>NC_136070.1:750710793-756485793 GCF_964261635.1 Lissotriton helveticus
TCACCTCCTCCATCGGTGAAAGTTAAGAGGCTACACCAGAGGAACCAGTGGAAACAACATTTATTCCATTTGCCACAGGTAAGGATAATCCACATCACCCGCCATTGGGCGAATGCATTTCGGCTTCTCATAGCCTTCATCAGCGCCACGGGTGAATGTTAATCGGGTGGCGGCAATGCTCACTGATCTAATGTCATGCTCCACCTGATAGAGAGAAAGAGAGAGGGAGAGGATTTACACCAGATCACAAAAAGGCACTTCCCTGAACCAACATCTACCTTCATGCCGAATTTGGTGTAATTCCGTTCAACAGTTCAGGCTGTAGCCGTCTCTAAAGATCCTATGGAAATGAACATAGGGAAAACAAATTTTGGGACTGCCCTTTATCTGGGCCCCTGCTTGACTGATCACCCCGAAACTTTCAAGACAGCAGCTAAATTGAGCGAACTAGTTTTGAACATTTCTCAAGGATTCGTCAAACAACGTCAAAGTTATTGGCAAAACAAAAAAGCCTCTTCCTATGGAAACTACATCCGACCTTGTTTCTATTCAAAAAGCGTTTTTTGATATGCCAATATATTTGGCTTAGTGTGACGAATGTTCGTGAAATTTTCAAAACTAATGGGACGCTCTGGTCAGCTCAAGTCTTAAAAGTTTCGGGTGATTCGTTAAGCAGGGGACAAGAAAAAAGGGGGGTACAAAACGCATTTTCTCTATGTTAATTTCCTTAGGAAAACTTTGTTGTAGCTATAGCTGAACGGAATTACACCAAAGTTGGCAGAAAGGTAACTCTTGGTCCAGGGTGCACTCTGTGATTAAATGGTGTAAATCCGTTCAGTAGTTCCCGAGAAATTCATATTAAGAAAATATAGGTATCTGGTGACAGCAGTGGATCCGGGAACCCTCCCGATCATGAGATTGACTCTGATTGGCTGACAAGACTTCAAACCAGGACTGAGTCACAAGAAAAAGGTGAAAAAAGAAGAAAAGGTGTCAGGGTCGGAACAGCCTGCTCCCCTAGGGCAGCTCAGGAGGTCCCAAAGGAACTGAGCGGGCCAGAAAAAGCATTTTGAAAAACATTTCCATCGGGCTTCGCGTAGGGTACGTGAATCCTGTCGTAGAGTTACTTGAAAAAAGAAGTGCAGGCTCTGCGCATTGTTTGCTGAATTATGATGGGGGCCCACAGGGCCCCTGCAGCCCTGGGACCACCACCTCCCCAGGGCTATGGTAATGATATGAAGGGGGCACGCGGCCCCCTGCAGCCCTGGGCACACCACCTACCCAGGGCTTTAACTTATTTAATAAGCAGTGGGGGTCTCCTGCCTCCCCCCACACTGCCTCTGGGACCACCAGTTCCCGGGGCAATCATTAATTAAATGGGTGGGGGCCTCGGGCCACCCCAATCCCCGGGGACCACCAACTCCCTGGGGCTTACATTTATTTATTGAAATGTGGGCGGGGCTCCTGCCCCCCCCAAACAGTCCAAGGGACCACCACCTCCCTGGGGCATTCATTAACATACCGGGGTCCATAGCGGACCCCCAGCTAGGGGACCACCACCTCCTAGGGTTTTAAATCTTATGTAGGGGGCCCACACGGCCTGTTTTCAGCTCCCTATGTCCACAAGCAATGCCGGCTCCTGCAGGAGGCGGGGAGCCGACAGGGACTCCGGTGGCATTGGGGCACCCCGCGGTCCCCAATTTGAGGCCATGCCCTGGGGTATGGGGTCCCTGGGGCCAAAAATGGCCCGGGAAGGGGGCCCTCTGCCCTCAAAAGGCCGGCCCAGGAGTTGGGATCCCCGAGGCCAAAACTGGCCTCAGTAGGGGGGGGGCCACGTGGTCCCCCTCCAAAATTTAAAAAAAGAAAGACTGGACAGGCCTTGGGGAATGGGGTCTCCGGGTCCTAAAGTGGGCCAGGGAAAGGGGGCCACGCCTCCCTCTTCCTTAAAAAAACAAAAACTGGCAACTCACTGGAGGCCCCGCCCCCTCCCTCCCTGAACCACTCTGCAAAGGCACCTCCTGGCGCATTCTGGGTTGGGGGATGAAGTCCCCTGCGCTTGTGAGGGTTCTTAGGTGCTAACTAGCCCACCAGGTACCTCTACTAAGCCCCACACAGCGGGGTTGCTGAGAGGTGGTAGGAGGCCATGCCCCTTTTTACACCACTCTGCAAACGCGCCTCCTGGCGCTCTGCTGGTTGGGCCATGAGGTTCCCTTTTGTCATGAGGACCTCAGGACTAAAGTGGACTTCATCCCCCAACCAGCAGTGCACTAGGAGGCCCATTTGCAGAGTGGTGTAAAAAGGGAGCATGGCCTCTGAAAACTCTAGCAATCCAGCTGTAAGGGGCTTACTAGAGGTAACAAGAAGGCTAGTTGGCCCCCAGGGACCCTCAGGTGGCAAGGGGACTTCATCCCCAACCAAGAGCACGCCAAAAGGTGCGTTTGCAGAGTGGTGGAGAAAGGGGGCGTGACCTATGTCCACCTCTCAGCAGTCCCACTGTGTGGGGCTTACTGGAGGTAAGAGGTAGGCTAGTTGGCCCATAGGGACCCCCAGCAGTGAAGGGGTCCTCAATCCACATCCAAGAGCATGTCAAGGAGCGCGTTTGCAGAGTGGTGGGGAAAGGGGGCATGGCCTGCTATGAGAACTTAGTAATCCTGCTGTGTGGGGCTTACTGGAGGTAATAGGAGGAGTAGTTGGCCCAAGGATATCCTTGGGGGCCAACTACCCCTCCTGTTACCTCCAGTAAGTCCAACACAGTGGGACTGCTGAGAGGTCTTCGGAGGCCACGCCCCCTTTCTCCACTACTCTGCAAACACGCCTCCTGGCACACTACTGGTTGGGGAATAAAGTTCACTTTACTGCTGAGGGACTTTGAGGGCCCCTCATGGTACCTTCTGTAAGTGCTATGCAGCGGAATTCCTGAGCGCTGGTTCGGAGGCCTAGCCCCCTTTCTCCACCACACTGCAAATGCTACTACTAGTTAAAGACGCATTTGCAATGTAATAGGTCTTGCATTTGCGAAAGTTAGGGCTATTGGCGTTGTAAATGTAAACATTTTTAACAAATGTTTTTAGGAGTGGACTGGATGTACGTTGAGTGTAGTAGAATTAGTGGTATGTTGTGCAGTGAAATTATGTGGATAGAATGTATGTGGTATTTAGTGACATTTTTTCAATCAAGTTCCTGCCGCCTAGAAGACGACAGCTCATGGATCTCACTCTGGTGACCTTCTCATCCTTGGTGCTTCCGGCTCAGACCTTGGAAAACAAAAAGCACCTAAAGACTGGGACATTGACTTAATTTCCTATCACGGGGACAGGTACCCCCATGTGCTCCTAGCAGGACCACCAATAAATGAGCAAATGGCTTCCTACTGGTCTGTATTAAGAGCCAGTGGAAGGTCTCCACCTGCAGCCCATCAGAACAGAAATCTGACTCTAATCTCACTAAGATAACAAATAAAGTAACCAACGAAAAAGTCCCTGGCCAGCCGCGAAGACTGGTAACAATTAATGAGCAACAAACCACCTGGGTTTGGTTACCACAAGCCCGGTCTCGAATTAGGAGCACTTAAGATTGAGGCAAGGGAAGTCCACCAGAAAAGGTTCCGGACGGCCTGGTAGTCTGTTCTTGGAACATCAACGGTCTATAGACAAATTGTTCGGATCCAGAATTCACAGGATTTCTGAGATCCTTTGACATCCTAATGTTCCAGGAAACCTGGGCGCAGACTAGTATCCCTCTCATTGGCTACAAAGAATACACGAAACCAGCAGAAAGAAAGAGCGCCTGTGAAGGGCAAAAAGGGGCTTGACAATTTATATAAATACCAACATAACAAGTGAAACGGTGGAAGTGTTTGTGGACGACCCAAATATGCTGGTATTAACACTGGAAGATTGGACTAATAATTTTAGAGATCCAATTGTCATCAACCTATACTTCAATCCAAAGCAAAAAACAACAATATTTATAAGAATGATAGCTCACTTATCTCAGTTGAAAGATAGCAATAATAAGTCACATTGGCTGTTTTCCAGAGACCTCAACCTTTTTCATTGTCCCTCAGAGGAACACACAGATGCAGTTGGCCCCCTCCCTGAGCAAGCAATGCCATTGAAAACACGGAGGGACAAATCAGGAGAAGAACTCATAAAGGCCTGTGAATTATTGGGTCTGCTGGACGAAAAGCATCTGACATTCCACCTGCCTGGTCAAGGATCTGTGGTAATGCGGTTTCCATCATAGATTACACCCTCGTTTCAATGTCTGCCCCTATATAACAAGGTTTGCGACTTTAGTATATGCCATGATGTGGAGAGCGATCACAATCCTCAGGTCATCATGGTGAACACATCCCTGTGCAAACTTGAGGCATTTCGTATGTTGTCAGGAGAAACACACTCCGAAAACCTGAAACGGCTGAAGTGGACCTCCGGCTCCATCAACTCAATAGCAGAGAGTGCAGTTTCTAGCGTACAGGTCCTAGCTCAACGAGATCCCAATCCAATAGCGGCATGGGAGACTCTTGCCAATAATATGACTAAAAACCATAGTGAGAACAGCCACAAAAAGGCTCTCGACCATCGTAAATCGTCAATTATGCCTGCCCAAATTTGGAACATAAAAAAGGAAACAAGCAAACTTTTCCGGCAATCACGTCAGCACCCAGGAGATCCGGACCTACTACAACAACTTCGCAATGAGAGACGGCGGCTAAAAAAAGATCTGGATGTATAAACAATCCGAACAAGAAACAGTATGCGCCCAGTTACTACACGCCTCTAAAACCCACAACTCGAAAATATTCTGGCACATAATCAATTGGAATGAGAAAGATCCTGCAGCTGCAAATAACGCAACTATTAGCGACACGGAATGGGTAAATTATTTAAAGTCACACTTCAAGAGCGGTTTGACACTTACAACTAGTCCCTACTGTCCTGATAAAAGCACTGTGGCACAGTGGATAATCATACAGACCGAGGTAGAGAAGGTCATCAAAAAGTCCCAGACAGACTGCACTCCCGGCCCAAATGGGCTACCACAGGCATTTTTCAAACACCTCACCCCACAATGGGTGGGCTTCCTAGCTTCAATGTTTAACTTCAGTCTCGAAAACAACGTTATTCCTGACAGCTGTAAGGGCTCAATATGCCATCCCATTTTAAAAAAAGGTTCAGCATGTTCACCCAGCAACTATAGATTAATAGCACTGATGGATGTTGAGTTAAAATATTTTTAAACATTGTTATTGCATGATTTGGAATCCTGGCCGCACAACAAAGGAAGACTCCCTTTAAACCAAACTGGCTTTTCAAGGGGCCAAGGGACTTTAACCAATCTTATGACCCTGAGCCTAATTAGGAACAGAGCAAAAGCAACTGGGACATCTCTTTATATGTGCTTTGTTGACTTTAAAGCAGCATTTGATGGTGTCTCTCGGGCCAAACTATGGGCCAAACTTCAGCGATGGGTTTTCTCACTGAACATCTTACGAGCAATTAGGCTGGTATACTCGGGTACTGGGGTTAAAATTAGAGATGGCTTGTGTGTATATCAAGCAAGCTGCAAACAACATTTGGTGTAAAACAGGGCTGTGTCCTAGCCCCCATTCTTTTTAATGTATTTTATGCAGATCTCTCTACAGAGCTTGATGAACAGTAGGCTCATGCACCGAGCGTTGGAGGACAACAATTGGTGCATATCCTCTACGCTGATGACCTGGTACTGTTTAGCGACATTCGAATAGGCCTTCAAAGGTGCTTACAATGAAAAGAATGGCCTGGAAATAAATCTTTCAAAACAAGTGTGATGGTATGTAATTGTTCTTCTAAGAAAAATTTAAAATGGCTCATTAAGGGAAACAGAATTGATGAGGCTAAACTCTTCGTATACCTAGGAGGGAAAATAGATGTAAATGGCTCCTTTGGCTCCCAAACGAAGGTGATCAGGGTGAAAGCGCAGGCCATTAATTATGCCTTCTCGTAATTGGCCAGATCAATTCAAGGCCATGATCTGAAACCCATGGAATCAGTTATGAAAGCCAAATTGTTGCCACCCCTCGCATACGGATCGGCGATAAATGTTAGGTGATGAGGCTCTTCTGCCAGACATATTGGTGATAAGAGTCTATAAACAAACCTTTAGGCTCCCTATGTCGGCCTCTCCTGTACAGCTCTGGTTAGAATGTGTACTTGCAAAACAGACACTTGTTAGGCAGCAGCGTTCGTAAAGCTTTGTCATAACCTGCAAGCAGCAGCTGAAAACACCCTGGCTAATTTAGTATGGACTGAAATCAATTTACAACGGGGTAATGGCGCTCACAAGAAATATTTAAAAAACAGCATTAGGACGCTGGAACTGGGTGACCTTTGGACCTCCAATACCCCTGGGCAAACCTTCCAGAAACTAGTAAATAAATAAACTAAACTGCAAAGCTGGGTGGCAGATAAGGAAAGCCTGTCTAGACGTCCTCATGGGTGACTGGTGTTGAAACCATATTCCATTCTGAGAGCTTCATCTCGCTTGGCAGCATCCTTCCACCGGAAGATCAAACAGTCATTTCTGGCCTTAAGATTCATAGAAATGTGTTATATTGTGTATTTTATTTATTTTATATTTTACTTAGGTTTGTATTATGGTATATACTGTTTCCCTGGTTCCCCTTCCTTCCTTCGTTTATTGGTATCTCCCTAATGTCTCTGGGAGGCTGCCTTAGAATGTTGGCGATCTGGCAGTTGCTGTGATCGTTGTGGAGAGAGGAGACCGGTAATAAAGAGTTCTTCACTTACTCTCATTTTGACGATTTGTCTTTTCATCAAAATACCCACACTAGACCTCATGCCAAAATGAAGGCTGGCTTGTCTAAGTGAAGATCGGTCCTGCCGTCTATGACACTAGGGGAATTAAACATTGCTCCACATTGTATGCATCTGTCCTGTATTGATGGGTCAACGAAGATCTCTATTAAGACAGGGTTTCCTTGAACGAGGAATTAGGTCATATAGGCCTGCACTGGTGGAGTCTATGGACCCATGCAACACAATGCTGAACATTAGACTAACCCAGTAGTTGAATATTTTCAATAAGATGATCATCTTATAGGTTGGGCGGTGAGTAATCTGCAGGGGGTTCCCAATTATAACTTTAAAACGTGATAAATCAGTAGCCTCTAAGGCAAACTTAACATGAGCAGATAATCTTCAAGGACGGGTTGCTAGGGATTGCCAAAATCAGCTGTTCCCTATCCAGTTAAGCTCAGGCAAATATTTTGTTTATTCTGGTATTTTAATGTTCCAACAGTGGCGTCACTGGGGTTGGTGTCACCCGGTGCGGGTAACTCATGGTGTCACCCCCTCACGACTTACCGCATGGACCACCACTGTCGGAAATGTACGGTGCTAGGTACTGTCTTACTCCCTCTAGCTCCCTCTCTCTGTCTAGCTCCCTCTCTCTGTCTTACTCCCTCTAGCTCCCTCTGTCTCCCTCTCTCTCTGTCTTACTCCCTCTAGCTCCCTCTCTCTGTCTAGCTCCCTCTCTCTGTCTTACTCCCTCTAGCTCCCTCTGTCTCCCTCTCTCTCTGTCTTACTCCCTCTAGCTCCCTCTCTCTGTCTTACACCCTCTAGCTCCCTCTCTGTCTTACTCCCTCTAGCTCCCTCTCTCTGTCTAGCTCCCTCGAGCTCCCTCTCTCTCTGTCTTACTCCCTCTAGCTCCCTCTGTCTCCCTCTCTCTCTGTCTTACTCCCTCTTGCTCCCTCTCTCTCTCTCTTACTCCCTCTAGCTCCCTCTCTCTGTCTTACTCTCTCTAGCTCCCACTCTCTCTTACTCCCTCTAGCTCCCGCTCTCTCTCTTAATCCCTCCAGCTCCCTCTCTCTCTCTTACTCCCTCTAGCTCCCTCTCTCTCTGTCTTGCTCCCTCTAGCTCCCTCTCTCTCTGTCTTGCTCCCTCTAGCTTTCTCTCTCTCTGTCTTACTCCCTCTAGCCACCTCTCTTACCCCCTCTAGCTCCCTCTCTCTCTCTTACTCCCTCTAGCCCCCTCTCTCTCTGTCTTGCTCCCTCTAGCTCTCTCTGTCTTACTCCCTCTAGCTCCCTCTCACTCTGTCTTGCTCCCTCTAGCTCCCTCTCTCTCTTACTCCCTCTAGCTCCCTCTCTCTGTCAAGAGCCCTCTAGCTCACTCTCTCTCTGTCTTACTCCCTCTCTCTGTCTAGCTCCCTCACTCTCTGTCTTGCTCCCTCGAGCTCCCTCTCTCTCTTACTCCCTCTAGCTCCATCTCCCTGTCTAGCTCCCTCTCTCTCTCTTACTCCCTCTAGCTCCCTCTACCTTTGTCTTGCTCCCTCTCTGTCTATCTTAATCCCTCTAGCTCCCTCTCTCTGTCTAGCTCCCTCTCTCCCTGTCTTACTCCCTCTGTCTCCCTCTGTCTTACTCCCTCTAGCTACCTCTCTCTCTGTCTTACTCCCTATAGCTCCCTCTCTCTCTGTTTTACTCCCTCTAGCTCCCTCTCTCTTACTCCCTCTAGCTCCCTCTCTGTCTAGCTCCCTCTCTCTCTCTGTCTTACTCCCTCTAGCTCCCTCTCTCTCCGGCTTCGTCCCTCTAGCTCCCTCTCTCTGTCTTGCTCCCTCTAGCTCCCTCTCTCTCTCTTACTCCCTCTAGCTCCCTCTCTCTCTGTCTTGCTCACTCTAGCTCCCTGTAGCTCCCTCTCTCTCTATGTTCCTCCCTCTAGCTCCCTCTCTCTGTCTAGCTCCCTCTCTCGCTGTCTTACTCCCTCTGTCTTACTCCCTCTAGCTCCCTCTAGCTCCCTCTGTCTCCCTCTCTCTCGGTCTTACTCCCTCTAGCTCCCTCTCTCGGTCTTACTCCCTCTAGCTCCCTCTCTCTCTGTCGTACTCCCTCTAGCTCCTCTCTCTGTCTTCCTCCCTCTAGCTCCCTCTCTCTCTCTTACTCCCTCTAGCTCCCTCTGTCTTACTCCCTTTAGCTCCCTCTCTCTCTATCTTACTCCCTCTAGCTCCCTCTGACTCCCTCTCTCTCTGTCTTTCTCTGTCTAGCTCCCTCTAGCTCCCTCTCTCTCTGTCTTACTCCCTCTAGCTCCCTCTCTCTGTCTAGCTCCCTCGAGCTCCCTCTCTCTCTGTCTTACTCCCTCTAGCTCCCTGTCTCCCTCTCTCTCTGTCTTACTCCCTCTAGCTCCCTCTGTCTAGCTTCCTCTAGCTCCCTCTCTCTCTGTCTTACTCCCTCTAGCTCCCTCTCTCTGTCTAGCTCCCTTTCTTGCTGTCTTACTCTCTCTAGCTCCCTCTCTCTCTGTCTTACTCCCTCTAGCTCCCTCTCTCTGTCTAGCTCCCTTTCTTGCTGTCTTACTCTCTCTAGCTCCCTCTCTCTCGGTCTTACTCCCTCTAGCTCCCTCTCTCTCTGTCTTACTCCCTCTAGCTCCCTCTCTCTCTGTCGTACTCCCTCTAGCTCCTCTCTCTGTCTTCCTCCCTCTAGCTCCCTCTGTCTCCCTCTCTCTCTGTCTTACTCCCTCTAGCTCCCTCTCTGTCTAGCTTCCTCTAGCTCCCTCTCTCTCTGTCTTACTCCCTCTAGCTCCCTCTCTCTGTCTAGCTCCCTTTCTTGCTGTCTTACTCTCTCTAGCTCCCTCTCTCTGTCTTACTCCCTCTAGCTCCCTCTCTCTGTCTAGCTCCCTCTAGCTCCCTCTCTCTTGCTCCCTCTACCTCCCTCTGTCTCCCTCTCTCTCGGTCTTACTCCCTCTAGCTCCCTCTCTCTCTGTCTTACTCCCTCTAGCTCCCTCTCTCTCTGTCGTACTCCCTCTAGCTCCTCTCTGTCTTCCTCCCTCTAGCTCCCTCTCTCTCTCTTACTCCCTCTAGCTCCCTCTCTCTCTGTCTTACTCCCTTTAGCTCCCTCTCTCTCTATCTTACTCCCTCTAGCTCGCTCTCTCTGTCTAGCTCCCTCTCTCTCTGTCTTGCTCCCTCTAGCTCCCTCTGACTCCCTCTCTCTCCGTCTTACTCCCTCTAGCTCCCTCTCTCTGTCTAGCTCCCTCTAGCTCCCTCTCTCTCTGTCCTACTCCCTCTAGCTCCCTCTCTCTGTCTAGCTCCCTCGAGCTTCCTCTCTCTCTGTCTTACTCCCTCTAGCTCCCTCTGTCTCCCTCTCTCTCTGTCTTACTCCCTCTAGCTCCCTCTCTGTCTAGCTCCCTCGAGCTCCCCCTCTCTCTGTCTCACTCCCTCTAGCTTCCTCTGTCTAGCTCCCTCTCTCTCTCTGTCTTACTCCCTCTAGCTCGCTCTGTCTCCCTCTCTCTCTGTCTTACTCCCTCTAGCGCCCTCTCTCTCTGTCTTGCTCCCTCTAGCTCCCTCTCTCTTATTCCCTCTAGCTCCCTCTCTCTCTGTCTTGCTCCCTCTCTCTGTCTTGTTCCCTCTAGCTCCCTCTCTCTCTATCGTACTCCCTCTAGCTCCCTCTCTCTGTCTAGCTCCCTCTCTCTCTCTCTGTCTTACTTCCTCTAGCTACCTCTGTCTCCCTCTCTCTGTCTTAATCCCTCTAGCTCCCTCTCTCTCTGTCTTTCTCACTCTAGCTCCCTCTCTCTCTGTCTTTCTCACTCTAACTCTCTCTCTCTCTCTGTCTTACTCCCTCTAGCTCCCTCTCTCTCGCACATTAAACCGGGGGGGGGGATCAGGACCCCCCCCTTTTACACTCTCTGCCGCTTTCATGTGGTTTCTCTTTTAAAGCTTTTCAAGATGCAAAAAGAAATTTGTGTACAAGGCACCAGCGAGTTTGTAGACGTGAGAATTTTACGATATGAAACAGCTAAAGTAAAAGCTAATTTCCAAGCGGTTAATACCCCCCCTCCCCGGCCCCCCTCTTTAGCACCGTGTCTTTCTCCATATAAATGGCGGGGGCCCCTCATTACTACACTTTTCAAACTTTAACTAATGAGAACATTTTAATTCTAATAGGTGAGAAAATATCTCTGTTCGCTTTTGTGCGGTGCAGGGGGTGCCATGTACAGAGGCCTGCTGGGGGGGGCGCAACCAGATGGTGTCACCCCCATGTGAGGGTGTCACCCGGTGCGGTCCGCACCCCCCGCACCCCCCTAGTGACGCCACTGTGTTGCAAAGTCTTACACACTTGCACTTTTACAGGGGGAATCATAGCCCATCTGGCACCATATATATACCCGCCTCAGTTCTGCACATAGGCACTTTAATTACCTTTTAATCTATTTATGGGAACTTCACCAGCCCGTATGGCAATCTTGCACTTTATACACTAGGGAAAAGACCAGTCCCTGATTACCCACTTTTATCCAATTTACTTCTGTATTTAGCACCTCTACTTAAATACCTAGGAAAGAAAGTTGAATAAACTGAATAGCTCGTGGCACGATGCTCAGTGGCCGTAATAGCTGTTTGACAAATCTCTTTTTTAATCCTTTTTGTATGTATTTTTAAACACTATGTACTGTGTGATCTAGTTTATGGTTTTAATTGACTAATAAACTATTGTATTACAGTATTATAGTAGTGCATAGGAATTATGTAGAGTGGGATTATGTGTTATGGAGAGTAATTATGTGGTGTGGTAGTGTGTGTTGTGGAGTGGTAATCTCAGGTTTACTCTTCCTCATTTCCATAGAAGCTAAACTATAAACTCAATGAGACAAATAAAAGAAGGAACCACTGAGGAGCACTTCTGGACCTAGTCGGAGGTATGAGCAGGGCCAATGGAATTATGAGACTGTTCGGCTGCACCGATTTTTGCATGATTAGACATTTTCAGCATTTGCCACATAATCCATCATCTGCTGCATAATCTGCAGATATGAACAAAATAAACAGCTCAAACGTTACCAAAAATGCAGCGACAAGTGTTACAGCTTGATGAAAGGCCCTTTGCAAACCTGGAATGGTCACCTGTTACTTATTGCTAAATGTGGGTGTTAAATTGGTACTAATGGTGCGCAAGCCACTCGTGCTTCTTTGTGTGCTTTTCTTACCCCTTTCTGCATTTCTCTTGCTTTGTGTGCACCTTTCTTCCTCTTTCAGCACATCTCTTCTGCTTTCTGTATCTCCCTTCTTTTTTACACCTTTCTTGCTTCTTTCAGCACCTCTCTTGCTCCTTTCTTCTGTACCTCTCTTGCCCCTTTCTGCACATCTGTTGCCTCTTTCTGCACCTCTGTTGCTTCTTTCTGCACTGCTCTTGCTTCTTTCTGCACCCCCTACAAATGTACGCAGACCTTTCTGAGAAATGTCTGCACCCCTCTTGCACATGTCGACACCCCTCTTGCACATGTCGACACCCCTCTTGCACATGTCGGCACCCCTCTTGCACATGTCGGCACCCCTCTTGCACATGTCGGCACCCCTCTTGCACATGTCGGCATCCCCCTTGCACATGTCGGCACCCCTCTTGCACATGTCCGCACCCCTCTTGCACATGTCCGCACCCCTCTTGCACATGTCCGCACCCCTCTTGCACATGTCCGCACCCCTCTCAATCAATCAATCAAAGCATTTATATAGCGCACTACTCACCGGAGGGTCTCAAGGCGCTGGGGGAGGGGGGTCCGCTACTGCTCGAACAGCCAGGTCTTGAGTTGCTTCCTGAAGGCGAGGTGGTCCTGGGTCAGGCGGAGGTGGGTCGGGAGGGAGTTCCATGTCTTGGCGGCGAGGTAAGAGAAGGACCGTCCCCCTGTGGTGGCTCTTCGGAGGCGGGTGACGGAGGCAAGGGCGTGGCCGGTCGATCGAAGCTGGCGTTTGGGAGCGTAGAAGTTGAGGCGGCTGTTGAGGTATCCTGGGCCTTGGTTGTGTAGGGCTTTGTGTGCGTGGGTGAGGAGTCGGAAGGTGATTCTCTTGTTGACCGGGAGCCAGTGCAGGTCTCTCAGGTGTCCGGAGATGTGGCTGCGACGGGGGATGTCCAGGATGAGATGTGCGGAGGCGTTCTGGATCCGCTGGAGTTTCTTCTGGAGCTTGGCGGTGGTTCCGGCGTAGAGGGAGTTGCCGTAGTCCAGACGACTGGTGACGAGGGCCTGGGTGACCGTCTTCCTGGTCTCGGTGGGGATCCACCGGAAGATCTTACGTAGCACGCGCAGGATGTTGAAGCACGACGAGGAGACGGCGTTGGCTTGTCTGGTCATGGAGAGGGAGGAGTCCAGGATGAAGCCTAGGTTGCGTGCGTGGTCTGTTGGTTTGGGTGCGCTGCCTAGGGCGGGGGCCACCAGGAGTCGTCCCAGGCGGAGGGTGAGGATCCCAGGATGAGGACTTCCGTCTTGTCCGAGTTCAGTTTCAGGCGGCTGTTCTTCATCCATTCGGATACCTCTTTCATCCCTTCGTGAAGGTTGGCTCTGGCGGTGGCGGGGTCGTTGGTGAGGGAGAGAATCAGCTGGGTGTCGTCGGCGTAGGAGATGATGTTGAGGTTGTGCTGGCGTGCGATGTCTGCGAGGGGGCTCATGTAGACGTTGAAGAGGGTTGGACTGAGCGAGGAGCCTTGAGGAACGCCGCAGATGACTTCGCTGGCTTCAGATCTGAACGGGGGGAGGCGGACTCTCTGTGTCCTTCCACCGAGGAAGGAGATGATCCACTCCAGTGCCTTCTCCTGGATTCCGACGTTGCTGAGTCGCTGCACTAGTGTACGGTGGCAGACAGTGTCGAAGGCCACGGAGAGGTCTAGGAGGATGAGGGCTGCTGTTTCTCCGCTGTCGAGCAGTGTTCGGATGTCATCGGTGGCTGCGATCAGGGCGGTCTCGGTGCTGTGGTTGGCCCGGAAGCCGGACTGCGAGGGGTCGAGGGATCCGTTCGTCTCGAGGAAGGCGGCCAGCTGCTTGTTGACGGTCTTCTCGGCGACTTTAGCAGGGAACGGGAGCAGCGAGATGGGGCGGTAGTTCTTAAGGTCGGTGGGGTCGGCTGATGGTTTCTTTAGTAGAGCGCTGAGTTCGGCGTGCTTCCAGCTCTCCGGGAAGGTAGCGGTGTCGAAGGAGGTGTTGATGATGTCCCGCAGGTGGGGTGCGATGACAGCGTCGGCCTTGTTGAAGATGTGGGGAGGGCAGGGGTCGGTAGGAGATCCGGAGAGGATGGAGTTCATCGTGCGGACGGTGTCTTCGGTGCTGATCGGAGTCCAGGTGCGGAGGGTGGTGGTAGTGGGGGGCGGTGGTTCAGTCGTGGCGTGCGTCGGTTGAGTGCTGAAGCTGTTGTGTATGTCCGCGATCTTGTTGTGGAAGTAGGAGGCGAGGGAGTTGCAGAGGTCTTGCGAAGGGGTGATGTCGTTGTTTCCGGCGTTGGGGTTGGAGAGCTCTTTAACGATGTTGAAGAGTTCCTTGCTGTTGTGTGCGTTGTTGTCCAGTCGTTCCTTGAATGCGGTTTTCTTGGTGGCGTGGATGAGTTGGTGGTGTTTTCGGGTGGCGAGCTTGAGGGCAGTCATGTTGTCCGGTGTAGGGTCTCTGCGCCAGGTTCTCTCGAGGGCTCGGCAGTTCTTCTTGGAGCTCTTGAGTTCGTCGGTGAACCATGGGGCTTTCTTGCTACCGGGTCTGCTAGGCGGGGTCTTCAGAGGGGCGAGGTCGTCTTGCACATGTCCGCACCCCTCTTGCACATGTCCGCACCCCTCTTGCAAATGTCCGCACCCCTCTTGCAAATGTCCGCACCCCTCTTGCAAATGTCCGCACCCCTCTTGCAAATGTCCGCACCCCTCTTGCAAATGTCCGCACCCCTCTTGCAAATGTCCGCACCCCTCTTGCAAATGTCTGCACCCCTCTTGCAAATGTCTGCACCCCTCTTGCAAATGTCTGCACCTCTTGCAAATGTCTGCACCCCTGTTCCCTATTTATGCACCTTTGTTGCCTGTTTCTGCAACTATCTTGCCTCTTTCTGCACCTCCGTTGGTTCTTTATACACTTCTCTTGCTTTTTTCAGTACTTCTATTGCTTCTTGCTGCCCCCTCTTGCCTCTTTCTGCACCCTTCTTCCCTCTTTGTGCACCTCTCTCGCCTCTTTCTGCAGTTCTCTTGTCTCTTTCTGTACTGTTCTAGCTTCTTTCTATACATCTGGTGCAAATTTCTACACCCCTACCTCAATTTGCACCCGTTCTCTATTTTTGTACCTTTTTACCTGTTTCTGCACCTCTCTTGCTTCTTTCTGCACCCCTGTTGCTTCTTTCTGCACATATCGTGCCCCTTTCTGCACCCCTCTTTGCTTCTTTCTGCAACTCCGTTGTATCTTTCTGCACTTTTCTTGCTTTTTTCAGCACTTCTCTTGCTTCTTTCTTCACCTCTTCTGCCTGTTTCTGCACTTCTCTTGCCTCTTTCTGCACCTTTGTTGCTTCTTTCTGCATTTCCCTTGCCTCTTTCTGCACCCCTGTTCCATCTTTCTGTACCTCTCTTGCCTCTTTTTGAACCTCTGTTCACAATTTCTGCACCTGTGTTGCTTCTTTCTGTACTTCTCTTGTCTCTTTCTGCACTTCCCCTGCCTCTTTCTGCACCGCTCTTGCTTCTTTCTGCACCTCTCTTGCTTCTTTCTGCACCTCTCTTGCTTCTTTCTGCACTCCTCCTGCCTCTTTCTGCACTTCTCCTGCCTCTTTCTGCACTCTTCTTCGCTCTTTGTAAACCTCTTACCTCTTTGTGCACCTCTCTAACCTCTTTCTGCACCTCTCATGCCTCTTTCTGCACCTCTCTTGCTTCTTTCTGCACCTCTCTTGCTTCTTTCTGTACCCCTCTTACCTCGTTCTGTATACCTCTTCCCGCACCTCTCATGCCTCTGTGTGCACCCGTTCCTTATTTCTGTACCTTTTTACCTGTTTATGTACCTCTCTTGCCTCTTTCTGCACCTCTGTTGCTTCTTTCTGCACCCCATTGTATCTTTCTGCACTTTTCTTGCTTTTTTAAGCACCTCTCTTGCCTCTTTCTGTACCTCTGTTGCTTCTTTCTGCACCCCATTGTATCTTTCTGCGCTTTTCTTGCTTTTTTCAGCACCTCTCTTGCCTCTTTCTGCACCCCTGTTCCCTCTTTCTGTACCTCTCTTGCCTCTTTCTGCACCTTTGTTTCCTATTTCTACACATATGTTGCTTCTTTCTGCACTTCTCTTACCTAATTCTGCACCCCTCTTGCCTCTTTCTATACTTTCCTTGCCTCTTTCTGCAACACTCTTGCCTTTTTCAGCACTTCTGTTGCTTCTTTCTGCATTTTTCTTGCTTCTTTCTGCACCTCTCTTGCCTCTGTCTGCACTTCCCTTGCCTCTGTCTGCACCCCTGTTCCCTATTCGTGCACCTCTTTTGCATGTTCATGTAGTTCTCTTGCCTCTTTCTGAAGTTCTTTCCTCACATCTGTTGCTTCTTTCTGCACCTCTCTTGCCTCTTCCTGTACCTCCCTTGCCTCTTTCTGCACCTCTCCCCTCTTTCTGCACCTCTCTTGCATCTTTATGCACAGTGCTTGCTTCTTTCTGCACTTCTCTTGCCTCTTTCTGCACCGCTCTTGCCTCTTCCTGCACCTCTGTTGGTTCTTTATGCACTTCTCTTGGTTTTTTCAGTACCTCTCTTGCTTCTTGCTGCCCCCTCTTGCCTCTTTCTGCACCCTCCTTCCCTCTTTGTGCACCTGTCTTGCCTCTTTCTGCCGTTCTCTGGTCTCTTTCTTCAGTTCTCTTGCCGCTTTCTACACCTCTTTTGCTTCTTTCTGCACTGCGCTTGCTTGTTTCTGCTCCTCTCTTGCAAATTTCTGTACCTCTTACCTCGTTCTGCACCCCTCTTCCCGCACCTCTTGCCTCTGTCTGCACCCCTGTTCCCTATTTATGCACCTTTGTACCTGTTATTTTCTTCCTTGTGCACCCCATTGTATCTTTCTGTACCTATCCTGCCTGTTTCTGCACCCTTCTTCCCTCTTTATGCCGTTCTCCTGCCTCTTTTTGCACCTTTGTTGGTGCTTTCTGCACTTCTCTTGCCTCTTTCTGCACCCCTGTGCCCTATTTCTGCACCTTTGTAACTGTTTCTACACCGTTATTTGCTTCCTTGTGCACCCCATTGTATCTTTCTCCAATTTTCTTGCTTTTTTCAGCACCTCTTGCTTCTTTCTGTACCTATCCTGCCTGTTTGTGCACCCTTCTTTTCTCTTTATACCGTTCTCCCGTCTCTGTTTGTACCTTTGTTGGTGCTTTCTGCACTTCTCTTGCCTATTTCTGCACCACTCTTGCCGTACTTCCCTTGCCTCTTTCTGTACCCCTCTTTTCTCTTTCAGCACCTCTGTTGCTGATTTCTGCACTTCTCTTGCTTCTTTCTGCACCTCTCTTGCCTCTTTCTGCACTCTTCTTGCCTCTTACTACACCCTTCTCCGCTCTTTCTGCACCTCTTGCCTCTTTCTACAGTTATCTTGCCTCATTCTGCACCTCTTTTGCTTCTTTATGTACTTTTGTTAGCTCTTTCTGCACTCCTCATGCCTCTTTCTTCACCTCTGTTGGTTCTTTCTGTACTGCTCTTGCTTCATTCTGCACCTCTCTTGCACATTTATGCACACCTCTTTCTGCAACTCTCTTGCTTCTTTCTGCAACTCTCTTGCCTCTTTCTGCACCTCTTGCCTCTGTCTGCACCTCTCTTGCCTCTGTCTGCACCTCTCTTGCCTCTGTCTGCACCCCTGTTCCCTATTTATGTACCTCTTTTGCCGCTTTCTGCAACTCTCTTGCTTCTTTCTATAGTTCTATTCTATTCATAGGTCTACATACATATCCACTATCTAACCTATACAGTCACTCATACACGCAGTCACGCATCAATACAGCCCCTGATACACGCACTCATATACCCATACACTCACACACCGCCACGCACCCATAGAGCTACTCACACACCCAGTCAGTTGCCCAAAGAATCAATCATATTGCCATTTATACACCTATACAGTTATACACACACACCACCTCACTTATTCATACATATACTAACACATACTTACTCTCTTCTACAATCACTGACAAGCACACGCTCATTCCTACAGCCACTCTCACAATCACTCAATTTCACATAGCCACTTATATACTCCAACACTCTCATATACTGCCTTTCACATAGTCACTCACATATATACCACTGAGACATCCATTCACTCACCAACACAGCCATACGCACACTCACTCACCCATACAGCCCCTTGCACATGCACTCATGAACCCATACACCCACTCACACATCCATGGAGGGAGTCACCCACCCCCCACACACACACACACACTCAGACACCCATATATGTACTCAGACAACCAATCATTAACCCATATAGACATTCATTTAGCTACTCACCAACCCAAGCAGCCACTTACACACCAACTGCATACTGCTACATTTATTCACACAGATTAGTAATTCACCCATGCACTCACTAAGACACATTTATTCTCTCGCTTATACAGCCAGTCTTGCACCCACTGATTCTTCAATACACCTTGGTGTATAAATATATATAAAATTCTTAAACTTTTCAGAAACACTAAGTCACTGGATGATGTCATCAGTGATGTCATTTGAGATGCCACAGTTATGTCATCAGTGATGTCACTGACCATGTAATGAGTGATGTAATATGTGAAGTCATCATCAGTGCATTGTGGGGGCATCAGTTATAATTAGCTCAGTGAACTATAACGGATGAATTTCTCTGGTTTTGTATGAGTGAAATGTCAGCCTAACTACAACTTCCCTGAAACCTGTGTTTTTTCATTATATATATATATATATATATATATATATATATATATATACACACACACACACACACATAAATATGGGTTAATCTATAGCATAAACCATGCTGTAACACTAGAACTTAACTTTAAGCTAAAGGAGTTTCCAAAGTGCCAAGAGACACTTGAAAAATGTTTACTGCTTCCGCCTGTTCAGAAAACCAATTTCTCGCCCAAATATTCCTTTTTGGTGGGCTACTATCAAACTTTTGACCTAAACTTCACAACAGGAGCCAAACATGCTATGTTACACTGTACTCCTAGTAGATTGATGTGCTAGACTTGTCTGCCACCTTTTGGTTTCTGAATGAATCAACTTAATGCTGATGTGGTAATAAACAGAATAGAAACCTCAATGTCTGAGTCCCTTCCAGAGCGTATTACTATACGATGATGATCATCTATAAGGCCAAATGCAGACCAACTGCCACGTATGGCTCTGAGGATATGTGAATGCCAATTTACTCCAACTAGCAGAAAATGCATCCTTAAGAAACCTCCTTGCCCTCCTGAAAAGCAGCTCAACTTTCATTCACCATCCCGAACTAGGAATTCCTTATCTAGCAGACGTGATCAAGATTCCGCCAGTTTTACTATGCCACAAGAGCTGGTGCTCTGATAACACAGTGTTAAACCGTTTCATCATAGAGGACTGTCTTAGATCCACGTATGCATTTAAAATGCCCTGGCTCAGATTTGTGCATTACCTTTTTAGTTGATATTGGCCACCCCAAGCTTTTTGATCACCCTGAGCTCTTGATTGGCATCCAAAGGAAAGCCCTTAAATTTAAATGTCTATCACTACTAGAGGAATGGAGGCTATCCATAGAGAGTACAAAACCTTTTGAAGAACCAGATGATTCTGACCAGTTATAATATGCAGTTTTATTTAGTTAACGTGTACAATCTGTGTCACAGATTTGTGCTGACCCGATGTCGGCTGGACATATTCTATCCTTTACCAGCTTTCTCACCATCAATAACGTGTTGCACAACCCTGAGAAACGACTATGCGATAATATTTCTAAGCAGAGTACCATTCATATTCTCTTTTTTTGTAAATTTTATTCAGGCCTGAGAAAATGTTTTATTAAGCCTCTGTTGAAACAACTCCGATTTGTACAATGTCTACCAGCCTTTATTCATCTGAAATTGCTTCCAAATGTGTACATATGTGCTGCATTGTCACAGTTCTTACTGGCTGTCATAAAATGTAGGAAACAGCTGTAGAAACCTTATTGATTAGAGGGGGATGTCTTTTTTATTTACACTGGTTTTTTTGTTCTGTGTTTTTATGATCTTTTAACTGATTTTTAAACATGATAATTGTTAAAGTTTTGTGGCTTTTATGATTCACTAAGTCAGTTTCCCAAACTGGTCCGTGAGGCATTCCCAGGGGGTCCGTAGGACTCCAGTGCCTGTCGTCCTAGTAGTGAAAAATGAAACGCTCATGCGTGTCCTCAGCACATAAGAACTGTGAATGTTGGCGCATGGGCGGCGAGACCACAACAATACAATCGGGAGGCGGGGGCAGAGAATGGGCAGTCAGGAGGGTGGGGGCACAGCGGCTGGGGAAACGAGCGGAACAGAAGGCAAAAGGGGCACAAAAACAAGGAAAAAAACAATTGGCACAGAAGGCAGATGGGCAAAAAAAACGAGTGGAACAGAGGGCAGAAGGGCACAAAATCGAGGGGAAAACGAAGTGGAACAGAGGACAGAAAGGCACAAAAAAACGAGTGAAACAGAAGGCAGAAGGGCACAAAAAACAAGGGAAACAGAGGGCAGAAGGGCACAAAAAACGAGGGAAAAACGAGTGGCACAGAGGGCAGAAAGGCACAAAAAACGAGGGAAAAACGAGTGGCACAGAGGGCAGAAAGGCACCAAAAACGAGGGAAAAACGAGTGGAACAGAGGGCAGAAAGGCAAAAAAAAGAGGGAAAAAGGAGAGGAACAGAAGGCAAAAGGGGCACAAAAACGAGGGGAAAACGAGTGGCACAGAGGGCAGATGGGCACAAAAAACGAATGGCACAGAGGCAAAATACAGAATACAAAAATATAGAGGCAGCTAAGAACAGAAGGCAGAACGGGCAGAGAGGCACGGGGGCAGCGAGGGGAACAGAAGGGAAAACCGGGCAGAGACACGGGGCAGCGAGGGGTACAGAAGGAAAGACCGGGCCGTGAGAGCACGGGGACAGCGAGGGGAACTGAGGGAAGAAAAAGGGGCACGGACCATGTACAGGCAGCGGGGGAAGTCAGACAACAGCAGTCACAGACACAACAATGAAAATACAGGCAATACAATGAAAGCAATAAAACGTTGAAAGGCACATGTGTATAGGTTATCGTTACTTGGCAGGCAGGTAAAAGTAGATGCAGCCAGGATCAGCTGTAGGATTTTTGTGCTGCTGTCTGAGTGCTCACTTTCCACAAGCCCTTGGGCACCACTAAATAATACACTGCTGTATGCATACATGTCCATGCCAATAGACCCAATTCAGGCTGTCTCCATCTTGAAATTGCCTCTGCTTCAAAAGGCGTTTTTAAAAAGAAATTTAAATTGTACAAATTGCTTGGGGGTTCCCGACTTCCAGTAGTGATTCAGTGGGGGTCCTCAGGAGTCAAAAGTTTGGGAACCACTGCACTAAGTGATTTAGAATAAAGCTTCTTTTGACTTGACTTGGCTAGAGATATGCATTATCATCTGGTAGCATGCAGAAAGAAGTTAATCTCAGAAGATTATGCAGAGGTTCGAGCTTGATTAACAATGTCCAAAAATAACTGTGCTACAGGAAGAAAGAGGAGGAAGAGATACAACGGCAGAAAAACAAGAAGGGGAAAATTAGCAGAAGTGCGTAAGGGTAAGTTGTAGAAACTTCTGGGTTAAGAGCAGATCAACATAAAATTCAATAAAAGCACAATAAATAAAAGATGGATACCCCCAAGCAACACGGTGCAAACATGGAAGAAAGATTTGCCTTGTAGGTTAATAGAAGTGAAACGGTAGGAAGGTAAAACAAGCACTGGCAAAACCAACAGGTCTTGTCTTTAAAATGTGAGTTTTGCTCAGAGGCATTGTGAACCCCCTGCTTTAGCAGCTGCAGCAGAGTGGCTTTTTTTATGGGCCTCTTTTGTTTGCAGCAGGACAAACAAAGGCTCATAATTGACGCTGTAATGATGGGTTGAAGCAAAAAAGGGAAAGAAGGACAGAAGACTAGAAGGAAAGGTGAAGTAAGGAAGGGTAAAAAAGGTAGAAAAGGAGATAGAAAGGACGAATGAGTGAGCGGATGATGAGTGGGTGACAGGATGAGTGAATGGAAAGTCAGATGGATGCAGAGGTGAAAGGATGGCGTGTGTGACTGGATTGATGATGGCTATATGGATGAATTCATGCATAGATGATGGATCTGTGAATGGATGGATGGAACAGACAAGGAAGCTCTTCTAGGAAGACTCAGGCTCACTTGCTTTACTTCGTGTCATCAGATCTTTGATTCAAATGCATAAACGTGCACCGGACGCCAACCTGGAATGCTTTTTGTTTGAGAAAACAAATTCCAAGATGGTGACCGGCGCTTCACGAAGAATGCGCATATGCAAGGGTGGCCTTCATGGAACTGATTTTCTCAAACAAAAATCAGTCCAAGATGGCTGGTAGTGGGCGAGTGGTGATGTAACAAATGCATGTGCATCATGACACTACATCGCCCATTTTGAATTTTTGCTTTTAAATTTACTGTTATATGGCCAAAATCCGATTTTGTGCGGTAAATTAAACAAAAAAACTGCACCAGAATACAAAAAAAAGAAACCAGTTGCACAGAAGCAGAGTGCAGAAGCCAAGGCTTCAAATAAAGATTTTTTTTTAAAGAATAGTTCTGAAAATTACAAGAAAAATAGAAATTAAAACTCAAGTAGAAGCAAGAGTGTTTTTGGAGCAAGAGACAAGATGGTGGGAGGAAGAAGGAATGCGATGGTACCAAGCGGGTTCAAAGGGAGAGCAATGAAGGATATACAATTCCATTGAGTGATAAAAATAAAAGAAAACATTTTCCTGATATCAGCAGTGGAAGTATACAAGTCATCCAGTCAAAGGGATGGTAAATAGGAAAAGCTTCAAAGGCGGGACAAAAAAGATAGCTAGAAAAGTCATTGAGTCCGGAGCATGCAACTGAAATAGACAATAAGGCATTCAATCATGAACAAAGAGTGGACCCAAATTCACTATGTATACTGTATTGGAGATACATTTTAAACCTGATTTCAGGCAGGAGGTAAGAACAAAATGAAGGCATACCACTTTTCACATACACCGAGCAGTAATTGGTATAATATCTCGATTGAAAGTAAGAATACTATTCCAATGCAGCCTTATGCCAAGAATCACTGGTTTGGAAACACAGTGTACAGGAGAAGCAATGAGAGGGGAAAACTGAGTTTACTGTAAGAGCTGAAAGGTGGGGCCCAGTAGAGCTGCTTTCAGAAGGGGAGGCTATCAGGAAGCTAACAGAGCAGGCTGAAACAAGGTTTTCCCTCTAATCAAGGAAATAGAGGAAGATATATGCTTTCCCACAGCTCCCGCTCCAGCAATGTGATGGAGCGCTGAGACAACTTCTGGAGACAATAACTAAACCTCACAACAACCCCAAAGAAGAGGCACACTTCGTTGCGATAAGAAATGCCCTCATATCTTCCAAATGCTGACAAAAATTTATAGTTGTTACTTTTGCACACTGAAAGTCTTTTACTGTTGTGTTTTGAAAGAAAGGGGAGAACCTGCATTCTTGTTGGGATTAGGGGGGAAGCTAAATCTGCTCTGGAGGAGAGAGAATGGGGACAAACAGCAGAGCATCCTATTAAAATAATAATATAGCTTACGAGAATTATGCTTTCAGAAACAAAGACTAGTTTTTGAAAGGCAATAAATATCAATTGCCAGTTTAGGGTCTACAAATTGAGATAATACTGTTAAGGTTATCATTAGGTTTACATACAGGAGTCTCCATGACAGCATACTCAACCCTTGCCATGTAACGAGGAATATGCAATGAACTCATTTGATACATTTTTACCACAGGTTAAAGGAAAGCATTACATTAAAAGTGAATTTGCATTTAAGAAGTCTGAGACCTGCATTTAACTTGTACAAGCTCAGAGCAAAGAATAGCACTCCCGGTGAATGTGAACTTACTGCCGTTTGGGTATTGACAGTAGGCTTTCCGATTGCTGGTATTATCTATGCTAAGGAAGACCACATCTAATACTTGTGATGTGGCAATAACTGGAGCCCTGTGGCTGAGAGAGCAGCAACAACCGAGGGGAGTTTGCTTTAGATGCAACTCTTAAGTTCACGTCGTCCCAGGAATTGCTGGGGCCATGCAAATAAATCATCGGTCGGTGTGGTAAACAGATAGCAACACAACATTCCGGTTACCGCGAGAGGATACTGAGAGAGCACAAATCTGAAAAATGTATAAGTGCACCATATTTACAAGCACGTAGTTAGTTTAAATATACTTTGCACAAGAGTGTTTTATACCCAGTAGTAAAATGTATAGAGTGTTTAAGTAGGGTAACAATAATCGTAGTAGTGTGTGACTAATGTGGAAATGTTGGAATGAATATGGAAACCTCACGTTCTCATGTTAAGTGATCATGTAAGAAGAACTTGCAAACCAGTTAAATTGTGTAGGCCTCATGGCAATTCACAGTAAATCTAAACGTGCTGCTAAAAATAATGTGAGGTGGGGTTAACGTGGTTCTTCCAAAATGTATTATCGAATTTAGTAGTGAAATATATGTTTTATAGATGTTTTCCATTACAGAAATGTGTTAGTTAAGAATACTGTTTAAATCAAGTTATATGTTTTCAGAGTGCAGGGACCCGCTTCATGTAAATCAAGTAGGCCTGAACCGATAATGTTATTCCTTTGATCTGCAATGTGCTCGTTAGAGAAGAAGTCGAGAGGCGCCAAGTACAGAGAGCTACATATGTTTTACGACCTATAGATATGGTGGAGTCTGGAATTTGAGGCCCACTGTAGGATGGCCTGTATGCAGGTGCGAGGGGTCTTAATCAGTTGTAATGAATGGGGCTTTGTTCAGTGGCGCTTGGCGCAGGCCTGTAGGAGTCTTCAGGAATTTCAGGGGGTATCGGCGCACTGGAGAAGAAGCCTGGGAACCAAGGTCAACTTTAACGAGGGTCCCGAAGAGTACCATCATGGAGTCTGCCGCCAAATTCGATACCACGTGAGGGGCGTCCCGAGGGGCGTTCCTATCGGAAATGTGATTTTGTATTAGGGAAAGCGACCCGGGAGGAGGGCAGAGCAGATGATTTTGGAAGCCTAAGAGAGCGGTTGGGTAGGCAGATAGGTCTATCACCAGAGACCAATTTACAGAAGAGACAAAGAGAAGTGCGTGATCTTCTTAGGAAGTCACCACGGCTGACACCTTTTTGGGTAAAGATCTTGTTAAGTAGGGATGTCACCTAGTCTAGTGTAGGGACAGACTAACCTTAATTTTCTTTTCTGTAATGACTCTTAAGTTGCAACTTGTATCCATTTTGGCAACTCTAATGATTTTCGAACTTGTACTCATTATTCTGTTTTGTAGACTCAGATTATTCAAAGAATTTATGTTCATAGTGATACCAGTATACCTTTTGAATCTCATCTTGAGAAGTTTGTATCTTCAGTTATCTTTGACTTTATATTAAATTTTTGAACTTTATCATTGGTCAGTGGTCATTTAGAGTGGTGAAAGTTCTTAACTGATTGATCTAGTATTGGATTGCCTTTTACTCAATGACAGGTACCAACGATCCAGTCGACTTGATTTGGGATCTGGTAAGGTAACTAGAAGCCAGAAATCCCGCGTTAACAATACCTAGACAGGATTTCAGCCCGAGTGAGTCATCAGTAGTATGAGCATGACTTTCGTCTTTCACATCAACCCTTGCCTGTGCTCTTTTGTAAGGCAGAATGTGGTTGAAAAGTTTACGAATGGAAAGGTCTCACTGGTGCAGGGAGTACGAGTGAGGTTTTCATGAAAAGGGACTTGCGATTGGTCCAAGAGTACTAATTATAGGCAATGCCAATAGATAAGGTTTGCAGTTTGACTCCCAACAAAATAAATAAAGGAAAGACTGCTGCAGTGGAAAACAACATATAATATTGTTTTATATATACGTCTCTAAGAGATAAATAATTTAATGTGTGATGTGGAAGTATATTTTTGAGATTTAAAATAGTTCCTTACACTTTACAATACTAATACTAGCACTCCACAGAAGGATGAATGATTCACCAAACAGCCAAACACATGAGATGAGACAATATTAGTCCTTTGGGTGAAGCCAAAGCCCATTTTTGTATCTTTAAAAATTGGTAACAAGAAGCTGTGCTGTTTGTTTGTCCTAAAACGACAAAGTAAAAATATAGTAAAAAACTGTTTAGAACCTAAAGGGCATACTGCTGTACATTTCCATTTTTTGTATCCAAATCGGTAGGCTTGGCGAGATTTCTGAACTCCAGGACGAAGAAGTCAAAGTCTATTTGTGGAATAGACTGACAAAGACCCATCTCCACAAAGCAAAGTAATTGCCATCTTGGATGAGGAGACTGTACAATGATATGAGAAACAAGCATTGGCATTGCCAATAGGTCTCGCTTTTGGGACCTTATAAGTATTCAATTATGCAGCACAATATCCTTGGTGCAACAATATTAACTGTTGCATGGCTAAACACTTATAAGGTCCCAAAGGAGAGACCTATTGGCTATGCTTGGTTTTTTTTAGCTAACAACTGCAAGCATAACTAAAGGAAAGGACACAGCGCAACCCTATTCATAAAGACATGAATTTCAGGTGCCCCAGCTAGGCGTGTAGTTGTGAGACTAGGCCTAAATAAATTCCAAGCCAAGAAAAAACACATTTATGGTAAGAAATACAAATGAAAACAACAAATACATGTACAAAAAATGCATTTGGAAAAAGTGGTTGCAATTTGCACACCTATTTTCACTGAATGCAAACAAACCTCCTAATACTCAGTTGAATGATTGGGTGCCTAAAAACATTATAGATCCAAATGGAAGAGTGACTCAACCTTGGCTAACCAATAGGAATCTGCCCTGTTGAAGGATGTATATTTTGGTTCTGACCCCTTCGTGGTTATGGTGCCAGAACACATTGGATTGAAATGCAATGAAATCACAGAAACCATGTGCAGGAAAAGGTAATGGCTAGCTACAACTAAACCGGATATCCTCAAACAGTAAAAGTAATGCTAATATAGTACAACATGTGTGCCTGAGTACCAACATATGGACGGTGGGTTATACACAAAGTATGCTATGGCCTTGGATTGATCAGGCAGGAGCCTAGATCAGTTCTTAGCTAGAGGCAGGTTTAACCTTTACTTAGGCCTTACTTTCCCCCCTGAAAATGATTTCTGCCTAGCAGCTGCTGGTACTCCATGAGTGCAGGTTTATAGCGCTGCTGTGATTCAGCAGCTGTCCCTGACTAAAAGGTGGAAGTAAAATTGTGGTTCATAGGGACCGGAGGCAGATCCTTCTCTTTTTTAGGGCCATCCGCCTGGAATAAACTGCCTCCTGAACTTTAGGCCACCCCAGCTATCCCCATGTTCAGAAATAAACTAAAGACATGGCTTTTTAATTTAGCTTAAATCTGCCCTGGTCCCCGATGTTGTAATTATAGAAGTGCAGAGCGCCAGGACATACAAATGCCCTTTCATTTATTCATTCATAGCTGGCCAGAAACTGGAAGATTCAGCATCCATATTTTCATGTGTTCATAGATATAACATGATATTTCTACATCCTGGGAAACATAGCTACTGGAAAAAGTAAGGATTAATTTGGTACTGAGAATTGATAAGACGAATAATAGTGCTAGGCCAAAAGGACAATTGGCAGTATTTGTGAAGATCTCGAAGTTTTATGATATTGTCCAATTACTCGATGTAAGTAATTCCTTCAGTGCAATGAGTGTGTAGAGCCCATGCCTATATGTACCCATAAATGTAGTTTATTGTACTGCCACTCTCTGCACAAGAGAATACAGGGTGACATATTATGAACCTATCAAGAATTTGACAACTTATTTCTTTACAGATTAGGTGGCTTTGTTTGTCAGTGGATCTTAAAACGAAACTGCCATCAGATGTACAGTGAATTTTGGATTTTGGTGAACTATATGGATTAAGTGGCAATCCATTTGATAACAGCAAACACAGAGAAAACTGCATCTTGAGTCACCCATTAAAATAGTTTTTCATGATTTATACCCCTATGGGGAACTCCGTCATTGACTATTCTTTCCTGATATTTCAATGTTGATGCATATTGGATGTACCTCTGGTTTTCGATTCCAAGACGTTCTTAGTTTTTCGGGAATGGGGCGGTGGGGTGGGGCAGGGGGAGGTGGAGTATGCCCTTTTATGATGAGAAAATGGTAACACACAGTTCTGACAGGAAATAAAATGAGAGATTCGCGAGGCTGTACTACAGTAATTGTGGTATCCGAAGCTTTCAGCACTTTCTGCTGTTTGTTTAGAAAGCCTCACAGACTGGCATTGCCCAGGAGGGTATTAGACCCAGCTGTAAAATTAATTGTGCAGTCTCCGTACATAAACCAGGGAATGCCTGCTTCACTTGGCACATCTCCTTAATCTGGAACATGAGTCGGTGTGAGCCCTACTTAAGAGAGGCAGACAAGATAGATTACCAAGGAGGTGGACTGGTCTCGACCATCAAGGATGAGGTGCTGGGGGTAAAGTCAGACACTGCTGCTTTGTGAGGCCTTTGGACTTGACTCCTTTCTAAATACAGGGCTGGTCTCCCCGGTGCAAAGCCAAATGGCACCGCTCTGAGGCAGGAAACAAAGGCTTTTCCCCAACATGAGGGATGAGAGAGATTACTTTCTTGTCCCCACCACCACAGAACACACGGGACACCAGCTGCCTTTCCTTACACGTCTTTATTCAGCGTGTACCGGTGCGAACTCCTCGGGCTGTCCCCAAGCTCCTCCCCTTCCGTTTTCTGCCATGCCTGACCCTGGTTTACATACAGGACAGGCATGACGATGCAACATCTCCCCCTTTTGTATTTTGAATGTTCAAAGGGTCTCTTTCACGAGTTCTTCAATCAGTCGAGTGGGCTTTCAAACAGTTCTCCATGGTCGGCTGCTTTGTAGTCGGGTGGAGAGGCATCTCTCTTTACTGTCACTGGCTCCCGACACTTGTAGAGGTTCTTCATACTCGTTCTCGTCTTGACTCGACACGTCAGTGTCCCAATTGGATTCTCGACCCCGAGTGTATACTGTAGGGTTGCACTTCTTGAAGTGTGACACATTTCTGGTTGTTCTCTTAGGTTCAGACTCAGCTGTAATCATGGTCCCTTTCATTTTGATTACCTGTAGCGGCTGAGCGCAGTACCGGCTGTCCGTCTTGGTTTTTCTTTCCTGCTTCACCAGCACCGTGTCTCCTTCTCGGATGTCAGATGTTTTGGCATGCCTACGGTGGTCAGTACATTCTTTCATTTTTGCATTTTTTGTCCGATCAAGTTCTACCAGTGTCTCATGGTCCAAAGTCGTGAACCTGGACTGTGTGACAGTGTCGGCGGCCTGTATCCAGGTGCGTGGAATTCGCCCCAGCATCAGGGTGGCAGGGCATTGGTTGGTTGTGCTGTGCGGCGTAGTCCTGTACGCCCGTAACACTTCATTTAATTTTGGCTGAATGGGTCGATGAGCTAGCTTGGCTTGCTGCATTGTCTTTTTTATGGTGGCCATAAATCCAACAACCATCCCATTGGCCAAAGGCCACAAAGGGGTGATCTTTCGGTGCTTGAAATTTAGGTGTTTCGCAAATTCTGCAAAGTCTTGTCCATTAATTGGTGGTCCGTTATCTGTCTTTACCACCGTAGGGGTTCCCATGCAGCGAATGCTTCATCGATAACTGGTATGACGGAGGCCGCTTTAGTGGACAAAATTTGGTGAGCAATGGGGAATCGAGAGTACTCATCCATGATGACAATGAAGTACTTCCCTGATTTCAGTGGGCCGAAGAAATCAACAGCCACCTGTTGCCATACGCTGTCTGGGAGGTCTGACATCTGTAGGGGAGCATGTGGTTCTTCTCGCCCCACCAATTGACAGTGTGGGCAGTCCTGTAATGTGGTCTCTACCCTAATCGAGGGAAGGAAACCTGACGCGTTCTTGCAGTGCCTTCTTCATGGCTACTACTCCTATGTCCTTTGTGTGCCAGGTTGACGGTGCCTTGTCTCAACTGGTGCGGAATTACGATCCTTTTGTCTCTTAGTAACAGCCCATTGGCGCTGATGGAGAGGTCATCCTTGACATGTTTGAACACCATAAGCTCTTGTGTGTTGATGGCGTCATTTGTATTTGGTGCTTACAGGTGTCTCCATGAGTTGGTGCGGACACGGTTCATGATGTTTTGTAACGTGGCATCTTTGGCAGAAGTTTCTATGATGGCCTCTAGTGGAACGGCAGGTGGGCATGCTTGGTCAATGACAAAATTAAGGTATACTTCTGCTACAGAAGGTCACTCTCGTGTCACAGCTTGGGGATGCCGTGATATGTGGTCTGCCGGGTTTTCCGCCTTCCCAGGTTTGTGGATGATGGTATATGTGTAGTCTTGCAGACAGATTCCCCACCGTTAGATCCGCGGAGGCATGTTTTCCCAGGGGTTTCCGAAAATGGTTGTCAGAGCCTGGTAATTGGTGATGAGTGTGAAGTGTTTGCCATTGACGAAGAGGTGTAAGTGCTCATACGCCCATACGACCGCCAAGCTTTCTTTTTCCGGTTGAGAATACACTTTTTCCGTGTCGGTGAGCCTGCGACTGGCGTATGCAATGATATGGCATTGGTCTTCTTCATTATCGTATTGTGCCAGAATCGCGCCGAGCCCAATGGGACTGGTGTCTCCCATGATTTCGCCCTTTCGTTTGGTTAAAGTATGCCAAATTGATAGCTGAGCTGACAGCAGTCTTGATTTTGTTGAACGCTTGTTCACATTGAGCTGACCAGTGGAAACTCTGCCCTTGACATGTCAGTTCTCGTAGCGGGTAGCTGATAGTTGCATAGTCCTTGATGTATCTGGCGCAATAACTGGCCATGCCCAGGAACGAGCGGATGTCGCTGACATATTGCAGTTGTGAGGTGTCAGACAGTGCTGATACTTTCTCGGGGTCCGGTCTTGTGCCCTCTTTTGAGAAAATGTGGGCGTAAAATTTGAGAGTCGATTTATGAAACTCACACTGGTCTTGATTGAGTGTGAGATTGGTGTTAAGGAGAGCGTGGCACACTTGGTCCAATGTCTAGTCATGATCTTTCTGAGTCTCTCTGAACACCAGAATATCGTCATTGTAGTTGAATGCGTTTGGGAAGTGTTGGATTACTCTCTGGACAGCCTCCTGAAAAATCTCGGCCTCTGATGAGATCCCAAAGTTGAGGTGCTTGTATCTGAAAAGCCCTTGATGTGTAGTTAACATGGAAATGTATCTTGATTTGTCATTCAGCTCAAGTTGGTGGTATCCCTTGTTGAGTTCCAATTTTGAGAAAACTGTTGCTCCATTCAGGCAGGTGATCATGTCGCTGATGTGGGGTCCTGGATGGCGCTCCCTTTCGATGGCTGTATTTGGGGCTCGGATATCAACACACAAGCCTAACCTGTTGTCTTGGCCTCTCTTAGGCACAACTACTACTGGCGACACCCATGGTGTGGGGCCAGTTGAGTGTTCTACGATGTCTGCCCGTAGTAAGTCTTAGAGTTCGTCATTCACCGCTTGCTGTAAGTGGAACGGCACTTTCCTGTGATGCTGTGTCACTGGTGTCACTTGCTCATTGATATGCAGCTTGACCTTGAAATGGGCTAACTTTCCTAAGCCTATGAACAGGTTTGGGAACTTGCTAACGATGTCTGGCGAGTCATCCACTCTGTACAGAATCTGCACTAGAATCTCTACTAGCTTCAAAAGTTCTGCTGTTGGTAGGCTGAGAAGGCAATCGTCTGTTTCTGGGCCTTCGATCACATGGATTTGCGCCTGGATTGTCCTGTCTTTGTATGCCAGCATTGTGGGAAACTGTCCCAGACACAACCGTGGTTCTCTTGACAACCATGTGTAGACTGGTACTGCGGCTGGCTCTAGTTTCGGTTTCGGGTTCATTCTCTGGTATTCGGTGGCGCAAATGTAGTTGAGAGACCCACCTGTGTCTAGGACTAACTTGGCAGCGTGACTTCCCATTTTAATATCTAATTGTGGGTACATTTTCAGCCCATCGGGATCTGCCACCATGTAGACATACTCATCACTGTCTCGCGATATCGGGGTAAGTGCGGACGACTCTCTGGACGTCGATCGCTGCGATCGGTATGAGCTGTGTGCCTGGGTACTGGACCTCGACAAATTCGTTGATCGGTCTCTTCTCCCTTGTAAGGCCCTGACGTGGTGAGGTGTCCACAATGATAACACTGTGACGGTTGTCTTCCGGAATGACTGCTTTTATTTCTACTGCGAGGTGACCTTGTGTGAAGCGACTTCATGGATCTTCCAGATTGCTGATGATTCGGATGACGTCTCGGTTCAGTGTGAGATTGTACGCGGAGAGCTTGTTCTCTTTTTTCGCATGCTCTTCCGCTTGGTCATTTATTCAGGTGAGTTATTCTATGTCGTCGGAGGAATAGTGCTTTTTCAGTAGTCTACGGAGTAGCGATTCCGATTGACATCCTTCAATAATGCGTAGGCGAAGTGCGTCTTCCGCGCTAAAGTTGTCAAATTCGCAGTAGCAAGCCAGAGGTTTGAGGTGGGAGATAAAATCGCTCATGGGCTCATCTCGCTCTTGTGACGCAAGGTAGAACGTATAGCGCTCATAGTCTAGGTTCCGTTTGTGAAGGAACTTCCTGTTCAGGGTCTCTCTCACATCATCATAAGACGTAGCATTAGCCGGGGGTAGATCTTTGATGATTTGTCGAATATCTTTACCCACTAAATTTCGTAGTGCGATGAGTTGTTGGTCAGGGTCCCGGACTTGTGAACCCTTCATTAAGTCTTCTAAATAGTCGCGCCAGCTCTTCTATTTGGGGCCTATACTGTTTCCTGACATCAGTATTAAAGGCTTGGATGGACGCAGGAACGATATTCCCATGAGCATCGGCACAGGCTGTGGGGCGATGTGTGCAGAGCCAGTCGCCGCCGGTAGAGACGAATCGGGTAGTGACGTCATGGTAGGACTCCTGTAACTTCACTCAATGCTTTGGTGAGCTGCAGTGGCGCCTATGGGCCTCAGTCGTGCTTTTAGCGGGCTCTGGGGAATTCTTTTGTGATGTCGCCTGACTTCAAAATGGCCACCATCCTAGCGACCAAGCTTGGTCAATGGGCTGTGCCTGACTTCAAAATGGCCGCCGTAGTGACTTACGTCTGCTGTCTTTACTGGGCACTTCAATGAGAGTTATCCCAGGTTTCAAGCCTTCTCCTCAACTTCTCTGAGCTCTTGGGGGGCTGTCTTTGCGCTCGGGCTGCCTCTCGCGCGCTCACCTTAATTACAGGCTGTAGCAGAGCTCTGCCTACCCTTCCCTTTCCAGCCATACCTGACCCTGATTTACAGACAGGACAGACATGGCGATGCGACAATAACCACTCCCACTCTTGGATACATTTGCGCCCTCCTTAAAACTGATTTGTGCAGGCATGGTGGGCATACCATGGCAAAGTAGCGGGTGAGACCACTGCTCTGTAAGAGTGTGCAGAGCTCAATTCTATGAATTCGCAAGTGGGGCTACTGCATAAACTGCCTTTATTGGTATATAATATGGGCACAGGCTGGCTAGGACACAGGAATTGGCTTTGATAAATGAAGGTTAGCTCTTTTGCGTTGTACGTGTGTATATTTTCAGTTTTCGCATTAATGGAAAATATACTTGCATCACTTGTCTAATGGAATCCTGCTACTACGTTTCCAGACTAGGTAGGAATTTTGATTAAACAAATTTCAGATGATGAATTTCAACTTTATTGAAGTGTATTTACGTTATGATTTTTCCTGAAGTTAGCATGGATGGCTAAAAGGCAGATCCGTTGACAATAAACCTAAACGTTTTAAAAGGAGACGGCATCCCTAAGTTCAACTAAGTAGAATGATAGGTCGCGCAATGGGGGGTGACCAAAAGAAAGGCCTATCTGCGGAAATGCCTACAACTGCAAAAAGAGTCGACAATGCAAAGTCAGAACACCAACCACAAGACCAACGGAAGCAAAAGCAGGAAACAGAGAACACTGCCTCAGGATGTCAGAGTCCACAAATCATCCCCCAGAGCGTAATTTAAGGAACGGTATGACATTGTCTATTGGACGGAAGCGCCACCTTCATCTGTGTGTAGTTTCACTTAAATGGCTCCAGCTATACCGCAAGAGCCCCCACGGTACATATAGGGAGCTAAGGAAGGGGGGCTGACAATGGGTGCCGAGTCCAAAAGCACCAGCTGTGTGAAGCCCTTGCCCTTCGGGTTGTAAATAAAGACAGCCGGATTGAATGGTCCCAAGAGTGACGGTCTTCCTTTATTCAGTCAGGGTCTGCAACGTAGAGTATTTAATTTATTCTATAGTTATCTCCGCAGTAGGTGAGAATTGATCCATTTTGAGAGATATTCTTAAGATAAACACAACTGCGCCCTTTCCAAGAAATAAACAGTACGAGGAAAGTGCGTTTAATTTCCAAATGACAGGTGTAGCCAAGATAAGTAGGTGTGGATAGTCATGCAAACAAAATATGCCATCTGGTACAGGCTGCAAGGAGCAAAAACACAGCAAAATCCAGTCTTGATGAGACCTTCAAGGTGCATGAACTGTGACTGAACTAACATATGTTCTTGAGCAGAGCAGAGGAACATGGGAACAGTGTTTCCCCTGTAATTTATAGAGCTCACACAGCTGCGAAGGTTGAATTTATTTGCGTTCGCCCACAGCCAGCAAAATTCAGAAATAATTGAACCCACAGTAGATCTTTCATCCCTTGCGGGTAATCAAGCTGCGCCGTGCAAACAAAGATGCACGCGTCCCTCCGACTCCCTGCTAAAGTGCAGCTGTCACGAGGAAGGCGCCTTGTCTTACGCGACATCTTCTTGTGGTTCTGGCTTCTAGCCAAAAACACGCTGACAAAGGGCATTTTTGAACCTGAACTTACAACTGTGAAATTGAAACCACGATTCCCAGAATGCAACGGGCACTGACCAAAAATATACCCAGAACTTGCAGTGGGTGTCGCACATGTTTAGATTCCCCGATGCAACTATTTCCTGTGGGTGAAAATGCATTTTTTTCAGAATGCGAAGATAGCGTAAATGTGGGAAAACGAAGCAAAGTTGAAGTGATTTTATCGAGCAAAGAGCTCCCTTCTAGCACTTCTTCTTGCATAACAACAAAGCGGGGACAACAGTCTTCCAACCACACACCCCACGGCATAGTGTGCCATCCACGCGGACACTCCCTAAAGAGCCCCACCTTCAGGTAACAAGTGCGCCTGCCTCGCACTGAAAGGAGGCAGCAGGGGGAGAGGAGGAGGCCTGCGGCTGTTTACCTTGCGGGAGAGAGCTTTGAAACCATCTGTTAATTACAAACAGATGGTTTCAAAGCTTGCTCTCGCAAGGGAATCGCTAAACGTGCACGTGTTGCCATTCAAAGCAATGCAACGCGTGCACCTTTTTGCCTGCAAAAGTGAATCAATTACTAAAGGTCTTTTAGGAGACCTAATAAACTAATGTTAGCTCTTTACCTACGGCCAGGAAAGAGGAATGACGGGGCAATGAACAGGACCGCACAATGCTAGGCTAAAGCAACTCCTCTCCCTCGCTAGGGCAGAGTACCTCAGATAACAGGGAAAGGGTAAGGTGTGTAGCATTGAAACACACTATTCAAACACGTCCCATTGTGTATCATGAATAAGACGTTTAGGGACCCAGGCGCCAACTGCCTGGCCTAAGGCTGCCTTCAGAGGCAGAACAGCATCTACTAAAGGAGAACATGTACTACAGCTATAAAGTGTTATAGTAATCTTCCCCAAAATCCAGTGACAACCTGATAATCAGGCTAAAAAACTACAACACTCAACCCCTCTCTCTAACTCCACGTCACTATCAATAAAACAAGAGGATCATAGCTATTTGACTGAACATAACTGGCAGTGTTTCCTCACCAACTCTTTGCCTTCCAGCCTTCTGTTTTTGCTCACTTCATTTTTGGACTTTGCACACTTTACCACTGCTAACCAGTGCTAAAGTGCTTTTGTGCTTTCATTTAAACATAATAACATTGGCTTACATCCAAATGGCACATTTAATTTACTAGTATCCTCCGACAGTGGTATTACATGTACCCAGGTCCTGTAAATTAAATTCTACTAAGGGGAATGCAGCACTCATTGTGCCACTCACATACGCAGACGTTTAAACATATCTCAGGCTGCCACTGCAGCCTGTGTGTGCAGTTTGGAAATTGCCAAATCGACCTGGCAAAATAAAGCTTTTGCCAGGCCTAAACCTTCTTTTCCAATACATATAAGCCACCCCTAGATTAGGCCCTAAATAGCACATCGGGCACGGTGCAGTGTATTTAAAAAGGTGGACATGTGTTTTCAAGTTTTACATGTCCTTGTAGTGAAAAAAAACAAAATTAGTTTTTCACTACTGTGAGGTCAACCTCTCCCACAGGATAACACTTGGTTCCCTTTTCGTATTTAATAAGTGCTAAGTGTTGACTGGGAACAGGTCAAAAGTTCTTGTATTGAGTTTGATTGTAAGTTACAATTTTGAGAATTTCATTTTGGTGCCTGCGTCCTGTTTTTGGGTCACATGACTGGTTTAAGTTGACAACTAGACTTAGTTTATTCCTCCCTGACAGCAACACAACAGAAGTCTTAGGTGTGCCTGAATGGGCCATCAATTGGCAGGATGGGGGAGCGAAACAGGGCACTGCCGCACTTTCAAAAGAATAGGCTGTGCCCTGCCTTCACACAAAGGACTTGTCACCAATGCATTATTCATGCAGCCAGCTTGAAGCCAGGAGAGGCCGAAAATGTCAAATGAGTGGCGCTTTGTGCTTTTAGGTATGTTATCACCTTAAATCTTTAAAATTGCATATCTCTGGTTCTACTGATTGTGGCTTTGTCATTTTGTTGTGAAATAATTTATTACATTTTGCTCTATTTTTTCAAATTGGTGTGGGATTTTTCTTGTGTTGTGTTTTTACTTTATTACTGTTTGAAGGGCTGCATAAATACTTTACACAATGCCTCTAAGTTAAGCCTGACTGATCTAGTGTCAAGCTGCCAAAGAGTTAAGCATAGGTTAATTTGCAGTTGTCTTGTGTTTCACCCAGGCGGAGATATGGTGTCTGCTAACAGAGGAATATTGGTAGCTGTGAGGTTACTATCACACAGAAATATGTTACAATGCGTACTAAATTGCTGACATTTTAAGTCCGGCTATTGAGACAGATTTAGCTGTATCACTACTGACCACCCACAAAAAAAATAATTAAACATAACATACATGCATAATGTGGCTTTTGGTCAGTGAAAGATTTGACCTTACCAAAGGAGTAGGATTTCTGGCTGAAGCTGAAGATGGCGAAGAGGAAGATAGCAGGAAGAAGAAGAGGTGGTAGAGAGAAATGATTGGGGGTAGAAAAAGTGAGAAGACTGTGACTACTTATGGGAGTAAGATCAAAGATTAAGGAGGAAGGGAAGGTAGAGAGCCATAGAGAATTCAGGTGAGAATTAATGCGATGACACAAGGGTAAGAAGACATGAAGATGAAGCAGGGGGTAGATGAGAACACGTTAAAAAGAGAAATGTCAGTCCAGGAGGTGAATAGTAGGGAGCGAGCGGCTAGGGAAGAGAAAGAGGAAGGGAGCAAATGGACTGTGAAAGGATAGAGTGCGAGTGAGATGTAACAGGTAGGCAATATGCATATCAGGAATAGCATTGGAGGGTGGCATGGGAGTAAGACATAGAAGTTCATTTGTGGTTCTGTCATCTTACCTTTAAATGGCCCTATCGGACCCTAGCCTCTATCCCTGTCCCTTTCACTCAGTAGAGAAGGTTTCTTGTGTGGGTACAAGAAGTCCTCACTGTGAGTTTTTCAGATCCATGTGAAATGTGCACATGAAAAGCAGCAATAGAATCCACAAGCATTGACAGCATCAAGATTGCAGGATATGAGAATAGAAATTGCAGCAGAGACAGGAGGATCAGAGTGATCACAGCAGGACTTGACAAACATCACTGACAGTGCTGCGAGGGAGTGGATGCAGGTTATATGAAGAAGTGACCCAAGGGTGCTAAAAAAATGAAATTAAGTGGTGGCTGCTCTCACACATTCACTCACAAACCAAATTATGTACTCATCAATATCGATCAAGCACCTGCTCCAGAGATTTGTGCCCACATGCTGCTAATGCCTTAATTGGGCATGTGAACAATGGAAGCTTCAAGTACTGCTGTTGGGCTGTACCAGTTCTGCTGGGAACAGCAATTTGCATGGCTGCTGCCTTCTCTGAGGACGGGAAGCGTTTTTTTCCCTGCCATGCAAGCCGGTTCTGAGGAGGTTGACTTTTCCTATTTAAACCTATACTATATGGGGTAAGCTTGCACTGTTGACTAAACCACTTCATAAAATATGAAAACTTCACTCATCCCAAACCTCATTTTACTACTACGATCTCCCAACTAACCCTTTCTAGACTCTTCCTTCCTCTATACATCCTTTATCCTATTCAATCCAACTAACAGACTCATGTCCACCACACCAATCAACAACTTGCATTTCCCTATAGTAATCCACCAGTAATCCACCTTGTGTTTCAGAGTAGAGTGCTCCTCGCCAAAACGAACTTCAATGTCTTGTCAGGAGAAGTAAGCTATATAAATAAAATTACAATTACAATTTAGGAACATTTTGCTTTAAAAGGAGTTTATTTTCTAGAAACTGTTCTAACATGTACACATTGCTTGGGAATGCTGACTAAGCATGTACGGCCCTGTTGTGTCCTGCTGGGCATGTTCTAGTGTCTCAGCAGACACCGAGTCTGTTAACCACTCCCTTGGAGGAGTGAACAAATATGCACACCACACTCATCCATAACAGGTGTCACGAGTGACGTGAACCTGTTAATAAAAGGGCCCAGGTGTACATGCCCGTGGCCAGTTTCAGAATACCACTACCATGTGTCTGTGTCCTTAGTGGAAGCATGTGGGCCCAGGGCCCAGGGCCCAGGGCCCATGACACAACATTGGCGACGAGGCGAGTCTTATCTTGCATGCATAATGAATGCCACCCAGCTATTCCTCGTGAGGATGAGGGGAGCCGGAATTTTGAGTATCCCTAAACATGCTGATGGCAGATCCATGCCGTACAAAATACACCGGGGAGAGAAGCGTCCTAGCAGCACCGAGCTTGTAAGTGCCTCCACGTTGCCTATCCGCGCTACACGAGGAGAGAAAACCCCCTCAACCCTGAAGAGCTCGGGGAGTGTGGAAAGACGCCGATAGCGTGGCTGAGGTGCCTGCAGCTAAGAAGGGTATGCAGAAGCTTTTGGTATCCATCGGGAACAACACATCCCCTGGAGGGAGTAAACCTGAGCCAGCAAGGAAGATGTGACCCGTAATGCAATAGTCCAGGCAGAAAAGGGTAGTGACTCTCTGGCACATCGTGAAGAGCGGCCACGACCAAGGGAAAATTCCAACAGGTGGAGCTGCCCTGTAGCCCCAGCATCTGCAACCCCCATGTGCCATATGCACCCCTTGCGTGGCCCTCAACTACGCTGTGCTGTTTGAAGGCAAACCCTGGGCAGAGAGAGGCTCGAAGGTTCGTTCAATCTAGGCCAAATACAAGCAGCACAGTGCCTAAGCAACAGTATACAGCCCACTGTGCCTTTGCCAGCAAAATACATGGGGGAAAGCGCTCCCTACCACTGCACCCAACCACACAACTCACAAGCGCTGCTCCGGTCCATTGGAACACCCTTACAGAGCCTGGAAGAGTAAAGAGCCAAGACAGGCGCAAGGGCGCAGGACACTCTCCATTGGCCACCTGCAGCCACAGCCTGAAGAGACTCTGTTACCTGCTGTGACAGCCCTCACCAGATTGTAAAGAGGATCAGGGAATCACGGTAGGTTCACAGCAAGTCCTGCAGTCTCAAAGGGTAATGAAGGGAGTAAGCACATTGGGGACTGAGATTACCACTACAAGTCACATGGCCACCAGTGATAAGAGCTGCAGAATGTTGTCTGGGTTCACAGCTGATGCTTCTGCCCGGAATGAGTTTGATTCTAAAGAACATCAGCCTAGAAGGCCAACTCTCCTGAAGCAACACCCACCAATAAAGCTGCTCGGAGGACAATCAAATGAATAGCACGCAAGTATCCCAACCCCCCAAAAAAAAACAACTATGCAGCATTCCCATTAAAAGAAGGGAGGAATAGCCTTGGTGGGACTGAATGCCAGAAAGATAAGCTACCATGCAAAGCAAACGTCATAGGACCGAAGGCACCAAGCAATCCTCATGAAATTCGTGAGATGCAAGCAGAACACGCAGACACGCCAAGCGCCAGAAGAGGGCCTCCAGAAGAAGGAACCAGACCACCGCCAAAGTGTGCTATGTGCGCGATCAGAAGAGTGTCAGCACGGGCAAACGCCCAGGAGAGAGAAACCTCTCCACAGAAAAGAAGCAAGGCTCAAGCAGCAAGAAGAGCTTCCACATGTCTACTGTACAAACAGCCTCACAGTGTGACGAAGACAAGAGTGTCCTCACTCACACTGCCTCAAGATGGAGTCACCAGTGATCCCAGACAGGCAAGACAGGTGCACTGGAGAGAACAAGAGGAGAAGCACAAAGGACTCGTACAACCGCAAGCCAAGAGCCCATCCAGAGACACCAGACAGACACCAAAGTGGACCGACGTCCCTGGAGACAGCCACATAGGAGAACCAAACTTAAGCCGCAGCAAGCGCGAACAATGTCTCTCCCCAATGCTTCCCAGTGCGACCTTCTATCCCAGAGTGTTGGCAGTCTACAACGGACGGCATCCCTGCTCCTGACCGCAGATGCCTGAGGAAAAGGCAAGAAGACCCAGAGACTACCTGCAAGCCTGGCTTACACCTGAACTACGGCAGCGAGAGCATGTCTTGACCAAGGCACATCCAGCCCTGAGGGTTGTGCGAGCGACTCAATGCTGACTCCTCAGTGCTTTTGCAGCTGCCCCCAGTAGGCACACACGCACACCAAGTACAGCCCACAAGCAGTCCTGTGGCAACCCCGACAAAAGGGTTTTCCCCGGTGGGAGATTTGGACTTGATATTGCCCCACCGACCGGTTACCGGATACAGCAAATGAGTCTAACAGAGACTTCAGTCGATCCAGGAACACCTGTGCGAGCTTTCACCATTGGACTCCAGCCATGCTCTCGACGCACCCTGTTTTAATGAACTGTTAGACCCCCACCACAAACCATCCTCAACGTCAGCAGAGTGAAGCAACGTTGGACCTAAAGACATGGTTTCACCAGTATGTTGCTGGAATGCAGCGGACGTCTCCAAACCAGCAGTAGTGTGCTGAACCACTCTGGTTAAATTATGATTGCAAGCGAAGAGTGTCCTGCTGCAGTCCGTCACCAGCCCCATGTCTGCTGTATTCCCGCTGCCCGACTTGTTAAGGCTGATGGACCCTGTGGTGTTTATTTGAATGTTATTTATCCCTACAGGTTGAACTAGTGATTGTTTTGTTGTCATAAAAATTTAGGAGAAATGTTGTGTCCTGCTGGACATGTTCTAGTGTCTCAGCAGACACGAAGTTTGTTAACCACTCCCTTGGGGAGTGGACACGCATGCATCCCACACACATCCATCACAGGTGTCACAATGACGTAAGCCTGTTGATAAAAGGGCCCGGGTGCACGTGCTCGTGGCCAGTTCCAGTATACCAGTACCATGTGTCTGTGCCCTTATTAGAAGCACGTGGGCCCAGGGTCCATGACGCAACGGGCCCTTCAAGCTTTCTAGGTTGCACTTCTCTCGTTTCTCTAACCAATCTCACTCCACCAGCATCACCCATCTGAAATCTAAAGACTGCAGTGCCAAACCCTCTCTCGCCTCTCATCTACTAAGCACTTTGGGTACTCAACCAGGGGAAGGAAAGCGCTACAGAAAATCTTTAGAACGATAAGGGATGTAGCTTTGGGGGGGGGGGGTGTTTGGGATGTTACACCCAATAATAAAGGTATTATCTGGTAAATAGTTGTGTGCAGGTGCTTTCAGTCAGGTACGGTGAGTTGTCTGACGAATTTCACCAGAAATATATCTATCAAAGAAATAAAGGCCCACATACCTTCTCTCTTTCTGTTTTGAAAGTCTTAAAAAATTAGGTTAGTTTACAAAATATTGTTTTCCCCCCACTTACGAAGCTACATTCCTCTCCCTCTCCAGTGCCCCTTAAGCCCCTCTCAAGCGCCTTGCTAGTTGCATAATGTTTTTTAACATTATGTGCCATGGTTATTGTTGGAAAAACTGAAGCTGCTCCCTCCAAATCTTACTGACCAAGCTACAATCCGGAGTACAATACAACTCCTGATCTGGGTACATTCTGTTTATCTCCTAAAGGGCAGCACACAAGCAAACTCTATCCACACTTAAGTTTGCGGTGTAGTGTGGGGGCAGAGGTACTGTATCCTCCTTTTACCTTCCCACTTTAATTACTACCCTAATAAATGCTTCTAATCTACGATTTATCCTTCTCTGTGTGTGGTGGCACACCAGCCTCATCATTCTCCTAATGTCACCTGCCTTTTCTCTGATAGGTAGGTCATGTAGTACCGCACTAGTTACACCACTTTTCTTTGTATCATACCCATTTCCACTGGGCCCTTCAAAATCTCTCTACTAACCTTGGCTCCCCTACCGGTCTCCTGAATTCATTCTCACCGACCAGTTGCTGCCCATGTGCACAACGTGCAGCGGCATTCCTACTCCTTGATGTGTCTTTCCGACGTGCTCCTTTCTGTTGCAAGCTCCCAGGTCTCTCCTCATTTAAACATGTCCATTAGATGTACCCCTAACTTCCCTTCCTTTTAAGTTTTCTTTTCCTACTGTCCCCTCATATCCCGGCCAAACGGAGTCCATCAAGCCTCTTGTCCTCCCCCTCCTTAGAAAACTGCACGTCTGAGCATACCCTGCCAACTTATGGCGAACAAAGTGGTACAAAAGGGGGTGGTGATGGACGGAGACGTGAGTCCCTTGCTCACTTTGCCACTGGATTCAAGCAAGCCGGGCTGAAGACGGCTGAAATGCCAGAAACCTGTCCTCGGTAGCTTGTTTCCGGTCCAGGGAAGGCATGGCTTGGCAGTTCGGGCTGGACTGTTCCCATGAGGCACAGAGTCAGACTGATTTGCATATGGCCATGTCTGAACTGGGGTGGCAGAGTGGGCTAAAGAACGGTGATGGATTAAACCCAGATCAGTTGACTGGGGGTGAGTGCTTGTATTGTCAACGCTCCGTCCATCATTTCCTTTGGTTTTTCTTTGGTAAAATAGGCTTGCAATCACACTACACGTGACTCCATATGTAAGTGGAAGATGGTGATATGTCACCCTTTCTGAAACAGATGCAGGTCATTTTACACAAATGGAGCAGTCACTAGCATCCATTGTCCTAAACATATTCAGATAACAACCTTGAAAACGTATTCATAGTGTAATCGCTAATGGATCTATCCTGATGCTTTTGTGGTCTATATACATGCTGCTTGTTAGACTTGGATTCCACATTTTGTCCACTTGAACTCACATTATGTTTCAACTTCACTAAGTTATCTTGAAAAAGAATGACAATAGCTAAAATTATCCATATCAATATTAGTAATCCTGTACATATCAAACATGATCTACACCATTTTCTAAAGATAGAACATTTCGTTTTATGCTCATTGCTAGACATTTTTTTGTTTACACAGCGATTTGTCTAACAATTTTTCTTCGACCTTTTGCCACCTATAGGCTTTCATCTTTCACTTATAAAGTCCTCTTTTATAACAAGATTTTAGGTTTTACCTTCACTTTGTACCTTTGATCAATTATCACTTTTCTCTGTGATTCAGTTCTTTACTCACTTTTCCCAAATGACTAGGGCAGTATAAGTTCTCTTGGCTACTGTTTACATCTTCAATAGGAGGTAGAACAATATACGACCACTCAGGTGATTTATATTTTTGATTTGGTCTTCTCACTCTTTTTGGCCTTTGAACAACTTCTATTCTTTTTCCCCAACAACTCCCTTTGACTGGTTATTTCATTTACTTGATCTTCTGGTTTTCTCGCTTTGTTAACCAGTTTAAATCTCACTCCATCAGTCTCTTTTGGCCAATTATCTCCTTTAAAAGCTCTTTTTGTCTTAGGCTCCGTGGTATTATGCTCCACTCTCCAAGCCCTTTTTCTTGAACTCTTTCTCAATGGAGTTTCATCTACACTGTCGTCAGTTTTACTTTCAGTCTCTTCAACAATTTTATTTATGACACACTTTATAGTGTCTGTCTTTTTCAGAATCAATTTTCTCCTTTTACAGTTCTTTCACTCTGTTAGGAACATCTCCATAGCTGGTACTTGGAATCTCATCCTTATCGTGAGTTATTTCCTCTTTTCCAGTGTCAGGATTTTCGTTCCTGCTTTCAGAGCTTTCAGACTGTTTTTCAGGATTTTCTTGATCACCAGTGTTATCTTTACCTTGCTCAGTGTCCTTACTGGTGTCAGTCTCTACCAAATCTCGATCTTCAGATTGATCTTCAGAATTCGGTATTTCGACAATTTCTACTTCTCCTTCAGACTCCGAACTTGCATCTGATACTTCCAGATGTCGACGTTCTTGTCGAGCTTCAGTATCTGGACTTCTCTCTGGTTCACATTCAGTGTCAGAATCAGTTGTGCTTTCAACTTCCTTGTTTGTATTCTCAGGTTCAGGCACGCGAATGGTGTGGCTTGAGTGCACCCATCTTTTTACTCCAGCACATTTAACTGCAGTGTTGCTGACCAATATCACTTGCCTTGGTCTTTGTCAGCGAGGTACCAAACAGTTTCTTCTGCGGTGTACTTTTACCGGAACCCAGTCTCCAGGAACTAGATCAGGAGCTGGATTTTATCTTTCGTGTTTGATTCAGTTCCCACTTGATGGAACACAGAAGTCACCACGTCAGACAGGTTTTTGCAGTGATCCAGTATGATGTCATCATTAATAGTTAACAGTTTATCAACTGGCACAAATGCTTGTCTCATCACCCTTCCCATTAAAATCTCATGTGGACTCAATCCAGTCTTTCTGTCAGGTATGCTCCTTAAGGTCATCAAAACAAGTGGTAAGGCAACTGGCCATTTTAGTCCTGTCGCCAAACACATTTTTCCAATCCTGTTTTTAATGGTTCCATTCACTTGTTCAACTACTCCTGAAGCTTCAGGTCTGTAAGCACAATGCAGTTTCTGACGAATGTCCAGTGTTTCACATATCATTTGCATGAGTTCATTTTGAAAGTGATTGCCACGATCAGTTTCAATCGTTACTGGAAATCCGAACTTTGGGATTATTTCACGTAAAAGCAATTTTGCAACAGTTAGCCTATCATTTCTTCTCGTGGGGAAAGCCTCCACCCATCGAGAGAACAGACAAATGATCACTAAAACATATCTGAGTCGGTTACAAGGTGGAAGTTCAATAAAATCCAACTGCATTCTTGTAAATGGACCTCCCTCCCGTCCTATGGTTCCCAGACTCTCAATTGTTTTTCTGTCTGGATTAAATTGCTAACATACCAGACATCTTTGACACAAGCTTCCAGCAATCATCCTGAATTTGGGATTGTACCACGTCTGTCTAAATAGACGAAGCATGGCATCTCTTCCAACATGAGCTTGACCATGATACATTCGGGCCATGTTTGAAATCATGCTATCGGGCATTACTGGTCTTTCATCTTTGAAAACCCAAATTTCATCTTCCTCTCTTTGTCTGCATCCTGCTTTTAACCAGACATTTTTCTCTTCCTCATCAGCTTCTTCCTGCATTTGCCTCACTTCCTGCCAAGTTTCAACTACTGTTGTTAGCATTAAAGAACTTGAAACATGCTCTTTTTCTCTGTCCCGATTAATAGATGCCACATTTTTAGCACAATATTTTGCAATTGAGTCTACGTACCGGTTACATCGAGTGAAATAATCATCCCCCTTTTTGTGAGCCGCACACTTCACCACAGCAATCTTTTCAGGCAATTGAAATGCATCAATCAACATTCTCACAAATTCTGCATTACGTATTGGTGATCCTGCAGAAGTCAAATAACCTCTTTGGGACCACAGCGGTCTGTAGTCATGGACAACTCCGAATCCAAACGTCACTATGGTAACCCTAATTTCCTTTCCCAGTTCACATGCTCAAATCAAAGCAATCAATTCTGCTATTTGAGCAGAAAGAATCCCTTTCAGACAAGATGCTTCCAGTACATCTGCCACTGTGCAAACGGCATATGCTGCACTCAAAACACCTTCATTTGTTCTCAGACACAAACCATCAACAAACATTATGTAATCTGATTCAGGCCATGGCTCATCTCTGATGTCTGCTCTTGGTTTGGTACAGTATTCAAGAACATCTAGGCATTTGTGATCAACTTCGTTTCTCACTTCAGTTTCCATGGTATCAGGCAATAGTGTAGAAGGGTTTACATTTACGCATCTAGAGATGGTCACATTTACTGCTCCCAGAATTACCTTTTCATACTTGGTCATCCTATTGTTGGTCAGATATTGCCTTTTTGTCCTAGTGAGGAGAATCTCCACAGAATGAGGTACATACACCCTCACAGGAAATCCCATCGCTATTCCTTCACTTTGTTCTAGACTAACGCTTGTAGCTGCTACTGCTTTCAGACAACCTGGCAACGCTTTTGTAACTGGATCTAAAACAGCTAAGAAATACGCAATTGGCTTTCTCAGTTTTCCATGTCTCTGAATCAGTACTGACAATGCACATCCTTCTCGTTCACTGCAGTACAGTTCGAACTCTTTTTCATAGTCCGGCATTCCTAAAGCTGGTGCTTCACAAATTCGTTTTTAGCTGTTCAAATGCTTCCATCTCAGTCTTGGTCAATACTATAGGGTCTCTGATATCTGCTCTGGTGAATCTCTGTAATGATTTTGCTATCAGTGAAAATCCACTAATCCATTGTCTACAGTATCCTACCATTCCCAGGAACATCCTTACTTGTCTTTGTGTTTTTGGTGGCTGCATTCCTTGTATCATTTTGATTCTTTCTGCAGTGACTTGTCTGATTCCTTTGGCAATCTTATGACCTAAGTATTGCACTTCTTTCTGACAAAATTGTAATTTAGATGGAGACACTTTATGTCCCTCTTCTGCCAAATGATTCAGCAATGCAACGGTATCTGTTATACATGCATCTTTTGTCTTTGATTGCACTAGGAGAACATCAATGTACTGAACCAATACAGACTCTCCAGGAATGTTCAAGCTTTCTAGTGATTTATTTAGCAACTGGAATTCGGCACCATGCCAAAATACGGTCTCCGAATCGGAACACAAATATTGGCTGGCTTTCTGTGTGCAATGGAACTGTAAAGAACGCATTACACAAATCGATCACAGTGTACCATTCTGCATCATGTGGAATTTGATATAAAATCACTGCTGGATTTGGAACAATCGGACAACATGGGACAACTATTTTATTAACCTTTCTCAAATCCTGTACAATTCTAAAGGTTCCATTTGGCTTTTTCAATCCCATTATCGGTGAATTACAAAGACTACTTTCTATTTCTCTCACTATGCCTTGCTCAATTATTTTGTTTATCACTGGAGTTATTCATTCTATTATTTCTGCTGTCATTTTGTATTGGGGAATGTTCGGGTAACTCACACCTTCTATAGAGACTTTTACAGGATCTACATCTTTCATTAATCCAATATCTTCTCTTGTGAAATCCCACACCTTCTCTTTCACTACCTTTTTCAATTCATCAGGTATCTTTTCTCGATCAAACACAGGAAACAATTTATTTTTCTCTGCCTCAATCATGAGCATGGTCATTTTATACAGGCTATCTTCATATGGGGTTTGCAATTCTATGCAATCTGGTGAACAGTATATGACACGGTTCATCTTACACAAAATATCTCGTCCTAACAAATTTACGGGGCTCCTATCACACACCACAAATCGATGCAGGTCTTTGAAATTTCCAATTTCTATTTCAACTGGTTGGGTCAAGGAGGTTTTAATCTGTCTATTAGCTACGCCTACAACTTGGATGTGCTCTCCCGAGAGAGGAAGATTTTGGACTTCCACTGATCTAACAGTAGAACGGGTAGCACCAGTGTCCATTAGGAAAGTTATTTCTACATCATTCACCTTTCCGTTCACAAATGGACCAGACTGATCTACCTCAAGAGTGGCTCCAAGCCCACACTCTTCTCCCTCTCTCAGGCACCGTCAGAAACTTTCATCCGACTCACTCCCGCCTTCCTCTTGTAACTAATACTGGGGACTCACAGTCACTCTGGGCGATCTGTTTACCTGCTCGCCTCCGCTGAATCCTGTCTCTGCACTGTATCTCTATAGGTTTACACTGTGTGGAAGTGGCGGTTGTAGCACCTGACTTTGCTGAGTAACTATCTGCTGCTGTTGCGGTTGCTGTTGAATTACCTCATGCTGCACCTGTGGATTCAATGATGTATTTTCTGGATTAACTCTTGGTGGATACTTACACTCTTTCCTCCAATGCCCTATTCTGCCACAATTATGACGAGGGACCTTTTTCTTGAGTTCTTCTATATTCCCTACCAATTTTGTTTTGTTGAAATTCCTTTCAATTTTCCCTGACTTGCATCAGTGTTTTTATTTTCCAATTGTGCCACTTGGTGTTCTGCTACCTTCACTTGTGCCCACATAGCCTTTTCTTTTAACTTCTTTTGTTTGGCATCAATTTCTTCACTACAATATTTGGCTTTTCTTAAGACATCATCTACAGTGCCCGATTGCCATCCTATCATACTATGCCTAATCATATCTCCAATCTCTGGTCTTAATCCATACACAAATCGATATATAAAATTACTCATGTCCTTTTCGCTCAACTCCTCATATCCACTGTATTGTTTAAATACCAACAACAATCTTTCATAAAATGCATGTACAGATTCTTTCGGTTCCTGTGTAGTTCTGTCTATTTTGACCCAATCTGTTTCTTTTGGCGGAATTTTATTCTTCAAGAACACACTATCACTTGTTCATACTTTCGCATCACTTCAGGTGACGGGGCACCTGTTACTTTGTCTCGAGGATATTCCTCCTTCGGCCAATTTACAATTATTTTACACTCAGTCCACAAATCTGCTGGCACGACTATATCAAATCATACATCCAGATCAACCCATAGTACTTTTGAAACTTTCACAAATCGATCTACTTGTCGATACCATTCTACTGGTTTTTCTCTCAATCTGGGGAAATCATCTATAAATGAGAATATATCCTATCTACTCCAAGGAACATGCACATATCCTCCTCCAGGTATTTCTCTCATAGGGAACTCATTTGCGACTGTTTCCTTTTCTCTTACTGGGAACACTAATGTAGATTTATCACTAGCCTCTTCTTTCTTCTTTGCCCATTTCACTCTCCACTTATTCACATCTCCCCATCTCCATAACAACACAATCAATTATTTTATTTGGGTTAACCTTCCGGCAGTATTCATATTTTCAGTGTCCTTTTCTGAAAAATCTACTCTGTAGGATTTCTGTAATGTTTAATCTTTGCGAATTCTACTTCAAATTAATTTGCGAATCCTTCTAATTGATCATGTACAGACTTCGCTTTCCATGTTATACTTTTGCACATAAACATGAGTTCATCATCTTGGTACGTTTTTAATAAGTCTGTTCCAATTGTTCCAATAATTAGTTCTTCCATATCAACTTTTAGTCTTGCCACATCTAAAACTTTAGGTTCATGTTCTTTTAACTTCAGAGTTTTAGTCCAATCACTTAATTCTTGTTCTGATGGTCCTACAGGAGTTTGTGTTAAATCTATTTTCTCAATACTCTTTTCAGGTGTAGCAGAGTCAGATTCTGCTCCAGTCGCATACTTGTTGAGCAAACTCTGATTAAAAGTTAAGTCAGGCGGATTTACATTATTTGCTCGTCTAATTTCTGACAAATCTGGATAAATATTTTCTTTTACTTTTTGCAAACTCTGTTGTAAAGGGATTGTCAGGCTTGGCTCTTTCATTCTTTGGCTTTCAAACACTGGAATTACAGGTCCTATCGTTACTGGGACTGTTACCGCTTCTATGTTTTTCGTAAGCTCTTGTATCTTTTCTGTCAATTCATTTGTAGATCGTATATATTCGGCAGTACTTGTTTGTTCTTCAGCTCGCTTTTCTACTCTATTTACGCTTCTTCTTTCATCATCTTGCTTAGGCGTACCGGTAAATCTTGTTTCTGTTATTGAGGCATTTGGATTATATCTCACTGCTACTCTTTCTGGTATATCTCTAAAATTTGAAAATTGCCTTGGGGTTTCATTAATTCTTTCTTCTACTGGCCGAGCATTAGGTGTAGTCCATAAAGAACCTGGTTGATATGGTGGCGGTCTCCTATTTAATATTTATTCCAGTACAGCATCTTCTGATTCACTATCACCATAACTTTCTTTCCCTGTTTCCACATTTTTCCTCTTCTCTGTACATTTCCGCCCTTCATATTCATCCACTATTCTGACTGGATACATTCCATCACACATGTCAGCGTTTCTCCATCTGCGCATTCTACTCTCATGTGTATCTCCCTATAAACCACGCAATCTACCTCTTGGTCTGATATGTCTTTCCGACCTTTCTCGTTCCATTTCGTGCATCTCATCTTCCCATTCAACTAAAGCTTCAAACTGAGTTGGTCTAGGTCTTGGCTCAAGCTTCATCATCCTTTCTCTCAAGTTTCGCAAAACTGCCAAATTAAAAGATCCAACTTCTGGGAAAGCTAACGCACCATCATTCCTGGTATACCTTGCCCAATTCTCTAACCAAACACATGTATGGTAACCATATTTTGACAACATATAGGAAGCAGGCGTTTTCGGCGGAGGAAGTAATTTTCCCTCTCTTGTTACTATCGCCTTGTTTTTCACAAACACATTTTTCAACTTTTTAAACCATGAAGGTTTCTTTTTTTCCTCTTCGTAATAGTAATCCATTTTTCTGTAAATTCCCTGTCTTTCAAAATATTGTGTAAGTTTCTGTTGCTGTTCCGTAACACCAACCTATCACAGCGCGGTTTACACTAGCGTACTAATTAGAACAAGATACGTCTCTTTAGTGCTTAACCAATAGTTTCGCTGCTTTTCGTGATGCACCAATCAGCCCTTACTCTGTCTTGGTCACGAGGACCAATCCCTGCGTGACACTATTGACGTCACCAGCGCTCTGGCTTCTGCAGCGCCGACTGACCCCTCTTTACAAAATTTATCGAGAAGCCGTATTTCCAAGATATTCAACTGAATTGGTTAGTAACTTTACACAAAACAACTCCATTCGTCTGTTTCGCTTAACAAAGTGATAGAATTTTCAATCGTAAAGTATTCTGTATTTCCAGTAGACAACGCTTACCTCTTCTCTACTACAGAATTTTACACTTGCCGATTTTGTAGCACCACTTCCTCTACTTTACCCTTCTCTCAAGCTCAGGTTAAGCACTATTACTCTCTTGGCAGTAAGTTTTAAATCAGGATACGCAATGATCCCTGTACTTGAAAGCTAAGATTGTATAGACTGTCCTCGCTATGCATTTATCCTTTCACACGTAAAGATCCCTAAACTTGTGATGTGCGATGACACCACTTGTGATATACGACGATACCACCGCAGTATACGACGATACTACTTTTTGAAACAGACTATGTGATGTGCGACTTCACTTGCCACACTTCCTCTGCCTGCAGACAGAGTGACCAGCTTCACGCAATACTCGGAAGCCTTTTCCAGACTACATATAACGTAATACGAACTTAACAGATGTTAGTCACAATTCTGTACATCAAAACCCTTATATAACACTTTATACATAATCCTATAGCAACCACTGCTCTGCTACCAAGCTAATTACTGATGCAGCGGTACTCCGGAAATAATTTCTAAAACCATGTCACCTTTCCCTGAAATACCAAATCATACATCTACTCATCAGTGGGGCCCATAACACTGTGTTACACACAAAACACTTTCATCTTACTTCATGGATCAGTGAGATTCAAAGGAGAGCTGCTGTATCATAGCGGAGTGTCTAAATTAAAACTAACTATTTACACCTGCAGTTTAGAGAGTTTTACCATGGTTTTCATTAACAAAACATTTTATTAGACACACCACCATTTTGGTTAACGGATCTGCTAGTAAAAAATTAGGCGTAGGAAAATACAAGACCAGCTTAATTCTCCATTTATCTAATTTTTATTAAAAGCAAAATTTAGCATGTCTAACAGTTTATTCATTTTATTTATTTCTTTATTCAAAAAATGACTTTAAAAGAGTAAAGTTTATCTCAAACAGATATATTCATTTATTTCAGAGATTCAGAAATAGACATTATTATTTAGATTCAGAACACAAGTATTGGCAAAAGACAGATAGTTCCCAAAATTCATTTTCTCCTAACTTCCCTAACTAATAACCTCATCTAAAGCTCATTTCTCATTCAAAGAAAAATAGAAAATTATTCAAAGTCTTACATCTCAGGAAAAATCAGCATACCGTCAGCATCTCAGGAGGAAATTGAAAGAGTTTTTTCTTAAAGAAAATCAGCACTTTTTATACCTTTTTCATTAACTTTATCTATCTACAAAAGTAACTATCAGCATAAACTCGAGTTCTGATTGGACAATTTGGGGTGGATGAGCATCACCGCATCATCCTAATAACCAATTTCCATTGTGTCAGATGAATTTTAAAGAGTCCTTTGTTTAAGAAAGTCTTTGGCCTAGTCACATCCTCAACTAGCAACTCCATGAACTTTTCCCACGTTCAGTAACTCATACGTCCATTCTTTTTGGCAGTTATCAGGGCTTCCAGGGCATGCTGTCCTTGAACTGGTTTTCGTTCATGCACAAGCTGCTCGCATTCAAAACTCAGACTTGGGCTGCACATGCTCAGTTCGTCTTCTATTCACAGTTAGTAAAACAGCCATATTTTCACCAGGCCTCACAGGCCAGAATGGTAACTATCATAGAAACAAACACAAATAAATGTTAATTATTAAAATATAGCCCTTCTGTTTACCTCCCCCCATTCTAAGGTTTCCCTGTTAGTTATTACCTAGCAAATAAGCCACATTTATGCGTGATATGCTCACCTGTCTCCAACCTCCAGCCACAAATACGTAAACAAAAAGCACATTTATGCCGCTTTTGATTATTTAATAGCTGCTTATTAGTTCAGGACACAACAGAATCACATAATTAGTTAATTATGATTCCAACATAAGCAAAAATAGTTTCCCAAGTGTACTTGTGTAGGTGCAATTTTTATTCTAGGTTAGTTAATTTCACACATCACTCAATTAGTTAAAGTTATGGTTATGGAAGTGTGACTTCACGAGGGATATACAAAATTTTGTTTCTCCACCTCGCTCCATCAGAAGGAAGGGGGAGATATGCTTCTCCGCCAAGCCAGAGGATCCACTGTAGGGTGTGTATGGGATGACAGTATGCTGGCTGGTGTGTCAACAGCAAAATATTTCCTCTCGCTCCTGTATTCTGCCAATGTCCCTGAGCAGAGTACGTGGTCAATCTGCTCCCCATTTATGTAAAGATGGGATTGGCTGGCATGATCTTCAGAGGAAATTAAGTTGAAGCATTTTGTAGTATCAGATTAGAAAATGTACTCCGCACACCCCTACATTTAAAATAACAATTTACTAACAATATTCCAACAAGAAATGAAAATGAGAATGTTGGGAGGTGGTGGGCTAAGGCACACCTGAAGACTGGGCCAAAAGTTAGGAGCTGTAGAAAAGGGAGGATTAGTGTATGATTTCCTAGTGGCACGCCTACAAATAGACTGAAAATTGCTTGTGCCAAAAACAATCAAAAGAAGGACCAGTCTCACAAAAGCCATTACGCATTTTGCATTGGCAAAAACACATTGACAACTAGGAGGAGCCTCTATGCTAACAGTAAGAGACAACGAAAAGGTAGCTGGGCAGATAATTGCTTTCTTTTGAGGTCTTTCCCAGTATTAGTGCTTCACTCTGTAATCTTTGGCACTTGCTCTGGTTTCATCCCCACCCACAAAAGTGAACTTCCTTTTGACCTACTTCAGTCTTCTGAACAAGAGATTACTTAAGCCATCTCCTGCCATGTGCAGCTTCAGTTAACTCAGCTGGAGCATTTGCAGCAAATCCTTTGTCCGATTTTATTTTTTCATTAAGACTTCCTATTCCTGTCCTCAGCTCCCTTGTCTGTCTGTCGCTCCTCTCTCCTCACAACACAGGAGGCAGTCCCACCTTCCACCTCAGCCTTTAGCAGGTCAAGCTCATCATTAACTATTGAAGTTCACACAATGCTTGTTGTAGAGAAGAAATAGTTTATTGGTAAGGTACAACCCCTGGGCACAAGGTCCTTCCACCTTCAATAACTGCTCAACTCTAGTCTGTGTTCCCTGGATTCCACAATCCAGAATCCAGTGAACTAGTCATACAATAACAGGATTACTAAATTCTGTTGCTAAGATACAACAATAACTATTCAGGAACAGAATAATGTTTTCCCCACAAAAAGTATTAGTACTGTTTCTACAAAATAAACAAAACTTTGAATTTATAAACCTAACAATTCCAGTCCACTTCGACCTCTGTTTTACACCTGGTCCCCTGACTCTTGACAACCAAGTATACTTTTACTAGGAACATCAAAGGGCAGCATTATGTGCGACCATCCAATAAATCCCTCATTCAGGGAGAGTAGCCATAAACTTCTTGAAATAACCCTTTCTTTTTCCCTGCTGACCATACACATTTAAAACTCGAGTGAGATCCTTCAAGTCATGATTCTATTGCTAGTGTGTTACTACAAGAGTAGAGGAGGGACAGGTGGGCCCATCTGTAACTATCCTGCCCCAACCCACCCCCAGTGTTCCACAAACAGACACTGCGTCGGAGCAGAGATGTTGTTCAGGTTTAAATTGCACTTTGTACTTATGCAAGTGACACTTGTATTGCCTAAGAGTGTTGGCTTTTTCCAGGGTGTTGGGTTTCTGGAGTTTATTTTCCATTCAACACAGTACTCATGTATAGTGCTTACTGAGTAAATACTCCTCTAAATATCTGTGTGAGTTCTGGTTGTGAGTGGTGTAGCACCCCCAGCCTGGGTACCCGCTAATAACCATGCCACAAACAGAGCTTAGAATAACAAGTCTTTATTCTTCTGCTTTTAATCACAAACTCAACATTCTAAACCTCCATTCACTTCGCTACACTCTAACGCTTGCGCCACAGTTTTATGGCGTCCACGAGGAGGCATAAGGGTTCCATCATTGCTAACTCGAACAAAACTATATCTCCCCGTAGCTTAAATAAAATATTTCATTTTTTAAGCAAATATATACATAATCAAAGCTCTTCAATAGTCTTTATGGCGCTTTGATCACACAGTGTTTGCGGAAACTGGAGACAGTGTAGCAGTGTCCATGACCTGCATTGGCAATGTAGGAACAGCAGTAGTCAGGGGAGTTTTCACTTGACCTTTCTGACCCAGTCTCTACATTTCCCCAAAAGAGAGGAACCAGGAGCTGTTTAAACAGGTCCTGCACACATACTCCCAAACTTGAACTAACTATATTGGATTGGTATGCAGTTCCTAAGTGCAAGTGTGAGTGTTCAGGTCTGAGAAAAAGTGCCCTCACATACCCCGAAGGATGTCATGCTTCATCATTGTGCCTGCTCCTCGTCAGGCCGGCGCTGCAATGCCCGACGGGCACCCACGAAGAGGCTCTTTGGCAGTGATCTTTTTGATGAATCCGTTCAGTGTGTGTGGAATAGATAGTGTCGTGAGTACGAAGTGGTGTCTAAAATAGGTTTTGGGGAACCCTATTGCCTACATTTTGTTTGTAGGGTTCACTAACCTAACTAAAAACAAGGATCTAACCAGATACAATGGTCCTAAAGAGCATGTGTGATGTAAAAGGTTGACATGTTTCTTGCCAATGGTAGCCCCCTAATTGGTCTTGTGGCAATTCGTCAGGACCGATGGTTTCAGAGAGAGTATCTAAATTCTAACACTACCGCAATGCTGGTTCTAAAAGTGAGGGGATACAATAGCTAGAAGCGAAACTAGAAGACCTCTGGTTTCATCCCTTTGGGGCACACATTTTTGTTGTCCTTCCTGTTAGAAAAAGACTTCCACTCTGTTATTTGTTAGTTCATAAATGTCTTTTTAATTAGTTTTGGTCTCGGATCTGCTTTTCAACATCATTTCATTGTCATATGAGTTTTAACTTCGTAAACTTCAGGCAATGTCTTTTCTAAATATCCAATGCATTTCGGGCATTATTATTATGCCCTTCATCAGGGAATCGACACTGTAAAAATAATATGGTAACAATTACAATGCTGATTTATAGTAACTGAATCACAAACACTGCAGGAAAATCAGTTGCATAATATCAGTGCATTATGGAACGTTACGGATTCGGTGCTATCCGTGGTTCTTCTAGGGTTATTGTGTGTGCACTATTGAGGTTCAATGGTATTCAGAACGAAAAAATGAAAAAAACGTAGTATCACTTACAAGCCTTTCCTCACGGGTGTGTTTACATCTGTAAGAAAGCGTGAAAGGCACGATCAGCAATGTTGTGTAAGCACCACGGATAGCACCGAATCCGTAATGTTCCATAATGCACTGATATTATGCAACTGATTTTCCTGCAGTGTTTGTGATTCACAGTTACTATAAATCAGCATTGTAATTGTTACCATATTATTTTTACAGTGTCGATTCCCTGATGAAGGGCATAATAATAATGCCCGAAATGCATTGGATATTTAGAAAAGACATTGCCTGAAGTTTACGAAGTTAAAACTGATATGACCATGAAATGATGTTGAAAAGCAGATCCGAGACCAAAACTAATTAAAAAGACATTTATGAACTAACAAATAACAGAGTGGAAGTCTTTTTCTAACAGGAAGGACAACAAAAATGTGTGCCCCAAAGGGATGAAACCAGAGGTCTTCTAGTTTCGCTTCTATCTAATGTTGTATGACGCCGTCGGACCCTCGACGTCACCTTTAGGAGCACCAAAAAATAGGAGTCAAACTTTTCTTTGAGTACCACAACAAAACATGCTGTGCATCTATCCTACAATTCATCAGGGGATACAATAGCTACCAGCTTTGCAAATGAATATCAGGTCTGATTCACCTAGTAGTCTGTGACCCCACATGTTGCAGGCCTGTGATGACGGGAGCTTTAAAACTGAGCGCGTCTTTACTCCCCGGCTTTGGATCCCGTCAGCCTCTACACTGACATCAGTGCCTGACAAGTGAGGAGCTATACGTCAGAAAAACGAGGAATCCCGCATAATTGACTTCCCAGGACATTGGGTAGTCACCATGTGTCCTTTACTGGTCACAACATGACAGAGCTCAGCTCGAAAGGAACATCAGATGTCTGTTTTCTTGATTGTCGGGCAAGCATTCAATTTCTTCTAGTAAAAGTGACGTCTTTTCCATGTCAGTGTTTGTCTGCATAGGCATTCATTTTTCTTTTCTGACCCAAGTCTTTTACACTGATTTCTTCCTCAGTGATCTTGTGGTGATCCATTAAGGTAACTTGGCCGTCATGTCTCCTCTGAACATCAAGGTTGCAGGGCTTTCACCTGTGGTCGAGTGAGGGGTCTAACGGTAAGCTCGAATAGTAGAATTAAAAAACGTTTTAAGGTTGAGCTTGTCAGTACAGCACGCTGACCAGATTTCTTAAGAGTAGTCATGAAATGTTTGACAAGGTCAATGGCCTGGTGTCAAAGAGGTGTGCTCTTCTGAGGCTTCACATTAAGATGACTGAGAAAATCTCTAAATTCTCAAATGTTGAAAGGTGGGCCGTTGTCAGATTTTAAGATCAAAGGAACACCCGATGTCTCGAAGATGCTATCTAATCTCTCAATGACTTTCTTGAGTGATGGATGAGAGATATTTTATCAATGGAAAACAGGAGTATTCATCAACAATCACCATCAGGTCATATCCATTGTCAAGAGGACAAAAGTCGTCAACGGCAATTCTTGCCCATGCATGCTCTTGCAACTCTGACATGTTTAAGGTGTGTTGAGTAGTTTTCGATGAAAGGCAGTTGGATAGATGACAGCCCTTCAATTATCTTTCAACATTCTCATCAAGATTGGGAAACCAGACAGGGTCTTGGAGAGCTCTTTTTGTGGCAACAATTCCACTACGTCTTGGAATAACAATTCTCGAACCTTCTCAAATAATGCTTTCCAGAGTAACAGACAGTTCATCTTTGACATTTTTAAACTTTTGGTACTCACTGTCAGTAGGTAGAGGTTGAGTGTCCTTGTTCCAAGACTGATGCGCAATAACGTCGTTCAGTTTTAACATGTCGCTATCTTGACTCGTGACAGTGACAATTTGTTCCAACAAAATGGCAGCTGGTGTACTGGATTTCACAATGAAGTTTATGTAGACTTCAGCTGTCTTAGAAGGGGTACCATGACACTGTCGAGGCACTCGTGAGAAGTATTCAGCAGGGTTTTGATCTTTCCCTGGAAGGAGGCGCAATTGTGTAGTTGTTAACTTGTAATCGTAGACCCCAACGTTCAATGCAAGGAAGCATCTTGGCCTTTGGATTGCCAAACATGGTCAACAATGCTTGATTATATGTCACAAGCATGAAACTCTTTCCATTAAGAATATTTGGAAATGTTTACAAGCCCACGCCACTGCTAAACTTTCCAAGGTTATGAATAAGCATGTTCAGTTTGGAAAGACTTCTACTTGCCTACGCCACAATATGCCTTCACGCATTTCGGTGTCCACTATTCAAGGGTAGCGTCTCACAAGAATGGGCTAGCATCAACAACAACCTCTGTATGAAGCTTTCAATCTAAGTATGTCATTTCAGTAGCATTCTCAATAACATGTTTGATCTACTTGAAGCTTTGCCCGAATTTATGAAATGACACAATCCTTTTTGCCCAATTCCTCAGCGGAGCAGTTGCAAAGTCTTGTATATATCTAGAGCAATAGGAGGCCATGCCAAGGAATGAACATAACATGGAAACATCTTGTCGGGGACTGGCAGTTAACAATGCTTTCACTTTAGCTGGATTGGGTGTCATGTCCCCATCAGAAAAGATATGGCCAAAGAATTGTATATTTGTCTTATGGAACTCAATTCAATTCAATTCAAAAAGTCTTTATTTCGATTATTCATCATAAAAGACAGAAAATTAGATACAATAGTGTACAAGGGTCAAAAACTCATCTTAAAACTGTCAGTTAAAAAATAAAAAAAAGAAGAAAAAGAAAAATAAAGAAAAACCATGATTAAAAATATAAATAGCAAAGATACTTTAAAACCACTTATGGAACTCACATTTGTCCATGTAGTCCGGAGACTGCGGCGCCCAGGACTTCCAACATGGCCGCTGTGGGCAGACGACCCAACACAAAGGCTAGCACCCTAGCCGCACCAGAGGGTGTCCCGTGGCTCATGATGCTGTCAACAATGTAAAGGCAGGACCGGCATATAATAGCAAGGTGAGCAACTTGTTGGTGGTACGAGTAGGAGACTAACAAAAGATGGGGGCAGACGGAGAAGCCAGCAGGGAGGAGGGGACGGAGCGCAGTGAGGGGGAGGAGCAGAAAGAGTGACATCAGAACACGGCTAGCACAGGGAGTAGGGAGACCACTATAATAATACTCCCCTCGAGTGCAGCTGTCCCAGAGTACAGGTGGATGCTGTGGCTCCAGACTCTGTGACCCAGGAGGGGTAGGAAGGCACTTCGATACATGGAAGCACATAATCATATGTTCAGCGCTTGATTATGTGGAGGGACTTGGGAAGAAGCTCATCTTGACTAAGGGTCACATTTGATTAAAGAAACCAGTCACCTGGTTGTAGTGAAACATGTGTGGGTGACAGGCACTTTGTGTTTCATGGATTCGGTGGAGGTACTAGAGAGAGCTCTTCTAGGAAGAAAGACAGGCATTTTTGTTTAGCGTTGCCATCTTTTTTTTAGGGCAACATTAGCCTCATCTGTGGACCAGTAGAGGACGGAGGAGAGTCAAAAGGGGAGCCAGAATCCTGATGGAAGTATTGACAAGGAAGTGAGAAGAAGAGGAAGTGATGCTAAAACATGGTGTACCTTTTTGGGCAAATAAGGCAGTGTCTGAGTGTAAGTAACTGTTTAGAGAATTAACAAAGAAACTAAAAGAAACAGACCTACAACTGGGAAGGTCTATCCACGGGAAGGAGGGTGTGACCACTGTATTGTAAGAAGTGGAATCACTCTGTGTCAAGCAAAATGACACAGAGCATAACCATGGATGCAATGGTCACTCAGCTAGTACAAGGGCAGCACCATTTACAAGTGGTCTTTGAACAACAGTCACAAAATGCCCAAAAAGAATGGGAGGCCTTTCATGCAGCATTAAAGGACCAGACAGCTTTATTAACCGCCAAACAGTAGGTCCAGGACACAGCCATACTGTATCTCACATATGCGGTTTCCAGTGCATGAGTTCATCACAACATTCCATGGTCAGTTCTACAAATTACCCCAATTATTTTTTTGCGAACTTCGAGAAGGTCACCACAATGGCAATATGGCATTAGGAAAGGTGATGTCAGTATATTGCTCCTTTGTTGACTGGTGAACTGTAGGCCATATAGCAAGTAGCAAACCCTCCTGGGGTTATGGCGTATGCTGACATCAAGCAGGTTATTCTCAAATGACTGGGCTGCGATCTGGAATAATATAGGGTCCATTTCCACAAAGAAAGTGGGCAGCTGGAGACAACCCAAGAGCCCTATATTAAAGAATACGGGATCTGGGAAATCATTGGTTTCAACCCCAAGCTGCAACTAAGGAAGAGTTAACCAAGAGGGCGTATTTAGAACAGTACCTGGAGGCCTTACCCACAAATACTCCATCATGGGTGAAGCAATATCCCAACCTCACGATCGAGACAGCTGTTAAACTAGCCTGTGCTTATCACTGTTCCCCGAGTTCAGAGTACATTCCCCTATTTTTTTTTTTGGCAGAGTTTTATATAGCGCGAACTAGACCCGAACCGAATCAGGTATCAGAGCGCTTTACGTATTTTCCAGTTACGTTACATGAGGACACACTTATTTTAGGCACGGGGAGATTAAGTGATTTGCCCAGAATCACAGGAGGTTTTGGCGTTGTTACCGAGACTCGAACCCCAGGTCCCCAGGTCCGAGGTCGAGCGCCCTAGCCGTTAGGCCAACTCCTCTCCCTATAGTACCTTTAGGGCCTCCTAAAACATCTGTTGGGGAGGGGGTCAGTAATTGTAAAATAAGGCTCTCATCCCAATTAAGTTAACAGTAAAACCATCTATGTTGGGTGTTCAGGACAACACGAGGGACCGCAGTGGTTCTACTGTGCTCAGTGGAGATACACATCGCATCATTGCCCCCTTAGGACAACTAATAGTCAACCCATGGAAGTGGGGTATGCCAGGGTCCCGATTGCTGGGGGGTAAACCTGAGGGCTATGAGAAAAAAATGCATCTGAACGGCAGACCGATATTCACCCTGCTGGACACAGCATGCCAGTACTCGGTAGTCAGTGAAAAGCTAATCACTGCTTCCCAGATCAGGCCTGGAGAACATGTGCAGGTAACATGCTTGCATGAGGCTAAGAAATCCCACCCCCTGGCTGAAGTATTTCTAGAGGTAGACGGGGATTCAAAGGTATGGAAAGTAAGAGCTGTCCACTTCCTCACTGAGACGGTACTTCTGGGAAGGAACTTTCCTCCTTTTGATAAACATTTGGCATCCTTCACACCCCATAAAATCACAACAGGATGGCTCAGGAAGGCAACCTTGTGATAGATGGAGGTAAGTGCTACGGTCGGGAAGAGGGTAAAAACTTGGAGCGAGAAAAGAAGGTAACGGACATGGTACCGGATTAAATCCCAACCCTCCATGGCTTGTGTTCTTTCATCTTCAAACGGATTCCAGATTCCTTCTAGGAGATACTGGTTGGCCCAGAAGGATGATAGCACCGAAATGCATGCATGAGAATAAATGAAAGCGGACGAGCCTGATCAGGTAGGCCTTTTCTTTTGCATTAAAAGGGGACTATTGTACTGGGTCTCTCGGGACAAAGACCACCAAACAGAACAGTTACTAGTACCTCTCGCCTTCTGCGATCAGGTCCTGCATCACGCTCATGGTCAAACCAGGGTTGGACATTATGGGCAGGAACATACTTTAAAGTATCTGCTGGAACGGTTCTACTGGCCTGATGTGTACAGAGTAGCAGCCAAGTACTGTGCAGTCTGTACCAGATGCCACCTGGTAAACCCACCAGGGGGGACAAAAGCCTCATTAACACCCTCTCCCCTACTTATAGAGATACCATTTCGGCGGGTTGGGATGGACCTGGTAGGACCTCTGACACCCTCCACTCGGGGACACTAATACATACTGGTTTCAGAGGATTATGCCACCAGTTATCCTGAAGTGATCCCTATGACCAGTATGACCACTGTCAGTTGCTCAGGCCATGATCTCATTTTTTCTTGACTGGGTTTCCCACATGAGATATTCATGGATCAGCTCAACCCCTTCATGTCCCAGTTGATGGGCCAGATCTGCAAGTTACTGGTTATACAGCAGATCCGGACATCGTGTATCAACCATAGACAGACGGACCTGTGGAGCGTTATAATAGGACAATTATGACTATGCTGAGAAAAATCATACACAAGACTGGGAAAGACTGGAACAAGGAACTGCCATTGGTTCTCTTCATTTTTCCTACCCATGAGCAGAGGTCTGCAGGGTTTTCCCCTTCAAACTATTGTTTGGGAGGAAACCCCATACTCTTCTGTAAATGGCCTTAGAACAATGGACGGAAGATGACGGAAAACCCCTTGAGTTATAGCACCACACCTAAGGAAACCCTAACAACCCTATGGGATAAAGCACACAGCAACATGGAAAAAGGCCAACAAAAGCAAAAAAACATATACGATCAGGGGACAAGGCTGAAGGAGTTTTCTGTAGGGAAGAAGGTGCTGATATTGCTGCCCAATATGGGAAAAGAAACTCCAAGCCACTTGGCAAGGGCCTTTTTTCAGATACTTGAGAAAGTGACCAGTGGCAAACAGGGTATCCATCCCACATAGAGGGCAGGTGGGATAGATATACCACATGAACCTACTGAAAGCCTGGGAAGAGCCAATACCCTCTCCAGTGGACACAGTGGTCTCTGTTAGCTGGGTTAGCACAAATAGGCCCCCTGGAAATACCTATTCAGCCTGCAGGGACCCCCCAAAGGGGGATCGATCCAAATGGAAAGAACTCCGAATGCTGAACAATAACAGCAACTGGTTACATTACTCAACCAATATCCTGGACTCATTTTAGTTGTTCCAGGCCGAACGTGCTTAGTGTCCGAAGATATACATATGAAAGGCACCTGAGTGGTGAAGCTCAAACACCATCACATTTCAGCTTCCAGAAGACAGGCAGTGGAGCAAGACGTAGAAGCCATGCTGAGATCAGACATAGTCAGAGTGTATCTCCCATCCCCTTTTGACACTAAGACAACGAGCGAGCGTAGTCTTAGTGTCAAAAGGGGATGGGAGATTACGTTTTTGTATTCACTTCAGTCAATTGAATGCTATATCAAAGTTTGATAACTATCCACTGCCCTGGGTGGACGAATTGCTAGAAAGCCTATCAACCTCACATAAGGATATTTGCAAATTAACCACTCCCAGAGAGCATGTGAAAAGACAGCCTTTTTCCAGGTCCTTAGGGTTTTATCAGTTTGAGGTCATGCCCTTTTGGCCTTCAAGGGGCCCGCCACCTTTCAGAGACTCATGGATGTGTTGTTGCGGGTTCATCAGGCCCACGAAGTGGCGTACTTAGATGACATAGAGTTCACATTCTTGATTGGGAAACCCACTTGGATCAGGTGTTACAAGTTCTTAACCAGGCAGGTGTTACTCTAAACACACAGAAGACCACCTTTGCAACAGAACACATTGAATACTTGGGGTTTACCATTCGTGCAGGGGTCATCAGGTCACAAATAAACTCGAAGCTATCCGAAAATCACCCAACCCACGCCAAAAAAGAACATGCGCTCCGTTCTCGGTCTAGTGTAACTATCGTCCAACAACTTTCGGAGACAGTCCTCTTACGTTGGGAAACACGTGCCATGGTGTGAGGTTCAGGAGAGTATTTTTCAACAGTTGAAGAAAGCCTTGTGTCAAGCACTGTTCCTTATGTGTCTCGATTTTAACAAGACATCTGTACTACAGATTGACGCCTCGGGTTGAGGCCTGGGGACCAGTAAGTAATATTTTATTTATATTGCACAGTTACTTAAAACCATTTACAATACATCTTAAAAAGAAAGGCAGTCCTAAAAAATGCATTTGTAAACGAAACTTTCAAAATCAGTATATAAAAATCAATATATATTAATATTTGTATCTGTGAATAAAAACAGCAAGCATATACCAGTGTGTCCAGATTAGTGACTTGCTTGCTAAAGTTAAGATATTATAGTTATTAAAATTATGTCTTATCCGTCGAGTTTGTGGGGCAAGTTGGCTTATTGGTCTAAGGTGACTTTCATCATGCCTGACCCTTCATTTTCCGAAAGCCTGTTTCGAAGCTTGGCCATGTATTTCCCAAACTTGGCCAGGTCTGATGGAAGAGTGCAGGAGAAAAGTACCAAAACGGCTTCTTTTACTGTTCGAACTCCGTGTCGTAGCCAGATTTTTTTTTAAAAGATCAGTCGGGGCAGGAGCATCTCGGGGCAGCAGCAAATCATGTGTAGCAGAGATTCGTTTTTGTAGTTGCAGAGTCTGCATCTTATTTTGTATTCCAGGGACCTCCACCCAGGGTTTAGCTCTTTAATTTGGAGGGGCACTAGTCTGGCCCATATGATGTTTTTGAGTGCTTTCCTTCCAAGTGCTTGGCTGAGGTAGGGCTGTGTTTTATGCCCTGTATATGATGTTGCCAACCCGGGTGGGCCTCTTTCTGTTACGAATTCTGCTAGATCATTTGTATTTGACGAATAAAGACACTGTTTGTTTATTGCATTTTAATCGCCAGGTAGCTTGTTGGTGCATCTTTCCAGTTTTCAATTGCAAGCCCCAACGTTTCAACTGCTTTTTCCTTGTAGCTATGCCACGGGTTACCGGTATCTCCGTAAATTGGCTTCAGCATACTTTTTAAACTTCCAGCTGGGGCAGTTAAAACTTGGTAAAAGTATTTAGCATGTGTACCCAAGCATTCCTTACTTTGTTGCTTTAGGCCAAACTCCAAACGAATTAGACTGTGACGCGAGTATTTGGGAAGTTTAAAAATACGTTTGTAGGCCTGGCATTGTACTTTATCCAACATTGCCTCCTTTTTGCCTGGGAACGCCTGTTGTGCATATCCTGCGGTTGCCCTGATTTTGGCTTGTAGTACCTTTCTAATGGGAGCTGACGTTGGGCTCTGCATGAGCTCATTTAATTTGCATATCGAAAACATTGTTGCTTGTGCTCTGGCCTTTATTTTGTGCGTATGTGATGTAGCTTTGCCAGTTTCACTTAGCCAGCACCCAAGATAGTTATATGAGCGCGGGGTTGTGATGATTTCCTTTCCCACGTTCCATTTCAGTGAGGCTTTTTTGGGGAAGTGGCCAAAAACAACAACTTTTGTTTTTTGCGCGTTGATTATGAGCTCATTGATTTCATTGTACTTATTTAAGGCTTCTAGCCCTCTTTGCAGCCCAATTTATGTGTGGTCCATTACCACTAAATCGTCCGCATATTGTAAAATTTGCAGTTTGTTTCTCCCAATTTTTGGTGTTGCAAAGCTGGCGTTCAGAAGCTTGTTCCCCAGATCTGCAGTATAAATATTAAACAGCGTGGGGGCGAGTACGCAGCCCTGTTTTAATCCACGATTTATCTGACACTTCTTTGTTATAGTATTATCTGCTAGTTTTACTTGGATCCAGGTATTTCTGTATAATGAAATGATAGCGTTAAGGAGTCCTGCTGGGATGTGCCAATTGCTCAGTTTTTTCCAGAGCTTATTTCGGGGTACCCCGTCAAAAGCGGCTGAATAGTCTACAAAGCATGTAAAAATTGGTTTGTTGTTTTTACAGTTTGCTTGCTGGCTCAAGTATGACATGGCCACGATGTTATCAATTGTGGAGCATTCCTTGCGAAAGCAAGTCTGGTAGTGAGGAAAGATTTCGTTCTCTTTAATCCATTCGTTTAGTTCCTTCAGTAGAGTACTGGCATAGGCTTTCCCTTCAATGTCCAGGAGAGCAATGAGTCGAGAATTTTTTGGGTCTGTGTTGTCCCCCTTCTTGAAGATAGGATGCAGGAAGGACCCTCGCCACGAGTCTGGTACTTGTGCTTTTAGTCTACATTCGGTAAATAGTGTGGAGAGAATTCTACTCCAGTAAACTGGATCTTCTCTGAAGATTGCCCCGGGGAGGCCGTTAGGCCCAGGAGCCCCATCTTTTCTTATCCTGCTTATCACTTGTTTAACTGAGGTGCCATCTTGTTCTTTTCCAAGTGATGCCGCGCGGGCTTCCGTAACAGTTTCTTCTCCAGTTGCAAGTAGGACCTCTTGTTTTTCATGGGCTGCGATAAATGCTTTCTCAGTATAGATTGAGGCAGCGTACCTTATCCAAACATCGGCGTGTACGGAGTTGCGCCTATCCACTTTGCCGTTCTCCAAGTTTGCAATGCATTGCCAAAGTTGTCGTTGTTTGTTGGGTTTTGAAAGCTCGTGTATTGTTACCCAGTCGTGCTCTAGTTTTTCCTGTTTGAGTGACCATATTAACTGTCTCTTCTTCTTTGATAGGTCTGTGCATTTCTCCCTTGTTTCTTTTGTTCCTCTAATTTTGTGTAATCGTTTTGCTTTTTTTAGTTTGCGCGACAACATAGTCAAATTTGTATTATGTCTGAACCTTGAGGAAAACATTATATTTCCCGGGCCGCTGACATTAGGATTGTTGACCAATTTAGCTTTTAGGTTTCCTATCCACTTTGTCCAGTTTTCCATGGTGGGTGGATTCCCCGGGCTCATCTCTTGTTTTTTTTTCCAAAGGTTGAACCACTTGGCTTGGGACGTGTTCCACTTTATCCTTTTGACTAGGGAGTGTTCTTCGGTCCCTATTGATTGCGATATAGCCTCGGCTTGTTCCCTCTGTAGTAGGCACAAATTTAAGTCCACCTGCAGTAGTTTGTGATCACTGGTCTCATGTGCTATTATTTCAGTATTGACAATTTTCTGGGATAAGAGATTACACAAAAATATGTAATCTATGGTAGAACAATCCCGAAATGTGGCCACACTCACGAGCTTAGAGTCTGGTGATTTCCATGTGTCCCTTACAGATTTTAGGTCGTAGTTTTTTAGGAAGGAATTAAAAACCCTTTTGGAGCTGCTTAACCCGAGCGTATCACTCTGGTAGGTTAAAGTCTCCTGTGATAACTTTGGCCAGGAGCGCGTTGGAATGTAGTATTTCCTTTATCAGTGTTATAATATGTTTGGTGGCGTCCAGTTTGTACTTTCCCTGTGCATTGAGATATAAATTTATCAGTAGAATGGGTGCACTTTCTTTTCGGGTCCTATCACCCTCTATTATGAGCGCCTGTAGTGAGTCAGAATCTATTTTTACCATCATCATCTTTTGATGTTTAACATAGATCGAGATGCCCCCCGATGGTCTACCGAAGTGATTGTTTTTGGTTGCTGGTTTATGAAAACCCGCATAGCCTTCGAGGTGTACGTTGTCTGTGGACCAAGTTTCCTGTAGGCATACTATGTCTCCTTCCTGCAAAGTTTGTAGGACGGTTTCGTGTTTAAGTGCTTTGTGTACCCCTGCCACATTCCACGAAATAATTTTGAGGTTGGAGAACGTTTTATAATTAGTGTGGGATGCCCTAAGCGGTTCCTGTGCTGCCGGTTTCCTGATTAAAGTCCACCCTTTCCATTCTAGTGTGCCCCCTTGGGCGTCAGGAGTATCGAATTGATCTTTGTGGCTCTTGGCTTATTCTGTTTGCAGGAGCATTTGTATACGTTCTGGTTGAGTCATCATCTGTTACGGTCCTACTTATGGTTGCGTCCTCCTGTCTCCTGACTGATATTATCAATTTGTTATAATTTTTGTCTTCATTTATTGTTGGTGCGCCTCCCAAGTATTCCTTGGTCGGGCTCTTTCATGCTTTTAGTTCTTAAGTTTGCTGGCTCCTGAAGGATTGATGGGTACTTTTCTTTTAACCACATTGGTGCTAAGGCAATTCCCGCTGGGTGCTGATATTTTCTAATTCCCATTGTTCATGACAAGGTCAGCTCATCATTAGCACACGACTGGTGCACTGCATGACGAGCTGACCTTGTCATGAGCATGGAAGGGGTTAATTGACTCACACCAATTCCCCAGTTTTTGAAAATATCCTTTTCTCTTAGTACTACTGCCGCCGTGTGTTCGTTTAACCAGGTGACTATGGTATCTTCTTTATTAGTGTCTTGTTTCGTTGATTCAAATTGAATAGAGACTATGTCTTTACTTTTTATGTGCGATAGTGTCGGTATGTGTTGTAGGAGCCGTAAAAGGTTCCCCCTGTTTAGGATGTCATGCCTCCCCTTTGATTTATACTGCGGTTGTAGGATTGTAATATGGCTGTTGCTGGCGTTTGGTGGGGTTCTAAACGAGGGTTCCATCCATGGCTCTATCGTCTCTGTGGCATGATCCGAAGTAGTTTGCACAATTCTTTGATTTTTACCGCCCCAACTTATAGTTTCCTTGTCGGCCCCATCTTCGGATTTCTTTTCCTGTTCATTTATTGTTGGTGCAATTTCCTTTGTTAAGCTGCCACTTCTTGAGTGTTGCGACACCTGCGACCATGATGATCTTGATATTCCCTTGTTTATGTGCTCTTCTTTACTCGTGGAGTTATTTTGAGTTTTATTTTTGATAAATAGCGGGTAGAATTTACCTGGTGTTGGCCTTTCATGACTGAGCGGTGGGTCTGTACCCTCTATGGGCCCATGTGTAAGCTGTGACATATTTCTTATGTTAAGAGCAGACTTTTGACGTTTTAGTTGTTTTTTTTGTTTTTTCTTCATACGTCGTGAGAGTTTTGTCTCTGTATTACTAGTTGAATTCTCCTTTGTCCTATCCTCCTCAGTGGTTCCTGTGATTTCAAATATTGAGTTTGTGTTACTTAAGTCTAAGTTTGAGGGCACTATTTTTGTAGTGTTCTCTAGGGTCTTTTCCTTGTCTCGGAATGCTGGAATTTCAGTTATTTGTTTAATTGCTGTTGAATCCGTATTTATTTTAGAAACTGGGATTGCACTGGCTGTTTTTATGATGTTTTCTTGGACGGGTTGTTTTTTGGCCTCCATTATTCTGTTGCAAAATGTTTGAGGTGTGTGAAGTTTTAAATCATCAATTAGAGTAGTGAGCATTTCTGGGATGGATGCAAGTTTGTAGATTGTAGGCCCACATGCACAGTCTGTATTTAAAGCATATTCTTGAGCTCGTATTATCAGCTTGTTCAAATTAGCTAATTTTGAATCAATCCCAGATATTGTGGTTGCCATAATGTTCAGCAGATCTACTTGGACGTCCATCTTATTTGATTAGTACGTTAGTGCCTCGAGTGTGAGTTGAGATGTTTTACAGAATAGGTCCCAAATTGATCCTGCGTCTGAGGTTGCTTCTGGGATACCCCTGGTCATGGAATTGTTTCAAGGGCTCACACTTTTGGCTATCAATTCAATCGGGTAAGGTGGTGTCTTTTCTTTATTGTTCGGGCTGTGGAATCTGGCAAGTGGGTGTCCCTGTAGTTGGGTTCAGCTCCGTCGCCTTCGTCGTTTGGCTCTATTGGAATCTCATTTATTGTAGTATTCTGTGTCCTCTGAGGTACTGCTATCACGATAGTTTTCTGTATATCAGAGATTGGTACCTTATGTTGATGCTCATGTAGTGGGACACTTGAGGCCGGCTTGATGATTTTGACCTCTACCTCGATTGGGTGTTGGGCCATACTGGTGTTTAATTGACCTTGCCTATTTGATGACGTGGCTTTGATGGAACACTCAAGAGGATCCAGTAACTCTTCATTTATTGCTAAATCATAATCCTTAATTGAACTCTAGGATTCATCATTTTGTTCCATGTGAACCGTGTGGTCTTGCATCTTGGAGCCTGCTGTTGTTGTGAGTTCCAAGTTATTACTTTTTTTCAAGTTTAGGGCCCCTTCTTGAGTGGTAGGTAGAATCGGGTCCGGTAAACGCTGCTCTCCTTCGTTCAAATGCGCTGGTGTGAATAGCATTGCATCTGCTGCGTTTTTTAGAAAGTTAAATTTGTTTGGTATGCTAGTTGATTCAGCAAACATTCTGTAGAACGGTGAAATCAGGGGTTGCACCCCGCCGTCTAGTTTGGCTTTGTTGTTATTCTTTACCGTAGGTCCTTGAGCTTTCTTTTTCCTCTTTGTTAGGGGGAGTGTAACTCGCTCTCTTCCTGATCTCATGGCAGCTATTGAGGACTCCCTTTGACGTGCCCTTTGGTGTTACCTAAGGTTGCTATTTAATCTATAATTTACGAGCCACCGCGAGATTGTTCAGAAATGTATAGTACGACCCCAGTCAACTATCTTTGCTCCGCTATCCTAAGGCGACGTCCTCCCAAGGACCTGACTCTGCGGCTGTAGAAGGTGCTCTGTTGTTCCTCCTCTGCTAGTGCCCGCAGGTTGATAGTAGCTGCCTTCATATGATCATTCACTATTGTTCGATGTTCCTTAGATTATTTAATTGTTGTGAATTGGTGTTGTAAATATGTTCTGCTGCACTCAATGCTTTTGATTCTCTACTATGAAGCACTGCTTTACAGCACCAACGTTGTTTTGCACCCCCCACCAGCTGCCTTGACCCCCCCCCCCCGAGGCTTTCCCAAAGCCTCCACTTGAACAACTCAGGACCACAGCCCCTCCGTGCAGAGGTCCAGTGAGCTGACTCACAGCTGCGACCAGGTCCGTCAGCTCCGAGAGAGGAGAGGAAAGGGAGGAGGGGTGCCCGTACCCCCACTCAAACCAGTCAGGCTCCAGTTTGAGAGGCCGTAACGAGACAGCTAAGAATGGCAGTCAAGGGCAGCGGCTAGGCGACAAAGGTGATGAAGTGGCTTCTGCGGGGACCCCCTATTCACAAACCAGAGCTCTTGGCCGCTCCTGCCAGGAGAGCTCCCGTCGCACTGGGGAGGCCACCCGCTGCCCGCCACACCCAAAGGCTCACCTGTGCTGGTGCTGCAGAGAGGAATGAACACGAGGCAGTCTTGACGCCGGTGCCACACCTGTAGCGGCACCGCACTCTCTCCCTCTGCCGTCCGCAGCTATGCAATCCGCGGCTATGTAATCCCTGGGGACCATTCTGTCCCAACCCAATTAGCTGGGTGAGCTGCGGCAAGTACTGTATCTGAGCTACAAGCTGTTTACCCGGGAGGCACATCTGGCCATCATAGAGAAGTAATGTTTAGCTAAAAAGTTGGCCATGGAAGCGCTCCAGTATTACCTCCTGGGAGGCCCATTTATACTGTTGACTGATCTTGCCCCTCTCATCTGGTTGGCGTTTCGCAAAGGCTCATACCCTAAAGTGATCCACTGGTTCTTGGCCTTACAGCCTTTTTCTTTTCTGGTCTTTTCTGGTCTTCCATGTTCCAGGAAGCTGCAGGGTAACATGGACTACCTCGCCTGGTGGCCTGTGTCGGAAAAACCAGATCATTTATTCCTGTTGGGAACGCAGTGCAGTGCCTAGGACTTCTAAAATGGCCGCCATGGTGGATGACCAGACACGAGCGCCAACCACTCCAGGGGACGTACCGTGGCCCAGTGATGATGTCGTTGATGTAATGGTAGGACCTGCTTAGAACAGCAAGGTAAACAGCTTCTTGGAGGTAAGAGGAGGAAATGGAGGAGAGACCACGGCAGGCGAGAGTGCCAGCAGGGAGGAGAGGATGGAGACTTAGCAGAGGAGTGCGTGAGGATGTGGGAGCAGAAGGAGTGAAGGTATTACATGTTTAGCGCAGAAAGACTTCTGCAATAATGTTACCCTCATGTCCAGCAGTCCTAGAGTACAGTAGACGCTGTGGCTTTAGACTCTGAGACCAAAGAGGGCTAGGGACTTAGGCAAGTCCCTGTTATTAGTGCTTATAAGATTCGGAGGTGGTGGGCTGGGCTCAGGACACCAACCAGGGTGGTACCTAGTTAACTGCTCAACACCTGGCTGGAGAGAGGGGGCACCAAATCATATGGTCAGCACTTAGATATGTGGAGGCACTGGATCATACGTTCAGTGCTTGACAACGTGAAGGCCCTTGGGGAGAAGCTCATCTTGACTGAGGGTCACATTTGATTAAAGAAACCGGTTACCTGGTTGTACGAAAACACTTGTGTGGGTGACGGGCACTATGTATTTCACAGATTCAGGGAACCCATGAGAGAGTTAGCGCTCTAGGAAGAAAGCCAGGATTTTCTTTTCACAATTGACATCTGATTTGTTTTAGAGGGCCACATTACATATTTCTCATCTCTGGACCGAGAGAGTAAGATGGAGAGTCGAAAAAGGGAGCGAGAACCCTGATAAGAGTGTTGACAAGTCGGAGAAATGAAGAGGAAGTGAAACTAAAACAGGTGTACCTTTCTTTGTCACTCAGGCAGTTACTGTGGGAAACAAACAGTTTAGAAAAGTAACAAAGAAACGTAAAAAGAAACTGACCTACAACTGGGCGTGTCTATCATTGGAAGAAAGGTGTGACCACAGTCAGCATTCAAAGACAAACCTGCATTCGCAAGTAAACGACACACTTGCGTGAGAGATTTATCATGCTCATTCTGTGTAGCTCTGAAAACCAATATGTCATCACCGTATTTAAATGCATTTATGACGGGCTGTATGTTATGTCGAATGACATCTTGAAACAGTTCTACAGACAATGACACACCAAAACTTAGTCTTTTGTATTGGAACAGACCAATATGTGTAGAAAAGGTAATGTACTTGCAACTCTCCTCTATTCCAACTGATGATATCCTTTATTCAAATTGAGGTGAGAGAAGACCTCTGCACCATTCAATTGGGTTATCATGTCAGGGATGTGTGGACCTGGATGTGGGTCTCTTAATTGCCTTGTTCGCTTGATGCATGTCAAGGCAGATGCATACAGCTCCTTCACTGTCCTTTTTAGGTCTCGCCTAGCGAACGCAACGCATGCACTACTTCGCCTTGGCGAGACTATTGTTGTGGCTTTTGCTCGCAAATTGAGACATACCATGTGCGCGAACAGACAGGCGACGTGCACGTACATGGCGTCTCCTCACACTCCCACCGCACGCTTGATTTAGCTTTTAGTTACTGTTTCTCTGCCCCACTCACGCACTTGTTTTACAGGGACTGAATGCAAATCATAAGGATATCACTTGTTCCTCATGGTCTTAACTCGCGATGTTTATCCTCCGCCACGCGCTCTCTTATGCCACCTATACTCCTATTGTAGCTTTGCCTCACCTTTCACTCAGCTCTGCACTCTATGCTACCACTTAACCTCATGTTTTTCACTGCCCATGCCTGCCCCGGTGTTCCAGACTGTCGTAGCAGCCCCGATTACACACGCCACATTTGCCAGGCGCCCAGAGCAGATCTGCCTCAGTGCGCAGCACACAGCGCTCACGTACTTCCTACCTGCTGAAGGGGAGGTGGCGTGATCCGTGGAAACCTGTGACCGTCCGCACACGGCGATCACAGCAGCCAGAACATTAACCCAGTCTGCAATCTTACAGTCAAGCAATCAACCCATCCACAAAAAGATCCCTATACCTGGGACAGTTAGTATTGTCTATCTAAATGACATGAGTACACATGTCTCTGGTTGTATTTTTACAAAAATACCAGAGCAAACCCCCTTTCCTATTTCACAGTGGGGTGTGAGTTCTCTAATGTCTTACTGTCCCCCGTAATCTACTGTTCCAGTGTAAAATAGCACGTAAGTTCTCAACTCAACCTGTCCAAAGATGTCTGCCGTCTTCTCTGGCAGTACATCCACCCACACTTAAACACATGTGCACACAACTGAGAAAAATGTGTGGTGGAAAGGAAGGCACCTCACGGGCGAACAACCCTCGGGGATCTTGGCAGATGTTACCAACTCTATGCCCCTTTCTCATCATCGGTTGCCATTCCAATTCCAAAAGAAAACAAATCTAATACAACACATAAAATGAAATGCGTGTAAAAAGGTGCTGAACAAAGAGTTTTACAACAATAACTCACTAGTGTGACCAGAAAATAAGAGTGATGTAAAATCAGCAGACACACCCACTCAATCACTTTATTCTTCGTATTAGTGTGTACTGATGAATTAAAACAAGGTTGGTAGATTAATCTTGCCTACCAGTACCTGATACCGACATGTTTCACTGCCCCAATCTTTTCGGCAGATTCATCAGGGTATTCAACACTCGGTCACTACACCAATTTTCAACATCTTTATTGGACACTGTTGAGTTGAGAAACAAACCAATAAAAACCAGAGACAGATCATGTGGCCAATCTGAATATCTAAGTTTCAAGAGACTACATGGCTCTTGCAAAAATAATTACCCCAGGTCAGCAATGTCATCTCATACCGGCTGACCGAGTCACACTCTGATTCGTTTTTAGTCGATTGATATATCAATCTGTAAAAAATACAAATAAAGTATAAAGTACAATGCAGATCAAGGCGGAAATGCTAAGGGCCTTTAGTTGCGTCCATTCGTATACACACACGTAGGGAGGGAATGAGAGACAACAACAGAGTGGTGACCAGCGGAGAAAATGTATGCAGGCAATATACAAAAGTTTCTCTATGGGCCTGCCGTTCCCCAAAATCCACAGTGTTTCTCTCGTATCAATCAGTGAGACACGGGCGTCCTCAGAAAAGATCCCATTACCTAACCCGGGCTTTTTTTACTCGTGACCACGCCACTGAATGTAGCTACTCAAAATCCCTAATCAGCGCGTGTGACCACAGCCCCTGCCCCTTCTCCTCACCGTACAAACAGGTAACCGGACCATCAATCGTCCCAGGAACGCCAAGCCCTCGCTGGCATCTGTATTTAAACCTGGTGTTCATTACGACAATACCGGCAGTGTCCGGTCACGTGATGTCACGCGCATGCTCAGAAGAGTGTGCTCTTAGACCTAAGGCAAGCGCCATATTAGAATGGTGCCGAGGATGGAGAAAGGCACTATTCTTCCCATACAATTGGCATTTCAATAGTAGAAATAGGCGTCGAAATCTAGATGCCGGTATATACAGTCGGTTACTATCTCCAACTTTATGCAACATTCAGATATCAGAGAATATAACTGCGTCATTGTTTATTATGTGATGTAATTACGAGTAGTGCCTTCACTCGTGTACTAATATGTTCAAATGGTATTCCGAGCTCACCCAGGGGAAATTGCTAGAGGGCACACTCGCGGGGCCACATTAGAGTGGTGCCCATACTCAAATTAAGAGGGCGAAGGTATTCACTGCCAGAGTTTCTTTACAGACAGTCATATACACGCCTAAATTACAATCATAGATATAGGGCGGTACCATTCCAATGAGTGTGGTTCAAAATTGTTCTATGTGAAGCAAATGTACAACATTCCCAGCTCAAGAAATCTGGGAATATCATTATGTTGTATAATAATACATGGTGCCATAAGTACCACATAGGTGCATTGAAGGCAAAGCACCCACCGCAAGGCTGTGCAGTCACTCTGTATCCATTTGTGTCTCCGACCGGGCAGCAAGGAGCACCCGCACAGGCTGGGGGTAAATTGTAAGTCTCTACACCCCTCCCTATCACTGTGTAACCACTACAGATTTACTTCACTCTATTCCACTCAATGATCTCGTTTAAGCCCACAATGTTGCTGCGTTCTCTATAAATCCATCTTGCTTCCTTACTCAGTAACGCTGTCTCCATGTTCTGTGGGTTTCCCTTTATTGTTTCAAGCACAGTCCATGTGAAATCATGTTTTTCTTTATGGCAGTGTTGGACCAACTTGGTAGTCAGTTTACCTGCCCTAATGGTACTGAGGTGTTCTTGGATGCGCACTTTGATTTTTCTAGTGGTCAATCCGATGTATTGGAGACCACAACAGCACAGCAATCTATACACCACATTAGTGGTATTGCAGTTGCTAAAGTGGTTGAAAAACCATACCTTCCCTGTGCTCAAAGTCACACTGTTGCTTTTCTTCGTCAGGGGACAGACCGAGCACATCCCACAAGGATAGTGTCCATTAGGTATAGTTGTCGGATCATTTTTCTGAGGTACAGGAGCCCGGGTGTGGACCAGTTTGTCTTTTAAGTTGCCTGCCCTTTTGAAGGCGAATCTGGGTGGTGGCATGCAGAAGTCCTTTGTAGATAACAAGTCCCAATGTTTTCTAATGGACTGTCTAATTTTCGTTGCCATGGGATCAAATGTCATAACCACCGGGAGGCAGTCTTTTCTTTCTTTATTCGTATGCTCTAATAGGGCACTTCGTGGTGTATTGAGTGCCCTTTTTCTAGCATTTTTAACTACCTTACGGGGATAGCTGCGCTGTTCAAGTTTTTCTGACAAGTCCGCCGATTGCTCCATAAAGTCACCCGTGCTGGAACAGTTCCTCCGATATCTGAGGAATTGGCCCACTGGAAGGTTGTCACGGAGGGCTCTCGGGTGATACGAATTATACATCAAAAGCGAGTTTCTATCAGTGAGCTTTTGGTGAACCCTAGTATTCAATCCGCCCTCCAAACCAGACTCAATTTCGAGGTCCAAATACAAAGCGGTGGTACGGCTATAGGTCCAAGTAAATTTGAGGCTCTCGTCTTGCGAGTTGAGCCAAGTCAGAAACTCCCGCAGGGATTCCTCGGTGCCTGACCAGATACAGAGCACATCGTCTATATATCTCTTCCAGAGGCAAATGTGCCGCTGGAAAGGGTTGGTATCAGGATAGACGATGTGCTCCTCAAACCTACCCACATAGATACAAGCCAGGCTAGGGGCCATCGTGGCCCCCATAGATGTTCCAGAGGTTTGTAGGTAGATTTGGTCCTTGTATCCAAAATAATTTCTCGTCAGTGCCAGCTCAACACATTCCATGACGAATGATTGAGGAACATCATAGAACCACTCGAGGTCCCCCAGTGCGCGCGCTGCTGCCACAAGCGTCGCGTCCTGGGGGATGCTCGTGTACAAGGACTCAATATCGATGGTCACAAGGAACTGGGTGCTAGAGTTATACGGGGTGTTTTCCAAGATATTCAACACGTCAGTGGTGTCCTTAATGAAGGACTGTTGGTTAACCACTGACTCGCGGAGAAAGTAATCCGCATATTATGAAAGTGGCTCCAACACTGATTGTATCCCCGACACGATTGGTCTGCCAGGTGGGGGGCGGGTAGGTTTATGGCTCTTCGGTAGAATATAGAATGCCGGAGTCCTGGGGGTATTATTCACTAGGAACTCCGCTTCTTTAACCGAGATCCATTTGTTGGTTTTAGCTCTGTTGACCATTTCTCGTATGGTTTGGAGAAGATCATCAACCGGATCCTTCCTGAGGGGTTTATAGTTAGTGTGGACATTCAACAAGCGGTGTACCTCTGTTTCATAATCCTGCGTGTTCAGCACCACCACCGCACCCCCTTTATCCGCTGACTTAATAGTCAACGAGGAGTTTTTTTCTAAGCCTCTCACTGCCTCCCAATCCTCTCTCGTCATGTTGGAGTAGTTGGAACGTTCCTGGGATTTTTCAAAATTCTCGATGTCATTGAGAACTTTCTCTTCAAAGACAGTCACTTCAGGGCCAACTGCGGACCCCCCGGGACAGAACGTGGATGGTTTTCTCAAATTAGTGCCTCGAAATTGATCGATATCTTTATCCTTTTCTTTCTGTGCGAAGAATTTCTTCAGTTTGATTTTCCTCATTGTTTCGTGAAATTCCACGCGGCATTTAAATGCGTCATGTTTAGGCGTTGGAACAAACCCCAGACCCTTATTGAGTACTCTTTCTTCACTAGGTGTTAAAGTGTGATTAGATAAGTTAACTACAATGCTTTCATTTAGTTGTCTGTTCGTCCCCGACTGCGGGTCACTCTGGGTGAGAATGTCTGCCATTGGGGTGTTGAATAGCCTGGCTTGTATCTATGTGGGTAGGTTTGAGGAGCACATCGTCTATCCTGATACCAACCCTTTCCAGCGGCACATTTGCCTCTGGAAGAGATATATAGACGATGTGCTCTGTATCTGGTCAGGCACCGAGGAATCCCTGCAGGAGTTTCTGACTTGGCTCAACTCGCAAGACGAGAGCCTCAAATTTACTTGGACCTATAGCCGTACCACCGCTGTGTATTTGGACCTCGAAACTGAGTCTGGTTTGGAGGGCGGATTGAATACTAGGGTTCACCAAAAGCTCACTGATAGAAACTCGCTTTTGATGTATAATTCGTATCACCCGAGAGCCCTCCGTGACAACCTTCCAGTGGGCCAATTCCTCAGATATCGGAGGAACTGTTCCAGCACGGGTGACTTTATGGAGCAATCGGCGGACTTGTCAGAAAAACTTGAACAGCGCAGCTATCCCCGTAAGGTAGTTAAAAATGCTAGAAAAAGGGCACTCAATACACCACGAAGTGCCCTATTAGAGCATACGAATAAAGAAAGAAAAGACTGCCTCCCGGTGGTTATGACATTTGATCCCATGGCAACGAAAATTAGACAGTCCATTAGAAAACATTGGGACTTGTTATCTACAAAGGACTTCTGCATGCCACCACCCAGATTCGCCATCAAAAGGGCAGGCAACTTAAAAGACAAACTGGTCCACACCCGGGCTCCTGTACCTCAGAAAAATGATCCGACAACTATACCTAATGGACACTATCCTTGTGGGATGTGCTAGGTCTGTCCCCTGACGAAGAAAAGCAACAGTGTGACTTTGAGCACAGGGAAGGTATGGTTTTTCAACCACTTTAGCAACTGCAATACCACTAATGTGGTGTATAGATTGCTGTGCTGTTGTGGTCTCCAATACATCGGATTGACCACTAGAAAAATCAAAGTGCGCATCCAAGAACACATCAGTACCATTAGGGCAGGTAAACTGACTACCAAGTTGGTCCAACACTGCCATAAAGAAAAACATGATTTCACATGGACTGTGCTTGAAACAATAAAGGGAAACCCACAGAACATGGAGACAGCGTTACTGAGTAAGGAAGCAAGATGGATTTATAGAGAACGCAGCGACATTGTGGGCTTAAACGAGATCATTGAGTGGAATAGAGTGAAGTAAATCTGTAGTGGTTACACAGTGATAGGGAGGGGTGTAGAGACTTACAATTTACCCCTAGCCTGTGCGGGTGCTCCTTGCTGCCCGGTCGGAGACACAAATGGATACAGAGTGACTGCACAGCCTTGCGGTGGGTGCTTTGCCTTCAATGCACCTATGTGGTACTTATGGCACCATGTATTATTATACAACATAATGATATTCCCAGATTTCTTGAGCTGGGAATGTTGTACATTTGCTTCACATAGAACAATTTTGAACCACACTCATTGGAATGGTACCGCCCTATATCTATGATTGTAATTTAGGCGTGTATATGACTGTCTGTAAAGAAACTCTGGCAGTGAATACCTTCGCCCTCTTAATTTGAGTATGGGCACCACTCTAATATGGACCCGCGAGTGTGCCCTCTAGCAATTTCCCCTGGGTGAGCTCGGAATACCATGTGACCATATTAGTACACGAGTGAAGGCACTACTCGTAATTACATCACATAATAAACAATGACTCAGTTATATTCTCTGATATCTGAATGTTGCATAAAGTTGGAGATAGTAACCGACTGTATATACCGGCATCTAGATTTTGACGCCTATTTCTACTATTGAAATGCCAATTGTATGGGAAGAATAGTGCCTTTCTCCATCCTCGGCACCATTCTAATATGGCGCTTGCCTTAGGTCTAAGAGCACACTCTTCTGAGCATGCGCGTGACATCACGTGACCGGACACTGCCGGTATTGTCGTAATGAACACCAGGTTTAAATACAGACGCCAGCGAGGGCTTGGCGTTCCTGGGACGATTGATGGTCCGGTTACCTGTTTGTACGGTGAGGAGAAGGGGCAGGGGCTGTGGTCACACGCGCTGATTAGGGATTTTGAGTAGCTACATTCAGTGGCGTGGTCACGAGTAAAAAAAGCCCGGGTTAGGTAATGGGATCTTTTCTGAGGACGCCCGTGTCTCACTGATTGATATGAGAGAAACACTGTGGATTTTGGGGAACGGCAGGCCCATAGAGAAACTTTTGTATATTGCCTGCATACATTTTCTCCGCTGGTCACCACTCGGTTGTTGTCTCTCATTCCCTCCCTACGTGTGTGTATACGAATGGACGCAACTAAAGGCCCTTAGCATTTCCGCCTTGATCTGCATTGTACTTTATACTTTATTTGTATTTTTTACAGATTGATATATCAATCGACTAAAAACGAATCAGAGTGTGACTCGGTCAGCCGGTATGAGATGACATTGCTGACCTGGGGTAATTATTTTTGCAAGAGCCATGTAGTCTCTTGAAACTTAGATATTCAGATTGGCCACATGATCTGTCGCTGGTTTTTATTGGTTTGTTTCTCAACTCAACAGTGTCCAATAAAGATGTTGAAAATTGGTGTAGTGACCGAGTGTTGAATACCCTGATGAATCTGCCGAAAAGATTGGGGCAGTGAAACATGTCGGTATCAGGTACTGGTAGGCAAGATTAATCTACCAACCTTGTTTTAATTCATCAGTACACACTAATACGAAGAATAAAGTGATTGAGTGGGTGTGTCTGCTGATTTTACATCACTCTTATTTTCTGGTCACACTAGTGAGTTATTGTTGTAAAACTCTTTGTTCAGCACCTTTTTACACGCATTTCATTTTATGTGTTGTATTAGATTTGTTTTCTTTTGGAATTGGAATGGCAACCGATGATGAGAAAGGGGCATAGAGTTGGTAACATCTGCCAAGATCCCCGAGGGTTGTTCGCCCGTGAGGTGCCTTCCTTTCCACCACACATTTTTCTCAGTTGTGTGCACATGTGTTTAAGTGTGGGTGGATGTACTGCCAGAGAAGACGGCAGACATCTTTGGACAGGTTGAGTTGAGAACTTACGTGCTATTTTACACTGGAACAGTAGATTACGGGGGACAGTAAGACATTAGAGAACTCACACCCCACTGTGAAATAGGAAAAGGGGGTTTGCTCTGGTATTTTTGTAAAAATACAACCAGAGACATGTGTACTCATGTCATTTAGATAGACAATACTAACTGTCCCAGGTATAGGGATCTTTTTGTGGATTGACTGATTAGAGTGGAGGGCGATCCCTTATACCTTTCCGCTCCCTCTTGGCTCCTCTTTGTTTTTGCAAGCAATCAACCTAGACAGGCCTGTCATAGTCTGAATGCAGAAAGAGAACAGTGAACACTTTGTGCACCTCTATTCCGTTTCACAGCTCAAAAATGATGAAGCACAAAGGACGATGAAATAAAACAGACACTAGGCAAGAAGACATCAGAGGGTTCAACTTCTTGAAGATAATAAATAACACATAAGATACCTTGTTTCTCAGGGGGGGGTGCAGTCCCTCTGCTCTCACGTCCTCTCGGGGTCCATGGGGGCACGGTACCTGTACATACATACGGGTGACACTTCAAAATAACTTTCACCGGTATGTGCGAGGCAGCCAAGAGCAGGGGGGGGACAGGCGTGTGGAAATAGTCATCTCCCAACTATTATAAAAGGACACATATGCTCACCTTGACACTCTCGAGGGGGCACGCCCCTTTCCGGACGGTGTCCTATTGCAGGCCTCGTCCCTTTGAATGAAGAGACAGACCCTCCTCTCCGGCCTCTGGCGAGTTCAACAATCGCAGACATGAACTGCCTGCCTATCGCAAAGTGTGGCCCGTCCCCGAAGAACAGCCTTGTCTGAAAGTGTGCGAAGAGAAGTATAACTAGACTATAGGTTGTGGCAAAGTAGCAGGCTCACGTTCTGCATAATGACCAGGATTGTGGGATGTTTATTTGTATTTATATAGCGCTTACTATCCTTATGTTGGCAACACTGCCACCTCTTTAAATGTCCCACTACAGTAATCAATATGAGCCGTAATTTAAACAACCTCCGATCCCTTTGACCGAGAAATTGTTTTGTTAAAGTCTGTAAATTATGAAGAAATACAATGATTGCTTGTGTGATGAGGAGCAGAGCACGGCTGTGCAGCATGGTGGGCATGCTCGAAGGGCGTGCTGGTGTGAATGGGTCGTGGTTGAGTGTGTGCAGCCCAGAGATGCTTTTTCACGTGTCTCCTCAGCCAAGGCAGCTACCGAGGTATGCGCCTTCCATGTCTCACACCGATATATTTATAACCGGCCCACTGGGGTGGGGAGAACCTCTACAACCTATGCTACACCCTGCACCCATCAAGGAATATTAGACCGAATACCCAACATGCATACGACAGAGTGCAGACACACCTTAACAAGCATTTGCAATGCAATAGGTATCGCAGTAACACGAGTTTAAGCTATTGGCATTGTAAATGACAATGCCTTTTATGTATGTTTTTCAAACGAAAATTAAAGGCATTGTTGTTTGCAATGTCAATAGCTGAAACATGCGTAACTGCGAGACCTATTGCATTGCAAATGCTTGTTTTGGCAATGCCACTATGTGAGAAACCTAAGACGTTATACCAGTGGAAGGTTCAATGATATCATGTTTAAGCAACAATTCAAGTACTTTTTCAACAGCTTTCTGTAAATGAAAAGCAGCCCATCTGTGGCTTTGGGCTATAGGATTGACTTCCTCATTAAAGTGTAATTGTACTTCATAGTCTTGAGTTTTCCTACCCCATGAAACAACAAAGAAATTGACTTACTATTTTGTGATGAGCATTCATGTTATAGTTCACTGATATCAATCCCATATCAGCAGCTGTGCTGAAACAGTAAACAGGCACTTGATGCTGTACCTTGAAGTACATGAATAGGTGCTTGTATTTTCATTTTCTTGTGTTTTATCTTTGCTATAAATGAACCTTGACTTTTTAAAGGTGCTGATGCAGCCCAAGTGCACACTTTAGTTTTCAATTGCATAAGTCTTGGCAATGGAGATAGTTAATTATATTTTTCCTCATGGCATTATGTTTATCGACGCACAACTGTTGATAAAAGAAGGGTATTGGGCAACCGTTTACCTTTAGTTTAATCTCGGACAGTGTTTCAGTGACTTTGGTGCTTTTCCATGTCGACATTTCTTTGGCTTGTATTTTTCTTTACAAGAGACCAGTCCAGCATGCGCACATTTTTCTGAGGTAAACATTGATATTGCACAACCATCATCTTCACTTTCACTTGAATTTGATCCTGAGTAACTGTTTGACGATGATCTAAATGGCCATCAATTTCATCTGGTGTCAATTTGCCTCACATAGTGTGGTCTCTGCACCTCGACGCACGTACTTTTTCCTTCGCCTTGCAAACTATTCAAAATCGTCCTTCTTCCCACAGCCTTTGTTGACTGTCCAATGGCAGGACATTTACCTTCATGTGAAAACAAAAATCCACACCTGAAGCACAACTTCCTCTATTGAGACAACATTGTTCAGTCTCTGCCTTGTACTTTTTACATTCATGACTGACTTAAACTTGGTATCTCTAGACTCCATGCTAGCCGTTGACAAATCAGCGTATCTCCTGGAGCTTTTGTGGCTCCTTAAAATTGTGGATTTATTTTTATACTTCAAATATTCTGTTTTGTAACCATTTTCTTAATATCTCCTGTGCTGTTTTTCAGATGTTTTTCACATTATTTCACGTGTCGCTTGCGCCAATCACTTCTTGCAAGAGTCCGTATGTACACATGTTGACAAAATTGCTTCCAGCCATTAGTTATGCCACCTGGCTTTCCCAGGGCTGCAGGGTACCCTTCTCATCTTAGCCCAAGCGTCTAAATCAGTTTTCCTCATCCCAAGGTCGGTAAGGAAGTCAAGGCTAAGATTGGAGCTAGGCCTGGTAAGGATCTAAGGGCCCCAACAAATTCCTTAAGACAACAACCGAGAGTTATGGCACACCAGTCTCGGCAAAGCGCTCTGCGCATTGAAGATCGTGGAAGAGAGCATACCATTGATGGAAATTCCATTAAACACCTGGAAAAAATCCATAAACAGACAAGTCCGCGAAACATCATTCGAGCTGGATCTTAACTCTCTCCGCTTTAGCCCCCACTTAGACCCGCTGAACAGCTCCTATATGGTATATAAGGCACAACCCTACCTAAATGAGCCCCTGACACCACAAGCCGTGGTGACTGTGATCTGAAGCCGGTCTGGTAAGAGGGAATGATGCTTTTTCCTTCGGCCCAAGTCTCCAGGTCCTTCAGTAGGAGGCGGGCATAGGCCTTGGACATCTTGTTCTGTTTCTTCAAGCGCATCAACTAAATCAAATGTCTCTATTTAAACAGTCCATCAGTTGCCTATATTCAGCTTTTTGGTGGTATCAAATTGTGGTGGTGGTTTCAGGAAGGCGCCAACATTGTAAGCATTGGTGGAACTTACTGATGTAGAGAGTAATGTTCTTTCCGATGCTGCTTGGTGATCTTGTTTATGCAAACCATTTGAGGCCTTGCGAAGTGCTGGCCTCTGGGTCATCTTTTATAATTACGGGAAACATGATCTCTTTCTTGGTCTCCATTGGAAAAGTAACATTTTGTGATTCTGATCACCCTCTAGGCTTTCTGAACTTCGGAGATATCTGGAGTTGATCTGAGTCCCACTGAGAAGTTTTGGTGGTGTGACAGCTGTAGGAGAGTAGGGTCTGCTTTCCTATGGTCACCCCATTTTTTTGCTTTTTGCTTCACTGGTTTTCGACTTAGATGTGGCTGTGAGCCTTCTAATCAGACCCACAGCCCTGCTGTTCTCTCTCTAAATTCACACCATGTACTTTAGGTACATTACCAATTGGGAATTGGGTCACCTTATGAGCCCATGTACAGTGTACTATAGGTACCCAGGGCATAGGTGCTTTCAAGGCCTACCAGGGGCTGCAGCATATCTTTTGCCACCCCTGGCTGGCCATCCAAACTGACACAACTGGCTGATCACTCAGCTGGGGTAAAGTCGTGTAATCACCCCTTGCTTAGGTATAGTATTCCTATATCTAACCTTATATCTAGACACATATACACCTATAAATCACTCCTATGGCAGGCCTTAACAATCCTGGAGGCAGAGTGCTTGGTTTTATGTGAGATGAGGCTCTAGCATGAGCTGAGCCTGTCTGCAGCTTTCGGAACCATGTCCTTATAGCTGTTCTAGGATATAGCCATACCATATACTCTTAAGTGCATTATATTCCTCGCGGTTATTGCTAACTTTGGTTTGGCTTTATCAAAACATGTCGTGTTTGGTGTCATACACTTTGGAATACTACCCCCTTGCCAGGTCTGGTGACGGGGGTAGCATTCCACCCTTCTAGAGGGAGAAGACATGTTGTTCCTACTAATCCCGGTAAAAGTTAACCAGAGCCTCAGCATCACAAAATGGATGCTGCTGCCACAGACACAAGTCTGACCTCCTGCTGTTGGGAGTCCTCCCAGCGAGGGAGGCTTGGACAATAGGTTTCCTGTCTTGGGAGGTGCTAGCACCACCCCAGACAGGCCATAGTGTATTGGGGCAGGGAGGTCTGAATGAAATGAGACACTGCCTGGGGCACACAAGGTGTCCCATGCATAGTCCAGTTCACACCGGTGCTGGGGCACTCCAGCCCCAGCTCTGGCGCGAAACTGGACAAAGGGAAAGGGGTGTAACCACCCCCTTCCTGGGTCCCACCCATAGGAGGGACCTAGCAGGTAATCCAGCCCCTAAATTTGGTATATAGGTAGGAGCGGAGTCCCAAGACTTTAGATTTATCCTGACTGAAACTTGAAACGAAACTCTGGACCTTCGACGTTCTACTTGAAGATAGAAGACTGAAGAATCTCCCTTGCTGTCAAGGAGTGACCACCCTGCACAAACAGGCACCATCAAGCGATCAACGGTCTGCTTTGTCGATGCTCCCGCCGGAGCCCAAGCACAGAGCCTGACAAGACCCGGACTTCCAGACTTCCAACAGCCCAATCCACAGTCAGAGCAGAGCTGAGACCCGTGGAGGCGACGAGAGACGTGGGACCGGCCATTTTGGAAAGCCAGCGAATTGCTTCCTGTGCAACTTCAGAGGCACCCTCGAAGTTGTGCATTGGGGATTGAGAAGCCCCAGACCCGAGCACCAACTCCACCGAAGATCAGCCCTCCACACTCCACGAGTTCTGCGTGGGGCCCTTCTGCATTTTCCGGCTCGACGCGTCTGTCCGGTCACTTGCCCGTTGGCTAGTGGCCTCTACATCGATGAACCTTTTGATTTCCACCACTGGTCTGGTTGCTCCAGACTGGCCCTTGCTCCCCACAAAAGGAGCAGCCCATCAGACCTTGCTGGTCTGATTAAGAAGCCATCTTCCTTTTCTGCGTGGGTTGCCTTTGTCAAGGCTTGTTGACTCCAATCCGGAAGCCAACACCGCCGACAGCGAGATCCTTTGTGGGACAGTCCGTGCCCAGCTCCTGGTCATCGTCGACACCTCCTGGTCCACGTGGCTGCAGAGACAAGCTTCACGACATCACCTGATTGCTTCGCGACATCGCCTGGTTCCTTCCTGGTTCCATCCTGGTCACTGGCTAATGACCCAGACTCTGTCCCCTCTGCTCTCAGGTACTCTTCATCCTCGATCTGCCCTTGGATCCATCCGGACACTTCCCTCCTCGTCGCCTGCAGCATCTTTCTCCAAGGCTCCATAGGAATCAGCGACGAAACCCGACACACTTTGACACCTATGCACCCGCTTCCTGTGGGTGAGGTAACCCGAGTACTTCGGTGCTCCTGTGGGTATTGACTATCCAACTGTCTAAGTTTCAAGTAGATTTCTCATAGTCCATCCGGAAGTACCCTAAAAGAACTAGTTTCCTATTCTTTCGTTCCCATTCTAACTCTCTGGTAACTCGCGTGTGTGTAAAGACACTGCACACGCATCCCGTGGGCCTCCTACTCCCTAACCTTTGGTAGTACAGTGTAGCCCCAGCGATTCTCTAGGCCTTAGGCCTTTCCTTTGTTTGTGACGTGGTTCTTATACCACTATTTTAGTATATGGTTTGAAGTGCCCCTAGGGCATTGCTGTATATTGTGCAACTTACTATATGATAATTAAGTCGCTTGTTATGTGCTTTGTCCTCTGACCTCAAAGAGTTCAGAGGGGTTGTTTAGAAACAAATACATATATATTTTATATGTATATCCTGTGTGGTGTCCTTTCATTTGGTATTAAAGGGATTGCATATGGTAAAACAGCTGGCCTTACACGCCCTCTTGAGTTTAGCCTAAGACTGCTTTGTCCATGCTACCACTAGGATAGCTGGTCTATAAGGTTGACTTTACAACCATCACCATAAGGGTTGTTTGGACTGGTGCAAGGTGCTCACTAGAAAAGTGAACATCATATACCAGGCCAACTTCTCACAATGGCTCTGTAAACATAACCCCGGGCACTTCTCTGGAACCACTGCCCCCAGTGTTGTGGCATGAGGACTCTTCATTCACCAGAGTGCGGCTGTGGGCTCCCCCGGAGCTGCTAACATTGGCAGCACCTGACCACTACAATGGGTCGCATGTCAAGAAGGGTTTGAAGTGCTGCGCCTAGAGGAGCCGGAACAACACACAGAGGACGAGGATGGAGCTGTTGAGAGGCGGAGACCAGGTCGGCCTGGGGACCCTACTCTGGGTGAAATAATGCAGGCCATTGTGGCCTCGCGTGAAGCGCCTGAGAAGAGGATGAAAGCCATTGGATCGGACCGCACCCTCCTGAAAGACGATCACCGGAAGCTCAAGGAGAGAGTGGCGACCCACGAATCCAACATGAAGGACATCCCCGATGAGGTTACAGCCTTGCGTCGCTCTTTAAACGAGGTGACGCATAGAGTCAAAGTCCTCGAGGTATGGGCGGAGGACAGTGAAGGGCGCTCGCGGCGCAACAATCTCCGTCTAGTGGGGATTCCGGAGCGCGAGGAGGGTGCTGATGTAGTCCGGTTCCTGGAGAACTGGTTGCGGACTGAGGTAGCGCCGGAAGGCCTTTCCCCATTTTATGCGTTGGAGCAAGCACATAGGGTCCCAGCCCGACCACCGAAACCTGGAGCACCACCCCGACCAATGGGGGCGAGACTGTTATATTACCGTGACTTTATCCTTCAGAGGGCTCGAGAACAAGAGAACTTGCAAATAGGAAACAGTGGGGTGCTGATATTTCCGGATTACACCAGAGAGGTTCAACACCAACGATCCTCCTTTCTAGCCTTCAAGAGGAAGTTGCACCAACTCGGTCTCCCCTACGCCATGCTCTGGCACACCTGCGGGTGACGGCAGACGAGAAGACCTACTTCTTTCTTACCCCGCAGGCGGCATGGGACAGGTTGGAGAGTCGCAGTGGTACAGCAGTGAGCACCCCACGGGCGCCCTCGCCTTGTGAGCGACAGGCAACTACCCTGCCGAGGGTGAGCCCCGCTTCCCCGGTGGCACAGAGAAATGAACGAGACAGTGTGGTGCGTGCTGTGGCAGCCATCAGTCAAGGAGCGATCAGCCCGACGAGTATTGATACTGACACAGCGAAGAGTGGAACAGGGAGCCCGAGTTCTGGCAGCGCTCAGGGACTCTCAGACATGGAGATGCCGAATATCACCCCACAGACAGCTGATGGGATATTTGGGTGATGGGGCTGCAAAAGATCAGCCGAGTGGAAGATACGGGGGTTATTGCTCTGCCTGATCCCGGGGGTCACTCCGACGTGGGGCTGCCGGGGCCTCAGCTGACTCTACAGATTCCTCTCGGGGGGGGGGGGGCGGCCGGGGAGGAGGTCTGGGGGCATTGTGCGCAAGCCATGAGTTACCTCCTAGTTGCGGTTCTAGCTACGAGCAGTTTTGCTTGGATGGGAACCTGTTCTTGTGTGCCTGTCCTGGGGAGTGGGAGTTGGGGGTTGTTTGTGAGTTGGGTGGGAAGGGGGAGGGTCAGACATGTCTCTAGGGGGGTTAGGTAAGTTTGTGCATACATCGGATCCATGGGCAACTCCTTAGGCCTTAAAGTTATAACTTGGAATATGCGGGGGATGCACACCTTGTGCCGGCGACACAAAATACACGCCTACTTTATACGAATTGGAGTGCAAATCGCTTTACTTCAAGAAACTCACTTGACGAAGGCGGAGGGGGTGGCGTTACAGCGCCGTTGGAGAAGACAGGTCTTTCACACCACTTACTCAGCTTATGCCAGGGGAACATTAGTTTGGGTGCGGGCAGGTGTGCCATTTCAATGTGTGAGGCAGGGGATTGATCCCAAGGGCAGGTTTACTGTGGTCACGGGGCGACTAGATGGGCGGGACATCACTCAAGGAAGCATATATACCCCCAATGTCGACCAGCCCACCTTCTTTGCACAACTCTTGCAGAAGTTGGCGGGGATACTAACGGGCCCTGTGCTACTAAGCAGGGACATTAATTGTGTGACGGACGTGGACCTAGACGTTCCCACCCACCACTCCCTGACGCCCCTACCCATAGAGTAGCAGAAGTCTGGCGGCACTGCCAGCGGAGCTGGGGGCTTACAGATACTTGGAGGACCCTTCACCCCAGGGAGCGCGACTACTCTTACTTCTCCGCAGTCCATGAGTTGCATGTTAGGCTGGACGCTGTCTTGTGTTCCCCTGATGTTCATATAATGATTACGATGAGTGAATATCTGTCTAGGACGGCCTCTGCCCACAACTCCCTACTGGTGGCCCTAAACTGGGTTTGAGTTAGAACGGTGATTCCTAATTGGCGTCTCCGTCCGGAGGCTTTGGAGGATCAGGTCTTCAGAACCACCATAGGTACTGCCATAGAGGACTATTTCCAGCATAGAATGGGTACCTCTTCCAGTCTGCACAATGAGTGGGATGCATTCAAAGCGGTGATACGCGGGCGGTGCATTGGGGAAGCTGTTTGAGTTCGCAGAACTCTACTGAGTGAGGTACAGCAGGCGGAGCAACGGCTCCGGGAGAAGGAAATGGAGAGGCTGGGACGGGAGGACATACAAGAGGGCCTCCTGAGAGCAAGGGAAGAACTGGCTACGCAAGTGGAGAGGCTGAGGTGCTTTGAATACAGGGCCTATATGGTGCGGGCGCACGCTGAGCGTGATAAGTCAGTGGCGCTCCAGGCCCGGCTGGCGAATCCTGCCCGAAGGGGTACGCCGATCCTTGAGATACGGGACGAGAGAGGGACAACCCACTTTGGGCAACAGGCCATTAACACGCAGTTGGCACGCTGGACCCCAGAGAACTGGAGGAAGGGGATTTCCTGGATATAGATTTACCTCCGCTTGAAGCAGAGGAGGCAGAGAGCCTAGGCCGCCCGGCGGAATTGGGTGAGGTCCGGGGTGCTCTTAAGCGAATGGCCAGGAACAAAACCCCAGGCACTGACGGACTGCCGTCGGAGTTGTACGCCACTTATATCGACGTGTTGGCCCCGCAGCTGGTGTCTCTTTGTAACCGATCGAAACAGTTGGGATATCTGCCCACCTCGACAAGGGAGGCAGTGATTGTACCGCTCCTCAAGCCGGGCAAACCGGAGTGGGACCGAACAGCGTATCGCCCCCTGGCGATGTTAAACATTGATTATAAGATCCTGAGCGGTATATTGGCCAGTCGCCTGCTAGTGCACATGATCACTCTGGTGCACGGGGCCCAGTCTGGGTTCATCCCTACCCGGAACAGGGCAATGAAGATTCAGAGGCTATGTCAGCTGCTGCATGAATCGGCAGCTGACGACAATGAGGCATGCGCACTATCCATAGACATTGAAAAGGCCTTTGATAGCCTTGAGTGGCCGTACCTGTTTTGCATTTTGAGGGCCTTTGGCTTAGGTGAGGGGTTTGTGGCATGGATGAAGATGCTCTACGCCCGCTCGACGGCTAGGGATCGGACAGGGGGGCAATTTCAGCGGCCTGTGCTGTGGGCAGGGGGACGAGGCAGGGCTGCCCGCTGTCTCCTCTCCTGTTCGCCCTGGCAATGGAGCCACTGGCGGCACAAGCACGGACAGGGGGACACTACAGGGGCCTAGAGGCGATGGGTCGGATACACTATATTGCTTTGTACGCGACGATTTGTTGATGTTTCTTGCCAACTCTACTGATGCGCTCCGCGGAGCCCGTGAATTGCCAGAGAGACTGGGGAGGGTCGCGGGACTCACGGTTAACTGGGCCATGACCTGTCTGTTCCCGATGTGTGGAGAGCGATGCGATCCTCCAGAGGGGATTGATGTGAGGTGGGAAGGCAGTTGCTTACCATACTTGGGGGGTTAGAATTTACCATAAGGCAGCTGACTTATTTGAGTGTAACATAGGACGAGCCCTGCGAACTACCAAGAGTAACCTGGACTTCTGGGGGTCTTTACCTTTGTCGGTTGCGGGGCGAGTGGCACTACTAAAAATGATAACACTCCCCTGGTTGCTTTATTACTTTGTTACTCTGCCACTTTGGATACCTGGGAAATACTTCGCCCAACTCAACTCCATGGTTTCGAGATTTCTATGGGGATCAGGGAGGCACAGAGTGGAGTTACCCACTATGATGCGCCCACGACAGGAAGGGGGCTTTGCAGCGCCTGATTTTGAGGCTTACTACCATGCGGCCTAGTTCCAATGGTTCATCCAACGGATGGCAGGGAAACTGGGTCTTGAGATAGACCAGAGAGGTCAGGATATAGAGCTTCGCCACTTGATTCGGATCCTGCTACGGCTCCCGGTACGAGAAAGGGAGATGTCCAGAGAGTTCTGGGTCTTGAGGATATGTTGGCATAGGGCCCTGCGACGCAATAAATGGAGTGCCGCATATACGCCCGAGATTCCAATCTGGTTTTGCGTTGAGCTCCCTCACGGAGGGGATTTGCAGCGGCTACATGAATGGGAGGATCTGGGGATCTCCACCGTTGGGGATCTGTACGAAGATGGTATGCTTCTGCCCTTTCAAGATCTCATGGAAAGGTGCGAACTGCCTGCTCAGAACTTTCTTATCCACGCGACCGTGACGGCTGCTGTGCGCAAACATTGGAAGAAAGGATTGGAGGAACTACAGGTATTCCTCCCTTGCCAGTATGTGGTAACCTCCGCAGGTAGGATTAAGGCAGTCACATGCTTGTATTGCAGATTCACGCAGGGCTTGAGGGCTCCGCTGGAGGAATTGCGCACTAAGTGGGAGGCTGACCTGGGAACGCCTATAGAGCCTAAACCTTGGGAAATGCTGATGAACGGGCATGGAAATGTTCCCGAAACGCGAGATTCCAACTCATTCAATTCTACGTGTTTCATCGGGCGTACCTCACTCCTTTCAAAATGAATTATTTCTTCGGCTCCCACACTGCCTGCCCGCGATGCAGACTGGAGGACGCAGCGTTCAGGCACATGTTCTGGGATTGTCCACTGCTTCAGGGGTACTGGGAAGAGGTAATGGCCAAATTGACTGAGGTAACTGAGAGGGACCTGCAACGTACTCCAGCGGTGTGCCTGCTGCACTCGTTTCCCTACACTGCCCGTAACAAAACCACCAGTAGGTTTCTGGATTTGGGGTTGGTTCTAGCCAAGCGCGAGTCACTAGACACTGGAAGGCGGTCACAGCCCCCAGTGCTGTGCGCTGGCTCGGAGACTATCAAGTGGGCGGACTGCGAGGGGACCCTCCGGCTCCAACTAGCACAGAGATCTGATAATGACAAATTGTGGGACACGGCGAGAGCCTGGGTGGCGCTGACAGATCTGCTTAAAAACCCTATTGACGATGAGGACTGATCCTTCCAGCCTTGCGCGCCCTCTTGGCTGCCTGGGAACTTAGCCGCAGGTGGAGGGGTGAGAAAGTGGGCAGAGAGATCACTTACGTGGATGCATCCTCCCAGATGGGACATGGGATTCGGCCATAGGAATTAAATGGAGTGTGCGGAATACATATTGAGTAATAAGCACGATGTTAGGGTAGCGACATGTCTGAGGGGAGGATGGTGGTGGGACCGGAGGTGGAGGAAAGGGGGAGGGAGGGAGTCCGTGGAGGGGGGACCGAGTTGGGGGGGGTTGTTTTCCTTGTTACATGTTCTGAAGAGTGGATGCCGACAGTGCTTATATAAGCGAGTAGCAACCCGATTGAGCCCTGCAGGGCCAGGCCACATGACAGCTAAGTTAGGACTCTTGACCCAGGTTTGGCCATATCCCGCACGCCATTAGGGCCGGCGGATTAGACTAGCCAATGTGCGGCGAGGCAATGTCATTGTGATCACAATTATCGGATGGATCCTGCAGGACTGCTGTACACTGTATGATTACAGGTATGAGACACATGGGATTGATAAGAAATATCAATAAAATCGGTTTAAAAAAAAATGAGGACTCTTCATTCAGTTCTGCTAAGTAGATCATAATTTCTTGAATCTGAAACACTTTTGCTCTTAGAAGTCTCTTTGTACTGCCTGACACTTGGTTGATCTCTGCCTCGCAGCGCTTCTGATCGTGGCGTTATCTTGCAATTGGCTGTCGCTATTTGCTGCTCTTTCAAAACCTGGCCGTATCTGCCTTTAGTGTATTACTCCGTATGATGTATGGCTTGAGGTAGAGTGGTACCTCTTTTTACAGCCTTCCTAGCAGTTTCTTGCCCAACGATGTGTAGACTTCTTAGTGAAGCTTTCATAATCTTCTAATGCCTTGCACAGGCTGGAGTTGCGCTTTGACTGCACATACGCCAAGCGTCGATTCAGCACTTTGACTAAGGTACACATGGCACACATGAGCACTTTGCTGGACCACAGCACACTCTGGGAGAGCACTGTAGATCTTTGGATTACTTATCCCCTAAATTATTGCCAATTTTAGCGTAATTCCTGGCCACTCACTAATCACTGCCCCACACATGGAGCTTACTATAACACGTCTTTATCCTTCTGCATGTAATCGCAAACTCAACATTCTAAACCTGCATTCACTTCACTATGCTTGGGTCACAGATCTACAGAGTCCATCAGGAGCCATAAGGATTCCGTACTTGATAACTCATACGACACTACAGGTGGGTAGGTGTTTATAATGGACCACAATTTAGAGTAGTGAAACTCAGGGTTCTCAGGTTGCGAATTTCTCACAGTGTCGGTCAGTTTGTTGGGAAGTAACATGCAGATGTTGGTGCCTACCACACTAAAATCCAGCTGTCACGGTATATACCATGCACTTTGCCCCTGAAGGAAGTGACCCGATTAGGGACACCGGGTCACTCGCAACCACCTCTCAGCCTTCTATACAAATGAAGAGTCGGTCAGACAGTAGAGAATACAAACCAAGTGTATGTTTATTGAGATACACTCAAACGGAGCCCTGTCTGCCTAGTCGCTTAGGGGTGTTGCAGAGAGGACTGACATCAGAAAATATGCTGATACAATATGTACAATTCAGAACCACAGAAGGCACACCCAGACTGGACATTTCCAGATGGAGTTAGCTACACAAAGGAGCCACAGAAGGATACATTTCGATCCTGAGACCAGGCACACACTATCTCTATGCCAATGTAGTTGAGCCTGTGCCCATCGCTGGACTAGTGGGAGCAGGCCTCTATCTAGTGGGAAAGGTATGCGCTAATAAGAACAGTGCATTTATTAGTACAGCTAGGCCCAACCTTGGGAAAACAATTACCAAAGCTGCTTCTCGTAGAGGCAGAGAGAGGAATTAGTTTAGCTCATGGATCAAAATGGCGGCTAAACATAAAATGGTGCCGCGAATGTTAACTTATGCAGAACAATATGTAACAACACATCAAAGACGTTTTTTAATCTATCACCCCTCTTAAATACTGGTAGGCTTTCACCTGCCAAGATTTTACCAAGGCTGAGGACTTCATGATATAGTTCTACTTATAGTTTTCTGGGCAAGATCACGTTCCTGCTCCCAGCCCAACCCAACGTGAAATCTTTCTACTACTTTTCCCAGCAATCTCATTCCTGTCTCACGCCCACTTCAATACTGACTTTTCTGCTACACTTGGACACTTTTCTTTGGCCAGGCTAAATTCCTGACCTAACCCAAACCCACATCCAACTTGAGAGCTCTGCCCATACATGGCCTCCTTATAATCAGATTACTGCTGTGTTAAGGAACTATATTTCAGACCCCGGGCTTAAAAATAAACAATTGAGTAGCATTAGTCAGGTGTTTTGGTTTCAGGAAAATGATTGGAGAACTAGATAAATATTCTGGAGATAAATAGACTGACCGAGGATAGGTATTCTTAGGTTGCAGGGATAGGGTTTTAAAGAAGGAGAGGTTATGATCTATGAAGTGAGATGTGAGCGATTTGCAGAAATACAATAAGAGAAGTTAAAGAAGACAGGCATTAGACAGAGGCTATACTCAAAATAGAAGGCACGCAGAAGATTGAAGATGAGGCAATGGAAAAAAAGGGACAGGAGTCAATCTAAAGTATGTCAAGGACAATTTAACATGCAGGGTTTTAGGAATATAATAGGAGAAGTCTTTCTGAGATAGCCAGCAATCTGAAGTTATAAGCTGCAGAGAGACTGGATGACTTGTCCACCACAGCTTCGACTTTAAGTACTACGGGGTCTGGCATTTCAATGCATCTTAAATGATTTATTTGGTTTAGCGGTTTCAATTTAAGCAATAGATGGGGAGTACGTTGCTGGTACCGGAAATGCTGGTGCTAATGTAGACTGATCAAGCAAAAAGGGTTGTCAGCATTTAAAAAAGTATAGAGCTGCACCACGCCAATAATCAACAGTGACAATTATGATTCTTGTCTTTATTTTTCTCTTCTCTTAGTTCTTTTTATATATAATAAAGTTTCACGTGTACACAGAAACGACAGTCTATCTAAGTGGGCTTCTCAGGGCAAATGTGTGCTCAAATGGACAACAGCTAGTCGGACACATCATAATGCAGAGTCTTTTAAAGTCCCCACCGTATTAGAGTTCATACATATCCAAAATCAAGGTCACTCGCCAATTTTTCAAATAATATCCTCCACAACTTGGCTGAATATATGATGCAATGGTTGCAACCCAAGTGGAATAATGTCAAAAAAAGGACCAGTAAGTCCTATAGGGCACCGGTGACTTAAATTAATACTTCACCGCCAACATCGGTCTGCCGCAAGTCGGTGCTGTGCAGACAGTTGGTAGGAAAAAAGAAAAATAAAGACAAGAATCTTAATTGTAACTGTTGAATTTTGGTGTGGTGCTTCTCTATGCTTTAAGAAACTTGTACCCATTTTTTGGCGGATACACATAGGCAGCAGGTGCTTGTAATGTGTGCACACATTTGTATGCATACATGTTTAGAGATATTAGGGTCTGGTGCAGTTTGTCTTTTGGTCCAGTGACTGTTTTATTTTGTAAAGGGTTGTGAGCAGTTCTGATAAATTAAGGGGTTGTAAACCTTGCTTTTCACGGATGATGGTGATGCAGGCGGGACTAGGCAATTAGAAAAGTTGGTGAACATAGAAATCTAGGCACCAGTAGTACTGGCAATTTCATTTGGTTGTGGAATTATTAGTAGTGTCATTCCCTAATATGTTCAGTGCACTTCCAGTTTGTGGTGGTGATTTTGCCAATGTAAGTTCTTGAAGGGTATGATAAGTAATGTTAGCTCATCAGTGTAGCAAAAGGGTCCTGTCCATTTAGTCTACCAGTTTTTAGGTCTCGTGACCTATCAATGCGCATGCGCATTGAGAGAAGCAAGACTATAGGGGTTTAAACAAAGTTTAACTAACTGTGGCGATTTGGTGCTGTGCCCGTGCGCTTTTAGGTCAATGCGCAAGCGCATTGACCTAAAATGCGCGTGCACAGCATCAAATCGCCAGCCATCTGCCATCTGTTCCCCAGCAGCTCCGCCCCACAAGCTTCCCTCAGCGTGCGCTCTGGCTCAGCCGAGCCGCACTCCTCCCACACCTCTCACACACAAGTGAAGCTTCACTTCAAAGGCCCCCGCATTTCTCCTCCCCCCTCCCCACAGCAATGCCGGCCGTACTTTCACTTTGACGGCCGCAGGCCGTCTCTCGTGTTTTTCCTCCCCCCTCCCAGTTTTTTGTTTTTTTTAAACTTGTTTGTGTTGTTGCTTATGCCGGCCGTACTTTCACATTGACGGCCGGCCGTGACTCTCGTTTCTGCCGTGCTTGTTTTGCTCTCTTTCTCTCCTCAAGTCCTCCGATGCACTTCTCTCCCTGCCCGCAGCGTGCCCCTGTCTCGCCTTTATTTTTGCTCTCTGTCTCCTCAAGGCTTCCCCGGCGCTCTCGCGCATTATTCCGCCAGCTGCAGCAGTCTCGTTCTGTCTGAACGAGCAATAATAACATCATTTGAGACCAGCATCGCAACCGACCTGTTATTATCCTTCCTTGGAAGAGACTGTAGCGCTATTCTTTAGGATGTTGACACTCTTTTCCACACCCTCCCCCAGGCGTCACCGTTAAATTAAAGTGGTGTGGTAGTCAGCTGTTGCATTTTGTTATGTGCTCGACTGAAGGGGCTATTGTCCTCTTCAGTCGAGCACCATTTGCACAATAAAGAGGGGGCTGTTTGATCAACAAGCTACCCCTCCGTCCCTGGCGCCAGGGAGTCACACACCTACGGGCTCATCCACAGACCCCTGGTGATGGCTTCTGAATACCCCTTCACACCTGCATATCCTACAGGAGACGTAGTAACACAGAGGGGTAGTGACTGCCCCATAACCATGCTTTTTGGCAGGGTAACGCTGCACGTGGTATGTTGCCTGTGAATTAAATCAAGCATACAGGAGTAGTTTATATAGGTCGTATGCGGTTTAGTCAGGTTCACAGCCTCCCGTGTTTCAGCAGATTAGGTGATTTAGGCGGAAGGTGAAAGCGATTTTCCCAGGATCACACACTTTCCCCAAGTGAGAATCCAGAATTAAATTCTTGTCTCTTCGTGGTTTCAGACAGCTTAATCACTTTACCTAATGCAGTCCGGCAGGTTTGACCTACTGACATTTAATGGTTAGCAGGGTTGCAAACTTTACTGCACCTGGTAATTACCCGATACGATAATCATCCTTCCTATTCTAATTACAACCCCTGTGCAAATAGGTGCTTGTCTAGTGTTCACAATTTAACGGGCACTTATAACCAGACCGGTAGCGCCTTGTTAGTACAGATGTAGCATTACTTGCTTGTTGAAAACACTATCCCTTGGACAGCTGTTACAACAAGATGGCACACATTCCATATAATATGCACAGCCTGACACAGCACATCATGTCGAGGTACATATACTTTATCAACACATTTTGTGGCTGCGAACTTTATGGTAAATGTGTCTTTGAAATCTGAATGGAGATGTAAGCCATGTTAGTGAATATATTTTATGCTACACATTCTCATACATCAAAACTGCTTAGTAGCACCTTATGTTGATGACGTGGACTGTTACGGAGCGCTGCTTAGACTTGGCGAGCAGATGTTAGTGCAACCTTCCTTTTTGGCAAAAAAAGTACAACAAACCCTTAATTTAGCAATTGATTCAATCAGCTGGTTTACGTATCGCAGATATAAAAAACATTAAACAATGATCCCCAGTAAAAATACCATTGTCACTAACATGCAGAAACCATTAACAGCGTCACATGAAACACATTAATGGCCCGATTCATAAAGACTTCTGTACAAATGTATGACCTGAAGTGCGTATACAAGTTTTAAAAAAAAACTTATGGTTTTAGTTTTTAGCGCAACAGCTTCCAATTCATAACATATACATTTACTATATGGAACTACTACACTGCCATGGAAACCTGACACTCTACCATCAAAACATAGTTGAGATGACCTATCCAAGGTAGCCAATTATTTCTCACGCCTGATGGCTCTACCTTATTTGTTCGGCAGCATCAAGAATAAAAATGGACCTGGGGATCAACCGATTCATTAAAAAAAGTTTTTTTCAAGGGCCCCAACCCAGTTGAAATTGAAGGGGTTAACTTGTTGAAATGGCATCCACCAGGAATAGAAAGAACTAAAGCAGGTGTGTGCCACTACTGTGGACGCGTTGATAAGCAGTTGCACGCCTGAGCCCTCCACACACAGGCACACATGCACGCTCTCTCGCACTCACACACACATGCATACTCACACATGCAGGCTCTGCTCTCTGTCTCTCCCCCTCTCACACACATGCACACTCTCTCTCTCACACACAGGCATGCACACGTGCACATTCTCTCTCTCTCACACACACACTCAGCCTCACACCCTCACCCTCACACACCCTCACCCTCACACACCCTCCCCCTCACTCACCCTCACTCACTCACACACCCACTCACCCTCACCCTCACACACCCTCACCCCCCTCACCCTCACACCACTCAGTGCTACAACACATATTGTGTTACAATAGGTGTCACATTTGCGAAAGATAAAACTATTGGCATTGTAAATAACAAAGCTATTAATTTCGCTATTTTCAAAACAAGCACATAAATAAAAAAGTGTCCTTTACAATACCAATAGCTCAAACTTTCCTAATGCGAGACCTATTGCATTGCTGTGCTTCTCTCCCCTGCTGCGCACTCATGCTCTCTAGAGATGTGGCCTAACGACCAGAGCTGCCATCTAAGTCACATAAATCCAAAACATGTTGCATTCCAAATGTTATAGGTGTCACATTCGCAAAAGTTATAACTATTGGCATTGTAAATGACAAAGCTATCAATTTAGCTATTTTAAAAACCAACAAATAAATAAAATATTTGTCCTTTACAAGACCAATAGCTCCAACTTTTCTAATGCGAGACCTATTGCATTTCCAATGCTTGTTTTTGCTTTTGACTGATATGCATGAGGATAATGTATATCGCTTCTAAAATGGTGACAGATCTCATATACCTAGTTATAGGTAGAGTGGGACTTTATACTAACTCACGCATAGTGGAGGACACACCCAACTGAATTAACTTTTTAGCATTCTTCTAACCCTGCAACCTTGAAAAAAAAAAAGTTATCTACCTCTCAGGGGGCGGAACACGTGCCGGCTGCCTACAACACACTAATAATGTGTGACACTATTAGAATGTAATCTATACATAACATATGATAAAAACGTGTGCAATTAGCGCTGACTATCACAAAGGATGAACAAATTGAATAATATTAAGAATGACTTTTTGACCGTTTTTGTAACCTATTGGGTTGATACACTCTATTTTCTCTACCAACTTGCCTACAAAGAGGTTAAATAGTCCAAACCTCAAGGAATGAACGACCCTCCACATTTTTTAACAGAAGGAAAATGCTGGACCTTGATGCACACTGAAAACATTGATCAAAAACGGGTGTCACAGCAGCAGTTTGCTGGGGATTTGCATGGTAGTACTAAAGGGACAGGCTGTACATCACCCGCTATAGATCACCAGGGTATGGGTCAGCAGGTGATTTGAAGGAAAAAAGGTACAGGGGAAAGGTCCTGCAAAGGTCCCCATTTGCCTGGAGACTGTAGCAAACTTATTTCAAGGGCAGTATATTATCACACCATTGGCTAATGCAGCAGAAGGTAGATATAGCAATTTTGGACGCCGACAAATACGTGCCTGGGTATGATATTAGGAATGCAGAAGGTATGGATCAATTCGGTGAATGATTCAAAGGCATAAAGAGGAATTGATGATCATGAGACAGATAATCTCCTGCATCATAAATGGAAATATTCTGACTGCGCCTCCAAAAGAGGAGGAAATGGATGACATATGTATGTCTTGCATCAGTGAAGAGGGAATTAGTGAGGTAGAGCTTACATGGACCGAAGGGTATAGGCAGGTATAAGGTGGATTTAAGCAGCTAATGAGCAGATTAATGAAGAAGGTGGCAAAGTCTCGGCTGACAACGTGATTGTTCATGTTGCAGCTTTCGTACATCAAAGATGTAGAGATTATGAGCGTTCCTGAAAGAGGAGGAAAAAGCAGAGCAATTTGCATGTTGCCTCCAAGACAAGGAATAGAGGGTAGGGGCATAGACATTCGCACACCCAACCTTTGAATGAACAATGAAAAACGTTGTTTCATTGAGTTGAGCTGAAAGCTATACAGGGACATCGGGTTATGTTAATTGGACAGAAGCCAGTATATGGCAGCGTGTCAAGGAAGACTGATAGCTAGGACTCTGATCTGGAGCAGGTGAGAGTGTATTAAGTGGGAACATTATTTAGGGGAGCCCATTAGAGGTGCCAACGTTTTCTAGGGACTTTGCTGGTTTGAAAAGGAAGAGCTCGCTTTAAAATATTAACATTGGCAGGAGCGGTGAATGCAGGTTTAGCAACAAGTTATTTAGTAGATGTAATTTGATTTTCTAGAAAATAGAATATTTTATACTGAAAGGACACAGAAAAGTTCACTAGTTGGTGTGTGTGTGTGTGTACACAATGATTGAATAGCAGCCAATCATCCAACAGAAAGGTAGATACGAGCGTGGAAGTAATGGGCAATGGGTACATCTCTGGGGGATTCATTGCCATCTGAGATATACTAGTAAATATTACAGGAGTGTGACCCATATACCTGACTAGGACTGGGTATGACGGTTGTAATCAAAAAACAATGTCCTAATAGGATAAACTGACGGTCAAATAAACATGCATGCGTATCGCATTGCTAGCAAAGAAAAAGAACACTCTTTAATTTAAAGTAAGATAGTAATTCATCTTATTTTATGGTATAAATTGATAGTCAGTGGTATACAGTTATAAGCAGCACTGCATAAACTTAATTTGTGACAACCATACAAAACTTGGTGCTCTACAAAAGTGACTGCGGTGAAGGTGGCGACGCAAGTCAGGGGGTGAACAGCATGGACGGCGCACAGTGAACAAGGTGCATACAATATACAATATACAGTGGGTGGCTCAAATCATGTAACCTAATTTTTTCTCTATTTTTGTAAGTTGGATTCAAAATTTACAGCACGTGATTTTTTTAGATGCAAGTCTTGTGTAAACTACATACAAATGTTTTCCGTAATAGCTTATTGTCATTTTTTATTTTGCTATGGTAGCATTTGATTTCATTTACATTTTTGTAGGTTGCTGGATTTTTAGGGTAATAGGGTGGTAATTGTTTAAATTATAATCTAGTTTATAAATAACTAAATGAAGTTTTGATTAATTAGTTTTTTAAATATGTAAATAATGTATTTTATTATTTTTGCATTTAATTCTGTTTGTTAAGTTTACTGGTGACTAAGATTGTATGTTTGTTTAAATACATAATTAGTATTTTTGTAACAATGTATTTATTTTTAATTTTGTTATTTTGTAAAATGAAGGCAACATTTTTTTTAAAACAATATGGGTTACCGTTTTGAAGCTGTACTAAGTTGTATTAGCATTCTTTTTTAGTGATACTTGTTACGTATTTTATAACTTTTATTCTTGAATTATATTTGTTTTATTTATTCAGAAAATTAAAATGTCATTCTTTAGAGTGTTGTAACCATAATATATCGACTTCTTTATATTAACTAAAACTACCATTTTTTAAATATTTTATTTAACATGGCTGATTTCTAATTTATAGATCAGGAGTATTGTTTTTTTTAATATTAATAGGTGTTTATTTATATTTATTCAAAATGTAATACGTTTCAGTGTCAATATTCTAGATATATTAATTCATTATCTTCATTTTGCTTTTCTAATTCTTTTATTTTAAAATGTACATATTTTAATCCATCAATTGCTTGCTTTATTCAACAATAATAGTCATAAAAGCGCTCTTTTCCTTGACAGACTTACCTGCTGCCACTCGTCATAGCCGTGAGGGGAACAGCTCTCGGAGGACCCACTTGCTGCCTGCCATTGTTTTTTTGCCATTGAATCCCGAGTACCTGCGCCCGCAGTCCCCGTGCCTACATACTCCAGGGGGCTGCGCGAAGCACCTGCTTTCCACATCATCGGAGGGCGCCGGATGCCATTAAAGCCGGCCAGGCCCTCCCGCAGCGCGGGACGCGCTCTTTTCCTTGACAGACTTACCTGCTGCCACTCGTCATAGCCATGAGGGGAACGGCTCTGAGGACCCACTTGCTGCCTGCCACTGTTTCTTGCCATCGGATCCAGAGTACCTACGCCTGCAGCTCCCGTGCCTACATCCCCCAGGGGGCTGTACGAGGCGCCTGCTTTCCACGTCATCGGAGGGCGCCATAGAGAGTTCTGAGGTCTAATTTTTGTTGCATAACTATAAAGGATATCACATGGCGCGGTATTCCTTTGCCTCTCAGGTGCTCAGGGCCCCTAAATTCCCTTGCTACTGCCTGTGTCAATATCTGTAGTTGGGCTGCCAGATAGTACAATTCAGAGTCTGGGACCGCTAGCCCCCCCCCTCCGCTTTTGGTCTTATCAGTGTTGCTTGGGCCACTCTCCGTCTTCCAGATCCCCAGAAGAACCCCACTATCAATGATTTCAATTATTTAAATATTGAGCACGGAATCCAAACAGGCAGTGTTCTAAAAAATATAACAGCCTAGGCAATGCCACCATTTTCAATAGGGCTATGCGACCTGTCACAGACAGCAGGAGTGCTCCCCTTCAGTGCTCTCACACATCTCCCCACATTCCCTTCTAGCATATCATTAGCTCTGTGATAGATATGGACCCCGAGGTATGCCAGACATGTTGGCTCCCATCTTACCTCACGAGCCATCTCAGGTAGTGGTCCTCCCGGCCTTATCAGAAATAGGCATGTTTTGGACCAGTTCACCCGCAAGCCTGAAATATCTCCGAAGTCCGATAACAAGCTCGCAGCTCCCTGCAGTGCCTCCCCTGAGTTCTCTAGAAACATCAGCAGGTCGTCAGCATATAGCAAAATATGCTGTCTGTCACCCCTGTATATCAGACCTTTATATTTCTCTCCCAACCAGGCTCGTGCTGCCAGTGGTTCTATTGCTAGGGCAAACAACAAAGGGGAGAGCGAACACCCCTGTCTCGTTCCCCGGGCCACTGGGTATTGGGTTGAGATCGATGTTCCCAACTTCACTCTTGCTACCGCGGACGTATAGAGCACCTTTCTCCAGGTCACAAACTCATCCCCTACACCAAAACGTCCCAAAGTCTTATAAAGGTATAGCCATTCCAAGCTATCAAATGCTTTCTCTATATCCACTGAAAGCACCATAGGTTGCTGTGCCTCAGGCTGATCCTCTTCTAATATCCTCAGCAAACGTCGCACATTAGAGGCCGTATTCCTTGTCGGGATAAACCCCGCCTGATCCTCATGGATCAGTGTAGTCATATGCTGCAAGAGTGAGTTGCCAAGATTCTGCTCAGAATCTTGTAATCAGTAGTCAGCATTGATAACGGTCGGTATGAGGCTGTATCTGTTCCCACTCGACCAGGCTTCAACAGTGGAATTACTAATGCTTCTCTCATGGAGCCAGGAAGATGACCTATATAAAGCTTCATAATACTGTAAGAACCTGTTTACAATCGCACTTTGGGTGAACACCACCTCTCCGTCATTGTCCTCCAGTGCCAATATGGTTGAGCCCCGTTTCATCGGGTTGGCCAACCAAGCAAGTAATGTCCCCGCTTTATCCCTCTCAACGTGCGCTTTCGTGATATAGGTTTTATAATCAAAGCAACGCAATCTCTCTATTTCCACTGCTACTCCTTCTCTAGCTGCAACTATCTCCTCTTGAACCTCAGGTTGACCAGCCCTGTCTAATTCCGCCTTTCGCAGTCTACTCTCGGCTCGGTCTACATCTTGTAATAGTACGTTCCTCACACCCACATGTTTGCTAATGCAGAGCCTCCGAATCACCACTATCAGCATTCTCGGTGAAGTAATGGGTTATTTCCTCAGCTACTTCCCTTTGAAAAATCGGATCATCTAAAGTTTCAGGTCTTAGTCGCTATGTGGGGATGGCAGACGCCTCCGCCACCCAATGCATAGCAAACAGCAGCGGGTTGTGATCGAAAGTGTTCTGGCCAGGTATTCCATATGCACTATGGAGGGTACTATTCCTGTGGAACATAAAACTGCATCTAAGAGAACGTGCAAATCGTGCATCACAGAGAAGTAGGAGTGGTCTCGGTCATATGGGTGGTGTGTGCGCCATATGTCTACTAGGTTCCATCTATTCTGCCAATCCAGTCTATTTTTAGCTAGCCTATGCACAGGGGAGTCCGCCAGTGGGGAGTGCGGCCTATCTCTTGATAACTCCGCTATGGAGTTGAAATCCCCTCCTAGCACTACAGAGCCAGTAAGGTAATGTGCCAACGTGCCAGTTAGCTGCTCAAGAAAACGCGCTTGGTCAATATTTGGTGCATAGATGCTACAAAGTGCTATATCCCTACCATGGAGTCTCCCTTCTATTGCTACAAACCTGCATTCAGGATCTATTGTTTGTCTTGTTACCTGGAAAGGAACCCCAGCTCTAATCCATATCATTGCTCCCCGTGTGAACGCAGAATATGCAGTGCTAAACACCTGTCCCCTTCATCTTCGTTGTAGAGCTAGTCCCTCTGCCTTAGTGAGGTGCGTTTCCTGAAGCAATGCTATGTGTACTCCTCTTCTAATTAAATACGCATGAATCTTGCGGCGCCGCGTCATAGTGTGAAGGCCCCTCACATCATTCCAGGTAATACACCGTAGATCAGGTAACGTCCCCATTCTTGCCATACAGTAGCCATGTTTCAGTTCGAGCTCCAGCTTGTACACCGGTGGATTCTGTAACCCAGCCTTCCTCCCAACCACCCAACATCCCCTCCCCCCAAGAACAGGACTTAGAACTAACCAGCTAGTCCCCATCCAAACCCCTAGAACAATTAACACACAACTAATCCCATCAGTAGTTACTGAGGGCATGCCTTATGGGATACGAGGGGAACTCAGTGCCAACGGGCCGTCGCTGATATTTTGGGATTATCCCGCCCTGACAACCCGGGATTAGCTATATCATACATCTTTCCCCCCTGCCCGCCACTTTAGTCTCAGTTAACACCAGTGAGCAGTTCAACAGGTCAAGCTTAAGACATCCCTATTGAGGTGGAGACTTCTCCCCCCCCCCCACACACCCATCATCTGAAATTGTTACTTCGTCACATCGGCAGTGTCTGCAATCCCTCTCACCACTCCCAGCAGTTCCGTATAGGTCCTTCAAGATTCGATCATTACTCGACCAGTATCCCATCTGCTGTCACTGGCGTGACCGGTGGCATCTTTATGCTGTCCACCTCCAAGGCCTCAGTATCAGAGTGCTCCTTGTCCTTCTCTGAGTCAGTGCCCTCACAGGAGTGCATCCTTTGATCTCCAGAGAGCAGATATCGCCTCCAGCACTCCCCGTCGCTCCATCTCGGTTTGTGGCGTTGTGGGCCTTCGCAATCCTCGCCTCCTCTGCCGCAATCTTTGCGATTTGCGCTGTGGGAGCCCTTCCGAGGCGCCCTGTGTTCTTCGCCCCTGACCATCTTTCCCAGCTCTATATGACTCTAGCCAGGTCCATGCGTCTTCCGGAGTTTCATAGAAGCTGGTCGAATCATCTACTATTATTCTTAATTTGGCGGGAAACAAAAAAGAATACTGGAGACCCTCTTCTCGCAACTCTCTTTTAATAGACAAGAAGGAGGAGCGACGTCGTTGAACCTCAAAAGTGTAGTCTGGGAATAGGTTGACCTTGCTGTTCCCAACGTGATAGGGGCCATCGGTGCGCGCCCTCTGGAGCAGCAGATCTCTGTCCCGGAAATGCAATAGGCGGGCTACTACTGGTCTCGGGGGTCGCCCCTGCTGCAGCGGTCTAGCTGGTACTCTGTGCGCTTGTTCTAAGGTGTAGAAGGATGACAGTCCCTCTGGTGCCACTACTGATTTCAACCAGTTCTCTAGATACCGCACCATATCTGCCCCTTTGGCTTTTTCGGGCAGACCCACTATTTGGATGTTATTCCTACGAGTTCTACCTTCAGCATCCTCAGCGCGCCTCTCCAGCGCCGCAATTCGATCCAAGGCGTTTGTCACTGTCGCGTTCAATGCATTCTGCGCCGGTTCCGCATCTTGGAGCACTCCTTCCACCAGTTTGACTTGGTCTTCTAATTTAGAGTGGTCCGCACGCAGGAGTCCCAGACCCGTTGCTACATGTGCTATATCTTGTTGAAGTGCGGCGCGAGAGTCCGCTATCGCGCCAGGATTTTGTCAAATTGCTGCTTCATGGTGGGGTCCTGGGGTTCCTCCTGCACATCAGATTCTGATTGGCAGGGAGGCTCGGCATCCGAGAGCTGCTGCGTGCCGTCTTTCTTCCCCTTCAATCTCCCCATTGGGCCACTTATCGGCGCAGTTCTTATTAATTTTGGGAGTTATACAGGTCTTGGCAGTTGTCGAACACTACAACCTTTGTACCTCGCGCCGGGGGGGGGTAGCGACCCCGTTGTAATCTTTCTCTGCGTTTGGTGCCCCAGTCCAGCTCCTACGCACGGGAAGGCACCTCTCCTCCGCTCCAGCCGTGATATTCGATCAATTCGAGGGCCTCCAACTGCAGCACTCTAGTAATCTCACAACTGGTCGGCACCGCCCGCAATTGCCTTGCTACGCCGTCATCCACTCAGCAGAGTCCCAGGCGACAAGGCACTAGCCCCTAGAGGTCCAATCAGATATCAGCTTGCTTTGTCCGCCGAATCTCAGGCCAGATCTCAGCAGCCACTGTCCAAAGCGTTATTGTTGGCAGCCGTGGTGCACAATCAGTCCCTGGGGCTCCAACAAATTCCAACCTCTCCGGTCCCGGAAGACCCTTCTTAACCCGGAGAGCCGGGAGTTCAGTGCAGTTCCTGTCTCAAGGTTCTTCCACAGCCACTCGCAACACCAGGCCTCGGCACTCTCTAGAGCCACTCCCCCGCTTCAGCCTCTCAAGCGCTAGTCCCCGCTGTTAATCTCTGTGCCACGTAATTTCTCCTAGTAGGGGCCAGCATATCTGTCAGGGCACAATCACACCCCCCCCCGGGTCGCAGATCGCAGCTAACCCGGGTACCCGCGCCCGCTACCGCAGACCGCAGTCCCAGGTCTTGCTACGTCCCACTCACCAGTGCGGGGCCGGACGCCTCTACTGCTTGCTGTCCAACCGCGCCCTCTGCTCCGGTGTATTGCGTCCCTCCTTCTGCCCCCGATGGCTGCTGCAGTCCCAGCTCTCTCGACGTCGCACTCCGTGCTCCTTCTCCGTCGGCGTCCCCAGGTGCCAATCGATGCAGGGCGGGCCGTTCACCCGATCTGCTCCTCTTCTCAGCTCTCAGGTTGGAGGGGGAGGGTGGGGGTCCTCCGCTGTTCTAGTCATCCGCTCCCACGTGCACATAGCACTAATACAGGGAGGCGGCAGTCCCCGCTAGCGTCTCTCTTGCAGTCTCCGGTGACTGTTGTGGCTCCAGCTCTATTGGTGTCTCCCCCCGCGTTTCTCCTCCGCTGGCATTCCCAGGCGCCAGTCGGCGTAGCACGGGCCGTTCGCCTGATCTGCTCCTCTCCACAGCTCTCAGGTGGGGGAGGGCGGGGGCCCCCGCCGTCCTAGCCTACCACTTCTCTGCGTTCTCAGCGTCGATACATAGATGCGTCAGGCCCCGCCAGTGATCCTCCTGCGGTCCCCGGCGGCCGCCGCGGCTCCAGCCCTCCCTGCGACTCTTGCCTCGCCCCTCCTTCAGTGTCTCCAGGCGCCGGCAACTGCAACGCGGGCCGTCTGCCCGATCCGCTCCCCACTGCCATTTTACACGTTCCCCTCATCTCGGTATCGAGCCGGAAAACACCCTTAAATCACCGCAATCTCTTCCGTTTTTAGATCGGAGACGCGCCAGCACAGGTACGCGCCTCACCAACTTTTGGGTGGCGTTTCAATGCCGTTTTACTTCAGGATTAATTCGGGTCGTTGGCGGAGTTCTTCACTCACGCGGCCTCTTCCATCGGCTTCCAAGCCACGCCCCCTAGAGGTATTTGCACCCCATGTTTGACAAATGGGGATTTTAGTGACACAAGTTGTGTCCAAAATTGAATATTTCTTATCACACACAATATTTCTAACGTCACTACGAACACCAGTGAGGCTCTACTGTGTACCATCGTGGGTATCGACATATCCACAATGCCCGGCATCACCTCAAAAACGGGAGATCGAATTTAAAGATTAATTTTATACAAGCCACTATGAAAAATTATGACATTAAACAGTGCACTAATAAACCCCTAATATCTAAAATACTGTAAAATACCTGCAATTATGTGTTTTACACTTTCTTAAAACAGGTGTTATAATCGCAGTTATCGACATCTTCGTGATACTCCAAGTACTCGCGGACATGGAGAATTGCTTTAAACTATTGTTTTTGTACAAACTCCCCATATAAATAATATGACTTTAAACAGTGCAGTAATAAACGCCAAGTGTCTAAAATACTGTGAAATGAATTTCATGTATGTGTTATACACTTCTTAAAAAAAGGTGCAATGGTCATGGTTACCAAAGTCCTCTCGACTAACAGCGTCATTGTGAAAACAGGAAGTGGGGTTCAAACACAGGTTTTTTTAAAGTTACTACAATTGTATGTGTACAAACATATTCTTTAAGTTAGTAATGTGTGTATTCTAATAGCCAGAATTACTTTTGTAATTTAAAATGTTTTAATTTGGTGGTGGTCGTTGAATGTCTGCTTTTGTTTTGAGATTTCGCGATGTGATCGTCATGAGCGCAAAGTTGTCACGAATTTCAAAAACTCACAACAATAATTTTACAAGAAAATGAACAACGTTTTGGGTGGCTCTGACAAGATCCTTTTCGTTGAGTGTTACAGGGAAGACTGTATGCAGAGTTTCAGGTTGCTAAGAAACACCTGGTTCTCTTAGTCTGTAAAGTGAACTCCATCACCTCTATATATCCCATGCATGTCAAAACGCGGATTGCTGTTGTAGATAGAGTCCATGTTATGGTCTGTGAGGAAAGCATAAACCATTTTAATAACATATTTCCTAGCTTTGTCAATTTGTGGACAGAATTGATTTGACTGCTTCCATTGAGAGAAAAGCAAAATCAGTTCTGCAAAGGTATCCTTCATTAGGATTTCCAGCTCTACCTCAATCACTGTGTGTCAACTGATTAAACTTGGTCACTCTCTGGGCAAACCAACTAATATCCACATTTGGCCAACCCAAGTTCCTGTCAATACCTCTCTTTTTTGCAGCCTCTCTAGTCCAATAGACATAGCTGTGGCCCACACTACACACTTTAATCCGGATTAAAGGAGCAATAGCAGTCAGGAGAACACAGGAGCTGAAATTAGGTAGTTTTCCAAATGAAAAGCAGTTAAAATGGAGGTTTACAAAAATATATATTTCATTGGATGCTGTGAGCTTTTAAGTGAATACAATTAGTTGGATGCATTAGCAAGACACCATTGGTTGTTTAAAAAATGAAATGTAATACAGATATTGATATGCTTTTCAATCTGTGAAGTAAACCTCATCTGCTGTATCTGTTTTTGAAGTAGCATGTTCCTTCTAGAATGTGCTGTGAACTTGTGACCTACTGGGGCCACAGGGTTGCTGGGTACACTGAGCTCAGAGAGTATAGGGGTGGAAGGGTTTTAAGGAGACAGAACATTGTTTTTTTAAAGTTGAGGCGGTATGATAATTTAAGTAATGGTAAACTTTAATTTCCATCTCAGGGCTTTAAAATAAACTGCTGTACAGTAATTTAATTTGAAGAAACTGAAGCTCAATATCGGTTTCAACTTCCACTTGGTTCGCGGTTACTCCGAGATCATTGTGAAAACATCGCGAACACATGGAGACCGGAACGTCGGGTTAACAGATGCTAACCTTTCACAAGTGGAGATACAGTAGTCTAAAATGTAAAACATGATTTCATTTGCTACATTTCTCATGATCGTGGTGGGAAGTTTGCGAGGTTGACATTTTAGAGTTGACTTCTATGAGAGTGGTGTACCATTCATGTGCTTAGTTTTTACAAATCTTAAAAGTGTCAAAACTATCCAGAAAGAGAGAAAACAATATAATCTACAAACTCAATTCAATGGCATGTATATAACGGTTTAATAAATTATCAAATGTACATTAGAAATTAATATGTATATGGCAGTTTGATTTAAAAAAAAAAAAAAAAAAAAAGAGTATCACAGTGGTGTGAAAAAATATATATCAGATGAACTGTATCTGGCAGAGGGTGTGTGTTTAAGATGTTAGTAATGATTAAAGTCCCCATGACCAATGCCTTTCAAAATGACAATGTTTTAAATGTCTAAGCATCTTGTGCAGAACAGACTGATCTATGGTATTTGCATTCTGGGAACTGTAGTACTTTTAGTCACATTATTAAACAAGATTAGTGTAGTCATGAATAAAAGATAAGAAAATGTGCTGCACCTGTATATGAATTATAAAGCAGTAATACTTGTTAGGTATGTATTAGGAAAGTGTTTGTCAGTGTGTTTTTTACCTTACATGACTGGTTTGCATATGTTTAGATGGTGAGATATGGTTTTTCTAGTAGCAGATAGTTATATGTACGATGAGAATCTTGAGTTTAATTAAAGATGTAAAGAACTGTATATTTTTGTAAAGATGGCATAAAGGTGTATATTCATTATGATCTCACATATATGAATGAATGAGTGAATGAATGAATGAAATTGGTTTTTAAAGAGCGCATGGCTACCAGAAGACCTCCCAGCACTGGAAGCAGGGTCATCACCGTGCTAAGTCAGGTATCATGGAAATAGAAAGGTTTTCAGGAGTTTGCGAAAGGATAGATAGTTGTCCTCAAGGCGAATGTTGTTAGGTAGCTGGTTCCAACATTTCGCTGCGGTGTATGCAAACATGCGTCCAACACTCTAAGATTTGTTAATCCTGGGAACAGCTGCCAGATGTTTATTATCGGAGTGCAGAGATCTTTTGGGGCAGTAGGGGAGATGATAGATCGAAGGATCAGAGGGCCCTTACCCGAGAGAGTCCTATGAACAATGCACATTGTCTTAAACTGAATTAGTTCTGCCACTAGAAGCCAGTGGAGAGAGGCGATGTGTGGTCTTGCAGATTCCAGGTTGTGGGCCTGCATAAAAAGACGTGCTGCGCAATTTTGTACTGTTTGCAATTTTTGAATAGTTGAACAAGGAAAGCCTAAATAGAGCACATTGGCATAGTCAAGTCTAGAAAGGATTAGGGCTTGAACCAATACTGTCCTTGCATTGAAAGGCAGCAGAGGAAGAATTTTTCTGATCATCTTCGAGATCCCATAGCAAGTACCTGCCAACCTCCGTGCTTGCTCCTTAAAATTTGGTTATGGTCCAGCCAAACACCATGGCTTTTAATCTGATCTTTGGGGAGGCATAATTCCTAGGCAGCTGGCCAATGGTAGGTTAGCATCCATGGTGGAGGTTTTTCCCAGAAACATCAGCTCTGTTTTTGCCCCATTAAAAAGAGCCATCCATCCAGGTGGAAACATTTCCAAGCAGTTGGCAAGGTTAAGCTCCACATTATCATATTGGTTAAGGGACACTATCAACTGGGTGTCATCCGTGTAGGTGACAATATGGATGCCGCAGGGTTTAACAACCTCGGCAAGTAGGCTCATATATACATTAAAAAGTGTGGGGCTCAGGGAAGAGCCCTGAGACACCCCGCATCTCAGAGGCATACTTTCGGAAATTAAGTTCTCCTCAAATACTTGGAAAGATCTATTGTCCAAAAAAGACTCAAGCCATTTAAGTGTGATTCCCGTCACTCCTGCTTCTCTGAGTCTTGAGATCAGTAATTGGTGGTTGGAGGGGCGTGGCTTGACGCCGATCTAGTCGGTGGAGGCGGCGAGAGCTGTGCGGAGGAGCGCCCGGTAGCCCCTGAACTGATGCCACGAGACTCAGCGGGAACCGGGGGTAAGCCTTTGTTGCCCAGGATCCCGAGAGCCAGCACCACTGCCTGGATATTGGTGCTGGCTAGGAGAACTATTGCCTAGTAGTGCTGGAAGACGGTTGCACGAGGCGCCTGTGGCCTGAAGGTTAGCGGGGCTGACACGGTGTGGTGAGCAAGTCTGGGCGCCGCTGAGCCAGCTGCGAGACTGTCGGGGGTCTGGATGAGATATATCATTTCTGCACTGGGAATCACTGGCTGGTGCCGGGCAGCTCCATGCCCCGAGACTTCACGGAGGAGCGAGAATATATGCGGAGCGTGGGATGTTTCCCTCGGGGAGCTCTGGGTGTAGCAGAGTGGCACCCTGCAGGAATTGATCTGTCTCCCTGAGCCTGACTGCGGTGAGGAGGTATACAATGGCAGCCATGATTGGCGGCGGAGAGTGCCGCTCTTGAGTCGCGCAGCCACACCGGCGAACGCTCAGCTTGAACAGCGGAGAGAGGAAAAAAGTTGAAGCTCACCTGCGCCATGCTTGGCGGGCAGGCCGCGGCAGCGAAGAGGAGCCTGGAAAGTCTGGCTGGGAGACCCCTTGACTGGCGACGCTGAAAGCCGGGCACACGTGGATCTGCAGTGGGACCGGGCAAGCGGTGAGACAGACCACTGCATTGCAGGCGGCATACCAGAGACACTGCATAGGGGCCCACTGCTGGACACCCGGCAGACCCACAACACGAATCTTCTCTAAAGGGTGCTGGCCCACAACTGGCAGAAGGAGGCTGGACTACAATCACTGGCCTGCTCGGCTCTCCTGAATGCACCTGCGGGGGGGGGGAAGTAAAGAACCCGGAGAGCTACTGCAGGGGCGAGGATCTTGGCCTTGGAGACCTGCATTGGTGAAGAGGGCGCATCACAATACTGTGGAGGAAGGACGGATCTGGCTGAGGTGGACAGGTGGCAGACGGATCGACGCAATACTAGGTTGGAGCGGTGTCTGCGGCTGCGGTCTCCGGAGAAGAACGGGGTGCTACGCTGCCTTGCTGAAGAGGAGTGGGATCTTGGACTCCCTTGACACCACTGGCTGCAGCTGCGCACGGTGCTCACAATGGGCAGGGTGTCAAAGAAAAAGGGGTTAGAGGTGCTGAGATTGGACGAATCGGAGCAGCTCACGGAAGATGAGGATGTCGATGCTGGGAGACAGACTGAGACAACCTGGAGACCCTACACTGGGAGAAATTATGCAGGCCATAGTGGCCTCACGAGAGGACGGACGCCATTGGATTGGATCTCACCCTACAGAAGGACGACCACCGAAAACTCAAAGAAAGAGTGGCGACTAAAAAAACCAACATGAAAGACATCCCGGATACCGTGGCTTCCCTGCGACAATCTCTGCATGATGTGACGCATAGAGTCAAGGTGCTGGAAGTGAGAACGGAGGACAGCGAAGGGCGCTCCCGGCACAATAATATCCGCATAGTGGGAGTCCCGGAGCGTGAAGAGGGGGAGGATGCGGTCCGGTTTTGGAAACATGGCTGAGAACAGAGGTGGCGCCGGAGGGTCTCTCCCCATTCTATGCGCTGGAGCGAGCACACAGAGTCCCGTCCCGTCCTCCTAAGCCTGGAGCTCCACCTCGACCAATGGTGGTGAGACTATTACACTACCATGACCGAGACTTTATTCTGCAGAGGGATCGTGAACAACAGAATCTTCAGATCGGGAACAGCAGAGTGCTGATATTCCCGGACTACACCAGGGAGGTCCAGCCCCAAAGATCATCCTTTCTGGCTGTTAAACGAAAGCTGCGTCAGCTCCATCTCCCCTACGCTATGCTATTTCCGGCCCACTTGCGGGTGACTGCTGATGAGGAAACACACTTTATTACACCGCAGGCAGCATGGGGCTGGCTGGAGGGCCGTGGAGGCATGGCTGCGCGCACGCCACAGGCGGTCTCACCCCGAGGTCGGCCGGTTGGCACACCGCCGGAGCAGAGGCCTGCCTCCCAAGTGGATCGGCGTCGGGAACGAGAAAGTGCAGTTCAAGCAGTGGCGGCGATTAGCCGATGCGAGACCAGTCTGACTAGTAATGGCACGGACATTGAGAAAAGCGGATTGGAGAGCCTGAGATCAAGTAGCGCCCAGGGACTTTCAGACATGGAACTGCCAGACGTCACTCCACGGACAGCAGATGGGATGTTTGGGTGATGGGGCTGCAGAGGATATGCAGGAACACTGGTAGGATGTCTGTTGAGATTGCTGGGTTCCGGAGCCAGTTTGATGCGTGGCAGCACCATGGGGGATGACCCAACTAGAATGCCGGGGGTTCGACTGGTCTGATATGTTCCAAAGGGGGGCCATGGGGAGTTCTGGGGGCATTGTGCATGAGTCACACGCTACCTCCTTGTTACGGTTCGTTGTAGGAGTACTTTAGTTTGGATGGGACCTATTCTTATGTGCCTGTCCTGGGGCGTGGGAGTTGGGTAAAGTTTGAAGTGTGGGAGGGATGGGGGAGGGTCAGACATGTCTCTAAAGGGTTCTTAGAAGGGAGCGTGCATGAGCTGCATCCATGGCCACCCCCATAGGACTTAAAGTTATGTCAAGGAATGTAAGAGGGATGCACACTATGGGTCCACGGCACAAAATACATGCCTACCTAGTACAGAGCGGAGTGCAAATTGCACTACTACAAGAAACTCACTTGACAAGGGCGGAGGGGGTGGCGCTGTAGCGTCGTTGGAGGGGGAAGGTGTTCGTTACTACCTACTCAGCCTACGCCTGGGGAACCTTAATATGGGTGCGGGCAGGGGTACCATTCCAGTGTGTTAGGCAGGTGATTGACACAGACGGCAGATTCACGGTGGTAACTGGGCAGCTTGATGGCCGAGACATCACACTAGGAAGCACATACGCCCCCAATGTTGACCAGTCTACCTTTCTTGTACAGCTATCACAGAAATTAGCGTGTGAGCTAACGGGCCCTGTTCTTCTAGGGGGGGGGACTTTGAGTGACTGACATAGACCTGGATCGCTCCCATCCTCCGCTTCCCGATGCCCCCACTCGTAGGGTGGCAGAGGCCAGACGAAACTGGCAACAGCATTGGGGACTGATTGACACCTGGAGGGCTCATCACCCTGGGGACCGAGACTACTCTTACTTTTCAGCTGTACATTAGTTACACGTCTGGTTGAACGCAATACTGTGTTCCCCTGATGTCAACATGACGATTACGATGAGTGAGTACCTGGCTAGGACAGACTCTGATCATAATCCTCTCTTGGTGTCCCTGAATTGGGTTCGCCTTAGAACGGCGATCCCTAGTTGGCGTCTCCGAACGGAAGTATTGGAAGACCAGGTCTTCCGAACTACCATAGGCACTGCCATAGAGGAATATTTTCAGCATAACATCAATACCTCCTCTAGTTTGCATAACGAGTGGGACGCATTCAAAGTAGTGATACGAGGGCGGTGTATTGGGATATTGATTGGCCAGAAACGGGTCCCAGGATGTTTGATTCTGGTCCAGGGAAGACATGCTTGGCAGCTCGGGCTGGACTGTTCCCATGAGGCACAAGGTCAGACTGACTTGCATATGGCCATGTCTGAACTGGGGTGGCGGGGTGAGCTAAAGAAGGATGATGGATTAAACCCAGCTCAGTTGACTGGGGGTGAGTGCTTGCAATGTTCAACACTCCGTCCATCATCCCCTTTGGTTTTGCAACCATATCGGTGACCTGACTCAAAACAGTGGGGGGGGACACGTCACTGGGGGACCCGGATTTTAGTTGGTTGAGGGGATTTTCTAGGGATTTCATATCCAAGGGGGGAATTTTCTCAAGGGGGAGATCGGGCATTCGTGTTTGCTCCTCCAGAGGGGGAGTGTATAGAAGTGCTGAAATAGGGGAAAAGTCATGTAGATATCTTCAATTTTTTTTGAGAAGTACTTCGCCAAATTGTTACACCGTCCCAGAGTGTCATTAGAAGGCAGGGGCGGTGCGGGGGGGGGGGGTTAAGGAGGGATTTTGCAATCAGGAAGATCTTGCGGGGGGAGTTGGATGCAGAGATGATTATTTTCTCATAATACATGGATTGGGCATTTCTATTTTCTGTTTTGTAGGCTTTGACGGCCTCTCTATATTTGTTTTTCTCAACGGAAGAGAAGTCTTTTCTCCAGGCATTTACATTTTTGCGTCAGTTCTCGGTGCTGGGGATTGTACCAGGCAATTATCTTAAAACCTTTTTTATTTGTCATCCATTTTTTAGGGACCAGCAGATCCAAGGATGAATCTACCCAGTTATTGAACTTGTTATTGGCCGTTTCAGGGTCACCCTCTAACATTGATCTGGTATTATCGAGGATTAATGCCCAGGATTCAGTGGGGAGTTTGGACCAGTTCCGACTCCATTTTTTAACTGTTTCCGGCAGCCGCTTACTGATCGGAAGGGTCCATGCAAAGGAAATCAAGTGATGGTCGGACCAGGGTATGGGGACAGGTTTTCCAACAACAAGTTTATCAATCTTGGAAAAAAACGGGTCAAGTAGATGGCCTTTCTGATGTGTGGGGTCAGTTTCAGGATGAGTGACAGAGCACCCAGACTATCTATAACTTCTTCTGCGGCACGTGAGGTCCTATCATCAAAATGGATGTTAACGTCATTATCATCATATATTCTTTATTCGGCATTTCAATAACATCATAAAAGTACAATATTAAAAATATACGAAAATTTCTTAAAAATTACATCCACCATGATACATCTCACTTAATTCATCAGTCATATATAAAAGCAATATTTTCTCTCCGCCCTTTTGGATCAAGCTGTTACATTATCATTTCTCCTGTTCCAATGGTAGCCCTTAATCTAACTGAGATTCTTAAAAAATTTGTCACACAAAATAGAGTCAGGGGATCTCTGGACACTTTTAAAAATACAAGGGCATCTTTCACTGATCTAAGATTGGCCTTTTTAAAAAGATCTATTAAAAAACGACCCCTGGGCATTTGATAAAATGGGCATAATAATACAAAATGAAGGGTGTCCTGCGGAGATTGATGATCGCAGCCGCAGGAACCCTTTGGCTCAACTGAATTAGTGAAACCCGCAGGCTCAGCTAATAAATGATGGAAAAGGATGAGCCTAAAACGTGTTAGTAAAAACCTATCATGGGGATTATATACAAGGGCAAGGTAGGGCTCCAGCCCGCTGCAGGACCTCACTAGAGCGTGTGCCTGGACTGACTGCTTATTTCTCACATCAACTACCCTTGCTGTAGCTGTATATTTGAGGAGCATCTCATTCGCTCTAACTTGGTCCTGTTTGGTAATACTCTGTGGGTTTAAAAACAGGTTTGCACAGCCAATACTCTCAAGGCCCACCTTCACATATTTCAGCCAGGGAATAGACATTCCTTTCTCCCTAACCATACAGTCTGTGATTATCTGTCAGGTTGGCTTGGCTTCCTGATTTATCCATATCTTTAACCAGGCCACAAGGGGCCTGTTCCTCACCTTGTCCTCCAGATACTTACAACCTAGTTCCTCATGTACTATATATGATGATACGCTTTGGGGAATTTTAAGGAGCCTCCTCAGGTATATGTTTTCCTCTATCTGTAATTTAGTGACATTTGCCATCCCCCACAGTTCTGCCCCATATGCTACTTTAGCGGAAGTAATCGAGTTATACATAGTCAGCATTTGCTCTGGAGACCATCGACCCAGTCTGCGGCCGAAATTCATTACAGCTCCTGAGCTAGCTGCTAGCTTATTACAATGCTCCTCGATCAGTGGTTTAAAACTCAGATTCCTATCAAATAAAATGCCCAAATATAAAAAGGTCTGTACCTTTGCCAAGCTTGTAGAGCCTATTCTATAGTTAAAATATTTCCCGGAGTATTTTGGAACCACCTCCATGACACATGATTTAGTCAGATTAGCAGATAAGTCTATACTGTTCATACACTCTACGAACACGTCAATCAGACGCTGCAGTCCCAATGGTGTGCGAGCCAACAGGACCGTGTCGTCCTCGTAGAGCAAAACAGGGACTAATCTGCTTCCAATTCTTGGCGAGTCCACTTTTAAATTGGTTAAAAAACTTTCTAGACCATTAATATAAATGGAGAACAGGAAGGGTGCCAATATGCATCCTTGCCTGACCCCACTCGTACATTTAAAAGACTCAGTTTGACCTCCCTCCAAGTTGTACCTCACTTTTGCTGTTGTGTTTTGATGAAGGGCTCTCAGGATATTAATAAGACCAACATCGACCCCATGACCAGACAATATGGCCCACAGCTTTGTTCTATTTACACAGTCGAATGTTGCTGCAAGGTCCATGAAAGCTAGATATACTTTTTCATTACTAGCTACTGTGTACTTCGTGACCAATAAATATAAATTTAAGCACTGGTCTATTGTAGATCTGCTCGCCCGGAAACCATACTGAACATCTATAAGGATACGGTTTTCCTCTTCCCAACTCATGAGACGGTTCAGGATGGCCCGACCCATTACTTCAGCTGTTACATCAATCAACGAGATTGGTCTATAACATTGGGGGCTATCCCTACTTCCCTTCTTAAATATTGGTACTAATGTGGCAGTAGACCATGAGCGGGGTAGGCCAGAGACTATGGCCGCATTTATTACTCTAGTCAATACCGGACCCCATAATTCTATGTTACTTAGAAAGAGGTCCGGCGGGATCCCATCTGGGCCAGGGGCTTTATTTCGGGTGAGGCCCTTAATACCCCCCTCAATCTCCTTTAGTGTAAATACTGTCGCCTCTGGGCCAAACTCCCTACTATCATCCTGTTTACCTTCCATCGGGGTCCATCTATTATATAGACCACCGAAATGTTCCACCCATTGTTCAGGGAGTACATTTGAAGCTATATTAGGGCTATTTCCGTCTTGGAAGCAGGGTCTGTTGATTATTGACCAAAAAGTGGATAGATCCCTTCTTTCTGCTGCCCCACGTAAGGCTTCCCACGTTTGGATTTGGAGGGCTTTCTTCCGGCATCTTACTTCTTGTTTGTACTGTAATCTACAGTGGATAACCCTTAAACCATCTCTGGGTTTCTGTTTAAGGGCTGCTCTAAGATTTCTTTGGGCTAAGGAGCATCCTCCATCAAACCATTTGGGATTAGTTATTTTTTTCCTTTCCCCGTCGTGTGCATTAGGCTATATACTAGCCGTCCTATTTCTTCAAATGCCTCGACCAGCGGGGGCCCATTTATCTCTAGGTTTAGGGACATCTCTAGGTGCCGTTTCCCCTCTACCAATAAAGATTTGTAGAAACTATCTCCATCCAATTTTGCCCATTTTAGACGTCAGCCCTGGTCCGTGACCGTCTCCCTAACTTCTGATGTTCTCATCCTTATTTCACTGGTCTACCGTGACACTGCCACGGTCACTGTGAGGGGGTTATGGTCACTAAAACCACTACAGTCAACGTTAAATCCCAGAATTTGTTGTTTTAATAGGTGTGACACAATTACAAAATCAATGTAGGAACAGTACCCTCTTCCTTTAAAGGTAGGGTTGACCTCTCTATTAGAGTTAAAAGATAACAGGTCCATAGAATGTTCCAACTCAAAATGTTTCATCATCAAGCTGAATTTAGCCCCTTCTGCCGTATGGTCAAAGTGGGCTCCCTCCTCTATATTACAGGAAGACCAATTTTCCGTGAAAGGTATCAACTGAGGGCACAAATGACAAATAAAATCCCCTGCGAGTAAAACCAGTGGAGCCAAAGCATCCTTCATCCGCTCTCTGTGTCCCTAGTGTTTCCTCCAGCTCCCCCACTCTACTACCGCCCGCGTTGTAAAAATTTACTATGATCAAATTAAGATCCTTAGTTTTATACTGTACCGCTAACATACAGTCTGACTTCCAGCTAAGATCTTTCCAGGTCCCTTCCAGAGTCAGACGGACCCACAGAAGGAGGCCCCCGTTCGCTCTACCTGCCGTGGATCTGACAGCTGGGATTCCGAACATTTTATACCCCACCAAGTTAAAATTAGTCGGTTCGACTTCCCAGGTTTCTTGGGCACAAATTACATTATATTTATTTACATATTCCAGCCACTCAGTATTTTTAAATTTGTCTGAGAGCCCCGCCACGTTCCAGGACAGTAATTCTAGAGTATTCCATTCGCTCAACGATATAGAACCTGTGACAAGAGTGGGTCCATTAACTATATTAGTATCAATTGCTTTCCATCGGGGTATATTGCCATGTGCCCCCTGTGTCATATTTGGGAGCACTCCCTTTATTATCTCTTTATCATTTTTCCTTAACTGTGGGACACTTTCCTTCACTGTTGTAGTCTTGGATAGTCAGTCCACTTCGCTGAGGTGCGAACCCCAGCTCAGTGGAGCATATTTATTATATAGTGATATGGCACAACCTTCCCTTTTTTCGGCTTCCCAACTCTCAAGTGTCTGTAACCCATTGGGTTGATAATACGGGTTCTCGGTCCTAACTCTATGTGTCCAGCCCCTCCCTCTGTTGGACTGCTGTGTCCACCCCTCCCAATCTCCCCATTGCCCACCGGTGGTCCCGAGCTGATAAGGCTTATAAAAGTAACTTAGGTCTTGCACCTCTATACTGGTACGCATATCATTCTGTTGGGCGGTAGTAACATGCTGGGCTGCCCTTGGATCATTGAAGTTTACCACAATGCAGTCACCAGCTTTACTTTTCTTGTTAATTCCCACCCAGCCCACTCTCCTTGCGTGCAAGATCTTACATCTAGCTTCTTGGGGCAGAGGCCTATTACAATTTAGCCAATGTATTGTTTTGTTTTTTAATTGGTCATAGGATTCCTCCACTTCTGCATTCAATTCCGGGACCCCCATTAAGACCGCGACATATGGGGCACAGTCTGGGGGTAGATTTAGATTGAGCTGCAATTTCTTTACGCAGATCTTTCCCAACCCTTCCTTACCAGGGCCCTTCTGCGAACCGTTTTCATCAGTGTCCAATCTCTTGCATTCCACCCCCCCCCCCTGTTTTTTCCTTCAGTGGTGTGTTTACTGCATGGGAGGTCTAGCTGTTTCAGTGAAGGTTAGGTCTATTTCTCCCTCTCTTACATTCCCTCTTCCTATATTTTCCGTTAGGTCACCCCTCATTAGCTTATCATTTAGATCTGCTAAAGTGTCCTTTATCACCTCTTCTGACTTCTCCAGTCTATATTCAATCGCTTTAAGTCTGTCCTCCAGCGGATGTAAGTGAGCTAAAAGAACAGATTCCAGCTTTCTCCAGAATGAGTCCTCCTTTCCCACGGAGGTCACCGCAGTCTCTAGGGCAGTTCCTTTATCTTGTATAGTCTGCAGATTGTCCCCAGTTCTACTGTCCTCAACATCGGTTTCTTTCTGAGGGCTTTTCCGTCCTTTTTTTACCTTTTTCCCCTTTCTGGGCAGGACCTATTCGGGCTGCCCCACGCTTTCTTTTACTGGTTGACCCCCGCAAACGCTCAACTAATAGTCCTGGTCCCTCAGGGGTTTCATCCTCCTGCACTGTTGAATTTGCCTCCCAGCTCTGAGGGGTTTCAGGGTCCCGAGCGGTCTGGGTGACTATATTCTCCTCTTACGGGGTGGTTATTGTGTCACTTTGTCCTTGTCTGACCGGTGTACAGGCACGTTCAATGGCCCCCAAAGAAGATCTTTTTGTAAAAACTTGGTCCATAGAGAGACGACGCTCTGTCAGCAAAATCTCGTGCGCAAGGACTGAGGAAGCTCTTATAATAAATTGATCAAGGGTCCCTGCAACACTTCATGTTGCTATGCCCTTCCTCCCAGTGCCAGTTCTCAGCGGCATGTTACCCAGAAATGTTCTCAGTTCCACAACGACAGTAATAATAGAGCCAACAGGCAAATGTACCTACCCGATACCAAGGGCTTGGAGAGGGAGCCCAGCCCAGCCTCGACCTGGCTCGAACGGGCTAAAATGGGCCCGCCCGGGCTTTGCCCGGCTCTTCCCGCGTAGCGGGAGAGAGAACTTAATTAAGTACTCCGGCTTCGCTGGTGGAGGGGCGGGTGGTGCGCAGCTGACCCTTGGCCTCCTGGGTCTTGTGGTTCTGTTTGCGGTGCTTCCAAAGTCTCAGACACCCAATGTGGCAGTGCGCAGCGTCTCCCGCGGAGCGAGAGATGCAAGAAGTTTATGTAGCCCCCGCTTCGCTGGTGGGAGGTGCACGCTGACCCTTGGCCTCCTGGGTTTTGTGGTCCTGTTCGCGGTGCCTCCAAAGCCTCAGACACCCGATGTGGCAGTGCGCAGCGTCTCCCGTGGAGCGGGAGATGCAAGAAGTTGATATAGCCCCCGCTTCGCTGGTGGGAGGGGCGGGTGGTGCGCGGTTGACCCTTGGCCTCCTGGGTCTTGTGGTCCTGTTCGCGGTGCCTCCAACGCCTCAGACACCCGATGTGGCAGTGCGCAGCGGGAGACGCAAGAAGTTGATATAGCCCCCGCTTCGCTGGTGGGAGTGGCGGGTGGTGCCCGGCTGACCCTTGGCCTCCTGTGTCTTGTGGTCCTGTTCGCGGTGCCTCCAAAGCCTCAGACACCCAGCGTCTCCCGCAGAGCGGGAGATGCAAGAAGTTGATATAGCCCCCGGTTCGCTGGTGGGAGGGGCGGGTGGTGCGCGGCTGACCCTTGGCCTCCTGGGTCTTGTGGCCCTGTTCGCGGTGCCTCCAAAGCCTCAGACACCCGATGTGGGAGTGCGCAGCGTCTCCCTAAAACAGAGAAATTGGGAAGGGAGCTCACTGATTTCGCTAAGACTTCTGGGAGCTCTCTGCTGAAATGACCAATGGCTCCTGGAGGCCGTTATATTAGGACCTCAGAGAAAGTGCAGGTATGAGAAAGATCAAGTGCAAAGGGGAGGCTTTCACAGTCAGGGATCAGGCCTGCTGCAATGCGACAATTGATTTTGTCTTTGTAAATAATAGCCAGACCCCCTCCTCGACCTAGTGCGCGATCTTGCCTCTGGATCAAATATCCGGGGGGGAGAGTGCCTGAACCAGTACCGGATCTGATGTGTTGGTGAGCCATGTTTCGGTAAGAAACAGGGCATCTGGATCTTGTTCATCCAGCAGAAGCCGGAGTTCAATTGCATGCTTGGACATTGAACGGCAGTTCAACAGGCACATTTTAAAGACATTTTGTGACATAGGTGTTTTAGCGGTTGGAGTCGTGGTAAAAAATCCTAATTTAAAAGGGCATTGAGGACATTTCGTCCCAATGTCTGTCGGCGCGATTACATGATAGCACGTAAAAGCAGCAAACCACACAAGATGGACGGAATGTTGCACAATGACAAAACATTCACCCCCAGTCACAGATCTGGGTTTGATCCCTCGTTATTTTGCTCACCAAGCCACCCCAGTTCAGACATGGCCATATGCAAATCAGTCTTGATCCTGTGCCTCATGGGAACAGTCCAGCCCGAACTGCCAAGCCATGTCGTCCCTAGACCGGAATCAAGCATCCTAGAACCGGTTTCTGGCTAATAACCGTCTTCAGCCAGGATAGCTTGACTCCAGTGGCTTAGTGAGCACGGGACCCACATCTGGGCATACCCTTCCCACATAGGGTGAACAGCAAAACACACAAGATGATGGACGGAATGTTGCACAGTGGCAAAACATTCACCCCCAGTCACAGATCTGGGTTAATAAAAGGTAGCATCTTTCTAAGGACATGCAGCTGCTCTGCTGTGTAAGAGAGCTTACCTTTTAATAGAGATCCAGGGGTTCTGGCCCCTTGGCCCAGTCGGGCGCAGACGGGCTTGCCTTAGGCGCGCCAGTGGCGCGCCCACTGCACGGCTGCGTCATCCGCTCCTTACGAGGTGTGGCGAACGCGAAAGCCGTCGCGGCTATACCGATAACCTGTAATTCTGGTGCACGCTAAAAAAAACCCTCCTGGAGCATTCAGCACAGCTCCTTCCCTCAAGCAGCAATATGCGACATAATCAAGTAAGGAATACAGTTTTTAAAAGCAGTTTGAAACAATTAAAAAAATATGTGCAAAGTAGCAAGATTTTTAAGAAAATGATGTGGTCTCTAAAAAATTCAAATTCAATGGCTTCTGCTAACAAGAACCGAACCGCTTATGCTCGGTAAATGTGCTCTGCCTCTCTGTGAAGCCGCGTCATCTGCCCCTTATGAGGTGTGGCGAACTCGAAAGCTGTTGCGGCTAGACCGCTAACCTGTAATTCTGATGCACGCTAAATAAAACCCTACTGGAGCATTCAACACAGCTCCTTCCCCCAAGCAGCAACATGCGAATTAATTCGGTAAGGAATACAGTTTTTAAAAGCAGTTTAAAACACTTTTAAAAAATATGTGCAAAGTAGCAAGATTTTTATCAAAATGATGCGGTCTCTAGAAAATTGTGATATATGTTCTTTAAGGCTGTTGAAAATATGTATTTTTGTGAGTGTGATGCATTTCTTTAAGCATGTTTTGTTTAACATTGAGGAGGTTAATAGTGCAGAATATCTCTTCATAGTTCCTGTCCTAGCTTCACTTGGTGTGTAACTTTTCTTTGAGAAATGCTCAATATATGTTTTAAAGACAAGAAATATTTGGGAAATGATGTAGGTATGCCATTAAAAAATGGTTTTGTGCTTTGAAAAAGTGAGAATTGTTATTTTCAGTTTTAGAAACTTATTGATGCCTGTGCATGAGTAACAGCTTAATATATGCTCCTAGAGAGCCATGCATCCAAAGTCAAAGTTAACTTTATTCGGTTAAAATTTAAAACCATGAAAGTGCAGTTCACATTACATATCTACTTTAAAACATTATGTTCAATACAAAAGGTTAATTACAATTCATATACCATTCAGAAGGAAGAAGACCATGGGCCAACATATAGAACATGTTCCTACCAAAGACATCACTTGGTGTATAAATAAATAGTTAAAAAGTTTGTCACATACCAATAGCCATGCATCCAATTTTATATCAAATGTGATATCTAGACGTAACACATAGCTCACTAGAAAAGGATAAATACACTAAAACAGGTAGTTTCACACTGACTGGAGGACTTAATGAGTCATACATATAGTCACAACTGCTATGTATCTAACAGCAAAGGAGGTACTTTCACAGTAAGCCAGGCACTACTCTGGCACGCATCTAATCAGTCAGTAACTACCAAGGCATTCATTAAAACCCTCATGCACTGTCTACACACTTAATCAATTGCCCAGACACTACATATGCACTCTTGCAATCACGCAGGCGCTAATTATGTAGTCATTGAACTATGCAGGCACTACCCCTGCATTCAACCAATCCCCCAGGCACTAATCATTCACTTATACAATCACCAAGGCTATACCTATGCAGTCATTCAAACACCGAAGCATAACCCATGCACTCATCCAAACACCCACTTACAACCTATGCACTCATTGAAATACTGAGGAACAACCCATGCACTCATCCAATTATGCAGGCAGTACCACTGCAGTAAACCTATCACCCATCCAGTACCTAGGCACTCATTTAATTACTGAGGCAATACTGTTGCACTAATACAATCACCCCAGCAATACACTTGCTTTCATGCAATCACTCAAACTTTAGCAATGGACTAATGCAATCATTCAGACACTAGTCATGCACTCATCTAATCAGCCAGGCACCACTGATGCACTAATTCAATTATCCAGGCAGTAACCATGCACTTATATATGCACCCAGGCATTACCTGTTCACTCAACCAAAAACACATTGGCAGCAACCAGGTACTCATGCAATCACTGAAACACTACTCATTCCCTCATCCAATCTGCTAGGTGCTATGTATGCACACAAACAATCACATATGCACTATTTCTGCACTCTATATCATCTATATACTATGTATGTACTCCTGCAATCATCCAGGCACTAAAGTGGCACTCATTTACCCATCCAACCAATTCATGTATTGAATTATTGAGGCATTATTAGTGATGCACTTTCCAAAATAGTCAGGCACTGCTCATGCACTCATCCAAACACCAGATAGTAGTGCTATACTCATGCAAACACGCAGGTAGTAACTATGCATACATGGAAGGACCCATGAAGGTCTCACATACTCAGGGAATCATCCAGGCACTGCCTGTATCCTCAAGGAATCACCTATGCACCCATTCAATCATCCAGCGAGTATTCCTGTATTCAACCATAAAGAAATGAATGAATACGTTTTAGTGAGGAATTTTTAGTCTTTGAGAACCATCTGGTGAAATATATATTGAACCTGCCACACACTTTTTGCATGTACTCTGAAGAATCAGTGAGCTAATCAGTGATCTATATGCTCTGATAGAGATTATTGTGCAGATTTTTATATGGACTGTTTGGCAAACAGTAACCCTTTGGATGCGTCGGATGGCTCCCGGCCATCCGACGCTACGGGTGGCGTGTGCGACGGACAGCCGTGAGCCGTCCGAATTTTGCACGCATCCAACGGGTTAAATGTGATACATTTAAGTAGAAAAGTACTGAGATAGTAAACATACCAGTTGCGCAGTGGTAGAGAGGCACACAAATAGGTCTTATGCTGTGTTTTCAGATTTACAGTGTTGAGACACTTATGTACTTCTACACTTTGGTCGATGTACATTTTAAAATGTACTACAGAAGGGATAAACTGGTCTTCAACCACGTTTAAGTGAGAACTAAGATATGATGCAGCTATGTTGTAGGAAAGGGTGCTATAATGTTAAAAGGTAACTAATAAATAAAGTTTTGTATTTTGCTTTGGATTTGGCATACTGAATTAAGTGCATGTAGTTAGATAGCTAGGTTCATCTTTAGATTTAAAACTGCAACATAAACTGTTTTTGTATCATGTGTAATTCAGAAGTAAAGTAGTTCGTATGTTGGCTACAGTAAAAATTGAAACATACTTTTTTTTTTAAACAGTACAATATATGCATAACTACAGTTAGAATGTCTGCAAAAGTCGAGAGGAAAAAGCAACAGAAGCAAATACAGTATCTCTGCAGAACTGATACACAAAAGGGGAAAAATGCAGAAAAAGCAGTGAAAGAAAATACAGCTACTGGTTAGAGGACAAAGCCATTTCTTAAAAATATATTTGGAAACCTGCAAAGATTAAAAAATAATGCAAATAAAAACCAAACTATGAGAAGCAGGAAGAGTGGACAAACTCTATATTACAAGAACAGGAAAGAATGTAACAAAGATGGACGCACCTTAACCAGAAGACAGTAGCGGTTTAAGCAAATCAGAGGCAAGATGTTTCGAAGTAGAGTGGCTGTAAATGTATGGAGGAATATGAAGAGGTATTGAAGGAGAGAGGCACTGAAACTGAAAGAACAATGTGAAGGAGGAGTTGATAAGGCCTTTATTTATAAGGTTTTATATAGCGCGAACCAGACCCAAGAGGGTATCGGAGCGATTTACATTTAGGATCATTGCGTTAAGAGTTACATCAGATACAAGAGCATAGTAAAATACAGCACACAAACAATGATTAACAAATTCGTAGGAGGGAGGGGAGGAAGGAGTAATAGCAGGGAGACTACGAGGAACTGTGCCCAATGTCCGGCTGGGTAGGTGACTGTCAAGGCGGAAACCAGGGCCAATCTCCTCATTAGCTGTTTAGCAGCTCCACTGGGCATCAGACATGTTTGCTCAGGTCTCAGCATTCAGGAAAACCAGATTTTAATTTATTTGATTTGAGTTCTGAAGGTTATATAGCGCTGGCTAGACCCGGAGGTATCAGAGCGCAAAACCAGAGGATTGTTGCATTACAAGATATATCTAAAAAGGTTTATATAGCGCTGGCTAGACCCGAAGGTATCAACGCACTATACAAGAGGAACATTGCATTACAAATTACATCAGTTACAATAGCGTAGTACGATACAGTCAACAAACATGAGGATGAGAGAATTTGTAGGAAAGGAGGGGAGGAAGGAGCCATTACAGGAAGACGAGGAAGAACTGTGTCCGATGTCCGGCTGGGTAGGTGATGGTCAAGGGGGAAACCAGGGCCAGTCTCCTCATTAGCTGTCTAGGCAGCTCCAATGGGCATCAGCCATGTTGCTCAGGTCTCAGCATTCAGGAAAACCAGATTTTAGTTTATTTGATTTGAGAGAGGTTATATAGTGCTGGCTAGACCCAGAGGTATCAGAGCGCAATACCAGAGGATTGTTGCATTACAAGGAGTATCTAAAAAGGTTTATAGAACGCTGGCTAGACCCTGAGGTATCAGAGCGCTATACAAGAGGAACATTGCGTTACAAATTACATCAGTTACAATAGCGTAGTAAGGTACAGTCAACAAACAACGAGGATGAGAGAATTAGTAAGAAAGGAGGGGGGAAGGGGCCATAACAGGGAGACGAAAGAGAATTGTGTCCGATGTCCGGCTGGGTAGGTGACGGTCGAGGGGGAAACCAGGGCCAATCTCCTCCTTAGCTGTCTAACAACTCCACCGGGTATCAGCCATGTTGCTCTGGTCTTAATGTTCGGGAAAACCAGTTTAGAATAGATACATAGGCTATGAGGATAGAGGTAACAGAAGGACGCGGGAGGGGTTGTAGTGCGCCAACAGCTCAGAAAGGGAGTGACCCGGAGCCACGGGAGTCCCCCACGGCGGTGATTAAGACTGGCTGTGACTGGCTCCAGCCCCCATCCTGACAGGGAAATGTGTGCTCCTCTGGGTGTTAGTGTTTTTCGCGCTTTGATTGCAGGACGGTCCGCCATCTTAAGATCAAGCATCTGGGACAGGCATACCGGAGGTTTGTGAGGTGAGAGGGCATGATTTGCATTAGGCAAGGGAAGGTCTAACATGGTACACTTTGAGTAACATTTCATTTTGATTATAAATAGAATGAAGACTCTTGATAAAATAGTATTGTACATAAGGAAACAAATCCAGAAGAAAAGATTAGTCAATAGAATTATCTTTTGAACAGTTTTTAGTGGCGAATGGATACATACTTCTACCATAGAGCCTTTCCTTAATGAAGAAAGCGGTCTCCAGAAATGTAGAACAAGTTATTGCAGAAGAGATACAGGGAATGCATGGGCAGGCCCTGTATACAAATGGTATTATAGTATTTGACAGTAATCCATTGATATACTAAGAACATTTCTACATATCTATCTAAGGTGAAGTTTAAAACACAAAATATGTATTTTACAAGGATTGGATTCTTGCAAAGTTAGAAAGCATACATATTTGGAGGGACACTCAGTAACTTGTTTATCAACGATAGTGTTGCTAAGCACCTTTCATCAGTTCAGGATATAAGCTGCCCACCTCTCAACAATGCAAAGTTTAGTTAAGAGGTTATATCATGTTAAAATTCCTGCTTATGTTTAGAAGAAATGAATAGAACATTCTTCTATGGTATTGTGACAGGGGTAGAAAAGGTTTGTGATGATGTGCAGTTTTGTTTCTTGAGTCCAGAACAGGACTCTATGGAAAATGAAGAGTTGACAACAGGAGTAGTTAGAACAGGACAGGCATTGTAGTTGATAGCTTTGAAGTAGAGATTACAAAAATAAACACAGTGTGCTCTGAAAAACCTGAGTAGTTTGTATATGTTGTTCACACACTCACTACAAGATTGAAACATGGACTGTTGAGTTGAATGTAAAAAGTGAAAAAGAACAATGATAACTGGCAAAAGTTTGCTGTGTTCTTATTTGTAGAGGATCGCTTTACTTTGCCTTCTCCACACAGTAGGTTATATGCAAGTACTGTTACAATAAATTAGAGGATAATAAAAGGCCAGCTAGAGCTGTGCATAACAAGTCAATACTGGTTTGTATTCTAGAACCACGTCAAGGTTTAAAATTGTTATTCTTCTCTAAGGTATACACGCATTTCAGGCTACAGTCTGTATGGAGCCAAATACAGGCAAGTTACCACCAACAGGGCTGCAGAAAGGTCTAAAAGTGTAAGTCTAAAAACTGGATTAGTAGTGTTTTCTCAAAATGTTCAACAGGATGCTCAAGAATTTTTAATAGTAATGCTACGACTATTACCATACCATACCAAGCAATTTATAGAGCGCTGGGCTACCACCAACGGCAGTGTCCCGGCGCTAAGTGGTCAGAAAGGGGGGGAAGGGACACGCTAGGGCAATTCAAACAGCCATGTTTTCAGTGCCTTCCTTAAAGTAGGTTCTGACTGTGCTTTGCGCAGGTGGTTAGGCATAGCATTCCAGAGAGCGGCTGTTCTTACTGCTCGTCCACCAATCCAGGCTTTTGAGAAGCAAGGGATATGGAGAAGCATCTAAGAGTTAGAACGCAAGGTCCTGGACTGATGGTATTTCTGAAGTCTCTGTTTCAGGTATCGTGGACCTCTATCTCTTGTGGCACTAAAAGCAAGAGAGAGTGCCTTAAATGTAATTCTCCTTTTCACTGGGAGCCAGTGAAGGTTACGCAGATGAGGGGAAATGTCGTGTCGGAGGGGCACATTTCGGATGAACCTTGCTGTGGTGTTCTGGACTGTCTGCAGCCTATGGGTAAGATAAGCTGGAAGACCCAAGTACAAGCTGTTAGCGTAGTCCAGCTGAGATGCAATAAGGGCATGGACTATGGTGCCCCAACAGTTCATCGGCAACAGATGACGAAATCTTCGCAAGGTTTTGAGTTTCCAGAAGCATGCTCTGGAAACTTTACCAATCTGAGCCTTGGCTGACAATTATTATTATTATTTTTTTTTTAAAACCTTTATTGATTCGATCAAAGCAGTACAAACGCAGGCCTACAACCACAGGGGCCGGCCGCAAACTCAGGAAATATAAGCAGAAGCATTGCACATGTTTACGGCTCAAGGAGTAATCACGGTGTAATCATAATACATGGGTGTAGGCACCACGAAGCACAAGGATGGAAGAGGTTTCATTTTTTATAGTTTTAAAGAAGTAGCTGTGGCTATATCATCGAAGGCATCACACTACACGATAAACAAAAAGAGACGGGAGGGGCGTATCCCTCCACGCAATCGGGAATGGTGATGAGCAATACGGCCTAAAACACACTACGCCCGCCGAAGGCAGGCCAGGAGTAAAGGTCAAACAATGGCAAGCAATTTAGCGAAAGCATCATCCGAAAAACCCACCCTTCCGAGACAATAAAGTAGAGGCAAGTGCAGATGCCCGACAGAGAAAAGGATGAAAGAAGGAGACACAGCCAACCCTACTAAGGAAGGAAGAGCGAAAGGGACCATAGAACAAAACAAACTAAAATAACAAAACCCCCCCAACACCCGCCACCCTACATCACCGTAATGGCTATGGCCTACCCCCACTAACAGCGTGCCTGTCGTCCCAGAATTACCCTAAAGAAAGGAAAATAAAAGATAAAGAAAGAGAGGAGAACAATAAAACACACTCCCGGTCTCCTTAACCCCCCGCCATTACCGACCTCCCCAGGACATATTATCCACTATTAAGAGCAAGTATTGACCCCATACAAGGGGAGGACATCATCAAAAAACTGCCCGACTCCCATTAGAATAAAAGGTACATTTCCGGCATAAATCACAAAGCACGGCTAACTTGAAAAAAAGTCAAAAATCAACCCTGACCAGTACGGTTCCTTACAAACGCCCAATTGGCCCGAGCCACGGTGACATCAAGGTAGTCGAAGCGTCCAGAACAATTTGGGGCCGCAGAATCGGGTTGAAGATAGGAAACAAAATGGAGACATCGGAAAATACGACAACAAAGGATGATGAAAGGGAAGGGCGATTCTCTCCGAAAGTCACTGCAAAACTGTCCATGTCGCTCACAGCCTTTAGCGACGATGTTTCGCCAAACAGGAGTCCGGTATGGAAAGCCAACAACGTTCGTGGGTGCGCCATCTACGAGGCCAGAGTCATAAAATTGGGATAAAGCAGGTTTCCGCTCGAGGACCTCGGAAGGACATGCAGGATATTCCTCGGGAGCCATAGCTCGCTGACAACTGGTCGGAACATCGTTGTCCGGTCTCAAGCAAACAGTATCCAGCGTTACAGACATCCGTTGGTACGTGACAACAAAGTGAGAGTGGAGCGCCCCAATGGCGGCCATTACGGACCTAAACGATGGCGCGCCGTCCGTCCCCTCCATCCCCGTCCCCCGAGACGAAGCAGGACTCGGGTCACGGAACACCGTCGAGGCACAGGCCCACACTGAGCTGGAAATAACAGCGGGCGCTTTCACAGCAGGCAGAGACGGCACCTTCGCCACCCGCGGGGGCCAGCCCGTCAACCCCGGCCTCCCAGAAGGGTCTCCGGGCGTTGGACCCCCGACCGCGGCCACCGATATTACTTGCGTCACCGTACCATGTCCTTCGAGAAGCTGGTTGCTTTATTATCAGCCGGAAGCGGAAAAGTGATCCGAGATCGGGAGACCGGATGCACCCCTGGTCCCACAGCCGCTGTTGTTCACTTCCAGCCCGAATGGGCCAGAAATCGAGGTCCCGGCGGAAGCCCTGGAGCAGGCCGAGGATAGAGCTCGACGTAACTTCGTCCCCCGGTAAGTTAGAAAAACCGGACTTGCACCTCAGGAGTCAGAAAGACTTCATGCGCATGGGAGTCCGGCACGATTGAAGGATAATAGACAGGATATACGAGCTGCCGGCGGAGGTCGGCGGAGCCGGGAGCTTACGCGGCCATCTTGCTTCGTAGCGTAGCTCCTCCCTCTTGGCTGACAATTTTGAGTTGATTTTCAAACCTATATTTCTGACTGAGGTGACAGGGGTAGGAGGGTGATTCAGCTGCGTCGGCCACCAGAGATCAGCCGGTGAAGGTAGTTAAAAAACATCACCTCTGTTTTCTCTCTGTTTTTAATTTCAGGCAATTGTCCGTCATCCAGGAGGTGATCTTAGACAATGCCTGAAGCTGTCAAACGCAGCCTTAGCAGTGTCTTTAAAGGAAAACACAAGCTGCGTATCATCAGCGTATGATATTATTCTCACTCCACAGTGTTCCACAACCGATGCCAAAGGAGAAAGATAGACATTAAACAGGGTGGGGCTATGTGCCGAGCACGGAGGTACTCCGCAAACCATGGAACAAGAGGAGGAGACATGAGGGCGCAGAAAAACCTGCTGAGACCGCTCCTCCAGAAAAGAACAGAACCAGTTTAAGATGGTCCCGAGATACCCAGCTGTGCCAGTCGGTCTATAAGAATCAAATGCAAACCGTCTCAAAAGCTGCGGACAAGGCTAGACGCACAAGCATGGCACAGCTACCCTGGTCTAGGGATTCTCGGATGGTTTCCGCCACCTCCAGCAGAGCAGTCTCAGTACTATAGCCCGCCCTAAAACCCGACTGGGAATCATAAAGGAGGTTATTAGATTCCAGATAATTGTAGAGCTGTCTCTGAACGTCCTTCTCCAGTATTTTTGCAGGAGCGGGCAGAAGGGAAATGGGCCTATAGTACTTGAGTATGCCAGGATCTGTGTCTTCCTTTTTCAGAATAGGCACAACAAAAGCTTTTTTCCAAACAGAGGGGTATCTACCTGACATCAGAGATGCATTCCAGATAGCATTTAGATGGAGATTAAAAAAGGGGGAAGCTTGTTAAACAATCTGGCAGGGCAAGGATCAAGAGGCGAGCCAGACTTAGTACTAACTAAGTCTAGCAGGGACAAGGTCCGGACGGGGACGGGCGCAGACGGGCTTTCCTTTGGCGCGCCCGCTGCGAGCGTCCGCGAAGCGTTGCCCATAAATAGGGGAGAGACACGGGTCAGTTGCGCAACTAGAGCGCTCACAAAAATGGCACCCGAGAAAAGGCACTGCCCCAAGAGGAGAAATGGCCGCCAGTTATGCCGAAAATGAAGAGAATAAAGAGGTTACAGCATCCTGCTCAGCAACGATACCGCACCAAAGGCACAAAAGAGAAATACAATGAGTCTTTGGCAGGCAAACGGTAACATTTGAAAAACACGATTATCCTCAAGTTTCAGCAAAGTTAAAAGCAATAAAAAAGCACATCCACACTGTTAGACAGAGAAAGAGAATGTGAATATCAATGAATCATTTAGTTTAAGTTATAAATCGAGCAATAATTGTTAATATTGTGAATTCACCTGTAGCACTGAAATTAAAATTTGGCATGTGTATTCATGACTACTGATGTCATCGCGATCTTCTGTGTTGCTGTAAAGAAGGAAAATGTGTTTTTGATGTTGTTTTTTCGATAAATGAATACAAAGGGGAATGTTAACCCCTTCGCTGCTCATGACGAGCTCAGCTCGTCATGCAGTACACTGGTCATGTGCTCATGACGAGCAGAGCTCGTCATGAACAATGGGAATAAATAATATCTAGCACAGGAGAAAAATCTCCATAGCATTGAAGGTGTTAAAATAATATATTACTAAACAGCTAGACTCAAACTTTGGGCAATATATGTCTATATATATGTTTTACAATTTGTGAAAAACAAGTGGTATTCGCTGTCTCCCCTCGGCAATCGCAACGTTGTCTTGGAAATATAACATATCTTGAAATTAAGGAGATTAATGCATTTCTTAAATACATAGGTGACAAATGTAACAATAAGTGGTATACAATTCAAATGTATGTAATTTGTACACATTAATTTCTGTCTCAGTCTCTATTTTATTTTTCTGGTCTGTAACCCTGTTTAATCTGAATTTCCTTTTTCTTTTCTCTCCTTTTCATTTTCTGTTTCTTCTCTCTTCCTTTTCTTTCTCTGGTTATAATGTTTGATTTAGGATCTCTTTTCTCCTTTTTTTCTCCCTTTTCTTCTTCTGTGTTTCTGCTGCCTACTCCTTTCATCATATAGACCATTCCTTTGCATTAATATGGCATCTACTATTTTTAAATTGCCGATTTAACTCCTCAATGAATTGTTTTTCAACTCAAATTGTAAATGTTGGTTTTAACAGGTTTATGTGTTCTGTTTATTTCACATATGACCTGCTGTCAGACGGTTAATGATATGCAGTACATATAGAGAGCATTGCATGCAATGATTGGGGCTGACCATCTCCCTGCCCCCAAGTCTTGGAATGCTGCAGGACCTAACTCAGCATATGAGTAGGGCATTACATTTACAAAGATTACATTGATTATTTACCCTACTTATGAATTGTTTATTTTACCATATGCAGAGTTACCTGTGGTTACACGCATTTTGCCCACTGGGACTTAATTGTGCCTGACCGTGAACCGTATTATGCTGTGCTCTATGCAAAATCCATTATATGAAAGTATATTTGCCCACTGGGGCCAATTTGCTTATTAATTCTATTCTCATTCTATTTTGCAATCATTTTTTGTTATATATATTTTGTATTATTTTTGACTTATAGTATTGAGCTGCAACCCGTAACTCTGTTTTAAGTTGGGCTATTATTCAGAATCAGGTGAATATAGCTATATACCAATACAGAATTAACCCATTGGGATGTATTATATTGGTATAGCCATCAGGCGATACTGCCTGATTTAGGAAATAACATGACATTAGGGTGTGTTTGTGCATTATTGAATTTTTCTCCTATTTTCTTAAGTATTTCTGTACTTTTGGCCTGCCAACATTGCAGAAGGAGGAGTTCAATTTATTTATATGGATGATTTATGAATATATAACTGGGCTATGTTGCCTGGATATTGCCCTCTCTGTACTTGCAGGCAAGAACTGTATATTTTATACATTCAGTGCAATGTAGTTTATGCATTCATAGAGGTCTGCCCTGTTTCTGCAACTATGAACCGTCTAATGGTATGTGTCCTTTCTCAATGTTGTATACTCACCTTCAAATGTTGATGTTTCTAAACCTACCCTACCCGTGATGAAGGCGTGGTTGACGCCGAAACGCGTTGGGTTTGTTCATGGATTAAAATACAAGATTAAGCAGTATTTATGAATGAATGTTCTTTCTGAATTGAATTGGAGCCGAGTGCGCGCTCTGTGTATTGCAGTGGCAATATCGGAAGTTTGACGGGGTTCCTCTATCACAACGTGCAGCGGTGCCGCTCCTGGGTGCCGGACTCAGAAGGATTGTTTGTGATTCGGTATATTTAGCATTCTTTAATATACATATTTACGTGTTATTGCATGGCAAGAATGTACCTATTTTTTGCATTAACAGGCAAAAAAATTGTAGACATACATGCATGGTGTATATACAAGCTGGAATACTGTACATATATTTGCTTGCATAAATAGGAAAGTAAGTGGATATGAAACACACACAAAGACTGTACTTAATGGTCAGATTCTGCACATTTCCAATCGCAGCTAAGTCAGGTGCCAGGAATGAAACGTAATCGTCTCTGCTTTGCGGATGTCAAAGTGACTTATGAAACTCTTACAAACTTTTCTTATTCTGGCCCACTTATGAGTTAAGAAAAACACTGGTGCCCATATGTAAGACTGAATGCATAGGGAATGTAAAGAGGGCATGCATAAAAATAGATTACACACTGAATAAAGCCATTTCGGTTGTGATTGTGCATAATTATGGCAAGCCTGTAAAAGGGGATAAAGTGGGCCCAAATAAGACATTTTACAGATTGTTTGATTTCTTCATTAAAGAATATGCAGGTAATCTCAACAATCAATCCCGTTCTCCCTATACACTGCATTGTGCATCCCCAATACGTTGTTTCTATTACACGCAACATATTTCCAAATATATATACGCATCACATGGTCGCCCGAAGATACAGAACCACCCACGAATATACTGCTTACCATGCAAAACCTAATGGGCAATAGGGTTCAACTGACAAAATGGCTAACTCTCGGGATTCGAGCGGATAGAGCGAACTCATTGCGGCCGCTACGCGACAAGTGGGAAGGGGACATGGGCCGAGAATTCACAGACAAGGAATGGGATACTATATTGGGGTTCCCCAAAAAGGTCTCTTGTAACCCCAAATTTAAATTTATCCAACTGATGTTACTACACAGGGAGTACTTAACTCCACACAGACTAAGCGCTGTTTCCAAGGGCAAGTGATGAATTCCCACGCTGCCACACACCTAACACGGGGTTGGTACACATTGTATGGGCTTGTCCTAGGCTGGGACATTATTGGGCTCCGGTATGCAAAATATTGACGGCTGTGGCTCCGGTACGTCAGAACGACACATTGGAATACTGCATACTAGGTCTTGGCCCCCGCGATAAGAAGGGCAGCTCTACCTCACGATTTGCTAACCTTGCGCTCCTTCTAGCCAAGAGAGCCATAACCACACGATGGAAGGCCACTAGAGCCCAGTCCTTACAGGAATGGCACACAGAAATGCTAAGATGGAGTAAAGCGGAAGGGAGGGAACCGAAAAGGGAGGAATATAGAGGCCTACGAAAAACACCAATCTCGCTGAGCTGGTACGCAATGATAGAAGACTACGCTGCGATAGATATTTTGTCCTATTAGGGTGTGTTGGGCTTCACATCTGTGGGTCTGGTCTGAGAATGCAGGGCACTTAGGCACCCGATATTATCTGTGTGCTAGGCTGGGTAAATTAACAGCACTGTCCAGTTCACCTACGACAGACTTGGAACCGAGAAACAGACACCTATGGATATGGTTGATATACGAATACTACTATGTAATATTGAGGACTGAGCATGAGGGGAGGGGAGGGAGGTTGGGTAACTGTTGTTTCTTAAGATGCTTTTAATTACGTTGAATCCTGATAGCGTTACCAAATTGCCAACCCTTTAGTTAAACTTATGCTGTAAACAAGAATGCTGAGAACGTTCTGTATTGGCATACCGTTTGAGACTTATTTTAATGATACTGGTTCACTATGTGTTGCCATTCAGGGACACTTATGGATGCTTGCACTGTTGATGAATCACAGCCTATGATGGTTGTAAACATGTAATACTGTGTCGCTTGATTATATGTCCTTTGATTGCCTGACGATGTTTGGCTCACTGTTCTGTAAAATCAATAAAAACACATTTAAAAAACAAACAAAAAAACACTGCATTTTGAATGCTCAATTGGCTCTAAAATGACTCTGGGGAGGTATCTTCATATTTTAGATTACTACATTCCCCCCATTTATCATTTGAGGAGCCAAAGAGTGGCAACTTGTTCCTGTTATGGCGGAAAGAATAGTGATGGTTATTCAAAATGTACTACGCTGTCTCAACTAATCTTATGAACTAGTATTGTACTTGTTCCTTTTTATCTTACTTCTGTTATGTCGCATTGTATTGTAATGTTTATTTTGTGACAAAAATGCTCCATTGTCAATAAAGACTGTTTACTGCTTGAATATAGAATGTATATCTAGCAAAGTTTCTCTCTCAGCTTAGACTGAAAAATAGAATCATTCCTCTACAACTGAAGGATAGTTAGTAAGCTCACATCTCTTTCTAAGACAAAACAATATAATTAGACACTGATGAGCCAACCATCTACTTTTTCAGGGCCTGCGCCCTGCGTTCTTGGTTCAGGATAGCAAAGTTTGGTTGGCCGTCTCTGGTTGATTGGTGCAATAAGAAATTAATAAATTAATGGTTTATGGGAATGGTGGATTGTGGTCATTCCAGCTTTCTCAATTGGAAATCTCGCCTACGGATAAGGGTTTTATACGGATGGTGCATGGCATTTGACCTTGATGTAGCTCATTTGACGTGCCAGGAGTGACACCAAAATGCGCACCTGGCTCCAATGAAGAGTACTAGCATTTCAGTGTACCAATATGTTGCCAGTCAACCATTATAAAGTTCATTAATGATTATGACCCACACTCTTGAGTGGCTGGACTACTGGCCACCCCAAAACAGACTCTATAGCATTTGACAACATAGTCCGAGGTACATGCCCGGCTGTTCCAACATTTGCTCTTTCTCTCCGGGTTTACTACAAATCTCTATTCTATATTAGTTGCAGGTCTTTCATAAAGCTGATTTGCCTGATGTTAGTGCCTCTGCTGCATTGTAATGATAAATAAATACTGCTACTTCACTTTTAGTATGGGTATTAAAAGAGATGGAAAAATAAATTCCTGTACCAGAATAGAGTTGCACCCATCATTGGGCACCTCTACCCTACCCCATCCGAGAACACCTACAACCTGTTTCACCCCAAAAATTCTACTATGGAAGAACTTGCCTTCCCCTTCTTCACCTTTTCAGGACAGGTATCCTGAATAAGAACAACAGTATAAGTCAGGATGCTAATGTTAAGTATAAAATAAATCTTGATTTTTGTGTTTCTGCGCATATGTGTGAATGTGTATGAACATTTAGGCCATCCCATGTTAAAAATTCCTCCTTGAATAATAGTGGTAAACTTGTGGGCATCCAGGGCAAGATGATCAACCCATGCAAAATGCTGGCCCTGGCATGATGATGGCAACTTGTGGGCATCCCTGAAATGAGGATGAGCCCTAGTTAATTGCTGACTCTGGTATGTTGGTAGTTGCATTGTATTGTAATTGCATGTACATGTCGCTTGCTACCCCTGACGAGGCGTTGAAGTGCTTTTTTGATGAGTAGCACGCTATTCCAGAACCCATAAAGAATTAGTGGTGAATTAGTATAGTGAAATATGAAAGTAATTTGTGTAGAGGATGTTAGTCATTTGGATTGTGTCTGACTGTAGAGCAACTAGTCCTCATGTAAAGCACTTTGATTCCTTCGGTCTAGTTTGCGCTATATAACCCCCCCCCCCAAATAAAAGTAAAGTAATTTAAGTGGTAGATATGTTATTTATTTGGATTGAGAAGGATAGTGGAAAAGAGGGAAAAGGTTTCCATAAAGGATTATTGGTGAATTAGTGTAGGGAAATGTGCAATTCATTTGCGTGATGGACAGGGTAGTCTTATTTGGATTGAAACGGAATAGTGGAGACATAGAAGAGGGAATGCAGTATATAAGAGGGAAGGGTCTTGAATATTTTTTGAGTTCATAGCAGTAGGAGGGGTCATTGGATGAGTCAAGAGGAGGTGGAGGGGGAAAAAGTCAGAGGTAAGGGTTTAGAAAGGCTTGTTTGGGAGATCTGAATAGTAAAAGCGGTATGAGATGATGCAAGGAGGGGTAGAGGAGGGAAGAGTCTAGAAAGGGTTATTTGGTCATAGTTGTGGTATGGGGTTTGGGATGAATTATAGAGTAGGAGAGTGTAAGTAGAGGATATATTGAGACCGGGATAGGATGAGAAATAGGGTAGTGCATTGGATATGCTGAATTAGCAGAAAAGTGATAAATATATAGATAAGTACATGGAAGGTAAATATATGCATAAGGAAGGTAGTATATGTAGATTAAAGACGCATTTAATAAACTCCATGTTTCAAGTGTTGTACTTTAAATGATTGTATTTGTTTTTTTAATAAAAATTCTAATTCAATAGTGAAGCAATTGTGGATAAATAGTTATGATAAAAGATTTACTTATTTATGTAGTCACGTATATACCTGTTAAAAACATAGAATAATGTAACTATCAGCAGGGGTGTGGAATTTAATCAAATATCTACTTGTCCATGGGACAGGTTGCTTCATAAATCTACTTGTCCTGTAATAATATCCACTTGTCCCTTTTGTGCCATGTAATGCAGCGACAAATTATGGCAGCAGTCTCATTATATAAGAGCTTTGAAATAGCCTATATGATAATGCCAGGGCTCCTTCCATAGTAGGGTTTGAATACTAGCAATTCCCTTATGTTACCATGTTTCTGCAGATCTACATACTGGGGGAGAAGGTAATGGTAAGCATCAGTCTGTGGGTTGGAATGCCCTTTTGCGTCTGTGCAAACCTACTAACTTGTATGCTTTAAGGGTTTTCATCAACTCTTTTCTAATCTTTTCTCATACTGAGAAAGGTTGGAAATTTACTCCTGACAATGGCAGACATAAAAATTCTTCCAGGGTTGGAAAAAAAGTGGTTGGAGGAAAAGTGAACTTGCAAACACTCAGGTTTTCGCATGAGAAAATCAACACCTGCATATTTGCTTATGCTGAAATGCAGTTCACAAATATTTTCTAGCAGTACTGTTTCATGGCCTATTCTATAAAATGGCTGGTGAATTCCCAAAAGTCATATCGGCACTTTACCAAGGACATGGGTGCATTTTTGAGAATCTAATTGGGCCCCTAATTAGGTCTGACGTTAAGAATGACCTTTTGTGTTTATTAAAATTCTGTCTCTCTCTGTCTATCAGCTAGCTTCACGGTAAGTGACAACATTCTGGTCTTTCACAAGGAACATATCGGAACAGTCATTTTGTTCAGTGCCAGGAAAGACTGTGCAATGTGTGCTTTTTGAGACCAACATTGTTTTTTTTGCTTTTGCCAATGATTGTTTTAATGGTGAGCTCACACACCAATATAGTTTTACAAAAACCATGCCAAAACAAGTCACTCATTTACAAAACCAAAAGGCTGACCACCAATTTCAGACCTTCTGACTTTACCAACGCTTGTTTATTTTTGTGTTTCCCAAATTCTTATTAAAACTGGTTACACTAATTTTCCATTATGACTATTTTTGGGAATTAGTAGCGTACATCAACACTTTTTACTACGTGATGCTGCACACTGCGACAGGACACGGATCATAGGGGAATCCTAATTTTGTCGACATTAAAGATTATGAGTGTCCATAACAGATAGTGGTGCGAACTTATCAAAACTAGACTTATGACCCTCTGTTGAGTCCACTGTCCTGACAGTTGTTGGTCCTTTGAATGTTGCAAAGATAGCCTCAACTTTTTCAGAGAAAAACTAGGCGATTTCATCGCATAATCGCTGGCTCATTAAGATATTCGCTGGGCGAGGGTGCGCCAGGTTAGTTACTGTTTTGAAGAGCTCCTTGGCTGAGTTTTTTGCTAAATTAATTTGGTTAGCAAAGAACTACTTTGTCTTGAAAAGTAACTGTTTGTGTATCATGAGGCTTAGTTTATAGATATTTTTCTCCTTGACTTTATATTCTTTCCTCCAGTCCGCTCCAGACGTTTACAACACCGTATTTGTGCACATGAGGTGACATTGATTGATCAGTGCTGGTAATAACTTCATGTAGATGATGAAAAGGATGGACAAGATGATAGATCCTTGTGGGAACCCTGCTTTTGTGAAGTATGGTTTGGACGAGAAAGGGGGGTATGGATGACAGTTCTGTAGAGTCTTTGTATTAGAGTGTCATGGTCAACCATGTCAAAGGCAGCTAAGAGGTCCGAGAGAAGTAGTGCAGCATCCCTGTTGTGATCAACTGTGTTATTAAGGTCATCTCAGATGGCAACAAGGGCAGATTCTGTGCCTCTTCCTGGATGGAACCCAGTTTGGAGGTCTGAAAGTATGGCATTGCCTTCAGTGAATTGTGACATCTGGGTGAATGCTGCTGTTTCTATCAGTCTGCCTGCCCATGAAAGTTCCATTTGTAATCGGTCTGCAGTTGTCAGGGTTCAGAGGGTCCAAGTTTCTTTTCTTCAGTAATTGGTGTATGTCTGTCTTTTTGAGTCCTTCTGGAAATATTTCCGTAGTTAAGGAATTGGTGCTGATTTGTCTTACTGGTGTGGCAGCAGAGTGTTTGCAGTGGACAAGGTCCAGAGTGGCTGCCGGCAGGCCTGCTTGCTTTGGCCAGGTCCATAAAGTCATCGTATGAAATGTGTTGGAAGGAACAGAGGCTAGGTTAGAGGATTTTTGGATTGTTGTTTTGGAAAAGTGACGGTGCGAGTGCTTTGTCTTTGTTTTAAATATAAGCACAACGTGTTTGCTTTGGCTGTGTAATGATTTGCCAGTTTGTCTGTGAAATCTTGAGTAATGGGATGAGCTCCTTTCAAGGCAATTTGGTTTACGAAATGCATTGAGAATTTTATAGAATTCTTTATTTGCACATTTAGCATTTTGAATTCTTTCTGAATAGTACCTTTTCTCAGCTTTTTTGATAACTGACTTGTATAATCTGTTACGTTTCTGTAGGCTTAGTCTGTCTTGATTGGTGTTTGTTTTGAGCCAGGCACATTGGAGCTTTCCAATTTGTTGTTTTATCTCTTATCTCTTATCTCTAAAGTTCTCCAAGGTGCTTGTTTTAATTTGTTCTGTTGTGTCGCTATTAGTGGTATTAGGATATCAAAAGCTTCCTGTAGCCACTCATATTTTTTTAACAAAATGTATTGTGTCTAGATCTGTACTGGATGTGAGTTGTGCTAAGTTTTCCAAATGGAGTTTGTTCCACAGACGATAAATAGATGCATGTAAGGTGGTTTAGGGTGCGTCACTTTGTGTTGTTTTTTGTTGGAGGAAAGCAAATGGTGGTCTGACCATGTGACTGAGTCAATGTTTCAAAGGTGAATAGTTGTGTATTTGCAAAAATGACATCTAGTATGCGTCCAGCGATGTGTGTGGGTTTATGGACGATCTGATGCAGGTTCAGTGCGTCTAGGCCAGTGATGATTGTTTTCGGATGGGGCATTTTGGGTTTGTCAAACCAAACTTTGAGTTCACCCAGAATACATAAGTTGGTTTGTAGTATTATGGGGTTTGAAACCATGTCTAGAAGTGTATCTGGCAATGTTGCATTGCTAGGTGGAGTTCTGTAAAGAAGAAGGAAGTTACAGGAGGAAGATGGTGTAGGATTGTATCTGGTGAAAAAGGCCTCACAATCTTTTATGGGGATATCATCAGCTTTAGTGATATGTAATATGTGTCTGAATACCTGGCTATTCAAGCAGTAGCAGCATTCCCCCCACGCCTTTTAGACCCTCACGGGTAAGTAGTGCGCTTTACAAATGTTCTGATTGATTGATTGAATAGAACAGCTATGCCCCCGCCTCTTTTGCCTATACAATTTTAGGTGATAGTTTGATAGCCTAGAGGAATGGCTTCATGCAGGAGTGGAGCCATATCATCACCAAACCATGATTCAGTTATGAATAGTATGTCAGGTTTTAAGTCAGTGAGAAGGTCGTAGACGTGATGTTTGCTTTTAGAGAGCGATCAAACATTTAATTAGTAGACCGTTTAGAGAACATGCTTTGGTAATAGCGTGACTTTGTTTTGTAAAATAGTGAGCAGTAGTTTGTGGGCTTGTAGCAGGTGTGTCCTTAGCTTTGGTATTAGCTTTATGAGGATAGCAATCATGTAGCTGTTTTTTTATCGTGTTCCTCATCCAGCAGGCTAAGAACGCATTTGATGGGTCTGTGTGTGTAGGTGGTGGAGACGGTGGTTGAACAATAGTTGTTGAGCTGTGCTGTTTTTGTAGTGTACCCTTGTTGTGCAGTGAACTCAGAGAAGCAAAGTTGTGAGTTGTGGCACGTTGCTTGTTTTGTTTGCATCTATTTAGGGTGGAAAGTGTATGAGTTAGGGGTATTGGTGCAGCATGTGGGTCATGTAGTAAGGTTTTAAATTGTCCAATTGATCAGAGACGGTTAAAAGAGTTACTGTGTTGCTGTATAATATTTTAGGTGTGGGTGAAGAGAGAAGGCCTGGCATTGGAGTTTGTTCATTTATGTAGTCTGAAAGGTGTGTGTGTTTCTATAGTTTGTGAAGGAAAGTATTATGAGATGTTGCACATGAGAGATTTTGTTGTGCTGGTGTGGGTGATGGGTTTGGTTTTTACGAAGTAGTGAAACGAGGTACTGATACACTTGTTTTATGAGATGGATTTGTTTGAATAGTATTGTTTGTGAGGGGAAGTTGTATGGTTGAGAGGTGGTGATGTGTTTGTGAATAGAGTGTAAGTTGTGTGTAGAGGGGGGTGAAGTAGAGTTAAGAGTGTTTGTCTCAGATATGATTGCTGCAAGATGCATATGTGTGGTGCAGTGGAGTGTAAGTTTTGTGCGGTTGTGTTATTGTGGTAGAAAGAAGAGGAGGGTGTTGGTCGGAGAAATGATGGAAGGCTGAGTATAGGCTTGTTAGTGACAAAAAGGGGTCTGTTAGGAGTAAATATAGCAAGGAGTGTGTGTGTGGATGGGATATAGTAAAGTATGGTGAGGATTTGGGTTGGGTTAGTGATGAGTGGATGGGTTAGTGGTATTGGATAGAGTTGTGTACTGTTTGTAGGTTATGGAGCAATTGTGTGGTAGCTGAGAAAGAAAGGTGTATAGGTTTCATTTCTGGAGTTTAGTAGTGGGTGCTGAAATTGAACTTTGTCTTGAGTTGGTTTGTAGTAAATGAGTGGAGTACATTTACTGTGAGTGTGTTACTCTGTTTGTGGGTGAGGTGGGGTGGGTGCTGGTGTATATGAAAGTGGGCAGCATGTATGGCACTAGTAGCAACTAGTCTCAAATAGGCAATTGCCTTTATCCTATCTGCCCTCCGCCTCGACGCCCGGGCTGAGGTGCCATGAAACCTGGCCTCAAATAGCCCTAGTAATAAGGTGACCCCTTCGGCCAATGGGAATCCTAGCCCTAGCCAATCACACCACCAGCCCTAAGCCCTAGAAGCAATTGGACAGCAGCCTCTTATACTCAATCATAGCCCTAGTCCCAGCAGCCAATCTGGTATGAAACCCTAATCCCTACGTTCAATAGAAAGCCCCAGCCCTAGTCCCAAACCTGTTCCCAGTAGCCAGTCTAGCAGGAAACCCTAAGCCCTACGTTCAATAGAAAACCGGGCCCAGGAACCAATCAGAAACCCTAAACCTATCCAACAATCAGATCACTAAGCCCTACGTCAATAGAATCAGTGACCCAGGAACCAATCATCACCCTTAAATACTCAACCAATGAGGACACTAACGCTAATCCAATAGAAAAACTGTATACAGCCACCAATCAGCGCACAACTGTAACTTTCAATAGCTGCCTTTAGAAGGTGCCTGTGACCTCAGGCAGTGTTTGCTGGGCAAGGGGCTGGGAGCAGCTCCTTAATTCAAAATCTCATAGGTGATAGATAGGCTCAGTCTGGAGTTCTGCAGGTAAGGGCCTAAAAACGTTGCCCTCTAGCAATATTGCTTTTCCAACACTTAAAACATCTCAGTTGCCTAGCAAAAAAAATTAATGTTACAATCCCCTTCCAAACACAGTTTAAACAACTGATAGCAGATGACTGCAGTCTCAAAGCACAATCTGTTCTGTCTCTGATGTATAATATCTGTTTCTAAGGGGGGAGTTAATCTGGTTTCATTCACTTGCTACGACAAAATGGAAGCTGTGGGTGGATTGCTTAACCGCATGCGTGCGGGCGGAATTCCGCCCGTACGCTGGGATTTGCGGTATCGCATGTTACATGACGAGCTGGGCTCGTCATCAGCGTAGCAGGAGGCTACCTCATGACGAGCCCAGCTCGTCATGAGCGTCGAAGGGGTTAACACACTGGTCTGAGCACAGATCAAGGTAGAAACTAGGAGGGAAAATCAGGTAGTCGCTGGCAAGTTTGCAAATAAATCAGATTTTGGACTGCAAAGCCTACTATGCAACAGGTAAAATGAGAGTCACTGGCAAGTAAAACTTCAGATTTTTAAACAAAATAGGTGAGAAATGATGCAATCACAGGCAGGTAAAATTTTCAATTTGTAAACTGTAACAGCCACAAGCAAAACAGGTGAAAGGGATGCATTCACTGGTAGAGGAAAATCACTTTTAAACTTCAGTAAAGAGACAGCACAAAGTCTGCCTTCTTACCACCTCCTGGTCCTTGGTTCACTGAAATCTTAGGCACGGGTAAGCTGCAGCTCACAAAATAGAGGTGAATGTTTTGGTGTTCACCCAACAAATGCTTAAGGGGCCTGGGCAGGTGTGAGAGGAGGGCTCAGGGTTGTTCGTGAGTTAGGACGTTCCCTGATACTGTGGTCATTCATGCTGATTCTGGCAGAATGGGGGACATTCTTGGTACACGGTGGGTATCTATGGTGTGATGGTGCCACTCTTGGGCTTAATTATGTTAATTCTTGGCATATTATTGTAATGTTGGGTTTCTTTAACATGCACCTTTTCCTTTAAGGTTCTAGCTTCCCTGCTCGGGACGCTTCATGGAACAAGAATGTTGTATAATTCTTAGAATAAGAATGTGACTTGATTCTAGGTCAGTTACGGCCTGTGGCTGTTGGTGGATGAGGCGATTAAACTATACTCGAGAACTACTCCTCGTTTCATGCTTAATTTATTTCCGGAAACGCCACATTAATATTGGCGACGATCCTACCTCGATGCCTCAACACACAGCCTTCCCCGAATCGATCTTCCTCCCCAGAGGCTGATTTACTTGAAAAGGAAGCGTTGTCTTCCCAGCGGCTGATCAAGCGAGTCAAGAAGACGTTTGTTGACTGGATGGTGCGGTGAGGAGTACAGCGGGAGGACATTTAAGTTAAAAGGGGACTTTAAAAAAAAAAAAAGAAAAGAAAAAAATAACGCGCTCCGCGTTAACGTTACAATTTAAAGTTGCTCGCGTGAAGGAGCGCGATCGGAATTCTAAAACGTAGCGCGTTTCAGGAAAAGCCTCTCTGCGGGTCAGTGACGCACTGCGCACACGTGCGCTTCTGTGACGTAGGACGCTGTGATTTAACCGCGTCCTTTGCGTTTCACTGACAAACATAATTGGAAAAAGAACGAGTATTATTTAAACGTTCTCTCCAACAATTCCAAGAAAGGAACAAAGCTTTGTTTAAGGAAACAGAGGAAAGGATTATCTAAACGTTCTCTTCTACAATTCTAAGAAAAGTACATTGTTTATAGAAACAGATGAAAAGAACAATATCTCTGTTTTACTTAGTCTTTATTCCTATTGTTACATAAAAATAAAAAAAAATCTGAAAATAAAGCAGAGTTGAGGCGAAGAAGTCATTGTTACATAACAATACCTATTAAAGGGACAAGTTTTTTTTATTCAAGTAAAATCACATGTTATAGGTGAATCTTTGAAGGAAAACAATAATAAATATTTACAAAGAAGAACACAGTCTGCATTGCAATTCAAAAATATTAGTTCATTTTTTTTCAAAAAAAAAAAAGGAAAAATGCAAAACGTAACCCAACCTGCGTTTTTTTTTATAAGTCCTGGTGAACCAAACGTGAAATGGCAGAAATGGAAGAAAATATTTGCGAATTACGCAAGAGTATGTGGCACAAACCTAAGTGCAGAAAGAAAACACTCATTATTATTACACTGCTTAGGAGGAGAGGGTCAGGATGTACTAGAGCATTTACCAGAACTCACAGCATCGGAACAGAGGAACTTAAATGAGTACGAAATAGCCATAGAACAGTTAGATCGTCATTACCTCCCAAGGTTAAGCACAATAATGGAAAGATACCATTTTGGTCTAAGAGGTCAAAAAAGGGATGAGTCAGTTGAAGACTATGTATCTGCTCTAAGAAAATTAGCTTCTTCATGTAAGTTTGGTCAAACTTTGGAGGAAAGAATAAGAGATCAGTTCGTATTGAAATGTGCTCATGACAGTATTCGGAAGGAACTATGGCTGAAAGATGAACCACCTTTGGAAGAAGTACTAGTAATAGCAAAGCAAGTAGAGCACATGACGAAATGTGTGGATGAATTAAAAGGAGAAAAAGAGAAGTTGGTTGAACCAGAGAAGAAAACTGAATCAAAGGTTGAGGAAGTTGTTTGTCAGGTCAAAAAAGAAGATAAGGTGGACAGTGGAAAAAATGACAATGGAATGAGTAGATTTAATTCGAATTTTAATATGTCTAACAAATGTTCTTGTTTCAGATGTGGTAACAATGGTCATTTAGCTAATTCTCCAAATTGTCCTGCTTTGAAATCTATTTGTAATGACTGTGGGAGAAGGGGTCATTTTTCAAAATGTTGTAGAACAAAGGGAAACAAAATAGATAATACTAGTAAAAGATGGTCTCAACCACAAGTGAAAACTGACTTTCCAGATTAGTAGTAGTCCATTAGAACATCCCACACATTTAGTTAAAGTGGATGATGCCATGATTGAGTTCAAATTTGATTCATGTTCTCAAATCACTATGATTGATGAAGATTTGCTGCATAAAACTTTTGGAAAAGATGTAAAGCTATTAAAAAGTGATATTTTACCCTTAGGTTATGGCAGCAAACCGATTAAGATTTTGGGATATTTCATGGCCACTATGGAATTGGGATGCAGAATTATTCCAGGGAAGATTTATGTTACCAATTTTGGGGGCGCATTAATTAGCTGGAGAGACCAACGTGATCTAGGTGTTACACTTAATCCGAATGCCTCACCTCAGGTACAAATACTAGAGGTAGAAAACCTGTCTGATATGTTTGCAGAAAAATTTCCATCTGTATTTAAAGATGAGTTAGGATGTCTAAAAGACTACAAGCATTGTATAAAGCTTAAAAAAGATGCGATTCCAATAGTTGCAAAGGTAAGAAGGATTCCACTTGCTGAACAAGTGAAAGTTCAAAAGGAAATTGAAAAGTTAATTGCAAACAACATAATTGAACCAGTAGAAGCAACAGAATGGTTGGCGCCGATTGTAGTAGCAAAGAAGCCAACTGGAGAAATTCGTTTATGTATTGACTTAAGAGCTTTAAATAAGGAGGTGGTGGTAGACAGATTTCCGCTACCTAATATAGATGAGATCGTAGGTACGTTAGAGGGTGCAAGGTACTTTACTACCCTAGATCTGGCATCTGCCTACCACCAGGTAGAATTGGATACCTCTTGTCAAGACTTAACCGCATTTATAACACCCATGGGTACTTTTAAATTCAAAAGAATGCCTTTTGGATTAATATCAGCGGCCTCTGTATTTCAGAGAATCATGACACATATACTTAAAGGACTTCAAGGGGTAAAATGTTATCAAGATGATCTTTTAATATTTGGGTCAGACATGAAAGAACACAATGAGCGTGTGTGTGATGTGTTAAAAAGGTTGTCTGACTCTGGTTTGTCTCTCAAAAAGGAGAAATGTAAATTCGGTTTGGAGGAGGTGAATTATCTTGGTCACTGCATTAAGAGTGAAGGAGTTTTTCCAAAATCAGACTTAGTTACTTCTATCGATAACATGGCTGAACCAGTTAGTAGGGATGAATTGTTATCGTTTCTCGGTATGGTAGAATTTTATGGAAAGTTTATTGTACATTTTGCAGATAAGACAAAGAATATGAGGAGACTCACTGCTAAAAGTGTTACGTTTGACTGGTCAGATGAGTGTAAAAAAGAATTTGAGGGGATAAAAGAAGAATTAAAGAAGGCTCCATGTTTACAAGCATTTGTCCCTGGCTTACCTACATACGTATTCACTGATGCAAGTGATAAGGGATTAGGAGCAGTTTTGGTTCAAAACAAACATGGTCATGATTCCCTAATTGCCTGTGCATCCAGATGTCTTCGTGGTCCGGAACTAAATTATTCCGTTATTGAAAAGGAATCTTTGGCAATATTTTGGGCACTTAAGAAATTCAAGAATTTGGTTTGGGGAACTACATTTATTGTCAAATCTGATCACAAACCTTTAAAAGAAGTTTTTTGTAAGAAGGGTTTAGATTCTATCCCTTCAAGGATTAGAAGGTGGATAATATCTTTACAGGAGTTTGACTTTGAAGTACAATACTTACCTGGTGTGTCAAACAAGGCTGCAGATTGTTTTTCAAGGTTGGTGAAAGGTGATAATGTATGTTGTGATGAGGAGTACATCGATGAAGATGACTATCTCAATGTTTGTGAGGTTACAGAGGGAGTAGTAGGAAAAGATGAGTGGAAAGAAGAATTGTTAAAAGATGAAGAGTTGATTAGAGTATTAGCCTTATTAAAGGATAATAAACGTCTAGACAAACCATGGTCTCTGGTCTCCCAGGAGTTATCCATTTCTGATGGCATGTTAACTCGTGGTTTAAGGCTTGTGCCTCCTTCTTTGAGGAAAAAGTTATTATTACATGCACACTCTGGTCATTTGGGCATAGTAAAAACCAAGGAGATGATACGTACCCAATTTTGGTGGCCTGGTATGGATTTAGAAATAGAACGTATGGTCAGAGATTGCGTTGAGTGTTGTGCAAGTGACAAAATTCTAAAAGTCAGACAAATGCCAATGGTTTGTAGAGATTTACCCAATCATCCTTGGGATGAATTAGCGATTGACATTTTGGGTCCCCTCACAGGAGTATCTGATACACCTTATCTGATTGTTTTAATTGATTTATACTCACGTTGGATAGAGGGATGTGCTGTTAATGACATAACCTCAAGTTCTATTATCAAATTTTTATCTGATATATTTATGAGGGAGAGCTTTCCTAATATAATTTTATCGGATAATGGTCCGCAATTTTGTTCTACCACGTTTGATGCTTACCTTAGCAAATGTGGTATAGTACATAAACGTTCATCGTTATACCATCCTGAAACAAATGGTGCTGTTGAGAGGGTCAACTGTACATTAAAGGAATGTATTCAGTTAGCTAGAGCTAGTGGTTTGAATTGGAAAGAAGCACTAAAGGAAAGAATTGATGCATACCGTTGCTCCCCTCACTTGACCACTGGAAAATCCCCTTTTGAACTATTCAAGGGAAGAGTTCCAAATACAATGTGGTGTCCAGGATGGATGAATCTGAAAAAGGGGTTTGTTGATAATCGTGTTGGTACTTGGAGAGAGAGAGAAATAGAAAAGCAAACTTGTAGGAAAACATACTTTGACAAAGTTAAATGTGTTAAGTTTCATGAAGTAAAGGTAGGTGACCTTGTAAAAATAAAGGCACCTGTTGGGAGAAGGTCTTGGTCAAAATACACTAATGTCAGGCCTGTCATTAAAGTTTTTGGTAATGCAATCAAAACACAGGATGGGAGGATTTGGAACAAAAGTCGAGTTGTGGTTGTTAAGTCAAAAAACATTGCTCATACTGACTGTGATTCTGACTCTAATCTTCTTGGTACTATTAACCCTTCTCCATCCTGTTCCAACTTTTCATCCAATAATCGTGGGAGGAGTCAGAGATTACGCAGTGCTCCAATGTATATGAAAGATTACGTGTAGGCAATGTTCATTTTTCCTCTATTTGTTAATTCCTTTTTGTCTTCTTTTAACTTTGATTTTTTGCGTCTTAAGTTGTTGTAAAGAAGGGAGATGTGTAATGTTGGGTTTCTTTAACATGCACCTTTTCCTTTAAGGTTCTAGCTTCCCTGCTCGGGACGCTTCATGGAACAAGAATGTTGTATAATTCTTAGAATAAGAATGTGACTTGATTCTAGGTCAGTTACGACCTGTGGCTGTTGGTGGATGAGGCGATTAAACTATACTCGAGAACTACTCCTCGTTTCATGCTTAATTTATTTCCGGAAACACCACATTAATGGACGTCCATTGTATGATGGTGCCTATCTCAGGCATAATGCTAGTTATGAACAAATGGTAGACATTCTTGACATCGTGTGTGGATCAATGGCATAATAATACCTACTTATTATAGAATGGTTGTCCTGGAAGCATGGTAACATTTCTTGGCATTCTGAAGGCCTCCATGGCACAATGGTACTTCTGAGTAGAGCTCATAAAGACCGAGGAGCTCTTAGAATTCCATAACCATGTGTCCAAGGCAAAAACACTATCACATTAAACCCAGAATAGGGGCTGGATCCCAGTAGGCTTTGGTGACTGGGAATCTGCAGGAGTGCTGCACGGATACTGGGAGGAAATGTGCACTGTAAGGAAGGTAAGCAATTAGGAGGGAGTGCAAGATTTACTGGATTCAAAACATATGTACAGTTATACTTCATTTTACCACTTCTTACTCAATATATATGAATTGTATAAATAGTACTATCCGTTTTACAACCTTTCTATTCATGCATATGTTTATATTTCCTCGTTTTGCATTAGAAGTGTTGTCTGAGGTTTTGACGCACCTTTGCATATGGCCATGTCTGAAGTGAGGTGGCAGAGTGGGCTAAAGAACGGTGATGGGTCAAACCCAGATCTTTTGACTGGGTGTGAGTGTTTGATTGGTTCAGATGCTCCGTCCATCACCACCCCCTTTTGTACCGCTTTGTTCGCCATAAGTTGGCAGGGTATGCTCAGACGTGAGTCCCTTGCTCACTTTGCCACTGGATTCAAGCAAGCCTGGCTGAAGACGGCTGAAATGCCAGAAACCCGTCCTTGGAAGCTTGTTCCCTGTCCAGGGAAGGCATGGCTTGGCAGTTCGGGATGGACTGTTCCCATGAGGGCACAGGGTCAGACTGATTTGCATATGGCCATGTCTGAACTGGGGTGGCAGAGTGGGCTAAAGAACGGTGATGGATTAAACCCAGATCTTTTGACTGGGTGTGAGTGTTTGATTGGTTCAGATGCCACCCCCTTTGTAACGCACCTTTATGGAACAGCATTAGAAAACAGTGGAAATGAAATACCTGGTTTGTGCATTGACACACAACATATAAAAGAAGGCACTCTTTTTGAGGTTCATTGCATCATCACATGATTTTAAAACAGTTTATCCCAAGAGAATAACAGTAAGTTACTGTTGTTGTATGTGAATTCTCACCCAAGGACTCATAACAATACTACTCAGTCATTCTCAGAGCGTTATCTGGGCACCAACCCAACAGAAACATTAAAAAGAACACATTTTGTAACATTCGATACCATGTATGCACACTGGGAGCCCACGTATTGCAGTGCATTTTTAGGACTCTGTCACGTACTGCTCTTCTTTTTATTCACCATATGCACAACGAACAGGACTGCAACACTGCTACCATGAGATAAATAGCACTGACCCTCTGCGTACACTAATTTTGCACTACTGGGTCAGCTGCCATCCATAAATTAGAAGGAGAAATCACAGTTAAGATCTGAGATCTCCTCTGCACTTCCAGTTATGGTGCTTTTTACACTAAGGTTGCAGTGCAATCAAAGGCTTCATGTGTGGATCCTCCTAAGCAGCATTTTATCTGGTCCTTCGCTCTAGTTTGTGATCACAATCATCCAGCAACATAGCATTACCCTCATAAGACAGCAAAGCAGATTTAAACTTATGAACTGGTGATGAAACAGAAATACAAGCAAAAAACTGAAAAGGGAAAGTTTCTTCAGCAGCCTTTCCACAGGCATGTTCTCCTTTTGATCACAAACCAAGTCTGTAAATCAGGGAACAGATGTCTTGCAGCAAAAGCTGCCTTCATACACCTTGAATAGGGACCCTCTTCTTAACCACTCAACAGAACACTCCCTTTCACTTACCAGACTGTAGTCCGCATGTGGTTTGGCATCACCAGTGAATGCATGCTCCCATAACGAGACAGCTTGGGCCCCCCTGATCCTGTGAAGGTTTGCACCATGGTAGGACACCTCACTTCAAAGTTCCGCAGATGTGAATCCACCGCTCTAAAAAGTGTACAAGGGTAATTCGAACTGCTCCTGCTTCATTCACCCTCACACCATAAATTTCCCACTGCAGAATAAGACGTGCTCTCTAATGAGCTTGAAGCACTGGGCGGAGTCCTCAACAGCTCGTGAATAATGACAGGTTAGTGGCTTGGATAATTCCCTGCGGAAATCTCATCTGCAGCAGAGAGGAGTGAAGAAAGGGAGCCTAGCTCTTTCTGGAGCCGTGCCATCAGCCAACACCTACCATAGGCATTTATTATAGGTGCTATTTCCAGGAGAAAATGAGTTCTCAGGAAGCAAACGCTGCATGCAATACCAGCGCCCAAACTACATCACAACATTCCTACATTCCATCTACATTAAACACCCTATAACCTCGAGCCAATGCAGTGTGTTTGGTCAGGTACACATGGAACTCGTGGCAGTACATAGCGTGTCACTCAACAAATCATATATACAGGAAATGATTGGTACAAAATGACGGGGAACAAAGCCAAGGAGGCACGAACTAAATTCCGTTCAGAGTTTAACATCATCACAGTAAGATACATGAAAGAAAATAGGAAGCCAGTCTGCAGTACATGTGAAGGAGGGCATGATTGCTATTACTGACATCATAAGAGAGTGGCACAGCAGGTTGGGTTCTCACCCTTAAAGTAAGTAAAATGCGTAAGCCGAGCCGATGTAGCTGGCTCTGTACAGCTGTGGATTTGACTTGGTTGAGGTTCCAGGACAAGTCCGGCGAAGGGGCATGTGGGACACCAAATTGGCACTTGCGTAGGCCCAGAAACTAGCAGGGAATGGAGGAAGGAGCAGGTGAAGCACACCAAAAGTGAATCCTTGGACGAAGTAAGTGAAGAAACGTGGAGGCATGAATGTCAGCCGAACTTCGGTGAGCACCTAGGTTGGACAAGTACGGCTGGTGACCTACAAATAAGCCAATTGTAAAGGGGGGTGGGGGGGGGGCACAGATAAAGGAGGCACCAAAGGTGAGCTTCCAACACACAGGCAAACTGTGAAGTAGTTCCTGGCCATCTCGTGCGCCATAGAAGATATTAGTGTCACCCACCCAACACCGAGAACCGGAAGAGGCAGAATCACAGTCGCCAGACCCTGAGAGGGTTGAGGGGTAGGTGGTAAAAGACCACAAAAAGGACCCAAGTAAAACCTCTCACCAGCAAGGTTAAGAGTTAGAAGTACTCGGCAACACAGACTCAGTTCTTGCAGCCCAAAATCCTACCTAAGGGGACAGGTGCATTAACCAGACTGACAGACCGTAGCAAGCTGATGCCAGAAATATACTGAGTAAGAGACAAGAGACAAAGACATCCCCTTACCAGAAACGAGAAAGATTACAAATTATGTTTAACATCAGTGAAATAATAATGTTAAGTTTGTCTTACAATGGTCTTCCTGCCTGCAAGAGGTGACATGAGATGGTATGTTTTGTATGCATAATAAACTACGGCCAATTTACAGCACAACACTTCTCGTACCTTACAAAAGTCACTGAGGGGGGGCTAATGTGGCATGTATGGCCGAGGGGCCCGATTGCAAAAGTTAATTAGAGCATGGTGTTATGGTTTTACAGTACATCATTGTTTACTGAAGCTTTTTGAGATGATTTTTCACAAATGAATAGCCGTAAAATGTACTGAGGGCTTGCAGATTACCCATCATGCTAACTTGAAGAAAGTTTATAAAAGATAGCATTTTATTCCCATTAGAACTTTTTGAAAGGTGCAGTAGCTCAGACAATTATAGACATATAAAAATCTGAAAATTATAGCTCATGTTACATGTACAGAAAATGGAAAACATTTACTTGGAGGAGCAGTGCCAGCCATTATTCGAGGCAGACATGTAGCAAATGCTTTAGAGCATGAGGCAGTTACAAAGCTGGCTGGGTGAAATATCCATTGGGATCTTGCTTTGATCAAAGCAGACCTTAGTCTGAGACTAAGACTCATTCAGTCTACATAATGGCTTACCAATAAACAGACTTTGGAGATAGTTTAGTGGATCTAAGTTCGAGTATACGAGCCATAAAAACAGGGAGCAATAAAGAACAAATAAAAAAAATGTCAACAAGCCTTTCGACTGCTGCCACCGGTAGAGTAAACTAAATCAACTCTGCACATTAAAGTTTTACTATCTTGTTTCAGACTACCTACAACTATTCCATCCTCAGTCTCACTGGAATTACAAATTCGCAGTAAATGTGTCTCCATCATCAACCCCACCAAGGGGGATGAGAGCCAATGTATTCCGCTCATTCGGACTAAACATGAAATGCTTCAGGACACCAATGCTCCAGGCTCAGGGAGAATACCCATCGTACAAATCCTGAACACCAACCCTTAATGCGCAGACCTCTTAATCCTATTCTTATTGAGGCACCTATTGACAAATGAGAAAAGTCTTTAATAAATCTGAAAATTACAGTGAAATTAGGCCAAGGGCAGCAAATGACTTATGGGCCAGCATGATACTCCTTCCACAGAAGCAAATCCACAAATGAACATTGGACAGGAGACTTGGAGACGACTTTTCACTACAATCTGTGCTACAGCCAAGCCACACTAATTGCAATCAAATAAATTCGATATACAAATATCTCTATCAGAAACCTTAGCATAATACATGTCGGCATTCGATCTCTGCTTTGACAGTCCGAATAAATTCATTCAAGGATTAACAAATACACAGAAGTAAATCCCCACACCACCTCTGGATTGTTTATGTTTTCTCCTTTCAAAGAAAGTAACCACTATTTCATAGATTGTCAGCAATGTTGTTCAGTAAGTTAAAGCAATAAAAAAATACCACTTGGAAAGTTTTTTCTAAACAAACAACTTAAAAAACAGAAGTTCCGTTGTCAACAAACCTCGTAATACCAGTCTTCAGTTGTGCCCTCGAGTGTCCAAACAGTAACCTGATAATTCAATGTGCCGAAATCCATGCAGCTCTATCTTCCGTTGTATCCCTAAACTCAAACTCTCATTTTATTGAGCTTTCAAACAATATAATTGGTAGCAATGACGAAAAGGAGCCAATCAATACAAATTTTCCATCGTTGCTCGAGAAGATGAACCCTCCTACTGAGTCCAAATGCAAAAGAAAGATTAAGAAATTGAAACAAAGGCGGCAGAAAAAAAAATAGACAAAACGCAGATTTAGCAAAATTCTTTCCGATATTCAAACCATTGATGTCTGCAGCACAAGCAACAGAACCTTCTATCATTCTCAAAGAGTGAAAGCACACCCAAGCAGCAGAAGAAACTTTTTCCACAATTACAAAGACACATGGTCACTTCTCCTGAAGCGAAAGGGGAAAGTGAACTAATGGAACCCACTTGTAATCATCAATCCCGCACAAAAGAATCAGCTACTTCTTTCCCCGGAGACAGCAGATCTTTCAACAAGCACTCAATAACCACTGATAACAACCAGATGTGTGGTAATGAGTCATTCTTTATCACAGCCAACAATGAAAATATAATTCTGGAGATAAATCAGCATCTACGTTAAAATGAAAGGGCCGAAATTTCTAATTTAGCAGGAAGCAACACCATAGATTCTGCTTTAATGAATACTGGCAGAAATCCCAAATTGATAACAATCTTCCTTTCAAAATCAATTTCCAAAGGCAACACATTTCGAATAGAGGCAATATCGCTAATAATGCAACAATACAATGTCATCTGCTTAGAAAAAAAACAGACGCCAAGGTGGTTACTGACATCGGAAGAAGCAGCTAGCTTAATACTCCAGAAGCATATCTTTGAAGAAAGGGGAATCCTGGTGAAAAACCACCAAGGCTCTCTACTCAACACATCTTTCTACAAAACTAGGAAAGTGCATCTTGCTACCAAGCACTGCCAAAGTTAACATCCTACCCCAAATCATAAAAGCTAAAAAATGATGTTTACTCAGATCAGCTTTCTCAATCCACCACCATCACTCCACTTACAATTTCATGGTCAAATTTGCAGGGAAGACGTTGTGCATTAAATACTCCAGCAAAGCTCAAAGAGATGACTGCGGCTGGATCGCAACTGCTCTCTCTGATATCTTGAGAAAGTGACTGCACTAGTTCATTGCATCCCCCAACGCACTTGGAACAAAGAACCTAAAAGGCAAGTAACTACTCTGTCTTGGAATGTGACTGACATGGGAAAAATCTGTTTCATTTGTGAAGCAATGCCTTCTTAACCTTCATAACATTATCTGCATTCAAGAAACATAGAACAAAAACTACCAATAGAGGGATAATTCAGAATTATGTGTACTTGTGGAATCAACGAAAAATAAAAGGCATGCAAAGGGCGATCTTCTTATATATGTATTAATCAAAAGGTTAGTTAAAATAAAAATATTTCTCAATTTCTTAACCATTAGTATTGACAATTGAAATTTTGGATCTCATTCAGGCCCTATCCTTTTGTCAAATGTATATGTCAACCCTACTGCAAAGGAAACGTCTAAAAATGTCAATAAGATAGAAAACTATTTGACAGAACTATTGCTCACCCATGCTGTTATCCATCTGGTTATTAGGAGCGATGTAAATATAAATCTGACATTTAACCCACTTTGAGAACGCCACAATAATATATGCGACGCTTGGGCGGGCAATCACTTCCTAGGCCATTACGGCTCAAAGGGGAGATAAACTGCTCAGAATGTTGGTTTCTGATCATAGAAAGTATGGGTTTCCACACATTAACTGTCAGGTTCCCCGAAAATCAGCTTATATTCTACACACATTTTGAACACAAGGCTAGCAGTGCTAGACTATACTTTCATTTCTGCATCCATTTTAAATAAAATTACTACTATCCAAATTGATAATCACTCTGAGAGTTATCAGCTTCCCCAGAAATTCTCCATCACCAACCAGTCTCAATACATCCTTTTCCCACTCCATTCTCTACGGCCATACAGCAACCAAGACTGTTGGAAAAACATTACATTGAACACAAAAGTAATGATTAAATACATTCACCAGAAAGAATTGTTTAACAACTCAACTGCATAGGAATCTTTCCAGTATCAACTTGGGAAACGAATAACGATCAGTTCAGTTCAGTTCAGTTCAACGTCTTTATTTCGATAAATTTCATCATTAAAGACATGCTAAAACACTATCCTCTTCTATTTACAGCAATTATCGGAAAGAATAGTATAAGTGAATTAAAAAGACAGATTTTTAAAATCATGATTCTGGTAATAAAACCCAGTCACATCTCTTTCCTATACATTGTAACACCATTTCACTGTGATACTAATTGACCAAAGAAATAATATACAGAAAACGAGATTAAATAAGCGTATAAAGACATCCCTAGAATTACATTAAATATAAGAAAACATCAAAACATTATCAACATGTGGATATAAGGTGCCTCGCTCTGATAACCCAGCTCCATCCCAAAAATTTAGCGACCGCAATGGCCACTGGAGCAGAAGTTATTGTCCTCAGCCGCCAAATAGCCTCTTTTTCCAGCCGAGTTTTCAGGTTTTTACAAATTGGTTTTAGCCATTTTCTCCGGGGGGCTAAGTAAGCAGGACAGACAAAAAAAACATGATCAACTGACTATTTGGTCGCTACTCCATGGACAAGTGGCCATGGTCGGAGTACCCCATTTCTTTGTAAAGGATCTCAGTGGTAACGTCCCAACCCTGAACTGGTGGTACAATTTTCTATCAACACTCTTGGTAATAACATCCCAATAGATTTCAAACAAGGAACCTACCAGTCAGGGAAATTAAATCAGACTGAACCACAAGTTGGTTCCTTTGGGCCGCCCAATATAGTTCTTTAAATACCTCTTTTGGCGGGAATACATTACCACCAGGGTTCAACCATAACTCACTTAAGCCCATTTTCTCTAGCAAGAATTCAACAGACTTGAACCAGGGGAGGTTACCAGAACCTAATATCGATCTAACATCTTGAATTTCATTTGCAAAAGATGCGAGTTCTGGAGTTGACCAAATCCTCCTCCACAGGGCAATAGTCCTGAAGCGTGCGGCTTCATCAATCGGTTGACATCCTAGATCCAATAATAAAGGTTTCATGGGAGTTGATTGGGGCAAACACTAGGGAACGCAGAAATTTGTTTTGCACTCTTACAAGGGAGGACAGATCCGAGTGACCACAAAGGTCCGCACCGTATAATACTGCTGAGTGTATTTTAGCATTGAAGATTTTAAGTGCAGGACCGATTCTTTTGGTTATTGAGGTTCTCTGTTCCTTAATGAGACACCCCGTCTGATCGGCAAACTTCAAGGAGAGTCCATCGATCTGTTCTTTCCACCTGGCCCTATTCTGAAGGATTACCCCCAGGTAAGTCATTGTTTCCACCTGCTCCAATCGAATACCATTCATTGTGACATAACCCGCCTGGGACCTATTTTTTGATAGCACCATGAATTTGGTTTCACTCACATTGACCTGTAGGTCATTGATCTTACAAAATTCCTAAAATTTATTCAGTGCTATTTGCAGACCCGTTTGGGTTTTGGAGAGAATGAGGGTATCGTCTGCAAAAATAAGGAGTGGAAACTTAGTGCCACCCAGGGAAGGGGCATCTGTCGGTGTGTCCGCGATAAACTGCACTACTCTGTTAATGAATAATAAAAACAGAGTCGGAGCTAGGACACACCCCTGGCGTACCCCACGTGATACTGGAAATCTCTGAGTGACCTGCCCCTGCTTCCCCCATCTAACTTGTGCATAGTTTCACTCATGCAGTCTTATAACCAGATCCAAGAGGTCACTAGGCATACCCATAATTCTCAAGGCCTCCCATAACTTAACTCTGGGGACAAGGTCGAATGCAGACTTTAGGTCTACAAATGCTGCGTAGATCGTTCCGCCACCCAGGGACACCACCTTCCAAAAAATGAGAATAAATCTGAACACCTGGTCGATCGTACTGACACAGGATCTAAAACCGGCCTGCATGGGGGATAAGATGTTCTCACTATCCATCCAGACCTGAATTTCAGCCAACACCATCCTAGATATTAATTTTTGGATTGCGTCTATCAGACTAATTGCCCGGTAGTTCCCCGGGACCGAACGATCCCCCTTTTCAAATATGGGGAGAATTTCAGCTCCCAACCAAGAGTCCGGAATTGGGGCACCGTTTGCGATAGCGTTTGCAAGTATTGCAATGTATGGCACCCACAGCCCAGGGGCATGTTTAAATAAATCAACCGGAATGCAATCCATTCCTGGGGCCTTTCCAACTTTCGTGAGACCCAGTGCAATCTCTGTATCTTTGCACTCAAATGCTACGGGGGGCACCACGGTCCTGGCTGTGCGGGAATTGATTCCGATACACCGCTAACCACTGTTTCAGTACCTTTAAACTGGGATTCGAAATAAACTACCCAATCCTCTTCGGCAACATGATTGGATGGGGTTTGCAAATCGTTACTCCTCCCCCACTTTACGATCTGCCAAAACTTAGTCTGGTTATTAGACAAACTTGCCTCATATAAATCCGACCAATACAAATCTTCCCAATCCCTTTTTGCCTCATTCTAAATCTTTTTATACTCATGCCTTGCCTTCCTAATATCTACACTTATACGAGTCTTTAGGGCAAGGATCAAGGCACTCTGTGCCTCCAGACAATTTTTGTTGTACCATCTGTGTCCTGGTTTCGCAACCGAGGGGGCCAGGGGCTTTGTATTTTTTTTTAGAGAAGAGGGCCTTCAGAGATCTAAAAAGATGTTCATGTAATGCACTTATTTGCGCCAAATTATTAACCAGAGGGTCAGCCAATGCCTGCATGTCATGCAGACTTCTCAAAACTAGGTTAGAGATCTTATCTAGAACTACAGGGTCTTCCACTATCATATTCCATTTTACCCTCCGTCTGTCATTTGTTAATATGGCTTCAGCAGTTGCACACTCGGTGGGGCAACTTTCAGTTGGTCTATTTTCAAGCTTCAAACTAAGAACCAAGGGATATGATCACTCTCCGGACGAGGATGAACAAACATATCCAACAGAGATGACCAGTACTCTATTTTTATAAGAAAGTAATCGATTCTGCTCGTTCTAACCCCATTATCGAATGTGGCCCTACCCATTGTATCTGAAATTGATCGGCCATTTACTGCTCTCAGCCCCCATTCAAAACAAAAACCTAACCAATGGAGTGCAGCCTCTGTCGCTTTTTTAGTGGGTTTTAAGTCAAGGGGGGGAACATTCCAGAGCATATCCTCTTCTGCAGCAAAGTCCTCGCCACTGTCTCCTTGGGGCTCGATGGTACAATTGAGGTCCCCAGCTACAATTACAAACTTATCCCCCCCTATCAAGCCAAGTAGGGAATCGAGCTCTTTTATAATTGACACTTGGCTCCGACCACCGGGTAAGCCACGGGCATAAACGTTAACAATGCTGATTTCTCGGTGGTCAGGACTAATGAGTTTTATTCCAAGAATGTCTGGGTTGGACACAGTCTCCTCTAGGTTACTTACTAGCCTTACCTCTGTTTGGCCACCAGCCAATCAAGGAGAACTGCAAGCTAACAATCTATGGTTGACAAAGGAGCACAATCATGTCTAGCTTTAGAGCGCATATTTCCTAGGTTCCAAATGAATACACCCTATCAAGGTAATGCAGCACAGCTTGGGCCCACAGGACCTACGGTCTGAGGCATACGACCTATTAAAACAAGCCTTCTCAGGCCCATGCTCTACGTTCACAAAGAGGACACACTGAAAGGAATTACCAAATATTTTTATTAAAAAAAACACTTTGTTTACATTATTTCATTTTTTGATATGATCTCAAGACCAACATACAATCAACCTGAAAGCACTATTGAGAGGAAGAGTAAGAAATAAAATAACCAAAGCGGCAAAATTCAGACACACTTCAAATTCATGTCTGTTCTTCTGGACCACATTCCTTAGAAAATCCTCTGGGATGAATTTACCCCAACTAATATGCCTCTCAGTCTTGTTAAAGGAACCACTGTCTATCTTGCGCTAGAAGAGGTGAGGGAAAGCATAATAGAATGGTCATCAGGGAAGGCGCCGGTCCCAGATGGGGTTCCAGGGCACCTTTTTAAATCATGTATAGATTTGTGGGCTCCACTAATCACCCAACATCTGAATGTAGCAGCACAGGATCACATACCCTTTTCTTGGAAGCAATCAGTTATAGTTCCCACATTCAAAAAAGGGAATAGAGACAATCCAGCCTGCTATCGTTATATTTAATTGACTAGCAGCCCGTCCCGACGTTGTCCGGGTATGAAATAGAATGTGTGTAATGTGTGTATTTGGCAAGGGCAATTTATTTTAAAATCGTGCTGTAGACAACATTTTTTGTTTCATTAGAATAGGGACGGAGAAGGGCCAGCTGCAGCCCTGTTTGATGTTAGCAGGCGCGTGTAATTGGTGTAGTGATCCGCCGACTGAGCCCGGCTACAGCCCTGGTTGATGTTAGCAGGCGCGTGTAATGTCGTTGAATGAGAGAGTTATCAGCCGCGGGTAATTCCGTTTAATGAGAGAGTTCAGTGACAGCGAGTAGGAGAGGCTGCAGTAATTGTCCCCGCAGTCACGCTCATTTGTGTGTTCCCCCGCTTGAGGCCCAGATGCAGGCCTGGTTGATGTTATCAGGCGCGTGTAATTAGTGTACTGATCCGCCGCCTGAGCCCGGCTAGAGCCCTGGTTGATGGTAGCAGGCGCGTCTAATTTAGTTGAATGAGAGAGTTCAGTATCAGCGCGCAGGAGAGGCTGCAGTAATGTTACTTAACAGGCCTCCAGCTGAACGCGTTTGTCATGCTCCCAGCACACGGCCACAGCAGACGATCTTCTGATTAATGTACGACCCACATGGCATGAAGGGCGGAACGTAGCACACGCCCCCAGCGTTTCTCACGCCCCCAGCGTGCCCCTTGATGTGGCACAATTGCGTTCAGATGGCATGAAGGCCGGACAAACGCACCCAGCGTTTCTCACGCCCCCAGCGTGCCCCTTGATGCTGCGCAGCAACGTAATTGGCACTTGTATGTACGACTTCACATGGCATGAAGGGCAGACACGCCCCCAGCGTTTGTCACGCCCACAGCCCACGATGTGATGGCCGTACCACATGCCCCCAGCGTTAGTCACAACGCAGACAAGCCCACAAGGGACTACTTTGCTGGCACGGTTCTTTTACCTTTTAAATGTATATGGTGTCCTACGGTACAATTGTATGTCTTGCACTGTATGATTGTGATTAACACCACTGTTTCTTGAAAAGTTAATAAAAACAATAAAAATAAAAATACATGTATATGGTGGCTGTCTGCATAGCCTATGTCCTTCTGCTGCAACTGCCCTTTCCAACGCTGTATTGGGTGTTGTGATTGGTGCTGTGGTTACTGAGATTACCCGCCTCAAAGGTTTGGGCTCTCTCTTTATAATATTAGTATGGATATGGATAGACACAGAAGTAAAAGTGCTGGGTAGGGTCTTGTTGAAGCGTCTAACAGATTGGGCTGATAATAATAAACTGTCAGACATTCAGTATGGATTTAGGTCAGTTCGAGGCACTAGAGAACAGAATTTGAATTGATATCTTTTAATTAATAAATACACTGTGGTTAAAAAGGTAAATATACATTTAGCCTTCATGGACCTCAGCAAAGCCTTTGATACAGGGGTGGGGTCTAAGCTGTGGGCTGTGCTAAGGGACATGGGTGTGGAGGAGGCCTTAGTGGCATTTTTGCATAATTTTCACTAGTAGCTTGAACCATGGGTAAGATATAGCCCACCCGGAGAATGCACTGACTACTTTTGGTTAGGGAAAGGGGTGCGGTAGAATTGCATATTAGCTCCACTCCTTTTCATTTTATACAGAAATAGATTAGACCAGTTTTTAAGGGAACATTGCGAAGATGTCTCCAGGATAGAACGAAGAACGGTTCCAGCCTTGTTATATGCGGAAGATTCAGTTCTTATCACCTGTATAGCCAATGGCCTGCAACTTTTATCATGTCGTTTTTATGGAAAATCTGGGTCATAAAATTAATTATTATAAATCATATACCATGACCACAGGACCTAAAGGTACGAAGACTAAAACCCATGTATTAAAGGACAATAACATAGGTAAGGTAGACAAGTTTCGCGATTTAGACATACTACTGGATGATAACTTGTCCTGGTACCCATTATTGAAATCTCACACCCACTCCGTTAATACCGTTGCCTTTAGCATTGATGCTTTTTTCAGGCATTTAGGCTAAAGTCATATGAAGTCTATATTACATCATTATAATGCCAATTTTGTTCCAAATGTAGCCTTTGGAGCGGAGATTTGGGTCTACAAATCTTCTACTTCTATACAAATGGCAGAAAATAAATATTTAAAGAAATTGTTACAAATTTCACAGAATTTCCAACAGAAATTGTACACAATGAGATAGGGGCAGGCAATATAGCTGACTATATTCGCCTGTGCTCCTTACTTTTATGGTGTTCAATTTGGACCAAAAAAGAGTTTGAATTTATTAGAGGAATACTGAGAGACTGTCTGCACATAGACCATAGCTTGCGTATATCCTGGCTAATTCCCCAGAGCTAATCTCAAAATCAGACATTGTAGGAGTTGAGAGGGCATTTAAGGTGTATACCCATGAAGGGAGAACTATAGATTCACAGCAGAAGCACTGCTGGACACATTATACCATGGTGAAATCCAGAGATAAAATGGAATTTTATTTAACACAGGATATGCTGGTTACCACAGAAAACTTCTACCTAATTTTCGTTTGAATATGTTCCCTCAACTAGGAGCTGGATGGCATAAGGCACACAATCCTCTCATTTGCACATGTGATCCGTTCTTTGCACTAGACACTTTACATATTGTTTTATTCTGCCCTAAATGGGCCAATTTGTGACAAAAGTATATATGCCCACTCCTGGTGCCTTTGAATTTTAACCAAGCAAGACCAGCCCTCCTATATCTTCAAATTTTAGACAATTTTACGGTTTGCTGGTATTTAACCAGATTTTCATTAGGTGTGTATTATTCTTATGTCTGACACTGAACCACGATGGATTATATATTATGGAATGATATTTATTGACGTTTTCTTTTTATTGTACTTTTATGATTGCTGAATGTGAGAAGTTATCCTGGCATATTTCATTTCATTAAACTTTATTCGCTTCACATAATAGAAAACCATAAAAGTTACATAGTACCATTAAATTACAAATCATCTATAAAAATATGCAAATCACAAAATACTTTCACAAACATACGATACAGTTGTTCCATTAGACATTCAATAATTAAAAGGAGAAAGGCATCATATTAATTCAGTTGTTTAAAAAAGTTAATTCATAAAATGCACCATCCAGGTCCCTTAAGGGTCCAAGCATTTTCTGTACCTTAATGAACATTTCAGAAAACCAACCACAAACGGAATACATTCTGGTTTTAATAATTGTAAAAAATGGAGAGCGCGGCGTACCTGTTTAAAATGTAGCTTTTTAAAAAGAGATTTTAAAAAGAGCCTCCTTGGGGTTTCATAAAATTGACAAAAAACACAAAGTGCAGCAGGTCCTGTGGAGACATGTTGTCGCAGCCACAGGGTGCTAGCACTTTGCCTTTATGACTCCCCTTTGGAACAGCTAATAAAAGATGGAAATAATCCATTCTAAACCTGATGAGTAGAAAGCGCTCGTGGGCAGATAACGGCCAAGATAAATATGGCTCCATTTCTAGAGTTGACTTAAGCATCATGTGCTTACGGACACTATTCTTTAACAGATACGTCTCCTCTCTTTTCATTTTTTTGCGCATGATAAAAGAGTGTTTCACAAAAGGCACATCTGCCCTAGTAATACAATCAGGTGATAAAAACAGGTCCGGACGACCCAGCTCACTAAAGCACCCCTTTAAATACTTTAACCACGGTATGTCAGTCGAGTGGTCCAGACTCAAAGTCTCTTTTAACAGTTTTTGAGTTAGGTCTAGATTTTCATTTAACCAACATTTGAGCCAGAAAAGTAATGGGCGCATAGCCAGGATATCACATATATATGTAAGGCCAGTTTCTTCATGAACGATTAAGTTCGCGGTCCCATTAGGAACCCCCAACAACTGCTTTAAAAAGTGATTTTCCGTCATCTGTATACCCTCTAGAGCAGTTTACCCCCATAATTCGCTACCGTAGCTGGCTATCGATACACTCTTAGCTTGATAGCTCTTCAACATTGCAACCACTGGGCGATTGCCCATTTTAGCTGCAAAGTTAAATATCGCTGCATTGGACCTAATCACCTCTCCCCTTTTCTTTTTTAGCAGTGCGCCCCAATTTAGGCGATCATCCAATAGAACCCCCAAATAGGAGAAGGTCGGGGATATTGGCACTCTTTCTCCATTCACCTTAAAGGAGAACTGCTTTTTGGAGCGTAGCCCTACCTGCATTGCGTAGGATTTAGAAGTATTTATAGCCAGATCTCATTCAGCCATAAACCCACGAAAGGCATCAAGCAGGATTTGTAGACTTTTGGGGATACGTGCCAGGAGGACTGCGTCGTCTGCATATAGCAAGACTGGCAGTCCCCTGCGTCCCACATACGGAAATCAGCCCCAGTTTCTAGCAACATCTTATCTAGGTCGTTAATGTAGAGGTTGAAAAGGAAAGGGGCTAAAATACACCCCTGGCGTACCCCCCTTTCAGTGTTAAAATTCCTGGTTACCTTGAGGTCCTGAGCATATCTGATATTCGCCCTAGTATCTCTATGTAATTCCATCAGGAAGTCCACCAAGTTTGCCTCCACCCCATGGCCTTCATAGACTGCCACAACTTTCCCCGGTTGACACAGTCAAAAGCTGAGGAAAGATCCATGAAGGCCCTGTAGATTGTCCCTTGGAGGGCGATGGTGTACTTTCTGAGGTTTAGATAGAGATGGTCGAGTGCCCTGGGCGGCACCCATACTGGATATCGGAAATTATCTGCGTAAGGGTGATACTCGTGCTTTTATCTGTATTATTAGTTAATTGAGTTATGTCACCCTCCATAGGCACTGCTAAGCCGGCAATTGGTGATCTGGAAAGGCGTCTGTTTACCAACTCAATCTCTCGATCTATCACCGTTGCTGCTCTAGTCAAAAAGGCGTCCATAGTAGTCACGGTTGATTTTGCGTGACCTAAAACCTCACCCTGATTTGTCTGGGTCTTACGTTTCCCCATTTTGGGACTTAGAACTAGTGTCCTCTTGCTTAAATCAACCAACAAACTTTCAATTATCCCCTCAGGATGTGGTTGCTGGCTGCAAACATATGAATACACCAGATATACCAGATATCTGACAGTTATAATTCAAGTTCACCATAAAAGGGAATAATAAGAGTTCAGGGTTACTGACCAAGTCTTTGAGGGCCGCCCGCAATTTGGAGCGCCTCCTGGCGCTGATAGATGTAGGGCGTCACCTCCAAGACTTCTGGGTGATGTAGTCCCGCTAGATCGTTGGGAGTTGGGAGTAGGCCCGGGTCCGTGACAGGCACAGAAACAACCGCGGGAAGACAGGCAGTCGACCTGGTTCTCAGCGCCTCCTCACAGTGACACAAAGGGCAGTGCTCCCGGTAAGAAAAAGCATCACCAGAAGAGTCACCTACACCTCCTCAGCTTTGGAGACGCAATTTAACACACCTCTGCGGCCCTGTAAACTCCCCGCGCTCCACCTGCACCCTCGCCGTGCTGAAATCGGCAAATGGATAAGAGCGGGAGCAGAAAGTCGCCTACACCCTTAACAGCCTCAGTAACTGGCTGCAGGCTGGCGGGAAGGCGAATGGGTGCTCTAGAGAATCCGGACCGCACCTATTCCACAGATGGAGCCCTCCTTTGCTGCAGCGCGAGGAAGGAGTAAAGGAGGGAGCAGGGGGGGGGACGCCGCTCCGCTCACCTCTCTCAATCAGCCCAGCACCTGTCCACAGATGGAACCCTCCTTGGCTGCAACGCGAGGAAGGAGGAAAGGAGGGAGCAAGGAAGGGCACGGAAGGGCGCCGCTCCGCTCACCTCTCTTAAACGGTCCGATTCGACCCAGCTCTGATCGTGGCTCCGGCAGCAGTAGCGGTTCCTGTGCGCCACAAAACCCAAACACAAGTTCCAGATACGGCCGCACGCCGCATGCAGCCTCGCTGCTTGGGCTCCGGCTCCTGACTGCAGACCGTGGCAACAACAGACTCCTCTTTCACCGAAGACTGAACGATTTTTGGTGTTCAGAAAAGCCTGGCATATGATGTCCACCATTCTAGTGGGCACCTTGCACCAGTCTAATTGACCCTTATTGATGGTGGTTGTAAAGTCAACCTTATAGACAAGCTATTCTAGCGGTAGCACGGACCAGCAGTCTTAGGCTAAGACTTCAGAGAGCATGTGAAGAAAGCTGTTTTACCAATTGTAATCCCTTGAATACCAAATTAAAGGACACCACACAAGGTATATATCAAATATATATGTATTTATTCTAAACACAACGCCTCTGCACTCTTTATGAGGTCAGAGATCGAAGTACATCACAAGTTACTCAATTAGCATACGATAAGTTGCACAAATACAGTTATGCCCTAGGGGCCTCACAAACCATATACTAAAGAAGTGGTATAAGAACCACGTGAGAGTTAGTCAGCAGGCCTAGGGCCTGTAGAATCGCTGGGGCTACACTAAACAACCAAAGGTTAGGAAGTAGGAGGCCCACAGGAGACGCGTGCAGGGTCTAAACACAGTCGCGAGTTAAAATTGACTTATAATGGGAAACAAAGAAGTTACAAAGTTACTGTTTAAGGACACTTCCGGGTGGACTACGATAAAACCCCTTTAAACTATGACACTTCAAGAGTCAAGATCTATGGGAGCACCGGAGTACTCGTGTTACCTCACCCAGGGAAGCCAGGTGCATAAGTGCCTTTTGGTGTCGGGTTTCGTCGTCGTTTTCTATGGAGAGCTGCAAAGAAGTGCAGCAGGCGACCAGAGGAAAAGTGTCCTGGTGGATCCAAGGGTGGATCGGTGATGCGAAGAGTCTGAAAGCAGAGGGGACAGAGTCTGGGTCACTAGCCAGTGACCAGGAAGGAACCAGGCGATGTTGCGTGCTTGAAGGTGAAGAAGGTGAGTTTGTCTCTTCAGCCACGAGGTCCAGGAGGCATCGACGATGACCAGGAGCTGGATACGAGCTGTCCCATGACGGATCTAGTTGACTGCGGAGTCGGCATCCGGATTGGACCCAACAAGCCTTGGCAACCGCAACCCACGCAGGATGACGAGATTGGCTCTGTTGCAGACCGGCAAGGTCCGTGGCGCTTCTCCTTTGAAGAGAAGCTGGAGCAAGCATGGAACAACCAGGAAAGTAGTTTAGTTCAAAAAGAAAGTCTTCAGAGGGCTCACTACCCAACGGGCAAGGAACCGGGAAGACGCGTCGAGCTGAACTGCAAGAGCAGGCCCCACACGGCACTCGTGGAGTGTGGAGGGCTGAGCTTCGGTGCAAATAGCGCTCGGGTCTGGGGCTTCTCGTACTCTAATGCACAACTGAGATGGTACCTCGGTCGTCGAGCAGTCAGCAAAATGCAGGATGTCCAGGGTGTCCAGTCCCACGTCTCTCGTGTCCGCCACGGGTCTTAGCTTTGCTGTGGATGTGGGTCGGAGTTAGAGAAGTCTGAGAGTCCAGTTCCTGTGTCACTGAGTCTTCAGTTTCCGGTGGGAGCGTCGATAAAGCAGACCGGTAAGTTACTGGTGGTGCCTGTTTGCACAGGGTGGTCACTCCTTGACCACAAGGGAGATGTCTTCCGTCTTCTAGTCAGAATAGAATGTCGAAGGTCCAAGAGTTCTGTATCAAAGTTTCTTTCCAGGATAATCTAAAGTCCTGGGGACACAGCTCCTATACTTATACTAAGCTAAGGGGCTGGATTACCTGCCTAGGTCCCTCCTATGAGTGGACCTGAGAAGGGGGTGGTTACACCCCTTTCCCTTTGTCCATTTTCGCACCAGAGCTGGGGCTGGAGTGCCCCAGCAACTGGTTTGTACCGGGCTATACAGTGAGCACCTTGTGTGCCCCAGGCAATGTCTAGATGCATTCACTGAATGCAGTCCTCCCTGCCCCAATACACATAACCCCTGTCTGGGGAGGTGCTGGCACCTCCCTGGACAGGAAACCTATTGTCCAGGCCGCCCTTGCTGGAGTTTCCCCCAGCACCAGGTGGTCCGACTCGTGTCTCTGGCAGCAGCATCCATTTTGTGATGCTGAGACGCTGTTTAACTTTAACCGGGTAAAGCAGTAGCATACATGTATTTTCCCACTAGAAGGGTGGAATGCTACCCCCGCCACCAGAACTGGCGGGGGTAGTATTCCAAAGTGTTTGACACCTTACACGACATGTTTTGATAAAGCCAAACCAAAGTTAGCATTAACCGCGAGGATTATAATGTACTTAAGGGTATATGGCATGGCTATATCATAGAACAGCTATAAGGAGATGGTTCCGAAAGCTGCAGAGGGGCTCAGCTCATGCTAGGGCACCCTCTCACATAAAACCAAGCACTCTGCCTTCAGGATTGTCGAGGCCTACCATAGGAGTGAGTTATAGGTGTATATGTGTCTATATGTAAAGGTAGATATAGGTATACTATATCTAAGTAAGGGGTGATTACACCACCTTACCCAAGCTGAGTGATCAGCCTGTGGTGTCAGTTTGGAGGGCCAGCCAGGGGTGGCATAATACATGCTGCAGCCCCTGGTAGGCCTTGGATGCACCTAGGCCCTGGGTACCTATGGCACACTATACAGCGGCTCACAAAGGTGATCAACTACCCAAACTGGTATGTACCTAAAGTACATGGAGTCCATTTTATAGGGAGAGCAGATAGCCTGGGGCCCTGAATAGCAGGATCCCATGCCAACTAAGTCGAAAACCAGCAAAACACTAGGCAAAAAGTTGGGGTAACCATATAGTCAGATATCCACGTTCCTACACTGAAGCTAATCGAATAAAGTGTTTATTGATTGATTGATGATACCCAAAGCGACACACGTTAAAAACAAAAGTGTCCACCCAAATATTAAACTAGTAAATTAATTAACAGAATGAATAACAGGAACTGTTACTCAAGTTAGAGTCTCAAGTGTGCTACATTTTCAGAGCACGTTGAATTCAGCATGAAACTCAGAGGAAAGTAAGATCCACTTTAAGTATGGCATTTTGTGTGCAATGCAAGAATCATGTGGTCAAACATTATAACTCTGTGTCACAACTACTAATTCAGTCACTGGGGAGTCACTGATGCAGTCTGATCTTTGGAGAAAAATATCCTCAATTACTGAAATTCCAGTTCTTTATTTCCTTTATACAAATATATTAATATACATAGAACTAAATACTGCCCATGAAATAAAGTTGACCAATCAAATCAAGAACTCTAATTTTTTCCTAGCCAGACAGCTGACCTCACATGATATAGCTCTTAAGAACCAAGCACTACATGTATTGCTAATGTCACTGGCAAATGTTAGCATATGAAAATGTTTGCAATCACCAGCTCACAGGCCTATCACCATTTGTTTAAATTGAGACAAAAGAGCAAGCATGCTTATCAATCAATCAAGGGTTTGTATAGCGTGGCTACTCAAACGTGAGGGTCGCAAGGTGCTAGGGGTATGGGGGGCGTCGGATCCGAGAGGGTGTGGAGGTTAATTTGAAGAGTCAGGAAATGAGGTATTTCTTGAATTGGGTCAACGAAGCGGATTACCTGAGGTGGAGGGGCAGGGTGTTCCAGGTTTTGGTGGTGAGGTAGGAGAAGGATCTGCCTCCAGTTCTGGTCTTGTGGATTCTAGGGATGGAGGCCAGGGCAAGTTGGGCAGTGTGGAGTTGTCTGGCGGCTATGTGGAATGAGAGGAGGTGGTTCAGATATGCTGGTCCTGCGTCGTGGAGGGCTTTGTGGCTATGTGTGAGGTGCTTGAAGGTGATTCTCATGCTGACTGGGAACCAGTGGAGTTGTCGAAGGTGTTGTGTGAAGTGGCTGCAACGGGGAATGTCAAGGACCAGCTGGCTGTGTCCTTTTGAACGTTCTGTAGTTTCCGGAGCGGATTCTGTGTGATGCCAGCATAGAGTGTTTCTGAAGTAGTCTGCAATTGATGAGTGTGTGGGTGACCATCTTTCTGGATTCTGTGGGGATCCATCTGAATGTCTTTCGAAGCAGGCTGAGCCCATGGAAGCAGGATGAGGCTATTGCGTTGATTTAGTGGTTCACTGTGAGCGAAGTGTCAAGGTTCCCAGTGCTGTGGGCTTGTCCCAGAAGATGAGTACTTTGTTCTTGTCCGAATCGAACTTGAGGCAGATCTCTTTCATCCAGGTAGCAACTGCCTTCATCCTGCTGTGAAAGTTGATTCTGGTGGCTATGGGGTCGTTGGTGACGGAGAGGATCAGCTGGGTGTCGTCAGTGTAGGAGACTACATTGAGCCCGTGGCTTTGGATGATGGCTGCGAGGGGGTCCATGCAGGCGTTGAAGAGGGTTGAGCTGAGGGAGGAACCCTGGGGCCTTCCGCAGCCGATCTCTGTAGGTTCTGAGAGGAATGGGCGTAGTCTGCCTCGCTGTGTATGACCTGTGAGGAAGGAGTCGATCCAGTCCGGTGCCTTGTCACAGATGCTGGCATTGTGAATTCTCATGATTACGGTGCGGTGGGAGATGATGTTGAAGGTGGCAGAGCGGTCCAGTAGGATGAGGGCTGCAGTTTCGCCCCGGTCAAAGCATGCTTATGAGTTCAGGTCTTTAGATTTGGCACAGGTACTTCCGCAAGGACACAAGAGTAGCTAGTTTCAGTGTCTCGTAAAAGATACCATTCGAATGGAGTAATGGTTCGTACTGCTAATCTTCACAAAGTATCCTTAATTTACGCACCACAAATATGAGTTTCAGTTGCTGGTGTAGAAATGTAAACAAGGTTTTGGAACAAATGCCAGGAAACCTATCTGGCCCAAAGCGATGCCCACAAACCAGTCGAAAAATGTCTGAAGAGATCGTGCAAGGATGGCGTACTACAATGGTCACTTTATAAGTGTGTGGGGCACCGTTCAGTCCCAAGTGCCTTGTCACAATCCATTGAAGTCCACCTGTTCATGGACTAGACGTTGGGGGACTAAAGGTGGTTCTGTGCTACAATACAAAATATTCAAATGGCCTAAAGTACTTATAATTTTGAAACCACTGGTGGCAGCTGGGATGTTGTGTCCACAAGTTAGGAGCATGTACTCTGGCTACCTCTCTGTAGTGGGCTGGTCCCACGTGTACAAAGGACATAGTAGACGAGGCTGAGAAGTACTTCATGTAGTTTATTAAGTCCTTAAGAAGTATTTACAGCAAGCCCCACCATGAGCAGCCTCCTAGCTGCTCAGCCCATCTTCCAACTGACGCACTCACACCAGGCACCCAAGCATTCCATACATGTGAATCACACAAACATTCTATGCAGAACACTCATGCTTGCTGAGCAGCTAGGAACAAGGTGAAAGGGAACATAACAGCATAACATGAGAATACTACACTCTTACCAGGAAAACGCTGGAGACAAGTGACCAGGAACCCAAAAGCAAATATTTCTGAAACTGCTGAATGGATTTTGATTTGGTCAACTGTTCTGGACTCAGGGGGAACTCCTATCCTTATCTCCTGACTCCCAAGATCAATGGCTTGATTCAAGCTGTTCCTCAAGGCTTGTTTGTTCAACTGAATGACAAACACATGCTTGACTGTAGACTAGACATGGTCTGGAAAAAAGAAGGCTCACCAACAAATACCTTCGGCGACAACTTCTCCTTTGGGTCCCAGGTGGCACAGATGAAGTGCTGGGTGTCCTACTGGACAGCAGGTCTGTGGCTCATGTTCGAGTTGTGGAGACCAATCACTGACTCAACTTTTAAACAGCAGGCATGGCTCTCTCTCTAAGCAAGGCAGTCCAGTGGCACTTTAACTGGAATGCAGGCCAGACTGGTCACAAGTCTAACAGGAAGGTAAAGTTAGGCAAGACTTAAACCTGCGCCCACAGAACTACGCTGGTGTGCAGATCCTTCCTATGCTGATATTCTAAAACAAAGTACTGGTCAAAATGGTCAGTATTTATGAAGCCAGCGGATAAATTTGCTCTCTTACAATGTTCAAATGTTTGATCAGTGAATGCAGAGGCCATGAACAACAAGAGTTCCCCATTTGCCCGGTTCTAGACAGCCCAGGTCGAATATGCATTGGGTCTCACGTAGCAGGCCACATCTCACAGAGAAGCAGCTGAGGCAGGAAGGGGAGTGAGTAGCACTCTGGAAGAGGGACGGCAGCAACTTCATATACACCTGTAGGTCTTAGGCGGGAAAATAATTGTTTTATAATAATGGGTACCCTCGCTAACAGAACCTGGGCTGCATGGAATAAGGACTTTTTTCCATTTTCGGTTGACTGACGCACAATCTCAAAATGGACTCCATCATGTGCTCTATGTAAAGAATATAGAGACTTCACACTAACAACCTACAGAAACGTTCATTTGCATCTTCCAAATATATCTCACAGGTGTGGATGTAAATGGTCCTTGTTGAGGAAGACTGAAAAAGAACATGGAGCCTACCCTTCATTAATGATCAATCTTCCAATGCCATCAGATCCACAAAGTCCAATTAGGGAGTGACGCAAACACTTCCTCAAGGAGGGATACATTTCTACTGCTCCCTCATGGTAAAACATGACTATGGGTCTTAATCCATTAAATTGGGAGAACCCTCATTGGATTCACCCGCTTTTCAAGTTCAGTGAGAGAGAAACAGAAACCTCGGCAGTGCAACAAAGGGCAAGGTACAATGGCTTTCTATAGATTTGCATGAGATGCTGCATCCAAATAATTGGGATTTAATTAGAGTAAAAAACAATTAAAGTGTATTTTGGAGTATTGTTGCACAACTAATTGTGATATTCGTTGCTGCATGAGAAACTAAATTACTGTATTGTTAATAGGCTTATGAGTTCATCCAAAATCAATTGTGTTACTAAAACACAGCGCTACAATAAGGAGGAATGGTCTCTGCATGGTTTCCTTTATATGGAGTAACACTATCTAGACTCTTCCCTCTTCTATCCTTCCATTATCCTATTCAAGCCAACTAGCAGACTCACATGTCCACTGTTCAAATTCACCAATATTTTCCAAAAACAAATCTACTACTAATCCTTTTGGGTACCGGATTAGAGTGCTACTTGCCAAAAAGTGATTTGACTCCTTGTCAGGTGTAGTAAGCACTGTATAAATACAATTACAATACCCTTCTTTTATATGATGAACCAATGTTCTCCAATTAAAAGCAGGACATCCTCCTCCTCAGAAGTGGTGGTTGAAAATTATACTGGCCCTCTTTAAAAACCCTGTAATTTACTGTTATAAGTTTTGGTTAAGCTAAATTACAGGTGAAGCCCTCCCTGCTGAGATGTACCTGCACTACTCTAGTACAATGTAGCCCGACAAAAGTTGGTGGTATTGACTTAATAAGTGTATAGCATTCTTCCTCAGAAGAGCTGGAAATATTAATTTGAATGTATTTCAGCTTTGCATAGAAGTCAGTGTCCTTCCTGGATATAAATAAACGATGCATCCCTGCTAGTAGCAGTTGTGTGTGCAGTGCATTAATCAATTTCTCATCAAGTAGAGTATCTAGCTGTCCATGTGGAGCAACCAGGGCCGTACTGGCCGTTGCGGGCACCGGGAAATTCCCCGGTGTGCCGCAAGGGTGGGGGCTGGTTTTGGGCCCCTGGGGGCCGTTTTTGTTAGAGGGCTGTTTTTACAGCAGAGCTGCAAAATCGGCCCTGTAACAAAATCGGCCGAAAACCGGCCCTGGCAAAGAGCTCGGTCACACCCCAACCCCCCCCCGACGGGGCCAGCCGAGCCCTTTCCCAGTGCCGGTTTTGGTTCCCAGTCCGGCTCTGGGAGCAATCTGCACCGAGCCAGAGGCCTGACACTACAACATGATGAGGAGTTGGACCCTCCAGGCACCTGTCTCCTGTACCCATCTGTTAGAAATTGGGTTTCTGGTTGGCTCAGGAATGCACCCTGTCCAAGCAGGAACCACAGTCCTGGTCAGGGTAAGTCAGATACACACCCAAAATTAACCTGTGATCACCTTCTGGTAGCTTGGCACAGAGCAGTGAGGCTTAACTTAAGAGGCAATGTGTAAAGTATTTGTGCAAAACACTTAAAGTAAAACAGTGGTAACAGCACACAAAAATACACTTCACCTGGATAGAAAACTAGAGCTTACCTTATTGAACAAAACAAGACTAAAATGACAAAAATCCAATAAGTATAATCGGAGTTATGATTTTTAAAAGAATTTCTGCAAATAGTCTGATGAAAAGCATAAAGCGCAACCGAGGCTATCTGGTCGCGCTTCACTGGGTCAAATTCAAAAGTTGTGTACCACAATGAGCAGCTCCTAGTCTTAGTGTTGCTAGTTTAAGTGCAGTGTTTAAATTGAGAGTGCAGGCATCTCACAAAAGGTGAAGGACTGGTCTCATACACCACTGGGTGTCATGCTTCATCATTGACCAGTCCTCGCCCTCTAAAAACTTGGTTTGATAGAGGGCGGGCATACACCTGACGACAGGGATGCACTTCTAAACTAAGTGGGGGGCCAAAGAAAATCGAAAGTGAGTTAAAAGGCCATTGTGGGTGTCAGCTTCAATTTTAATAGTGCCGGCATCCATATGGTAGTTAAAATAAGGTGATCGGTGTCATGGGGATATTAGTGTCACCCCACCGCTGTGAATGAGGTCAACATGTTTCTGCCTGTAGGCCCATCTGGGTCCGTGGCATTCATCAGGACCTTGAAACAACGGGCTCCACTCCTAACACACTATGGTGAGAGGGTTCCACTAAGTGGGGTGATAATGGTCACTCTCCACTTCTGAACTGGCTAAATCTTGTATGCCTGAAAGAAAAAACAAGTAAATAAACTAATATCACTGTCACTTTAACTAGTATACACAATAACAGATTAAGCCATAATCACCATGGTTCTAGCGTGAGTGGCTAATAGTGCAGCAGTCAAGTGAAAAACAATCTGTGCACCAGAGTTGGAGAAATTTTCCCACTGCGCTTACCCTGAGATGATGTCAAAATGGTCCCATAGGAGGGAGGGGGCAGATGAACCCTTTAGGTCCAAGAACTAGAAAGAGGTGGGGAGAAAAGCAGACAAACAAAATATTAATGGCCCCCGGGGGACTGTCACAAGGACCAACATTTGTGTCTCACTGTTGTAAAAATGACCGTATGACCTGTAGGGAAAGAAACCATTCAGCACCACATTCATACTCTTACTGTCCAATGACGTGATCTCCGCCTCTAAGCCTAGGACTGCATGCCTTTGCTCCAGGCTGGTGAAGTGAGTTCGCTAGTGGCTCGTATTTATAGTCTGAACTGCGGGAGTTAAGTGATAAATTGGGTAATAGGTGAGCGCTACTCCGGGGCAGCTGTGTGGGATCCGGTGTCTTAGTGATACCCATGGGAATGGCTTGTGCAGTCCCTGGCTGCCCTTATATGGTTACCGGAACTGCCCCCATGTTGGCCCAATTACGTGTTGAACGTGAGTGTACCGCAGAATTGGCGGCCGTGAGGGAAGTGGCTCACCCGTGTTCATGCGCAAAAGAAATCGGGAACATTGCGCATGTCAGTCTTGTTTGGTAGAGCGCTATGGTCCGTATAAACCTGGCCGGCGTAAGTGTTTGAGGAGGAGCTTAAATAGCGCATGCCCGAATAGTATTTTAGAGCGCGTGTGTGAAAAAAGGACTCAGTTTAAAGGAGGGCTTAAAGTTACAAGATCGCGTCTGGAGCGGTGATGCCAATTGTGGTGCCAGCACGGTCGTGATGACTAATATTCCTAGTGAAATTCTTACTGTGCACCAATGTACTCATTTATCAGCCCACATTCACAACCCATTCGCATTGTCATTTGTATTTGTATCTGACAATTACAGTCTTGTAAAGTAAAGAAGAGAGGTGTCAATCAAGATGTGGGGCGGGCTTTAGGGGCTCTGAATCTTTAGTCAATGGTAATAACAGTACGATGTTATTGTTGTTAGTGTGATGTTCAAGGCCAATAGGAAGTTTGTAAAGCGATATTGAATTAAAACAAACTTGGACAGCAAGTTCTAATCAAACCGTAGCCAGAAACGTAAACTCAATGTGAGTGGAGTATTAGTTGGTAATAGAGTTTCCTAGAAATGGAATACTAATGGAATGTCTGTGTATGGTTAGTCAATGGCCTATCCAGAAAGACCCAGAGATGGGAAAGAAAGGTGAGGGTCAGAAGTGTTCCGAATATGTATAAGCTAGTGTAGGAGGATGTTTTCCAAAGATGTCATCTTGTGCTTTGTTAGGTTACTGCGGATGGCCAGATAGAGGGCGGTTGGTCCTTACTGATTAAGCTGAAGCCATGGGATATCGTCATTAAGGCCTTCTTTCCAAGTGTGGAGGCGGTACACCCACCGCTGTTCTCGAATGTGCAGTGGCCTGCTGAGGTCAGTCGTATGTTTCTTCATAACTTCCAGAACAACCCATCTGAGGTCTGTGTCTTTGAGATTCTTTTCTAGGAAATGTCTGGTCAGTTTAGTATTATTCTTTTTACAGCGAATGGTGCTGCGGTGCTCATTGATGCGTTTTTTTCTGGTCATCATTCCCACGTGGTAGAACAGATCCTTCACAACACAGACTGGAATTTTCTTACACCACACTGTTTTGGAAGTTATGAAGAAACATACTACTGACCTCAGCAGGCCACTGCACATTCGAGAACAGCGGTGAGTGTACCGCCTCCACACTTGGAAAGAAGGCCTTAATGACGATATCCCGTGGCTTCAGCTTAATCAGTAAGGGCCATCTGCTATCTGGCCAACCGCAGTAACCTAACAAAGCACAAGATGACATCTTTGAAAAACATGCTCCTACACTAGCTTAGTTAAGTATAAAGTGGTTCTGTCGGGTAGCGAGAAATTGCTTTAAAGGATGGCTAGCTCAGCTCAATATACATCTAAAGTAAACCCTCTAAAGACATTCAAATCAGAAATATAATCTTTATATTATCAGGAAATCACGATACACAGGAATTACTTCATTCTGTGGTAACACAAGTTTCAGTAAATGGTAAAATCATTACAAACAAGCATTTGCAATGCAATAGGTCTCGTATTAGGAAAGTTTGAGCTATTGGTATTGTAAATGACAAATTTTTTATTTAGGTTTTGTTTTTGAAAGTAGCTAAATTAATAGCTTTGTCATTTACCATGCCAATAGTTATAACTTTCGCGACAAGCTCTCAATTGAGCACGTATTATAAGTGCTTTTTTTTAACCCTTGATGCAGTTGAACATCTTATCAGAAAGAACAAAATAATAACCCACCTGATGATTACATCAGGGTCAAATTGCATTATAAAAGCTTTGCTTCTAAGGGCCTGCATTCTTTTTATAATAATATCCTGCATTACAGGCAAAGCAAACGTCACAACATGAGCAGCAAACACTGCAATTTCTAGAATAGTGCTTCAGTTGCCAACGTTTCTAAGAAGCACATTTAAAAAACAAAAAAACTAATCTCTAGTTAACGCATGATGATTCCAAGATAAAACAAGATACATGTTGTGTGTGGAGACCTACCAAACACTACATAATTCTGCTTGATAGACGCGGCTGGTGATAAACGGCCGATTCAAAGGGCATTGTAGCCGTTATTTCCTAACCACAGCCCACATAATTAGCAATAGCGGAGCTTACAGTGTGTGATTTAGCCAGTCCTATTTCTTCAGATGTCCTTTTGGGGTCTTTCAAGCCTCATTCTCAAGCTCAGCGAAATGAGCTGCCGAATGAAGGAAGCGAGCTAAGTAGCGCCACAGAGAAGTACTCACAATGTTGTTAACTTACCTACACCTCAGACAAGTGTGCCAACATTAACAAACACGAGTCCTGGGGTCATTCATTAACAATAGTTTCCCCTAAGGTGCTGTCACCAGGACCAGTGAAATTCACTATTTCATTTCTCCCCATGTAGCATATATGCAAATCGGAGAAGGGACAATAGACCGAGATTTATAATCTCGCCCATTTTATGATCTTGCCCATTATGAGCTCCTGAATTCGGCGGAGATGTGCAGGCTTTAACTTTTTTAATAGCCGGCTGAGAAACAATAATTTCTCCATCAGAAATACAGAGCTCGGCTGCCTACAGCTGCAAATGGTTTCTTCCCTATTACAAGGCAGAAGGTGAAAATGCGGGCAGTGCCAGTTGTCACTTAGCAACAGGAGTCTTTCAAGGGTGAATGCGGGCAGAGGTAAGGATGGTGACCGTTAAGGAACATATCAAACAAGTAACAAGAGTGAGGCTCACCCCAAACACAGACACACAGTCTCTCACACACGCAAACCAATAAGCATCAGACACAAACACGCACAACCAAAGACACTATACAGAAATGCAACTGAACTGATTAAAAAAGTGTGATTAATTAACAATATGTGAACTTACAAAGTGAAGGCGGATTTGTGCCATGGCGGAGCAGGGAGAACTCTGAGGGTGGAGGGAGGAGGTCGGGCAGAGCAGCAAATGCTGCGGAGGAGGAGTGAGTATTGAAGAGGCATTGCCGCCTCATTAAGGGAAAGGTTGTGTTTGCGACGAGTGGGGAGGGGGGAAGGCTCTTAATGCAAAGCAAGAGAGGAAAAGCAAACAACTTTAACAAGGGATTCAAAGTGACAACGCTGCTGTGCGCGTCCATGCTGTGTTGGAGGTGGGAGGGTTGTTCTAAATTATGAAAGTGGGCGCCGTGGCACCCATGCATATTAAATATATGCGCATAGCAGCCAATGAAGTGGGCAACGTGGCATTTAGAAAAAAAAGGGAGAGAACAACACGAGTGGTGGGGGAACGCACGCACGTATAAATAATAAAAACAGGCAAAAGCAAATGGTGGGGGCCTGAAGGAGGAGGGGGTGCGAGGGATGAGTGAGGATGGGGTAGCAGGGGAGGGAACACGGCCTGGGGGAAGCTGGCTGGGGAGGGGGAGGAGAAATCCAAGGAAGGCTGTGTGCGTGGAGAGAGGGGAGGTTCTGGAGCTGAAAGTAAGAATAATTAGGGGAGGAGAAGCCGAGAAGCCGCAGAGCGCATGCTGGGCGAAGCCCTTTGATGTGCTGCGAAGATGAGCGGCCGGGAAACTGAAAGTACGGCCGATAGGAGGGAGGGAGGCTGATGCGCGTGCTTGTTTGGTCACGTGGTTCACGTGAACTTCAAGAAAACTGCAGCAGAAAGCCCGTGGTTTCACGAGGATTTTGAGCACTTGAATTCTCGATCCCTCAATGCGCTTGCGCGCATTGTAGGTCACGAGACCTAAAAACATGTGGTGAACGTGACTGTGGTGAACAAAGTGATCAGTGCATTAAATCCAGTGACACATATATACAATATATACAAGGGGAATGGGTCAGTATGGTAAGTTCGTCCTCCAAGGAGATAAGGAGTGATTGTGCAAGCTCCTGGAGTTATCTTGACCAGTGATGAGCGTCGACGTTTCGACCCTATATAGGGTCGAAACGTCGACGCTCATCACTGGTCAAGATAACTCCAGGATGGGTCAATGATGAAGCATGACACCCGGTGGTGTGTGAGACCAGTCCTTCACTTTTTGTGAGATGCCTGCACTCACAATTTAAACACTGCACTTACACTAGCAACACTAAGACTAGGAGCGGCTCATTATGGTACGCAGTTTATGTTGGAGGCTGCCATTTACCAGTACCCCGTGCCTCTGGTTCCCTTAGTCCAGATTTATCTGTCTTTTGTGATTTCAAATTCAAAAGTTCACAGGGCCTGCGATGGAGCACAGGTCAGATATAGGGACCATGTCTGACCTGGGGTGGTGTGGAGTGCAAAAAAAGATGGTCCCAGATCTCTGTACTGGGGTGAATGTATGACAATGTTCTGCATTCTGTCCATCACCTGTTTTTGCCGATACAGGGACCAACCTTGTCCTGCTGAAAAAGTACCTTGTTGGAGGATGCATCGAAGTCGAGATGGGTGGAGCTGGGAGGCGATGCGTTGGTTTCGATTCCTTAGGATTCATAGGCAATGAGTCATCATCGAGCCGCACAAATCGGGGATGTGTCGTCATTGAGCCACGCTGGATGTAGGCGATACAACCTCGACAAGCCATGCAGCTATCGATGCAGTGTATTCATCCTCTGCGGCAGTGGCAATGCATAAGCGTTGAGGGGAGATGTGTCAGTTCTGACCGGCACAACTATGGCGATGAGCGGATTTTGCAAGTACAGCACAGAAGAACACACTTCCAAGGGCCAAGGACTGGATTGGCACCACTTGACAGTGTAACACTCACAGTTGGCAGAGTCCGGGTGCTGTAGCAGGATTGTTGGCAGTCTTTGATGTCCCTGAAACTTCGAAACAGGAGGCAAGCTAGCAAGCAATTGAAGTCGCTTTGGTTCTGGGGATGTAGAGATGAGGGTCCAGTCCTCCTCACTCCCAGACAAGGAGGGCATTAGGCAGCAGAGTAGAAATCCAGCAGAGTGACAGTCCATTCAGCAGCACAGCAGTCCTTCCTGGTAGAAAGTCCTCAAGCCGAGAAGTGTACTGATTTGACAGGGTTGGAATTGCAGTAATTATACCCAGTGGTGCGTTTGAAGTGGGGGAGAATTTAAAGCGGGTCTTTGAGGTGCACAGAGATCCTCTCTCTCTGCCCTGGCTCCAGACTCACTACAGGGGGTTAAGCAATCCTTTGTGAGGAAGCAGAACACCGCCTATTCAGGTGTGTCAGCTTCTGCCTCCCATCCTGCCCAGGATGACCCATTAGGATGTGAATGGCCCATCAGATACATCTAAGTATTCTGTGTGTGATTGTTAGAGGGAATGCACAAGACCCAGCTGTTACCCACCCCAGATGTGTATTGGAGATAGCCAGCAAGCACACAGAGTTTAAGAGTAAAACAATGGCAACTTTCTAAAAGAGTCATTTTTAAAGTTGCAATAATAAATCTAACTTTAACACAGAAGAGGGCATATATTACAAGTCCATAGTTACGATACATGATAGTTCTACTCCTCCTTAATCAGGATTTATACTTATTAGATGTAATAAGAAATCCTCAATGTTAACCGATGAGAAGGTTAGACTTCACAGTAGTGAAAAAATAATTTAGGAGTTATCTACTATCAGGACATGTAAAACTTATAATAATAGATCCTACATTTTAGCTACATAGCATCCTGTCCTATGGGCTTCCTATGGCCTATCTTAGAGGTGACATATGTATGGTATCACCAGATTAAGAATGATATGGTATCACCAGACTAAGAATACGACCACCTCAATTCAGTGATTGATAATCCAACGTTGACTTAAAGGCGATCTCACCCAAAGTGCAAGCTGTACATTCAGGGACACCCTGTGACTAGTCTCACAGACACTCAAATCCACTGTATGTATTATTTCTAGAGCCAACTATCAGAACTTGCGTCTAACTGAGGCACTAAAGAAAACTTCCCCTCAGATCTATGCATATGGCAGCTCAATCCCCATTGACCTAGCAGGAGTGAGTTTGACCACAGTCATGAAACAAAATTAATCTATCACTAGACGTTTCTTTGTAACCAATTCAAAAGGGGGCATGTTGGCCAGCTGCTGTGCAGCAGCACCCTTGAAGGTGATCACATTTGTATTTGGTGTGCAACAGTATGGAGTCAAAGTATTTCTGGAAGAGTTTACAGAAATATTCAAAGGCATTCAGTGTCTGAAGGACAAATCTATGAAACTCCACATTGATCCTTCCACCCATTCCTTTGAGCTTCCACACAGAAGAGTTCTGTTCCACGTATCAACTCAGGTAGAACAAGGACTTGAGAAGTTAAATGCCGCTGGAATAATAGAGACAGCAAAAGGGACTACTCCCTTGGTATCTGAAATAGTGGCTGCCAAGAAATCAAAGCACTGAGTTGCTATCCGCATATGTGTGCATATGAGGAAGCCATATGAACAGCCGTTGGTGCAATTGGATCAGAAGGCATGCTGTGTCTGTGGAAGTGATCTGTCACGTGGGTTATTTTATTATTTATTTTGACAGTTTTGTATAGCGCGAACAAGACCCTTGCGGGTATCAGCGTGCTTTGCAGGTGACATACAGGTGGTTGACAGATACATAAAAATACGATGAATTGTGCGAATACATTCCTGGTAACTGTTAGAGACTAGTACATATCAACAAGAGTATATAAGAAAATTCAGGAGAATCTAGATAGGAAAATCGCGTACACATCTTTTTTAAAGAAAGCAGAGGACGGATTCAGTCTTGTTTCAGGGGGCAATCATTCCAAATCCTGGGGGCCATTCCTGAGAAGGTACGATTGTAAGTTTTTTTCATGGAGAAACGTTGTGGTTTAAGTAGAAGATTATGAGAGCTCCTGTGGTTCTGCTACCCCCCCGATAGTACTGGTTTCTCCGCAAGGTATCTTATGGTTTTTTGGTGCAATGCCTTATGAGTCATACAGGCGATTTTCAAATGGATTCTGGCCTCAAAAGGTAACCAGTTGAGGGCAAGAAGGTCAGGGGAAATGTGTCAGTTTCTTCTAGAGCCTGAGTGAGTCTAGCGGCTGTATTGATCGAGGCTCTTAGCGGAGGGGTTGTTGATCCGGGGAGGCCGTGGAGAGAGCGACACTCCCATATTCCACTCTGTGAATTACTAGGGTTTGAACTGCCTGTTTAAAGTCATTCGCAGGTATGAATGGTTTCAGTTTTCTCAGTGTGTACATCTGAAAATTGGCTCCTTTAGTTGCAGCGCTGATGTGTTTCTGCACGTTTAGCTTATTATCCAGAGTTATTCCTAGGGATTTCGCAGAATCAATGATGCGAGGTTGACCATCGAGTGCAGTTAGGTGCTGCATCCAATCAGTCAGTCAAAATACTTTATTCGGTTCATAATAAAACCATAAAAGTATACTAAACAATTTATGTAAAGACAAAAATTATTAACAAAAAGCCATAGAAACACAGCAAAAATGTACAAGCTAAAAATGCATACAGTACCTATTATCATTTCGTTTAAAAACATCCTTTTAAAACCAGGTAAATATTAAAAAAAACCATCCTCCACATCAATTAATTTCGGCTAAATCATCACATTTAACTAGTCCCATCTGATTTTTTTCTTTAATCTTACAGCCACGGTGCGGAAGTTAGCGATATTAAAAATCTCCCATACATTTGAGAGTAGCTGCAAATAATGGAGAGCTGGTTTAACTTGAGTAAAACCTTTGTCTTTTAAAAGAGGGATAATAAAACGCTTACGGATATGAAGAAAGTGCTCACAAAAAAAGATAAAGTGCATTGTGTCTTTAGTGGAGAAGCCATCACAAGAGCAAATCCACAAATCTTCCTCCCTTTTCCACCCCGAAGATCCATCAAGGAGGAAATGAAATTGGTTCAACCTGAATCTAAGTAATAAAAAACGATGATTAGAGTTATTTACAATTTTCAGGTATGGTTCAATAGCACAAGATGTTTTTAACAATTGGTGAGCCCTTACAGTCGATTTAACCAGCTCTCTATCCTCTCTGGCCATACAGGCCACTAACTTATAGGATTCCTTGACCCACTTAATGTCCCCTTTCACCAGCTTCTCAGGCGAGTTTAACAGTTCTGATCGTCCCAGTTTGACAGATAACTTGTAAACATAACTCAGCCAGGGGATACGGCACCCAAAATCATGCGATAAACAATCTCTAAGGATTTCCTGATTCAGTTCTAGGTCAGGGTTTAGCCAAATAGAGATCCATTTTAAAAGTGGGGCAATAGCTATTCGATCCTCCACAAAACCGACTCCACACTCCTGGTGGACAATGTAGCCGGATGTGGATTGAGGGACAGATAAAATATTTTTCAAAAACGTATCCTCCACCACTTAAATAGCCTTCGCATTCTTAAAACCCCAAAGTTCTGCCCCATACATTGCAAGGGAAATACATTTTGCATCATATATCTTTAACAGCTCTTGAATCGGTTTAACCCCCAGTTTACGGGCAAAACCCAAAACAGCTAAGGTGGATCTTGCCAATAAATGTAGTTTCGCTAATATTTGGGGTGACCATGAGCCTTGGTCGTCAAAGATAACGCCTAGGTATGGAAAGGTAGATACCCTAGACAGCACATTCCCTTTGCAATGCAAGGTCTTTACCCCTTTCACTTTGGTGCCAACCACCATGACGTGTAATTTCGAGAGGTTGACACTAAGGTCTATGGATTTCATAAAAACAGAAAAAGAATTTAAAAGGCTTTGCAGCCCTACCGCAGTACGTGCTAAAAGGGCGGCATTGTCCGCGTACAGCAATGCCGGGATTAATCGTTTGCCCAACCTCGGTATATCCTTGCACGCCTCGAATAAAACTAAACCTAAATCATTAATGTACATGGTAAAGAGCAGGGGGGCCAAAATGCACCCCTGCCTAACACCATTAACAATACAAATCTTCCCTGTACAATTACCCTTACGGTCGTATCTCACGGGAGCGGATAGGTCCCTGTGCAGGTCAGCGATGAAGTACACAATATTTTTATCTACGCCCAAATGAAGAAGCATCACCCATAGTTTGGACCTATTCACTCAGTCAAAGGCAGAGGAAAGGTCCATAAAAGCTAAATATAGGGTTCCCTTTTTGGCGATTGTGTACTTTCCAATTAAAAGTTGTAGGTTGAGGCTTTGGTCGATTGTGCCCCGCCCTTTCCTAAAACCAAATTGTAGGCCTGAGAGGGTATTAGTTTCTGCCAGCCACCCAGTGAGTTTACTTAAAACCACCCGAGCAAGCACCTCAACAGCAGAATCAATAAGGGAAATGGGTCGGTAACAACTGGGGTCCCCTCTATTTCCCTTTTTAAAAATAGGTACTATTACTGATTCAAACCAGGTTTCCCGGCAATCCTGATTTGCAAACCTTATTAAAAACATTACACAGAACCTTAGACCATGTCTTGACATCAGATTTAAAAAGGTCAGCTGGGACGCCATCTGGTCCGGGAGCCTTGTTACATGTCATCTGGCTAATGGCCTCTGCCACTTCTGACTCAGTGACCGATAAAGTATAAGCGTCATGCACAGGTAAGGAATTAACCACCCCTATGCTCCTTCATAGACTGACTTAAAATGGGAACATCAAACTTGTTCCTGGATACTGTAATCTAGTTGGCTATTACAAGATCCTTGGAAAAAAGGTTTGACCACTGCCCAAAATTTTGAGCTATTTTTAAGAACATCAATAGATATTAGGTCATTCCAAGCATCGCATCTAATCTCTCGTCTTCTATTATCTAGGGCTACTTTATAGGCTTTCCTTGGAGCTGGCACGATAGACTTATCCACTGGGTCTTGTTTTAATGCCACCAACAATTTCCAATGCGCTAATGAGCAATTATGATCAAACCATCCCTCCCCGGCTTTATTTTGCGCCCTACCGGGCCGTTAAAGTTAGTCTGCGAACTGCGTACAGATTTTAGTATAGGCCTCTAAAACATCCTTGTCCCCTGCGTATTCATTCATACAAATACGCATCTCATCTCCAACCTTAGTTAATAGGTTGGTTTGAAAATCCTTCGGAACCACTCGACACCACTGGATTCTGCGGGCCAGATATCTAATTTATCTGTCTTCCTATTGCCAGTTTCAGGTTTCTTGACCACATCCACCATGGTCAGGACCACCGGGTTATGGTCACTGAACGTAGACCAAATTGCCGTGTAGCCACAGACCCTGACGCCCAACAAAGAACTAATCAAGATATAATCAATAGTTGATTATGTACCATTCCCTTTAAAAGTGGGTATGGCCCCTATAGATATTCAAGGATATCTTAGGCCATTTTCTGCCATCAGTGCCTCCAAAAATTCTCCATGCGCGGAGTGCTCAAAATGGATAGCCCCTTAATCTGGTGGGCCTAAACTGTCCCAGACATGGCAGTTCTCAGAGCATCTATGCACATTAAAATCACCCAAAACAATGATTGAATATGGGTCAATATTTTCTTCTTTATATGTATCAAGAAAATGATACAAACTAGCAAGGTGTTCTGTGGCAGTGACTCTACCAAAGGAATAGTAAAAATTAATAATAAGGATAGTGCCGACATGAGTAGAAGCAATTTGCACTGCTAAACAATGAAGCAAACCTGTGTCCAATTTAGTATGGGTGCCAGGAATATTTGCAGAAATCAGGGTCACTAACCCACCCTTCGCCCTCCCCATAATTGAGGCATTTGCTGGGAGAGAGTAAGTCATATTGCCGTCTAAACATAACAGGTTCTCAGTGTCCCATGTTTCCTGCAGCCCAATGATGTCGGCTCCGCATACAGATTTTCTCTATAAGACATCATCTATTTTGTTTTTTAGGCCCGCAATGTTCCAAGATAGAATCTTGGTACCCTCATTAATTTCAATAGGACCCACCCTCTCATTAGATGAGGTACTTGCTGCTGATGTTTCCCTCATATGAGTCATATCCATCTGTACAGCAATGTTTGACGAACCTGGAATAACTAGTCAATCAATCTCTTCCAGGTTTGAAAATGCCTCAAATCTATTTTGGGTGGGTACAAAGAAATCACGAGAACCCTGGACCTGTTATAGTTGCATGCGGTCTGACCTTTTGTAAGACATTGGTAGCGTGTCTATAAAAAAAACCCTAAAGGAACAATACCAATACCATCCTCCATGCAGTGCCTAGTTCCAGCCCTATCCAAGATCAATTTAACAATCTGCGGGGAGCCAAAGTTCAATATCACACAGTCCCCTCTACTGGTTTTGACTGAGTTCCCTACCCAGGTGATCCTGCGTGCCATTTTAAATTCTTTAAATAAGCGACTACCTAAACCCGTCAGATTATTTACGTGGTTGAGCGCCTTATTTCTCAAGGAAATCCAGTGTTCCTCCACACCACTCTGCAGGGGGTGGAACATTTGTCAGGACAACAGTATATGCGGTCGCCTCGAGAGGTAGGTTTAGCCTATCTGATCTATGCTGACAAACACGGTCACCCTGCCCCGGGACCTCATTTAACCTATCTGTTCTGTGCTGATGTACATGGTCACCCCGCCCCAGGCACTCATTTAGAACACTACTAAGATCATCCCTTAGTCTTTCGTCAGAAGACCGGACATGCTTGCCGCCTATATTCACCAAGGGTGCTTTAATGGTTACAATACCACTCACACCAACCACATTAGGGGTCTGATTAGACACGGCCCCCAAAATCCCGGTCGAGGTAATCGACTCACCAGACCCTCCATTCAGTGAGTTACGTACAGGGGGGAAAAGCTGATTTTCAATCCTGCCCAACCTAGAATCGATTTCAGAAAGTTTAGAGGAAATAGGTTTCAGTAATTCCAGTAATTTCTCCTCAAATTTAGATAAAATTCGATTTTCCAAGTCCCACGACACCCGATCCGACCGTACTTGTGTGCTAATATCCAACATACTAAGGGTGCTTAAACTGGCGGCCTCATTCGCACACCCTTTCTTTCCCCGTTTACCTCCCCTTTTTTTCAACACTTTACTGGCCTGTTGTAGGGTGGCCGGAATACTACCCGCTTTCCTTTTTGTTGTAGTTACACTCGCCACGTACTCCCCACTGCTAACTTTATTCAATCGTTGCTGACGATTCCGTATTTTGGAAGGGGAAGGGTAAGTCGGGGATTTGGCCCCCTCTTTTTGAGAGGCATCCTCGGACAGCTCTAAAGTTGATAACTAAGGCCCCTGGAGGAGCGGTGTAACCACCTGGCCATCTATATAGTCGACTGTACCAGCTGGCTCTAACAGCAACAAAGGGCCAGTTGAGGGAACACCAATAGAAGAGCGATGGTGGTCCAGTGAGAGGCGCCTTTGGGTTAATTCAATCTCCCGGCACAATACCGATTCTGCTCTAACTAAAAATGCATCAAGGGTTCACACTACCCGTGAGCCCCCTGCTCCCTTATCACTGCCTTTACTCATGACCTCGGGTAACTGACAGTTTATACAACTGGTAAAAAACACAAGATTCAGTGTAAATACACCTCCAAGACAATTATAAAGTCACTAACCACCTCACGAGGGAAACCAAAATGTCAAAATAAGGGGGGTGGCCCAGCCCAACCTCCTCCTGGCTACGACGGGCGCGATGAAACAACAAACTGCGCTGAGGATTCTGGGGAATGTAGTCCTCTTCCCAGAACCCAGCGTAGACGTGAGTCAATTGCAGGGGCCAAACTGCGGTTCCTCTTGTGGTCGGCACCCCAACCGTCGACAGGGCAGCAGCGAGTGGCACAGATTAAGGCGGCAGGTAAGAAAGATGATCCCGCGCTGCGGGAGTGCTCCGCTGAATTTGAGCACCTCCCGGCGCTAGGTGATGACACAACAAACTGCGCCGAGGATTCTGGGGAATGTAGTCCTCTTCCCAGATCCCAGCGTGGACGCGAGTCAATTGCGGGGGCCAAACAGCGGTTCCTCTTGTTGTCGGCACCCCAACTGTCGACAGGGCAGCAGCGAGTGGCAGAGATTAAGGCGGCAGGTAAGAAAGATGATGCTTCATTTAAAGCTGATTGGTAAGTGACATCTCTCAGCTCAACTTCTATCAAGACGCACGCGTGATAACTCAAAAGGTAAATGCTTTCATCCAGGCAGTGAACGGCTTGCGAGAAATTTCACCCAGATACAGCTGAAGCTGTTGGGTGAGACCGGCAGGTGAGTGATTCTGTGTGCGCGTGCTGGGCAGATGGGAAGAGCGACTGAGCACGGTAATAGTGGCTTGCTGGTTGGTATGGGGGCGGGGGTCCTGTTCTGATGAACTCACGCGCTCAGCTCGGGATGTCCTCCATCCCCCTTGAGGCGGGAGCACTGGCGCGAGTGGTGCACGCTTGTCCGTGTGGCATCAGGATGACCAGGCGAGCGCGGTGGGAGCGCACAACGCCCTGAGTGCACATATGCTGTCTGGCCGCCAGTCAACAAAGATGGCGTTGGGCTGTCCAGGCGTGCGCGGTGGGAGCGCGCATCATGAGAACAGACACAGACGGCGTGAGCGTGCACATGGGCTGTCTTGGGGAAGGTGCTGCATCCATTCGCGGATCAGATCTGTTTGTTTGGGGGGAGCGATAAGGAGGAATTCTGTTTTTAGTGTGTTAAGTTTTAAATGGTTGCTTGCCAACCAGATCTGTGTTTTTGGAGCGTTGAGTTAAGGGACTTGATGTCTTCAAGAGAGTCGACCTTAATGTAGAGTTGTGTGTCATCGGCGTACATGTGATATTGGATGTTTGAGGAGTTGAGAAGATCAGTGAGTGGTTCCATAAACAGACTGAAGAGTGTTGGGGAGAGGGAAGATCCCTGGGGTACTCCCAAGGTGTCTGGGGTAGGGTTAGATACAGATTGGTTAATCTTGAATCTTTAAGTTCTGTCTTGGAGGAAGGAAGTGAACCAGTTTAACACTGTTCCAGATAAACCAATTCTATGTTTCAAGAGGTCTAGTAGGTTGCTGTGTTTGACTGTGTCGAAGGCTGAGGGTAAGTCAAGTAGGATTAACCAACAGGCTTCATTTTGATTCAGTATTTGTAGGGCGTCATCTATGATGTGGGTCATGGCTGATTCGGTACTATGTCCAGATCGAAAGCCAGATTGGAATTGATCTAGCAGGTTGAAGCAGTGAATGTTGTTACCAAGCTGCATGTGGACACATTTTTTGGGCAATTTGGCCAGGGTCGAAATGTTGGATATTGGGCGATAGTTATTCAGGTCTGATGGGTCAGTTGATACTTTCTTTAAAGTAAGGGATATCTGACCTGCTTTGAGGATGTCTGGGATGGTTCCTTGCAAAAGAGAGGTGTTTATAATCCTGGTCCATAGGGGCACTAGCTGTGGCATGAAGGTCTTTAAGTGGGTTGCTGGGAGAGGATCTGTGAAATGGTTCGAGGGATTCAAAGCCATGAGCGTGTTTAAGATAGTTTCTTCACTGTAGAGGTTGAAGGTGGTCCAGGAGGCGTTGTATTTGAGGTTGAGCTTTGAAGAACCGTTAGGCAGGGTCACTGGTGTGGTCAGCGTGGTATTAATGTGTGTGTGGGTGTGGGATAGTAGGTCGTTACTTAGGTCTGTCTTTAAATTTTCAGTCCTTGTTGTGAAAAAGGCGGCAAGCACCTCACAGTTGGGGTGTGTTTCTGGACTAGCTTGGGGGGAGTGGGAGAAACCCTTTGATTGAGTTTTGATTATTTTGTATAGTTTTTTAAGGCGGTTCTTAGCTTGGTCTAATTTTTTACATATGAAATCAGCTTTTGAGCTTCCAATCTTTCTGTAACAGGAGTTTCTGGTGCTTCTTTGTAGTTTGAGGTAGGCAGCGGATGGAGCGGATCTCCATTGTCTTTCGATTGCTCTCAGTGATCTTCTGTCTTCGTTTAGCCTACCATCATACCATGGGTTTGAGTCCTTCGTGGGGACTCTTTTCAATTGTAGGGGTGCTAGGTTGTCAAGTACCATGTTCATAGAGCTGAAGTAGTGATTGGTCAGGTCCTGTACTTCATCTAATCCTTCCAGTGGTGGCGTGAAGATGTGGCTAGCGGTTAGGAGCACTGTTCCCAAGAAGCCGCGCGGCCGCGCGTGCACTTCTCTACCCCGAGCGCGCAGTCCCATGAGTGAAGCGTGCACAGAGGCACATCCCGCGAGAGTATTCGCGCCGCCGCCACTTTTAAAAGGCGCGCTGCGCGAAACGCGGGCATTTCCAGAAGGTAGGAGACGGCGGCGATAGGGGCGGAGGTAAGTGTTTCCATGTGGCCCCTTGTGTTATGTATTTTCCTGAAGCACCTGTATTGTTTTGATAGTAACATAAGGCTGCGGGGGAGATGGAGTGCTTTTATTTAAGAATCCATATTAATTGCAGCCCCTTCACGAGCGGCGATTAACATGGATATTTAAATAAAAGCACTCCCTCTCCCCCGCAGCCACGCGTTACTATCAGAACAATACAGGTGCTTCAGGAAAATACATTACACGGTATTCTCTATGGGGAGAGCTAAACTGGCTGTGAAGTGAAAAGAATCCCAGCGTTGCTTGTCCAGAAATGCAGGAAGCACTGCCTCAATAATGTACTCTATGATCTGGCTTACTAAGCTTAAAGCAGTATTAGTAGTACTTAGAACTTTTTGTGCTAATCCACTGCTGCCTTGCAACAATTCAGACAGCTTTTAGACTGATATTTTATTTTTCTGTGAACACCATCAGTTTTTCCCTGACGTTAGGTGCGTCTTGCTAAGGAGGTAACAAGTAATAATACCCAAAGTCTCATTTAGTTTCTGAGCAATGAATAAAATAACTGCACATGTATTTATTCTACTTAGTTAATGTTATTGGATCACGGAAATGAGGTACAACAGCATATAATATGGAAATACTATTAAGATTAAAGCCAGGTTGGTGTAAAATATTCTGCAGATAAATGTCAAAAAAGTGATAAATATGATGTGCACAAGTTATTTTATTCTGTGTCGGGAAACTGGAAAATAAACTGTGCAACCATAAGATGCAACAAAATTAGAGAATTACTCCTGAGTCAGCATTCCGTTCTAAAAGAGGACATTAGGGTCAAAATGTCACCTCTCACACCAGTCTTTCGTTCTGCAAAAAACAAATTGAGTAAAGCAGATGGTTAACTTCGTTAAAAATCCCAAATGTTAATCGTGGCACTGATGGTGAACATAACATACTTTGAAAGAGGAACTCTAGCAAGATGTGCTACATTGAAATTGTAGCTCTGTATTTAAGTACTTGATGTCACAGTCCCTATATACAGAAAAACGTAACGCGGGGGAAATGTGTTTATGGCACCGGTCCTAACTAGTCTGTCAGATGCGGTCAATCAGTCAGGGCTTCGAGCTCCGCTGTGCACTTGACACCCAGGGCTACAGCTTTATTGGCATGTATTATTTATACATTTCTATTTCAATTTACCCATATTTATTTTGTGAATAAAATCTGCATGCAACAGGTTTATTTACAAATTCATTTAATGTACAAGTATACCCGTGCGCATGGAAGCCTGAAGGGTATCGGCCGTAAGAAACCATACCTTATAATCACTCATGTGCAAAACACCTGGATAACAAGAGGTGCTAATGCTACCCGCTATGCATAGCGGAAGTCAGGCAGCCTTCGTTGGGACGTGGGCGGGGCCTACAAAGAAACAGGAAGGAACTGCCGGGAGAACGTCCTGGAACCCTGCACGCTGAATGCTGGCTGCCGAGGGACACGCGGAAAGAGCCTGGTGAGTGGGGGGGTGTACGCGCGTGTGTCTGTGTGTGTTCGAGTGTGTCTGTGTGCGCGTGTGTCTGTTTAAGGGGCGGGTGCGTGTGTGTATGCAGGGTGTGTGTGTGTGTGTGTGTGTGTGTGTGTGTGTGTGTGTGTGCATGCGTGTGGCTGTGTATGTGTGCATGCGTGAGTGTGGCTGTGTGTGTGTGTTTGCGGACTTCAGGGAATCTGAGGCAGGAGATGGGCACGGCGCCGGCCTGGACGTGCGCGTCCACAGACACCAATAGCCGCGCGTGCCTAACCCCCGTCTCAGATTCCCAGGAGATGGGCGACATTAGTTGTCGAGCTGGACGCAATGCCTCGCATTGCTTTTCTCCAGCTCGACCTAACAAAAAGGGCCAAGGGGGAGATTTCGAAACCAGCGGGTATCAGGTCCCCACAACATGATTTAGAAACACAATAAAATACCCGGGGCTAAAATGATACATAAATGCAAAAAACAAACTCAGGAGTCTTTGTAATTGTGTTTTTAAGGACGAGAACCCTCATCCACCAAAGGTGGCATGCTTCGTCATAGGATCCCTCCTCACACCACCTTTTCGTAGGACCATATGTGACACAATAATGTAGGTGAATGATGCTGTGTGTATGAAAATAAAAGAATAGTTAATTTAAAAAAAACTAAATACCCCACAGGCATTCTGCTCTATTCTTGTCTGTTGGGTGTTAGGATTAAAACCATGCAGAAGTGATTCCACTGGGAGGAAAAATTATTTTGTTGATATGGTCAACATGTTTCTGCCCCTCAATTGCCCTAACCCTAGGTATAAGCGAATTCATTAGGACTTAGCAATACAACACTTCTGCTGTATAGTGCTAAAAAATGTGAAAGTAAAGGGAAAAAAATAGCATCTCATTAGGTGGTCACAAATGCTTTCTAGACGAGCCACTTCCACTGGACCCGCAAAAGTCAGGTCTTGACATTAGCCCTGGCAGAGTACTCAAGGTCCTCAATGTAACAAGCCTCTCACTCGCCGGGTGCATATATATTGTATAGGCTCTCAACATTGCCCCACCCAATGAACAGTGCTCCAGTTAAGAATCTTTAGTAAAAATCTTAAGATTGTACCACCGTTGGAATCTTGTGCTTTTCTAAACCTGAAGTGTACTTGCCTGTGTAATCAATTCATGTCAGGGCGTGTTTATCCAATTTGCAAACCGGCCTTAAGATCGGCCATTTCACTTTTTTAAGTAAACGTTCAGAGTGACATTTGGCGCTGCACACGCGCGTCTGGTTCCTGGCGCACATAGCCATGGTTGCAGCGCACAGAGACCCTCCACTGCCGCACACAGAGGAAAAAAATTAGAGGGAACATTGGTTACGAGTGCGGTAGGATTGAGGTTATCTAGGTTCCTCCTCCAGATTTTTGCTCTTAGGTTGGATAGAGAGTAATTTGACTACTTCCTTGATATGAAAAGTGATTATGTGATGGTCAGACCAGTCGCAAGGAAGAATCGATTCAAGCTGGATAGAGTCTACTTTGGAAAACACTAGATCAAGGTTTGAGCCCTTATCGTGGGTGGGATTATCACCTCTGGGTCATTTGGACCATTCCAGTGGAGGTTGAAATCCCCTGGAAGATCTGACTAATCTGTTGACCGACATTTGTGGCTAAAATATCCATGATGTGTTCGATGAAGGTAAGGTTGTTACCGGGAAGATGGTAGAAAAAGTGGAGTGAGCATATTGGTTTGTTATTGCTCGAAATGTCTAGGCAGAGGTATTCATATGAAGAGAATACCGGGGAGTTAGAGCGGTTCACAGAGAGGTTGTTCCTATGAATGCAGGCAATGCCACCCCCTAGCTTATCAGGTCTTTCAAGTCTTGTGATGTAATAGTTTGGGGGACTAAAATGTCTAAGATGGGTGTGGATGATTTGTTTAGCCAGGTTTCCGCCAGGATGATAAGGTCAGGTTCATTGGTTATAATAAGGTCAGCTATATCAGCGGCATGGTGAGATGCTGATCTACAGTTTAGTAGGATACATTTCAGCTGGACCTCGGTCAAAGTGGTGTTCTTGTCATGGGAAATGGGTACTCTCTTGAGGTTATTTTCATCAATACCTCTCGGGGTGTGACTTGTACTTCTAGATGCATTGGGATGGATGGGTTGGATTAAGGACAGTTTCTGTGTGTCGTCTGTGTGCGCTGGTTTAGGTTTTGGAGTGCTTTACATGAGCACCAGTTACATTACACAAGGACACATTCACAGGCACAGGGAGATTAAGTGATTTGCCCAGAATCACAAGATGTTGCGCCGGAGCTGAGGCTCAAACCTGATTCCCTAGTCGACAGCTCTAGCCGTATGGTCACATCCATTCATCCTCAGTATCACCCTATATTGTCTTATTCCCAACTTACAACAAATGGGCCGAATTAATTTTTTCAATGAAAATGATATTCATTTCAGAAATAAAGACATGTGCCACTGTCCTAGTGCATAATCACAAGCTGGGCATGCAGTTGTATCTGTGCTCATTTCCCATACATTAAATTACCTTAAGGGTAAGCAAGCAAACATGAATCTCACATAGTTACTTTTTATTGTAAGTGGTGAGATCTGGTCATAAAAAGGCTCAAACCCAGAATGGGTTTGATATTTAAAAACTCAGTAGTCAGACGGACACCCCCCCCGCCTCCCCGATCTATTAGTCAAATACCCGTCTTCTACAAATGCCCAGTACTCAGCTTTCACGGTGGCAATATTCTTGCTAATGCATTCCAGACGATCTCACAAATGAATCAGCCCCAGGGAACGACACCAGAATTTTACATGGCAAAGCCAAGAAATCCATTTGGCACCACTCATTCTCACCTGTTGAAGGATCTGTATGATTTTATCTCTACTACAATGGCAGCAGAAGACTGCACACAATCAGTATTGGTTGGTGATTTGGATGCCAAAGCTTCAACCCACAGTTTAAGGTTGTTTGCAAATGCTCTGAAAGAGAACGCTTTTAAAATCCCTCCAGCTATTTTTCCTAACCATAGTTGGGCAGATAAAAGAGGTTTGCACCCCAGCAAAGGTTACTCATAAATCCATCTCTGTGGGCGCTATATCATTGATAAAGTCAAAAAGGGAAATCCCTGGAAACCACAATAAATCCTTGTTCACATCATTCTCTCATTCTTTCATACCATTATATCGTAGAGCCTTGGTTATAATTCCAAATATATTAGCCAACTAGAATGTAACGTTTACAGTATCTTTTATAAAAAAAGATTTTATCTTTTCTGCCAGTTTTAAAATTTCAGAAATCTTCCTGAAAGCATTTACATCAACACTACACTATAAAATACAATACATAGATTGAGAACAGTTTGTCCATAATATTTCATCATAAAAAACATTCATAAAAAAGCATTTGCAACATAAAAATATATAACAAAATCACAATTAATCCTAGTGACCCCTTCATTAAGCAATTCTAATGCTCTTACTAGACCTTGCTCAGATCCAATAGCCCTCTAACTTTTGTATGGAGCCTACAGTACCAGAATGTCTGTGTATCTGAGGCCACCTAGGCTTTGTTTTGATTCTATACACAAAACAATTGTTTTGTGTATAGAATCCAAACAAAGCCTAGGTAGTAGTAGTAGTAGAAAGCTTTATTCGATTTTAGAACAATGTAAAATCATAAAAGCAACAATCAATGTAAACAGTTTCATATACACAGTAAAAATAGTATTAAATAAAGTGGGTGATAATAAAGCCTTACATCCATACTATAGTTCATACAGCTAAAAACTAGAGCTATTTAATCTATAAAATTACAATTTACCTCCAAGGTAACTCGGACTTTCAGACAGTTTTTTAAAAACATGGCTAGCATTTACAGTCTGGGTTAATACGTTGGCTTGTCCCTTCAGAAATTACAATATTTGTACAATAAATCAAATCTATTACGGGCAGGAGAGGTACTACCAGTAAAATCACGAAGTCCACTTCCCATCAAATATTTGTATGCTGTCGTTGATCTAAGTGGAGGGATATGTGGGGTACTTGGGTAGAAATCGTACAGGTCCCAGATGGAAATGGAGCCATCTCCTTCTTTGGGCTGGGAGGATCGTAGATGGGGGACAATGTTCAGATTCCTGAATTTAACTAGGATTAGGTCCCCAGGAATGTCTTTAGGTAATGACCCTAACCAGCCCACCCTTCTAACGCTCAGGATTCCACCGTCTTGATTGGGTGGGAGAGGTCTGTTTTTATTAAGCCAGAATATGACCTTATTTAGAAGGTCCTGTTGTCTTTCGGGTTTCCCATAAGTGGGTGCCGGTATTCCCGAGAGGACAAGCACAAAAGGGGCTGCTTCCGGGGGTAAATGGATACATGCTACTCTATTTCGCACTGCTCTAACAACAGGGTCATTTGTTAATAGAGATTTGGGGACAATTTTAGTAGCAGTTGGGGGTGGTATATTAGAAATTTGGGTTTCGATTGGGGCGTTTTTCCTTATGTTAATTGGCATAGGGGCTTCGGATGTAGTGGGTAGATTGGGACGATTAGGTATTGCCGTCTTTGTAGGAGGTAAAGAGTTGGTTTTAATAGTTGTCTCAATATTTGTCAGCCTATCCCCAGGGTATTAATTTTTTCTATCAGGGGTGCTATTATGGATCTTAGCATTTGCTCGAACTGAAATAGTAGTGGCGACTCGTGCAATGATACTTGCTCGTCCAAAATTTCAACATCCCCCTTGGATACGGTGGAGTTCGTGGCAGGCAATGTGAGACCAGCGCAAAGTTTCTGTATTTTACATTGAGTTCCGTGGTCATTATCCCCGTCATATTTCCTTTTAACACTTGAACCCTGTGGCAGTACAGCGACTTAGGAGTTGACCTCGTTGGATGATAGGGATGGTTCGCACAGTCTTCCAACAGGGATGTCGATATTGGGGTTATTTACATGGGAGGGGGATGCTACAGGAACGAACTTAGTACCACACAATACATTTAGTTCCTCCCAGACACGGAGCGCATTGCAGACAGGAGCGTGACGGCGCTTGCTGCTCTGCTCTTTTTAACTGTTTAACTTTTGCTTATTTTCATTGATTTTAGGTCGCTTAGACCCTCGCTCTTCCCAGCCCCTTACCTGCACAATAATTGTGTCCAGCACCGCCGCTTGGCGGGTTGGTTCCTGGGGTGGCGGACATCTTGTTTTGGGGTGAGTGGGCCATTACATCTGACAGCGCTTCAGTGCGCATGCGCCAGCGGGGGAACGCGTATTTAACGCGAGTCCCCGTTCTCTCTCCCCTGACACGGAGCGCATTGCAGACAGGAGCGTGACGACGCTTGCTGCTCTGCTCTTTTTAACTGTTTAACTTTTGCTTATTTTCATTGATTTTAGGTCGCTTAGACCCTCGCTCTTCCCAGCCCCTTACCTGCACAATAATTGTGTCCTGCACCGCCGCTTGGCGGGTTGGTTCCTGGGGTGGCGGACATCTTGTTTTGGGGTGAGTGGGCCATTACATCTGACAGCGCTTCAGTGCGTATGCGCCAGCGGGGGAACGCGTATTTAATGCTCCTCCCCTAGCGCAGCGGGATCGCGCAGCGGGCGTGTCCTCGCGTGGCCGGAGTCATGCCAGAGTCCTGCCCGTCCGCGCTAAGGATGCGCTGGACGTGGCGGGCTCTGGTCCGCTTCTGCCTCTTACCACCGCCATGATTACTTACTCTAGGGAGCGTTTGTATTATATCGGCAAGGTGAGCTGTCATTGCACCCTACAGCCCGTCCTCCCCTTATGTGGTCCTTACCGTTGCCCTTGCAATTGTTTGGTGCTCGGCCCTCCGCTGCCTCTCTCCCGGCGTAGTTCTTCCGTCGCCCTGCGTAGTAGAGGTTTGCCTTCATCATTGCGGATTATGCATCTTAATGTCAGGTCGCTCCTGAAACATCAGCAGAACGTGTACGATCTGATCGAGAATGAAGCCCCGGATATTTTTGCTCTAACCGAAACATGGCTTCAGGAAGCTGACACTGCCATCCCCAATCTTGTATGCCCTCCTGGCTATTCGATGTATATCGCGAATAGGCTATCTAGAGGGGGGGGTATAGCCCTGATAGTGAGACCTAGCTTTTCCTGTGTATGGACCATCCTTAAGACTGCGGGCTGTGAAAGTGCCTCCTTTAAAGTCTCTGTTAGCCCAGAATTCACACTCTCTGGGATGGTGGTGTATCGTCCGCCGGGCAGTGACGTGACGTTCAGGAATGCTTTCCCGGACACTGTCGCCACCTTGGTCACTGACTGTGCTAATTTTTCCATTCTGGGCGACCTAAATTTGCATTTCGACACACCATCTTGTCTGACAGCACGTAGTATTCTTATGGACTTAGAGGCCTTTCAACTATCTCAGCTGGTCTCCCAGCCTACTCATTCCGGGGGACATATTCTTGATCCTTTTTTTACTAATCTGACAGAAGCTAAAGTCACGTCGATTGCCCCTGTAGAGTGGTCTGACCATTCTTTGGTGTCCATTTGTTGTCCTATGTCAGCCACTACCTCTACTGCTTCAGCCAAACGGGTACCCAGAAGACCCTGGAGTAAACTCAGGCTGGAAGACTTTCACCATCTTTTGTCAGTGGCACCTTTGGGCCCATTGAACAACGTGGAGGAGGGGTATGATCTCTTCTGCTCCTGGCTCACTAGGGCCCTGGACGCCTTGATACCAGTTGTAACGACGAAGATCAATCCTCGTGTGTCGAGCCCCTGGTATAATGACGCTTTGCGCGCCCTGAAGGGAGCCTGTAGACTGGCGGAGAGGGCCTGGCGGAAGACATATGGGGCTGAGTTAAAAGCTGCATATGCCGTGTCCGTCAAGCTCTACCACCGGGCCATTTGTCGTGCCCGAGCGGCTTTTTATGCCGAGGAATTCCGGAACAGCATAAACCCGTCGAAGGCCATCTTTAAGGCGGTTAAAGATCTTATGTCTAAGCGATCCACCGTTACGGCCGAGAGCTCTGTCACACACTGTGAGTCCCTCGCTTCCTATTTTTTGGGAAAAGTGCAGGCGATATATCGGACATTCCCTAGTACTGATAATGTCCTGGGTAGCCCTAAGGAGACACTTCCTCAGACCACTCTGCTTTCATTTCCCCCCCTCACCTTGGAAGGGTTTGACAAACTTGCCACGCAAGTTAAATCTGGGTCCCCATCTGATCCGGTGAGGCCTGCCCTCTTTCGAGACCAGACCTTTTTGGGACGCATGGCTATACGTTCCCTGGTCAATCTTTCCCTAGAGACGGGGGTAGTTCCCACTAGCTGGAAGCAGGCGGTGGTGTCTCCAATTATTAAAAAACCTTCTCTTGACCCGTCTAAGCCGGAAAGCTATCGCCCCATCTCGCTGCTTCCCTGGCCAGCTAAGCTGACAGAGGCCCATGTCAATCTGGCCCTGTCTGAACATCTAGCCCGGTCCAATGCCCTCGATCCCACACAGAATGGCTTCCGTGCTGGCCACAGCACGGAGACTGCCCTTCTTGTGATGGTGGAACATCTCCGTGCGAGGTTGGATGCTGGTCAGACGGCGGCGCTGATTTTGTTAGATCTCAGCGCCGCCTTCGATACTGTATCGCACAGCATCCTCCTCCAGCGGCTCGAGGAGATCGGTATCGGCGGCCTGGCGCTGCAATGGTTCCGCTCCTTCCTAGACAACCGCTCCTTCTGTGTTGCCATCCCTCCCTTCAAGTCCAGGTTCCAGCCTCTGGCCATGGGGGTTCCGCAGGGGTCCTCGCTGAGTCCCACGTTGTTTAACATTTACGTGAGACCGCTGGCTGATGTCGCAAGGCAGTGGGGCCTAACTTTGGTCTCATATGCCGACGACACACAGCTGGCGGTTACTCTCAGCGGGGACGCGGAACAGGACGCCCCCAGGTTTCAGTCTGGACTGAAGGCGGTGGCCAGCTGGTTGACAGGCAACTGTCTCCAGCTCAATGCCACAAAAACAGAGGTAATGGTTGTCGGGAAGGGAGTGGAGCTTTGGGGCGACCAGTGGTGGCCTTCGGAGTTGGGCCCCTCTCCGACCCCGGTGTCGGAGGTGAAGAACCTAGGGGTCTGGTTAGACGCTGGTCTCACATTTATAGGGCACACCAAAAAAATTGCAGCCTGTTGCTTTGGACTCTTAAGAGGCTTAAGGCCAGTGCTTAAGTTCTTTGATGCCCCCACCAGACAGCTTGTAGTCCAGGCAACCATCATCTCCCGTCTGGACTATGCAAGCTCTTTGTTGGCGGGGGCTAACCAGGCTGAGTTAACCCGTTTGCAGCGGGTGCAAAACGCTGCGGCAAGAGCCATTGTCGGCTTACCTAGGTTTTGCCCGGTGGCTAATGTCCTTCGCTCCCTGCATTGGCTTCCGGTTAGGAAGCGTATCCTTTTCAAGGTCTTGTGTCTGACCTTCAAAATCCTAAGAGGCATAGGCCCTGAGATTCTGGCCAACTCCATTGCCTTCTATGTCCCCACCCGCAACCTTCGATCTCTAGGTCAGGCCCTTGCTGTCGTCCCTAGATTTAGGCTCAGCAGGATGGGGGGTCGTTCCTTCAGGGTGAAAGCGGCGTTAATCTGGAACTCCCTTCCAGTTGAAATCCGGCTGCTTGAGGACCTGTTGTCTTTCCGTAGAGCCATTAAGACATTCCTGTTTTAGCCTCTCTTTTGAGGTATTGTCTCCTTGTTATGTTGTGTTGCTCCGTTGTCTCTGCGCCGGGATGCTCCTTCGCTGGGGTCGCGGTGCGCAAAATAAATTGTTATAACATAACATAACATAACAGTAGGACATGTTTTGCGGTGTTCCCATGGTTGATGGGAGGGATTGCGTAATGTCTAGGAGTTGGGAAGAAACATCAGTGACTACTTCACTTAGAGAGGACAGTGTCTTCCTACTCGAAATTTCCTTTTCCATCCCCTTCCCCGAGCCCCGCTGTGAAAATGAGTTCTTAATTGCCTCCTTTCGCATCATTCTTGATGGAATATGTTCGATATTTGTGTCTATCATCGTGGAAACAAAGTGTTCGTGGAAGGTCAATATATAAAGTGGATTTCTGTACCTTGTGTAGTCAGAGAGCCAAGGGAGGTGGCCCGTCCCGTCCTCCTCAGGCCTCTGAGGGCCGCAGAGGGCCCGCCCTTTGCCCGGGCTTCGTCCGGCGTTGGTCCCGTGCTGCGATCCGCGCTGCGTCAACCTGGTGTTTTTTTGTGCGCCGGTGGGCGTGCCTCAACGCTGTGGTGGTCCTGCACGGGCTCCTGGGCAATGGAGTCCCGTGCGACAATCAGGGGAGTGGTGCGGTGCTCCACCAGGAGCGGGAACAGCTTCCCTCGCGGTGAGCCTCTGCCGGCGCTGCGGGACCCGCGCCAGCGGGTCCGGCGAGGTGTTTTGTGTGCCGGTGGGCGGGTGGGCGTGCCTCAACGCTGTGGTGGTCCTGCACGGGCTCCTGGGCAATGGAGTCTCGTGCGACAATCAGGGGAGTGGTGCGGTGCTCCTCCAGGAGCGGGAACAGCTTCCCTCGCGGTGAGCCTCTGCCGGCGCTGCGGGACCCCAAAGCCTAGGTGCCCACCCAACCCAATAATTTGTTAGCCTCCCTCCAACACTGAATCACCACCCCTGTATGTGCCGGAAGATCCTTACATCGCCTACTCGTGTACAAGAGAGGCTCGCATCTCCCCCCCGGCATGACATGCCTATCCACCCTGTAGGCTAGCTCCGACCCCGCAGCATAGTTCCAATCATTAACCACCAACAACTGTGAGGCCCAGTAGTACAGCTGAACGTCCGGGAGGGCCAGCCCCCCGTCGTATACCCCCCTAGTTAGCTTACGCAACGCTATCCTCGGGTTCACCCATCCCAGAGCAACGTCCGCACTGACATGGAGATGCTTATATACACCCCACCAATGATCAGATCGGGCGAGTTTTGCAGTATATAAAGCAGTCAGGGCAGTGCGAGCATCTTGAAGAGCGCAGCACGCCCCATCAAGGAGAGAGGCAAGGAGCGCCAGTGGGCGACATCCAAGGCCAAACGTGCCGGTGGGGCTCAAGATTCCTGTTAAAGAACTCAGCTCTGTCCCTGGTCACATAAACCCCCAGGTATTTAAACCCTTCAGTAACAATCGAGGCCGGGCATCGCGACGGAATCCTCGGGGGAGGGCCAGAGAGGGGATAGATCAGCGATTTGGTCCAATTGATCGTATACCCTGAGTAGCTACCAAAGAGCTCAAAAAGATGGAGCATCTGTACCATCGAGTGGTAGGGCCTAGCCATACATAGGACTATATATTCTGCGTATAATGATATACGCTCCTCCCACTCGTCCGTAAGCGACAGACCCCAAAACAACCTGTCCCGTCGAATCCAATGAGCCAAAGGCTCCAAGGCAAACAGGAGCAGGGACAACGTACATCCTTGCCTAGTGCCTCTGCGCAAGGGGAACGCCCGGGACGTCGCTCCGTTCACCCTCACTCTTGCCACTGGCTGTTCGTACAATAGGAGGACCCAGCTGCAGAACACCGGACCGAAGCCAAGACGCTCCAAGACTTTGAACAAGTAGGGCCATTCTATGCTATCACTCACCAGGACTTGCTGTTGTTTCCTTCGACTGTGAGAAAGATTGAATCCCTGCTTCAGTGTCTTCAGAACTGCTGGAACTGCGCAAATTAACATCGTCCTGCACTCCGTGTTGCTGCCTCCCCGGGGACTCGCTGGTGTGAGCGAGAGCTGCATTCGGCACGCTCTGTCACCCGCTCCCAGCTAGAGTCCACAGGGTAGAGGCCGGGCGGAGCAGCGCTTTCAGCCCGGGGGACTGCGAGGACCAGAAACCCTTGCTGGGACTAGCTGGTTCCTCTTCCCCCAGGCGACACGCCCACGGACACGCCCACCGGCGAATGAGGAAGCGGGCCTAATTTGCATTAAGCTTTGTGACCCCCGCTTCGCGGGCGCCACTCACCAGGACTTGCTGTTGTTTCCTTCTACTGTGAGAAAGATTGAATCCCTGCTTCAGTGTCTTCAGAACTGCTGGAACTGCGCAAATTAACATCGTCCTGCACTCCGTGTTGCTGCCTCCCCGGGGACTCGCTGGTGTGAGCGAGAGCTGCATTCGGCACGCTCTGTCACCCGCTCCCAGCTAGAGTCCACAGGGTAGAGGCCGGGCGGAGCAGCGCTTTCAGCCCGGGGGACTGCGAGGACCAGAAACCCTTGCTGGGACTAGCTGGTTCCTCTTCCCCCAGGCGACACGCCCATCGGCGATACAATTACAAATAACATCCGGGTCAACGCGCAGCGGGACGCGCGCGGGACCAAGCGCGGGGCGAAGCCCGGGCAAAGGGTGGGCCGTCTGTGGCCGTCCGGGGACGACTGAGGACGGGACGGGCCACCCCACTTACGTCTAGCCAATGAGGAACTCTCATAGCCACACTCTGAAACTGATTTGAAAATATATTTCAATCTTTACTGACCAATCCTTATCGCAGACCCTGAAACAAAGTCATTACATTCACACAAAACCAACTGCGACTACTATAAAAAAAGTAGATCTCCGGCCCCAAATATGAGGGCTTTAAAAAAACTTCGCTCACGAACAATCTATATGAGGCGCATGGGGACAGACGCAGCTGTCAGAAAGTCGGCAGATAAATCATTGAAACCTGGTCAAATATCAAGTACTCCAGCTATAAACAAATATTTCTCTACCCTCTCCAAGAAAAAATCTCTATCTTCATTTACAACTGAAGATCAAAATAAGCTGGATCCTTCAATAAATAAGGTTGAACATGATTCGTTACTCTTCTTCGATCAGAAATTCTATAAACAAGGACAGACATCAATTGAAAGTAATCTGGCAAATATCTCTCTCACTGGAGAACGTCAAAAATCGTTCCTAGATACGTCTCAAATAATCCCTATAACACCAACAAAAACCAGGATAATGAATTACCTTTCGACGTGTCTATAAGTGATAATACGAAGACAGAACAAGAAAAATCAGAAATATTACTAAACCAAAAACACCCACTAACCAGTTCACCAGAAAAATCCCCTAACCTTTACTCTAATCAGACCAATCTTACTGACCCAAATTTTTTACATTTAAATTTTGGAAACACTACCTCTCCCCTGTCAAAAGCACTTTTTACGTTGCAAGAAATCTTGGAATCAGTACTCACTCACCTTGGTCAAATTCTAGCTAACTCTGACGATACTTTAGACGTACAAATAGGAATACTTAAATTCCTGGTTGAAGAAAAAAAGAAAAAAGAACAAAATAAAGCTACATCAAAAAAACTTGAACTAGTCGAAACATTACAAACTGAAGATTTTCAAAAAAATGGAAATACGACTCCAAAACAACAGGAAGCAAGTTCGCAAACGAACAACATAGTAATAATCGAGACCAAAACCAAGGAATTAAGAAAGAAGAAAAAAACTCTCATTACATATTCTCTTAAAAAACTGTTTAAAGAAGAATCGGAAGACATCACCGAAAATAATAATAAGCATTTTCCTATCTTTTCGAACAAAGTATCCGACAACAACCGAGATCAGATTATTGGGGACAATAAAGCAGAGTCATCGGGAGTTACTGCTGAACAGAAACGTAGCCAACGAGAAAGGTCTGAAAAAAGTAATGACAGGGAAAATGCAAGGGGGAAGAAGAAGAGAAAACCACTAAGAAGAATACAGAGGAAAAAAGGGAATAATCTTAAATTTCAAAAATTCACTCCCATAAACTTGGTGAACTCTCCAGAAATTCAAAAAACACCGCAACAATATCAAGTTTAGCAAAGGTCTGACATTACTGTCTTGGAATTTGGCTGGGAAAACTGATAAAAAAATGAAGCATGCAACTAAAAACTTCCCAGATATTATTGGTTTACAGGAAACATGGTTAATTAATCCCTTTAAACAAAAAGGATACTACGTATATGAAACTCTGGCAAAAAGATCTAGAAGGGGGCACGCCAAGGGTGGTTTAGCAATTTTACTAAAAGAAGATCACTCTTGGTCACAGGAAATCATCAATACAAACACAGATAATCTACAATGTCTAAAGGTATCACTTAAAACTCAAACGTCAGCCACATTTGAAAAAATATTGCTTTTTAACATCTATGCACCTCCCAGTAACAACTGTGATTTGCTGTTTGATCGCCTAATGGAGATCATCACTCACATCATCGAAGATCATCTTTATTTGTCATATATTATAATGGGAGACTTGAACGCAAAAATTTCAAACTGCGAAATAAAGAAATGGGCTCTTCTCTTTAAAGAGGAATCTTTGGAAACATCACTCCCTGTACTCCCAAAAGGAACGAAATCAGACAAGAGAGGTCGCGCACTACTATCATTTCTCCCCAGTATTAATGGGACAATATTAAATGGTAATATCCATGGTGATAAACCAGCATCGTACACAAGGCAGGGAAACGGATCTCCCTCTATCCTTGACTATTTTATATGTGGGATCGAAGAAAAAGAACAAATGATTCAACTTTCGATTATATTCAATGAGGAAAGTGATCATGCTCTTTTATATCTATCAACTCAATGGACTGCACAGTCTACTTTCCAGAACCAGCCAATATTTCATAAAACCAAAATGGAAGTAAACGCAATGAGGCGTCGAATTTATTGGGGGACAGAAAATCTGGACCATCTGAGGTTATTAATCTCCCATACCAATCTGTTGACTACCATATACTCAGTCGATCCTATAAAGAACTTTGATTACATAACAAATAAGCTCAAACATGCTTTACAAAGTAAGTTAGAACACACCATATCAGTAAAAAGCAAATGGAGAAGTAAGCATAAAAATTCAAATCAACCAGTCGTAAAACAACTTAATAGGTTGATACGAGCCCAGTATCTGAATTTCTCGTCTACAAACAAAAAGGAAATCAATAGATTAAAGAACCAAATACGACGAGAAAAAACTAAACAGAAAAAACTGAAGCAGGACTCCAAGTGGACTGAAATCCAACAAGCAGCTAAACAAAACAACCAGCGCAAATATTGGGCCCTGATTGCAATAATGACAGGATCCAAAAAAAAGCTGGAAGCAACTCCCGTTTCAGAAGAAGACTGGGAAATTTACCTTCGTGAGCTATATAGACTGAACAAGTCTATTAATAATGGTGAGGCTGAAGTACAAATCTTGGAAACGAATGATACAAAAATCAACAAAACGTCGGTAGCGTCTGTCTCTATGAATATCAGAAAGGCAAGAAGTACGGGTGCATCGGGCCCCGATCAGATACCTATCAAGGTCTATCAAATCGACCATAAAGAGTGGGGACGGTTGCTCTCGCCACTATTTAATTATATATTCGACAGCGGCAAAATGCCAAACTCCTGGAAGGGAAGTATAATTATCCCGATTTACAAAAAAGGAAAAAGAAGTATACCGGGAAATTATAGGCAAATTGCCCTCATGGACGCTGCCGGGAAGATTTTTGCAGCAGAAATTTTGGATAGGCTGAAAACTTGGGCATTTTCATTGGGTTTAATTCCTAAGTTTCAGTCTGGATTTCGTCCAAATCACGCAGTGACCGACAATGTAGCAATCTTCCAAACTATTTTAGATAAGTATGTATCAGGGAAAAAGCAATCCATCTATGCAGCGTTCATTGACTACTCGACAGCCTTTGATCGAGTGGATAGACCGACCCTGTGGTCAAAATTAAGAAGAATGGGCATTTCGGAACAGCTATTGCTTTTAATAGTGAATCTACATAGTGACACCTGGTGCCGTGTCCAAATGGGGAGTGATAAGGGTCTATCGAAGATAATACGAACATCAAATGGCCTAAAACAAGGGTGCCTCTTGGCTCCAATTTTATTTTCTTTGTATTTAAGTGACTTACCATCCCAACTACAACAAGGGCTAAGTACTCCGCCAAAGATAGCCACTGAGTATATTCACTCCCTGCTGTACGCGGACGACATAGTCATGTTTGACCTAACTCCCTTTGGACTTCAAAATCTTCTAGACATTTTACATCAGTATTCTAGGAAAAATTTTCTAATTCCAAATATAAATAAAACCAAAGTGGTTGCCTTTGCAAAACAGAAGAAAAGGGTGAGATACGAATGGAAGTTGGGAGGTGAGAAGCTAGAGCAGGTAAAGGAATATACATATCTGGGCAGAATCTTCTCACAAAATATGAGTAACAACAGTCAAATTAATCACCTAAAAAGGAAAAGTGACCTACATGCTGGGGCTTTGTCTCGCCTATATTCTGCCACTGGACATAGGCATTTCTCTGCACTAATACAAGTCTACCGAGCCAAGATTCCACCGGTCCTGTCTTATGCTTCGGAATACATTCCTTTTAAACAATGGTCCTATATGGACTCAATTGAAGGTAAAATATTAAAAAATTTACTGAAAATCTCTACATCTACCCCAGTACAGGCGTTGAGACTGGAATGTACCATCACGAGTGCCTATGCCACAGCCGTAGCTAGTATCATAAGGTGGGCCTATAACCTTCTCCATTCAAAAGAAGGCACTCTACGAAGTTTACTAAAAGTCAAGACATTCAACATCGGTTCTACCCTTCTCACTTTTTCCAAAAATATGCGAGAGGCCTTTCAGCTCGCAAAAGTTAGTGTGGAAATTTTGTCTATGTGGTCTCCAGCACAACTCAAACCTTTTTAAAAAACTTCACCCCCAAACTGAGTTACGAGATTGACCACTTACATTGTGATAGACTATCCTCGTATAAGAACTATGCAGACTCCCAGGAATATAAGCAAAATCAGTCTTATCTAGATTACACTCTTATACACGGTGTAAGGCGTGCAATTATGACGCTGCGCCTGGGAATACTTCCTGTATTAACTTTTACTTCTTCCTGGAGATCAGACAGTTCAGCTCTTTGCACTCTTTGTCAAGGGGGCAATCAGAATTTGGAACATCTTCTTTTTATATGTCCAAACGCAGAAATAGTAAACGCAAGGTTAACATGTCTTACGCCCATTTATCGGTCCTGTAGGATTGTAAACTCAAAGGACTTTTTATCAATATGCAACAACCCCCCAAATGAATATGTCTGTTATAGAATTTTTAAGTTTTTGAAAATTTCATTGAAAATGTATTAAATGAAAATGTATAAAGTATATATTTTATTTTGTGGTCCTCAAAAGAGTACCGTAACAAAAATAAACTTTTTTGACTTTGACTTGGACTATGCTATCAAAGGCCATTGAGGCGTCCAGCGCCATCAATGCTGTTTGAGTATTGTCCTCCCCCTCTGTCATGTATAAAACCCCATATAGTCGACGCAAGTTTAGTCTAGTGCTCCTGTGCGGCATGAACACCGATTGATCAACATGCATCAAATCGGGCAATACCCCTAGTGATCTCGTCACTAGGGCCTTGGCCAAAACCTTGGCCTCAACGTTGAGGAGCGAGATAGGCCGATATGACGAACACTGCTCGGGCGGCTTCCCGACTTTATGGATGACCACAATGATGGCTTCCCGCTGATCTGGCGGGAGCCTACCTACACTCCTCGCCTCAAGGAACATCTGACGCATGGGGTCTATTACGATATTGGCTTGCCTCTTACAGACGCATGGGGTCTATTACGATATTGGCTTGCCTCTTATAGATTTCGACCGGCAGGCTGTTAGGTCCCTGAGCTTTACCAGCCTGCAGGGATTTGAGGGCTTCACCCAGCTCCAACCCCGTGAGTTCAGCCTCCAAACTGTCAGCCTGCTCGCTGGAAAGGGTGGGCAAGGCAAATTTACGAAGAAACTCCTCGCAGTACGTCTCCGTCCTTGGGCACACAGGGGTGTAAACCTCCTCATAATAAGACACAAAGGCCTCTGCTATGGCAACGCTAGTGAACGCCAAGGTACCGGACTTGTCTGTCACTTCAGCCACCCAGGACCGCTCCCGGTCCCGAAGTTCAAGCGATACCAGTAGCTTCATACTCTTGTCCCCTGCGTCGTAAATTCAATGTTGCGTGGCAAAGGAGTAGGCGCGTGCCTCACCCTCCGCCAATGCACGGAGTTCCTTCTGCTTAAGAGCCAGCTCATGGCCGCCTCCACCGAAGGAGACTCACTGATGACTTTCTCCAGTGATTCAATTTCGCTCTCCTATTGTCTTATTTGGAGCACTGTCTCTTTTTTTGGGCACCGATCAGTGCCTGAGCTTGGCCCCGCAGTACGGGTTTGTATGCTTCCCACAGAGTCAAGTGGGAATCGACCGAGCTCTTGTCGGGGAGAGGTGTGGCGCCGCGGCCAGGGCGACTGACGCTGGAATCTGGGGATCAGGGTTCGATCCCCGGCTCCGGCGGCAGGTTAACCCAGCACCATGTGACTCTGGGCAATAGCTCGCTTAATCTTCCCGACGGCCCCCAGCGCCTAGAGACCCTTACGGGTGATTGTGCGCTTTACAAATGTGGATTATTATTGTTCTCTGCAAAATATAATTGGGAACACTCCCTCAGTTTGTCAGAGATGAAGTCGTCTCTGAGGTGCCAGGGGTCGATCCTAGGAAAGGCCGCCCTATCTGTCAACGGACCCTTGAGAGTGACCCCCACAGGTGAGTGGTCCGAGATACATCTGGCCATAATGCCGGAGTCCACGAAGTCACCTAGTTGATCCCCCAGCACAAAGAGGTGGTCTATTCTGGAAAAAGTCCCATGCCTAGCAGAGTAGAACGTTTATTGTCTTTTGGAGGGGTTGTGTGTGCGCCAAATATCCCTGAGTCCCATCACTGCTACAAATCCCTGCAGGCCCAGTTACCCAGCCTTTCCCCAGAGCAATCTAAGTCAGCCTCCATGACTGCATTGGTATCACCCCCAAGCACCAGGATACCCAGAGGGAGGTCTGTCAGGTGTGTCCCCATCTTCACATATGCCTAGGCATGGTGGCCGGGTGGAAAGTAGCATGAGCTGAGTACTATAGTGTGCCCTTCCCACCTGATCGCAACCGCTGCAATGCACGCCGAGTCTTCCGTCCACGTGCCAGTGACAACGAGAGGCAGTGCACTACGTACCAGTATACCCACCCCCCTAGAGCCAGACGTAAACCCAGAGTGGGCCATCATCCAATACCCAAACCGGTCCAAGGCCTTGCATTTATTACCTCGTAGGTGGGTCTCCTGAAGGAGCACTACGTCAGGGAATGGCGTTTCAAGTATTGCAGGACCAACATGCGATTCATTTCATTGCCCAAACCACTGACATTCCACACCCATATCCTTAAGCGTGTCTGGTCACCCATTCCAGTATAGAAGCCTGAGAGATCTCAAATCTTTTCCTGGCCACCGCTTTGATCCACTGTGTAACCCTTGAGCTTGAACATTGGAAACTGTATGAACCAAACATTGAACTTCCCCAAAACTCCCTGCCCCTCGCCCCACACCCTCTTCCTGCCTCCCTACTAAGTGGGCCCCCAACCACTCACAGTGCCTGTCGCCCCATAAACCCCACCAACAACAAAATTAGGGAACGTAAGGCTCCAGCCGCAAAAGAAGTCATACTGACAGAACGGAGTACACACCCCATGAAGTGATCCTAAAAAGCGGTCCCCTTCCCACCCCCTCCCCCAACTCCCCCCCCAATAATCAAACTAGTGCAGAAGTCTCTGAAAGTCCATCATAATGCTCAACAGCAGCCCAAAACTCCCAGGTTCGTAGTAGTCCATAGTTCCTCTGCCCCACACCCTCCGAATACTGAAAGGCCAGGACCCTGGGGGCAGGCCGCCCCCTTACCTCCAATGACCAGGTCCCTCTCAATCAACACAGCTCACTTCGTCACTTAATCGAAGACTGTCTGGCTTCAGGAAGATCTTGCGATGGGGCGGTGTTGTTCTGGGCCCCCTGGCCCATGCTGTCCTGAGTCGGACGTCGCGATCCACACCGGCGGCCCACGGTCTGCCATCCCTTCATCCCATCGCTAGCTTCCTCCGGTGAGTCAAAGAAATACGCCTTTTCCCCCATCAAGGACCTTCAGACGTGCGGGAAACAACATCATGTACTTTACTCCTTGGTCCCCGAGGGCTCGTTTCACACCTTCAAACGACCTTCGTTGACGCTGTACCTTTAACGTGAAATCCAGGAAAAAGCAGATGGTGGCATTTTCTATCTGTAGGTCTCGGGGCACCCTCGAAGCATGCGGGATGGCATCGCGGTCACGATAATTCAGAATCCGCGCTATGATGGTGCGTGGGGCAGCTCCCGGCTTAGGTCTCCTCCCTAGTGCGCGGTGGGCTCATTCGACTGAGAAGAAATTGGAGAGAAGCTTCTGTTTGAGATTCTTGAGTATTAGGTCCTCAACAAACCAGTCCGTAGATGGGCCTTCCATTCCCACCGGAACCCCAACTATTCGGATATTGTTGCGCCTCGCCCTGCCCTCCTGATCCTCGAGGCGGGCAGTGATGTCGGCTTGGTTTTTCGTGAGTGCGGCAACTTGCTCCTCGAGCCTCTTCGTCTTTGATTGTAGACTGCCTATACCGCTCTCACCCTTTCGATACTTTGTCTGACATTTTGCTGAAGTCAGCGCGCAGAAGATTAACATCCTCGAGTCAAGCTTAGGTTACAAGTTACCTCGCATGTCTTTTAGGGCTCAGCGCATCTCCTGGATAGCTAGCATTATGTCCCTAAGCTATGGATCCTGCCAGACTCCTGTCGCCTCATCCTGCAGGCGTCCGCGTTGCAGGCCCTCCTCCCTGTCAATGCTGACCGTATACTTATCTATGGAATTCGTTTGACTCTGAGTTAATGGTCGATTGCGGCCCATGATCCAAGCGACCGCCTCGTCACTTGCTGTTGCCAGCTGGGCCCCACTCTCCGGCCCGTCCAAGGCCCTCTCAGCAAGTCCCCAGTAGGCCTGCACCTCTACGCTGGCTGAGCACTCACTGCAGGCCCACACTTCACTTGGGAGCCCACAAACCGGGCTGAGTCCACGGGGCCCGAAGGGGTATTCCAACTACTCAAGCCCAGGACCCTAAAGGAGCCCCAGGCCAGGCGGTCCAGCACCCTGCGTTCAGCGAACCGCTGTTCCACGTTCCAGGCCCCACTCTCACCGCAGCGGGCTGCTGCTTGTCTAGTTCGGCTTGACTTGGTGGGCCTGCTAAAGTATCAGCATAAGCTCAGCCGAGCCACTTGCCCACCAGCTTCCAGTCTATCCAGTCCCGCCAGTCCTCCACCAGCCCTGTGCCACCTGCCACTCCCGGTCTCTCTACTGTCTGGTGCCTGCTCGTGGGGGCGACCTCCCTCCTCCTGTGTGCTGCCGCTGGTGGGGCCTAGCGCTCACCTCACGCCCTCACCTGGCCCGGTACTGTCTCAGCAAGCCGATGTCCCCACTGTGCAGGCCTCGTCGGGTTCCGTCTGCCCTCCCAGGATCTTACGCAGATTACCAGCGAGACGCTGTGCCTCTTTCGTCTGGCAAGATGATGTGCGGCCCACAGAATCACCGCTGCTGCCAGGACGAGTGCGGGACCAGCCGCGGCACTCCTATCAACTCCGTGCCTTCTCCCACCGCACTGGATGTCTCCGCTTTGACCGCGGGGCAGCCGCCGGCTCTCACACGGCCGTCACCAACCGGCCCGGATCTTGCCGTTACCCGCTGCGCGCCTTGAAGGGGAAACCAGGCTCTCCTCAGCAAGTGTCAGCTTCCACAGTGCTCCCCCGCGGCGCGAGGCTTCAGACCCGGAGCTTTGCCGTCGCGGGCGCCATTTTGTCGCCGTCGGGCTCCCCAGCCACGCTCCCCTGCTGCCCTCAAAGGATGTCAAAACTGGGACCAGGCTGTAGTCGGATGCTGTCCGCCGCTTCACTACATCTACCTAAGGCGGTAGGTGTCACCAAAAGCTTCGGATTGTGACGGATTAGGGGTGTAGAAACAGGATATGCCGCGCTGCTCCCCTAGTGTGCGGCCATCTTCCTTGGCTGCAGGCCACCACCCAGTCCCTCGATTTTTAAGTAAAAATTTGCAGATTATGTAGCAGATGATGAATTGTGTTAAATGCGTCAAATCCATAACTATGCAACAAAAGCTGCCATAGCACAACCCCATAATTCCAGTGGCCCTGCTCTTGACTTAGAGGTCCGTGAACAGCACCCAGTACATAGAGTAGGCTATGCAGGTTGCCCTCTTAGTAGATGATTCTAACCTAAAACAAGTGAAACCTAAATTAGTCACAGGCAGCACTCTCCTGTTTTACGTTACTCACTGCCTCTCATACCACCCACTCCTCTGAATGCAGTCCATCTTTGTAGCCATTAAAATCGTACTCACTCTTTTTTTTTTTAACTGTATATCTATGCATTGTTAACTTTTAGGAAATCAAACGGTAATTTATTTCAAATATATAATTGTATTTCCTGAATGAGTGACTACATGCAAGATGGCCAAAGGTATTTTATTACCAAAACATTAGAAAGCATGAGAACAGCATGGGATAAAGGAGGTTTGAACTTTCTGAGATTTTTGTGGCAGTTATAGAAGCAAAAAATTATTTGTGCTTCAAGCAGCATTGGTTTGAGTAAAGCCATTTTTGTTTCCGTTACCAAGGGTGGTTCCTCTTCGGGTCATATTGGGAAAGAAAATGTGTTTACAAATTGAGGCTTTGAAGGGCACGCTTCAAGTGTTTTGCAAGTTATGGAGGACTGTGTGGATATGAGCTTGCTGGAGGGCAATGGTTTCTAATATTGGGGAAATCAATAGTAAAACAACGGCCCACCACACCATAAAACAGGCCCAAAAACAACCAACATATTGGCTTAAACAGTGGCCTGTCAGGTCAGCCTCTTGGGCGCTTCCTGACTGCCTTATCGGCCAGTTCAACCCTAGTTGCTCTTGTAAATGCAGATAGGTCTATGTCCATTCTATTGCAAAATGAAAGATCAGCCTTTGCCAGTGCTTAATTTGTAGAATATGCAGTCCAGATGCTTACATTTTTGTAGGAGGCCACACCCACTTCCTGCACTGGCTCCACCCACTTACTCTATTGGCTCCACCCACATCCTCAACTGGCGTAGAAAAGAGTTTGAGGGACCCACTAATTCTGAAAGATACTTTCAGAAGCAATATTTCAACGGAATAATGTATAAGAATATTGTACCACTTTAAATCATCTCGTCTACACCTCACCATGTTGCCCATTGTAGAAATGTGCCTCTTCTGAATCTGTCCTGTTCTGCGCATAGATTTTATTGGGCATGACGGCACAGAATAGAACAGTGCACCACATCCATAATGCAGACCCTGGGCTGTATAATGTGCATGGAGAAGGGCATCACTTTTACTTTACTTGGACGCATCCTTAACCCAGTCATTCTCCCCATAGGAACATTCAGTGATGTAGAGAAAAAATTAAACAGAAGCCCATGAGCAGCACTATCCCATCCCCTTCCTTGTCATATTGAGAATAACTAAATCCTTCTCTAGGCCATGGGTACAGTTATTGAGGTATCATTGCACAAAATCCTATTTAAAGATATCAAACCCCTGTCAATTCCCAACTATTCCGTATTTTGACAACAGTTGTTCTGAATCAAAGAATCAAAAGCCTGGGAAAGCTCAAGGAATGCTAAATAAAGATGTAGATTTTGCTGCTTTTCTTATTTGGCGCAGAATCCTTCACAAAAGCCAGCTTAATTAAACTGAAGAACTCCTTTTTCAACTACCTGTTTCTGGACTTTGCCCAAGATCCACAAGTAATACATTTTAACAAATATCATGAGGACTTTTGAGCCTAAATGCCTCCAGGTCACCTGTCTTTTTTTTTTACACAATACAGACTAATCTAATGTCAATAGGTGACTCTGTAATCTATCATCTGAGATTTAGAAAAATAACATACGCCCCTAAAGAAGTCTTGTAGTGTTATACAAGGCACCATGCTGGCTAACCGAAAACTGGGGGTGATGGCCTATTGTAAATCAAGCATCTTGAACACTAAAGACTGATACTCCTAATTTTTCATCCTCAAGCTTTAAAAGACTTGAAAGAACCTCCTAGCACCACAAAACCTTGTGATACTCAAAGTAGCTCAGAGTGCAGCAGCAAACTTATGTCACCAAGGTAAAGTCAGACCATAATCTGAACTCAATGCTACTGCCACAGCAATGCTCTTCTCAAGGCTGTAATGTTCTCTTTAAAGGGCCTCATAGCCAAAATTCTTCATTATACATATGAACTGACTAGCATCAGTACTTCATGGACAAAATTAGCACCGCAAGCCTCAACGTCAGCAGCTCATAAAACTCACACTGACAAATAATAAACTCTTGCCGCACATTATTACCTCAATACTTAAAAAATATCACTTCTGTAAAGAAAATGTAAATTATTTCTTCAAACAATAACTACTAATATCAGTAGCTCTTATCATATGAATTGTGAGGAAATCTGCTCTTTTTTCTTGTTGCAGTTTTATATGGTGTGAACTCGATTCAAAGATATTGGAGTGCTTTAAATGAGCACCAGTTATATTACACAAGGACACATTCATTTTTGGTAGGCACTGGGAGATTGAGTGATTAGCCCAGAATCACAGGTTGGTGGGCCGACACCGAGACTCAAACCTGGTTCACCAGTTCCACAATAGGCACTGCTGGATGCTATATCACATCCTCTCCCCTAATCGGAGTAAGAAGCCTGGAGAGTGGACATTCAATGGTAAGAATGCCTTGCAAATTTTGTGAAGACCCACAAACTTGCAGGCATCCACAAAGGTACATTTAAAAGTTGAGTTATTGTTGAGGGAAAAGTTCATTGTTTTTCCAAGGACGCACTGCGGTGGGAATAATTCAAAAACTCGTGAGGTGTAGGAGAAGGGGATTGTTTGTGGGAAAATTAGCAGCCCCTGAAAGAAATAAAAAGTTATGTCTGAACCTCCTTTTCATAAGCTTTAACAAATGTGTAACGGTGCACCATCCGCATTTGCAAATGTGTGTTTATTCCTGAAAAGCTAATGTAGTGCTGCTAATCGTTCCTTTGAATGGGCTGGTACGTTCAGGGGACTGAGTACCTCCACTTCTTTCCTTTTCAAGTTAGAGTACCTGCACTTCCCAGCAGAGGTTCAATACGTTTAATTGGAGCGTACCAGCACTTCTCTGTAGCAACAAGGTATTCTGGAATAGTTAATACCCACACTTCCAATTCCATTTAATGCATCGTTCATTCTGCCCCTTGAGTTCTCTCCGATGTTTGTCGAATCTTAAATTATGTGTCCTCTACTCTGAACTAAGTTTTAGCCTAAAAGAGCGGATGTACGATTTACATCTGAGCATTTAGTAGATCACAATTTGTGTACTAAAAAGGAATAATTGTTGTTGGGAAAAATAGTTCAAGATTTAACTGTGACATTGCAACGTAGCTGCATTCTTAGAAAAAATGTCTTTAAATGTATTTTCTCCTCGCATGTCTTGCTGGACTGTGTAGTTGTTCTTTCCTCTGGTAATGAAATATTTGTGTGCAAGTCGTTTTTTAATCTTTTGAAGACTGATGTGTTTTGTTCACTTTTCATTTATTTTTCTATGTCAGACTGAAACTTACTTTTGGCTATTTACGTTAGATCTCTGTGAAGCTGCTCTCAGCAGGGCTTCTGTCTTGAACTGTGCCTGGCAGTATATGGATGTCCCTATCACAGCGCAATTTTAAACTGATTTGTTTTGTTTTCAGGACAAATAGTGTTTCCCTTTGAAAGTTGAATGAATGTGCTAAGATTAAATATGGATACATTATTTATTGTGACTCGGGCCAGGTTGCCCGGCAATCAGGATTCTACGGCAGCAGGTCGTCATCTGCAGTGCATTTGCAAATGAACCCTGACCTATGACCAGACCACATAGATCACGGTGGCTGCACTTTAGCGTTTCGAAACAAGAATGAAATAATAACTTACTGCCTTTTTAGGGCTCGGCCTACGTCACCACTGCGTCAGCAGTGGGGCGGAGCTCCGAGCCGTATTGTTAAGGGGCTCAGAATCGTGCAGTAAAAATTCCTCAGTGCGCGAGATTTTTCAGTAGTTTGTTTTGCCATCTGCATGGTAATTGGTCCTCGCGGTGACTTGTTTCTAGTAGCCTTCACGCAATAGGCCATATGGATTTTCGCTTCGGCACTTCCGCCATATTCTGTGTGGTTATGCGCACGGGAGTGCAATAAATTATCAATTAGAGCTGTCAGGGTGCTGCGGTAATAGAATCCAGATGGTCGGGGCGAGTTCACCAATGTGTGCGGTGAGTTTTGCGGGCGCGCGCTCGTCTGCATCCTTTCGTGTGTAAGTGTTGCTCCTCTGACATCTCCTCTCCCCGCCTGCTCCTCACTGCAGCCACCACAACTGGAAACGACAGGCTGGGAGCTCACAGAAGCCTCTGACATCGCCTCTCCCAGCCTGCTCGTCCTTTCAGCCCCCACCGCTGGAATTCATATTAAAAGCATGCTTTGATATACATAGATATGCTCACACATCAATGACCATTATTGTGAAGAGGCGTACTTAATAGACCCATTTCACTCCTCGATTGGAGACGACAGTATATGTGGGCCACTGGTGCCCATGGTCCTTATATAATCACGAGCAATACTGCACTGTAGATACCAAATACATCATAACAGTGTATAGGAATTGGTTTGATTTATGGTGGATGAACCGTCCAGCCAGCAGAGCCTCACTAGGTGGTGGCCATCTTGCACCTAGTGATAAGATGCCCCCAACCCCCCCCCCCCTCCGTCAATGACATCCTGAATGACATTACTAATGACAAATCAAGTGACATCCTTGATGATATCAATGATGGCATCATCCGGAGAATGAGAATGCAGAGTTCAGCGTGGAGAGTGCAGATTGAGAGTGCAGATTGAGAGTGCAGTTTGTGAGTGCAGAGTGCAGATTTAGAGTGCAGTTTCAGAGTGCAGTTTCAGAGTGCAGTTTCAGAGTGTGAGTGCAGAGTGCAGATTGTGAGTGCAGATTGTGAGTGCAGAGTGCAGATTCAGAGTGCAGAGTATGAGTACAGAGTGCAGTTTCTGAGGGCAGAGTGTGAGTGCAGTGTGAGTGCAGAGTGTGAGTGGAGAGTGCAGAGTTCAGAGTGCAGTTTGAGAGGGAAGAGTGCAGATTGTGAGTGCAGAGTGCAGATTGTGAGTGCAGAGTGCAGATTGTGAGTGCAGATTGAGAGTGCGGAGTGCAGATTGAGAGTGCGGAGTGCAGATTGAGAGTGCGGAGTGCAGATTGAGAGTGTGGAGTGCAGATTGAGAGTGCGGAGTGCAGTTTGAGAGTGCGGAGTGCAGTTTGAGAGTGCGGAGTGCAGTTTGAGAGTGCAGAGTGCAGATTCAGAGTGCAGGGTGCAGATTGAGAGTGCAGAGTGCAGAATCAGAGTGCAGATTCAAAGTGCAGATTCTGAGTGCAGAGTGTGAGTGCAGATTCTGAGTGCAGTTTGTGAGTGCAGTTTGTGAGTGCAGAGTGCAGATTCAGAGTGCAGATTCAGAGTGCAGTTTCAGAGTGTAGAGTGTGAGTGTGAGTGCAGAGTGCAGATTGTGAGTGCAGTTTGTGAGTGCAGAGTGCAGATTCAGGGTGCAGAGTATGAGTACAGAGTGCAGTTTCTGAGGGCAGAGTGTGAGTGCAGAGTGCAGAGTGCAGAGTGCAGAGTGCAGAGTGCAGAGTGCAGAGTGCAGAGTGCAGAGTGCACTTTCAGAGGGAAGAGTGCACTTTCAGAGGGAAGAGTGCACTTTCAGAGGGAAGAGTGCACTTTCAGAGGGAAGAGTGCACTTTCAGAGGGAAGAGTGCACTTTCAGAGGGAAGAGTGCACTTTCAGAGGGAAGAGTGCACTTTCAGAGGGAAGAGTGCAGTTTCAGAGGGAAGAGTGCAGATTGTGAGTGCAGATTGTGAGTGCAGATTGTGAGTGCAGATTGTGAGTGCAGAGTGCAGATTGTGAGTGCAGATTGTGAGTACAGAGTGCAGTTTTTGAGGGCAGAGTGTGAGTGCAGAGTACAGGTGCAGAGTGTGAGTGCAGAGTGTGAGTACAGAGTGCAGTTTTTGAGGGCAGAGTGTGAGTGCAGAGTACAGGTGCAGAGTGTGAGTGCAGAGTGTGAGTGCAGAGTGTGAGTGCAGAGTGCAGAGTGCAGAGTGTGAGTGCAGAGTACAGAGTGCAGAGTGTGAGTGCAGATTGTGAGTACAGAGTGCAGTTTTTGAGGGCAGAGTGTGAGTGCAGAGTACAGGTGCAGAGTGTGAGTGCAGAGTGTGAGTGCAGAGTGTGAGTGCAGAGTGCAGAGTGCAGAGTGCAGAGTGCAGAGTGCAGAGTGCAGAGTGCAGAGTGCAGAGTGCAGAGTGCAGAGTGCAGAGTGCAGAGTGCAGAGTGCAGAGTGCAGAGTGCAGAGTGCAGAGTGCAGAGTGCAGAGTGCAGAGTGCAGAGTGCAGAGTGCAGAGTGCAGAGTGCAGAGTGCAGAGTGCAGAGTGCAGAGTGCAGAGTGCAGAGTGCAGAGTGCAGAGTGCAGAGTGCAGAGTGCAGAGTGCAGAGTGCAGAGTGCAGAGTGCAGAGTGCAGAGTGCAGATTCAATTCTGAGTGCAGATTGTGAGTGCAGAGTAGTGAGTGCAGAGTAGTGAGTGCAGAGTAGTGAGTGCAGAGTAGTGAGTGCAGAGTAGTGAGTGCAGAGTAGTGAGTGCAGAGTAGTGAGTGCAGAGTAGTGAGTGCAGAGTAGTGAGTAGTGAGTGCAGAGTAGTGAGTAGTGAGTGCGTAGTGAGTAGTGAATGCAGAGTGAATGTGCAGAGTAGTGAGTAGTGAGTGCAGAGTGAGTGTGCAGAATAGTGAGTAGTGAGTGCAGAGTGAGTGTGCAGAGTAGTGAGTACAGAGTAGTGAGTAGTGAGTGCAGAGTGAGTGTGCAGAGTAGTGAGTACAGAGTAGTGAGTAGTGAGTACAGAGTAGTGAGTAGTGAGTGCAGACTAGTGAGTAGTGAATGCAGAGTAGTGAGTAGTGAGTGCAGAGTAGTGAGTAGTGAGTGCAGAGTAGTGAGTGCAGAGTAGTGAGTGCAGAGTGAGTGTGCAGAGTGAGTGTGCAGAGTGAGTGTGCAGAGTGAGTGTGCAGAGTGAGTGTGCAGAGTGAGTGTGCAGAGTGAGTGTGCAGAGTGAGTGTGCAGAGTGAGTGTGCAGAGTGAGTGTGCAGAGTGAGTGTGCAGAGTGAGTGTGCAGAGTGAGTGTGCAGAGTGAGTGTGCAGAGTGAGTGTGCAGAGTGAGTGTGCAGAGTGAGTGTGCAGAGTGAGTGCAGAGTAGTGAGTGCAGAGTAGTGAGTGCAGAGTAGTGAGTGCAGAGTAGTGAGTGCAGTGTAGTGAGTGCAGAGTAGTGAGTGCAGTGTAGTAAGTGCAGAGTAGTGAGTGCAGAGTAGTGAGCGTGCAGGGTGAGCAGTGTGTGAGCGTGCAGGGTGAACAGTGTGTGAGCGTGCAGGGTGAACAGTGTGTGAGCGTGCAGGGTGAACAGTGTGTGAGCGTGCAGGGTGAACAGTGTGCGAGCGTGCAGGGTGAACAGTGTGCGAGCGTGCAGGATGAACAGTGTGCGAGTGTGCAGGGTGAACAATTCCAATCCAAACCACATAATTCTATTACACACCACATGCATACACTCCATAACACATGGCTAAAAGACATTGCCATTTACAATGCCATTAGCTCTAACTCAAATAAATCCGAGACCTATTGCATTTCCAATGCTTGTTTAAGTTATAGGCCTGCTGATGCTTGACACGCATTTGCTTCTTCGAATGACTGGCGGTGCAGCTGTGCAGTACGCTGGGGCGGGAAAAAAGTCAGAATCTTGATCTGCATTGGTCAGGCCCACCCGGAAAAAAAAAACTTGATGATTCAACGCCAAGGAGAGACAACGCTTGGGGCCACGCAAATAATTCATTAAGCAAGACTGCAGCAGTTAATTGTTTGCAGCCGTAGTTCACCAGCAATAATTTAATTGCTGCCTGTGTTAGAAATTCTAGAATTTTTGTTACTTAGGCTGACCTGAGGCAGGGACGTCACTTCACCTCAACAGCGTTTCTGGTGGTCTGTATGCAGGGAGGAGACTGGTTAACTCACACTACAGAGCATAAGTCATGATTGCATGCAATGTACTCTGTAGACCCAGCCCTAAAAAATTAGTGCCGGTGCTAAGCACCGGCACACATTCAGCACTGGCCTTTGCTTGTGTAGCCATACATTAAGTTCAAAGCTGTAAGCAGGATGTGCAAGCGAATTGGTAATGTAATTAATAGCTGTGTGTAGATTAAACAGAGAGAGACACCTTGTTGAGACCAAGGGAATAGGGTGCTCTTCACAAGTTCAACAGAAAAGCCCTTGGACGATACTATATGTAAAATAACCTAGACCACTGCTAGATTACCATTAATCTGAACTATCAGACAAACACATTGGTATTGCTTCCAGCCCAACCCACAAAGTAAAAATAAGATCATACGATAACTTATTCAATTAGAAAAATACAAAAACTTGTTTTCATTTAGTTATTGATATCACACTATAAAAGCATTTCTTTAAAAGCAATTAAAATTTCATTCACATGTCAGACAATTCATATAAAACAATTCATAGAATAATCACAGTTGTATACAGAACATAAAATCACAATAAAAAACCCATAGACCAAAGAGAAAAAAGTTCCTAGACAATATACTCTGTCATTGAATCAAACATATCCTATGGGGAAATTATTAACTACCCGGCCTGTGTGCACTCCTTATCTTGCGAATACAGGACCGGGTTGACCCTGGGATTATGTTAATCACTATGCGTCAACGCATTTCGATGGTTAGAATTATTATTCCATCTTTTTCCAGACTGTAGATCAAATTTTTCTGGAAGATATCAGATGCTCAGTGTGCCCAGCCTGTAGCACATGTGCTTGAGAAACAAACAGTGCTACATATCAGTGGGTCTGGAATGTGTTTGTTTTTAGTCTTAGCAAGACGCTAATTTATAGACTTTTCTAAGCTAAAAGTACAGTATCGAGCTTCATTGTGTAATGTAATGTTAGAACCATACCTCCTGCAACCTTTTGACCACAACCATTTTGTTTTATTGACCTAAAACGTATTTGTTAATTGGAATCTTAACTATTATCACTTTTTATGATGTAATTACGTTAAAAGAGTGCATAATGTTACTTCTGCTACTCCTGACATTTTGCACGGTCCTGTATTAAACAGTGTGAGTTAACTGGCAGTGAGATTCTTGAAACAACAATAACCTGAGAACACTCCAACCACCCATAGTAAAAAGATTAAAGTGTTAGACTCTATATACATGTTGAAAAGAAAACCACAATTTTGTGATTTTAGGAATCTTTAGAATTAATTGGGGTGTGTTGGAAGGTTTTTATTTTCAACAATCTTTATTGTTACCATGTTAGAACAAAGGCAGGACTCGAGGTCAAGTAGAATTCGATCATCTACAGTGACAGATAAGGTGGTTGTTGGCTGTAAACTATGCCTATTTGGTCATGAACATTTTATAAAATCATAAAGATGCATGAATGAAAACTACTGGGACTATGCCCTGTTGCTCATTTATTCTATTAAGCTTAGTTCAAAGGCCTGGCGTATTTGCATATTAGAGGAACGAATTTGGCAAAGTAGAAGTACAGTGAATCTGATTCGTTTTTATTATACACGTATTAGCAACCTTTAGGCTGATTCTAAGTATGCTCACATTTGGTAAAATGGTAACAGAAGAAAACATCGAAATAGTGATTACCCAAGAGCATATCATGTAGCAAAATCAGGAGGCCTATATTGAGTGGTGTTGTAGGCCCACACCACTGTGTTGCTAAACGTTTGAAGGCTCCTGTGAAGGTCTTCTTTTACAGCATTGATTACCCAAATTGAGCCAATGACAGAGACAAAGGAATAATGACAGGACATTGAGATTTGAATACCAAATCTGTCAGTGGTTAGTCGCTGAGTCTGTGGTTGATAGTGTTGCTTATTGTTCATCTCTGTGGGCCTGAGACACTCTTTCGAATGGAATACCAGTTGTTTGTTTTGTACAGCTATGTCTTCATGCTCACTTTGCCACTTCAAGCTAGCCTGGCTGATGATGGCTGATTAGTCAGAAACCAGTCCCATGATGCTTGTTTCCGGTCCAGGGAAGACATGGCTTGGCAGTACGGGCTGGACGGTTCCCATTAGGAACAGGGTCAGACTGATTTGCATATGGCCATGTCTGAACTGGGGTGGCGGAGTGAGCTAAAGAATGATGATGGATTAAACCCAGATCAGTTGACTGTGGGAGAGTGCTTGCAATGTTCAACACTCCATCCATCATCCCCTTTGGTTTTGCTTCATGCGGGACAGAACATCATCCAAGGACTTGATGAAGCTGGACCATGTCTCAGCCTGTAGAGCCATACACTATCTCCCAGTTAAGGTTTGCACCCATATTTAGAGCCTACATCTGTGTCTCCTTAATTATTCTAGGTCCACATGGATGTTTAATTCCCTAAACCCAATTTCCTCCATAAAAATGCACCTTCATTTTCAAGTAATCTCATTAAATTGATTGAATTGAAGACAAGTGTTTTATCATATATTATTATACTGCAGCATTGTACAGCAAACGATAACCCTCAGGAGGCCCCAAAGAATTTTCTGGATGTTTGATTATGAAAAGTTGTTGTAGTGCGGTATAACTGGCAGAGTATTTGTTTGCACTGACCTAAATGTAGTAGGTTTGGTGTCATAAGTGAGGTTGAAGGTGTGCTCCAATGAGATGCAGTCAGTCTTTAGGAGCATTTATGCATGGAAGTGAATGTGAGTGAGACAGTACATTGGGTTGCCTACACCCCCCCCCCTTACATCATGTCACCTGTACCTCATGGACCATTTACTATGGGAGCAGTTAACTTTGCTTTTTGGTGATCTTGACAATTGTTGATTACCCTTACTCATTCCAGGAGGGCTGACCAGAGCTTGAGATCTTCTGAAATTCAACACATAGTAGAGTTCTGTAATTTCTTCAATTGATTCCACACTGGTGTATTTTAAATATGCCTATGTTAAAGTCCAGAACCCACCAGAGGTGACAGACCAGCCTACAAAATAATTTAATTATGTTTGTCTCCCATTGACGACTGAGAGGGTAATTGGAATCAAATCAAAATACTCAATAAGCACTTGGTAGCTTATACAGAGCATTTGCTTGCGTAGGGATTTGTTGCATGTCACTGCACGCAGCCTTAGATGTGGTGCACAAACACCCTTCTTAGCCCCACACAGAGGAACAAAATTAAAGGGAACATTGGTTCGGTCCCCAGCTGAGTATATGCCATAAGCAGTGCATCATCAGCATAGAGGAGGGCAGGTATTCAGCGAAGTCCAATTTGTGGTAGGTCCGGACACTGATCATACAGTGTCTGCCCAGACTTTTATTGTATAATGTAAAAAGAAAGGGTGCCAAAATACATCCATGTTTACCACTATCTCTATGTTGAATGATGTGGTGCACTCACCCTTAGCCCCATATTGAACACTTGCTTTAATGCCAGTATATAGATGTCTCAGGAAATCTAGAAGTGGTGGCTCAACGCCTAGATCAGCAATTATGGTCCACAATTTGTCGTGCTCCACACAATCAAAGGTCGACGATAAGTCGACAAATAGCAAAAACTGCCCACCCTGTTTGGCCAACATATATTTCCCACTTACTGGGTTCAAATGAAGTCCCTGCTCAAATGTACCAAGACCTGGTCGAAGGCCAAATTGCAGCTCTGATAAAAATTCATTGGCTTCGGCCTAGTCCTGAAGCTTGTTTAGTATAATACATCCTGTCACCTTGACCAATGAGTCCAGTAATGAGATTGTCCAGTAACAAGCAGGATTATGGCGGTCACCTTTTTTATATATCGTACCACAAGAGATTCTGACCAGGTATCAATAAAACCAATCAACATGCTGCCATAACTTGAGTCAGTAGTGAGCCCCAAGGAGCAATATTAGCTTTAAAAAGGTCTACTGGTATACTGTCGGGACCAGATGCTTCCCCCCCCCTTTACTTGCTTCTAACCCTAGAGTAAACTGTTCTATGTTAAACTGAAGGTTTATTAGCAGTTCTTTTGGGGGGTGGTTGGGGGGGGAGGGAAGTGACCCTCGTAGATATTGGGGCACTATAGGTTCATGTATTCTATACTGGAAGTTTGTACATGTTAGAGAAATGGTTCACCCATTCCTCATCGCAGATTGCAATCTCTATAGTTGGGATATCTTGAGGACTCAAAAAGGGGGCATTTACTGCCCGCCAAACCGCGTTATCTCTAACCAAAGTGGTTTCGTGCAGGGCCCTCCATGTATACTCTCTCATTTCCTCCTTATGTTCTCTAAGGGCTAGTTTATACTCCAATCTACATGTTTTTATTTCTTGCTTAGATTTCGATGGCTTGTGTAGCGCATAAGTCAAGTTCTATATGCCTTGGTGCATCTAGTGTCAAACCATCCATGTTTTTGTTATTCACTTTTCCTATAGGCCCTCTTTAATCCCTGCTGTAATCATTTGGAAGGCTTCTAGAGGTTTGACAGTATCCACATTATGGTCCAGGCAGGTTAAAAAAGCTTTGTAATGCTTACCCACTAGCTGCTTGGTAAAATTGACAGGATCAACTTTGGACCACTTTAGGGAGTAACCATTAGTTAAGGCTTATGCTCTGTGGATAGTGGTCACTTAAGGGGTTATTATGGGTTTCAAAACCCTTAACTCTAGGTAAATACCCGTTTGACGTTAGCATATAATCTATAATAGTATTTGCCCCTCTCCCAAAGGTACAATCTACAGGGAATGATGGAGTACACAATTCATTAGCAAATCCTAAATCAAACTTGAACAGAATATCATTCAGATTATCCCCATAGAGTAAATGAGGGAAATGGGTGTAATCTGCAGTGCCATCTATTGTAATACCACATATTTATTTTGACAGCATCTTTGTCTCTCAGCCCACAAGTCTCAATGCGGCATGCCCACTACCGTTATGTAAGAATAGCACCTCCTTTGGTGGGAGCTGCCGTGATAAATCAGTTAAACCAAGAGTTAACATCTGTCACATTAAAGGTGGACAGAAGCTAGATAAACCATGAGACCATGTGATTTAATAATGTACTTGCTTTTTGTCAGCCATACTAACCAGTAGCGAGCATGCTATGAGCCAGGAGAACCTTCTACTTACACTATGCAGTTAAGACTCATTTAATCAACCACAATTACATTTGGTCTGTGTTAAACCACAGGATTTCTAGAAGGTTAGACTTGATAGACTATAGAGTTTATCCTGTCATTACCATATTCCAGGAGTGGAGGACAAGGCACCTTTCAACAAATCAAAGCGTTACAACATGAAGAGAATTATACACATACTATACACACATAATCATCAATAAAGCTTTTTCGATTTTTTCAAAAACAAATCTTAAAAGCACATAATACCACACAACAGTATAATCAATACAGCTTTGAAATCATTTTTAAAAATTATTACAAATATCGTCAATGACTAACTAAGAGCCCTGCTTCCTTCAGTTTTAATCAAGGGGAATAACATATTATGAACAATTTACATAAAAATGGTTCTTCAGCATTTAATTTATTTTTTTCGTTAGAATTAGCATACAATAATCAAAATCCTACTCTTTCATGTTTTAAAACCCCCATTAAAAAACACACAAGATAAAAGCAAACAGAAGGCAAGTTTAAGAACTGTAAAAATAACAGAGCATTCTATATCAAAATTAGATTTCTACCCTCTACCATAATCGATAAGCTAATTGAGAAATTAGGAGAAGCCCAGTAGATATCAACCCTAGACCTCATGAAGGGCTAATGGTAGGTACCAGTCAGATCACAAGATCAGGAAAAGACAGTCTTCGCCACCCCGAATGGCTTATATGAATTCACAGCACTTCAGTTTGGCCTACACGGGCCCCAGACACCTTTCAGGGTTGCATGTCAACAAAAATAAATCGAGAATGGGTTTCAGCAAAGTCAAATACGTGGGATATGTCTGAGAAGATGGTGTAATAGAACCCCAAAAAGAAAACAATAAAGGCTATCCTGAAACACCCCTCCCCTCACCAACAAGAAGGAAGTGAGATTTCCTAGGGTTATTGGGATACTACCAGAGGTTTGTGTCCAGATACTCCCAGATTGCAGGACCCCTAACCGATTTCCTAAAGAAGGAGGTGAAAATAAAAGACATAGAAAAACCATCACGTGTCCTACAAGAAGCATTCCAAGAGCTCAAGAAAGCCATAACCTCTAGTCCCAATATGGTGTCCCCCAACTTCAGCAAACCCTTTATCCTGCAGACAGACGCGTCCGAAACCGGGCTGAGATCAGTTTAATCATAGCTATCCAAGGAGGGTATTGAGTTCTCCATTATTATTATCAGTCGTAAACTGTTTCCCCAAAAAAGAGTGTCCTGCCTTCAAATGGGCTGTGGAAAAGTTGCAGTTTTATCTGGAAGGGTATCCTGTTAACTTATACAGAGATCATGACCCCTTGTTGTGGATGAGCAGCAAAAAGGGTAATAACCCTTGTATCCTTCACTGGTTCCTCTCACTCCGGCCATTTGTGTTTGAAGTTAGGTGTAGGGTCTGCTATCCTATGGTCACCCCAAATTTTGCTTTTTCCTTCACTGGTTTTCGACTTAATGTGGCTGTGGGCCTGCTAATCAGACCCACAGCCTGCTGTTCTCTCTCTAAATTCACATACATGTACTATAGGTACATCACCAATTTGGTACTGGACACCTTCTCAGCCCCTGTACCATGCACTATAGGTGCTCAGGGCATAGGTGCATCCAAGGACTATCAGGGGCTGCAGCATATCTTTTGCCACCCCTGGCTGGTACTTAAATCGACACAACTGGCTGATCACTCAGCTGGGGCAAGGTGGTGTAATCACCCCTTGCTTAGATATAGTATACCTATATCTAAACCTATCTGGACACATATATACCTATAAGTCACTCCTATGGCAGGCCTTAACAATCCTGGAGGCAGAGTGCTTGGTTTTATGTGAGATGGTGCTCTGGCATGAGCTGAGCCTGTCTGCAGCTTTCGGAACCATTTCCTTATAGCTGTTCCAGTGATACTGCCATACCATATACTCTTAAGTGCATTATAATCCTCGCGGTTAATGCTAACTTTGGTTTGGCTTTATCAAAACATGTCGTGTTTGGTGTCATACACTTTGGAATACTACCCCCTCGCCAGTTCTGGCGACGGGGGTAGCATTCCACCCTACTAGAGGGAGAAGACATGTTACTTTGCTTTAAACGCGGTTCATCCTAACCAGAGCCTCAGCATCACAAAATGGATGCTGCTGCACCGACACAAGTCTGACCTCCTGCTGCTGACCGAAACTTGGCAGGGGAGGCCTGGACAAAGGGTTTCCTGTCACAGGGAGGTGCTACACCACCCCAGACAGGAGATAGTGGATTGGAGCAGGGAGGGTTGAAAGAAACTAGACACTGCCTAGGGCGCACAAGGTGTCCCAGGCCAAATCCAGTCAAACCGGTTCTGGGGCACTCCAGCCCCAGTCCTGGCACGAAACTGGACAAAGGGAAAGGGGTGTAACCACCCCCTTCCTGGGTCCCACCCATAGGAAGGACCTAGCAGGTAATCCAGCCCCTTGATTTGGAATAAAGGTAGGAGCTGTGCAGATGCACATCAGATTATCCTGACTGAAACTTATGAAATGAAACTCTGGACCCTTCGACATCCCACTCGACGTGGAAGACTGAAGAATCTCCCTTGTGGTCAAGGAGTGACCACCCTGTGCAAACAGGCACCATCCAGCACCTCACCGTTTGCTTTGTTGCAGTTCCCGCTGGAACTCGAGCGACAGAGATTGACAAGACCCAGCGTTCCTGCCTTGCAACAGCCCGATCCACAGTCTATGCAAAGCTGAGACCCGTGGAGGCGACCTGAAGTGTGGGGCCGGCCATCTTGGAAAAACTACGAAGCGCTGACCGTGCAGCTCCCAAGGCTCCCTCGAAGCTGTGCATTGAAGTTTGAGAAGCCCCAGCCCGAGCAGATTTTGCACCAAAGCTCACCCCTCCACGCTCATCGAGTGCTGCGTGGGGCCCTTTTGCATTTTCTTGCTCGACGAGTTGGTCCGGTCACTTGCCCGTTGGCTAGTGGCCCCAGTACCGACGAACCTTTGCATTTGCTCTGCTAGTCTGGTTGCTCCAGACTGGCCCTCGCTCCCCTGAAAAGGAGCACCCGCTCAGACCTTGCTGGTCTGAGTAAGAAGCGATCTTCGAATCCTGCATGGGTTACACTTGCCAAAGCTTGTTAACTCCGATCCAGAAGCCGACACCGCCAACAGCGAGAGCCTTCGTGGGACAGCTCGTGATCCACTCCTGGACATCCTCGGTGCCCCAGAGTCCACGTGGCAGCGGAGACAAGCTTCACGACAACCACCTGATTGCGCCCGACATTGCCTGGTTCCTTCCTGGTTCCTTCCTGGGCACTGGCTAGTGACCCAGACTCTGTCCCCTCTGCTTTCAGGTACTCTACATCTTCGATCCACCCTTGGATCACACCGGACACTTCTCTTCTGGACGCCTGCAGCATCTTCATCTCCAGGCACCCTAGATCTTCGTGACGAAACCCGACACATCTTTGCACCTGTGCACCCGCTTCCTGTGGGTGAGGTAACTGAACGCCGGTGCTCCTGTAGTGGTTTACACCTCTAGTGTCTAATTCTAAAGTTTTGTCCTTCTAGTCCAGTCGGAAGACACCATTGACTTTGCATTGGTGCATTCGTGTGCTTTAAGCGCTGCACCCGAATCCCGCGGGCTACTCCCGTCCTAACTGCTGTTAGTCCAATGTGGTCCCAGTGATTTCCAAGGCCCTAGGCCTTACCACTGATCGAATAGTGATTCTTACACCACTTTTTTGATATATGGTTTGAGTGGCCACCGGCCTCATCCATAATTGTGCAACTTTCATATGTTATATTGTGCTTTTGTTTAAACGCTTGTGCTTCATTGCTCATAAAGAGTAGTGGGGATTATTCTGAGAATAAATACATATATTTTTTATAATATATAACTTGTGTGGTGTCCTTTCATTTGATATTACAGGACTGCATATGGTAAAACAGCTGGCTTGACATGCCCTCTTGAGTTAAGCCTTTAAGGCTGCTTAGACCATGCTACCCCTAGGATAGCTTGTCTGAAATGTTGACTTACAACCACCACCATAAGGCATTGTTTGGACTGATACAAGGTGCCCACAGAACTGTGGACATCATACATCAGGCCAACTTCTCACATTAGGCATCGTAAGGGCTCCTAGAATGGGAACATGGACTTCCTCTCCCGTATTCCCCATTTCCCCAATCGGCAAAAGTCACAAGGGGTGTGTCACGAAGTGGGGGATCCACTCCATGACGTAAATGAGAAGGAGGAGGAAGGTGATCAATTCCCTTATTACATTACCCCTCTCCTTTATTCACAGCCCCACCGATCACATACCGTCAGCCGCATGAAAGCATCAGATCACATAGAAGATGGTCCCTTTAAGGAACATGACTTTCTTCATTACGTTACTGAGACCAACAAGCCAATGACAATCTCCCCTCGTCTGGTGGATTTTCAAAAACCCAGAAAAGTAGAGAGAAACTAAAATGTTCAGAGCGTGGAGATAAAGCTGTCAGCGAACAAACGTCGAGGAAAAGACCAGAGTGACCCTTTTGAGAGGAACAGCGACCGGCAAACCCCATTGGAGGAACTTGCCATATCCGTCCTCGACGAACGAAGAGACGACCATTGCAGAGCCATCGGCCGAAGCCGGGGAAGTTCAAGGAAGCCGATGGTGTGGGGAAGTGTCCCGCCATGTTCCTGGAGGAGCACGGCTCTCCCAGGTACGCACTTGCTTACGGGGCATGACGGGGAGGCGGGAGGAAAGGACAAACAATTCCCAAACCAAAGGGGGCAAGGGAAAAGAAAAACATGCGGTATTAAGCAACAAGTACGATCATTAACTGGAACCCTTATATCACTGCTGGAAGATTATTTTTCTTTTTTTATAGTGTGTCCGGTGAAATTCCCCACTCTTTTTCCAATAAAAAAAAGCCTAAAAAATAAGGAGAGCTGAAACACTTACCTGGCTCTGTATTTCTTACTGAGCCACAAGTACCATTGGGCAGAAGGGAGAAGAGGAACATCCGCGGACCCTAGTGGAAGAGAAAAGAAAGAAAAAGAGGGACATATTAGTTTTGAGACTCGAACTTTGAAATAAAAATATTGTGAGACAAAACACCACCCGCTCCTTGCCTTTTTCATCTTGCTAATCCCTTACAAAGTGGTATGGAACAGACACTGCATACCAACTGCACTTTATGTGCTGCCTCACAGACTTCAAATATGAAGAATTTACCCTTTCAAAACTATTTTTCATCATGGTTACTGGACAAAGGCTGAGGTGTTGTAGTGTCTTTCTGTCTCTGTTACACAGTGACAAGGTAATAAACCACTAGAATGGAGAAAACTGTAAACATATCCTCTTTTGTTAGAACACTGCACTCAACTGTCGTACACCAGTCTCAATCTATCAATGACTTCAGTTTCCATCATACATAGAGCAAAAAGGTGGGAATTGAAGGGGGTGGGAGATAGACTGTGGATCTCAAATCAGTGAATTCACGTTAGCGTAGCTATACATTTGATGGAGTGGTGTCCTCACGTGAGGCATCCAGTTACAGCACAAAAGACCTGACCAGTGACAACTGAACTTTAGCTCTGTTATACTGTCCTTTCAGGGGAGTACGGATGTACCAGGAGCACCCTCTATTTTAAATTTGCACTGTGATGTTGCCTCAGTTTCCACAATGTGACACCTGGGTCCATACAGTGAGAAAAGGTAAATGCAGCCTTGAGAGGGGAGACGATCAGCTACTCTGCCAAGCTGAGGAAAGAAGTTAGGGCTCAGAATGAGAACCTTATGACTCAACTAGCAGAGGCAGAAGAACTGCATGTGAGGGATATAGTCGGGGGCGTGAGGCCGTTGGAAGCCAGCAGAAGAACCTTGTCATTAAAGCAGAGTTAAATAAACAGGTAGCTCAAAGAGCAGCTGATGAGTATCAAACGCTTAGGCTTTTGATGTATGAGACTGAGTAGCAGGCGGGCAAACTTTTGGCTCTAAGAATTAGGCAGGAGCGTAGCAGGAATGTTATAAAAAGTATCCGTGAAGGGGACCAGGAGTATTCAGATCAGATGGGATTCGTAATGTTTTTAAGAACTTCTATCAAACTCTATACAAAGAGGAGGCCAGAACAGATTTCTCTAGTTTTACGTTTGATGAGTTCGGTCCTAAACTGACTCGGCAGGAGAAACTGGCGCTAGACGAAGATGATTCACTGGAGGAAATAGTCGAAGCACTGCAGGGTCTAGCGTCAGGGAAGGCTGTAGGACCAGATGGTATTCCACTGGAACTATACAAGTGTCTACAGGATGTTATAGCTCCTATGTTGCTGGATCTATGCTGCTCCTATGTTGCTGGATCTATTTAACAGCATAATCTGTTCTAGGGGTATTCCAGACTCGTGGAAAGAGACCAACATAATTGTGTTTCATAAAAAAGGTAAGCCCAAAGAGGACCCTGGTGGGTATCGTCCAATATCCCTCATAAATACTGATGCTAAGATCTATGCCAAGGTCTTGGCCAAAAGGCTAGGTGGGGTAATTGCCGGGCTGTTCTCTCCGTGGCAGCATGGGTTTATCCCAGGTCGAGGAACAACAGATCATGTCAGGCGGGCCATTACGCTATTTGACGTGCATGCTGCCGCGGGGGGACGGATGGCAATGATCCTTCTGGATGCCGAAAAGGCCTTTGATCGCGTAACGTGGAAGTATTTATGGGGGATATTGGAACGTAGGGGCTTCGGCCCTAAGATAAGGAGAGCGGTTAAAGTTATGTATGCGGATCCTAGGGCTAGGATTCAGTTGATGGGAGGCAGCTCGGAAGAAATCTTAATGTCTAGGGAGCACGTCAGGGCTGCCCCTGTTCTCCGATTCTTTTTGACCTCTATATTGACCCACTGATACGTAGGATATTAAGTTGTGAGGCTATCAAGCCAGTAGTGTGTAAAGGGTTTGATACAAATTATTGGCTTATGTCGATGATTTGGCTATAACCACTACAGATGCAGCTGCGGCTATGGTGGCTCTCACACGGATAGCTGTGGAATTTGGTAGCTGGTCAGGGTATCTCTTGAACGAAAGTAAAACTCAAGTAATTTGTACCAACAACGTGGTAAGGCAGGATGGGAGATATCTTAACTCCTAAATAGGTTGCCGAGTCGACATAAGTCCTGTAATGAATACTATTATTGAAGATAACTTTGCCCCGTTGGTTGCTTCTATCGCGCAAGAGTTAAAAAGAATTGATACTATCCATCTGTCTATTATAGGTCAAGCCAATGTACTCAAGATGACTATGCTCCCTAAAATTTTATATCTTTTCCATTCAATCCCTCTTGTGGTAGGTGATGGCTGGATAAGATCCATGGAGTCAGTATTTTTGAGCGTTATGTGGCAATATGGTAAAGTTAGAAGATCTATGAGGTATCTATCTCTACCACAAGAAAGCTAGCAGTCTCCAATATTAGATTTTATCACTGGGTCTGTTTATTGAGTCAGATGGCAATACTATTTGACCCTGCTGTTAATCCAGTCGATTCCAGTAGCAAGGTTGATGGGACCCCCTCAAACCTAATTAAAGCCAGGGAAGGAGGGGAATGAACTAACACATAACAAGAGAGAATTTCCCCTTAATTACCACAAACTCTAAATGTCAGTATACCTCAAATAGGTGACAAATGTTACACAATACATAGCATTCTTTCAAAAAGGTATACATTTTATTTCATTATTTTATAATTCATTAATTTCTTTCATTTTCTAATACATCAAAAATTCTATACCATTCTTTATACAAAAGACAATTTTTTTATATATAGATTTTTTTTAAATAGATCAAAGAAATAGAAAGAGAAAAGAAACATCATAAAAAACATGTAATGTCCAGTAATATACAAACTCAATTTTATACACAGATACACATAATTTTATTATCCACCTGGAAAAAAACAAGAATCACAATACTATCATCTAATCAACATTCACAACATTCTCACCCTATCTACATACATCACCACACCATATGAAACAAGGAAGAAAAAATCATGAATACAGGTCTCAACACTCAATGTGAGATCCCGCACTTGGTCGACGCGCGTTTCGGCAGCTCAAGGCCACCTTCTTCAGGACCTCTTCCAATAAAAACAACCCAGGTATCCAGGGGATAAAGCGGAGCAAATATTCTAGACTCAGGAAAGGCTCATCTGCTATTATTCAGTGTCCGAATTAGATATTCTTGTGTTATTCGCCTTTAGATGCAGCATTCACAACAATCGATGTTCAAAGGGTCACTTTTAATCTCTTCATGTGACGTGTTTATTATTATCTTCAACCGGAAATACTGTATAAGCTGAATTTTATGTTCCAGGTTTCTTTCGCCCGTGGTGTCTATTTCACATATATTGTAACGGACGACTATCAGTGCTTCCCAATGTCCTGGCCATAAATCGATGACCGCGCTGGCGTGGACTGTGATTAGTATGCCATGACGAGCGATCAGATGGCGATACTATTTGACCCTGCTGTTAATCCAGTCGATTCCCCCTTTGGTAGTGGTAATCCCCCATCCATTTTTTAATTGCTCCTAGGAAGAGAAGCTTATGGCCTTTTGCTACGTAGGACAGAGAGACATTATTATAGTAAAACTCGATATAAGGTATTGGATGGAATTTGGAGAGTCTAGAAAGTTGTTCAGAAAATAATGGTAATTCCGAAAATTAATTAATATACGCCTCTCTGGAATTCTAGCATTTTCCCGCAATTTAGTTATGACAGGATGGGAAGTGTATGGGAGCAACGAGGAGCCAGAAGAGTAGGGGATATTTTCTCAGACACAGATAACATGATGGGTTTTGATGATATCCAAATTCGAAGTCCCTCCAAATCATGGTTATAAATATCTCCAACGCTATCAAACGCTTATGGGTATTAGACCTCGTATCCACCCAGGGGGTAGAGTAAATATGATTGATTACCTACTAGGAGGTGGAACCAGAATTAAAATGATTTATAGGTCACTAATCTAATCGATACAAGATGATATGGATAAATGTGAGACCTCGTGGATGGGGAAATTAGGGGATCCGGATGTCGATTTAGACAAGGTATTACAACTAGCTGGCAAATTGTTTCGCTCCACGAATTTAAGATCACAACATTAAAAAACTCTCTTTCTCTTGTATTTTAGACCTGCCAAGTTGTTTCAATGGGGTAAAAGGGAGGATGACAAGTGCCCAAGGTGTCAGGAATGGCCAGCTAACTTGGTACATATGTTTTTTGAATGTGGAAAACTGAAGGGAATATGTGCCGAGATTGAGAAATTTTGGGAGGGGTTGCTAGGTATCAAGATCAACCTATCCCCTACCCTTATGATAACTGGCTTTGACGTTAATTTGGCCATAGACAGCAATCAGGAGGCCTTTGTGTTTATATGTGTGGCAGTCCTACTTATTCTGCTGGCAGCAGGATGGAAGGACAGTTTAGCACCCACTTTCCAGATGTGGTTAGCCAGGCTTATGGGAATCCATAACATCGAGTCCTCTCTGTATATTTGGAGAGGTAGGAGGATGAGGGAGATGGGGTTACGCATATGGGCCCCCCTTCAGTTTTGGAGGGAGTCCTGCTTTTAGCTTGCCTTATTGTAAATATATTAATTTTCCCCCTGTTTTTTTAGTATACTAACTAAATATTTATAAAATATGTATCTCTATCGGTTTCTAATGTTTAAATATGTCTATAACTATGTATTGAGTATATGAAGTTTTACTGCATTGATTTGTGTATTGTATTGTACCAGGTATTAATAAAAAAAAAATTAAAAAAAGAGAAAAGCTAAATGGAGAAAGACTGTTTTGAAAGGGGGGAATTAGTACAATAGAACTGGGTGCCATTCACTTTGATACCTGAATTTCTTTTGTATTCAATTCATGCTGCATGGGTGTGGGGGCAGAAATCTAAATCTAAATCATGGCTGCTTTCTGGAACACCCTGCAAAGGACGAGCCATCAGCACAAAGCCTCCTCCCCTCACCAACCCTCCTCACATCAATTCTCCTTTCCCAACTCCTAATGCTCGCATGGTGCCAGAAACACGCCCTGTGGCCCATGGTTGCTGTCAAATTGCACAACACTGTTTGGTATTGAATGGTTATGTAATAGTTTCAATTAGGTTTATGGTGTGTACGGAACACAAAAGAACTGCTTGTTACTGGCTATTCGTCCCTGCCCTTCTTATATCACCACTTATGGCCGCAACATGATTACAACACAAGTCCCAACCCAAATCTTTTAAAGCTGTAAACATGGCTCTAGTCTAACAAGAAAAACGGGTGCAAGGTCTTGGAACACGTTCTGCAAAAATGACTGAGAAAAAAACCTTGCAGAAATAATTGTTAACAGAAACGGTAGCAGCATGATCTTTACAATCCTTCTATGTACAAGCAGTCGTAAGTCCAGGTACATCCCTCTTTAGGCCAGCTGTCCTACGCAAAGAGTAAGATCTCAAAGGGTCTACATTGCACTCAAGGCAGTCATTACCCACCACGTCCAAAACATAGGACATTCATCAGAAGGAGAGAGAGTTCCTCCAGATCCCCACCAAAGACTGAAGCTTTGAATTAAGTTTAAGATGACCAGATAAAATTAAATGCAGTGCAAAGGTGGTGGAAATAAAAGAGAAGAGAGATTGTGAAACTTGAAGACTGCATTCTAGTGACTCCTCTACCTATCAGGAGAATGGAGAATCCTGTCCCGGAAGCAGACAATCGGAAACTCAGCAAGGGTGCCACAGGAGCGGAGCCGTTCCCATGCTGTGCCGTGTCCAAGCAGAAAAAGCTGAAACGTTGTGCGTGAGCGGGAGACTGTGCCAAGGTAAGGGGCCCGAGTGCAGGGGGCTACTCTGCAATGCTGGCCAGGCTGGGCATGGCTTGCGGTTTACTTGAGCGCTCCCACTCCGGCTCCCTTCCTCTCCCCGCCTTGCTGAGAATCCTATTCACCACCTAAGGGGAGTTTGGGGGCAGCCGAACACGGTGCGGCCATTTTAGGGATTTTGGGCTACATTGGGAATAGCCCAATAACGACAGATAGCCCAAGGGTTTAAGTGCCGGTTTCGTGCTCACCCAGCCACCATTTTAAGTTGGTGACTTGGTGACTGGGAGCGCTGTAGCATTTTTAGCGTTTCTGTAGATGTAGAGGCGGCAGTAGAGCAGGTAGTTAGGTGTTTCTGAGTGTAGGGGATAGAGAGTTGTCTGGGTTTGTGGCATTACGCCTGCTGAAGACTAATGCATACTTGAAGCGCTCTGCTTCTTAAGCGAGGCCGGCCGGATCTCCCCAGCCCGGAGGCCTCGGAGAGCGCGCGCCCGCTGAGGCGTGTGTCTGCAGGGGGCGGCAGCGGCGGTGGCCTGCTCGCCCCTCCTGCAGGCCAAAAGAGAGAAGGTGGGTGTTGGGGGCCGCGCGAGTGTTTAGAGCGCGGCCTCTGCGGTGATTGTCGTAGGTGGGCGGGAGGGTGTTTGCGGTCCCAGAGGTGCGGGGCTGAAGGGCCCGGCAGGGGAGCGTGGCCCGCACCCTCCCGCCGATCTCACCGGTGTCGCGGGGCCGCCCATATGTGAGGAGAGCAGCCCCACGAGTGATTATTGACTCAGAGCTCCCCTTTTTAGAGGGGGCTCTGGTGAGGAATGGCGGGGGTGGTGCCTGAAGGGGGCTTGAGCGCGGAGGAAAGGGTCCGGGCGGCATGGGGAGGGGGAAGCTGAGTTTTGGGGTTTCCTCTGAGGCGGTAGAGCGCAGAGGGAGCAAAAATAGCCATACCAGAAAGGGTAGAAGGGGAGGGGGACTCGTATGGTTCGTGGTGCACAGCACAGGCAGACAATAGGTTGCCGGCTGAGGAGGGCACTGGGAGGTAGGGCATAAAGGGGAACAAAGAGGCAATGGCTCAGGCCCCCTTCCGGCTAAGCAGGGGAGGGCAGACAGAGGCAGGGAGAGATATGGGGGGTTGTCCAGAGGGTTGCGGCGACGGAGGGGGAGATTGGGAGGAGGACAGGGACGCCCGTAGGTTGTAATAGAGGAGGTAGGGGGTCACCTATTGACTGGGAGGAGTTTGGATATCTTCTCCTTGGATAAGGAGGAAGGGGCGGGGTAAGTAGAGAAGAGCTTGGGGAGGGGGCTTTTGCGTAGGGTGGGGGGCATAGGGGTGGATGACAGGAGGCAAGTGAGGGGGCGCAGGGGATTTTGGAAGGGTGCATAGGGCTTGGAACGTAGCGACGGGGAGGTAGACCACTTTGAAAGGGCAGAAGCGGTACATCTTAGTGGGGTGGGCGTGGGCGGCGAGTACGCTAGGAGTAGGCAGGAAGAGGAGTTGGGATGGGAGAGGAAGGATGGGTAGGCCCAGCATACCAGATCATTCCTTTTCCTTGCGGGAGGTGGGGCAACAGCGGGCGCCAGACTTAGCAAGGCTGGGAGCGGCCCATTGGCGCAGAGGAGAAGGGAGGGTTGAGCCTCGCGTGGCGTATCCAGGACCGGCGAGGGATCGCGGCCGGCATAAGTAGGCCCCGGACGGGCTCGCCGGCCCCAACACCCACTGGGCCACAACAGTTCAGGGGACAGCCTGGTTGAAGGAACTTCTGCGAAACACATTTGAATGGAGACAGGAGGACTCAGGGTGCACCTCCGGTTAAGAGGGCATGCATTTTGAGAGAGCAGGAGGAGCTTGTTTATAGGGAAGACAGCATGGAGGTGGGAGAGTTGAGGGTCGTTGAGGATGAGGGCGTGGGGGGGCGAGTAATGCTTTGTCTAGTATTTTACAGGTGTCATGACGCCCGGCAGACCACACAAGTCTGACATCTCATTGGGGCAACCGGTCGCCCCCCTCTGCAAGGCGGACTGCAGGACGACGGACGGACTCCTAAGAGCCAGGTAAACAGGGGGGGGCACGCACCTTATTGGTGTCAGTGGGTGTGGGGGCGATAAGGAGGGGAAGCAGTGGGGCAGGTGGCGAGGAGGAACGTATGTGCGGAATGAGGAAGTGGGCACATATGACGCAGGTAAGACGTCAGCACGCTTGGGAGACGGGACTATGACTGGGGGAGGGGGCACTGAAGATACAGGTGAGGTAGGAGTCTGTGTAATAACCAGACAGAGATAGCAGTAAGCACGGCAGTGCAGGCTGACAACACATTGGAGAGTAAGGAGGTCAAAATACAGCGGTTACCCTACATGGAAGTAACAAAGCCGTTGGGCGCGCACTTAATGTTGGCATCTGAGGAGCGGATTGGGAAGGGTGAATATGTGGAGTTGTTTCCACTTTTGCACAGGAAAATTAGGGCAAAGGAGGGGTCGAAAGAGAAAGAGGCGAACTGGCCAAGAGGTGAGTGTACCCGGGGAAAAATACCCCGAGAGGTGTGTGGCCATGTTCTGGGACATGGAGGTGATACAGAAGGTCCAGATCAGGCCCTGATCCCAGGGTGTGGGGATGCAGGGCCCCAATATGATGAGGAAGTTAGAGCACGCATGGCGTGGGACGCGGAGGCAAAATGGGGTGATTTGGATACGGACTTATGGCAACATATGATGGGGCTGTCCGGAGCAGGCAAGACTATATTTGCGCCCAGCGGTCTACCGCTAGGGTATCAGCCCTTTCAGGGGCGCCCCACTCGGGGAGGGGGGGTGGCACAGGTAGTGGACAGACGGGAGCAAAAGTTGCCTGTTGGGTTTTTAACAAGGGACGGTGCACACAGGAGTACTGCAGTTTTCGGCAGGACAGCTCGAATTGCAGGGGCAGACACGCCTAGGTTAATTGCTTCGAGGGCTGGCAGAGGCGACAACAGGAATGTCAAGGGTGGCAGTCAGGGGTGGGTTTAGGACGGGGGGACAGCAGCAACAACCCTTCATAGGCGGGCGAGGAGCTAAGGGGCCTGGGCCAAAGGACTCGTACTCCGGTTCGACCAGATAAATAGATGGCAGACCTATGGGAATTTGGTAACGGGAAACTGCAGAACGCTTGCGGACTGGCTTTCAAGAGGGCTTTAGACAGGGGTAGGGGGGTTCTAAGACGCGAAGGTGGGCAGACAAGTTACAAGCAGCAACAGCCCATCCAGAAACAGTGCAAGAAAAATTGGGTAAGAGGTGCGCGATGGTCACATGGCGGAACCCTTCGAGGACTGGTCACTGGGAATTTGATGGTGTGATAATGAGGTGCATGAGGGCCGCATGGCGGGACCCTCTGTGGCTTGATTTACACAAAGGAATATCTAGGAGTCAAAAGTGAACTCAAATCACAAACAACTATTGACGTGACAAAAAAGAGAAGGGTGTAAGCTGAATTATCCAATTGCACCACGTGATATTATATCACCGCGTTCACGTGAGGCACATACCCAAGGTGAGAATTTTCCCATCAGTTGTCTATCTGTTCCGCCACTTTTACATCATTTGGGTTCTCCTTACCCAGGAGTCAGTGCAGACACAGTCACATAAAACGGAAAAGAGGACTGTGAGAGTAAGAAGGCCCACCGTTCTGGTCTAGTGAGCGGTATCAGTGTAGTGCGACAACTGAAAAAAGCAGTGCAAGTGAGAGATTAGTGAGAATATAAAATTAGGTGAGACTGAGTAGAAGAAACACTTTTAATGTTTTCTCTCAGCTCCCTAAACATAAAAGCAAAAGTGTAGTAACAGATTTAACAAAATATCTGCTCAGCGAGTGGTCAACATGTTTCTGCATCAAAGGAAAGTGCCTATGCATTCATCAGGACCTAGTTGTTGCTACTGCTGTGAAGGATAGTGAAAAGAATAAAAAGGAATCATATCACCTGATTGTCAGGTTCAGATACTCCACCACAATCCAATTAATGTGGGGATCGCGCCTCACCTCACCTGGCTGCAGCTCAGGTAAATGAGGAGCACCGCTCTCTCCGTCGGTGTCTCCAGGCGTTCCTCTGCGCTGGACTTGGGGAGGCCTGAGCTGCAGCCAGGTGAGGTGAGGCGCGATCCCCACATTAATTGAATTGGATTTTTATTCTTTTCACTATCCTTCCCAGCAGTAGCAACAACTAGGTCCTGATGAATGCATATAAGACTCTATGACTGCCAGATGGCGATGGACAGTTCAATGAGATCATGAGGGACATGGGGGTGCCATGGGCACCAAAAATGACTATGGGCCCTGCACGGCTCTGCCCCCTTTTTGGGCATTGAGCTGGATTCTAAAGTGATGGGGGCATGCTTTCTGGAGGATGGAAAGCGGCAAATGTTGGGGCGGTTGGCGACAATGTTGTCGAAAGGTAAGGTCACTGTGAAAGATTCAGGTGTTTTTGGGGCATCTCAACTTGCTGGTAGAGGGGTGAGAGTAGGGCGGACGCTTTGCAGGTGACTGGGCAGGGCACTAGCAGGACAGAGACCTTCACATAATCATGTGTGGGTGTCGGCAGGTGAGGGAGAACTGGCAAATGTGGCAAATGTGGCAAAAAAATGTATTGCAGAATTTCAAGGGGAGTCAGAGGGGTGGGGGGGGGACAAGGCATGGGAGACCCAGATTCTTTTTCTGCTGCTGCGGGGAGCAAGGGCTTTGGCCTCTACAGGCAGGAACAATGGTTCAGCACAGTGGCCGGAAGAGTGGGTCGGGGGTAGGAGTTTAGCATTTTTGGAATTCTTGGAATTCTTCCCACTGGTGGGGGCTGTCAAACTATGTGGCTCCAAAACAGCTGGGGGCGAGGTGATATCATGAGGTTGTTGGGATGGTCTGCAGATGGCTACCAGCGATATGGGCGCAGCGCCTCGAGGGGGATGTAGCGCGGTTCTGTTGTTTCTCCTGCTTATTCCATTTTTTGTTTCAGATGCAGTGATGGGCTCCCTCGCCAGGGAAATGACTATCTGTATTCTGTGACATTCCTTTGTAAAGTGGGTACAGGCCAGGCCTGCACAAGTTACTTTGTAAAAAATGTAGGTTTAATAAAGATTTGTTCGAAGTTTGTTGGAGGGGAAAAGGGGGAATGCGTTGGATAGGAGTTGTTGAAGGTTTCTGAATGGCGTCTTGGTGGCTGGTAGGTGCCCCGACGTGCTGGTAATACAGCTGGGGTAGAATGATATGGTAAAAGAAATGGGTTTGGGCTTTAATGCGGAGCTTGAAGCAGGATTTGTCTTTGATTAAGCAGCAGTGGTCGGTTGTTGAGGTCATTCGGACAAAAGTTGTTCCCCGTAGGGTTTTGGAGAGGAGCGATCAATCCAGGGGCGGTAGACAAGGCCCGGAGAACGGGCAACACCAGAATGTTGCAATTTTGCAGGCATCTGGGTTTTCTAGGATGTCTTATAGGGGCATTAAGTATGATACACTGATTTTTCAGGGGAGGTGGACTTCGTCTATCTAGGACGGGCATGGACTGGTACCTGGTGGGCATCAAGGAGGTCCTGGCCAGGATGTTGAATGTGCAGCGACACTAATGGGTCAGTCCTAGGAGGCAGGGGGGCACGAAAATGGGGAGGCGGTGTTCCCGCCTACTCTCCCACCTTTTTTTTGGGTGGCCGGGTTGTTGAAATTTGGCCAAGATTGGCTGAAGTTTTTAGTTAAGTGTTGGTAGTTTGTGAGCAGGGGCAGGGAAAGGGTAACCAGGTAGACTAAGTTCAGACTAGATGTTTGTTAGTTACAGTTGCACAAATGCAGGTATTGGTTTGGGTCATTGGAGGACAGGATTTGTAAATGCAATATTGTGTAAAATTGTGTAATATGGTTGTTAAGTAATGTTATGTTGTATTCGGCAGGGTGGGGAATTTTGATGTGGGGATCGTAGGGGTGGGGGGGGACAGGGGGTCAGGTAACTCATGTGTAGTGAGGTCTTAGTTTTGTAAGGCAGTTGCCAGTGGTGATAAATTGTGATACGCACTTGTTTCAATAAAGCGGCCTGTAACACACAGGTCTCGTTATGGCTTGCCCCCCCCCCCTCCCTCCCAATCACCGCCCAGTAATGGCCCAATAACACAAGGCATCGACCCCGGCTGAGCTACCAAGGGAAAGGCAGATGGAGCAACAGGTGAGGGGGGTAGAGGATGAGCAGCATGGGGGGGGGACTGGCCTCCTGCACTAGCCTCCCACCAAAGTGTCCTGTGAACCAGCCAGCTTAACCCCTGGGAAAGTGTCTGGCCTCCTTGAAACACAAGCAGCCTCACTCCTGGGACAAGTGTCTGTCAAGTGCCTGACCTCCTAGGAACACCAGCAGCACAGTCTCAGCCCCCACCTACACAGACCGATAGACTGTCGCCCCAGTCCCTTAGCTCCTTGGACAGCCTCACGGTCAGCCTGGCTACCTAGACAGCATACTCCAACAGCTGAACCAGGGCTGTCTGGCAGGGAGTCCGAGGGGTGGTAACAAAGGAAACAGAGGACATCGGCAGGACAACAGCAGCAACCCATCAGATCCTGCGGTCCCACCATGCTGATCTTGTAGGGGGAATAAGGACTGCGCCTAACTAATTATACCAACAAAAACTGGTCTATCCCACTCTCTCAATTACAATCCCGACTCCGCAAGTCCGCAAAAGCCCTACCAAGCATCTAAGTCCTTGGCACAGAGGTCCAGGCCCCAGCTGCCGCTGAAAGCAACAACCACCAGTAACCCCAGCACTACGCACCCACGTCAGTCGCACGCAGATGAGGTCAGGGAGAACCAGGGTGGCCATTCTCCCCAGGCCAGGGGGGAGAAAAGTAAGGAGACAAATCTCATGGCCTAGTGCACAGCGCCAAATCGCAACTAATTGCAACAGACCAGGAATACACAGACATGGCAGCATCAAATGGCTTAACGCATTTAACTCACTTAAACCGACTGAAAATCAATACAAAATTCAGCTTTCCAAGGGAGGGATGCAGGTTCTGTTCTCTGCTCAAGTAACACCACCCTCAAAGGTCTGCAGACCCTCCTGCTATCCCTACAGCCGCAGCCGCCTGCTTCACTCACACTGCAGGAGCCCCGCCAGGGCACTATGGATCCAAAGAGCCCACCAGTGCCCAGCAACGCAATGCAAATGCAACAGCAAACAAGCACAGCCTAAAACTCTGCCTAACTGATCATGAGGCATGCTGCCCCAGGAGATCCCCTTGCAAGTCTTGCTTTAAACAGCTGGGGAGCCCAAGGGACATTCCAATCAATGCGGAAAAAAAATATGTTCCCAACACGGCTACCAGGGCACCCAAGAAACCCTGCTGCCATCCAATCAACAACAACAAGCATGGCAACAAGCCTGAAACAAGCCTAGACCCCTCATAAATCTAGCTTTGGACTGAGAAGCAGCGCTAGTACCACCTCCGGCTACAGACGGGGACCAGTGTGCCCATCGCCTCCTCAAAAGAAGCTTTTGGCCCACAGGGTCACTCACAAGAGGATCTCTCACAAGAAGAACCCAACCACAAAAGAAACATGCAGACTCCACCGCCAGAGCTCAGCACTGAGGCTAGCGCCACCATGACAAAAGACAATAGCGATGCCATAGGTGGCACGGGGAGTGGATCGTTGGCAGAAAAAGTTCCGGACATCGCTCTCAGCCCTACACCGATCAGGTTGAACAGCACGAATAGTATCCCCGCATCGACACCACGGCCAGTAAACACAAATGCATCAACCACAGCACCACTGTCTGCACAAGCCTGGCCGCCACTCTACCAAGGTGGGATACTCAAAGGGACTCCCGACCCAATTTAGCAAGAGGAGGGCAAGACTATCATTTCCTAATTGAACACACAAGAATGGGAGAACATGCTTGCCACCCACTCGCCAGACCAGCTACAGAGGGAGCATCCGCCCAAGGAGTTCCAACTGACCTCCCAAAGCCTCAGCCAACCGTCCAGGGATCGGACTTAAAACGAGTCCAGGGGGGGCGTGACCCCCAATGAACAAGCCAGCAGCACCTGGACCTCTCTCCTAAACACTATACAACTGGCCAACGAAGCACTCCAATACCAGTCTGAAAATATGGACATTCAGCTTTCACTACTGAATACCTTGACACTCCTTACGACAGGCATTGACTGGAAATTGAGAGATTTAAAAGGCCCAATCAAGAGAGCTCAATCCAACGCCCAAGTTCGCTGCAGCCACAGAGTTGACTAACTATCCACTCTTCCTTCCATTCTAAACAGCATAATAAAGCATAAGAGGAATACAACCTCTGGATCCACAAGCAAGCTTCCAGATCATTTCCATACCGCATGGGGGATGGCCATCAAGCAAATCTGACACATAGGGAGTCAGTTCATCGCAACCCGCAGGAGGGTTCCGACACCACAGCAGTGCCTGGTAATGAAGAAGTGTGCACCGAATCGACAACAGATCTCCTAGAAGAAGCTCAAGTCCCCAAACTAAACTCCAAAGAATGTCGTCAACAGAAAAGGAAAGGGTGCTATCGGAAAAATCACCCCAAACCCAACAGCCTACTTTCACATCTTCTCCAGACAACACACAGAATTGGACACCAAGCCAGGCAAATTAGGCAAGCAAAACAAGGTCCTGTGGCCTCCCAACAGCTCTAACAACCTAGCAGACAAAGGAGGCATCTTACCCACACTGAATATAGACTGGGTACACACAGAAAACGGGAAAGAAAAGGGACAGGGGAAAACAGCTAAATCTCTACTCAAAAAGCCCAGTCAGGGCAGCTGCCAACAGTCGCCGCAAAGCTTGGATCTTACTGGAGGGCCCCCTACAACACTCATAATCCCAGAACAGCCTAGACAGCCAACTGTAACGGAGAAACATTCTAGGGAGCAAGTGCCTGCAGCTACAATGGGAAAAGCAACGCACAAGAACCCAAGTAATGGGCGCGGAAGAGAACGCACAGATAAAAAAACTAGGCTGAATTGGGACACACCGCTCAATGAGGGAAACCAGGCCTCACTGACTAAAGACTGCTTCAGCTGGCAGCACACAGCCCAGGAGGCACAAAACCGAATGCAAGCCTCAAAACAGGCATGCTCTGGGCCAACAACAACCAACACAAAGACATAGAATGCAAGATCAAGAACAACGACCAAGGAAGCAGAAACACTGCCAAAGGAATAACGGCTTCAGTTATTGACCAACCACTGGCAATACAACATCCAAGTACCATGAAGCAGGAAACCCAGGCCATGCTTTTTTACGCTATGTATATTTCCAAAGGCCACCAGGATACTCTGAATACAGGTAACATCATCAAATTATTACAGGCAATTCCAATTCTTGCAGGTATGAGTTCAACTGACTCACTCTATTTAGAGTTCATCCGTACAGCAAATCCGTCAATGCCAGAGCCACCAAGTCCACATAGAAATCAACAAAAATCGCAGAGAAAATTCTAGCAGAACAATGAATATTTCAAGCCTGGGGCATTGACATCATCCCATACCAAAAACCTGGGTACCCTTTACCCCTCTTAGCCTGCAACTTCAGTCCTGCATTAACAAAATCACACGGTCACACAAATTCCGTGCTCAGAGGGGCACTGGGAAGATCTCCACCACAGAGGGCTAATGTGTTGGCAGACCTACAAGATAGAGCATGGGCAGCACCAGCTACTCGGAGCAGATCTTCATATACTGGGCCAATCACCCAGACCATAACCACCTCCACGGGGGTTTAATGACGTTTCACACAGAACAAAGGTGGCAGAAGAGCAAAGGAAACCCCACTCCACCTATACTCGTGGAACATTAACTGTCTATCTACAAAAATTGAAGATCTGGACTTCCTGCAATACATCAAGGCCTTTGATATAATCATGCTGCAGGAAACTTGGCTCACCGACTCGCACCACATCCAGGGTTTCATGTGCTTCCCCACATCGGCCACAAAGGGAGGCAAGTTTGGACACCGCTATAGGGGGCTGGCAACTTATGTATCTATGATGAGCATAATATCGGCAGCGCCTATGGGCTCTTTTTCAGCAGCTACCACAGCAATCAAGCTCACCATTGTAGGAAGGTGGATATCTGACTATGGTTACCCCCAAACTTTTTGCCTGGTGTTTAGCTGGTTTTTTACTTTAGTTGGCCTGGGATCCTGCTATTCAGGGCCCCAGGCTAATTGCTCTCTCCTTAAAATGGACTCCATGTACCTTAGGTACATACACAATTGGAATTGGTTCACCTTATTGGCCCCTGTAACAGTGTACCCAGGTACCCAGGGCATAGGTGCTTCCAAGGCCTACCAGGGGCTGCAGCACGTATTGTGCCACCCCTGGCCTGGCCTCCATATTTGACACAACTGGCTGATCACTCAGCTGGGGTAAGTCGGTGTAACCACCCCTTACTTAGGTGTAGTATGCCTATACCTACCCTAAAAGGGTTTTGCGGGTATTCGGAGCTGAGCAGCTGTGCCTGTGGTCCCGGCAGGAGAGGAAGGCGGCGGCGGCGTTTGAGTATCGAAAGCCAAGCCGAGCCGAGAGCCCTCGGGACCCGATACTGGGATATTTTGAAAGCTGAGGAGTAGAACGCGGAGATACCTGCGACCCTGTGATCCTGTGATCCTGAGACCCGAGCCGTGTTGCACCGGGTTGGGAGCCGCTGAGAGTGAACATCGAGGAAGCGGCAGTAGCAGCTGGTGGTCTTTTTTGCGAGCGGCTGCTTGGGACGATGCAAGCATGTGAAAACAGCTGAGGTCTTGTCCTGCTATTGTCCTGGCGTGCCCCGGAGCCTGGCAGCACGGTGAGACGCAGCCAAAAACGGGAGACGGGGGACGGGAGAAAAACGGCGGCTGCTGAAAGTGGGTGTCCACGAGCCTCAGCCTCCACTGACAACAGGCCTGCCTAACTGCACAAAGCGCCAAAACGGTAGCAGGGAAGTAAGGGAAGTGAGCAGGGGCCACCAATTGTGGACAACAGGTTCTGACCAGCAGAGAGAGGCGAACTGAAAGAAGCCCCCATTGTGCCCTACTGAAACTGAGTTCACAGGTACTCGGAACCTTGAAGAAAATTAACTATGAACAAGCCTCTAATTGTCCTATGCTTGCTGAGTCCCTGGTGGCGCTAGAGAGCAGAGCAGAGAGTGCTGCCAGATCGTCGCTGAGGGAGTGGAGCAGAGCGGTCTCGGCAGAGCGGCGGCGGAGGAGCAGTGCAGTGTATTAGCCATCAACGGGACCGGGAGTTAGCAGCGGCAGCCGGTAACGGCAACCGAAGACCGGAGAAACACTGCAAAACTGAAAACTGAAAACTCCGCAGCTCCACGGTTTCTGGCGGCTTCTGGCTTCTGGCGATCCCCCAGCCCCAGCCACAGCACAGCACAGCAAGACTACGCGGGGGACAAGATCAAACAGAGGGCTGAGGGGCTAATAGGCTGACTACATCCCCTAACCCAGCTCAACCCAGCACAGCCCAGCCCGCGAAGGCGTCGACAGCACCGGCAGCACCGGCAGTACCGGGCAAGACCGGGCGGTACCGGACGGTACCAGGGCTGCATCAGGCACACACACCAGGACCAAGCCGGTGAGTGCTGTGTTAGGGGGCGCGTGGGGGGGTGCCAAAGGTCTAGTGTATTTGCAAGCGAGCCAGCAAAATAACGACCAGTGACAAGACCAAGCGGGGAACCTGGGCGTGGCCTACATTCCACCTCTCCGAAACCTAGATAGAGCCCGGCACTGAGGGAGTAGGGCCATCGGCCAGTGCGCACCCTGAGCTTCCCCAGCCTTTACCCCAGCTTTTACCTTCTGCCGGCCGTTTGCAACCCAGGGTCAAATAACCCCAACATGAGATCTGGAACGATCCGAGGGAACCAAACCAACAAGGGAGGGCAAAATAAGCGAAAACAAAATCATAAGCCATCTAAGGGGGGAAAAAGAGGTCCAAACAGATACATCTAAATCTATAGCGAAGAGCCCATTACTGGACATAATCGACTTAACGGACTCAACTGAGTCAATACAGAACCAATCTGCCACTAACAAACAAACAAGAGATGCGACTAACAAAGAAGGGAGTACTAAATGAATAAAACTTTGGCACAGCCGAAAATCTACACAAAATGTTGCTTTCTAAAGAACCCAGTGGACGCTTTATTCTCAAAGATCAACAAAGTATCAGGCCTTCAATCGCCTCTTGAACCACTCCAACCAACCCTGCACCACCAGCCCAGTGACAAGCAGCCCCGACTGGACGACGGCAATAGCAGTGGTATTGGTAATAGTAAAGGAGACAAAAACATAACATCTATAACATCACCCCAAAATACATCAACACCTCAGCGCAATAACATCAAACCGGGGCAAAAGCCCGAAACGGCAGGTACCCCGGCAGGACGGAAAACGACCATAGACGCCAACTTAATCCAAGTACACTGGCCAAATGAAGCCAAGGACATGTCGCCATCAAAACTGGAGGAGTATATCTTTAACATCAACATCCACAGCAACATCTAGAGCGCCAGCACGAGCAACGAATTTGGCCACGGGGGCATATGCAATAACGGAGAGTGTAAGAGGAAAGAGGAAACTGCTATCGCACCAGCGCCGTCAACAGAAACGGAACCCTCATTAGCAGTCCTTGACGTCACAAACAACGAACCCACACTAGTATCCAAGGCGTCAGAAGGGACGCGAAACAAAGACACAAGCCAGAAGAATCTCACCCCAGAGGTATTGAAATCTCTTCTTGCCTAAGGAAAGAGGAGTGGGAGGAACTCATAGTGGCTTACCCTAAAGACCAGAGTATAAGTAGGACGGCCAGTGAGACATCAAAAAGTAGAACGGCCTGCATGCATACAAATATGGCAGGAATGGGTAGGCCAGAAATAGCGCAACCCCTCAAAGAGCCACCTGTGTCCCAAGTAGCGGGGCTTAAAGAGAGTCACGGAAACCAGGATGCAACTCCAGCACAAGCCAGACAAGAAAGCGTATGGCCCAGTCTCCTCAATACAGTACAACTTCTGGTGGATGCAGTACACTACCATTCGGAGAAAATGGACACCCAACTAACGTTATTAGACACGCTGGCTGTATTCGTAGTTGCAATAGATGGATAGCTGGGCACGCTAAACTCGCTTCTCCAGAGTAAATTTGACCAACTTGAGGATACCAAAAGGAGAAACGGCATCGAGTGTGAATGTGGCCCAATCATCGACAAGCTGGCCACCCTGCCGACATTAATGACAGACTTATGCGGTCAGCTCAAACGATCTGCCGAACATAGTCAGAAGATCAGCTTCGACGTACAGGGGTGCCCTAAATCGAATGATTTCGGAAAAGTGACCACTGCAAAAGCAGGGGCGGCTGAAGCAGACATCACCCTCAGCAAGGACACTGCTGTCGAACGGCATGGCAAAACATCGATGACTGGCGCCCAGGATCACCTCAGGAAGAAAGAGTCAACCCAGGACACAGGGGAGAATAGAATGGAGCCAATAAAATCTCCTGCAGCGGATGCCGAAGACGACGCTGACACAAACCAGAAATTAAACGCCAAACAGAGGCGAGCGAAAAAACGTAAAGGGAGGAAATACAAGCCTTGCTCGAAACGTGAAGGCTTTAGGCAACTCTTTGGGCAAACTAACCCTGCAGAACAAAGTACGAGCAACCCGGCTGAAGCAACAACACCAAATTGTGATCACGACGAAACGAGCGGCACATCTGAAGATAATGCCCAACTAACAAACACAAGCTCAGCGATACCAGCAGCTGATCTACCAAGCAATCAAGCTGCTTTGCCTCAACACTCTGGGTCCATCACTTCACCGGTTGACACTGGGTCACGGAACTGGCAAACACATAACATCCAGCCTCGCATAGAATCCATGGGATACCCAAAAGCCTTTATAAGCCCAAGAGGAGAAAAAACAGGAAGACAAGATGTAGGACTCAGTGAACAACAAATACTAACCATCACCAAAGCAACCGTGTCAACTCATCTACAGGCAGGCCAGACAGTGACAACAACTGCTCCCGTAGCCCTGCTTTCAGATACGCAGCATCCACGCTGCGAAACCTCTGGTTTAACCGTAGGTGCAAGGGATCAAACCTCAGCATGGGAGCACAATCGAGAGGGCTATCGAGCATTAGCAAACACAACAAGTGGCGCGAAGCGGACACCAATACTAAATACGGACAACGAATCTGGGGGCGCAACCAACCAAGGGAAAGATTCGGATGCCACATGGTTCACCCCAGACTTTACATCCAAAGGAAGCCACGACATCCTCAATAGAGGCAATATCTTGCGATTATTGGCCCACATCCCCTCACTGTCATCCGTGGCAAGCTCTGACCTGAAGTCTATTGAATTTATAGCGGTGGAAGGCACAGGAAAAGAGGCGACGAAGGCGCTTTGGGCTTCGGCAGACCTGGCACAAAAGATCCTTACGGAATCTGAGACCTTTCAAAAATGGGGCATTACGATGAAGCCTTTCACAAAGCCAGGATATCCGGACGTACTGTGCTCTGCGAGAAGCCTGAACTCGAGGGAGCACGCAGAAGGTAGTAAAATCTCGGTTCTCAGGGGCGCTGCCGGGCCAAGCTGTATTGGCAGAAATGGGTTCATCGAACTTGCTCTCGGAGAACAACACGGAAGACAAACTCCAAACGGATGGCAGGAGCAAAGACGGTTCGTGGGAACCATAACAAACAGCAACTGACATGCGGAGCGGATAACAACGGAGCACCCACAGAATCAATTGTGTATATGCTCCTGGAATATAAATGGCCAAGCATCCAAAATGCTGGATTTGGATTTCATAGACTACATTCGATCCTTTGACCTAATTGCGCTACAAGAAACTTGGCTTGCCGAGCCCCCGCACCTTCAGGGGTACCTACGCTTTTTTTCCGGCGCCAAGAGCTTAGCCAAGTATGGGCACTTAAGAGGAGGTTTGGCAATATATGTGGCTACAACTAGCTTTGCGATGGCAAAAGAAACTGGGCCCTCGGTGACAGCTGCACTCGCAGTTAACCTGACTCTGACAACAGGCTCAGGCAATGCAACTAACAACTGCACCCTGGTCAATGCTTATATTCATCCCAAAGGAAAGAAAAAAGCAGCGGAGGACTTATATGCCTTCATAGAAGAGTGCATTACGGGGGAAAAAACTGCGAACCTAGTACTCACTGGGGATTTCAACCTCAATCTTATGGGAACACCACAAGAGGAGGGAATTATGGCACAAAACACATCTTGGGCCCTACCACTACAAGGAAAGCCACAAACAGCCAAACAATCAAAACTGGGAAAAACGGTACTCGAGGCATTAAAAAACTTCAACATCAGGGCACTAAACGGCAGGTTTGCAGGGGATAACCCGCCAGCCTCAACTTTTCATTCAAGAAAAGCGAACAGCACAATAGACTATACCTTCATGTCACTTCCACTTTTCCAACACATAATATCCTATCGGATAGGGAACCAAATAGATAGCGACCACTGCCCTCAGGAAATTACCATGGACCTTGCTAGACCAACTTACGAGCGTTCGACGGCTCCCAAAGAGTCCATCTATACCGCAAACTTTAGAAAAATTAAGTATTCGACTGCAACGGGTGAAATCTTGATAGGACTAGCAAAACAACATTACATGGAGCGTACAGGCCCCAATGAAGTAGCGAAATGGGTGCAGTTTACTACTACCCCGGGGCAACATGCAACAAAGCCCAAAATGCGCACAAGGATGAATAAGCTGGGTATCCTTCCTCGAGCATATAGAGGGAAAAATTAAAGAAATGAAAAACTCAATCTCTAACTTAACGAGAGCAGTACAGCTGGATCACAACAAAAAGGGAAGTCGGAACAACTTACTAAATTAAAAGCTTCGTTAAAAAAACTAAAGTGGGAAGCAAATAGAACTATAGAGGAACAACTATGGGCAACACTTCATGAGGACATAAAAAAAAAGAACTACGGAGCAAGGTTCTGGATAACAATAAATTCATTAACGCACCCTGCAAAAATGGAGATCACATCAAACATCACAGAGGTAACCTGGGCAGCTTATCTTGATAACCATTTTAATCGAGCCCTGTCGTCTAATAAGAATACGAGCGAACCTATTTTTGGACAAGCCCAGGATGTTGGTTACACGCTACAATGGTCCCCAATCAATCAGGACACGGTGGGTGACACAGATCATATATTACTGCAACACAAAATCAAACGGCAAATAAAGAAAGGAAGAAGGGAAGGTGCGCCGGGTCCAAATGGGATCCCGCCCGTCCTCTTCAAACAAGATATGGACTATTGGGCAGCGGCACTTGAACCCCTTTTTTGGGAGATCAGGTACACTAACATTTTGCCAGACTCTTGGAAGGGCTCCATCATTGCCCCCATATATAAAGCAGGGGACAGGGGCCTCCCTCAAAACTACCGGCTAGTTGCCTTAATCGATAATGACGCAGAGTATTTTGCAGGGCTCATACTGGAAGAACTACAGGCATGGGCCACGAGGATATCTCTTATACCCGTCAACCAAACAGGCTTCGTCAAAGCAGTGGGAACAACAACAAACATATTGACTATGGGCATGCTTATAGACAAGGCAGAGACGAAAAAATTGCCCCTACACCTCTGCTACATTGATTACAAAGCGGCATTCGATAACATCAACCGCAATCAACTATGGACAAAACTAAATGGCTGAGGCATCCCAAAAGTTTTGTTGGAGCCGTTAATAAACCTACACACAGACACCTGGATTCAGATCAAGGTGGGGGACAGCTCAATGCTGTCAAGGCGGATACAAACCAACAACGGCCTTAAGCAGGGCTGCGTATTGGCCCCCACACTGTTTAACCTGTACCTGGGGGATCTGGCGCCCCTATTAAACAACTGTAATTCACACTCGCCAAAATTAGGAGGCCTCAATCTACCATGCCTCTTATATGCAGACGACCTGGTGCTAATAAGTAATACAAGAGTAGGGCTCCAAAACCTCTTAAACACGACCCAGAGATATTCCGAGTCAAATGACTTAACAGTGAACCTCGAGAAAACACAAACAATGACAATCAGTAAGAAAAAAAAGAAGAAAGCTTTCTCGTGGTTCTGGAATAACACCGGCATCAAAGACACCTTGTCGTACAAATACCTAGGTGTGAAGATAGACAGTGGTGGCCAATTCAGCGCACAAAGGGCTAATATAAGAGGTAAAGGCCTTGCTCTGGCAATTGCATTAAAAACACTAAACAACAACCTTTCCGGCCCTTCTCTAACTCCTTTATTACATGTCATATGTGCCAAACTGTTACCAACACTAACTTATGGGAGTGAGGCTCACCGAGGCAGAGATGCCATAATACTTGACAACACAATCGTGTTGGCATATAGAATCATCTTCAGCCTCCCAAAGCGATCCTCCCCAGCACAGATCAGACTGGAATTTGGAATTCAGGTACAGCTTTTGGCACGACAGGGGGCATACATCTGCACATGGGACAAAGTGAGAAAAACGACCGAAGGAACCCTGAATGGATATTTATGGAAGGAGTTAGAGCACTCCCAAAACTCACCAGCAGCAAAATACCTGGCAAAAAGCTTAGAGGACACCGGGCTGGCAGAGCTCTGGGCGTCCCCTGCAGATCATAAAACACTTAACAAGCTGGTAAAGAAATCGATCAAGCTACAGTCGTGGGTCAAGGACAAAGCCATCCTATCAAAAAGATCTCACACATGGATGGTATTAAACACATATCAGACACAAGTCTCCCAGCCTTATTTTGCTCTGGGTTATGCAAAAAAAAACAAATTGACCTTCTTAAGATATAGACTGGGTCTGCTACCATGCATTCAGCACCTTCCGCACTGGCTGAGATCGAAAGCAGGAACACTATGTAGGCTATGTGGCATCGGGGCAGAAGACATGCTGCACCTGCTATGCTCGTGTGAGGAACTGCAAGAAGAAAGGAAGTTCCTGCTGAAACGCCATTTTATTCTACAAGGGGTCCGCACACGAAGGAGCGCAGTGCTAAGCTGCTTCTCAGCACAGGACCCTCAGCTGAGCTGCAGCTTTGTGAAATTTTTAAAAGCAGTGGAAAAAAAATTACCAAAAATTGACTTATGAGAACTCAATAAATTAGAACATCAGTTCGATTGTGGAAATCATTTAAATTGCAAAATTTTATGTAAAACATGAATGGACAAGCAGGCCTAGAAAACGGATGGGAAGTATAGCATGGCCCATATAGCCGGCCTACAAACAAAGTTTGCTTTTATGTCGAACTGTTTATTCTTATTTCGCTATTGTATAGCTTGGTCTTAAATGCATGTCTTTTTATGCTGCATTTTAACTTTTCATATTGTGTTACTGTATCGTATTGGTTTTAATTAACTGTGCAATAAACTTAAACTTTAACCTAAAATGGACACATATGTTCCTATCAGTCACTCCTATGGAAGGCCTCATCAATCCTGGAGGCAGAGTGCTTGGAAATATGTGAGATGGTGCTCTGGCATGAGCTGAGCCTGTCTGCAGCTTTCGGAACCACGTCCTTTAGCTGTTTCATGATACTGCCATACCATATACTCTTAAGTGCATTATAATCCTCGCGGTTAAATGCTATCTTAGGTTTGGCTTTATCAAAACATGTCGAGTAAGGTGTCATACGAATTGGAATACTACCCCCTCGCCAATTCTGGCGACGGGGGTAGCATTCCACCCTTCTAGAGGGACACGACATGTACCTAACCTGAACCCCGGTTAAAGTTAAACAGAGCCTCAGCATCACAAAATGGATGCTGCCACCACAGACACAAGTCTGACCTCCTGTTGCTGGGAGTCCTTCCAGCGAGGGCAGCTTGGACAAAGGGTTTCCTGCCTTGGGAGGTGCTAGCACCACCCCAGACAGGATTTTGTGTATTGGGTAGGACAGGGCTGAATAGAATCAGACATGCCTGGGGCACACAAGGTGTCCCTGTGCATAGGCCAGTTCAAACCGGTGCTGGGGCTTTCCAGCCCCAGTCCTGGCGCGAGCTGGACAAAGGAAAGGGGGTGTAACCACTCCCCTTCCTGGTCCCACCCAGAGGAGGGACCTAGTAGGTGATCCTGCCCCCCAGATTCGAATAAGAGTGGGAGCTGTGTCCTGAGACTTCAGATCATCCTGAATCAACTTGAAACTAAGAAGACGACTGGACTTCGACATTCTGCTGCACAGAAGACTGAAGAGCATCTCCCTTGTGGCCTAGGAGTGGCCACCCTGTGAACACAGGCACCATCCAGCAACTCGACGTCTGCTTTGCCGCCGCCTCCCGCCGGAGCCCGAGCCCAGAGCCTGACAAGACCCAGACTCCCAGACTTCTCACTGCCCGATCCACAGTCCCTGCAAAGAAGGGACCCGTGGAGGCACCGGGAGACGTGGGACCGGACCTCTTGAAAGACCCCCGGGAAGCTGACTGCGCAGCATCCGAGGCACCCTCGACGCTGTACTTTGGGGTTTGAGAAGCCCCAACCTCGAGCAGCCCTTGCACCAAAGATCAGCCCCCCAGCATCTCCACGATCTGCGTGGGGCCCTTTTGCACTGTGCCACTCGACGCGCCATCCCGGCCACTTGCCACGCGGCTAGCGGCCATCTTGGCGACGAAATCTACAAACTACACCACTGGTCTGGTTGCTCCAGACTGGCCCTTGCTCCCTTGAAAAGGAGCACCCGCTCTGACCTTGCTTGTCCGAGTGAGAAGCTTGAATCACTTCCTGCGTGGCTTGCTTTAGCCAAGGCCTGTTTGCTCCAATCAAATCTGAAACGCGCCTTCTCAGCCTCTACAGATCCATGCTGAGTTGTTCTCCTGCTGTCCGTGTGGGAAGGACAGAGAGGCGAAGCAGACTACAGCAACCGGTTTGCGACTCTGGCATGGGGCTGGGAAGGGGCTCGAACACAGAAGTGACTCTCATAGAACACCGGGAAGGAAAGAGTGGCTCTACTGTGGTCATCTTGAAATGGTGAGCGAGTCTGCTAAACGGAAGACCCATTTGCCTGCAAACTGCAGTGAAGACGGACATATATAAATAATTATGTATCAGAAAGAAATCGCAATCTCCTGTTTTAAAAACTACAAATGGTTTGTGTTTCTTTGAAGACATACCTTTTATTATTAAAATAAAATATCTTATTTCGGTAACATTCTTAATACTTACATCAAAGCTCTAATATTTTAGAAGGAATTTAAAAAAATAATGTTCAACGTAATCAATAAAGTTTTCCACTCAGACGGCTGTCTAAAAAACACCTTAGACTACAGACATGTACATCTTAGCTGCACTGAACTACATGACAGACGGACCAACAAACTAGTTACATTTTACTTCATTTATAACATTTGAAAGCAATCATGTTGACGTGCAAATCTTGCTTAGCATTTGAAATATACCCAAACGAGTTTGTAGTTGAGTGTGCAGCATTAAGTATTTCAATTAATACTTCAAATGGCCAAACTATACCTGATATTATGAATGAAATTTGAAATACAGCGTCATTACGTATTTTCTCTGTTTTGTAGCCAACTTGTATTTACGTACTTTTTAATCATATTATAATAAAATATTTTGAATAGTTTCTTCTCTTTGCAATATCATGTCACGAATTACGCAATTGCTGTCTAGATCGAGAATATTAGGATGGCCGCCTTTATTGTCTGGTCAAAAGAACCAAGGGCCATATGTAGGTAAATCCCAAATACCGTTTCTTAAATACCGAATTTTAACAAACTTTACCGATTCAGTAATAAGAATTCGGTATTTGGGATGTAGGTAAAAATTTGGTAATAATTACCGAATCGGTATAATTCGGTAAATAAATACCGAATCCCCAACACCGATCGGTAAATACCGATTCGGTAACATCCGAATCTGTATATTCCGAATCTGTAAATACCGAATCGGCAATTCAGAAATAGAAAAAATTAAAGAATCATCCAATCAGGTGCAACCACCCCTCCTCCCAAACAGGAAGTGGCCACACCCATGCAGGTGCAATCAATCTGAAGCTGCTGGAGAGGCTGGGAGAGCAGAGCCCTTGAGCCACTGGGAAACTTTCTCTTGGAAAATTGCAAAGTGGCAAGCAAAGACACTGAAAGGGAAGGAGCAGAGAGAAAGAGGAAGCTGAAATTCAGCACCATGGAGCTGCAGGTCCTTGTGGAGGAGGTAGTGAGGGAACACCACAAGTTGTTTGCCAAGCAGTCCCTGCAGGTGGCAGAATCTGCCAAAAGGAAGAATTGGCTGGCAATACAAACAAAGGTCAATGCCATTGGAGTGACCCAACGGGACATTGACGACCTTACGAATAGGTGGTATACACCCGGATTGTGACAAAGCGGAAAATGGCTGAGCTCCAGAAACAAGCAAACCTGACAGGAGGGAGGGAGGAACAGGGCACCTGCCCTGACTGAGCTTGAGGAGCTGGTGGAGTCCACCATTGAACCAGACAGCGTCTGTGGGATTGGGGATGCAGATAGCTTAGCCCGAGCTGCCACCAAAAAAGGTAAGAAGCATGCACAGCAATCACCCCCACCCCTTCAATTTCCCCTTTCTCAATGCGGTAGTGTGAAGCCGACTCCAGTACAGGTTTTAGTATACACCAGCAATGCATTATGGGAGATGTAGCCAGTGAAACACCTACTATGTCAGACTACACACCAAACAAAGAGGCATGCGATACACATTAGTGATGAGCAAGCTGAGGCAATAGCTACAGTGTTTCAGAGCTGAACATTTAATTGTATAAGCAGGGTTGTAGGACCACATGGCTAATGTACGATTTTCTGTCCACAGGTGAGACATCTCGCAGGCATCCCAAGGACAAGGAAACTAGTGCACCACGGAGGGAAGGCACACAGGAGGCAAGTACCAGTGCAGGGCAAACCACACAAGCTACAGTGGCATCTCCAACACTGCCAGCCTCCCAAGACCTGCCAGTGTCACCACAGCTGCTGGCCTACCCAGAGCAGCTGGCCTCACCACTACTCCTGTCCTCACCCGAACTGGTAGCGTCACCGGCTGGGGGGTGACACACCAACCGTGGAAGTTGAGGACAGCAGTGCTATTCAGCAGTCCGCCGCTAAGGGGGCCCGCACAGGTGCCAGACGCTGCAGGGCCAGGGACAAAAGTAAAAACCAAAATGGCGAGGGTCCAGGTGTCTTCTGCGGACTGGAGGCTAGTATGTTGAAGGTGCAGCGCATGCAGGAGAAGGCCATCCAGTCGGTCCAACGGCAGGTGAAGCACCTAAATGAACATGTGAAAAACATTGACAAGGGCATCAGCTCAATGGCGGAGGGAAGTAGAGAGATGGCGGGCATGCGGGACATGTCCCAATCAGTGCTGCTGCTGTGTAGCAAGCTGGACGAGGACAGGGCAACAAGGCGCAAGGAGAGGCAGCGGTCAGAACAACACACAAGGGCAGTGAACCGCCTAGCCACTGCCACTTCTCTGCTTTGCAGACGCTGCGTTAACATGCAGGAGGAACTGGCACACAGCAGCAATGAAGTCTCCAGGGGCCTAGTGAGGGTGACAAGTGCAGTTGAGGTGCTGCTGACTGCTCAGTCGGCAACTACTGTTGCTCTTGATGTGGGGAAGAGCGAGGAGACCACCAGTAGAAGCAGCAATGTGACCCCCCCTGTTACTGACACCCGGAGGAGCAGCAGGCGCCATGGGGCTGGCACAGCCCACACAGCCAGTGAGGACAGCCAGTCAATGGCCTCCAGCACCGGTGGGCGTTCCGCAAAGACTGATTCTGCCCACACTCCCTGACCTGGAATGGGTGAAGTAACCCAGGACTTCCATCATGGATGGCAACAATTGGATTGGCACATCTGTGCCTTTGTGTACTGACGTAGTGCCTAAATATTAAAACTACGTTGTGTACATACTACAACTGGCTGTGTCTCCTTACTTACTTAGAAATAGTTGTGTGTGATCTCTGCCCCTCTCTGTCTCCCATCTGTTGCTGGTGCCACTCCTGCTCTGTTGGGCTCAGGGTGTTCAAATTCATCATCCTCCTCCTCCTCAATGTCTGTTAATTCTACTGCTGTTCCTTTCTTAGTGGCAAGGTTGTGCAGCATTGCACAAGTTGCTATGATTTTACAGCAGATGAGGGGTGAATGCTGACGTGCGCCTCCGCTTTTGTGGAGGCAGTGGAACCTGCTTTTTAACAGCCAAAGGTGCGCTCCACAACGTCATGTGTAGATTTGTGTGCCAAGTTGTATCGTCTCTCACTCGGGGTTGATGGGTTCAAGTAGGGTGTCAGGATGAACGAGCGGACGGCATATGCGCTATCGCCTATGTGGAAAAGAGAGAGCCATTAATCACATGCACAACAACACCTACATCTGCAGTATCTATCAGGGTGTGTCACAGTGTGTTACTTAGCAGGTATCCTTCTCCAAATTCCCCTGCTGCCAGGCGTGTGTAGATCCCCCTGTGCTGGAAGATGTAGGAGTCGTGAGTGCTTTCCTGGGAATATGGCCACGATGTCTGTGATTATGTTGGCAGCATCACAGATTACCTGCACATTAATGGAGTGGGTGGACTTTCTGTTCCTCTAGATGTACTCTGTGGCTGCAGGTGGGCAGATTGGGATGTGTGTGTCATCAATACAGCCGATGACATGTGGGAACTGTGCCAGTTGGTAAAAGTAAGTCTTGGTCTTCAGCAGTTCCGCATGTGTGTCAGGGAAGCTGATGTAGTGATGCATTCTCTGCATCATTGCCTCCAGGAACTTCCTGAAGAAACGGGATAGGCAGCTCTGGGACACCCCACCTATCGCAGCTATCACCCCCTGGTAACTGCCAGATGCAAGCAGGTGTAGGCTACAGAGCACTGCACAAGTGGTGGTATGGCGTGCGCCCTTGGTGTTGGGTGCTGGTCCCTAATCAAGTCCAGGATGGTGTGGGGGTGTAGCCTGTACCTTTGATGGATATCTGCCTCAGTAAGTTGGAAGAATGTGATCCGCTGTCTGTAGACTTGCTTCTCCCGTCTCCAGATCCTCTTTCCTGCTGCCTGTAGCCGTACCTGCCTTGCTATCATATAGAATGCTGCCATTCTGATCACACTGTTGCATTTTGGGGCCTTTTTTATGGCCTGCACCTGGTTACCACCTGCTTTCAAACCATGGTAATTACCGACTCAAAAACCAAATTTCATGTAATTCGGTATTTTAGAAGTTACCTACATCTCTATTCTCATTTTTACCGTTTCTTATTTACCGATTCGGTAAATAAGAATTCGGTATCTACCGAATCGGTAATTTCGAATTCAGTAATGATGAATCGGTATTTACCGATTCATATTTACCGAATCCTTACTTTTGGCCTCCTGCATCTCAATTGCCTAAATACCGGTCGGTAACTGCAAATTTACCGAATTTCGTCCGTTACCGACCGGTATTTAGCTACCTACATATGGCCCCAAGTTCGTAGTTCCGGTCTACGCCTTTAGGGTCAAGACTATGTGGAATCAACTTCGGACACATGTATATCGGAAAAGCAGGAAGGAAAGGGTTTTACAAAAGTGAAGTAGTGTCCCCCATGTTGCCTTGGATGATGTCCTAAAGAAGCAAGATGAATCCTTTAGATATCAGTGGCTTAGCCTGCCGACCTTTCCCGCTAAAAATGATCACGTACTGAATTGATTTCAGTATTGGGTGACCTGAATTTAATACAAGCATTGGCATAGCCAATAGGTCTCGCCTTTGGGACCTTACAAGTGTATAGCCAAAGGCGAGACCTATTGGCTATGCCAATGCTTGTTTCTATTTGTTTACTTTTGCTACAATCAAGGTACCCACGCTTTACTTTAACCATGTTAAAGGTAAAGTGCAGGTGCCGTGATTGCTACAAAAGTAAAGAAATAGAAAAAACATCTAGGGCCCGATGTAGGTAGCCAAATACCGGTCGGTAACGTCCGATTTCGGCCGTTACCGACCGGTATTTGAAGATGGAGATGTAGGGGCATGTTAAAATACCGAATCGGTAATTTTACCGATTCTGTAAAATACCGAATCGGTAAAATTACAGATTCTGTATTTTGACATGTAGGTAGCACTTAAGTCAGTGCTACAGGGGTTTAAGAAGTCGTTATTTACCACCATCTAGAAGTTGGTGGTAAATAATGAAAACCCTTTCAAAAGCATTTTTTTTGCTTTTAAAACGGTGCCATGTTGCAGACAGGCATGTATGTCTGCAACATGTGCACCCATGCACAATTGAGGGGTGCAACAGGGTGTCAAAGTGACACCCTGCCACCCTTCAATGTTTCCCCCAATTACCGAATCGGTATTTACCGATTCGGTAATTGACATTCATTCCTATGGGCCTACAGGCCCATAGGAATGAATGGCAATTACCGAATCGGTAAATACCGATTCGGTAATTACCGAATTTTACCGATTCTGTAATGAATTCGGTAAAATTACCTAAATCCCGATTGCCAGTTCTTAAATACCGAATCAGTATGATTCGGTATTTAAGAATCGGTAATCTGGGATTACCTACATCGGGCCCCAATTTCTTTACTTTTGCAGCAATCGCGGCACCCGCGCTAAGTAAAGCAACATTCTCTGCCAGATTTCATGCCTGGATTTCCATATTAAATCGCACCTCAAAAATATTTCTATCAGGGTTATCCTAAACCAATAAAAATAAAATTCCTACGGCATAGATTGGGCATTCTTCAATGCACTCCGCACCTTCCACCTTGGCTGAGGGCAACAACCCAAAGCACCGGCAGGCTGTGTGACACAGAACAAGGAGATATTCAGCACTTAATATGCACATGCAAGGAGCTGCAGCAAGAGAGGTCACAGCTGCTAAAGACCCCTTTCAAGCTAAAGGAATTCGCACCAGGAGGCAAGCGGTGCTGGCATACCTTGACCCGGGGGCCACCCAACTGAGCTGCAGAACGGTAAAACTTCTCACACTAGCCGAACAAAAAATGCCTAAAATGACAACCCATCTTCAGCCACAGTAGTAATAAGTTGCCTGTGGAGCTATTGGCTCGCAAGCTGGTCGCCGCATCTCTTTGTTGCAGTAAGAAAAGAGCACCTTTTTAATGCATAAAATCTCAGCAGGTGCCAAACTCATTAGCTGTCACTGCCAAACATGTATGCACTATACGGCACCCTACTATGTGTATTTCTGGCTTTAGTAATGCATTAACAGACCGCACTGCACTTTACTCTGCAAATCACGGATTAATTTTAACAGTGACACAAACTATTTTAACCACTGTACTGCATTTTTAGTATGTGTTTTAATGGTTTTACTGGAGTACAACATCAGTTCTATTGGCTATTTCAAAATGCTGCAATGGTTTTTAGTAACAAAGCAAATAAAAATAAACTGAAACTTGAAGATTATGTCAGAAAACCCCGCAAACCACATTTTCTCCCAAGGCGACCGAACCAGTTCAGATTCAGATGCATCAAGTTTTAAAAGGAAACATTGACAAATTTGTTGAGCAAGGAGTATTCTCAGCAGTGCTGGGTGCTGGACATATGGAAGGTGAGCGGTGAAATAAGTATGGAGATTATTGCACAGTTTAAACCTAATTATGCAGTTGATCAACAACCGACAGCACTCTACAAGATGTCAGGGACTGCTTAAAGTCTACTTAAATAGACTTTGCACAAGAACGTCTTCCATCACAAGATTCGTTAAAGCGGATTATTTTTAAATGAAATGTTTGGGTGCATTTATTGCACATGACGCAGTAATTTGAAAACTCATACTTCAGAAAGATCAGTAAAAATCTGAAAAAATTCACAAGTCCCTGTAAAATGTAAACATATTGACTGACCTAACGCACTCTCACAACATTACCATTATGTAATAATTATTTTATTCATGAAAGGTAAACAAAACTTAATCATTCCAATTCCAAACTGTGTCTATCATGAGCTGCACCTGGAAGAGAACAGCTTCCACAATTTCCCCCTTCCGGATTGTTTTTCTTTCCAAAGCGAAGTGTGCTGTTTTCTAAAAATGTTACTTTCTTTACCAAACAATTAAGTATTTTTTTCCTTTTTCTACAAAGAACCAACAGAATGGTCAAATATGTCACTGTTTTTAAAAAACATTTACCTGTTTGGAAAAATAACACATTTTACAAGCTCACTGCCTGAAACTAAAAACGCATTTTTTAGAAACTAATAAGGAGTGATGTGCAAAATGGTCTTATATTGCCATTTAATAGCTTGGGTAACATTTACAAAGGACCCCGCCTTCGGCCTCTTAGTTTAAGACGTTATTAGAAAATCTTGATGGTAACATGGGGAGGTTATCAGAACACTTTGAACGCAATATAGGACTATACTGCATGATTACGTTATGTGTGCTTATTATATATACTACAAGGAATACTGCTGTAAATAAAAAAATGAGGGGGTTCTTTGTTATATAAGTTAGCTAATGCTCTACATAGCTAAAATTAGATCACTTTTTTTTAGGAGTTCTCAAACATGTTCCGCATATATATATAACAGTAAAACATTCAGACATAAAGAGTCAAACATGCACTTCTAACACCGGCAGCAGTCAGCCAATTAACTCCCTAGTAATCAACTGTAGAGTCACCACATAGTTCTAATAAACAACTGGAGCACTAACATTTTGTATTCAAGACAAAAGTGAGGCACTCATGAACACCATTTTGTTGGAATAATAACTGGAATTAAAACCCTTTCCTGAAGTAAATTAGCATTGAGATATTAAAGCAGGTATGAAACCAGAGGGTAAACATATAAGGGGAGGCGGTGGGTTCTTAGTTATTTGAGGCATAATGTATTTTTAAAGGGGCTACAAATAGTTAAAGAGAGGCGTCTGGTTAAGTCCCTTTTTTTTTGGCAGTCTTACATTGTGTGCAGGGACGGCTCTTCCATTTGAGAGGAGGAGCATTGCCCCACAAGCAAAAGCTCCAAACCAGAGCTGAAAAATAAAATGGTAATAAAGATTATTATTACCATTTTATTTTTCAGCAACCGACCCGTCTCAAACTGATTCATAACAGGGGGTGGTGATGGACAGAGTATCTGAATTAAGCAGAACACGCCTACCCAGTCAACAGATCAGGGCTTGATCAATCACCGTTTTTTAGCTCACTGCACCATCCCAGTTCAGAACCTGGCTACATGCAAATTAGTCTGGCCCTGGCCCAGTGCATCATGGGAACAGGGCAGACCAAACTACCAAGCCAATTCTTTACCGGAAAGGAAACAAGCTTCCGGGGACCGTTTTCTGGCATTGCAGCCGTCTTCGGCCCGGCTTGCTTGAATCCTGATGGTGCAGTGAGCAAGGGACTCACATCTGAGTATACCCTTCCACACTTGTGGTGGCCAAAACGATTCATAACAGGGGGTGGTGATGGACAGAGTATCTGAATTAAGCAGAACACTCCTACCCAGTCAAAAGATCAGGGCTTGATCCATCACCGTTTTTTAGCTCACTGCACCATCCCAGTTCAGAACCTGGCTACATGCAAATTAGTCTGGCCCTGGCCCAGTGCATCATGGGAACAGGGCAGACCAAACTACCAAGCCAATTCTTTACCGGAAAGGAAACAAGCTTCTGGGGACCGGTTTCTGGCATTGCAGCCGTCTTCAGCCCGGCTTGCTTGAATCCTGATGGTGCAGTGAGCAAGGGACTCACATCTGAGTATACCCTTCCACACTTGTGGTGGCCAAAACGATTCATAACAGGGGGTGGTGATGGACAGAGTATCTGAATTAAGCAGAACACTCCTACCCAGTCAAAAGATCAGGGCTTGATCCATCACCACCCACTTTTTGAAATTATTTTGGCCACCATAAGTGTGGAAGGGTATGCTCAGACATGAGTCCCTTGCTCACTGCACCATCAGGATTCAAGCAAGCCGGGCCGAAGACGGCTGTAATGCCAGAAACCGGTCCCCGGAAGCTAGTTTCCTTTCCAGTGAAGAATTGGCTTGGTAGTTTGGTCTGCCCTGTTCCCATGATGCACTGGGCCAGGGACAGACTAATTTGCATATAGCCAGGTTCTGAACTGGGATGGTGCAGTGAGCTAAAAAACGGTGATGGATCAAGCCCTGATCTGATGACTGGGTAGGAGTGTTCTGATTAACTCAGATACTCTGTCCATCACCACCCCCTTTTTGAAATTACAATCGTAATACTGGCTGTAAAGTATAATGCGTACAGTAAGAAGAGTATTATAAAATAATACTGTAAAAGCATGGTATGGTTTCTAAGCCATAAAATACATACATAAATAAATAATGACTAAAAGTACTCAACTGGTGCTTCTAAAATACGCCTGCCCCAATGTACCTAACCTAGGTCTAGTACAAGGGAAGAAGTAAGTATGGTGTAGCATAGGTTTAGTATTCTTTTGCCATGAATCTATCCAAGATTTCTCTTAGGGTCTAATCAGCTCCGTACCTTGGTTTAGAATGAAGGAGGTGTGGTATTTCTCTGTCTCAGGACTCTATTTCCCAACACCCCGCGAGGGGGGCTTGGAAACACTGGAGGTGGATTTCTCGGCAAGAGAAAAGACAGTGTCCCTCTCAGTGCGTCTGCTGGAGGGTTGGCTTCCTTCGGGACTTGCTGTAGCGAGCTGCGTCGGGCAAGTAGATAGTATAACTGCTCCGAACCACTGTATTTGCTAGGGCAAGTGTGGGCATATTTATACCTTGAAGGTGCAGAGTTTGACGTAAGGTTGGACATAACGTCATCAAAGACTCGCAGTTCTTTGAAAACTCCATGAGTTCTTGGACAAATCAATATTCAAGCAAGGGGAAGTCCCTGACTGCTGAAGGAGAGTTTTCCAAGAAAGCGTTGTGGATTTTCGGAACTAGTGGAAGTAGCCATGCCGTATTTGGACTGCATGAGCTATGTCGAAATATGGTTATGATTTCTATGCCTATATAAGGGCAAGGTGATGTATACCTATATAAGGACATGAATCAGTAAAATTACACTAGGGTCCTAAAATGCCATACAACACCCACCCACTTTATTATGTCGACATTACTAAATTCCAAGCATTTAAAACAGATCTAAAGCATGTGTTTACAATCACACCCAAAATACACAAAATGCATTTTTAAAATGGTTGTACACATAAAATGAGCATTTTTACAGTACCATTTGAAAGGAATGATTTCATTCTAAGCATATAGTATGGCAATGCTAAAAGAATAAATCATGAAAAGTACATTTATGAAATGGCTCTTAATTACAGAAAAAAAAGTTGAGACCATGCCATAGCAGAATATATAAACTGTTTCAGTATGTGGACAAGGTCAAATATTGTTTCTAGGAAGTATTCAAAGAATTCTTGTTCTCTAAGAATAGTTCTACTTTAAGCAGATTACTTTCTGCTAAAAAAACAATTCAATTTTGGGAAAAAGTCAAATCAAATCTTAGAAAAATAGAGTTCCAAAGTTAGAAGTGTTGTTTTGAAAAGCGAAGGTCGAATTGCTAATTTCAAAAGTTATTCCCGCTGACAGGAGAAAACATCAAATCTTCTAAGCGGCAAAGAAATTGTCTACCACAGTAGGTGAAGAAAACAAGTTACTTACCTGTAACTTTGGTTCCCCAGTATTGGTAACTTTCATAGATGCCCATGCTTTGTATCATTCCCCGTCGTCGGAATGGGAGTCTCGGTAACAAAAATACCATAGCTGTAGGTACAAAAGACCAAGGAAAAGGGCCAAGGCCTCATTCTCTTTTGTAAAAACCACAGTTGATCGACAGAATGTAGAACAATGTCTTACATTCACCCCAGTACAAATATCTGGGCCTAAATCCATCGTTTTTTTGCACTCCACACCACCCTAGGTCAGACAATGGCTATATGCAAATCAGCCTTGACCCTGTGCGTCATGGGAACAGTCCAGCCCGAACTACCAAGCCATGTCTTTCCTAGACCGGAATCAAGGATCCAAGGACCGGTTTCTGGCTATCAGCCTTCTTCAGCCTGGATAGCTTGACTCCAGTGATGTGGAGAGCCTGGGACTCACGTCTGAGCATACCCAGCCCACTCGGGGTGAAAATTGCAAAAACCACAGTTGGACAGAATGTAGAACAATGTCTTACATTCACCCCAGTACAAAGATCTGGGCCTAAATCCATCGTTTATTTGCACTCCACACCACTCTAGGTCAGACAATGGCTATATGCAAATCAGCCTTGACCCTTTGCCTCATGGGAACAGTCCAGCCCGAACTACCAAGCCATGTCTTTCCTAGACCGGAATCAAGCATCCAAGGACCGGTTTCTGGCTATCAGCCTTTTTCAGCCTGGATAGCTTGACTCCAGTGATGTGGAGAGCCTGGGACTCACGTCTGAGCATACCCAGCCCACTCGGTGTGAAAATTGCAAAAACCACAGTTGATGGACAGAATGTAGAACAATGTCTTACATTCACCCCAGTACAAAGATCTGGGCCTAAATCTATCGTTTTTTTGCACTCCACACCACCCTAGGTCAGACAATGGCTATATGCAAATCAGCCTTGACCCTGTGCCTCATGGGAACAGTCCAGCCCGAACTACCAAGCCATGTCTTTCCTAGACCGGAATCAAGCATCCAAGGACCGGTTTCTGGCTATCAGCCTTCTTCAGCCTGGATAGCTTGACTCCAGTGATGTGGAGAGCCTGGGACTCACGTCTGAGCATACCCAGCCCACTCGGGGTGAAAATTGCAAAAACCACAGTTGATGGACAGAATGTAGAACAATGTCTTACATTCACCCCAGTACAAAGATCTGGGCCTAAATCCATCGTTTATTTGCACTCCACACCACCCTAGGTCAGACGATGGCTATATGCAAATCAGCCTTGACCCTGTGCCTCATGGGAAAAGTCACACCCAGATCTTTTGACTGGGTGTGAGTGTTTGATTCAGATGCTCCGTCCATCACCACCCCCTTTTGTACCGCTTTTGGCCGCCATAAGTGTGGCAGGGTATGCTCAGACGTGAGTCCCTTGCTCACTTTGCCACTGGATTCAAGCAAGCCGGGCTGAAGACGGCTGGAATGCCAGAAACCGGTCCTCGGAAGCTTGTTTTCGGTCTAGGGAAGACATGGCTTGGCAGTTCGGGCTGGACTGTTCCCATGAGGCACAGGGTCAAGGCTGATTTGCATATGGCCATGTCTGAACTGGGGTGGTGTGGAGTGCAATTTCCACCTATGGATTTAGGCCCAGATCTCTGTACTGGGGTGAAAGTATGACATTGTTCTGCATTTTAACCATCAAGTGTTGTTTTTGCACAAGTTACCGTAAACCCTTGTGTTTTTTTTAGGAAGCTATCTTGACAGTTATTTGTGTCTGTGGGCCAGATTAACCGTTTTTTCCAATCAGGATCAGTTCCATTGTAAAACATAGTTTACGTCTACCTCCTCATCTGTAGTTCTATTACTATCAGGTGTGGGATTAGGTATGGACGGTTTGTTTAAACCTTTTATCTTACCCATGCCAAGACAAGAGGTCTGTTAAACAGTGTCATTTAAAAACATTATTTGTTCTGGGATGATGGAGGCTCTAAATAAGGCTTCTAAACCATGCACCTGCCAGTCTTTTGTGCCCCAGACAGTTTTTGTCGGGATTGCAAGCGGCGCAAATACAGTCGCGCGCCACTAACCTGAAGAAGCTGGCCAGCAGGAACGATGAGATGCACAGTCCTCTCGACTTGTTTAAACACCACACCCAGCGGTGACGTGGAAATCACCGTCTGAGTGAGTATTCAAGGAGCCGGGAGAAATAATGGTGTAGGAGAGCTAGGTTGTAGATGCCGTCGTCTGGGTCTGGGCGATCCACAAGAACTCGATGGAGGGACGTACTGCAGCGTGGAGAAACAAACGACAGGTATGAGTACCTTGTCTGTGTATGGTCGCTTCTCTTCCCTGACCCCAAGTAACGGCACTTACCAGAGATAACACTCTCTCTGTTTTAAACAAAAAACAATCAGTTCCTCGATCCGAGATGAAATAGATAGGCAAAGAGAAAGTTCCTTTCACTTCCTCTTTCGCCGTCTTCCTTAGTAAGGCTCTCCGACTCCGAAATGCAAAAAAAGTATGTATGCTTCTTGGACAGTTGTTCTCATTAACTCATGGGAACAATCGTATCGTAATGGGGCGCTCCAAACAAGCAGTCCGTGGAAGACCCTTTTTATAAAGCCCTCGGGAACTGCTGAAAAGTACAAGGTTATCTGAACACGGAACAAGCGGTGAGCTTGGCAGAAATGTAACACAGGAAAAGAAGAACGATCCCGTTCTTCCTTCAGGGTACTTGCGATTTGTCGGAAGAATTTCTTCACTCCTCTGACCACGCAGGCTCTTCGTCGGCGTCGGCTTGAGTCGGCTTCAATCCTCTGACCACGCAGGCTCTTCGTCGGCTTGAGTCGGCTGCAATTCTCTGATCACGCAGGTCTCTTGGGTACTAATCCGGCGGGGACAACACCATCCGCCATTGCCAAAAACACCATAACAATTGTCAAGCACCGACCCGCTAGAGAGGAGGAGCTATATAGGCTCAGCCTTCTTTCCTGCTCTCCAGAGTCGCTTAGCCTTCTGGGACATGTAGTCTTTATGTAGAGATAGCACTATTTTGCCCTTTCTTCTACCTCCCACCATAGCGGCGAGAGCGATCGTGACAGTTTTTGTCTCAATGTTGTCATTCCAAAAGTCAAAACCTAATGTGGACAAGCGAGCATAAAAGGCTGCAGAATAAATTTGCTTAGTATTAGTCAACATACTTTTCATTCCGGTCTTATTTACATTTTTAAAGTAAAATGTTTCTGGATTTGTGACATTAAAACCTGAGAAGTATGGACATTTTTCAAAAAATGTTTTTAAGCTACCCTTTGGTGACGTTGGACAATGTTTCTATTGATTGTAAGTCAATATATTTCTAGGGTTTGCAGATTTGTGCAAATAATGAGGACCATAATGATTAAAACAATACAATTGTTCATAATCTGATGAACCTTCTAAGTATTCATGTTTTGTAAATTTTGCTGACATTTCTTAATCTGCCATCATGTTATTAACAGTCTCAAAGTCCCAATCATCAGAATATGTGCTGGGTGGAACAATCACTCAAGGAGACCTTAAATTGATGTGTAATCTTCAACAGCTCCACTGGACCATAAATATAATAATCAGTTGTGCTATACCACCTGGTATAGGAATGGCTGTGATGTTTACTGATGACAAGTCGCTTTGCTCGCGATGAGACGATTTGTGTGGCTTCAGGAGCAAGTTGATGTTCTTACTTGTCCATTTTACTATATTTTCAATCTATCAGCTTTCCCAAACTTAAAACAAAAATGAGCCAAAGTAGGAAAAAAAGTACACCCAACACAATCCAAAATTCAACCCATGGTGAAACCAGATATGTATTTTCAAGTCGATGAAAGAGTTCTGTTATTTTTTCTTTGACAGTTTTATTTGCTGGCGTTGTTTCGGGCTCACAGGAATCCTCAGAAAACGTATCAAAGCTGATGAAATTGCCAGAGGCAGTTCTGTCAATTGTTGGTATTGCATCAGATTATTTGAAATCGCTGGAGCTGCTTGGCCCCTTGTCATATTAGTATAGTCAGAGGCTATATCATTGTAGACCGGAGTGTCTTGACAAACTGTTATTTGGGTTTCAAGAGGCACAAGTTCCATGGCTTTGTTACATAGTCCTTTTCTTACTGCAGATTTTTCAAAGGTGATGAGTCTCTCAGTTTGAACCTCTTGGATAGTAGCAAGATTAGGTCGTCTGCTACATCTTTGGAGTCCACTGGGCCTACTACTTTATCTCGGCCACAAGATGTGGTTTGACAAGGTTGAGGGACACAACTCTTTTCTCCTTTCTTCCTGCAAGGGGCGGCAGTAACACTGATCTTGTTCCGTGGATTGCTAAGACAGGTACTGGTTTTCTGTAAGAAGGCCCAAATTCCTTCTTGTCCGTGATCTTTTCCCTGACTAGATCCCCAATCTTTGGAATCCAGAGAGGTCTTGCTGGGACAGGTGGTTTTTCTTCAGTGGTCGTTGACTTCTGTATTGTGTTGCTCAGACTTCTTCGTGCTCCATTAAAGTCCTACAAAACAGCCAAACGGTCTTTGATATCAAAGGGTTTTTGTCCTACCACTGAAGTATGACAATCGAGGTCTTGGACAAGCATTCTAGTACCAAAAGTATTTCATATGGAGTGATTCCACCCAGAGAATTTCTTGGCAGATTGTTAAGACTACGTTGGACACTTATTAGATTTTGACCCACCCGTCACCCGAGCCTAATACCCTAGCTGTTATAGATTGCTTTATGTCTTGGTTTTTCCTTTCCACTACCGCATTTCCCTCAGGATGGAATGGACTTCAGTACCGCAATGCAACGCCCATGCTGGCCATGGCCTCTTTGTAAGCTCGAGAGCTAAACGCAGGACCCTGATCAGAATGTAGCGTGCCGATTGCGTATATGCCGATAAAGACTCGCAAATCTTTTAGAACAGTTTGTGCATCCAAATGAATCTTGAGCATGAATCCACTGCGATCATGATATATTTATAGTTACCATCCCTTTGTAAGAGACCACAGTGGTCCAGGTAAACGCACACTAGTAGTTTGTCTGAAAGGGGCGTCTGCACAGGACGTTTCACTGTTGAAACTTTAATTTTTTGGCAGATTTCACATTCCAGAACAATTTCTGGTCTGCTTTCTCATGCGCGGCCACCATTATCTCGGTTTTAATTGATTTCTATGCCTATATAAGGGCAAGGTGATTTATACCTATATAAGGGCATGAATCTGGAAAATTACACTAGTGTCCTGAACTGCCATACAACAATATGGCCAGTGTGAATGCATTTTTTTTTTAATAATAAAAAAGAAAGTCGCTTGGGGGTGGGGGGGTTGAGTCAACTTTGGTAGAGAAGAACACCAGTTTGTGAGCTGACGTGCAAGAAATAGCAAGGAAGCATGCATACAACAGACGGTTGGCGGAAGGGGCTAAGGAGGTTAACGTATAATAGAGGGAGTGAAGGATGGGCAAGGGAAGCAAACGGACAAGGTAAGGGGTGGGAGGAAAGGGGAAGCAAATGGACAATGGATTGTGTGAAAGCAAACCGACAACAGCAGGTGGGTGATGGGGCAGAGGTAGCAAGCTGACAAAAAAGTGTGTCTGGTAGGGGATGAGGTAGAAAGGGACAGTGGGCACTGTGAGCTGCCCCTTTGAAGGACAAGCATCTTTTAGTCACTGATCCATCATGAGCACATGTAAGTGTAAGGAACTGCCAGGGGCTGATGTGGGCTGCCATCTTCCTGCTGCACACCTTTACTCTAGCTATCAACCTTATCTAAAAAATGCCTTGCACCTCACAAATACTACAAAAAGAGAGCAATAAGAGATGGAGACCCAAAATTAAGCTTTAACGGTAGTGTGATTGTCAGAACCCCTTTCAAAAGGCCACAGGCTATGCAGGAGCTACTGGGCCAAAAAGTGGAGCTTATGGCCTTTAACTAATCCGACCTACTATGGATTCTGCTCATCTGGATCAGTACCCCTTCTGTACTTGGCACCCAATGGCCGCTGTAGTTGAGCAGTCAAGGATCCCAGAAGGGGAGGGGGGGGGGGGGGGGAAGTGTGTAGATACAAGTCAGTGATCACAACTTATGACTCAAATTGCAAACAGTATGACCAATACATCAATGTCCAGATAAAAACTTGCTTTTATAAGAAAACGTAGTATTTTATTTCCAATTCTACGCATGCAATGAATACGACATTCAGAAGCAACACAATCTCCCTCGAGATTGGGGCTTTAGTAGTTGTCAGGCAAATCTATGTCCCACCCTCCTTTACGTAATGTGTCCAAGGTTATTCCCCATTCACTGGTAGCCGCCTCAGGGAATACAAACTATTAGGACATAATCAGGAGTGCTCTCTTCTGACCTTTTAGGAACTTTGTCAGAAGTGTCCATGTTCTTCCCCGCTCCAGCGGTATGGCAGTATTCAGCAGTTCAGAGAGTGCCATCTCCTCGAACTCTAGGTCAAAGTAGTACCAGCAGCCCCTCCTGGTGTATGGGGTTGCTGTGCTACTCACAATCATTAACTTTTGAGGTGGCTCATGCACTCCAATTTAAACTTTGTGTATGTAGTAACTTTGTTTGTTTGATTTTGGGCATGCAGTAGGGTATCGCTTTCTGATCCAAGGTGTGTCCAAATAGTTTAGAAGTAGCGCTCCCCCCACCCCACCCCCGAGGAAGCCTCCCTTAATGGCACTGCTGGATTCCCATTGGGGAGAAGTTATCCAGTTTCTTAATCTTGAATGAAATTACTGTGAATCCACTTGGTTGTCTTTTGAATTTATTCATTCATATATTTTCACATTCATGAAATTGAGAGAATGGCATGTTGATACATTCTGTTTTCCCGAGCAAGCACAAACAATAATACACAATTTTTTCAATATGTGGATTCACAGGGATTTTAATCAAAGAATAAGAAATTGGATTGCTTCACCCCAATGGTAATCCAGCATTGTAACTAGGGGATGCTTACTCCTGATCATAGTAAAGACTGTCTCTAGGCGATTGTCCTCCTTACAGAGGCCCCTCCTGGCATACTGGGGGTGGGGTGGGGGGGGGGGGGGGGTGTTCAAATCCCAGCAGTCGTAGGTCATGCGCACATAGCCCAAACTCAGTTCACCGGTGACCCCCTCTGGCACACGGTGCCACTGCGGCATGGTGGTGTGGCTTGGTGCTTCCCGTCCAGCGCTTCAGATACAGCTCAGAACATAGCCTTCTCCTAGTTTACAAAGGTCGCAAAGTAGATACTGCACCAAGGCAATGGCCCGAATGGTGCACAGTCTCACACCTCACTCAGGGAATGGAGGGCTCCCCACTGGACCTTGCTCCATCTAACGCTTTCCTCTCCCTCACAGGGCATACTGGCCTTGGCAAGCAGACAGGCGATGATGCTCAAGGGCAGGTGATCTTGGTGTCCTGGGTATCTCCCCTCAGCCAGTAGGGAGACTAGCAGGTCTCTACCCCCAAGTACTAGTCATATGCAAAGGTCTTGCTTCCCCTCCTCACACAGTCAACCTGGCTGCTTGACAGATTTTTGAGGATTCTACCTCCCCTTCTGATAGTCCTTTTCCAGACACTAAATGTCATTTAGAGTCTGCGTCTTTGAAGTTTCATGTTGGGATTCTGCGTTTTTTTGTAGTGGCCACCTCTCCATCAAGATTCCGCTGACCTGAGGTTCAGTATCTGCAGGATTGAAGATGATCCTACCAGTCCCTCCAGGAACAACCCTCAACTTACGACTGGTAGGAATGTTGACTACTGTTGCCCAGTGGGAAGGACGTAGGGATGGGGGGTGGGGGAAGGGCAAGAAATGGGAAGACAGAACCTTCAACCTCTTTCACACCTAGGCAACAGTATTCTTAGTTCGGAATTTCAGTAATTCATGGATGATATCTCCCACAGAAACTGTTGTAGATATTAAAGATGGGCTTTTGGCAAGTTAAAAGTACTAGCCAAATTTGTATTTGAATTCCTGTTCTGGAGGGTTTTTTACTATGTTCTCATTACCTGGGCCCAGTTTTTATTCGAACTTGCAGGAAATAATTAGAGTTAGGGCTCTACTCTAGCTTAGAGAGAAACTAGAGTCAATGCTCAATCCAAACGTATGGACAAATACAGAAGATACAAAGTCTTGTGAATGATTTGTTGCCTTTCCATGTTGCTGTAGCTAAAGGTTCAGTGGACTGACCTGTTTTTATGTCTTCTTCCAGAGCATCACAATCAGTGGGAAAAATGCCAGAGGCCGAGGTGAAGGCTGAAGGGACTGCTTTGCAGGACCGTGGCTCCGAAAAAGGAGGCGAGTTCAAGTGGGAACCAGGAGCAGTACCTTGCCTTACAGCAGACTGACTGCAAGGGCGCAGCTTTGATACAGAGCCGTGCCCAAGATGGTCCCCAGGTCTCGCAGGATTGAGGACGGAGGGCCAAATAGATATGGGAAGGGAGGGGGGGTAGGGAAACGAGAGGCTTAATCCCTGGAATCTGAATGATAAGCATTATTCAAACTGTTCAGCGTAGCATGTGGAGACAAACAGGGGAGGAGGGTTCAAGCCTAGGGGGGTCATTATGAGAGCCACTTGGTGACCAACTCTGTGATATCAATGCATGGGTGTGGTGGATAAGGCCTGGGGGTCAACTTTAGAGTACCACAAGCAATAGGCACGATGACAGGCAACCAAGGCGTAATGTTTCAAAACCCAGCAACCCATGGGAAATACAATGCTTGTCAGGATGGAGTGCACGGAACCTATGCACTAGGGAAGGGGTGTGAACATGTTCTGCAGGTTCCCAGGACTTGTCCTTAGGGTATTAACCAATCCAGTCAATGAAATAGTAAAGCTTGTCCTCTTGTTTTTGAATCCAAGATGCAACAAAACTCAAACTCAACATGGCCCCCTAATGTCCATAGGCGGTGGAAGTAGTTATGCATATGAGAAAGAACCATAGAGCTTCAGGAGGGAAGCATGAAATACCGAATGCACTTCAAGTTTTTTGGCAAGTCCAACTTTAAGGCCATCGGATTGATGACTTTGGAAATCTTGTAGGGACCAATATAGCGGAGTTGAAGCTTTCGGGGCCCAGCTAATTTTAAAATGCTAACCAGACTTGACCACCAACTAAGTAGTAAGCAGCTGGTCGACCAAGTAGATCTGCGTGTATTGTCATAATTTTCTTGGAATGCTGCATTTCCCGGTTAGCTTTAGTCCAAATTTTAACAAGGTTTTCATGGTGAATCTAGACTGCTGAAACTGCTGTCAATTCTTGAGGTAATTGCAAAGGAATGGCTCTTGAATGATATCCAAAAGAAAAGCCGGGCGTTACCTTGATCGCATTGCGTGTATTGTTGTTGTATGCAAACTCTGCTAACGGAACTGCTTGCACAAAATTGCTGGCACAGATGCGTAAGCATTTTAAATATTGTTCCATAGACTGATTTGTTTGTTCCGTTAGTCCAAATGTCTGAGGCGGTAAGCAGTGGACAAACTATCAATCTGAAGAGTTGTGCAGACTCCTTGCCAGAATTTAGAGACTAATTGTGGTCAATGATCAGAAATGACGATAGTGGGAATACCATGTAAAAGAATCACTTTGTAAATGAACACTTCAGCTAATTCCTTAGCAGTGGGTAGTTATTCATTCAGAAGGTCCACCACTACAAGAGTAGCTTGTCTGTGATGAAATTCATATTAGTGAAGTGCCAGAGAGTGGGAGGAATGGGTAAGGTTCGTAATAAACCTGCTATAGCTGAATGAGGCTTTTCGACGGGCACATGTGGGACATTACGGGATTAAAGTCTGCACAACATTTTTTTTTGTCCTCTTCTTCACCAAGACTTTCACAGATTTAACAAGCCAATTCACTTGCTTTGCTTCTGGGGGGCCCCTTGGTTCACTGTTTCCGTCTAGGCCCCTTGGCCTTCCTCACGTGATTGAGGACTGGTGTAATCATAGGACCGTTGTGCCAAGAAGGGTTTTGATTATAAGTATTAAGACTTTAATTAATTGGTCAAGCACCTATGCCATGCCCATCTTGTAAAAGGTTGCCAAATGTTGGGAGGGCCGTTATTTCCAGTATCTAGTTCTAGTCTTGACATATTAACTGCGGCTCTAAGCCAGTCTTCCCTACCTGGGGGGGTAGCAGATTTCCACCTAATACAGATCTCTCTTCTTGCTAAAAGTATTAAGTATAATAGGAGAGCTTTTTGGTTCTGTGAGCATACCCCCTTGGTTAGATCGTTCATACCAAAGAAGACTAGAGGTAGGTCAACTTCCAAGTCGATGTCAAGAATAGATGATAGGATGTCCCCCACGCCCTTCCAAAAAATAGCTAGTATTGGGCATTGAAAGAAAATATGCAAGTCATTGGCATGGATTAGGGCACATCTGGGACAGCTTGGTGGCAGATCTGGGGCAAATTTTCCAATTTTTGCTGGCGTATAATTAGGCTTTCCTGTTTTCAGTTTCTATTTTTGGTAAATTCTGGTGGGGGTTTTTCAGGGTTTTCAAGTGATTCCAATACGTTAAAAATACAGTGGTTATCAGTGGTTACACTTTTCACACCATGAAAAACAACGGAAACAGGGTTTTTCCGGTGTTTATGCAATGTTTTGCTTTTATTATTGTTTGCTTTCTGCACTGATAGTGCATGGTATATAGCCACTGTACGTATAGTGTATCTGAGATCCAAATAGATTTTTGCAAATTAAACTTATTGAAGTACACCATACAATACTCATTCAGTGAGCCTTGGTCATGTGTGCTTGCTCTTTCCTTCCTATGTACACTTCTGTGAAAAGGCCCTCTCAAAATTGACGCTTGAGAAGGGCAACGCCAAAACAGCCAGTACACAATTTGTTAACCCTGGCCACTAACATAGCTTTCCATGCCAATACTGGTGCACTTGAAGATTGCGATTCTTAAGGCAGGGTCTGCAACAATTACATTGAGCTGGGTGCTCATGCCCTCAGAGTTATTGAAGTGGTCAAAAATGGAGCAGCACTTTTGAAACTACAGAGGAAATTCCTCTTTACGGAAGGGATCTAGAACTTTTTTTAACATGTCCACTACAGCAGTTATGTTTTCCTGTAAAAATCAAAGAATGCAATAGAGTGTACTTTTTCACGTCACTATTAATATGCGACCAAAAATCCTCACATTTCTTGCCTTTGGCATCATCACTCAGCGATAAATTCTGTAAATGGTTGCCACATGGATAATATAGCATTCATAGCCCCTTGGACTTCGAACTATCAGCTAAGGTACACAGTTGGGATGACTCTTTCTTTAATGCCACACAAAGCATGACATGATAAATATTTGCATTTTATTTCCTGTGCATAAGAAAACAGTGTATCAGAATGGACTAAAAAGTCAATAGCATTCCTCATTAACTCTGAAGATTGTAAAGATGCTTTCAGCATACCATCTAAAAAGTGGCAAGGATCTCTTACAGGGAAGCACTTCAGCTCAGGTATCAATTTTGACAGGTCATCACACAAAATATTCATATACAAAGCAGGAATCACTGCAAATACGAACAATACCACTCCTATCTTGTTAAACTTGGAAAGAACCTTTTTTGCAGAGCATTCCAAGTGACACTGCGTTCCATGTTTTCCAAAAGTCTGGTGTCACGTTGTCACCACTATTCGAGATGCTTTGTGATAGTGCTCTTTTCACATATACTTGTCACTTTACCGGGCATTGAATGTTTAAAGCCTGAGGTGTTGGCAATTCACATACTATCAATACTAACTCACTAGAAACTAGAGGCTGATGTATTTGTGGGTAAATGTGATAACACATTAGGAAAGATTTGTATGAAACCAGCCATTTTACCGATCAGTAAAAGAATCAAACACAGCTAAAATATCAAATATGATTTTGATATTTCCTGATTCTCTACAGTAAATAAAATAATTAAACAAAACCTAAAACATGCTTCTAAATCCTTCATCTTTAGATCAAAGACAACAAAACTGAAAAAAAGCAAAAGGAAGAAAACACTATTTTAGTGATATCCGTAAACAATAAAACTATGCACAATAATTTAGCCCAGTCTTTCTTACTGCTAGCTTATATAACAAAGTTACATTGTATTGGCCCCTTCAGGAAGAAAAAAATGACTCGCTCTCTTTTTCCTTTCTTTGAATGGCATTTAGTTTGTGGTTGGGCAGGTGTTTTTTCAGTGTTTATATGTTTTCACTGGTGAGGACTATGTCTTTTTCAGTGGGGTTTTATCAGTTATTTTAGGTTTAAACCTAAAACCGGACAGCCTACGAATAATATAGCCTGTTTATTACAAAGAAATGTTTTTTTTCCAGGGTGGCCGGTTTTACATATTTCTATAAGATCTTCAAAGATGTTTCAAATGATTCCTCAATGTTCGGGGCAAGTGGCGTTGAATTCCAAATTGATGCTGGGGGGGCATCTTAACTTCCTCTGCTTCTTGAATTTGTGCATGCCAGAGAGCTATCTCTTTCTTCCTTGAGCTCAAGTCTTGCAACAGCTGTTCTAATTCCCAATTTCCTGAGATGTCCTCAGCTTCTGATTCATACAAAGATTTTAATTGAAGGAACTCAAATCTTGAAAACTGGGGGCCTATCTTAGCTTGTAAAAGTTCCCAGGGAAGAATGCCCTCTGAATCAACCAGATCTGACCATCTAACCATCCCTGAATTTTTGATTGGTGTCGCCAGGCTATCTTTCAGACAGAGTGGTGTCCCAGGAGAGTCCCAAATTGGGGCAAAATCTGAGAAGTACCCTATGCCCCAAATGCTTCTTAATTTATACCAGATGGAAAGTGCTGATTTTAACACCTGAAGCCGAATTCTCTTGAAAAATTTTGGTGCACCAAATTTAAAAAGAAAGCCACCGTGGAGCCCTCCCCCCTCTACCAAAACCAATTCCCTGAGTACTCTACCCCATGCCGATTGTTCAGGATAAGATAGCAGCATCCTTATACCCTTGAATTGGAAAGCCATCAGGTACCAGTTGATGTCCGGGAGCGCTAATCCTCCTTTGAGGAGCTTCCTCCTCAGCTTTTTCCACGACATCCTGGCCTTCTTCTGACCCCAAATAAAACTGCCAAATTTTCCCCTGTATTCTGCTGATATTTTTACTGGGGAAGATTAGTGGGATTGCGTTGAAGATATATGTCAGCTTTGGAAGCACTGACATTTTTACTAAATTGACCCTCCCGTAGATGGTTAAAGGGAGGTTCTTCCATTTAGCAAACAGATAATCTAAATCCTTCTCGATTTTCCCCAAATTTATCAGCGGGATTTTATTTAGATCTTTAACTACTTTGATTCCTAGGTATCTAAATTCTCTACTCTCAGAACCGTTTCTGTATTCTGTGTTCCAGCACATTATTTCAGTCTTATCTGAATTTACTAGGTACCCTGAAACCTTACCAAACTCCCTCAGAGTGAATTCAAGTTGCGGCATAGAATGCTCTGGGTTGCTGGTGTAAACTATGATGTCGTCAGCATATAATGCCAGTTTACACTCATAGTCCGACGATTTATAAGGGGTAATGGCATTGTTCAGTCTAATAGTCTGCGCTAGGGGTTCTATGTAGAGATTGAATAGAAGGGAGTACAGGGGACATCCCTGCCTAGTCCCCCTCTGAATTGAGAAACTTGGTGTCAAAGAACCGTTCAGAAGAATTTTAGCCGATGCATCTGAGTAACAGTGCTTCACCGTCGGTATGAACACTGGGCCCAAGCCCATAGCCTCTAATGCTCTCCAAAGATAGCTCCAACACACCCGGCCAAAGGCTTTCGCAGCGTGATTGCAACTACTGCTAAGGGATCTGTCCTAGCGACTGCAAGGTCGATGTTACCCATGAGCAACTGGGTTTGTTCTTGAATCACCCTACCTGGCATGAAGCCGTTCTGATCTGGATTGACCAAATTAGATGCCAATTTCGCCAATCTCCCTGCTAAAATGCCCATAAAGATCTTATAGTCGGCATTCAGCATGGAGATTGGACGATAAAGAGTCTGCGGCCAGGGGGTTCTTCCAAGGTTTTAAGATTAACACCAACGTAGCCTCTCTCCAAGATTTTGGCATCACCCCGTTGGAGCTGTATATTGAATTGAAGAGAGTAAGGAGCACCGCCAGGAGATCTTCCTGAAGTAATTTGTATATTTCATTAGGGAGGGCGTCTAGACCAGCAGCTTTTTTGTTTTTTGCTCATTTGATTTGGATCCTTATCTCCTCTGTTGTTATGGGGTATCAAGTGCCTCTCTAGTGGCCTCCGTGAGAGTAGGTAAGGATTTATTTGCTAGCCAGGAAGATATCTCAATCTGAGTCGGTTCAAGATCTTTATAGAGATCCGAAAAAAGTGAAAGTAAGGTATTTTGTATGTTTTCCTGGTTGGTTGATTTGTTGCTACTATTATCTATTATTAATTCATTGATGTCGTTCTTAGCTCTATCTAGCCTGGCCTTCCAGGCGAGAAGTGCTCCTGCCTTCTTTCCATATTCAAAATTCTCCATGTTCCTAGATTGCCACTGCGCTTTACATTTTTGATCCAAAAGTAGCCTAAATTTTTGTCTGGCCTCCTCTAACTTTTTATCAGCTGACTCCAGTTTCCCCAGGTCTCCTACACTAAGCTTACTCCTTTCTCCCTCCAGGGCGGCTATCATCCCCTCTAATGCTAGTAAATCTTGGGATTTTTTTCGATTTTTGAATTTATTAGGGCGTGTAGATGGCCTCTCAGATTGGCCTTATAGGCATCCCATACCTGATCGATAGAAGTTGATCCCAGATTGATAGAGAAGAATTCCAAGGAGGATCTTCTGATTGATTGTAAGATCTCCCCATCGGCAAGCATCACTCTATTCAATGTCCATCTAGGATGTACACACTTCCCACTGATGGCATATATTGTTATTAAAGGGCATGGTCTGATAAATGTATTGGCTGAACCAAGATGCTTATGATGTTATTTAAATGTTCTTTATTGGCCAGTATGTAGTCAATCCGAGAGGAGTGTCTGTATTTTTTACTATAGTACGTAAATCCCTGGGCATCACCTTTCTTGGATCTCCATATATCCACTAAGTTTAAGTTTAAAATTAAGTTTTTTTATTACCCTTCGTGATTTAGGGGTTGCTATTGTGTACTTTAAATTGGAGCTATCCTTCTCAGGAAGAAGTCTTATGTTAAAGTCTCCACCGATTATAACCGGAGGGTTCGCCAACATTAAGCACCCCTGTAATTTAACCAAAAATGAAAGATCGTCCGTATTCTAACCATAATACGATAAACAAGTCATCTCAACCCCCCCCCCCAAGATCTAGAAGAGCAATCACCCACCTACCAGACTGATCGGTTTGCACAGACTTAATATTACAGGGGACTCCTTTCTTAATCACAATTGCTACCCCTCGGCTACTCAGTGTCTGTTGCGAGACACAAAAACACTGTACCCATGGGGTCTTGGAGAAAACCTCACTGAACTTGTTTGGACTTAAATGAGTCTCCTGAAGTAAGCAAATCTGTACTGGGGCAAGTTCTAAATATTTCAGGATCAATCTTCTCCTACGTGGACACCTCAGGCCATTTAGGTTCCATGGCAAATATTGGATTTTACGGCCATCTGTCACTTTACCTATCGCAGCCTTGGGCACCATCAGTTACTACACTCCCTTACTGCCTCCCTACTTGAAATTGTGATAATTAGGAATAGATGAGGTATTTTTTATTTTTATTTTTATTTTCCCCCTACTCTGCTCCCCACCCAGTGCTCCCCACCCTCGATCTCCCTGATCCTCCCATTCGTGCCCGGCTTCTCCCCCTTTACCTTGAAGAACCCTCCCTTCCAATAGGCTAGCCTATTTGGGTATTGCTCCCTCGAACAATCTTCCTTAGTTAAAACTCTAAATACTAATGTGCCCGGAATATTTCCCCCCAGGGAAGCCTCTTAACACTCTCTCATTTCCCACCCTGTTTGTCATGTTTAATTTTATCAATGAGTGTATCGACTTCCTCTGTGGATCTTAGCATATACATATGGTTATTCCACATTGCCCCGATAGTTGCGGGGAATCTTAATTGTGCCTTAGCTCTGACGCTATTGAGCTCTTCGTCTCTTGCCCAGCTCCCACTGCCTTGTAGCTGTTGTATTCGAGATGTCTGATCTTATAAGAAAAGAGAAGGAAGGATGTTCAGATAGTGGTGACAAGATACTCCTTTCTTTTAGTGCAGCAGAAAGGATGAGCTCCTTAACAGAGTACGACAGCAAGTTCACTAGTATTTTGCGTGGTTTTTGTTTCCCAAGCTTCCTTTTAAATGGGTCTCTGTGTGCCCTTTGAATCTTGTGGTTGAGGTCAATACTTGATTGGTTCTTTAGGACGGTAGCTTTTAACAGAGTGATCAAGAATGCCTTTCTGTCCTCCCCTTCGACAGACTCTGGAACATTCAGAAATTTTAGATTGTTTCGACGCAAATGATTCTCTAGGCGCTCTAGATCAATCTTAAGCTCTTTATTCTCAGAGGCAAGAGACTCCAACCTGAATGTATTTGATGCTAATGATTCCTTCAATTTAGGGATCTCTTCCTCTAATGTTTCAGTCCTTGCTGTGATCTCCTCCAATTTTTTAGAAAGGGCCTCGCAAGATGACCGGATAGCAGCCTGATTTACCTCTGACACTGTGACCCTACAGGCCATTTCAGCCTGGTTTGCCTCAGAGACAGTAAATCTTGACATCATTTCTTCTTTCATTGCCAACAATAGGTCGGCCAATGAATGCAGGGCTGTGGTAGAGGTGGGGGGAGGTAGGGGGACTTGCGCATTTCTGACCAAGTTCTTGTTCTTCTTGTTCTTCAACCCTATCTCCTAATTGAGCTGCTACTTGAGCCTCCTCGTCCAATTCCTTTAACACAACATATCTATTGGAGAGATCTATCTCAGGGTGTATTTCCCGTTCCTGAGGCCCATCCGTGGGTAATTTTACAGACTGGGCAGGTTGTTCCAAACTTACAGATTTAGGCTCGGGTGTCTTGACTATTTTGATCTTTACTGACTTCCCTATCTTCTCTTTTGGCATTGGGGGGAGGGTTGAAGGAGTTATGCTCGATTTCCCTGTTGACCGGCCGTCTAAAGCCCCCTTAATGGGAATAGGCATGATGTTCATTTGCGGTTGCCGGGTTTTGTTTGAGGTTGAAGAGGCTGTAGATGAGTTGACTTGAAAGTAAGTTTTCAGAGATGGGGTAACTTTAGATTTAATTGTGGTTGCTAAGGGATTATCCCCACCAAAAATAAGTAGATATTCACTGCGGCAAGAGCCGCACATTTAGTCAAGAGAGATATTACGCATTTTCCTCAACATGCTTCCCTCCCAGTGGCAGTAGCCCTAGAAGTTAAGAGAAGCTGGCGGTTGTGTGGTATTTACCGCGCACTGGATGGCGAGCACTGTCTCTCTGCCCCCGCCTATTGGACTCCCATTCAGTGAGGTTGGAGCAGTTGGGGACCCGAGGAGACTACCATCACCTGAAGCACAAGCAGGATTATTTGGTTTTTCTTTGCGCAGTGTCCTGTATCGAGCGCAAACCACTTGGCAGCATTTCCCCCAGCGCACCTTACCTGGATTCCTAACGGGGCATTCTGGTAGTTGCAGTCCATTGCAAGATCATAGAACAGGCAACAGGTGTGCTTACATCAATGGGGGCGGAGCCCCTTTGAACTTTCAAATGGAGGGCAGGACACTCAGCAAAGAACAGCTTCCTGACTACTTGGGCGCTGATGAAGGCAAACTCATGCCGAAATGCATTCGCCCGTTTTCTGGTGATTAAAAGGCTTCCTTGAACCTCCCCTGCTGTGACCTCTGCCTGCTTTCTTTTCCTGAAGGAAGTTCTTGTTTCATACATTTCACGTCGGCCAGTGACGTGTTTCAGAGGTCCCTGCTCTTCAAAGTGGCCCGGACTTTAACTGGCAATCAAACAGTGTTTTCCACGTTTCTGGACAGCCCGGGCTCGCCTCGCTGTGTGGGGTGAGAAGCTGGCGGTTGTGTGGTATTTACCGCGCACTGGATGGCGAGCACTGTCTCTCTGCCCCCGCCTATTGGACTCCCATTCAGTGAGGTTGGAGCAGTTGGGGACCCGAGGAGGCTACCATCACCTGAAGCACAAGCAGGATTATTTGGTTTTTCTTTGCGCAGTGTCCTGTATCGAGCGCAAACCACTTGGCAGCATTTCCCCCAGCGCACCTTACCTGGATTCCTAACGGGGCATTCTGGTAGTTGCAGTCCATTGCAAGATCATAGAACAGGCAACAGGTGTGCTTACATCAATGGGGGCGGAGCCCCTTTGAACTTTCAAATGGAGGGCAGGACACTCAGCAAAGAACAGCTTCCTGACTACTTGGGCGCTGATGAAGGCAAACTCATGCCGAAATGCATTCGCCCGTTTTCTGGTGATTAAAAGGCTTCCTTGAACCTCCCCTGCTGTGACCTCTGCCTGCTTTCTTTTCCTGAAGGAAGTTCTTGTTCAATAACTTTAGATTTAATTGTGGTTGCTAAGGGATTATCCCCACCAAAAATAAGTAGATATTCACTGCGGCAAGAGCCGCACATTTAGTCAAGAGAGATATTACGCATTTTCCTCAACGTGCTTCCCTCCCAGTGGCAGTAGCCCTAGAAGTTAAGAGCAAATCGATAGCTTCAGTAAAACAGCTTAAGGAGGAGCAGGAGGTACGGGGGGTCTACGAAATCCCTGGAGAGCAAACCCCACCTAAGCAGTTGCAAGGCAAATCTAGGCCACAGGAAAGGAGGAAAAAAACCACAACAGCCTCTTCAACCTCAAACAAAACCCGGCAAAGTCTGCACAACTCTTACCATACCATACCATCCCACCAAAACCATTACTGACAAGTTTGTTTTGTCTTCTCTTCTCCTGGATGTCTAGCTAACGGTGTGTAGTGGCACCAGTCTAAGACTGTTGTAACTCAGGAGTTGGGACAAATAGTTTGTTTGCACAATAGAATAGGTCGTCCTTAATACTATGATCAGTATCCGTCAACCACTCATGGTTAAAGGATCGAAGGATCAAAGAAAGGTCCTTTAGAAATAAAGACTCATCTTCCTTACCCCCAAATGATCCTACAATGTTTTCCTGTGGGATTATAGAAGACTGTCAATCAGATTTCGTAACAGTATCCTTATCGAGATCTGAAACTGCATCTGCCTTGCTTCGCGCCTCGGCGGTATGTAATTGCATAGTTGTATTCCCTGAAAAAAAATAACCATCTCACCTGTTGAGGTGCAAGTGCCCTGGCATATCTAAAAAAAAACTGTACATTTTTATGGTCACGATATATCAGGATGTTCCGAGGTGAACCTAAGAGATAGTATCTCCATTCTTTAAACGCTAGTTTGATAGCTAAAAATTCGATCTCTGTGATAGTATAATTTTGCTCAGCTGGTAGCCTTTTTCTCCAAAACACCTATTGGTTCCATCCTACTGGATGTCACATCCAGTGAGATAATACTCTGCCCACTGCAAATTGGGATGAATCAGCCTCAACAAAACAGGGTCGAGAGGGGTCTTCATCAAACCTCTCGCTACCATCGCAGAGGAAGCCGATGATACGCAAATCGTCTTTTCCCTCTCCAGTGCCGAAGATGGCAACGTGTCTGGTCTGAAAATTGGTTTGTCACTTGTGGCTGAGTGAATGCAGAGGCATCTCCTCAAGCTTAACGGTGACAAAACCGAGATCATCATCTTGGGGAAGCAGAAGGATCTTTGGGGCCCTCAACATTGGCCCAGCACCATGGGTCCTATTCCTCTTCCAGTCCAGGTGGTACGTAACCTGGGTTTTCTTATTGATGACAGACTGTCCATGAGGCAACAAGCCACCAAGGTGGCGGCCATCTGTTTTACCACCTTAAGATGGCTCCAAAAAATTCTCTGGATGTTGCCCCTTGCCACGAGAAGAACAGTAGTCCAGGCTTTAGTAACATCTCGCCTGGACTACAGAAATGTTCTCTATCTTGGTGCAGATGCTGCGACTGCAAGGAAACTACAGGTCATACAAAATTCATCAGCCCGTCTTCTCTGTAATATCCCGAGGAGGTCTTCGGCTGCGCAGGCTCTTCGAGATCTCCACTGGCTCAAGATCTCGAGTCGAATTAAATTTAAAGCCTTATGCTATATTTTCAAAATCAAGCAGGGTTTTGCCCCATTATATCTTCAAAGCTTGGTTCAACCCTACAGGCCTTGTCGTACTTTGAGATCATCGGCCAACTGCGATTATGTCATCCCCAGATTTAAGCTGGTGAAGATGGGTGGAAGATCTTTCTCCCATCTTGGCCCCAAACTCTGGAATGCTCTGCCCATTGCCATGAAGACTGAGACCAACATGCTCAGTTTTCGGAAAAAACTGAAAACCCTTCTCTTTAACTGTTAAAATTATTTCCTATAGCCGTATTGATGTCAGGTTTTCTTCTTCAGTCTATCCCTTGCGCCGGGAAACCCACTGTGGGTAGCTGTTGCGCACTATAAATTTTAAATAAATAAAATAAATGCTTCCAGATTAGAGCAGAAGTGAGCTTCTCTTTCAATAAGGTAAAGGCATGCGCAGTATCATCAGACCAACAAAAGCAGTTCCTTTACGCAATAGCTTTGTGATTGGTGTTACTATGTCAGACAAATTGGTGATGAACTACCTGTAAAAATTGTCAAAACCAGGAAATGATTGGACTTCATACTAAACTGGAACTTGGCCAGTATAGGATAGCAGTTATTTTCTTGGGGTCCATGTGAATATCTGATGAGGAGAGGATAGACCTTAGTAACTTGACTACAGTTGTGTGGAATACACACTTACGTTTAGCAAACAAGAGATTACTTTATAGACATTGCATGACCTTTTTGACATGGACAGCATGTTCTTCTATTTGGGTATAGATTAAAATAATTAAATCCAGCAATTCGCTGTTACTTACATGCATGAAGGTACATTGTGTGAAAAGACTCTGTATTGTCTCTTTAAATATTGGGAAGTTGTACAATAGTGGGTTGTCGACCTCAGAGGAACAGCCCAAGTAGCAGCATTACCAGCTAAATAGGATATAGCAAAACCTACCTTGGCGGTATCATCAGGAAAGGCTGCGAGGCGACAAAGAAACGAAAGGGGACATGGATTCATAAAAACGCTATAGTGCGGTCACCATTAAACCATTCTGGCACTGGGAACGACACCGGACTTGGTATTGTGACAGTCAAATTCACAGGGTGGCTTCCAACGGATCTAGAAGGAGATGTGTCTAGCGGGTACTGAAAAATGACCATGTTGTATGCATGGTGAATGAACTTTAGGAATGGTTCCAGGAATCTTGCCCCATGGTTCCTCCTTGGGGTTTATATTGAACTAACTCAGATTTCAACTCCTGGTTCTCTGTTTTTAATGCTGGACCCCCAGATTTCATGTTAGCCAGGCGCCCTTGGTAACTCCTAACAATCTGAGGAACCTGAACGATAAGCATTATTTAAATTGTTCAGCATAACGTCTGAAGCCAAACAGGGGAGGAGGGTACGGTCCTAGGGAGTCATTATGAGAGCCACTCAGTGACCAGCTCATGGCTCAGTGACATCAATGTGCGGGTGTTGTGGGTTAGGTCTAGGGGTCACTTTAGAGTACCGCAAGCAATAGGTATGAAGACAAGCAGTCAGGGCGCAATGTACCAAACCACAGCAACCCATTGAAAACACAATGCAGAGGAAGAACGAAAGTGTAACACTCTCCTTTTCATCTTTCTTCATGAAAGATCTGTCACAGCAGGCCGATTGTCCACAACAATTTGTGGGAGTGACCAGAGTTTACACCTCAATGTCGGCCACAGAGGAAATGGGCATCAACGGGTTAATCCCAGACCCCCAGGCCCACTCTTTAGGATTCAGCCCTATCTCCCTTCCTGAGATGTGCCTAGGTCCCTTCCTTGTGATCCATCACTGAATCAAAGAGCAGTCTTTTGAATTGTAAAGGGAGCCTTGTCCCTTTTCCCCAGTGTGTCCCCAACCAGCAACAATCCATAAATCTATGGAGGGTTTCTCTCCTCCTCATGTCTTCATCAGGCAGGCCTGGACTTCCCAATCTAAGGTCCTCCATACTATCTGCCATTGCAGGCACATTTACTCAGTGTACTGTCTCAGCACACTTACTGTCCAGCACTAATACCTACAGCCAGACAGTGTACATTTGCCTGTACACATGCATTCAGTATGCACACTCAATCTGCGCACATGGTTCAGTACTGAAGCTTTCCTATATTCAACCATGGTGTACTGATTTTAAAACACACGCACTGCCAGTGCACACACTATGTGCGTGCTGCACATCTCTCCACCCTTCATGTATTTTACATAAGCGCAAATGTGGTTCCTGCGCACACACTGCACAGCATTACATCGCTCACGTAACATGTTCCCATCAGGCATACATATGCTTGCACTTGTACTGCATTCTCTTTGTACTGCACCCTCCCCAGACACACATACAATCATTGCAGAGACACCACTCCTGCGCTATGCAGCACTCCACATCAACCGATTGTAGGCCAAGAGGGAGTTAAGCACACAGCAGCAGAAATTTAAAAAGGTCCTGTTCACTACCACTGATTACTACAAGGTATGCTGCCACCACCGTATTGATGCTACTTAACGTCTGGTGAAGGCAGTATACTTCCACCACTATAAGGGTAGCACTTTGGGGGCTCCTCCCTGTCCAATAAGACTGCAATCTGTGAGACAGGCCTAAGTCATGAACTGACTGTGTTTGCCCATGACAAACAAAATCTGCATCTGGGATCCAGACAACAGTACAGTTGGGCACTTGTGTCAGGTTACATGTCTTTACAATGCAGAGCACTTTTCTGTCCCAACAGTGATTATGTGCAATAATACAGTGAGTGTGAACTTGCCTATAGCATATTCCCGTTCAATACAAACATTTTCTCCAGGTGCTGATAACGGTATAATTATACAGTGTGATCTTCCATGCATTTATGACCCAGGTTATCACTTAATTCATTGAGACTCATACGATTAAACATACAAATAATGGAAGGGGTAAATGATAAGTTTTCACATCTCATGTTTTTAATGGTCTACCATCCAGACTCCACAGTGGTGTTTGGGTTTTTGTGGGCAGCGCTCAGATCTCCTAGCAATACAGGCGCTAGAGAGAAACGTGCACAATCTAGAATAAACATATCCCAGTTTCTCTGAACTAAACTGTAGCCAAAAATGAGTTTTAAATCGATGTGTTAGATAGTTCTATGCAGAAATGGATTTGGATGAGGGTATTCTGTCGTGATACCGACATGACTCAATCTCCCAAAAGTTTTTCTTGAGGAGCGGGAGGATGTCCATCTTTGACTTCTAATTGTGTACATCGAGGATGATTTTGCACAATTCTGGCCTGGTCTGGGATATGGGACGCTAGACAAAGTGCTGTTGGTTTATCATAGTTTTGGGTTTCGTTATTAACCATGTTGTGATAGTTGATTGTAAAGGACGCGATGCAGCAGCATTTAGAGCTGTGACAAAGGGCAATTTTCTTAGAGATCGAATAGCTGAATTGAACTGAGGAAGGGCACAAGTCGGGGGTACACGTGGGTAGACCACGTACACCCACTATTTTCACAGGGTGGATGCTGTCCACCCTGCAAGAAGTGGACCCCACTGAATTATGCTGAGCTTGTCAAGGGGTAACTTTCAGATACTGGGACACATTCAGGAGCGCTTGCACGTTGTCTGCTTTTGTTCTGAGCAGTAACGTGCAGGGGCGAGGTGCCTTTCATATTTCGGACTCCAGCTAGGCCCAAAACAAAGGGCGAATTTAAGGGGTCATCAGGACTGCTTTTGTTCCACTATCCTGGCTGGGAGCTATCTGAGCTCACATCTTGATGCAAATGCAAGGAAGGGGAAGCAAAGGCACACAGCTTGTTACACTTTACAAATTCTTGAGAGGCATGCTTTTTACTTTGTTCAATCCTTGTATATGAGAGATATGCATGCACTATAAAAAAAAAAATCAGATTAAGAAGGGGTTCTCTGTATCTACCGCGAATCAGGGAGAGATTAGGAACTTCTGCGAGTCGTTAGAGTGGAAAGTGGATCTCTTAAATACAAGAGCTGAGACTTCAGAGAGCACGGTTGAAGAGTTAAAAGACCATCTTGGGGCTGCTGAAGCCGATATCCAGACCCTCAAGAGGGAGGAGGTGGCCTTGCGACAGGTTGGAGATGTTGGAGAACAACTCTCGAAGGAGCAATCTGCATATTTTGAATGTTCCGGAGGGGAGTGAAGGGGCTGACCTCAAGTCTTATATGGTTTCACTGCTGAAAGAATCTTTGCATTTTGAAGAATCAGAGTAGGTTCTGAGAAGCGATATTCAGAGAATCCATAGAGACCCCTTCCGCACAAATCCGAACAGAACAAAGCCGAGGAAAATCCTTATGAACTTTCATACTTACTCCCTATAGGAGAAGGCCCTTAATATGGCTTTAAAGGTAAAATCGTTGAAGGCTACGGACTTCTCTTTTAAAATTTGTTCTGACCTCGCCAGAGTCGCTCTTGATAGACAATGTGAATTGGGCAGGAAGCAGCACAACTTTAAAAAACTTGAAGTCGTCGCCCAGCTCAAATTGCCAGCAACTCTGAAAATTATGCACAAGAACAAAATGCATAATGTTAGATCAGTCCAGGAGGTGGATGAGCTGCTCTAAAATATGGGGAAAGGGGATCCTTAACGGGTGAATTCCATCCCTGAGGTCGGGCAATGGCTTGGTCTATTCATCTATATGCCGTTGAGGGCAGCCCACGGCTATGGAATTTTAAACCGTTGTCCTATCTCTGTTCAGATATGATATAATATGATATGATTGAGATAACTATTTAGTCACTTATTTTTGGGTTCTTTTTTAGTTAGGCTCAATTTTTTTCTCTCTAATCTACGCATAAAGGGACGGGGTGGCTGCTCGGGGAGGCAGCATCTGGACTACATCTGTCCAGGTAAATGAGGGGTGGGGAGTACAGGGGTATAAAACACAAAATGTCCTCATTCCCCCTAGTGTTTGTTCAGATTGACGCAACTAGGTTGCGATTGGTTTGGTGCTGGTTCCATCTGTGTCTTGACCGTGTCAGGGATCTGGGGCTTAAACCCCCATGAAAATACCTCTGTTCCTGCCCTGGAACGTTAATGGCTTGCGCGTAAAGTCCGGAAGGGCAAAATGTTTGCAAATACAAAAGACTCTCCTGCGCGGGTCATCATCCTCCAGGAAACTCATCTCCTCAAGGAAGCGATCACCAAGATATTTAAAAATCAAAAGTGGCCGGACTCTTTTATTTACTCAAATCAGACTGCCAATATTAGGGGGGGTCGCTATATTGTTTAAAAAACAAGCTAATGCTAGTGTCTTAGACTTTTTGGACGACCCAGGTGGTAGGTGGGTAATTCTGAAGGTAACTATCACAAGCTTTCTGCTAACTTTGGTCAGATATTAAGGCCCAAACCATGACGATCCTTCTTTTCTTAAAACCATTTTCTTGCATCTCCTAGACTACCCAGACCCTGTTATTATGGTCGGGGACTTTAATATTCTCCTACATCCTAAATTGGATTAGTCGTCAAGTTGCAGAGCTAGGGTTCCTTCTAACTCCCGGACATACCTGCAGTCTATGATGGCGCAAACCGGCCTCTGCTATATTTGGAGAGAAAGATCGGGCTATCAGTTAGGAGTCTCATACTGTAATAGTAAATACCGCCTTAAGTCGAGAATTGACTATATATCGGTCAGCCAATGTCTGAGGGGGAAGGTCAAGGACACCAGATACCTTACTTCTCATCTGTCTGATCATTCAGGGGTTTCGATGGATCTCAACCTGGTGCAGGCCAAGCATCCCAGAGCCTGGACCTTCGATCAAACTTTACTTCGAGGCAGAAGAGATGATCTACTTATCTCAAGAGACCATGCGACTGCGGTGGTTTGGGACTCTCTAAAGGCTTTTTTAAGGGGCCTCATTACGAGTAGAGTGAGTTTTAGGAATAAACAATACAGAGGGGAGGTGGCACTCAATTAGGCGGAAATGAAGGCAGTAGAGTTGGACCTGAATAAAGGGGTCGGTTTGGAGGGGGAGCAAGAGGATCTGGCCAAACTCAGCAAGTTAAGGGAGCAGTTGGACACTATTCTCCAAGCTAGGACTATGAGTAAATGAGAGGCAAGCAAGCTTGCCCTTTTCGAGTATGGGGGAAGGGGAAGGGGCAGGTAAGCTTTTGGCATGGAAGGCTAAGTCCGACAGGCTTCGTAACCAGATTAAACAAATAAACAGCGCTGATGGGGTAACTGCTATGTCCTCGGGTGAAGATAGGAGGCGCATTTTTCGATTTTTTTTTCAGGATCTATACCAAGAAGTCCATGTTGTGGATAAGATGGAGGCTAACAAGTGGTTGTCTGAGATCACGCTCACCCCCCTGTGCTCTATGCAGCAGGAAGATCTAGAGCAGGATATCACACAGGAAGAGGTGAAAAAGGCTATATATTCTTGCCTGCAAGAGACAGAAAGCTGCAGGGCCCGATGGACTTCCAATAGAGCTCTATAGATCTCTGGGCGAGGCAATAGTTCCGACTCTGACACAACTATTTAATGAGATCTTATCTGAAGGCTTTAAGCCCCCAGGTTCTTGGGGTGAAGCCACAATCATCCGGATTTTGAAACCTGGTAAGAATCCAGTGAGTTGTGGGTCTTATAAGCCCATCTCGGTGTTGAAAACAGATTATAAAATCTTTTCCGGGATCCTGGCGGCTAGGCTGGGCTCTGTGGCAGGTGATATCCTTCATTTTGATCAGAAGGGGTTTGTTAAAGGTAGGAACTTAAACAACTTAACCTATGATTTCATGGGTGCAATAGATATTGCCTCTGCTCACTCGCTTCCTCTTGCAGCCATGACACTTGTAGCCACTAAGGCTTTCGACAGGGTTAATTGGGTTTACCTATCGGCAGTCATGGAGAAATTTAATTTGGGTAGGAAGTTTTTTCGAGCTATCCAGTTGATCTATCAAGAGCCATCAGCCAGATTAATGGTTAGTGGCTCTTGAGACCTGACCAGACCTTTTAAGATCACCAGGGGGACTAGGCAGGGCTGCCCTCTTGCTCCTTTCCTCATCGACCTGTACATCAAGCATTTTGCTCAACGGCTGAGAGAGGAGCCAATCATTTTGCCTTTCATGCATAGTGCTTGGGAGAGACAGGTGACTCTGTACGCAAATGATATTTTGATTCTCTCTGCGGACCTTGCCAAGACCTTCCCCGCTGTAATCAGATTGGCACAGGACTTCGGGCAGGTATCTGGTTACGAGGTCAATGCCGGGAAAACTGAGGTCATGACATGGAATCTCGTGGGGAGCCAGCATCAGACCAAGTCTAGTATGCAGTATCTGGGGTCAGAATAGTCCAGGATATTGCTAAGGCTGCTAGGGTTAATCTTGAGGCAGTCTCAAGGGAGTGCTAGAAATTAATGAGATTCTGGGCCGATCTCCCTTTAACCATTCTTGGGAGGGGCAATTTGGTTAAGATGGTGGTGCTCCCCAAGATAACCTTTTTTCAATTCTATCCCCCTGCATTTTGACAAACCGGCAATTGACAAGTTCCAGCAGGCCATTAACTCTTTTGTCTGGGCATATAGGTCCACTAGAATCGCCTGGAAGAAGCTGAGGAGTAGGAGGGAGAAGGGGGGACTCACCCTGCCCGACTTGCAATATTATGCAGGGGCTTTCCAGTTGTCGCTTTCCAGGATGCTGTTGAAAACTCCAGGGAGTACAGGGGTGGGGGCCATGTTTTCTGCAAGGCTAAAGGGTGCTAGCCTATCTGAGGAGGGGTTTTCGTTTAAATTTAGAGAACCAAAATTATTCAAAAAGATCAAGCTTAAAGTTCTCCAGGCAATGGCCAGAACTTGGGCCAGTCTCAAGCGCCTTGTCAGTCTTCATTAATTTCCAGGCACACCAGAGTGTTTGAAGGATAATTTGGCATTACTTCTTAGAGCAGATGACTTGAAGGTGTGGGGGGATTTGGCTCACGAGGGTATGCTTAAGTCATGGGCATCACTCTGTGAAAGGGTCGAAGTGGGTCTTTCTAGGTTCAAGTACATGCAGTTGCACAGCTGAGCCCAAACCCAGGAAACCCCCATAGATTGTGGTAACATCTTGGAACATCAGTTAGTGGTAAGACCGGTTGGGAGGAAGGAGGTTTCCTTCTGGTACTGGACCATTGAGGCGGCCATAGACTAAGAAGAACAAAAGTTACTTACCTGTAAACTGTGGTTCTCCAGTATTGGTGTCTTTCATAGATTCACATGCTTGAATATTCCCAGTCGTCGGAGTGTGAGTCCCACGGTACATAAAATAGTAGTAAAAAAAAAAAAAAATCACATGTAAAAATATATGTCATAGTAATAATAATAATAATAATAATAATAATAATAATAATAATAATAGTAAAATAGAATTTAATAATAATAATAAAATGCTTGAAAGTACCATAGAACATTATTAACACATAAGGAAGCATTGAGGGAGAATCACTTTGCTGGCATATCCATGTCGTTATGATAGTCCAAGTCGCACCCTCTAGAACCTTCTCCTCAGAAGCTCAGGCCCTCAGATTTTCGTAGCATAAGAGTGACAAAAGAGTGGATGAGGAGAAGAGAGCCTCTGAGGGGAGGAAGGGCGGGTCGCATGTGAATCTATGAAAGACAAATACTGGAGAACCACAGTTTACAGGTAAGCAACTTTTGTTCTTCTCCAGTATTGGGGTGTCTTTCGTAGATTCACATGCTTGAATAGAATAGCAAGCAATAGCCAATATATCCATAAAAGGTTACAACTGTAATGCATGAACATGTCGATTATTTAAACAAACACTATTAATGGTACACTGATGCGAAAATGCAAAAATCTTTTATGGCAGGAGGAGGGAAGCAACAGAGGTTCACCTTACTTGAAAAAATTCAGAAGCACCGCTGGACCCACAGCAGTGTCTGTGCTGTCTATTACCTCCAGACAGTAGTGCCTTGTGAAACATACGCCTGCTGGACCACGTTGTCACTCAGCAGATCTGATGGAGAGGCACTCAAGCGAATAGGGCAGTGGAGTATGAAAACTGCCCTTGTCGAGTGGGCCCTCACCGGAGTAGGTAAGGGCTTGCCAATCTTTGTAAAGAGATAGCTGATGTCAATCCATGGGGCAATGGTTTGTTTGGCCACTGGATGCACTAAACGCATCCGCTCATAGACAAGAAAGGTGGTCTAGCTTGCGAAGACAGCTGTCCGTTGTATGTAGAATTTATTACATCGTTCGAAATCTAAAGAATGGAGAGTGCGCTCAGCTAAAGACTGAGGGTTTGGAAAGAAAGTTTTATAGGATGACTGGTTCATAAAGGTGAAAGTCCGATAGAACCTGTGGTATAAATAATGGATTGGTGCGCAGCACTAGAGAGTCACTTGGAAGTTGAAGTGAAATATATTTGATGGTAAAAGCTTGAATAGGACTCACGTCGATAAGACGTGAGAGCGAGTAGGAGGGAAACTTTCCTTGTTAGAAATGTCGAATCCGAAAATGGATTGGTTGAAAAGAAGCTTAGAGAAGCTGGGCTAATACGACGTTGAGGCGCCGAGTAGGCGGGGAACGCCCGATGGGAGGACACATCCTGTAGAGGCCCTAAAAGAACTTGTGAATAATCCGGGAGGAATAGAGAGACCTGAATCCATCATGGCGAAAACGAGAAGTGCAGCCAGTACTTTTCAAGACGAAATAAGAAAAGGGCTGACTTTGCCATAAGGAGAAAAACAGGTAGGGTTTGCTCTGGTGTAGCGTGAACAGAATTGATGCAGACAGACTCGCACCAGATACCAAAGCGTTTACATTTTAGTTTATATTTCTAAGTAGTGGAGGGGCTCTTGCGTTCACGAGAAACCTCCCTTCAGTCTGCGGCAATGCACAAGAGAGCAAATTTAGATTGCACAGGTTGAAACCACAAGCTAGAGGCCTGAGGAATGCGGATGGTGAATCAGGCCGTACTGTACTGTCAGAAGGTGCGGCAGAGGACGAATCGCAATAGGTTCGCAGCAAGGTAGTAGGAGGAGACCCATGCACCACGGTCGGCGAGGCCGTCTGAGCACGAAGAGTGGGATGTGACATGGTTAGAACCTCATTGTCTGCTGGAGACTAGGGACAAACAGAATCGGCGGAAAAGCAAATGCAAATACTGTTGACGAATTCATCGAATGCAGTTCCGCACGATCTTTTGTGGGGAAGGCAGATTGCCTAGAAAAGGTATTTGCGGTTGAGAGGCGTTGCAAACAGATCCAGGGCTGGTTGTCCCCCCAGGCATAAGATGTGGTCCAGGGTCCGTTGGTGGAGATCCCACCCGTGGTTGTCCTAGGCGGATCCGCTGAGGGAGTCTGTCATGACGTTTGAGACCCTTTGAACATGTATTGCACAAATATCAACACGATGGTGAATGGCCTAGTCGCAAATGTGTTGTGCTTGTTTGGGCGACAGTGATCGCGTACCTCCTTGCTTGTTGAGATAGTGTGTAGTGATAGTATTGTCTGTACACGCTAACACTGTTTCCTCTCGCACTAGGAAGCGGAAGGCTTTCAGAGCCAGGAAACTGGATAACAGCTCCAAGTGGTCAGTGTGCGATGTGCGTTGGAAAGGCATCCGTCCGCCTTTGATGGAAAAAACCCTGAAGGTGCGCCCCTTAACCTTCCGGAGAGACATCGTTGGTAAGGGTGAGCGGTGGAGCGTCCGAGGAGGGAGCGGCCTGCTGTGACACTGGGAGTGTGGGCCAACCAGCCCAGCGGTGTCCTCATTCGAAAGTTAAATTAGATGTCGTCGAATGAGCCAGATAGCTGTCGCTACTGCTTGGCTAGCTCCTCTAGCATTTTCTCATGTGTAAACTGCAGTTGGGAACCAACTGGAAGCAGGTGGAGGCCGTGGCCAGGAATGACTGAGGATCTACTGAAATGGACCTTTTTGGTACGTAGAAGAGCCACCATGTGGGAGATGCAGGCCTGTTGTTCGTGTGAGACAAACACCTTTGCCAGGCTTGTATTGATTGATGCTCCGAGAAATGTTCATATCGGAGCTAGGACTAGTCGTTTTTTTTTTAATTAGGTTTTGAAACAGTGAATGACATGTCTGGGTGTGCTGGACTGCCTGTTGATAAAAGTGAGCCCTTATGATACAGTCGTCTAAGTAATGATACATTTGTATGCCTTGCAGACGTAGACAGGCTGCCACTGGTGCCAGGATCCACGTAAAGACATGTGGAGCGGACCAAAGTCCAAAGGTAGGACCTTGAATTGAAAAGGTTTGTCCCTATTGTAAAGTGTAGCCACTTCCTGTGCTGTGGAAGGATTGGCACATGAAAACAGACATCCTGGAAGTTGAGTGTAATTATAAAGTCGTTCCGGCAGTGGTACATCAGGACCATCTGGAGGTACAACATTTTGAAAAGTTTGCGCAAAGATCAATAATCAGGCGCCTCCTTCCTGACCTGCTTGTTGATGAGGAACTGAGAGTAAACTCTAACTCTGTTGTTGGAGATTTGGAACCACTCCGACAGTCCCTGTGTGTAACAATATAGACACTTGTGCAAATGACTCGCGTAAATGAAGAGGTAGAGGTCCTCCTTTGAAGGTGTAGCAAGACAGAATTTGCCAAATTCTAGAGCGTGCCCTTTCGACACAACTATTAGAACCCCCAACAGACAAATGGCATTGTTGACCAAATGGAATAAAAGAGAGAGAAATTCCACCGTCAGCCTTTTTGGGATGGATTAAGGGGTTGTTCTAAGGCAAGTCGTTGTTTCCTGGAAGAATTATCACCTGTATACGAGTTGGAGTCGAATAATGCAGTTGGTTCTGATTGTAGAAGTGATACTGGGTGGAGCTCCTTGGAAAAGAGGATGTAGAGCTGCAACCTCGGGCACCACGAAAGGGCTGCTTTCTGTGCTGGAGAGAACCGAAGGCGCGGGTAGTGTCTGCAGTGTCTGCTCAACATGTTGGCCAAAGAGGAATTACCCATAAAAGGTACGTCCATTATTTTAGTCTGAACCTCTGGGCGAAAAAACTGAGCGTTCTGCCAACCTTGTCTATGCAATACTGCTGCAAGCTGTCTAAAAACTCGGAGACGCAAAGTGCACTGCACGGTTTATTGTTTCTGATGCACTCCTCCCATTCTTCCGCAGGATCCTTGAAGCGTCAGCCGAGGAGGATTCGGGAATAAGGGCTACCTGCGCCAACATGCCAGACTACCCCAGGCAGCGGTACCTGCCCAAAATGGCTAAAGTGGCTTGCTGAAACTGTGGTTGCAGCCATTGTCAGGTTGTAGTTGAGAGACAAGACAAACAGGTGAATTGTCTGGCGTTTTAAATATTGTGTTCGAGGCGTGAAAGAACCGCCAGCGCAGATCTTGGGCTCAGGAAGAGCCAAAGACCTCTTGTCAAATAAAAGGTATCAGAGGAACTGAACGAACTTGTGTCCGTATTTAATTGTAAAATCAAAGAGAAAAACGGTCTGCTTCTTTCCTCGTGACGAGGGGAAGATGAAAGCGAGCCGCCGTTCTCTCCATGAGGAGGTTTGATCCTCCACTATCCACCGGAGGGTAAGTAATGTAATGGAGATTCAGGTATAAGAGAGGGTACAATTTCACCATGGAACAGGACATGGCAGCCTCGTCATCAGAAAAACATAATTCTGGTCTTAAGGAACCAGAGGCTGAAAGTCTGGCAAATTACTGCATTGAGTAAGGAGCCATCACGCCATCACATTGATGTAGCGGAAAAGCAGTGTACGACTAATAAATAGGCTACAAAAGCACTGTGCATATAGCCAACTGGCAACTAGGTTAACCGTCGACAAATCCAACTGTTGACTGGGTCAACCGTCGATGAGGCCAACTGTAAACGAGGCCATCTGTGTCAACACAGCTAACTGGCGACAACGCCAACCCTCGACGAAGCCAACCGTCAACCGTCAACTAAGCTTTCCGTCGTCGACAAAGTCCATTGTTTGACAAAGTTGATGAAGTAATTGTTGAATTGTAACGTCTACGGAGCTGACCGTCAACGAGGCCACCGGCGACGAACCTACCATCGACGCAGCTCTGTCATCAACCAAGCCAATCGTGGACGAAGCCAATGATCGACGAAGTTTACAGTCAACGAGAATGACTGTCGATGAAGTACACCGCCTTATCGTCGACGAGGCCTACCGTCGACGAGGCATATTTCACTGTCATCGATGGAGCCACCGTCTACGATGAAGCCACCGTCGACGACGAGGCCACTGTTGACGAGCCTACCGTCGACGAGAGGTCACTGTCGTCGACAGAGCCACCGTCGACGACGGAAACTTAGAAGTAGAAAATGGCCTTTAGACTCGTCGACACACTCAACGTCGTCGTCGACGAAGTGACGACGGAGTCTTTCATCGTCGACGGGTGTGTCGACGAGCCCGCCGACGGACTGGCACAAGTGTAAAGGTGGCAGTAAGAGTCTGAAAACACCAGAGACCACGTCCCATAGGCGTGGAGGCAAGCAGACTGCGTGCGGGAACAATATCCAGAGGATTCTACTTCATCCTTGGAGGCCAAGAAGAAGGAATCTCAGTTCCACACCCACGCTTAGAAAGGATTTAGCATGCCCAGAACAAACACTCACTGTGTCAGAGACAGGGGTGATAGAAAGTCTACAACTCCTGTAGCCACAGAAGGAGACGGGCCTCTCCGCTCTCATAGGTCCTTTGAGAAAAAATGGTTCCACAGAACCTGCGACTCCTCACCTGAAGTTCAAAAAAAAGACAGGACTATCGAGAGGGTCCTTAGAAAAAGGACAAAGCTTTCCATAGGCGAAGCAGAGTGAAAATAAAGACTTCTTTGAAGAAAAGTAAAAATACTTGCAGATTGTGGAAATTTTGAAGAAAAAATTGAGCAGAGCTCAGGGAGACTCCCTTCACACGACGTGCGATAGAAAATCTGAGGGCCTGAGCTTCTGAGGAGAAGGTTCTAGAGGGTGAGACAGCCTGATTGGCTGGAATTTGGACTATCCCAACGACATGGATATGCCAGTAAAGTGATTCTCCCTCAATGCTTACTTATGTGTTAATAATGTTCTATGGTACTTTCAAGAATTCTATTATGATTATTATTAAATTCCATTTTATTATTATTTTCATATATGTGATTTTTTTTACTACTATTTTATGTACCGTGGGACTTCCACTCCGACGACGGGGAATATTCAAGCATGTGAATCTATGAAAGACACCCCAATACTGGAGAATTTAAATTGGCCGAAGATTTGTGGGGGGGATCCCTTACCAAATAAACAGTGGGAATATTTGTGACAAACCTGGTTTAAGATCTTATTTGCCGTTGTAAAACCAGCCTGGCTTAAGAGGAACCACTTGTACACCGTACATAGGGCCTACTTATCTCAGCTGAGGTTGACTAAAATGTTGAGGGGGCCATAGCAGATTTTTGGGAAGGAGTAGTAAATTCCCATTCCAAATATATTTGGCCTTGATAATTTTTGGCTTATCTAATGAAATTACAGATTCTGCTAGATCCTTCCTAATTTATGCAATAATGTTATCTAGGAGGCAAATATGCAAAAGATGGGTAGATCCCACACCCTTTGCACTCTGACTGGTTGACCTCGTTCGAGACATACACAATGGATTTGTGTAGAACTTTGGGCAGGGAAAATCCACTATTCTGGGACTTTTTGTTAAAATGGTATGGGGCTTACCCGGGTGAGGCCGTTAGGGAGTTAATCAACTTTTTAGGCATCTTTAAAAAGATTTGTGGGTCCAAAGATTATGTCTCCTTGGTACTCTTCTGACTATGTTGGGCATTTCCAGTACCTCCGACAGGCCAAGGATTATAGTCGCCGGGCTTACCCAGGCCGATTGGGAGAGTGACCTCTCCCCCTTGATTTGGGGGCTAGTGACATCCGAGCCTGTCACTGTACCTGTAGGCAGGGTGTTGCTCTTGGTTCCAAGTCGACAGCCTACGTCTATTCCATCATAGAGCTTTGGAACAGACGGATTGTTTGTCCAGTGTGGTCTGAGGCGAATGAAGACAAGAAAAATAAATAAACACCCACAGAATTATAACTTTGTGCATATTCCCCCCAAAATTCTAATTATCCTAATGCAATTCTGTACACCAGGATAGATTAGATCAATTTTGCCAGGATGGGCAAGGGAAGAGAAGATTTCAAATGAAAACAGGTTTTCCATGTGATAAAAAAAAATAAAGAGGTTTGTTACATTTAAAAAAAACTATAAAAAGGTCAGATTGTTTGGTCTGTCCCAGTATTTACATAAATAATTTAAATACCACTATTTTATTTTTTTATAGCGCTTCTCATCACAAAGCAGGGTGTCAAAGCTTTACATCACACGTAAACATCATATAATGACAAATCATAAATGTGTAAATCAATGTACAGAATGTGTTATACAAGACAGTGAAGTTTACAAGGTGTAGGAGTAACATGTTCTTCATAGCTTGCTGTGCTAGATTTGAAGGATTCAAAGTTATGAACTAAAAGTGACAAAAGGATCTTTGGGTTTAAAGCAGTAACCCACTTTCCCTAGCTACATTAAAAATAAATGTCATCTGCATGTTAGATGACGCGTTTTGCAGGAGACACATTAACCCTCTATGCTACTTTGATTTAAAACTGGGACTACAGAAAACACTGATCTCTCCAGCAAAAGCCTTACCATCCAATGTTAACTTGCCACAATTGTTCCCTGTGAATTACTGGGTACACAATGATCTCTGCAGCATCTGCCTTTACCCCATACGCTATTTTAATATGCAGTTTGCAACCAATTAGGCAGAATAGACAAACTGCCACATTTCTCATTCTATTGTAGCCAATTTCTTTGTGGCACAGTTAAAAAAAATACATGCATAAATCAATATCCACATTTTGCGTCGTAGTTGAATTACTTTTTTCAGCAATTCTTTTGTTAAATATTGTAATGCGCTCCTATGTAGTATGACAGGCCTGTGAAACGTGTGTGAGGTTTTAAGATCTGATGCCACTTCTTGCGATGTCACTTATGTAAAGTCCACATTTGTAAAGCGCACAATCACCCGTAAGGGTCTCTAGGCGCTGGGGGCCGTCGGGAAGATTAAGCGAGCTATTGCCCAGAGTCACATGGTGCTGGGCTAACCTGCCACCGGAGCCGGGGATCGAACCGTGGTCCCCAGATTCCAGCGTCAGTCGCCCTGGCCGCGGCGCCACACCAATTTGGTTAGTCCCCCACTTCTGTTTTTTATTAGGACTTGTACTCTGTACTGAGGTTTCACAAGAGATGTCTGTACTCTTTTTTGAATGCTGCTTTCCAGACATCCCTTGCCTGACACTCCCCAGTGAACAGTCCATTCACATCATCTGACAGGCAAGAAAATGGGACTCAAACCACCCACCATTTTCGAAATTACACTTCAGCCATGGCTTTTGGAATTTAGAATATCTGTCAATGAGGGGCGAGGACACGGACTGGGAATTACTTGTGAATTATAGAATATTCTTTGACCGGTTTTAGCTAAGGTCAACCTCAACCGCAGAGCAGAAAGGAGGACTGCCATAGTGCAGCAGAGTTCAATCTTCATTGCGATTCCCAATCTGTATGTGTGTGTGCTAGTTAGCAGGGATGGTCCGAGGCAACAGAAGGTTAGTTATTGGAGCAGAACAAATACCATCACCTTACCTAATCACGTGGACCGGAGGGCGACCTACATGGTTCTGCAACTGTATCCCAGGAGAGGAGGGAGGTCTACTTCCTTCGTATGTTTTTCTTGTTATCTGCAAGTTGGAAAACATTATTTAATTTATTTCTAGAAGATACGAGGGCAAGCCCAGCTCTAGGATTTTTTTTCTGGATGGGCCATAAAGAAGCATGGGTGGGCCATGAAGATGAATGGGTTCCGATAAGTATTTCAGAGATTCGACATTTTAGGTGTTGGCATCTGTCCTCTTTTGACATTTATAAGACAATAAACACCACCCAAAGAGCTAAGCACTTCGCTTTCTCTGATGCCCTTCTGGCTTTGGGAAAGGGGTCAGCCTTTGCTTGTCAGAACTTTAAAACGTAGATGCAGAACGTTCAGGCTGAAGCGTGCTCCTTATGTGCAGCAACAGACACCTTTCTGCTGCTACGCCGGGGCGCTTTACAGCTGTATTATGTTTTAAAAAACACTTTGGCAGCTTTTTATTTAGAAAAGCATTGAAGTTTAAAAATACGATACAAGAAGCCCAGAATCATAACTCCGTTTTTATATATAACAATATCATGTATTGGTGCTTTTATTGCACAAAATGCAATAGTATAACAACTGAGAATTCACAAGGAACTATGGAAAATATTTCATAGTAACGTGTACAATATAGATTTTATCAACATCATGGCATTCCCCAAACCACTCGGCAGCGCTTTAACATTGTCAGGGTGACTAGGATTAAATCGCACGGAGGACCAATTTATACACATATAATTATGCAGCGAAAATGCTAGTTATGTGGCACTTTGTGTAGTATTTTATCCATCTGCGAAACAACATTTCTGGCAAACTCTGCAAATTTTGTAAATTGTGACAAATGCAATAAATCCATAAATATGTCGTAAACATTGCAACCAAAGGATCCCATCACCATTGATGTTGCCGTTGGTTTTTATTAAACATTTAGTCAAATAAAAGGTAAAACAAGATCTAACCATTCTAATTCTTCTCCGTGCCACTGTTATCTGCACTTAGAAGTAAACAGCCTTTTCAAGCTAACTATACCAAAATAAATATTCAATATAAAAATTAAATAACAGTACCAGGAGTAATATGGTCCTGCATTGCCATCATATGGTTCGAATGACATTTACAAATCACTCAGTCTTTGACCTTATGGTTTATGTCACCAGAACAACTCAATGGCAATGTTGGACCATATTACATAGTTGCCCGATATGTATCATATATATATATAATCTAATTTGGGATATTTTTTTAAATAAAGTTTACCAAATGTTGACTACCATCCAGGGATGTACATTTGGTCACATAAACAAAGGTAGGAGAACCTTAATCAAGAAGTTTATAGGATGAATACAATGTTTTAAAATACATGTATTGTGTTCTTTTTTTCATACAAACAATTGGTGAAATTTTCATGACATTACAAAAGGAAAATGTCGAGTCCCTGCAAAATGTACATATTGCACTTCTTTTCAAATACAGAAAAAACACCAGCAAAATTACACAATAATCCATCTGTACAGTTGTGAGCAGTTTCGGCTATGAAATATTCACCCCAGGATACATTTTTGAGTTGTCGTAATGAATTAGCCTACGGCGCCATGGTGCATAACTTCCCACTTTGCTTGACTTGCTCGTCTTACTTAGTAAAGTGCATTATGTTCTTTACATATCGCCCAAGATTTTTTTTTAATCTTTTGGGACATCCCCTACCTAAATATATCACTCTGTCCACTGCCACACACCAGTCCATATTGTGGGGTCCATTCCTCAATGTCTGGTGGTGATGGGCTGCCACATCACCGTGCTGTATCTCTATTTACTAGTGGAACCCAAGCTTATCAACCTACTCCCATTATTTGTCTATAATCAAGCAACTACTTAGTGTGGATAAAAGTGCCCTCTAAGCCCCAGATTCATGGATACATTTCACTATTATTACACCCAAATTTGCACAGCTGAACCCTTGTGTAGTGCACTCTGGAAAATGTTCATTTGAACCTCAGGAAACCAGATCTCGCTGATAACTCTTTGGGGGGTAGGTAAATGTTTCCTCCCCTAACCCATTTTTTATCGGACCGGTCTGTTCCCCACCTGCTTTTGAGGCAGGCTATCCAAGTCTTTTTGGCTGGGATATTGCTTTTTTGGCTATTCCAGCCTCTGATGGCCGTAGCCCTAGTAGTAACATTTCTAGCAATCTTATCACCCCATAATATTTAGTTGTTAGGACAATTTACACAATTGTATGCCAAATACAATTTACAAAACACCCAATGTGTGTACCAAGTGAAGTGACCATAAAGGAAGCCTTATTAACTCAGGAAAACAATAATGCCGTGCCCTATACTAAACAAACATAGAAAGCAGATATGCTCAGACTAGACAACACTATACTGTGCGCTGCATAGCTCTGTTTAGCCCCTCATTTAAATACAAAGATTTCAACGTGAGTTAAGGGTGCAATGGGTGCACACTATGAACCATAAAACATATCGCAAATATACTGGAATACATCAGGTAAGGTGCTTAAAAAACAGAACAGTATGCGGTGCAGGTGTGTGGCATGTGGCCAATAGGTGTTTGGGGTGGAAGGTAGGCTTACATTGGCCACTCCACTGTTGAATTCGGAGAAATTGGGTAGTCTGTGGAAAACCAAGGGATTTGATAAGTGGGACACAATTGATAGCACTCATGTGAAAGATGTTTGGGGGAAGGGCGCGGTGCATCCGTTTAATTCGCTACAAAACATATATAGTTTGCACAAGAACGAATACTTTAGATATTTGCAGGTTCGACACGCCCTCGCCACGCATGTCCCTAAGGACTTGACACTCCCTGAGTCGTCGCCCCTTGAGGATCGAGTGCTAGACGGACATATTCCAGAAAAGACCATCTCTCTGATATATAGGAAGCTGATCAATAACATTGAGGACCCATTGGGGAAAATCAGAGATCAGTGGAATGTGGATGGGTTGGAATTGATGATGAAGATTGGGTGGCTGCAGTTTCCTCTCACAAGGTTGTGGCGATTCAGATGAGGCTCCAACTAGTGCAGCTGAAGATATTGCATAGGTCATATATCACGGGGCCTCGACTGCTATGAATGGGTCAAGGTGGGAGTGGTGAGTGTAGGAGAGAGTGTGGAGAATCTGGAACCTTTATCCATATTCTGTGGCATTGTGTGGTGATACAGTCGTTCTGGGCAAAGATTCACGAGGTACTAAGAGATGTTCTGGGGACGGAGCTGCTACCGGAAGCCCGAAGGTGTTTGTTGAATGTGTGGGAGCCCACGGATCTGAATGTATATCAGAAGCAGTGGGTCACCCTGGCTTACATGGTGGCCAAGCGAAACATTGCCCAGCTTTGGGGTGCGGGTCAGCCGCCCGACTAACTAAATGGGAGGAGGACCTTGACTGTTGCATGTTTAGGGAGAGGTCAGTGTTTGTAGCTAGGGGATGCCCGAAGAAGTGGGGGAAATTGTGGGGAGCATGGAATACCTATCGAGGTGAGATTTGTGACCCACCGCTGACAACTCCGGGACTGGAAGCACAGGACTCCCCTTGATTCTAGTATTGTGTATTGTTGCTTGAGATTCTGTACCCTGCCATGATGACCCCTGAGTTGGAGATTGTGTCAGACCACCCGATCTGTTATTTGTTACTTTTTTTTTATTGTTTATCGAATAAAAAGATTCATAAAAAAAAAAAAAGAAATTCGAAATGTTCATTATTATTAAACAATACAAATTGCTGTATTATTTAGAAATACCTGGTGTTTTATTATAGTGTTATAATGCTTTTTCTTTTTACAAAGCACCTCAACTATGTTTCAGTATTGGTTAGAAATTGTTCAGCAAGTTCTTTTTTAGGTCTCACCTACGCAGTGCGCATGCACTGCGTAGGAGACCTTTAGCAGTCGTGCCGCTCTTTTTACAAAGCACATACTCGTGCTTGTGGCAGCATACGGCTTGCAGGAGTGTGCAGCGGTGCGCCACAAGCACGAGTATGTGCTTTGAAAAAGAGCTGACTGCTCTCCCCAGCGCGCGGCCACCACTCGCGGGTGTACCCCTCTGCCTCTCTCTCTCCCGCTGCAGCCTGCACGCCTTTTTTCAGCACGAGGCGCGCGCTTGTTGTTTCCCTCTCATTTTCCTACTTTTAACCCGTCTCGCTGCCTCTATTCAAATCAAGAAGCCCTCCCCTAATTCTCATCTTAACCATTGCCTTTTGTCATTTTCATTTGTTAGACTTTTGCACATATAAACATTTCCGAAGAAAAAACAATATAAACTACATTCACCAGAATTCGTTGAAATAAAATTTCGTAAATCATTTAAAAATGGCATTAAGATTAGACCACAGCCAACGCAATCCTCTCTGAATGTAAAGATAAAAGATAGTCAAGTGCCAAACATACTTTTGCTAACCAGCCTCATATATCACTGGTCTAAAGCATTATTTTCTCCTAGTCAGTACTTAGGGGCATGTTCATATTAAATGTTGAAGATTATGTAGCGCTTATGTTTTATACAAGGGTTATTAATGTGCATGCTGTGGGCTCCTGCTAGCACTGCTTTGCCCACAATTACTCCACACCCTGCACATGTTATCTATTTACTCTACCCCTCTCCTTAGCACACCCTTGCTCGTTTTTTACAAATAAAAGAGGTGTGAATGCTATTCATTCTGCATGCTAGCCCGCCTTCAAACTTTTTTCTCAGGTTACAAAATGCTTTACTCCCATTTAGGAACCAGCATATTGCTCTCCACCAACTCAGCCACCAAGTCACTCGCCACCATCTGTTCCCTACTCTACACTCTAACTCCACCTTCCCACATCAACTCCCACCATCTACTCCTAATGCCCTTAGCCCACCTTATCACTCCATCACCTTCTCTACAGCTCCAAGCGTACAAATTGTTTCCCCAGAATACCACCTAATTTCCTACACCCCTTCAAAGCAATTAACACACAACCTCAACAGTAATCGTAGACATTTATTCAGTTCCCTACCAATTAACTGAAAACCTACAACTCAGCCCTCACTTGAGAGGAGATAACTGCAGCCACTAGGACAGTATTTGAAAACTCCCAAGCCAGCTGTAAACTGGAACGCCCCCCACAACTACCCAATGGCAGTAGATCAAACAAATCTAATTTCAGCTGAGAAGCTTAGGAAACCCACATGGTCCACAATAGGCACCCTTATTAACAAGAGAGAAACAAAGGTTCAGGGATACTACAGAACAGAGGCGTAGGGCAAGGAAGACCACCACAACAATGCTTCGCTGAGCAAGTCACAGTTACAACAAGCATTGGCATAGCCAATGGGTCTCGCATTTCGGACCTTATAAGTGTTTAGCCATGCAACAGTTAATGTTGTCGCAGTAAGGATATTGTGCTGCATAACTAAATACTTATAAAGTCCCAAAGGCGAGACCTATTGGCTATGCCAATACTTGTTTCATTATGTGCTGTAGCCTGTAGCAACTTGAACTTTAAAATCTGTTGAATTATTTTTTTAAATCTTAAAATAAATATATAACCATTTGTGTTTTATGTGGAATCTGCAACCTCATACTTTGCCACAAGTGTTCCTTTCAGTAGACCACAATACACCCATTGTATTAGCCTCAGTAGAATGAATTCCTGGGATGACCCTGCTGAGAAACAAAAAAGTGTCCTGGTGATTATCAATTGGCAGGGCCCCTGGAACTATGCGGCAAGGAAAGGTCAAATTATGCGGCAGTGTTGACTAAATTATGCACCAGGAAAAAGCAAACTATGCTGCATAATGCGGCACATTATGTGATAGTATTAGTATATCATTTTGATATTTTTACGCTTACTAATAGACATAGATTGCACCTCATTTGTACCACTTTAAATTACTAAAAATAGAAATAAGCAAACAGAAGGTGACCAGTAAACCTTAGGAAAGAACCTTCCACTCTGTGCCACCACATGTCAATGCGCTTTTAGTAACTTTTGAACGCTTTGAGCCAAAAACAACCTTTTTAAATATCTGCAGATTATGCAAAAGATAATGGATTATGTGGCAAATGCAGCAAATCCATAGCTATGCGAAAAATGCCACGCCTGCACAATTACTTAATTCCAGTGGCCCAGCCCATAGGTCCCTGCACAAGGAATAATTATTTTGCTTAAAACAATCGACATACAAATTAATGTGGTGTTAATTAATGATGATTAGAATATTTTTTCATTTAGCCAATGAAAAGATAAACATATATTTATTTTTAACTTTTTCCATTAATTTATTTTTTATGTAATGCTGCAAGTTAGTAATGGCCTAAAAGTAGGAACACAACAATCCATGAGTAAATCTATATCCTAATTATAAACACATTTTCACTAACTTTCTGGGGAAAAGGAAATCCTTTGCAAAGTGTTTCTGTCATATCATTTTTTGCCACTTCTAGGTGCCTTGTGATGAAAGCCTGCAGCCCCTTTAGTACGAGTGAGTGAACGTTTTTAGGATGTCTGCGCTGCTCATGTGCACATCATAGTAGCTACTATCCCTGCTGATTTCACACCGGTCCCCAGGCCTGAAACTAGTGCATGTCAATAGTTAATAATTGAATAAAACAAATGAGGCAGAGCACAATGGGGCTTCAAGCCACTGTGAGACATTAGGCAGAAAAACAATAATTTTTCAGTTCAGAATGGACTAGGGTGGGCCAGGGTAATCCTTGGGTGGGCCTGGCCCACCTGGCCCACCCTCTAGTTACGGGCCTGTACGAGGGGCAAACCACACGGGGTGGGAGGGTTTAAAGCTTTATGCTGCAGCTCAATGCTGGCTGCATCATAGCACTTTTTTGTTGGTTTTTTTTGCAGAGTTTTATGTAGCGCGAACTAGACCCAAACCGAATCAGGTATCAGAGCGCTTTACATATTTTTCCAGTTACGTTACATTTTTACGTTTTCCAGTTACTTTCATTTTAGGCACGGGGAGATTAAGTGATTTGCCCAGAATCACAGGAGGTTTTTGGCGTCGTTACCTTTTACTTGTTTGTTATGGCAGGTGGGGCGGACCAACCTGGACAGTGGAAGGGGGCAGCAAGACGACAGAGCGAGAGGAGGGCAAGAGGGGGCAACACAACTAGATGGGGGAGCCAGACTTGACCCAAAATCCCGGATCAGCTCAAGGTCTGGTCGGAACCTCAGGCCCATAACGAGCCAAGCTTTTATGTGGTTTCTGCTCCCTCCCTCTATCAGGGATTAGATGTGGGTGAGCCAGTGAAAGCTTGAGCCAGGTTCAAGCCGGATGCATGGCTCTGCTTGAGGTTATGTCGGTACCTCGTGCCCATACCAGCTGAGCTTTCATGTGGCTTCGGTCTTCCTCACTCACTCTACCGGGGGATGTGGTGTTATTACAAAAAAAAAACCACCAGATTGAAAAACCCTTCGGTCTAAGCTGACAAACAGAGGAAAAATCCACACATCCAGAGATATTCTCTTGAGCCCACTTGGGTGGGGGTGGGGACGGGGTTAGAGGAGTCACCTTGTTAGTACGAAATCCCTCTCCCGCCATAGGTAGCATACCTTATCATTGGTATTCTCCTCGTGACGATAAAACCTAGCCCTGACACGGGCTACAACACCCTCACTGAGAGGGGCTCAGGGATGTTTTGTTCCTAACTTTTGGATATACTAAATCCTGCAATGAGAAGAAATAAATCAGGATGGGTAAAGGGCGGAGGGCAAAATAATACAAACTGTTAGGAGAATAGTAGTTAAAACTAGCTACCAGGTACAAAATGCAACTTAATTAACTCCTCCTGGGGCCATGGTTAAAAACAGAGCACCAGCAGGGGTAACTTATGCCAGCAAGTAGTGGACGAAAAAAGGTCTATATTTTTCAGCCTATAGACCAGAGAGGGTGTTGCGGCTTTTGTCAGGACCTAAAACTGCTACTGCTATTTTTAAGAACTTCACTATAGTTATTAGTGTGCAAAAACATGAAAACAAAAGAAAATTATACACCACTAGTGATCCTTATTATTGCATTGAATCACTGGTCATACCTATAAGGAAAACATAACAAAAGATTTCATTAGAGCGTGTATCTTTGGGCAGGTCTACTTTCTTGTTTGAAAAAACAGGTGCAGGATAATTATACTGTCACCAGCGTACCAACGATTGTTGATTATATATATATATATATATATATATATATATATATATATATATATATATAATATATTCACTGAAAAAACCATAGGTTATAGACCATATATAGTTAGGAATTAGCATTTACAAAACCTTATTTTACTCACACAAAACCATTGAAATTCCATATATAGTTAGTTGCACTAACTATATATCGCGCACCCGCAATCCACTGCTGATGTCACATATTACATCATTCATGACATGGTCAGTGACATCACTGATGACATCACTGATGACATCTCAAATGACATCACTGATGACAACATCCAGTGATTATGTGTTTCTGTAAAGTTTAAATATGTTTTACATATTGAAGAATGAGTGGATGTATAAGTGTCTGAATGAAGGTTTTAGTAGGTGCGTGATTGTATGAGTGAGTGATTAAATGCGTCTTACTAAATGCACGGGTTAGTGACTAAACTGTCTGAAAGTGTGCATCAGTATGTCTGTTGTGCAAGCTGCTGCATGTGTTGATCAGTAGCTATATAAGTAGCTATATGGGTTATTGATTGGTTGCACAAGTATTTGTATGGGAGACTGAGTGTGTGTATGGCTGGCTGGGAGGTGTGTGACTCCGTGCAGATCAATGTGTACTTGTATCAGTGATTCTATAAGAGAGTAAGTATGTGTTAGTATATGTTTGAAAATGTAAGGTACTCTATGTTTAACTGTGTAGATTAGAAAATGGAAGTGTGATTGATTCTTTACAGGACTGACTAGGTGTGTGAGTAACTCCATGGATGAGTGGCAGAGTGTGAGTGTCTGTATAGGTGTATGAGTGCATATGATAGTGTTGTAAAGATGAGTGATTGTATGTATGAATGATTGTATGGGTGAATGAGTGAATGTGTGTGTAGACGTAGGAATCAGCGAGTGCGTATGTAGTAACTAGTATTGGTGTGTCAATGGTTTCAAAAATTATACTCTGTATTTAACACTGGGTGTAACAGAGGTTATATTAAAGTGTGAGGAGATGCATTGTATTGTCACATTAATGATATCATCATTGATGTGACCATTGATGTCAAATGAGATATCATCAGTGATGTAATTTGAGATGTCATCAGTGATGTCATCAGTGATGTCACTGACCATGTCATGAATGATGTAATATGTGACATCATCAGCAGTGGATTGCGGGTGCGCGATATATAATTAGTGCAACTAACTATATATGGAATTTCAATGGTTTTGTGTGAGTAAAATAAGGTTTTGTAAATGCTAATTCCTAACTATATATGGTCTATAACCTATGGTTTTTTCAGTGAATTTCATTGGTTTTTTAACAGCTAATATCTGTAGCTGTAAAATGTATTCTTCTTTAAATCCAAAAATATATTTTATATGTTTATTAATAATTTTTTTTTAAATATTTTTTTTTCTTCGTTCCCGCTTCGCGAATCGGGAAACTTCCCGTTAGCTGACCTTGATGCCGCGAAATAGACCGCGAGCCGGTAAACGTTTCTTTACCGCAACTGCCGCGTTAGAAAACAACATCGTGACGCCTCCCGTCCACATGACGTTTCGCGTTGTCGCGTGATACGTCATATGACGTGCTACGTTAGCGAACTGGTACGCGAAGCGAGGCGCAAAGCGCAGGTTTCTGGAAGCAAACCGGGAGGCCCTGCAAAGCGCGTAACGTAAACACAGCAGGTCATGTGACTTGGTAATAACACTTTTCATTGGTTCATTTCACTTTTGGTTTCCTAATGATGTAAGACTAGGTCATATAATCTAAAATGAACACTTTTCATTGGTTGAGAACTATTGTTTTTCCCAAATGATGAAAATCCCTCCTTCTTTCCTCACTCTGACTTTCATCATTGTGAGAGAAAGACCCTTTGTTACCAGTGAGCAATGGCTTCTTTAGTAGCTTCAGCTGGTGCTTCCCCACCACCTCCACCACATCCAAGGAAGAGTGGACCACCTGCTGAAGTTATAATTCAGCAAGAAGAGGAAGAAGAGGAACAGGACGAAGAGCACGAAGAGAGGCACTTTTTGCCTGAGGAGCCCAGGACGTCTCACCGGAAAGAAAACTTCATTTGGCAATTTTTTAAAATTCCCAAAGGTCAGAAAAAAGTAAATGCAAGATACGTAACTTGCCTTATATGTCAAGATAGACTGTCCAGAGGGACCGACAAAAAATACAGTTTCGGAAACTACACAATGCATCGCCATATGACTAGGTGGCATCCTAACAACTACAGTGCTGCACAGTTTCGTAACGACCTAGATAATCTCCCTATTATGGCCAGAAGATCTGTTGTACCGGAAGTAACGGGACCAGAGGGCAGGGAGATGGTGCCAAATATACAAACGAGATTTTGTGAAGTAAAACAAGTCTGCGTACATTGCAGTGGATTCATTTGCTACGGAGAAAGTAGCATCACTCTGATCAACAGAGCTATTGACAATCATGCTCATGTTTGTCCGAAACGCCCCAAACAAATTCTTTTTTTTTTTTTGTTGCTCCTGTTGAGCCCTTTACAATGAATCGTTTTCGTTGCCCCCTCCAAAAAAAAAACTAAAAAAATATAAAACTGTTCAGAAAAATTCAAAAAAAGTAAAAAAATGTTCAGAAAAATAAAAAAATATATAAAACAACAAAAACAATAAAAAAAAGTTCTTTTCAGAACTACCTCCCCGGTATTAAAAAATTGGTACAATATTTGGAACTGTGCCAACCTCTATTTCTCTTAGTTCGCTTCCCATTTCGCTCGCCGGTACGCGAACCGGAAGCGAACCAAAAAAACAGTAAGTATAAGGGAAGGAAACAGACAGTTATGTTAAAAGAAAGACAGCTATAGGGGAGTAAACTAGAGATACTATTACCCGTAATCCACTGCTGATGATGTCACATATTACATCATTCATGACATGCTCAGTATGTATGGAAAGGGGCAGATTTATATTAACTAGCACATCCCCAGAGATGCACCAGTTAACGTGCACCGCTGCTCTACCACCCACAGTCTGCCGCATTTACAATCAGATAGGACAAAGCTGCATCAAAACCCTGCGCCTGCTTGAAGCAGGCATAGATCTTGACGCAGGTAGGCTGAAAGCTAAAGCAACAACTAAGTGTCGTGTGCAGAAGTTGCAAAAAAGGAAAAATGGCGTTTAAACCAATAATGAGCCCATGCTAACTTAACACAGTGTAAAGATATCCAGGATCTACATCAGTTTGGGGTTCACGAACCTGGCAGGTAAAAGGCACTGAGGCTTTGCACCGTGCATATCTCATCCCAAATCATATGTTGTTTGTGAATGAAACAATTTCCCAGACCAAATGCTTTGGATTGGCTACTTCTAAAAAATTAAACACCCCTACTATCCCGGAGTTAGAGGAATATGATGGTTGGAGTAATTTTACTCGGTTGTCCATTAAAGATTTACAGGCCCTACTCCGTAATTCTTCCTTTAACATTTCCAGTATAAATCCAAAAGGTTGGCTGCTTTGGCAACGTGCCTTATCCACGGTTTAATAACGCTGCCTTTTGCTTTATATAAGTTTTCAAATTGTATGAAATATATACCAATAGGTCGTTATGCACCTTTAGGTAGTGGTTTTCTTCATGAGGTCTGGTCGCTTCCATACACATACAGATTTTTCAAAGATGATCAAGAAGTTTATCTGAATGGAGAGGAATGCACTGAGACGCCAGATCATTCACTAATGTGTAGGCACATACAGTTACACGGTTCATGCAACAAACACCGACCAAATATGGCTTGCGTGTTGCAAAGCACGCCAGTTCCTGCTATCATCCCCACGTTCAAGTTGTTGGAAAATGGTAGTTATTTGATGCTCAATAATGAAGATTGTTCTGGGTTAATTAAAAGTATTCCTTTTATCGTAACAGTAAGTGAACGGGTTATTTGCTGCAGAAATGTTCTATTTCCTCCCACACATGAACATAGGGAGTTTTCAATCTGGCCACAAATACCAACCTTGGGAACAGATTTCAACGGCATGGCAAGAATAAGAGCTCTTTTGTCTCAGAGAGAGGTGGCCTTGAGTTCGGCCCGTGAAACTTTCGTGCTTCACATAGCGAACACCCGTACAGAGGTGCAGACCCTTTTAAATACAGATTTGCCTTTCCATTTCAGCAAGATGGTTCGGACTATCTTTAACGCGTCCTCCACAAAGGGCCTGGCGCACTTTTTTAAAGTTGTTACCAGTGGTCTCGTGACTTCATTTGAGAAAATCTTTGGAGTCATCCCTGCTTTCTTTCATTCTATTTTTTCCACTGTGCTTGGTGGATTCCCATTTTTACTTGCATTACCAGCGGACGCTCTTGTGCTTTTTTACATTTTTAAATATGGATGTCCCTCCTGTGCAAGCTCCCGCCCTGCAGCTGCTGACGCTGTTCCGCAATCGCATGCTTGAATATTATGGCACAATGCCGTTGGCGATATTAAGCACGGCATATGGATTATCTTTTCGATTCTCCTACTTCACCTGTGTCCAGCCTGTATTTCACTGCCTGACCTGTGATTTCGATTGGGCCATTGATTTGTGTCTCTGCGGACCGGTTTCTCCTGACGTCGACTTTAATCAGCTGATGACTCCTATCATTACTCACGAGTTGGTTTGTCCTGGCGAAAGGATTATGGCTGTGGCATTGATGCATGGACTAATTGGTCCCTGGAATTTACTGGCGGCAACACAGTCTTTCTTGGAACAGAGCTTTCTTGAAAACCCACCGAGCTGTCCTCTGATGGTGATAGAGGATCCGGTGCTGGGAGAGCACGTATGTTCTTTTCCGCTTTTAAATTGGATGGCTGAACTCTTTTCGGATGAAGACGGTGACTTCCTATTGGAGGCTGTTGCAGCTTATTTTGCATACACAGTTATGTCATAGACCTTTTTCATGTTTGATATGCTGAGTACTAGCATTTCATTGACAATTCATTGACTTATTTGTCAAGTTTTTATTATTTAGCTTGCCTATTGGCTTAAGCCTCGATAAAGTAGTTGGCTGTTTTATTTTTCTTTAGCATTAAATTTTCCTAGTTTTTAATGTTTTACCTTGCGGACCGTCCACATATAAAGTTGCAATCTGCTCTCATGAGATGCCACTTCTATTATCTTATTCAGTTCGTTTCCGGATCATGGGGAGGTGTCATCTAGATCCTGGATATCTTTACACCGTGTTAAGTTAGCATGGGCTCATTACCGGTTTAAACGCCATTTTTCCTTTTTTGCAACTTCTGCACACGACACTTAGTTGTTGCTTTAGCTTTCAACCTAGTAGTTCATCGTGGTTTACATGAGAATAATATGTTATTGCTCTACTATCTGCTTTGCTTGTTAAACTATATCTGTACAGCGACTGCTGAAGTTTCAAGAACAACACGATACAGAATTGTTATGAGGTCTGATCTCCACGACTTCATACTCATAACATAAGTGCAGCTTCTGCCAATTCTGGGCATGAGGCGGGTTTTATATTGCTTTGCCGAACACACATACACAACACTTGATGCGGTTCACATGAAGAGAGAGCTGGTGTATGCTGATGTGATTCCTTCAAATCTAAGACACTAAAGTATGGGCACGCCCTAAACCAACACAAAGAGACCTTCTTAGCAAATAATATAATATGTGTATTAGGGAGGGTCAGATATAAGCAGCCGCGGGCCGTGGAGGGAGTTACGGTGAGGCAGGGAGGCGGGGAGGGGGAGGGGCAGGGTGGAGCCCTCTCCACCCTGCCCCTCCCCCTCCCCGCCTCCCTGCCCCACCGTAACTCCCTCCACGGCCCGCGGCTGCTTATAAGTGTTGCTAACTCTTATTCATTTACAGCATGTTAACATACTGTCACCATTCGCTTTTTATGTACTAGTAACTATGCTGGTAATTTTGCTACTGATAATATGTGTACTTCTATTATCTAAGATACTACGCCTGAGAAGACGGCATTAGTAAATAAACATTTCAAATACACATGTGTTCTTCTTAACTCCATGTTCTGGTTTCTAAGAAATATATAACGACCGACTGTTCATGAGTTCCACGTATCCTGAGGTACTATAAGTTCATATTCTGGATTGTCTAAACATTGAGAGTTTGTTATATCCAATGTGACACTGTACCTAGCTTGCTAAGGGGTTTTTGATTACTAAGGTGAGTTTTGGGGCACCCTAATTCGCCGAGGTTCCAATCCTCTGTGCACAGTTCTGTGTGAGAACAGAAACCCTGCGACAGGGGCACCCCTGAGCCTTGCTGGAGCTTCATCACACTTGCGATACAACTCCAGCAATGCGCCACCTTTACGGCACAGATACATCACGCATCTGTGCTGTTTTTGCCCCATGATGCGCCGCATTGTAAATGCAGCACACCATAGGTGACGGAACAGCGGCACAGAATGACTAACACATCCCTGGTGATGCGCCAGTCATCATAAATCTATCCCTATGCTTCTTATCTTGTTAGAGATGAACCGCCATTTGTATCATCAAAGTTTTTTGCATTTCCTAGATAGCGAACTTTAAGGAATAAATAGCGATTCTTTACCATTCCTAGTTTGCGATGAGCTATTTGCTAATTACAAATTACCCATTCATTTCCATGCAGCAGGAGGCCCATAGGAATGAAGGTGCAATTTGCGATTAGCAATTACCTCATCGCAAATTACGAATTTTTCCGAGGGTGCAGGGGTGTCTCAAGAACACCCTGCTGCACCCCTGAAAAAGAAATTTGGGGGCATATGGCGCACATAAATTTTGAAAACATTCCTTTACCTCAAAAACGATTTTCAACTCATAATTTGAAAACACTGCACATGGGGAAATAACTTAAAATGTCCTTAAGACACATAAAAGCGTTTTTTGATTGCCTTTGCAGCATGTTTCAGTCACCTTTAACATGCCTATGTAACGCAAACATTCAAAATCTAAATTTGCCATGCACAGGTGGGAGCATATTTACAAGCAATTTGCTCCACAGACAAACTTCTTACATTGAAATGGGAAAAATAACATCAGAGACTCTCAATTACCTTATACAGAAGCAGACACCATTATGTCCTTGTCATCAATATTAAAACCATTGCTTTTTCTCAAAAACGATTTACAAGTCATAATTTGAAAACACTCCACAGCTCCTATGCACATAAAAACCCTGTCAGTACTAATACTTCACAAACAAAATCGATTTGTAAAACACTTGAGACAAAGCAACATTTGAAAAACACAACTTTCTTCATAATTTTCTCCTTAAAGCACACTATTTTCTATCTAAATTAAAGAAATCTTTTCTCACCTTAGCAAATACTTTGAGTTTCAAAACAGTCTCAGAAACACACCAATTTGTCTTCAGCAGAGCAAAAGGTATGCACTCCAGAGTCTGCAGCTATCAAAAGCACAGAAATGCTGTAATTCTTCACACATATCTCTCATGTCACCCAATCAAAACTCTTCCCTCACTTTTTTTCAAATGAAAACCCTTCCCCCCTCTGCCATTTCATGCCTTTTCTGCATGGCAACCACGTCTTGGAAGACCTCTGGTGTTTGCAAGTTCACACAACAATGTTGCAATTGAACTCTGAACTCTCAGTACACCTCATATCCAGTGCATTCTTTCATTTAATGATTTTTTCTTGACCACTCAAAATACATCTTTCAAACAACTCATCCATGCACCCTAACTCTGTTTTCAGCAATCAAAATCCACCAATCACTGTTACTGCTTCATTAACACAGAAACTCCACAGTTTTTTTCATTTTAAACTCTTATTTTTTCAACTGCCATTTCATTGCCACACTTCATCTGACTGCAGGAGAACCTTCTCTCACCATGTTTTCTGTCTGGATTGTTGGACATAGTTACATCTATTGGGCTCAGAGGTATGCTGAGAACAGGAATTTACCTAACCTCAATTTACAAGATGTGGAAATTAAGTGGTTTGGCCACAGAGGATTAAAATGTCACCAATTGATACCATTGGTGAAAACCTTTATGCATTTGCCAAAACCTGACCTGTTAATTGTGCACTGTGGAGGTAATGATTTGGGCACTTTGACTGGGGTAGGTCTGGAAATGCTTTTAAAGGACACCTTTGAGCAATTGATGGCACTTTTTCCTCAGACTGCCTTGGTATATTCAAATATATGCCAAAGACAGAAATGGAGGTGGTCAAACCAATTTTGTCCACAAATTGAGAAGTCGAGGAAGCATGTAAACAAATCTGTTTCAGCTTACATGAGAGACCATGGAATGGGCTCCCTGTACAACAATAACTTGCGTTACTACATGCAAGATATCTACAGAGGAGATGGAGTTCACTTCTCAGATGAGGGCAACAGAGTTTTCATTTTGAATTTAAGACTGTGCATTGGTACCTACTTATAAGTACCTAAATGTACCATAAACCCAAAAGCTCTTCTCAGAGCTACCCTACATCTGATCACTCACAATTATTATTTTACTCTAACTTTTTTCACTAATTTTCAAGAAAGTACGCTCCCCAGAACGCTTCCCGGTTCGCGAACCGGGCGCACTCCACGCAAAAAAACTAAAAAAACGATATATATTTTTTTTGCCCTGCGAGACCCTTTTAAAGCCTCCACATCAAACCTAGGGGGTCAGGGACGATCTACTATGCCCCCTTATGGTCATTTGCCCCTTCGCTTTGGCCTCTTGTCTCTCGATCCTACCGAGAGACAAGATGGCGGCCGCTACGGACTGTTTCGAATGTTTACAGACGCCGAAGAACCAATCAGCTTTGCAAAGCTCCGAAGCGGAGCGCTGTTACAGATATATCTTTTTTTGAACGTTAATTTCTCAAAATCCACTGGAGCACATATATTGAGACCTAGCAAAGGCACATCGGGCTACCAGTCCCTACAATTTTGCCAAGTTTTGTGCAAATCCATTCAGCCGTTCGATTATTATATATATTTTTTTTTTTGCCCCGCGGGGCCCTTTTAAAACCTCCACATCAAACCTAGGGGGTCAGCGAGAATCTACTATGCCCCCTTATGGTCATTTGCCCCTTCGCTTTGGCCTCCTCTTGTCTCTCGATCCTACCGAGAGACAAGATGGCGGCCGCTACGGACTGTTTGGAATGTTTACAGACGCCGGAGAACCAATAAGCTTCGCTTCACAAAGCTCCGTAACGCGAAAAGTCCGCGAACCGGAGCGCTGCCCGGTCCGCTGTTACAGATATATATCTTTTTTTGAACGTTAATTTCTCAAAATCCACTGGAGCACATATATTGAGACCTAGCAAAGGCACATCGGGCTACCAGTCCCTACAATTTTGCAAAGTTTCGTGCAAATCCATTCAGCCGTTCGGGCTAAAAGTGAGGCCAACCGCCCTATGGAAAACTCAATGTTAAAAACACGTTTTGGGACCCCCCTTTTTTCTCGGCCCCCCCTTGAGGAACCCCCCCCAAATTTTCAAGGGCTGCTCAGAAACAAAATGTGCCATTTTCCTGAAAATTTCAGCCAATTCCGTCCACAAACGCCAAAGTTATTAGACATAGATTTTTCAAAAATCCCATAGAGAAAAAATCCTAACTATATATACCTACTGGCGACCGCCAGTAGGTAATATATATATATATATATATATATCAATGCTCGAAGGTGTCCACCTTTGAGTAGCACGCGAACAGCAGCTTGGTTTATGTATAGGTGAGGACGGGGACACCTTCGAGCATTGATTTATACGCGGCCGTCCAGCCGCGGAGTATGCACCACCCCGGTACCCTGGGGTCACAAAAGTGAAGCAGCAGTCGTACTTGGAATCGAGGACGGGCCCACTTGTGGAGTCCATACAGGACTTGATTGTGTGCTTCCCGGACCACACTTCCCAGAATGCACAGTCTCATGTGAGCCTCCCATCGGTGGGTGTGTTATATATAAAATGGGGAAGTGGGTCGGCGGTTGCGCACACCGCTTCCGTTAAACCCCCTGAAGAGAAGCATATGGAGCTTCGAAACGCGTCGGGCAGATCCCGTACGGAGCGGCGTCTACGAGTGGATCCCCGTCCTCACCTATACATAAACCAAGATGCTGTTCGCGTGCTACTCAAAGGTGGACACCTTCGAGCATTGATTTATACTCGGCCGTCCAGCCGCGGAGTATGCACCACCCTGGTACCCTGGGGGTCACGAAAGTGAAGCAGCAGTCGTACTTGGAATCGAGGACGGGCCCACTTGTGGAGTTCATACAGGACTGGATTGTGTGCTTCCCGGACCACACTTCCCAGAATGCACAGTCTCATGTGAGCCTCCCATCGGTGGGTGCGTTATATATAAAATGGGGAAGTGGGTCGGCGGTTGCGCACACCGCTTCCGTTAAAGCCCCTGAAGAGAAGCATATGGAGCTTCGAAACAAGTCGGGCAGATCCCGTACGGAGGGGCGTCTACGAGTGGATCCCCGTCCTCACCTATACATAAACCAAGCTGCTGTTCGCGTGCTACTCAAAGGTGGACACCTTCGAGCATTGATTTATACGCGGCCGTCCAGCCGCGGAGTATGCACCACCCCGGTACCCTGGGGGTTACGAAAGTGAAGCAGCAGTCGTACTTGGAATCGAGGACGGGCCCACTTGTGGTCCATACAGGACTTGATTGTGTGCTTCCCGGACCACAGTTCCCAGAATGCACAGTCTCATGTGAGCCTCCCATCGGTGGGTGTGTTATATATAAAATGGAGAAGTGGGTCGGCGGTTGCGCACACCGCTTCCGTTAAAGCCCCTGAAGAGAAGCATATGGAGCTTCGAAACGCGTCGGGCAGATCCCGTACGGAGCGGCGTCTACGAGTGGATCCCCGTCCTCACCTATACATAAACCAAGCTGCTGTTCGTGTGCTACTCAAAGGTGGACACCTTCGAGCATTGATATATTACCTACTGGCGATAGCCAGTAGGTATATATAGTTAGGATTTTTTTCCTATGGGATTTTTGAAAATTCTATGTCGAATAACTTTGGCGTTTGAGGACAGAATTGGCTGAAATTTTCAGGAAAATGGAACATTTTGTTTCTGAGCAGCCCCTGAAAATTTGGGGGGGTTTCGTCAAGGGGGGGCCGAGAAAAAAGGGGGGTCCCAAAACGTGTTTTTCCCATGCAATTTTCCATAGGGCGGTTGGCCTCACTTTTAGCCCGAACGGCTGAATGGATTTACACCAAACTTGGCAAAATTGTAGGGACTGGTAGCCCGATGTGCCTTTGCTATGTCTCAAGATATAGGCTCCAGTGGTTTTTACGAAAATTAACTTTGAAAAATATATATTGGGCTACATTGGGCTATATATATGTTGGAGCCCAAATGTAGCCCAATGTAGCCCAATGTAGCCCAATGTAGCCCAAAGATGGCCACCAGAGACAAAAAAAACAAATGTAGCCCAAATATCAGCCAGATGTAGCCCAACTATAGCCCAATGACAGAATGTCCCAGAGTGTTCTAAAGAACAACTAGAGTGCTAACAGTCCTACTTATTACAAAGGTATGGCACACCTGAAGCCATCTTGATTGGAATAAAGTGGTAACTCTTAAAACATTTAATTTAAAAAGGAACAAAATGAGGGGGTTCATTTTGCCATAGAAAGTATGATTAGCGAATATATGACGAAATCCCGCATGTACTATTAGGCCGCAAATTAAAATAACGAAAACTTTTAGAACGAATATGCCTTTAGCATACACTAAACAACTAAACTACCCTAAACCCTAAAACACTACCCCCAGCATGACCCTACACTACACAAACAGTACAACACTACACTAAACCCTAAAACACTACCCCCAGCATGACCCTACACTACACAAACACTACAACACTACCCTAAAACACTACCCCCAGCATGACCCTACACTACGCAAACACTACAACACTACCCAAAACCCTAAAACACTACCCCCAGCATGACCCTACACTACGCAAACACTACAACACAACCCTAAACCCTAAAACACTACCCCCAGCATGACCCTACACTACGCAAACACTACAACACTACCGTAAACCCTAAAACACTACCCCCAGCATGACCCTACACTACGCAAACACTACAACACTACCCAAAACCCTAAAACACTACACCCCAGCATGACCCTACACTACGCAAACACTACAACACTACCCTAAACCCTAAAACACTACCCCCAGCATGACCCTACACTACGCAAACACTACAACACTACCCAAAACCCTAAAACACTACACCCCAGCATGACCCTACACTACGCAAACACTACAACACTACCCTAAACCCTAAAACACTACCCCCAGCATGACCCTACACTACGCAAACACTACAACACTACCCTAAACCCTAAAACACTACCCCCAGCAACCCTACACTACGCAAACACTACAACACTACCCAAAACCCTAAAACACTACACCCCAGCATGACCCTACACTACGCAAACACTACAACACTACCCAAAACCCTAAAACACTACCCCCAGCATGACCCTACACTACGCAAACACTACAACACTACCCAAAACCCTAAAACACTACCCCCAGCATGACCCTACACTACGCAAACACTACAACACTACCCTAAACCCTAAAACACTACACCCCAGCATGACCCTACACTACGCAAACACTACAACACTACCCAAAACCCTAAAACACTACCCCCAGCATGACCCTACACTACGCAAACACTACAACACAACCCTAAACCCTAAAACACTACCCCCAGCATGACCCTACACTAAACAACCACCACAACTCTACACTACACTAACACAACACTACACTACACAACACTACACTACACTACACAATCACTAACCCATGAAAAAATTAACACAAACCCACTTACCTCTCTCGTCATCGTGGTTTTCACAACGCAAATGCATTTACCATTCATGCCTTTAAAACGTAATTCTTTGTAAAGGCATGCGCGATAAATGCACATGCGTTTTGAAACAATGCGGGATAATGGTATGCGAGGTCAATGACCTTGCGGGATAATGGTATGGGGACTGAAAGTCTGCGGGATAAAAAATGCGGGAAAATGGCTGCAAACCATGATTAGCAGCAGACTTCCCTGGTGAGCACTAGCTTTACTACAGTGATCTAATGAGCAACTAGAGTGCTAACATTCAGAATTTATGGCAAATGTGTGACACATCTGAATGCCTTCTTGGTAGAACCAAAGTAAACAAGCATTGAAAATGCAATAGATCTCGCCCTCGTTTAAGTTAAAGCCATTCTGTTTGTAATGAGGTGGCTTTTTAGCTTTGCTTTTATTAGTGTTTTTAAAACTTTCATGTAAATAACATGCATATGTATGCATATATGTATATGTATGCATGCATTTATATTTATATAGATATGCAGATTATATATGTTTATATATGTATATTACCTACTGGCGATAGCCAGTGGGTATATATAGTTAGGATTTTTTCTCTATGGGATTTCTGAAAATTCTATGTCTAATAACTTTGGCGTTTGTGGACGGAATTGGCTGAAATTTTCAGGAAAATGGCACATTTTGTTTCTGAGCAGCCCCTGAAAATTTGGGGGGGGGGTTCGTCAAGGGGGGCCGAGAAAAAAGGGGGGTCCCAAAACGCGTTTTTCCCATTCATTTTTCCATAGGGCGGTTGGACTCACTTTTAGCTCGAACGGCTGAATAGATTTACATGAAACTTGGCAAAATTGTAGATATGGTTTGCCCGACGTGCCTTTGCTATGTCTCAATATATGTGCTCCAGTGGATTTTGAGAAATTAACGTTTAAAAAAATATATATATCTGTGACAGCGCTCCGGTTAGCGCCCCGGTTCGCGTACCTGACGCGTAACGGAACTTCGCGAAGCGAAGCTGATTGGCTCTCCGGTGTCTGTCAACATTCTAAACAGTCCGGAGCGGCCGCCATCTTGTCTCTCGGTACGATCGAGAGACAAGATGTGGTGAAAAACGAAGGGGGAAATGAAGGAAAGGGGGCAAGGTAGACCACTCCTGACCCCCTAGGATTGATGAGGGGGATATTAAAGTGCCCCGCGGGGCAAAAAATAAAAAAAAAATGTTTTTGCGATTTTACGCCGTAGAGGCGCGTCCCGGTACGCGAACCGGGCAGCTCACCGGCAGCTCACCGGGCAGCTAACCGGGCAGCTAACCGGCAGCGTAGCTGTCAACATTGTAAACAGTCCGGAGCGGCCGCCATCTTGTCTCTCGGTAGGTTCGAGAGACAAGATGTGGTGAAAAAAGAAGGGGGAAATGAAGGAAAGGGAGCAAGGTAAACCCCTCCTGACCCCCTAGGATTGATGAGGGGGATATTAAAGTCCCCCGCGATTTTTCGCGGTAGAGGCGCTTCCCGTTACGCGAACCGGGCAGCTAACCGGCAGCGTAACGGGAGTCCGCCATCTTGTGTTTTTGGAGCGTCCGGTTCGCGTACCGGGTAGCGTCCCGGTAAGCGTAACAAGGGGAAAACCAAGAGAAACAGTAAACAAAAAATTAAGGGAATAGATTTCCAGCAAACTTGGCAAAATTGTAGGGACTGTTTGTTTGATGTGCCTTTGCAAGGCCTCAAGATATGTGCACGTGCGGATTTTGTCTAATTAAGGTTAAAAAAAATATATATATCTGTAAGCGTGCTCCGGCACGCTTACGTTACGGGTTTTGTTTGCGCTGCAGAGCCGATACGTCACGGTTATGCGACGCGCCATGAGGCGTCTCACGTGGCTACGTGATACGTCACGTAATAAAGAATATATTTTACAGCTATAGATATTAGCTTTTAAAAAACCAATGAAATTCACTGAAAAAACCATAGGTTATAGACCATATATAGTTAGGAATTTGCATTTACAAAACCTTGAAAATTCACTGAAAAAACCATAGGTTAGAGACCATATATAGTTAGCTGGACATTTTATTGACATAAAACCAATGAAATTCCATATATAGTTAGTTGCACTAACTATATATCGCGCACCCGCAATCCACTGCTGATGATGTCACATATTACATCATTCATGACATGGTCAGTGACATCACTGATGACATCACTGATGACATCTCAAATGACATCACTGATGACATCACTGATGACATCTCAAATGACATCACTGATGACATCATGACACACCAATACCAGTTACTACATACGCACTCACTGATTCCTACGTCTACACACACATTCACTCATTCACCCATACAATCACTCATACATACAGTCACTCATTATTACAACACTATCATATGCACTCATACACCTATGCAGACACTCACACACTGCCACTCATCCATGGAGTTACTCACACACCTAGTCAGTCCTGTAAAGAATCAATCACACTTCCATTTCCTCATCTATACAGTTAAACACAGAACACCATACTTCAGTGACATCACTGATGACATCACTGATGACATCTCAAATGACATCACTGATGACATCTCAAATGACATCACTGATGACATCATGACACACCAATACCAGTTACTACATACGCACTCACTGATTCCTACGTCTACACACACATTCACTCATTCACCCATACAGTCACTCATTATTACAACACTATCATATGCACTCATACACCTAGTCAGTCCTGTGAAGAATCAATCACACTTCGATTTCCTCATCTATACAGTTAAACACAGAACACCATACTTTTCACACATATACTAACACATACTTACTCTCTTATACAATCACTGATACAAGTACACATTGATATGCACAGAGTCACACACCTCCCAGCCAGCCACACACACACTCAGTCTTCCATACATCCACTCATTCTTCAATATGTAAAACATATTTAAACTTTACAAAAACACACAGACACTAGATGATGTCATCAGTGATGTCATTTGAGATGTCATCAGTGATGTCATCAGTGATGTCATCAGTGATGTCATTTGAGATGTCATCAGTGATGTCACTGACCATGTCATGAATGATGTAATATGTGACATCATCAGCAGTGGATTGCGGGTGCGCGATATATAGTTAGTGCAACTAACTATATATGGAATTTCATTGGTTTTATGTCCAGTATAAAATGTCCAGCTAACTATATATGGTCTCTAACCTATGGTTTTTTCAGTGAATTTTCAAGGTTTTGTAAATGCAAATTCCTAACTATATATGGTCTATAACCTATGGTTTTTTCAGTGAATATATATATATATATATATAGATAGATATATATATATATTCACTGAAAAAACCATAGGTTATAGACCATATATAGTTAGGAATTAGCATTTAAAAAACCTTATTTTACTCACACAAAACCATTGAAATTCCATATATAGTTAGTTGCACTAACTATATATCGCGCACCCGCAATCCACTGCTGATCATGTCACATATTACATCATTCATGACATGGTCAGTGACATCACTGATGACATCACTGATGACATCTCAAATGACGTCACTGATGACATCACTGATGACAACATCCAGTGACTGTACTTTTCTGTAAAGTTAAAATATGTCTTGAGTGGATGTATAAGTGTCTGGATGAAGGATTTAGTAGGTGCATGACTGACTGTATGAGTGAGTGATTAAATGCGTCTCACTGAATGCATGGGTTAGTGACTAAACTGTCTTAATTTGTGCATCATTATGTCTGTTGTTCTGTAAACTGCTGCATGTGTTGATCATTAGCTATACGAGAGGCTATATGTGTTATTAATTGGTTGCCCAAGTATTTCTATGGGAGATTGAGTTTGTGTGGGGGTGGCTGGAAGGTGTGTGACTATGCATAGATGTGTGAGCAGTTTATTCACTAGGTGTATGAGTTCAAGAGTGCATGTGGAAACAGCTACATGGGCAGTTGACTGTGTGCATGAGTGTATTGATGAGTGAATGGATATCTCAATGCTACATGTCATAGTAAGTACATATGTAAAACACAGTACATGTGAGAGTTGGCATATATAAATAACTGTGCATGAGAGCCACTGAATGAGTGAGTGGTTGTATCGATCATTGTGAACTTGTATCAGGGATTGTATAAGAGAGTAAATATGTGTTAGTATATGTTTCAATAAGTAAGGTGTGTTTAACTGTATAGTTGAAGAAATGGAGGTGAGATTGTTTCTTTGCATGACTGACTGGGTGTGTGAGTAACTCCATGGATAAGTGGCAGTGTGTGAGTGTCTGTTTACACTGAGTGTATCTAAGGTTATATTAGAGTCTGAAGAGGTTTATCGTATTAGCACAAGAATGATGTCAAATGAGATGTCATCAGTGATGTCATTTGAGATGTCATCAGTGATGTCATCAGTGATGTCACTGACCATGTCATGAATGATGTAATATGTGACATGATCAGCAGTGGATTGCGGGTGCGCGATATATAGTTAGTGCAACTAACTATATATGGAATTTCAATGGTTTTGTGTGAGTAAAATAAGGTTTTTTAAATGCTAATTCCTAACTATATATGGTCTATAACCTATGGTTTTTTCAGTGAATTTTCAAGGTTTTGTAAATGCTAATTCCTAACTATATATGGTCTATAACCTATGGTTTTTTCAGTGAATTTCAATGGTTTTTTAATAGCAAATATCATAAGCTGTCGAATGTCAAGTACGTGGTAAGTAAAAACATTTTTGTGTTTATGCACACTGATCTGCTTTGAATGCTGCCCCCCACCCCTCATTTCTATTAGGAGTACTCTCTCTTTGCAGATAGTGAAGGGTAGTTAACGCAGCCCTTTGCCCCCTTTGTAATACGTCGTGCCTGCTTCTCTCTCCATTTGATTGATTGTTCTCTTTGGTTCATTCTCTATTTACAAACAAGCACAGAGTCGCAATACTCTGTTTAGTCTTTGCAGATAGCGAAAAATCGTGTAAAAAAACAAAAGGAATCGAGCAAAATCAGTAGGCCACTAATGGGATCTCTTTTTGACCTCGCTAAAATAGAAACATTAGGAACAACCTGTTGAAAATAGCAATGCGTATGTACATAAGCGGCGTTCATTTGTGTTCACAGTACCCCTTGTTGATTTTTTCAATCGAGCATTGAATTGTTCGAAGTTAATTCTCTTAAGGATCTTCTCTACCTGCAAACGAGGAAGAATAGGAATATTCTCTCTCCCTTTGCAGATAGTGAAGGGTAGGTAACGCAAGCCTTTAACACGTCGTACCTATTTCATTCCTCATTGATTGATTGATTGTCCGAACATTGACTGTTTGGGAATTAGTTCTTTTTGGAGGTATTCCCTGTTTGCAAATAAACGTAGGAAAATCTTTGCAAGTAGTGAAAGGGTACGTAATGCGGACCTTTCTCCCCCGTTGTAATCTGTCATGCCTATCTACTCCCCACTGATTGATGCACCTTTTTCACCCGGACCATTTACTAGAGATACGTCATCTGGCCCGACCAGAGAGCACCCCTAGTGAAAAGGACATATGCAATAATAACGAAGTGATCACTGTATCCTGTTAACAGAAACTTTACCATGAAACAACCTGGAAAGAAAAAAATAGGAAAACGAAAATCAGTAGGCCACTGATGAACATGAACTTTTATTAAACAACAAACAAAGAAACGATAACATAACGTAATGATAAAACCTATTAATGTCCTAGAAACAAGAAAACGTTAAAGTATGCCAGTGGTGAGAGACCAGAAAAACAGTCCGAGAAACCAAATCCGAGAAACCAAATCACCCCTCGCTGTCCCAACTCATGCACTCTGAAAGTTCAAAGTTTTGAGGAGTGCTTGTAACATTGTCTGAAGCCTATTTGCAATTGCTTCATCTTCACTATTCTTAAAGTAAGTGGGGGCTGTTGTGATGCGGTGCCACCCTGAACCGCTTGACGGAGGCCCCCGAGGGACGGTGTCATGTCGCGGACTCGGAGGGGGCGCTTGGCTCCGGCCCCCTCCCCAAGTCGTGTTGCCCTGGTGTGGCCTGAGATCGCCCCCGACATAGGTGGCCGGCTCCCGGGGTCAAGCGGAACTTTTTTCCTTTTGGTGACTCTTCCATTCTTCACCTTGTCCCACAATCCGTTTCACCTAAAGACACGCTGTAGTGGGGCACCCCTTTTCCGTTTCATTTGCCATTCAGCCCGCTTTTGCTACACTGTGCCTCTTCCGCTATTCAGCTGTTTACCGCCCGCTCTTTCGACTACAGCGTCTCGCTCACCATGTACTTGAGTTGCTCCCGCTCTTGCGGTGCAGCGATAGGCGGCTGCCACAGGACTCTCAAAATGGCGGCCATCTCTTCAGATTTGGGCGTGGTCCACTAAATGGGCCTGCGACACCTTGGAACTCGGACACTTGTCTGCTAGAGCTTGGGCTCCATTCTCGAAAGCGTCCCCTCATCCTTGAAGATTCTACAAAAGTCTTGGGGGCCCCCGACTCCCGCAGGCTTCTGGTGGGGAGCGCCTAGCATGATTGCTCGTGGAATGGCCACGACGGAGCTACGAAATGGTGGTGCTCTCATGCTAACGCCAGCTTCAGTCTGAAACATCCAGAAACACTGTAGACTACCAATTCGATCAGTTCCGGTAGCGCTCCAACGTGACCCGGTAGAGAAGAACTTGCCCTCCCCTCTTTGACTGATGGTTCTTGTTGCCTGTCCCTTCTGTTGTCATTTAACAGAACTATTTAGCCTGCTGAAAGGGGTTGTGTGCCGTCCGCTGGTTGGTGGAGACATTTTGACTATATTCTGGACCTGCGTTGTCGCGTAATGCGTCATATGACGCGCCGCGTTAGAAAGTTTAATAAATTATGAAACACAATAAACAATCCTTAAAAAATAAAAAAAAATAAAAAATAATCAACAAAAGCAACAGCTAGGTAATACACATATAATTTTATCTCCGTGAAGCGGAGCGCTGTTACAGATATATATCTTGTTTCTGAACGTTAATTTCTCAAAATGCACCGAAGCACATATATTGAGACCTAGCAAAGGCACATCGGGCTACCAGTCCCTACAATTTTTCCAAGTTTCGTGCAAATCCATTCAGCTGTTCGATCCTACCGAGAGACAAGATGGCGGCCGCTACGGACTGTTTGGAATGTTTACAGACACCGGAGAGCCAATCAGCTTCGCTTCGCAAAGCTCCGTAACGCGAAAAGTACGCGAAGCGGTGCGCTGTTACAGATATATACCTTTTTTTGAACGTTAATTTCTCAAAATCCACTGGAGCACATATATTGAGATCTAGCAAAGGCACATCGGGCTACCAGTCCCTACAATTTTGCCAAGTTTCGTGCAAATCCATTCAGCTGTTCGATTATTATTATTTATATTTTTTTTTGCCCCGCGGGGCCCTTTTAAAACCTCCACATCAAACCTAGGGGGTGAGCGACAATGTACTATGCCCCCTTATGGTCATTTGCCCCTTCGCTTTGGCCTCCTCTTGTCTCTCGATCCTACCGAGAGACAAGATGGCGGCCGCTACGGACTGTTTGGAATGTTGACAGACGCCGGAGAACCAATCAGCTTCGCTTCACAAAGCTCCGTTGCGCGAAAAGTCCGCGAACCAGAGCGCTAACCGGTCCGCTGTTACAGATATATATCTTTTTTTAAACGTTAATTTCTCAAAATCCACTGGAGCACATATATTGAGACCTACAAAAGGCACATCGGGCTACCAGTCCCTACAATTTTGCCAAGTTTCGTGCAAATCCATTCAGCCGTTCGGGCTAAAAGTGAGGCCAACCGCCCTATGGAAATTAACATGGGAAAAACGCGTTTTGGGACCCCCCTTTTTTCTCGGCCCCCCCTTGACGAACCCCCCCAAAATTTTCAGGGGCTGCTCAGAAACAAAATGTGCCATTTTCCTGAAAATTTCAGCCAATTCCGTCCACAAACGCCAAAGTTATTAGACATAGAATTTTCAAAAAACCCATAGAGAAAAAATCCTAACTATATATACCTACTGGCGACCGCCAGTAGGTAATATATATATAGAGATATATATATATATATATTCACTCACACACACACACATATATATATATATATATATATATATATATATATATATATATATATATATATATATATATATACATACATACATATACATACATTTGATATTCTTACCCATAATTTACAGATAGAAGGCCTCACCTTAACCTGGCATGCAGCTCTGGGTGGGGGGGCACCACTCCGGAAAAAAACCTGTAAAACAATGCAAGTCATCTTAGACTCGTGCAACCACATAATCTGTCATTTCATAGAGAGTTACTACCAGAGTGTCCGATTATGGAACCCGGTCATCAGGTTCGAGTGTCAGCGTCGGCTCAACCGCATGTGATTCTGTGCAAATCACTTAATCTTCCAATGCCTATAATCAATACATGTGACCTTGTATAATATAACTGGTAATCATGGTAAGTTCTCCAATACTCTTGGGTTGAGTTTGCATATATATTTTTTTAAACCTGCAGAAAAGTGCACTAAAAGATAAAAACCAAGCCTTAGGGGGGCGTGGCCAAGACGGCCAACCGGGCGGACGCACCCTGAAGCTGCTCCGCTCTGAAACCCCTGTAATCTGCTATGAATCCGGGCATGCAATTACCATTTAGTGTTCACCGCCACCGCATTGCCTCCAACCTGTGTTGAGGACTTCCCTTCGCCCAGCCGAGGCCAGTCTCGCCAGGCTGGTGACCCGGTGAGGACTGTGGAGCGGACATCATGGCAGCAGGACTGGTGGTTGTCGACTGCCCTGGTCAGTGCAGGCCTGGGCTGGCATAAGCAGCTTGGCTCCCGCAACACAGAGTCCCAGGCTGATCGTGGCCTTTCCTCCCTCCTCCTTCACCGGTGTGACTGTGCCGGTCCACCTCTGCGGAGGGTAAGCTGGCACTTTGGAGAACAGCTGTGGGTGGGGGGTCTACCCATCCAGCTGCCAGGGTGAGTCGTGGTGAGGCCTACCCACAAGGCAGCGGAGGTTATTACTGTTTGTCTGTGGTGCTTTACTATGCGTCCTTGGTCAAACAAATTGCATTCTGGCAGGACTTTTATGCATCTAACAGTTTGCCATGACCCCTCCTAAATAACAGCTTTCTTCTGGAACATGAATAGATTGCTGGACCCCATTTAAAGCTCTGCAGTGTTACAACATGTTAACTGACACAAGCCTGCTGTTCTGCTGCAGGAGGCTCACTTACAGGGCACACGCTGCACACTTCTCTGACGATTTGGGGACAACAGGGTCTTCCATTCTGGAGGGGGGGGTAGCCATACTGATGCACAAATCCTTTCCTATAGCGGTTACTGAGTTTCAGACAGACCCACAGGGCCAGTACGTTGGGGTGAGTCGTGTCTTGATCTTTGAAGCACGACAGGAGTCTTCGGTTTGCTCAAGGTATCTTTATTGTTCTTATCGCTGTGCAGAATCACACGTCCTGCCTGCTGCCCAGTTCCTGCCCAACTGTCCGTCCCCCACCCCTTGACCGGAAGTGGTGTCCGGTTCCTTGCCCCTCCCACCAGTCGGGGTCCAGGGTCCTAGTGCCCTGTGCCCAGGTCACAACATCTCCCCCTTTGTTGCAGAAATAACATAGCTATTGTTGATGCCACTGTGGGGGGGGGGAAGGAGAGAGAGAGGGAGAGAGGGAGAGAGGGAGAGAGGGAGAGAGGGAGAGAGGGAGAGAGGGAGAGAGGGAGAGAGGGAGAGAGGGAGAGAGGGAGAGAGGGAGAGAGGGAGAGAGGGAGAGAGGGAGAGAGGGAGAGAGGGAGAGAGGGAGAGAGGGAGAGAGGGAGAGAGGGTGAGAGGGAGAGAGGGAGAGAGAGGGAGAGAGGGAGAGAATATCAAATCACATTTCTTCAATCAGTCTCTTTGGTCTTTTGCACTCTCTTCTCTGCCGTGTTTCTCCTTTGTCCATCTGCGCGTCCTCATCCTGTCTCATGCCCGTGCCTCCTGTTGCGAATTCTCATCTGTCTTCATCCATGATATTGAGTTCCTTGAAGTGTGAGCTGTTTCACGTGATGTGGTAGCGTCCTGCTGATGCTGTTATCATGGGCCCTTTTACCTCGGTCACCGTCAAAGGTTCCGTTGAGAATGGGCTGTCCAATTTCCTCAGCTGCCGCACCACCACTGTGTCTCCTTGCTTGAGTTGCACCTGGTGCCATTACGAGCATCTACTAACTATATCCCTACTCCAGGATAATTTTGGGATCGCTGCTTCTTTGCTGTTTCTCCTGCCTGTTTCCCCCCGCCGCCGCCACCAGACATCAGGCGCGGCCGCCGAGAGGGGGAAACTGAAAACTACATCCCCCAGGAGCCCTTTGCACAGCCACGCCCATAACGCGGCCGGTGGCGCTTAAAACTCGTGTGATCTCCCGCATCGCGGGACTAGCCGGGCGAAGCCCGGGCCAAGGGCGGGCCCGTCTGCGCCCGTCCGAGACCGGAGAGGGCCGGGTCGGGCCAGGTCTCTTGAATTTCATTTTTGAGAGTTAAGTGATTAAATGAATGTTATTGGTTGTGCTGGCAATATAAATCTGTTCTTAAATATTGTATGTACTGTAAATAGCAATATTTTTTCCACCTTGTTTAGTCTTTAAATCTACTGGTAGAACAATGGGGAAAAGGAAAGTGTTGAGTCCGGGTGGCGTAAGGCCAAGTAATGACACAGCAGACCCTGTTAAGCTATCTAACTGGCGCGGTAGGCGCCATTGATAAACAGATACAGTCGGAGGAATCACTTGAAGGGACATCCTCTAGGTTAACTCAGGAGTCATCTAGTCTTTCAGAAGCCATCCCAATAAATCAAGTGGAAAACAACATCAGTCCATCTAATGGATGTATCCAGTATCACTCCGATGAGCTCCTACTTATCAGAAATGATTCACCCACACAACCCCCTCAGAAAAAGCAAAGAAAACCACGAACAAATGATATCCAACTTCCTGTAAAAGATATTCCAACAGTTGTAGTACATTCTACAACCACAACAAAAAAGAAATCTAATTATACTCCACAGGGGAAGAAACGCATAGATAAAAGTAAAAAACAATTGTAACAAAAGGAAAGACTAAATAGTAACTTGACAATACAAACTGACTCAGAGCAAAATATACACAAGTTGACATTATTAGTCGAGAGACTGGACCTATATGTGAGGGTTAGGCTAGATCAGTTAGCTGTAAGAATGGAGACTATAGCAAAGTTAATAATTAATAAACCTCAAAACTCCAACTTAGTGTCACTGCCAAAGACCATCTCTGACATACTTCCACCTAGCTCATCGCCTAATGTCCACTCCCTAACAACAAAGGTCAGGCTATCGAATATGTCAGTACCTTCCATAGAATCCATTGCTCAGTCTGATCCTGCACCCAAAAAGGTACCGGATAATAGAGCGTTTTCTTCCTACAAATTACAAACCACATGTAATACCTCAAATACTACATACACTGGTAAAATACAGACACAACTTCCTAGCGCTCAGCAGTACCCCAAAGAAGTGCATCCTTTGATCCCTCCCCACCCTGTCCCATCAAATGTGGACAGACACCTATATCTTCCACCAGAGGCCACCCCGTATGTCATTGTCCTGGGAAACATACCTAATACCCAAGCCTGTAATAAAGAACCATGGCTAGCTCTTAAAAACAAATCTTTACATTGGCTAAGTAATAACATTGGCCTACATAGACAACTATTTGAGGAATTTAAGATGGCCAGACGAGTGCAGTGGGTGGGAGCACGGGAGAAGATCCTGCCAGGTGATTGTGTGGTATTGACGTTTAGTTCACCAATGTTGGTAAAGGAAATTTTATGGAAAGGAGCAAACCTAACGGCTGACCCCATGGGGATAAACATACTACCACTTGGATTCTTTTATCCACCAACAAGTAACACTTATCGATCTGTAAACTGGAGAACAATCCCTAGGGCCCAATGGCCTTCTTATCGCCTTGAGACCTCTTTTGGTGATAAGTGCGCTATATAAAAGCATTTGACATTGACATTGACATCCCATTGCTACCCACAACAGATTTAATGCTCTTTTAGGGTTGGACAAGAACGATTGACTGAATCAAGAAGATATTATAAAGGGAAAGGCATTAACAGGGAATAACATTGCGGTACCCGATGAACGTGTATCGTCAATCACAGGGAGTTCAGAACGATTTTTAAAACCCAAAACTCATAGCCTACCCGTTCTGGGTGCTCTATTAAAACTAAACAACGATGCCCCATTAAAAGACAATATAAAGTACCAATCAAATGCGAACCTACCTGTTCAGACTACGGGCCCGCAGCCTAAAACATCTGTCCCACAACACCGCATTATTTTTTGGAATATAGCGGGCCTCTCCTCGAAACATTCTAACAAGAATTGGTTAGATCTAGTAAGGCAGCAGAACATAATTTGCCTTCAAGAGACTTGGCTTAGCTCCCAAATCCATTTGGTGGGTTATAAGACACATTTTTCAGAGGCTATAAGATCGAGCTCGGGAAGATGTAAGGGTGGCCTAATTACATCCATATCAAATACATTGGTCTGTGAGGAAATAGCCCCATTGAAGATGGAAAAAAACTACCACATTATAATGCTACAAGCAAACAAGGATCTATTTACTTTTTAGTAAATTTTTACAACATCTTGAATTCAACTGATTTAATTCATGTGTTAAATGAGGTTTCCTTTTTATTACAGGACCTACGAACAAAACATATAAACAATTTTTTTTTTAAATCTGGGGCGGCGATTTCAATTTACATCTGTGTAAAAAGAGCAGCACCAACAACTGTAGTATTCAGGATGATGAGGAGAATAGCTTAACGCATTTTACACACACAACTGAGGGTAACGGAATGAATGAGATCATGTTTACAATAGAGGTGGGATTTGCAAACGAGTTAATGAGTCCGCCAGCCATATTCTCTTCAACATTCAATGGGAGAGGATTGAAAAGTTTAATAGATTTTATCTTAGTCTCAACAAGCATGGCATCAACTATCCATGCATTTGACACAATTAATAACGTAATAAGTGATCATTTCCCTATTAGTCTAGCCCTACTGGTACCTACCTATATGGAGGAACTAAAGTATTTGAATTTGTATTATCAGCAGGTCTTAAAGCTAGATAGACTTAATGACTTCACACTAAAATAGGGAAAAATTGATCAGGAAATCGTAACGACTAAAATAGTTAAGCAAACTCAATCTTCTATTGAAAACTGCCTTGACCCCTTGGCCAGTTCGAAACAAGTACTGTCGAGCTATAGTGTTATCGTTCAAAGTATAGAGAAAGAGCTAACCCTAAATCAAACAAAAATTAGAAAGATAAAAAAGGGCTGGTTTAATTCCAAATGCACAAAAACGTATTCACTGTTAAAAAACGCCCTAAGTGAGAAAAATAGGGATACGGAATAGGTTAACAGACTCAGGAAGGTATATGCTTTGGCATTAAAAACCAGGAAAAGGGAGTTCAGAGATGACTTATGGAGTCAACTTCACAAAAGTTGCACCATAAAGGACAGCTCAACTTTTTGGCAAATAGAGAGATCCCCATTTCTTTCTGAAAAATCTGAAACACCGACATTAGACGTCGCTATAGACGCCAAAACATGGGTGAATCATTTCTCTCAAATATTTACCCAAGAGGTAGATCAGGGAACAGAACACCTACAGTGTTTGAGACAAGTAGAATACCCGATATCCCTAGACTTTACACACAACGAGGTAGTAAACGCAATAAAAGCCTCGAAATTGGTGAAAGCAACGGGACCCGATGGGGTCCCAGTGGATCTTTTCAAATTTAAGATAGACCTATGGTCCCCGATCCTCACTAAGGTGTTAAAAGCTGCCAAAGAAGTTGGTTTAATTGAATCTTGGTCAACCTCAATACTAGTGCCCATATTTAAAAAAGGAGATCGAAACAGTCCATCTTGTTATCGACCCATCTCAATCCTGGACTCGCTTGGAAAGGTGGCTGGTCGCATCCTCCTCGAACGACTCCAGGAATGGACAACCGACCAAAAAGTAATCTCGGATTTGCAGTATGGGTTCCCGAGAGGGACTAGGTACAGTTGACCAGGCTTTGAATCTGACCCTGCTGACAGGAAAGTACGTTCAAGCGAAAGGGGGTACCGTACATATGGTTTATGTTGATTTGACTGCAGCTTTTGACTTTGTTAGTCACTCAAAACTGTGGTCAATTATTTTACAATTCGGAGTAGATCCTTCATTAGTGAACTTTTTGCGAGAACTGTACACAGGGGCCACAGCAAGAGTCCGGTATGGTACCAAAGGAGAGTTAACAGAGCCCTTCCGGGTAGAGAGGGGGATCAGACAAGGATGCGTTCTGGCCCCCCTTCATATTCACCCTCTACACCAATGGCCTTGAGGTGGCAATGCTGGAAGGGAGCAAAGACCTGCCCGCAATAGGTCGTCGGCAAATTCCAGCACTATTATATGCGGACGACGCGGTAATTCTCGCTAGAACCGCATTACAGCTTTAGCGGGTCCTAGATAAATACTGTGTGTTTATGACAAGTCTGAATTTCAAAGTAAATATAAAAAAGACATTTGTGATGCATGCCGGTTTGAGACAAAAAAAAGCTAAAGACATATTTGTCAATAATGTTGTATTAGAATGCACAACAACATATCCCTATTTAGGGATTCTAATTGACAATAAGTCCAAATGGTCAGAAGCCCTTAATTCAAAAAAATTATTATTCTTGAAAGCCACGACGGCATTAATGGCGTTTGCTCAGAAACTGGGAAAGATCTCCAACAGAAATGCTATAGATCTATAAGGCAAAATGTGTAAGCGTTGCAATTTACGGCGCAGGTGTTTGGGGATACGCAAATGCTGACCAGCTACAGAAAGTTGAAAATTCCATTTTAAGGTACCTACTTGCAGTCCCCAAGAGCACTACAACGTACGGATGCCACCTAGAACTGGGGTTGGACTATATATCGGATATAGTAAAAATCAACCAATCATGTTATGGCGCAGGATCTGGTCCACGGACCAGTGTGAGCTAACAAGATTACTTGTTCAGGATTGTATGACACTTGACAATATGGAGAAGATCAAATGGCTGGCATATGTTAAGGCATTCTTTACTGATCTAGGCCTTCTGAGATTTTTCACCGAGCCTAAAACGATAGTTGAGATCTCAAGAAAAGAGCTAAAAAATGCTTGTTTAACACACTTGGGCCAGCTGCAATTAGCAAACTAAATAGGGAAATCCTCTGTGAAACACCTCATATTAGCTCAGACTACTTTTAGTATCCAACCATATTTACTGTACAATTTAAATCAGTATGAAAAATTCTTGTTGACTCGTTTTAGGTTCAACATGTTCCATCGACTGATTTCTTTCCCTCTCCAGAATGACTGGTCTTTGACCTTACCAGTTTGCCCTTGTGATTCCATCTCTGCACAATCTACTATCCACGTACTCCTTTTTTGTAAATTTTATATTACACCGCGTAGGCGATGGATAGTCCCTCTTTTGAAAGTATTAGGCATACGAGAGTGTCGCCCAGCTTTTTTGGTGCTTCAGTACTTGGAAAACCAATCATATGCTAAATCTATAGCCTGCTTCCTTAAATTCTGCGTAAAGCATCGCCCCAATCTTTGATAAAAACCAGAACAAAGAATTATACACAGATATTCAGCTCCTTTTAACCCCTTCGATGCTGATGACGGAGCGGTTCCGTCATCAGCATCGGTTGGGCTGTGCTGATGACGGTCCGTCATCAGTACAGCCCTGGGGGGGGGGGGGGGGGGGGGGAGCGCTGGCGCTCCCCCCCTGGGGCTGTACTGATGACGGACCGTCATCAGCACAGCCCAACCGATGCTGATGACGGAACCGCTCCGTCATCAGCATCGTGCTCATTTTAGGAGGGGTGGCAGCGGAAGACTTTCCGCTGCCACCCCCTGGCCCCCCCGCACAGCGCGCGCCGACGTCATCAGGAAGCGCTGGACGCGCTGGAATCCATTTCATTCCAGCGCGTCCAGCCCAGAGGTTAGTGTTTGCAGCTCCGGTGGGGCGGGGGGGGGGCGTTTTTCGGTGCCTTGAAGCATCGAGGGGGAGGAAACTGTGTTTCCTCTCCTCTGATGTCCCAATGCAGGGCATTCCTGGTGCACGATCCTGCACAGCGTCGCAATCGTGCACCAGGAATGCCCCACTAGACACCAGGGATTGTTTGTTTTGGGCAAATTGTGTTGAGGAAGCGACCCCTTGGGCAAGGGTCACTTCCTTTTTGGGGCCAAATTAATTTTCAGACTTTTCTGCCCCCCCTGGGGCAGATCAGCCGTTATTTGGGCCGCGTCTGGACCCAGGGGGGGGCAGAAAAGCCCAGTAGACACCAGGGATTTGTTTATAATTATAAAGGAAGCGACCCCTTGGGGAAGGGTCGCTTCCTTAGGGGGATAAATTATTTTTCAGACTTTTCTGCCCCCCCTGGGGCAGATCGGCCGTTTTTTTGGCCGATCTGCACCCAGGGGGGGCAGAAAAGCCCACTAGACACCAGGGATTTGCTTATAATTATAAAGGAAGCGACCCCTTGGGGAAGGGTCGCTTCCTAGTGGCCCATAATTTTTTTTAGACTTGTCTGCCCCCCCTGGGGGCAGATCAGTCTTTTTTGGGCCGCGTCTGGACCCAGGGGGGGGGCAGAACAGCCCACTAGACACCAGGGATTTGTTTAGAATTATAAAGGAAGCGACCCCTTGGGGAAGGGTTGCTTCCTAGTGGCCCATAATTTTTTTTAGACTTGTCTGCCCCCGGCAGATCAGCCGTTTTTGGGGCCGCATCTGGACCCAGGGGGAGTAGAAAAGCCCACTAGACACAAGGGATTTTATTATATTTATAAATGAAGCGACCCCAGGGGGCATTATAAATATTGTAGACTGTTCTGCCCCCCCTGGGGGCAGATCGGCTGTTTTTTTTTACTGTTTCTGGACCCAGGGGGAATAAAAAAGCCCACTAGACTCCGTTTTTTTTTTTTTATAGGGAGCAACCCCTTGGCCAAGGGTTGCTTCCTTGGGCCCATTTGTTTTCAAAAGTATGTACTGCCATGTCTTTATTTGGCCTCTCTGCCCTCCGTAGGGTTGCTTCCAGGGGCCCCACGTTTATAATGATTTATAATCTTCCCCCCCTTGGGGACAGACACCCCATTTGTGACACACCCTGTGACATAGCCTGTTGTAATGTGTGTTTTTGTTTCTTCTAATGTGTATTGTTTTTTTTTTCTCTTTAGATTGTTGCAGTGTGCGGTTCCGTTACTGGTGGTTCTGTTCTGCTGTTTCTGTAGTTGCATGTGTTTGGTAAGAGACCTCTTTTTTGTTCAATTGTAATGTAATGTAATTGTTTATTTTGCAAAGTGTGTAGTATTACGAGTATGTTTGGTTTCTGTTTTTTGTGATTGTAAAACATGTTTTGCATTTGTTTTTGATGTGTCCTTCTGTAGATGTAAGTTTTTTTTTCTTCTTTCTAGTGGGATATCGTTGCCAATTTGCTGTGTCTTTGCAGAGTAGGTGCTGGTGAGTGTAGTTGTGTCTTGTAAGTGAATTGTATATTTTTTCTAAATATAGATTTTTGTGAAAAAGGCTTACATTTTTTATCTTACTTTGCACAGTGTTGGGGTTGTTGAGTTGTTTGTGCAGACTCCTTTATGTGTAAGGATAATGGCTAGCCGCCAGATTACTGCTCAGCAAGTTGTTGGAATGCCTTTTGATTCTTCCTCTGACCATGGTCCAGAGACTGACTCTGAATCTGAGCCAGAGATGGGAGGTGAAGATTCAGGTAGTGAGTTTTCTCTACACATGGCTTTATCTGATGAAGACACTCTGAGTGCTGATGAAGCTACTTTTGGTGTGGATGATGTGCCTGTGGTTGCGGAGGACATTGCTGTGCCTGTGGTTGCGGAGGACATTGCTGTGCCAATAGTGCGGCAAGAGACATCTGGGCTGCAGCCTGGGGCTGCTAGACTTCCAGTTGGTGTAGTGAGACAAGAGGCAGCTGGGCAGCAGCCTGCGGCTGCAAGACTTGACGTTGAAAGTTCTGACCTCTGGGTTGCACCAGGCATGGTGCAGCCGGCATTGCCTGAATTTACTGGTGTTCCAGGGTGTAGGGTGAACACTGAAAACTTTTTGCCTATTGATTTTTTCAAGTTTTTTATGGATGATGTGTTTTTGGCAGAGATTGTAGAGCAGACTAATTTGTATGCTGAAATTTTTTTGAGGGTGAACAGTGCCAGCCTTAAGCCTCACGCTAGAGCTACCCGGTGGACTCCCACAAATTTGGAGGAGATTAAAAAGTTTTTGGGTTTATCTTTTTTGATGGGCTTGCTTAGGAAACCATCAATGGCTTCATATTGTTCTACTAGTCCCTTGATGGCAACAGCTATATTTCCGGCAGTCATGAGTCGTGATAGGTATTTGCTTCTGCTTCGGATGATGCATTTTGTTGACAATAGTCTTGCTTTGCCACGAGATCACACTGAATGTGACCGTCTTTTTAAGATTCGGCCTGTCATTGATCATTTTGTTGATCGATTTCCTGAGATCTTTTATCCTGGGAAAGAAATTGCAGTGGATGAGTCTTTGCTGTTGTTCAAGGGCCGCTTGGTATTTCGGCAATACATTCCTAGTAAGAGGTCACGCTATGGAATCAAACTGTATATGCTGTGTGACAGTGAGACTGGATATGTCTCTAATTTCAGGGTGTACACTGGTAAGGAATCCAGGAATAACCCCCCTGGTTATCCGTCGACTTTTGGAGTGACTGAGAAAATTGTGTGGGAACTTGGTCGTGGATTTTTTAACAAAGGCCATCATTTGTATGTCGATAACTTCTACACTGGTGAGCGGTTGTTCAGGGAATTGGCCAAAGTGGACACTGTTGCTTGTGGCACAATCCGCTCAAACCGTAAAGGTTTCCCAAAAGAACTTGTTTGTCGAAAGCTTGCTCGGGGACAGTGCAGTGCATTGCGTTGTGAGGAGCTTCTAGCTGTGAAGTTTTCAGACAGAGAGATGTCTACATGTTGACTACAATACATGATGAAAGCACTGAACCGGTGCCTGTTTGGGGTCAGGTTGCAGAAGTGCGCAAACCTGTGTGCATAATGCACTACAATAAGTACATGAGTGGTGTTGACAGAGTAGATCAGAGGTTGGAACCATATGCTGCTCTTCGTAAGGCTTACATTTGGTACAAGAAGTTGGCTATCCATCTTTTCCACTTGGCAATCTTTAATGCTTTTGTTGTGTTCCGGAAATCTTGTCCCCAGTCAAAGATGACTTTTGTAAAGTTTCAGGAGTCTGTAGTAGGCAGCCTTGTATTAGTGGAACAGGCAAGTGTTCCTAGAGTTGGAGTGGTGGAGGATGTTGCCAGATTGAAAGATCGCCACTTTACTGATACAATTCCTCCTACAACCTCAAAAGACTTTCCCAGTCTGAGATGTAGAGTCTGTTGGCGAAGAGGTTTGCGGAAGGAGGTTCGTATGTACTGCTCCGACTGCCCTTCAAACCCCAGGCTGTGTGTACCTGCTTGTTTTAGATTGTACCACACGCAAAAGAATTTTTGGGCGTATCAATGAGTGGTAAAGTGAACTGGTTGGTCTTTATTCTTTAAAACTTATTGTTCAGTTTCAAAGTTTGCATTTGTGTAGTCTTTTTAGATTTAGTTGTTGAGTTAGTAGATTTGTATCAATTTGCAATTTGTTTTTGTTTTTGTTTTATTTAAAAAAAAAAAAAACTAAAGTATGATGTTGGTTTGCGTGTAGTGTCCATTGTCTGACGGTGTGCATGGTTTGGCTCTTGGCTGCCGGTGTCTGTGGACTGGTGCTTGTCTGGCGGTGTCTGTGGACTGGTGCTTGGCTGGCGGTGTGCGTGGTCTGGTGTTTGGTTGGCGGTGTGCGTGCTCTTGCGCTTGCCTGGTGTTGTGTTTGGATTCGTCCTTGGATGGTGGTGTGCGTGGAGTTGCGCTTGGCTGGCGGTGTGTGTCGAGTGGCGCTTGGCTTGCGGTGTGAGGACTGGTGCTTGGCTGGTGGTGTGTGTGGAGTGGTACTTGGCTGTCGGTGTGCGCTGAGTGGTGTTTGGCTGGCGGTGTGCATGGTCTGGTGCTTGGATGGTGGTAGGCGTGGAGTGGCGCTTAGCTGGCGGTTAGTGTGGAGTGGCGCTTGGTTTGCGGTGTGCGTAGAGTGGTGCCTGGCTGGTGGTGTGTGTGGAGTGGTACTTGGCTGTCGGTGTGCACTGAGTGGTGTTTGGCTGGCGGTGTGCATGGTCTGGTGCTTGGATGGTGGTGTGTTTGTGGAGTGGCGCTTGGCTGGTGGTGTGTGTGGAGTGGCGCTTGGCTGGTGGTGTGCGTGGAGTGGTACTTGGCTGTCTGTGCACGGAGTGGTGTTTGGATTGCGGTGTGCGTGGAGTGATGCTTGGCTGGTGGTGTGTGTGGAGTGGTACTTGGCTGTCGGTGTGCGCTGAGTGGTGTTTGGCTGGCGGTGTGCATGGTCTGGTGCTTGGATGGTGGTGTGCGTGGAGTGGCGCTTGGCTGGCGGTGTGTGTGGAGTGGCGTTTGGCTGGATGGTGTGCGTGGAGTGGTACTTGGCTGTCTGTGCACGGAGTGGTGCTTGACTGGTGTTGTGTTTGTGGAGTGGCGCTTGGCTGGTGGTGTGCGTGGAGTGATGCTCGGCTGGTGGTGTGTGTGTGGAGTGGTACTTGGCTGTCGGTGTGCGCTGAGTGGTGTTTGGCTGGCGGTGTGCATGGTCTGGTGCTTGGATGGTGGTGTGGGTGGACTGGCGCTCGGCTGGCGGTGTGTGAGTAGTTACTTTCTGTTGGTCACTACACACACTGCTAGTTGAGTGACACTCCACGCAGTCCATCATTTTGTGTAGTTGCAATGTCAGAAATGTGGGCGTGTGAAAGTGATGGGCCCTTAAATGGCGCGGTCTGCTGGTGTGAGTGTTGAAATGTGATGGGTCCGCGGCTGGCGGTGTGAATGTTTTGTATGTGTCACACATACGAAAGGTGTATGAATGGCCTGTAAAGAGGTTGGTGCCTTGACGTGGCTTTACAGCTCACGAGCTGTGAGTCAGTGGTTCAGTTTATCATACTTTCATTTATACGCAATGTATTTCATTTTTGTGAAATTACTTGCGAATACAATTGTATGTACTGAATCATCACTCACCCTTGTGCCAAATCCAACCAGTATGTGTGTGTGCTTGCGGATTAGATGGCTGTGCAGTAATATTTGTCTTTTATCTCTTTCTGAAGTAGGGTGTACCTTGTCCCTTATTGTGATTGTTGTTATGGGTTGCTTTTCCTTCCGGATGCTGTCAATGGTCTGGTTTGTATCAGGTATGAAAGGTGCATGAATGGCCTGTAAAACGGTTGGTGCCTTGTCGTGGCTTTACAGCTCACGAGTTGCGAGTCACTGGTTCGGTTTTTATGCATTTATTTATTGACAGAGCATTTCATTTTTTTGAAATATCTTGTTAATAAAATTTTATGTACTGAACCATCACTCGCCCTCATGCCAAATCCAACCTGTATGTGTGTGTCTTTGAGGAATAGATAGCCGTGCTTGAATGTTTGACTTTTGAGTAACTCTGTTAAGGTGTACATTATAGCTATAAATAACTTACTAAATTTAGATATTATTATTAAACCATGGGAGTATATGGTCATGTCTTTCTGGTGAATTCATTTGTTGTTTTTTATCCACAATCTCCTGCAAACTTGAAATTGTCTGTCACAATTTCCATGCAATATTGTCCCAAGAGTCGCACGCTCTCAAATTGAAAACTCAACACAATTTGGTTTTGCAAGGGGGTTCCCATGAGTTTTTGGCCCGGGGCTTGGCGGGCATCTTTGGAAACTACCAAACCCAAACAGTTCTGAAAACTAGACACCCGGGGGAGTCCAGGGAGGTATGGCATGCGTGGGTGCCCCAATGTTTTCCTACCCAGAAATCCCTGCAAACCTTACATTTAGGTTAAAAAACCTACTTTTCCATACATTTTTGGGTGGGATCTCCCTTCCGGCACAAATGTCCTACCATCCAGCGTTCCCCTTGTTCTCCAGAGTAAAATGATACCTCACTTGTGTGGGTGGGCCAAAGGCCTGTGACTAAGGTGGGGTGCTTAATTTGTCAAACTTAAATACTACATTTTTTAAAAATTCATTTTTAGCCTGTTCAGCTTTGGGCCACCCATACCAGTGAGGTATCATTTTATTCGGGAGAACAAGGGGAACGCTGGGTGGTAGGACATTTTTACCGGCACAGAGATCCCACGCAAAAAAAATTGGAAACGTGATATTTTTACCTAATGTTAAGGTTTGCAAGGAATTCTGGGTAGGAAAACTTTGGGGGACCCACGCATGCCATACCTCCCTGGACTCCCCCGGGTGTCTAGTTTTCAGAACTGTTTGGGTTTGGTAGTTTACAAAGATGGCTGCCGAGCCCCGGGTCAAAACCTCAGGTGCCCCCCCAAAAAATCAAGGTTATTTTGCTGTAGGGTATTTTAAATTCACCACCGTACGATTTGGACCTTTTCCTGTTGCAGCCACTATGCCTACCCACGCAAGTGAGGTACCATTTTTATCAGGAGACCTTGGGGAACGCTGGGTGGGAGGAAATGTGTGAGCCCAGTAATGCCACGCTTTCCCACACAAAAATGTGTGAAAAATCTGATTTTTCTGAGCTTTAATCGAGATTTGCAAGGGATTCTGGGTAAAGGAACGTTGGAGGATCCACGCAAGCCATACCTCCTTGGAACCCCCCGGGTGTCTACTTTTCAGAAATGTGTGGGTTTGGTAGGTTTCCCTAGATGGCCGACTAGCACGGGGACCTGGGGGAAGGCAGGGTGGGTGGAAATATGTTGATCCACGCAGATTCCAGAACTTTCCACCACAGAAACGTGAGGAAAATGCATTTTTTCCACACATTTTTTAGCTTTGCAAGGGATTCTGGGTAACAGAACCTGGTGGTAGGCAGTTTAGTCACCCCATCCTGAAGTCCCCTGGGTGTCTAGTTTTTAAAAATGTATAGGTTTGCTAGGTTTCCCTAGGTGCCGGCAGAGCTAGGGTTCAAAAACAAAAGGTAGTCTTTGCCCAAAAAGGGCAGGATTTCACTGCGAAATTGAGGTGCGACCACGTTGCGTTTTGCGCTGTTTCCTGTCGCATGCACTAGGCAGACCCAGGCAAGTGAGGTACCATTTTTTTTGGGAGACCCGGGGGAACACTGGGTGGGTGGAAATGTGTTGATCCACGCCGATTCCGGAACTTTCCACCACAGAAATGTGAGGAAAATGCAATTGTTTTGTCAATTTCTTAGCTTTGCAAGGGATTCTGGGTAACAGAACCTGGTGGTAGGCAGTCGAGTCACCCCATCCTGAATTCCCCTGGGTGTCTACTTTTCAAAGATATATAAGTTTGCTAGGTTTCCCTAGGTGCCGGCAGAGCTAGGGTGCAAAAACGACAGCTAGGCACTTTGCCATAAAAGGGTCAATTTGTAACTGCAAAATTGAGGTGTGACCACGTTGCATTTTGCGCCGTTTCCTGTCGCAGGCACAAGGCCGACCCACACAAGTGAGGTACCGTTTTTATCGGGAGACTTAGGGTAATTCAGATTTATTAACAATTGAGTTTTCATGCATTTCTCCCTTCCCAATGAAAGACATTGTGTAAAAAAAATTTTTTTCAAAAATGACCACTAATTCTCATGCTAGTATGAGTATTCCCAGTTTTGAAAATGTGCAATTATATACGGTTTCTAAACTCTATAATTTGTACCCAATTCAGAAATATATAGGTGTCTTTCATACGGATTTTTCCATGTATACATTTTCCAAGACAAAGTGCTCTATACCCAGTACATGAAAAAATACCATTGCAAGTTGCTGCTCAGTTTTTGGATCTGGGTTCGTCGGGTTCTTGGTGAAACTACAAGTCCTATATATCCCCACAACCCACAACCAGGAAGGTCTAACAAATGTAACTGTATATTGCTTTCCAAGAGCTGTCAAAATTACAAAAAGTTATAGGTGAAAACGTTGAGACAAAAGGCTGTTTTTTCAACAAATTTTCAATTATTCCAAAATGTAACTGTTAGTTTCTATAAAGAAACCTTCATGGATTTAGACAAATGACCCCTTTCTGAATTCAGAATTTTGTCTACTTTACGGAAATGTATAGCTTTCCAGGATCCATTATTGCTTTCAAACTCATTTCTACCATTAACTGGAAGGAGGTGGAAAGCTCTAAAAATAGCAAACATAGGCTATGTCCCAGAAAAATGCCAAAACGGTTTGAAAAATGTTGGTTCTCTGACAAAAGACTGTCATTCCCTAAAAGCTGCGAAAATGGATATTTCAGCCCCACAAACCCTTTTTCGATAACATTTTCAGGGAAAAACCCAGAGGATTTCATTTGCAGCCCGTTTTTCCCATTTTTCTGAAAAAAACAAAAATTTCACTATATTTTGGTTAATTTCTGGGACCCCTCCAAGGGAATCCACAAACCCTGGGCACCTTTAGAATCCACATGATGTTGGAAGAAAAGGACGCAAATTTGGCGTGGATACCTTATGTGGTCAAAAAGTTACAGGGGCCTAAGCGCGCACTACCACAAATCGCCAAAAAAAGGCTTAGCACAGGAGGGGAAAAGGCCTAGCAGCGAAGGGGTTAAATGGAATGATGATGATTAATATGATGTATTTGTAATAAAATTAATTGATGAAATTGTAATTACACCAGATATCTTGTTTTTTAACTGTTAAAGAAACCACGAAATTATTTTATATTCTTTTTAAATTGTGTAAATACTGTATTTTTTATATGAACTTTTATGGTCTTCCTACCATTATGGAAACCGAAAAAAGTTGAATTGATTCGAGTTGCGCAGGAGTGGCGTATCCCCTTGCGTCTGCATAGGTCTTCATTTTCTCTTTAGCCTCTTGATCTTTGGTGGCAATGCTGCTTTGCTCTTGCTTCGCTGCTGCTTCCAGCTGCGGTAGCCTCGTCCTGTTTGATCTGCCCAGCACTGGCTCGGCGGGACACAGTCCTGTGGAGCTATGAGGAGTGTTTCTATAGTCTCTTAATACTTGGCACATTGCCTGCCCTATTGATATCTGGGCCAGTTTTGCTCTTTGTACAGCCTTCTTTATGTTCCCCATAAATCTTTCCACCATGCCATTTGCTTGTGGCCACAGGGGCGTTATTTTCCGGTGAAGGATCCCTAGATAGTCCATACATTTTTTAAACTCTTCCCCTGAGAATGGTGGACCATTGTCTGTCTTTAGTGTTTGCGGGGAGCCCCACACCGCAAAGACGTCATCCATAGTTGGCAGCGTTGCACTTGCTGATGTTGACGATACTTGTCGCACAATGGCAAATCTGGAGAATTCATCAATTATAACAAGCAGGTAGTTTCCAGTTTCTAGGGGCCCGTAGAAGTCGGCTGCCAGATCAGTCCACACTGCCCGCAGGAGCTCTGACATTTGCAGTGGTTCCGGTTTTGCTGGCTGCCCTGTCACTTGACAGATATGGCAGTGTGCGACTGTGGCCTCCACCATGTTGTCCAACCATGCTTTCTCCCGACAGTTCACAGTCTGTCTCCGCAGAGCTCTTGGCATCACTATTCTTTTTCCTCTCATTATTATTCAATTTTTGGTCTCTGAGAGCACTTCATGAATCTTTTTGAATGCCAGCATTTCCTCTTTGATCACTCTGTTTTCCATGATGCTGTTGTTGTTGACATGCCTCCACCTCTGATGTCTTGTTACCATTTTGACCGCCTGCATTGTGGCATCCTTCTCGGTTTCTAGTTCCAACTCCGCCATTGTAGGAGGGTGGATACCTGACTATGGTTACCCCCAGATTTTTTGCCTAGTGTTTAGCTGGTTTTCGACTTAGTTGTCCTGGGATCCTGCTAATCAGGGTCCAAGGCTATCTGCTCTCTCTTTAAATGGACTCCCTGTACCCTAGGTACATCACCAATTTGGTACTGGACACCTTATCAGACCCTGTACAGTGCACTATAGGTGCCCAGGGCATAGGTGCATCCAAGGCCTACCAGGGGCTGCAGCATATCTTTTGCCACCCCTGGCCGGTACTTAAATCGACACAACTGGCTGATCACTCAGCTGGGGCAAGATGGTGTAATCACCCCTTGCTTAGATATAGTATACCTATATCTAAACCTATATCTGGACACATATATACCTATAAGTCACTCCTATGGCAGGCCTTAACAATCCTGGAGGCAGAGTGCTTGGTTTTATGTGAGATGGTGCTCTAGCATGAGCTGAGCCTGTCTGCAGTGGTCGGAACCATTTCTGTACTGCTGTTCCAGTGATACTGCCATACCATATACTCTTAAGTGCATTATAATCCTTGCTAACTTTGGTTTGGCTTTATCAAAACATGTCCTGTTTGGTGTCATACACTTTGGAATACTACCCCCTCGCCAGTTCTGGCGACGGGGGTAGCATTCCACCCTTCTAGAAGGGAGAAGACATGTTACTTTGCTTTAAACACGGTTAATCCTAACCAGAGCCTCAGCATCACAAAATGGATGCTGCTACCCGACACAAGTGTGACCTCCTGCTGCTGACCAAAACTTGGCAGGGGAGGTCTGGACAAAGGGTTTCCTGTCACAGGGAGGTGTTACACCACCCCAGACAGGATATAGTGGATTGGGGCAGGGAGGGTTGAAAGAAACTAGACACTGCCTGGGGCGCACAAGGTGTCCCAGGCAAAATCCAGTCAAACCGGTCCTGGGGCACTCCAGCCTCAGTCCTGGCGCGAAACTGGACAAAAGGAAAGGGGTGTAACCACCCCCTTCCTGGGTCCCACCCATAGGAGGGACCGAGCAGGTAATCCAGCCCCTTGATTTGGAATAAAGGTAGGAGCTGTGCAGATGCACAGCAGATTATCCTGACTGAAACTTATGAAATGAAGTTCTGGACCCTTCGACATCCCACTCGACGTGGAAGACTGAAGAATCTCCCTTGTGGTCAAGGAGTGATCACCCTGCGCAAACAGGCACCATCCAGCACCTCACCGTTTGCTTTGTTGCAGTCCCCACCGGAACTCGAGCGACAGATCAACAAGACCCAGCGTTCCTGCCTTCCAACAGTCCCTGCAAAGCTGAGACCCGTGGAGGCGACCTGAAGCATGAGGCCGGCCATCTTGGAAAAACGACAAAGTGTTGACCGTGCAGCTTCCGAGGCTCCCTCGAAGCTGTGCATTAGAGTTTGAGAAGCTCCAGCCCCGAGCAGCTTTTGCACCGAAGCTCACCCCTCCACACTCATCGAGTGCTGCATGGGGCCCTTTTGCATTTTCCTGCTCGACGCGTTGGTCCGGTCGCTTGCCCGTTGGCTAGCGGCCCCAGTACTGACGAACCTTTGAATTTGCTCTCCTAGTCTGATTTCTCCAGACTGGCCCTTGCTCCCTTGAAAAGGAGCACCCGCTCAGGCCTTGCTGGTCCGAGTAAGAAGCGATCTTAGAATCCTGCGTGGGTTGCACTTGCCAAGGCTTGTTAACTCCGATTCGGAAGCCGATACCGCCGACAGCGAGAGCCTTCGTGGGACAGCTCGTGATCCACTCCTGGACATCCTCGATGCCCCAGAGTCCACGTGGCAGCGGAGACAAGCTTCACGACAACCACCTGATTGCGCCCGACATCGCCTGGTTCCTGCCTGGTTACTGGCTAGTGACCCAGACTCTGTCCCCTCTGCTTTCAGGTTCTCTACATCTTCGTTCCACCCTTGGATCGCACCGGACACTTCTCTTCTGGACGCCTGCAGCATCTACATCTCCAGACACCATAGACCTTCACGACGAAACCAGACACGCTTTTGCACCTGTGCACCCGCTTCCTATGGGTGAGGTAACTCTTGAACGCCGGTGCTCCTGTAGTGGTTTACACCTCTAGTGTCTAAGTCTAAAGTTTTGTCCTTCTAGTCCAGTCTGAAGACTCCTAAAACTGTAACTCAATAACTTTTACGCACCATTGACTTTGCATTGGTGCATGCGTGCGCTTTTAGCGCTGCACCCGAATCCCGCGGGATACTCCCGTCCTAACTGCTGTTAGTCCAGTGTAGTCCCAGCGATTCCCAAGGCCCTAGGCCTTACCACTGATCGATTAGTGATACTTATACCACTTTTTTTATATATGGTTTGAGTGGCCACCGGCCTCATCCATAAATGTGCAACTTTCATGTTATATTGTGCTTTTGTTTAAACGCTTGTGCTTCTTTACTCATAAAGAGTATTAGGGATTATTCTGAGAATAAATACATATATTTTTATAATATATAACTTGTGTGGTGTCCTTTCAGTTGATATTACAGGATTGCATATGGTAAAACAGCTCGCTTCACATGCCCTCTTGAGTGAAGCCTTTACCCTTAGGATAGCTTGTCTTTTTAAGGTTGACTTACAACCATCACCATAAGGGATTGTTTGGACTGATACAAGGTGCCCACAAAATTGTGGACATCATACATCAGGCCAACTTCTCACAGCCATTGTTAATGATGCCGGAGTGTTTTGCTTTAGTATGAAGTTCGGGTATTCCTACGCTATTGATGGTGCATCAGGTGTCTGTGGCAAAGGGTGCCGCGACATGTAATCCGCTGGGTTGTGCTCTTTCCCTGGTTTGTGCACGATCTTGAAGTTGTAGTCCATCAGACGTATGCCCCATCTCTCTATTCTAGGCGGTATTTTCGCGTTGTGATTTCCATAGATCGTTACTGGGGCCTGATGATCTGTTATGATGGTAAATGGTTTCCCATATATGAACATGTGATAGTGCTCACATGATAAGTGACTTCTGACCAAAACTCCCAAGTTCGCACCGATCTCATCAGTCATTTACCAACTGCACTGGCTCCCAGTAAAAAAGAGAACAAAATTCAAGGCTTTGTGCATCATATACAAGGCACTGAATAGCCAAGGACCCGACTTTTTTAGGGAATCACTGCAGCTGTATGCTCCCAAAAGAGCGCTAAGATCTGCCTCCTCCACATCACTATGCATTCAACGAGTAAGAACAGTCAACTGGGGAGATAGACGCTTCTTGGTGGCTGCCTCGAGGCTCTGGAACTCCCTCCCCCATCACATAAAAACCAGCCCCTCACTGTTGCTCTTCAGAAGGCAAGTGAAGACATGGCTATTCACTCAATAATGCACAGGTAGTGCCTCTCTGTCTGCCCAGCGCCGAGACACCATTCGTGGTATTTGTTCGCGCTTTAGAAATTTATAAATAAATAAATAAATAAATAAAGTGGGGTGTTCTGAGCACTCTAAGGTCAAACGGATCCCACGGGGCCTAGGATTATCCCTTAAACCCATGCTTTACCGACTACAAAATAATCCACAATTCACGGAGAAATGGTACCAGATCTTAAATAAGTGTTCTTTGGATCTGATCTTACTTATTAGTGAAGAACTTGCAAAAACGATCGAGGAATTAAACATAGAAATTGCGAGCATCCACTCGGATTTATCAGACAGAATGCCAGAATATGATTGGAGAAAATATCTAGAGGAATTGAATTTGAAACTTGAAGAATATGGTATACAACTACAAGAGACCAAACTTCGTAAAGTCACGCGCGATACTATCGATTATAAATTAAATGAGGCATATACCTGGGCAGAGGTATATGCCCAAAGACTGTTTACTAGACGCCCAACAGGGTCTTCAGAAGAGAGTTTAGCCACCGATATTGATGCAGCAAGAGCCCCAATCAAAATTCCACAACTACCTCAAATCGAAAAACCCACAGACAAAGCTGGCACCTCGGGACAACAGGTGTCTTTTTTGTTACAGGCCACAGAACTAGAACATCCACCAGACTCAGTAAGCCAAAAAAACAAGGAGAGGACAAAGAAAAGGAAAAAGAGAAAAGGAAAAAGAGAAAAGGAAAAAGAGAAAAGCAAAAAGAGCCTACGGAGCCAGGGGACACCCTCGTAATCAATATTTCAAAATACAATCTATCATCCAAAGAGGAAAAAATTCTAAACAAAGTTATCACTTTTGTCCCCACATATGTGGGTTCCAATTTTTAAAATTATATTTCTTTTTATCGATTCATGAGGAATCTAAGATTGAGGAATTTTTTTGAGAACGTCATTCCAGTTGAAGAACCCAAGAGACTTACAGCCGAGATGTTCAGACCAAAAAGCACATTTGAAGCACCCACTTCTCATAAGACATTGGATTTATTTGAAGCTTTGGTTTTAAACGATCTAAAAAAACTGCACTAAAAGAGAAATCATAGAATGCCCAACAACCTAAGTAGATCAGAAAAAAGTATTCTAACCCAGTTAGGAAACAGACCAGAACTCACTTTTCAGAAAGCCGACAAGGGCGGTGCCCTAGTACCTATGGACACAGAATTCTATAATTCTAAAGTGAATGCACATGTGGAAGACGTTGACACCTACTTGTTGCTAGCACAAGATCCCACCACGTAGATTTTAAAGACACTTCAACAACTGATTAAGAAAGCACGTGATGTGGACTGGAACAGAGAACATTGCAATAAAATTTATGACGAAGTTCCCAAGAAGACCAAGTCTGTATATGTTGCCTAAAGTGCACAAGTGTTTGGAAAATCCACCATTCCGACCTATCGTGTCGGGATGCGGTTCACGGCAGGAAGAATAATTAATCATTTTCTACAACCATTAATTCAACAATGGCATACCTATATACAGGATACAGCAGATTTCATATTCAGATTGGAGAAAATCACGTTGTCAACAGAAGAAAATTACATACTATGTACTATCGACGTAGTATCGCTGTATACGTCAATTGCCCACTCAGAAGGACTGGAAGCACAGGAATGGATGCTGTTGCGACATCCAGAAATAGACCTAAATCCTGTCTTTTTACTGGAACTCACCCACTTCTGTTTACATCACAGCTACTTTAGATGGGCGAATTAATTTTACATGCAACTAAACGGGACGTCTATGGGTTTCGCCGGAGCACCGGCGTATGCCAATACGTACATGGCTAAGTATGAGGAGGAACATATATTTGAGACAGGTGACTGGACAAACAATCTTAAATTTTATTGTCGATATATCGACGATATCTTCATAGTTTGGCCAGGCACTGAAACCCAATTGAAGAACAACATCAAGATTCTGAATACTGAAGAAAAAAAACAGGATACAATTTACCCATTCTTTGAGTACACATAAAACTGCAGTCCTGGACGTTTGGGTTGAAATTAATGGACAACAACTTGTCACAAAATTACATCAGAAACCTACAGACAGAAATAGTTTGTTACACTTTCAGAGTTTCCACCCTCAAAGCTTCCGCAACAACTTACCATACTCCCAATTTTTAGTGAGAAGGATTGTTTCCAACAATGATGATTGTCCTGAAAACATTGTGGAGTTTAAAGACAAATATGAAAAACAAGGGTATCCTGTGAAATTACTAGATGATGCAGCAAAACGAGCTCTAGAACAAAACCGAAGCACATTGTTGACAAAAAAAGAAAAAGTGGAAACTAAAAGGAACGTCTTAGTCTCAAAATTCTCCATGAACTCACAAAACATGAGGAGCATAATCAATAAACGATGGGAACTTTTGCAATCTGAAATGGATTTCCAGAATATCTATTCTGAACGACCACTATTTGCCTATACTCGATCAAGGAACGTTAAGGAACTGTTCAGCAAGGACAAAAGCAAATCGAAAACCAAAGAAGCTATCAGTATGCGCAGATGTACTAACTGTGTACACTGTAATAACGTTATTCATGGCAACATTATTTCCCCCCCTCATATTGATGAAAGAATCAAACTACAATATGATGGAGATTGCAATACCAGTCACGTGATTTACGCTATAAAATGTCCATGCGGTTTACTGTATGTGGGTAAAACCGAAAGGAAAATTAAAACAAGAATCACAGAACATAAAAGCAGAATACGTAACAAGGATATCACTTCAGCGTTAGTGATGCATTGGCTCAAAAAACACCACACTATAGCACAAATTAGATACCAGATCATTGAGGCAGTGTTGCAAAAAGAGGGCCTAAACATGAACAAAAAATTGCTCCAAAGGGAGACATTCTGGATTAAAAAATTAGGCACATTGACCCCAGGGGGTCTGAATGACCGAATGGAACTTAGCTGTTTTCTGTAATACACACTCATGCATGCTTGAAGATGAATTGCATTCTACATGTGATGTTCCACTGTAAGAGTGTATTCTTTTTTCTCTTTTTTCTTTTTTTCTCTCTAGTCTTTTTTTCATACAACACTTCACTCTCTCTAAAGCTTTTTCGTTGGTTAATTAGTTTTATGACAGTTGATATTCAGAGTGATCGCTCGTGGTCGGTTCAACAAAAATTTGGCTTTTTCCAAAAAACTTCCATGTAATTCGCAATAAATGTGCAAGCCTGTGTGTCTATACACATGGGAATACGCGGAACTTAGTATAAGATTACAACGAAGACGCTATGGTGTTCGATACCGTGATTTGAGTAAAGCACACATTAAGTTATGTTGATTAGTGGATGCTTCGGTGCTCGTGATCGTAATGACATCGTCATGATTATCCGCGCGGGACTGCTCGCGACAGAGTATACGATCTTAAAGGAAGATATAACTGTGATTATTTTACCGTGGATGATTCGCGATAGTATACATAAAGTTTTATTGACAAAATAGGCGTTTTGGTTTACGTAGTTGTCATGGCAATGATGTCGTCACGATGACTTGGACCTAGTAGAATGATCAGCAGTATGCTGCATACACGTTTATAAACACGTTACGCTTATGGTCACATGATCCAGCTTCACGCAAAGGAAGGAAAGGACGGAGATGCGGTCGATTTGATTCCGGTAAGCAATATACGGGTTACAGCGAGTGTGGTTTAAATATTAGGTCTAGATAAATGATAGTCAGCTGACATTTGGTGTGTTTGTTTAAACTACAGGGACTTGTCATCAACGGCAGTTTAGAAGAGTACCTAAACATTTATGAATAATCGCCTCTTTTGCTCACGGTATGTTACAAGACCATGCTGTGGAATTACGAATTCATTTTGTAACTGGCACTAGAGTGTTCCTTATGTTGCTTCTTGTGGTCTTCGCAGACTGTTCACTTCGATCCATCTAGGATTGTAAGTATTGTTAAACAGTTTTACCTATCATGTTAAACACCACGGATAATGACGGTGAAGGCATTTGATGGCTCTGTATTGTTTCAGTATCTTCGTAGGATTAAGATAGTTCTGCTCTTCACCCAGAGGGGTGGAGTCTATCACCGATTGGAGTGAGTGACTTAGTATTTTTCTTGTTAACTTTTTTCACATGGAGTTACTTACTTAGGTGGTGGCTTTCTCTATATTATTTCATTTTCCACATTAACTACTGTATTACTTATTTTCTTAACCTAAAAAAGTGGACTTCTGAACATGAAACATCTAGATGTTAACTGAATAGAATTAGGTCTATGCGATTTCTTAGTTTTTTAAAAAAAAGCTGACTTTTTGAGAAGTATTACTTAATTTGATGTTAATTGAATAGGATTATGCTTATGGGATCCGATTCATTTGCTTAAAACAATTTTGTTTTTCTTAGTGTTGCCCCTGACGAAGGGACTTTGTCTACGTCCCGAAATGCATTGGGCCATCAACATCGACAGTTAAAAGTGCGGTTGTATTATATTTTGTTGTTATGTATGGGATTGAATACTTGATTTATATCACATTTATTGTGTAAACATGTGTTGAGTCAGAACATTTGATTGATGAAACTTACTGAGAATAAACTGCACGACAAAAGCGCTGAAAATATTGTTTAATGTGTTGATAATTATAAATTCAGTAGTGCGCACTTGAGTCTAGCAGGTAATCCTGCAAGCTAGCCTTCTCTTATCATAGTGCTCACATGCCCATACTACTGCGAGGCTTTCTTTCTCCGGCTGTGAGTATGCCCTCTCAACGTCAGACAGGCTTTTGCTTGCGTAGGCCACTATATTTCTTGGGGACTCTTTGCCTGGCCTATGCTGTGCCAAGATCACTCCTAACCCCACCGGGCTTGCATCCACCGTAAATTCTGTGCATAGCAGAGGATCGAAGTACGCAAGATGGTCCACCGATATCACTGCCTGTCTGATGACCTCAAACGCTTTGTTGCAGTCTTCAGTCCACGTGAATGTCTGGCCTTGTTACGTCAGTTCTCTCAGCGGCGTGCTCACCGTGGCAAAGTCTATGTATCTCGGACAGTAGCTAGCAATCCCAAGGAACGACCTCACTTCTGCAACCTCGCTCGGAGGTTTTGCTTTTTCCATCGTCTCCACTTCGCTGCGATCTGGTTGCAGCCCTCTTTTGGAGAAGATGTGTCCAAAGAACACCAGTTTGTCTCGCCCTATTTCGCACTGGTCTTCATTCAGCGTTAGACCTGCTTGTTCCAGCTGGGAGCATACGTCCCGCAATACTTTGTCATGTTCGTCATCCGATCGACCAAATACCAGAATGTCGTCACTGTAGTGGAGGCTGTTTTTTACCGGTCTTATCACTTGCCGTATTGTCTCTTGAAATATTTCTGCTGCCGATGAGATGCCGAAACTTAGCCGTTTGTAGCGAAATAGACCCATGCGCGTGGAGAATGTTGTAATATATCTTGACTGAGGGTCAAGCTCTAACTGATGATATCCTTTGCACAGATCCAGCTTTGATAATCGGCATGTTCCAGTCAGGCAGCTGATCATGTCGTTGAGGTCTGATCCAGGGTGTCCTTCACGTTCAATTGCTGAGTTTGGTATCCTCATGTCGACACCAATGCAAATTTTGGATGTGTTCTTCTTTGGCACTGCCACTATTGGTGACACCCATGGTGTCGGTCCCTCTGCCGACTCTATGATGTCCTGACTGAGCAATGCTTGTATTTCCTCCTCCACTTGCGGCTGCAAGTGTATCGGCACTCGCCTGTGATTTTGAGCCTCTGGATTTACGGCTTCAATGATGTGCAGTGTTATTTGTCGTCCTTTTAGCTTTCCTAATACATTTAGTTTTCCTGGATAATCTCGCAGGATGTTCTTCTCGGACATGTGGTATGTCATTGCAAGCAGGCCCATTACCTGCTCTGTGACGTTGCTCAATAGGCATGGTGTTGGAATGTCACCCTTTAGTACATGTATGTCTTCCTTGCTTGTTTGGTCGTTGTATATCAGTGTCTCTGAATTTCCCCATGTTCATCACTGGTTTTCTTGACCCCCACGTGAATACATCGACTCTGGATGGCACCAGTGCTGGTTTTACTTCCATTTTTTCATATTCGGATACACACATGATGTTGCATGTGGCGCCGCTGTCTAGCACGAAACAAGTTTTGTGTTGTCCCACATCTATGGTCACGGTCGCAGTCTTCTTTACTTGATGCTTCTCCATTAGGTGGATGCTTTCTCGCCCTGCGTCTTCTTCTGCGGACACAGCAACAGCATCGGACAACAAGTGTAGGCGCTCTACGTGTGGAAATTCAAGTCTGCATCTGTAGCATGTTTTGTCTTGTTGTTTCCTTGTTGGTTGCTCATTATTCTCCTTCTAGGTGTTCATGTGGCTGCTTCCGACCATGCGGTTTGCTTGTTCCGTTCATCGCTCCTTACCCAGCTCCATCTGCTTCGCTTGCGCCGTCGCTTCTGCCCTTCCCATCATCAGAATTTTCTCCAGCGAGGTCGCTTCTTTCATAATTCATGTGCGCAATTCCATTGATCGACATCCCTCAATGATGACCAGGCGAATCGCTTGTTCGTTGTCGAACTTGTCAAATTCGCAGTGTGTGACCAATTTGCGCAATCTTGTCGCAAAGTCATCAAGATATACGTCAGTGTGCTGAAACGCAATTGCGAAGGTGTATCTCTCAAAGACAATGTTTCTTGGGGGATCAAATTTGTCTGAGAGGCACTTAATTAGCCCTTTATATGTTGGCGTTTGGTCCTCAGGGAATGTCACTAGTAGGTCGTCCACTTCGTCCCCTTCGAGGTTCAAAAACAGATCCAACTTCTTGGCATCCGTTACATCCGTGGCACGCATGTACCTTTCAAACTTGCGAACCCATCTGATGCCTACTTGTGGTTCCGATATGTTGGATGAAAGGGGTCTATGGTACTGAGCGCTGTGTTTCTCGCTCACTTGTTCAGTCATCCTCACCCTGTGGCACTTCCTTCTTTTTATTCTTTTATTCTCTCTTTTATTCGTTAATTCTTTCTTTTATTATTTTTTTCTACTTTCTTTCTCTTTGTTTGTCTTTTATTCTGTCCTTTCTTGCGCAGCTTTTTCTTCTTTTAACTTTGTTTCTGCTGTTTTCTTGTAATATATCCTTTTCTTGCTTTATTCAGCTTTATTCCTTCTCCTTTCTTATTGTCTCTTTATTCTATTGAGAGTGCTTTGACTCCTTTAATTTGCTTAATTCGCTCTCCTTTGCACTTATTCTTACTATTTCTTTTGTTTCCTGGCCTTAAAATGGCCGCCGGGCCTCTCCCGCTCTTGATTGGCTGAAATTGCCCGACTCTAAGATGGCTACCCAGATCTCACAATATTGCGGGACCTTTCCAGTTTCCGCCTGACTAAAATGGCCGCCGGGTCTTCCGCGACTGATTGGCCGCTTTGCCTGACATCAAGATGGCCGCTATTGTTCTCGCGAGATCTTGCACGTGATTTCCTTAAAGATCTCGCGCCTCTTTCTCGGGACGTCGGGGCTTCTTATTGGCTTTGTGGTGCGGCCGGACGACTTTTCCTTCGCTTCACTCGCTAGTCCTGTTGCGGCCGGGGTGGGCTCTCGCACCTTGACTCCTCTCAGTCACTCGAACCAGGGTGGGCTCCAGGCTCCGTATTTCTTCACTTTCGGGCACAGGACACACGCGCGATTCTTCCCCACAGATCTCATCACCAGTTGTCATGTCTTGATCTCTGAAGCACGACACGAGTCTTGTGTTTGCTCAAGGTAAATGTATTGTTCTTATTGCTGCGCAGAACCACACGTCCTGCCTGCTGCCCAGTTCCTGCCTAACTGTCCGTCCTCCACCCCTTGACCGAAGTGGTGTCCTGTTCCTTGTCCCCTCCCACCAGTCGGGGTCCAGGGTCCTAGTGCCCTCTGCCCAGGTCACGACAGGGTGAAAGGCCAGTTAGAGTCTCCTGCTATTTCCCTCCGCCATTGCTGCAACCCTCTCTTCAATCAATACGCTCCTTTATTCTGACCCTTCCACCTGGGTTCACTGTGATTGGTGGGGAATTAATGCTGTTCCTGATCCCGAACTTGATGCCCCCAATACCAAAGTAGGCGTATCGTTTCCAGTGGTCTCTCCTCCTGGGACGAATCTGTCGGTGTTTGCAATGTCTGGCACTCTTGGCATCCTGCCTCGTGTGCCTATACTCATCAATCGGTGGTGCACACTACTGAATTGCGAATCCACCTCCTGTGGCTTCCAGCAGCGGACCTTCCATCGTCCAATCTATACACATTCTCCCACGAGGTATCTTTGATCAGGCTTCCTTGCTGCTAACATGGGGACCCAATCTCTTTCGTAGTGCATGGAGATTCAGTACATGGCACTTAAAAGACACAGAGTGATCTGCCTTTGCGGAAGAAGAAGAAGAGCTCCAGGCTTTCTTTAGACTTAATGAACGCTCGGTCTCCTCCTCAGTGACTCTATGGGCTGTGTATGAGCAGTGTGCGACCTCATTCAGAATTACTAATTGTACAGGCTTCCTTGAGCCGGTGGAGGTGACGACCTCGAGATTACGCACCTGCGCGCCACAAAAGTTATCTGGACCTATGAATATTTTTGGCAGCCCATGCAGCAACTCCGTGCACACGCCAAATCCCTGCTGACGAGCGGTAATGACCGCGAAACACGTGTCCAGGGATGGCAAGCACATCAAGTGAATACCCTCAAGACTCTGGTAGAAGCGCACCCGCTGATACCTACTACATCGACCATCATGCTCCGGGGTCACACGCTGATGGGACGAGCAGTGTGCGACCTCATTCGGAATTACTAATTGTACCGGCTCCCTTGAGCCGGTGGAGGTGACGACCTCGAGATTACGCACCTGCGCGCCACAAGTTATCTGGACCTATGAATATTTTTGGCAGCCCATGCAGCAACCCCGTGCACACGCCTAATCCCTGCTGAGTGGTAATGACCGCAAAACACGTGTCCAGGGATGGCAAGCACATCAAGTGAATACCCTCAAGACTCAAGTAGAAGCGCACCCGCTGATACCTACTACATCGACCATCATGCTCTGGGGTCACACGCTGATGGGACGAGCAGTGTGCGACCTCATTCGGAATGGCTGTGTATGAGCCCTCTATGAGGCGCTACCTTAAGGGCTTTGTGCGCCGCTCTGAGGCTTGCAGTCTGATGCAGGTGAGTGATCTGGAGGGTCAAATTTTGCGCTTGGAGGCTGACCCTGGCGGAATTCCCCGCCCCCTGGCATAGCTCGCGCCAAGTTGAGACAAATCTCACTCGGCGAAGCATAGCAATGCTGGCTGGCCACCACACAGAGGGTGTACGAATCTGGGGCCGAAACGGGCAACTTACTGCATTGGTTGCCAACCAGCGGCAGCTCAGACAGGGTGGTGCCGGCAATCAGGGACTCATCTGGATGCCGGCCAGATGATCTGCAGAAGATAGCCCAAACTTTTGCTGATTTTTATCAGACGTTGTACTCACGGCACCCACCGCTGCCAGCGGAGGCTGAGAATCCTATTTTAGATAGCATGCCCCTACCGTCCAGTCCTACTCTCTCACCCATGAATTGGATCTAGCCCTTACTATAGAAGGAAAACTCTGCTGTGAAGGCACTACAAGCCGGAAAGACAGCAAGCCCAAATTGGTACCCCATTGAATATGATAAATGCTTCTGCGACATTCTCTGCCTTCATCTCGTAAATTTCTATAGGGCAGTGAGAAAGCAAGGGGCCTTTCCCTCAGACTGCACTACTATTGTTGTTCTACCCAACCCAGAGCCCAATGTTCGTCCTACCGCCTATCTCCCTCATGAACATCGATATTAAGATCTATGCTGAAGTTTTGGCAAGTCGATTAGCCAACATGTTACCGCATTGGATTCCTACGGATAAATGTGAACTCATGTCAGGCCGCAGCGCACGCCATTGTATCCGTAGAGTCCACTCAGCCATGTCCTGGATGCAAGAATTGGAAGGAACGCCGTCCCCTCCAACTTGTGGATTAAACTAAGGCCTTTAAAACAGCCTCATGGGCCTTTCCTGAACAGGTCCTTCAACAAGCTTGGTTGGTTCCTATTTTTATTCGCATGATTGGCCTCCTCTACAGTGTCCCAACCACTTGGGTCCACGTAAATTGTGTTCCCTCTCCCTCCTTTCTCATTCAGCTGGGAACTTGCCAAGTATGCCCACGCTCTCAGTTGTTATTCACATTGGCGATCGAGCCCCATGGCGCGGCTAATCTGTTGCAGCGGCCAATTTGGGGCTCTTTGGCGGACTGGTTTTGAGGACCGCATGGCCTTATATTTCGGCTGATATCTTTCTGTTTTTACAAGATCCGCAGTGCTCTGAACCTCCGCTATTAAATCTCCTTCTGTTATTTGGTGACACATCGGGCCTTCAAATTAACAAAGGAAAATCTTGCGTGGGGGAGGGGAAGTGCGCAGGGGTGGCTTTGGTGCCCCAATGTCCCTGTGTGGCGTAATTCTTTCTAATACCTCGGGATGTGTCCACTCTCTGATTTGGCCTGGAATCTTAATGTTCTGGGACCTGCTCAGGCGTTGGACTGGGGCTTGAGCCACTGGGCTAATCTCATACTGAATCCCCCGGGGTACACTTCTTTATTTAAAAGGATGTACTTGTCACGCTTTCCATACATACTGGGTAACTATCTCTAACCTATCCTTTGTAAATGGTTCAGGTCTCTAATGGCAAAGCTCACCAACTTTCTATGAGCGGGAGGCAGGCAAAGTAGCCTTTCAAGTAGTGCGTAGATCCCCCATCGATGGAGACTGGGCAGGTGGGACATGTATCTCTATTAACTAGCCGCCAATTTAGTGCCGATCAATGATTCACTGGAGGATGGGACGATTACGCCTACCATTTGGAGATTTACTCAGTGGGCCTAGATGGTCTGCTTGATCTATACGGAGTGCGTTTACCATCAATGATGCCCACCTTTACGCAGATATCCGTTGCCTGCTGCAGAGCGTCTCTCTGCATTATTCAATTGAACTGCCATTTCATGGGGGACGCCGCTGTGGCTCCACCATCTCTCCGCTTTAGAGGGTTTTATATCCTGGGATCGAATTGTGATCTCCTACCTGGGCGACGTCTACAAGAGGGACAATTTGATGTAGTTTCAGATTCTGAAGGATCGCTATGCCCTGGCCAATTTTCAGTTCTTTCGCTATGATTAATTTTGAGAGGTGTGTATGGCACCCTGGGAACTGGTAATCTCATTGCGACTGCATATGGTTAAATTTCATCACTTTCCATGCAACATACCTCACTCCACTGCATCTGCAAGCGCCTGTCTGCTACTAGCCAAGGGGCATGCATACATTGCGCACTTCCTGCAGCAGACTTTTTCCACGTAACTTGGGATTGCCCAGTACTGCGTCCTTTCTGGGAGGGCGTGGGTTGGGTGCTCTAAGTTGTTCTGGGCCACCGGCTGAACTTAACCTCGCATAATGTGCTGCTGGGATTGGTAGAGGAGTTTGTGGGTGGAGAGGGTCTTTTTGGAGGTGGCCTGAATGGTCGCCAAGAGAGATGTCACATGTGCTTAGAAACAACAGAAACCAATTACGATTAAACTTTGGAGAAGGGGACAGAACGGATGTGCGCTCCAGGAGAAGGCTAATTTTATTGCTTGGGTAGTCCCCAGAAACATCTGTGAACGTGGGGGAAATTATGAAACTTATGGCTGGTCAGTGTAAATTAAATGCTTTCATGCATGGGGGGGTCTGTCTCCTTGTATTGTTGTACGCACAACGTTTCCTATTGTGAAGATGTGTTTTGTCGTAAAACTTTCAATAAAGTTAATTATAAAAAAAATGTTAAAAGCCTTAATATAAGGAAAGAGAATAGTTATCTATTTACTGGATAATCTGTACAAGGTGAAACCAGAAACTCTGGATAAATTGCATCTTCCCTGCTTAAATTCTGTGACCGTAGGCAAACATTTTATTTCACCCAAACTTTTTTTTTCCTTCATTATCGCGTATGAAAGCACTTTTAAATGTGAGTTCAGACTGATGTACAAAACTATCACTTTTAATAAGTACTTCTCAATGCAGTGCTATAATGTGCCCTATTAATGTTTATGTTTTTGCAATTTTTATTGCGCGCAAATACCCGAGGGTGTCTCGGCGCAGATCGGACTCCTGAGATGAAGCTACCTTAAAATTATTGGTCAAATAACCAAGTTTTCAGGAGTTTTCGAAAAATGATGAGGGTTGGACTGGTTTTAATGGGCAGAGGAAGGGAGTTCCACAGCTTGGGGGTGGCTACTAGAAAACGCCTGTCTCCCCAGCTTGCAGTCCTGGTACGCGGGACAGCAAGAAGATGGGTGCTAGCAGAGCGAAGATGTCTTTGTGGGGCATAAATTCGAAAGGCATCTTTGAGGAACCTTGGTCCGGAGTCATGAATAGCTTTGTGAGCAATGCAAAGAGCTTTAAATTTTATGCGATTCTTAACTCTTAGCCAATGCAGATGGCGTATGGCCATGGTGGTTGAGCGACGACTGGGGATATTAAGCAGGATTCTGGCCGCTGCATTTTGCACGGACTGCATTTTAGCTAGAATCTGTTCCTGTGTGCCAAGAAAAAGGGCATTGCCATAGTCCAATTTTGAGAAGACAAGGGTGGTAATCAAAGTTTTCCCAGCTCCTGCCGGGAGGTACGGCAGCAGTTTTCTAATTTTTCTTAGCATGAAAAATGATGAAGAGACCACCTTGTTCACGTGGCGTTTGAACAGCAGCTTATCATCTAACACAACGCCCGATGTTTCTGCCCTTGGCAACCGGGGTCGGGGGTGGACCCATTTCACTGGGCCACCAGCTGGAAGACCATTCTGGTGCAAGGTTGACAATAAAAATCAAAGCGTCATATGATCCTGAAATAAAGTTTCTTCAAAGCTCAAAAAAAGCGTATCACATTTTACATGGTTTATTGTACGATTAACATAACACAAATTTTCAGGGCGCGGCTCATGCACAGGCTGTAAGATTTGAGCCAGACGGTTGGCTTGGCTTTGCTCTCCATGTTAATTTGTCGGCTCGCCCATCACTGCCTGGGAAGTGGTACTACAGCCAGAACTGCAGACTATGCCACTCAGGAACCAGATTTTAGCTTCGGCATTGGCTCAACACCATGTGATTCTAGGCAAATCACTTAACCACTCTACACAGCTGCCAAGGTTTCAGATTGCTGTGTGTGACATTTCGATAATTTCAGTGTAATTGTAAGTGACATTTTAAGGACTAGGAGTGACGCTTTCTCACAAACAAAACCCAGCAATAAAGACGAGGGGAACATAAATAAACAGGAATTACAACCATTTCAGCACTGAGGAACTCATAAAAATTGAAACTGCTGCAAAGCACAAGAAATGGAACGGCACTAACCTGAGAAATACTGCTTTACACAGTGTGGAAGAGAAACTACTACATCGCATATCTAGTCTCAACGTCACATGGACAGTCATACTAGCACTAATCTTGTGGGGACGATGTATACTTGGTGGAGTCCAAGGATCGTGCATGCAACATACTAGCCCAATCTGTGGCATATTGGTGCTGGTTCCCAACCCACAAAGTCTGTAGATATCCTTGCACTGCTTTCAGTGTTCCCAACATGGTGTCGAACTGCCGTTTACTGTCCCAGAACTCAGAACCTTCCGTCTCCTCACCCACGCACACAAAGCCCTACACAACCAAGGCCCAGGGTACCTCAACAGTCGCCTCAAATTCTACGCTCCCAAACGCCAGCTCCGATCGACCGGCCACGCCCTCGCTGCCGTCCCCCGCATCCGAAGAGCCACCACAGGGGGACGGTCCTTCTCCTACCTCTCCGCCAAGACATGGAACTCCCTCCCGACCCACCTCCGCCTGACCCAGGACCACCTCGCCTTCAGGAAGCAACTCAAGACCTGGCTGTTCGAGCAGTAGCGGATCCCCCTCCCCTAGCGCCTTGAGACCCTCTGGGTGAGTAGTGCGCTATATAAATGCTCTGATTGATTGATTGATTGATTGAGATGGCCTATATCTGCATGAAGCGAGCTCCAATTCACCGTTCACCTCCTTTAGGGCATTCTCGGGTCCCAGGAAGTACACAGGCATGGTGATGGCAGATACGAAGGGCTCCCCTGCTTGGGCGATAATCAGAAGGCAACATGTGCAATGTGTAAGGTAACCCCGGATAGCTAGGTGCACTGCTGTTGACTCAGCCAAATCATAGTTGATGAAAAGAACTCTGAAATGTTTACTGGTCGAGGATCTGCACGTGCCTCTGCGGTGCATAAACAGTTTTGTAAAAGTGCCTTTCCACCTTAAATAAACACACATCAATCAGAGTAGCGGGTAACTATATTGTTTAATCCTCGAAGCGCCGGGGAAACGCTCTCGCTATCTCGGGGTCCGGCCGCTAACCTAAAATGGTCGCCCTTCCTGTTCCGGTCTCTGCCTACGCGGCAACACTAGACCGTCACCACAAGTTCTCAGTAGTTCATCGATTCGTTAGAGTTAAATGCTACGCAGTTCGAATCAGGTAAGACTTGTCTGTCAGTCACATAAGAAACTGTAAACTACCGCCGGAAAAACATAACATGCTGTGGCCTTGCTCCGCTACCATGATTCTGTGTTCAGTGATTCTCTACTCTCGGGTGTGACGACACAGTCATAGTGCTGTGCTGGGGGTGTCACGTTACATTGTAGCAGAGTAGCAGCCAGCTAGACTGCGAGAAGTCGAGCCAGCCACTTTTAGCTTGTTGGGAGAAGCATGAGCTGCCATAGCTTTCAGTCAGTATCATGCATTATAGCAGCATTCCGCTTGAAAGCTGAGGAGGCACTATAATGCACGATTTAGCATTTCAGTGAGGTGATGCGGACCACCCCACTGAAAGGCGTTAGTCTAACGCCTGATGCGCAGTACTTGGCAGGGCTGTCCCTATGCCTATAAACAATGCTATGACCTTGTGTAGTGCAACCGGTGTGCATGTTAATGCGCTTTAATACCTTTAGGTTGAGTTTTTGATGTATTCTAAAAACTGCAGAAGAATGCACTACTAAGCCTTAACATAAGATAAGACGAATAGAGACCCATTTACTCACAGATTTGTGCAGAGTGAAACCAGAACACCAAGATTTTAAAAAAACTGAAAAAACACTGGTTGAAATTGTGTAATCGTAGGCAATTTTATTTCACCAAAACATTTTTCTTCATTATCGAGTATGAAAGCACTTTTGAATATGAGAGCTCAGACTGCCGTTGTACAAAACGATCACTTTTAATAAGCACTTCAGTGCAGTGTTATAATGTGCCCTATTAATGTCAAAGCTTTCACATGTTAACGAAATACACTTTTCAAACTTGGAAGAAACTTTATCATGGTTTATGTGTTTTGTTGAATGACTGACATGACATTTTCAGGGTTAAACTCATGCACAGACTGAAGGATCCGAGCCAGAACCATAGCTCAACTCTGGCTCGGGTCCCCATGTTAATTTGTGGGCTCGCCCACCTCCAAGTACAACCAGAGGAAGATGAAGGGCAGGAGGGTCAAGCAACATGTTGTAAACTAAAGGAAGGTGGGAGGGATCGAATCAATAGTTAAAGTGAGTTGAGGCTTCAAAAGTGAAGTCTGGACTCTTTCTAATGCTGCCTTCCAGATATCAGATGCCTGCACAGCCCCAGTAAACAGTCCATTCACATCAGTGCAGAGAGGGTGGAAAACTGCCTGCAAACACCTGCACACTTATGGAGAGCTAGAAGTAAATATAAAAAAGTACCTACAAATGCACATGCCGGGTGGAAGGACACTAGCCACTGAAACAAAGCTATACTTGGCCCATGCTCCACGGAACAAGCAACATGCGAAGACAAAGTGAAACCTGCACACACTGACCAATTAGGAATAAGGAAAGGACAATGGCGATGAAGTTAACCAATGGTAAGTCAAGGTAGGGTTCTAAGCCCTTTTTTTAAGCGACAGTGCATAAGCGGTCTCAGGTGAGACCTAAAAAGCAAAGGCCAGACGTAAAAACAATAATAGTGATTACCAAAGAGCGATTCTGTGCGAATCACTATTTGATAAATCGCTATTACTAATGTAGTAAAGTTAATTCTGTCCCTTATTTCCCAATTAGAGATTCGTAGTGGGTCGCAAATAGACCTACTTCATGAATTAAGTCACAATTTGTAACCTACTAGGATTCACTGACAAAGGGAAGGTGACCTGCTGGGGTCAGAAGACCACCAGGTTTGCGATTGCTTTTTAACATAGCTTTTTTTTTTTTTAGAGGAGTAGGCAGTGGTTCTTTGGATCACTGCCTGTTCCCCCATAAATTTATTTTATATTTAAAATTTTCAAAAGGGAAAGGGTCCCATATGAAAAAGGGTTACCACCTCCTTTGAAAAGGCGATACCATATTAATGTTCTGCGACCGGAATTCAGTTGCAAAACAGTCATAAAGAGCATTACCATTCTGTATTTGGAAGGGATGTTCTAAACACACCACTTCCAAATACAGAATTTGTTTTGGGTTGCAAACCCAAAATGCGATTTGGTAACTGGTTACCAAATTGTAATTGTATTTATATAGCACTTACTACCTCTGACAAAGCGTCAAAGTGCTTTTTCAGTGAGTAGCAAGCAACTCAGGAACCCAATAGGATTAGTGGGCAATTAGTACAGGGAAATATGAAAACAATTGGAGTGGTGGAGATGTTAGGCTTATTTGGATTGAAAAGAATAGTGGAGGGATAGAAGATGGAAGGATTTTCCTTTTTTGGGGGGGTCTCTTAATAGGAGAAGATCTGGGATGAGTAAAGGGGAGGTGGGGGAATCAGGGGGAAGGGTTTAGAAAGGCTTGTTTTGGAAATCTGAATAGTATAAGAGGTATGAGATGATGCAAGGAGGGGTGGAGGAGGGAAGAGTCTAGAAAGGGTTATTTTGGGGATCGTAGTTGTTGAATGGGGTTTGGGATGAGTGGGTGTAGTAGAAATATGAAGAGAGTTATAGGGTGAGAAATAGGTGAGAGTCTCGGAAGGGTTATTTTGGGGATCATAGTAGTAAAATGGCCTTTGGAATGAGAGAGTGGTGGTAGAGGATATATTGCAAGAGGTATAGGGTAGTGCATTGGAAAAGATGAATTAGAAACAAAGTCATACATATAAAAAACATAAGTCCATGGAAGATACTACATGTAGATTTAAGCTGTGTTAAATAAACTCAAACGTTCAAGTGTTGCTGTATTTAAAGTTAATTTATTTGTTTTTATTAATTATTTTTGTAATTCAATTATGAATCAAATGTCGATAAATAGTTATGACAGTGTAATGCTAATTAAGAATGATCTGTTGACCATGGACTCCAGTTTGCATAACAGACTCCATTTTCTTTGCTTGCACGTAGCTGCAAAGTGGGGAGGCAATGTTTTTGCTCTTCACTTGTTTTCGCTCCTCACCGTTCAGTGGACTGGAACATGTTGTGTTGGATGCTTGCTTAGTACCCTTCAGGATAGAGATTGTTGTGGCCAGCGGAATGAGTGGAATGTACAGCTCTGTCTCGGAGTCAAAATACAGAGGCCTGCCAGCTTCGGTCTTGAGCTTCATACAGACCAGTACGGTAAGCTCGGTTTTTCGCAACAGAAGAAAGGGGGCAAGGCTTCTAGAACCTTTGCCTCATTCAGAGTAAAAGGTATTAAAGTAGGGGAGTCTTCACGGGCAGCTAGGAGCTCATTTGTGGACCAGACTTACTGCCACAAAAAGAATCTGGATTTGTGTCCGATCAAACTCCTTCCTGGGCTGTCGAAGGGCTCCTCCAGCTTGATGTCTTGAGGATGTTGAATGATCGATCGGTGAGGTGTTAGTTTGTGTTTATAATTTCTAAGTTTCTTTGCTCTTTATACATGTATATATGCTACGTTATTCTGTTTTTTTGCCTAAGTTACTTGATATTTGGGAGTCTGCATTAACCAATATATTTTGCCTTCCTTTCCAAAATATTGAATAAATAGGAGTGTCACTTTAAATACACCTGAATTTGTTTTCTTGCCTCCCCTTAAAAGAATGCTGGGTCTTGTTTCATCACCTTGTCTTTTGGAGTGCTGTTTTACGTGTGCTATTTAAAGGTGCAGCAGATTGCCTCCTCTTGGGAGTGCAGGGATTAGGTGTGTCCTATCGTGTCAAAATACAAGCGCAACATTTTTGGTGTCACTTGCTGGATTAGAATATTAAGAAAAATTATTTCCAGAAAAACTAAGGCAGATTCACAGATACCAATTGAAATACCTGGGTGGGCGGTAGCCCCTGATGGTACGCTTGCCCATGAGTGGGCTAATTGCTCTGGGCTGAGTGATAATTGGAGTGTGTTTAGCTGACACTGAGCCAGCACAAGTGTTTGCATGTTTGCAAAAAGTGCCTGTTGAGAAAGAGAAAGAACTTAGCACGTTAGGGTGAAGAGGCTGGATCCTCTTGTGTGCTTATCGTAAAATGCATGAAAAAAGTGTACTGCTGCAGCACGAACATGACAAAATAGAAAAAAAGTTAGTTGAAGCCAAAAATACCTGTACAATGTTAACTTGTCAGAATAAGCTATTACAAGATAAGTTGGAAACTTACCATACTGTGGCAGAAAAGGCTGCAGTAGGTATCGCACAATATCAGTACAAGAAAATGAGTGGAAGGGTTAACGAGAGAAAAGTGCATTTAGCTATTGCAAAGGTAGGAATTGACTGGAACCCAGAAACGTGGGACTGGAATATTTGGGATTAATCAGAGTTTTCAAACCCTGGGAGAGGATGTGATCAAGGCAACGGCCAGGGTGAGTCGGAAGAACAAAGTTGTACAGGCGCAGCCCATACCTCGTAGGAAAATACTGATTGGTCCACATTTTCCACACTGGGTTGCTAAGGAGGATTGTACTCAGCAAGAGATTAATTACATATTATACCGATTCCGACAAAAACCCAGAGAATCTCTGCTTACATGGATGGTGCGGTTGTTTGATATGTGCGCCTCAGGGGTAATGTTGGACCACGGAGATGCAGTGAAACTCTGCACAATCAGTACTGATCCTATAGTGCAGGGGCAGTTTAGGAATTACAGGGGCGATAAATCTAACTTGTTACAATTGGGAGTGGTAGGATGCAATCATAAATACCCGACAGAGTCAAATTGGCCAGTGAATGATACACCTTGGTATACATTGAGAGATCCTATACAGAGGTTTAAGGAGGAAGTGAAGAAAACTGCTATTTTTCTTGATAATGCACATACGTTGATGGATGGACTGTTAACTAACAGTGCGAAATAAAATAATCAGTTTGGCTCCCCCTGCTTACAAACAGGTGATGAAGAATTTGCTAATTTACCAGACTGGTAATAATTTGGCTCAGGTGATTGAAGCAGTCTGTGAGTTGGGGGCTGGATAAAGACTGAACGAGCCTCCAGGTCTGGGACTCGTGCAGATAACAGGTTCACTTGAATCTGATTTTGGCCCCTTTGTACAAAGTTCCGCGAAAGAAAAATGCATTTGAATGGGGAGAGCAACAGCACATTGCATTTGAATCAGCAAAAGAGGCTATACAGCGTGCTGTGGATTTATGTCCAGTGCAGGAGGGGGATGTGGAGCTGAATGTGACAGTGCAAGGACTGTGTGGTAATTGGAGTCTGTGGCAGAAGCAAGGAAAAACAAGGGTGCCTTTAGGATTTTGGACAAGGAAATTGCCAGATGTTGGAGAGCGGTACACTCCCTTTGAAAGAAAGTTGCTTGCATGTTATTGGGTCCTGGTGGATACTGGGTTGACCATAGGGCACAATGTGATTTTGAGACCCGCGATACCTGAAATGCAATGCACATACATGGCAGGGCCCAGGTAGGTCCCAAAGGCACTGCAGTGTTGTGTAATCAGGTTGCACAAGCCCCAATGGGAGATAAAGAGGTGTTGCAGGATGTACCGGAGATACAGGAATCTCCTGTAAAGTGGGGTAGGCCATTTGAAGAATTGTCTTTAGAAGACAGACAGCATGTGTGGTTTACTGGTGGTTCAGCTAGGTATGTAGGGGTTAAAAGACACTGGAAAACGGTGGCGTACAATCCTATGACCAAGAAATTGTTGACCATTACTGGAGAGGGAAGGAGTAGTCAGTACGTAGAACTATTGCCAATGGGTTAGCCACTTGGCTTCCCACGTGGTATGCCCATAACTGGATGATACATTCAAAGGAAGTTATGTTACGTTATTGACTTTTTGTATAGCGCATCAATCACCCGGGGGCATCTCAACACTTGTACCGGGGGGACCTCTGGAGGGACGGAAGTAGATTCATAGACGAAAGAGGGCTTTAGAACAAGAAGGTTTTCAGTAGTTTCCGGAAGGGTTGGAAAGATGTTGACTTACGCAAACCCTCCGGTAACAAGTTCCAATATTTGGGGGCGACATATGAGAAAGCCCTGCCAACTGTGCGGCTCAGGCGAATTCGAGGGACCCTAAGGAGGGCTAGAAAGTTGGATCTGAGGTTACGTTCTGACACGTACTTATGTAACTTTTCTTGTAGGTAACGGGGTCCCTCCCCTTTGAGAGCCTTGAAAGAAAGACAACAAATCTTAAAAAGGACTCTTTTTCACTGGGAGCCAGTGAAGTTCTCCAAGTAAGGGGAGGGATGGGGATCCTGGGGAGCGGTTCAAGACCATCCTGGCTGCAGTATTTTGTATGACATGTAGTTAGCGCTGTGTCTCCTACTTTGGCCAATAGAGCATTCCCATAATCGAGTTTGCTCATAACCAAGGCCTGGATGACTGTTCTCCGATGTTCTAAAGGAAGATAGGGGAGCGTCTTACGTAACAGCCGGAGGCTGTAATAGCAGGAATGGATTTGATGTTGTCTTTCATGGAAAGTTTATCATCCAGTTGAATACCCAAAGATTTTACTGATGAGGAGGGAGTAGGGGGCTCACCCAACTCTCCTGGCCACCAATCAGCTGACCAGTAGTGGGTGGCTTTACCTAAGAGGATCAGCTCCTTTTTCCCAGGGTTGAGCTGGAGACATCTTTCCCGCATCCACTCAGAGATAGCCAACATTCCTCTTGAGAACCCGGATTTCTCATCCACGATTTGAGCCTATCGGGAATAACAGTTGTGTATCATCGGCGTATGATACAATCTCAAAGCCGAAGGGTTGCACAATTTTCGCCAAAGGGGCCATATAAACATTAAAGAGCGTTGGGCTCAAACACGAGCCTTGAGGGACGCCTTTCTCTAGCAGGAATTTTTGAGATGTAAAAGTACCTAGAGAGGTAATTTGACATCTATCCGTAAGGAAGTTTTTTAGCCATTTCAGGGCCATGCCTCCGATGCCACAATCCTGTAGTCTATCGGCCAGCAATTGATGGGCACATCAGAAGTGCGAACACTTCAGAGAGAAAATTACTACCAGGTGGGCAGAGAATGGAGGGATACACATTCCCCTAGATCGGATTAAGACTGCGATCTCACAATGTCCTATTTGTCAGCATACCCAACATATACCAGTCCCACAGATAGTGAGAGGCCAGCTAGGCAGAGGAAAATTACCAGCACAGATCTGGCAGATTGATTACATTGGGCCCCTGCCAACGAGTAGAGGATGTCAATGTGTGCACGGCTGTAGACACATACTCTGGTTATTGGATAGCATTTCCATGTAAATGTGCTACTCAGTTGAACACATTGAAAACGTTAGACTTGTTGATTTTGTATTACGGAATTCCACTGCAGAGTCAAAGTGACAATGAGTCTCATTTCAAAGGCAAATTTGTGCAGGATTATTGTGCACAACACAACATTGAGTGGGTCTTTCATATTCCCCTATTACCCGCAGGCTGCGGGTCTAAATGAGTGCATGAATGTATTGTTGAAGGATGAGTTGAGTAAGTTGTCTGATGGGTCATTGAAATATTGGAGAGATCATTTGAATGAGGCATTACAAAAACTGAACAATAGACACCTAGCAAATGAAGAAACCCCTCTGATGCGAATGCTAACTGCAGCCTTGCAGATTCAGTCTCATGTGGCCACCAATACAATTCTCCACTGGAAGATAGCTCCCGGAGCTTTGGCTCCGTACCGGGTGACACCAGAGGCTGCAGGTCTTGATTTACATGCTTTGAAACTATAAAGACTCAAACCAAAATATATAGCACTCATTGAGACAGGAATGGAAATCCAGATTCCAACGGAGCATTTTGGTTTGATTGCCCCTCGATCTGGGTTGCATCTAAAAGGCATTTAGGTGTTTGGAGGGGAAATTGATGCAGACTAGCAAGGTGAAATCAAAGTTCTCCTACTAAACAGTGGAGACGCTGATTTGATAATACAAACTGGAGACAGAGTCGCTCAAATAGTGATCATGCCAATATACAGAGGGATAGTCAAGAAGGGGACTGCCCCAGCCCTTCCCACCATGCTTTGGAAAGGAGGCTTTCGCTCCACTGACAAGGACCCTGGGGCCAAGGCGTGGGTAGACTCTTCAAATAGTACCCCCGAACAGGCAGCAGTTATTGCAACCGGAAAGGAAAAAGTCCTGTTGATTATGAAACCAGGGTAGGACAAGTGGGAACATGTGCCGGCTGATAGATATTACTTGCGAGAATGAATAATACCAGTTTGTTCTCTGTTCTTTTAGATCACAGCATGGCGTGTCTGTGCTCTGCTCGTGCTTGCTGGAGTGTGTTTGATCGTATTTGAGTGGGGCTGGGAGACACCGGGAGTTCCTTACTCCGAAGTGGCCAGCCGACCAGGCAGGTTGACAGCATTGCTGACTTGATCGGACAACATGTGGTCCTATCTTGCACAGACTGTCCTCAACAGGTTGTACTTTTGCATGACAAACTTGAAGAGCACCATGGATAATATGTCCACGTGCCTAGTAGCTACACCTACCCTAGTCAATGTAATGATGCAGTCATTCAATGTCACAAATGCAGACAGGGCAGTGGAGGAAAACGATGTGAGAACTCACCTGTCACCTTATGCGTTTTTCCGATTTTGTCCAGAAACTACTGATGATACTTGGAATAATCTAACACAAGTGATAACTAACGTTCAATATCACTGAAGGCGACATTTGTTATAATTTGACCTGCGACCTAATCAACATTGGTAAATGTGCGCTCAAATAGGACTTGAAGGAACTGAGTCACTAATGACGTGAGGACAACAAACTATACAAAAATCTAAATTTGAGCACATGTAAAAATATGCACAACAATATGACTTGTAAAAATGCAGTATCTGCTGCCAGTCAAATTAAATTCACATTCAAATTCAGCTTTATACGATTTTACAGACTTGAAAATCATAAAAGCACAGATTCAAAAGGTAATTTCATTTTGTTATGGTTTCACATTTAAAAACATCACAATTCTATAGACTGCATAGGTAACATGGCGATAAGAAATCACATTGTGTTTCTAAATTTTATAACAGACTTTAAAAAAGAGGAGACTGCCAATAAAATCAGTTGATTTTTCTAAAAGCTGTAGCTTCAAAAACACAATTTTGGTCTTACGCCCATTTCCCTCCGAATCGGTTTTAAAAAGATTTTCCTGGGTTGTGTATAAAATGTACAAAATAGGACACTGTGTAACGTTGTTTGACTAGAAATATCATCGGACGGGCATAATGGTAGATTTCTTGACCATTCATTAACATTTGGAAACATTATCAGTCTGTGAAAGACCACAAAACGGAAACGGGTTAGGAGCATCCAACAGAAACTTCCCATAATCTGTATCAGATAAGGTTGTATACCCAACATGTTAACATTAGTTGGTTCCCTAGAACAGTTTTTTCTCTTTCTTTAAGCCAGTGTTTGTTTTCCAGGTAAGTCAGGCAAACCGCTTTCAAAGATTTTCTAGAGATTGTTTCCATGATCTCTGGCACATCATAATATTCAGGGTGGCCAATGTCATTCGCCAATTTTTTAATATAGCTGAGCCATGGAACTTTAGCCACCTTCTCCAATTTAAGACAACCTTCGATTACATCACGATTGAAACCAGTCTCAGTTGATGCCCATACCTTATGCCAGAGTAAAAACGGGTTTAAATTAATAATATCAGAAATGTAAGGGAGACCAAGTTCCATGTGGCAATTACAAGTAGCAGTAAAACCAGGAGCCGCCAAGAGAACATATAAATGCGTTTTCACAAAGTTGAATCTGGTCAGCCTCTACAAACCCCCAGATACCTGCACCGTAAGTCGCTGTGGACATACATTTCGCTTTGTAAATAGCTAGTAACTCAGGGACAGGTCTACAGCTTATTTTTCTTGAGAAATTAGTAACTGCACCAAGGGTTCTAGTGAACATCAGTTTTCTTGCCTGCATTGCCGAAGTCCAGGACCCAGACCGATCAAGCGTAATACCCAAATAGGAGAACTTATCTGTACTTCCTACGCTACTGTAGTTAATAAAGATATCAAATTTTTTGTTCTTTTCCCACAACTCATAGTAAAAGTTTTAGTAATATTAACTTTTAAACCTGTCATGCATAAAATTAACAAAGTTGGTGACTGTTCTTTGTAACCCCACCTGCGTCCGCACCATAACTGTGTTGTCCACATAAAGTAGGATAGGAACTGGGGTATTTTTAATAATTGGGTAGTCCTGTTGATACTCGATCAAATATTTACCCAGGCTGTTTATTCATAAAGAGAAGAGGAAAGGGGCAAGTATACAACCTTGCCTCACTCCCTTTTTAATACAAAATTTGGTTGAGCATTCCCCCTGCCTTCCATAACGGATCCTGGCACCTGCCTCCCTGAAGAGTTCTTTAATAAATAAAAGCAAGGATGGGTCAATTTCCATGTCTTTAAGAACTCTGCACAATATTTCATGATTTACATAGTCGAACGCTGACCTCAAGTCAACGAATGACAGAAAAAGTTTTCCCTCCTTAGCAACTGTGTATTTACTTATAATCAACATTAAATTAAGACCTTGCTCAACCGTGCCCAACCCCGCTCGGAAGCCATATTGTAGGTTTGATAGGAGACCTGTCTCTTAGGCCCAGGATTGTAGTCTGTTCAGAATCACTTCCCCACTACTTTCAGAAGGGAGTCTAGTAGGGAGATTGGGTGGTAGCAACTTGGTTCGTTTAGGCCTCCCTTTTTAAAAGTGGGGATCACTATTGCATCCGACCATGTGGGAATAAAACCATATCGGCTACATCTATTTAAACCATTAGTAAGGAGTGGGGCCCATAATTCAATATTACTTTTGTACACGTCCACGGGGAAGCCATCCGGTCCTGGCGCTTTACCAGAGGCACTCTTTTAAGGCCCAAGTGACTTCTTCTATAGAGATGCTAATATCTATGGGAAATACTTCCCTATGCACTGTCGTTGGTGATCGCTACTAATGAGGCTATATCATTTTGTCCCGTAGGCTCATCACCATAAAGGCCCGCAAAGAATTCGACCCACTTATCCTCAGTAATAGCGATGTCTATCTTATCAGTATCCCTCTGTGTGAAAAATGGGGCATTCACTGCTTTCCAGAAGGCGTAGTTATCTTTCTTACACTTGCCTCATGTAACGTCTCCCATGCTTCTATCTTCAATTGAATCTTTCTCCTTCTTCAAGAGGGTATGGGCCTTGCTACAATCTTTATCAAACTATCCCTGTGGCTTATGAAAACCCGGTTTCTGCTCCCTCATCAGTAACTTTCGAGCCTCACCTGAGATATTGCGGAAAGCATTTAAAACCTCTTTATCCTCATTACCCTCGGCCAAACAAATTTCAAAATCATCCCGAGTACTGTTTATCAAATTATGTATAAAGGTCACGGGATCCACTTTTGCCCACTTTAGGGAGTACCCATTACTACTAGCAAGATTGATCTTAAAATCATAATTTGACTACTCTTGACTATAAGTTCTATCTGTCCTCTCTAGTACAAGAGCCATGCTAACTGGATAATGACCACTCATTAAAAAAATCATGTGTTTTGAAGGAGAGAACTTTACGGTGATATCTATTTGAAACTAGGATGTAGTCAATTATAGAGTTAGTTCCCCTACCATTAAACGTAGGCTTAAAGGGTACAGTTAAAGTACACAATTCATTAGCATAACTCAGGTCAAACTGAAATAAGATTTCTTTTAACAGGTCCCACAATCAATGTTCCCTCTAATTTTTTTCCTCTGTGTGCGGCAGTGGAGGGTCTCTGTGCGCTGCAACCATGGCTATGTGGGCCAGGAACCGAACCTCGCGTGTCTGCGGCGCCAAATGCCACTCGTTTTTTGTTTTTTTTATTAAAATTTTTATTTGTTATTTATTCAAGAGTGAAGTAGAAAGCAAGGAAAGGTAAGAAAAAGGCAAAAGGAGGAGAAGAATAATGGAACAGGCGACATACCGCCACATATCCCCACACAGGGGGTGCTGATAATATTGCTATAGAGCCCCCAGTATATATGGTACACCCCCACTCGTTTTTGATGCCCTTCTGCACTCTGTCCCACTCGTTTTTGGTGCCCTTCTGCCCTCTGTCCCACGTTTTTTGTGCCTTTCTGCACTCTGTCCCACTTGTTTTTGATGCCCTTCTGCACTCTGTCCCACTAGTTTTTTGTGCCTTTCTGCCCTCTGTTCCACCTGTTTTTGGTGCCCTCCTGCCCTCTGTCCCACTCTTTTTTTGTGCCTTTCTGCCCTCTGTCCCACTCGCTTTTGGTGCCCTTCTGCCCTCTGCCCCACTCGTTTTTGGTGCCCTCCTGCCCTCTGTCCCACTCGTTTTTTTGTGCCTTTCTGCCCTCTGTCCCACTCGTTTTTTGTGCCCTCCTGCCCTCTGTCCCACTCGGTTTTGGTGCCCTTCTGCCCCAATCGGTTTTGGTTTCCTTCTGCCCTCTGCCCCACTCGGTTTTGGTGCCCTTCTGCCCTCTGCTGCCCTCTGCCCCACTCTGTTTTGGTGCCCTTCTGCCCTCTGTCCCACTCGTTTTTGGTGCCCTTCTGCCCACTGTCCCACTCGTTTTTGGTGCCCTTCTGCCCTCTGCCCCACTCGTTTTCGGTGCCTTTCTGCCCTCTGCCCCACTCGTTTATGGTACCCTTCTGCCCTCTGTCCCACTTGTTTTTTGTGCCTTGCTGCCCTCTGTTCCACTTGTTTTTGGTGCCCTCCTGCCCTCTGTACCACTCGTTTTTGGTGCCCTTCTGCCCTCTGCCCCACTCGTTTTCGGTGCCCTTCTGCCCTCTGCCCCACTCGTTTTTGGTACCCTTCTGCCCTCTGTCTCACTTGTTTTTTGTGCCCTTCTGCCCCACTCATTTTTGGTGCCCTTCTGCCCTCTGTCCCACTTGCTTTTTGTGCCCTTCTGCCCTCTGTCCCACTCGTTTTTTGTGCCCTTCTGCCCCACTCATTTTTGGTGCCCTTCTGCCCTCTGCCCCACTTGTTTTTGGTGCCCTCCTGCCCTCTGTCCCACTCGTTTTTTGAGGCCGTCTGCACTCTGTGTCACTCGTTTTTCATGCCCTCCTGCCCTCTGTCCCACTCGTTTTTCCACTAATATCTCCAGTCGTATTAGACGTTACTACGATGTCAGGACTGGATTCAGAATTACCAACAAAGTTGGAATGATTTTTAATCGGCTCCACGGCCTCAGTAAGATATACCGAGAACCGGTTTCAAACTATCTCACTCTCTCGTGGAGGAATTTAACCACTCCCGACCCTCGTGAGGGGACACCCACAGGCGAAGGAAGTTCCATACTCACTTGGTCAACCCCCCCCTGTGTGTTGCATTCTTGGTCAATCTATATCTTCCAGAGTGGATAACAGACCGAAACGGTTATGGAGCGGGACTTTGGTTGATCTCTTACTTCCAAAAAAACGGATACCTTGCATATTTTTTAAAGTTCTTCTCCACAGGGGGCAAATAAAAAGCACTGAGTGGTAAAACATTAATTTCTATATGATTAAAACATACATTTCCTATCCTCGTATGTATTGCATGCACAAGCAAGTCAAGTATGCTTTATTCGAGATAAAAAACTCAAAAGCAGAACACATGTAAAATCGCACATTCGTAACATTAATACTACTATTTTAAAACCTATTTACAATAATGGGAATGTTAAAAAATAAAGCTTCAAGACTTCCATTTAAAATCCATTTTAAAGCACATAAAACCATTTGAAAACACATAAATCAATAAGTATAATATCAATTTGTAAGCAAATTCATGATGGCTAAACAAAAAGGCAGGGAAGGGGCTGCATTCCTAGAAGCATCCTATTGTTACACCAGGAAAGTTCTTCTAATAGCCCATGCCCAGCCCAGATATTTTGCAACAGCCACAGCAATGTTAGAGGAGGAATTGGTACATATTATTCTGAGGGCCACAGCACTGTCCCTTGTGCCAAGCTGTTTACACATAGCCCTCAACCAGACCCGTAGTGGAAGACAATAGGCTGCACATGCGAACAATAGATGGCCAATAGTCTCTGTGCAGACTTTACAGGATGTACAAAAATAAGAATTGGCTTCTGCCCATCTTCCAGTATGCACAAGCATGGGATCACTAAAGGTTAGGATAATACAATCTCCCCGAAGGCTCTTTTGGCCCTAACCCACCCAGGAAACCTGTCTTGCCATTTTGAAATTTTCAAATAATGGGTCAGGGAGACCAGTTTTTTGCCTAGCCATTGAAGAGATTTATTTTGAAAGCTCTCCCATGTTTCATATTCTCCTTCCTACAAGGGGGGCATTTGCTAATATTAATACATAAGGTGTAGCCGTTGGTGGTAGGTCGAGGTATGTGGTAACTGAACTTTCAGGGGGAGGTGTATGCCCAAAGGGACATCCCCGGCTCTACTATTAATGCCATGCTGTTCAGCTAAGGGCTGTTTAGGAATACTGTGTGGAGGAAAATGATTGCCAGTGCCATTAGGTCTTTTGGGGGGGCCATACTAGTAACATCATGCAAGGGTGTGGAATTAAGTAAAATATCTACTTGTCCTTGGGACAGGTTGCTTAATAAATCTACTTGTCCTGTACCAAAATCCATTTGTCCCATTGGTGCCGTGTAGTGCAGCGACAAATCATGGCAGCAATCTCATTTAGCCTCTCTGATTATGCTAGAGCTCATACCATAGTAGTATTTGAATACTTGCAGTCCCCTTATATTGCCAAGTTTCCACAGATCTACATGCTGGGGCTGAAGGTAGTGGTAAGCAATAGTCCAAGGAATAGAATGCCCTTTTGAGTCGGTGTAAACCTACTACCTTGCATGTTTTAAGGGTTTTCAACAACTCTTCTGTAATCCTTTCCCCCTACTGAGAAATGTTGGAAATGTATTCCTGACAATGGCAGACGTAAACCTTCTTCCAGAGTTGGGGAAAAAGTGGTTGGAGGGAAAGTGAACACGCAAGCACTCATAGATTTTCTCATAAGCAAATCTGCACATGCATATTTGCTCATGCTAAAATGCAGTTCACAAATATTTTCTGGGAGTACTATTTCTAATCCTACTTCTGTAAATCCTTGGGAATTCATGTAAGCCGTATGACTGCACTTAATGCAAGGACATATACCATGGGTGCACTTTTGAGACTTTCTTTAATAATTGAGCCCCTAATTTGGTTTGGCGTGGACCATGAGCTTTTGCGTTTATTAAAATTCTCACTCTCTCTCTCCCTCTCTCTCTCCCTCACGATCAGCTGGCTTCACTGTGAGTGACAGTATTCTGCTCTTTAACAATGATCATATTGGCACACAAAGTAGTTTTGTTCAGTGCCAGTAACTATTGTGGCAGTGTGTGCTTTTGGAGACCAAAAGCAATTGTTGCTTTTGCCAATGTTTGTTATAATGGTGAGGGCCTGGCAGCCTCCCCAACAATAAGGTTTTACAAAAACCATGCCACAAGTAACATTGCAAAATTAAAAAGCTGATCACCAATTTCAGACCTAATGGCTTTGCCAATGCTTGTTTATTTTTGTTTCCCACAATCTTATTTAAACTGGTTACACTGATTTTTCCCTTATGAATATTTTGGGGAAATACTAACATGCATCAACATGTTACTAAATGCTGCAAAGAAATGGTACCTGAAATTTTCATTTTTTTATGAACTTATTTTGAAAGCAAAGAATCATCAATCTTGCTTTGAAGCTTCTGCAAATATTTACATCAAATCAGAGAGCATTCTGGGAGCATTATACTTAGCGTCATATTGCTAAACTTTGAAAATGTGTACACATGTTTATACTAGAACCACTGTCAGTAGTGCAGTCCGAGCTTACAACATTTACTTGGAGCGCTCACCCTAATAATAAAGGCTTTCAATTAATGAACCATGAATACAAGTTTGAACAGCCATTAACATACGGACAAAAATATTACCTTAACTGTAGACAGTGCCCTTCCCTGATCCATAATATGGTACTGCAAAATGGAAGCCGAAGGGTTAATGCTGCTGGGGGTTGGCCTACTTGTCCTAAGGACAAAATACACATGAAAACTTGTTGCCCTTGACCCCAAACAATATGTCCTAGGGGTCTGCTATAGGAATTCCACATCGCTGATCATGCACATTGTCCGACTTAGAGCCGTCTACATTTGTAGTCCTAACATGGGTCTGGAGGACTGGGAGTGTACCTGGGCGAAAATTATCCTTCTGTATAATGTTCACCCCCCCCCCTGTAGTAGCTCTAATATCTCCTCTCAGGCACCCCTCTATATTAGCAACTCTATCTTCTAGTTTCGCTAGGGCTTCAACCACAAAGCTATGTAAGTTATCAATCTTCCTCGCAATGTGGTCTAATACCAGAGTTTGTCCTACAGTGTGCTTCCTCGCACTAGCTCTCCCAGCACAGGCGGAAGCACTTGATCCAGCTATTTTGGGGTGATTACCCAGGGTCTTCTTTTTTTTGGGAAGTGACTTTTTAACCTGCATCACTGGGGTTTTCCCAATATTGATAGCCACCTGTACACCCTCCCTCGTTTCAGGATTCTTACAACGTTTTGGGGGTGGTTGGGGGACCTCTTCTAGATCGCTCTCATATAGGAGATCTGAGGTCACCTAAATACAACCATTTTGTGCTCCCTGCACATTTTGCCCCCCACACATCAGCATAGCAGAATTAATAGGTAAGCTCCCTCCAGTGTTACTTTCCACACTAAGACCCAACCGTCCTTGGGTAAGAGTCTCTTCCACTGTGTGGATTTGCTCCTCAATGGCCCCCATCGCACCAGTCAAATAAGTCAATAATGATTTTTGCCCACCCAGTGTTCCTGCTTTGCTCGGTGTAGGGTCCGACTTTCTTTCAACCATGACTTTTTATAAATCGCACTCACAGTCTAGTCACGATAGGATACAGGAACAAAAAGCCCACAGCAGACCTAGAAATCACTAGATGACGGTACACCCACCTTAGAGGGGTGGTCCGGCCTGTGTCAGTCAGTGACGGCCCGTCTTGACCCTGTCTAAGCCCGGGCTGAACCTGCGCGTGTCCCATGCTGCGGGACCGCAAGCAGGCTTTTGTAGCGTCTCCCCCTCCAGGGGTCGTCCCCAAAGTGCAGCGTGCGTTAGGGCTCAGGGACCAGGGATAGCAGCAAGATTTTCACCAGCCTTGGGTCTCTCGCGCTGCGGCACCGCAAGCAGGCTTTTGTAGCGTCTCTCCCCCTCCAGGGGTCGTCCCCAAAGTGCAACGTGCGTTAGGGACCAGGGATAGCAGCAAGATTTTCACCAGCCTTGGGTCTCCCGCGCTGCGGCACCGCAAGCAGGCTTTTGTAGCGTCGCTCCCCCTCCAGGGGTCGTCCCCAAAGTGCAACGTGCGTTAGGGCTCAGGGACCAGGATTAGCAGCAAGATTTTCACCAGCCAGTCATTTCAGGCATGTTAAATTGCCTATAGGGTGGTTATTATCTTGTGGTAATGTTACATACACTTACATTCCAGCAAATATCACAGGTGGACTGTGTGCCTTTACTAGATTAGGCCTCATGATGTTCTCATTAAATCCAACGTCACATGTCCGGAATATGAGAGAACCTATTAAACTCAGTGAACGTTGGGATTCTGAAGTTCATTTATTATTGAAGTCTGAATATATTAGTTTAGCTGCTTCATTACAAGGAATTTCAAGCTTAACCATTTAGAATTCTAGGACTGTTAGTGAATTAGGCTGTTTGATGGTGAAAAATATTAAATCATACATCACTTGCTTTAGCAGAATTATTATTAGAGGTGCGGGGAGCAAGAAAAGTTATCTTACAGAACAGTGCCTTAATCGCTTATTTACTCTTGAAACAATTACGGAGGTTCAGATTTTGATGAAATATGTTGCTTCAATCTTTCAGACCATTCCAAATCAATTCAGTCCCACATTGAAGCTTTACACAAGTTAGATAAAGATGCCAAACAGGGTGCAGAAAAAGGATGGTGGGATTGGTTGTTTGGGTGGTTGCCGGATTTTGGTAAACTTCGCTCTGTTCTAGGCAGGATAATATTAGCAATATGCATCTTAATATCATTATGTTGTCGAATGAAGTGTGTGTCTAATCTCTTAACGCTTCAATCTAAAGTAGTTGATTTAAGACCAGTATGTAATGAAAGTCAGTAGTCAAGGGATGGAATATAATGCTATTAAGAATGATATATTGACCATTGACTCCAGTTTGCATAACTGACTCCATCTTGTGTGACAGACTCCATTTTCTGTGCTCGCAAGTAGCTGCAAAGTGGGGAGGGGATGTTTTTGCTCTTCGCTTGTTTTCACTCCTCACCTATCAGAGTGGACTGGAACATGTTGTGTGGATTGCGTGGTTAGTACCTTTCAGGGCAGAGATTGTTGTTGCCAGTGGAATGGGTGGAATGTACAGCTCTGTCTCCGAGTCAAAATACAGAGGCCTGGCCAGCTTCTTGACCTCGACACAGACCAGTACGGTCAGCTAGGTTTTTCGTAACAGAAGAAAGGGGTAGGTGTCTACAACCTTCGCCTCACGTTGAGTAAAGGTATTAAAGGTGGGGAGTCTTCGCAGGCAGATAGGAGCTCATTTGTGGAGTAGACGTACTGCCACAAAGATCCTGGATTTGAGTTCCGATCAAAATTCTTCCTAGGCTGTCAAAGGACTCCTCCAGCTTGAGTTGGCAAGGATGCTGCATGATCGAGTGGTGAGTTGTTACTTGGTATATATAATTTTTAAGTTTCTTTGATACATGTATATATGCTACATGTTATTTTATTTGTTTTGCCTATGTTACTTGATATTTGGGAGTCTGCATTAACCAGTATATTTTGCCTTTCTTTAAAAAATATTGAATTAATAAACATGCGCGAGTCATGTAACATGTATTTATACAGTCACCTATATACATGTTAAACATCGAATAATATAACCATAATTAATGTGTACATTTGTTAAGGAGAACAATCAAAGATCTAAATATTTACGAACATTATACAGGTTTATACAAAGCATAACACATATGTAGGTACACATCTATTGTCTAAATAAATGCTTCTATATAGAGGGATATGCTATATTTATGTTAGAGTATGGTAGTTATGTGGGGAAGAGCCAGCTAAGCATTTTTGAAGTCACAAACAGTCCAGTTCTGACAATCGGGCCGTTTGGAACCTCAAAAATAAATACTTTGTACATCTGGCCCCAAGTGTTTCAATTCTTTGTATGACAAACAGGTAGTTAGACTCTCCTAAAAATCTACCAATTTTAGTTATGGAGGCTGAAGCCTACGTGGGAATGAGAAGGAGGAAATTATGATGTTACTGGTGCAGCTTCAATAAGGAGAGAAACTACTTAGGACACATTTCGCACCATACAGTCCTGTACAAATAAATTCTGTGTTGATTGTCTCCAGTAGAAAAACTATCTCCAACTTCATGGTCCAAATGTAAAATATCAGACATCTATAACAAAGCAATGTCTGGATGACATGTTTTTACCAAAAAGATAGCAAGAACCTTAAGGTTTTCAAACCACATTAGACTGTCCACGATTTTCTATTCCTTTTTATAAACCCGACTTTAGAGCGTCTGATGTCATGTAAGAGATTTAGAATTATAATTATTTTTAATTTGGAACTTTAACAGTAATTATTCATTGGTTTTAATATATTGCAATACCTGTTAAGGTTGTTGTGCTATACCTCTATATATGTTATTTTAACTGAACAACAAACCTTTTATTTTAGTTTAGAATTGGTATTCTACTGTCCACTAGCTTTGCATTCTGGCAGATCACCCTAATTCTCTTCACCTGTTCTAGACCTTAGCTCTGAACTAGGATTTTGGTTTTGTTACCTTGTTTTGTGACCCATCAAAACAAGTTAAATATTTTTAGTACGGTTTATTAATATACTCATGGGTGTGGTCTTCAATGGTTTAATAAACAGTTATTATTCATGTGAAGCTAGTTATTCGTTGGCAGGCTTTTAGATTCTTCCCCATTCCCTTCAATAGCTTCCACGTTATAAAACGTGCATTTGCAATGCAAGAGGTCACATTTGTGAGTGAGCTATTGGTGTTGTAAATGACTGTCTTTTACCTATTTTTTTTGGTTTGGAGTGTAGTGGATGATGCAGCTGCAGCGCTGTCTAGAGGACGAAGAATGGGTAATTACCACTGGAAACAGACACCTGCAGCACTGCCTAGAGGACTTAGAATGGAGGAGTTACTGACGGGACCAGAGAAGCACCTGCAGCACTGTCTAGAGGACAAAGAATGAGGAATTACCACTGATCAGGAAAGCAGCTAGCAGCACTGTCTAGAAGACATAGAATGAGGAATTACACTGGGAGCAGGGAAGCAGCTAGGCGCACAATCTAGAGAACTTCAATTGAGGAATTACCGACGGGACCAGTGTAGCAGCTAGCAGCACTGTCTAGCGGACTTAGAACTAAGGCCAATTTCATTTTAGATTACAGATAGTGTGCACAACAAATGACGTGGCTGATTAGGAACTAAGTTCCAGCTTCAACAGGAAGCTTCAAATCAGATCATGTGGAAAAATGTATGGGAAATGTACATGCTAAAACACATGTATGCAGATTGGAGCACCAATAAAGAGCTTTTCAGCTATGTAGATTTATGCCTTGAAATAAAAGCTAGAATCTTTCAAATCTACAAACCATTTCAACTTTTTACACCATTCCAGACACCTTGCCTGCTCTTTCTGAATGTAAAAAAATGGTGTAAACTTCTCAATCGGCTTGCGTGAAGCTAGCCTGAAGGCTTTAAAGTACACATGTAAAATTTTAAGGCTTCTGGCGCAACAGTTTAGAGACAAGGAGTCTGGAGGGGTGAGACAGGGTTGAATAGTTTGAAGAAGTGTTAACAAAAGTCACTGCTCAGCTCCAGTAAAGATTTGCTGGCAGCAGACATGGAGTAATTGGTCATAACTATGTATAAGAATATCCATGCGGAGTTGGGAAACTTCTTAAAAGAATTTACCCACTAAGTTTATTTCTGGGACAAAATTCACAATTGGAAAAAAGAAATGCACAGAATTTTTTTTATTTTGGGGGGGGGGGAACAACCGCTTGGAGGATAATTCCAACCATTATATGAACATATCCATTATTATAATATTGCACTTCACTGTATAGCCGAGAGTTGTGGTAATAACAATACAGTAAAAATATGAAGCATATATGGTGCGGCACGTAGATATTATTTATAAATGGGCTTCTCCCCGATAGAATACATGTTTTTATTGTGGACTGCTACTGTCAGCAAATCTTTGTTGTAGTCATTCAGTAACATGTAAAGAGGATGTTGCATAAAGGCCAAAGCAGCCAACTTTGGAACTGGGGATACCAGTGGAGCCTCAGTGTCGGCTGAACATCCCACGTTTCTGGGCAAATTCCATAATCTTCCTGGGCCTACTCAAAATAAATGTGTCCTTGTGTAATGTAATTGGTGTTTATATAAAGCCCTTTAATATCTTCTATGAATGAGGACTAACAGTATTCACACCAACCCCTCTGATTTTGCACATAGCTCAGGAAGATTCATTATAATGTCGGGTTTGCTCCACTGGCGGCTTTAGCTCAAAACCATTTTAAAATAATGCATAAAAGTAAAGCTAACAAAGCCAAGCCACAAAGAAAGCAACAAGTACAACAATGTAACACTATCTAAAAGGAAACATTAACCAAACATACTCCTAGGGATTTCAACCAGGTTATTGTAAGAACATTTGTTCATTAACAACAATTGAGAACTACCTTTTTAATGCAAAAACGCATGCAGATATTCAAACACTGAAAAGTAATAATTTACTAGTCATTCTTACACTTAGATATTGTAGGCTTTCTCCTTGGACGCCTCGCGAACAAAATCTTAAAATAGTGTACAAGAGCAAATACAGTAACATTAATAAAGCAAGTAAAACGATAAAACACAATCCAAAACAAAGCAAAATTCAACTAAATAATAACCTGGAAACATTTACACATCAGAATTAAAAACTCAGAAATCCAAGTGAAAAACAACAACATCTCACATGCGATAAGCACGTAGTAAGTGATTACACCAACCGTAGTGTGAAGGAAGAGGGCAGAACAAAGTCATGTTTATTTCAGGGTTGGCTTCAAATCAGTAAAGTATATAATACATCTATTTTACTTACACAGTAATAAAAGTAATAAACACACAAGTCATTTTTTGCAAAACAACATTAGTTATAACACTCAGCATCGAAAACCTGCACAGCCAACACAGAAAGAACATAATCCGTACATTAAAGCAAATAAGATTCAAAGCAAATCAAATGAAATTAACTAGGAATAATGATTTTTTTCTGTCAGATTTATATCACAAGCAACTCAAGATTTAAAAAAAAATACACTTATTACAAAGTAAAGTGATCACACAGGGAAGGAGCAGCAAACCCTTTAGCCTCGCATGTAACAACCTAAAATTCAATGGAACATCAGCTTTCTTCGAGATCAAATGAAATGCATACCCATAGTAAAAAGCACAGTAGTTATCTTAATAAAACAGGTGATCTTTGTTAAAGCCAAAAATAAGCTACAAACAAAACGAGGAAGAAGCATCGTGGAACAAAGCACCAAAAAAATCAAAGACAGTAGTTCTATTAAAATACGTGATCTTTGCTAAAGGCAAAAATAAGCTACGAACATGAACAAAACGCGGAACAAGCATCGTCATCGTGCAACGTGGAAAAAGCACTGAAACAGTAAAAACACACGTTTTCTTAAAGTAGGTGATCGTTGTTGGAGCCGAAAATAACCTACCAACAAAACATGGAAATAAGCACCTACAAACGAAGTCACAGTAGTTATCTTGAAATACGTGCTCTTTGTTGAAGCCGAAAATAGCTATGAACAAAACATGGAGGAAGCATTGTGGAATGCAGAGAAGAACGCCAACAACTCCTACAAGCACATAAAAAGCAACCATACTTAAAGATAAAGCATTGTGTGCTGAGCTGCAACAATGGAGTTCGCTCCAACAGATTAAGAATGCAAGCAGAAGGTAATTGTAGTTGGGCAGTGCTCCTCGGCGAAAATTGTAAGTGACATTTTGCTGCATAAATCAGTTAGGAGGTAGCAAAGAAGAGCGACACTGGCCTGAACCAATGGTAAACAGCAGGCTGGAGCAAAGTCCTTTATTGAATACAGCAGGTCTTGCAGACAGCGCACGCCGGCTGCTAAGCTCGACCTAATAAGGAGCAAGTCCATTAAACTACAGGCATTGAGAATGATAAACCACTGAAAAATAAAGCTCATTCAGGGAAATATATATTTTTTAAATTCTAATTGGAGGGTTGTGCGTTACCTGAAGTTGTACTGGTCTTTTCAACAAAACGGACACATTTAAAAATAAAGGTATATGTTGTTTTTAGAAAAGTCATCATTGCAAAGCTAGCACTTCTGCGAATTCCTGTCCCTATTTGACAATCTTTTCCTGATTTTTTGAAGGTTAAAATATAATCAATATGTGCAGACTTCATGTTAAATTAATAGTTGTGTATACAACGTTTTGTAGTTCACTGTGCGACATGGGTCCATAAACCCTATAAATATTATGCAACTGTTTAAGACACTTTGGATGGGATCCTAGAGTCAATTAAGCCAGTTGGCCAGGGTCCACCCATTACGCTTTGAAAGTGCATATCAACAAGAACATTTATCACATTTTTTGTCTAACTTGGCAACTAGTGATCTGGCATTCTACAGATAATGCAAATACTGTTAATAGTAAAAACAAAAACAGGAACTAATGCTATAAGCTTATTACACAAGCCTTAAAACGATAAATATCTGTAAAGGAAAGGAGAAATAATCTCATTGACTGTGTAATGGTATTTATTAGTCAATTAATTAAGAAAGGGGTTCTTGGGAAAAGAAGAGACAGATACTCTAAAGCAAGACCTATTGGCTTTGCTCATATTTAGCGATTGGTAGTGGTAGCAGTATTGGTTGGAATGATGGTATGTTTTTTTGAATTTGTGATAGCGCTGTGGTGGTGCTATTACTACTATGGGTATTGGCAATATTATTAGGATTGGTGATGGCAGTATGTTAAAATCTAGATTGCGGCATCAACATTATCGGCGCCACCTTGTCCCTTTTCCAACTTATGTGTGCGCGTAAGCAGTAGCCATTTTGTGTGCCATGGCCTCTCTGCCCACTGCCGATAGCCAGCGCGTCTCTCCCCCTCACTCCCCGGCCTCGCAAGCATCCCCCGCGCCCTGACAGCCCCCGGTCTCTCCTGCTTGGGCCATAAACGCACCTCCAGCGCAACCCTGCCTCCGAGCCACATCCCGTGCTGAACCCCCACACTCTTTCATCTCATTCATATAACAGGCCCTTTGATAACCTCTTCCTCCTTGCCCGATTGTCCGGCCTGATCCCAGGCCATCACCTAGCCCAACAGATGCAGTTTATTGCCCCCTACAGTAGGACCTCGCCTCACATCAAAGGAGCGGGGATTAATCAATGCCTTCACACCCCTAGATCCGACCGATCGCCCGCATTTCTGTTCCCAGCGGAATGTCCAGCTGCGCGATAGCCATCATGCTGAGGTTGGGGTGGGGACTCCTACTGTAGAGATGTGTGGGAACGGGCCTGAACCGGGGATTCCAAAGATGCCTTTTCCGTACTTCAAAGCAATACCACGGATGTCACAAATGTAATAAAGCCATAAACCTGTGTATAAGAGGCCAGGCCTCAGAGATGCGGTTAGAGCACCTCGAGAAGATACCCGGTTGTCTGATTTGACGTGTTCTGCTCCGTCGGAATAAACTCCTGTTTCCTGCCTTCCAGTCTCCAGCGCCTGCCTCTTTATTTGGTAACCGGGAGTTGGGTGAGAGGCGGCTAACGCCGGGCAAACCTTGAAAAGGGGTAATCGACCTGATCTGCATGACCCTTTTTCTACAATTGGCGTCCCAAACGTGGGGCCCATCAGCGACACGTGGATCCAGTGGGAGAGGTCCCGACGACAGTGTGAACGACTGCAACGATTGGGAAGAGCTCCTGCCCGATAGACCCTCTTCTGGCAGCCGATCATCCGAACTTCACGGGTTCTGAGCAGACCTCTCTCGAGTGATCTACGGTCCTGACTGGGAACCATCAGGAGTGCCACAGCTATTACGGAGAACGGAGGACTATCAGGCGCTGGAAGCGGAAGACGAGAAACTGTCCATGCGGTCCGGGTAAGGTCGTGTAACACGACGAATTGCGAATTGATTGTTTGATTGTTTGGAAATACTAGTATTACTCATTTGATTGTTTCTGAGAGATTCTCTATCTGCAAACAAGCACAGAGTCGCAATACTCTGTTTAGTCTTTGCAGATAGTGAAGGGTAGGTAACGCAGGCCTTTGCCCCCGTTGTAACCCGTCGTGCCTATTTCCCTCTCCATTTGATTGATTGTTATCCAAGCATTTACTGTTTTGGAATTGGTTCTCTTTGGATCATTCTCTATTTACAAATAAGCACAGAGTCGCAATACTCTGTTTAGTCCTTGTGAATAGTGAAGGATAGGTATCGCAGGCTTTTGCCCCCGTTGTAATCCGTCATGCCTATTTTTATCCCTCATTTGATTGATTGTTTGACCGAACATTGATCGTTCGGAATTGGTTCTCTTTGGGTTATTCTCTATTCACAAATAAGCACAGAGTCGCAATACTCTGTTTAGTCCTTGTGAATAGTGAAGGATAGGTATCGCAGGCTTTTGCCCCCGTTGTAATCCGTCATGCCTATTTTTATCCCTCATTTGATTGATTGTTTGACCGAACATTGATCGTTCGGAATTGGTTCTCTTTGGGTTATTCTCTATTCACAAATAAGCACAGAGTCGCAATACTCTGTTTAGTCTTTGCGGATAGTGAAGGATAGGTAGTGCAGACTTTTGTCCCCTTTGTAACCCGTCATGCCTATTTTTGCCCCGTTTGTTGGTAGTTGGTTCAGCCCGGACCGCTTATTAGAGGTGAACCATCCGGCTCCACTGGAAGGCACCCCTAATAAGGACATGTTTACTAAATATGGACTAGTCGCCGTGGCTTACAGTAAGCTGTGGCATAAATACACGAGAAAGGATCGGGAAAGTCAGTGGCCACTGATAGGATCCTTTGATAACGATAAAATAAACGCGCTGGAAACAGCCCTTTATAGCAATAAGACAACACCCACTATGCTCGATAGCTTCGGCATGTGGCGCAAAGAAACAGAACAGCGGAAAAAGAGAAATGAGGGCAGGTTAGAAAAGGAATTACGCAAAGCAGCTCACCTGGCCGCTAACAAATTGAAGGAAGAAATAAAAGAAAGAGGAAACCAAGCTAAAACAAGATTCCAAATCATCAAGCCAGTGTCCCGTCAGGACACCCTCTAAACTTTACCCCGAGCTACCTTCGAAACAGCGAACGAACGATGATTTACTATTAGGTCCCCCGATCATCTACATGCCCCCTCCATACGCCCCTTCCCAACCCTTAGCGCAGCACCCGCAACCCCCAACGACAGGCGAGAGTAGTGCCGGAGCCTCGGTCCTCATGGCCTCTGCGCCGACCGAACCCCTCGTACTCAGCGCAACACGAGCAGCGACTTCAGATGATCCCGAAGCTGGGAGGAAAGACCCTGCTAGATCGAATAGATTAAGTAAGGATGAACGAGCTGGGATCGATAAGATTGTAAAGACACTGGTGGTGCGAAAGGAAAGTGAAGATTATATAACGGATATGTACAATACATATGCCAATAGCCACAGACGACACTTTGTCGTACGCCTTTGTTACCATACCCTTAATGCCTATGAAGACCGATACCAAGGAAAAGGCCCTGAAAACCTAACGACTCTGTATAGGAAAGTTGATGTTGGAGACGAGTGTGATGTGACGAACCTCTTCACGCGTACGCTTGGAAGTTTTTCGCCACCTCACGGAACAGAAACCAGAGACTAACACCACGACTCCTGCAGCGACTGAAGCCAGAGTAGAAAAAATTGACACGATGATGCCCATAAAGGAGGCTGCTCCCTATTGGGTTCCCCCACGAGGGCAGGGAACACACGACGATATTAACCACCAAGATGCGAGAGGGAGGGTAGTTTACAACTGGGTTTACCAACCATGGGATCGGCAAGACATCCTGACTTTCCGAAAGTCCTTGCCTGATCTGCGAAAGAACCCCACAGCCTTCTATACAGAACTAGCCACCACATTGGGTTCAACGATTATGACCCTAGCGGATATCGATTTGTTTTTCGGGCTATGTCTGCCAGCTGATGTGTGGAAGCAAATCCGGAAAGTCGACCACCTTGAGCTGTTCGGACATACCTGGATACTACTCTGTGATGTTGACAAACCGCAGGAACCGGGACAGAAACCTTTGAAAGCCATTCTAGACCTACCAGATAAGATCGTGCAGAAATTAAAAACCCTAGTCCCAGAAAGGAAGGTGGACTGGTCGATAGTAACGGCCTGCCGCCAGAAACCCCAGGAAGACGTATCAGAATACTTCTCCCGGTTTGAAACGGTGTTCTCCGATTACAGCGGCCAGGACATGACCACTGCAACCGGACATCACTTGTTTGTCCAAAACTATGTGAAAGGCCTGACACCAGAAGTCTCGCAGAAACTACAGACTAGCGAGAGTAGTTGGGCGGCCTCCAAGCCCGCAGCTATCCTTCAGATGGCTCAATACTATGAGCGACAAAAGAACGAGAACGATCAAGCGACTGAGAAGAAGAAAAAGGACTTGAAAGAGAGGGTGATGATTGCTCAGTTGCAAGGGGTGACTATAGGAAGGGAACAGTTTAGAGGAAACCACCAGTCGACTGCTCCTAGAAATCCACCCCCTAGAGACCGCACACCCGCACCCGGCGCTCCACGAACAGACCTCGATGAGGACCAGTGTGCGTTTTGCAAAGGATTTGGCCACTGGAAGTCTCAATGTCCAGTTCTGCAAGAAGCACTCAGAAATAAAGACACGAGAGACGTAGCGGGCGGGCTGAGGAATAGAGGACAGGGACGAGGGCACCCAAACGACACCAACAATGACAGGCCTGGTAGACCGAACACATTTGACCGTCCCCGACAGAATCAGTGCCAACAGTCTGACTGCGACAATGCCCACGACTTTGCATAGGACTGCCAAGGGCAAGGAAGGGATCCAGTCGAGCTCTATGTTGACCAGCAAGGCCCTTATGTCACCGCTAAGGTCCTAGGTACGAAGTCTCCATTTCTGGTAGATACTGGTGCAACACGTAGTGCGTTGTCTAAACGATTGATTCCCAGGGCACCCTTGTCTGGCTCACATGTGACATCAATAGGTTTTGATGGAACGCCCTCCACTAACCCCTTGTCCACACCGATCTCTTTTAACTTGGACAATAACACCACTGACATGACGTTTTTGCTCTCCTCCAACACCCCCGACGCAATTATGGGACTTGACTTTTTGAAACATTTTCGAGCTACTATTAGGTGTTCACTAGACGGAGTTCGAGTCATTCTGTACGACAACCCAACACTGCTCAGATCTTGTCGCACACAACGCATGTTTTCCATCACTGACGCTGACTTGTACCTACTTGACACTCTACCTCTGTACCTATGGGCAAAGACTGACTCGGACGTAGGACGCATGATGATAGACCCTGTACACATAACTGTTCGACAGGACGCAGTACTCCCCAAACTCCCGCAGTATCGGATATCGCCCGAAGGCGAGAAGGCGTTGGTAAAAATCATCCAGTCCCTGGTAGATGCAGGAGTGGTAGAAGAAGTAGTTAGCAATGTTTGTAACAGCCCTATCCTACCCATTGTGAAGAAGCAGGGTGAGGGAGATGAAAAAGCGTACCGCTTCATCATCGACCTACGAGAAGTCAACAAAGTGGTTGTACCCCAGTACCCTGTAGTCTCAGACATCACCACCATTCTGCCCCTGATTCCTTCCACTGCCACCACCTTCACGGTAATCGATCTCAAGAACGCATTCTTCTCCATCCCCATTCACTCAGACAGCCGCTACCTTTTCGGCTTCACTTTACAATCCCGCTCATATAGATTTTGCAGAGCACCCCAGGGCTACACTGAAAGTCCAAGCATCTACAGCCAGGCCCTCAAGAGACAGCTGGATGCAGTCCAGTTGCCGAGTGGAGTGGTGTTGATCCAGTACGTCGATGATATCCTTTTGGCGGCCGACACCACTCCACTTGCAGTCACAGCCACCATCCACCTCCTGCACTTCCTCGCGGAAAATGGCCACAAGGTCTCCAAGAAGAAGTTGCAATTCTGCCAACCTCAAGTCACATACCTAGGCCACCTCTTGTCCAAAGACGGGAGAAAGCTCACACCCGACCGAATTCAGGCTATTCTGGAGACCCCTATCCCTAAAACCCCGAAGCAAGTCCGCTCTTTGGTAGGCCTCACCTCCTTCTGTCGACAATGGTTGCCAAATTTCAGCCTCATTGTGAAACCACTACTTTCCCTACTGGCTAAAGATGTCCCCTTCCCGCTCCCTTGGACCCCTGAATGTCAATCCTCCTTCAAGGAACTACGAGACGCCCTTTGTTCAGCACCCATCCTAGGAACCCCTGATTATACAAAGCCCTTCTCTCTCTACACTCACGAAAGGGAGGGATGCGCTTTGTCTGTCCTGACTCAGACCATTGGCCCCAAACAACGACCATGTGCCTATTTTTCTGCCACTCTTGATCCTGTAGCAAGAGCTTTGCCTGCCTGTCTTCGAGCAGTAGCTGCTGCTGCTGTCTCTATCCGACAAAGTGAGGGAATCGTACTCTCGAATTCCCTCACGGTACTAGTGCCTCATGCTGTTGACACCCTCCTAAACCAGACCAAGACACAACACCTGACCAGCGCACGACTGACTGGGTACGAACTGACACTGCTCGCACCTCACATCACGTTGAAACGATGCACCACGCTGAACCCAGCCACCTTGCTGCCTCTGCCTGAAAACGATCCCGATGTGCCCCCAATACATGACTGTGTGACCCTCACGGACGAACAGACTAGGAGTAGAGTTGACCTCCGAGACACTGCCTTCCCAAACCCTGACGGAGAGCTATGGGTAGACGGCTCTTGCATTAAACTCCCCGACGGCACCACCTCAGCTGCCTATGCAGTTACCACAGCCCGAACTGTAGTTGAAACCGCCCGCATCACGCAACGATCCGCCCAGGCGGCAGAACTGGTTGCCCTCACACGAGCATGTATCCTAGCAAAGGGGACGACAGCAAACATTTACACGGACAGCCAGTATGCCTTTGGGGTGGTTCATCATTTTGGGCTCTTATGGAAGGAGAGGGGATTTCTGACATCTCATGGCACACCCATCCTGCACGGAGATCTAGTCTCCGCTCTGACTGAAGCGGTTCTCCTCCCCAAACGACTTGCCGTAATCAAATGCCAAGCACACAAAAAGGTGACAGACATCATTGGACAGGGAAATGCACTGGCCGACATCACTGCCCGAACCACAGCTGAGAACAGGACGACGACTCGCATGTACGTGACTAGGTCACAAGCAGAAAAATGGACGGACGCTAGGGAAACTATTAGGGACATCCAAATGGCCAGCTCACCACAAGAATTGACTGAATGGGCACGGGTGGGATTAAAGGACGATGAAGGCTGCTGGCGGACAAAAGACACGAACAAATGGTTGCTACCCAACTCCTACCTGATCCCCATACTGACGATGGCCCATTCCCCTGCACACATAGGATCTGCCCCTATGGCCGAACTGGTCTCCCGAGTTGGGCATAACGATAGAATTGCAGACTCAGCCAAACGATTAGTCCAGCAATGTCTAGTCTGCCTGCAACACAACCCTGGGAAAGGAACTGTCGTACCCCGGGGAGGGTTTGGGGTCCCCAACCATCCATTTGAAGTCCTACAGATGGACTATATCCAGTTAGAAAGATGTCAAGGACTGAAGTATGTACTTGTTGTTGTGTGCGCTTTTAGCAAATGGGTGGAAGCCTACCCGACGCGTGACAACACTGCTATTGCCACTGCAAAAGTGCTACTGAAAGAGTTCTTCCCTCGCTACGGCCTTTGCCGTATTTTATGGAGTGACAATGGCCCCCATTTTGTAGCAGAGGTTATCCAGCTCATCCTGAAAGGACTGGGGGTACGACAGAAATTCCACGCAGTTTTCCACCCCCAATCTGCTGGACTGGTCGAGCGGCACAATGCCACTTTGAAACTAAAGCTGGCGAAAATAGTGGCTACCACAGGACTAAAATGGCCAGACGCTCTTCCCCTAGCATTGCTATCAATGCGTTCCACCCGCACCAAACACCACTTGACCCCTTACGAGGTTGTTTTTGGCCGACCCATGAGCATCTGGTCTGCGCCCAAACCGACATCTATTCACGACGTCCCGGACGTCCTAATGTCCGACTATCTGTATAACTTGACTAAAACACTGTCTGTTATTCATCATCAGGTGCTGCAGGCCATCCCCGATGCTTCCAGGGGCCCCGGACACTCCATCCAGCCTGGCGACTTCATTCTAGTGAGGAATTTCCAGCGTGCGAAGAGTCTGGAACCCCGCTGGACGGGCCCCTGGCAAGTCATGATCACCACCCGAACAGCTCTTCGAGTGGAGGGGAAGCGCAACTGGCTGCATGCACACCATCGCAAGAAGATCTCGCCGAATCTGACAACGACAGAAAACGTGACCACGCAAGAATAATAATAATAATCCACATTTGTAAAGCGCACAATCACCCGTAAGGGTCTCTAGGTGCTGGGGGCCGTCGGGAAGATTAAGCAAGCTATTGCCCAGAATCACATGGTGCTGGGCTAACCTGCCGCCGGAGCCGGGGATCGAACCGTGGTCCCCAGATTCCAGCGTCAGTCGCCCTGGCCGCGGCGCCACACCTCTCCCACAAGAAGAGCTCCTGAACCAAGATCGACCATCTCTGAACTGCTACCCGGAAACAGACACGCTTGAACTGACAACATTTCCCGATCCCACTGTGCCATTCAGAGAAGGGTACAACCTACGACGAAAGGAGGGAGCTTCGGCTAAGTAGACCACTGACTAAGTTTATATTCTCAGAGTGGTGACCTAACACTACTAAGGTTGCCAGGAGAGAAGTCAAACGAAGTCTGTGGTTCTGCCCGCTACCGAGCCCCTTGAAGATGATGGAAGCACCCGATACGAAGATGATGGAAGCACCTGACTTGAAGATGATGGAAGCAACCGGATACCCAAAGACCCACTACCGCAACCCAAAGACTGACAAAATGCACAGCTCAAAGACTATTGCCTTCTTCATTACCCTTCTCTTCCGTTTCCTCCTCATGACCACCCTCTGGATCTTGGAAGAAGGTTCGCCAGCACATAAGACACTTCTAGCCACTGTACTACCTGTCACTGTGAAAGAACACCACTTGATCTCTCTTTCACCTCAACTCCGAGAAAGACGTAAGGAGTTCTGGAACAACTCCTTCGTACAACTGTTACACCAACACAACCTTGCCGCCAATGCCACCAATTGCTGGATCTGTGGGTTGCTGCCACATGCCACCGGACACTCCATCCCATTCATTCCTTCGCCATTCTCTGTTCACGGCTCCTGCCTCACCTGGCTGATTCTCCTGCAGGAGAGTTACTGAGATAGATCAATCTCCAGCGAAACCATGTCTCACTTTTATCAAGGGGTCTGGCTGAACGAAACAAAAAGAGCGGCCGCACCCTTTTGCCCACTGACGTCCAACACCTCTGTTCACTTGGACATCCCAGCCAAAGAGCGTGTCGAAATGCAGGTGTTCAACAACCCGGCCAGACCTACCTTCTCCTACCTCCGGAAACGAACAGCAGCCACCCTGACTGTGGCCCTATCTGTTGTCAATGTCTCGGGCCTTATATGCATCGAAGGCCTTGGGACACAATTTGTAGGTCACAGTGCCTGCAACATCACCAGAACTTTGGACACAACTGACCCACCCTCTTTTGTCACCTCTCCAAACATGTACTTTGTCTGCGGTACGAAAGCCTACACCTGGCTCCCAAAAGGCTGGAGAGGTACCTGCTACATTGCCTTCATCCTTCCTCCGACCTATGTGGCATCTGCAAACCACCACCGACAAAAACGAGAGAGAGACATTGATCAAGCCGACTCTACCGGAGCCCAGTTCCTGGACGCAATGAAGGGACTTGTTCCACTCTGGGGTCCAATGGCAAACAGCCGTGCCATCCGACATTTGACCCAAGCAGTTGAAACAACCATGAACATTACAGCTGGCATCCTCACAAATAACACAGCCGAGCTTCAAGCGGTCCGCTTGGTGGCTCTTCAGAACCGCCTTGTTCTAGATGTGGTTCTAGCAGATCGTGGAGGAGCATGCCGCATCATTGGGTCCAGCTGCTGCACCTACGTACCGGACAATTCACCCTCAGTGTACAAAGCCATCGAACATCTCCACAGACTTTCCTCCGAGGTTCATCAGGAACAAGAAGAATGGTCGCTTGGGAGTTGGTTCTGGAGTGCAATAAAAGACTGGGGGTGGAGGTTGTTTATGATTATCCTGATACCGATCATTGTAATTTGTGGGTTTTGCCTAGGCGTCCAATGTCTGCCACCTTTGTGTTCGCTTATTGCAAATTGCATCTACCGCAAGACTCTGGACTTCGAAGCCGAACGCATGAAAGCCTTGTAGGATGTAGAAATCCGCAATATCATGGGGATTGACGTGAATTAAACAAGCTGGCTAGATATGTTGAAAAGGGAGGACTGTTAAAATCTAGATTGCGGCATCAACATTATCGGCGCCACCTTGTCCCTTTTCCAACTTGTGTGCGCGTAAGCAGCAGCCATTTTGTGTGCCATGGCCTCTCTGCCCACTGCCGATAGCCAGCGCGTCTCTCCCCCTCACTCCCCGGCCTCGCAAGCATCCCCCGCGCCCTGACAGCCCCGGTCTCTCCTGCTTGGGCCATAAACGCACCTCCAGCGCAACCCTGCCTCCGAGCCACATCCCGTGCTGAACCCCCACACTCTTTCATCTCATTCATAAAACAGGCCCTTTGATAACCTCTTCCTCCTTGCCCGATTGTCCGGCCTGATCCCAGGCCATCACCTAGCCCAACAGATGCAGTTTATTGCCCCCTACAGTAGGACCTCGCCTCACATCAAAGGAGCGGGGATTAATCAATGCCTTCACACCCCTAGATCCGACCGATCGCCCGCATTTCTGTTCCCAGCGGAATGTCCAGCTGCGCGATAGCCATCATGCTGAGGTTGGGGTGGGGACTCCTACTGTAGATGTGTGGGAACGGGCCTGAACCGGGGATTCCAAAGATGCCTTTTCCGTACTTCAAAGCAATACCACGGATGTCACAAATGTAATAAAGCCATAAACCTGTGTATAAGAGGCCAGGCCTCAGAGATGCGGTTAGAGCACCTCGAGAAGATACCCTGTTGTCTGATTTGACGTGTTCTGCTCCGTCGGAATAAACTCCTGTTTCCTGCCTTCCAGTCTCCAGCGCCTGCCTCTTTATTTGGTAACCGCGAGTTGGGTGAGAGGCGGCTAACGCCGGGCAAACCTTGAAAAGGGGTAATCGACCTGATCTGCCTGTGGCACTCCTGATGGTTCCCAGTCAGGACCGTAGAGCACCTCGAGAAGATAACCTGTTGTCTGATTTGACGTGTTCTGCTCCGTCGGAATAAACTCCTGTTTCCTGCCTTCCAGTCTCCAGCGCCTGCCTCTTTATTTGGTAACCGTGAGTTGGGTGAGAGGCGGCTAACGCCGGGCAAAGTGCCACATATTGGTTTGTGGTAATTACTCCTTCTAGGGACTTTAAAGTTGAGAGAACCAGAATTAAGGTTGGAGATATCAGACGGAATTAGTATCTTTTCACCTCTGTATCTCCACCCCTTACTTTGTGGCATCTCAATCGGTGCCTATGCTAGAACATGGGCCGGTCTAGGAAATACATGTGAAAGACACAGTCAGCACCACAAATATAAACTAGACATCATACAAAGCTGCAGGTGGTCCCGGATCCATCAGCCCCATACATTTTATTAGGCAGTGTGACATCCATATTTCATTTAACACAGTATGCTTCCATATAGTGTATCACATATTTGTTGTATGTTTAAACTACAAATGGTAGAAGTAGTATGCATGCTTAAACTAATTTGGTCAGATTCATTGGTATTTTCCTTCCCTCCATTCTAAATTACCGTCAGACATTAGCCAGAAAAAACATCTTGACATTATTTCATTGTCTCCAAGTGACTTTTTCCAGAACAAACTACTGAAAGTCATCCTCCAAGTGAAAATGAACAATACAGTACTGGATTAAGGCAGCATTTTTTGCTTTCACCTCAGTCACGGCCATACTAGTGTAAAAAGAGTACACAGACATTATAATGTAGATACCATGTATTATATTGCACTGCTAAAGTCTTTTTAGGTCTCGCTGAGCCAGGGCATGCACTGCTCTGTGAGACATTTAGTATTGGGGTTTTCAGAGTGCTGCCACACGGCCTAGCGCTTGCGTTCACGCGAACGTGCGACGCGCAGCCGCCATGTGGATTCAATGGCTCATTAAGCCTTGGTCTCCCAATCGCCTCACTCTGCCCCACCCCACCACAGAGCACGTCCCTGCCATCACTTTCGCTTTCTCTGTGTGAAAGTTTTTAAAGATAAGCAATGAAGAGAATTGTTGCTGATTTTTAAAAGTGGCTCCTATTACCAGATAAAGTTTCACATTTTAATTAACGCGAACACACCCTGGCGGCCTCAAGATCTGGGAGGTAAACAATGCTAAATCCACTAACCAAGGAGCCATTTTTACAGTAAGCAAACTAAGGATGGGGCCTGTTTAAACAGGCATTGTTTAGGGGGACAGATTAACATTTTGCATACAGTGTTAACTCCCGGAAAACACATTAAGGGATTAACACCTCTGATTTATGAAATTGAAGGGTGATAGGAGGAACAATAGACTGACAGCTTTGTGTAAACTGCAGCGATTCACCGCAGAATGGGCCTGTTAAACTGCTCGAAATGAAGAATTACACGGAACAATGGACTCTCAGATACTCCCTCACAGACTCTCACACAGACACTCACTCTCACACAGACAGACTGACTCACAGACACTCTTACAGACAATCACACTCTCACAATCACTCACAGACACACGCCCACAGACACAGACTCACAGACACACGCCCACAGACACAGACACACGCCCACAGACACACGCCCACAGACACACGCCCACAGACACACGCTCACTCACTCCCTCTCACTGACTGACTGGCTTACTCTCTCTCCCTCTCACTGACTGGCTTACTCTCTCTCACTGACTGACTGGCTTACTCTCTCTCACTGACTGACTGGCTTACTCTCTCTCACTGACTGACTGGATCACTCTCACTGACTGGATCACTCTCACTGACTGGATCACTCACTGACTGGATCACTCTCACTGACTGGATCACTCTCACTGACTGGATCACTCTCACTGACTGGATCACTCTCACTGACTGGATCACTCTCACTGACTCAGCGCCACCACAGCATCACTCAGCAACACCACAGCATCACTCAGCAACACCACAGCATCACTCAGCAACACCACAGCATCACTCAGCAACACCACAGCAACACCACAGCATCACACAGCAACACCACAGCATCACACAACACCAACACAGCCTCACTCAGCGCCACCACAGCATCACTCAGCGCCACCACAGCATCACTCAGCGCCACCACAGCATCACTCAGCGCCACCACAGCATCACTCAGCGCCACCACAGCACACAGCATCACTCAGCGCCACCAGAGCACATCGCATCACTCAGCGCCACCACAGCATCACTCAGCGCCACCACAGCATCACTCAGCGCCACCACATCACTCAACATCGCCTTTGCAATGGTACACCGCCACATCATCATTACTCAGCAAGACCCAAATATCATTCAGCATCACCTCAGCATTGTCTCAGCACCAGTCACCACCACCACAACCACCTCAACATCACTCAACACCACCTCAGCCTGCTCTCGGAATCTGCCATCTGTTGATTCTCCCCTAGCGTCTGGTCGCTGCTAGTGTTATAATACAGGTACTAGTTCACAACCTTCAACCTCTAATTGTGTATGCCCCCTCAAAAAAAACACTAAGAAAAATGAGGACATTTTTTATTGTACATACATTTTTTAATATGGTCGTTCTGTTGGACATAATGCCTTCTTCGTCATATATAAGGTGACATAAATGCTTGTGGCACTTTATTACAACTTTTCAGCATGCTGCACAGCAGCCACACTTCTACAGCACAACTTAAACACATTGGCAAAGTCAATAGCTCTGTCTAAACACTTATAAGGCCCCAAAGGCGAGACCTATTGGCTATGCCAATGCTTGTTTCCTAGTGCGGCTAGTCATACGATTTCACAGTTATCGTGAAGGGGAAACTGAATACACTTCAAGCTTATGTTTCCACATCAGGGGTTTGAGTCTCTACAACTTTGTCAGAGTATTTTTGTCGTGATGTGTGGGCAAGTGTGTACCAAAACCCCTTTTGAACGTTCACTTTATGTTTAAGGGTAAGTATTGATTTTGGAATGCTCTGTTTGAGTTTTTTTCAATGTCACTTCTCCTAAGTGTGATGTTAATCATTCTTGTATAGCGCACGTTCACTAACAGTTTCTTGGCTCATTTGCTCGAAATCCATGCAAGGCAGAATTTGAGTCCGATAACGACTGAACTTAATAGGCTTGCTTAAATACCCAGGTCTTAAGAATTTTCTGAAATTATTTCCAATCATCTTCATGTCGGATTTCGTTCAACAACGCATTCCAGACTGCCGGAGCCAATTTTGGAAAACTGCACCCACCAGATGTACTCATACAGAACTTTGGGAGAAGTCAGTTAGCATGTGTAGGTCTTAGATTGTGTTAGGAATGTAACTTTTCACCTTTTTTTGATCACAAAGATAGGTGCCAACTAACCCATTAAAGCGATACAAAAGGGGATGATGGACGGAGCGTTTGAGCAATTCAAACACTCACCCCCAGTCAACTGATCTGGGTTTAATCATCCATGTTACATTGCCCTTAATTAGTTTTAATTTTCCTGTTAAAAAAATCTAATTAGATTGTCGCATAAATCCTGCATGCATCTCATATCGGCCACAATAGTTTCTTGAGACCAAAGTTGTTTTAAAATATTTAATATTAATTTTTGTTGATTCGTAGCGTCAGTTAATCTTTTTGTATAGTAGTTTGATGTGAAGTAATTTACCTTTACATTGGGCCAATCCAGTTTTTAATTTTGCTTTGCAAACTTACTGTATTGGTAATGGGACTGTGTACGAGCAAGCAGGTCAGAAGCATACTGCCAAATTTATTCCAGGATGTAAAGGATACCTACACTTCCTCCTGAAGGTAGTGCCATTCTCTGATTCAAGGGTTTTAAAACTCATACTGAGATAGTCATAGGTGTGGAGTTTCTTGGAGAGAAGTGCTGCACAATGCGGATTAATCTCCCTTTTTAGGTCTCGCTGAAGCAATGCGTACGCATTGTTTTCGGCGAGATTATAGTAAGCGGCTTTCAAAAGTCTACCCACTGCGGATAGCATATAGTTCATGTGAGCCAGGCGCGTGCACAGGAATTCGCTCCCTCTACCACTCCCACAAAGCAAGACAAGAACATCAAAGCGACCGCGCCCGCTTTGATTCCATTTGCCAGCAGCCATTTCACGTGCCCCGCAGGTCATAAACAGGACCATCTGCTTGTGAATCGGAATGCTGGCATGGTTGCCCATTTTCAAGAACAAAGGTCCTTAGCCTAGCAATTAATAATGAAAACATTTTCACATAGACTTCAATGAGAACTATGGATAGTCTTCCAATGTCCAGCCGGACAGAGGAATATTTATTCAAACAAATGTAGAACGAATAAACAAGAATGAGAGCACCAAACTGATAAAGAAAGGGCACAATCCTGTACCAAGCGTGAAAGAAGAAAAATAGAAAGAAAATAAAGTATCAGGCAAAACATTGGAGCAAGTGGTGACTTACAATACAATTCAAGCTTCAGTAAGCTCTAGCAAGCAGTATCCACAAAACAATTTACACAATGGCTAGATTGTGGTACCGATTAGAGAGTCGACGTTTCGATCCCTAGCTCCTGTTACAGTGGGATCATCTTCAGGACTAAAGGTTACAATTGCCTGATTTGTTATTTAGCCTGTGGGAATAAAAACAGGGGAAAAAAGAAAATAGAAAACATAATAAGATACCCCGTTGGAATTGCGGCAACATGTCAGCGACATTTGTAGTTGTTTAGACCATAATCGTGGTCTTAGCCAGTGATTAAAACAGATAAGGGTGAACATGCGGCGATGTCTCTATGATCCATGCATTAACCGGTGAGTTGGACCCGTTCTATGACCATGTGGTGCGGTCGGTACGGCGTGCTCCGTTGGGGGGGGCGGGGGGGGTTTGGGGACCAAGCTGATGTTACTTGCATGATTCAAATGCAGCAAGCTGCGATGCGAGGTCATAGTGAGGGTGGGCTGTGAAGTCCGTCGCAGTAGGAGTGACAAATGGTCGGAGTGATTCTCTGGGTAGTGCTTTGGGGCAAGGTGATGCTATAACCGAAAGATGTAAGTAGAAGGGTTCACAAGCAAGGAAAGTTGTAGTGAAGGTAAGCAGATTACCCGTGGAAATAGATGAATCAGGCGAGGTGCAAAAGAATTTACAAGTGTAGGTGAGGAATGGGGATACGGTGGAGTTAAAATGCGCGAGGTGAGCAATGAAGATACGGCGCATTTAAAAATGGGCGAGGTAGCGCAGTGCATAATGGATCGGGTGCCGTCTACGATGAAGTGACTCCGATAGACAACAGCTGATGGCGTGGCATACAGTCAATTCCTAATTGTCGATTGATCTGTGGGGAGAGATAATAGTTATAAGGGTTTAGGAACGGTAGTGCGTCTTAAACCAAGGTCGGTTTGAGTGGGATGGAAAAAAGATTACCTGCACAGTTAGTTGGTACGTGGTCATGTGTGACCAAGGACCGGTCCGTGTGCCCAGCCGGGCAAGTAGTCCACGGAAAAATGAAGGTTGTAGCAGCAATCGGTGGCTGCAGGTTTGCGAGGAGCTGCAGAGAGGGAAGGATTGTTTTAGTCAAGGGGCTTATTTTGGAACAGCTCGTGATTAGTCAGTCGGACGAGGTATGCGGGTGCGGCTTGCCTCAATGGAGTCTCCTCATGGCAGCGGCCGTTATTCCGTCCGTAACAGCGTGATTGCTGGAACGGGGTTGAACACCGAGCATGTTGGTTATGTCCGCTCGTGTGGAAATGAAAAAGGGACTGGAGGCGTGTGAAGGGCCCAGGCGTGGGGGCCATCTTGGGACAAGGTCGCTTGTGCGGCGGCCATATTGGAGTGGTAATAAAGAGCTGGGTGTTATGGTGATTAACGCAGAGTGCCCGGTTTGATAGTGATTACGTGCAATGTGAAGTAGAGACTAAAAACACTGTGCACATATACAGGTTTAAGCAAACAATCACATGCCATCTGGCGCAGGAATTGTTGTCCGCATTATCACTACATTTACAATTTACAGTTATAACAGGGCAAAAATGGTGATCAGAGCAAAATGGGTTTACATTTAACCCAGAATTTTAGGACAGTTAGTTGGAATGAATGTAGGAAGTGAGTTCATATATAGGCGGCTTACAGCAGGGTTGTCCAGTCCTCTGTTCTGTTGAGCCCATTCCTTATTGAGTCGAAAAGGATGATAGATTTTAGTTCCTCTTTGTTGAGCAATTGGGCCATATTGCCGCCCCTTGGTGGTAGTTTCAAGACTTTTAGCACTGTCTAGCGAATGTCGTCCTCGTGATTGGCCTCAGTGAAATGGTCAACAAGGGGCGCATTCGGTGTCTTGCATCTGATGCAGCTTCTGTGTTTACAGATCCTGGGCTTGACCCTTTGTGTTTGTCCAACATATACTTTCTGACATGGACAACGGATGAGATAGATTACGTTTGAGGTGTTGCAGTTAGAGAATGATTTACACTGTACTGTAATGTTGTTAAACGTGAAGCTTTTCCCTTCAATTGTGTACATACAAACATTACAACCCCCACATTTGCAGTGCCCAATGATGGGGAACAGACCCAGACAGCATCAAATGTTGTAGCTTTAGGAGTAGTGGATAAAGCAGCCCTGACCAGGTGGTCCTTCAGGTTTCTACTCTTGCCCAGCCCGCATCCCACCGTTGCCTTTCCTCTGCTCAGCTTCAACCAGTGCCCATGCACTGCTCCCCATCGTTCGCTCTACACACCGCACCCCTTTTCACTCCCCATGCAGCACAACCATCACTCAGTCACATCTGCACAATGACTTGACCCTTCCTCAGCATCCCCACCACGCCCCAGGTGTCACCCACTGTTTCGCTGCACTCGGTACCCTTTTTTTTACACAGCTCCACCTCAATATTCATACACCCTACTTATTTTAAATTACAGTGTCTCAATTGCAGGCAAATATTTTCGCCCCTTTTGTGTCCCCACATTCATGGAGACCTGTTTCGGTTTCTAAAATATCCGTTATCAGTTTTTGATTTCTGTTTAATGAATTCTGTGTACAAGGTATTTGGTTTCCAGCTTGTATGTATACTGCTAAGAGCATGGATCAGTAGGATGTTTACAGTGCTCCTTAAATTTCAGTTCTACAAAAATCAAGTATAAAACAATTCTCGTCCTCCACAAACGAGTGTATAGTTAGAGTATAAGGATAGGTGCAATGTATATGTATTTGTGCAAGGTTTCTGTTTCCTTGTGTTTCCCTTTCAGAAATTCACAAGCACCTTTCAGAGCATACATCGTTGCTCACCCTCACACCCCCCTCACCCTCTCACCCTCACACCCCCTCACCCTCACACCTCCCTCACCTCCACCCGTCACCCTCACCCAGTCACCCCCACACACCTCCCTCACCTTCACCCAGTCACCCCCACACACCTCCCTCACCTTCACCCGTCACCCCCACACACACCCCTCACACTCAACCACTCAACCACACTCATTCACCCACATTCATTCACCCACATTCACCCACATTCACCCCCTCACACCCCCTCACACCCACACACCCTCACTCACCCTCACTCACCCTCTCACACCCACCCTCTCACACTCACCCTCTCACACCCACTCACCCTCTCACACCCACACTCACCCTCTCACACCCACACTCACCCTCTCACACCCACACCCACACTCACCCTCTCACACTCACACCCACACTCACCCTCTCACACTCACACTCACACCCACCCTCACCCTCACCCTCTCACACTCACACTCACCCTCTCACACTCACACACACCCTCTCACACCCACACACACCCTCTCACACCCACACTCACCCTCTCACACCCACACTCACCCTCTCACACCCACACTCACCCTCTCACACCCACACCCACCCTCACACCCACACCCACCCTCACACCCACACCCACCCTCACACCCACACCCACCCTCACACCCACACCCACCCTCACACCCACACCCACCCTCACACCCACACCCACCCTCACACCCACACCCACCCTCACACCCACACTCACCCTCACCCTCTCACACCCACACTCACCCTCTCACACCCACACTCACCCTCTCACACCCACACTCACCCTCTCACACCCACACTCACCCTCTCACACCCACACTCACCCTCTCACACCCACACTCACCCTCTCACACTCACACACACCCTCTCACACCCACACACACCCTCTCACACCCACACTCACCCTCTCACACCCACACTCACCCTCTCACACCCACACTCACCCTCACCCTCTCACACCCACACCCACCCTCACACCCACACCCACCCTCACACCCACACCCACCCTCACACCCACACCCACCCTCACACCCACACTCACCCTCTCACACCCACACCCACCCTCACACCCACACCCACCCTCACACCCACACACCCACACCCACCCTCACACCCACACCCACCCTCACACCCACACTCACCCTCTCACACCCACACTCACCCTCTCACACCCACACTCACCCTCTCACACCCACACTCACCCTCTCACACCCACACTCACCCTCTCACACCCACACTCACCCTCTCACACCCACACTCACCCTCTCACACCCACACTCACCCTCTCACACCCACACTCACCCTCTCACACCCACACTCACCCTCTCACACCCACACTCACCCTCTCACACCCACACTCACCCTCTCACACCCACACTCACCCTCACACCCACACTCACCCTCTCACACCCACACTCACCCTCTCACACCCCCACTCACCCTCTCACACCCCCACTCACCCTCTCACACCCCCACTCACCCTCTCACACCCCCACTCACCCTCTCACACACCCACTCACCCTCACACCCATTCACCCTCTCACCCTCTCACACCCACTCACCCTCTCACACCCACACCCACACTCACCCACACACGCTCACACCCATACCCACACTCACCCACACACGCTCACACCCACACCCCCTCAACCTCACAACCCCTCACACCCACTCACCCTCACACACCCTTCACACCCCCTCACTCACTCACACACCCTCACTCACCCACACTCACCCTCACACCCACACTCCCTCACACACCCACACTCCCTCACACACCCACACTCACCCTCACCCTCTCACACCCACCCTCACCCTCTCACACCCACACTCACCCTCTCACACCCACTCACCCTCACACCCACACCCACACCCACACTCACACCCACACTCACCCTCACACCCCCTCAACCTCACAACCCCTCAACCTCACAACCACTCAACCTCACACCCACACTCCCTCACACACCCACACTCACCCTCACCCTCTCACACCCACCCTCACCCTCTCACACCCACACTCACCCTCTCACACCCACACCCACACCCACACCCACACTCACACCCACACTCACACCCACACTCACCCTCACACCCCCTCAACCTCACAACCCCTCAACCTCACACCCACTCAACCTCACACCCACTCAACCTCACACCCACTCAACCTCACACCCACTCAACCTCACACCCACTCAACCTCACACCCACTCAACCTCACACCCACTCAACCTCACACCCACTCAACCTCACACCCACTCAACCTCACACCCACTCAACCTCACACCCACTCAACCTCACACCCACTCAACCTCACACCCACTCAACCTCACACCCACTCAACCTCACACCCACTCACACCCCCTCACCATCACACCCCCTCACCCTCACACCCCCTCACCCTCACACCCTCACACCCTCACACCCTCACACTCAAACCCCCTCACCCTCAAACCCCCTCACACACCCTCACCCTCACACCCCCTCACCCTCACACCCCCTCACACCCCCTCACCCTCACACCCCCCGTCACCCTCACACCCCGTCACCCTCACACCCCTTCACCACATCCCTTCACCCTTACACACACCACCTCACACTCACCCTCCCTCAACCCCCTCACCTCTCACCCTCATACCCTCACCCCCCTGACAGACACCCTCATCACCCTCACCCAGTCACCCTCACAACCCCTCACCCTCACCCCCCTCACCCTCACACCCCCTCACCCTTACACCCCCTCACCCCCTCACTCACCCTCATACCCCCTCACTCACCCTCACTCACCCTCATACCCCCTCACACCCCCACACCCTCATACCCCCTCACACCCCCACACCCTCATACCCCCTCACACCCCCACACCCCCACACCCCCTCACACCCCCACACCCTCATACCCCCTCTCACACCCCCACACCCTCATACCCCCTCACCCTCATACCCCCTCACACCCCCACACCCTCACTCACCCACACACCCTCACTCACCCACACACCCTCACTCACCCTCACAACCCACTCACCCTCACAACCCACTCACCCTCACAACCCACTCACCCTCACAACCCACTCACCCTCACAACCCACTCACCCTCACAACCCACTCACCCTCACAACCCACTCACCCTCACAACCCACTCACCCTCACAACCCACTCACCCTCACACCCCCTCACACACACCCTCACCCTCACACACCCCCTCACCCTCACACACCCTCACCCTCACACCCCCTCACCCTCACATACCCCCGTCGCCCTCACCCCCGTCGCCCTCACCCCCGTCGCCCTCACCCCCGTCGCCCTCACCCCCGTCGCCCTCACACCCAGTCACCACACCCCTTCACCCTCACACACACCACCTTACACTCACCCTCCCTCACCCCCTCACACACCCTCACCCTCACCCATCCCCACCCACCCTCACCCTGTCACCCTCACACCCCCTTACCCTCACAACCCCTCACCCTCACAAGCCCTCACCCTCACAAGCCCTCACCCTCACGCCCTTACCCTCACACCCCCTCACACCCTCATACCCCCTCACCCTCACACCCTCACCCCCCTCACCCTCACCCTCCCTCATCCTTACACCCCATCACCCTCACCCCCCTCACACCCCCTCACCCACCCCCTCACCCTCATACCCACTCACCCTCACACACCCACTCACCCTCATACCCTCACACCCTCTCACCCCCTAACCCTCACACACCTTCACCCTAACCCCCACACACCTTCACTCACCCTCACACCCCCTCACTCACCCTCACACCCCCTCACTCACCCTCACACCCCCTCACACACCCTCACCAGCATAGCATAACAAAGAATAGCATAACAGAACACAGCATAGCATAACAAAAAAAAGCATAGGATAGCAAAACATAGCATAACAAAGCATAGGATAGCAAAACAAAACATAGCATAACAAAACGGAACAAAGCATAGCATAACAAAACGGAACATAGCATAACAAAACACAAAGCATAGCATAACAAAGCATAGCATAACAAAGCATAGCATAACAAAGCATAGCATAACAAAACATAGCATAACAAAGCATAGCATAACAAAGCATACCATAACAAAGCATACCATAACAAAACATACCATAACAAAACATGAAACACAAAGCATAGCATAGCATAACGAAACATAGCATAACAAAACACAACAAAACATAGCAGAACAAAACACAACAAAGCATAGCATAGCAAAACACAGGATAGCATAAAACAAAGTTTAGCATAGCATAAAACAAAGCATAGCATAAAACACATAGCATAACAAAACATTGCATAGCAATACAAAGAATAGCAAAACAATGCATAGCATAATAAAAAAACACAAAACATCATAGCATAACAAAACATAGCATAGGATAGCAAAACTAAACATAGCATAACAAAACAATACATAGCATAGCAAAACAATGCATAGCAAAACAATACATAGCATAGCAAAACAAAACATAGCATAGCAAAACAAAACAAAACAAAACATAGCATAGCAAAACAAAACAAAACAAAACATAGCAACATAGCATAGCATGGCAAAACATAGCATAGCATGGCAAAACATAGCATAGCATGGCAAAACATAGCATAGCATGGCAAAACATAGCATAGCATGGCAAAACATAGCATAGCATGGCAAAACATAGCATAGCATGGCAAAACATAGCATAGCATGGCAAAACATAGCATGGCATGGCAAAACATAGCATGGCAAAACATAGCATGGCAAAACATAGCATGGCAAAACATAGCATGGCAAAACATAGCATGGCAAAACATAGCATGGCAAAACATAGCATAGCATGGCAAAACATAGCATAGCATGGCAAAACATAGCATAGCATGGCAAAACATAGCATAGCATGGCAAAACATAGCATAGCATGGCAAAACATAGCATAGCATGGCAAAACATAGCATAGCATGGCAAAACATAGCATAGCATGGCAAAACATAGCATAGCATGGCATGGCAAAACATGGCATGGCAAAACATAGCATGGCATGGCAAAACATAGCATGGCATGGCAAAACATAGCATGGCATGGCAAAACATAGCATGGCATGGCAAAACATAGCATGGCAAAACATAGCATAGCATGGCAAAACATAGCATAGCATGGCAAAACATAGCATAGCATGGCAAAACATAGCATAGCATGGCAAAACATAGCATAGCATGGCAAAACATAGCATGGCATGGCAAAACATGGCATGGCAAAACATAGCATAGCATGGCAAAACATAGCATAGCATGGCAAAACATAGCATAGCATGGCATGGCAAAACATGGCATGGCAAAACATAGCATGGCATGGCAAAACATAGCATGGCATGGCAAAACATAGCATGGCATGGCAAAACATAGCATGGCATGGCAAAACATAGCATGGCAAAACATAGCATAGCATGGCAAAACATAGCATAGCATGGCAAAACATAGCATAGCATGGCAAAACATAGCATAGCATGGCAAAACATAGCATAGCATGGCAAAACATAGCATAGCATGGCAAAACATAGCATAGCATGGCATGGCAAAACATGGCATGGCAAAACATAGCATGGCATGGCAAAACAAAGCATGGCAAAACAAAGCATGGCAAAACAAAGCATGGCAAAACAAAGCATGGCAAAACAAAGCATGGCAAAACAAAGCATGGCAAAACAAAGCATGGCAAAACAAAGCATGGCAAAACAAAGCATGGCAAAACAAAGCATGGCAAAGCATAGCATAGCATAACAGCATAGCATAGCATAACAAAACAAAGCATAGGATAGCAAAACATAGCATAACAAAACAAAACATAGGATAGCAAAACAAAACATAGTATAGCATACAGCATCTATCGGCACCACCACAGCATCACTCAGGGGGCACCACAACATCACTATGCACTACCACAGCATCACTGAACGCCACAGCATCACTCGTTCGCCATCACAACATCACTCAGCAACCCACAGCATCAATCTGTGCAACCATTCAACAACAACTGGTTCAAATATGTTCTCTCAATGTTTCAAGCTTTATTACAAATGTCACAAAAAGATGTTAATATTTTACTTTTGTTCTTGGATTTTCGTCACAATAAAATACACTGTACATAATCTTCACAAAAGTTATTAAAAAAGTTTAAGCTATTGCCAATATAAATTACAATAACTTTTATTTAAGTATTAATTATTTAAAAAAATTAAAAGCCATTGTTATTTGTAATATCAATACATCTAAGTCACGTAAATATAAAACATGTTGCATTACAAATGCTATAGGTGTCACTTTTGCAAAAGTTAAAAGTATTGGCATTGTAAATGACAAAGCTATTAATTTCGCTATTTTCAAAACCAACACAAATAACAAAATTGTCATTTACAAGACCAATCGCTCAAACTTTCCTAATGCGAGACCTATTGCATTGCAAATGCTTGTTTCACCGTCCTATTCCAATGCAAAAAGTGCCCGAGTGGATGTGTACTTTAATGTCATTGGGACTGTAACTCTCAAAACGTTAAACAAGGGTTGCAGTCAGCAGGCTTGATATATTTAAATATATAGTCTTCGGACAACTTAATCCCTTCAATGTTTAAAGAACAAGCAGCATGTCTACTGTGTTTGCGTTTTCCTTAAACTCTAGAGTAGCTAACAAATTAGATCACATTGGATTCCTTGGTAATGAGAATGCGTGTGTAACTACAGGGACGCTTCACCAAAATAGATCTTTGACTCTAATAGGTCTGCGCCATTCCCAATAACGAATTACTTTTGGCTAATGACACAAGCACCTATACTGGTGAGCCTACACTAGCTGTCCACGTCCAGAAAGTCAAAAGTGCACTACCCACTTTTTCCCTGGGGTACAACATTCTGGCAACTGGTGACCAAATGGATAAATCTGCCCAGTCTCTGCAAGGGTTCAGCACTCCTCCTTCAGAATGAGCTATAGATATAATGTCCGTGGTTATGGGGGGCACAGGAAAATGGTACCCGACGAACTGAAAGATAAAAATACTGCACCCTCCTTCCTAATTTCCTTGAAATGAGTCATGGACATACTTTCACCCAACAGGCCAGGGGATCTGGAGCCTGATGAAGTGATGGATAACTAACCCTCATCCTCAAGAACACACTATCACGGATGCCTTTAGCCCCCCCTCCCCTCTTATGGGGCCTCATACATGGCGGAACAGAGGCTATCTTCTCAGACAGAGCCCCAGTGCTCTGCTCCACAAAGGCATGCATAGATGGTAGCTAAGGGACGCCCTACTGAATACTTGGGCCACCAAACTCTCTCTGACCCTCGGAACTGCACGGGATCTGCCCGCCTCCAGTACTAATTTCAGCGTGTCCTTACCCCCAACCGCGGAGCGCGAGACTGCCGGGACCAACAGGACCAACAGGACTACAGTCCCCACAAGGCAGCGCGCTCTCGCGGGACTGACTGCGAGGTTTCAGGGGATAAAGCAACATCTGGGCTCCCGCGGCGCGGGATGCGCGCCGGTTTGCCCGGGCCAAGGGCGGGCCCGTCCTTGCCCGTCATAGCCTGGTATAGACTGGACTGGGCTAACCCCTCTGTCATCTGGACACTTGCAGCCTTAGGGGTAAACTGGACTATTATACTGCCTGAATTTAAAGTGTGCTTAGCATGGTTTTCTTTGCAAGACTTGAAGAGGTGCTCTTCTAATTATGAGTAAACGGAAGGGCCCAGCTGCCACTCTAGATGCTTTCATTATAAGGGCAGAATCTCTACTCAATCATGAGATCCAAATCGCAGAAAGGCGATTATCGCTTGAACCGATACACACCCATCTGAGCTCACCCAGGCTTTCATGTACCCCACACCTTTCTCCATTAGTGGGTGGGGAGGAGGCGGAGATGGAAAATTCCTCTGCTGCTTTTTCACCATCGTCCGGGCTAAATGACACATCCCACCCACCCCATCCAACACCCGAAACTGGATTAAGGAAGCAAAATACTAGATCGGGGAAAACGTGGGATGACAAATGTGTCAAAAAAAAGGCCATCCCGGAGACAAGGAAAACAAGGGCTAAGGGGGCGGAGGGGTCCCTACAAGTAGCCAAGCCCAAATTCATTACTGTGTCGCCAAAGGTATTTGTGAAGAGTGTATGTACTCCGACGGAAATTAATGAAGATCGTTAACATTTTGAATTGGGTAGTCATTATGGGGATCTTGAGTGCATGGTAAAAAGATCTCTAGATTCTGTCAAGGAGGCCGTACTACTAGAGGTCGGGGCTTTGATTAGCGCATCCCTAAAACCTGTGGCAGAGAAGTTGTGCCAACTGCAAAACTCAATAGAAACAAGGGGGAATGGTAGTAAGCAATATAGTGAAAGTTCACAAAAGCTAGGGACTCACAGAGTACAGAGAGTCCCACTTCCGCCTACAGCTAAGGAAGATGACAGATAAACAATGGCTGGGATAGAACATAGTTCAAGGACTACTGCACCTAGAATCAGTACTAGACAAAATCCCAACCAAATAAGGGATGACACAATGATAACAACTGAGGACGAAACAAGAGTGACTAGTATACCACAACGAAATGAGGAGGGTACCCTACACAGAGAGCCATCCCATCTTAAATCAGGTAATCGTTTTGACAAGCCACTACTGTACAGCCCAAAAGGTACTGATTTAATTCCGAAAAATGATATACTAGACCTACCCCCCCCGACTCTTGTCCATATGTTCTAGTCTTAACAGGGGTACCGGCACTCAGGGGGGAACACAACGAGAACTGGGCCAACTTGAGAAACAAGACGATAGACTGGTTAGCTAAATACAGGCAATTTAACCATGCTAGAGTAGATGACATACTAATGGTACGAAGGGTGGGTTGGGTGGGAGGAACTAGGAAGAATATTGGGGGCGATTGCGTGGTGGTAAATTTTAGACAACCACAGATGGCCAGGTCAATCTTGACAAATAAGGAAGTAACTGCTGTTGGGGACACTAATGTTAGTGCCCTGCCATTGGGGTATTTCTACCGCCCTTTTGCAAGAGGAAAGGCTAATGAGGCAGGCCCCACAGTTCAATTGTTTATTGGCTTTGAGGTATTGTCCTCCCTAGATGATCAGGATTGACATCCAAAGTCTCCATTCCGCGGGCTGGGTGTTTTTACACTGGCTAGTAAAAAGGATCCCATAGTTAGGGAAAATATTATTATAGGGACATTGACAGGGGAGGCTTATCAGGTTGAGCTACCAAGGGAGCAGGTCAATGGAAAAGCGCCTGCAGAAGTGCAGAAGGCAGACGGAAGGGGGCATAGAAATACTGCAGTAGGTTATAACATCACAAGTTCACTTACGGGGTCCTTAGGAGGAACATTAGTGCAGCCTAGGGACACGATCATGCCTCCCAACTTATGCCTCACGTCATGGAATATTGCAGGCCTAAACGGAATACAGCTGATTTAGCCTGGAACAAATATTATAGAGGCCAGCGATATTACGCTTTTCCAGGAGACCTAGTTAATAGAAACTCCCCACAGAGTAGGCTTTAAAACATAGTGCGGAAGCCAGTCCATCAGTGAGAGGTAGACCTTCAGGGGGGTTAGTGATATGGATACGGGTCTCTTTGGAAATTAACATTGTTCCATTAAAAGTACCGTCCCGTGACATATTGGGATTAAAGCTAGTCGCAAAAAACGGGGAGGTCATATTTCTATTCAACATTCATAATAGACCAGGCCCCGCTTATTGTGAATCAGAGGTAATAAGTCAGCTGGAGTCCTTTATAGAGACATTGGGCCACAGACCAAACATTGTAATTGGAGGTGACTTCAATTGCAATTTTGAGGCCGTGTCAGGATTTGCTAACCTGACTGAGGAGGAAGACATGGCATATAAAATCCCTGCGATAGAAAGTGAGAAGGTGGCAAAATGCACAGTTGCCGTGAGCCAATTATTAAGAATTACTTTGGGCTACAATTTGAGAGCATGCAACAGACGCTTGCCGTCTGATAGACCAAATGCATACACTTTTGGGAGAGGCAAATCCCGGTCAAATATAAATTACATACTGGTGACGCTTAGACTTTGGAGCCATTTGGTTGATCTAGTAATCAACCCTAGGACAGAGAGTGACCACCAACCTTTGAGGCTTACCATATGTTTGGACGCTTTCCTTCCCGCCCAAACTGGCGCTAAGGAAATTGGAACATTAGAAGATGGCATTATTTTAAAGAATAATAATCGAGCTGTCAAATGGCCCTATATATTAGGGACTACTAAAGCTATCACTAGTGTTTATTCTACCTTTGTAGATATCATGACTCCATTTGCAGAGCAAGTAACCGACCCAATTAGGATTACTGATCTACATGATAGGTTGGTAAATGCTTTAGGTCCAGTGTTAAGCAAAATACCAAAATCGAGAAAAGCTGGAATATCAGATGGGCTTAATGGCGGTAATTCTTGGTACAATAAGAACTGTCGAGACGCAAATACTGAATTAGTGCAGGCAATTAAAAGTGGAGACATGGCCACAATAAGGATAAAGAGAAACAATTATAAACAGTCCCTGGCAGATGCAAAGAGATCGTGGGGTGAAGAGATTTGGGGCCCGATGTAGGTGGCCATTACCGGTCGGTAACGGCCGATTTCGGCCGTTACCGACCGGTAAATGGGTCATTGAGATGTAGGGGACCTTTTTTACAGAATTGGTAAATTTACCGAATCGGTAAATTTACCTATTCTGTAAAATACCGAATCGGTAATTTTACCGATTCGGTAAATCTCACATGTAGGTGGCACTGCAAACAGTGCCACAGGCCTTTAGGAGTCCGTATTTTACCACCCAATCCAAATGGGTGGTAAAATACCGAATCCAGGTGTGCATGCACATCTGTGCATGCACACCTGTGCCATGTGACACAGACATGCCCTTAGGGCATGTATGTGTGCCACATGGTACACATGCCTGTAATTGGGGCGCCAGAGGGTGTCAAAGTGACACCCCCTGCACCCTTGCAAAATTCGGTATTTACCGATTTGGTAAATACCGATTCTGTAATGCCCATTGATTCCTATGGGCTTCAATGCCCATAGGAATCAATGGGCATTACCGATTCGGTATTTACCGAATCGGTAAATACCGATTCCGTCCGATTCGGTAATGATAAGAATAAAATTACCTACATCTGCCCTCCTCTTTTTTACCACTTCTTAAATACCGATTCGGTATGAATCGGTATTTAAGAGTTGGTAAAAAAGATTTACCTACATCGGGCCCTTGGTCGGGTTTAATTAGTACGGCCAAAGCTAAGGACCAGGGCGGTTTTTGGAACCCGATAGCCAAAGGGAATAGGTCAGGAAGAATGCAAAGAGACCTATTTCTCGACGAGGACACATGGGTGAAACGCTTCTCTGACCTCTATTCTGAAACTGATGGTGATGCCTTTGTGGTAACAGAAGAGATGATAAATAACGCCAGGGCAGCTAAATTGTGTTTCAGTATTAAGGAAACATTATCAGTCTTGGAGTTAGCTAAATCTGGCAAGGCTGGATAAAATACCGGGCAACCTTTTAAAACACAATATGAATATATGGGGACCTTATATTAATTGTCTCTGTAATGCAATAGCTGACTTCGAGCCAATACCCAACACATGGAAGGGTGCGGAAAAAGTGACAATTTTTAAAAAGGGTGACGGCATGATCCGGCAAATTACCACCCCATTAGTCTAATCGACATACCACAGAAGATATTTGCAAGACATATTTTATTTAGGCTAACAGCATGGATTGAGGAGGTCGACCTACTCTCAAAGTACCAAGCTGGATTCAGGAAGAAGATTAGCACCGTGGATCAAGTTTTTAGGTTTATGTGCATCGCCTGGAAATATATAAATTTTAGGAAGGGCAGTCTATACATAGCATTTGTAGACTTAAAAGCTGCGTTCAATTTGGTACCCAGAAACTTACTATGGGGATGTTTGACGGACCTGGGGGTGCCAACCGAACTGCTTGTACAAATGATTAGGCTTCATGAGGGAAATTATGCCAAGGTCAGATGGGGACCGGGAGGCGAGCTCACTAAAGAAATACCAGTGAGTCGGGGGGTACACCAAGGCTGCGTACTAGCCCCCACTCTTTTTAGCCTTTACGTAAACGATATCCCTCAATATCTGGAAGGCTGTAAAAATGATTCTCCCAGGTTGGGTGGCGAAGTAATACCTGCATTACTTTTCGCAGATGATACCATCTTAATTTCACAAACCCCAGGTGGACTCCAAAACCTGATTAATTCATTCCAGTTATATTGTATTGACAAAGGCCTCCAGATAAATTCCAGTAAGACCAAATACATGTCCATTAACCCACATAGATCATTCAAAAAGAAACTAGAGCTAAATCATCAAAAGCTATCTAAACATTGGACACCAAATTGTCTCGGAAGCACCAACTTAACAAAAATAAAGTAATCTTGCTCCAAAATTGTTCCCCTATTATTAAACAACATGGGGGGAGTACCTCTAAGGCAGTATCGCCTGCTATTGAGGTTTTTAAATTTAAGGCAAAGGCAGCTGCTTTGTACAGAGCAGAGATATGGGGCCCTCAATGTAAAAGAACAAGTTTGTCCGGAAACTTCTTGCCCTCCCAATTAGGACCCCGTTGATCCCAGTAATAATGGATCTAAATCTGAAGCGTACCGACAACTATGCTGCAGTACGCCCCCTTTTATTTTGGGTAAGAATTTGGCCCACACCGGAGCTCCTACACTATAAAAAGGGCCTACAAGAGATAATGACCTCTGGATGCTCTAAAGCCATATTTTGGTTCCAACATTTGTCATCTTGGTTTGAGAAAATAGGGTTATCACATTATTGGGAGGAGCCCATGGAATTAACCACGGCATGTAGCAAGGTAGTAAAGACAGCTTTTTGGGCTTATGTTAATGATAAACTGCTACATGACTCTAACCAAGGCTCGCTAACCGCTTCATTTCTCATGTTCAAAGATATAGCCCGCTTTGAACCATTTTTAGATGAGGTGTGCCCACAAATTGTGAAATCCCTATACCTAAAATATAGATACGGGGTATTGCAGACGAATACAAACAAATCCAAATGGGGCAGTAATAGTCCTGAAAAAGAGTACGATAAGTGTACGTTTTCTATAGATGCGACCAAGGCTAAAGAAGATGATGCTCATATTTTATTTTTCTGTCCCTTATACATTGCCCCAAGGAAAAAATGGATTAAGCCTCTCTGCAATAATTTGTATATTAGGCATTGCCGAGAGGCGGAGCCTATATTGAGGGCGGATACAATGCCACGCGTGGTTTTATGTGTAGCTAAATTTTTGTTCAATGTGATGATCATTAGAGATAAAATAGGGTTGAAATTGTGACAGTGGTTTAAATAGTCTTACACATTATGAATATATTCCTGAACCAGCATTTTAAATTGAAAGTATTGTCCAATGAACTCTCTCCGATGCTGCATTTAATAATGGTCGCGACAGACACTTACCTTTTCTCAGTCGTTTTAAATTGTAAATAGGTTGAGGGCCGTCGTGACCCCTTTTTTTTTACCGATTGTTAACTTGTTTAACTGTTTTTTATATATTCTATATTTTAACAATATTTATTTACTGTATAACTTCCCTTTTAAATTTACACTAGGTTATGATTATGGAATTGTCACTGGAAACAAACTTCTTATGTGCTAAAGTCAACTGTCGATTATGTGTAATTGGTATGTGTTTATTTATGTGCTTTCTGGGTCTAAATGACCGAAATAAAGTAAATTGAATTGGTAGCTAAGCATAGCAAGACTGCTGAAAGCGCCTTCTAATGCTTTTCCTTTTTCCATGGTACACCAGAAAAAGTTGCCTTCTGGTGAGCATATTCCTTCTCCCACAGCCTGTGCACAGCCAGTCCTGAGGAACAGCCTGCATAAACCCACACAACAGTTTCTCTACCGAGTAATTAAGCAGCAAATCTCAACAGATACATGGAAGTTTAAAAACAATTTCCATGCCAAACGCATATTAGGAGTAAGATCGAGCTTTTCATATAGAACTAAAAACCTCTAACATGGCACTGGAGCACGGATGCGACACTACCCCAGTGGATGCTTGCAACATTAGAGACGGTGGCATGCATAAGAAATGAGTTGGTTATGCTGATTATCACACAGTTGTAATGTGGTTTGAAACAATATGTCATGCAACTTGTTATTTAGGGGCGTTCCGTATTGTCACCAGGTTTTTGTTTATAGGTTAGGCAGAAAGAATGTCACGTGAACGTCTTGCACTCTGCAATACAGCATGTCCTAAATGTTAAGGAATTTAGGTGGTTATTTAAGTGATATCTCAAATAGTAGTTGAGTGATCTTGCAGGCTGTCATGCAATTTGTTTATCAATAAGATGTGCATTTTATTTTTTATTTATTTTGAAAGTTTTATACAGCGCGAGCAAGACCCTTGCAGGTATCAGAGCGCTTTACAGGGTAAGTGTCTTGGTTTCAAAGTACAGGTAATTGCACATCAGGTTAAATGCAAATCAATGTTCGTATATACATAGTCTCGTAGCTGCATGGATATATGGTACGTAACAAAACGTTCCCAGTATATCAGGCAAAGTGTAGATACATTATCTAGGACATCTGGATTGATAATAGGCATTATAAAGTTTAATAGCAAAGATACGTTTGGACTCAATTTCTTTAAACCATGCTCACGTGAATTTAGCCATGAGAAGGGATTTCACTTCTTTTTTGAAAGATGCAGTGGTGGGGTTAAGTCTTGTTTCTGGGTGCCATCCCTGAAAAGGTTTGGTTATATGTTTTCTTCTTGTTGAATCTTTGTGGTTTCAGTAGCAGGTTTTTCGCACTTCTTGAAGATCTGAGCCCATTTCTGTGCCAAATAGCTGTGTGCCTTGTGATGCATGACTTTGTGTCATACATGCTATTTTCAAATTAATTCTGGCATCAAAAGGTAGCCAGTTCAGGGATTTTAGGTCCGGGGATATGTGGGAGCTTCTTTTAGAGCCGGTGATAAGTCTCGCTGCGGCATTGATTAATGCTCTCAGAGGGGCCGTTGCAGCTTTGGGCAGGCCGCAGAGCGAAACACTGCCGTAATCCACTCTTGGGATGACTAGAGCTTGTACTGCCAGCTTGAAGTCCTTTTCTGGCAGAAAAGGTTTCAGCTTCCTCAATGTATTTATCTGAAAGTTTGCTCCTTTTGTTGCGTTGCTGATGTGTTTTTTCATATTGAGGTTTCTGTCAAGTATTATTCCCAACGATTTCGCTGAGTCCACGATGATTGGTTGGCAGTTGAATGCAGTAAGGTGTTTGATCCAGTCTTGCAATAGGGGTAATTGGGCAGGAGGAGCGATAAGGAGAAATTCAGTTTTGAGGGCATTCAGTTTGAGATGGTTTTCTGCCAGCCAGGTCTGGGTTTTTCCGAGCGTAGTGTTGAGCGATTTGATGTCTTCTAGGTTATAGATTAAGGTATAGTTGTGTGTCATCAGCATACATGTGGTATTGCATGTTAGACACGTAGAGAATTTCGGTGAGTGGTTCTATGTAAAGATTGAACAGTGTTGGGGATAGTGAAGACCCTTGTGGGACTCCTAATGTGACTGGGACGGGTTTGGACAGGGAGTGGTTGACCTTGAATTGTTGTGATCTATTTAGGAGGAACGAGGTAAACCAATTTAGCACAGAGCCCAATAATCCCATTCTGTGTTTGAAAAGATCTAGCAGATTCCCGTGTTTGACGGTATCAAAGGCTGAGGAGAGGTCTAGCAGGATGAGTAAGCAGGCTCCATTCTGATCTACGATTTGTAGAGCATCGTCAATTATATGGGTCATGGCTGATTCTGTGCTGTGACCTGCTCGGAAACCTGATTGGTATTTGTTAAGTAGGTCAAAATGATCAATATGTCTAATCAGCTGAAGGTGTACACATTTTTCTAAAAGTTTGCCCAAGGTAGGAATGTAATATAGGGCAGTAATTGTTCAAAACCGCAGGATCAGCCCTGGGTTTCTTTAGAATGGGGATACCTGTCCGGCTTTGAGGATGTCCGGGATGCAACCTTGTCGTAAAGAGCTATTTATGATCTTGGTCCAGAGAGGTATAAACAGCGGGGTGAAGTCTTTTTCAGCGTTGGCAGGGAGAGGGTCGGTGAAGTGATTGGCAGGATTCAGGGAAATAAGCATTTTGTGAATAGATTCTTCATTGTAAGTAACAAAGGATGACCAAGATGCGTTATTTTTTAGGTCGAACTTTGATGCGATTTGATGTGGTGCAATTGTAGGAGATGGGGACGTGTTCATATGTGGGCCAGAGTGCGAGATTAGAATGCTGAGAAGGTCCTTCTTAATGCTCTCAGTCTCCTGAGTGAAGGAAGCAAATTCTTCACAATTGGGTTGTGGGTATGATTTAATCTTGGGAGCAGTGTGGTGCATCCTTAGATTGAGTTTTGATTAGCTCGAAAAGTTTTTGGGGACAATTTTTTAGCCTGGTCTAATTGGTGGCTGAAGAAGTCTTCTGTAGTGCGCTTGATCTTTCTGTAGTAAGCAGTTCTCTTCTTCCTTAGTATCATGAGGTGATAGGCGGATGGCACTGATCTCCATGACGTTCAGTTATGCTGAGAGATAGTCTGTCCTCGTTGAGTTTACCATTGAACCAAGGCTTAGAATCTTTTGTGGAGACTCTCTTTAGTTGAAGGGGGGCTACCTCATTTAGTATCACGTTCATGGAATTGAAGTAGTGATTGGCAAGTTCATGAACTTCGGATATGCCTTCAGGGGGAAGAAGTAGGTTATACCTGGAGGTTGTGATTATGTTAGGGTTAATGTTTAATGTGCAATATGTTCATTTAGTGCCATCTCGGAGGCCAATCCACTCGACCAGAGTGGGTTTCCCTAAGGAGGTAGTATCAGACAGAGATGCAAACTTCAGGTCTGGTTACCTGACTGCTATGTGGAAGGAGTGTGGAGTGAATTACAAATTCACCACACCCTATCAACCAAAATGCAACGGGTTAGTTGAGAGATTCAACAAACCTCTCAAGGGCATGATAAAAGGTCTCCCTGAAAAGCTTAGGCACAGATGGGACATCCTTTTTCCCTGCCTTCTCTTTGCCTACAGTCTGCCATATGTGGACAGGGCAGACATGGGCTTGCTCATGGCTACTGATGACGGACAGGGGGAAGAGTGTGATCCACTCCCTGATCTCCGCTCACAGAACCCTGATGGCGGCTCAGTTAATGTAGTGGCCTTGGCAGGCAGCCTCACTGAACAGCAACAGGCTGATTGTAAATGTAAATGTACAGGAATTTATATAGCGCAAATCACCGAGCGGTTTCTAAGCGCTTGCTTAGGGAACCCACCCCGGCAGGGTATCCGCAAGGTGAAAGCCAGGCATCCCGCCGCGAGGGGCCGTTGTGGAGATTAAGCAAGCTATTGCCCAGAGTCGCAGAGTGTGAACCCGTGAATCGAGTAGGCACCGGAGCGAGAGAATTGTTGAGTCCATGGACATTTTAGGACTCAAGACCCCGCCGAGCCGGGAATTGAACCCTGGTCCCGGGCTGACCTCTGCTTCCAGGTCTGCCTCCTCTAACCAGTGAGTCACACTTCTTGTAGGAAAGTCCTCAATCAGTACAGACATATGTTTTCACTGACTCCAAGTCAGACTACCTGGTGTACAAATGAGGTGGACACAGGTGACAGTCTGCCTGTTAAAAATAAGATTTATAGGCAGCCTGATTCAGGGACTGTATCAGGACTGAAGTCCAAAATATGTTGGAACTGGGAGTGATTGAGACCCCAGATAGCCCTTGGGCTAGTCCAGTAGTCTTAGTACCAAAACCTAAACCTCACACCCAGGGTAGTAAGAGAGATGGGCAGATGAACTAATTGATATTTTGGCCTCAGCTGAGGCCAAAATATCAATTAGTTCATCTGATACCTTTGAATGATCCAACTTCCAAAAGAATGCCTAAGAAAGTTCAGTGGACTGTTAGCTGTCAAAAGGCATTTGATGACCTGAAGCAGGCCATGTGCACTGCTCCCATTCTGCAAAGTCCTATTTCAAACAATCCATTGTTCAAACTGATGCATCTGAGTTAGTGGTAGGGGTTGTTTTATCACAACTGAATGAAGAGGGTCGGGATCAGCCAGTAGCTTTTATAAGCAGAAGGCTGACCCCCAGAGAGAAGCGTTTGTCAGCTATTGAGAGGGAAGCCGCTGCTATGGTTTGGGCTCTGAAGAAGTTGAGGCCATAAGTGTTTGGCACTCACTTCATTGTTCAGACAGACCATAAGCCCCTCTTATGACTAAAACAGATGAAGGGTGAAAACCCCAAACTTTTGAGGTGGTCCATTTCCCTATAGGGGATGGACTATACAGTGGAGCATAAACCTGGGAGTAACCATGCCAAAGCAGATGGACTCAAGATATTTTCACTTAAAACATGAAGACTCAACTGGTCAAGGTTAGTTTAATGTCCTTACATTTGGGGGGGTTGTGTAGGAAAGTAGTATCTGCTTCTTATGGTTCCCTCCCACTTTTAGCTGCTGTCACACTGTTTTGGCCTCTTCTAGCTGGGATCCTGCTATCCAGTACCCCAGTCAATCTGCTTTCTCCTATAAATTGATATGCATGTACTTTTGGTACACTCCAGATTGGATTCTGGGGGTACCCTCATCTGTCCCTGGTATATGGTACACCATGTACCCAGGGCATAGGTACCCCAAAAGGCCTCCCTTGGCCTGAAGCATGTATTATGCCACCCCTGAGAGGCCACACAAATTGACACGACCAGCCTGCTACAGCAGAATGTGTAAGCTGGCGCTTGCACCACTTAAGATATAGGTTCACTATATCTACTTAAATCACTACACTTAAATACCTATCAGTCACCCCTATGGCAGGCCCGAACAATCCTGAGGGTAGGGTGCTGCGCTTTACGTGAGAGGGTGCCTCTATGAGCAGAGCCCCTCTGCAGCCTTCAGAAACCATTCTCCGGGGTTGTCTGTGATGCAGCCAGACATATGTTTAAGTGCATTATAACTTCGCAGTAATTGCTAACCTTAAAACGGCTGCTTAGAAACATGTTGTGTTTGGTGTCAAACACCTTGGAATCATACCTACACAACAGTAACTGGTGTGGGAAGTAGCATTCCACCCTTCTAAAGGGACATATGTTTGTCACCAGTATACCCGGTACCAGCTTTCTCGACCTGGGCGGCACAAAATGGATGCTGCCAGCCACAATTCTGCTCACCTGCTGCTGAGCCAAGCTCGTGCAGGGGAATTCATGACAATAGGCATCCTGTCACAGGGAGGTGTAACCACCTCCCAGACAGGATTTAGTGTATTGGGGCTGGGTGGGTGCACTCTCAGAGTCCCAGAAAGTCTGCACTTGGGGCACATTTGGTGTCCCTGTGCATAGTCCAGCTCAAACCAGTTCTAGGAGCCATTTTCTCCTGCTCTGGCACAAAACTGGACAAAGGACATGGGTGTAGCCACCCCTCTGTCTGGACCCTTCCCTAGGAGGGTCCACAGAATCTTTCTAACCCCTTCCCATGGGTATAAAGTGAGTAACCTGGCTACAGGACCTGGACAAGATTCTGCAAAGAAGAAACCAAGTACTTCGACTGCCTGCACAACGCTGGACAACTGAAGAATCTCCCTTGGAGTAAAGGAGTTACTACCCTGCACAAGCAGGCACCTAAATGTATCGGACCAGTTTGCTTCTCCAGAGCTCCTGAGGACTCTGAAGATTTCAGCAACACAAGGGGTGGGTTCCTAAAAGTCCGTGAGGTCAATCTGCCCTCTCAGCTATTCTGAGACCAGTATCCCTCGTGGAGACTGTGCAACCCGAACCCCTGCGCACTTTGGCAGTTGCATATGCTTAGTGACTATTCAACAGCCTGTGCTTTGGACTCCATGTTGTACCAACCACGAGCAGCATTTGCACCGGCGATTTCCAGCCTCCACTCCACGAGTGTCCTGTGGGCTGGTATTTTGCTAGCTTGCTTGAGGTCTCCTCGCAATTCCTGATCCATTGGCCTGTGTGTCCTGGCGAGGGTCACCTTGCTAATTCTTGGGCTGCTCTGTCCTGACCAGACGGTGGGGGTAGGTGATAGCAGCACTGACCGCACGCTAATCGGGTACCTGACCTATACGTGCAGGTCTCACTGGAGCAGTCTGCGGGGCACCTTAGGATCTCCCTTAGGGTCGCTTCGGCTTGGCAGTACCTGTTGGCCTGCCCTTATATGACCTCATGGAATTAGGTTGTAAAGACACTTTTCATTTACTTTTTCACTGTGTAGTACCGTACATCTAGGTCCTGACGAATTGCCTTTTGGGCAAGAAACATGTTGACCTGATTAGAGGGTTGTAGGTATATTGCTCTGTACACCCTTAGCATTCATCTCCCCTCCCACTATTTTAATCAAGGGCGTCAGCCACGTCAATAAAGTTTATTGTGGACTGACCCACCTTTTTTAGCTCACCACTTTCTCACGACTACACTTTCACTGGCCCCTTACACACATGCACCATATGGCTGGAACAAAAGATCTCCGGTAAAGAGCCCCTTTACGGGTGCCCGTCAGACATTGCAGCGCCAGTCTGACGAGGAGCAGAACCCATATGATGAAGCATGACATCTAGCTTGCTAGGTGTGTGAGGGTTTTAGTTCCAAAAAGGGAATTTCCCCTTTTTTTCTGCTTCTTTGTTTACGCCCTACACTCTCACCTCTCTTCTTTTTCTTCACCTTCCCTGGGGAACTTTGTACCCTTCTTGTACTACTAGTCCTCCGGACACGTACACTGGACCCCTTTAAATATCGTCCGCTTATGGTTCCCCCCTTGTTGTTGATATAATTCTTGGGCTTACCTGGTTGCTGCAGACGTGCCCCGACTCTCCATTGTTTGGAGAGTCCCCTAGACCTTACTGGTCCACACCATAACCAGTTTCCGCGGACTGTGTGGTTTGCAGTTGCCAAGGCTTGTTTGTGCTCCAGCCGGACAGCGACCCCTCAGCTCTCGACACCCTTTGTGGGACAGCTCACCTCCGGACTCCGGTTGTCCTAGACATCTCCTGGTCCCAATGGCTGCAGGGTCAAGCAACCCTTCCTCACTCCTGAAGCAACCGACATCAGTGGGCATTCGACTACCGAGCCCCTGGTCACCTGAAGTGACCCAGACTCTGTTCCCTCTGCTTTCAGGTTCTTCTCACCTCAAATCCAGGCTTGGATTCCACCGGACAATCTTTGCCCTCCTGGCAGCAGGACTTCTTTGCATCTCTCCATTGAAAACGACGAAGGTTTCGGACACCACTTGACCACTATGCACCCGGCTCCTCTGGAATAGGTAGCACTGGTACTTCGGTACTCACTGGTGGATTGGCCTTAGGACCTCCAAAGTTCCAAAGGGGTTGCTCAAAGTCTTCTTAGAAGTGTCCTTGACTTGTAAATTTCCAACCACGACTTTCCCATAGAGTTGTACGGAGCACCCTTCTGTGTTTCCTCACTGCACCCGTCCTTCGTGGGCTCCTGGTGTCACTCCTCTGGGTGGTTCCTTGGGGTCCCAGCGATTCTACATGCTCTAGGCCCTGTGTCTATTGAAGTTGCTGTTATACCATTTTTTTTTAGTATATTGTTCGGTCTCCCCCTGGAGCCCGCTGTGTATTTCGCCATTTATGATTGTTCCATTGATTTAGTATTGTGTGCTTTGTGCACTAGTCTTGTGTAGAGACTAATAGAGAGTGTTATATTAATAAATTCATATTTTTATATAAACACTGAGGTTCTCCTTTCATTTAGTTTAGGAGGAGGTATTGTGGTAAAACAAGCTGCTTTACATTGCTTCAAGATTAAGCCTGAAGGCTGGTCTCCATAGCTACCACTACACTAGCTTTCAATAAGGTTATCTTTGACCTCAGACATCATGAGGGTCATGTAGCCCGATACAAGGTGCCCACTTTAGTTAGTGGACAGCATATACCAACCCACCTTCTCGCAATGACTTCCCATACTTTGCCATTACTCACCCTTGAGGCGGAAGCCGGGGGTTCTTTGCGCTCTCTTGCGCGCTGTTATTATTGTGCCTACAGTCGGTGTTATTGACTACTAATTACACCCGCTTTTTAAAAACTTGTAAATATTTTAGAGGGAGCTTTTTTATCTACCCCTACCTAGAGCGAGAGTCACATCGCCCCAGGTCTCTCTCTCGCATCCCACAGCGCCACTGTTGCCAGGCGCCAGGCACTTCCCGAGAATCTTCAGCCGCCATCTTGGCCTGGGGAAGGCTCGCGATAGAGATCTCCGCCCCTCCCGCCCTCCTCCCACCCCTTCAGATGCATATAAACAACCGACCTGCCCGTCCGCGCAGGCGGCGCGCCAAAGGCGCGCCTAAGGCAAGCCCGTCTGCGCCCGTCCGCGCCCATACGAGCCCAGGGCCAGTCATTATGCCAAATTCAGCAAGTACCTCTCACATCTATTCCCGAGATGCACTACTTCGTGCTCGCTCTGTGCCACCCTCATATTGTACTTCATTTCAAACGAACCCTCCTCCTTTTACTCACTGTACACTCTGTCACCCCCCCAACCAAGTGGCGGTAAAACGCACACTACGTCTGGGTCTTTTGAATTGTAGATCTCTCCACAGGCACTCGCTTGAGGTTAACCTCCTCATTTCTGAACAGGAGTTAGACATTGTTTCTAACAGAAACATGGCTTACGCAAGGTTCAGAAGCAGATATGGTGAACGCCCTTCCCCCTGGCTTTTCAATCCTTACCCAGGACAGGCCATTGGGTCGAGGAGGAGGCATCGCCATTCTGTATAAGGATTCACTGACCTGCAGAACCAAGAAAGGGGAGGTGGAAGACTGCGAGAGCTGCAAGTTCTCCTTCCAAATCTCTCACACTGTCGCAATGTCGGGGCTGTTAGTTTATCGCCCCCCAGGAAATACTGGTAACTTTGCCAGCTCACTTATGGAAACGGTAATGGTCTGTGCCGCCTCTGCCACTAACTTCATTACCCTGGGAGACCTCAATCTCCACTTCGACGACCAGGAAGACCGGTCGGCGACTGCCCTCCTGCATGATCTTAGAACCTGCGGGGTTGATCTTATAAACTTGGAGCCCACTCACAACAAGGGCCATTTGTTAGATTCCATCTTTGCAAATATCTCCACCATGAAAGCAGCCCCTCCTATCCCCTTGCCATGGACGGATCACTTTTTGATCCCTTTCACCTGGGAAATTAAAATAGAGAACTTCCCTCCCTCTAGTGTTGATGCACCAGAAAGACCTTGGGCCAGGCTATCTGTGGAAAAAGTTTCACGAAGTCTGGAAGCCTCACGCCCATCGCTTCCACAGGACCCTGTCCTAGCAGAAGCAGATCTCTGTAGGTGGATGTCGAACACACTAGATGCCGTCCTCCCTAGGAGATCGGCAGGAAAAAAGGAGAAAAGACTACATACTGCCCCTTGGTATACACCCGAATTGAGGGTTATGCGGAGAGCATGTAAAAAACCAGAGCGTGCCTGGAGAAAAAAACTGGGAAGTAGCTAGTAAGACGGAATACCGATCAGCGATGAGGAGCTATAAGCTCTCTATCCGGCTAGCTAAAACTCAGTTCTTTGAGGAGAAAATTAGTAATGCCTCAAACTCCTCAAGAGAAACGTTCTTGGTGGTTAAAGAACTCTTGAGGGTTCCCATACCCTCTGTCCCCTCGGAGAATTTGGAAAACAAATGCAACAATTTGGCAGAGTACTTTTACTCAAAAATTGAAAAAATTTTGAGCTCCCTACCTCAACCCAAGATAGGTCCTGAGCCTCTGGAGAATGAGAGCTTGCCCCAGAATATCTTGGAATCCTTTGGCCCAATTACTCATGATGAATCCCTTAAAGTCCTCCTTTCCATTAAGAGTGGCTCCCCCCGGGATGTCGTCCCCATGAGAATTCTTAAAATGATCGCCCCTTCCATTGTGGAGCCCGTCACCGAAGTTATCAACGCCTCACTAGGCGCGGGTATTGTTCCTCCCAATTGGAAGAGTGCAATAGTAAAAGCTCTCCTAAAAAAACCTAGCCTGGACCCCTTAGATATGGCCAACTACAGACCCATCTCGCTCCTCCCGGGACTCAGCAAAATCACGCAAAAATTGGTTAACTCTCAGTTGTCCAACTTCCTCGAGTCCAACGGTGTGCTAAGAAGCTCCCAAACAGGTTTTCGCCCGGGCCAAGGCACTGACAACGCCTTGCTGGCAGTCACGGAGGAGGCACGCTGCATTCTGGACTCAGGAGGATCAGTGGCAGTGATCCTCCTGGACCTTAGTGCAGCATTTGACACTGTCAACCATCGAGTGTTACTCCAGCGACTGTCAGACGCTGGAGTGAGGGGGACTGCGCTGAACTGGCTCAGGTCATTTCTCAGCGAAAGATCCTTCCAGGTCTGGGAAGGGGGCGCACGATCGGCATCCACCCACCTCCATTGTGGTGTGCCTCAGGGCTCATCCCTGAGTCCCACACTATTTAACGTGTACATGGCCCCTCTGGAGGATGTGGTGGCTCCTTTTGACATCAAGATCGTGAGCTACGCCGACGACACCCAACTGGTGTTCGCCCTCTCCCAATCCACGGATAACTCAGACACTTCATGCGTGCCTTTCAAAAGTCCATTCCTGGATGGGGGACTCAGCATTAAAACTGAATGGGTCTAAAACGGAGTTAATGCTGTTGGGACTTAAAACTCCCTCTCTTCCCTGCTCGGCCTGGCCTAGTTGCTTAGGATCTCCTCCCGAACCCAAGGCTGAGATCAAGAGCCTGGGCATTTGGTTGGAACAAGACCTTTCTTTCAGGACCCAGGCCTCTAAACTAGCTGGTCTCTGTTTTGGGAGAGGTGTGGCGCCGCGGCCAGGGCGACTGACTCTGGAATCTGGGGATCAGGGTTCGATCCCCGGCTCCGGCGGCAGGTTAGCCCAGCACCATGTGACTCTGGGCAATAGCTTGCTTAATCTTCCCGACGGCCCCCAGCGCCTAGAGACCCTTACGGGTGATTGTGCGCTTTACAAGTGTGGATTATTATTATTATGTTTTGGCCTCCTCCGATCGGTACGTAAAATACTGCCCCTGATTCCTCCTCTATCTCGGAAACTTCTAATCCAGGGTCTGATCATGTCCAGGCTGGACTGTAGTAACGCGATCTACCTTGGTGCCCCTGAGGCCACTCTGAACAGACTCCAACAAGTTCAGAACGCGGCCGCACGAATGCTATTTAACATCCCCATGTCTCGCTCGGCCAAACCAGCTCTGAGGGCGCTACACTGGTTGCCCATACGGGAAAGGGTGAAATTCAAATCCCTCTGCCTTGCGCACAAAATCTTGCAAGGCAAAGGTCCCCCAGCCCTGCAAAAGATGGTGGTCCCATATAAAGCCGGCAGAAGCTTACGCTCGGACCAGCAACACATGATCAGTGTCCCCAGAGTAAAAAAGGCCCGATCAGGAGGAAGGAGATTCTCCATTAATGTCGCTGCCCTTTGGAATGCCCTCCCCCTAGGTCTACGCGCGGAACCTTGCATTTTGCGTTTTCGAAAACAGTTGAAAACCTTTCTTTTTTGCTAAATCTCCTTTTCCCCTCTGCTCGTAATAATACTCTGTTCGGCAAAGCGCTGGGATGCTCCAGGGTAACTGTGCGCTGTACAAAACCGATTTAATAATAATAATAATAAAATGACGCTCCGGGCCTGTGCTCTTTTCGTCACCAAGTCGATCTCTTAAACTAAGGAGATCGTACAGCAGTACTAGATATCTACAGAAACTCTGCTATAAATCCCACCCAGCCATCACTGGTTTCTTTCTAAAGATGCCCCGGACTGCACCTGAGGCGGTTTCATTGGTTCAAGAATGTCTGATCTCAAACTCTCACTCAACAACGCTTTCTCCCCGGTCAGCTGTGGAATTACTGGGAGGCCCTTGTAGTCTTGTGGGTGGTTAAACCCTGTCCTGTGAAGGTGTCCGGGCCCAGATACATGTAGGCGCTGAGGATGGTGTAAGCGGGCAGCCATCTGATGCTTTTTTATGCAGAAATCTGGGTCCCAACTCTTGTGTTTACCCACAGAGCCAACAACATATTTTCTTGAACAGATTAAAGTTAGACTCGAATACTGTTGTTAAACCTGTTACATCGGACGCTGCCTTATTTGCAAATCTGGGTTCAAAACCTCTGGTTAACCAACAGTCAGCGACATATCTCCTCAAACAGGTCAAAGTCAGACTGTATAACAGTGGTTACACCTGCCCTTTCATCGTGTCAGGGGGATATTGACAAGGGAATAAGTGATGATGGTGCCGCGTATGATCCCAGGTAGATGTCTTCTCCACGGTTGAGAAGGCAATGGCATTTGAAAAGTTAAACCCAGGGGAAGATTTTACACTCCCAGATAATGATATAGAAGCCCAAATAAGGGGCTGGGAAGTCCCCTATGAGCATAGCCATTAGAATGATCATCCAATGAGTAGGCTCAAGGAGAAAAACACCCCAATTGTAATTTATTCTCCTAGGCGTTACTCTTTGCCTCTCTTATACTGTAGCACAAGTCATTGATCGGTACTTCTTTGGAGTCTGCCCATGATGTATTCCTGCCTTGTACACAACTGAAGTTGGGAAATGAGAGGGATGGTGTGCCTACGGAATATCTTGTTTGCATTGAAAAAATGTAATTCTATTTTGTATTTATTAGAGAAATCAGCATTACGTTCTGATCATATAATGGAAAAGATTTCTGTAATGTTGTTTGAAGTGCAAAAGATAACAAAGCCTGATACCATCAAACCTATGCCTATGTTACATCCCCATATGGAAGATCCGGTAAATGACAGGCCACTTCATCCTTCCCCTTGGGAGAGTTGAGAGACGTCTCCGTTCAAGCAGGACTACCTCTTTATTTATTGCCTCCCATTGAACCTATGTGTAATCTTAAAAAGGAAGAGTTTTGTCCAAGTACATTATTTGGGGTGTTTGAATTGGCTTCCCTTTCAGAAAAATCTTTACTAAAATCCTTCCCTTTGTTCAATAATGGTAAAAAAAAGGGGGCACTAGAGAAGCTGAGAAAACTAGGGGTCACGTCAGGCGAGTGGGCAGGGGAGGTCCCTACTCCCTCTACCTCTCAGGCCCAACTCCCTAATTTGTCAGTGAAAGGAGGGTTGAAAGCTGGGAAGAGGGGAAGCCTCGAAGTAAAACACAGAGGGGAAAATATGAAAAAGAAATAAAAAGATGACGTTTCTCTAAACAAAAAGCGTCAAAATTGCATTCCTCACTGATCCGCCAAAGGCCGATTTACACTCAAATTATAATGGAGGAGGGAGGTTCTAATCCCCCGTCTGATGAGGGGGCTCTAAGGGATACACTCACAGTGCATATGATACCGGCTGGGAGACTGGGGGTTTCCGGAACAGTAGTAGTTCCATCAAACCGGACGTTGCAGTCCCCTCAAGTATCTCATCCTCTCCGGACTAACGCGCTGGTCGATCCTTTGGGAAGAGAAATGCAAATGCGAGGGGGGTTCCTACGCACCAGATATGGTCTGGGGTTCCTGGAGACCGGGCAGATGAAACCTAAAGGTGGGGCCTCAAACACTGAGTATTACACAGATGGGGTTGAATAGAACTTTTACAGGGACCATGTGAGAAGTTGGCCTGGTATATGATGTCCACAGTTCTGTGGGCACCTTGTAATAGTCCAAACAATCCCTTATGGTGGTGGTTGTAAGTCAACCTTATAGACAAGCTATCCTAGGGGTAGCATGGACTAAGCAGCCTTAAAGGCTTAACTCAAGAGGGCATGTGAAGGCAGCTGTTTTACCATATGCAATCCTGTAATATCAAATGAAAGGACACCACACAAGTTATATATTATAAAAATATACGTATTTATTCTCAGAATAATCCCCAATACTCTTTATGAGTAAAGAAGCACAAGCGCTTAAACAAAAGCACAATATAACATGAAAGTTGCACAATTATGGATGAGGCCGGTGGCCACTCAAACCATATATCAAAAAAGTGGTATAAGAATCACTAATCGATCAGTGGTAAGGCCTAGGGCCTTGGGGATTGCTTGGACTACACTGGACTAACCACAGTTAGGACAGGAGTAGCCCGCGGGATTCGGGTGCAGTGCCTAAAGCACAAGCTTGCACCAATGTAAAGTCAATGGTGCGTAAAAGTTATCGTATTACAGTTTTAGGAGTCTTCCGACTGGACTAGAAGGACAAAACTTTAGACATAGACACTAGAGGTGTAAACCACTACAGGAGCCCCGGCGTTCAAGAGTTACCTCACCCACAGGAAGCGGGTGCACAGGTGCAAAGGTGTGTCGGGTTTCGTCACGAAGATCTAGGGTGCCTGGAGATGAAGATGCTGCAGGCGTCCAGAAGAGAAGTGTCCGGTACGATCCAAGGGTGGATCGAAGTTGAAGAGTACCTGAAAGCAGAGGGGACAGAGTCTGGGTCACTAGCCAGTGACCAGGAAGGAACCAGGAAGGAACCAGGCGATGTCGGGCGCAATCAGGTGCTTGTCGTGAAGCTTGTCTCCGCTGCCACGTGGACTCTGGGGCACCGAGGATGTCCTGGAGTGGATCACGAGCTGTCCCACGAAGGCTCTCGCTGTCGGCGGTGTCGGCTTCCGGATCGGGGTTAACAAGCCTTGGCAAGGGCAACCCACGCAGGATTCGAAGATCGCTTCTTACTCGGACCAGCAAGGTCAGAGCGGGTGCTCCTTTTCAGGGGAGCGAGGGCCAGTCTGGAGCAACCATACTAGCAGAGCAAATTCAAAGGTTCGTCGGTACTGGGGCCGCTAGCCAACGGGCAAGCGACCGGACCAACGCGTCGAGCAGGAAAATGCAAAAGGGCCCCACGCAGCACTCGGTGAGTGTGGAGGGGTGAGCTTCGGTGCAAAAGCTGCTCGGGGCTGGAGTTTCTCACGCTCCAATGCACAGCTTCGAGGGAGCCTCGGGAGCTGCACGGTCAGCGCTTCGTAGTTTTCCAAGATGGCCAGCCCCATGCTTCAGGTCACCTCCATGGGTCTCAGCTCTGCATAGACTGTGGATCGGGCTGTTGGAAGGCAGGAACGCTGGCTCTTGTCAATCTCTGTCGCTCGAGTTCCGGCGGGAACTGCAACAAAGCAATCGTCGAGGTGCTGGATGGTGCCTGTTTGCACAGGGTGGTCACTCCTTGACCACAAGGAAGATTCTTTTTTTTTTTGTTTTAAACTTTTTTTATTGTGGTATGTTCAAGAGACAAACATCACAGCACATCTGTATACATGCATACAAAAGATAAAGTAGTAAACGGGTCGAGGTATAGTACACAGCTATTCAGTCCACAACCCTGAGGTCGGACGGCCTCTTTGTATGACAAAGCCATATTAAAAGCAAATTAGTACCCGCATAAGATACAGATAAGGTAGTTGCACCACATGTTTTGTTATGAACAGTAACAATTAACCAAATAAATAAATAAATCCAGCAGAGAAAATCAAAACAGCATCCAGTCCAACCCAAGTGTTCAGTTCTGACCAGCAGTGTCGCAACATCCAAGGCCCTTGTTGGTGTAAACATATTCATAGGAACTACACACATTTCGCAAAAAACCTATGCAGGTCACCGCAGAAGCAAGTCCAATCCCCTTAAGCTCACAGAGCCCCCCCCCCCCGGATTTCTACGGGACAGTGCCAGTTCCGCCGTCGGGGAATCACATAGTTCGCCACAGTATGTATTCCATTGGCCCCATTTCCTGTCCCAAACCTTAGGGCAGCCCCTTTATTTTATACACTGTCTTCTCCGCTGTCATGCATTGGTCCATCGCTGCCACCCATCTTATTACCAAGGGTCTGTCCGGGGAGCCCCAACCCAGCGCCACGGATCGTTTGATCAACATAAACCCCAGCGCCGCCCATTGTAACTCTGGGGCGTTCAGGTCGTTCGGCCCCCACATGTTGAGGACACATTCCCTAGGTGATGCGGGAAGAGGTTTCCCCCAAGGAGCTGCTCATTTTACGGATCGCCGACGTCCAAAACTGTTGTATCACTGGGCAGTCCCACAGTATGTGGTAGAAGGTCCCGGGGAGGCCACATCCACGTAAGCACAGAGCTTCAGGCCGTCGACCAATCCTGGCCAGGGTAAGGGCGGACATATATGCTCTGTGCAGCACTTTCAGTTGGATTAATCTAAACCTATGACATATGGCCGATTCCCTCGGAGACATTAGCGCAGACCGCCAGTCCTCTTCATCTAATGGACCCAAGTCTGACTCCCATTTGGCCCGTAGCGATAATGTAATGTAATGTAAATGTAATGTAATGTAAATGTAATGATGATACTTGTAAAGCGCACTGTTACCCCATCTCGGGGTGTCCTGGCGCTGAAGACCGCTGGGGAACCCGTCCTTGCTTTCCCTGTGAGATGGTCCCTTCTGGGTATCTCCAAGGTGAAACCAGGCATCCCCGGCGTCTGTGGGGGGCCGCTGTGGAGATGAGGCAAGCTTAATGCCCAGAGTTGCCGAGTGTGATCCCTGGTTAGAGTAGGCACCGAGGCGAGAATTATCGAGTCCGTTGACCCTGGTCCACGACCCTGCCGCGTCGGGAATTGAACCCTGGTCCCGGGCAGTTCTCTGCTTCCGGGTCTGCCGCCTCTAACCAGTGAGCCACACCACTCCACGATAGGAAGGGATCAGGGAGGTTGTTGCCGAGCTTTCGGTAGGTAAGAGAGATGGCCTTTGCGTGGAGGGGTTCGGACAGTAGCCGGTCCTCCAACGGGGAGGTATCAGGTATGAAGGCAATGTCTGGAAAAGCGGTCCGGAGAGCGTGTGTAATTTGCAGGTACCGAAAGAGCTCGGTGGGTGCAAGGGCATATTTAGTTTGCAGGTCAGTGAAGGACAGCAATTTCCCCTTATGGATAAGGTCCCCAACCTCAGAAATCCCGATCATGTCTCATCTATCAAAACCCTGGGAGAAACAGAGGGATCCCAAGCGCTGCGCAGACCACAATGGTGATGCCTTGGTGAGTTTGTCAGCCCAGCCCAGCCGTCTATTGGCTCTGTGCCAAATGTCCACCGTGTGTAGCATGGGACCCACAAATCTAGATCTAGTGGGTTTGGAGTATAGAGCTCCCAGGTAGCCTTTGCGTCCCGTTTGTTCTCTATCTAATAGAAAGGCTGGATTGAGAGGTGAACCATGAGTCCATTGGTTGATCACTACAAGCTGGGAGGCCCAATAGTAAAGACTGAGGTTGGGGAGGGCTATTCCCCCATCGTACCAGCCCTGGAACAGCTTACAGAGAGCAATTCGCGCAGCGCCGCTGTCCCAGAGTAGCGTTCTGAGCTCGCCGTCTACCGCCCTGAAGTAGGAGTCTGGAATGGGGAAGGGGCAATTTTGTAGGACGTATAAGAAGCGTGGGAGCGCCAACATCTTAAACAAAGCCGCCCGGCCCGGGAGGGAGAGCGGGAGTGATCGCCAGTGTGCCACGTCGCTACGGAGCCTGCGGAGTGGGCCCAGTAGATTACGATCGTAAAACAACTTGTGATCGGGGGTGATGAAGATACCAAGGTAGGTAAAACCTTCCGTAGCAACTGTAATTGTGAATCCCCTGGGCATGCGAGGTGGCGGGCCATGCAACACGTACAGCACCGATTTGGTCCAATTTATGGCATAACCCGAGTATTTTCCAAACGTTTGTGAGGACGTGGAACAGGCTGTTAATGGAGGACTATGGGGATGACACATATATCAGGATGTCATCAGCGTAGAGGGAGATTTTGTCTACAGTCTCGTCGCCCCACCGCAGGCCTCTGATTGAGGCGTCAGTGCGGACCCAGTGAGCCAAGGGCTCCAAGGTGAGGGCAAACAACAAGGGGGAGAGGGGGCAGCCCTGCCTGGTGCCCCGATGAAGCGGGAATCTCCGGGACGTGTGGTTATTGACCCGGACTTGACCAAAAAGGTCCGTGTATAAAAGACACACCCATCCGATGAAGACGGGTCCAAAGCCGAATCGATGGAGGACCTCAAACAGGTAGGACCATTCGATCGAGTCGAATGCCATCGCTGCGTCGAGAGACAAGATAGCAGCATCCTGAGACATGGTGGGCCGACGACTCAACACGTTCTGCACCCTACGGAGGTTAAGTGCCGTGTTCCTGCCCGGTATGAAACCGGACTGGTCTGCGTGTATCAGGGAAGGGAGCACCAAGAGAAGACGAGTCGCTAATAACTTAGCTAGGACCTTGGCCCCGGCACTAATCAAGGAAATTCGACGATAGGAGCTGCATACCGTGGGAGGTTTGGTTGGTTTCAGAATGACCGTGATGGAGGCCAGCCTTTGATCAAGGGGGAGCACTCCGAGCTCTAGGCTCTCCGTAAACATATTCAGAAGATGAGGAATAATATCAGGGACCATTCCTTTCAGGAACTCAACAGGGACTCCATCGGGGCCCATGGCCTTACCGGAGTTCACCTCAAAGAGCGCAGTAGTGAGTTCATCCGCGGAGAGGTCGGCGTCAAGGGCGATCCGATCAATGTCTGAGACGGTCGGGAGACGCATCTCCTCTAACAGTTGTCTAGATTCAGTGGACGAATAGACATTACTTGCAGTGTAAACCTGTTCAAGGTGGTCGGCAAATGCTTCCGCCACGTCCTGTGGATCCATTGCCACAGATCCATCTGGCCTAGTTATGGACGAGACCCATCGAGATCCTTGGTCTCGGCGCTCCAACCATGCGAGCATCTTGCCCGCAGTGTCCCCGAATTCATATACCCGGTGACTCGTATGAAGCAGCCGCGCCTGTGCTTTCTCTTGGACCAGTGCCTTGTATATCAGTTGTTGGGCACAGAGGCGAGCAGCAGTAGAGTCAGAAGGTGCAGCGTTATGGGACGCCTCAAGGCTGGTAAGAGCAGTTTCCGCCTCTATGACTTGCTCGGCGTGCTTACGCAGAGGACACGTCTTGAGTGCTAAAGCTTCACCCTTCAGAACTGCTATATAGGCCTCCCAGAGTGTAACCGCCGAGTCCACCGAGCCAACGTTTTCCGCAAAATATAGGTCCGTTCGCTCCCGCAGAGCCAGGGGTTGATGACAATGGGCCCGCTCGCTATCTGGCAATTGTACGTTAAGTCTACCATAAGTGGCGAATGATCGGATATACCACAGGGGAGGCCCCTCGGGCGGACAAAGCAACCAAGGTCTGCGATGGGGCAAAAGAAATAGTCGATTCTGGACATGCTGTTGTGAGCGTTGGAGGAGTGCGTGTAGTATGGTGTGTCCTGAAAGTGTAGGCGCCAGATGTCTTTCAGCCCCAGAGCATGAGCAAAGTCAGCCAGTTCCGAGCTCTGGCGATGTGATCCTCTCTTGGGCCTACGGTCCAGGTCGTCACATTGTGGAATTGAAGTTCCCTCCTATTATAAGTGTAGCCGGGGGGAGACCTAGTATCTGGGTGCCCAGTTCCTAAAGGGATTCCCGTACCAAGGTTGGTGGGAGGTATGCTGAAATGATGTTCAGGGGGTGCCCTTCCCAGGTGGCCTCTACTATTGCAAAACGGCCTAGGGGGTCAGCCCAGCAGCGTGAATAGGTGAGTGCAAGGGAGTTCCTAACTAAAATCCCCGTGCCTCGGGAACCAGAGGTGAACCTAGCATGGACCAAAAGCCTATATCCCCCTTTCTGCAGCGCCCGGCAGGTGTTACCAACCAGGTGGGTGTCCTGCAACAAGACTATATCGGGGAGTGGCGTCAAAGGAACTTAAGGACCACACTTCTTTTTAACTTATGACCTAAACCATTGACGTTCCATGTAAGGACCGTCCGGGATCTAGAGATTTGATGTGTCATAGTTGTGAAGTGGGAGAGTCAAATAAATGAATCGTCTAGGAGGGGGCCACATACGCCGGCCACCCCCCAAGACGACCCGGAATGTAGGGTAGGTGGAGACGTGCCGTCCCCGGAGGCCAGACTGCAACCAGGGGAGCCAGCCACGCCCCGCGGGACCCTGAACAGACAAGAAGGCTAAGCTAAAGACATCTCTGCTGGAGACACAAGGATAGATGGGCAAAACTAGATGACCACTGGAAACTCTGCTAAGGACAAAGGTGAACCAAATAACAGCGACAAAACATTTCCAACCCCTTCCACCCCCTCCCCTTCCCCCCACCCTGCTTCCCTGCCCGCGGATCCAGAACTATCCACACCCCAACTCGGCAGAGTGCCTGTCGCCCTCCCACTCAGATTTAGGGTACGAGAGAAGCCGCCAGTGCCGCTTGCCCGACTGAAAACATTGTAAATGTAACACACTTTATAATCATAGTGTAAGACTCCTGTAGTATTCACATAATAGAAAGTTACTTATCAGTCAGCTGGTGATGCCCGACCGTGGCCGATAGAGACAGGCCCCAGGAGCCAAGGCCAGTTCGCTCCAAACTCAAAGTAGCCACATGGTAGAGACCACGGTGTGACTCGACAGAGCCCTCCTCAGCACAGAGGTGTCATTCCACTCCGTCGAGAGGTCCGGTGAAGAGTTCCTGGCTTTCGGGCGGGTGATCTTCCAATGAGGGCTCGTGTACTGAAGAACGATTCCGTGGAGAGCCTCTGCCGCCACCCCGGCCCTCCAAACAGTCCCACACCTCCTCCGGCGAGAATAAGAACCAGGTCTTCCCTTCCATTTCGACGCGCAGTTTCGCCAGAAAGAGCTTGGAATACTTGACGCCCTTGTCTCGCAACGCCCTCTTGACTTCCAAGAAGCTGCGACGCCTCCCCTGCACCTTGACCGTGAAGTCCGGGAACATGGTGATGCGAGCGTTTTCCAGAAGAAGAGGCGGGACGGACATGGCAGCTTGTAGTATGGCATCGCGGTCTCTGAAGTTGAAGACCCTTGCTATGATGGGGCGGGGGGGGCCCAGCCTAGGTTGACCCCCTGGGACTCTGTGCGCTCTTTCAATGGAAAAGTAATACGAAAGTTGTTTCGGTTGAAGGTGTTTCATAACCAGGGACTCCACAAAGAGGTCGGCCGAGGGCATCTCCATTCTCTCCGAGACCCCCAGGATGCGGATGTTGTTACGTCTCGCCCTCCCTTCATAGTCGTCCAGCTGTTCTCATCTGCCTCTGCTGCTTCTGAAGCTGGGCGACCTGCTGCTGGAGTGTAGAAGTACCGTCAATTAAGGCCGCTGTCTTGACTTCCACGTCCTTGACTTTGGTGTCCATTTTACGCAAGTCAGCTCGCAAGAGGGTCACCTCAATGTTCACGGAGTCAATACGCGTCTCAAGCGAGGAACGGACTCCAGCAATGGCCTCCATTACGTCCTCCAGGGTGAGTGTCTTTGCCCCCTGCGAGGGGGAGGCGAGCTTCGGGTCCCCCGGGGGGGGCGGGGTCTTTGTTGTCTCCTCTGACGCCCCAGGAGTTCTTATTGAGCTATCTTTGGGTAGGAGGCCGTTGTGCCTTGCCCGACGCCATATCCTCCAGCAGGTAGAACCTCAGAACAGTTTGGGCAAGGAGAGGCCGAACGATAGGATGAAGGCCAACACGTCACCGCGGCGACGGAGCAGTGCAGAAGTGAATTTCACTGTGCCCTCGGGGCCACTGTAGGAGAGTAGGGTCTGCTATCCTATGGTCACCCCAATTTTTGCTTTTTGCTTCACTGGTTTTCGACTTAATGTGGCTGTGGGCCTGCTAATCAGACCCACAGCCTGCTGTTCTCTCTCTAAATTCACAGACATGTACTTTAGGTACATCACCAATTTGGTACTGGCCACCTTGTCAGCCCCTATACAGTGCACTATAGGTGCCCAGGGCATAGGTGCATCCAAGGCCTACCAGGGGCTGCAGCACATCTTTTGCCACCCCTGGCTGGTACTTAAATCGACACAACTGGCTGACCCCTCAGCTGGGGCAAGGTGGTGTAATCACCCCTTGCTTAGATATAGTATACCTATATCTAAACCTATATCTGGACACATATATGCCTATCAGTCACTACTATGGCAGGCCTTAACAATCCTGGAGGCAGAGTGCTTGGTTTTATGTGAGATGGTGCTCTAGCATGAGCTGAGCCTGTCTGCAGCTTTCGGAACCATTTCCTTATAGCTGTTCTAGTGATACTGCCATACCATATACTCTTAAGTGCATTATAATCCTTACGGTTATTGCAACTCCGGTTTGGCTTTATCAAAACATGTCGTGTTTGGCGTCATACAACGTGGAATGCTAACCCCTCGCCAGTTCTGACGACGGGGGCAGCCTCCCACCCCTCTAGGAGGGGAAGACATGTTACTTACTGCAAATGCGGTTAATCCTAACCAGAGCCCCAGATTCACAAAATGGATGCTGCTGCCACAGACACGAGTCTGGCCCCCTGCTGCTGACCGAAACTCGACAGAGGAGGCTTGATCAAAGGATCTCCTGTCACAGGGAGGTGTCACACCACCCCAGACAGGAGATAGTGGATTGTAGCAGGGAGGGTTGAATGAAACTAGACACTGCCTGGGGCGCACAAGGTGTCCCTGGGCAGATTCCAGTCAAGCCGGTTCTGGGGCCATCCTGCCCCAGTCCTGGCGCGAAACTGGACAAAGGGAAAGGGGTGTAACCACCCCATTCCTGGGTCCCACCCATAGGAGAGACCTAGCAGGTAATCCAGCCCCCAGATTTGGAATATAGGTGGGAGCAGTGCCAATGCACATCAGATTATCCTGACTGAAACTTATGAAACGAAACTCTGGACCCTTCGACATGGAAGACTGAAGAATCTCCCTTGTGGTCAAGAAGTGACCACCCTGTGCAAACAGGCACCATCCAGCACCTCGACGTTTGCTTTGTTGCAGTTCCCGCCGGTACTCGAGCGACCAAGATCAACAAGAGCCAGCGATCCTGACTTCTAACAGCCCGATCCACAGTCTATGCAGAGCTGGGACCCGTGGAGGCGACCTGAAGCGTGGGAGCGGCCATCTTGAAAACACTACGAAGCGCTGACCGTGCAGCAACCGAGGCTCCCTCGAAGCTGTGCATTGGAGCGTGAGAAGCTCCAGCCCGAGCAGCTTTTGCACCAAAGCTCACCCCTCCACACTCGACGAGTGCTGCGTGGGGCCCTTTTGCATTTTCCTGCTCGACGCGTTGGTCCGGTCGCTTGCCCGTTGGCTAGTGGCCCCAGAACCGACGAACCTTTGAATTTACACAGCTGGTCTGGTTGCTCCAGACTGGTACTCACTCCCCTGAAAAGGAGCACCTGCTCTGACCTTGCTGGTCCGAGTATTAAGCTTTCTTCGAATCCTGCGTGGGTTGCCTTTGCCAAGGTTTGTTGACTCCGATCCGGAAGCCGACACCGCCGACTGCGAGAGCCTTCGTGGGACAGCTCGTGATCCACTCCTGGACATCCTCGGTGCCCCAGAGTCCACGCGGCAGCGGAGACAAGCTTCACGACATCGACTTCATTGCGCCCGACATTGCCTGGTTCCTTCCTGGTCACTGGCTAGTGACCCAGACTCTGTCCCCTCTGCTTTCAGGTACCCTTCAACTTCGATCCACCCTCGGATCGCACCGGACACTTCTCTTCTGGATGCCTGCAGCATCTTCATCTCCAGGCACCATAGAACTGCGTGACGAAACCCGACACATCTTTGCACCTGTGCACCCGCTTCCTGTGGGTGAGGTAACTCTTGAACGCCGATGCTCCTGTAGTGGTTTACACCTCTAGTGTCTAAGTCTAAAGTTTTGTCCTTCTAGTCCAGTCGGAAGACTCCTAAAACTGTTAATACGATAACTTTTACGCACCATTGACTTTACATTGGTGCAAGCTTGTGCTTTAGGCACTGCACCCGAATCCCGTGGGCTACTCCTGTCCTAACTGTGGTTAGTCCAGTGTAGTCCAAGCGATCCCCAAGGCCCTAGGCCTTACCCCCGATCGATTAGTGATTGTTATACCACTTTTTTGATATTTGGTTTGAGAGGCCACCGGCCTCATCCAAAAAATTGCAACTTGTATATGTTATATTGTGCTTTTGTTTAAACGCTTGTGCTTCATTGCTCATAAAGAGTAGTGGGGATTATTCTGAGAATAAATACATATATTTTTATAATATATAACTTGTGTGGTGTCCTTTCATTTGGTATTACAGGATTGCATATGGTAAAACAGCTGGCTTCACATGCCCTTTTGAGTTAAGCCTTTAAGGCTGCTTAGTCCATGCTACCCCTAGGATAGCTTGTCTATAAGGTTGACTTACAACCATCACCATAAGGGATTGCTTGGACTGATACAAGGTGCCCACAAAACTGTGGACATCATATACCAGGCCAACTTCTCACAGCCACCCTCCGCAAATCCAGCTAGACACCCCCCATGCAGGTCCACAGGCGCAGGTCACCTCCGTGCCCGAAGATCTTCGTCCGACGTCACACAGGCAGACCCACAGGGGCACATGGGCCAGTCGTGAGGATCAGGAAGAAATAAGGCGCTGTGGTGTGGCTGGTCTCCAATGTTGTGCTAGGGCCAGGAGAGGAGGGGGGGGCCGTCCCCCGAGCTTTGGATGGAGACTTCCGGGGCGCAACGGGGGAAAAGCAAGTAGGTGCTCCGTCATAGGTGCCGTGCGACTTGGCAGAGGGGGCACCCCCGGAACGTTAGTCCCCCGTCGCGGCCTCCTGCGGAGATAACAGGGTCGGGCAGGTTCCCCCTAAGTAGGCCCGGCAGAAACAGAGAGTCACGGGTCAACAGGGCGCACCCCCTGCAGCCCAGGGAGGGCGCTGCCGGTAAATCACTAGCGGGGGGGGCCATAAGTTCCCTCCGGTCACGAATGTAGTGCTACAGGGCCGCGGGAACAACGGGCTCAGAGCCGCTCCCGCTGACCACCCTCTTGTGGGTCCAAAGCGGCCACAGCGCGTGGATCAGAGGTCTGCCCTTTTTCTGCAGGGGGGAGGGGGGAGTCCGGCGGGCAGCGATGCAGGAATGCGGGTCCAGTGAGTGAGGTGCGGGCAGAACGGGGCCCCGCGATCAGCAGGCCCCGAAGCCGGGGCGTCTCGTAGTCGGCTCCCCGGCACGGGAGGGACTCTCAAAGCACCGCCCCCCTCAGGCCAGGGGCGTCCTCAGGGATCCTGCAGGGGGGCCCACCTCGTCTCCACGGGACGCGGAGCAGATCTGGTGCGCTGCTATGAGGCAGAGCTGATTCCGCCGCAGTCCGGGTAGCGGCGCACTCAGCCGAGGATGGTCAGAGGGCCGGTCTGGGCTCCGACGCGGCCGCCATTCTGCGGAGCATCCGGGGGGCCTCTCAATCCCGGGTCCTGCAGCCTCCAGCGAGCCCGGACGAGGCCAACACCTCGCCGATGTGGGCAGAGTCGTTTCGTGGCGAGGTTCCCCGAACCAAAAGAGGAATCCTCGATCTGCAGAACGGAGCAATGTGGCGGATCGTCGGGCAAGGGACGGGAGTCGCACTAGCAGGCGACCATTCCCGTCATCTGTCAGCCACGCCCCCCCACAAGGGAGATTCTTTAAGTCTTCTACGTCGAGTAGGATGTCGAAGGGTCCAGAGTTTCGTTTCATAAGTTTCAGTCAGGATAATCTGATGTGCATCTGCACAGCTCCTACCTTTATTCCAAATCAAGGGGCTGGATTACCTGCTTGCTCCCTCCTATGGGTGGGACCCAGGAAGGGGGTGGTTACACCCCTTTTCCTTTGTCCAGTTTCGCGCCAGGACTGGGGCTGGAGTGCCCCAGAACCGGTTTGACTGGCTTTTGCCTGGGACACCTTGTGCGCCCCAGGCAGTGTCTAGTTTCTTTCAACCCTCCCTGCTACAATCAACTATCTCCAGGCAGTGTCTAGTTTTTTTCAACCCTCCCTGCTACAATCAACTATCTCCTGTCTGGGGTGGTGTGACACCTCCCTGTGACAGGAAACCCTTTGTCCAGGCGTCCCCTGCCAAGTTTCGGTCAGCAGCAGGAGGTCAGACATGTGTCAGTGGCAGCAGCACCCATTTTTTCAACTTCCACCTCGACAATCAACTGGACCCCAACACCACATGCCTCCTGGACAACCTCCACAACATTGGACTCCGCCAGATCGTGACCGAGCCCACGCACTCAGCAGAACACACCCTTGACCCCCTCTTCACTACAGGAAACTCCATCACCTTCAGCCACACCACCGAACTCCCATGGACCGACCATCGTTGCGTCAACTTCACCTTCAGAACACCCACCATCAACAGACACCAGCACCTGCTTCCACAAAGAAACTGGACCAAAATCACCGACGACCAGCTCACCTCCTCACTCAACAACTCCACCCCAACCATCGCGGAAAACGACGACCCAAACACCGCAGCCCGAACCCTGCATAGATGGATGTCGGACAGCACCAACACCATAGCCCACCTCAAGAAAAACAACAATACCCGTGCCAAGAAAGCCAGATGTTTACCACCGAACTTCGAGAATCCAGGCGCACATGCCGCCGCCTCGAAAAGGCCTGGAGAAACACCAAATCCACAGAAGCCCACAACAACTTCAGAGCCGCCACCAACGCCCACCAGCAACACATCAGAGAAACAAGGAAAAAAGCGATTGAAGACAGAATCTCTACCCACGCACACAACAGCAAGGAACTCTTCAGCATCATCAAGTTCACCCAACCCACCAGCGAGTCTACCGACATCCCTCCCTCACAAGACCTCTGCGACAAACTCAGCACCTTTTTCCACCACAAAATCAAGAGCATCTACGACAACTTCGACGAAGACAACCAACACACTGAACCCTCACCAACCACCCCGACACCCGGAAACCAGCGATTGATGACTGGACAGCCCTCACCACCGAAGACACTCTGAAGACAATGAAGTCAATCCACTCAGGGGCCCCCACGGACCCCTGCCCCCACCACATCTTCAACAGAGCCGCCGACACCATCGCACCCATGCTCCGCCACACCATCAACCGCTCCCTGGCGACTGCCTCGTTCCCAGACGACTGGAAACACGCCGAGGTGAACCCCCTCCTAAAGAAACCCTCAGCGGACCCCACCGACCTCAAAAACTACAGACCCATCTCCCTGCTCCCGTTCCCAGCGAAAGTCATCGAGAAAGCCATCAACAGACAACTCACCACATTCATTGAAGAACACAACATCCTCGACTCCTCCCAATCCGGCTTCAGAAAAAACCACAGTACGGAAACCGCCCTCCTCGCCGCAACAGACGACATCCGCACCCTACTGGACAAAGGAGAAACAGTAGCCCTCATCCTCCTCGACCTATCAGCGGCGTTCGACACAGTCTCCCACCACACCCTAATACGCAGGAATCCAGGACAAGGCCCTCGACTGGATCTGCTCCTTCCTCTCCGGCAGGACACAGCGGGTCAGACTCCCCCCATTCCTTTCGGACCCCACACCTACCACCTGCGGAGTCCCCCAGGGCTCCTCCCTCAGCCCGACGCTCTTCAACGTCTACATGGCTCCACTTGCCCCCATCGTCAGAACCTACGGACTCAACATCGTGTCATACGCAGACGACACCCAGCTCATCCTCTCCCTATCCAACGAGCCCAACACCGCCAGACCCAACTTTCGAGAAGGCATGGAAGCAGTCGCCAAATGGATGAAAAACAGCTGCCTACAGCTAAACACCAACAAAACAGAAGTACTCATCATGGGCCCAAACCCCGACGCCTGGAGCGACACCTGGTGGCCCACCGCCCTCGGAAACCCGCCAACCCCCACAGACTACGCACGCAACCTGGGAATCATCCTGGACTCCGAGCTCAAAATGGACCGCCAGATGAACTTTGTCTCATCTTCCTGCTTCCACACCCTCCGCCTCCTTCGTAAGACCTTCAAATGGATCCCCCTCGAACACCGAAAGACAGTCACTCACGCCCTGGTCACCAGCAGACTCGACTACAGCAACGCACTCTACGCCGGAATAAACAAAAACCTCATCCGCAAGCTACAGAAGATCCAGAACGCCGCCGCAAGACTGGTCCTCAACCTGCCAAAACACTGCCACATGTCCCAGCACCTGCGCACACTCCACTGGCTCCCCGTCGAGGCGAGAATCACCTTTAAGATGCTCACCCACGCACACAAGGCCCTCCACGGCACCGGACCAGCATACCTGAACAGCCGACTCAAATTCCACGCACCCCAAAGGACCCTACGATCAGCCCAGCTCTCCTACGCCGTGGTCCCCCGCACCAGAAAGACCAGATCGGGAGGCCGCTCCTTCTCCTTCCTCGCTGCCAAAGCATGGAATGTCCTTCCGCTCCACCTCAGACAGACAACATCGCTCCCCATCTTCGCAAGAAACCTCAAAACCTCCTTGATGGAATGGAACCTGCACCCCCCCCCCCACCCCTAGCGCCTTGAGACCCTTAGGGGTGAGTAGTCGCGCTTTAACAAACCCCTGATTGATTGATTGGTTAGGATTAACCGCGTTTTCAGTAAAGTAACATGTCTTCTCCCTCTAGAAGGGTGGAATGCTACCCCCGACACCAGGACTGGCGGGGGGGGTAGTATTACAAAGTGTATGACACCAAACACGACATGTTTTGATAAAGCCAAACCAAAGTTAGCAATAACCGCGAGGATTATAATGCACTTAAGAGTATATGGTATGGCAGTATCACTGGAACAGCAGTACGGAAATGGGTCAGACCACTGCAGACAGGCTCAGCTCATGCTAGAGCACCATCTCACATAAAACCAAGCACTCTGCCTCCAGGATTGTTAAGGCCTGCCATAGGAGTGACTGATAGGTATATATGTGTCCAGATATAGGTGTAGATATAGGTATACTATATCTAAGCAAGGGGTGATTACACCACCTTGCCCCAGCTGAGGGATCAGCCAGTTGTGTCGATTTAAGTACCAGCCAGGGGTGGCAAAAGATATGCTGCAGCCCCTGGTAGGCCTTGGATGCACCTATGCCCTGGGCACCTATAGTGCACTGTACAGGGGCTGATAAGGTGTCCAGTACCAAATTGGTGATGTACCTAGGGTACATGGAGTCCATTTAAAGAGAGAGCAGATAGTTGGCCTGGGATCCTGCTAATCAGGGTCCCAGGCTAAGTCGAAAACCAGCTAAACACTAGGCAAAAAATCTGGGGTAACCATAGTCTGGTATCCACCCTCCTACAGACCACATCTTGGTCTAATAGAAATGTAGAGGTCCCAACCTCCACCTTAGTCTCGCATTCGAAGATTCAGCCCAATGATGGGGTACAAGTAGTTAGTCGTAGCGATAGGGTTACTTTCTGGATTCCTTAAAGGGATGCTTTAAAGAAAAGTCAGTGTGGTGCAGAATGTTCCATCTTCCATTGTGGATTTTACTAGGCTATTTGATAATGAATCCTTCCTGGTAAATAGAGGGTTCATTCTTAACTGATTTTCAGAAATAGAGGCAAGTAGGGATATTTTAAATGTGAAGATTAACCTACACGACACTCTTTCTTACTCTAGAATGACCTTTTGCTCTTTGATTGTTGCGTATCTGGTTATGCAGAACTGTGAGCATTTTCTGAAACGAGGGCTGGATATAACGCCTGTCTTAGAATTTGAGGAATCTCACACTGTGTCCCACAATTCACTGCCCAAAAGCCTACAAGGCTGTTAACTCCGTTGAGCTAGATGGGAAGGGCCCGAGTTTGAGTATTCATTGGGCAATTCTAAAAATATGGTGGTCTCTTTGATTAAAAGGGGTCGTTTGATAAATCTGGTGTCAGATGCAGCAGTTGCTTCCCAGGCCCCAGACATAGAAATGAAATCCGCCTAGTGGAGCTGGGTTGCAAGATCTTTGAACAACATCTATCCGGATGCAGAAAGAAGTGTTCCCTTGAGGTAGCCGGGGAGGGGGGGCTACTTTTATCTTGGAATATGGCCAGTCTGGGTCATAACGAGACGAAATTGAATTTCTTGAAATCCATGAAACCTTTATTTATAGGTTTACAAGAAACTTGGTCTTGTAAAGAGTTAGAGTGTGATGGCTATTTTGTTTTCTCTTGTAGTGCTAAGCGCTCTGAAAGGGGACATGCTAGTGGGGAGGGTGGGTCTCCATTTTGCTTAACTCGATCAACTGGAACGTCTTTAGCCATCCTTCAAATCTTTGTTATATGCCTGAATTTGGCACGTTTGGGAGATTCTGGCAGGTTTAACTTTTTCCTTGTGGCAAATATATATATCCCTCCCGGGAGAAACTTTGATCATTTATGGAGTGCACTTTTATTATATATTCAGGAGATGGCTACCACGGAAGAATGTCACTTAGTGGTATTAGTGGGAGATTTAAATGCTAACATTTCTAACTGCTCTGGAGAGTCATGCCAACATGGATAGAGGGGAAATTTGGCACATTCCAGAATCTTTACCACCGATATAAATAAAAACGTGTGTGTGTGTGTGTGTGTGTGTGTGCATGCGTGAGTGTGGCTGTGCGTGCGCGATTGAGAGAGGCGAGAGGCTGACTTACTGTGAATGTGAGACAGGAGATGTGCACGGCGCTAGGCTGGGAGTGCGCGCCCGAGAGGTGAAAACGCCGAGGGCTTGCGCGTGCACATCCCCGGTCTCACATTCCCAGAAGTGGACGACAATAGATGCTTCGCTGGACGCAGTGCTTCGCACTGCTACACCAGCTCGACCTAAAAAGGGCCCAAAAACTTCACCAACTAGCTTCAGACAGATTGCATTGTTGGATGCTTCGGGCAAATTATTTGCAAAAGGTATATTATGCCATCTGCAGCAATGGGCCCATGACCAGAATATACTACCACCAGTACCAGCTGGTTTTATAAAAAAAAACATGGCACCCTGCACAATATCGCGGTCATACAGACCATTGTAGAGAAATTTGTTTTTGCAAGAAGTATGCTGGTTTATACAGCATTTATTGATTTCTCCACGGCGTTTGACAAAGTGGATCTCCAAACGCTGTGGAGAAAGCTCGCCCATCTTGGTATACCACAACACCTTCTGGGTCTTATAACAGAATTACACACAGACACTTGGTGCGAAGTTCTGATGGGAGGTTCGCTGGGGTTCTCATGTAAGATCAAAACATAATGGGCTTAAGCAGGGTTGCCTGCTGGCCGCTCTTTTGTGTTCTATGTATAGATCTGCTCTCCCCACCGTTTTGAACTCCGTGAGGAGGATGCCCCCAGAATTGGTACAATGTCCGTTGGTTCTTTATTTTATGCAGATGACGTGGCAATTTTTGATCTAACGCCCATTGGTCTGCAACTTCGTCTGGATGCCCTAATTAAATACGCAGACCACTTTCTGAAAATTAATATTGATAAAAGCAAAATGTTGGTTTTCCGCAAGAAAGAGCTTAGAATAAAGAGAGGGTATAAGTGGATGTTGGTGTTAGAAGAACTGGAATTGGTTGATTGATACTTGTACTTTGGGAAGGTTTTTTCTAAACCTGGGCGAAATTTAGAGCACATTAAACTTTGTGTTAGTAAGGCCGTCTCCCAGGCTAGAGCTTTAAACAGATTTGATAAAACTTGAGGGAGACGCCACTTTAGTCATGTTCCGTCTGTATTTAAGGTCAAAATTCCCCCTTCATTAATATACGCTGCTGAAGTACTGGATAGGAATCATTGGCTTTCTTTTGATAAGGCTGAAGGCCGAATCCTGCGCCAAATCTGTAATTTAAATTCCTTGGCTGCTCCACAGGTACGTTTGGAATTTGGTCTAGTCTTCATATATCTTATCCATTGCAACGGTCCTGAGGTGGGGAACTCCCTTTGCTGGGGGGAAGAGGGCACTCTTAGGGCTGCTTTAAGAATGGACATTTTTGATAAACTGAAAGACAATCAACATTTTTCAGGTCCTTTGCACAAGCAAATAATTTATTTGGGCTTAGTTTAAATGTTGATTTCCTTATGCCAAAGTTTGCACTGAAGCGGTTTTAAAAAAAAGTCTGCATCCTCTATGAGCATGGTTAGAGACATTGCTTTAAGTCAGTCAAGTCCTGTAATGAGGTGGTCTGTGGGAGTGCTTTGGGGAATAGACCACAGCTTCATTTAACTTTGAACCTTCCTCATGGAATTAGAAGGCTGATACTCCTATTGAGAACTAACTTGTTGCCCCTAAGAGAAGTTACTGGGATATAGGACAAAATACCAAGAGAGGAGAGAATTTGTGAAAAGTGTTTTTTACAAATCCAAGATCATAATCATGTGCTATTTGTGTGCACAAAATTTCAAAGGGCTAGGCGTATGTTTTTAAAATTGTCATTTATCAAATTTAATATCCATTCTGCTCAGGAGGCCTGCTCATTTGTTTTGTCCTCACCCAATGAAATTGTTTGCTATAGGATGTAAAACATTTTTTTTTTAATGTTTCTGGCTATTAATTAGGCAATTTTTAAGCTAATCTTGTATGTTGTAATAACTGATGGCTGGATATTGAAGAAATGTGTATTGTATATGAAGAATGTCTTGTTTTCTTTTTGTTTGTTTTAACCTATTGGTGTACTTTTGTAGAATGTTGTATTGTATATAAAGTAGGTCTTTTTAATCCATTGATGTATTTTTGTGGAACTCCGTTGGGATTCCATATCAAAATAAAATAAAAATGGAATTGTAAAGATGTTCCCTCATTTGCATGGGCTACAACCCATTGCACAGGATAGAAGACCACATTCAGTTCAGTTCAAATAGCTTTATTCAACAGCATGTATCATAAAAGCGTTATTTGACATTTGGACAATAAAAAAAAAAGTATGTGTTCAATAGAAAAAAATCTTTGAATACAAAAGTTTGTTTAAAATATCTTGGAATAACTTTTTTTGCATTGTATTATAATACAAAGCAAAAAACAATTATCACTAGAAACATTAATCTAAAAAAGTGTGCCTGCCACTTTCTACGAATCCCTTCCACCACAGGTACTCAATAGTTATAATAGGAATACAAAAAATAAAAAAGGTAACAGGGGTAAAGTCCATCACAGTAGTGTTTATATAAAGTGCTATAGCTATATCCATTTAGCTGCCTCTAGAGTCACAAGGACCTATATTGAGGTCACCCGACGAAGGGCTTTGATTTTAACTAACCAAGCTTAGCCTAAAAACATGGCCACCCCACATGAGAATATAACACTGGGGTCAGATTTTAAAATACGCAGAGCAAAACAGGGGTCGCCAGGGCCCATGTCACTGCAAATTGATTTTAACCATTTGATCCTTGCTTTGTTGTAAGCTGGGCAAGCAAACATGACATGAGCAACATACTCCACGGCGGGTCCACAGCAGGGGCAACTCTGTTGTGTTCTCAGCTGTGTGCCACTTTGAAGTTAGGGTATTAACAGGGAGCATGCTGTAGTACTGAAAATCCCGAACTCGTGTAACAATTCTGGACTCGAGAATAAAACTTTGTCGTATCATGACGAATTTGGTGTCAAAAGACCGAGAATGACGAGTACATTATGCACAAGCATTTTCGTCGCGTTCGAGTGATGGTTTCACCTCGAAATCGTCACTTGTACCTTGAACCCTTGGCTTCCATTTTGTATATGGCAGCCATTTTGTGTGTTGCCCTTCACATAGGCTTAATTCAATATCAAAAGGACACGTACTCCTTGATTGACTTCCCCGTGACCTGGGCAGGTTGAAACCATCGCCCCAGGCTAAACTCGTTTGGTCAGTTCCTCTCCCAGTGGCCGGTCGAGATGGCATCTAGGCGCAACCGGCCATAAAACCCTTTCATCACACACACACCCTGCCGAATCTTGCCCACACCTGGCCCCACTATTTTTCTCTGACTTGTTTTATGATGGGGACGTGCTCGTTTTATTGGGGGAACACCGATATCTGATGGAAATGCCGGACCTTGCCGGGCAATTCATTATGGATTGGACAACCGAAATGTGAGCTTGTCATCATAACTCTGTTACTTATTTGTGTTCGAAATATGTGAATAGTATCCTGAAAATCTAGGAATGTTTGCCTGAAGCTTATTATTTTGCATAAAAAGAGAAGCCTGACTTCGTGAATTGCGGCAGTCTCCTGAGAACATACTTTCTGTGTGTTGTACTTCTAGGACACTTGTTACCTTGGTTGCAGCCAATAAAATCGATCTTTGACTTCACCTAGAAGACTGAGTTTCTGTGGTCTGAATCAGGAAGAACTCGAGGTCTTTGGGTGTACCCTGGCACCGCTGGGTTACCGGATCAGTACCGGTTCTGAAAAACCCAGTACCTCAGTTGGCGCCCAAAGTTTATGGCGATTCCAGCGGTACCGGTCCAGCCAGAGGTTCGTGAGGAGCTTCGTGTGGAAATTCCGGAGGACGGCCAACCACTTCAACGACCCCTGCATGTCGATGTGGTCCGAAGGTCTTTACTGCGAGGTTCCCCGCTTCCCGACGGCTACGAAGGACTGCTGCCCTGGCTATCGCCCTAATTTGGACCCCTGAAGTTTGGTAGAGCGAAACACTAAGACGAGTCTTCTAGTGACGTCATCGATATTTCAGTTAAGTATAAGTGGAGCGTCTCCCAGTCCTTAGTTGGTTCTTAGTTTTGGGTATCTTTGGGATTACATTTGGAACTTGCAAGTGCCAAAACCGAAGGACTCGTGTATTCACGAGAAATATCGTAATCGATAATCCTTTGAAGTTTGGAACTAGACTAGAGAGCGAAAATGCCTGGTCTTAGACTTAGAAACATGTTTTGTCTTGATTGTAATAATAGGGACTCCCGATTGGAGGACTCGTGTCCGGTTCCTCCGGTTGGAACTCCAACTTATGAACTGTATATGAAACATGGAGTAGGCCCCATCACATATAATGAAGTATGGATTAAATACACCAGAAACGATGGTGTTTTAAAATGGCCCCAACACGGTAGTTTTGACACTGAAATCCTGGATAATCTTGAGGTCAGACTGTTCAAGAAGAAAGCCCGGCCGGCGATGTTTGACTCTTTCCGCCTATGGCGTAAGGAAGCCAAACAAAAGGAAATTAAATCAGAGAAGAAAAATGAGAGAAAGGGATATTTCAATAATGCAAGCTGCTATGCAGTATAAAGACAATGAAGAGGAACAGATGAGTGAGCAGTTGCACAGGCAAAGTAAAATGGCGATAGATAAATGCTATCCAGTTTTGCCGACTCTTAAGCAAGATGCAGCAAAAGAGCTGGGAAAAGATCCGTTAATATCGCATTTGTTAAGTTCGCCACCCCCCTATGCACAAAATGCTACGGCACCTCCGCAACCTTTAGTTGCGCAACCTATAATTGCATTGCCTCCTGCTCCTCTACAGCACCCACCAGCTACTCTTCAGCTGGCTCATACTCCTCTGGTACAGCCTCCTCAAGGCTCACCGATCACATCTGCTCCGCCTATGCCTCCTACGACTTTGCCTAGTATACCTTCTACTGCTCCTAATGCTCCTTCTGCTATTTCTGCTCCTACCTTATCTCAGCCTATTTTTCCGCCCGTTCTTCCGTCAGTTTCTCCTTCCATTCGACAAAGAATGGCCAACACTGTTACTAATATTTTCTCGCCTTTTTCTTGGGTCGCCTAACACGACCCCTAACACAGAACGAAGACAGTTGCGAAGCCAACTGCCTGACTATCAAGAGAGAGATTTACTGAATCGTTTAGCACGAAAATGGGTTATGGACACTGCAAGATATGATACAGATTCTGTCATGGATGTCTTCCGTCAATGGGAAGCATCGAAGCAGAGATACGTTTTTAAACAAATGTGTGTTTTTCTCTGTGAAGATTTGGAAGACAATGATCAGGAATGCAACCCGCCCGAATTATGTCGTGCGCGGTTCGATTTTGCAGAGGGTATGATTGTAGGTCCCGATGTCAAGAAAGCGGTTGAAATATTGTTGTCGTATCGGAGTAAGGGAAGCACTTCTGGGTCACTATCTGAGCATGATACATCCAGTAGGAAAAGATCGCGACAGTATCCCATGAGAGAAGTCCCCCCACAGTGGAGGGAAGGTGACGCAAATGCTAATCCACCTATTCAGCCTCATTTTCAGCGAGTATGGGTACATGTGCCATGGAAACGAGCTGAAGTTTTGGCCCTTAAACAGACATTGCCAGATCCGCGTAAAAATCCTGCAGGATATTACAAAGAGTTGTCACAGACTGCTGAATCATGTATTATGAATCTAGCCGATATCGATATGTTATTTGGGAACGTTGTTCCACAGCCTTTATGGGGAAAGATTCGCCATACAGATCATGATCAGGAATTAGGTGACTCATGGGCTAATATCGTTGCTGCCGATGCCCTACAAACTGGTGGTGCTAAACCCGAGTCTTTAGTAGCAGAACTCCCTGGTAGGATAATTGCTTACATGAAAACGATAATGCCTGCGATACGTGTAAACTGGGACAAATTGTCTGCGTGTAAGCAGAAGAAAGACGAAACGGTGTCTGACTTTTTCACCAGGTTTGAAGAAACGTTTGTTGACCACAGTGGGCAAGATATGAGCACGGAAGGTGGTCGGCGATTGTTCGTCGATAAATTTGTGCACAATTTACTTCCAGAATTGTGTAAAAAGTTAAAAGATTCAGAGAGTTCTTGGGCTGTTTCTTCTTCAGCACAGATATTGGCCACTGCCCAATATTACGAAAAAAGAGACAAAGACGAGAAAGATAGAGCAGACAAGAAAACTAAAGAGTTGAAAACGAAGGTCTTGTTACAGCAAGCCTATCCGCCACGTGGTGGTGGTAGCCAGAATAATAGTGGTCAGAACAACTATCAGAATAATTATCAGCAGCCTCAACAGTATCAGAGGAACTCACAAAGAGCCGAGTATAATCAGCCACGCGTCCAAGTAGGTCCCAACCAGTGTTCATATTACAAGGAAGAAGGTCATTTCAAGTATAGTTGCCCTATCCTGTTACAACGTGCGAATGGTGTTTCAAACACAAGAGGAAGAGGCGTTCAGCAAGCGCCTAGAGGTAGAGGACGTGGAAACGTCCCCCAGAACACGCAGTCTCTTCCACCACAAAGTTCTATGAATAAATTTGATCAGCAGAATAACGCATCTGGTAGGACAGCTCAGTACTATGCTGACGATTACTGTACAGAAGGTGAAAATTGGGAAAGTAACGATTGCTAGGACAGCCATGGACAAAGAGAGGGAGTTGTTTCAGTTAAAGTAGATCAGAGTGGACCATACGTTGAGGTAATTACATCAGGTGTGTCACAACCTTTTCTGTTGGATACTGGTGCTACTAAGAGTTCTATTATGCACTCCAAACTCCCTGGCGCACCTTTGTCTGGCGAAATGAATGTTTCTGTAGGTTTTTCTGGCACCCCAGTTGTAAATCCGATTTCTGATCCTTTGTCTCTTGGTCCCTGTGAATTAGAAGCACCCCTTATCCTGACAACAGGTTGTGGTGAATATTTGTTGGGATTGGATCTGTTAAAAAGGTTGTATGCGACTTTGTACTGTTCTCCTTCAGGAGTACAACTTACTCTAGGTAAGAAAGTGGTTTCCTCCATGTATTTGTCGAGGGAGAAAATTCCGACAGAATTGTCATCTCTTCCAGACATCCTTTGGGCTACTGGTCCTAATGATGTGGGTCTCTTGGAAATTCCACCATGTGTTGTAACATTGAAAGCCAATGTTAAAATGCCACGAATTCCCCAATACCGAATTTCTAGTGAGGGTGAAAAAGCTTTGCTAGCGATCGTTCACGATCTAATTGAAAAAGATGTCATTGAAGAGACAAGAGGTAACGTTTGCAATAGTCCTGTTCTGCCGGTTTTGAAACGAACTGACCCTTCTCAGCCACCTGTGTACAGATTTGTGATTGATCTGAGAGAGGTCAATAAAATAGTCATGCCACAATTTCCAGTTGTCCCCGACATTACTGCCCTACTGACTATGATTCCAGCTTCTGCAACGTGGTTTTCAGTGATTGATGTGAAGAATGCTTTCTTCAGCATCCCCATTGCTGAGGAGAGCAGGGATATTTTTGGCTTCACTTTAGGAGGACGAAGCTTCCGTTTTAAACGCGCTGCTCAGGGCTACTGTGAAAGTCCATCCATATACAGTCAAGCTCTAAAGACACAGCTTGATACGATTGTTTTACCTGATGGTGCCACTCTCGTACAGTACGTAGATGATTTACTTATTGCTGCAGATACTGAGGAAATATGCAGGAAAGCCACATTGTCATTGTTGCGCCATCTGTGTGATTTGCATCACAAGTTGTCACTTTCCAAACTACAATACTGTCGACAGGAAGTGACCTACTTAGGTCATCTCTTGTCGAAAGAGGGAAGGAAATTGACCCCAGAGAGAATTCAGGCAATAGCGAAATTGAGTGTGCCAAGAACACAGATAGAAGTGCGTGCTTTCTTGGGTATTACATCGTACTGTAGACAATGGATTCCAAATTTTTCGTTATTGGCCAAACCTTTGGTGGCATTAACGTGTAAAGGTACACCCAATCCCGTTCCTTGGTCTGAAGAGTGCCAGAAAAGTTTTTCTGAATTACGTGATGCATTGTGTTCGGCTCCTGTGTTGGGTACCCCCAACTACAGTAAGCCCTTTACATTGTATGTGCATGAGAAACAAGGTTGTGCATTATCAGTACTGACACAATTGTTTGGAAACAAACAGCGCCCATGTGCATATTTTTCGTCGACTTTAGATCCAGTGGCTAAAGCATTGCCAAGTTGTTTAAGAGCTACAGCAGCAGTTTCTATTCGACAGTCTGCTGGTATAGTGATGAATAACACTTTAGTCGTTATGGTCCCACATGCAGTAGACATATTGTTAAACAGAACCAGGACACAGCACTTAACTAGTGCTCGATTGTCCGGTTACGAGTTGACCTTGCTAGCGAGTCATGTCCACATAAAACGATGCAGCACATTAAACCCAGCCACATTGTTGCCAATAGTAGAAGAATTAGATGCTTCAGAAAAGCATGATTGTTTCCTTAGGACAGAAGAAGAAATGAAAGGGAGAGTAGATCTATATGATACTCCTCTTGCTGAATGTGATGGTACATTGTGGGTGGATGGTTCCTGTTTCAAGCTCCCGAATGGTGACGCGACTGCAGCATATGCGGTCACGACTTTGCACACGATTGTTGAAACTGCACGTATTCCACATAATTCAGCTCAAGCGGCAGAATTAATTGCATTCACGAGAGCATGTGTGTTGTCGAAAGGAATGAAAGTAACTGTCTATACCGACAGCCAGTATGCATTTGGTGTGGCTCACAGTTTGACGATTGTGGAAAGAACGTGGATTCCTGACTTCACATGGAGCTAAGATTCAGCATGGTCAGTTGGTGAATGAGCTTCTTGAATCACTGACCTTGCCTCTACAAGTAGCGATTGTGAAATGTAGTGCTCACAAGAAGGTGACTGATGATGTTGGTCGTGGAAATGCCTTTGCTGACGAAATCGCGAAAGGAACTGCGAAGAATGTGATGAGCCGAATGTATGTTGCAGGACCTGCAAGATGGGTTGGTGATGTGGGTATGTGTGAAGACACGATAGAGAGTGTGAAGTCCATTCAAGCTGAGGCTACAGACAAGGAGTTGAACACATGGAGAGAAAGTACGGGTAGAATGGATGCGAATGGTTGTTGGATCGAATTATCAGAGCATCAGAGATGGTTGTTACCCGATGCGTATGTGCTTGCAGTAGTGACAATGGCTCATGGGATGGCTCACATCAGCGCGAAAGGGATTTGCAAGTTGTTGGCTCCAGTATGGCAAAATTCAGGGATTCCCAAATGTGCAGAGAATGTCGTCAAGAATTGCATGGTGTGTCTGCAACACAATCCTGGTAGGGGAACCCCAACTCCAGCTGGTCATTTTGCACCTCCCACGTATCCGTTCGAGGTTTTGCAGCTAGATTTCATCCACATGGAGAGGTGCAACAATTTAAAATACGTGCAAGTTGTTGTTTGTGCCTTCTCAAGATGAGTAGAAGCATACCCCCTAAAAGACAATACTGCCCTATCCACCGCTAAAGCCCTTGTGAAAGAGTACTTCTCTAGATTCGGAATGCCTAGAATGGTCTGTTCTGACAACGGGAGTGAATTTGTGGGTCGTGTGATGAAGAATGTATGTGAAGGACTAGGCATTCGGCAGAAGTTCCACGCTGCAAATCACCCCCAATCAGCTGGATTAGTAGAATGTTAATGGCACGCTTAAGTTAAAATTAGACAAAATCCAAGCGAGCACAGGTCTTAAATGGCCTGACGCTCTACCCCTAGCACTCCTATCTACCAAAATGACTGTACATTCGCGAGTGAAACTCAACCCCTACGAGATAGTCTTTGGCCGTCCGGCCAACATATGGGGAGTGCCTAGGCCCAAAAAGTTTAGCGAACTAGAACACCCTGTTTTACTTGATTACCTGTATGAATTGACGGCTAAATTGCGTGTTTTACATCAACAGGTCAACGACACCCTGCCTCCAGTCTCTGAAACTCCAGGCCACGCCATCAGCCCTGGATCCTGCGTCCTCGTGAGGAATTTTCAGAGGACGAAAAACGACCAGCCCAGGTGGACCGGACCACACCTCGTCCTTCTCTCCACAAGATCAGCGGTCCGAGTGGAGGGGAGGAAGCACTGGGTCCACGGGATCCACTGTAAGAGGATCCCTCTTCCTCTACCATATGACCAGTGGGTCCAGGAAGGTGTCGCTGACTCAGAGACTGGCACCGTGCCGAAGTTTGTACCTTTCAGTGATGCACGAGTGAAAGGAACTAACTCTGAACGTGAAAACGAGAACATTCTGCAAGAGACTGTGCCACTGTCGAAATGATTGAACACTTTGGAGCCTGAACTCTTGTTTCAGGACCACACAGTACCGGGACGAAAACGGTATAATTTGAGACCAAGACCTATGGACTAATAAAAAAATTCCTTTTTCCCTCCAAGTACTTTTTAAAGCGCAGCTCTCCCATTAGAAGAAAACTTGCTTATTTTTGTTTTTCGAACTGCCATCCGGGTTCCGCTGCTAGGGCCGCGGTTGACTAAAAGTCTTTGGGGTGCAGCTGACTACGTTAGGTCGGTAGTTCTGGTTGGTCTAAGGGAGTTGCCCTGGACTGACAGAAGCATCCCTTAGCAGAATCAACCTCCCACCGCGGGCAGCACTCTAGAGAGGATGGAGTTTTCTGAAATGGAGAGACCTGCCGAACAAACGAACTCTGAACACAAATTATGTAGAGTGATGACAAAGAAAAGTTTTTTAATATTGTGCATTTTCATGATATTCAGTGTGATGATATTTTTAATCGGATATATTTTATTCTCCTTTCATGTAACATTCGCACCCACTACATCCCCTACACCTCCTCCTCCTACTGTTTCCTCTCATTCTTTCCACTCCCTTCCTGACCATGAATCAAATAGAAGATTAGAGTTCATTAATAACTCCTTCGTTCAGCTCCTGCACCAGCACCAGCTAGTAATGAACACAACTAACTGTTGGGTTTGCGACCTTATGCCTCACACTACGGATAAAGGTATCCCTTATCTAGTCCTGCCTTTCAGTCGTAATGGCTCTGTGTGGGCATACAGAACAATGTTCATATATGCACGAGAAGTCCAACCCCTACGTTCTGTAAAAGACAACCTCAAGACTAGCGCCCTAGTCAAAGGTATAGTTGACATGATTAAGGAAGTAATTTCTTATGAAGATACTCCAGATGATGAGATATTTGCATATGTAGGTTGGAACGTGACCGGATATGGAGCTACTGTAAGTGAGAAACAGCAAGCGAAGAGGTCTTCCCCGATCTGGATAGTACCCCATCAGGGCAACCTGTGTCTGCAAGGTATTGGCAATAATCCCAGAGCTCAGTTAGGGAAAAGTGTCTGTACAGAAACATATGTTTTTGGGTCTCAGACTTCCCCTGCGTTTTTAGCAGCTAAGGGTACTTATTTCATCATGATAGAGCCTATACATGGTTGCCCCCTGACTTCTCGGGCTCATGTTTTGTTTCCTTCCTGTTGCCTCCCACCTACACAGCAGCGGCGGATTACCACAGGACAAGGATAGTTAGAGGTGTCTTGAGTAAAGAAGACACTGCAGGTCAAGAATTTGGGGACTTTGCAAGAGGTTTTCTGCCGTTCTGGGGACCCATGGTTAACAGCAGGAACATAAGGCAATTGACAAGGGTAGTTGAGTCCACCGTGATTGAAACTGCTGGTGCCCTTAGTAACTTGACTGCTGAGCTCCAGTCGGATCGTCTTATGACCCTTCAGAACAGGGTTGCTTTAGATGTCATACTTGCAGACCGAGGTGGGGTATGTAGATTGATCCAATCAAGCTGCTGCGTTTTCATCCCAGATAACGCTCCAACCGTGTACCAGACCATCTCCAAACTGCATAAGATTTCCGAATCTATTCATGTGGATAAAGGAGATTGGTCATTAATGGGGTGGTTCTGGGAACTGATATCCGGCTGGGGATGGAAAATTCTGATAGTCATTGGGATGGTCTTGGCCATCCTTTTCTTGTTCTGTCTGTGCGTGCAGTGTGCTCCTGCAATATGTGGCCTCTGTGTCACATCATGTGTAAGGAAACCTGTATCCAGAGACGAGCTAAGTACTAGGATGATGTTACAGCAACATCTCAATGACTTTAGGAATATCGACCTAGACTCAGATTAGCATGAGATTAGGTTAAATTGCCTATGTAAGGGCAAAAGGAGGGTTTGTAGTACTGAAAATCCCAAACTCGTGTAACAATTCTGGACTCGAGAATAAAACTTTGTCGTATCATGACGAATTTGGTGTCAAAAGACCGAGAATGACGAGTACATTATGCACAAGCATTTTCGTCGCGTTCGAGTGATGGTTTCACCTCGAAATCGTCACTTGTACCTTGAACCCTTGGCTTCCATTTTGTATATGGCAGCCATTTTGTGTGTTGCCCTTCACATAGGCTTAATTCAATATCAAAAGGACACGTACTCCTTGATTGACTTCCCCGTGACCTAGGCAGGTTGAAACCATCGTCCCAGGCTAAACTCGTTTGGTCAGTTCCTCTCCCAGTGGCCGGTTGAGATAGCATCTAGGCGCAACCGGCCATAATACCCTTTCATCACACACACACACCCTGCCGAATCTTGCCCACACCTGGCCCCACTCTTTCTCTGACTTGTTTTATGATGGGGACGTGCTCGTTTTATTGGGGGAACACCGATATCTGATGGAAATGCCGGACCTTGCCGGGCAATTCATTATGGATTGGACAACCGAAATGTCAAGTCAAGTCAAGTCAGAGAATTTGTATAGCGCACTACATACCCAGAGGGTTTCAAGGCGCTTAGAAAGGGGGGAGGATTACTTGTCAAATATCCAAGTTTTAAGTTGCTTTCTGAATGCTAGGTGGTTCTGGGTAAGGCGAAGGTAAGCGGGGAGTGAGTTCCATGTTCTAGCAGCCAGGTATGAAAAGGATCTGCCTCCCATGGTGGTCTTGTTGATGCGGGGTACAGTGGCGAGGGCTTGGCTGGAAGAACGTAGTTGGCGGGAGGGGGTGTAGAAGGATAGTCGTGAGTTGAGGCATTCTGGACCGATGTCGTAGAGTGATTTGTGTGCGTGGGTAAGCAGTCTGAAAGTGATCCTCTTATTGACGGGTAGCCAGTGGAGGTCTTTAAGGTGACCAGAGATGTGTTCGTTGCGTGGGATGTCTAATATGATTCTGGCTGAGGCGTTTTGGATTCGTTGGAGTTTCTTCTGGAGTTTTGCGGTAGTACCTGCGTAGAGGGTGTTTCCATAGTCCAGTCGGCTCGTGACCAGAGCGTGGGTGACTGTTTTCCTTGTGTCGGAGGGGATCCAGCGAAATGTTTTTTTGAGCATGCGAAGAATGTTGAAGCAAGAAGAGGATACGGCGCTGACTTGTCTGTTCATTGAAAGTGAAGAGTCCAGGATGACGCCTAGGTTCCGTGCGTGGTCTGTCGGGATGGGTGCTTTTCCGAGGGCTTCCGGCCACCAGGAGTCGTCCCATGCAGATGGGGATGTACCTAGGATGAGGACTTCTGTTTTGTCTGAGTTCAGTTTCAGGCGGCTTAGTTTCATCCATTCGGCAACTTCTTTCATTCCTTCGTGTAGGTTAGTTTTGGCGGTGCTGGGGTCATTGGTGAGAGAAAGGATCAGTTGCGTGTCATCCGCGTAGGAGATGATGTTGAGGTTGTGTTGGCGTGCGATGGCCGCAAGGGGGCTCATGTATACGTTGAAGAGGGTGGGGCTGAGTGAGGATCCTTGTGGTACGCCGCAGATGACTTCAGAGGCCTCTGACGTGAATGGTGGAAGACGGACTCTCTGGGTTCTTCCGGTGAGGAACGAGGTGATCCATTCAAGTGCTTTTCCTTGGATTCCGATGTTATTGAGGCGATGTAAAAGTGTTTTGTGGCAGACTGTGTCGAATGCTGCAGAGAGGTCAAGGAGGATGAGGGCGACAGTGTCACCATTATCCAGTAGAGTTCGAATGTCGTCTGTAGCTGCGATGAGGGCGGTCTCAGTGCTGTGTTTTGCTCGGAATCCGGATTGTGAGGGGTCGAGGGATTTGTTGGCTTCGAGGAAGGCGGCGAGCTGGTTGTTGACAGCTTTCTCGATGACTTTGGCCGGGAATGGAAGAAGTGAGATGGGGCGGTAATTTTTGAGTTCGGTGGGGTCCGCTGTGGGTTTTTTCAGAAGGGCGGTGAGTTCAGCGTGTTTCCAGTCTTCCGGGAAGGTGGCGGAGTTGAAGGAGCAGTTGATGACGTCTCGGAGGTGCGGTGCTATGACGGAGTCTGCTTTGTTGAAGATGTGGTGAGGACATGGGTCTGTGGGGGATCCTGAGTGGATGGAATTCATCCGGCGGATGGTGTCCTCAGTGGAGATTGGGTTCCAGTCGTTAAGGGTGTTCGCGGGGGGAGGGTGATCAGCAATTGGTAGGGTGGGTTGGTTTCCGGGTTGGTTGTCAAAGCTGTTATGGATGTCTGCAATCTTGTTGTGGAAAAATGAGGCTAGGGAGTCGCAGAGGGTTTGAGAGGGGGTGATGTCGTTGGAGTTGGCCGAGGGATTGGAAAATTCCTTGACGATGTTGAAAAGTTCCTTGCTGTTGTGAGCGTTGTTGTCAAGTCGATCCTTGAATGCTGTTTTCTTGGCTTTTCGGATTAGTTGGTGGTGAATGCGGGTGGCGTTTTTGAAGGCGTCCTTGGTGCTGGTGGCTGGGTCTTTTTTCCATGTCTTTTCAAGGGTGCGGCAGAGTTTCTTGGACTTCTTAAGATCATCGTTGAACCATGAGGCCTTCTTGCTGCCAGGTTTGTTTTGACGTTTTTTCAGTGGTGCTAGGGTGTCAGCGGTTTTGGATAGCCAACTGGTGAGGTTGGCGGCGGCTTCGTTAGTGTTGGAGGAGAGGGCTGGGGTGTTTTGAAGGAGCGAAGCGGAGATTTGGTCCGTGGTGATTTTGTTCCAGTTTCTTTGCAGGGTGGGTTGGAGGTGGATGCTGGGTTTTGGTTTGTTGTAGGAGAAGTGAACGCAGCTGTGGTCAGTCCAGAGGAGGTCTGTGGTGTGGCTGAAGGACACATGGTTGCTGGAAGTGAAGATGGGGTCGAGTGTGTGACCTGCGATGTGGGTGGAGGTGGTGACAAGTTGTTTAAGTCCGAGGTTGGCGAGATTGTCCAAAAGGGTGGCGGTGTTGCGGTTGTTGTTCTTTTCAAGGTGAAAGTTGAGGTCTCCCAGAAGGATGTAGTCTTTGGAGGGGAGCGCGTGTGGGGTGATGAAGTCCGTGATGTCTTCACTGAATTTTGCGCGAGGTCCTGGTGGCCTGTAGAGGAGAGTGCCTCGGAGTGTGGTTTTGGGGTCGATGTGGATCTGGAAGTGAAGGTGTTCGGAGTTGGCGAGGTTGGCGTCAGAGTTGGTTGATATGCGGATTGATTTCTTATGGACGATAGCGATTCCTCCTCCTGTGTGGCTGGTACGGTCTTTTCGAGTGATCTTATAGTCTTCAGGGATGGCAATGGTGATGTCTGGTGCGGAGGAAGCGTTCATCCATGTTTCCGTAAGGAAGGCGACGTCTGGAGAGATGGTGTCTAGTAGGTTCCATAGGTCAATGGCGTGCCTGTGGACTGATCGGGTGTTGAGAAGGATGCATTGTAGGTGGTTGGGGTTGGGAGTCTGTGGTGTGGTCGTAGTGGTGATGTTGTCTGTGCCGCAGAATTTGCAGGAGTAGCAGGAGAAGGGTCCATGGGTGTGTCCAGGGGCGGCTTGGACGCAGTTCGGGGCGCGACCGGAGTTAAGGGCTAGGAGGGATGCGGCATCGTAGGTAATGCGGGGGGGCTGGGCGGCGTGAGGGGCAGGGGGTCTGGCGCTGGGCGCAGTCCAGGCGCGGACGGGCGTAGACGGGCTTACCTTTGGCGCACCTTCGGCGTGTCCGTAGCGCGTGGACGCTGCGCGTGGAGGCATTGGCCATAAATGGATGGTGGAGGGGGCGGAGGGTGGGAGGGTCAGCAGCTGGGAGGCGGTAGCGGGAAGGAGGGGCAGGGAAAACAACAACAGCAAATAAGATGGAGGTCAGAGGGGAGGCGAGGCAGGGGCAGTAGGTCGTCTGGGACAGCGCAAATTAATACAATACAATAATGCACGTTGCTGCCAGGTGGGCAAATATAGTTAAATGCAGTGCAGGGCGGGCGACGCTACAAACACATGCAAAGCAGGGCGGGCGGCGCTACAATCACTGTGAGTTATGAGATTTGAAATACAGCGCAAATTGGTCAAATGCAGGCGATGCCTCTAGATTACAGAATGCAGGCGATACCGTGATGTAAATCAGCAGTGCGGAGATCCCCAAGAAGACAGCAGCAGCAGTACTGGGAGAGGAGCAAGGAGGGAGCAACCGGTCAGGAGCGAGTCCGGGCGGTCAATGTGAGCTTGTCATCATAACTCTGTTACTTATTTGTGTTCGAAATATGTGAATAGTATCCTGAAAATCTAGGAATGTTTGCCTGAAGCTTATTATTTTGCATAAAAAGAGAAGCCTGACTTCGTGAATTGTGGCAGTCTCCTGAGAACATACTTCCTGTGTGTTGTACTTCTAGGACACTTGTTACCTTGGTTGCAGCCAATAAAATCGATCTTTGACTTCACCTAGAAGACTCTGAGTTTCTGTGGTCTGAATCAGGAAGAACTCTAGGACTTTGGGTGTACCCTGGCACCGCTGGGTTACCTGATCAGTACCGGTTCTGAAAAACCCAGTACCTCAATGCCAAACCTAAACTGAATGTACAGAATCCTATCTTGTGGTACCTGGATCACGTCTGGGTAAGGCTCTAGACTTCTAGTTTGCTTAAACTAGAGACAATCCTCTGTTAATCTCCCCATAGTTGGCTCAGTAATGATGCTTACTTTCTAACTTACTTGGGGGAATTTGGGTATCCCATGATTTTTTATGGTCAAGTAATATCTTAGTTTTCTTCACATATGATATCCACTTCACCCTATGGTCCACATCCAAATGCATTACCTCCGTTAGAGGTGAGGGGGCATGGGTAAGCTCTTCAGTACACCTTTGATGAGCCCAAAAAAACAGTTTGCGGAACCTAGCAATGGCTCTAAACAGCCGCCTACCCAGGTCATGCATTAAAGGTGTTCGTGGGGTATTACGGTGAAGCGTCACCAAATCCCTCAGAAACTTGTGCTCAGACCTGCTGATCAAGTCTACGTTTTCAAACCCCCATACTTCGGCTCCGTAAAGAGCCGAGCAAACTGCCTTTGCATCATAAAGTACGAGAACCGAGGCAACTGGCCTACTAGATGAGGAGCGATGTTCTTTGCTTAGTGCCCCGGTCACACGTTTGGTTCAAAAGCATTTTAGCTAGATGGGGCCTCCATTGCATTTTATCAGAGAGTTGCATACCAAAAGATTTAAAGGTCCCGACTCTCTCCAGGGGGGTCCCATTCAATGTAAAAATATTCCTAAAATATTTGTGGAGGTTAAAAACCATGAGATTTGTCTTTGTGGTATTAATGACTAGGCCCTGTGTGCCAATCCAAAATATACTCATAAAAGCAGAGGACAAACATCTTTGATACATACAGGATTTAAAAAGTTAATCGAAATGTACATATTTAAAAGAATTCGATTTAAAAATATACAATCTGAGCAAAATGGAAGAAATAGAAATTCATTTCAGCTAGTAGCAGTTGGTTAAAACTCATTTTCAATAACAAGAAGATCAGATAAAAACAAATTCTAGGTAGTCAATCATACTTCATGGTCAAACTAAATAAATTAGAATTGCTATTAGCAAGAGATTACCCCAAATTTGAATTCTGCCTTAACACCCACCCTAAGTATTTGGCTAGCGCTATTGAAAAAAATGGCAGAGTACTCGTGCGTATAAACCTTTCTGCTTCAGCACTTCCATTTGTGCCCAGTAATTTGCACATTGGGGTAAGCCAAACTCGCCTTGGGGTAGAATATACAGGGCAGATACGAAGTGCAGATGGACCAATGTTTCCTTGTGTCTCCCACAAGCCGGGCAGTTAATATTGCTTGCATCAGTCCACCTGGAGGTCAGTGACTTCAGGGGTAATGATCCTGCCCTAGGTTGAAAATAGAGCTTCCTATCCCTAGGCTTGGTGATAATATCCCAATAGGATTCAAGCCTGGGAATAAATTCTCTAGAAAAATCCCTGCCATGGTAGATGAATCAGTGCTGCTCCAAACATTATAAGCAGTCTGTTTTTTGATGGGAATGAGGCTTCACTGGGGTTTCCCACAACATTTGCATACCCAAGGCAACCAGGCTATTTCTAACATCTCTTAGCCAGCTAATTTTATGGAAGCCTTCAGATTTTATAACATCAAGAAACCCTGCGGCACATGATAAAAGTTCAGGCGTCGTCCACAACCTGCACCAGTATAAAATAGGGCGCAGCTTGGCGACATCTGCAATAGCTTTCCTATCCAAATCATATCTAAGCGGCTTTAGGGGGGTATTCTGTGGGAGACTAGTAATACTACGAAGGAACTTATTTTCAGAGAGGGTTAGTGGAACAACTTTCTCAAACCCCCATAATTCCGCGCCATAAAGCGCAGAGCTAACCGCTTTGGATTCGTAAACTTGGAGAGCAGACTTAATTGGTCTTGTTAACGACTTTTTGTGCTCCAAGCTTAAAGCTCCTGTATATTGCCGGTGTTTCAGAGCAGCTATATCTATGTGATGATCCCACGTGAGATCCTTTTGTAGGTGGATGTCCAAATAGGTAAAAGCTTTGACCATTTCGAGTGGTTGACCATTCATAAAAACTTTCCCTTTAAAACTTCGATGCGGAATAACATTTAGTTTTTGCCACATTAACTTCCAGGCCTCGAGCTGCACAAAACTCTTCAAAAATTACTAAAGAACGCTGGAGGCCACTAGGAGTTTTGGATATAATTAATGTGTCATCCGCAAACATTAAAATCGGAATTTTTAAACCAGCTAGAGAAGGGGTATCTGTGTTTACTGGCAACAAAAGGTCTACTATTCCATTAATATACAAAAAAGAATGTTGGGGCCATGGCACAGCCTTGCCGCACACCACATTCAACCGGGAATTGGGTGGTGACCCTGCCCTGCCCACCCCATTGGATTTTAGCATAATTTGCTTCGTGCAGCCTCATTACCAAAGTTAAAATCTCATCTGAAAGACCTAGTTCACTCAGTGTCACCCATATTTGGGAACTAGGTCAAAAAACGCGCGGAAGTCAAAAAAGGCAGCATAAAGGCTGCCTTTGCGCAGTATCACAGTCTTCCAATAAAGAAGGATAAAACAGAAGACTTGATCAATGATACTAATGTATTTGCGAAAGCCCTCTTGGAAGGGGGACAATATACTGCTCTCCTCGATCCAGTCTAAAATTTTATTCAGGGTCATCCTCCCAACTACCTTTTGCATTTTGTCTATCAAACTGATAAGTCTGTAATTTCCCGGTTGAGGTTTATCACCCTTTTTGTATACTGGAATTATCACTGCCCCTTTCCAGGAGACCGGGATCGGGGCACCCTGGCCGTTGCATTTGCCATCAACAGAATATATCTGCCCCATCGTGTCTTATAAAGAAAAACATCGGCGGGACACCATCTGGTCCTGGCGCTCTACCTCCAGCCGCAGCATTAAGAGCTATTAAAACATCATTATCGTTAAAAGCCTCATCGTTATAAAAAACATATCTGAGATCTTCCATTTGGTTCTCTGAAGGGTTACGAGCATATTGTGGTTTAAAATAATTTACCCATCCTTCTTGGGTGACATGGTTTTCGGGCTGTTCTGACTGGCCCCCTCTACCCCACTTGACAATGTTCCAGAATAATCTATTCTTGTCGCTTGCTTCTTTAAGGTCCTGCCATCGTAGCTCATCCCATAGGCGCTTGGCTTTATAGATAGCTCTTTTATATTGCTCCCTAGCTAAGCGGACAGCTTCCAATTCCCCACCCCTAATAGCATTACCAACGCCTACAATCGTGATTATACCACGGTAATGGTTTATAGCCAGCTAGATTCTTAGTTTTAATGGGCGTAAAGAAATGGGCACTAATGCGCATAAAAATGCTATCGTGCAGCTGGGTTACACACCTCGGATCATCTCCGGAGCTAATTACATGTGCTAGCTCCAGTATGATTTTATCAACCTCCTCATTTATGTTTTCCAAGACCTCCGACTTAGTTACTACTTGTGTCCAGTTAAGCCGGCGCATATCATTAGTAGGGACAGTATTTGGAGCACAAAGCTCAACCTCGCCTGCTCGTGGTTGCTCAGACTTCCACCAGGCATGAGTAACACACAGGGGGTTATGGTCGCTTTCCGCACGATCTTGGACCATCATATCAATTATCGTGTGACAAAGCTTCAAACTACAGAGGATATAATCAATCCTACCTTTGCTGCGGCCATTGTTAAATGGATTAACCCCAAGCCTATCTTGCAATGTCCTGCCATTGAGAGTCCTAAGTCCCCTTTCATATCAGATAGGATTGATCTGGATAACTACCTCTGTCCATTTTTTACCGGGGTTGAGTTCCGGTTTTGGTACCCCACATTGGCATCTTACTGATGAGGATAGCCTATCGGCAGTAACCAGTGGCTCAAAAGTTGAATTTAAATCACCCGCAACGATCACACTACTGTCTATTGAGTGAAGCTCGAGGAGGGAATCCAAAGCCGCTATAACTTGAGACTTACACCCCCGGAACACCCCTCACAGACATAATAAATGTCCAGAAGACCTAAAGGGCCCAGATCCAGTCTAATTTCCTGGATGTCATTACTCTTTGAGGACAATTCTTTAATGGTCAGAGCCAGTGCTTGGCGCACCCATATGGTTAGGCCACCCATGGGGCATCCTTTGGTGCCTTTATTTGCAGGTATAAACAAATGTAAGTAACCCGGACAAAAGTGTGGTTCGGGTAACCAAGTCTCTTGGGAGACACAGACATCATTCCGGTAATAGTGTTTTGGCGCCTAGACCTGCTACATTTAATGAGATAAGTGAGACCCCCATAAGGTTGTGGCCAATGTGTAGTAAGTTATTTCCTTCACTTAGAAGATTTGTCCTGGGCTGACTCTTTAGTCCAGGATTAGAGAGATCATTTGAATTTATTACATTTGGAGACCTCCCCTGAATGGAACCACTAGATCTAATGTTATCCGCCTGCGAGCTATCGACACTAGTAGGCAAGCAATCAACCAGACAGATTCCTAACCCTTGCAGGCGTTTCATTTCCGGGGTATTGCTGGCATTAACAATGTTACCAATTTGGTCCTCTACACCATCACTAAACAGAAGTCTTTTATCGGGAATGTAACCGGCAGTGTCTCTCCTCTCAAGATTCCCAACACTAAGACTGGCAAGATTTTGAGCATGCATACCAGGAAGTCAATCAATGTTTTCCAACCCAGAGCTTCCAGTACCACCCCGTGGCCTCTGCCCAGAGAGGGAATGAACCTGAGGAGGAGGCTCAACTGAATACATGAATGTGCTGGGGGGCTGGTTCTGAACTCAAGAGCAAATTAATTCTCGCCCATTATCTCTGACCGTAATGTTAATTCAATACAATCATATTGCTCTGAGGGCAAAGTTAACCTGCTGGCCCTAGTAATGTCATCCCTGATTACCGATCGGCACCCCCTGACATAGCGTAGCCAATGGACAGCTTTGTTAGTCAGAGTCAGCACTCTCATACTGTCTTGCTGCAGCTAACTTAGGAACATTAGTCATATAGATTTTATTAACTCTATGTGGTCCACTTATTTTCACACCCTCCCTTCTAATTGGAAGTTTATCTTCATAGGTGGCCTTGGAGGAAGTGCCCCACTTATTGTCAACTGACAAACGCTCCTTCTCAGCTACCTTTGCCTGATTGACTAAACTATTTATGGAGCATATTGATTGTTTGTTTTGGGCATTTGTGGGAGACGTAGGTTTTCTTATCTTAGCCACCTCACTATAGGAGGAGGGGACTTTACACCCCCCAACTGCTGTCTTCCCGATAACCAACGGGTTTGCCATGCTACTGCCAGTTTTCAAAGAAAAAGAGTTGGCGTCATTTATACTAGAGTTTAGCAGAGTGCGCGCACCACTGTTAGGTACAGGCCCTACCATAGCAGATACATTTACAATCAGGGTCTTCATAGACTATCTTGTCCCTCAGAAGAGATACTAAATTCATTAAGTCTTGAATATCTTGTGGGTCATTTCTGCCCTTACCACTAGATTGAGTTTGGGAATCAAGGACATGACTTGGTGGATGATTTAAAACGGCACCCATTACTGTTCCAATTGCTTGCGGCGTTTGTGGCATGGAGCTCTCACTATGCACATTCGCCAAAACAGAAAATCTATTGGTGCAAGGGACTATTGGCACACATGGTAAAGACTTGCTGCCATTAGCTAGCAGGGAGTTGTCAATACCATTGATTATAATACTCTTTTGTTGGAAGCAGGATCCCCCTAGTTATGGTATCACTTCCATTTGAGCCTTTCTGCTTTGGTAAAAACATAGCGGGAATAGCGGGGGGAGACAATACCCTCACATACCAACCCCAACCCACCTGTAGCCCCCATTACATGCGTGTTATTTCCAGTGGTTAAAATTACCTCACACGCTTCTACAAGGCTATCAATGCAATCAAGGACACAGTTGGAAGCACCATGCTTAAATCGCCTTTCTTGCCTTCTTTCCTTTCCGGGGCTTAGAAAAATTCCCAGCCTCAGCCCCACCCCCTCCTCCCCCTTCCATTGACTTGCGCTTACCCAAACCAATACACCCCTCTAGTGCTAGAACTATAGGTTTGTTTAAACAACAATCAGCACTGGTAGTCCACTAGCAGTCCAATGGGGGTAACAGAGGGTCCTTCAGACTGGCAAAAGTAATGTGAACAAATGATAGACAGTACCTTGTACAGTTCTCAGCATAGGTCCACGCTTTACTTCAATTTGCCATCAAACTAACGAGTAGTAAGAGTTAGGGGAATGGCCCTGCCCTGGCTCTTTCTGGCGCGGGACGGGCATGTGCCCGGGCACACCCACGCGCGTCCCATACTGCGGGAGGGCCGATTAAAAGGGCCTCCAGCGACGTCAGGAGCCTGCGCCTCGCAGGGCCTCCTGGGCAATGTAGCCAAAAGCCAAGCTGTTCACCTCACGGCTGTTCCGGCGGCGTGGTAGGAGGTCTCACTGAACCCAGAGGAATGGAAGCAAAGCGGGATGGAGCAAGTACAGGTAAGTGGTGACCGTTCCCCTCACGGCAGGCCCTGTCACTGCTTCATCGCGTTCCCGTGTGCCACAGAAAGATTGATATCTGCCCATTATTTTTTGTAGCTCTACTGGGGTCTTTGACACCAACAAGGTGTCGTCAGTGAACAGAAGCGTTGGGACTTTGTCGCCCAATAGGATTGGGGCGTCAGCTGGATCTTCTTGCAGAAACTTCACCACCCTGTTCACATACAAGGAGAACAGGGTGGGGGCCATGACACAACCCTGGCGGACTCCCTTGCCACCAGGAATCTGCTCTGTCAGCTGACCTTGGGCTCCCCATCTCACCTGGGTATAGTTTCCCTTGTGAAGACAGATTAGTAGGTTAAGAACTAGCGGTGGAATACCCATATCTTTCAGGATCTGCCAAGATCTGGCCTTAGGTACCAGATCGAATGCAGTTTTTAAGTCCATGAATGCCAGGTGAAGGCTGCCTTTTCCAATTAGCACGACTTTCCAGTATAATATATATATATATATATATATATATATATATATATATATATATATATATATATATATATATATATATATATATATATATATATATCACACACACAGGACCGCTTCTCTGGCAAGCAATCAAGAGGACAAAGCGGGGAGATCCAGGGAAACCACTTTATTCACAACTGATGGGCATTATGCATGTCGGCGTGTTTCCGCCTTCCTCAGATGCCGACAGCACAGGGCTAACCCACCTCCCTCTTTGTAGTTGTTCTGCGGCATTCCACTTGGTGGAAATAAGGCTCGTCCCACCTGGTTAGCTCTGCAGTCCTGATCTGTAGACTTCAATGACCAGCATGCAACACTGTGGTAAGTACCACTGGCGGGGCGGATTTCAGTTCTCGTGAACGCCGATGTGCCAAGCCAAAGAGGGGAGTATTATATATATATGAACAAGCGGCGGGAGCCGCGAAACGCATCTCTGACTTTGGGCGAATAAACAACGTAAAGAAGGAATTTGGGTCAGTGTCCTGCTTTCTGGTCAATGCGCGATTAAGGCGTATACGCTAGTCCTTTCAGGATAGATATATATATATATATAGATATACATACATACATATACATACATATATACATATACATACATATATACATATACACACATACATTAGCCTAAATACCTGGTCGATCGTCCCGGTACTGACCCTAAAGCCCGCCTGGTATTGGGAAAGGACGTCCTCCTCTTCAGACCATGATTGTATTCTCTGTAGGAGGACCCTGCCTAGCACCTTTTGCATAACATTAGTCAAAATTATGGGCCTGTAATTTGAGGGGTCTTCGTTATCACCTTTTTTATGAATATGAACCACTTCTGCGCCTTTTCAGGATTCTGGGACTGGGCATCCTGCAACTATGGTGTTGAACTATAGCTGAAAATAACACAACCACCCTCTGGGATCAAACAGGAATAAATCTCCTGGAAGACCGTCTGGTCCTGGGGCTTTAGCATGGACTAATTTCATAATCGCAGCCTCTATTTCAGCCCACGAGAAGGTATCACCAACATTCCCTATAGGAGAGAAGTTTGTGGGGCCGCATGACTCCTCCAGACATCCGTCCTCTGAAGTGGAATATAGTTTCGCAAAATGGTGCGGCCATTCATTGCAAGTGATATGGTTGGGCATAGCACCTAAATCCCTGTTATTTCCCCGGCTCACTAAGGACAAAAAATAGTTCCTGGTCTTTCCAAGGCTTGCGTCCAACTCCTGCCAATACCATTCATCCGACTCAATCAAAGCAGCCTTATATTCCTTCCTGACCGTTTTGACCGTGAACAGATTTTAGATTCAATTGCTGAGGTCAGAGACTGTCTTTTAAGCTTGCAGTCCTTAGTGTACAATGGATGGTTTTTTTTTTTTGGTGAACACGCAAAACGTTATACCTGCGAGGTGCCTGAAAGTAAGTGCTTAGTGTCTCTACAGTGCAAGAATGGATGACAGGGACTGATTCCCACTCAGATCTGCGACAACGGCCCGGAGTTCTACTATCTTCTTGGACAAGGAGAGTTTTGGGACATTTTGAGTGATCTGCCCGTTGTCCTGTCTGCTCGATATTACCTGATACTTCTTTCTTCTGGAGTCTATCCCTAGCGCCGGGAAACCCAACTGCGGGTAGCTGTTGCGCGTTACAAGTTAAATAAATAATAATAATTGCGGATGGCCACTAGATGAGTCATGCAAAGAGACCTTGTGCCATTTTAGGTGCCTTTTGCAATTAGAGGGGATGATATTAATGATGCAATTTGCTACCCGGCTGATCTTAGGGTGTGGTTGAAGAACCCACGGGTTCCTCATGGTCATGCATAGAGGGCTGTGGTTGCCATCAGTCGTAGTGCCAACAAACATATCTAAAATATCCCCGCCATTTGGGCCCTTAATAGTAAGCCTCAAGATATAAGGACTTAAGGTTGGGTGCGTGAAAATTCGACAACCCTAAGGCAATATTCACCCAGACAATCCAACCCCCATAGGGACGGCCTCTCCCCACAGTGGTAGCTGAAATGCAAAAACAGGCATAACCTGTTTTGTGTAGTGGCACCAAGCTCCTGGTCTCCTAGAAGATGCAGATATCAAAGCCCTCTATAAGTTCATTCCGGTGCGGGAATAGAAGTTTGTTTTATAGACCTGCTATATGCCATAATATAAGCCTAAACTTAGTGGAAGAGTGAGTTAAGGCCAAATTATCGTTTGTCAATTGTAGCAGGCTTAGCTGCGCAGGGGGAATCGGGGGATGAACTAAAGAAGTACGTGATCCTGTCCCATATATCCTCTGTTTGATTTCAAGGGGGTCACTTGGGCCCTTAATCCCAAGAATAACCAATGCTGTGTCTCGTGCATCGGGTGAGATAAAGGGATTTGGAAGTTACACATGGAGCTAGAGAATAGTACTAGGGTTCATGTTAGAGAAGTGGGCTGTCTCTAGTTAATCAACTGCTTCTAAGCATGTCCCATGATACAGAATGTCAGATATCCCACCCCCTATATGAGATTGTGTACTCCTAAATTGTATGGATGAGGTGGACGGGGGGCAAGTTCTGTATTCTAGGGTGAGAATATTCTCTGCCAGATCGGTGCAACAGAGTGCAAGTTCAATGTAGTCGTGTGTTTGCGTGGGAGGTGAGCATCTGCGAATGCAAATGCTATCCGCGCATATCACAGAACGGCAGCCCCTAGTGTGACGAATCTAATGAATCACTTTATTTGTTAAGGAGTCAGGACTTGCACAAACAGCATTAGGATTAAGCTTGGAAACATTGGTCATAAAGATGGTTTGGCCATGTGACTGGGAAACAGCAAGTGGGTAGTGAGTCTGCTGGTTTGGTTTAGCCAGAGTGGTCTTTTCCCAAGGATGTGCTACTAGAACTTACTTGATCTAGCCTTGTTCTGTGGGAAGTTTGATTAGGGCATTCTCTAGATGTACAAGTCTTTAAGATATTAGAGCCTTTAGATGTAGTAGCATTTATATTGTTATTTGCTTTCAGAGTTTGGGAAACAGAATTTGTGGAAAATCAAGTGGAGCCGCTATTTCTCGGGCTTTATTTGGCCCTTTCAATTGGAGGAATTCCTTTTTTTGATTATGATGAAGCGGATGGTTTACTTGCTGTTGGCGGGGTGGAACCAATGGTAGTAAAGTTTTAACCAGTACTGTGAGATCTTCAATTATGTGCCTCATAGTTATTGTTTCACACTTGAGTGAGTTAATGGTCAGGGAGATATCCTGCAGAGCAAGAAATTGTTGATCTTCGCTCTCTTGTGCTTGTGCTGTGCTAGTCAACCGTGTATCTACGTTTGTGTTAATGTCAAATGTTGCCAACAGAGCAAACCTATTTGAACAGGGGACTAAAGAATGCGGTACACACTGGTCAGTACTGATGGAAAAATCTGGAGTTTTAGTAGCCTCAACCTGTCCATTTACATCTCCTTTTACTTGAATACCTGGTGTGATAATGAGATTGTCGGAATTTCCCTTTCTAGAGTGTTTCTGGAACATTGTGGGGATAATTGTTCGGCGTATTCCTGTGCTGTTTTGTTTTGTTCTGTTGCCGACCAGACGCTGGGTTCTGCTGTGCTCCCGTGAGCTTTCCTTTGCCTCATCGTCAACTGCTCGCGGTACTCGCTGCGCGGGTCCCGCTTCGTCAGAGGTCACCCCTTGTCAGCGCTACTGCCATAACTGTGTCATTGGGTGCTGGGACCTGCAGGGCTGCGAGCGTGTTGTGGGCGCAGGACTCCAAGTCCCAGGAGCTCCCACAACTCCCAATCATCAACAGCTGGGACGCTCTCCCTGCAGGCTCCTCCCCTTCCTCTTCAGTTAGTATATTTTCAACTTGTGAGTCCCGCTGCGCGGGAGCGCGTGGGAGGGCGCCGGGAGAAGCCCGGGACAAGGGCGGGACTGTCTAAGGCCGTCCAGGGACGTACAAGGACGGGACGGGCCACCCCTTTTTCATCTTACACCTGGATTATTATGTTTATGTAGCCATATAGTCTTTGGCTCCAGTAGTAACCGGCAATAACGTGGAAAGGTACTCTCCATATACACCTGCTTGAAGATCACCTGAACTGCTAAACACATCATTTCACTTCATAGCGGTAACTACCATCTAAATACCTATATACCCGGATAAGAGAATTTTTTATGGCTTACAAAAAACTTAGATCTCGTACGATATTTATGAAGAGAATGGGTACCGAGGAAGCAGTAAGGAAATCCTCCGCTAAAGCAATAAAACAAGGTCAGATAACTGGTACGCCTGCAATTAGTAATTACTTTTTAGCTCTAACGCCAAAAAAACAATCTCGGTCACCTGCTCAAGAATTGCCTGCAAAAATGGAAAAATCACCATCTAAAGAGGCTCCTGAGCAGCCTCCTTTGGATGTACAGACTACTCCAATTTTAAGTGTTCTAGGTTCTGATTCCAATCACCAGATTTTACTCTCAACACAGGAGTCTCAAACATCGATTCTTGAGTCTTCAAATCCAATAACTATAACACCTATAAAACAAATAAGTTGCCTCTCGGATATCGAGGATTTATTTCAAAATGATATAAAACCGATGGAAAATATTTCTGATATACAACTAAATCCAGATAATCTACAAATCGAGTTTCAGGAACAACTCCTAGATTTCAAAATAGATCTGGATACATCATTGAATACATTTCTTCCCAATAATATCCATTCAACTAATACTGCGACACCAATCTCAAAGGCTCTTTATACATTATAGGAAATATTGGAATCGGTCCTCTCTTTCTTAGGAAACATTTTAGAAATTTCAGATCAAACTTTGGATGTTCAAATTGGTATTTTGAAATTTTTGGTAGAAGAAAAGAGGAAAAAAGAACATACTGAATTAACAAATAGCAAACAAGCAAAAGAGGAAAAGAGGAAAAAAAGGAGTTTCCCAAATCTACCTCTTTAACCAAAACTTCAACTCCTGAATTTCAAAATAAACGTAATAATAGTACTCAAACATCTGCTCAAAAATCAGTACATCAATCAAATACCAAGATTCAGAAAAACTCCAAGGAGGTCCGAATATATTCCCTAAAGAAACTTTTCAGAGAGGAGCCTTCATCGGTAGCTAAAGAGTATTCTATCTTCTCAGTTGCAAAAAAATCCAATTTGATAAAAGGTACCGATGAAGGAGAAGAAGGAACCACCACCATACCTGTATCAGACAAAGTTGGAGATGATAAGTTCTCTCAAACGAAATGTAACAAAGGAATAAAAGGAAAAATCAGAAATCGGAAACCACTAAGAAGAATTATCAAAAAGAAATCCAGAAAGATCAGATTAAAAAATGTAATCCCCCACCAAAATAATGAGGAAGGTCTTCTTGATAAAGTAATAATCAATCAATCTTCGGTAGAGGAACGTAATGATATAATAAATATCCTACCCATCAAACAATTGAACCATAAAGCGCCTGAATATACTCCCTTCAGAGCAAAAAATAGTGCTGATCAAATAAATCAAGAAACAACTGAGACTAACAAGATACTGTCCCTCGGCAGCGACCAGACTATGACTAAACATTTACAGTTTGAAGAACTTTTTCCAATTGACGATCTACCGCTAAAATCGAGGAAGGATAATTAACTTGCTACAGCAAATCTATTCTTTACAAACTATCACAAGCAAAGAAATAGATCTAGTAACTTTCCCTATAAAAGAAAATCGGAAAATAGTGAAAGTAGCTTTCTGGTCATCTGTCGTTCCTGGGATCATCATAAGGGAAAAAGAAACGTTACATAAATGTGGTTATGACGTCATAGAAATATTTCCATCAAAGAACATCAAAATTAAATCAACTGGTCTCCAAAATATTAACATGAATATTCCAAATAACAACTGGTATACTAATATCTCTAATCATGCTGATTTAGGGCGAATCTGCTCTAGGAAGGATACCTTGAAAATTCTGGTAAATAATGGAGAAAGGAATGTATGGAGCCAAGATCAAGAAGAAAATGAGGTCAGGAAAACAACAGAATCTTGGGCTTGGGTCTCGGAGGCCATAAATAGCAATAAACTAGTGCACCGACCACAATGTACTGTTTAACAGTGGTTTAAAGATCACCTCGTGGAATATAGCCGGAAAAACCAATAATAAAATGAATAGAGCACTGAAAGACAACCCTGATATTTTAGCTATACAGGAAACATGGGCGATGAAATCCTTCAAACAGAAGGGCTATTATGTATATGATATCCCGGCTATAGCAACAAGTAGAGGACATGCTAAGGGTGGTCTGGCTATTCTATTGAGCGAGGAACACTTATGGTCTCAAGAAATCATTGACTTTAAATCCGACTATTTTCAATGTATTAAGGTCACACTAAAGACTCATATCTCTGACCAAAAAAAGGCCTTTCTGTTTTTCAACGTGTACATTCCTCCAGGCACCACCCAGGACGTCATCTTCGTCGAAACTATAGATACAATCTCAAAGATAATTGAAGAGCGAGTAAACACTTCGTATCTAATCATGGGTGATGTGAACGGAAACATTTCTAATGCGGAAATTGGTAAATGGGCAAAAATCTACAAAGATGAAACAATAGATCTACCTATTCCAATATTCCCAAATGGGAAAGCTTCTGATAAGAGGGAAAATGTTACTAGCATCACTGCCAAGCATAAATGGGACAATTTTGAATGGTAACGTAGATGGTGATAGACCGGCATCTTTCACAAGGCGCGGATACGGATCCCTTTCAATTATTGATTATTTAATATGTGGTATGGAGCTAGTGGATACATTCTATCACTTGAACATTAACCTTACAGACGATAGCGACCACGCTCTTTTACGTCTAAACACTGGATGGTCGGTAAAATCCTCCTCGTCGAATCCAATTATGTATCATAATTGTAATATTGAAATCAATAATAAGCAGAGGCGAATTTTTTGGAATTCAAAGTCCCTAGATTATATTAATGGAACGATTTCACAAAATAACCTTTTAACTAAAATGCATTCAGAAGATCTAATAACAAATTTCGAATGTATTATGACAAATCTTAAAAGATCTCTCCTTAACAGGATAAAACCATGCAAAAAGAGAAACTATAAGATGTCAAATGAAAATACAATCAGGAGGAAGCTCAATAAACTCATACGAGGACAATTCTTAAACTTCTCATCTGCTATACAGCAAGAGATAAATAAAGTAAAAAACCAATTAAGAAGAGATAAGAATAGCCAGAAAAGAAGGCTGCAGGATAAAAATTGGGTGGACATCCACGAGGCGGCAAAAAAATACAACCAAAGAAAATATTGGTCTTTGATAGCCAAAATAACTGGAACTAAAAAGAAATTACATGCTATACCAGTTCCACCGCAGGAATGGGAAATATATCTAACTGACCTATACAAAGTAAACTCAATTGAAATCGACAGTAATGTTGCTGATATCATCTTGGAAAGCAAACTAACATCAATAGAAAAAAGTACAGCATTTTCTATCGAAAGCCATATTAGAAAAGCTAGGAATACTTCTGCGTCAGGTCCGGATATGATACCAATTAAAGTCTTGCAGCTATACCCAAAAGAATGGAGTCAGATGTTAACATCACTCTTCAATCATATCTTTCGCACCAGGAGATTACCAAAGTCGTGGCAGGGAAGTACTATAATCCCAATATACAAAAAAGGGAGACAAAATATAGCTAGTAATTACCGCCAAATTGCATTAATGGACGCTACAGGGAAAATTTTCGCTGCGGAGGTACTCGACAGACTAAAAGACTGGTGCTTCTCGCAGGGAATAATACCGATGTACCAAGCCGGCTTTCGTCCTAATCATTCAGTCACTGATAACATCTCAATTCTTCAGACTATTCTGGACAAATACATTGGGCGGAAATCACAATCAGTGTATGCAGCATTTATTGACTATTCCACCGCGTTCTATCGCGTCGATAGACCAACATTATGGAAAAAACTGAGAAGACTGGGGATTTCTGAAAATTTATTGCAAATCATAATTAAGCTCCACACGAATACCTGGTCCCAGGTACAAATGGGAAGTGAAAAAGGTCTGACGAAACCAATTAATACTTTGAATGGGCTTAAACAAGGGTGCCTTCTCGCACCAATTTTATTTTCATTATATTTGAGTGATCTGCCATCCCATCTGCAACAATGCTCTAGTCTGCCGCCAAAGGTTGCTTCTCAGAGCATACACGCTTTGCTATACGCAGATGACATAGTTATGTTGGATCTTACACCTTTTGGTCTCCAAAATTTACTGGATTCTTTAAATGTTTACTCGAAGGATCATTTTTTAATCCCAAACTTAACAAAGACTAAAGTGGTAGCCTTCTCTGGCAGGAAAAAAAGTGTCAAATACTGCTGGAATCTCGATGGGATTAGAGTAGAGGAAGTAGATGAATATACTTACCTCGGCAGGATTTTCACAAAGAACTTACAAAACTCAAAACAAATAAATAATCTAAAGAGAAAATCTGAAATACATGCCGGGGCACTCTCTAGATTGTATACTTCCACTGGAAATAGGCATTTTTCCTCACTGCTCAAAGTGTATAGAGTAAAAATCCCCTCGGTTTTGTCTTACGCAACTGAGCATTTACCAACAAAACAATGGTCCTTCATGGACATTACCGAAGGAAAGATCTTGAAAAAAATACTAAAGGTTTCTAGTTCAACATCTGTACAAGCCCTCAGACTGGAATTTGCATTAACAAGCTCATATGCCACAGCTGTGGCAAATGTCATTCGATGGGCCTATAACATCTTGCATGCAAAGGAAGGAACACTGAGATTCTTGTTAAAGACTGAGACATTTACAACAGACTCTCTAAAACTTATCTTTTTTAAGAATATGTCTGAGGCATTCAAAATCGCTAACCTTACTAAAGATATCCTGTTATCCTGGTCAAAATCCCAGTTAAAACTTTTTTTGAAATGCTTTACGCCAAGATTAAGTTATGATCTTGATTTTTTGCATTGTAGTAAGTTATCTACTTATAAATCCTACATAGAGACATTGGAATATAAGCAAATACGGCCATATTTGGGGTTTTGCCTTACACATGGAGCAAGAAGGGCCATAACTATGTTGCGCTTAGGCATTCTACCTGTTTCTGTTTTCACATCCAGATGGTCACCAGGAGATTCCGCGACTTGTAACCTCTGTCAAGGAGGTGATCAGGACATCGTGCATATGTTATTTGTCTGTCCTCATTCAAACGTAGTTAAAGCACGGGCAAGATATCTTAAACCGATATATCAGAAATATAACATCACTACAGTAAACAACTTATTATCATTATGTAAACAACCGACTGATGAATGGGTTTGTTATAATTTCTACACATTTTTAAAATCTTTTTTAATATTATATTAATGTCTATGTTTATCTATGTAAATTGTTTTCAAATTTGTGGTCCTCAGTTGAGTACCAAAGCAAATAAAAATCTTTTTGACTTTGACTTTGTTCGGCGTATCGGGCTAGTGTGGATGGGAGAGGAATGACCATTAGTACGTGGTAGTGAAGGTTCTGAGGCTAGGATATCCTCGCACTCCCTGAGAGTTTCAATTGTATCAATGACACAGTTACCAGCTGCATGCTTCTGATTTTTCCTAGCCTTTTGTCCCTTACCTGCCCCACTATTAGTGTTCATTCCGCCTCTGTACTCTCCATGGTTTTCCATTTGCCCATAGTTCAACAAATATAGATTACGCAATTCTCGGATAAGGGTCCGACTCAAAAAGATTAAAAATGTCACCAGTATTAGATATCAACAACGACTGTTACAAAAAAGGTCCAAGCGGTAAAGTTCCAGCATGATAGGACTTCGAAAGCGGCTCACAGTGTATTAAAAGTCACCAAGGGTAAGGGAAAACTTAGCACTGTACCTTTTCTGGGTTGAGTATGATCGTGCCAGCCGACCCTCAAACCTACAGTTAGGTGAAAGGGGGGTGGCCCTGCCCTGCCTCCTCCTGGCAAGAACGGTCCTGTCCTTGGCCCGGGCGCGACCCGCGCACGTCCCGTGCAGCAGGTGTTGAATGGCGCGTTTGAGTGCAAGAACTGTCCCGCCCTCCCAGGTGGAGTAAAAAAGACCGGAGGTGCACTCTGGGACTTAGAGTCCCACCAGATTTTGTGGGCGCACTGCGGTGCGCGGGGCAAAAGTCATCAGCGTTCCCCACAGGCAGCAGGGTCAGAGAAGCCCAGGCAGATCAACACGGCATTCGTGACCACATTCACATTGCAAAGGTTCAAAGTGTGCATTTACAATATAGCAGTGGCAATTCACTATTTTGCTGTCAATTTTTTAGGAAGGAAAAGACTCTCCGTGAAAAATTGAATATCTAATCGCCTACATTTTTGAGCCCAAGAAATTGGGAATCAAAGTATATGTGTGAGGCCAGGGAAGATTTTGAAGCAATTGTTTTTGTTTTTTGGGAGGGGGGGGTGGAGGGTAGGAAGAGAATGGTCTCCCTCGGTATGCCAACTGCTGTTTCAAGAACCCTTGCTTGGCCTACTGGGACTTGAGAGTATGTCTGGAATACCGAAGAAGCAACTTACTTGCAAGAAGAGCTCTATACTTTGTTCTGCCCCTCCCCAACGTAAAACCTTGTGTATAGAGCATTGTTCTAAGGGGGAAACCAGTTTCCTGACCAGGCTAATTTGGATTTGTGTCAGCTGGGAGAACAGCCAAGGAAATGTGTGCAGAAATGCTCAAAAAGGCCCCAATACAGGTGCTGGCTACACAGTACAAAATAAACCACCCACAAAATATTCAGTCCTGAAGGCAAGCAAATTTGGACCAGTAGACTAGTGGGATTATTGGGCACTCACCAATTAGTTCGCCAGTAGAGACAGAGCACTGTGGAGTTCATTAACCCTGACGTGTCGCAAGACGCCATATTGCATGATTTTAGTAAGCTTTTGTGCATGTGAACAACTAGATGCATTAGAGATCGCAAGCCTGGGACACTAATCTAAACTAGTGTAATTTCATATCAACTCGGAATTCTGCATTTGACCCTTTTTGGAACAAAAGCTTGCCTAAAACAAGGCGGTCTTCAACATATTCATGAAGTGAATCAGATCATACTCAGACCAGGGGAATTAAACCAAGCTATTCCAAAACTATATTTTGTGCAACCAGAGCCCTTCCACCAGAGTGATTGTCAAGCCATGTATCTCCAGTTTAACCACTTCGGCGCTGAGGACGAGCTCAGCTCGTCATGAGTTGCGCCGCTCGCACGCTGATGACGAGCTCAGCTCGTCATGTAACGCGCGTTTTTAAAAAACGCCGCGTACAGCGGGAAAAGCCGCCGCGCGCATGCGGTTAAGGAACCAAAGAGCCACTGGGATTTCCTTGGCTCCAATTACTACTTTGAGGTTACTAAAGAACATCCTCTATAGGCTTTGGTTATGATACAATAGCACTCGAGAAACACTCCTATCGAGAGATATAAATATGGACTCAGGTACAGGTAATGTGTGGACAGCTTACAACCATTGGGATGCCCATGTACTGTTATGCTTTATAAAGGGAGAACAAAATATTCTTTTTATAAACGTTTCAGACCACAGTACAACAGAATAGACATCTAAAACATCTGTAAACATTTAATATCCATGGGCATATGTTTTCTCTTTAGGTACGTGAACTTCAGTACCATTTATGGGGAAATGATGTCATACATTGTACCATTGCGGCCTATGTGCGGGGTCTGGTCTTCACAAGCCAGGCAAAGTTCTACCTGAGCTTTGGTAAGTTGTGAAGTATTTGAAAGGACAGGACTTCAGCACCCATAGATGGAGTCTTTTAGTTGATAGTCACAGATGACAGCGCAGTTGGGGTCATAGCTGTAAGGGACATATCCTAGTTAACTCAGAAGACAATCAGCCACAATCCTTGAGTGCAGGTTACTTACGTAGTTCAGGACAGCTAAAATGGGGCAGGGGATGTATAAAGTCTATAGAACGATACACAATAGGAGGTCAAATAGGGTAGTGAGAGTGCTACAGGGGGCATACCAAATTCAGTAATATCACAGTCAATACTATAGGGAGGTCAGCCTCAGAAGGATGGTGGGTGGGGAGAGAGAGAGGAAGCAGTAAAGCCTGATTCCATTGAGAGAGCATCGCACTTTGTTGCAGTTCATATCCAAGGCCTTCACACCATCTTCTTAGAGATTCAGGAAATGGAAAGCGAGTGGTTCTGCAGGACTTTCCTCACATGGTGACTGACGCACATGAGTCCACTGACACTTCCCTCATAGTTACATCCAGCTCAATACTAGTGTAGAATTAATTTCTATGAGTTAGTAGCAGACACATCTGAAGTATTTGGAATCTTTTTTTTAAATGAAAACAATTTGAGATGACTAAACCCCATGATGAGCGAATATCGTCGTTCATTTTATTGCAGCACATGGTCATGGTTAAAAATGTCAGTTTAAATTTGGTTCCGGAGTTGCAAGCTTGTAGCAGCAGCACCCAATCTCCTACTATAAACTCGTCTTGAGAACTTCACTTTCTAGTTATTAGAGCGTTGCTGTTCCATCGTCTTTCCTGAATGGTTTCTAAGGGCTTTGTTTCAGGTACCCATGGGGAGTAGTGTCCGCTTGTCAGTGCCTAAATAACACTACCGTTGGGTCACTGAGTGGCAGTATGAGAAAGTAGAGATATTCTTGAAGTCATCAATAGAGTACCAACACTAGACTCTCATTTTCTATCTCAGCAGTCTGGATGGCTGTTAAGATTCACATTAGTCTTTCTGCTTTGCTGTTTCCATGAAACAATCTCATCATAATCTTCCTATGCGTGTTGTTCAAAGACTTCCAAGTACATGGCAAATCCCTACTGCCGGAACAGAGACCCTTTGCTCGTTCTTATCTCTTTCAGGAGCATAGTGTGCTTTTCTGATCTTGAGGATTAACACTTCACCTGAGTGGGTCTGAGAACATGGATTTCCAGGGAATTGCAGTAGTCTTCACCCCTACCAACAAATGTCGACTATCAGCAGACTTGCTAAATTTGTTTCGAGATGCACCCATTAAGTGGCTGTGGTCTCTCTGAACTTGAAAGAAGCAGAATGTTCTGAAGATCCTATTGCCAGGATTGCAAGACCTTTAGCTGTCCTCTCCATAACCTGTCAATGTAAGGAAACTCATTTCTGCCTGTACATTTTCATTCTGAAGACCCTTGAAGTCCTAAGTGTGCCAGCTTTAGTATGCAACATCAATGATTTTATAACTATGATGCAGCTCCCTCACAAGAAGATTCCTTCAACGGTTATTGATCACTCTCGATTGTTAAACCATGCCTGCAGAGGACTTTTGGCTGTGGAGTTCCAATGTGATAATGTGTTAAAGATACTCTTTGACTAAGCTTAGACATTCAATGATCCGAGTAGCTGCCATGATTGCTTGAAGCATCAGGGGCTTAGGTTTGGATTGACTGATTTATTTATTTTTATTTGCGGGTTTGTAACGCGCTTGAATAGACTCCCGAAGGAGCATCTCCGCATACTCTTCCATTTCCGTGGCCTCCCATTGAATTTTTTGGTGGCATCTCTTGGATACCTTGAGTGGTAGTGAGAGGTAGCTTTGCCCCAAATTGTAGACCTAGTTTCTGTAGTTGTCCTGGTGGTTTGGATGCAGAGGCTTTAAAAGTGAAACTAAATGTTCATGATAAGAACAAACTCTGAAATTCCGGCAAGAAATATACATGAAATTGCCTTCAACCCCATAGTATTACAGTTGCTTCCTTCTCAATACGAGTTTCTCTCTGCTCCACTTCGGTAAGAGCTCACCTTGCTTGGACCATTGAAGCCCACACTTCATAGTTTCATTGTTGAAGAAAAACAGACCCCATCAGTATGGGCCTGGCATCAATGGACAGCCAGCTGCATCTGATTGTGGTTCTGAAACTTCATGGCAGCTTTGGAAGATAACAACTTTGGTTTTCTAGAAACCTGACTCTTGAGCATCAGACCATATCCTTCAGGTGATCCCACCAGGGCTTAGCGAGGACTGCAAGGTTCAGAAAGAACTGCCTACAGTATTTTACTATCCACAAAAAGCTCCAGACACGTTTTGGCATGGCAGTTTTAATGTCTTGTATTTTCTTTAGGTCGAGAGCCACTCACACTGAGGTGAATCCTATCTAAAGAATTATATTTCTGGTTAGAGAAATTTACATTTAATCTTTCTTAGCAAGAGTGCACTCTCTCCAATTTGGTTTGTAAAGGACTGAGGTCTAACATGCAGGGACATCTTAAGGATTTTAGGGGCCTCATGCTAAATATAGTTTGGGGTCCTTTGCTCATAACAACACATGTATTTCCTTCTGTTTTCCTCTCAGTCACAGCTTCGGCGACTTTGGTCAGATCATGGACAATGCTCTTCCTTGGCCAGTGTACCTCTGGGCCCAACAATGGAGCAAACAGTCTTTCTCGAGCTAACAAGCATCATCGAAACATAAGGACTAGCAGCCTAAACAAACCTGCTGCTTGGAGGGCACTGGACTGGTGTCTCACCTCTTGGGCCAGTGCATAAAGAGGGTGTTTTTTTGGTTCAATGCCTCCGATTTCTCTGTTCTGAGTAACAGTCACTCTGAGTCAGGGGGCACTAGCCAGTGATCGCACCAGCCCAGCAGTAAGTCCATGTGTATTGTGAAGTCATGCAGGGAGCTTATAATGCCACTCTGCACTGCACGTTGCCCATATGCCAGAAAATCAGAAACACTAGTGGTCCAACAAAGCCTTCTACTCACAATCTATGTTGGTTCACTGTAGCTAGTCTGTCAGAACTATTCGAGCATAAGATGCCGATTGGTGCTTTTGTCTACTGCACTGCCTGTGTTGCGAGCGACAGGTATTCTGGCTCAGGTGGCAGAAAACTGTGATTGCATCGCCAGACAGCAGTTCCACAATGATATTGCACAGTAAGTCGCACATCTATACTAATATAATAAAGAGAGAGCCCAAACCTTTGAGGCAGGTACTCAGGAACCACAGCACCAATCACAACACCCAATACAGCGTTGGAAAGGGCAGTTGCAGCAGAAGGACACAGGCTATGCAGACGGCCACCATATACATTTAAAAGGTAAAAGTACCGTGCTAGCAAAGTAGTCCCTTGTGGGCGTGTCTGCGTTGTGCTGTGGGCGTGTGCTGGGGGCCTGACAAACGCTGGGGGTGTGTGGTACATTCCGCCCTTCATGCCATGTCTCATATCGTGTGCTGGGGGCGTGTGCGGGGGGGGGGGGATTACGGAAAAAAAAGTGCGTTGTGCCCATTATTTCATTGTTTTTTCTTCCCAGGTTCTGTACATTCCAGCTCCGGGTGTCCACCCTGCTCCCTTTAAATACCCCTGCACCCCATAATCATAACCCACCCTTACTCCTTAAAATACCCCAACACCCTTAAACACTAAACCATCTTAACCCTATAAATATACCCTGTAGCCCAAAACCCAAACCTATCCCTAAAAATACCCCTGTACCCCAAAACCTAGCCCTGAACCCTATAAATACCCCTGCACCTCAAAACCCAAACCTACCCCTGAACCCTAATACCCATATAAATACCCCTGCACCCCAAAACCCAAACCTACCCCTGAACCCTAATACCCCTGTACCCCAAAACCCAAACCTATTCCTGAACCCTAAAAATACCCCCTGTACCCCCAAACCTACCCCTGAACCCTAAAATACCCCTGTACCCCTAAACCACCCCATGACCCCCCTAAACCCAAACCTAGCCCTGCACCCTTAAAATACCCCTGTACACCCAAACCTACCCCTGAACCCTAAAAATACCCCTGTACCCCAAAACCTAGCCCTGAACCCTAAAAATACCCCTGTACCCCAAAACCCAAACCTAGCCCTGAACCCTAGAAATACCCCTGTACCCCAAAACCCAAACCTAGCCCTGAACCCTAGAAATACCCCTGTACCCCAAAACCCAAATCTACCCCTGAACCCTAAATACCCCAGTACCCCCAAACCTACCCCTGAACCCTAAAATACCCCTGTACCCCTAAACCCAAACCTAGCCCTGAACCCTTAAAATACCCCTGTACCCCCAAACCTACCCCTGAACCCTAAAAATACCCCTGTACCCCAAAACCCAAACCTAGCACTAAACTCTTAAAATACCCCTGAACCCCAAAACCCAAACCTACCCCTGCACCCTAAAAATACCCCTATACCCCAAAATCCAAACCTAGCCCTGAACCCTAAAAATACCCCTGTACCCCAAAACCCATACCTATACCTATCCGTAAACCCTAAAACTACCCCTGTACCCCTGTAGTGGGGTGACTCCGATGGATATTACTCAGCCTACCTCGAAAGACTGGTGGACCGCTGACACCCCAACTCTCACCTCTTTCCAGAACGACTGGAAATCGGACTCTGAGTCGAGCTGGGGCCATCAAACCAAAGACGACGAGGATTATGCCTTTAAGGGGGCGTATGCGGACCGGAAGGAACCTCCCTGGTATGACGTAGGAGCCCACCGATTGGAGAAAAAGGAGGAAATCCCAAACTCGGCGGGTGACGACACCAAGGAGGAAGCCGGAGAGGAGTGTCGAGGACGAGAGACCGTGGACGGAGAACGCGAAGCCGAATGAAGAAGGAGCGAAGCTGAAGAGGAGGAGACGCCTGGAGGCCAATGTTACCACGAGCCACCCAGCCACACTCACGGAGGAGTGTGGCTCTCCCAGGTACGCCAAAGGGTGTCAAGCTGGGTTGGGAAGCGGGATGGCAGAGAAAAACTAGTGTCGCTGTAAATACTTGTATAGCACACTTCCTGAGTCTCCTTGTACCATCCACTTACCCCCCCCATCTAATACACTTCCTTCACGTCCGTGCACGAGACAGTACTCCTGTATAGTAGCACTAAAGCACCGGTGTTTCCCTCACTCCCTGGACTCCTTGTTTTACGTGAAATCGGACAGATATCTGATTCTGCCTTTTTGTGTGTGTCTCCACCAAGATCCGGAGGGACCTTCCTGCCCCCCCCTGCGAGGACTTACCTCACGACAAACATCCACAGAGTAAGTAGCCCTCAGAAGCGGGCACCAGTCCCAAGACCATCACGGATCCTGCAGCAGCCAGTCGGGAAAGACTAAATACCAAGAAGAAAAAGTCCTTTATAAAAATTAAACCTCATCTTTCCAGATGTATTTATTTATTTTATTTATAAAGTTTTATATAGCGCAAACTTGATCCTGCAGGATATCAGAGCGCTTTACAATTTGAGGGAAAGGAAGGTAACAGTTCACTACATGACTACATGACTCAAATTGGAATATAAACAGCCAATTAATAAAATGGGGCTCACATAACAAGGCCAGTTACAAATACTGGGGTCAGCAAAGAATGGGCTGGTAGCTGATACATAACATAGAAAAGGATCAAATGGGACAACAAGAGGAAGAAAAAAAAAAAGTAATAATAATATACAAGATTAACATCCAATTCTGGAGTAAGTCCGATGCCATTAGAGCAGACAATCGCACATCTTATTTAGGTAAGAACTTATTCAAGAGGAATCTTTTTACTTCCAATTTGAAAACAATATTGGAGGAGATTCTATGAATTTCTGGTGGAAGAGTTTTCCAGATTTTTGGTGCATAGCCGGAGAAAGCTCGTTGGCATGTTCTCCTTTTACGAAAGATCTGAGGTTTCAGGTGGAGTGTTCTCACTCCTACACTGTCTACCCCCTACGGATAGTTCAGGCTTTTGTGCTAGATAGTTGGGGGGTTTGAAGTGGAGGGTTTGTAGGACAGGCAGTCAATCTTTAGCTGAATTCTAGCTTCATAGGGCAGCCAGTTTAGAGATGTATCTATCTTTGTAGCATGTGTTAGATCTGGTCTCCAGTCCCTTTCTCCTACCCCACCACAACCCCATAACCCAAAACTATATCTGAACCCTTAAAATACCCAAATACCCCAAAACATATACCTCAGTACCCCAAAACATATACCCCTATACCCATACTTACCTTATCCAAACATTAAAAAACATGCTTTTACCATTGATGCATTTACAACGAATTTTGTTGTAAATGTATGCGTGGTAAAGCATATAAAATGTAATGACATGCGTTATAATGGCATTGTGGAGTCATGGTACTTTCGTAATGAAAGTGTGCGGAGTGATGGTATGCGGAAAGAAAGTTGCGGAATGATTGGCGTTTACCCTCCCCCGGTAAGTACATTGGTGGCATGGCGGCCCACATCTCCAGCAACATACTCAGATTTTTTCACCACCGATCTGAAAAATGCACAGGTTCTCTCATTGATGGACGGCCCCGCCATACACTTTTAGACATCTCCCGTCACAAGTTCTAGAATTGCGAACTTTAGAGCTGGGGAGCTACGTTCGAATCTCGGCATCAGCTCAACATCCTGGGATTCCAGGCAAATCGCTTTGTCTCCCCGTGCCTACCACAAATGAATGTGTTCTTCTGTAATGTAAATTGTGCTCATGCCATGTTGTCGAGTTTGCGCTAAATAATATTGCAAGGAAAAATCAAGTAGGGAAACTCTAGTTCACACACTACTGAACGCGCACTCTTAAGTGCATCAGCAGTGCACTGTGAATCGAAGCGTTTCACAGGCCTGTCACAGATAAGAAATGCTATCAAAACGAAATCCTACAAAACAATATACTACTGGCCGGCAGCAATTCATACCCGGACAACGTCGGGACGGCTGCTAGTACAAAATAAAGGCACAGACCTGTGCAGCTGAACTCTGCATATAAACTTTAAAAGGTTAGAACATTTGCAGGCACTAACCAGCATGACAAATATATATTTTGTTAACTCTCTTAGGCAGGGGCAGGAATGACTGAGCAAAAAAAAAAGTAAACCAATTATTTTATAAATCTAGGGAGTTAGGAAGGGTTAACGGGGTGCTCCAGAGCCCACTTTGCCCATGCCATAACATATGTGCAAACATGATGTTCTTTGCTAGTGGCTGCATACACTGGAATATCATCACTCCCGTTTAGCACGCCTTCACGTCCTGATAGTGATGGAGCAGATTTCATCTGCAGTCATGCATTGTTTTATTTTTTATGCTTCAGACAGGCTGCATTTAAATTGCCACGCACATTTTGGTGCAGGTTAAAAACATGGCACATGAAAAACATGAAAAGTGAGGCCTATTCACTTCAGACTGAAAATGCTTTTGCTGAATTAAATTAACATGTGTTTTTTTTTGCAATGTAGAGAAAAAGTGGCCTTTTTACCTTTGAAGATTTTTAATAGAATGTGTTTCTCTCTTCCCAGCACATCCATGTAAACTAAATGTATTATTCCTGTCTTAATAGACTTTGACTTGTTGCATATTTTGATAAACATTTTCAGTTAATAACACCTCTTTTTATAATGTGTGTGAATTAATAATGCACTTGGGACACATAATGGACTGATTTACATGAAATTAATATTATCTTTGTGTTTGTTTTATTTTTGGGGCCTACACAAAACATGGCTGCCTGTGAATCCATCAAGGCTTTGACTTTCAATTTAATGAGAAGGGAGCATGCGCAGACTGTGGCAGCTTTCCTCATGACAAGAACAGCGTGAACTGCACATTCTTGTCATTCTGCCAATGTACCAGTTAGTTAAAAGTATCCATCTACTGCGCTGAGAAGGAAGAAGGATGAATTAGATTGAAACATTTTTCCTAGTAAATGTTGCAAATGTTTATAAATGTATTTATTCATGTATGCTTCTTTTGTTAGGACTAGTGAAGTCAGGTTTTTAGAATGAGTCAGGGAAGTGTGACCTCATGCCTTTATGACTGACCAATCACGTAAGGTTCTCCTGAAAAATGTTACATCTTTGTGTACTCTGCCAATAATTATGGTATAAATACTGTCCTCTCTGGATGGGAGCCACCACTTCTTTTTTCTCAGCTCAGCTGGCTTCTATGGGTTAGGTACGAGAAACGTCCCGGGAGATTGCTGAAGGGCGGGCTTGCGTCCGAGGAGTGTCAGGGGGAGGTTTCTTGCTTCCACGTCATATCTTGGCACTTTATGCCACATTCCTTTGAGGCCTGTGAAGGGCGGGCTGCTTTCCCCTTTAGACACAGACAGACAGAGAGTGCAGTGGATCAGGATAGATGCTAAACTTTATCATGTTTTGACTAATTAATTAGGTCTAAAAGATTTATTTGTCTTATGCATTTATTTCTCTTAATGGGAGATTTTTTGCCAACTATTTAATTATTGATTAGCTTTGCAAGACTATTTTTCTTAGAAACTCTTTAAGAATTGTGACTGAAATTTTGCGCCACATTTTCATAACTACATGTAATGCTTATATGCAGACTGTAATGTGTTCTGTATTATTGATATTTTTCCTGTTTTCCAAAATTCTGTAACCTAATTGATATTTTACTAATGAATAAAGGGTCAGAGAAAAATTAACTTTTTGACTAGAAAATAAAACCCTTTAAAATAATCAACAACTCTCTTTATTGGCTTACAATAATAATTGTATTTTGACTGTTCATCTTTATTTAAAGTCTCCTGAAGGTAATACATGGTGTGAAGGGCCCAACACCTTTTGAGCGGTAAATTAGAGGTAGCATGAGGGTTTTGCATTGAGAAACTACCAGAAGAAATTACCGCTCTCCATCATATTTTATATATTTATAATATAATATATTATATTATAATATATATAATATAATAATAATATATATAATATAAAGATCATACATCTCACGTGTCCTGACGCGTCTGCAGAAGTGGAGGGAAAGTTATGCGTATGCGTAATTCATAGCTGTGCTTATCATGTGGTACTGCTCGTGCCACTGCTCTTGTGACTGTGTCAATGTAGCTAACATTTAAATGCAATAGTTTTTTTATTTCTTGATGATGAGTCAAAAGTATAAATCCTGTGATGTGTTTTCATAATGACATTATTATGTATTAATTTGTTTTTCGCTTACTTTTTATGTACCGCGGGGAATGGGGTTTGTCTGTCCCGGGAACCATCTTGGAGGTCTCTTCTGCGCCTGCGCGACTTGCCGAGGCCTAAACAGACCTTGACTGATGGAACGCAGCCAGTTGGCAGTGATGAGCAAGATGCTCCTGAGAACGACCCGAAAACTCGGCTGAACCAATCATATGTGCTCACAGAGCAACAATGTTAAAGTTGCCATTGTACTTCTGCACCAGTTCTCATGAGAACCCCAATCTAGTTAGGCGGTACCCTATTATGCAAATGTAGGCTTGAAGCGCTATGTCGTGATTGGTGTGTTACCCAAATCCTACCTTAGGACCAATCGAAATTAAGGGATTCTGACACTTTGCAACATTGGGGGGTGGTACGCTGTCCCCAAACTGTATATCTACCCTGGGTTCCCCTGGGGAGCCGTCCGACTTGTCTGGTTTAGCTGACCTGTCACTGACCCAACGCACTCAATAGGTGACTGAAGATACAGAGCGCTGCGAAGCACTCTGTCCGAATTTGACCATAGACTGAGGTTCTACTGAACCTTAAAGTGCTGGTGAAGCACTTTACTGGGAGTTCGCTGACCCAATCGGGGTCTTGATCGATAACTGCAGAGCGGGTGGAGCGCAGGCGTTGCTTCCAAACTGCGGGTGCGGTCCTGTCCTGAGCGGTCCTGTCCTGAGCGGTCCTGTCCTGAGGGTTTGCTGTCCTGTCCTGAGGGTCCTGTCCTGATTCCTATTCCGAGGGTATCCTGTCCTGTCCTGGGTGTCCATTCTGCACCTGCTGTCCTTTGAGGGGTATCCTTCCTTGAGGGTTTCCTGTCCTTAACTGACCCGTGGCCAGGGTTTGGTTTCCACACCATTCTAGGTAAATATTGCTCTGAAACTCTTAAAATCTTGCACCTTCTGAATTTCTAACTTTTGCTTTAATAAAGTTCATCATTGCATATGTTATATTTTCCATGCCTTTCCGCAACTATTGAAAGTCAATTACATATTTTTCATAAGTTTGTTCCTATGTCTTCTCATTTGATAGAGATTATATTTTGCATTGCAGTTTGTAATTTTCTGATTTGGTCTAGAACTTCATTGCCTAGATTGTTCAAAGGCCCATTCACCTTAAGTGAAGCGTGTTACTCTTTATAGGCCCTCCTATAGTTATCCATGCATAAACTGTCCATGCTTAAACATTTGAGATTTTATAGTATTTTTCCCATCTACATACCATATTACATTTGAATGATTACCCTGTCATTATTTCTTCATGCCTATATAATTTACGTTATCTTGGTTATTGATTGCTTTATTTTACTGTACCTCATGCAAGAAAATAATGAACTTTAGATAAACATTTTAAAACTTCCAGTTGTCCGTGGTCATTTCAATAGTATTTTGAATGTTATTGGTTGGGTTTGTATTTTGCTGCCTTTTCTTTTACAGCTAGCTCCCTGATTCATTGTGGTCATTAGGTACCCGCATCGGTGGATGGTAAGTCGGGTGCATTGAAAATTATTAGTAGGGAGAAAACACACAAATTGGTAGAGCTCGTGAAGTCACCTGATCGATGTATATGGTGATTTGAAAGTATATGGGCCCTGAAGCCGGAAAACGGCGAAAACTATTGGTCGGGTGGCCTCGCGCGCTCTATCAGTTTTTCTGGTAGCAGAGGATGGTTAGGGACTAGTTGAGAGTAAGGCAGGGATTAGTTGGACTAGTTGAGTCGGAAGCTGCTAGTATATTGATGCTGCTAGAAGAGCGGCTGTTCTAAGAGACCTGATCATTCTCTTGTGAATACGCTGCTGAAACTCATGAATTTTTGCATTGTTATTATTCTTGTTCTTATATTGCTATATGTACTAATCCATGCATTTGTAAACCGTATCGTTTCATGTTGTCCGAACTCCCCGGGGAATTGAAAGGGCAAGTGGTGAATAGAATCCATTGTCCTGAGGTCACAGGCTCGAGGAAAGTTAGGTGCAGGTTAGGATAACCGGGAAGCACTAACTAGGGTTTTTCTGAATACATGTGTGAATAAATGACAGTAACGGGGTTCATTGGCAAAATTCCCATAGTGGCGTAACCTAGTAAGGGTCACATCGGAAGAGTAGCAGGTTCCTCGGAGCTAACGTGAAAGCAGAGGGGTCCGCTGAGAAACCTTAAACTCGGAATATATCCCGGAAAGAAGTGGATGAGTTTAGGGGAATAACAGGTTCACCGATGCTAGAGTGAAGGGTAGGCGGAAGAGATCTGCCCGCAGCGAGTGAAAAGTAAATGGAAGTAGTTTACTTGCAGTAAAACAATTCTTTCTCTGTCTAGACACTTGAGCACTGTGGCGAATGTGTATTTGTTGTAAAATAACCAAGCACTGAGCACTTTAAAAGAAAGAAAGTTTCCGTTACCTTGTGAAGGGAGGGAGTCAGTCGCGAAGCGCCTCTGACGTCACTCTGTGCCGCGCTGGGATTGGTAGAAGCAGCGGGCGGGTAGCGGAGCTGGAATTGTAAAGGAGGGGTGAGCGCCGGAGCGTGGGAACTGTCTCACGAAGGGGCCGCGCACCCATTGGCGGAGCTTATTTAGTGTCGCGCACCCATTGGTTGCACGAATTTCTGAAGCGCGTTCTGATTGGAGGTAGTTTGTAAACAAAGTTTAGCGCAGAAGTCGTATGTGGCACTCGCAGACTACAGGAACTCGACCTGATCCAAGGCACCTAGGGTTTGAAAGGGATCAGTGGAAGACTAATAGATACGATATTATGTACGGAACCAAGAGAAAAATGTCCCTTGTAAGTAAAGTGAAAAATTATTTTAAAACGGACAAACCGATTAAATCTAGGGAAGGTGTTCTTGTCCCACCACCTAATACTCCTGCCTCATTTATGATGTTTGACCGAGGGTACAATACCTGTGTGTGGTTGGAGAATTGGGTGAAGTACACAAAAGATGACGGAGTATTGGCCTTTCCGTTAGATGGTACTTTCAATGGAAGGATCTTATTTAATTTAAGAACCCGAATGAATGAACTGCATCCCAGGCCAAGACTAACGCAGTATGAGGCATTAGAGGAATGGGAGATTGAGGCTTTTGAAAGAGAAAGACCCCGAATGGACAAGGGTTTGACCAAGTGGTACCCCAGGCAGAAACAGGAGTCCAGGGATAAAAGGATGAAACAGTGGAGGCAGAGCATGATTGTTGAGGGTCTGTTTCCCATGATGCAGGCATGTCATAACGTTGGAGCAGGTGAGAAAAGCACCGAAAAGTGTAAACATTGGGGGGGTCCGGGGGAACCAGATGAATTGCTAGATGACATTTGTACCAGAAGTCCGCCACCTTATAATGAGGGAACCCGACCTTCCAGTGTAGGAGATGCTCCCCGACGCCACTTCCTCAAGGAAGAAGACAGATTCTTAGGACTGGGAGGGGGTGGTCAAGTATTGCCCTATCCTGAGAAACCCGAACCGGCGGAAACAAGGGATATATATATCCCAAAGTGCCCGCAAGCCAGGAAGAAAAATATTCAAGTACGAAAGTTTTTTTCCCCAGACCCTTGTATGAAAGCGAAGAGAAACCATCAAATTCAGGACTGCCTTTTGTTCAACCTCCATATGGGGAAGAACGCAGGTCCTTTAACACTGGAACTTTATTTCCGAAACCAAATTATGGTGGGGGACCAAGTGAAACGCATCCTACTGCCCCGAGTTTTACTCCTCCCTTGACCCCACAGATATTACAGGACACGACTTTAAGAAGGATACTAGTGGAAAAAGAGCAAGAGGCTCTAGCTAGACAAAGGACAGAAATAATTCAGAAAATCTCCCAGTTAAATACCAGTCCTGAGGCATTGACTATTCCAGTAACTATTGGACCGGTGGTCCCGTTATACGGAAATGGTCAGGGAAATCCGATTACTCCAGTTATGACCCCAGTCATGGCAACCCCGAGACAGGAACCGATAATCATAGATGATCATTCCAGTGAGTGCGAGTCTGAAGTTGCGTTCTTGGACTTGCCAAACAAACCGACCGGAAAGGGAATGCAGCAGAGGTATAACCCTTTTAATGCGAAAGAGATTAAATTAGAATCAGCAACAGGTACTAGGAATGTCTCTCTGGTAACTCCAGATGAAATTGAGAGTTGGAGTCGTGAATTAGAGAAACAGACTCCGCAAACGAAACCTTTAGACCTCTACAAACTGAGGGTAGAAATAGAAGAATTAATGGCAGGAAATGTGGGGTTGGATCGATTGAACACTTACTCTGAAGAAGAATTGTCGTTCATATGTAAAAGCTTTACAAGGAACACCAGAGTGCTCCACGAAAAACTGAGCGAAACAGCAGTTAGTATGGGGGTAGATATCTCAAAATCCAAGCCCTTACAGAAACCGTACAGAGCAGACTTCTCAGACAAAGATATAGAGCACCTGAATGTGGTGGGGAAAAAGCTGCAGATTAAAGAATTAATGGGGGTACTGCAGAAATGGGGAGATGTGGAAAGATGGAGAAGCAGGTGGGCGAAAAAGAGGGAAGAGGTTCGCTCCCGACAAGTGACTCCTGAATTTACTTTAAGGGAGGTAGAAAAACCTGAGCAGTTATGCCCCATGCGCGAAGTTCCAGGAGGGAAATATGTGCATGTCCCCTGGTCTAGGCAGGATATTGTGTCCTTCACGAACGATTTTCCAAAATTACGAGAGAAGCCAGTTGACTGGTACAGGCAGGTGGAGAGGTTCGTGAAGGTACAGAAATGTCTGTGGAAAGACCTGGATGGGTTTTTCGACATTGTGGTTCCAGTAGATTTATGGACCCAGTGTAAAATAGCCATAGACTGGCCCAGTGAGGAGTACCCAAGAAATAAGGAAACAGGGGAGCCATCAAAGGATGTCATGCGAAAATATGAGCAGGTAATTCAGCATTTGAAAGAAAAGGTGCCCGCAAAGGAGACGGATTGGACAAAAATAGATAGAACAACACAGGAAAGGGACGAGACAGTGCACTCCTTCTATGAGAGGTTATTGCAGGTATTTAAAACATACAGTGGTATTGATAACATCGATTTGAAGGACATGACGCACTTTATTTACAGGTTTGTAAATGGTTTAAGACCTGAAATTTGCCAGTGGATAAAAGATAATAAAATCTGCTGGCATACAAAGAAAATGGATGAGGTCCTGCGGTACGCTAAGTACTGCGAGGACGAGATGGCAGAAAAGAAAAAGGCCCTTAAGGAAAAGGTGATGTGGGCTCAGGTGAAGCTCGCAGAACAGCAGGAAAAACAATTGAGTAACATGGTTAAAAATGCTGAGAACAAAAGTCCTGGGGGAGGGGGTGGAGGAAAGCCCCGGCCAAAATTTAGCAGGGAAGAGGCTATGAAGAAATTTCCCTGCCATCAGTGCGGCGAAATTGGACACTGGCGTAACGAGTGTCCTCAATTAATGAATGATAATGCAAATACTCCTGATTTAAATCCACAGACGCAGAAAGAAAGGCCAAGAAAGACTCAACCCCAGGTAAAAACAGTTCAGGTGCCTCGAGCACCCAAGCAGGTATACAGGGGAAAGCAAGCAGAGGGTGAGGAGATAGAAGTTTGGGAAAGCGGTGAGAACAGAAATACAGCAACTTCGCAGTATCTGCTAAATGATACCTTCCTTTGTAATGATCAGGACTGACGGGGCCTGAGAGGGGAGGACGAGGAGTGCGTACTTGGCGCTTCCTTGCCGGTAGACCAGTCTGGACCATACATTGAAGGAAAGGTAGACGGAAATGATGTCACCTTTCTGTTGGACACTGGCGCTACCCGTTCTACTGTAAGAACAGTGGACGTTCCAAACCTACCCCTCTCGGGAGAAAATATCCAAGTAGTGGGTGTATCTAATCAATTGATTAGTACTCCTGTTACCGAACCAATGGAGATTTCAATTGGAAATTTTAAACAGATGCATAGATTTGTCGTCTGTGACACCAGTCCAGTGAATTTACTGGGTCGTGATTTTCTGTGCAAAATGAACTGTACCATCTTTTGCACACCAAAGGGTGTTGAAATACAGACCCCAGATGAAGATGGCATTTATAAACTATTGTTACTTAGACCTGACTCAGAAATTAAAAGATTGACCCTGCAGGACTTGCCCCAAGAACTCCAGGAAGCAGTTAAGCCAGAGGTGTGGGATTTCACTGGGAAGGATGTGGGGTTGATGAAAGATGTGGATCCCATACAGATAGCCATCAAGGACAATGCAGTATATCCTAACACTAGGCCCTACCGAATGAATGCTGAAGTGAAAGCAGGTGTCACTTTGGAAATTCAAAAATTATTAGAAGGAGACATCATACAGGAAGTAATGAGCAGCCCATGCAACTCACCGATTATGGGCATCAAGAAGCCTAGCGGCAAGTATAGGGTAGTGCAAGACCTGAGAAAGGTAAACAAAATTGTAGTTCCTTGCTGCCCTATTGTCCCGAACCCTGCAGTGATTCTGTACCAGATTCCTTGGGATGCTGAGTGGTTCACTGTGATTGATTTGTGTCATGCATTCTTTTCGATACCCCTGCACCCCGACAGCAAATTTCTTTTCTCTTTTGCCTTCGAGGGTCACGTGTATTGTTGGAACCGGGTCCCTCAAGGGTATACAGAGAGCCCCTCTATCTTTAATCAGATCTTGAAAAAATGTCTAGAGACTTTGATCTTACCTGGGAACTCTGTGTTAGTGCAGTACATAGACGACCTTCTAGTGGCGTCTAAAAGTCATAGGGACTGTGTAGTTGACACCATTGCCCTCCTAAATCATCTGTGTGAGAAAGGGCATAAAGTGGCCCCTGACAAACTACAGTTCTGTGCAAAATCAGTGAAATATCTAGGACACCAGATAGAAAAGGGTGTCAGAAAAGTCACATCAGAAAGAGTGAGAATAATTCAAAAGATGCTGTTGCCCCGTACTCAAAAAGATGTCAGAATGTTCCTGGGTGTACTAGGCTACTGTAGGCAGTGGATTCTGGGATTTGCAGCCTTAGCCAGGCCTTTGATAAAAATGACCACGAGAGGAATGCCAGATATTGTAGAGTGGGACGATGAAAGCCTAATGGCTTTCACAAGACTGAAAAACTGTCTGTGTACAGCCCCTGCGCTGGGAATGCCTGATTATTCCAAAGAATTTGCCTTATTCTGTGACACTCGCGATAATTGCGCATTGTCAGTCCTGACTCAAGAACATGGCACGACCAGAAGGCCTGTGGCCTATTTCTCTGCCACTTTGGACCCAGTAGCTGCTGGGTTACCAGGCTGTCTGAAAGCAGTAGCTGCTACTTGTGCAAGTTTGGAACAGAGCGAGTCCATTGTCATGGGACATCCTGTGACTGTGTATGTTTCGCATGGAGTAGTAATTCTATTGACCAGAACTAAAACGCAGTATCTCACCCCTAGTCGGCTGACTAAATACGAGAGGATTCTTGTGGGTGCAGCAAATGTAAGCATTGTCAGGTGCGGTATTCTGAACCCTGCCACTTTGCTCCCCGACCCCTTGGAAATGGAAGGTGGGGATGATGATGAACATGACTGCATTGACCTGACAGAGTTCAGTACTAAACCACGCCCAGACATAAAAGAAACGCCATTGCCTGAACATGATAAAGAACTATTTGTGGATGGTTCCTGTCTAAGACATGAACTAGGAGGCCTGAGTGCTGCTTATGCAGTAGTCTCTTTTACAAAAATTGAAGAAGCAGGTTACCTATATAGCATCAAGTCTGCACAAGTAGCCGAATTGATTGCTATGATAAAAGCTTGCAAAATTGGGAAGGACTTACGCATAACAGTGTATACTGACAGTCAGTACTGTTATGGAGTTGTGCATGACTTTGGCCAATTATGGCTACAGAGGGAATTTATGACTTCCTCAGGTACTCCCATTCGGAATGCAAAGGTTGTTCATGACCTTTTAGAGGCCATCCAGTTGCCCAAAGAACTGGCAGTGGTAAAATGTGCTGCTCATAAAAAGAGCATGGACAAAGTATCACTGGGAAACGATTATGCTGATCGAGTGGCCCAATGGTGCGCCAAAGATCGGTATATTGTAAATCCAAAACGAGGGGGACCAGGAACCAGCTGCCAGCTTCAGGTGTTTGAGGAAGTGCCTACTTGGGATGAAGTGAGAGAGTGGCAGGAATCGGCTCCTTGGCAAGAAAGAGAGAAATGGAAGGAGGATGGGTGTAGACCGAGACGTGTGGATGGTGTGATTTTGGGCCCAACTGGTATGCCTGTGTTACCCCGACACTTGCTTGGCACAATGGCAAGATTAATACACGAAGGATCACACATTGGTAGGGATGCCATGATTCTGGTATTTCAACAGACTTGGTACAGTAAAAAGTTCAGGAAGGTAGCAGAGTCCCTCTGCCAGAGGTGCCTGTCATGTCAACAGATGAACCCAGGCAAGAGGACAATGGTTGAACTGAGCAAAATTGGGAGATCAGGGGGTCCCTTTATAAAAATACAGACTGATTTCATCACCATGCCCCGTTGTGAAGGAAAGCGATATGTCCTTGTCATTGTGTGCGTATTCTCGAAATGGGTAGAAGCTTACCCTACTCCCAAAAGTGACGCACTGACAGTAGCGAAGTGTTTACTAAAAGAACTGATACCTAGATTCGGAATACCATACATTATTGAATCAGATAAGGGTGGACATTTCCAGAATGAAATACTGGCTGAACTCTGTAAGGCCTTTGGAATAAGGCAGAAACTGCATTGTGCATACCACCCAGAGGCTTCTGGAATAGTGGAACAAGTAAATGGAACTATCAAAAACAGGCTAGCAAAGCTGACAAATGCTACTGGCATGACCTGGGTGAAGGCCCTGCCCCTGGTCCTGATGGGACTGAGAAGTGTTCCTGACCGCAAGACAGGCCTAAGTCCCCATGAAATCATTATGGGAAGAGTAATGAGACAAGCATGGGTGCCAGGAAGCAAACTGTTGAGTATTACTGATGATTTGGTGCTTGAATACTGCAGAAGATTGGGTGACCAAGTGCGTTCTATCTCTCGCCAGATTGGAGACGACGGCATCCTCAATCCAACGACTCCTCTCCACAGCCTGGTTCCAGGAGACTGGGTCAAAATAAAGAAGCACACTCGATCAAGCTGTCTGGCACCAAGGTGGGGAAAGAAACGCCAAGTAATCCTGGTAACAACCACTGCAGTGAAGGTCGCAGATGTTCCCCAGTGGATCCACGCTGGACACACCCAGAAGGTATTACCAGACAAAGAATTTGCAGAAGAAGGGCAACCAGCAGAGGACCCTGCAGGAGCCAGTCCAGAAGCAGCTGACAACGAGCAGCCCAGCACCAGTCAGGCTACAGGAACAGCAGACGTTGGCCCAGGAGTAGTTGACTACGAACTGCCAAGAATCCAGCCTGCTGAAGAGGTCCAGGAAACTGAGCCAGGAGTAGCTGAAGACGAGCTGCCAAGCATATGGCCAGAAGAATGGATACCGATGATTGATCTGACCGAAGATCCCATCAGAACAAGAGAACGACTGTGTGAAGGTAGAGAGTGGATTAGCCAGGAAAAGCAAGGCACAGGCGAAGAACCTCAGCCGCTTGAGATTCACATCAAAACTGAGGAAGGAGAAGGTCAGACAGGGACAGAACAGGTGTTCGATACACCACCGCTAACACCTGATGCAGATAAGGGAGAGACTAGAAATAGAGTGATAGTTCGAGCAGAAGAAAATCAAGAGATCGAAGTGCTTGAACAGGATCAGAGAGGGTTAGAAGAACGGGTTCAGGAAACAGAAACAGAAACAGAGACAATCGAAAGCCAAAAACAAAATATTCCTGAACAAGGCCAGATTAGCAACCAGGCAGAAGAATTTGATGCTAGCCCTGGAACTAGCCAGATAGGGGAAGTAGAAGAAGAAAGTGGAGAAGAATTGCCACAAGCTAAAGAGAACAAGAGGATAAGAGAAGAAGGTGAAGTCCAAGTACCAACTAAGAGACTAAAGAAAAGAAACAACCTTGAGCCTAGGTTCATAAAGAGACTAAGGCTAAGGATAAAGACGGTGGAAGAGAAACGTGCAGAAGCAAGGAGAAGTGCACGGATAGCAGAGCAAGAAGAAAACTCTAGCAAAAGAAGGAGTGAACGATTAAAAAGACAAAACAAGAAATACAAGTCTCCTGAATGGACACTGGTTTTGGAAGAACTTGAAGATCTTGATATAACTGACGTGAGCGACGGAGAGCCCGTCCCTGAGTACTCAGCTGAAGAAGAAGACGAACCACCGTGAATTTGCACAAAGTAAGCTAGTTGTGTAAAGCCAAAAAGAGGGGTCGAGAAACTCCTTCTGAGCCAAAATGTCTGATTCAACAGTGAATGGTAGACCTAGTTGCAGCCGTTTTAAGACGTGTTGCAAGGTGTGTATATGTAGTGTAGTAGTACTGATAGTTATCTGGATAGGACTAACAATTTTAATTCCCTTTGCTGTAAGTAAAGATACTAACATTGTCCCTACTGAAGTTGTAAATACTGACAGTGAGGAGCTAACAACACAGAGTGTAGCAAGACATGAAAGAGCCCTGAGACAAACAAAACAAAACTTAGAAGCATCAGATGAGGGAGGACTACATTATCATGGAGTTAAGAACAAGACACACTTAAATGTTTTCGCAAACTTGTTAATACACTATGTAGAGACTATGGAAATTGAAGATTGCTATGTCTGCATGAAGCTACCTACTTCTGTGGCTGAAGGCGTGACATACCATCACCTGCCATTGACATATGGAATCTCCTGTAGCATTTTAGCTAGTTTATTTTACAAAAGGGGACCGTTACAGTACTATTACTCTAACAATGACGTGATCTTTTCTGAACTTCCTATACGTGGGAACTTGAATCCTGTACATACCAAAAGTGACACCATAAGATATATGGGAGACTACTTTCTGACTATAGGTAACATTGACATCGCAGACGCACACAGAGATAACTTGACTTGTTCTTTGCGTGAGCAGGAAAAGATGTTCCTGAACATGGCAGAGAAAAGAAGAATTAAAATTTAAAAGAAGGCTAATGACGAAAGTCAGAAAAAGCCAAAGTGGGCAGAGAACATGGAAGGCACCTCATCTGGTGGAGCGGGTCCTGCTCTGTTGCTGGATTTTGAAAAGAAAGGCAAGCTATGTCTTCACCGCGAGAAGACTAGCTATTATAATAATGTTTTCATTGGTTCCAGTGAATGCGAACATAATTACAAGGTAATTGGAGGTTGGGGTTTCAAAAATGGGTCAGAGCCTGTGTTTCCTGGAATTTATTATATTTGTGGAGACAAGGCTTATTTCAAATTGCCGGATCACTGGTATGGAAGCTGCTACTTTGGTATTGTCTTCCCGAAAATATACCATGTGAATGGGAAAGCTGGAAGCAATGAAGATACTAATGGCTTAGTGCGTAGTAAAAGAGAAAGTATAGGTGAAATTATGGGTAGTATTTTCAGTGCACTGATACCTGGAGTGGGAGTGGTTCTGAACACTCACAGAATTTGCAAATTGTCTACTATAGTAGATGTGCTGTCTACTGAAACAGCTCATGGATTTCTGCTGGTCAATACTGAAATGGTTGCGATCAGATCAATGGTTTTGCAGAATCGACTTGCTCTTGACACCTTATTAGCGAAAGAGGGCGGAGTCTGCCGGATGTTGAAGGCGCAACATTGTTGCACTTATATTCCGGATAAAAGTGTACAGATCAAAAGATATGTGAAAAACATTACTAATTTGGCAAAAGAACTCAAACCACTCGAGGTTGATAGTGCCTGGAAGAGACTGGTAGATGGTCTCTCAAATGTAGGTCATTGGCTTGCTAGCATAGGTAAAAGCTTATTGTTCAAAATTCTGATGCCAATTGGTATTATAGGTCTTATTATACTTTCCATTTTCTTGTGCTGTAAATACCGCAAGCGCACCAAAAAGCACGAGGTAAATGCAAGAGGAGTGAAACGAAGTGTGGATGAGATTGAATTAGAGGAAGTGAATGATCAGATATACAAAAAGGTGAAGACTTCTCACCCTACTAAAACTGAGAGAGAAAAGTTAGAACGGTTGCTGGAAGAGATAGAACTTTATAAAGTGTGAAAGAAAGTTGGCATCTGGTTCCATTATAATTTGTGATGATAGTAAATATCATCAAAGAGGGGATTGATGAAGCAAAGCTTTGCATATTTTGCGGCTTGCCGAAGTCAAGAACCTCGTTTATGTGTAATACGGTAACAAGTGTATGTTCTACTAACATTTATGTTTAGTTTAGATAAGGATCGTGAAGCTTGCACATGTGTTTTACTAAAATAATTTACTCGAGTCATCTAAAATGGCCGCCGCTTGTATTTAGTTACTGCGCATGCGTCAGCCACACTCACGTGTCCTGACGCGTCTGCAGAAGTGGAGGGAAAGTTATGCGTATGCGTAATTCATAGCTGTGCTTATCATGTGGTACTGCTCGTGCCACTGCTCTTGTGACTGTGTCAATGTAGCTAACATTTAAATGCAATAGTTTTTTTATTTCTTGATGATGAGTCAAAAGTATAAATCCTGTGATGTGTTTTCATAATGACATTATTATGTATTAATTTGTTTTTCGCTTACTTTTTATGTACCGCGGGGAATGGGGTTTGTCTGTGCCGGGAACCATCTTGGAGGTCTCTTCTGCGCCTGCGCGACTTGCCGAGGCCTAAACAGACCTTGACTGATGGAACGCAGCCAGTTGGCAGTGATGAGCAAGATGCTCCTGAGAACGACCCGAAAACTCGGCTGAACCAATCATATGTGCTCACAGAGCAACAATGTTAAAGTTGCCATTGTACTTCTGCACCAGTTCTCATGAGAACCCCAATCTAGTTAGGCGGTACCCTATTATGCAAATGTAGGCTTGAAGCGCTATGTCGTGATTGGTGTGTTACCCAAATCCTACCTTAGGACCAATCGAAATTAAGGGATTCTGACACTTTGCAACATTGGGGGGTGGTACGCTGTCCCCAAACTGTATATCTACCCTGGGTTCCCCTGGGGAGCCGTCCGACTTGTCTGGTTTAGCTGACCTGTCACTGACCCAACGCACTCAATAGGTGACTGAAGATACAGAGCGCTGCGAAGCACTCTGTCCGAATTTGACCATAGACTGAGGTTCTACTGAACCTTAAAGTGCTGGTGAAGCACTTTACTGGGAGTTCGCTGACCCAATCGGGGTCTTGATCGATAACTGCAGAGCGGGTGGAGCGCAGGCGTTGCTTCCAAACTGCGGGTGCGGTCCTGTCCTGAGCGGTCCTGTCCTGAGGGTTTGCTGTCCTGTCCTGAGGGTCCTGTCCTGATTCCTATTCCGAGGGTATCCTGTCCTGTCCTGGGTGTCCATTCTGCACCTGCTGTCCTTTGAGGGGTATCCTTCCTTGAGGGTTTCCTGTCCTTAACTGACCCGTGGCCAGGGTTTGGTTTCCACACCATTCTAGGTAAATATTGCTCTGAAACTCTTAAAATCTTGCACCTTCTGAATTTCTAACTTTTGCTTTAATAAAGTTCATCATTGCATATGTTATATTTTCCATGCCTTTCCGCAACTATTGAAAGTCAATTACATATTTTTCATAAGTTTGTTCCTATGTCTTCTCATTTGATAGAGATTATATTTTGCATTGCAGTTTGTAATTTTCTGATTTGGTCTAGAACTTCATTGCCTAGATTGTTCAAAGGCCCATTCACCTTAAGTGAAGCGTGTTACTCTTTATAGGCCCTCCTATAGTTATCCATGCATAAACTGTCCATGCTTAAACATTTCTGAGATTTTATAGTATTTTTCCCATCTACATACCATATTACATTTGAATGATTACCCTGTCATTATTTCTTCATGCCTATATAATTTACGTTATCTTGGTTATTGATTGCTTTATTTTACTGTACCTCATGCAAGAAAATAATGAACTTTAGATAAACATTTTAAAACTTCCAGTTGTCCGTGGTCATTTCAATAGTATTTTGAATGTTATTGGTTGGGTTTGTATTTTGCTGCCTTTTCTTTTACAGCTAGCTCCCTGATTCATTGTGGTCATTAGGTACCCGCATCGGTGGATGGTAAGTCGGGTGCATTGAAAATTATTAGTAGGGAGAACACACACAAATTGGTAGAGCTCGTGAAGTCACCTGATCGATGTATATGGTGATTTGAAAGTATATGGGCCCTGAAGCCGGAAAACGGCGAAAACTATTGGTCGGGTGGCCTCGCGCGCTCTATCAATAGTACCTCGGATGCATTGCTGATACAGCACTGTTGTACTCAAGATGCCAAAATTGAGGGGATTACATACTTTTAGTTTTTATGTAACTTAAGTTGATATCCCAATTTGAACTCAATTTTTGAAAACTATTGTGCTCAGTTGATATCTACAGCTATGTCAACCGCCATTAGCGTAAGGTGAGGTCCTTCAATCTGTGCCACTCCACACCACTCTATGCCACTGCACTCTACGACAATCTACTTCACTCTATGCAACAGCCTCTAAACTACTCCACAACACTGTACGACAATGCACTCTTACATAGAACATGCCTGCAATGTTCAGTGGACATGTGCTGCTAAATGTGCAGGCTTTGGTAAGTGTGATTTTGAGCACTGGACAAGGCCGGAAGTTTTTACAGTCTCTCAATTAGGCATTTATTCAAAATCCTTAAATGTTTACTTTGCATCATGGTTGGAAGCATTGCTTTCAACCTTGGATATCCAGTTTGCTGCACTGGGAGCATTGCTTTTGAACTGGTCTGCCTACCAGGGAAGATACACTGTTAACTTGCTCCTCACTGAAGGTGGATTCTTCGTCTTCCTGGTGCCTCTTTGGACTGGATTCTGTGTATGCACCAGGCTTCCTTCTTGGAAGGAGACTGCCAACTTCCCGGATACACCTTCTTGCTGATGAATAAACAGCACACCTTTGTGAAATTATTTGCTTTTCCGCCAGCTGAACAGATATAGCCTTTTGCTAGTCAGTCTCTGTATGGATGGGTGGGGGGTCCCACTTTAATCACACACAGCTGGGTCTTTTGAGGGTTAACCTGCAAACAGCCACACCTTCTTCAGATAAAGTTACAATATAGTAATGAGCAGACGAGCCAGGAAAGCTTTCATCTTTTGCCAGTTCATGAGATCTGCCAAGGATAAGCATGGCTGCTAGTTTCTTTTTGGATTGATGCATTGTTGCAGTGAGCCGCAGCCTTTAATTTGTTCTGCCCTTATTTCTTCAACCACGTTGTCCAACTTAGAGGTGCTGCTTATTCCTCAGAGACAGGAGTAGAAGGCATCCATGGGTTCATTGGGGCCTTGATTAGCTTTGCACAGAATTATTATTAGTCAGGATTCGACTGGGTGCTGAACTGCCCATTTAATGTTGCATTATAGTTATTTTCTATCCTGGCTGAGGAGGTGAAACCCCGAAACCGGTCCCAGGAAGCTTGTTTTCGGTCCAGGGAGGACCAGGTGTGGCAGTTCGGGCTGGACTGTTCCCATGAGGCACAGGGTCAAGACTGATTTGCATATGGCCAGTTCTAAACTGGGGTGTCATGGTGAGCAAAAGAATGATGGCTTTAACCCAGATCTCTTGACTAGGGGTGAATGTTTGGATTGGTTCTGCATTTCGTCCATCAACTATAGGTCTTTTGAGTTTCACAGAACCAGCATCTTCAAGAAAACGAATAAACTACAACAAGATATAAGAAGGTACAATAGAGACACAGGTACCCTCAACTTAGAAAAGTGTTTTACCAACAAGACCCTGACAATACAGGGGAGTCCAAAAATGACTTACTTTTTCCGATATTGCCTTTTCAGGCTCAGATAGTGACAGTACTGCAGGTGGGGCAACTTATCCTGGATTTGTACCAGGTCCATCCATCTCTAACCAAACGTTGTTTACAACGGAGCTAAAGACCCCAACGAGGCCGAGTAAAAAACAGAAGGCAAGGATGGTTTAGGAACCAATACACACCAGGGTTCAGACAAACCCAGAATCAGTATTACGTGTTTTAGACTGTGATACCATCAATAAGAACTTGAAAATACCCCTTTTTAACACAGATTTAGCTTTATACGTTCTTTCAAACTTTAAGACTAATCTTTTTATGCTACAACACAGACCATCCTAAGCAGACACTACAGGTCTACATTGCCCTTCCACTTTTTTTACACCGGCTAATTTGATGCCTAAGAAGCGGTTACATTTTGAAAATCTGATCTTAACTGAGGTGGAAGAAATAAAATTAAAAAAACTAAAATAGGTAAAATTCAACTTTACAAAGACACAGAATGAGGCTTGGACCACCCAGGCAAACCATAGAAAAATAATCAAAACTAAGAATAAGGGCGGCAGTTTTATTGTACAGGACAACACAGATTACGACGCAGAGGTGCAGAGACAGTTGTAAAATCCACACTTCTATTTGAGACTCTCAAAAGATCCCACCACTTCCATTCAAAATGAGATTGCCAATGTGACTAGACTGGGCCTCAGTGGCCTTTGGCTTAGCCAAAAAATAATTTGATTATCTAAATAAAAAGTACTTCACCCCACTAGCGTTTTTATATGCTTCCCAAAATCTACAAGGATGAGAAACACTCTCATATCCGACCCATAGTTGGTTGCAGGATCCATATTACAACCTTTGGCCCAGTATACCGATTTTGTCATAAAACTGTTCCACATACTAGGTCGTACACTAGAGATAGCCTTGCGGTAATCACACGAGTAGCAGGTTTAGGCTTTGATGCCAATTGTGTCATTCTTGTAACATAGAAAGTCTTGATACTAACGTTCCCCAACCTGAGGCATTGTTAGGGATTGAAAGAACACTAGAGTTTAGATCACGACCACACAAGGTACCAACTAGTTTCATCGCAATTGTGCAAGGATTGCTTTCGAACTGAACTATTTCTTCTTCAATGGAGAATTCTAGCTCAAATAAATGGCGCTGCGATGGGGGAAATTTTTACCCCAGACTGAGCTAACCTTTTATGTCTCCACGTGTGAAGAAAAATGCATCTGTAACAATACCCTTTTGGGCCACCATGTTAAAAAAGGGCTAAGATATATGGATGAAGTTTTAACGTATTGACATGGTTCCACAACTGAATCGAGTTTCTAAATTGGATTAATACACAGGATACTAACTTATAATTTACCATTGAATGCAACAACCATTCAATAAACATTTTGGATATGAAAATTTCGAATGACCATGGTTTACTGTGCATAGACTCTTATACTAATCCTATGGCCAGGAATACACTTTTAAAATACACATCCATCACCCAAGAAACTGGAGAGATAATCTCCCTTTTGGACAGTTTGAGGATGAAATGCAACTGTACCAAAAGGGATGATTTATTTGCTGAAGCCAAAGTCTTAATGCCTAAATTGACGACGAGAGGGTAGCTATATATCACCTTGTGAAACGAGCCTGGTACTACGATTGAGATTCTTTGCTGCAAGTTAAAAATAGACAACAGATTAGATTAACCTGTGAAACTACCTTTGGCACAGAGTTAAACATGATAAAGACCATTTAAAAAAATTGGCATCTATTAGACAAGACCCAGACCAAGTGGGAAAGATCTAGGTTTGCCTTCAAGAGAGGTGAACTTTTAAGCAATCACCGGGTGAGGGCTTATAACGAACCAGAACCTGTCACTGAATCAACTTTGGGGCTTAAAGCCAGTTGTGGAGCATTACCCGTGTGATTGTTCAGTGTGTGCCACTACAATTGTAGTGAAATCCTGTGTATTGAATTAGAAGTCATGGGTTTTGAGACAAGATTTTAACTGCTATTCCCCAAAAATTATTTACTGTATTCAATGTCCTTGTGCATTATATTACATTGGAAAAACTACCCAAGAAATGAAAAAGTAAATAATTCAACATCAAGGATACGATGCAAAGTGGCTAATGTCCCTTTAGTTGACCATTATGTAGGCATGGCACATGCCACTAATGAAATGGTTTGTCCTAGGGGTGGTTAAAAGCTTTAGATGCAGACAAGATGTGGATCGCCTACTGACAATGAGAGAGGAAAGGTGGATTTGGATGTCCAAGACAGTGGACAAAGGATTGAACCAACATGTGGAGTGGCATACTCTGGGCGCACTTAGACTAGCTTAGAGGACATTATGCTTCCTTCCTCCAGATGAAATCGATATTTTGGAAAGGTAATGTCTCAATGTGGTTTGGTGATGATTCTGTTAAATATCTAAATGTTATTTTAAAGCTCGACTTCGGTCAGGAGAGATGACCGGTAGACCACTTTATAATGGATGAAGTCAACTGCTCGGTTGACTCGACATAACCATTTTTAGTTGATATATATCACTTTCTTTTCTGTCCTGAATGTCTCTTTACAAAGTTACAATAACCGAATTTGGGCACTGATATGGAATGAATACTGTCTGAAAGCTTTCTTTAGCCATGTTAAAATGGCCACCGTGTATTTAGATGCAGAACAAGTGATGCTGTAGGAGGCGTGTAAGTGCAGAAACGCGTGTCTTTACCGCATCTCGACTTGCGAGCACAGCTGAGCGATAGAGGAGGTTTGTATCGGATGCTGCACAACAGAGTCTAAGTACGTGCTAGGCTCCGGACGGCAGTAGAAACTGCATTGGCATAGCCAATAGGTCTCGCCTTTGGGACCTTATAAGTGTTTAGCCATGCAACACTTGATGTTGTTGCACCAAGGATATTGTACTGGATAACTAAACACATATGAGGTCCCAAAGGGGAGACCTATTGGCTATGCCAAGCCACCATCCTTCTCCCTCCGACACACAGATGAAAACGTACAGGTTACTTTATTATTTCCAGTAAAAAACAAGACGTCAAGTAACAAAGTAACCCGCGCCACTCTTGCACTGTCACATATCGTAAATAGAGAAGGGGAAGTGATGAGTGCCGATTGTTAAGTGTTAAAGTTGGAAAATGATGGAAATTACACGTGAAAACATAACATGGCTCGATAGTCATGGCTCTGTGTATTGGGGGCTATGCAAATCCCCAAAATACGTGTTGGGCTTTACCTTTAAGAAACCTGGCTAAGACAGACAGCATGAGTTAAGTCAGTGTTCTGGCTTTCAAGGCTGTGGCCTAAAAGTGCCAAAAACTGAAACTCTCTAGGGTGCTGCGAACTAGGCAAACTTATCAAACAGCCCATTCTGAGGCCGCATTTGTGCAAGTAGCTTTGCTGCGCCTTCTGGACGAAGGTTTACTTTTTGCTTTCTGCTGTTTGTGTCCAAACCTCCTAATTTCCCTCCCATGTCCAAGGCCTCCATGAACTTCATGGGCCTTTGCGTTTAGACGCAGTGGACGAAAAACTCTACATGATAGATTACAAACTTTGAAGTGTTACTGTGTATTACATTATGAAATAAACACTGGAGAAAAGGCCTGTCGATTCTGGCAATGACTTGGGACTAGATCTTCATTTTATTACTTATTTTCATGTGTGTAGATGAACTCTTTATTCAATATAACATCCTTTATCTTTTGTGGGCCATGGAAAAAGTAAGGCTTGAGTACGTCTGAACTGGAAATAGCCCTCAATGGATATGACGCAACAAGAGAATTGTTAAGATTGTATTGAATGTAGGTTGTAGGGGTCTGCAAGAACACCTAGGTAGTGTACTTGCAGATTAAGGGCCTATGGTAATAAGTGTTCGTTATCTGGGGAAAGGATGTGGCGTTAAGGCCAGAGCTTCCGACTTTAGAACTGGGACACCAGGCTAGAGTCTCGGCGCCGGCTCAACAGCCTGCGATTTTGAGCATATCACCTATTCCTCGAGCCTAAATAGAATTTTTTTTTTTAAAGCGAAGGTGTCCTTGTGTAATGTAACACATACTTATGTAAGGAACTCCAATACCTTCGAGTGGGCTCTGTATAAAAACTTTTGTAAGGGTCTCATTAAAAGTTGGTGCAACTTTTACTTGCTGGCCGATTTGTAACATGGGCCATGGAGGATGCCTTTCCTAGCCTGCCTGCAGTTGACGGCGGCAGCAGTCAGCTTCTCCAACATCCAAGGCTCTCCCCCAGCCATTCCAGGGCACACGGTCATCATTTGCTTCAATTCCTGCAGTAAATCTTCCAGAATGGAATGCGGAGCGAATAATACTAGAGTGGAGGGGAGGAGGCAGAAGGAATGGGGCTGGGGGGGGGATTTTGGAAACAAGTAGAAAGCAGAAGAAAAAAAAACACGATCATTCCCTTCCAGGGGATTAGCCTTCTTCATTTGCATGACCATCTCGAAACAAGAGAGATCAGGATTTCCTGTAATCATTCTTTTCAAATGCCTGTAATTGCATTTGCAGTTAACCTAGGGGTCAAGCCCCATGTTACAAAGTGCCTTACAGGAGGTCTGGGTTTGGAAAAGGGATAGTGGGGGGCAGGGGCACGGACTCTAAAACAAAAATACGTTTATTTAAAAGTAGTTACTTCGAATTTTAGCATTCTGCTGCCGCACTCGAAGTTATGCAAGTTCAGTTTTACCTTCTAAGGCCCTCGCATCTGCTGAACAAGTCGACTCAAATATCAAACTAGGACGGGGGACGAATAGAGAGTGCGGCCGCTTGGGCATCCTGGCCTACGGAAGAAAACCGAGACTACAGTAAGTATGAAATGAAGACGTGAAACAAGCACCCGAGTGGTGGGCGCGCGCCACAGCGAGCCATGCGTTTTGAATTATCGCGCACGCATCTGGGCACGATAATTCAAAACACATGGTGCTGTGCGGGTAACCGCAAGCAATAGGCCACACATGCACAAGCAGCGAGTGGTGAGCTTTCTGAATCCCCTTACAAGAAGTCTTTGCAGAGCAGCTGCTCTAGGCTTGACCTAAAAACTAGCCTCTGCTATCAAGAGAGCATCCAGTATTTCAGCCTACTATTCAACAACTAAACATCATGCGATAGCCTTCTTGGCTTCATTCCCAAACATCTGAACATCGGTTTGCACCCTGCTGGCTGACGCTTTGTAAACTGCATTTTTCATAGCAGAAAACATACATGAGGTTGACAGTAGGGAATTTCAGGGCTTGTGTGTGCATGAATGGCAGTAGTGTATGAAGCTCTGCCTGGTTGTGCATCGCCTCATGGGTTACAAGCCATACAGAAAACAAATTACACATGGAGTGGGATGTGCCTCGTCACTTTAGAATAAGTCTGGCTCAAGCTATATTATCTATCCACTCAGAAAAAGGGCAAAGCTTTCAACAGAACAGAGTGATATGAAGCACCTCACCTGGAGGCTACTCTCCCCTAAATCAAGGATGCAGAAAACACCAACACTTCGACCCAGACTTGAGAGAGCAAAATTACAATCAAAAGCTCCAATTAAGGGAATAAAACATTCCTGTCAGTAAGTCATCCTACTTCACTGTTGCCCAACCTTGCTCCTGGTACGATGAGATATCCACACCCCCACTCCGTACAACGCCCCATCAGATGTCCCTCCATGCTGTGATGGCCGGAAAGCTCTACCCCTATTCATGACCAACCTCCTCACTTATTCACTTACAGTAAAACGATTTTTTTTTAAATACATGGTAAACTTTACAGGGTTGAAAAACTGCACCAGAAGCCCCTAGAAAACTGTTTGCATTTAAAAGAAACACTTTAGGCAGGTGAATAAGTATCGGGCCACTTTCCATTGTTCTTGGCCTTCACAAATCAGACTACTAAATATTAAAAAGAGAGATACAAGTGGAGAGTGTATAGTGGTGATATGTATAATCTTTATGTTTGGAAACACTTCTCAGGACAAAGAATCAGTGCCATAGTGTACACTGTTGGGTCAAATCACTGTTAGCTCGCCAGGCCAAATATCCTCACAAACCGAAAAATCAAATGGCATGGGCCATCACACCTAAGAATTTCTTCTCAAATGTCCTCCTAGGCCGGTCGCTGCACACATTTCCATAGTTCCCACCGTTACGGTTACAATACTTTTTCAATTCACTTAGAGTTGGTGTCTGGCCACCGCAGTGCCTCAAAGCTTACCATGCGCTTACCGTGTTCTTGCGCTTTCGCTTTACCCGATCAGCATATGGCTATCCCATACTAGTAACATGAAAGCATCATCACTCAGAAGGAATACTAACAACTGACCACGTAGGACTTCATGGTTACATACGAGGTTAAAGGCTGATTATTTAAAACGTTTTCCAGCATGAAAATCAGTCGCAGTACAAACTGGCAGAGAGTTAAACATGAATATTCCAGGGGGCGTGGCTAGCTGCCGGAGGGAATGGTCGCTTCTTAGAGCGGCTCCCTGCCCTCGCCCGGCTATCCGCCCATTAAATCCGAATTTTGACCAGGGACTCCCTTATAATTGGTTGATCCCGGTTCCGCTACCTACTGTGCCCATCTTGAGCTGTTGCGGGCCTGATTGGAGCCGCCGTGCCAGACATCGAGCCGTCTGCGGAGGGGTCCCCCGGTGCAGGCCAGATGGCGGCCGCGTTGTGCTCCGGCCCCTGAGCGGCTCAGCCTAGGAGGTTGGCGGGCGCCCAGATCGCCCATCGGCTGGGATCGCCTCTACGATTTCCCCCCCGGACCGCTGGCGGGACCTCCCGCGGCTGCCGGAGCTCGTCCCTGCGGCCGCGGACCCAGCGAGAGACGGAGGGATTAGGCTGGGAGCTGCTGTTGGTCCACCAGGGCGCTGTACACGCGACGTCCCGGCTTTGGGGCCTGCTCCCGGCAGAGCACCGACACGGATGAAGACGGCTTAGCGCAGCAGATTAGCTCCACCGATAACTCCCCAGCAACGCGCAGACTGCCTGGGGGGGGGCGCAGCCCACCTACACTTTCTGCTACAAGGAGCCACGCACAAGGAGTGCACCCGACGGGACCCGGAGGACTCCGGGGCCAATGTTTTGAGAGACTACACTGGGCCAGTGACGCAGGACATGCAGGCGGCTACGGAAGCCTGACCCACGTGAGTGCCGCAGCTGCATATGTGGGCCCTCTGGATGGCTGACCCAGTCTGTGATCCCCCATTGTAAATCCTGGTGGGGGCGGAGGCCCTCTCGCTCCGGTGCACCGTGGGGGTGGAGAATTGCTCCCAGTCGGCCCACCATTGACTCTGCGTGGCAGTGACCCCTGGAGGGTGCGCTAAGGGCGGCGGCCGGCTTACGGTGTGTGTAGGACCTCGCGGCGAACTTTGGTGTCGTGGGGGAGTTTTGAGCCCTCCTGTGGTTCCTACGTGTGCCTTCCCTGATCCTGCGACCGCCCTGAGGTGAAGGACCGGCCTCGCACTGGTGGTATCGACTGAGGAGGGGTGGAGGACTTTGCCCGACACAGCCATGGTCCGTTCCGAGTCGTTGCCTTCTGGCTGTCCGCGATGGCGTCCAACAAGGGGGGGAAGGCCTTTGACTCAAAGATAATTAAACAAAAACTCCTGGGCTAAAGGTGACAACAAAGACGCGACCCCCCACGGAGATCCGAAAAATGTCTCCCCGTCGCAGGGGCCAAAGACGCTTACTTTGGAAGACGTCATGGAGGCGATCGCGAGGGTTCGCTCCTCACTGGAGACGCAAATTGACTCTTAATATTGAGGTGACCCTTCTGCGGGCGGACCTGCGCATAATGGACACTAAAGTGAAGGACGTAGAGGTCAAGACGGCGGCTCTTATTGACGACACCTCAACACTTCAGCAACAAGAGGCCCAGCTCCAGAAACAACAGAAGCAAATGGGAGATCTGCTGCATGATTATGAAGGGAGGGCGTGACGGAACAATGTTCGAATTTTAGGCGTGCCGGAAAAAATGGAAGGGTCAGCTGTGGACCTATTCGTGGAAGAGTTGGTGACGAAACATCTTAAACCTAAACAGCTCTCGAGCTACTTTTCCATAGAGCGGGCGCACAGGGTTCCGGGGGGTAAGCCGAGGACAGGGCCCCCCCCCCCCGTCCCATCATAGCGAGGGTCTTCAACTTTCGCGATAGGGACGCCATTTTGCAGGCTACCAGATCTGGTCCGCCGCTTCAATTGGAGAATGCTCGCATTTCAATTTTCCCAGACTTCACAGTGAAAGTGTAGGCGAGACGGCGCAGTTTTCTTGAGGTCAAGAAGGCCCTACGGAGCAAAGGCATTAAATACTCGATGCTCTTCCCTGTGAAACTTCGTGTGGAAATGGATGGCAAAGCATCGTTCTTCCTGTCTCCGGAAGAAGCTTGGGACTGGTTGGAGGGATGGTGCCGAGCTGGTGGGTCCCCACATGCCCCGGCGAACTCTGGAGACCAATTGGAAGAAGACCGATTGCCTATCAGCCAGGACCTATTCACTAGCCCGGGTAATGAGGAAGAGTGACATATTCAGGACATGGCAGGAACACTTTTTTGAGATCTAACTGAGACTGCTCGCTTGTCCCTCCTTGTTCAGAGCTATTGCTGACATGGGACGTCTCGTGGGCGCTGTGGACCTTGCTCCGGGGATGAGCCTTCTCCGGCCCTGATCGGCCCTTACCAGTGGACTCTCGTAATTTTGCTAACTTGTGATAATGCACAGTATATCTATGTGAGTTAACATATATGTTTTACCTATATGGCTTCAGTGTCGGGCGAGTGGCATTAACGGCCTACCAGGTACCCCGATTATGGAGGGGAGGACGACAGGCACTCTGCCTAGTTGGGGGGTGGATAGTTTTGGATCCACGGGCAGGGAAGCAGGGAGGGGGGAGGAGGCAGGAAGATATTTTGCTGTTATGTTGTTCTGGTTTCTAATTGTTTTCAGTGGAGTCCTATTTAGTAGTGCTGTTCTACCCACTCATGGTCCCTTATATCACCCTAGAGCTAGGACACAAGAGACGATCATTCCCGGACCATCCTTTAGATTAGCCCCGTTGACACTGCCAACATGACACAGCCATTATCTAGAGCCCTAACCTTCTTGTCCTGGAATGTCAACGGCTTGGGACATAAAATAAAGAGAAGCGTGGTCCTCCAGTTCCTAAGACGCCACTCCCCCGACGTAGTCCTCTTACAGGAAACACATCTGGTGGGCAACACCTGTCGGGCACTCCAGAGGGGGGTTAAAACTGCTGGTCCACGCGGGTTTCTCCTCGAGGTCTCGTGGTGTCTGGATCCTGATCAAAAAGTCCCTTGCACTTACCCATACTCTGACCTGGGCTGACCCCTTGGGCCAGTTTGCGCTGGTTGAGGCGGTGTGGGAGGGGCGCCCCCTGAACATCATTTCAGTATACCTTCCGCCAACGCTGGTCGGGGATTCCCTTAGAGAATTGGGTGTTCAACTGCTAGGCCCGTCTCCGGGCACACTGTTGATGGGAGGTGATTTTAATTCAACAATGAGCGATTCTATAGACCGTAGTCCCAAACGATGCTCCCATCGTCTTAGTTCGGACTTGGCTGACTTTACAGAGGCTATGGGATTAGAGGACATATGGCGCCTTAGGTACCCCGACACGCCGTACTGCACACACTACTCTAACGCACACAACAGCATGTCCCGTCTGGTTTATTTGTCCTGCCACAGCGCGGACCTCGGGAGTTTTGTTCGTCCGAGAGGCCTTCCCAGGGGCATTTCAGATCATTCACCACTAAGTGTGGACCTCACCTTCCATCGGAAAGTGACGCGCGGCCCGCTGATTATTGATCCTTGGCTATTGCAGGTCCCGGACATCAGAGACGCGTTGCGTGAACGCACCGAATTCTATTTTGCCGAAAATGCTGGGTCCGTTGACTCGGCGGTCACCCTCTGGGAGGCATACCTGGCTGTCATGAAGGGAGAGGCACTGGCCCTTAAGATTGGACACTTACGTAAGCATGAGGAGCAGATCCGTCTGGACGAATCTAAACTCATTAGCCTTGAGACATCCCATAACGCGAATCCGTCGGAAGAAACTGCGTCTAAACTTCATGCCCAACAGATGGTATTTAAGGCCTTGTCGCAGGAGAAGGCGCAAGCAAAGCTTCTTCACACACGCCATAGAGTATATGAATATGGGGATAGCGCAGGGAAAATGCTTGCCTGGCTAGAACGCCGTGAACAGGGGTCCAGATGGGTACCATCCCTAACCAAGCCAGATGGCTCTATGGTAACAGACCCACTAGACATAGCAGAGGCCTTTGCCGACCATCTAGAACGTGTCTATGCCGCCAGTGCAGGCTACACATCCGAGGAATCCAGGCAACTTCTGGATGAGATGCGCCTTCCATCGGTCTCAGACATAGATCGGATGGCCTTGGACGCTGACATCACGGCGGAGGAGTTAACTTCGGCCTTATTTGCCGTTAACTCAGGCAAAGCCATGGGCCCAGACGGGTTCCCTGTGGAATTTTTGAAAGGCATGGTGCCCGACGTTATTCCACACCTACTGAAGATGTTCACTGAAAGCCGAGAGGTAGGGATCCTCCCACTCGCTCACAGAGTGGCCTCCATTGTGGTCATACTTAAGCCCGCTAAGCCTCCCACTGATTGTGGCTCTTACCGGCCTATCTCCCTGATCAGTGCAGAGGCCAAGGTCCTCGCCAAACTCCTGGCTAATCGCCTTCTCCTAGTGCTCCCTTCATTGATACAGGATGACCAATCTGGTTTTCTTCCGGGTCGCAACACGGCCTTAAATCTTCGCAGGGTCCATAACGTCATGAGTCGCAAATCTACTCTGCAACAAGATGCGGCTGTCTTGTCCCTGGACGCCACAATGGCGTTCGATTCGATCGAATGGCCATATCTGTTTGAGGTTCTCCGCCGCTTTGGCTTTGGTCCTCACTTTATCAGCTGGGTACGATTGCTATATACAGACCTGTGGGGCCAGGTCCGGGTCAACAACCACACATCCCGGAGGTTTCAACTACATCGTGGTACCAGGCAGGGGTGTCCCCTGTCCCCACTGTTATTTGCGCTCACCCTGGAGCCGTTGGCTCACTGGTTCCGCACTGACAACTCCATTAGAGGCCTGCAATGGAGAGAAGATGTTGTGGATAAGATCTCCCTATATGCGGACGACATCCTAGTATACGTGACATCTCCTCGATCCTCTATTAATAGCCTGTTTCATGTCCTCTCCAACATCGGGAAATATTCGGGATACTCGATTAACTGGAACAAATAAGTGCTCTATATGCTACATGGCCCTCCGCCCCATCTCCCCAGAGGCTTTTCTATTGCAATCGCCACTGAAGGTTTTACGTACCTGGGTATTTTCGTTACACCAGATCCCAAGGTGTTTTACGACCGTAACCTGTTGGCCCCCCTGCGTAGACTCCGAGGTGATGTTGCTCACTGGCGATCGCTCCCGCTGTCGCTCCCAGGTAGGGCGGCACTATTCAAAATGCTGGCCCTCCCACGATTCCTATATGCCTTGCAAAACTGCCCGTTTTTGATCCCAGATTCATACTTCCGAACGGTGGAAGGTGAGCTCAGACTCTTACTCTGGAATGGCGGTGCCGCTCGCATTGCCCTAACTAAACTCTTCCAGGGGTGGTATGATGGGGGTATAGCTCTACCCAACCTCCGCCTCTATTACTGGGCCTCGCAGTTGGTCACTATTAACCAGTGGCTGCATGGTTCACCCCTGAACCCGGCTTACCTCCTAGAAAGATGCCAGACGGGTCGTGAGGGGTACTTGGGAGCTCTGTACAGTAAACCTTCCAGGACTAAATATGTGGGCCCGATGGCACACACTGTAGCTATTTGGCATAAGGCCAATAAATGCTTGGGGTGGTCGGACAGGCTCACCTTGGCAACGCCTCTATGGCCAACGCAGAGCCTGGGATCCTGCGGTTTCCTCCAGGGCTTCGATAAATGGGACACGATAGGAATCTCGGAACTGGGAGACCTTGTACGTAAGGGACAACTATTGACTTTTGCGGATCTCCAGTCTAAATATGCCCTCGCAACTGCTGAATCCTTACGCTATCTGCAAATTAAGCATGCTATTCTTGCGGCAGTCCCGAACCTTGCCGCCATGCCGGTGACCTCTCCTTTGGAGGACAGACTGCTGTCAGAACCTCTCCCGGAGAAGGCCATCTCCCTCACGTATCGTAAACTGTGTAATAACCTCCCTGATCCCTTTCGATCTCTGCGTATCAAATGGGAGAACGACCTGGGTCCTTTAGAAGACGAAGACTGGCGGTCAGCTCTAATGTCCCCGAGAGAAACTGCTATCTGCCATAAGTTTAGGCTAATCCAATTGAAAGTGTTGCATAGAGCGTACATGTCTGCCCTCACCCTAGCTAGGATTGGACGGCGCCCGGATACCTTGTGCTTGCGCGGCTGCGGCCTTCCCGGTACTTTTTACCATATCTTATGGGAGTGCCCGGAGGTGCAACAGTTTTGGGACAGGGTACTTCGGAAAATGAGCAGCTCCCTGGGTAAGCCGCTGCTGCCGACACCTAGAGAATGTGTCCTTAATATTTGGGGACCCAACGACCTGACGACCCAAGAGATCCGGTGGGCTGCATTGGGGTTCCTGTTGATAAAACGCTCTATCGCAATGAAGTGGGGATCGCCTGACAAGCCGTTGGTGGTTGGATGGGTGGCCGAAATGGATCGTTGTATGATTGCGGAAAAGACGGTATACAAGATTAGAGGGTGCCCCAAATTGTGGGACGCGAAGTGGGGGCACTGGAATGCCTATCGAGGGGAAATTTGTGACTCTCCTACTGCTGAACTGGCCATGTCCCGTATCGGACCGATGGGTGGGAATGTACAGTAACTAATAACCGATATGATCTATTTTCACTCAGCACTGCAGTCCTCATGACGGCTTCTGACTCCACTTTATAGTTTGTTTATTTGTTCACTTTATAAAAAAGACAAACAGACCACCTTTACTGTGTTACAATGATATAGCAGTTATGTGTATACCTTACTGCATTACGCCGCCGGACCCCAGGGATATCGGCTGAATGGCTGTTTATTTACCATTACTGTTCAGAGTATAGCCGGCCCTTGGGACATGGGCGGCTTGACATGTCTTTGGCAACTGCATAATAAAGGTCTTTTTAAAATAAAAAAATAAAAAAAACACACAACATGAATATTCCAGAGGCCAGACTCGTCCACAGAAAACCTTTGGAGGGTTCTTAGCCTATGTCCAAAAACTGTGGGAACAGGAAAAAACACAGCGAAGCACGTAAAATACAAGGGCCTTTAGAAAACAAATGTGCTACTCTTTTTGTACCTACATAAAAGGGAGGCCTGTGGCTTAATTGATAGAGTTCTTCCCTCATATCTTCCAATGAATTCACAGCAGTTCAGCTCAATAAGTCTCCTGCAAGGAGACATTTTGCCAGCTACGTTTGTTTTTCCTATGACACTTACTGCTTTTTCACTCCTCTAGTATATTATCTTAACCATTTATAATAAGATTTTCACATTTTCTCGCGCTCCAAAAATAATTCATGCCTCATTGCCATGGAGGCCTTTTTTGACAACGGCCATCTATTAAAGCCCGTGTGCACTAAACTGCCGATTACAAAGCCCCCGTTTATCCATTAAAGAAGTGATTTTAATGCAATTAGCTTAAAAAAAAGGCAACAGAGAGCATGAGCCACGTGAACAAATGTAAGGGCCTCCTCGGCTAGGCTCTTACTGCAGAGAATGCATTGCGAGGGTTCTCACAGGCGTAAACACAAGTAATGGTCTATATATTGAGTGCTGCTGTCTGTCCGGATATTTGGAAGAACTCATTTTACAGACAGCACATTCATCGACAGAGGGGATAACGCTGAAAATCATACAAGCTGCATGACTTTCATTCCAATAACAAGCCATAGGCCGGAAGTTCAGCGAGTGGTGTGCGCGTGCTCGCGAGCCGGTGCAGGTAAAAGCAAGCCATAGGCCGGAAGCCAGTCGAGAGATTCCAAGAGGTCTTGTTTCCTAGTGCAGCACATGCGTGCTGCCTAGGGGAGACCTAAAAACTGACATGGTAGTTCAAGGCCAGTAATTTTATTACCTTTATTTAGGTTTTCTAGATGGGATAACCTGTGTTAAAGTCATGTTTGGGTAAGACCGCTTGGTGCCTTTATAGGGACTTTGTGTTTTTGTTATAGTGTATTGCATTGTATCTAATGGCCTTTATACTTTTGACTTTCACAGTGCATCTGATGCGTTACATTGGGCATCCTTTGTGGAGCTATCACAGTGGAAGGAAGATACTGTTTTAGAGATTGTGTACTATTGTAAATTGGGATTATATTCAGACACTGGATATGATGTACCTTACATTTACCTTTTACATTTTTTGCTTGGGATTTGTAGGCTGTGGTGGATATAGTTTAAGCTACAATACTGTGGTTTTCACTTGGTGGATGTGTGATCACTTTTTTCATGCTTTCATTGTAAGAAGATGATGCATGGATTTAATTACCTTTAGTGTTGTGTCTCTTTGATATATTTTTATGTCAGTACATACAGGTGTAATCCCCTTTTCAATGCAGAATCCTGAGGATGGACTCGCGGACCTATATGGCCACTTGAGATCGAAACGGTGACAATGCATCCATCTTAATATCATGTCATACTTTGTATTCAAGTTCCACTGGATTATTTTGAATGTTAATAAATTAGTCAATGGAACCTTGGATTGCTGAAACCATTTTTTGTTAAGAGGATTGCGATTCGGGGGCGTGGCTTCGCAGGCCATCATGGCGGACGAGTGCTAGCCAGCTCCGTCCAGCCCGAAAATAATCCTACCTATATCTTGGCTTGTGAGAAAGTGGCTCTATATATACACTGGACTAGAATAAAGTACAGTGTGATAGAGTCCACAAACCCCAGAGGTATAACAGAGGTTAAAGTCAGGGCTAACCTTACTCTCAAAAGTGGTAGCTTGGTCGAGCAGTAAGGCAGTACCAGAGGACAGTATAAAGCATTTGTTGTACACACTCAGTCAGCAAAAGGTTTCACACACTCAAGGACTGAACTCCAGGCCAATTGTTTTTATATCCACAGATATAGTTTTATTTTTAGAACCAACAGGTAACAAAATATACTTTTCTCAATATGAGTATTCCCATGGAATTACTTTGCAAGGAAGCAATAAAGTTTGTGAACACAATAGATACAGGGGTTGCAGGAGGCAACACAATTCAAAACACACTTGAACATTGAACTCAATGGGTTTTCCTCATACAAGTACAGTTGATTACTATACAGATTACTTTAGTAGTTCCAGGACTAGATCCTAGATTCAGTCCTGGGGTCTAAACTGAAACCAATTTAGTAAAAACGTTTTAGTTACTGTAGTGAATTTTCATGAATATAAAGCAGTGTTAAAAAAGTTCACACTTGGAAACTTTTCAATGAAAATCTGGCAATGTTATCCAATGGGAAAAAATTCAGGTTGCAGGTAAAGTACGATCTGGTTACTTTGGTAATCCACTACTGGGTTCCTAAATCCAGCACTGGGGTCTCAACTTAAAACAGGTAGGTAATTGCATTTCAGTATTTCGTATGATTTTTAAAGAAGATTTCAAGTTTTCAAAAGTAGACACTTAGAAGAAATCTCATTGAAAAACAGACCATGCATTCCTAAGGGGAAATACAGATTACTAGTAAACCGGGTAAGGATTACTTTTGTGGTTCAGTACTGGGCTACAATGTGCAGTACTGGCTTCTCCCCTGATCAAAGGTGAGTACTTCGGAATTCGGGTGATTTTATATGAATATTTTTAGTTTCCTAAACTTCACACTTAGAAGATTTTGCGAGGCAAAGCAGTCAAGGTTATCCAATGGCAGGTAAGTGAGTTACCGGTTTCGGGTGAGTCCTTGGCTGGTGAAGTCAGGTTTCTGGGCATAGATTCAGGGGTCCCCCAGGGTCAGGTAAGTACAGTGAGTTTACCCTCAGCGGCACAGGGGTGGCCGGATGCAGAGCTAGTTAGGCCCAATGTTATCCAAGGAGGGAAAAGGGGGCCTCCAGTTGATGGCGGCTGTGGGAGTTGGGCTCCTGGTCACTTGCTCAGGGCAAAGGGGAAGTAGGATAGGTCAAAGGTGGTACAACCAGCGGTATTCGGGCGGCTGGGTGCAGGGTGCTTTTGAGCCGTAGAGCGCTCAATGTTATCCAATGGGAAAGGTCAAAAATGAACAAAGGCTGCAGATTCGGGGACGGAGACTCTCCAGGGGCGACCAGCACTTCGAGAGGTAAGTTGGGATCTTGGAGCACAGGTAGGTACCCCAAAGGGAGGCTCAGGGCGCCTGGTGCAGGGGTGTCTTTGGGTGTCGGAAAAGCTTACCCTCAGCTGTCGCGGTCGGGGTGGCCCCTGGTTCTGAGTCTGCAGGCATCGTCTGGTTCGTCGAGGAGGGTCTTTGGGCACTGGACTTCGGATCCCAGTCGCTGGGGGGGGGGGGGGATGTCCTCGTGGTCTTGGTTCGTTTGGGCACGGCCCGGGCTCAGAGTGGACTGGTCCGGAGCTTCCTGGCTGGCACCAGGGGGTTGTTGCAGCAGAGCCTCTGCTGATGGGAGTCCCAATCTTTAGGAGGGTCAAGGCAGGAAGGTCTTCTGGGTGTCCAGAGGTTGCTGTCCGCAGGAATCACCGGGATTCGGCAGGAGCAGGTTCCAGGGTCGACAGGCCGGTAGGGCTGGGGCCAAGTCCGTTGTGGTCGTCCTGTTAGCAGCTGCACGGCGGGTCTTCTTCCTCTTGATCTTCTTTCTTCTTTTTTCTATCGGAATCTGAGGAAGGATGGTTCAGGGAGCCCCTAAATACTGAATTTAGGGGCGTTACAGGTAGGGCAAGGACAGGGACCAATAGGTCCCTGTCCTGGGGTGGGTACACCCCCCTAGCCTGCTCCTCTCCTGTGGGAGAGGGGCAGGAGCCTAGCTGTGATTGGGAAGGGCTCCCCATCTACAAGATGGCTGGAGCCCGAGGTCGTGCTTCACCTAGTCACCCTCCTTCCTGACGTAGTTTTACCTACCAGTCTTCCCGCCAGAGTGGGGGTCAAGACTGGTGGGGGCCAGTTTCTGGGTACAGCAAATGGTCTGGAGAAGCGCAGTAGAGGTGTATGCCTTTGAAGCTTCCCCCTGCCCATCCTGGGGGAGGAGACCTAGCACCTCGCCCAGGATGTGCATTGTTGCAGGCCTAGGAGAGCAGGGGGCTCTCCACCCAGGAGTCCAGCAACAGGACTGCTGTGGGGCAGCCTCTGCAGCCACTCAGCCCAGACATGGTTTGTAGGTTAGGGCTTCAGAGGGCATCTCTAAGAAACCATCTGGTGCATTTTACATTAAATCCCACACTGGCATCAGTGCAGGTTTAATGTGCTGAGAAGTTTGGTACCAAACTTCTCAGTCTTCAGTGTAGCCATTATGGTGCTGTGGAGTTCGTAATGACAACCTCCCAGCACCATATACTCTTAATGGCATCACTGCACTTACAGGGCCCAGGAATGGCCCTGGGTACTGTAGGGGCACAGGGCTCATGCACCTGTGCCCACACCTCTGGCATAGGGCACCCAGCTAGAGGGGTGACTGAAGTATGCCAGGGCAGTGGGTTCTGTGGGCATGGCACACAGGGATGTGCGCCATGTCGACTCTTAGATTAGTTCTGTACTTAGACACTCTGCCTGCAAGGGCAGTGTGTGTGTGTCAGGGTACAAGGCCCCTGAGGGTGGCACAATAAGTGCTGCAGCCCTTTGGGGTCCTCTCTAGTCACCATGCCCTGGGTACCATTTACTAGGGGCTGACAGGTGGCCAGAGATGCCAATTGGGTTTTAGTTTCAACACAGTTTTAGGGAAGGAACACAGGCCCTGGGTACCTGGTTGGCAGGAACCCAGGGCACACTCAGTCAAAGTACATCAGCAGTTCAGAAAAAAGTGGGGGCATACCAATGCAAGAAAGATGGCACTTTCTCACATGGCTCCCTTGCACCTTTGTGCAGTCCTGGAGGGAGCATCTTGGCTCTACTGACCTGCGGTAGCGGTCCAGGGAGCAATCGAGGCGCTGGGAGCAGCTGGGGGCCGGAGTCTGCCTGTCCGCGAGGCGCAGCCTGGAGGCACACGGCGGAGCCAGGGCGTGGAGTTTCGCGGTCCAGTCTGAACTTGTGGGCGCGGCGCACAGTCCGTTGCACCCAGCAGCCGAGGCAGCATTCGGGGGCAGATCGGCCCCCAGAGACTCGGCAGAGACATTGGTGAGGAGTCGGGAGGAGAGGGCGCACCGGCCTACGTGGTCGGGCTGCTGCAGACCGAGGCACCGTGATCAAGGTAGAGGCCTGTATCGGAGGGCCCCGGGTACGGGAGTGCCCGGCTCTAGTGAATTTGGCCGCTGCAGTATGGTTGGAGGCATCAGCGACCAAGTGTGGGGCCCCCTGGGCCTGCGCTTACGCCTGGGGATCAGCGGCTGGATCGGGCCACGTTGGGGGGGTCCTTGAGGCATCTCCGTTCTGCCTGCACGCCTTTGCCGGTCCCCCTTAGACTTTCCCACCTCTCCTGGGATTCATATTGGCAGCGGCAAGAGGGGCTGGGTTCCACTGGTCTTTGCAGAGCTAGGCCTGGCCCAGGTTGTGGACTTGACAGACGACCCGCGGCGTGCTTGTGGTTGGCGGGGGCCCGGAGTGGCGGCGCTGCTACCGGGTGAGGTGACCAGTGGACCTTGAAGATCACCGCGTACTGGATCTGCGGTGAGTGCCCGGAGTGCGAGCAGTCACTGGCTGGCCCGAGTTGGAGATTCCCCGCCCTGACTGTGTAGACAAGATACGTGCTTGGGGGCTGTCTCGGGCCACAGGGAGGAGCGTGAGGAGACTGTTCTGTACCCGCCTTTCCGTCCCGGGGGGACCGACACCGGAGGTCGAGCGGGCCCCGAGGGGCATTGGGGACGGTGTTACCAGTTGGGCCACGCGGCTTGGGTGTTTTGGAGGACTGGAGGGGAGGGGGCGCCCCCCGCATCATCTGGGGGGGTGAGATCGCTCTAGCAATCGGCTAGCCCAAGCCTATACTGTTGGCGGGGGGCCACCTACCGGTTGTGGCCTCCTCTGGTGGATTGCGGGCCCCGTACCGGGGGTGCCTTCCTGTGGGGGCGGATCGGGTCTCTGACCAGCCTGCTGTGTGCCTGTGCGGAGGGGGTTCCTGTGCCGGCGTCTAGCCCAGCTTGGCACGAATCTACGAGGTGCCCGTTGAAGACCACCATGACGAGGGATAAGGGCGGCGGTGAATCCACAAAACATGGGCCAATGGACAAGTTCACCGGCCCAGGAGCAACGGGTGGTGCCACGGGGAACCCCCAGGAGACCATACCGGACAATGCTGCTCTGATGGCGGCAATCACCCAATCCAGAGACATGCTTGATGCCAAAATTGGTGCGGTGGGCTCAGATGTTATGTTACTACGACAGGATCTACGGAACGCAGTGTCCCGCATCACGGAGGCAGAGACCTGCATTTCAGGGGTGGAAGACGATGTGACGGTCCTAAACCAGAATATGGCAAGTATGGAAAACGTCAAGAAGGGCCTGTCGCTCCGGGTCGAGGATGCTGAGGGGCGGGCTCGGCGGAACAACCTGCGCTTCGTTGGATTCCCGGAGGGCTGCGAAAATGGTAGTATGGAACGCTTCCTCACACAATGGCTGGAAAGCTGCCTCGCACCGGACTCCATGTCCCGGTGCTTTGTCGTGGAGCAGGCCCATAGAGATCTCATTCAGAAACCACCAGTGGGGGCTCGCCCACGACCGGTGATTGCAAGACTCTTGAACTATCTTGACCGCGACGCCACACTGAAGCAGGCCTGAGCCAAAGAACCTTTGCTCTATGATAACCACCCTATCCTGGTATTCCCGGATTATATGCGACTCGTGCAGCAGCAACACCAATCGTTCATGGCGGCGAAAGCCAGATTGAGAAACCTCAAGCTCCCGTATGCCTTATTGTACCCGGCTCGCCTGCGTGTGGTGTACCAGTCCCGCACCCACTTCTTTGACACCCCGGAGGAGGTGTTCAAATGGACAGATAAAACCGTGCGGGTACACACGCTGTCTAGGCTGGCATCAGATTCATCATTGAGTGAGGTGCCGTCAAAAAGTTCCCGAGGACAGCGCCGGAGGGGGCACAGAAGATCTCGGTCCCAGAGGCGCTCTCTGTCCTGCGGAGCCTCCTCCCGGGGAGACACTACTTCCCAGCATCAGACACTAGATCCTTAATCTCTGTGGACAAGGTCGTGCCGAGATGTTACTCTAATTTGACTGTGTGAATGTTTGATTTAAGTTGTATGGAGGGAGCCCTCATGTGGGCTGTATCCCCCACCTGTCTGGTACTTGTTGGGGGAGGGCCCAGAAGACATGGGCTGTAAGTTGGGGATCCATTGGCGGGGCGGCCCGTGTCACCCCGTTGGGGGCTTGGCGCCAACCCTGCTGCGACAGGTATTTCAGCATTTTTGAGGTATGGGGTGGGGCGTTTGTTATGGGGTGGGGCGTTTGTTATGGGGAAGGGGTTTGTTCTGGGGTATGAGTTGCGCTTCCACACTGGGTTCATCTCGATATACACACACAGCCGGGGCCTCTCATCCGTGTTATGACACTGCATGTTGCTCGATGGCTAGTTGGGTGGTAGATGGTCCTGTGTCCCCGGGCATCGTTCGCATCGTCAGTTGGAATGTGCGCAGGTGCTTGGATAAAATTAAGCGAGGGCTGTCCTGCGCCAGGCCAAGAGGACCAGAGCAGACATCCTCTTCTTGCGGAAACCAATCTGATGGGCTCCAGGGTCCTGTGCCTGCAACGTTATTATGGATTCCAGCAGATTTTTCACACTGGGTTCACGCAGGGTTCCAGGGGAGTAGCGATACTAAGACATCGCAGGGTCCAAAACGTACATGCACAACAATGGCGGGATACGCAGGGGCGTTACCTATTTCTCAGGGGCACGATTGGGGAGCACCCTATATAGTGTTAGGCTGCTTGTATGCCCCCCATTTACAGTGGTCTTTGGTGGAGCGGCTACTTACCTTATGGGCCGACATGCCGGACGTGGCCTCTGTCGTGGGTGGAGATTGGAATGATGTGATGGACGTGGGTAGAGACAGGAGCAGGGCTGGTGGGGGCCTGGGTGGCAATCAACCCACTAAATTGCACACTCTGGTTACAAGCCTTGATTGGCTATACACATGGCGGCACACTCATGGGGACAGGAGGGAGTTTACGTACCTTTTGGCGGTTCATAAGTCATTCTCTAGGATTGACTACGCGTTTGTCCCCCGGGCGACTGTTACAAATGTGGTGTCAGCCGAGATCCTCCCCCGGGGGCTGTTGGATCACTCTCCGGTGTCCGTTGAGCTGCAGAAGGGGAGGGGGTGCCAACCCTTTTGTTGGCACCTTTCGGTTTGGAATTTGCAGAACAATGAATAAGAGAGGCACTTGAGGTAGGCGGTCGCAAACTACCTTATTGCCAATGTGGGGTCGGTTTCCAGCGCCATGACACTTTGGAAGGACTGAAGCCCACTTTATATGGGGCGGACAAAGCATGGTGCGTGACGGCCCGTAAAAAGCGCCGGGATGAGCAGGTCCGGGCTGAGGCGGAAATGGAAGCGCACGATCATCGGAGCCAGGAGGCTGGTGAAGGGCCGGCGATGCGACTACTACTGACACAGCAGTCCTATGCCTCTCTCCTGATGGACGAGGCCCAACAGGTCTGGCTGGCAACGCGTAGCAGGATATGTCAGTGGGGTGACAAGTCGAGTAAGATGTTACATCGGCTTTGTCAGGGTACTCTACATCCCAAGGCCCTTCCGGGCGTGCTGGATGAGGATGGGGCGACGATGACGGACCCCAAGGCCATAGCGGAGAGCTTTGCCACTTATTATGCGGACCTTTACGCCCCTCAGGAGTGCTTACCAGAAGCTACGGACAACAAATTCATAGCAGATCTCCCGCCCAAAGTGGTGTCAGGTGAGACGCGTCAACAACTGGAGCTCCCCCGGTCAGACGAGGTGCTCGGCAAGCCCCTGGGAGTGCTCAATTCAGGGAAGGTGCCTGGACCCAATGGGTTCCCCAGTGAGTTTTTCCACTGGTACCACCTACAGTTAGCCCCTTATTATTGGGCGGAGGTGGAAGAGGCCAGGGAGGCCGGCTGGGACCCCCAGAATGGAGGCAGGCGGAGGTTGTGGTGCTTCATAAGCCTGATCGCCCCCCGGAGCAGCATGCCTCCCATGCCCCATTTCTCTTCTTAATGTGGAGGCCAACGTTTTGGCCAAAGCAATGGCTAACCAACTCTTTCGGCTTTAGTACACCCAGACCAGGCCGGGTTTCTGCCCCGGAGGGCGACGCGACAACATAAGGTGGGCGCACTTGGCGCGGGCGGCCGTCCAACAGACTGGGGAGCCGGCTGCACTCCTGCTGGCGGACATGGACAGGGCATTTCATTCACTGAGCTGAGCGGAGTCTACCTGTTCGCCCTACTATGTAGACTCAATTTTGGCCCATGCTTTTTGTTGTACATGATGCTCCTTTATACTGATCTGACAGCGTCGGTACGTGTGGTAGGAGCGGTCTCGTCCAGCTTCCCTATCAGACGAGGCACAAGACAGGGGTGCCCCCTATCGCCATATTTATTCGCCCTACCCATGGAGGCTTTGGCGGCCTGGGTGCGCATCGACGCACAGCTTAGGGGTTTTGAGTGGGCCCCGGGTTTATCCGACAGGATTGCATTGTATGCGGATGATGTCCTCTTTTTCCTTACGGCATTGGATAGATCGGGACCACGAATTCGGAGGATCATGCAAATATTCAGAGAAACAACCGGGCTGTACATGAACCCCCGTAAGTCCACACTGTGGGTGTTAGGAGATCGGGTGAGGGTGGGCACGTGGGCGTCCGCGCTTCAGGTGGCGGTGGGGGGCCTCAAGTACCTGGGGGTATTCCTGTCGGATGTGCCGGCCATATCTTGGGAGCGGAACTTGGGTGGATATAAAGACCTGGTCAGGTATGCCCTTAACAATCTATGGCAGATCGGCGAATCTTCAAGATGGTTGCGCTCCCTCGCTTGCTATACGAGCTACAGAATCACCCATAACCGATCGCATCTAGATGGTTCCGGCTGGTGAATTCTGTGCTGGAGCGGGGGGGGGGGAGAAAGTGCCATCTTTCTTGCATTGGTATGCCCACACTTTTTGCTGAACTGCTGATGTGCTTTGACTGAGTGTGCCCTGAACTGCCAACCAGGTGCCCAGGGCCTGTGATCCTTCCCTAAAACTGTGTTGAAACTGAAACCCAATTGGCATCTCTGGCCACCTATCAGCCCCTAGTAAATGGTACTCTAGGTACCCAGGGAATGGTGACCAGAGAAGGCCCCAGAGGGCTGCAGCACTTATTGTGCCACCCTTAGGGGCCCTGTAATATGACAACCACACCCTGCCTTTGCAGGCTGAGTGTCTAAGTACAGAACTAAACAGAGTCGACATGGCACACATCCCTGTGTGTCATGCCCACAAACCCACTGCCCTGGCATACATCAGTCACCCCTCTAGCTGGGTGCTCTATGCCAGTGGTGTGGGCACAGATTCATGAGCCCTGTGCCCCTACAGTACCCAGGACCATTTCTAGGCACTGTAAGTGCAGTGCTGCCATTAAGAGTATATGATGCTGGGAGGTTGTCATTACGAACTCCACAGCACCATGATGGCTTCACTGAAGACTGAAGTTTGATATCCAACTTCTCAGCATATTAAACCCGCACTGATGCCAGTGTGAGATTTAATGTAAAATGCACCAGAGAGGATCTTAGAGATGCCCCCTGAAACCTAACCTACAATCCTCGTCTGGACTGAGAGGCTGCCTAGGCTGCCACACAGCAGATATGTTGCTGGACCCCTGGGTGGAGAGTCCCCCGCTCCCCTGAGCCTGCAACAATGCACATATCTAGGGCGAGGTGCTAGGTCTCCTCCCCCAGGATGGGCAGGGGGAAGCTTCAAAGGCTGCCGCCTCTTAGAGCTTCTCGAGAACATTTTCTGTACTCAGCAACTGGCCCCCACCAGTTCTGACCCCCCACTCTGACGGGAAGACTGGCGGGAAACCCTACATCAGGAAGGGGGGTGTTTGCAGCCTGTGCCAACCCCACCCCTCAGGTGGTAGAGGCGAGGTGCAGGACGACCCCGGGCTCCGGCCATCTTGAAGATGGGGAGCCCTGCCCAATCACAGCTAGGCTCCTGCCCCACTCCCACCGGAGAGGAGCAGACTAGGGGGTGTACCCACCCCAGGACAGGAACTATTGGTCCCTGTCCTTACCCTACCTGTAACGCCCCTAAATTCTGTATTTAGGGGCACCGTGAACCTTCCTTCCTCAGATCCAGATAAGAAAATAAGAAAGAAGATCAAGAAGACAAAGACCTGCCGTGCAGCTGCTAACAACAGGATGACATCAACTGACTTGACCTCAGGCCTACAGGCCTGTCGACCCTGGAACCTGCTCCTGCTAAATCCCGGCGACTCCCGCAGACAGCAACCTTGTACAACCCGGAGGACCTGCCTGCCTTGACCCTCTAACAGACTGGGACTCCCATGAGCAGAGGCTCTGCTCCAACAGTAACACCTCTGGTGCCAGCCAGGCCGCAAATCCAGCCCACTCTGCATCAACCCGATACAAAAGGGGATGAAGGACGGAGCGTTTGAACAAATCAAACACTCACCCCCAGTCAACTGATCTGGGTTTAATCCATCACCATTCTTTAGTTCACTCAGCCACCCCAGTTCAGACATGGCTATATGCAAATCAGTCTGACCCTGTGCCTTGTGGGAACAGTCCAGCCCGAACTGCCAAGCCATGTCTTCCCTGGACCGGAAACAAGCATCCTGGGACTGGTTTCGGATTCATAATCCTCATCAGCCAGGCTATCTTGAATCCAGTGGCCAAGTGAACAAGGGACTCACGTCTGAGCATACCCTGCCACACTTAGGGCGAACAAAGCGATACAAAAGGGGATGATGGACGGAGCGTTTGAACAAATCAAACACTCACCCCCAGTCAACTGACATGGCTATATGCAAATCCGAAACCGGTCCCAGGATGCTTGTTTCCGGTCCAGGGAGGACATGGCTTGGCAGTTCGGGCTGCACTGTTCCCATGAGGCACAGGGTCAGACTGATTTGCATATAGCCATGTCTGAACTGGGGTGGCTGAGTGAACTAAAGAATGGTGATGGATTAAACCCAGATCAGTTGACTGGGGGTGAGTGTTTGATTTGTTCAAACGCTCCGTCCATCATCCCCTTTTGTATCGCTTTGTTCGCCCTAAGTGTGGCAGGGTATGCTCAGACGTGAGTCCCTTGTTCACTTGGCCACTGGATTCAAGATAGCCTGGCTGATGAGGATTATGAATCCGAAACCGGTCCCAGGATGCTCGTTTCCGGTCCAGGGAAGACATGGCTTGGCAGTTCGGGCTGCACTGTTCCCATGAGGCACAGGGTCCGACTGATTTGCATATAGCCATGTCTGAACTGGGGTGGCTGAGTGAACTAAAGAATGGTGATGGATTAAACCCAGGTCAGTTGACTGGGGGTGAGTGTTTGATTTGTTCAAACGCTCCGTCCATCATCCCCTTTTGTATCACTCTGCATCAACAGCAACACCCCTGGTGCCAGCCAGGCCGCAAATCTAGCCCACTCTGCACCTGCCAAGCCCAGCCTGTGCCGGAGTGATCCAAGACCACGAGGACGTCCCCTCGGTGACTGGGACCCGAGTTCCAGTGCCCAAAAACCCTCCGACGACGCCTGCAGCCTCAGAACCAGGGAGCCCTCAAAACGCGACCAGCCGAGGGTAAGATTTCCCGAGACACAAAGACACCCCTGCACCCGGCGCACCAGGGCCCCCTGCGCCCTCCTTTAGGGTACTCACCTCTTCTCCAAGATCCCACCTTACCTCTAAAAGTGGTGGTCGCACCTAAAGAATCTCCGTCCCAGAGTCTGCAGCTTTTATTCCCTTTTTACCTTTCCCACTGAATAAAATGGAGCGCCCGATGGCTCAAAAGCACCCTGCATCCAGCCGCCCGAGTGCCGCTGGAAGTGCAACTACTACCCTACTCTACTTCCCCACTTGCCCTGAGTAAGTGACCAGGAGCTCAGCTCCCACAGCCATGTGGCCTGCTTGCTGGCAGCCACCAACCGAAGGCCCCCTACCCTCCATTGGATTGCATTGGGCCTACTTTCTCTGCACCCGGCTGCCCCTGTGCCGCTGAGGGTGTACCTACTGTACCTTTCCGACCCTGGAGACCCCTGAGTCTATGCCCAGAACCTTAACTTCACCAGTCGAGAACTCACCTAGAAACCAATAACTCACTTTCCTGCCATAGGATAACATTGACTGGTTTGACTCGAAAAATCTTTTAAGTGTGAAGTTTTGAAACTCTAAAATATCCTCTAAAAATCAGCCGAGAAACAAATTTCGAATTACTCACCTGGACTCAGGAGAGGAGCCAGTACTGTACCTTTCAGCCCAGTACTGAACCGCAAAAGCAATTTTAACTGTACTTACCCATAACCTGAATTTTCTCCGATAGGAAACCATTGACTGTTTTTCTCTGAAATTTCTTCTGTCTACTTTTGAAAATTACAAATATTCCTTAAAAATCGTACCAACTACTGAAACGTAATTACTTACCTGTCTTAAGTAGAGACCGTAGAGACCACAGTACTGAACCTAGGAGTCCAGTCCTGGATTACAAAAGTAACGAGAACCTACTTTACCTGTGACTTGAATATCCTTCCATTGGATAACATTGCTAGTTTTTCCCTGAAAAGTTTCTGTCAACTTTTAAAATACCTTTATATTCTTTAAAAATCACTGCAATAACTAAAATGTTTTTACTAAACTGTTTTCAGCTTAGACCCCAGGGACTGAATCTAGGATCCAGTCTTGGAGTTACAAAAGTAATCTATAAAGAAATCAGCTACATTTATGCAGAAAACCCCATTGAGCTCAATGTTGAATTGCGTTTAGAATTGTGTTGCCTGCTGCAACCACTGTACCTATTGTGTTTACAAAGTTCATTGCCTCTTTGCAAAGTAATTACCTGAGAGTACTCCTATTGAGAAAAGTATATTTTGATACCTGTTGGTTCTAAAAATAAAACTATATCTTTTGATATAAAAACAATTGGCCTAGAGTTCAGTTCTTGAGGGAGTGAACCTTTTGCTGACTGAGTGTGTACAACAAATGGTTTACACTGTCCTCTGCAACTGTCTTACTGCTCGGCCAAATTACCAATTTAGAGAGTAAGGTCACACCTGACTTTAAGCTCTGTTATACCTCTGGGGATTGTGAACTCTTTACACACTGTACCTTACTTTGGTCCAGTATATATAGAGCCACTTTCTCACCTTGGTGGATCAGCGGTGGGAGAGAAACTTGCATTTGTTGGACTACTTGGTTACCATCTGATCACACTACAGAACTCATAAATTGCCTTTAGAATTCTGAAATTGTTTTTTCCAAAATACTAAAAATCTGGTAGGGCCTTGCTTAAGTCCCATTGGGATTTTAGAAAAATAAAAGTCACTACAGCTAGGGTAGAGGGTTAGAACTGTCAGGTTAGAATGTCTCAAAAGAGCCTTGCTATTAGTGAAGATGACACCATGGACCTGGTGGTTGAGGAGCTCAGCCTCACACCTTACTTACACTTGTCCTTCAAGGACATGAGGTCCTTATGCAAAGTTAAACAGATAGTCGTGGGCCTGCATCCAACCAAATTAGGGCTCCAGGAGCTCCTGCCTGAGTATGCAAAAAGCCACCCCTCCGAACAGGGTGACACCCAGTCAGAGAAAGAAGAGGAGGAGGAGGAGGATGCTCGCAATCCTCCCACCATCTCCTGGGAAGTGAGGGTCCCCATACCCTTCTCCAAGAGTCAGCCTCTGGGGGCCTGGGAACCACACAGGTGGGCTAGGCCCCAAAGAACACATTGGGGCGAGGCCCAATGAAGAGGACAACTTCTTAGCAAAGTTGGCCAAGAGATTAGATTTAGAGTCCAGACTCCTGGCTCTGGAAAGAGATGGGCTTAGCCCCTATCTCTGGTGGCAGCAATACCAATATTAAGGATAGAGAGCAACCTTATGATCCTAAAATCCCCAAAGGGATTGTCCCTAAATTTGAGGAAGGTGATGATATCACCAAGTGGTTCACAGCCTTTGAGAGGGCTTGTGATATGAGAAGTTTGAAGAAACTTCTCTGGGGGGCACTCCTGTGGGAACTGTTCTCTGGTAACTGCAGAGACAGTCTTCTGACCCTCTCTGGGCCAGAGGCAGGGTCCTATAACCTCATGAAGAAAACTCTGATTGAGGGACTTGGGCTCACTACTGAGGAGTACTGAATTAGGTTCAGGGGGGCTCACAAAACCCAGACCCAATCCTGGATAGATGTTGTAGCCTCCTCAGTAAAGACACTGGATGGTTGGTTAACTGGACACAATGTGCATGACTTTTCTGGACTTTACAATTTGTTTATGAAGGAACACATTTTGAGTAATTGCACAAATGAAAAGTTGCATCAGCATTTGGTAGACCTAGGTCTAAGTTCTCCCCAAGAATTGGGAAAGAAGGCAGACCATTGGGTCAAGACTAGGGTGACAAGGACAACCTCTGGGGGTGACCAAAAGAAGGTGGTTACAAAACCTCCCCAGGGGAAAGGTGGTGAGGACCCCCAAGATAAAAAGTCTGAGTCTTCCAAAGGGCCCCAAAAACCTGTACAGGGGGGTGGGTCCCAAACTACTCCCTTTGTGCATCAGCCCTATAGGGGGAAGAACTTAGATCCTAACAAGGCCTATTGTAACAACTGTAAACAGTTGGGACATTTAACTGTAGACAAAAACTGCCCCTACAACAAAGCCCCTAAGGCACCCAGTACAGTTACTCCAGGGACAGCAAGTCTACAGATGGGATCAGAGGAGTGTCCAGAGCAAATCTGGGAATACACTCAAGCTAGTCTAGTCTCCTTGGGGGAAATGGAGTTTGCCAATGTAGCTGGGTTACCACCCAACTTGAAAAAGTACTTGCAATACCCCTCTATTAATGGAACTACAGTAGAAGACCTGCGGGATACAGTTGCCAGTGTCACTATGGTGAAAGATATACTGGTTTCCCCAGAGCAATACTTGATTGGGAAAATTTAGCCAGTCACCAATGCTGACAGTGTTACCACTAATCGCCATATGGCTATGGTGACACTAGGTTGGGGGAGGTTACTGGTCTAAAACTAGTGGTGGTCTCTCCACAGTTACCAGCTGACTGTCTGCATGGAAATGACCTGGAAACTTCAGCCTGGGCTGAAGTTGAGCAAATAACCCATGCAGCCATGCTGGGTATTCCTAGACTGGTGTGTGTGCAAACTAGAGCACAGAGAAAAAAAAGAAGGGTGCACAAGTAGGTTTGGAGCCTGTACATATGGCCCAACCAACCAAGAGAAAGGACCAGAAGACTGGAGGACCAGCTTCTGCACAGCAAAACTCTCAGGACCCCCTCCCCAGGGAGAGGATTTGGAAACCCTAGAGGGAACTGAGCCCATGGAGCTTGAGCCTTACCAGGTTGAACTCTGGGGCCCAGGGGGACCCACTAGGGAAGAGCTGTGCCAGGGAGAGCAGGACTGTCCCACTCTTGAAAGCCTGAGGCAGCAAGCTGTTTCAGAAGCACAGGGAGATGTCAGTGGTACCCACAGAGCTTATTGGGAAGAGGGATTACTGTATGCGGAGGCAAGATACCCCGCTCCTGGAGCCACCAGGAGAGTGTTAGTGCCACAGAAGTACAGGGAGTTCCTCCGAACTTTGGCTCATGACATCCCCCTAGATGGACATCTTGGGCAAAACAAAACTTGGGAAAGGCTAATCAGCCACTTCTACTGGCCCCAGGTGCACCAAAAGGTGAAAGAGGTTGTGAGCTCCTGTGTTACCTGTCAGGCCAGTGGCAAGACAGGTGGCCACCCAAAGGCACCCCTAATACCACTGCCAGTGGTGGGGTCCCCTTTGAAAGTGTAGGGATGGACATTGTGGGTCCGCTGGAACCTCCCACAGCCTCAGGGAACAAATTCATTCTAGAACTAGTGGATCATTCTACTAGGTACCCTGAAGCAATTCCCTTAGGGTTACTACAGCTTCTGCAGTAGCCAAGGCCCTCCTGGGTGTCTTCACCAGGGTAGGGTTTCCTAAGGAGGTGGTTTCAGACAGAGGTTCCAACTTCATGTCTGCTTACCTGAAACACATGTGGAAGGAGTGTGGTGAGCAGTACAGGATTACTACCCCATACCGCCCACAAACCAATGGCCTTGTTGAGAGATTCAATAAGAACTCGAAAGGTATGATCATGGGACTCCTGAACAACTCAAAAGGAGAAGGATGTCCTGTTGCCATGCCTACTTTTCGTTTAAAATGAAGTGCCACAGAAGGGAGTGAGGTTTCCCCCTTTGAACTTCTGTTTGGTCATCCAGTAAGGGGACCACTTTGTCTTGTGAAAGAGGGTTGGGAGAGGCTTCTCCAAGAACCCAAAAAAGACATTGTGGACTATGTGCTTGGCCTAAGGTCCAGTATGGCTAAGTATATGGAAAAGACATCCAAGAATCTTGAGGCCAGACAGGAGCTTCAGAAGCACTGGTATGACCAAAAAGTTGCACTGGTTGAATTTCGACCTGGGCAACAGGTGTGGGTTTTCAATGGCTCTCCAGGGCAAATGGAGTGCCCCTTACCCTATCCTGGAGAAAAAGAGTGAGGTCACTTACCTAGTGGTCCTGGGCACAAGCAGGACACCCAAAAGGGTTATCCATGTGAACCGCCTTCAAGCTCTACCATGACAGGGCTGACATCACCATGCTGATGGTGACTGATGAGGAACAGGAAGCAGAGAGTGAACCTCTCCCTGATCTCCTCTCTTGCAGCCCAAAAGATGGGTCAGTGGATGGAGTAATCTTTCCAGACACCCTCTCTGCCCAACAGCAGATTGACTGCAAGCAAGTTTTGCAACAGTATGCTAGTCTCTTTTCTCTGACCCCTGGTCTGACCAGCTGGTGTACCTATGACGTGGACACTGGTGACAGTACCCCTGTCAAAACCAAAATCTATCGACAATCAGACCAAGTCAAGGAAAGCATCAGAGCTGAAGTCAGCAAGATGCTAGAGATAGAGGTTATTGAACCCCCCCCCCCCCCCCCCCCAAGAGGCCCTGGGCTAGCCCAGTGGTTCTGGTCCCCAAACCTCATCCACAGGGTGGAGAGAGAGAAATGAGGTTGTGTGTGGACTATAGAGGGCTCAACTCTCACAAAGACAGATGCTCAACCCATTCCAAGAGCAGATGAGCCGATAGACAAATTGGGGGCAGCCAAATTTCTCAGTACCTCTGATTTAACTGCAGGGTACTGGCAGATTGGCATGGCCCCAGGAGCAAAAGAGAAAACAGCATTATCCACACCTGATGGGCACTATCAGTTTACTGTAATGCCTTTTAGATTAAAGAATGCCCCTGCCACCTTCCAGAGGTTGGTGAATCAAGTCCTGACTGGGTTAGAGTCCTTTAGTGCAGCATATCTTGATGATATTGCTGTCTGTAGCTCCACCTGGCAGATAGGGCAGGGCATTGTGGTGTACTTGGGCCACCTTGTGGGTGGAGGCCAGGTACATCCCTTACAGCCCAAGATCTAGAGGATCATTGACTGGGCAGAGTCAACACCCCAGACCCAAGTCAGGGCATTCCTTGGCTTGACTAGGTACTACAGGAGGTTGGTGAAGGGATATGGGTCCACTGTGACCCCTCACAGAACTCACCTCCAAGAAACTGCCCAAGAAAGTAAACTGGACTATTAGCTGCCAAAAGGCTTTTGACACCCTGAAAGAAGCAATGTGCTCAGCACCAATTCTAAAAGCACCAGAGTACGCCAAGCAGTTCATAGTGCAGACTGATGCCTCTGAGCTAGGGATAGGAGCGGTCCCATCCCAGATCAATGAGGAAGGCCAAGACCAACCTGTTGCTTTTATAAGCAAGAGGCTACTCCCTAGAGAGCAGCGCTGGAGTGCAATTGAGAGGGAGGCCTTTGCTGTGGTTTGGACCCTGAAGAAGTTGAGACCCTACTTGTTTGGAACTCACTTCCTGGTTCAAGCTGACACAGACCTCTCAGATGGCTAATGCAAATGAAAGGGGGAAATCCAAAACTACTAAGATGGTCCATCTCCCTACAGGGAATGGACTTTGAAGTGGAACACCGACAAGGGACTGCCCATGCCAATGCAGATGGACTTTCCAGGTTCTTCCACTTAGACAATGAAGACTCCCTAGGGCAAGGTTAGTCTCATCACCTTTGTTTGGGGGGGGTTGTGTGAGAAAGTGCCACCTTTCTTGCATTGGTATGCCCCCACTTGTTGCTGAACTGCTGATGTGCTTTGACTGAGTGTGCCCTGAACTGACAACCAGGTGCCCAGGGCCTGTGTTCCTTCCCTAAAACTGTGTTGAAACCATAACCCAATTGACATCTCTGCCCACCTATCAGCCCCTAGTAAATGGTACCCTAGGTACCTGGGGCATGGTGACCAGAGAAGGCCCCTAAGGGCTGCAGCCCTTATTGTGCCACCATTAGGGGCCCTGTACCCTGACACCCACACCCTGCCTTTGCAGGCTGAGTGTCTAAGTACAGAACTAAACAGAGTCGACATGGCACACATCCCTGTGTATCATGCCCACAAACCCACTGCCCTGGCATACATCAGTCACCCCTCTAGCTGGGTGCTCTATGCCAGTGGTGTGGGCACAGATTCATGAGCCCTGTGCCCCTACAGTACCCAGGGCCATTCCTAGGCACTGTAAGTGAAGTGCTGCTATTAACAGTATATGGTGTTGGGACGTCGTCATTACGAACTCCACAGCACTATGATGGCTTCACTGAAGACTGAGAAGTTTGATATCCAACTTCTCAGCACATTAAACCCGCACTGATGCCAGTATGAGATTGAATGTAAAATGCACCAGAGGGAATCTTAGAGATGCCCCCTGAAACCTAACCTACAATCCTCGTCTGGACTGAGAGGCTGCCTAGGGTGCCACACAGCAGACATGTTGCTGGACCCCTGGGTGGAGAGCCCCCCGCTCTCCTGGGCCTGCAACAACGCACATCCTGGGCGAGGTGCTAGGTCTCTTCCCCCAGGATAGGCAGGGGGAAGCTTCAAAGGCCTGCCGCCTCTGAGCTTCTCCAGACCATTTGCAGTACTCAGCAACTGGCCCCCACCAGTTCTGACCCCCACTCTGGTGGGAAACCCTACGTCAGGAAGGGGGGGGGTGCCAGCCTGTGCCAACCCCACCCCTCAGGTGGGAGAGGCGAGGTGAAGCATGACCCCAGGCTCCGGCCATCTTGAAGATGGGGAGCCCTGCTCAATCACAGCTAGGCTCCTGCCACCGGAGAGGAGCAGACTAGGAGAGGGACCTTTTGGTCCCTGCCCTTGCTCTACCTGTAACGCCCCTAAATTCAGTATTTAGGGGCACCCTCAACCTTCCTTCCTCAGATCCCAATAAGAAAAGAAGATCAAGAAGACGAAGACCCGCCGTGCAGCTGCTAACAACAGGACAACACCAACTGACTAGGCCCCAGCCCTACCGGCCTGTCAACCCTGGAACCTGCTCCTGCTAAATCCTGGCGACTCTAGCAGACAGCAACCTTGGACAACTCAGAGGACCTGCCTGCCTTGACCCTCTAACAGACTGGGACTCCCATGAGCAGAGGCTCTGCTCCAACAGCAAACCCCTGGTGCCAGCCAGGAACCGCAAATCCAGCCCACTCTGCACCCGCCAAGCCCGGCCTGTGCCAGAGTGATCCAAGACCACGAGGACGTCCCCCTGGCAACTCGGACCCGAAGTCCACTGCCCAAAGACCCTCCTCGACGACGCCTGCAGCATCAGAACCAGGGACACCTCCAACCGTGACCAGCCGAGGGTGAGATTTCCAAACACCCCTGCACCAGGCGCCCCCTGCGCCCTCCTTTGGGGTACTCACCTCTTCTCCAAGATCCCAACTTACCTCTCAAAGTGGTGGTCGCACCTGCAGAATCTCCGTCCCCGAGTCAGCAGCCTTTGTTCCCTCTTTAACTTTCCCATTGAATAAAATTGGAGCGCCCTATGGCTCAAAAGCACCCTGCACCCAGCCGCCCGAGTGCCGCTGGAAGTGCAACTACTACCCTACTCTGCGTCCCCACTTTCCTGCCATAGGCGAACATTGACTGGTTTGACTCGAAAAATCTTCTAAGTGTGAAGTTTTTAAAACTCTAAAATATTCCTCCAAAATCAGCCGAGTAACACATTTTGAATTACTCGCCTGGAATCAGGAGAGGAGCCAGTACTGTACCTTTCAGCCCAGTACTGAACCGCAAAAGTATTTTTAACTGTACTTACCCATAACCTGAATTTTCTCCCATAGGAAACCATTGACTGTTTTTCTCTGAAATTTCTTCTGTCTACCTACCAACTACTGAAACGTAATTACTGACCTGTCTTAGGTAGAGACCCCAGTACTGAACCTAGGAGTCCAGTCCTGGGTTACAAAAGTAATGAGAACCTACTTTACCTGTGACTTGAATTCCCTTCCATTGGATAACATTGCTAGTTTTTCACTGAAAAGTTTCTAAGTGTCAACTTTTAAAATACCTTTATATTCTTTAAAAATCACTGCAATAACAAACGTTTTTACTAAACGGTTTTCAGCTTAGACCCCAGGACTGAATCTAGGATCCAGTCCTGGAGTTACAAAAGTAATCTATAAAGTAATCAGCTACATTTATGTAGAAAAACCCATTGAGCTCAATGTTGAATTGTGTTAAGAATTGTGTTGCCGGGGAGGAGCCAAGCTCGCGACCGTGATGGCCGTGTTGTAGCTCTGCTCCGTCAACCTTCCTGCCTGAACTGTCTATCCTGCACCTTATCCTGCCCCGAGAAGTCTTACTTGATGGAATATGGATTTATGACGTTTTGCTGGCACTTACCGTCTGCTCCGGATGATCCTAAGTGCCGCGGATCCTGAGCTGCGCCCCTGTCCGCTTCGCGGCCTCCGGGGCGGGCGGGCCTGGACTCGTCTGTGGCGCCCAGGCGGGGCGGATCGCCGGGGCCGACCCCTTGGTGGAGGAGCGGGGTCGGCCGGAGCGGCCACTGTGCGGGTGGCGACTGACCGGGCCTGGTCTGGCTGTCTGGGGACCTGGTGGTGGGGCGCTGCCTTCCACGGACGGGGGTTGACCACATGGACGACTCGTCTCCCCTTTGTTCTCCTGTTCGGACATCTTGAAACCCTCCGCCCGGTCTCGGCGGGCGGCGCCCGTGGGTCGGTGGCGCCGGCTGCCTTAATATTCTGGTGGCCCGCCTTTCTGCCCTGGGGGGTCCATTGCTTGTCGCCGGCTTGATCCCATCGAGCTCCGTTGGCGGCCGGATTGGGGTCGGAGATTGCCGCGGCCGCGCCGGGCTGCAAAGATGGCGGCCCGCACCCTGCATCTATGCCTCGTTGGGGACGGCGACATTGGCTCGCCGCACGGGTACGTTTGCTGAATACCGTAAAGGTGAGCCTACAGTTGGCGACGTCTTCGCCGCCTTGTGTTCCTGGCGTGCTTCCATGACTGTGCCTGTCGCTGGGCTGGCTGGTAGCCTTTGTCCCGGGCTCGTTGTGCCGTCCCCTGCGTGTATGGCTTCGCCGCTTCAGGGTGCCGCGGTGCCTTTCCTGGACATTGAACATCCTAAGGCCACCGGTTGTTTGGACGTCCGGATGCCTGCTGCCCTGTATTGTCTGGAGTTCCTCCCTGTGGTGGATGCATTGGAGGGCCCCCAGCCGAGATCCGTCCGGATCTGTCTCGCCGGGTCTCCCGGTGATTTTTTGCTTCGGCCTGCCGAGTGGAGATCCTGTGACTTTTTCACCAGGGCGATTTTTTCCCCTTGGCCTGTGGAGCCGCGTTTGAGTTGTCTGCTGCTGTTGCCGCCCTTTTTTGCTCATCTGGTCCGAAGCCGTTATAATTTGTGTAGTGGCTCGACATTTGGAATCCTTGCTTTTTACCTCTGGCCCCTCATGTTCTGGTTCTTTGTACACTCTGTGCCTATGGCACTGGACAGACGAGGACAAGGTTGAGATGTACTTGCACCGCCGGACTATTACTTTGTGGAGTGGCCAGATGACTGCCCTGCGGCTATACCTGTATGATTGATTCCTCTTCATATTCCTGGTGCCTGTTTATCTTTTGAAATGACCTCGTCTTCTAGTGGGCTCTGAATGTGCTTGGACGGGAGGGTTGGGAGCTGATAGTTTTGCTTCTGTGTCCCTTCTCCCGATGTTTTTTTCTTTCCTCCCCCTTCCTCTCTTTTTGCCTACATGGTTTCTTCCTTACTTTTTGCCTCTTCTATATTTCGGGTTTCCGGTTAGGGCGACAGGCACGCTGCTGGGGGGGTAGGCCATAGCCTTCTGCAGGGGTGCAGGGGTGCAGGGTGGGGTGGGTGGGGGGGGGTCTGTATTTTAGTTTTTCTTTTGTTCTTGGTTCTATGGCTCTTGTGTACTCTTTTTTCTGGACGCTGCGTCTGCATGTAGGCCTCATGGGGTGCTTTTTGCCAGCGTGGGCCTGTGGCCTCCCTGTTACCGATGTTCATTGCGCATCCGTTACTCCTGTTTCCTTTGGTTCCATGGGCTGCCCCTTTTTCGTATGCTTTACTTGCCATGGGGCACATGCTGTGGGGCCGCGTCCTCCTCTCCCTGTTTTTTCATCCCCTTTTTCCTGATGTTCTTTTCCCTTTTTTCCCCTTTCTTCTCTCATTCCCTGGGTCGATGTAGCGGATGGCTTCGTATTGCAATCCTGACTTCCTTTTATGTATTGATGCGTATCTTTGTAGTAACGGGTGGGCGTTGGATGGTATTGTTTGCTGATGTGGGACTCACGTCTTGCCCTTGCTGTACTGTAGCTGTTCTTTTTTGAAACTCGCTGTGTTTGTTTCACTGCCTGCTGACGCCCCGCCACGGACTTTTGGACCTTAATAACTGCAATGTTCCTGCTACTCACCCTATTATATTATAAAATTAACCTTCACTTTTCCTATTCACTGTGGTTTCCTTGTGGCTTTATGCCTCGCTTTGTTGCGTCTGCAATATCGGAGACCTGCTGGGTTTCTCTCCTGGCCTATGTGCTATTATAGTGTGGTGGCCGGCCCGCTGGGTTGTAGGCCCGTATTTGTCAGCTATATCTGCACAATAAAGGTTTTCAAAAAAAAAAAAAAAAAAAAAAAAGAATTGTGTTGCCTACTGTAACCACTGTACCTATTGTGTTTACAAAGTGTATTGCCTCTTTGCAAAGTAATTACCTGAGAGTACTCGTATTGAGAAAAGTATATTTTGATACCTGTTGGTTCTAAAAAATAAAACTATATCTTTTGATATAAAAACAATTGGCCTAGAGTTCAGTTCTTGAGTGTGTGAAACCTTTTGCTGACTAAGTGTGTACAACAAATGCTTTACACTGTCCTCTGGTACTGCCTTACTGCTCGACCAAGCTACCACTTTAGAGAGTAAGATCAAACCTGACTTTAAACCCCGTTATACCTCTGGGGATTGTGGACTCTATACACAATGTACCTTACTTTGGTCCAGTATATATAGAGCCACTTTAACAGGTGTAGCGTGTAGCGTTGCACAGTGCTTTCTCTCCACCTACTGTGGAGGACTGGCGACCATGGATATTCTTTCGTACTACTAGGCCTTGCACTTATTAGTTCTTAATGAGTGGTGGTATGGGAACAGGGGGGACCGGGCCTATGCATTGGAGCGACACCTTATGGGGCCTCACACCTTACACACAATTCTCTATTCAGCAACGCTGTGTGGTAAGCTACCACCGGTGACAGATGTGGTATTTCAAATTTGGCAACAATCACCAAGACGAATGGGGTGGTGGAATACCCTAACTAGAGAAACCCCCCTGTGGAACAATGGGCGCCTGCCTGAACTGGCGGACTTGCAGGGCTTTCGGGGATGGGATGCCATAGGCATTTCAACCCTGGCGGATGTCGTGCGGGATGGGTCCCTCAAGTCCTTCCGGGATCTACAGAGGGAATTTTGCAGGCCCCGGTGCCAGTTCTATCGGTACCTCCAACTCTGCCATGCGCTTTTCCCCAGTCTGGAGGGCCTTGACTCTCTCCCCGAATTTAGCCCGTTGGAGGCGAAGGTCTTCATGGGGGATCTGGTGACCAAGAAGATCTCACGAATATATCAGTCCATAGTCACTCGCTGCGCCCCTACGCTACGGGAGATGTGGTAAGATGATGTGGGTATGCTGGAGGGAGGCCCTAGCCGCCCCCGGGGAGCGGCCATAGCGACGCGTCTCCGCCTCATCCAATTTAAATACCTCCACCGGGTCTACTTTACACGGGTTAGGCTGTGGCGGGCGGGATTAATTGCCTCCCCGGAATGCCTCCGGTGTGGCCGGGAGGAGGGCACATTCTTGCACCGATTTTGGCAATGTCCATCACTTGAACGATTCTGGAGGGGGGTATTTTCCTGTCTATCGGAGGTCTTGGGGTGGACGCTTCCATGCACACCACAGTTCGCCCTGCTGCATGTGATGGAAGGGATTGGGGCAGTGTATGGGTGGTTTAAAATCCCAATTTTTATTTATAAGGTTTTATAAAGCGCGAACCATACCAAAGAGGGTATTGCACCGCTTTACATTTAGGATCATTGCGTTAAGAGTTACATCAGATACAAGAGCATAGTAAAATACAGTACACATAAACAATGATTAACAAATTCGTAGGAGGGAGGGGAGGAAGGTGTAATAGCGGGGAGACTACGAGGAACTGTGCCCAATGTCCGGCTGGGTAGGTGACAGTCAAGGGGGAAACCAGGGCCAATCTCCTCATTAGCTGTTTAGCAGCTCCACCGGGCATCAGCCATGTTGCTCAGGTCTCACCATTCGGGAAAACCAGATTTGAGTTTATTTGAGTTCTGAAGGTTATATAGCGCTGGCTAGGCCCGGAGGTATCAGAGTGCAAAACCAGAGGATTGTTGCATTACAAGGTATATCTAAAAAGGTTTATATAGCGCTGGCTAGACCCGGAGGTATCAGCGCACTATACAAGAGGAACATTGCGTTACAAATTACATCAGTTACAATAGCATAGTACGGTACAGTCAACAAACAGGAGGATGAGAGAATTTGTAGGAAAGGAGGGGAGGAAGGAGCCATAACAGGAAGACGAGGAAGAACTGTGTCCGATGTCCGGCTGGGTAGGTGATGGCTAGACCCGGAGGCATCAGAGCGCAAAACCAGAGGATTGTTGCATTACAAGGTGTATCTAAAAAGGTTTATAGAACGCTGGCTAGACCCTGAGGTATCAGAGCGCTATACAAGAGGAACATTGCGTTACAAATTAGTTACAATAGCGTAGTAAGGTACAGTCAACAAACAACGAGGATGAGAGAAGTAGTAGGAAAGAAGGGGTGGAAGGATCCATAACAGGGAGACGAAAGAACTGTGTCCGATGTCCGGCTGGGTAGGTGACGGTCGAGGAGGAAACGAGGGCCAATCTCCTCATTAGCTGTCTAACAACTCCACCGGGTATCAGCCATGTTGCTCAGGTCTTAACGTTCAGCAAAACCAGACACATTATGTTGGTGTTTTTTTGTTGCTTCTTTAAAAAGGTCAGTTGCTGTCTTGCATATGTCCAAACTGATACTGCAGTTGCCTCTGGGGTACAGAGTCCTGTGACGTATGTGCAATTTGACAATAACATTTTTTTTAAATTTTTTTTTTAAAAGAGGATTGCGCTTCCCCAGATCCCTGGAATTAATTGATACTGGTGTAATGGCAGGATTCTGGAGTTGCGCCAGTGTTAGTATACTGACAAATGTATGTACTGCTTTGTGTTGAGATATATGGGATATAATATTTGCGTGTATAATAGATATGATAGAATATTGATGGAAATGAAGCCTTAATTGTGTTAAAGTGCAATACACTATTTTTTACTTCAATACGTCTAGTTTTGATTATATATCATGATCATGTCTGAAACCATCTAAATAATGTGGAAACAGTTCCATAAGGAACATTTTTGTTGCTAGAATTGAACAACCATGCCAGCATTTTGAAGCATGATGCTGGCTTTCTTTTTTTTGCCTTGTGAAGGTCACACTTATGTGTATTTGTATAACGCAGGCCTATCCTGGCACGGAGCATATATGGGTGCCTAGCCCTGCCTATGGTAGATTGGTTAGTTGAAAAGGCAGAATTTCAGCATCTTTCTAATTCAAAAAAAGCGAAAGAGGCTCAGATGTGGAATGGGAGGCCGCTCCACACTTTAGCTGCGATGTAAGAGAATGCTGCTCCTCCTGATCTGGTTCTGGGTTTGTGTACGAGTAGGAGTCTTGGGGAGCAGAGGTGTCTAGGTGGTTGGTAAGAAGGAGATGCAACTGTTCAGATAGGTGGGTCCTGGGCTGTGTAGTACCTTGAATGTGTGTGAGAGGAGTTTGAATTTAGTGTGTTTGTGTATCGCGATTCAGTGGAGATCCCAGAGAAGTGATGTGATGCAATCAATCAAACGAGCTTTATTCGATTTCAAGTAATACAATCATAAAAGCAAACATGCATATAAAACAAGTTCATCTAATAACACGATCTAAATACATCTATGTACAACAATCCACTAAATACATTAGTAATTTCATGCTATACTTTCAAACATATAATTCATCCTTCGGAAAGATTATCGATTGAACTCTTCCCGGAGTTCACAGGTGGTTTACTTTCCTGATCCTTATTACATTCTTTAAGAATCCCGCCATGGAGCCAATACAATAAAAACTGTCCAACATCTGCAAGTAAATAAAAGCAGGACGACATTGTCTCCACCCTCCCTTTATTAGTAATGGTTTTAACCATTTTTGCCTTTCGGCAAAGTAAAACTTACAGAATAATACCACATTGATCGTACTTTGTTGTTTTTTTTTCTCGGTTTTTTTGGTCCTCATCTCACCTTACAAGCCTCTGCGGGTCTTATGAAGCCGCCTTCGTTATCTGTCGCCCCTACGGCTTACCGCACTCGCTTGGGTCGTCCGACCAGTCCCATTGTTTTGTAAGGGACCATGGTGTAATCATAAGACCAATGATGTTACAGTAATCTTAAGTTCTTGCCCCAGCACACAAGGGGGTGCCACATGTTCGAGATCTTACTTTGTTGTGATACGTAATCACACGGGCAATGACATACATTTCTTGACCAGTCATTGATATTTGGGTACGAGATCAGATGATGGAAAGTCCCAAATCTAAATCTGGTCAAGAGATATCTTTCGCATCTACTCGGTACATATTGCAAGTATGATTGAATGCTACATGTGGTTATAATCAGCTGGTGATAAATCACTGTTGGCTTATTCAAGGCAAGAGCTAGCCTATTATCTTCTAGATGAGCCATGATGATTCCTTTGAATTCTTTACGTTTAAGGATATTCAAGCAATCAGGCAGGGAGAAATATTTGGGGTGGCGGATGTCGTGCATAAGGTCTTCCACATATTTCAGCCATAGAAATTTGACGGTATTATCTAATTTCATAGCATCCCTCATATCTCTATTAAGAGTAGCACTCTCCGTAAAAAAGGGCTGGCTGGGCCCTAATCAGGTCAGAAATGTGCGACTCCCAGCTCAGAATGGCAAATAAAAACAGATGCGCTAATTGGAAAGCTCAAGAGGGACCTCAAAAAGCATTTTCCGTCCGCTGGATTAGGGTACAATCTTGGAATCCCCAGATTCCTGCCCCATAAAGGGCTATACTCACATTTTGCGCGGTAAATCCTCACCATAATTTCCAAAGGCCTTTTTCCCCAACTTCTTTGAAAAATTAAAAAGGGCCGCTATAGACTTCATGTAGAATAGATTCCTTGCCTTAACCACTGGTGCCCAGGAACCTGTCCCGTCAAAAAGCACGCCCAAATAATTAAATGAATGGGTGGTTTCAAAGTCGCTCCCCCCTACCTGAAATTTGCTTATATTATTGTTCGTTGTTCCACAGGACATTACAAAACTTTTCTTGGCATTCAATCTCAGGCCAAGCCTATCCATAAAGATAGAATAAAAAGAGAGTGCCCTCTGTAGACCGATTTGGCTGCGGGCCATAAGCACAGCATCGTCGGCATAAAGGAGAGATGCGATTGGGCGGGAATTTACATATGGCGGGTGCCTAGTATGTGACACCAACTCCTGCTCCAAGGCGTTGGTATATAGGGAGAACAGGAGTGGTGCCAACACACATCCCTGCCTTATGCCTTGTTCGATTTCAAATTGGGCAGTGTACTCTCCCATACTTCCATAGCGGACCTTTGCCATGGCTCCAGTGTAAAGATACTTTAAACATTGAATTAAAATAGGATTAACTTTTAGTTCCTTTAGCACCCCCCATAACTTTTCGTGGACTACGCAGTCGAAAGCTGCGGAGAGGTCTACAAAGGCCAAATAAAACTGCTCAGATTTTGCTTTAGTATATTTACCAATTAAAATACTTATATTTAAAATCTGCTCGTTTGTACCTAAACCTGCCCTAAAACCATATTGGCCGTCACGTAAGATCTCGTTTGCTTCGGTCCATCCTTGCAAACGATCTAGAATGATCCTGCCTGCAACCTTCATCAGAGAGTTCAACAAAAATATCGGACGGTAGCAGGCAGGATCATTTCGATCGCCCTTTTTAACAAGCACTTACAGTGCAATAGGTCTCGCATTTCCGAGAGTGATCTATTGGCATTGTAAATGATACTGCCTTTTATTTATGCGTTTATAAAACCTGCACGCATATATTAAAGGCATCGTCATTTACAATTCTAATAGATCAAACTCTAGCAAATGTGAGACCTATTGCACTGCAAGTGCTTGTTTTAGGTGGCATTGGTTTTCGCGCTCAGGTTTGAAGTTGCAATGCTCGCTACCAGCACAGGTCTAAAAAGACAGCCGTGTTTTGTTGGGTCCATACCCAAGACAGACTGTCCATGAATAAATGGACTGCCTAAAAAAGTAATCATGAGGCCATTAACATCTTGTAAATCTATCACGGGCGTGCATAACGTCTGGTTATTATAAGGAAAAATCAACGTGCCTTTGAGCTCCAAAAACAAAAAGAGGAAGAACGACACTCTCTGCAGTGACCACCGTGGCTGCCTCCGTAAGTCTCCAAACCAAACAAACTCGGTACGAAAAACCACATAAAAAACTCTATTGAAGCATTCTCCTCCTACACGCAGATAAGCTATATCCACTGCTCAAACACTGAGAAAACAAGTCCCCGCCGGGCCGCCGCGCTGCCCGCGACGACCCGGAAGCGGTTGGGAAGCTGGCCAATCCCAGCGCGGCCCCAACCGGAAGTCCCGCCCCATCGCGGCGAGAGACAGAGAGAGCTGCCCGAGGAGCCACGAAGGCTCCACATTGAGTCCCGGTCCCGAGATGGGGGACCGGGTGAAGAGCGGCCGGGCGCATGGGGAAGGCGGGGCTCTCATGTGGTGAGAGAGCCCCGCAAAGCGCTACCGCCGCCCGAGATGCAGATCCGCCGCCGAGCACCGCCAGAACAGGTGAGTGTGTTGAGTGAGAGGAGGGGTGAGTGGGGGTGGGGTGTATGCGCGTGTGTCTGTTTGAGTGTGTTTGTGCGTGCGTCTGTCTGTCTGTGTGCGCTGTGTGTCTGATTAAGGGGGGGTGCGTGTGTGTATATGCAGTGTGTATGGCTTTCTTTGTGCGCATGCGTGAGTGACGACGTGCGCGCTCACGAGGTACAATCTCGGAAAGAGAAAGCGCGTGCAACATTGCTGTCCTCATTCCCCCAGAAGTAACATAAGTCGTCTCGCCCTAGACAGCAAAGCTTCGCTTTGCTTTCGTCTAGGCGAGACCTAAAAATGGGGACTATATTTGATTTGGACCATGTTTTAATGAATCCTCTCTCGCAACATCCTTGCAATACTCTGGTTAAAATGGGGCCCCAGACCTCCAAGTTTGACTTGTAAAGGTCGATCGGTATCCCGTCTGGACCAGCCGTCTTTCCACCCTTTCTGGCTTTAACTGCGACATTAACGTCCTGCAACGAGATATCAAGTTTAATAGGGATGAATGATTGGTCAGTATTCACTGACTCCAACCCCTCTTGAATGCCCTCATTGTGTTTCTGTTTTGCATGTACACTAGAGAAAAAATTAATCCAAATCTGTTCACTAATCGTAACTCGATGGTTGGTACAGTCATTGTTATTCACAAGAAAGGGAGCATTTACTGCAGCCCAGAATTTGGCGCTGTCCTTCGACTCTGCGGCTTCGTTTAGATCCTTCCATGCCTTATCTATCAATTCTGTAATTCTGTGTTTCCTAGCTTCTTTGTAAGTTTTCCTATATGCTCTTATCGTAGACGTATCTCTCACCTCTTACTGTAAGGCAGTTTTTAGATTTTTATAACTAAGTGTGCAATTTTTATCAAACCAACCTTTCGTTTTACTGGACAAACCTTTCGATTCTTTGAACAGGATGTCTCCAACAATCCCTGTGGTACTATTAGGAGCAGTTAAGACCTCATTGTGCGTGGGGCTATCACTTAGGCATATCAAAATGGGATCTAACGCCTTGACCACTATTTCAGTACTTAGCTTCTTCGGGTCCCTGCTACCCAAACGGACAGTATACCCGTTCTTCCTTCCCAGTGTAATGTCCTGTAGCCATGCTAATTTATTGCCATTTCTTTTCGCCGCCCAGCTAGGGACTAATATGTTCACGCTTTGGGCCAAGTGGTCGCTCATCTCGTTAGGGTGAGTGACGTGGGCTTTCACGAGGCCTGCAAATCGATTTGGAATAATAATAAAATCTATAGTAGTATTCGCGCCTCTCCCTATTAAAGTATAACCAAAATCCACAACGGGCGTGCACAGGCGATTTGAAAATCCCAAATCATTCTTAAACATGACTTAGTTTAGCAGCTCAGCCTTGATGGAATGTTGGAAGTGGAATGATGGGTCATCACCATCCAAGGTTAAACCACGTTTCCCGGTTCCTGCCGCTTGGCACAAATTGGTGTTAAAATCCCCTCCTCAAATAGGTATAATTTCTAAATTTGACTTTGGACCCGAATAGGCAATATCTTTGCTTAACTTCTCTAATATAACGCCCAAATTGGCCGTTTCTGTATTTTTATAGAAATTAACAAATAACAGGGCATAATCACAATCCAACTGTAAAAAACAGTCTGAAAAAATATTTCTGAGCTAACCAGCTTACTCCTATGTGTGACTAATAGATTAGATAGATACACACATAGCCCACCTTTGGGCCTACCACTAGATGATTGAATGGCAGGGGTATGAAATGTCTTATACCCATTTATATGGATACTTTTTGTCGCCCAGGTCTCTTGGAGACACAGGATGTAAAACATTATTAATAAACGTTAGCCAAGCTTGGTCGTTAACCTTGTTTCTTAGACCTGCCACATTCCAAAAGAGACTTCTGCATAAACCTGTTTGATTTTCTGTTGGAGTCATGTTACCACCTCCTTGGGTATTAAAGTTACTGGGGGTACCTATATTTTCTTCGATCCCTACCTCTAAAGCTAAATTCTGTAGAGTCGCATCTGCCAAGATATCCTTATTAAGAGTGTTACCGTGTGAATATTGACCCACGTCGGTTGGATGTCAATCATTCTCGTCTAGAGAAGTGAGGGGGGCAAAACTATTTGACACGGCTACTCTATAACATGGCCCTTCTTGATTCCGTCCCGGATCGTCATAATACCCTGAGTTATTAGCAAAGTGTGGTTTATAGAAGAACCCCAGTGGTTGCACTTGGATGCCGGGATTAGGTAAATTTGAATTATACATTCTTGATAGGACTTCCCTGACTAATTGTGGTGAGCCCAATGATAGGACTATACAGTCTCCTTCATATGATTTGGTACTATTGCCCACCCACGCCACCCTCCTCACCATCTTAAATTCTTTGAAAAGGGCGTTTGTAAGACCTGTCCTATTTCCTAACCAATTAATAGTCTTATTTCTTATTGCCGGCCAGTTTTCCACAGTTGCAGTAGAAGTAGTGGGGCATCAACTAAAACAATAGTATAACACCTTAAGTGCTGCCGTCGGCCAACGGTCGTCACGGGCACTACCTCCCCAGTGCTGCGTGCGACCGCTGGACGTCCAGTTCAGCACTGGATAATGGACAGCGCAGCACTGGGGAGGTTTATTTACGAAGCTCCTAAGGTGCTAAGGTGTCGCTGCTGGAGGGAGGTTTAAACTTTGAGCATTTAGTTTTTCTCTATAGCCATTCTTGCCCCCCTTGTTACTATTAGAACCACCCCTTTGTTCTGTCCTTACCTTCTCGATCTCTCGGGGGCGTGGCCAGCCGCTTACGATGGCGGACGTGTCTCATTGTGGTTCCGGACCCTGGGGGGGGCGGGGTGGGGGGTGAATCCTGATGGAGCACCATGTCACAGCAGTTCCGATTGCCTGGAGTGTCCCGTCATCCGCACGTTGCTGTCCGGCAGGAGAATCCAGCCTGGAATTAGGGGAAGCAGCTGAGCACGGACCAAGGACGGAGCTGCGACACAGACGCAGGGTATGAGGCCTGTGTGAGGAGCCTGGCGAGAGAGACGTGCTGAGCGGCGGCCCCAGCTGCTTTAGACTAATTTACATCCAGGAGGCCGGAGAGGTGGTGGACGGCGGTTCAGGACTGGAGGAGTTTGGCCGAGGCGCAGGAGCGGGAAACGAGGCTTGCTAGAAGGTCGGGACAAGGCGCCGCACAGTGCCATATTCAGACGGTGAGAGCTGTCAGCGCGGTGCTTTGGGCCGCGAGCAGATCGTCCCCCTCCCCTTTTTCTTTACTGGTGGCTGCTGGCTAATTTACTGCGGGGCTCCGCGACGGTGGCAATGAATGCGGAGGCTGCCCTGGAGAGCACAATATGAGAGTGGCTCCTCTGCTGTGACGCCCAGCTGGGCAGTAAACCCCCCCCCCCTCCCCCACCCATTCAGTGACGCAGTGAGAAGTATCAATACATGGCTGAATGGTGGCGAAACTGGACATGGCATGATTGGAGGACACAGGAGCACTGACAGTGGTGGCAATTTGGCACATGGCGGGCGGCAGGCAGTCTACTAGGTGATCGGACTCTCCATATTGCTGGGGGATCTGGAGTGCTGTGAGTGAGCAGTGGAGTTGGACGACGGGGTCGACAGACGTAGAGATTTTGTAGATATCTGCATACTGTGAGGAGGGAACCTTGAGCTCTGACCACAACGACAGAGGACCCTGTACTCTACAGGTGGCTCCACTGTCAGCGCCCAAGCCTGTAATTGATTGGGGTGCGTAATGCGCAGGCTTTTTTTTAAATAAATCTCTTTGAGCAAAAGAAGCAATCCACTTTTGTACAAAGAAAAATGACATAAGCCTCCAACAGGCCCCATTTGTAGCATAGTCCAGTAAACCAACGGTCGTACAAAGGGATCATGGTAAGTGAGCATTACACATTACAGTTTTCCATTTTCTCTTTCAATGAAATTATAAGCATGACATAATAGGAAACAAAATACAGAAAATGACCTAAAATTAGGAAAGAAATCATAACTGAGTACGTGAGAACAGCGGAGCAGAGTAATCAGCACACTAACATAGTTGAATTGAGGACAATTAGCAAGCTATTGCAAGTGTCAATACAGTCTGCAGCAGGACAGGCCGCAGCAGGCGACACTAAAGGAGGAAGTCACCGCCAGTCGCGCAATGGGCACAAATCAAGTCTGTACATTTAGCACACAGGCTAGTCCCCCTTCATCCCCGCCATCCTCCGCCGAGTGTGCGGCCAGACTGTGCTCCCTCAAGAAGCAGCGGAAGAGATGGGCACAGTGTCCACCCACAAAGCATCCTAGCCCACACCTTCCGGCACAATGGAGGCAATCGCACGGGATTGCGTCTCCTGGGTAAGTTTCGCGACATAGGAGCGGTATGGCCCCCAGATGTCCAATGGTCGGGAAGCTGAGGGAAGTTGTTCGGAGTACTCCACACTGTTAATGTTACAATAGGCCAGGCTACGGAGCCAAGCATGTACAGTGGGGGGGGGGGGGACGTCTAGCACACCAGAGTAACGCCATCTCTCTCTTAGCCAATAAAAAGCAAATAGCAGCCAGCTTACGGAGTGGGCGACGAAAATTGACCACATAGCCAAGCAGAGCTATTTCCGGAGTAGGCACCAATGTAAGGCCCAAAATGTTGCCTAAAACCTTGTGCACCTGGAGCCAATATTCCTGCAAACGTGGGCACGTCCAGGACAGATGGGCGAAATCCGCCTGCGGGGCATTGCATTTGGGACAGGAGTGCGGCCTGTTGGCATCTATCTTATGAGCAAGCGCCGGAGTATGGTAAACCCGCCTCAAAAATGTAACGTTTATAAGTTTATGTCTGCTGTTAATGGACACTTCCCTAGTGGCAGTGCAGCAAGCCGCCCACTGATCGTCAGTAATCTGGGTGCCAAGGTCGCTCTCCCACGCGGTCCGCACGGCCGCATCCGAGGAAGGAAGCGAGGCCAGGCAGAGTCTGTAGAGCCTGGAGACCACATGTGATCCCGTCTGATTCTGGATTATGTATGTGAGCATGTCAGCGTCCGCGGGGGAAAACGGGAACGAGCGAAACTCAGCACGCAGCATGGATCTAATCCTAGTCAGCGTGAAAGAGTCCATAAATGTTCGGTCCTTAAACCTCTGGTCCTCGGTTATGGAGAAAACATGGCCGTCTGGGAAGAGATCCCCGATCGTGGCCAATTGAAATTTGGATAGGGTACGACGCACCACCGGTTCGCCAGTGAGGGTTAGGCAACGGAAGAGCAGGGGAATACAGTTTTTCAATGCGCAATAGCCGTCGCAGCTTCTCCCAGGCCCAGCACGTGGGAGACAGTTTGTATGTCTTGAGGGTCAGGGGGGAGCCGTCTGGGAAGGAGTGAATGAAGGGCCACAGGTAGCGCCAGATCGGCTTCTGGCCTCAAATAAAGAATTCTGGCGTCTGGGTGAAACCAAGAATATGCATACAAGCATTGCGCAACTAAGTAATACAGGAAAAAAATAAATAAATAAATAAATAAAAAATAAAAAAATCGGGCACTCCGAAGCCGCAGCGTTCATAAGGAAGCGTCAGCGTACGCCAGGCAACCCGGGGGTTCTTTCCGCCCCATACCAAACGCAGCAAGACGGATCGAAGTTGTGGGAAAAAAACCCCAGTGAGTGGGATGGGGATATTATTAAATAAATATAAAAACCGAGGGAGCACAATCCTTTTAATAATGGCAATTCGGCCAGCCATAGAAAGTGGAAGCCAACGCTCCGTATTGTCTTCCAGAAAGTCAAGGGCACGGCCGTAATTTAAGCGGGCGATGGACACCGTGTCCAGGTGTACATGGATTCCCAGATATTTCACGGAGTCAGTGTTCCACTCAAGAGGGAAAGTGCTCGTCCATTGCGAGGTGGCGGGGGTAAGCGGAAAAATTACAGATTTGTGCCAATTTATGCGAAGACCTGAAAATTCGCCAAATCGGGGTATTTCCAGCAATAGGGGTTCCAAATTTGTCCGAGGAGTCCGAACATACAGAATCGTGTCGTCTGCATATAAAGAGACGAGGAGAGGGCCAGTGCGAAACTGGAGGCCGCGATGGAGGTGCTTCTCCTGAAAATGGTGCACCAGAGGGTCCATAGCAAGGATGAACAGCAAAGGAGATAAGGGGCAGCCCTGACGGGTGCCATGGGAAAGGGTGAAGTTCGTGGAGATGGTGCCATTTAAACGGATCCGGGCAGTCGGTGCCGTATACAGCAGTTCAACCGTCGCCACAAACAGCTCCGGCATACCCATACGCCTCATGACCGATAGAAAAAAGGGCCATTCCAAAGTGTCGAATGCCTTTTCGGCTTTCAAGAACACCGCTGCAGCGGGGGTGGCAGGGTCAATTCTGTGCAAAACCGAGAACAGCGTACGAAAATTGAGGGAGGTGGACCTGTGCGGAACAAAGCCGGATTGGGCCGGTGAAATAATGGATCCCATCAACAGGGACAGACGGATCGCAAGGACTTTAGCCAAAATCCTATAGTCCAAATTTAGTAAGGACAAGGGCCTATAGGAACTGCATAAAGAGGCATCGCGGTCTGGTTTGGGAAGAAGGACAATCACCGCCTCTCGGAGTGTGGGAGGGAGAACGCCAGACTCGAAAGCCTCCGCGTAGACCTCAACTAGTTTTGGAACAAGCTCCTCTTTATACTCCTTGTAAAAATCAGCAGAGTAACCGTCAAGGCCCGGGGCCGAAGAGCTCCGCAGTGAGTCAATGGCCTCAACAATGCTATCCGGAGTTATGGGCATAGCTAAAAAGTCTTGCATATATTTTTCGAGGTATACCATGGCAATTTCACTCAGATATGGGCCGGGGTTGCGCCACTCGTCCACAAGTGAGGAGGTGTATAAAGTTTTGTAGTATGTCAAGAAAGTGTTGCATACAGCAGGAGTGGAGTAATGTCGTGTGCCCTGCGTGTCCACAATTTCTGATATATAAGCCACCTGGTGGGGAGGACGGAGCATCTGCGCGAGCAGTCTGCCCGGTCGCTCACCCTCACCATATTGACGTGCCATATAGTGTTTGCCCAGAAAGCGTAGTTCCGTGTCCGCAGTGTCCCTGAACTCCAACAGCAAAGCCAGTCGTCTGGCCTCTCTGGATGTCGATGGTGACGTAAGCAGTTCCCTCTCCAGTGCAGAGATCTCGGTCTCAATGCGGGTGAGGGTGGAGCGAATCTCCCGCAGAGCCCCACGTGTTTAGCAATGCATGCCCCGCGAATAGCGGCCTTGAAACCCTCCCACAGCGTGGCCCATGAACCCACAGTGCCTGTGTTAAGTTCGAAGTATTAGTCAATGGCTCAGCGGATCTCCTCTTTAAAAACCGGATCTTGCAGGGCTCTGCCAGGGAAGCGCCACTGTCTTTCATAGCCACCCAACCTAGGGACCAACAGAGTCAAGACAACAGGAGAGTGGTCTGATAGCGTACACAGCAGGGTGGAGAGGCCCTCCACCCAGCCAGCGACGCCAGAGGAGAGGAGCCAATAGTCAATTCTGGTACTAGTGTTGTGGAAGCCGGAATGATGTGTATACTCAGGAACACTGGGGTGCAGTCGAGCCTCTACGTCTATCAGGGAAAAATGTGTACAAATATCTGCAAGCACTGATCTGGCCTGACTCTTGCAGTCCCGGGAAGGGGAGGTACTGTCTCTGCCCCGGTTCATTAACAGGTTAAAGTCGCCCCCCATCACTAATAGATCTATGTCTGAGTGGAGCAGCATCAGTTGGAGGCTCTGAAAAAAGGCGGGAGAATCCACGTTAGGACCATAAACCCCCACCAGTGCAATCTTGTACCCCAACAGCACACCAGAAAGCAGTACATATCGGCCCTCATCATCTGTCTTACTACCAGTTAATACAAAAGGAACACGTCTGTGCACAAAAATAGCAACCCCTCTGGCATATCTACTGTAATTCGGAAAAATTCTGTGTGCTCCCCATCCCTGAGCCAACGAAGAAGCGTCTGCCTGCGCCAAGTGAGTTTCTTGCAGAAAAAGGACATCAACCTTGTGTCGTGCCGCATTGTTCAATACCTGCTTACGCGTGTTGTTTAAGCCACGAACATTCCATGTCATAAGCGTGAGTCTGGACGGGCCAGACTGCAAACCTACCCCGGCCATAGCGCAGAAACAAAAAGAAGGGCAGTCAAGTGTGCATCATACAGTCCAACCCCAGTAGTCCCAACAATACTTACAATCAAAAATTAACAAACAAATAATGCATTCCCCGCTCCCCACCCGCCACCCAGCCTCCCAACGTTCCCAGAGAGGCAAATCCTAAGCAAGCGCTGACATGAGGTACAAAACTTAACATTTAGTGACAAAGCCATCACTCGAAAATGCAACAAATGAACCAAAACCCCAAAGAAGGCAGGCAAGTAGGCATACACCATAGGGGGTAGCAACGCCACACCATGCGGGCGGCCCAACTAAAGCGACCACAGTAGAGGTGACAATTTAACGAGTGTCAAAGAAGAAGGCGGCCACAACAAGTCAGCAGCCCTGCAAACTGGTTCCAAAAAACAGCCAACAAATGGCCTTTAACCCTGGCCGGTCTCCGCAAAGAGGTCTGCACTGGATTGTGTGTCATTCCAGGTCGGTGAGTGCGCCGCGGACCCAGAAGCCGATGGGGAGCCCTGCCGTCTGTAACCTTGACAAAAGTCCTGAGCCACCGTGGGGGAGTCAAAGATGCGGTATCTGCCGTTCACATCAACCTTCAATCGGGCAGGATACAACATACCGTATTTTAAACCAAGATTACGAAGAGTTGCTTTGACCCCATTATACTTGCGGCGGGCCTCCTGAACCATGAGAGTGATATCCGGGAAGAAGGATAGGACGCTGCCCTGCCACCGTACCTCGCCGGCCTCGGGGCAGCGCGAAGCGTGGCGTCCCGATCCTGGAATTTCATGATCCTGGCAATTATGGGCCTCGGGGGTTGACCAGGGCGAGGCTTAGGACCCAAGGACCTATGCGCACGCTCGACCACAAAGCCAGCCGTGAAGGTGTCCTTGCCGAACAGTTCAATGAGGAGGTGTTCAACAAAAGTGTCAAAACGACCCGTCGCAGTCGTCTCCGCCACACCAACGATGCGGACATTGTTGCGCCGACCACGCGCTTCCAAGTCCTCATTTTTCATGGCCACGTGTTTAAGAATTTTCTCTACTCTTTCCAGTCGTTTAAGTGCTTTGGCGGCACCGTCTTCCGCATCAGATATCCTGGATTCGGCCAAGTCCAGTCGCCGGTCGTGGGCCTGCACCTTGGTGCCCATGTCAGCAATCCGTGGATCTAGATTGTCGAAGCGCGTGTCGAGCGCCTTGAAACCTGCGCGCATTTCGCTCATCATTGTAGCCATCATGGCGGCGGTGTCTCCCATGCCATCGGATCCGGTAGCCCCAGTGGATGAGCCTGGTGGAGGGTCTGTGGCAAGAAGGGGCGTCTTATCAAAGCTTAATTTACGCTGATTCGGGTCCCTCTTCCCCATGATCAAGGCAGTGAGAATAGCGTTTGCGCCAGTGAAAGAGCGTGTGTCCGCATACGGTGTGGAAGGATGTGACAGTGCAGAACCAGGCCTCAAGAAGAATCACGGCCACAGTGTGCGGCGTCCGACCTAGAAGTGTGGTAACCCAGCGCTAGAATGTAGAATCGGTTTCACTTCCCCACGCTAACCGCGCCAGGGAGCAGGGACCACTGCAGTCCGCCGCCGCAGAGCCCCACGGCAAGTAAAGCCCACAGCGGCTAGAGCAGTATGGGAGCATCCCTCTCCCTGAGTGTAACACAGGAGGGAAATATGGGTCCCCACGAGTGGTGTCTAGGCGGGGCCGCCTAGAGTAAAAGGCAGCGCCCCGCGGAGTCCCAGCCGCCACCGCCCCCAACCCCCACCGCAATGGGGCGGACGACCCCGCTCCCCACCCCAGTCCCACCGCAGGCCCGAAAATCGAGGCCCCCGGCTCCAGCGCGCGGACAGGCCTGAAGGCCGCGGCTGCACCCCCGAGACCGGCGCCCCCCCCAGAGCCCGCGGAGGACCAGCAGCAAGCGTGAGCGCCCACACCCAGCGTGCGGCGGGACGGAGGCTCGGCAGGAGAGCGCCGCACTCACCGATCACACCGGTGCAGAGCATGAAGATGGCGACGAGGTCCGAACGGCCTCGGTTCCCCTCCGCCGAAGACACCTCTCAGGACACTCCCGTGGCCTCCGGATCAATCCAGTTGGTCAGGGCGATGTCCCCATGCGGATCGGCAATAATGTGGGGGCCAGCGACTGCGAGTCACATGTATTTAGTCGCCGTCGGGAGCCCGCATGGAGGAGCTTCACTCAGAGGCGGCCATCTCGATCGCCTCCGTGGCCACGCCCCCCGCGTAATGGGCAGGCTTAAGGGCAAAACTCTGGATACTTGCCTGGCAGCAGGGGGGGGGGCGGATTATAACGCTAGGGATCTGTCGCCCGGCAATTCAACCACTGGACCGGCTGAATCCCATTCAGAAAAATTAGACTTAATATTGAAGGAAATCCAAGACTCTAGGAAGATAGTGGAACAACAGATCGGGCCCTCACGATCGGCTTTACTCTCCTGAGAGTGGATCATGGGAAGCTCGCCGACACAGTGCGTGACCACGAGAAGGCTTTGACTAGCTTTGACCCCCAACTTACAGAACACGCCAAGCAAATAAAACACCTGCAGCACTAGGTTTCTGGCCTCCAAGACAGGATTGAAGACGCAGAAGGTCGTAATCGGCGCAATAACGTCAGAGTTATTGGGCTGCCGGAACAAAGCGAAGGTACGAAACCGGCGGATTTTATGGAAGCATGGTTCCAGGAGCATGTTGCCCCCGAGGGCCTGCCTCCATATTTTTGTGTGGAGAGGGCGCATCGGATTCCAACGGGCGCGCCAAGAGTGGGTGCACCACCACGTCCTCTGATTGTCAAAATCTTGAACTATAGGGACAGACATGCTGCTACAAAAAGTGAGGGAGAAGACAACCATCCAATTTGAGAATCGGCGAATCTCCTTGTATCTGGACTACACTATCATGGTACAGCGACAGCAAACCTCCTTCCAAGCGGTGAAAAAAAAAAACTAAGGGCAGCCCAACTTAAATATGCCTTATTATTCCCTGCCAGGCTCAAAGTTATGCACGACAGGAAATCTTACTTCTTTGACAGCCCCAATGATGTGGAAGAATGGCTGGAGGTCATGGACCTTGAACACAGTCTGGATAGATCATCGGGTTCAGTAAGGCATAGTCCTCTACAAACGCAACAACAGATACCCCGAGGCCGGGGAGGAGCCCAGAAGAACTCTACAAAACGAGGACCGACGCCGGCTCAGAAGATGGAGGCATTAGCAGTCGCAGGATCCTTTCGTGAGGACAATATAAAGATCACGTCGGACTCGGAGGACAGCATCCTACAATCAGACTCAGAACATAGCATCACTTTATTTCCCTCGGCGACACCCCAGACTGGGGATGGCCTACTTGACAATTGACGAACAGAAATGGAAACTTTACACACTGAGAACATAGGGAATTAGATGCCCGAGACACAGACAGGAAATAACCGGCTGGACAGGATCCTTTTACTCTTGCGATGGTTTGACCGTGTACATAATATATAAGTAATGCATATATTATGATCTGCACTACTATGTCTTTTCTCCCAATTGTACATAGGTCAATAATCTAATATAGTAGGACCCTATAAAGGCTGGTTGAAGTACTGGGCTTCCGAGATTAGGATATTAGAGTAGATCCCCCCCCCCCAGGTCTCACATGCGGAGACCCTGCTAATACAGTGCACATATAAATATATTATGAGAAAAGTAACAATCCCCCCCCAGGGGCCAGTAGAGCCACCGGAGCTCTGCACCCGCACAAGAAATAGCATGGCTGGCGGCGCGTGCCCCCCACATTGCGCATGCAACGTTCTTTGGTTCCAATATGTTTTAGTTATTGGTTTGTCTCAGCATCGTTCACTGGCTGCACCGTATACGTTTAGTTCACGAGGGAAAGAGAATTCCTGGTCTGTATGCAATCATGGGCCCTGTGCCACACGGAGGCCAACACATGTAGCTCATACAACCTACTGACCTGGAATGTACGTGGGCTAAGGGCTCTACACAAGCACCATAGGGTGCATGCATACCGCCTTAGGAGAAAGGCGCAGATAGTATTCCTCCAGGAATCCCACCTAATGGAGGCGGAGGCATTGAAAACTTGGAAAAAGTGGAGGGGCCGGATGTTCACCACTAATTATTCGGCCTTTGCTAGAGGGGCAACCATCTGGATTCACCATGGGGTCCCGTTAACAGAGGTAGACCGGTGTTCGGATGACCAAGGACGGTATATACTTCTAAGAGGTACCCTAGACGGTCTCCCAGTAGTATTAGGTAGTACATACGCACCGAATTTCGACCAAAATAAAAAATGTTATGACCTGGGCAGAGCCCTGACAGGGTGGGATACCATTCCCCGGATCCTGGGTGGAGACTGCAATGCTATCCTAGACATAGTGTTGGACAGATCTCATCCCCCGCTGCATGGGGCAGGAATTCACAAACAGGCTGAACTTTTGAAGACTTGGATGCAGGGTTGGAGACTCACAGACGCATGTTACATCCTACACACAGGGAATATTCCTTTTACTCCCCAGTACACCAAATCCATACATGGCTGGATAGATTCCTCTGCTCCCACACGATAGCCGCTCACGTACACCACTCAACATATCTAGCCAAAACATTTTCTGATCATAACCCCCTGGAAATTACTCTACAGTGGGGCAGAGTCCCAACCCCAGTCCCATCATGGAAACTTTGGCCCCAACTCTTAGAGATGCCCCCTTTCGGACAGCATTGCTGGACACGGTAAGAAACAACTTTGTAGAAAACTGGAACACGGCCTCCTCTAACCTCATGGATTGGGACGTTTTTAAGGTGGTGGTGCGGGGCTCAGCAATAGGTGCTGTTGTAGGGGCGCGACAAGAAGCGCATAAATGACTTAGGAATACGGAGGCGCTGATGGCGGAGTCAGAACCAGCCGCAGTAACAGATGTAGGCAAAAGGGCAGCGCTTCAAGAGGCTCATATTAGACATGCAGATCCCTAGCATCTATTAGGCTAATGGACTATAGAGCATACACACAACTGAAACACACGGACGCTGACAAATCAGGATCACAGCTAGCTCGGTTACTGAGGGAAAACCCGGAAACGCAGTTGGTCACTAGTATACGCGCACCACTAAAGGGTCTGATATATTCACAAATAGAGATTAACGAAGCATTCTGCACCTATCTTAGTGCTTTATATGCGGCACCAGCGCACGCAGAGGATGGCCTGATAGACGCCTTTTTAAATTACTTACAATTCCCTACGATACCGGAGGCTGCACGTAAAGATCTCATGGGACCTATCACCCAACACGAAATAGGACTGCAATAAAAAGCCTTAACCGTAATAAAACCCCGGGCCTAGACGGCCTACCGGTTGAATTTTATGCGATATATTCGGATGTCTTAGAACCAAAATTAAAGGAATTGTACAAGGCAGCCTGGGAAACCGGTAAATTACCGCAATCCACGATGCAAGCTCTGGTGGTGTCACTCCCCAAGCCAGGGCGGGACAGCACTGACTTGTCCAACAGGCCGCTGTCTTTACTGGCCACCGAATATAAAATCCTCAGTAAGGCCCTTGCCAATCGTCTGGTACCTGTCCTCTCCAGTCTCATACACCGAGACCAATGTGGGTTTCTCCCCGCACGTAGCACTTCGCTCAACACTAGGCGACTTCACTATGTATTGAAGGCCCCTTCCAGAGAATATATTAGGGTGGGATGTTTAGCATTGGATTTACGTCATGCATCTGACTCTAACATGGGGCTACATGTTTGCTGCCCTGTTGAGCTTTGGCCTCCCCCTGGACTTTCTGCAATGGGTACATCTGCTCTATGTTGAACCCACTGCAAGGGCACGTACAGGAGGATATATTTCCCCAGAATGCACTATACATAGAGGCACCAGGCAGGGGTGCCCGCTCTCACCCCTCCTGTTTGTTTTTGCTCTGGAGCCACTGACTATAGCTTTGAGAAGATCTGACGCTTTGGGAATACCCATACAGGACACCGCACACCTTATTTCGATATATGCGGACGACATCCTCATATCTGCGAGACTTGGAGGGTGAGGCAAGCCCACTCCCAGGTGCATTTTCCGCCTTTGAGGCCATATCAGGATTGGCGATAAATGCAGGGAAGACGCATGCTTTCTATTTCCAAGAGGGATTACGCCCAGACAGGATCCAATTTGGCACCTATCAGATCCCTGTAGTGGTGGATACATTTAAATGTCTGGGTATCCATATCTACAGGACTCAACTGGACCAACTGGAGGGCAACCTCATGAAGGCCATTGCTTCGCTACGCTACAGCATTTCCTTCTGGTCGTCCCTGCCGCTGTCAGTGATGGGAAGAATAGCCATCTCCAAGATGGTGATGCTTCCCCCCATATTGTATTTCTTTGTTAATTTGCCTCTGCTGGTACCAACGTCCACATTTCGCATCCTAGATATGTTACTACTAGATCTTATTTGTGGTGGGGGCAGACGTAGAGTAAGTCTCAAGAAATTGCAATTGGCATCGAACAAGGGAGAGTTGGGCGTCTCTGATTTCCGGGCATATTACTATGCCTCCCAACTACAGTGGCTGTCTTATTGGACGGCAGGCAGAAACCTACAGGAAATAGGTTATGGCACACGCGATCTAGAGCGAGGTACCCTACATAACATGTTACTCCCGAAAATGAAAATACCCTTGGACAGACCCCCATTGTGAATCACGGCATTACAATGCTGGAAAAAGGCTCTACAGTACACCTCAGCCGCGACCCCCTACACGTCCAATAGAATTTACACAACTAGACATTCCACTTACATTTGCTGACCCCACCTTATAAATAATTACACCAATTATTGTATAGTTAGTGACAGCTAGAACAAATTACACAGAATGGTCCAAGGTACAGTGGAAATACAGGTCAGAGACCGTTGATAACTCATGGTGGTGAGACGAAATAGGAGACAGGATGCAGACGGATCAGGAAGGGGAGGGGGAAAGGGTAGTTGCTACAGGTTAAGGCTTGAAAGTGCAGATGCAAGACAAGGCTCCTCAAATACATTAGTAATTATTGTGGAAGAATGCATAGGTTCCTTTTATACAAAATAGATATTTCATGTTGTGTAATGCTGGATACAATGATTTGAAGTTTGTAAATTTCATTAAGGAGCAGGACGGGATAATGACCAACACAAATTAAAATGCCAATGATATTTGGAATGGTGTATTGTATTCTGACTGAAGGCTCAAAGTTTGTTTAAAAAAAAAAAAAACTTCGATCTCTCTGTCTGGTACATATGGTCCTGCATGTTCTTCGCACTGGGTATATCTTTTGTCAGAGGGGTTAAAAGCATTGATACTCTGATCCTGGCACACGCCCCGCCCGCTACCTTCCAGAGTTGTTTTTTTTGCAACGGAGATAGATTCTGTGTCGGGCCTGGCAGGGTGCAAATGTCCAGCCGGGGGGTGCGGGATTGCAACATCTCAGCATGGAAAGTGGTTATGATCTACCCCCAAAAAGGGTCCAATGCGAAGTTCAATTTTATCCAATCTTAGACCGAGAGTATTGATGGATTGCATCACAAATTCCTTTAGATCTTTTATAGCATTACAGACCTCTGCTAATTCATTATGAGTATCAGTTGACACTTTCTTACCCTTCGAGGGGGCCTGGTACCTTTGTGTGTTGCTCCTGCCCCTCTGTCCGGACAAATTTGTCCTTTTTATCTGGGTCTTGGAAAATCTGGGGGTATGGTCCGGAGCCTGATGTACTATTGCAGTTTCTCTGCTGGGGTTATTAGCAGCCACGGGTTTTGGGGAATTACAACTTTTCTTCTGAGAAGGTATTTTAATACTTCTTTGGGAATCGTTTAGGACATTATCAGCAATTTCCTGTACACATCCATTATTTGATTGTGTACGAGAAGCATTAGTCAATGGCTCTTTCCCTACCATTGTAGTGTCATGGGCATCACTACTCAATCTGCTCGCCTGATCTTGTAGTTGAGGGGGATGGGGAATTACAGATTCATTATTGATTGTTTCCTCTACGCTGGTAATCTGTCGCTCGATATCTCCAACGGCCCCAGTTAAATAATTTAAAAGGGTCATGTTTATCTTTCTATGTTTACTAGGTGCTTTGGATAACTGGCTCGCAGTCTACTTCCTTTTCCCCATGTTTCTCCCTCCAATAGCTAGCGAGTCCTTAGCGTCACAAATGTACAGCCCTTTTAGCCCGGCTAAATGATTGTGCACTCTCTCTTATCAAAAATCCTTCAAACATTTAAAACCCTTTTTTTTTTTTTTAACCCCTTAAGTGCTGCCGTCGGCCAACGGTCGTCACGGGCACTACCTCCCCAGTGCTGCGCACGACCGTTGGACGTCCAGTTCAGCACTGGATAATGGACAGCGCAGCACTGGGGAGGTTTGTTTACTAGCTTTAAAGGGGTTAATGTACCCAGAAATAAAGGTCCTAGAAACAAGATAAAATACAATTGGATTCCAACAAAACCAAGCGTACACGCTTGGGCAAGCGTACACGCATGGAGAATACCACAAGATGCCACAATACAAAGTGAAAAGTGCTAATTTCAGGAGACCAAAACAAGATAGCAGCAAGGGAAATCGTTGTGTGCAAACGGCAGTTATTCTAAAGTGCTTCCATAAGTATCAAGATATGAATTTGGCCACTGCCACAGTACCTTTCAGTTCCCAAGTCACAAATGTCAGGGGGGTTGCCCAGCCCAGCCTCTTCCGGGCACGTCCCACGCTGCAGGAGGGCCGTGCTGCCTAAGAGGGCCTCCGGTGCCCTCTGGTGAGGTTCTCATTGTGTGCCCCCGCAGAGCCTGCTGGTAGTTGATATCAATGGGTGCACCAGTTTAGCCGTTTAGTTCGCAGCGGAGCGGTGTAATGTGGCGAGGTGTCGGACTCCCAGGAAAGCAGGTAAGGTCTGGGCAAAAAGTGCAGAGTGCAGGGTGAAGTGATTTCCCTCACGGCGGTCAGTACAAAGATCGGCACGTCCCGTGCTGCGGGAGGGCCGTGCTGCCTAAGAGGGCCTCCAACGCCCTCTGATGACGTCCTCAGTGTGTGTCCCCTCAGTGCCTGCTGGTAGTGGATGTCAATGGCCGCTCCCGCCTAGCCGTTTCCCTTGCGGTGGTGTAATGCGGCGAGGTATCGGACTCCCAGGAAAGCAGGTAAGGTCTGGGCAAAAAGTGCAGGGTGAAGCAGTTTCCCCCACGGCGGTCAGTACAAAGATCGGTGCGTCCTGATCTGTGGGAGGGCCGCGCTCCCTAAGAGGGCCTCCGGCACCCTCTGATGACGACCTCAGTGTGTGCACCCGCAGTGCCTGCTGGTAGTTCATGTCCATAACCGCGCCAGCCTGGCAGTTTCCCTCGCGGCAGTGCGGTGTATTGTCGGACTCCCAGGAAAGCAGGTAAGGTCTGGGCAAAAAGTGCAGGGTGAAGCCGTTTCCCTCACGGCGGTCAGTACAAAGATCGGCGCGTGATGCAAGTTCTGTGTGGGATGTCGAGGACGAGTCTGAATGCTGGATGATTTGCTGTCTTTTAGTGAGCTGCTTGGGGCCAGATGTACCACCATTTAATTTTGAGAGTCTCACATTGCGATTTTTTGCGACTTGCAATTAGCGGTTCCCAAAATGAAATGTACTAATGTGTCTCAGACACATTAGCAATTCACAACGGGGACGCAATTGACCTGTCTCATCATTATTCACGAGGCAGGTCACAATTTGCGACCCATTGGGAATTGGCAGTAACGCAGGGATGGTGGCCTGCTGGAAACAGCAGGCCACGTCTGTGTTTGCTTTTAAAGGAAGCAACTTTTTTTCCAGAAAGAACGCAATACTTCAAGCAATTACTTTTCCTTTAGAGATACTTGTTTTCAGGTGTATTAGTTTACCATGAATTTTCGGAAGCTAACTTAAACTACAACTCCCAAAATGCCAGAGACATTTTAACCCCTTGGCCGCGGCGGAATAACCGCTGCGGCGCTGGGAGTTAAGGCCCATGCCTTAACCCGTTCCGTGCTTGTGACGGAACCACTCCGTCACGAGCTTCGGGCGCGCTGTGCTCATGACGGAGTGGTTGTCACGGCCCGCCCGCTCATTAATTCACCCGCGCAGGCGGGGAATTGATGCCACGTGGGCGGAGCGGCCGCGTCTTGTGACGGAGTGGTTCCGTCACAAGCACGGAACGGGTTAAGGCATGGGCAAAGTGAGCTCTGGCCCAGGGCCCCAGCCATTCATAGGTCCCCCAGATAGAGCCAGCTCAGTTCTGCAGAGAGTCCTGTTCTGATTACCTTAAATTATTCTTAAACAGATTTTAAATACTGTTTTCCTTTCACTTACTTTTACTGTGGGTGACCTGTGAGTCTATTACAGAAATTTTGCAGAGAAGTGTTGTTTTCATGTTTATTTGTTTGATTAATTAAAATCTTACAAAACAAATACATTTTAAAATATCTTTAAGTAATCAGAAATTTAAAAACGTCATGCTCATAATTATGCTCATATTTCATAAAAACGAAATCTAATTAAAATTTACCTTAAGATTTTTCACGACCACAGATAAAATGTTTTACAAAAGCAGCATTCATTGGTAGATCTATCGGGTTTAGACAAGCCATTACTGCTTGTCTACAAGTCCTTATACCTCGGGCATTTAATAACCTCCTGAGGATTACTTTCCTTTCTGTATCTATTGCAGAACACAGACATACCAAATGCAAAACATCTTCTTGACCCCGTTTACATAACCTACATGTCGTATTGCCCTCAATGGTCTTCCATGGTGGAAGATGGCACAAACCTGGCCAGAGTCCAAAGCGTACTCTTATAAATGATCGCTTACTTTGGTGGCACCATGGAGTTTCAAGGTATTTTTGGACTTGCTTTTTTTTTAATATTCGTTGTAGAAGTGTTGTATTTAAGTTTCATGCAGCATCCATATAAAAGTGTCTTTTAGATCAAAACAGGACCTCACATATGAGAAACGGGAGGAGGTCACAGGTATTATTTCCAGTAATATTAGTGAGCTGCTGCTGGGTTACAATATTGAAAACACGCATCACTATCCTTGAATAGCTGATGTAAACACGTTTTGAATTTGGAGTACTGTGAAGTGCATTTCAGTGACTTGGCCAAAAAGGGCATGAAAGAGCTGAAATTGGATCATAAATTCAAAATTGTCCCAAACAGGGGCCCCACACACGTTTGGCCCAGGGCCCCCAAAATCCTTAAGATATCCCTGCAGAATGTAGTGGGTTTTTAAAAGAAAAAACACGTTGAGGAGCTACGCCCTTTGTCACATGGTCTTCTCGGCTAACCTTAGCAGCTGGTAACTTTAAAGAGAATTGCCCATCTAAGTTTCATTTGTACCCCACCAGAGCGAATGGCCTCTCAATTTCCTGGCAATGTTATTTAATCAGAGAGGTAAGAAATAGGACACAAGTCCACCGTCAGCTGTACACAACCTGCCCAGCTACACTGTTAAGCGGTTACTTTTCAGGTGCAAGAATTGGCTGCGCAAGTAAAAGTTGCGCACACAAAAAGGACGAGAAAGGAGTAAACCGCATATTGGAATATTCGAGAATGGAAAACGTCACGCACATAAAAAGTTTGGGGAAAAACGTGTACACGAAAAGTATGTAGAGTTGCGAAAGGAAAACCAAACACTGTAAAGTCGGCTAGTACACGACCGAAGATTCATTACTATCTCCCACCAAGGTTTGTAGGTCGCCTAAAGTCACTACTTCCGCAGTGCTCCGTCGGTACCGGAGACACGAACAAACGACTCACCGGCAGGGTGTTCTTCAGACCCGGCCGACCGGGGCTTTTGGGATGGTCAGTTGCAGCTACGATCCTGCTCTTTCCGGTCTCTTCCGATTCCCCTCCCCCCTCGATCGAGCACTCCCTCCTCTACCCTGAGCCTGGCACCTCCTTCTGCATTCCTGAGTCATGAAAGCAGGTGGTAATAATTACACAGGTGTGATTGACAGTGCGCGAAGTGCATGCAGGGCGATGTAGTTTGCAACATTTGACCGACTTCTCTTCATGTCTGCCGATAGTACATAAGTTCGGTTCTAATATCTTTTGCAGCTCCGGGCTGAAAGAGAAAGTGGGAGGCACCTGTAATTAGCATACAACGTGACATCACAGGAAAAGAGCATCTCAGACGGTGCCATCTATAGAATATAGTCATCTGGCATGTTAAAGTGACTTAGTAAGAAGGAGTTTCCTGGTGCAGATATCAGTGAAACTAATGAAATAAATACAGATATTTTTAAGTTCTCTTCAGTGGGAAAAATCTTGTATTAGCCTCACAGGATGGCATGGTTAGACCTAGGCCTCTCCAAAACTTATATCGTTCTTCAAATGTTCACAAATTGATTCCCGAAAAGTGTATTTTTATGAATATATTGTATGTGGTATTTATTCTTTGCAACCCTAGCTGAAAGGCGGCAGAGAGCTGTACAGGATCAAAGACACAGTCAACAAGTAATAGGAGGTGTGGCTAGTTTGCGGGTGTAGTGTTTTTTAAAGAGTTAAAAATACAGTTGGATTGAAGTTGTCCTTAATGATATAGGGTTATCGTTGTGGCTGTAGTTTTCTTAAAAAGCCGAGTACTCAGTTGTTACCTAAATACAATCTGGTTCCTTGGTGCATAAATGGGGAAGACTTTTAGCCTTGATTGGTCTTTTTTTCAGTCCTTAATTTTCCATTTGATGGTGCCCTTGCTGCAGGTGTGTAAATTATCCCAATAGGCAGTGGTGCCAGTCGTACGTATGTGGTATTTTTTATAGTGTGAACCAGGGCCTATCCTAGGATATGTGGGGCCCTGGGCAGAATAGGAACATGTGAGGCCCCTAAGCAGAGACAACACAGGATTATATCAGGCCGGCTAAGGAAAGTTGTTTTTTTTTAGTAATTAAATTGAACCTCCACACCCGCGAGTCATGCCGGCCGTGACTGGGTTTTGACAATGGTTGTTAGCTGTTTAAGCTAAATGAGTAACAACAATACATTATTTTACTTTCACCTTGTTGTTTTGACCAATAAGTAGGTCCTTTACACACATTTGCATAGAATCACAACTGGAATGCAGGACCATTGCGCTTTGTGTTCTGCAGAGAGGCCATAATTTGAATGATCATGTAACCTGAACAACTTTTTAACCCACAGACCAGCACAGTGGGAAAGCTGTACTGCCTGCATCCTCAACTCCAAAGTGCCCAACTGTAGCCTGTTATAAACATCTGGAGGAGACTCAGTACAAAGGGTGCATCATCCAAGAGTAATATGCTGTGAAAGGAAATACAGAAACACACATGCTGGATATAGCTACCACTCTTGAGGCATGCAAGATTAAGTAAAGAATGGGAAATATAAACAGGAACTAAATCACAGCCATGGATTACCCTAACATCAGGACAACTGGAATAATGCGGCAGGAGAGGGCTAAACTATGTGGCAAGAGAAGTCAAATTAGGCGGCATAATCTGAGGTTCCGTGACAATTTTAAGTGATGTTTTCGACTCGCACGAATATGGTCGAGTCTGGTATCTAAGAACCGCAAATGACGAGTTTAGTAAGTGTGCGCAGTTTCGCTGTGCTACCTTAAACCGTTCATTTGATATGTGAGTTTTTCATCTGTACCCACGGGTTCCATCTTAGATACGGCATCCATTTTGTCTCTTGCCCTCAAGTAGCCAGCGAACGGACACTGTCCGCTTCGTCACCCTGGGACTCTCAGGATATTTGTGGAAGACACATGTACTTTGTAAATATCTTTTACGATGAGGGGGATGATACTGTAAGGCAGATGGCCCCGCTCGAGGCTCATCTTGCCGTCCGGTTTATTGTCTCAGCCGTGCATCTCATTAGGCACGTCCCTTTGATGCCTGTATCTCGTGTTTCCCGATACCTCCCCTTTTACACCCTTTTCAATTTCCCCACTGTCTCCATCTCCCTCTGCACCTGTCTTTGTCCCTATTTCGATCTGTTTTTACTGCCGATTGGAATTCACTAATGTTGGGAAGATGGGTTTTTACAGTTGGGAACCGCCAAATGTTTCCGCACTTATGTTCCGGACCTTATGTGTACCAAAGTGACCAAAGCGACCCCTCTGGGGGATAATTATGGGAACCAGGTTGTAAACTTTTGTGTACCATGCTGTTCTATGAGTTAATTTTGTATAAAAGGAGCGATCCACAGAACCAATTTGAAGCAGTCTCCCCAAGTTGCACGTGTTGTACTTGTCGTGACTTCTGTGTTCCCTGCAGTAATAAACCTTGAATCTCTGACGCCGAAGGAAGTGTCCCGTGTCTCTGTAGTTTGTGCGCCGAAACAGGTATCCCATGAAGGTTATAGGTGTTGTTCCCTGGCACCGCTGGTACTGTTAAAAAGTCCAGTCCTTCAGTTGGCGCCCAACGTGGGGCGACTTCAGCGGTACCGGTCCGGTCCAAAGCCTGATGATCGTGAGGAACTTCGTGTGAAATCTCCGAGGGAAGGTGCACCCCGCTTCATCGATCTTGTTGTCGAAATAAGTGGCCCGAAGTTTTTCCCTGCGAAGATTCCCGCCTCCTGACGGCTGCGACGGACCGATGCCCTGACTTTCGACCTGTCTTCGACGCCCGGCGTAGACCTTATGTAACGATAGACGGGCCTTCCTGGTGACGCCATTGAAGTTCTGAGTTAAGTATTTGTGGGTCGCTCCCAGTCCTTAGTGGTTGTTCTAGCTTTTTGAAAGCTTTGTGGTTAGCCTTTAAGGCTTTGTGGTAATAGCTCTCCGAGCTTTGTAATAGCCTTAAGGCTTTGTTGTATTGCATGGTTCCATTGCATTTGTGGTTCTTAGTATTGGTTCTTAGTATTATTTGACAGTTGCAATTGCCAAAAACCGAGGGTTTTGACTTACACGAGGTTTTATTGCTTCGGTAATCCTTGAAGTTTGATACTAGGTTAGTGTGCACGATGCCTAGCCATAGTGGTTTGTTTCGTATTTTCAAATGTTGCGCAATGGATTCCCGGTTGGAGGACTCATGTCCGATACCTCCAGTTGGAACTCCTATTCATGATCTTTATAGTCGACACGGTGTGGGTCCCATAATCTATAATGATTACTGGATCCGCTATACAAGGAAAGACGGTGACCTTAGATGGCCACCACACGGAACTTTTGAACTTTCGATTTTAGATAATCTTGAGGCTAAATTATTTTTAAAGAAAGCTAGGCCAGCTATGTTTGATTCCTTTCGGATATGGCGTAAAGAGGCCAAACAGAAAGAAATCAAACAACTTAAAAAGGATAAAAAGCAAGAGTTTGTTCCGATAATGCAAGCTATAAAAGAATGTAGACAAGACAAAGAAGAAAAAGATATGGAAATCGCTACTAGATTGCATCACATGAAAATAGATAAATGTTACCCAGTCTTACCGAATAATCTAGAAAAGAAAGAAGAAGATTTAAAGGAGGATTCCTTGCTATCATACTTGATGAAATCACCACCTCCTTATGTACAGGGTGCTACTGCTCCTGTAGCTCCTCCTATAGCTCCTCCTGTTGTTCCTCTTGTTGCTCCAGCGGCTGCGGGCCAGCCCGCTGTTAACCCTACGTTTGTTCCACCACCTGTCCTCGTTCCTACTGCTCCTGTACCTGTACCTTTGCAGACTGTTGTTTCTGCTACTCCGACTATCTTGTCCGTTCCTACTATGCCTTCCTTCACCTCTAGTGTTGTTACTCCTGTTTTTCTCTCCCCATCTGTTCGTAAGCGTGTACCTAACTCTGTTGCTACCCTTTATTCACCTCTTCCTGGTCCGTTATTTTCGTCGGATTCATCTGATACTCCTCAGAGACGGAGTCAGATCCCTAGTGGTAGGGAGAAAGAGACGTTAGTAACAATGGCACATAGGTGGATAAGACATCCTGCTAATTACACTTCGCGTGTAGTATTTGATACGTTTTCTCAGTTTAATGAGCCAACGCAGAGATTCGTATTTGAGGAGATGTGTAACTTTTTGAGAGAAGAATGGTACAATAATGATGTAAATGATGTACCGCCCGACATAATTGAACTCCAGAGTCACTTTTCGAACGGTATGATTATAGGAGACGATGTACGACGTGCTGTGGAACGCTTATTAGCATTCAGACCCACAGCACATTCTCGGGTGTCATCAGATGATACCACTGAGAATTGGAAAGCGGTTCCTGGTCAGTATCCTATGAGAGAGGTTCCGCCGCTATGGGTACCTGGTGACCCCGGTGCAAACCCTCCGGTTTTACCACATTTTCGAAGGGTGTGGATACATCTTCCATGGAAACGATCGGAAGTTTTGCAAGTGAAGCAATCCTTACCCGATCCGCGTAAAAATCCGGCTGGTTATTATAAGGAGTTATCACAACTGATAGAAGCTTCTATTATGAATATTGCCGACATCGACATGTTGTTTGGCAATGTTGTACCGCAACCAGTTTTGGCTAAAATTCGTCAAGCCAATCACGCAGCTGAATTAGGGGGTGATTGGGCTGCACTGTTAGCAGCTGATGCATTACAAATTGGTGGGGCTAAACCTGAACAGTTGATCTTGGATTTGCCTCAGAAAATCATTACGCTCATGAAAACTCTCATGCCAGCGATGAAGGTGAACTGGGATAAGTTATCAGCTTGTAAGCAAAAGAAAGACGAGAGTGTCTCAGATTTCTTTACTAGGTTTGAGGAAGCGTTTGTTGACCACAGCGGCCAGGACATGGGCGCTGAGGGAGGTCAGCGGTTATTCGTTGACAAATTTGTGTCAAATTTGCTGCCTGAGCTATGCAACAAATTAAAGAATTCAGAAAGTGCGTGGCCAGTTTCAACCCCTGCGCAAATATTAGCAACGGCTCAGTATTATGAGAATAGGGAAAAGGAAGAAAGTGATCGTGTAGAAAAGAAAACTAAGGAGCTCAAAACGAAGGTTTTGTTGCAGCAAGCATACCCTCCACGCTCAAACCAAAATGATGCACAACAGCAGTATCGACCACGAGCACAGCTTGATAGAACACAGCCGCGCTCTGACAACTTTGATCCCAGATCTTCACTTGGGTATAATCAGTGCGCATATTGTAGGAAAGAGGGACACCTAAAATATGATTGTCTTGCTTTACGGGACCGTCTGAATGGTGTGTCGACACGAGGAAATCGTGGCGGTGGTCCTCAGCAGGCACCACGTGGTAGAGGTCGTGGTTCATCCCACAATCAGATTGATCGTCATCAAAATCAATCGGATGCAAATAATTATTTCGACCAGCGAAATGCGGGGTCAATTCGATCTGCACAGTATAATGTTGATGACTATTATATAGACCACGAGACTGTTGTAAATGACCACTACTAGGACAGCCAACGACAAAGAGAGGGAGTAGTGTCAGTTCCGGTCGATCAGAGTGGGCCTTACGTTGCAGTGACTACATCGGGTGTAGTTGAGCCTTTTCTGTTAGACACTGGTGCGACGAAAAGTTCCATCATGCATTCAAAACTCCCTGGCGCACCTTTGTCTGGCTTAACGAATGTTTCCGTTGGATTCTCTGGCGCCCCTGTTAGTAACCCAGTCTCTAACCCTTTGCCTCTTATGATTGGACCACGTGAGCTAACGGCTCCACTGATTCTATCTACAGGTTGTGGTGAAAATCTTTTGGGCCTGGATTTGTTGAAACGATTATATGCAACATTATATTGTTCCCCCGAAGGAGTGGAGCTTACATTGGGAAGGAGAGTGATCTCTCCCATGTATTTATCGGTTGATAAATTCCCACCGGAATTGAATTCCCTCCCTGCGTCCTTATGGGCCACAGGTCCCAATGACGTGGGCCTGTTAGACATTCCACCCTATGTGATTCAATTGAAACCAAATGCGCGATTACCGCGTTTACCTCAATATCGTATTTCTCTTGAGGGCGAACGAGCGCTGTTAGAAATCGTTCATGATCTCATTGGAAAAGGTGTTGTTGAAGAAACTCGTGGAAACGTGTGCAATAGCCCTGTATTGCCAATTCTGAAACGAACTGACCCAACTAAATCTCCTGTGTATCGTTTTGTTATAGATTTGAGAGAGGTAAACAAAATAGTGGTTCCGCAATTTCCTGTGGTCCCTGACATTACGGCTTTGTTAACAATGATTCCGGCATCTGCCTCCTGGTTCACAGTGATCGATCTAAAGAATGCTTTCTTTAGCATTCCGATTGCAGAGGAAAGCAGAGACCTGTTCGGATTCTCATTAGGAGGTCGCAGTTTTAGGCTAAAACGCGCTCCACAGGGTTACTGTGAGAGTCCATCAATCTACAGCCAAGCACTTAAAGGTCAGCTTGATGCCTTTGTATTGCCTAAAGGTGCAGCTTTGATTCAATACGTTGACGATCTTTTAGTGGCAGCTGATACAGAAGCTATTTGCAAAACGGCTACAGTATCATTATTGCACTATCTACATGACTTGCACCACAAGGTATCACCTTCAAAGCTACAGTATTGTTGCCAAGAAGTTACCTATTTAGGTCACTTATTGTCAAAAGAAGGGAGAAGGTTGACCCCAGAGAGAATTGCAGCGATTTCCCGAATGACTGTGCCAAAAACCCAGAGAGATGTTCGTGCCTTTTTAGGTATTACGTCCTACTGCAGACAATGGATTCCAAATTTTTCATTGTTGGCGAAACCATTGATAGCCCTTACGTGCAAGGATGTTTCATCCCCAGTACTTTGGTCTGAAGAATGTCAGAAAAGTTTTTCTGAATTGCGTGATGCGCTGTGTTCGGCTCCTGTGTTGGGTACCCCTGACTACAGTAAGCCGTTTACACTATACGTTCACGAGAGGGATGGTTGCGCGTTGAGTGTTTTGACACAATCTTTTGGTGGTAAGCAACGCCCATGTGCCTACTTTTCTTCGACTTTAGACCCAGTAGCAAGGGCTTTGCCAAGTTGCTTAAGAGCAACAGCGGCAGCTGCGGCGTCCATTCGACAGTCTGCAGGTCTAGTCATGGATAATATACTCACGGTAATGGTTCCGCATGCAGTCGACACTCTATTAAACCGAACGAAAACTCAACATCTGACAAGTGCAAGATTGTCCGGATATGAGTTGACGTTGCTGGCCAGTCATATACGGATAAAACGATGTAATGTGTTGAATCCAGCAACATTGCTGCCGATCGACGCAGAATCAAGTGGTGAAGCAGTACATGACTGCTATCTCAAAACTGAAGAGGAAACCAAGGGTCGCATTGACCTAAAAGATACTCCATTGACAAATCCCGATGGTACTTTGTATGTGGATGGTTCTTGTTTCAAGTTGCCGAACGGTGATGTGACGACCGCGTATGCTGTAGTTACATTGAGAACGATTGTGGAAAGTGCAAGATTAAATCAAAATTCGGCTCAGGCTGCTGAGCTAATTGCTTTGACGAGAGCGTGTGTATTGTCTAAAGATAAACGGGTGAATGTGTTTACAGATAGCCAGTATGCATTTGGTGTGGCACATAGTTTTGGACGACTGTGGAGAGAGAGAGGATTCCTTACGTCACATGGTACGAAGATTCAGCATGGCCAGCTTGTAAATGATCTTTTGGATGCACTTACGTTGCCTAAGCAAGTGGCGATTGTTAAATGTAGTGCGCATCGTAAAGTGATGGATGATGTTGGTCGTGGTAATGCGTTTGCGGATGAGACTGCTAAAGAGACTGCCCGGAACATTAGCACTCGAATGTATGTGACGAGTTCGGTTAGGTGGCCTGCAGAATCAAGTATGTGTGAAAACACTATCGAGAGTGTGAAAGCAATTCAGAATGAGGCCACCGAAACTGAAAAGACGAAGTGGAAAGAAAGTACGGGAAAGTTGGATGCGAATGGTTGTTGGACTGACTTATCGGAACAGAAAAGATGGATGTTGCCTGATGCGTATGTGCTGGCTATTGTGACTATGGCACACGGGTTAGCACATATTAGCGCGAAAGGTATCTGTAAATTGCTGTTTCCTGTGTGGAAGAATGATGGTATTACGAAATGTGCTGAACGCTTGGTTAAGAATTGTATGGTGTGTTTGATGCACAATCCTGGTAAGGGCACTCCCACTCCACCTGGTCATTTTGCCCCTCCTGCGTACCCTTTCGAAGTTATCCAGTTGGACTTTATCCACATGGAGAGATGTAATAATTTGAAGTATGTGCTGGTTGTGGTGTGTGCATTTTCTAGGTGGATTGAGGCCTACCCCCTTAAGGATAATACGGCTTTATCCACGGCAAAAATTTTACTCAAAGAGTATTTTTCCCGCTACGGAATGCCTCGGGTTGTGTGGTCAGACAACGGAAGTGAGTTTGTTGGGAGCGTGATGAAGAGTGTGTGTCGCGGGTTAGGGATCGTACAGAAATTTCATAGTACCAATCATCCTCAGTCAGCCGGTTTGGTTGAAGGGTACAATGGCACCCTTAAACTAAAACTAGCAAAGATCCAGGCTACGACAGGTCTTTCGTGGCCTGACGCTTTACCCTTAGCATTACTGTCAACAAGGGCAACTGTACACTCCCGAGTAGGGCTCAGTCCCTATGAAATAGTGTTCGGTCGTCCTGCCAATGTTTGGGGGGTCCCTAGACCGGGTGCCTTTTGTGAACTTGAGTATCCAATGTTAATCGATTATCTTCATGACTTGACTGCTAAACTGAGGTTAATTCACCAACAGGTTCACGAAGCATTGCCAACACAGACGGAGGGTCCAGGCCACCAGCTCCAGCCCGGAGATTGGGTGGTAACGCGCAATTTTTCGCGCAAGAACAATTTGGATCCCAGGTTCACTGGACCCTATCAGGTCCTCCTTGCCACGAGAACTGCAGTTCGTCTTGAGGGGCGGAAAAATTGGGTGCATGCCACCCATACCAAGAAAGTCCCCATTCCGTTGCCAGCAGACTCGTGGGTAAGGAAAGGCATTGCATCAACTGAAACCGAAGGATTGCCGGCGTTGGTACCTTTCAGCGACGCACAACCTGTCGGAGAATCCTCAGTGCAGCAAAAAGGCATTATTGAACACTTGTCAACAGAAAACTCAAGACCAGAACATTCAGCTGATCAACAGGGCGTTGTCCCTTCAACGGATCTTTTGTTTAACGAACAGACACGTCTTGGGAAAACCCGATATTTTTTAAGATCCAGCACTAAAGACTAATAAAAAACCCCGTTCTGTCCCTTGACAAGTGCATTATCCCGTTTTCCATGATCAGTTTGAACACTCATACCATTGTAATTATTTTGTATATATTCATTGAGCTTCGTTCCTTACACTTTTTGTTTCCACAGCTGAGAGACATTTGTTTTTATACATATATATATATATATATTTGTGAAATAAAGGCCGTAGGGCCGCGCGTGTACTTCCTCCTGGTTAGTAGGTCTTGACGCTAGGTTAAAGACCGTCGATTCCTGGGAACTCCTAGGAATTGACTATTGCTACACAGAACGAAGTGCGTCAAGAAACGTTGCGGACGGTCATAGGGAATGGCATTTTTGAAGCTGATGGACTTGGAAAAAGCTCAAGCACAAAGATTCAAGCTGCAGCAACTCAGTCGTACTAAATGTGTTGTGTTCCAAATATTTGTACTATTTGTGACTGTTTCTGCGTTATTTGCGGGTGGGGTGTATTACACAATGACTTACTTCTTGCCTTCCACTATACCTACTCCTACCCCTGACCTTAAACTCATCTCCACTGACTCTCCTCATTCTTTTCACATCTTACCTGAACACGAGCAGGCTAGACGTGCAGAATTCCGCAACAATTCCTTTATTCAACTCCTTCATCAGCATCAGTTAGTGGTTAACACTACTAATTGTTGGGTGTGTGGGTTGATGCCACATACTACGGATAAGGGAATTCCATATCTGGTGTTACCGTATAGCTCCCAAGGGTCTGCTCGAGCATTTCAAACAATGTTTCGAAGCGCACTGGGTTTCCACCCCATTCGAGAACCACGTTCCCCTTACTCTGGTCCTACCTCGTACCAAAAATCTTTGTCTATAGCAATAGAGGATTTAGATAGCGATATCTATGATCCCTCGCTTATCCCTGAAGAAGAGGTACAAGCCTATAGGGTCCTAAGTAGAGGCGAATATAGTGTGTTCACTGGTGAAAAACAGCTTAAAAGCTCGCCTCCGATATGGGTCGTACCCCACATCGGTAATTTTTGTTTAATAGGTCGCGGCCGAAGATCGAAAGCCCGACTTGGAGAGAGTGCTTGCACTGAAAATTATATATTGCCAATGGTCTCGTCCCCTGTGTTTTTGGCTGCCAAGGGTACATACTTTATTTGTCATGATCGTGCATATGCATGGTTGCCCTCTGACTTCATGGGCTCATGTTTTATCGCAAACTTGTTGCCTCCGACGTTTACTGTAGATGCAGATTATCACAAAACTAGAGTTGTGAGGGGCGTAATTAGCGAAGAGGATACTGCCGGTCAAGAGGCAGGAGACTTTTTCAAGGGTTTCCTCCCATTCTGGGGACCTATGGTTAATAGTAGGAACCTAAGACAGTTGACTCGAGTGGTAGAATCGACAGCTAATATTACTGCCAGTGCCCTTGGTAATATAACCACAGAACTTCAGGCGGATAGACTTATGACGTTACAAAACCGTATGGTGTTAGATGTGATCTTAGCAGATCGAGGTGGGGTATGTAAGGTGATCCATTCGAGCTGCTGTATTTTCATTCCTGATAACGCCCCGACTGTCTATCAAGCCATCTCGAAGTTGCATAAGATTTCCGAATCCATACACGTGGATGTAGGGGATTGGACGCTACTTGGATGGTTTTGGGGCCTGATGTCGACTTGGGGTTGGAAAATTCTGACGATCATTGGAGTCGTTGTAGTGTTCCTGTTCACGTGTTGCCTTTGCGTGCAGTGCGGTCCTGCCTTATGTGGCCTCTGTGCTACAACGTGTATGAGACAGCCACCTGTTACCAAAGGGTCTCGATTGGACAGAGCTATGCTACAACAACATCTCGAGGGTCTGATGAATATCGAATATGATTCCGACTAGTGCTTGCCTACATGAGGGCAAAAGGAGCGTCTGAGGTTCCGTGACAATTTTAAGTGATGTTTTCGACTCGCACGAATATGGTCGAGTCTGGTATCTAAGAACCGCAAATGACGAGTTTAGTAAGTGTGCGCAGTTTCGCTGTGCTACCTTAAACCGTTCATTTGATATGTGAGTTTTTCATCTGTACCCACGGGTTCCATCTTAGATACGGCATCCATTTTGTCTCTTGCCCTCAAGTAGCCAGCGAACGGACACTGTCCGCTTCGTCACCCTGGGACTCTCAGGATATTTGTGGAAGACACATGTACTTTGTAAATATCTTTTACGATGAGGGGGATGATACTGTAAGGCAGATGGCCCCGCTCGAGGCTCATCTTGCCGTCCGGTTTATTGTCTCAGCCGTGCATCTCATTAGGCACGTCCCTTTGATGCCTGTATCTCGTGTTTCCCGATACCTCCCCTTTTACACCCTTTTCAATTTCCCCACTGTCTCCATCTCCCTCTGCACCTGTCTTTGTCCCTATTTCGATCTGTTTTTACTGCCGATTGGAATTCACTAATGTTGGGAAGATGGGTTTTTACAGTTGGGAACCGCCAAATGTTTCCGCACTTATGTTCCGGACCTTATGTGTACCAAAGTGACCAAAGCGACCCCTCTGGGGGATAATTATGGGAACCAGGTTGTAAACTTTTGTGTACCATGCTGTTCTATGAGTTAATTTTGTATAAAAGGAGCGATCCACAGAACCAATTTGAAGCAGTCTCCCCAAGTTGCACGTGTTGTACTTGTCGTGACTTCTGTGTTCCCTGCAGTAATAAACCTTGAATCTCTGACGCCGAAGGAAGTGTCCCGTGTCTCTGTAGTTTGTGCGCCGAAACAGGTATCCCATGAAGGTTATAGGTGTTGTTCCCTGGCACCGCTGGTACTGTTAAAAAGTCCAGTCCTTCAAATCCGGCACATTTTGAAATACTATTACTGCATTATTTTGCCATTTTTAAACTTGGTAACACTGTTTGGGCACTGGTTGCACCTCATTAGTACTAATTTAACACCCAAATTTAGCAGTTGGAAACAAAGTTGCCTATTCCAGCTTTTCAAAGGACCTCTCCACATGCGGCAAGATGTGCGGCAAGACTAGTCAATGTGTTTTTTGTAACTTTTTAACTGTTTGAGATAGAAAGCAATTTTGTTGTTGAAATCTGTAGATTATGCAGCAGAAAATGGATTATGTGGCAAATGCGTCAAATGCATAATTATTCAGAAATCGCCGCTGCTGCACAATCGCATAATTTAAGTGCCCTTGCCTGACATGCAGCATCAGACTGGGACAGAAAATAGCCCCTGTACCAAAATAAAAGGGGCCCTCATTAGTGAGTTAGTTAGCTAGAAAAGTGTCCCATGTTTGCAAATTAGGGCAGTTTTAAACTTGTAAAGACACTCTATATAGGTTTTTTGAAAGGTATGGAAAACTGCACTGCTTTGAGTTTGCTGCAGGCAATGTTTGCTTTAATATCATAAAAATCAGCAGTAAAAAACGGCTCACCTGACCATAAAGCAGGTCAAAAACTAGCCAAAAAATGGCTTACATACGGACCTGACAACAGGGCTTTAAGTGGGATGAAAAAACTGGGGGATGGGGGGGGGGGTCTTTCAAAGGGGCATGGTTAATGTAATTAAGAGCATGGTTTAAAAACATGCTAGCTATATAAATCTGTGCTAAACATTGTGTGATGCCCAAAGGGTATTTTGCTGCTTCTCTCATTGTCGCCAGATAAATATTACAACAAGTAAATTTACACCTACAACAAGCCTGTACTATTGGCTTTGTCAGTGGTTATTAGTTGCATAAGACGAATAAGCAACATCTACAGCTTCCTTGTATATAATATTGAAAATGCTCCAGTTCTGACACGATGAGACTGTGAAAGAACTAGAACGAGTCTCGTTGAAGTTACATTAAAGGCAGCGAAAGGTTGCACTGCTGCAGAGTTAAGATTTGTTTTTTCACTCTGAGGTTGAGGGCAAAAATGGAGAGCGAGCCAGTCACATCGCCTGCTTTCAGAATTTTCATTCATTATGCAGACACTGGCACAATGTTAAGGAGCTTATACCCATGGTGATGTTATAAATGTAACTCAAAGACAATACTCACAGAGAACAAAAAACACCATCTAGGTAGTCAGCTGTGCCCACGGATCCTGGCAATCAAACATGAACGCCAAGACAGTAACAGCAAGGGGGTAGAACTAAACACAAGCACAATAGATAAGGAGCTAGCAAGGAGGAGTGTTTAACAGGAAAGGAAGAAAATGACAGGGCACACTTGGCAGAAAGCAGGTAACACACATACAAGGCAAAAGAAGCAAGAGAGCAGAATAGAAAGACAGCAAACTAGGAACTGGAACCAAGGAATTGGGAAGAAAGGCAGGGACTGGAAACGGATATACAGAAGGGGAGGCTACAAGGGTATGCTAGAATAGTGCAGGTTGAGGAATCAATAAAACAAAATAGCATAGATGGCAGTGCTGGGGCAGGTACAAGAATTATGCTAAGGCTCGAGTCAAGGTAGCACTGCAGACAGTGATGGTTCAGGAACAGGGAATTACTAAAGCTTCAGGAGTCAAGGTAGCACTGCAGGCAGTGCTGGTTCAGGAACAGGGAATTACTAAAGCTTCAGGAGTCAAGGTAGCACTGCAGGCAGTACTGGTTCAAGGAAACAGGACATAGCTACAGATCAGGAAACAAGGAGTCTAGAGAGCACTGCAAGAAGTGCAAATCAGGAACAAGAAAATAGCTGAAGCCCAGGAACAGGAACAAAGAATAACTATAGCTCAGGAAACCATGTAGCACTGCAAGCAGTGCTCATTCAGGAGAAGGGAAACTGCTGCAGTTCAGGAACAAGGAATACTAAGGCTCAGGGGTCAAGGTAGCACTGCAGCCAGTGCTAATTCAGGAACAAGAAAAACAGCAGCAGGTCAGGAACAAGGCATAACTAAAGCTCAGGAAACACTGGAAACAAAAATAGCAAAATCTCAGGGAGCACTGAAAACAAGGCTCAGTCTCACTAGTAAACAGCTACAATGACCAACCTTGGCCTGAAGGTAGCTGGGGCTTTAAAGAGCTCACAGTAATCATATGCATCAGGTGTGAGCAGGCTAGCAGCAGTCAGCCACAGGTGAGCTGAATTCCTCCACCCATCCTTGGCCTGCAGGGGTGGAGACAAAGCAGTGAGCAGGGAATTCTGGGTATTGAAGTTTCAGGCATGAGTAGGCTGGCTTCAAGTATAAGCAGGCTGGCTTTCACAAAACCCGGCATGGATTAGGAATGGATGTCAATTCCCAATAAGTGTCCAAATGGCTGGAAGTCAGGATATGGATGCAGGGGAGGGTCTGGAAGCTTATTAGAAGACTGGAAAGTCCCAATACGCGGCCCCCTGGTGGTGGGTACGAGAGCACCGGGAGCGAATCGTGACACCCTGCTCCATCCACTTCTACATGCTGATTCTGGTCCTTTGAACACTGCCGTACTCGCACCTATCTGCACCCCCACTTTATTCCGTTTGTCTTACTCCTTTTATACTCCCCTCTGCTCCCTTTCCACTTGTCCTAGGTGAGCTGTTTCCATTGTGACGCGCCGCCATTCTATCTTTTGCTTTGTGCCCTGCAGGATATTCTGCTCTTCATTGATACACAGGCAGGGCACCCTTCACACGCAAGGGCACTGTAATTAAACGTCTAATTGCGGTCATCAACATGTAGATGCAGCCATTAGGCCCACAGAGAGGGACATTAGGGGAGACTGATCAAAAAAATACAAAATATAAACACTTAGGGGGCCCCCTGGGCCTCTGATACTCTGGAGTCTTTAAAGGTGCGAGGCCCAATGGCGGCAAGCAGGTGCAGGGCCCTGGGCAGCTGCCACGTTGCCCATGCCCAGTGCCGGCCATGGTGTGAACATAGTCAAATGGCAGAGGAGCACTGTATATCTAATACAAGCATAAAGTCAATGAGTAATAGGAGAGTGTTAGAAAGGCGATCCCGGGGGAGGCAGAAGCTGTCTGACTGACCACCCCGAGACCACCTCTCCGTATGGAGTTGGCCGAGCGTCGTCGAGAGGCCTCCTGGGTGAGGCTCCTCTCCTAGAATCGTAACAGCAGAGCAATCACACCACTACAAAGGGACACCACACAAGAGGATAACTTCTGAGAATCTTTATCAGCAATAACGATTGGTTCTTTCGGCAATATGTACAAACGGATCGAGGGATCCTTAAAGTCTCGGTAACTGGGGGAAAGGGGTAGCAGGACAGTCTTAGTACCAGCCTGGTACGGGGATACCCTACGCACAGCTCTCAATCCTCGAGCTGGGGGGTTCCGCAAGGTCGGGCCGCGGCAGCGCCAGCAGGGCTCCGAAGATGGTCTCAGCAAGGTTGGGCCGCGGCTGCGCCAGCAGGGCTCCAAAGGTGGTTTCAGCGAGGTCGGGCCGCGGCAGCGCCAGCAGGACTCTGAAGATGGTTTCAGCGAGGTTGGGCCGAGGCAGCGCCAGCAGGCTTCGAAGATGGTTTCGGCGAGGTTGGGCCGCGGCAGCGCCAGCAGGCTCCGAAGATGGTTTCAGCGAGGTTGGGCCGCGGCAGCGCCAGCAGGCTCCGAAGAGGGTCGAGGTTCAAGGTAGTGAGTTCTTCTCAGGGTCAGCCGCGACAGCGTCTGCAGGGCTCTTGACTCCAGGATACAACTACTGACCCATTCCAGAGCTGCCCCAGATATAGGTCTGGAGTCCTTTGATGTCCGGACCCTCACGCCTGGGGGTCAGAGGGGCCGGGATGAGAGTGTCCAGACACCCAGCAGGGGTGTTGAGCCAGCGCCCAGAGAGGCCGGAGGGCGATCAAAACCAGGCGTCCGGGGACGGCTGGAGGGCCATCGAAACTCTCCTCCTCCTTGATCCGTCAAGTGGCCGCTTTACCACCTGGTCGGATCTTGGTGCCTCAATGTCGGGGCTTCGCTGGGGCCGCCGCCGAGGTCGGGCCGAGGCCACGTGGTCAGGACGTGGAGGGTCCAAGATGGAGTCGGGGCCTGAGATGGCGGCCCGGGATAGGGGCCGGACCAGCAGAGTGGGGCGAGTAGAGGTCGCCGTGTTCCTGAGGGGGAGAGCTGGGGGTCGCCAGGAGTGGCGGCTCTCGTTGAGGGTTGGAGAGGTAGTTTCGTCGGGGAGGACAGGGGTCGCTGCTGCCCAGGGCCCGCCATGTGGGAGGAGTGGGACCACGCCACGAGGCCGGGTCCAACAGAGAGGCAGATGGTGTGTGGACTGTCAATGCATTGTGATGGCCAGTCATGATGGCTGTTAGAACTAGAGGTCTGTAGTAGGCAGTATCTTGTACCAAGTTCAAGTAAGGAGCCTTATTCTAGTCAGGGTAAGGAGATTACACAGCTAAAATAACCCCTGCTCACCGCCTTGGTAGCTTGGCACGGGCACTCACACTTATCTCAGAGGCAATTTGTAAAACATTTGTACATAAACACACAGTAATAACACTACAAATGGACACCACACCAGTTTAGAACAATAACCAATCTTTTTCTGAATAAAACAAGACCAAAACAACCAAAATCCAACATACACAGGCAAAGATATCACTTTTAGAAGGTTCAAACAGTTCAGTTCATAGAAAATTATGGATGTGTTACTTTTTAGTGCAAAGTACATGGGATGCATTAAAACCAACAGACGCAAACAGGCGCAGGGGAAAACGAGATGCTGGAAACAAACCAATGCGTTGATTCCTTACTCAAGAGAGGTGCTGCGTCGATTCCTTACTGTTAGAGGAGAGGATGCGTTGATTCCTTGCTGACGTGGAGAGAAAGTGATTTGTCGATTCCATGCTGTCAGGGGAGGTGTTACTTCGGATTTCCGACACTCAGGCTCGGTCCCTTACTGCTGGGCAATGTGAATGAAGACCTGGTGCCAGGTGCTGTGCGTGGAACATCCGGGCACGCTGGGGTCGATGTGGGGGCAAAACAGGCACTGCATCAATTCTCCCAACCATGATCAGGTGATGTATGGAATCTTCAGCCGCACAGCAGGGCTGCATTTGATCCGGAGCGTGGGCCTCTGACATTGGAGACACAGTGCTTTGGACTTGGGATTCAGCTATCTTGAAGCCACACAACAGGCGATGTGTTGATTCTTCTGCCACACTGCGGTGAGGCATTGGTTTTTCAACTGCACAGCAAGCTTGCAGCAGGAAAAACAGTCGCTGAAGACCAGTGCATGGATTTTCTTCTTTTCTTGCAGCAGAGTCCACCTCCAAGGACCCAGAGCTGGAAATGGCACCATTTGGCAGTTGAGAACTCCAAGCAGAGGAGTTCAGGGACTGCAGATGACGTCGTTGATGGCCCTGAGACTTCCCAACAGGAGGCAAGCACACACAAGCCCTCGGAGAACCTTGGCAAGTAGCATGATGAAAGCAAAGTCCAGTCCTTTCACTCTCCAAGAAAGTAACAGCAAGCAGTAGGACAACACAACACATCAACAAGCAGAATGTCTGTTCCCCTCCTACAGCTTCTCCAGCTCTTACTCTTAGTCCCAAAGTGTTGTAAAAATGTGGGGTCACAGCTCCAGTACTTATACCAGTTTCTGCAACTGAAGTAGGCAAACTTCAAAGGAAAGTCCTTGGAGTGCACACGTTTTAGACCTGGGCCTTGCTGCAGGTTTATATCCAGACATTTGACCTTTTGCTTCCTATTTTCCTGACCTTATTTTCGTTGGCTATTGGATTCTGGGCACTTTACCACTGGTGATCTGTGCTAAAATGCATATGCTCTATGTGTAAATCGTAAATATGATTGGTTATCCATGATTGGCGTATTTGATACACCAGTAAGTCCCTAGTAAAGTGCATGGTATGTGCTAGGGTCTGTAATTCAAATGGTACTAGTGTGCTTGCAGCACTGATTGTGCCACCCACATGACTAGCCCTGTAAATGTATCTCAAACCTGCCACTGAAGTGTCTGAGCATGCAGTTGTAGACTGCCATATTGACCTGGCAAATGCACCCACTTGTCAGGCCCAAAACATCCATTTTCTTACATGTAAGGCACACCTAAGGTAGGCCTAAGGTAGGCCTAAGGCCGTCTCATATATATGATAACTTGCCCTTGTTCACTGAGATACGTTGGACATACCACTCGTAAAATGAAAATACGAATTAGTGAACATAAGAGTACCATCAGACGCAAAAAACAGTCGACTTGACTCACTAATCATTTCATCTCTTTCAAACATCAAGCAGAGGACCTTCGGTGGGTGATACTAGAGCATCCATTCATTCCGCCACACATCAGTGACGTCTCAAAATTTCTATTTTTGAAAGAACAAAAATGGATTTATAAACTTCAATGCGACACCAAGGGCCTTAATGATGCCATTCCCTGGGTTTCCTTGTAGTCGTGACCAGTCACCATGATGTTTGTTCATTGGGACCTCAGTATGTTGGGTACAATTATCTATCTCTCACAACACCAGTACATTGACCAACGGAGATAGCGATGACCTACTGCCACCTATACAGTATTCTCCGCCTCTCAACAAAGCTAACACTATATTTTGTTTTCTTCATTGATTGTTTCTGCATTAATATAAAAATAAAGAAATTTATCATCATAATTATTGCAGTCATGTAAAGAATGTCCTGAATCAACAAAATATATTTTTTGACGCCACCAATGAATATGAAAGAATGCTTTTATTATTATACAGCATTCACTGTCTTTCAACAAAGTCAATACCACATTTTGTTTCCTTCATTGACCGTTTCTGCACTTTTACCATCAATATTATTGCAGTCAAGGAAGATTGTCCCGCATTTACGATATATATTTGTTGGCCCCACCTATTAATATGAAATAATGCTCCCCTCTTCATCGTGCTTTAATAGCAAATACAATAGCGAGCCATTGCGCATGAGCATGGAAAACAACACTGCTCTGTGAATACGCGCTTGACGAGCGCATGACGAGCGCCTTGTTCACTACACTTCTGCGCATGCGCGCCAGATATCGAGAAGGATTAGCGGACTTAACTTCTATGAGAGTGCGCAGGCGCTGGCAAGTAACCACATGACTTACACGGCAATCTAAAAACGAATTGGCCCCCTACAACAAGTAATCTCGCAATTCCGACCAATTAGCGATGGTATTTAAACGGAAGAGGCTGTCCGGTCGGTACCTCCACTTCCCTCGGATGTTTGCGAGAGGTACCGACGGACAGGTGAGTTCTTTAGCTTAGGAGCGCTCTGTGGTGACAGTAATTAGTCTCTGAATGAGCCCAAGGCTCCATTATTCTGCCTTAGTTTATGTAAACATCGTTTCCCCTCGCCTGGTATTCTTTACAGCTTGAGTGAGAACAGGGGCCACCTACTCTTTCCTCTTGCTCTTGGGAGCCTTGTTTTCCATGTTTGCCATTTTTGTCTTTTCAAACACATCAATAAAACAAATTTTGGCAATATGATTAATCATATTTCTATATTCACTGGTCCTGTTTTGGTCAGGCTATGATATAGGGCGTGCAGTCCAGTGTTTTTAAGATTAGGTTTTTTTTATGCAAAGCCAGTGAGCTGGGGACAATGTATGATTAATATTATGTTTTCCCCCTTTTTTTTATTGCAAATTAGAGCGGGGCCTCAATTTCCCGAGTAGGTTGCCGGGTGAGGTGAGGTCTTCTCCCACATAAAGCTGGGTGAGTATCTCGGTGGAGGCTAATACCTCCCTGAAATAGAAATAGAGATTTTTTACTCTTGTGTTGCGGCTAAGTAAATATTACTTATGCTAGTGTGTGTTCTTACAATTATCTATGTGTGTGAGGTGACTATATACATTATACTTATACATATATATACATTGATAGTTTTCTTTTTACAACAGGAAAGGAAAGCTAGGTCTCCAGGATACATTGGGGCTCCAAGGTCCAGGGAGACTGCTGTTTTTGTTAAGTATCAAACTTTCTTCTTTTTCACTACACTTTGTATATTTGCAGTAGCTGTTACATCATTGGGTCCTGAAGAAAGCCGGATAATTTCTCCAACTGGCTGAAACATGTTGACCGTCCTGCACAGCGCCACTTTGTAGTTATTCATTTCCACTACAGGGCGTGGTTTTAATTTTGACACTTAGACAATCCTGATTAAACATAATTTTTGTTTAAGTAGTCAATTTTAGTTTCACTTTTCACTTTGAGCACTGCACTTTTTTCATCTCTTTCCACCCTCTTGAGCATTATCTTGGCAAGAGTCTTTTGACAGATCCAGACCCGCACCATCGTTCGATGGTTAGAGTGGTACTAGGATCATGCACCAACTCCCACATGACGATACTCCGCCAATAAGGGTGGTCGGATGGGTATTTCTCAGCCAGATATGACTCAGCATGTATAGTATGTGGTCTCTCTCATCTTAGTTTTTGTGTTAACACACACTCAGGACCCAGTATCCCCCTTTTGTAGTTTGTGATGTCAATTAGGGGTATGGGGTACTAGGTCGGTAAATATTCCCCTTTGACCCCCTTTTATAGTGTTATTTGCGTTTCAGAGCAACTTCGGTTGCGGGTCATGAACATGTGGCTGTAAACATAGTTGGTTTGCTCCACAGTTTTGCTCACCTATTCTTTTTATATTGGACTACTGCACGCTCAGTCATGGCCGATTTTTCAGGATTAGCGTTTGATGATGAGGCACTTAACTTCATCTTAGAGAACAACTCGAGTATCCTAGATTCTGTATCAGAAAGAACAATCACCACACAAGATGACTGGACAACTTTGTTGAATATAAAGAAAAATCATTCCAGAACGTCTATACATGGTATTATCATGGCAGAATATTTACGGGGCAAATGTACACCAACAGGCTTAATTGTCACAAATACCCCCAGACTCTTCCTTACTGACAAAATATTTCTTAGAGATTGGTCACTCATTGCGTGGCGTTGTACACGTGATTGGCTGATTCTCATTGTCAACATTGCGAAACGGGCATCAGATGCAATTTTAATAGAAATTCAACTGCTAGAAGGCAAAATCAAAACTACTTTGACAAATAGTGTTTTTAAAAAACATCTAGATGAGACAAACAAAAGCAACAAAGATTATAGTGACAATATTCTTGCCATCAAAGTAGATACATTTAAGAAAGACTTAGCGAACTTCTCCATGACTAAAATCTTCCCCTATACGAGTGATACTTGGACTGCACCTGAATTCAACAATAAAGGGAGACGGTATGGGTCCAATTATTCCTCCTCAGGTTCAGACCCAGGTAATGACTCAGACGGGTCGGACACAGCCACTTCACAATTGAGAGGAAGGGGCCAACAACGTAGATTTAATAGGAGAAGAGGAACGCGTGGTCCCTATCAAAATCAGGGCCAAAGGTGGCCGCCGGGACCATGGGGTTACCAACCACCACCTTTTGCACAACCGATGCAAGGTTTCCCACAATATCCACCACAATTTTTTCAAGATCCCTCTTTTTTATTGCAGGGCCGAGGGTGCAGCTATGGCAGAAGGAGAGGGCAGCAAAACGTTCATTGGGAACCAGAACAACCCTTCCAGAACACCAGGAGCAGGAGGGTAGCACAACAAACGTCGACAACAGAGTCGACAGGGACCTAGTAGTCAACCTGAGTTCCAAACAATTAACTTATGATGAACAAATCGTTTTGAGGAAAGGTTTGGGCTTTGTCCCAACCAGCAAAGGTGACCCTTTTCAGACCAGGTTTTAAAGTCTTTATTTCGATTAAAAGAAATCATAAAAGACAAATAGTAACAGACATTAATTAATACTAAGTACAAAGTACAAATTACAAATTCATTCACCATAAAATAAGCATTAAACAATGTAAAGACAGTCCTGAACAGGTTTTCCTTGTAGGGAAAAAGGTTTACAGATAAATTCCAAACAGTGATTAGTAAGGAAAGAAAAAAAAAGGGACAATGCAATAAAAAAAAAAAAATATATATATATATATATTAGATCAGAGGCAATCATTATCGGGAGCAAATAGACAATCTTACAGAAAGAATGCTCAAACCATCAGTACTCAAAAACAATCCAGGGTTGAGCTATTGTTTTGCCCTGAGTATCCAGGCCCAGCCCAAGTATTTGGCCAAACTCACTGTAATAATTTCCAATGTATTAGTTTTTAATACGTGAATGGCCTCTTCAGATTTTCTAATAGGCAGGCGCTGGAACAGTGGTTTAAGCCATTTGACCCTTGGTGCCTGATATCTAGGACAGGCAAAGAGAAAATGTCCCACAGTTTCCTTATGGCTTGGGCACCATTTGCAATGATCCGTGGTGCTTGATGGCCAATTTTTCGTAAAGGTGTTCAATGGCAAAGCTCCCACCCGGAACTGATGATAAAGTTTCCTGTCTAAGGATTTAGAAACTAAGTCCCAATATTGTTCGCGGGATGGGTCCAACTTAAAAGAAAGGAACCTACCCGTGAGATTAGTGAAGCTGGAAACAGTGACTCTATTCCGACGGAGCGTAGCCCAATACAGTTCTTTAGATGCCAGTTTGGTTGAAAAAAAACTGGTGGCGGGAGCTGTCCAGAGCTGCTCTAAACCCATGTCCATCAAGATGGATTTTACCATTTGGAACCAGGGGATTTTCCCCGATCCCCTGATTGACCTAACTTCTGCTACCCCATTAGCAAATAAGGTGAGGTCAGGGGAGGTCCATAGGCGCCGCCAGAGGGCGACCAGTCTGAATTTGGCCATCTCATTAATCGGAGGACAACCCAGATCCAGGCAAAGGGGAATGGAAGGGGACGACTGTGGGAGGCCTACCAAGTTTCGGAAAAATTTACACTGTATTTTAAACAGGCCCGTAAGATCCATATGGCCCCACAGATCTGCACCATATAAGATCGCTGGATTGATTTTTGCGTCATAGATTTTAAGTGCTGGGGTAATTCGCTTAGTGATGGATTTTCTTTGTTCACTAAGAAGGCAGCCAGTAAGTCGGGCAAGCTTGAGATGTTGAGCACCAACTTGGGCTTTCCATCTCAAGCGACTATCTAACGTGACCACCAGATAAATCATCTCCTCCACTTGGTCCAATTTGACACCACCCATACTAACTGAACTCCGAACAGAGCAGTTCTTTGTTAACACCATAAATTTGGTTTTTCCCACGTTCACCTTGAGGTCGCTGATGGCACAGAACTCCTCAAAGCGGTCCAAAGCCCGCTGTAGTCCGCTGCGTGTTCTGGAGAGGAGTAAAGTGTCATCAGCGAAGATGAGCATTGGGAAGCGCTGTCCTGCCAGCATTGGGGCATCTGTCGGGGTCGATTCGAAGAACTTGACCACCTGGTCAATGAACAATAAAAAAAGGGTGGGTGCCAGTACGCACCCCTGACGGACACCTCGGGTGACTGGGAAGGGTTCCGTCACTTGGCCCTGACCTCCCCATCTTACCCTCGCAAAATTCTCCTCGTGCAGTTTAGTTATCAAATCAAGCAGTTCCGCGGGCATTCCCAAACTCCTCAAGACTCCCCACAGTTTGTCCCTCGGGACTAGATCGAACGCGGACTTCAGATCGATGAACGCTGCGAAGATGGTACCGCCGCCAAGCTGAACCACCTTCCAGTAGATCAGACAAAGTCTGAACACCTGGTCGATGGTGCTTGTTCCTGATCTGAAGCCCGCCTGCATTGGAGATAGTATGTCCTCCATTTCGATCCAGCCTTGGACCCTACCCAGGACCATGCGTGCAATGAGTTTTTGCATGGAGTAAATAAGACTAATCGGGCGGTAGTTACTTGGATCTGACCTACTACCCTTTTTATGAATCGGTAAAATCTCCGCCCCCTTCCAAGATTTGGGTATTCTTGCACCTGCAGCAATGGAATTTGCCACCTTAGTAATATAAGGCGTCCACAGAGCGGGGTTGGCTTTATACAAGTCGGCGGGTATTAGATCCATGCCCGGCGCTTTCCCTCGCATGGTGAGATTTAGTGCCTGCTCCACCTCACTTTCTGTAAAATTGATGATGTTCTCGCTTTGAATAGAAAGATTGGATGCCGTTCCCAGGGTACAGGTAAGCATGGGATTCGCAGCACAGAACTGGGTTGAATAAAAAGTCACCCACTCAGTGGGAGACACATGGTTTGTGGGAGTGCGTGCGTCCGGATCCTTCCCCCACTTAACTATTTCCCAAAATTTAATGGGGTTATTGGATGTAGAAGCTTCTAGTAGGTCTGACCAGTACTTGTCCTCCCACTCCAGTTTGGCTTCCCACTGTATTTTCCTATAGGCTAATCGTGCCATTTTCACTGTACCCATATTCCGAGACTTAACAGCTTTAATCAAGTCAGAGTGGGCTTCCCTACATTTTTTATTATACCATTTCTGGGGACGAATAAGTGCTTTAGTGGTACCCTGCCGGCCTGGTTGCGAAAGCAGAGATTTTAAATCGTCAAAACAACGATTGTGAAGGTTTATAATAAGGTTAGCCGTTTCGGGGTTATCCCCCAACCGGGCGTGGATCAGCATTTCATTATATATATTGTTAACCACGCTAATAACCTTGTTCCTCAATGATTCATCCTCCTCAATTTTTGACCATTTCAACCTCCTCCTATCGTTTGTAAGATATGTGTCACCTGTCTGTGAGATACCGGGTTCCACTAGTCTCGCAAGTCCTGGCAACCTTAGTTGCAAGGTCAAAGGGTTGTGGTCACTTTCTGGGCGGGAAAGTACCTCCATGTCCACAAGCAGGGGCCAATCTCCTATTTTTAACAGGATATAATCAATGCGACTTCTTCTTAACCCATTATCAAAAGTACAGTTGGCTTCCTGGTCTGATTTTGTTCGACCATTACAGGCCCGAAAACCGCTATTTAAACAAAAGGCCGTCCAGTTCACCGCTGCCTCTGTTGCAGGTACCGGTTTGGCGGACAGCAGGGCGGGTATACCCCATACAACATCCTCCGCAGAACCCCAACTATCCCCTGGGTCAAATAAAGGTTCGAAGCAGCAATTCAGATCTCCAGCAAGAAGAATAACATTATTGCTATCTAAGGCTGCCAAAATGGGGTCCAATACCTCCAGCAAGGGTGGGGAGCGGCCACCCGGCAAACCACGTGCATATGTGTTAATCAGGATCAAGTCCCGATAACCAGTCTTGCTCAGCTTAACAATAAGGAGGTCCGGGTTTTGTACACTTAGTTCTGTGGTGTGATATCCCAAAGATTGTTTCACCCAGATCAATAGGCCCCCTGAGGCTCGCCCTTTGGCATTTCTAGTGGCGCTTCGAGTGGCGGCTTTAAAAAAATTTACATAACCCAACCTAAATATTGGGTCAACTGCCCAGGTTTCCTGGAGTAGGATGATATCGAATTTGTCCATAAACTCCAGCCAATCTTCAGAATGGATGCGACTTTTAACCCCAGCAATATTCCAGGACACAAGGGCAAGTGTTTCTGACGTGGATACCACAGTAGGGGCCACCACGTCTAAAACTACAGACTTGCCCTGTCCAACCCTACCATCCCACCCATCTTCAGTTCTCCCAACAAAATTTTGATTTTTCCCGGTCATCATGAGGGCTCCCCCTATTCTCGATGGAGTTGTGTCAATCCCTGTTAGTACTGGAACCCCCTTATACTCTTCTACTATATTTGCGAGCTGTGGGGTCTCCTGGCCCTGCCTCTGCCTCTCTACCCCATGGTCAGGGTTTTCTAAGGATACAGGTAGATAAGAGGGTGTTTGAAGTCAATCAATGGCCTCGAGATCAGACAAGGGGCCAAAGTGATTGAAGAGGGGTGGGAATTGCGGTAGTTGAGGTGTCCTTATCATAGGGTGGCTCCTAATGGTGGGACGTCCCTGTTTAGGGGCCTTCAAGGTATGAGCCTGTCTGTGTGGATAAAAATATGATAGGTCCAGGGTCTGGACATCCCCCTGCCTGGCAAACCTAGCTTCTCTACAGATTGTATCCACCACCCAGGGGTCCCTGAACGAAATTAAAATGCAGTCACCCTCCAGATCTTTGGTACCATTGCCCACCCAATCAACCCTCCTTACGAACAGAATTTCAGTTGGCGAGGCTGGAGGTAAGGGTCGGTTTTTATTCAGCCAAAAAATCACCTTATTGCGCAGGTCACCATGAGTCTCCTTTTTGCCAGCTTGTAAGGGGGCCACACCAGTCAATACCATTGTGTATGGTGTAGCCTCTATAGGGATATCAACCCGAGGTGTTGTATACCTGGGGTATTTTTCCACCATAGGTTTTAAGGTAGTATGGTGGTTAACTAAGGGGCCGCGGGGAGGATGCCCATGGGTGTCTGTGCTAGATTTTGCAAATGAGGGTGGTTTGGTGGTGTGGGGTCTGGCAGGGATTGTTCTATCTGGTTTATTCGTAGGCTTCGTCATATGGGTGCGTTGAGACGGAGCCTCAGATACCTTACTTGGGATGTTTTTAGAATAACCACCCCTCTTTAGTCTATCGGTTACTGACCCTGGGGGTTTGCGATTGCTGGGATTACTAGTAAGAGTATTTGGGATATTTGATGTTTTTGGGGCTGGGTTTGAGGATTTGACCCCCCCTGGGTTTATACCAGGTATGGATATTAACAGGGCAGAATTCGTACTCACTACTGCCTCCAGTGAGTCTATTTTTAAGGTCATTAATCTAGTCAGCTCCAAGACTGGTAATAAGAGGTTTTTCATCAAAGCCTCAATCTTTACCAACAAGGATTCGTCGCTGCTTTGGCACGTTGGACATGGGTTCGAGGAACCTAGGGAGATGAGGGAGGGGCATATGACATTAGACAATGTACTAGGACATTGTTTTTCGCTGGGGTGGCCAGGTGCCGATGTAGGATTGCCAATAGTGGCTTTTAATTTAGGCATCTTACATTCTCTCCCTCCCATGTGGCTCATATCTTGCTTTCTTTTCCTCGATACCATGTCCATACCCAAAGAATCTGTATAGGTTAGCTCATTAGAGACTGTCTTGGGTGTGTCAAGGGATGAGTCGGCAGATTCCGAGCTATATTCGGAATCTAAACTATCTTGAATTTCAGTTTCCCCAGTTACCTCGTCATCATCCAAATGGTGTTCGGGATGAGCTGGAGTGTGTACAAGAAGATCAACCCCCTCACTATCCATGTGGACTATGGCATCCGTAGTGTCTAGGTGTATACAATTAAAAGCTGCATGTGTGTGTACATGTGACACGGGGCTAGGGATCGTGGCCAACCTACCCAGCGAAGAACGTTTTCCGCTGACTAAGTCAATGGAAAGTCTTTTTTCCACCATTGCTATTTCTTTTTCCAGGATTCCAGTTGCACGTGTAATAAAAGCATCCAATGGACCCGATACCACTCCATTGGGTGTTTGAATTTGGACAGTGCGTGTTTTACCAGATCTTAAAACCATGGTATCTAATGAGCACCAGCTACAATAATCAAAACTAGGCACGCTATTTACATAAAATGGGATAATAACTTAGTAGCCCTCCCAATCAGTACAATATTTCTTATGTCCGATCAGTCTCTGAGTCACAAAACCCCCTACCTTACTTAAGTCACAACTGTGCAGAGATTGTGGGCCAGGGCCGTCCTCTGCCGTCCTCGAACGGCCTCAAACGGCCCGCTCTTAGCCCGGTCTTTGCTCCGGGCTGCGTCCCGCGCTGCGGGAGGGATGGTCCCAATTATACAAGCGTTGAGGGCGATGGTCGGGCCGACAGGGAGAGCGGACCGGAGGTGGTAGGCGGTCTAGCAGGGACTCCTGGGTAATGGAGTCCCTGACGCTCGCAGCCCTGCAGCCCTCAGCCAAGGATGAAAAGAACTTCCCCCGTAGAGTCAGAAGCAGCTGCCCCTCACTGCCTCCGGCGATGCGGCACCCGCGGAGCGGGTGCGGCGAGGTCCGGCGTCGGGTTTCTCTGTGTCAGGTAGGCGCGTCCTTGCAATGCGCTTTCAGCAAGTTTTAAAATTGTCCCACTGGTGGAGTTGCAGCAGGGGGTTTAAAAAGCCCTCAGGTGGGCGGTGGGCCGGCCGACAGGGAGAGCGGACCGGAGGTGGTAGGCGATCTAGCAGGGACTCCTGGGTAATGGAGTCCCTGACGCTCGCAGCCCTGCAGCCCTCAGCCAAGGATGAAAAGAACTTCCCCCGTAGAGTCAGAAGCAGCTGCCCCTCACTGCCTCCGGCGATGCGGCACCGGCGGGGCGGGTGCGGCGAGGTCCGGCGTCGGGTTTCTCTGTGTCAGGTAGGCGCGTCCTTGCAATGCGCTTTCAGCAAGTTTTAAAATTGTCCCACTGGTGGAGTTGCAGCAGGGGGTTTAAAAAGCCCTCAGGTGGGCGGTGGGCCGGCCGACAGGGAGAGCGGACCGGAGGTGGTAGGCGGTCTAGCAGGGACTCCTGGGTAATGGAGTCCCTGACGCTCGCAGCCCTGCAGCCCTCAGCCAAGGATGAAAAGAACTTCCCCCGTAGAGTCAGAAGCAGCTGCCCCTCACTGCCTCCGGCGATGCGGCACCCGCGGAGCGGGTGCGGCGAGGTCCGGCGTCGGGTTTCTCTGTGTCAGGTAGGCGCGTCCTTGCAATGCGCTTTCAGCAAGTTTTAAAATTGTCCCACTGGTGGAGTTGCAGCAGGGGGTTTAAAAAGCCCTCAGGTGGGCGGTGGGCCGGCCGACAGGGAGAGCGGACCGGAGGTGGTAGGCGGTCTAGCAGGGACTCCTGGGTAATGGAGTCCCTGACGCTCGCAGCCCTGCAGCCCTCAGCCAAGGATGAAAAGAACTTCCCCCGTAGAGTCAGAAGCAGCTGCCCCTCACTGCCTCCGGCGATGCGGCACCGGCGGGGCGGGTGCGGCGAGGTCCGGCGTCGGGTTTCTCTGTGTCAGGTAGGCGCGTCCTTGCAATGCGCTTTCAGCAAGTTTTAAAATTGTCCCACTGGTGGAGTTGCAGCAGGGGGTTTAAAAAGCCCTCAGGTGGGCGGTGGGCCGGCCGACAGGGAGAGCGGACCGGAGGTGGTAGGCGGTCTAGCAGGGACTCCTGGGTAATGGAGTCCCTGACGCTCGCAGCCCTGCAGCCCTCAGCCAAGGATGAAAAGAACTTCCCCCGTAGAGTCAGAAGCAGCTGCCCCTCACTGCCTCCGGCGATGCGGCACCCGCGGAGCGGGTGCGGCGAGGTCCGGCATCGGGTTTCTCTGTGTCAGGTAGGCGCGTCCTTGCAATGCGCTTTCAGCAAGTTTTAAAATTGTCCCACTGGTGGAGTTGCAGCAGGGGGTTTAAAAAGCCCTCAGGTGGGCGGTGGGCCGGCCGACAGGGAGAGCGGACCGGAGGTGGTAGGCGGTCTAGCAGGGACTCCTGGGTAATGGAGTCCCTGACGCTCGCAGCCCTGCAGCCCTCAGCCAAGGATGAAAAGAACTTCCCCCGTAGAGTCAGAAGCAGCTGCCCCTCACTGCCTCCGGCGATGCGGCACCCGCGGAGCGGGTGCGGCGAGGTCCGGCGTCGGGTTTCTCTGTGTCAGGTAGGCGCGTCCTTGCAATGCGCTTTCAGCAAGTTTTAAAATTGTCCCACTGGTGGAGTTGCAGCAGGGGGTTTAAAAAGCCCTCAGGTGGGCCGGCCGACAGGGAGAGCGGACCGGAGGTGGTAGGCGGTCTAGCAGGGACTCCTGGGTAATGGAGTCCCTGACGCTCGCAGCCCTGCAGCCCTCAGCCAAGGATGAAAAGAACTTCCCCGTAGAGTCAGAAGCAGCTGCCCCTCACTGCCTCCGGCGATGCGGCACCGGCGGGGCGGGTGCGGCGAGGTCCGGCGTCGGGTTTCTCTGTGTCAGGTAGGCGCGTCCTTGCAATGCGCTTTCAGCAAGTTTTAAAATTGTCCCACTGGTGGAGTTGCAGCAGGGGGTTTAAAAAGCCCTCAGGTGGGCGGTGGGCCGGCCGACAGGGAGAGCGGACCGGAGGTGGTAGGCGGTCTAGCAGGGACTCCTGGGTAATGGAGTCCCTGACGCTCGCAGCCCTGCAGCCCTCAGCCAAGGATGAAAAGAACTTCCCCTGTAGAGTCAGAAGCAGCTGCCCCTCACTGCCTCCGGCGATGCGGCACCCGCGGAGCGGGTGCGGCGAGGTCCGGCATCGGGTTTCTCTGTGTCAGGTAGGCGGGTCCTTGCAATGCGCTTTCAGCAAGTTTTAAAATTGTCCCACTGGTGGAGTTGCAGCAGGGGGTTTAAAAAGCCCTCAGGTGGGCGGTGGGCCGGCCGACAGGGAGAGCGGACCGGAGGTGGTAGGCGGTCTAGCAGGGACTCCTGGGTAATGGAGTCCCTGACGCTCGCAGCCCTGCAGCCCTCAGCCAAGGATGAAAAGAACTTCCCCCGTAGAGTCAGAAGCAGCTGCCCCTCACTGCCTCCGGCGATGCGGCACCCGCGGAGCGGGTGCGGCGAGGTCCGGCGTCGGGTTTCTCTGTGTCAGGTAGGCGCGTCCTTGCAATGCGCTTTCAGCAAGTTTTAAAATTGTCCCACTGGTGGAGTTGCAGCAGGGGGTTTAAAAAGCCCTCAGGTGGGCCGGCCGACAGGGAGAGCGGACCGGAGGTGGTAGGCGGTCTAGCAGGGACTCCTGGGTAATGGAGTCCCTGACGCTCGCAGCCCTGCAGCCCTCAGCCAAGGATGAAAAGAACTTCCCCCGTAGAGTCAGAAGCAGCTGCCCCTCACTGCCTCCGGCGATGCGGCACCCGCGGAGCGGGTGCGGCGAGGTCCGGCGTCGGGTTTCTCTGTGTCAGGTAGGCGCGTCCTTGCAATGCGCTTTCAGCAAGTTTTAAAATTGTCCCACCAGACCAGATGTGAGCTAGAGAAGTTTTTTAGAAAAATACGTCTTCACTTCTTTTTCAAAGCTAAAGAGAGTGATACATCATTAAGAGATGATAGCTCCACTAACACAGGCCTACGGCCTAAGTCTACGTTTACACCCCAAGTACATCAAGTACCTTCTAAAGTGAGTACTTTTGAACAAGCTGTGACACATGACGTCATGGCACTTTTTGAAAGTAACCAACCTAATTTCCAAAATCTTCCAACTAAAGAAAGACTTGCCCTAATAAATTTGTCCTCGGATCCATCAATCATAATCAAGCCGGCAGACAAAGGCGGCGCAACGGTGGTCATGGACATGACAACCTACCGCCAGGAATGCCTTAGACAATTGAATGATCAGAGGTCTTACCGACGTTTACTCAGTGATCCCACTCCAAGGCTACTCTTGGAGATCAAAACTTTGGTCGATGAGGGCAACGCAGAAGGTTGGATCACCCCCCAGGAGGCTCAATTTTTGGTTACTCCTAATCCCGTAATGCCAGGGTTCTATTGCCTGCCAAAAATACACAAGGCAACCAGGCCTCCCCCTGGGCGACCTATCATTTCAGGGATTGGTTCTCTCCTGGAACCACTTTCCACCTTTGTGGATTTCTTTCTTAGGCCTCTAGTAAAAGAGATGCCCACATTCCTTCAAGATACGGCTGACGTACTCAGGTTGTTACCAGAGGTTGACTTCGACGTCGGGACTGACCTTCTCGTCAGTTTTGACGTTGAGTCATTATACACTTGCATTCCGCAAGAAGAAACCTTAGAGGCCATTAGACTGCTTCTGGATGCCCGTGACTTAAATAGTATTACTCCGGTCAACTTCATCATGGAGTGCGCCAGATTGGCAATGATGGAGAACTATTTCAGATTTGAGGACGATATCTATTTCCAAACCTCAGGGACCTCCATGGGTAGCATTTTTGCCCCTAGCCTCGCCAACCTTTATGTTCACTTGTTCGAACAAGCTCATGTACTCAACCAAAGCAACCCGTACTTCCACCAGGTGTTGCTATGGAAGAGATACATTGATGACATCCTAGTGATCTGGCGAGGCACACCATCTGAAGTTGGAGCATTCCATGGATGGCTTAACCAGCAGAATTGTTACCTGAAGTTCACCGTTGAGTATAGTCAACATCAATTGCCATTCCTGGATATCTTAATTTTTCCAAGTGGTGGCAAACTGGAGAGTGAACTCTATAAAAAACCTATGTCGAGGAACTCACTGCTTGCATTCAATAGCCACCATCCGCGGGCCCTACGAGAAAATCTTCCAGTGGGACAGTTTTTGCGAGTCCGCAGAAACTGTTCGTCCCTACCACTGTATGAAAAACACGCCACTAAACTGGCCCAGCATCTCCTAGAAAGAGACTATCCTCGCCATCTCGTCAATCGAGCATGGAAAAGGGCTTCCAACAATAATCGAGAAGCTTTGTTGGAAAAGAAAACAGAAAAACAACCACTGGAGAGACTCACGTTTGTCAGCACTTTTAGTGTCCTCTCAAATCAGATTCAAAAAACCATCAGGCGACACTGGAGTATCTTGAATGTGGCACAGAGTGCAGTAACACCACCACTCTTTTCCTTCAAAAGAGCCCCTAGCTTACGTGACACCTTAGTGCACACCAGACCGAGATCACAGATTAGTGATGTGACCAATACACTGTGGAACCTTCCACCCGTATGAGGTCACTATCCCTGTGGGTCATGTAGTGCATGTCCACAAACCTACAAGATCGACAAAGTTGACATAGGCACAGGAAGACCATGGTTGCTCAGGAAGCATACTAACTGCAATACTGAGGGCGTCATATATATGATAACTTGCCCTTTTTCACTAAGATACGTTGGACATACCACTCGTAAAATGAAAATACGAATTAGTGAACATAAGAGTACCATCAGACGCAAAAAACAGTCGACTTGCCTCACTAATCATTTCATCTCTTTCAAACATCAAGCAGAGGACCTTCGGTGGGTGATACTAGAGCATCCATTCATTCCGCCACACATCAGTGGGCGGAATGATGCCATTCCCTGGGTTTCCTTGTAGTCGTGACCAGTCACCATGATGTTTGTTCATTGGGACCTCAGTATGTTGGGTACGATTATCTATCTCTCACAACACCAGTACATTGACCAACGGAGATATCGATGACCTACTGCCACCTATACAGTATTCTCCGCCTCTCAACAAAGCTAACACTATATTTTGTTTTCTTCATTGATTGTTTCTGCATTAATATAAAAATAAAGAAATTTATCATCATAATTATTGCAGTCATGTAAAGAATGTCCTGAATCAACAAAATATATTTTTTGACGCCACCAATGAATATGAAAGAATGCTTTTATTATTATACAGCATTCACTGTCTTTCAACAAAGTCAATACCACTGTTAGGAGACCAAGACCGTAGTATCCCTTTCTGCCGATCTGAGAGTAGTTTAGGGTAGAAATATGCTGTTACGCGCTGCTGACACTACAACTCCCAGATTGCTATAGTGGGAGGCACGTGAGTCGAAAGTCATTGGAGGTTGTGACCAATCACTGACAAAGAAGGGAGGTTCTTAAACCTCCCTCTCCATGATGGCGGCGCTTGGTTTTCCTCGCTACGTGTTTGGTGTTTGGACCTTGGACTTGTCCTGTTCCCGGAATCGTGTGTATGGATATTGTTTCCCGATATCCTTCGTTTCCTTTCTACTACTCGAGCTGGTTCCTTGTGGTTCCGCAGCTACCCGCCTGAACGGGAAGGAGTGCCCGGACCTTGCAACTCCTCCCCGCTTTCCCGCTCCACTTCCCCCCGTCACCTCCGTGACTTGGAATCCGGACTTTGCAACTCCTCCCCGCTTTCCCGCTCCACTTCCCCCCGTCACCTCCGTGACTTGGATTCCGGAGTTTCGTATTGCGCTCGAAAGCGCTGACACGAAACAAACTGTATTGCTGAACTCGGCAGCTCAGTATTAGCTGCTGCATCTTGCTATCGTATATTGTTTACTTCCTGCAAAACGCGAAGAAGCGTTTCTTGTCTACAAACTGTGGCCTCTTTCTTTTTTTGCAACAAGACGCAAGGTAGCGTTTATCTGCAGTCTAACATTGAGATCAACTATGTGTACACGGTTGAACGCGAGGAAGCGTTTTACCCTCATAGTACATTGACATTCTTGATTTTCAGTGGAACATTATTTCCAGGGGAGACGGAGAAACAGAGAGACGGACATCTTTGGAACTTCGAAGTCTTTTGCCTGTTATACTTTGAAGAGAGACCTACAGACTGCTATTTGTTCTATATCCTTTTTTGGTTACATGAGTGCTTCTGAGGCGCTCAGGGAAGCACAGAATTGTTTGTTTGCCACACAGGTCAGGTAAGAGTGTGACAGCATATTTCTCCTAGGAAATGCATGTAGCTAGTCATATATTAGTTAAGTTCACATGTTATTGAACCCATTCTTGTTGTCTTTTCTATCCTCTGCAGGGATCTGTGACTTATTGCCGTTTGGGTCTTGGCCCCGCCACCCCTTTTCTTTGACCTTGGTTTTGGTCTCTCTCTTTTCCTGGGATAGTACCATCCCCTTGTGTGTTTTATACCACGGCGGAGGGTTTGTCCTAGGGGAAGAGATTGATACTGTCTACACTTCTGAGGAGCCTGGTTTCTGCCTGGATACTGGTCTACGCCCGACAGAAAACCAAGCCTACGTTGCATATCTCCTCCCGAGTGTAGACAGTCATGGACGTCAATGACCTAATGGAGGATTCTAACGAAAGTACCCTAAGAGACTTAGCTACTACAGTAGTGAACTTACAGACAGAACTGAAATTATTACGCAATGAGAACCAGAGATTAATGACAGAAAACACAATGTTAAGAACAGAGAGTAAGCCCCTAGAGCCTCAACATAGATTTAAAAGAAGCTATATACAACCTGCACATTTTCAGTTACCCACTACATCCGACCCCGACCAGAGTTCCTCTCAGGCCACGTCTAACCGTGTCCAAGTCACGGTATTGACCCCCCCGCAAATCCCTCTTGCCATGCCAGAACGATTCAATGGCGATAGTCAAAAATATGGTGTTTTCATGAACCAATGTCATTTGAACTTTTTGTGTAAAGCTACCGCCTTTCCGGATGATGCGGCTAAAATTGCTTTCATTATTTCCTATCTAAGTGGTAACGCTGCCTCCTGGGCAGTAACACTCGTAGAAAATGACGACCCTGTCCTGTATAATTTAAATCTATTTAAAGACAGAATGCGAAGTTTGTTCGCTAGGCATACTTATATGCAGGCCAGTGACAACGAGCTATTGAACCTGAAACAGGGATCCAAAGATTTGTTATCATACATTACGACTTTTAATAGGCTAGTAACAGAAACACACTGGCCCGAAGAGAAACGCACTTCTCTATTTTATAGAGGACTCAAAGATGAGTTAAAAGATATCTTATCCCAGATAGTGGATCCCCCTGAAGAATGGTCAGCGTACATAGATCTTGTGGTAAAACTGGATCATCGACTGACGGAACGTAAGGGTGATAAGACTAAAGGAGATTATTCGAAATTAGTGCTACACAGACCAGAAAAGAAGGATACCAGTGAACCCATGCAGATAGGGGGTATTCGAGGTCCACTCACTCCTGAAGAAAAAGAAAAGCGCAGGAAATTAAGTCTGTGTTTATACTGTGGTAAGGCAGGGCATTTTGCGAGAGAATGTCCAATAAAACCCAAAAGCCCTGTCAAGGATGCACAGAGCAAAGTCCCTAAAACTGTACCTTCGGGAAACTGAGTGACTTGGGGAGTACCGAGGTCGCTCTTCCAAGTCCCTGTGTATCTCAGACCTCTCATTGCTTGGCAAATACATGGACCCCTATCCCCAAACCTTTTACCATTAACGTGGTATTTATTCTGCCTTCTCAATGTAGACACACCATGGCTATCCTCCTAGATTCAGGGGCGACTGGTAACTTCCTGGATATAACCCTAGCTAAATCTTTAGGGTTGGAGTTTGTTAAAAAAGACAATCCAGAGAAAGTCCGAGCGGTTGATGGTACTGAATTATCGTCAGGAATGTTGTTGTACCAGACTCCTGAAATCATCGTTTTATGTGACAATGGACACAGTGAGAGTATGTCTTTTGATCTCATTGATGCACCTTCTTTTGGAGCCATCTTAGGGGTGCCATGGTTGCAGACACACAACCCGCAAATAGACTGGACTGCTAGAACAGTCACTCTCCGTTCTGCCCACTGTTTAAACCATTGTTATCAGGACATCACGCATTGGCATACGCCTGTCTATTGTGCCACGACTACCATTGATGGCGCCTCCCTACCTTGTGAATACCGTCAATATGCTGATGTATTCGATGAAGAAAAAGCAATTGCTTTACCACCCCACAGAACCTACGATTGTAGGATCGATTTAGTGCCTGGTGCGGATTTACCTGTAAGTCGTATATACGCACTTACAGAGACAGAAACCAAGTATCTCTATGACTATCTGCAAGACATGTTGAAAAAAGGGTTCATCAGTCACTCCACCTCACCAGTCTCTTCCCCCATCTTTTTCATTCCTAAAAGGGAAGGTGGACTCAGAGCGTGTCTGGACTATCGCTCCTTAAATAAAGTGACAGTAAAAAACAAATACCCTCTCCCCCTTATCTCTACTCTACTAGATCAGGTGCGAAAGGCTACCATCTTTACTAAACTCGATCTACGCGGAGCCTACCATCTGATTCGCATTAGAAAGGGGGATGAGTGGAAAACTGCCTTCCGGACCAAGTTCGGATTATATGAATACAACGTCATGCCCTTTGGCTTGTGCAATGCTCCCGCAGCATTTCAGTTTTTTATCAACGAGATACTGCGGGAGTACTTGGACATCTTCGTCATAGTCTATATTGACGATATACTTATCTATTCTTCTAATGAGGCAGACCATGTGTCGCATGTGCAAACAATCTTGAGTAAATTGCAAGAACATCATTTGTTCGCTAAACTGGACAAAAGCATATTCCACACCAAAAGCGTGGCTTTTCTGGGTTTTATCATTTCTCCCTCGGGGATACATATGGATCCTGCCAAAGTCTCTGCTCTAATTGAGTGGTCTAGTCCAACTTCAGTTAAAGAAATTCAATCCTTCCTGGGATTTGCCAATTTCTACCGCAGATTTGTTTCTAATTTTTCTGACCTTGTCTCACCAATAACCAGATTGCTAAAAAAGGGGGTTGAAGTCCAGTGGGATACCCAGGCGGAGAAAGCGTTTCAAGCCTTATAGGCTAGTTTTACTTCTGCCCCTGTTATCAAGCATGCTGACGAAACACAACCGTACTTTCTTGAAGTGGATGCATCTCAATATGCAGTAGGGGGTGTTTTATCCGAACGCGATAGTGCTCATGGTACACTCCATCCTGTCGCCTACTTCTCCAAGACCTTGACCCAATCGGAACAGAACTATACAATAGGAGAAAGGGAACTCCTTGCAATTAAAAGAGCATTTCAAGAATGGCGCCATTATTTATTGGGTTCCCCTCACGTGATCACTGTATATTCTGACCACCAAAACCTACAATATTTCCGTACGGCTAAGTCCCTGACACCTAGACAATTGAGGTGGGTCTCTTTTTTCAGCGAATATGATTTCCAGATACATTTCCGTCCTGGAATACGTCAAGGCAAAGCTGATGCTTTATCCAGACTAGGAAAAGAGAACAAATGTACAGTGGAGAAACCTTTGCCTATCATCCCAGAACATAGGCTCATTGTGGTAGGAGATAGAACAGTGGACTCCCATACCTTTCTTGCACATCTTGAAAACGCTTACACTCATCTAGATCAGGAGAAATGGATAGAAGATACCAGCAATGTCATAAAGGATAAGCTATGGTTTCATGATCATAAACTCTTTCTGCCCACCAAAGAAACACAACAACTGATACTGCACTGGTGTCATAACTTGCCCTTGGTGGGACATCCCGGAGAAACCAAAACGCGACAAATGTGTCAAAGATGGTTTTGGTGGCCCAAAATGGTTCAGGATGTTAGCGACTACGTCAAAGCCTGTCCTACTTGCGCCAGACAAAAGTCATCACACTCCGCACCCGTTGGGTTGTTACAACCTCTTCCTGTTCCTAATAGTCCCTGGACGTCCATTAGCATGGATTTCATTACTGATTTACCTGTAACTCATGGTTATACTGCTATCCTGGTGGTGGTAGATCTACTATCCAAAATGGCCCATTTTGTACCCCTTAAAAAGTCACCTACTGCTTTGTAACTTACCGAAGTCTTTATACGTGACATTGTGAGACTGCATGGTCTACCTTCTATAATCATCTCGGACAGAGGGCCCCAATTCATTTCTAGATTTTGGCAAGAAATGTGTAAAGCCCTACACATTGATCACAGACTGTCCTCCGCATATCATCTTCAGACGGATGGACAAACCGAAAGAACAAATCAAACATTGGAACAATACCTACGATGTCTGATTACTACTTCTTGTCATGATTGGGTACAGGCTTTACCCCTTGCAGAATTCGCATACAATAACTCCACTCACTCCGCTTCCAAGATTTCCCCATTCTTTTTCACATCCGGTTATCATCCTAAGTTTCTACCACTAGAACATCTACCCTCTGACACCCTAGTTCTTGCAGTTAGAGAGCAACACGATAATCTGTTACACATTTGGAACCTAGCTAGAGACGAATTAACACAAGGCAAAGCTGCAATAAAGACACAAGCTGATAAACATAGACCTCCCGCTCCAGACGATAAAGTAGGGGATAAAGTGTGGCTTTCATCCAAAAACTTAAGACTAGAGGGTCCCCGCAAGCTTCAACCCAGATTCCTAGGGCCTTTTGAAATCCAGAAAGTTCTTTCCCCTGTGGCACTCAAATTGAGTCTTCCCCCGAGTTGCCGGTACATCCTGTCTTTCATACCTCCTTACTAAAACCCTATTTGGTACCAGCACACCCTGAACCCCCTCCACCACCTGTCACTGTTGAAGGAGAACTAGAGTATGAAGTCAAAAGAATCTTAGATTCTAGACATCTTAGAGGTAAACTGCAATATTTGATTGATTGGGTGGGTTACCCTCCTGAAGATAGAACATGGGAACCCGCAGAAAACATACATGCCCCAGATTAGTACGAAGGTTCCATGCATTGAACCCCTCTAAACCCAGACCCGTTAGGAGACCATTGGGGGGGTACTGTTAGGAGACCAAGACCGTAGTATCCCTTTCTGCTGATCTGAGAGTAGTTTAGGGTAGAAATATGCTGTTACGCGCTGCTGACACTACAACCCCCAGATTGCTATAGTGGGAGGCACGTGAGTCGAAAGTCATTGGAGGTTGTGACCAATCACTGACAAAGAAGGGAGGTTCTTAAACCTCCCTCTCCATGATGGCGGCGCTTGGTTTTCCTCGCTACGTATTTGGTGTTTGGACCTTGGACTTGTCCTGTTCCCGGAATCGTGTGTATGGATATTGTTTCCCGATATATCCTTAGTTTCCTTTCTACTACTCGAGCTGGTTCCTTGTGGTTCCGCAGCTACCCGCCTGAACGGGAAGGAGTGCCCGGACCTTGCAACTCCTCCCCGCTTTCCCGCTCCACTTCCCCCGTCACCTCCGTGACTTGGAATCCGGACTTTGCAACTCCTCCCCGCTTTCCCGCTCCACTTCCCCCCGTCACCTCCGTGACTTGGATTCCGGAGTTTCGTATTGCGCTCGAAAGCGCTGACACGAAACAAACTGTATTGCTGAACTCGGCAGCTCAGTATCAGCTGCTGCATCTTGCTATTGTATATTGTTTACTTCCTGCAAAACGCGAAGAAGCGTTTCTTGTCTACAAACTGTGGCCTCTTTCTTTTTTTGCAACAAGACGCAAGGTAGCGTTTATCTGCAGTCTAACATTGAGATCAACTATTTGTACACGGTTGAACGCGAGGAAGCGTTTTACCCTCATAGTACATTGACATTCTTGATTTTCAGTGGAACATTATTTCCAGGGGAGACGGAGAAACAGAGAGACGGACATCTTTGGAACTTCGAAGTCTTTTGCCTGTTATACTTTGAAGAGAGACCTACAGACTGCTATTTGTTCTATATCCTTTTTTGGTTACATGAGTGCTTCTGAGGCGCTCAGGGAAGCACAGAATTGTTTGTTTGCCTTAAGGTCAGGTAAGAGTGTGACAGCATATTTCTCCTAGGAAATGCATGTAGCTAGTCATATATTAGTTAAGTTCACATGTTATTGAACCCATTCTTGTTGTCTTTTCTATCCTCTGCAGGGATCTGTGACTTATTGCCGTTTGGGTCTTGGCCCCGCCACCCCTTTTCTTTGACCTTGGTTTTGGTCTCTCTCTTTTCCTGGGACAGTACCATCCCCTTGTGTGTTTTATACCACGGCGGAGGGTTTGTCCTAGGGGAAGAGATTGATACTGACACTTCTGAGGAGCCTGGTTTCTGCCTGGATACTGGTCTACGCCGGACAACCACATTTCGTTTCCTTCATTGACCATTTCTGCACTTTTACCATCAATATTATTGCAGTCAAGGAAGATTGTCCCGCATTTACGATATATATTTGTTGGCCCCACCTATTAATATGAAATAATGCTCCCCTCTTCATCGTGCTTTAATAGCAAATACAATAGCGAGCCATTGCGCATGAGCATGGAAAACAACACTGCTCTGTGAATACGCGCTTGACGAGCGCATGACGAGCGCCTTGTTCACTACACGTCCGCGCATGTGCGCCAGATATCGAGAAGGATTAGCGGACTTAACTTCTATGAGAGTGCGCAGGCGCTGGCAAGTAACCACATGACTTACACGGCAATCTAAAAACTAATTGGCCCCCCACAACAAGTAATCTCGCAATTCCGACCAATTAGAGATGGTATTTAAACGGAAGAGGCTGTCCGGTCGGTACCTCCACTTCCCTCGGATGTTTGCGAGAGGTACCGACGGACAGGTGAGTTCTTTAGCTTAGGAGCGCTCTGTGGTGACAGTAATTAGTCTCTGAATGAGCCCAAGGCTCCATTATTCTGCCTTAGTTTATGTAAACATAGTTTCCCCTCGCCTGGTATTCTTTACAGCTTGAGTGAGAACAGGGGCCACTTCCTCTTTCCTCTTGCTCTTGGGAGCCTTGTTTGCCATGTTTGCCATTTTTGTCTTTTCAAACACATCAATAAAACAAATTTTGGCAATATGATTAATCATATTTCTATATTCACTGGTCCTGTTTTGGTCAGGCTATGATATAGGGCGTGCAGTCCAGTGTTTTTAAGATTAGGTTTTTTTTATGCAAAGCCAGTGAGCTGGGGACAATGTATGATTAATATTATGTTTTCCCCCTTTTTTTCATTGCAAATTAGAGCGGGGCCTCAATTTCCCGAGTAGGTTGCCGGGTGAGGTGAGGTCTTCTCCCACATAAAGCTGGGTGAGTATCTCATTGGAGGCTAATACCTCCCTGAAATAGAAATAGAGATTTTTTACTCTTGTGTTGCGGCTAAGTAAATATTACTTATGCTAGTGTGTGTTCTTACAATTATCTATGTGTGTGAGGTGACTATATACATTATACTTATACATATATATACGTTGATAGTTTTCTTTTTACAACAGGAAAGGAAAGCTAGGTCTCCAGGATAAATTGGGGCTCCAAGGTCCAGGGAGACTGCTGTTTTTGTTAAGTATCAAATGTTCTTCTTTTTCACTACACTTTGTATATTTGCAGTAGCTGTTACATCATTGGGTCCTGAAGAAAGCCGGATAATTTCTCCAACTGGCTGAAACATGTTGACCGTCCTGCACAGCGCCACTTTGTAGTTATTAATTTCCACTACAGGGCGTGGTTTTAATTTTGACACTTAGACAATCCTGATTAAACATAATTTTTGTTTAAGTAGTCAATTTTAGTTTCACTTTTCACTTTGAGCACTGCACTTTTTTCATCTCTTTCCACCCTCTTGAGCATTATCTTGGCAAGAGTCTTTTGACAGATCCAGACCCGCACCATCGTTCGATGGTTAGAGTGGTACTAGGATCATGCACCAACTCCCACATGACGATACTCCGCCAATGGTCGGATGGGTATTTCTCAGCCAGATATGACTCAGCATGTATAGTATGTGGTCTCTCTCATCTTAGTTTTTGTGTTAACACACACTCAGGACCCAGTATCCCCCTTTTGTAGTTTGTGAGGCCTAAGGTACCCCCATGGGTAGGGTGCAGGGTATATGCAAGGTAGGACAAGTACTGGTGTGTGTGACATGTCTTGATAGCGAAATACTGTGTATTTCGTTCTTCACTGTTGAAAGGCTGTCTGTCCTATAGACTATCATTGGGGCTGCATTGTCACACTTTTACATGTGTAACTTTCAATAGGGACAAGATGGAAAAATGAAGTTTATGCACTCTGAACTCAGAATTTATTAACACACCTTTTGGTAAAGATGTATTTTAAATTGAGTGTTTGAAAATGCCACTTTTAGAAAGTGGGCATTTTTATACTTTACCATTCTGTGTGAATCTGACTGTTTGAGTGACAGGAGCAGGGGATGTGCATTCACTCTAGACAGTCACCAGTGGGATTGAGGTGTGTCCTGCCTTGTATAGGTTACTCATCGCTTGGCTGCATAAACCTGGTCTGCATTCATAGTGGTGGGATGAGCTTCGCGAACACCTGAATAGGCTGTGTCTCCTTTGCTTAATGATGTGGTCCTGATGGACCAGGGAAGACAAGACTGGTTTGGACTCGGCTCAGAGACCCCTACCACAAAGAGAACGAAAAGAAAGTGGTGAGACCGCTGACATCTTTTCTTTCCCCGCAGGAGGGGGCGGGCCGGCACTACAAGCCCCAGTGTTCTTCACAGCTGCTCGCCACCGACACCTGCATCCTCGCGCCAGGAGGTGCTTAAAGCCTGCCCAGGTCTCCCGCAGTACGGGAGACCACTGACATAGTTTCTTTGCCCACAGGAGGGCCCAGGGCCGGCACTACAAGCCCCAGTGTTCTTCCCTGCTGCACGCTATTGACGCCTGCATACTCGTGCCAGGAGGCGGCTAAAGCCTGCCCAGGTCTCCCGCAGCTCGAGGCCGGGCTGGGCCCACTCTCCTGTCTGGTTGATCTAGAAAGGTCTCATAGAATGTGTTTATTGGAACAACCATCGCCAGGGGGTGTTCCTGATGTATCTATGGACAAAGCTTTCTAGGAGGCCAGAAGGTAGCTGTGTTTTCAGCTTAAATGTGATGCATCCCTAGTGGAACAAGAGCCTGCACGTGGAAGGGGATAAGGCTGTTTTCATCCTTCCTGCATCCCTCAGAAGCCCAGCTTAAAGTGGACGTTGACTGAAAAGATAAATATAAGGTACTCTCTCTTGTCTGATTTAAAATTACCTGGTGTTAACTTGACATTATGGGAAAATGGAAAATTGTTGAGAGCGGCTTGGGTGAAGGCCAAAAAAGGAAATCAAAAAAGAAAGTCATGAGTTGTAGCCCAGCTGTTAAGAAAAGGGTTTTGGATCATATAGATAGTCCAATATCACAATGTGAGGTTTTATATGATCCAGCCACCATGAGTAGTCCACCAGCATCGACTGCACAGCCTGACCCTTGCCCTCCTGCAGACACCAGGTGGGCACCTACCATGTTCATGAAGGTTAAAAATACAGGTATACAGCCGACAACTTCAACTGCGCTGCCTTCCACCATAAGTCCTCACGATAGTACTGTTTTATTACTTTCAAATGACTTCCCCTGTAGTAATAGGTTTTCTGTGCTACATGCCCAGGTTCATCCTAGTCCTGAGGTCACCCTGAATTGTCTAGTTGGCCTTACAACTGACAAGGGCAAGCAAACCGGCATGCTTACCGAGAAGTAAAGCCCCTTAACCCCACGACTGCTGATCCACCTGTTGAAGAACTCCCCCACAAGTCCCTCAAGTTCCAGATCCTAGACCTGGCCCAGGAAGTCAAAGATCTTAAAACTCAGGTTAATAGTCTTTCTGACTCCCTGTTCAAGATTCATCTTATGAAAAAAACAAAGAAGCATTCTTCCTGCCAGCTCTGCAGGGGAACCTGGGATAGTAAATTGTGTGATACAGACAGGTGTGTCACCGGAGGGGTAATCAGAGGGAAATACAAGACATGGCAAAGAGGGGGGACACTCCACTTGTTGCTACAAAACAAAAATGGCTCCTCGATACCAACTTGTGTGAGCAGGCCTGTAATAGGGGAGTTGGTCTACGACATCGACCTAATTTTGGGTAAACAGTCATAATATCGATTCCAAAATATAGAATGGACATAATATCGAAGTAAAAATATAGAATGGACAAAATATCGAATGGACACAATATAGTGGTTAAAAATATCGAATTGAAGGTAAGTAATATTGATTTTCAAAATATAGAAGTCAAAATATCGAAGTATACAATATAGGCATTAATTATATCGAATTTTTAATATTATACAGTTTTTTAAAAGTGTTTTGTATGTTAGTATATGTGTGAAAAGTGTATATTCATTTTTGTAATGTAATGTATGTTTAATTTATTTTAAGTAATGAATTTTACGGTATTTAATTTTTGCGTAATTTAATTCTTTAGCGGGTTGTGCGTTTATAGGGGAATAGGGTGGGAAGTAATTTAATTATATTAAATTAAATATAAATTTTTAGCAATTATTATACATTTTTAATTAAATTTAGCTTTTTAGTTCTGTAGCGGGTTGTGGGTTTATAGGGGAATAGGGTGGGAAGTAATTTAACTGTAATTAATTAAATATTTTTATTTATTTATTAGTATTCATTTTGATTTTATTGTTAATTTTTAATTGGTAATTACTTTTTATTAATTGATTAATTGTTAATTATGTTAATTTTCTAAATGTATTTTCTGTAGCGGGTTGTGGGTTTATAGGGGAATAGGGTGGGAAGTAATTTAATTGCAATTAAGTAAATATTTTTATTTATTTATTGGTATAGATTTTAAATTTATTGGTAATTAATTTTTAATTGGTAATTAATTTCTATTAATTGGCAATTACGTTTTATTAATTGGCAATTATTTTGTATTAATTAAATATTTGATAATTATGATAATTGCATTAATGTATTTTCTGTAGTGGGATGTGGTTTTCTAGGGGAATAGGCTGGGAAGTAATGTAATTGTAATTAATTACATAATAAAATACTTTTTGTGTATTGATAATTAATTTACTGTTAATTATTAATTAGTATTAATTTTTATTATTAATTAGTTTTTGTTATTGAAAAATAATTAGTTGTTAAATAATTATGAATAGGTTATTACTTTTTAATAACTAATATGTATTTGTATTCCTAATTAATTATTACATAATATTAAATTGGTTATTAATTTCAATTAATGTTTTATTGGTATTGATATTTAATTTATTTTTAAAAATATATTAAATCATTACTTTCCCTACTGTTAAACTCACTGGAGTGGGAATAGTAATTTTCACCCTCCCGCTATCCAACGCGTTCCCTACTGTTGCACTCTCTGGAGTGGGAATAGTATTTTTTACCCCTACGCTATCCAACGCTTTCCCTAGTGTTGCACTCTCTGGAGTGGGAATAGTAATTTTTACCCTTACGCTATCCAACGCTTTCCCTACTGTTGCACTCTCTGGAGTGGGAATAGTAATTTTTACCCTTACGCTATCCAACGCTTTCCCTACTGTTGCACTCTCTGGAGTGGGAATAGTATTTTTTACCCCTGCGCTATCCAACGCTTTCCCTACTGTTGCACTCACTGGAGTGGGAATAGTCATTTTTACCCTTCCAATATCCAACGCTTTCCCTACTGTTGCACTCTCTGGAGTGGGAATAGTAATTTTTACCCCTACGCTATCCAACGCTTTCCCTACTGTTGCACTCTCTGGAGTTGGAATAGTAATTCTTACCTTCCCGCTATCCAACGCTTTCCCTACTGTTGCACTCTCTGGAGTGGGAATAGTAATTTTTACCCTTATGCTATCCAACGTTTTCCCTACTGTTGCACTCACTGGAGTGGGAATAGTATTTTTTACTCCTACGCTATCCAACGCTTTCCCTACTGTTGCACTCTCTGGAGTGGGAATAGTAATTTTTACCCCTACGCTATCCAACACTTTCCCTACTGTTGCACTCTCTGAAGTGGGAATAGTATTTTTTACCCCTGCGCTATCCAACGCTTTCCCTACTGTTGCACTCACTGGAGTGGGAATAGTATTTTTTACCCCTACGCTATCCAACGCTTTCCCTACTGTTGCACTCACTGGAGTGGTAATATTAAATTTTACCCTCCTGCTATCCTACGGTAAAATATTGTACATTTTTTTATTAATAACTTAAATTAATTATATCTTAATTTTAAGGTTATTTGAGTATTTTTAAGTATGTTTTAGTTAAATATATTTATCATTTCATTAATTTTAAATTACTTTTAAGACATTTAAAAAAAATCGATATTTTGACTGACTATATTTTTTACAGACTATATTTTGGATTCGATATTTTTGTACTTACCTGTTTGTAGATAGGAATTCGATATTTTTGCATTCTATATTTTGGCAACTATATTTTGGTAAGTCTATATTTTGTCATTCTATATTATGTCAGTGATCCCTAATTTTGACATCCCCCCTCCACCCGTGACTGCTGTCCCCACTTCTTTGGTAGAACCACCTAACACCACACAAACTACAGTTGGGGTTCCAAATAAGAGAAAGGTAGTTTACTTAACGGGTGTTCCCAAACTTCCACCTATCTGTACGAGAGAAGACGAGGCCTCTTTAATTAATAAGAGTATCCAATGGATCCGACAAGTAAGAGGCTGTCGGTTGTCATCAAGGAAATGTAAAAGGAGCTTATAGATGTCCAATATGGGGTGGTCTCTCGGGATGCTATAGCTCTCACATTCTACTGCCATGACATAGTTGAAAACCTGGTGACATAAGATTTACGTACCCATCATCAAACAAAATCTAATATTCGCATGAAGCATTCACTTCCTGAGGCAACCCCATTAGTTAATTCTCCTCCCTCCTTACCCTGTGACACTAGGTCATCACCGCTAAGGGAAATAGACTGACAACCACACTCTCCCTCTTGCACAATAAAACAGGACCTTCCACTGGCCCAGACAGAGAACTACACCACCCAGCCAGTAAGCGCAACTCTTGATCTAGAGCAAACTAACAATTTTACTGGGTAGAGCCCTATGAGACACTTTGCGGGGAAATCAGACATTGGGATTGGTATTAAATCCACAACCTATCTGTTATTACATCAAACATCCCTATTGTCTTGGAATATCGCAGAGGTTAGGTCCAAGACAGAGTCCGAAAACTGGAACTCCTTTATTGAACAACATGACATCTGCCTATTCGAGGAAAGATGGTCAGTTGTTCGAGTTTTCTGCACAGGATATCTACATTTATACACCCCGGCCATCACTGGATGCAAGGTTCACCCATCTGGGGGGATAACTATGTGGAATCACCAAGGTATCAGCCGCACGGTCCGCAAGAGCCCGACAGGGAGCCCTAACATCCTTGCCATTCGACTGACAAACAGTCCTCTCGGCAATATTGATATTTACAACATATACGCAAAAGGGGTTAGACGTGGGGGGAAATTTGACACCATAGCGGTTCTAGATGAGTTCTTGGACAACAGGGCAGGGGAATCCTCAGTTATAATAGCGGGTGACTTTAATGTTACCTTCGAGCCGTTGGATAGTGAGAATAGTGACCTTTCAGCGGATGAAGATGCCGCTTGGGATATCACCAAGCTGAAGTTAAACCCAGTAAAACGATGGTCACAAGCAGAGATACACTAAAAGCATTCTGTCTCGAAAGAGGTATCAGGGCGGCTAATGGCAGAACTACTTCTGACAGAAAAGGGGTTAGTACATATAATAACGGCCATCACTTTAGCCATATCGATTACCTCCTTATTGACCTAAATCTATGGTATATCCTTACTAACATGGCTGTTATAGATCGAGTGGAGAGTGACCACAACCCACTTTCATTTATTCTATGCATCCTGCAACTTGAAGAACCAGTTCATCCTCCTGTTTTAACATCTACCAGAGATCTACTGTTCAACCGCCGGAGGTTACTAAAGGCAAAATTCAAAGAAAATGGAATCCGTACATGTCACTCTGCGATTCTACAAGTGATGGATTCAGTAGACCCACAATTTATTTGTCGAATGATCAAATATGTCATTAATTTCGAAAAAACAAACAAAAATGTTTGTAACGAGTTAATACCACCCTGAATGTTTAGGACTCTTAAAACTGTATCTTTTATTAGTGAATTACCTTTTTTTTAAACTCCATAGTATCATTGTCTTTTACAATTTCACTCAACTGTTGTTTTTAACACTTGTATAATAATGTATATTTCTAAATATATATATATTTTTTTCAACAAGATTGCATTTCACATTGTAACGGTTTTTATTAACTACACAATAAAATCTTTATATACTGTTCAGCAATGACGTGAGGAGGCTTAAATGGTACAAAATAATTAATAATCCAGAATCACTGTCCACTATCAGTAGGGACGTGGATGACGTGGTCATCGCGTTGGAGGCCCTCCGCGTTAATACTCAACCGGTAGGCCTAACAACTACCATTCACATCTCTCTATTCGATAAAGTGCGGTCTCACTTTCAGAGGTCATATAGTGACAAATACCCCGATTCTCCAACCCGTCAAAATTGTACAATAAAGAAGACTGGTTAGCTCGTAAAACTCTTGGGGGTGCCATCAGAACTAAAAACCTGAATACTATAAGGGACTCCAGGAAGGCTTATAAAATTGCCCAGGCAAAAGCTAAAAAGGAGTGGGATGATAGAAGGTGAATGGAATTGAAATGTGCAAGGAGTAATTTGCAACACTTCTGGGTTCTTGTAAAATGGGCCAGGGGTGCACATCCCCTCCCCCAGATGATCACGTTGCTCCAGACTCATAGGTAAAACATTTTTCCCTTCAATATTGTATCAGTGCCAATGAGGATTATGAACCTCTAGTAATGGCCCCTAGCTACCCGTCGGGCCTGGTATTTGAGTCATCAGATGTAATGGTGGCCCTCAATGCAATCATGGGGGAGGAGAACCCCGGGCATCAACAGCATTCCAACAGATGTCTTCTTATACGATAAGGAGAAGTGGTGTATGTACATAAGGCTCTTAGCAAACTGCCTCGCCCAGGGTGCCCCCATCCCAGATTCATCGAAGGGGGCAGAGATTATACCAGTCTACAAGAAGGGGGTTAGATCATGGCCCAAGTACCATCGGCTCATCAGCCTTATTGACTCCATCCAAAAAGTGGTGGCACGCCTTTCCCTGGGAAAATTACAAGAATGGATAGATGACAACGACATTCTAACTCCTCACCAGGCAGATTTCTGTATGCACATTAGCACAATAGACCAAGTCTTCAGATTTATCTTGATATATTGGCGAACAGTGGTGCTCGGCGATGGCAGCATGTATGCAGCATTTGTCGACCTATAATCAGCTTTTGATCTAGTGTCCAATAATAAGTTATGAGTGGTTCTACAGGACTTAGGTATGTCGAAGGACCTGTGAAACCTTCTTAGTTCAGCTTCCTGAGAACAACTTTGCTCACATACGCTGGGGCACACAAGGGAACATCACTGACCCATTCCCGGTCGAAAAAGGAGTGCGCCAAGGGCGTTTTGGCACCCTCTTTGTTCTCACTTTTCATCACTGAGGTTGCTAAATTTTTATCTCTCACACCCACTGATGCCCCGACCCTAGCGGGCTCCACAGTTCCCATTCTAATGTTTGCAAACGACACGCTTATTATCTCAAAGACACCTAGTAGATTACAGTGTGCGTTGTCTCTGTTTGAAGACTTCTGCAAGCTTAGAGGGCTAAAGATCAATGCGGATAAAACCAAACTCATGATTTCTAATGAACATTGATCATTTAGGGGCAAAATTATCATGGAGGGTGTACCACTAGAGCAAGTGGATGGATGTCTTTACATACTTAGGCATCACCCTGGAGAAAAAGATGATATGGAGGCCCCACATCGAAAAAATGGTGTTAAAACATAGACAACTAGCGGAAGCCCTAAGTAAAGAATTTAACTCCTCTCTGACTAAACCAGTAAGTCCTGTGTAAGAGATGTATAGTGCAAAGGTGGTTAGCTCAGTCTTGAATGGGTCAAAACTTTGGGGGTTTGGAAATCTGACACAGCTACTTCTGCTGAAAATAAGTTCCTACGAACATTCATCAGCATTGCAAAAGCACCCCTTCTTTCCCACTGCTTAGTGATATGGGAAGGTATTCGTTGGTTGATCTTACTAGGCTGCATCCCATATTATACTGGCGTGAAATATGGAGTACCCCTGAGCTATCCACCTATGCAAGCGGTCTTAGGAATGTTTTAGAGGCAGACCTCTTCCACAAAATAGGCTGGGTCAGAGACATGAAAGGGGCACTGTTCACAATGGGCCTGACCAATTTGTGGGACAATCCATATAATCTGCAGTCTATAACCAAGGAAACATTAAAGGAAAGATACTGAGGAATGGTAGGACTAAATAGTATCAGTGCAAGTGACAGCAGAACGCTGACTGGGAGGTTTATATCAGCAAAACCTTGCCCCGTCTTAAATCTTACTGGGACATTATATCCAAGCCCCTCAATCATAAACTTTATATTCAATTCAGAGTGGGTACCCTGCCTCTAAAATCTTTTATGCGAAATGGACAGCGTTGGGGACAACAAGTGCCCACACTGTGTTGAAATTGGTGAAACCTACTCACATATCCTCTTTGTTTGTTCCTCTAATGCTGCTACCTGTAAGATCTGGCTAGTGCCAACAAGTAAGAACTTGGGCACTAGGCAAAGTATAAAAGAATTGAGAATTTTGATGATGGACCCTGCAACTTGCTTTGCAATTGCCCTAGCCACATTTTTAAAGTTGATGTGGTGCATTTGATCAAAATATGTAGTAACTGAGAATAATCAAGCTCCTTCACAAGTTGGTTACTCCTCTGGTGGGACTTTGACTTGATCTTCTTATAGGATGCTATTTAAACTCTATTGTATTAGTAGATTATTTGTCCCATTAGCACTTTCAGACATGTTTTTATTCTCAATCTACATTGGTGTTTTAACTACACGTCTGATTTTATCTTTATTTGTTATCCTGTGATAATATTGCCAGTTGTATGTGTGAGAAGTTAGCCTGGCATATAGTGTCCACTATTCTAGTGGGCACCTTGCACCAGTCTAATCGACCCTTATTGATGGTGGTTGTAAAGTCAACCTTATAGACAAGCTATCCTAGTGGTAGCATGGACCAGCAGTCTTATGCTAAGACTTCAGAGAGCATGTGAAGCAAGCTGTTTTACCAATTATAATCCCTTGAATACCAAATGAAAGGACACCACACAAGGTATATATCAAATATATATGTATTTATTTCTAACACAACCCCTCTGCACTCTTTATGAGGTCAGAGGTCAAAGTACATCACAAGTTACTCAATTAGCATACAATAAGTTGCACAAATACAGTTATGCTCTAGGGGCCTCACAAACCATATACTAAGGAAGTGGTATAAGAACCACGTGAGAGTTAGACAGCAGGCCTAGGGCCTGTAGAATCGCTGGGACTACACTAAACAACCAAAGGTTAGGAAGTAGGAGGCCCAGGGGAGACGCGTGCAGTGTCTAAACACAGTCGCGAGTTACCATTGACTTATAATGGGAAACGAAGAAGTTACAAAGTTACTGTTTAAGGACACTTCCGGATGGACTAGGGTATAACCCTTTTAAACTAGGACACTTTGAGAGTCAAGACCCACGGGAGCACCGGAGTACTCGTGTTACCTCACCTAGGGAAGCCGGGTGCATAGGTGCCTTTTGGTGTCCGGTGTTGTCGTCGTTTTCTATGGAGATCTGCAAAGAAGTGCTGCAGGGGACCAGAGGAAAAGTGTCCGGGTGGATCGGTGATGTGGAGAACCTAAAAGCAGAGGGGACAGAGTCTGTGTCACTAGCCAGTGACCAGGAAGGAACCAGGCGATGTTGCATGCTTGAAGGTGAAGAAGGTGAGTTTGTCTCTTCAGCCACAAGGTCCAGGAGGCATCGACGATGACCAGGAGCTGGATACGAGCTGTCCCACATTGGATCTAGTTGACTGCAGTATCGGTATCTGGATTGGACCCAACAAGCCTTGGCAACCGCAACCCACTCAGGATGACAAGATTGGCTCTGTTGCAGACCAGCAAGGTCTGTGGTGCTTCTCCTTTAAAGGGAAGCTGGAGCAAGCCTGGCGCAACCAGGAAAGCAGTTTAGTTTAATAGAAAAGTCTTCAGAGGGCTCACTAGCCAATGGGCAAGGAACCGGTAAGATGTGTCAAGCTTAAATGCAAGAGCAGTCCCCACGCGGCACTCGTGGAGTGTAGAGGGCTGAGCTTTGGTGCAAATGGTGCTCGGGTCTCGGGCTTCTCGCACCCCAATGCACAACTGTGAAGGTACCTCGGTAGTTGAGCAGTTAGCAAAATGCAGGATGTCCAGGGTGTTTGGTCCCACGTCTCTCGTGTCCGCCATGGGTCTCAGCTTTGCTGTGGATGTGGGTCGGAGTTAGAGAAGTCTAAGAGTCTAGTTTCTGTGTTACTGAGTCTTCGGGTTTCGGCAGGAGCGTCAACAAAGCAGACCAGCAAGTTACTGGTGGTGCCAGTTTGCACAGGGTGGTCACTCCTTGACCACAAGGGAGATGGCTTCCATCTTCTAGTCAGAATAGAATGTCGAAGGTCCAATAGTTCTGTATCAAAGTTTCTTTCCAGGATAATCTAAAGTCCTGGGGACACAGCTCCTATACTTATACTAAGCTAGGGGGCTGGATTACCTGCCTAGGTCCCTCCTATGGGTGGACCAGAGAAGGGAGTGGTTACACCCCTTTCCCTTTGTCCAGTTTTGCGCCAGAGCTGGGGCTGGAGTGCCCCAGCAACTGGTTTGAACCGGGCTATGCATGGAGCACCTTGTGTGCCCCAGGCAATGTCTAGATGCATTCACTGAATGCAGCCCTCCCTGCCCCAATACACATAACCCCTGTCTGGGGAGGTGCTGGCACCTCCCTGGACAGGAAACCTATTGTCCAGGCTGCCCTTGCAGGAGTCTCCCCCAGCACCAGGTGGTCAGACTCGTGTCTGTGGCAGCAGCATCCATTTTGTGATGCTGAGGCTCTGTTTAACTTTAACCGGGTAAAGCAGTAACATACATGTCTTTTCCCTCTAGAAGGGTGGAATGCTACCCCCGCCCCCAGAAATGGCGGGGGGTAGTATTTCAAAGTGTTTGACACCTTACATGGCATGTTTTGATAAAGCCAAACCAAAGTTAGCATTAACCGCGAGGATTATAATGCACTTAAGAGTATAAGGTATGGCTATATCATAGAACAGCTATAAGGAGATGGTTCCGAAAGCTGCAGAGGGGCTCAGCTCATGCTAGGGCACCCTCTCACATAAAACCAAGTACTCTGCCTCCAGGATTGTCGAGGCCTGCCAAAGGAGTGACTTATAGGTGCATATGTGTCTCTATATATGTATATATATATATATATATATATATATATATATATATATATATATATATATATATATATATATATATATATATATATATATATAGATATAAGTATACTATATCTAAGTAAGGGGTGACTACACCACCTTACCCAGGTTGCAATTGCAGACCCGTGGTGTCAGGATATAGCCATACCATATATTCTGAAGTGCATTATAATCCTCGCGGTTAATGCTAACTTTGGTTTGGCTTTATCAAAACATGTCGTGTAAGGTGTCAAACACTTTGGAATACAACCCGCGTCAGTTCTGGCGGCGGGGGTAGCATTCCACCCTTCTAGAGGGAGAAGACATGTAGTTACTGGAAAACCCGGTTAAAGTTAAACAGAACCACAGCATCACAAAATGGATGCTGCTCCCACAGACACGAGTCTGCCCTCCTGCTGCTAGACGAAACTCCGGCAGGGGAGGCCTGGACAATAGGTTTCCTGTCCAGGGAGGTGCTGGCACCTCCCCAGACAGGCTTTAGTGTATTGGGGCAGGGTGGGTTGCATTCAGTGAATGCTTTTCAGACACTGCCTGGGGCACACAAGGTGCTCCATGCATTTCCTAGTTCAAACCGGTTGCTGGGGCACTCAGCCCCAGCTCTGGCGTGAAACTGGACAAAGGGGAAGGGGTGTAACCACCCCCTCCCCAGGTCCACCCATAGGAGGGACCTTAGAGTTAGTCCAACCCCTAAACTTACTATAAGTATAGAACCCCAGTCCCTAGGACTTCAGATTACCCTGGACGAAATTCTGCAACATATATCCTGGACCTTCGACATTCCATTTCGACTGGAAGATGGAAGACATCTCCCTTGTGGTCAAGGAGTGTCCACCCTGTTCAAACAGGCACCAACTGCATCTTTGCTGGTCTGCAATTTCGAGGCTCCTGCCATATCCCGAAGAATCTGTGACATAGGACACAGACTTCCAGACATCTCTGACGCTGACCCGAGCTCCCAGAAAAGCTGAGACCCGTAGCGGACACGAGAGAGACGTGGGACCGGAACTCCTGGACATCCTGCATTTTGCAAGCGGCACCTACTTCCCGAGGTATCCTGAAGTTGTGCAATGGGGTGTTTGAAGCCCCATCCCCGAGCACCATTTGCACCGAAGCTCAGAGGCCCACATTCCACGAGTGTCCCGTGGGCCTGCTTTGTGCATTTCAGCTCAACGCATCTTTGCGGTTCCTGGCCCATTGGCTAGTGAGCCCCCAAGAAGACCAAACCTAAAACTACTTTACTTTCCTGGTTGCTCACGGCTTGCTGCAGCTTCCCTGCAAAAGAGAAGCACCTCAGACCTTGCTGGTCTGCACTGAAGCCAATCTTGACATCCTGTGTGGGTTACGTTTGCCAAGGCTTGTTGGGTCCAATCTGGATACCGCCACCACAGTCAACTAGATCCTATGTGGGACAGCTCAAATCCAGCTCCTGATCATCATCGACGCCTCCTTGACCAAGTGGCTGAAGAGACAAACTTTACCTTTTCACCAGAAATCACCCGACATTGGCTGGCAGCTTTCCATCGCCATCCTGCTCACTGGCAAGTGGCCCAGACTCTGTCCCTTCCGCTTTCAGGTTCTTCAGATCTTTGATCCACTCTTGGATCCACCCGGACACTTTTCCTCTGGTCGCCTGCAGCACTTCTTTGCAGCTCTCCATTGAAAACAACGGCGAAACCCGACACCAAAAGGCACCTATGCACCCGGCTTCCGTGGGTGAGGTAACATGAGTACTCTCAAAGTGTTCCAGTCTAAAAGGGTTCCATCGTAGTCCATCCGGAAGTGTCCTTCAATTGTAAATTTGTAACTTGTCAATGGTAACCTGCGGCTGTGTTTAGATGCTGTACGCGTCTCCTGTGGGTCTCCTACATCCTAACCTTTGGTTGTTCCTGGAAGCCCCAGTGATTCCCCAGGCCCTAGGCCTGCTTTCTATCCCAGACGTGGTTCTTATACCACTATTTTAGTATATGGTTTGTGAGGCCCCTAGGGCATAACGTATACTGTGCAACTTATTGTATGGTAATTAAGTTCCTTGTAATGTACTTCGACCTCTGACCTCATAAAGGGTATATATTTGATATATACCTTGTGTGGTGTGCTTTCAATTGGTACTCAAGGGATTATAATTGGTAAAACAACTAGCTTAATTCGCTCTCTGAAGTCTTAGCTTGAAGGCTGCTCTCCATAGCTACCACTAGGATAGCTTTCTATAAGGTTGACTTTACAACCACCATCAATAAGGGTCGATTGGACTGGTGCAAGGTGTCTCACTAGAATAGTGGACATCATATACCAGGCCAGCTTCTCACATTGGTGTGCAGCGGATAGGATAAGAGCTTGCCTTGTTTTACCAAATAATCTTGAGAATATCATTTGAAAAAGCATATCAAGGTACCTGTAGGTACATATAAATCAAGTCTTATAATACATAAGTTCTACTGAACTTAGCGGTTGTAGGTGTTAAGGGCTTAGCACACCCGGACTACAACTTCTAGAGAGGTTCTAGTAGGAAAACATGTAGTGTAGGTAGATGCACATGAATGAATAAATGAAGACTATCTTATATAGCGCAACTTAGCCCAACGGGCGTCAAGGCGCCTAATAAAATACACATGATGTAGGAGCCAAGTGCCAGAATACATATGAAATGAAATGAAATGAAATGAAAAATTGCATTTGTATAGCGCATAACTGCCCTAGGGCCTCGCAGCGCTTGAAGATAAAATGGTTTAGCGCAGGCTCGGGGCAGATCAGCAGGATTTAGCAAACAAATGCGTTTTCAAGGCCTTTCTGAATGAGAGGAGGTTGCTATTTCCTCGGATGGCAAAGGGGAGGGCATTCCAAAGTCTGGTCGCCGAATGGGAAAAAGAGCGGCCACCCCAACGGGCTTTGTTAATTTTAGAGGAGGTGGCCAGCTGCAAGGTACCAGACCGAAGGGGGCGTGCTGGGACATAAGGCGTGACCAAAGGGTGCAGAATCGCTGGGCCTACATGGTGAAAGGATTTGTGCATAATGCACAAAGCTTTAAACTGCACTCTGGCAGCCATTGGGAGCCAGTGGAGGTCTTTCAGAGCCTTCCTCGCCGACTGCCGACGGGAGAGATTGAACAGTAGGCGGGCCGCACTGTTTTGTGTGACCTGAAGCCTCTGCAGTACCGAAGCCGGTGCTCCTAGGTAGAGAGCATTCCCATAATCCAGGCGAGAGAGAATCAGGGCCTGGACCATGGTCCTCCTCGCCTGGAAAGGGAGCAAAGGGAGCACCCGCCGGAGCATCCTCATTAGTCCAAAGCAAGTGGCGGCAGTCTTAGTAGCCTGGACCGAGAAATCAAGGGCGGTGTCAAGCCAGATCCCGAGGCTCTTTATCTGGGACTTGGGGGCAGGAGGAGCGCCAAGACATGGTGGCCAGACGGGTGCAAGAGCAGACGGGGAGGGATTTCCGAGTAGAATGATGTCTGTCTTCTCCCCGTTAAGCTTCAAACAGGAGGCTTGCATCCATCTGGCAACAGCCTCTAGACAGGGGCCTAAGGTGTCGGATGATCCATCTGCGTGGTCTAACGAGACCACAAGCTGCGTGTCATCCGCGTAGGTGACTATACGCACACCAAAGGGATGGACTATCCTGTCCAGAGGTTCCATGTAGGCGTTAAAGAGGGTCGGGCTCAGGGAGGAGCCCTGAGGGACCCCACACCTGAGAGGGTGTTTGGGAGAGACTATCTCACCCTCGAAGACCTGGAAAAAGCGCTCACTCAGAAAGGAGGTAAGCCAGTCTAGAGCCGCGCCCGACACGCCCATGCCCGCCAGTCGGTGTAATAGCGTGGCATGGTTCACCGTGTCGAACGCGGCGCTAAGGTCTAACAGGATAATGGCCACCTTTCCTCCCCGATCCAAAGTCGTTCTTGCTTCCTCTGTAACCGCTAACATAGCGGTTTCTGTGCCATGTTGAGGGCGAAAACCTGTCTGGGAGGCACGCAACAGACAGTTGGACTCCAAATAGTCTGTTAAGATATTGTTGGCGTGCCTCTCCAGCAGTTTACTCAGCCAGGGGAGCAACGAAATGGGGCGATAGTTGGACAAGTTGCTCTGGTCCAGGGAGGGCTTCTTGAGAAGCGCCCTCACCATGGCGCACTTCCAGGGGAGTGGGACCGACCTGGCCACGATGGAGGTGTTTAAGGCTTCCAGGATGACAGGACGAATAACGTCCAGTGCCTTGACAAGGATCCGGGGGGGTGCCGGGTCATTGGGAGACCCGGAAGAAACTTTAGAAATTAATCTATCCAGGCTGCCGGCATCAAGAAGCGGAATTATATCCAGTTTGCAGAGAGCCGGAGAATCAGCTGGCTTAGATGGGACGGAGGGGGCGTTGACCGTAGGATTACTAAAAGAAGAGTATATGGTCGAAATTTTCTTGGAGAAGAAGGCAGCTAGCTCATTACAGCGGTCTTGTGCCCCTTCAGCAGTAGGACGCTCAGCCGGGGGTGAAATAAGGGACTTGGCTATCCTAAAGATTTCCCTAGGCGCGTTGGCTGCAGCACTAATTTTCCCTTCGTAGAAGGAGGTTTGCGCCAATTTAATCTCTGATTTATAGAGCCTTATTGCGGACCTATAATCATCTTTCCTAGACAGAGAATGGTCCTTCCTCCACGCTCTCTCTAGTTTGCGGCAGTCAAGCTTTAATAACCTCAGAGCAGGAGTGTACCAGGGTGCAACTTTAGGTCTTCTGATGAGTTTACAGGGGCGTTTGGGAAGAACTCGGTCTAGGGTGCTGGAGATCCAGTGATCAAAGTTGCTAGAAGCAGAGGCAGGGGTCAAGGCCCTTCTCGGGGGGTCTTGAGTGAGAGCCAATGTCCAGTCGGTGAGGGGAAGTGAGGACCATTTCCTGCCCATGTACTTGGTAGAGGCCTCACGGGGGGAACAGGAGTTAGAAAGCCAGGTGAACGGTATCAAAAAATGATCAGTCCAAGGCAGTGGAACAGGGGACTCTACATTAAGGTTGGTATTACTGTATATGTGATCAAGGAGATGTCCCTTCTTGTGGGTCGCCTGATGGCCTCTCTGGCAGAGGTCTAACGCTTGCATGTTGGCACGCAAGTTATTAGCTGCCATATCCTGGGGGTCATCTGAATGGATGTTAAAATCCCCAAGCAGGGTGAGGTTAGATGAGGTCAAGACTGCGTTGGCAGTGAGATCAGTAATTTGAGTGATAAAATTATTCAGGGAACCCGGTGGGCGGTAGAGTAAAATACCAGAAAAAGTGGTGGTAGGGGAGAGATCAAGTGCAAAGTGTAAGCTCTCGCAAGTCAGCAGGGAATTAGGAGTGACCCGACACTTAAAGCTGTCCCTGTATATAATTGCTAGGCCTCCGCCTCTCCCCGATTGGCGGTCGAGGCGCTTAAGTGTGTAGCCTGGAGGTGTGGCCCATATTAAGGACGGGTCGTTGTCAATCTGAAGCCAAGTTTCCGTTAAAAATAGGGCGTCAGGATTAAGCTCATCGATCAACAGATGCAGCTCTGTGAAATGTTTGGGTAGCGACCGGCAATTAAGGAGATACATTCTCCAAGTCTCTCCCAAAGGGAGGGAGTCGCTATATGGGCGGGAGGTGCTCCATGTACAATGTTTACAGTGATGGTCGATATTAGCTGGGGAGACAGAATGGCAACAGGAAAGACTGACGGGGGGACGTAAGGAGTGTAACCTCGTGGAGTTATAGGCAATTCGAGTACCCACCATGGTGCCGGTCACCACCCCAGACCCGGGCCAGCGAGAAGCGTCTGGACGCGGACTGGCGCAGACTGGCTTCTCTTTGGCGCCTCTTCGGCGCGTATACGGCGCTACCGCTGCGCGTCACCGCTGCGCGGGGTGGGAAGAGGTCATATAGATTAGGCGAGGGTGGAGACTAGCCCGTCAACCTCCCCAAGATGGCTGCCCAGGATGGGACAACCAGGAAGTGGTGTCGCTTAAGCCTCCCTCCACACAATCAGCACAGGCTGTGGTGGACCGGGGAGTAGCGACCAGAAAACAAGTAAGAGCACAGAAATGTAATTTTAAAAACACATATTCTCACAGCAATAGGTTTTTAAAATTGTTAAAACGAAATAGCAGCTTGCAGAAGTGTAATTTTAAAAACACATATTCTCACATCAATAGGTTTTTTAAATTGTTAAAAACGAAATAGCAGCTTGCAGAAATCCTGGTCACATTCACATATATGCCTCGGCAAAAAGCCATGTCTTTAATGCTTTCCTAAAAAGCCCAATAGAGGGTTGCAATTTTAATTCATGGGGAGGGTGTTCCACAGCTTAGGGGGCCACAAAGGAAAAGGCCCTTCCTCCCCACCTGAGTCTGCAAACCAGAGGGACAGCCAGGAGGTTCTTGCTGGAAGAGCGAAGCTTTCTGCTGGGGGTGTATGGAACCAGCAGAAATCTTATGCTTTCTGAGCTTTCGCCAAACAGGGCTCCATAGACAAGGCACAGGATCTTAAAAGAGATCCTGGCCTGGATTGGGAGCCAATGCAGGTTCTTCCTGGCTGATGTGGCTGAAGAGCTGCTGGGGACATTAAGGACAAACCTAGCTGCCGCATTTTGGACGGTCTGCAGGCGGTGTATCAGGCCTTTATTGATGCCCGCATAGAGCGCATTGCAGTAGTCTAACCGTGCGGCGACTAAGGCAACCACGATCTGTTTCCGGGCTTGCAAGGAGAGATAGCGGGAAATTTTCCTTAGTATCCTGATAACACCCCAGCAACTGGAGACCGTTCTGTTTACCTGCTGGACCATAGCAAGCGAGGTGTCAATCATCACGCCCAAATTACGCGCGGATTTCGTGGGTAGAGGACAGGCTCCAAGAGATGGAGGCCACCAATCGCTTGACCATATGTCCTGATCTCTACCGAAGATCAGGACCTCGGTTTTCTCTCCGTTCAGTTTCAGTGAGTTCAGGATCATCCACTCTGAGACTGCCTCCATGCAGTTCCTGAAACTGGAAGCGGAGGTACTCACCGAGTGGGAGAGAGACACCATAATTGGTGTGTCATCGGCGTATGACACCACCTCCATCCCATGCGATCTTACTAGCCTGGCAAGTGGGGCCACATAGATGTTAAAAAGGGTAGGGCTCAAGGCCGACCCCTGCGGGACCCCACATTGCACGGGTGTAGCAGGGGAGAGGTACTCTCCCCACTGGACCTTCTGCTCTCTCTGATTGAGGAAAGAGGTCAGGAGGCTCAGCGCTGTGCCCTCCACACCTATATCCCTAAGACGAGCTGTTAGAATAGAGGGAGACAGGGTGTCGAAGGCTGCTGTCAAGTCGAGCAGGACCAGGAGGGTGGTCTGTCCCAGATCGACCTTCGCACGAATATTATCTACGACCACGGTGAGAGCCGACTCGGTGCTGTGGAACTTCCGGAAACCATGTTGTGACAGGTCCAGAAACCCAGAGGTATCAAGAAAGGCTGTCAGATGCTGGTTGAGGTGAGTCTCAAGCATCTTTGCCGGGGCTGGTAACCCCTCAGCTCAGTAGGGGTTTGAGGTACCGACGGACAGAGCGGGGCCTCATTACCTGAGCGAGTGCCAGGCGAGGTGAGGCCACTCCCAAGCAAATTTTGGGAGAGGATTTCCCACAACCATGACTCCAGATCCTACCATTTAGTAATTCCACCTGATGGTAGGTCAACTGTTTATGCATGGTATTTAGCTTTAACATATTTTGTCACAGTTGCAGTAATGTTTTAGTAATAGGTCCTGAAGAAAGCCATTTTTGGCTGAAACATGTCGACCTGTTAATTTATCAACGGATAGTAGTATTTGTTGGAACACTATCTACACTCTGCTTTTAACTTTGTCATCATGGTGACCGTCATAATACAATTTGTCTTTAGGCAGCATGATAGTCAATTTTAAATATCACTCTTTACACATCACTCTTTGAGCACTGCAACTTTTCATTACCCACAACTCATAACACAACTGCTGCCTGGCTTTCCATCACTGATGGATCCGTTACTAGAGTTTCCTCACGATATTTGTTAGTGAGGAACCTAGTGGATACCAGTTTGCATCCAACAATCCCAGATGATGAAGTTCCGCCAATAGGTGGGCTGATGGGTTTTCTTCCTCACACTTACTAGTTTATATACACACACTTTTTATGAGAAAGCAGACACTTTCTAGCCTGTCTAGACCAGTAGCACCCCTTTGTGTTTTTTGCGAACTGCATAAACATGACAACTTTGTTTCCCAAGAATAAGAAATGTATCTCTAGAGTCGCGGAAACAATAGACAGTTATTTTTCTCAGTCAATCGTGCATGATTCGTTTCACCAGAGGTGCAGAGAAATAGAGAGACGGGCGTTTTCAATAAAAGGATTTATTGAACAATCTTCTTTCTCATGCAGAGGAAATGAACTGCTACAATCGTTATACTGGTTGCAAAGTACAATGCGTACAGTACGAAGAGTATTATAAAATAATACTGTAAAAGCATGATATGGTTTCTAAGCCATAAAATACATAGAATACATACATTAATAAATAAAGACAAAAAATTACTCAACTGGTGCTTATAAAATACGCCTACCCCGGTGTACCTAACCTAGGTCTAGTACAAGGGAAGAAGTAAGTGAGGTGTAGCTTAGTTTCAGTATTCTTTGCCAATAATCTAATCCAAGAATTCTCTAAGGGTCTAATCAGCTCCGTGCCTTGGTTTAGAATGAAGGAGGTGTGGTATCTCTCTCTCAGGACTCGATCTCCCAGCAACCCGCAAGGGTGACTGGAAACACTGGGGCTGGATTTCTCGGCAAGAGAAAAGACAGCGTCTCTCTCAGTGCGTCTGTTGGAGGGTCGGCTTCCTTTGGCACTTGCTGTAGCAGGGCGTCGGGCAAGCAGATAGTCGAACTGCTCCAAACCACTGTGTGTTTGCCTGGGCAAGTGTGGGCATATTTATACCTTGAAGGTACCTAGTTTGACGTAGGGTTGGATATAATAACGTCATCAAGGACTTAGTTCTTTGAAAACTCCATGAGTTCTTGGATAAATCAATATTCAAGCAAGGGGAAGTCCCTGACTGCTGAAGGCGGGGTTTTCCAAGAAATCGTTGTGGATTTTCGGAACTAGTGGAAGTAGCCATGCCGTATTTGGACTGCATAGGCTAAGTCTAAATATGGTTATGATTTCTATGCCTATATAAGGATAGGGTGATTTATACCTATATATGGGCATGAATCGGGGAAAATTACACTAGGGTCCTAAATTCATATACAACACCCACTCCACTTTATTATGTTTAATATTACTAAATTATAAGCACTAAAACATATCTAAAGCATGTGTCTACAATCCCACCCAAAATACACAAAATGCATTTGAAAAGGTTGCACACGAAAGAATGAGCATTTGTACAGTACGCATTTAAAAGCAATAGGCGTAATTTAAAACATGAATTATGATGTTGGCAAAGCTAACTGAATGAATCATGTAATGACATTTATGAAAATGGCTCTAGGTTACAAAATAAAAAGGTCGAGACCATTCCATAGCAGAAATAATATTCTGTTATGGTTTTGAGGACAAGGTCAAATATTGTCTCTTTAGGAAGTATTTAAAGAATGTCTTGTTCTCTAAGAATAGTTCTACTTTAAGCAGATTACTTTGTGCCAAAAAACAAATATATATATTTTAAGTTCTTTGGGAAAAGTCAAAATTAGCCGTAGAAAAAATAGAGTTCCAAAGGTTTTCGGAAGGATTTTTATTAAAAATGAAGGCCAAATTCAGAGTTCATGGAACGCTATGTGCAGATCTCAAAAGTCATTCTCGGTGTCAGGAGAAAACATCAAATCGTCTAAGCTGGTAAAGAAATCGTCCACCACTGTAGGTGAAAGTGGAACTACTTCATTAAGTAGATCAATTGTGCACAGATGAGAAGCATCGCCGTCAGCGTCAGCCGCGTTATCAATGTTCAAATCAGATGGTACCTGTATGCCTGTTGATCCGCGTATCTCACCTCCTGTTGAATTCGCTGGTGAGATCTCAATGAATGCCGTCATCAGGATTGGTAGCCGTTGGAGGCAACACAACACGTGAGCTGTTACCGGACCCAGTAATGCGTCTGCATCCGTTGGCGCAACCAATGGTAGTGTTAGACAAACATCTAACATGCATTCCTCTCCACAAAGCAGGCATCGTAGAACAGGTAAGATGCAATCTTGCCAGATTGGTCTGAATGAAAGAAACCAAGTGGTATTCATATCTCTTAAACGAGCCAAGCCAAACATCTGTGTAATTCTGTCACGGTACCGCATAGCCAGAAGGGCGTCCATGGTAGTCTGGGCTTCGTTGGTGACTGGACTTGCCATATCGGAGCAGTAGGAATACAAATAAGATCCCTGCTACGAGTCCCAAAACGAGAGGCAAACCACCAAACACAGAGTGCAATAAATTTGGAAAAATGCAGAGGACTGCTTCAAATGGTGCTAACAGCCCCGAAACAATCGTCTTAAATACATGCGCAATACTCTGGTATCAGACATGTTTAAGATTTGACCTAACATTTCTGCGAAATGTACTGGGCAGTTGGTTGATAGTAATGCATGTATCTCTGCAGAAGTCCTTGCAACTTGCATATCATACGTTTCTCTAGACGAGGTCAGTGGCACAGTTTATTGCAAAAGAATGGCTTTCATTCTGCTTAAAGTTTCAATTCGTATAGAAGAGATATTCAGTGAAGGCCATAACGCCGACTCCCTGTCTGTCTTGCTTTTTGGATACAATACTTGCATACAACAAGTGACCCTGACTGACATACTAACTAGATACGCTTTTCCTGGCAACATGCCACAAATGCTGTGATCATTGAGCCTAACGTAGCTGCCATTGGAAAGCTGCCTAAAAATTGGTTCTATCACCGCTGCTGGTGAACAGTGCAGGTGGCAAGAAAGAACCTTTGAAGAACCTTCGCAGGCTCCGTGTAAATTAATACCTTTGCATAAAAGTGTACCGCTTAGTGAGGTCTTACAATTTTTACTACTAAGAAACATTTCCTTTCCCCCACTCCAACATTTGTGTGTGTATGGTAAAATTCAGCTTGACTTAATGTATCCTTTACCCAACCTTTCATACAGGCCTGCTGGTATATGTTGTAAGCAATACTCAAATTGGAAAATCATCACTGGTATCGTGATGGTGCCATGTATTATCCATTCTAAGACAGGTTTCACAGAAACGGTTAATGGTAATCTTTCCAGTTTTTCAATGTTCAGCACCGTATAGTCTGCTCCACTTTGTGCCAAAGAGATTTGTTTATTTGTAAGGTTAAAGACAGTAAACAATGATGTGGTATTGATTAGACGCCATGGCACGTAGCCTGAACGCAGATTTTGTAACATCCAGCCTAGCAGCATTATAGAACGTAATTGAGAATGGCCATGTTGTAACATTAGCAAGTCCTGCTCTATTAAGTCAATGGCAGATGATACAATGCTATCCAAAGAATAAATTCTGGAGGACAGAGTCGTCAACCCACTGTCCACTACAGAGAGAGCTTTCTCTAAATTAATACGATCAATTTCTCGTATTCTTTCTGCAGTTTCCATTTGCGTGACTTTCCATCCTTCATTGTAAGCAGAATATATACCGGCGTATATGAAAAGTTTTTGTTCGTGGTTTACGAGGTCTAAGTAAGAAGTCTCGTAAGTCAACGCCTTCTTTAAGTAAAGTTAAGTGTTGTTTAATTTCTGGAAGTGTGGATTTCTGTAGCCACTCAAGGCATAGTTTTCCTACACTGTATGTTGTAACTATCCCTGGATGTTGTCTCTGTTAATATCTTGGATCTGGCCTGTTCATTTTGAACCCTTGTGTTTTGTTCAGGAATCTATCTTGACAGTTATTCGTGTCAGATTAACCATTTTTTCCAATCAGGATTAGTTCTGCTCTGTTGTAAAAACTGTTTTACGTCTACCTCCTCATCTGCACTGCTATTACTGTCAGTTGTGGGCTTAGGTATGGACGGTTTGTTTAAATCTTTTATCTTAGCCAAGGCCAAGACAAGATGTTTGTTGAACAGTGTAATTTAAAAACATTATTTGTTCTGGGATAATGCAGGCTCTGAATAAGGCTTCTAAACCTTGCACCTGCCAGTCTTTTGTGCCCCAGACAGTTTTTGTCTCAATGTTATCTTTCCAAAAGTTAAAACCTAATGTAGACAGCTGAGCATAAACGTTTGCAGAATAAATTTGTTTAGTATTGGTCAGCATGATTTTCATTCCTGTCTTATTCACATTTTTGAAATAAAACGTTTCTGGATTTGTGACATTAAAACCTGAGAAGTATGAATACTTTTCATAAAAAGTTTTTGAGCTGCCCTTTGGCGACGTTGGACAATGTTCCCATTGATTGTAAGTAAAAACATTTCTAAGGTTTGCAGATTTGTGCAAATAATGGTGGCCATAATGATTACAAGAATACATTTGTTCATGATCTGATGAACCTTCTAAGTATTCATGTTTAGTGAATTTAGCTGATATTTCTAAATCTGCCGTCATATTATTAACAGTTTAAAAGTCCCAATCATCAGAAAATGTGCTGGGTGAGACAAAGTCACTCAAAGAAACCTTAAACTGATGTGGAATCTTCAACAGTTCCACCGGGCCATAAGTGTCATAATCAGTTGTGTCCCATGCAATACCACCAGGTATAGGAACGTCTGTGATGTTCATTGATGACAGGTCTCTTCGTTCACGATGAGATGATTTGTGAGGTTTCAGGAGCAAGTTGATGTTCTTACTTGCTGTGTCCATTGTACTGTATTTTCCATCTATCATCTTTCCCAAACTTAAAAGAAGAATGATCCAGAGCAGGAGAAAAAGTACACCTAACACAATCCAAAATTCAACCCATGGTGATACCAGATATGTATTTTTAAGTTGATGAAAGAGTTCTGTTATTTTTTCTTTGAAAGTTTTATTAACTGGCGGAGTTTCAGATTCATTGGGATCCTCAGAAAATGTATCAAAGTTGATGAAATAGCCAGAGGCAATTCTGTCAATTGTTGGGATAGCATCCGGATTTTTCGGAATCGCTGGAGTTGTCTTCATTTGTCATATTAGTATAGTCAGAGGTTATATCATTGTAGACAGGTGTTTCTTGACGAACTGTTATTTGGGTTTCAAGAGGTACAAGTTCCATGGCTTTGTTGCATAGTCCTTCTTTTTTTACTGCAGGCTTATCAAAGGTGATGAGTCTTTCAGTTTAAACCTCTTGGATTGTAGCAAGATTTGGTCGTCTGCTACTTCTTGGGTGTCCACTGGGCCTACTCCTTATTATCGGCCACATGATGTGGTTTGACCAGGTCGATGGACACGATTCTGTTCTCCCTTTTTCCAGCAAGGGGCGGTAGTAACACTGATCTTGTTCCGTGGATTGCTAAGACAGGTACTGGTTTTCTGTAAGAAGGCCCAAATTCCTTCTTCACCGCGATCTTTTCCCTGACTAGATCCCCAATCTTGGGAATCCAGACAGGCCTTGCTGGGACAAGTGGTTTTTCTTCAGTGGTCGTTGGCTTTTGTGTTGTGTTACTCAGACTTCTTCTTGTTTCATTTAAATCCTGTAAAACAGCCAAACGGTCTTTGATATCAAAGGGTTTTTGTTCCACCACTGAAGTTTGGCAATCAAGATCCTGGATGAGCATTCTAGTACCAAATAGTAATTCATATGGAGTGATTCCCCCAGAGAATTTCTTGGCAAATTATTAAGACTACGTTGGACATTTATTAGATGTTTGACCCACCCGTCACCGGAACCTAATACCCTAGCTGTTATAGATTGCTTTATGTCACAGTTTTTTCTTTCCACTACCGCATTTCCCTCAGGAAGGAATGGACTTGAGTACCGCAATGCAACTCCCAAGCTAGCCATGGCCTCTTTGTAAACCCTAGAGCTAAACGCAGGACCCTGGTCAGAATGTAGGGTGCCGATTGCATATGTGCCGATAAAGCCTCGCAAATATTTTATAACAGTTCGGGTGTCAGCCGAGCGCAGAGGCCACATCCAAATGAATCTTGTGCAGGAATCCACTGTGACTGACCAACCTGAGTTCTTCAAAGGCGGTCGCTCCCCACGCTGCTACCTGATCCTACTGCACGCTGCTCCCTGATCCCACCTGCGGTATCGTAACTTGACATTGCTGTACACTGCTAAAGTATTTGTGCCTGCCTAAAGTACCATAGTAGCGCTATACTGCCAGACCGCCTATCTATTTGTGCCTGCATATTTATTTAGAGTGTTATTTAATTAATTGCGCATTGTGTATTGCTCGCTTGCCTGATAGCGCTGTTGGTGCCTGATTGTGCCAGTACTGCTTGCCCATTAATTCACGTTTGCGAAGGCTGTGCCCCAAACTCGCCCTGCTTCGCTTTTTGGATTGCGGCCATTTTTTGTTGTTATTGTTGTTGTGCCTCCTAGCCCAGCTCTCCGCCCGCTACCGCCTCCCAGCTGCTCCTCCCTCCCACAGAAAGGTTAGGCTCTTCCCTCTGTAGCAGACGCTGTGACCGACCTGAGTTCTTCAAAGGCGGTCGCTCCCCACGCTGCTCCCTGATCCTACTGCACGCTGCTCCCTGATCCCACCTGCGGTATCGTAACGCGACATTGCTGTACACTGCTAAAGTATATGTGCCTGCCTAAAGTACCATAGTAGCGCTATACTGCCAGACCGCCTATCTATTTGTGCCTGCATATTTATTTAGAGTGTTATTTAATTAATTGCGCATTGTGTATTGCTCGCTTGCCTGATAGCGTTGTTGGTGCCTGATTGTGCCAGTACTGCTTGCCCATTAATTCACGTTTGCGAAGGCTGTGCCCCAAACTCGCCCTGCTTCGCTTTTTGGATTGCGGCCATTTTTTGTTGTTGTTGTCGTGCCTCCTAGCCCAGCTCTCCGCCCGCTACCGCCTCCCAGCTGCTCCTCCCTCCCACAGAAAGGTTAGGCTCTTCCCTCTGTAGCAGACGCTGTGACCGACCTGAGTTCTTCAAAGGCGGTCGCTCCCCACGCTGCTCCCTGATCCTACTGCACGCTGCTCCCTGATCCCACCTGCGGTATCGTAACGCGACATTGCTGTACACTGCTAAAGTATTTGCGCCTGCCTAAAGTACCATAGTAGCGCTATACTGCCAGACCGCCTATCTATTTGTGCCTGCATATTTATTTAGAGTGTTATTTAATTAATTGCGCATTGTGTATTGCTCGCTTGCCTGATAGCGCTGTTGGTGCCTGATTGTGCCAGTACTGCTTGCCCATTAATTCACGTTTGCGAAGGCTGTGCCCCAAACTCGCCCTGCTTCGCTTTTCGGATTGCGGCCATTTTTTGTTGTTGTTGTCGTGCCTCCTAGCCCAGCTCTCCGCCCCGCTACCGCCTCCCAACTGCTCCTCCCTCCCACAGAAAGGTTAGGCTCTTCCCTCTGTAGCAGACGCTGTGACCGACCTGAGTTCTTCAAAGGCGGTCGCTCCCCACGCTGCTCCCTGATCCTACTGCACGCTGCTCCCTGATCCCATCTGCGGTATCGTAACGCGACATTGCTGTACACTGCTAAAGTATTTGTGCCTGCCTAAAGTACCATAGTAGCGCTAGACTGCCAGACCGCCTATCTATTTGTGCCTGCATATTTATTTAGAGTGTTATTTAATTAATTGCGCATTGTGTATTGCTCGCTTGCCTGATAGCGCTGTTGGTGCCTGATTGTGCCAGTACTGCTTGCCCATTAATTCACGTTTGCGAAGGCTGTGCCCCAAACTCGCCCTGCTTCGCTTTTTGGATTGCGGCCATTTTTTGTTGTTGTTGTCGCGCCTCCTAGACCAGCTCTCCGCCCCGCTACCGCCTCCCAGCTGCTCTTCCCTCCCACAGAAAGGTTAGGCTCTTCCCTCTGTAGCAGACGCTGTGACCGACCTGAGTTCTTCAAAGGCGGTCGCTCCCCACGCTGCTCCCTGATCCTACTGCATGCTGCTCCCTGATCCCACCTGCGGTATCGTAACGCGACATTGCTGTACACTGCTAAAGTATTTGTGCCTGCCTAAAGTACCATAGTAGCGCTATACTGCCAGACCGCCTATCTATTTGTGCCTGCATATTTATTTAGAGTGTTATTTAATTAATTGCGCATTGTGTATTGCTCGCTTGACTGATAGCGCTGTTGGTGCCTGATTGTGCCAGTACTGCTTGCCCATTAATTCACGTTTGCGAAGGCTGTGCCCCAAACTCGCCCTGCTTCGCTTTTTGGATTGCGACCATTTTTTGTTGTTGTTGTCGTGCCTCCTAGCCCAGCTCTCCGCCCCGCTACCGCCTCCCAGCTGCTCCTCCCTCCCACAGAAAGGTTAGGCTCTTCCCTCTGTAGCAGACGCTGTGACCGACCTGAGTTCTTCAAAGGCAGTCACTCCCCACGCTGCTCCCTGATCCTGCTACATGCTGCTCCCTGATCCCACCTGCGGTATCGTAACGCGACATTGCTGTACACTGCTAAAGTATTTGTGCCTGCCTAAAGTACCATAGTAGCGCTATACTGCCAGACCGCCTATCTATTTGTGCCTGCATATTTATTTAGAGTGTTATTTAATTAATTGCGCATTGTGTATTGCTCGCTTGCCTGATAGCGCTGTTGGTGCCTGATTGTGCCAGTACTGCTTGCCCATTAATTCACGTTTGCGAAGGCTGTGCCCCAAACTCGCCCTGCTTCGCTTTTTGGATTGCGGCCATTTTTTGTTGTTGTTGTCGTGCCTCCTAGCCCAGCTCTCCGCCCCGCTACCGCCTCCCAACTGCTCCTCCCTCCCACAGAAAGGTTAGGCTCTTCCCTCTGTAGCAGACGCTGTGACTGACCTGAGTTCTTCAAAGGCGGTCGCTCCCCACGCTGCTCCCTGATCGTACTGCATGCTGCTCCCTGATCCCACCTGCGGTATCGTAACGCGACATTGCTGTACACTGCTAAAGTATTTGTGCCTGCCTAAAGTACCATAGTAGCGCTATACTGCCAGACCACCTATCTATTTGTGCCTGCATATTTATTTAGAGTGTTATTTAATTAATTGCGCATTGTGTATTGCTCGCTTGCCTGATAGCGCTGTTGGTGCCTGATTGTGCCAGTACTGCTTGCCCATTAATTCACGTTTGCGAAGGCTGTGCCCCAAACTCGCCCTGCTTCGCTTTTTAAATTGCGGCCATTTTTTGTTGTTGTTGTCGTGCCTCCTAGCCCAGCTCTCCGCCACGCTACCGCCTCCCAGCTGCTCCTCCCTCCCACAGAAAGGTTAGGCTCTTCCCTCTGTAGCAGACGCTGTGACCGACCTGAGTTCTTCAAAGGCAGTCACTCCCCACGCTGCTCCCTGATCCTACTACATGCTGCTCCCTGATCCCACCTGCGGTATCGTAACGCGACATTGCTGTACACTGCTAAAGTATTTGTGCCTGCCTAAAGTACCATAGTAGCGCTATACTGCCAGACCGCCTATCTATTTGTGCCTGCATATTTATTTAGAGTGTTATTTAATTAATTGCGCATTGTGTATTGCTCGCTTGCCTGATAGCGCTGTTGGTGCCTGATTGTGCCAGTACTGCTTGCCCATTAATTCACGTTTGCGAAGGCTGTGCCCCAAACTCGCCCTGCTTCGCTTTTTGGATTGCGGCCATTTTTTGTTGTTGTTGTCGTGCCTCCTAGCCCAGCTCTCCGCCCCGCTACCGCCTCCCAACTGCTCCTCTCTCCCACAGAAAGGTTAGGCTCTTCCCTCTGTAGCAGACGCTGTGACCGACCTGAGTTCTTCAAAGGCGGTCGCTCCCCACGCTGCTCCCTAATCCTACTGTACGCTGCTCCCTGATCCCACCTGCGGTATCGTAACGCGACATTGCTGTACACTGCTAAAGTATTTGTGCCTGCCTAAAGTACCATAGTAGCGCTATACTGCCAGACCGCCTATCTATTTGTGCCTGCATATTTATTTAGAGTGTTATTTAATTAATTGCGCATTGTGAATTGCTCGCTTGCCTGATAGCGCTTGTTGGTGCCTGATTGTGCCAGTACTGCTTGCCCATTAATTCACTTTTGCGAAGGCTGTGCCCCAAACTCGCCCTGCTTCGCTTTTTGGATTGTGACCATTTTTTGTTGTTGTTGTCGTGCCTCCTAGCCCAGCTCTCCGCCCCGCTACCGCCTCCCAACTGCTCCTCCCTCCCACAGAAAGGTTAGGCTCTTCCCTCTGTAGCAGACGCTGTGACCGACCTGAGTTCTTCAAAGGCGGTCGCTCCCCACGCTGCTCCCTGATCGTACTGCATGCTGCTCCCTGATCCCACCTGCGGTATCGTAACGCGACATTGCTGTACACTGCTAAAGTATTTGTGCCTGCCTAAAGTACCATAGTAGCGCTATACTGCCAGACCGCCTATCTATTTGTGCCTGCATATTTATTTAGAGTGTTATTTAATCAATTGCGCAATGTGTATTGCTCGCTTGCCTGATAGCGCTGTTGGTGCCTGATTGTGCCAGTACTGCTTGCCCATTAATTCACGTTTGTGAAGGCTGTGCCCCAAACTCGCCCTGCTTCGCTTTTTGGATTGCGGCCATTTTTTGTTGTTGTTGTCGTGCCTCCTAGCCCAGCTCTCCGCCCCGCTACCGCCTCCCAGCTTCTCCTCCCTCCCACAGAAAGGTTAGGCTCTTCCCTCTGTAGCAGACGCTGTGACCGACCTGAGTTCTTCAAAGGCGGTCGCTCCCCACGCTGCTCCCTGATCCTACTGCATGCTGCTCCCTGATCCCACCTGCGGTATCGTAACGCGACATTGCTGTACACTGCTAAAGTATTTGTGCCTGCCTAAAGTACCATAGTAGCGCTATACTGCCAGACCGCCTATCTATTTGTGCCTGCATATTTATTTAGAGTGTTATTTAATCAATTGCGCATTGTGTATTGCTCGCTTGCCTGATAGCGCTGTTGGTGCCTGATTTTGCCAGTACTGCTTGCCCATTAATTCACGTTTGCGAATGCTGTGCCCCAAACTCGCCCTGCTTCGCTTTTTAAATTGCGGCCATTTTTTGTTGTTGTTGTCGTGCCTCCTAGCCCAGCTCTCCGCCACGCTACCGCCTCCCAGCTGCTCCTCCCTCCCACAGAAAGGTTAGGCTCTTCCCTCTGTAGCAGACGCTGTGACCGACCTGAGTTCTTCAAAGGCGGTCGCTCCCCACGCTGCTCCCTGATCCTACTGCACGCTGCTCCCTGATCCCACCTGCGGTATCGTAACGCGACATTGCTGTACACTGCTGAAGTATTTGTGCCTGCCTAAAGTACCATAGTAGCGCTATACTGCCAGACCGCCTATCTATTTGTGCCTGCATATTTATTTAGAGTGTTATTTAATTAATTGCGCATTGTGTATTGCTCGCTTGCCTGATAGCGCTGTTGGTGCCTGATTGTGCCAGTACTGCTTGCCCATTAATTCACGTTTGCGAAGGCTGTGCCCCAAACTCGCCCTGCTTCGCTTTTTGGATTGCGGCCATTTTTTGTTGTTGTTGTCGTGCCCCCTAGCCCAGCTCTCCGCTCCGCTACCGCTTTCCAACTGCTCCTCCCTCCCACAGAAAGGTTAGGCTCTTCCCTCTGTAGCAGACGCTGTGACCGACCTGAGTTCTTCAAAGGCGGTCGCTCCCCACGCTGCTCCCTGATCCTACTGCACGCTGCTCCCTGATCCCACCTGCGGTATCGTAACGCGACATTGCTGTACACTGCTAAAGTATTTGTGCCTGCCTAAAGTACCATAGTAGCGCTATACTGCCAGACCGCCTATCTATTTGTGCCTGCATATTTATTTAGAGTGTTATTTAATTAATTGCGCATTGTGTATTGCTCGCTTGCCTGATAGCGCTGTTGGTGCCTGATTGTGCCAGTACTGCTTGCCCATTAATTCACGTTTGCGAAGGCTGTGCCCCAAACTCGCCCTGCTTCGCTTTTTGGATTGCGGCCATTTTTTGTTGTTGTTGTCGTGCCTCCTAGCCCAGCTCTCCGCCCCGCTACCGCCTCCCAGCTGCTTCTCCCTCCCACAGAAAGGTTAGGCTCTTCCCTCTGTAGCAGACGCTGTGACCGACCTGAGTTCTTCAAAGGCGGTCGCTCCCCACGCTGCTCCCTGATCCTACTGCATGCTGCTCCCTGATCCCACCTGCGGTATCGTAACCCGACATTGCTGTACACTGCTAAAGTATTTGTGCCTGCCTAAAGTACCATAGTAGCGCTATACTGCCAGACCGCCTATCTATTTGTGCCTGCATATTTATTTAGAGTGTTATTTATTCAATTGCGCATTGTGTATTGCTCGCTTGCCTGATAGCGCTGTTGGTGCCTGATTGTGCCAGTACTGCTTGCCCATTAATTCACGTTTGCGAAGGCTGTGCCCCAAACTCGCCCTGCTTCGCTTTTTAAATTGCGGCCATTTTTTGTTGTTGTTGTCGTGCCTCCTAGCCCAGCTCTCCGCCCCGCTACCGCCTCCCAGCTGCTCCTCCCTCCCACAGAAAGGTTAGGCTCTTCCCTCTGTAGCAGACGCTGTGACCGACCTGAGTTCTTCAAAGGCGGTCGCTCCCCACGCTGCTCCCTGATCCTACTGCACGCTGCTCCCTGATCCCACCTGCGGTATCGTAACACGACATTGCTGTACACTGCTAAAGTATTTGTGCCTGCCTAAAGTACCATAGTAGCGCTATACTGCCAGACCGCCTATCTATTTGTGCCTGCATATTTATTTAGAGTGTTATTTAATTAATTGCGCATTGTGTATTGCTCGCTTGCCTGATAGCGCTGTTGGTGCCTGATTGTGCCAGTACTGCTTGCCCATTAATTCACGTTTGCGAAGGCTGTGCCCCAAACTCGCCCTGCTTCGCTTTTTGGATTGCGGCCATTTTTTGTTGTTGTTGTCGTGCCTCCTAGCCCAGCTCTCCGCCCCGCTACCGCCTCCCAGCTGCTTCTCCCTCCCACAGAAAGGTTAGGCTCTTCCCTCTGTAGCAGACGCTGTGACCGACCTGAGTTCTTCAAAGGCGGTCGCTCCCCACGCTGCTCCCTGATCCTACTGCATGCTGCTCCCTGATCCCACCTGCGGTATCGTAACCCGACATTGCTGTACACTGCTAAAGTATTTGTGCCTGCCTAAAGTACCATAGTAGCGCTATACTGCCAGACCGCCTATCTATTTGTGCCTGCATATTTATTTAGAGTGTTATTTATTCAATTGCGCATTGTGTATTGCTCGCTTGCCTGATAGCGCTGTTGGTGCCTGATTGTGCCAGTACTGCTTGCCCATTAATTCACGTTTGCGAAGGCTGTGCCCCAAACTCGCCCTGCTTCGCTTTTTAAATTGCGGCCATTTTTTGTTGTTGTTGTCGTGCCTCCTAGCCCAGCTCTCCGCCCCGCTACCGCCTCCCAGCTGCTCCTCCCTCCCACAGAAAGGTTAGGCTCTTCCCTCTGTAGCAGACGCTGTGACCGACCTGAGTTCTTCAAAGGCAGTCGCTCCCCACGCTGCTCCCTGATCCTACTGCACGCTGCTCCCTGATCCCACCTGCGGTATCGTAACGCGACATTGCTGTACACTGCTGAAGTATTTGTGCCTGCCTAAAGTACCATAGTAGCGCTATACTGCCAGACCGCCTATCTATTTGTGCCTGCATATATATTTAGAGTGTTATTTAATTAATTGCGCATTGTGTATTGCTCGCTTGCCTGATAGCGCTGTTGGTGCCTGATTGTGCCAGTACTGCTTGCCCATTAATTCACGTTTGCGAAGGCTGTGCCCCAAACTCGCCCTGCTTCGCTTTTTGGATTGCGACCATTTTTTGTTGTTGTTGTTGTGCCTCCTAGCCCAGCTCTCCGCCTCGCTACCGCCTCCCAGCTGCTCCTCCCTCCCACAGAAAGGTTAGGCTCTTCCCTCTGTAGCAGACGCTGTGACCGACCTGAGTTCTTCAAAGGCGGTCGCTCCCCACGCTGCTCCCTGATCCTACTGCATGCTGCTCCCTGATCCCACCTGCGGTATCGTAACGCGACATTGCTGTACACTGCTAAAGTATTTGTGCCTGCCTAAAGTACCATAGTAGGGCTATACTGCCAGACCGCCTATCTATTTGTGCCTGCATATTTATTTAGAGTGTTATTTAATTAATTGCGCATTGTGTATTGCTCGCTTGCCTGATAGCGCTGTTGGTGCATGATTGTGCCAGTAGTGCTTGCCCATTAATTCATGTTTGCGAAGGCTGTGCCCCAAACTCGCCCTGCTTCGCTTTTTGGATTGCGGCCATTTTTTGTTGTTGTTGTCGTGCCTCCTAGCCCAGCTCTCCGCTCCGCTACCGCCTCCCAGCTGCTCCTCCCTCCCACAGAAAGGTTAGGCTCTTCCCTCTGTAGCAGACGCTGTGACCGACCTGAGTTCTTCAAAGGCGGTCGCTCCCCACGCTGCTCCCTGATCCTACTGCACGCTGCTCCCTGATCCCACCTGCGGTATCGTAACGCGACATTGCTGTACACTGCTAAAGTATTTGTGCCTGCCTAAAGTACCATAGTAGCGCTATACTGCCAGACCGCCTATCTATTTGTGCCTGCATATTTATTTAGAGTGTTATTTAATTAATTGCGCATTGTGTATTGCTCGCTTGCCTGATAGCGCTGTTGGTGCCTGATTGTGCCAGTACTGTTTGCCCATTAATTCATGTTTGCGAAGGCTGTTCCCCAAACTCGCCCTGCTTCGCTTTTTGGATTGCGGCCATTTTTTGTTGTTGTTGTCGTGCCTCCTAGCCCAGCTCTCCGCCCCGCTACCGCCTCCCAGCTGCTCCTCCCTCGCCCCACCCCTCCACTATCCACTTATGACAGATGCTTTGGCGCGCAGCGGTCGCGCCCCATGCGCGCCGAAGGTGCGTCAAAGGTAAGCCCGTCTACGCCCGTCCGCGCCTGGACCGCGCCCAGCGCCAGACCCCCTGGCCGTCGCAAAACACACTCCACCCGCATAACATACGACGCCGCAACCCTCTCAGCCCTTAACCCCGGCCGACTCCCAGACTGCTTCCAAGCCGCCCCAGGTCACACCCATGGACCCTTCACCTGCCACTCCTGCAAGTTCGACTGCATCAGGACCCACACCAAACCCACAAACTCCAAACACAGCTCCAACTCTAACCACCTAAAGTGCCTCCTGCTGAACACTCGCTCGGTCCACAGACACGCCACTGAACTCTGGGACCTACTTGACACTGCATCGCCAGACGTCGCCTTCCTTACAGAAACCTGGATGAACGCCTCATCAATGCCCGACATCGCCATAGCCATCCCGGACGCCTACAAGATCATCCGAAAAGACCGCACCAACCAAACAGGAGGAGGCATCGCCATCGTCCATAAGAACACCATCCGCATCACGACCAGCTCCGACGATAACCTCGCTACCGCCGAACACCTCCACTTCCAGATCCACACCGACCCCAGGACCACACTTAGAGGCACCCTCATCTACAGACCACTAGGAACCCGCACACAATTCAGCGAAGACATCACTGACTTCATCAGCCCACATGCCCTCACCTCCGAGAACTATATTCTACTGGGAGACCTCAACTTCCACCTGGAAAAGAAAAACGACAGCAACACCACCACCCTTCTGGAAAACCTGGCCAATCTCGGACTCAAACAACTTGTTGACACCCCCACCCACTTTGCCGGACACACGCTCGACCCTATCTTCATCTCCAGCAAAAACATCTCCTTCGATCACACCACAGCTCTCCATTGGACGGACCACAGCTGCGTTCACTTCAGCTACAAAAAGACCACGACCCACAACCCCCCACAACCTATTCCTCGAAGAAATTGGAACAAAATCGCCACCGACCAACTCCTCACATCGCTTAACCAAAACCCTCCTGCCATATCGTCAGACCCAAACCAAGCCGCCACCAAACTCACACAATGGATCACGCACAGCGCTGACAAATTAGCACCCTTGAAAAAACAGCAAATCAAACAAGGTAGCAAAAAGCCCCCCTGGTTCAACGATGACCTTAAGAAATCCAAGAAGTTATGTCGTACTCTCGAGAAAGCCTGGAGAAAAAACCCAACCACTGACAACCCGGCCACCTTCAAGAACGCCACCCGCAAACACCACCAATTGATCCGATCCACCAAGAAATCAGCATTCAAGGATCGACTCGACAACAACGCCCACAACAGCAAGGAACTATTCAACATCGTCAAGGAATTTACCAACCCCACCGCCGGCACCAACGACATCACTCCCTCCCAAGACCTCTGCGACTCTCTATCCTCATTCTTCCACAACAAAATCGCCGACATACATAACAGCTTTGAAGACGAGCCCGAAGACCAGTCCACTCCACCCACCCCCGAACAAAAACCGCACTCCAACAGCCTTTGCGCCTGGAACCCAATCACCACCGAAGACACCATCCGCCTGATGAACTCCATCCACTCAGGTTCACCAACCGATCCATGTCCCCACCACATTTTCAACAAAGCAAACTCCATCATCGCACCCCATCTCCGCGATGTCATCAACTGTTCCTTCAACTCCGCTACCTTCCCAGAAAGCTGGAAACATGCCGAACTCAGCGCCCTTCTGAAGAAACCCACAGCAGACCCCACTGAACTCAAAAACTACCGCCCCATATCGCTCCTCCCATTCCCTGCCAAAGTCATTGAGAAAGCCGTCAACAATCAGCTCGCCGCCTTCCTTGAATATAACAAATCCCTCGATCCCTCACAATCCGGCTTCCGAGCCAAACACAGCACCGAAACCGCCCTCATCGCAGCTACAGACGACATTCGAACTCTACTGGACAACGGAGAAACAGCCGCCCTCATCTTACTTGACCTCTCCGCAGCCTTCGACACAGTCTGTCATAGCACACTCATACAACGCCTCAGCAACATCGGAATACAAGGGAAAGCACTGGACTGGATCATCTCGTTCCTCACAGGAAGAACCCAAAGAGTCCGACTTCCCCCTTTCAGATCAGAGGCCACTAAAGTCATCTGCGGCGTACCACAAGTATCATCACTCAGTCCCACCCTCTTCAACGTATACATGAGCCCCCTCGCATCCATCGCACGCCAACACAACCTCAACATCATCTCATACGCAGACGACACCCAGCTGATCCTCTCCCTCACCAAAGACCCAAACACCACCAAAACCAGCCTACACGAAGGAATCAAAGAAGTAGCCAATTGGATGAAGAACAGCCACTAAACTCGGACAAAACGGAAGTCCTCATCCTAGGATCATCGCCCTCTGCCGGGGACGACTCATGGTGGCCACCGGCCCTGGGAACCGCACCCACACCTACGGATCACGCACGTAACCTGGGCTTCATCCTGGACTCCTTTCTCTCGACTCCTTTCTCTCGATGACCAGACAAACCAACGCCGTCTCATCATCATGCTTCAACATACTTCGCATGCTCAAAAAAATCTTCCGTTGGATCCCCACCGAAACAAGAAAGACGGTCACCCACGCACTGGTCACCAGCCGACTGGACTACGGAAACACCCTCTACGCCGGAACCACAGCCAAACTACAAAAAAACTCCAACGCATCCAAAACGCCTCAGCCAGACTCATCCTAGACATACCCCGACAAGCCCACATTTCCAGTCACCTGAAAGACCTCCACTGGCTCCCCGTCAACAAGAGAATAACATTCCGTCTCCTCACCCACGCACACAAAGCCCTCTACCGCCTAGGACCCGAATGCCTCAACACGCGACTGTCCTTCTACACCCCCTTCCGCCAACTACGATCGTCCAATCAAGCCCTCGACACTATTCCGCGCATCCATAAATCCACCATGGGAGGAAGATCCTTCTCCTACTTATCGGCCAAAACCTGGAATTCTCTCCCCACCCACCTCCGCCTTACACAGAACCACCTCTCCTTCAGAAAGCAACTAAAAACCTGGATATTTGATCAGTAAAGCACCCCCCCACCTCAAGCGCCTTGAGACCCTCTGGGTGAGTAGTGCGCTATACAAATTTCTGAACTTGAACTTGAACTTGACCATGATATATTTATAGTTGCCATCCCTTTGTAAGGGACCACAGTGGTCCAGGTAAACACACGCTAATGGTTTATCTGAAATTCGAAGGGGCGTCTCCGCAGGTCGTTTTACTGTAGAAACTTTCATTTTTTGGGAGATTTCACATTCTAGAACATAGTTTCTAGCTTGTTTCCTCATGCGCGGCCACCAATATCTCTGTTTTAATAATGATACTGTGGCGGAAACTCCTGCGTGGGCAGAGGCGAGTCCTTCATGTGCTGCTAAGATTAGTCCTAACCTATGTTCCATGTTTGGAATTACTCTATCCCCCACTCCAGGGATTCGAGCAAAAGGAACATTATTTGTATCAGTTATATATGAGTACTTTACTGGAAAGCCTTTTGGGAGTGTTTTACCACTGTCTTTTACTGAGGCAGAGACAACTTGCATTATGTCGCTGTCTATTTTTGTTTTTGAACGAGTGATTGCAGCTACGGAAGCTGTTTGCACAGCTGCCTTCGCGGCCTCATCAGTCAATGAATTCCCTGCAACGTGAACGCCATCACGCTGATGACTCAGTGTATGAATCACGTGAGTGTTTTGTAGTTCTTTTTGTAATAGAACTACTTGTTCCCAAAGCATCTTTTTGTGATTATTTGTGCCACCTTTTGCATCTTTGAAACCATTTTGAACCCAGTTCTGCAGATATTCATTGTAAGACTGAACGCAGTAATACGAATCGCACACTATGAGTGTGGGGAATTCACGATCGGTATTTTCAAGCGCCATCTTGAAAGCCTGTAGTTCAGCTCGCTGAGCTGTACAGTCTCCGAGTGATTGAGTTTTAGTGACCATAGGTCGAAATTTACCTTCGCGCCAGCGACCTTTAACAATCGCGCACGCAGCTCTATAGGCTTGTTTACCCCCAATTGCGGGCTGTGCTGACCTGTCTGTATAGATTATACATTCATACTATTCTAGAGGCAGAATTTCGGTCGGTAGAGGACATTCTTGTTCGTATTGGAGAAATTCTTGTGTCTTCAAGTATGGGTCAAAAACGTATTCAACGTCTGTTGCAGCAAGAGAGTTAACCCATTGTATCCATCTCAGATGTAAAGCCTTAGCATTTGGAATGCTCGCTTTTGTTACTGCCTCTAAGGCAGGTACAGGTATAATGATCATTATGCGTTTACCCTGCGCTAGAGCTCTCTCTTTTGCTACTGCAGTTTGAACCGCTGTCAGAATCTTTTCTGTAGAGGTGAATTTAATTTCAGCTTGTGTGTACAAATGTGATTTGTACGCTATTGGTACCTTTTCACCTTCATTAAAGGTCAGGCATGTGAGTCCGCATCTCCCTGGGATGATTCGGATTGCACGTTGTCGCGTGTCTGTAACTGTGTTTTTGCTAACATGTCTGTTTGTACTGAACGCAAAATTTCTGTGTGTTCTTGAGTCCAATTAGTTGGTTTGAAATCAGGTTTGATTAGTTTGTAGAGAGGTCTAACCCTTTCTGCGTAATTTAGAACATAAGTTCTACCAAAATTCAGGAAACCTAGAATTGACTGTAAGTTTTTCAGCGTTTTTGGAGGTTGAAGCAGCGCACATTTCTCTACAAAGTTGGCTGCCAGGCTTTTGCCTTCCCTTGATAACTCGTATCCTAAGAATAGGACGTTGAGGTGGGCAATTCGCGATTTCTTAAAATTGAATTTGTACCCTTCAGAAGCGAACCCAAGTATTATGGTGTTCACTCTTTTCAAATGTATGTCCAAAACATTGTCTGTAAGATAGATGTCATCGACATAAGATAATGCCTCATCATCATACGTGTGTAGTAACTCTGTTACTCTGGCTGAGAATAAACCTGGACTATTCTTGAATCCCTGGGGGAGACAGCAAAATTGTCGCTGTGTCCCCATGATGGAGAAAGCGGTCAAATACCTACTTTCTCGTGCAATGTTTTGACAGAAGAAACCGTTAGAAATATCCGATGTGGTTTTATACTTTTTACGCACAATGTTATTCATCAGTGCTGCACTGTGTGCATTTTGTACTGCAAAAGTTTTGCAACAAGAGTTCAAGTGTCTGTAGTCCAAAACTAGACGATATGCATTGCCTGGCTTGGAGACAGGAAACAAAGGATTGTTCATAGATGAGGTGCATGTTTCAATCACCCCTTGGTATTCAAGTTGATCTAAGATCTCCCTGACTTGTTTTTTAGCTTCTTGCTTAACTGGATACAGCCTATGAGCAGTAGGTTGATTTTTTAACTGAATTTTATGATGAGGCGAGTCCTCATCCCATCCTACGTGATTTTTGTATAACGCTGGAGCCTGGGCTACAGACCATTTTCTGGCATAGGTGTATTTTTTATTAATTGGAATGTGATTAGAGAGGGCTGGCATAATTATCTCTTTGCCATGTGGGCACTCCCTGACAAAGTCAGGTGGCCAGTTTTGTTCTGCTAGAAGAATGTCATAACCCTTAGATAGCTTCTCCCAAAAGAGTGCCTTTATTTTCCTAGTGATGTCCCCCTCCATCCGGAGTGTTACTTCATATAATTTATGGGGTACACTAACCCTGGTGTCGGCAGTTTCAACTTGAATGCATTCATTGAAGTCCACTGTCTCCAGATGATCCTTCAGGATCTTGCGAGCTATTGTGACCTCTGCTGCGCTGTCTAGCATTGTCTGGGCCCACTCACCGTTCTTGAGTTGTGTCCTCACGATCCTTGGCATGTCTGATCTTTAGACTTGCTACCTTCTTCTTGGTGAATTGAGTTTTCTTATTTTTTGGAACGTGCTGTTCGTCTTTGGACTTCACACGTTCTTCTTTTTGTTCTAATCGTCCTCTTCTTTCGGATTTCTGCGAGGAAGTCCGAAAGGTACGAGAGGAACGGGTATCAATGTCTTGATATCTATCAGGTTTTCTCAAATTATCCCTATTTCTAAGGTTAAATCTCTTTTCAGAGGGCTCTTGTTGAGGAGACCTTCCTCTGGAGTGGGAACGCTTCTCTTTAGGAAGTGTCTGTTTGGTGTTTTCCCACTTCTTATTAGGAGTAGTGAGATTATTTTTAATAAAAACTTTTTCAGGATTTTCAGTTCGTTGGGGTTTTACTGGTTTGCCACCCATACTATCTCTACCTAGTTCTTCATAGGATTTTTCAATAATTCTGGCAAGTTCATATGGTTGCTCAGGAATATCTGTTAATTTTAGCTTTTGGCGGATTGCCCAAGATGCTGCTTCGCCTTTAACGTTGGCTAATAGTATAGCCGAGACCTGTTTGAAATCTTTCAGTAATTTCATACAAAGATTTAAGGCCGGTTCTGGACCGTATTAATTTTGAATCTGTCTCAGAACGTCTGGTATTACCGCCATAGACGGAACACCATGTGTTGTTGTGTAGATTGAAGCAAAGACGGTACCCCAAGTGTCGCAGTCCTCCACATGTGGTGCAATCCCCATTGGTAAACAGATTGTCAGAATCCTGTGTTTCACATGAGGTATACTATCAGGAAATACTGCCTCTATTTGAGTAATTTTTTGAGTTAACCAGAACGGAATTTGTTCCGGTATTGCGGGCAATTTACCGAATACTGACTGTATAGTCTGGGGTGTAATTTTGTTTGTGTTCCCCTGATGAGGGGTGTGCTGTGGAATTCTTATAGTAGGTTGGACTGTTAAAGTCTGCATGACATATTGAACCAATTGTCTATGTATTTTAATTAGCTGTTTTAGCTGAGCTAATAGTTCTGGACCTGTCATTCTTTCAATGTCAGGATGTGGTGTATAGCTGGCTAATACCGGCCATGTTGCTCCTGGTCTACCTAGTGGACCGAGCCTGGTAATGTTATTTTGATGTTGTAGGGCACCATTAAACCAGAGCTGATGCTCTTGGTAAGTTAGTGGAATTTCAACGTCCTCGAAAGGAACGTATTCAGCTGGAGGTTCCTCTATTTTGTAGTAGTGGAATTTGTGTATTACTGGATTTGATGCAGTAAACAGAATCCATGAATAGAATAACTCTGTCTGCCGATATTCATGTGCCTCTATTACAAAGATTACTTTACCACCTCTTGATGATAAGCCATTTTCTATAAGTTTTATAGTGATTGTTTTCCTTCTATTTCATGGGATGAGTATAGCATCCGGGTCATTTTGTTGGAGATTTGAGTCGTCTAAAACTACCCAAGCTGCTGCTGCAGCTCTCTCCCTTTAGTCGTCACTATCCGTCATTTTGTTGACCGAAAGTTTGCAGAGCATGTTTCAAGGAAACAAAGATTAGGTGCACAATATTTTGGAACACTTTTCCTTCAACGTTGAACAAGTCAAAGACTAATACATAGGATTTTCGTCCTACTCAGTTTTGGTGGATATTATATCCTTTTTACTCACTCCAGACGTCTTTTGGAGTATTTTACAGGAAAAAAGGGGTCTGTGTAAAAAGCACGACTGAGTTACTCTAGTATCTAGTGTTAAATTATCGCCTTACCAAACGTTGGGCGCCATGTAGTGTAGTTCCTATATTCCCAATAGGCTCTGCACATTGGAATAATATATCCTATAGATTTGACGTAGGACTGAGGTCTACTAGGTCTCTATCGAATATACTAGACTTAATTGTGAGTGTCAGCTAGCTCAGAGGTCACTAGAAACTTTCTCGAATTCACAAGAAGGGATTAGTCTCTGACAACTGCATAAACATGACAACTTTGTTTCCCAAGAATAAGAAATGTATCTCTAGAGTCGCGAAAACAATAGATAGTTATTTTACTCAGTCAATCGTGCATGCTTCGTTTCTCTAGAGGTGCAGAGAAATAGAGAGACGGGTTTTTTCAATAAAAGGATTTATTGAACAGTGTTCTTTCTCATGCATAGGAAATGAACTGCTACAATCGTAATACTGGTTGCAAAGTACAATGCGTACAGCACGAAGAGTATTATAAAATAATACTGTAAAAGCATGATATGGTTTCTAAGCCATAAAATACATAGAATACATACATTAATAAATAAAGACTGAAAAGTACTCAACTGGTGCCTCTAAAATGGTTGTATGTCATGACAACGCGTGGTATTACCACGCGTGCCATTACAAAGGATGTATGACATCACAACGCATACTTTCACAACGCATGCCTTTACAACGCGGTTTTCACAACGCATACCATTACAACGCATAGCGCTTTGGGGTGCTGGATAGTGAATAGTTTAATTTACTATTCCAACTCCAGTCCCCGTGGATAGTAGGGAAGGTGTTGGATAGTAAATTAAACCTATTCCCTATCCTAGAGCGCCCCCCAACGCAATGCGTTGTAATGGTTTGCATTGTAAAAGTTGCGTCGTAATGGCACTGCGTAGTAAAAGTTGCGTTGTAAAGGTTGTCTCCCATTACAAAGCGGGGATTACAACGAAAGTCGTTACAACGACTTTCGCTGGAGGGCGCTGGATAGTGGAATAGTTTAATTTTCTATTCCAACTCCAGCCCACGTTGACAGTAGGGAAGGTGTTGGATAGAAAATTAAACTATTCCCTATCCAACAGCGCCCTCCAGCGAAAGTCGTTGTAACGACTTTCGTTGTAATCCCCGCTTTGTAATGGCAGTGCGGGGTAATCCCCGCGTTGTCATGGCTGTTTCCCTCTAAAATACGCCTACCCCGGTGTACCTAAATTAGGTCTAGTACAAGGGAAGAAGTAAGTGAGGTGTAGCTTAGTTTCAGTATTCTTTGCCAAGAATCTAATCCAAGAATTCTCTAACGGTCTAATCAGCTCCGTACCTTGGTTTAGAATGAAGGAGGTCTGGTATCACTCTCTCAGGACTCGATTTCCCAAGAACCTGCAAGGGTAGGTTGGAAACACTGGAGCTGGATTTCTCGGCAAGAGAAAAGTCAGAGTCTCTCTCAGTGTGTCTGCTGGAGGGTTGGTTTCATTCGGCACTTGCTGTAGCAGGGCGTCGGGCAAGTAGATAGTCGAACTGCTCCAAACCACCGTGTGTTTACCTGGGCAAGTGTGGGCATATTTATACCTTGAAGGTGCCTAGTTTGACGTAAGGTTGGACATAATAACGTGATCAAGGACTCAGTTCTTTGAAAACTCCATGAGTTCTTGGATAAATCAATATTCAAGCAAGAGGAAGTCCCTGACTGCTGAAGGCGGGTTTTTCCAAGAAATCGTTGTGGATTTACGGAACTAGTGGAAGTAGCCATGCCGTATTTGGACTGCATAGGCTAAGTCTTAATATGGTTATGATTTCTATGCCTATATAAGAATAGGGTGATTTATACCTATATATGGGCATGAATCGGGGAAAATTACACTAGGGTCCTAAATTCATATACAACACACACATCACACCTCACTAGTCATGGGTATAGCAGCAGGTACTAGTGCATCTCTGCCAGATGTCAGCCAAGTGCAGACATCTAAATATGACACCTTCTCTTTCCAAGAGTTAAGAGGATTGTGTGTCATAAGACAATTAAAGCAAGGCAAGAGTCCAACCACCCAATATCTAGTAGATCTTTTAGTGGCAGATGACTTATCCAAAGCATCAGACCCAGATTCCCCAGGTAGTAGGGAGGGGGGCCATCCATCATCAGAACAGGATCCTAGTGTGGTTCCACACCAGGACTCTGAGGTTGATTTGGATGCAGACCAGGAAGTGGTTGCTGAACCTGACCTGTAAGACACAGGACTACATGGAGATAGAGAGGGCCTAGGAAGGCCTCCCTCTACCCCCCTACGTAGGCCTACTGTTGTAACCAGAAGGCCCAGATCACTCACAGGAGAATCTGAGCATTCGATTCATCAACAGGGTCCTCTGCCTCAGCTCAAAGGAGAAGAACTTCCCCTCAGAGAAGAGAACATGAAGCTAGAATGAAAGAAGTCAAGCTTAGGATCAAGAGGCAAGAAATTGCCCTTGCCAAAGAGACCCTGGCTCTTGAAATAGAGAGAAAATTGTGTGGGCTAGAGCCCACTGGTAGCAGCAAAATCCCTAGGGGTAGGGATAGGTCTTATGACAATAAAGACCTAAGCAAGATTGTCCCTCCCTATCAGACTGGGGATGACATCCACAAATGGATAACTGCTTTGGAGAGGGCCTGCAAAGTACAGCAGGTACCCCGGAGTCAGTGGGCAGCAATCTTGTGGCTCTCCTTTGCAGACAAAGGTAGAGACAAGCTCCTCGCTGTAAGAGAAGAGGATGCTGACAACTACAATGTCCTGAAGAGTGCTCTAATAGATGGGTTTGGCCTAACCACTGAGCAGTACAGGTTGCTGTTCAGAGATACCCAGAAGACACAGACTCAGGACTGGACTGACTTTGTAGATTGTGCTACTAAGGCTCTGGAAGGCTGGTTACTGGGCAGTTAAGTAAGTGACTATACAGGATTGTATAACCTTATAATGAGAGAACACATTCTTAATAATTGTCAAAACCAGTTATTGCATCAGCACTTGGTTGACTCTGATGTGACCTCGCCCCAAGAATTGGGTAAGGAGGCCGACAAATGGGTCAGAACCAGGGTGAAGCAGAAGGTACAGAACCAAGGTGGTGACCAGAAGACGCAAGACCAAAGGGGGGGGGGCGGGAGAAAGCAAAAGACCAGAAGTCTTCTCATGGTCCCCAAAAAGCTTCCAATTGCGGGGTCCCCAAAAATCCAAAAAGAAAGAAGGTCCTAGAAAACCATGGTGCAAGAATTGTAAAGTTAATACTCACTGGACCAGTGACTGCACCAAGAAGGAGACCAGTTGCCTACCAGGACAAGGAGCAGTAGGGTTAAGGCAGTGCCTTCCCCCTGCCACAGGATGAGGATCAGCCTTCTGAGGAAGCTGATTTTGAGCCTGAAGAAGGAACTGGCCTAGAAGAACTTGAACCTGATCAGGTTACGTTTCTTGGGTCAGGGGGACCTTCCAGGGCAGATCTGAGGCAGGCGCAGTTGGACTGCCCTTCTCTTGAACCCCTCAGACAGCAAGCTGCTGCTGAGGCTGCTGGGAATGCTAGTGGAACCCATAAAGTGTATTGGGATGAAGGGCTCATGTATTCAGAGGCTAGAGACCCCAAGCCTGGTGCTTCCAGGAGGTTGGTCATACCTTTGGCATTCAGGGGCTTCCTTTTGACACTAGCCCATGAAATTTCTTTAGCAGGACATCTTGGCTAGAACAAGACTTGGGACAGGCTTGTCCCTCACTTTCACTGGCCCCACATGTCAGAAGACACAAAGGAGTTTTGTCGCTCCTGTGTAACCTGCCAAGCCAGGGGCAAAGCAGGTGGCACTACAAAGGCCCCCCTTATACCACTACCTGTGGTGGGGGTTCCCTTTGAAAGAGTAGGGATTGACATTGTTGGACCAATGGATCCCCAAACAGCCTCTGGGCACAGGTTTATCCTGGTGGTAGTGGATCATGCCACCAGGTACCCAGAAACTATACCACATAGGACCACTACAGCACCTGTTGTAGCAAGAGCCCTTTTGGGAGTTTTCTCAAGAGTGGATTACCATAAGGAGCTAGTATCAGATAAAGGTGCACACTTCATGTCTAGTTACTTGACTGCAATGTGGAAGGAGTGTGGAGTGAACTATAAGTTCACCACACCCTATCACCCACAATGCAATGGTCTAGTTGAAAGGTTCAACAAGACCTTAAAGGGTATGATTAAGGGTCTCCCTGCAAAGCTCAGGCGGAGATGGGATATCCTGCTACCCTGCCTTTTGTTTGCTTGCAGAGAGGTTCCTCAGAAGGGGGTTTGCTACATCCCTTTTGAGCTTCTGTTTGGGCATCCTGTAAGATGACCCCTTTGTCTGGTGAAGGAAGGATGGGAGTTACCTCTCAAACTTCACAAACAAGACATTGTGGACTATGTACTTGGTCTCCGCTCCAGGATGGCCCAGTATATGAAAAAGGCATCCAAAAACCTTGAGGCTAGTCCGGAATTGCAAAAGGCCTGGTATGACCAAAAGGCAGTACTGACTGTACCAGCCAGGACAGAAAGTGTGGGTGTTGGAGCCAGTGGCCCCAACAGCTCTCCAAGACAAGTGGAGTGGACCCCACACTATTGTTGAACAGAAGGGAGAGGTTACCTATTTGGTAGATCTTGGAACTCCCATGAGCCCCCATAGGGTGCTTCATGTCAACAGACTGAAACCATATGTTGACAGGGCGGACATGGGCTTGCTCATGGCTACTGATGAAGGACAGGAGGAAGAGAGTGACCCTCTCCCAGACCTGCTCTCTCAGAACCCTGATGATGGATCAGGTGATGGTGTAGCCTTGGCAGGCAGCCTCACTGACCAGCAGCAGAGTGACTACAGACAGGTTCTGCAGGCATACAGACATATGTTTTCACTGACTCCAAGTCAGACTACCTGGTGCACTCATGAAGTGCGCATTGGGGACAGTCTACCTGTTAAAAATAAGATTTACACGCAACCTGATCATGTCAGGGACTGTATCAGGACAGAAGTCCAGAACATGTTGGAATTGGGAGTTATTGAACCCTCAGAGAGCCCTTGGGCCAGTCCAGTAGTCCTTGTGCCTATACCTCACACCCAGGGTGGTAAGAGAGAGATGAGGTTTTGTGTGGACTACATAGGTCTCAATGCTGTCACTAGGACAGATGCCCATCCAATACCCAGAGCAGATGAGCTCATAGATAAGTTAGCATCTGCCAAATTTCTGAGCACATTTGATCTGACAGCTGGCTACTGGCAGATCAGGCTAGCTGATGATGCAAAGCCAAAGACAGAATTTTCAAGCCCTAGTGGACATTATCAATTTGTGGTAATGCCCTTTGGTCTGAAAAATGCATCTGCCACATTTCAAAGGTTGGTGAATAAAGTCCTCTCAGGATGACTACTGAAAAATGTTTTGGAGGCCCTGCAGAAGGCAGGCCTAACTATCAAGGCTACCAAGTGTCAGATAGGGCAGAGACAGGTTGTGTACCTGGGCCACCTTGTAGGTGGAGGCCAGGTTCAACCATTGCAGAGCAAAATCCAGACCATAATGGCCTGGGTTGCTCCAACCACCCAGACTCAGGTCAGAGCTTTCTTGGGCCTGACTGGGTACTACAGGAGATTTGTCAAGGGGTGTGATTCCATTGTGACACCCCTTAATGACTTAACTTCTAAAATAATGTCTAAGAAAGTTCAGTGGACAGCCAGCTGCCAAAAGGCATTTGTTGACCTGAAGCAGGCCATGTGCACTGCACCAATTCTGCAAAGTCCTAACTACTCCAAATAATTAATTGTTCAAACAGATGCTTCTGAGTTGGGGGTAGGGGCTGTGCTATCACAATTGAATGAAGAAGGTCAGGACCAGCCAGTAGCTTTTATTAGTAGATGGCTGACCCCTAGAGAGAAACGTTGGTCAGCCATTGAGAGGGAGGCCTTTGCTGTGGTTTGGGCCCTGAAGAAGCTGAGGCCATACTTGTTTGGTACTCACTTCACAGTTCAGACTATAAGCCCCTCTTGTGGCTCAAACACATGAAGGGTGAAAATCCCAAACTGCTCAGGTGGTCCATTTCCCTACAGGGGATGGACTATACAGTGGAACAAAGACCTGGGAGTAACCATGCCAATGCAGATGGACTCTCCATATATTTTCACTTAGAACATGAAGACTCAACTGGTCAAGGTTAGTTTAATGTCCCTGCGTTTGGGGGTGGGGGGTTGTGAAGGAGAGTAGGGTCTGCTTCCTATGGTTACCCCCACTTTTTGCTGTGATTCTCTGGTTTTTCGACTTTAGTCTGTCTGTGGCCCTGCTAATCAGGCCCACAGCCTAGCTGTTCTCTCTCTAAATTGATACCATGTACTTTAGGTACATACCAGATTGGTTACTGGGTCTCCCTTGTGAGCCCCTGTATAGTGTACCCTAGGTACCCAGGGCATAGGTGCACCCAAGGCCTACCAGGGGCTGCAGCATGTATTATGCCACCCCTGGCTGGTCCTCCAAACTGACACCACAGGTCTGCAATTTCAACCTGGATAAGGTGGTGTAATCACCCCTTACTTAGATATAGTATACCTATACCTATATCTATATCTATATATATATATATATATTTACGAGGCTCGTCACTTAGAAGACAGAGAACTGCCGGATCCGTAGTGACAAAGAGTCGACCCAAAGGAGTTCTGGTGCAAAGGTGGTTTATTAAAATAAAGCCAGCGCTGCCGCCATGACGGGTTTCGCCTTCGGAAAGGCTTGATCACATGACAAACTGCTCGTCATTGAGCGGGGCATTTAAAGTGACAGTGCATCAGAATAATTCATGATTCATAAAAATGGTAAAAATACTATACATGATGACGCTGTAGTTATGCAATCAATGAAAGAAAGCCTTTAGGAAACATGTAAATTTCCCAAAATATTTTACATTCAATAAAACTAGTTATTTAGTTAATAAATGTACAAGCATATTTACACAACACGAACAAATAGAAATGGTACCAAAACATGACAAATAATTATGTCTATGTAAAAGAGTGTCGACCCAATGTCTACATGTAAACAATCCAAATATCAATGTTGTGCAAAAAATCAAGTAAAATGCTCAAGTGTAGTACAACAGCATTGGTCCAATTTTATGAAACAAGAGTAAATTGATCTAAATAGAGCCCAAAAGGGCCTGTCACGATGCCTGCTAGAAACATGACAAGTGCAAAGGTGATTGTGCAAAATTAGCAATGTAAAGTGCAACTATAACAACAGATAATTCCTGAAATATAGATCAGAAAAAGTTTTTCTAAAAAATCTTATTTTCATGATTATAAAAATATATACAACAGAGTCACCACAATGTCAAAAGCTTATGGTATAAGAAGTGACATTACTGGGATAAAAATATTTTTGAATCCGGACAGGTCTTACGGGCATGCTGATAAATCCTAAATGCAGGTGTAAAGGTCTTCCCTGTCATTTAATCCATTAGGATTTTTCGTATTAAGCTCCAAAATGTACCTGGTCTCAAGGAGACGGAGTTTGGCCTCACGGTCCCCTCCTCTCCTTGAAACTTCTACACAATCAATCAGAAAGAATTGGAGCTTCTCAGGTATGCCTAGATGTTTCTCCTGAAAATGCCTGGCAACCGGATAATTTTGATCGTGCCCGGAAATTGCACGTATGTGTTGGAGTATCCGTTTGTGGGCGGGCAGTTTAGTACTGCCCACATACTGAAGTCCACACGGACACTCCAATACATAAATGGAGTATTCAGTCTTGCAAGTAAGCCACTTGGAAATGGCAATTGGATGTTCACGGAATGGGCTCTTAAAGTGTGTCCTATTGCTGCCGAACCGGCAGGCTTTACATAGTGGACATGCCTTAAAGCCCTTCTTAAGTGTCGTCCAAGTGGTGGAGGCTCTTGGCTCCAAGGTGTTACTGACTAAAGCCTTCGACATAGAAGGAGATTTTCGGAAGGTGAGCTCTGGTTTGTTGTCCACTTTGTGTTCAATCACTGGATCACTTTGAACCAGGTTCCAGTTTTTTTACAAAATTTTCCGAAGAGCCCCATGCTGTCGGTTAAACGTCAGAATAACTCGTGGGGAACTTATTTTAACCTCCCCTACCAAGGAGACATCCGTGTGGATGTTTCTTACTTTGGGAATCAGAGCCTCCTGTCTGCTGACTGACTTTGAAGGCTTGATCGCTTTGGTGAGATTGTCATTTGAATACCCCCTGGCAAGGAAACGTAATCTGCATGCCTCTTGTGCTGCCGCACATTCGACATCAGTACTGCAGATTCTTTTGATCCGGAGCATTTCCCCAAAAGGAATGCTCCGAATCAAGTGAGCCGGATGTTGGCTATTGGAGTGTAATATAGTGTTCCCTGCACTGGGCTTTCTGTACAATCTTGTATTCAAGGTGTTACATTCTACAAATACCTCAACATCCAAAAAACCAATAGATTTAGAACTCATATTTGAAGTGAAATTGAGATTAATGGTGTTTATAATAATCTACGAACGCTTTGGCACTATCAACACTGCCCTTCCAAATAAGAAAAACATCATCAATATAACGTAAGTACAAAACAATGTTATTGGAAATAAAGCTGTGGTGTTGGCCGACTAGGACCTGTTCCTCCCACAGCCCAACGTGTAAACACGCGTAGCTAGGTGAGAAACAGGCCCCCTTCGCCACACCTCTAACCTGATGGTAAATTACGCCATTGAAGATGAAAAAGTTCTGTTCGAGGCCCATTTTGGTCATATCCAGTAACATTTTGTTATGTGCCATCGAATGTGGGGGGCCTTTGTTTAAGTAGTAATCCAAAGCTTTGAGTCCATCACAGTGTTTTATTGAGGTGTAAAGGGATGAAACATCCAGAGTCATTAGTATCATATCCTCTTCCCAAATAAAGTGCTCAATTTTGCTTAGGAAGTCAAAGGAGTCCTTGACATATGAGTTGAGAGTCTTAACATAACCTTGCAAAAAAAAGTCTATATATTTGGAAACGTGTTCCAAGGAGCTATCAATAGCCGAAATGGTAGGTCGGCCCGGTGGTGTGTCAATGTCTTTATGAATCTTTGGGATCAAATAAAATGAGGGGATAACCGGATGGTCCTTTCTTAGATATCTGAACTCCTCATGTGTAAGAAGTCCAGCACTGCTCCAGGCTTTTAATTTTTGATATATATAAATCTTCTCTCTCTCTCTCTCTCTCTCTCTCTCTCTCTCTCTCTCTCTCTCTCTCTCTCTCTCTCTCTCTATATATATATATATATATATATATATATGTAACGCAAATGCCTGAGCATTTAAGGGGCACACTGCGGGGCTCTGCCTTGCGGGCTTGTTCGTTCCAGCATACGTCTCCACACTGCATATTGTTTCTTGCCCGACGCGTTTCTGGGGGAACCTCCCCCCCTCCTCAGGGGCTGCTTCCATCAGACGCTCGAAGGTGCATCATTTGTTTTCTTGACCTTTTGTTAGCACAAGTCTCAAGGTAGGCGTATATTGTCATCTTACGTCATACCCAGCATTGTGGGACTTGTAGTCACTATAGTGATGGAAGCAGCCCCTGAGGAGGGGGGGAGGTTCCCCCAGAAACGCGTCGGGCAAGAAACAATATGCAGTGTGGAGACGTATGCTGGAACGAACAAGCCCGCAAGGCAGAGCCCCGCAGTGTGCCCCTTAAATGCTCAGGCATTTGTGTTACATATATATATATATATATATATATATATATATATATTTATATATATATATATTACCTACTGGCGGTCGCCAGTAGGTATATATAGTTAGGATTTTTTCTCTATGGGATTTTTGAAAATTCTATGTCTAATAACTTTGGCGTTTGTGGACGGAATTGGCAGAAATGTTCAGGAAAATGGAACATTTTGTTTCTGAGCAGCCCCTGGAAATTTGGGGGGGGTTCGTCAAGGGGGGGCCGAGAAAAAAGGGGGGTCCCAAAACGCGTTTTTCCAATGTTAATTTCCATAGGGCGGTTGGCCTCACTTTTAGCCCGAACGGCTGAATGGATTTGCACGAAACTTGGCAAAATTGTAGGGACTGGTAGCCCGATGTGCCTTTGCTAGGTCTCAATATATGTGCTCCAGTGTATTTTGAGAAATTAACGTTCAAAAAATGATATATATCTGTAACAGCGGACCGGGCAGCGCTCCGGTTCGCGTACTTTTCGCGTTACGGAGCTTTGTGAAGCTAAGCTGATTGGTTCTCCGGCGTCTGTAAACATTCCAAACAGTCCGTAGCGGCCGCCATCTTGTCTCTCGGTAGGATCGAGAGACAAGAGGAGGCCAAAGCGAAGGGGCAAATGACCATAAGGGGGCATAGTAGATCCTCCCTGACCCCCTAGGTTTGATGTGGAGGTTTTAAAAGGGCCCCGCGGGGCAAAAAAAATAATAAAATAATAATAATCGAACGGCTGAATGGATTTGCACGAAACTTGGCAAAATTGTAGGTACTGGTAGCCCGATGTGCCTTTGCTATGTCTCAATATATGTGCTCCAGTGGATTTTGAGAAATTAACGTTCAAAAAAAGATATATATCTGTGACAGCGGACCGGGCAGCGCTCCGCTTCGCGTACTTTTCGCGTTACGGAGCTTTGTGAAGCGAAGCTGATTGGTTCTCCGGCGTCTGGAAACATTCCAAACAGTCCGTAGCGGCCGCCATCTTGTCTCTCGGTAGGATCGAGAGACAAGAGGAGGCCAAAGCGAAGGGGCAAATGACCATAAGGGGGCATAGTAGATCCTCCCTGACCCCCTAGGTTTGATGTACCATTTTGCCAAGTTTGGTGTAAATCCGTTCAGCCAATCAGGCTGTAGACGTATCTAAATGTCCTATGGAAAATTGCATGGGGAAAACACATTTGAAAGTGTTGAAATTTAGAACCAATTAAAATGTTACTTTGGTTTTGTATTTGTGTGTGATGAAAGTTAATTGGTTATGTATATATCTAAAATGAGAGGAAACCACAGCCATTTTATGATACTACTGTCTGAGGTACATTTGTGAGGAATTTTTGGTGCTCAATTTCTGGTGTTTGATTTACACAGTACTAACGCTTCTCCTACTTTCAAAAAGGTGAGTTGTTAATTTGTAAGGGGAACTATGTTGTACACTTTAAGATAATTTGAAAAATGTTTTCTGTTATTTATTTACAGTCCTTCTGTTATACTAAATACTTGATAAAGTTAGTTTTATATTATGTATTACTAAAAACGATAAATGAAAGTGATTATTTTTTTCTGCAATTTACAGCAAGAAATTTCAAAATAAAATGGATCTCAATGAAGAGACCGTGGCAATTTCTTTTGAATTATCCACTACATTTATTGAAATTGACAGCACCAATAATGAAATATTCTCACAAGGAGGAGATGACTTGAATGATTTTTTTGATCAATCTCTTGACGGCGAATTTATCGAATGTTTGGAGACCATAAAGTTACAAGAATCATCATTGCAGACTTTTCATGAGGAGATTCCTGATGAGATGATTGAAGAGGAAATTCCTGATGAGGACATGTTACTAGTTCTTTCAAATTATGAAAATTCAGAAGAATAAATTTATATTTAGAAATCAAAAATTGTTTGAGACATTATTCATTTTTATTTTTAATTTATGAGGTTGTAGCGAAGTGATTGTAGTATAAAATGAGACTTATAGTATAGAGTGCAACATTTTTATGTTACATAGTAAGTTTACTCATATTTACTTCCCTTCTCCCACTATATTATCTCCAATGTGTATTTGACATCTCTTCTTCATCTCCGGCCTCCTTTCTCTCACTGTCTGTCTCTGATGCATCCTATCGCTGCCATTTTGTGTAATTACAGAAGAGAGTAAAATAAAATAGTTCAGAACGTGAAAAGGGGGCAAAGTAGAGTACCCCTCACCCCCTAGGCCTTCTCAGGCGGTCCCAAAAGGATCAGTTCCTGCTTTCCTGAGAGATTATGGTATGAGTTCCATATACCACAATAACTTGCATTACAACATGCAAGATATCTATCTCCAAAAACTAACACCTGCCCTGAGCAGTTCTTAGCCATGTTATCCAATGGGAGGTGGATAACATGGCTAAGAGCATTAGCTCGGTAATGCATGAATATCGCTGACTTTTCAGCGATATTCATGCATTGCGGCCGTTTTTTATCGCATTTGCGATAAACCTTGATAATAGCAAGGTTTATCTGCGATAATTTCTGACGATGCTTAGCGGTAAAAAATTCGTTGCTAAGCATCGTTAGCGATAAATATCGCTTAACTTTGGTAGTATGCCCCAACGTCTGTTAACGTTCGATTCGAAGGAAATCAGGAAGTGTTGAAAAACATTGTCTGCGCCATCTTGCCTTTTTTCAAATGCCACACTTTTGTCGTGCACGGCAGCCATTTTAGATGCCTTGACCAGACCCACTCTCTGCACGCTGTCGATCCGTAGCATGGCTCCCCACCCTCGCAAGCATCTCCCCCAGGCACTGGTCACCCCCGCTCTCTGTCTTATGCATGGGCAATAAACCTCCCCCCATCTGCGCTGCTCTTCCCTGAGAATCACACTCTGTGCCCGCCCGACACCTCCCTTTTGCCCTATTCACTACCGCACCCTCTGACACTCCTCTTCCTCTGTGTCCGATTGTCCAGGCCGGTCCCAGGCTATCAGCTAGCCCTGCAGATGTAGTTTATGGCCCCAGCTGTAAAGAATCACCCCTCTTCAAAGGAGTTATAGTAGATCAAGGCCCACACCCGATAGATCCGTCACACCACACGCGTTCCTACTATCTGAAAACCATCCTGTATTGTGATTGGGGAGGGGACCGAGCCTGAAGCGGAAGATTCCAGGGATGACTCTTTGTACATCAAAGTTTTTACAATTATGTGTCACATTAAAAATATATAGCACTCCAACAAAGTAGTAGGAATATAAAACTTTAATAACTTATAAATATATACAACAAAACAAAAACAGTAAAAACATTTAAACATTTTTAGGGAAAAAGAAGGAACAATGGTCAGTAGCGGTCGGTTGTGCGAATAGTCCCAAGGCAGCACAACGTCCAGATTTCTGGACGGCACCCAGGTGATGTTGCCTGGGTGCCGCACTGATTTGGGTTTCCGGCGTGGGGCGTCCCGGGGGGTGGGTCGTCAGTAGCGGTCTGTTGTACGAATAGTTCCAAGGCAGCAGAACGCGCTGAAATGTGGATGGCACCAAGGTGATGTCCAGTAAGTTGCCGCCCTCCGAATAACGGCATGGGGCGCCCCGGGGGGGGGGGGAGGCAGTCCAAAGTTCCGTTAAAAGGGCAAAGGAAAGGATCGGTGGTTTGAACCATCAGTCAAAAAGGGGAGGGGGTGCAACAATTTTTCCTACCGGGTCACACTGTGCTTTCACCGGAACTGATCCGAACTGTGGTCTGCAGGATTCTAGTCATTCAAACTGAGGCTGGCGCCAGCATGGGAGCGCCGACGTCCCGCGGCTACAGTTTCGTCACTCCACGGGCGATCATGGCAGTCATTCCCCATCGGGGGTGTCTGCGGGGGTCGGGGACTCCCGCGGCTCCTCTAGAATCTTCAAGGTCGTGGAGGACTACGGTGGTGGAGTCAACCAGTGACCGGGCCATTTCTTTATGCTGGGCCCGCTCTTGCCAGGTCGACCGCCATTTTGAGAGTTCGGTAGCTACCGGCGATTGCGGGGTCAAATGAGCGGACGGGCTCCACCCTGCCGGGCGAGACGTTGCAGCATCGCCACAGTGGAAGAACCCTTTTCCGGGCGCCTGGAGCGCTGAGGGTGCAGCTGGGAAGCCTCCACCTGGGGAGGCGGGAGAGGCCTGTTCGCACCGTCTCTCCCACCCAGTGCACCCCACGGCGTCTCGCTTGCCATTTGTTATGGCCGGACCAGGCGATGAGGACGAGGGGGGGGGGGTCGGAGGCATGTGCAAGACATCCCCCCCCAGTGTTGTCGCAGCCATTATAAAAGAAAGAAGAAATGTCCCGTCCGTCTTTGGGCCGGACCTCCGGTGGATGGCGGCCGGACGCCCTTTGCTCTGGCCCCATGAACGGGTTCCTTGGCTCATCCGGTGGGGCAGGCCTTGGCATGTGGTGCCTCTCCTGGGCCTTTCGTGCAGTGGCCTCTCCACTCCCAGGCCCTCCATGGATGCTGGCCCAGACTGGGAAAGAGAGAGGGTCAACCTGCAATTCTCCAGTGTTACCGCCACCGCGGCCGGATCCCGTCGGCCTCGGCCTCTGGTTGATGGTGGCCGGACTGGGAGAGAGAGGGGAGGGTCGAGGACACAGACATTCCCCCCCTTGCAACTCTCCAGGGTTGTCGTAGCAATCCCCCTGGCCGGGTCCCATTGGCCTCGGCCTTTCCTCCGGCTACACCCTACGTGATGATCTTCTGCCGACGGTTGGCAGCAGGACCCGCCTTATATGTGTTGCTTCCGGCTGGGCGTAGCCGCAAACCTGTTGCACTTTGGAAGTTTCCAGAATGGGGCGGATGTCTGCTGACTTGTATCTTTCCCAGTTTGCCGTTATTTGGCCGTGGCAGGCGGTGGGACAGACACGTTTTGGGGCAGTGAGGGGCGATGAAGCCTCGTTGCCTTGTGGCCGTTGCAATCTCACACTTGGTTTCTCTTACTGTTTTCAGGTTTCTTATTACGGGCTTACTTCTAACGTTTCTTGTTTCTAGGACAATAATAGGTTTTATCATTACGTATTGTTATCGTTTCTTTGTTTGTTATTTAATAAAAAGTTCATCAGTGGCCTACTGATTTTCGTTTTCCTATTCCTTTCTTTCCAGGTTGTTTCATGCTAAAGTTTCTGTTAACAGGATACAGTGATCACTTTGTTATTATTGCATATGTCCTTTTCACTAGGGGTGCTCTCTGGTCGGGCCAGATGACCTATCTCTAGTAAATGGTCCGGGTGAAACAGGTGCATCAATCAGTGGGGAGTAGATAGGCATGACAGATTACAACGGGGGAGAAAGGTCCGCATTACCTACCCTTTCACTACTTGCAAAGATTTTCCTACGTTTATTTGCAAACAGGGAATACCTCCAAAAAGAACCAATTCCCAAACAGGCAATGTTCGGGCAAACAATCAATCAATGAGGAACGAAATAGGCACGACGTGTTAAAGGTTTGCGTTACCTACCCTTCACTATCTGAAAAGGGAGAGAGAATATTCCTATTCTTCCCCGTTTGCAGGCAGAGAAGATCCTTAAGAGAACCAACTTTGAACAATTCAATGCTCGATTCAAACAATCAACAAGGGGTACTGTGAACACAAATGAACGCCGCTTATGTACATACTCATTGCTATTTTCAACAGGTTGTTCCTAATGTTTCTATTTTAGCGAGGTCAAAAAGAGATCCCATTAGTGGCCTACTGATTTTGCTCGATTCCTTTAGTTTTTTTACACGATTTTTCGCTATCTGCAAAGACTAAACAGAGTATTGTGACTCTGTGCTTGTTTGTAAATAGAGAATGAACCAAAGAGAACCAATTCTAAAACAGTAAATGCTTGGATAACAATCAATCAAATGGAGAGAGAAGCAGGCACGATGGATTACAACGGGGGCAAAGGCCTGCGTTACCTACCCTTCACTATCTGCAAAGAGAGAGTACTCCTAATAGAAATGAGGGGGGGGGGGCAGCATTGAAAGCAGATCAGTGTGCATAAACACGAAAATGTTTTTTCTTACCACGTACTTGACAATCGACAGCTTATGATATTTGCTATTAAAAAACCATTGAAATTCACTGAAAAAACCATAGGTTATAGACCATATATAGTTAGGAATTAGCATTTACAAAACCTTGAAAATTCACTGAAAAAACCATAGGTTATAGACCATATATAGTTAGGAATTACCGTTTAAAAAAACCTTATTTTACTCACACAAAACCATTGAAATTCCATATATAGTTAGTTGTACTAACTATATATCGCGCACCCGCAATCCACTGCTGATCATGTCACATATTACATCATTCATGACATGGTCAGTGACATCACTGATGACATCACTGATGACATCTCAAATGACATCACTGATGACATCACTGATGACATCTCAAATGACATCACTGATGACATCACTGATGACATCTCAAATGACATCACTGATTACATCACTGATGACATCTCATTTGACATTACTGATCACATCACTGATGACATCATTCATGTGATAATACGATGAACCTCTTCAGACTCTAATATAACCTTAGATACACTCAGTGTAAACACAGACTCACAGATTGTCATTCATCCATGAAGTTACACACACACACCTAGTCAGTCATGCAAACAATCAATCACACCTCCATTTTCCCAACTATACAGTTATACACACCTTACTTATTCAAACATATACTAAAACATATTTACTCTCTTATACAATCCTGGATACAAGTTCACAATGATGCATACAGCCACTCACACATTCACTGGCTCTTATGCACAGTTATTTATATATGTCAAGTCTCACATGTACTGTGTTTTACATATGTACTTACTTTGACATGTAGCACTGAGATATCCATTCACTCACCAATACACTGATGCACACAGTCAACCGCCCATACAGCTGTTTCCACATGCACTTTTGAACCCATACATCTAGTGAATCAACTGCTCACACATCTATGCACAGAGTCATACACCTCCCAGCCACCCACACATACACTCAGTCTCCCATACAAATACTTGGGCAACCAATCAATAACCCATATAGTTACTCATATAGCTACTGAACAACACATGCAGCAGTTTTCAGAACAACAGACATAATGATGCACAAATTAAGACAGTTTAGTCACTAACCCATGCACTCAGTGAGACACATTTAATCACTCACTCATACAGTCAGTCATGCACCTACTAAATCCTTCATCCAGACACTTATACATCCACTCAAGACATATTTTAACTTTACAGAAAAATACAGTCACTGGATGTTGTCATCAGTGATGTCATCAGTGATGTCATTTGAGATGTCATCAGTGATGTCATCAGTGATGTCATTTGAGATGTCATCAGTGAAGTCATCAGTGATGTCATTTGAGATGTCATCAGTGATGTCATCAGTGATGTCACTGACCATGTCATGAATGATGTAATATGTGACATGATCAGCAGTGGATTGCGGGTGCGCGATATATAGTTAGTACAACTAACTATATATGGAATTTCAATGGTTTTGTGTGAGTAAAATAAGGTTTTTTAAATGCTAATTCCTAACTATATATGGTCTATAACCTATGGTTTTTTCAGTGAATATATATATATATATATATTACCTACTGGCGGTCGCCAGTAGGTATATATAGTTAGGATTTTTTCTCTATGGGATTTTTGAAAATTCTATGTCTAATAACTTTGGCGTTTGTGGACGGAATTGGCTGAAATTTTCAGGAAAATGGCACATTTTGTTTCTGAGCAGCCCCTGGAAATTTGGGGGGGGTTCGTCAAGGGGGGGCCGAGAAAAAAGGGGGGTCCCAAAACGTGTTTTTCCAATGTTAATTTCCATAGGGCGGTTGGCCTCACTTTTAGCCCGAACGGCTGAATGGATTTGCACGAAACTTGGCAAAATTGTAGGGACTGGTAGCCCGATGTGCCTTTGCTAGGTCTCAATATATGTGCTCCAGTGGATTTTGAGAAATTAACGTTCAAAAAAAGATATATATCTGTAACAGCGCTCCGGGCAGCGCTCCGCTTCGCGTACTTTTCGCGTTACGGAGCTTTGTGAAGCGAAGCTGATTGGTTCTCCGGCGTCTGTAAACATTCCAAACAGTCTGTAGCGGCCGCCATCTTGTCTCTCGGTAGGATCGAGAGACAAGAGGAGGCCAAAGCGAAGGGGCAAATGACCATAAGGGGGCATAGTAGATCCTCCCTGACCCCCTAGGTTTGATGTGGGGGTTTAAAAGGGCCCCGCGGGGCAAAAAAAAATAAATAATAATAATCGAACGGCTGAATGGATTTGCACGAAACTTGGCAAAATTGTAGGGACTGGTAGCCCGATGTGCCTTTGCTAGGTCGCAATATATGTGCTCCAGTGGATTTTGAGAAATTAACGTTCAAAAAAAGATATATATCTGTAACAGCGCTCCGGGCAGCGCTCCGCTTCGCGTACTTTTCGCGTTACGGAGCTTTGCGAAGCTGATTGGCTCTCCGGTGTCTGTAAACATATATCTTTGAATGGGTAAAAAAACAAGTTTTTAGAGAAACTGGCAGGAGAAGACATTCATACATCTCAATTCCGTCCCCAATCCTATGTAGGTGGGGAATAAGTTCATCGGTCACAGTCAGAGGTCGTCACTTATGGAGTCTGTAATTTACATTGCTTATTGAATTCATAGACTTGCTTAGCGTTCATTCGCGACATATGATGAGAGAAGTTGGACTTTTATACACAATGTATTACGTCACATTCAAAATCGAGTCCTTATGTAGAGACTCGTCCTTCCCTTTAACCCAAGTATCGACAATCTTACATCTCCCTTCGGGGTCGGCTAATTCTTGCAAGCAGGGGCGTTATCGTCATGAAGAAGGGGGAAGGGGCAGATGTAAAACATGGCTTTCCTGGGGAATGACCGTTAATCAAGGTCATCAATTACGTTTCGTGGGTAGCTGACATGGGGCTAGGGTTGATCGGGGGCACGTGGGTGCTTTGGACAGGGAGCTGGGGTCGATCGGGAGGAGTGGGGTACTCTGGACATCCGCACTTAGGTGCAGGGGGGTGGGGCAATCGGGGCATTGGGGATCGCATTTCTAACGAACTGAGGAACAGAAGACCATTGACGTTATAGTTCCCTTATAAAAGGCCAGATTAGGGGACATCCGTCGTCTTACCTGTCCTTTCCTTCATTACCACCTCGGGTTCTATCGTTTGCAGAAAGGAGAGGTAGTAATATGGCAAGTCACAATCGTTTTGGTTTTGGTCAATTTTGCTGAACACCTTTGCGTTCGAGGAAACCCAAATATGTTTTGTGCCGGAGGGGCACAACGTCACCATACAAGGAAAAGAGGAAACAGGGGGCTTTTGGAGAGAGAAAGAGAGAGAGAGAGAGAGAGAGAGAGGGAGAGAGAGAAAGAGAGAGAGGGAGAGAGAGAGAGAGAGAGAGAGAGAGAGAGAGAGAGAGAGAGACCGCACCCTAAAGGGTCCATTCGGTACACGTATGACATGGAGAGAGAAAGAGAGAGAGAGACGTGTACAATAATGGGCCATTCAGTGCGCGCAACAACACAGAACAACAGGGGTTAAGTGACACAAAAACACAGGCAGAGGGATGACGTATATTCATGCATCACGTACACACAAACTCAGACGGGGGAGACAGTACATGTATTATATACAGAAATCCAAGACAAACATAGAACAGTTATTGGCCAACAATGATCTCCTCCGGTACGCTGCGCATTCTCAGTATCTTAAGCTCTCTTTACTTGTTCTTCTCTCTTTATTGTCGGCTGCCTTTACTGGAGGTTGTGGTTGCGCACACTTACGTCTCTGCCACTTGGTCATGAACTAACCTGATCGGGCTAGTGCTCACGGTGGTATTTTCGAGTCATTTTAGCAAATGTGTTTCCAGGCTGAGACAATAGTCGGTGTCAGTTGGAGAACAATGGGGCAGCTTTGAGTTACATGCCTATGAGGATGCGAAAAAGGAGGTAGTAGGTTTTCAAATATTGGCAATATCCCTAGTCCTCTCGGCGGAGGATACTTGTGTAACCCTTACCTCGAAATACCCTAAACTTTTCCCTACTTTAGTTAAAAGTAGGAATGTATTCATTATTGTATGTTATTTTTCGTTGCACTATTCGGGGTTTGTCGTGGTCAGGCACCATAATCAAACGCCTTTTTCCCGTCTCGTCGTTCGTTAGATCACCATTTTCGTACATTAGTCGACATTCCGATGTGACCTGCAGAGAGAGGGAAAAAGAAGGGAGGCAGGGGCTACATTGATAGACACACTAGCGCGCATAAACCCAGAAAGGCTTTTACTTACTGCGTACTCGGCCTATCTCCACGGGATGCAGTCACTGCCAACTGGGCGTTCAAGCCCAGGTGGACCGTTAGTGTGATTTTTCTTATACAGGCAGCATATAAAGTATAGGCTAAATACCAGGATCTTTAGCGGTTGCCTTTGGCTGTACAAAAATGTGCAAAGTACATACAACAAAAACCTGGATCGTTCATGTTTGCAGTATTTCTGCGTACTATACCCTTTTAACCCTTTTTTTTTTAATCAAGCTGAGTCGTTTCACCTGTACTTAAGTTATATCGGATCATTTATTCGAAACTTATCAATTTACGCGGACAACTATATTTGCTTTCTCAAAAACAATCTTTAATGAGAATGTCGGTGCACAAATACGGGCCTACAACCCCGTGGGCCGGCCACGGAGCAGGCTGGAACTGTAGATGTGGGGATACTTTATTAGTGGAAAACTTAATGGAGTCAGTGGTCGTTAATTTCATAAAAAGTGCGCCAAGTGCAATAAAAATCATATTGAATCTTTAGTGTGAGCGAATATCATAAGCATCGAAATTTCGAACTTTCAATAATCATGATGCGCCAAACTCAACAACAATTCATTGTCCGAATGTTCAATCAGTACCCATCTTATGCTAATTCATTGTCCTTCATTGTCCGAACACCTAATCAGTACCCATCTCATATCAATTCATTGTCCGAGCTGACAGTATACATCCTATATCAATCCATTGTCCGAACTCATAATCAGTACACATCCTATATCAATCTATATGTTTAAAAACTTCATACATATCCTATGACACCGAGGCTGAGCAATCGGGGTACAATAAGGAGTTGAGGGTTTCATTTGCATCGGCGCCATTTTGGGTGCAGTCAGGCAGAACCAGGCATAGTCTAAATCTCTATTAACTCGTGGTTGGCCCAAAGCTTCCTTTGGCAGTCCAAAGTTCCGTTAAAAGGGCAAAAGAAAGGATCGGTGGTTTGAACCATCAGTCAAAAAGGGGAGGGGGTGCAACAATTTTTCCTACCGGGTCACACTGTGCTTTCACCGGAACTGATCCGAACTGTGGTCTGCAGGATTCTAGTCATTCAAACTGAGGCTGGCGCCAGCATGGGAGCGCCGACGTCCCGCGGCTACAGTTTCGTCGCTCCACGGGCGATCATGGCAGTCATTCCCCATCGGGGGTGTCTGCGGGGGTCGGGGACTCCCGCGGCTCCTCTAGAATCTTCAAGGTCGTGGCGGACTACGGTGGTGGAGTCAACCAGTGACCGGGCCATTTCTTCATGCTGGGCCCGCTCTTGCCAGGTCGATCGCCATTTTGAGAGTTCGGCAGCTACCGGCGATCGCGGGGTCAAATGAGCGGACGGGCTCCACCCTGCCGGGCGAGACGTTGCAGCATCGCCACAGTGGAAGAACCCTTTTCCGGGCGCCTGGAGCGCTGAGGGTGCAGCTGGGAAGCCTCCACCTGGGGAGGCGGGAGAGGCCTGTTCGCACCGTCTCTCCCTCCCAGTGCACCCCACGGCGTTTCGCTTGACATTTGTTATGGCCGGACCAGGCGATGAGGACGGGGGGGGGTCGGAGGCATGTGCAAGACATCCCCCCCCCAGGGTTGTTGCAGCCATTATGGAAGAAAAAAGAAATGTCCAGTGCGTCTTTTGGGGCGGGCCTCTGGTTGATGGTGGCCGGACGCTCCTTGCCACGCCCCCAGGAACGGGTCCCTTAGTCCATCCTTGGGACAGACCTTGGCGCGTGGCGCGCGGCGCCTCTCCTGGGCCTTTCGTGCAGTGGCCTCTCCACTCCCAGGCCCTCCATGGATGCTGGTCCAGACTGGGAGAGAGAGGGGGGGGTCGAACCTGTAACTCTCCAGTGTTACCGCGGCCGGATCCCCTCGGCCTCGGCCTCTGGTTGATGGTGGCCGGGCTGGGAGAGAGAGGGGAGGGTCGAGGACACGGATATTCCCCCCCTTGCAACTCTCCTGGGTTGTCGTAGCAATCCCCCTGGCCGGGTCCCATTGGCCTCGGCCTTTCCTCCGGCTACACCCTACGTGATGATCTTCTGCCGACGGTTGGCAGCAGGACCCGCCTTATATGTGTTGCTTCCGGCTGGGCGTAGCCGCAAACCTGTTGCACTTTGGAAGTTTCCAGAATGGGGCGGATGTCTGCTGACTTGTATCTTTCCCAGTTTGCTGTTATTTGGGCGTGGCAGGAGCTGGGACAGACACGTTTTGGGGCAGTGAGGGGCGATGAAGCCTCGTTGCCTTGTGGCCGTTGCAATATCACACTTGGTTTCTCTTACTGTTTTCAGGTTTCTTATTACGGGCTTACTTCTAACGTTTCTTGTTTCTAGGACAATAATAGGTTTTATCATTACGTATTGTTATCGTTTCTTTGTTTGTTATTTAATAAAAAGTTCATCAGTGGCCTACTGATTTTCGTTTTCCTATTCCTTTCTTTCCAGGTTGTTTCATGCTAAAGTTTCTGTTAACAGGATACAGTGATCACTTCGTTATTATTGCATATGTCCTTTTCACTAGGGGTGCTCTCTGGTCGGGCCAGATGACCTATCTCTAGTAAATGGTCCGGGTGAAACAGGTGCATCAATCAGTGGGGAGTAGATAGGCATGACAGATTACAACGGGGGACAAAGGTCCGCATTACCTACCCTTTCACTACTTGCAAAGATTTTCCTACGTTTATTTGCAAACAGGGAATACCTCCAAAAAGAACCAATTCCCAAACAGTCAATGTTCGGGCAAACAATCAATCAATGAGGAACGAAATAGGCACGACGTGTTAAAGGTTTGCGTTACCTACCCTTCACTATCTGCAAAGGGAGAGAGAATATTCCTATTCTTCCCCGTTTGCAGGCAGAGAAGATCCTTAAGAGAACCAACTTCGAACAATTCAATGCTCGATTCAATCAATCAATCAATGGGGAGAAAAATAGGTATGACGGATTACAATGGGGACAAAAGTCTGCATTTACCTATCCTTCACTATCTGCAAAGACTAAACAGAGTATGGCGATTCTGTGCTTGTTTGCAAATAGAGAATGTCTCAGAAACAATCAATAATCAATTATCCTCCATACAATAGGAAGGGCTGTCACGCAGCTGAGTGTGCTGTAGATTCCGTTGGAATGTGTGCTCCTGATCGAATCTCAGGGGGTGGGGTGGTCATGATCAATAGTGGCTCCTTTCAAGAGAGGCGAGTGCATGCAGTAGTGGGCAATGAACTGTATCCTCAGGCTAAGGGATGACCAGCGGTCCATGTAGACAATTAGGTTCAGAGGAAGAGGTCATCAAAGGAGGGGCATTCATGGAGGGACAGGAGGTGTTGGTCAGGCGCGGGGTGCGATTCTCGGAGACAGAGTCATGCGGGAGGGGAGGGCTCATGACTTGCGCATATGGGAGCGGGGGCAGTCAGGGTGCATGGGGGAAGCTTGCAGGGTCAGGGAAGGGGCGCTGGTGATCGATTGCACGGAGAGAGACCATGGTACCTAAAATGGCTGTCGTGTACGTGTGTGCATGGGTCTATGCTAGCGGGATAACACAGTCAGTGTTTTAGCGATATCTGTTCTGCTTACAACAAGGGGTACTGTGAACACAAATGAACGCCGCTTATGTACATACACATTGCTATTTTCAACAGGTTGTTCCTAATGTTTCTATTTTAGCGAGGTCAAAAAGAGATCCCATTAGTGGCCTACTGATTTTGCTCGATTCCTTTTGTTTTTTTACACGATTTTTCGCTATCTGCAAAGACTAAACAGAGTATTGCGACTCTGTGCTTGTTTGTAAATACAAAATGAACCAAAGAGAACCAATTCTAAAACAGTAAATGCTTGGATAACAATCAATCAAATGGAGAGAGAAGCAGGCACGACGGATTACAACGGGGGCAAAGGCCTGCGTTAACTACCCTTCACTATCTGCAAAGAGAGAGTACTCCTAATAGAAATGTGGGGGGGGGCAGTATTGAAAGCAGATCAGTGTGCATAAACACGAAAATGTTTTTTCTTACCACGTACTTGACAATCGACAGCTTATGATATTTGCTATTAAAAAACCATTGAAATTCACTGAAAAAACCATAGGTTATAGACCATATATAGTTAGGAATTAGCATTTACAAAACCTTGAAAATTCACTGAAAAAACCATAGGTTATAGACCATATATAGTTAGGAATTAGCATTTAAAAAACCTTATTTTACTCACACAAAACCATTGAAATTCCATATATAGTTAGTTGTACTAACTATATATCGCGCACCCGCAATCCACTGCTGATCATGTCACATATTACATCATTCATGACATGGCAAGCACACAGGTATCCAGTTCTTCGATAATTTATTACAAACCCCTCACCCCCGATAGACGCTTTTCGCTATTCCAGCTTCGTCAGTGTCAGTTTGTGTTTGAATAGTATCGCCATTTTAAACCTCACCGGTCACTTCTCAGTTCATCAACATAAAAGAAGGTAACTATTGAAACGATAGTACACATGGTGGCCATCTTTAAATGTATGCATCAACAAGCATTTCAATATATATATATATATATATATATATATATATATATATATATATATATATATACCTACTGGCGGTCGCCAGTAGGTATATATAGTTAGGATTTTTTTCCTATGGGATTTTTGAAAATTCTATGTCGAATAACTTTGGCGTTTGAGGACGGACTTGGCTGAAATTTTCAGGAAAATGGAACATTTTGTTTCTGAGCAGCCCCTGAAAATTTGGGGGGTTTTTGTCAAGGGGGGGCCGAGAAAAAAGGGGGGTCCCAAAACGCGTTTTTCTTATGCAATTTTCCATAGGGCGGTTGGACTCACTTTTAGCTCGAACGGCTGAATGGATTTCCACGAAAATTGGCAAAATTGTAGATATTGTTTGCCCGATGTGCCTTTGCTAGGTCTCAATATATGTGCTCCAGTGGATTTTGATAAATTAACGTTAAAAAAATATATATCTGTAACAGCGCTCCGGTTAGCGCCCAGGTTCGCGTACCTGACGCGTAACGGAACTTTGCGAAGCGAAGCTGATTGGCTCTTTGGTGTCTGTCAACATTCTAAACAGTCCGGAGCGGCCGCCATCTTGTCTCTCGGTAGGATCGAGAGACAAGAGGAGGCCAAAACAAAGGGGAAATGACCATAAGGGGGCATAGTAGATCCTCCCTGACCCCCTAGGTTTGATGTGGAGGCTTTAAAAGGGCCCGCGGGGCAAAAAAAAAAAATCTTTTTTTTGCGTGGGGAGCGCCCGGTACGCGCACCGGGAAGCGGTCCGGGGAGCGTACTATGAGGAAAACAGAATGATAGACTTTTCAAATATTGTATGTTTATTGATTGTTCATTTTGTTTTTTTTTTTGTTTTTTTTAATTTAAGTAGCAATATGTAGGTATCAATGCAGAGTCAAAAAATTAATATACACCGTCTCCTTTGTAGATATCTTGCATGTTGTTTCAGAAGTTATTGTGGAATATGGAATCCATATCATAGTCTGTCAGGAAAGCAGAAAGAACATTGAGGCAGGAGATGAAAAAGAGATGTTAAATACACATTGGAGATAATATAGTTGGAGAAAGGAAGTAACTATGAGCAAAATTACTATGTAACATAAAAAAGTTGCACAGTATACTATAAGTCTGACTTTACATTATAATCAATTAGGTACTAGTTTATGAATTACATATAAAAATGATTAAAGTCTCGAACAATTTTTGATTATTAAATATAAATTTATTTTTGTGATTCTTTTTCCACATTTAACAGAACATTTAAGAACAAATTGTCGGAAATGTCCTCATTTTCAATCAGCGAATCTACTGCATCTACACATTGAACTAATTCATGGTCCCGTGATTCATCCATGAAATCTGAGTCATCATTGTCCTCAATAACTTTTTCTGTGTTGTTCTCCAGAACAATTTTGAAGGAAATAATCTGCTCTCCTTCCATTTTCTTGCTGTAATTTGCATAAGAAATAAATATATCAGTAGAGATAGGGCACTGTTGGGTTTAAGTTCAGACATGTACTTGTGAGTTTATAACAGAGAAGTTATCTATGGGCACTGTATGGTTTCAGGCGTGAAGTAGTACTATTAAAAAGTGCCTGTGAAGAAGTCTAAGTAAATTCATAATTATAGCACAGAAACCTAAATCAATCCATAATTATAATAAACAAGCCTTTCTCAATGTCTAACTCTTACAGAGGGACAGTATATAACTATCTGAAAATGTTTTCCCAAATTAATTTAAAGTGCATAACATAGTTCTCCTTTCAAATTTATAAAATAACATCTTACCTTTTAAAAACACGTTTAAGTTGTCAGTAAAAATGCACTTGCAATGTACTTCAGGAAGTAGTAGTCAAAATGGCTGTGTTTCTCTCTCTTTTTTTTATATATATTCAGGTACATAACCAATCAAATGTCAGGTAAAAAAGTAGAAAATGAAAGTAACATTTTAATTGGTTGTCAATTCCAACACTTCAGATGTGTTTTGTGAAGTAATTTACCTCAGGGTATTTAGAGAGGTCTACAGGCTAAATGGTTAAATGGAATTCCAACCAAATTTGTGAAAATGGTAGGGATTGGTATGTAGTATGAGCTAATCTATATTTGGTGAAAGTGTCTCCAGTGGTTTTTCTGTAAATTACTTTCCCACCTTTTTTAAGCGAGCGCTTCCCGGTGCGCGCCCCGGTACGCGAACCGGCAGCGTTACGGGAGTCCTCCATTTTGTGTTTCGGTAGAATTGAGATACAAGATGGAGGGCAAATAATGTTCAGAATGGGTAGAAGGGGGCATGGTACACGTATCCTGACCCCCTAGGTTTTCTGAGGGTGGCTGAGGAGGCCCATATGTGCGAAAAAAACAAAAAAAAATTGGCGCGGTTAGCGTCCGGTGCGCGTACCGGGTAGCGCTCCGGAAAGCGTAAATCGTGAAAATTAGTAAAAAAAAAAGTTACATTTAAAATTTGTTTATAGTGATCATAGTTAGGGTAGCTCTGAGAAGAGCTTTTGGGTCTGTGGTAGATTTAGGTACTTATAAGTAGGTACCAATACATAGTCTTAAATTCAGGATGAAAACTCTGTTCCCCTCATCTGAGAAGTGAACTCCATCTTCTCTGTAGATATCTTGCATGTAGTAACGCAAGTTATTGTTGTAGATGGAGCCCATTCCATGGTCTCTCATGTAAGCTGAAACAGACTTATTTACATGCTTCCTCGATTTCTCAATTTGTGGACAAAATTCGTTTGACCACCTCCATTTCTGTCTTTGGCATATATTTGAATATACCAAGGCAGTTTGAGGAAAAAGTGCCATCAATTGCTCAAAGGTGTCCTTTAAAAGCATTTCCAGACCTACCCCAGTCAAAGTGCCCAAGTCATTTCCTCCACAGTGCACAATTAACAGGTCAGGTTTTGGCAAATGCAAAAAGGTTTTCACCAATGGTATCAATTGGTGACATCTTAATCCTCAGTGGCCAATCCAGTTGATTTCCACATTTTGAAAATTGAGGTTGTGTAAATTTCTGTTATCAGCATACCTTTGAGCCCAGTAGATGTAACTATGTCCAACAATCCAGACAGAAAACATGGTGAGAGAAGGTTCTGCGGCAGTCAGATGAAGTGTGGTAATGAAATGGCAGTTGAAACAGTAGGAGTATGTAATGAAAAAAACTGTGGAGTTTCTGTGCTAATGAATCAGTAGCAGTGATTGGTGGATTTTGATTGCTGAAAACAGAAAGTTAGGGTGCATGGATGAGTTCTTTGAAAGATGTAATTTGAATGGTCAAGAAAAAATCATTTTATGAAAGATTGCACTGGATACGCAGGTGTACTGAGAGTTCAGAGTTCAATTGAAACATTGTTGTGTGAACTTGCAAACATCAGAGGTCTTTCAGGAGGTGGTTGCTATGGAAAAAAGGCAGAAAGGGCAGAAGGGGGAAGGGTGTTGATTTGAAAAAAGTGAGGGAAGAGTTTTGATTGGGTGACATGAGAGATATGTGTGATGAATTACAGCATTTCTGTGCCTTTGTTGGTTGCAGCCTCTGGAGTGCATACCCTTTGCTCTGCTAAAGACAAATTGGTGTGTGTCTGAGACTGTTTTAAAACTGAAAAAGTATTTGCTAAGGTGAGAAAAGATTTATTTAATTTAAGTAGAGAATAGTATGCTTTAAGGAGAAAATTATGAAGAAAGTTGTGTATTTAAAATGTTGCTTCGTGTCAAGTGTTTTACAAATAGATTTGGTTTCTTTGAGTTACATAGCCATGTTAAAAGTGACGCAAAAGTGATGGAAGGGCCTTAAAAATATGCTTTCATGTGTGTTAGGGCATTTTAAGTCACTTCCCCATGAATCTGGGTGAATGATTAGCTTACTTGATGTGTTTAAAAACGTTTCTTGAAGTCAATTAGGTTTCTTGATATGTACTGCTAGAGTTTCATAGGCTGCTTGGGGCATATTACAAGGCCTTTGAGTCACTTTGACGTTATTTTCCCCATTTTAATTAAAGGCATTTCCTCGTGGTGCAAGGTCCTTGTAAATACGCCCCCATGTGTGCTTGGCAAATTTAAGTACTGACAGGGTGTGCTTGTACATAGGAGCTGTGTTGTGTTTTCAAATTATAACCACAAAATCGTTTTTTTTTAAAAAGAAATGCTTTTTACATTTCATAAGAACGTCAATATGGTGTGTGCTTCTTTAAATAAATATTTAATTTACACCATGAATATGGGAGAAGAATTTTATTTTTTGCCGGTTTAAAAACACGTTTCTTGAAGTCATTAAGGTTTCACAATATGTTCTGCAAGAGTTTCATAGTCAACATGGGGGCAAATTTACAAAGCTTATGAGCCACATTCACGTCATTTTCCCCATGTTAAAAGTGACTTTAAAGGTGGTGCAAGGTCCTTGTAAATAAGCCCTCATGAGTGCTTGGTAAATTTAAGTCATTTCTCTGTAGTGCAAGGCTCTTGTAAATACGCCCCCATGTGTGCTTGGCAAATTTAAATACTGACAGGGTGTACTTGTACATAGGAGTTGTGTTGTGTTTTTAAATTATGACTTGAAAATGGTTCATAAAGAAAAGGAATGCTTTTTACATTTATGTCAATGACAAAAAGGTGTCTGCTTCTTTAAATAAATATATCACTTCTCACCATCAATCTGGGAGAATATTTTAATTGTTTGTTGGTTAAAAAATCGTATTATCTCCTCTGTACTCTTCAACAAGCCTAAATTTCATCTGCAACCCTGAGCAGGCCTCACCTGAAACAAACCTCTGGATAGGCCACACCTTATCGGCATCCTGAATCAATCATTTAAAATGTTAGGGGTAGATTTATGATGGCCGTGCGCCTCTTTTGCGCCGCCGTTGCGTCACTTTTGTGACGCAGCAGCGGTGCAAAAGATGCACCATTTTGCAAGATAGGCCTCACTTCATCTGCAACAAGATACCGTCAGTTTAAACTGTATACATTTAGGACTGTGTAGGGGGCATGGAGAAGCTGAAAGTTCTGTAAGTGTCAAAGTTGTTGCGTACAGTCCTCACCTTCTGCGTACTCTTTGATATGCTAGACTACATCTGCACAATGAGATACCTAAGCTGAGGAAATACAGGTGATGTGATTGTGAAATGAGCAAAAATATTTGCACGTTTTTCAATTATATCACCTGTGTTTCCTAACATTACGAATCACATTGTGCAGATGAGGTTTAGGCCTGTCCAGGGAGACAGAGGACGTTTGGCCTTTGTTCAAGAGTGCAGTGGACATGACTCACTTAATTGGTAGGCCTGCACATGTACTATCTCCTCTGTACTCTTCAACAAGCCTAAATTTCATCTGTAACCCTGAGTAGGCCTCACCTCAAACAAACCTCTGGATAGGCCACACCTTATCGGCATCCTGAATCATTCATTTAAAATGTTAGGGGCAGATTTATGATGGCCGTGCACCTCTTTTGCGCTGCTGTTGCGTCACTTTTGTGATGCAGCAGCGATGCAAAAGATGCACCATTTTGCAAGATAGGCCTCACTTCATCTGCAACAAGATACCGTCAGTTTAAACTGTATACATTTAGGACTGTGTAGGGGGCATGGAGAAGCTGAATCTTCTGTAAGTGTCAAAGTTGTTGCATACAGTCCTCACCTTCTGCGTACTCTTTGATATGCTAGACTACATCTGCACAATGAGATACCTAAGCAAAGGAAACACAAGTGATGTGATTGTGAAATGAGGAAAAAAAATGCACGTTTTTCAATTACATCCCCTGTGTTTCCTAACATTACGAATCACATTGTGCAGATGAGGTTTAGACCTGTCCACAAGACAGAGGAGGTCTGGCCTTTGTTCAAGAGTGCAGTGGACATGACTCACTTCATTGGTAGGCCTGCACATGTATTATCTCCTCTGTACTCTTCAACAAGCCTAAATTTAATCTGTAACCCTGAGTAGGCCTCACCTCAAACAAATCTCTGGATAGGCCACACCTTATCGGCATCCTGAAACAATCATTTAAAATGTTAGGGGCAGATTTATGATGGCCGTGCGCCTCTTTTACGCCTCCGTTGCGTCACTTTTGTGACGCAGCGGCGGAGCAAAAGATGCGCTATGTTGCGACATATTTACAACTTGATGCATCTAGGCAGATGTGTTACGCTGTAAAATCTTGCCCCACATGAAACCTGCGTCAGGTTTCATGTGGGCGATTTGTTGCAGGGTGGGCGTTCACTTGCATGAAAGCCCTGTAAAAGTAACACAGTGAAATTTACAAGATTTCACTGAGTCAGCTTTATGGCATTGCTGAATCAAATCCTTACGCCTGTTTGAAACAGGCATAAGGAGTGACGAACCATGCAATGTGTGGCTTGCCCATGTGCATTGCAGTAGTCATGTCGCGCTTGCGACGTGATTCCTGCAATGCGCTGCTTTTGCGGCACAGATGCGGCGCACGTTAACTGGTGCATCCCTGGGGATGCACCAGTTAACATAAATCTGCCCCTTTACATTTAAGTATGAGCAGGGGACACAGAGTCGGTGAGGCTTATCCAAGGTTAAGAAGAGATGAGTCCTGTTCACTGAAAACTTGGACATAGGCCTCACCTCCTCAGCATCGCTGGACATGGTTAAATAATATCTGCAAAATGTTACTCTTGTTAAACAATTTTACTATTATAGTCTCTGAGATTTGTCTCTTACTCTGCAACATCTCATTGTTGTTCTCTTTCTTTAAAGATCACGACAACATCAAGCATGAGTGATAATGAGCAATCTGTTGATCTCGATCTTATCATTGAACTTGTCATTGAAACATCAGTGGCAGTAGATCCCTTGGATGATTTAAATCCTATGGATGATGATGAATATGATGAGGATGCCGATTTGTCAGAATTGTATGACATAGGGTGGGAAGCTGACCTGCTCGAGCCTATGGAACTATAAAGACTTATTTTTAAAAGTTACTGGAAATGAAAAGTAACCATGTTAACCGTTTCATTTAAAATTAAATACAACTTCAAAAACAGCTTGTGTGAAGTGTCTTTAATAAAATAGTGAAATATGCTAATAAAATTAGTTCAGATTCACATATAAAAGAGCACAGGTCAAGTGTAGAAGCATTCCATTTCTTTGCTACTATTTGTGAGTTTTAAATTTGCCAATGCACTAAGAATTATTGTATGTAGAATTGACAAGTAGTGTGTTAATTTTTTGACGACTGTTATTGATTTACTGTTTGGTAATAGTGGTTAATAACATTTTTTTATTATATTTTACCACAGATTCAACTGCAGATCATTTCAAAATTACACAATGCCTTCGAAGCAAAGAAGGAGAAAGGCTACAAAACGTCAAACACAGCAGCTTACTACATGCTTGCAGCAGTCCTCTACAATAAAAACTCGTCAAGTCACCAAGAAAGCTCCGGGTAAGACAACGAAATCATTCCTAAGAAACATTTCCAGAAAAAAAAGTATCACTACAGAACATGTTTTAGTCCAGAAAAAGAGAGCCAATTTAAACGGAAAGGAAAGGCCAATCAAAAATGTTACTGCTAGAGCAGGAGATAACTCTGTGCATGGTAGTAGAAGGAAAAATCAGTTTAGGGACATTCGTAGACGAATGTTCCGCAACAGGATAATTGGCAATTTGTTAAAAAATATTAAGAAAGGTCAACAGAAAGTGGCTTTTATAAAAGAAAGAAAAATCTTGAGAAAATTATTGATCAGGCATTCGAAATTAAGCGAAAGTTATTTATTTTGATAATCAATAGAATTAGGAAACTAAACAAGGCAATTTATGATTTCAAATCACATAGTAGATGGAAGAGAACAGTTAATCGTAGTAATTTTTGTGAAGTTTTTTCAGGAGAATGAATGCATAGTTCAAGTTGTGAGGCATTTTTTAATGAGGAGAGTTATTTCCAGGATAATGATTTGGTGCATGCAGTTGACACCAGTGGTCGAGCATATGAGGTGAAAGATGGTTTTCCGGTTGAAAAAGAAAAACTTGTGACAACAGAGGCAGAAGAGGTGTTAGGTAATGAGGTTTTAGGAAAACGTCCTAAGGGACCAGTGTATACCTGGAAGTGTAGTAGTATTTGCAGTGTGCGACAGGATTCCATCAATTTGCTTTGTGATTTTCTACGGACATTTAATAAGAAAAGTTTGAAACAGAAAATGAAGTTGTTGCAAGAATTAGATCCTTGCAGAGTGAGAGAAGTGACAGGTTTGCATGGTCATTCATTGGCTTGTCTTTCCAGGAGAGTATGCCAGAGTGTTTTTCATCATTTCAGGATGCTAGCAGTGCATCATAATAAAGTGAGGAAATTAGTTAGAATGTTGTATTATGCTAAGAGTCCAGCAATTATGCTTAAACAATTATGCACTGCTCTTTTGCATGGTTCTGAAGTAGATGTGAAGAAAATTTGTGAAGAAATTGAGTTTTGTTACTTTGCAAGTAAAGAGGAGAATGTTGAAATTGACCCAGAAGAAGAAGGTAATGTGGAAGAGAGTGTACAGATTTCCAGTACAGATAATTTTCAGAAGGAAATTGCCACGTTTCAGGGGAAATCAAGTGAGAGGCCTAATTTCACTTGTGTGTGTTGTCGACGCACTTATTATAAGAATCAGACTAAGTTAGTGGATTTATATGCAAAAAGTGAAAGGGAAAATAATAGTGAATGGAAGGATTTCGCAACATACTTGATGGTAGAAAATTGTTTTGATTTGGGATTGGATCTACGTGTGTGTACTTATTGTTGTAGCTAATTAAATCAAAACCGGATGCCTGCTAGAGCGGTTCATAATAATCTGGAATTGGTTGACATTCCTTCTGAATTGAAGGATTTAAATACTTATGAATCTATTTTGATTCAAAGTGTCCATCCCTTTCAGGCTATTGTACGAATGGAGCCAAAGACTGGGAAATTGCCTCCATCAGATTTACAGAGAGGATTAAAGGGACGAGTTGTTTATTTGCCTCTAGATTTGAAGAAAAACATTAATACAATTGGAGTAGAGAAAGTGGAAGAGGAACCTCTGGTTATCTTAGTTAACGGGGTTCCGACAAAGAGTAAAAAAATCTGGCAAGATTTAGTGGATGTTAGGAAAGTCAAAAAGGCAACATTGTATTTGATGAAAAACAATCAGCACTACAAGAATGTATGTGTTGCAGAAGAGGAAGTAAGTGAAGAAGAGGACAGCGATTTGTGTGCTGGACAAATTGAGAAAGTAGAAGCCTCTAAAAATGAAGAAATATATGAACATTATAGTGTTCATCCTTTGCATTCCAAGGAAGTCATGGGGAATGCTATTGAGTTGTTTCAAATGAAACAAGCCAAAGGGAGTCCCATTAGTGTTTGGGGGGAAAGTTTGGAAGCTCGGTGTTTCCCACAGCTATTTCCAACAGGTCAAGGAGGAAGATATGATGAGCGACCTCATCAAATTCCTGCTTCTGAATACCAGGCTTTACGATTGTATGCAGAAGATCCTAGGTTTCGTCAATGCATTCCCTATTTGTTTCATCTACTGTTTGAAAGTGATCTGTCTGGACTGTCATATGCAGTGAACCACATTTTGAAAAGTGGTGTACAGATGCAAAATATCTCGGCAAGGGACTTTATGGATAAAGTCAATGTGCAAGACAGTATTTTGGATTCTCACTTGATTAATCTCATGGCGTGTCAGCGTGGTACTAATGAGTACTGGTACCGTCGTCATGGTGATTTAAAATGTATGCTGAGGAACTTAGGAACTCCCACATGGTTCCTCACTCTCAGCTGTGCCGAGTATGGCTGGGAAGACTTACTTGAATTTCTACGAGAGGCAAATGGAAACATTGAAAATATCGAATTCAAGACACCCGGAGAACTGTTCTCTTTGGATCCAGTGAATGTATGCAGGTACTTCAATCATAGATTCGAAGCTATGATGTCTTTCATCATGAACAAGAAAAATCCACCTCTTGGAGAGGTGTTGGATTTCTTCTGGAGAAAGGAGTACCAAGCAAGAGGTGCTCCTTATATACATATGCTGCTATGGATCAAAGATGCACCCAAATTTGGAACAGATCCGGATGACTTAGTGATGAGTTTCATAGAACAGTATTCTACATGTGCTGTTCCAAAGACAAAGGAAGACAAAAGCCTAAGAGAACAAGTTTTACGCTTCCAAAGCCATCGTTGTGGAAAGTACTGTCGTCGTAAATTCAGAAACAAGGACAAGTTCTACACAAAATGTCGTTTCGCCTTTCCACGACCGGTGATTTCTAAAGGAAGAGTGAACAGTTTGATGTCTTCGCTGCGACATAATGTGACGAGGAAATCACCCAAAAATACATACAATTTGAAAAGGAACGAAGAGTCCAAGTACATCAACGACTACAACCCAGTGATTTTGTCCATGTGGAATGCTAACATGAATATACAGTTTGTGGCTGATAACTGTATGGCTGTGGCCCGGTATGTGACATCTTACATCACCAAAAAAGAAAAGACAGAATTGAAGGATATGTGGGAGGACATTTCCCATGAAAAGAGCCTCAGTAAGAAGTTGTACAGTTTCAGTCTGAAGATGTTGTCGCATCGAGAAATCGGAGCTTACGAATGTTCTGACCGGTTATCTTCAGCAAGTCTCTATGCCAAATCTAGGAGTATCATTTGGGCGAGTCTTGGTCTTGCTGCAACGCGTAATCGAGTTCTGAAACCTGTGCGGGAAATTGAGTATTTGGCGGAAAAGGAGCCAAACAGTACCGATATTTTGAAGACCAACATGTTGGATACATATTATCCAAATAGAAGCAGTCACCTCGAGAATGTTTGTCTGTATGAGGTTCTACAAAATTACATATTCAAGAGGAACATCAAAGAAGATATTGATAAAGGAGTGTATGCTGTAATTGGAAGTGAGGGATGTCTGGTCAAGCAAAGAAAATGCCAATTGGTAAACCATCGAAAATTGGTTCTCAGGACAGTCAGAGTTCTGTTTCATTGAGTCAGGATCCACTAGGAGGACCAGTTATCAAAAATGAAGCTGCCACTGCCATGATTGAAGTGGAAAGAGCCATGGCACATGCTCCGGAGGATGCGGTTAACTTAGAAGACTTGGAAAGACAACTCAACGTTGAGCAGAGGAAAATATATGATGAAGTTACCAACCAAATTGATCATGGATTAAGTCATGAGAAGAAAGAGTGCTCATGTACGTCGTTGAAGCCTGTCCGACTGTACGTGAGTGGAGAAGCGGGAACTGGAAAAAGTTTCCTCATTAAAGCAATTTCATGTTATTTGCAGAAAAGGACTGAGTCATCGCTGTCTTGTGTTGTCACCGCTCCAACTGGACTGGCAGCACATAACATTAAAGGTATTACTTTGCATTGTCTACTGATGCTGCCAGTGGAGCATGATAACAAATTACAATACCACAAGTTATCTGGAGATGCTTGTTGTGAAGTTTCCAGAGTCTTGAGGAAAATGAAACTTCTTATCATTGACGAAGTAAGCATGGTTTCCAATGTCATGCTTGCCTTTGTGCATTTGAGAATGCAAGAAGTTCTCAAAACAGAGTATGATGTGTTATTTGGTGGCAAACACATCATTGTTTTCGGTGATCTTCTGCAGCTGACACCAGTGAAAGGACAACCAGTTTTTAAACTACTTACGCATGAAGATACCAGGAAGTGCCTAGGGAGCATTGGCAACGTTAATATATGGTTAAACTTCAATTATGCTGAACTGCGTGAAAATATGCGTCAAGCGAAGGATGAAGATTATAAGAATATTCTACAAGATGTTAGAATCGGAAAAGTCACCGAGCATGGGAAAGAAGCTTTACATGCACGATTACTGTCAAATTTGTATCCAGAAGAAGACGTTGTGCCAGAGAATATTTTTCGGAAATTTACTGAGAAGAAATCTGGAATATGTTTGATGCCAACTCTTGCAGAATGTGCCATCTTCAACAACAAAATGTTGAATTTAGAAAACCAAGAGATTGTGAAACTGGAAGCTATTGACAGAATAGAGCATATGGGAGCAACAATTATTTTGTCTGAGAATTTGAAATCTAAATTGGATTCATTAGAGAAGACTATATCTAAAACTGCTGGATTTGAAAAGACTCTGAATGTGTGCTTAAATTGCCGTATCATTTTGAGAAGGAATTTACATGTTGAAAGAGGTCTGGTAAATGGATCAATGGGTAATGTTGTTGATTTTGAGAAATACAGAAATAGAGATGGAATTGAATTTTTAAAAATTAAATTTGATGGCATTGAGGAAGTACAGCTAATTGGTCGTTGCTCTGCTAGGTTTTTGCTTGTAAAAGACTTATATGTTCGCCGTAAGCAGTTTCCTGTTTGCTTGGCATATGCGGTGACAATCCATAAATCGCAAGGTTTAAGTGTAGACAGTGCATTGGTGAATATTGGCAGTTCTGTGTTCAAGGAGGGTATGGCATATGTGGCATTGTCACGAGTCAGAACTTTATCGGGATTGTACTTGATTGAGTGTGATGTCACAAACATTTGTGCGGATCTAGATTGTGTTAAGGAATACAATAGGTTAAGAAGAGAGTATGCGCCACATTTGCCTCAATATCCTTTGTTTGAGAAACGTGTGGTAGGCCGGAAACGAAGAAATTTGACCAATAGTAGAGAGGTTGTAGCAAAAAGACGAAAAGTCGATGAACCTGAAATTATAAGCAGAAAAAAAAGGATTCTGTTGAAGATGTTGTTGGTTTTCAATTTGAAAATAGTTCTGGTGTCAACTGCTATGCTAATGTAGTGGTTAATGTTGTCTTTTCTCTAGAAACTTTGAAAGAACAGATTGTGATCAATTCGGATCAAAGTTTTTGCTGCTTGTTGAATTCTCTGTTAGAGAAATGTAGCACTGATAGAACAAAAATAGAAAGTGTGTCTGAAATTCGAAATCTGTTAGACAAATGTTCATGTCAAACCCAATTCTCTCAAAATATTCAGCAAGATTGTCAGGAGTTTTTAATGTATATGCTTGATGTATTGCAAGATGAAGGTGTAGATGTAGATCATCTGTTTGGCCTTTCTTATCAATGGCAGCATGACTGCGAGAACTGTAGGGTATCAAGTACTACTAGTGTAGACTCAGAAAGATTTATATATTTAACTTTGCCAGACAGTAAATCAGTGTCCTTTAATAAGCTAGTAAAAGCAGCCGATCAAAACATGGAGTGTAGCCAATGTAAGTCTGCAATGCTGTCCACATTGTTTATACAAACATATGGCCAGTATGTCATTTTAATGTTCCAACGATGTAGGCCTGATGGAACAAAATTGACAACTTTAATTAAAAATGTTGTGGCTTCGCAGTTGTCAATATCAGGAAGGACTTTTGTAACTGCAGCAATTATATATCATGACGGTCCTTCAACAACATCAGGACATTACACAGCCTATTTGAAGTCTGGAAACGGCTGGTCATTCTGCAATGATTCTGTTTTAACTTTCAAAAAAAGATTGCCTTTTGACCTTAAAAATTCTTACCTGGTGTTTTTAGAACCAAAATTTTAGGGTAGGAATCTCGGGATTTGCTCTGAGGAATTTCAAGAGGTTCTAATGGCTCCTACACTATTTGGCCTTGAGGATAAGTGTAGTACAGAGTCAAAAGTTATTTTTGAGTTTTAAGTAATTCCTGGGAAAAAAAAGGTTTTCTTACAGAAAGTGGTGGGCACGGATTAGTTAAAGGACAACAGAGTATTTCCCAAAGCAAACGGTGTTCTTACCATAACACTTGACGTCATGGAAAAATAACTGCACTTTGAATGAGTTCAGAAAAACTGTTTCTTTTAATAAGCTAATTCAAGCAGCCAATCAAAACATGGAGTAGAAGTAATGTAAGTCTGCAATGCTGTCCCCATTATTTGTACAAACTTTTGATTATAATGTCATTTTAAAATTCCAACTATATAAACCTGATGAAAGTAAGTCTTCAACTTTAATTACAAATGTTGTGGCTGCACAGTCATTGATTTTAGGAAGAACATTTGTAACTGCAGCTATTATATGACATGATGGTCCTTTGACAACATCCGCTTATTACACAGCTTATTTAAAATGTAAAAAAAGCTGATGTTTCGGAAATGATTCACATTTGACTATGAAACAATGTTGCCTTTTGACTTAAAAATATTCTTACTTTCTGTTTTCAGAAGAGAGAATTTTGGGTAGGTAACTGGCCTATAATGATTCTAGGAGTTGATATAATTTTATGTACTGTTTTAAATTGCTTTGTGATTAAAAGTGATGTAGAAAATTAAATAATTGTAGTAGTCATAGAGGTAGTGTAAGTGTGCCTCATAGTAAGCAGTATCAATGTCATAGGAAATGTGGAACATGAGTGAGCAAGAAGGGTGAGATATTACTAGTACAGGATTGTGAAAGTGATCTTGAACGTTTTCTTTCTGAAAGTTGCGGAAAAAGAAAATGACGGGATTTGCTTAGAAGAATTCCAAGAGTTATAAATGGCTCTTACACGATTTGGCCTTGAGGAAAAGTACGGTAGAGAGCGAGAAGTCATTTATTGTATGTAACATATTTGTCAAAACGATGAAGCTTTTCTTTCAGAAAGTGGCGGGCTGAAAATAATAACAGCACAACAGAGTATAAGCTGTTCATAGGACATCCTTCGATGTCATGGAAAGTAAGTTACTTTTAAGGAGTTCTGATTTCTGATTGGTTATGTTATATGGGTTTTTTAAACACAATCATTTTGATTGTGTTTTTTTTTCCCCGCTGTTATATGATGAATACCTTCAACTCACTGTTTTTAGTGAAATTTGATATATTCTGAGAACAGCAAAAATAAACCATTTAACATGTATAATTAATTCTGTACTTTGTATAGTTAATTTTAATTTGTACTCGTCTTATCTCATGCTCACTCATCTTTTACTACCTTCTATCAATCCTCCTTACATACTCACATTGCGTTTTGTTTTATTCTCTTTCACCCTTGCTCTCTAACTCCACTTATCTTTCAACCTTTGTTTCCCTAATCCAACTCTGCTTTTTTCTTTTCTCCCTTGCACCATTTTCCAGCTTTTAGACCTTCTGATTCGCTTGTCTTTTCCATCTTTCCTCCCTTTGTTTTCTAAATTAAATATTTTTGGGTTCTCCTTTTTTGGTGCAATCAGTTAATGCACCCTCACTCATTTATCTTTCTTTGTTGCCTCACTCAGTCTGTATCTGACACTCTTTCCTTCACTTCCTCTGTCTCCTCTCTCCCTCACTCTCTTTTCCTTATTCACCCTTTCCTTATATAGTTTACCTTACTCACTTTCTTTTAGTACCTTACACAACTTCAATTTAGTTTTCTCTTTTATCCTTCTTTTCTGTCACTGAAAGTATCTTCCTTTTTTTTCTCTTACTAATTTACTCTATCACTTATTCTTTTTGTCTCTGACTGTCTATCACCGTTTCTTTCTCTTTTTTCTGCATGTTTATCTCTAACTTTATTTCTTTGTAAAATTGGATGATTGTCAATCTTTTCCCTTGTCTTTTCTAATTTTTAAATGCATGTTTTAATTTTTTTCAATTTTTTGTTCTTTCTTTCACAGATTGAAAGTATAAAAATAACAAGTGACTAAGTTAACGACAATTATAAGGTAAGTGTTTTGTACTCTTTTCGTTACATTTCTATCACATTTAACTTCTATTAGTTCCACTGCTTCATTTCTTTAACCATCAGTTTCCTGCCTTTGCTACTTCCCTCATTCCTTTTTCTATTACTTACTTACTCTACTCCTTCCACTCCTTTTCTCAGTCCCTCTGTTCTCATAGTTCCTCACTCCTGTTCACTCACTCCGTCTCTATTACTCTCACTATCTCTGACTCATCACTCTTTCACTACTTGTTCATTATGCTTTCTCCCTGTAGTTCAAGCCCACTAAGGGGCATATTATCAACACAGGCGATAAAATTATCGCTGCTTTTATCGGCAGAAAACTGCCGCAAAAGCGGCTTTAGCGGCAGTTTTCTGCCGCAAAAGCGGCTTTAGCGGCACTTTTCTGCCGATAAAAGCAGCGAAAATTTTATCGCCTGTGTTGATAATATGCCCCTATGTTATTTACATTTCTTTGCTGTTTCAATCATTCCTTTTCTGTCACTTCTTCTTTTCTGCTTTCTGTTTTTTCTCTCTGTTATTCCACATGTTTTAACCTTAGTCACTATCATACATCTTGTTTTATTCCTATTTACTTTCGCTCACTGTTTTCTTAACACTTTCCCGCAGGATTGTTCTTTTAGTCCGGTTCTATCCCTACCTCTCATTCCACATCCTTTACTGTTTTTCTTCTTAATTTGAAAATTCACTCACATTCTCTAAGAAACTCTTGTTTATTATTCTTCTACTCTCCTTTTTTTCTTTCACTTCCTTATCTATTTTGTTTTTCACAATTATACCCTCTTCCATCTTTTCTTCGGTAAATAGATCTATTAAACAGTATCTCTGTGTCACTCCCTCTAGCTGTCTTTCTTTTAACATTACTCTCTGTTTCCTTCCCTTATACTTACTCTTCTTTTTAAAAAAAAAAATGTATTCTGGTTCGCTTCCGGTTCGCGTACCGGAGCGCGAACCGGGAAGCGAATCAAAAGAAATAGAGGTTGCCAGAGTGCTAAACATTCTAGCAATTTTTTATAAAGGGGAGGTAGTTCTGAAAAGAACTTTTTTTTAAATTATTTTTGTTGTTTTATATTTGTTTTATTATTTTTCTGAACATTTTTTTACTTTTTTTGTATTTTTTGAACGATTTTATATTTTTTTTGGTTTTTGGGGGGGGAAACGAAAATGATTCATTATAAAGGGCTCAACAGGAGCAACAACAAAAAAAGATAATTTATTTTCTGGGGCGTTTTGGACATTTGTGATTGTCGATAGCTCTGTTGATTAAATTTATGCTACTCTCCCTGTAGCAAATCAATTGGCCGCAAAAAATGCACACATGCTTCACATTCCCAAACTTCAGCTGGATATTTGGGACCGTCTCCCTCGCCTCTGGTCCCGTCACTGCCTCTTGATTTGATGTACTGGCCACAGGACGGGGGTTATCCTGCAGGTCACGTACCTGCGCAGCACTATAATTTATAGGGTGCCACCTATCCATATGGCGATGCATGGTGTAATTGCCATAGCTGTATTTCTTATCAGTCCCTCTGGACAGAACTTTTTTGCAGATAAGACAGGTAACATAGCGGGCATTTACTTTTTTTTGGCCCCGGGGATATTTGAAAAATTGCCAGATGTAATTTTCCTTGACATGGGACCTCCTAGGCTCTTCAGGCAAAAACTGCCTCTCTTGCTCCTCTTTTCTCTTCTTCCTCTTCTTCCTCCTCTTGCTGAAGGATAACCTGAGGAGGTGGTCCTCTCTTCTTAGGAGGTGGTGGTGGTGGTGGGGGTGCACCAGCTGCAGCTACTACTGAAGCCATTTTTTAGTAAGCAAAATAGGTCTTCCTCTCACAAAGTTGAAAGTCAGAGTGAGAAAAAAGGTGGGGGCTTTCATCATTTTGGAAAAAGAATAGTTCTAAACCAATGAAAAGTGTTATTTTTAGGTCACATGACCTAGCCTTAGATCATTAGGAAACCAAAAGTGAAATGAACCAATGAAAAGTTTTATTAACAAGTCACATGACCTGTTACACTTACGTTACGCGCTGCGCGCCGCGCCCCGGATCGCTTCCGGGGAGCTGCGCTTTGCGCCTCGGTTCGCGCTCCAGAGCACTTCCGGGTGCGCTAACGCGGCGCGTCATAAGACGCATTACTCGAGAATGCCATACGTCGCGCTTACGCGACGCGTCACGATGTTGTTTTCTAACGCGGCAGTTGCGCAAACGGAACATTTACCGGTTCGCGGACCAGGTCGCGGCACCAAATTGAGCTAACGGGAAGCTACCCGGTTCGCAGACCGGGAGCGAAACAAAAAAAAAAAATAAAAAAAAAATACATAACAAAAATTGTATTAAAAACATATAAAATATATTTTTCGATTTAAAGAAGAATACATTTTAAAGCTTTTGATATTTGCTATTAAAAAACCATTGAAATTCACTGAAAAAACCATAGGTTATAGACCATATATAGTTAGGAATTAGCATTTACAAAACCTTGAAAATTCACTGAAAAAAACATAGGTTATAGACCATATATAGTTAGGAATTAGCATTTACAAAACCTTATTTTACTCACACAAAACCATTGAAATTCGCATATATAGTTAGTTGGACTAACTATATATCGCGCACCCGCAATCCACTGCTGATCATGTCACATATTACATCATTCATGACATGGTCAGTGACATCACTGATGACATCTCAAATGACATCACTGATGACATCACTGATGACAACATCCAGTGACTGTATGTTTCTGTAAAGTTAAAATATGTCTTACATATTGAAGAATGAGTGGATGTATAAGTGTCTGGATGAAGGATTTAGTAGGTGCATGACTGACTGTATGAGTGAGTGATTAAATGTGTCTCACTGAGTGCATGGGTTAGGGACTAAACTGTCTTAATTTGTGCATCATTATGTCTGTTGTTCTGTAAACTGCTGCATGTGTTGATCAGTAGCTATATGAGTAACTATATGGGTTATTGATTGGTTGCCCAAGTATTTGTATGGGAGACTAAGTGTGTGTGTGGGTGGCTGGGAGGTGTATGACTCTGTGCATAGATGTGTGAGCAGTTGATTCACTAGCTGTATGGGTTCAAAAGTGCATGTGGAAACAGCTGTATGGGCGGTTGACTGTGTGCATGAGTGTATTGGTGAGTGAATGGATATCTCAGTGCTACATGTCAAAGTAAGTACATATGTAAAACACAGTACATGTGAGAGTTGACATATATAAATAACTGTGCATAAGAGCCAGTGGATGTGTGAGTGGCTGTATGGATCATTGTGAACTTGTATCAGGGATTGTATAAGAGAGTAAATATGTGTTAGTATATGTTTGAATAAGTAAGGTGTGTATAACTGTATAGTTGAGGAAATGGAGGTGTGATTGATTCTTTGCATGACTGACTAGGTGTGTGAGTAACTCCACGGATGAGTGACAGTCTGTGAGTGTCTGTTTACACTGTGTGTATCTAAGGTTATATTAGAGTCTGAACAGGTTCATCGTATTATCACATGAATGATGTCATCAGTGATGTGATCAGTAATGTCAACTGAGATGTCATCAGTGATGTCATCAGTGATGTCATTTGAGTACATAGTACAACTAACTATATATGCGAATTTCAATGGTTTTGTGTGAGTAAAATAAGGTTTTGTAAATGCTAATTCCTAACTATATATGGTCTATAACCTATGGTTTTTTCAGTGAATATATATATATATATATATATATATATATATATTCACTGAAAAAACCATAGGTTATAGACCATATATAGTTAGGAATTAGCATTTACAAAACCTTGAAAATTCACTGAAAAAACCATAGGTTATAGACCATATATAGTTAGGAATTAGCATTTAAAAAACCTTATTTTACTCACACAAAACCATTGAAATTCCATATATAGTTAGTTGCACTAACTATATATCGCGCACCCGCAATCCACTGCTGATCATGTCACATATTACATCATTCATGACATGGTCAGTGACATCACTGATGACATCACTGATGACATCTCAAATGACATCACTGATGAGATCACTGATGACGTCATCCAGTGACTGTGTGTTTCTGTGAAGTTTAAATATGTTTTACATATTGAAGAATGAGTAGATGTATAAGTGTCTGGACGAAGGATTTAGTAGGTGCATGACTGAATGTATGAGTGAGTGATTAAATGTGTCTCACTGAGTGCATGGGTTAGTGACTAAACTGTCTTAATTTGTGCATCATTATGTCTGTTGTTCTGTAAACTGCTGCATGTGTTGATCATTAGCTATACGAGAGGCTATATGTGTTATTAATTGGTTGCCCAAGTATTTCTATGGCAGATTGAGTTTGTGTGGGGGTGGCTGGAAGGTGTGTGACTCTATGCATAGATGTGTGAGCAGTTTATTCACTAGGTGTATGAGTTCAAGACTGCATGTGGAAACAGCTACATGGGCAGTTGACTGTGTGCATGAGTGTATTGATGAGTGAATGGATATCTCAATGCTACATGTCATAGTAAGTACATATGTTAAACACAGTACATGTGAGAGTTGGCATATATAAATAACTGTGCATGAGAGCCACTGAATGAGTGAGTGGTTGTATCGATCATTGTGAACTTGTATCAGGGATTGTATAAGAGAGTAAATATGTGTTAGTATATGTTTCAATAAGTAAGGTGTGTTTAACTGTATAGTTGAAGAAATGGAGGTGAGATTGTTTCTTTGCATGACTGACTGGGTGTGTGAGTAACTCCATGGATGAGTGGCAGTGTGTGAGTGTCTGTATACACTGAGTGTATCTAAGGTTATATTAGAGTCTGAAGAGGTTTATCGTATTAGCACAAGAATGATGTCAAATGAGATGTCATCAGTGATGTCATCAGTGATGTCATTTGAGATGTCATCAGTGATGTCATCAGTGATGTCACTGACCATGTCATGAATGATGTAATATGTGACATGATCAGCAGTGGATTGCGGGTGCGCGATATATAGTTAGTGCAACTAACTATATATGGAATTTCAATGGTTTTGTGTGAGTAAAATAAGGTTTTTTAAATGCTAATTCCTAACTATATATGGTCTATAACCTATGGTTTTTTCAGTGAATTTTCAAGGTTTTGTAAATGCTAATTCCTAACTATATATGGTCTATAACCTATGGTTTTTTCAGTGAATTTCAATGTTTTTTTAATAGCAAATATCATAAGCTGTCGAATGTCAAGTACGTGGTAAGTGAAAACATTTTCGTGTTTATGCACACTGATCTGCTTTGAATGGTGCCCCCCCCCTCATTTCTATTAGGAGTACTCTCTCTTTGCAGATAGTGAAAGGTAGTTAACGCAGGCCTTTGCCCCCGTTGTAATCCGTCGTGCCTGCTTCTCTCTCCATTTGATTGATTGTTATCCAAGTATTTACTATTTTAGAATTAGTTCTCTTTGGTTCATTCTCTATTTACAAACAAACACAGAGTCGCAATACTCTGTTTAGTCTTTGCAGATAACGAAAAATCGTGTAAAAAAAAAAAGAAAAGGAATCGAGCAAAATCAGTAGGCCACTAATGGGATCTCTTTTTGACCTCGCTAAAATAGAAACATTAGGAACAACCCCTCATGACAAATACAAAACTAGTGAGATGAACTGAACTCCACACAATGATGGCTGCAAAACAGCTCGGCTCCGCCACCCACCCCGCCCAAAATAACGATAAAGAGCGGCTGCCATGATTGGTTGCGGAATGGCCACGACGGAGCTACGAAATGGTGCTGCTCTCATGCTAACCCCAGCTTCAGTCTGAAACATCCAGAAACACTGTAGACTACCAATTCGATCAGTTCCGGTAGCGCCCCAATGTAACCCGGTAGAGAAGAACTAGCCCTCCCCTCTTTGACTGATACGCCTGAATATGAGAGTCTTATCGATCACTTTATGTTGCAGGAATAGAAAACACAACAGCCCTTGACCATTTATCTTTACTGCGTTCCTTCGTATTATACCTTTTACCCTTCATGTAATTGGTCTGCTTTATTTCACTTGCCTTTTAATGATTCTAAAACAGTGACTATTATTAAAAACTTTACCAATGTATATACTACTACCATGTTTTCTTTTAAAAACCTTTATTGTGAAAATTTCATTATACAAATACGAGCCTATAACCACGTGGGCCTGCCACGGAGCAAACTGTAATCGTATATGATGAATAGACATTTACACTGTAGAGGAACGTAACGGGCGGGCCATTAGGTTGCAAGAACTAAGGTGTCTAACAGTTACGGAATCGGTGGACGTACATTTTATAATTAAAATACGACAGGGCCAGTTACAATAAAATTATCTAGATATACATTTGCGGGCAAGTACCATGGGTGACGTTAATTCGAACTTTCAATAGTACAGTAATCAATAACACATCAGAACTTAATATCAATAGGGATGTCGAAATATTCAATCAATTCTCGTCCCCGCCCGCCATGTGCTTCAAAACTGCATACGTATCTCGTGATTTCAAGGTTCTGCAACCAGTACACAACAAGGAGTTACGAGTCCCATTTATTCCGGCGCCATTTTGGGCGAGGACGGGCAGGTCCAGGATATAGTCAAAATGTCTCTACCAACCATCGACTATGATGATGTTCATATGCTGTATTTATTAGAGTAACACTCATCTGTCCACATGAAATTAATTTACCACAATCTAAACATGTCATTTTAATCTTTCCAAAGTTCTTCTAAATATTTGGGACCGTTTCCCTTGCCTCTGAAGCTCTCAGTGCCACTTCTTTGATGAATGTACTAGCAGGTCAGGGGTTCTCCTCCAAATCTCTCTTTTATGCAGCACTATAATTAATTGGTGCCACCTCTCCATATGACGATGCATGGTATAGTTACCACAACTATATTTTTTTTCGGTTCCTCTGGAGAGTTCATCGTGGCAGATGAAGCGTGTAACGTACCGGGCATTTACCTTTTTTTGCATGTACAGGAAAGGAAAAAAAAATCGAGCGTCCAAGTTCTAAGGTGTCCCAGGGCCATTTTAGTGGACCAGGCCCAAATCCAAAGAACAGGCCGCCATTTTGAGAGTCCTCTTGCAGCCGCCTGTCGCTGTAGCATCAAGAGCAGCCGAAACTCAGCTGAATGGCAACTGAAACGGTAAATGGGCGCCCCACTACATTTCAGCATTGTAGGATGACCACACCAGTACAGCAACTTGCTAGACATCACCTCGGTGCCATCCGGATCTCGGCGCCCCACTGCAGATGAAGTGCCTCTCAACTATGAAACCACCACGGTGACATCCGGATCTTGGCGCGTTGTGCTGCCTTCGGCCTATTCGCACATCGGTCCGCTACTGACGCCATCTCACAGGCTAATGGGGTGACCCACGCCGAGTTTCAGCATTGTAGGATGACCACACCAACTTGCTAGACATCACCTCGGTGCCATCCGAATCTTGGCATCTCAACGCCTAGTGGTATCTTCCATACAGAAAATATTGTTACGCTGCCTTTGGCCCCATTCGCACATCAGTCCGCAACTTAGACATCACCTCGGTGCCATCCGGATCTTGGCATCTCAGCGCCTTGTGGTGTCAGTCAGAAAATATTGTTGCGCTGCCTTTGGCCCCATTCGCACATCAGTCCGCTACTGACACCATCTCACAGGCCAATAGGGCGCCCCACGCCGACTTTTACCATTGTACGATGGCCACACCAGTGGCACAACTTGCTAGACATCACCTCGGTGCCATCCGAATCTTGGCATCTCAACGCCTAGTGGTATCTTCCATACAGAAAATCTTGTTACGCTACCTTTGGCCCCATTCGCACATCGGTCCGCAACTTAGACATCACCTCGGTGCCATCCGGATCTTGGCATCTCAGCGCCTTGTGGTGTCTTCTACTCCGAAAATATTGTAGAAAATATTGTTGCGCTGCCTTTGGCCCCATTCACACATCAGTCCGCTACTGACACCATCTCACAGGCCAACAGGGCGCCCCACGCCGACTTTTACCATTGTACGATGGCCACACCAGTGCCACAACTTGCTAGACACCACCTCGGTGCCATCCGGATCTTGGCATCTCAGCGCCTTGTGGTGTCTTCAAATCAGAAAATATTGTTGCGCTGCCTTTGGCCCCATTCGCACATCGGTCCGCTACTGACACCATCTCACAGGCCAACGGGGCGCCCCACGCCGACTTTCAACATTGTAGGATGGCCACAGAAGTGCGACAACTTACTAGACACCACCTCGGTGCCATCCGGATCTTGGCGCGTTGTGCTGCCTTCGGCCTATTCGCACATCGGTCCGCTACTGACGCAAACTCACAGGCCAACGGGGCGCCCCACGCCGACTTTCAGCATTGTAGGATGGCCACACCAGTGCGGCAACTTGCTACACACCACCTCGGTGCCATCCGGATCTTGGAATCTCAGCGCCTAGTGGTGTCTTCTATTCCGAAAATATTGTTGCGCTGCCTTCGGCCCCATTCACACATCGGTCCGCTACTGACGCCATCTCACAGTCCAACGGGGCGCCCCACGCCGACTTTCAGCATTGTTGGATGGCCACACCAGTGCGGCAACTTACTAGACACCACCTCGGTGCCATCCGGATCTTGGCGCGTTGTGCTGCCTTCGGCCTATTCGCACATCGGTCCGCTACTGACGCAAACTCACAGGCCAACGGGGCGCCCCACGCCGACTTTCAGCATTGTTGGATGGCCACACCAGTGCGGCAACTTACTAGACACCACCTCGGTGCCATCCGGATCTTGGCGCGTTGTGCTGCCTTCGGCCTATTCGCACATCGGTCCGCTACTGACGCAAACTCACAGGCCAACGGGGCGCCCCACGCCGACTTTCAGCATTGTTGGATGGCCACACCAGTGCGGCAACTTACTAGACACCACCTCGGTGCCATCCGGATCTTGGCGCGTTGTGCTGCCTTCGGCCTATTCGCACATCGTTCCGCTACTGACGCAAACTCACAGGCCAACGGGGCGCCCCACGCCGACTTTCAGCATTGTAGGATGGCCACACCAGTGCTGCAACTTGCTGGACACCACCTCGGTGCCATCCGGATCTTGGCGCATTGTGTTGCCTTCGGCCTATTCGCACATCGGTCCGCTACTGACGCCGCCTCACGTGCCAACGGGGCGCCCCACGCCGACTTTCAGCATTGTAGGATGGCCACACCAGTGCTGCAACTTGCTGGACACCACCTCGGTGCCATCCGGATCTTGGCGCGTTGTGTTGCCTTCGGCCTATTCGCACATCGGTCCGCTACTGACGCCGCCTCACGTGCCAACGGGGCGCCCCACGCCGACTTTCAGCATTGTAGGATGGCCACACCAGTGCTGCAACTTGCTGGACACCACCTCGGTGCCATCCGGATCTTGGCGCGTTGTGTTGCCTTCGGCCTATTCGCACATCGGTCCGCTACTGACGCCGCCTCACGTGCCAACGTATTTTCTCCGCATTTTACACCCTATGCCGCATAACAGGTCATGTGACTTGTTTATAAAACTTTTCATTGGTTCATTTTACTTTTGGTTTCCTAATGATGGAAGGCTTGATCATGTGACCTAAAAACAACACTTTTCATTGGATGAAAACTTTTTTTTTTCCCAAACGATGAAAGCCCCACCTTGTTTCTGGATGTTTCAGACTGAAGCTGGCGTCAGCATGAGAGCACCACCATCTCGTAGCTCAGTCGTGGTCATTCCGCGAGCAATCATGGCAGCCGCTCCCCACCAGAAGCCTGCAGGAGTCGGAGCCCCCAAAACTTTTGATGAATTCTCAAGGCGGAGGGGACGCTTTCGAGAATGGGGTCCAAGACCTAGCAGACAAGCGTCCGATTTCCAAGGTGTCCCAGGGCCATTTCAGTGGACCAGGCCCAAAAAGGAAACAGCCTGCCGCCATTTTGAGAGTCCTGTGACAGCCGCCTATCGCTGCACCGCAAGAGTGGGCGCAACTCAGCTGAATTGCGGCTTTTGACACAGTGGACCAAAAACGGACGGAATGGCAACTGAAACGGTAAAGGGGCGCCCCACTACAACAGATGACACTCCACCTGGAGAGGCCCGTTCACGCCGCCTCCCCCGGGGCGCCCCGCGCCGTTATTCGGAGCAGCATTGTAGGATACCAAAACCAGTGCGGCAACTTACTGGACATCACCTTGGTGCCATCGTTCTGCTGCCTTGGAACTATTCGCGCAACAGTTTGCTACTGATGACCCACCCCCCACGACGCCTCATGCCGTTATTTGCTGGGTCGCAACTTACTAGACATCACTTTAGTGTCATCTAGATTTCAGCGCGTGCTGCTGCCTTGGAACTATTCGCACAACAGTTTGCTACTGATGACCCACCCCCGCGACGCCCCACGCCGGAAATCTGGACGTTGTGCTGCGTTGGGACTATTCGCACAGCCGACCGCTACTTCGTTGTTTTTCCCTAAAAATGTTTATATGTTATTACTATTTTTGTTTTCTTGTATATATTTATAAATTATTAAAGTTTTATAATCTTACTACTTTGTCGGAGTGCTATATATTTTTAATGTGACACATAATTGTAAAAACTTTGATGTACAAAGAGTCATCCCTGGAATCTTCCGCTTCAGGCTCGGTCCCCTCCCCAATCACAATACAGGATGGTTTTCAGATAATAGCAACGCTTCTGCTGTGACGGATCTCATCGAGTGTGGGCCTTGATCTACTATAACTCCTTTGAAGAGGGGTGATTCTTTACAGCTGTGGCCATAAACTACATCTGCAGGGCTAGCTGATACCCTAGGACCAGCCTGGACAATCGGACACAGAGGAAAAGGAGTGTCAGAGGGGGCGGTAGTGAATAGGGCGAAAGGGAGGTGTCGGGCGGGCACAGGGTGTGATTCTCAGGGAAGAGCAGCGCAGATGGGGGGAGGTTTATTACCCATGCATAAGACAGAGAGCGGGGGTGACCACTGCCTGGGGGAGATGCTTGCGAGGGTGGGGAGCCATGCTAAGGATCGACAGCGTGCACAGAGTGGGTCTGGTCAAGGCATCTAAAATGGCTGCCGTGCACGACAAAAGTGTGGCATTTGAAAAAAGACAAGATGGCGCAGACAATGTTTTTCAACACTTCCTGATTTCCTTCGAATCGAACGTTAACAGACGTTGGGGCATATTACCAAAGTTAAGCGATATTTATCCCTAACGATGCTTAGCAACGATTTTTTTACCGTCAGAAATTATCGCAGATAAACCTTGCTATTATCAAGGTTTATCGGAAATACGATAAAAAACGACCGCAATGCATTAATATCGCTGAAAACTCAGCGATATTCATGCATTACCGAGCTAATGCTCTTAGCCATGTTATCCACCTCCCATTGGATAACATGGCTAAGAACTGCTCAGGGCAGGTGGTAGCTTTTGGAGATATTCGCGCTTATCTCGAATATTTCCAAAAGTTGATAATAGGAGATAGCGATGTTAGCGACTGTTTCCAGTCGCTAACATCTTGGCATGCCCACTTTGCATGTCATTAGTGATAAATATCACTCACATGCAAAGTGGGGCCCAAGATGGTCGCTATATTCTACTAGCCGTCGCTAACTGGTGTTAGCAACAGCTAGGTAATACACATATAATTTTATCTCCGCGAAGCGGAGCGCTGTTACAGATATATATCTTGTTTCTGAACGTTAATTTCTCAAAATGCACTGAAGCACATATATTGAGACCTAGCAAAGGCACATCGGGCTACCAGTCCCTACAATTTTGCCAAGTTTCGTGCAAATCCATTCAGCTGTTCGATCCTACCGAGAGACAAGATGGCGGCCGCTACGGACTGTTTGGAATGTTTACAGACACCGGAGAGCCAATCAGCTTCGCTTCGCAAAGCTCCGTAACGCGAAAAGTACGCGAAGCGGTGCGCTGTTACAGATATATATCTTTTTTTGAACGTTAATTTCTCAAAATCCACTGGAGCACATATATTGAGATCTAGCAAAGGCACATCGGGCTACCAGTCCCTACAATTTTGCCAAGTTTCGTGCAAATCCATTCAGCTGTTCGATTATTATTATTTTTATTTTTTTTTGCCCCGCGGGGCCCTTTTAAAACCTCCACATCAAACCTAGGGGGTGAGCGACAATGTACTATGCCCCCTTATGGTCATTTGCCCCTTCGCTTTGGCCTCCTCTTGTCTCTCGATCCTACCGAGAGACAAGATGGCGGCCGCTACGGACTGTTTGGAATGTTGACAGACGCCGGAGAACCAATCAGCTTCGCTTCACAAAGCTCCGTTGCGCGTAAAGTACGCGTCCTGGGACGCTGCCAGGTCCGCTGTTACAGATATATATCTTTTTTTAAACGTTAATTTCTCAAAATCCACTGGAGCACATATATTGAGACCTACAAAAGGCACATCGGGCTACCAGTCCCTACAATTTTGCCAAGTTTCGTGCAAATCCATTCAGCCGTTCGGGCTAAAAGTGAGGCCAACCGCCCTATGGAAAACTCAATGTTAAAAACACGTTTTGGGACCCCCCTTTTTTCTCGGCCCCCCCTTGACGAACCCCCCCAAATTTTCAAGGGCTGCTCAGAAACAAAATGTGCCATTTTCCTGAAAATTTCAGCCAATTCCGTCCACAAACGCCAAAGTTATTAGACATAGAATTTTCAAAAAACCCATAGAGAAAAAATCCTAACTATATATACCTACTGGCGACCGCCAGTAGGTAATATATATATATATATATATATATATATTGTTTACCAAACCAATCTTCTGATTAAAGAAGGCGCTGACTCCGTGAGTTTCAATTCAAACGTATTTATTCCTTTTCAGTTTCTGCTCAGACGCGTTTCGACGGGCTCCTGCCGCCTTGATCACTAACAAATGCATACTGACATTGCGGTTTATATATACACAAAAGCACATTCACACTGATTGGGTAGTCTCAGTTAATGATAAATGACAGTTGCTATAGTTACCTAGGTTACACCCAAGGTGATGACGCTGCTTTAGCATATGACTTGCACATTTAGAACATCCATGTAGTCTTTCTACTGTTACTGTTAATTCACATGTAACAGGTACTTGCAGCATATATGACCCCACAATTACGTGCTTAATATGTACAATGTGATAAATTGTGCCCAACATTACTGTGAGAGCGAGCATTACTAGTGACACAGCAAACCCCCATTTTCAGCCTTTTTTAGTTAACATATTATGTATCTGCGCTTCAGCGAATCCCGTGTGTCCATGCACACAGGCTGCACATTGCTGCTCATATAAACATGTGGATTGGTCCGGCGCTGTAATCTCAGAAATGTCAGTTCCCTGAGGCGCGCTTCTGCGAGTGGGCAGCATCTGGATTGTTCAGACTCGGTGAGTGTTTACAGTGAGAACACCGCGCGCGCGTTTTGTTACGCCTGATAGTCTAATGCAGGTAAACTATTGAATGTAGATTACTGCTCCTTCTACTTGAAGGATGGCGAGCGGGAACTGACATTGTATTATTATATAACAAGTGCTGCTGAGCGTAGCGGCGGGGGTTGCCTGCTGTGTGGCACAATGTGTGATGTTTGCTATCTATTGGTCGGTCATCTCCCTGTAGTGATGAGTGCGTATAAAGTGTATTTACAGTGATTATGAATTAAAAACTATGCATATGTTCACGGGTACTAGGGATAAGGAAGGCAGAGAGAGGCGCTGGGATGTGTTTGTTTAAATGTGGACACTAAGGGCCTCATCCGCATTTAAACCTGCCGGGATCTTGGAGTTCATTAGAATTATGTATCTAGACTCCAGGCGGCGTAGCGCAAGTTTCCGATTGCCACCTCTGGGATTCTTGGGGATGCTGTCTATAACAAAATAAGTTAGACCATCCATATTGCCCCCATGGGCCTCGTGGATGTGGCGCGCCACGGGGTACGTTTGGTCCAGGTTCGCAATCGCCCTTAGGTGCTGCAGAATTCTCACATGGACGGGATGAATAGTCGATCCCACATATCTTTTGCCGCACTGGCATGTTAGCACGTAAACAGCAAATTCAGTTCTGCATGTGAAATGTGCCCTCAGGGAGTATTTCTTTCTTCTGAATGGTAATTGGACCTCAGTGGTATTGATGCCATGCATGCAGGCTTTGCATTTTATGCATTTTTTGAACCCCTTCTGTGACTGTAACCAGTTTTTCTTCTGTTTAAGAACCGGTGCATTTACCACCAGGGCGTTCCGCATTGATTTCGCTTTCCTGAACGATATCAGTGGACTCTCTCCTACTTCGCTCCCTATAGTAGGGTCGTTGTGGATTAATGGCCAGTGCCTCTTTAAGATTTTGCGGAGGTTTGAGTGATATCGGTTGTAGCCTGTTATTAGTCTGGGGGGTTGTCTCGCCTTGCTATGTGTAGTTGTTTCATGTACCACTGGGAATATTAGATCCTTTCTATTCTTGGTTTCACATTTCACTTCAGCTTTCCTGCACGTTTATGGGGTGTATCCTCTTTGTTGGAGTCGTGAGAATAGATTTGTTTTAGCATTGGTAAGACCCTCAGGAGTGCTGCAATTGCGTGTCATCCTGAGGCATTCTGCATAAGGGATTGATTGTTTGAGGGGGGTGGGGTGGAAACTATGGGCATGTAGGATTCCATTCCCTGCAGTCGGTTTGCGGTAAGTGCGTGTTTGGATTTTATCCTGCTCTACAAACAGCTCTATATCTAAAAATTGTATGGTTTCTGTGCTGGTGTTGCAAGTGAACTTTAGATTTAAACTATTCTCATTAAGTTTCTCCGTGAATTCCACAGCACTCTCCACATCGCCCTCCCACAAAATGAAAATGTCATCAATGAATCTGTTGTACACAACCACATTTTTCTCCATGATTTCTCTGTGCTGTACCCACAGCACCCGCTCCTCCCACCAGCCCATGTGGAGATTCGCATAGCTGGGGGAGAAGCAAGTTCCCATGGCCGAACCTTGTACCTGTTTGTAATACAATTTGTCAAACATAAATGTGTTGTTCGTAAGACACCATTCAGTCATTGCCAAAATCATTTGGGTGTGTTCAAACAGATTTATAGGTCTTTTTCCCAGGAAGTACTTGATGGCGTTTAGGCCATCCGTATGTCTGATGCTGGTGTATAGGGCTTGGACATCCAGTGTCATGAACACATATTCCTTCTTCCATCCAATATCATACACTTTGGATAGGAAATCTCCTGTGTCTTTTATATAAGCAGGTAGTTTTTTGACTTCTGGTTGCAAGAACTGGTCAATGAATATGCTTGTGTTCTCAAACAGACTGCCTATCGCTGAGAATATCGGCCTTCCCGGTGGTGTTTTGTCATCTTTGTGAATCTTCGGGATTAGGTACAGTTGTGCTGTCACTGGGTAGTCGGTTTTCAGAAATTCAAATTCATTTCTGCTCAAAAGACCTTTGCCTTTCCATTTGTACAGGTCACCATGGTACTTTTCCTGGATTCCTACGATGTGCGTGGGGCTGATCCTTGTGTAGCACTCTCTGTCATGCAGTTGGTTCAATGCTTCTGCGTTGTACATTTCAAGCGGCCAGAGCACTATATTTCCGCCTTTGTCGGACCATCTTACCACAATGTCTGATCTTGCCTTTATCTTCTCCATAAGGTCATTGTATTTGCGTGTCTGATCCATGTTTTCCCAATATTTCTGTTTGGTACTTTTAATGGATAGATCTTTGAGGTCTCTTGTTACACATTCGGCAAAAAGATCCAGCCCATCTTTTGGCATTATAGGCATAAACGTTGATTTTGGTTTGAAAGTAGTTGTGGTAGACTGACAGATATCTATCTCTGAGTTACGTGCTACCCCACTTAGTGTGATGCTTTCTGATTCATTTTCATTCTGCTGTTCGAGATCGATCATGATTTGTAATGTTGCCATATCTTCCACATTTAACCTTGTGTGTGATACTTCTGAAGCTACCATCTCAGATGAGTTCTGTTTTGAACTAGCAATGTGCCATTTTCCTGAAAATTTCAGCCAATTCCGTCCACAAACGCCAAAGTTATTAGACATAGAATTTTCAAAAAACCCATAGAGAAAAAATCCTAACTATATATACCTACTGGCGACCGCCAGTAGGTAATATATATATATATATATATATATATATATATATATATATATATATATATATATATATATATATATATATATATATATATGTATATATATTACCTACTGGCGGTCGCCAGTAGGTAGTTATAGTTAGGATTGTTTTCCATAGGGAAATCGCAACATTCTATTGGGAATAACTTTGGCGCCGGTTGAGGAATCTGCCTGAAATTGTCCTCAAATTTGCCTTGCGGCTCTCCGCTCCTTCCCTGAAAGTTTGGGGGGGATTCGTCAATCGGGGGCTGAGATAAAAGGGGGGTCTCAAAACGTGTTTTCCCCATGTTAATTTCCATAGGGCGGTCGAACTCACTTTTAGCTCGAAAGGCTGAATGGATTTTCACCAAACTTGGCAAAATTGTAGGGACTGGTAGCCCGATGTGCCTTTGCTATGTCTCAAGATATGTGCTCCAGAGGATTTTGAGTAATTTGGGTTTAAAAAAAAATATATATCTATAGCCGCGCCCCGGTACGCGCTCCGGGAAGCGCACAGGGCGCGCTACGCGACTTGCGCACGGAAAGCTGATTGGCTCAAGGGTGTCTGTAAACATTCGAAACAGTCCGCAGCGGCCGCCATCATGTGTCTCGGTAGGATCGAGACACACGAGGTGGCAAAAAACAAAGGGGGAAATGACCAAAAGGGGGCAGGGTAAACCCCCCCTGACCCCCTAGATTTGATGTGGGGGCCATGAAAGGGTCCCGCGGGACAAAAAAAAAAATTCCGATTTTCGCGGGGGAAACGCCCGGTATGCGCCCCGGGGAGCGTACCCTGCAGAAAAAAGATTGACAGAGATTCTTTAAAAATATAGGTTTATTTTTATAAAGTAAAGGTAGTTCTAAAATGAACTGTTTTTTTATTCTTTTTGTTGTTTTATATTTTTTTTATTGTTTTTTGGAACATTTTTTATTTTTTGGGGCTTTTCTGAAGTTTTATATATTTTTTGTATTTTTTAAGGGGAGAAACAAAAAATAGGGAATTCTAAAGGGCTCAACAGGAGCAAAAAAAAAGGCGGAAAAAATCAATGTTTCCTTGGGTACTTGTGGTTATCCCAAGCAAGGTTAATAAGTGTGATGCTTTGCTCTCCATAGCATATTGTTTGTCCACAAAACCATTTTAAAATTGGAAAACTTTGTTTGTATGGTGGAGCATATCTCCCTAACTTCCGGTCCCGATGGGGTGGGAACATTAGTTTGGGAGGTGCTGGCAAAAGATTGGACAGGGTTTCTGGCCAGTTCCCTGACCTCTGCCCTAGCATAGTTATTTGGATGCCTGCGTAGCATATGCCTGATCATGGTGTGGTTGCCAAAGGAGTACTTTTTGTTGGGATTCCCCCTTGACAGCCCCTGATGACATATTAAGCAGGTTGCCTTAGGCGCATTTACTTTTTTCTTGTCATTGGGATTGAAAAAACTGCCAGATGATGTGCTCTTTAGGTTTGTAGGTAATATTATCCTCTCGGACGAATCTCCTCTCCTCGTCCTCCTCATCCTCCTCCTCTTCTTGATCTCCACCACTGTGAAGTTGTACTTGTGGTGGTGGTGGTGGTGGTGGTGGACCAGAAGCTCCAGCAGCTGCAGCTAATGTAGCCATTTTCTACTGAAATAACTGCAGGTCTTCCTCTCTCAAAGCACAAAGGTAGAATGAGGAAAAAAGGTGGGGTCTTTTATCATTTGGAAAAGAAAACTGTTCTGAACCAATGAAAAGTGTTATTTTTAGGTCACATGACCTGGCCTTACATCATTAGGAAACCAAAAGTGAAATGAACCAATAAAAAGTTTTATTTTCATGTCACATGACCCGACGCGCTTATGCTACGCACCCCGGGGTGCGCCCCGGGGCGCGCCCGGGGGCACGTAGCGTAAGCGCGGCAGGACGTTGCGCGATCGTATGCACTCGCGTGCTTCCGGTTGCGTTTACGCAGTGCGTCATATGACGCATCACGCGGTTACGCGAAACATCACAATGTTGTTTTCGTTCGCGAGAATAGCGCTAACAGGGCGCTCACCGGTACGCGCCCCGGGTCGCGCACCAATGCACTGCACTTACCCGTGCGTTCACCGGTACGCACCCCGGGAGCGCTCCGGGGCCAAAAAAAAAAATTTAAAAAAAAAATAATAAATTGACTTTTTATACCTATAGAGATTTGCTATTAAAAACCCATTGAAATTCACTGAAAAAAACATAGGTTTCACACCAGTTATAGTTAGCTGGAAATTTTACTCGCATAAAACCATTGAAATTCCCACGTTATAGTTAGTTGGACTCACTATAACTTGCGCGTGCAATGCACTGCTGATGACGTCACATATTACATCACTCATGACATGGTCAGTGACATCACTCATGACATCACTGATGACACCATCCAGTGAATGTGTGTCTTTCTGAAAAATAAATATGTTTTATATATGTATATGTAAAAGTTGATGGAAGAATAAATGTTTAAATAAGTGTTTACATGGATGTTTTTAAAAAAAATGATTGGTTAACTGGCTTATTAAGTGTATCTTAGTGAATACATATATTAGTGAGTAATGTTTAAATATTTAAATATATGTATTAGTGTTTCACTTTGTGTAGAAGTGGTTGCATGGGTTGGTGAGTAGCTACATGTGTATGTATATGGGTTATTAGATGTTTTTCTTAGTATCAGTATGAGAGTTTGCATGGTTTGGTGGGGGTATTACTTAGCACATAGATGCATGAATGACTGACTCTCTGTTTGTATGTGTTTTGAAGACAGCATATGTGCAGGACTGTATGGGTGACTGAGTGTGTATATGTGTGTGTTAGTGAGTGAATGACTGTCTCACTAGTGTCTTTATCAGTAACTACATATGTTTTAATCTAGTATATGTGAATATTGATGTATATAAGTGAGTATATGTGAGAGTGAGGAATTGTAAGAGTTCCTGTTTAAATAAGTATGTGTTTCTATAAGTGATTGTTTAAGAGAATAAGTATGTGTAAGTTTCCTTAGAAGTAAGGTGGTTGTGTGTGTATAGCTGTATATGCAAATAAATGGATGTTCAATAGTTTATTTTCATGTGTGAGTATGTGTGTGAGTAACTTTTGGATGACTGTCGGTGTGTAACAGGATGTATAGGTGTATCACTACATATGATGAGTGAGTATATGAATGAGTGACTATGTAGAACTGTTTGTGAATAAGTGGATGTGTATATAGATGGTGGAATTACTGAATTGGTTGTTGTAACTGATATGGGTATCTCCATTTTTTTGAAAATTTTAGTTTCTATTTTTGAATATGTGTTTCAAGGGTTACATTACAGTGAATGGAGGTCTGTCAGTCTGTCACAAGGATGGTGTCATCAGTGATGTCATGAGTGATGTGCAAAAATTCTATGGATTCCATTTATGAATTGTTATTTAATCAATAAAAAAACTTTTCTATTTTTTCAACAAAATGCTCTGAATTTGTATGATGTTTCTTTGGCTCTGAAACGTTGACCTGTGTCACCCCCCCCTTTATCACTTGGATCTCCTTGATGGGACCACTTAATTAAACCCTGGCAGGGTAGTTCTTGCTTTCTATTTTAGTGAACTGAACATAAGTCACACTATATGAGCATTGAAAAGCCATTTTGTGATTCCATCCGTCAGCTGTCATCTGTCCGAGGCACTTCTGAAAAGATACCAGAGTTCTTTCTTTCAGAGATACCCCTTTCACGCTGCATCTCCCCACATTGGCAGGTAACACACCCTCTTCCCACATCACCAGCATACCCCCAACAACCTTCTTGGATCCGGAAGTGTCCGTGTGCGGTTGGACAAACAAGAATCTTAGTCATGTATAGATTTACATATAAAACATTTTATTTAAACAAAACAACAAGAAATACAACTATGTACAGCCGTGGCATGTCATCGCTTTGTGAATCACAGCCTGCAAGACAAAAAGAAAGATAAGATGGTGCGTCATGCATCCAGATAAGTTGATAGAGAGAGAGGGAGAGGGAAAGAGTGAGAGAGAGAGGAAGAAGAAGAGGGAAAGAGTGAGAGAGAGGAAGAAAACAAAAGAGAGAAAGAGTGGGAGAGAGAAAAAGAGAAAGAGTAAGATAAAAGGAAGAGAAACAGTGTGAGATAGAGGAACATAGAGAGAGAAAGTGTGAAGGAGAAGAAGAGAGAAAGAGTGAGCTACAAGGAAGAGAGAAACAGTGTGAGAGAGAGTAAGACAGAGAAAGAGAGACAAAGAAAGAATGAGATACGAGGAAGAGAGAAAGTGTGAGAGAGAGGAACATAGAGAGAGAAAGAGTGAAAGAGAAGAAGAGAGAAAGAGTGAGCTACAAGGAAGAATCAGTGTGAGAGAGGAAGAGAGAGAAAGAGCGAGAGAGAGGAAAAGAGAGAAAGAGTGAGAGAGAGGAAGAGAGTGAGAGAGAGGAAGAGAGAGAGAGAGAGAGAGGTAGAGAGAAAGAGTGAGAGAGAGGAAGCCAACCAAAGAGAGAAAGAGTGAGACAGAGAGGAAGACAACGAAAGAAACAGTGTGAGCGACAGGAAGAGAGAGATAAAGAGAGAAACAGTGTGAGAGAGAGGAAGAGAGAGAGATGAAAAGTGAGAGAGAGGAGGAGAGAAAGAAAGAATGAGACAGAGAAAAAGAGAAAGTGTGAGAGAGAAAGGAACAGATGGAGAGGGAGTGTTGAGACTCGAAAAGTCTTTGCAGTTCACTTTGTGCCTCCGCTGTGTCTCCAACCACGAGCCGGGAGATAGTGCAGACCTCAAGTTTAGTGATCTGAAAGATAAAGAGAGAAAGAGTGAGAAAGAGAAAGAGTAAGATACAAGGAAGAGAGAAAGAGAAACAGTGTAAGAGAGAAGAAGACAGAGAGAGAGAGAGAGAGAGGACGAGAGAGGGAAAGAGTGAGCGAGAGAAGAGAGAGAGAAAGAGTGAGAGAGAGGAACAAAAATAGAGAGAGAGAGAGAGAGAGGGGAAGAGAGAGAGAGAGAGAGGAAGCCAGCCAAAGAGAGAAAGAGTGAGACAGGGAGAAAGACAACATGAGAAACAGTGTGAGAGACAGGAAGAGAGAGATAAAGAGAGAAACAGTGTGAGAGAGAGGAAGAGAGAGAGATAAAGGGTGAGAGAGAGAAAGAGAGAGAGAAAGAAAGAATGAGAGAGAGGAAGAGAGAGAGAAAGATAGAAGAAGAGAGAGGGAAAGGGTGAGAGAGAGGAAGAGAGAAAGAGTGAGACAGAGAGGAACACAACGAGAGAAACAGTGTGAGAGGCAGGAAGAGAAAGATAAAGCGAGAAACAGTGTGAGAGAGAGGAAGAGAGAGAGATAAAGAGTAAGAGAGTGGAGGAGAGAAAGAAAGAATGAGACAGAGAAAAAGAGAAAGTGTGAGAAAGGAACAGATGGAGAGGGAGTGTTCAGACTGGAAAAATCTTTGCAGCTCACCTTTGTGCCTCCGCTGTTTCTCCAACCCAACCACGTACCGGGAGATAGTGCAGACCTCAAGTTTAGTGATCTGAAAGATAAAGAGAGAAAGAGTGAGTAAGAGAAAGAGTAAGATACAAGGAAAAGAGAAAGAGAAACAGTGTGAGAGAGAGGAAGACAGAGAGAGAAAGAGTGAGAGAGAGGGAAACAGTGAGAGAGAGGAAGAAAGAGAGGGAGAGAGAGAGAACGAGGGAGAGAGAGAGAGGAAGCCAGCCAAAAAGAGAAAGAGTGAGACAGAGAGGAAGACAACGAGAGAAACAGTGTGAGAGACAGGAAGAGAGAGGTAAAGAGAGAAACAGTGTGAGAGAAAGGAAGAGTGAGAGATAAAGAGTGAGAGGAGGAGAGAAAGAAAGGATGAGACAGAGAAAAAGAGAAAGTATGAGAGAGAGAAAGGAAGCGATGGAGAGGGAGTGGTGAGACTGGAGAAAATGTTTGCAGCTCACCTTTGTGCCACCGGTGTGTCTCCAACCACGTGCCGGGAGATAGTGCAGTCCTCAAGTTTAGTGATCTGACAGATAGTGTAGAATTAGTAATTGTAGAGTACATACAACTGCACACGCGTAATTCTATTTTTCAGCAGTGCGCAATAAGGGCGGTACACCCCATCCATTCCCACTGCTGGAGGTGTCTGTGCACTCTTGTGCACACAGACTGCTGCACACTATCCACTCCCTCCGCCCAGAGGTGACTGGCCGCTGCTGTGGAAAGAAGTCTCTCTGCTCACCTTCCACCACCGGCGTGTGTGTAAGAGGGTCCACCACATGCAGAAGCAACCTCCTCAGCCGTTGCGTACACGTGGTCCAGCTTAACTCACAATTTAGGTTGGGTGTAAATTGTCAGAATGGCCACACATCATCGCAGATTTTTCATGCGTTCAGCTCTGGTGGTGTTGGGGGGTGAACGTTAATTTGTGATTCAGTCTGTTAGATGAAAAGCAAGATAAGATTGTGTGTCATGTGACCTTTGACTATCTTGAGAACTATCTCTAGCTATTTCAGCTGTGTTGGACTTGGCCTTTTCCCCCAAAATGTTTCGCTTTTGCCCCCCCAATTTGAAATGTCTCCCCCATGGGATTAAACCTGTATAGGCCATGAGTGGTGTGAGACACCTTGTTAAAAATGTAATGTCATGTAATGGTGTGAGCACTTGTAAATTTCCCCATTTTAAAAATGCACCTGACTAAAATGTACTGTGTTTAAAATGGATGCCATGGCCATGGGTTTTGCCACTGTACTGCCATAGGTCAGCGGTCTAGTTATTATTACCCAGTACCCCTAGCTTTTGGAGGGAAAGCCTGGCACCCAGGGTGCTCACCCCCTCCCCTTGAGCCAGTTTAGGCTAGTTTTGCCAACATTCTAGAAGGTTCTGGCGCTGTGAGGGAGGAGGGTATAAGTACGGGGGAAGTGCCACCAGAGAGAGAGACAGAGCTGGGACAGGGACGTGAGGGGACCTGCTGCAAGGAGTCACCGCCACATGGGCCTGTGAGCTGGGCCCTGCATCCATTCTATCCCCCCTCCACTGTCCCCCAGGGCTTGCCAGCCCCACTTCAGGAGATCAAGGCTGTTGTGTGGGAGGAGGGCCACGCTGCAGTGGGGATGGTGCAAGCCTACCACCCTGCCTCGATGACGCCCCCACCACCTGCTGACCTGGCCCAGTAGTGTGATTGCTCTGTCCCCCAGGGCCCCTGACAAAAGGAGAGCCCCCTAGGTCCCTGGCGCTGTGGGACCTTGGACTACGCCAGCGCTGAGGGAAAGAGGCGCCCAGAAGAGGAGGAATGCTGTGGGCTTGAACCCCCCAGGAGGTGAGGAGTGTGCCCCTGGGGCTTGAGGTATCGGGTTCTGTCAGGCCTACATACTCTGCAAAAACACTCAAACACCATAGACGGAAATTGGCACGGAAACTGAAAATGCAGAGACAAGTTTATTAGGACCCCATGGGGTGGTGGTACACTCCTACAGCACCCTTCGGTAATGCAAGAAGTATCACACCGAACATCGGTGCGCGACCTCTTTTATACAATTTAAAGGTAATAAAAAGATAGGCGGTACACATTTGAACAGTTTTAGGTACATATAAGGACATTTTTGGCGCACAGCCAGCATGTGGGAGGAGCTTAATACCACTGGTCAGTTAGAGGAACATTCCTAAAGAGTGACCACTCTCTCAGTCCGGAAATCGTGTGTGCGCATGCGTGAAACTGACCATCGCTAAAAATAGCCTGTTGCCGGGCAAAGGGAAGGTTCATTGGCATGAAGGAAGGACAAAAGGACACTCTACCATGAGGCCGCATGTTCATACAAAATGGAAGCCACAAAACACAAAATGGCCCCCGTACTTAAGTCAAGTTAATAAAAAGGTCGTGTAGCTGAGCTAAACGCTAACTCAGGTGCTGCCAAATTACGACAGATGGCCCTTTTAGCGTTTAGCTGAAGCTACCTCATAATGGAAATAATCCGGATGTTCATCCTCGACATCTATCATCATGATCCGCCTCACTTCAATATTACTCATTTGTACATTTTTAGCAATAGCTCGTTTGGATGGGATACAGGCCGTAATACATACAGAACATAGAGCAGGTCCACATTGAATACATAGACAGCAAAAGAAGAATATCCCAATAATCACACATAGAACCGTTAACAGTTTCCAACCCCATGTACTGAGCAAAGTCCAAAACCAACCTGAAAAAGTCTAGGTACCATTATCAGTGTGAATTTCAGAGGCAATTTTGTGCATTTTAGAAATAGCATCATACACAGAAGGTGAATTATCAGGGACATAGACGCAACAACTACTTCCGATGATACAACATGCACCCCCACGATCAGCTAATACTACATCCAGAACCATTCGGTTCTGAAGCGTAACAATTCTAGTAATCTGGAGCTCTTCAGTTATATTCCCTAAAGCAGAAACAGTTTCATTAGCAACTGCCTCCACAACACGTGTCAACCGCCTAATTTTCCTGCTATTTAGAGCAGCGCCCACAAAAGAAAATAACCCTAAATTAAAATCCACATATTGTTGTAGGGAGGTGTCGGTTTGATCAACCCCATCAATGTCCAATGTCCTCTTAACTCTATTCAAAATAAAATCATGATATAATACAAAATCATTATGATACATAGGTGGGGCAATAAACACAGGGGGTAATACAAAGGATATGTAACATGTGCCTAACCATCCAAGAGGAAGACGATGATAACCTTTATTACCACAGATAAAATAAGTGTTTCGTGAGGCCACAAATGAAATACCGTTGGGAGTATCAAAAGCAAGAGTAATATTGCATTCACTTCTACCCACCGGAATGGTTCCCTTATTCCTAATACAGAGATCTGCTTTCGTGTCAATGACGGTAATAACATGTAAGCTGGACATATTTGTAAGTCTCTGGTTGGTAAAGATGCGAGGTGCAGATACATTGTCCGGTAGATATTCTTCCCACTCGAACTTAGTTCCTTCTGCTTGTGGATAGCCATCTCGATCATTATAGCAGACTTTGTTCAGCCGGAAAAGTAGTCCACCTTTTGTTGGCCATCTCAAAGTAAAGAGAAGAGTATACCAAGCATTGCATGACCCATTATGAGAGAAAGGAAGAGGAATAAGTGGGGTTCCTCCCTTCTTCTGATGCCCGGGTAACATCCCACATACCCAACAGTTGGACGTGTTGGTCATATTGTGCGTGTGATGCAATATCTGAATGAAACTATTATTCAAATAGGTCTGCCTATGTCTTTCTTCGTGATAGGGCAAAGTAAAATGAAAATGTTCAGATGGAATTGGAGTGGTAGGCAGTAAATAGTCCAGTGCAGGAAATAGTATTTCTGTAGTCCAAGCTATTACTGCTATCACCACTATTGTCGCAACAAAAAGAACCGCACCCAAAAGTCTTCTATTTCTCAGTGTCATAGGTGCCATGGTACAGTGAACAGAAGTCTCAAGAAAGCAAACTAAAAAATAAAAATATGGTGCTGAGAACCGAGGCTGCCGTTGAGTTTTTCTCCGAGATTCAAGACGGGTGTCGCTACACTGGCCAGAACTGATCCCCTCCCTTTATATACCCGGCTTCCGTTTCACAAACCTCAGCACGGTAACCAACCAGTCATGAAAAATACAAAAAAAATTATTTCCTTGGCCGCAGATTGTACTTCACTCCACCAGAAACAGTGTGGTCCGGGAAGGCTCCCTCCGACTCGTGAGGCGTAACAGCTGGGCTCTTCTCCGCGTCCAAGATGTCTCTGTAGTCGGACAGTACAGTAGTATTCACCAGATCTGGAGAGACACGTCGGCAGTGCGTTGAATGTATCCACCGCTTCTTATTCGTGACTCGCACAGCCGTCCGCATTGCCAGCAGCACTTGCTCAGGGCCACGCCACCTCGGCTCCAAGCTGCTGGATCTCTCAAACACCTTGATCATCACGAAATCGCCAGGATGAAGATTGTGAGCCTCTCCAATGGAATTGTCAGGGAGCGCTTCTCGAACCTGTTGATGAATAGAAGATAAATAATTTGTTAATCGTGCCAAATAATCGTTCATCATTATACAAGGCACATCATGTATCAAACGAGGCTTTGGAACTCCCCAAATATTCATCGGCCTTCCAAACACCACCTCATAGGGTGTGAGGCCAGTTCGAGAATGTGGCACTGATCTAATAGACAATAATGCCAATGGCAAAGCGTCCGGCCATTTCAAAGACGTGGATGCCACGATCTTTGCTAGCTTCAGCTTCAGAGTCGCATTATACCTTTCTACTAGACCTGCTGACTGCGGGTGAAATACAGCGTGGAACTTTTGTCGTATTCCCAATCCTTTCAGGACATGCTCCACTATTTTCCCAACGAAATGAGGACCATTATCATTCCACCAAAATTTACAAACACCATAACGTAGGAAGTACTCTTTCAGTAACACCTCAGCTGTTGTTATTGCTGTATTATCCTTCGTGGGGTAGGCTTCAACCCATTTACTGAAAGCACACACCACCACTAGGACATACTTGAGGTTATTACAGCGCTCCAGCTGGATGTAATCCATTTGCAGTACTTCGAATGGTGCAGTAGGTGGAACGAACCCTCCTTTAGGAGTAGAGGTCCCTTTAGCAGGATTGTACTGTAAGCATATCAGACAGGTCTGTACTATTCTCCTAGCCGTGCTGGTAATCTCAGGATGCTTCCAAACTCGCGTAAGCAATTTAGTAATTGCAAGAGCTCCAATATGTGCCAGCCCATGTGCCATCTGAACCATTGCTTGCAAGTAAGCAGCAGGTAATTTCCATCTCTTCATGTCTTTGCTTCTCCAGCAACCCTCATCATCCAACACTCCCTCTATTGCCCATGCTGCGAGCTCCGCTTCAGACGCTGATTTCTGTATGTCTAAAACTTCTTCTCTAGCATCATGCCATCGCTCGGCTTGCGATCTCACCACATACATAGGGGAGTCATTTTGCAACATGGCAGTTTCTATCGCTATGCTGTCTGCAAAAGCGTTTCCTTGCCCTATTTTGTCTGTCACCCTTTTATGTGCACTACATTTTATTATCGCCACCTTTCTCTGGCATAATAGTGCATTCAGGAGATCACATACCAACTCTCCGTACATAATGTGTGTTCCATGTGAAGTCATAAACCCTCGTTCCCTCCAGAGTAGGCCAAAATCATGTGCTACTCCAAAGGCATAATGACTATCGGTATAGATATTCACACATAATTCAGCATTTAGCTCACATGCTTTCGTTAAGGCTATTAATTCAGCTGCTTGAGCCGATTTCTGCGGTATCCGTGCTGTTTCTGCCACCGTCTTAAGTGTCGTGATCGCATAGGCCGCGGAAGCTGTACCATCTGGCAATCTCACACATGATCCATCAACCCACAGTTCCCCGTCTACATCTGGAAGTGGCGTATCCTGTAAATCGACGCGACCCTTTGTTTGTTCATCAGTCAGAAAAACACAATCATGTTGTTCTTCTTCCTGGGTCTCAGTAACAGGATATGGCAATAAAGTGGCGGGGTTCAGAGTGGCGCACCTCTTCAATGTAATGTGTGGCGCCAGCAGCGTTAACTCGTATCCTGTTAAACGGGCACTGGTTAGATGCTGCGTTTTTGTTAGGTTCAATAGCGCATCTACTGCATGGGGAACTAACACCAACAATTTGTGCGATAAAACTATTCCCTCACTCTGCCGTATAGCCACTGCTGTTGCTGCAACTGCTCGAAGGCATCCAGGCAGTCCTCGAGCCACAGGGTCGAGTACCGCTGAAAAATATGCACAGGGTCTCAGTTTGTCTCCGTGTAACTGTACTAAGACTGACAATGCACATCCATCCTTCTCATGCACGTACAGTGTAAAGAGCTTTGTATAATGTGGTGTACCTAACACTGGTGCTGAGCAAAGAGCTTGTCTCAATTGTTCAAAAGCATTCTGGCATTCATCCGTCCATTCAAGGGAGGTTGGTGCAGTGTTGGACAGCAACGCTAACAAAGGTTTTACAATGTATGAAAATCCTAGTATCCATTGCCTGCAAAAGGACGTCAAACCTATGAAAGCACGAACATCCTTCTGTGTGCAAGGGACTGGTGTATCTAAAATTGCTTGAATTCGGTCTGATGTTAATGTACGTCCCTCCTTAGACAAAAGATGACCAATATATGTCACCTTTGGTCTACAGTATTGCAGCTTTTTCCGTGAAACCTTGTGATTATGGTCAGCAAGAAAAGAAAGCAGGGAGAGCATACTCTCCTCGCATTGTTCCTGTGTATCTGCTGCAAGCAAGATATCATCAACATATTGTATAAGCGCCACCCCGGACTGCAAATCAAAAGAATCAAGCTGTCTTTTCAAAGCCTGACTGTAAATGCTAGGACTTTCTGTGTAACCTTGAGGAACTCGACAAAATCTATAGGATTCATTATTTAATGTGAAACCGAACAAATATCGGCTATCAGGATGAATAGGAATCGAAAAGAAAGCGTTTTTCAAACCGATCACTGTAAATGTAGTAGCTGTGGGTGGAACCAGAGTAAGTAACTTGGTGATATCTGACACTACTGGGTACTGGGGTACAACTATCTTATTAATTTCTCTCAAATCAATAATGAAACGATAAACCTTGGAGTCTGTATCTTTCTTTAGAATCGGCAAAATTGGACTGTTGCAAACATTGTAGGGAACTTCCTCCACCACCCCTGCCGTTATCAAATCATTCACAATATGTGTCAAAGCCAGTTCGCCTTCTCTAGAGATCTTGTACTGGGGAACACGAGGTAACATCGCTCCCTCCTTCACAGTAATGTGCACAGGTGGAATGATCATTTTACCTACATCAGTATCAGAAATGGCCCATAACGTGCTTGGAAGGGAAGCTAATGCATCGGACTCTTGCATGAGGCACAATCTCTCAATTTCTGGGTAGTTTTCATTCAAAATAACCCGCACCCCTTCGGGGGCACAGCGTATTGTTGCACGAAAATGCTTTAGCATATCAAGCCCCATAATATTATCTGGTGTATTTGGGGATAATAGAAAAGGACATGGGGCAGTGAATTTGTCAACATGAAAGGTAAGAGGTTGAGACAGTGGGCTTAGAGAAGGTGTTCCATCGAACCCTATTGCTGTAATTATTTCGCCAGACAGGGGAGCCCTTGGAACCAAGTGTTTGGACAGAGCGCTACGAGTAGCTCCTGTGTCAACCAGAAACTGATCAGTAGAACCCAAAACATGTGCTGATATATATGGACCCCTCTGATCTACTGGTACCTCAACCGATTCCACACCCCATCCTACGCAATCATAGGCATGTCTATTATCCTGTGACTCAATATGCTCTCCTTCAGCTACCTGATATTGATTCCGTCGATCAAAAGTATTATGCTCAACCTGACCACGTCCCCTCTCTTCAAACCTACCACGGTCATTCGCTCCACTTCTCGGTCCTGAATAACTATTCCGTGACCTTCCACTTCCTCGACCCCTCTGACTACGCTGTTCACGAAGTACCGGACAATCTGCAACCCAATGTCCAAACTGTTTACAGTATGCACACTGGTCCTCAGAAATGTCGGAACGCGGGGGAGACGTAACGTACGATCCTCGTCTGCCCCTATCATTCCCTCTCAATTGCGTAACATGAACTTGTGCCAACATTACCTTCGTTTTTAAGTCTTTCACCTTCTTATCATTACTCTCTTTTGCCTCTAATTCCTGTCGTTCATAATACTGAGCCATTGTTAATAAAGAAGCGGGCGTTGCAGTAGTCCATGAACTTTCACTAGCCTTTAATCGTTTTGCAATCTCCGGTAGGAGATTAGCCACATACTTGTCTACAAACAAATGCCTGCCCGTGTCCTCTGTTAATGATTGCCCACTGTAATCATGGAATGCTTCCTCGAATCGCGAAAAGAAGTCAGAAACTGATTCATCTAGCTTCTGCTTACAAGATGCCAATACTGTCCAATCTATCTTTTTAGGGGGTACAAGCGTTTTTAATTTAGTCAAGATAGCCGTCGGTAAGTCTAAAATTAACTGGCACGGCTTACATGCAGGTTCCCTATCTAGATCAGCTCTCACTATCTCCTTCTAATCTGCACCTAATATCGTACGATCGTCAAACTTACGAATCGCTCTCCACATATCAGGAGGCAATATCAACCCAAAGAAAAGATCAATATCAACTAATGTCATAATACATGAAGAAATAGCGCCCTCCACTCCTTCATAGAAAGCTGCTGGATTTTTACGGGGATCAGGCAGAGCATTCTTAAGTGCCATAACATCTGCTCTATTCCATGGCGTATAAACCCAATTGTACACAAAATAGCCCCTTGAATCTTTAGACGTCTTATCATCATCAGTACTGTCCCCTTTGGGAGGGACATACAAAGGCGCGGCTTCCCGCATAGGCATAACATTAATCGCAACACTCTTATCTGATCCATAGATAGGGCACACTCGAGAAGTTCCCGTCGATCCGGACGCTGATTGCTCCGATTCCTTTTTCGCCGCTCGCAATCGTGTCGCCTCATCTCGTAACTGAATCAACCGCCGGAAGAATTCGTCCGCATCTGAAAGAGCAAAAATACTTTTACGAAAATTCTCACGACCAACTGATATATCTTTAGGTTCCAACTCAGCAGAGTGTTTTCTAAACCGCTCAACAACTTCATCTGCAAAATGATCTAAAAAATACAATCGTTCCTTGTCAGACCACTGACTCATAAAATCATTAACCTCTGGAACAGTTATAGTATTACTGTTAAGTTTACGAGCAATCGAACGTAATTCCATCATACGCTCAGTCGGTAACCTGGTACGCTGTTTATCCTGATTATCCTCGTCCGATTCCTCATCCGGAGCCGTAGGCTGAACATACGGAGGCGGGCAGCGATCTAACAATGACAAATCATCTAATTCATTAGTAAGGACAGGATAGAGAGAACGTCTAATAGGAAACTGACCATTAACTTGTAAATTACGTTCTCGACTCTCTTTCTCTTTCTGTTCCTGCAATTCCTTCTCCTGTAGCTGTAAAGCTTTATCCCGAGCAGCCTTGCGCTGCTCTTTGTCCGCCAAGGCTTCTTCACGCTTCATTCGTTCACGCACCGCTTTCTCCTGTTGTATAGCTCCTATATATCCTTATATCGTGTTAAGTTAGCATAGGTACATTTGAGATTTAAACGCCATTTTTCCTTTCTTGCAACTTCTGCACACGACCCTTAATTGTTGACTTAGCTTTCAACCTAGTGGTTTGCCGTGGTGTATGTGAGAATAATATGTTATTGCTCTGATATCAGTTTTGTTTAATAAACCATGTCTGCACGGAGAGTGCTGAAGTTTCAGGAGCAACACGATATGGAATTGTTATGAGGTCTGATCTCCACGCCTTCATAGTCATAACACAAGTGCAGCCTTTGCCAACTTGGGCTTGAGGCGGGATTGATATTGCTTTGCACGAGAATTGTTAACACACTTGATGCGGTGCACATGCAGAGAGAGCTGGTGTATGCTGATGTGATTCCTTCATGCTAGGACACTAAGGTATGGGCCCGCCCTAAAACAACCCAAAGAGACCTTCTTAGCTAATAATATAATATATGTGTTAGGGAGGGTGAGATATAAGTGTTGTTAACTCTTATTCATTACAGCATGTTAACATGCTGTCACCATTCGCTTTTTATGTCTTAGTAACTATGCTGATAATTTTGATACTGATAATAAGTATACTTGTATTATCTAAGATACTGCGCCTGAGAAGACGGCATTAGTAAATAAACATTTCAAATGCACATGTGTCTTCTTTACTCCATGTTCTGGTTTGTAATGATAATATAACGAAAGAGTGTTCATGAGTCCCAGGTACCCTGAGGTACTGTAAGTTCATGTTCTGGTTTGTCTAAACATTGGGAGTTTGATATGTCCAATGAGACACTGTAGCTAGCTCGGTAAGGGGTGAGTTGGTTGCTAAGGTAAGTTTTGGGACACCCTAATTTGCCGAGGTTCCACTCCTCTGTGCACAGTTCTGTGTGAGTACAGAAACCCTGCAACATGGCGCCCAACGGTTTCGGTGGTCTTATATCATGACACTCGAGTAGTTTATCGTTCATGCCTTAACCCCTTCACGTCCGTTTCCGGAAAACGGGGTGTTGGTGAAACCTACCTATTTTTTGAAATAGGTCTTTATTCAAGCTTGATTCTTACCTAAACGGTTTCTTTGATTTCCTACCCAGTTGTGCTACAAAGTATTCTTTGTTTTTTCTTGTTTCCAGTTCTGTAATGGCGGCAGCGGTGGCTATTGCACGGCATAGTCGCGTAGCGGTACGCAACCATCTTCAGACGTACCAGGTCCCAGTAGATGGGACCAACAACACTGAAAAAATTACAGTCTTTTCTGGGCTTTTTGAATTTCGGCAGGACTTACATTCCGGAATATGCCCAGCGTATCAAGCCTTTGTATGCTTTGATACAACCAACTTTCTCGAAATCATGCTGGCTGCCTGAGCATTCAGCCATTTTGCAATCCTTGCAGGCTGATCTGCTCGCTTCTAAATATTTACTGACTCGTGATAACCACACCAACCTGGTAATAAGAATAATTCCTGGGACGGTGGGTTTCACGTACCTCACTTTTAATGAAGGTGACACGGTACCTATTGCTTACAAGTCACACTTGTACACTTCGGCTGAGATGCGGTTTCCCACAGTGGAAAAGGTTTTAACTGCTGTACAGATGGCAATTCTAAAAGAACGAGCACTGTCTCAGGGGAAACGCATGCTAGTGGTAACACCCTGTCCTCACTTGGAGGCAGTCACGAAAGCCAGTGTACCGAATTCAAAGGCTTTGCACCCTCGGTGGATTCAGTGGGCTGCGTCATTGTCATCCACGGATGTCATGTTTATTTTTGACGCTTCCTTACGGTCGCAGGAGTACTTGCAGTATGAATTCGTTCATCCTGCTCCTCTGGCTATGCGACCTTTGGAGGACTTCCATTGCATCATTTACACTGATGGGTCGGCGCAGGTTGCGCATGGCTCTAAACATGCCTACGTTTCCGCATGCGCCATTGTGGTCGGTGCTATGTTGAATGATGAGTTCATTTCCAGGGAAGTGCACACGTTGCCCCTGGGAGACTGCACCGCACAATTGGCAGAGCTTCGTGCTCTTTTACTAGCGTTGGAGTACGCAGATCCAAGTGTTACTACTCTAATTGTAAGTGATTCTTACTACTGTGTCCAGTCTTACAAGGAAAACTTGTTCTTTTGGATTCAAAATGATTTTCATGATTCCAAGGGTAGCACAATAAAACATAAAATGATCTGGGTTCGAGTGGCAGAGCTTAAGGCTATGTTGCCACTCGTTTATGTGATTCATACTCTCGGTCATCAGCGCGTAGGAGTTCACGCTGTTGGCAACTCGCTTGCTGATGAAGCAGCGAAATCAGCAGTATCTACATACTTAGTTGCAGCAGTTACTAGGTCTAAAACCAAGATTGATAGCGACATCTTGGCAGCGATTGCTGCCTCTGAGAAGGGAAGTAAACATCCTGCTGGATTCCCTTCGAAGTATAAATACCACTTAAGTCCCGAAAAGGTTCCTTTTGTGACAATTCCTGATGTTGGGGAACGGCTGATTCCCAACTCGGATCGCAGAACAGACTTGATTACAGCGGCTCATGAAGGTGTGGCGTCTGCGCATGCGGGCGTCTCAGCCACTGTAACGCAACTACAACAACGTTTCTGGTGGCGGGGACTGTACAAACAGACGCGTGATTATGTCCTTCTTTGTGACATATGCCAGCTGATTAAACCTTCAACTGCTACGCGTCCGCCACAGACTCAGTTGTACATTTCTAATAAACCACTAGGCTGTGTTTATTTAGATCACTGCGGTCCTTTTTCATCTGATACTGCGTATAAGTACATCTTAGTAGCAGTTGACTCATGCACACGCTTTGTGTGGGTATGGCCACATCGCAGCGCTGATTCACGGACTGTCATTAGAGATTTGCGTATCTTTATAGGGATTTTTGCCTGTGGTACCTTCCATTCGGATCAGGGTCCGGCTTTCGCCTCTAAGGCGTATAAGGATGCCATGACTTCGATGGGGGTCCAAGTCAAGTTTTCGTCACCCTACAGACCTGAGGGTAATAGTGTAGTTGAACGAATGAACCGTGATTTAAAGCAATCTTTGACAGCCCGAGTTATAGGCACTGGCAGAAACTGGCTGGCTCACCTCTATGGCGTGCAGCGTGCTCTTAATAATCTCCCTAGAAGGTCTCTGGGTGGGCGGACCCCATACGAAATGCTCTTTGGCATCAAGATGTACGTCCCTGACCTTGACGGTCTAGACTCTGTGGTTCGCGCCACTTCCTTTGACGCAGATGAACATTGCAATGTTTTGCAGAATCTACAAAAGACCAGAGACACTCTTGCAAAGGAACATTTGCCCTCCACACCGGATGATGCGTTGCAGATCCCGGTAGTTGGCTGGCTACCCCAAGTTGGAGAACTGGTTCGAGAGAAGATCGACAACAAGAAAGAGTTTGGTCCCTCCTATCGAGCTCCAGTCCCAGTGCTTGGAGTGAAGGGCACAAGAACGGTCATTTTACCACCACTTCCAGGTCGTAAGGAAAACAGGTTTATTTCTATTGACAATGTCAAGATACACAGAGTGGCAGATTCTTCTTAGCATGACACCGGCTGTTTCCTGTCCTTCCATTGTGAGAAATTCAATTATGCCCACTGCCTCTAATATTGAACCTGAAGTGGCCATCGAATTACCTGCCGTTTCCAGTCCATTATTAAATAATTTGCCCGGAACTAACATGGATGAGACAGACTATACATACCCCACTGATTTGTCCATGCCTGACCTGCAAGCTCGTTTAGCCACGGAATCCAGATTTTCATTTGACTCTGCTTCCCTTGCCTCGAAAAAACCCTCTCAAATTGCGGTATATGCTAGCCTGTTTAAAAAACATTTTTTGATTCCTCCTTGGATATACATTTGGCTGGTCCTTTTTTCGGTTTACCTTTTTATGTCAATTGGTTTTGTGTTTTATTTTTTTCGGATTATGAATGGACACTATGTCGAGGAGAGAACTTGCATTACTCATTTAAATGGAACATTGGCCCCACTTTCCTCTTCACATTCTACACACAGATTAAAAAGAGACTTGACTTTGGTTAACATCACAGCATGGCCTGTTCTGGATGGAATCGCGTGGGATGCAGTTCGTTTTCAGATTCATGGCCCAACGGAAGTCGTTAATGTTCCTAATGTACTAAGAGTTAATATGGGGGATGTGGTGAAACAAAACATTCGTTCTGATGATTGGGATGTTAATGCTGTGGAAAGTTTGTTTTCTGATTTGAAATACTATGCTGCTTTTGATGCTGAGGATTTATATTTAGAATCTGCTAATTATGGTGAATTGTTCTGTTACCAACATTATGGCAATCACTTCTTACACAAAACATCTTCCCGAAGGGAGGCTGTTAATTTTACTCAGTGGGAACATTGCCCAGCTCCTACACAAGGGAGTTCAGAAACGTTTCTTAAAAAGTATACTTATTTCACTGACTTTAACCAGTCCAATCCCGAGTCCTTTTATTTTAAAGTTCACAACCAGCCACTGTCCAAGGTTAGACTTACCGATACAAAATTGTTGTACTCGAAGGCCTTCCTAGATCAATTAGTTACTGGGGGCTATGAGTTATGGAAGGAAACAATAGACCTTAAATCAGTTTGGGGTTCAAGGGCCTGGCAGGTACGAGGCACTGAGGCTTTGCACCGTGCATGTCTCATCCCAAATCATATGTTGTTTTTAAATGAAACCATTTCCCAGACCACATGCTTTGGATTGGCTACATCTAAAAGGTTAAACACCCCGTCTTTCCCGGAGTTGGAGGAATATGAGAATTGGAGTAATTTTACTCAATTGTCCATTAAAGATATACAGGCTCTGCTTCTTAATTCCTCCTTTAACATTTCCAGTATGAATCCCAGGGGTTGGCTGCTTTGGCACCGTAGTGCAGATTCTTGCCAAAAAAGATTTTTGAATATATCTGACGGTTTTAAGACTGTTAGATCTGATCCCCGGTTTGATTTGAGTCATACTGTCACCTCTTACTCTGTGGGCAAGTTGTGTCAAGCTTGGCTGAAACATTCAACTTTACCTGCGGTTAAGTATCACCTTTCCAAACTGAATGCAGACGTGGATTTGAATGATTTCATTAAAGGCCCAGCTAGTGGCAGGTCGAAAAGGTGGTTATATGGGGTTTACAATGAAATTTGGAAACTCTCACAGATTGAGGCCGCTTCACGCCTTAGGGCTATTGATCAGGCGAATCTTGAGAAAGTGCTTGCAGTTGTTGACAATAGCATTAACGTGCTTTCCTCTAGAATTTACACATTAGATAATATTGTGTCGTCTGTTGTTGATATTGTGCATGATGAAGTGTCAGTATTATACCATGGTCAAAATCAATTACGGTCAATCATGCAGTTTGCATGGACACTTCAGACTCTGAAAATGGGTAAAGTTCCCTGGGGATACATGAACGTTTCCTCTTTATTTTCACCGTTTAATTTGACAGACAAACAACGCTTGCTTTCAATGCGTGATGCTTCCTTTTCTATGCTCCATATTGAAAGGTTGGAATCTTTACCTTTTTCTGTGGCAGAAGCCACTACTGCTACGTGGCTTATCCACGGTTTAATAACACTGCCTTTTGCTTTATATACGTTTTCAAATTGTATGAAATATGTGCCAATAGGTCGTTTTGAACCCTTAGGTAGCGGTTTTCTTCATGAGGTCTGGTCACTCCCATACACATACAGATGTTTCAAGGATGAACAAGAAGTTTATCTAACAGGGGATGAGTGTACCAAGACGCCAGATCATTCTTTAATGTGCAGACACATACAGTTACACGGTTCGTGTAACAGGGACCGACCGAATATGGCTTGCGTTTTACAGGGCACGCCAGTTCCTGCTATCATCCCCACGTTTAAATTGTTAGAGAATGGTAGTTATTTAATGCTCAATAATGAAAACTGTTGTGGTTTAATTAAAGGTATAGCTTTCATAGTAACAGTTAGTGAGCGAGTTATTTGCTGCAGAAATGTTCTTTATCCTCCCACACGTGAACATAGGGAGTCTTCCATTTGGCCACAGATACCGACCTTGGGAGCAGAATTCAGCGGCATGGCTAGAATAAGAGCTCTATTGTCCCAGAAAGAGGTGGCCTTGAGCTCGGCCCGTGAAACTTTCGTGCTTCACATTGCTAACACCCGTACGGAGGTTCAGGCTCTTTTAAATACTGATTTGCCTTTGCATTTCGGAGCCATGGTCCGTTCTATCTTTAACGCATCCTCCACAACGGGCCTAGCACATTTTTTTAAAGTTGTTAGCGGTGGTCTCGTGACTTCCTTTGAGAAGATTTTTGGAGTCATCCCTGCCTTCTTCCATTCTATTTTTTCATCCTTATTTGGAGGGTTCCCGTTTTTACTTGCATTAGCGGCTGGCGCGTTGGTGGTTTTCTGCCTTTTTAAATATGGATGCCCTTCCTGTGCAAGACCACGCTCAGCTGCTACTGACGCGGTTTCGCAACCGCATGCTTGATTATTATGGCACACTGCCGTTGGCGACTCTAAGCACGGCGTTTGGATTATCTTTTCGGTTCTCCTATTTCACCTGTGTCCAGCCTGTATTTCGCTGCCTGACCTGTGATTTCCTTTGGGCCATTGATTTGTGTCTCTGCGGACCAATATCTTCTGACGTCGATTTTGATCAACTGATGAGTCCTATCATTGCTCACGAGTTGGTTTGTTCTGACGAAAGGATTATGGCCTTGGCGGTGGCACATGGACTAATGGGTCCCTGGGATGTGTTGTCGGCAGCGCAAAATTTCTTGGAACGAAGTTTTCTTGAAAACCCACCGAGCTGTCCTCTGATGGTTATAGAGGATCCGGTGCTGGAAGATCACGTATGTTCCTTTCATCTTTTAAATTGGATGGCTGAACTGTTTTCGGATGAGGACAGTGACTTCCTCCTGGAGGCTGTTGCGGCTTACTTTTCATATACAGTCTTATCATAGACACTGCCTCAAATTGACATGCTGATTGATAGCATTTCCTTGATTTTATTGACTTTTGGTCAAGACATTTTATTTTTGCTTGCCTATTGGCTTGAGCCACAGTATACTTGTGGGCTATTTTTTAGCATTAGTTTTTATAAATTGAATTTTTATTCATGCTCGTTTATAATTGGATTCTGCTCTCATGTGATGGCACTTCTGTTATCTTATTTAGTCCGTTCTCGGATCATGGGGGGGTGTTGTATAGCTCCTATATATCCTTATATCGTGTTAAGTTAGCATAGGTACATTTGAGATTTAAACGCCATTTTTCCTTTCTTGCAACTTCTGCACACGACCCTTAATTGTTGACTTAGCTTTCAACCTAGTGGTTTGCCGTGGTGTATGTGAGAATAATATGTTATTGCTCTGATATCAGTTTTGTTTAATAAACCATGTCTGCACGGAGAGTGCTGAAGTTTCAGGAGCAACACGATATGGAATTGTTATGAGGTCTGATCTCCACGCCTTCATAGTCATAACACAAGTGCAGCCTTTGCCAACTTGGGCTTGAGGCGGGATTGATATTGCTTTGCACGAGAATTGTTAACACACTTGATGCGGTGCACATGCAGAGAGAGCTGGTGTATGCTGATGTGATTCCTTCATGCTAGGACACTAAGGTATGGGCCCGCCCTAAAACAACCCAAAGAGACCTTCTTAGCTAATAATATAATATATGTGTTAGGGAGGGTGAGATATAAGTGTTGTTAACTCTTATTCATTACAGCATGTTAACATGCTGTCACCATTCGCTTTTTATGTCTTAGTAACTATGCTGATAATTTTGATACTGATAATAAGTATACTTGTATTATCTAAGATACTGCGCCTGAGAAGACGGCATTAGTAAATAAACATTTCAAATGCACATGTGTCTTCTTTACTCCATGTTCTGGTTTGTAATGATAATATAACGAAAGAGTGTTCATGAGTCCCACGTACCCTGAGGTACTGTAAGTTCATGTTCTGGTTTGTCTAAACATTGGGAGTTTGATATGTCCAATGAGACACTGTAGCTAGCTCGGTAAGGGGTGAGTTGGTTGCTAAGGTAAGTTTTGGGACACCCTAATTTGCCGAGGTTCCACTCCTCTGTGCACAGTTCTGTGTGAGTACAGAAACCCTGCAACACTCCCACATACGTACACACTCAAACATGTCCTGTCTAGACCTGCGCTGGAACAAACATTGTTCTACATACTGGACTTTTCGCAAGTCGAATGACCCATGTAGTGGCCATTGCAATTCACGATCAGATTTCGTATATTTATGCCATAACGTGCTATACATTATGGGAGGAAGGCCAAATTTAATGTACATTTCACGGTTAGGAGTCCCCTCTGGGGGAGCCGGCTGCGATTCATTTAATCGATAACTGGTACCATTTCCAAAACAGCACATTCCTCGGAGTGTGCTGAAAACAGGCATGTTCAAAAATATCACAGAAACGTGATATTACAACAAATGGCACTTAAAAGGTACTTACTCACGATGTGCCGTTCAAACAAATTCAAAATCAGAGAAATATCCCTACATGCCTGCCTATGTGAGGTGCACTCCACATATAATTCAAATCATAGGTCCAAACGTTAGCTAACTCATACAAATTCAAATTCAAATTCAAAAAGCCACAGTAAGTGTCAGTAGACTTCCTTACCAAACATAAGCTTACCAAATATCTTCAAAAGTGTCCAGATTTCCAACTGCCAAGTTCCGTAGCCGAATCAGCCAAAACGGGCACTACACGACAAACCAACCGATCAGGATCTCAGTCGAAGACCGGCGCCACCTGGAAGGTCAGATCAAAGGAAGGGAAAAACACCGTGGGTGCCGAGACTCGGGTCACTCAGTGGCAGCGTACGCGTCCATAGCGAGTTTCCAATCCTTCGTCGTGACCTCTCCTTCGGGCATCCGAGTCGCCGATGAGTCCCTTCGTGGTCGCCAATTGAGGTATCGGGTTCTGTCAGGCCTTCGGTAATGCAAGAAGTATCACACCGAACATCGGTGCGCGACCTCTTTTATACAATTTAAAGGTAATAAAAAGATAGGCGGTACACATTTGAACAGTTTTAGGTACATATAAGGACATTTTTGGCGCACAGCCAGCATGTGGGAGGAGCTTAATACCACTGGTCAGTTAGAGGAACATTCCTAAAGAGTGACCACTCTCTCAGTCCGGAAATCGTGTGTGCGCATGCGTGAAACTGACCATCGCTAAAAATAGCCTGTTGCCGGGCAAAGGGAAGGTTCATTGGCATGAAGGAAGGACAAAAGGACACTCTACCACGAGGCCGCATGTTCATACAAAATGGAAGCCACAAAACACAAAATGGCCCCCGTACTTAAGTCAAGTTAATAAAAAGGTCGTGTAGCTGAGCTAAACGCTAACTCAGGTGCTGACAAATTACGACAGACTGGCTGTGGAACTGTTTGCCCCCCCTCCGTGAGGTGTGCCTGTCAAGCTGTGGAAAAGTAAATTTTGCCATGTCGTATGTGCCTACGTGTTCCCCATCTTATGTTATATGTGCATGATCGATATGCATGTATTCCCCTCTGATCGATTAAAGACGCAATTCTAGTTGTGTCCAACTCTAGTATGCCAGTTTCCAGTTCTCGTGAAAGCTACGAGTATTAGGCCTATGTAAAGCTACGTTGCCACATTTTACAGTGTGCACGTTAATTCATTGAATTGTCCCCGTTTCTAGGCCTCAAAAGGGCCCGGACTCAGATTCAGCTCCTGTTTCCTGAACCCTCTCCGAGGAGCGATACAGCCCCCACCTGTATCCCTGACCCTTCACTTACTTTCATGCCTCGCAGTGCCCGGCTAGGCCTGGCTCTGCCTCCCAGTCTGCCAAGAGTATGTTATGTTTCTAGTTATCAGTCCAGCCCTCCTTCTCTGCATTCCTAAGCTACTGAATCGCATCAATAGTTTCCGTCATGGTCTAGCCTTTATGTCTCCATGTAAGAGAAATACTGTATTCATATTCATAGAATATTCCTCGCACATGCAATACATTTAGAATAATGCATGCACCAGTCTTAGTGTCTGTTAGCCTTTACCCTGATAACTTTTGGATTCTATCAACATGTACTATAAACACCAGATACTAGATATGCCTAGGTACATGTCGCTCTGACCCTCCAGACTTTCGTCTCCTCTTCTAGTGCAGAAGTCATAGCCCCAGTTCTCCCTGGTAACACGTCATTGCCAGTTTACGCGCACCACTAGGTTAGAGGTCGCAGCTGCTCAGGTAGCCCCCTCCATGTTTCCGCCCCGTTTATGACATATTCTGTTACGTTTGCATCACATGTCTATGTATACGCCCTGTACACACCTCTTGTTACACCCACTTTATGCCTTATCTTTCGCGACTGCTACAAACTCCGCCTACTGCTACGCCTACTGTATTGAATGCAATGTAATTGTTTTAGTATATATATGTTGTGCACTGTTATTAAAGCTATTCCCTTTTCCAGACCCTGCCCCCGGCAGCTGCCATCCTATTCCCGTGCAGGTGGTCCTGTTCCTGTCCCTTATGCTTTATTAAACCTGCAAAACTCAAGATACCTCGAATCCTGACTCTTATTTATTGAGCTACCTGTTTATTGATTATTCCGAAAAATAGAACCGGTATTTAATTATTTATTTACCACATAATGGCGCCCGAATAGGGACTTGCCCTTTCCCCACGCGCCGGAGAAGCCACGCAGGCCCCCTGATCCTCTGCAGCCGTGACGGAACCATCCTGCGCAGCGGCAGATATTTCTGCTTCAAGTATCCCTCAGGTCCACGGAGGAGACGGAGGTTGCGGTCCAGCATCCAGACGAGGCGGTGGAGGAACGCGGCGAGTCCCGACCAGAGCCCAAGCCGAGAGTTCAAGGTCCGAGGTATCCGGAGGCCCACCTGTAACTGAAGTCCGAAGTTCGTCGTCCGTCGTCGTAGCAGTCCAGTCCAGTCCGAGGCCTTCCGTTCTTGCTGCCCGGTGAGTACCGTTGCTGGGGTAGTATCTAGACAGGGTCAATTAATTTGTCTCTGGTCCGTGGGTTTGGGTACACAAATCCAACACGAAGTGTCCACCTAGGTGGATGCGGGTCCTGACGTGTCTCTTTATGAGACCGGTATGTTTCGTATTGTTTCAGCAGTGCATCTAAGTAATTCTAGTAAGTTCTGTTCTCGAGCAATTCATGTGTTTCTGTTCTCAGTATTCCAGGTAATATTCTGTCCGAACTGTTATTTTAGATGTTATTTCAATGTGTATTCAATGTCGTGGTATGAGTGATTTGTTTCTTCAAGTTATTATTGTGTTTATCGTGTATTGTATTGTGTTCAGATTCAGCCTAAAGTATGCCTCTGTTCTCTAAGTTACGTCAGTTAAAAACTAGAAAAGGGCTGCTCGAGGAAGCAGTCCCTGTCCCGCCTAGGGACAGTCCAGGACATTTTATGTATCATAAGCATGGCTTGAGTGCCATAATATATCTAGATTTATGGTCTGATTATACCAGACATCTCGAAGAGAAATATAGATGGCCTGTATCAGGCACATGGGATGCCGGGTGCATCATGCGAGTAGAAGAAGTATTATGGAAAAAGAAAGCCAGACAGTCACAGAAAGATGCCATCGAGTTATGGCGCAAGGAATCTCATAAAAGAACCGAAAAAGAAATCAGAAAAGCAGAATTAAGTAGAGAATCCTCAGAAAGAGCCCAAGAAAAAGAATTAATCGAAGTAGGTGAACGAGTTAAAACCGAACAGTCAGACAGACAGAGGAATGCCCTTATTAAGGGTATGTACCCTCTTCTTGCCGAGGGTTTGCCAAAGGCAACCCCGGAGGCATCCAGTAATTTCCCGCCACCATTAGTTCCGACCAAGCTACGTCATAAACCGACCGCAGCTGATATTTTTCTCTCGTCCTATTTGGACGACACAGTTCCAGAGTATGCAAATTCTGTTCCGCCAGCTCCTGTAAATAATGTAATTCCTGTTCCTCTAGCCACCGGGGCACCCGTTACAGCACCTGTTACGGTACCCCCGGTCCAGCCTACAGTACAAGTACCCGCTACATCAGTCACTCTCCCAGCCCGTACAGTACACACCGACGAATCCAGTCTAGGAGCCGCGGGGGGAGGTTCTCCTCGTACCCCGCCTCAACACAAACGTCTAACGTTACTCGAGTTACATGAACGAGCGTTACAGCGCTCGCCCAAATTTCAGTCAGTTGCAGATATCAAGCGAGCCCTTACAGAATGCCGTTATGATCCAGTCCCAGGCGATGATGATATGGTCTTGTATTCATTGCGTGTAAGAAGGGTGACCGAGTATTTGGACACCCTGCCGAATATGAAAAGTTATCTAGACAGAATATATCATTTCATCCGTACAGGAAGAGATCCAGAAAGTATTGGCGACACCATGGTCCAAAGAAAAGTCGAAATTCAGCTCATGATTTTAAAGTTTCTAATTAACTGTTTAATAAGAGAACAAGATTATCCAGGAAAAGATTCAGAAGAAATGAAAGTCCTGACCAGGTGGAGTGACCATATAGCCGAGGGAAGACACAAGACACAGAACAGTATAGAGAGTATGTACAAGAAAATCCGTAAAGAAATAATAAAGTTACACGAGAAACGAGAAGCAACACAAGCAACCGAGAAAGAAAATGACTCTTCTACTGAAGAGGTAGACGACGAGAATCCTTCCAGAATAGCGTATGTAGGTAGAACTAGACTTTCCGACCGACATTCACGTCTGGACTACAAGAAAACTGTTCCTTCTCCAGTACCAGAACAGTGTTCCCTCGAACAAGTATTCCAAACTACCGATAAAATCCTGAAATCACGAATAGGTTATAGTGAACTTAGTACTATGCATGAACAAGAACTAGCCCGATCAGCAGTCCGATGGACTACTGATTCTACCACTTTTCCAGACGAAATAGTGGCACAAATGTTTCTGAAACTATCCCCAGCCGAGCAGCGACTGGTGGGTATGTATATGATCCAGCACCTCATCACTCTGTATGAGGGTCAACATTCCTATCCAGGTCCGTTACATGATGTATTAAACGAGTTACTACAGTATAGATGGAAAGGTCTAGGTACCGATCTAATTAGTGTCATTCTAGAACAGCGCCACAAATACCGAACGTTTCTGAATCCGCATTTTGTTCATGTCTCACCTCCAGACAGTAAACCATTCTATATAGACAGACAGCATCCGTTACGAGAAGTCCACCCAGTTAGAGGAACGGGTGGCGATCTAGAACGAGTATTTGTTTACACCCCGATTACCAAGATGGAACTCTTAGAGATGAAGAAGTTAATTCCCTGTCACGACAAAGATCCAGCAGGGTTCCACCGTGAATTAAAAGACATGCTCCGTATGGGAGAATACACGTATCCAGATATCATTAAAATGTTAAAGGTCCTGTTGCCTGCGGGCATATATGAAAAACTCAAGGAAAAAGAATGGGAGGTGGGAGAGAAAAAGATAGATTGGACAGCTCTAGAAGCTGAAGATAATGCACGTGTACCAGGTACCGGTCTTGGAGATAAATGTAAAGAATTACCTGAGTTATTGATACAAGTTTTGCCAAGATTACTAGCCACGAAAAAGGAAGACTGGGATGCCATCTCAGCCTGTAAACAGAAACCAGACGAAGATACTAGTGATTTTTATTCTAGATTCGAGAAATGTTTTATTATTAATAGTGGTCTGAAGACAAGTAGCGAGTCATACCCTCATCTTTTTGTTACTAAACTAGTCGAGAATTCAAGCCCACAAGTCAAAAATCGAGTTTTGAAAGTCGAAAGTACCTGGCAAGCTAATACTCCGTCACAAATGCTTCAAATGCTCCAGTATCACCAGAATAGAATCAGAGAAGAGCAAGAACACGAAAGGAAACGTATGAAAGATACGAAAATGAAAGTATTAGTTGCACAATCTGTTCCCCAAGACAGTCAGAAGAGGGGTCCGAATCAAGCCAGTCATACTGCAGTTCCCGTTAAAGGGACCTGCAATTATTGTAAACAGCCAGGTCATTTTATAAACGAGTGTGCAGTTCTGAAACACAACATAGCTACTGGTAAGACTAAAGAAAGACCACGTCCGCCTAGACAAGAACAAGTTACACAGACTTCTCAGTCACCACAGAATGCACAACAGACAGTTACAGTACCGCAGCCTATAGCTGCAACACAGCATGTTACACAACAGATGTACCAGTACGCACAGTCCGAGTATCCAGAGTACCAGCAGTATTCATGAAACAGCCTAGAGAGGGAGGTAGGCTTGCCTCTCATCGAGATACCTGTAGATCAAGAGGGTCCCTATGTTCACAGTCAAGTATTAGGGAAAGACAGAAAGTTTCTGATTGATACAGGGGCAAGTAGGACTACTATCAGTCATGACGAGGTTCCAGGGGCTCCGCTCTCCGGCTCAAGAAATGTTTCCCTTGGATTTTCAGGAAAGCCAATTGTTAACGAGATTTCGAAACCAGTTTCTCTAGAAGTAGGTCCATTGTCCCGAACTACTGATTTGTTACTTACAAAGTCATGTCCAGAAAATTTGTTAGGCATCAAGACATTAAAAGAATTAGGTGCAGTAATTTGTTGCTCCCCAGAGGGAGTTCGTTTGTTTTTAAGGGACTATAAAGGTCATTATGTATTACGTGATTTTGATCCAAGATTACTGAATGTCCCCCAGCATCTATGGGCACAAGGTCCAACTGATGTTGGTTGTATGCAAATCACACCCCATCGTGTGACTCTGAAACAAGGTGTTGTCCTGCCACGAATCAGACAGTACAAATTGCCACCTGAGGCTGTAGCAGCCTTATCCAAAATTATTGACGAGCTCATTGTTCAAGGAGTGGTTGTAGAAACTGACTCCAATGTATGTAATTCTCCTATCATTCCAGTCATGAAACGTACTGATCCAAATGCACCTCCAGTATATCGATTAGTGATTGACCTTCGAGAACTTAATAAATGTATCATTCCCCAGTACCCAGTAGTTCCAGATATTTCTTCCCTATTGACAGCCATTGATTCTGAAGCTACGTTCTTCACAGTTATAGACCTCAAGAACGCATTTTTCAGTGTCCCCATTCATCCAGACAGCCAGTACCTTTTCGGATTCTGTTTAAATGGAAGGAGCTATAAATTCACACGAGCTCCTCAAGGTTTCACAGAAAGTCCTAGTATTTACAGTCAAGCACTTAAGAGACAACTAGACAATATTCACATGCCAACTGACACTGCCCTGCTCCAGTATGTCGATGATCTACTGATCACAGCCCGTTCTGAACGTGACTGCGAGCGTGCGTCACTTACAGTTCTGTATTTCCTAGCCGAGATGGGGCACAAGGTGTCCCCTTCGAAGCTCCAGTTCTGTGTCCAGCAAGTGGTCTACTTAGGACACTTACTGTCCAAGAGGGGTAGGCAGTTGACACCTGACCGTATCCAGTTAATAGCGAGTCTTCCTCAGCCCAAGACCCAGAAGGAGGTACGAGCTTTTATCGGCCTCACTTCCTATTGCAGACAATGGATTCCTCAGTATGCATTTCTAGCCAAGCCACTGATACAGTTAACGACACAGGAGGCAGCCGTATCGACTGTCCTCTCTTGGACATCCGAACATACACTTGCTTTTAATGAATTAAAGAAAGCTTTATGCCAAGCTCCTGTTCTAGCTACACCGAACTACAGTAAGCCTTTTACACTTTTTGTCACAGAACGTGAAGGTACAGCATTATCTGTTCTCACACAAGATCAAGCAGGACAATACAAGCCTTGTGCTTATTTTTCGAGCACATTAGATCCAGTAGCCCAGGCTCTGCCTGCGTGCCTCAAGTCAGTTGCAGCCACAGCTCTAGCTATCAGACAAAGTGATTCCATAGTGTTAGGACACTCCCTGACAGTACAAGTTCCACACTCCGTGGAAGTTCTTTTAAACCGAACACAGACCCAGCACTTGACTATTGCACGTTTAACAGGTTATGAACTGACACTGTTCCAGCCACACATAGAAATCAGACGCTGCAACGTTATGAATCCCGCTACACTGTTACCGTCAGTTACTTCCAATCCTGCCACACATGACTGTGTGGAAGTTGTTAACACCATGACAAAGCCAAGACAAGATTTGACAGATATTGCATTACCAGATCCCGACCTGACACTTTATGTGGATGGTTCATGTATGAGAACAAGTACAGGAGAACTAGTAGCCGCGTATGCAGTGACTACTGAAACTGAAGTTATAGAGACACACCGTATTGACACCCGGTCCGCTCAAGCAGCAGAGCTAGTCGCTCTGACCCAAGCCTGCATACGTGCCAAGAACCTGAAAGTAAACATATATACAGATTCACGTTATGCATTCGGAGTCGTACACGACTTCGGAGTGCTCTGGCAAGAAAGAGGTTTTATGACTTCTCATGGAACCAAGATTCAGCATGGTCTGCTTATTCAAGCTCTGTTAGATGCAATACATTTACCGACAGCTATCGCTATCATGAAGTGCAAGGCACATACGAAAGTTACTGACATCATTTCCCAAGGTAACGATCTAGCAGATCGAACAGCCAAGCTTACAGCTCAGACACCAGACATTCCAGTTAACAAGACACAGACATCCACTCCAGAACAGACTACCTGTATGACAGTTAAGGACCCTACACAAGATGTCATAGACATACAGTTACATGCTACTCCCGATGAAATCAAGAAATGGTCCGAACAAGGAGGGGTCCAGACAGATCAAGGATGGTTGACGAAGGGAAAGGCCACATGGTTTCTCCCCGACTCAATGGTTCAAGTCATTATTAATACCGCACATAGTCCTGCACATTTAGGAGAAAAAGCTATGTTAGACAGTATCCAGAACATTTGGTTCAACAGGCATTTACGAGCTGCAGCCAAGCAGAAAGTCCGTACCTGTATGATATGTTGCCAGTTCAATCCAGGTAAAAGTGTCCCGGTGGAACAAGGGGGATTCCAACCTCCTGACCACCCTTTTGAGGTCCTCCAGATGGATTATATTCAGATGGAGCGATGCCGAGGTTTCAAGTATGTCCTTGTAGTTGTATGCGCTTTGTCCAGGTGGACAGAAGCATATCCAGTTCCAGATTACACAGCAGCGACCACTGCCAAGCAGTTGGTTCGTGAATTTTTTCCCCGTTATGGACTCCCTAGGGTCGTGTATTCTGATAACGGCCAGCCATTCTCATCCGAGTTAATGAAACATGTGTCCCTTCTGTTAGGGTACCAGTGGAAGTTCCATTGTGTACGCCATCCTGAAGCAGCCGGTCTCGTAGAGAGACATAATCAAACCCTGAAAATCTGTATTGCTAAGACATGTAAAGAGAAAGGTGTAGACTGGCTAGTTGCCCTGCCAGTTGCTTTATTCTACATGAGAATGGTCGCACATTCCAGATCAGGTCTGTCCCCTTATGAGGTCGTATTCGGCCGCCCCCCAAACATGTGGGGTACACCTAGACCCCGCAGTATTACAGATGTTTCCAGCAATATGTTGACAGATTACCTAGCTTCCTTGATGTCTGCCCTACACTCTTGTCGTTCACAGGTTGCCGCTGCATTTCCAGACAATACTGAAGTGAAACCGCATGAGGTCATTCCAGGCGACCTCGTATTGGTCCGGAACTTTGATCGCTCAAGTCCGCTGGAGCCCCGCTGGAGGGAGCCACGCCTAGTCTTACTTACCACAAGGACCGCGGCCAAGTTGGAGGGCCGCAAAGGCTGGGTACATATGTCCCATATCAAGAAATTCCATGGATTGCGTATAAAAACATTTGCCAAGAACATTTCAAAGGACTACCTTTTTCCGAAAGACTGCCTAAAAATTGACACTGAACTCAAGCCTCCCCTGTTAGAGGAAACTCCGCAGCAGGAGTATAAAAAGAAACTCAGGTCTAGTAAAATAAGTTAGCCAGTTTAATTGTCTAAGTCCCCCTCGGGTGAAACGGTTAGACAGGTTTCTGACATGTATGAGATAGACCCCCATAGTGAGAGAGTTAGTCAAAACTCTATCAAATGTATCATTGTTCTAAGTTTTCTTCTATTTTTGAGTTTAATGGTTACCTGCACAAGTTATGCATTACATTTATGTTTTCCAATTTCTCATGTAAATATGTTTTCTAATGCTACAGTAGAGCACACATTTAGTGATCTGCCTCCTCACGAGCTATCCTATCGTCTTGCTATGCGAAATAATACATTTATCAGAATGTTACACTATTCACACCAGACCAGCAATGCCACTAATTGTTGGGTGTGTGGTCGACTCCCCCCTTTCCAGACACCGAAGGGAGTTCTGCCACTCTTTCCTTATCCGTTTTCACATAATGGTTCATGTGGAGCATGGTCCACGTTAACGTCATCCTCAACTGATATGTCCCTTCTGAATAGTACATGTTTCCCAGACAAGCAAGGTCTCACCCATAGAACAGGGTTAGATCTAGAAAATGAAGTATATGATTTAGGTAATTATTCCTCGAATTTTATGGTCCTGAATGTTCAATCCGATACTACTCCAGACTTACCTGCTATTTCAGTACTACCAGTCAAAGGCGAATTATGTGTCAGAAAGAATGGTTCCGCACATGTAGGACATAGTGATTGTACTACTACTGTCAAGTATAGTGACAGTGGGAAATCTATTTTCAAAGCATCACGTCATTCTTATTTTGTTTGTGGTCAGACCGCATATGTTCGTCTGCCCCTCGATTGGGATGGAACATGTTACATTGCCTTCCTACTGCCACCAGTTTTTCTAGCCCCATCTGATTATCATAGAAACACACATCTAGTACACATCAGACATAGAAGGGAGATTGAGTCCCCGATTGTCGATCAAACTGAAACTACTCTAGAACAATATCAAGATTTTAATAAAGGTTTCTTCTTCTTTATAGGACCTATCCAGAATAGTAAGTTAATACGTAGACTAACCAGAACCATTGAAGCAGTAGTGAATGAGACTACTTCTGCTCTAGGTAATTTAACCGAAGAGCAATCTGCTATGAGATTTGTTGTGCTCCAAAATCGTCTCGTTCTTGACGTCATACTGGCCGATAGAGGAGGAGCATGTAGAGTCATCGGATCTAGTTGCTGCATTTTCATTCCTAATAACGCGCCGTCTGTTTATTCAGCTATAACCAGACTTCATAAAATTGCCCATCAGTTACACCAGAATCCAGGCACCTGGACATGGTCCGGTTGGCTCTGGAGTATCATATCTGCCTGGGGATGGAAAGTATTGTCATTCCTAGGTATTGCAGTAATGATCATATTCAGTTGCTGCCTCTGTATACAATGTGGCCCTGCGATTTGCGGCATTTGTGCTACCTCTTGTATTCCTAGTCCTAAGTCCCGTTCCAAGACAATTCGAGACGAGCAAATGATGCTATATGAAATGATAGATGGTATCATGAATATAGATGTTTCCTGATGGAAACGTAGGGCACAAGGAGGGAATGTGGAAAAGTAAATTTTGCCATGTCGTATGTGCCTACGTGTTCCCCATCTTATGTTATATGTGCATGATCGATATGCATGTATTCCCCTCTGATCGATTAAAGACGCAATTCTAGTTGTGTCCAACTCTAGTATGCCAGTTTCCAGTTCTCGTGAAAGCTACGAGTATTAGGCCTATGTAAAGCTACGTTGCCACGTTTTACAGTGTGCACGTTAATTCATTGAATTGTCCCCGTTTCTAGGCCTCAAAAGGGCCCGGACTCAGATTCAGCTCCTGTTTCCTGAACCCTCTCCGAGGAGCGATACAGCCCCCACCTGTATCCCTGACCCTTCACTTACTTTCATGCCTCGCAGTGCCCGGCTAGGCCTGGCTCTGCCTCCCAGTCTGCCAAGAGTATGTTATGTTTCTAGTTATCAGTCCAGCCCTCCTTCTCTGCATTCCTAAGCTACTGAATCGCATCAATAGTTTCCGTCATGGTCTAGCCTTTATGTCTCCATGTAAGAGAAATACTGTATTCATATTCATAGAATATTCCTCGCACATGCAATACATTTAGAATAATGCATGCACCAGTCTTAGTGTCTGTTAGCCTTTACCCTGATAACTTTTGGATTCTATCAACATGTACTATAAACACCAGATACTAGATATGCCTAGGTACATGTCGCTCTGACCCTCCAGACTTTCGTCTCCTCTTCTAGTGCAGAAGTCATAGCCCCCAGTTCTCCCTGGTAACACGTCATTGCCAGTTTACGCGCACCACTAGGTTAGAGGTCGCAGCTGCTCAGGTAGCCCCCTCTATGTTTCCGCCCCGTTTATGACATATTCTGTTACGTTTGCATCACATGTCTATGTATACGCCCTGTACACACCTCTTGTTACACCCACTTTATGCCTTATCTTTCGCGACTGCTACAAACTCCGCCTACTGCTACGCCTACTGTATTGAATGCAATGTAATTGTTTTAGTATATATATGTTGTGCACTGTTATTAAAGCTATTCCCTTTTCCAGACCCTGCCCCCGGCAGCTGCCATCCTATTCCCGTGCAGGTGGTCCTGTCCCTTATGCTTTATTAAACCTGCAAAATCCTGACTCTTATTTATTGAGCTACCTGTTTATTGATTATTCCGAAAAATAGAACCGGTATTTAATTATTTATTTACCACAAAGCGCTGTTTTGGGGAGGTTGGTGCCCCCAGGAAGCTGTGGCCCCTTTGGAAGTGCTGCTGCTGCATTGCCCCTAAGCGCTGGACTGGGAGGAGCTGCGTGTGCCTAGAAGCCCTGTACTGCCTACCCAGTGCTGTGGGAAGAAAAGCGCTGTGTGGCCGGAAGATGTAAATGGCCTTAATAGCGCTGAGGGAGCCTACCCCTCGTTGTGGCTCGCGTCCCGCGTGAGGAGTAACTGACCAGAAGGGAGCCTACCCCTTATTGCTGCCCCGCGCAGTTGCGCTGGCCCAGTGAAGTAAATAATTAATTAAAAGGGAGCCTACCCCTTATTTCAGCCGCAAATCAACGCAACGGCCCGGTGCCACCTTGGAGGGACCCCCGCCGTGTTTATCGTCATCACGGCGACCCCCGGTGCCAGGAGGGGGCCGCAGATGAGGAGGTGAGGGCCGCGATAGGCCCTGAAGCCAGTGCGTCCAGCATCACGTGGCTGGGGCGCCGGTGACGTCATCGCCGCGCCCCAAGCCACGCCGCGCAGGGATTGGCCGCCGGCCGGGCAGCCTAGAGTGAGCCGGAGGAAGAAGCTCCGGCCGGAATAGGAGAAGGAGCTTTGCCTGGAGCCGCGCCGGGATTGAAAGAACCTGTCCTGTGAGGGCGGAAGCACGAGGAAGCCTGAAGTGACCAGAGCAGGAGTCCACCCCCAGGGACCGGGGTGCCCATACCGAGGAAAAGTGGGCCCCCTGGAACCGGACCAGGACCAGGGCCCCGTAAAACACTGGGAGAACCCGAAGCATAGGAACCCCTGAGTAAGGCGCTGCGGGGAAACTCCTTGCCAATGTGGCCCCTTTAAGGAAAGGCTTGTGAACTGGGCGGGAGCCCGAATTACCAGGTTGAGGAGTGCCTAAGAGGGAAAGAACCCCTGGGTAGGGGAATAGTCTAGCTTGCCTGGCCCTGTTAGGACCCTGAGGCCAGTGGTGAGGCCTAAGTGTTGAGACAGTGAGTAGTAGGCCCCCAGGTTCCCAGTTGTTTAGGCCTGGTTTATGTTAGGTGTTCCAGCCGGGGCTAAAGTTGTAGATGCCCCGGAGAAGCGCCGTGGATCCGGCCGCATGAGTAAGGCCTATACCTAATGTCGAGGCCCTCATGCCGCCCCATATTAAATCTGTTTGGGCCTATTGCTATTGTGACTGCTACCTGCCCCCTGAGGTTACTGCTGGGATGCTAAATATTCAGGCCCCAGGTTAAAGGTGATACCGGCCTGATCAATCTTAGGAGTATCTCCTGTTGTTGATGCAGTGTTTACCCCTATGGGAAAGGTTCCGACGGCTAGTGAAATGTCTTACATTTTAAGGAAGTGATCTACATGTATTGAAATGTTTATTCTCATTCAATGCCCTGCTGATTCCTGCTGAAGGAAAGGTTTTATCCGTGAATGAGTAGCCTTATTCCTGTTTAGTGCTGCATCCCTGGGCTGCCTACAGGTGATTGTTGATGGCTCTACATGAAATGTACTTGAATGACTCTTTAATGGATTCCTTGCAGGGGCGGGCTTCATGAAATGTTTAGGGTGTTATGCCTCAGGGAATGGTCGCACTGTATGTATATTGAAATGGTTATTCTGACATACGCCGTTTGATTCCTGCCTAGTATTTTCAGGTTACCTGTCCAGGTGTGATGCGCTTCTGCGCCTAGTGTTCATTGTAGGCTGATTATCCTGCTAAGGTGTGTGCCGAATGTTAAATACGTTTAGGCTGATGTGTTATACCCACAGGGATGATGGAGTAAACCGGGTTGTGCCCTTTCATTACAGGTGTGCCCCTATGCTGGCCTGACGAGTTATTCCAGGCCCCCGGTTACGCCCCATGTTTGTGAGCTGCAGTACTGATTTCTTACAGGTGCTCCTGTCTAGTATGTGCTGTCATGCTCTGTTGTTTTTCCCTTACAGGGGTGGGGATTGGCGTTATAACGCATGAGATGTATGTGCGCTAATGTTGGATTTTGAAATTACAGCCACCCCCTAAGGAGGAGAGCCTGAGTTGGCCCCGCCAGATTGGCCCCAGGTCTAATGTTAACTTAATCACGTTCTTCTTTATTTCAGCTATGGACTTATGGACTCAACCCCTTCGTCCCATGTAAATAATCCCCCCTGATGTACTTGGCTCTGGCGCCAGTTGGTGCCTTGTTGTGATTACCCCTATTTTGTTCCTTTCTACCTTGCAGGTTGGAGATCACTAAACTTATTCTTTTTCCAACCGAAGGTGGTGTCATGACTCTTTTGTAGTGTGCCTGGTGTGTTGTTTGTGGTCACTGCGTGAGTGCTTCACATGTCCTCCGTAGTTTAGCCTGCCCGCTCTGCTCCATGCTACCCCCCCTTTTGGAGATTTGGTAACCCCATTTCTTACAAGCTGCAATAGTTCTTTCTTGATTAATCTCTTCATTCAACATTTGGAGATAATTTGGAAAAAGTGTACATTCAATGCTATCTTTACATGCATTTAAAGAATCCTCATAGCAGTCACAATATCCAAGTAATTCCATTTCAGTCCGCCAAGGTTTGAAGAGTTGCGGAAGAGCTAAATAGAAAAACTCTCTTTTATCTGGAGTATCACAACTTAATTTCCTGTGATTAATCAGATTTCCTTTGTTATGCTTTACCAAACATCCTTCAGATCCAATTGCAGCGTATTTTCCTCCATTTATATCTTCTGTGATTTTTTTTTAAACTATGGTGTTGCAGTATTTCATATAGACATATGTTTTCCAGGTATGGACTCTATTTGGATAGTACGTATCCAACATATTTGTTTTTAGAATATCTGTACTTTCAAGTTCATTCAGCGCCAAGTATTCAATTTTTTGTACAGATTTCAAAACTCGATTTTGTGCTGCAGGATGACCAAGACTTATCCAGATGATTCCGCTTGACTTTGAATATAAACTTGCAGATGTCAATCTATATGAACATTCGTAGGATCCAATTTCTCGATGTGAAAGCATCTCGAAGCTGAAGCTGTACAATTTTTTTTAAGTGTCCTCTCTTGCGAAATTTCCTCTCACATTTCTTTCAATTCTGTCTTCTCAGAGTTGGTAATATGTGACGTGACATAGCGAGCAACAGTAATTGAGTTATCGGAAACATATTGTATGTCCATATTTGCATTCCACATCTTCAAATTCACCGGATTGTAATCAGTAAATGAACTTTGATTCTTCTGTTCTTTTTAAATTGTAAGTATTTTTGGGTGATTTTCGAGTGATGGTGTGCTTCACTGCTGATATAAAACTGTTCACTCTTCCTTTGGAAATTACTGGACGTGGAAAGCCAAATCAACATTTTGTGTAAAATGTATCCTTTGACTTATATTTCCGTCGCAATACTTTCTACATCGATGACTTCCATATGCAAATATGCCTCAGTAATCGAAGGGAGTCTGGTGAAAGAGTAGTGGAGAGTGAGTAGAGATTAGTAGAGAGTGAGTAGTAAAGAGTGAGTAGTAGAGAGTAGCAGAGAGTGAGTAGTAGAGAGTAGTAGAGTGAGTAGTAGAGAGTGAGTAGAGTAGTAGGGAGTGAGTAGTAGAGATTAGTAGAGAGTGATTAGTAGAGTGAGTAGAGAGTAGTCGAGTAGAGAGTGCATAGTAGAGAGTGCGTAGTAGAGAGTGCGTAGTAGAGAGTGAGTAGTACAGAGTGAGGAGTACAGAGTAGTAGAGAGTGAGTAGAGAGTAGTAGAATGAGTTGTAGAGAGTAGTAGAGAGTGATTAGTAGAGTGAGTAGAGAGTAGTCAAGTAGTGGAGAGTAGTAGAGAGTGAGTAGTAGAGAGTGAGTAGTAGAGAATGAGTAGTAGAGAGTGAGTAGTAGAGAGTGAGTAGTAGAGAGTAGAGTGAGTAGTAGAGAGTAGAAGAGAGTGAGTAGTAGAGATTGAGTAGTAGAGAGCGAGTAGTACAGAGTAGAAGAGAGGGAGTAGAGAGTAAGTAGTAGAGTGAGTAGTAGAGTGTGAGTAGTAGAGTGAGTAGTGAAGTGTGTAGTAGAGTGAGTAGAAGAGAGTGAGTAGTAGAGAGTAGTAAAGAGTAGTAGAGAGTGAGTAGAGTAGTAGAGAGTGAGTAGTAGAGAATGAGTAGAGTAGGGGGAATGTGCACAGTAAACTAAAGAGGTTCCCAGTAGTACCGGCTGTGGCAGGCAGCAAAAGAGAGAACTTTGGGGTTTAAATCCTGGCATCGTCACTGTGATCGAATGTGTGATTCTGTGTAAATAACGCAATATCCCCCTTCTGCCTTCTCTAAAAGAGCCTGGCCATAGAACCATGATTGGCCATCATTTTTGTGCGCTACGCAAATGCGATAAGCAAAGAGAATGTGTCGGTCACAGGTGACACACACAGGCATACCGCGCCCCAGCGCTCACACAGTACCCCCAAAGAGCCCGATCCGACTCACACCACAGACCCTTCTGTAAACACTCGTACAGACCAGATCGGACCACCTCCGAAACCCCCCGGGAAAGTTGGGCGTTTGCAGGAAAAATTCTTAGTAAAACAATTGAATGTGTTGGAGCAGGAGACCTCGAATAACAAAAATTTATTTATTTATTTTTAAAAGAAGAAAAAAAATGAAAGAAGGAAAGAAAGAAAATGGGAGTCTCCTTAAAAATCCTGACCACTAACCAGTGCAAGCTGCAAAATTAACTGACTGAGATCTGCTCAGAAGACGCAGACACCCCCAATGCAGCCCCACCCTTTCCCCCACACACCAGGAAACAGACGATCTGTTCTATGAAAAGTAGGAACTCACTTGAACTTGAAAACGTAATTGGGGGGAAATGTATGAACGGTCACAGCAGAGGACTGGCAATTGTACTGAAATGAATGAGGGGCGTGTGTCCCAAATGAGGGTTGTGTGAGGCCCCAGTCATAAATACCACCTAATCCCCTACACGGGAATTTGTGTTTAAACACAAACAGGTTGTCTAGAGTCGCAGATGTCTCGCCTCAGACATCAAGACGCCCAGAGGCACCAATCCCGGGACACTCCGCTCACACATGGCTCCTCCTACCTGAGCCCTCAGGAGATGCGCTGTCTCAAACATAAACATAATCACGTCTTTTAAACTTCCCTGGCGGGGCCTCTCAAATGTATCCAACTTTGGGCGCCCCCTCTCATAGACGCCCCCCATATGACCTCTCTCAGATGACGCCTAAAGAACAGAGGCTCCTGTTCGACAGATATCCCACTCTCCCTGCTCCCAGGGGACACCCTAAGACACTCAAAGAAATTCCATCTTGTGAACTCCACTAAACAGGATGTAGCTTCTGTTGGTCCAGCAGGCGCAGTGGCACCAGGGCCCAGAGGGACCAACCAAATCCTGATTATTGCTGTGGTGTTCACTACAGAGAGCAGTATTAATGCCCATTCCATCTGTCTCAGCAGCCCAGGCGAATTCTCTCGCGCGTGCACCGCACACATCTCAGAGCTATCTTCTAAACACCCCACACCCCCCCACGCACACACACCTCCCCTCGCACGTCCCTCTAGCGATCACAGACTCCAGGTGACAACTCAGGCGCCCACTCACAGGTGAGGCTGCCAATATGTATTTTCACAGCTACCTACATCCAGCGCTCTGAAGCCCCGGCCTACTGCGTCAAGTTCGCGCTAGATATGTAGTCAATTAAAAAATAAAGGCGAATCTTCTCACACGTACACCCATTCCACAGATACCCTGCCTCGCTTCTTTCAAACAAAAAGAGATCCCGTGACAGGACCCAGGCCCGGTTCTAGAGGGTGGGCCGGGTGGGCCAGGTCCACCCAAACATGAGCCTGGCCCACCCAAACATGAGCCTTGGCCCGAGGCTTGATGTGAGCTGTCAACCCCCCCCCCCCCTCCCCCCCACACACACAAGTTTTAAGGCTGGCTATCCTGATCAGAAGTCGAGAGGCTGCTGCAGGCTCTGCGCAGTCCAGCACAGATTATCGCGGCCCATTGTCACTTATAGAATGACAATGGGCCAAAGCCAGCAGAATAGAATAAAAGGTAAGACCCTTAACCTAAAAATTATAAACACCCTACACAACTAGACAACTAGAACAAGACTGTCTAGTAATCTAAAATGACTCTATGTATTTGTTATAGCTCTAAGAAAACTATCAGTGAAGAAATTGACAATCAACACTGATAACTCAAGCTCTCTAACAACATATGAACTTAATAAGTTGTTTTTAATGAAGGTCAGTATTGAGTTACACTTGCTTGCCCATAATTTGAGTGCAAACAAACTATAGAATACATAATACCAAAAGATTCTCTGTCCTTACAGCTAATCATGGACAACCAATAACTAGCAACATGAGTAAGAAGCCATGCATATAACAAAACCAGATTAGACATAAAGTAAGTACAAGCTACAACCTTCAGTAGTGGTCACAAGGGTTGAATAATGGGTCTCCTTATCCTAAGATCACAAATTTTTGTTATAGAACGAATCCAACAAGAAGTGCCCTAAGGAGGAACAAGCTTGTAGGACGCTCAGTACAAAGTGTTCATACTACATAGCTGGGTCATTTATGACATCAAGTGAGTACCATAATATTCCCTACACGTTAGAGGGGAATAGAACATGAGGCACCATGGGGTAACAAATGTTAGAAAATGTTAAATGTGTCCGAAATCGTCTAAGTGATTGGTGTTCATGAGCCCCCTATATCCAGAAGCGATGCCCCGATCTTATGAGTATAATCAGATGTCTATGGGCTATTTTGTTTAACTAATCATAGTGATAAAAGTGACAAGTAAGAAGAGGTCTTTTTGTACCAATATGTTTAGCTAATAAAAGTTCTTTTACCTATATCTTTCCATATAGATTGTTTTTAACCATAAAAGCATTGTCCTGAAGAAGGTGTTCAATCCAGGTCACCGAAACGCCGCGTCGACAGTCATTGTGCTTTTTCTTTTATCTTTTTAACAAATAATTGATTGCTTTCATGTTTTTTAATAAATTGAATGGGTTATTTGTTTGTGAAATGTTAATGAATGTATAAGATCAATCTTTGTTATAACAATTACAATAAATGTGATAATTTTAATCATCAGTAACTATAGTACTCGATCATTTGACCTCTTGTTTTATTACAAATGCAACTCTGTATTTGATTTGTAAGGCTGTAAAACTGTTGAATTTATATTGATTAGTTCTCTGTTTGTGAATTTGTTACCATATGGGGTGCCTCATATCTAATTACACTTAGAGTAGGTTCATGACCTGATAGGAAGACTGTCGAGAATAGTCTGATCTATCACCTAAAACCAGGAAAAGGAAAAGGGAAACCCTCTTTTTACATTACTTCATACCCATTCCCTTTTCGCCAATAAGGGTGTCTCCCTAAATTTTATATCGTCCAAAGCCAGCAGGCACAGCATGTGGTGGGAGCTCGGCCCTGGCCTTAGGACACAGGTCTTCAAACGGTGGTGAGTACCTCCCTGGAGGTCCGTGACTGCATTCCCAGGGGGGCACAACTGTGTCTGCAAGGAAGGAATTGTAAATGAAGATAGCCTGGAATGGTCGATGTTTATCTGGTGAGTTCACAGGCTGTTTTCTTTTATATGCAGACGTTAAACAGCATAAAAAGTATGCACCTGAAATCCTGAGTGTTTCCTGGGGCACTGTCAGTAAGTAGGGAGACAGGGCTCAAGGGTAAACAAAACATGCTAATAACTATGTAATTTTTTCATCTTCATATAATTGCATATTTTAAAAAAAGCACACACACAGTAAATGAAAAAACAAAGGAAATGATACAAATTTTGGGAAAATATACTCTCTTACGTTATAAACCTCAGTTATCTAAAGCAATCACTGCAGATTTCTGTGTCTGACCAGAGAGTGGCCGATTTAAATCCTGGTTTTCACAGTGGGAAATTGTAACTAGTGTATTTATAGAGCTACACGGCCCATGCCTGTGGTAAAAAGCACTCTGGCGTCACATAAAGCATATATTAGCTCATCGGCTGCTTTTATGTGTGTTGCTTAACCAGTTGCATAGGGGCCAGTGTTATGAGAGACCTATTAAAGCCAGGGTCACTGGAATTATGCGGCAGGGGAGGACCAAATCATGTGGCAGGGTTGACTAAATTATGTGGCAAGAAAAGGAAAATTATGTGGGGTTATACAGAACATTTTGTCATGCATCTACTTTGTTACTTTGTCATTTTTACAATTGGTAAAAACTATCTGGGCATTGATTTCACCTCATTAATGCTGGTTTAATACCCAAATATAGCAAAAAGCAAAAGAACAGGTGACCAGTCAAGCTTTGAGAAGGGTGTTTCACAGAGAGATGAGAGCACAATTACTGTGAAAAGGTGGGGGCAGCACGTGGGAGCTCATTATTTCTAAACGGAGGAGTTGGGTCCTAATGGCAAGAGCTTCCTACTTTGAAACCTAGTTCAGGTCCTCCTGTCAGCTCAACTCAAATCACTTAATAGTCCAGTGCCTAAAATAAAAAAAATATATAATATGTGGAGAAGTGTGGCTCAGGGGTTAGAGGCAGCAGACCCGGAAGCTGAGATCGGTCCTGGACCAGGGTTCAATTCCCCGCCTTGGCGGGTCTTGGGCTAAAAATTCCACGGACTCGATAATTCTCGCCCTGGTGCCTCCTCGACTCACGGGTTCACACTCTGCGACTCTGGGCAATAGCTTGCTTAATCTCCACAACGGCCCCTCGCGGCGGGATGCCTGACTTTCACCTTGTGGATACCCTGCTATCTCACAGGGGAATACCAGGAAGGGTTCCCTAAGCAAGCGCCGGGACACCCACTGCGGGTAGCTGTGCGCTATATAAGCTCAACTACATAAATTAATATGAACTTGTGTTTGTGTAATGTAAATGGTGCTTATTTAAAGTTTCCCAATGCCATTGGGCCGGGTCCTCCCTACGTAAAACCAAAAAAGGGATGGATAACCTGTTTCAAGATTGGAGTGATAGCCATGGTCGGTAAGTTGTGAAGAGGCAGAGGAGGTAGAGGGCTACCTAGGACCCCAGCTATCATTAGTGCAGAAAGTGCAATTCCATTGGGATCCAGGAATGCGAAGGGCTCACAAGAACCAAATTATGGAGAGAACAGTTTTTTTGTCAATTTCTGTTATTGTTTGATGATTTTCCCTATCATATGTTTCACATTTACTGTGGATTATGAGCTACAAAAATATATCCATGATATGATCTCAAAAGCTCTGCCTTTGCGCTCAGCCCTGCCTCTCCTGTTTCCCGATCCTTGGAATAAAGTTTTGCAGGAGTCCCTGACTTCAAAACATTTTCCTTGGGGGACGTTTGAAGACCACTGCCTTAGGGTATGACAGTGAGGCCTCACCACGGGAGATGCTGCTACTGCGGGCCAGAGTTTTCACTCCCTTTAGAACAGGAAGTGATGGGGGCAATAAACATGGGTTTGCTCCTTTCCCTCCTCGCAGTGGATGGCTGGCCCGACTCAAACTCATTCTAGCCACGCAAGGCTTCCTCACTGCTCTACCAACCTCCCATCTCAAACTCAGAATTTAACCAGAAACCAACCCCCACTATACCTGTCTCTTTGAGATGTGGCATTTAATGTATAGGCTTTGTCAGCAGATGCCCTTGGCAGCGAGTTTCCTGGGCTCTAGTGCCACCGCAGTGCAACTTTTAAGTTACCTCAGTCAAAGGAGGGCCACCACAGAAACTGTTATGGTTTTTCTGAGAGACCAAATGTTTGATCATGTACTCCTTCCTTGGAAAAAAACTAAAGCCCTTTCCATCAAAACCAGCGAAACTGAAAATGTTTACGCCATAGTTTATTTATTCAGACAGCACAGTCATTAACTGCTGCCTGCTGGGGTGTATTGATATAACCAGGGTTACTGGAATTATGCACCATTGGGGAGGGAGCCTGGCTGCTTGCATCCTGGGCAGGAGCCGAGAAGATGTGGGACCCGGTAAACTACATCTAAAAAAAAAATATATTATTAAATTGGACCCCCCGCGTGACCCCCCCTGCCCCCTCTCGCTCCCCCCGCGAGTCATGCTGGCCACAACTAACACAGTAGCCCACCCGAATGCACCATTGGCCCACCCAAATAAAAAAAAAAGGAGCCGGGCCTGACAGGAACTCCACGGGCCCTCACAGACACCCCTCCCCCTCCTGGTGGAACCTCCCAACAAATGACCCCTTCTCAAGATATTCCCCCGTGGGCTCCGTGCCCCGGTATCACTCCACCTGCTGCACCAATAGTACCCACGCCCGAGGCAAGTGCATCCTCTCAGAGACGTCCAGATACGTTCCAACTCAGCTCTCTCTGAGGTTTTCAAACCTACAGATGTACAGCGCTCTGAATACCTGGTGGGTGAAGTTGGCGCTATAAATATCAAACAATAAATAAAAACGAATCTTCGCTCATACATGAACGAATTAGAAGGTTACCTGCATCACTTCTTCAAAAACTCTTGGACAACAAAAGATACCGCCTTTTCAGGGACGCTACCGCCCTCACAGAAATCCCTCTCTGCTGGATTCCCCCCACACACCAGAGACATTCCCACCTTGTATGGAGCCTCGGACGTCACCTGTCACACAGACACCTTCTCGGACGTCACCGCTCCCAGAGGCCCATAGATACTCCACCACAGACAGACACCCCTCATGGGTGAGACAACTCCCGTGCAAATTCAGTCATAAAGGCGCCCACTTCACACAAATCCCACCCCCCTGCCTACAAACATTCCGAGGTTCTGAATAAGACACCCATATGTCCGTCTCCCAGACACACAAGCCTCATATATTCCTCCGTACTCTCTGAAGGTTTTGAAAAAAGAAAAAAAAAGTTCTGTGCACTGCTGACAGCTGTAATCCTGCTATTGAAACATCACTGTTAAAGGTGAAGAAAGCAAGGTTAATTTGTATCAGGGGTGCCGCATATCCACCCACTCCCCGGGCACACAAGGGGCAATCTGAAGTTCGTGGGCACCCCTCTGGCAGAGCTGCATAAATCCGGACGTAAAGCCAGGACACAAGACTTGTTTGGGGAATCTGCAGAGAGTGAAGTGCCGCAGGGCACACGGTGAGTCAGCCTTACCTGTGCTGGAGGCGGGCGACTGAGGGCGCACCCCGGGCAGGGCCCAGGAGCAGAGAGTCCAGGACAGTAGGAACCAGGTAACGCCACTCCTGATGGTGCCCAGGATCGGTCTGTGCGTGGAGCAGGCATGCAGGGGAGCTAAAAAAACAAGCGCTCGCCATAACACAGCCTTTTGTCTGTAAGCCCTGTCTTTTTCAGATTGACTTCCCCGACTTCCTGCTGGGATAAAATGTTCCTTATCTTCTTTATGGGGCCATCTGGACCCATAAAGAAGATAAGAAAGCTTTTATGCCAGTAATAAATCGGGGAAGTCAATCTGAAAAAGACGGGGCTTAAAGAGAAAGAAGAACATCACTAGGACCTCTTCTCCAATGGCTGGCCACCGTTTAGGAGGCCAGCCAATGGAGAAGAGGGGCAGGGCTTAACCTCGCTAGTGATGTTCTCTCTCTCTCAATAAGTCTCCCCAGCGAGACTGCCCAAGCGCAGCCATCGCAGGCTGAGACCTAAAATTGGTTTATGCTTTGTTTTGAGTTCTTGGCTGTGATGACAGAGTGTGTGTGGCAGGCAGAAGCCACATTAAAACTCAGCTATTTTTGGGATTGAGGGCCCAGGAAGGCTACGAGCTCAGCTAGAGCCAGGCCTGTACTGTTGAACTTGGACCCTGCTTTAAGTGGCTCGCTCACCTCTACTGATGATATTGGGAAAATTCAAAGTAGTACCTAGGTGAGATAGTAAAAATGCCTTAGAATAGGCCTCATTGGGAGAGTTTGGTTGTGTTGTTCTGGCTGGTTTTTTTTTGGGGGGGGTAGGGGGGTGTAATCGAATGTGGCCTCATCCAGGGCTAACTCTGTTTTCATAAGAGTCTAATTAGCATGGATGAAGAGGAAAGGGGCTTGCTATGCAGTGGGTTGAACCTGAGGGGCAGCCTGCTGAGGATGCAAGTTGGGGAGGCGACGAGTGTGGCTTGCAACAAGGTGCAAACCGAGCAGCGTTAGCAGACTACCAGATTCCCTGTGATTAAAACATGAAGAGCAGACTCAAATGCAAAAGATATCTCTGGAGATTTCTTTTTATTTAGAAAATACAACGTTTCTATTAGCGTTGTGCACTTGACATCACAACTCGCAGTTCACCAATCTCGGGTCTGGGGGATGTGTTCCAGCACTCACCGGAGAGAAAGGACAAGCATAGATGGATTTACAAATGGGCCGTTCACCCCGAACAGGAAATGCCAACTGGCATGTGTGGGAAATGCCAGGCAGAAGGTAAACTGCTTTCAGGCTTTCCTCTGGTAAACACTGTGTGGCTTATTTAGTGCTGTAGCCAACTGTCGGCACTGTGTGGAGACACACCAGGTCCAGAGCTCAGGGAGGGCGCTTGGCGGAGAGAACTCAAATATGTAATGAGGTGAGAATGTGGCTCCCGGCTGAGAGGAAGAATCAATTAGGTGGTTCCTTTTTCCAGATCTCTTCGACGACATACCGGGGTATCATTTTGTCTGCACAGATGGATCGTGATAGACGCAAAAGTATGTTCAATAAACTGCCACAGATAACATTTTGTTGGGTGACTAACTTTATGAGCTGACTGGTGAAGAAGTGTATACAACTGCCTTTCAGTTCCCTAAACACTAAAGAAACCAGGTGGGCTAGCCATGGAGGAATATGCGGGGGCAGGAAGTAAAGGGGTGTAGGAGTACCCAGCCAGCCTCAGCACCACTCCAGCACAGCCTGAGGAGAGTAGTGAGCTTCAGGCTCAGGCTGACGCCAGGCTGACGCTGCAAATTAAATATATTTCAGGATTAGAGACTGGACTGTGAGCCACAGTGGCAATGAGCCTCACTTTGGCAGCTGGTCCCCCAGTCAGTCACTGTCAGCTGAGGGCAGCTGCGCAGCCAAGTGAGGCACTACGGCAGCCTGAGGAAAGTAGTGAACTTAGACTCAGGCTGACCTGCTAAGGGGGGCTTGGGGGCAGCCGAACGTAGGGCAGTTTGGGAGGGGTCTGGGCTGACCGAATCGGCCATTTTGTGGTTTTGGGCTTTTTCAGGGTGTAGCCAATTGTAGCACAATTATAGCCCAGGAAGCCCTATGTTTATATAATCCTATGAGGGGATTTGCCAGCCACCATTTTAGGTTTTGGTGACCTGTGGCTGGCAGCAGGGTAGCTACTAATAGTTTTCTTGGCTGTTTAGTTAGCTGTTTTCTTGGCTGTTTAATTAGCTGTGTTTAACGAGTTAGGCATAGTTATGCAGGATTATAAGGTCTTGGAGGCGATGTGCCTGCTCAGCGAGGCAGGCTGCCTTTGATGTATTTATCCCTACAGCTGCGTTCTTCTGTGGGGGTGCGGCAGCCATCTCGGCCTGCACGTCCCCCTAGACGGGCGAGAAAAAAAGCGTTGAGTTTTAGGGCAGCTCTTAGGTGGAGGGGGTATACCCGGTTGGGTTAGGCAGGGTGAGGGCCTGAGGGATTTAGCAGGGGAACTTGGGTTTGGGGAGTGGGGAGGGGAGGAAGGTAGAGGGAGTTTGGGCAAGGCCAGGGCTCATATGGATGTTAGGGGGAAGAGGAGGGGATCTCAGGGGATTGGGAGATGGCCGGGGGTAGCAATGCCTGGGAAGGGCTAGATATTTTCACCTCCCGGAATGACGAGGTGAGGGCCATTAGTAGAGTGGGTCAAGTGGATGCTTATCTTGCACAGGGAGGGTCAGCTGGTTTGGAGGGCAAAGTTTTAAGTTTGAGAAGTGGGGGCAAGGGGGGCGAAGGCAGTGACAACAGAAAGCTTGGTAGGGGGGGCTCAGGGGACAGGTCTTGACCAGGACCGGCCAGGGTTAGACATGGCAGGGCTGCAATGGAGGGAGTGCAGGAAGGGGGTTGAATGACAGGAAAGTAGGTGAATTGTTTAAGGTAGGGCGTCAGGGGGCAGAGAAGACTTTAGGCTTAAATAGGAAAAGGAGAAGGAAGACAGGGGATGAGTATCAGAGGCCCGGCACACCAGAATAATCCTTTGTATTACAGGGCGAGGATTCACGTCCAGGTGCGGACTTGACAGAGCTGGGTGTGGCTTACTGGCGCCAAGGAGAAGGGAGGATGGAGCCTCGCGCAGCGTGCCTGTTACCATCGGTGGATCCCTGCGCGGCCAGCACATGTAGGCCCGAGCGGTCTTGCTGGCCCCAACACCTGACGGCCCTCAGCGGTCTGCAGGACGGAAAACCTGCAGGAAAACACAGTCAAAGGACTCAATGGTGTACCGGAGGGTGTGGTCGGCGCCACCGGAGGTGCGGAGTTATGGGCCCATGAGGGGCCCCCATGTGGGGTCATGCGAAGGCGCGGAGTTAGATTTAGATGAGAAGAGCCTTGAGGAAGGCGAGCTAAGAGATGATTTAGATGGGGTGGGTGGATAAGAGTAATGCCTCTCAGAGTATTTTTCAGGTTTCCAGAGAAGAGTCAGAGCCTACGGCAAGGCCGACCAAGTCGGGATCGACCACAGGGCCACTGGCAAGGCAGACTGCAGCAACACAGGCACCCTCCATTGAGCCAGATAAAACATATGGAAAGAGGGAGGGGCTGGTAATGGTCTCCGTGGGGACGGGAGGAGAGGGGGTTTTGGGGGGAAAGAGGGTAGGTTGCGCAAGGGCAAGTATGTTTTAGACATAGGGGTGGGTTCTGAGGAGGAAGGTAAGAAGGATCCGGCCAAGCCAGTGATTAGCAAAGGCACAGAGAAATCTGATAAGGGAAGAAACCAACAGAGATAATAAAGATAAGCTTGAAAGTAAAGAGTTGTAGATGAAGAGACTCCCTTAAATGGGAGTGGCTCTGCCATTGGGGGCACATTTGATGCTGGCGACTAAAGAGCGCATATGGAAAGATGAATACGTTGAAATGCTGAAATTATTGCACAGGGAAGTATACGCATACATTTGGGGCTCCCATGGGCATGGAGGGCCTGCTGGGATTTCAATAAAGGACGGTGCGCGCACAAGATTTGCAGATTTCGCCATGAGTGCTCAAAATGCAGGGGGAAACATCCCTTGGTCAACTGTTTTGGGGTAGGAGGGGTTTTCAGCAAGGGGGCAGCAGTAGCAGCGGGGGTAACACAAGGAGACAGCAGTAGCAGCATTTTTCGGGGTCAAGGGGAGCTAAGGCTTTTCTGGGGCAAAAGGCTCATACGCCAGTTAAGGCAAAGGAATTGGAGGCAGCCTTACAGAGTTATGATGACCAGAAGACTGCAGAAGTACTAAGGGAAAAGTTCAAAGTGGGGTTTTCGTTTGGGGCATGCAGCGCCTATACACAGGCTTTGGTCAGAAAATTTGAAGTCAGCAAAGAACATTCACAGGTTGGGCAAGAGAAATTAGACAAAGAGGTGAGGAAAGGAAAGGGAGAAATGTGGGCCCTTTCCCAATTTGGCCTCTGGACAACTAGATTGTGTCACCAATTGGGGTGGTGCCCAAGAAAGAACCCGTACAACTCAGGCTAATTCAGCATTTATCATGGCCAGAAGGGTGCTCGGTGAATGATTTTATTGATGAAAAGGAAGCTACTCGTCAGTTGACGTGACAATGTCACTGGTAGTGACGGCGGGCGCAACGGCGGAAATGGCAAAATGTGACATAAAATCGGCTTTCCGGTTGCTTCCAGTCCATCCAGATGATTAGAATCTTCTGTGTATCCATTTCAATGTTAAATGGTACATGGACAAGGCATTACCGATGGGCTGTTCTATGTCATGTGCATTGTTTGAGTGTTTTAGCACCTTTCTGCAGTGGTTGTTTTAAAAAAGGACGGGGCACATGTTAGGGACTCATTACTTGTATGTTTTTTTCTTTGTTGGAACCTCTTGCTCCACGGAATGCAAGGAGGCCCTAGAAAACTTCAAAGAGCTGACGGAGGATTTGGGAGTGCCATTGGGACATGAAAAGACGATGGGCCGCAGCAATGGACTGTCTTTTCTTGGAATTGAGATTGACTCAGAAAAATGCAAACCCGGTTGGCGGGTGATAAAAGGGATAAAATGCTGGAATTACTTAACGCAAAGGACGGGGCACATGTTAGTGACCCATTACTTGGATGATTTTTCTTTGTTGGAACCTCTTGCTCCACGGAGTGCCAGGAGGCCCTGGAAAACTTAAAAGAGCTGACGGAGGAGTTGGAAGTGCCATTGGCAAGGAGTTGTTAAGAAACTTACCAAGACCTGTAATCACATAGGTGAAAGAGTGACAGAAATGGAGACAAGGGTGATGACGGCTGAAAAAGATTCTTCGGAGAATTCTCAAAAAATCAAGCTTCAAGAAGCAGAATTGATGGACATCAAGTGGAAGCTTGAGGACTATGAAAACAGGCAGCGACGCAATAATTCGCGTATCTTAGGTGTACCGGAAAAAATGGAAGGGGAGAACGTGCGAGCCTTCGTTATTAAACTGCTCAGCGAGTCCATGCCTGAGATTCAAGATTGGAATTGGGATTTGGAAATTCAACGGGCCCATCGAGTCCCGTTTAAGCTACCACCTAAGCCGGGGGTGTACCCCCGTGCTATCTTGGTATATTTTGGAAACTTCTTGCTACGTCAGGCAATAGCAGAGAAAGCCAGACCGGATCGTAAAATTTCTTTTAGTGACTTCTCATTTTTTTCAAGGCCTGATTTTTGCCACGCTACAGTGGAAAGACGTTGGCGACTACGTCTACTGATCAAACCTTTTCAAGAAAAGGGAGCTCTGGCGTTCTTGAATAATCCTGCAAAACTAAAAATTGTTTATGGCGGTCAGACAAAGTTTTTTCAGTCCGAAATAAAAGCAAAAACTTATCTTGATGAGATACCCTAGATAAAGTTTAGAGATCAATAGACGCATCAGATATATGCTCTATAGAAACAATGACAATTTCTTACGACTAGTATGGATTATGAACATATCCCTGTAATAATAATGTGTTGCCTGACTTGCTCAGAATTACATTGATGTCAGGCAGACTACAGAGGTCTAGAGAAATTTATTAGCCAATGTCATGGATATGACCTAATTTTCATCTCTTTTTTCTTTTTTCTCTCTCTGCTTTTTTTCTTTCTTTCTTTATTTTTGTAATCACGTCTAATATTTTTGATATTGAACTGTTGTTGTGGTTAAACGGTAGCTCAGTAGTGGTGCAGCAACGTCATCACACAGACTCTGATGGAGTCTGATTGCCTACATAAGGGGGAGAGGGGTAAAGGTGTTTTTTTTTGGGGAGGGGCGTTGGGAGTTTTGTGGGGTTCGGGAGGGTTTTTAGGGGTAGTGGAAAGGGGAGAGGGTGGGGATGGGGAGGAAAAAATAAAAAACAAACCAGGTCTATTAGCAAGAGCAAGTTTAATTTTTGAAACATTAGCAGAAGAGGTACGACAGGACAAAAGTTTTCACTGGAACAAAAGTATTAGACAACCGTACGATATTAAGAATGGCTAAACTAACTATTCAATCCTGGAATGTAGGAGGGCTCTTATCTAGAGATAAGCGTCTTAGACTGGGGGAATTAGTAAAACTAAATCCTGTTGATGTTCTGTGCATCCAGGAGACACATATCCCTTGGAGTAAAAGAACCCTTTTAAGTCTTAAGGGATACAATTTGTTAATAACAACTTCCCAATCTTCAACTATAAGGGGTGTTGCTATTTTTGCAAAATCCAGTTTTGGACAGGGAATACGACATCTAGCTGACATACATGGAAGATGGGCAATTGTAAAATTGGCTAATGGAATTACTATATGTTCTATATATGGATCGAATCACGATGACCCCGCAATATTTCAAAACCTGGAAATAGAATTAGCTACGTGGCAAGGCCCGTTGGTTTTATGTGGCGACTTTAACATCTCACTTATACCTGTACCCTCGGGGCAAATGCAAATACAAATACCAAAACAGAGATATATGGGTAGGAAACCAAGGGTATACCGCGCTGTCAAAAGTTTGGTTAGCAGTTTGGGTTTAACTGATATTTGGACACAGAACAATCCCGCTGATCATGGTTATACATATTTTTCCCACCCTCATCAGAAACATGTCCATATAGATTATATCTTCACGTCTCCGCATTTAGTACCATACTCACATATTAACAAATTGCCGAAAATAATCTCGGATCATAATTCTTTAGTTTTGTTAACTACTTATGACATCAACCCTATTCAAAAGAATTCCTGGTCATTTGATAGGAAGCTGTTATCTAATAATGAGTATATTAATCATATTAAAACTTGGACTGAAGAATTTTTTAATATGAATCGTTTTAGTGCGCCAAGGAATATTGTGTGGGATACCTATAAAGCTGCACTAAGGGGTGAGACCATCAGTTTTCAAAATAAAAATGGGAAAATTACCAAAAAAGAATATGAATTGAAAATTGTGGCCCTAGCTAAAGCCGAAGAAGAACACACGGCCAAGATTATACATAAACAAGAAGCTACCCAATTGATGATGCAAGTAACATTGTTGAAATCAGAACTTAATACTAAACTTAGTCAGAAAGCTGCCCAAACATATCAAGCACATAGGAAACATATTTATGAAAGCGGGGAGAAAGTGGGCAGACAATTGGCACTCTCTACACGCCAGAAAAATGTTAGGAATAATATCTCCTCAATAGTAGATATTGGTCAGACCTTTTCCCACGCTAAAGATATTAATTATCAATTCCAAAGGTACTATCAAAATCTCTATTCGGATGAAACCCCAGCTATGGGAAAAGATATAACTGATTATTTGGACAATTTTCTTATTAACCCTGAAGGTACGAAGTTATTAGATGATGCTACCAAAGAAGAACTCGATAAAGAAATCACACTCCTAGAGGTTAGCGCTGCATTATCATTATTATCATCAGGTAAAGCAGCAGGTCCTGATAAATTGCCGATTGATTTGTTTAAAATTCTTGCTCATCAATTGTGTCCTATTTTACATGACTTGTTTCTTGGGGTTCAATATAATGGTATTCCACCAACTTCCTGGGATGAGGCCACTATAATCGTTTTTCCAAAAAAGGGAAAGTCTCCCGAACAGCTAACCTCGTATCGGCCTATATCCCTGATTAATTCGGACTCCAAATTATATTCAAAGGTCTTGGCACTCAGACTCAGCAGGTTCGTTGAGCATCTTGTCTCCCCGTGGCAACATGGTTTTATACCTGGTAAAGGAACCACGGAACACACTCGCAGGGCAATTGCCTTATTTGATACTAAAGTTGCCACGGGGGGACAAATGTCAATGATCCTGCTTGATGCTGAAAAAGCGTTTGACCGTGTTTCATGGAAATTTCTTTGGGAAGTTATGAAACGCAACAATTTCGACCCTAAATTTATCCAGTCCATTAAATCGATGTATTTCCGTCCCAAAGCCAAAATTTTAGCAGCAGGGTTATTATCACGACATATCAATATCGCTAGAGGCACTAGGCAAGGGTGTCCCTGCTCGCCCCTGCTTTTTGCTCTATATATCAACCCCCTTGTTTTGAAGTTACTAGAAAGTAATATTATCAAACCAGTTGTTAGCTGCCACTTTGAAACTAAAGTATTGGCTTATGCCGATGATATCGCGGTCACTACACCTAATCCGATTGAGGCTATTTGTGAAATAGAGAAATTAACTACTGAATTTGGGCACTGTTCGGGCTATTCTCTCAATAAAGGAAAAACGATTGTTCTGTGTACTGACAATACTATTTGTTTAGATCAACGAAGAGCTAAAAAGGCCACGTATTTGGGTGTTGTTCTGTGCACAAATATTAAACAATTACCCAGAGCCAATTTTGATCCTTTAGTGGCTAAAATTAAGAATGATTTTGAAAGGGTTAATAGCCTCCATCTTTCTATCATAGGAAGAGCCAACTATGTAAAAATGAATACGTTACCTAGATGCCTTTACTTATTCCGAGCCATCCCACTTGCCATTGATCAAGAAATGTTAGTATTGATTAACTCACTGATATCTAAATTCATTTGGCAAAATGGGAAGACTCGGAGATCACTTGCACTTCTATCACTCCCGTTGGACAGAGGTGGTCTAACTGTACCCAATATAATTCTATACCATTGGGCAGCCTTATTAAAACAGCTAACCCCTATGATTACTGACTATAACTTAGGGAACTCAGAAGGCTTCGAAGAAATACCCTCTATATATGAGCTTCTTATAGGACAGGAGGCAAAGGGCTTACTTCTCCGGAAGACCGAGGCAAGAAATTATAAGGATTTTAAGGGTGAAATAATGGCGAGTGCACAGAGAGTTTGGAACAAAGTGGCCAAATATATTCAAATTGGAAAGATCAACCGATATACGCCACTTTGGCATTCTAATATCATTCAAGGTCAAGATCTGGCTTTAGTTGCGAAGAAATGGGATAAGTTGGGAATTAGATCAATTGGTGAGTTTCTAGTAAAAGGTTTTGATACCACTTTTTTTGATCTGAAAGCCAAATTTAATTTACCGAATGGTGACTTTTTAAAATTTGCCCAGGTATTCGCTACGCTGAAAGCTAAAGAATCCCTAATTTCTCTACATAATATTGAAATTTTGGATGTAATATCTAGAAGAAATACTAGGATTGGAACTTTGTATAATATTCTTTTGAACAAACAAAAAGATGATCTTGATAAAACCGAAAAAAAATGGGCTATAAAACTAAACAATCCTAATGTAGATATCGATAGTGTACTAGAATTGGGCCAGAAGTTACTTATGGCTAGCAACCTTAAAGCGCAATTATATAAAACCATATTTGATCTTTATTTTACTCCTGCTAAACTATTTTCATGGGGTAAATGTGAGAATGATTCATGCCCTAGATGCACGCAAGGACCAGCAACCCTCACTCATATGTTTTATAACTGTTCTGAATTAACGTTGATCAAAAATATGTTATTATCCTTTTGGGAAGAAATATTCGGTCATAAAATACCAGAATCAGAAACACTTTTTTTACTAGGGCACGATTATTCTTTAAATTTAACTAAACCTGAAGAAAATCTAATTTTTATAGGTCCAGCAGTATTAAGACTAATCCTATCTGCCCGCTGGAAGGAAGTAGATCCACCAAGCTTCCAGATTATTATTATTATTATTATTTATTTTTGTAGAGCGCGTAGTCACCCTGAGGTATCCCAGCGCTAGGAACCCTATCTCTTCAGTTCAGCGGGCCGAGGGCAAGCAAAAAGGGGGGGGGGGACAGAAGATCAGTGTTAAGAGTAAGCATGAATCATTGGGGGAAAAAGATTAGTCTTGAGCCGCTTCCTGAAGCGAAGGTATTGTGGTTCGAGTCGCAGGTCGCGGGGGAGCGAGTTCCAAAGGCGTGCAGTTTGGACTGAGAAACGTCTTCCTCCCGAGCGGGCTTTCTTGAATCTGGAGGTGGTGATGAAATTTTCTGTGTCCGAACGGAGGGATCTTGTGGATTTATAGGGTGTGATGAGTTTACTGAGAACAGGGGGGCCTTGATTTTGTAGTAGTTTGTGGGCTAGGCACAAGGCCTTGAATTTGACCCGCTCCCTTATGGGAAGCCAGTGGAGGAGTTTTAGAGCAGGTTTAGCGGAAGTTCTGGCAGGGGTATTTGTGATAATCCGGGCCGCAGTATTCTGGATTCTCTGAAGCTTGTTAAGGGTCGCTTCAGGGGCGCCTAGATAGATCACATTGCTATAATCGAGCCTCGAAAGTATTAGGCCTTGAATTAGCAATTTTTGGGAGTTAAAGGGCAGGAGGGGCAGGACTTTCCTCAGCGATTTCAGGAGCCCGAAGCAGGTCCCGGCTACTTTCTTTGCCTGCACAGTGAATGAGAGGTCAGTGTCGAGCCACACACCCAGACTTTTTACCTCTTCTTTTGGATCAGGGGGGGGGCCATACAAGCTGGCCAGATGTTCGGGGAGAGTGTGAGCCCTTTCGGGCCGAGGAGCAGAACTTCAGTTTTCGTCCCGTTTAGTTTTAGGGCTGAATTGTTCATCCAGCAGTGGACCTGTGTAAGGCAGTTAAATAGGTCTGCTGATTGTTGTCTGGGGTGAGATAGAGACACTACTAGTTGTGTGTCGTCAGCATAGCTGACGACGCTCACTCCGAATGGGGTGATAACCTCCTCCAATGTGGACATATAGATATTAAATAGTGTGGGGCTCAGGGAGGAGCCCTGAGGCACACCACATTGGAGGGGAATTTCGGAGGAGCAGGCGTTCTTCTCCCAGATCTGATAGGTCCGTTGAGCTAAGAAGGATGAGAGTCAGGAAAGGGCCGAGCCTTCCACACCAACTCTCTTGAGTCTTTTGATGAGAAGTTGGTGGTTGACGGTATCGAATGCCGCACTTAGGTCGAGGAGGATCACTGCCACTGATCCTCCTCCGTCCAGTAGTGCTCTGGTTCCTCTACCGCTGCCAGGAGGGCGATGTCAGTGCCCTGCCCTGGACGAAAGCCCGTCTGGGAACTTTTTAGCTTATTGTTGCTCTCCAAGAACTGAGAGAGTTTCCTATTAACCAATTTTTCAGCAATCTTGCTGACTCCCGGGAGTAGGGAGATGGGCCTGTAATTAGCCAGATTTTCAGGGTCGAGGGAAGGTTTCTTTAGTAGAGCTTTTACGACGGCCGTCTTCCAGCTCGGGGGTACAACTCCCTGTTGGAGTGAGGCGTTGATCAGATATGTCAGAGGGGGAATGATCGTGGGGCTACCTCCTTGAGGATCCGGAGTGGGGCGGGGTCCCTGGGAGATCCGCTCTTTATGGATTTCAGCGTGTTTCCTACTTCTTCAGTTGTAACTTGACCCCAAGAAGAGAGACAAGTAGGTGTTGAGGAGTACGGGAGATCGTTTTCTTCACACGGATTCGCGAGGGGGATTGAATCAAGAATTGATTGGATTTTATCATGGAAGAAATTAGCCAATTGTTGGCATTTTTCCTGATCAGCTTTAGGATCCGTGGGGTATCTCGGTCCCTGTTCTGGGGTTTTCAGAAGCTCTTTAAGGATGGCGTAGGATTCCTTACTGGAGCATCCCGCTTTCTCTATTCTCTCCTGGAAAAAAGCGCTTTTAGTTTTTCGAATAGCGGTTTTATAGATTAAAAGGGAGGTAGAATAGATGTCTTTGTTAGTTTCTGATTTGTTTTTTCTCCAAGAGCGTTCCGTTCTCTTGCACTCTTGGCGCAGGGCTTTAAGCTCTGGGGTGTACCATAGAGCAGAGGATAGTCTTTTGGGATGTTTGAAGGTCGCAGTTTTGGGGAGAAGTGTATCTAGAGAAGAGGTAATCCACTCATTAAACTGCTTGTCAGCCGTGGCAGGATCGGTGGAGAGCTCGGGGATGGAGTCTGCAAGGACGGCGGCCCATTCCCCGGGTGTGAGTTTATGCCACCGTCTGTCGGTTACCTGAATTTTAGTGGTTAGGGGGTTCGTGGTGGATATTTCCCAGGAGATAGGGACCAGAAAATGGTCCGTCCATGGGAGGGTCACGGGTGGTCTGGTGGTGATAGTTGCTACATTAGTGAGGATGGGATCCAGTAGGTGTCCCTTCTCATGGGTAGGCTCGTTGTTGACCAGTCGGATATTGAGTGACATTAGGTCTTGCCGGAGGTCAGAGGCTATCCGGTCCGTAGGGTCCATGAAGTGGAGGTTTAGGTCACCTAGCATAAGGAAGTTGGAGGTAGAAGATGCTAGTTGTGACACTGATTCGATGACGGCATTAATGAAATTGCCAGGAGCACCTGGGGGGCGGTAGATCAGTAGCCCTGACAGGGAGTGAGCTGGGGAGGTTTGGATGGAGAATTGACAGCTTTCGCAATCCTCGATATGGGCGTTGGAGGTTCTACAAGTAAATTGATCCCTGAAGATTATGGCTACCCCCCCTCCCCTCCCTTTGGGTCTATGTAAGGCTTGGCAGAGGTACCCTGTGGGAAGGGCCGTGACGATGTCCGAGTCGGAGCTATCTGATAGCCATGTTTCCGTTAAAAACAGTAGATCGAAATCCTGATCTTGGATTAACAGGTTGGTTTCGAGAGCATGTTTAGGAAGGGAGCGGCAGTTAAGAAGTCCTATCTTTAATCCGGGTTTTATCGAGCTCAAGGGAGTCGGATTGCAGCATATACAATTAGAGAAGGGTTTACCATCAATATGCGTGTGGTAGCAGGCAAGGACTTTCTTAGGTTGGAGTGCGCGGAGCGCGTCTCCAGTATACACCACACGGTCATGAGGGCCATCTGGCAGAGTCACTGGGCCTGGGTCCGTCTGGGCCCGGACGGGCCCAGACGGGCTTGCCTTTGGCGCGCCTTCGGCGCGCTGACGGCGCGCCCGCTGCGCCCGTCCGCTGCGCTCCCTGAACTGACACATTATTTATGGGCGAAAAAGGGGAGTTGGCAAGAAGTGGGCGTGACCACCCAGAGGGGGCGTGTCCTAGTCTCCTCGCGGCCGGTGATGGCGGCGTGCGAGTGGGTCCTGTGTCACACAGCGTTCAGATCGGCTGTTTCAAGTGATACAGGTCAGTGCAGGGGGAAGGGCGCAAAGTGGGTTAAAAACACAGGTTTCACACAATTTTTTTTAAATACAAATTCAATTTCAGTGCTAAGCGTCGCTCCCGGCTTTCCGCCTCAGGAGATTAGGGTAAAGTGCAGCTCTAGTGGTCAGAGCGCGCTTTTATATGATTTGGCAAGAAGTGGGCGTGGCCACCCGGAGGGGGCATGTCCTAGTCTCCTCGCGGCCGGTGATGGCGGCGTGCGAGTGGGTCCTGTGTCACACAGCGTTCAGATCGGCTGTTTCAAGTGATACAGGTCAGTGCAGGGGGAAGGGCGCAAAGTGGGTTAAAAACACAGGTTTCACACAATTTTTAAAAAAATACAAATTCAATTTCAGTGCTAAGCGTCGCTCCCGGCTTTCCGCCTCAGGAGATTAGGGTAAAGTGCAGCTCTAGTGGTCAGAGCGCGCTTTTATATGATTTGGCAAGAAGTGGGCGTGGCCACCCAGAGGGGGCGTGTCCTAGTCTCCTCGCGGCCGGTGATGGCGGCGTGCGAGTGGGTCCTGTGTCACACAGCGTTCAGATCGGCTGTTTCAAGTGATACAGGTCAGTGCAGGAGGAAGGGCGCAAAGTGGGTTAAAAACACAGGTTTCACACAATTTTTTAAAATACAAATTCAATTTCAGTGCTAAGCGTCGCTCCCGGCTTTCCGCCTCAGGAGATTGGCTGTGTGGCTAGCACGCTTTTTAGCGGTTTGTAGATATGAAGTTGCAATATTTGAAACAAGAGGAGTAAAAACTAGGGCGCGCGGAGAAGCTCTCTGGCGTCCAATTTCTAACTGGAAAGCGGGGATTATACCCACGGGCATTGGTTGATTTGAAATTTATGAACCTTTAAATTATGTTTTTTGATTATATTATTGTTTTTAAGTTCTTGTTCTGATTAATTTAATTCTGAGCTCTCACTTTGAATTTAAATGTCTTAGTAAGTGCTTAGTTTGTATTAATTTGCCTTACCTCCTCTACGATCTAGCTTTATTGTGTTATTTTCTGTAATTTTGCTAAATTGTATCATGCTTTTTCCTGGTTTACAAAAATAAAAATAAAAAAAAATAAAAAAGGAAGTGCCATTGGCACCTGAAAAGACGATGGACCCCAGCACGGCACTGTCTTTTCTTGGAATTGGATTGACTCCAGAAAAATGCAAGCCCGGTTACCGGATGATAAAAGGGATAAAATGCTGGAATTGCTTAACGCCATGCTGGTACAGGGAAAAGTAATGGTCAAAGAGATACAGGCCTTGCTAGGGCATCTCATTTTTGCATGTAGGGTAGTGAGAGTAGGGAGAACCTTTTGCAGGATGTTATGAATGGCATTAGCAGAGAACAGATTGCATCATCATCATGGTCCTTTCTCTGCAGGCGTAAAAGAAGATTTGTGAATGTGACAAGTTTTTCGGCAAACTTTCAATGGCATTACACTGGCACGGGAGGGGGATCTCATTTGGGATGTGCAGATATTGTCAGATGCAGCAGGCAGCAAAGGTTTTGGCCTCTACTGGCAGGGGAAGTGGTGTGCAGAGCAGTCGCTGACAGAATGGAAGGAAGGAGGTAGGTCCATTGCATTTCTGGAGTTCTCTTTCTCCTTAGTTGTGGCAGTGACACTATGGGGTAGTCAGCTTGTGCATAGGAAGATGACTTTATTAGTTGATAATAGGGTGTTTGTAGGGATTGTGAACCATCAGTCACCATGGGACGAACAAGTGTTCCAGTTGTTGAGGGTTTTGTCCTAGGTTGTTTGTGTCATGATATAGTGTTTGGAGCATTGTACGTCCCAGGTGTGGACAATGACATAGCGAATGCTTTGTCACTTTCGGTGGGGGGGAGATTCTGTGGGTTGGCCAAGGATGCCAACAGGATCCCGACGCCCATGCCTCAGCAGTTGTGGTACGCAGGTGTCAGGATTCGCACCCTCCTGACCACGTGGGATGCTCTAGGGGCTCACCTTTTGTAAAAACCTCTGTTTGTTTTCAGCTCCCGGAGACGGAGGTTAGTGATCAAGGAACATCTGATATTCCGGGCTTCTAGCCCTTTAACACCGAGGCCAGCCTGCAGTCAAGCTCTTCCTTTGGAGACAACTCGTGAAAGGATTCATCCACTTTACAAAGGTGGAGCTTCAACCAGGAAGAGAAGAACCGAGGAGGACGCCAAAGTGACGACTGTGGAGGATTCAGAACTGGTGGAGAGGAGGACGGCTGCTGCAGGATCGACTTCCGACGTGGGTCCAAGTGTCCAGGAGCCAGGAGGCTTTCACCGCGCAGCGCCCAGCTTTGGACCAGGAGGTTCGTGGCTACAACAGGTGCGTGATTGGCTCCAGGGGTCAGGGCGATGGGCGGTTGACTCCTCCCGTGATGGCCATTAAGACGAGCGGGATCTGTGCCTTTACCTAGAGGGTCAAACCCCGATCCTGGTGCTGGTTTCCCTTTACCCTCACGGCCCGGCCACAGTGATGTGCCTTCCCCCTTCCTTCAAAACTAAGCAGTAGCCTGATAGTAAGGCTGGGTTCTCTTTTTCTTTCCTTTTCCCTTCCGCATACCGCTGATTGGAGAGTCCGTGAAGAAGCAACGCGACCCCGGAAGAGGCAAAGTGCTAATTCCTCACAACAGTGCAAAATTACCCATTGGATTTTCTTCTCTCATTTTGTTTGTATATATATATATATATTTTGGGACTGGACTAAATCCTTGAATAAACAACCCCTACAAAATCACTCTCTGCCTTGGGCGTTCTCTTACCCCACAACACGTGGTGGAGAATGCGGGAATAAGGCTCCATTGACAGGTACAAATGGAGGCGCTCATCTAACACCTGGTGGAAGGGCAGAAAATGCTGGAATGGGTATTGGAGTGCCAGTTCAATAGCGCTCAGGCGGATAGGGACACCTTTAGGGACCAAATGAGAGCCCCGCTGGATACACGGTTGAGAGTTGCCGAGGAGTCTCCATCTTCCGGGGCTGCCCAGAAGATAACACAGACCTCTGCAACTGCCCCCACGGTGTCCCTACAAAAGTACATTCCAGGAGAGGACCCGGAGGCTTTCCTGCTATATTTTGAGAGAGCTGCCCGGGCTTCAGGCTGGCCTGTGTCCAAATGGCCATTTTCTTTGGCCCCACTCTTGTCAGGGGAGGCCCAAGCCACCTACCAGGTGGCCAATGCAGGAGGAGTTACCCCCTATGAGGAGGTGAAAGCGGTGATCCTCATCCATTTACGAATGGATGCATAGGCTTATCGCCTGAGGTTCCACCGTGAAAAAGGGAATCCCAATGACCAAACAAAAGAGGACATCATGAATGCTATAATCCTAGAACAATTCTTGGAAGCCCTTCCTTATGCTACCCAAAGATGGCTGAGACAGCATGCCGGTTTAACCATGGACAAGGCAGTCGAGATGGTAATGCCTGTTGTTCGGGCACATCCTCGTGCTATCCCTTGGGAGCCGGAGAAAGGGATGAAAACCAACCCCTTACTTGGAAGACTGCTCAGGCCTACTAAAGAACCTGAACAAGTCAGAGTACCAAAACCAGAACCCCTCATTGCCTGACAACCCCAGTGCTTCGAATGTGGTGAGCGGGGCCGCATTGCCCGGGTCTGTCCCCGAAAGAAAACAGACACGCCTATGAATATTAACTACATGCCTTGCAACCTCATGTACACGGCAGAGATGGGGACCTGTTTCTACGTAAGTGTTACCATTAACACTCACTCAGTTACTGCCTTGTTAGATTCAGGGTGTCAGCAATCCATGATCAGAAGCCACTTAATCATGTCAGAACAGAGGATTCCAGGGTGACAGATAGTGATACGGTGTGTCCATGGAGACATCCGTATCTATCCAACAGCCAGACTAGCTATTCGCTGTCAAGCGAAAGAGGGCCCATCATTGGTCACTGTAGGCATTATGGCTAACCTTCCTGAGGACATTTTATTGGGTACCGATAACCCCAACTTTCTTTCCCTCTTTTTGAATACAGTGCGTACTACAACCAATAAAGACAGCACCCCCGCCTTTTTGACTCAGGAGCCCTGGAAGATAGATAAGAACTTCCACTGGGCTCAAACAAATGATGCCACCCTTTTCCATGCCTGGCAAGAGGCCATAAACCCTCCGCCTGGCAATAGACTAACTTATCCCACTTTTTGAATACAGAACGGTCTTCTCTATAGAATCACTAGCCCTACAGTGCCTCTCCAACTCTTAGTACCCAGGAATTTAGAGAACAGGTCCTATTTTTTGCCCACTCCCACTTGTTAGCCGGTCACATGGGAGCATAGAAAACAACAGAAAACATCCTAAGGCACTTCTATTGGCCTGGCATATATGCACAGATTATGAAATACTGCCAGGAGTGTTCGGTCTGCCAATTAAGAAACCCCTATTGTCCACCACAGGTTCCTTTACAACCCCTGCCCATCATAGGACAGCACTTTGAGTGCGTTGGCATTGATCCTCAAAAGGGCATCAATACGTCCTGGTCTTGGTGGATTATTGTACCCGGTTCCCCGAAGCCTTTCCTCTTAGAACCCCCACAACCCAGGTTCTTGCAGACAAGCTGCTGGAGTATTTCTCCCGGGTCGTTTTCCCCAACAGATTTTGACAGATCAAGGAACCCCGTTTGTCTCGAAGCTAATGTCTCAAGTGTGTAAACTGCTGGATGTTAGACACATCAAAACTTCAGTTTACCATCCACAGACAGATAGTTTAGTCAAGAGATACAACGGTTCCTTAAAAATGATCCTAATTAAACTGTTGACAAATGAAGGGAAGGACCAGGACCGTCTCCTTCCCCTGGCTCTTTTCGTCATCCGAGGACAGACTCAGAGCAGTTTGGGGTGTTCCTACTTTGAACTCCTCTATGGTAGACAGCCTCGGACTCTGTTAGAGATGATAAAGAGACCTGGGAAAAGGAGGAAAATAACACTCAGAGCCTTCTATATTACTCCCGACATTTGCGGTCTAGGATCGGTAAACTACGGGACCTGGCTCACCAAAATCTAAAAAAGAGTCAGGAGAGACAAAGATACCACTACGATAAAGGAACAAAATGGCGGTCCTTACAAGTAAACGATTGGGCCTTGGTTCTGTTACCTTCCTCTCTGTACAAAGTGAAAAGCGAATGGAAGGGCCCCTATAAAGTGGTAGGGACCATAGGACGGACTACATACTGTCTGCAGGGAAACCCCCAGAAAACCCAGTCCTATCACATCAACCTCTTAAATAAGTGGTGGGGGGCCCCTCCGTGAACCATCCAGTTGTCTCTCCCTGAGGAAAAAAATCCTTGTACCCTGGAGAAGCTAGTAGTACACGAGGACCTCCCCAAGGAGAAACTCACTGACCTAATAAACCTTTTCCTTCCTCACCAAAATCTCTTTTCCGATAGTCCCAGAAGAACTCCCCTAGTGGAACACCACATGGACACCAAACCGGGCGAGGTGATAAAACAAAAACCATACAGAATCCCGGCGGCCCATCGAGCAGCCGTCTCAGAAGAAATATGCAAAATGTTGCAGATGGGTGTAATTAGACCATCACAGAGCGAGTGGTCATTTCCCATTGTCCTCTTTCCCAAACTGGACGGGTCCATTCGGTTTTGTATTGATTTTAGAAAAATTAATGCCATCTCTAAATTGGACTTCTATCCCTTGCCCCGGGTAGATGAGTTGACGGAGAAACTAGGGAACGCCCGGTATATCACCAGTCTGGACTTGACCAAGGGAGACTGGCAGGTACCCCTGTGAAGCATTGACCAAGAAAAGACCTCCTTTTCCACCCCTGACGGTCTGTTCAAATTCACTGTTTTGCCTTTTGGTTTGCACGGTGCCCCCGCAAACTTTCAACGGTTGATGAATAAGGTCTTACGGTCCCATCAGGCATACTCCTCTGCCTACCTCAATGATATAGTGATCTTCAGTCCTACTTGGAAAACACATCTAGAGCACTGTCGTCTGGTGGTGCAGGAGTTACAAGCCGCAGGCCTTCACATCAATGCCGGGAAGTCTCGTTTAGGGTTTCACCGTGTGAAGTACCTAGGGTACCTGCTAGCTAAAGGTTGTATTGAACCCGAGAAGGAGAAGGTCAAGGCCATTACTGACATACCTGTCCCTGTTACCAAGAAAGACGTTTGTGCCTTTTTGGGTCTCCTAGGATATTATAGACACTTTATCCCACAATACTCAGAGATAGCGGCACCATTGACAGACCTCCTTAAAAAATCCACTCCTAACAACTCAGTGCTACACCCCTCTCCTCAGGTCTTAGAAGCCATAAGTAGACTAAACAAGCATTTGCAATGCAATATGTCTCCATTAATTAAGTTTGAGCTATTGACATTGCTAAATATTGCAACACCATTTGCAACAAAAGTCAATAAATTGTAGGCCCAAAAAATATATATATTTTTTTTGCAATGGTGGCATGCTGCGCTTTAGATGAATATGTTTAAAAGTAAAGTGCGCCATACTGCGATTGCTACAATAGTTAATTGTGGATGCGTTAACAATTGATGTGTGCACTGATGGCTGGTGGTGTGTGTGCCTGTAGAAATTGTGCACTGATGGCTGGTGGTGTGTGTGCCTGGTGGAAGTGTGCACTGCCGGCTAGTGGTGTGTGTGCCCGGTGGAAGCGTGCACTGACGGCTGGTGGTGTGTGTGCCCCTGCGAAAGCATGCACTGACGGCTAATGGTGTGTGCCTGGTGAAAGCATGCACTGATGGCTGGTGGTGTGTGTGTGCCTGGTGAAAGCGTGGACGGACGGCTGGTGGTGTGTGTGCCTGGTGAAAGCGTACACTGACGTCTGGTGGTGTGTGCCTGGTAGAAGCGTGTACTGATGGCTGGTGGTGTTTGTGCCCGTTGAAAGCATGCACTGACGACTGATGGTGTCTGTGCCTGGTGAAAGTGTGCACTGACGGTGTGGTTGTGTGTGTGGTTGTGAGTGTGTGATTGTGTGTGTGGTTGTGTGTGTGTGTGGTTGTGCGTGTGTGTGGTTTTGTGTGTGTGATTGTGTGTGTGGTTGTATGTGTGGTTGTGTATGTGGTTGTGTGTGGTTGTGTGTGTGTGGTTGTGGTAGTGAATGTGTGTGGTTGTGTGTGTGGTTGTGGTTGTGTGGTTGTAGTTATGTGTGTGGTTGTGTGTGTATGGTTGTGTGTGTGGTTGTGTGTATGTGGTTGTGTGTGTGGTTGGGTGCGGTTGGGTGTGGTTGTGTGTGTGTGGTTGTGTGTGTTGTTGTGTGTGTGAGTGGTTGTGTGTGAGTGAGTGTGTGGTTGTGTGTGGTTGTATGTGTGCTTGTGGTTGTGTGTGTGGTTGAGTGTGTGTGGTTGTGTGTGTGTGGTTGTGTGTATGTAGTTGTGTGTGTGTGGTTGTGTGTGTGTGTGTGTGTGTGGTTGTGTGTGTGTGGTTGTGTGTGTCGTGTGTGGTTGTGTGTGTGGTTGTGTGTGTGGTTGTGTGTGTGGTTGTGTGTGTGTGGTTGTGTGTGTGGTTTTGTGTGTGTGTGTGTGTGTGTGTGTGTGTGGTTGTGTGGTTATTTATTTTATTGTATGCGTTTTTATATAACACAGACTTTACCCGAAGGTGTCAGAGTGCTTCACAATAGGAACAGTAATGATACATGAGGAGAAAATTACATGAGAACAAATTACAAAAGCAAACATTAAGTGTGGTTGTGTGTGGTTGTGTGTCTTTGTGGTTGTGAGTGTGGTTGTGTGTGTGGTTGTGGTTGTGTGGTTGTGTGTAGCTGTGTGTGGTTGTGTGTGTGTGGTTGTGTGTGTGGTTGTGTGTATGGTTGTGGTTGTGTGTGGTTGTGTGAGTGTGTGGATGTGTGTGTGTGTGTGGTTGGGTGTGTGTGGTTGTGTGTGTTGTGTTTGTTGTTGTGTGTGTGGTTGTGTGTGGTTGTGTGTGTGGTTGTGTGTGTGTGTGTGTGGTTGTGTGTGTGGTTGTGTGAATGGTTGTGTGTGTGTGTGTGTGGTTGTGTGTGTGGTTGTGTGTGTGTGTGCGTGGTTGTGTGTGTGGTTGTGTGTGTGGTTGTGTGTGTGTTTGTGTGTGTGTGTGTTTGTGTGTGTGTGTGTGTCTGGTTGTGTGTGTGTGGTTGTGTGTGGTTGTGGTTGCGTGTGTGTGGTTGTGGTTGTGTGTGTGTGTGCGTGGGTGTGTGTGTGGTTGTGGTTGTGTGTGTGTGTGGTTTTGTGTGTATGTGGTTGTGTGTGTGTGGTTGTGGTTGTGTGTGTGGTTGTGTGTGTGCTTGTGGTTGTGTGCGTGTGTGTTGTGTGTGTGGTTGTGGTTGTGTGTGTGGTTGTGTTGTGTTTGTGGTTGTGTGGTTGTGTGGTTGTGTGTGGTGTGTTTGTGTGTGTGATTGTGGTTGTGTGTGTGTGTGGTTTTGTGTGTATGTGGTTGTGTGTGTGTGGTTGTGGTTGTGTGTGTGTGTGGTTGTGTTTGTGGTTGTGTGTGTGTGTTGTTGTGTGTGTGGTTGTGTGTGTGGTTGTGTGTGTGTGTGTGGTTGTGTGTGTGTGAGGCAGCCAGCCACCCTGCACTAGCTGCTGAAGGCAGCCAGTCACCCTGCCTCGTTGCACTTGCACGATGAGATGCCAGCTGGTGAAGGCGGCCAGTCACCTTGCTTCTCTGCACTGGAATGATGTAGGTTCACAAATGTTATCACTTTATTCCTCCCTGGTGTCCCCTCAAGTCTTTCTTCCATCCCCATCCTCACCATGAGAGACTGAAAGACTGAGATGAAAGGAGTGACTGGTTGAGAAAAGGACAGCCTCTGCTGAAAGGAGGGACAGAATGATGAGGGGAGAGATAGCCCGTGTAGTACAGGATGGCAGTACCACTAGAAGACAGTGGCAGGAGGAGTCCACTTCTAAGTCGAGAGCTTCTGGTGAAAGGAGGAACGGAGTGACTTGGAGAGGGGGAGACAGCCCATGGGGAGGGCAATTAGGAGAGAATGAAGGGGTGAAGTGAATGGAGGAGACTGGTAAGAAGCAGATACTCTAGTGAAGGAAGGGGCAAGGTGACTAGGAGAGCGCAGAGACAGCCTAGAGTGGTGGTGGGGAGTGCCACAAGGATAGACCGAAAAGCTGAGATGAAATAAATGGCCGGGTTAGAAACAGAGAGCCTCTGGTGAAAGGAGGGGCAGGGTTACAAGGAGACAGGAGAGACAGCTGCGAATAACCGGTGGGCTGCATCCCCAAATGCAACGCCCCAGCTTCCAAGCCACAGATCATAGATCTATTGCATTGACATTGTGAACCCCCCACTTTAGCAGCTAGAGCAGGGTGGGGCTCTATATGTACCACTTCTGTCTGCAACTTGGCAGATAAACAGGTAACTTTAACGCAATAAAGAGGAAGAAAAAAGATGGGCTAGTAGTAGAAAAGGGGAACGAGAACTATTGGCTATGCAAATGTTTTTTAATTTTTTTTTTTTAAAGAACAAGTAGTGCTATCAGGCTCCAGCTGCCACTTAAAGGTAGAGAGAGAGAGAAGTGTGTAGAGAGAGAGCGAGAGAGAGAGGCCTGTAGAAAGAGAGAGAGAGGTGTGTAGAGAGAGAGAAAGAGGTGGGTAGAGAGAGGTGGGTAGAGAGAGAGATGGGTAGAGAGAGAGGGTGTAGAGAGAGAGAGAGGTAGAGAGAGAGGTAGAGAGAGGTCGAGAGAGAGGTAGAGAGATAGAGGTACAGAGAGAGGTAGACAGAGAGAGGTAGAGCGAGAGGTAGAGAGTTGGAGAGGTAGAGAGGTAGAGAAGTAGAGAGTTAGAGAGGTAGGTAGAGAGGGAGGTAGAGAGGGAGGTAGAGAGAGAGGTAGAGAGAGAAAGAGAGGTGTGTAGAGAGAGAGAGGCGAGAGGGCCATGTAGAGAGAGAGGGGTATGTAGAGAGAGAGAGAGGGGTGTGTAGGGAGAGAGAGGGGTGTGTAGAGAGAGAGGTGTGTAGAGAGAGAAAGAAGTGTGTAGAGAAAGAGTGGTGTGTAGCGAGAGAGAGGTGTGTAGAAAGTGAGAGAGGTGTGTAGAGAGAGAGAGGTGTGTAGAGAGAGAGAGGTAGGTAGAGAGAGGTGTGTAGAGAGAGAGAAAGAAGTGTGTAGAGAGAGAAAGGTAGGTAGAGAGAGGTGGGTAGAGAGAGAGGTAGAGAGAGAGAGGTAGATTAATTGTGATACTAGCACCATCTTGTTATTAATTAACTGGTTACCTATTTCACTGTGAGGGATCTACCACTGCGCATTTTCTAGAAACCCGTTTCACGTGAGAAAGTTCACGCAAACCAATCCTTTCACAGAGTGTTGTTGTGTGTCTGCAGTGGTAGTGTTTCACTGCACCGGGCTGGTTGTCAGATGAGCACCTTCTCCTCTTAGTAGATGGAGTATTATTCATGAGTTGAAGAGCAAGATGGGAAGTTAAGTAGTAAAACGGGGTGGGGTCTAAGAGCAAGACAGAAAGTAGAGGTGGGCTAGCAAGCCAATTCATAAAGTGAGCCAAGAATGGCGTGACTGTAAGAGTCGAAGCACGAGTCGTGCCCTTGAAAGATTGGGCATGTATCTCATGCAATATTATGTAAATACTTCATGCAGCCCCTTTAAAATTAAAAAAAGGGTCCACCTCTGTATTTCAATTTAGTAGATTACATTACTTCACTACATCGAGTGAAATCTGTTGAAACTAAAACTTGAAACAAAAAAATAGGACAGCATTTGTGTATTTCAAAAAGGCATTGGGGAGGATGAGTGCCTGGCGTGCGTGGTCCAGCTCTATTTTGGCTTGCCAGAAACCATGTGACCAAGAGCCCAGCCAGCCCCTGATATCTGGACCGAACTAGGCTCGGGCCTTACCTTGCTTGCCCACCTCTAGTAAAAGTAATATAAAAAGGAACCTAATGCCAAGAAATAGGGAAACTCTACCATTTCAAGTTTCATCTTAACAATAACAATTCTGAAGAATGCTCGCAACTTACTACAGCCGGCTGAAACGTGGGGATTAATTATAACCACCGTCATGGATCTCACGGGCTAAAGTTATGTTGCCCAACCCACGAGTAAATCAAAGCGCCTACCTCCTCCCAATACAGGACAAATATTCAAATAAATCATTCCCCCTTCTCATTACCTCCTCGTCCGTCTTCCTCGCCACAGTAATTACCCATGAGCCTCCGGCTCCCACAGAAACTCCAAGCATAAATCTTTCGCTCTAGTCTCCCTCTCCCTCCTCCAAGATGGCCCCCAGTGGCTACAGCCAATCCCATAAAGGGATACAGAAACCACCAAAACGACCTGTTCTTTTTTTTCTGCACTACTCCGAGTGCTGTCTCCCTGGTATACAGGTGAGTGGGGCTGGGGTCTTGCTTGAGCAGCCCCGTGGGTCCATTGGTATCTCGTCAGGGGGAAGTAGTTTTATTGTGTATATTGCTGTGTTTGTTGCCTTTGTTGGATATATATATATAATTCCCCCCCCTGCGTTTGCCTACGCGCTCCGTGTCCTGCTTTAGCGGACTTTGGAGGCGTTTGATTACGAGCTTCGGTCGCTTTGGACCTCGCTCTGGGTGGGGGCACCTGGGGTCCTGCTGTGCAGGGCCATTCTCGGTTTGCTCTCTTGCCCGGCCACGCGTCCTGCTGAGCGGACATGGCGTGGCCGGGTGCGATTGTTCAGGGAGCCGGAGGCTCCCGTTCCCTCCCGCTTACCTGCTGACACTTCGGGGAAGGCGGGGGCGGCGGTGGTCGCGCCTCCAGTCTGTCCCTATCTCTGAACCTTGCTGGGTCTTCCATGCGCTGCAGTTTCAGGCCGCTTTTGCGTTGTGCGCGTGGGTCTGAATGAGCTCATATGCTCTTTGGGGGCGTGTGATAGGTTGTTTGTGTGGTTGCCTAGCTACCTCAAGACCTTTTTTTACCGGGAGAGTTGGTTTCTCGTTTGCCTGTGTTTGTACACTCGTGTCTGGAGGTCATGGAGCGTGGTTCCTCTGACTTACCTGCTCCTGGTTCCTTGGCGGAGGCTTCTGCTTCAAGGGTGATGATTCCTTCTATGGAGTTATTACAACAAATGATTAATTCTGCTGTGGCTGCGGCATTACAGGGCCAGGGGCCAATTCCTGCTGACAAGAGGGCCAGATGTGATGACGCTCCTGCCTGCTCTTGATTCAGACGCAGAGGAGGATGTTGACATCAAGGGTCGCTTTGTGCAGGGGGCCGATCTTAAGTTGGTCCTTGGACACATTCGCAGAAATTTGGTGTTTCCTGATTCTGTGGCCCCTCTAGAGGATGATTTATTCTCTCAGTATCAGCGTCCTGAGCCTGAGTCTTTTCCCATTCATTCTTCGGTATTGAAGGTTTTGAAGACGGAATGGAAAGATGTGGACAAGGGATCTTTTCTGCGTTTTCTGAATAAACGCTATCCTCTGCAGGATTTTTCCGTGAAGTTTCGTTCCTCGGTCAAGGTGGATTCCTTGATGGCCAGTTTGTCCTCTCATGGGGTGGTTGTTTCTGAATATTCCTCTCCTGCTGACCCTGTAGATCGTAAGGTGGATGGTGCGGTAAAGCTCACTTTTGCAGCAGCTAATTTCTCCATCCGGGCTGCGGCCTATTCTTCTTATGCCATCCAATCTTTACTTAAGGATTTTCAATCTTTAGCGGAGTTATTGGACCAGGGGGAAGATGTCTCTTCTACTCTGGCGATGATGGAACAACAGGTTCGGCTGCTGTCTGATGTTTCTTTTGATTCGTTGGGGGCAGCTGCTTCTGCTGCTGGGTCTTCTATCGCTGCAAGGTGGCAGTTGTGGCTCCGGTCATGGAAGGCTGATGCTGCGCAGAAGGGTCTCCTAATGAAGATCCCATTCTCTGGTGTGAAACTGTTTGGCTCTCCCTTGGAGGAGATGGTTAAGAAGACAGCGGAAGACCGTAAGCTTCTGGCTCCTGAGCTTTCTGGCCGCTTCTGGACTTTTGGTTCCCAGAGGGCTTTTGGTCCTTCGCGGAGGAGCCGTGCTGGTCATAACTTTCGTGGGAAGGGGCGTGGCCGGGGTGCTCCTTCCTTTGACAAGTCCCGGTTCTCCGGTGTTTCTACCTCCTCCGCTCCCGCTTCGAAATCCTGACTGGATCGCTCCTGGAGTGGGTCCGGCTGGGGGTCGCCTCACTTGCTTCATGGACTCTTGGTGCGAGACTGTGTCAGATCAGTGGGTGCTACAGGTGGTGTCCGGAGGTGTGCGTCTTGGATTTACCCTGACTCCCCCAGACTGTTTCAGGTCCACTCCATGTCCCAGGGACGCTCTGAAGCGGGTGTCTTTTTTGGAGGGTGTCGAGTCCCTTGTTCTGAAGAAAGCCTTGATTCCCGTACCCGTGGATCAATTGGGGTTGGGGGTTTATTCCATCCTCTTCCTGGTGACAAAACGCACAGGGGATCTCAGACCTGTGATGGATTTTAAATGGGTGAATACTTTCGTTCCTCATCAACAGTTCAAAATGGTTTCCCTCCAGGTGATCCTTCCTCTGATCTCTCCAGGGGATTTTCTGGCCTCCATAGACTTGAAAGATGCTTATCTGCATGTGCCTGTTCACCCGGATTCTCAGAGGTTTCTCCGTTTCTGCATCCTGGGTCGTCACTATCAGTTCCAGGTATTGCCTTATGGCCTCTGCTCTTCGCCCAGAATTTTTACTAAGGTTCTGGCTCCTCTTACTGGACATTTACTTGGGGAGGGCATTAGTGTTTTTCCTTATCTGGACGATATTTTAATTTCTGCTTCTTCTCTTTCGAAGGTGGAGTTGCATGTCCGAAGAGTGTGCCATGTCCTGGAGCATCACAGGTTCCTGGTGAATGTTCCGAAGTCCTCCCTGGTTCCTGCGCAGGAATTGACTTTCATTGGGGCTCTGTTCAAGACTCTGTTGGGAATAGTGTTCCTGCCCCCTGCACGGATTCTGTCACTGATGTCTGCTGTGTGGTCCCTGTTGTCGGGGCCTTCTCATCTGTGAGCCTGTGGTTGAGGGTTCAGGGGTTGATGTCTGCATCCTTGTTGGCCGTACCATGGGCTCGCCTTCATATGTATCCGGTGGAGTCCCACATTTTGTTGCATTGGGACCCCTGTTCCCTAGATATGAGTGTTTTGATACCTATGTCCAGAGATGGTCGAGTGGTCCTGGATTGGTGGTTGGACGAGGGTCATCTGTCCAGGGGCCACCTGTTTCTGGTTGTTCCCACCCGGGTTCTCGCTTCAGATGCCAGCCTGCTGGGGTGGGGTGCTACTCTGGGGGATTCGACGACTCAGGGAGTTTGGTCTCGGTCTGTGTTGTCTTGTTCTTCCAACTACAAGGAGCTAAAGGCCGTCCTTTTGGGTCTGTTGGCCTTCTCGGATCTTCTTCAGGGTCACCATGTACAGGTCCGGACGGACAATTAGGTGGTGATGTCCTATGTCAACCATCAAGGGGGGTGCAGGGTTCGTTCCCTCGGTTGCCTCGGCCGTCGGATTTGTTGTTGGGCGGAGGTGAACCTGGCGTCCCTATCTGCGATTTACCTGCCTGGTCAGGAGAACACTGTGGCGGATTGTCTGAGCCGTGTTCCCATCCATGGGGCTCTGTCCCTGACGCCCTTGATGTTCAGGAAGTTACGGAGAATGTTTGGGTCTCCGGTGGTGGACCTCTTTGCTTCCCAGGCCAATGCCAAAATCTGCTGCTTTTGTACGATTATGCCTTGCCGGGATGCTTGGAGGGTGGACGCTCTGTCATTCCTGTTCCCGAGGGGCCTGTTGTATGCTTTTCCTCCTGTTCCCCTGATTCCGGCGGTCTTGCAGAAGATCAAGAGGGAGGGGTCCTTTGTCCTTCTGGTCGTTTTGGGGTGGTGCCGTTGCCCTTGGTATCCCCTCTTGTTGGAATTGGCAGTGACCCCGGGGTGGGCCTTGCCATTCGTGCCTTACCCTCTGTTGGGCCCTCTGCTTCCTCTGCCTTTGTTTCGGTCCCTGGGTCTGCGGGCCTGGCTCTTGAGAGGGATTCGCTGATGCGTGTGGGTTGTTCTTTGGCTGTTGCTGGGGTCGTTCAGAAGTCCCGGCGGCCTTATACGCTTATGTCCTACGCTAAGCATTGGGATAATTTTGCTGCTTGGTGTGTGGGTTGCGGGCTGTCGATGGCTTCTTTGGACCCGGCTCGCATTCTGGATTTTTTGAATGATGGGTTTGAGTTGGGCTTGGCCATTTCCACTCCCCGGGCTCAGTGGGCCGCCATTAGGGGATTTCATATCCTCCCTTTGGTTTCATTTTCCCCTTTGGTAGCACGGCTTTTTAAATCTCTGTCTTTCCACCGTCCACAACCTATCCTGTGTCCTCCTCCTTGGGACCTTCCTTTCGTGTTGAGTTCCTTCCAGGTGTCTCCTTTCGAGCCTTTGGAGTCGGTGGACTTGAAGTTTTTGACGCTCAAGGTCGTATTTCTTGTGGCTATTGCTTCTGCCCGGCGTATTGGGGAGTTGGGTGCCTTCCTGCGGTCTGCTCTGTTTTTGGTTATTTTGGCGGATCGTGTGGTCTTGCGCCCTCATCCTACGTTTGTGTGGCGGATTCTTATTTTCACCGGTCTGCGGAGGTGGTTCTTCCAGTTCTTTGCCCTGATCCTTCCTCGGCTGAGGATTGCCTTTTGCACCTCTTGGATGTTCGTCGTGCCTTATTGAAATATTTGTCACGCACTTCTTCCTTTTGTAAAGTGGACAATTTGTTTGTCAATTTTGGTTTGTCCCGTCAGGACCTGAAGCCCTCCCTCTCCACAGTCAGTCGTTGGATCAAAGAGGCCATTCTGTTGGCGTATGGTTCTGTTCCTGTGGTTCCCTCTCTTCCTGTTCAGGGTCGGTCCACCAGGTCTGTTGCTGTGTCGTGGGCTGCTTTCAAGGGGGTCTCCATGGAGGATGTTTACAGGGCTGCCACTTGGTCGTCCCCTCATACCTTCATGTCCCATTACCGCCTTCAGGTTTGTAGTGTAGTTCCTATATTCCCAATAGGCTTTGCGCATTGGAATAACATAAACGATAGTTTAGACGTAGGACTGAGGTCGACTAGGTCTCTACTGAATATGTTAGACTCAATTATGAATGCCAGCTAGCTCAGAGGTCAATAGAAACTTTCTCGAGTGAACAGGAAGGAGTTAACTTTCCTGAATAGACAAGAAGGGATTAGCTTCTGACAACCGCATAAACATGACAACTTTGCTCCCTCAGAATAAAGAGTATATCTCCAGAGTTGTGTGAAAACAATAGACAGCTATTTCACTCAGTCAATCGTGCATGCTTAGTTTCACCAGAGTGCAGAGAAATAGAGAGACAGGCGTTTTCAATAAAAGTTGTTATTTATTGAGCAGTCCTCTTTCTCATGCAAGAGAAGTGAATTGCCACAATTGCAATACTTGTCATAAAGTAAAGTGTGTACAGGAAAAGGAGTATTATGAAATAATGCTGTAAAAGCATTGATATGGTTTCTGAGCCATATGATACTTAAAACGGATAAAATACATAAAATACATACAATTATAAAAGGTTGACTAAACGTGCTCAACTGGTGTTTCTAAAATACGCCTACCCCGGTGTACCTGACCTAAGCCTAATACGTGGGAAGGAGTAAGTAAGTTAAGATAGTTTTGCCAAGAATCTGCATCAAGAATTCTCTAAGGATCTAATCAACTCCGTACCTTGTTTATAGAATGAAGGAGGTCTTGTATCTCTTTCTCAGGACTCGATCTCCCAGCAACCCGCAAGGGTGACTGGAAACACTGGGGCTGGATTTCTCGGCAGGAGAAAAGACAGGGTCTCTCTCAGTGCGTCAAATGGGAGGGTCGGCTTCCTTCAGCACTCGCATCAGCTGGGCGTCGGGCAAGTAGATAGCCGCTCTGCTCCAAACCACCGTGTGTTTGCTTAAGGCAAATGCTGGTATATTTATACCTGAAAGGTGCCGGGTTTGACGTAAGGTTGGACATAAGACGTCACTAAGAACTTACAGTTCTTTCTGGACTCAAGGAGTTCTTGCACAAATCAAAACAAAAGCAGGGGGAATTCCCAGGCTGCTGGAGGCTTGATTTGTTTAAAGAACGCGTTGTACTTTCTAGGAGTCTATGGGAGTAGCCTTGCCGTATTTGGACTGCATTGGCTATGACTAAATATGGATATGATTCTTATGCCTTTATAAGGATATTATTTGTTATAACCACATAAGGGAATGAATCGGGAATATTTAATTAGGGTCCTAGATACGTTTACAACAGGTTGGGGGTGGGGGTTCTGTTTCTTACTGCTGGTATTCCTTGAGGTGTTTCCTTTTGGTTGCTCTGCCTCTTGTGATTAAACTGTTTTTCACTGCATTCGTGTTGTGGACTGCTTTCCTTGCATGAAGCTGATTTGCTTTGGTATCGGCTCATGGGTAATTACTATGGCGAGGAAGACGGACGAGGAGGTAATGCCCCGGTTACTTACCGGTAATCTTCATTACTCCGAGTCCTTGTCTTCCTCGCCACAGTATAGTTTCCCTTCCCTCCCAGCCCTGGTGGTGGCTTCATGTCTGCGGCTTGGTTGTTTAGGTCATTTTGGTGGTTTCTGTATCCCTTTATGGGATTGGCTGTAGCCACTGGGGGCCATCTTAGAGGAGGGAGAGGGAGACTAGAGCGAAAGATTTATGCTTGGAGTTTCTGTGGGAGCCGGAGGCTCATGGGTAATTACTGTGGTGAGGAAGACAAGGACTCGGAGTAATGAAGATTACCGGTAAGTAACCGGGGCATTATCCCAGCTTCTACCTTCTATTCACAAGAGCCTGTAGAATGCATGAAAGGCGAGACGACTCGAGTCAATAGAATCCACAGACGGAAACCCAATAACACAGATGGGATGAACTGATAACAACAGACTAGTGCTAACAATCTGTTCCACAGAGAAGAACCATGATAAGATAATTTACTTAAAACGCCTAATGCTTTTTACTTCAAGTGCGGCTGATAGGAGCATCTTGCCTCTGCCATTGTTACCTGGGGCTGCCAGTCAGTGGTACAAAGACGCCAGTGCACCAAACTGTCACTAATTATGTATGTTCAAGTGATTAGCATTCACTTGTTCACTTGTTCACACCACCCTCTGAATCAGCCGCCTCTAAGAGGAGAAAAGGCTGCAAATTTATTGTAGAGAACGCTGTTAATCCTTTGGGGGGAGCGGGAATGTAAACAGGGCTAGTCGGCATAAAGGTGCTTTGACAACAACAATTATCGGCAGAAACACATGCTAAATAACAAACAGGTGTTCTGTTTCACAACTAGTGCACATTTGATGCTTTCAAGTAGGCAGCACACGCAAACTGTTAGAAGTGCTTTGAAACCAGCTGCAGTGACTGTCAGCCAGACGGGAGTTGTGTGCACTCGCACGCGCAAAAAGGAAATAAACAAGAGAAGGGGTGCAGTCACCTTGATAAGGATTTTATTTGGCACTAGCTTACCCATCTGGCGTTGCTGCGATCTCAGAAGTAAGTAAATTTAAGGAAACTTGTTATGATAACATTCAATTTACATTGTGTCATTTTTATTGAAACTTATTCATTTTAATATGGAAAACATTTTAAAGTGTTGTTTTAATTCTGTTTATTTATTCTGGTGCTTGTGGATACACTGTATTTTTTGTTTTTCCGTCTGGTGCGTACACGAATAAATCAGAAGGTTTTCCGGCGCGTGAGCTGGCCACATACAGTTGTCCATGTGAAAAGCACGGATTCTCCAAATCTAGTCCACACACTTGCAGCGATTGTCCTTGTGCTTTGGTGATGGTCATTGCAAAAGCGAGTCGCACCGTAAACTGTAAACGTTCACTATTGGAAAGATTATGAGGGCCCTGGGGGGCCAGGGAGCCGATATTTAACTTTTTTTTTTTCCAGAAACCTTCGCGGGAGTGTACTCAACAACTTTTAACATTTTTAAAAAAATTTTTTTTTAAATGTATTTATTTATTTTTCCAGAAACCATCGCGGGAGTGTACTCAACAACTTCCCAAAGTTTCATGGCGATCGGATGAATGGTGTAGTAATGCATAAAGGACAAACAGACATACTTTTGTTTTTATATATATAGATTATATTACATGTGTGATATATAGTAGGAAAAATTCAGTAAGAAATTTCGGAAATCCTGCCGGACAGAGTTTGCCTCCAGCTTCTGTACAGGAGCAGTTCCCGCATGGTATACTAGTGCCATCTACTGTATAACGTGTGTATTGCTCAAGCATGAACAGTCATACCGACCAAATGAGTTAATTAATTAAAATAAATTGGAACAGAGTCGCAAAAATGTTTAGTGGGGGGCAAAAAGTATAATCTGTGAAGCCAAACGTGGTTTTGCACATATTTACTACAGTAGAGTCTGGTAGTGGGCAAACGACGTCTTTTCTACGATCGAAAGCTTCGAGGTAGAAGAGTGGGAACATAGGTGCTCTAAGAACAAGCTCTCTGCATTGCGCGGCTGGGGGGGCGGGGGAGCGGATTCCTTTGAAGAGGGAGAGTAGGAAGTGATGCGTGGCTGGGGAGCAGGGGAGCGGCGTTCCTTTGAAGTCGGAAGGGTGGGAGGGAACGAGCATATGGGGTGTGAGTGAGAAGTGAGGCCAAGCGCGCGCTGGCGCAGCTTCGGCTTGAATGCCTCACATACATTGGGGAGAATCTGCACTCCAAAACCCTCTTGGTAGGATTGCTGTTGGCCCTCTATATGTCTCGCCAGCAATGCGCAAGCGCATTGGCAGGCCGAGACCTAAAAAGGTGATCACTAGTGGGCCTGTTTTAGTATCCCCTAACTTTGATTTGCCGTTCATTCTACAGACAGACGCCTTTGAGATCGGTATAGGGGCTGTTCTGTCCCAAGTAACCCCCGACGGTGCAGAGAGACCCATCCTTTTTGTTAGCCGGAAGCTCTTTCCCTGTGAGCGAAATTATCCGGTTATCGAGAAGGAATGTTTGGCGGTAAAATGGGCCATGGAAATACTACGGTACTACCTGGAAGGCAAACGTTTTCAGTTGTACACGGACCATGCCCCTCTAGTATGGATGAGTAGGAACAAAAGCATCAACCTGCACGTTATGCGTTGGTTACTTTCCCTGCAACCTTATGCTTTTCATGTTTGCCATAAAAAGGGGTCAGACAACTCTAATGCGGACTTCCTCTCCCGGATCCCATACGCCCCCGAACAAGACTACTCATGGGGAGGGGTGTGTCAGGATTCCCACCCTCCCGACCCCGTGGGACGCTCTGGAGACTCACCTCTTGTAAAAAAACCCTGCTTGTTTTCAGCTCCTGGAGACGGAGGTTAGTGATCAGGAAACATCTGATATTCCGGGCTTCTGGCCCCTTAACACCGAGGCCAGCCTGCAGTCAAGCCCCGCCTCTGGAGACGACTCGGGAAAGGATTAGTCCGCTTTAAAAAGGTGGAGCTTCAACCAGGAAGAGAAGAACTGCAAGGAGGACGCCGAAGAGACGACTCTGGAGTAGGCAAAACTGGTGGAGAGGAGGACGGCTGCTGCGGGATCAACTTCCGACGTAGGTCCAAGTGTCCAGGAGCCACTTGGCTTTCACCGCGCAGCGCCCAGCCATGGACCAGGAGGTTCGTGGCTACAACAGGTGCGTGATCGGCTCCGGGGGTCAGGGCGACGGGCGGTTGACTCCTCCCAGATGGCAATTAAGATGGGCGGGATCCGTACCTTTACCTAGCGGGTCAACCCCGATCCTGGTGCTGGTTTTCCCTTTACCCTCACGGCCCGGCCACAGTGGTGCTCCTGATAGTAAGGCTGTGTTCTCTTTTTCTTTCCTTTTTCCTTCCGCGAAGAAGTAACGCGACCCCTGAAGAGGCGAAGTGCTAATTCCCCATAACAGTGCAAGATTCCCCATTGGATTTTCTTCTCTCATTTTGTTTATATATATATATATATATATATATATATATATATATATATATATATATATATATATATATATATATATATATATATATATATATATATATATATATATATATATATACATATATTTCAGGACTTGCCTAAATCCTTGAATGAACAACCCCTGCAAAATAACTCTCTGCCTTGGGCATTCTCTTATTACCCCGGAACAGAAGGCAACACAAGATGCTACAATTGGCTGTAGGATCACTGGCTAAGTCTACTAGGATAGCCTATAATCTAGCATGGAAGTTTTGCTGTCAGGTGCCCAGCGGCACTCGAATTAGTTACAGCGAAGGGACGATGTGATTCAGTTTATCCTGGATATGATTGGAAAAGGCTTACCCAGGGTTTAAATTTCAAGGAAATTAGCGGGAATTGCATTCATGGGTAAATTGCTCTGGGATTACATGCCTTCAGCGAGTGAATTGGGCTCAAGGATGCTAGAAGGGTGGGCCAGGGAGCGTGGCCAGCTGAATACGGTCAGGAGACCCCTGTCATGGCAGTTGCTGAGCAGCGTAATACAGATTTTGCCTAGGATTTGCACGGACGCCTTCAAGTCATGCCTGTTTTCCACATTGATGGTGCATTTAGAGTGTCTGAGTCGTTAGGGGACAGAAGGGTTGTGGGATCGGGTGGGAAGATGTGGTCTTACGCGATGCGGGTATACATACATGGTTTAAAAAGTCCAAAATGGATCAGAAGGGCAAGGGAAAATGGGTGTTGTTGCAGGCTCCATTCCCTAAGCTTACTAGCCCTTATAGATTGGGGTTTCACTGGTGGGCAGCATCCAAGGATATAGGGGAGTCCGTTTTTGAGCATGCGAATGGGAAAAGAGTAACAGCCTTCCAACTGCTAGCGGTGCTGAGGTAGGCACCGAAGGAATTAGGCATACAGGGTGCAGGTATTTCGGACACACTCTTTCCAGGTTGGGGCAGCATCTGATGCAAGCAATAGAGGGTGGGGACAGGGTGATATCATGTGCTTGGGGAGGTGATCCTCAGATTGTTACAAGCTACACTTGCGCAGCAGGGATAAGGAATTTAGCGTGGTTGTTACAATGCATAGGTTCACACAATGTTTCTTGTTTCAAGTCCGGTGGTTGGCCCCCCTTTCGTTGGAAATGCCATTCTGGGTTGTGGGACACTCCTTTGTGAAGTGGGCACATGTACAAGTACGGGAAAGTTATTTCAGACATAATCTTGGTTATATTAATAAACTGTTTAAAGTGTTATGGAAAGGAAAAGGGAGCATGTTTTGGAAGGAGCTGATTTGGTGTCTTAACGGTCTGGGGGTCGGTGTCTGGACATTTTGGTCGTACATTTGGGTGGAAACGATTTGTGTAAAGAGAAGGGCATAGTCCTGAGGAGATGCATGAAGAGGGACTTTGCACTTATTAAACAACAGTGGTCAGGATGTTCTGTGGTATGGACTGTGTTGTGCCCCGCCGGGTCTGGTAGGGGGCAGTTAATCCAGGAGCAGTGGTCAGAACCAGGAAGAAGCTTAATACAGAGATGTCTCGTTTTGTTAGAATTGTGCACAGGGACATTCATTTTGATGCAGTGGAATTTTTTGGAGGAGACAGAGTCTACTTGTCAAGGCTGGGGATGGACCTTTATTTGTTGGAAATTAGGGAGGCGGTAGCCAGAACTTTAAATGTTCAGAGCCACCCTAGAAAGTAAGAGGCCTATAGGGGGCTAGGCAGTAGTGGCCGTCACCCCCTTTTTCCTGGGTGGCGGCGTTTCGAAAAGTTGGCCAGGGTTGGCACAGGTTTTTCGTTAAGTATTGGAAGTTTGTGAGTAGGGGCAAGATAAAGGGTAGGCAGGTAGTCTAAGTTTCAGGATAGACGCTTGTTAGTTACAGTTGCACGAAGGCAGGTAGGAAACAGGGTGTCATTGGGGGAAACGTTTTAACTGTAATACTGTGTAATTTTGTTGTAATGTTAATGCCAGGGTGGGGGGACTTTGGAGGGAATCGTAGGGGTGGGGAGGGGGAATCAGGGGTCAGCTATTTGATGTATAGCGAGGATTTAGTTTTGTAAGGCAGTTGCCATATGGTTATTTTGTAATATGCACCTGTTTCACACACAAAATGGGTCTTGGTTTGGCTTGCCCCCCTCCCTCCCAAGGGGGGCTTGGGGGGCAGCCGAATGTAGTGAGGTCTGCCCCCGGGCAGTTTGGGAGGGGTCTGTGCTAGCTGAATCAGCCATTTTGTGGTTTTGGGCTTTTTCAGGGTGTAGCCCAATTGTAGCCCAATTATAGCCCAAGTACCCCTATGTTAATATAATCATATGAGGGGATTTGCCAGCCACCTTTTTAGGTTTTGGTGACCTGGAGGCTGGCAGCAGGGTAGCTAGTAATAGTTTACTTGGCCCCACCCTCCCATCCCTCTTTTTAAGAATTTTAGCTGGGTGGAATCTTTGGGGTTTATTCTTTGGTTTAGGCCAGGTTTGTGGAGACAGGTGCATAAGGGACCTTATGGAGGTTGTCACTTGGAACATGTGCCTGCGGGGTTTTGAAAAGTTGGCCAGGGTTGGCACAGGTTTTTCGTTAAGTATTGGAAGTTTGTGAGCAGGGGCAGGAAAAGGGTAGGAAAGAGAGGATTTTGGGATCGGGAGCCAATTCTTTAAGCAGGTCCTGCACAAATGGCACAGATGGAGCATGTGAAGCAAGGAGAGTGCAGTTCCTAGGGGAAGGAAAGGGATGGAAAAGACAAATCTTTTGTCATGTTGCCTTAACACACCCCAAGAGGTGTCATGATTCATCATTGGGCCTTGCTCCTCGTTGGGCCGGTGCTGCAATGCTCGACGGGCTCACCATTTCTGGGGCTCTTTATCGGAGATCCTTTTTAGGGAGCTGTAGGGTGCGTGCGGGTGTGGGGACAGTGAAGTTGAGTGTGCATAAAGGTGGTGGTTTTAAAATAGGTAAGGGACAGTCCTGTACAATAATTTTAATGTTCACGGTAGTACCTGCCTAAATAAAAAGTGGATGTCCTACTGGGATATAATGTTCCTGGTGGACAATCGCTAGTGTGAGGTCGACATGTTTCGTGCCTGGGTGTTCCAAAAGGAATCGGATGGCACTTCTTCAGGACCTACAATATGTGTGGTGCACTACTAAAGACAAGTTCCGGATTGGTGGAAGGTAGCCTGCATTGGGGCCCTAGTAGTCCTGTACTGGGCACTGTGGTGACCTAGGAAGGAAACCAAAGGGGGAAAAGAACACAACATTGTGTTAGAACAACTGGGGGTGGAGGGGTGGGAGAGGAAGAAAAACACACATGGGAGCAGGGGGTTAGGTCAACATGAGCAAGACTATGCGGTGCAATTGTTAGTAGCACAGTAACTCATGCAAGGTAAAAGGACTGAGAAGCCAGGGAGGACGTGTAGGATTAAAGGTGACCATGCAAATGAAGCAGTTGGAGAAAATGGTCTGTAAAGCTGGCCTGAACTGCAACACTAAAAACTGCATTTACCTGTTAACATGCCCCTGTCAACTCCGTTACATCAGAATGACCACTCGCTGCATTAAAACCAGAAAGTCTTAACACAGGAGCAATATCCGATGCAGGAAAACAACAACAAGGTTGTACACACATTTTACAGAAGCAGGACACTCCCCCAAAGACCTTGAATGGACGATTTTGGAACACTACCAAAACATCGACAAAGACACACTTTTCAAAAAAGAACAACGCTGGGTGTTCAAGTTGTCTACCCACACACAAGGACTCAATGATGACATTCCGTGGGCACCTATAATGCATTAACGTCTAGCCCTCCGTCATCATTGAGCGATCATCTCACCTAGCCTCCAATCGAGCCCCCTGGATAACCTCCATCCCTATGAACGTTTTCCACAGCAACTATCGAGGTGCATATCCCATGACCCGTCGCCACTGCCTTTGTTTATACCAGGTCTTAGACAAACCCCCAACAACATACACTCTGCCTATCAACACAACCACGCTCAGGTTTACAGTTCTCCACAGCCCCGCCCTGGTTGTACCATAACTTCACAGAGTAATAAGGGCTGCCAACTACTTCAGTGTGGACAAAAAGAGGGAGGGGTTGGGCTACCGGGTGCAAGAAGCCACGGACGCAACCCAAACAGCGCGGAAGAGTTTTGAACTAGACGCACACACGAACCAGCCAGCAACCCGACAGAGATACTGATCACAGCTTCCTGTCTTTGAAGGACAAACATGTAAACCACACTTGGCACCTCGAGTGATTTGTGCACCGGCGGCTCAACGCATAGTCAGACCGAAAATTAAGAGTGACAGCCACGGTTCCAAAGACATTGAAAAAGTTTTGCGCATCCTAGGATAAATAAGTTCCCATGGATATGATTCATCCGGCCCTGATGAGAGTCCTGTGATTCACACAAGGAGACTCGAAACGCGTCGGCATTGCATTTACCGTTTTTCTAAAAAGAGACAGTATCAATGACACCTGTCTATTCCCTAGTATAACTAATTGGAATAGAATAACATCTTAAGAAGAAATTGGGTGGTAAAAAGGTTTTGTCCACCCTCTGAGAACAATTTAAACAATTCTTTGTTCCTTTGTCCTGAAACTGTTTATTTTATTCGTTTTGTATCTATTTGTGAGTATAACTGTTTTTTCATTTCAAATTTGTCATATATTGTGCTTTTGTAAATAATGTATGTTTTTGTGTAAATACTTGTGTATGGCTTGAGGTGAAGTTGATGATGGTTCCCTTTCTTTGCCTAATAAATTTTCTAAAAAAAAGTTTTCTATAAAGAAAAAAGACATAAATCAATTGTCAGGATAAACTAATAAAGTTGTGTTTATCCTTTTTCTTGTACATTCATTGTTTCAACCAGCTCTAGAGGTCTAGGTAAACTTCCCCCTTTTGAAACTACTTCAGTGTGGCACACTACCGTACTTTCTCAACTACACTCTGCGAATTACCACGCAGGCATGCTAAGACACTGTAGAGCCCCTAACCATCATTATGGCCACCAACTGCGCAATAACTGCGCAACCTGATATATCAATGACATCTGCGCACAGCAGGACACAAGCGATTGCCAGTTTAACAATTGTTTTTTATTATTGGTACATTTTTCCCACCTGCCGAGCGCTACGCGACTCTGGAGTGTCCCAATAAAGTTTAACATTGAAAACCATCCACCCCAAGATGGCGACTCCAGTTGCCGTTCTAGTGTTTCGCGCTACATCCTGCAGAAATACTTCACTTCCTGGTCCACACTTCACGGGGAACAGGAGCGAGGGTAGGCTCATAGCAAGTTGCCGCCACCCTTCCGTGAGTATGCCGGCGATCTGCGTCATGGTAAGCGTTCACCGGGAACCCATCCCAGCCCTGAAACGTTACTAAACTTTTTCTTCCTTTTTTCACCTCTGTAAAGGAGTGGAGCAACACCGTGCTCCATCGCACCCCAGTCAGACTGTAGCCTCTGCTACTCGGGTGAGTGTGCCTGGTGTTACTTTCTGAATATTTCCTTGTACTGCTTGAAAATTGTAGGAGGGTGGATACCTGACTATGGTTATCCCAGATTTTTTGCCTTGTGTTTAGCTGGTTTTCGACTTAGTTGGCCTGGGATCCGGCTAATAAGGGCCCCAGGCTATCTGCTCTCTCTTTAAAATGGACTCCATGTACCCTAGGTGCATAACCAATTGGATATTGAGTCACCTTATCAGCCCCTGTACAGTGTACTATAGGTACCCAGGGCATACGTGCACCCAAGGCCTACCAGGGGCTGCAGTATATCTTTTGCCACCCCTGGCTGGCCATCCAAACTGACACAACTGGCTGATCACTCAGCTGGGGCAAGGTCGTGTAATCACCGCTTGCTTAGATATAGTATACCTATGTCTAAACCTATATCTGGGCACATATACACCTATAAGTCACTCCTATGGCAGGCCTTAACAATCCTGGAGGCAGAGTGCTTGGTTTTATGTGAGATGGTGCTCTAGCCTGAGCTGAGCCTTTCTGCAGCTTTCGGAACCATGTCCTTATAGCTGTTCCAGGGTATTGCCACACCATATGCTCTTAAGTGCATTATAATCCTCGCGGTTAGATGCTATCTTTGGTTTGGCTTTATCAAAACATGTTGTGTAAGGTGTCATACGCTTTGGAACACTACCCCCTCGCCAGTTCTGGCGACGGGGGTAGCATTACACCCTTCTAGAGGGAGAAGACATGTTACTTTCCTTAAACGCAGTTAAATCTAACCAGAGCGTCAGCATCACAAAATGGATGCTGCTTCCACAGACACGATTCTGGCCTCCTGCTGCTGACCGAAACTCCACCAGGGGAGGCCTGGACAAAAGGTTTCCTGTCACAGGGAGGTGTTACACCACCCCAGACAGGAGATAGTGGATTGAGGCAGGCAGGGCGAGTGAAACTAGACACTGCCTGGGGCACACAAGGTGTCCCATGCATAGCCCAGTTCAAACCAGTGCTGGGGCACTCCAGCCCCAGCTCTGGCACGAAACTGGACAAAGGGAAAGGGGTGTAACCACCCCCTTCCTGGGTCCCACCCATAGGAGGAACCTAGCAGGTAATCCAGCCCCTTGATTTGGAATAAAGGTAGGAGCTGTGTCCATAGACTTTAGATAATCCTGACTGAAACTTTGAAACAGAACTCTGGACCCTTCGACATCCTACTAGACGTAGCAGACTGAAGAATCTCCCTTGTGGTCAAGGAGTGACCACCCTGTGCAAACAGGCACCATCAAGCGCCCAACGGTTAGCTTTGTTGCAGCTCCCGCCGGAGCTCGAGCGACAGAGATCTACAAGAACCGGATTCCCAGACATCCAACAGCCCGATCCACAGCCCCAGCAAAGCTGAGACCCGTGGAGGCGACGTGAGACGTGGGACAGGCCATCTTGGAAAGCCTGCGAAGTGCTTCCCGAGCAGCTCCCGAGGCACCCTCGAAGCTGTGCATTGGGGACTGAGAAGCCCCAGCCCCGAGCAGCTTGTGCACTGAAGATCACCCCTCCACACTCACCAAGTGCTGCGTGGGGCCCTTTTGCATTTTCCTGCTCGACGCTGTAATGACCTACTTCTCAGAATGTTTTGGTGCTTCTGGCAGTCACCAGGCCATTACTTACCACATCCTTTCTCAGGATCCAGAAAGACATCACAATTCACAATACTTACCCAAGAAAGGAATAAACACTGACAACCTATAGGACCATTGCCAAGGAGCTCGCAAATAACAAGTCACAACACCTCCCCATCCGAGAGGGTACACAGCAAATCACAACACCTCCCCATCTGAGAGGGTATGCAGCAAATCACAACACCTCCCCATCTGAGAGGGTACACAGCGCATGCTCCTCCTAGCAATGTATTGGATAGAATAATTAGAATTTAGACATCCCTGAATGGAGCCAATTTCCCTTCCGTATCAACAATTACCCAATCGAGGGGAATCGCCCATCCCTCTGTAAGTACTTGGTAAAAAAAGGGTCCCTACCTTCCCTCACAAGGAATACAAACAAATTATATGCTCTAGGGTTTCTTTATTACATGATAATAGGATGACAAAAGAAAGCAATAACTAAACATCACAGTAAACATTAGTAGCAATCATCAACACATACATATACATAGAACTTGAAAATAAAAGCATAGTTCGATACAATAAGTACACCTGGAACACCTCACCATAATCTTAGGCGTCTTCACATCTGAAGAAGGGTCTGTCTCTCTTTCCCTCTCTGGTTGGGTCAGGACTCTCTGTTGCACAAACAGGACTGCACGTCTGCACCATAATGTATCATCAGACCGCCAAACCACCAGACCAGCATCTCAGCATCTCAGCATCTCATACCTTCTATTCTTTGGCAAGATTATTCTAATGCAAGACCATCCTACATTAAGGCTAAAGTAACATAGCACACTAAAATCAGTTCACAATGGTGGTGATCGAGGGTCATCACAGAGCATCAGACCACTAAAGTGGCTGATTCACTACATTGCACCCCTTGACCCTTGAACATCACCATTCACATATATCAAAAATAAAATCACTGAACTAAAGGCACAGCTATGATGCATCTTTTAACTGTAAAATTGGCATTATTGCAAACTAACTAGCAACTGACTGAAAAACAAAACTATCATTGGGGCACTGTATCTGTTAACTGTAAAAGCAGTATCAATGCATACTAACCAGCAACTAAATAAAATCTAACTGAAGATATGGAAAACTCAGCTTCAGAGACTTGAGTGCCTTGTGCACTACAAGGGGGCTGAAAAAGGGCCATAACCCTACTATCCCAATCCTGATATATGTCCTAGAGACAAATGATCTTGAGAAGTCTTCTGCAGGCCCCTCAGGTAATCCAGGAGAAGGAAATACCCCCATAGAAGATGATCCCATCACCCCAGAAGTAGAGGAAGAGGCGGTAGATGGAGATGATGATTCAGATCATGGAGGTAATGGCCAGGGTCAGGTCAGAATACTTAGCCAGGCAAACCTAAGCCTACATGGGAATGGAGAGGTGTTCCACCTTGCCAGGCCTAATAGTAGACTTAATCCAGGCAATAGAAGGGACAGATCTCCCTCAAGGGAGTCTCTCCTCTCTAATGCCTCAAGAGGTTCTCAAAGGGGAATGACTTCCCCCCAGAGAAAAGAGCATGAGGCTAGGATGAGAGCTGTCCAACTCCAGATAGAGAGAGAGGAAACAGCCCTGGCCCAAGCTAAACTTGCTTTAGCGAAGGAACAAAAATTAAGTGGATTAGATTCCACTGGTGGCAGCAATATCCCTAGAGATAAAGACAGGTCCTATGATCATAAAAACCTGAGTAAGATTGTGCCCCCCTACAGAGATGGGGATGACATACACACATGGATAACTGCTCTGGAGAGGGCCTGCATGGTACAGCAGGTCCCCCAAGATCAGTGAGCAGCAACCTTGTGGCTCTCCTTTTCTGAGAAAGGGAGAGATAAGCTCCTCACTGTTAGACATGTGGATGCTAAAAACTATACTGTCCTGAAGAGTGCTCTTATTGATGGGTTTGGCTTAACCACTGAGCAATACAGGTTGTTGTTCAGAGATACCCAAAAAGCTCAGACTCAGGACTGGACTGATTTTGTAGATTGTTCTACTGAGGGTCTGGAAGGTTGGTTACTGGGCAGCAAAGTACATGAATATACAGGATTGTATAATTTGATTATGAGGGAGCAGATCCTTAGTAATTGTCAAAAACAGCTTTTACACCAGCACCTGGTGGACTCAGATCTGGCCTCTCCACAAGAATTGGGTAAGAGGGCAGACAAATGGGTCAGAACCAGGATTAGGCCTAAGAAGCAGGGTAGTGACCACAAGAAGGATAATTCCAAGGCTCAAGAGAAAGGTGGGGATAAATCTAAAAACAAGTCTCCCAAAGGGCCCCAAAACTCCAATGGTGGGGGTGGGTCCCAAAACACTTCCTCTACCCAAAAGAAACCTTATTGCCATGCCTGTAAACAGCCTGGCCACTGGAAGACTGATAGCAGTTGCCCAAAGAACAACAATAAAGAAAATATTCCTCCAAGTAAGGCTCCAACACCTCCTGTTACTGTTAGTAGTAATCCCCCAGTTGGTGGGAGTACCCCCAAGAATTTGGCTGGGTTTACTTTTGGAACTCATGGGGACTCTGGCCTAACCAGGTCCACTACAACAGCTACTCTTGTCTGTGAAAATGGCATGGGGTTTGCCAACTTCACTGCTTGCCCAAACACTTTGAGCAAGTACAGACAGGAGCCCCTCATCAATGGTCAGAAAGTTGAGGCCTATAGAGACACAGGGTCTGGCATCACTATGGTAACTGAGAGTCTAGTCCCCTCAAGGCAACTTTTACCTGGAGCCACATACCAGGTGACAAACATTGATGGAGTACAGAAAGATCATCCCATGGCAGTAGTTAATCTCAGCTGGGGAGGTGTCACTGGCCCCAAGAGAGTGGCAGTGTCTACAAACTTGCCTGTAGATTGTCTACTGGGGAATGATCTGGAAATCTTAGCCTGGGCTGAGGTTGAACAAGAAACCCATTCTAAAATGGTAAATCTCCATGGAAAGGTTAGTGGGGCTGTGATGGCCACAGCCCCAGCTCAAGATGTCCTCCCTGAAAAGGTTGGTAGGGCTGTGCTAGTCTCAGCCCCATCTCAAGCAGACTCCTTCCCTAGACAGATTAGCAGGGCTGTGATGGTAACAGCCCATACCTAAACTGAGTCCCTTCCTGAAAAGGTTGGTGGGGCTGGGATGGCCACAGCCCAAACTCAAACAGATTCATCTGTTGTGAAGCCTGAAACTATGGATCACTCCACACAAACAGAGAGCATTGAGGAGGAAGATAAATCTCCCTCCCACCAGACTTTGGGAAAGGATCAGCCTCCTCAGGGAACTGATCTTACCCCTTGTGAAGAAACTGCCCCAGAGGTAGTCAGGCCTAGCCTGGCAGAGCCCCTGATGTCAGTGGACCCTTCCAAGGTGGGACCCAGTCTGGAGCAGGCAACCTGCCCCTCTCTACCCTGCCCCAGCCAGCCCAGGGCTGCAGAGGTCAAGGAGATCAGTGGACCCCAAAGGGGTCCAATAAAACAACCCCATCAGCAGATTAGGGGTACCAAAGCTAGCAGCCCTAGCAAGGTGAAAACTTCAAAAACTCCTGAGGGACCTCCCTTACACATAGTTAGGAACCTCCCCCAGATGGACACTGTTGGGCACAGCCAAACCTGGGACCCAAAGGCCCCAAACCTGACCTGTCCCTCCAGTAAGCCAACAAAAGGGACCCAGCCTCCAGCTGTAGGCAGCCAGAGGTTGACCCTGAGAGCACAGTGCAACTCAGCCATGAAAAGAAAGGCACCCATGGTGGATGGTGATTGGAGGAAGTTGAGCCCTACATTAGTGGAGCCTCACTTCAGTACTCCATCTCAACACCAGCCTTTTACTTTGCCAAACACACCACAGGTAGTAATTACCCATGGTGGAGACCCTCTGATACCCCTAGGGTGAGGGATTGCTTGGTGGACCATGAGACAGGGGATAACCATGCCAGTGCAGGTTCCTCCTTATATGGCCACTCAGGCAATATAGGCTTACCTGGTCAAGGATTGCCTTATCTCCTTTAGTTTGGGGGGGGTTATGTAGGAGGGTGGAGACCGGACTATGGTTACCCCAGATTTTTTGCCTTGTGTTTAGCTGGTTTTCGACTTAGTTGGCCTGGGATACTGCTAATCAGGGCCCCAGGCTATCTGCTCTCTCTTTAAAATGGCCTCCATGTACCCTAGGTGCATAACTAATTGGATATTGAGTCAGTTCAGTTCAGTTCTTTATTTGTTTCGAAGGTTAAAAACCATCATAAAAAAAATGCATATTAATACATATCCATATAAAAACATACTGAACATCAAGAAATAATTTTCTTAAAAGAGGAACGAGTTAAAAAAAAACCAATTTTACAGTTAATATGTGCAAAAAATGAGCAGCAAATTTCATTTCATTTCCACCCCTTGCGTCCACCAACAGCCCCTTGACATTTCCCCCCCTTTCCTTTAACCGTCAACCCCTTGTATTTCTTAATTTAATCACAATTTTTAGAAAACTCATAATAGCACACAAGGTCCGTATTTCAGTTGCTCTTTGCAGAAATAATAAAGCAGATTTGGCATGGACAATTTTTGAGTCCTTTAAGATGTCCACCAGAAATCTCTGGCGCGGAGTTTTAAAATAGGGACAAAGTAATACAAAATGAAGGGTGTCCTGCGGAGACCTATTGTCACAGCCGCAGGCACCCTTCTGCTCAATTGTTTGCGTAAAACCAGGGGGATCAGCTAAAAGATTGTGCAACAAATTGAGCCTAAAACGAGTCATTAAAAACCTCTCATGTTGACTATACATTAAAAAGAGATAAGGTTCCATGCCCATTTCATTACATACAAGCGAATGAGCAACTACCGAGGATTTAATAGAGTCGAGTTCCATCCTCCTACAATCAAATTTTTCCAGTAGTTGCTTTTGTACAAGGTGTTTACAATGGCTATCCACTTTTGAGGGGTCCAAGAATAACCTTTGCTATTCAATAGCCCCTAATGTTTCTTTAATATATTTCAACCAGGGAATTTGGGGCCATCTACCTCTCCGTAAGCAGTCCTGTATGATCTGTCTGGATAATTCTGCATTAGGGTTTAACCAGATCTTGAGCCAGGTCAGTATTGGTCTCATTCTAATCAGGTCAGATATGTATGGGGTACCCAGCTCTTTGTGTGTTATTGCTGCTGGGATGCTCGGGGGAAGCTTTAAGAGTTTTTTTAAGAATTTGTCTTCCTCACTTTGTATCTGTTGTGCATCCCTGAAACCCCACACCTCTGCTCCATAGATAGCCTTCGAAGTACTGACCGATCTATACAATGTCATCACCTGTTCGGGGGACCAACGTCCCATTCGCCGGGCAAAATTTAGTATAGCCCCCTTTGCTGAGACTAGTTTCCTGGACCTCTCCTCAATCAGTGGGGCAAAATTAATCTTTTCATCGAACAGGAGACCCAAATACGGGAAAGTGGTCACAGTGTCCAGGACATGTTCCCCCAATTTGAACACAAATCTCTTATTCGATTTCTTTCCTACTACCATGATGAAAGATTTTGTCAAATTGACGGAAAGGTCCAGATTCTTCATAAAATCAGCAAAACCTCTAATTAGGAGCTGGAGACTGACTGCAGTTCGCGCGAGGAGGACCGCGTCATCCGCGTACAAAAGTACCGGAATATGACGCGGTCCTACCTTTGGGCAGTCAGTCCCAAGTGCCAATAAGGCACTCTCCAGGCCGTTTATGTAGAGAGAAAACAAAAAAGGCGCCAGGATACACCCCTGCCTCCCCCCGCCAGAGCACGGGAAGGGATCGGTACTCACCCCCCCGTGCTATAGCGGACCTTGGCAGTGGTGTTCGAGTGCAGTTCCCTAAGAATGTTAATAAGATCTGAGTCAATTCCCAAATTGTACATAAGTGACCACAATTTGTCTCTATTAACGTTGTCAAAAGCCGCTGCTAGGTCCATAAATCCCATGTACATGGTCCCATCAGCCGTCTTAGTGTATTTAGCGGCGAGGAGGTATAGATTGAGGCATTGGTCACTAGTTGACCTGCCTGTTCGAAACCCGTACTGGGTGTCCACCAAGATGTTATGAGTATCAGTCCACTCTATTAAGCGGTTAAGAAGTGCCCTCCCGAGTACTTTAGCAGAGACATCAATCAGAGAGATTGGTCTGTAACACTGCGGGCTGTCCCTACAGCCTTTCTTATAAATTGGGACAATCACTGCAGTGGACCAAGAACGCGGGAGACCCGTTTTGATTGCTGCGTTAAGTGCTCTCGTTACTATTGGTGCCCATAAATCAGTGTTACTTAAAAATAAGTCTGGTGGGGTACCATCAGGGCCGGGGGCTTTATTTCGTGTCAGCCCTAGGATTGCTTTTAGAACTTCCTCCAGAGATAATTCTAGTTGTTCTGCCCTGGGCCCCTTCCAGATTCCGTCTCCAATATCTACCTCCTGCTGATTATACAAAGATTTAAAATGGTTAATCCACTGTTCTGGTAATATGTTGGAGCTAATAACTTGGGAGCTTGAGTCATGAAAGCAGGGTCTGTTTATAATTCTCCAAAACTGGGCGTAGTCCCTGTTTTCTCCTGCTTCCCTAAGATCTGCCCAAATTTCTTTTTGAAGAGCACTCTTTCTTCTCTTAATCTGGGTTTTGTAATTCAATCTGCATCGGGCAATTTCCAACTTGTCCCTCGGGACCTTTTTTAGACTCTGTTTTAGTTCTCTTAATGCTCTTGAGCAATTGGTGTCGAACCATCTAGGGGAAGATAATTGCTTAACAGGCTTCTTAGTTATCAGTAACCCTTCTATTATTTTAGTTAAAATTTCAAATGCCACAACCACTCCTCTGCCCTCTATTGTGGGGTCTAGACAGGTCTCTATATGCTCTTTCCCTTCACCCACTAGCTTAGTGTAGAAATCTTGTGGGTTGATCATTGTCCACTTTATGCGTCTCCCTTGGTCTGTTGCTTGGATTTGGGTCTCAGTGGCTCCCCCTAGGTGTTTCCCCGGTAAAACATTATAATTAATTTCTATGGAAAGGGGATTGTGATCACTGAATGGACTCCACTCCGTGCTTGTTCTAATGATCTGCTCTTTAGAGCAGGCAGAAATCATTATGAAATCTATTATCGACCCGCCACCTCTCCCTTTAAATGTGGGTATAGGGGTCTCCCCTGGTTCCATTGCAGCTAAATCCATAACATGGGTGAGCGCAAAATTATCTAAGAGCTTCATCAGGGCTGTGCCTTCTTTATTGTGTTCAAAATGTGGTCCCTTTTCTAGCGGGCAGGAAGACCAGTCAACAGAAGTAGGAACCAATTTGGGGCACAAATGACAATTAAAATCCCCCATCAATAAAACAGTTGGTTCAGATCCCTTCATCCTCAAAACCAAATCCTCATTTAACCTACTCTCCAGCTCTAATATTATGGGGAGATTCCCATCAACCGGCCCAGAGTTGTAGAAGTTTAGCAATAGTAGTCTCTGCCCCTGGTGCTGTAGTGAAACTGCTTGTAAGGTGTCTGACGCCCAGTCTGACTGTGACCAGGTACCCTTTAGATCTAAATCTACATATATTTCTAAGCCTCCTTTTGCTCTCCCAGAATTTGTCTCTTGGGCAGGTCTGAAAAAACACTTGTAGCCGTCCAATTGGCAGAGGTCAGAATTACGTGCCCATGTTTCTTGGAGAGCTATAACATGAAAGCACCTTATGAATTCTTTCCACTCCTTGTTTTTAAGTTTCGCTTCCAGGCCTGCTACATTCCAGGATAGCACAGTCAATCCAGCCCTATTCTCTTTCCCTCTTGCTAAGATGGATTCATTTACTCTAACCTCGCCCGCTGCTGATGGATCTATGGTATTTACACTTTTCTCCCCCTGATTCGGGGGTTCTTCTGATCTCAGGGTTTGTTCCTTCTCAGCACTCACACAACTACCTTCTCTTCCTCGACGTGGGCATTTACTGACAGCTGAGGATGTTACATGATTGCTTTCTACCTGGATGAGTCAATCATTATCCTCCAGTGAGTGCAGAGGGGCAAATCTGTTTCTCCACTGAGAGTAATCATGTGGGGGCAGAAACTGATTGGGGTGACCTAGCGGTCTTGATCTTTGTATACGTAGTGGTCTTACATGGTTCCACCCACCCTCATCATCAATGCGGTTGGTGTTCGAGCTCCTTGGATAAAAATACCCTAGTGGGAGTGCGCAAATTGTGCTGGTTTGATTCCTGTTGGGATTCTTCAAAATATAATCAACCAGTCTGGGATCTCTAAAATTTGCCACTATACAGTCCCCTCTTATGTCTTTTTTCCTCCCCCCAGCCAATTCACTTGTCTTACATGCTCTATCTCACCTCTGTCCCCATTATTTAAGGGTCTATGTATGTTCAGCCACTTGGAGATTTTGGCATGTAATTGATGATGTGATTCTCTTTCAGTGGGCCTAATTTCTGGCACCCCTGCAAAGACTATTACAAAAGGCGTGGCCTCTGGAGGGAGATCTACGTGTGGAGCGGGGCTGTTTATGGTATAGAAAGGGTCATAATCTGTGAAACATGGGTCAAAATTCCTGTCACTCTGAGGACAGTCATCCTGTCTCCATTTCATTAATGGCCGTACAGGTGGTTTATCCCTATTTTTGGAGTTCACATTTTGAGTATGTCCCCCTCTTGGTTTGTCGTTAGTGCCCTCTCTTGGATTTTTTTTTTTTTTTGGAGCCTCGTGGATCTGGGCAACTGTGTGTTGTGTATGACTAACACAATTGTTATTTGGCAATCTGTTAAGGTTTGCATTGTCATTAGAAACCAACTCCTTTGGTAGATTAGAGTCAATAGAGGGTTTCGTGAGTGCGTGTTCTATTGCCTTGCTTTGTTTAGACAACTCACACACAATTTTGTCCACCTTGCTTATAATAGGTTTTAACTGTGCAGTAATGAAGGATTCCAATTGTTTTTGGAAATCTCCCAAGACTACCTCTACCCATCCCGGTGGAGCTGTTACTGTTTGGGTATTATTTTCTACTAGTATAAACTCTTGCCTGCTCATGGAGGGCGCTTCCTCTAGCAGATTCTTTCCTTTTCCTCTGTGGCCCCTTGGTCCTCCCCGTGTGCAACGTTTGTCTCTGACGGGTCCTTTCGCTGCGCCCAGAGATTTCCAGCCCCGGGGATTGTGCACAAGGGACATCCTCAGTGTCATTGTTTGATAGGGTCACATTATCTGTCATGTTTGAGCTATGTGCAATTAATATGTTTCTGGAGGGTGAAGAAGTAATTGCATTAAGATTAGGTGAGGAGGATAAACTCCGTTCCATTCGTTCAATTTCCCCCGAAACCTTTTTTAACATTAAATCTATTGCAGTAGGTTTATTTCCTTTTGTTAGGGCACACTCCTTTGTTGCCGCTCGCGTTTGCTTGGAGGTCTCTCTTGTGTATGTTTTACTCACAGCGGAGCGTGTGTTGGGGTGATTAGACATTTTTCCTTTTTGGGCTTCAACTTAGGCACTCTTGTGTCCACAGACACAAGGTTAGGTATAAGGCTTTAGATTGTAAATCCCACAAATAACAGATGACGAAACTGGTTTTAGTACTCTAGCACCCCTATTCCTACAACCATAAAATGACTGCTACTTCAAAGAGGACTTCGTCTGCAGTTACTCAGTCCCGCAACTCGATGTAAAGTACCTGAGTCAGTTGTTGGAAGTCCAGTGGGGCCAAGGGGGATGGCCCGTCCCGTCCCTCGTCCCCCCCGGACGGCCACAGACGGCCCGCCCTCTGCCCGGGCTCCGCCCGGCGTCGCCCGCGCGCGTCCCGCGACGCGGAGGGAAGGGCTCACTGAAGTACGCCTCCCGACGGAAGCGGCAGCCCAGCTGACAGGCGGCGTCCCCGGGAAGCAGGGGACGCTGGGGATTGTGGTCTTCTTCTCCCGCCCTGCCCCTCTCGGCGGCCGCGAGTGGTCAGCGGCGGCGGGGGCTAGCAGGGTTGAGTATGGGCAAGGCAATGGCAAAATGTTAGCCCCAGACGCTGATGCCGGTGAGTCACCTTATCAGTCCCTGTACAGTGTACTATAGGTACCCAGGGCATAGGTGCACCCAAGGCCTACCAGGGGCTGCAGCATATCTTTTGCCACCCCTGGCTGGCCATCCAAACTGACACAACTGGCTGATCACTCAGCTGGGGCAAGGTCGTGTAATCACCCCTTGCTTAGATATAGTATACCTATGTCTAAATCTATATCTGGACACATATATACCTATAAGTCACTCCTATGGCAGGCCTTAACAATCCTGGAGGCAGAGTGCTTGGTTTTATGTGAGATGGTGCTCTAGCCTGAGCTGAGCCTGTCTGCAGCTTTCGAAACCATGTCCTTATAGCTGTTCCAGGGTATTGCCATACCAAATACTCTTAAGTGCATTATAATCCTCGCGGTTAGATGCTATCTTTGGTTTGGCTTTATCAAAACATGTCGTGTAAGGTGTCATACGCTTTGGAATACTACCCCCTCACCAGTTCTGGTGACGGGGGTAGCATTCCACCCTTCTAGAGGGAGAAGACATGTTACTTTCCTTAAACGCGGTTAAATCTAACCAGAGCCTCAGCATCACAAAATGGATGCTGCTGCCACAGACCCGAGTCTGGCCTCCTGCTGCTGACCGAAACTCCGCCAGGGGAGGCCTGGACAAAAGGTTTCCTGTCACAGGGAGATGTTACACCACCCCAGACAGGAGATAGTGGATTGAGGCAGGCAAGGCGAGTGAAACTAGACACTGCCTGGGGCACACAAGGTGTCCCATGCATAGCCCAGTTCAAACCGGAGCTGGGGCACTCTGCCCCCAGCTCTGGCGCGAAACTGGACAAAGGGAAAGGGGTGTAACCACCCCCTTCCTGGGTCCCACCCATAGGAGGGACCTAGCAGGTAATCCAGCCCCTTGATTTGGAATAAAGGTAGGAGCTGTGTCCATAGACTTTAGATAATCCTGACTGAAACTTTGAAACAGAACTCTGGACCCTTCGACATCCTACTCGACGTAGAAGACTGAAGAATCTGACTTGTGGTCAAGGAGTGACCACCCTTTGCAAACAGGCACCATCAAGCGCCCAACTGTTTGCTTTGTTGCAGCTCCCGCCGGAGCTCGAGCGACAGAGATCGACAAGAACCGGATTCCCAGACATCCAACAGCCCAATCCACAGCCCCAGCAAACCTGAGACCCGTGGAGGTGACTTGAGACGTGGGACCGGCCATCTTGGAAAGCCTGCGAAGTGCTTTTGGTGTAGCTCCCGAGGCACCCTCGAAGCTGTGCATTGGGGACTGAGAAGCCCCAGCCATGAGCAGCTCGTGCACCGAAGATCACCCCTCCACACTCACCGAGTGCTGCGTGGGGCCCTTTTGCATTTTCCTGCTCGACGCGTCTGTCCGGTCACTTTCCCGTTGGCTAGTGGCCTCTGTGACGACGAACCTTCGAATTTACACTGCTGGTCTGGTTTCTCCAGACTGGCCCTCGCTCCCCTGAAAAGGAGCAGCCTCTCTGACCTTGATGGTCCGAGTAAGAAGCGATCTTCCAATCCTGCGTGGGTTGCATTTGCCAAGGCCTGTTGACGCCAATCCGGAAGCCGACACCGCCGACAGCAACTTTGCAACTTTTACGCACCATTGACTTATATGGTACACGCGTGCTCCTATAGGCACTGCACCCGTATCCTGTGGGCCTCTCCCGTCCTAACTGCTGTTAGTCCAGTGTAGCCCCAGCACTTCACAAGGCCCTTAGCCTTACCATTGTTCGTGTAGTGGTTCTTATACCACTACTTTAGTATATGGTTTTAGGGGCCACTGGGCCTATCCATAATTGTGCAACTTTTGTATGTTTAACTGTGCTTTTGTTTAAACGCTTGTGCCTCTATCCTCATAAAGAGTACAGAGGATTATTCTATTAATAAATACATATATGTTTATAATATATAACTTGTGTGGTGTCCTTTCATTTGATATTAAAAGGATTGCATATGGTAAAACAGCTGGCTTCACATGCCCTCGTGAGTTAAGCCTAAGACTGCTTAGGTCCATGCTACCCCTAGGATAGCTTGTCTATAAGGTTGACTTACAACCACCCACCATAAGGGTTGTTTGGACTGATACAAGGTGCTCACTAAAATAGTGAACATCATACATCAGGTCAACTTCTCACAAAAATCTTGAGTTTAAATGTTATTACTTGGTTTTAACTCTCGGCATCCGAGCGAGGCACAGCACTAAGACATAGCACTATTTCCGCATGCCGATCGCAGTGCATGCGTTGATGCACATTTACCATTGAGAATTCTCCTAGCACTGTTCGCCACAACGTTGACCACTTAGGCGACTACCACGCATGCAGTTAACTTCAGCAGCTGTCCATTGATCTCACGTTGCCGATGTCTACTGCCATACATCGCCCTATTCACTGCGCACGTCTTTTCACTATGCAACCACGTTTTGTCAATGATAACGATGAATCCCCATCTAACCTTGACCCCTGGTTCCTTTAACCACTGACCAGGTACTAGTTGGCCAGCTTTACGGACCATTTTCTCCAACTGCTTCATTTGCATGGTCACCTTTAATCCTCCACGGCCTCCCTGGCTTCTCAGTCCTTTTACCTTGCATGAGTTACTCTGCTACTAACAATTGCACCGCATAGTCTTGCTCATGTTGACCTAACCCCCTGCTCCCATGTGTGTTTTTCTTCCTCTCCCACCCACCCCCGTTGTTCTAACATAATGTTGTGTTCTTTTCCCCCTTTGGTTTCCTTCCTAGGTTACCGCAGTGCCCAGTACAGTACAGGACCCCAAGACAGGCTCCACCAATCCAGAACCTGTCTTTAGTAGTGCACCACACATATTATAGGTCCTGAAGAAGTGCCATTCAATTCCTTTTGGAACACCCAGGCACGAAACATGTTGACCTCACACTAGCGATTGTCCACCGGGAACATTATATCCCAATAGGACATCCAATTTTTATTTAGGCAGGTACTACCGTGAACATTAAAATTATTGTACAGGACTGTCCTTTACCTATTTTAAAACCACCACCTTTGTGCACACTCAACTTCACTGTCCCCACACCCGCATGCACACTACGGCTTCCTAAAAAAGATCTCCGATAAAGAGCCCCGGGAACGGTGAGCCCGTCGAGCATTGCAGTGCCGGCCCGACAAGGAGCAAGGCCCAATGATGAAGCATGACACCTCTCGGGGTGTGTGAGGGCAACATGACAAAAGATTTGTCTTTCCCATCCCCTTCCTTTCCCTAGGAACTGCACTCTCCTTGCTTCACATGCAGGAAAAGGATAGTCGGGTAGTCTAAGTTTCAGGATAGACGTTTGTTAGTTACAGTTGCAGGAAGGCAGGTAGGAAACAGGGTGTCATTGGGGGGAAAAGTTTTAACTGCAATACTGTGTAATGTTGTTGTTATGTTAATGCCAGGGTGGGGGAACTTTTGAGGGGATCGTAGGGGTGGGGGGGATCAGGGGTCAGCTATTTGATGTTTAGCGAGGCTTTAGTTTTGTAAGACAGTTGCCAGTTGGTTATTTTGTAATATGGAGCTGTTTCAATAAAGCGGCCTTTTTTATACACAAAATGGGTCTCGGTTTGGCTTGCCCCCCTCCCTGCTAAATTTATTTTCAAGCAGTCACACTAAAGACCTGAGAGTGACTGTCAATAGTCGTCTGGGACGCCAAGTGTTCAGCAGCCCGGTCCAGTCACAGGGCCTCATGAGAGAGGCACCGTCAGCAGGGCAAGCGGCTGCGGGCTGCAAAACGGAACCTCGATGCATAACCGCTGCTCGTTCATCCATCAGTGACTGCAATCCTGTCTCTGAAAATAAATTGACAATATTGCAGTCATTTAACACGAGTGCCATTGCAGTGCATTATCCATCCATCGAGGCAGCTGAGCCCAGCTTGGCTGGACCGACAGGAGTCACTGGACCACCACAGAGCAGATGAGAGAGGTTTCCTTAACACAACACGTTAATTCAAGGCTGTGGTGAGGAACTGCAGGAATTGGTGAGAAATTAGGGGCAGATGGAACTAGGCACATGAATCGCAGCCCTGGAGGTGGGAGGTAAAGGAGCGGGGACAGCCAACAATGGGCAAAACTATTAGCCAGAGGAGAGAGCAGCAGCCATTATTGATCTGCTAATTATAATTCTCTCTCTTTGAAGTTACAGAAAGAAAAGTAAACAGGCGTTCTGTGGTGCGGGGTGGCTGTGGAAATAGCTTGCAATGCACAGCAAATGTGTGGAGTTAAAGAATTACACCCCTGTTTATAGAAACGGAAGTGGGAGCTGGAGTGACTGAAAAGATCCAGCGTTCATCTGAATGCTCTTGGACAAAGAAAAAAAGTAAACCCTTTTCCAGTTGCTATAATGGGACAAGTGGGAGGCTACAAGTAAAGTGGCTCTAATCCATGGGAGTGAATAACCCATGAAAAGGAGGGACAAATAGGAAGGAAGGATTGACCACTGGCAAGGAAAGATGTTTAAAGGAGACTGAAAAAAACAAATGAAGAGCAGTGGATGGGCAGCAACACCACAAAGAAGTATACTAAAGTATACAAGAGGTCTTGAATGCTCGACCTAAAAAAATACTATTTTCCTTTTATAAATAAGACCACAGTGTCTACTGGCACCTGGGAGCAAGAGGCCTGCTGTGTGTAAATGCAACACTTAAAAATGGCAGGGAAAGAAAATTAAGAGTTATCTCAATGATTAAGTTAACTTTTCATTTTCATTTTCTTCCATTTAAAAGTATTCAGAAACATCATGTTATTCCCATGCTCCAATATGGAGGTCACAAGTACATATTTAAGAGTTAAATAACACAGTGCTTCAGTTCTTGACCTCTGAGACCCAGCGTGGGTCAGAAATCTGACTGAGCACTGCTCATTATCAAGCCCTGCAATCTTAGGCCTGATGATAATAATGTAAAATAAATACTGCTTTAAAAGGTGCTTATTTAACCCCTTGCATGCTAATGAAGGCCCCCAGCTGTCATGCACTACGGCGCTCGTGTGCTGATGACGGCTGGGGGCCGTCATGAACCCGCCCACTTGCGATTGTGCCGCACAGGCGCAGAATCGCGGCCGCATGGAAGGGGTTAAAAATGAACTCAGGGCTACAAGCTACTCTGAAGGTGTCTGCGAGCTACTGGTAGCTTGGGATCGACTTGGAGACACGTGGTCTAGGCGTACTCCTGTAAGTGTGACCACTTTCTTCCCACAATGCAAAGGTGCACTTCTCCTGAATAATTTGTTACCCCACATTGTTCTGCATTCTGACCATCAATTGTTCTTTTTGCATTTGTCACCCCAAGTGGGACGGGTATGCCCTGACGTGGGTCCTGTGCTCTCCATGCCACTGGAGTCAAGCTATACTGCTGATGAGGGCTGAAAGCCGGAAACCGGTCCAAGGATGCTTGTTTCCAGTCCAAGGAGGATCTGGCCTGGCAGTTCGGGCTGGACTGCTGCCATTGGGCGCAGGGTCAAGACTGATTTACATATGGCTCGGTCCAAACTCTAATGGCATGGTGAGCAAAAATAGATGGATTTAGGCCCAGATCTCTGTACTGGGGTGAATGTATTACATTGTTCTGCATTCTGTCCATAAATTGTTCTTTTTGCGCCCCACCGGAACTGTCAGACTAACTGCTCAGCTTGATATACAGTGTAGACTATGACTTGAAGACCTCTTGCATTTAATGCTTACAAGATGCCCTATTGGAGTTCTCAGGATTCCACAGTTTCTTGTCCTGATGAGAACTAAAGACTAACCGCAGGTCAAATCGTCAATATAACCCTCTCTAAGTTGCTTTCAAAACATGTTATGGTTCGCCAGAGATACCATATATGAACGGACAGGATCTCCGCTTATGTTTGTTTGATATAAAATCATATAATACCCCGGAATCTGTCCACGGTCCTGTTCTATGTTGTTGTATACATATCAGTTCACTGCCTGACCACTGCGTTATCTGCACTAATTTTGATACATACTGAAATGTATATTGTTCTAATCCTAAAAATGTGAAAATCATCATCATGCAAGATAGCGTCCTTCATCCTTGTTCAATAACATTGATTATGAAACAAGTTACTAATTGAGTTTGCATGCTTTCAAAGCAAGTAGACGTGTTGGTGAATGAGTCCCACAGGACATTTGTGTGGCTTATTACACTTACTCTGGTTCTTGTGGGCAATCAGGGTCATCCTTGTGTTGTAGACATATTTTCCCTAAAAAGCACTTCAAAAACTGGTCAAGACTTTATGCTTTTGTCACACAGGGTACTCAGCGACAACATGGCTTATGTTCTATCCACCATTATTTACATTGTGGGGAGAATAATGCACTTGTCAATCGGTGAACAGAACACATACCACATTCTGAAGGCGGTTATAAGCGTCGAGCGGGCCATAAGCAAGTCCATGATTTCCTCAAGCAGAGGAACAAAAATGATATGTCCGCTTGCCTAGTGAAGTAGGGCTCATGGAAGGTAGGCATCCATTAAAAGGTTTACGTTACAGCAGCTTCACCTCAGTCAGTTTCCCAATGCTTCACATTTGTATGGTACAACATAAAGCAAGTAGGAAAACACAGGGCTGGCTGAGATGGGCACTGGGGACAGTAAACACAACTCTCCTGTCTATTTTCTTGCTTAGAGCAAACTCTATAATAGCGACAAGGTTGAGTCTTTTTAAGTGTTTCAGGAATGCAATCAGAAAAGTGTTGATCTTGCAGCCTTGCCACATCCTCCATGTGAGAAGTTGGCCTGGTATATGCTGCTCACTAGTTCTAGTGATCACCTTGTACCATGCCAAGCAACCCTTATGATGATTGGTTGTAAGTCAACCTTATAGACCAGCTATCCTAGTGGTAGCATGGACAAAGCAGTCTTAGGCTAAACACTGTAAAGGCATGTGAAGCAAGCTGTTTTACCAGACACAATCCCCTTGAATACCAAATGAAAGGACACCACACAGATATATATTGAAAATATATATATATATTTATTTACTACAAATATCCCCTATACCCTTTATGAGCACAGAAGCAAATGCGTTAAAACAAAACAGTTTAAATACACAAAAGTTGCACAATATGGATGAGCCCTAGGGGCCACCTAAACCATATACTAAAATAGTGGTATAAGAACCACCAAGGGGAAAGGAAAGAGGCCTAGGGCCTGGGGAATCGCTAGAGCTGTTCGGGACTAACAGTGATGAAGTCGGGAAAGGCCCGCGGGACTCAGGTGTAGCTCTTAAAGCGCACGCATGCTCCAATGTTAAGTCAATGGTGCGTAAAAGTTACAAAGTTAGTGTTTAAAGAACCTTCCGATGGACCTAGAAGGACAAAACTTTAGACCTAGGCACTAGAGGTGTGTACCAGTGTGGGAACACCGGCGTTGCTGAGTTACCTCACCCACAGGAAGCGGGTGCACAGGTGCGAAGTAGTGTCGGGTTTCGTCACGCAGGTCGATGGTGCCTGGAGATGAAGATGCTGCAGGCGGGTCGTCGAGGAGAGTTCCGGTGGATCCAAGGGTGGATCTGATGAGGTGAAGACCTGAAAACAGAGGGGACAATGTTCAAAGTCACTAGCCAGTGACTACCGTGGAGCCAGGATGGAACCAGGCGATGTCGACGGCAAACAGGTGAAAAGGAGAAGATTGTCTCTGCAGCCACGTGGACACGAAGAGGTCAAGGACCTCCAGGCGTTGGTTACAAGCTGTACCACAAAGGCTCTAGCTGTTGGCGGTGTCGGCTTCTTGATCGAAGCAAACAGGCCTTGGCTAATGCAAGCCACGCAGAAATTGATGCAAGCTTCTCACTCGGACCAGCAAGGTCAGAGCGGGTGCTCCTTTTCAGGGGAGCGAGGGCCAATCTGGAGCAACCAGACCAGCAGTGCTGTTTGTAGTTTTCGTTGCCAAGATGGCCGCTAGCCACGTGGCAAGTGGCCGGGATGGCACGTCGAGTGGCAAAGTGCAAAAGGGCCCCACGCAGATCATGGAGATGCTGGGAGGCTGATCTTCGGTGCAAATGCTGCTTGGTGGTGGGGCTTCTCAAACCCCAAAGCACAGTATCAAGGGTGCCTCGGGTGCTGCGCAGTCAGCTTCTCGGGGGTCTTTCAAGGGGTCCGGTCCCACGTCTCTCTGTGCCTCCACGGGTCTCTTCTTTTCAGGGACTGTGGATCGGGCTCTGAGATGTCTTGGAGTCTGGGTCTTGTCAGGCTCTGGGCTTGGGCTCCGGCGGGAGGCGGTGGCAAAGCAGACATCAAGTTGCTGGTTGGTGCCTGTATTCACAGGGTGGTCACTCCTTGGCCACAAGGGAGATTCTCTTCAGTCTTCTGTGCAGCAGAATGTTGAAGTCCAGTTTTCTTCTTAGTTTCAAGTCGAGTTCAGGATGATCTGAAGTCTTGGGACACAGCTCCTACTCTTATTCCAATTCTAGGGGCCGGATTACCTGCTAGGTCCCTCCTCTGGGTGGGACCAGGAAGGGGGGTAGTTACACCCCCTTTCCTTTGTCCAGCTTCGCGCCAAGACTGGGCCTGGAGAGCCCCAGCACCGGTTTGAACTGGCATATGCACAGGGACACCTTGTGTGCCCCAGGCATGTCTCATTCTATTCAGCCCTGTCCTACCCAATACACAAAATCCTGTCTGGGGTGGTGCTAGCACCTCCCAAGGCAGGAAACCCTTTGTCCAAGCCTCCCTCGCTGGAAGGACTCCCAGCAGCAAGAGGTCAGACTTGTGTCTGTGGTGGCAGCATCCATTTTGTGATGCAAAGGCTCACGTTTAACTTTAACCGGGGTTCAGGTTAGGTACATGTCGTGTCCCTCTAGAAGGGTGGAATGCTACCCCCGTCACCAGAACTGGCGAGGGGGTAGTATTCCAATTCATATGATACCTTACTCGACATGTTTTGATAAAGCCAAACCAAAGTTAGCATTTAACCGCGAGGTTCATAATGCACTTAAGAGTATATGGTAGGTCAGTATCATGGAACAGCTAAAGGACTTGGTTCCGAAAGCTGCAGACAGGCTCAGCTCATGCCAGAGCACCATCTCACATATTTCCACGCACTCTGCCTCCAGGATTGATGAGGCCTTCCATAGGAGTGGCTGATAGGAACATATGTGTCCATTTTAGGTTAGATGTAGGCATACTATACCTAAGTAAGGGGTGGTTACACCGACTTACCCCAGCTGAGTGATCAGCCAGTTGTGTCAAATATGGAGGCCAGGCCAGGGATGGCACAATACGTGCTGCAGCCCCTGGTAGGCCTTGGAAGCACCTATGCCCTGGGTACCTGGGGTACACTGTTACAGGGGCCAATAAGGTGAACCAGTTCCAATTTCGTAATGCACCTAATGTGCATTGGCATTAATTTAGAGAGAGAACAGCAGGCTGTGGGTCTGATTAGCAGGCCCACAGCCACATTAAGTCATAAACCAGTGAAGCAAAAAGCAAACATTTGGGGTGACCATAGGATAGCAGACCCTACTCTCCTACACCCCCCCCCCCCAAAACGCAGGGACATTAGACTAACCTTGACCAGTTGTGTCTTCATGTTCTAAGTGGAAGTACCTGGAGAGACCATCTGCATTACCATGGTCAGACCCTGGGCGGTGCTCCACTGTAAAGTCCATCCCCTGTAGGGAAATGGACCACCTGAGCAGTTTGGGGTTTTCACCCTTCATCTGATTAAGCCATAAGAGGGGCTTATGGTCGGTTTGAATCTTGAAGTGAGTGCCAAATAAGTATGGTCTCAACTTCTTCAGGGCCCACACCACAGCAAAGGCCTCCCTCTCAATGGCTGACCAACATTTCTCTCTGGGGGTCAGCCTTCTGCTATAAAAGCAATGGGCTGGTCTTGACCATCTACATTAAGTTGTGAAAGCACAGCTCCCCCTCCCAACTCAGAAGCATCTGTTTGGACAATGAACTCTCTTGAGTAGTCAGGACTCTTCAGGATAGGTGCAGAGCACATGGCCTTCTTCAGGTCATCAAATGCCTTTTGACAGTTTACTGTCCACTGAACCTTTTTGGGCATCTTCTTGGATGTCAGATCATTAAGAGGAGTCACAATGGACCCATAGTTCTTAACAAACTTCCTGTAGTACCCAGTCAGGCCCAAGAAAGCTCTGACCTGAGTCTGGGTAGTTGGAGGGGACCAGTCCGTTATGGTCTGGATCTTACTCTCCAGTGGTTGAACTTGGCCTCCACCTACAAGGTGGCCCAAGTATACAACTTTACTCTGCCCTATCTGGCACTTGGTTGCCTTGATAGTGAGGCCTGCCTTTTGCAGAGCCTCTAGCACTTCCTTCAGGTGGACCAGGTGATCCTCCCAGGTGGAGCTGAATACAGCAATATCATCCAGATATGCTGCGCAAAAGTCATCCAACCCAGTGAGGACTTGATTCACCAACCTTTGGAAGGTGGCAGGTGCATTTTTCAAACCAAAGGGCATCACCACAAATTGGTAATGACCTCCTGGGGTAGAATATGCAGTTTTGGCTTTAGACTCCTCAGCTAACCTGATTTGCCAGTAGCCAGCTGTCAAGTCAAATGTGCTCAAATACTTGGCAGAAGCCAATTTGTCCATGAGCTCATCTGCCCTTGGAATAGGGTGTGCATCTGTCCTGGTGACATCATTGAGTCCTCTGTAATCCACACAGAACCTCATCTCTCTCTTTCCATCTGTGGTGTGAGGTTTGGGGACCAGAACCACTGGGCTAGCCCAGGCGCTCTCTGAAGGCTCAATAACACCTAATTCCAGCATCTTTTGCACCTCAGTCTTGATACAATCCCTGACATGGTCAGGGTGCCTGTAAATCTTTCTTTTCACAGGAAGACTGTCACCAGTGTCCACCACATGGGTACACCAGTTAGTCTGACTGGGCGTCATGGAGAACATATGTCTATATGACTGCAAAACTTGTCTACAGTCATTTTGCTGATGTTCAGTGAGGCTGCCATCTAAGGCCACACCATCAACTGAGCCATCCTCAGGGTTCTGAGTCAGCAGGTCTGGGAGAGGGTCACTCTCCTCCTCCTACCCCTCATCTGTAGCCATGAGCAAGCACATGTCTGCCCTGTCAACATATGTTTTCAGTCTGTTAACATGGAGCACCCTGTGGGGGCTCCTGGGAGTTCCTAGGTCCACCAAGTAGGTAACCTCTCCCTTCTTTTCATTGATAGTATGGGGTCCAGACCATTTGTCTTGGAATGCTGCTGGGGCCACTGGCTCCAACACCCATACTTTCTGTCCAGGCTGGTATTCAATCAAGACAGCCTTTTGGTCATGCCAAGCTTTCTGTAATTCTTGGCTAGCCTCAAGGTTTTTTGATGCCTTCTCCATGTACTCAGCCATCCTGGAGCGGAGACCAAGTACATAGTCCACTATGTCTTGCTTGGGCTTTTTGAGAGGTAACTCCCATCCTTCTCTCACTAAACACAGGGGTCCTCTTACAGGGTGCCCAAACAACAATTCAAAGGGGCTGAAGCTAACCCCCTTTTGTGGGACCTCTCTGTAAGCAAACAGAAGGCAGGGTAGAAGGATGTCCCGTCTTCGCCTGAGCTTTTCTGGTAATCCTTTGATCATACCCTTTAGGGTCTTGTTAAATCTTTCAACAAGCCCATTGCATTGTGGATGATAGGGAGTGGTGAACTTGTAGTTGACACCACATTCCTTCCACATAGCCGTTAAGTATCCTGACATGAAGTTGGCACCTCTATCAGATACTACCTCTTTAGGAAACCCCACTCTGGAGAAAACTCCAAGTAAGGCCCTGGCCACAACAGGAGTTGTTGTGGTCCTAAGTGGAATTGCCTCTGGGTACCTGGTGGCATGGCCCACCACCACCAGTATGAATCTGTGCCCAGATGCTGTAGGGGGATCCATTGGACCTACAATATCAATTCCCACTCTTTCAAAGGGCACCCCCACCACAGGTAGTGGTATCAGGGGGGCCTTTGTGGTACCACCTGCTTTGCCACTGGATTGGCAGGTTACACAGGAGCAACAAAACTCCTTGGTATCTTCAGACATGTGAGGCCAGTGATAGTGAGAGACAAGCCTGTCCCAAGTCTTATTCTGGCCTAGGTGTCCTGCTAAGGGAATATCATGGGCCAAGGTAAGAAGGAAGCCCCTAAATTGCAGAGGTATGACCAACCTCCTGATTGTACCAGGCTTGGGGTCTCTACCCTCTGAATAAAGGAGCCCATCATCCCAATATACTTTATGGGTACCTTGAGCCTTCCCAGCAGCCTCAGCAGCAGCCTGCTGTCTGAGGGGTTCAAGAGAAGGACAGGTTAACTGAGCCTGCCCCAAGTCTGCCCTAGAAGCCCCCCCTGTCCCCAGAAACTCAACCTGATCAGGCTCAAGTTCTTCAGGGACAGTTCCTTCAGGGGTCTCAAGATCATCTTCCTGTGAAGGCTGATCCTCACTTGTAGGCAGTTGGGAAGGCACAGCCTTTACCCTCCTGTTCTTTGTCTTGGAAGGTGCTTGGTCCATTGTTCCAGGATCCAAGACCTGAGGTTCAGAGAGGCACTTTTTGGCCTGTGACCTGGTCACAGCAAGGACATGTGATGATATCCCTAACATCTCTGCATGAGTCCTGTACTCAACTTCCGACCATAGAGAGCTCTCCAGGTCATTGCCCAACAAACATTCAACTGGGAGATCAGCACTAACCACAACTCTTTTTAGGCCAGTTACCCCTCCCCAGGAAAAGTTAACAATTGCCACACTATGGGTAGTAGTGACATTGCTGGCATTGGTCACCAGGTAATTATCACCTGGTATGTATTATCCAGGGTCCACAAAGCTATGTGTCACCATGGTGACACTGGCACATGTGTCCGTGTATGCTTGAGCCACTTTTTCATTAATCAAAGGCGTCTGCCTGTACTTGCCCAGATTACTGGGACTGACAGTAGTGGACAAATCAATTTCCACATCACAAATCAGAACAGCCTGTGTAGGGGTTCTGACTAGGCCAGAATCTCCCTCAGTTCCCAAGGTGATACATACTACCCCCTTAGTTTGAGGACCAACACTGCTAACTGTACTAGTGGGTGCAGGTGCCTTAGGGGCTGCAGTGTTGGGGGCTCCACCCTTTTTACAATCACTTGTCCAGTGAGAGGTGTTTTTACATGTACTACACCAGGGTTTTCTTTGACCTTCTTTCTTCTTCTTCTTGGAAGTTTGGGACCCACCCTCAGTATTAGTTTGGGGCCCTGTTGAAAATTTCTGGTCTTTAGCTTTCTGCTCCCCACCCTTCTGGTCTGTTTTCTTTTTGTCACCACCCTGGTTCTGGTTCTGGTTCTTTTGTTTAACTCTGGTTCTAACCCATTTGTCTGCCCTCTTTCCCAATTCTTGGGGAGAGGTCAGATCTGAGTCAACCAAATGTTGATGCAACTGCTGGTTCTGACAATTATTTAAAATTTGTTCTCTCATAAGTAAATTGTACAATCCTTCATAGTCTGTAACCTTACTTCCCAGCGACCAGCCCTCCAGAGCCTTAGTGGCACATTCAACAAATTCAGACCAGTCCTGAGTCTGTGTCTTCTGGGTGTCTCTGAACATTAACCTGTACTGTTCAGTGGTTAAGCCTAACCCATCAATCGGGGCACTCTTCAGGACCAGGTAGTTTCTAGTATCCCCATCACTAACTGGGAGGAGTCTGTCTCGGCCTCTACCTTCAAAGGAGAGACACAAGATTGCTGCCCACTGCTCCTGAGGAATCTGCTGTACTCTGCAGGCCCTCTCAAGTGCAGTCATCCATTTGTGGATATCATCCCCAGCTTTGTAGGGGGGCACAATCTTAGTCAGGTTTCTGTTATCAAAAAAACCTGTCTTTATCCTTGGGGATAATGCTGCCACCAGTGGATCCTAATCCACTCTCTCTAGGCTGCCTTGCTCTAGCAAGTTTCTCTTTGGCCAGGGCAACTTCTAATTCTTGCTTCTGGATCCTAAGTTCAGCCTCTCTCATTTTGGCCTCATGTTCCCTTCTCTGAGGGCTAGTCATCACTCTTCTGGAGTGACCATGGGAGCCTCTAGAAGCTTGGGAGGTATTGGATTCACCTGAGTGATTCCTCCTCCTCCTTTGCTCCTGGTTAAGTCCACTTGGTGGTCTGAATGGGTTGGACCCACTTTCAGTCCCAAATAGGCTTAAGTTAGCCTGGTTAAGTCTGCTGACTAACACCTGGCTATTTCTACCATCATCAGAATCACTTCCTTCCTCCTCCTCCTCTTCCTCTTCTTCCTCATCCTCAGGCTGAGTATCTCCAGTGTTCTGGTTTTCCTCATCTATCTGGATGACAGGGACAGGGGCATCAGTGTTATCATCTTCAGAAGGAAAGCCTCCATCTCCATTCCCTGAGGGGCCTGGTTTGGTGGTCTTTAGAGCTTCAGACTTTTCTAACAGCTCTCTGAGCTGGTCTGCTGTAGGGGTAGGACCCGTTTTGATACCTCTTAAGGTACACAGCTGCCTCAGTTCTTTAAAGTTGAATATAGCAAGTCTGGATGGTGCCCTTGGAGGGTCACTCTCAACAGGGATAGGTCCAGTGGACCCCTCTGCTCCAGACATTGCTCTAGTGTGGGTGGATGTGTTGCAATCTACCTACACTGGTGTTTACCTACTAAACCTATCTAGTAGTTGTAGTCAGGGTGTGCTACTCCCTATCCTCTACAACAACTAAGTTCAGTAGAACTTAAGTATACTAGTCTTGTTTTTAATGTACCTAACAGGTACCTGTATGATCTTTCAAATGATACTCTCAAAGATTGTAATGGTAAAACAACAGCAATCTCAAATCCCAATCCGCTGCTCACCAATGTGAGAAGTTGGCCTGGTATATGCTGCTCACTAGTTCTAGTGATCACCTTGTACCATGCCAAGCAACCCTTATGATGATTGGTTGTAAGTCAACCTTATAGACCAGCTGTCCTAGTGGTAGCATGGACAAAGCAGTCTTAGGCTATACACTGTAAAGGCATGTGAAGCAAGCTGTTTTACCATACACAATCCCCTTGAATACCAAATGAAAGGACACCACACAGATATATATTGAAAATATATATATATTTATTTACTACAAATATCCCCTATATCCTTTATGAGCACAGAAGCAAATGCGTTAAAACAAAACAGTTTAAATACACAAAAGTTGCACAATATGGATGTGCCCTAGGGGCCACCTAAACCATATACTAAAATAGTGGTATAAGAACCACCAAGGGGAAAGGAAAGAGGCCTAGGGCCTTGGGAATCGCTGGAGCTGTTCGGGACTAACAGTGATGAAGTAGGGAAAGGCCCGCGGGATTCGGGTGCAGCGTTTAAAGCGCACGCATGCTCCAATGTTAAGTCAATGGTGCGTAAAAGTTACAAACTTAGTGTTTAAGGAACCTTCCGATGGACCTAGAAGGACAAAACTTTAGACCAAGGCACTAGAGGTGTGTACCAGTGTGGGAACACCGGTGTTGCTGAGTTACCTCACCCACAAGAAGAGGGGGCACAGGTGCGAAGTAGTGTCGGGTTTCGTCACGCAGGTCGATGGTGCCTGGAGATGAAGATGCTGCAGGCGGGTCGTCGAGGAGAGTTCCGGTAGATCCAAGGGTGGATCTGAAGAGGTGAAGACCTGAAAGCAGAGGTGACAATGTTCAAAGTCACTAGCCAGTGACTACCGTGGAACCAGGATGGAACCAGGCGATGTCGGGTGCAAACAGGTGAAAAGGTGAAGATTGTCTCTGCAGCCACGTGGACACGAAGAGGTCAAGGACATCCAGGCATTGGTCACGAGCTGTCCCACAAAGGCTCTAGCTGTTGGCAGTGTCAGCTTCTTGATCGGAGCAAACAGGCCATGGCTAATGCAAGCCACGCAGAAATCGATGCAAGCTTCTCACTCGGACCAGCAAGGTCAGAGCGGGTGCTCCTTTTCAGGGAAGCGAGGGCCAGTCTGGAGCAACCAGACCAGCGGTGTTGTTCGTAGTTTTCGTCGCCAAGATGGCCGCTAGCCACGTATTTTCAAAAAACAGGGGTCCTTAGTAAGGAAGGAGAAAGTTCAGACAATGAATATAGACTAAATAGGACTATATTTTTAAGAATGCCCAGCCGGACACTTTAATTTCTTAATAACAATGATACAAAAAAGGAAATAAAACACGAAGTGTGATGAACGTGGGACACCAGCCGATGTCCGGCTAACACACTGGGGGACCAAAAACAGGGGAAGGAAATATTCAGGCAAAATCTAACAATTCAAAATCATAAGAAGATAATCCACAGTATACACATATGCATGTTCAATTTGTGTGTTAACTATGCATTTAGTGCATTTGTTGTCGACGACGTTTCGAACCTCACAAATTATCGGTTCATCCTCAGGACAGAAATGATTGCCTAAAGAATTAACAATTTAGCTTGAAACCACGGTCGGGATAAGCTGAAAATCACTTTAGCCAAGAGTGGGCAATATTTCGAGTGAATTTCAAAAGGTGGGGCCAGCGTGAATTGAGAGGAATCAGAGGGAACGGTGCCCTGGTCCATGGATCGGGATTCGAGGAAATGCAGGTCCACAATGGGGGTCCTTGCACGGCGTGAGGCAGCCTGGTAGCCACGTGGCAAGTGGCCGGGATGGCGCGTCAAGTGGCAAAGTGCAAAAGGGCCCCACGCAGATCGTGGAGATGCTGGGGGGCTGATCTTCAGTGCAAATGCTGCTCGGTGGTGGGGCTTCTCAAACCCCAAAGCACAGCATCGAGGGTGCCTCGGGTGCTGCGCAGTCAGCTTCTCGGGGGTCTTTCAAGGGGTCCGGTCTTGCGTCTCTCGGTGCCTCCACGGTTCTCTTCTTTTCAGGGACTCTGGATCGGGCTCTGAGATGTCTGGGATTCTGGGTCTTGTCAGGCTCTGGGCTCGGGCTCCGGCGGGAGGCGGCGGCAAAGCAGACGTCGAGTTGCTGGCTGCTTGTATTCACAGGGTGGTCACTCCTTGGCCACAAGGGAGATTCTCTTCAGTCTTTTGTGCAGCAGAATGTCGAAGTCCAGTTTTCTTCTTAGTTTCAAGTCGAGTTCAGGATGATCTGAAGTCTTGGGACACAGCTCCTACTCTTATTCCAATGCTAGGCGCCGGATTATCTGCTAGGTCCCTCCTCTGGGTGGGACCAGGAAGGGGGGTGGTTACACCCCCTTTCCTTTGTCCAGCTTCGCGCCAAGACTGGGGCTGGAGAGCCCCAGCACCGGTTTGAACTGGCATATGCACAGGGACACCTTGGGTGCCCCAGGCATGTCTCATTCTATTCAGCCCTGTCCTACCCAATACACAAAATACTGTCTGGGGTGGTGCTAGCACCTCCCAAGGCAGGAAACCCTTTCTCCAAGCCTCCCTCGCTGGAAGGACTCCCAGCAGCAGGAGGTCATACTTGTGTCTGTGGTGGCAGCATCCATTTTGTGATTCTAAGGCTCACGTTTAACTTTAACCGGGGTTCAGGTTAGGTACATGTCGTGTCCCTCTAGAAGGGTGGAATGCTACCTCCGTCGCCAGAACTGGCGAAGGGGTAGTATTCCAATTCGTATGACACCTTACTCGGCATGTTTTGATAAAGCCAAACCAAAGTTAGCATTTAACCGCGAGGTTCATAATGCACTTAAGAGTATATGGTGGGGCAGTATCATGGAACAGCTAAAGGACTTGGTTCCGAAAGCTGCAGACAGGCTCAGCTCATGCCAGAACACCATCTCACATATTTCCACGCACTCTGCCTCCAGGATTGATGAGGCCTTCCATAGGAGTGACTGATAGGAACATATGTGTCCATTTTAGGTTAGATATAGGCATACTATACCTAAGTAAGGGGTGGTTACACCGACTTACCCCAGCTGAGTGATCAGCCAGTTGTGTCAAATATGGAGGCCAGGCCAGGGGTGGCACAATACGTGCTGCAGCCCCTGGTAGGCCTTGGAAGCACCTATGCCCTGGGTACCTGGGGTACACTGTTACAGGGGCCAATAAGGTGAACCAGTTCCAATTTCGTAATGCACCTAATGTGCATTGGCATTAATTTAGAGAGAGAACAGCAGACTGTGGGTCTGATTAGCAGGCCCACAGCCACATTAAGTCATAAACCAGTGAAGCAAAAAGCAAACATTTGGGGTGACCATAGGATAGCAGACCCGACTCTCCTACACTCCAGAGCATATGAAGTGGAGGCTGCTGCTTCTGTAGCAGTAAGACTTTCAATGAAGGCTAGCAAAGTAAAGGAAAGACATGACTCCTCTTGTGGTGGTCTGGCAATAAACAACATAAGCATTGTATGCTGCCATCTGGATCAGGTGAGTAAATAGCTTCTTATACATGGTGCAAGTTTTACGACTCTCATTGTATGACTGAAGAATCTGGTTATTCGTATCCACTCCGCCCATGTACTTGTTGCAAGTATACAGGTGGGTTTATGAACTTTGGTCATTTGACCCCAAACCGTGACAGGGGAAGTGCTGTCATCATGAACTGTAGTGAGCATGTGCACATCACGCCTATCGGAGAAATTCACTGCGAACAGTTCGTTGGAATGCAACGCAATGTTCCCGGTTTTTTAGAGCTTCTTACAAACAAGCTCCTGCAGGAATCCTGTGCAGCGACAATGAACTGCACCACACACCACAGTGCCAGCTTTGTACAGCTCACAAAACAGCACTAATCCTGTATAGAAGTTGTCCAGATAAAGGTTATAACATTTGTGATGGAGTGGGTTGGGAAAGCTCCCTTCGAATATTTCTTGTGACTCCTACCATGGAAACGCAAACTACTTGGTTTAGAGTGGGGCACTTCCCTGTATACAATATCAAGTTGTACACAAATCAGGAGAGATCTCACATAGCACGTACAACTTGATGCCATAGCAAGCTCTTTTGCTCACAATGTACTGCCTGAATGGCAGCTGCCCTTTGTACAGGTATTGTATAATAACAATGGGGTAACCCTGTGTCCCTCAGAAACCTGGGTGTCTATACAAAAAAGGCTACAGTTGGTTCTGTCGGGTAAGAAAAATTGATTACGTGATCAAGGATGAATCATAAACAATGTTTTAAAAAAGTAACAGCATTACTAGAGAGAGTGAGCTAAAACAAGAGACGAACAATTTATCCAGACTTGTAAATATTTACTTTTTCTCTGAATTTAAATCTTTTTCCATGCGGCTGTCACCATTTCAATAGGAACAAGGTGATAATAAATAAAGTGAAGAAAGGGCTCAAGTGACATGGGTGAATAAGTGTTATTTACATATTGGTGAGAGAAGGACATATACACTACAAACAATTTATACAAGGGAGTGATTTTTCAATGCGGCCAGTATGAAGATAAGTCACGTGTCTCTGGGAGATTGCGTAATTGCTAGGCAGTTTAAACCCAGGGGACCCGGATGGACTGGACCGATATAGAACGTGGACATTTTGACCCTGATGAATTCGTAATTTAAAAAAGCGCCATGATAGGTCTTCTTCAGGCCAGGATGACAACAGGACAGCCAATTCTGTATGGAATAGATCAATTATAATAATTTTATTATTATTTAAGAGTTTTAGATAGCGCTAGCCAGACCCGAAGGTATCCGAGCGCTTTACAGCATGATTACTCGTAGGATACATAAACATAGTATTATGTCCAAAGGCTCAAGACGTATCATATAATATCGTCGTAGAGCGCACAGTGTCATTCACAGGGTATGTTTTCACAGTAGTATGTACAGGGCCTTGTCGTCAAAGAGAGTACAACGACTTGTGACGAGATTGGGCCGGGGGGTGTATTGGAGACAGTCCTGGGGAGAGTGAGGTAGAGTTGTTAATGCCAAAGTGTCTGTGTCCTGCTGTGGGCAGGATTCAATGGTTAGGTTGTAGCTATCCGTACAGGAGAGATCGATTGAGGAGGAGGTCTTTGAGATGACTTTTGAATTGTAGGTAGAAGTGGTTAGTCCTGATATGGACTGGTATGGAGTTCCAGACTTTTGGTACATTTCCTTCAAAGGATCTGAATGTGTTTTTTTGTTTGCGAGTATTCAGAGGGGTAAGTAGTATGGTGTTGGTACTCCTTAGGCTTCTTGTCTGACCTGCCTTCTGGAGTTTGGCAGCCAGGTTGGCGGTTTTCCCTGTGTGCAGCGCTTTGTGCGTGAGGCAGGCAGTTCTGAAGTTGGCCCGCATTTCGATTGGGAGCCATTTTAGCTCTCTGAGTGCAGGGGAGATGTGTTCATATTTCTTTACTCCGGTGACCATTCTGGCTGCTGCGTTCAGTTGATCCGAGGGGAGCTAGGTGAGGTTTAGCTGATCCTGCGAGGGTTGCAATCCTGTAGTCCAGTCTGGACAGCACCAGGGATTGAGTAGTTTGTTTGAGGTCGTTCTGAGGGATGAAGGGTTTTATTTTGTTGAGTAGTTTTAGGTTGAGGAAGGTGTTCTTTGCGGTGTTCTTGATGTGTTTGTTCATGTCTAATTTGGGGTCCAGGGTGATTCCCAGTGATTTTGCAAAGTCGGCTAATGTGGGGTTGTAGTTGAGCGCATCAATCGCTTTTAGCTATTCTGAGATTTGGGGGTTCTTCTCATCATTGGAGATAAGGAGGATTTCTGTCTTGTCTTGATTGAGTTTTAGGTGGTTGCGTGATAGCCAGTGTTGGACTTCTCTTAGGGTGACGTTCAGTCTCTGAATGTCTTCAATGGAGTAGGTTTTCAGATAGATCTGGGTATCATCGACATAGAGGTGGAAGGGAATGTTGGACTTTTTTAGTGTAGTGGGGAGGGGTCCATGTAGATGTTGAAAAGTTGCGGGGAGAGTACTGATCATTGGGGGACACCCCTGCTAACGGGGAGTAGGTCCAATGAGAGGTTTTTGATATTTAGGTCTCGCATGGGCAGCGCATGTGCTGCCTCTCCGAGGCATCAAGTAATCAGCATGTTAGGTGAAACTCAAGGTAATTTCTACTGCTGCTTGCCATTGGCTTAACTCTGGCATTTCTCTTCTTATCCGGCTTTTCATTGGCTGCTGTTCCGATACTCACTTCAGTTTATTCCGGAAGCAGCACCGCCTAACTACAGTTTTCGTCCACTTTGTGAGCACTATATTCTTTTAGGGTCTCTTCGTCTTCCTCCTCCGGCTTCACCATGGACTCGCCCTCCAACCCCACGGAAGCCGGTAGGGAGCAGCTCACCATGCCTGCTTCACTGGCAGTTACGCAGGGTTTGCCCGTCGCTGCTTAGACTGCCTGTGTTCCGTGATCTCCAGAAAACAAACTCTGCGCATACACGTACACATTCACAAAGTGCCCGTAAAATAACCGCTAAGTGCACCTGGCGGATTCTCAGACAGTCATACAATACTCTCCCGAGACGCACTGCCTGAGACGGACACTGGTATCGTATTTAAATTCTGCTGGGGCCGCCAGAGCACACAGTGTGCAGCGCCCGCTGCTAAGCCGGGATTGCAGCTCGGCCTGTGTGTTTGCTGGGGGTGCGCTCTTTGCAGCCAGGAGGAGTCTCTGTGCTTCGATGGGGCGCACAGAGGAGGTGAAGTAAAGTAGGCACGGGGAGCTAGCGTGTTTTATCGTTGTTTAATTTTTCACTTTAACTCTTGATTTATTCTATTTTTAAGTAATTTTTCATTTCCATTTTAACCATTGACTTTTCACTTTTCCTCGGATACATGTCCTATTGCATTCATATGATTACTTTGTTTCCCCAACCAACATGGCGGCTATCCATTAGCCACCAGCCACGTCCTCGTATGCACTGTGTAGCACCCGATACGGGCTGCTTCTTTCACGCATGCGTTGCCACTCTGTCCATGTTCTACACCGGCGCCGAGACCCTGTGCGTTAGCTTCCTGATTCATTTCTCAGGTGACACCACAATCCAAGAGCGCGTCCCGCTCCAGTGAATTGTTTCCTAGCAAGTACACTGCCCACAGGGGCCTTCAGCCACCTCCCAACTGGGCTCCCTACCCGACTGACCCCTTCTCCTTTCCCCACAGGCTTTTGACCCACACCCACGCCTGACGGGGTGTCACTTCCCACAATTTTACGGTAATCCCGCCTGTAGGAGAGTAGGGTCTGCTATCCTATGGTCACCCCAAATTTTTGCTTTTTGCTTCACTGGTTTATGACTTAATGTGGCTGTGGGCCTGCTAATCAGACCCACAGCCTGCTGTTCTCTCTCTAAATTGTTACCCATGTACTTTAGGTGCATAACGACATTGGAACTGGTTCACCTTATTGGCCCCTGTAACAGTGTACCCAGGTACCCAGGGCATAGGTGCTTCCAAGGCCTACCAGGGGCTGCAGCATGTATTGTGCCACCCCTGGCCTGGCCTCCATATTTGACACAACTGGCTGATCACTCAGCTGGGGTAAGTCGGTGTAACCACCCCTTACTTAGGTGTAGAATGCCTATACCTAACCTAAAATGGACACATATGTTCCTATCAGCCACTCCTATGGAAGGCCTCATCAATCCTGGAGGCAGAGTGCTTGGAAATATGTGAGATGGTGCTCTGGCATGAGCTGAGCCTGTCTGCAGCTTTCGGAACCATGTCCTTTAGCTGTTTCATGATACTGCCATACCATATACTCTTAAGTGCATTATAATCCTCGCGGTTAAATGCTATCTTAGGTTTGGCTTTATCAAAACATGTCGAGTAAGGTGTCATACGAATTGGAATACTATCCCCTCGCCAGTTCTGGCGACGGGGGTAGCATTCCACCCTTCTAGAGGGACACGACATGTACCTAGCCTGAACCCCGGTTAAAGTTAAACAGAGCCTCAGCATCACAAGATGGATACTGCCACCGCAGACACAAGTCTGACCTCCTGCTGCTGGGAGTCCTTCCAGCGAGGGCAGCTTGGACAAAGGGTTTCCTGCCTTGGGAGGTGCTAGCACCGCCCCAGACAGGATTTTGTGTATTGGGTAGGACAGGGCTGAATAGAATCAGACATGCCTGGGGCACACAAGGTGTCCCCGTGCATAGGCCAGTTCAAACCGGTGCTGGGGCTTTCCTGCCCCAGTCCTGGCGCGAAACTGGACAAAGGAAAGGGGGTGTAACCACTCCCCTTCCTGGTTCCACCCAGAGGAGGGACCTAGTAGGTGATCCGGCCCCCCAGATTCGAATAAGAGTGGGAGCTGTGTCCTGAGACTTCAGATCATCCTGAATCAACTTGAAATACAGAAGAAGACTGGACTTCGACATTCTGCTGCTCAGAAGACGGAAGAGAATCTCCCTTGTGGCCAAGGAGTGACCACCCTGTGAACACAGGCACCAACCAGCAACTCGACGTCTGCTTTGCCGCCGCCTCCCGCCGGAGCCCGAGCCCAGAGCCTGACAAGACTCAGACTCCCAGACGTCTCACCGCCCGATCCACAGTCCCTGCGAAGAAGAGACCCGTGGAGGCACCGAGAGACGTGGGACCGGACATCTTGGAAGACCCCCAAAACGCTGACTGCGCAGCATCAGAGGCACCCTCGACGCTGTGCTTTGGGGTTTGAGAAGCCCTAACCTCGAGCAGCCCTTGTACCGAAGATCAGCCCCCCAGCATCTCCACGATCTGCGTGGGGCCCTTTTGCACCGTGCCACTCGATGCGCCATCCCGGCCACTTGCCACGTGGCTAGCGGCCATCTTGGTGATGAAACCTTCAACTTTTACTGCAGGTCTGGTTGCTCCAGACTTGCCCTTACTTCTGTAAAAGGGAGCACCCGCTCTGACCTTGCTGGTCCGAGTGACAAGCCTTTTTCGATTCCTGCGTGGCTTGCATTAGCCAAGGCCTGTTTGCTTCCATCCGGTTGCCGACACCGCCAACAGCGGGAAGCCTGCGTGGGACAGCTCATGACCGACTCCTGGACGTCTTCGACCCCTCGTGTCCAAGTGGCTGCAGAGAGAAGCTACACCTCGACGCCTGTTTGCACCCGACATCGCCTGGTTCCACTCTGGTTCCACGGTAGTCACTGGCTAGTGACTTTGAACATTGTCCCCTCTGCTTTCAGGTCTTCACCTCTTCAGATCCACCCTTGGATCCACCGGAACTCTTCACATCGAGCCGCCTGCAGCATCTTCAGCTCCAAGCACCATCGACCTGCGTGACGAAACCCGACACTACTTCGACCCTGTGCACCCGCTTCCTGTGGGTGAGGTAACTCAGCTCCGCCGGTGTTCCCACACTGGTACACACCTCTAGGGCCTGTGTCTAAAGTTTCAGCTTTCTAGGTCACTCGGAAGGTTCCTTAATAACTAACTTTGTAACTTTTACGCACCATTGACATTGCATTGGTACTGCGTGCACTTTCCGCACTGCACCCCAGTCCCGCGGGCTTTCCCGACTTCTTCACTGCTAGTCCCGATCAGCTCCAGCGATTCTCCAGGCCCTAGGCCTCTTCACTTTCCCCATAGTGGTTCTTATACCACTATTTTAGTATATGGTTTAGGTGGCCCCTAGGGCTCATCCATATTGTGCAACTTTTGTGTATTTAAACTGTGTTTTGTTTTAACGCTTGTGCTTCTGTGCTCATAAAGAGTATAGGGTATCTTTTGAGAAATAAATCTATATATATTTTCAATATATATCTGTGTGGTGTCCTTTCATTTGGTATTCAAGGGATTGTGTATGGTAAAACAGCTTGCTTCACATGCCTTTCCAGAGTTTAGCCTAAGACTGCTTAGTCCATGCTACCCCTAGGATATCTTGTCTATAAGGTTGACTTTACAACCTGCACCATAAGGGTTGCTTGGCATGGTACAAGGTGATCACTAGAACTAGTGAGCAGCATATACCAGGCCAACTTCTCACACCGCCTTTGTCCGTAAGTTCCGCTTAATAGTTTTCAGCGCTTCTGCACCGTCGCAGGTGTTGTTCCCACGGTCTTGCCTCGTCAATTCACCACTCTGTTTCCCTTGCAGGAATTATGCCCGATACTAGGTTTTGACCCAACACGCAGCATTGACCTATCCATTCGCCCTACCCGTCCTTCAGTGGCCCCTCGTGGCGCCTTTTAGTAAGTCCTTCCTTCACGCTACACTGCTCCTTTCTACTAGATTAGGTCTATCACCCTCTTCCTTTTTCACCACAGTATTTGTCTCCCTACTTTGTTTCTGCCTTTTCATCTTTCTCCCATCTTCGGTCTCCTGTGGCTGTCAGCTCGCTTCATGTGCATACATTGTCTGCCTGTACGTTCCTTCTTACCGTTTCTTCACTAGCCCTTACAGTGCGCTGTCCTTCTTTCCCCTCTATGGAATAAGTTCCCCTCCAAGCGCAGTCTCCACTTGCTTGAACTTGCTCTCTCCTCTAGAGGCCTTTATTGATCACTTACCGCCTGGCCTACTCCACTTGTTATCTCACGAGTAGTTAACCCGCCTCCTCTCTGCCTCTTCCCTTCATTAGCCCAAGTGCGGCAATTCATATTTCCATCCTCAGTATGCCTGCTTGCACCTCAATGTTGATTCAGTTCTCCCCCGAGTAAGTTCTCAATCTGCACACCCGCCGCCTACACTTCACTCAGATTCAGTTCTCTCCTGAGCAAGTTCTCGTTATGCACAATCACAACCTGTTGTAATTTAAGTGCATATTACTCTGCCAAGTTACGTGGTAGCTCCCAAATTATTAGTTTCCTTTATGTGCTATCGCCTCCCACCTGTGTTTTCCTTCCCTCATTAGCATCCACGGTGCGCCATTTTCCCTACCTTCTTTAGCTCCAACTACCTTGCAGGGCTTTATTCATTTTGCGCTAACCTCACTTAATATTTACCTCTCTAGTTTCCGCCTTCCACTTCTCTGGACACCCTGTCCTTACATCCTACTCCCTGAGAGCTCTATGTTTAGGCTTATGGTTGGACCAGCGTGCATCAATATTAATGCCGACTTGCCCACATGACATCTGTGATCAGAAGCTTCTTATCTCCTGTGCCTCATGTTCCCATAAAAGTACAGTCTAGCAGCAGTTAGAAAAACCTTCCTTCCCCAAATGCTTCTTAACTTAGGGTACTATCAAAACCCCGTTGCTCCAGTTATGTTCTTTTACTCCAAGTAACTTTTTGCAGCCTGTGAAAGAGTAACTTCAAATCTATCTTTTTACAAAGTATTTTCCTAATTGCACCTCCTTTGTTAGTGAATAAGATCGTGTGCACATAGAATGATATTAAAATTTAATCTGATGGTTTGGGTTTTGCTGCTTTGGGGAACCGTAAATGTGTTCGATGGTGAAAAACAAGTTTCCACAATTTTTTATTTGAAGTCGCTTTTTCTGGTCTCCCCACAGTTAACTAATCAGTTCTCTATATTCTGTTTAAATTCACATGGGTTTTGCCAATTTTTTGTGTCGGTTTTGTGATTAAGAGTGGGGTTGAGCATTGGAGCTAGTACAGCTTCCTATTTGCGGTGAGTGTTCCTCCACTGGCCACGCGCTCCTGCAGGTTCTTTTTTTCGTTTACTTTTTGCCACCCACGCTTTAGAGTTGCTTGTACCCCCATCCTCCTGCTGTCCATTGTTGCTGCTCCCTCCTCCCCTGCAACCCCCTTGTGTTCTTCCCCCAGCACTTTTTTACTCATAATGCACAGCAGTGCAGGGTGCAGTGTCACATAGCTTAAAGAAGAAAAAAAACTCCATGACTTGTTTACCACATGGGTGTGTCAGACAGCTTTTTTTCTTTTATTTTAAGCTGTGTTGCACAGCAACCCACTTAACTAAAAAACATTGACAAAGCTAATAGACCTTGCATAGGCAAAACCTATTGGCTTGGTAATGCCCAAACTTAACCATGCCGGTTGTTATGCGGCTTGTTGCTATCTAGCGTAGGTTGTAAACTGTTATCTGTGTAATAGCTTCTAGAGTTCCAGCTCCACAGTGTTCTCTAGTACCCACTTACGGTTTACTGGCTAGTGATGTGGAGCTGCTGTTGTGGAAACTAATAACGCATCATATGACTTCCCTGTCGGTGTACAATAAATAAAAAGCCTTGTCATTTACAATGCCAATAGTTCAAACTCTCACAAATGCGAGACCTATTGCATTGCAAATGCTTGTTATACTTTGGGTGCAGTTTTGTAGAAAAGAGGTGAACCATTGTAATACCATCTGTTCTGTTCCAGCTCTTTCTTGAAAGTGCCTTAATGAGTAGTTTATGGTCAACCGTGTCGAAGGCTGCAGATAAGTCAAGGAGTATGAGTAGGCAACATTAGCCTGTATCAAGAGATTTGTGCATATCATCTATTACATTTAGGATCGCTGTCTCTGTACTGCATTCTTTTCTGAAACCTGATTGGTGAGGGTCTAGGAGGTTAGTGCTGTCTAGGTGTTGGGTGAGTTGGAAGAGAACACAGCTTTCCAAGATTTTCGTTAGGAGAGGGAGGTTGGAGACAGGTCTAAAATTATTCGGATCGTTTGTGTCAACGCCCGCTTTTTTAGGTCTTGCACCTGGCGGTGCACTGCACAGCAGTGCTCGCGCAGCGTGCGAGACATTTTGTAGGTGAAAAACTGGGAATGTGAGCTAACCTAAGAATCGCACATGCACGAGCCTGTGCGTTTCCTTTTGAGCTCCCCCATTGGCCTTTGCGTGCGTCTTATTGTAAAGGACTGCACGCAATTGGCCCGAGGCACGCGCATAGCTCCTCCCATGGCCTATTGGTGTCTATTACATGCACCAAGGGCGTAATATACACCAATAGGCCGTGGGAGGAGCAATGATCGTGCCCAGACACAGGCGTGACACGCGTGCCACTTGATTTTCTTTACTTCTGGTCTAAGCGCGGCACCAGTGCTTTACTTTTGATGTTATAAGTAAAGCGCGGGTGTCGCGATTATACCAAAGGTAAAGAAATAGATTTTTTTTCTATTTCTTTACTAGTGGTATAATCGCGGGACCCGCTCTTTACTTTTGATGTTATAAGTAAGCGCGGGTGCTGCGATTATACCAAAGGTAAAGACATTTTTTAAAAATCTATTTCTTTACTTTTGGTATAATCGCGGCACCCGCGCTTTACTTTTGATGTTATAAGTAAAGCGAGGGTGCCAAGATTATACCAAAGGTAAAGAAATTGATATTTTTTTCTATTTCTTTACTTGTGGTATAATCGCGGCACCCGCGCGTTACTTTTAATGTTATAAGTATAGCGCGGGTGCCTGATTATACCAAAAGTAAAGGAATAGAAAAAAACATCTATTTCTTTACTTTTGGTATAATCGCGGCACCGGTGCTTTACTTTTAACATTAAAAGTAAAGCGCGGGTGACGAGATTATACCAAATGTAATGAAATAGATTTGCTTTCTATTTCTTTACTTGTGGTATAATCGAGGTACCCGCGCTTTGCTTTTAATGTTAACCGTAAAGCGCGGGTGCCGCGATTATACCAGAAGTAAAGGAATAGAAAAAAACATCTATTTCTTTACTTTTGGTATAATCGCGGCACCAGCGCTTTACGCGGGTGCCGCGATTATACCAAAGGTAAAGAAATAGATTTTTTTTTCTATTACTTTATTTGTGGTATAATTGGACATACTTCAGCCTCTATTGCCTGCTTTGTCTGGGAGGGATGGAGGCCATGTATGAGCCGCAGCAGGCTCCATCACCCGGCCTGAAATGGTCATTTGGGGGTTCTTAGCCGTTTTCACTACTAACAAGCCTCACAACTTCAGTTCTGGTGCTTTATGGATAGGGCAAAAGCGGGAGAACATCTCTGGAAAATCCTTTGGCTATGAAAGAACTAGACAGCATGGGGTATGTTTCATCCCCTATAATGAGTGCCACCCTTAGGGTGTGGGAGCTGGTTGCTACTCGGAGGGCTATGACCTTGATCCCCTTTGCTGTTGGCACCAAACCCGGGAAACCCAAAGTTTAACCCAGACCTTCACCCAATCACTTTTGCTGCCTGGCAGGTTTCCTGCTGTAGATCGATTGATCACCTGTTTGACATTGACGGTCTCATTCCCTTCTAAGAACTTAACGCGAACAATGGCCTGCCAGAGAAACAACAGATGTGTAACCTGCAGGTCTGCCATTGAGTCACACATCCATCTGGACTTTACAGGCGGGGATGCAACATGCACTTACACCCTTTGAAAATGTGGTCTTGTCCAAGAAGGGCAAGCAATGCATTTTCACCAAAATATATGCCCTCTTGCTGCAATCACACATGGAGGAGAAAACATTGGTTCAGAGACAATAGAAATTTCAATTGGGGGAACTCTGAGACAAAAGGAATGGGGGGGCATCTACCACAGGGCAGGTCATACAGCACTCAACACTGCAAGTATAGAATCTGCCACTAAAATTCCAACTTATTGGTATTTAACGCCATTGAGATTATATAGAGGGAACCCCAATCATAGTTTGGACTGCTGGAGGGGCTGCAGGCCTGCGGGGACCTTACTCCACCTACTTTGGGCTTGTCCAAAACTCACACAGTACTGGAATGCAGTCCTGATGGACATAGATAAGTATTTTGACACACAGTGCCCTGAATCCCTGCTTATATTATCCTGCGGGTCCCCACTTCCTTGACCTTTCCTCTTAAATTTAGAAAGGGACGGCACATTGGTTTGTCACTGGAAGAGGCATTGTAGGCAATCCTCTTACTTTGGGGCGCAGCGAAATCTCCAACTCTCACTGCTTGGCTCCACAGAATATGGCACATAAAAGTAAAGGAATAGAAAAAAACATCTATTTCTTTACTTTTGGTTTAATCGTGGCACCAGCGCTTTACTTTTAACATTAAAAGTAAAGCGCGGGTGCCGCAATTATTCCAAAAGTAAAGGAATAGAAAAAATATATATTTCTTTACTTTTGGTTTAGAGTACAGTCCATCATCCTCTGTAAGTGTCTTGTGCTACATTATCCTGGATCCTTGCTACCCTTTCAAAGTCCTCCATCCATTCGGCAGATTTTGCATAACGGGGTGTCTAAACTTAGAGTAACTCATGCCACGCAGTCAGGGCCGCTGCCGCCATTTTATGATCTTTGGACAGGGCCTGCTGCAACAAATAAACCCACGCCAACATCCATATTGCGGTATGCTACCCCTTGGAACTCTGAGTTAGTTTGTATGGTTACTACATCCTGTAGATGGCAATTGTGGTGATTGAGGGTTCTACAAAGAAAATGTAACAACATATTCCTAAATTCTTTATAGAATAATTTCCTATGCCAATAAGCAAGAAGTGGTGCTGAAAAAAGAGCATTTTAAAAATATGAAATGCGGAACAAAAACAGGAACATAATTCATATAAGTTAATACTCAATAACAGTGGCATTACGCAAGCCCCTGCAACCCCTGCGGCGAAAGGGGGATCCCAACCCTTCAAGGGCCCCCATTAAGCCCAAGGCCAAAGAATAGCTGTGCGATATGGGAGAATCAAGGGCCCTTTTTCACTTTCTGCAGGGGGCCCATTATTTTTCGTTATGCCATTGCTCATTAAGGACACCCAGCTCTTGCAGGTTTGCAGCAGTTTTCAATGATTTTCTTTATTTCGTTTTTCTTTGCACTTGTATTTTTTAAATGTAGCTCATGGTTTTTGCCATCGCAATATAGTGAATGAAATACAGAGGAAAATTGAATGGTCCCAAGTTATTCAGACGCCTTTAAATCAGAACATTCTTCAGTTTCTCAACATTACCTGATAAAATACATCATCACAGTGCCGAGATAATTTGCTGTTGTCATGTCTCTAGGGTAATTCTCTTAAAACAATTATTGGCCTTCAAAAGTCTCCAGAAATTTTAGCTGAGCGACCTACTCAAAGCAACACATGTGACAATTATTGATCTATGAATAACGCCAGTCTGCCTAAAGCCACCCTCATGGACTATCTTTAATAACACTAAGGGGCCCATTATGATTGCGGATAATCCGCATCCTCCGGGCCGGCGGAAGCCACCACCAGGCCGGAGGATGCGGATTATCCGCTGCGGGCTGAAGAAATACCCCCTGTCAGATTAGGATGGCGGGGGGGATATTTTTTCAGTCCGCAGCTTTTCCGCCGCGGTCGCCGTCTGACCGCGGCTGAAAAGCTCTAACATGTCTGGGGGTGTCTATCAGACACCGCCAGGCATATTAGGATGTCTGCGGTACTATGCCTTTCCACGGCGGCATTTCCGCCGTGGAAAGGCATACAGTCTTTTGTTTGGGGGCCAGGTTGCGGGCCCCCAGGGGTGAAGGGGGGTTGGGGGTTGCACATGAGGGGTACCTATGGTACCCTCCTGCCTTTGCGTGCACGAAGCGGCAGGCACCACGCGGTGCCTGCCGCTTCGTGCATGCAAAGGTCAACATGCATTTTTTAACATTGTGGCGGCTGCTACTTGAAGCAGCATCCACCGCAATGTTAAAGGTAGTAGATGTGACCGCCAGGGTGGCGGTCACATCCTAATTGCCATGGAGGGACCGCCGCTGCCCATGCGGACGGTCCCTCTTCCTCGGGGGTGGCGGACGGACGCAAGTGCGTCCACCATCATAATAGGGCCCTAAGTTTGGAGCTGAGGCCAGTTTTACCCACAAATTGATAGTTCGGGTTCTTTGAGGCTCATGTGAAGTGCAAATGATTTATGACCCACGGAAGAAGAAGGCATGGTCATTAAAAACAAAAGTAGATTTCTCTCGGAAGCGAGGGCTGACAAGTTTGCCCCTCTGTTGTGCGCCAGTCTCTGGGGCCGTGAGGATGAGCTCGGAGACTCACAGGCCTCTTTTACAACATTACAGCCGAAGTATTTTACATGTTCGCAGGCCTGCACGTTGTGACATAGCTTCGCTCACTGAACTGCGGTGACTCACCTGTGCTCGGGGGAAAGTCACGTCCACGAGTCCACGCGCTCCTCTATGTGGGATGCGGAACAGACCCCGGATGTGCTGTTTGCAGGCTCGTGCTGGTCTCAGACGCTCCACGCCACAGCACTAGTGAGACTCTGGTCTGGGGTCTCATTACGGGAGCCGAGGACTTGGAGTAAAAGACGGCTGGGACAGGTCTGTGTGGCACTGGCAGTACTGCAGCCAGTAATCAATTCACCATCATCGAAGGCACCAGAGCTGCGCCAGCCGACACACACAGTCCGTCCCCTGCGCGCCGAGAGGGAGAGGGTGGTGCGCGTGACTGTCACTGGCTGCTGAAGCACCGCTCGGGGATTGGCCAGAAATGATGCCCAGGGCCGTCAGTGGTAGCGCTATCCCCCGCTACAAGATTGATGGCCCTGGGGACCCACACATACACTGGTAGTGTGTACCGCCGGTCCGCTCCACACACCACTAGCTAGGGTGCGTGCAGCATGTACTAGCAGGTGAGTTTGCACTCCACTCATAGGTGCTGCTGCCTGCTTGTTTTGCAGCCCTCCCCCTTTTGCCGCCCTAGGCAGCTGCCTAGTCTTGCCTAATGGCAGAAACGGCCCTGCACGCAGTCTTCACCTTCTATTTATTTCTTAATTTCTCTTCCCTGTCCCCCAATCTGCTCTTTTTCTTGTTGTGCTTTACTGCTGCCATTATATGTTTTATCTGAATGCAGAATTGGCTGCTGCGTTATGTGAAACAAGGGTAGAAGGATGAATAGATTTACTAATGTATTGCAAGATTTATTTTGCAGTCCTCTATGTCTACACACATTATCAACTGCAGCTATTTAACAGTACTGTATTAGTTTAACCCAGTGCCGCACACTTATAGATTTGCATCTGATGGATATGTTTTTAGGTCAAATATTTGCAATGCAATAGGTCTCGCATTTGCGAGAGTTTAAGCTAAATGCCAATAGGTCAAACTCTCATAAATGCAATACCTATTGCATTTCAAATGCTTGTTCAGTAGAGGTGTGACTTGGCCGCTTTTGAGACAGTCCGGCATGACTGCAGTACCCAAGGAGCTGTTTATGATCTTGGTCCAGTGCGGGATAGGGAGAGTTTGAGTTTTTTGACCAGTTGGGCAGGTATGGGATCCAGGACGTGTGCTGAGGGTTTAGTCGTGGAAATCAGTTTGATGAACTCTGCTTCGGAGATGGGGTTGAAAGAGTTCCAAAAGTTAGGGGGGTGCTTGGGTGTGGTATCATCTTCTGTCTCTGGGGCGATTTGCTGTCTGGGGAACTGCTTTGCATGTCCAAGGGGAGTACTATCTTGGTGATTTTGTCATTCAAGAAATTGGCAAATTTATCACACATGTCTTTGGAGGCCACAACTTGAGTCGCAGGGGGCTTGGAAGTTTGTTGTCTGATGATATTGAAGAGCTCTCTAGGTCTGTTTATTGCGTTGCCAAGGGCATTACAAGAGAAGAACGCTTTTTCATTCTTTATATGATTTTTGTATTTCCTTTGTATTGATTTGAGTCTAGGTCGTAGGATTGAGGACAGGTTTTTTTTGTCTGAGTCTTTCTGCCGCTCTTACTTCTCTTCTTTGTGAGTTTATGTCTGTGTTGAACCACGATCTGGATGGAATGTTCCGGACTCTTTAGTTTTCAGGGGGGCTATTTCATCCATAATGGAAGTCATAGCAGTGTTGTAGTGGTAGTTTCTGTTGTTGAGAGCTCACCGGAGTTGTTTGGGTCTCTGTATCTGGTTCAGGATGGGGTTGTGTACCAATTGGGCCATTGGGTCTCATGGGGTCTTCAGTGATTAGAGTTGGTGATTGAGGGTGTCGGGTAAGAGTGTTGGATGGGCTTTCGGGGTGTGTTAAGGTTCCGAAGGATTTCGGAGAGGCCCAGTATTACCGTTTTTAGTTGGCTTTCCAGCAGGGCAAGTCAATGGGTTGTCTCTTTGGAGGAGTGAGTGGGGGCATCCCGGAAGGACGTTGCGGTTCTTGTTTTATTCGGTCTCTGTGTGTGGTTCTGTATGGGGGTTGCGGTCGAGCTAAGCCGTTGAGTGTGGGAACTGCCTCTCTGCTTCCTCTTCTACCTTCAGGTGGGGTCATGTAGCTGGGGGGGATTGCCTCTTTGACCCTTAAGCGAAGTCAGGTAGGTACGAGCAGTTACTGGGGTGAGTAAAGGGAAAATGGTTCCTGTGGTTTGTCTAGTTTCCTCACAATTTGTGGTTTGGGTGTAGTTGCGTGTGGAGAATGACTATGATGGCTGGCTGTTCTTAGCTGCCGTATGTCTTCATCTTGGGGCAGACCGATGTTTGATTTGCCCGAAGTCCTGTGAGTTATTGGTGTACCAGAGATATGGGGCGGGCCCGGACAGGGCCCAGGTTTTGGTGGTGAGAAAGGGTATGCTGTGCCTCCCGTTTTGGGGCCAGCGTGTCCGGGCTAGATTGTTTGTCCGGTTCGGGGGAGGTGAGGAGTCTCGTCAAGGTAATGGTGAGAGTTTTGGGTGTTGATCCGTAGGTGGGAGCCGGGTTATCTGTTTGATGGTGCCATCTTGGGGTCAGGCAGACGGTGGCGTGCTTTATGTCTTCCGATCCTGGGAATTTGCATCTTATTATGCTTCTTTGTACCGGTAGAGTTTCGGTGATTGGTCCATATTGTTCCGGTGAATGATCCCTAATGGTCCGTAACAGACAGACAGTTGTGTAATTTTCCCGATGTCTGGTGAGCTATTGGAGTGCCGGAGATATGGGGCAGGCAGCCGCCACCTTTGGGACAGGCCCCAGATTTTGGTGGTGAGATGGGGTATGCAGTGCCTCCCGTTTTTGGGGGCAGTGTGTCTGGGCTAGATTGTTTGTCTGGTTCGGGAGAGGTGAGGAGTCTCATCGAGGTGATGGCGAGAGTTTCGGGGTGAGATCCATAGGTGGGAGCTGGGTTATCTGTATGCTGCCGCCATCTTGTGGTCAGGCAGGAGGTGGCGTGCTTTATGACTCCCGATCCTGGGAATTCGCGATCAAACAAACAAGAGGTAGCAAAATGTTGCACCTAACATGTGCCAGAAACCCGCTGGGCATTTAATACTCTGAGTGGAAAGTCAGACTCGTGGAGACAAATGTTGACACTCAATGATAGCTGGGAGGTTGCTGTTGGGATCTGTTTATGATTGGAATAAAGGATGGGCGGATGCAGTGATGAATCTGCAAACGGGGGCTGAACTCTCTTGGTTACTTGAAGGTTTCCATCGCCCAGTGGCTATTCAAGGACAAAGTCCCTGTGATGTTGGAGCGCGTCAGCCTGACTGTCATCACTGTATAGGCATATGTCAGGATACACTGCCTAGAAATTACGCAATCTGCCACAGCCACCTGACTCATCTTCATACTGGCTGCATTGAAAAATCACTCCCTTGTATAAATTGTACGTAGAGTATATGTCTTTGTCTCACCAATATGTAAATGTCACTTACTCACCCATGTCACTTGAGCACTTTATTTATTATCACCTTCAATCTGCATAAATTGTTGGTCTCTTGTTCTAGCTCATTCTCTCTAGTAATGTTGTTACTTCTTTTAAACATTGTTTATGATTCATCCTTGATCAGGTAAGCAATTTTTCTTACCTGATAGAACCAATTGTAGCCTTTTTTGCCCTTTGTACTCAATCAAGGGCTAATCAATGGCAATATTCTTTGCAGGAGGGTTGATCTCTGGAAACCTAGCAGACGAACATTCCACAAAAGGTCGGATTTTGAACAACCTGTCATGGTCTGGGTAGTCTCGGGGAAATGCAGCAGAATTGTCATTGAAATGCAGCATACACTGCAATAGCAAAAAAATCGATCTCTACTCATGTATGGACATAGATGGGGGTTACCCAAACCATGCGAGTAGACCAATAGGACTGCAAGCTTGGTTTGTACACTAACACCATTTTGGGCGGAAGGCCCAAAAATATCTTCAACTCCTCTAGTGAAGTGGGAGTCTACTGGTGTACCCTAGAACGAGGCCCTAGAGTGCCTCCATGCTCCCGCACATTTTGCTCAAGGAAATCAACATATAAAAAGAGATGATTTAGTCAATTGGCAAAACAAGCAATAGGTCTTGCATTTACAAGAGTTAAAGCTATTGATGTTCTAAATGACAATGTTTTTACCTATGTGTTTTGGTTTTGAGTGTAGTGACCACAACTCCAAGAATTCATTAGATTATTAAGCAAAATCCTAGGGCTGGGACTTTTTAGAGTTTTATGTAGCGCAAACTAGACCCGAGGATATCAGGTATCACAGCGATTTCCATGAGCACCAGTTTCTTTACAGAAGGACACATTCATTGGTGTGCCTTCTAACATGGAACCATTAGATAACCTTAGCAATACCAGCAATCAGCCACCTCCTAGGTTTACCGTACCCACTCTCATTGTGTGCAATGTGTTAATGCTGTCGCTTTTCTATGCCAGTCTTTTAGGCAACAACAAAATTAAAAGCCGAGTGTGATTAATATCGGTTGTCTCCAGTTGAGTGTTTACTGTGGAAACACATTAGAGAATATTTTAATTTGAGGCACCATGAGATTTGTTGGAACAGAAATAAAAATTATTGTTTTGTAATGGTTTACTTGGGCAGTATGTAAGGAAGATTATCTCACAAACCCCAAAATGAGTAAAATAATTAGCATTTGTTTGTACAATATATAGCATTTAAAGATTTGGTTGCTTTGGTGAACACTTAAGGAGTTACAGATTCGAAAATAAGAATGTTAAGCACAAAAACTTTCATAATCAGATCAGCTGTGCAGTGAAAAACAGTGTTTTTTCCAGACAAAATAACCTTAATTTTAAGATTGGACACGAGGTTCCTAGCAGTCCAAGCCACATCCTGAGGAATGGGGTTGTAGATTAGCCATTTTTGCCAGATATACCCTTGTCGGTAGTGCCCAATCTTTTCACTCCTGAACCTGAATTTCAAACCTAGAGCATTTAGAGAATTGTATTAATTTGGTAGAATCTACATTTTATCATTAATATACCTAATAACAATGACGTGTAAGAGGAAAGCAGGAGGTGAGCCATGAAGATATGATGAGATTTGGCAATTCTGTCCACATTGCCTGCCAGAGCTGCAGACTTTTGAACTTGGGATCGAGTTTGGAGTCCTGGTTTCGGCTCAAAACCCTGTGATTGGACAAATCATATAATCTACCTGCTCCTTATGTGAGGCTACTGCCTTCCTGTTTCCTGCCTCACGGAGCCCAGTGCTCCCAGATCAACAGCCCAAGAAGCCCCCTCCGCCCCCTCCTTACGCAAGGCTACTGCTTGCCTGCGGTCCTTCTTCCATGCTGGCGCACAGGAAGGGTTCAAGCCCGGTAATATTTTAGTACTGCATCCACTGTCGATATTGTCAAGAATGGTCCGTAGACGAACGGTAGTTGAAGGGTTTATTCAGTGGAATACCAACACAGCCTGAGGAGAGAGGGAGGTCACAGGAGGAACGTCTGGAGTGGCAGGTCAGCGAACGCTCAGCTGATGATGGAGGGAGAGAAGGGGTGTACGGGAGGTGAGAGGAGACAAACCATGGAATGCAATCACAACACATCTTCCTCCTTGAGGAAAAACAATGTATGGGTAAGCAGTTAGTCAGACATAAAGTCATTGAATCTGCTCTGTAGCACAACCCTGCGACCACATCTCGTTCTTGATGGTTCCACTCCGACACCGACCGGTGCATGCTCACTGCAGCCAGGGGAGCCTGGGTGCCTTCAGGATCAGTCCCTACAGTGTCACTGCCAGGAAAACACTCGCTGTGTCTAGAGGAGGCTGAACCCTTTGTGCCTGGTGCAACATCTGTTTCGTCTTCACCATCTTCCCACAAATCCATTCTACCACCTCCTGCAGTTCTGCGCGCCGCATCTACATTATTTCCACATGTGCTGTTGTATTTGCCTGGGGCTAATCTCGAGAAATGCCACACTCTACCATCACTGAGTAAGGCTGAGTTGCAGTATACTTTCTCGACCTTGAGTGGTTGTGAATATCTATTCTGCTCTCACCTTTACTCTTGCCCATGACCAGTATGTCGTCTTGGAATATGAGAATGCCATCCACCCCCTTGAATGTTTCTTGAATCAGCCTCTGGAACATGGCTGCAGCCAATGCCAATCCGAATGGGACTCTCTTGAAACGGAAACACCCAAAGGGGGTGACAAAAGTGGTCAGGCTTCTGCTCTCAAGGTGCAAGAGGATCTGGTGATACGCTGCCTTTAGATCAATAGTTGAGAAAAAGTTTGCATAGGGCTTCTCTCCCTTTGAATGTGAATTTTAGTCTCCTAAACCCATCCAAGTCGATGGGCTCACCAGTGAATGTTTTCATTGAGATGTCTGGGGGTTCCAACTGTTCACCCAGTTTGGTGAGAAACTTCTCTTTCCACACTTTTGTATTCACGATGGTATACAGTGAGCCTGAGTCTGCTACTATAGACACATTTACTCCACCAGTGGACATATCACACAAAGAAGCATCTGTGCTTTTTGGCAGGGCAATTGCAGTCATTGGCTAAATGATTAGAACTGCAGCATCTATAACATTTTCTATTGGTGTTGCTCTCATTTTCAAATTTAGAGTAATTTTAGATTCTGTCTTTGTAAGAGGATTTAGCTTCCTTGGTTGTCCTCACTCCCACTATGGCAACAATGTTCCCCTCTTTTCTTTCTTTACTTTCTGCTATCATGGCTTTAGCGCATCTGCCAGTCAGTTCCACCCTTCTTAGAATATCTATAACATTTTGTAGCAGATACTCCCCCTTGGCCCACAAGTTTTCTTGAATGTCAGCGTTGGAGCCCTGCATTATGATTTGGTCTTGGATAAATTCATCGTGTAAGTCACCAAATCTGCATGTAATGGCCAGGTTCTTTAATGCTGCGATGTAGTCATCTACAGACTCATTCTGGCCTTGCTTCCTATGGAAGAACCTGTACCTGTCCACACCTACACAGATGGTGGGTTTGTAATAGCTATTTAGGTCATAATTTGTTTTTATGTACACATCCCCCTCATCTGCAGCTCTCACTTTCTTATTAATCCTTTTATAAACTTTGATTCCACCTGCTCCCAAACAGTGCATTAATAGTTTATACTTCCTTTCTGCCTTTAAGTCCTCCTCATCCTCAATTGTCTCACTAAAATTAGTGAAATGTTCTCTCCACTCCTCCCACTTTACTGGGGGGGGGGTCTCCTCCTCCTGCTAAGAATGAGGCAGATGGCGCCGGTGGCCATATTTAATGTAAATTGTGAAAGTGTTTTTGATGAGCTTAAAGTGATACAGGTGAAGCTGAATTATTTTTTTGATAATCAACTTTATTGGTTTTAATGATAACAGATACATTCATTGGTAGCAGATCAAGCACCTTAATAAGAGGAAATACAATCAAGGACAGCCGACTAAAAACATTGGATTTCCAAATGGAGTGGGTGTGACAGTCCCATATTACTATGCATACACAAGCTGTAGTTGGACCCTCATGCAGGTAACAAATTGAACCATTTACCCACACTTTACCGAAGAGTTCGGGGCAACCCCGGGCCTCCTGTGCTCCACACCAATCCACCGCTCTCTTCCATTTCCGCACAGTCGGTGCCTTGGCCTGAGACCAGCGCGCAGCTATGTCTCTCTTTGCCACCGTCACTGCCGTCCCCAGGAAACTCGTATCTGCCCTGGTTCCATCAAGGCAGTCAAACACCCCCAACAGCAAGCGCCTCGGTTCATGGGGAACCTCCCACCCTAGGGCCTGCGTAAGTTCGAGTTCCACCCCTCTCCAGAACGGCGCCAGAGCCGGACACTGCCATACCATAAGATAGAAATCTGCTGGAGCATACTCACAGCGCGTGCAGGCCGGGGAGGATCGCATGCGGGCCCGGAAAAGGCACGCCGGAGTCAGATATGCCGCATGGAGGTAGTAAAGTTGGACCAGGCGTAACTTGGAGGACGTTGTCAAGGTTTTGGGGGCTATAAGGGCGTCCCTCCAATCCGCCTCATCCAGGGGACCCAACCACCCCTCTCAGCGGGCCCGGATATGGTCTAGGGATGCGGGGCCATTGTTCACCAGTGACCGATAGATTCGGGCCCCACACCTCCCCAGGTTCCCCATCATCACCTGTGCCTCCAAGGGACTGAATTCTGGGAGAGAGGTGGGGGATGGAATGTGGATGTGGAGGGCAAGTCTGAGTTGTAGATACTTATAGAATTGGGAGGGAAGGAGGGCATGGCGCTGTTGTAAGACAGCGAATGATCTAATGTGGTCTCCCACCCACACGTCTCCGAGCTCCGAGTAGCGAGATCCCGACGAGATCACGGCGACGAAAATCACGTAAGGACTCCCGCAACCATGTACCACTCCACAGCGGCGTTTGCCTGGTGAGCCTCTGGTCCCATTGCACATGGCGAAAGGCTGTACGCCAGGCCATGAGCACCGTCCTGGTGATAGGGGGTAAAGCCTGCGGCACTGGGCTGCCATATAGAAACGCCTGGATCTGCGTTAAGCCCATCACTCTGAGTTCCACCCGGTACGCTGGGTCGGACCAGCCACCCGCGAACCAATCGTAGATCACAATGAGTTTCGTGGCCAGGTACTGAAGGTGGAGATTAGTCACCCCCATGCCCCCGTCGAAGTGGGGAATACGACAGCGTCCCAGGAACATCCGTGGCCTCCCTCCTCCCCATAGAAACCGGGTGAGAATGCGGTCTAATTCCCGGTACCAGCTACCTGAGAGGTGAATGGTGATATTTTGTAAAATGTAGAGGAAGCGGGGGAGGATCATCATTTTAAAGAGGGCACTCCTGCCCAGGGGGTTAAGGGGAAGGGTTTGCCATTTCTTGAGGTCCACCTTCATACTATTGACCAGGGATGCAACATTCAGGGTGCATTCGAGCTCCGGCAAGAGGGTGACCCACACACCTAGGTACTTGAATGATTGTCTACGGAGGGGGATGTTCGCTTGCCAGTCAAAACACGCCTGAGAGGGATGCAAAGGGACTAGGGTTGATTTTGTCGGGTTAAGTCAAAGGCCAGAGACCCGCTCAAAAGTGGAAAGGACCTCCAGGCATCTGGGGCCAGAGCGTTCGGGGTCCGCCAGAAAAAGCAGGACGTCATCTGCGTACAGGGCTATTTTGCCAATCTGAGTTTGGTCCCAGGCCCGACCCCGAATGAGAGGGCCTTGGCGGATGAGCGCCGCCAAGGGCTCCATCGCCAATGCGAATAGGAGCGCCGAGAGCGGGCACCCCTGGCGGGTGCCCCTCCAGATTGGGAACGTTTCAGATAGCTCCCCGTTAATGAGGACACGAGCCCTAGGGTTACTATAAAGAACCCTGATCAGGCGGCAGAAGGGAAGGCCGAATCCCATCCGTTCCAGCACGTCCTCGAAGTAGCTCCAATCCACCGTATCGAAGGCTTTTTCAAAATCAATGAAAGGCAGCGCCAGATACGGGGTCAGCTGATAGCGGTGGGCCATAGCCAGGTGGAGGCGGCGAATGCAATGTCGGGTACCCCTGGCAGGCATGAACCCGCACTGGTCGGGATGGACTAAGTCTTGCAGGAGTGGATGGAGCCGCTGGGCTATCGCGGTGGCAAAAATCTTAACCTCTGTATTAATAGTTCAAGTTCAAGTTCAAGTCAGTGAGATCGGACGGTAGTCCGCACAATCTAGGGATGGCGGCTGCGTCTTTGAGAGAACTACGATAGTGGCCACATCGGTTTCACTTGGGAAGGACCCCTCTTCCACCACATGGTTAAATAGCTCCACCAAATGGGGGACCAGATCCTCGCGGAAAGTCGCATAGTACTCCTGGGGGTAGCCATCAGGCCCGGGCGTTTTGCCCGGGTGCAACATTGAGATTGCCCAGTGTATCTCCTCTGGGGTAAAGGGGTGATCAAGGGTTTCAGCGACCGTCGTGGGGAGACATGGCAGTTGGGTACCGGCCTCCGCCAGCAAGTCCGCCAGGGAAGTGCATGGAGGACGAGCGTCGTAAAGGGTCGCATAGTAACCAGCGAAAGTCTGCGCAAAGGCTGTGGATGTTATATGGTGGGTCCTGGTGTCCGTCCGAATCTCGGGGATAATGCGATTAGCTTTGGAATAAGACACTAGGTTGTGAAGTAGCTTTCCATTTTTATCGCCCCATCCATAGATACGTGCCACCGAAGAGCGCCAGAGCATTTTGGTGGATTCCAGCGAGATATGGCGAATCTCTTCGCGGACCATTGCAAGCTGCCTAGATGAGTCATCGCCACCAGCGGTCAATTGGGTTCTTTCCAACTGCGCTGCCTGAGCCTCCAGCTGCACGAGCTGGGCAGCAGGCTCCACACATTTCGCGTGGACCAGACCTCTGGCCACACCCCAAACCACAGCCTTACCGGCCTCCCACAGTGTCCCCGGTGAGGGGACCAAGCTCATATTAACAAGAAGTAGTGTCGCAGCTCCTGCCTGAGGGATTCTACCAGTGCAGAGTCCTGCAGGAACCAGGCGTTCAGCTACCAGGTCACCCGTGGGCCAACAGGGGAGGTCCCAATACAGAGGGAGACGGGGGAGTGATCCGAGATCCCCCTGGGCAATACAGCAGCCCCAGACATCAATTGACAATCCGTCGCGGGCATCAGGAGCAGGTCTATACGGGAGTGGGTGTGGTGAGCCGCCGTGGTGTGGGTGTATTGTTCCTTATGGTGGTTCCATACCCTCCAGATGTCACAGAGGCCCAAGGCCGATGACTAACCAGACAGGCTCCTCGCAGAGGCAAGACGGTGAGCCAATGGAGTGCCCGTCGCTTCATGAGAAGGCTGCAGGATGGCGTTGAAGTCCCCCCAACAACGGTCAGGCCCTGTTTAAAGGAGGAGATCACCGATGTGAGGCGACAAAGGGTGGAGGTCATGAGTGCGGGGGTAATGTATGTACACAGGAGGTTTAGAGGGTGTCCCTCAATCGTCCCCGTCAGGGACACATAGAGGCCTTTCGTATCAGTCTCGGCTCTGGCCAGGCTAAAGGGAAGCCCTTTCCTAAGTAAAATGGCCACCCCCGGGAAGCAAGCGCAAAACCAGAATGCCAGACCCTGTCAAACCTATAGCGAGCTAGGAAATTGCATTGTGAGCCCAAGAGGTGTGTTTCTTGTAGAAACAGGATGTCAGGCGCGTGACGGTGAGCAGTGCGGAGGAAGGCCGTGCGTTTGATTCGGTCGAGGAGGCCGTTAACGTTCCAGGAGAGGATGTTGAGAGTCCTATTGAGGGTGTAAGACACCTAGAGGAGTATAACCTGGAGGGACGGGTGCAAGCGTGGGGCTGTCCGTAACCCAAGGGATACACCGACCCGGGGGCTGGGGTCTTGGGGTGAAGGTATGGGGAGTATTGATCTGCTTGTCGTCGGCGGGGACAACTATGTGCGCGCAGCTACCAATGAGAACGGAACACAGTGGCCCGTAGGCGGCTAACGACAACCTACTGTTGGGAGACAACGGTCTTCCCCCCTCCCTCGTCCCACACTCCCCCCACCCTACACTTCTGAAGCGGAAGCATCTGTCGTCCTAAAGAAACCCCAACTACCCCACACTGAGGTGAACTGCTAATCTAAATCGGTTAGCAAGACAAGGACATGGCTGAGCTGGATCCCCCTCCATGTAATCGGATGAAATGCCAACAGCTGAAAACATGAAATGTTAATCTTACAACCAGTAGAGTGTATCAGTCCCGGGACTGCAGTGAAGATCCAGACTTCAAACTGGACCATTCATTAGAGCCAGGTCGGCCCCAGCCCGGGAGATCTGGAGCAGTCATGTTGCAGAGACTCCCAAAAGGTGAACTGTGGATTGCGCATCATGTGGCGCTGGTCAGACGTCCTCTTCCCCACCAGATCCACGGACCATAGGGCTCCCGGATAGGTCTGAGTCCGACACGGCCCTACACAGAGTTTCACCTGGCCCCGGGATACTGCCCATATCAATCAGAGAAGTAGCCAGGTTGCGGGAGGCGGGTCCCCGAGTTGGAGTCCGGGGGGGAGAGCGCCGGGCATGCACAGCTGGCGAGCGGGACTCCCCTCCCGGACGGCTGCCCCTCCTCCAAGACCCGGTCCGGCGCTGGGACTTTGGCGCTTCCGGGTTTGGCTGCACCGGTGCAGGAGAATGGGACAGTCCGGGCAGGAGGGGCCGCTCCTCTGTGAGCCAGGTCCATGTCGCCTGGGGGGTGTCGAAGAAGAATGTATTTTCTTGGAAGATGACCTTGAGCCGAGCCGGAAAAAGGAGACCATAACGAAGGCCCATAGCCCTGAGTTTTTGTTTAACTTCATTGTATGATTGGCGCTGCATCTGCACGTCCCTAGAATAATCAGGGAAGACCATAATTCTGAAGTTTTGGAACTGCAGCGGCCCATGCACCCTGGCCACCCCCAAGATAACGTCCATGTCCCGGGAATTGAAGATTCTGAGGATAATGGGGCGAGCAGGGGCCCCAGGCGGAGGCTTGGGAGCAAGAGAGCGGTGGGCTCGCTCCACGGCAAACCAGGGGGAAAGTTTTTCTTTGGGCATCCAGGAGCGAACCCAGGTTTGTATAAAAGTAGCAGTACGACCCTGTTCCACTCCTTCAGGAAACCCCAGGAGACGTAGGTTGTTCCTCCGTGCCCTATTTTCGGCATCTTCGGCCCTGCGAAGTAGCTGTCTGTGTCTAAAGGCAGGCCACCTGGGTTTTGAGTTGACTTATATAGTCTTCCGCCATGGAGATGCGGGATTCCACCTCCGTGATGTGCATCGCGGCGTTGCGTAGGTCCTGGCATATAAGGGCCACATCCACCCGTACCTCACCAATTTTGTTCTCCACGGAGGCCTGCGATGTACTTATCGCCTAAAGAATGGTGGAGAGATCCCCCGCGGCGGCTCCAGGTGCGACCGGTGCCCCTCCGCTCGGGTCCCGATCCGATGTGGTGAATTGGTCCATTTTAGTTTGGGTTGGGTGAACAGGAGTTTGTGTAGTGCGGGTTCTGCCCATTCTCCGGGGGCAGAGGGTCGACCCGATCCAGCCAGCCCTGGCCTCGACCAACCCAAGGAACGGAGGGAAGGGGGCCTGGCAAGATGGACCTCCAGGGAACAGCCAAGCCACTCCAGACGCAAGGGGCCACAATAGTCCGTCAGTATCACCCCCAGCCGAAGGATGGAAGGAGGAGGGAGGGGGGGATCACCAGGGTAATCCGAACCGGCGCAGCCCAAGCAGTCGCTCAAAGGAGTTCACCCATTGAGACACCAGACGGCACCCGGTCCGGGCCCGCCGTGCAGTGAAGCCAGCCTAGCGTGTGTCCAAAGGGGAAGGGGGGGAGGGGCAGGCCGGTGTCACCGCCACACCTCCCGCCACTCGGTATAGTAGTCATCTACAGACTCATTCTGGCCTTGCTTCCTATGGAAGAACCTGTACCTGTCCACACCTACACAGATGGTGGGTTTGTAATAGCTATTTAGGTCATAATTTGTTTTTATGTACACATCCCCCTCATCTGCAGCTCTCACTTTCTTATTAATCCTTTTATAAACTTTGATTCCACCTGCTCCCAAACAGTGCATTAATAGTTTATACTTCCTTTCTGCCTTTAAGTCCTCCTCATCCTCAATTGTCTCACTAAAATTAGTGAAATGTTCTCTCCACTCCTCCCACTTTACTGGGGGGGGGTCTCCTCCTCCTGCTAAGAATGAGGCAGATGGCGCCGGTGGCCATATTTAATGTAAATTGTGAAAGTGTTTTTGATGAGCTTAAAGTGATACAGGTGAAGCTGAATTATTTTTTTGATAATCAACTTTATTGGTTTTAATGATAACAGATACATTCATTGGTAGCAGATCAAGCACCTTAATAAGAGGAAATACAATCAAGGACAGCCGACTAAAAACATTGGATTTCCAAATGGAGTGGGTGTGACAGTCCCATATTACTATGCATACACAAGCTGTAGTTGGACCCTCATGCAGGTAACAAATTGAACCATTTACCCACACTTTACCGAAGAGTTCGGGGCAACCCCGGGCCTCCTGTGCTCCACACCAATCCACCGCTCTCTTCCATTTCCGCACAGTCGGTGCCTTGGCCTGAGACCAGCGCGCAGCTATGTCTCTCTTTGCCACCGTCACTGCCGTCCCCAGGAAACTCGTATCTGCCCTGGTTCCATCAAGGCAGTCAAACACCCCCAACAGCAAGCGCCTCGGTTCATGGGGAACCTCCCACCCTAGGGCCTGCGTAAGTTCGAGTTCCACCCCTCTCCAGAACGGCGCCAGAGCCGGACACTGCCATACCATAAGATAGAAATCTGCTGGAGCATACTCACAGCGCGTGCAGGCCGGGGAGGATCGCATGCGGGCCCGGAAAAGGCACGCCGGAGTCAGATATGCCGCATGGAGGTAGTAAAGTTGGACCAGGCGTAACTTGGAGGACGTTGTCAAGGTTTTGGGGGCTATAAGGGTGTCCCTCCAATCCGCCTCATCCAGGGGACCCAACCACCCCTCTCAGCGGGCCCGGATATGGTCTAGGGATGCGGGGCCATTGTTCACCAGTGACCGATAGATTCGGGCCCCACCCCTCCCCAGGTTCCCCATCATCACCTGTGCCTCCAAGGGACTGAATTCTGGGAGAGAGGTGGGGGATGGAATGTGGATGTGGAGGGCAAGTCTGAGTTGTAGATACTTATAGAATTGGGAGGGAAGGAGGGCATGGCGCTGTTGTAAGACAGCGAATGATCTAATGTGGTCTCCCACCCACACGTCTCCGAGCTCCGAGTAGCGAGATCCCGACGAGATCACGGCGACGAAAATCACGTAAGGACTCCCGCAACCATGTACCACTCCACAGCGGCGTTTGCCTGGTGAGCCTCTGGTCCCATTGCACATGGCGAAAGGCTGTACGCCAGGCCATGAGCACCGTCCTGGTGATAGGGGGTAAAGCCTGCGGCACTGGGCTGCCATATAGAAACGCCTGGATCTGCATTAAGCCCATCACTCTGAGTTCCACCCGGTACGCTGGGTCGGACCAGCCACCCGCGAACCAATCGTAGATCACAATGAGTTTCGTGGCCAGGTACTGAAGGTGGAGATTAGTCACCCCCATGCCCCCGTCGAAGTGGGGAATATGACAGCGTCCCAGGAACATCCGTGGCCTCCCTCCTCCCCATAGAAACCGGGTGAGAATGCGGTCTAATTCCCGGTACCAGCTACCTGAGAGGTGAATGGTGATATTTTGTAAAATGTAGAGGAAGCGGGGGAGGATCATCATTTTAAAGAGGGCACTCCTGCCCAGGGGGTTAAGGGGAAGGGTTTGCCATTTCTTGAGGTCCACCTTCATACTATTGACCAGGGATGCAACATTCAGGGTGCATTCGAGCTCCGGCAAGAGGGTGACCCACACACCTAGGTACTTGAATGATTGTCTACGGAGGGGGATGTTCGCTTGCCAGTCAAAACACGCCTGAGAGGGATGCAAAGGGACTAGGGTTGATTTTGTCGGGTTAAGTCAAAGGCCAGAGACCCGCTCAAAAGTGGAAAGGACCTCCAGGCATCTGGGGCCAGAGCGTTCGGGGTCCGCCAGAAAAAGCAGGACGTCATCTGCGTACAGGGCTATTTTGCCAATCTGAGTTTGGTCCCAGGCCCGACCCCGAATGAGAGGGCCTTGGCGGATGAGCGCCGCCAAGGGCTCCATCGCCAATGCGAATAGGAGCGCCGAGAGCGGGCACCCCTGGCGGGTGCCCCTCCAGATTGGGAACGTTTCAGATAGCTCCCCGTTAATGAGGACACGAGCCCTAGGGTTACTATAAAGAACCCTGATCAGGCGGCAGAAGGGAAGGCCGAATCCCATCCGTTCCAGCACGTCCTCGAAGTAGCTCCAATCCACCGTATCGAAGGCTTTTTCAAAATCAATGAAAGGCAGCGCCAGATACGGGGTCAGCTGATAGCGGTGGGCCATAGCCAGGTGGAGGCGGCGAATGCAATGTCGGGTACCCCTGGCAGGCATGAACCCGCACTGGTCGGGATGGACTAAGTCTTGCAGGAGTGGATGGAGCCGCTGGGCTATCGCGGTGGCAAAAATCTTAACCTCTGTATTAATAGTTCAAGTTCAAGTTCAAGTCAGTGAGATCGGACGGTAGTCCGCACAATCTAGGGATGGCGGCTGCGTCTTTGAGAGAACTACGATAGTGGCCACATCGGTTTCACTTGGGAAGGACCCCTCTTCCACCACATGGTTAAATAGCTCCACCAAATGGGGGACCAGATCCTCGCGGAAAGTCGCATAGTACTCCTGGGGGTAGCCATCAGGCCCGGGCGTTTTGCCCGGGTGCAACATTGAGATTGCCCAGTGTATCTCCTCTGGGGTAAAGGGGTGATCAAGGGTTTCAGCGACCGTCATGGGGAGACATGGCAGTTGGGTACCGGCCTCCGCCAGCAAGTCCGCCAGGGAAGTGCATGGAGGACGAGCGTCGTAAAGGGTCGCATAGTAACCAGCGAAAGTCTGCGCAAAGGCTGTGGATGTTATATGGTGGGTCCTGGTGTCCGTCCGAATCTCGGGGATAATGCGATTAGCTTTGGAATAAGACACTAGGTTGTGAAGTAGCTTTCCATTTTTATCGCCCCATCCATAGATACGTGCCACCGAAGAGCGCCAGAGCATTTTGGTGGATTCCAGCGAGATATGGCGAATCTCTTCGCGGACCATTGCAAGCTGCCTAGATGAGTCATCGCCACCAGCGGTCAATTGGGTTCTTTCCAACTGCGCTGCCTGAGCCTCCAGCTGCACGAGCTGGGCAGCAGGCTCCACACATTTCGCGTGGACCAGACCTCTGGCCACACCCCAAACCACAGCCTTACCGGCCTCCCACAGTGTCCCCGGTGAGGGGACCAAGCTCATATTAACAAGAAGTAGTGTCGCAGCTCCTGCCTGAGGGATTCTACCAGTGCAGAGTCCTGCAGGAACCAGGCGTTCAGCTACCAGGTCACCCGTGGGCCAACAGGGGAGGTCCCAATACGGAGGGAGACGGGGGAGTGATCCGAGATCCCCCTGGGCAATACAGCAGCCCCAGACATCAATTGACAATCCGTCGCGGGCATCAGGAGCAGGTCTATACGGGAGTGGGTGTGGTGAGCCGCCGTGGTGTGGGTGTATTGTTCCTTATGGTGGTTCCATACCCTCCAGATGTCACAGAGGCCCAAGGCCGATGACTAACCAGACAGGCTCCTCGCAGAGGCAAGACGGTGAGCCAATGGAGTGCCCGTCGCTTCATGAGAAGGCTGCAGGATGGCGTTGAAGTCCCCCCAACAACGGTCAGGCCCTGTTTAAAGGAGGAGATCACCGATGTGAGGCGACAAAGGGTGGAGGTCATGAGTGCGGGGGTAATGTATGTACACAGGAGGTTTAGAGGGTGTCCCTCAATCGTCCCCGTCAGGGACACATAGAGGCCTTTCGTATCAGTCTCGGCTCTGGCCAGGCTAAAGGGAAGCCCTTTCCTAAGTAAAATGGCCACCCCCGGGAAGCAAGCGCAAAACCAGTATGCCAGACCCTGTCAAACCTATAGCGAGCTAGGAAATTGCATTGTGAGCCCAAGAGGTGTGTTTCTTGTAGAAACAGGATGTCAGGCGCGTGACGGTGAGCAGTGCGGAGGAAGGCCGTGCGTTTCATTCGGTCGAGGAGGCCGTTAACGTTCCAGGAGAGGATGTTGAGAGTCCTATTGAGGGTGTAGGACACCTAGAGGAGTATAACCTGGAGGGACGGGTGCAAGCGTGGGGCTGTCCGTAACCCAAGGGATACACCGACCCGGGGGCTGGGGTCTTGGGGTGAAGGTATGGGGAGTATTGATCTGCTTGTCGTCGGCGGGGACAACTATGTGCGCGCAGCTACCAATGAGAACGGAACACAGTGGCCCGTAGGCGGCTAAAAACAACAAACTGTTGGGAGACAACGGTCTTCCCCCCTCCCTCGTCCCCAACTCCCCCCACCCTACACTTCTGAAGCGGAAGCATCTGTCGTCCTAAAGAAACCCCAACTACCCCACACTGAGGTGAACTGCTAATCTAAATCGGTTAGCAAGACAAGGACATGGCTGAGCTGGATCCCCCTCCATGTAATCGGATGAAATGCCAACAGCTGAAAACATGAAATGTTAATCTTACAACCAGTAGAGTGTATCAGTCCCGGGACTGCAGTGAAGATCCAGACTTCAAACTGGACCATTCATTAGAGCCAGGTCGGCCCCAGCCCGGGAGATCTGGAGCAGTCATGTTGCAGAGACTCCCAAAAGGTGAACTGTGGATTGCGCATCATGTGGCGCTGGTCAGACGTCCTCTTCCCCACCAGATCCACGGACCATAGGGCTCCCGGATAAGTCTGAGTCCGACACGGCCCTACACAGAGTTTCACCTGGCCCCGGGATACTGCCCATATCAATCAGAGAAGTAGCCAGGTTGCGGGAGGCGGGTCCCCGAGTTGGAGTCCGGGGGGGAGAGCGCCGGGCATGCACAGCTGGCGAGCGGGACTCCCCTCCCGGACGGCTGCCCCTCCTCCAAGACCCGGTCCGGCGCTGGGACTTTGGCGCTTCCGGGTTTGGCTGCACCGGTGCAGGAGAATGGGACAGTCCGGGCAGGAGGGGCCGCTCCTCTGTGAGCCAGGTCCATGTCGCCTGGGGGGTGTCGAAGAAGAATGTATTTTCTTGGAAGATGACCTTGAGCCGAGCCGGAAAAAGGAGACCATAACGAAGGCCCATAGCCCTGAGTTTTTGTTTAACTTCATTGTATGATTGGCGCTGCATCTGCACCTCCCTAGAATAATCAGGGAAGACCATAATTCTGAAGTTTTGGAACTGCAGCGGCCCATGCACCCTGGCCACCCCCAAGGTAACGTCCATGTCCCGGGAATTGAAGATTCTGAGGATAATGGGGCGAGCAGGGGCCCCAGGCGGAGGCTTGGGAGCAAGAGAGCGGTGGGCTCGCTCCACGGCAAACCAGGGGGAAAGTTTTTCTTTGGGCATCCAGGAGCGAACCCAGGTTTGTATAAAAGTAGCAGTACAACCCTGTTCCACTCCTTCAGGAAACCCCAGGAGACGTAGGTTGTTCCTCCGTGCCCTATTTTTGGCATCTTCGGCCCTGCGAAGTAGCTGTCTGTGTCTGAAGGCAGGCCACCTGGGTTTTGAGTTGACTTATATAGTCTTCCGCCATGGAGATGCGGGATTCCACCTCTGTGATGTGCATCGCGGCGTTGCGTAGGTCCTGGCATATAAGGGCCACATCCACCCGTACCTCACCAATTTTGTTCTCCACGGAGGCCTGCGATGTACTTATCGCCTAAAGAATGGTGGAGAGATCCCCCGCGGCGGCTCCAGGTGCGACCGGTGCCCCTCCGCTCGGGTCCCGATCCGATGTGGTGAATTGGTCCATTTTAGTTTGGGTTGGGTGAACAGGAGTTTGTGTGGTGCGGGTTCTGCCCATTCTCCGGGGGCAGAGGGTCGACCCGATCCAGCCAGCCCTGGCCTCGACCAACCCAAGGAACGGAGGGAAGGGGGCCTGGCAAGATGGACCTCCAGGGAACAGCCAAGCCACTCCAGACGCAAGGGGCCACAATAGTCCGTCAGTATCACCCCCAGCCGAAGGATGGAAGGAGGAGGGAGGGGGGGATCACCAGGGTAATCCGAACCGGCGCAGCCCAAGCAGTCGCTCAAAGGAGTTCACCCATTGAGACACCAGACGGCACCCGGTCCGGGCCCGCCGTGCAGTGAAGCCAGCCTAGTGTGTGTCCAAAGGGGAAGGGGGGGAGGGGCAGGCCGGTGTCACCGCCACACCTCCCGCCACTCGGTATAGTGGCCGATCCCCAGTCTCGCTCTCCGCACATCGACACCGAAGAAGGAAGCCGCCCCCACCAGGACACTGTCCTCAGGAGATCAATCCTTCCCTGCGCCCCCGGCCGTGCACCCACCTGTCCACCACGCCACAGGGTCACGCTGTGGGTGGGGCTCCAGAAGGGCAGCAGGCGTCCCCAGCCCCGTCCAGACCAGCCCCACCGAGGAGCACAGCAGCCGAAGATGGGGTGAGGGGGGCATCATCCACGGGGTGGGCACCTCCACAGAGCACTATGCCCGCGTCCGGAGCCGTGCACGAGGGAGTGTCAGTGTTTTGCGCGGCAAATCCGTCCAGGGGGCAGCCGGTCCACACAATCCCCGAAGCAGGCTGAACAATGGAGATGGGGCCGTAATGCCCGAGGTCTCCAGGGAGGCAGCCGAAGGGTATGCAGACAAAATATCGAAATTTAAATATCGATATACAATAATATCGATGTTTAAATATCGAAAGGACATAATATAGAAGGTAAGTAATATCGATAGATATTAATATCGAAATTATTAATATCGAAGTTTTAAATATCGATGTTAGTAATATCGATGTTAATAATTTCGATGTTACTAATATCGATTTTTATATTATTTTTTGTATATTATTATGTGTTTATTATGTTTTTAATGCATTTTTATGTAATTTAATTAATTTATGTATTTTAGTACTGTAGCGGGTTGTGGGTTTATAGGGGAGTAGGGTGGGAAGTAATTTAATTATATTATAATAATTATTAATTAATAGGAATTATAAATTAATTTTAATTAAATTGTAATTAATTTAAATTAATTGGTAATTAATTTTTATTAATTGATTAATTGATAATTATGTTCTGTAGCGGGCTGTGGGTTTATAGGGGAATAGGGTGGGAAGTAATTTAATTATACTAAATTAATTATTAATTAGTAGGACTTATAAATAGATTTTAATTAATTGGTAATTAATTTTAATTAATTGGTAATTAAATTGTATTAATTGATTAATTGATAATTATCTTCTGTAGCGGGTTGTGGGTTTATAGGGGAATAGGGTGGGAAGTATTTAAATTATACAAAATTAATTATTAATTATTAGGAAATATAAATTAATTTTAATTAATTGGTAATTAATTTTAATTAGTTGGTAATTAAATTGTATCAATTGATTAATTGATAAATATGTTCTGTAGTGGGTTGTGGGTTTATAGGGTGGTAAGTAATTTAAATGCATTTAAGTAATAATGTTTTTCAATTAATTATTTTGTTAAATATATAATTGTTTATTAATTATTAATTGGTAATTAAATATTATTAAATGGTATTATTTAATAATATTTTTAGTTAAATATTTATTGCTAATCATGTTTTTAATAAGTATGTATTGGTATTTGTAAATTGTTTATATTTATTTGATAGTTACGTTTTTTATTAATTAAAAATAGTTTTTGTATTTATAAGTGTGTTATTTTTACCTCTACGCTATCCAACTCTTTCCCTACTGTTGCACTCTTTGGAGTGGGAATAGTAATTTTTACCCCTACGCTATCCAACACTTTCCCTACTGTTGCACTCTCTGGAGTGGGAATAGTAATTTTTACCCCTACGCTATCCACCACTTTCCCTACTGTTGTACCCTCTGGAGTTGGAACAGTAATTTTTACCCCTATGCTATCCAACACTTTCCCTACTGTTGCACTCTCTGGAGTGGGAATAGTAATTGTTACCCCTACGCTATCCAACACTTTCCCTACTGTTGCACTCTTAGGAGTTGGAATAGTAATTGTTACCCCTACGCTATCCAACACTTTCCCTACTGTTGCACTCTCTGGAGTTGGAATAGTAATTGTTACCCCTACGCTATCCAACACTTTCTCTACTGTTGCACTCTCTGGAGTGGGAATAGTAATTGCTACCTCTACGCTATCCAACACTTTCCCTACTGTTGCACTATCTGGAGTTGGAATAGTAATTGTTATCCCTACGCTATCCAACACTTTCCCTACTGCTGCACTCTCTGGAGTTGGAATATTAATTGTTATCCCTACGCTATCCAACACTTTCCCTACTGTTGCACTCTCAGGAGTTGGAATAGTAATTGTTACCCCTACGCTATTCAACACTTTCCCTACTGTTGCCCTCTCTGGAGTGGGAATAGTAATTGTTACCTCTACGCTATCCAACACTTTCCCTACTGTTGCACTCTCTGGAGTTGGAATAGTAATTGTTACCCCTACGCTATCCAACACTTTCCCTACTGTTGCACTCTCTGGAGTTGGAATAGTAATTTTTACCCCTATGCTATCCAACACTTTCCCTACTTTTGCATTCTCTGGAGTTGGAATAGTAATTGTTACCACTACGCTATACAACACTTTCCCTACTGTTGCACTCTCTGGAGTGGGAATAGTAATTGTTACCCCTACGCTATCCAACACTTTCCCTACTGTTGCACTCACTGGAGTTGGAATAGTTATTGTTACCCCTACGCTATCCAACACTTTTCCTACTGTTGCACTCTCTGGAGTTGGAATAGTAATTGTTACCACTACGCTATCCAACACTTTCCCTACTGTTGCACTCTCTGGAGTGGGAATAGTAATTGTTACCCCTACGCTATCCAACACTTTCCCTACTGTTGCACTCTCTGGAGTGGGAATAGTAATTGTTACCCCTACGCTATCCAACACTTTCCCTACTGTTGCACTCTTTGGAGTGGGAATAGTAATTTTTACCCCTACGCTATCCAACATTTACTTACTTTTTTTAATTTGTTGTACATTTTTATTAATAGTTATTTATATTAATATTTTATGTTTATACATTTATTTGTAATTTATTATATTTTCATTCATTTATAAGTTATTAAAATAATTTTTTAGAGTTATTATTAATGAAGTATATACTATGTATTATATCTTTATTATTATTTGTTTTTATTACATAATTTATTAATTTTAAATATTATAATATATTTTAACTATGTTTATTATATTTATAAGTATTATTTTATTAATATTACATTTTTATTTTTATTTAAAAAAACGATCTTTTTCAAAAAACGATATTTTTGACATCTATATTATTTTTTCGATATTTTTGTACTTACCTTGTTAGGGATAGGATATCGATATTATTGTAATCGATATTTTTGTTGCGATATTTTTGCATGTAGATATTTTTGTGTTCGATATTTTGTCATAGATTCAGCCGAAGAGGCAGAGACCGCGGCAGGGCGAGCCTTCGTCCCCTCCGGAGTCCGTGATGCAGAAGGGACAGGAGGGCAGCCATATCACAGGAGGGAGGCAAGGGCCCTGGGCATCTGTCACCGACCAAGCGAGAGACCCCACAGCCCACGGGGGCCCGGGGTCACGGAACCCCCCCAGCGGCCTCCAGCAAGGAAGCCCCGGGTGCCTGGGGGACGCCACCCAATACGGTGGCCGACGCGCCCCCTCCGCACCGGGCCGAGACACGGCACTCAGCAGGCCCAGTCGGGTAGAAGAGGTGGGCCCCCGCACCAGTACCCAGGGGGCGAGCAGGCGACACCCCGGTGGCCTCTCAGGATGGAACACTCGCCTCCACACAGCGCTCCACAGGGCACAGGGCCAGGGATGGTAGGAGGCCACTCTGATGGTCCGCCGGCGGGTGCCCCAGGAGGCAGCAGCCCCAAGAAGCGAAGACGAGGACGCAGCTCCCTCGTGAATCAGGGAGGGCTGGAGGGTCCGGGTCAGGCCGGAGCAGGCAGCCATCATACGTGGCCATCATACGTGGGGCCGTGTCTGAGACCCGCCAGGTGCAGGGGCCCCTCGGTGGTCCCAGGACCACTCTGAGGGGCAAAGTCAGTGCCTCCCTCCAGATCCGGTGACTGCAGCGCTGGAAGGCTGATAGCCAGAAACCGGTCCTTGGATGCTTGATTCCGGTCCAGGAAAGACATGGCTTGGCAGTTCGGGCTGGACTGTTCCCATTAGGCACAGGGTCAAGGCTGATTTGCATATGGCCACGTCTGACCTGGGGTGGTGTGGAGTGCAAAAAAACTATGGATTTAGGCCCATATCTCTGTACTGGGGTGAATGTATGACATTGTTCTGCATTCTGTCCATCAATTGTTGTTTTTGCATTTGTCACCCCGAGTGGGATGGGTATGCTCAGACATGAGTCCCATGCTCTCCACACCACTGGAGTCAAGCTATCCAGGCTGATGAAGGCTGATAGCCAGAAACCGGTCCTTGGATGCTTGATTCCGGTCCAGGAAAGACATGGCTTGGCAGTTCGGGCTGGACTGTTCCCATGAGGCACAGAGTCAAGGCTGATTTGCATATGGCCATGACTGACCTGGGGTGGTGTGGTGTGGAGTGCAAAAAAACGATGGATTTAGGCCCAGATCTCTGTACTGGGGTGAATGTATGACATTGTTCTGCATTCTGTCCATCAATTGTTTTTGCATTTGTCATCCCAAGTGGGATGGGTATGCTCAGACGTGAGTCCCATGCTCTCCACACCACTGGAGTCAAGCTATCCAGGCTGATGAAGGCTGATAGCCAGAAACCGGTCCTTGGATGTTTGATTCCGTTCCAGGAAAGACATGGCTTGGCAGTTCGGGCTGGACTGTTCCCATGAGGCACAGGGTCAAGGCTGATTTGCATATGGCCATGTCTGACCTGGGGTGGTGTGGAGTGCAAAAAAACGATGGATTTAGGCCCAGATCTCTGTACTGGGGTGAATGTATGACATTGTTCTGCATTCTGTCCATCAATTGTTGTTTTTGCAAAGATGGCAGACTAACCACGACAACCTACTATAAACCTTTGGCCAGAAACTCTTTACTACACTTCACCAGCTTCCACCCACGCCCGCTAAAGGAGAATCTTCCCTTTGGGCAGGAATTGCAGTGATATAGCAGACTATAAAAAACAGTCCGCTGAGCTATCCAAGAAACTGGAGGCCCGTGGCTACCCCCCAGCTATCATCTCTAAAACCAGGAAGAGGGCCAGGAACCAGAATAGAGAGGCCCTCCTTGAAACCACAGCAAAAGAGGAACAGGAACAACCTATCACCTGCGTAACTACATACAATACAGCCTCTAATGAAGTAGCCAAACTCATCAAGAAGAATTGGAAGATCTTGAACTCGGTCAGAGGCAGTGGGACATACCCCGTTTTGCTTATAAGAGAAGCAACAACTTGAAGGACCAGCTAGTCAACACCTGTCCCAAAACACATGTCACACAACTACCTAACACCATCCTGAATGCATGGGGCCTACCAAAAGTAACGGGACACTACCCCTGCAATGATTGCAGTGCATGTCACTTAACCACACACACCAAAACTCTGACCCTAGAACCCAACGAAGTGTGGACACAACGCAACCACACAAACTGTAATTCTCGCAATGTGATTTACCTTCTCACCTGCACTTGTGGTCTCCGATATATCGGCATGACCACCCGTAAAATACGTACCAGGGTCACTGAACACAGAAGCACCAGTAGTTGCAAGAAAAACATCAGCAAACTATCCAACCACTTCATCACCTTTGGCCACACCCCCAATGACCTTACATGGACAGTCATTGAACAAATCCCAGAACAGGCATTAGACAATGAAAGAAGACTGATGAGCAAAGAACAGCGCTGGATCTATCGCCTTTCCACACACATCAATGGCCTTAACGATGCGATCCCGTGGAACTCGGTCACATGCTGACGAATATCCAGCTGACCTATGAACTCCTCTTATCATGCTCTACCCATACCAGGCTATGGCGGTTTGCCATACCCAGCGATAGTCTCTCACCCTGCCATCACACTGTTCTGATAATTTCAAGCTAGGACCACTTAGAAGTGGCAGAAGGCACATCATTACTAAGTTCCCCCCTCTTTCACAACAGATGTGCTCTACTGCACTAGCATCTAGGTTTCACTCCCGCTCATGCGCAATATACAGCGTGAGCTCTACCGCGCTAGCAATAATGTCTCTCTCCCGCTCATGCGCAATAGACAGCAACATAACTGCGCAGGCGCTAGAGACTAGTCTTCTTCCTTCGCCCATGAGCAGACAGCAAGGGACACACCCGGGGAAGTCTTTCTACTCTTACTCCCAGCTACAGGTGCCGATAGTTAATCCAATTAACTAACATATAAAAACGAGTAAGAAACTCCAGTTCATTCTACCGGAGTACGAGGACAGTGCAACAGGTACAAGGCAGGCTATGACCAGAAAAGCTGTGAGTATGACAACCTTCAAGCAACAATCTCTGGGTAAGCGCTTTTCCCTCCTTACAGGTCTCTAACTCCCAGTGGCCAACATTATTTCCCCACAGGGTCAACCCCTTACCGCTCCACTCCAGGAAGCATTGGCTGCAATAATTTTGCGTAAGATTGCTTGCTTACGCCTCATCACACTTTGTGCTTCTTGCATATGTGTGATACCCGTGTTTTAGCAACACCACCCCCTATATATTTGCGAGGTTCACAATAATGGTACCACCAGTGCCATTACACCTTTGCCGTCTATAGTCTACCCACAGAGCACTGTAGATTCGGCATTTCATGAATATGACTATGTGGCGCAGACGTCTTTTTTGACTCTCCTTTTTTCTTACATGTTTGTCTATGTCTTCAATGTTGTCGGTACAGACATAAATGAGAAGGGAATCCCCTCTCACACTTAGATAAACACCTTAGTGAGTGTATTACACCCCCTTTTTAACCTGCACTACACTATTTTTAACAAGGTCCTGAGGAAAGCCAGATTTAGTTTAAGGCACTGGCTGAAACATGTCGACCAACTGATGGATGTAGGAGGTAGTAACTCGCCTCCATTAAAACATCCCCAAGCCTTATTTTAACCTCTGACGGGGGCCCAGTTATTAAAATTTAATTTACCCTCGGGTACTGGGACCCCCGCCAAGCCGTTTTAAATCACACTTCACCTTACACCTCACACTGCACTCTCAGTAAAATACCAGCTCCGCTGTAATCAGGCATCTCAGCACACCCGGGACACATTAGGTGTCACTGGGTGGGCCCGATGATGAAGCATGCCACCAACTAGGTTGGTGGGTGAGGACTTCATGAACTCACCAACGAGGTGCCCGTGACAAACCTAATCAGAGTCCTAACAATATTGGTCATATTTTAGCTAGTCCCTTTTGATAACACATATAAACCACGGGGACTCGGACTAGCTTTCTAGTCCTCTCTCTCTCTCTTGATAAGCGCAAAGTCTGTCATACGCCTGTTTAGCAACCTCCAGACAAGTGTGCTCAGTGCTTTTGAGTATTGTTTGCACAATGCAGTGGTACGTACTGCACTTACCCCCTGTGATAAGGAAGTAGGTAGGACACAACAACCAGCGCATAAATGGTCATGGCAAAGGGCATTTATAACCAAGACGGCTTCTTGAGCTTGATGTTGGGGCATTCTAGCACAGCAAACGGAATTCGGTAAAGCGACTCCATTACCACTAAATGCCAGAGACTCACTGAATCAGAAATGTGAAAGAGGTGTCGGTGCCTCCTACCAAGCACACAAAGAGACCAAAACAAAACTATATTTCGCTATGTGAGTGACGCGGCCCTCCTAAAACTAAAAGATTTCTCATTCGTGGTCACATGTTTAATAATAAAAAGCACAATGCTGCTTATTTTTAGGGCTCGCCACTAGCGATGCAGTGCGCAGCACTGCTCGGGCAGGCGAAAGCCCTTTTGTGGAGGGTTCCAAAACGGACCCTGGAATCGCACACACTCATGCGTGTGCGATTCCTTTTGGTCCACGGTATTGGCATTTGCGGTCGTCTTTTTTAGACAGACAGCACGCAATAGGCCAAGGCGGTAGCGTTGCTCCGCCCATTGCCTTTTGGTGTCTGTTACCTGCACGACAACATCTGTTTTCAATTATCGTGCCCAGACACGGGCGCGATAATTGAAAACAGATCGCTCGCTGTACGGAGCATCCCTTCGGTGGAAATCCAAACGGTGACTGAAAGACATCATTGGAACCTTCACTAAACGGACCCACCATGCGTGAGCCACATATTTAAAACACAACACGAGCATGAGACATTGCGCGCAACAAGTGCGTGAACAATAAAAGAACAATAAAGCATTGTGCGGTACTCGCACGATGCACGCTTACCACTACACCACCTTCCCCTTACAACAAAAAATAATGAAGGAATGTGAAGTACATATTTCTCAATATCTGACAAAACCATCAAATCTTTTTGGAACTTTAATAGTACGACCGCGAGAAGAACATGCATAAACATTTTTAGCATTTTAACAAGCAGAGGAAGAAAAAGGAGTTAGAGATGATTGAGATGGGATTTCATCTTTTCTAGACACATCTAACCAGTGACTCCAATTTAAATCGTCTGTCACTCTCCCACGTCTACTCTGCATAATCTCCACTTGTCGAGGAGATACCTTTACAAGTTGTCACTTGTTCTACATCCTTTTTTATCAATAAAAGCAGCCCTTCGCTAACTTTAAGAGCCTGAACAGGATCACGGAATTTCGATTCTCCATTTCTAATTTTGTTTGGCTTTTTAATCAAAACCCAGTCACCTACCAAAACATCTGCATCAAATGAATTGTACTTTTAATCAAAATTAATTTTCATTTGAGTTTGTTTGTCATTCACTTTCTCACAAATTCCTTTAAAATCAATTTTCTTCTCCCCAGCAATATTTTGTAACCATGTTGGGAACAAAACAGAATGTGCTTCTTTGCCTCTTAATAAAGTAAAAGGCGAGACTCCCGTGGTATAGTGAGGTGCGGTGTTGTAACTCCAAACGTTCTGCTTAATGAAATCTTCAACATTAAGATTGGAGGCCAATGCTGTTTGTACCCCCTCTTTGATCACTTTATTTCCTCTCTCCACCAAACCGTTCGATGAAGGTGAATATAAAGCGGGCTTAAGTTGTTTATATATCTAATTCTCTAAAAAACGTGCACATCTTTTCAGACACAAAATGGGTACCATTATCAGTAATGATTACTTTGGGGGAACCTTCCAAATGGAAAATCTTGCCTAAAACTGAAATTGTTGAGTCAGTATCGGGAGCTTTTACAAAATCATGGTACATCCACTAATAATCAACCAATAAAATAACATATTTCTTTTCTTGATTTAAAACAGAATAGGGGCCAGAAAAGTTGAGACCAACTATTTCCCAAGAAGTACGTGGGAATTCAGTGGGGTGTAAAGGAGTTTGCCAGTGCTTGTCAGATAAAAGGCACTCTGGACAATCATTAATTACCTTTCTCACCTGAGTATCTAACGAAGACCACCAATAATGGTGCTTTATTTTCATAATGGTTTTAGTGACCCCTAAATGACCTAGATGGGCCTCATTCACAATTAAAGACTGGAAATCAGATGAGGGAACGAATTTGTCTCCCCTCTGAACAACTCCGTTCTCTACTGAAAGTTCTTCAGAAACCTGAGCGAATCTTTTAAAATCACCTTCTAAGCACCTAGACTCAGGCCAGCAACGGGTAGAATAATCAATGACTTTCTGAAGAACTGCATCTTTCTCACAATCGTCATCTTTATTACAATCGTCCCTAAAAACATGTAGAGCTTGAGCAGACACAATCATTTTCTTGACATCACTGAAAACTTTGTCTAGGTTGGTAGACCAGCTGAAACTATTACCTTTCCTCAATAGCATGCGTAAAGGCTCAACTACCTGAGCGTAGGATGGAACAAATCTTGCATAATACTCAGCCAATCCTAAGAAAGATCGTAAGGAGTCTTTATCAGTGGGGTGTTTTGCATCCTCAATGGCCCTAATAACAGAAAACTTAGTTTGATCCCTTGCATGGAAACCGTGTGACCTAAATACTCTAGTTCTTGGACTGCAAACTTACATTTATCAGCACGTACAGTCATATTTTTTTACATCAAAATTGAAAGAACACATTTTAAAATTGTATTATGTTCTTCAATAGACTTCTCATAAATCAAAATATCATCTAAATAAGCCTGTACGCCACTGATTTCCCAAAACAGTGATTCCATGAGTTTCTGAAAAATGCTCCCGACCGATACTAGGCAGAACGGAAGTCGTAAAAATGAGTATGCCCCGAAAGGGGTAACGAAGGTTGTTAATTCCTGGGAATCTTTTGATAAAGAAACTTGATGATACGCTAACCTTAAGTCGATCAGCGAAAACCACTTAGCACCGCCGAGATTTCCTAATAACGCATAAATTTTAGGTAGGAGTGGCAGTCTATGATAATATTTTTGTTCAAGGCACGCATGTCTGCGCAAAGCCTATTTTGCCAGACTTTTTGCGCGCGACTACGATGGATGCAACCCACTGTGAGGAATCGGTAGGTTCTATAATACCTTGATCACACAAATTCTTTAAAGTTTCTCTTAATTCATTCCTCACACTCAAAGGAACAGAGAGAACTTTATGTGAAATAGGTTGAGCCCCAGGAACTAATCTCATATGGTCCTCAAAACCCTTAACTCTGCCCACTGTGTCACTGAACACAAGCTTGAATTCAGAAATAATCTGTTTTAAAACTTTAAAATCTGAATCAGACATGCTACATTCGATGTTGCACATGGGTAGTTCCCCAACCTTAATTGGATTCTCGTCCACCGGGACCAAATATTAGCCCAGGCGAGCAAGGGCTTTCCAGCCGATGATATTCTTCCCTTTCTCAGCAACATACATTTGTGTCATAGTTTCCCTTCCAAGGCATTGTACCAAACCGGTGAAATACCCAATCATGTTTATGTCTTTTTCCCCAAAAGCCTTTGGATTTACATCTGAGTGTAGGAGATCAACTATCCTGTTCCATAAATCGTAAAAAGTCGTATCTCTCAGGATCGTAATCGGAGAACCCGAATCAGCCATTACTTGTAAAGGAACATTGTCAATTATAGTAGAACACAAAGGACCTTTTATGGAATCCTTTTCACCATCACAATCTAATGTAATGATTATGTTGTTGAGAGAATTGCTAAGGGATTCAACATCTGACTCAATATATTTCACATTAAATGACTTTTTAACATTCCTACAAATCCCTTGGAAATGTCCTATCTTTTTACAGATGACACATCGCTTGTTGATGGCAGGGCAATTTGGAGAATTTCCAATGTGGTTTTGGACCCACATCTAAAAGAACGATTGTTTATTTTGAACAAATGTAACATTTTTGTTCTTGACATTTACTGCACATATGGCGTTGTCTTGGTCAGTCTCTGATGATGAAACAAGATTAATTCTGCTTTTAGAGGTATCCTGCATCGCTTTACTGGAGAGGATGGAATGCTCAATGCTTAAAGCTAGATCAATCACCTCAGTCAGAGAAGGATTTTTGCATCCTAAAATCCTCTCTTTAATTTTACATGAAGCGCAATTAAAAACAATCTGATCCCTAATATAATTATCAGACAACGGTACGAAATCACAAGTGGTTGACAAAACTCTGCAGAGTGCAGATATGTATTCTTCAACTTTTTCCTACTCTTTTTGTTTTCTCGAATAAAAATAATGACGCTCTAGCATGATGTTTGGTTCTTCAGAGAATTGTTTTTTTTAGATGTGGAACTGCTTCTAGATAAACATTCCACTGTCCATCACCTGCATGAGATGCCAGTGGACGTATAGGTAGAATACTGAAGGATTCAAAATTATTCTAACGGTCTATACTTACCAATAGGCCATATATATATATATATCAGTAATAATAATTCAGTCGGCAATGGAGAAGGTTCAATCATTTATTCAATCTGATGCAAGCCCTGGCAGGGGAGCCTCAGTCTACACGACCCTCGGAGGTGCGCAGAGGAGACTGGTTACATGTTCAAAGTACAAAGCATATATACGTTTCATGCGTTCAAGATGACACCCTACAAGGAAAAATACAGTTTGTCAGTAAGCCAAGAGGAATACCCATATAAGGCACGATTGATCGTTAGCAACCTAGGCCTAGCTATTCCAGGGGCAGGTCAGTAGGGTGCCTCCCTGTCTATCTGGAGCCCGGGAGGGCAGGAACGGGCTCTGCTAGAATGTGCGCATCCCACAAGAAAGGCAGGTGCGACCTTGAGTTTCCCTTAAGCTACCAGCTAACAACTATCGGAGACGGTTTGGCTGACGCCATGGTTTCGAGCAGAAAGCACAATCACGTGATTTATGGGAAACAGTGCTAGTATATAGAGAAACTAAACAAAATGGCTTCGGTTATACCAATAGGAATAAACAAGCAAAAAGGGAATCGTTGGTTGTTAAGTGACCATAGCACACTTTAAATACCTGATTATATAACTACGGGGATATACTTGGATATATTAGGCCAATAATGTATGTTATCAAAAATTTGATCCCAACAGACGGCCCTTTTGGCCCACTATAGCCCATATACCTAAATTCATTCCACAAAAACCCCTTCATCGATCTGCATGAGGTCTGACACTTCCTTTTGAATCATCTGCTTTTCTACCTTAATTTGTCGAGAAAAATTCAAAGCAGATGTTATTCTAGTTGCGCAAAACGAGCAGCAGGCTGGGCCACATTGGAGACACAGGCAACACGTAAATATGATTCCAAAAGCTCCAGCCAGCACCATGAATATCTTCCAACCCCAGGTGGCTAAAAGGCCCCAGAACCAACTGCTAAGGGACCAGGTGCTGTTATCCACATGAGCCTCACTGGCTAATCGATGTAGTTTCTGTATAGCAAGATGAATAGTAGGAGCTGAATCTGGAATAAACACGCAGCAAGAGCTGCCGATCACACGACAGGCTCCTCCCCTATCTGCGAGGATGATGTCAAGAACCATCCGGTTCTGGAGCAAAACAAGCCTCATCCCAGCAAGCTCTACAGTTGTAGTGTAGTTCCTATATTCCCAATAGGCTCTGCGCATTGGAATAATATATTCAGCAGTGCAGACGTAGGACTGAGGTCGACTAGGTCTCTACCGACTATATTAGACTTAAAGTTTGCCAGCTAGCTCAGAGGTCACTAGAAACTTTCTCGAATAAATGAGGAGGAGTTTAACCTCCCTGGATAGACAAGAAGGGATTAGCTTCTGACAACCATAAAACATGACAACTTTGCTCTTCAGAATAAGAGTGTATCTCTAGAGTTGTGTGAAAACAAAAGACAGCTATTTCACTCAGTCAAATGTGCGTACTTAGTTTCACCAGATTGCAGAGAAAAGAGAGACAGGCGTTTTCAATAAAAGGTGTTATTTATTGAGCAGTCTTCTTCCTCATGCAAGAGAAATGAATTGCCACAATTGCAATACTCATAGTAAAGTAAAGTGCATACAGTAAAAGGAGGATTATAGAATAATACTGTAAAAGCATTGATATGGTTTCTTAGCCATATGATACTTTAAAATAGATAAAATATATACATACATATATAAATTGACTAATCGTACTCAACTGGTGCTTCTAAATACGCCTACCCCGGTGTACCTGACCTAAGCCTAATACGTGGGAAGGAGTAAGTAAGTAGCAGTTTAAGTTAAGTTTATTTTGCCAAGAATCAGACTCAAGAATTCTCTTTAAGGGTTTAGTCAGCTCCGTACCTGGGTAAATAGAAAGCAGGAGGTCTTGTATCTCTCTCTCAGGACTCGATATCCCAATAACCCGCGAAGGTATCTGGAAACACCGGAGCTGGATTTCTCGGCAGGAGAAAAGACAGCGTCTCTCTCAGTGCGTCAAAGAGGAGGGGCAGCGTCTGTGGGCTCTCGCATCAGCTGGGCTCTCGGGCAAGTAGATGGCTGCTCTGCTCCAAAACCACCACCGTGTCTTTGCTTTAGGCAACGTTGGTATATTTATACCTGAAAGGTGCCGGGTTTGACGTAAGGTTGGACATAAGACGTCAATAAAGATGTCACTAAGAACTGGCCGTTCTTACAGTGCTTTACAGGAGTTCTAGGACGAAATCAAAACAAAAGCAAGGGGGATTTCCCAGGTTGCTGGAGGCTTGGTTTTGTTTAGAGAACTCGTTGTGCTTTCTAGGGGGCCGGGGAAGTAGCCTTGCTTAATGTGACAGCATGTGCTACGACCGAATTATGGATATGATTACTATGCCGTTGTATGGATATTATTGATTCGGACAAGGGCATAAAATAGAAATATCGATTCAGGTTCCTAGATAAAAACACTACACCCACTCCACGAATTAATGTCCATCATTACTAAAACTAAGCAATAGTAAACATTTAAAAGGTGCATGTGTATACCAACCCACCCCAAAATACATTTTTGCATTTGAAATGGTGTATGCGAAATACATGAAAATGATTATAGGTACTGTACGTTTTTCAAGCAGTGTAATTATTCATTTAAAAAGGATGCATATATATATCAGCTGAATGATTTGCGAAATTTACACATGAAATGGCTCTTAATACAGAAAAGAAGGGCGAGACCATTCCATCACATATAAATACAGTTTGTTGTAAATGTGCTAGAGGCTGAGGTAATATATTGTCTCTAGTGTTCCTAAAAAAAGAAGCTCTGTTCTCTAAGAATAGTTCTACTTTAAGCAGAGTACAAGTGCCCAAAAAAAAGGTAAATATTTTGGAAGGGAAGAGAAGAAAAAATAATTTCGCTTTCAGGGGATAAAATAGTTCCAAATATTTTCAGTAGCTTTTTGTTTATCAAAGCTGAAGGCCGAATTCAGAGTTCATGGAACGCTGTGCGCGTGTTTGCTTAAAAGTTATTCTTTCTGTTCAGGGGAGAACATCATTTCAGACAGACTCGCAAAAAAGTTGTCTACGGCTTCAGGTGAAAGTTCAACCAAGTTTGAAAATACCGCAACTGTGCAGTCTTGAGCATGATTGCTATCATCGATGACAGGATCAGCAATGCTCACAGAAGGTCGTACCTGGGTGATGCTGCTCTCATCTCGTACTTCACTACCACCTAATCGTAGTGTAGAAGTTTCAACGAATGCCGTCATCAGGATGGGTAACCGCTGGGGACAACACGATGCATGAGTCGTTACAGGACTTAGCAAAGTATCTGTATCCAATGGTACTGCTGATTGTAGTGTAGACAGACGTCCAACACGCATTCTTCTCCGCACAGCATACATCGAAGCACAGGTAAGATACAATTCTGCCAGATGGGTCTGAATGAAAGAAACCAGGTCATATTCAGATCTCTTAGCCGGGCTAATCCAAGGACTTTAGTTATGCGGTCCCGATAGCGTATAGCTAGGATCGTTTCTTCCATCATTGCTGGAGTCTTGTCTGCGACTTGGCTTGCCATATCGAAGCAGAAGTATCAAAAATAAAATGCCTGCTACGAGTCCCAACAGAAGTGGTAGGCCGCCAAAGACAGAATGGACAAAATTAGGAAAAATGCCCAGAACTGTTTTGAAGGGTGTTAAAAACAACTTTATTTCGATTCTTGACGAATCATAAAAGGCACATAGACACAAAATGCATAATTACGGGATGTAGTTACTAAAAATAGATGTCACAGTTTAAGATAGAACAATTAAAATATTTACAATTTTTTTTTTAAAAAATACAGCAATTTTCCAATAATTCCATAGGGTGTCGCCAATACTGTTATATTATCAATTTCCAGAACGTTTTTTGAGGCGAAAAGCAGCTACCAAAAAGTTTGCGACACTGAACATTGTTACCGGTGAGTCTAACTTTTTTTAAAAAATAGAGCAGGCTTGGCTTGGACAAACCCCTTGTCTTTAAGCAACGGAACAATGTACTTTTTCCTGGGCAGGGCATATGTACTACAAAAGAACATAAAATGAATAGTGTCCTGCAGAGAAGAACTATCACATTTGCAGACCGCTAGGTCCTCGGGCTTAGCCCACACCTTAGAGTCATTCAACAGGAAGTGAAACTGGTTAAGTCTTAGTTTGGTTAATAACCAGCGATGTAACGGATTTGACACTACCGTTAAATAGGGTTCAATGGCCAGTGTGGTTTTAGAAGTATAATGTTCCCTCACAGTGGGTTTCACAAGCTCACAACTCTCCCGCTCCATTTCTCTCATTTTAAAAAAAGTCGCTTTGAACCATTCCAGGTCTTCTTTAACAATGCAGTCCGGTATGTAGAAGAGATCTGGGCGGCCCAGAGAAGTTAGAATTTTTTTAATGTATGCCAGCCACGGGATGTTTTTCATATTGTCATATTGTCCAAGAGTAAGCAGTCCCTCATAATTGTGTGGTTCAGGGTTAAGTTAGAATTCAGCCATATTTTTAACCACATCAGGATTGGGGACTGTTTGATGATGTCACTTATATACCCCTGGCCTAATTCCATATGAACGGAGAAAGTGGCTGTAGATTGAGGCAGGCCTAAGAGCATGCGTAAAAACTTGTTTTCTTCCACCTGTATAGCATCTACATTGTTGGTATAACCCCAGATGGAAGCCCCGTACCTTGCTACTGAGATTGATTTCGCTCTGTAAAGTGCCAGCATTGCTTCCGTGGGTTTTCCACCCAGACGTTTTGAGAAGCCAACAATGGCGGCTGCTGATCTTTTCATGGCGTTGATTTTAACAGTTATTTGAGGTGTTTTGAAGGGTGTTAACAGTCCCAAAAAAATTGTCTTAAATACATGTGGGATACCACTGGTATCAGACATATTTAGGATTTGGCTTAGCATTTCCGCAAAATGCAGGGGGCAATTTGTTGATAAAAGTGTATGTATCTCTGCCGTTGTCCTTGCAACTTGCAGATCATACGTTTCTTTTGATGACGTCAAGGGCACAGTTGTCTGTAGAAGAACAGACTTCATTCTGCTTAAAGTATCAATTCGAATAGAAGAGATATTCAAAAAGGGCCAAATATTCGCCTCCGTGTCAGGAGTGCTGTTTGGATACAATACTTGCATACAGCAAGTGACCATGGAACTAACGCTCACGAGATAAGCTTTTCCTGGCACCATGCCACAACATCTGTGGTCCACTATTAGAATATAGCTCCCGTTAGAAAGCCGTCTAAAGAATGTCTCTATTCGTGTTGCAGGTGTGCCATGCTGGTGACATGAAAGGTTATTTGAAGTCCCCTAACAGGCCCCATGCAGGTTAATACCTTGACACAGAAGTATACCACTTAGTGATCGTTTACAATTATTACCACTAAGAAATACATTCTGTTCCTTTTCACTATAACATGTGTGTGTGTAAGGTAATTTCCATGATGACCTAATGTACCCTTTACCCAACCTTTCATACTGGCCTGCTGGTATATACTCTTGACAGTATTTAAATTGGAAAGTCGTTATCGGAATTGTTATTATTCCGTGTATTATCCATTCAATGACAGGTCTTTCTGACATTGTCAATGGTAATCTCTCAAGTTTTTCAATGCTCAGAATTGTATATTCCGCTCCTTTTTGTGCCAAGCTGATTTGTGTATCAGTAAGTTTAAAGATAGAGAATAATGACGTTGTGTTGATTAAACGCCAGGGCACGTAGCCTGAACGTAGATTTTGCAACGTCCAGCCAAGCTGTACAATAGAACATAATTGGGACTGACCGTGTTGTAACATTAGTAAGTCCTGCTCTATTATATCAATAACAGATGATACAATACTGTCCAGTGAATATATTCTGGAAGACAGAGTCATTAACCCATTGTCTACAACAGAAAGTGATTTTTCCAAATTAATACGGTCAATTTCCCGTATTTTTTCTGCTGTTTCAATTTGCGTTTCTTTCCAAGCTTCGTTGTAAGCTGCGTATATACAGGCCGCTATGAAACGTTTTTGACGCTGTTTGCGTGGTCCCATTATGAAATCACGCAAGTCAGCACCGTCTTTAAGTAAAGTCAAGTGTTGCTTAATTTCTGCCAGTGTGGATTTCTGTAGCCATTCAAGGTAGAGTTTCCCTACACTGTATGTTGTAACTATCCCTGGATGTTGTCTCTGGGAGTATCTAGGGTCTGGCCTGGTCAATTTGAACCCCTGTATTTTGTTCAGGAATCTATCCTGACAGTTATTTGTGTCTGTGGGCCAGATCAACCATTTTTTCCAATCAGGATGTGTTCTGTTTTGGTTAAAAATATGGGATACGTCTATCTCAACATCTGTAGTGCTATTACTGTCAGGTGTTGGCTTTGGAATAGACGGTTTGTTTAAGTCTTTAATTTTGGCTAGGCCAAGACAGGTTGTCTGTTGAATGGTGTCATTCAAGAATATAATTTGTTCTGGGATCATGCAGGCTCTAAATAATGATTCTATACCTTGGACCTGCCAATCTTTGGTACCCCAGATTGTTTTTGTTTCAATGTTGTTTTTCCAGAAATCAAAACCAAATGTAGTCATTTTTTCATAAAATGTTTCCGAATAGATTAATTTAGTGTTTGTCAGCATTGTTTTCACCCCTGTCCTATTTAACAGTTTGAAATAAAACGTTTCTGCATCACTTGTGTTAAACCCTGAGAAGTATGGGAATTTCTCGTAAAATGTTTTCGAACTACCTTTTGGTGGTGTTGCACAATGTTCCCATTGATTATAATTAAAAACATTTCTAGGCTGAGCAGATTTATGCAAATAGTGATGTACAAAGTGGTTGTAGCAGTACATTTCTTCATAATTAGATGAACCCTGCAAGTAATCATGTTCTGTAAATTTAGCTGACATTACTAAATCTGACATCATATCATTAATACTTTCAAAGTCCCAATCATCAGAGAATGTGCTCGGTTTTACAAAGTCACTTAATGAAACCTTAAATTGGTGTGGATACTTCAAGAGCTCAACCGGGCCATAGATTTCGTAATCTGTTTTGTCCCAAGCTACCCCACCGGGTATTGGATTGGCTGTGACATTCACAGATGATAGTTCTCTTTTCTCGATGTGAGATGACTTGTGTGGCTTTAGGACCAAGTTGATGTTCTGACTTGCTGTGTCCACTGTACTGTATTTTCCCTCAATGAATTTTCCCAAAAAAATAACCATGATGAGCCAAAGCAGGAGAAAAAGTACACCTAACACAATCCAAAATTCAATCCATGGAGAAATCAGATAGGTTTCTCTGAGTTGATGAAAGAGTTCAATTACTTTGTCTTTAAAAGTTTTTGTTGTTGGCTGTTCTTCAGGTTCGCTCGGATCCTCAGAAAAGTCATCGAAATTGATGAAGTAGCCATATGCAGTTCTGTCAATTGTTGGAATCGCTTCCGGATTTTCATTTGCTTTTGGAATTTTCTTTGTTTCATTAGCATAGTCTGTGGCTACATCGTTGTAGACAGGTGTTTCTTGATGAACTGTTTCAATTTGGGCTTTAAGAGGCATAAGTTCTATGGCTTTGTTGCATAGTCCTTTATTTACTGCAGGTTTATCAAATGTGATTAGTCTCTCAGTTTGAACCTCTTGTATTGTAGCAAGTTTTGGTGTTCTGCTACTTCTTGGGAGTCCACTGGGCCTACTACTTATTATTGGCCACATGATTGTGGTTTTACCAGGTCGATGGATACAACTCGGTTCTCCTTTTTACCAGCAAGGGGCGGTAGTACAACTGATCTTGTTCCGTTGACAGCTAAGACAGGTACTGTTTTTCTGTAAGAAGGCCCAAATTCCTTCTTCACCGCGATTTTCTCTCTGACCAGATCCCCAATCTTTGGAATCCAGACAGGCCTTGCTAGGACAGGTGGTTTATCTTCAGTGGCTGCTGGCTGTTGTTTTAGCTTTATGTTGCTCAGGTCTTTTCTTGTTTCATTTAAGTCCTGTAAAATAGCCAAACGATCTTTGATATCAAAGCATTTTTCTTCTACCACTGAAGTCTGACTATCTAAGTCCTGAATATGCATTCTAGTACCGAACAATAGTTCGTACGGACTGAAACCTTTTAGAGAATTTCTTGGCAGATTGTTAAGACTACGTTGGACACTTGTTAAATGTTGGACCCACCCATCACCCAAACCTAATACCCTCGCCGTTATAGATTGCTTTATGTCTCGGTTTTTTCTTTCCACAATCCCGCTTCCCTCAGGATGGAAGGGACAAGAGTACCGCAATGCAATGCCCATGCTGGTCATGGCCTTGTTATAAGCTCGAGAGCTAAAAGCAGGACCCTGGTCAGAATGTAGCATGCCAATTGCGTATGTGCCGATATAGACTCGCAAATCTTTTACAACAGTTCTGGCGTCAGCCGAGCGCTGTGGTCTACATTTTAAGTGAATCTAGTCTTAAATAATATACATTGGGACGCATTTTTCCTGTTTGATTATGCGTATAGATCGCCTTATGCTTTCTAATAGGGGTCCTGGCACTACTCTGGCCGGTTCACTACTGCGATCTCGATTGCAGTTTTGACAATCCTTTGCAAATTTGTAATTTTGCAGGCTCATCCCCGGCCACCAGTATTCTGATTGCAATTCTTTCAGAGATTCCTTGATCGTCTGGTGTCTTAGACCCTCACCCATGTGTGCTTCTTGAATCAATGTAAATGTAAATGTATTGCGACTTATATAGCACACGTATCACCCGAAGGCATCAAGGCGCTTGCTTAGGGAACCCGTCCTGGTATTCCCCTGTGAGATACCCCGGCAGGGTATCCACAAGGTGAAAGCCAGGCATCCCACCGCGAGGGGCCGTAGTGGAGATTAAGCAAGCTATTGCCCAGAGTCGCAGAGTGTGACCCCATGAGTCGAGTAGGCACCGGAGCGAGAATTGTCGAGTCCTTGGAATTTTTGAGCCCGAGACCCGCCGAGGCGGGGAATCGAACCCTGGTCCACGGCCGATCTCAGCTTCCGGGTCTGCCGCCTCTAACCACTGAGCCACGCTTCTCCACAGAAGATTCTCCTGTTCGTGATTGGAATTACTCTATCCCCCACTCCAGGGATTCGAGCAAAAGGAACGGAGTTTGCATCTATTATGTATGTATAATTGAGTGGATAGTTCACGGGTAGTGCTGCACAGTCGCCTTTTGAAGACGTTTTTACCGCCAGCATGGTTTTCCCGTCTATGTATTTTTCTGAACGCTTTTTTGTGGCTACGGAAGCCGGATTAGTTGCTTCCGCTGTGGCTGTCTCAGCCAATGAATTCCCTGCAACGTGAACGCCATTACGCTGATGACTCAGTGTGTGTATCACGTGAGTCTTTTGTAGTTCTTTCTGTAAAAGAACTACTTGTTCCCAAAGCGATTTTTGCTTGATTGTGGCACCTGTGTCATCTTTGTAACCGTTTTGAACCCAGTTCTGCAAGTCATTATTGTAAGATTTGACGCACAAATGCGAATCGCACACTATTAGTGTCGGGAATTCGCGATCGGCAATATCGAGCACCATTTTTAAAGCTATTAATTCAGTTTGTTGACCTGAATTGTCTTTTACAGATTGTGACATTGTTACCAGTGGTCTCAATTTACCTCCGCGACACCGGAGTTTAACAACCTCGCACGTAGCATTGTAAGCTTGCTTTCACCAAACTGAGGGTTGTGCATATCCGTCTGTATATATTACACAGGCGTACTGTTCTAGGGGCAGAATTTCGATTGGCAGAAGATATTCTTTTTCATATGTTAGATCTTTCAGTTTTTTCATGTTCGGGTCAAAATAGTATTTCACTTTATCTGGGGCAAGAGAATTTTCCCATTGTATCCATTTTGGATCTAATGCCACGGTAGTTAAATTGCATGGGCTTGTTACTGACTCAAAGGCTGATTCTGCTGTTAAAACAGTTATCCTTTTGGTCAATATGGGCAACTGGCTTTGTTCCAATGGTCTTACAGATAAATTCAATATCTTCCCGCTCAATATCTTTGATCACCATGATCTTCATTTTATTCAAAAAATGTGAAGCCAGATCACTGACAGCATCCCTCAAGATAGATTTCTGGATGAGTAGTACGTTGCATCCAGCCTTCTTAATTTGTTTGATCAAATTCAAGATATACGCTCTCTCTTCACGCAATACTCTGTCCATTTGTGCATAGTCTGAGACTACAATCTGATTTTCCATATCAGTCTTTGGGGCAGACAAGCAGAACTGGATGAGACCAATCTTTGCCTTCTCCTGACGAGATACTCCAGTACTGGCCAACTTCTGAGTCAACACCAAACCTTGAACCATTTCGCAATCATCAATTGTTCCACCCCGCTTCTTGACAATTTTTATATCTCTAAGATCCACACCAGTGGCTGTAGCTGGTTCAATCACTTTCATCACTGCATCCACGCTCATTGGAGAAAGCAGACTAGAGTATTGAGAAACCACCTTTGAGTTCAATGAAGTAGTTGCACTATTTAGCAACGTTTCTCTGTCACTCAACAGAACTGGTTGAGACATGTTGGTCAAGACTTCAATCCCTTTCTCAACAGCCTTCTGGAACGATTCAGAGATAATAGTAGGATGGATTCCTTTTTGAAGAAGCCTTGAGCAGGAATCCAAGAGGGCACCAGCAATATTAACAACAGATGTTGTGCCGTCACCGGCTTCGATGTCTTGAGCTTTGGACAATTCTACCAACATTTTGGCTGCTGGGTGCATGACCTGCATCTGCTTCAGAATAGTAGCTCCATCATTTGTGATAGTCACATCTCCTTTCCCATCTTGAATCATTTTGTCCATGCCTTTTGGTCCAAGACTAGTTCTTATAGCATCAGCAACGGCTTTCCCGGCTGAGATGTTGCTGAATCGGATCTGCGCCGGCTTGTCTCGGTCCTGGTACGCGCCCTTGATCCTGGCGCCGGTGCCGGCAGTCAGCACCCGTGGGGTGGCGTATTCGGGCATGGTCCTGGCTGCTGTGCGTGCGGCGGATGGATGTAGATACTGGGTGCCCCCTTCTCCAGCCAGCAGCCCTCAGTGAAAGGAAAAGGAAGCTTCCAGTGAAACTGCCGATATGTTGGGATCTGCGGAACTTGCAGAAGAAGTCAGCTTAAACGGCTCTGGAAAACTTGTAAAGATCACTGGTTGTTCGAGCCCTGAAAACAGTCACCATTGTCGTTCGTGGTTCCAACAAGCTAGTAATTGAAGAGGCAGAGCACTCCATTCATGACGCATTGTGTGTTATCCGTTGTTTAGTGAAGAAAAGAGCTCTAATAGCAGGAGGTGGTGCTCCAGAAACTGAATTGACCTTGCGATTGAATGAGTATTCTCGCACTTTGAGTGGCATGGAGTCCTATTGTGTTAGAGCTTATGCGGATGCACTTGAAGTCATACCATCAACGCTAACAGAAAATGCTGGACTTAATCCCATTTCTACTGTGACAGAGTTGAGAAATAGACATGCACAGGGAGAAAAAACATCAGGTATTAATGTTAGAAAGGGTGGAATTTCTAATATCTTGGAGGAGCTAGTCGTACAGCCGTTATCGGTATCAATCAGTGCTTTAACACTTGCTACTGAAACTGTCCGTAGTATTCTGAAGATCGATGATGTGGTGAACACCAGATAGATCAGTGTATTAACAAAACTGTGGATTTTGGAACTGAAGAACGCTCCGGACCTGGACCCTTTACAAATCAAACATTTCTGCTTATTGCAACCTAATTTAATAAAGACTTTGGTTTAAAAAAAAACCAAAAAAAAAAAAACAGTTATCCTTTTGCCATGGGCTTGGGCTCTTTCTTTTGCTACAGCTGTTTGAACCGCATTTACAATGTTTTCCGCAAGACTGAATGTTTTTTTTATTTCATAGAGAGGTTTAACCCTCTCTGCATAATTTAGAATGTAAGTTCTTCCAAAATTCAGGAAACCTAGTATTGATTGTAAGTTCCTCAGCGTTTTTGGTGCTTGGAGTACAGCGCACTTCTCTAAGAAATTGTCTGCTAGGCTTTTGCCTTCACTTGATAATTCATATCCTAAAAACAGGACTGTTAGATGGGCAATTCGTGACTTTGTAAAGTTGAATTTATAACCCTCTGCTGCGAACCCAAGTATTATGGTGTTCACTCTTTTCAAGTGAGTCTCCAAGTCATCATCTGTCAAATAGATGTCATCGACATAAGATAATGCCTCATCATCATACATTTGTAGTAACTCTGTCACCCTTGCTGAGAATAAACCTGGGCTATTCTAGAACCCCTGTGGGAGTCGGCAGAAATTTACTGAGACCCCATTATTGAGAAAGCGGTCAAATACCTGCTTTCAGGTGCTATGTTTTGGCAAAAGAATCCATTAGAGATGTCTAATGTCGTTTTATATTTTTTTGCGCACGATGTTATTCATTAGTGCTGCACTGTGTGAGTTTTGTACTGCAAATGTCTTGCAACATGAGTTAAGGTGTCTGTAGTCCAAAACTAGACGATATGAATCATCTGTCTTGGAGACAGGAAACAAAGGATTGTTCATTTGTGAGGTGCATGTTTCAATCACCCCTTGGTATTCAAGTTGATCTAAAATCTCCCTGACTTGTTTTTTAGCTTCTTGCTTAATTGGGTACTGCCGTTGTGCAGTTGGTTGACATTTTAACTGGATTTTGTGAGGAGGAGAGTCCTCATCCCATCCTACATGATTTTTATATAATGCAGGAGCTTGGGCTACTGCCCATTTTCTTGCAAGTGTATATTTTTTTATGAATTGGGATATGATTTGAGAAGGCAGGCATAATCATTTCTTCGCCATGAGGGCACTCCCTGACAAACTCTGGTGGCCAGTCTTTCTCAGCTAAAATGATGTCATATCCTTTCGAAAGGTTATCCCAAAATAGACCCCTTACTTTCCTAGTCTTATCTCCCTCTATACGTGATGTTATTTCGTATATTTTATGAGGTTTGCTAACTCGGGTATCTGCAGTTTCCACCTGAATGTATTCATTCGTGTCCACTGTCTCCAGATGATTCATCAGGATCTTGCGAGCTATGGTCACTTCTGCTGCGCTGTCTAGCATTGTCTGGGCCCACTCTCCGTTTTTCAGTTGTGTCCTCAGTATCCTCGGCATGTTTGATTATTTTAATACTGGCTACCTTCTTTTTTGGAAATTGTAATTTTTTACTTTGATGAGCAGGTTCCTTGTCTTTGGACTTGACGTGCTCTTCCCTGTGTTCTGACCGTCCTCTTCGTTCTGATTTCTGCGAGGAATTCTGAAAAGATAGAGAGAGACGTGTATCAATATCTTGATATCTATCAAGTTTCTTTAAATTATCCCTATTTCTAAGGTTGTATCTTTTCTCAGAGGGCTCCCTCTGGGGAGACTTGTGTCCTTGGTCCGGAGATCTTTCTCTCCGCCGAGGAGACCTTCCTCTGGACTGGAATCTTTTTTCTTTGGGAGTGGATTGTTTATTTCCATCCCAGCTCTTTTTTGGAGTGTTTAGATTATTTTTAATAAATATCTTTTCAGGATTTTCAGTTAGTTGGGGTTTTACTGGTTTCCCACCCAAACTATCTCTTCCTAGTTCTTCATAGGATTTTTCTATGATTCTGGCAAGTTCAATTGGTTGGTCTGCTATATCTGTTTCTTTCAATTTCTGGAGGAAAGTTATATCCTCCGTTGCCAATTGAACTAACTCTCTATATGCCTGTGTTAATTCTTTTATTTTAACTAAGAGATCTTCGCTTGACATTTTATTAATGTCAGGATGTGGTGTGTAGCTGGCTAGAACCGGCCACGTTGCTCCTGGTCTACCTAGTGGACCGAGCCTGGTGATGTGATTATTATGTTTTAGGGCGCCTTTAAACCAGAGCTGGTGTTCTTGGTATTTTAATGGGATTTCAACCTCCTCGAAAGGAGTGTATTCATCCGGAGGTTCCTCTATTTTGTAATAGTGGAATTCGTGTGTGACAGCGTTTGCTGTTGGAAAGTTTATCCATGAATAGAATACCTCTGTCTGCCGATATTCATGTGCCTCAATTATGAATACGACTATACCACCTCTCGATGTTAGTCCATTTTCTATAAGTTTAAGAGTTATAGTTTTTCTTATGTTGACCGGAATGAGTATAGCATTCGGGTCGGTCTGCAGGAGACTAGTGTCATCCTCTAGGAGTCGAGCTGCTATTCTAGCTGCCTCCCTTTCGTCGTCACTTCCTGACATTTTTACTGACAGAAAGGTTTTTTGTTGCAGATCAAGTTTCAAGGAAACAAAGATTAGGTGCACAATATTTTGGAACACTGTATCTTTTAACGTTGAATAAACCAAAAACTATACATAGAAACCTCTTCCTACTAAGTTCCGGCGGAGTTTAACCTTTTACCCACTCCAGACGTCTTTTGGAGTATTTACGGGGAAAAGGGTCTGTGTGAAAAAGCACGACTGAGTTACTCTAACGTCTTGCGTTAGATTTATCGCCTTACCAAACGTTGGGCGCCATGTAGTGTAGTTACTATATTCCCAATAGGCTCTGCGCATTGGAATAATATATTCAGCAGTGTAGACGTAGGACTGAGGTCGACTAGGTCTCTACCGACTATATTAGACTTAAGGTTTGCCAGCTAGCTCAGAGGTCACTAGAAACTTTCTCGAATAAACGAGGAGGAGTTTAACCTCCCTGGATAGACAAGAAGGGATTAGCTTCTGACAACCATAAAACATGACAACTTTGCTCTCCCAGAATAAGAGTGTATCTCTAGAGTCGTGTGAAAACAAAAGACAGCTATTTCACTCAGTCAAATGTGCGTACTTAGTTTCACCAGATTGCAGAGAAAAGAGAGACGGGCGTTTTCAATAAAAGGTGTTATTTATTGAGCAGTCTTCTTCCTCATGCAAGAGAAATGAATTGCCACAATTGCAATACTCATAGTAAATTAAAGTGCGTACAGTAAAAGGAGGATTATAAAATAATACTGTAAAAGCATTGATATGGTTTCTTAGCCATATGATACTTTAAAATAGATAAAATATATACATACATATATACATTGACTAATCGTACTCAACTGGTGCTTCTAAATACGCCTACCCCGGTGTACCTGACCTAAGCCTAATACGTGGGAAGGAGTAAGTAAGTAGCAGTTTAAGTTAAGTTTGTTTTGCCAAGAATCTGACTCAAGAATTCTCTTTAAGGGTTTAGTCAGCTCCGTACCTAGGTAAATAGAAAGCAGGAGGTCTTGTATCTCTCTCTCAGGACTCGATATCCCAGTAACCCGCGAAGGTATCTGGAAACACCGGAGCTGGATTTCTCGGCATGAGAAAAGACAGCGTCTCTCTCAGTGCGTCAAAGAGGAGGGGCAGCGTCCGTGGGCTCTCGCATCAGCTGGGCTCTCGGGCAAGTAGATGGCTGCTCTGCTCCAAAACCACCACCGTGTCTTTGCTTAAGGCAACGTTGGTATATTTATACCTGAAAGGTGCCGGGTTTGACGTAAGGTTGGACATAAGACGTCAATAAAGATGTCACTAAGAACTGGCCATTCTTACAGTGCTTTACAGGAGTTCTAGGACGAAATCAAAACAAAAGCAAGGGGGATTTCCCAGGTTGCTGGAGGCTTGGTTTTGTTTAGAGAACTCGTTGTGCTTTCTAGGGGGCCGGGGAAGTAGCCTTGCTTAATGTGACAGCATGTGCTATGACTGAATTATGGATATGATTACTATGCCGTTGTATGGATATTATTGATTATAACCGGACAAGGGCATAAAATAGAAATATCGATTCAGGTTCCTAGATAAAAATACTACACAGTGATATTAGTTAAAATCCCAGTGGTGGTTTGGACCACATTCTCAACTATTCGGGACAGGCGTCTTATACTGCGACTATTGAATATGGGTTCCCAGAAGGAGGTGAGACCCTTAGCAAAGTCTTCGAATTGCTGCAAGGAAGTATCTGTTTGGTCAGTACTATCGAGATCGTAGCTTCGAACATTTCAGCTAACTATCACCCCTTTCTGCATCAACTGATGAGTTCTGTGATAGTCGGGCTGAGCAATATACACAGGAGGGTAGAGAAATGAGAGATAGCAACTTCCCGCCCATCCCCGGGGAAGCCACGTATAGGCATTCTCACCGCAAACGAAATAGACATCTGGAGGGGTAATCATAGGTGGGGTACTGTATACTTGTAAAGTGTAGGTGTAATTGCATCTACTCTTTCCTACCTTAACATGACCTCTTCCCTGTATGCAAAAGGGAGAGGTAGTATTAATTATGGGGATCGGAAAGGCCTTGTCATTCGTAACGTTTCTTTCTTTAAAATGCTGGAAGTACATAGTATCATTAAAAAGTTCAAAATCCTGCATTTCCTCCATTAACCATGTAACATTTTTATAGTCAGTATATATATTCATACAAGCATTGGGATCCAAGGAACCCTCTCCTCCGTTACCAGCTGCATCAAATCCCTGATGTTTCTCTATGTACTTCAGGATAGCCTCATAATCTTTTTCAGTATAACTTTTTGGTTCAGCTACATAATGTGAATACATCAAAGATAACAATTGGAACCAAGCTTCACAACTAGCTAAATAAGACATCGGTAAGGAAATAAACAGTTCGTGCTGGTGCATGACTGAAGGGAGTAACCCACATACCCAGCAGTTCGTCTTATTCGTAGTAGTGTGTGTCTGGTGCAATATTTCAATAAAAGCATTCTTCATATAAGTTTCTCTATGTCTGGCCTTATGAGGGAAATTATTAATAGGGGGGGTTGACCCAGTAGAAGGTACGGGGACCTGGGTAGTTAAATCAGTGAAGAGAAGGGGTCCCAGTAGCCATGGAACATAAAAACACACAATTGAAAAATAATCAAGAACACATAAATTGAAACCACATTGTTTACTTCACAATGGGAATGCGTATCGAATATGCAAGGATAAATACACACAATAATAGAACACTCGTTTCGGTGGTGCCCCAAGGAGGGAGAGGGGATGGGACGGTGTAGTGAAGGTGAGGAATTAGTGAGGAAAGAAGTGGCGATTCAATAGTGACAGTAAAATCGGAAATTGTCAATCGTTTGACAGAGTTACACACTATGTACAGAAAAAATAAGACACATAATGTTCATAAGAATGTTCGAAAAAGTCATCCTCCAGGTTATCCAATAAATGTAGACAGTAGTTTGTTTGAACTATATACAGGGAGTTCTATCCCGTATTCACAACGTATATAATTTTCATACATCTACTAGGTTATGTGTCCCCCAGTCCTGATGAAGACCCCCCAGCAAGATAACCATTGATATCTGCATCCCTGAGGGTCGAAACGTCGATGTCCATTTCCGTGTGTCATCTCCATTCCCCACTGTCTACATTTATTGGATAACCTGGAGGATGACTTTTTCGAACATTCTTATGAACATTATGTGTCTTATTTTTTCTGTACATAGTGTGTAACTCTGTCAAACGATTGACAATTTCCGATTTTACTGTCACTATTGAATCGCCACTTCTTTCCTCACTAATTCCTCACCTTCACTACACCGGACCATCCCCTCTCCCTCCTTGGGGCACCACCGAAACGAGTGTTCTATTATTGTGTGTATTTATCCTTGCATATTCGATACGCATTCCCATTGTGAAGTAAACAATGTGGTTTCAATTTATGTGTTCTTGATTATTTTTCAATTGTGTGTTTTTATGTTCCATGGCTACTGGGACCCCTTCTCTTCACTGGCCTTATGAGGGGGCAAAGAATAGAAGAGATGCTCTTCCGGGGCGACAGTAGTTCCTAACAACTTCTGTACTGGATGCTGAAATTCTAAATATACAAATACACTCATCATAATTATTGTAACGATAATGATAAAAGCAACGAATGCCACCTTCACTCTGGTGGACCATCCGCAAAACAAATGCATATTATCCACATATCGCCGAGGGGCTAGTGGCCTCTCATCCTCCATTGCGAATCGAGCAAAAGGAAACATACTCTCTATAAGTCCAAATCTTACTCGGTCCCTTTCTATAAGTCCAAAAAACGATCTTGGTATCCACAAAGCAAGCACACCACCAGAGGGGTTTCTTCTTCCCACTAAGGGATCTTCTTCCTGTGTCCGTCTAGAGCCTCACAGGCAGGCTCTTAATTTGCTCATCCAAAGAAAACAGCTTTTCTCCTCTTGCAGAACAACCGCAGCCCTTATCTCAGTCCTTCTTGCTGAACAAAGCTACTTAGCACAATGTTCCAAGCTCTCAACGTGTTCAGTCCAGTGTCTCGCTCAGTACTCCAGCAAATCTATTCGATGTTCCTCAGCTCAAGTCTTTCCCTAACTCCTACCATATGAATCTAGGGTACCACGCTGTTTTCGGGCCGCAGGTCGTATTTACAGTGACCAGGTTGCTCTTGGTCAGAAAACAATTCAGTTGCAGGATCATTAGATGCATTCGAATCCTGTGATGTACCAGAAACAGTGGCTTTCGTTGAGTGAGCCGCCGCTCCGTTACTTGGGGGCACCGCTTCACCTTGCTGCCCCTCTTCCTGGGCTTCCGAAAATGGTACAAAGCTCCGAAGCGACTCTCCTTCTTGGCTTGGAATTCCTTCACGGTTTTGCAAATCAACGGGCAAAGGAAGAGGGAGACGCTTCAAATGACTTGCATGGATCCAATGTTTCCGTCCATGCACCTTCACGGCCGACCATGTGGCAAGTATTATCTGGTAGGGGTCTGACCATTTCGGTTCCAAACTTGATTTCCGTTGATAGTTCCTCACCAGAACCCACTGGCCTGGTTCCAACCGATGTCCAGGACCCTCTGGTAGTGGTCGCAATGCCTCGGATACCTGTTGATGAATAGAACGCAAATCTTTAGTCAAAGCATACAGGTAATCTGTCATCAAAGGATAATCAATATCTCTAAAGGACCTGGGCCTAGGGACTCCCCACACATTTGCAGGGCGGCCAAAAATGACCTCATAAGGTGATAACCCCGTTCTTGTGTGTGGTGTTGTTCTCAGAGACAAAAATGCTAAAGGGAGAGCATCGGGCCAGTTCAATCCAGTACTAGCGCGGATTTTGGCCATTTTCAGTTTCAATATACCATTATATTTTTCAACTAGACCTGCTGAATGGGGGTGTCTAGCTGCATGAAATTTCTGCCTGATTTGTAAACCATCACAAACGCTCTGAACCAGCGAAGAATTAAAGTGTGTTCCATTATCAGACCAGATAATCCGGGGCAAACAATATCGGGGGAAATACTCTTTAACCAAAGCTTTAGCAGTTGCGACCGCAGTGGCTTCCTTGGTGGGGTAGGCTTCAACCCATTTACTGAAAGCACAAACCACCACTAACACATATTTCAAATTATTCACTCTCTCCATCTGTATGTAATCAATCTGAATAACTTCAAATGGCAGAGATGGTGGTGCAAAATTGCCACTCAGGACAGATTCTCTGCCCCCGAGTTATAACGTAAACATACTGGACAATATTTGACCACGTGTACTGCAGTTTTTTGAATATTTGGGTTACTCCAAACTGGGTCTAATACTGCACAAATACCCTTTGCTCCTATGTGTGCTGGACCATGAGCCATGGTCACTACAGCGTATACTAATGCATTAGGGAGTAACCAACGCTGTCTCTCAGTTCGATCTATCCAACATTCATTCTTGTCTAGTTGTCCCACTTCCTGCTCCCATTTCTGTGCCTCATCTATGGTAGCTTCCTTCTGCAATTCTTTTACACTCTCAATAGTATTATCAAACACAGATGTTTCCGCCACCCACCGGGCTGAAGCACTAGGGAACATGGGAGTCATTTTAGTCCGGGCTGTTTCCTTTGCTACTGAGTCAGCATAACCATTTCCCTCAATGATTTTCTGATGGGCACTACATTTGACGATGGCCACTTTATCTGGTAGTGTCAAAGCAAATAACAAACGATCAATTAAAGGACCATGCTGAATCTTCTGGCCATGTGTGGTAAAGAAACCCCTTTCCCTCCACAGCCTCCCAAAACTATGGGCAACGCCGAAGGCGTACTGGCTGTCTGTGTAAATATTTACTCTTAGGCCTTTACTGATTTCACATGCTCGTAACAAAGCTATTAGTTCAGCTGCCTGGGCTGAGTGGTGTGAAATCCTAGCAGTTTCTACCACCGTTTTTAAGGTCGTAATAGCATATGCAGCTGTTGCAGTACCATCTGGTAATTTAAAACAAGAACCATCAACATACAATTCTCCTTGGGGTTCAGGTAACGGGGTGTTGGTAAGATCTACACAGCCTTTTGTTTCCTCCTCAGTTCTAAATATACAATCATGGATATCATCCTTCTGCTCATTGGAAGGGAGAGGCAATAATGTCAATGGATTCAATGTAGCACATCTTTTGATTGTAATGTGGGGTGCAAATAATGTCAGTTCATATCCTGTTAAGCGAGCACTCATAAGGTGCTGGGTTTTAGTTCTATTTAACAGAATATCCACTGCATGTGGTACCATGACTGTGAGATCCGTATTCAAAACTATCCCTTCTGATTGTCGGATGGCCACTGCTACCGCCGCCGTGGCCCTCAGATAACTGGGAAGGGCTTGTGCGACCATGTCCAATACTGATGAAAAGAAGGCACAGGGTCTCTGTTTTCCCCCAAAATCCTGAGTTAACACTGAAAGGGAACAACCGTCCACCTCGTGCACATAAAGTGAAAAAGGCTTTCGGTAATCCGGGGTACCCAAAACAGGTGCGGAACACAAAGCAGATTTTAAAGAGTCAAAGGCTTCTTGACATTCATCGTCCAGGGTAGGGGTTCATGCACATCTATGGTAGTCAAATACAACAAGGGTTTAGAGAGGAGTGAATAGTTAGGAATCCATTGGCGACAGTAAGAGGTTATGCCAAGAAAAGCACGGCCATCACGTTGAGTACGAGGTACAGACATGTTAGTAATTACAGATATTCGTTGTGGTGTTAGTCGTCTCCCCGCTTTCGACAGTAAGTGGCCACGGTAGGTCACTTCCTGTCGACAATATTGAAGTTTGGAGAGGAAGACTTTATTTCCTTTTTCAGCCAAATGATGTAACAATTTCACAGTTGCGTCCTTGCAGCTGTCCTCCGTATCGGAGGTCACCAAAATATCCACATATTGAATGATCGCATTACCGGTGGGCAAGATTATTTCATCTAATACTGCCTTTAAAGCCTGGCTATATATGCTGGGATTTTCTGTATAGCCTTGAGGTGCGCGCGTAAATCTAAAGCTTCGTCCTCCTAATGAGAATCCGAAGATATGTCTGCTATCAGGATGAATTGGGATGCTAAAGAAAGCGTTTTTTAAATCAATTACAGAAAAATATCGTGCAGTAGGGGGAATCATGGTAAGGATTGTCGTGATATCTGGTACCACTGGGTATTGAGGGACTACTATTTTGTTGACAGCTCGGAGGTCAATCACAAAGCGATATGCAGATTTGTAATCAGGAGCACCATCAATTGGGGTCTTTTTCAAAATCGGTAAAATAGGACTATTACAAACATTCGCAGCTGTTTCTTCCACTACCCCTTTGTCAATGAGGTCACGAATGATATGCAACAAGGCTTGTTCACCTTCTGGTGAAATCTTATACTGAGGAATGTGTGGCATCTGCGCATTCGGTTTCACTGTTATGGACACAGGAGCTATTCTTAACAGACCAACATTGGTGTCTCCTGCTGCCCATAAGGTCTTAGGAATGGTGGCAAACTCAGGAGGTAAAGTCTCATTCTTAGTGAAATATTGGGACATTTCCACAGGTGGCCTCTTCATTGTGAGAAAAATACCATCAGGGGAACAATACATTTGTGCATGTAATCTTTTCAAGATATCCAACCCTAAAAGGTTCTCTCCACAATTCGAAGTGAGGAGAAAAGGTGTATGCATGGAGATGGGACCGATCGTGAAAGGCAAAGGCTTTGAAACGGGGCTCACTACTAGTATACAAAGAATACTACTGATACATTATTTTGGCCAGACAGAGCTGCCCCTGGGGCCAGTGTATGGGCGACTGAACTACTCATCGCCCCAGTATCCACTAGAAACTTTCCCGATGTACCCAACGGTTCTCCTTTTACATAAGGTCCCTCTTGGTCAACTGGTACTGTAATATGGCCCCTGCTCTGTCCTTGGCTGTCTCATGCGTAATCTCGGTCATCATATCTGTCATCCTGATAAGTCTCATTGTAATATTGTCTATTCTGAGGGTCATCAAAATGATTCTTACGAGAACCCTCATGCTGTGACTCCTCCCTCCTCATACTATTTTGATCTATGTTCCCTCGACCTCTTCCTCATCCTCTACTAGGTCCGTTCCTTCCCTGCAACAGAGGGCAATCCACTCTCCAATGTCCCTCCTCCCTACAATAGGAACATTGGTTTATCCCAATATTCGGAGGGCCCCCTCTGCCTCTTCCCGTCGTCTGGCCTCTTTGCAACGAGCCTCGCACTCCTCGTGCTGAATTTTGTCCTCTACTGTCTTGCTGCAGTAGTACTCTTGTTTTTAAGTCCTTAGTCTTTTTCTCTGATTGTTCTTTACTCTCATTCTCACGATGTCCATAATATTGAGCCATACTGAGGATAACGGAGGGTGCAGCCGTAGTCCATGTGCTCTCAGCCGATTGGAGACGGGACATAACCTCCGGGAGCAAATTTGTGACAAATCTATTTACAAATATTCGAATTCCGCCCTCTGTAGAGAGGTCCTGACCACTAACATCTATGAAAACTTTCTCGAACCGAGTAAAGAAATCGGACACACTTTCGTCCTTTTTCTGTTTACAAGCAGTCAATTTATCCCAATCTACTTTCCTCAGAGGGAGAAGGGTCTTCATGTATGTGACGATTTTATCCGGTACTGCTAATATTTCATCCAGAGGATTTTCACCTGGCTTTCTTTCCTTATCCCAATTCTTTAATTGGTCCCATGTTCCTCCTAATTGGGGGGCATGGTCCGTATCATGTATCTGTCTCCAGATATCCACCGGAATCAGGAGACCAAAAAATAACTCGATATCAGCTATAGTCATAATGGCCGAATTGGTGACTTCTGTCAATTCTTTATAATAAGCTGTAGGATTTTTACGGGGGTCCGGGAGCTGGGCTTTTAATGTAAGGACCTCGCTTCGTTTCCAAGGGGTATAAATCCATTGTTCCTGAAGCCTAGCATCCACACGAGCCCTAGTTACTACATTATTAGCATCCTTTATTTCAGGTACTTCAGGGAAAAAGAGGGGATGCACCTCTCTCATGGGGTGCTGCGCCCCCCATTCAGCACTCTTTCGGTGCATCCGTTCCCGATAATGCAAAAGGGTATTTACATTCTGATACACCTCCTCGATTTGAAGATGGAATTTATGAGCATGATCCCTGATATCACGCAGTATCTGGGGAGGTAAACCCTCCTCAAAACACTGTTCCCATAATGAAATCAACCGGATCACCATGCTTTCTAAAGACAGTTGCTGTGCAACGGGTTCAAAATCCTTCATAGTGCTCCAAATATCTTCCAAAGTATAAATAGGGTTCCGCATCCACTGGGATGCTTGAATAATAATAGCTCTGCTTTCCTCTTGTCCCAACAGTGACCGAGTGAAAGCTCGCTGATCACTCGAGTCAGTCAACGGTCGCTTGGGCGTAGCACCCGGACTAATGGTATTTCGGAGGTCTAAAGTAGTCTGAGTCGGAGGGGTGAGAAATACAGGGTGCAAGGAAGAAGGGACAGCCGCATCCGGCTGAAGGGATATTAGGGGTGAGGTAGTTGGTCGAAGAGATGGAGGGGAAAACGGAACGTCCTGTCCCAATCTATCAACGGGGGCCGTGGCGACCACCCCAGCTTGTTGCTTGGCGGCCGAGACGGCTCCCGTCTGGTCCACTCGTACCACCGGTACCGCTGGATACAAGCCTTGAGGGGCATAAGGAGGAGGTGGCCTGGCTTCCAACAACTCTTCCAATTCATCTCCCGTCTCTGGTCTAGCCACATAGCTTTTATCGGTCTCTAACCGAAACTGCCTATCCATTCGTTCAATATTTGTTTCCACTTTTTCCTTATCATACGCTACGGCTTTCTGAGTGATTGTCTAACCTGACTTCATTTTCCCCAGCTTCTCTTCTCGAATTCATCGTCTTTTTGCTTCCTTCAACCATAGGTTCAAGGAATCAAACCTCGACTGACGGCTTTTCTTCATAAATAATTTATTCTGTACATAATTAATCTTCTTTTCATCAAAAGACCCTGTAAGAGGCCATTGTAAATCCGAATTATCCTTTGTGTATTTATTCCAAAGGGTGTTGAACAAGATTGGTTGTAAACCATGTTTGACATACATATCAAAACTGGGACTGCCCTCAGGAGGGGCCAGCTGCCTTTCTTCGAGCCGCGTACCTCGCCGACAGCAGCACCCGAAACATATTTTACTAAAACAAGGCATTATGCTTATTTTACTCGTTCCGTCTATACAAATTCACGAAACACACACCCATTCGGACGCGTCCCTTCTCACTAGCCACTCATACGCTCTTCATACACTCGTCACAGTAAAGTGCTGTAAAACAGTGCAAGGCAAATATTTTTCAAAACCTATTCAAATGCAAATGACGTGTTCAAATACGAACAGAGCCCTTCGACTCCTGTTCGGGGAATCGATTCAAAAGAATTCCAGACCAACAAAATGTCACCAAAGAGAACAATCGTTAGATTGCTCTGAGACTCTCTGATAGGCGAACCACAAACTCTCTCACAGGCCATCCCATGGTCCTGTTCTGGTTGGGCCGGGTATCTGGACAAGTCTCCAGAGCCCTAGCTTACCCAGTTGCTCCCAGAGCTTTCCCGGAGAGATTTCGGCCGAGCGAGCAACGCCGTACTCTGCTAAGGCATCAGAGGTAGTCTCAATTATTCACCGAACAAGTCCATGAGGTCTCTACCCGTGCAGCCCCTTCGCCGCAACAGTAGATCCCCAGATTCCCTCGTGGTCCGGCTTCCCCGGCCACCTTCCAACCAAGACAGTTAACTGTTTATCCAAAAAGAAAACACTCCCTCTGAGTGATCCTTATCCAATGCAATTACGAATATCACTCACCTGGTGCACTCAGGTCGATTGCGAATTCTCCACTGCCGACACTTAAACAGACCGACACAATCTGTTCTTCTCTCGGGTTAAGCCCGTAGGACTCCGGCGTAGGGTCTTCAGTAGCTGGGAGGGATACTGGGCTCGAGAGTGGAACTGCTTGTTTTCATACCACAAACGGGTGTCTCAAATCAGGATCCTCTTTCTGTCCACCCACTCGGCCAGAACTCCTCCTTGTTCCGTAACTCCTGTTTACAGGAGGGGACGACCCTATCGCGGAGTCCCGGCGGAGTCGCCAACTGAAGGATTCAAAATTATTCTAACGGGCTATACTTACCACTAGCCCATATATATATATCAGTAATATTAATTCAGTCGGCAATGGAGAAGGTTCAATCGTTTATTCAATCTGATGCAAGCCCTGGCAGGGGAGCCTCAGTCTACACGACCCTCGGAGGTGCACAGAGGAGACTGGTTACATGTTCAAAGTACAAAGCATATATACGTTTCATGCGTTCAAGATGACACCCTACAAGGAAAAATACAGTTTGTCAGTAAGCCAAGAGGAATACCCATATAAGGCACAATTGATCGTTAGTAACCTAGGCCTAGCTATTCCGGAGGCAGGTCAGTAGGGTGCCTCCCTGTCTATCTGGAGCCCGGGAGGGCAGGAACGGGCTCTGCTAGAATGTGCGCATCCAACAAGAAAGGCAGGTGTGACCTTGAGTTTCCCTTAAGCTACCAGCTAACAACTATCGGAGACTGGTTGGCTGACGCCATGGTTTCGAGCAGAAAGCACAATCACGTGATTTCTGGGAAATAGTGCTAGTATATAGAGAAACGTAACAAAATGGCTTCGGTTATACTAATAGGAATAAACAAGCAAAAAGGGAATCGTTGGCCGTTAAGTGACCATAGCACACTCTAAATACCTGATTATATAACTACGGGGATATACTTGGATATATTAAGCCAATAATGTATGTTATGAAAAATACGAAACCCAACAATACTGTGGAAAATTATTTGTGCAGCTTGAACAAGGCATCCAAAAAGTAGTGCAAATTTACGGTCAGGTGAATAACCAACAGCGTCAATAGCAACTAAATGGTTTTCAAAGAGCCTAAACCACTCTGACCAAATTATTTCAGGGCTACCAGGTTTGCTAAGAAAAGGAGGAGGTTGAGTAATCTGTTGCATTTGGACATTAGCCATTACCGTAATAAAACAACAGTAACAATTTAAATTACAAATAGACTCTATAAATTAAGAACAAATAAATGAAACTGTTGAAAATTCTCACATACAATGGTTAAAATGTATTAACTTAAAATATAAGTATAGTTCAGCAGAAGAATGTTGAAATGATTTGTTAACTAAGCATGCGCATCACTGCTGATGGACACAAATGCGCTGTTTAAATTCCAATACTTAGAAGTTGAAGTGTGCATGTCGCTTATACAACTATCAAAGCTCAGAAAATCGCTTCCTAAATCAAAGATATTTAAGCGTGCGCGTCGCTGAAACTAAATCCAAACACGCTGTTAGGATTCATAAGCTTTCAAAAAGAAACACTGTATCAGGTACGATTCAATGATTGCACTGTTAGACGAATAACGTCAGCGCATGCAATGTACTTCAGAAATAAACAAGCCCAATTAAGAATGTTCAAGGTGCCTGCAATTCAGTCACAGTCAGAAATAAAAATACTCCAAATTCATTGACCAATAGGAGTCTCTTGTTAAGGTTGAAAAGGCTTCCAGTTAAAGGACTCTTAACATCTAAGTCAGCGTTTCCCAAACTGTGGTCCGCGGACCCCCAGGGGTCCGTGACACATTCCCAGGGGGTCCGCAAGAGGCAGTTTTAAAAGGAATGCAAAGTTCCTTGTCCAATTAGCAGTTTTAGAGCAACAATAAAAGTGTCAAAATAACACCAGTGATTAATGCACCTGCTGGAGAGATGAGAGTTTTGTCCAGTGCAGCTTTGAGATATCTAACGTAGCACAGAACAGAGGGTGCAAAGAACGCGTACCATGCATTTGAAAAAAAAACAGTGTTTTATGTGCATTGGTCAGTGGGTTGCTGCTTTTGTCACAGATATTTTTGTTACTCTGCAGTTCATAAGTGACGATTGTAATCTAGCACAGTGATCTATAAACTGTCATCAAAGAACTGCTTGCAAACTGCATGGTACAAGTTAGGAACTTATGTTTTTTCCAAGTCTTTCATTATCCTGATGCTGCAAAAAAGGTTTATATGGGCGGAAATACATATTTTTTTTTAAGTCAATGCTAACCACTAGCTAATGTTCTGAATTCCAAGTTTGCGCTTCTCCGGATCAAGCACTCCTGCCTACTAGTATGAATGACATGTGAATCCTACACATTGTAGTACCCTTTGCCTTATGTAACATTTTCTATTCACTGATTTACACGTATGATTCATTGTCTCTATATGTATGTGATGTAAAGTGCTCCGACATCCTACAATGGTATAGGAGATACTATAAAACAAATGAAATACATGTGACAGAGGGGCTATGGAGAGATGAGGGGCGCTGTTGAAGGGTGATAATAAGGGAATCATTGAAGAACCCCAACAAAGATTGTCATATCCTGGTGTATAGTAGGGTCTTAATTTACTATTCGTTAAAAGCCAATACAATTTATTATATAATGATATATGTGTTTTAGACTGCGCCAATGTTTCCTAAATTTCTTGGAGGGAGAGCCTCCCAAAGCCCCCTTTGTAGTGGTCAGGCTCGCTCACTGCACTTGGTGTGCACCGTATGGCGACTGGTCTGAAAACATTTGCCAGGGCTGCTTTGGGTTTCCAGTCTGGCAGTAGCAGGTGCCTCGTACTGCGAAATAAAACCAACCATTTAAAAGTTAGTCACGGAGATGCAGCACCAACTTTCATATTAAAATGTTTTGTTTTTTGCAAATTCTTTGAATATAAAATACTAAGGGGGATATTTACAACAGAAGGGGCAGAGAGTGTCATTAGCCTCATTGGCTTAACGACACACTCCGCCACTTCGGAAACAGCGGGCTGCACCATATTTACAAGAATATGGTGCAGTCTTTGTTTCCCCCTGTGCTGGCGCTACACTTAGCAGTGTAGCGCCAACGGGGAACCCTTGCACAAGGGTGTGTGTATGCAGTGGAAGATTGTTTATGCGCAGGAAGGTCCCGCTTCAATCTTGAAATTCCATTTTGTCACTTCTATGTGTGCTGCTTAATGCAGCACACATGGAAGTTACAAAATGGATTTTTTTTTTTAAGATTGTTTAAGTGCAGGAAGGGTCAGCTTCCGGAACATAAACAATCCAAGGCGTTTTGCTTTTTCCATTTGTGCTGCACAAAGCAGCACACATTGAAAAAACAAAAATGAGGAGAAATTAAGGATTTCTCCTCGGTTTTCCAAGTTAAGACCTGGTTTTCCCTGGCTTAATTTTGGCACTACCTCCTATTTATGCTGCCCTTGTAAATGGGGGCAGCGTCAAAATCAATGGGTGTGAAGTGTCAACACCAACTGCCCACCCCTTTCACGCTAGGCATTGTGTAACAGGGGACCTTATTTACAAGTCAGCGTTAAGCCATGTTAAGTGGCTTAACGCTGCCTTGTAAATAAGGCAAAGCCTCTATTGCCATGGGAACATTGCAAAAAGTGATGTTCCCATGGAGATAGGGGCTTCTAAATATGCCCCTAAAATCCTTAGTAATTCAAGTATTTGTTTTGTGTGCACGCGTGTTTATTTTTTCTGAATTACTGTTTTAATGTTTGAAATTGAAATCATAGAAATTGCTTGGCGGTCCCCGGCTTCCAGCGTTGACTCAGTGGGGGTCCTCGGGAGTCAAAAGTTTGGGAACCACTGATCTAAGTAAAATAAACAGAGTGCGAGCCAATCGGAGCTCCGTACAGTAAAAATTCACATACCTTTTCCGGTCAAACCCATGAGGAACAGGAATACCAAAATCCAGCCGGATAATTCGTGAAGAGAAACGCCGAGAACATCCAGACTTACAGAGGTGGTAACTCGATAGGGTTGACGAAGGCGATGAAAGCAAAGAAAATCTTCAGCGTGGGTATGGATGGAGTTACTACCCGATCGTTGCCAAATGTACAAAGGTAAGTAATCCAGGAGATCCGATGAGGTTTAAAAGAAGGAGTTTATTGAAATGGAACTCCTCCCAGCGCACAAGGCATCCCTTTGGTGGAAAGCCAAACAGTGACTGAAAGACATCGTTAGAATCTTCACAAACAGACCCACCATGCGTGATCCACATATTTAAAACACAACACAAGCATGAGACATTGCGCGCAACAAGCGCGTGAACATAAAAGAACAATAAAGCATTGCGCGGTACTCGCGCGATGGACGCTTACCACTACAGCTTGCCAACAGCTGTAGCTCGTTATCAGCAGCGCATACGGGGCCTTTGGGCTTGAGGAGTGTGAGTAGAGTCCAGAGTTGGAGGAGCATACATAATCTACCTGTGCAAGTTCACGCTAAATAAAAAATGCAAAAAACCCCCAGAGGGCTTGAGATGGCGTGCCCGCTGTGCTGTGGTTTACAGCTCGTCACTATGTACACAGTGAGTAATATTAATGTCAAAGTCATACGCCTGTTTAGCAACCTCCTGACAAGTGTGCTCAGTGCTTTTGAGTATTGTTTGCACAATGGAGTGGTACGTACTGCACTTACCCCCGGTGATAAGGACTAGGTAGGACACAACAACCAGCGCATATATGGTCATGGCGGAGGGCATGTATAACCAAGACGGATTCTTGAGCTTGATGTTGGGGCATTCTAGCACAGCAAACGGAATTAGGTAAAGCGACTCCATTACCACTCAATGCCAGAGTCTCACTGAATCAGAAATGTGAAAGAGATGTCGGTGCCTCCTACCAAGCACACAAAGAGACCAAAACGAGACTATATTTTGCTATGTGAGGGACGCGGCCCTCTTAAAACTAAAAGATTTCTCATTCGTGGTCACATGTTTAATAATATAAAGCACAATACAGCTTATTTTTAGGGCTCGCCTCTAGCGATGCAGTGCGCAGCACTGATCGCACAGGCGAGAGCCCTTTTGTGGAGGCTTCCAAAACGGACCCTGGCATCGCACTCGCTCGTGCATGTGCAAATCCTTTTGGACCACGATATTGGCGTTTGCGGTCGTCTTTTTTAGACAAACAGCAGGCAATAGGTCAACGCCGGAAGCGTTGCTCCGCCAGTTGCATATTGGTTTCTGTTACCTGCACGCCGACATCTGTTTTCAATTATCGTGCCCAGACACGGGTGCGATAATTGATAACAGATCACTCGCAGTGGGACGCACGTGCGCACCACTCGCTGGCTTGTTTTCTTTTGAAGGGAGTCCTGCAGAATCAGCTTGATGCAATGGGCAAAAGAGAGCACTTTGAAATATTCACCACCTGCTATCTCTTTACATTGTTATTGACATGAACCGTGGAAATAAATCTAATCCTCAGACTGCTGGGATCAAGCCATCTATATATTTCAGCATTTAATTGTCCTAGGATGTTGGAAGCTGTGTTTGTTGCTCTAAGGACAGCATTTAAAGTGTTGCATAGCAACGAATGCCTTATTCTTAGAACGCTTGGCTCACAGCCCCTCATCCCTGTCTCCGCCTGCGGGTGCTGCGCTTAATGTTGCAGCACGGCGCCCGCTTCACAGCAGACATTAGACAGAATGAGAGCTCCGCTCGTGGGTCACTGGTACCCTCTACCTCAGAGTGATGCGGTGAAGTCTCTTCCCCGGGAGCCTCTCTTTGCAATGCAGGCAGCATGACTGAACTGGCCTTTCAGACTCTTGGTCTCAGGCCAGTACAGCAGCCCTTTGGCTTCGCCCCTGTGGACAATCACCCTATTGTTCTGTTACCAAAATAGAAGCACTTAAAAGCAGGCTAAAAGAGAGGTATTGCCTGCTGTAACTAACACAGCATCTGTACAGCGCGCCATCCATTTGCAGCCTGATGAACCGTAACCTGGCCATGACGTGTGGACATTTCAAACATTTACAGCGAAGTGAAAATAGATATTAAGTCGAATTTTCACTGCCGGGCTTCAGAGTCACAGGTCAAAGTTCTCGAGGAATTCAGGCGCTCACATAATTCAATATTATGTTGATATGATAGAGACTTCTGAAAAGCTCCTCGTTAAATAAACACGCTTAAAATGGCACTGGAAAATCTGTTTACTCTACTCACATACATTCAAGCCCAATGCTAGTAAATATTTCACGCAGACCAGTAAGGTCTTAAATAGACCGATTGTCGACATAGATGAAAAGTAAGTGTCTACATATAAATGGATTTGTTGAAATCACTTTTAATAATATTAACCATTAATAAATACACTGCAAAAGGGATTCTTCTATTGTGTTGTGCTGAGGGGGCCGACCTACCGGACTGTGGTGCTTGTTTCCTGTTGCCCCGTGGACGCCAGCCCACTTCTCGTGGCCCCCGCTCCGCGGGAGCCGCTCGAGTGTAGAGACACTGCTGCAGGGCTTTGGAAAGGGCTTTGGAAAGACTCGTGACGGACCCCAGCGGGACTGCGAGGACCAGCGGGCAGTGCGCAGCTCAATCTCCTGCAGCTGGTCCTCTTCCCGCCTCCATCTCCCGGAGTAATTAAAGGACCGTGCTCTCACCATCTCGTTGGATTCTTCTATTGTGTTGTGCTGAGGGGGCCAACCTACCGGACTGCGGTGCTTGTTTCCTGTTGCCCCGTGGACGCCAGCCCACTTCTCGCGGCCCCCGCTCCGCGGGAGCCGCTCGAGTGTAGAGACACTGCTGCAGGGCTTTGGAAAGGGCTTTGGAAAGACTTGTGCCGGACCCCAGCGGGACTGCGAGGACCAGCGGGCAGTGCGCAGCTCAATCTGCCGCAGCTGGTCCTCTTCCCGCGGTATACAACCTTTACAACTAAATGTTTACCACGCACTACCATTACAACGCGGTCATTACAACGCAAACCATTACAACGCATTGCGCTGGGGGGCGCTCTAGGATAGGGAATAGGTTAATTTACTATCCAATAACCTTCCCTAGTGTCCACGGGGACTGGAGTTGGAATAGTAAATTAAACTATTCACTATCCAGCACCCCAAAGCGCTATGCGTTGTAATGGTATGCGTGGTAAAAACCGCGTTGTAATGGTATGCGTGGTAAAAGTATGCGTTGTAACGTCATACATCCTCTTCCCGCCCCCATCTCCTCCTCCTATTTTAGGGACTAGGGGATCGCGCTCGCGGGACGCGCGCGGGTCAAAGCCTGGGCAAAGGGCGGGCCCTCTTAGGCCCTCAGAGACCGGAAGAGCCCGTACCGGGCCCCCCCTTTGATGTGTAATCGTCGGTGAGGTACGAGTGCCTCTTAGATCGCGTCCCTGTTTTTCAGCAGCCTGATTTACTTATGTTTGTACAAGACACATTTAAATATTGGGTATTGTGGTACATGTGTCTATAGTCTGGTCTGCGATTTTACGATTGCTATTGTGTGTTTTTGCTTAGGTATCCATAGCACTAAGTGGATATAATGACCCCACCTGCCCCAATAGCAACATCATCAGTGGGTGGAGGAGAAAAACAAGGGACATTAGACAACTACTTTATCAGGACTGTTACAGGAACAGACAGGGATATTATACTCGCTGAACGACGGGCCGAGAGACGTCGCTCAGTTGAGCTAATCAAGAATAAACGTTCTTCCCTGGGCCCGCTACAGTTAGCCTTGTCTCCGCTTCCTAGTATTTATTGCGAAAGCGAGGGTGTTGAAGCTCTGCTCGGTGATAGTATCCCTCTACTCCTTCAAGACATCACCCCTCCTCCTGATTTAAATAATGACCTGCTCGTAAACCTCTCTGTCTCTTCAGGTAATATGACGCAATAGGCAGGAGTTTTGGTAGCTTTACCGTCACCAGTGGTTGAGCCTACTAAAAAACGTAACAAATCTTCAAAAAAACCACGACCGCAAGTCCCTCCACCGAAAAGAAGGAAAAAGGGGGGTAGTAGATCACAGACAAATAAAACCAGTCTTACTGATTGTGCCAAACCTATGAGCTCACATTAGATGCACCTGCACTACCCGCACCACCTATTGAATTCCCATTATTAGATCCACCCGGTACTGCTTTAATGGGAAGTATCGAAAAACTAGTTAGGTCTCTCACATTGCCCTTGGTTGAGAGACTACAAAAAATAGGCCAACAATTGGGAAATTTAGAACAGGCAATCAAGGAAATCAAAGAAGGAATCAGGGGTGTTTCAGTGCCCCCACTAGAGTCTACAACTATTGTATCGCCCCCAAATGTTATTGATCAAATGGTGACTAAAACTATAAATCAAACTAACTTGAAAACCCCAAAAATAATGCCCCCCAAAATATCGCAGCCAAAGGAGAAAAGTAGTGATAAAGTGGTCCAGGAGGGTGGAAAGCCTAACCCACCGGGAAATCTTCATAAAACCTCCATTTATGAAGCCCCAGTGAGGCCATCCGCTCCTAAGAGGCACAATGTGGATCTGCCTCCGTAAGCAGTTCCGCTTGTGGTTGTGCTCACCGGAGTTCCGGTTCTAGAGGATGGTAAAGATAGTAAAAATGAAAACCAAAATCAGTTGAAGAACAAAGTCATATTTTGGCTTAAGAAAAACCGACCACTTCCTCCTAATGTGAACGGCGAAATTTTATATGTTAGGCGCCTTTCCTGGTTAGGTCCTAGCACAAAAAATATCACGGGGGACATCATTATAATACATTTTAGAGATACAAGGGCAGTTAGGTATATTTTAGATTGGTTCCCTCCCAATGGCAGTAATGCAATCACACCACGTGATTTGACCTACTTTTACCCTAGAAATGTGATAAACCCCACTAATCCCAGGCCACAGGTCTACTATCAGGATGGCAACATCAGACCCTTATTCCATCGTGAGGCCAATTACTCTAGGCCTCAACTTGATCCACGAGATGATCACCATAGACCTCTACCCCAACATCAGGAAGCCTTCTATAGGTCCCAACCTTTACATCAGGCTGATTACTATAGACCTACATTTCATTACCAGAATGATTATACTAAGCCTCTAGGTAATTATTATCCCTCACCATAGATTAATTCCTTTACCCAGGAAGGCAGTTCTAATCATCAATCGACAACAAGACCATTTCTGATTCCCACTCAGAATCGATTTAACATTCTGTCAGGTTTAGATGATATTGAATGACTATTAACCACCCCAACTTCTGTGGATAATTTAATTTTGCGTCCCCTAGGTAAGTCGACTATACCTCAAAAGGTCTTGTTATCTGAGGATTACCGTGGCAGTTTTTCTCCTATCAGTGACCATCCAGATAAGGCCCAGGACAATAGTGATTTGACTGAAGGGACCTGGAACCTAACACAAGATCCTTCTTTGCTGTCTCAGGGGCTAACTGCGGAAACTCAAATCCATTCCAACAACCGCATCTTTCCCCCAAGACTCCATCATCTAGTAGCTCGATCCTTTCTATCCTATTTTGGAATATTGCAGGTTTGCGCTCTAAAGTCGACCAACTTAACTGGCTAGAAATAATTAGAAAACACAATATAGTATGTTGCCAGGAAACATGGTCGGTAACTGCTATCCATCTTCAGGGGTACAGATTGTACCATTCAAGCGCACGTCCTTCCCTTTTTGGTAGACCGAAGGGAGGCTTATCAGTATATGTATCTAATATCCTTAAATTCAAAAAAATTGTAGAAATTTCAACTGAAGAGAACTATCAGATAATTAAACTCTCAGTGAACCAAGGGCATACAGATTTTCTGGTTAATTTTTAAAACAATCTGTCACTACCTGATTTTGCGAAGGTCCTAAATAGGATAACTTTTGTTTTAGATGAGCACCGGAATAGTTGTCCCTCCCAGCCTTTTAAATTGATTTGGGGCGGCGATTTCAACATTACTTTATGTAAAGACTATATTAATTCAAATTGTGGTGTTGTGGACGAGGGCGGGAGCCCTCTAACGCATTTCGCACACTCCAGTGCTAGGAATATTTTAAATGAAAAGCTTTTTACCCTAGGACTGGGGTTTGCGAATGAATTAGCTGAACCCCCAATTGACTTCTCCCCTACCTTTCACGGCAGGGGCAGTAACACCATAATCGATTTCATTTTGCTCTCTAATCATACGAAGGATGAGCTGCTTACATTTATTACTGGAAATGACATTAGTAGTGATCATTTCCCTAATAGTGTCACTATCTCAGGCCAACTGGACGTGACGCAATTGGTAACCCTGGGCTGTTAAACCAAAGAGCCTTGCGTTTAGACAAAACTAATGGCTATTCAGTGAAATGGGCCAAAGTAGACCCGGATGTTATCACATCTAACGTTATCATCAGAGCCCTTCCTTTGTTAGAAACTTGCCTAAATTCGCACTCCACTGCAGATGATATTTTGACTATTTTATCAATATTACTAAAGTAATTAGCAAGGAGCTTCTCCGTAAACAAAAGCAGAATGGCTCACAGGCAAAAGGGTGGTTTAATTCGGAATGTCGTAGCGCCCTTTCGACTCTACAATTAGCTTTACACAAACCCGAGAGGGATCAGCTCGAAATTAGGAAGCTGAGAAAGCTTTATAATATGGCGAAAAAAGAATGTAGGAAGGAAAGGAAAAAAGATCTGTGGGCGAAGCTCCACGAGAGCTGCAATAGAAAGGATAGTTTAATGTTTTGGAAAGTTGTCAACTCACCCTTTTTAAACGATGTGAACACTGGTCCCAGTATTGAGGAAGCAATCAGTGCAGAGGGTTGGGTTTCCCACTTCTCAAACATATTCTCAGCTGAAGGTGTTAACCTTAATAAAAGTACATATATATCACCTTATCCTATTGAACTATCTTTTAGTCACGAGGAAGTAATTGATGCCTTGTCATCCTCGAAGCCTGGCAAAGCCCCCGGGCCAGACGACGTACCGTTGGATATTTACACGCATACTCAGGAGCTCTGGTCACCAGTATTGACCAGAGTAATTGAAGCAGCACTAAAAGGGGGTCTTGTAAAATCTTGGTCAACTTCTATACTGCTGCCCATTTTTAAGAAGGGTGACCGTAACAACCCGGCATGCTACAGGCCCATTTCCCTCCTGGATTCTTTTGGTAAAGTTGCAGGCTGCTTGATCCTAGATAGACTACGGGCCTGGTCTGAGGATAACAACATCATGACAGACCTGCAATACGGCTTCCGGGAGGGGCTGGGCACTGTGGAGCAGGCTCTGAATCTCTCGCTCCTAATTGGGAAGTATGCCCAGGCCAAGAAAGGCAATCTCCACCTGGTCTATGTGGATTTGACCGCAGCCTTTGACTGTGTTTCACATTCAAGGCTGTGGTCAATCCTAACAGAACTGGGTGTAGATCCACCAATAATATCCTTCCTATATTAGCTGTACTTGGGGGCATCAGCCAGGGTGAGATTTGGGGTGAACGGGGAGCTCACTCTCCCCTTCTCAGTCACAAAGGGGGTTAGACAGGGGTGTGTCCTGGCTCCCTTCTTATTTAACCTCTATACAAATGGCCTCGAGAAGGCCATGCTAGAGGGAAGTCAGGACCTACCAGCAATCACCCGTCGCCCCATTCCTGCGTTACTTTATGCGGACGACGCGGTGATTATGGCGCGAACCCCACTACAACTTCAGATCCAGTTAAACTCCTACTGTAAATTCATGGCTTCACTGGATTTAATGGTCAACATCAAAAAAACTTTTTCTATGGATTTTGGTAAAAAGACAGCCAAGAAAAAACCAATACTTATTGAAGAAGCTAAGTTGGATTGCACCAAGACATACCCTTACCTAGGTATTTTATTTGATAATATTTCTTTTTGGAAACCGGTCACCGCTAGGCATCTCCTATTTTTAAGAGCTACATCTGCCCTAATTGCCTTTGCACGTATAATAGGGAAGCCTCCCCCAAAAGAAGTCATGCAAATATACTATGCTAAGTGTCATAGCGTAGCTGTCTACAGTGCTGGGGTGTGGGGCTATGTACCCGTGGACATCTTGCAGAGGGTAGAGAAAATTTTTATTCGTTATTTGTTGGCCGTTCCACAGAGCTCTCCAACGTTTGCTTGTCATGTCGAATTGGGCATGGATTACATTGCTGATTACATAAAAATTCAGCCAATATTACTGTGGCACCGTATCTGGACAACGGAACAATGTAGCCTAACTCGTGCTCTAATCTCAGACTGTTTGGGCCTAGACAACTGGTCAGATATTCCGTGGCTGTCTTTTGTACATAACTTTCTCAAGGATTTGGATCTTTTAATTTATTTTAAAGAACCTGCGATATTAACTACTATTACAAGAAAGACCTTGAGATTGTCTTGTTTGTCACATTTAAGGGAATTACGTATAGCCCATGAAATTAATAAAGTTTCAAACCAACATAGTCTAACTATTCAATGTACTCAGGGCATCCAACCGTATCTCACCTTTTGCCTGACCAACTATATATCTGTTGACACGGTTTAGGCTCAATATGCTTTTCCGTTTGGTTACATTTCCAAGGAGACAAGATTGGTCCTCTTCAATTATCCGGTGCCCTTGTGATGGTATTTCTGAACAGTCCAATATTCATGTAATTCTGTTCTGTAAACTCTATGATCTACCATGCAAACGCTGGATTATTCCAATACTGCTATCCCAGGGCCTGAGAAGATGCCGCCCTGCCCTTTTGGCATTACAACATTTAGAATCAGTATCAAATGCCAAATGTATAGCTATGTTTCTTAAAAATTGTTTGAAAATTCGGTGTACACATGATCAATTATAGACCCAGTGCTCTACTAAAATCCCTTGGCTGGAATCCGAAGTATTTGTAGCACTTATGTTTGATACCACACAACTAATCGGCGGATCCCAAACTTTTTATCTAAACAACTGTAGTTATAATAGACTTTATTCTGTCAATGTACTTAAATTGTTTAATACTATGTTTACTTTATTTCTACGACTGTATATGAAACTGTATTTTATGACTGTTGCTATTATGATTTTATCTTGTCTTAAAATCGAATAAAGCTTTCTATTACTACTTACTACTGCAAACTACAAAATCAATGGTCTCGAGGCGCTATAAAATTATATGGATTTCACCCCAATAGTGCCTAAGTGGGCGCTGTTGAATGACTATCAAATATTATCTATTGCATAGATTTTATTGATCAACTGCATCTTTAGATGGTCTGGTTCCTGCCTTGATGCTGTCATGTTGCACCGACAGCAAGAAAAAGCCCATACTTGATTACACTATCAGCCAGGAGTCAGAAGTGGAAGAGGGGGCCCGTGGCAACGCCACCGTGAAGCGCCCGCTTATCTCCTGTTTATGTGCACAAATCCTGACATGAGCTGTAAATACCTCTCACCCCGAACGTAGAGCGCCAAAGAAAGTCCTACAAGCTAAATGCAGTGGGAAATGATACATTTCCTATTGAAATCCACACAGACCACAAGATCATGGCAATGACTACAGTTGGGGTCTTCAGATTATGACACTGTTGAGCACACTCAGATTTCCTAGCACAGATTGCCAAAATATTCTCTAACCCTAAAATCTATGTTTGAGAAATCACTCAAGGCAGGTAAATAATAACAGGCGTGTTATGCTCTGTCATATCGACGTGCTACAAACTGATTTAAGTTTGTCTTTTACTTGAAAAGTCGGAATATAGAGTGGATGCCTTCTTTATCCTTTACTATTGACCGCAGATTATTTCAGCCTGTTGTTTGAATGACATGCAACTTCTTTCTTCTTGGCCCTTTTTTGGTGCCTCGGTGTGAAAGTTGTACATCAGTTTCCCAGGTTGTAAAGCTTCTAGCTCATTGTAGTGTACAGTAATTACATTTATATAGCGCTTGCTACTCACGACCAGGCGTAGAATCTCTTTATGGACGCAGCAGTAAAACGAGCATTTGCAATGCAATAAATCTCGTATTTACGCGAGTTTAAGCTATTAATATTCCAAATGACAATGCTTTTAAATTATGCTTATAAAACCAAAACATAAATAAAAGGCATTGTCATTTATAATGCCAATAGCTCAAACTCGCGTAAATGCGAGACCTATTGCATTGCAAATGCTTGTTTCATTAAGGTTTGTTTTTAGGTCTTGCTAATGCAATGCGTAAGCATTGTTCAGCAAGATTCTAGTAAGGCTTCCGAAAAGTCTCCTCAAGCTGCGGATTAGACACAGTTCATATGAGCCAGGCGCCTGCATATCAAACACCATCGGCCTTGGCATCAGACTTCAAAGGAATGTGCTCCCCCACCCGCCTGCTTCAGACTTCAAAGGAATGCGCTCCCCCGCCACAGCAATGCCAAGAGCTTGTTGCTTTATTGCTCTCACTTGAGGCCTTGTTCTGGCAAGTTTAAAACGTCATTAAGAAAATACAATATATTTACTCGATTTGCGTCCCGTCCATGTTAAACACACAATTTTATTTTTCTAATTAAACGTTCTCCGCAGCCATATGCAAATCTGTATTGGTCCTGCTTCAGTATGAACAGCATAACATGAATGGTCAGACCATGCCCACCCTGAGCTAGAAAAGACCCATGGAAGGCTGATTTCACCCTCACTGGGCCACCTTAGTGAGGTAATGTAACATCTTAGTCACTTCTTCCTCTCTTCATGCTCTCTCATTTGTTCTCACATCCTTTCTCTCTCTCCCTCCCCTCCTCTTCCTCCCTCTCCCTCTCACCCTCACCCTCACACAACATTTCACCCACCCTCACCCTCACACCCCCTGACCCCCACACCCCCTGACCCATACACACCCTCACACCCTCACCCTCACACACCCCCTCACCCTCACACCCCCTAACCCTCACCCCCTCACACCCCCTCACCCTCACCCCCTCACCCCCACACCTACTCACCCCCTCACCTTCACCCCCCTCACCCTTACACCCACTCACTCATATGCCTCACTATCACACCCCTCACCCTCACCCTCACACCCCCTCACCCTCACACACCCTCACCCTCACACACCCTCACCCTCACACACCCTCACCTTCACACACCCTCACCCTCACTAACCCTCTCACCCTCGCACACCCTCTCAACCTCACACACCCTCTCACCCTCACACACTCTCTCACCCTCACACACCCTCTCACCCTCACACCCCCTTACCCTCACACCTCTCACCCTCACATCCCCTCACCCTCACCCTCACATCCCCTCACCCTCACATCCCCTCACACCCTCCCTAACACCCTCACCCTCATACCACCTCACCCTCACACCCACCCTCACCCTCACCCCCCTCACCCTCACACACCCCTCACCCTCACTCACCCTCTCACCCACCCTCTCACCCTCACACCCTCACACACCCCTCACCCTCACACACCCGGTCACCCTCACACAGCCTCACACACACCCTCTCACCCTCACACACCCTCTCACCCTCACAGTCCCTCACCCTCACACCCCCTCACCCTTATCCTCACACACCCTCACCCTCACACACCCTCACCCTCACTCACCCTCTCACCCTCAAACACACTCTCACCCTCACACACACTATCACCCTCACACACCCTCTCACCCTCACACGCCCTCACCCACACCCTCACACACCCTCACCCACCCTCACCCTCACACCCCCTCACACCCCTTCACCCTCACGCACCTTCACCCTCACGCACCCTCACCCTCACACGCCCTCACCCAAACACCCCTTCACCCTCACTGTTGGACTTGGCCCTTCTGGCAGGTTCACCCCTGAACTTTTTGCCTAGTATTATTAAATAATTATGGTGATTCTTGGTTTCTGCGCACTTTTACTGTGTCTCAGTGGAAAGTGCGTGCGCACTCTGAGTGCATGTGGTGAGATAGGCCTGCCCTCCCATAGGAATGCATGGGGAATGTATGTGTCCCTGGTAGTTCTTGATGCGTGGGGTGTGCAGACTCGAGTCTGGGATGTGCGGACTCGTGTGATTGAATGCTGCGAAATGATGTATGCGGCGTGTATGTGTCTAATGTGGAAGTGCCACTTCTAGACATGGCTGTGCATGTGCTGTAAAGGTGCTGACGTGTGATTGGCTGGAGTTGGCTGCGGTGCCAGGCTCCATGAGTCCTGATGGGTCTGCCCGGTGGTGAGTGTTGAGATTAGCATGTGTGATGTGAGGGAGTGGTGCACCTGGGTCCTGAATAGGGCTGGAGGACTCTTTTGGGACCCCTCTGTCTTTCCTAGGATGATTGGAGACTTTGCTTTACCCTAGAAACTTTGTCCTGTGTGTCTGGACCCTTCTTCCTATAGGGGTCATCTCTGGGGGGGCCTGTTGGTGCTATCTATGCCCCCAGCGCCTTGAGAGCGCTTTATTTTCCTTGCTGGGCAGAGCGCTGTCGTTTTCCCTAGGAGGGAAGCGCTCCTGCCCCTTTTTATGCCCCTGAGTGCACAGGTGCCCACCCTGCGTCTTTAATTGCAACTTTTTATTATACGAGAGCCCACCTCGTTTATGTGCTCCTTAGCGAGTGCCCACCTCGCTTCTATGTTTACTTTGGACTTCGAGGGTGCCCACCCCTCATTTATGCCCCGAGTTTTCACCACCGCGGCCCTCGCGCCGCAAAAACAGGAAGCCAGGCACTACGGTGCCTGATGCGGGGCGGGACTTCCGGTTTTGGAAGGAAGTCCCGCCCGCCGCTGCACCGTGATTGGCTGCCCGCTCCGCCGCTGGCAGAGAAAAATGGCCGCATGCTACCCGGGCTACCGTGAGCTGTTGGGAGCACCGGTGGACCAGCAGAAAGCCGCCCGAAAGGTTGCGGGGCTCCCAGGACCAGGAGGGAGCCCCGGAAGAAGATTGCCAGCGAGCCACGAGGGCTCCTCAATCTGAGACCCGGTCCCAGAAGAGGGAACGAGGCGAAGCATAGACACACTGCGTCCAGAGCCCCGGTGAGTAAAGGGGGGCTGCTGTCCTGAGTTGTTTAGAGGACCCATGGGGGTCCTGAGGTCTCCGTGTTGGGGGGGCCCCATTGAGGCGCATTGTCGGCACCTGGGCGGCCCCGCTGGCGAGAGGGCCGCCCCAACGTTTGGAGACATGATTCTTTTAAGAGCCAGATGGCTCAGTGTGGCATATTATCCCGTAGAGCCCGTACATGGCTCCCAGGGAGGCCCAGTTATTTTAAAAGCACAGTATCTTTGGGGCATGATGGTTTCAGGAGCCAGTGCAGTCCCCAGGGGCAGAGTGATCCATAGAGACCGAGTGGCTCCCACCTGTTTTTGGCCCCATTCTTCCTAGAGCCAGAGGGCTCCATTGTTGGGGGACATTTCTTTCTTTGAGGAGCCAGAGTGCTCCAGGGGACTCATGAATGTGTTTAGAGCCTAGAGGGCTCCAACGATGGCCAAGTGATGTTCTAGAGCCTAGAGGGCTCCGACGTATTGTGCCTTCTCTATCCCAGAGCCAGATGGCGAATTGTTCTTTGCTGCACCTCTGAATGTGTTTTGATGCGTCATGTTCCTTGTTCTTACACCGCTGAATGTATGTTTATGCATCATGTGTTTTGTTCCCATGCCTATACCCCTAAATGTATGGAGAAACTTAGGTGGTTGTTTTCTCCTAGTACAGGTGTTTCTAGTGAGGTCCTGGTTCCCTGCGTGACATTCTCCTAAGGTGGTTAGGGTTGCGTAGGTGGTACTTACCTCTTACCAGTGATTACTGGTTGTGTGCTACATGATTATTTGGTGTTTAACTATCTCCAAGGGCTTGATACTGAGCTTGCCCCCTGACCAGGGTCCCAGGCCCAGTGGACTCTATTGTGCCTTCCCTGACAAATTGCTGGGACTTGTCTGATCTCCTTGGGCCGCTGGGGCCTCGCCTGAACTGTGCCTCGCTCACTCCCCTGCAGCTCGTGCCTAGCCGCCCCCGCCAAGAGCTGCACTGCTCCTTGTGAAGCCGTGCTCTGCTCCGCCTGGGCGGCCCACATCCTGCACCTCGGCAGCCTGTGCCTGGGCCGCCCTCATGCCTCGAGCCGCGCCGCTCTCCTCTGAGCCGCGTCCGCTTCGCTGGGCCGCCAGCACCCTGCCCCTCTCCTCTGAGCCCACACCTTGGTCACCCCAACCAAACGCTCGTAGCACGCGGGTCGCCACCGCCCTCTCAGGCCTACTGAGGAGATCACTCGATTATATGTTCTATGGTCTAAAAGTGTTCTTTCTAAAAGTGCTTATTCCTGACAGTGGTCCAGGTGGCCCTGTCTTATACATATCCCCTGTAAATTCTGCCCGTACCTGTTGGCACATTGTAAAGTGTGTGTTTTTATCTAATGTGTTTTGGTGTAATACTAAGGCTATTTTTATACATAACCTTGTGTGGAGTTTCCTTTGTGGTGGGCCTTGGGTGTTGTTGCTGGGGGTGCGTGCACAAACCCTTAACTCAAATTACTGCTCGTGTTACGTTACCAAGGGGGTGAGCAGGGGTTATCTTGGCGTGTAACTCCCTTGCCCTGACGTGGAAGTGGTGTTCTCTGACTGACTTTGGCGCAAGCCCTGGCCAGCCCGGGATCCCATTTCTAACATTCACACACCCTCACCCTCACACACCCTCACCCTCACTAACCCTCCCATCCTCACACACCCTCTCAACCTCACACACCCTCTCACCCTCACACACTCTCTCACTCTCACACACCCTCTCACACTCTCACCCTCACACCCCCTTACCCTCACACCCCTCACCCTCACATCCCCTCACCCTCACATCCCCTCACACCCTCACCCTCACCCTACCTCACCCTCACACCCCCCCACCCTCACCCTCCCCCTCACCCTCACACACCCCTCCCCCTCTCACCCACCCTCTCACCCTCACACACCCTTTCACCCTCACACACTCTCTCACCCTCACCCTCACACACCCTCTCACCCACCCTCACCCACCCTCACCCTCACACCCCCTCACCCTTACACACCCCTCACCCTCACACCCCCTCTCACCCTCACACAGCCTCTCACACACCCTCTCACCCTCACACACCCTCTCACCCTCACAGTCCCTCGCCCTCACACCCCCTCACCCTCACCCTCACATACCCCCACCCCCACACACCCTAACCCTCACTCACTCTCTCACCCTCAAACACACTCTCACCCTCACACACACACTATCACCCTCACACACCCTCTCGCCCTCACCCTCACCCTCACCCACCCATACACACCCTCACCCTCATCCTCATCCACCCTCACCCTCACACCCCTTCACCCTCACAAACCCTCACCCTCACCCTCACACACCCTCACCCTCACACCCCTTCACCCTCACACACCTCACCCTCACATACCCCACCCTCACCCCCTCACCCTCACACATCCTCACCCTCACACCCCCGCACCCTCACACCCCCTCACCCTCACACACCCTCACCCTCATACACCCTCACCTTCGCACACCCTCATCCTCACTCACCCTATCCCCTCACACACCCTCTCACCCTCACCCACCCTCTCACCCTTACACACCCTCTCACCCTCACACCCCCTCTCACCCTCCCTCACCCTCACACACCCTCACCCTCACACCTTCCCCCTCACACACCCTCCCCCTCACACACCCTCACCCTCACACACCCTCTCGCCCTCTCACACCCTCCCCCTCACACCTGCTCCCCCTCACACCCCTCCCCCTCACACCCCCTCACCCTCACATCCCCTCACCCTCACACCATCACACACCCTCACCCCATCACCCTCACCATCTCTCACCCTAACACTCCCTCACCCTCACACCCTCACCCTCACACCCCCTCACCCTCACAACCCCACACCCTCACCCTCAATACCCCACACCCTCTCCCTCACACCCCCTCACCCACCCTCACAACCCTTGACCCCCACACCCTCACTCACCCTCACCCTCACACCCCCTCACACTCAACCTCATATGCCCCCTCACCCTCACACCCCCTCACCCTCACTCACCCTCACACACCCTCACTCACCCTCACACCCCCACACAGCCCTCTCACCCTCACACACCCTCACACCCTCACACTCCCTCACCCTCACACACCCTCACCCTCATACACCCTCACCTTCGCACACCCTCATCCTCACTCACCCTATCCCCTCACACACCCTCTCACCCTCACCCACCCTCTCACCCTTACACACCCTCTCACCCTCACACCCCCTCTCACCCTCCCTCACCCTCACACACCCTCACCCTCACACCTTCCCCCTCACACACCCTCCCCCTCACACACCCTCACCCTCACACACCCTCTCGCCCTCTCACACCCTCCCCCTCACACCTGCTCCCCCTCACACCCCTCCCCCTCACACCCCCTCACCCTCACATCCCCTCACCCTCACATCCCCTCACCCTCACACCATCACACACCCTCACCCCATCACCCTCACCATCTCTCACCCTAACACTCCCTCACCCTCACACCCTCACCCTCACACCCCCTCACCCTCACAACCCCACACCCTCACCCTCAATACCCCACACCCTCTCCCTCACACCCCCTCACCCTCACCCACCCTCACAACCCTTGACTCCCACACCCTCACTCACCCTCACCCTCACACCCCCTCACACTCAACCTCATATGCCCCCTCACCCTCACACCCCCTCACCCTCACTCACCCTCACACACCCTCACTCACCCTCACACCCCCACACAGCCCTCTCACCCTCACACACCCTCACACCCTCACACTCCCTCACCCCCCTCACCCTCACACACCCTCACATCCCCTCACCCTCCCCCATACCCTCTCACCCCCTCACACCCCCTCACCCTCACACCCTCTCACCCTCACCCTCACACCCCCTCACCCTCACAACCCCACACCCTCACCCTCAATACCCCACACCCTCACCCTCACACCCCCTCACCCCCACCCACCCTCACAACCCCTGACCCCCACACCCTCACTCACCCTCACACCCCCTCACGCTCACCCTCACATGCCCCCTCACCCTCACACACCCTCACTCACCCTCACACCCCCTCACAACCCTCTCACCCTCACACACCCTCACTCACACTCACACCCTCTCACCCTCACACTCCCTCACACCCCTCACCCTCTCACATCCCCTCACCCTCACACCCCCTCATACCCTCACACCCCCTCACATCCCCTCACCCCCTCACCCTCTCACCCTCACACCCCCTCACCCTCACTGTTAGAAGGGCGATCCCAGGGGGGAGGCAAGAATGTGCACCTGACCACCCTGTGACCCACCTCTCCCAGGAACACTGCCGAGCACTGGCGGGAGACCCCTCAGGGGGAGGATCTCGAATCTAGGATTGCACGCGCTGAGCTAGCACCATTCGACAAAGAGACACTACACAGTAGGGTTCAAGAGAACGTATTCTTTATCTCTTCAAGCAAAATTGGATCTTTATGATCCGCAGGGTCGTATGTACAACAATCAATCAATCAATCAATCATAACATTTGTATAGCGCACTACTCACCCGGAAGGGTCTCAAGGCGCTTGGGGGAAGGGGTCTGCTATTGTTCGAACAGCCAGGTCTTGAGTTGTCTCCTGAAGGCGAGATGGTCCTGGGTCAGCCGAAGGTGGATGGGGAGGGAGTTCCATGTCTTGGCCGCCAGGTAGGAGAAGGATCTTCCTCCGGTGGTGGCTCTTCGGATGCGTGGTACGGCGGCGAGGGCGAAGCTTGTAGAACGTAGCTGGCGGGTGGGCGTGTAGAAGGTCAGGCGGTCGTTGAGGTACTTGGGGCCCAGGTCGTGGAGAGACTTGTGTGCGTGGGTGAGGAGCCTGAACGTGATCCTCTTGCTGACAGGGAGCCAGTGCAGGTCCCTCAGGTGGCCGGAGATGTGGCTGTGTCGGGGGATGTCCAGGATGAGTTGGGCGGAGGCGTTCTGGATGCGTTGGAGTCTTTTCTGTAGCTTGGCTGTGGTTCCGGCGAGGAGGGTGTTTCCGTAGTCCAGTCGGCTGGTGACGAGTGCCTGGGTGACCGTCTTCCTGGTTTCAGTCGAGATCCATCAGAAGATCTTGCGGAGCATGTGTAGGGTGTTGAAGCATGATGAGGAGACGGCGTTGACTTGTCTGGTCATCGAGAGGGAGGAGTCCAGGATGAAGCACAGGTTGCGTGCGTGGTCTGTTGGCTTGGGAGTGGTGCCCAGGGCGGGGGGCCACCAGGAGTCGTCCCAGGCGGAGGGCGATGGTCCCAGGATGAGGACTTCCGTTTTGTCTGAGTTCAGTTTCAAGCGGCTGTTCTTCATCCACTCGGCGACGTCTTTCATCCCTTCGTGTAGGCTAGTTCTGGCGGTGGCGGGGTCTCTGGTGAGGGAGAGGATCCGTTGGGTGTCGTCGGCGTAGGAGATGATGTTGAGGTTGTGTTGGCGTGCGATGGCTGCAAGAGGTCTCATGTAGACGTTGAAGAGGGTGGGGCTGAGTGATGATCCTTGCGGTACGCCGCAGATGACTTCGGTGGCCTCGGACCGAAACGGGGGGAGGCGGACTCTCTGTGTTCTTCCGGCGAGGAACGAGATGATCCACTCCAGTGCCTTCTCTTGGATACCGATGTTGCTGAGACGTTGAACTAGGGTGCGGTGGCAGACAGTGTCGAACGCTGCAGAGAGGTCCAGGAGGATGAGGGCCGCTGTTTCCCCATTGTCGAGCAGGGTTCTGATGTCGTCGGTGGCTGCGATGAGGGCGGTCTCGGTGCTGTGGTTGGCTCGGAAACCGGACTGCGAGGGGTCGAGGGATCCATTCATCTCGAGGAAGGCGGCAAGCTGTCTGTTGACGGTCTTCTCGATGACTTTGGCAGGAAAAGGGAGGAGCGAGATGGGGCGGAAGTTCTTGAGGTCGGTGGGGTCCGCTGTTGGTTTCTTCAGTAGGGCGCTGAGCTCGGCATGCTTCCAGCTCTCCGGGAAGGTGGCGGTGTTGAAGGAGGTGTTGATGATGTTCCGGAGTTGGGGTGCGATGGTGGAGTCGGCCTTGTTGAAGACGTGGTGGGGGCAGGGGTCGGTTGGAGATCCGGAGTGGATGGTGTTCATCGTGCGGGCTGTGTCTTCGGTGGTCACCGTGGTCCAGGTGCGGAGGGTGGCGGTGGGGGGTGTTGGTTCGACGGTTGGGTGCGTGGATTGTGCGCCGAAGCTGTTGTGGATGTCGGCGATCTTGCGGTGGAAGAACGAGGCGAGGGAGTCGCAGAGATCTTGTGAAGGAGTGATGTCGTTGTTGCCGGTGCTGGGGTTGGAGAACTCCTTGACGATGCTGAAGAGTTCCTTGCTGTCGTGGGAGTTGTTGTCCAGTCGTTCCTTCAGTGATTTCTTCTTGGTGGTGCGGATAAGCTGGTGGTGCTTGTGGGTGGCTTGTTTGAGGGTGGTCATGTTGTCTGTGGTCTGGTCGAGGAGCCAGGCTTTCTCGAGGGTGCGGCAGTTCTTCTTGGAGTCCTTGAGTTCGTCGGTGAACCAGGAGGCTTTCTTGCTTCTGGGTCTGCTGGGAGGGTTCTTCAGTGGCGCGAGGTCGTCGGCGCAGGCGGTCAGCCACTGCGTGAAGTTGCGGGCTGCTTCGTTGGGGTCCGTTGTGGTGGCGGGTGGGTTCTGGCTGAGGGAGGTGGTGAGCTGCTCGGCGGTGATCTTGCTCCAGCTCCTGTGAGGAACCTGTTGCGGGTGATGGTGGGTCGTGGTTCTTCTGAAGCTAAGGTGGACACAGCTGTGGTCGGTCCAGTGAAGTCCGCTGGAGTGGCTGAAGGTGATGTGCTTGCTGGATGAGAAGACGGGATCAAGCGTGTGGCCGGCGTAGTGGGTTGGGGTGTTGACCAGTTGCTTGAGTCCGAGGTTGGCGAGGTTGTCCAGCAGGGCGGCGGTGTTGCGGTCCTTGTTGTTCTCCAGGTGGAAGTTGAGGTCCCCTAGGAGGATGTAGTCAGCGGAGGGGAGGGCGTGCGGGCTGATGAAGTCCGTGATGTCTTTGCTGAATTGTGTGCGTGGTCCCGGGGGTCTGTATACAAGGGTGCCTCTGAGGGTCGTCTTTGGGTCGGTGTGTATCTGGAAGTGGAGGTGCTCGGCGGCGGGGAAGGTGTCGTTGGAGTCGGTCGTGATACTGATGGTGTTCTTGTGTACGATGGCGATGCCTCCTCCAGTCTGGTTGACGCGGTCCCTCCGGGTGATCTTGTATCCGTCTGGGAGGGCGATGGCGATGTCGGGTGCAGAGGAGGCGTTCATCCAAGTTTCTGTGAGGAAGGGCTCAGAAAGTCTCGGTAGGGATCAGGGTAGCGGGACAGTCTCAAGGTTCAAAGTCACTGTGGGTGCGTATCCGGCGCACAGCTCTCAATCCTCACACCCCCTCACCATCACACCCTCACACACCCTCACCCCATCACCCTCCCCCACGTCACCCTCACCCTCCCTCACCCTAACACACCCTCACTCTCAAACCCTCTAACCCTCACACCTCCTCACCCTCACAACTACACACCTTCACCATCACACTCACAGCTCCACACCCTCCCCCTCACCCTCACCCAGCCTCACCCTCACACCCCCTGACCCCCACACCCTCACTCACCCTCACCCACCCTCTCACCCTCACCCACCCTCTCCCCCTCACACACCCTCTCACCCTCACACACACTCTCACCCTCACACCCCCTCACCCCCCCTCGCCCTCACACCCCCTCACCCTCACACCCCCTCACTCACCCTCACACACCCTCACCCTCACAACCCTCTCACACTCACACACCCTCACACCCTCTCACCCTCACACACCCTCACCCCCGTCACCCTCACACACCCTCACATCCCCTCACACCCTCTCATGCCCTCTCACACCCTCACACACTCACCCTCACACACCCTCACCCTCACACACCCTCACCTTCACTCACCCTCTCACCCTCACACACACTCTAACCCTCACACACCCTCTCACCCTCACACACACCCTCACCCTCACGCCCCTCACCCTCACACGCCCTCACCCTCACACTCCCTCTCACCCTCACACCCCCTCACCCTCACACCCCTCACCCTCACACCCCCAAACCCTCACACCCCCTCACCCTCACACCCCCTCACTCACCCTCACACCCCCTCACCCTCACAACCCTCTCACACCCACACACCCTCACACCCTCACACCCTCTCACCCCACTCACCCTCACACACCCTCACATCCCCTAACATCCACACCCTCTCACACCCTCACACCCCCTCACCCTCACACCCCCTCACACTCCCTCACTCACCCTCACCCCCCTCACCCTCACAACCCTCTCACACCCACACACCCTCACACCCTCTCACCCTCACACACCCTCACCCCACTTACCCTCTCACCCTCACATCCCCTAACATCCACACCCCCTCACACCCTCTCATACCCTCACACCCCCTCACCCTCACACCCCCTCACCCACACTCACACCCCCTCACATCTTCACCCAGTCACCCTCACCCTCACACCCCCTCACCCTCACACTCTCACCCTCACCCTCACAGCCACACACCCCCTCACCCTCACAACCCCTCAACCTCACAACCCCACACTCTCCCCTCACACACCCTCCCCCTCACACCTCCTCACCCTCACACCCCTCACCCTCACACCCCTCACCCTCACACCCTTACACACCCTCACCCTCACACCCCCTCACCCTCACACCCACTCATCCTCACACCCCCTCACCCTCACACCCCACCCTTACACCCCTCACCCTCATACCGCCTCACCCTCACAACCCTCTCACCCTCACACACCCTCACTCACCCTCACACCCTCTCACCCTCACACCCTCACACCCCCTCTTACCCTCTCACCCTCACACACCCTAACACCCTCACACCCCCTCACCCTCACACCCTCACCCTCACACACCCTCACTCACTCCCACCCCCCCTCACCCGCACAACCCTCACCCACCCTCACCCTCACACACCCTCACCTTCACACCCCTCACCCTCACTCACCCTCCCTCACCCTCACACATCCTCACCAGCATAGCATAACAAAACATAGCATAGCATAACAAAACACATCATAGCATTGCATAACAAAACAAGCATTGGCATAGCCAATAGGTCTCGCTTTTGGGTCCTTATAAGTATTTAGTTATGCAGCACAATATCCTTAGTGCAACAACATTAACTGTTGCATGGTTAAACACTTATAAGGCCCCAAAGGCGAGACCTATTGGCTATGCCAATGCTTTTTCTTTTCTTTTAAAAAGGTCAAGCAGTGCTATCAGGCTCCGGCTGTCACTTAGAGATAGAGAGAGAGAGAGGTGTGTAGAGAGAGAGAGAGAGAGAGAGAGAGGTGGGTAGAGAGAGGTGTGTAGAAAGAGGTGGGTAGAGAGGGGTAGAGATAGAGGGGTAGAGATAGAGAGGGGTAGAGAGAGAGGTAGAGGGGGAGAAGTAGAGAGAGAGAGAGGTAGAGTGAGGTAGAGAGGTAGAGTGAGGTAGAGAGGTAGCGAGGTAGAGGGAGAGAGAAAGAGAGAGAGAGAGAGGGAGAGCGCTGCGTAGGCGAGACCTAAAAACAGGGTGAGAGGTAATGAAGACGGAAGTGTGAATCTTTATGCTTTTTTTCCAGGGACACCATGTTGTCTCAAAACTGGCCCATCTCTCTTTACAACAGACAGAGAGACTTTCTCTTTTCTACTAGAGCTGCTTTAATTAAGAACCTTTTTCCTCCCAGGGATGCTGACCATCCCACTTATGATTTTTGCTGCTTTTTGGGACTTTAAAAATCCAGACTTCTATGTACTCTGTGTAGGAAGGTGGATATCTGACTTTGGTTACCCCCAAACTTTTTGCCTGGTGTTTAGCTGGTTTTTTACTTTAGTTGGCCTGGGATCCTGCTATTCAGGGCCCCAGGCTAATTGCTCTCTCCTTAAAATTGACTCCATGTACCTTAGGTACATACACAATTGGAATTGGTTCACCTTATTGGCCCCTGTAACAGTGTACCCAGGTACCCAGGGCATAGGTGCTTCCAAGGCCTACCAGGGCCTGCAGCACGTATTGTGCCACCCCTGGCCTGGCCTCCATATTTGACACAACTGGCTGATCACTCAGCTGGGGTAAGTCGGTGTAACCCCCCTTACTTAGGTGTAGTATGCCTATACCTAACCTAAAATGGACACATATGTTCCTATCAGCCACTCCTATTGAAGGCCTCATCAATCCTGGAGGCAGAGTGCTTAGAAATATGTGAGATGGTGCTCTGGCATGAGCTGAGCCTGTCTGCAGCTTTCGGAACCATGTCCTTTAGCTGTTTCATGATACTGCCATACCATATACTCTTAAGTGCATTATAATCCTCGCGGTTAAATGCTATCTTTGGTTTGGCTTTATCAAAACATGTCGAGTAAGGTGTCATACGAATTGGAATACTACCCCCTCGCCAGTTCTGGCGACGGGGGTAGCATTCCACCCTTCTAGAGGGACACGACATGTACCTAACCTGAACCACGGTTAAAGTTAAACTGAGCCTTTGCATCACAAAATGGATGCTGCCACCACAGACACAAGTCTGACCTCCTGCTGCTGGGAGTCCTTCCAGCGAGGGCAGCTTGGACAAAGGGTTTCCTGCCTTGGGAGGTGCTAGCACCACCCCAGACAGGATTTTGTGTATTGGGTAGGACAGGGCTGAATAGAATCAGACATGCCTGGGGCACACAAGGTGTCCCCGTGCATTTGCCAGTTCAAACCGGTGCTGGGGCCTAGCAGGTGATCCGGCCCCTAGAATTGGAATAAGAGTAGGAGCTGTGTCCTGAGACTTCAGATCATCCTGAACTCGACTTGAAATAAGAAGAAAACTGGACTTCGACATTCTGCTGCACAGAAGACTGAAGAGAATCTCCCTTGTGGCCAAGGAGTGACCACCCTGTGAATACAGGCACCAACCAGCAACTCGACGTCTGCTTTGCCACCGCCTCCCGCCGGAGCCCGAGCCCAGAGCCTGACAAGACCCAGACTCCCAGACATCTCACAGCCCGATCCACAGTCCCTGAAAAGAAGGGACCCGTGGAGGCACCGAGAGACGTGGGACCGGACCCCTTGAAAGACCCCCGAGAAGCTGACTGCGCAGCACCCGAGGCACCCTCGACGCTGTGCTTTGGGGTTTGAGAAGCCCCAACATCGAGCAGCCCTTGCACCGAAGATCAGCCCCCCAGCATCTCCACGATCTGCGTGGGGCCCTTTTGCACTGTGCCACTCGACGCGCCATCCCGGCCACTTGCCACGTGGCTAGCGGCCATCTTGGCGACGAAAACTACGACTTACACCACTGGTCCGGTTGCTCCAGACTGGCCCGTGCTCCCCTGAAAAGGAGCACCCACTCTGACCTTGCTGGTCCGAGTGAGAAGCTTGAATCGATTCCTGCGTGGCTTGCTTTAGCCAAGGCCTGTTTGCTCCAATCAAGTTGCCGACACCGCCATCAGCGAGAGCCTTCGTGGTACAGCTCGTGACCAACGCCTGGACGTCCTTGACCTCTTCGTGTCCACGTGGCTGCAGAGACAATCTTCACCTCATCGCCTGTTTGCACCCGACATTGCCTGGTTCCTTCCTGGTCCAACGGTAGTCACTGGCTAGTGACTTTGAACATTATCCCCTCTGCTTTCAGGTCTTCACCTCTTCAGATCCACCCTTGGATCCACCGGAACTCTTCTCGACGACCCGCCTGCAGCATCTTCAGCTCCAAGCACAATCGACCTGCGTGACGAAACCCGACACTACTTCGCACCTGTGCACCCGCTTCCTGTGGGTGAGGTAACTCAGCAACGCCAGTGTTCCCACACTGGTATACACCTCTAGTGCCTGTGTCTAAAGTTTTATCCTTGTAGGTCCATCGGAAGGTTCCTAAAACACTAACTTTGTAAGTTTTACGCACCATTGACATTGCATTGGTGCATGCGTGCCCTTTAAGCGCTGCACCCGAGTCCCGCGGGCCTTTCCCGACTTCATCACTGCTAGTCTTGAACAGCTCCAGCGATTCCCCAGGCCCTAAGCCTCTTCACTTTCCCCATAGTGGTTCGTATACCACTATTTTAGTATATGGTTTAGGCGGCCCCTAGGGCTCATCCAAAATTGTGCATCTTTTGTATATTTAAACTGTTTTGTTTTAACGCATTTGCTTCTGTGCTCATAAAGAGTATAGGGGATATTTGTAGAAATAAATCTATATATATTTTCAATATATATCTATGTGGTGTCCTTTCATTTGGTATTCAAGGGGATTGTGTATGGTAAAACAGCTTGCTTCACATGCCTTTACAGAGTTTAGCCTAAGACTGCTTAGTCCATGTTACCCCTAGGATAGCTTGTCTATAAGGTTGACTTTACAACCTCCACCATAAGGGTTGCTTGGCATGGTACAAGGTGATCACTAGAACTAGTGAGCATCATATACCAGGCCAACTTCTCACACTCTGTACCTGATCCATCATGGGATACATTTTGCATTTCTCTGTAATGCCTCTTTTGAGATTTGCAATAAAACCCTTTCACTTTTTTTATCTAGAACTCAGTACTGGATTGGTCCTTGTCACTATTTTAATTACTTGAGATTATGGGCCTGATGTCAATGAGAGTGGTGACTTATCACAAGAACATGGGTGCCAGAGCTGAGCTGCCAAAGTTAAATATACGGATGACCCAAATATTGGGGAGCAGTACATTATTAGGGTTCGGCTCCCTAGAGTCACAAATACATTGCATAAAATTATAGCAGACTCTGCATTGCTGGGACTTGTTAACAATACATCTGCCACACAGCATTTTCGTTCTGCTGAATAATGCTAATAAGACGTCCTTTCTGACATTGTGCTCTTCTCATTCTTTCACACATGTATTTCATGAGCAGGCTCATCAGTAAGAGGCAGAACATCAAAAGGCAGACTACGAATAAAGTGATCACAATATAAAGCATGCAGTATTCACAGGGGTTGCAAAATAATTAATTAACTGCTTTCAAACACGTGTATAGGTTTTCAGTGACGTTAAGCAATAAAGTTATAAATGTTGATTGGAAAGCATGAAGAACAATGAAAATCATTGCTAAGCAGCAAGGAAATGTTTCTTATCACACTAAGAGTGGAGTGCATTTTTTCTCAAAACATTTAAAATAGGACTATGAAAGAAGAAATTGCTTATTTACCAACATCTTTGAATGTAAGTAAAATGTTATCAAATCGAGGAAGAAACAGATTAGTTGTGGTAATTGGAAGTGCACCCATAATATAATTAAATTGACAAGCATGATTTTCAGTGGAGTTCCAGGAATACAAGAAAATATATGCAAAACTGAGCTTAGATACAAATGAGAACCAATGTGTGAGCTACTAAATCTATTTTTTAGTTTGCAATTTGTTATGTGTTTTACTTGACCTCTGAGCACAAATATATTTGTAAATTTACATTTGTAATTGAAAAGTTTGACAACGCAAGGAAAAACATAACTTGATGAGCTACTCAGAAATGTAGCAAATGCAGGATCTTTGTATTGTATATGTTGTGAAAAATATAAAGATATGTTTTTTGCTCAAAACATTTTTCCTGTTCCAAAGAAATACATGTCTAAGCCACAAATAAAACAAAAATATTAGCGAGGGGTACGTCACAAGACAACGTCAATGGTTTTAATTTGTGCTTCAGGCCACAGTGCATTAACTGCTCACTAGTGGAATAAAATATGATAGGCAAGTACCAAGTTCGAAACCTAAGCCATCCTTTAGAAGTCGGTAAACTTAGTACTATTCAAATGGGCAATAACAGCTGCTATTAATAATGTTTAGAAATGGCTGCAATGTGGTATGAAAAGCTTTAAGTCGATGTTGCCTTACGTATACGTGTTTTCTTAATAAACATATAACAGCTTTAGCTAAAACAGTATTACACCACTGTCTGCAGACAACAGTGTTCACATGACGTACCAAGCTTCACACAGGAACCCAACAAACACAAATATTATGCATCTAGAAAAATCCAGACAATGCGGGGCAAGTGGGCCAGCAGTCCAAATATAGTGGTGGTTGTCTTTTGAAGGCGAGAGTAAAAAATATTGTACTTTCCGCTGCTACGGCAGGCAGCCCGGCACACAAGCGGCTTTTCAGACCAACCCAGCAAGGAAGAGGTGAATGCATAAACGTCAAGGGGGAAGCACACATGTTCTTACGGAAGTAAAAATGATACAGACCTGTTCAAATTTAAGTGAGCCCCCCCTTGGGGAAATCTACCCGCCAGCAGCTATCCATTTCACATGGGGCACCAGGATCTTGCAGCTACTGACATCAACGGAGCCTCTCTATGGCCTCAGAGCCAATAAAAACAAGCATCGGCTGCGCGACGCGGGAAGCTTGTAGTAAAAAAACACGCTAGTGATGCGCGTGCGCGCAGCAGCATAAAAAAAGTGAGAATGATCGCGCTGGAAGGGAGGCAGATGGCGGATGCGCGCGTGCACGCTCGCGTGCACGCAACCGCTAGGCCACCAAAAGCCTGTGGCAGCACTTTGAAAACCCCGATACTAAATGTCTCGCAGAGCAGTGCATGCGCTGGCTCAGCGAGACCTAAAAACCTTTATTAAAACACAGTCACTGGCAAGGTGGTCTGCTGACCTCAGGAGGCCACCGTCCCTGTGATGGCTGTGGTTCCTAATGGGTAGCAAACTACGACCTACCTCATTAATATTAATGAGGTATGTCGATTTGGACTCACTAGTAATCGCAAGTATGAAACAAAACATTTCATACATAAGGAATATCCATACTGATGGAATCGCTATTTAGAAATCGCTATTCGCAGTTTATCTACATCCTGCCCATACTTACTTACTGCCCAAAACGACCTCAATTTCTGTCTTTCTAGGGCAGGTTTCTGTACGGTGCCCCTGCTGTGGTTTGTGTTTCCAAGTTCGCCTCCAGGTGTTCTTTGGCCTGCCTTTCTTCTGATTGCCTTCTGGGATTGGGTATAGGGCTGTTCTTGTGGTAGAGCCTTGTTCTCCTCTGATGGTGTGTACTATCCATCTCTTTCGTTTTCACATAATGCTAGTGATCATGCTGTCATGCTTTCCATCTGGTGAGCGGTTCTTGATTGGAGATGGTTCTCAGCCAGAAAATGCCCAAGATCTTTCTCAGGTTACTAGTGTGGAAGGCTGACAGTTTGGTGATGTTGCTTTTTGTCATCAACCAGTTATCTGATCCATGAAAGAGTGTGGACAGAACGCAACTATGGTAAAGGCTCAGCTTGGAGTTGGTGCAATACTGAGACAACCTCTTGAAGGCATTCATTCCTGGCCATGTTCAGACTGCTCTTTATGTCACTGCCTGCCCCTCCATCATGTCTGAATGGATAAGACAAGACAAGTGGCAAGCTATTGAAGACAGGAGCTCAGGAAAAAAAGAAACTTGCGGAGGCTAATTCTGAGAGGCTGCAGAAGTGCAAGCAATAATAAATAGAAGCAAATGGAGTGGTCAAAAGAATGACACGAGCAGACAAGTGGGTGTACATGGATATCCTTGCCAGCCAAGCAGAGGAGGCAACCAGTAGGGGAGAACAGGGGAAGGTCTTCATGATCACAAAGATAGTCAGTGGTAAATCATGTGCAACATACAACACCCCTATCAAGGATGAGCAAGACAGACTACTCACAACAGAGAAGGAGCTGGAAACACGCTGGGCCGAGCACTTAAAAAAAGTCTAGAACAAACCAGTACCAACAGGCGAAGTGGGCATCCAAGAAGCAGAAACAGATTTGGACGTGAACAACGCTCCTCCACAAAAAGAAGAAATCTTCATTACCATCCAATCTCCCACGAATGTAAAAGCTCCTCACCAAGACAACCGGAATGGGGAAATGTTCAAGACTGAACCTGAAACATTAGCCAAGATCATGTTCCCACTGTGAATACATCGACTTTAGAGGTAAAGAAAGTCCCAGATGAGTGGAACCATGGCATTATTGTCAAGATTCGTAAGAAGGGAGCATTAATTAGCTGTAACAATTAGCGTGGAATCACCCTTCTGCCAATTCCTAGTAAAATCCTAGTGAAAATCATTATACAGCGTATTTCTGACACCGTGGACAAGCAGTTAAGAACAGGCTGGGATCTTCAAGAGCATAGGGTGTGTTGATCAGATCCTTACTCTAAGCAGCATAATAGAGCAGTGCACGGAATGGCAGCAACAACTATACATCAATTTAATTGTTTTTGAGAAAGCGTTTGACATTAACCACTGCAACAGCCTCTGGCATATACTAAGATCCTGTGGTATACCATAGCAGATAGTTCACATCATCAAGAGTTTCTTCATGATAATTTTGCCTTCAAGATGGGTGATAGTGAATTTAGCTTTGAAGTCAAGACCAGTGTGAGACAGGGATGAATTATGTCAGCGTTGTTCTTAAACCTAGTCATCGACTGGGTGATGCGATGTACCACTGAAGACCAAGCCAGAAGCAAAAAGCTGGAACTTTTTCTCTACACTGGAGGGCCTTGACTATGCGGATGACATAGCCTTGCTCTCGCACACACACCAGCATATGCAGGTAGAGGCTTCTCGCCTCAATATCTATGCACAGCAAGTGGGCCTGAAGATCAGTATGAAGAAATCAGAAGACATCCACTCACCATCCCAAACACTTCAGTATTCAGGATGGATGGAGAGGACAAAGCCATGACTGAAGAGTTCACCTATCTAGGTTGTACTATCTCACATGATGGTACAGTAACATTGCCCTTTAGCGATTTATACGAACCACTGACTAGCAGGAAACAAATGCACAATGCCACTTTCTGGTGGGTTTTACAACATTCTTGTTTCTCAAAAGGCAAAAAATAACAATTCATTCATTAACTTTTATAAAAGCAATCCGAATGTTATGGCTACGTCCTTGTATAAACGTTTGTAGTCAATTGGTGGGTTGTGTGACAATGTCCCTGAAATTTTATGAAGCATCTTCCAAGATAAATCAATAAACTAAACTAGCTATAAGTTACCTTTAAACATTAAAGGTTATTGATGATCTGTGACAGCCTTCTATTAAAGCGTTCACTTGTCCATAAACAACTGTGGTTTGTTGTGTCAACGACTTGTAGCATACTTTTGTTTGCTGGTTATGTATTGCCTATATGCTATATATTTGGTTGTGATAATCTGCTTCCCGTATAGCAGAAGTCAGTGGAATCCCACAATAATCATTAAATACACCTATGTCACTACTTAGTTTCATTAATGACCAATGAAATTTCTAATGGATGGTGTTGTCAATATCCTGCCCAAATATGGCATAGCCACAAAGCAAGCAAAGAACATTCCGGCCCGATTCACAGAACTAACTTACGACAAAATCCTAAATTGACCACTCATGGTATTTACAGAATGGACTTACGACTGTCCTAAGTTTACGTCTGCACTCGGACCGGAATTTCCACTCCCGGAATAGAAGCTTCACACCTGGAGTGGAAGCTCCACACCCAGAGCGGAATTTCCACCATCGTTCCAGAATCTCCGCTTCCAGGCCGGAATACCCACAATGCATCACATGTAGTCAATTAACACCAGATTGTGGGTATTCCTGCCCGGAAGCGAATATTCCTGCCCGATGGTGGGAATTCCGCTCCGAGTGTGGAGCTACACTCTGGGTGCCGAGCTTACACTCCGGGTGCGGAAATTCCGGCACGAGTGCGGACGTAAACTTAGGACAGTCGTAAGTGCATTCTGTGAATACCATGAGTAGTAAGTTTAGGATTTTGTCATAAGTTAATTCTGTGAATCGGGCCCTCATCCTCAAATAAGAGTGCAAGAAGAGAACTGGACAGGAGCAAGGACATTTCATCAAGAAGAAATAGTGCATTAAACAAAAGGCTTCCGGATTTATTGTATTTTTTTGTAGTTTCTTCTTTAGTTATCCATATTTATTTTTATCATCTTATTGGTGTTTATCCATATTTATTTTTCGTCGCTGAAAAAGAATTGCAACTGGTATATTTACACATTAAATTGATAAATGTGAACTCACACTTCTATGTTGAAATTTAGTACGCTACTTACCATATACAATAAAAACAATATACTCACCTGCGAAGATAAGCATTTGGTATTGTCACATGTGCACACCTGCACCTATTTGATCTTCATTAGAAAACTGTGTTCCTTTTTTTTTCTTTAACTGCATGTGCTTTCAATATGCAGCAATATTTGCCTGGCTGCTGTAATTCAAAGCTGGAGAGGTATTCAAGTGATCTGATTCCTGTATGTTTCTGGTTAGAAATTAATACAGACTGTGAAACATGTTGGATTCTGTCTGTATTAGGTATTAAAATCCATAAAACTGGAACACTGGAAACTATACAGCACAATTTTCCCAAAAATCCATAAGAAACCAGAAATTTTACACGCAGTATTGAATGTCCACTAATTTGGACAACATTCTTCATCTTCACTGCTTGCTGAATTTGTGCTAGACTGTCTGTGGGTTTCTTTCTATCATGCCCTATATTTTCTTAGGTCCAGGTTTTGGCAGTGCAGCAGGGCTGGGTTTAGCGCTGGAGGCGCCCAGTGCGAAAATCATATTTGCCCCACCACCCATTACCTCATTCTCTGATTCCCTCACTACCACCAGGCAAAAGTGCCCCCTCATCTTGCCACAGCCTCACTCTCACATACATTTAATTTGTTTTGAAGCACTGGTAAAGGCTGACTTTACTAATAAGAATGTATATCTACCCAAATGAACCCTTTTTAGCAACATTAGGAATATCTAATGAAATACTGGGGAAAAAAACATAACGTCCTAATCTATTTTATGCAGTTTGCATGCAGCTCTTTGATGACAGTTCATAACATTCACTATTCTATAGTAAGGTTGTATCTTATGAACTGCGGTAACAAAAGGATCTCAGTGAGGAAAGCAGCAATCTACTCAGATATCTATATAAAATACAGATCTGTGATCTGCACGGTTCGCATTCTTAGCAACAGGCATATTAATCCTCTGAGCTACTTTATGGCGAGTCAAAACTAGGGGTGGGCAGAACTCGCAGAGTTTCACTCCACAGAATTCCACAGAGTTACACACAAACTCTGCAAAATTCTGAAGATGCCTGCCAGAGGGCAGAAAATAGGCAGCTCGCGCTGCAATGTGGCCCGGTAGCAGAAGCAGCTCTGAAAATCAGTGCAAGCTGCACCAAGCGTTGTGCAAGTGCACACAGTCATTCAAGTTGATTTTACTGCAGTTCAAGTAGAAAATCTACTCAAGTAGCAGCAAATCTACTCACACGGCAGCCCTCTGACCGCAACCACTCGCGAAGGCTGACGACCCCCCGCTTTAGAAAATCATGCTAGGGGACACTACATCTCGTTTACCCTTGCCAGCTCGCATATTCTGCAGTATCCCAGGAGAAAAATTCCGCCGTGTGGCAGTTGACGGAATTTGGCCCAAACTCGGCGGTGTGGTTAAATTCCACCAATTCGCCAGGCGGAAAAGAACATTCCACCCAGTTCCGCCTTAACAGCATGATAGGCTCCTGGGCAACGCAGTGCACTGGGCCCTGCCTACACAACCACTCACAGGAATAACAAGCATTTGCAATGCAATAGGGCTCGCATTAGTAAAGTTTGAGGGATTATTATTGTAAATGACAAATATATATATAATTTTTTAATTTTAACTTGTGGAAAATTCTAACTTTGGCATTTACAATGCTAATTGTGTTAATTAGTGGAAATGTGACACCTTCTGTTTGGACTTGAGCACACATTGCTTCCTATTAAAGATGGCAGTAAATACACTGTTTTTTATTTAGCTATCTTTGAACAGTACACCGAAGGCTGCAAAACTTGCACTTATGGTTGAGCGCTACGTTCGCCCGTTTCCTGCCTTTTCATATTTTTGAAGTGGTTTCTGTTCACTGAAACCATATCCTGTTTGCGAGTATACAGGGCAGCTTCCTTTCCCTAGTTTTTCGAATACCTTAATTTATGTTGAAGTACAGTACTTGAACGTATTGTGATATTGTTTTGTACTTTTTATCTTTAGGCTGACCACTGTGCATGTCGTTAAACTTTGATAGATAACAGGTCATTGTAATACAGCATGTACATTGTATGACTTTGATGTACACTTGTGTGCATTGTCGTCCGGTGGTGTGTATGCCTGGTGAAAGTGTGCACTGAGGGCTGTTGATGTGTGTGTGTGTGTGTGCCTGTTGAAAGCATGCAGTGATGGCTGGTGGTGTGTGTGTGCCTGGCCGGCTGGTGGTGTGTGTCCGGTGGAAGTGTGCAGTGATGTCTGGTAGTGTGTGTGTTTGGTGAAACTGTGCCTTGACAGCTGGAGTTGTGTGCCTGTTGAAAGTGTGATTTGATGGCTGTTGGTATGTGTGAATTTTGAAATTGTGCACTGTCCTTTTTGTGTTGTATGTCTGGTGGCAGCGTGCTTTGACGGCTGGTAGTGTTTGTGGGTGTTAAAAGTGTTCACTGATGGTGTCTGTGGCTGGTGAGAGTGTGCACTGATGTCCTGTGGTGTGTCTGCGTGGTGAAAGCGTTCACTGTTGGCTGGTGGTGTGTGTGTGTCTGTTGAAACTGTGCACTGACGGCTGTTGTTGTGTATGACTGGTGAATGTATGTATTGGGTGGATGGCTGAATGTAATTGTGGTTTGGCTGTATGTATGTAGTAGTGTATGGATGGATGGATGGAGTTTATGGGATGGATGGATAGTATGGATGGCTGGATGTAGTGTTACATGTTTGGAATGTAATGTATGGATGGAGTGGCTAAAGGATGTATGCTTTGGGATGTATTGTTGGATGTAGTGGGATGGATGGATGGATGGTGTGGGGTTATGAATGAATGTAGTGTGGTGATGGATATATGGATGGATTAGGGGATGGCTGGCAGAATGGAGTGGATGTTTTGTATGGATGGAATGGAGGGAGGCTGTGGATGGATGGAGTGGTGGGTGTTAGTAGGGATTTAGTGGGATGGATTGTGATGGATGGAATGTGATGGTTGGATGCAGTGGGGGGATGTATGGATGGAGTGGTGGGATGGATGGATGGAGTGGGATGGATGGATGTATGTTGTGGGGGTATGAATGAATGTAGTGGTGTGTTGGATATATGGATGGATTAGGGGAAGGCTGGCTGAATGGAGTGGATCTTTTGTATGGATGTAATGGAGGGAGGGGATGGATGGATGGAGTGGTGTCTAAGGATGGATTTAGTGTGATGTATTGTGATGGATGGAGTGTGGTGGTTGGATGGAGTGGGGGGATGTATGGATGGAGTGGTGGGATGGATGTATGGAATGGGATGTATGTATGTAGTGTGTTTTTTTTGGATGGTGTATTTGAATGCATGGATGTGTAGATGTAGTTTGATGGATGGATGTAGTGTTGGGTGGATAGATGGAGTGATGCATGAATGTATGTATTTTTTGAATGGCTGGATGGATGTAGTGGTATAAATGGCTTGATGGATGTTTTTTTATGTATTGGTTGTGAAGGATGGATATAAGGGGATGTATGGATGGATTAGTTAGAATGTTGGATGTATGGATAGAGTGTTGTGATGGATGCATTTGAGGAAAGTATGGAGGGGATGGATGTAGTGGTGGATGGATAGATGGAGTGATGAATGAAGGACGTATTGTTGGAATGGCTGGATGTATGAAGTGTTACAGATGGGTGGATGGATGAAGTGGCATTGTTTGTGGGGGATGGATGTATATAAGGGGGTGGATGCATGTATGGAGTAGTTAGAAGGCTTGGATGTATGGATAGAGTGTTGTGATGGATGCATTATGGGCATGGATGGAGTGGATATATGGATGATTGGATGGACTTGGATGTATGCTTGTATGTTTTTGTTGTTGGATGTGTGTTGTGTCTTGGATGCATGTAGTGTGTGTATGTATGTGTTGTTTATAATGTATGGATAGATGTAGTGCTTTATTTTTAAATGCCACAGTATTACTCTGTATCAGAACTGCATTTTTTGTACACCAACAGCATAATTAGGCAGCATCACTGCACTACTCATAAATTGCACAGTACCAATCAGCATAACAATAGGATGTCTCTGCATCACTACTAATTTATACAGCTTTATTAATTTAAAAACCATCCTTATTTAGCAACACCACATCACTAATGTTCTCCATTTTTTAAAACATTTTTTATGGATGTATTGTTTGTTAAATTTTTTTAACAAATAATTAAATATCCCCAAAAGTAACTGACCCTACAACTGAATTATTTATATTATATTTACTATTTTTATTGTTACAACTTTTTTTTAATTTATTACCTTTGTACATAAAAATTGTGAAAGTTTAATTAAATGTGTCATCAGAACTGATGTCTTCCTCTGTTTTCTCTTTTACAATTTTAATAATCTTTCCATTACAAAAAATGACTTCACATGTTTGTGGTAAATAATGAATTAGTGCTTCTCCAATGTCATCCACGTCTTCATCCAGCATAAACCACTGTATAAGTGTTTCATTTTTAATGTCCATAGATTGGAATATGTCAGTGTTCGTAATTTGTGTTGTAATGGTACTCCAATCTCCATTTGTGTTCTCTACTCCATGTATTTCCAAGTCAAGTATTTCCTGTGGTGCTGCTGTTACCTGTTGTAAGAAAAAGTAGACATAATTAATATATTTTTTTTGTGTGAGAGAGAGTGTGTGTGTGAGAGAGAGAGTGTGTGAGAGAGAGAGAGTGTGTGTGAGAGAGAGAGTGTGTGAGAGAGAGAGAGTGTGTGAGAGAGAGAGTGTGTGAGAGAGAGAGTGTGTGAGAGAGAGAGTGTGTGAGAGAGAGAGTGTGTGACAGAGAGAAAGTTGAGAGAGAGGGAAAGTGTTGATAGAGAGGGAGAGTGTGTGAGAAAGTGAGAGTGTGAGAGAGAGGGAGAGGGAGAGTAAGAGAGAGGGAGAGTGTGAGAGAGAGCGCTGCGTGCGTGTGAGTTGCGCTGCATGGGTGAGATTTGCGCTGCGTGTGTGAGAGTAGAGCTGCGTGCCTCAAAGTGGCGGTGCGTGAGTGAGAGTGATGCTGAGTGGGTGAGTGGAGCTGCGTGTCTGAGTGGAGCTGCGTGGGTGATATTTGCGTTGCGTGGGTGAGTGGGGTTGCGCTGCATAGGTGATAGTTGGACTGCGTGGGTGAGTTGCCCTGCGTGTTTGAGATTTGCGCTGCGTGGGTGAGAGTTGCGCTGCATGGGTGAGATTTGCGCTGCATGTATGAGAGTAGCACTGCGTAGTTGTAAGTGGCGCTGCGTGGGTGAGAGTAGCGCTGCATGGGTGAAAGGGTCAGTTCGTGAGTGAGAGTGCGCTGCGTGTGTGTGAGTTGCGCTGCGTGTGTGTGAGTTGCGCTGCATGGGTGAGATTTGCGCTGCGTTTGTGAGAGTAGAGCTGCGTGCCTCAAAGTGGCGGTGCGTGAGTGAGAGTGATGCTGAGTGGGTGAGTGGAGCTGCGTGTCGGAGTGGAGCTGCGTGGGTGATATTTGCGTTGCGTGGGTGAGATTGAAGTTGCGTGGGTGAGTGGCGTTGCATGGGTGAGTGGCGTTGCGTGGGTGATTTGCGTTAACTGGCTGGGTGTTGCGTGGGTGAGTGGTGTTGCGTGGGTGTGAGTTGCACTGCGTGGGTGTGAGTTGAGAGGCATATGTTAGAGTGGCGCTGCGTGGGTGACTGTGGGGACTTGCTGGTGTGATAAGGGCACCTACGTGTGTATGTGAGTTGTGCACGAGAGTAACGTTAGAGGGAGCAGAGCGTGATGAGAGTTGGCGTCTGTATTGAGAGATGAAAAAAATTAGAGACCGAGTTAAGGGGGGACAGAAATAATTTTAAAAATATCATTGAATCGAAGGAAAATAACATTTAAGTTGAATAATGGTCAAGGAAAGACAACCTTTTGAAAAATTACGTAAAAATCTAATAAGAAATGGGATTAAGGAAGGAAATTTTCACGGCGTGTGAATGTGAAGGGGGGATGTGTTTTAAGGTGTGGTAAGTGTCTTTGCGCGCAGTACATCAAATGTACCAAAATAATGAAACTTTCCTCTTAGATTTTGATGCAAGTACGTAAACAGCAAAGACCAAGTCGGGAAACAACATTTACAACGTTTGATGTGACTGTGGAAGTTCCGTAGTTTCTTGTCCTTGAGTTCCTATTTGCAATTCACAGGGGATGTCCGGCAAGAGATAAGAATCTTTATAGCTCAACTTAAAGCACGCCAGTATCCTGGTGTGGTTTCGTGATCGACGGCCCCATCCCTCCCTTAAAAACATGATGTCTCACCCACACATTTGCAGCTGATGTTTGCATCTCACGGGGGATGCCCGCCAACAGATAAGAATCTTAATGGCTGAACTGAAAACACTCCAGTCTCCTGCTGTGGTTTTGTCAACACACTCCCCCAGGCCTCCCTTTGAAAAAAAAAACATGATGGACCACACAATTGTAGATTTATTTTGTGTTTGTTTGTTACAAATGTTCAGTGGTTAAGAGGACATAGTGAGTAGGTCTAATTTTTTTTTTTTTTTTTTAAAGAATATTAAGAACACACTGTGAAGGTTTTGTGCATCAGAGTAGGGATGTGGCTGTGGCTGTGGGTAGTGTGTGAAACAAGACAAAGTGTGACGTCAGAGAATTCTGGGGGGAGAAAGTCTGCGAGTCAGACAGATGGCCGTGAAGTGTGACATGATACGACTGCAGCAGGGCCTGTAAAAATAGAGGATGCTTGCCAACTCTGCTATTATATTTTTAAATCCCACAAGTGGGTGGTGTAAAGCTGTACTGCATTGACATTTATGCCATTTCTGCACGTCGTGTGCTCTACTACTGTGGGCTCACTAAAGCACAACTATGTGAATTAATTTGACAAAAGGAGGAGAACACATGCAGAGAGGGAGGGCTGGGTGGCATGCTCTCACATCTTAAGTGCCAAAATTACGAGCGATAATAAAAAGTGGCATTGCGTGGGTGAGAGTGAAGCTGCATGGGTGAGTAGCGCTTCATGGGTGAGTGTGGCGCTGCGTGGCTGAGTAGAGCTGCGTGGGTGAGATTGGCGTTGCGTGGCTGAGTGGACTTGCGTGGGTGAGTGGACTTGCGTGGGTGTGATTTGCGCTGCGTAGGTGAGAATTGGGCTGCATGGGTGAGAGTTGCGCTGCATGAGTTGCATTGCGTGAGTGAGTGGCGTTTTGTGAATGAGTGGCGTTGCGTGGCTGAGTGGCGTTGCATGGGTTAGTGGCGTTGCGTGGGTGAGAGTGAGGCTGCATGGGTGAGTAGCGCTTCATGGGTGAGTGTGGCGCTGCGTGGGTGAGTAGAGCTGCATGGGTGAGATTGGCGTTGCATGGATGAGTGGCGTTGCGTGGGTAACTGGACTTGCGTGGGTGTGATTTGCGCTGCGTAGGTGAGAATTGGGCTGCGTGGGTGAGAGTTGCGCTGTATGAGTTGCGTTGCGTGAGTGAGTGGCGTTTTGTGAATGAGTGGCGTTGCGTGGGTGAGTGGCGTTGCGTGTGTGAGTGGCGTTGCGTGGGTGAGTGGGGTTGCAAATTTGCATGTGTGTGTGATTGTTAAAGAGTACACGGATATGCTGGGGTGCAGCTGGAGGGAGTACACAGACATGCTTGTGTTTAGGAGTGGCACTGCGTGGCTGAGTGGCGTTGCGTGGGTGAGTGGCGTTGCGTGGGTGAGAGTGAAGTTGCATGGGTGAGTAGCGCTTCATGGGTGAGTGTGGCGCTGCGTGGGTGAGTAGAGCTGCGTGGGTGACATTGACGTTGCGTGGCGTTGCGTGGGGGATTGGACTTACGTGGGTGTGATTTGCGCTGCGTAGGTGAGAATTGTGCTGCGTGGGTGAGAGTTGCGCTGTATGAGTTGCATTGCGTGAGTGAGTGGCGTTTTGTGAATGAGTGGCGTTGCGTGGCTGTGTGGCGTTGCGTGGGTGAGTGGGGTTGCAAATTTGCATGTGTGTGTGATTGTTAAAGAGTACATATGCTGGGGTCCAGCTGGAGGGAGTACACAGACATGCTTGTGGTTAAGAGTGGCACTGCGTGGCTGAGTGGCGCTGCGTGGGTGAGTAGAGCTGCGTGGGTGAGATTGGCGTTGTGTGGCTGAGTGGCGTTGCGTGGCTGAGTGGCATTGCGTGGGTGAGTGGACTTGCGTGGGTGTGATTTGCGCTGCGTAGGTGAGAATTGTGCTGCGTGGGTGAGAGTTGCGCTGTATGAGTTGGGTTGTGTGAGTGAGTGGCGCTTTGTGAATGAGTGGCGTTGCGTGGCTGAGTGGGGTTGCGTGGCTGAGTGGGGTTGCGTGGGTGAGAGTGAAGCTGCATGGGTGAGTAGCGCTTCAGGGGTGAGTGTGGCGCTGCGTGGGTGAGTAGAGCTGCGTGGGTGAGATTGGCGTTGCATGGCTGAGTGGCGTTTGTTCATATTAGCCGTTTTTGAACAAGAAATACTTTATTTAGGTGCTTGAAGCAAATGGAGGACAAAGAACTAACTGTGACTCTCGAGGTGCATTTCATTAGTGCGCACTGTGGTTACAGCAGAGCCGGGAAGCGAGGCAGGGCCTGCGGCCCTGAATAAGTGACGGGAGTCCAGTAGCATGTGGTTACAGCAGAGCCGGGAAGCGAGGCAATAAAAGGGTGCACGGATTAAGCGAGGAAGGGCCTGCGGCCCTGAATAAGTGACGGGCGTCCAGTAGCATGTGGTTACAGCAGAGCCGGGAAGCGAGGCAGGGCCTGCGGCCCTGAATAAGTGACGGCGGGGGGCGGGGCAGCGGAAGCCTTTGATCGTAGCTTCAATTGTGGATGTGGCAGCGAAGCCTTTGATGTGCCAAATGCTGCTGGCAGGGGGAAGGATCGTGCAAGCTCGTCCACGAAGAGCTTGTCACGTGATTCTATTTCTCGTGAACTGTTGGGAATCCGGCTTGAAGAGAGCCAATCAGCTGCCTGAATAGAGCCTTAGGGGAAAGAAGCAGATCACCGACATAAGGGCTCACCCCTGATTTCTATTTCTGCGAAATAGAAAAGGGGCGAGCCCTAAAAAAGCATAGGATAGCAAAACATAGCATAGCATAACAAAACAAAGCATAGGATAGCAAAATGAAACATAGCATAATAAAACAAAACATAGCATAGCAAAACAAAACATAGTATAACAAAACAAAGCATAACACAACAAGGCATAGCATAACATAACAAAGGATAGCAAAACAAAACATAGCATAGCATAATGTTAGAAATGGGATTTCTGGTTGGCTAAGGCTTGCGCCAAAGCCAGGCAGAAACCACCATTCCTAAGTCAGGGTAAGGAAGTCACCCGCCAAGACAACCCCTGCTCACCCTCTTGGTAGCTTGGCACGAGCAGTCAGGCTTATCTCAGAGGCGATGTGTAAAGGATTTGCGCACGCACCCTCCAGCAACAACATCCAAGGCGCCCCACAAAAGGACCTCCACACAAGGTATTTGTAAAAATAGCCGTTGTATTACAAAACACATTAGATGGAAACACACACTTTACAATGTGCCAACAGGCACGGGCAGAATTTACAGGGGATATATGTACAGGACAGGGCCACTTGGACCACTGTCAGGAATAAGCACTTTTAGAAGTAACACTTTTAGAACATAGAACATATAATAACTGGCGGCGGATACGGACCGTACCTTCCATTCTGGTTGCGCGGGATAATGCGAGTGATCTCCTCAGTAGGCCTGAGAGGGCAGGGGCGACCCGCGCGCTACAAGCGTTTTGTTGGGGCGACCAAGGTGTGGGCTCAGAGGAGAAGGGGGGCAGGGTGCGGGCGGCCCAGCGACGAGGACGCGGCTCAGAGGAGAGCGGCGCGGCTCGAGGCATGGGGGCGGCTCAGGCACAAGCTGCTGAGGTGCAGGATGCGGGCGGCCCAGGGGGAGCAGACAGAGCACGGCTTCACAAGGAGCGGTGCGGCTCTTGGAGGGGGCGGCTAGGCACGAGCTGCAGGGGAGTGAGCGAGGCACACTTCAGGCGAGGCCCCAGCGGCCCAAGGAGATCAGACAAGTCCCAGCAAGTTGTCAGGGAAGGCACAATAGAGTCCACTGGTCCTGGGACTCTGGTCACGGGGGCAAGCTCAGTATCAAGCCCTTGGAGATAGTTAAGCACCAAATAATCATGTAGCACACAACCAGTAATCACTGGTAAGAGGTAAGTACCACTTACGCAACCCTAACCACCTTAGGAGAATGTCACGCAGGAAACCAGGACCTAACTAGAAACACCTGTAATAGGAGAAAACAACCACCTAAGTATCACCATACATTTAGGGGCTATAGGCATGGGAACAAAACACATAATGCATAAACATACATTCAGCGGTGTAAGAACAAGGCACATGATGCATCAAAACACATTCAGAGGTGCAGCACAGGAGAACACATGATGCATAAACAACACATTCAGAGGTGTAAGAACAAGGCACATGACGCATCAAACCACATTCAGAGGTGCAGCACAGGAGAACACATGATGCATAAACAACACATTCCTAGGTGTGAACAAGGCACATGATGCATCAAAAACACATTCAGAGGTGCAGCAAAGAACAATTCGCAGAAATTACATTAGCACAGAACTTACATCAAAGTCCAGGTAGCGCCACAGCGCCAAAACCTAAACGTAGCAGCTGCCCACTACTTGCTGGGCAGCTGAGGACAGGGACAGAACAGGGCCTAAACGCTGCAGCTGGCACTAAGTGCTGCCCAGCTGGGGAAGGCCAAGGTTGGGATGAAGGAGTGCGACTCACTCCTAAGCCCAAAGACATAGTCCCCTAGAAAGAAAAACCTAAACGGTACAGCTGCCCACTAATTGCTGGGCAGCTGTGGACAAGACTGCGACAGGGTTCTTACTAGCCCTCCGGGACAAAACTGCGCAAGGGTTGGAGCCCTCTAGACTCTAGAAATAACTGGGCGCATTTGAGCACTCTTGCAATAAACCTTTGCCCATCGTTGGAGCCCTCTGGCTCGTAAGAACAAATGTGCCCATTGCTGGAGCCATCCAGGGCTCAGTAAGTAAATATGGTACCTCTGGGGTAGAATATGGGCACCGAGGGGAGAGGCGGGCACCGACAAGGGGCCCCGTCACCACCCCCCCTAAGCAATAAAGTGTGGGCCTCTCTGGGCTCCCTGAAGCAATGGGGCTTCTGGCGGAGCCATTCTGGCTCAGAAAGACGTTGGGGTGGCCCACTGCCAGCTGGAGCCGCCTTGAAGGCTGAATGCGCCCTGGTGCCCTCTCACGCCCGGAGTTCCCCCCCCCCCCCAGCCCTTCTAAACTCACCGGGCTGGCTGCTGGGGATCGGGCTCCTGTCTGCGGGCGGTGGTAGCGCTTGGCGGGGCTCGCTCTCCTCATGGGAGCCCCGCCTTCCTCATGCGCCTGCTTCGCCAGGTCTTCACCCGGTCCCCCATCTCGGGACCGGGACTCAGGGTGTGGGGCCTTCGTGGCTCCGGGACAGCTTTCCTTTTCTTCGGTCGGGCGCCGGCCAATCCCTGCACGGTGGCGGGCGGGACTTCCTTTGGCAACCCGAAAGTCCCGCCCACAGCCAGGCGCGATGCCGCCTGACTTCCGGTTTTGCCCGCAGCTGCGGCGGTGAATCTCGGGGGCATTAACGAGGGGAGGGCACCCTCGAAGCAGAAAATAAAAGCAGAAATGGGGTGGGCACCCGTTAAAGAGCACATAAAAAGGGGTGGCACCCTGATATAAAATATATATAACTGCGGGCATAATGCAGGGTGGCACCTGCGAGATACACAAAAGGGCAGGAGCGCTTCCCTCAGGGAAAATGCCAGCGCTCTGCCCAGGGATAGGAATAAAGCGCTTTCCATCAGCTGGCATGGCTAAAGTAAAGTAAAGCGCTAAGCCAAAAAGGTCCTGGGGCAAAGAGGGGGAGCAAAACAGCTCCCAGCAAAGGAAAAGTCCTCCAGGTCCCCCAGGCAAGGCAGAAGGGTCCAGCAACATAGTCCATCAGGCATCCAGGGCCTGGGCAGGGCCCAGGGCGGCAAGCCTTCCCCTGGGCCCCAGCAGCAGCACGCCCCTGGTAGATTCTAGTCAGGAAAAACAAGAATAGTTTGTAAGGAGACACAGCCCCTTTTTATACAGTGAATTCCTTTGTCTAAAGGTGCAGGGTGGGGGAGAAACCAGTTGCAGCTGGTTTTGGAGTACTTTGTTTTCCCCAGCCACCCTTTCCATTCACCAGGCAGGCTAGGGTCATCAGTCGCACCACAGGGGGCGGAGCCAGCATTGTGTGGGGAAAGCCCAGCCCCATTCAGGTCCCAGGTGCACCACTCCCTCACATCACACATGCTAATCTCAACAATCACCACCGGGCAGACCCATCATGACTCATGGAGCCTGGCACCCCAGCCAGCTCCAGCCAATCAAACGCCAGCACATTCACTGCACAGACAGGCACACTTCTAGAAGTGGCACTTCCATATTAGACACAAACAGGCTGTACGCATCATTGCGCAGCATTCAATCACACAAGTCCGCACATACCAGACTCGAGCCTGCACACCCCACGCATCAGGAACTACCAGGGACACATACATTCCCCATGCATTCCTATGGGAGGGCAGGCCTATCTCACCACATGCACTCAGAGTGCGCACGCACTTTCCACTGGGACACAGTGAAAGTGCGCAGAAACCAAAAATCACCATCACCAGGGCACCATTAAAAGCAAAAGTGTAGGGGTGAACCTGCCAGAAGGGCCAAGTCCAACACATAACAAAACATAGCAGAACAAAACATAGCATAACATAGCATAACAACAAAACAAAGCATAGCATAACAAAACATAGCAAAACACAACAAACCATAGCATAGCATAACAAACACAAGAAAACAGCATACATAACAAAACATAGCATAGCAAAGCATAGCAAAACAGCATAGCAAAGCATAGCAAAACATAGCATAGCATAACAAAACACAACAAAACATAGCATAGCATAACAAAACATGACATAGCATAGCATAACAAAACAAAGCTTAGCATAGCATAACAAAACAAAGCTTAGCATAGCATAACAAAGCATAGCATAGCATAACAAAACATAGCATAACAAAACATAGCATAGCAAAAGAAAGCCTAGCATAATAAAACATGACAATACATAGCATAGCATAACAAAACATAGTATAGCATAACACAACAAAACATAGCAAAACACAACAAAACATAGCATAGCACAACAAAACATAGCATAGCATAGCAAAACAAAGCATAGGATAGCAAAACTAAACATAGCATAGCATAACAAAACAAAGCATAGGATAGCAAAACAAAACATAGCATAGCATAACAAAACATAGCAAAACATTAAAAAACATAGCATAACAAAACACAACACATAGCCTAACAAAACATAGCATATCTTAATAAAACACAACAAAAGAGAGCATAGCAAAACAAAACATAGCATAACATAACAAAACATAGCATAACAAAACACAACACATAGCCTAACAAAACATAGCAAAACACAACAAAACATAGCATATCTTAACAAAACACAACAAAACAGAGCATAGCAAAACAAAACATATAATAGCATAGCAAAACATAGCATACCAAACACAACAAAACATAGCATAACAAAACATAGCATAGCAAAACAAAGCATAGCATAATAAAACACAACAAAACATAGCATAGCATAACAAAGCATAGCATAGTAAAACATAGCATAGCATAACAAAACATAGCATAGCATAGCATAACAAAACACAGCATAGCATAGCATAACAAATCAAAGCACAGGATAGCAAAACATAGCATAGCATAACAGAAGAAAACATAGGATAGCAAAACAAAACATAGCATAGCATACTGCATCATTCAGCACCACCACAGCCTCCCTCAGGGGCACCACAACATCACTATGCGCTACCACAGCATCAATTAACGCCACCGCATCACTCGTTCGCCATCACAACATCACTCAGCGCCACCACTGCATCAATCTGTGCAACCATTCAACAACACCTGGTTCAAATATGTTCTCTCAATGTTTCAAGCTTTATTACAAATGTAACACAAAGATGTTAATATTTCACTTCTGTTCTTGGATTTTCGTCACAATTAAATACACTGAACATAATCTTCACAAGCGTCATTTACAAAAGTTTAAGCTATTGCCATTATAAATTACAATAACTTTTATTTAAGTATTAATTATTGAAAAAAATTAAAAGCCATTGTTATTTGTAATATCAATGCATGTACGTCATGTAAATACAACACATATTGCATTACAAATGCTATAGGTGTGACATTTGCGAAATTTATAACAATTGGCATTGTAAATGACAAAGCTATTAATTTCGCTATTTTCAAAAACAAAACATAAATAAAAAAATTGTCATTTACAATACCAATAGTCAAACTTTCCTAATGCGAGACCTATTGCATTGCAAATGCTTGTTTTATGCTGCACTGCATCAGAAAAAAAAACGTTCTTTTGCCGTTGCTGCACATCGTCAGCTAAAGGAATTGACAAAGCCAATAGTGGAAAAGTCGAGACCTGCTGGTTTTGCCATTGCTTGTTTTTGACAAGCATTGTTTCGAATATCCATGAATATAGCACTCACAATACACACTTTACCTTATTTCATGCAGCCTCAGACAAATAAAAGAAGCAACAACCAATGCTTTTATCCTAGCAGCATGGCGCCAGCGAAGTCACTTTCTAATGTTGTTATATGGCACTCTAGTTCATTCGTACAACTTTATGCTCTCATAACTAATTAATCAGCCTCTCGTGTTCCGATTTGTGTGCTTAGCGTTTACTGGACGATAGAGAGCTGCCGGATCATTCTGGTGCGGTGATTGGTTTAGCTAAAGACGATAACTTGTAAAGCGTGATAGTATTTCTTTTGTTGTTGTTGTAGTTCTGAACGGGGTTGGTGAAACGGAAACGGCTTGGGCGAACTATGCTGCAGGGTGAGATAGGGGCCGTGCTCCCTCTCAAAGGGTCAGTCGATTCGGAACAAGGTAAGTGACGAGGGTTACCTCAAATTATATAAATCCCTGCATAAGTACTGCGGTTAGTAGTTCAAGAGGGAGGAATACTTGCAGTTACGGCTGGGTGGGAATTCGTTTCAAAGCTCGATGGACGTCATCCCATGCCGTTTAAGCTTCATCTCATACTCCAGTTTGAGATCTTCATTGAGTCGCTCGAAATTGTAGGCGCTTCTGCTCCTCGGCAAGGACTACATGCTAACATGTAAGAGCATAAAAGTTGAAGATTTTGGGAAAAGTAATCGGAGGAGTGCTTTTTTTCCCATTCACTTTATTGAACCAGAGGCAATTTCTGGCGGGAGACAGCTAAAACTCTGGTCTTTTGGCATGGATGCATTTTGTGGTTTTGCAGAGGTGGCTGTTTAGTGGAGCTAGACTGTCGCGGTTACTTAGCATAGGTGAGCTGAGCCTGTACTTGGGACCAGTATTGACAGATTCTGAGAGCCATTCGAAACCCAGAGCTGTCCAAGTGTAAGCCCAAATTCAACCCAACCCAACACAGACCAGTATCAGCCCAAAAAACGAGCCCAAAGTTGCAACTCTCATATTATGCAAACATCGCCTACAGAAATCATTTTAAGGCTAATTCTAAAGTTTTTTCAATCCAGAGTAGGAGAAGATTATTTGGACACCTGTGCGCTTCTGCAATCGTCCCTAAATTTTATACACTACTCTTTTCAAAGAACAGTTCCCACTCTGACTCAACTTGCACTTCTGTCACCAAAGATCCAAATGTGAACCTGGCATTCATGAATTAACTCCACAAGATCAGATTAAAATAAACCTAAATGAAGTCTAAGAACAGGAACCTCAATGTTATTTCAGCAACGTGGCTCCCAAATAAATATTAAATGGATCTTACAGAGTTAACACCACACAATGATAAGCATATTTAGAAATAACAATTGCTTTAAAGTAATTCCAGCACAACTTGTTAGGCAAGGTTGGCATTTTATTTGCTTGAAGATATATTTTTATTTTTTATTTTTACAATTACCATATCGGACAATAGTACAAATAAACAGTGAAGCAATTCGAAAATCAATTTTTGTGCAAAAAAGTGTACGTTAATGTGAAGTGACAGTGTGAAAACTTACAAGACTAGAAGTGTTGTGTTTGAAAGCTGCGAGGGTTGTAGAAAACCCACACCTTTTCCGTTAAAATGTACTGAAAAGGCCAGAAGAGAGAGAGTCACTTACTGTGACCTATTCCCAGACTCGTCTCCAAAGCCCATCACCATGACCACTTAATCTGGTGCTAAAAGTTATAAAGAACCTTGGTCGTTGTCCTCTTGTTGCAGTGAAGACTTGACTAAAGCTCGGGCTTTGAAGGCAGCAGAAGGGTTTCTTTGGGATCCAAATTAAATGTTGAAGCAGAAAGGAAAAAGACTCAATTTCGCTGAACTTTTGGTGACATCCTGTTAAAAAATTTGAACACTAACACTCTCAATTCTGCTGATCCTGCCATCACTCTTCTCGCCCGATCCTACGCCATTCCTCTCTTAAATAACGCAGACCCGCTATCACACCACTGCTGACCTGAGCAATCTCATGAGGCTACTCAGCTTCTTTCCTCCTATCACCCGTGTCGGGCTTTAAGTATGCATCTTAATGCTCTTAACTTTAGCTCTTAACAGTGACTTTAAAATCCCTAAGGTAATCCAAGTAATTGAATAATTCCCTATTTACATTTCACATGTTTTCATTCTTTCTGCGTTTCCTAAGAGCATTTCCTTTTCGCAGATGATGTTTCTGTAGTGTTCATGCACAATATAACTAATATAGCACAAATTGTGAACTGACCTGGCCTTATGTCTGGGCGAGGTCAGATTGCGGGTGGGTGTTTATGATGGGCACGATTAAGAATCTTGAGGGTGAAGGCAGTTTCTCACAGCGCCCGCCAGTGGATCATTAAGGTGTTCAGTATAAATGAACATTAAATCCTTGACATTTTTGGAAAGTGTGCAGAGAATACAATGGTCACAAAAATGCCAATTGTAAATTGAAGCAATTTCATCAGTGTAGAAAATGAGGGTATCCAGCTGCTCCTGTTGATCCCAGTCTGGGCTCCAGGGCAGCATCAGTGACATGTTGAATTTGTCCTGGTGTAATTTGCTGACACTAGAAATCATTTTGTAAACGCCACATATTCTCTAATTTCCTTTCAGAGCAGCAGCGTGTAGGAAAATAGGGAGGGTTCTTATTTCACATCCAGATGGGTTCAAAACAAAGGACTCACTTAAAGGTCCATTGTAGGAAAGTGCCTCTTTTTGCATGTTTACCCCCTGACGTTTTGCCAGATACTTGATGCCAACATGATTGTGTGCTGTGATCCTGCAAACCAGGTCCCAACACCTGTGTTCTTTCCCAAAACGGTACCTTTGTTTCCACAATTGACACACCTCTGGGCTGCATGTACGTCCCTTGTAAAATGTACCCCTGGTACCAAGGGCCTTGTGATCAGAGAGGGCTCCTGAGGGCTGTAGCATGTATTATGCCACCCTCAGAGACCCCTTACCTTAACCCCCTAAACTACCATTGCAGGCTTGCAATTTTTGGTGCAGACTAAAATTAAGTCAATATGGAACCTACCAACACTGCCTGTGACATGTGTAAGTCACCCCTCTAGCAGGCCTTACAGTCCTAAAGGCAGGGTGCACCATACCACAGGTGGGGGCATAGCTGCATGAGCATTATGCACCTACAGGGTCTGTGCCATTTACAGGCACTGTAAATGCACTGAGGCCATTTTGAGTACAGGGGATGGGAGTTTATCATTACGAAATCCACAGCTCCATGGTGCCTTTACTGAACACTGGGAAGTTTGATACCAAACTTCTCTGCACATTAAACCCACACTGATGCCAGTTTTCGATTCATCTAAAATGCACCGAGAAGGCATCTTGGAGATGCCCCCTGAAAAACGACCAGCCCTGGTGTTGTTCCCGAGTGGCTGCCCGCCATCTACCACCATCAGACAAGTTTCTGGATCCCTGAGTAGAGCGACTTCCGCTGTCTGGGTCCTGAAAAAATACACATCCTTGGCAGAGGTGTCAGGTCTCCTCCCCAGGATGGGAAGGGTCCACGAAGGGGAAGCTTCAATGGCCTACAGTCTTTGTTAGCTACCCCTAGCCTCCCACCTAACCACTTTGGGTGGAGAATCAGCGGGAAAATCTAGAGAGAAATTGAGGTGTGCCCTACTTTGCCAACCCTAGCTCTCGGGTGGGGGAGGCGGAGTGAGGCACACATCTCAGTCCCCTCCGTCTTGAAGATGAGGGGACTCCTCCAATCAGGATGAGGCATATGCCCCCTCCCACTGGAGTTTAGACACCCCAGGAAAGGGACCCATTGGTTCCAACCTGCACACCCCTGTAACGTTCCTCAATCTAGTATTTATGGACACCCCTGAACCTTGCTCTCTAAATCCAACAAGACAAGAAGAATGACCGAAGAGCTATGCTGCAGTGAAGAGTACGACGACAACTGCTTTGGCCCCAGCCCTACTGGCCTGTCTTATGCTTAGGAATCCCTGAAACCTTCGCGTCCTGCAGCCTGCAGTCTCCAAGTACCCTAGGCACCTGCCCTGCTTGCAAGAAAAGACTGCTCTCTTGTGGATACCTGATTTGTCTCTCAACCAACTTCAGCTATGACACCAAAACCGCATGTCTTCACCCGACGCCTACAGTGCGAGTCAGTTGCCCATCACCACAGTGAGGTCCCCTCCGGCGATCCTGACCTTGGATCCACTGTTGGATGACCGCCTCCGATCTCCACTGAGATTCCTGCAGCCTCATCCTGAAGTGTCTCCACCCCCCCCCCCCGACCCCCCCCCCCTCCCGACGGGATCCAAAGAGAAAACGGACACATAAGGACAACCTGGCATCCGCGGCCTTCTGGTGGGGCCCGACCGATGGTGTCCCCATGTCCAGCAGCATTCACAACTCCGCCTTCGAGTCACTGGATCCCTTCTCCAAGCCTCCTGTGTCGAGCAAGCCTGCAGCATTTCTTTGCAACCGACGTCCCCCATTGGTTTGCATTGGAAGCTTGATGCCTAATTTGCACACCGCACCCTGCCGCCCTACTGTCGCTGGAGGTGCTCATTTGGTGCCTACTTGAGGCCATGTTTGTGTCTACCTTTGATCCCTGGGCCCTGACCCAGAAACCACAGGTACCTACCTGGATGCTGGTGCCCCTCAGAGTATCCCCTGTCTCCATAGCACTACATTGGGGCTGACCTCTCCTTTGACCTCTGCATCTTGCTGTCCCTGTGCCGCTGAGGGTGCACTCTCCTTACCTAATTGACCCTTGCCCTGTGTAGGTGCTCTCAACCCGAGACTGAACTACAGAACCAAGTACTTATCCATAAGTCACTATCCTTGATTTTTCTCCATAGGAATACATTGTACTGTATCACTGCATTACAAATCTGTTATCACAACGTTTAAACCTGTATTTAAGTGACATTTACAAAAAGCTTTCTTACGACTGTAACGATTTTACTGCAATTACAAACCCTTACTGCATTCTTGAAGTCATGCTACTTTTACAAACTATACAACTTACCTTACTTAGTGATTCTTGGTTCTAGTAATAAAATAACAATGTAACAACTCAATGTGTACAACAAATTCTTATACCTTCTGATAAGCTTGACTGCTCAACTACACTACCACAAAAGAGTAAGGTATTATCTACTTTAGCCTCTTGTGACACATTGGGCTCAGTGCACACTATACCTCTTTTTGAGTATAATGTATACAGAGCCATTTTCCTACATCCATCAGCCCTCTTTTTGTTGGAATTTCATACTGGCTTAATGCTTTGTGGAGCCAAACTCCTCGATTTCATTGCAATCGGGAAGAACAGTCCCTCATTTTAGTATCGCATCAAAAGTGATTTGGTGCAAGGTTTTTGTCTTTAAGTTTGTGTAAGTGATGTGCAAGTACTGTAAGAATCTGAGACATGTACAGGTAATTACATTAAGGATGAAAATAGCACTTATAATTCTTTTTTTCTGTAGCTCTAGTCCTCATACTAGAGGATATCCGAGCGCTTTACACCACAAACATATTATATAGAGACTGATTCACAGAACTTTATAAATCTGTGTACAGGAAATCTTACAGAAGATAATGAGGGCTACAGAGTGTAAGCGTTCCATATCCTCCAAACTGGTAAGTGTTCTATGTTAAAATGATTAGATCTGGGTAAACACAAAGTCAGGATTTAGAACATTCTGCAGTGGTTGCCAATGCTTAAAATAATACTTTATTACTGTCCAAAGGAACCCAAGACTGTACTATATTAGGATTGTTACTAAGGGCCTGATTTAGATCTTGGTGGATGGGTTACTCCCTCATAATGGTGATGGATAAACCGTCTGCCGAAATATAAATACCATAGGATATAATTAGATTTATATTCCGGCGGGCAGGTTATCCGCCACCATTGTGATGGAGTAACCCGTCTGCCAAGATCTAAATTGGGCCCTAAGTAACAGCAGGATCTCTGTGACAAAAAATATAGAATTAAAATAGAGGAGGAAGGGCCAAAAAAATAAGTATGAGCCAAGCCAGAGCCTAGCACAGGGCCATCTCTGCCATCAAAAGCCCATCCTGGTGCCAACCAGTGAAAATATTTGGAATGCACATCATGCTACAAACATCTTGTTAGAATAAATATATATATATATATATATATATATCAACACATGTACAGGTCACCCAATTGATGATCCGCCACACGAGGTTTGAAGTAAGCACTTGGTTTAATGGAGGTTTGCTGGCAGCTAAAACAAAACAGATGATAGCTTCATTCAGAGTCCCACGCCAGACACGTTTCAAGAGCATCGTACTCTCTTCCTCAGTGGCGTATGTTGAAATGAATAACAGCGCCAGCGCTAATGCACAGTCAATATAAATCACCTGCCTCAAAGGGCGTGGCCGACACCACGGCCTTCTGGATGATGTAGTCGTTTATCAATATATTCTTTGGTGTAGTTTTTATTTCAGGAGAACTCACTTTTAGCCCGAACGGCTGAATGGTTTTCCACCAAACTTTCGGGCTAAAAGTGAGTTCGACCGCCCTATGGAAATTAACATGGGGAAAACACGTTTGGGACCCCCCTTTTATCTCGGCCCCCGCTTGACGAATCCCCCCCAAACTTTCAGGGAAGGACCGGAGCGCCGCGAGGCAAAGTTAAGGAAAAATTCAGGAAGATTCCTCAACCGGCGCCAAAGTTATTCCCAATAGAATGTTGCGATTTCCCTATGGAAAACAATCCTAACTATATATACCTACTGGCTTTCGCCAGTAGGTTATTTATATATATATATATATATATATATATATATATATATATATATATATATATATCTATCCCACAAAAGTTGTCCCAAAGAGCAAGGCCACACCACAGGAGGTAAGTTTTCTGGGCATTTATTCAAAGTAAAAGCAGCAGCTTCTGCACGCAGGGCAGAGTCTTCCCATTTTGAAAACCCGACGCGTTTCGTGCTGTTCCTCGCACTTACTCATGGGCTGGCGTGTCTCTGCATCTTAAGGCATCTGCACCTGAAGTCCCGCGGTCTGTGCTGGCGCCAAACGACGCTGGCACATTTGAGCAGGAGGGGCTAGAAGAGCAGTGAGATGCAGCCTCTACACAACTGGACATTTGCCTTCAGCCCACTGGGGTAATACAAGTGTAAAATTGTGCATCTGGTTTGGCCGCTCACTGGAGCAATACCGTTATGCACTTCAAAGACCAGAAGCCCATTCCGGCGACCACGCCCACTGAGGCGAAGCGTCACGAGGACTTCAGGTGCAGATGCCTTAAGATGCAGAGACACGCCAGCCCATGAGTAAGTGCGAGGAACAGCACGAAACGCGTCGGGTTTTCAAAATGGGAAGACTCTGCCCTGCGTGCAGAAGCTGCTGCTTTTACTTTGAATAAATGCCCAGAAAACTTACCTCCTGTGGTGTGGCCTTGCTCTTTGGGACAACTTTTGTGGGATATATATATATATATATATATATATATATATATATATATATATATATATATATATATATATATACTGCAAGGCTCGTCCTTGAAGAGACGAGGAAGACCCAGGTTCGGTGCAATTTTAAATATTTATTTTCGTGCTTGCCATATCGTCACGACGCGTTTCGGCAGATCCCTGCCTTGATCACATGACGGTACAAAAGGGGTGGTGATGGACAGAGCATCTGAACCAATCAAACACTCACACCCAGTCAAAAGATCTGGGTTAAATCCATCACCGTTCTTTAGCCCACTCTGCCACCCCAGTTCAGACATGGCTATATGCAAATCAGTCTGACCCTGTGCCTCATGGGAACAGTCCAGCCCGAACTGCCAAGCCATGCCTTCCCTGGACCGGAAACAAGCTTCCGAGGACCGGTTTCTGGCATTGCAGCAGTCTTCAGCCCGGCTTGCTTGAATCCAGTGGCAAAGTGAGCAAGGGACTCACGTCTGAGCATACCCTGCCACACTTATGGCGGCCAAAAGCGGTACAAAAGGGGGTGGTGATGGACGGAGCATCTGAAGCAATCAAACACTCACACCCAGTCAAAAGATCTCGGCCCCCGCTTGACTAATCCCCCCCCAAACTTTCAGGGAAGGACCGGAGCGCCGCGAGGCAAAGTTAAGGAAAAATTCTGGAAGATTCCTCAACCGGCGCCAAAGTTATTCCCAATAGAATGTTGCGATTTCCCTATGGAAAACAATCCTAACTATATATACCTACTGGCTATTGCCAGTAGGTTTTATATATATATATATATATGCTGCAAGGCTCGTCCTTAAAGAGACGAAAAGACGAGGAAGACCCAGGTTCGGTGCAATTTTAAATATTTATTTTTGTGCTTGCCATATCGTCACGACGCGTTTCGGCAGATCCCTGCCTTGATCACATGACAACAGTGTCGTGAGATACACCTCATTTTAAAGTGACAGTGCTGTAATAGGCATAAAGAAAATACTGTAAGTATTTCTTCACCAAACATTATTGTAAAATACCTAATCCAAAATTTCTGTTCAACAATGATTAAAAAGACATCTGTGCTTAAATGCTTTGGCCCGTAACTCATAAATATCAATTGACATTTATTATATTGTTAATGTCATATTTCAGAGTTTCTTTATTCCCTGGATTGAATCCAACATTGACACCTACCCTCTTTCGGTGTCAATCAGTCGACCTTATTTTGCATCAAATGTTTCAACTATCATTATATGTATTTAATCCAATGCCTATAAAATCATAAAGTGTATCCCTAGAACCCACCCATACCAGAATTATTTCTTAAAAATATTTTTTATATTTTTTGTTAAACAATCAAACAGTGCTCCCTAACCATGTAAAATTAAATTTGTTGCATAAAAAGTCATCAAGGCACTAATGTACAACCATTTTGCTCCTGAGATCACCATAGCTTATACTAACTTAAGTCTTATGGAAACAGGTTTTCCTTATTCAAAATGTTCGGATTCCATATCTATAATGAATGATTCCCACAATTAATCATATATACCATCAGGTTATCCATTAATTCATTCATAAATAATTAAGAAATCCTAAAATCTAAATACAATAATATTCCATAGTACCAAAAATATAAATCTCTATTTACAATAAGAACAATCATAAAAAAATCCTATTATTTCATTTGTTTCACACACAATTTGACAATGATATTGCAAAACCTGATAGCATGCTCTTCAAAAAAGATGATGAGATTGGAACATTAACGGTCACAGTACATAATCTAATCGCATGTTTCTATATGTATTTAATCCAAATATGTGTACAGATCCTCACTCATATTCAAACCATTAGGTTGCTTGGTGTCTAATAAAAGAATATAGTGAGTCTCCAACCTGCGCAACATCCCCTCTCTGTCCCCTCCTCTCCTCTGTATCGGGACAGTGTCTAACAGGAAATATCTGAGATCTTTGGGTTTACCACCGTGCATGTCATGGAAATGTCTGGCCACAGGGTAACTTTGGTCATTGTTGTTAATTGCCCTTATATGCTGTAATATCCGTCTGTGGCCTGGCAACTTGGAACTCCCTACATATTTCAAGTTGCAACTGCATTCCAAGACATAAACCACATACTCACTCTTGCAGGTAAGGTGATGTTTAATGCTTTGCGGTTTCGTACTGAAGGCCGTGATATAAGAGGTCCTATTTACTCCATATTTACATGCCTTACAGTGAGGGCATTTATAAAATCCCTTACGTGCCAGTGATAAACCTGTGTAGTCCTTCTACTCAGGGCTGCTCTTTACCAATATATCAGCCATGGAGGTGGCTTTCCTATATGTTATTGCAGGAAACTCAGGAAGATGACTACCTATTATGGGGTCATCCTTTACAACATGCCAATTGCGCTGTATGATTTTACGCAAATCCTTGTGCTGTCTATTATAGGTCAAGATCAGCCTAGGGGAGTCCTGTGTTACTTGGGCATTTTCAATCTCTAGCTGTTTATGATTGCCCGTACTTCCTATAAGCTCTTCCCTTATTTGGATTTGTCAATTGCAGCATCAATCACTTTTGCACCATAGCCCCGTTCTAAGAACCTAGCCTTGTTTTCCTGCTGATGCTTTTTAAGTTCATCTTCCTGGCTACATATTCTCCGCAGCCTTAGCATTTCCCCGTACGGGATGCTGTGTATAAGGTGTCTGGGGTGTGCGCTTGTTGCATGTAACAACGTGTTCCCTGCTGTTTCCTTTCTGAACAACGTTGTACATATCTTACTGTCTACTATATTTACTGATACATCCAGGAAAGATACATGACAATTACTTATGTTGTGCGTAAATTGTAAATTGATATCTTTCACATTGATCTCTCCAATGAAATCTATGGCTTCTTCCCAGGAACCTTTCCACACAATTATCAGGTCATCAATGTATCTTAGCCAAGAAACAATCTTGTCTGTATATATGTTGGTATATTGCCTCCTGAGGACCAGCTCTTCCCACCAGCCCATAAAGAGGCAAGCGTAGCTGGGGGAAAACTGGCCCCCATAGCTACCCCCTGTACTTGGCGATACATTTGTTTGTTAAACAAAAAATAATTGTGTTCTAAACAAAAAGTCAATAGGTCCATAAGCATTCTATGGTGTTCCGCAAACTCCATGTTCCTTTTGCCTAGGAAATGTTTCACTGCTCTTAATCCATCTTGGTTCCTAATGCAAGTGTACAGGGATGAAACATCAAGGGTAATTAGATAGTATCCATCTTGCCACTTAATCTTATTAATTTTTGATAGGAAATCTCCTGTATCTTTGATAAAAGATTCCAGCTCCACCACATGCTCCTGTAAGAAATAGTCGATATATTTAGAGAGATTTTCTAATGGGCCATCACATGCTGCAATTATAGCACGGCCAGGAGGTTTCACCCGGTCCTTATGTATCTTCGGTATAAAGTATATTAGCGGTGTTTTGGGGAATTCTTTTTTTAGAAACCTGAACTCGTCGTCGTTTAATAACCCCAAGCTCTTTCATGCCAGTCATTTGGTACATGGGTCATCCTGCATGCGCTTGTAATTGAGTGGTGTGCTGTTGACATAACATTGAGTATCCCCTAGATGTTTGTTTGCTTCAATAAGATATTCAGAGAGGGGCCACAACACAATATTCCCTCCTTTGTCCGAATTCCTTATTTTCCTTTTTCAATTTGTCAACCAATAGACCATACTTGATTTCTTCATTAGAACGATGTCTTTTTGTTGCTTGGATTCTCCTGTTCAGTTTTTTCACTTGTGCCACTACAATTTCATAAAAAACATCTATCGAATCCTTTATCATGATTGGCACAAACTTAGATTTAATCTTAAAGGGTGTTTCCGGTTTGGTATTGCCCAGGCTTCTTACCTCCTGTGTGGTCAATACTGGAAATGGTGTTAAGGAAATCTCACTGTCCTGAGATGCGGTATTGTTGGGTACCATGCTGGATGTATTGATGATGCTTTGAGCCGCAGCTAGGGTTTCAAAGTCACTTGACACTAGATTGGTGTTCTTATTTCCTGTACCCACGTAGGTTGTGTTTTTCAATTTGCCCCTCGATTGCAACTTGTGAAATTTCTGGAGCTTTAATTTGCGAATAAACAGAAAGATGTCGGCTCTAGTTCTTGTGTATTGGAAGTTGGATTCCGGGCAGAAAGACAAACCCAGTGACAATAGTTGCTTCTCCGCCACTGTGAGGGCTATTTCAGACAAATTTATGATGGTGTTTGAATTTGTTCTGACTTCCGCCATATTGTCTCCTCCGCCCCTCATTGACTCTGATTTTTGTTTTTCTTTTTCCACAAACCCCGGTTCCAACCTCCTCGTACTGTCACGTTTCCTCTGGGCGGCCCTCCTCTCCCGCCTGCTCCTCGTGCGCCGTTTTTTGCCGGTTGCACTATTGTTGCTGAGCGTAGGGTCTCCCGCCTGCTTTGCCGTATATATTCCAGCTCTTCCCCCATTGTTGGTTTTATGGCGTTGCTACTTTCCTCGCTATCCTCTGAACCACTTTCCGTGTACACACTCGACCCTGAGACTGAAGAGGTCTCGGGTACAGAGCTCGCCGACTGTTGTGCTGCCACAGTGGGTTGATTGAACACCTTTCCTGCGTTCTTCCTCACCACATCATATTTCCTTGAAGGTAAAAATCCTTCCGTTTTCGTAATCCTCTTTGTCCCGTCTAAATTTGTACGTTTTTCGCACTTTGATGTTGTCTTCCTCTTTTTGCAAGCGTTGTTCCATTTCCTCTTCATACTTATCTTTGACTCCTTGTGGATCACTTAGCGCCTCTATCTCTCTGTGCAGCATATCAATATTGGGCAAAATTTCTTCGCGGTCACTCTCCGCATGCTTCACTAAAATCTCCACCAACCTCCTGGAGTTATCTAGATTATATTCTGCCCATTCGGCCATTAGGCGGGGATTGGGTGTGTCGTAATTAGGGGCTATCATTATCCTAAGCCCCCGAGGTATGCGGTTAACATCCAAATAGCCACGTAATGATTTGGCCTCCCACCATTTAGCCGTTTCCCTGCGCATTAGTTTTTCAAGCGCTTTGTATTTCTCTTTTATTCCTGTTCCTCCGGCGATGGTATCTGTGCCGGTAACTGTCTCTTTCGCTCTTGGCTGCACTGCCTCGTCAGAGAACATTCCTGCCGCTGCATGTTCGCGGTTCTTAACTGCTGCCGCCGACATGGTAAAATTGCACTAATTATTGTTTTGCCGCTTTTCGCCACTGCTTTGCTTTGCACGCAGATATCGGACTTTTCTTTGCCCGTAGCTACTTCGGCGCACACCTCCTCACCTGCTGGTTATCTCGGACTGCCTCGCTACAGGTTCCGTTGCCGCTTGCTCCAGCTTCCAAGCTCCTGCTCCTCCATGTAAATCACAAAGATTTTGATTGCATATATGACAACACCGTTATAACATTGATATATTTCAAGGAATCGGTCATCACTTAACTCGGCCATTAACCCTTGCATTATTTCCGTTATTCTTTCTCATTTCCATGTCTGTGGTAGGTGAGGTACACAGTTCCCCTTGGTACATGTTCCATTTGCCCCATTTCTTAGGACATCCTCTGGACCTGTACACTTCTTTTTCTGCTATCCTACATTTATCTAATTCCAGTGTTTCAACGATGACTCTTCTCCCACCCTCCACTTCATTGCAATTGCTCTTTTCACTAGCGTATAACCCAGTGTGGTCATTTGTTGTTCCACCTCCGTAAGGTCTGTAGCCCCCCATATATTAAGGAGCCCTAAGTGTGGTGTTATGGCAATCTCCTTCCCTAGTGCCCTCTATATGTGGCTTTCTCCCATTGGATTTGTATACATGGACATTCCCATATAATATGGTAGAAGGTTGCCTCTTGCTGGCATCGGCAGAGACGCACTGTATCTGTCTGTTCCCTATTTTTGCTAATGTGACCCTGGTGAGATAGGTTCTATGTAGGACTTTTAACTTAATCAAATGGAGCCTCAGAGGAATAGCCCCTTCTCTTGGGGACATTAGCGCTGGCTGCCAATCATCGTCTTCAATTTGCCCGATATCCGCTTGCCACCGTTCTCGAAGAGTCTGAAACGGATCAGACATGTTACATAGTTTCTTGTATGTCAGCGATACGGCTTTACTTGACAGTGGTCCAGAGAGCAATCGAGCCTCTAGGGGAGAGGACTCCGGTATATCCGTTAGATCTGGGAGTGCTGCTTTTAGGGCATGACGGATCTATAGGTTTCGGAAAATCTCACCCTGAGCTACGTGATCGTGTTCCCCTAATTCCGCAAATGGTAATATTTTCCCCTTTCTCACTAAGTGGCTTATATTTGAGATACTTATCAGTCCCATCTATCAAAACCGTGTTGGTGACATAGGATCCTAGTTGCTGAGTGGACCATAGCGGAGTGGCTTGGGTCAGTTTATTCAACCATCCCAAGCGTCGATTAGCTTGGCGCCAGATCTCCACGGTATGGGCTGTGGGTCCCAGATAATGATCTTTCTGAACTTTAGAGTAGAGGGCTCCAAGGTAGCCAAGGTAGCCCTCTCTGCCCATTTGATACTTATACAGCAAGTACGCCTGGTCCATCGGTGAACAATATATATCCAGTGATTCACCACTATTAGTTGTGAGGCCCAATAATATAATCGCATATCGGGGAGTGCGATACCTCCATCGTACCAACCCTTAGTTCATGTATGTAAAGCTATAAGGGGCGCTCTCCCATCCCATAGCAACGTTCTGACCTCACTCTCTGTACACCCAAAATAGGAATCAGGGACCTTATGTGGAAAATTTTGAAGGATATATAAAAACCGGGGAAGCGCCAACATCTTAAAAAGGGCAGCACATCCCAGTAAGGAGCGGGGAAGCGACCTCCAATGTGCAACGTCACAACGCAGTCTCACCAGGGGGACGGCCAGGTTGTGGTTGTAAAAAGTCTGGGGATCTGGAGTTATGTAAATTGCGAGGTATCGGAATTCCACGGTCGCTATTTCCACCTCACACCGTGTGGGGAGTTGTGGAATCGTACCCTGACTCGCGAGAATGCGAGACCTATTGCATTGCAAATGCTTGTAGTGACTAGGGCATACTCTGTGAATTTACTTTCTCTTTTCAAAGGTGGAAGCCTCTATTGTGGCCAGATCTGTCATTTAGGTATGCTACTATCATCCATGCTGTGGAGACTTCTCACTTGTGGTGCAGAGCGGAGGCATGCCAGAGATTTTCAAAAAGTTGAAACTCGCAAGTTTTCTCGATAATTCACTTTAAAATAAACCACACGGATTTAGTTCTTAGAAATGCTTAACACGATGTGCTCTTTAAATGTAATCTATTCAGTTGGCCACCTATACTCCTCTTAGTTAGTACTTCCTCAGAGGATGACTTCTCACCTATGCTTAATGTGCCATAAATCAATGTAAAGCGAAATAATTGATCAGCAACCTTATTGCTACATGACTCATCACGTTTAAGTCACTTTGACATAGGAAGAAGTTGCCATGCTGGGGTGAGTTGGACCTGTTGGATGGAATGGAAGTTTGTTCCAGTTGCATTCATACTTTTTTTTTTTCTTTAAGGAAATGCAAGAATGTTTGCTTGCCCGCCGGACTTTATCCTCTGCCCCTTCACATCAGCACCATCTTTCACAAAAGACAAAGTTAATAGCTCTAATACTGAACTTTGGCTGATCAAAGCACCATTGGATTTCAAACCTGCAAGGTAAGTGACCTCTGTGACTTTTGTAGCTGACGAGGTACAACACCTGCATCATGGCTGAAATGTTAAAACCAGTGTTGTGGGAGGAATAGCTCTATATCAGAGCTTCGACCTACTTTTTAGTATGACAAACGTTTGCGACTCATCTAGCTTTAATGGACATGAGGCGGGTTATGCAACAAAAGTATCCTGTACAGACATGCAGTTTTACAGAAAAACTAGCACACAAATGATTGTGTGGGAATCGGGTTTCAGTGATTTATCGTTTGGGTTTCAACAAATAAGGTGTATTGATTTGTTTTGAGCTTATTAAAATCTTTTTCTATCACTTTTCAGAATTTAAAAAAACATGTTTTTTCTTTATAAACTGCTGAATGTGTACTGTTCATTTATAAATAATTACATGTTGTTGTGCTACAAAAGGACATCCTGCATCCTTTCCTTTCAAACTCTCTGTATCCAAGAACGATTGTCACATGATTCACTTTACTTCTCTTTCTCTGACTGCAAAGTGAAAGGAGTTTGTAAACAGCCCCCCTTATTAAAAAGAAACCAGCAGCAGTTTGTCAGGAGGCATAGTCTGACATTTAAGTGCTGCAAATGTGAGAAGGTAAACACAGTCAGTCAGTCAGAATACTTTATTTCGATAAATCGATATCATAAAAAGACAACGGTACAGTACAAAATATGTTATTTACAAAAATAGAGTACAAAGTATATAGCCATTTAAAAGTTTTCAAAAGGATTTCATAAAATTTCATAAAATCTCATGATCACATAAAATCAGCTAAAATCCCAACAACCAGTTTCGTTACCCTCACTGTCAATTTTACAGGGTAAACTAGCATCAATTAAATTTACAAGATCCAAGTTCATATAAGTACAGTTAATCCTTTTCCTGATCCGAGCAGCACCCACTAAAAAACTAGCAACATGAAAAATGATACGATGGCTATTTAATAATTGTAGATACAACAGAGCAGGCTTAACTTGCAGGAATCCTGCCTCTTTAAGTATCGGAACCAGAAATGTCATCCTTAATTCCGTGTAATGTCCACAGAACATCAAAAAGTGCATTGTGTTCTGAGTGGAAAAGTTGTCGCAGCTACAAGGCATAGCGTTTTCCGGGGTACTCCAATTTGGGAAATAGCCTAAATTCAGATGGATCAGGTTAAAACGAAAACGGGTTAAAAGGAACCTGGGATATGGACGATTCACCATGTAAAGGTAAAGTTCAGGTCCTGGTGGGTTAGCTACAATGAGGTTAGCCCTTACAGTGGGTTTTTTAAGTTCTAGGTCCTCTCTCTCCAGTGCCAACATATGCGACATAACACCCTTAATTTGTGTAATATCCTTAGGTGTTATTGACTCTGGTGCGGAGAAGAGCTCCGGTCTCCCTAGTTTATAGAAACTGTTCTTAATGTATGTCAACCACCGGATCTTACTGACATTTTCTAGTAGAAGACAATATTTCATGATGATATGGTTCAAGGAGATTTCCTGGTTCAACCAGGTCTTCATCCAGCATATTAATGGAGCCATTTTTATCATGTCAGAAATAAATCCTGCCCCCAGCTCGGAATGGATGGTATATGAGGGAGTGGACTGTGGCACTGTTAGGACAGATCTCATAAATGTATTTTCAGTCACCTGTAGACAATCTGGGGAACTGTAGCCCCATATTGAGCTACCATATGTGGCAACTGCAATGCACTTAGCTTTATAAATCTTCATTATTGCTTCTATAGGCCTTGCCCCCAGTTTTTAGGTCTCGCCTGTCGATGCGCATGCGCATCGAGCAAGGCGAGAGTATTGCGAGTTATCCACTCTTTATCCACACTGCAAGGAATCGTGGCGATTCCTTGCAGTGCCCGTGACTTTTAAGGTCAATGCGCATGCGCATTAAGCTTATGCGCATGCGCATTGACCTTAAAAGTCACGGGCGCGTGCATGTCCGTCTTTGTTTACCCGCTCCGCCCCCTCCCGCCGTGTCGCCTTGCCTACTCTCTTCCACAGCCTCCCCCAGCTCCGCCCCCTCACTACTTGATTGCACGGCCGCTAGGCCGTGCCTCCCCTACTCTCCTCCCCCCTCCTCCCCTGCCTGCCTGCCGCTAGCTGAGTCCTAGCGTTGGCTGAACATCCCGTGATTTTGGACAAATCCCTTAATCTTGCTGTGACCTTGTTTCTACTTTCAGCGCGGAGGCTTATTTCTAAACATGTTCACACTCTCGACGTCTGAAACGGGTGAAACAGGACTATGAGATTGCAAGATTTCTGCGAAAATTGGTAGTCTTAAAGAGCTCTGCCGCCCACTTTAAAACACATTCAAGACCTCACTAAGTGAGAGGAGACCCCACTGTTCCTCTACCACGAGGCATCAGACCTTTAAGACCGCAGCGTTCTTTCTGTTCGAGTGAACGCAGACCCTGTACAATACCACTCGTACGAGTCACAACCCAGCCTACTATAATCGCGCATCTTTGTGTGACACGTTCCGTGAATTCCATTCCCCGAATCTGTTGCGAAATACTACAGCCCACACTTTACCCGTGTTGTGACTGACTAGTTTTAATTTATTGCGGTGCCCATTTCATTTACACTATTTTTGTTCTGAAGTGTCTGCCATTTATTGCAGTATTGTACCTCTACCTGCACTTTGTACGCTTCTGAAACCTGCACACATATCACTTTTCCTCCTATAATGTACCGATTGCTACTTCATGTATTTTTGCTGCTCACCATTGTCACTATTCATTCACGCAACTCAACGTTGCCTTCCTTCACCTATAATTTTCTCCTCACGCATCCTTAATGCTCCCATCGAGACGCGCCCCGCCAACCCACTGCAAAGTCCGCGCTACCAAAACCAACAAACAAACTATCACCCCCGCATCGCTCTCCGTACTCTGGCCTCAGCAACCCCCTTCTCCACCCCCACCAGTCCCCTCGGCTAACTTGGTAGAGATGCGGCCCCGCCCGGGCTCCCCCCTCCCAGGACTTCCTCCTCGCATCCCTGCCCCCTCGCGCTGCTTCAACCCCTCCCCTGGCCACGGCACTTTATTAGGGGCCTAACCCGACCATTTGACTGTCATTGTAAGTCTCTTGCTGGAGCTACAGTCCCAACAAAAAATAAGCCTTTCGGCAGTCCGATGTCCCAGCTGCGTCTAGCTTGCTTTCTGTGACCAGACACACGTTTTTTGGCTTTTATTGAGTTATCCCCTCTGCTCTTGAACATTGTAAATCGCACCCTCTCTTCTATGGGTGCTAAGTGCTATATCCTGTATTTTTCTTCTTCATATATGACTTTGTTTCTATCACTGTGCTGCTCTCTGCAAATTTATAAAGCGCTCTGATACCCGTCAAGTTTGCGCTATAAAAAACGATCAAATAAATAAATACTTGCATGAAGTCCGTGTTTTAAATCTAGCGACTGAGATGTATTTTCTATTTTGTTTAGTTCATTTCGTGACAAAAACGTTACGAGTCATTGCCTGTGCGACTTCTTTTAATCTTGCAGAAGCAAGGCTGCACCACGCCACATCTTGTTCCTCTTTTACCCACTCTGACACTGTCCCGGGACCGTCAAAACCAGTTTGCCCAGTTTGGAAAGCTTCACTTCAGTGCTTCTCTCCTCTACCTGCATATCAACACGGTGGTGTGAGGGGGTGTGGTGTCGGGAGAGGTAGGCTGGGGGGAGGAGAGGTGTGTTTGTGACAACTCCCAGGGCTGTGCACAAACGCCTTTCATTTGCTCGGTTACCAACAATCTCCTAGCCAGCTACTTAAGTGTCCAGGGAAGGCAACACGCAGGGCCGAAAGCTGCCGTTATTATCCGTAACGACCTCAGAGGGGACCTCTCAACATTACTCACAGAAAACAACTCAGAAGGTGGAGTCATTATACTAAAAGGAAACCGCACAGGCTTTCTGTATACTGTGACTGTGGGAGAATTAGTTAATGTTCCTGCGTTTGAGTTAGAGCTTTTAGATTTGTTTATGGCTTTTTTTCTTTGTAATTCTTTAGCATTGCCTACAGGAAACAAAAATGCTAAAGATTTAAAAAAAAAACCCATAAACAATTCTAAAAGCACTAACTCTAATGCTGCGAGACCTATTGCATTTCCAATGCTTGTTTTGTGAAGCCCTGAAGTGCAGAGGTTGTTCTTGCGAAGGCAATATTTCTATTTTTGAGTTGCGGGCCCCAACTCCCTCTCTCATCAAAGGTAATCCCCAGGTAAGGAAATATTGACACTCTAGAAAGTTCTTCCTCACGGCAAAAAAAGGTGTTAACTAGTTTCTTCCTGGAACTCCTCACCATGATCATCACTTGTGACTTTTTCGCATTAAGTTTAAGATCCAAAGACCTCAAGAAGTTCCCAAAGGCGTCTAGCAGCCGTTGTAATCCAACTCCCGTCCGTGAAAGAAGGACAGCGTCATCCGCGTAGCGGAGAACTGGAATACCAAGTTCCCCTATACGCTGTGTGTCAAGAGTTGCCTTCTTTAACGCCGGCTCCAAGGCGTTAATATATACCGTAAAAAGAAGAGGGGCCAGGATACATCCTTGCCTGACCCCCCTCTCTGAGTTAAAATGACTAGAGCAGCGCCCCTCAGCAGTGACCCAAACCGAGGCCAATAGGCCAGAGTGTAAGTCCGCCAGAAGGTTGACCAAGGCCTGATCAAATCCCATATTAAGGAGGATTTGCCATAACTTTGTCCGATTTACAAGATCAAAAGCCGAGGAGAGGTCCATGAATCCCAGGTACATCGACCCCTCCTTAGCCTTAGTGTATTTATCGATTAATAATTGTAAATTAAGGCATTGGTCTAATGTGCTCCTTTTGGATCTAAAGCCATATTGTACATTCGACAGTACCCCTCTATCGTCTAGCCAGTCCTTTATTTTATGCAGAATAACCCGACCCAGGATTTTAACCGATGAATCTATTAGGGAGATAGGCCTGTAACAGGTGGGGTCCTGCCTATCTCCCTTTTTAAAAACTGGGATGATGATGGATTTCTTCCATGACACCGGTATATTATTTTGGTTCAGAGCATTAAAAACACTACACAAGATCTTGGCCCAAAATGTTGGTGCGCATTTGAATATATCTGCAGGAACCCCGTCAGGGCCTGGTGCCTTATTTTTTAGGGTCTGTTCAATTGCTCTTTCCACTTCTATGGTCTCAAAGATCATGAGGGAACTCTCAGTTCTGGGAGCACAGTAATCGTGTGATTCTCAGAATTTGGGGTAGAGTATATTTTCCCAAAATGCGCTATCCAGCCCTCGTCTGGGATGTTGGACTCGAGGCGAGTTCTCGTCATCCGAGAACAGCGGTTGATTTATATTTTTCCAAAACTGCCCGCTGTTTTTTAAAACCTCAGGAGCAAGTAATTGTGTCCAAGCCTCTTCTTTTAACTCTATTTTCCTGTCCTGAATAGCTTTTTTGTAAGCAGTCCTTGAGCTCGCTGTTAGTGCTCTATCTTTCGGGGTGGCCTTCAAAGCTTTAAGTAGAACTGCATGCGCCCTTGAGCATTTTTTATTAAACCATCTCTTGTCGTAGTGACTAGTCTGGCTAGTTCCTGCGAGCAAAGTATGGTTGATTTGTCTGCAGATATTATCTAAAGCAGTGACCACATGTCTACTTTGAGCTTGCTTCTCTAGGCATATGGCCACATCATCCTCAACCCTGTGCAGTACTTCCTGCAGGAAGGTTTCGGGGACTATTTTTGACCATTTTAGCCTACGACCCTTATCTTTAACAATCACATTTGAGCCCCCCTTGTGTGTCACAGTTTTGAAGGTCAACAGATCCGCAGACACCATCTCTATTAAAACTGGATTGTGGTCACTAAAAACCGAGACCTCAGTCTTATACCATAAAACCTTGGACAAAATAAAAGAAGACATGAAAATATAATCAATGATTGTACCATCGTCTGTTCCTTTAAATGTGGGGGTTCTTAAACCACATTCCCCGCAACCTGACTCATAAAGATACCATGTCGCCAAAAAATTTTCAAGGGCCTCCCCCCGTTTTGAGTGTTCAAGATGTATGGGTAAAGAATATGGGGAGCCCTCTTCTTCTGTAATGGCACACGGTTGGTTGCAGGGATGGATGTTAAAGTCCCCCATAAATATTATTTCAAAGGCATTTACGGTAGTGCTGTATACTGACAAAAATTTCTCCAGTAAATCCAGTTTAAGTTTAGTGCTCTCACCTGCACAAAAATTATAAAAATGAATTAATAAAATTTTGGAAGTGTCAGGGGGGGATAATTCAACAATTAAGCAGTTTTGACATCCTGAATTACACTGGATTAACGTACCCTTTAGATCAAGTTTAAATAAGCTAAGTAGGCCTCCCTTGGCTCTACCCTCCACACTATTAATTGCTGGAATACAGAAATGTCTATAACCATCCAAGGAGAAGCTGTTTATCGGGTCCCAAGTCTCTTGGAAGGCTATGATATCAAAAGTTTTTAATGAGTTGACCCAGGTTTTATTTCCTGATTTGGCCTTGATGCCAGCAATGTTCCAAGTCATAATCCTACAAGTATTGTGCGAAAGCTGTGCTTCAGTCCTCGAATTTTGTATTAGTCAGTCATTTTCCTCCATTGTTGATAAAGGGGTATATCGATTGGACAATGGCAAGACATGATCGGGAATTCTATTAGGCCTGGGGATCCTACATTGTGGATCCACGCTATTTAAAGTTTGAGTTCTGTTTTGCAATTGGGTAGCAAAGCCAGGCCTAGATAGAGATGAAAAAGCCGTGGACTGATTAATACAAGTGTGTGGTATATTACTAAGGTGGCTGTAGAAGAAACCAAGAGGACGTGCGCTTACAGTATTATCGGCAATTGGTAAAGAAGCCGCTCTAAGCAGAACTGTGGCAACATGCTGCGGGTGCTCAAAATTAACAATAATACAGTCCCCCCTGCTATTCTTTCTAGAGTTACCTATCCAGCTAACTCTTTGGGTAGATAATATATCATTTGAAAAGGCAACTGGGAACCCAAAATTTTTGTTCAACCATGATACTGCTTTATTTTTCAGGGAGTCATGGGTTTCTTGCCGAGACTCAGTAAGATGGGAATCCACCACAGGTACATTGGTTAGCACAACCACGTAAGGAGCGCAATCTGGGGGGAGATTAACAGGACGTCTTCTCCTTACTTCATTCCACCCCTCCTTGTTCTCCACTACTGTGGTCAGATGATTGCTTACACTCACTGGAGGTGGTTGAATAGCTGGAGCTGTTTGGATTGCCCTGATTCCCCCATTGGAAGGTACAGTTTCCTCTTTATTTCCATTAGCGCCCACTTTTATAACCTTATTTGTTTTGGCCATGGCAATGTGCGAGTTCAGGAGGCCACCCAATCTAATTACTTCCTTAGAGACCTGATCTAATTTGGCCACTAGAGGTTTAATCATAAGATCCAGTTTAGTTTCGATAATACTGGCCAGTAAGTCAAATTGATCCGGGGTCAGATTTGTCAACTCAACCCTATTTGGGATCTCCGTAACTCCCTCGGAACTTTTGGATGGTGAACCAACTATTTTAGTTTTCCTGTTGCCCCCCCCGCTTAGTCGGTAGCTTTCTACAGGCTCTTACTACTCTGCGTACCGGGGAAGATGCAGGGGAAGGGGCTGGGGAAAGTGCCGGCGAGGGTGCCAGCGAAGGTTGTTGTAGCATATCCAGAGGGTCGTCCAGCACTGCAAGGCTTCGCACTGGAGAACCAGATATTTCATTATTAATTAATGTTTGACAACCTTCAATACAGCTATGATCTAAAACAGGAGCTACTGTGGAGGCAGACGGGCTTGTGGGTGAAGCCGGAGGACTTACCCGGGTTAATGAGAGGCGCCGGTCTTTGTTAATTTTATTTACGACTTTAACCAAGTAGTTATCCATCGTTGTAGGCACTAAGGAGGTTTTAGCAGATCTAAGTTTGGACAATGTTCTAGAATAACTCACACAAATAAAGACTGCGATAACTGGAGATATAGATGTGATAATACAAAATACGTTAATACATAATGCAAATAGTCTCACAGTATTGGGGAATGTCTAGTCCGCAGAAAACCAGGGTCTGGGGCCCAGCCCAGCCTCGTCCTGCCCCGGACTGCCACAGACTGTCCCGCCCTTGTCCCGGGCTTCTCCCGGTGCTGCCCGCGCGCGTCCCGCGACGCGGAGGAAGCTGCTGGTGTTTAAGTGCCTCCGGGCGCTCTGAGGCAGGAAGTGGGCGGTGCTGGTCGCTGTGCACGCTGGGAGCTGTAGTCTCCCCCCACAGCGGCCGTACGATGATGGAAGCAACGGCGGCGGGGGAGAACACACAGCGTCAGGGACCCAGGAGCAAGACTGGCAGGTGTGGCAAGGTAGGTCTGCTTGGCCCCAAGTAGCGTTTCTGCTTTCCCCCTTTAGTTGCTCGACACTAACAACTGTAACCTACGGTTCACTGGTCAGGCGAGCAAAGAAATAGTCAACTACTTAGATCTGAAAGTTGAGGTCAGTGGAGGTAAACTAAAAACTTCACTTTACCGGAATGTAACCGCAGGAAATAGTGTCTTGCATGCGTCCAGTAGTCACCAATGTAGGTTGATTAATAGCATTCTCTATGGGGAGTTTTAGAGACTGAGTCGCAATTGTTCGCTTGACAGTGACTTTGAAAAGGCTGACAATGAAAGTGTGGGGAGATTCCTTGAAAGAGGATATAAAGATAATCTCCTGCAAGAAGCATTGAAACGAGTACGAAAACAATCCAGATGGTCGCTCTTTGTCAAGAAAAATCGATCTATTGGGATGGGGGCAAATTCAGATTAATTACCCCTTACTCCACGAACAGACTGAGGGCCATTCTAAAGAAACACTGGAATGTCTTGAAGACAGATAACCTCATTGGTCCAGATATTCCCGTCGCTCCCCTTATAACCTTTAAAAAGGCAAGATCATTACGAGACCAACTAGTCAATAGCCATCTTGACCCATTGGTGAAGAAGACTAGGACTTTTAAAGATGCAAAAGGTTTCTTCCCGTGCGGGCGGTGCAAAGCTTGTGCCTCCAGCAAACGCCCCCTAACATATGAGGTTAAAGGTTGCAGAGGAGTTAGGAGGATTAATAAGTTTATGTCCTGCCACACTAGTCATGCCGTATATTGTCTACGTTGTCCATGCAATTTGAAATATATCGTAAGCACCATTAACCCAGTCAAGCTTAGAATCCTTGAACACATGAGAGCTATTGTAAATAAAGACTTCTCCTACCCTGTCGCACGACATTTTGCTATTAAGCATAATAGTGATAGGAGCCTTCTTCAATATTTCTGCTTAGATTATGTGCCAGACAATATGAGGGGAGGTAATAAACTACAAAAACTAAGGAGACTAGAGTCGCGCTACATAGTGGACCTAGAAACAATGGCGCCAGGGGGTTTGAATATCGGAGAAGAAATGTCAGCTCATTTGGGCTGAAGATATATCAAATTTGAATAGAAATTCATCATGTAAAGACCGTAGATTTATATGAATTTTTGTTATCTGATATGTGGCTGGCTAATTGCAAATACTGTTGATCGTTCCTTGAACTTGGTATCCTATCGCCATGTATGTGATTTTCTAGGTACTGTAAAGTTGGTAATTTTGATTATTGAAATGTCAAGTAGAGAGATGGGGAGAGAGGTGGTGTTTTGATCTAATTCACCTGTATAATAGAGCCGGAAGTTGACTATTGGGATCGCTGTTTGCCTTATATGTTCACTGAAATGGAGTGAGGGTGGGGGCAGCCATATTCAGGCTGCAATAGCCGATCCACGGCTTAGATTGAAAAATGTAGTATTTGATATGTTTTCAATTACGTAAGCAGACCGAAAAATGAATTTAGATCATAATTTTGTAAACTTAACCAATAGCAGGAAACGTTTAGCCCTCATTAATGTGGACATTTGGATATGGGTAGACGAAACCGATAGCAAAATAATTTTGCGTGATGACACATTGTAAATAAGAGGGGGTGCGATCCCCGTAGGGGATTGCAAATGCCGATCCACGGCAAGATTATAATATACACATGTAAATTAAGTGTAAAACTAATGCAGTTTCGAGAATAACATGCTGGCATTGTGCGCAAAGACAGCTTCAAAGATGGCTCTCATGTTAACATATGCAGCATAGTCCCTCATTTATGTCTATCGCGCAATACAGGTTCTTAAAAATGGTGCCGCGCAGCGCGTTCTTTTAGACACCGAGGAAGGGACGCTTCCCGAAACGCGTCTGTCTTGAGATTAAAATCCGTTTATGCTGAAGATCCAGTGAGTGCTGTATTTCTTCTCATCGAAAGAACTTTGGGGGAGAATTTTGGAGCGTTGATAGAGATATATATATATATATATATATATATATATATATATATATATATATCTTGATGACTGGGAGCACCGAAGCCTAATAAATCACTTTTTTTGCACTGAACCTGGGTTTGTGTCCGTACTTAGAGCCTGGAGAAAGCCTGCGCCGTGCAGGATTATCCTTGGTATATGTATGTGTGTGTGTGTGTGTATGTATGTATGTATGTATATGTGTATGTATATGTATATATATATATATATATATTACCTACTGGCGGTCGCCAGTAGGTATATATAGTTAGGATTTTTTCTCTATGGGATTTTTGAAAATTCTATGTCTAATAACTTTGGCGTTTGTGGACGGAATTGGCTGAAATTTTCAGGAAAATGGAACATTTTGTTTCTGAGTAGCCCCTGAAAATTTGGGGGGGTTTCGTCAAGGTGGGGCCGAGAAAAAAGGGGGGTCCCAAAACGTGTTTTTAACATTGAGTTTTCCATAGGGCGGTTGGCCTCACTTTTAGCCCGAACGGCTGAATGGATTTGCACGAAACTTGGCAAAATTGTAGGGACTGGTAGCCCGATGTGCCTTTGCTAGGTCTCAATATATGTGCTCCAGTGGATTTTGAGAAATTAACGTTAAAAAAAAGATATATATCTGTAACAGCGGACCGGGCAGCGCTCCAGTTCGCGTACTTTTCGTATTATGGAGCTTTGTGAAGCGAAGCTGATTGGTTCTCCGGCATCTGTAAACATTCCAAACAGTCCGTAGCGGCCGCCATCTTGTCTCTCGGTAGGATCGAGAGACAAGAGGAGGCCAAAGCGATGGGGCAAATGACCATAAGGGGGCATAGTAGATCCTCCCTGACCCCCTAGGTTTGATGTGGAGGTTTTAAAAGGGCCCCGCGGGGCAAAAAAAAAAAATAATAATAATAATCGAACGGCTGAATGGATTTGCACGAAACTTGGCAAAATTGTAGGGACTCATAGCCCGATGTGCCTTTGCTAGGTCTCAATATATGTGCTCCAGTGGATTTTGAGAAATTAACGTTCAAAAAAAGATATATATCTGTAACAGCGGAACGGGCAGCGCTCCAGTTCGCGTACTTTTCGCGTTACGGAGCTTTGTGAAGCGAAGCTGATTGGTTCTCCGGCGTCTGTAAACATTCCAAACAGTCCGTAGCGGCCGCCATCTTGTCTCTCGGTAGGATCGAGAGACAAGAGGAGGCCAAAGCGAAGGGGCAAATGACCATAAGGGGGCATAGTAGATCCTCCCTGACCCCCTAGGTTTGATGTGGAGGTTTTAAAAGGGCCCCGCGGGGCAAAAAAAAAAAATAATAATAATAATCGAACGGCTGAATGGATTTGCACGAAACTTGGCAAAATTGTAGGGACTCATAGCCCGATGTGCCTTTGCTAGGTCTCAATATATGTGCTCCAGTGGATTTTGAGAAATTAACGTTCAAAAAAAGATATATATCTGTAACAGCGGAACGGGCAGCGCTCCAGTTCGCGTACTTTTCGCGTTACGGAGCTTTGTGAAGCGAAGCTGATTGGTTCTCCGGCGTCTGTAAACATTCCAAACAGTCCGTAGCGGCCGCCATCTTGTCTCTCGGTAGGATCGAGAGACAAGAGGAGGCCAAAGCGAAGGGGCAAATGACCATAAGGGTGCATAGTAGATACTCCCTGACCCCATAGGTTTGATGTGGAGGCTTTAAAAGGGCTACGCGGGCAAAAAAAAATCGTTTTTTTGGTGGGGTGCGCCCGGTTAGCGTAACGGGAAGCGGACTGGGGAGCGTTCTACAAGGAATGAAGAATGATTGACTTTTAACTTATTGTATGTTTATAGACTTTTTTTTAACTTTTTTTTCTGCTGAGTGACGTCTCGGCCTATCTTCACGGGATGCAGTCCCTACCATCTCGGCGTTTAAGCCCAGGGGGACCGGTAGTGTGGGAGAGATAACGGGGCATATTATCAAGGGGGTTTATCTCCGCTTTTTTGGCTTTAAAAGCCAAGAAAGCGGAGATAAAATTTATCTCCGTATTACCTAGCTGTCGCTAACACCAGTTAGCGACCGCTAGTAGGAGATAGCGACTATCTTGGGCCCCACTTTGCATGTCAGTGATATTTATCACTAATGACATGCAAAGTGGGCATGCCAAGATGTTAGCGACTGGAAACAGTCGCTAACATCGCTATCTCCTATTACCAACTTTTGGAGATATTCGCGCTAAGCGCGAATATCTCCAAAAAGTAACACCTGCCCTGAGCAGTTCTTAGCCATGTTATCCAATGGGAGGTGGATAACATGGCTAAGAGCATTAGCTCGGTAATGCATGAATATCGCTGACTTTTCAGCGATATTAATGCATTGCGGCCGTTTTTTATCGCATTTGCGATAAACCTTGATAATAGCAAGGTTTATCTGCGATAATTTCTGACGATGCTTAGCGGTAAAAAATTCGTTGCTAAGCATCGTTAGGGTAAATATCGCTTAACTTTGGTAATATGCCCCAACGTCTGTTAACGTTCGATTCGAAGGAAATCAGGAAGTGTTGAAAAACATTGTCTGCGCCATCTTGCCTTTTTTCAAATGCCACACTTTTGTCGTGCACGGCAGCCATTTTAGATGACTTGACCAGACCCACTCTCTGCACGCTGTCGATCCTTAGAATGGCTCCCCACCCTCGCAAGCATCTCCCCCAGGCACTGGTCACCCCCGCTCTGTCTTATGCATGGGCAATAAACCTCCCCCCATCTGCGCTGCTCTTCCCTGAGAATCACACCCTGTGCCCGCCCGACACCTCCCTTTCGCCCTATTCACTACCGCACCCTCTGACACTCCTCTTCCTCTGTGTCCGATTGTCCAGGCCGGTCCCAGGCTATCAGCTAGCCCTGCAGATGTAGTTTATGGCCCCAGCTGTAAAGAATTACCCCTCTTCAAAGGAGTTATAGTAGATCAAGGCCCACACCCGATGAGATCCGTCGCACCACACGCGTTCCTACTATCTGAAAACCATCCTGTATTGTGATTGGGGAGGGGACCGAGCCTGAAGCGGAAGATTCCAGGGATGACTCTTTGTACATCAAAGTTTTTACAATTATGTGTCACATTAAAAATATATAGCACTCCAACAAAGTAGTAGGATTATAAAACTTTAATAACTTATAAATATATACAACAAAACAAAAACAGTAAAAACATTTTTAGGGAAAAAGAAGGAAGTAGCGGTCGGTTAGTCCCAAGGCAGCATAACGTCCAGATTTCTGGACGGCACCCAGGTGATGTTGCCTGGGTGCCGCACTGATTTCGGTATCCGGCGTGGGGCGTCGCGGGGGGTGGGTCATCAGTAGCGGTCTGTTGTGCGAATAGTTCCAAGGCAGCAGAACGATGGCACCAAGGTGATGTCCAGTAAGTTGCCGCCCTCCGAATAACGGCGTGGGGCGCCCCGGGGGGGGCGGGGGGGGGAGGCGGCGTGAACGGGCCTCCCCAGGTGGAGCCTCGTCTGCTGTAGTGGGGCGCCCCTTTACCGTTTCAGTTGCCATTCCGTCCGCTTTTGGTCCACTGTGTCAAAATCCGCAATTCAGCTGAGTTGCGCCCACTCTTGCGGTGCAGCGATAGGCGGCTGTCACAGGACTCTCAAAATGGCGGCAGGCTCTTTCCTTTTTGGGCCTGGTCCACTGAAATGGCCCTGGGACACCTTGGAAATCGGACGCTTGTCTGCTAGGTCTTGGACCCCATTCTCGAAAGCGTCCCCTCCGCCTTGAGGATTCTACAAAAGTCTTGGGGGCCTCCGACTCCTGTAGGCTTCCGGTGGGGAGCGGCTGCCATGATTGCTCGCGGAATGACCACGACGGAGCCACGAGATGGTGGTGCTTTCATGCTGACGCCAGCTTCAGTCTGAAACATCCAGAAACAAGGTGGGGCTTTCATCGTTTGGGAAAAAAAAATAGTTTTCATCCAATGAAAAGTGTTATTTTTAGGTCATATGATCAAGCCTTCCATCATTAGGAAACCAAAAGTAAAATTAACCAATGAAAAGTTTTATAAACAAGTCACATGACCTGTTATGCGACATAGGGTATAAAAAGCGTAGAAAATCCGTTGGCACGTGAGGCGGCGTCAGTAGCGGACCGATGTGCGAATAGGCCGAAGGCAGTACAACGCGCCAAGATCCGGATGGCACCGAGGTGGTGTCCAGCAAGTTGTCGCACTGGTGTGGCCATCCTACAATGCTGAAAGTCGGCGTGGGGCGCCCCGTTGGCCTGTGAGTTCGCGTCAGTAGCGGACCGATGTGCGAATAGGCCGAAGGCAGCACAACGCGCCAAGATCCGGATGGCACCGAGGTGGTGTCCAGCAAGTTGTCCCACTGGTGTGGCCATCCTACAATGCTGAAAGTCGGCGTGGGGCGCCCCGTTGGCCTGTGAGATGGCGGCAGTAGCGGACCGATGTGCGAATGGGGCCAAAGGCAGCGCAACAATATTTTCTGAATAGAAGACACCACAAGGCGCTGAGATGCCAAGATCCGGATGGCACCGAGGTGGTGTCTAGTAAGTTGTCGCACTGGTGTGGCCATCCTACAATGCTGAAAGTCAGCGTGGGGCGCCCCGTTGGCCTGTGAGATGGCGGCAGTAGCGGACCGATGTGCGAATGGGGCCAAAGGCAGCGCAACAATATTTTTGGAATAGAAGACACCACAAGGCGCTGAGATTCGGTTAGCACCGAGGTGGTGTCTAGCAAGCTATGCAGCTGAGTTGCGTGCGCACTTGCGGCGAATAGGTCGAAGGCAGCACAACAATGTTTTCTGAATAGAAGACACCACAAGGCGCTGAGATTCGGTAGGCACCGAGGTGGTGTCTAGCAAGTTGCCGTACTGGTGTGGCCATCCTGCAATCCTGCTCCGAATAACGGCGTGGGGTGCCCGAAGGGGGGGGGGGGAGGCGGCGTGAACGGGCCTTCCTAGGTGGAGGCTCGTCTGCTGTAGTGGGGCGCCCCTTTACCGTTTCAGTTGCCATTCAGCTGAGTTTCGGCCGCTCTTGATGCTACAGCGACAGGCGGCTGCAAGAGGACTCTCAAAATGGCGGCATGTTCTTTGGATTTGGGCCTGGTCCACTAAAATGGCCCTGGGACACCTTAGAACTCGGACGCTCGAATTTTTTTTCCTTTCCTCTACATGCAAAAAAAGGTAAATGCCCGGTACGTTACACGCTTCATCTGCCACGATATACTCTCCAGAGGAACCGAAAAAATATATAGTTATGGTAACTATACCATGCATCGTCATATGGAGAGGTGGCACCAATTAATTATAGTGCTGCATAAAAGAGAGATTTGGAGGAGAACCCCCGACCTGCCAGTACATTCATCAAAGAAGTGGCACTGACAGCATCAGAGGCAAGGGAAACGGTCCCAAATATTTAGAAGAACTTTGGAAAGATTAAAATGACATGTTTAGATTGTGGCAAATTAATTTCATGTGGACAGATGAGTGTTACTCTAATAAATACAGCATATGAACATCATCATAGTCGATGGTTGGTAGAGACATTTTGACTATATCCTGGACCTGCCCGTCCTCGCCCAAAATGGCGCCGGAATAAATGGGACTCGTAACTCCTTGTTGTGTACTGGTTGCACAACCTTGATATCACGAGATACGTATGCAGTTTTGAAGCACATGGCGGGCGGGGACGAGAATAGATTGAATATTTCGATATCCCTATTGATATTAAGTTCTGATGTGTTATTGATTACTGTACTGTTGAAAGTTCGAATTAACGTCACCCATGGTACTTGCCCGCAAATGTATATCTAGATAATTTTATTGTAACTGGCCCTGTCGTATTTTAATTATAAAATGTACGTCCACCGATTCCGCAACTGTTAGACACTTTAGTTCTTGCAACCTAATGGCCCGCCCGTTACGTTCCTCTACAGTGTAAATGTCTACTCATCATATACGATTACAGTTTGCTCCGTGGCCGGCCCACGTGGTTATAGGCCCGTATTTGTATAATGACATTTTCACAATAAAGGTTTTTAAAAGAAAACATGGTAGTAGTATATACATTGGTAAAGTTTTTAATAGTCACTGTTTTCGAATCAGTAAAAGGCAAGTGAAATAAAGCAGTCCAATTACATGAAGGGTAAAAGGTATAATACGCAGTAAAGATAAATGGTCAAGGGCTGTTGTGTTTTCTACTCCTGCAACATAAAGTGATCGATAAGAATCTGATATTCAGGCGTATCGGCGACTAAGACAGCAGGCCGACCCTCTTTTGCTCAACGGCTCCGTCATGGGACGAAGAAACGCCCTTTTTCTCGAAAAAGGAATATATTTTACTTGCAGGACAGTTGTAAATTTTCCGGGAAAGTACATTAGCCTGGAACATTATAACATATATTTAAGAAAAAATAATGTTCGAAAGCATCATTAGAATAAGAAAAGTAAAATGAACCAATGAAAAGTTTTATTAACAAGTCATATGACCTGTTATGCTTACGTTACGCGCTGCGCGTCGCGCCCCGGATCACTTCCGGATGCGCTAACGCGGCGCGTCATATGACGCATTACGCGACAACGCAGGTCTAGAATATAGTCAAAATGTCTCCACCAACCAGCGGTCGGAACACAACCCCTTTCAGCAGGCTAAATAGTTCTGTTAAATGACAACAGAAGGGACAGGCAACAAGAACCATCAGTCAAAGAGGGGAGGGCTAGTTCTTCTTTACCGGGTCACGTTGGGGCGCTACCGGAACTGATCGAATTGGTAGTCTACAGTGTTTCTGGATGTTTCAGACTGAAGCTGGCGTTAGCATGAGAGCACCACCATTTCGTAGCTCCGTCGTGGCCATTCGACGAGCAATAATGCTAGCCGCTCTCCACCAGAAGCCTGCGGGAGTCGGGGGCCCCCAAGACTTTTGTAAAATCTTCAAGGCTGAGGGGACGCTTTCGAGAATGGAGCCCAATCTCTAGCAGACAAGCGTCCGAGTTCCAAGGTGTCGCAGGGCAATTTTAGTGGACCACGCCCAAATCTGAAGAGCTGGCCGCCATTTTGAGAGTACTGTGGCAGCCGGCTATCGCTGCACCGCAAGAGCGGGAGGAACTCAACTACATGGTGAGCGAGACGCTGTAGTCGAAAGAGCGGGCGGTAAACAGCTGAATAGGGGAAGAGGCACAGTGTAGCAAAAGCGGGCGGAATGGCAACTGAAATGGTAAAGGGGCGCCCCACTACAGCGTGTCTTTAGGTGAAACGGATTGTGGGACAAGGTCAAGAATGGAAGAGTTACCAAAAGGCAAAAAGTTCCGCTTGATCCCGGGAGCCGGCCACCTATGTCGGGGGCGATCTCAGGCTACACCAGGAGAACACGACTTGGGGAGGGAGCCGGAGCCAAGCGCCCCCTCCGAGTCCGCGCCATCACACCGTCCCTCGGGGGCCTCCGTCAAGTGGTTCAGGGTGGCACCGCATTACATTGTTCACAAATGCAGTCACGTCCTCAAACAGTCCCCACTTTACTTTGAGAATAGTGAAGCTGAAGCAAGTGCAAATAGGCTTCAGACAGTGTTACAAGCACTCCTCAAAACTTTGAACCATCAGAGTGCATGAGTTTCATGCTCGATCGATTGAGCTAGCCGGATCGGGCAACAAAAAGTATAAAATAGTTATGTAAATAGTTGTTTAATAAAATGTTTTACCCTGTTACTTTGCTGGTGTGTTGTATATATTTGTAATATTTGCATAGAGTTTATCGTTATTTTGGGCGGGGTGGGTGGCGGAGCCGAGCTGTATTGCAGCCATCATGGTGTGGAGTTCAGTTCATCTCAATAGTTTCGTGTTTGTCATGAGGGGTTGTTCCTAATGTTTCTATTTTAGCGAGGTCAAAAAGAGATCCCATTAGTGGCCTACTGATTTTGCTCGATTCCTTTTGTTTTTTTACACGATTTTTCGCTATCTGCAAAGACTAAACAGAGTATTGCGACTCTGTGCTTGTTTGTAAATAGAGAATGAACCAAAGAGAACCAATTCTAAAACAGTAAATGCTTGGATAACAATCAATCAAATGGAGAGAGAAGCAGGCACGACGGATTACAACGGGGGCAAAGGCCTGCGTTAACTACCCTTCACTATCTGCAAAGAGAGAGTACTCCTAATAGAAATGAGGGGGAGGGGGGGCAGCATTCAAAGCAGATCAGTGTGCATAAACACGAAAATGTTTTTACTTACCACGTACTTGACATTCGACAGCTTATGATATTTGCTATTAAAAAACCATTGAAATTCACTGAAAAAACCATAGGTTAGAGACCATATATAGTTAGGAATTAGCATTTAAAAACACCTTGAAAATTCACTGAAAAAACCATAGGTTATAGACCATATATAGTTGGGGCTTAGCATTTAAAAAACCTTATTTTACTCGCACAAAACCATTGAAATTCCATATATAGTTAGTTGCACTAACTATATATCGCGCACCCGCAATCCACTGCTGCTGATGTCACATATTACATCATTCATGACATGGTCAGTGACATCACTGATGACATCACTGATGACATCACTGATGACATCATGACACACCAATACCAGTTACTACATACGCACTCACTGATTCCTACGTCTACACACACATTCACTCATTCACCCATACAATCACTCATACATACAGTCACTCATTATTACAACACTATCATATGCACTCATACACCTATGCAGACACTCACACACTGCCACTCATCCATGGAGTTACTCACACACCTAGTCAGTCCTGTAAAGAATCAATCACACTTCCATTTCCTCATCTATACAGTTAAACACAGAACACCATACTTTTTCACACATATACTAACACATACTTGCTCTCTTATACAATCACTGATACAAGTACACATTGATATGCACAGTCACACACCTCCCAGCCAGCCACACACACACACTCGGTCTTCCATACATCCACTCATTCTTCAATATGTAAAACATATTTAAACTTTACAAAAACACAGACACTATATGATGTCATCAGTGATGTCATCAGTGATGTCATCAGTGATGTCATTTGAGATGTCATCAGTGATGTCACTGACCATGTCATGAATGATGTAATATGTGACATCATCAGCAGTGGATTGCGGGTGCGCGATATATAGTTAGTGCAACTAACTATATATGGAATTTCAATGGTTTTGTGTGAGTAAAATAAGGTTTTTTAAATGCTAAGCCCTAACTATATATGGTCTATAACCTATGGTTTTTTCAGTGAAAATATATATATATATATATATATATATATATATATATATATATCCATATCCATATCCTACTGGCAATAGCCAGTAGGTATATATAGTTAGGATTGGCTACCATAGGAAATCCGCAACATTCTATTGGGAATAACTATGGGGCCGGTTGAGGAATCTGCATGTAATTTTCCAAAATTTTGGCCAACTCCGCTGCGCACCTTCCCTGAAAGTTTCGGGGGGATTTGTGAAGTGGGGGCTGAGAAAAAAGGGGGTCCCAAACGTGTTTTCCCCATTTTAATTTCCATAGGACGGTCTGACAAGTCTACAGCCCAAACCGCTGAACGGAATTACACCAAACTTGGCAAAATTGTAGGGACTGGTACGCAGATGTGCCTTTGCTATGTTTGGTGAAAATTGCTCCAGTGGTTTTTAAGGAAATTAACTTCAAAAACACATATATATCTATAGCAGCTCACCCTAAGCTTACTCGTAAGCTTACCCGTACGCATACGTATGCGTACCCCTACTTGCACGAGCTGCATGCTGATTGGCTGCCACTGTCTGTCAACACTCTAAAACAGAAAGTGTGGGCAGCCATCTTGTGCCTCGGTAGAGTGGGGTACAGGAAAGCAAAAAAACAAATGTGTAGAACTCAAAAAGGGGGCAGGGTAGAAGCACCCTGACCCCTAGGCCTGCTCAGGGGGGTCCCACAAGGACCCCCAAGGCAAAGAAAAAGAAAATTGAAAAAAGTTGCGGGCTCCGCGTAACGTGATTAGATGTGTGTATACATCTAGGAATCACTGAGTGGGTTTTTAGATACTTGTATTGCTGTGTCAATGGATTCAAATATGATACTCTGTATTTTACAGAGAGTGATGAAATATTTTACTAGTGTATGAAAAGGTGTATGTGTTTGTCACGTGGATGATGTCATCAGTGATGTCATTTGAGATGTCATCAGTGATGTCACTGACCATGTCATGAATGATATAATATGTGACATCATCAGCAGTGGATTGCGGATGCGCGAAATATAGTTAGTCCAGCTAACTATATAGGAGCAATTTCAATGGTTTTGTATGAGTGAAATGTCCAGCAAACTAGAACACCCCTAAAACTTAGTTTATTGGGTGAATTTCAAAGTTTTTTTTAATGCTAAATCCTAACTATATAAGGCCTTAAACCTATGGTTTTTTCATTGAATATATATATATATATTACCTACTGGCAGTCGCCAGTAGGTATATATAGTTAGGATTTTTTCTCTATGGGATTTTTGAAAATTCTATGTCTAATAACTTTGGCGTTTGTGGACGGAATTGGCTGAAATTTTCAGGAAAATGGCACATTTTGTTTCTGAGCAGCCCTTGAAAATTTGGGGGGGGGGGTTTGTCAAGGGGGGGCCGAGAAAAAAGGGGGGTCCCAAAACATGTTTTTAACATTGAGTTTTCCATAGGGCGGTTGGCCTCACTTTTAGCCCGAACGGCTGAATGGATTTGCACGAAACTTGGCAAAATTGTAGGGACTGGTAGCCCGATGTGCCTTTTGTAGGTCTCAATATATGTGCTCCAGTGGATTTTGAGAAATTAACGTTTAAAAAAAGATATATATCTGTAACCGCGGACCTGGCAGCGTCCCAGGACGCGTACTTTTCGCGCAACGGAGCTTTGTGAAGCGAAGCTGATTGGTTCTCCGGCGTCTGTCAACATTCCAAAAAGTCCGTAGCGGCCGCCATCTTGTCTCTCGGTAGGATCGAGAGACAAGAGGAGGTCAAAACAAAGGGGGAAATAACTATAAGGGGGCATAGTAGATCCTCGCTGACCCCTAGGTTTGATGTGGAGGTTTTAAAAGGGCCCCGCGGGGCAAAAAAAAATAATAATAATAATAATCGAACGGCTGAATGGATTTGCACGAAACTTGGCAAAATATTAGGGACTGGTAGCCCGATGTGCCTTTGCTAGGTCTCAATATATGTGCTCCAGTGGATTTTGAGAAATTAACGTTCAAAAAAAGATATATATCTGTAACAGCGCTCCGCTTCGCGTAACGGAGGTTTGCGAAGCTGATTGGTCATTCTGTCACTGGGCTATAGTTGGGCTACATCTGGCTGATATTTGGGCTACATTTGTTTTTTTGTGTGTCTGGCGGCCATCTTTGGGCTACATTGGGCTACATTGGGCTTCATTGGGCTACATTGGGCTACATTTGGGCTCCAACATATATATAGGCCAATGTAGCCCAATATATATTTTTCAAAGTTAATTTTCGTAAAAACCACTGGAGCATATATCTTGAGACATAGCAAAGGCACATCGGGCTACCAGTCCCTACAATTTTGCCAAGTTTCGTGGAAATCCATTCAGCCGTTCGAGCTAAAAGTGAGTCCAACCGCCCTATGGAAATGAAGGAAATGAATGGGTAATTTGTAATTAGCAAATAGCTAATCGCAAACTAGGAATGGTAAAGAATCGCTATTTATTCCTTAAAGTTCGCTATTTAGGAAATGCAAAAAACTTTGATGATACATATGGCGGTTCATCTCTAACAAGATAAGAAGCATAGGGATACATTTATGATGACTGGCGCATCACCAGGGATGTGTTAGTCATTCTGTGCCGCTGTTCCGTCACCTATGGTGTGCTGCATTTACAATGCGGCGCATCATGGGGCAAAAACAGCACAGATGCGTGATGTATCTGTGCCGTAAAGGTGGCGCATTGCTGGAGTTGTATCGCAAGTGTGATGAAGCTCCAGCAAGGGTCGGGGGTGCCCCTGTCGCAGGGTTTCTGTTCTCACACAGAACTGTGGACAGAGGATTGGAACCTCGGCGAATTAGGGTGTCCCAAAACTCACGTTAGTAATCAAAAACTCCTTAGTAAGCTAGGTACAGTGTCACATTGGATATAACAAACTCTCAATGTTTAGACAATCCAGAATATGAACTTATAGTACCTCAGGATACGTGGAACTCATGAACAGTCGGTCGTTATATATTTCTTAGAAACCAGAACATGGAGTTAAGAAGAACACATGTGTATTTGAAATGTTTATTTACTAATGCCGTCTTCTCAGGCGTAGTATCTTAGATAATACAAGTACACATATTATCAGTAGCAAAATTACCAGCATAGTTACTAGTACATAAAAAGCGAATGGTGATAGTATGTTAACATGCTGTAAATGAATAAGAGTTAGCAACACTTATAAGCAGCCGCGGGCCGTGGAGGGAGTTACGGTGGGGCAGGGAGGCGGGGAGGGGGAGGGGCAAGGTAGAGGGGGCTCCACCCTGCTTCTCCCCCTCCCCGCCTCACCGTAACTCCCTCCACGGCCCGCGGCTGCTTATATCTCACCCTCCCTAATACACATATTATATTATTTGCTAAGAAGGTCTCTTTGTGTTGGTTTAGGGCGTGCCCATACTTTAGTGTCTTAGATTTGAAGGAATCACATCAGCATACACCAGCTCTCTCTTCATGTGAACCGCATCAACTGTTGTGTATGTGTGTTCGGCAAAGCAATATAAAACCCGCCTCATGCCCAGAATTGGCAGAAGTTGCACTTATGTTGTGAGTATGAAGTCGTGGAGATCAGACCTCATAACAATTCTGTATCGTGTTGTTCTTGAAACTTTAGCACTCGCTGTACAGATAGTTTAACAAGCAAAGCAGATAGTAGAGCAATAACATATTATTCTCATGTAAACCACGATGAACTACTAGGTGGAAAGCTAAAGCAACAACTAAGTGTCGTGTGCAGAAGTTGCAAAAAAGGAAAAATGGCGTTTAAACCGGTAATGAGCCCATGCTAACTTAACACGGTGTAAAGATATCCAGGACCTAGATGACACCTCCCCATGATCCGGAAACGAACTGAATAAGATAATAGAAGTGCCATCTCATGAGAGCAGATTGCAAGTTTATATGTGGACGGTCCGCAAGGTAAAGCATTAAAAACTAGGAAAATTTAATGCTAAAGAAAAATAAAACAGCCAACTACTTTATCGAGGCTTAAGCCAATAGGCAAGCTAAATAATAAAAACTTGACAAATAAGTCAATGAATTGTCAATGAAATGCTAGTACTCAGCATATCAAACATGAAAAAGGTCTATGACATAACTGTGTATGCAAAATAAGCTGCAACAGCCTCCAATAGGAAGTCACCGTCTTCATCCGAAAACAGTTCAGCCATCCAATTTAAAAGCGGAAAAGAACATACGTGCTCTCCCAGCACCGGATCCTCTATCACCATCAGAGGACAGCTCGGTGGGTTTTCAAGAAAGCTCTGTTCCAAGAAAGACTGTGCTGCCGCCAGTAAATTCCAGGGACCAAGTAGTCCATGCATCAATGCCACAGCCATAATCCTTTCGCCAGGACAAACCAACTTGTGAGTAATGATAGGAGTCATCAGCTGATTAAAGTCGACGTCAGGAGAAACCGGTCCGCAGAGACACAAATCAATGGCCCAATCGAAATCACAGGTCAGGCAGTGAAATACAGGCTGGACTCAGGTGAAGTAGGAGAATCGAAAAGATAATCCATATGCTGTGCTTAATATCGCCAACGGCATTGTGCCATAATATTCTAGCATGCGATTGCGGAACAGTGTCAGCAGCTGCAGGGTGGGAGGTTGCATAGGAGGGACATCATATTTAAAAATGTAAAAAAGCACAAGAGCGTCCGCTGGTAATGCAAGTAAAAATGCCAATCCACGAACCAGAGTGGAGAAAATAGAATGAAAGGAAGCAGGGATGAATCCAAAGATTTTCTCAAATGAAGTCACGAGACCACTGGTAACAACTTTAAAAAAGTGCGCCAGGGCCTTTGTGGAGGATGCGTTAAAGATAGTCGGAACCATCTTGCTGAAATTGAAAGGCAAATCTGAATTGAAAAGGGTCTGCACCTCTGTACGGGTGTTCGCTATGTGAAGCACGAAAGTTTCACGGGCCGAACTCAAGGCCACCTCTCTCTGAGACAAAAGAGCTCTTATTCTTGCCATGCCGTTGAAATCTGTCCCAAGGTTGGTATTTGTGGCCAGATTGAAAATTCCCTATGTTCATGTGTGGGAGGAAATAGAACATTTCTGCAGCAAATAACCCGTTCACTTACTGTTACGATAAAAGGAATACTTTTAATTAACTCAGAACAATCTTCATTATTGAGCATCAAATAACTACCATTTTCCAACAACTTGAACGTGGGGATGATAGCAGGAACTGGCGTGCCTTGCAACACGCAAGCCATATTTGGTCGGTGTTTGTTGCATGAACCGTGTAACTGTATGTGCCTACACATTAGTGAATGATCTGGCGTCTCAGTGCATTCCTCTCCATTCAGATAAACTTCTTGATCATCTTTGAAACATCTGTATGTGTATGGAAGCGACCAGACCTCATGAAGAAAAGCACTACCTAAAGGTTCATAACGACCTATTGGTATATATTTCATACAATTTGAAAACTTATATAAAGCAAAAGGCAGCGTTATTAAACCGTGGATAAGGCACGTTGCCAAAAAACCCGCAATCCTCTGCTGATGATGTCACTGAGCATGTCATGAATGATGTAATATGTGACATCATCAGCAGTGGATTACGGGTAATAGTATCTCTAGTTTACTCCCCTATAGCTGTCTTTCTTTTAACATAACTGTCTGTTTCCTTCCCTTATACTTACTGTTTTTGGTTCGCTTCCGGTTCGCGTACCGGCGAGCGAACTGGGAAGCGAACTAAGAGAAATAGAGGTTGGCACAGTTCCAAATATTGTACCAATTTTTTAATAACGGGGAGGTAGTTCTGAAAAGAACTTTTTTTTTTTTATTGTTTTTGTTGTTTTATATTTTTTTTATTTTTCGGAACATTTTTTTACTTTTTTTGAATTTTTCTGAACAGTTTTATATTTTTTTGGGTTTTTCTTGGAGGGGGCAATGAAAACGATTCATTGTAAAGGGCTCAACAGGAGCAACAAAACAAAAAAAGAAGTATTTATTATTTTGGGCGTTTCGTACAAACTTGCATATGATAGTCAATAGCTCTGTTGATCAGAGTGATGCTTCTTTCTCCGTAGGAAATGAATCCATCGCAAAATACGCAGATGTGTTTTACTTCACCAAATTTCATTTGTATATTTGGCACCATCTCCCTGCCCTCTGGTCCCGTTACTTCCGGTACAACAGATCTTCTGGCCATAATAGGGAGATTATCTAGGTCGTTCCGAAACTGTGCAGCACTGTAGTTGTTAGGATGCCACCTAGTCATATGGCGATGCATTGTGTAGTTTCCGAAACTGTATTTTTTCTCGGTTCCTCTGGACAGTCTATCTTGACATATAAGGCAAGTTACGTATCTTGCATTTACTTTTTTCTGACCTTTGGGAATTTTAAAAAATTGCCAAATGAAGTTTTCTTTCCGGTGAGACGTCCTGGGCTGCTCAGGCAAAAACTGCCTCTCTTCGTGCTCGTCGTCCTGTTCCTCTTCTTGTTGAATTATAACTTGAGCAGGTGGTCCACTCTTCCTTGGATGTGGTGGAGGTGGTGGGGAAGCACCAGCTGAAGCTACTAAAGAAGCCATTGCTCAGTGATCACAAAGGGTCTTTCTCTCACAATGATGAAAGTCAGAGTGAGGAAAGTGTGGTAAATAAATAAATAATACCCTATTTTTGAATGCATAAATGAATAACAGATAGCTCAATAAATAAGAGTCAAGATTCGAGGTAGTAGGAGTTTGCAGGTTTATTACAGCATAAAGGAATAGGATGGCAAGGCCCAGCAGCGCTGCCGGGGTCAGGATCGGGACAAGGGGAACAACTTTTTAATAACAGTGCGTGAGCATATATACATAACGCAAACACATAGCATTACATTGCAATAGGCGTAGCAGTGGGTGGAGCAAAAGGCGTGACGCGTAGCAGTCGCGAAAGATAAGGGTGAAAAGAGGTGTAACAGGGCGTATACATAGACATGTGATGCAAACGTAACAGAATATGTCATGAATGGGGCGGAAACCATGGAGGGGGCTACCTGAGGAGCCGGGACCTCTAACCTGATGGTGCGCGCAAACTAGCAATGACGTGTTACTAGGAGAAGCTGGGGGCTATGAACTCTGTGCTAGGAGCAGAGACTGAAGTCTGGAGAGTCAGGGCGACATGTACCTAAACAGTATCTAGTATCTGATGTTTAGAGAACATGTTGATATAAACTAGAAGTCAGGAGGGGAAAGGCTAACTTGATTCTAAGACTGGACCATGCATTATTCTACATGTAGTGCGTGATGAAGAATATTAAATGACCATTAAATGCAGTATTTCTCTAACGTGGAGACGTGAAGGCTAGACAATGACGGAAACTATCGATGCGATTCAGTAGCTTTAGGAATGCAGAGAAGGAGGACTGAACTGATAACTGGAATCATAACATATTCTTGGCAGACTCAGAGGCAGAGCCAGGGTGAGCCTGGCACTGCGAGGCAGGAAGTAAGTGAAGGGTCGAGGATACAGGTGGGGGCTGTATCGCTCCTCAGCGAGGCTTCAGGAGACAGGAGCTGAATCTGGTGTCCAGGCCCTTTTGAGGCCTAGAAACGGGGACTTTTCAATAGAATAACGTGCACACTGAGAAACGTGGCAACGTAACTTTACATAGGCCTGATATTCGTAGTATTCACGAGAACTGGAAACTGGCATACTAGAGGTGGACACAACTGTAATTGCGTCATTAATCGAACATAGGGAATGCATATGCATATTTAATCATGCACACATAACATATGATGGATGACACGTAGGGACACAGAACATGGCAAAATTTACTTTTCCACATTCCCTCCTTGTCACTACGTTTCCATCAGGAAACATCAATATTCATGATACCATCTATCATTTCATACAGTATCATTTGCTCGTCTCGAATTATCCTGGAACGGGATTTAGAACGGGGCTTGGGACTAGGAATACAAGAGGTAGCACAAATGCCGCAAATCGCAGGGCCACATTGTATACAGAGGCAGCAGCTGAATATGATCGCTACTGCAATACCTAGAAAGGACAAGACTTTCCATCCCCAGGCGGAAATTATATTCCAGAACCAACCGGACCATGTCCAGGTGCCTGGATCTTGGTGTAACAGATGGGCAATTTTATGGAGTCTGGTTATAGCTGAATAAACAGACGGCGCGTTATTTGGAATGAAAATGCAGCAACTAGATCCGATGACTCTACAGGCCCCGCCCCTATCGGCCAGTATGACGTCAAGGACGAGACGATTCTGTAAAACGACAAATCTCATAGCAGATTGCTCTTCAGTTAAGTTACCTAGAGCAGAGGCAGTCTCATTTACTACAGCTTCGAGGGTTCTGGTTAACCTACGGATTAGCTTACTATTCTGGATAGGTCCTATAAAGAAAAAGAAACCTCTGTTGAAATCTGTATACTGTTCTAGAGCAGTTTCAGTATAATCGACAATTTGGGACTCCCTTCTATGTCTAATGTGTACTAGATGTGTGTTTCTATGATAATCAGGTGGGGCTAGGAAAACTGGTGGCAGTAGGAAGGCAATGTAACAGGTTCCCTCCCAATCGAGGGGCAGACGAACATATGCAGTTTGACCACAAATAAAATAAGAATGACGTGAAGCTTTGAAAATGGATTTCCCACTGTCACTATACTTGACAATAGTAATACAATCACTATGTCCTACATGTACGGAACCATTATTTCGGACACATAATTCGCCTTTAACTGGTAGTACTGAAATAGCAGGTAAGTCTGGAGTAGTATCAGACTGAACATTCAGGACCATGAAATTCGAAGAATAGTTACCTAAATTATACACTTCATTTTCTAGATCTAACCCGGTTCTGTGGGCGAGACCTTGCTTGTCTGGGAAACATGTACTGTTAAGAAAAGACATATCTGTTGAGGATGACGTTAACGTGGACCATGCTCCACACGAACCATTATGTGAAAAAGGATAAGGAAAAAGTGGCAGAACTCCCTTCGGTATCTGGAAAGGGGGGAGTCGACCACACACCCAGCAATTAGTGGCATTGCTGGTCTGATGTGAGTAATGTAACATGCGGATGAAAGAATTATTTTTCATAGCGAGGCGGTAAGAGAGTTCATGAGGAGGCAGATCACTAAACGTGTGTTCTACTGTAGCATTAGCAGACTTATTTACATGAAGAACTGGGAAATACAAGAAAAATGCATAACTGGTGCAGGAAATCATAATGCTGAGAAACAATATGAAACATAGAAAAACGATACATCGAATTGAGTTTTGACTAACTCTCTCACTATGGGGGTCTATTTTATACATGTCAGAAACAGTTTAACCGTTTCACCTAGGGGAGGACTTAGACAATCAAACTGGCTGACTTATTTTACTAGACCGGAGTTTCAACTTATACTCCTGTTGCGGAGTTTTCTCTAACAGGGGAGGGTTTGTAGCAATGTCTTTTGCGGGACAGTCCTTGAGAGCAATATTTTGGCAATCCTTCAAATCCTGGGAAATGTTCTTTGAGACGGGTTTCAGTCCATAAAACTTTTTTATATGTGAAAGGTGCACCCAGCCTTTGCGACCTTCCAACTTCACGGCCGTACGGGTGGCGAGGAGGACCTGTCGGGGCTCCTTCCAGCGTGGCTCCAGCGGACTTGAGCGGTCAATTGCGGACAAGAACCATGGATCCTGGAACGATTTCATGCGGTGCCACCTCGGTATTGTCTGGAAATGCGGCGGCAACCTGTGAACGACAAGAGTTGAGGGCAGACATCAAGGAAGCTAGGTAATCTGTCAGCATATTACTTGAAACATCGGTAATACTTCGGGGTCTAGGAGTACCCCACATGTTAGGGGGGCGGCCGAAAACGACCTCATACGGGGACAGACCTGATCTGGAATGTGCGACCATGCGCATATAAAATAAAGCGACTGGCAGAGCTACTAGCCAGTCCACACCTTTCTCTTTACACACTTTTGCAATACGGATTTTCAGAGTCTGGTTATGTCTCTCTACGAGACCGGCTGCTTCAGGATGGCGTACACAATGAAACTTCCACTGGTACCCCAACAAAAGGGAAACATGCTTCATCAACTCAGATGAGAATGGCTGGCCGTTGTCAGAATATACGACTCTAGGGAGTCCATAACGGGGGAAGAACTCACGAACCAACTGCTTGGCAGTGGTCGCGGCGGTGTAATCTGGAACTGGATATGCTTCTGTCCACCTGGACAAAGCGCATACAACTACAAGGACATACTTGAAACCTCGACATCGCTCCATCTGAATATAATCCATCTGGAGGACTTCAAAAGGGTGGTCAGGGGGCTGGAATCCACCTTGTTCCACCGGGACACTTTTACCTGGATTAAACTGACAACATATCATACAGGTACGTACTTTCTGTTTGGCTGCAGCTCGTAAATGCTTGTTGAACCAGATGTTCTGGATACTGTCTAACATAGCTTTTTCTCCTAAATGTGCTGGACTATGTGCGGTATTAATAATGACTTGAACCATAGAGTCGGGGAGAAACCATGTGGCTCTACCCTTCGTTAACCATCCTTGATCTGTCTGGACCCCTCCTTGTTCGGACCATTTCTTGATTTCTTCGGGAGTAGCATGTAACTGGATATCTATGACATCTTGTGTAGGGTCCTTAACTGTCATGCATGTAATCGGATCTGGAGTGTGTGTCATGTTAACTGGAATGTCTAGAGTCTGTGCTGTAAGCTTGGCTGTGCGATCTGCTAAATCGTTACCTTGAGAAATAATGTCAGTAACTTTCGTATGTGCTTTGCACTTCATGATAGCGATAGATGTCGGTAAATGTATGGCATCTAACAGAGCTTGAATAAGGAGACCATGCTGAATCTTGGTTCCATGAGAAGTCATGAAACCTCTCTCCTGCCAGAGCACTCCGAAGTCGTGTACAACTCCAAATGCGTAGCGTGAATCTGTGTAAACATTAACTTTCAAGTTCTTGGCGTGTATGCAGGCTTGTGTCAGAGCAACTAGCTCTGCTGCTTGAGCGGACAGGGTGTCAATACGGTGTGTTTCAATAACTTCAGTGTCAGTAGTCACTGCATACGCGGCGACTAGTTCTCCTGTACTTGTTCTCATACATGAACCATCCACATAAAGTGTCAGGTCGGGGTCTGGTAACGGAATATCTGTCAGATCTTGTCTTGGCTTTGTCGTAATGTTAACTACTTCCACGCAGTCATGTGTGGCAGAATTCGGAGTAACTGATGGTAATAGTGTAGCAGGGTTCAGGATGTTGCAGCGTCTGATTTCTATATGTGGCTGGAACAGTGTCAATTCATAACCTGTTAAACGTGCAATTGTCAAGTGCTGAGTTTGTGTTCGGTTTAAAAGAACTTCCACGGAATGTGGAACTTGTACTGTCAAGGTATGTCCTAAGACTATGGAATCACTTTGTCTGATAGCTAGGGCTGCGGCTGCAACTGACTTGAGGCACGCAGGCAGAGCCTGGGCTACAGCATCTAATGTGCTCGAAAAATAAGCACAGGGCTTGTATTGTCCTGCTTGATCTTGTGTGAGAACAGATAATGCTGTACCTTCTCGTTCAGTGACGAAAAGTGTAAAAGGCTTACTGTAGTTCGGTGTCGCTAGAACTGGAGCTTGGCATAGGGCTTTCTTTAACTCATTGAAGCTAAGTGTATGTTCAGATGTCCAAGGGAGGACAGTCGATACGGCTGCCTCCTGTGTCGTTAACTGTATCAGTGGCTTGGCTAGAAATGCATACTGAGGAATCCATTGTCTGCAGTAAGAAGTAAGGCCGATAAAAGCACGTACCTTCTTCTGGGTCTTGGGCTGAGGAAGACTCGCTATTAACTGGATACGGTCTGGTGTCAACTGCCTACCCCTCTTGGACAGTAAGTGTCCTAAGTAGACCACTTGCTGGACACAGAATTGAAGCTTAGAAGGGGACACCTTGTGCCCCATCTCGGCTAGGAAATACAAGACTGTTAGGGATGCTCGCTCGCAAGCACGTTCAGAACGGGCTGTGATCAGGAGATCATCGACATACTGGAGCAGGGCAGTGTCAGTTGGCATGTGAATGTTGTCTAGTTGTCTCTTAAGTGCTTAACTGTAAATGCTAGGGCTTTCTGTGAAACCTTGAGGAGCGCGTGTGAACATATAGCTCCTTCCATTTAAACAAAATCCGAAAAGGAACTGGCTGTCTGGATGAATAGGGACACTGAAAAACGCGTTCTTGAGGTCGATTACAGTAAAGAACGTGGCTTCGGAATCTATGGCTGTCAATAGGGAAGAGATATCTGGAACGACTGGGTACTGAGGAATAATACACTTATTAAGCTCTCGTAGGTCAATCACTAATCGATATACTGGGGGTGCATTTGGATCAGTACGTTTCATGACTGGAATGATCGGAGAATTGCATACATTGGAGTCAGTTTCTACAACCACTCCTTGAGCCATGAGCTCGTCAATAATTTTGGATAAGGCTGCTACAGCCTCAGGTGGCAATCTGTACTGTCTGATTCGTGGTAACACCACACCTGGCTTGAGAGTCACACGATAGGGTGTGATTTGCATATAACCAACATCAGTTGGACCTTGCGCCCATAGATGCTGCGGAACATTAGACAATCTGGGATCAAAATCTCGTAATACATAGTGACCCTTAAAGTCACGTAGGAACAATCGTATTCCCTCTGGGGAACAGCATATAACTGCACCTAACTCTTTCAGTGTTTTAATGCCTAATAGGTTTTCTGGACATGACTTAGTAAGTAACAGATCAGTAGTGCGGGACAATGGACCTACTTCTAGAGTAACTGGCTTTGATATTTCATTTACAATGGGTTTTCCTGAAAATCCAAGGGAAACATTTCTTGAGCCTGAGAGCGGAGCCCCTGGAACTTCGGCGTGACTAATTGTGGTCCTACTTGCCCCTGTATCAATCAAAAACTTTCTGTCTTTCCCTAATACTTGACTGTGAACATAGGGACCTTCTTGATCTACAGGTATCTCGATGAGAGGCAAGCCTACCTCCCTCTCTAGGCTGTTTCATGAATACTGTTGGTACTCTGGATACTCAGACTGTGCATACTGGTACATCTGCTGTGTAACGTGCTGTGTTGCAGCAATAGGCTGCGGTGCGGTAACTGTCTGTGGTACATTCTGTGGCTGAGGAGTCTGTGAAACTTGTTCTTGTCTAGGCGGACGTGGTCTTTCTTTAGTCTTACCAGTAGCTATGTTGTGTTTCAGAACTGCACACTCGTTTATAAAATGACCTGGCTGTTTACAATAATTGCAGTTCCCTTTAACGGGAGCTGCAGGATGACTGGCTTGATTCGGACCCCTCTTCTGACTGTCTTGAGGAACAGATTGTGCAACTAGTACTTTCATTTTCGTGTCTTTCATACGTTTTCTCTCGTGTTCTTGTTCTTCCCTGATCCTATTCTGGTGGTATTGGAGCATCTGCAACATCTGGGACGGGGTATTAGCTTGCCAGGTACTTTCGACTTTCAAAACTCGATTTTTAATTTGTGGACTTGAATTCTCGACTAATTTAGTAACAAAAAGGTGAGGGTATGACTCACTACTTGTCTTGAGGCCACTGTTGATGCTAAAACATTTCTCAAATCTGGAATAAAAATCACTAATATCTTCGTCTTGTTTCTGTTTACAGGCTGAGATTGCATCCCAGTCTTCTTTTCTAGTTGTCAATAATCTAGGTAAAACTTGTATTAATAATTCTGGTAATTCTTTACATTTCGCTCCAAGACCGGTACCTGGTACTCGTGCCTTGTCTTCAGCTTCTAGAACTGCCCAATTGATCTTTTTCTCTCCCACCTCCCATTCTTTTTCCTTGAGCTTTTCATACACCCCTGCGAGCAGCAGAACCTTTAACATTTTAATTATATCTGGATACGTGTATTCTCCCATACGGAGCATGTCTTTTAATTCTCTATGGAACCCTGCTGGATCTTTATCATGACAGGGAATTAATTTCTTCATCTCTAGGAGTTCCATCTTTGTAATCGGAGTGTAAACAAACACTCGTTCTAGTTCGCCACCCGTTCCTCTAACTGGGTGGACTTCTCGTAACGGATTCTGTCTCTCTATGTAAAAGGGTTTACTTTCTGGGGGTGAGACATGAACAAAACGCGGATTCAAAAACGTTCTATATTTGTGACGCTGTTCTAGAATGACACTAATTAAGTCGGTACCTAAACCTTTCCATCTATACTGGAGTAACTCGTTCAGGATATCGTGTAACGGGCCTGGATCAGAGTGCTGACCCTCATACAATGTAATGAGGTGCTGAATCATATACATACCCGCCATTCGTTGCTCGGCTGGGGGCATTTTCAGAAACATTTGTGCCACTATTTCGTCTGGAAAAGTGGTAGAATCAGTAATCCATCGGACTGCTGATCGGGCTAGTTCTTGTTCATGCATGGTACTTAACTCACTGTAACCGATTCGTGATTTCAGAATGTGATCGGTAGCTTGAAACACTTGTTCTAGAGAACCTTGTTCTGGTGCTGGATGATGGAAAATAGACTTGTGTTCTAGGCGTAAATGGCGATCTGGAAATCTAGATTTTCCTACATACGCTATTCTGTCAGGATTCTCGTCGTCTAACTCTTCAGGATCAGAGTTACTTTCTTTCTCGCTTACTTGTGCTGCTTTACGTTGTTCGTGTATTCTTATTATTTCTTTACGAATTTTCTTGTACATACTCTCCATAGCACCGACGGTCTTGTGCTTACCCTCGGCTATATTATCACTCCACCTTGTCAGGGTTTTCATTTCAGCCGGATCTTTAGACGGGTAATCTTGTTCTCTTATTAGACAATTGATCAGAAACTTTAATATCATGAGCTGGGTCTCAGCTTTCCTTTGAGACATGGCCTCGCCAATGCTTTCTGGATCATCCCCTGTACGGATGAAGCGATATATTCTGTCTAGATCTTCTTTCATATTCGGTAAGGTGACTAGATACTCGGCCACCTTTCTTACGCGGAATGAATATAAAACCAGATTATCCTCGCCTGGGACTGGATCATAGCCGCATTCGGCAAGGGATTTTCTTATTTCTGCTACAGTCTGATGTCTGGGCGTACGCTGTGATGCTTGTATATGTAATTCGGCTGTCGTTAAACGCTTGTGTGGCGGCGGGGTTTGAGGAGTACCTCCCCCTGCGGCCCCTAAACTAGAGTCGTCTACTGAGGCTCTTCGTCCTGGCAGAGTGGGAAATGGAAATGTAGGCTGGACTTGTATGGCGGGCTGGACCGGGGGTACCGTAACAGGTACTCCGGTGTCTGGAGGAGCGGGAAGTGCCTGATTTACAGGGACTGGTGGAGCGCGAACAGGATTTGCATATTCTGGGACTATGTCGTCCAAATAGGACGAAATAAAAATATCAGCTGCGGTCGGTTTGTGACGCAGCTTGGTCGGAACTAATGGTGGCGGGAAATTACTGGATGCCTCTGGGGTCACTTTTGGCAAGCCCTCGGCAAGGAGAGGATACATACCCCTAATAAGGGCATGCCTCTGTCTGTCTGACTGTTCGGCTTTGACTTGTTCACCTATCTCGATTAGTTCTTTTTCATGGGCTCGTTCCAAGGATTCTCTACTTAATTCTGACTTTCTGATTTCTTTTTCAGTTCTTTTATGAGCTTCTTTGCGCCATAACTCGATGGCATCTTTCTGTGACTGTCTGGCTTTCTTTTTCCATAATGCCTCTTCTACTCGCATGATGCATTCGGCATCCCATGTACCCGATACGGGCCATCGGTACTTCTCTTCTAACTGTTTGGTATACTCTACCCATAAATCTAGATACAGTATGGCGCTTATGCCATGCTTCTGATACATAAAATGACCTGGACTGTCCCTAGGCGGGACAGGAACTGCTGCTTCCAGCAGACCCTTTCTAGTTTTTAACTGGCGTAACTTAGAAAACAAGGGCATGACTGGACTGTAATCTAGACACAATACAATACACAATGAACACGATACTTATTCCCCATTCATACCACGACATTAAAATACATGAAGAACATTTAAAAATAACAGTTCGAACAGAATACTACCTGGAATACGGAACACAGAATACATGAATTTTCTCGAACAGAACTGACTAGAACAGGAACTAGATGCACTGCTAAAACAGTACGAAACTTACCGGTCTCATAAAGAGACACGTCAGGACCCGCATCCACCGAAGTGGACACTTCGTTTGTGGGTCTGTGTACCACCAACCCACGGACCAGAGTCAATTAAATTGACCCTGTCTAGATACTACCCCAGTAATGGTACTCACCGGGCAGCAAGAACGGAAGGCCTCAGACTGGACTGGACTGCTTCGACGCCGGACGGACGAACTTCGGACTTCTGTTACAGGTGGGCCTCCGGATACCTCGGACCTTGGACTCTCGGCTTGGGCTCTGGTCGGGACTCGCCGCGTTCCTCCACCGTCTCGTCTGGATGCTGGACCGCCTCCTCCGTCTCCTCCGTGGGCCTGAGGGATACTTGAAGCAGAAATATCTGCCGGTGCGCAGAAGAGTTCCGTCACGACTGTAGAGGGTCAGGGGGTCGGCGTGGCTTCACCGACGCGTGGGGAAAGGGCAAGTCCCTATTCGGGCGCCATTATGTGGTAAATAAATAAATAATACCCAATTTTTGAATGCATAAATGAATAACAGATAGCTCAATAAATAAGAGTCAAGATTCGAGGTAGTAGGAGTTTGCAGGTTTATTACAGCATAAAGGAATAGGATGGCAAGGCCCAGCAGCGCTGCCGGGGTCAGGATCGGGACAAGGGGAACAACTTTTTAATAACAGTGCGTGAGCATATATACATAACGCAAACACATAGCATTACATTGCAATAGGCGTAGCAGTGGGTGGAGCAAAAGGCGTGACGCGTAGCAGTCGCGAAAGATAAGGGTGAAAAGAGGTGTAACAGGGCGTATACATAGAAATGTGATGCAAACGTAACAGAATATGTCATGAATGGGGCGGAAACCATGGAGGGGGCTACCTGAGGAGCCGGGACCTCTAACCTGATGGTGCGCGCAAACTAGCAATGACGTGTTACTAGGAGAAGCTGGGGGCTATGAACTCTGTGCTAGGAGCAGAGACTGAAGTCTGGAGAGTCAGGGCGACATGTACCTAAACAGTATCTAGTATCTGATGTTTAGAGAACATGTTGATATAAACTAGAAGTCAGGAGGGGAAAGGCTAACTTGATTCTAAGACTGGACCATGCATTATTCTACATGTAGTGCGTGATGAAGAATATTAAATGACCATTAAATGCAGTATTTCTCTAACGTGGAGACGTGAAGGCTAGACAATGACGGAAACTATCGATGCGATTCAGTAGCTTTAGGAATGCAGAGAAGGAGGACTGAACTGATAACTGGAATCATAACATATTTTTGGCAGACTCAGAGGCAGAGCCAGGGTGAGCCGGGCACTGCGAGGCAGGAAGTAAGTGAAGGGTCGAGGATACAGGTGGGGGCTGTATCGCTCCTCAGCGAGGCTTCAGGAGACAGGAGCTGAATCTGGTGTCCAGGCCCTTTTGAGGCCTAGAAACGGGGACTTTTCAATAGAATAACGTGCACACTGAGAAACGTGGCAACGTAACTTTACATAGGCCTGATATTCGTAGTATTCACGAGAACTGGAAACTGGCATACTAGAGGTGGACACAACTGTAATTGCGTCATTAATCGAACATAGGGAATGCATATGCATATTTAATCATGCACACATAACATATGATGGATGACACGTAGGGACACAGAACATGGCAAAATTTACTTTTCCACAAAAGGAGGGATTTTCATCATTTGGGAAAAACAAGAGTTCTCAACCAATCAAAAGTGTTCATTTTAGATTATATGACCTAGTCTTACATCATTAGGAAACCAAAAGTGAAATGAACCAATGAAAAGTGTTATTACCAAGTCACATGACTTGCTGTGTTTACGTTAAGTGCTTTGCAGGGCCTCCCGGTTTGCTTCCAGAAACCTGCGCTTTGCGACTCGCTTCGCGTACCAGTTCGCTAACGTAGCACGTCATATGACGTATCACGCGACAACGTGAAACGTCATGCGGACGGGAGGCGTCACGATGTTGTTTTCTAACGCGGCACTTGCGGTAAAGAAACGTTTACCGGCTCGCGGTCTATTTCGCGGCATCAAGGTCAGCTAACGGGAAGCTTCCCGATTCGCGAAGCGGGAACGAAGAAAAAAAAATATTAAAAAAAAAAATTATTCATAAACCTATAAAATATATTTTTGGATTTAAAGAAGAATACATTTTACAGCTACAGATATTAGCTGTTAAAAAACCAATGAAATTCACAGAAAAAACCATAGGTTATAGACCATATATAGTTAGGAATTAGCATTTACAAAACCTTGAAAAAACCATAGGTTATAGACCATATATAGTTAGGAATTAGCATTTAGAAAACCTTATTTTACTCACACAAAACCATTGAAATTCCATATATAGTTAGTTGCACTAACTATATATCGCGCACCCGCAATCCACTGCTGATGATGTCACATATTACATCATTCATGACATGGTCAGTGACATCACTGATGACATCACTGATGACATCTCAAATGACATCACTGATGACATCATCTAGTGTCTGTGTGTTTTTGTAAAGTTTAAATACGTTTTACATATTGAAGAATGAGTGGATGTATGGAAGACTGAGTGTGTGTGTGGCTGGCTGGGAGGTGTGTGACTCTGTGCATATCAATGTGTACTTGTATCAGTGATTGTATAAGAGAGTAAGTATGTGTTAGTATATGTGTGAAAAGTATGGTGTTCTGTGTTTAACTATAGATGAGGAAATCGAAGTGTGATTGATTCTTCACAGGACTGACTAGGTGTATGAGTGCATATGATAGTGTTCTAATAATAACTGACTGTATGTATGAGTAATTGTATGGGTGAATGTGTGTGTAGACGTACGAATCAGTGAGTGCGTATGTAGTAACTGGTATTGGTGTGTCATGATGTCATCAGTGATGTCATTTGAGATGTCATCAGTGATGTCATTTCAGATGTCATTAGTGATGTCATCAGTGATGTCACTGAAGTATGGTGTTCTGTGTTTAACTGTATAGATGAAGAAATGGAAGTGTGATTGATTCTTTACAGGACTGACTTGGTGTGTGAGTAACTCCATGGATGAGTGGCAGTGTGTGACTGTCTGCATAGGTGTATGAGTGCATATGATAGTGTTGTAATAATGAGTGACTGTATGTATGAGTGATTGTATGGGTGAATGAGTGAATGTGTGTGTAGACGTAGGAATCAGTGAGTGCGTATGTAGTAACTGGTATTGGTGTGTCATCAGTGATGTCATCAGTGATGTCACTGACCATGTCATGAATGATGTAATATGTGACATCATCAGCAGTGGATTGCGGGTGCGCGATATATAGTTAGTGCAACTAACTATATATGGAATTTCAATGGTTTTGTGTGAGTAAAATAAGGTTTTCAAAATGCTAATTCCTAACTATATATGGTCTATAACCTATGTTTTTTTCAGTGAATATATATATATATACTTAAAACCCACAGTTTGGAACTCCCTGCTTTAAATAGAAAATAGCACCATAGACTTCACACACGTTTGTGTTTCTAAGAATAGTTTGCCTTAGGGTGGATTTTTATCCTTGTGTTTTTAGGCATCCGTCTTTGTGTACATGTTGCTCTTGGATCTCATGATAAACCAGCATTGAGAAAGCTATCCAGCCAACGAATGGGCAGTGGGTAGTCTGGGATGGGCCGCAGGGGGCACAGTGGCTGGGGAAACGAGTGGCACAGAAGGCAGAAGGGCACAAAAAACGAGGGGAAAACTAAGTGGGACAGAGGGCAGAAGGGCACAAAAGACGAGGGAAAAACGAGTGGAACAGAGGGCAGAAAGGCACAAAAGACGAGGGGAAAATGAGTGGAATAAAGTGCAGAAAGGCACAAAAAACAAGTGGAACAGAGGGCAGAAAGATGCAAAACCAGTGGAACAGAGGGCAGAAGGGCACAAAAAAAGAGTGCAACAGAAGGCAGAAGGGCACAAAAAGCGAGGGAACAACGAGTGGAACAGAAGGCAACAGGGGTACAAACGTGGGAAAAACGAGTGGCACAGAGGGCAGACGGGCACAAAAAACGAATGGCACAGAGGCAAAATACAGAATGCAGAAATATAGGGGCAGCTAAGAACAGAAGGCAGAACGGGCAGAGGCACGGGGGCAGCGAGGGGAATAGAGGGAAGAAAAAATGGGCACGGACCACGTACAGGCAGCGGGGGAAGACAGACAACGACAGTCACAGACAAAACAATGAAAATACAGGCAATACAATAAAAGCAATAAAACGTTGAAAGGCACATGTGTATAGGTTACCATTACTTGGCAGGCAGGTAAAAATAGATGCAGCCAGGATCAGCAGTAGGATTTCGTGCTGCTGTCTGATTGCTCACTTTCCACAAGCCCTTGGGTACCACTAAATAATACACTGCTGTATGCATACATGTCCATGCCAATAGACCCAATTCAGGCTGTCTCCCTCTCGAAATTGCCTCTGCTTCAAAAGGCGTTTTTAAAAAGAAATTGAAATTGTACAAATTGCTTGGAGGTCCCCAGCTTCCAGTAGTGATTCAGTGGGGGTCCTCAGGAGTCAAAAGTTTGGGAACCACTGGTCTACACTACTCCACTTCACACTGCACCCTTCTCTGCACCACTCCATGCCTCTTTCCATTAAGCCATGCCACTCCGCGCCATGCCACTCCACTCCACACCACTAAATGCCACTCCACGCCAATGCACTTAACCCCACACTACTCTACTAGGCACTACTGCAGTCTACACCACTCCGTGCCATTTCACTCTATGCCACTCTACTCTTCAACACTGCACTCTAAGCCAATGCACTCCACACTCCTTCAATCTGAAAAACAGTTAGTTATAGATTCCTTACCTTAGAATTGCCCCCAGGTGTCAGACTGGATCCGGCGAATTTTTTTGTCCGCAGTACCCCTGCGTGTCAAAAGGTGGGGTCGGTCGGCTACTCGTTAGCCGCTGGAGTCGTGGTCACTGGGATAACGTTGCAGTAGCTACTTAGAAGCCGACCTCGCGCACTGAGATCTGTACTTTCTTTTTCTGCACCAGCCAGCGCAGCTCTGGAGAGAGCGGTACCGTCCGTCACTTTTTGGCTGACTTTTTGGCAACTTTTGTCGACATTATTTTTGAGTCTTCGACTCCAGGTGCACGAAGAAAGCCCGGTTTAAAGGCCTGCGGTTCCTGTAACCGACTGATGTTGGTGATGGATCCGCACCGCGTGTGCCGGTTCTTCATGGAGCGCGACCACGACCCCAAGTCATGCTCCAACTGCCGGACCATGAATCCGAAGTCTTTGCGGGACCGGTCCCCCGATCTAGCCCAGTCACCAGGGAGTGTAACTTGGTAGGGGATCCTCCCACCCCATCGGCATCCCCACTCCTCCATCTATCCCGACCCAACTCCATCACATCATTCCAGTCCCCCCCCCCCCCCACAACAGAAAGTGTATCTGGCATACCCCCATAGAGTCAGAAGTCGTTCCACTAAGGACCACTGTAACGGCGGTGGAGCATACACGCTGCCCAGCGTCAATGTATTCTCCCCAATTCTACCCTGTACGAAGACATATCTTCTCTGCGTATCTGACCAAATTCTCTCATGTGCATAGGGGACCCTGTGATGGATTAATATCGCCACACCCCATGAGCCCCGTGTGAAGCCTGAATGAAATACATGGTGATATCCATACCGCTGTAGACGTAGGACTTTAGTACCCAGCAAGTGTGTTTCCTGTGGCAGGAGCACGTCGGCAGTAGCTCGTTTGGCATAGTGAAGAATGGCCCCTCGCTTTACCTTGTCCAGTGCCCCACCAACATTCCAGCTAACAATGCACAGGGAACCAAGGACTATCTGCCTACCCTTCTGCGTGCCAGACATTACAAATGACTTGTATCCTTGTGGCCTGCGTATGTGTTTTCCGGTGTGTGCGATGAGTCGCAAGCTACCAACATGGACGCGCAATCAAACAAATGGAACAACCCCCCCCCACCCCATACCTCACGAACATGGAAGTATCTGTCGCGGCCGGATAGGAACCAAGTCCCCAACCGGGGGATATGAGCCATACCTCCCAATGGATCCCCAACTGGCCACCCATAGCCCTCGGGCCTTACCCTGTCCCACCCATCACTGCGTGACCATGTGCCCAGCCCATAACATTGTGCCTGTTTGAACATCATGCCACAGTCTCCAGATTCTCAGCCCCTGCCAGTTCCACGGATCAGTCCGCCGGGGCCTGTCTCTCTGTGTCAAATCCACCTGCCGGAGGGCGGTGCTGGACAGCGAACGACGCCTGGACCTCGATCTCCTGTTACCCCTCCGTTGGCCTCGGAGGCCCCCCCGGGCCACCTCGCTCGACGATGAGTCCGATTCCTTGCCTGGTGGCGTGTGAACTTGCAATTTCACAGTCTCGTCAGTGCATTTAAAGACTTCCTTCGGAGAGTCAAAGAAATGCGTGCAAGATTGGTAAACTACTCAGGCGGGCCGGAAACAGCCATGCGTATTGGAGCTTAAGGTCCCGGAGGCGAGCTTTGGACGCCAGAAAGGATTGTCGCTGCTGCTGCACCATGATTCAGAAAAGGGGGTGGTGATGAACAGAGTGCCTGAATTAAGCAGACCACTCTTACCCAGTCCAAAGATCAGGGCTTGATCCATCACCGTTTTTTAGCTCACTGCACCATCCCAGCTCAGAACTTGGCTATATGCAAATTAGTCTGTTCCTGTCCCAGTGCATGATGGGAACAGGGCAAACCAAACTACCAAGCCAATTCTTGTACTCCATCAGGATTCAAGCAAGCCGGGCCGAAGAGGCTGAAATGCCAGAAACCGGTCCCCGGTAGCTTGTCTCCTTTCTGGTGAAGAATTGGCTTGGTAGTTTGGTCTGCCCTGTTCCCATGATGCACTGGGCCAGGGACAGACTAATTTGCATATAGCCAGGTTCTGAGCTGGGATGGGGCAGTGAGATAAATAACGGTGATGGATCAAGCCCTGATCTTTGGACTGGGTAAGAGTGGTCTGCTTAATTCAGACACTCTGTTCATCACCACCCCCTTTTCTGTATCGTTTTTGGCCACTATAGGTGTGGCAGGGTATACTCAGACATGAGTCCCTTTCTCACTGCTCCATCAGGATTCAAGCAAGCCGGGCCGAAGAGGCTGAAATGCCAGAAACCGGTCCCCGGTAGCTTGTCTCCTTTCTGGTGAAGAATTGGCTTGGTAGTTTGGTCTGCCCTGTTCCCATGATGCACTGGGCCAGGGACAGACTAATTTGCATATAGCCAGGTTCTGAGCTGGGATGGGGCAGTGAGATAAATAACGGTGATGGATCAAGCCCTGATCTTTGGACTGGGTAAGAGTGGTCTGCTTAATTCAGACACTCTGTTCATCACCACCCCCTTTTCTGTATCGTTTTTGGCCACTATAGGTGTGGCAGGGTATACTCAGACATGAGTCCCTTTCTCACTGCTCCATCAGGATTCAAGCAAGCCGGGCCGAAGAGGCTGAAATGCCAGAAACCGGTCCCCGGTAGCTTGTCTCCTTTCTGGTGAAGAATTGGCTTGGTAGTTTGGTCTGCCCTGTTCCCATGATGCACTGGGCCAGGGACAGACTAATTTGCATATAGCCAGGTTCTGAGCTGGGATGGGGCAGTGAGATAAATAACGGTGATGGATCAAGCCCTGATCTTTGGACTGGGTAAGAGTGGTCTGCTTAATTCAGACACTCTGTTCATCACCACCCCCTTTTCTGTATCGTTTTTGGCCACTATAGGTGTGGCAGGGTATACTCAGACATGAGTCCCTTTCTCACTGCTCCATCAGGATTCAAGCAAGCCGGGCCGAAGAGGCTGAAATGCCAGAAACCGGTCCCCGGTAGCTTGTCTCCTTTCTGGTGAAGAATTGGCTTGGTAGTTTGGTCTGCCCTGTTCCCATGATGCACTGGGCCAGGGACAGACTAATTTGCATATAGCCAGGTTCTGAGCTGGGATGGGGCAGTGAGATAAATAACGGTGATGGATCAAGCCCTGATCTTTGGACTGGGTAAGAGTGGTCTGCTTAATTCAGACACTCTGTTCATCACCACCCCCTTTTCTGTATCGTTTTTGGCCACTATAGGTGTGGCAGGGTATACTCAGACATGAGTCCCTTTCTCACTGCTCCATCAGGATTCAAGCAAGCCGGGCCGAAGAGGCTGAAATGCCAGAAACCGGTCCCCGGTAGCTTGTCTCCTTTCTGGTGAAGAATTGGCTTGGTAGTTTGGTCTGCCCTGTTCCCATGATGCACTGGGCCAGGGACAGACTAATTTGCATATAGCCAGGTTCTGAGCTGGGATGGGGCAGTGAGATAAATAACGGTGATGGATCAAGCCCTGATCTTTGGACTGGGTAAGAGTGGTCTGCTTAATTCAGACACTCTGTTCATCACCACCCCCTTTTCTGTATCGTTTTTGGCCACTATAGGTGTGGCAGGGTATACTCAGACATGAGTCCCTTTCTCACTGCTCCATCAGGATTCAAGCAAGCCGGGCCGAAGAGGCTGAAATGCCAGAAACCGGTCCCCGGTAGCTTGTCTCCTTTCTGGTGAAGAATTGGCTTGGTAGTTTGGTCTGCCCTGTTCCCATGATGCACTGGGCCAGGGACAGACTAATTTGCATATAGCCAGGTTCTGAGCTGGGATGGGGCAGTGAGATAAATAACGGTGATGGATCAAGCCCTGATCTTTGGACTGGGTAAGAGTGGTCTGCTTAATTCAGACACTCTGTTCATCACCACCCCCTTTTCTGTATCGTTTTTGGCCACTATAGGTGTGGCAGGGTATACTCAGACATGAGTCCCTTTCTCACTGCTCCATCAGGATTCAAGCAAGCCGGGCCGAAGAGGCTGAAATGCCAGAAACCGGTCCCCGGTAGCTTGTCTCCTTTCTGGTGAAGAATTGGCTTGGTAGTTTGGTCTGCCCTGTTCCCATGATGCACTGGGCCAGGGACAGACTAATTTGCATATAGCCAGGTTCTGAGCTGGGATGGGGCAGTGAGATAAATAACGGTGATGGATCAAGCCCTGATCTTTGGACTGGGTAAGAGTGGTCTGCTTAATTCAGACACTCTGTTCATCACCACCCCCTTTTCTGTATCGTTTTTGGCCACTATAGGTGTGGCAGGGTATACTCAGACATGAGTCCCTTTCTCACTGCTCCATCAGGATTCAAGCAAGCCGGGCCGAAGAGGCTGAAATGCCAGAAACCGGTCCCCGGTAGCTTGTCTCCTTTCTGGTGAAGAATTGGCTTGGTAGTTTGGTCTGCCCTGTTCCCATGATGCACTGGGCCAGGGACAGACTAATTTGCATATAGCCAGGTTCTGAGCTGGGATGGGGCAGTGAGATAAATAACGGTGATGGATCAAGCCCTGATCTTTGGACTGGGTAAGAGTGGTCTGCTTAATTCAGACACTCTGTTCATCACCACCCCCTTTTCTGTATCGTTTTTGGCCACTATAGGTGTGGCAGGGTATACTCAGACATGAGTCCCTTTCTCACTGCTCCATCAGGATTCAAGCAAGCCGGGCCGAAGAGGCTGAAATGCCAGAAACCGGTCCCCGGTAGCTTGTCTCCTTTCTGGTGAAGAATTGGCTTGGTAGTTTGGTCTGCCCTGTTCCCATGATGCACTGGGCCAGGGACAGACTAATTTGCATATAGCCAGGTTCTGAGCTGGGGTGGGGCAGTGAGATAAATAACGGTGATGGATCAAGCCCTGATCTTTGGACTGGGTAAGAGTGGTCTGCTTAATTCAGACACTCTGTTCATCACCACCCCCTTTTCTGTATCGTTTTTGGCCACTATAGGTGTGGCAGGGTATACTCAGACATGAGTCCCTTTCTCACTGCTCCATCAGGATTCAAGCAAGCCGGGCCGAAGAGGCTGAAATGCCAGAAACCGGTCCCCGGTAGCTTGTCTCCTTTCTGGTGAAGAATTGGCTTGGTAGTTTGGTCTGCCCTGTTCCCATGATGCACTGGGCCAGGGACAGACTAATTTGCATATAGCCAGGTTCTGAGCTGGGATGGGGCAGTGAGATAAATAACGGTGATGGATCAAGCCCTGATCTTTGGACTGGGTAAGAGTGGTCTGCTTAATTCAGACACTCTGTTCATCACCACCCCCTTTTCTGTATCGTTTTTGGCCACTATAGGTGTGGCAGGGTATACTCAGACATGAGTCCCTTTCTCACTGCTCCATCAGGATTCAAGCAAGCCGGGCCGAAGAGGCTGAAATGCCAGAAACCGGTCCCCGGTAGCTTGTCTCCTTTCTGGTGAAGAATTGGCTTGGTAGTTTGGTCTGCCCTGTTCCCATGATGCACTGGGCCAGGGACAGACTAATTTGCATATAGCCAGGTTCTGAGCTGGGATGGGGCAGTGAGATAAATAACGGTGATGGATCAAGCCCTGATCTTTGGACTGGGTAAGAGTGGTCTGCTTAATTCAGACACTCTGTTCATCACCACCCCCTTTTCTGTATCGTTTTTGGCCACTATAGGTGTGGCAGGGTATACTCAGACATGAGTCCCTTTCTCACTGCTCCATCAGGATTCAAGCAAGCCGGGCCGAAGAGGCTGAAATGCCAGAAACCGGTCCCCGGTAGCTTGTCTCCTTTCTGGTGAAGAATTGGCTTGGTAGTTTGGTCTGCCCTGTTCCCATGATGCACTGGGCCAGGGACAGACTAATTTGCATATAGCCAGGTTCTGAGCTGGGATGGGGCAGTGAGATAAATAACGGTGATGGATCAAGCCCTGATCTTTGGACTGGGTAAGAGTGGTCTGCTTAATTCAGACACTCTGTTCATCACCACCCCCTTTTCTGTATCGTTTTTGGCCACTATAGGTGTGGCAGGGTATACTCAGACATGAGTCCCTTTCTCACTGCTCCATCAGGATTCAAGCAAGCCGGGCCGAAGAGGCTGAAATGCCAGAAACCGGTCCCCGGTAGCTTGTCTCCTTTCTGGTGAAGAATTGGCTTGGTAGTTTGGTCTGCCCTGTTCCCATGATGCACTGGGCCAGGGACAGACTAATTTGCATATAGCCAGGTTCTGAGCTGGGATGGGGCAGTGAGATAAATAACGGTGATGGATCAAGCCCTGATCTTTGGACTGGGTAAGAGTGGTCTGCTTAATTCAGACACTCTGTTCATCACCACCCCCTTTTCTGTATCGTTTTTGGCCACTATAGGTGTGGCAGGGTATACTCAGACATGAGTCCCTTTCTCACTGCTCCATCAGGATTCAAGCAAGCCGGGCCGAAGAGGCTGAAATGCCAGAAACCGGTCCCCGGTAGCTTGTCTCCTTTCTGGTGAAGAATTGGCTTGGTAGTTTGGTCTGCCCTGTTCCCATGATGCACTGGGCCAGGGACAGACTAATTTGCATATAGCCAGGTACTGAGCTGGGATGGGGCAGTGAGATAAATAACGGTGATGGATCAAGCCCTGATCTTTGGACTGGGTAAGAGTGGTCTGCTTAATTCAGACACTCTGTTCATCACCACCCCCTTTTCTGTATCGTTTTTGGCCACTATAGGTGTGGCAGGGTATACTCAGACATGAGTCCCTTTCTCACTGCTCCATCAGGATTCAAGCAAGCCGGGCCGAAGAGGCTGAAATGCCAGAAACCGGTCCCCGGTAGCTTGTCTCCTTTCTGGTGAAGAATTGGCTTGGTAGTTTGGTCTGCCCTGTTCCCATGATGCACTGGGCCAGGGACAGACTAATTTGCATATAGCCAGGTTCTGAGCTGGGATGGGGCAGTGAGATAAATAACGGTGATGGATCAAGCCCTGATCTTTGGACTGGGTAAGAGTGGTCTGCTTAATTCAGACACTCTGTTCATCACCACCCCCTTTTCTGTATCGTTTTTGGCCACTATAGGTGTGGCAGGGTATACTCAGACATGAGTCCCTTTCTCACTGCTCCATCAGGATTCAAGCAAGCCGGGCCGAAGAGGCTGAAATGCCAGAAACCGGTCCCCGGTAGCTTGTCTCCTTTCTGGTGAAGAATTGGCTTGGTAGTTTGGTCTGCCCTGTTCCCATGATGCACTGGGCCAGGGACAGACTAATTTGCATATAGCCAGGTTCTGAGCTGGGATGGGGCAGTGAGATAAATAACGGTGATGGATCAAGCCCTGATCTTTGGACTGGGTAAGAGTGGTCTGCTTAATTCAGACACTCTGTTCATCACCACCCCCTTTTCTGTATTGCTGCTGCACCAGACGCGTGTAGTCTGGGAATATGAGGATACGTGCGTTATCACAGGTGAGGGATTGCTTAGCTCTGGCCTGCTTCAGGATAGCGTCGCGGTCCATATAATTTAGGAACTTGGCAATGATTGGCCGTGGGCGGGCCTCCTGCGGGGGCTTCTGCATTAGGGCCCTATGAGCCCGCTCCACCACGAAGCAGCGAGAGTGGGCATCTGGGGGGAGCTAGCCCTCCAGCCACCGCGTCAGGAAACGCTCCACGCTGTCTCCCTCGCAGCCCTCTGGAAATCCCACGAAGCGAAGGTTGTTTCTCCAGGCCCGCCCATCAGCATCCTCAGCCCGCAGCGCCAGACCTTTCTGAATCTTCTCCATGGCGCCACTTTTTTCTTTAAGGTCGTGACGTCATCCACCACCTCCGATATGTGGGTCTCGGTTGCCGTAATACGTTCCACTGCATTCCGCAAGTCCTGCCTCAACAGCATGACATCAGAGCCCACGGCCCCAATCTTAGCGTCTAGCATATCTCTGGACTGGTAATGGCCGCCAGGAGTGCCGCATTGTCTGGTACCTCCCCTGAGTCCCCGCAGTCCCTGCAGCAGCACCCGCCCCTGTGAATTTGTCAATGGTGCCCTGCTTGGTGTGGCCCCTTCCGCCCTAATCGTGTGTCATGGTTGTAGAGTAGGTGCTTCTCCCAATCAATCAAGAGCGGCCACTCGGGGGGCAGATAGTTGGAACAGTCCGAAATCCTGGAATCGTGACCCCAAAACAGTCGTCACCTCCTCCAGGCCACTTAGCAGATTGTGACCGCCACGATGCCGCATAAGATGGCCGTTGGTTCACCCTCGCCCCACCACGTAGGGCCTCACCGCTAGGGCCCGATCCGACCGCTGCCACAGACCCTGGTAATGCCCGAAGGGCCACCAAAGCCACTGTCCAAGCTATATCCAAGCGGACCCCCACCTGGGTTCCGCGCCGTTCTCCACTACCTCAAATGCTCCACTGGGCAGCTCGTCCAGGGGCAGCACGCACCTTTATCTCCAGGCGGTCCTGGGACTCCCGGTATCCCAGAGCAGGCGTCAGATCAAACGAGGGCCTTGGTGCGGCGCCCCTCCTCCACCACCACCACCACCACCACCGGCACGGCGCGGCTGCTGAGTATAGGATGTCTGCAGGGGCAGGCAAGAATAATGTGAGGAGGGTTATGCAGGTGCCGCCGCCAAAGCTCCCGGGTCCGCCAGGTTGCCGGCCCCGAGCTTCACAATATGGCCGCCGTCTCTCCTCTGCCTCTTACACCCGGGGACTCCGCCGCCACAGTCCGGATCCGCCACCGGTGCCCACCTCCTCTCCCTGCTGGCCGCCATGTCCCAGCGTCCCCCAGCGCTGCAATCCCAGGAGGGGGGGTCCAACGTCGGAGCAGGAATCCGGGCCCGACCCTCCTGCGGCAATCTCACCAGCCGCGCCGTCCTCCAGTCCCCTTATTGGGGCGGGCTGAGCACGGGAGCCCCCGGCTCCACCTTGGTCGTCACGCCGCTAGGCCGCTGCCGCGCGCAGCCCTCCGGTCGCCACCTCCGCCCCTCCTGCAGCTCCCCCCACACACGTCGGAGAACTGCTTGGACGCTCTAGGGTTCTTCGGCGCAGGGCACATCAAGGCTGGTGTCCATAGCCAGGATCTTTGTACAGGATATTATCGGGCTGATCGGAGCGCGATTAAGCCGCGACCGCCATCTTCCCCTGCGACGCCACGCCCATCATTCTGAAGTTTGAGTTGCTTGCACCACATCTATGACTAACCTTAGAAAAGTCCTCTTCTGATTCAAAGACCGTTCCGAATTCTCTTTGTTGATTACACATCCCAAGTTGTATACAGAGAAAATTGATGTCTGAAGATGCTGTTCGAGACATTGTGGCTATTGGTCAGGATGTATTTGAGGTAGACTATTAGTCTCTCAAATCTCACACTGATGTGAACCATGACTTTTCTGTGGTGCTTGGGTGTCCGCAAGACTCTAAAGAGCAATGATCTGATCTTGTTCCACTTGATGTTAACGTTGCAGTAGTAGAAACCTATAGATCGGAGGGAAAATGAGATTCAACAGGTAAGCTTCTTTCAAATCCAGGTCTTCCATCCAGTTCCTGACCTTAAGGATGTCTGAGCAAATAGACTCCTTCCATTTTGAAATGGTAGTACACTAACCATTTTTAAACCTTCTTGAGATTGATGACCAGGTGCTGTCCTTTGAATTTCTTTTCCTCTAGGGAGATATTGCTCTGGTGTGCTGTGTTTGAGCAGTGGTACCTTTTCTTACCAAAGTTGGGATCTTCCGATCTAGGAATTCTGAATCCTTGTCTGAGAAGGCAATCAACCTTGTTCTCTGACATTGCCTATGTGAGCTGTAAAACTATCTGGAGTACCTGGACATTTGTAGAATCCAGGCATTGTTTGTCAGTTCCTGATGTTTGTAGGAAAACAAAGGCAATCTCCCACCTACATTTATGTGGGAAGAAACGTTCGGACTTCCTAGAATATCTGCCTTATGGATAGCTAGTTCCTCTGAAGGAGCCACTGGATCCACGAGTGTGGTTAATCAGACGGAAAGAAACTCAATGATTTTGATCCTGCCAATTTCCGCACTGTTATGCTGCCCCCTTTTAGAGCCTTGATTGGGGAAATAGCCAGCAGAGTGTCTCTTTTCCTATTCCTGCTCCTTTGAAAAACTTCTGGCTGAAATAATTTTTGATGGATGATTGAGCTTAATCCAAAGAGGCCAAGGTGGAGATGTAATTCCCAAGTTCCTTAAGGGAAGGTTCCCCAAATATACTCCTCTGGGTTTTAGAATCTGCCTCGGAAGTGGCTAGGTCCCCCAGCTTCAGGTCAGCTATGATCAAATGTGTCTTGCACTTCTCAATGGAAATGTGTCAGTTGTCATTGCAGAGGAATATCGCTGCTCTCTGAGCCCAGCCTAACAAGTTCTCTACTGAGATAGGGTAACAAAGCCTTGGCCGTCTTGAGGATAATTGAGAGGTCCTTCAACTTGGGGGGGCTTGTCCTAAGGTGACGTGCCAATGCACTTTTGTTAGGTCCTTGACACACTTGGTTAGAAATGTGGCCATCTGTCCATCAATCTCTGGGGGTCGTAACTACTTTGCCCTCCACCATGTATTCTTCCCTTAGGCATACTCCAATCTTTTCCAAAGGCTTCCTGAAGCTCAAGGCAATATACTGGGATAGTACAGTGTCTCTTGCGGGTCTAGCATATCTGCGGGTGTTTGGGTATGATGATTCTGGTCATCAACCCACCGGTGCTTGAGCTCTGATTTGGGCATCAGGACCTGCTTTCATCGCACCCATTTGAGTTTCCTCAAGAATCCTTGGCTTAATGGCAATCACCATCCATGGGTTCTGGCCCTAGGCCCTTCTCGTAATCTGGAGCAACATCGTCACAGGAGATATTATGTGGGTGGGTTGCACGAACCTCTGAGCACTCAGAGTAAAATTGGTCTGTGCTGAGTCCCTGAGTACTAGTCCTCAAGACATTGCGTCTCTAGAATACAGATACTAATCCGGACGTGTGCTTCGGGCCAGCATGGTAAACACATCCAAAATACAAACAATCCAAGTATATGGGCCAAAATCACTGTTCTGTGTATTCTCCTCACATCATCTTTCAAAATAATTGCTGCTCTGTCTGCTTCAAGGACTGTTGGAGGGCGGCAATCGAGACAGGACCTTTCTTAGTTCATCTAGAGCAGTGGTCTTCCAACTTTATAATGCCATGTGTATACCACCCCCCTGAATTTTTCACAATGTTTTTATTACATTGGCAATGTTTAAAATGTCTTGACCTATTTAAACGTTGCAGTTAATTTCTGTTATCCTTTTTAAAAATGCAATGAAATACATGATTGCCAAACATACTATTCTGGTTAGCCAAGCCTTACGAAATTGTAAAAGTATCCTCCGTGAGATTATCAGGAATCGCGGGGGTAGATTGGTGAGGAATATTTGTAGTCTTTTCCCATTTGACACCTACTCCTAACCAGATCTAAATGTCAAAAGATATTGGAAAGAAACAGTTAAAGATTATTTACCTTAGAATTACCCCGAGGTGTCAGACTGGATCCGGAAAGTTTTTCGTCCGCAGTACCCCTGTGCGTCGGAAGGTGGTGTCGGTCGACTCCGCGTTCATGGTCCGCGTCATGGTCGCCGGGATGACGTCGCTGTAGCTACATAGATGCCGCCCTCGCGCGCTGTCGGTTCTTTCTTTTTCCGCGCCAGCAAGCGCAGATCCGGAGAGAGCGGTAATCCCAGTAATTTTTTGACTTAACCATTTTCTTAATTTTTGTCTACTTCATAGTTTTTTGAGTCCATCTACTCCTGGTGCACGAGAGATGCCCGGCTTTAAGGCCTACGGTTCCTGTAACTGAATGATGTCAGTGACGGATCCACACCATGTGTACCTCTACTGCCTGGAGCGCGACCACGACCCCAAGTCGTGCTCCACCTGCCGGACCATGGCCCCGAAGTCTGTGCGAGAGAGGTCCCAAAAGTTACTCGAGGACCAGTCGGCTCTGCGTCGCTCGAGGAGCCAACGCCATTCTTCCTCTAAGTCTTCAGACTCTGGGTCAGGTAAGTCACTGCACAAAAAGAAGTCTAAGAAGCATCGCCGCTCTTCGACTTCTCCCCGTCCATCGGCTGGTGAGGGATGCGTGTGGTGCCACTCCGCATGCGGAGCCCGTAGGGTCGGCTCCAGGTTTCTCCCCTCCCCGTGAGTGACCCCTGCCCTGCTTTGTCACTTCTACGAAGCAATGCATGCCAATTTTTGGGCAGCCCGACTCCGCCTTCGGGCCCTGCGGACTCGGCTGGGGGCCCTGGGCCTTCGGCTATTTGGATCCAGGCCTGGATTCAGATCGGCGCCAGTCGACCTAGTTACACCTCCCCTGGCGCCTAGTCTACCGGCACCACATCCGCCACCTGAGTTAGCTGTGTCCCCAGCCGACGTCAACCCCGGCCTCCACCTCTAGGTAGACACTAAGTCGGACCAGCGTCTACCGACACCAGATCTGATGCCGGCGGGTGCTTTTGTGCCCCTGTTCTTCCCTGGCTCTTTGAGATCAGATTGGCTGCCAGAGGAGGGTGAGGAGGACTGGCAGGAGTCTGGAGACCCTTTAACTGACCAGTTGGCGTATGAACAGGACTGGCGAGAGGAACTTGGAGAAGCCAGTGGTCTGGATACCTCACCATACCATGGCATGTTGTCTCCTGCCACCGTGGCTATGCAGGAGGGAGCTTCATACTCAGTGGTGTTGCGTAGGGCGGACTAGGTACTCCACCTCAAGCTACCTACGGTGGCTGTCGGGACTAACCCCCTGACAGAGGTCCTTCAACCGGCAGCGAGCTCTTCTGAGCCCCTGCTGCTGTTTAATGAAGCCCTCGCGGACATCCTTTTGGGCACATGGTCCAGACCCAACACAGGGGCTCCTGTGGACGGGATGATTGCCCAACGCCATCGCCAGGCCCCGGGCAATCCCGATTTCCTCTCCCAACACCCCACCCCTGAGAGGTTGGTGGTCCAAGCCTCCACTTCTAAAGGCGCCTTCCCTACGGCACCACCGGCTAGGGAGGCCAAACATGTGGACAACCTTGGGTAGAAAATGTTTTCTTCCACCAATTTGGGACTGCGGTCAGTAAACACTGCATGTCTGTTGGACCGTTACACCCACTCTGTGGGGGATACCGTGGCGCAGGTGCTGCCTCCGTGCCCGAAGGAGGCCCGGGCCGTACTCTACCGCACAGTTGCAGAGGGGACAGACGCAGAAAAGTTTACCATCTGCTTTGGGCTGGATACCGCTGACGCACTTGGCAGGTCGATTTCCATATCAGTAGCCCTTCAACGCTACGCCTGGTTGCGTTCGACTGGTTTTTCCGGGGATGTCCAATCCACCCTTATGGACATGCCCTTTGATGGCCGTCGCCTTTTCGGTTAGAGTGCTCTAAGGACTCTCAGGCTACGGCCAGGTCCTTGGGCCTCTCCATTACCCGCCCTGCGCAGTCTGCCGTTCGCCTCTTTCGTGGCTACGGATCCGCCATCACCTCCCCCACTGGCGCACATTCACGTCGGACAGGTGGGTTTTGCAAATAGTCCGAAGCGGCTACTTCCTCCTCTTCGAGACTTACCCTCCCTCCCTGCCTCTGCATGTCAGAGGATCACCTGGCCCTTCTCCAACAGGAAGTTTTGGCACTCTTGGCCAAGGGTGCCATCGAGAGTTTTCCTGCACCAGAAGTAGTTTGTGGTTGCTATTCCCACTACATTCTGGTACCCAAGAAAGACAAAGGCCTGCGTCCTATCTTAGATCTCAGGAACGTCCACCTCTTCCTCTGTAAGGAGAAGTTCAAAATGTTGACACTCGCTCAGGTCTTGTCTGCCCTCGACCCTGAAGACTGGATGATGGCGTTGGACTTGCTGGACGCTTACTTTCACATCCCCGTCCTGCCGGCTCACCGGCATTACCTGCGGTTCACGGTAGGCCACGAGCACTTTCAGTTTACCGTGCTCCCCTTTGGCCTTACCAGCGCCCCTCGGGTGTTCACTAAAGTGATGCTGGTGGTCGCAGATCTGCGCAGATCTGGGGTTTCAGTCTTCTCTTATCTCGACGACTGGTACAGCATGGGGGGCAAGTACCAACACAGACTACCCTCATGCAAAGAACTCCTAAATTCACTTCAAGAAACCACAAGGCAGTGTCACTAAGGTACAAAGGGGATGTACAGCAAAAAGAAATTACAAGTGGTTTGTTTCAAACAGAATCAACAGACATTACAAACTAACAGCACTTGGTAACACAAAAAACACAGCAAGAGACATCGGTCCTGGTATTTCATCCAATATACATCTCCAGGGGCCCCCAGGATATACTAAATCGTCGCAACATTCTAAGATTGATGAATGCCATTCCAAACCTTGCAGACATAAGATCAACGGAACTCCTATCTATAGAGTTAAAACGCACTAACAATCCCCAAAGCCCAGAGGCCACAAAAACAACATGGAGCTCCAGTAAAATCTCAAAACAATCCTGGCAGAACTGAGCATTTTTAAAAAATAGGGTATTGAAATATCCCCACTCAAAAACTCAGCTTACCCAGCTCCACTATTAACTAATGAAAATATCGGACAACAAGTGCGCCAAACACCTTCAAATTGTGTTCTTTAAAGGAGCCCGCTGGAGATCTCGCCATAGGAGTCTTGACAACTACTGGGAACAAGAAGAACCAGCAGCACGGCCACCTGCCACAACAAATCTGGGATGTAACAAGGAAGCAATATCACACACCATAACCAGATGTATAGAGCAGGACTGACCCGATCCACAAGATGGAACCGAAGGAAGACCAAAAAAGAGTTTGGTCATGGAATATAAACGGTCTAGCAGCTAAAATAGACGACCCAGACTCCCTAAATTACATCACGACCTATGATATAATCCTGTTTCAGGAAACCTGGCTCACGGCTCAAATTGAGGGATACATGTGCTTCGCCGCATCGGCTACAAGGATCGGCAGATTTGGTCATCGTTCTGGGGGGTTGGCTACCTATGTTTCAACCACAAGCATACCGGCAGCAACCTTGATGGGCCCAAAATCAAATGTAACAATAGCAGTCAAAATTTCCATTTTTATTGAGGATGAAGAGACGGAGGTGTCCCTATTTAATTCGTACATCCATCCCAAACGAAAAATAAGACGAAACACAGTTGGTCAACCAAATGTTAAACACTGCTACGGAGTTGGAAAACCCGCTGATAATTCTGACAGGGGACTTAAATCAATACGTCATAGGCTCGGCCCAACGAGAAGAGGCAGCGGCACAAACTGGAATCTACAACATTCCTACACAGCATGCCCCACAGCATAGGAAGAAGAAATGCCGCAACAATCAACTAGTAGAAGATCTGGAATATTTAAATCTCCGAGCACTAAACGGAAGATTCCCGGACGATATTCCACCAGTTGATTCGTACTACTCTGCAACAGCTAGCTCCATTTTGGACTATACGTTTGCAAGTCTCTGCCTCGTTCAACATATTGGCGAATATAGAATGGGGGACAAAGGAGACAGCGCTCACCGGCCCCAAGAATTCTACATAACAGCCAAGAGAGCAAGAACGATCAGGCCTGACGTAACACTTGGGACTATTTACACCTCAAATCTCAGGGGAATCAAATGTACAACAAACAATTCAACTACTAAGGCCGAAGCCGCAATCCAACTTTTCAATCAGCTAGCTGACAGCCTAGAAAATAAAATTGCAACCTGAGAAAAATTCACTGATGCACTAATAAAGCAATACGCAGACACCACTGGCAATAAACAGAATGTACATAAAACATGGAAAAAGAATAGCATCTCGAAAGAACATCGAGCACAGATTAAGATTCTCAAAAAAAACAATAAATACAGCTCTCCGTAACCTGAGAAGATGCCTTGGGAATGCCACCGTGCGAGCAACCTTGAAGGAGCAAAGGGCTGAACTAAAAAGATTGAAATGGCACATCACCAGAGAATCGGCGAATGATCACTGGGCAAAATTGCTAAGCGATATAAAAAGCAATAACAGCAGTCGCTTCTGGAAAACAGTCCATGGGATCATCCGCCCATATCACATGGGAATTGGGTCACATATTCCGGAATCAACCTGGGTGAAATACCTTTCAAATCATTTTAACAACTACACCGAATGCCACGGACAACAGGCCAGTAGACAAACGCCAGAAGTACAAGCTAGACAAAGCTCAATTGAGAAGAGTGAACAGGAACTTTCATCCAAAGAAAACGGACCACTGGGCGTCGTCAGTCACCCTCTGCCTACAATTATCAAAAAACAGATCTCAAAAGGGAGGAAAGCAGGGGCCCCGGGACCAAATGGAATCCCACCTGTGCTATTTAAGGCAAAGAGTGAAGACTAGGCGGGAATTCTGCATCCCCTATTTATGGATGTCCGGCGGTTGAATATAATACCAGAAACCTGGAAAGGATCAATAATGGCACCAATCCACAAAAAAGGGGAGAAAGCAGAGCATAAACTACCGCCTAATAGCACTGATAGATAACGAGGCAAAATACTTTGCAGGCACTATACTTAAAGATCTTATAACCTGGGCCGAGGCGAGTTCCATTATACCATGGAATCAGACTGGGTTTCGCAAATCGACCAGCACAACTACCAACATCCTCACAATCTCCCTAATAATCGATGCAGCCAAAGTCTCCAAGCTACCTCTACATCTATGCTATATTGACTTTAGTGCTGCTTTCGATAACGTGGAGAGAGGCTGACTGGGGCAAACTGGCACAATGGGGCATACCACAACTCACCCTAAACATGTTGAAGCTCCTACATACAAATACCTGGATGCAGGTGAAACTAGGAGGTGGTACCCATGTTTCCACGAAAATTCATACAACAAAAGGCCTGAAACCAGGTTGTGTGCTTGCACCAACCCTGTTTAACCTGTACATGACCGATCTGCCAAAGGCACTTGACACCTGCAACTCCCACTCACCGAGGGTAGGTGGGAAAACACTGACCAATCTTATGTACGCCGACAACGTAGTTCTGCTTGGTCATTCTCATGTCGGCCTACAGCATCTATTGACGGCAATTCAGAACTACGCCACAGAAAACAATTTAAGAATAAACCTGCAAAAGACACGGACGATGTCAATATATAACAACGAAAAGAAACACCAGAGAAACTGGTTTCTCGGTGATACAAAAATTGAGTCAGCTAACGAATACAAGTACCTAGGAGTCATATTTGACAATGAAGGGTTGTTTAACCCCTTCGACACGCGTGACAAGGTCAGCTCGTCATGGGCGTTACCTGCGCTGCGCGTGTGACGAGCTGACCTTGTCACGTTACGAGGGTTTTTGCATATCGCAGCGGGAAAACCGCTAGCGCGCATGCGGTTAAGTCCCAGAAGGAGGAAGCAAGAAGAAAGTGTCTGTTAACGGCTCTAACAATGAAAAACCTTGCTAACAAACTGACGGGCCGATCTTGACACCATTATTAAAGGTAGCCCAGGCCAAACTACTCCACTCAACTGCATATGGCAGCGAAGCAATGCGGGGCAGAGACTCAAAGGAACTGGGCAATATACAGGTCAAAGCCTACAGACAAATGTTCTGCCTTCCGAACCACACTTCTCCAGCACAAATAAGGCTGGAGTTTGGGCTCCTACGTCAAGATCTTGCAAGGCATGGGGTTTATATCATCTGCTGGTTTAAGATTAGAAGCGCCCCCATTCACACGCTTAACAATATGCTGTGGTACAATTTACAGCACAGGGAGCACTCCCAAGCCATAGACTATCTCCAGTTAGCCTTGGAATACACTGAACTCAAGGGGCTATGGGATGCCCAAATCGGCTACCACAACTTCAAAAAACTGGTCTGGAAGGCTATTAAACAAATTTCACTGGTGGAAGTTAAGGCAACCTTTTCAAAGAGAGCACATGCATGGATGACCCTTAACACATATAAAGCACTTGCTTTCCAAACATACTTTAACCAGGGGTACCCTAAGGCAACACAAATTAGCTTTATGAGGCATAGACTGGGAATTCTCCTTGCGCTCAGCATCTTCCACCATGGCAAAGGCCACCAGCACAAGACACATGCAGACTGTGCAACGCAAAGCAAGGCGATATATTACATCTAATCTGCCTATGTAAAGAAATGCTCCAAGCACGGTGGAAACTCCTAATAAAACCGTTTAATCTGAAGGGCATTCGCACTAGGAGGCAAGCTGTGTTAGCCTGTCTAAACCCAGAAAACACCCAGCTAAACAGCCGACTAGTAAAATTCCTAACGATAGCCAAACAAATATTGCTCAAAAACGCGAAATACAAACAAGGATCTGCTAATGTATGCCATCTATCTGATGGGAACACGTTACAGTAATGACCACTCTATGGACTCCACCCCTAACCGCACTGGAACAATGCTTGCAGCATGCAAATATTTTTTGAACTACACCCCTACTAAGAACTGGGCAGTGACCGATCTGCTATAGCACTAAGCCACTGAGGGCTACCTCGAAGAACATATATAACCTTGAGTTTTACTGTACAGAATCTTTTGCATAAGGGCTCTTAATGTCTATCAACCAAAAGGTTGTTTAAAAAAAAAACATTTTATGGTTACCATTGCAATGATTTTAATTAACTATGCTAAATAAACTTATTCTTATCTCGACGACTGGCTGTTGAAAGCGGGCTCGCCCCAGGCAGTCATCTCCCACCTCCAAACTTTGGGCTTATGAGCGCACCTCGGGTGTTCACAAAAGTGATGGCGGTGGTCGCAGCTCATCTGCGCAGATCAGGGGTTCCAGTCTTCCCCTATCTCGACGACTGGCTGTTAAAGGCAGGCTCGCCGCAGGCTGTAGTTTCCCGCCTCCAGACTACGGCTGACCTCCTGCATTCGCTGGTGTTCTCAGTCAGTGTGCTGAAGTAACACCTGACCCCCTCTCAGAAGCTCCTCTTTATCGGAGCGGTTCTGGACACGACACAGTTTCGGGTTTATCCTCCCGAACAGCGAGTCTGGGATATTCGGGCTATGAGTTCGATCTTTCAGCCTCTATCGTGGGTTTCGATCAGGGTGGTACTGAGACTGTTGTGTCTGATGGCCTCCTGCATCCTGCTGGTGGACCATGCCAGATGGCATATGCGGGCTTTGCAGTGGGACCTGAAGTTCTAGTGAAAACAACAAAAGGGGAATCTGTCTGATTGCGTCCAGATCTCGGAGGGCACTGCACACCAATTGCAGTTGTGGCTCACAAACAAGGATTGGGTCGGCGGCTGATCCCTCTCTCTTCCCCAACCAAAGTTCACAGTCGTGACCAATGCATCACTTCTAGGATGGGGTGGCCACATGGGGGCTCGCTCCTGAGGCGGAAGCCGGGAGTTAGGATACCTTATCTCTAATTTGTGCTTAATTGATTTTAATATTGCCGCTTTTTAAAAATCACTGTTCTGTCCATCTCAGCACAACTGCCCCTTCTTACCTGCCACATTATTTCCGGTTTGCCTGCTTTCCCCCCGTGGAACCTATATAGTTTTCTCTGAGCCGATTTAGGGCTTGGTTGATTCACGATCCTCTCACCCTCAGGCACAGACAGCGGCCGCCATCTTGGGTGAGGAGGAGGACGATTTGGGGCCTTGCACTATGAAAAAATGAATGGCATTCCCCGTCCGCGCAGCGGGCGGGCGCGTCGGAGGCACGCCAGAGGCGTGCCTGTCTGTGCCCGTCCGTGCCTCGGGCCAGAACCAATGTCCGGCTTTCCTGACAGCCATATTCGTTACACACGAAGGACCTTCTTCTACTGAGACCTCCTAAAAACACGCGCTGCCACTATGTGCATAAGCAGGAAAACACCTACAATCATTGTAGTCTCTGTAGCTCCTATTTGCGGGGATTTAATCCTGACTCTCCAGCCTCGGAGGTACACATGGCCTTTTGAATTGTAGGTCCCTCTCTAAGCACTCTCTGGAGATTAATTTTATGCTACAGGACCACAAATTAGATATATTATTCCTTACGGAAACATATTATTCCTTACGGAAACATGGCTAACCGCTAACTCGGAGGCTGACATTGTTCGGGCTCTCCCCCCGGGGTTTCTAATTTACTCTCAGACTAGGCCTGCTGGTAGAGGGGGTGGACTGGCCATACTCTACAAAGATCACCTTGTCTGTAGAGCGAAGGATGGCGGCATTTCGGAGTCTGAAAGCTGCCATTTTTCTTTCCAACTATCTCCTACCATCTCTTTTACAGGCCTGTTAGTGTACCGCCCCCCTGGGAATTCTAGCCATTTTGTTAACTCCCTCTTAGTAACAGTCTTGGCGCCTTCCTCCACCAATTTCACCATCCTTGGGGACCTCAACCTTCATTTTGATGACCCCCTTGATGCAGTGGCGGAGGACCTTCAACTCGAGCTTAGATCACCCGAGATGTTACTAGTTAATACGGGCGCTACACATAATAAAGGCCATCTTCTTGACCAGGTTTTCACCAATATTCGGTCACTTCAGGCTAGCTCCCCCCTCCCCCTTCCCTGGTCTGACCATTTTTTTGGTCCCTTTTTCCTGGCAGGGTGAGTTCCAAATACATACACAACAAACAAACTTAGGGGTTTAAACTAGAAACCCAGTTGGGATCTCTTTTAAGCTACCTTAATGTCTGATTAAGTCCATTAAGATAAGGAAGTGACTACCATATGTGACTTAACAGACCAAATCACCAAAACATGGGCCACCTGTGATTGTCGATCAACCTCATTGAGGATTCCCATCAATGACTTGTATAGATCAATATTCTCATCTGGTAATCCTGCCAGGGTATTGTGTCTCTTGATTATTGAGACATCCGGCATACCCCCATGATCGGCTTGGGGTAACGACCCACAATCACTTTACTGAACCATATGATGTTGATCTGATGGGAGAGTGCAGTGCAAAGAAATCATAAATGTGGTGATTAAAATAGGATAGGGAACTTATCAAGAAACTGTTTATTAAGCAAAAGCCCCTTCCTGTTTAAAAGCAAGAACAGTGCAAAAAGGTTATCGCAGTTTAAACAAATAGCTGCGAGAGTGCCAACATGTTTCAGCGAGAGTGCCAACATGTTTCAGCCTATCATGGAAAAGGACCATAGGCTTTCGTCAGGGCCTCTGTTCTATAGATGCTACTGCCTAGTTCTGATTAAACGTGTGAAGAAAAAAAAATATATATATAATTAGAATTATAAAAAACACACAAGTGAATTAACAACAGTAAAGGATATAGTTCTCCTTCATCTGTCTGAATTCCTCCTTGGCACCTGGTGTATTATCAACATCTGTTGAAAACAAACACAAAAGTGGACCCAAATAAGCTAACAAGGTCTGTTAGATATTTAAATCTTTACAATCTTCTAGAATGTTAAGTACTCACCCAGTGTGCCCGGGGAAAGGACCTCACCTCTTCCTGGACCTGGCTCAGGAACTGTGAGACCCCGCTCTGCAAGAACAAAACAACCCCGCACTTATCAAGGGCAGAGAGAGCTTACTATGACCTGCTCTGTCCTATGGTTGTGCCTAGGGTTCAACGATAATTTGCACGCAGAGCAGAACTTACTAGTATTAACCTATCCCAAAGTAAGGACTCCACCTCACATCCACACCCAGTGCTACTGCTTGCAACAGTAAGATTTGTTCCATCTATTGAGTCTTAGGTGGTACAGCATAGACTTATTCCACACTTGTAACTAATCCAGTTAGTTCTCACGGTGTGCATTGAAATTATGAGTCATTGTCTTTCTCTCCTCAAAGTTGTTGTTAAAAACGGGATCAGAGAAGGAAAAGAAAAGTAAGGTATAGCCCTGGTGGACTCTGTGCCTACCTGTCCGTCGTTGTCTCGGTCTGTGACTGAGTCAGGGGGAGGCACTGGGCTGTTGTGAGCACTTCAATTTCACTGGTTGTGTCAATTCAACAGTAGCCAATCAGTATTCAATGCCGTCAGAACAGCAGCCTCCGGATAGATAATCGAGGCATACTTATGTTCCTAACCTTGCCACACTAGGTTGTTGTATTTTATTATTATGTTTGTGCCCAGACAGACAAAGCGACAAACTTTAGCTGAGGTTGACTTTCCCGAAACGCTACTTGACTCGCGTAATCTCGCGAGAGGGAGAAATAAACTACAGTATGATGTCATTTGCCCGGTGTATGTAGTTTAGTGAACGTTTCACGCAACATTGCTACACGATAGTTATATATTTTATATTAAAACCCAGGCAGACAAAACATCAATCTTTATTTAACCAAAGTGCAGCCAGCCGGGATAGCATTCCCGAAACACCGCTTGACTCGCGTAGGTTTGCGAGCATGGAAAGTAAACTACAATATGGTGTCACTCGTCCGATGGATCTTGCAAATGGGCTGCAGTCATCTGGGGTAACTTTGTTTTAACACCACCTAACTCCCATAATCTCTCGTTTAAATCAATTTAATATAGAATACGCATTCATATCACCGCCCCAGAGAAAATAGTTACGTGACGGTCTTGCTCCTGTAATATCGCGAGAAAAGAAGTGGAGAACTACTAAATGATGTCATGATCTCCAGATTGGTAGTTCAATAACAGAATGACAGGATACATGTCAAAAGGCTTATATTCTGAGAAAGTAGGGTCCCCATTGGCATATTCAGCATATGATGCCAAACCCATCATTCAGTCTTGTTCTAAGCCCAATACCCATACAGAAATGGTCAAGTAAGGCATACAGTGAAGGCAGGAGAACCTACTTCCTCCATTATTGCATCAACATACTAACAAGGGTAGTGTGCAAAATCTCCAGAACTTCAAAGGTCTACAAGTGATGTAATCATTGTAAATTGAACCACGGGATGTCGTCATTAAGCCCAAGTCTGTCTGTGCGCAATTTGAAAACCCATTTCTGTTCTTTTAAAAACAGAAATTTTGATATATCACTTATGTGTGAGGGAATGAACGGTTTCTCAAGAACAGTCCACGTGAAATCTGTTTCGCTGTGGTTGTATTGTATGAAATGTTTAGTCAGTTTTGAAACATCTTTTTTGCACCAGAACGTGCTCTTGTGTTCTTGCATCCTCACTCGCACCTTCCTGGTGGTCATGCCGATGTAACGTTCATTACATGGGCATGTCAATTGGTATATCAAGTTGGTGCTATTGCAGTTGGTAAAATGCCTTCGCTCCCACGGGCGATTGGTGCCTATGTCTATGCTCGTTGCCTTAGAGGTTTGAGGACAAACCGAGCATACACCACATGGATAGTGGCCCGTCACGGGGGGTAGGTCCCACAGGGTACCCACCTCCCTTTTAGGTGTCTCCTTCGGGCGGGTATGTATTAAACGATCCCTTAGATTGCTGGAGCGCTTAAAGGCAAATAATGGAAACTCTATCCTGTCGTTACTGCTATTTAGTATGCGCCAGTGTCGCCTGATGATTTTCTGGATGCAGTTTGATTTTGTATTATAAGTACTAACCAGTGTAAGGCGATCCAAAGGGGCCTTCTCTACTCGTGGCTCAAGAAGTGCCTCACGATGGTTGTTGGCAGCACGTTTCCAGGAGCGCTTAAGTCTCCTAGGGTAATGTCTGTTGGCTAACTGTTTGGACAAATCCTCTGCGTGATGCGCAAAAGTTTCTGGAGTGGAGCAATTCCGTCGAACTCGAAGGAACTGCCCAAAAGGTAGATTGTCACGCAGGGATTTGGGGTATTGACTCTCATACAGAAGTAGCGAATTTCTTGCCATCGGCTTTCGGTATAGTTCACTTTCAAGACCCGTCTCCGTGGTGTAAATGGAGAGGTCCAGAAAGGAAACCCTTTCTTTGCTGGTTTCTATGGTGAAACGCAAGAAGATATTTTGATTGTTTAGCCATTGGTGGAAGAGGAGAACAGAATCATTGTCGCCTGTCCACACCAATAAAGTTGGATTCAACACTGTTGTCTGTTCGAACATATGAACATCTAGGTTAGCTAGGGAAGGGGCAAAAATACTGCCCATACTAGTCCCAGAGACGTGATGGTATACCGTATCTTCATAAATAAAAAAGTTTTCCTTCATGGCTATAGTAGCTAAAGCCATAATGAAGGGTACAGGAGAGATGGAATCAAGTTCCGTTTCCCCCAGGATGGATCTGATGGTATCTAGAGTCTCATCCTGGGGGATAGAGGTGTACAGTGACTCTACATCTAAGGAGACTAAATAGTCCGTCTCCCGATTGAAAGCGATATCCGGAATCACCCTCAGGACATCAGTGGTGTCCTTCAGGTAAGTTGGCATAGTGTGCACCAAGGGTTTCAGAAAGTGGTCTACGAAAGCCGAAAGGGGCTCTAAAACTGAGCCCTGGCCAGATATAATTGGCCTCCCCGGTGGTGGTCTCTGGGGCTTGTGCACCTTAGGTAGGGTGTAAAAATAGGGCATAATGGGATGCTGTGCCTGCAGGAATTGTGACTCCAAAGGAGTTATCCAACCCTCTGCTAGGGCCTCTTCAACCAAGGCCTTGATCTGGTTCATCAATCTTGGGGTGGGATCTGTAGTTAGTGGCCGATATGCACTAGTGTTGTTTAACTGGCGGAGACATTCAGTCCTGTAAGTCTCCACATCTTGCATTACAATAGAACCCCCTTTATCAGCAGGCTTAATGACTACTGAGGCATCTTGAGTCAGTGTTTTCAGTGCTTGCCTCTCAGCTCCTGACAAGTTATTATAGCCAGTTTTGGGAGAGGTCCAAATTTTTTCAATATCGTCTTTGACCGCCTGCTCAAAAGTGGGTACTTGGGGTGGTATAGCATGTGTGGGAGGTAGAAAAGTGGATTTTGTCCTTAGACCAGTGTTAACATCTTTCTCTTTATCAGACTCCTCATTGCTTCTATTCTTAAAGACGTAATGTAACCTCAGTTTTCGAAAAAACTGGGCTAATTCTATTTGGAGTAAAAATGGATCACCGTTATCTGTCGTCACAAAACCCAAACCCTTGTAAAGACCCACTTCTTCAATGGTTGATAACGTTCTTTTGCTCAAATTAACCACCAAACTTGCCTCAGGTGTCAAGCTTACTCTTGAGCATTCCGTCTCGTGTGGCTCCGGGTTCCCGCATGAGGGCCTGCGGTATCTTCCCACTGGACTTGTGGCTGTCCTTGCGTTGGTCTTCTTTTGCCCCGAGTTCGTCGGGGGCCAAACGATAAAAAAGGCTGGTTATTATATTGTGGGTAACCAGGAAACGGACCCATAGGTGGCTGAAAATTACCTGGATAACCCCAGGGTGCTGGAGGCCACCATGGTTGCCCTGATGTATTGTATTGTCCTCTATAGTTCTGGTATCTGCCGGCTCTCCCTCGGCTTCCTCGTGCATTTGGAGGTGGATTAGTGGCTTCTGGATCAGAGCCTGAATCAGAGCTGGATCCCAAATAATTGGATCCATACCTCCTCCCATTTCTACTGAAGTCTGGAGCTTTGTAGGTGTCACTAGTATATGGATATACACACTCTAATTTGAACTTAGCTAGGTCTTTTTTGAATTTTTATACCTTTGTCTGGAGTATGGAATCAAAAAAGTCCTTATTGGTTTTGTCAGACTCATCTTTCTGTTTTTTAAAGACAGTATGGGTAATCGTTGCCTTAATCTGTCCTTCAAGGACTTGTATCTCTACCAAAATACCGTCTGCCACCCGCTTGGCTGTGCCGATAATTAGTATCAGCCAATCGCGGGTGCAGCGCCACGCAATCATTGACCAGTCTTTGAGAAAAGATTTATCATTAAGAAAAAGTCGAGGGGCATTTGTCACTATAAGTCCCGGAGGGGCACAGCTTGCCCTCACGTATTCTGCCATGGTGATCCCATGTGTCTGTGTGCGAGAGTGGGCTTTTTTAAGTGTCAGGACTTTAGTCCAATCATCAGTCGCGTTTATTGTGGGTGCTGGGAGTATTTCAAGAATACTTGGCATGTTATCTAGAATGGATCGATACATTGAGTCGTCATAGGCTAAGCCACTGCGTTCGGCCATGTTTACAAGCTAATAGGGGGTGTGAAAGGGGTAAAGTCAAAACAGGGACCAGTGTGATACACGCAAGTAAAAAACCACTTCTAACCAGTAAATGGCAAAAGACCACTTATTCAAATGTGGTCACAGGATGATAAAGCCCGCAGCTGGAGGCTGCTCAAATACACGAATAACAAAACGATGATGGAGGACTAGAGGGATATTTTAGAGACCAGCCTAAGTTATATCCCCCGAAAGAACAACATATACAACAAACAAACTTAGGGGTCTAAACTAGAAACCCAGTTGGGATCTCCCTTAATGTCTGATTAAGTCCATTAAGATAAGGAAGTGACTACCATATGTGACTAACAGACCAAAACATGGGCCACCTGTGATTGTCGATCAACCTCATTGAGGATTCCCATCAGTGACTTGTATAGATCAATATTTTCATCTGGTAATCCTGCCAGGGTATTGTCTCTTGATCATTGAGACATCCGGCATACCCCCATGATCGGCTTGGGGTAACGACCCACAATCACTTTACTGAACCATATGATGTTGATCTGATGGGAGAGTGCAGTGCAAAGAAATCATAAATGTGGTGATTAAAATAGGATAGGGAACTTATCAAGAAACTGTTTATTAAGCAAAAGCCCCTTCCTGTTTAAAAGCAAGAACAGTGCAAATACCACAAACCCCTAGGATTTATACTGTGGAAAGGGCTTGGTCTAAGCTCTCCGTTGAGGACTGGACTCACTTACTTGAACACTCCATCCCTCCCCATGATCCGGACCCCGTGATTGCTGATACTAACTTAAATAATTGGCTCACGAGCTCATTAGACCGTATCCTACTGTGGTAAATTAAATTTACTTATTACCTCATTTCTGAATTTCTATGCTTAATAAATCATAATTTCTTGTCAATGCAAAGCGAGGAGTCCGTGGTGCTCAAATGAAGGAGGAGGAGACCAGTAACTCGAGTTAAGGGGAGCGCTTCCAGCACCAAGCGGGCACAGGAGCAATCTCTCAAGTCCCTCTCTTGAAGTGGGGTGTCTTTATTTTCAACAGCAGGACATTTATACAGTCTTGGTCATGAGGCAAAATAGAGGAACAAACAGGTCATGGCAGATAGAGGAACAAAAATCAGCAAGAGGAGCAGATTGTGAAGAAATGGGGGCGTGTCTTAGGCTTCGTGAGGGGACTTGCGATGTGAAATAGTCTGACAGTTGGAAGGGGAGGCTTCCTCATTTGGGGTTTGTGCTCGTGCTTCATGTCAAAAACAGGAACCATCTTGTGTAAAACAGGAGCTATCTTGCTGGTTCTGGGAATTGGCTGAAGCACAGGAAGGGGTGGTCAATGAACTAAGATGCCAGGTGCAGGGTGTCTTACAGTTAAGAACAGGAACTATCTGCTGCTGGTTCCCAGAATTGGCAGAACCACAGAAATGTGTGTTCACAGTGTACAACCTTGTGCTTCCTCTTTCAGTTGGGGGTGGTCACAGGGCAGTTGGTGTGACAGGCTGAGTTACCAACAATGGACAGGATGTGGCTGAGTCTCTGGCACAACTGGGGGAAGGCACACAGGCAGGCTTCTTGGAATTGGCTCGACCACAAGGAGCAGGGGGTTGTGCAAGATTCAATGGGGATGTGAACGACAGTTTTCAGACAAGTTGCTGAGAGCATGTCACACACAAAATGGGTGTTTGTCTGAGAAAAATGGCTGTCAGGCAGAAACAGGGAAATGATGGGGCACAATTGTCAATTTTATTTCCACATTCCCTCCTTGCCCCAGAGCGTACCTACATTATATCTCAATTTGCATGAGATCATCTATACATTCTTGTAGCATAATTCTTTCCCTTTCTCTCTGCTGGACCAGTGGTTTAGGAATGCAGTTTGTAGCGCATAGACCGCACAGGGCAGGACCACATTGGATGCAAAGGCAGCATCCAGTTATTATCAGGAATATTATACCTGCTGCTGACAGCAGTTGCCATCCCCAGGACGATATTATCTTCCAGAACCAATCAGACCACGTCCAAGTGCCAAGTACTTGATGTAAACTTACGGCTATCTTGTGTAATTTTGTTATGGCCGTGTATACAGATGGGGAATTATCAGGAATAAATATACAGCAGCTAGAGCCTATAATTTTACAGGCTCCGCCTCTGTCAGCCAGGATGATGTCAAGGACAAGGCGATTTTGGAGAGTAACCAATCGTATGGCGGACTGCTCCTGGGTTAAGCTCCCCAGGGCAGACGCCGTCTGGTTTACAACAGCCTCTAAGGTCCTTGTCAACCTGCGTATAAGCTTGCTGTTCTGTACAGGGCCAACAAAGAAGAAGAATCCTTTGTTAAAATCTGTATACTGTTCCCATGAGGTTTCTGTTTGGTCAACCAAGGAGGTATCGATCGTTCTTTTATGTCTGACATGGGGCACTAGGAGGTCTCGGTGGTAAGTGGATGGGGCCACAAAGACCGGAGGTAACGAATGCTATATAGCAAGTTCATCCCCAGTTCAAGGGCAGCTGCACATAGGCCGTTTGGCCACAGACGAAATAAGTATGGCGAGATGCTAGAAATGAGGACTTTCCTCTGTCTTCAAAACTTATAGTGGTATGACAGTCACTGTGTCCTAATGGAACAGAGCCATTTTCTGGATGCACAGGTGTCCTTTTACTGGTGAGACCGAGATGGAAGGGGGACCAGCATTCTTTTTAGGTTTGGTATTTAACATCTTGTAGGACATGGTCATGTTCCCTTGCTTGTATTCTTCACTTTCTAGGACTGTACCTGTCGCCTGAGGATCTCCCTCCTTATTAGGGTAACAGGCAGTATTGAGTACCTTGTTTAAATCCCCCCCAAGGCCACCCATTCTTGCATGAATTATTTCCGTCAGGGCAGGAGGTGGGGGTAGTATCGTCAGCTGTTATTAGGGCGAACCAGGCTTCACAAGTTCCATTATAAGAGAATGGGAAAGGAAAAAGAGGCATCCCTCCCTTTTTCTGATGAGGTGGGATGCGGCCACATATCCAACAATTGGTGCTATTACTGGCCTGCTGAGTGTGGTGTAGCATCTGTATGAAGGTATTGTTTCGCAAGGCTAGTCTATGGGCTTGTTCATGAGGGGGTAGGTCGTGATAGGTGTGTTCCTGAGTGCTGTTGGGTGTATGAGAGGTGTGTTGTGTTGGAGGAAAAACAGTGTGGAGAATCCAACCAAGACACGTCATAACTGCCATGAGGAAAAATAATACTGTCAAACATATAATAGGACCATTATGTCTTTTTCTAGAGTTTATTTTTTCTTTCTCCCACATAGTCAAGGTGTTAAAATCCATTCCCATGCTCCAACCGCTTCACCACTGGACTGACGCCCAATGAACTTAATTAGCCAGAGTCCGAATGGCAGACCTTAACTTTGATTTGTAATCCTGTTGTGGGGTTAGTTCCAAAGGCAATAAAGATTGTTCAGTCACAATGTCAGTGGGATTGGCAGGGCCATCAGCAACAGTGTCTTTTTGTCCAAAATGTTTCCGGCAGTGGCTTGCGTGGAGCCAGCCCTTCCTGCCCTCGACCTTCACTGCTGTCCGTGTTGTTAGTAGTACGAGTCTTGGCTTCTTCCACCTGGGCTGGAGGGGGCTGGTCTGGTCGAAGTTCCTCACGAGGACCCAGTCCCCGGGTCGGATGGCGTGTTCTTCCGGGTTGGTTTTGTCAGGGAAGGTGGCAGCAACCTGAGAACGACAAGATTGGAGTGCAGACATCAAGGAAGCCAGGTAGTCAGTCAGCATAGTACTGTCAACATCAGTTATTCTTTTAGGCCTTGGCGTACCCCACATATTTGGTGGTCTGCCAAAGACCACTTCATATGGAGATAAGCCAGTTCTGGAATGGGCTACCATACGCATGTAGAAGAGGGCAACGGGTAAGGCTACCATCCAGTCCACGCCTTTGTCAGTGCATATCTTGGCCAATTTTGTCTTCAAAGTTTGGTTGTGTCTTTCTACTAGACCTGCTGCCTGAGGATGTCTTACACAGTGAAATTTCCAAGTGTACCCTAACAGAAGAGACACTTGCTTCATGAGTTCAGAGCAAAAAGGTTGGCCGTTATCTGAGTAGATGACACGGGGCAACCCATACCTCGGGAAAAACTCTCTAACTAATTGTTTAGCAGTTGTCGTTGCAGTGTAATCTGGGACGGGATAGGCTTCTGTCCATCTGGTCAGAGCACACACTACAACTAGCACATACTTGTGACCTCTACATCTCTCCATCTGGATATAGTCCACCTGGAGAACTTCAAATGGATGGTCAGGGGGTTGGAATCCTCCCTGTTCCACCTTTGTGCCTTTTCCTGGGTTGAACTGATTACGAATCATGCACGTTTTAACTTTTTGTTTGGCTGCAGTTCTCAAATGTTTGTTGTACCATATATTCTGTATGCTGTCTAACATTGCTTTTTCTCCCAGATGCGCTGGTCCATGTATGGTGTTTACCATAACCTGTACCATGGCATCCGGTAGAAACCATACTGCTCTTTCAGGTGTCATCCAGCCTTGATCTGTAAGGACTCCTCCTTTTTAGGTCTTGTGGCGTAACAGCGCGTAAGCGCTGTGTCCGCCAGGAGATCTTTTGTCGCTGGGTCTGCTTCCCAGGAGACAGCACCTGGCTGCGCGCAAAGGCGATCGGCGCAGGCCACACGCACTCTAACGCGCTCAGCTGCTGTCTCCTGGGAAGCTCAACACCCGCATGCGCATACAGAGACACACACACACACGAGCGCCCATGCACGCACGCACCCACACATAGAGAACCCACCCCCGCTGTCGCATACACACACGCCACACACACACACACAAGTGCACCAAGCGCCCCCCCGCCCACTTACCGCCACTCCGGTCTTCAGCCGCCACCGCGGGGCTCTCTCTAGGGCATGGGAGCCCCGCGTCACCAGCACTGCTTCTCTCCGTAGGCGTGGCTTCTCTCCGTGGGCGCGTGCGTGGGCTTTCGAAGCCGGAAGTCCCGCCCTCTAGGGGACAAGAGGCAGCAGAGGGGCTCGTGAGAGTCTGCTCCGCTGCTGGTATTGCGTATGCCCCAAAAAATGACTTGACACCTTCGGGTAATGTTAGCGCAATATCAAATCGCATTAAATAAAATAAAATAAACACCGCGGCTCCTTCCGCTTTTATCCCATTCAAGATTGACCGGGGCCCGTGGCTCCTTCCCGCCTCGGCCACCATGACAGAAATGGTCAGTTACGCAAATCCACCGCCGCCACCTGTGGCGGGGCCTCCGTCGGTGAATTTGCGGAGGGATCAAAGATAAACCAGCAGGACATGGGGTAAAGGGAGAGGGGCGCGTGCCGCTGCTTGTTAATGTAATTGCAAGTATATAGCGCTTACTAGGATACATCAATGGTTTCTAACAGGGGCCCACGAGCTCTCAAAAGCAAATAAACAATGTCAAAATCTAGGGTTTACTTTGTTGGTCAAATAAAAATTGCCACGAACAATGCATACACGTTTTATTGGACTAGCAGCACGCCGACACCCTGCAGTGAACTCACAGGAGTAGATAAGGTTGTACCCGGGCAGTAAGTCCAAACACAAGTTTGGTAAAGATGCTGGCTTCGGACCTCCCGCTGCCACAAGCAGTCCGTGCACACTGTAGGTAAAACGAGAACTTTTGTGCAAGACGTCCGGGTCCGCCTGGCCAGCCAGGAACGGTGCCTTGAACGAGCAAACAAATAGATCCCACTCCAATTCAGCACGTCCATTCTCACTGGCGCTCACAAAGCGCCAGGACGCTGCAGCCTGGCACCTAGGCGCTGCTCTCTGCTCTTCGCGCTGCGGACACGGGCTCGCTGCTCGGGGGGAGGCGGCGGACAGCAGGCTGCCGAGGTCCAGGCTGTGTGTGGTGTGAGCAGGGGTCCACTCCGGGGCATGCCCGGCCGTCCGCAGCCAAACTGACCACAACAGGTGCCGGGCGCGTAACCAAAGCCGGCGCGGACGGGGCTTCCAGGAGCTGCGAGCGCGGCCCCTGCAGCTAAAATAACCCCAATACACGGAAGTGTGGGAGGTGATGTGCATTGAGAGGGCTCAAGGCATGCATCTTTACAAACCTACTTTCTGAGCTTCCGCTTCTGATTTTTTACATTATCATAACACTTGGAGAACATGATTAAATATGTGTTTTGCCAGTAGGGGGTGGGAATAGCAATTGTCACGAGTAGGGCTTTCACTCCAGAGCCATTGATGGCTCAACGCTGAGTCAGCACCCGTGGGATTGGACTTGGAGATCAGAAAGCACATGAACCCACCGAGCTTACCGCCTCAGTTCTCTTCTCATTCTGGCCTGGCAGTCACGACTCTGCACAGGCTCCTCTTTCCACACCGGTCAGTGGAATTCATGTCTTTGTCAGATGGCATTTTTCAATCTCTTGTTATGAACATCCACTATCCCAGTGGTTCACTCAATCACCCCACCATATAAATGATACCCAGCCCTGGCCTCCAGTGCTAGCCATAAACAAACACATACCATCAATAGGAAAACATGTGAGCTGACATAGAACTGTCCTCACGTCAACGGCGGCCTGCCACCGGAAGACGCTCTAACTGTGACACCCCTAGGGCTGAAGAGGGTTTCTACGCAGCAAAAAAGTTTAATTGGGTGAATTTTCAGCTTCAAATAAAGGAAAGGTTACAATAATGGTTTCACAATGAGAAAGTAAACTCCTTCAATCTACTCGCGGTAGAAATGAAGGAATGTGATACATTTATGTACTCCCTGAGAAATAAAAGTACTCGCATCTTCCATTAGGAGGGAGGGACATGGTCCCTCTTCTAAACCTGATCTGGACCCCTAGCTCAACACACCACTGTGTAGGCATGCACAAGCAGTCAAAAGGCAGAACATGTTGTATAATGCATATATTGTGAAGCTCCCAAATCAATACATGTAAGTCACGTAAATGCAACACATATTGCATTACAAATGCTGTAGGTGTCACATTTGCGAGAGTTATAACTATTGGCATTGTAAATGACAAAGCTATTAATTTCGCTATTTTCAAAAACAAAACCTAAATAAAAAATGTGTCATTTACAATACCAATAGCTCTAACTTTCCTAATACAAGACCTATTGCATTGCAAATGCTTGTTCCTTCCATTCTAGCTGTTCCTGTGGTGTGGCGTGACTTTGGACATCCTGGATGTCAGAAAAGGGGTCTCGTATTGTATATTGGCGGTGTGGTATACTTAATTCTGTGTTTGCTGCTAACTTGGCTGCACTGTCTGCAGAATCATTTCCTTTTGATATTTCATCTGTTCCTTTTGTGTGCGCTTTACATTTTAGCACTGCGATTTTCTCTGGTAACTGACTGGCCTCTAAGAGGGCAGTGATGAGTGTAGCATGCTGTATTCTGGACCCATGTGATGTGAGAAATCCTCTCTCTCTCCACAATGTACCGAAGTTGTGTACAACTCCAAAGGCATATTGTGAATATGTGTAGATGTTAACTGACTTTCCTTTTGCTAAGTGACATGCTCGTGTTAGGGCTATGAGTTCTGCTGCCTGTGCCGACAGTATCTCTATCTTGTGTGCTTCTAAAGTGTCTGTACCATTTGTGACGGCATAGGCTGCTGCTAATTCTCCTGTGGGGAGTCTCATACATGAACCATCAACAAAGAGTGTCATTTCTGCCTTAGCAAGGGGAGTATCTTGTAAATCTGGTCTTGGTTTGGTCACTAAATCTATTATGTCCATACAATCGTGAATTTCTTCAGTAGGAGAGGTCAGTGGCAACAGTGTTGCTGGGTTTAAAATGTTGCAGCGTCTAATCTCAATGTGTGGCTGAAAAAGTGTCATCTCATATCCGGGGAGTCTGGCTATTGTCAGATGCTGTGTTTGTGTTCTGTTTAACAGAAGTTCTACAGCGTGTGGGACCTGAACTATCAGATGATGTCCCAATACAATAGAATCGCTTTGTCTAATAGCTTGTGCAGTAGCTGCTACTGATTTTAGACATGCAGGCAATGCTTGTGCTACTGGATCTAATGTGCTTGAAAAATAACCACATGTTTTATGTTTGTCTGCTCGAAGTTGGGTCAGAACTGATAGTGCTGTACCTGAGTTTTCTGTTACAAATAATGTAAAATCTTTGGTGTAATTAGGTGTTGCCAGCACTGGGGCTTGACACATAGCTTTTTTAAGAGACTGAAAGGCTTGAGTGTGTTCATCTGTCCAGGGTAATTGTGGAGTAGCGCCAGCTTCGAGTGTTGTCAGCTGCACTAATGGTTTAGAAATGAGTGCAAATTGTGGGATCCACTGTCTACAATATGAGGTGAGACCAACAAAGGCTCAAACTTGTTTCTGTGTTGTTGGTTGTGGAATTTGTAGTATGAGCTGGATGCGTTCCTGTGTAAGCTGCCTACCCTCCTTTGACAGCAAGTGCCCTAAGAATGCCACTTGCTGTGAACAAAATTGGAGCTTACCAGGGGAAACTTTATGGCCATTTGCAGCTAGGAATTCTAGTACTAGTAGTGATGCTTCAGCACATGCTGAGTCAGATCTGGCCGTAATGAGGATATCCTCAACATATTGTAGTATGGCTGTATCCGTGGGCATTTGAACAGTATCTAGTTGTCTTTTTAATGCTTGGCTATATACGCTTGGACTCTCTGTGAAACCTTGAGGAGCTCTTGTGAATTGGAAACTTCGTCCTTGTAAGGAGAAGCCAAAAAGGTATTGACTGTCTGGGTGAATAGGTACGCTAAAGAATGTGTTTTTCAAGTCAATGACTGAAAAATGCGTTGCTTCTGCATCTATGGCTGTGAGTAGGGTGGAGATGTCTGGAACAACAGGGTGTTGTGGAATGACACATTTATTTAGCTCTCTCAAATCCACCACTAGTCTGTAGACAGGTGGTGTTCCTGGTTCCACTTTTTTATGGACTGGTAAAACAGGGGAATTGCAAATGTTAGAAGTTGTTTCCTTAATCACACCTGACTGTATTAGGTCCTGAATAATTAACATTAATGCTTGTTCAGCCTGAGGTGGAATTTTGTTTTGCCTTATGCGTGGTAGTTGGGCTCCCTCTTTCAGTGTAACCTTGTGAGGTGTTATTTCCATACATCCTACTGTGGTGAAATCAGTGACCCACAGGGTGTGTGGCAAATCTTTCAAACGCTCATCTAATTCTCTACCTGTGTAGTGGCCCTTGAAATCTCGCAGAAATAGTCTGACATCTGTAGGTGAGCAAACAATGACAGCTCCTAATTCTTTCAATGTTTTTATACCAAGAAAGTTTTCTGGACATGATTTTGTCAATATAAGATCTGTAGTTGTCGTGAGGGGACCAACCTGCAAGGGCAGTGGTTTTGACGTGGCGTTTGTCACAGGTTGTCCGGAGAAACCCAGAGAAATACTTTTTGAACCCGAGAGAGGAGCCTCTGGGACCTCTTGATGGCTTATTGTTGTTTTACTGGCCCCAGTGTCTAGTAGAAATTTCCTATCCTCCCCAAGAAGTCGGACCTCTATAAATGGACCTGTCTGATCTACTGGAATGGGGATTAGGGGCAGTTTGTCATCTTCTCTCTCTGGGCAACATCATGAGAAATCTGGGTAATATTCAGTGTAGGCGCTGTCTATAATATTCATTTGGGCCATTTGTGTTGTCAGTGGAACTGAAGGTGTTGAACTGTCTAGGGAACCATTCTGTTTTGGCTGATATGGGCGTGGCTGGGTCTTACCAGTAGCCAAATTGTGCTTTAAGACTGGGCAATCTTTAACGAAGTGTCCCATCTTCTTGCAATAATTACAAGTGCTTTTTATATTTGTCTGGCTACTTGGTGTCTGTTGACGCTGGGGTGCAGTTTGGGCTACTAATGCTTTCATCTTTGTGTCTTTCATGCGGTTATCATTTTCTTCTTCATCCCTAATGCGATTCTGGTGATATTGTAGCATTTGTAACAGGTGGAGGTGTATGTGCTTGCCAGGTACTTTCTACTTTTAGTACTCTGTCCTTAATGGCTGGCAAGGCGTTATCTACTAATTTGGAAACAAACAGATGCGGGTAAGCTTCACTTGTCGGCGTAAGGCCGCTATTTACCGCAAAACACTTTTCAAGTCTAGTGTAATAATCTCCTATGTCTTCACCATGTTTCTGTTTGCAGGAGGAAATGGCATCCCAGTCCTACTTTTTCACTGTTAGTAACTGTGGTAGCACCTTTAAAATAGTGCCAGGAATTGCTTTTAGTCTGTCTCCTATACCTTGACCTGCTACTCTAGTATTTTCGTCATTCTGAAGTTCAGTCCATCTAATGTGTTCACTTGCTACTTCTCAATCTTTTTCTCTTAGTTTGTCATATAAACCTGATGGCAACAATAATTTCAGAATTGCTGTGATATCAGAAAGAGTATATGTTCCCATCATTAATACATCTCCTAATTCCTTAAAGAATCCAGCAGGATCCTTTGAGTGGGAGGGAACCATCTCTTTCATCCTTAGTAACTCAAGTTTTGTCAAGGGTACATAAATGAAGACTCGTTGTAGCGCTCCATTTGCGTCAGCTCTGGGGTGGACCTCTCTCATGGGGAACTGGCGTGTTTGAGGAAGTCTATTAATTGGTCCACAAGTATTATTGAAAGATTTATATTCAGTCTTTTTCTGGTATTTCTGTCTAAAATCTATAAATGTGTTGAGAAAAACTGAACTATTGTGGAGGAACATGTTATCAGCGCAGTCAGACAGAAAATCTTCGAGTCTTGGATCATGTTTAAAATGAGTGCCACTGAGTGTGATGAGATGTTGTACCACGTAGAGACTTGCTAATCTTTGATGTGAGCGTGGTAATGCTAGAAAAAGCTGGGCTATGAGATCATTGTCATATATCTTATATTAAGAGACCCATAGGGTCGCAGTTCTGGCTATTTCCTCCTCCTCCTCCGGTGTAAGCGGAGGTTCCTGGTCTAACCAGTAGTCTAATGCATTGGATGTATTTTCAAATAACTCATCTGGAGATGACCGTTCAGAGTGACCTTGGAGGAATGTAGGCGGGGGTGTTCGTGAATTAAGGGCGGAAGAACGAACGGGTAGGACTTTTTCAGTAGGTTCAGTAATTTCCTCCTCAAGTTTCTTATTCTCTTCATTTGTTTGCAAGTTTTGCAGAATATGGGTCACGTTACGGGTGAACCTGTCTAGTGCATCATTTATAAGTTCTAGACTAGTGTGGTCGGATGCGGAATCTAATAAGTCAAAAAGTGAAACTGGTACATTTCTTTCCTCTGCTTGTATGTGTTTTATGAAACAGCAAAGGAGGAACCTATACATGTGCATTTTTACAGGGTGTGATCTTCTTGTAGTCATAGCGTTAATGGCTCGTGAGTTCTCTCCAGTACGAAGAAACTCAGAGGCCGCTTGAAGAAACTTGTCAATTGCTGGTAGATGTCTTATTTCTTCCCAGGAGTCATGAAGTATTTTACTTATTCGGCCCGCCTCCCCTGTGTTGCTCGGAGTCTGGTCATAGGGGCAGTCGGGAATTGTTTTACCTGGGTCTGGACCTACGGCACCCCCTTCTGGAATGAGAGGTGGTGCGTTATGTTGTAAAAGGGGTGGCGGAGGCAGAGGGTGTTGAATTACTGGAACCTCATATGGAGGTGGAGTATCTAAGAGGAAATTGGTGAAAGTATCCTCTGGTAGTGGGGCCTGTAGGCTGTGCTGATGCATTGTTAAGGTTTTCAGGTGCAGATGGCAATACAGGATAAAAACCAGTAGAAATGGCTGATTGTTCCCTTTTATTCCTTTCACTAACTACTTCTTTCCATATTTCTTGTAACTGTTCTTTCTTGACCTGCTCTGACATTCTCTTACCCTTTTCAACTTTATGCAATTCCTTCTGTTGCCTCCTATGGGCTTCTTTTCTCCATAATTCTACCGAGTCACTCTGTGACTGGCGGACTCTCTTTTTCTTCCATAACTGTTCCTCTAATTTCATAATACATTCCGTGTCAAAAGTACCATTTTCAGGCCATCTATATCTGTGTTCTAGGTCTTTAGTATAATCCACCCATAAATCACAATAAATAATTGCACCGACACCATGTTTTGCATACATGAAGTGTCCTGGAGTATCCCGAGGAGGAAGGGGAATTTCCTTCTCAAGAATACTCCTTTTGGTTGCCATCTTGCGTATTTTCGAGAAAATAGGCATGATGGCAAGACTTTCAAAGATTTTAGAAGTGAGAAAAACACAAACAGAACAAATATCTTTACCGTACCCACGAAAGAGGTGAGTCCGTCTTTTATACTAGTTTTAGTAGTCCTCACCAAAGATAGGTGAGAAACCAACAAAACGCGTATCTTTACCGCCCCCACAAAAGCTGTGGGTTTGTCTTTATACTTTTCAGCAGTACTCACCGAAAATAACTGGAAGGCCTCTTGAAGATTTTGGAAAAACGCGGCGCGCAGTTTCAAGGTGGGATTTGTAGAACCTCGGACTCGTCTGCTTCGCAGGTTGTGCTTTGGTTCAGGACGTTCCGCTATTTCCTCACCGCCTCGTGTGGATGCTGGGCCGCAGTCGGTCCCCCTCTTCGCCTCGAGGGAGTTAGCGGGAATTCCCCGCCTTGTGCACTTTTGAAGTCCGTCAACGGTCAGGAGGGGACAGTACCGGGTCCAATATCGCCGGCGAGTGGGGGGAAAGGGAATGTCCCTGTTCCGGGCGCCAATTAATGTGGTAAATTAAATTTACTTATTACCTCATTTCTGAATTTCTATGCTTAATAAATCATAATTTCTTGTCAATGCAAAGCGAGGAGTCCGTGGTGCTCAAATGAAGGAGGAGGAGACCAGTAACTCGAGTTAAGGGGAGCGCTTCCAGCACCAAGCGGGCACAGGAGCAATCTCTCAAGTCCCTCTCTTGAAGTGGGGTGTCTTTATTTTCAACAGCAGGACATTTATACAGTCTTGGTCATGAGGCAAAATAGAGGAACAAACAGGTCATGGCAGATAGAGGAACAAAAATCAGCAAGAGGAGCAGATTGTGAAGAAATGGGGGCATGTCTTAGGCTTCCTGAGGGGACTTGCGATGTGAAATAGTCTGACAGTTGGAAGGGGAGGCTTCCTCATTTGGGGTTTGTGCTCGTGCTTCATGTCAAAAACAGGAACCATCTTGTGTAAAACAGGAGCTATCTTGCTGGTTATGGGAATTGGCTGAACCACAAGAGTCAAAAAGAGGAACTATCTTGTGTAAAACAGAGACCATCTGCTCTCTGGCTTGCAGTAACTATTTCTTAAAACAGGAACTATCTGCTGGTTCTGGGAATTGGCTGAAGCACAGGAAGGGGTGGTCAATGAACTAAGATGCCAGGTGCAGGGTGTCTTACAGTTAAGAACAGGAACTATCTGCTGCTGGTTCCCAGAATTGGCAGAACCACAGAAATGTGTGTGTTCACAGTGTACAACCTTGTGCTTCCTCTTTCAGTTGGGGGTGGTCACAGGGCAGTTGGTGTGACAGGCTGAGTTACCAACAATGGACAGGATGTGGCTGAGTCTCTGGCACAACTGGGGGAAGGCACACAGGCAGGCTTCTTGGAATTGGCTCGATCACAAGGAGCAGGGGGTTGTGCAAGATTCAATGGGGATGTGAAGGACAGTTTTCAGACAAGTTGCTGAGAGCATGTCACACACAAAATGGGTGTTTGTCTGAGAAAAATGGCTGTCAGGCAGAAACCGGGAAATGATGGGGCACAATTGTCAATTTTATTTCCACACTAACAAAAAAGAGTAGGGAAAAAGACTGGGAGAGTAGGCTCTGCCTCCTGGTATACTCCTGAGCTCAGAATCATAAGAAAAGATTGTAAGAAGCTCAAGCGTACTTGGAGGAAAAATTGGAGCAATACAAACAGAGATATATATCATGCTGCTATTAGATCATACAAAATTGCCCTTAGAGAGGCCAAGACCATATTCTTCGACGAAAGAATCAAAAATTCCTCTAATTCCACCAGAGAATCCTATCAGATTATTAAAGAACTACTGAAAGTCTCTGAACCCCCTATGTCTCAAGAGTCGTCAGGAGCTAAGTGTGATGAATTTGCAAACTATTTTGACCTACAAATCAAAAATATATTAACTACCCTGCCTCAACTGGTCACCCACACTAATATCGACAGCCTGCTCCCGGCCGTTGGCCCTCAGCTTAACGCTTTTAATCCAGTCTCAGGTGAGGAATTCCTCACAGTTCTAGCAGCCATGAAAAGCGGCTCCCCAAGTGACCCGGTCCCTATGCGGTTTCTTAAACAGATTGCTACTACCATTGCTATTCCAGCAACTGAGCTCATTAACACCTCACTTTCCCAGGGCATTGTTCCGCCCAGTTGGAAAGGGGCCATTGTAAAGGCCCTCTTAAAGAAACCACACCTTGACCCATTGGAGATGGCAAACTTTAGACCCATCTCACTACTCCCAGGACTCAGTAAGATCACAGAAAAACTGGTGAATTTCCAACTTTCCCACTTTCTGGAGTCAAACAAACTTCTGCAGAGCTCTCAAACTGGATTTCGCCCAGGCCAGGGCACTGATACGGCCCTCCTCTCCGTCATCGAGGAGGCAAGGTGCATCTTGGACTCAGGGGGATCAGTGGCAGTGATCCTCCTGGATCTTAGTGCAGCCTTTGACACGGTTAACCACCGTGTCCTGATCCAGCGCCTGGCTGAGGTGGGTGTAAGGGGTTCCGCCCTGGCTTGGTTAACATCTTACCTGAACAACCGCACTTTTCAGGTCTGGGAAGGCAACTCACGATCTGCTTCAATCCCCCTCCAATGTGGTGTGCCTCAGGGCTCTTCTCTAAGCCCCACATTGTTTAATGTGTACATGGCCCCCCTGCAGGATGTGGTTGTCCTGTATGGGTTTAAAATTGTTAGCTACGGAGGAGCTACGCCTGCAACCAAGATGGCCACATAGGCTCCCGGCTCCGCTGACCTCCGTCCCCCGCCGGATAATCCTGTTACAAATCCTGACTTTCCACCCTGCCTCCGGGTGTGTGAACCACTAGGTTCCATTTTGGTGCAATCCCGGGATTTTTTCCAGCTTTCTAGACGAAGTTACGTCGAGTTTTAATTTTGGGCCTACACCAGCTTTTGAGCCGGGGACTCTAGTACTGGCCCAGCCGGGTTCCAGTTGAATAACAACGGCTGTGGGTGATCGTCAGGGTCCGGTCCTTGGATGTGGAAAAATTTTCGAGCCCGATTTTGACGGCGGTTGTTTCTCTAGCATACAACCGACGGAGGGTTGACGAGGCACAACAGTGCGCTGAGGGTGTGGGTCCCTCGCCCGGAGACCCGGTCTGACCCCCGCCGGTGTTTTCCGGGACGGGATCTACGCTTGCCAACGAAACCTTGACCGCGACCTTGGTAAGCCCTCGGCCTCCCTCTGCGACAGTCAGTCCCAGGATTAATTTATTCCCCCCGGGTTGGCCGGGCCTCGGGGGGACGCGAACCTGGATATCTCGGAACAGGAGTCTGTGGGACGGACTGAGTCTGAACCGTCGATACGATCTGTATTGGCAGCGCTCTGGGCCTTCCATTCCCAGGTGGAGTCCATGTTCTGGAAATCGATTGCAACTGCACACGGTCTCGGACAAGTGGGACCGGACCCTATACAGTCTCAATATCCTGATCACTCTATATCGCCCACGGCAGTCCCCATAGCAGCGATGGGCCCCGTGCCACGAGAGGTGTCGGAGCTTCATTCTAACGTGATGGCCGATGATCGTGTACTCGACGTGCCCTATGAATCGACAAGCCCATCAGCATCGCCCTCCTAGCTTGTTCTCATTGTTGCTCCCCTTCCAGATGCTCGTGCTTGGAACTTTCTGTGGAATGGTTCGGTGTCTTCTCACTCTTCGAAATTTTCAATATCCTTACAGGGACAAAGATGCAGAGTGCCTATGTCGCTGAGGGTCACCGTTGCTACCGATGGAACTTCCAGAGACCTCATAACTTTGCCTCGACCCACATGGAACTCTTCTGAACTATTTTCACATTTTGACTATCCTGTGGAGGAAACACTCTGTCTGGAAGGGGCCCGTATGATTGACCGGAAGGGTCAAGGATGAGACTGATTGTTGGGGTTTGGCACCATATATTTTTGAACTGGGTTCCGTCGCCATTGTGTTGACGTGAGGCATGGTGGTGTTTACTGTTCCCCCTATTTCGTTTTTAACTTTGCTTTTCTACAGATTTCGGTGCTTAATACGGGGATGCTTGGTTCTCGCGGGGGGGAGGGGGTACCGGGGGCCCGTATTGAGATGTCCTCCTCCAAGTTTTACTACTTTTAGTACTTAGATGGGGCGACAGGCACGCAGCTAGTTGGGGATAGGGCGCAAGCCACATGCTGGGGTGCAGGGTGGGGGAGGGGTGTTTTTGTTTAGATTTGTATTTGTAGTTTTTCTTTCGTTATCCTTTATAATCCTGATCTAGTTGGTGTTATTGCATTGCGCGTTTGTATTTTGGATGGATGGGTTCTGGGTATTACTGGCATAATTAACCTAATCGTTGCGTGGTCCCTTGATGTGTCCGAGATGCGGCTGCTGTATCGTAATGTTTATCGCTCCACCCTTTCCCCTCCCTTCTACTTTGAATTGCTGCTCGATATTTATCCTGTTTCCAGGGGGGTTAGGATTGAAGGTTGGCAATTAACTGAATATCCTGAATTTCATGTGGCCGATTACCTGCAATGGCTTATGAGAATGCTTGGTGATAGTTCCCATCCACTATATTCTGTATGTAAATTGGTCATCCTTTCATATCGCAATGTAAGTCACTGCTATTGTATTCCATTGTTTTGTTTATTCAATAAAAAGAAATTTAAAAAAAAAAGTGTTAGCTCTGCCGACGACACTCAATTGGTCGTCTCACTCTCCCAACTTCATCAATGTCCGGACAACTTTCATTCTTGCCTGACGAATACATGCCTGGATGTGTGACTCCTCTCTCAAACTGAATGGGTCAAAAACCGAAATCATGGTACTGGGTCACAAGGGCACCATTCCTCTTACTACCATCTGGCCTGCTTGTCTAGGGGATCCCCCCCCCAGCCCAAAAAAGTAATTAAAAGCTTAGGGGTCTGGTTGGAACAGGATCTTTCACTTAAAACACAAGCAAAAAAAACAACAGGAATCTGCTTTGGCCTTCTACGGTCTGCCCGTAAAGTTCTTCCCCAACACTCTAGGAAACTGTTAGTGCAGGGACTAGTTTTGTCCAGACTGGACTACAGTAATGCCATCTTTTTGGGGGCCCCGGAAGCCACCATTAATAAACTTCAGCAGACACAAAATGCCGCAGCTAGGCTTTTAACGGGTACTTCAGTTAGGATGTCAGCAAAACCCGCACTTAAATCGCTGCATTGGCTCCCCATCCGTGAAAGGATTAAGTTTAAATCCTTATGTATCGTCCATAAACTTCTTCACGGTAAGGGACCTGCCATCATGAAGAGTCTAGTTACACCCTACAAGGCTAACAGGCCTCTGCTCTCTGACAACGAGTGCCTTGCGAGAGTGCCAAGATTCAAGAAGACTCGCACAGGAGGCCGCCTTTTTTCGGTTAATGCGGCTTCACTGTGGAACTCCCTTCCTTTTAAATTGCGCATGGAACCCTGTCATCTGCATTTCCGGAAGCTCCTGAAAACCTACCTCTTCCCCAAGTGACCTTTTGTCTTCCATTCTCCCTCTTGAGCCGGACTCTAGTGCAGCGCTGGGATGCCTCCGGGTAACCATGCGCTTTATAAAACTGATTCCATTCCATTCCATTCCATTCCATGGGGTGGCCACATGGGGGAGGTGGAGTTTAGAGGCCTCTGGTCTCTGCCGGACTCTGGGCTCTACATCAACCTCTGGAGCTTCGGCTGATTCATCTTGCACTCAAAGCATTCCTTCCCTCTGTCCGGGGAAGAGTAGTGCAGGTGTTCACGGACAACACCACCGCCATGTGGTACTGCAACAAACTAGGTGGTGTGGGATCGTGGACCCTATGTCAGGAGGCCCTCTGCCTCTGGACATGGCTGGAAGATCCGGGCATATCCCTGATGGTTTAACACCTGGCAGGTTCCATGAACACCAGGGTGGACAAACTCTGCCGCAGGTGCATGATTGATCACAAATGGCGTTTTCACTCTGAGGTGGTGCAAGGTCTCTTTCAGCAGTGGGTAGAGCCTTGGTTAGATCTATTCGCCACTTAAGAGAACGCACAATGTTCGCAGTTCTGCGCTTTGAAATTTCCATGGCGGTACTTGCTAGGCGACACTTTTTGTTGCGAGTCGAGTTGCGGTCTTCCATACACATTTCCGCCTATACCACTTATGCCCAGAGTGCTGAAGAAGATCAAGCTCAACTGGGCCCAAGTCATTCTTGTGGTTTCGGATTGGGCACAAAGAGTCTGGTATCCCAAGATGCTGAACATGGCCATCCATCCTCCGATCCAACTACCTCTTCAAGAGGTTCTTCTGTCGCAGCAGCAGGGGACGGTCCTCCACCCAAACCTGTCCAGCCTCCACCACCTTGCGTGGAGATTGAGTGGCGGCAGTTAACGTTGTTTGACCTGCCTCCCGGGGTCTGCGATTTTATCTTGGTAGCCAGGCGTCTCTCCACTTAGACGGTATACGCCTGCCGATGGAACAAATTTGTGGCATGGTGCACAGCAAAGGCTGTGGATCCTCTTTCCGCCCCTCTTTCTGAGGTCCTCTTGTTCCTCCTTTCTCTGGCCCAGCAGGGCTCTGCTCTGGGTACTCTCAAAGGCTACCTCTCGGTCATTTCAGCCTTTATTAGGCTTCTGATCAGCCTTCTCTTATCAAGTCCACTGACTCACTGCCCTCCACTATTCGCAGGGAATCCAATCTACAGATCTTTCGTCGACTTCTCAAAACTCATCTCTTCACGAACCCCCACTAACCGGACATGCCTTGCCCCCGCTCTGTCCAAACCTAGCGCTACGAGGCCTCAGGGTAGTAACGCGCTTTATAAAACCCCTTTCATTCATTCATCCATTCATTCATACTTATCTTTTTCCTCCTATTCCCTTTGTAGTGCCCCAGTGGGATTTGAACTTGGTTCTTACCTATGCCACTTTGAAAACTGCCTTTCTGGTGGCCATCACCTCTGCTCACAGGGTGAGTGAGCTCCAAGCACTTTCTTCCAAGCCTCCTTTTCTGGTTGTTCATTCGGACAAGATTGTCCTAAGAAATGGGCCATCTCCTCTTCCCAAGGTGGTTACTTCTCTCCACATTGGCCAAATCATCACTTTGCCCACCTTCTTTCCGCCTCCTTCAATAGAGGCAGTGAGGCCCCACCACCTGGATCCAAAACATGTGCTTTCCTTTCAATTGGATCGCACAAAACAATTCCGGGTGGACGACCAGCTCTTTGTTGGTTATGTGGGCGCTAAGAAAGATCGGGCTGTGCACAAACAGACTATCTCCCGGCGGGTTGTTCTGTGCTTTAAAGCCTGCTATTTGGCAAAGAAGGAACCTCCAGTGGGTCTGCACGCCCATTCCACCAGGGTGATAGCTGCTTTGGGATGAGGAGTCTTCCTAAATGACATCTGTCAGGCAGCTACGTGGGCATCGTAGCACACATTTACCAAACACTACTGCCTGGAAAGCCAAGTCCGGAGAGACCGCTTTTTGGGCCGTTCTATTCTCCAGGATCTTCTGGTGTGAACTTAGTTGTAGACCCACCTCTGGGGTAAGTATTGCTGGGGTATCTGGTTTAAGGTAAGGAATACATAACTGTTTCTTTCAGATGAACAAGTTACTTACCTTCGGTAACGATATATCTGTGGGAAACATAAATTGTTTATAGATTCCTTACCGCCCCACCCATCCTCCCCGTTCTGCGAACTGACTTCAAGGGTTAAGGACATCCTTTCAGGGCCCTAGTTTTGTGCACCAGTGGTCCGTGTCTTGCATGGCTCTGCGCTTTTTGTGTGGAAAGTCGTGTACAGAACTGACGTCGGCGCGTAAAGGCGGTGTCTATGTAGCTACCGCTACGTCATCCTGGCGACCACTACGCCAACGGCAAACGTGAATTTGACCACCAGCTTCTGACTGGGTACTGCTGACCAAAAATTTTCTGGATCCAGTCTGACATCTGGGGGTAATTCTAAGGTAAGGAATCTTTAGCTAACCAATGTTTCTTACAGATATATCGTTATTGAAGGTAAGTAACTTGTTCATTAGTGACTTTCCATTACAGTGTGGCCTCCAGTTTGAAGACCCTGCAATAATCATCTGACTGCACTGTATTGAGCCCGCTTTTTTTTAGTCTGCTGCTGTTCTATCCTGTCAGAAAAGGTAATTAAACGCACAGTGCCACCTTGCGCTGCAAATTACAGATAACTAATGTAAATAGAATGTGCAACTCACTCAGTTAATCTTTATACAACAGAAAACCAGAAGAAAAAGAATCCTAGAGGTGAGGCTTATTTATCTGCAGCAGTAAAGAAAAAATGTAGAGAGGCTGAAGATTTTGGGCTACACCCCCCACACCCCCACATGTAGTGTTATTTTTAATGTTGGGTGCTTATGTGTATGATTGATGACAAAAGAACAGAAATTGATGGATGTGTCTATTTTCATTGATCCGGTTTTGCGTTACAGTGGTATGCCACTTCTCACTAACTTAAGTAGTCTCTGTGACTTTATGGAGTTAAACACATTCACATACCAGACTAGGGTAAACAAAAAAAAACATAGTGCAGTTTGAAGTGCAGTACCCTCTCGTGTGTGGAGGTATCTGTTTCTGGTTATGTGCAAAAAAACGTTTGCGTTTGGTTAGGTGTTTAGTGGCAGTTTCTTAAACTGTTGGTACATTTCCCTAACCCCTGTTTGTGTTGAGGACATTTTAGAAAGAAGATAATTTACTTGTATATAAACAGACTTCTTTTATGTTTCACTTTATTGGATGATTTGATACTTACTAAGCCACTACACGTTAGATTTAAACTGGGATGGGGTATTATTAGAATGGACCCTTCTTCCCTGCACCAGAAGGATCTGCACATGGTATGGTAGACTTTAAATTGGAGTCTCTGTCTCAGTGGGGACGAGTGTGTTGTCATTATAGGAGACTCCATGGACTGTGCAATCAAAAGTACCCCAGAAGAGCAACATGTCTGCGCCCGCTTTATATGTCCATGGGGCTCTTTGGTATTATAGAAGGGGCTACATATAGACTCTTCCACAGCCTCTTGTGTTTCACAGATGGCGCTCTCCCTCTGTGTGTTGGAGAGCTTCCTCATTTGCGTAGGGGTATGGGACTCTTCAAATTAGGAAATGGACACTGCACCCGTATTGCATTACTGATGTTTGCACAGAAGCAAAGGAACTACCAGGTTCAGCACAGTCCGTTCGCACCTTGAAAGGAAAGAAAGGGGGTCCCCATGGACCCTCAGATCTCTCCCTGCATGTGGCCGCAGTCCATCATTGTACGGGTCTTTCAGGGATTTCTGCCCATTTCATGTCGAAGATGGGCTGCCTGAGCAGTAAAAAGGCAGACCAGTCTGCCTTTCACTAATACACTGCCCCCCCCCCGCTTATTCAGTGTAGTAGGGTGAACTGACCTGGGCTGTGCTTGGTGTACCCAGTTAACATTGTACCACAGTGTAGACCAGGGCAGTGCGCCCAATCTGTAAGATGGGCCCTTGTGTTCCCAATTAATAATGTACATATTTTTGCCAATGACCTGTTCTTCTGTTTTGTAGTCTGTTCAAAATCTTCCTCTGGCTACATCTTCACAACCTCTCTCTACATGAGCTATGTGCTTTTGTTGCAATGTTTGAATATAGGCTTTCAGAACAGTCTTTCCCAAATAGAGGCCAGAAGCCTTAGAATGTGAAGCTTTTTTGTTTAGATTTTTAAACAAGTTGCATTTTGGATAGGAAACACGTTAAGCGAAGAGCCATGAGCTGTGATCTGACACCTGACGTGTATAAACATTAAAAACTTATTTTGCTTCTGCATTGGAAAGTAGATATGGGTTATCTACATTATTTCTTATTCATCAGTGTTTGAACACATATTTCAAAATGAGGAATTAAAGAAAGGAAAGATGCTTAGTGAGAATCTTTTAGTTTATCTCAAAAGAAAAATCTGTTCAAAGCATTTTTTTTTTTAATACTGACTATGCAAAAGAAAAACCCTTCAACGTTTTTGTTTCAAAACGATAATACTGTCTGTTCTAATAAGGAAATGGCAAGGTTCCATACCCAAACATCATTTTTAACATGTTGTTTTCTTTCATCCTTAGTTTTATCAGGAAGAATATCCCCCTGATTGGATTCAAATCTGTGAAGATCAAGAACGATGGAAAGAAACGACTTTACAATATCTTCAGCTCCCCTCAAGAGATGTGTTCCTCCCATGTTCTTGTACCTTCAGAGGACCACAACCAACTGCTCTCTGGTCCCTCCTTCCGTGGCTACATAAACATATGCAACAGTTTTGGCGACCCCAGTAGTGGTCTGCATCCTGTTCCTGGCACTCCCATTCTTAAAATCCCTGAAGGCCTCAAGCAGAGATTTATGCCTTTTGGGGCAACCACTGCAACCAGGACTGGTAGGTTAAGGGAGGATGATGCACAAGTGACCCATTGTGAACCCATGTGGATGGATGGTGTGAAGAGAAAGAAAAAGAAAAAAATGCTTGGGAAGGTGGAGGCGGTTCTAGATCAGTTGCTGTGTGTAAGGCAGGAGGAAATGGACAGAGAAGGTGCCTGCGGTAACTCTCCTGAGATGGATCAGGACTCTCGAGGCTCCTGTCTCGCCGCCAAGGGCCTGTCCATCACCGATAATACAATAAAAAAGAGAAAGAAAAAGAAGCGAGACAAGGAGCATGCAGACGTCTCTGTGACAGCCCTAGAAGTGAAAGACACCCTGAGAGACGAAGGCTTTTTATCTGTGATCAAGGAAGAGGCAATTACAGAGCCATCGGATGGCATCTCAGATGAGACTTTTAGGATTCAACACAGTAAAAAGAAAAAGAAGCACCAATCTCAGGAAATTCTGGAAGAGAGATCCCCCCCCCACAGCTGCTGAACTGGGCTCTGTGTTTAAGAAGAAAAGCGTGAAGTGGTATGCAGCCACCGACTACTCAACTAAACAAGAAGAAATTAGGAGCTTCCCAATCCACCTCCAAGTGGACAAACTGCTTACAAATAATCAAGCTCATCTCTGCCAAGGTATCTCCGGTCTCATCTGCAGGTATCCACCTTTAAAGTAAGAGTGGAACTGTGTGGCTTATTTGAGGACTTCCCACTGGGGGTTGATGTGGTATAACCATCTGTGAAGTTTGATGGGACTGTGTTAGAACTGTTCCTGATACTTTTATCCATTTAAGAACCTATATGGAGGTGGTTTCTCCTTCTCTGTGACTGCCTGTACTGTTCCTGACTCTTGAACTCCTTTTTGCTGTGTTACTGCATTCCGTTAAGGAGTACTTTTTCTTCATTTATAATAAACAAGTCATATGCTTGACTGGCGATGAGTTTTTGTGCTCAGTTGACAGATCATTTTTCGTGATCTCTTTATGTAAAAGTTTTGATGACACCACAAGCTGAGTGTTTTTAAGTGTAAAAAAATGCTTTATTAACCCCTTCAGTGCTAATGACAAGGGTAACTCGTCATGGAGTTTCCATTGATTTCAATGGAAAGTCAATGGAAGTGCATCATGTGCCTTAGCAGCCAAGTGGTTAAAGAGTAGACAACAGAAAGCATTTACAACTAATGAAAATAAACATCCTTAAGTCAATCGAAACAAATATTGAAAAATAAAGAAATATGAAAAAATACACCAATCTCTCAAATTGAAGAAAGAAAAAACATACATCAACCATTTAACATAAGCATAGCATATAATAGTAAACAAATCTAAGAACTTGAATTGAAATATATAAGCAAAATGCTAAACAAGTGCATTTTAATCATTTTTATAAGGAGACAAATAAAGGAAAAAGTAAGAAAAGAAAGGAAAGAAGGGGAAGAGAAAAAAGAGAAATATAATACTATATTAAATCCTGTAGCAAACGGTTAACAACTATGCAATATTAGAATAAATATATAATAAACATTTTAATCTTTAAGGGGGATCATAGTTAGTAGCCTGACACAATGATTGAGCTGATTGCCTGGATAGGAATGAGGTAAGGGGTAATTGTAATACATCTTTTTTTTACCCTTAAAGGGAGAGAAGTAGCATAAGTTTGATCTAACTTCTGGTGATGACATAACACATTCCACCAACACATTCTACCATCTAATATAAGTAATCTTAGTGGTATCCTTCCAATTTGTTGTGATTTATTTTTAAGGCCAGAGGAAACAACAAGTCAATACATTTCCCGACCATATGTTATACACTCTAAAGCGGAGAGGAGCCCCACCCCCCTAAAAACTTGAAGGATATCAAAAGGGACGTTTGTAGACAAAATTTCGTTAAGCTTAGCCCATATGCGTAGCCAGAACATATTGACTCAAGGGCATTTGAAAAACATATGGTGGAGATCACTAGTGTCATGAGCGCACAACCAACATTTAGAAGTGGTAGAAAGATTGAATTTATATATACTCATTGGGGTAAAATATAGTCTGTTGTAAAAGTAATATAGTGTTTGTGTTGTACTTGCTGAACGAGGAGAGGTATGGATCTTGGCCCATATAGATTTACAAACCTCAGCCGAAAACCCATGTTGAAGATCTGTTTCCCACATCAGCTCTGTTTATGATTTTGCATTAGACTGAGAGGAGCCAATCAATAACTTATATATGCCAGAAGCCTTCATTTCTGATGAAAAATCTAACGTAGGGGAAAGAGGCTGTGTGTTTGAATCAATATCAGATTGTTGTGAAATATAAAGGAGAAGAAGAAATAAAAGGCGCTGGTAATGGGAGGCAAAATAAGTAGATCTTTTGTATCTCTTCTGGATATCCGAGAAGTCTAACCGAGAACCATAATTATAATTCCTTTATCAATCCACTCCTTCCACAGAAGAACTCCATTGTATAATGTTATGTGTTTCTTGTACCAAATAGGAGTTTGTAAAATATTTTCGAAACTGGAAATGGAGGGGTTACTCCGGGGTTTAACATTGGCATTAGAAAGAGTAATTACTGGAGAAAGAGACACCTTAGGGAGTTGAGTGATACAAACTGTTTCCTTGAAAGCTAAAGGTGTAAATTGTGCATGTTCAAGCTGTCCCCAAACTGTTGATGAGTCTGCATGGGTTTCGGAAAGGGAAGTCCAGATATGTTTTAATGTGAAAACTGAATGATATAATTTAAAATTCGGAAAGTTAACTCCACCGTATCCCTGAGTTGTTGGAGGCCAGCTAAGGAGATTAAGGTTTGCGTTTATTCCATAGAAATTAAGTCAAAGAGTGATTCATAGGTTTGAAAAAGGTATTTGGAAGAGAAACTGTAAGCATTGATAAATACAAATTTACGATTGATAGCAATATAATTTTAATTGTAGCAAACCTACCCCACCAAGACAGAAATAAAGGGGACCAACCTTCTATAAGTGAAGTGATTTTTGTCATAATCTCGTTAAAGTTAATTTTAATTATTTCTTCAATATTATCGGAGTATAGGATGCCTAGACATTCATGTGTTTTGAATTCCACGTGAACCCAGAGTCTGTAAACATATTAGGGGGGCAATATTTATTTAGGGGCAGGACTTCTGATTTATCTATATTAAGTTTGTATCTCGAAACTGCAGGGGTATGTATTTAATAGTGGAAAAATTCTGGTAAAGATGTATCCGGTTTGGATAAATATAGCAAAATATCATCTGCATATGCTGTATATTTAATATCCAAGCTTTTGAATTGAAAGCCCGGAAAGGCTGGAGATCGGCGAATCGTTTCTAAAAGGGATCTAATTATAAAATTAATAAAAGTGGGGATACGGTCAACCCTGTCTAGTCCCTCTATAAAGAGGAAAATAATGGGATTGGCTGCTGTTGATCCAAATAGAGGTAGATGGTTTAGAATACAATAACTGAATATATTTGAGAAAATGAGGACTAATACCATGCCGCTTCAATGCGCCAAACATAAATTCCCAATTCACCCAGTCAAAAGCCTTCTCAGAATCCATAGTTATAGCGGCTAGGGGAGAATTAAGTTTTGAGGCTAGGTGAATTATGTTAAGGAAGGTTCTAGAATTGTCTGAAATGGATTGTCCCTTCACAAATTCCGATTGACTGATATCTACTAAATCAGGAATAATGGAATTAATACGGAGTGCCAACAATTTAGCAACACTCTTACAATCCGAAATGATCAATGAAATAGGCCTATAATTGCTACATTGAGAGAGATCTTTATCTTTCTTGAGTAGTAAGCAAAGCATAGCTTGAGAGAGAGAACCTTGTGTCCGTCCTGTGGTCAAGAAATGATTCATAAGAAGTAATAACTTAGGAATTAAAAGATGTCTGAAATGAAAATGAAAATGTACAGTAAAACCGTCAGGCCTGGGAGTTTTATCTTCTGGAAAATGATTGATGGCATTTAAAATTTCCTGCTCTGACAGTGGAATGTCAAGGGAAGATAAATCTATACTACTAGCAGGAGTTTTAGGGATTGATTGAAAAAAGGCATCTAATTTTTCAGTTGAAGTAGATGATTCTGGGGTATATAGTTTTATGTAGTATTCAGAGAAGTACTTGGGTCAGCGGACTCGATAATTCTCGCTTCGGTGCTTACTCTAATCAGGGGTTCCACTCGGCAACTCTGGGCATTAGCTTGCCTAATCTCCACAACTGCCCCATCAACTCCGGGGATGCCTGGCTCCACCTTGGGTACACCCGGCAGGGACCATCCCACAGGGAAAAGCCAGGACGGGTTCCTCAGAGTTATACAGCGCCAGGAAACCTATGGACGGGTAGCAGTGCGCTTTACAAGCTCAAATATGTTTACATTTACATTTAAATTACATTTAATATTTCTTCATTTTCTGCTTTTTTATTTTAAAGTAATCAGCCAAAGATTTGCCTGCCTTATTAAGACCACCATACATGTTTGCATTAAAGCAAAGTAGACTACCACAGGCATTGTTCCAGGATTGTTTATTGTATTGCAGTTTGGCCTTAATAAGATTAGATAATGTATCATTACGGTTAGAGGAGAAATATTTGTGTTCTAAAACTTTAATTTGATCTAGAAGTTGCCTGGAGTCCCTAAGAGCTGCCATTTTTTGCTACAAAATCTATTATAAAGCACCTTGCGTTTGGTTTAAAGGCATCCCAAATAAAGTTGAGTTGTGTGTCTGAGGTAAGATTATTCACAAAAAATTCTTGTAGCAATATTGTGAACTGTTCTGTAAATTGTTGGTCTATTAAGTATTGTTAAATCTCCACCTGCGAGTGGGAGGAACGGATTTGGGATAATCCAAGTTTACAATGATGGGAGCATGGTGCAAGATAAGAATGGAATCTATCTCAGCATTTGTTCGAAATTGAAGGGTATGTTGGGTAAAAAAGATATAATATATTCTAGAGGGCGAATTATGAACAGGTGAAAAATAAGTAAATTCTAGAACATCGGGGTGTGTTGCCCTCCTTACATCAACTAACCCTCTAGAGCAGAGGTCTTCAAACTTTTGGATGCCGAGACCCCTCCCTGTCAACATTTTGAGGCGTAAGGACCCCCTCCTGACAAAACTTTCTAAACCTGTAGACAGGGCTACTGGAACTATGAGGCGGTGAGGACCAAATTACACCACAGGCTTGACTAAATTGCGTGGGAAGAAAATGTAAATGATGTTATGTGATGCCGCGTATTTTAGGATAGCATTGCTTCATTATTTTGACATTTTTTACACACAATAACACTGAGGAAAGATTTTACCCCATGAGTACCCGTTTATAACCAAAATACATCAATTAACATCACAAAGATTTCCAGTCAACCCTTGTGAAGGGCCTTCCACTCCGCAGGAATACGTGCTGCCAAATTAGAAGCTCCCCTGGCCGGGAGAAGCAGGGGTCCCTTAAAACCCTGGTGGTTTTGTGCAGAGTTAAGCAGTTTACCCATGCCACTCTCCTCACCCCGGATCCATCTCTCACTTTACAGGCCATTTTCTTCCACCCCTTTTTACAACTTCTAAACTCTCCCCATTCAACCTCTCACTTCACCTTTAATCACCTATTGCCATTCTGTCTTTTCACTGCCCTCATCTCAAACAGTCTCTCGCATTTATCTTAAGGCCTCTCAGGCCCAGTCGGCAAAAAATGTGAGGCATATCTTTACGCTAAGATCTTTGTGTAGTCAACTACAGGAGTAGTAGCAGTAATAGTATGAATGTGGAATCAAGTCTAATCATTACGTAAAAGATTTGGTGTAGCCCATGGTGCTGCTCATCAGAACTTGTTTATAGCTCAATGTCTTGGAAAAGCTGTGTATAATGCTCTATCTGTGGAGGAATGAAAATGATTACTGTTTGTAAGATTTCTGATGTCACAGGCTGTGTGCAAAGTTGATACGGCAAGTAGCCCACATATGCGGTCTATGTACTAAAACTGACCCCTCCAGAAATACTAAAGTTTACGTTTACTTTTCTTAGTAAATCACTTGTGGCTCAATTGTTTCTATTTTCTACTGAGAGGGATGATTTGGAAATTAACAGATTACACATCATTCTATGGATAATATTCTGTAAACCTATTTTATGGTGGAACAAAGTTTGTGTTGTGTTCTGTTGAAGCTAGACCACACTGCATTCACTTCCTCCATTTAATCTTGAGTCAAGCATGTTTGGGTTTAACAGATGAGCTTTTAGTTTTGCCCTGAATTCCAGGAGGTTGGGACCGCTACCAATGTTGGTGGAGAGACAATTCCATACCCACCCACTCTTGATTTGATTTATATTTGGTGCTGGGAAAAAAAATCTGGCACAACAGTGGGCTGTCAAATTGGCAGTGGGTGTTTTTTCCCGGCAGGTATGGCATTATAGGCTTTTGTAGGTTCTGTAAAGTATTTTGAATTTAATCAAAACCTCTATGAGCGTTCAGCGTATTGTTCCAAGTTGTAAGGAAGTGGAATGTTTATTTAGGTTCCAAAAAGTGTGGTGTACTGCTGCATTTAGGGTTTTTGTGTTGCCTTTATGTTGCTTGCAGCTAGACAACGCTAAAGGGCAATGCCATAACTTAGGCTGGGTTTGAATAGAGGGGAGGGTGCTTGTTTAGAGGACAAGCAGAGTTCTTTTGAGGAGTTTCAGTTGGTGCAAGGTGGACTTCGTTGTTTCCCCTTAGTGTATTACGTGTCAAACAACATCTCATATTACCACCAAATACATGACTTAAATGTAATGGTAACTGCAATACCAAACAAAACGGGGGTGCATCTGAAGCGCTGAGCTGTCTGAGGAGGTGGGGTTGGCCTAGGCCTCGTAGCTCAGTTGTTAATTTATTGGGCTTTAAACCATCCTGACCTAAAGCCCTTGTGACTTAATTTTATTTTTGGGGAGTTTTATATAGCACAAACTGTTGAAGTGAGGCTAAGGATATGATTCTATTTACGGGCAAACCACTTAATCACCCAGTGCCTTAAAACAACCTGCTTTTCACATTTAAAAACTTTTTTTTGCAGTTTTATATAGTGCTAACACCACCAAAGGGATCAGAGCGCTTTACATGAGCACCCCCGTGTGTTACAGGCGGACACATTCATTTTTTGTTAGGCACAGGGAGATAAGGTGATTTGCACAGAATGTTGAGTATCCCTGCCGAGACTCGTACCCAGTTCTCCAGCTTCGAGGTCAGCTGCTAGGCCGCATTAAACTAGTCTTCACATAACCACAATAGGCATATTCATGAATGTAAAAATAGGTTATTGTACTGTTTGCTTAGGGGCTTCATGCCAATCACAGCTAGTCTCTTGGCACAATCACAAAATAAATAACTGTAGTTTGTACGCAGCTTCAAGGCATAATATTTTAGACTCACTGTGGCTTGATCTAATTTCTATAAAATTGATCGGGTTGGCTTTTTTTATGAATAGTTCTAAATTGAGCTCTACACCAACTGCTTTCAATCAAGTGTACTTGTATAAAAACAAAATCACAAACAAAATAATGTACTGTTTAATATACAGTAAGCAAAACGTTACTATCGGTTTGTAGCTCTGCATAGTCGCATGCTTTGTACAAATGTAAGGAATAGGCAGAGTGGGGACACAGGAGGTACTGGAACCAGGAATAAAACTAAGCCTCTGTAACCAGTTTACAAAGGCATGTAATTATGCAAATCGTCTTTAAACACCTGTGGAAAAACTTGGGTGCTGGAGATAAGACTCCAGACACAGCCCAGCAGAGCCCCCAGCAGCTTGAGTTTCACTGCAGCAGCCTGGGCTGAGACACACGACGGGGGAAGATGGGGGGTTGAAGCCCTTGGGCAGAAGTGTGACTGGGAAGGCGCGACCCCCTTTCCATCGCTCCACGGCCCCCCTGGGGGTCGCGCCCTACAGATTGAAGACCCCTGCTCTAGAGGATATGGTTACCTGAAAGATTCTGGGAATTTTGGTAGGAAAATTTCCACAATGAAGAAGTGACTATAGGCGCAAATCACAAAAGGAAGAGGGCTAGTGTTTGCAAACAGAAATCAGAAAATTAGAACAGTGTGTGATTTAGTGAAAGGAAAAAAAAGAAAAAACCTTTTTAGTTTTTAAAAGAACCCTCACTCACCAACCTGGTTGGTGACATGCTTCATCATAGGGTTCCCACCGGGAAGACCGAATGTCTCCCCGGTGTGCTACGACACCTGTATTTACAGTGGAGCTGTTTTTTTTCGGTTGTGAAGTGAAATAGTGATTGTGAGTGGTTGATTAGTCTCCCCCCACTACGAGATTCTCTGATACATGGCAAGATGATAGAAAGGATAATAAATCTACTCCTTTTGGACCATAGACATTACAAATCAAAAACGGTATCATTTATCTTATTATCTAACTACCATCTTCCAGCATCATCTTTAAATTCTTTCAACAGTTGAATACTTAACGATTTGTGAAACAGTATAAGAACACTGTCACAGGGGCTCTGCCGAGGATGGGCGGGGTGAGGACTGTAATGGGTGTTCGTTTCCACCCCATCCACAGGACACGTATGGCCAATTTAATGCGGCTTGGGCTTCCCCTGAGGCGGAGACCTCAGTCCTGACGTCATCCTCAGTGAGCCTGTCAGTCCCGGAAGAGGCAGATAAAGCTGTGCCAGCGGAATGCAGAAACGCGAAAGCCGCATGACGAGTTGGCGTTGGGAAGCAGGAGCTGGAGGAGAATACTAGCGAGAAGGGAAGGAGAACGGACGAAACCGGAGACCTCGGAGCCAGAAGTACCGAAGAGCCAGGAGGCCAACGATACCGTGACTCGCCCCGCCACACTTCTGGAGAAGTGTGGCTGGACAAGGTACGAAAGCGTATACTGCGCTTTGCATTTTCACGGGGAGGGACAGGGTAGAAGACGTCTCGGGAGGTCGCGGGGCTATGTTCTTTTCTTTTGCACACCCTTCTTATTCGTGATATTTTTGGGGGGATAAGATTTTGGTGGTAGCCCCTGGTGAACCCTCACCCCCTTCTTACAACTCGTGACCCGTGGGCCCAAGCTTTAAAATCTGTGGTCTTTTCTTTCTCTCACCGGAGACAAGACGAAGACCCCTTTCCTAAAGCGCCGAAGCCTCGTCAAGTGCCAAGACCCAGCAATCATCTTTCCCCCGCCAAACCCTAAAGCAAGCCGGATATCGCCCTAACAAACATCGGATGGATGTTACTTTACTTTGAGTTGTTCAATAAATACCATAATGACTACAGTGGTCAGTCAATCATTCCTTAGCCACCTCGACCCCTCCCCCTATATCTCGCCGACAAGTGGCGAGCCAAATAGGAGTCTGAAGAACCACCATCTGATACTAGATGGAGAACCTTATACATCAAATGAAGGAAGGTCAGGCGAAGCTTGAATGGGCCATAGAACAAACGTCCAGCCAAGCAGAGGCGGACAGCGTAACATTCACTACGGCTATCCAGAACCAGGCCGAGAATCTACTGAAACTGGCGGAAGGACAGACCCAGCTCATGGATGTCCTGGGACAGGGAAGAACTGCTGCCCCCCCTCCCGGGACGGTCGTTCCTCTACAGAAGTACACCCCGGGGGATGATCCCTTGGCGTTCTTCTTGAACTTTGAGAGGGCTGCTAGGGCCAGCGCTTGGCCCGGGGATAGGTGGCCATTTTACCTCGTCCCCTTTCTAACGGGAGAGTCTTAGGCGGCTTATCAGATGGTGAATAAGGACGGTACAACCACCTATGCACTGGTAAAGAAATACATTCTAGACCGTCTGGGAGTGGACGAGGAAACCCACAGGCTGCGGTTCCGCCAAGAACACGGGACCCCAGGTGATCTCCCAAAAACCTTGTTTTATAAACTTAAAGGAGCAGCAGATCTATGGCTCAAGCCACAGGAGTCCACCATGGAGGAGGTCATGAATAAAATCTACCTTGAACAATTCTTCGAGGCACTTCCCTATGGTACACAGCATTGGTTGAAACATGCTGGGCTGACTCTAGAACATTTGTACCTGTCAGTCGGGTGACGCCGAGGTGCTCAGAAATCGCGCTGGAATCAGACATGCACAGAAAAATGCACACAACAACCAGATAAATCAAAAGATGCATTGACTATCAACAATTGCTGGTTTGATTCCTATCAGACCACCCAGATGGCGGAGCCTCATCATGTAGGACACTCGGGCCATGGTTAGTCTGCAAACGCCCAGGTGTAAATTGGTAATGCATGACTGAGTCATGGTCCGAACACCGCAAAAGTTAATACAAAAGGTGGTACTGATAAGTGCAGTGCAAAAAAATATGAATATAGTGCAGTGGCTAAAATGGCTATCAAGGCAAGCAAAGACCTTTTATTAGTGCTTGCCTGGACGTCAGATTAAAAATAGTGTAATGACAGCGTAAAATAATCACTGTCCAGCTTGCTTGGTGGAAAACAAAAATCAGGCCAACATGTTTCTGCCGTACTGTGTAAGTTCACTGGCATTCATCAGGGCCAAGCTCTCATATGCTACTGCAGATTACACTACCAGATGTGTAGAAATAAGGTAAAAAATAAGATCAAATAACCAAATTATAAGTAAACTAAGAGTGGTCGAACACAACCATCCTACCGCATCTTCTCGAGTTGCTCAGTGGATGCGAATGGTCTTCCCTGTAGTAGAAAGGTCAAAAGAAAACCATATATAAATTGTGTAACCACGTGGTGCCTATTGAAACATAGACAATCTAGGTTATTTGTAAATGCCCAAAGTACCACGTATTATTACTGTGCATACCCAGCAATCATTCCAACAACCTCAGACTGATCAATCACTAATTTATGATGATCCTGTTCATGGCGCGAGAATACCGTCACCAACAGAGCTCCTGTATAGAGTTTCAAGAACACAAAAATTTCTTTAACACTTACCCATCAATCTGTGGGAAGTAAGCCTCACCTCGCCCGGCAACTGCTCGGAAAGATAAGGCCCCGCTCTAGACGTGTGAATAAAGACAGTTACTTGGTCAGATCACTGTCAATATTGAAGTACACTGTACTGTCTACTCAACCCAATAATTTTCTGAATTGCCCACAAATTGGTCCTCACCATTAAAAACCTGATGACCACATTTAGACGAATCGTTTGTGAAGTAACCTCAATGCATATTGCCAAATATCTATTGGCTACAGACAAGCTGCTAAGTTCTATACCTCCACCAAGAGAGTGTGCAGAATCTGTAACTACACTCAACCGTTTTACTGTAATCAAAAACGAAAAAGAGAGGGGAAAATAAGGGGCAAGGGGGGCACTCCTCATCCCAACAAGCATATCTAAGGTCACGAGTTAACAGCGCATTACATGGCCAGACTCAAAGTGCAAGCTAGAGAAACACAAGAGCTCTCATGCAATCCCAACTCACCTGTCCGTCGGTACCTCACGGCGGGTTCACGAGCCGAAGGGGAGGCACCGACGGACTGGTCAGGGCCAGTTATATAGTAGCGCTAATGGCAAGATGAATTGCAGCTGGTCCGCGTCTCGCTGCAACCACGCCTGTGCGATATTGAGACACTATCCCGCGCATGCGTATCCAAAGGCAAAAGGCAAAGGGCGCATGCGTGAAACTCAATGTCCCCACCACAGATGAGAACGCTACCCCACACGCATCGTGTCTGAGGTAGGCGCATGCGCATACCGGGTGAACTCGTCGGGCTCTCCTGCGTCACCCATTCAAGCTATGCCTGCCGCATCTACTGTCAACACCTAGTATCGGCTAGGCGCATGCGCGTCCTGGAGGCACTAACACAACCTCTCAAGCGCGACCTCACTCTGCTAAACGACTTGACAAACCCTTTGAACCTGTAACTCGTCAGCAGTCAATACACCCTAATACACTCAACAGGCCAGCAAGGTCATGCCGGATCAGGGGGTATCGATCACTAGAAGCAATCTCCATTAAGAGGCCCATGCATCCTAAGTAAGTCGCCTGTGATTGTAGGGCGATGCATCCTAAGTAAATCGCCTGTGATTGTAGGGCGCTACTATGTGACAGCACTTGTAATGTACGCCCTTATCAATGTAAGTTGCTTAATGTACCCTGTCTATCTTTTTGGCAAATAAATATACCTTATTGCCGATAAATGCCCCCCGCGGGGGTAAGTGTAACAAGGACCTATCACAGGCAAACCAATACAGACATACAACCTCCCCAGAGGGTCAAAGATGTACATCCTTGGAGGCTGCAGACTGCTTTGCAGAAGCCTACCTGGGAAAATTTACATGGCCACTTGAGTCAGAAAGTGCCCGGTATCAAATTAGAGTCTGTACAAGCCTGGAAGATGAAAGTAATTATACATCTCCCCCAGGCGGTAAACCCTCATCTATAGGTGCACCCTGCTAGTGGGGAAGGCTGCATATGGCAACTGCCACTTTGCAGGACTACCATAGCCTCCTAAATCCCCGCACCTGGAGGTACCCGCTCAGTCCCCAGCAAGGTGATGGAGGAGTATCGCAATGGCAAATGGTGCACACACCGGTTGAAGAGCACGGAGAGTGCTTTCAGATAGAGAGCCACGGAATGTTGTCATTCAATCCAATCACATCAGTTTTCAATTTGAAAATCCAACGCTGCTCTTTAACGAATAAAAAGTGCGAGACATCAGCGATGTGTGGTGGAATGTAAGGCTGTTCGAGAACCACCCAAGTCAAATCCTCTGCTTTGTGTTTTGCCTCTAGGAAATGGTTGGTGAGGCCCGTGGATTGTTTCTTGCAGCGGATCGTACTTTTGTGTTCGCTGATTCGAGCCTTGATGGCTCTTGTTGTGTGACCCACATATTGCTTCTTACATGGACATGTGATCAAGTAGATGAGTTTGTCTGAATTACAGTTCGTGTGTTTTGTGAGCCTCCAGGGTCTCGTAGTCCCGATGTCAACTGTTAAGGTCTTACGTGTCTGCGGACAGGCCGCACAGTTGCCACATGGATGATGTCCTTGTACTGGGACGGTATTCCAGAGGGTGTGGGTTCCTTGTTTCAGTTCCCTCCGTGGTCTAGTATGGACCAACCTATCCCGGATTGAGGGTCCTCTCTTAAATGCAAACAGCGGTCGGGGTATAGTACCAGCCCCTGTGTTCAGAATCTTCCAGTGTCTGAGTATCGTTTTCTTAACCGTATTGGAGGATGTGGTAAAAGTTTGTACCATGCTCATTCGGTCTTTGGTACCCTCAGACCTCCTATGTTGTAGAAGAGCCTCACGGTTATTGTTGAAAGCTCTCTTGTGAGCTCTACGAACAAGATGATTCGGGTAGTGCCGATCTCTCAGATTAGATGCTAATTCCGCAGCATGGTGTTCATATAGAGAGTTCGAAGAACAATTCCTTCTGACCCTGAGGAATTGGCCGACAGGCAGATTCTCACGCAATGATTGCGGATGGAAACTCTGGAATGACAATAACGAGTTCCGTGCCATAGGTTTCTTGAAGAGTTCACTTCGTAGGCCTCCCTCTGCTGGAAAAATATGGAGGTCAAGGTAAGCCAGTCTGTCTTTGCTGCTCTCCATAGTGAACTTAAGGAACTGATTCCTTGTGTTTAACCAGGCGTGGAAAGATGACACCTCAGCGGCCGACCCCTCCAAATCACGAGGATGTCGTCAATATAACGTTTCCACAGTACCACCTGGTGGAGAAAGCGGTTACTGTGGTTCAACACGTGATCTTGCTCGAATTGGTGCATATATAGATTTGCCAGACTGGGTGCGTAGACACTCCCCATTGAGGTCCCTGACACCTGGAGATAGAGCTCATTCTGGTATTGGAAGAAGTTCTCCATCATGGCGATCCTGGCACATTCCATTATGAAGGAAACAGGTGTTATTGTATCTAATTGTTTGGCCTCCAAGATGGTTCTGATGCAGTCAAGAGTTTCCTGTTGAGGAATCGACGTATACAGAGACTCGACGTCGAAGCTGACCAAAAGGTCAGTCTCCGCGTCGAACTCCGCAGCTGCAAGTAGTCTCAGCACGTCCCCAGTGTCCTGTAGGTAGGTTGGTGTCTCTTTCACTATCGGCTTGAGAAAGAAATCTACGAAGGTAGATAAAGGCTCGAGTAGTGAGCCTATCCCCGAGATAATAGGTCGTCCAGGCGGTGGTCTCTGGGCCTTATGTATCTTGGGGAGACAGTAGAAGTAAGGAGTTACCGGATGTGCTGTTACTAGATATCTCGCCTCCTGGGGAGTGATCCACCCCTCTGATAATCCTTCTTCCACAAGACTCTTGATATCATTCGAGACTCTCTGAGTAGGGTCTAAATGAAGACGTCGATACGCCCTGGTGTCGTTCAGTTGTCTTTCGCATTCTGCCTGATAGATGTTGGTGTCTTGCAGCACGATCGCACCTCCCTTGTCCGCGGGCTTGATGGTAAGAGAACTATCGTTAGCGAGCGTGGACAATGCTTGTTTCTCCAAGGAAGACAGATTGACAAAGTTCTTCCGTTGCTGGTTATTGTTCATGACATCATGTGTCACTGCTTGCTCGAAGGCTAGGACATTGGCTGGCACTTGCTGGTTCAAGGGTGTGAAGGTCGACTTAGGTTTGAGGCCAGTGTTCTGTTCACCAGGTTCAGATGAGTCGCCCGCTCCCGTGGTTGGATCAGATTTCTTGAAGAAGAAGTGCAACCGGATCTTTCTGAAGAAACATTCCAGTTCGCACCTCGTGTTAAACCGGTCACCAGCATAGGTGGGGACAAAACTCAGTCCTTTATTCAGTACAGCATTCTCAATCGGAGTGATGGCCCTGGAACTCGGGTTTACTACGAGGTCGCAGCTCCTGATGTTGGTCCGGTCGTGCTGCTGGTCTGTGGAGCCCAATTGACATTTTGTTGGCCTCTTCTTTTGCCGCGATTTCTGCCCCGGCCCTGCCATAAAAAAGACTGGTCATAATAAAATGACGGATTAGGAGGGTACATGGGCATAGGATGACCCATTGGTGGGGGACCCATAGGTCCTTGATGGTAATTCCATGGGCCTGGAGGCCACCATTGTCCTTGATTCGGATACTGTTGAGCCCCACGGCCTCTGTTGGCTCGACGTTGGAAACCTCTGCCACGGGTGCCGAAGTTGGGGCCTGCCCTCTACTTCCAACCCCACGACTGAAGATGACTGGGTTAAACTGTTGAATCTCAAGAAAAATCACTCACGGATTTCTTTACACGGGGTGATTATGAATGAGTATCTGCATGGCAAATGTGCACCGTCGGGTTTGATTGTTACCACGGCGCCACGACTATTTCTCACTGATAAAGAGTTCGTGAAGAATTGGGCTTTAATTGCCTGGCGGTGTACCCGTGACTGGTTGATATTAATAATAAAAACAGCCAAAAAACCGGCCGATGCACTCCTGATAGAGATCCAGGTTCTGGAGGGCCAAATCAACGCAGCTATCAGACCTGTGATCTACAAAAAAACTTGGACGAGGCCAACAAGACTAACAAGGACTACCGTGACAACATCCTACTTAACAAAGTAGAGAAGTTTAAAAAAGATTTGGCACGTTTTTCAATGGAGTCGGCCTATCCCTATCTGAGTGACACTTATGTAGCTCCATCTACTACCTCTAAAGGGAGAAGATACGGGTCAAACTACTCGTCCTCGGGCTCAGATTCAGGCTCCAGCGATCAAGGAAATCCCAATGCAGGCCCCAACTTCGGCACCCGTGGCAGAGGTTTCCAACGTCGAGCCAACAGAGGCCGTGGGGCTCAACAGTACCCGAATCAAGGACAATGGTGGCCTCCAGGCCCATGGAATTACCATCAAGGACCTATGGGTCCCCCACCAATGGGTCATCCTATGCCCATGTACCCTCCTAATCCGTCATTTTATTATGACCAGTCTTTTTTATGGCAGGGCCGGGAGAGAAATCACGGCAAAAGAAGAGGCCAACAAAATGTCAATTGGGCTCCACAGACCAGCAGCACGACCGGACCAACATCAGGAGCTGCGATCTCGTAGTAAACCTGAGTTCCAGGGCCATCACTCCGATTGAGAATGCTGTACTGAATAAAGGACTGAGTTTTGTCCCCACCTATGCTGGTGACCGGTTTAACACGAGGTGCGAACTGGAATGTTTCTTCAGAAAGATCCGGTTGCACTTCTTCTTCAAGAAATCTGATCCAACCGCGGGAGCGGGCGACTCATCTGAACCTGGTGAACAGAACACTGGCCTCAAACCTAAGTCGACCTTCACACCCTTGAACCAGCAAGTGCCAGCCAATGTCCTAGCCTTCGAGCAAGCAGTGACACATGATGTCATGAACAATAACCAGCAACTGAAGAACTTTGTCAATCTGTCTTCCTTGGAGAAACAAGCATTGTCCACGCTCGCTAACGATAGTTCTCTTACCATCAATTCCGCGGACAAGGGAGGTGCGATCGTGCTGCAAGACACCAACATCTATCAGGCAGAATGCGAAAGACAACTGAACGACACCAGGGCGTATCGACGTCTTCATTTAGACCCTACTCAGAGAGTCTCGGATGATATCAAGAGTCTTGTGGAAGAAGGATTATCAGAGGGGTGGATCACTCCCCAGGAGGCGAGATATCTAGTAACAGCACATCCGGTAACTCCTTACTTCTACTGTCTCCCCAAGATACATAAGGCCCAGAGACCACCGCCTGGACGACCTATTATCTCGGGGATAGGCTCACTACTCGAGCCTTTATCTACCTTCGTAGATTTCTTTCTCAAGCCGATAGTGAAAGAGACACCAACCTACCTACGGGACACTGGGGACGTGCTGAGACTACTTGCAGCTGCGGAGTTCGACGCGGAGACTGACCTTTTGGTCAGCTTCGACGTCGAGTCTCTGTATACGTCGATTCCTCAACAGGAAACTCTTGACTGCATCAGAACCATCTTGGAGGCCAAACAATTAGATACAATAACACCTGTTTCCTTCATAATGGAATGTGCCAGGATCGCCATGATGGAGAACTTCTTCCAATACCAGAATGAGCTCTATCTCCAGGTGTCAGGGACCTCAATGGGGAGTGTCTACGCACCCAGTCTGGCAAATCTATATATGCACCAATTCGAGCAAGATCACGTGTTGAACCACAGTAACCCCTTTCTCCACCAGGTGGTACTGTGGAAACGTTATATTGACGACATCCTCGTGATTTGGAGGGGTCGGCCGCTGAGGTGTCATCTTTCCACGCCTGGTTAAACACAAGGAATCAGTTCCTTAAGTTCACTATGGAGAGCAGCAAAGACAGACTGGCTTACCTTGACCTCCATATTTTTCCAGCAGAGGGAGGCCTACGAAGTGAACTCTTCAAGAAACCTATGGCACGGAACTCGTTATTGTCATTCCAGAGTTTTCATCCGCAATCATTGCGTGAGAATCTGCCTGTCGGCCAATTCCTCAGGGTCAGCAGGAATTGTTCTTCGAACTCTCTATATGAACACCATGCTGCGGAATTAGCATCTAATCTGAGAGATCGGCACTACCCGAATCATCTTGTTCGTAGAGCTCACAAGAGAGCTTTCAACAATAACCGTGAGGCTCTTCTACAACATAGGAGGTCTGAGGGTACCAAAGACCGAATGACCATGGTACAAACTTTTACCACATCCTCCAATACGGTTAAGAAAACGATACTCAGACACTGGAAGATTCTGAACACAGGGGCTGGTACTATACCCCGACCGCTGTTTACATTTAAGAGAGGACCCTCAATCCGGGATAGGTTGGTCCATACTAGACCACGGAGGGAACTGAAACAAGGAACCCACACCCTCTGGAATACCGTCCCAGTACAAGGACATCATCCATGTGGCAACTGTGCGGCCTGTCCGCAGACACGTAAGACCTTAACAGTTGACATCGGGACTACGAGACCCTGGAGGCTCACAAAACACACGAACTGTAATTCAGACAAACTCATCTACTTGATCACATGTCCATGTAAGAAGCAATATGTGGGTCACACAACAAGAGCCATCAAGGCTCGAATCAGCGAACACAAAAGTACGATCCGCTGCAAGAAACAATCCACGGGCCTCACCAACCATTTCCTAGAGGCAAAACACAAAGCAGAGGATTTGACTTGGGTGGTTCTCGAACAGCCTTACATTCCACCGCACATCGCTGATGTCTCGCACTTTTTATTCGTTAAAGAGCAGCGTTGGATTTTCAAATTGAAAACTGATGTGATTGGATTGAATGACAACATTCCGTGGCTCTCTATCTGAAAGCACTCTCCGTGCTCTTCAACCGGTGTGTGCACCATTTGCCATTGCGATACTCCTCCATCACCTTGCTGGGGACTGAGCGGGTACCTCCAGGTGCGGGGATTTAGGAGGCTATGGTAGTCCTGCAAAGTGGCAGTTGCCATATGCAGCCTTCCCCACTAGCAGGGTGCACCTATAGATGAGGGTTTACCGCTTGGGGGAGATGTATAATTACTTTCATCTTCCAGGCTTGTACAGACTCTAATTTGATACCGGGCACTTTCTGACTCAAGTGGCCATGTAAATTTTCCCAGGTAGGCTTCTGCAAAGCAGTCTGCAGCCTCCAAGGATGTACATCTTTGACCCTCTGGGGAGGTTGTATGTCTGTATTGGTTTGCCTGTGATAGGTCCTTGTTACACTTACCCCCGCGGGGGCATTTATCGGCAATAAGGTATATTTATTTGCCAAAAAGATAGACAGGGTACATTAAGCAACTTACATTGATAAGGGCGTACCATACAAGTGCTGTCACATAGTAGCGCCCTACAATCACAGGCGATTTACTTAGGATGCATCGCCCTACAATCACAGGCGACTTACTTAGGATGCATGGGCCTCTTAATGGAGATTGCTTCTAGTGATCGATACCCCCTGATCCGGCATGACCTTGCTGGCCTGTTGAGTGTATTAGGGTGTATTGACTGCTGACGAGTTACAGGTTCAAAGGGTTTGTCAAGTCGTTTAGCAGAGTGAGGTCGCGCTTGAGAGGTTGTGTTAGTGCCTCCAGGACGCGCATGCGCCTAGCCGATACTAGGTGTTGACAGTAGATGCGGCAGGCATAGCTTGAATGGGTGACGCGGGAGAGCCCGACAAGTTCACCCGGTATGCGCATGCGCCTACCTCAGACACGATGCGTGTGGGGTAGCGTTCTCATCTGTGGTGGGGACATTGAGTTTCACGCATGCGCCCTTTGCCTTTTGCCTTTGGATACGCATGCGCGGGATAGTGTCTCAATATCGCACAGGCGTGGTTGCAGCGAGACGCGGACCAGCTGCAATTCATCTTGCCATTAGCGCTACTATATAACTGGCCCTGACCAGTCCGTCGGTGCCTCCCCTTCGGCTCGTGAACCCGCCGTGAGGTACCGACGGACAGGTGAGTTGGGATTGCATGAGAGCTCTTGTGTTTCTCTAGCTTGCACTTTGAGTCTGGCCATGTAATGCGCTGTTAACTCGTGACCTTAGATATGCTTGTTGGGATGAGGAGTGCCCCCCTTGCCCCTTATTTTCCCCTCTCTTTTTCGTTTTTGATTACAGTAAAACGGTTGAGTGTAGTTACAGATTCTGCACACTCTCTTGGTGGAGGTATAGAACTTAGCAGCTTGTCTGTAGCCAATAGATATTTGGCAATATGCATTGAGGTTACTTCACAAACGATTCGTCTAAATGTGGTCATCAGGTTTTTAATGGTGAGGACCAATTTGTGGGCAATTCAGAAAATTATTGGGTTGAGTAGACAGTACAGTGTACTTCAGTATTGACAGTGATCTGACCAAGTAACTGTCTTTATTCACACGTCTAGAGCGGGGCCTTATCTTTCCGAGCAGTTGCCGGGCGAGGTGAGGCTTACTTCCCACAGATTGATGGGTAAGTGTTAAAGAAATTTTTGTGTTCTTGAAACTCTATACAGGAGCTCTGTTGGTGACGGTATTCTCGCGCCATGAACAGGATCATCATAAATTAGTGATTGATCAGTCTGAGGTTGTTGGAATGATTGCTGGGTATGCACAGTAATAATACGTGGTACTTTGGGCATTTACAAATAACCTAGATTGTCTATGTTTCAATAGGCACCACGTGGTTACACAATTTATATATGGTTTTCTTTTGACCTTTCTACTACAGGGAAGACCATTCGCATCCACTGAGCAACTCGAGAAGATGCGGTAGGATGGTCGTGTTCGACCACTCTTAGTTTACTTATAATTTGGTTATTTGATCTTATTTTTTACCTTATTTCTACACATCTGGTAGTGTAATCTCCAGTAGCATATGAGAGCTTGGCCCTGATGAATGCCAGTGAACTTACACAGTACGGCAGAAACATGTTGGCCTGATTTTTGTTTTCCACCAAGCAAGCTGGACAGTGATTATTTTACGCTGTCATTACACTATTTTTAATCTGACGTCCAGGCAAGCACTAATAAAGGTCTTTGCTTGCCTTGATAGCCATTTTAGCCACTGCACTATATTCATATTTTTTTGCACTGCACTTATCAGTACCACCTTTTGTATTAACTTTTGCGGTGTTCGGACCATGACTCAGTCATGCATTGCCAATTTACACCTGGGCGTTTGCAGACTAACCATGGCCTGAGTGTCCTACATGATGAGGCTCCGCCATCTGGGTGGTCTGATAGGACTCAAACCAGCAATTGTTGATAGTCAATGCATCTTTTGATTTATCTGGTTGTTGTGTGTATTTTTCTGTGCATGTCTGATTCCAGCGCGATTTCTGAGCACCTCGGCGTCACCCGACTGACAGGTACATTTGTTCTTTAGGTTGTCACACGGGGGTATTTACCTGTGAGGTCGTTAAACTTTCCCTCGGACCCTCCTTCACGAATTTGTTGTACTGACTCTAGAACATGCCATAGAGATGGCTACCTCTTATGCCCGGACCCAAGGCCGGACACCCCTAAGGAGCCCGGGAAAAACACCAAACATGCAACATCGGGGAAGTTGCCATTGGGAGTCGGAGTTCCACAGGGTTCTGTGTTGAGCCCGACTCTTTTTAACATCTTTATGACCCCTTTGGCGGCACTGGTGGAGTCCTTTGGGGCCCAGATCGTCTCCTACGCTGATGATACCCAGCTTCTTTCCACGTGTAGGAAAGATCAGGACTTTGACGGAGAGAGCATTCGGGACTGCCTCGGGCGGTTTTCAATTGGTTTCTGCAGAGCGGCCTCAAATGCAACTCCAACAAATCGGAGGTGCTGTTTTTTGGCTGCTCCTCAGATCCTGATTGGCAGGCATGGTGGCCGGCGGATATGTTCCCCCCTGCACAGGCGTCCCAGTTGGCAAAAAATCTGGGAGTCAAGATCGACAAGGGTCTGACGCTGAGATTGCAGATCCTCGGTCTGACGGGCACATGCTTTGGCATTCTTAAGATGCTCCGGAAGTTCCTGCCTCTGCTCACAGAAGAGCATAGGAAGATTACGGTCCAAGCCTTAATTGGCTCGAGATTGGACTATGCCAACGTCCTTTATCTGGGTCTTCCGGAATATCTTTTACAGCGGCTGCAGGTGGTGCAGAACTCTGCAGCACGCGCGATCTTTGGCCTTCACAGGCGAGCCAGAGTGTCTGGCCTGGTGCAGTCGCTCCATTGGCTGCCGATCCGTAAGCGGATTATTTTCAAGGCGCTGACCCTGGCTCATAAGGCGCTTTTTGGTACTGGAGCTAAATATCTGCAGTGCAGGCTTGTCTTCCATCGCCCGGCCCGATCTTTGCGCTCGGAATCTTTATTCCTGGCGACGGTTCCTCGAGTAAAGAGGGCCCGTATCGGGGGGCGTTCCTTCAGACTGAGGGCATCACAGCTCTGGAACACTCTGCCTTTGGCCTTACGCGGTACCTCCAATCTTCTGTCTTTCAGGAGGGGCCTTAAAACCTGGCTTTTTACCCTTTAGTGTGCTTCTTGTCTGCTGCCCCTTTTCTGTTGTCTTGAATGTTTTTTATGGTGTTAAGTTTTCTTTCTGAGCTCCCTAACAAAGCGCCGGGACACTCCACTCGAGTAGCCGTGCGCTATAAAAAATAAATTTAACATAACAAGTTAGACAACCGATTTGTAAAAGGGACAGCTGAACTTCCGCAACCCCGGTTCTCACGACCAGACATCCTCCCTGCCTCAGTACCCCAGGGTTAAGACTGCGGAGAGTGGGGGCACATAGCACAGTACTGCCGCAAGAAAAGGGGAAAAAGACGAAGAACCCATGGACATGAGCTATGCGCCCTGCTCTATCCTATACGCCCAAGAAACCGGGCCAGTGTTTTATGTGAGTGTGACTATAAATGGAAAGATTGTAAGGGCTTTACTGGACTCTGACTGTAAACACTCAGTGGTGAGGCAGGAATTAGTCACCCCTTCTTGTCTTTTGCCAGGGCGGACTGTTCATATTAGGTGTGTACACTGTGATATCAAGGAGTACCCCGTGGCTAAGATACCCCACCATAGCGCCTCAGGGTTGGAGACAGAGGTGGTGGTTGAGGTATTGGCGACTCTCCCCGAACAGGTCATCCTAGGGATCGACAATCCAGGCTTTAGCTCCCTTATATATGACGCCCTATAAGAACCAGAAAACTGTATGACACCCTTCTTACCTCCGAGCACTGGGCTAGGGATACCCATTTCAGGACGGCCCAACTAAACAACGCTAGCCTCGCCAACGCCTGGCAAAAGGCTTGTGACGGACAGGACACCTTAGCTAGAACTTACCCCACCTTTATTGAACAGAATGGACTGCTTTATAGACTAGCCATACCAGATGGGGGTCCCTCAGCTGTTGGTTCCTGCCGGGTTTAGGAAGCAGATCCTTTTTTTTCCGCTCATGCGCATCTACTGGCAGGTCACTCCGGGGACGAAAAGACAGTGCAGGCCCTACAACACTTCTTCTGGCCAGGAGTATACGCCCAAATCCAAAAGTACTGCCAGGAATGCCAGATCTACCAGCGACGAAATCCTTGCGTCCCTCCTGCAGTGCCCCTTAATCCCTTGCCCAACATAGGTAGGCCGTTGGACCGCTTGGGAATAGATCTTATCGGACCCTTGCCTAAGTCAGGTCGGGGACACCAATACGCCCTAGTGTTGGTTGATTACACCACTCGTTACCCAGATGCTTTTCCCTTCCGGGCAGCCACCTCCTCTGTTATAGCCCAAAGATTAATAGAGGTGTTTTCACGCATGGGGTTCCCCAGGGAGATCATTACTGACCAAGGCACGCCTTTCATGTCTTGTTTGATTTGGCAAGTGTGTAAGCAACTGCGTATCAAACATATAAAAACCTCTCTTTCCCTTCCCCAGACAGATGGTCTGGTTGAGCGATACAATGGTAGCCTAAAGCTCACCTTAAAAAAAGCTTCTGTCTGAGGATGGTAAAAACTGGGACCAGCTATTGCCAGCTTAGGAACCTCACCTTTTGAGTTGCTGTTTGTTTGGAGCCCTAGGACCTTGCTAGAGATCACAAAGGACAGTTGGGAAAAAGAGGGGGCGCAGGAAGCCGAGGCTTTATTAGACTATAGCCGTCAGCTACAAACAAGGCTCCATAAACTTAGAGCCATGGCCCATGACCATCTGGCCATAGCACAGGTAAAACAGAAGGCGTTCTACGATAGAGGAAAGAAGTGGAGGGAGTTAAACATCGGTGACTGGGCCTTGGTCTTGTTGCCCACCTCCACCCACAAATAAAAAAAAGAGTGGCAAAGTCAGTTTAAAATCATCCGAAAGATAGGCCGAACCACTTACCTGCTGCAGAACCAAGACCCAAATGTACCATATTAATCTTTTTAAAAAGTGGCTGGGTACCCTCCCCCCCCCCCTCAAGCAGTTCACACAGTATCTACCGCCTCACCATCTCCTCATACCGTCAATGATACCCCCATCAACCCAGACATCTCTGTCTCACAAAAAGAAGAAATCCTTTCTCTCCTCCGTTATTCGGACGTGTTATCAGATCAGCCAGGAAGAACCCAACTCGCAGTACACTCCATCCCTACACCGCCGGGTATTGTGGGTAAGCTGAAACCCTACCGCATACCCGAAGCCCGGCGACTTGCCTTTCAGGGCGCGGTAAACCAAATGCTGCAATCAGGAGTGATTGTCCCGTCACACAGCAATTGGTGTTCGCCGGTGATCCTTGTGCCAAAACCGGATGGCAGCATCCAGTTTTGCATTGACTTCAGGGCCGTAAATAGAGTTTCCAAGCAAGACGCCTATCCTCTCCCTCGAGTGGATGAATTGCTAGAACGCCTTGGTGAGGCTAAATACATCACTACAATTGACCTCACCAAGGGATACTGGTAGATTCCTCTAGCCCCTGCCGACCAAGAGAAGACCGCGTTTTCCACTCCTTCCGGCCACTTCCACTTCACCGTACTCCCTTTTGGGTTGCACGGGGCGCCTGCAACTTTTCAAAGGGCCATGGATACCTTGCTATCTCCTCACCGGAACTACTCCTCAGCTTACTTGGACGACATTGTCGTCTTCAGTAAGACATGGGAGAACCACACTGAACATCTGAATAGTATCCTCTCTAGTCTTAGAGCAGCAGGGTTCCATATTAACGCGAAAAAAAATCCAGAGTTGCCTTCAGAAAGGTGAAATACCTAGGCTACTTCTTGGGGGACGGGCTTGTGGAACCCCAAACAGAAAAGATTGAGGCCATTCAGGCTGTTCCGTACCCCAAAACCAAAAGAGATCTGCGGGTGTTTCTGGGCATAGTGGGGTATTATCGCAGATTCATAGCCCCATTTGCTGATCTAGCAGGACCCCCTCATTGATCTTTTGCGTAAAACCCACACCTCTCCCCGGTTGCCAACCCCCCTCTGACAGAGAAGGCAATGCATTCCAAGCATTAAAAACACCCTTACATCCTCCCCTGTACTGGTGTCCCCAGACTTCTACAGACCCTTCATCCTCCAGACGGACGCCTCTGGGGTCGGGCGGTTCTATCACAGCAGAATGAGGGGGTCTCGAAAGACCCATTCTGTACATCAGCAGAAAATTGTTTCCTAGAGAACAAGCCTACTCAAAGATAGAAAAGGAGTGCCGTGCGGTGCGATGGGGGGGTGGACAAACTCCGTTACTATCTGGAAGGCAGGCCATTCATACTGTATACAGACCATGCCCCGCTGACCTGGCTCCAGCAAAACCGTGGTCACAATGAACGCATCCTGCGGTGGTTTTTGGCCCTACCAAATAGAAGTTTGTCATCGGAAAGGCGTGGATCAGGGGAATGCTGACTTTCTTTCTCGCTTTCCCCCGATCGGGGAAATCCCGGGGGAGGGATGTGTCACGGGGGCTCTGCCGAGGACAGGCGGAGTGAGGACTTTAATGGGTGTTTGTTCCCACCCCGTCCACAAGATACGTATGGCCCCTTTAATGCGGCTTGGGCTTCCCCAGAGGCGGAGACCTCAGTCCTGACGTCATCCTCAGTGAACCTGTCCGACCCGGAAGAGGCGGATAAAGCTGTGCCAGCGTAATGCGGAGGACGAGTTGGCATTGGGAAGCAGGAGCTGGAGGAGAATACTAGCGAGATGGGAAGGAGAATGGATGAAACCGGAGACCTCTGAGCCAGAAGTACCGAAGAGCCAGGAGGCCAACGATACCGTGACTCGCCCCGCCCCACTTCTGGAGAAGTGTGGCTGGACAAGGTACGAAAGCGTATACTGAGCTTTGCATTTTCACGGGGAGGGACAGGGTAGAAGACGTCTGGGGAGGTCACGGGGCTATGTTCTTTTCTTTTGCACACCCTTCTTATTCGTGATATTTTTTGGGGGGATATGACTTTGGTGGTAGCCCCTGGTGAACCCTTATCCCCACCCCCTTCTTACAACTCGTGACCCGTAGGCCCAAGCCTTAAAATCTGTGGTCTCTTTTCTTTCTTTCACCGGAGACAAGACGAAGACCCCTTTCCTGAAGCGCCGCAGCCTAGTCAAGAGCCAAGACCCAGGAATCATTTTTCTCCCGCAAAACCCCGAAGCAAGCCGGATATCGCCATAACAAACATCGGATGGATGCTACTTTACTTTGAGTTGTTCAATATATACCATAAAGACTACAGTGGTCAGTCAATCATTCCTTCGCCACCTCGACCCCTCCCCCTATATCTCTGCGACAAACACCATGTTTGTTATTTACAGCAGTAGAACCAAAAACATTCCCCACCGATTGTCTTCGTAGGGAAGCTATGTCTTGTTTTTTATGATGAGTCTTTTGTAATAAAGCAATTTGGCTGTTTAGTTTTGATAAATGAGACCATACCCTTTGCTTTTCAACCGGGTTACAAAGACCTTTGACATTCCATAACACAATACGTGAATTACTCATGAAGAGGAACCCAAGGAATAATTGGAGAGCATACAGTAGAAAGACTCACAGTAAAGTTGAAATTTATCCAGCCAATAAAAGTCTGCTGGAAAATGTTGAAGGACCACAAGAAAAAAATGACAACTGAAAAAGTGTGCTACATAAAAGAAAAAGGTAAAAGGAGAAAGTTAAAGTGATAAACAGAAAAAAGGGAGATAAAGGGACTATGGGAAGAACAAGGTCTCCCCTGATTTAAATAAAAAGGAGAGATGACATGAAGCCAAAGGACTTCAGTCATAAGAATGAAGAACAAAAAACAATGTTGAGGGGGGAATGAGAAGAGAAAGCAGACCCCGCTCAGATGGTCAAAACAGAGAATAAATTAGCAAAGTAACAAGTGAGGAGGGAAAACTGTAAAACCTAAAGAGCATAACAATCGCGTTACAAATGAAACTTACCAAACCGCAAAGAACAGCTTAGCTGAGCAAGATGAAGACACTAGGACTGTGAGACGCCACAGAACGAAGACACCAACATCAAAACAAGGAGGAGCCAGAGACCTGCAAGAAAAACAAAACTGGAAATAAGATTAAATGGCAACATTTTAGGAGTTTGAGAGTTTCATGACTTCTCCCCTGTGCATATGTTTGAATCTCTAGAGCTCTACGGAGTCTGTAAAAGTGACAGTCCTATCCTTGTAAGTGACCATAAAGGAACAAGGATGTATAAGTCCATAATGAGCGTTCATGGATCGCAGCACATGTCTGAGGTCTACAAATTCCTTCCGGCGGTGAGCTGTATCTCTGGAAACATCTTGACAGAAGATGATCTTCTGGCAGGACCATATCATTTGTTTGCGTTGTTTAGCTGCTGTAAGTATCGTCATTAGATCCGAGGATTGGAGAAAATAGGCAATGATCTCTCGTGGTTTCTGTGAGGTTGGCGCATCAGTGAAGCCAATCCTGTGTGCTTTTTGGGTATTAAGATCTGTGAGAGTCCTCAGACCAAATATTTTTGGTATGTGGATCTTCAAGAAGTTGATCATAGCAGAGCCTCCAGAACCTTCCGTTATGCCATGTATGCGTGATTAATACGCCTGTTTCAGTTCTCCAGATCCTCTGTTAGTTTCTTAAGCGGAGACACTTCTTTGGACAGATTATCAACCTTACTGGTCACAACTTGAGCATCACTAACCCTCTGTTTGACCTGTGCAAGTCTAGATTCTAGCTGAGACAATCTCACTTCAGTGCTTTGAAGCGCCGCTTTGGTATCAACCATAAAAGGTTGAATGTTTTTAGCTCCTCCATATGTATTCCAGAGTCAAAGGCAGAGGTGATTTATTCGGGGAAGAGAGATCGTTTTTTGCCCTTTTGTTAGTGTTACTTCCAGGGTCTTTGCGTGTAGTTGCAGTGGGGTTGCTGGTATTCTGAGATTTAGTTGGCTGTATCGATTCCCTATTTATATTGATAATGAGCTGAAGGAAGCAGGTAAGATGTTGAATATAGTCCTTTATTAGCACAAAGACAAGTTAGAGGCTACAGAACCTCAATGAAGAGGACCCGTGATAAAGGTCAGTTAAATAGTTAACACAAAGAATATAACAAATGCTTCTGTCAATTAAAACACTTCAAGCCCAAAAATATGCCTCTGTCTGAATTATATGAACTTATAACAACCACGCTGCCCCTGTAGCCTTACCGTAAAATATTAAAAACAAAAAGTGTAGATTATCTATTTATGTTTTTTTTCTGGAAACGTTGCTATAAGAATGAATAAAAGCCATGAGTGCAGAAATATCTGAGGTGATGTGTGCTGAAAAGCCAGCAAAATGGCGGCCGCTCAACGGAGCACGCCAGGAGGGAAAAGCTCATAAAAAGCTAAATAAACCAATAAACATACCTGCCGCTCCCGGTAGCATCCAAAGCCATCTGCTGGAACAACACACCTATACTGCACCATTGAACCACCCTCCAATGAAGAAAGGATCCTTGGTGTGACGGAGGAAAGTTATCAAGCGGCCATTTTGGATCGTTGATGCCGCGCGCTTCCACCTATCGGTTATTAGTTTTAAATATCACTAATTTACAATGTGCACACACTGGAATATAGCTCAGTTTTTCATTATAATAATCAAACGGGGTATCGTCGTCTGCTGTTCCACAGGGCTCGCTATATTTCAGAACAACTCTTGAATCCGGTTTCAAAATGATCTACAAAATGCCTTGCTCATAAACACCATTAGAAAAAGGCCCGTCATCACAGGCATTCCCTTTTACATGTTTCTAGTTTAAGGTGAATAATGAAGATAAGGTGGATGTATCTGCATTACCTGAATGCCTTTACAGTCTTACTTTACTCCCTTGGAACTTTTAGAAGGCAGTTACTGTAGGAGATCACTTTGATGAAGCAACAACTCCATAACTGGGAGTACGGGATGAAGAAGTGCTGTTTCCTCTGCCCTAGATGTGATTAACCACAAGCAACTGTCCTGAGCATGGGTGTAGCTTAAATAGGTTGTAATGCCCAAGCTGGCTGTTAAGCTTGTGAGAACAGGAGATCCCACGAGAGTTGTGGCTTTTCTCTTGAAACCAGCAATATAGACATCCTATGGTAGCACATTGTTTGGACAAGAGGTGGCAGTGCACTTTGCCATGAAAACGAAGAACAGCTGTGGGCGCAAAAAATCCTGTGGTGATGCGAGCTGAAAAGCCCACAAAATTGTGGCCGCTGAATGGAGCGCGCCGGGAGCGGGATGGAAAAAGCTAATAAATGCAAAATAGACCAATTCATGGTCTATAAATGTACCCCTCTGCTCCCGGCGGCATCCGACTCCATCCGCTGAAACACACCCACCCTGCACCAGTGAACCGCCCTCCGATAAAGAAAGGATCCTTGGTGTGATGGATTAAAGTTATTGAGTGGCCATCTTGGATCTTTGCTGCTGCACACCTTCCAGCTGCCTGTTTTTGGCATCTGAAGGAATGGCCTGGTTAGAAGGTATTCTCCAGAACAATAACTTGTTTTTCATATAGTGCTGAGAAGTGTCAAAGTATCGGTATTAAGTGATGTAAATAAAATATTAATATTATCAATTTTATTAGCGCCCAGTTCAGAGAACCGTGACTTAAACTGCTAAATTGGCCATGCTGAAGCTCAGACATGGAAGTCACCTATGAGAACTTGAAGCACCAAACCATTTTGCTACCTTAACTATTCTTCCTACGTGGTATTTTGGGTTACGCAATCACACCTTAATCTATGTTTTAGAGTAGAGGAGACTATTCTGTGGTAAGGTCACCATTTCAGTGATTCATAGCAGTTTCTGAGTGATCAAATGAAACGCTATTCTAAAATAAAATAAAACTGCAGTTTAATGGGCTTTTTATGATGCTGGCAACCTTGTAGAACCATCCTCACCAGCATGGAACAGTTACTTATAGGTAACACCCTTCCCTTGAAATTAGGCTGCGAGACTTAGTCATTTAGTTTCTTAAACGTTATTCGTTAAAGATCGAAATAAACCATAAAGGTATCACATCAATACATTCAATTTTAAAATGTGAATAATAAAAATATACAGTAAAAATTTCATGTGCTGGGTTGATAGTTTGGTTCTATCACCGTAGGGGCATTTTCGGGTCAAAGGGCCTCACCCTTCCTTCTTTGAAAATGAATACATGCGATGAATAATGAGGAAACGAAAACTGGTTAATAAATATCTGTGGTAGATATTAGGGGTTCGATTAATGTATGATTTACATCCAGACTGGTCATTCAATGCCGAGCCTCTTCTCACAGATACCTTATGATGATCAGACATGATCCTTTTTTCTTTGCAAGCTTTAAGTATATACTCCTTAAGGTCCCTTTTGGAGTGACCAATTATGTTCTTTGGATATACCCAGGGATCCCCCTCTGTCTTTCCAAGCCTCCTTGGAGTGTTCTTGATATGCCTTAGCCAAGGGATGTTACATGCCTTGTCAAGTCATAGACAGTCTTTTATAATTAATTCAGTAAAACGTCATGGTCATAGTATACGGTTTAGAGTAATTAATTTTTAGGCCCAGATTTTCCATAAAATCTGCATAATATAAATTGCGAGCAATTAGCTGTACAGGAGATGAGAACGGAACCATCTGAGTACAGCAAGACGGGGACCATTCTATGTCCCAGCTTTGGGACATTTTTACAATGTTCCCTTAAAAACTGACCTAATTGAGAGAGATATATATATATATATATGATAAAAAGCATAGGTGCTAAAATACAACCCTGCCGGACCTCCTACCCTAACTGAAAGTGCACAGTGCATTCCCCCGATGGGCCGTATCTTACCGAGGTTTTGAGCCAAGTGTGCAAATCATCCAAAAACGCCACTAAAGACTCATCCATCCCCATGTCCCTCCGCACAGACCACAATTTAGATCTGTAGATTCAACTGCAATGGATCGCACACCGCTAGCCCCTCCTCCGGATCGCCCCTAAGCACTCTGGTACATGAAGTGCGTGTAGTTCGAAGAAATGATGTAAAGTTCGTGAGTGGTTCACCTAAGTAGGTGCAAGTAAGTACTTGTTGTTCCCAAGATCTCTAGACCCGAGACATGGCCCGGGTTTTGGGATATCTTCCCTCATCAGTAGAGAATGTAGTTGGGGTGGAAGAGAAGGCCGCCAAGCAATTTAGATCTGGCCACAGTGTCAATGATGTGCTTAGGTCATGAAGGCTAAATGTATACTTTCCCTTTTAACCACAGTGTATTTATTGACTAAAAGGTATAAATTCGAATTCTGTTCAATAGTGCCTCGACCTGGCCTGAACCCTTATTGAATTTCTGACAAGATATTCTTATTATTAGCCCAATCTGTTAATCGCTTCAGCAAGACCCTACCCAGCACTTTTGCTTCTGCATCTATCAAAGAGATTAGACGGTAGCTCTCTGGATCTGCTTGATTCCCTTTTTGCATCATTTTTTAAATTTTTTGTAAGTATATATCATACGCCTGCATCCAGTTACTGGTGAAGAAGCAAAAAAAGGGGAGGGGAGTAACAGGAATATCTCAAAAAGAGGGTCAATGAACGAAACATACCATGCTTGCACATAATAATGCCATGTAAATTTCTGCTTCCACCCCCACCATGTGACAAATTGTGTCAACCTGAATGCCTGATGTAAGGCGCAGAACCCGTAGGTATAGTGGGCAGGAGAATTCATGAAAAGTAGTATGTTAGAAATGGTATTCCTGGCTGACTGAGGCTTGCGCCAAAGCCAGACAAAAACCACCACTCTAGTTAGGGCAAGGGAGTTACACTCCAAAGATAACCCCTGCTCACCCCCTTGGTAACGTGACATGAGCAGTAAGGCTGGTCCCGGAGGCGTTGTGAGTTGAGCATTTGCACACGCACCCATCAACAACAACATCCCAGGCTCCCCACAAAAAGAACTCCACACAAGGTTATAGCACGAATGGCCTTTGTATTCTCAAAACACCTTAGAGTGGTAACCACCTTATGTACACTGTGCCATCTGGCATGGGGCCATATTTACAAGGGGATATTTACATAGGACAGGGCCACATGGACCACTATCCGGAATAAGCTCTTGGTCGAACTAGCATTCTGTAGAATTAGCACTTGGTAGAATTAGCACTTTGTAGAATTAACAATTCATAGACTTAGCACTTAGAACCTGGAATAATTGTAGCACCAAATAGCAAATGTAACACACACCCAGTAACCACGGGTAGACGGTAAGTACATCCTACGCAATCCTAACCACCGTAGGCCTATATCCCGCAGGGAAGCATGAACTCACTAGCATAACTATACTAAGCAAAACCACCTCCTAAGCATAAACACGTGTAGAGGCATCGGAACACAGGGTGCGCAAAACATACTACACACAGTACATTTCCTACCACCCCAAAGCCTTAGTACCTAACTCACATTAGCACCTAAATCACGTTAGGCACCTAAATCACGTTAGGCACCTAAATCACAATAGGCACCTAAATCACATTAGGCCCATAAGTCACATTAGGCCCATAAGTCACATTAGGCCCATAAGTCACCTTAGGGTCCATAAGTCACATTAGGGTCCATGTTGCGCCACTGCGCCAGAACCTAAACGTAGCAGCTGCCCACTACTTGCTGGGCAGCTGAGGACAAGCACAGGGCCTGAACGCTGCAGCGGGCACTAAGTGCTGCGCAGCTGTGGAAGGCCAAGGTAGGGCAAAGGGTAAAGGAGTGTATTTCACTCCTAGAGTCAAAGTACATGTCCCCCTAAAAGAAAAAAAAACTAAACGGCGCAGCTGCCCACTAATTGCTGGGCAGTTCTGAAGCAAACTGCGACCTGGGCCCTCGCTGGCCCTCTGGAGCGAGAACTGCGCCATGGGCTCTCACTGGCCCTTTAAACAAATTGCGCCAAACTGAGCCCTCTAGGCTCTGAAGACAACTGTGGTCCCCTAATAAAGCGGGTGCCTCTCTGGGCCTGGGCAAAGACTGGCCGCCAAAGGTGGGGAGCCATCTAGGCCCTGAAAAAAAGGGGGGCCTTTGTTGGAGCCACAGGGCTCGGCAGGACAAAATGGCGTGGGAGCCACAGGGCTCGGGAGGACAAAATGGCGTTGGAGCCTCTCGGGCTCGACATACAACTGCCCCCAAATCAGGTGGGGCCTCGTGGCTTGGAAGAAATGGGGTCGGAGTGGCCCACTGAGCACCTGGGATGATAGGCAACTGTTGGAGCCATCGAGGCTCGGAGAAGACAAGCTGGGGGACACCATGGGCCCCTCGGCATGGGGACCGCTCAGGGCCCCCCCTGGTACAAGCACGCACCCACCGGGTGCTCCGGGGGCCCCCACAACAAAGAAGGAAGCCCTCACTCACCGGGCTCTGGAGACTCCCTGGACTCCTCGTGTGCTCCTGTCTCAGGCGCTCAGTCTGGCGGCGGGGCAGGCATCCGCCATGGGCCTCGAGCCCCTGCCACCTGCACGTTGTACCTGAGGGTGCCTGCGGGGCTCTCCGTCACTCGGGGGAGCCCCGCACAGGCCGACCCGTCTCCTCGTTCGCCGGGCGGCTACTTCTCGAAGCTGCAGGGCTCCCTCCGCTCATGGGAGCCCTGCTGGTCCGCCATGCTCCTTTTTCTCTACTTCTCTGCCCCCTTCTCCCTTGGCAGCGAGGCGGAAGCGGAAAAAGAATCATGCCAGGCCCCGCCCATGTCCCGGGCGGGAGGCGCCTGACTTCCGCCGCTGCAGTGAATTCAGCTGAAGAGAGGGGTAGGCTCCCTCGAGCAAATTATAAATAACAGGGTGGGCACATGCAACAACTAAATAAGTTCCACAGAAATCAAATGAGAGGTTGGCTCGCGCGCAAGGACCAGAAATCGCTCCAATGATGCAACACCAAAAGGCAAAAAGGTCAGGGGGGAACCTGCCAGAAAGGCCAAGTCCAACATAGTGGATAGATATTTTATACAGTGTACCCACGTTTTCTCAAATTTAGGTAGGGTGTGATTTATGACTGCTGTTAATGTTTCCATTTCTTACAAGTCCCAATCGTGTGTGTGGGTATAGTGCCTGTCCCCCATTTTGATAACAATGCCTATTTCACTGCGCATAGGGCCAGGGTGATAGCCCTCCCCCTAGGGGAGCATAGTGGATACGTTAAGGCATTAGGCAACCCCACAAGGATATAACTAGGAAAGCTGTATTTCAGTGTCAAACATTTGGTCAATATCCGCAAGTACTTCCGCCCAATAACGATGCAGCTTGGGGCAGTGCCACAACAAATGGAAGAGTGGTCACAGTGGCGCCAACATTTATTATCCCTTCCCTTCTGGCACTTTGCCAGCCAAGCAGGCGTGTAGTACCAGCAATGAACGGTTTTTAGCAGTGTTCCCCTCCTCGAGGTGCTGCTAGCAGATTTGCAGGCGCAGTGTAGAATGTCGGACCATTTTTTGTCCGTAAATTGGTGTTTGCATTCTCTTCCACCTTGTCCTAGCTGGTGAGCTCAAGGGATTGGCCGAAGTGTTTAGAAAGGTGTAGATGTTTGACAGTAAGCCACGGTCATCCCATCTAGACAGGAGCCAGCATTCGAATGGGGTTAGTGGTCTGCTTGCATGGGGTCATATCGACGGGTCACCCCGTAGCGTACTGCAACATAATGTCAGCGTTCAGAGTCGAAGTCCGAAATCCTGCTGGACCCTTAGAAAGTAGAAACCTATGGGCTTACAGTTGGCTTCCTGCCATCGTGAGTACTTTGGACCATGCAATGCTGTTGGGAAGTCCAAATTTCCCATGATCGGGGTATGGGGGAAACTGGAGTATAGAAAGGTTTGGGATGCAAATTTTGTCTCAGACCCCTATTGTGGCCCTAACTATCGGGTAGATATGAACTCCCAGTGGGCGGCTCCTGCATGGGAGCCACGGTATCTTCCATATGTGGATTCCGGCCACCACCTGATCCAGAAAGCACCAGTGCTTTTTCGTAAGTGGGCGTTGCCACTCCACTATGAATTGCAGTTGGGCGGCCTGGTAGTAGCGCACTTGGTGTGGTATACCCAAGCCATCCTTTACCCACGGGAGATATGCTCAGTCTTTGGCCATTCTGGCTCGTTTACCGACCCAGATGAAAGCCTCTATAGCGGACTGAATTTTCTTCATCGTGGATGTGGGCGGCTGCAGCAGCATCACCTGCATAAAGGTATAAGACTTTGGACTGAAGGGACATTTTCACAGCTGCTGTTCGTCCCAGACAGGAGATGGGCCCCTTATGCCTGGACTGAATGAGGGATCCCACTGTATTTAGCAGTTCGGAATAGTTGAGCGACGCGGATTTTCTATTGTGGGGAATATGTGAACCTCCAGGTAGGAAATTCTCTGTGTGGCCCATGTAAAAGGGAACTCCATTGCGAGGTGAGACTCATTCCTTGAGATAGTAAGATTGAGTGCCTGGGATTGGGTATTTACCTTGAAACCGGATTAATTACCAAATGCTGCGAGTTTCTCTAACAGAGAGAATAGTGACTGTCGAGGTTTGGTAATAGTTAGCAGTACATCGTCCGCGTAAAGGGCGATCTTATGGAATGCCCACCCATTCCAGATTCCTTCAATGAGAGGATGCCCTCAAATGTGTTCCACCAATGGCTCCATATCTAATACAAACAAGATTTGGGAAAGTGAGCTCCCCTGCTGCATTCCCCTAAATATAGAGAATGAGGGGCATAGTTAGTTGCAGACGTGAACGAGCACTAACGGATCTGCATAGCTGGCCCAGATCCACTGCCGAAAGTGAGGGCCTAGGCCGATGGCCTTCAATACCAATTGCAAGAATGGTCAGTGTACCCAGTCAAATGCCTTTTTGGCGTCTATTGATAGGAACAGTGTGGGTGTCCGGGACCGGTTAGGTTTATCCAGCAAGTAGAAGAGGCGCTCAGTGATGCTGAGACTAAGAAATAGTTGATTCTGGCATAAGACTGGTGCGCGACTGGGAAGGAGTAAGTGTGTGGAAGGGTGTAGTGACCTCCAAGCAACAACAAATCCTTTGTCTGCTAGCCATCAGATTCCCTGTTGGGTGAAAGCTCCAATAGGCACCGCTCTTTGGAGGGTCTGATCCATAGAGTGATTGGGTACCAGATTAAAGTCTCTCCCCTATCAAAACTTTAATATGCGGTGTAGAGAGAATGGTACCAACTGTCTGGTGGATAAAGGGCACCTGATGTTCATTGGGTGCATAAAGGCATGCAACATTGAAAGTGCAGTGATGGAGGGAGATCTGCACAGACAGCATGCATCCCGTGATTTCAGAGTGTGTCTGGAGGACATGTCCCTGAAAGTGAGTGGATACTAAAATTGCTACCCTTGCATTTTTCCCTGGCCTTGCAGACCAAAACTGGCAGTCAAACCATTTCAACCGCATTCGGCACCAGTCTTTTTTCAAGAGGTGGGTCTCTCGTAAGAGACATATGTCACATTGGGCAGCCCTCAGCTGGGCTAATAGTACTATTCTCTTTGTTGTGCTCTTGCCCTCACCACCAGTAGGCCGACTAGTTTCCCCACCTGTGCTTCGAGTGGGTTTGTGCAGCAAGAGACGGTCGCAGGTCCAGAGGCTGCCCACGTAGTCCCAATCTACGGGGAACCTCCTCCTAGCCCCTAGTCCAGGGTCTTTAATGAGCAGGTGGGGATTGGAATGGAGAAGCGAACTTGCTCAACAAGTTCCTTAAAGTTCCCAAAGCTAACCTTTGTTTGTGCATGCCCCTGAAAGTCCCGGCACTCTCCCCTTCCCCATTTGTGGTGGTGGGCAACTTCCATGTTTCTTCTATATTCGGGCCCTGAATGACAAAGGCAGTCCCATGCTCGATCGCACTGCCGAGGGGTCCTTACCATGGTGGCGCTCTATTGTGTATGGAGCCTCCCACTCCATCTGGTGTCCCTGTAGGCTAGGCCTACAAACCCCACTGGGGATGGTGGGCACCACCGAACCATCACATAGGTTGTGGCCATCTGTTGGCACTCTTCTCCTGTGCCTCTGGCTCTCCACTCTCGGGGCTTCTGTCTGGCAGTCGGGCCTTCCGCCTCCCCTTCTCAGCCCGGGGGGCAGAACAGCAGATCAAGTTCCCCCTGAGGCCTCAGTAAGCCACCTCTGCAAGGGAGAGTGAAGGGACGACCCGGCCACCAGCCACTCTAGGGCCCCAGCGCCAATGCTCTCACCGCTCCTCAGCTGCCTGTAGCCCGCTGGTCTCTGCTGCAAACCCTGGCTGCCTTCTGGTGTGCAAATGTTGCCCCGAGCCTCAGGATCTTTACTCGCTGTTCCGCTCATCTCCAGGTCGTGTGGCCGCCATCTTGTGATCAGGACTCAGGTGCTTCGAGTCATGTGTGCCTCTCTGGCGCTCCTCACTCTGACCGTGCCGGACCCCATCTAGCACCTACGATCGCACCGGCATCCCAGAGCAGGCTAGCCCCCCAGGATCTGCCAGTTTAAAACTCAACGAGGTGAAGATCCACGAGATTGCTCCTACATGGGCACCATCTTGGACATGCCACCTCTAGTCCCTTTTTTGAAAATAGGTACTATAACTGATTGTTTCCATGAAGAGGGAATGTGGTCTCGTGCTGCCACATTCAGATATTTGGTCATTAATGGGGCCCACAGATCTGCACATGATTTAAAAAGGTCACCAGTAACCCCAGCTGGGCCCGGAGCCTTCTCCGGTGACAATTTCATTATGCTTTCACTCACTTCTTCCAATTCAAAATAGACATTGGTTCTTTAGGTCGGACGTGCAATATGATTAAAATCACTGTCACCGGGATATATACGACTAAAATGATCTACCTACTTTTGCGCAGGTATAGTTACACTCGGATCCGGTGCTGTTCCCTCATTAAATAATGGCTGGTTAACAACTGTCCAGATGGCTTCACTATGTTTTGTATTACAAGCCTCAAGTTTATATCAAGCTTCTTTCTTCAGGGCGCTTAATCTATTTCTGCGAGGTAATGCTGTGTCCTCCTAGCCACTGTAACAGCGCATGTCTGCCTTCGTTTTGATTTGAGGGCTGTAGATCTTCATAGGCCCTTGGACAATTCTTATTGGACCATTTAGGACCTGGGCTAATTGTCTTGGTGTTATGTCTAGTCAGGGCTCCCCGTACCTCAGTACAAATAATAGAAAATAAGGCTGCAATGGTGCGATTGTGCACATCAATATTCAAACACACCTCAAATTCCCAGATACACTTCTGGATCTCACTCCTCAGAAAGTCCTCGGGGATAATCTTCCCCAACTAATACGCCTCCCTTGAGTTTTAAGTTTAATCGGTCTTTATACATGATGGAAGTCTTGGACGCAAAGTCACACCAGCCAAATTCTGCTGTGATTGGATTGTGGTTTACTAAAGATACTCCATAATATTTTAAAATCCACCAGAAACTGAATCAAGCGTGCAGATACAAAAATATAATCAATAATTGCATTGTTACTTCTACCCTTGAAAGTCCGAACAGCCGTGGGGGGGTCATACTCTTCTTTAGATAAGATTATTAAGGATTAACTCTGAGACCATATGGTTAAGATTATCACCCTGACCTGAGTGCCTAAAATAAATCCGCTCTGCACCCTCCATATGTTCCTGATCTCTCTTTTTCTCAACGCATGTCTTGTAAGGATGTAAGTTAAAATCCCCAACCAGCAGGACTATTGGTGAGAAGGACCACGCTAGCAGTGTTTTTCACAGAATCTTCTAAACTCTACGTTCAGCGCTATCTCTGTAGATGGTGAATTATATATATTGATTATCAGCACTCTACTATTATGAGGAAAAGATAGTAGTAATCCCAAGATAATTCCCGAATAAAATGTTATTAGTTCTCAAGTGCAATCTAATCTTAAACAGGCCCTTTTTTGCTCTACCATACAAAAACAAAAAATTTCTGTACGTCCCAAGTTTCTTGATAACACACTATCCCATATGTTTTGCATAGGTCCATCCCCCGTTTATCCACTAATAGTGAACTTAACCCTGCAATGTTCCAACTCAGAATGGACAAATTGCTTTTTGTAATGTTCAAGAGTATTTCTTCCCCAGTAGTGCTCCCTGTTATTTCATTAACACACAGTCATCTCCTCTCTGGGATCATGCTGAGGGAGACCATTCCCTTTTCTGGAAAGTCAATCTACATTTGCAATGGCATTGAAACGGTTGTAGGTATACCAGAAAAGCCTGGCATGCTCACTGGGCCCCCTACATTTACTGTTGAAGCTACAAGTGTGGCCTCCCTAGGTTCGTTAGACGCCCAGCTCAATTGATTATTTGGTTTATAAAAATAACCCAAAGGCAATAAAACAATGTTACTGAATTCTACCTGGGTACTCAAATTCCCAAATAACAATCTATTAGCCAAATAAGGAGTATTAAATATAATAGTGCAATCTCCTTTTATATACACCCTCCTAGGTCCGATCCATCCCACACGCCTTACCATCAAGATGTTATTGGACAATCTAGACCGAAAACTACTGTAGCGGCCCAACCAGTTTACAGTCTTCTCAGAATAACTGCTTATATGACTCCTTTTGACCGCTCCTTAGGCCAGGAACGCCAGCAAGGCTGATCACAGATGGGCAAGAGGCTGGGGGCAATCCTATCACCGTTTGTACTTCCACTCAAAATTCTCCCCTCTCTTCATTCTCTTCTCTTCCTTGACCCTTTAGTACTATGGCAACTGGCAAGTGGTTCCTCCAATCGGGTTTAGTTCTCAGGAGCTATGGTGGCCCTCTGAGTATGTGGATTTGGGAGAGCGTTAGGACAATTCTTGCCTTTTTTAGGGGCTCCAAGAATTAAATTTGGGATATCGGCTGGGAGACAAGGTTGCGAGATCCCATGGGGATGAGTCTCAAGCCTACCTAATGGAGCTTTGGTACATGGCCTTCCTTTATCTGATTTACTACTAAAGGAACATGCTTGCTCCCAGTTGCGCACCGACTTCTTAATACCCAGTATGGCATTATTTAAAACATCCAGTTTGGGAAATATTGTTAGTAGTTCAGCCAGTAGAAGCGATGTAATTTTCCCCATTTACCGTCATAGCATGCTGTAGCATTCTATCCAATGAGGTGGGCATGGAGGGTGTTTGTACTGTGTTCAGCCCCCCTTCCTAATTTCCTTTTACCTATCCTGGTGCTTCTTGGGTCATAGGATTTGTGTGTCTCCCGCCGATGTAAGTAGTCCAAACGACAGGATTAAGGGGGGTGGCCCGGCCTGGTCTCTTCTGGGCTCTGACAGGCCCCGTGAAAGGCTTTCACCTGTAAAACGCTGTACTCTGGATTGGTGTCCACCCGGTGGCAGGGCCATGGGGCCAAGTAGGGCACATTGGTGAATGTCACTCGAGCCCTGGAGTTTTTTTTACTGGGCCGGCAGAAGAACCACGTCCTTTGTTTGCTCTTTTTTCCCAAAGCATTATTCTTGTAACTTTGTGCAAGGTTCCTTTGTGGATGCTGTACAACGATGTTGAAAATCTAATTATGATGAACATGATTCGTTAACAATCTGTTATTGTTAAAAATGTAACAAAAGGTTTTTGGCACTGGCTTAAAAAGGAGGCCACGAGTCCAGGAAATTGGCTGCTTTGACAGGTGTCTGGAAACTTAAAATACAGCAATTACAGGGTGCAATGTGCTGGGCCCTGGTGGAACTGCGCCTACTTCACTGTTCTAGCTGCGCCCCATACCACGTGATGAATATGATGCTTGTATTTATTTATTTATTTTTGTAACTATAGTTTATGACCAGGAATTATTCTGTAGCACGGGCGCGGTAAAAGAAGCCCAGTGAAATTTCTTCAACCCTTCTCCGAGTGGCGGTCGTAAAACATAGTCGCTCGCGCCCAAGGGTATACCCTGTACTATGTGTCTTATGTCTTTTTATTGGATCCTGTGGCTAGCCTTGCGTCAGAAGCCGAAAGCAATAGTTCGGTCGAGCCTAGCAAGCACATGCGCTGTTCTGCGAGCCATGCTGTATTGGAGTATAGATTTAAAGCTCCACCCACTCTCTGCCCATATTTGTCATTAGCTTGTGTCATTGTCTTACGTAAATGCTGGCTTCTGATTCGTTAATAGGCTTGTTAGTCCCACCTTAGCACTGCCTTGTCTTCATTTGTACCTTCCATGAGAACTTTCCTTTTTACTTTGGTTGTTACATGGTACATTTTATTTACTATGTAAGCACTATATTATTTCTCCTATTGCAGGCAATACATTCTTCTTTGTAACATTTAGCGCACCATGCGCGCGTTTACAGGGCGCTATTACAAAAATAAAAGCATTTGTTTGTAAACTTGACAGACAAATGCTTTTTTTGGCAAAAGCACTCCATATCGCGCTTTCACTTTAATAGCGGCTGGGTAACTTTCTTTAGCCACAGCTCATCTAAAGAAAGGGGCGTGGCCTGTTGTGAAAGTGCAGCTTGGGGCACCTGTAAACAACACGCATTTGCAATGCAAAAGGTCTTGCATTTTAGAAACTTTTACCTATTCGTATTGTGAATGGCAATGCCTTTTATTAACTCCTTCGATGCTGATGACGGAACCGCTCCGTCATCAGCTGCGGTGGCGATGTGCTGATGACAGAGCGGTTCGGTCATGGCCCGCTCGCCGCGCCTGCGCGGCGCGGATTCCGCGCCTACGCTGGGCGTTCCATAGAGCGGGAGGGGCCATGACGGAACCGCTCCGTCATGAGCACAGCTCAACCGAGGCTGGTGACGGAGCTGTTCCGTCACCAGCATGGGCGCGCCGCTGGCCGCCCCGCCCCCTTAGCGCTGCGGCGGAATAGCCGCTGCAGCGAAGGTGTTAATGCAGGGTGTAGGAGGGTGGATACCTGACTATGGTTACCCCAGATTTTTTGCCTAGTGTTTAGCTGGTTTTCGACTTAGTTGGCCTGGGATCCTGCTAATCAGGGTCCTAGGCTGTCTGCTCTCTCTTTAAATGGACTCCATGTACCCTAGGTATATCACCAATTTGGTACTGGACACCTTGTCAGCCCCTGTACAGTGCACTATAGGTGCCCAGGGCATAGGTGCATCCAAGGCCTACCAGGGGCTGCAGCATATCTTTTGCCACCCCTGGCTGGTACTTAAATCGACACAACTGGCTGATCACTCAGCTGGGGCAAGATGGTGTAATCACCCCTTGCTTAGATATAGTATACCTATATCTAAACCTATATCTGGACACATATATACCTATAAGTCACTCCTATGGCAGGCCTTAACAATCCTGAAGGCAGAGTGTTTGCTTTTATGTGAGATGGTGCTCTAGCATGAGCTGAGCCTGTCTGCAGCTTTCGGAACCATTCCCTTATAGCTGTTCTAGTGATACTGCCATACCATATACTCTTAAGTGCATTATAATCCTCGCGGTTAATGCTAACTTTGGTTTGGCTTTATCAAAACATGTTGTGTTTGGTGTCATACACTTTGGAATACTACCCCCTCGCCAGTTCTGGCAACGGGGGTAGCATTCCACCCTTCTAGAGGGAGAAGACATGTTACTTTACTTAAAATGCGGTTAATCCTAACCAGAGCCCCAGCATCACAAAATGGATGCTGCTGCCACAGACACATGTCTGGCCTCCTGCTGCTGACCGAAACTTGGCAGGGGAGGCCTGGACAAAGGGTTTCCTTTCACAGGGAGGTGTCACACCACCCCAGACAGGAGATAGTGGATTGTAGCAGGGAGGGTTGAAAGAAACTAGACACTGCCTGGGGCGCACAAGGTGTCCGCAGGCAAAAGCCAGTCAAACCGGTTCTGGGGCACTCCAGCCCCAGTCCTGGTGTGAAACTGGACAAAGGAAAAGGGGTGTAACCACCCCCTTCCTGGGTCCCACCCATAGAGGGACCTAGCAGGTAATCCAGCCCCTTGATTTGGATTAAAGGTAGGAGCTGTGCAGATGCACATCAGATTATTCTGACTGAAACTTATGAAACGAAACTCTGGACCCTTCGACATCCCACTCGACGTGGAAGACTGAAGAATCTCCCTTGTGGTCAAGGAGTGACCACCCTGTGCAAACAGGCACCATCCAGCACCTCGACGTTTGCTTTGTTGCAGTTCACGCCAGAACTCGAGCGACAGAGATCCACAAAAGCCAGCGTTCCTGCCTTCCAACAGCCCAATCGACAGTCTATGCAGAGCTGAGACCCGTGGAGGCGACCTGAAGCGTGGGGCCGGCCATCTTGGAAAAACACGAAGCGCTGACCGTGCAGCATCCGAGGCTCCCTCGAAGCTGTGCATTGGAGTTTGAGAAGCTCCAGCCTGAGCAGCTTTTGCACCGAAGCTCACCCCTCCACACTCCTCGAGTGCTGCGTGGGGCCCTTTTGCATTTTCCTGCTCGACGCGTTGATCCGGTCGCTTGCCCGTTGGCTAGCGGCCCCAGTACCGACGAACCTTTGAATTTGTTCTGCTAGTCTGGTTGCTCCAGACTGGCCCTCGCTCCCCTGAAAAGGAGCACCCGATCTGACCTTCCTGGTCCGGTCAAGAAGCGATCTTCGAATCCTGCGTGGGTTGCCTTTGCCAAGGCTTGTTGACTCCGATCCGGAAGCCGACACCGCCGACAGCGAGAGCCTGCGTGGGACAGCTTGTGATCCACTCCTGGACATCCTCGGTGCCCCAGAGTCCACGTGGCAGCGGAGACAAGCTTCACGACAACGACCTGATTGCGCCCGACATTGCCTGGTTCCTTCCTGGTCCCTTCCTGGTCACTGGCTAGTGACCCAGACTCTGTCCCCTCTGCTTTCAGGTACTCTACATCTTCGATCCACCCTTGTATCACACCGGACACTTCTCTTCTGGACGCCTGCAGCATCTTCTTCTCCGGGCACCATAGAACTGCGTGACGAAACCCGACACATCTTTGCACCTGTGCACCCGCTTCCTGTGGGTGAGGTAACTCTTGAACGCCGGTGCTCCTGTAGTGGTTTGCACCTCTAGTGTCTAAGTCTAAAGTTTGGTCCTTCTAGTCCAGTCGGAAGACTCTTAAAACTCTAACTCGATAACTTTTACGCACCATTGACTTTGCATTGGTGCATTTTTGTGCTTTAGGCACTGCACCAGAATCCCGCGGGCTACTTCCGTCCTAACCATTGTTAGTCCATTGTAGTCCAAGTGATTCCCAAGGCCCTAGGCCTTACCACTGATCGAATAGTGATTGTTATACCACTTTTTTGATATATGGTTTGAGTGGCCACCGGCCTCATTCATAATTGTGCAACTTTCATATGTCATATTGTGCTTTTGTTTAAATGCTTGTGCTTCATTGCTCATAAAGAGTAGTGGGGATTATTCTAAGAATAAATACATATATTTTTATAATATATAACTTGTGTGGTGTCCTTTCATTTGGTATTACAGGATTGCATATGGTAAAACAGCTGGCTTCACATGCCCTCTTGAGTTAAGCCTTTAAGGCTGCTTAGTCCATGCTACCCCTAGGATAGCTTGTCTATAAGGTTGACTTACAACCACCACCATAAGGGATTGTTTGGACTGATACAAGGTGCCCACAGAACTGTGGACATCATATACCAGGCCAACTTCTCACATTGGTGTGCAGCGGTGCGATTTGAGCTTGCTGTTGTTTTACCATTGCAATCTTTTTTTATCAAATTGAAAGATCACATTAAGTACCTTAGGTACATATAAACAAAGCTTAGCATATTTAAGTTCTACTGAACTTAGTAGTTGTAGATAAAAGGGCTTAGCACACACTGACTACAACTCACTAGCAAGGTACAGTAGGAAAACACTTAGTGTAGGTAAGTGCATCACTTACAACTCACTAGAGTCATGTCTGGCACAGGTGAAGCTCCAAGCTCTCTACCTGTGGTGGTTGACCCTCCACAGGCAACCTCCAGCCATGACAAATTCAGCCACAAGGACTTGGGTGCCTTATGCACTGCAAGGGGGCTGAGAAAGGGTCACAACCCTACCATTCCCATCCTGATAGCCATCCCGCAGAAGGATGATCTTGAGAAAGCTAAAGTAGTTCTCTCAGGGTCAGGAGAAGGAGTGAACCCCCCAGATACTGAGAACACCACCCCAGAAGAAGAAGAAGAGGAGGAGGTGAACCCAGAGTCAAATGATAATGATTCAGATCAGGATCAAGGCTTAGCCAGCACAACGTGGCCCTACATGGAAATGGAGAGAGCCAGCCCCTTCCCAGAGTACATAACGGAGTTCTCCCAGGCAATAGAAGGGAGAGATCTTTTTCAAGAGATTCTCACATTTCTAGTGCCTCAAGAGAATCTCAGAGGGAAATGACTTCTTCCCAGAAAAAAGAGCATGAGGCCAGGATAAGAGCTGTTAGACTCCAAATAGAGAGGGAGGAAGTAGCCCTGGCCCAAGCTAGACTTGCTTTAGCAAGAGAACAGAAGTTGAGTGGGGAGACACCCACTGGTGGCAGCAATATCCCTAAGGATAAAGACAGGTCCTATGAACATAGAAACCTGAGTAATATTGTGCCCCCCTACAGAGATGGGGATGACATCCACAAATGGATAACTACTCTGGAGAGGGCCTGCATGGTACAGCAGGTCCCTCAAGATCAGTGGGCAGCAATCTTGTGGCTCTCCTTTTCTGAGAAAGGGAGAGATAAGTTCCTCACTGTTAGAGCTGAGGATGCTAAAAATTATACTGTCCTGAAGAGTGCTCTTATTGATGGGTTTGGCTTAACCACTGAACAATACTACTTACCTGCCGCCACCGCCGAGAGTCATATCCTGGGTCCTCCAGCTTGCCGCCACCGCCGAGAGTCATTCCGGGCTGCAATTAGGCTCAACAACAGAGGCCAGAGCTGACGCTGAAGCCGCCATTGCCGCCACCGCCGAGAGTCACACTTTGGGCATAGAAACCGCGCCGCCGCTCCGGGAGGGACTACAACTCCCGGCAGGCACTGCGGCGGCGCGCGGAAGTGACGGGAAACGCGCCAGCAGCGCGCACAGAGGGAAATAAAGGGAGGAAGAGACCCGCGTCGCGGGACGCGAGCGGGACGCCCGGGGCGAAGCCCGGGCAAAGGGCGGGCCCTCTACGGCCCTCATCGGCACGAGGAGGCAGGGCAGGGCCAGAAACCCTGCGCGAGGTTTGCGAGGCATTCTACTGCTCAAGTAAGACTGTTCTATTGTAATATATATTTTGTTGTTGCCTGAGGGGTACTGGTTCCCTGTTAGCTACTAGCAGTATGCCCAAAAAGGGTCCAGCACCACTCCCACAGCCTGCTAACACAATGGAAAATTATTTGGTGCAAACAGTGAAAAAAATTAACTTACAGAGGAGAGAATCGCTGGGTCTGAGTCTCTCACCTGACTTACACCGTTTGTCGCCATCTTCATCCCCCTTACCTGAAGATGCAGTGTCCCTTCAGACTTTCTTTGAGGCCTCTTCAAATTGCCCGGTTACACAGGAACCTGGCCCTCCAAATGATAATATGCTGTCTGGTCCCGAGGTCTTTATCGTGGAGCATGGAAATAACTCTGACAGTGATATGGAACATGATAATCGTGTTGACCTCACAGATGAAGACATTTCCACCACTGAACAAACTTCACGATAAGCCGTTGTAAAAAATAAAAATCCACCTAGACGGGGGGGATTAAGATCTGGGGCTAGGAGGAAGAGGGTAAACATTCCTAAGGCAAATTCAAAGGAAGCCGAAGGGGGAAGTGCGGAGATTAATGTTTGTTATGATGAAGATTTGTTTGTAAGATTTGCTGACCTAATAGATAGCAAAATCAAATCCATCGTTAAACCGTTACTCTCTAAAATCGATAAATTACAATCTGAAGTCAAAAAGCTGGGAGGGCAGTTGAACAAATTAACAGAGGGAGTTGTTAATGTTACGACGTTGGTAGCAAACCTGGATGAAAATAGCAGAGGAAATGATGATCAGGAGAGGCAGAATACGGATGATGTAACAAATAACCTACCATCTCAGCCACCTGATCCAAAACCTGTTGCTCCCAATACTAATAGAGGGGATGGTCCGCTAACGGTTGAGATACCCCCTGTACATGCTCAGTTAACTGACCCTCTTCAATTTATAGTTGAAGCGTCCCCTGTCGTTTTGGTATTGGCGAACGTTCCACCCTTAGAAGCCGGCACTGAAGAATCCCCTTCCTCTTTGTCTAACAAAGCCTTACAGTGGCTCACTACTAACATCAGGTTAGCTCCAGGGGGGGGCAATTGCTGGCTCAAGAGATCAAAACTGTTAAAAGGGTGTCATGGCTAGGTAATCGCCCTAAAAAATTTAAGGGGGATTGCGTGGCAGTAAGTTTTTTGCATCCAGGCGTGTTGCCTAACATTCTTATTAACCTACTCCCACCCCAACGTAGGCAGGGTTCTGTTGTACCATTAACATTGAAGTTCTTTTATGGGGAACAGCAGAATGTCACCTACCCTAAAACACCAGCCTTCGGGTGGGATATTAATTCTGACCCAAACTATAGAAGGGGCTGGGAACAACAGCGGAATACTGTAAACCAATCCGCCCCCAGAGTATGTCAGAATCCTTTTGCCCAACCCCTGTTATTGTCTAATCGATTTGCACCCTTATCCTTTCTGGATCATAATGACTGACTCTTGTTAGATCACTCTAGCCAGATAGAGAATAGTGTGTCAGATCATTCTAGCCAGATAGAGAATAGCGTGTCAGCCTTCAGTATACTTACTTGGAATATAGCTGGCATAAAGTCCAAAGTAGGTAATGCACCTTGGTTGGCATTTATAACTAGGTTTGACATCATTGCTTTGCAGGAAACCTGGGACACAAATTCTTGTTTTTCTCCTGATGGTTACAGCTATTTTTGTATCCCTGCCGTGACTAGCACGGCAGGAATAGCGAGGGGAGGACTGTTAAGCCTCTTCAAATTAGATATCAAAGGTAGCCTTAAGAAAAGGGACTCAGGATCTGAGCAATGTCTTATTGTTGAATTGTCTCGCGTGGAATCTCCTAATATTTTGTTTATTCATTTTTATAACTCCAATGCTGCCGACTGTAGAACATATAGCCTTGGTAGATTGGACCATTTTCTGTCAGTCTATAGTGAGGATGTTACAGCATTTGAAATCATTTTTTTGGGGGATTTTAATATACACCCCTGCTCACTCATGTGTGTTTGCGATGACTCAGAATCCCCTCCATATGGCGTATTGGTCCATCTCGAACATAACAGACAGGGGGGCTGTTTAGAAAACTTTCTCGCTAGATGGAACCTTTATGAATCAAGCTGTGGGGAGGGGGGGAATAGGGCCCCTACCTTTAAGGGCTCAGACAATGACTCTGTTATTGATTATATTTTTATTTCTGCATGTTTTTTATCTAAGGTTTTAATGTATAGAACTGTGATTTCTATTTTTAGCGACCATAACCCAGTCTCCTTGGACCTCGTAGTGTCTGATCTTTTGGGGCGCAACCATGGTTCTTGCTATGGGATAAAAAAGCTTAAAGTTAAGGATCAGGGAAGGAAATTGAAATGGGATAGTATAATCCCAGAACCCTTCATTCAAGAAATTCTTTTAGAAGCTGAGGAGGAGGTAGGAGTGTGTCTATCTAGCGACTCTAACGATGGGGAAGTGATCTTTGCATTTAGTAGCATATGTAATAAGATAAATGGCAGGCTTTCTGTGACTAGCAATCCCAAGCCGAAACCTCCTAAAAGATGGTTTGACCATAGTTGCTCGAAAGCACATTCTGCATTGCTTAATGCACTGAAAACCGTTCCAAAAGATCGTGACCTCATTAGCAACAGTAGAGCACTTTATAAAAAGGCCATTGCATTAAGGAAAAAACAGCTTAAAGATGAAGCTTGGACTCAACTCACTGACCAAGCCATTTTAAAAAATAGTGGAGAATTCTGGAGGATTGTCAACCAACCTTTATTCACAGGGGAGGATAACTCCCCCTTAGAAACCAATATTCCTGATGAGGGTTGGATTAAGCATTTTAGAGACATCTATTCAGCTCATAATATCGCTGTTACTAGGGAACAGGAAGATAATACTATTTCACTAGGGAACTATTTGCACTTCGAAGTCTGTGAAGTATTATCTGCAATAGAACGTACCTTAAAGAAAAAGGCACCAGGACCAGATGGCGTTCCTGCTGATGCCTTTAAATGCTTCCCTAACTTCTGGTCAAGATTGCTCTGCAGGGTCTTTAATGCCTTAAACCGTGATAATATTCCCAAGTCATGGAAAACATCAATAATTATTCCTGTTTTTAAAAAAGGAAACAGGCAGGATCCTGCATGTTACAGACCGATTTCGCTGATTGATTCTTCAGTTAAAATTCTTGGGAGAGTCATATTGGTGAAATTGAATGAATGGGCTACTGAGAATGACATCTTGAGCAACGTGCAATATGGGTTCAGATCTAAAAGAAGTACCCTGGATCAGTGTCTTAATCTTCACCTTTTGATCGAGAAATACACCAGGGCCATGGACGGGTCCATGTACCTTGGGTTCATGGACCTTTCCTCGGCGTTCGATATGGTCAATAGATCCAAGCTCTGGTTGAAGTTACTCGATATGGGTCTGGATAGATCCATAGTTAATTTACTAGCTGATTTACACACTGGCCTTACTGCTAAAGTTAGAGTCACAATGAACGGAAGGTGTACAGACGTCTTTGCGTCTGAAAAAGGAGTAAGACAGGGATGTATCCTGGCACCACTGTTATTTTCGCTTTACGTGAACTCGCTGGAGCCAGCCCTTAGGGGCGTCACTAACGACATCCCACGAGCAGGAGAGCAGGGGATACCAGTCCTCCTTTATGCGGATGACGCCGTTCTTCTTGCTCGTACTGGGGTGGGGCTTCAACGACTCCTGGATGCCTTTGAATCTTTTATGGCCTCACTTGACCTGAAAATAAACGCAAAAAAATCACAGGTTATGCTTATGGGGAGGGCCTCTAGGAGACCCTTCCATAAAATTTTCCTTTGTGGGCAGGAAAAGCTAGCACGTGTTTCCTCCTTTCCCTACCTGGGTCTCACCTTTGATGACAATGGTAGCTGGGGCCCTCAAGTTATAAATAGAGCATCAATGTTGGCTAGGACATCTGCTGCCCTCCAGGGGTTTTCTAAAAAACTGGGGGGTAGGCCATTTGCAGCTATCAGCAAAATATATAAAGCTAAATGCATTTCAGTTGCATCATATGGTGGCTCAGTGTGGGGGTATAGGGGTACGGAACCCATACAGACAATGGAAAATAAATTTTTCCGATCTGTTTTGGGCGTCCCCCAGTCAACCCCGACCTATTCAGTTCACATGGAATTGGGGGAAGGCTACATTTCAGATCTCATTAGAACAGCTCCTTTAGTTGCTTGGATGAGGTTGTGGCTGAACCCAGAAATTCCTCTTAATCATACCATACTGAGGGACTGTATGAAACTAGATAACGCACATAGGATTAGGTGGTTGATGTACATCAAGGAAAACTTTTTGAAGCTAGGGAGGCCTGAATTTTATACTGCCACTGATTCTCTAACGCTAAAAGATATAGTCTACATTAAAACTGGAATGAAGGAGCTCCTATCCTTGGAGAGGGAAGAAATTGAGTTGAAGAAACCCTGTGTCAGGGCCAGTATATTGTTGGCTATACCCAATGGTCCTGACAATTATCTTAATGTGGTGACCCATCCTTACCACAGGTTTATCTTAACTCGTTTTCGATTTAATTTGATTCATTTTAGCTTGGGGTTTTATCCTGTTTGGAGCAGCCCTGAAAAGGCACCACCATGTTCTTGTGATCATTTTTCCGAGCAAAGTACCATGCATTTTATAATGTTTTGTAGCCACTATAATGAAGCTCGGAAAATGTTTCTTGTACCTATACTCAAGGAGGCAGGATTTATTTTGGTTAGACCTGCTCTTATTTACTTACAAATGCTACAAACTCCCAGGATCATGTTTTATGTGGCTAGTTTCCTGGTGAGAGCTATTAGAAGCAGGAATATTAGACTTAAAAATGTGCCTACTTGCCCTTGTAGTACAGATTAACATTTTAGCTAGTATGTTGACCTTTTGGGTCAGCATTCTTAGAACCGAAGTAACATGGTTAGTAGTTGCCTGTTTTAACTATTTTTCATGGGACACCCTTAGCATATTTTCTAATATTTCTTAGTATTTTTGCACTTTTGCACTTTAGCACTATGCACTTTCTACCAGCGAGGCTGATCTTAATATGTAATATTGTGTATGTTGGTCTCATTAATTCGTTGCTGGTTCTTTTTAAACTTGTCATTTTTAAACTGCTTCTTAAATGTTTTTAATGTATGTGTTATTGTTTTATACATTTGTCATTGTCTTTGTATGATATTAAGTTATCGCAATAAAGTATTTGACTGACTGACTGACTGACACTGAACAATACAGGTTGTTGTTCAGAGACTCCCAAAAAGCTCAGACTCAGGACTGGACTGATTTTGTAGATTGTGCTACTAAGGCTCTGGAAGGTTGGCTACATGGCAGCAAAGTACATGACTATACATGATTGTATAATTTGATTATGAGGGAGCAGATCCTAAGTAATTGTCAGAACCAGCTTTTGCACCAGCATCTGGTGGACTCAGATCTGACCTCTCCACAAGACTTGGGTAAGAGGGCAGACAAATGGGTCAGAACCAGGATTAGGCCTAAGAATCAGGGTAATGACCAAAAGAAGGATACTTCCAAGGCTCAAGAGAAGGGTGGGGATAAATCTAAAGACAAGTCTCCCACAGGGCCCCAAAACTCCAAGGATGGGGGTGGGTCCCAAAACAACTCCTCTACCCAGAAGAAACCTTACTGCCATGACTGTAAACAGCCTGGCCTCTGGAAAACAGACAGCTGTTGTCCAAAGAATAGCAATAAAGAAAATATACCTCCAAGTAAGGCTCCAACACCTCCTGTTACTGTCAGCAGTAATCCCCCAGGTGGTGGGAGCACCCCCAAGAATTTGGGTGGGTTTACTTTTGGAACTCAGGTGGACTCTGGCCTAACCAGGTCCCCTAAGTCAGATACTCTTGTCTCTGAAAATGGCATGGGGTTTGCCAACTTCACTGATTGCCCAAATACTGAAGTACTGGGTTTTTCGGAACCCAGCGGTGCCAGGGTACACCCTTAGACTTCGGGTCCTTCCTGTTTCAGACTACAGAAACTCAGAGTCCTCTAGGTGAAGTCAAAGATCGAATTTATTGGCTGCAACCAGTAACAGGCGTCCTAGAAGTACAACACGGTGTATATTCTCAGGAGACTGCTCAATCTTCCAAAGCCAGCCTTCTCTTTTTATACAAAATATTATGCTTCAGGCAAACATTCTTTACTTTACAGTTGACCATTCACATATGTTCACTACAAAGAAAAAGCAGAATCATGATGACAAGCTTATTTTCAGTTTGTCCAGCCCACAATAAATTACCCGGCAAGGCCCAACATTTTCCATCAGATATCGGCGGACCCCCAATAAAAACGGGCACCTCCTCCTCGTAAAGCAGGTCATAAAGTAGGAAACAGGGACAGGTGTGTGTCAGATTAGGCGTGGTTTGTGTGTGATGAAAGGTTTATGGTATGTTGTGCCTTGATACTATCTCGTTCGGCCACTGGGAGAGAAACTGACCGAACAGGTTTGGCCTTGGGCAGTGGAGTCAGCTTGCCCAGGTCGTAGAGAAGTCAGCAAAGGTGTACGTGTCCTTCAGAATCGTTTTTGGCCTTAGTCACCGGCCTATGTGAGGGCAATCACAAAATGGCTGCCGTTCACAAAATGGAACCCGAGGGTTCAGGACGAAAACTACGGTTTCAGGGTGAAATCGTCACTCGAATATGACGAAAATGCTTGTGCATAGTATACTAGCCATTCTCGGTCTGCTGATATCAAAATCGTCATGATACGACTATGTTTATAACACGGGTCCAGAATTTTAAGTACTACAGACCCTCCTTTTGCCCTTACATAGGCAATAACCTATACTCACGCTAATCTGAGTCCAGGTCTATATTCATAAAGTCATTGAGATGTTGCTGTAGCATCATTCTATTGCTTAGCTCGTCCCTCGATACAGGTTTCCTTACACATGATGTAGCACAGAGGCCACATATTGCAGGAGCACACTGTACGCACAGACAGAACAGGAAAAGAATTGCTAAGATCATCCCAATGACCATCAGAATTTTCCATCCCCAGGTGGATATCAGTTCCCAGAACCATCCCATCAACGACCAATCTCCTTTATCCACATGAATAGATTCAGAGATCTTATGTAGTTTGGAGATGGCCTGGTACACTGTTGGAGCGTTATCTGGAATGAAAACACAGCAACTTGATTGGACCACTTTACATACCCCACCTCGGTCTGCAAGTATGACGTCTAACGCGACCCTGTTCTGAAGGGTCATAAGACGATCCGACTGGAGCTCAGCAGTCAAGTTACTAAGGGCACCGGCAGTTTCAACTACGGTGGATTCAACCACTCTTGTCAATTGCCTTATGTTCCTGCTGTTAACCATGGGTCCCCAGAACGGCAGAAAACCCTTTACGAAGTCTCCAAATTCTTGTCCTGCAGTGTCTTCTTTACTGAAGACACTTCTAACTATCCTTGTCTTATGGTAATCTGCCGCAGCTGTGTAGGTGGGAGGCAACAGGAACGAAACGAAGCATGTGCCAGAGAAGTCAGGGGGCAACCATGTATAGGCTCTATCATGGCAGATGAAATAGGTACCCTTAGCTGCTAAGAACGAAGGGGAAGTCTGGGACGCAAAAACATATGTCTCAGTGCAGACGCTCTTCCCTAACTGAGCTCTGGGACTCTTGCCAGTACCTTGCAGACATAGGTGACCCTGATGGGGTACAATCCAAATCGGGGAAGATCTCTTAGCTTGCTGTTTCTCACTCAGAGTAACTCCATATCCGGTCACGTTCCATCCAATATACACTAGTGTCTCATCTCTCGGGATAGTCTCATAGGAAATATCTTCCATAATCATATCTACTATACCCTTAACTAGAGCACTATTCTTAGGATTATCTTTCACAGAACGTAGGGGGTAGACTTCATGTGCGTAGATGAACATTGTTCTGTATGCCCACACAGAACCATTATGGCTGAAAGGCAGGACCAGATAAGGGATACCTTTATCCGTTGTGTGAGGCATAAGACCGCACACCCAGCAGTTAGTCATGTTCATTACTAGTTGGTGTTGGTGCAAAAGCTGAACGAAGGAGTTATTAATAAACTCTTATCTCCTAGCGGATTCATGTTCAGGAAGAGGTTGAAAAGAATGTGAGGAAACAGTAGAAGGAGGAGGTATGGGCGATGTAGTGGGTGCAAATGTCACTCGAAAAGAGAATAAAACATATCCTATTAAAAACATCATTACACTGAACAACATAAAAATGCATAATATCAAAAAGCGTTTCTTGGTCATCATTCTACATATTCTGGCTTTAAAGTTCATTGTTTTGGCAGGTCTCTCCATCTCGAAAAACTCCATCCTCTCTAAATGCTGCTCGCGATGGTAGGGTGTTCTGTGCTAAGGAATGCTTCTGTCAGTCCAAGGCAACTCCCTTTGACCAACCAGAACTGTCGACCTAACGTCTTCAGCTGCACCCCAAAGACTTGGGCAACCGCGACCCTACAGCTGAACCCGGATGGTGGTTCGAAAAACAAAAATAAAAAAGTTTCTCAGATGAGAGAGCTGCACTTTCAAAACTTAGCAAAGAAAAGGAAAATGTTATTAGTCCATAGTTCTCGGCCTCAGATTATAGCGTTTCTTCCCAGGTACTGTCTGGTCCTGAAACAGGAGTTCAGGCTCTGTAGTGTCCAATCGAATTGACAGTGGCACAGCTTCTTGCAAAAGATTGTCACTTTCTCGTTCAGAAATTGTTCCTTTTACACGTGCATCACTGAAAGGCAGAAAGCGAGGCACGATCTCAGTCTCTGAGTCAGCGACACCCTCCTTGACCCACTGGTCGTACGGCAGAGGCAAAGGGACCCTCTTGCAGTGTGCGCCGTGGATCCAGTGCTTCTTTCCTTCCACTCGAACGGCTAATCTCGTTGAGAGAAGATCTAGATGGGGGCCGGTCCACCGGGGCTGGTCATTCTTTGTCTGCTGAAAATTCTTGACCAGCACCCAGGATCCAGGATCGATCGGATGTCCTGGAGATTCAGAGACCTGAGGCAGAGTATCGTGAACCTGTTGGTGTAAAACACGCAATTTAGCCGTCAATTCGTACAAATAATCAAGCAGTACAGGGTGTTCGATCTCACTGAAATTTGTCGGCCTTGGCACTCCCCATATGTTGGCCGGACGGCCGAAAACAATTTCATAGGGACTAAGTCCCACTCGCGAATGCACAGTTATTCTGGTTGATACGAGTGCTAAAGGCAGAGCGTCAGGCCATTTAAGACCAGAGCTCGCTTGAATTTTGGCCAGTTTTAGTTTTAGCATGCCATTATAGAATTCTACTAGTCCAGCTGATTGGGGGTGATTTGCAGCGTGGAATTTTTGCTGGATACCTAGCCCTTCGCATACTTTCTTCATCACTCGACCCACAAATTCACTCCCATTGTCACTCCAGACCATTCTCGGCATTCCAAATCTAGGGAAAAATTCTTTGACAAGGGCTTTAGCTGTTGATAAGGCAGTGTTGTCTTTCAGCGGATATGCTTCTACCCATCTCGAAAAGGCGCAAACAACAACGAGTACGTATTTCAGATTGTTGCACCTTTCCATGTGGATGAAATCTAGCTGCAAAACCTCGAACGGATACGTTGGAGGCGCAAAATGACCAGCTGGAGTTGGGTTCCCCTACCAGGATTGTATTTCAGACACACCATCCAATTCTTGACCACATTCTCTGCACACTTAGGAATTCCAGCATTTTGCCATACTGGAGCCAACAACTTACAAATCCCTTTCACACTGATATGAGCCATTCCATGGGCCATTGTAACCACTGCAAACACATACGCATCGGGTAATAACCATCTCTGATGCTCTGATAATTCAACCCAACAACCAATGGCATCCATTTTACCCGTACTTTCTCTCCACACACTCAATTCTTTCTCTGTAGGTTCAGCTTGAATAGACTTCACACTCTCTATCGTGTCTTCGCACATTCCAACGTCACCAATCCATCTTGCTGGGCCTGCAACATACATTCGACTCATCACATTCCTTGCTGTTTCTTTTGCGATTTCATCAGCAAATGCATTGCCACGACCAACATCATCAGTAACCTTTTTGTGCGCACTACATTTCACAATCGCAACTTGCAACGGCAAAGTCAGTGACTCAAGAAGCTCATTCACCAACTGACCATGCTGAATCTTAGCTCCATGCGAAGTCAGAAATCCACGTTCTTTCAACAATCGTCCAAAACTGTGAGCCACACCAAATGCATACTGGCTGTCGGTATATATAGTCACTTTCATTACTTTCGACAACACACATGCTCGTGTAAGTGCAATCAACTCTGCTGCTTGAGCTGAATTATGTGGGATACGTGCAGCTTCAACAATCGTATGTAAAGTCGTGACAGCATATGCTGCAGTCGTATCACCATTCGGAAGCTTGAAGCATGAACCATCCACCCATAAGGTACCATCACACTTCACAAGAGGAGTGTCCTGAAGATCTATTCTCCCTTTCGTTTCTTCTTCTGTTCTGAGAAAACAATCATGCTGTTCAGAAGCATCTGTCTCTGCTACAATCAGCAACAACGTAGCTGGATTCAGCGTGTTGCATCTTTTTATGTGCACATGACTCGCTAACAGTGTCAACTCATAACCTGACAATCGAGCACTAGTTAAGTGCTGTGTCTTGGTCCTGTTTAGCAACGTGTCCACTGCATGTGGAACCATCACAATCAATGTATTATTCATCACTAAACCAGCAGACTGTCGAATAGAAACAGCTGCTGCTGCTGTAGCTCTCAAGCAACTCGGCAATGCTTTAGCTACCGGGTCCAGAGTCGACGAAAAATACGCGCATGGACGCTGCTTGTTCCCGAACAACTGTGTCAACACTGACAATGCACAACCTTTTTTCTCATGGACATACAATGTAAAGGGCTTACTGTAGTCGGGGGTACCCAACACAGGAGCCGAACATAATGCATTGCGCAATTCGGAAAAACTTTTCTGACACTCTTCAGACCATGGAAGGGGATTCGGTGTATCTTTACAAGTTAATGCCACCAAAGGTTTGGCCACCAAAGAAAAATTTGGAATCTATTGTCTGCAGTACGATGTAATACCCAAGAAAGCACGCACTTCTCCCTGTGTTCTTGGCACACTCAATTTCGCAATTGCCTGAATTCTTTCTGGGGTCAGTTTCCTTCCCTCCTTCGATAAGAGATGACCTAAGTAGGTCACTTCTTGTCGACAATATTGCAATTTTGAAAGAGACACTTTGTGGTGCAATTCAGACAAATGACGCAACAACGACAACGTGGCTTCTTTACAGATTTCCTCAGTATCTGCAGCAACAAGCAGATCATCAACGTACTGAATAAGGGTAGCGCCATCAGGTAAAACGATCGTATCAAGCTGTGTTTTTAAAGCTTGACTATATATCGATGGACTTTCACAGTAGCCCTGGGGAGCTCGTTCGAAGCGGAAGCTTTGGCCTCCTAAACTGAAGCCAAAAATATCCCTACTCTCCTCGGCAATCGGGATGCTGAAGAAAGCATTCTTCAAGTCAATCACGGAGAACCAAGTCGCGGAAGCTGGAATCATAGTTAATAGGGCAGTGATATCAGGAACAACTGGAAATTGTGGCACAACTATTTTATTGACCTCTCTAAGATCAATCACGAACCTGTAAACAGGCGGCTGAGAAGGGTCAGTACGCTTCAAAACAGGCAGAACAGGACTATTGCAAACGTTGCCTCTTGTCTCTTCAATGACAACTTTTTCAATCAAATCGTAAATGATCGCTAGCAACGCTTTTTCACCTTCACTAGAGATCTTGTATTGGGGAATGCGTGGCATTTTAACATTGGCTTTCAATGTCACAACATATGGCGGTATTTCCAAAAGACCCACATCATTAGGACCCGTAGCCCAAAGAATATCAGGAAGAAACGACAATTCTGTCGGAAGTTTATCCTTCGACAAATACATTGGAGAAACCACTTTCTTACCCAGTGTAAGTTGTACTCCCGAAGGAGAACAGTACAACGTCGCATACAATCTTTTCCACAAATCCAATACTAACAAGTTTTCACCACAACCTGTTGTTAGAATAAGGGGTGCTTCGAATTCACAAGGTCCAACAGAAAGGGACATAGGACTAGAAATCGGGTTCCTAACCGGGGCGCCAGAAAAACCTACTGAAACATTCATTTCGCCAGACAAAGGTGCGCCAGGGAGTTTAGAGTTCATGATAGAACTCTTTGTAGCACCAGTATCCAACAGAAAAGGCTCTGACACACCTGATGTAATCCCCTCAACGTAAGGTCCACTCTGATCTACTGGAACAGAAACAACTCCCTCTCTTTGTCTATGGCTGTCCACGGGACAGCGTGTGCACGGGGTTGCTGCGTGGGCTGCCGAAAATAGTCGTAGGTCCAGATACCTCTTAAGGCGCGCAGGTGCGTTATCTCGAGGTCGTCACCTCCACCGGCTCAAGGGAGCCTGTATAAATAGTATTTCCGAATGAGGTCGCACACTGCTCGTCCCATCAGCGTGTTACCCCGGAGCATGATGGTCGATGTAGTAGGTATCAGCGGGTGCACTTCTACCCGAGTCTAGAGTCTTGAGGGTGTTCACTGGTGTGCTTGCCATCCCTGGACACGTGTTTCGCGTTCATTAACGCTCGTCAACAGGGATTAGGCGTGTGCACGGAGTTGCTGTGTGGGCTGATACCTACTACATCGACCATCATGCTCCGGGCTAACACGCTGATGGGACGAGCAGTGTGCGACCTCATTCGGAAATACTATTTATACAGGCTCCCTTGAGCCGGTGGAGGTGACAACCTCGAGATAACGCACCTGCGCGCCTTAAGAGGTATCTGGACCTATGACTATTTTCGGCAGCCCACGCAGCAACCCCGTGCACACGCCTAATCCCTGCTGACGAGCGTTAATGAACGTGAAACATGTGTCCAGGGATGGCAAGCACACCAGTGAACACCCTCAAGACTCAAGATTTGGGTAGAAGCGCACCCGCTGATACCTACTACATCGACCATCATGCTCCGAGGTCACACGCTGATGGGACGAGCAGTGTGCGCCCTCATTCGGAAATACTATTTATACAGGCTTCCCTGAGCTGGTGGAGGTGACGACCTCGAGATAACGCACCTGCGCGCCTTAAGAGGTATCTGGACCTACGAATATTTTCGGCAGCCCACGCAGCAACCCCGTGCACACGCCTAATCCCTGCTGACGAGCATTAATGAACGCGAAACACGTGTCCAGGGATGGCAAGCACACCAGTGAAAACCCTCAAGACTTGGGTAGAAGCGCACCCGCTGATACCTACTACATCGACAATCATGCTCCGGGGTAACACGCTGATGGGACGAGCAGTGTGCGACCTCATTCATAAATACTATTTATACAGGCTCCCTTGAGCCGGTGGAGGTGACGACCTCGAGATAACGCACCTGCGCTCCTTAAGAGGTATCTGGACCTACGAATATTTTCGGCAGCCCACGCAGCAACCCCGTGCACACGCCTAATCCCTGCTGACGAGCGTTAATGAACGCGAAACACGTGTCCAGGGATGGCAAGCACATCAGTGAACACCCTCAAGACTCAAGACTCGGGTAGAAGCGCACCCGCTGATACCTACTACATCGACCATCATGCTCCGGGGTCACACGCTGATGGGACGAGCAGTGTGCGACCTCATTCGGAAATACTATTTATACAGGCTCCCTTGAGCCGGTGGAGGTAACGACCTCGAGATAACGCACCTGCGCGCCTTAAGAGGTATCTGGACCTACGAATATTTTCGGCAGCCCACACAGCAACCCCCTGCACACGCCTAATCCCTGCTGATGAGCGGTAATGAACGCGAAACACGTGTCCAGGGATGGCAAGCACACCAGTGAACACCCTCAAGACTCAAGACTCAGGTAGAAGCGCACCCGCTGATACCTACTACATCAACCATCATGCTCCGGGGTGTAGGAAGGTGGATACCTGACTATGGTTATCCCAGATTTTTTTCCTAGTGTTTAGCTGGTTTTTTACTTAGTTGGCCTGGGATCCTGCTAATCAGGGCCCCAGGCTATCTGCTCTCTCTTAAAATGGACTCCATGTACCCTAGGTGCATAACTAAATTGGAACTGGACACCTTATCAGACCCTGTACAGTGCACTATAGGTGCCCAGGGCATAGGTGCATCCAAGGCCTACCAGTCAATCAATCAATCAATTAAAGCATTTATATAGTGCACTACTCACCCAGAGGGTCTCAAGGCGCTAGGGGAGGGGGGTTCGCTACTGCCAGGGGCTGCAGCATATCTTTTGCCACCCCTGGCTGGTACTTAAATCGACACAACTGGCTGATCACTCAGCTGGGGCAAGGTGGTTTAATCACCCCTTGCTTAGATATAGTATACCTATGTCTAAACCTATATCTGGACACATATATACCTATAAGTCACTCCTATGGCAGGCCTTAACAATCCTGGAGGCAGAGTGCTTGGTTTTATGTGAGATGGTGCTCTAGCATGAGCTGAGCCTGTCTGCAGCTTTCGGAACCATTTCCTTATAGCTGTTCCAGTGATACTGCCATACCATATACTCTTAAGTGCATTATAATCCTCGCGGTTATTGCTAACTTTGGTTTGGCTTTATCAAAACATGTCGTGTTTGGTGTCATACACTTTGGAATACTACCCCCTCGCCAGTTCTGGCGACGGGGGTAGCATTCCACCCTTCTAGAGGGAGAAGACATGTTACTTTACTGAAAACGCGGTTAATCCTAACCAGAGCCCCACCATCACAAAATGGACGCTGCTGCCACAGACACATGTCTGACCTCCTGCTGCTGACCGAAACTTGGCAGGGGAGGCCTGGACAAAGGGTTTCCTGTCACAGGGAGGTGTCACACCACCCCAGACAGGAGATAGTGGATTGTAGCAGGGAGGGTTGAAAGAAACTAGACACTGCCTGGGGCGCACAAGGTGTCCCCAGGCAAAAGCCAGTCAAAACGGTTTTAGAGCACTCCAGCCCCAGTCCTGGCGCAAAACTGGACAAAGGAAAAGGGGTGTAACTACCCCCTTCCTGTGTCCCACCCATAGGATGGACCTAGCAGGTAATCCAGCCCCTTGATTGGAATAAATGTAGGAGCTGTGTAGATGCACATCAGATTATCCAGACTGAAACTTATGAAACGAAACTCTGGACCCTTCGACATCCCACTCGATGTGGAAGACTGAAGAATCTCCCTTGTGGTCAAGGAGTGAACACCCTGTGCAAACAGGTGGAGGCGACCTGAAGCGTGGGGCCGGCCATCTTGGAAAAACTATGAAGCGCTGACCGTGCAGCATCCGAGGCTCCCTCGAAGCTGTGCATTAGAGTTTAAGAAGCTCCAGCCCCGAGCAGCTTTTGCACTGAAGCTTACCCCTCCACACTCCTCGAGTGCTGCGTGGGGTCCTTTTGCATTTTCCTGCTTGACGCGTTGGTCCGGTCGCTTGCCTGTTGGCTAGCGGTGTAGGAGAGTAGGGTCTGCTATCCTATGGTCACCCCAAATTTTTGCTTTTTGCTTCACTGGTTTATGACTTAATGTGGCTGTGGGCCTGCTAATCAGACCCACAGCCTGCTGTTCTCTCTCTAAATTGTTACCCATGTACTTTAGGTGCATAACGACATTGGAACTGGTTCACCTTATTGGCCCCTGTAACAGTGTACCCAGGTACCCAGGGCATAGGTGCTTCCAAGGCCTACCAGGGGCTGCAGCATGTATTATGCCACCCCTGGCCTGGCCTCCATATTTGACACAACTGGCTGATCACTCAGCTGGGGTAAGTCGGTGTAACCACCCCCTACTTAGGTGTAGTATGCCTATACCTAACCTAAAATGGACACATATGTTCCCATCAGTCACTCCTATGGAAGGCCTCATCAATCCTGGAGGCAGAGTGCTTGGAAATATGTGAGATGGTGCTCTGGCATGAGCTGAGCCTGTCTGCAGCTTTCGGAACCATGTCCTTTAGCTGTTTCATGATATTGCCATACCATATACTCTTAAGTGCATTATGAACCTCGCGGTTAAATGCTATCTTGGGTTTGGCTTTATCAAAACATGTCGAGTAAGGTGTCATACGAATTGGAATACTACCCCCTCGCCAGTTCTGGCGACGGGGGTAGCATTCCACCCTTCTAGAGGGACACGACATGTACCTAGCCTGTACCCCGGTTAAAGTTAAACAGAGCCTCAGCATCACAAAATGGATGCTGCCACCGCAGACACAAGTCTGACCTCCTGCTGCTGGGAGTCCTTCCAGCGAGGGCAGCTTGGACAAAGGGTTTCCTGCCTTGGGAGGTGCTAGCACCACCCCAGACAGGATTTTGTGTATTGGGTAGGACAGGGCTGAATAGAATCAGACATGCCTGGGGCACACAAGGTGTCCCTGTGCATAGGCCAGTTCAAACCGGTGCTGGGGCTTTCCTGCCCCAGTCCTGGCGCGAAACTGGACAAAGGAAAGGAGGTGTAACCACCCCCCCTTCCTGGTTCCACCCAGAGGAGGGACCTAGTAGGTGATCCGGCCCCCCAGATTCGAATAAGAGTGGGAGCTGTGTCCTAAGACTTCAGATCATCCTGAATCAACTTGAAATACAGAAGAAGACTGGATTTCGACATTCTGCTGCACAGAAGACGGAAGAGAATCTCCCTTGTGGCCAAGGAGTGACCACCCTGTGAACACAGGCACCAACCAGCAACTCGACGTCTGCTTTGCCGCCGCCTCCCGCTGGAGCACGAGCCCAGAGCCTGACAAGACCCAGACTCCCAGACTTCTCACCGCCCGATCCACAGTCCCTGCAAAGAAGGGACCCGTGGAGGCACCGAGAGACGTGGGACCGGACCTCTTGGAAGACCCCCGAAACGCTGACTGCGCAGCATCAGAGGCACCCTCGACGCTGTGCTTTGGGGTTTGAGAAGCCCCAACCTCGAGCAGCCTTTGCACCGAAGATCAGCCCCCCAGCATCGCCACGATCTGCGTGGGGCCCTTTTGCATCGTGCCACTCAACGCGCCATCCCGTCCACTTGCCACGTGGCTAGCGGCCATCTTGGCGACGAAACCGTCAACTTACACGCGGGTCTGGTTGCTCCAGACATGCCCTCGCTCCTGTAAAAAGGAGCACCTGCTCTGACCTTGCTGGTCCGAGTAACAAGCCTTTTTTGATTCCTGCGTGGCTTGCTTTAGCCAAGGCCTGTTTGCTTCAATCAAGTTGCCGACACCGCCAACAGTGAGAAGCCTGCGTGGGACAGCTCGTGACCGACTCCTGGACGTCCTCGACCCCTCGTGTCCACGTGGCTGCAGAGAGAAGCTACACCTCGACGTCTGTTTGCACCCGACATCGCCTGGTTCCACTCTGGTTCCACGGTAGTCACTGGCTAGTGACTTTGAACATTGTCCCCTCTGCTTTCAGGTCTTCACCTCTTCAGATCCACCCTTGGATCCACCGGAACTCTTCACATCGAGTCGCCTGCAGCATCTTCAGCTCCAAGCACCATCGACCTGCGTGACGAAACCCGACACTACTTCGACCCTATGCACCCGCTTCCTGTGGGTGAGGTAACTCAGCTCCGCCGGTGTTCCCACACTGGTACACACCTCTAGTGTCTGTGTCTAAAGTTTCATCCTTCTAGGTCACTCGGAAGGTTCCTTTTTAACTAACTTTGTAACTTTTACGCACCATTGACATTGCATTGGTATTGCGTGCACTTTCCGCACTGCACCCGAGTCCCGCGGGCCTTTCCCGACTTCTTCACTGCTAGTCCCGATCAGCTCCAGCGATTCCCCAGGCCCTAGGCCTCTTCACTTTCCCCATAGTGGTTCTTATACCACTATTTTAGTATATGGTTTAGGTGGCCCCTAGGGCTCATCCATAATTGTGCAACTTTTGTGTAATTAAACTGTGTTTTGTTTTAACGCATTTGCTTCTGTGCTCATAAAGAGTATCAGGGTTATTTGTAGAAATAAATCTATATATATTTTCAATATATATCTGTGTGGTGTCCTTTCATTTGGTATTCAAGGGATTGTGTATGGTAAAACAGCTTGCTTCACATGCCTTTACAGAGTTTAGCCTAAGACTGCTTAGTCCATGCTACCCCTAGGATAGCTTGTCTATAAGGTTGACTTTACAACCTGCACCATAAGGGTTGCTTGGCATGGTACAAGGTGATCACTAGAACTAGTTAGCATCATATACCAGGCCAACTTCTCACAAGCGGCCCCAGTACTGACGAACCTTTGAATTTGCTCTGCTAGTCTGGTTGCTCCACACTGGCCCTCACTCCCCTGAAAAGGAGCACCCGATCTGACCTTCCTGGTCCGATCAAGAAGCGATCTTTGAATCCTGCGTGGGCTGCCTTTGCCAAGGCTTGTTGACTCCGATCCGGAAGTCGACACCGCTGACAGCGAGAGCCTTTGTGGGACAGCTCGTGATCCACTCCTGGACATCCTCAGTGCCCCAGAGTCCACGTGGCAGCGGAGACAAGCTTCACAACAACGACCTGATTGCGCCCGACATTGCCTGGTTCCTTTCTGGTTCCTTCCTGGTCACTGGCTAGTGACCCAGACTCTGTCCCCTCTGCTTTCAGGTACTCTACAACTTCGATCCACCCTTGGATCGCACCGGACACTTCTCTTCTGGACGCCTGCAGCATCTTCATCTCCAGGCACCCTAGAACTGCGTGACGATACCCGACACATCTTTGCACCTGTGCACCCGCTTCCTGTGGGTGAGGTAACTCTTGAACGCAGGTGCTCCTGTAGTGGTTTACACCTCTAGTGTCTAAGTCTAAAGTTTTGTCCTTCTAGTCCAGTCGAAGACTCTTAAAACTGTAACTCGATACCTTTTACGCACCATTGACTTTGCATTGGTGCATGCTTGCGCTTTAGGCACTGCACCCGAATCCCGCGGGCTACTCCCGTCCAAACTATTGTTAGACCCTCGTAGTCCAAGCGATTCCCAAGGCCCCAGGCCTTACCACTGATCGAATAGTGATTGTTATACCACTTTTTTTGATATATGGTTTGAGTGGCCACCGGCCTCATCCATAATTGTGCAACTTTCAGATGTTATATTGTGCTTTTGTTTAAACTCTTGTGCTTCATTGCTCATAAAGAGTAGTGGGGATTATTCTAAGAATAAATACATATATATATATAATATATAACTTGTGTGGTGTCCTTTCATTTGATATTACAGGATTGCATATGGTAAAACAGCTGGCTTCACATGCCCTCTTGAGTTAAGCCTTTAAGGCTGCTTAGTCCATGCTACCCCGAGGATAGCTTGTCTATAAGGTTGACTTACAACCATCACTGTTGGAAATGGGATCCCCGGCTGGCCAGGGCTTTCGCCAAAGTCAGTCAGAGACCACCACACCCAAGTCAGGGCAAGGGAGTTACACGCCAAGATAACCCCTACTCACCCTCTAGGTAACGTGGCGCGAGCAGCAAGGCTAAACTTGGAGGCGATGTAAGTTAAGTATTTGCGCACGCACCCCAGCAACAACAACCAAAGGCCCACCACAAAGGAAACTCCACACAAGGTTATATAAAAATAGCCCTTGTATTACACCAAAACACAGTAGATAAAACACACACTTTACAATGTGCCAGAGGCACGGGCAGAATTTACAGGGGATATTGTACAAGACAGGGCCACCTGGACCACTGTCAGGAATCAGAAGTAGCACTTTCAGAAATAGCACTTAGTACATAGAATATAGCACAAAATAGCACACAACCAGTAACTACTGGTAACAGGATCTCACTAGCACCACCTGTACTAGGGAGAAAACCACCACCTATGTATCACAATACCTGTAGGGGTGTAAGAACACAACACATGATGCAATGCATAACATTCATTCAGAGGTGTAAGGGAGGGAAACACATGATGCATCACAATACATTCAGAGGTGCAGAAAGTACAATTGCGCCAAACTCACGTAAGTCACCACCTGTGACTGTCCCTAGGCCCTCTGGCCTTGTTGGGGCTAGGACGCCCTGTGTCCAGTGTCCTAAACGGAGCAGTTGCCCACAAAGTGCTGGGCAACCGGATAGCACAATGATGGGGCCAATGTAGATGGAGGAGCCTCGCTGGGCTCTCAAAGGATTGACCGGGCCCTCAGGAGCTTCTCGTAAATAAATGGCCCCTGAGCCTCTCACAGGGCTCTCAACAGAACACTGTGGGCTGCCACTGAGCCTCGGGGCTCTGCACGACGAAATGCCCCCACGAGCCTCTCTGGGCTCGCAACACAAGGTGGGCACTTGGAGCCTCTCAGGGCTCAAATACTAAATTATGCCCCCGGAGCCTCGCAGGCTCCAACAAACAAATTGAAGGGAGAAGGGGGCCCAGGTCACGGGGGCGGCACCGAAAGCGTGCCCGACACACCCCCCAACCGCCTCACTCAAAGCCCCACTCACCGGTCTGGCAGGCGGCTGCTTCAAGAGAGCTCCCGCCTCTCGGGGCTCTCTGCAGACTTCTGTCCTCCCTCTCCTGGGCTCTCCCTCGCTTTGGGAGCCCGGGGGGGGACAAGGGAAGACGCCGGCTTCTCTCTCCTGCTCACCGGATCCCGGGGTCGGCTCCCGGCAGCTTCTGGCTTCCTCCTTCCTGTCCCGGGCCGGCAGCCAATCAGAGCGCGGCCCGGGGAATGACGAGTGTCCCGCAGTACCGCCCCCGGCCTGCCTGACTTCCTGGTCGCGGCCGGGCGGCCACGGGGACAATCTCCGCGGTAATGCCGGGTGGGCACCGGCCTTAGAGATAAATGAAGCGCTCCCACAGCGCTAGTGGCAGAGTACAGCGCAAGATCCTTGGCAGGGTGGGCACCTGCCAGGGGACTGCAAACTCGCCGTGGGCAGCCGCAAAAAGGAAAAGTAAAGCGCTCTCAGCGCTGGGGTGAAGGCACAGCGCTCCCAAGCGCTACAAGCCAAATAAAGCGCTTTTAAGCGCTATAAGTAAAATAAAGCGCTCCCAGGTGCCCTCAGCAAGCAGGGCAGAGTCCCAGCAGTCCTTGGGCAGGCAGGGGGGGGCAAGGCTGGGCCCAGAGCCAGCTCACTGGGTCTCCAGGCAGGGAGACACCCCAAGTGGCGGTCCTCTGGCCCAGCAGCAGCAACAGCAGCCCCCTCAGGATCCTGGAAGAGAACCACATTTGTGGGGACACAGCCCCATTTTTATACAGTGCATTCCTTTGTTCAAGGGTGCAGAGTGGGGGCGGAACCAGTCGCAGCTGGTTCTTGAGTACTCTGTTTACCTCAACCACCCTCTCTATTCACTGGCAGGGCTTGGGTCATTAGACACACCACAGGGAGGCGGAGCCAGCATTGTGTGGGGAAAACCCAGCCCATCCAGGACACAGGTACACTCCTCCCACACATCACTCATGCTAAACTCCCACTCACCACCGGGCAGACCCATCCAGACTTTCTGGAGCCTGGCATGCCAGCCAGCTCCAGCCAATCACACGCCAGCACCCTCACAGCACACGTACAGCCATGTCTAGAAATGATACTTCCCCACTAGACACATACAAGCCGCACATACCGTTGCGCAGCATTCATTCTCACGAGTTCACACATACCAGACTCAAGCCTGTACACCCCACGCATCAGGAACTACCAGGGACACATACATTCCCCATGCATTCCTATGGGCGGGCAGGCCTAGCTCAGCACATGCACTCAGAGTGCGCACGCACTTTCCACTGGGACACAGTGAAAGTGCGCAGAATCCCTAAAAACACCATTGCCAGGTCACCATTTCACGCAAAAAGTCTAGGGGTGAACCTGCCCTAAGGGCCAAAGTCCAACATAACCCCCTTCCAGCCAAAACGCAGGGGAGACCAATCACCACCGTGATGGACTTCCCTGCTTGGGGCGATAGAACACGGACGCGGGCCCACAACTGCAGGGACACCCTCCTGTTCTACGCCACGGTGAACCCATGGGATTCCATCTCAAACCACTGTCTGGACCAACTGGGCTACCCCACTGGTACTCCCAAGCTGTCCGCGGCCAGGACCAGGCCCTGGGCCACCCAGGTGCCACTGGTCCATGCCAATTCGCAGAGCGGGGGGTAGTAACCCCTGGCACATAGGAGCCATTTTCCACTCTTCCTGTCTGCAAGACAGGACTAGACTGCCACTGGTTCTCCAGCCTAGGGTCTACAACCTCAGGCGGACCAGGAGTCTCAGGGAAGGCTCTCCTCCCCTTACCTCTTCTTCTAGGGTTCCTCCTCCCTCTGCGAGGGGTACCCCTAGAACGCCATTCCAACCCAGGACTTATCCACTCAGGTTGCACCGGGGTCAGAGGTGGGCTCTCCCACCCTCTGCACCCCCTTCCAGAGGTCTGCCCTCTCCCACCTGGAGAAGTTCCTCTGGAAGAAGAACCGGTCAGGACACTGGTTACAGTCGTCCTACCCTTCAGGTCAGGCTGACCCTGAACCTGGCCTTCCAACCTCTGGTCTAAAACCTTCGGTGGAACAATTGCCTGGCACTCCAGGACTTCTGGGGACTTACACTCCATCCCCCTGAGGCTAACAAATGACACATCTGTTGTGTGATTGTCTGTCTGGCGCAGATCTCCCGCCCTCTGTCCACCTGACAGTGCGTGACGATCCCCCAGACCAGAAGTGGCGCCACCCGGGTCACTACACGGGAACCTAGCCCAACTGGGTAGTCCCTGACCCACTGGTCCTTCCACTGGGGAACTCCCCCAATCACTCCTCACTCTGGACTCCTGTACCCTCCCTACCGGAGCGGTACTGCCAGACTCTAGAACCACAGGAGCTCTGGTTACAGACGCTCCAGGTCCTCTACTCACTAGGAGATCCTCCTCAACTGGGTTAACAGGACAGCCTAGGTCCCCAACCTGGTGTTCCCTCAAGAAACCACCCAGGTTCTGAGACAGGGCTTCGGGCCTCCGGGGGCTCTCAGCCACCCACTGACTCCTGCTCCACTGAGCCAGGCAGTCAGCCCCTACACCCTTCTCACTAACCAGGGACCTAGCTGGGCTACACTGAGCCTCTTCCACCACGCTGGGCTGGAAGATCCCTGACCCACTACTTTTGGAGTCACTCCCTAATGACTCTACAGAACCCCTGGTACCTTCCCAGCGGTCTGCTTCCTCTGCAAGGTCCCAAGGACAAAAACATTTCAACTTCAGCAGGTGCTGGCGCAACTCTGGACACACAACACTGAGCAACTGCTCTTTGAGGAACATATTCACTACTCCGTCCCTCTCATCGTCCGGGTTAGCCACCAGCCAATCCTCCATTGCATCAGAACAGTCATCCACAAAATACCCCCACTTCTGGTGAGGCGGTTTCCTATGGTTCCTGAACTTCAACCTGTTCTCCTCCTCTTGGGAAACAGGTTCCAGACTGGGGGAACTGGGACTGGGATTTCCTACACTGAAATCTAAATAGCTGCCACCACTGGACTCAACCCTCCCTGGGGATCCAGAAACTCAACACTGCGCGCAGGGGATAGTCTACCCTCCAGAGCTACTTTGCCTCTGGTGGCGGCCCTCTCAGCCTCCTCTATCCTTTCCTGCGCTAAGACCCTCTCGGTCTCTAGCTGTTGCTTCTTAACCTCCAGCTGTTGCTTTCTAACGCCCAGCTGTGCCATAGCCTGGGCATGCTCCAACCTGAGCTTTTCTAAAGCCAGCTGGTGCTCCCTTTCTCTCCTCCTATCTTCCAGCTCCTCTGGGGACAGGGAAAGGGATGAGGCGCTGCCTCCTACGCTGGACCCAGCAAGGGACTCCCTACCTATGGGGTCCTCACTATCTGCTGGCGTCCCTGTGCTATCATCTTCTTCCTCCTCCTCAGACTCTTCAGGGCTCCCCTCTGACCCACCACCCTCATGGTGTGAGACCCGGGCCCTCTCCGCACTGTGCTCACGCTCCAAGTCATCCTTCTGCCATTGGATCAGGTTACCCCTAAGTTGGGACTGGGTGTCTGACTCATTCACTGCAATGTCTCTCTCTTCGCAAAACTCTCTCAGTTCATGCAAAAACATACCCCAGACATTAAAAGCAGACTCCATCTTGGCAAGATGCTCACAGACACGTGCAACACAGGGGACTTAACAATCTGAAGTAAGAGTACACAATTCCAAAACTTCAACAATCTCCTTATCAAAGAGAACTCATACTCATGCGTCCAGGAAAACACACCATTCATCCACACACACCCTCCCCTCGGATCGGTAAGGCAGTTTCTACCACCCCTGATTCCTCAACCTGACCAAAAGCGACACAGGTACCAAACTCTGGAAGCAGGGCGGGGGACAAATGTACTGAACACAATTATCAAATGACACTCTTCAGGAGAAGAAACAATGGAATTTCACCAAAAACAATAATCCCCAAAAATGTGGTCATCTAAAATGCAGAGTTTTGTGGTGCAGCCAGCTGCTACTAAGGTACAAGGCAAACACAAATCCTTATCCTCACCGCTTGCCGCCAATGTTGGAAATGGGATCCCCGGCTGGCCAGGGCTTTCGCCAAAGTCAGTCAGAGACCACCACACCCAAGTCAGGGCAAGGGAGTTACACGCCAAGATAACCCCTACTCACCCTCTAGGTAATGTGGCGCGAGCAGCAAGGCTAAACTTGGAGGCGATGTAAGTTAAGTATTTGCGCACGCACCCCAGCAACAACAACCAAAGGCCCACCACAAAGGAAACTCCACACAAGGTTATATAAAAATAGCCTTTGTATTACACCAAAACACAGTAGATAAAACACACACTTTACAATGTGCCAGAGGCACGGGCAGAATTTACAGGGGATATTGTACAAGACAGGGCCACCTGGACCACTGTCAGGAATCAGAAGTAGCACTTTCAGAAATAGCACTTAGTACATAGAATATAGCACAAAATAGCACACAACCAGTAACTACTGGTAACAGGATCTCACTAGCACCACCTGTACTAGGGAGAAAACCACCACCTATGTATCACAATACCTGTAGGGGTGTAAGAACACAACACATAACATTCATTCAGAGGTGTAAGGGAGGAAAACACATGATGCATCACAATACATTCAGAGGTGCAGAAAGTACAATTGCGCCAAACTCACGTAAGTCACCACCTGTGACTGTCCCTAGGCCCTCTGGCCTTGTTGGGGCTAGGACGCCCTGTGTCCAGTGTCCAGGGTCCTAAACGGAGCAGTTGCCCACAAAGTGCTGGGCAACTGGATAGCACAATGATGGGGCCAATGTAGATGGAGGAGCCTCGCTGGGCTCTCAAAGGATTGACCGGGCCCTCAGGAGCTTCTCGTAAATAAATGGCCCCTGAGCCTCTCTGGGCTCGCAACACAAGGTGGGCACTTGGAGCCTCTCAGGGCTCAAATACTAAATTATGCCCCCGGAGCCTCGCAGGCTCCAACAAACAAATTGAAGGGAGAAGGGGGCCCAGGTCACGGGGGCGGCACCGAAAGCGTGCCCGACACACCCCCCAACCGCCTCACTCAAAGCCCCACTCACCGGTCTGGCAGGCGGCTGCTTCAAGAGAGCTCCCGCCTCTCGGGGCTCTCTGCAGACTTCTGTCCTCCCTCTCCTGGGCTCTCCCTAGCTTTGGGAGCCCGGGGGGGGACAAGGGAAGACGCCGGCTTCTCTCTCTCCTGCTCACCGGATCCCGGGGTCGGCTCCCGGCAGCTTCTGGCTACCTCCTTCCTGTCCCGGGCCGGCAGCCAATCAGAGCGCGGCCCGGGGAATGACGAGTGTCCCGCAGTACCGCCCCCGGCCTGCCTGACTTCCTGGTTGCGGCCGGGCGGCCACGGGGACAATCTCCGCGGTAATGCCGGGTGGGCACCGGCCTTAGAGATAAATGAAGCGCTCCCACAGCGCTAGTGGCAGAGTACAGCGCAAGATCCTTGGCAGGGTGGGCACCTGCCAGGGGACTGCAAACTCGGCGTGGGCAGCCGCAAAAAGGAAAAGTAAAGCGCTCTCAGCGCTGGGGTGAAGGCACAGCGCTCCCAAGCGCTACAAGCCAAATAAAGCGCTTTTAAGCGCTATAAGTAAAATAAAGCGCTCCCAGGTGCCCTCAGCAAGCAGGGCAGAGTCCCAGCAGTCCTTGGGCAGGCAGGGGGGGCAAGGCTGGGCCCAGAGCCAGCTCACTGGGTCTCCAGGCAGGGAGACACCCCAAGTGGCGGTCCTCTGGCCCAGCAGCAGCAACAGCAGCCCCCTCAGGATCCTGGAAGAGAACCACATTTGTGGGGACACAGCCCCATTTTTATACAGTGCATTCCTTTGTTCAAGGGTGCAGAGTGGGGGCGGAACCAGTCGCAGCTGGTTCTTGAGTACTCTGTTTACCTCAACCACCCTCTCTATTCACTGGCAGGGCTTGGGTCATTAGACACACCACAGGGGGGCGGAGCCAGCATTGTGTGGGGAAAACCCAGCCCATCCAGGACACAGGTACACTCCTCCCACACATCACTCATGCTAAACTCCCACTCACCACCGGGCAGACCCATCCAGACTTTCTGGAGCCTGGCATGCCAGCCAGCTCCAGCCAATCACACGCCAGCACCCTCACAGCACACGTACAGCCATGTCTAGAAATGATACTTCCCCACTAGACACATACAAGCCGCACATACCGTTGCGCAGCATTCATTCTCACGAGTTCACACATACCAGACTCAAGCCTGTACACCCCACGCATCAGGAACTACCAGGGACACATACATCCCCCATGCATTCCTATGGGCGGGCAGGCCTAGCTCAGCACATGCACTCAGAGTGCGCACGCACTTTCCACTGGGACACAGTGAAAGTGCGCAGAATCCCTAAAATCACCATTGCCAGGTCACCATTTCACGCAAAAAGTCTAGGGGTGAACCTGCCCTAAGGGCCAAAGTCCAACAATCACCATAAGGGATTGTTTGGACTGATACAAGGTGCCCACAGTACTGTGGACATCATATACCAGGCCAACTTCTCACATTGGTGAGCAGCGGTGCGGATTTGAACTTGCTGTTGTTTTACCACTGCAATCTTTTTATCAAATTGAAAGATCACATTAAGTACCTTAGGTACATATAAACAAAGCTTAGCATATTTAAGTTCTACTGAACTTAGTAGTTGTAGATAAAAGGGCTTAGCACACCCTGACTACAACTCACTAGCAAGGTACAGTAGGAAAACACTTAGTGTAGGTAAGTGCATCACTTACACCTCACTAGAGTCATGTGTGGCACAGGTGAAGCTATAAGCTCTCTACCTGTGGTGGTTTACCCTCCACAGGCAACCTCCAGCTATGACAAATTCAGCCACAAGGACTTGGGTGCCTTATGCACTGCAAGGGGGCTGAGAAAGAGTCACAACCCTACCATTCCCATCCTGATAGCCATCCTTCAGAAGGATGATCTTGAGAGAGCTAAAGTAGTTCCCTCAGGGTCAGGAGAAGGAGTGAACCCCCAGATACTTAGAACACCACCCCAGAAGTAGAAGATGAGGAGGTGAACCCAGATTCAAATGATAATGATTCAGATCAGGATCAAGGGGTTAGCCAGGTACCAGTTGGGAGGCTTAGCCAGGCCAACTTGGACCTACATGGAAATGGAGAGGGCCAGCCCCTTCCCAGAGTACATAACAGAGTTCTCCCAGGCAATAGAAGGGAGAGATCTCTTTCAAGGGATTCTCACATTTCTAATGCCTCAAGAGAATTTCAGAGGGGAATAACTTCTTCCCAGAAAAAAGAGCATGAGGCCAGGATGAGAGCTGTTAGACTCCAAATAGAGAGGGAGGAAGTAGCCCTGGCCCAAGCTAGACTTGCTTTGGCAAGAGAAAAGAATTTGTGTGGGGAGACACCCACTGGTGGCAGCATTATCCCTAAGGATAAAGACAGGTCCTATGACCATAGAACCTGAGTAAGATTGTGCCCCCCTACAGAGATGGGGATGACATCCACAAATAGATAACTGCTCTGGAGAGGGCCTGCATGGTACAGCAGGTCCCTCAAGATCAGTGGGCAGCAATCTTGTGCCTCTCCTTTTCTGAGAAAGGGAGAGATAAGCTCCTCACTGTTAGAGCTGAGGATGCTCAAAATTACACTGTCCTGAAGAGTGCTCTTATTGATGGGTTTGGCCTAACCACTGAGCAATACAGGATGTTGTTCAGAGATACCCTTGTGCTACTAAGGCTCTGGAAGGTTAGCTACATGGCAGCAAAGTACATGACTGTGACGGGGTGCTGGGGGAACCCCGATTCGACCCGGAGTGGTGGTCCGCCGCTACACTCTCACCCTGCCACTTGTCCCCACAGCTGCCAGAGAACGAGTGGCGCGAGACCCGGGATGACTGCTGGACCCCACCGGAATTAGGTACTGGCGCCTTTAACTGGAACAGCGAGGACGACGCGGCTCCGCCCCCTTTTTACGGAGCAACGTCAAAAGGCGGAAGTATCCCTGCTTCGACGGACGGCGTTTCCCTGGAGGTGGACGGTGCGGAGAGAAGTCGGAGTAACGCGAGGGTGTATTCGGAGGAGGACGAAGAGCAGAAGAGACCAGCTGAGAGCGTCAAGCCGGGAGGCCAACGTTTCAATGCATCGCCCCGCCACGGTCCCGAGGGAGGAACGTGGCTTAACAAGGTACGGGGCAGAGTTGCGGAGTGGGTGGGACGGAGTAGCCCTACCGAGTAGAAACCGCAGCCGACTGTACATAGCATCCCCTGTGACCCTCCCTTCACGAGCACTGAGAGCACTACGTGACGTGTGTACCGCACTTTCACTTGGTTTCCTTCACTCCCCTAACCCTCATTGATTGTATTGGACGTCCCAGTAACCCGTGGTTCTCTCCTTTTGCTTTCTGGGTCCTTTGCTGTGACGAGGGAGGAAGACCCCAGCTACGGCAGAACAGCCAAGACCGGACTCCTTCCCCAGAGGCAGCAGAGACCCCGGACTCTTCCCACGAAAGCACCCTGACCTCCCCCTTATCGGAACATTGTTTTCTTCCCTTGTAAAGAGACTACTACCCCCCCCCCCCTTGTTGGACTCTCTGTCTGTTATGCAGAGGAAGACCTACATACCAATAAAACCCTCGTTGAAAGCATTTATTAGAGATCCCACCTTTGTGTTCACTCCAAGTTCGGTATCTTCTGAAAGGCAGGTAACTCCTGAGGAACCCCCCCTGGGACAACTGGTGTCAGAAGTAGGATCCGAGACACCATCCATCTGCCCTACCGAGATGGAAGCCCTCATAGACCACATCATTAAAGGCCAGGAGAAGTTGGAATGGGCAGTACAGCAACAAATACAGTCAGCCCAAGCTGACAGGGACTTGATTAAATCCACCGTTACTGCTCAACTTGAAGGCCTTAGGAATGTGTCGCCTCCACCACTAGTCCACATGGGCGAAGTGTGCCAAGTCTCCCCACATCACGCAGGTGTGGCTCTACAAAAATACATAACAGGAGAAGATCCCGACGCCTTCCTCCTCAATTTTGAGAGGGCCGCACGGGCTATGGGATGGCCCGAAGAAAAGTGCCCATTTTTCTTGGCTCCTCTCCTCACCGGTGAGGCCCAGTCTGCCTATCAGGCTGCGAACCCCTTAGGGAACACCGCCTACAAAACAATCAAAGAAGTCGTCCTTGACCATTTAGGCCTGGATCAGGAGGCCTATCGGGTGAAATTCAGAAAAGAACGAGGAGCTCCGGGAGAGAACCCGAAGACCCTTTTCTTTAGACTAAGAATGGCTGCCGACAAGTGGCTAAGACCCGATGTGTGTACGAAGGAAGAAATACTAAACAAAGTATACTTAGAGCAGTTTATGGAGGCCCTGCCTTATACCACCCAGCGTTGGTTACGACAACATGCCAGTCTGGACGTTAACCAAGCCATTGAGATGGCGTCGCAATTCGCCAGAGCCCAGCCCCGGACGATAGTATGGGATGCCGACAAAACAGAGAAATCCCAGAAACCGACCCTCCCGGGGAAGCTGAAGAAGAAACCCAAAATAGGGACAGAAGCTATACGTCCCCGTCCATCTGGGATGACCTCCCCCATGACCAGGGGCCCCCAATGTTTCGAATGTGGGGAGTGGGGCCACATCGCCCGGTTGTGCCATCGGAAAAAACCCCCCGAAGAGCCCATGGAAGTAGGCTACCTCCCCAGGACTGTGTTATATTCGGCGGAACTGGGCAGCACGTTTTATGTGAGTATGAAGCTCAACGGACATAAGGTAAAAGCACTACTAGATTCCGGGTGCCGACAGTCGGTGGTCCAGGAACGTTTCGTTGAACCTGAACAGCTGTCCTCCCCTGGCCTAGTTTACATACGATGCGTACATGGAGATGTAAAGCCCTATCCTGTGGCAGAACTAACTCTATACCTGCCCCTGAGAGAACCGTGCCAGGTCAGGGTGGGGGTAGTGGACTCCCTACCGGAGGACCTGATCCTGGGGACCGACAACCCTGAATTCCTCTCCCTCTTTAGGGAAACCCTGACCCCGTCTCCCTCTAACAAACCCCTCATACCATCCACCTGCCTTTCCCCCGAGCCTTGGGTTATCGACAAGAGTTTCCGTTTTGCGCAGACCGAGGACAGGACCTTATACAACGCTTGGGAAGACGCCCATTCTAGCGTAGAAACCCGTGCCCCGACATATCCCAGGTTCTTGATCAAGAGGGACTTGCTGTACCGACAAGCCCAGTGCGACGGGGTTCTTCAATTGTTAGTCCCAAAGTCCTTTAGGGAGCAAGTGTTATTCTTTGCTCATGCCCATCTAACGGCCGGTCATACAGGCAGGGAGAAAACCACGGATGTCGTTCTGCGTAATTTCTATTGGCCCGGTATCTATAAGGATGTCCAGGACTATTGCGCCAGATGCGAGATATGCCAAAAGAGAAACACTCAAAGACCAAGTGCCGCCCCTCTACAGCGGATGCCGATAATAGGAACACCTTTTGAACGGGTCGGCATGGACCTCATAGGGCCTCTACCGAAGACCCCCCGAGGACACTTGTACGCCTTGGTTATTGTCGATTACGCCACCCGGTTTGTGGAAGCTTTCCCCTTGCGTACCACCACGACGGCAGCGATCTCAGAGAAATTTGTAGAATTATTCTCCAGGGTCGGTTTTCCGAAAGAAGTCCTTACCGACCAGGGAACCCCCTTCACCTCAAAACTAATGAAGGAAGTATGCAAACTCCTAAACATCAAACATCTGAAGACATCCGTGTACCACCCTCAGACGGATGGCCTCGTCGAGAGGTACAACCAAACCCTAAAATTGACCTTGAAAAAGATGTTAAGCGCAGAAGGACCTTCCTGGGACAGGTTGCTACCCCTGGCCCTTTTTGTAATCCGTTCACAAAAGCAGAGCAGCCTAGGCTGTTCTTCCTTTGAATTAGTGTATGGACGTCTACCCAGATCACTGTTAGACATGACCAAGGAAATGTGGGAAACAGAGGAAGAACAAGACAAGAGGGGAATGATGGAATACACGACCCAACTAAGAAATAAACTAGGAAAACTCCGGGAGTTGGCTCACACCTCATTGGACTATCAGCAAGAGAGAAACAAAAGAAACTATGACAAGCGGAAAAGGTTACGCACGATCGCTGTAGGAAAGTGGGCCCTGGTTCTTCTACCCTCCCTCAGCAGCAGTTCCAAGAGTGAATGCCAAGGCCCTTATCAAGTTCTGGAAGCCATAGGGCAAACCAGCTACCGGTTAAGGATAAATGCAAGGAAAACACAAACTTACCACATTAACATCCTGAAGGAGTGGTTGGGGCCCCCTCCTAAAGACAACCAGCTGGCCGTACCGACTGCGACGACACAGTCATCCTTACGGCAGCTTGTGGTGAACGAGGAGTAAACCAACGAACAGAAACAAGAGTTGCAGGACGTACTCGCCCCCTTTTCTGATGTGTTTTCTGACACTCCCGGGAGGACCAATATGGTAGAACACAGGATTGAAACTTTACCGGGGAAGATCGTGAAACAACGGCCCTACAGAATACCGGCAGCCCGCCGGGAAGCCGTACGGAAAGAAGTCCTCGAGATGCTCCAATTGGGGGTAATACGTCCGTCCCAGAGTCCCTGGTCATCCCCGATTGTTATGATCCCCAAACCCGATGGATCGAAGAGATTCTGCATGGATTTCAGAGCATTAAACGCAGTGTCCCACTTCGATACCTATCCAATTCCCCGGGTAGACGAGCTGGTGGAGAAGATTGGAGACGCCCGTTACATCACCACCATTGACCTCACGAAGGGGTATTGGCAGGTGCCTCTTCGTGAGGAAGACAAGAAGAAGACCGCTTTTGTCACTGACGAAGGCTCGTATGAATTCACAGTTCTCCCGTTTGGCCTTCATGGGGCTCCAGCAACTTTTCAGCGTCTCATGAACCAGGTATTGCGCCCGTACACCACCTTCAGCTCAGCGTACCTGGATGACATCGTTATCTACAGCCCCAATTGGAGTGACCACTTGAGACACTTGTAGATCATCCTCTCAGCCTTGCGGAAAGCGGGTCTACATATTAATGCGAAAAAGTCGAGAGCAGCCTTCACCAAAGTCAACTACCTGGGATATGTATTGGGCGAGGGGGCCATTGCTCCCCAAAACGAAAAAATCAGAGCAATAGAGAAGGTGCCCTTCCCCGCCACCAAACGTGACATGAGGGCATTTCTAGGGTTGGTGGGCTACTACCGCAGGTTCATTCCTAATTTTGCGGAGACAGCTGCCCCCCTAACAGACCTCCTACGAAAAGAAATCCCGACCAAACGGTTCACATATCCATCCCCGGAGTCAGTAGAAGCTTTTCTGTCATTGAAAAAGTCCCTGACCACAGCCCCGGTTCTCTTATCTCCGGATTACACCAAATCCTTTATACTGGCTACTGACGCCTCTAACGTGGGAATAGGAGCAGTGTTATCCCAGACAGGGGAGGATGGGACTGAACACCCGGTACTGTATGTTAGCCGGAAGTTGTTTCCCCGCGAGTGCCACTATTCTACCATCGAGAAAGAGGCCCTGGCCATCAAGTGGGCCATCGATAAGTTAAAGTACTATTTAGAAGGCACTCAGTTTGTCCTCCTTACGGACCATGCCCTCTTGAGATGGATCCACCAGAACAGTAGCCAAAACACTAGAGTCCTTCGGTGGTTCCTGTCGCTGCAACCCTATACTTTCACTGTACGGCATCGCAAGGGCAAGGACAATGGTAACGCAGACTTTCTGTCCCGGGTCTTTCCTCTCCCCGATCGGGAGAATCCAGGGGGGGAGGTATGTGACGGGGTGCTGGGGGAACCCCGATTCGACCCGGAGTGGTGGTCCGCCGCTACACTCTCACCCTGCCACTTGTCCCCACAGCTGCCAGAGAACGAGTGGCGCGAGACCCGGGATGACTGCTGGACCCCACCGGAATTAGGTACTGGCGCCTTTAACTGGAACAGCGAGGACGACGCGGCTCCGCCCCCTTTTTACGGAGCAACGTCAAAAGGCGGAAGTATCCCTGCTTCGACGGACGGCGTTTCCCTGGAGGTGGACGGTGCGGAGAGAAGTCGGAGTAACGCGAGGGTGTATTCGGAGGAGGATGAAGAGCAGAAGAGACCAGCTGAGAGCGTCAAGCCGGGAGGCCAACGTTTCGGTGCATCGCCCCGCCACGGTCCCGAGTGAGGAACGTGGCTTAACAAGGTACGGGGCAGAGTTGCGGAGTGGGTGGGACGGAGTAGCCCTACCGAGTAGAAACCGCAGCCGACTGTACATAGCATCCCCTGTGACCCTCCCTTCACGAGCACTGAGAGCACTACGTGACGTGTGTACCGCACTTTCACTTGGTTTCCATCACTCCCCTAACCCTCATTGATTGTATTGGACGTCCCAGTAACCCGTGGTTCTCTCCTTTTGCTTTCTGGGTCCTTTGCTGTGACGAGGGAGGAAGACCCCAGCTATGGCAGAACAGCCAAGACCGGACTCCTTCCCCAGAGGCAGCAGAGACCCCGGACTCTTCCCACGAAAGCACCCTGACCTCCCCCTTATCGGAACATTGTTTTCTTCCCTTGTAAAGAGACTACTACCCCCCCCTTGTTGGACTCTCTGTCTGTTATGCAGAGGAAGACCTACATACCAATAAAACCCTCATTGAAAGCATTTATTAGAGATCCCACCTTTGTGTTCACTCCAAGTTCGGTATCTTCTGAAAGGCAGGTAACTCCTGAGGAACCCCCCCTGGGACAATGACTATACAGGATTGTAGAATTTGATTATGAGGGAGCAGATCCTAAGTAATTGTCAGAACCAGCTTTTGCACCAGCACCTGGTGGACTCAGATCTGACCTCTCCACAAGAATTGGGTAAGAGGGCAGACAAATGGGTCAGAACCAGGATTATGCCTAAGAATCAGGTTAATGACCAAAAGAAGGATACTTCCAAGGCTCAAGAGAAGGGTGGGGATAAATCTAAAGACAAGTCTCCCCCAGGGCCCCAAAACTCCAAGGAGGGGGGTGGGTCCCAAAACAACTCCTATACCCAGGAGAAACCTTACTGCCATGACTGTAAACAGCCTGGCCACTGGAAAACAGACAGCTGTTGTCCAAAGAATAGCAATAAAGAAAATATACCTCCAAGTAAAGCTCCAACACCTCCTGTTACAGTCAGCAGTAATCCCCGAGGTGGTGGGAGCACCCCCAAGAATTTGGGTGGGTTTACTTTTGGAACTCAGGTGGACTCTGGCCTAACCAGGTCCCCTAATTCAGATACTCTTGTCTATGAAAATGGCATGGGTTTTGCCAACTTCACTGATTGCCCAAACACTTTGAGCAAGTACAGGCAAGATCCCCACATCAATGGTCAAAAAATGTGAGGCCTATAGAGACACAGGGGCTAGTATCACTATGGTGACTGAGAATCTAGTCCCCTCAAGGCAACTTTTACCTGGTGCCACATACCAGGTGACAAACATTGATGGAGTGCAGAAAAATCATCCCATGGCAGTGGTAAATCTCAGCTGGGGAGGTGTCACTGGCCCCAAGAGAGTGGCAGTGTCCCCAAACTTGCCTGTAGATTGTCTACTTGGGAATGATTTAGAAATCTCAGCCTGGGCTGAGGTTGAACAAGAAACCCATTCAAAAATGGTAAATCTCCATGGAAAGGTTAGTGGGGCTGTGATGGCCACAGCCCCAATCCAAGATGTCCTTCCTGAAAAGGTTGGTAGGGCTGTGCAAGACTCAGCCCCATCTTCAGCAGAATCCCTTCCTAGACAGATTAGCAGGGCTGTTATGGTAACAGCCCATACCCAAACTGAGTCCCTTCCTAAAAACGTTGGTGGGGCTGTGATGGCCACAGCCCAAACTCAAACTGATCCATGTGTTGTGAAGCCTGAAACTATGGATCACTCCACACAATCAGAGAGCATTGAGGAGGAAGAGAAATCTCCCTCCCACCAGACACTATGAAAGGATCAGACTCCTCAGGGAACTGATCTTACCCCTTGTGAACAAACTGCCCCAGAGGTAGTCAGGCCTAGCCTGGCAGAGCCCCTGTGGTTAGTGGACCCTTCCAAGGTGGGACCCAGTCTGGAGCAGGTAACCTGCCCCTCTCTACCCTGCCTCAGTCAGCCCAGGGCTACAGAGGTCAAGGAGGTCAGTGAGCCCCAAAGGGCCCCCTGTCAAATTAAACACCCCCATCAGCAGATTAGGGGCACCAAAGCTAGAAGCCCTAGCAAGGTAAAAACTTTAAAGATTCCTGAGGGATCCTCCTTACAACTAGTTAGGGACCTCCCCCAGATGGACACTGTTGGACACAGCCAAACCTGGGACCTCAAGACCCCAAACCTGACCTGTCCCTCCAGTAAGCCAACCAAAGGGACCCAGCCTCCATCTGTAGGCAGCCAGAGGTTGACCCTGAGAGCACAGTGCAACCCAGTCATGGAAAGAAAGACATCCATGGTGGACAGGGATTGGAGGAAGTTGAGCCCTACATTAGTGGAGCCTCACTTCAGTACTCCATCTCAACACTAGCCTTTTGCTTTGCCAAAACACACTACAGGTAGTGATTCCCTATGGTGGAGACCCTCTGATACCCCTAGGGTGAGGGATTGCTTAGTGGACCATGAGACAGGGGGTAACCATGCTAGTGCAGGTACTTCCTTATGTGGCCACTTAGGCAATATAGGCTTACCTGGTCAAGGATAGCCTTATCTCCTTTCGTTTGGGGGGGGGGGGGGTTATGTAGGAAGGTGGATACCTGACTATGGTTACCCCAGATTTTTTGCCTAGTGTTTAGCTGGTTTTTGACTTAGTTGGCCTGGGATCCTGCTAATCAGGGCCCAGGCTATCTGCTTTCTCTTAAAATGGACTCATTACAAAAAATGGACTCAAAGTCAAAAATGCTTTATTCGGTTTGTAAAATAACACAACCATATAGCAACAGACATAAAATTTTACACATATTGAAACAGCTATAGAGAAGAGAAATAACAAATACGGGATTGCGCTTAAAATAAAAACATTTAGCAACTATAATAGTACAAAATCATAAGGTCATCTAGAAAAATACATTTGACTGTAGTATTGATAATATACGACCATTGATAATGTGCAAATAAGCAGTTAAAGTGCTAAGTATCATCTCTGTATTAATACAGATTGATAATTTCTAAAAGGAATTCTGCAGCATACTTCCTAAAGTGCAATATGCATATAACAGCGTCTAATCAGGCTATTCACAAGGAATAACTATGACAAACTATGACAAAAGTGCAAGTGCTGAATCATTCCAATAGTGGATATTGTACCATAGCAGCAAGTACTCAAACATATGTGTGCATATTAGCATGATAATACATGATAACAACAACATCCTGTTATAAAGTGCATAATACATTTAGCAGCTTACAAGATTCATATAATAATTGATTTTCTAGCAGAGATACATTTTAAAATATAACTAGCCACATAAAAACATACATCTGGGGACTCTAGATTAAACACTCATTTCATTGCTGTTTGTAAATGATGCGTATCATATTTTAAAAAGATGGGTTTCAAATAATATTTCCTAAAAGACGTATAAAAAGTGCAAAATAGCATAAAGTGACATACGCTCTGTTTTGATTTGCCATCGCATGGGCACGGGCACGTTCCAGGTTGTTTAGGCACAGGGAAGGCCACAAGATGATGCACAATTCCTAAACGGAGACGGGTTAGCACAAATCGATGGGAGGGAATACTAACTATTACAAGATAAAATTGGAAACCTACGTTAATGTTATATTGTTGGTAGAGATTGAATGTACTTTGTTTCTTATATTTTTCCACTCTAATCTCTGCTGAATATTTCAAAAAAGAGGCCTTCAGCCCCGTTTTGATAAAATAGGATCCATTTTAAAATCTTTAAAAATGTCCAAGCCATACAATGTTTTATACCAATAATGTATATGGTTCAGCCACGGAATTTTTGATCGATGGTCAAGATTAATACAATCAGTTATTACATCCTGTGTAAACTTTGTCTCCTCCTTTGCCCATATTGAACGCCATAAGGACAGAGGACGGAGCGCAATTAGATCTTTGACATAATACAGGTCTAATTCCTTGTGTAATAACTCCGTTGAAGCCGTAGCTGGGGCACTGATTAGTCTTTTTAAAAACACATTTTCCTTCCCCTGAACAGTTTTGGCACTCTGTGCATCATACCCCCAAACTCCAGCCCCATATATGGCTGACGAAATGCATCTGGCGTTAAAAAGGGTCAACATGTCAGGAATTCTGCGATCCCCTAGTTTTGCAGCAAATCTGAAGATACAGTTAGTATTCCTGGCCATTTTAAAAAGAACACTTTTTTGTTCATTAATCCATTTCCCGTCTCCTGAGAAGGTAATACCTAGATAACAAAAACTATTAACACTTTCTAATTTCCCCCCTTCTAAGAAAAAAGACTTGTGTTTTCTTTGTTTCTTACCACACACCATGGTAACTGTCTTCCCTTTATTAATTTTCAATCCCCTGTTTTCTATAAATACGTGGAATTGATTAATTAGGTGTTGCAGTCCATTATGAGTTCTAGAGAGGAGGACCGCGTCATCCGCGTATAAAAGGATTGGGATAGGGTTACCTTTTATAGTTGGTGCGTCTGCATTGGTCATTCTTAAAGTTGTATCAACATAGTTAATAAATAAGGAAAATAATAGGGGGGCGAGTACGCATCCTTGACGGATGCCTCTCTTGACATCAAAAAAAGCGGTGCATTCACCATCTGTTCCAAACCTTACTTTGCTTGATAGATTATTGTACAAACGGGCGAGCAGATGGATAATTTCAGTAGGGGCGCCCATTGCCAGTAATGTGGGCCAGAGCAACGCGTGTTCCACCAGATCGAACGCGGAACTCAAGTCGGCAAAGCATAGGTAAAGATTACCAGGTTTAGCTTTGGTATACTTGCCGACTATGAGTTCCAGGTTCACGCATTGCTCCATTGTTCCTATTCCCCTACGAAACCCATACTGCACAGGGGACAAGATGTTATTCTCTTCGGTCCAGGCTTCCAGTCTCACTAATAGGACTCGACTAAGGATTTTAACTGTCGAGTCCAGAAGCGAGATTGGCCGATAATTCCTAGCCTCTGATCTGGAACCTTTTTTGTAAAGGGGTATAATGATTGATTGGCCCCATGTCGCTGGTAAATTACCTTCCACCGCTGCATTAAAATAGCGAGTCAGGATTGGGGCCCATAATGATATCTCATATTTGTAGAAGTCCATGGGTACCCCGTCGGGCCCAGGTGCTTTTCCCCCTTTACTGTTTTTAATTGCATCAGTCACTTCATTTAATGTTAAAAACAACTGCATTTTCTTCCATTTAAAACATAAAATAGACCCATCTGAATTAAAATCAGATTTAAAAATCTCAGAAAAGTGTGCAATCCATGCTAAACAACTAACGTGGGATCTGACCGCTGGAATATTTTCATTCTTTAGAAATGGGCCATTTATAGTATCCCAGAACAATTTATGATTTTTAGTTGTAACAGCCATATCAAGTTTGTTCCAGGCATCGTTCTGTAACTCCCTTTTCCTAGTTGACAAGGCCATTTTGTAATTAATACGTTCTTCTCTAACTATTTCTTTATCTCTGGGTTTAACATCAAGTACACTTTTCAACCTTTTCAAAGTCTCAGCACAATGTTTGTCAAACCAGACAGTTTTTTTTCTTTTAATCCTACTATTTCTTCTTAACAAAGTATTTTCAACTGTGCATGTAATTTTCATAAAATTAGAGAGAACGGCTGTTGCTATCACATTAGGTGCAAGACAATATTCAACCTCTCTAGTGCATTTACAAATAACATCCTTCATTAACTTGTCAGGGTCAATTTGAGCCCATTTGATTCTCGTACCATTTGGTCTCACAGCGGAAATCCCATGGACAGATCTACCGTGCACAACAGTTTTTGGGCCCCAGCCCATTAGCTCCACTGAGATGCTGTTGTGATCACTCACAGACTGCTCTGTTACCCAAACATTGGAAAAAATCGAACCACTAGACAATAAAATATGATCGATATTAGAATGGGCATCTCTCCCCCTAAATGTTGGGCACATTTCATTATTTTTGTTTTTTGTACATCCAAGTAGTTCCAGATTGAATTTGGCTATTGAGTTGTTCAATACGCTGCCATAATTACTATGCGGGAAGTGATTAACGTGAACGCTATCACCCCCTGCATAATCCTCGTGGTGACCACAAATTCCCTTCCGGGCATGTCTACAGGCTTGAATGTTAAAATCGCCTGTCCACAGTATTACAAAGTTATTCTTGGTAAGGGTAATTGCAGCTTCGATAGCACATTCCACCTCGGGGACGATCTTATCTCGTTTAGAGCCCACAATATTATTATAAAAATTTACAATAATTAAGTCCCTACCATGACTATGTATTAATCGCAATACTGATGCATGCTGGCAAACTACAGTGTGCCCCCCAGCAATAAATTCCGTTAGTTTAGTTGAAACCAAAGTCAGTAGACCACCCTTAGCTCTACCAGCCTTGGAAGCTACTGCTGCCACACTATGGGAGATATAGCCTTCAACTTCTATTAGTTCTGTATGCCATGTCTCTTGTAAACAAATAATGTCATAGCCACATGTAATGAAGTTATCCCAGAACGGGGTACATAATTTGGAAGCGATTCCCGCTATATTCCAGGTGACAATTATAAGGGAGTCAGCACAACTCGTACCTAAACGTTCGGGATTATTAGACAGAAGTGATGTTTCCTGCCTTACAATCAAACTATCATTATCATTAACAATTGTTGCGGTTATATTGTCATTTATAACATTATCTGTAACATTGCCTATACATAGCACATTTTCTGGCAATAATAAATGTGGCTCAGTTATAATTTGCAAACAAATTTCATTACCCGACTCCTTTTCCAATATTAGTATGTCACCCATTTCAATGCTACCAGAGTGTTGGGTCAAAGATAAATCAGCCAGTCAGTCGTTCTCCTCAAGTGAGTTCAACAACTGAAATCTATTAGAAGTTGAGACCAGGAAGTTGTCATATAGATTGGGGAGTAAGGGAGGACAGATGGGTACAACATTAGGATACTTTATAGTAGCCGCTCTTGGATGTTGGAAGTTATGTGTAATAATTTGTCTTCCTGCCAGGTTCCTATAGAAATAGTCTAAAGGGAACAGCGTGATGTTAAATTTGTGGCTTGATGGCGTAGGTGCGTGTAAGATCGAATCTCTAGCCCATTCTGTAGTCCTAAAATTTATGATTATACAATCCCCATCTATCTCCTTTTTATTTGGACCCACCCAACCTACCCTCTGTGTGGTTATAATCTCATCAGCACCTCGTGTTGGGAAACCACAGTTTTTCACTAACCAATACAAGGTTTTATTTTTTAGGGTTTCTTGATTTTCAAATTGGTTGGGCAACAGCTTCGGGACATTCGCAAGTATAGCTACAAATGGTCTATAATCAGGTGGCAAATTAATAGTGGCTGGAATAACATTATTAATATGACGCCTCGGTACAGGTAGGCTCTGTTTATTATATGCCGGGTCATTGATGTTTCTTTGACCCCCAACTACATTTTGCCCACTCATTGTCTTAGGGGTGGTGAGTGTTGGCCTCTGCCTACCACGTGTAGAAAGCACCGGATTTGCAGCCACAATGGGCATTTTTGAGGTATAATTTACTGAGTTTAATTTGTTTTTGCTCGGATTCCCAGATTCTACATTAGTTATGTGGGGTCCGGCTTGCGTGCCCAGATGTTCTAGGATATCCAGGTTGGCTATGCCCAATTTTTCCAGATTCTCTATTTTTTTACTTAGAGTTTCTAGAGTTACCATCACAGGTGCAATATAAGTTTTTATCACTTCCTCGAAGCATGCTGTGAGTGCCTTAACATTTGTTGGAGATAGAGTTTCCAACTGTGTATCACCCTCTCTTTCGTTGGTTTCTAGGGTTTGTAGAACCCTCTTTTTTCTTCTTCCATATATTTTTGGCTGTTTGTTGATTATTATCCTTTTGCGACCTTGGGTAAACTTCCTTTTGGGGGGTACAGAGTCACAGTCAGTTTCACTATTTAATAGACTGGTATCACTAATTTGTACAATTGGAATGGCAGTGTTAGTATCACGACCATCCAAATCTGTGACGTTTACCGGCATATCACTATGAGTTTGGGGCTGTGGCAATATACTAGCTGATAATTCAGGTGTTGTTGACAATCTACACTCCCTGGTACAAGAGACAGTAGGTGTTAAAGGTGGCAATATACTAGCTGATAAGTCAGGTGTTATTGACAATCTACACTCCCTGGTACAAGAGACAGTAGGTGTTAAAGGTGGCAATATACTAGCTGATTATGTAGGAAGGTGGATACCTGACTATGGTTACCCCAGATTTTTTGCCTAGTGTTTAGCTGGTTTTTGACTTAGTTGGCCTGGGATCCTGCTAATCAGGGCCCAGGCTATCTGCTTTCTCTTAAAATGGACTCCATGTACCCTATGTGCATAACTAAATTGGAACTGGACACCTTATCAGACCCTGTACAGTGCACTATAGGTGCCCAGGGCATAGGTGCATCCAAGGCCTACCAGGGGCTGCAGCATATATTTTGCCACCCCTGGCTGGTACTTAAATCGACACAACTGGCTGATCACTCAGCTGGGGCAAGGTGGTGTAATCACCCCTTGCTTAGATATAGTATACCTATGTCTAAATCTATATCTGGACACATATATACCTATAAGTCACTCCTATGGCTGGCCTTAACAATCCTGGAGGCAGAGTGCTTGGTTTTATGTGAGATGGTGCTCTAGCATGAGCTGAGCCTGTCTGCAGCTTTCGGAACCATTTCCTTATAGCTGTTCCAGTGATACTGCCATACCATATACTCTTAAGTGCATTATAATCCTCGCGGTTATTGCTAACTTTGGTTTGGCTTTATCAAAACATGTCGTGTTTGGTGTCATACACTTTGGAATACTACTCCCTCGCCCGTTCTGGTGACGGGGGTAGCATTCCACCCTTCTAGAGGGAGAAGAAATGTTACTTTACTGAAAACGCGGTTAATCCTAACCAGAGCCCCAGCATCACAAAATGGACGCTGCTGCCACAGACACATGTCTGACCTCCTGCTGCTGACCGAAATTTGGCAGGGGAGGCCTGGACAAAGGGTTTCCTGTCAAAGGGAGGTGTCACACCACCCCAGACAGGAGATAGTGGATTGTAGCCGGGAGGGGCGAAAGAAACTAGACACTGCCTGGGGCGCACAAGGTGTCCCCAGGCAAAAGCCTGTCAAACTGGTTCTGGGGCACTCCAGCCCCAGTCCTGGTGTGAAACTGGACAAAGGAAAAGGGGTGTAACCACCCCCTTCCTGGGTCCCACCCATAGGAGGGACCTAGCAGGTAATCCAGCCCCTTGATTGGAATAAAAGTAGGAGCTGTGCAGATGCACATCAGATTATCCTGACTGAAACTTATGAAACAAAACTCTGGACCCTTCGACATCCCACTCGACGTGGAAGACTGAAGAATCTCCCTTGTGGTCAAGAAGTGACCACCCTGTGCAAACAGGCACCATCCAGCACCTCGACATTTGCTTTGTTGCAGTTCCCACCAGAACTCGAGCAACAGAGATCAACAAGAGCCAGTGTTCCTGCCTTCCAACAGCCCGATCCATAGTCTATGCAGAGCTGAGACCCGTGGAAGTGACCTGAAGCGTGGGGCCGGCCATCTTGGAAAAACTACGAAGCGCTGACCGTGTAGCATCCGAGGATCCCTTGAAGCTGTGCATTGGAGTTTGAGAAGCTCCAGCCCCGAGCAGCTTTTGCACTGAAGCTCACCCCTCCACACTCCTGGAGTGCTGCGTGGGGCCCTTTTGCATTTTCCTGCCCGACGCATTGGTCCGGTCGCTTGCCCGTTGGCTAGCGGCCCCAGTACTAACGAACCTTTGAATTTGCTCTGCTAGTCCGGTTGCTCCAGACTGGCCCTCGCACCCCTGAAAAGGAGCACCCGATCTGACCTTTGTGGTCCGATCAAGAAGCGATCTTTGAATCCTGCGTGGGTTGCCTTTGCCAAGGCTTGTTGACTCCGATCCGGAAGCCAACACCGCCGACAGCGAGAACCTTCGTGGGACAGCTCGTGATCCACTCCTGGACATCCTCGGTGCCCAGAGTCACGTGGCAGCGGAGACAAGCTTCATGACAACGACCTGATTGCGCCCGACATTGCCTGGTTCCTTCCTGGTCACTGGCTAGTAACCCAGACTCTGTCCCCTCTGCTTTCAGGTAGTCTACAACTTCGATCCACCCTTGGATCGCACCGGACGCTTCTCTTCTGGACGCCTGCAGCATCTTCATCTCCAGGCACCCTAGAACTGCGTAACGAAACCCGACACATCTTTGCACCTGTGCATCCGCTTCCTGTGGGTGAGGTAACTCTTGAACGCCGGTGCTCCTGTAGTGGTTTACACCTCTAGTGTCTAAGTCTAAAGTTTTGTCCTTCTAGTCCAGTCGGAAGACTCTTAAAACTGTAACTCGATAACGTTTACGCACCATTGACTTTGCATTGGTGCATGCTTGTGCTTTAGGCACTGCACCCGAATCCCACGGGCTACTCCCGTCCTAACTATTGTTAGACCCTCGTAGTCCAAGCGATTCCCAAGGCCCTAGGCCTTACCACTGATTGAATAGTGATTGGTATACCACTTTTTTTGATATATGGTTTGAGTGGCCACCGGCCTCATCCATAATTGTGCAACTTTCATATGTTATATTGTGCATTTGTTTAAACGATTGTGCTTCATTGCTCATAAAGAGTAGTGGGGATTATTCTAAGAATAAATACATATATTTTTATAATATATAACTTGTGTGGTGTCCTTTCATTTGATATTACAGGATTGCATATGGTAAAACAGCTGGCTTCACATGCCCTCTTGAGTTAAGCCTTTAAGGCTGCTTAGTCCATGCTACCCCTAGGATAGCTTGTCTATAAGGTTGACTTACAACCATCACCATAATGGATTGTTTGGACTGATACAAGGTGCCCACAGAACTGTGGACATCATATACCAGGCCAACTTCTCACACGGGGTCACACGCTGATGGGACGAGCAGTGTGCGACCTCCTTCGGAAATACTATTTATACAAGCTCCCTTGAGCCGGTGGAGTTGACGACCTTGAGATAACGCACCTGCGCGCCTTAAGAGGTATCTGGACCTACGAATATTTTCGGCAGCCCACGCAGCAACCCCGTGCACACGCCTAATCCCTGCTGACGAGCATTAATGAACGTGAAACAATTGTCCAGGGATGGCAAGCACACCAGTGAACACCCTCAAGACTCAAGACTTGGGTAGAAGCGCACCCGCTGATACCTACTACATCGACCATCATGCTCCGGGGTCACACGCTGATGGGACGAGCAGTGTGCAACCTCATTCAGAAATACTATTTATACAGGATCCCTTTGTAGGAGAGTTGGGTCTGCAATCCTATAGTCACCCCAGATTTTTGCTTTTTGCTTCACTGGTTTACGACTTTCCCTGGCTGTGGGCCTGCTAATCAGACCCACAGCCTAGCTGTTCTCTCTCTAAATTGACAACCATGTACCTTAGGTACATTTACCAATTGGTACTGGGCCACCTTATCAGCCCCTGTACAGTATACCTTAGGTATCCAGGGCATAGGTGTACCCAGGGCCTACCAGGGGCTGAAGCATGTATTATGCCACCCCTGGCTGGCCATCTAAACAGACACAACTGGCTGCACGACAGCTGGGGCAAGGTGGTGTAATCACCCTTTGCTTTAGATATAGTTCCCTATATCTAAACCTAAAATGGACACATATATTCCTATCAGTCACTCCTATGGAAGGCCTTATCATTCCTGAAGGCAGAGTGCTTGGAATTATGTGAGATGGTGCTCTGGCATGAGCTGAGCCCGTTTGCAGATTGCGGAACCAAGTCCTAATAGCTGTTCCATGATAACGCTATACCATATCCTCTTAAGTGCATTATAATCCTCGCGGTTAAATGGCAACTCTGGTATAACATTATCAAAACATGTCGAGTAAGGTGTCATACGATTTGGAATACTACCCCCTCGCCAATTCTGGCGACGGGGGTAGCATTCCACCCTTCTAGAGGGACACGACATGTATGTAACTGAGAACCCCGGTTAAAGTTAACTCGAGCCTTGGCATCACAAAATGGATGCTGCCACCACAGACACAAGTCTGACCTCCTGCTGCTGGGAGTCCTTCCAGCGAGGGCGGCTTGGACAAAGGGTTTCCCGCCTAGGGTAGGCTTGAAAGGAATGAGACATGCCCGGGGCACACAAGGTGTCCTGTGCATACACCGGTTCCAACCAGTTGCTGGGGCATCCCTGCCCCAGCTCTGGCGGGAAACCGGACAAAGGATTGGGGGTGTAGCCACCCCCCTTCCTGGTCCCACCCAGGGGACAGACCTAGTCAGTAGTGCAGCCCCCTTTAGCAGGATAAAGGTAGGAGCTGGTCCCATTCCAAATCAGATTATCCTGAACATATTCTACAAGAAAAAACTCTGGACTTCGACGTTCTGCTCCACAGAAGACTGAAGAATCTCCCTTGTGGGCAAGGAGTGTCCACCCTGTACAAGCAGGCACCATCAAGCATCCAGCGGCTTCCCTTTGTCGTCTTCCTTCCAGGATCCAGACTTCAGAGCCCGACAAGACCCGGATTCCCAGACCTCTCCGACCTCACCCCACATCTGCAGCAAAGCTGAGACCCGTGGGTGCGACGAGACACGTGGGACCGGCCATCTTGGAAGAAACTGCACTTCGCTTCCAGCACAACTCCCGAGGTAAACTCGACCAAGTGCTTTGGGGACTGAGAAGCCCCATCCCCGAGCAGCTCCTGCACCGAAGATCAGCCCTCCAGCATCCACGAGATCTGTGTGGGGCCCTTCTGCTTTGGTGCTGCTCGACGCGTTGTCTGGTCACTTGCCGGCTGGCTAGTGGCCTCCCAGACGATGAACCTTTGAATCTTTGCTGCTGGTCTGGTTGCTCCAGACTGGCCCTTGCTCCCTTCCAAAAGAGGGGCACCCCGGACTCTCCTAGTCCGCACCAGACGCTTTCTCCACTCACCGCGTGGGTTGCCTTTGCCAAGGCCTGTTGACGCTAATTCCGGATCCAACACCGCCGACAGCGAGAGCCTGCGTGGGACAGCTCGTGCCTCCATCCTGGTCATCGAAGACACCTCCTGGTCCACGTGGCTGCAGAGTCAAGCGTCCACTCTTCACCTGATTGCGACGACGACATCTGGTTCCTTCCTGGTTCCACTCCAGTCACTGGCTAGTGACTGTGAACATTGTCCCCTCTGCTTTCAGGTTTCCTTCTTCACCAATCCACCCTTGGATTGCACCGGACATCTTCCTCCTGGTCGCCTGCAGCATCTTTTCTTTCAGGCTCCATAGACTTCAACGCGAGAACCCGACACGACTTCGCACCTATGCACCCGCAGCCCGTGGATGAGGTAGCGAGAGCATTTCGGTGCTCAAGGGTAGTTTAACTGTCCAAGTGTCCAGTTCCACAGTCGTTTTAGTCCTACCTAGTCAGGATTGTCCGTACTCACCTTTAACTTGAACTGTACTGTCCATAGACGTTGTTACGCATCTCGCGTGTGAGTTCACACTCTGCACACGCGTTCCGTGGGCCTCCTATTACTTACCTAGTGTTAGTATAGCGTGGTCCCAACGATCCTACAGCCTCTGGACAGCTCCATTCCTTCTATTGACTTTCACATTCCACTTACTTAGTATATGGTTTGTCGTGCCCCTAGGGCACCATTGTAATTTTGTGCAACTTATCGTATTTTTCAGAAGAGATTGTCATGTGCTTAGCCCTCTGACCTCATAAAGAGTTCAGAGGTGGTGTTATTAATAAATATACTGTTTATTTTCATAACAACCTGTGTGGTGTCCTTTCATCTGGTATTCAAGGGGTTATATTGTGGTAAAACAGCTGACTTCACATGCCAAAAGAGTTTAGCCTAAGACTGCTTTGTCCATGCTACCATTAGGATAGCTGGTCTATAAGGTTGACTTACAACCAATTACCATAAGGGTTGTTTGGACTGATACAAGGTGATCACCAGAACTAGTGAGCATCATATATCAGGCCAACTTCTCACATTGGTGTGCAGCGGTTGGGATTTGAGCTTGCTGTTGTTTTTACCACGTATAATCTTGAAATATCATTTGAAAGATCACATAAGGTACTCTAGGTACATATAACAAGATTAGAAATACTCTGAGTTCTACTGAACCAGCTGTTGTAGTAGAAAGGGCCTAGCACACCCTGACTACAACTCTTAGCAAGGGATCAGTAGGAAAACCCATAGAGTAGGTAGGTGCATCACTTACACCTCACTAGAAGCATGTCTACCCATGGAGAGTCTTCAGAGACTCGCCTAGTGGTTAGTGACCCTCCACAGGTCCTTTCCAGATATGCAGCTCTCAGTTTCCAGAAGATGAGACAATTGTGTACCTCCAGGAAATTGAAACAGGGTTCTAACCCTACCACTCCTTTTCTGTTAGGTCTCTTAGAGACATATGATGCCAGAAAGGCTTCTAACACAGATGGGAGCATGCCAGCCTTAGAAGGTACCCTTGGTGATCCAGACCTCCCTGAAACAGAGAATGTAGAAGAGGAGGAGGAGGAAGAAGAGGATCCCTCTGGGGATGAGGCAGACAAAGGTCCTGAGCTAGTCAGCAGACTTACTAGGGCCAACTTAGACCTACATAGGGAAGGATCTGGGGGACCCCCAGTACTGACCCTAAGCAGGCCTAACTTTGGAGTCAGGAGAGATAGATCTCATTCTAGGGACTCCAATAGATCTGTGCAGTCTCATGCCTCTGCTCAGAGGAGAATGACTTCTCCCCAGAGGAAAATGACTTCCCATCAGAGGAGAGAACATGAAGCAAGGATGAAACAGGCTAATCTGAGGATCGAGAGGGAAGAACTTGCCCTTGCCAAGGAGAAGCTTGCCTTTGCTAGAGAGCAACAGTTAAGTGAGGTAGTCCCCACTGGTGGCAGCAATATCCCCAAGGATAAAGACAGGAGTTTTGATAATAGACACCTGAGTAAAATAGTGCCCCCCTATAAGACAGGGGATGACATCCACAAGTGGATGACTGCTTTGGAGAGAGCCTGCAAAGTACAGCAGATACCCCAGAGTCAGTGGGCAGCTATATTGTGGCTCTCCTTTGAAGGTAAAGGTAGAGACAAGCTCCTCACTGTTAGAGATGAGGATGCTAATGATTACCAAGTCTTGAAAACTGCACTGATTGATGGGTTTGGCTTAACCACTGAACAATACCGGTTAATGTTCAGGGATACCCTGAAAACTCAGGCTCAAGATTGGACTGACTTTGTTGATTGTGCCACTAAGGCTCTGGAGGGCTGGTTACTGGGAAGTAAAGTTACTGATTACACAGGATTGTATAATCTAATTATGAGAGAGCAAATCTTAAATAATTGTCAGAACCAGTTGTTGCATCAGCACTTGATTGACTCAGATCTGACCTCTCCCCAAGATTTGGGAAAGAAGGCAGAAAGGTGGGTCAGGACAAGGGTCAAGCAGCAGAACCAGAACCAGGGTGGTGGCCAGAAGAAAGCAGACCAGAAGGGTAATTAGAATAAGCAAAATGACCAGAAGTCTTCAACAGGGCCCCAACAACCTAAGGAGGGTGGGTCCCAAACTTCCCAAAAGAAGAAGAATGATGGTCCTAAGAAACCATGGTGCCAATACTGTAAAAGTAATACTCACTCGTTTAGTGAGTGCACCAAGAAAGGCCAAACTCCTACCACTACTGTCCCTAAGACACCTGCACCCCCTAGTACAGTTAGTAGTGGTAGTGTACCTCCCAAGGCTATAGCTGGGTTAACCCTGGGAACTGAGGTGGGTTCTGACTTAGTTAGAATACCAACTCAGGCAGTTCTTGTTTGTACTGGGGACATGGACATGACCCCTACTGTAAGTCCTAGTACTCCAGGGAAATACAGACAAACGCCTTTAATCAAAGGAAAGATGGCTCAGGCCTACAGGGACACATGTGCCAGTGTCACTATGGTGACACCAACATTTGTAGACCCTGACCAGATCATGCTAGGTTCAGACTACCTAGTGACCAATGCTAGCAATGTCACTACCAATCACAGTATGGCAGTTGTTAATTTCTCCTGGGGAGGGGTAACTGGCCTCAAAAGGGTTGTAGTTAGTTCAGACCTCCCAGTAGATTGTCTTTTGGGCAATGATTTGGCATCCTCACTGTGGTCAGATGTGGAGTACAGGACTCATGTAGAAATGCTAGGTCTCTCCTCACATGTCCTTGCTGTGACCAGGTCACAGGCCAAGAAATGCCCAGCTGAACAAGTGCTGGATCCTGGAAAAATGGACCAGACACTATCCAAGAGAAAGAGCAGTAGGGGTAAGGCTGAGCCTTCCCCCCTGCCTCAGATTGAGGATCAGCCCTCTCAGGAGGCTGACCCCAAGACCCCAGAAGGAACTGTCCTAGAAGAGCTTGAACCTGAACAGGTTGAGTTTCTTGGGACAGGGGGACCTTTCAGGGCAGACTTGAGGCAGGCCCAGTTAGACTGTTCCTCCCTTGAACCCCTCAGACAGCAGGCTGCTGCTGAGGCTGCAGGGAATGCTACAGGTGCCCATAAGGTATATTGGGATGATGGACTCCTATACTCCGAGGCAAGAGACCACAAACCTGGTGCTACCAGGAGGCTGGTCATCCCCTTGTCTCTTAGAGGTTTCCTTCTCACCTTAGCCCATGAAATTCCCCTTGCAGGTCACTTAGGCCAGAACAAGACTTGGGACAGGCTTGCCCCACACTTTCACTGGCCTCATATGCCTGAGGACACTAAAGAGTTTTGTCGCTCATGTGTCACCTGCCAAGCCAGTGGCAAATCAGGGGGCACCACAAAGGCCCCCCTTATACCACTACCTGTGGTGGGGGTTCCCTTTGAAAGAGTGGGGATTGACATTGTTGGACCAATGGACCCCCCAACAGCATCTGGGCACAGATTTATACTGGTGGTAGTGGATCATGCCACCAGGTATCCAGAAGCTATTCCCCTTAGGATTACCACAGCTCCTGTTGTGGCCAGGGCCCTACTTGGAGTTTTCTCCAGAGTGGGGTTTCCTAAGGAGGTTGTCTCTGACAGAGGTGCAAACTTCATGTCAGGATACTTGACTGCAATGTGGAAGGAGTGTGGTGTAAATTACAAATTTACCACACCCTATCACCCACAGTGCAATGGGCTTGTTGAGAGATTCAACAAGACCCTCAAAGGGATGATAAAAGGGTTACCTGAAAAGCTTAGGCGAAGATGGGACATCCTTTTACCCTGCCTTCTGTTTGCTTACAGAGAGGTCCCACAGAAGGGGGTTTGTTACAGCCCTTTTGAGCTTTTGTTTGGACATCCTGTAAGAGGACCCCTATGTCTTGTGAAGGAAGGATGGGAGTTACCTCTCAAAAAGCCTAAACTTGACATAGTGGACTATGTACTTGGTCTCCGCTCCAGGATGGCAAAGTACATGGAGAAGGCATCTAAAAACCTTGAGGCCAGCCAAGAACTTCAAAAAGCTTGGCATGACCAAAAGGCTGTCCTAACTGTTTATCATGCAGGGCAGAAGGTGTGGGTGTTGGATCCAGTGGCCCCAGCAGCTCTCCAGGACAAATGGTCTGGACCCCATACCATCATTGAACAAAAGGGAGAAGTCACCTACTTGGTGGACATGGGAACTCCCAGGAGCCCTCACAGAGTACTTCATGTGAATAGGCTCAAAGCATTTGTTGACAGGGAGGACATGGACTTGCTCATGGCCACAGATGAGGGGCAGGAAGAAGAGAGTGACCCTATCCCAGACCTGCTCACTCAGAACCCTGATGATGGGTCAGTAGATGGTGTAGTCTTTTCTGACAGCCTCTCTGAGCATCAACAAAAGGATTGTAAGCAGGTCCTTCAATCCTTTAGACAAATGTTTTCTCTGACCCCCAGTCAGACAAACTGGTGCACACATGAGGTGGACACTGGAGACAGTCTGCCTATAAAGAGTAAAATCTACAGGCAACCTGACCACGTCAGGGACTGCATAAAGAAAGAAGTACAAAAGATGTTGGAATTGGGAGTCATTGAACCCTCAGAGAGCCCTTGGGCTAGTCCTGTAGTTCTAGTACCAAAGCCTCACACATAGGATGGTAAGAGAGAGATGAGGTTTTGTGTAGACTACAGGGGTCTCAATGCTGTCACTAAGACAGATGCCCATCCAATACCTAGGGCAGATGAACTGATAGATAAGTTGGCTTCTGCAACTTTCTTAAGTACATTTGACCTAACAGCTGGTTATTGGCAAATCAGGTTAGCTGAGGATGCCAAGGCCAAGACAGCATTTTCTACCCCAGGAGGTCATTATCAATTTGTGGTGATGCCCTTTGGTTTGAAAAATGCACCTGCCACTTTTCAAAGGTTGGTGAACCAAGTTCTCACTGGGTTGGATGACTTTTGTGCAGCATATCTAGATGATATTGCTGTCTTTAGCTCCACCTGGGAGGATCACCTGATCCACCTGAGGAAAGTTTTGGAGGCCCTGCAAAAGGCAGGCCTCACTATCAAGGCTACTAAGTGCCAGATAGGGCAGAGTCAGGTTGTGTACCTGGGCCACCTTGTGGGTGGAGGCCAGGTTCAACCATTGGAGAGCAAGATACAGGCCATAATGGACTGGGCTCCTCCAACCACCCAGACACAGGTCAGAGCTTTCTTGGGCCTGTCTGGTTACTATAGGAAGTTTGTCAAGAATTATGGGTCCATTGTGACACCACTTAATGACCTGACAAGCAAGAAAATGCCAAAGAAAGTTCAGTGGACAGTTAGCTGTCAAAAGGCATTTGATGACCTAAAGCAGGCCATGTGTACTGCACCTATTCTCAAGAGTCCTGACTACTCCAAAACCTTCATTGTCCAAACAGATGCATCTGAGTTGGGTGTGGGAGCTGTTCTTTCTCAACTGAATATTGATGGTCATGACCAGCCCATTGCTTTTATAAGCAGAAGGCTGACCCCTAGAGAGAAACGTTGGTCAGCTATAGAGAGGGAGGCCTTTGCTGTGGTTTGGGCCCTGAAGAAGTTGAGGCCCTACTTGTTTGGAACTCACTTCAAGATTCAGACCGACCATAAGCCCCTCTTATCCCCCGCACAGACCAGATTTCCGCTCACCTGAAAGACCTCCACTGGCTCCCCATCAACAAGAGGATAACGTTCCGTCTTCTTACCCACGCACACAAAGCCCTATACGAACTTGGACCTGATTGCCTCAACACGCGCCTTTCCTTTTACACCCCCACCCGCCAGCTGCGTTCGTCCAACCAAGCCCTCGCCGCTGTGCCGCGCTTCCACAAAGCCACCATGGGGGGAAGATCCTTCTCCTACTTAGCGGCCAAGACCTGGAACTCCCTTCCCACCCACCTACGCCTTACTCAAAACCACCTAGCCTTCAGAAAACAGCTTAAAACCTGGATATTCGATAAATAAACCTACCCCCTTCCTCAAGCGCCTTGAGACCCTCTGGGTATGTAGTGCGCTATATAAATTCCGACTTGACTTGACTCTTATGGCTAAATCAGATGAAGGGTGAAAACCCCAAACTTCTTAGGTGGTCCATTTCCCTACAGGGGATGGACTTTACAGTGGAGCACAGACCAGGGACTGACCATGGCAATGCAGATGGTCTCTCCAGGTATTTCCACTTAGAACAGGAAGACTCACCTGGTCAAGGTTAGTTTAATGTCCCTAAGTTTGGGGGGGGGGTTATGTAGGAGAGTGGGGTCTGCAATCCTATGGTCACCCCAGATTTTTGCTTTTTGCTTCACTGGTTTACGACTTTCCCTGGCTGTGGGCCTGCTAATCAGACCCACAGCCTAGCTGTTCTCTCTCTAAATTGACAACCATGTACCTTAGGTGCATTTACCAATTGGTACTGGGCCACCTTATCAGCCCAAATACAGTATACCTTAGGTATCCAGGGCATAGGTGTACCCAGGGCCTACCAGGGGCTGAAGCATGTATTATGCCACCCCTGGCTGGCCATCTAAACAGACACAACTGGCTGCACGACAGCTGGGGCAAGGTGGTGTAATCGCCCTTTGCTTTAGATATAGTTCCCTATATCTAAACCTAAAATGGACACATATATTCCTATCAGTCACTCCTATGGAAGGCCTTATCAATCCTGAAGGCAGAGTGCTTGGAATTATGTGAGATGGTGCTCTGGCATGAGCTGAGCCCGTTTGCAGCTTGCGGAACCAAGTCCTAATAGCTGTTCCATGATAACGCTATACCATATACTCTTAAGTGCATTATAATCCTCGCGGTTAAATGCCAACTCTGGTATAACATTATCAAAACATGTCGAGTAAGGTGTCATACGATTTGGAATACTACCCCCTCGCCAATTCTGGAGACGGGGTAGCATTCCACCCTTCTAGAGGGACACGACATGTATGTAACTGAGAACCCCGGTTAAAGTTAACTCGAGCCTTGGCATCACAAAATGGATGCTGCCACCACAGACACAAGTCTGACCTCCTGCTGCTGGGAGTCCTTCCAGCGAGGGCGGCTTGGACAAAGGGTTTCCTGCCTTGGGAGGTGCTAGCACCACCCCAGACAGAAGTTTGTGTATTGGGTAGGGTAGGCTTGAAAGGAATGAGACATGCCCGGGGCACACAAGGTGTCCTGTGCATACACCGGTTCCAACCAGTTGCTGGGGCATCCCTGCCCCAGCTCTGGCGGGAAACCGGACAAAGGATTGGGGGTGTAGCCACCCCCCTTCCTGGTTCCACCCAGGGGAGGGACCTAGTCAGTAGTGCAGCCCCCTTTAGCAGGATAAAGGTAGGAGCTGGTCCCATTCCAAATCAGATTATCCTGAACATATTCTACAAGAAGAAACTCTGGACTTCGACGTTCTGCTCCATAGAAGACTGAATAATCTCCCTTGTGAGCAAGGAGTGTCCACCCTGCAAAAGCAGGCACCATCAAGCGTCCAGCGGCTTCCCTTTGTCGTCTTCCTTCCAGGATCCAGACTTCAGAGCCCGACGAGACCCAGATTCCCAGACCTCTCCGACCTCAACCCACATCTGCAGCAAAGCTGAGATCCGTGGGTGCGACGAGACACGTGGGACCGGCCATCTTGAAAGAAACTGCACTTCGCTTCCAGCACGACTCCCGAGGTAAACTCGACCAAGTGCTTTGGGGACTGAGAAGCCCCATCCCCGAGCAGCTCCTGCCCCGAAGATCAGCCCTCCAGCATCCACGAGATCTGCGTGGGGCCCTTCTGCTTTGTTGCTGCTCGATGCGTTGTCTGGTCACTTGCCGGCTGGCTAGTGGCCTCCCAGGCGACGAACCTTTGAATCTTTGCTGCTGGTCTGGTTGCTCCAGACTGGCCCTTGCTCCCTTCCAAAAGAGGGGCACCCCGGACTCTCCTAGTCCGCACCAGCCGCTTTCTCCACTCACCGCGTGGGTTGCCTTTGCCAAGGCCTGTTGACGCCAATTCCGGATCCAACACCGCCGACAGCGAGAGCCTGCATGGGACAGCTCGTGCCTCCATCCTGGTCATCGAAGACACCTCCTGGTCCACGTGGCTGCAGAGTCAAGCGTCCACTCTTCACCTGATCGCGACAACGACATCTGGTTCCTTCCTGGTTCCACTCCAGTCACTGGCTAGTGACTGTGAACATTGTCCCCTCTGCTTTCAGGTCTCCTTCTTCACCAATCCACCCTTGGATTGCACCGGACATCTTCCTCCTGGTCGCCTGCAGCATCTTTTCTTTCAGGCTCCATAGACTTCAACGCGAGAACCCGACACGACTTCGCACCTATGCACCCACAGCCCGTGGGTGAGGTAACGAGAGCATTTTGGTGCTCAAGGGTAGTTTAACTGTCCAAGTGTCCAGTTCCACAGTCGTTTTAGTCCTACCTAGTCAGGATTGTCCGTACTCACCTTTAACTTGAACTGTACTGTCCATAGACGTTGTTACGCATCTCGTGTGTGAGTTCACACTCTGCACACGCGTTCCGTGGGCCTCCTATTACTTACCTAGTGTTAGTATAGTGTGGTCCCAACGATCCTACAGCCTCTGGACAGCTCCATTCCTTCTATTGACTTTCACATTCCACTTACTTAGTATATGGTTTGTCGTGCCCCTAGGGCACCATTGTAATTTTGTGCAACTTATCGTATTTTTCAGAAGAGATTGTCATGTGCTTAGCCCTCTGACCTCATAAAGAGTTCAGAAGAGGTGTTATTGATAAATATACTGTTTATTTTCATAACAACCTGTGTAGTGTCCTTTCATCTGGTATTCAAGGGGTTATATTGTGGTAAAACAGCTGGCTTCACATGCCAAAAGAGTTTAGCCTAAGACTGCTTTGTCCATGCTACCATTAGGATAGCTGGTCTATAAGGTTGACTTACAACCAATCACCATAAGGGTTGTTTGGACTGATACAAGGTGATCACTAGAACTAGTGAGCATCATATATCAGGCCAACTTCTCACACCCTTGAGCCGGTGGAGGTGACGACCTAGAGATAACGCACCTGCGCGCCTTAAGAGGTATCTGGACCTACAAATATTTTTGGCAGCCCACGCAGCAACCCCGTACACACACCTAATCCCTGCTGACGAGCGTTAATGAACGCAAAACACGTGTCCAGGGATGGCAAGCACACCAGTGAACACCCTCAAGACTCAAGACTTGGGTAGAAGCGCACCCACTGATACCTACTACATCGACCATCATGCTCCGGGGTCACACGCTGATGGGACGAGCAGTGTGCGACCTCATTCGGAAATACTATTTATACAGGATCCCTTGAGCCGTTGGAGATGACGACCTCGAGATAACGCACCTGCGCGCCTTAAGAGGTATCTGGACCTACGAATATTTTCGGCAGCCCACGCAGCAACCCCGTGCAGACGCATAATCCCTGCTGACGAGCGTTAATGAATGCGAAACACGTGTCCAGGGATGGCAAGCACACCAGTGAACACCCTCAAGACTCAAGACTCGGGTAGAAGCGCACCCGCTGATACCTACTACATCGACCATCATGCTCCGGGGTCACACGCTGATGGGACGAGCAGTGTGCGACCTCATTCGGAAATACTATTTATACAGGCTCCCTTGAGCCGGTGGAGGTGACGACCTCGAGATAACGCACCTGCGCGCCTTAAGAGGTATCTGGACCTACGAATATTTTTGGCAGCCCACGCAGCAACCCCGTGCACACGCCTAATCCCTGCTGACGAGCGTTAATGAACGCAAAACAAGTGTCCAGGGATGGCAAGCACACCAGTGAACACCCTCAAGACTCAAGACTCGGGTAGAAGCGCACCCGCTAATACCTACTACATCGACCATCATGCTCCGGGGTCACACGCTGATGGGACGAGCAGTGTGCGACCTCATTCGGAAATACTATTTATACAGGCTCCCTTGAGCCGGTGGAGGTGACGACCTCGAGATAACGTACCTGCGCGCCTTAAGAGGTATCTGGACGTACGAATATTTTCGGCAGCCCACGCAGCAACCCAGTGCACACGCCTAATCCCTGCTGACGAGCATTAATGAACGCGAAACACGTGTCCAGTGATGGCAAGCACACCAGTGAACACCCTCAAGACTCAAGACTCGGGTAGAAGCGCACCCACTGATACCTACTACATCGACCATCATGCTCCGGGGTCACACGCTGATGGGACGAGCAGTGTGCAACCTCATTCAGAAATACTATTTCTACAGGCTCCCTTGAGCCGGTGGAGGTGATGACCTCGAGATAACGCACCTGCGTGCCTTAAGAGGTATCTGGACCTATGAATATTTTTGGCAGCCCGCGCAGCAACCCCGTGCATACGCCTAATCCCGGCTGACGAGCATTAATGAACGCGAAACACGTGTCCAGGGATGGCAAGCACACCAGTGAACACCCTCAAGACTCAAGACTCGGGTAGAAGCACACCCGCTGATACCTACTACTTCGACCATCATGCTCCGGGGTCACACGCTGATGGGACGAGCAGTGTGCGACCTCATTCGGAAATACTATTTATACAGGCTCCCTTGAGCCGGTGGAGGTGACGACCTCGAGATAACGCACCTGCGCGCCTTAAGAGGTATCTGGACCTACAAATATTTTCGGCAGCCCACGCAGCAACCCCGTGCACACACCTAATCCCTGCTGATGAGCGTTAATGAACGCAAAACACGTGTCCAGGGATGGCAAGCACACCAGTGAACACCCTCAAGACTCAAGACTCGGGTAGAAGCGCACCCGCTGATACCTACTACATCGACCATCATGCTCCGGGGTCACACGCTGATGGGACGAGCAGTGTGCGACCTCATTCGGAAATACTATTTATACAGGCACCCTTGAGCCGGTGGAGGTGACGACCTTGAGATAACGCACCTGCGTGCCTTAAGAGGTATCTGGACCTATGAATATTTTTGGCAGCCCACGCAGCAACCCCGTGCACACGCCTAATCCCGGCTGACGAGCATTAATGAACGCGAAACACGTGTCCGGGGATGGCAAGCACACCAGTGAACACCCTCAAGACTCAAGACTCGGGTAGAAGCACACCCGCTGACACCTACTACATCGACCATCATGCTCCGGGGTCACACGCTGATGGGACGAGCAGTGTGCGACCTCATTCGGAAATACTATTTATACAGGCTCCCTTGAGCCGGTGGAGGTGACGACCTCGAGATAACGCACCTGCGCGCCTTAAGAGGTATCTGGACCTACAAATATTTTTGGCAGCCCACGCAGCAACGCCGTGCACACACCGAATCCCTGCTGACGAGCGTTAATGAACGCAAAACACGTGTCCAGGGATGGCAAGCACACCAGTGAACACCCTCAAGACTCAAGACTCGGGTAGAAGCGCACCCGCTGATACCTTCTACATCGACCATCATGCTCCGGGGTCACACGCTGATGGGACGAGCAGTGTGCGACCTCATGCGAAAATACTATTTATACAGGCTCCCTTGAGCCGGTGGAGGTGACGACCTTGAGATAACGCACCTGCGCGCCTTAAGAGGTATCTGGACCTACGAATATTTTCGGCAGCCCACGCAGCAACCCAGTGCACACGCCTAATCCCTGCTGACGAGCGTTAATGAACGCAAAACACGTGTCCAGGGATGGCAAGCACACCAGTGAACACCCTCAAGACTTGGGTAGAAGCGCACCCACTGATACCTACTACATCGACCATCATGCTCCGGGGTCACACGCTGATGGGACGAGCAGTGTGCGACCTCATTCGGAAGTACTATTTATACAGGATCCCTTGAGCCGTTGGAATTGACGACCTCGAGATAACGCACCTGCGCGCCTTAAGAGGTATCTGGACCTACGAATATTTTCGGCAGCCCACGCAGCAACCCCGTGCAGACGCCTAATCCCTGCTGACGAGCGTTAATGAATGCGAAACACGTGTCCAGGGATGGCAAGCACACCAGTGAACACCCTCAAGACTCAAGACTCGGGTAGAAGCGCACCCGCTGATACCTACTACATCGACCATCATGCTCCGGGGTCACACGCTGATGGGACGAGCAGTGTGCGACCTCATTCGGAAATACTATTTATACAGGCTCCCTTGAGCCGGTGGAGGTGACGACCTCGAGATAACGCACCTGCGCGCCTTAAGAGGTATCTGGACCTACGAATATTTTTGGCAGCCCACGCAGCAACCCCGTGCACACGCCTAATCCCTGCTGACGAGTGTTAATGAACGCGAAACAAGTGTCCAGGGATGGCAAGCACACCAGTGAACACCCTCAAGACTCAAGACTCGGGTAGAAGCGCACCCGCTAATACCTACTACATCGACCATCATGCTCCGGGGTCACACGCTGATGGGAGGAGCAGTGTGCGACCTCATTCGGAAATACTATTTATACAGGCTCCCTTGAGCCGGTGAAGGTGACGACCTCGAGATAACGCACCTGCGTGCCTTAAGAGGTATCTGGACCTACGAATATTTTCGGCAGCCCACGCAGCAACCCAGTGCACACGCCTAATCCCTGCTGACGAGCGTTAATGAACGCGAAACACGTGTCCAGGGATGGCAAGCACACCAGTGAACACCCTCAAGACTCAAGACTCGGGTAGAAGCGCACCCGCTGATACCTACTACATAGACCATCATGCTCCGGGGTCAAATGCTGATGGGACGAGCAGTGTGCGACCTCATTCGGAAATACTATTTATACAGGCTCCCTTGAGCCGGTGGAGGTGACGACCTCGAGATAACGCACCTGCGCGCCTTAAGAGGTATCTGGACCTACGAATATTTTTGGCAGCCCACGCAGCAACCCCGTACACACGCCTAATCCCTGCTGACGAGCGTTAATGAACGTGAAACACGTGTCCAGGGATGGCAAGCACACCAGGGAACACCCTCAAGACTCAAGACTCGGGTAGAAGCGCACCCGCTGATACCTACTACATCGACCATCATGCTCCGGGGTCACACGCTGATGGGACAAGCAGTGTGCGACCTCATTCGGAAATACTATTTATACAGGCTCCCTTGAGCCGGTGGAGGTGACAACCTCGAGATAACGCACCTGCGTGCCCTAAGAGGTATCTGGACCTATGATATTTTCGGCAGCCCACGCAGCAACCCCATGCACACGCCTAATCCCTGCTGACGAGCGTTAATGAACGCGAAACACGTGTCCAGGGATGGCAAGCACACCAGTGAACACCCTCAAGACTCAAGACTCGGGTAGAAGCGCACCCGCTGATACTTACTACATCGACCATCATGCTCCAGGGTCAAACGCTGATGGGACGAGCAGTGTGCGACCTCATTCGGAAATACTATTTATACAGGCTCCCTTGAGCCGGTGGAGGTGACGACCTCGAGATAACGCACCTGCGAGCCTTAAAAGGTATCTGGACCTACGAATATTTTTGGCAGCCCACGCAGCAACCCCTTGCATACGCCTAATCCCTGCTGACGAGCGTTCATGAACGTGAAACACGTGTCCAGGGATGGCAAGCACACCAGGGAACACCTCAAGACTCAAGACTCGGGTAGAAGCGCACCCGCTGATACCTACTACATCGACCATCATGCTCCGGGGTCACACGCTGATGGGACGAGCAGTGTGCGACCTCATTCGGAAATACTATTTATACAGGCTCCCTTGAGCCGGTGGAGGTGACAACCTCGAGATAACGCACCTGCGTGCCTTAAGAGGTATCTGGACCTATGAATATTTTCAGCAGCCCAAGCAGCAACCCCATGCACACGCCTAATCCCTGCTGACGAGCGTTAATGAACGCGAAACACGTGTCCAGGGATGGCAAGCACACCAGTGAACACCCTCAAGACTCAAGACTCGGGTAGAAGCGCACCCGCTGATACCTACTACATCGACCATCATGCTCCAGGGTCACACGCTGATGGGACGAGCAGTGTGCGACCTCATTCGGAAATACTATTTATACAGGCTCCCTTGAGCCGGTGGAGGTGACGACCTCGAGATAACGCACCTGCGAGCCTTAAAAGGTATCTGGACCTACGAATATTTTTGGCAGCCCACGCAGCAACCCCTTGCACAAGCCTAATCCCTGCTGACGAGCGTTAATGAACGCAAAAACACGTGTCCAGGGATGGCAAGCACACCAGTGAACACCCTCAAGAATCAAGACTTGGGTAGAAGCGCACCCGCTGATACCTACTACATCGACCATCATGCTCCGGGGTCACACGCTGATGGGACGAGCAGTGTGCGACCTCATTCGGAAATACTATTTATACAGGCTCCCTTGAGCCGGTGGAGGTGACGACCTCGAGATAACGCACCTGCGTGCCTTAAGAGGTATCTGGACCTATGAATATTTTTGGCAGCCCACGCTGCAACCCCGTGCACACGCCTAATCCCTGCTGACGAGCGTTAATGAACGTGAAACACGTGTCCATGGATGGCAAGCACACCAGTGAACACCCTCAAGACTCAAGACTTGGGTAGAAGCGCACCCGCTGATACCTACTACATCGACCATCATGCTCCAGGGTCACACGCTGATGGGACGAGCAGTGTGCGACCTCATTCGGAAATACTATTTATACAGGCTCCCTTGAGCCGGTGGAGGTGACGACCTCGAGATAACGCACCTGCGTGCCTTAAGAGGTATCTGGACCTATGAATATTTTTGGCAGCCCACGCAGCAACCCCGTACACACGCCTAATCTCTGCTGACGAGCGTTAATGAACGCAAAACACGTGTCCATGGATGGCAAGCACACCAGTGAACACCCTCAAGACTCAAGACTCGGGTAGAAGCGCACCCGCTGATACCTACTACATCGACCATCATGCTCCAGGGTCACACGCTGATGGGATGAGCAGTGTGCGACCTCATTCGGAAATACTATTTATACAGGCTCCCTTGAGCCGGTGGAGGTGACGACCTCGAGATAACGCACCTGCGCGCCTTAAGAGGTATCTGGACCTACGAATATTTTCGGCAGCCCACGCAGCAACCCCGTGCACACGCCTAATCCTTGCTGACGAGCGTTAATGAATGCGAAACACGTGTCCAGGGATGGCAAGCACTCCAGTGCACACCCTCAATACTCAAGAGTCGGGTAGAAGCGCACCCGCTGATACCTACTACATCGACCATCATGCTCCAGGGTCACACGCTGATGGGACGAGCAGTGTGCGACCTCATTCTGAAATACTATTTATACAGGCTCCCTTGAGCCGGTGGAGGTGACAACCTCGAGATAACGCACCTGCGTGCCTTAAGAGGTATCTGGACCTATGAATATTTTCGTCAGCCCACGCAGCAACCCCATGCACACGCCTAATCCCTGCTGACGAGCGTTAATGAACACGAAACACGTGTCCAGGGATGGCAAGCACACCAGTGAACACCCTCAAGACTCAAGACTCGGGTAGAAGCGCACCCGCTGATACTTACTACATCGACCATCATGCTCCAGGGTCAAACGCTGATGGGACGAGCAGTGTGCGACCTCATTCGGAAATACTATTTATACAGGCTCCCTTGAGCCGGTGGAGGTGACGACCTCGAGATAACGCACCTGCGAGCCTTAAAAGGTATCTGGACCTACGAATATTTTTGGCAGCCCACGCAGCAACCCCTTGCACAAGCCTAATCCCTGCTGACGAGCGTTAATGAACGCAAAAACACGTGTCCAGGGATGGCAAGCACACCAGTGAACACCCTCAAGAATCAAGACTTGGGTAGAAGCGCACCCGCTGATACCTACTACATCGACCATCATGCTCCGGGGTCACACGCTGATGGGACGAGCAGTGTGCGACCTCATTCGGAAATACTATTTATACAGGCTCCCTTGAGCCGGTGGAGGTGACGACCTCGAGATAACGCACCTGCGTGCCTTAAGAGGTATCTGGACCTATGAATATTTTTGGCAGCCCACGCTGCAACCCCGTGCACACGCCTAATCCCTGCTGACGAGCGTTAATGAACGTGAAACACGTGTCCATGGATGGCAAGCACACCAGTGAACACCCTCAAGACTCAAGACTTGGGTAGAAGCGCACCCGCTGATACCTACTACATCGACCATCATGCTCCAGGGTCACACGCTGATGGGACGAGCAGTGTGCGACCTCATTCGGAAATACTATTTATACAGGCTCCCTTGAGCCGGTGGAGGTGACGACCTCGAGATAACGCACCTGCGTGCCTTAAGAGGTATCTGGACCTATGAATATTTTTGGCAGCCCACGCAGCAGCCCGTGCACACGCCTAATCTCTGCTGACGAGCGTTAATGAACGCAAAACACGTGTCCATGGATGGCAAGCACACCAGTGAACACCCTCAAAACTCAAGACTCGGGTAGAAGCGCACCCGCTGATACCTACTACATCGACCATCATGCTCCAGGGTCACACGCTGATGGGATGAGCAGTGTGCGACCTCATTCGGAAATACTATTTATACAGGCTCCCTTGAGCCGGTGGAGGTGACGACCTCGAGATAACGCACCTGCGCGCCTTAAGAGGTATCTGGACCTACGAATATTTTCGGCAGCCCACGCAGCAACCCCGTGCACACGCCTAATCCTTGCTGACGAGCGTTAATGAATGCGAAACACGTGTCCAGGGATGGCAAGCACACCAGTGCACACCCTCAATACTCAAGAGTCGGGTAGAAGCGCACCCGCTGATACCTACTACATCGACCATCATGCTCCAGGGTCACACGCTGATGGGACGAGCAGTGTGCGACCTCATTCTGAAATACTATTTATACAGGCTCCCTTGAGCCAGTGGAGGTGACGACATTGAGATAACACACCTGCGCGCCTTAAGAGGTATCTGGACCAACAAATATTTTCGTCAGCCCACGCAGCAACCCCGTGCACACGCCTAATCCCTGCTGACGAGCATTAATGAACGCGAAACACGTGTCCAAGGATGGCAAGCACACCAGTGAACACCCTCAAGACTCAAGACTCGGGTAGAAGCGCACCCGCTGATACCTACTACATAGACCATCTATGTAGGAAGGTAGATCCCTGACTATGGTTGCCCCCAACTTTTTGCCTGGTGTTTTGCTGGTTTTCTGACTTAGTTGACCTGGGGCCCTGCTATTCAGGACCCCAGGCCTACTGCTCTCTCTGTAAAATGGATTCCATGTACCTTAGGTACATATCTAAATTGGATACTGAGTCACCTTATCAGTCCCTGTACAGTGTACCTTAGGTACCCAGGGCATAGGTGTACCCAGGGCCTACCAGGGGCTGCAGCATGTATTATGCCACCCCTGGCTGGCCATCCAAATCTGACACAACTGGCTGCTTGACAGCTGGGGCAAGGTGGTGTAATCACCCTTTGCTTTAGATATAGTATACCTATATCTAACCCCAAAATGGACACACAGATCTCCTATCAGTCACTCCTATGGCAGGCCTTAACAATCCTGAAGGCAGAGTGCTTGGAATCGTGTGAGATGGTGCTCTGGCATGAGCTGAGCCTGTCTGCGGCTTTCGGGATCCATCCCTTAGCCGTTTCCATGATATCGCATACCATATACTCTTAAGTGCATTATAATCCTCGCGGTTATATGCCAACTCTGGTATCGCTTTATCAAAACATGTCGAGTAAGGTGTCATACGAATTGGAATACTAACCCCTCGCCAATTCTGGCGACGGGGTTAGCATTCCACCCTTCTAGAGGGACACGACATGTATGTAACCCCTAACCCCGGTTAAAGTCCAACAGAGCCTCAGCTCCACAAAATGGATGCTGCCACCGAGACACAAGTCTGCCCTCCTGCTGCTGGGAGTCCTCCCAGAGCAGGAGATAAGGACAAAGGGTTTCCTGCCAGGGGCGGTGCCAGCACCGTCCCAGACAGGGTTTTGTGTATTGTAGGTAGGCAGGGCTTTAGAGGAAGGTGACTGCACGTGGCACCCCGGTGCTCACTGTGCATAGGCTGGCTGGAACCAGTTCCAGGGTCACTCCAGACCCTGTGCTGGGGAAAAGCCCGCCAAGGAAGTGGGTGTAACCACCCCCCTCCTAGTCCCACCCCTAGGGCAGGACTTAGTCGCGTGCCAGCCCCTTTTTACAGGATAAAGGTAGGAACTGGCCCCCTTCCAAAACAGATCATCTTTGAATCCTGAAACTACTTTCCACGAAAGGAACTCAAGACTTCTTCCTAAGATTTCTCCCTTGTGACTAAGGAGTAGTCACCCTGCATCCGCAGGCACCATCTTAAGAACACTGCGGTCTGCTGCAAGTCTCTCCTCCGGATCAAGACTGCCCAGCTCGACGAGAACCGGCTTCCCTGGCACCTCTGACCTCTACCTGCATCATCAGTCACGCTGAGATTCGTGGGTGTGACGAGACCTCGAGGGACCGGCCATCTTCAAGACTGCACGACTTCTTTCCAGCAAGCCCGCCGAGTAATTTCCTGGTGAGTGCTTTGGGGTCCGAGAAGCCCCGACCCTGAGCAGCTCCAGCACCGAAGTGCAGCCTCCCAGCATCTCCACGATCTGCGTGGGGCCCTTCTGCTTTTTGCTGCTCACCGCGTTGTTTGGCTACTAGCCCGCTGGCTTGTGGCCTTCTGAACGACGCCCGACGACATTTCTGCTGCTGGTCTGGTTGCTCCAGGCTGGCCCTTGCTCCCTTCCAAAAGAGGAGCACCCCGGACCCTCCTGGTCCACTCAAGACGCCATTTTGAGTCCACCGCGTGGGCTTGAATTAGCCAAGGCTTGTTGCCCAATCCTGGGTAACTTCGACGCCGACAGCTTCATCCATCGTGGGACAGCTCGCCTCTCCATCCTGGTCGCCGACAACCCCTCCTGGTCCGTGAGATCTGCAGAGCCAGCGTCGCCCACTCACCTAGTCGAGGTGACTTCGCCCGGTGCCATCCTGGTGCCCACTTAATCACTGGCTAGTGATTCAAGAACTTGGTCCCCTCTGCTTGCAGGTTTCTTCTTCCTCGATCCAGGCTTGGATCCAACGAACTTTCCTTCACTGGTCGCCTGCCAGCAACTTCCTTCTTCCAGGCTCCTGGTCCGGCAACGAGATCCCCGACGTCTTTTCAGACCTATGCAGCTGCAGCCCCTGGGCTAGGTAACTTCGGCACTTCGGTGTCCCAGCATAGCCTCACTATCCTAGGGTCAGGATCCACTGTCGTTTTCTTCCTACCAGGTCGGGTTCGCCCGTGAACACTAACTTTGCCTTTACTAGCTCCCATAGACTTTGTCCCGCATCCCGCGTGAGAGTGCACACTCTGCACCCGAGTCCCCTAGGCCTCCTAGAAGTAATCTAACGATTCTATAGTCAAGTCCTAGCGAGACCAAAGCCTATTAGTACTGTACTTACCTGCTAGTAATTTCGCATTCCACTTTTAAAGTATATGGTTTTTCGTGCCCCTCGGGCATTTGTGTATAACGTGCTAACTTAAGTATTTTCATAAGAGTTTTGTTGTGTGCTTAGCACCCTGTCCTCATAAAGAGTACAGGGTTGTTGTGATTCTAATAAATACACTGTTTATTTTCATAACACTTGTGTGGTGTCCTTTCACTGGGTGTTCAAGGGGTAATGCGATGGTAAAACAGCTGGCTTAACACGCCCTCTAGAGTCTTAGCCTTAGACTGCTCGTATCCACGCTACTAGGATAGCTGGTCTATAAGGTTGACTTACAACCAATCATCAATAAGGGTTGTTTGGACTGATATATAGTGATCACTAGAATAGTGAACACTGCACATCAGGCCAACTTCTCACAATCATGCTCCAGGGTCACACGCTGACGGGATGAGCAGTGTGCGACCTCATTCGGAAATACTATTTATACAGGCTCCCTTGAGCCGGTGGAGGTGACGACCTCGAGATAACGCACCTGCGCGCCGTAAGAGGTATCTGGACCTACGAATATTTTCGGCAGCCCACGCAGCAACCCCGTGCACACGCCTAATCCTTGCTGACGAGCGTTAATGAATGCGAAACACGTGTCCAGGGATGGCAAGCACACCAGTGAACACCCTCAAGACTCAAGACTCGGGTAGAAGCGCACCCGCTGATACCTACTACATCGACCATCATGCTCCAGGGTCACACGCTGATGGGACGAGCAGTGTGCGACCTCATTCGGAAATACTATTTATACAGGCTCCCTTGAGCCGGTGGAGGTGACGACCTCGAGATAACGCACCTGCGCTCCTTAAGAGGTATCTAGACCTACGAATATTTTCGGCAGCGCACGCAGCAACCCCGTGCACACGCCTAATCCCTGCTGACGAGCGTTAATGAATGCGAAACACGTGTCCAGGGATGGCAAGCACACCAGTGAACACCCTCAAGACTCAAGACTCAGGTAGAAGCGCACCCGCTGATACCTACTACATCGACCATCATGCTCCAGGGTCACACGCTGATGGGACGAGCAGTGTGCGACCTCATTTGGAAATACTATTTATACAGGCTCCCTTGAGCCAGTGGAGGTGACGACATCGAGATAACGCACCTGCGCGCCTTAAGAGGTATCTGGACCTACGAATATTTTCGGCAGCCCACGCAGCAACCCCGTGCACACGCCTAATGCCTGCTGACGAGCGTTAATGAACGTGAAACACGTGTCCAGGGATGGCAAGCACACCAGTGAACACCCTCAAGACTCAAGACTCGGGTAAAAACGCACCCGCTGATACCTACTACATCGACCACCATGCTCCGGGGTCACACACTGATGGGACGAGCAGTGTGCGACCTCATTCGGAAATACTATTTATACAGGCTCCCTTGAGCCGGTGGAGGTGACGACCTCGAGATAACGCACCTGCGCTCCTTAAGAGGTATCTAGACCTACGAATATTTTCGGCAGCCCACGCAGCAACCCCGTGCACACGCCTAATCCCTGCTGACGAGCGTTAATGAATGCGAAACACATGTCCAGGGATGGCAAGCACACCAGTGAACACCCTCAAGACTCAAGACTCGGGTAGAAGCGCACCCGCTGATACCTACTACATCGACCATCATGCTCCAGGGTCACACGCTGATGGGACGAGCAGTGTGCGACCTCATTCGGAAATACTATTTATACAGGCTCCCTTGAGCCGGTGGAGGTGACGACCTCGAGATAACGCACCTGCGTGCCTTAAGAGGTATCTGGACCTATGAATATTTTTGGCAGCCCACGCTGCAACCCCGTGCACACGCCTAATCCCTGCTGACGAGCGTTAATGAACGTGAAACACGTGTCCATGGATGGCAAGCACACCAGTGAACACCCTCAAGACTCAAGACTCGGGTAGAAGCGCACCCGCTGATACCTACTACATCGACCATCATGCTCCAGGGTCACACGCTGATGGGACGAGCAGTGTGCGACCTCATTCGGAAATACTATTTATACAGGCTCCCTTGAGCCGGTGGAGGTGACGACCTCGAGATAACGCACCTGCGTGCCTTAAGAGGTATCTGGACCTATGAATATTTTTGGCAGCCCACGCAGCAACCCCGTGCACACGCCTAATCCTTGCTGACGAGCGTTAATGAATGCGAAACACGTGTCCAGGGATGGCAAGCACACCAGTGCACACCCTCAATACTCAAGAGTCGGGTAGAAGCGCACCCGCTGATACCTACTACATCGACCATCATGCTCCAGGGTCACACGCTGATGGGACGAGCAGTGTGCGACCTCATTCTGAAATACTATTTATACAGGCTCCCTTGAGCCAGTGGAGGTGACGACATTGAGATAACACACCTGCGCGCCTTAAGAGGTATCTGGACCAACAAATATTTTCGTCAGCCCACGCAGCAACCCCGTGCACACGCCTAATCCCTGCTGACGAGCATTAATGAACGCGAAACACGTGTCCAAGGATGGCAAGCACACCAGTGAACACCCTCAAGACTCAAGACTCGGGTAGAAGCGCACCCGCTGATACCTACTACATAGACCATCATGCTCCAGGGTCACACGCTGACGGGATGAGCAGTGTGCGACCTCATTCGGAAATACTATTTATACAGGCTCCCTTGAGCCGGTGGAGGTGACAACCTCGAGATAACGCACCTGCGCGCCTTAAGAGGTATCTGGACCTACGAATATTTTCGGCAGCCCACGCAGCAACCCCGTGCACACGCCTAATCCTTGCTGACGAGCGTTAATAAATGCGAAACACGTGTCCAGGGATGGCAAGCACACCAGTGAACACCTTCAAGACTCAAGACTCGGGTAGAAGCGCACCCGCTGATACCTACTACATCGACCATCATGCTCCAGGGTCACACGCTGATGGGACGAGCAGTGTGCGACCTCATTCGGAAATACTATTTATACAGGCTCCCTTGAGCCGGTGGAGGTGACGACCTCGAGATAACGCACCTGCGCTCCTTAAGAGGTATCTAGACCTACGAATATTTTCGGCAGCCCACGCAGCAACCCCGTGCACACGCCTAATCCCTGCTGACGAGCGTTAATGAATGCGAAACACGTGTCCAGGGATGGCAAGCACACCAGTGAACACCCTCAAGACTCAAGACTCGGGTAGAAGCGCACCCGCTGATACCTACTACATCGACCATCATGCTCCAGCGTCACACGCTGATGGGACGAGCAGTGTGCGACCTCATTCGGAAATACTATTTATACAGGCTCCCTTGAGCCGGTGGAGGTGACGACCTCGAGATAACGCACCTGCGCTCCTTAAGAGGTATCTAGACCTACGAATATTTTCGGCAGCCCACGCAGCAACCCCGTGCACACGCCTAATCCCTGCTGACGAGCGTTAATGAACGTGAAACACGTGTCCAGGGATGGCAAGCACACCAGTGAACACCTTCAAGACTTAAGACTCGGGTAGAAGCGCACCCGCTGATACCTACTACATTGACCATCATGCTCCGGGGTCACACGCTGATGGGACGAGCAGTGTGCGACCTCATTCGGAAATACAATTTATACAGGCTCCCTTGAGCCGGTGGAGGTGACGACTTGAGATAAAAGCACCTGCGAGCCTTAAGAGGTATCTGGACCTACGAATATTTTCGGCAGCCCACGCAGCAACCCCGTGCACACGCCTAATCCCTGCTGACGAGCGTTAATGAACGCGAAACACGTGTCCAGGGATGGCAAGCACACCATTGAACACCCTCAAGACTCAAGACTCGGGTAGAAGCGCACCCGCTGATACCTACTACATCGACCATCATGCTCCGGGGTTCACACGCTGATGGGACGTGCAGTGTGCGACCTCATTCGGAAATACTATTTATACAGGCTCCCTTGAGCCGGTGGAGGTGACGACCTCGAGATAACGCACCAGCGCGCCTTAAGAGGTATCTGGACCTACTAATATTTTTGGCAGCCCACGCAGCAACCCCGTGCACACACCTAATCCATGCTGACGAGCGTTAATGAACGCAAAACACGTGTCCAGGGATGGCAAGCACACCAGTGAACACCCTCAAGACTCAAGACTCGGGTAGAAGCGCACCCGCTGATACCTACTACATCGACCATCATGCTCCGGGGTCACACGCTGATGAGACGAACAGTGTGCGACCTCATTCGAAAATACTATTTATACAGGCTCCCTTGAGCCGGTGGAGGTGACGACCTTGAGATAACGCACCTGCGCGCCTTAAGAGGTATCTGGACCTACGAATATTTTCGGCAGCCCACGCAGCAGCCCGTGCACACGCCTAATCTCTGCTGACGAGCGTTAATGAACGCAAAACACGTGTCCATGGATGGCAAGCACACCAGTGAACACCCTCAAAACTCAAGACTCGGGTAGAAGCGCACCCGCTGATACCTACTACATCGACCATCATGCTCCAGGGTCACACGCTGATGGGATGAGCAGTGTGCGACCTCATTCGGAAATACTATTTATACAGGCTCCCTTGAGCCGGTGGAGGTGACGACCTCGAGATAACGCACCTGCGCGCCTTAAGAGGTATCTGGACCTACGAATATTTTCGGCAGCCCACGCAGCAACCCCGTGCACACGCCTAATCCTTGCTGACGAGCGTTAATGAATGCGAAACACGTGTCCAGGGATGGCAAGCACACCAGTGCACACCCTCAATACTCAAGAGTCGGGTAGAAGCGCACCCGCTGATACCTACTACATCGACCATCATGCTCCAGGGTCACACGCTGATGGGACGAGCAGTGTGCGACCTCATTCTGAAATACTATTTATACAGGCTCCCTTGAGCCAGTGGAGGTGACGACATTGAGATAACACACCTGCGCGCCTTAAGAGGTATCTGGACCAACAAATATTTTCGTCAGCCCACGCAGCAACCCCGTGCACACGCCTAATCCCTGCTGACGAGCATTAATGAACGCGAAACACGTGTCCAAGGATGGCAAGCACACCAGTGAACACCCTCAAGACTCAAGACTCGGGTAGAAGCGCACCCGCTGATACCTACTACATAGACCATCATGCTCCAGGGTCACACGCTGACGGGATGAGCAGTGTGCGACCTCATTCGGAAATACTATTTATACAGGCTCCCTTGAGCCGGTGGAGGTGACGACCTCGAGATAACGCACCTGCGCGCCGTAAGAGGTATCTGGACCTACGAATATTTTCGGCAGCCCACGCAGCAACCCCGTGCACACGCCTAATCCTTGCTGACGAGCATTAATGAATGCGAAACACGTGTCCAGGGATGGCAAGCACACCAGTGAACACCCTCAAGACTCAAGACTCGGGTAGAAGCGCACCCGCTGATACCTACTACATCGACCATCATGCTCCAGGGTCACACGCTGATGGGACGAGCAGTGTGCGACCTCATTCGGAAATACTATTTATACAGGCTCCCTTGAGCCGGTGGAGGTGACGACCTCGAAATAACGCACCTGCGCTCCTTAAGAGGTATCTAGACCTACGAATATTTTCGGCAGCGCACGCAGCAACCCCGTGCACACGCCTAATCCCTGCTGACGAGCGTTAATGAATGCGAAACACGTGTCCAGGGATGGCAAGCACACCAGTGAACACCCTCAAGACTCAAGACTCGGGTAGAAGCGCACCCGCTGATACCTACTACATCGACCATCATGCTCCAGGGTCACACGCTGATGGGACGAGCAGTGTGCGACCTCATTCGGAAATACTATTTATACAGGCTCCCTTGAGCCAGTGGAGGTGACGACATCGAGATAACGCACCTGCGCGCCTTAAGAGGTATCTGGACCTACGAATATTTTCGGCAGCCCACGCAGCAACCCCGTGCACACGCCTAATGCCTGCTGACGAGCGTTAATGAACGTGAAACACGTGTCCAGGGATGGCAAGCACACCAGTGAACACCCTCAAGACTCAAGACTCGGGTAAAAACGCACCCGCTGATACCTACTACATCGACCACCATGCTCCGGGGTCACACACTGATGGGACGAGCAGTGTGCGACCTCATTCGGAAATACTATTTATACAGGCTCCCTTGAGCCGGTGGAGGTGACGACCTCGAGATAACGCACCTGCGCTCCTTAAGAGGTATCTAGACCTACGAATATTTTCGGCAGCCCACGCAGCAACCCCGTGCACACGCCTAATCCCTGCTGACGAGCGTTAATGAATGCGAAACACGTGTCCAGGGATGGCAAGCACACCAGTGAACACCCTCAAGACTCAAGACTCGGGTAGAAGCGCACCCGCTGATACCTACTACATCGACCATCATGCTCCAGGGTCACACGCTGATGGGACGAGCAGTGTGCGACCTCATTCGGAAATACTATTTATACAGGCTCCCTTGAGACGGTGGAGGTGACGACCTCGAGATAACGCACCTGCGTGCCTTAAGAGGTATCTGGACCTACGAATATTTTTGGCAGCCCACGCTGCAACCCCGTGCACACGCCTAATCCCTGCTGACGAGCGTTAATGAACGTGAAACACGTGTCCATGGATGGCAAGCACACCAGTGAACACCCTCAAGACTCAAGACTCGGGTAGAAGCGCACCCGCTGATACCTACTACATCGACCATCATGCTCCAGGGTCACACGCTGATGGGACGAGCAGTGTGCGACCTCATTCGGAAATACTATTTATACAGGCTCCCTTGAGCCGGTGGAGGTGACGACCTCGAGATAACGCACCTGCGTGCCTTAAGAGGTATCTGGACCTATGAATATTTTTGGCAGCCCACGCAGCAACCCCGTGCACACGCCTAATCCTTGCTGACGAGCGTTAATGAATGCGAAACACGTGTCCAGGGATGGCAAGCACACCAGTGCACACCCTCAATACTCAAGAGTCGGGTAGAAGCGCACCCGCTGATACCTACTACATCGACCATCATGCTCCAGGGTCACACGCTGATGGGACGAGCAGTGTGCGACCTCATTCTGAAATACTATTTATACAGGCTCCCTTGAGCCAGTGGAGGTGACGACATTGAGATAACACACCTGCGCGCCTTAAGAGGTATCTGGACCAACAAATATTTTCGTCAGCCCACGCAGCAACCCCGTGCACACGCCTAATCCCTGCTGACGAGCATTAATGAACGCGAAACACGTGTCCAAGGATGGCAAGCACACCAGTGAACACCCTCAAGACTCAAGACTCGGGTAGAAGCGCACCCGCTGATACCTACTACATAGACCATCATGCTCCAGGGTCACACGCTGACGGGATGAGCAGTGTGCGACCTCATTCGGAAATACTATTTATACAGGCTCCCTTGAGCCGGTGGAGGTGACGACCTCGAGATAACGCACCTGCGCGCCTTAAGAGGTATCTGGACCTACGAATATTTTCGGCAGCCCACGCAGCAACCCCGTGCACACGCCTAATCCTTGCTGACGAGCGTTAATGAATGCGAAACACGTGTCCAGGGATGGCAAGCACACCAGTGAACACCTTCAAGACTCAAGACTCGGGTAGAAGCGCACCCGCTGATACCTACTACATCGACCATCATGCTCCAGGGTCACACGCTGATGGGACGAGCAGTGTGCGACCTCATTCGGAAATACTATTTATACAGGCTCCCTTGAGCCGGTGGAGGTGACGACCTCGAGATAACGCACCTGCGCTCCTTAAGAGGTATCTAGACCTACGAATATTTTCGGCAGCCCACGCAGCAACCCCGTGCACACGCCTAATCCCTGCTGACGAGCGTTAATGAATGCGAAACACGTGTCCAGGGATGGCAAGCACACCAGTGAACACCCTCAAGACTCAAGACTCGGGTAGAAGCGCACCCGCTGATACCTACTACATCGACCATCATGCTCCAGGGTCACACGCTGATGGGACGAGCAGTGTGCGACCTCATTCGGAAATACTATTTATACAGGCTCCCTTGAGCCAGTGGAGGTGACGACATCGAGATAACGCACCTGCGCGCCTTAAGAGGTATCTGGACCTACGAATATTTTCGGCAGCCCACGCAGCAACCCCGTGCACACGCCTAATGCCTGCTGACGAGCGTTAATGAAAGTGAAACACGTGTCCAGGGATGGCAAGCACACCAGTGAACACCTTCAAGACTTAAGACTCGGGTAGAAGCGCACCCGCTGATACCTACTACATTGACCATCATGCTCCGGGGTCACACGCTGATGGGACGAGCAGTGTGCGACCTCATTCGGAAATACAATTTATACAGGCTCCCTTGAGCCGGTGGAGGTGACGACTTGAGATAAAAGCACCTGCGAGCCTTAAGAGGTATCTGGACCTACGAATATTTTCGGCAGCCCACGCAGCAACCCCGTGCACACGCCTAATCCCTGCTGACGAGCGTTAATGAACGCGAAACACGTGTCCAGGGATGGCAAGCACACCATTGAACACCCTCAAGACTCAAGACTCGGGTAGAAGCGCACCCGCTGATACCTACTACATCGACCATCATGCTCCGGGGTTCACACGCTGATGGGACGTGCAGTGTGCGACCTCATTCGGAAATACTATTTATACAGGCTCCCTTGAGCCGGTGGAGGTGACGACCTCGAGATAACGCACCTGCGCGCCTTAAGAGGTATCTGGACCTACAAATATTTTTGGCAGCCCACGCAGCAACCCCGTGCACACACCTAATCCCTGCTGACGAGCGTTAATGAACGCAAAACACGTGTCCAGGGATGGCAAGCACACCAGTGAACACCCTCAAGACTCAAGACTCGGGTAGAAGCGCACCCGCTGATACCTACTACATCGACCATCATGCTCCGGGGTCACACGCTGATGAGACGAACAGTGTGCGACCTCATTCGAAAATACTATTTATACAGGCTCCCTTGAGCCGGTGGAGGTGACGACCTTGAGATAACGCACCTGCGCGCCTTAAGAGGTATCTGGACCTACGAATATTTTCGGCAGCCCACGCAGCAACCCGGTGCACACGCCTAATCCCTGCTGACGAGCGTTAATGAACACAAAACACGTGTCCAGGGATGGCAAGCACACCAGTGAACACCCTCAAGACTCAAGACTTGGGTAGAAGCGCACCCACTGATACCTACTACATCGACCATCATGCTCCGGGGTCACACGCTGATGGGACGAGCAGTGTGCGACCTCATTCGGAAATACTATTTATATAGGATCCCTTGAGCCGTTGGAATTGACGACCTCGAGATAACGCACCTGCGCGCCTTAAGAGGTATCTGGACCTACGAATATTTTCGGCAGCCCACGCAGCAACCCAGTGCAGACGCCTAATCCCTGCTGACGAGCGTTAATGAATGCGAAACACGTGTCCAGGGATGGCAAGCACACCAGTGAACACCCTCAAGACTCAAGACTCGGGTAGAAGCGCACCCGCTGATACCTACTACATCGACCATCATGCTCCGGGGTCACACGCTGATGGGACGAGCAGTGTGCGACCTCATTTGGAAATACTATTTATACAGGCTCCCTTGAGCCGGTGGAGGTGACGACCTCGAGATAACGCACCTGCGCGCCTTAAGAGGTATCTGGACCTACGAATATTTTTGGCAGCCCACGCAGCAACCCCGTGCACACGCCTAATCCCTGCTGACGAGCGTTAATGAACGCGAAACACGTGTCCAGGGATGGCAAGCACACCAGTGAACACCCTCAAGACTCAAGACTCGGGTAGAAGCGCACCCGCTGATACCTACTACATAGACCATCATGCTCCGGGGTCAAATGCTGATGGGACGAGCAGTGTGCGACCTCATTCGGAAATACTATTTATACAGGCTCCCTTGAGCCGGTGGAGGTGACTACCTCGAGATAACGCACCTGCGCGCCTTAAGAGGTATCTGGACCTACGAATATTTTCGGCAGCCCACGCAGCAACCCCGTACACACGCCTAATCCCTGCTGACGAGCGTTAATGAACGTGAAACACGTGTCCAGAGATGGCAAGCACACCAGTGAACACCCTCAAGACTCAAGACTCGGGTAGAAGCGCACCCGCTGATACTTACTACATCGACCATCATGCTCCAGGGTCAAACGCTGATGGGACGAGCAGTGTGCGACCTCATTCGGAAATACTATTTATACAGGCTCCCTTGAGCCGGTGGAGGTGACGACCTCGAGATAACGCACCTGCGAGCCTTAAAAGGTATCTGGACCTACGAATATTTTTGGCAGCCCACGCAGCAACCCCTTGCACACGCCTAATCCCTGCTGACGAGCGTTAATGAACGCAAAAACACGTGTCCAGGGATGGCAAGCACACCAGTGAACACCCTCAAGAATCAAGACTTGGGTAGAAGCGCACCCGCTGATACCTACTACATTGACCACCATGCTCCGCGGGTCACACGCTGATGGGACGAGCAGTGTGCGACCTCATTCAGAAATGCAATTCATACCGGCTCCCTTGAGCCGGTGGAGGTGACGACCTCGAGATAACGCACCTGCGTGCCTTAAGAGGTATCTGGACCTATGAATATTTTCGGAAGCCCACGCAGCAACCCCGTGCACACGCCTAATCCCTGCTGACGAGCGTTAATGAACGTGAAACACGTGTCCAGGGATGGCAAGCACACCAGGGAACACCCTCAAGACTCAAGACTCGGGTAGAAGCGCACCCGCTGATACCTACTACATCGACCATCATGCTCCGGGGTCACACGCTGATGGGACGAGCAGTGTGCGACCTCATTCGGAAATACTATTTATACAGGCTCCCTTGAGCCGGTGGAGGTGACAACTTCGAGATAACGCACCTGCATGCCTTAAGAGGTATCTGGACCCATGAATATTTTCGGCAGCCCACGCAGCAACCCCATGCACACGCCTAATCCCTGCTGACGAGCGTTAATGAACGCGAAACACGTGTCCAGGGATGGCAAGCACACCAGTGAACACCCTCAAGACTCAAGACTCGGGTAGAAGCGCACCTGCTGATACTTACTACATCGACCATCATGCTCCAGGGTCAAACGCTGATGGGACGAGCAGTGTGCGACCTCATTCGGAAATACTATTTATACAGGCTCCCTTGAGCCGGTGGAGGTGACGACCTCGAGATAACGCACCTGCGAGCCTTAAAAGGTATCTGGACCTACGAATATTTTTGGGAGCCCACGCAGCAACCCCTTGCACAAGCCTAATCCCTGCTGACGAGCGTTAATGAACGCAAAAACACGTGTCCAGGGATGGCAAGCACACCAGTGAACACCCTCAAGAATCAAGACTTGGGAAGAAGCGCACCCGCTGATACCTACTACATCGACCATCATGCTCCGGGGTCACACGCTGATGGGACGAGCAGTGTGCGACCTCATTCGGAAATACTATTTATACAGGCTCCCTTGAGCCGGTGGAGGTGACGACCTCGAGATAACGCACCTGCGTGCCTTAAGAGGTATCTGGACCTATGAATATTTTTGGCAGCCCACGCTGCAACCCCGTGCACACGCCTAATCCCTGCTGACGAGCGTTAATGAACGTGAAACACGTGTCCATGGATGGCAAGCACACCAGTGAACACCCTCAAGACTCAAGACTCGGGTAGAAGCGCACCCGCTGATACCTACTACATCGACCATCATGCTCCAGGGTCACACGCTGATGGGACGAGCAGTGTGCGACCTCATTCGGAAATACTATTTATACAGGCTCCCTTGAGCCGGTGGAGGTGACGACCTCGAGATAACGCACCTGCGTGCCTTAAGAGGTATCTGGACCTATGAATATTTTTGGCAGCCCAACAGCAACCCCGTGCACATGCCTAATCCCTGCTGACGAGCGTTAATGAACGCAAAACACGTGTCCATGGATGGCAAGCACACCAGTGAACACCCTCAAGACTCAAGACTCGGGTAGAAGCGCACCCGCTGATACCTACTACATCGACCATCATGCTCCAGGGTCACACGCTGATGGGATGAGCAGTGTGCGACCTCATTCGGAAATACTATTTATACAGGCTCCCTTGAGCCGGTGGAGGTGACGACCTCGAGATAACGCACCTGCGCGCCTTAAGAGGTATCTGGACCTACGAATATTTTCAGCAGCCCACGCAGCAACTCCGTGCACACGCCTAATCCTTGCTGACGAGCGTTAATGAATGCGAAACACGTGTCCAGGGATGGCAAGCACACCAGTGCACACCCTCAATACTCAAGACTCGGGTAGAAGCGCACCCGCTGATACCTACTACATCGACCATCATGCTCCAGGGTCACACGCTGATGGGACGAGCAGTGTGCGACCTCATTCTGAAATACTATTTATACAGGCTCCCTTGAGCCAGTGGAGGTGACGACATTGAGATAACACACCTGCGCGCCTTAAGAGGTATCTGGACCAACGAATATTTTCGTCAGCCCACGCAGCAACCTCGTGCACACGCCTAATCCCTGCTGACGAGCATTAATGAACGCGAAACACGTGTCCAAGGATGGCAAGCACACCAGTGAACACCCTCAAGACTCAAGACTCGGGTAGAAGCGCACCCGCTGATACCTACTACATAGACCATCATGCTCCAGGGTCACACGCTGACGGGATGAGCAGTGTGCGACCTCATTCGGAAATACTATTTATACAGGCTCCCTTGAGCCGGTGGAGGTGACGACCTCGAGATAACGCACCTGCGCGCCTTAAGAGGTATCTGGACCTACGAATATTTTCGGCAGCCCACGCAGCAACCCCGTGCACACGCCTAATCCTTGCTGACAAGCGTTAATGAATGCGAAACACGTGTCCAGGGATGGCAAGCACACCAGTGAACACCCTCAAGACTCAAGACTCGGGTAGAAGCGCACCCGCTGATACCTACTACATCGACCATCATGCTCCAGGGTCACACGCTGATGGGACGAGCAGTGTGCGACCTCATTCGGAAATACTATTTATACAGGCTCCCTTGAGCCGGTGGAGGTGACGACCTCGAGATAACGCACCTGCGCTCCTTAAGAGGTATCTAGACCTACGAATATTTTCGGCAGCCCACGCAGCAACCCCATGCACACGCCTAATCCCTGCTGACGAGCGTTAATGAATGCGAAACACGTGTCCAGGGATGGCAAGCACACCAGTGAACACCCTCAAGACTCAAGACTCGGGTAGAAGCGCACCCGCTGATACCTACTACATCGACCATCATGCTCCAGGGTCACACGCTGATGGGACGAGCAGTGTGCGACCTCATTCGGAAATACTATTTATACAGGCTCCCTTGAGCCAGTGGAGGTGACGACATCGAGATAACGCACCTGCGCGCCTTAAGAGGTATCTGTACCTACGAATATTTTCGGCAGCCCACGCAGCAACCCCGTGCACACGCCTAATGCCTGCTGACGAGCGTTAATGAACGTGAAACACGTGTCCAGGGATGGCAAGCACACCAGTGAACACCCTCAAGACTCAAGACTCGGGTAAAAGCGCACCCGCTGATACCTACTACATCGACCACCATGCTCCGGGGTCACACGCTGATGGGACGAGCAGTGTGCGACCTCATTCGGAAATACTATTTATAAAGGCTGCCTTGAGCCGGTGGAGGTGACGACCTCGAGATAACTCACCTGAGTGCCTTAAGAGGTATATGGACCTATGAATATTTTCAGCAGCCCACACAGCAACCCCGTGCACACGCCTAATCCCTGCTGACGAGCGTTAATGAACGCGAAACACGTGTCCAGGGATAGCAAGCACACCAGTGAACACCCTCAAGACTTAAGACTCGGGTAGAAGCGCACCCGCTGATACCTACTACATCGACCATCATGCTCCGGGGTCACACGCTGATGGGACGAGCAGTGTGCGACCTCATTCGGAAATACAATTTATACAGGCTCCCTTGAGCCGGTGGAGGTGACGACTTGAGATAAAAGCACCTGCGAGCCTTAAGAGGTATCTGGACCTACGAATATTTTCGGCAGCCCACGCAGCAACCCCGTGCACACGCCTAATCCCTGCTGACGAGCGTTAATGAACGCGAAACACGTGTCCAGGGATGGCAAGCACACCATTGAACACCCTCAAGACTCAAGACTCGGGTAGAAGCGCACCCGCTGATACCTACTACATCGACCATCATGCTCCGGGGTTCACACGCTGATGGGACGTGCAGTGTGCGACCTCATTCGGAAATACTATTTATACAGGCTCCCTTGAGCCGGTGGAGGTGACGACCTCGAGATAACGCACCTGCGCGCCTTAAGAGGTATCTGGACCTACGAATATTTTCGGCAGCCCACGCAGCAACCACGTGCACACGCCTAATCCCTGCTGACGAGCGTTAATGAACGCAAAACACGTGTCCAGGGATGGCAAGCACACCAGTGAACACCCTCAAGACTCAAGACTCGGGTAGAGGCGCACCCGCTGACACCTACTACATCGACCATCATGCTCCAGGGTCACACGCTGATGGGACGAGCAGTGTGCGACCTCATTCGGAAATACTATTTATACAGGCTCCCTTGAGCCGGTGGAGGTGACGACCTCAAGATAACGCACCTGCGCGCCTTAAGAGGTATCTGGACCTACGAATATTTTCGGCAGCCCACGCAGCAACCCCGTGCACACGCCTAATCCTGGCTGACGAGCATTAATGAACGCGAAACACGTGTCCAGGGATGGCAAGCACACCAGTGAACACCCTCAAGACTCAAGACTCGAGTAGAAGCGCACCCGCTGATACCTACTACATCGACCATCATGCTCCGGGGTCACACGCTGATGGGACGAGCAGTGTGCGACCTCATTCGAAAATACTATTTATACAGGCTCCCTTGAGCCAGTGGAGGTGACGACATCGAGATAACGCACCTGCACGCCTTAAGAGGTATCTGGACCTACGAATATTTTCGGCAGCCCACGCAGCAACCCCGTGCACACGCCTAATGCCTGCTGACGAGCGTTAATGAACGTGAAACACATGTCCAGGGATGGCAAGCACACCAGTGAACACCCTCAAGACTCAAGACTCGGGTAGAAGCGCACCCGCTGATACCTACTACATCGACCATGATGCTCCGGGGTCACACGCTGATGGGACGAGCAGTGTGCGACCTCATTCGGAAATACAATTTATACAGGCTCCCTTGAGCCGGTGGAGGTGACGACTTGAGATAAACGCACCTGCGAGCATTAAGAGGTATCTGGACCTACGAATATTTTCGGCAGCCCACGCAGCAACCCCGTGCACACGCCTAATCCCTGCTGACGAGCGTTATTGACCGCGAAACACGTGTCCAGGGATGGCAAGCACACCATTGAACACCCTCAAGACTCAAGACTCGGGTAGAAGCGCACCCGCTGATACCTACTACATCGACCATCATGCTCCGGGGTCACACGCTGATGGGACGAGCAGTGTGCGACCTCATTCGGAAATACTATTTATACAGGCTCCCTTGAGCCAATGGAGGTGACGACATCGAGATAACGCACCTGCGCGCCTTAAGAGGTATCTGGACCTACGAATATTTTCGGCAGCCCACGCAGCAACCCTGTGCACACGCCTAATCCCTGCTGACGAGCGTTAATGAACGCGAAACACGTGTCCAGGGATGGCAAGCACACCAGTGAACACCCTCAAGACTTAAGACTCGGGTAGAAGCGCACCCGCTGATACCTACTACATCGACCATCATGCTCTGGGGTCACACGCTGATGGGACGAGCAGTGTGCGACCTCATTCGGAAATACTATTTATACAGGCTCCCTTGAGCCGGTGGAGGTGACGACCTCAAGATAACGCACCTGCGCGCCTTAAGAGGTATCTGGACCTACGAATATTTTCGGCAGCCCACGCAGCAACCCCGTGCACACGCCTAATCCCTGCTGACGGTCGTTAATGAATGCGAAACACGGGTCCAGGGATGGCAAGCACACCAGTGAACACCCTCAAGACTCAGGACTCGGGTAGAAGCGCACCCGCTGATACCTACTACATCGACCATCATGCTCCGGGGTCACACGCTGATGGGACGAGCAGTGTGCGACCTCATTCAGAAATACTATTTATACAGGCTCCCTTGAGCCGGTGGAGGTGACGACCTCGAGATAACGCACCTGCACGGCTTAAGAGGTATCTGGACCTACGAATATTTTCGGCAGCCCACGCAGCAACCCCGTGCACACGCCTAATCCCTGCTGACGAGCGTTAATGAATGCGAAACACGTGTCCAGGGATGGCAAGCACACCAGTGAACACCCTCAAGACTCAAGATTCGGGGAGAAGCGCACCCGCTGATACCTACTACATCGACCATCATGCTCCAGGGTCACACGCTGATGGGACGAGCAGTGTGCGACCTCATTCGGAAATACTATTTATACAGGCTCCCTTGAGCCAGTGGAGGTGACGACATCGAGATAACACACCTGCGCGCCTTAAGAGGTATCTGGACCTACGAATATTTTCGGCAGCCCACGCAGCAACCCCGTGCACACGCCTAATGCCTGCTGACGAGCGTTAATGAACGTGAAACACGTGTCCAGGGATGGCAAGCACACCAGTGAACACCCTCAAGACTCAAGACTCGTGTAGAAGCGCACCCGCTGATACCTACTACATCGACCATCATGCTCCGGGGTCACACGCTGATGGGACGAGCAGTGTGCGACCTCATTCGGAAATACTATTTATACAGGCTCCCTTGAGCCGGTGGAGGTGACGACCTCGAGATAACGCACCTGCACGGCTTAAGAGGTATCTGGACCTACGAATATTTTCGGCAGCCCACGCAGCAACCCCGTGCACACGCCTAATCCCTGCTGACGAGCGTTAATGAATGCGAAACACGTGTCCAGGGATGGCAAGCACACCAGTGAACACCCTCAAGACTCAAGATTCGGGGAGAAGCGCACCCGCTGATACCTACTACATCGACCATCATGCTCCAGGGTCACACGCTGATGGGACGAGCAGTGTGCGACCTCATTCGTAAATACTATTTATACAGGCTCCCTTGAGCCAGTGGAGGTGACGACATCGAGATAACACACCTGCGCGCCTTAAGAGGTATCTGGACCTACGAATATTTTCGGCAGCCCACGCAGCAACCCCGTGCACACGCCTAATGCCTGCTGACGAGCGTTAATGAACGTGAAACACGTGTCCAGGGATGGCAAGCCCACCAGTGAACACCCTCAAGACTCAAGACTCGGGTAGAAGCGCACCCGCTGATACCTACTACATCGACCATCATGCTCCGGGGTCACACGCTGATGGGACGAGCAGTGTGCGACCTCATTCGGAAATACTATTTATACAGGCTCCCTTGAGCCGGTGGAGGTGACGACCTTGAGATAACGCACCTGCGCGCCTTAAAAGGTATCTGGACCTACGAATATTTTCGGCAGCCCACGCAGCAACCCAGTGCACACGCCTAATCCCTGCTGACGAGCGTTAATGAACGCAAAACACGTGTCCAGGGATGGCAAGCACACCAGTGAACACCCTCAAGACTCAAGACTTGGGTAGAAGCGCACCCACTGATACCTACTACATCGACCATCATGCTCCGGGGTCACACGCTGATGGGACGAGCAGTGTGCGACCTCATTCTGAAATACTATTTATACAGGCTCCCTTGAGCCAGTGGAGGTGACGACATTGAGATAACACACCTGCGCGCCTTAAGAGGTATCTGGACCTACGAATATTTTCGGCAGCCCACGCAGCAACCCCGTGCACACGCCTAATCCCTGCTGACGAGCGTTAATGAATGCGAAACACGTGTCCAGGGGTGGCAAGCACACCAGTGAACACCCTCAAGACTCGGGTAGAAGCGCATCCGCTGATACCTACCATATCGACCATCATGCTCCAGGGTCACACGCTGATGGGACGAGCAGTGTGCGACCTCATTCTGAAATACTATTTATACAGGCTCCCTTGAGCCAGTGGAGGTGACGACATTGAGATAACACACCTGCGCTCCTTAAGAGGTATCTGGACCAACGAATATTTTCGGCAGCCCACGCAGCTACCCTGTGCACACGCCTAATCCCTGCTGACGAGCATTAATGAACGCGAAACACGTGTCCAAGGATGGCAAGCACACCAGTGAACACCCTCAAGACTCGGGTAGAAGCGCACCCGCTGATACCTACTACATCGACCATCATGCTCCAGGGTCACACGCTGATGGGACGAGCAGTGTGCGACCTCATTTGGAAATACTATTTATACAGGCTCCCTTGAGCCGGTGGAGTTGACGACCTCGAGATAACGCACCTGCGCGCCTTAAGAGGTATCTGGACCTACAAATATTTTCGGCAGCCCACGCAGCAACCCCGTGCACACACCTATTCCCTGCTGATGAGCGTTAATGAATGCGAAACACGTGTCCAGGGATGACAAGCACACCAGTGAACACCCTCAAGACTCAAGACTCGGGTAGAAGCGCACCCGCTGATACCTACTACATCAACCATCATGCTCCAGGGTCACACGTTGATGGGACGAGCAGTATGCGACCTCATTCGGAAATACTATTTATACAGGCTCCCTTGAGCCAGTGGAGGTGACGACATCGAGATAACGCACCTGCGCGCCTTAAGAGGTATCTGGACCTACGAATATTTTCGGCAGCCCACGCAGCAACCCTGTGCACACGCCTAATCCCTGCTGACGAGCGTTAATGAACGCGAAACACGTGTCCAGGGATGGCAAGCACACCAGTGATCACCCTCAAGACCTAAGACTCGGGTAGAAGCGCACCCGCTGATACCTACTACATCGACCATCATGCTTTGGGGTCACACGCTGATGGGACGAGCAGTGTGCGACCTCATTCGGAAATACTATTTATACAGGCTCCCTTGAGCCGGTGGAGGTGACGACCTCAATATAACGCACCTGCGCGCCTTAAGAGGTATCTGGACCTACGAATATTTTCGGCAGCCCACGCAGCAACCCCGTGCACACGCCTAATCCCTGCTGACGGTCGTTAATGAATGCGAAACACGGGTCCAGGGATGGCAAGCACACCAGTGAACACACTCAAGACTCAAGACTCGGGTAGAAGCGCACCCGCTGATACCTACTACATCGACCATCATGCTCCGGGGTCACACGCTGATGGGACGAGCAGTGTGCGACCTCATTCGGAAATACTATTTATACAGGCTCCCTTGAGCCGGTGGAGGTGACAACCTCGAGATAACGCACCTGCGTGCCTTAAGAGGTATCTGGACCTATGAATATTTTCGGCAGCCCACGCAGCAACCCCGTGCACACGCCTAATCCCGGCTGACGAGCATTAATGAACGCGAAACACGTGTCCAGGGATGGCAAGCACACCAGTGAACACCCTCAAGACTCAGGACTCGGGTAGAAGCGCACCCGCTGATACCTACTACATCGACCATCATGCTCCGGGGTCACACGCTGATGGGACGAGCCGTGTGCGACCTCATTCGGAAATACTATTTATACAGGCTCCCTTGAGCCGGTGGAGGTGATGACCTCGAGATAACGCACCTGCACGACTTAAGAGGTATCTGGACCTACAAATATTTTCGGCAGACCAAGCAGCAACCCCGTACACACGCCTAATCCCTGCTGACGAGCGTTAATGAATGCAAAACATGTGTCCAGGGATGGCAAGCACACCAGTGAACACCCTCAAGACTCAAGATTCGGGGAGAAGCGCACCCGCTGATACCTACTACATCGACCATCATGCTCCAGGGTCACACGCTGATGGGACGAGCAGTGTGCGACCTCATTCGGAAATACTATTTATACAGGCTCCCTTGAGCCAGTGGAGGTGACGACATCGAGATAACACACCTGCGCGCCTTAAGAGGTATCTGGACCTACGAATATTTTCGGCAGCCCACGCAGCAACCCCGTGCACACGCCTAATGCCTGCTGAAGAGCGTTAATGAACAAGAAACACGTGTCCAGGGATGGCAAGCACACCAGTGAACACCCTCAAGACTCAAGACTCGGGTAGAAGCGCACCCGCTGATACCTACTACATCGACCATCATGCTCCGGGGTCACACGCTGATGGGACGAGCAGTGTGCGACCTCATTCGGAAATACTATTTATACAGGCTCCCTTGAGCCGGTGGAGGTGACCACCTCGAGATAACGCACCTGTGAGCCTTAAGAGGTATCTGGATCTACGAATATTTTCGGCAGCCCATGCAGCAACCCCGTGCAAACGCCTAATCCCTGCTGACGAGCGTTAATGAAAGCGAAACACGTGTCCAGGGATGGCAAGCACACCAGTGAACACCCTCAAGACTCAAGACTCGGGTAGAAGTGCACCCGCTAAAACCTACTACATCGACCATCATGCTCCAGGGTTCACACGCTGATGGGACGTGCAGTGTGCGACCTCATTCGGAAATACTATTTATACAGGCTCCCTTGAGCCGGTGGAGGTGACGACCTCGAGATAACGCACCTGCGCGCCTTAAGAGGTATCTGGACCTACGAATATTTTCGGCAGCCCACGCAGCAACCACGTGCACACGCCTAATCCCTGCTGACGAGCGTTAATGAACGCAAAACACGTGTCCAGGGATGGCAATCACACCAGTGAACACCCTCAAGACTCAAGACTCGGGTAGAAGCGCACCCGCTGATACCTACTACATCGACCATCATGCTCCGGGGTCACACGCTGATGGGACGAGCAGTGTGCGACCTCATTCGGAAATACAATTTATACAGGCTCCCTTGAGCCGGTGGAGGTGACGACTTGAGATAAACGCACCTGCGAGCCTTAAGAGGTATCTGGACCTACGAATATTTTCGGCAGCCCATGCAGCAACCCCTCGCACACGCCTAATCCCTGCTGACGAGCGTTAATGACCGCGAAACACGTGTCCAGGGATGGCAATCACACCAGTGAACACCCTCAAGACTCAAGACTCGGGTAGAAGCGCACCCGCTGATACCTACTACATCGACCATCATGCTCCGGGGTCACACGCTGATGGGACGAGCAGTGTGCGACCTCATTCGGAAATACAATTTATACAGGCTCCCTTGAGCCGGTGGAGGTGACGACTTGAGATAAACGCACCTGCGAGCCTTAAGAGGTATCTGGACCTACGAATATTTTCGGCAGCCCATGCAGCAACCCCTCGCACACGCCTAATCCCTGCTGACGAGCGTTAATGACCGCGAAACACGTGTCCAGGGATGGCAAGCACACCATTGAACACCCTCAAGACTCAAGACTCGGGTAGAAGCGCACCCGCTGATACCTACTACATCGACCATCATGCTCTGGGGCCACACGCTGATGGGACGAGCAGTGTGCGACCTCATTCGGAAATACTATTTATACAGGCTCCCTTGAGCCGGTGGAGGTGACGACCTCAATATAACGCACCTGCGCGCCTTAAGAGGTATCTGGACCTACGAATATTTTCGGCAGCCCACGCAGCAACCCCGTGCACACGCCTAATCCCTGCTGACGGTCGTTAATGAATGCGAAACACGGGTCCAGGGATGGCAAGCACACCAGTGAACACACTCAAGACTCAAGACTCGGGTAGAAGCGCACCCGCTGATACCTACTACATCGACCATCATGCTCCGGGGTCACACGCTGATGGGACGAGCAGTGTGCGACCTCATTCGGAAATACTATTTATACAGGCTCCCTTGAGCCGGTGGAGGTGACAACCTCGAGATAACGCACCTGCGTGCCTTAAGAGGTATCTGGACCTATGAATATTTTCGGCAGCCCACGCAGCAACCCCGTGCACACGCCTAATCCCGGCTGACGAGCATTAATGAACGCGAAACACGTGTCCAGGGATGGCAAGCACACCAGTGAACACCCTCAAGACTCAGGACTCGGGTAGAAGCGCACCCGCTGATACCTACTACATCGACCATCATGCTCCGGGGTCACACGCTGATGGGACGAGCAGTGTGCGACCTCATTCGGAAATACTATTTATACAGGCTCCCTTGAGCCGGTGGAGGTGATGACCTCGAGATAACGCACCTGCACGACTTAAGAGGTATCTGGACCTACAAATATTTTCGGCAGCCCAAGCAGCAACCCCGTACACACGCCTAATCCCTGCTGACGAGCGTTAATGAATGCAAAACATGTGTCCAGGGATGGCAAGCACACCAGTGAACACCCTCAAGACTCAAGATTCGGGGAGAAGCGCACCCGCTGATACCTACTACATCGACCATCATGCTCCAGGGTCACACGCTGATGGGACGAGCAGTGTGCGACCTCATTCGGAAATACTATTTATACAGGCTCCCTTGAGCCAGTGGAGGTGACGACATCGAGATAACACACCTGCGCGCCTTAAGAGGTATCTGGACCTACGAATATTTTCGGCAGCCCACGCAGCAACCCCGTGCACACGCCTAATGCCTGCTGAAGAGCGTTAATGAACAAGAAATACGTGTCCAGGGATGGCAAGCACACCAGTGAACACCCTCAAGACTCAAGACTCGGGTAGAAGCGCACCCGCTGATACCTACTACATCGACCATCATGCTCCGGGGTCACACGCTGATGGGACGAGCAGTGTGCGACCTCATTCGGAAATACTATTTATACAGGCTCCCTTGAGCCGGTGGAGGTGACCACCTCGAGATAACGCACCTGTGAGCCTTAAGAGGTATCTGGATCTACGAATATTTTCGGCAGCCCATGCAGCAACCCCGTGCACACGCCTAATCCCTGCTGACGAGCGTTAATGAAAGCGAAACACGTGTCCAGGGATGGCAAGCACACCAGTGAACACCCTCAAGACTCAAGACTCGGGTAGAAGTGCACCCGCTAAAACCTACTACATCGACCATCATGCTCCAGGGTTCACACGCTGATGGGACGTGCAGTGTGCGACCTCATTCGGAAATACTATTTATACAGGCTCCCTTGAGCCGGTGGAGGTGACGACCTCGAGATAACGCACCTGCGCGCCTTAAGAGGTATCTGGACCTACGAATATTTTCGGCAGCCCACGCAGCAACCACGTGCACACGCCTAATCCCTGCTGACGAGCGTTAATGAACGCAAAACACGTGTCCAGGGATGGCAATCACACCAGTGAACACCCTCAAGACTCAAGACTCGGGTAGAAGCGCACCCGCTGATACCTACTACATCGACCATCATGCTCCGGGGTCACACGCTGATGGGACGAGCAGTGTGCGACCTCATTCGGAAATACAATTTATACAGGCTCCCTTGAGCCGGTGGAGGTGACGACTTGAGATAAACGCACCTGCGAGCCTTAAGAGGTATCTGGACCTACGAATATTTTCGGCAGCCCATGCAGCAACCCCTCGCACACGCCTAATCCCTGCTGACGAGCGTTAATGACCGCGAAACACGTGTCCAGGGATGGCAATCACACCAGTGAACACCCTCAAGACTCAAGACTCGGGTAGAAGCGCACCCGCTGATACCTACTACATCGACCATCATGCTCCGGGGTCACACGCTGATGGGACGAGCAGTGTGCGACCTCATTCGGAAATACAATTTATACAGGCTCCCTTGAGCCGGTGGAGGTGACGACTTGAGATAAACGCACCTGCGAGCCTTAAGAGGTATCTGGACCTACGAATATTTTCGGCAGCCCATGCAGCAACCCCTCGCACACGCCTAATCCCTGCTGACGAGCGTTAATGACCGCGAAACACGTGTCCAGGGATGGCAAGCACACCATTGAACACCCTCAAGACTCAAGACTCGGGTAGAAGCGCACCCGCTGATACCTACTACATCGACCATCATGCTCCGGGGTCACACGCTGATGGGACGAGCAGTGTGCGACCTCATTCGGAAATACTATTTATACAGGCTCCCTTGAGCCGGTGGAGGTGATGACCTCGAGATAACGCACCTCCGTGCCTTAAGAGGTATCTGGACCTATGAATATTTTCGGCAGCCCACGCAGCAACCCCGTGCACACGCTTTATCCCGGCTGACGAGCATTAATGAACGCGAAACACGTGTCTAGGGATGGCAAGCACACCAGTGAACACCCTCAAGACTCAAGTAGAAGCGCACCCGCTGATACCTACTATGTCGACCATCATGCTCCGGGGTCACACGCTGATGGGACGAGCAGTGTGCGACCTCATTCGGAAATACTATTTATACAGGCTCCCTTGAGCCGGTGGAGGTGACGACCTCGAGATAACGCACCTGCGCACCTTAAGAGGTATCTGGACCTACGAATATTTTCGGCAGCCCACGCAGCAACCCCGTGCACACGCCTTATCCCTGCTGACGAGCGTTAATGAACGCGAAACACGTGTCCATGGATGGCAAGCACACCAGTGAACACCCTCAAGACTCAAGACTCGGGTAGAAGCGCACCCGCTGATACCTACTACATCGACCAACATGCTCCAGGGTCACACGCTGATGGGACGAGCAGTGTGCGACCTCATTCGGAAATACTATTTATACAGGCTCCCTTGAGCCGGTGGAGGTGACGACCTCGAGATAACGCACCTGCGCGCCTTAAGAGGTATCTGGACCTACGAATATTTTCGGCAGCCCACGCAGCAACCCCGTGCACACGCCTAATCCCTGCTGACAAGCGTTAATGAATGCGAAACACGTGTCCAGGGATGGCAAGCACACCAGTGAACACCCTCAAGACTCAAGACTCGGGTAGAAGCGCACCCGCTGATACCTACTACATCGACCATCATGCTCCAGGGTCACACGCTGATGGGACGAGCAGTGTGCGACCTCATTCTGAAATACTATTTATACAGGCTCCCTTGAGCCAGTGGAGGTGACGACATTGCGATAACACACCTGCGCTCCTTAAGAGGTATCTGGACCAACGAATATTTTCGGCAGCCCACGCAGCAACCCCGTGCACACGCCTAATCCCTGCTGACGAGCATTAATGAACGCGAAACACGTGTCCAAGGATGGCAAGCACACCAGTGAACACCCTCAAGACTCAAGACTCGGGTAGAAGCGCACCCGCTGATACCTACTACATCGACCATCATGCTCCAGGGTCACACGCTGATGGGACGAGCAGTGTGCGACCTCATTCGGAATTACTATTTATACAGGCTCCCTTGAGCCGGTGGAGGTGACGACCTCGAGATAACGCATCTGCGCGCCTTAAGAGGTATCTGGACCAACGAATATTTTCGGCAGCCCACGCAGCAACCCCGTGCACACGCCTAATCCCTGCTGACGAGCATTAATGAACGCGAAACACGTGTCCAAGGATGGCAAGCACACCAGTGAACACCCTCAAGACTCGGGTAGAAGCGCACCCGCTGATACCTACTACATCGACCATCATGCTCCAGGGTCACACGCTGATGGGACGAGCAGTGTGCGACCTCATTTGGAAATACTATTTATACAGGCTCCCTTGAGCCGGTGGAGTTGACGACCTCGAGATAACGCACCTGCGCGCCTTAAGAGGTATCTGGACCTACGAATATTTTCGGCAGCCCACGCAGCAACCCCGTGCACGCGCCTATTCCCGGCTGACGAGCGCTAATGAATGCGAAACACGTGTCCAGGGATGACAAGCACACCAGTGAACACCCTCAAGACTCAAGACTCGGGTAGAAGCGCACCCGCTGATACCTACTACATCGACCATCATGCTCCAGGGTCACACGCTGATGGGACGAGCAGTATGCGACCTCATTCGTAAATACTATTTATACAGGCTCCCTTGAGCCAGTGGAGGTGACGACATCGAGATAACGCACCTGCGCGCCTTAAGAGGTATCTGGACCTACGAATATTTTCGGCAGCCCACGCAGCAACCCTGTGCACACTCCTAATCCCTGCTGACGAGCGTTAATGAATGCGAAACACGTGTCCAGGGATGGCAAGCACACCAGTGAACACCCTCAAGACTTAAGACTCGGGTAGAAGCGCACCCGCTGATACCTACTACATCGACCATCATGCTCTGGGGTCACACGCTGATGGGACGAGCAGTGTGCGACCTCATTCGGAAATACTATTTATACAGGCTCCCTTGAGCCGGTGGAGGTGACGACCTCAAGATAACGCACCTGCGCGCCTTAAGAGGTATCTGGACCTACGAATATTTTCGGCAGCCCACGCAGCAACCCCATGCACACGCCTAATCCCGGCTGACGAGCATTAATGAACGCGAAACACGTGTCCAGGGATGGCAAGCACACCAGTGAACACCCTCAAGACTCAGGACTCGGGTAGAAGCGCACCCGCTGATACCTACTACATCGACCATCATGCTCCGGGGTCACACGCTGATGGGACGAGCAGTGTGCGACCTCATTCGGAAATACTATTTATAGAGGCTCCCTTGAGCCGGTGGAGGTGACGACCTCGAGATAACGCACCTGCACGGCTTAAGAGGTATCTGGACCTACGAATATTTTCGGCAGCCCACGCAGCAACCCCGTGCACACGCCTAATCCCTGCTGACGAGCGTTAATGAATGCGAAACACGTGTCCAGGGATGGCAAGCACACCAGTGAACACCCTCAAGACTCAAGATTCGGGGAGAAGCGCACCCGCTGATACCTACTACATCGACCATCATGCTCCAGGGTCACACGCTGATGGGACGAGCAGTGTGCGACCTCATTCGGAAATACTATTTATACAGGCTCCCTTGAGCCGGTGGAGGTGATGACCTCGAGATAACGCACCTCCGTGCCTTAAGAGGTATCTGGACCTATGAATATTTTCGGCAGCCCACGCAGCAACCCCGTGCACACGCTTTATCCCGGCTGACGAGCATTAATGAACGCGAAACACGTGTCAAGGGATGGCAAGCACACCAGTGAACACCCTCAAGACTCAAGTAGAAGCGCACCCGCTGATACCTACTATGTCGACCATCATGCTCCGGGGTCACACGCTGATGGGACGAGCAGTGTGCGACCTCATTCGGAAATACTATTTATACAGGCTCCCTTGAGCCGGTGGAGGTGACGACCTCGAGATAACGCACCTGCGCACCTTAAGAGGTATCTGGACCTACGAATATTTTCGGCAGCCCACGCAGCAACCCCGTGCACACGCCTTATCCCTGCTGACGAGCGTTAATGAACGCGAAACACGTGTCCATGGATGGCAAGCACACCAGTGAACACCCTCAAGACTCAAGACTCGGGTAGAAGCGCACCCGCTGATACCTACTACATCGACCAACATGCTCCAGGGTCACACGCTGATGGGACGAGCAGTGTGCGACCTCATTCGGAAAAACTATTTATACAGGCTCCCTTGAGCCGGTGGAGGTGACGACCTCGAGATAACGCACCTGCGCGCCTTAAGAGGTATCTGGACCTACGAATATTTTCGGCAGCCCACGCAGCAACCCCGTGCACACGCCTAAACCCTGCTGACAAGCGTTAATGAATGCGAAACACGTGTCCAGGGATAGCAAGCACACCAGTGAACACCCTCAAGACTCAAGACTCGGGTAGAAGCGCACCCGCTGATACCTACCACATCGACCATCATGCTCCAGGGTCACACGCTGATGGGACGAGCAGTGTGCGACCTCATTCTGAAATACTATTTATACAGGCTCCCTTGAGCCAGTGGAGGTGACGACATTGCGATAACACACCTGCGCTCCTTAAGAGGTATCTGGACCAACGAATATTTTCGGCAGCCCACGCAGCAACCCCGTGCACACGCCTAATCCCTGCTGACGAGCATTAATGAACGCGAAACACGTGTCCAAGGATGACAAGCACACCAGTGAACACCCTCAAGACTCAAGACTCGGGTAGAAGCGCACCCGCTGATACCTACCACATCGACCATCATGCTCCAGGGTCACACGCTGATGGGACGAGCAGTGTGCGACCTCATTCGGAATTACTATTTATACAGGCTCCCTTGAGCCGGTGGAGGTGACGACCTCGAGATAACGCATCTGCGCGCCTTAAGAGGTATCTGGACCAACGAATATTTTCGGCAGCCCACGCAGCAACCCCGTGCACACGCCTAATCCCTGCTGACGAGCATTAATGAACGCGAAACACGTGTCCAAGGATGGCAAGCACACCAGTGAACACCCTCTAGACTCGGGTAGAAGCGCACCCGCTGATACCTACTACATCGACCATCATGCTCCAGGGTCACACGCTGATGGGACGAGCAGTGTGCGACCTCATTTGGAAATACTATTTATACAGGCTCCCTTGAGCCGGTGGAGTTGACGACCTCGAGATAACGCACCTGCGCGCCTTAAGAGGTATCTGGACCTACGAATATTTTCGGCAGCCCACGCAGCAACCCCGTGCACACGCCTATTCCCGGCTGACGAGCGCTAATGAATGCGAAACACGTGTCATGGGATGACAAGCACACCAGTGAACACCCTCAAGACTCAAGACTCGGGTAGAAGCGCACCCGCTGATACCTACTACATCGACCATCATGCTCCAGGGTCACACGCTGATGGGACGAGCAGTATGCGACCTCATTCGTAAATACTATTTATACAGGCTCCCTTGAGCCAGTGGAGGTGACGACATCGAGATAACGCACCTGCGCGCCTTAAGAGGTATCTGGACCTACGAATATTTTCGGCAGCCCACGCAGTAACCCTGTGCACACTCCTAATCCCTGCTGACGAGCGTTAATGAACGCGAAACACGTGTCCAGGGATGGCAAGCACACCAGTGAACACCCTCAAGACTTAAGACTCGGGTAGAAGCGCACCCGCTGATACCTACTACATCGACCATCATGCTCTGGGGTCACACGCTGATGGGACGAGCAGTGTGCGACCTCATTCGGAAATACTATTTATACAGGCTCCCTTGAGCCGGTGGAGGTGACGACCTCAAGATAACGCACCTGCGCGCCTTAGGAGGTATCTGGACCTACGAATATTTTCGGCAGCCCACGCAGCAACCCCATGCACACGCCTAATCCCGGCTGACGAGCATTAATGAACGCGAAACACGTGTCCAGGGATGGCAAGCACACCAGTGAACACCCTCAAGACTCAGAACTCGGGTAGAAGCGCACCCGCTGATACCTACTACATCGACCATCATGCTCCGGGGTCACACGCTGATGGGACGAGCAGTGTGCGACCTTATTCGGAAATACTATTTATACAGGCTCCCTTGAGCCGGTGGAGGTGACGACCTCGAGATAACGCACCTGCACGGCTTAAGAGGTATCTGGACCTACGAATATTTTCGGCAGCCCACGCAGCAACCCCGTGCACACGCCTAATCCCTGCTGACGAGCGTTAATGAATGCGAAACACGTGTCCAGGGATGGCAAGCACACCAGTGACCACCCTCAATACTCAAGATTCGGGGAGAAGCGCACCCGCTGATCCCTACTACATCGACCATCATGCTCCAGGGTCACACGCTGATGGGACGAGCAGTGTGCGACCTCATTCGGAAATACTATTTATACAGGCTCCCTTGAGCCAGTGGAGGTGACGACATCGAGATAACACACCTGCGCGCCTTAAGAGGTATCTGGACCTACGAATATTTTCGGCAGCCCACGCAGCAACCCCGTGCACACGCCTAATGCCTGCTGACGAGCGTTAATGAACGTGAAACACGTGTCCAGGGATGGCAAGCACACCAGTGAACACCCTCAAGACTCAAGACTCGGGTAGAAGCGCACCCGCTGATACCTACTACATCGACCATCATGCTCCGGGGTCACACGCTGATTGGACGAGCAGTGTGCGACCTCATTCGGAAATACTATTTATACAGGCTCCCTTGAGCCGGTGGAGGTGACGACCTTGAGATAACGCACCTGCGCGCCTTAAGAGGTATCTGGACCTACGAATATTTTCGGCAGCCCACGCAGCAACCCAGTGCACACGCCTAATCCCTGCTGACGAGCGTTAATGAACGCAAAACACGTGTCCAGGGATGGCAAGCACACCAGTGAACACCCTCAAGACTCAAGACTTGGGTAGAAGCGCACCCACTGATACCTACTACATCGACCATCATGCTCCGGGGTCACACGCTGATGGGATGAGCAGTGTGCGACCTCATTCTGAAATACTATTTATACAGGCTCCCTTGAGCCAGTGGAGGTGACGACATTGAGATAACACACCTGCGCTCCTTAAGAGGTATCTGGACCAACGAATATTTTCGGCAGCCCACGCAGCAACCCCGTGCACACGCCTAATCCCTGCTGACGAGCGTTAATGAACGCGAAACATGTGTCCATGGATGGCAAGCACACCAGCGAACACCCTCAAGACTCAAGACTCGGGTAGAAGCGCACCCGCTGATACCTACTGTAGGAAGGTAGATCCCTGACTATGGTTGCCCCCAACTTTTTGCCTGGTGTTTTGCTGGTTTTCTGACTTAGTTGACCTGGGGCCCTGCTTTTCAGGACCCCAGGCCTACTGCTCTCTCTGTAAAATGGATTCCATGTACCTTAGGTACATATCTAATTGGATACTGAGTCACCTTATCAGTCCCTGTACAGTGTACCTTAGGTACCCAGGGCATAGGTGTACCCAGGGCCTACCAGGGGCTGCAGCATGTATTATGCCACCCCTGGCTGGCCATCCAAATCTGACACAACTGGCTGCTTGACAGCTGGGGCAAGGTGGTGTAATCACCCTTTGCTTTAGATATAGTATACCTATGTCTAACCCTAAAAATGGACACACAGATCTCCTATCAGTCACTCCTATGGCAGGCCTTAACAATCCTGAAGGCAGAGTGCTTGGAATCGTGTGAGATAGTGCTCTGGCATGAGCTGAGCCTGTCTGCGGCTTTCGGGATCCATCCCTTAGCCGTTTCCATGATATCGCATACCATATACTCTTAAGTGCATTATAATCCTCGCGGTTATATGCCAACTCTGGTATCGCTTTATCAAAACATGTCGAGTAAGGTGTCATACGAATTGGAATACTAACCCCTCGCCAATTCTGGCGACGGGGTTAGCATTCCACCCTTCTAGAGGGACACGACATGTATGTAACCTGTAACCCCGGTTAAAGTCAGACATAGCCTCAGCTCCACAAGATGGATGCTGCCACCGAGACACAAGTCTGCCCTCCTGCTGCTGGGAGTCCTCCCAGAGCAGGAGGCAAGGACAAAGGGTTTCCTGCCAGGGGCGGTGCCAGCACCGTCCCAGACAGGATTTTGTGTATTCTAGGTAGGCAGGGCTACAGAGGAAGGTGACTGCAAGTGGCACCCCGGTGCTCACTGTGCATAGGCCGGCTTGAACCAGTTCCAGGGGCACACCAGCCCCTGAGCTGGGGAAAGCCCGCCAAAGGAGAGGGGTGTAACCACCCCCCTCCTGGTCCCACCCATAGGGCAGGACTTAGTCGCGTGCCAGCCCCCTTTTCCAAGATAAAGGTAGGAGCAGGCCCCCTTCCAAATTAGATCATCTTTGGAATCAAGACACGACTTTCTACGAAAGGACATCAAGATTTCTTCTTCAAGATTCTCCCTTGTGACTAAGGAGTAGTCACCCTGCATCCGCAGGCACCATCTTAAGAACACTGCGGTCTGCTGCAAGTCCTTCCTCCGGAATCTGACTGCCCAGCTCGACGAGAACCGGCTTCCCTGGCACCTCTGACCTCTACCCACCTCTACAGCTAAGCTGAGAACCGTGGGTGCGACGAGACCTCGAGGGACCGGCCATCTTCAAGACTACACGACTTCTTTCCAGCACGACCGCCGAGGGATCCTCTGGTGAGTGCTTTGGGGTCCGAGAAGCCCCGACCCTGAGCAGCCCCTGCACCGAAGTTCAGCCTCCCAGCATCTCCACGATCTGCGTGGGGCCCTTCTGCTTTTTGCTGCTCACCGCGTTGTTTGGCTACTAGCCCGCTGGCTTGTGGCCTTCTTAACGACGCCCGACGACATCACTGTTGCTGGTCTGGTTGCTCCAGACTGGCCCTTGCTCCCTTCAAAGAGAGGAGCACCCCGGACCCTCCTGGTCCACTCCAGACGCCATTTTAGGTCCACCGCGTGGGCTTGAATTTGCCAAGACTTGTTGCCCCAATTCTGGGTCCAGCGACGTCGAGAGCATCATCCATCGTGGGACAGCTCGTACCTCCATCCTGGTCGCCGACAACGCCTCCTGGTCCGTGAGACTACAGAGCCCAGCGTCGCCCACTCACCTAGTCGAGGTGACTACCATCCGGTGCCCTCCTGGTGCCACCTGACTACTGGCTAGTAGTCACGAACTTGGTCCCCTCTGCTTTCAGGTGTCATCTATCTTCGATCCAGGCTTGGATCACCCGAACAATCTTCACTGGTCGCCTGCCAGCAACTCCTTTCCTTCAGGCTCCTGGTTCGTCAACGGAGAATCCCGACGTCTTTTCAGACCTATGCAGCTGCAGCCCCTGGACTAGGTAACTTCGGCATTTCGGTGCCTCAGCATAGCCTCACTATCCAAGGGTCCAGATCCACTTTCGTTTTTGACCTACCTAGTCGGGTTCGCCCGAAAACACTAACTTTGCATTTACTAGGATCCATAGACTTTGTTCCGCATTCCGCGTGAGAGTTCCCACTCTGCACACGACGTCCCTAGGTCTCCTGCTAGCAATCTAAAGGTTCAGTAGTCCAGTCCTAGCGATCCCAAAGCCTATGAGAGTAGTACTTACCTGCTAGTAATTTCGCATTCCACTTTTGTAGTATATGGTTTTTCGTGCCCCTCGGGCATTTGTGTAAATTGTGCGACTTAAAGTATTTTCTTAAGAGTTTTGTTGTGTGCTTAGCTCCCTGACTCATAAAGAGTTCAGGGTAGACTTGTTATAAATAAATATCTGTTTATTTTCATAACAACTTGTGTGGTGTCCTTTCACTTGGTGTTCAAGGGGTAATGTGATGGTAAAACAGCTGGCTTAACACGCCCTCTAGAGTCTTAGCCTTAGACTGCTCGTATCCATGCTACTAGGATAGCTGGTCTATAAGGTTGACTTACAACCAATCATCAATAAGGGTTGTTTGGACTGATACAAAGTGCTCACTAGAATAGTGAACATTATATATCAGGCCAACTTCTCACACCTACTACATCGACCAACATGCTCCAGGGTCACACGCTGATGGGACGAGCAGTGTGCGACCTCATTCGGAAATACTATTTATACAGGCTCCCTTGAGCCGGTGGAGGTGACGACCTCGAGATAACGCACCTGCGCGCCTTAAGAGGTATCTGGACCTACGAATATTTTCGGCAGCCCACGCAGCAACCCCGTGCACACGCCTAATCCCTGCTGACGAGCGTTAATGAATGCGAAACACGTGTCCAGGGATGGCAAGCACACCAGTGAACACCCTCAAGACTCAAGACTCGGGTAGAAGCGCACCCGCTGATACCTACTACATCGACCATCATGCTCCAGGGTCACACGCTGATGGGACGAGCAGTGTGCGACCTCATTCGGAATTACTATTTATACAGGCTCCCTTGAGCCAGTGGAGGTGACGTCCTCGAGATAACGCACCTGCGCGCCTTAAGAGGTATCTGGACCTACGAATATTTTCGGCAGCCCACGCAGCAACCCCGTGCACACGCCTAATCCCTGCTGACGAGCGTTAATGAATGCGAAACACGTGTCCAGGGATGGCAAGCACACCAGTGAACACCCTCAAGACTCAAGACTCGGGTAGAAGCGCACCCGCTGATACCTACTACATCGACCATCATGCTCCAGGGTCACACGCTGATGGGACGAGCAGTGTGCGACCTCATTCTGAAATACTATTTATACAGGCTCCCTTGAGCCAGTGGAGGTGACGACATTGAGATAAAACACCTGCGCTCCTTAAGAGGTATCTGGACCAACAAATATTTTCGGCAGCCCACGCAGCAACCCCGTGCACACGCCTAATCCCTGCTGACGAGCATTAATGAACGCGAAACACGTGTCCAAGGATGACAAGCACACCAGTGAACACCCTCAAGACTCAAGACTCGGGTAGAAGCGCACCCGCTGATACCTACTACATCGACCATCATGCTCCAGGGTCACACGCTGATGGGACGAGCAGTGTGCGACCTCATTCGGAATTACTATTTATACAGGCTCCCTTGAGCCAGTGGAGGTGACGACCTCGAGATAACGCACCTGCGCGCCTTAAGAGGTATCTGGACCAACGAATATTTTCGGCAGCCCACGCAGCAACCCCGTGCACACGCCTAATCCCTGCTGACGAGCATTAATGAACGCGAAACACGTGTCCAAGGATGGCAAGCACACCAGTGAACACCCTCAAGACTCGGGTAGAAGCGCACCCGCTGATACCTACTACATCGACCATCATGCTCCATGGTCACACGCTGATGGGACGTGCAGTGTGCGACCTCATTTGGAAATACTATTTATACAGGCTCCCTTGAGCCGGTGGAGTTGACGACCTCGAGATAACGCACCTGCGCGCCTTAAGAGGTATCTGGACCTACGAATATTTTCGGCAGCCCACGCAGCAACCCCGTGCACACGCCTAATCCCTGCTGACGAGCGTTAATGAATGCGAAACACGTGTCCAGGGATGGCAAGCACACCAGTGAACACCCTCAAGACTCAAGACTCGGGTAGAAGCGCACCCGCTGATACCTACTACATCGACCATCATGCTCCAGGGTCACACGCTGATGGGACGAGCAGTATGCGACCTCATTCGGAAATACTATTTATACAGGCTCCCTTGAGCCAGTGGAGGTGACGACATCGAGATAACGCACCTGCGCGCCTTAAGAGGTATCTGGACCTACGAATATTTTCGGCAGCCCACGCAGCAACCCTGTGCACACGCCTAATCCCTGCTGACGAGCGTTAATGAACGCGAAACACGTGTCCAGGGATGGCAAGCACACCAGTGAACACCCTCAAGACTTAAGACTCGGGTAGAAGTGCACCCGCTGATACCTACTACATCGACCATCATGCTCTGGGGTCACACGCTGATGGGACGAGCAGTGTGCGACCTCATTCGGAAATACTATTTATACAGGCTCCCTTGTGCCGGTGGAGGTGACGACCTCAAGATAACGCACCTGCGCGCCTTAAGAGGTATCTGGACCTACGAATATTTTCGGCAGCCCACGCAGCAACCCCGTGCACACGCCTAATCCCTGCTGACGGTCGTTAATGAATGCGAAACACGGGTCCAGGGATGGCAAGCACACCAGTGAACACACTCAAGACTCAAGACTCGGGTAGAAGCGCACCCGCTGATACCTACTACATCGACCATCATGCTCCGGGCTCACACGCTGATGGGACGAGCAGTGTGCGACCTCATTCGGAAATACTATTTATACAGGCTCCCTTGAGCCGGTGGAGGTGACGACCTCGAGATAACGCACCTGAGTGCCTTAAGAGGTATCTGGACCTATGAATATTTTCGGCAGCCCACGCAGCAACCCCGTGCACACGCCTAATCCCGGCTGACGAGCATTAATGAACGCGAAACACGTGTCCAGGGATGGCAAGCACACCAGTGAACACCCTCAAGACTCAGGACTCGGGTAGAAGCGCACCCGCTGATACCTACTACATCGACCATCATGCTCCGGGGTCACACGCTGATGGGACGAGCAGTGTGCGACCTCATTCGGAAATACTATTTATACAGGCTCCCTTGAGCCGGTGGAGGTGACGACCTCGAGATAACGCACCTGCACGGCTTAAGAGGTATCTGGACCTACGAATATTTTCGGCAGCCCACGCAGCAACCCCGTGCACACGCCTAATCCCTGCTGACGAGCGTTAATGAATGCGAAACACGTGTCCAGGGATGGCAAGCACACAAGTGAACACCCTCAAGACTCAAGATTCGGGGAGAAGCGCACCCGCTGATACCTACTACATCGACCATCATGCTCCAGGGTCACACGCTGATGGGACGAGCAGTGTGCGACCTCATTCGGAAATACTATTTATACAGGCTCCCTTGAGCCAGTGGAGGTGACGACATCGAGATAACACACCTGCGAGCCTTAAGAGGTATCTGGACCTACGAATATTTTCGGCAGCCCACGCAGCAACCCCGTGCACACGCCTAATGCCTGCTGAAGAGCGTTAATGAACAAGAAACACGTGTCCAGGGATGGCAAGCACACCAGTGAACACCCTCAAGACTCAAGACTCGGGTAGAAGCGCACCCGCTGATACCTACTACATCGACCATCATGCTCCGGGGTCACACGCTGATGGGACGAGCAGTGTGCGACCTCATTCGGAAATACTATTTATACAGGCTCCCTTGAGCCGGTGGAGGTGACCACCTCGAGATAACGCACCTGTGAGCCTTAAGAGGTATCTGGATCTACGAATATTTTCGGCAGCCCATGCAGCAACCCCGTGCACACGCCTAATCCCTGCTGACGAGCGTTAATGAAAGCGAAACACGTGTCCAGGGATGGCAAGCACACCAGTGAACACCCTCAAGACTCAAGACTCGGGTAGAAGTGCACCCGCTAAAACCTACTACATCGACCATCATGCTCCGGGGTTCACACGCTGATGGGACGTGCAGTGTGCGACCTCATTCGGAAATACTATTTATACATGCTCCCTTGAGCCGGTGGAGGTGATGACCTCGAGATAACGCACCTGCGTGCCTTAAGAGGTATCTGGATCTATGAATATTTTCGGCAGCCCACGCAGCAACCCCATGCACACGCCTAATCCCGGCTGACGAGCATTAATGAACGCGAAACACGTGTCCAGGGATGGCAAGCACACCAGTGAACACCCTCAAGACTCAAGACTCGGGTAGAAGCGCACCCGCTGATACCTACTACATCGACCATCATGCTCCGGGGTCACACGCTGATGGGACGAGCAGTGTGCGACCTCATTCGGAAATACTATTTATACAGGCTCCCTTGAGCCGGTGGAGGTGACGACCTCGAGATAACGCACCTGCGCACCTTAAGAGGTATCAGGACCTACGAATATTTTCGGCAGCCCACGCAGCAACCCCGTGCAGACGCCTAATCCCTGCTGCCGAGCGTTAATGAACGCGAAACACGTGTCCATGGATGGCAAGCACACCAGTGAACACCCTCAAGACTCAAGACTTGGGTAGAAGCGCACCCACTGATACCTACTACATCGACCATCATGCTCCGGGGTCACACGCTGATGGGACGAGCAGTGTGCAACCTCATTCTGAAATACTATTTATACAGGCTCCCTTGAGCCAGTGGAGGTGACGACATTGAGATAACACACCTGCGCTCCTTAAGAGGTATCTGGACCAACTAATATTTTTGGCAGCCCACGCAGCAACCCCGTGCACACGCCTAATCCCTGCTGACGAGCGTTAATGAACGCGAAACACGTGTCCATGGATGGCAAGCACACCAGTGAACACCCTCAAGACTCAAGACTCGGGTAGAAGCGCACCCGCTGATACCTACTACATCGACCAACATGCTCCAGGGTCACACGCTGATGGGACGAGCAGTGTGCGACCTCATTCGGAAATACTATTTATACAGGCTCCCTTGAGCCGGTGGAGGTGACGACCTCGAGATAACGCACCTGCGCGCCTTAAGAGGTATCTGGACCTACGAATATTTTCGGCAGCCCACGCAGCAACCCCGTGCACACGCCTAATCCCTGCTGACGAGCGTTAATGAATGCGAAACACGTGTCCAGGGATGGCAAGCACACCAGTGAACACCCTCAAGACTCAAGACTCGGGTAGAAGCGCACCCGCTGATACCTACCATATCGACCATCATGCTCCAGGGTCACACGCTGATGGGACGAGCAGTGTGCGACCTCATTCTGAAATACTATTTATACAGGCTCCCTTGAGCCAGTGGAGGTGACGACATTGAGATAACACACCTGTGCTCCTTAAGAGGTATCTGGACCAACGAATATTTTCGGCAGCCCACGCAGCAACCCCGTGCACACGCATAATCCCTGCTGACGAGCATTAATGAACGCGAAACACGTGTCCAAGGATGGCAAGCACACCAGTGAACACCCTCAAGACTCAAGACTCGGGTAGAAGCGCACCCGCTGATACCTACTACATCGACCATCATGCTCCAGGGTCACACGCTGATGGGACGAGCAGTGTGCGACCTCATTCGGAATTACTATTTATACAGGCTCCCTTGAGCCAGTGGAGGTGACGACCTCGAGATAACGCACCTGCGCGCCTTAAGAGGTATCTGGACCAACGAATATTTTCGGCAGCCCACGCAGCAACCCCGTGCACACGCCTAATCCCTGCTGACGAGCATTAATGAACGCGAAACACGTGTCCAAGGATGGCAAGCACACCAGTGAACACCCTCAAGACTCGGGTAGAAGGCACCCGCTGATACCTACTACATCGACCATCATGCTCCAGGGTCACACGCTGATGGGAAGAGCAGTGTGCGACCTCATTCGGAAATACTATTTATACAGGCTCCCTTGAGCCGGTGGAGGTGACGACCTCGAGATAACGCACCTGCGTGCCTTAAGAGGTATCTGGACCTATGAATATTTTCGGCAGCCCACGCAGCAACCCCGTGCACACGCCTAATCCCGGCTGACGAGCATTAATGAACGCGAAACACGTGTCCAGGGATGGCAAGCACACCACTGAACACCCTCAAGACTCAAGACTCGGGTAGAAGCGCACCCGCTGATACCTACTACATCGACCATCATGCTCCAGGGTCACACGCTGATGGGACGAGCAGTATGCGACCTCATTCGGAAATACTATTTATACAGGCTCCCTTGAGCCAGTGGAGGTGACGACCTCAAGATAACGCACCTGCGCGCCTTAAGAGGTATCTGGACCTACGAATATTTTCGGCAGCCCACGCAGCAACCCCGTGCACATGCCTAATCCCTGCTGACGGTCGTTAATGAATGCGAAACACGGGTCCAGGGATGGCAAGCACACCAGTGAACACACTCAAGACTCAAGACTCGGGTAGAAGCGCACCCGCTGATACCTACTACATCGACCATCATCCTCCGGGGTCACACGCTGATGGGACGAGCAGTGTGCGACCTCATTCGGAAATACTATTTATACAGGCTCCCTTGAGCCGGTGGAGGTGATGACCTCGAGATAACGCACCTGCGTGCCTTAAGAGGTATCTGGATCTATGAATATTTTCGGCAGCCCACGCAGCAACCCCATGCACACGCCTAATCCCGGCTGACGAGCATTAATGAACGCGAAACACGTGTCCAGGGATGGCAAGCACACCAGTGAACACCCTCAAGACTCAAGACTCGGGTAGAAGCGCACCCGCTGATACCTACTACATCGACCATCATGCTCCGGGGTCACACGCTGATGGGACGAGCAGTGTGCGACCTCATTCGGAAATACTATTTATACAGGCTCCCTTGAGCCGGTGGAGGTGACGACCTCGAGATAACGCACCTGCGCACATTAAGAGGTATCTGGACCTACGAATATTTTCGGCAGCCCACGCAGCAACCCCGTGCACACGCCTAATCCCTGCTGACGAGCGTTAATGAACGTGAAACACGTGTCCATGGATGGCAAGCACACCAGTGAACACCCTCAAGACTCAAGACTTGGGTAGAAGCGCACCCACTGATACCTACTACATCGACCATCATGCTCCGGGGTCACACGCTGATGGGACGAGCAGTGTGCGACCTCATTCTGAAATACTATTTATACAGGCTCCCTTGAGCCAGTGGAGGTGACGACATTGAGATAACACACCTGCGCTCCTTAAGAGGTATCTGGACCAACTAATATTTTTGGCAGCCCACGCAGCAACCCCGTGCACACGCCTAATCCCTGCTGACGAGCATTAATAAACGCGAAACACGTGTCCATGGATGGCAAGCACACCAGTGAACACCCTCAAGACTCAAGACTCGGGTAGAAGCGCACCCGCTGATACCTACTACATCGACCAACATGCTCCAGGGTCACACGCTGATGGGACGAGCAGTGTGCGACCTCATTCGGAAATACTATTTATACAGGCTCCCTTGAGCCGGTGGAGGTGACGACCTCGAGATAACGCACCTGCGCGCCTTAAGAGGTATCTGGACCTACGAATATTTTCGGCAGCCCACGCAGCAACCCCGTGCACACGCCTAATCCCTGCTGACGAGCGTTAATGAATGCGAAACACGTGTCCAGGGATGGCAAGCACACCAGTGAACACCCTCAAGACTCAAGACTCGGGTAGAAGCGCACCCGCTGATACCTACCATATCGACCATCATGCTCCAGGGTCACACGCTGATGGGACGAGCAGTGTGCGACCTCATTCTGAAATACTATTTATACAGGCTCCCTTGAGCCAGTGGAGGTGACGACATTGAGATAACACACCTGCGCTCCTTAAGAGGTATCTGGACCAACGAATATTTTCGGCAGCCCACGCAGCAACCCCGTGCACACGCCTAATCCCTGCTGACGAGCATTAATGAACGCGAAACACGTGTCCAAGGATGGCAAGCACACCAGTGAACACCCTCAAGACTCAAGACTCGGGTAGAAGCGCACCCGCTGATACCTACTACATCGACCATCATGCTCCAGGGTCACACGCTGATGGGACGAGCAGTGTGCAACCTCATTCGGAATTACTATTTATACAGGCTCCCTTGAGCCAGTGGAGGTGACGACATCGAGATAACGCACCTGCGCGCCTTAAGAGATATCTGGACCTACAAATATTTTCGGCAGCCCACGCAGCAACCCTGTGCACACGCCTAATCCCTGCTGACGAGCGTTAATGAACGCGAAACACGTGTCCAGGGATGGCAAGCACACCAGTGAACACCCTCAAGACTTAAGACTCGGGTAGAAGCGCACCCGCTGATACCTACTACATCGACCATCATGCTCTGGGGTCACACGCTGATGGGACGAGCAGTGTGCGACCTCATTCGGAAATACTATTTATACAGGCTCCCTTGAGCCGGTGGAGGTGACGACCTCAAGATAACGCACCTGCGCGCCTTAAGAGGTATCTGGACCTACGAATATTTTCGGCAGCCCACGCAGCAACCCCGTGCACACGCCTAATCCCTGCTGACGGTCGTTAATGAATGCGAAACACGGGTCCAGGGATGGCAAGCACACCAGTGAACACACTCAAGACTCAAGACTCGGGTAGAAGCGCACCCGCTGATACCTACTACATCGACCATCATGCTCCGGGGTCACACGCTGATGGGACGAGCAGTGTGCGACCTCATTCGGAAATACTATTTATACAGGCTCCCTTGAGCCGGTGGAGGTGACGACCTCGAGATAACGCACCTGCGTGCCTTAAGAGGTATCTGGACCTATGAATATTTTCGGCAGCCCACGCAGCAACCCCGTGCACACGCCTAATCCCGACTGACGAGCATTAATGAACGCGAAACACGTGTCCAGGGATGGCAAGCTCACCAGTGAACACCCTCAAGACTCAGGACTCGGGTAGAAGCGCACCCGCTGATACCTACTACATCGACCATCATGCTCCGGGGTCACATGCTGATGGGATGAGCAGTGTGCGACCTCATTCGGAAATTCTATTTATACAGGCTCCCTTGAGCCGGTGGAGGTGACGACCTCGAGATAACGCACCTGCACGGCTTAAGAGGTATCTGGACCTACGAATATTTTCGGCAGCCCACGCAGCAACCCCGTGCACACGCCTAATCCCTGCTGACGAGCGTTAATGAATGCGAAACACGTGTCCAGGGATGGCAAGCACACCAGTGAACACCCTCAAGACTCAAGATTCGGGGAGAAGCGCACCCGCTGATACCTACTACATCGACCATCATGCTCCAGGGTCACACGCTGATGGGACGAGCAGTGTGCGACCTCATTCGGAAATACTATTTATACAGGCTCCCTTGAGCCAGTGGAGGTGACGACATCGAGATAACACACCTGCGCGCCTTAAGAGGTATCTGGACCTACGAATATTTTCGGCAGCCCACGCAGCAACCCCGTGCACACGCCTAATGCCTGCTGAAGAGCGTTAATGAACAAGAAACACGTGTCCAGGGATGGCAAGCACACCAGTGAACACCCTCAAGACTCAAGACTCGGGTAGAAGCGCACCCGCTGATACCTACTACATCGACCATCATGCTCCGGGGTCACACGCTGATGGGACGAGCAGTGTGCGACCTCATTCGGAAATACTATTTATACAGGCTCCCTTGAGCCGGTGGAGGTGACCACCTCGAGATAACGCACCTGTGAGCCTTAAGAGGTATCTGGATCTACGAATATTTTCGGCAGCCCATGCAGCAACCCCGTGCACACGCCTAATCCCTGCTGACGAGCGTTAATGAAAGCGAAACACGTGTCCAGGGATGGCAAGCACACCAGTGAACACCCTCAAGACTCAAGACTCGGGTAGAAGTGCACCTGCTAAAACCTACTACATCGACCATCATGCTCCGGGGTTCACACGCTGATGGGACGTGCAGTGTGCGACCTCATTCGGAAATACTATTTATACAGGCTCCCTTGAGCCGGTGGAGGTGATGACCTCGAGATAACGCACCTGCGTGCCTTAACAGGTATCTGGATCTATGAATATTTTCGGCAGCCCACGCAGCAACTCCATGCACACGCCTAATCCCGGCTGACGAGCATTAATGAACGCGAAACACGTGTCCAGGGATGGCAAGCACACCAGTGAACACCCTCAAGACTCAAGACTTGGGTAGAAGCGCACCCGCTGATACCTACTACATCGACCATCATGCTCCGGGGTCACACGCTGATGGGATGAGCAGTGTGCGACCTCATTCGGAAATACTATTTATACAGGCTCCCTTGAGCCGGTGGAGGTGACGACCTCGAGATAACGCACCTGCGCACCTTAAGAGGTATCTGGACCTACGAATATTTTCGGCAGCCCACGCAGCAACCCCGTGCACACGCCTAATCCCTGCTGACGAGCGTTAATGAACACGAAACACCTGTCCATGGATGGCAAGCACACCAGTGAACACCCTCAAGACTCAAGACTCGGGTAGAAGCGCACCCGCTGATACCTACTACATCGCCCATCATGCTCCAGGGTCACACGCTGATGGGACGAGCAGTGTGCGACCTCATTCTGAAATACTATTTATACAGGCTCCCTTGAGCCAGTGGAGGTGACGACATTGAGATAACACACCTGCGCTCCTTAAGAGGTATCTGGACCAACGAATATTTTCAGCAGCCCACGCAGCAACCCCGTGCACACGCCTAATCCCTTCTGACAAGCATTAATAAACGCGAAACACGTGTCCAAGGATGGCAAGCACACCAGTGAACACCCTCAAGACTCAAGACTCGGGTAGAAGCGCACCCGCTGATACCTACTACATGGACCATCATGCTCCAGGGTCACACGCTGATGGGACGAGCAGTGTGCGACCTCATTCGGAAATACTATTTATACAGGCTCCCTTGAGCCGGTGGAGGTGACCACCTCGAGATAACGCACCTGCACGGCTTAAGAGGTATCTGGACCTACGAATATTTTCGGCAGCCCACGCAGCAACCCCGTGCACACGCCTAATCCCTGCTGACGAGTGTTAATGAATGCAAAACACGTGTCAAGGGATGGCAAGCACACCAGTGAACACCCTCAAGACTTAAGATTCGGGGAGAAGCGCACCCGCTGATACCTACTACATCGACCATCATGCTCCAGGGTCACACGCTGATGGGACGAGCAGTGTGCGACCTCATTCGGAAATACTATTTATACAGGCTCCCTTGAGCCAGTGGAGGTGACGACATTGAGATAACACACCTGCGCGCCTTAAGAGGTATCTGGACCTACGAATATTTTTGGCAGCCCATGCAGCAACCCCGTGCACACGCCTAATCCCTGCTGACGAGCGTTAATGAAAGCGAAACACGTGTCCAGGGATGGCAAGCACACCAGTGAACACCCTCAAGACTCAAGACTCGGGTAGAAGCGCACCCGCTGATACCTACTACATCGACCATCATGCTCCAGGGTCACACGCTGATGGGACGAGCAGTGTGCGACCTCATTCTGAAATACTATTTATACAGGCTCCCTTGAGCCAGTGGAGGTGACGACATTGAGATAACACACCTGCGCTCCTTAAGAGGTATCTGGACCAACTAATATTTTTGGCAGCCCACGCAGCAACCCCGTGCACACGCCTAATCCCTGCTGACGAGCATTAATAAACGCGAAACACGTGTCCATGGATGGCAAGCACACCAGTGAACACCCTCAAGACTCAAGACTCGGGTAGAAGCGCACCCGCTGATACCTACTACATCGACCAACATGCTCCAGGGTCACACGCTGATGGGACGAGCAGTGTGCGACCTCATTCGGAAATACTATTTATACAGGCTCCCTTGAGCCGGTGGAGGTGACGACCTCGAGATAACGCACCTGCGCGCCTTAAGAGGTATCTGGACCTACGAATATTTTCGGCAGCCCACGCAGCAACCCCGTGCACACGCCTAATCCCTGCTGACGAGCGTTAATGAATGCGAAACACGTGTCCAGGGATGGCAAGCACACCAGTGAACACCCTCAAGACTCAAGACTCGGGTAGAAGCGCACCCGCTGATACCTACCATATCGACCATCATGCTCCAGGGTCACACGCTGATGGGACGAGCAGTGTGCGACCTCATTCTGAAATACTATTTATACAGGCTCCCTTGAGCCAGTGGAGGTGACGACATTGAGATAACACACCTGCGCTCCTTAAGAGGTATCTGGACCAACGAATATTTTCGGCAGCCCACGCAGCAACCCCGTGCACACGCCTAATCCCTGCTGACGAGCATTAATGAACGCGAAACACGTGTCCAAGGATGGCAAGCACACCAGTGAACACCCTCAAGACTCAAGACTCGGGTAGAAGCGCACCCGCTGATACCTACTGTAGGAAGGTAGATCCCTGACTATGGTTGCCCCCAACTTTTTGCCTGGTGTTTTGCTGGTTTTCTGACTTAGTTGACCTGAGGCCCTGCTATTCAGGACCTCAGGCCCACTGCTCTCTCTGTAAAATGGATTCCATGTACCTTAGGTACATATCTAAATTGGATACTGAGCCACCTTATCAGTCCCTGTACAGTGTACCTTAGGTACCCAGGGCATAGGTGTACCCAGGGCCTACCAGGGGCTGCAGCATGTATTATGCCACCCCTGGCTGGCCATCCAAATCTGACACAACTGGCTGCACGACAGCTGGGGCAAGGTGGTGTACTCACCCTTTGCTTTAGATATAGTATACCTATATCTAACCCTAAAATGGACACACAGATCTCCTATCAGTCACTCCTATGGCAGGCCTTAACAATCCTGAAGGCAGAGTGCTTGGAATCGTGTGAGATGGTGCTCTGGCATGAGCTGAGCCTGTCTGCGGCTTTCGGGATCCATCCCTTAGCCGTTTCCATGATATCGCATACCATATACTCTTAAGTGCATTATAATCCTCGCGGTTATATGCCAACTCTGGTATCGCTTTATCAAAACATGTCGAGTAAGGTGTCATACGAATTGGAATACTAACCCCTCGCCAATTCTGGCGACGGGGTTAGCATTCCACCCTTCTAGAGGGACACGACATGCATGTAACCTATAACCCGGTTAAAAGTCAGACAGAGCCTTAGCATCCACAAAATGGATGCTGCCACCGAGACACAAGTCTGCCCTCCTGCTGCTGGGAGTCCTCCCAGAGCAGGAGATAAGGACAAAGGGTTTCCTGCCAGGGGCGGTGCCAGCACCGTCCCAGACAGGGTTTTGTGTATTGTAGGTAGGCAGGGCTTTAGAGGAAGGTGACTGCACGTGGCACCCCGGTGCTCACTGTGCATAGGCTGGCTGGAACCAGTTCCAGGGTCCCTCCAGACCCTGTGCTGGGGAAAAGCCCGCCAAGGAAGTGGGTGTAACCACCCCCCTCCCAGTCCCACCCATAGGGCAGGACTTAGTCGCGTGCCAGCCCCTTTTTTCAGGATAAAGGTAGAGACTGGCCCCCTTCCAAATCAGATCATCTTTGGAATCAAGATACCACTTTCCACGAAAGGACTTCACGATTTCTTCCTCAAGATTCTCCCTTGTGGCTAAGGAGTAGTCACCCTGCATCCGCAGGCACCACCTAAGAACACTGCGGTCTGCTGCACGTCCTTCCTCCGGAATCCGACTGCCCAGCTCGACGAGACCCGGCTTCCCTGGCACCTCTGACCTCTACCCACCTCTACAGCACAGCTGAGAACCGTGGGTGCGACGAGACCTCGAGGGACCGGCCATCGCCAAGACTGCACGACTTCTGCACAGCAAGCCCACCGAGTAATTTCCTGGTGAGTGCTTTGGGGTCCGAGAAGCCCCCACCCTGAGCAGCTCCAGCACCGAAGAGCAGCCCCCCAGCATCTCCACGATCGGCGTGGGGCCCTTCTGCCTTCTGCTGCTCACCGCGTTGTTTGGCTACTAGCCCGTTGGCTTGTGGCCTTCCTGACGACGCCCGACGACATTTCTGCTGCTGGTCTGGTTGCTCCAGACTGGCCCTTGCTCCCTCCCAGAAGAGGAGCACCCTGGACCCTCCTGGTCCACTCAAGACGCCATTTTGAGTCCACCGCGTGGGCTTGAATTAGCCAAGGCTTGTTGCCCAATCCTGGGTAACTTCGACGCCAACGACTTCATCCTTCGTGGGACAGCTCGCACCTCCATCCTGGTCGCCGACAACGCCTCCTGGTCCTAGAGACTGCAGAGCCCAGCAGCGCCCACTCACCTGACTGCGGTGACTTCGCCCGGTGCCATCCTGGTGCCCACTTAATCACTGGCTAGTGATTCAAGAACTTGGTCCCCTCTGCTTTCAGGTTTTCTTCTTCCTTGATCCAGGCTTGGATCCATCGAACTTTCCTTCACTGGTCGCCTGCCAGCAACTTCTTCCTTCCAGGCTCCCGGTCCGGCAACGAGATTCCCGACGTCTTTTCAGACCTATGCAGCTGCAGCCCCTGGGCTAGGTAACTTCGGCACTTCGGTGTCCCAGCATAGCCTCACTATCCTAGGGTCAGGATCCACTGTCGTTTTCTTCCTACCAGGTCGGGTTCGCCCGTGAACACTAACTTTGCCTTTACTAGCCTCCATAGACTTTGTCCCGCATCCCGCGTGAGAGTGCACACTCTGCACCCGAGTCCCCTGGGCCTCCTAGTAGTAATCTAACGATTCCCTAGTCCAGTCCTAGCGATTCCAAAGCCTATTAGAACTGTTACTTACCTGCTAGTAATTCGCATTCCACTTTTAGTGTATATGGTTTTTCGTGCCCCTCGGGCATTTGTGTAACGTGCTAACTTAAAAGTATTTTCGTAAGAGTTTTGTTGTGTGCCTAGCACCCTGTCCTCATAAAGAGTACAGGGTTGTTGTGATTCTAATAAATACACTGTTTATTTTCATAACACTTGTGTGGTGTCCTTTCACTGGGTGTTCAAGGGGTAATGTGATGGTAAAACAGCTGGCTTAACACGCCCTCTAGAGTCTTAGCCTTAGACTGCTCGTATCCATGCTACTAGGATAGCTGGTCTATAAGGTTGACTTACAACCAATCATCAATAAGGGTTGTTTGGACTGATATATAGTGATCACTAGAATAGTGAACACTGCACATCAGGCCAACTTCTCACATTGGTGAGCAGCGGTTGGGATTTGAGCTTGCTGTTGTTTTACCACACATGCCCTAAGAATATCTTGTGAAAGATCACATAAGTACTAAAGGTACATATAACTTAGCTTAGAATACTCTGAGTTCTACTGAACCAGCTGTTGTAGCTCCTAGGGCCTAGCACACCCTAAACTACAACTCTAGCAAGGGATCAGTAGGCAAACATATAGTGTAGGTAAGTGCACCACTTACACCTCACTAGAAAAGCATGTCGACTCAGGGGGACTCTACTGAGACTCCCCTGGTCAGTGTTGACCCTCCACAGGTCACTTCAAGATATACAGCTCTCAATTTTCAGGAGATGAGGCAACTCTGTGTCTCCAGGAAACTGAAGCAGGGGTCTAACCCCACCATTCCCTTTCTGATAGGTCTCTTAGAGACATATGATGCCAGAAAGCTCTCTCAGTTACATGAGAGCATGCCAGCCTTAGAGGGAACCTCTGGGGATCCAGACCTCCCCAACACTGATTCAGCAGTTGAGGAGGAGGATCAGGAGGTACTCTCTGGGGATGAGGTAGACAAAGGTCTTGAGGTAGTCAGAAGGCTAACTAGGACCAACTTAGACTTACTTGGGCTAGGATCTGGGGGCCCCCCAGTACTAACCCGAAGTGGGCCTAACCTTGGAGTTAGGAGAGATAGATCTCTTTCTAGGGACTCCAATAGATCTCTGCACTCTAATGCCTCTTCTCAGGGGAGAAGGAATCCTCCACAGAGGAGATTTACTTCCCCTCAGAGAAAGGAGCATGAAGCTAGGATGAGACAAGCTGAACTGAGGATTGAAAGGGAAGAAATTGCCCTGGCCAAAGAGAAGCTTGCCCTGGCAAGAGAGCAGCAGATGAGTGGGCTAGCTCCCACTGGTGGCAGCAATCTCCCAAGAGATAGAGAGAAGGGTTTAGATACTAAACACCTGACTAAAATAGTGCCCCCCTTTAAGCAAGGGGATGATATCCAGAAATGGATGGCTGCTCTGGAGAGGGCCTGCACTGTGCAGTGCATTCCCCAGAGTCAGTGGGCAGCTATACTGTGGCTCTCCTTTGATGGTAAAGGTAGAGATAAGCTCCTCACTACAAGAGTAGAGGATGCTAACAATTACCAGGTCCTGAAGAATACACTGGTTGATGGGTTTGGTTTAACCACTGAGCAGTACAGGTTGCTGTTCAGAGACACCCAGAAAACTCAGTCTCAGGACTGGTCTGACTTTGTTGATTGTGCCACTAAGGCTTTGGAAGGCTGGCTACTGGGTAGTAAGGTTACTGATTTCAAGGGATTGTATAATCTAATTATGAGAGAGCAAGTCTTAAATAATTGTCAGAACCAGTTATTACACCAGCACCTGGTAGACTCTGATCTGACCTCTCCACAAGAATTGGGTAAGAGGGCAGACAAATGGGTCAGAACCAGAATTAGGCCCAAGAACCAAGGTGGTGACCAGAAAAAGGAATCAACCAAGCCTCAAGAGAAGGGTGGGAATAAATCTACAGATCAAACCACATCAGGGCCCCAAAAATCCTCTGAGGGGGGTGGGTCCCAGAATCCTTCCAACAACCAGAAGAAACCTTATTGTTATCCCTGTAAACAGGTGGGTCATTTAAAAACTGACAGCAGTTGCCCCAAGAATAACAATAAGGAAAACATACCCCCAAGTAACATTCCCAAACCTCCTGTTACTACTAGTAGTAATCCCCCAGGTGGTGGGAGTGCCCCCAAGAATTTGGGTGCATTTACTTTGGGAGTTCCTGGGGACTCTGGCCTAACCAGGTCCCCAAACTTAGATACTCTTGTCTGTGAGACTGGCATGGGGTTTGCCAACTTCACAACTTGTCCCAACACTTTGGGCAAGTACAGACAGGAGCCCCTCATCAATGGAATGAAAGTTGAGGCCTATAGAGATACAGGGGCTAGCATCACCATGGTGACTGAGAGTCTAGTCCCCTCAAGGCAACTTTTACCTGGTGCCACATACCAGGTGGTAAACATTGATGGAGTGAAGAAAACTCATCCCATGGCAGTAGTAAATCTCAGCTGGGGAAGTGTCACTGGCCCCAAGAGAGTGGCAGTGTCAACCAACTTGCCTGTAGATTGCCTACTGGGGAATGATTTAGAGACCTCAGCCTGGGCTGAGGTAGAGCAAGAAACCCATTCTAGAATGGTAAACCCCCATGGTAAGGTTAGTGGGGCAGTGTTAGTCACAGCCCCAGTCCAAGATGTCCTCCCTGAACAGGTCAGGAGGGTTGTGCCAGTCACAACCCAATCTCAGACAACTTCCTTCCCAGAACAGGTTGTCAAGGCTGTCATGGTAACAGCCCACACCCAAACTGAGCCCCCTCCTGAAAAGGTTGGGAGAGTTGTGATGGCCACAGCTCAAACTCAGACAGATGACAGTGTTGTGAAGCCTGAAACTATGGATCACTCCACTCAGACAGAGAGTATTGAGGAGGAAGAGAAATCTCCCTCCCCCCAGACTTTAGGAACGGATCAGCCTCCTCAGGGAACTGATCTGACCCCTTGTGAAGAAACTGCCACAGAGGTAGTCAGGCCTAGCCTGGCAGAACCCCTGATGTCAGTGGACCCTTCCAAGGTGGGACCCAGTCTGGAGCAGGTAACCTGCCCCTCTCTACCCTGCCTCAGTCAGCCCAGGGCTGTAGAGGTCAGGGAGGCCAGTGTTGGACCCCAAAGGGCCCCCTGTCCAAAAGAATTCCCCAATCAGCAGATTAAGGGCACTGAAGCTAGTAGACCTAGCCAGGTGAAAATAAGACACACTCCTGAGGGATCCCCCTTAAAATTAGTTAGGGACCTCCCACAGATGGACACTGTTGGGCACAGCCAAACTTGGGACCTGAGGGCCCCAGACCTGAACTGTCCCTCCAGTAAGCCAAACAGAGGGACCCAACCTCCAGCTGTAGGTAGCCAGAGGTTGACCCTGAGAGCCCAAAACAACTCAGTCTTGGAAAGAAAGGCCTCTATGGTGGATGATGATTGGAGGAAGCTGAGCCCAAAATTAGTGGAGCCTCACTTCAGTACTCCATTTCAGCACCAGCCTTTTACTTTGCCAAAACACACCACAGGTAGAGATTCCCTATGGTGGAGACCCTCAGACACCCTTAGGGTGAGGGATTGCTTAGTGGACCATGAGATAGGGGGTAACCATGCCAGTGCTGGTACTTCCTTATATGGCCACTCAGGCAATATAGGCTTACCTGGACAAGGATAGCCTTATCTCCTTTCGTTTGGGGGGGGGTTATGTAGGAAGGTAGATCCCTGACTATGGTTGCCCCCAACTTTTTGCCTGGTGTTTTGCTGGTTTTCTGACTTAGTTGACCTGAGGCCCTGCTATTCAGGACCTCAGGCCCACTGCTCTCTCTGTAAAATGGATTCCATGTACCTTAGGTACATATCTAAATTGGATACTGAGCCACCTTATCAGTCCCTGTACAGTGTACCTTAGGTACCCAGGGCATAGGTGTACCCAGGGCCTACCAGGGGCTGCAGCATGTATTATGCCACCCCTGGCTGGCCATCCAAATCTGACACAACTGGCTGCACGACAGCTGGGGCAAGGTGGTGTACTCACCCTTTGCTTTAGATATAGTATACCTATATCTAACCCTAAAATGGACACACAGATCTCCTATCAGTCACTCCTATGGCAGGCCTTAACAATCCTGAAGGCAGAGTGCTTGGAATCGTGTGAGATGGTGCTCTGGCATGAGCTGAGCCTGTCTGCGGCTTTCGGGATCCATCCCTTAGCCGTTTCCATGATATCGCATACCATATACTCTTAAGTGCATTATAATCCTCGCGGTTATATGCCAACTCTGGTATCGCTTTATCAAAACATGTCGAGTAAGGTGTCATACGAATTGGAATACTAACCCCTCGCCAATTCTGGCGACGGGGTTAGCATTCCACCCTTCTAGAGGGACACGACATGCATGTAACCTATAACCCGGTTAAAAGTCAGACAGAGCCTTAGCATCCACAAAATGGATGCTGCCACCGAGACACAAGTCTGCCCTCCTGCTGCTGGGAGTCCTCCCAGAGCAGGAGATAAGGACAAAGGGTTTCCTGCCAGGGGCGGTGCCAGCACCGTCCCAGACAGGGTTTTGTGTATTGTAGGTAGGCAGGGCTTTAGAGGAAGGTGACTGCACGTGGCACCCCGGTGCTCACTGTGCATAGGCTGGCTGGAACCAGTTCCAGGGTCCCTCCAGACCCTGTGCTGGGGAAAAGCCCGCCAAGGAAGTGGGTGTAACCACCCCCCTCCCAGTCCCACCCATAGGGCAGGACTTAGTCGCGTGCCAGCCCCTTTTTTCAGGATAAAGGTAGAGACTGGCCCCCTTCCAAATCAGATCATCTTTGGAATCAAGATACCACTTTCCACGAAAGGACTTCACGATTTCTTCCTCAAGATTCTCCCTTGTGGCTAAGGAGTAGTCACCCTGCATCCGCAGGCACCACCTAAGAACACTGCGGTCTGCTGCACGTCCTTCCTCCGGAATCCGACTGCCCAGCTCGACGAGACCCGGCTTCCCTGGCACCTCTGACCTCTACCCACCTCTACAGCACAGCTGAGAACCGTGGGTGCGACGAGACCTCGAGGGACCGGCCATCGCCAAGACTGCACGACTTCTGCACAGCAAGCCCACCGAGTAATTTCCTGGTGAGTGCTTTGGGGTCCGAGAAGCCCCCACCCTGAGCAGCTCCAGCACCGAAGAGCAGCCCCCCAGCATCTCCACGATCGGCGTGGGGCCCTTCTGCCTTCTGCTGCTCACCGCGTTGTTTGGCTACTAGCCCGTTGGCTTGTGGCCTTCCTGACGACGCCCGACGACATTTCTGCTGCTGGTCTGGTTGCTCCAGACTGGCCCTTGCTCCCTCCCAGAAGAGGAGCACCCTGGACCCTCCTGGTCCACTCAAGACGCCATTTTGAGTCCACCGCGTGGGCTTGAATTAGCCAAGGCTTGTTGCCCAATCCTGGGTAACTTCGACGCCAACGACTTCATCCTTCGTGGGACAGCTCGCACCTCCATCCTGGTCGCCGACAACGCCTCCTGGTCCTAGAGACTGCAGAGCCCAGCAGCGCCCACTCACCTGACTGCGGTGACTTCGCCCGGTGCCATCCTGGTGCCCACTTAATCACTGGCTAGTGATTCAAGAACTTGGTCCCCTCTGCTTTCAGGTTTTCTTCTTCCTTGATCCAGGCTTGGATCCATCGAACTTTCCTTCACTGGTCGCCTGCCAGCAACTTCTTCCTTCCAGGCTCCCGGTCCGGCAACGAGATTCCCGACGTCTTTTCAGACCTATGCAGCTGCAGCCCCTGGGCTAGGTAACTTCGGCACTTCGGTGTCCCAGCATAGCCTCACTATCCTAGGGTCAGGATCCACTGTCGTTTTCTTCCTACCAGGTCGGGTTCGCCCGTGAACACTAACTTTGCCTTTACTAGCCTCCATAGACTTTGTCCCGCATCCCGCGTGAGAGTGCACACTCTGCACCCGAGTCCCCTGGGCCTCCTAGTAGTAATCTAACGATTCCCTAGTCCAGTCCTAGCGATTCCAAAGCCTATTAGAACTGTTACTTACCTGCTAGTAATTCGCATTCCACTTTTAGTGTATATGGTTTTTCGTGCCCCTCGGGCATTTGTGTAACGTGCTAACTTAAAAGTATTTTCGTAAGAGTTTTGTTGTGTGCCTAGCACCCTGTCCTCATAAAGAGTACAGGGGGGCAAAAACTTTGTTGGGGGCTTACCTGGGACTCTGTCCACACGCCGCTGGGGCCCACACGCTGCCTGTTCCCCCTGCCGCCGGTCATTTCCTGCTTCACGGCCGCCGGGGAACTACAGCTCCCAGCAGGCCGAGCGGGTCACTTCCTGGCCCAGCGCGCCCGGAGGCGCAGAAAAGGAGGAGGCTCCCACTGAGGAGCGGGGGCAAAAACTTTGTTGGGGGCTTACCTGGGACTCTGTCCACACGCCGCTGGGGCCCACACGCTGCCTGTTCCCCCTGCCGCCGGTCATTTCCTGCTTCACGGCCGCCGGGGAACTACAGCTCCCAGCAGGCCGAGCGGGTCACTTCCTGGCCCAGCGCGCCCGGAGGCGCAGAAAAGGAGGAGGCTCCCACTGAGGAGCGGGGGCAAAAACTTTGTTGGGGGCTTACCTGGGACTCTGTCCACACGCCGCTGGGGCCCACACGCTGCCTGTTCCCCCTGCCGCCGGTCATTTCCTGCTTCACGGCCGCCGGGGAACTACAGCTCCCAGCAGGCCGAGCGGGTCACTTCCTGGCCCAGCGCGCCCGGAGGCGCAGAAAAAGAGGAGGCTCCCACTGAGGAGCGGGGGCAAAAACTTTGTTGGGGGCTTACCTGGGACTCTGTCCACACGCCGCTGGGGCCCACACGCTGCCTGTTCCCCCTGCCGCCGGTCATTTCCTGCTTCACGGCCGCCGGGGAACTACAGCTCCCAGCAGGCCGAGCGGGTCACTTCCTGGCCCAGCGCGCCCGGAGGCGCAGAAAAGGAGGAGGCTCCCTCCGCGTCGCGGAACGCGCGTGGGACGCCGGGCTAAGCCCGGGCAAAGGGCGGGCCCTCTGTGGCCCTCAGAGGACCGGAGGAGGACGGGGCGGGCCACCCCCCCTTGGCTTTTACATCTGATACTACATCTCGAGGGTAAAGACTATTTTTCTTCTATTTGGTGGTATTCCCCTATTATTATGACTTCTAAAGTGGATCACCCAGCTAGCGCTGCAGGATCTGGGCAAAAGTTTTCATGGTTAGAGGAGCTAAACCTCTTATGCCAAACCACCTATGCACCATCAGAAACCCCCCTTTCGCCCATAAGCGACATCATACTATCTGCTAACTCCACCCTTACGGAGCAGCCCACATTACTTAATAAAATTTGTAGTCCACATATCGCACCCCTCCAGGTTTCATTGGTGAAAAGGATCCAAACACCGCCTCCAGCCTCACGCATTGTAAATTCTCCAACGATGCCATCGACAGCTGAGACCCAAGATCCCTTAAGCCCTCTTATACATCCGCATCTATTACCACTCATTGAAAAATTGCTTAGTTCTCTGATAGCCCCGTTGTTGGACAAAATTAACATGTTAGGGGATAGGCTCATTGGATTAGAGTCAGCAATCAAGGCAAATGTGTCGGCTGAAAAACACTGTGACACATTTAACCGTCCAAAGTCACCTCCTACTCACGAAGGCTTTATACGAGATAAAGGCTGCCAAATACAATTAACTGGCCCTAGTACAGGGGGGCCAAAAGTAACTAAACATTCTCTAAGTGTCTCCTTTCCCCATTTGACCGCACCGAGAGCAGTTCATGATAAGATTAAATCAATCCATCTACCACCAGAAGCGGCCCCATTCGTGTGCATACTTGCTGGCGTCCCTGCTATTCCCCCTGGAAAAATTGAGAGCCAACATGACTTACTTAACAAAACCAAATTCTGGCTGTCAAAAAATAGGCCACTGCCTCGTCATCTATATGGAGCAATAAGGAGTGTCAGGAGGGTGGACTGGCTGGGTTCCCTTCATAAGGATCTTCCTGGGGACCTGGTACTCGTGAAATTCAGAGACACAAACATTGTCCCTTACTTGAAAACCTGGCCGCCACAAGAGACAGACGGCCCAATATCTATATGGGACTTATATGACTTTTATCCCTCAATCCCTGGTGTTCCCCCTTGTTCGAAATCATACCCTACATGATCGGTTTACATTATGATCTTTCTGGGAAATACTGGGAGTGGTAATAACTAATTCTAACCCCCATTTTTACCATCTCAACCCGGGGGTGGAAGGGAACTAATTATGTTTGGGACTTTGTCCTACTGTTTTTTGGATTAGATTGGACTTGGCAATCACGGAGTGATGTTGAACTTTGTAAGGTCATACCTAAATTTACTCCTCCTTTTAGTCTTTTTAACCTTTTTTATTTTTTAAGCTGCCACTGTTTCTTTCGATTTTTTCTTTTTAAATGATGATCATTTTTTTCTTTATCCTTTTATTTTATTTGAATGAAATTGTCTAAATGTACTGTATTATTTTTTCTGTTACTGTATGCTTATATGATATTCTTTGGTAATATCGAATAAAGCTTATTTTGATTTGATTTGATTTGAGTACAGGGTTGTTGTGATTCTAATAAATACACTGTTTATTTTCATAACACTTGTGTGGTGTCCTTTCACTGGGTGTTCAAGGGGTAATGTGATGGTAAAACAGCTGGCTTAACACGCCCTCTAGAGTCTTAGCCTTAGACTGCTCGTATCCATGCTACTAGGATAGCTGGTCTATAAGGTTGACTTACAACCAATCATCAATAAGGGTTGTTTGGACTGATATATAGTGATCACTAGAATAGTGAACACTGCACATCAGGCCAACTTCTCACACCTACTACATCGACCATCATGCTCCAGGGTCACACGCTGATGGGACGAGCAGTGTGCGACCTCATTCGGAATTACTATTTATACAGGCTCCCTTGAGCCAGTGGAGGTGACGACATCGAGATAACGCACCTGCGCGCCTTAAGAGGTATCTGGACCTACAAATATTTTCGGCAGCCCACGCAGCAACCCTGTGCACACGCCTAATCCCTGCTGACGAGCATTAATGAACGCGAAACACGTGTCCAGGGATGGCAAGCACACCAGTGAACACCCTCAAGACTTAAGACTCGGGTAGAAGCGCACCCGCTGATACCTACTACATCGACCATCATGCTCTGGGGTCACACGCTGATGGGACGAGCAGTGTGCGACCTCATTCGGAAATACTATTTATACAGGCTCCCTTGAGCCGGTGGAGGTGACGACCTCAAGATAACGCACCTGCGCGCCTTAAGAGGTATCTGGACCTACGAATATTTTCAGCAGCCCACGCAGCAACCCCGTGCACACGCCTAATCCCTGCTGACGGTCGTTAATGAATGCGAAACACGGGTCCAGGGATGGCAAGCACACCAGTGAACACACTCAAGACTCAAGACTCGGGTAGAAGCGCACCCGCTGATACCTACTACATCGACCATCATGCTCCGGGGTCACACGCTGATGGGACGAGCAGTGTGCGACCTCATTCGGAAATACTATTTATACAGGCTCCCTTGAGCCGGTGGAGGTGACGACCTCGAGATAACGCACCTGCGTGCCTTAAGAGGTATCTGGACCTATGAATATTTTCGGCAGCCCACGCAGCAACCCCGTGCACACGCCTAATCCCGACTGACGAGCATTAATGAACGCGAAACACGTGTCCAGGGATGGCAAGCTCACCAGTGAACACCCTCAAGACTCAGGACTCGGGTAGAAGCGCACCCGCTGATACCTACTACATCGACCATCATGCTCCGGGGTCACACGCTGATGGGATGAGCAGTGTGCGACCTCATTCGGAAATACTATTTATACAGGCTCCCTTGAGCCGGTGGAGGTGACGACCTCGAGATAACGCACCTGCACGGCTTAAGAGGTATCTGGACCTACGAATATTTTCGGCAGCCCACGCAGCAACCCCGTGCACACGCCTAATCCCTGCTGACGAGCGTTAATGAATGCGAAACACGTGTCCAGGGATGGCAAGCACACCAGTGAACACCCTCAAGACTCAAGATTCGGGGAGAAGCGCACCCGCTGATACCTACTACATCGACCATCATGCTCCAGGGTCACACGCTGATGGGACGAGCAGTGTGCGACCTCATTCGGAAATACTATTTATACAGGCTCCCTTGAGCCAGTGGAGGTGACGACATCGAGATAACACACCTGCGCGCCTTAAGAGGTATCTGGACCTACGAATATTTTCGGCAGCCCACGCAGCAACCCCGTGCACACGCCTAATGCCTGCTGAAGAGCGTTAATGAACAAGAAACACGTGTCCAGGGATGGCAAGCACACCAGTGAACACCCTCAAGACTCAAGACTCGGGTAGAAGCGCACCCGCTGATACCTACTACATCGACCATCATGCTCCGGGGTCACACGCTGATGGGACGAGCAGTGTGCGACCTCATTCGGAAATACTATTTATACAGGCTCCCTTGAGCCGGTGGAGGTGACCACCTCGAGATAACGCACCTGTGAGCCTTAAGAGGTATCTGGATCTACGAATATTTTCGGCAGCCCATGCAGCAACCCCGTGCACACGCCTAATCCCTGCTGACGAGCGTTAATGAAAGCGAAACACGTGTCCAGGGATGGCAAGCACACCAGTGAACACCCTCAAGACTCAAGACTCGGGTAGAAGTGCACCTGCTAAAACCTACTACATCGACCATCATGCTCCGGGGTTCACACGCTGATGGGACGTGCAGTGTGCGACCTCATTCGGAAATACTATTTATACAGGCTCCCTTGAGCCGGTGGAGGTGATGACCTCGAGATAACGCACCTGCGTGCCTTAACAGGTATCTGGATCTATGAATATTTTCGGCAGCCCACGCAGCAACTCCATGCACACGCCTAATCCCGGCTGACGAGCATTAATGAACGCGAAACACGTGTCCAGGGATGGCAAGCACACCAGTGAACACCCTCAAGACTCAAGACTTGGGTAGAAGCGCACCCGCTGATACCTACTACATCGACCATCATGCTCCGGGGTCACACGCTGATGGGACGAGCAGTGTGCGACCTCATTCGGAAATACTATTTATACAGGCTCCCTTGAGCCGGTGGAGGTGACGACCTCGAGATAACGCACCTGCGCACCTTAAGAGGTATCTGGACCTACGAATATTTTCGGCAGCCCACGCAGCAACCCCGTGCACACGCCTAATCCCTGCTGACGGTCGTTAATGAATGCGAAACACGGGTCCAGGGATGGCAAGCACACCAGTGAACACACTCAAGACTCAAGACTCGGGTAGAAGCGCACCCGCTGATACCTACTACATCGACCATCATGCTCCGGGGTCACACGCTGATGGGACGAGCAGTGTGCGACCTCATTCGGAAATACTATTTATACAGGCTCCCTTGAGCCGGTGGAGGTGACGACCTCGAGATAACGCACCTGCGTGCCTTAAGAGGTATCTGGACCTATGAATATTTTCGGCAGCCCACGCAGCAACCCCGTGCACACGCCTAATCCCGACTGACGAGCATTAATGAACGCGAAACACGTGTCCAGGGATGGCAAGCTCACCAGTGAACACCCTCAAGACTCAGGACTCGGGTAGAAGCGCACCCGCTGATACCTACTACATCGACCATCATGCTCCGGGGTCACACGCTGATGGGATGAGCAGTGTGCGACCTCATTCGGAAATACTATTTATACAGGCTCCCTTGAGCCGGTGGAGGTGACGACCTCGAGATAACGCACCTGCACGGCTTAAGAGGTATCTGGACCTACGAATATTTTCGGCAGCCCACGCAGCAACCCCGTGCACACGCCTAATCCCTGCTGACGAGCGTTAATGAATGCGAAACACGTGTCCAGGGATGGCAAGCACACCAGTGAACACCCTCAAGACTCAAGATTCGGGGAGAAGCGCACCCGCTGATACCTACTACATCGACCATCATGCTCCAGGGTCACACGCTGATGGGACGAGCAGTGTGCGACCTCATTCGGAAATACTATTTATACAGGCTCCCTTGAGCCAGTGGAGGTGACGACATCGAGATAACACACCTGCGCGCCTTAAGAGGTATCTGGACCTACGAATATTTTCGGCAGCCCACGCAGCAACCCCGTGCACACGCCTAATGCCTGCTGAAGAGCGTTAATGAACAAGAAACACGTGTCCAGGGATGGCAAGCACACCAGTGAACACCCTCAAGACTCAAGACTCGGGTAGAAGCGCACCCGCTGATACCTACTACATCGACCATCATGCTCCGGGGTCACACGCTGATGGGACGAGCAGTGTGCGACCTCATTCGGAAATACTATTTATACAGGCTCCCTTGAGCCGGTGGAGGTGACCACCTCGAGATAACGCACCTGTGAGCCTTAAGAGGTATCTGGATCTACGAATATTTTCGGCAGCCCATGCAGCAACCCCGTGCACACGCCTAATCCCTGCTGACGAGCGTTAATGAAAGCGAAACACGTGTCCAGGGATGGCAAGCACACCAGTGAACACCCTCAAGACTCAAGACTCGGGTAGAAGTGCACCTGCTAAAACCTACTACATCGACCATCATGCTCCGGGGTTCACACGCTGATGGGACGTGCAGTGTGCGACCTCATTCGGAAATACTATTTATACAGGCTCCCTTGAGCCGGTGGAGGTGATGACCTCGAGATAACGCACCTGCGTGCCTTAACAGGTATCTGGATCTATGAATATTTTCGGCAGCCCACGCAGCAACTCCATGCACACGCCTAATCCCGGCTGACGAGCATTAATGAACGCGAAACACGTGTCCAGGGATGGCAAGCACACCAGTGAACACCCTCAAGACTCAAGACTTGGGTAGAAGCGCACCCGCTGATACCTACTACATCGACCATCATGCTCCGGGGTCACACGCTGATGGGACGAGCAGTGTGCGACCTCATTCGGAAATACTATTTATACAGGCTCCCTTGAGCCGGTGGAGGTGACGACCTCGAGATAACGCACCTGCGCACCTTAAGAGGTATCTGGACCTACGAATATTTTCGGCAGCCCACGCAGCAACCCCGTGCACACGCCTAATCCCTGCTGACGAGCGTTAATGAACACGAAACACGTGTCCATGGATGGCAAGCACACCAGTGAACACCCTCAAGACTCAAGACTCGGGTAGAAGCGCACCCGCTGATACCTACTACATCGCCCATCATGCTCCAGGGTCACACGCTGATGGGACGAGCAGTGTGCGACCTCATTCTGAAATACTATTTATACAGGCTCCCTTGAGCCAGTGGAGGTGACGACATTGAGATAACACACCTGCGCTCCTTAAGAGGTATCTGGACCAACAAATATTTTCAGCAGCCCACGCAGCAACCCCGTGCACACGCCTAATCCCTTCTGACAAGCATTAATAAACGCGAAACACGTGTCCAAGGATGGCAAGCACACCAGTGAACACCCTCAAGACTCAAGACTCGGGTAGAAGCGCACCCGCTGATACCTACTACATGGACCATCATGCTCCAGGGTCACACGCTGATGGGACGAGCAGTGTGCGACCTCATTCGGAAATACTATTTATACAGGCTCCCTTGAGCCGGTGGAGGTGACCACCTCGAGATAACGCACCTGCACGGCTTAAGAGGTATCTGGACCTACGAATATTTTCGGCAGCCCACGCAGCAACCCCGTGCACACGCCTAATCCCTGCTGACGAGTGTTAATGAATGCAAAACACGTGTCAAGGGATGGCAAGCACACCAGTGAACACCCTCAAGACTTAAGATTCGGGGAGAAGCGCACCCGCTGATACCTACTACATCGACCATCATGCTCCAGGGTCACACGCTGATGGGACGAGCAGTGTGCGACCTCATTCGGAAATACTATTTATACAGGCTCCCTTGAGCCAGTGGAGGTGACGACATCGAGATAACACACCTGCGCGCCTTAAGAGGTATCTGGACCTACGAATATTTTTGGCAGCCCATGCAGCAACCCCGTGCACACGCCTAATCCCTGCTGACGAGCGTTAATGAAAGCGAAACACGTGTCCAGGGATGGCAAGCACACCAGTGAACACCCTCAAGACTCAAGACTCGGGTAGAAGCGCACCCGCTGATACCTACTACATCGACCATCATGCTCCAGGGTCACACGCTGATGGGACGAGCAGTGTGCGACCTCATTCTGAAATACTATTTATACAGGCTCCCTTGAGCCAGTGGAGGTGACGACATTGAGATAACACACCTGCGCTCCTTAAGAGGTATCTGGACCAACGAATATTTTCGGCAGCCCACGCAGCAACCCCGTGCACACGCCTAATCCCTGCTGACGAGCATTAATGAACGCGAAACACGTGTCCAAGGATGGCAAGCACACCAGTGAACACCCTCGAGACTCAAGACTCCGGTAGAAGCGCACCCGCTGATACCTACTACATCGACCATCATGCTCCAGGGTCACACGCTGATGGGACGAGCAGTGTGCGACCTCATTCGGAATGACTATTTATACAGGCTCCCTTGAGCCGGTGGAGGTGACGACCTCGAGATAACGCACCTGCGCGCCTTAAGAGGTATCTGGACCAACGAATATTTTCGGCAGCCCATACAGCAACCCCGTGCACACGCCTAATCCCTGCTGACGAGCATTAATGAACGCGAAACACGTGTCCAAGGATGGCAAGCTCACCAGTGAACACCCTCAGACTCGGGTAGAAGCGCACCCGCTGATACCTACTACATCGACCATCATGCTCCAGGGTCACACGCTGATGGGACGAGCAGTGTGCGACCTCATTTGGAAATACTATTTATACAGGCTCCCTTGAGCCGGTGGAGTTGACCACCTCGAGATAACGCACCTGCGCGCCTTAAGAGGTATCTGGACCTACGAATATTTTCGGCAGCCCACGCAGCAACCCCGTGCACACGCCTATTCCCTGCTGACGAGCGTTAATGAATGCGAAACACGTGTCCAGGGATGACAAGCACACCAGTGAACACCCTCAAGACTCGGGTAGAAGCGCACCCGCTGATACCTACTACATCGACCATCATGCTCCAGGGTCACACGCTGATGGGACGAGCAGTATGCGACCTCATTCGGAAATACTATTTATACAGGCTCCCTTGAGCCAGTGGAGGTGACGACATCGAGATAACGCACCTGCGCGCCTTAAGAGGTATCTGGACCTACGAATATTTTCGGCAGCCCACGCAGCAACCCTGTGCACACGCCTAATCCCTGCTGACGAGCGTTAATGAACGCGAAACACGTGTCCAGGGATGGCAAGCACACCAGTGAACACCCTCAAGACTTAAGACTCGGGTAGAAGCGCACCCGCTGATACCTACTACATCGACCATCATGCTCTGGGGTCACACGCTGATGGGACGAGCAGTGTGCGACCTCATTCGGAAATACTATTTATACAGGCTCCCTTGAGCCGGTGGAGGTGACGACCTCAAGATAACGCACCTGCGCGCCTTAAGAGGTATCTGGACCTACGAATATTTTCGGCAGCCCACGCAGCAACCCCGTGCACACGCCTAATCCCTGCTGACGGTCGTTAATGAATGCGAAACACGGGTCCAGGGATGGCAAGCACACCAGTGAACACCCTCAAGACTCAAGACTCGGGTAGAAGCGCACCCGCTGATACCTACTACATCGACCATCATGCTCCGGGGTCACACGCTGATGGGACGAGCAGGGTGCGACCTCATTCGGAAATACTATTTATACAGGCTCCCTTGAGCCGGTGGAGGTGACGACCTCGAGATAACGCACCTGCGTGCCTTAAGAGGTATCTGGACCTATGAATATTTTCGGCAGCCCACGCAGCAACCCCGTGCACACGCCTAATCCCGGCTGACGAGCATTAATGAACGCAAAACACGTGTCCAGGGATGGCAAGCACACCAGTGAACACCCTCAAGACTCAGGACTCGGGTAGAAGCGCACCCGCTGATACCTACTACATCGACCATCATGCTCCGGGGTCACACGCTGATGGGACGAGCAGTGTGCGACCTCATTCGGAAATACTATTTATACAGGCTCCGTTTAACCGGTGGAGGTGACGACCTCGAGATAACGCACCTGCATGGCTTAAGAGGTATCTGGACCTACGAATATTTTCGGCAGCCCACGCAGCAACCCCGTGCACACGCCTAATCCCTGCTGACGAGCGTTAATGAATGCGAAACACGTGTCCAGGGATGGCAAGCACACCAGTGAACACCCTCAAGACTCAAGATTCGGGGAGAAGCGCACCCGCTGATACCTACTACATCGACCATCATGCTCCAGGGTCACACGCTGATGGGACGAGCAGTGTGCGACCTCATTCGGAAATACTATTTATACAGGCTCCCTTGAGCCAGTGGAGGTGACGACATCGAGATAACACACCTGCGTGCCTTAAGAGGTATCTGGACCTACGAATATTTTCGGCAGCCCACGCAGCAACCCCGTGCACACGCCTAATGCCTGCTGACGAGCGTTAATGAACGTGAAACACGTGTCCAGGGATGGCAAGCACACCAGTGAACACCCTCAAGACTCAAGACTCGGGTAGAAGCGCACCCGCTGATACCTACTACATCGACCATCATGCTCCGGGGTCACACGCTGATGGGACGAGCAGTGTGCGACCTCATTCGGAAATACTATTTATACAGGCTCCCTTGAGCCGGTGGAGGTGATGACCTCGAGATAACGCACCTGCGTGCCACAAGAGGTATCTGGACCTATGAATATTTTCGGCAGCCCACGCAGCAACCCCGTGCACACGCCTAATCCCGGCTGACGAGCATTAATGAACGCGAAACACGTGTCCAGGGATGGCAAGCACACCAGTGAACACCCTCAAGACTCAAGACTCGGGTAGAAGCGCACCCGCTGATACCTACTACATCGACCATCATGCTCCAGGGTCACACGCTGATGGGACGAGCAGTGTGCGACCTCATTCGGAAATACTATTTATACAGGCTCCCTTGAGCCGATGGAGGTGACGACCTCGAGATAACGCACCTGCGCACCTTAAGAGGTATCTGGACCTACGAATATTTTCGGCAGCCCACGCAGCAACCCCGTGCACACGCCTAATCCCTGCTGACGAGCGTTAATGAACGCGAAACACGTGTCCATGGATGGCAAGCACACCAGTGAACACCCTCAAGACTCAAGACTCGGGTAGAAGCGCACCCGCTGATACCTACTACATCGACCAACATGCTCCAGGGTCACACGCTGATGGGACGAGCAGTGTGCGACCTCATTCGGAAATACTATTTATACAGGCTCCCTTGAGCCGGTGAAGGTGACGACCTCGAGATAACGCACCTGCGCGCCTTAAGAGGTATCTGGACCTACGAATATTTTCGGCAACCCACACAGCAACCTCGTGCACACGCCTAATCCCTGCTGACGAGCGTTAATGAATGCGAAACACGTGTCCAGGGATGACAAGCACACCAGTGTACACCCTCAAGACTCAAGACTCGGGTAGAAGCGCACCCGCGGATACCTACTACATCGACCATCATGCTCCAGGGTCACACGCTGATGGGACGAGCAGTGTGCGACCTCTTTCGATAATACTATATATACAGGCTCCCTTGAGCCGGTGGAGGTGACCACCTCGAGATAACGCACCTGTGAGCCTTAAGAGGTATCTGGATCTACGAATATTTTCGGCAGCCCATGCAGCAACCCCGTGCACACGCCTAATCCCTGCTGACGAGCGTTAATGAAAGCGAAACACGTGTCCCGGGATGGCAAGCACACCAGTGAACACCCTCAAGACTCAAGACTCGGGTAGAAGTGCACCCGCTAAAACCTACTACATCGACCATCATGCTCCGGGGTTCACACGCTGATGGGACGTACAGTGTGCGACCTCATTCGGCAATACTATTTATACAGGCTCCCTTGAGCCGGTGGAGGTGATGACCTCGAGGTAACGCATCTGGACCTATGAATATTTTCGGCAGCCCACGCAGCAACCCCGTGCACACGCCTAATCCCGGCTGACGAGCATTAATGAACGCGAAACACGTGTCCAGGGATGGCAAGCACACCAGTGAACACCCTCAAGACTCAAGACTCGGGTAGAAGCGCACCCGCTGATACCTACTACATCGACCATCATGCTCCGGGGTTACACACTGATGGGACGAGCAGTGTGCGACCTCATTCGGAAATACTATTTATACAGGCTCCCTTGAGCCAGTGGAGGTGACGACATCGAGATAACACACCTGCGCGCCTTAAGAGGTATCTGGACCTATGAATATTTTCGGCAGCCCACGCAGCAACCCCGTGCACACGCCTAATGCCTGCTGACGAGCGTTAATGAACGTGAAACACGTGTCCAGGGATGGCAAGCACACCAGTGAACACCCTCAAGACTCAAGACTCGGGTAGAAGCGCACCCGCTGATACCTACTACATCGACCATCATGCTCCGGGGTCAAACGCTGATGGGACGAGCAGTGTGCGACCTCATTCGGAAATACTATTTATACAGGCTCCCTTGAGCCGGTGGAGGTGACCACCTCGAGATAACGCACCTGTGAGCCTTAAGAGGTATCTGGATCTACGAATATTTTCGGCAGCCCATGCAGCAACCCCGTGCACACGCCTAATCCCTGCTGACGAGCGTTAATGAAAGCGAAACACGTGTCCAGGGATGGCAAGCACACCAGTGAACACCCTCAAGACTCAAGACTTGGGTAGAAGTGCACCCGCTAAAACCTACTACATCGACCATCATGCTCCGGGGTTCACACGCTGATGGGACGTGCAGTGTGCGACCTCATTCGGAAATACTATTTATACAGGCTCCCTTGAGCCGGTGGAGGTGATGACCTCGAGATAACGCACCTGCTTGCCACAAGAGGTATCTGGACCTATGAATATTTTCGGCAGCCCACGCAGCAACCCCGTGCACACGCCTAATCCCGGCTGACGAGCATTAATGAACGCGAAACACGTGTCCAGGGATGGCAAGCACACCAGTGAACACCCTAAAGACTCAAGACTCGGGTAGAAGCGCACCCGCTGATACCTACTACATCGACCATCATGCTCCGGGGTCACACGCTGATGGGACGAGCAGTGTGCGACCTCATTTGGAAATACTATTTATACAGGCTCCCTTGAGCCGGTGGAGGTGACAACCTCGAGATAACGCACCTGCGCACCTTAAGAGGTATCTGGACCTACAAATATTTTCGGCAGCCCACGCAGCAACCCCGTGCACACGCCTAATGCCTGCTGACGAGCGTTAATGAACGTGAAACACATGTCCAGGGATGGCAAGCACACCAGTGAACACCCTCAAGACTCAAGACTCGGGTAGAAGCGCACCCGCTGATACCTACTACATCGACCATGATGCTCCGGGGTCACACGCTGATGGGACGAGCAGTGTGCGACCTCATTCGGAAATACAATTTATACAGGCTCCCTTGAGCCGGTGGAGGTGACGACTTGAGATAAACGCACCTGCGAGCATTAAGAGGTATCTGGACCTACGAATATTTTCGGCAGCCCACGCAGCAACCCCGTGCACACGCCTAATCCCTGCTGACGAGCGTTATTGACCGCGAAACACGTGTCCAGGGATGGCAAGCACACCATTGAACACCCTCAAGACTCAAGACTCGGGTAGAAGCGCACCCGCTGATACCTACTACATCGACCATCATGCTCCGGGGTCACACGCTGATGGGACGAGCAGTGTGCGACCTCATTCGGAAATACTATTTATACAGGCTCCCTTGAGCCAATGGAGGTGACGACATCGAGATAACGCACCTGCGCGCCTTAAGAGGTATCTGGACCTACGAATATTTTCGGCAGCCCACGCAGCAACCCTGTGCACACGCCTAATCCCTGCTGACGAGCGTTAATGAACGCGAAACACGTGTCCAGGGATGGCAAGCACACCAGTGAACACCCTCAAGACTTAAGACTCGGGTAGAAGCGCACCCGCTGATACCTACTACATCGACCATCATGCTCTGGGGTCACACGCTGATGGGACGAGCAGTGTGCGACCTCATTCGGAAATACTATTTATACAGGCTCCCTTGAGCCGGTGGAGGTGACGACCTCAAGATAACGCACCTGCGCGCCTTAAGAGGTATCTGGACCTACGAATATTTTCGGCAGCCCACGCAGCAACCCCGTGCACACGCCTAATCCCTGCTGACGGTCGTTAATGAATGCGAAACACGGGTCCAGGGATGGCAAGCACACCAGTGAACACCCTCAAGACTCAAGACTCGGGTAGAAGCGCACCCGCTGATACCTACTACATCGACCATCATGCTCCGGGGTCACACGCTGATGGGACGAGCAGTGTGCGACCTCATTCGGAAATACTATTTATACAGGCTCCCTTGAGCCGGTGGAGGTGACGACCTCGAGATAGCGCACCTGCGTGCCTTAAGAGGTATCTGGACCTATGAATATTTTCGGCAGCCCACGCAGCAACCCCATGCACACGCCTAATCCCGGCTGACGAGCATTAATGAACGCGAAACACGTGTCCAGGGATGGCAAGCACACCAGTGAACACCCTCAAGACTCAGGACTCGGGTAGAAGCGCACCCGCTGATACCTACTACATCGACCATCATGCTCCGGGGTCACACGCTGATGGGACGAGCAGTGTGCGACCTCATTCAGAAATACTATTTATACAGGCTCCCTTGAGCCGGTGGAGGTGACGACCTCGAGATAACGCACCTGCACGGCTTAAGAGGTATCTGGACCTACGAATATTTTCGGCAGCCCACGCAGCAACCCCGTGCACACGCCTAATCCCTGCTGACGAGCGTTAATGAATGCGAAACACGTGTCCAGGGATGGCAAGCACACCAGTGAACACCCTCAAGACTCAAGATTCGGGGAGAAGCGCACCCGCTGATACCTACTACATCGACCATCATGCTCCAGGGTCACACGCTGATGGGACGAGCAGTGTGCGACCTCATTCGGAAATACTATTTATACAGGCTCCCTTGAGCCAGTGGAGGTGACGACATCGAGATAACACACCTGCGCGCCTTAAGAGGTATCTGGACCTACGAATATTTTCGGCAGCCCACGCAGCAACCCCGTGCACACGCCTAATGCCTGCTGACGAGCGTTAATGAACGTGAAACACGTGTCCAGGGATGGCAAGCACACCAGTGAACACCCTCAAGACTCAAGACTCGTGTAGAAGCGCACCCGCTGATACCTACTACATCGACCATCATGCTCCGGGGTCACACGCTGATGGGACGAGCAGTGTGCGACCTCATTCGGAAATACTATTTATACAGGCTCCCTTGAGCCGGTGGAGGTGACGACCTCGAGATAACGCACCTGCACGGCTTAAGAGGTATCTGGACCTACGAATATTTTCGGCAGCCCACGCAGCAACCCCGTGCACACGCCTAATCCCTGCTGACGAGCGTTAATGAATGCGAAACACGTGTCCAGGGATGGCAAGCACACCAGTGAACACCCTCAAGACTCAAGATTCGGGGAGAAGCGCACCCGCTGATACCTACTACATCGACCATCATGCTCCAGGGTCACACGCTGATGGGACGAGCAGTGTGCGACCTCATTCGTAAATACTATTTATACAGGCTCCCTTGAGCCAGTGGAGGTGACGACATCGAGATAACACACCTGCGCGCCTTAAGAGGTATCTGGACCTACGAATATTTTCGGCAGCCCACGCAGCAACCCCGTGCACACGCCTAATGCCTGCTGACGAGCGTTAATGAACGTGAAACACGTGTCCAGGGATGGCAAGCCCACCAGTGAACACCCTCAAGACTCAAGACTCGGGTAGAAGCGCACCCGCTGATACCTACTACATCGACCATCATGCTCCGGGGTCACACGCTGATGGGACGAGCAGTGTGCGACCTCATTCGGAAATACTATTTATACAGGCTCCCTTGAGCCGGTGGAGGTGACGACCTTGAGATAACGCACCTGCGCGCCTTAAAAGGTATCTGGACCTACGAATATTTTCGGCAGCCCACGCAGCAACCCAGTGCACACGCCTAATCCCTGCTGACGAGCGTTAATGAACGCAAAACACGTGTCCAGGGATGGCAAGCACACCAGTGAACACCCTCAAGACTCAAGACTTGGGTAGAAGCGCACCCACTGATACCTACTACATCGACCATCATGCTCCGGGGTCACACGCTGATGGGACGAGCAGTGTGCGACCTCATTCTGAAATACTATTTATACAGGCTCCCTTGAGCCAGTGGAGGTGACGACATTGAGATAACACACCTGCGCGCCTTAAGAGGTATCTGGACCTACGAATATTTTCGGCAGCCCACGCAGCAACCCCGTGCACACGCCTAATCCCTGCTGACGAGCGTTAATGAATGCGAAACACGTGTCCAGGGGTGGCAAGCACACCAGTGAACACCCTCAAGACTCAAGACTCGGGTAGAAGCGCATCCGCTGATACCTACCATATCGACCATCATGCTCCAGGGTCACACGCTGATGGGACGAGCAGTGTGCGACCTCATTCTGAAATACTATTTATACAGGCTCCCTTGAGCCAGTGGAGGTGACGACATTGAGATAACACACCTGCGCTCCTTAAGAGGTATCTGGACCAACGAATATTTTCGGCAGCCCACGCAGCTACCCTGTGCACACGCCTAATCCCTGCTGACGAGCATTAATGAACGCGAAACACGTGTCCAAGGATGGCAAGCACACCAGTGAACACCCTCAAGACTCGGGTAGAAGCGCACCCGCTGATACCTACTACATCGACCATCATGCTCCAGGGTCACACGCTGATGGGACGAGCAGTGTGCGACCTCATTTGGAAATACTATTTATACAGGCTCCCTTGAGCCGGTGGAGTTGACGACCTCGAGATAACGCACCTGCGCGCCTTAAGAGGTATCTGGACCTACAAATATTTTCGGCAGCCCACGCAGCAACCCCGTGCACACACCTATTCCCTGCTGATGAGCGTTAATGAATGCGAAACACGTGTCCAGGGATGACAAGCACACCAGTGAACACCCTCAAGACTCAAGACTCGGGTAGAAGCGCACCCGCTGATACCTACTACATCAACCATCATGCTCCAGGGTCACACGTTGATGGGACGAGCAGTATGCGACCTCATTCGGAAATACTATTTATACAGGCTCCCTTGAGCCAGTGGAGGTGACGACATCGAGATAACGCACCTGCGCGCCTTAAGAGGTATCTGGACCTACGAATATTTTCGGCAGCCCACGCAGCAACCCTGTGCACACGCCTAATCCCTGCTGACGAGCGTTAATGAACGCGAAACACGTGTCCAGGGATGGCAAGCACACCAGTGATCACCCTCAAGACCTAAGACTCGGGTAGAAGCGCACCCGCTGATACCTACTACATCGACCATCATGCTCTGGGGTCACACGCTGATGGGACGAGCAGTGTGCGACCTCATTCGGAAACACTATTTATACAGGCTCCCTTGAGCCGGTGGAGGTGACGACCTCAATATAACGCACCTGCGCGCCTTAAGAGGTATCTGGACCTACGAATATTTTCGGCAGCCCACGCAGCAACCCCGTGCACACGCCTAATCCCTGCTGACGGTCGTTAATGAATGCGAAACACGGGTCCAGGGATGGCAAGCACACCAGTGAACACACTCAAGACTCAAGACTCGGGTAGAAGCGCACCCGCTGATACCTACTACATCGACCATCATGCTCCGGGGTCACACGCTGATGGGACGAGCAGTGTGCGACCTCATTCGGAAATACTATTTATACAGGCTCCCTTGAGCCGGTGGAGGTGACAACCTCGAGATAACGCACCTGCGTGCCTTAAGAGGTATCTGGACCTATGAATATTTTCGGCAGCCCACGCAGCAACCCCGTGCACACGCCTAATCCCGGCTGACGAGCATTAATGAACGCGAAACACGTGTCCAGGGATGGCAAGCACACCAGTGAACACCCTCAAGACTCAGGACTCGGGTAGAAGCGCACCCGCTGATACCTACTACATCGACCATCATGCTCCGGGGTCACACGCTGATGGGACGAGCCGTGTGCGACCTCATTCGGAAATACTATTTATACAGGCTCCCTTGAGCCGGTGGAGGTGATGACCTCGAGATAACGCACCTGCACGACTTAAGAGGTATCTGGACCTACAAATATTTTCGGCAGACCAAGCAGCAACCCCGTACACACGCCTAATCCCTGCTGACGAGCGTTAATGAATGCAAAACATGTGTCCAGGGATGGCAAGCACACCAGTGAACACCCTCAAGACTCAAGATTCGGGGAGAAGCGCACCCGCTGATACCTACTACATCGACCATCATGCTCCAGGGTCACACGCTGATGGGACGAGCAGTGTGCGACCTCATTCGGAAATACTATTTATACAGGCTCCCTTGAGCCAGTGGAGGTGACGACATCGAGATAACACACCTGCGCGCCTTAAGAGGTATCTGGACCTACGAATATTTTCGGCAGCCCACGCAGCAACCCCGTGCACACGCCTAATGCCTGCTGAAGAGCGTTAATGAACAAGAAACACGTGTCCAGGGATGGCAAGCACACCAGTGAACACCCTCAAGACTCAAGACTCGGGTAGAAGCGCACCCGCTGATACCTACTACATCGACCATCATGCTCCGGGGTCACACGCTGATGGGACGAGCAGTGTGCGACCTCATTCGGAAATACTATTTATACAGGCTCCCTTGAGCCGGTGGAGGTGACCACCTCGAGATAACGCACCTGTGAGCCTTAAGAGGTATCTGGATCTACGAATATTTTCGGCAGCCCATGCAGCAACCCCGTGCAAACGCCTAATCCCTGCTGACGAGCGTTAATGAAAGCGAAACACGTGTCCAGGGATGGCAAGCACACCAGTGAACACCCTCAAGACTCAAGACTCGGGTAGAAGTGCACCCGCTAAAACCTACTACATCGACCATCATGCTCCAGGGTTCACACGCTGATGGGACGTGCAGTGTGCGACCTCATTCGGAAATACTATTTATACAGGCTCCCTTGAGCCGGTGGAGGTGACGACCTCGAGATAACGCACCTGCGCGCCTTAAGAGGTATCTGGACCTACGAATATTTTCGGCAGCCCACGCAGCAACCACGTGCACACGCCTAATCCCTGCTGACGAGCGTTAATGAACGCAAAACACGTGTCCAGGGATGGCAATCACACCAGTGAACACCCTCAAGACTCAAGACTCGGGTAGAAGCGCACCCGCTGATACCTACTACATCGACCATCATGCTCCGGGGTCACACGCTGATGGGACGAGCAGTGTGCGACCTCATTCGGAAATACAATTTATACAGGCTCCCTTGAGCCGGTGGAGGTGACGACTTGAGATAAACGCACCTGCGAGCCTTAAGAGGTATCTGGACCTACGAATATTTTCGGCAGCCCATGCAGCAACCCCTCGCACACGCCTAATCCCTGCTGACGAGCGTTAATGACCGCGAAACACGTGTCCAGGGATGGCAATCACACCAGTGAACACCCTCAAGACTCAAGACTCGGGTAGAAGCGCACCCGCTGATACCTACTACATCGACCATCATGCTCCGGGGTCACACGCTGATGGGACGAGCAGTGTGCGACCTCATTCGGAAATACAATTTATACAGGCTCCCTTGAGCCGGTGGAGGTGACGACTTGAGATAAACGCACCTGCGAGCCTTAAGAGGTATCTGGACCTACGAATATTTTCGGCAGCCCATGCAGCAACCCCTCGCACACGCCTAATCCCTGCTGACGAGCGTTAATGACCGCGAAACACGTGTCCAGGGATGGCAAGCACACCATTGAACACCCTCAAGACTCAAGACTCGGGTAGAAGCGCACCCGCTGATACCTACTACATCGACCATCATGCTCTGGGGCCACACGCTGATGGGACGAGCAGTGTGCGACCTCATTCGGAAATACTATTTATACAGGCTCCCTTGAGCCGGTGGAGGTGACGACCTCAATATAACGCACCTGCGCGCCTTAAGAGGTATCTGGACCTACGAATATTTTCGGCAGCCCACGCAGCAACCCCGTGCACACGCCTAATCCCTGCTGACGGTCGTTAATGAATGCGAAACACGGGTCCAGGGATGGCAAGCACACCAGTGAACACACTCAAGACTCAAGACTCGGGTAGAAGCGCACCCGCTGATACCTACTACATCGACCATCATGCTCCGGGGTCACACGCTGATGGGACGAGCAGTGTGCGACCTCATTCGGAAATACTATTTATACAGGCTCCCTTGAGCCGGTGGAGGTGACAACCTCGAGATAACGCACCTGCGTGCCTTAAGAGGTATCTGGACCTATGAATATTTTCGGCAGCCCACGCAGCAACCCCGTGCACACGCCTAATCCCGGCTGACGAGCATTAATGAACGCGAAACACGTGTCCAGGGATGGCAAGCACACCAGTGAACACCCTCAAGACTCAGGACTCGGGTAGAAGCGCACCCGCTGATACCTACTACATCGACCATCATGCTCCGGGGTCACACGCTGATGGGACGAGCAGTGTGCGACCTCATTCGGAAATACTATTTATACAGGCTCCCTTGAGCCGGTGGAGGTGATGACCTCGAGATAACGCACCTGCACGACTTAAGAGGTATCTGGACCTACAAATATTTTCGGCAGCCCAAGCAGCAACCCCGTACACACGCCTAATCCCTGCTGACGAGCGTTAATGAATGCAAAACATGTGTCCAGGGATGGCAAGCACACCAGTGAACACCCTCAAGACTCAAGATTCGGGGAGAAGCGCACCCGCTGATACCTACTACATCGACCATCATGCTCCAGGGTCACACGCTGATGGGACGAGCAGTGTGCGACCTCATTCGGAAATACTATTTATACAGGCTCCCTTGAGCCAGTGGAGGTGACGACATCGAGATAACACACCTGCGCGCCTTAAGAGGTATCTGGACCTACGAATATTTTCGGCAGCCCACGCAGCAACCCCGTGCACACGCCTAATGCCTGCTGAAGAGCGTTAATGAACAAGAAATACGTGTCCAGGGATGGCAAGCACACCAGTGAACACCCTCAAGACTCAAGACTCGGGTAGAAGCGCACCCGCTGATACCTACTACATCGACCATCATGCTCCGGGGTCACACGCTGATGGGACGAGCAGTGTGCGACCTCATTCGGAAATACTATTTATACAGGCTCCCTTGAGCCGGTGGAGGTGACCACCTCGAGATAACGCACCTGTGAGCCTTAAGAGGTATCTGGATCTACGAATATTTTCGGCAGCCCATGCAGCAACCCCGTGCACACGCCTAATCCCTGCTGACGAGCGTTAATGAAAGCGAAACACGTGTCCAGGGATGGCAAGCACACCAGTGAACACCCTCAAGACTCAAGACTCGGGTAGAAGTGCACCCGCTAAAACCTACTACATCGACCATCATGCTCCAGGGTTCACACGCTGATGGGACGTGCAGTGTGCGACCTCATTCGGAAATACTATTTATACAGGCTCCCTTGAGCCGGTGGAGGTGACGACCTCGAGATAACGCACCTGCGCGCCTTAAGAGGTATCTGGACCTACGAATATTTTCGGCAGCCCACGCAGCAACCACGTGCACACGCCTAATCCCTGCTGACGAGCGTTAATGAACGCAAAACACGTGTCCAGGGATGGCAATCACACCAGTGAACACCCTCAAGACTCAAGACTCGGGTAGAAGCGCACCCGCTGATACCTACTACATCGACCATCATGCTCCGGGGTCACACGCTGATGGGACGAGCAGTGTGCGACCTCATTCGGAAATACAATTTATACAGGCTCCCTTGAGCCGGTGGAGGTGACGACTTGAGATAAACGCACCTGCGAGCCTTAAGAGGTATCTGGACCTACGAATATTTTCGGCAGCCCATGCAGCAACCCCTCGCACACGCCTAATCCCTGCTGACGAGCGTTAATGACCGCGAAACACGTGTCCAGGGATGGCAATCACACCAGTGAACACCCTCAAGACTCAAGACTCGGGTAGAAGCGCACCCGCTGATACCTACTACATCGACCATCATGCTCCGGGGTCACACGCTGATGGGACGAGCAGTGTGCGACCTCATTCGGAAATACAATTTATACAGGCTCCCTTGAGCCGGTGGAGGTGACGACTTGAGATAAACGCACCTGCGAGCCTTAAGAGGTATCTGGACCTACGAATATTTTCGGCAGCCCATGCAGCAACCCCTCGCACACGCCTAATCCCTGCTGACGAGCGTTAATGACCGCGAAACACGTGTCCAGGGATGGCAAGCACACCATTGAACACCCTCAAGACTCAAGACTCGGGTAGAAGCGCACCCGCTGATACCTACTACATCGACCATCATGCTCCGGGGTCACACGCTGATGGGACGAGCAGTGTGCGACCTCATTCGGAAATACTATTTATACAGGCTCCCTTGAGCCGGTGGAGGTGATGACCTCGAGATAACGCACCTCCGTGCCTTAAGAGGTATCTGGACCTATGAATATTTTCGGCAGCCCACGCAGCAACCCCGTGCACACGCTTTATCCCGGCTGACGAGCATTAATGAACGCGAAACACGTGTCTAGGGATGGCAAGCACACCAGTGAACACCCTCAAGACTCAAGTAGAAGCGCACCCGCTGATACCTACTATGTCGACCATCATGCTCCGGGGTCACACGCTGATGGGACGAGCAGTGTGCGACCTCATTCGGAAATACTATTTATACAGGCTCCCTTGAGCCGGTGGAGGTGACGACCTCGAGATAACGCACCTGCGCACCTTAAGAGGTATCTGGACCTACGAATATTTTCGGCAGCCCACGCAGCAACCCCGTGCACACGCCTTATCCCTGCTGACGAGCGTTAATGAACGCGAAACACGTGTCCATGGATGGCAAGCACACCAGTGAACACCCTCAAGACTCAAGACTCGGGTAGAAGCGCACCCGCTGATACCTACTACATCGACCAACATGCTCCAGGGTCACACGCTGATGGGACGAGCAGTGTGCGACCTCATTCGGAAATACTATTTATACAGGCTCCCTTGAGCCGGTGGAGGTGACGACCTCGAGATAACGCACCTGCGCGCCTTAAGAGGTATCTGGACCTACGAATATTTTCGGCAGCCCACGCAGCAACCCCGTGCACACGCCTAATCCCTGCTGACAAGCGTTAATGAATGCGAAACACGTGTCCAGGGATGGCAAGCACACCAGTGAACACCCTCAAGACTCAAGACTCGGGTAGAAGCGCACCCGCTGATACCTACTACATCGACCATCATGCTCCAGGGTCACACGCTGATGGGACGAGCAGTGTGCGACCTCATTCTGAAATACTATTTATACAGGCTCCCTTGAGCCAGTGGAGGTGACGACATTGCGATAACACACCTGCGCTCCTTAAGAGGTATCTGGACCAACGAATATTTTCGGCAGCCCACGCAGCAACCCCGTGCACACGCCTAATCCCTGCTGACGAGCATTAATGAACGCGAAACACGTGTCCAAGGATGGCAAGCACACCAGTGAACACCCTCAAGACTCAAGACTCGGGTAGAAGCGCACCCGCTGATACCTACTACATCGACCATCATGCTCCAGGGTCACACGCTGATGGGACGAGCAGTGTGCGACCTCATTCGGAATTACTATTTATACAGGCTCCCTTGAGCCGGTGGAGGTGACGACCTCGAGATAACGCATCTGCGCGCCTTAAGAGGTATCTGGACCAACGAATATTTTCGGCAGCCCACGCAGCAACCCCGTGCACACGCCTAATCCCTGCTGACGAGCATTAATGAACGCGAAACACGTGTCCAAGGATGGCAAGCACACCAGTGAACACCCTCAAGACTCGGGTAGAAGCGCACCCGCTGATACCTACTACATCGACCATCATGCTCCAGGGTCACACGCTGATGGGACGAGCAGTGTGCGACCTCATTTGGAAATACTATTTATACAGGCTCCCTTGAGCCGGTGGAGTTGACGACCTCGAGATAACGCACCTGCGCGCCTTAAGAGGTATCTGGACCTACGAATATTTTCGGCAGCCCACGCAGCAACCCCGTGCACGCGCCTATTCCCGGCTGACGAGCGCTAATGAATGCGAAACACGTGTCCAGGGATGACAAGCACACCAGTGAACACCCTCAAGACTCAAGACTCGGGTAGAAGCGCACCCGCTGATACCTACTACATCGACCATCATGCTCCAGGGTCACACGCTGATGGGACGAGCAGTATGCGACCTCATTCGTAAATACTATTTATACAGGCTCCCTTGAGCCAGTGGAGGTGACGACATCGAGATAACGCACCTGCGCGCCTTAAGAGGTATCTGGACCTACGAATATTTTCGGCAGCCCACGCAGCAACCCTGTGCACACTCCTAATCCCTGCTGACGAGCGTTAATGAATGCGAAACACGTGTCCAGGGATGGCAAGCACACCAGTGAACACCCTCAAGACTTAAGACTCGGGTAGAAGCGCACCCGCTGATACCTACTACATCGACCATCATGCTCTGGGGTCACACGCTGATGGGACGAGCAGTGTGCGACCTCATTCGGAAATACTATTTATACAGGCTCCCTTGAGCCGGTGGAGGTGACGACCTCAAGATAACGCACCTGCGCGCCTTAAGAGGTATCTGGACCTACGAATATTTTCGGCAGCCCACGCAGCAACCCCATGCACACGCCTAATCCCGGCTGACGAGCATTAATGAACGCGAAACACGTGTCCAGGGATGGCAAGCACACCAGTGAACACCCTCAAGACTCAGGACTCGGGTAGAAGCGCACCCGCTGATACCTACTACATCGACCATCATGCTCCGGGGTCACACGCTGATGGGACGAGCAGTGTGCGACCTCATTCGGAAATACTATTTATACAGGCTCCCTTGAGCCGGTGGAGGTGACGACCTCGAGATAACGCACCTGCACGGCTTAAGAGGTATCTGGACCTACGAATATTTTCGGCAGCCCACGCAGCAACCCCGTGCACACGCCTAATCCCTGCTGACGAGCGTTAATGAATGCGAAACACGTGTCCAGGGATGGCAAGCACACCAGTGAACACCCTCAAGACTCAAGATTCGGGGAGAAGCGCACCCGCTGATACCTACTACATCGACCATCATGCTCCAGGGTCACACGCTGATGGGACGAGCAGTGTGCGACCTCATTCGGAAATACTATTTATACAGGCTCCCTTGAGCCGGTGGAGGTGATGACCTCGAGATAACGCACCTCCGTGCCTTAAGAGGTATCTGGACCTATGAATATTTTCGGCAGCCCACGCAGCAACCCCGTGCACACGCTTTATCCCGGCTGACGAGCATTAATGAACGCGAAACACGTGTCTAGGGATGGCAAGCACACCAGTGAACACCCTCAAGACTCAAGTAGAAGCGCACCCGCTGATACCTACTATGTCGACCATCATGCTCCGGGGTCACACGCTGATGGGACGAGCAGTGTGCGACCTCATTCGGAAATACTATTTATACAGGCTCCCTTGAGCCGGTGGAGGTGACGACCTCGAGATAACGCACCTGCGCACCTTAAGAGGTATCTGGACCTACGAATATTTTCGGCAGCCCAAGCAGCAACCCCGTGCACACGCCTTATCCCTGCTGACGAGCGTTAATGAACGCGAAACACGTGTCCATGGATGGCAAGCACACCAGTGAACACCCTCAAGACTCAAGACTCGGGTAGAAGCGCACCCGCTGATACCTACTACATCGACCAACATGCTCCAGGGTCACACGCTGATGGGACGAGCAGTGTGCGACCTCATTCGGAAAAACTATTTATACAGGCTCCCTTGAGCCGGTGGAGGTGACGACCTCGAGATAACGCACCTGCGCGCCTTAAGAGGTATCTGGACCTACGAATATTTTCGGCAGCCCACGCAGCAACCCCGTGCACACGCCTAAACCCTGCTGACAAGCGTTAATGAATGCGAAACACGTGTCCAGGGATAGCAAGCACACCAGTGAACACCCTCAAGACTCAAGACTCGGGTAGAAGCGCACCCGCTGATACCTACCACATCGACCATCATGCTCCAGGGTCACACGCTGATGGGACGAGCAGTGTGCGACCTCATTCTGAAATACTATTTATACAGGCTCCCTTGAGCCAGTGGAGGTGACGACATTGCGATAACACACCTGCGCTCCTTAAGAGGTATCTGGACCAACGAATATTTTCGGCAGCCCACGCAGCAACCCCGTGCACACGCCTAATCCCTGCTGACGAGCATTAATGAACGCGAAACACGTGTCCAAGGATGACAAGCACACCAGTGAACACCCTCAAGACTCAAGACTCGGGTAGAAGCGCACCCGCTGATACCTACCACATCGACCATCATGCTCCAGGGTCACACGCTGATGGGACGAGCAGTGTGCGACCTCATTCGGAATTACTATTTATACAGGCTCCCTTGAGCCGGTGGAGGTGACGACCTCGAGATAACGCATCTGCGCGCCTTAAGAGGTATCTGGACCAACGAATATTTTCGGCAGCCCACGCAGCAACCCCGTGCACACGCCTAATCCCTGCTGACGAGCATTAATGAACGCGAAACACGTGTCCAAGGATGGCAAGCACACCAGTGAACACCCTCTAGACTCGGGTAGAAGCGCACCCGCTGATACCTACTACATCGACCATCATGCTCCAGGGTCACACGCTGATGGGACGAGCAGTGTGCGACCTCATTTGGAAATACTATTTATACAGGCTCCCTTGAGCCGGTGGAGTTGACGACCTCGAGATAACGCACCTGCGCGCCTTAAGAGGTATCTGGACCTACGAATATTTTCGGCAGCCCACGCAGCAACCCCGTGCACACGCCTATTCCCGGCTGACGAGCGCTAATGAATGCGAAACACGTGTCATGGGATGACAAGCACACCAGTGAACACCCTCAAGACTCAAGACTCGGGTAGAAGCGCACCCGCTGATACCTACTACATCGACCATCATGCTCCAGGGTCACACGCTGATGGGACGAGCAGTATGCGACCTCATTCGTAAATACTATTTATACAGGCTCCCTTGAGCCAGTGGAGGTGACGACATCGAGATAACGCACCTGCGCGCCTTAAGAGGTATCTGGACCTACGAATATTTTCGGCAGCCCACGCAGTAACCCTGTGCACACTCCTAATCCCTGCTGACGAGCGTTAATGAACGCGAAACACGTGTCCAGGGATGGCAAGCACACCAGTGAACACCCTCAAGACTTAAGACTCGGGTAGAAGCGCACCCGCTGATACCTACTACATCGACCATCATGCTCTGGGGTCACACGCTGATGGGACGAGCAGTGTGCGACCTCATTCGGAAATACTATTTATACAGGCTCCCTTGAGCCGGTGGAGGTGACGACCTCAAGATAACGCACCTGCGCGCCTTAGGAGGTATCTGGACCTACGAATATTTTCTGCAGCCCACGCAGCAACCCCATGCACACGCCTAATCCCGGCTGACGAGCATTAATGAACGCGAAACACGTGTCCAGGGATGGCAAGCACACCAGTGAACACCCTCAAGACTCAGAACTCGGGTAGAAGCGCACCCGCTGATACCTACTACATCGACCATCATGCTCCGGGGTCACACGCTGATGGGACGAGCAGTGTGCGACCTTATTCGGAAATACTATTTATACAGGCTCCCTTGAGCCGGTGGAGGTGACGACCTCGAGATAACGCACCTGCACGGCTTAAGAGGTATCTGGACCTACGAATATTTTCGGCAGCCCACGCAGCAACCCCGTGCACACGCCTAATCCCTGCTGACGAGCGTTAATGAATGCGAAACACGTGTCCAGGGATGGCAAGCACACCAGTGACCACCCTCAATACTCAAGATTCGGGGAGAAGCGCACCCGCTGATCCCTACTACATCGACCATCATGCTCCAGGGTCACACGCTGATGGGACGAGCAGTGTGCGACCTCATTCGGAAATACTATTTATACAGGCTCCCTTGAGCCAGTGGAGGTGACGACATCGAGATAACACACCTGCGCGCCTTAAGAGGTATCTGGACCTACGAATATTTTCGGCAGCCCACGCAGCAACCCCGTGCACACGCCTAATGCCTGCTGACGAGCGTTAATGAACGTGAAACACGTGTCCAGGGATGGCAAGCACACCAGTGAACACCCTCAAGACTCAAGACTCGGGTAGAAGCGCACCCGCTGATACCTACTACATCGACCATCATGCTCCGGGGTCACACGCTGATTGGACGAGCAGTGTGCGACCTCATTCGGAAATACTATTTATACAGGCTCCCTTGAGCCGGTGGAGGTGACGACCTTGAGATAACGCACCTGCGCGCCTTAAGAGGTATCTGGACCTACGAATATTTTCGGCAGCCCACGCAGCAACCCAGTGCACACGCCTAATCCCTGCTGACGAGCGTTAATGAACGCAAAACACGTGTCCAGGGATGGCAAGCACACCAGTGAACACCCTCAAGACTCAAGACTTGGGTAGAAGCGCACCCACTGATACCTACTACATCGACCATCATGCTCCGGGGTCACACGCTGATGGGATGAGCAGTGTGCGACCTCATTCTGAAATACTATTTATACAGGCTCCCTTGAGCCAGTGGAGGTGACGACATTGAGATAACACACCTGCGCTCCTTAAGAGGTATCTGGACCAACGAATATTTTCGGCAGCCCACGCAGCAACCCCGTGCACACGCCTAATCCCTGCTGACGAGCGTTAATGAACGCGAAACATGTGTCCATGGATGGCAAGCACACCAGCGAACACCCTCAAGACTCAAGACTCGGGTAGAAGCGCACCCGCTGATACCTACTGTAGGAAGGTAGATCCCTGACTATGGTTGCCCCCAACTTTTTGCCTGGTGTTTTGCTGGTTTTCTGACTTAGTTGACCTGGGGCCCTGCTTTTCAGGACCCCAGGCCTACTGCTCTCTCTGTAAAATGGATTCCATGTACCTTAGGTACATATCTAATTGGATACTGAGTCACCTTATCAGTCCCTGTACAGTGTACCTTAGGTACCCAGGGCATAGGTGTACCCAGGGCCTACCAGGGGCTGCAGCATGTATTATGCCACCCCTGGCTGGCCATCCAAATCTGACACAACTGGCTGCTTGACAGCTGGGGCAAGGTGGTGTAATCACCCTTTGCTTTAGATATAGTATACCTATGTCTAACCCTAAAAATGGACACACAGATCTCCTATCAGTCACTCCTATGGCAGGCCTTAACAATCCTGAAGGCAGAGTGCTTGGAATCGTGTGAGATAGTGCTCTGGCATGAGCTGAGCCTGTCTGCGGCTTTCGGGATCCATCCCTTAGCCGTTTCCATGATATCGCATACCATATACTCTTAAGTGCATTATAATCCTCGCGGTTATATGCCAACTCTGGTATCGCTTTATCAAAACATGTCGAGTAAGGTGTCATACGAATTGGAATACTAACCCCTCGCCAATTCTGGCGACGGGGTTAGCATTCCACCCTTCTAGAGGGACACGACATGTATGTAACCTGTAACCCCGGTTAAAGTCAGACATAGCCTCAGCTCCACAAGATGGATGCTGCCACCGAGACACAAGTCTGCCCTCCTGCTGCTGGGAGTCCTCCCAGAGCAGGAGGCAAGGACAAAGGGTTTCCTGCCAGGGGCGGTGCCAGCACCGTCCCAGACAGGATTTTGTGTATTCTAGGTAGGCAGGGCTACAGAGGAAGGTGACTGCAAGTGGCACCCCGGTGCTCACTGTGCATAGGCCGGCTTGAACCAGTTCCAGGGGCACACCAGCCCCTGAGCTGGGGAAAGCCCGCCAAAGGAGAGGGGTGTAACCACCCCCCTCCTGGTCCCACCCATAGGGCAGGACTTAGTCGCGTGCCAGCCCCCTTTTCCAAGATAAAGGTAGGAGCAGGCCCCCTTCCAAATTAGATCATCTTTGGAATCAAGACACGACTTTCTACGAAAGGACATCAAGATTTCTTCTTCAAGATTCTCCCTTGTGACTAAGGAGTAGTCACCCTGCATCCGCAGGCACCATCTTAAGAACACTGCGGTCTGCTGCAAGTCCTTCCTCCGGAATCTGACTGCCCAGCTCGACGAGAACCGGCTTCCCTGGCACCTCTGACCTCTACCCACCTCTACAGCTAAGCTGAGAACCGTGGGTGCGACGAGACCTCGAGGGACCGGCCATCTTCAAGACTACACGACTTCTTTCCAGCACGACCGCCGAGGGATCCTCTGGTGAGTGCTTTGGGGTCCGAGAAGCCCCGACCCTGAGCAGCCCCTGCACCGAAGTTCAGCCTCCCAGCATCTCCACGATCTGCGTGGGGCCCTTCTGCTTTTTGCTGCTCACCGCGTTGTTTGGCTACTAGCCCGCTGGCTTGTGGCCTTCTTAACGACGCCCGACGACATCACTGTTGCTGGTCTGGTTGCTCCAGACTGGCCCTTGCTCCCTTCAAAGAGAGGAGCACCCCGGACCCTCCTGGTCCACTCCAGACGCCATTTTAGGTCCACCGCGTGGGCTTGAATTTGCCAAGACTTGTTGCCCCAATTCTGGGTCCAGCGACGTCGAGAGCATCATCCATCGTGGGACAGCTCGTACCTCCATCCTGGTCGCCGACAACGCCTCCTGGTCCGTGAGACTACAGAGCCCAGCGTCGCCCACTCACCTAGTCGAGGTGACTACCATCCGGTGCCCTCCTGGTGCCACCTGACTACTGGCTAGTAGTCACGAACTTGGTCCCCTCTGCTTTCAGGTGTCATCTATCTTCGATCCAGGCTTGGATCACCCGAACAATCTTCACTGGTCGCCTGCCAGCAACTCCTTTCCTTCAGGCTCCTGGTTCGTCAACGGAGAATCCCGACGTCTTTTCAGACCTATGCAGCTGCAGCCCCTGGACTAGGTAACTTCGGCATTTCGGTGCCTCAGCATAGCCTCACTATCCAAGGGTCCAGATCCACTTTCGTTTTTGACCTACCTAGTCGGGTTCGCCCGAAAACACTAACTTTGCATTTACTAGGATCCATAGACTTTGTTCCGCATTCCGCGTGAGAGTTCCCACTCTGCACACGACGTCCCTAGGTCTCCTGCTAGCAATCTAAAGGTTCAGTAGTCCAGTCCTAGCGATCCCAAAGCCTATGAGAGTAGTACTTACCTGCTAGTAATTTCGCATTCCACTTTTGTAGTATATGGTTTTTCGTGCCCCTCGGGCATTTGTGTAAATTGTGCGACTTAAAGTATTTTCTTAAGAGTTTTGTTGTGTGCTTAGCTCCCTGACTCATAAAGAGTTCAGGGTAGACTTGTTATAAATAAATATCTGTTTATTTTCATAACAACTTGTGTGGTGTCCTTTCACTTGGTGTTCAAGGGGTAATGTGATGGTAAAACAGCTGGCTTAACACGCCCTCTAGAGTCTTAGCCTTAGACTGCTCGTATCCATGCTACTAGGATAGCTGGTCTATAAGGTTGACTTACAACCAATCATCAATAAGGGTTGTTTGGACTGATACAAAGTGCTCACTAGAATAGTGAACATTATATATCAGGCCAACTTCTCACACCTACTACATCGACCAACATGCTCCAGGGTCACACGCTGATGGGACGAGCAGTGTGCGACCTCATTCGGAAATACTATTTATACAGGCTCCCTTGAGCCGGTGGAGGTGACGACCTCGAGATAACGCACCTGCGCGCCTTAAGAGGTATCTGGACCTACGAATATTTTCGGCAGCCCACGCAGCAACCCCGTGCACACGCCTAATCCCTGCTGACGAGCGTTAATGAATGCGAAACACGTGTCCAGGGATGGCAAGCACACCAGTGAACACCCTCAAGACTCAAGACTCGGGTAGAAGCGCACCCGCTGATACCTACTACATCGACCATCATGCTCCAGGGTCACACGCTGATGGGACGAGCAGTGTGCGACCTCATTCGGAATTACTATTTATACAGGCTCCCTTGAGCCAGTGGAGGTGACGTCCTCGAGATAACGCACCTGCGCGCCTTAAGAGGTATCTGGACCTACGAATATTTTCGGCAGCCCACGCAGCAACCCCGTGCACACGCCTAATCCCTGCTGACGAGCGTTAATGAATGCGAAACACGTGTCCAGGGATGGCAAGCACACCAGTGAACACCCTCAAGACTCAAGACTCGGGTAGAAGCGCACCCGCTGATACCTACTACATCGACCATCATGCTCCAGGGTCACACGCTGATGGGACGAGCAGTGTGCGACCTCATTCTGAAATACTATTTATACAGGCTCCCTTGAGCCAGTGGAGGTGACGACATTGAGATAAAACACCTGCGCTCCTTAAGAGGTATCTGGACCAACAAATATTTTCGGCAGCCCACGCAGCAACCCCGTGCACACGCCTAATCCCTGCTGACGAGCATTAATGAACGCGAAACACGTGTCCAAGGATGACAAGCACACCAGTGAACACCCTCAAGACTCAAGACTCGGGTAGAAGCGCACCCGCTGATACCTACTACATCGACCATCATGCTCCAGGGTCACACGCTGATGGGACGAGCAGTGTGCGACCTCATTCGGAATTACTATTTATACAGGCTCCCTTGAGCCAGTGGAGGTGACGACCTCGAGATAACGCACCTGCGCGCCTTAAGAGGTATCTGGACCAACGAATATTTTCGGCAGCCCACGCAGCAACCCCGTGCACACGCCTAATCCCTGCTGACGAGCATTAATGAACGCGAAACACGTGTCCAAGGATGGCAAGCACACCAGTGAACACCCTCAAGACTCGGGTAGAAGCGCACCCGCTGATACCTACTACATCGACCATCATGCTCCATGGTCACACGCTGATGGGACGTGCAGTGTGCGACCTCATTTGGAAATACTATTTATACAGGCTCCCTTGAGCCGGTGGAGTTGACGACCTCGAGATAACGCACCTGCGCGCCTTAAGAGGTATCTGGACCTACGAATATTTTCGGCAGCCCACGCAGCAACCCCGTGCACACGCCTAATCCCTGCTGACGAGCGTTAATGAATGCGAAACACGTGTCCAGGGATGGCAAGCACACCAGTGAACACCCTCAAGACTCAAGACTCGGGTAGAAGCGCACCCGCTGATACCTACTACATCGACCATCATGCTCCAGGGTCACACGCTGATGGGACGAGCAGTATGCGACCTCATTCGGAAATACTATTTATACAGGCTCCCTTGAGCCAGTGGAGGTGACGACATCGAGATAACGCACCTGCGCGCCTTAAGAGGTATCTGGACCTACGAATATTTTCGGCAGCCCACGCAGCAACCCTGTGCACACGCCTAATCCCTGCTGACGAGCGTTAATGAACGCGAAACACGTGTCCAGGGATGGCAAGCACACCAGTGAACACCCTCAAGACTTAAGACTCGGGTAGAAGTGCACCCGCTGATACCTACTACATCGACCATCATGCTCTGGGGTCACACGCTGATGGGACGAGCAGTGTGCGACCTCATTCGGAAATACTATTTATACAGGCTCCCTTGTGCCGGTGGAGGTGACGACCTCAAGATAACGCACCTGCGCGCCTTAAGAGGTATCTGGACCTACGAATATTTTCGGCAGCCCACGCAGCAACCCCGTGCACACGCCTAATCCCTGCTGACGGTCGTTAATGAATGCGAAACACGGGTCCAGGGATGGCAAGCACACCAGTGAACACACTCAAGACTCAAGACTCGGGTAGAAGCGCACCCGCTGATACCTACTACATCGACCATCATGCTCCGGGCTCACACGCTGATGGGACGAGCAGTGTGCGACCTCATTCGGAAATACTATTTATACAGGCTCCCTTGAGCCGGTGGAGGTGACGACCTCGAGATAACGCACCTGAGTGCCTTAAGAGGTATCTGGACCTATGAATATTTTCGGCAGCCCACGCAGCAACCCCGTGCACACGCCTAATCCCGGCTGACGAGCATTAATGAACGCGAAACACGTGTCCAGGGATGGCAAGCACACCAGTGAACACCCTCAAGACTCAGGACTCGGGTAGAAGCGCACCCGCTGATACCTACTACATCGACCATCATGCTCCGGGGTCACACGCTGATGGGACGAGCAGTGTGCGACCTCATTCGGAAATACTATTTATACAGGCTCCCTTGAGCCGGTGGAGGTGACGACCTCGAGATAACGCACCTGCACGGCTTAAGAGGTATCTGGACCTACGAATATTTTCGGCAGCCCACGCAGCAACCCCGTGCACACGCCTAATCCCTGCTGACGAGCGTTAATGAATGCGAAACACGTGTCCAGGGATGGCAAGCACACAAGTGAACACCCTCAAGACTCAAGATTCGGGGAGAAGCGCACCCGCTGATACCTACTACATCGACCATCATGCTCCAGGGTCACACGCTGATGGGACGAGCAGTGTGCGACCTCATTCGGAAATACTATTTATACAGGCTCCCTTGAGCCAGTGGAGGTGACGACATCGAGATAACACACCTGCGAGCCTTAAGAGGTATCTGGACCTACGAATATTTTCGGCAGCCCACGCAGCAACCCCGTGCACACGCCTAATGCCTGCTGAAGAGCGTTAATGAACAAGAAACACGTGTCCAGGGATGGCAAGCACACCAGTGAACACCCTCAAGACTCAAGACTCGGGTAGAAGCGCACCCGCTGATACCTACTACATCGACCATCATGCTCCGGGGTCACACGCTGATGGGACGAGCAGTGTGCGACCTCATTCGGAAATACTATTTATACAGGCTCCCTTGAGCCGGTGGAGGTGACCACCTCGAGATAACGCACCTGTGAGCCTTAAGAGGTATCTGGATCTACGAATATTTTCGGCAGCCCATGCAGCAACCCCGTGCACACGCCTAATCCCTGCTGACGAGCGTTAATGAAAGCGAAACACGTGTCCAGGGATGGCAAGCACACCAGTGAACACCCTCAAGACTCAAGACTCGGGTAGAAGTGCACCCGCTAAAACCTACTACATCGACCATCATGCTCCGGGGTTCACACGCTGATGGGACGTGCAGTGTGCGACCTCATTCGGAAATACTATTTATACATGCTCCCTTGAGCCGGTGGAGGTGATGACCTCGAGATAACGCACCTGCGTGCCTTAAGAGGTATCTGGATCTATGAATATTTTCGGCAGCCCACGCAGCAACCCCATGCACACGCCTAATCCCGGCTGACGAGCATTAATGAACGCGAAACACGTGTCCAGGGATGGCAAGCACACCAGTGAACACCCTCAAGACTCAAGACTCGGGTAGAAGCGCACCCGCTGATACCTACTACATCGACCATCATGCTCCGGGGTCACACGCTGATGGGACGAGCAGTGTGCGACCTCATTCGGAAATACTATTTATACAGGCTCCCTTGAGCCGGTGGAGGTGACGACCTCGAGATAACGCACCTGCGCACCTTAAGAGGTATCAGGACCTACGAATATTTTCGGCAGCCCACGCAGCAACCCCGTGCAGACGCCTAATCCCTGCTGCCGAGCGTTAATGAACGCGAAACACGTGTCCATGGATGGCAAGCACACCAGTGAACACCCTCAAGACTCAAGACTTGGGTAGAAGCGCACCCACTGATACCTACTACATCGACCATCATGCTCCGGGGTCACACGCTGATGGGACGAGCAGTGTGCGACCTCATTCTGAAATACTATTTATACAGGCTCCCTTGAGCCAGTGGAGGTGACGACATTGAGATAACACACCTGCGCTCCTTAAGAGGTATCTGGACCAACTAATATTTTTGGCAGCCCACGCAGCAACCCCGTGCACACGCCTAATCCCTGCTGACGAGCGTTAATGAACGCGAAACACGTGTCCATGGATGGCAAGCACACCAGTGAACACCCTCAAGACTCAAGACTCGGGTAGAAGCGCACCCGCTGATACCTACTACATCGACCAACATGCTCCAGGGTCACACGCTGATGGGACGAGCAGTGTGCGACCTCATTCGGAAATACTATTTATACAGGCTCCCTTGAGCCGGTGGAGGTGACGACCTCGAGATAACGCACCTGCGCGCCTTAAGAGGTATCTGGACCTACGAATATTTTCGGCAGCCCACGCAGCAACCCCGTGCACACGCCTAATCCCTGCTGACGAGCGTTAATGAATGCGAAACACGTGTCCAGGGATGGCAAGCACACCAGTGAACACCCTCAAGACTCAAGACTCGGGTAGAAGCGCACCCGCTGATACCTACCATATCGACCATCATGCTCCAGGGTCACACGCTGATGGGACGAGCAGTGTGCGACCTCATTCTGAAATACTATTTATACAGGCTCCCTTGAGCCAGTGGAGGTGACGACATTGAGATAACACACCTGTGCTCCTTAAGAGGTATCTGGACCAACGAATATTTTCGGCAGCCCACGCAGCAACCCCGTGCACACGCATAATCCCTGCTGACGAGCATTAATGAACGCGAAACACGTGTCCAAGGATGGCAAGCACACCAGTGAACACCCTCAAGACTCAAGACTCGGGTAGAAGCGCACCCGCTGATACCTACTACATCGACCATCCTGCTCCAGGGTCACACGCTGATGGGACGAGCAGTGTGCGACCTCATTCGGAATTACTATTTATACAGGCTCCCTTGAGCCAGTGGAGGTGACGACCTCGAGATAACGCACCTGCGCGCCTTAAGAGGTATCTGGACCAACGAATATTTTCGGCAGCCCACGCAGCAACCCCGTGCACACGCCTAATCCCTGCTGACGAGCATTAATGAACGCGAAACACGTGTCCAAGGATGGCAAGCACACCAGTGAACACCCTCAAGACTCGGGTAGAAGGCACCCGCTGATACCTACTACATCGACCATCATGCTCCAGGGTCACACGCTGATGGGAAGAGCAGTGTGCGACCTCATTCGGAAATACTATTTATACAGGCTCCCTTGAGCCGGTGGAGGTGACGACCTCGAGATAACGCACCTGCGTGCCTTAAGAGGTATCTGGACCTATGAATATTTTCGGCAGCCCACGCAGCAACCCCGTGCACACGCCTAATCCCGGCTGACGAGCATTAATGAACGCGAAACACGTGTCCAGGGATGGCAAGCACACCACTGAACACCCTCAAGACTCAAGACTCGGGTAGAAGCGCACCCGCTGATACCTACTACATCGACCATCATGCTCCAGGGTCACACGCTGATGGGACGAGCAGTATGCGACCTCATTCGGAAATACTATTTATACAGGCTCCCTTGAGCCAGTGGAGGTGACGACCTCAAGATAACGCACCTGCGCGCCTTAAGAGGTATCTGGACCTACGAATATTTTCGGCAGCCCACGCAGCAACCCCGTGCACATGCCTAATCCCTGCTGACGGTCGTTAATGAATGCGAAACACGGGTCCAGGGATGGCAAGCACACCAGTGAACACACTCAAGACTCAAGACTCGGGTAGAAGCGCACCCGCTGATACCTACTACATCGACCATCATCCTCCGGGGTCACACGCTGATGGGACGAGCAGTGTGCGACCTCATTCGGAAATACTATTTATACAGGCTCCCTTGAGCCGGTGGAGGTGATGACCTCGAGATAACGCACCTGCGTGCCTTAAGAGGTATCTGGATCTATGAATATTTTCGGCAGCCCACGCAGCAACCCCATGCACACGCCTAATCCCGGCTGACGAGCATTAATGAACGCGAAACACGTGTCCAGGGATGGCAAGCACACCAGTGAACACCCTCAAGACTCAAGACTCGGGTAGAAGCGCACCCGCTGATACCTACTACATCGACCATCATGCTCCGGGGTCACACGCTGATGGGACGAGCAGTGTGCGACCTCATTCGGAAATACTATTTATACAGGCTCCCTTGAGCCGGTGGAGGTGACGACCTCGAGATAACGCACCTGCGCACATTAAGAGGTATCTGGACCTACGAATATTTTCGGCAGCCCACGCAGCAACCCCGTGCACACGCCTAATCCCTGCTGACGAGCGTTAATGAACGTGAAACACGTGTCCATGGATGGCAAGCACACCAGTGAACACCCTCAAGACTCAAGACTTGGGTAGAAGCGCACCCACTGATACCTACTACATCGACCATCATGCTCCGGGGTCACACGCTGATGGGACGAGCAGTGTGCGACCTCATTCTGAAATACTATTTATACAGGCTCCCTTGAGCCAGTGGAGGTGACGACATTGAGATAACACACCTGCGCTCCTTAAGAGGTATCTGGACCAACTAATATTTTTGGCAGCCCACGCAGCAACCCCGTGCACACGCCTAATCCCTGCTGACGAGCATTAATAAACGCGAAACACGTGTCCATGGATGGCAAGCACACCAGTGAACACCCTCAAGACTCAAGACTCGGGTAGAAGCGCACCCGCTGATACCTACTACATCGACCAACATGCTCCAGGGTCACACGCTGATGGGACGAGCAGTGTGCGACCTCATTCGGAAATACTATTTATACAGGCTCCCTTGAGCCGGTGGAGGTGACGACCTCGAGATAACGCACCTGCGCGCCTTAAGAGGTATCTGGACCTACGAATATTTTCGGCAGCCCACGCAGCAACCCCGTGCACACGCCTAATCCCTGCTGACGAGCGTTAATGAATGCGAAACACGTGTCCAGGGATGGCAAGCACACCAGTGAACACCCTCAAGACTCAAGACTCGGGTAGAAGCGCACCCGCTGATACCTACCATATCGACCATCATGCTCCAGGGTCACACGCTGATGGGACGAGCAGTGTGCGACCTCATTCTGAAATACTATTTATACAGGCTCCCTTGAGCCAGTGGAGGTGACGACATTGAGATAACACACCTGCGCTCCTTAAGAGGTATCTGGACCAACGAATATTTTCGGCAGCCCACGCAGCAACCCCGTGCACACGCCTAATCCCTGCTGACGAGCATTAATGAACGCGAAACACGTGTCCAAGGATGGCAAGCACACCAGTGAACACCCTCAAGACTCAAGACTCGGGTAGAAGCGCACCCGCTGATACCTACTACATCGACCATCATGCTCCAGGGTCACACGCTGATGGGACGAGCAGTGTGCGACCTCATTCGGAATTACTATTTATACAGGCTCCCTTGAGCCAGTGGAGGTGACGACATCGAGATAACGCACCTGCGCGCCTTAAGAGATATCTGGACCTACAAATATTTTCGGCAGCCCACGCAGCAACCCTGTGCACACGCCTAATCCCTGCTGACGAGCGTTAATGAACGCGAAACACGTGTCCAGGGATGGCAAGCACACCAGTGAACACCCTCAAGACTTAAGACTCGGGTAGAAGCGCACCCGCTGATACCTACTACATCGACCATCATGCTCTGGGGTCACACGCTGATGGGACGAGCAGTGTGCGACCTCATTCGGAAATACTATTTATACAGGCTCCCTTGAGCCGGTGGAGGTGACGACCTCAAGATAACGCACCTGCGCGCCTTAAGAGGTATCTGGACCTACGAATATTTTCGGCAGCCCACGCAGCAACCCCGTGCACACGCCTAATCCCTGCTGACGGTCGTTAATGAATGCGAAACACGGGTCCAGGGATGGCAAGCACACCAGTGAACACACTCAAGACTCAAGACTCGGGTAGAAGCGCACCCGCTGATACCTACTACATCGACCATCATGCTCCGGGGTCACACGCTGATGGGACGAGCAGTGTGCGACCTCATTCGGAAATACTATTTATACAGGCTCCCTTGAGCCGGTGGAGGTGACGACCTCGAGATAACGCACCTGCGTGCCTTAAGAGGTATCTGGACCTATGAATATTTTCGGCAGCCCACGCAGCAACCCCGTGCACACGCCTAATCCCGACTGACGAGCATTAATGAACGCGAAACACGTGTCCAGGGATGGCAAGCTCACCAGTGAACACCCTCAAGACTCAGGACTCGGGTAGAAGCGCACCCGCTGATACCTACTACATCGACCATCATGCTCCGGGGTCACATGCTGATGGGATGAGCAGTGTGCGACCTCATTCGGAAATACTATTTATACAGGCTCCCTTGAGCCGGTGGAGGTGACGACCTCGAGATAACGCACCTGCACGGCTTAAGAGGTATCTGGACCTACGAATATTTTCGGCAGCCCACGCAGCAACCCCGTGCACACGCCTAATCCCTGCTGACGAGCGTTAATGAATGCGAAACACGTGTCCAGGGATGGCAAGCACACCAGTGAACACCCTCAAGACTCAAGATTCGGGGAGAAGCGCACCCTCTGATACCTACTACATCGACCATCATGCTCCAGGGTCACACGCTGATGGGACGAGCAGTGTGCGACCTCATTCGGAAATACTATTTATACAGGCTCCCTTGAGCCAGTGGAGGTGACGACATCGAGATAACACACCTGCGCGCCTTAAGAGGTATCTGGACCTACGAATATTTTCGGCAGCCCACGCAGCAACCCCGTGCACACGCCTAATGCCTGCTGAAGAGCGTTAATGAACAAGAAACACGTGTCCAGGGATGGCAAGCACACCAGTGAACACCCTCAAGACTCAAGACTCGGGTAGAAGCGCACCCGCTGATACCTACTACATCGACCATCATGCTCCGGGGTCACACGCTGATGGGACGAGCAGTGTGCGACCTCATTCGGAAATACTATTTATACAGGCTCCCTTGAGCCGGTGGAGGTGACCACCTCGAGATAACGCACCTGTGAGCCTTAAGAGGTATCTGGATCTACGAATATTTTCGGCAGCCCATGCAGCAACCCCGTGCACACGCCTAATCCCTGCTGACGAGCGTTAATGAAAGCGAAACACGTGTCCAGGGATGGCAAGCACACCAGTGAACACCCTCAAGACTCAAGACTCGGGTAGAAGTGCACCTGCTAAAACCTACTACATCGACCATCATGCTCCGGGGTTCACACGCTGATGGGACGTGCAGTGTGCGACCTCATTCGGAAATACTATTTATACAGGCTCCCTTGAGCCGGTGGAGGTGATGACCTCGAGATAACGCACCTGCGTGCCTTAACAGGTATCTGGATCTATGAATATTTTCGGCAGCCCACGCAGCAACTCCATGCACACGCCTAATCCCGGCTGACGAGCATTAATGAACGCGAAACACGTGTCCAGGGATGGCAAGCACACCAGTGAACACCCTCAAGACTCAAGACTTGGGTAGAAGCGCACCCGCTGATACCTACTACATCGACCATCATGCTCCGGGGTCACACGCTGATGGGACGAGCAGTGTGCGACCTCATTCGGAAATACTATTTATACAGGCTCCCTTGAGCCGGTGGAGGTGACGACCTCGAGATAACGCACCTGCGCACCTTAAGAGGTATCTGGACCTACGAATATTTTCGGCAGCCCACGCAGCAACCCCGTGCACACGCCTAATCCCTGCTGACGAGCGTTAATGAACACGAAACACGTGTCCATGGATGGCAAGCACACCAGTGAACACCCTCAAGACTCAAGACTCGGGTAGAAGCGCACCCGCTGATACCTACTACATCGCCCATCATGCTCCAGGGTCACACGCTGATGGGACGAGCAGTGTGCGACCTCATTCTGAAATACTATTTATACAGGCTCCCTTGAGCCAGTGGAGGTGACGACATTGAGATAACACACCTGCGCTCCTTAAGAGGTATCTGGACCAACGAATATTTTCAGCAGCCCACGCAGCAACCCCGTGCACACGCCTAATCCCTTCTGACAAGCATTAATAAACGCGAAACACGTGTCCAAGGATGGCAAGCACACCAGTGAACACCCTCAAGACTCAAGACTCGGGTAGAAGCGCACCCGCTGATACCTACTACATGGACCATCATGCTCCAGGGTCACACGCTGATGGGACGAGCAGTGTGCGACCTCATTCGGAAATACTATTTATACAGGCTCCCTTGAGCCGGTGGAGGTGACCACCTCGAGATAACGCACCTGCACGGCTTAAGAGGTATCTGGACCTACGAATATTTTCGGCAGCCCACGCAGCAACCCCGTGCACACGCCTAATCCCTGCTGACGAGTGTTAATGAATGCAAAACACGTGTCAAGGGATGGCAAGCACACCAGTGAACACCCTCAAGACTTAAGATTCGGGGAGAAGCGCACCCGCTGATACCTACTACATCGACCATCATGCTCCAGGGTCACACGCTGATGGGACGAGCAGTGTGCGACCTCATTCGGAAATACTATTTATACAGGCTCCCTTGAGCCAGTGGAGGTGACGACATCGAGATAACACACCTGCGCGCCTTAAGAGGTATCTGGACCTACGAATATTTTTGGCAGCCCATGCAGCAACCCCGTGCACACGCCTAATCCCTGCTGACGAGCGTTAATGAAAGCGAAACACGTGTCCAGGGATGGCAAGCACACCAGTGAACACCCTCAAGACTCAAGACTCGGGTAGAAGCGCACCCGCTGATACCTACTACATCGACCATCATGCTCCAGGGTCACACGCTGATGGGACGAGCAGTGTGCGACCTCATTCTGAAATACTATTTATACAGGCTCCCTTGAGCCAGTGGAGGTGACGACATTGAGATAACACACCTGCGCTCCTTAAGAGGTATCTGGACCAACTAATATTTTTGGCAGCCCACGCAGCAACCCCGTGCACACGCCTAATCCCTGCTGACGAGCATTAATAAACGCGAAACACGTGTCCATGGATGGCAAGCACACCAGTGAACACCCTCAAGACTCAAGACTCGGGTAGAAGCGCACCCGCTGATACCTACTACATCGACCAACATGCTCCAGGGTCACACGCTGATGGGACGAGCAGTGTGCGACCTCATTCGGAAATACTATTTATACAGGCTCCCTTGAGCCGGTGGAGGTGACGACCTCGAGATAACGCACCTGCGCGCCTTAAGAGGTATCTGGACCTACGAATATTTTCGGCAGCCCACGCAGCAACCCCGTGCACACGCCTAATCCCTGCTGACGAGCGTTAATGAATGCGAAACACGTGTCCAGGGATGGCAAGCACACCAGTGAACACCCTCAAGACTCAAGACTCGGGTAGAAGCGCACCCGCTGATACCTACCATATCGACCATCATGCTCCAGGGTCACACGCTGATGGGACGAGCAGTGTGCGACCTCATTCTGAAATACTATTTATACAGGCTCCCTTGAGCCAGTGGAGGTGACGACATTGAGATAACACACCTGCGCTCCTTAAGAGGTATCTGGACCAACGAATATTTTCGGCAGCCCACGCAGCAACCCCGTGCACACGCCTAATCCCTGCTGACGAGCATTAATGAACGCGAAACACGTGTCCAAGGATGGCAAGCACACCAGTGAACACCCTCAAGACTCAAGACTCGGGTAGAAGCGCACCCGCTGATACCTACTGTAGGAAGGTAGATCCCTGACTATGGTTGCCCCCAACTTTTTGCCTGGTGTTTTGCTGGTTTTCTGACTTAGTTGACCTGAGGCCCTGCTATTCAGGACCTCAGGCCCACTGCTCTCTCTGTAAAATGGATTCCATGTACCTTAGGTACATATCTAAATTGGATACTGAGCCACCTTATCAGTCCCTGTACAGTGTACCTTAGGTACCCAGGGCATAGGTGTACCCAGGGCCTACCAGGGGCTGCAGCATGTATTATGCCACCCCTGGCTGGCCATCCAAATCTGACACAACTGGCTGCACGACAGCTGGGGCAAGGTGGTGTACTCACCCTTTGCTTTAGATATAGTATACCTATATCTAACCCTAAAATGGACACACAGATCTCCTATCAGTCACTCCTATGGCAGGCCTTAACAATCCTGAAGGCAGAGTGCTTGGAATCGTGTGAGATGGTGCTCTGGCATGAGCTGAGCCTGTCTGCGGCTTTCGGGATCCATCCCTTAGCCGTTTCCATGATATCGCATACCATATACTCTTAAGTGCATTATAATCCTCGCGGTTATATGCCAACTCTGGTATCGCTTTATCAAAACATGTCGAGTAAGGTGTCATACGAATTGGAATACTAACCCCTCGCCAATTCTGGCGACGGGGTTAGCATTCCACCCTTCTAGAGGGACACGACATGCATGTAACCTATAACCCGGTTAAAAGTCAGACAGAGCCTTAGCATCCACAAAATGGATGCTGCCACCGAGACACAAGTCTGCCCTCCTGCTGCTGGGAGTCCTCCCAGAGCAGGAGATAAGGACAAAGGGTTTCCTGCCAGGGGCGGTGCCAGCACCGTCCCAGACAGGGTTTTGTGTATTGTAGGTAGGCAGGGCTTTAGAGGAAGGTGACTGCACGTGGCACCCCGGTGCTCACTGTGCATAGGCTGGCTGGAACCAGTTCCAGGGTCCCTCCAGACCCTGTGCTGGGGAAAAGCCCGCCAAGGAAGTGGGTGTAACCACCCCCCTCCCAGTCCCACCCATAGGGCAGGACTTAGTCGCGTGCCAGCCCCTTTTTTCAGGATAAAGGTAGAGACTGGCCCCCTTCCAAATCAGATCATCTTTGGAATCAAGATACCACTTTCCACGAAAGGACTTCACGATTTCTTCCTCAAGATTCTCCCTTGTGGCTAAGGAGTAGTCACCCTGCATCCGCAGGCACCACCTAAGAACACTGCGGTCTGCTGCACGTCCTTCCTCCGGAATCCGACTGCCCAGCTCGACGAGACCCGGCTTCCCTGGCACCTCTGACCTCTACCCACCTCTACAGCACAGCTGAGAACCGTGGGTGCGACGAGACCTCGAGGGACCGGCCATCGCCAAGACTGCACGACTTCTGCACAGCAAGCCCACCGAGTAATTTCCTGGTGAGTGCTTTGGGGTCCGAGAAGCCCCCACCCTGAGCAGCTCCAGCACCGAAGAGCAGCCCCCCAGCATCTCCACGATCGGCGTGGGGCCCTTCTGCCTTCTGCTGCTCACCGCGTTGTTTGGCTACTAGCCCGTTGGCTTGTGGCCTTCCTGACGACGCCCGACGACATTTCTGCTGCTGGTCTGGTTGCTCCAGACTGGCCCTTGCTCCCTCCCAGAAGAGGAGCACCCTGGACCCTCCTGGTCCACTCAAGACGCCATTTTGAGTCCACCGCGTGGGCTTGAATTAGCCAAGGCTTGTTGCCCAATCCTGGGTAACTTCGACGCCAACGACTTCATCCTTCGTGGGACAGCTCGCACCTCCATCCTGGTCGCCGACAACGCCTCCTGGTCCTAGAGACTGCAGAGCCCAGCAGCGCCCACTCACCTGACTGCGGTGACTTCGCCCGGTGCCATCCTGGTGCCCACTTAATCACTGGCTAGTGATTCAAGAACTTGGTCCCCTCTGCTTTCAGGTTTTCTTCTTCCTTGATCCAGGCTTGGATCCATCGAACTTTCCTTCACTGGTCGCCTGCCAGCAACTTCTTCCTTCCAGGCTCCCGGTCCGGCAACGAGATTCCCGACGTCTTTTCAGACCTATGCAGCTGCAGCCCCTGGGCTAGGTAACTTCGGCACTTCGGTGTCCCAGCATAGCCTCACTATCCTAGGGTCAGGATCCACTGTCGTTTTCTTCCTACCAGGTCGGGTTCGCCCGTGAACACTAACTTTGCCTTTACTAGCCTCCATAGACTTTGTCCCGCATCCCGCGTGAGAGTGCACACTCTGCACCCGAGTCCCCTGGGCCTCCTAGTAGTAATCTAACGATTCCCTAGTCCAGTCCTAGCGATTCCAAAGCCTATTAGAACTGTTACTTACCTGCTAGTAATTCGCATTCCACTTTTAGTGTATATGGTTTTTCGTGCCCCTCGGGCATTTGTGTAACGTGCTAACTTAAAAGTATTTTCGTAAGAGTTTTGTTGTGTGCCTAGCACCCTGTCCTCATAAAGAGTACAGGGGGGCAAAAACTTTGTTGGGGGCTTACCTGGGACTCTGTCCACACGCCGCTGGGGCCCACACGCTGCCTGTTCCCCCTGCCGCCGGTCATTTCCTGCTTCACGGCCGCCGGGGAACTACAGCTCCCAGCAGGCCGAGCGGGTCACTTCCTGGCCCAGCGCGCCCGGAGGCGCAGAAAAGGAGGAGGCTCCCACTGAGGAGCGGGGGCAAAAACTTTGTTGGGGGCTTACCTGGGACTCTGTCCACACGCCGCTGGGGCCCACACGCTGCCTGTTCCCCCTGCCGCCGGTCATTTCCTGCTTCACGGCCGCCGGGGAACTACAGCTCCCAGCAGGCCGAGCGGGTCACTTCCTGGCCCAGCGCGCCCGGAGGCGCAGAAAAGGAGGAGGCTCCCACTGAGGAGCGGGGGCAAAAACTTTGTTGGGGGCTTACCTGGGACTCTGTCCACACGCCGCTGGGGCCCACACGCTGCCTGTTCCCCCTGCCGCCGGTCATTTCCTGCTTCACGGCCGCCGGGGAACTACAGCTCCCAGCAGGCCGAGCGGGTCACTTCCTGGCCCAGCGCGCCCGGAGGCGCAGAAAAGGAGGAGGCTCCCACTGAGGAGCGGGGGCAAAAACTTTGTTGGGGGCTTACCTGGGACTCTGTCCACACGCCGCTGGGGCCCACACGCTGCCTGTTCCCCCTGCCGCCGGTCATTTCCTGCTTCACGGCCGCCGGGGAACTACAGCTCCCAGCAGGCCGAGCGGGTCACTTCCTGGCCCAGCGCGCCCGGAGGCGCAGAAAAGGAGGAGGCTCCCTCCGCGTCGCGGAACGCGCGTGGGACGCCGGGCTAAGCCCGGGCAAAGGGCGGGCCCTCTGTGGCCCTCAGAGGACCGGAGGAGGACGGGGCGGGCCACCCCCCCTTGGCTTTTACATCTGATACTACATCTCGAGGGTAAAGACTATTTTTCTTCTATTTGGTGGTATTCCCCTATTATTATGACTTCTAAAGTGGATCACCCAGCTAGCGCTGCAGGATCTGGGCAAAAGTTTTCATGGTTAGAGGAGCTAAACCTCTTATGCCAAACCACCTATGCACCATCAGAAACCCCCCTTTCGCCCATAAGCGACATCATACTATCTGCTAACTCCACCCTTACGGAGCAGCCCACATTACTTAATAAAATTTGTAGTCCACATATCGCACCCCTCCAGGTTTCATTGGTGAAAAGGATCCAAACACCGCCTCCAGCCTCACGCATTGTAAATTCTCCAACGATGCCATCGACAGCTGAGACCCAAGATCCCTTAAGCCCTCTTATACATCCGCATCTATTACCACTCATTGAAAAATTGCTTAGTTCTCTGATAGCCCCGTTGTTGGACAAAATTAACATGTTAGGGGATAGGCTCATTGGATTAGAGTCAGCAATCAAGGCAAATGTGTCGGCTGAAAAACACTGTGACACATTTAACCGTCCAAAGTCACCTCCTACTCACGAAGGCTTTATACGAGATAAAGGCTGCCAAATACAATTAACTGGCCCTAGTACAGGGGGGCCAAAAGTAACTAAACATTCTCTAAGTGTCTCCTTTCCCCATTTGACCGCACCGAGAGCAGTTCATGATAAGATTAAATCAATCCATCTACCACCAGAAGCGGCCCCATTCGTGTGCATACTTGCTGGCGTCCCTGCTATTCCCCCTGGAAAAATTGAGAGCCAACATGACTTACTTAACAAAACCAAATTCTGGCTGTCAAAAAATAGGCCACTGCCTCGTCATCTATATGGAGCAATAAGGAGTGTCAGGAGGGTGGACTGGCTGGGTTCCCTTCATAAGGATCTTCCTGGGGACCTGGTACTCGTGAAATTCAGAGACACAAACATTGTCCCTTACTTGAAAACCTGGCCGCCACAAGAGACAGACGGCCCAATATCTATATGGGACTTATATGACTTTTATCCCTCAATCCCTGGTGTTCCCCCTTGTTCGAAATCATACCCTACATGATCGGTTTACATTATGATCTTTCTGGGAAATACTGGGAGTGGTAATAACTAATTCTAACCCCCATTTTTACCATCTCAACCCGGGGGTGGAAGGGAACTAATTATGTTTGGGACTTTGTCCTACTGTTTTTTGGATTAGATTGGACTTGGCAATCACGGAGTGATGTTGAACTTTGTAAGGTCATACCTAAATTTACTCCTCCTTTTAGTCTTTTTAACCTTTTTTATTTTTTAAGCTGCCACTGTTTCTTTCGATTTTTTCTTTTTAAATGATGATCATTTTTTTCTTTATCCTTTTATTTTATTTGAATGAAATTGTCTAAATGTACTGTATTATTTTTTCTGTTACTGTATGCTTATATGATATTCTTTGGTAATATCGAATAAAGCTTATTTTGATTTGATTTGATTTGAGTACAGGGTTGTTGTGATTCTAATAAATACACTGTTTATTTTCATAACACTTGTGTGGTGTCCTTTCACTGGGTGTTCAAGGGGTAATGTGATGGTAAAACAGCTGGCTTAACACGCCCTCTAGAGTCTTAGCCTTAGACTGCTCGTATCCATGCTACTAGGATAGCTGGTCTATAAGGTTGACTTACAACCAATCATCAATAAGGGTTGTTTGGACTGATATATAGTGATCACTAGAATAGTGAACACTGCACATCAGGCCAACTTCTCACACCTACTACATCGACCATCATGCTCCAGGGTCACACGCTGATGGGACGAGCAGTGTGCGACCTCATTCGGAATTACTATTTATACAGGCTCCCTTGAGCCAGTGGAGGTGACGACATCGAGATAACGCACCTGCGCGCCTTAAGAGGTATCTGGACCTACAAATATTTTCGGCAGCCCACGCAGCAACCCTGTGCACACGCCTAATCCCTGCTGACGAGCATTAATGAACGCGAAACACGTGTCCAGGGATGGCAAGCACACCAGTGAACACCCTCAAGACTTAAGACTCGGGTAGAAGCGCACCCGCTGATACCTACTACATCGACCATCATGCTCTGGGGTCACACGCTGATGGGACGAGCAGTGTGCGACCTCATTCGGAAATACTATTTATACAGGCTCCCTTGAGCCGGTGGAGGTGACGACCTCAAGATAACGCACCTGCGCGCCTTAAGAGGTATCTGGACCTACGAATATTTTCGGCAGCCCACGCAGCAACCCCGTGCACACGCCTAATCCCTGCTGACGGTCGTTAATGAATGCGAAACACGGGTCCAGGGATGGCAAGCACACCAGTGAACACACTCAAGACTCAAGACTCGGGTAGAAGCGCACCCGCTGATACCTACTACATCGACCATCATGCTCCGGGGTCACACGCTGATGGGACGAGCAGTGTGCGACCTCATTCGGAAATACTATTTATACAGGCTCCCTTGAGCCGGTGGAGGTGACGACCTCGAGATAACGCACCTGCGTGCCTTAAGAGGTATCTGGACCTATGAATATTTTCGGCAGCCCACGCAGCAACCCCGTGCACACGCCTAATCCCGACTGACGAGCATTAATGAACGCGAAACACGTGTCCAGGGATGGCAAGCTCACCAGTGAACACCCTCAAGACTCAGGACTCGGGTAGAAGCGCACCCGCTGATACCTACTACATCGACCATCATGCTCCGGGGTCACACGCTGATGGGATGAGCAGTGTGCGACCTCATTCGGAAATACTATTTATACAGGCTCCCTTGAGCCGGTGGAGGTGACGACCTCGAGATAACGCACCTGCACGGCTTAAGAGGTATCTGGACCTACGAATATTTTCGGCAGCCCACGCAGCAACCCCGTGCACACGCCTAATCCCTGCTGACGAGCGTTAATGAATGCGAAACACGTGTCCAGGGATGGCAAGCACACCAGTGAACACCCTCAAGACTCAAGATTCGGGGAGAAGCGCACCCGCTGATACCTACTACATCGACCATCATGCTCCAGGGTCACACGCTGATGGGACGAGCAGTGTGCGACCTCATTCGGAAATACTATTTATACAGGCTCCCTTGAGCCAGTGGAGGTGACGACATCGAGATAACACACCTGCGCGCCTTAAGAGGTATCTGGACCTACGAATATTTTCGGCAGCCCACGCAGCAACCCCGTGCACACGCCTAATGCCTGCTGAAGAGCGTTAATGAACAAGAAACACGTGTCCAGGGATGGCAAGCACACCAGTGAACACCCTCAAGACTCAAGACTCGGGTAGAAGCGCACCCGCTGATACCTACTACATCGACCATCATGCTCCGGGGTCACACGCTGATGGGACGAGCAGTGTGCGACCTCATTCGGAAATACTATTTATACAGGCTCCCTTGAGCCGGTGGAGGTGACCACCTCGAGATAACGCACCTGTGAGCCTTAAGAGGTATCTGGATCTACGAATATTTTCGGCAGCCCATGCAGCAACCCCGTGCACACGCCTAATCCCTGCTGACGAGCGTTAATGAAAGCGAAACACGTGTCCAGGGATGGCAAGCACACCAGTGAACACCCTCAAGACTCAAGACTCGGGTAGAAGTGCACCTGCTAAAACCTACTACATCGACCATCATGCTCCGGGGTTCACACGCTGATGGGACGTGCAGTGTGCGACCTCATTCGGAAATACTATTTATACAGGCTCCCTTGAGCCGGTGGAGGTGATGACCTCGAGATAACGCACCTGCGTGCCTTAACAGGTATCTGGATCTATGAATATTTTCGGCAGCCCACGCAGCAACTCCATGCACACGCCTAATCCCGGCTGACGAGCATTAATGAACGCGAAACACGTGTCCAGGGATGGCAAGCACACCAGTGAACACCCTCAAGACTCAAGACTTGGGTAGAAGCGCACCCGCTGATACCTACTACATCGACCATCATGCTCCGGGGTCACACGCTGATGGGACGAGCAGTGTGCGACCTCATTCGGAAATACTATTTATACAGGCTCCCTTGAGCCGGTGGAGGTGACGACCTCGAGATAACGCACCTGCGCACCTTAAGAGGTATCTGGACCTACGAATATTTTCGGCAGCCCACGCAGCAACCCCGTGCACACGCCTAATCCCTGCTGACGAGCGTTAATGAACACGAAACACGTGTCCATGGATGGCAAGCACACCAGTGAACACCCTCAAGACTCAAGACTCGGGTAGAAGCGCACCCGCTGATACCTACTACATCGCCCATCATGCTCCAGGGTCACACGCTGATGGGACGAGCAGTGTGCGACCTCATTCTGAAATACTATTTATACAGGCTCCCTTGAGCCAGTGGAGGTGACGACATTGAGATAACACACCTGCGCTCCTTAAGAGGTATCTGGACCAACAAATATTTTCAGCAGCCCACGCAGCAACCCCGTGCACACGCCTAATCCCTTCTGACAAGCATTAATAAACGCGAAACACGTGTCCAAGGATGGCAAGCACACCAGTGAACACCCTCAAGACTCAAGACTCGGGTAGAAGCGCACCCGCTGATACCTACTACATGGACCATCATGCTCCAGGGTCACACGCTGATGGGACGAGCAGTGTGCGACCTCATTCGGAAATACTATTTATACAGGCTCCCTTGAGCCGGTGGAGGTGACCACCTCGAGATAACGCACCTGCACGGCTTAAGAGGTATCTGGACCTACGAATATTTTCGGCAGCCCACGCAGCAACCCCGTGCACACGCCTAATCCCTGCTGACGAGTGTTAATGAATGCAAAACACGTGTCAAGGGATGGCAAGCACACCAGTGAACACCCTCAAGACTTAAGATTCGGGGAGAAGCGCACCCGCTGATACCTACTACATCGACCATCATGCTCCAGGGTCACACGCTGATGGGACGAGCAGTGTGCGACCTCATTCGGAAATACTATTTATACAGGCTCCCTTGAGCCAGTGGAGGTGACGACATCGAGATAACACACCTGCGCGCCTTAAGAGGTATCTGGACCTACGAATATTTTTGGCAGCCCATGCAGCAACCCCGTGCACACGCCTAATCCCTGCTGACGAGCGTTAATGAAAGCGAAACACGTGTCCAGGGATGGCAAGCACACCAGTGAACACCCTCAAGACTCAAGACTCGGGTAGAAGCGCACCCGCTGATACCTACTACATCGACCATCATGCTCCAGGGTCACACGCTGATGGGACGAGCAGTGTGCGACCTCATTCTGAAATACTATTTATACAGGCTCCCTTGAGCCAGTGGAGGTGACGACATTGAGATAACACACCTGCGCTCCTTAAGAGGTATCTGGACCAACGAATATTTTCGGCAGCCCACGCAGCAACCCCGTGCACACGCCTAATCCCTGCTGACGAGCATTAATGAACGCGAAACACGTGTCCAAGGATGGCAAGCACACCAGTGAACACCCTCGAGACTCAAGACTCCGGTAGAAGCGCACCCGCTGATACCTACTACATCGACCATCATGCTCCAGGGTCACACGCTGATGGGACGAGCAGTGTGCGACCTCATTCGGAATGACTATTTATACAGGCTCCCTTGAGCCGGTGGAGGTGACGACCTCGAGATAACGCACCTGCGCGCCTTAAGAGGTATATGGACCAACGAATATTTTCGGCAGCCCATACAGCAACCCCGTGCACACGCCTAATCCCTGCTGACGAGCATTAATGAACGCGAAACACGTGTCCAAGGATGGCAAGCTCACCAGTGAACACCCTCAGACTCGGGTAGAAGCGCACCCGCTGATACCTACTACATCGACCATCATGCTCCAGGGTCACACGCTGATGGGACGAGCAGTGTGCGACCTCATTTGGAAATACTATTTATACAGGCTCCCTTGAGCCGGTGGAGTTGACCACCTCGAGATAACGCACCTGCGCGCCTTAAGAGGTATCTGGACCTACGAATATTTTCGGCAGCCCACGCAGCAACCCCGTGCACACGCCTATTCCCTGCTGACGAGCGTTAATGAATGCGAAACACGTGTCCAGGGATGACAAGCACACCAGTGAACACCCTCAAGACTCGGGTAGAAGCGCACCCGCTGATACCTACTACATCGACCATCATGCTCCAGGGTCACACGCTGATGGGACGAGCAGTATGCGACCTCATTCGGAAATACTATTTATACAGGCTCCCTTGAGCCAGTGGAGGTGACGACATCGAGATAACGCACCTGCGCGCCTTAAGAGGTATCTGGACCTACGAATATTTTCGGCAGCCCACGCAGCAACCCTGTGCACACGCCTAATCCCTGCTGACGAGCGTTAATGAACGCGAAACACGTGTCCAGGGATGGCAAGCACACCAGTGAACACCCTCAAGACTTAAGACTCGGGTAGAAGCGCACCCGCTGATACCTACTACATCGACCATCATGCTCTGGGGTCACACGCTGATGGGACGAGCAGTGTGCGACCTCATTCGGAAATACTATTTATACAGGCTCCCTTGAGCCGGTGGAGGTGACGACCTCAAGATAACGCACCTGCGCGCCTTAAGAGGTATCTGGACCTACGAATATTTTCGGCAGCCCACGCAGCAACCCCGTGCACACGCCTAATCCCTGCTGACGGTCGTTAATGAATGCGAAACACGGGTCCAGGGATGGCAAGCACACCAGTGAACACCCTCAAGACTCAAGACTCGGGTAGAAGCGCACCCGCTGATACCTACTACATCGACCATCATGCTCCGGGGTCACACGCTGATGGGACGAGCAGGGTGCGACCTCATTCGGAAATACTATTTATACAGGCTCCCTTGAGCCGGTGGAGGTGACGACCTCGAGATAACGCACCTGCGTGCCTTAAGAGGTATCTGGACCTATGAATATTTTCGGCAGCCCACGCAGCAACCCCGTGCACACGCCTAATCCCGGCTGACGAGCATTAATGAACGCAAAACACGTGTCCAGGGATGGCAAGCACACCAGTGAACACCCTCAAGACTCAGGACTCGGGTAGAAGCGCACCCGCTGATACCTACTACATCGACCATCATGCTCCGGGGTCACACGCTGATGGGACGAGCAGTGTGCGACCTCATTCGGAAATACTATTTATACAGGCTCCGTTTAACCGGTGGAGGTGACGACCTCGAGATAACGCACCTGCATGGCTTAAGAGGTATCTGGACCTACGAATATTTTCGGCAGCCCACGCAGCAACCCCGTGCACACGCCTAATCCCTGCTGACGAGCGTTAATGAATGCGAAACACGTGTCCAGGGATGGCAAGCACACCAGTGAACACCCTCAAGACTCAAGATTCGGGGAGAAGCGCACCCGCTGATACCTACTACATCGACCATCATGCTCCAGGGTCACACGCTGATGGGACGAGCAGTGTGCGACCTCATTCGGAAATACTATTTATACAGGCTCCCTTGAGCCAGTGGAGGTGACGACATCGAGATAACACACCTGCGTGCCTTAAGAGGTATCTGGACCTACGAATATTTTCGGCAGCCCACGCAGCAACCCCGTGCACACGCCTAATGCCTGCTGATGAGCGTTAATGAACGTGAAACACGTGTCCAGGGATGGCAAGCACACCAGTGAACACCCTCAAGACTCAAGACTCGGGTAGAAGCGCACCCGCTGATACCTACTACATCGACCATCATGCTCCGGGGTCACACGCTGATGGGACGAGCAGTGTGCGACCTCATTCGGAAATACTATTTATACAGGCTCCCTTGAGCCGGTGGAGGTGATGACCTCGAGATAACGCACCTGCGTGCCACAAGAGGTATCTGGACCTATGAATATTTTCGGCAGCCCACGCAGCAACCCCGTGCACACGCCTAATCCCGGCTGACGAGCATTAATGAACGCGAAACACGTGTCCAGGGATGGCAAGCACACCAGTGAACACCCTCAAGACTCAAGACTCGGGTAGAAGCGCACCCGCTGATACCTACTACATCGACCATCATGCTCCAGGGTCACACGCTGATGGGACGAGCAGTGTGCGACCTCATTCGGAAATACTATTTATACAGGCTCCCTTGAGCCGGTGGAGGTGACGACCTCGAGATAACGCACCTGCGCACCTTAAGAGGTATCTGGACCTACGAATATTTTCGGCAGCCCACGCAGCAACCCCGTGCACACGCCTAATCCCTGCTGACGAGCGTTAATGAACGCGAAACACGTGTCCATGGATGGCAAGCACACCAGTGAACACCCTCAAGACTCAAGACTCGGGTAGAAGCGCACCCGCTGATACCTACTACATCGACCAACATGCTCCAGGGTCACACGCTGATGGGACGAGCAGTGTGCGACCTCATTCGGAAATACTATTTATACAGGCTCCCTTGAGCCGGTGAAGGTGACGACCTCGAGATAACGCACCTGCGCGCCTTAAGAGGTATCTGGACCTACGAATATTTTCGGCAACCCACACAGCAACCTCGTGCACACGCCTAATCCCTGCTGACGAGCGTTAATGAATGCGAAACACGTGTCCAGGGATGACAAGCACACCAGTGTACACCCTCAAGACTCAAGACTCGGGTAGAAGCGCACCCGCGGATACCTACTACATCGACCATCATGCTCCAGGGTCACACGCTGATGGGACGAGCAGTGTGCGACCTCTTTCGATAATACTATATATACAGGCTCCCTTTAGCCGGTGGAGGTGACCACCTCGAGATAACGCACCTGTGAGCCTTAAGAGGTATCTGGATCTACGAATATTTTCGGCAGCCCATGCAGCAACCCCGTGCACACGCCTAATCCCTGCTGACGAGCGTTAATGAAAGCGAAACACGTGTCCCGGGATGGCAAGCACACCAGTGAACACCCTCAAGACTCAAGACTCGGGTAGAAGTGCACCCGCTAAAACCTACTACATCGACCATCATGCTCCGGGGTTCACACGCTGATGGGACGTACAGTGTGCGACCTCATTCGGCAATACTATTTATACAGGCTCCCTTGAGCCGGTGGAGGTGATGACCTCGAGGTAACGCATCTGGACCTATGAATATTTTCGGCAGCCCACGCAGCAACCCCGTGCACACGCCTAATCCCGGCTGACGAGCATTAATGAACGCGAAACACGTGTCCAGGGATGGCAAGCACACCAGTGAACACCCTCAAGACTCAAGACTCGGGTAGAAGCGCACCCGCTGATACCTACTACATCGACCATCATGCTCCGGGGTTACACACTGATGGGACGAGCAGTGTGCGACCTCATTCGGAAATACTATTTATACAGGCTCCCTTGAGCCAGTGGAGGTGACGACATCGAGATAACACACCTGCGCGCCTTAAGAGGTATCTGGACCTATGAATATTTTCGGCAGCCCACGCAGCAACCCCGTGCACACGCCTAATGCTTGCTGACGAGCGTTAATGAACGTGAAACACGTGTCCAGGGATGGCAAGCACACCAGTGAACACCCTCAAGACTCAAGACTCGGGTAGAAGCGCACCCGCTGATACCTACTACATCGACCATCATGCTCCGGGGTCACACGCTGATGGGACGAGCAGTGTGCGACCTCATTCGGAAATACTATTTATACAGGCTCCCTTGAGCCGGTGGAGGTGACCACCTCGAGATAACGCACCTGTGAGCCTTAAGAGGTATCTGGATCTACGAATATTTTCGGCAGCCCATGCAGCAACCCCGTGCACACGCCTAATCCCTGCTGACGAGCGTTAATGAAAGCGAAACACGTGTCCAGGGATGGCAAGCACACCAGTGAACACCCTCAAGACTCAAGACTTGGGTAGAAGTGCACCCGCTAAAACCTACTACATCGACCATCATGCTCCGGGGTTCACACGCTGATGGGACGTGCAGTGTGCGACCTCATTCGGAAATACTATTTATACAGGCTCCCTTGAGCCGGTGGAGGTGATGACCTCGAGATAACGCACCTGCTTGCCACAAGAGGTATCTGGACCTATGAATATTTTCGGCAGCCCACGCAGCAACCCCGTGCACACGCCTAATCCCGGCTGACGAGCATTAATGAACGCGAAACACGTGTCCAGGGATGGCAAGCACACCAGTGAACACCCTAAAGACTCAAGACTCGGGTAGAAGCGCACCCGCTGATACCTACTACATCGACCATCATGCTCCGGGGTCACACGCTGATGGGACGAGCAGTGTGCGACCTCATTTGGAAATACTATTTATACAGGCTCCCTTGAGCCGGTGGAGGTGACAACCTCGAGATAACGCACCTGCGCACCTTAAGAGGTATCTGGACCTACAAATATTTTCGGCAGCCCACGCAGCAACCCCGTGCACACGCCTAATCCCTGCTGACGAGCGTTAATGAACGCGAAACACGTGTCCATGGATGGCAAGCACACCAGTGAACACCCTCAAGACTCAAGACTCGGGTAGAAGCGCACCCGCTGATACCTACTACATCGACCAACATGCTCCAGGGTCACACGCTGATGGGACGAGCAGTGTGCGACCTCATTCGGAAATACTATTTATACAGGCTCCCTTGAGCCGGTGGAGGTGACGACCTCGAGATAACGCACCTGCGCGCCTTAAGAGGTATCTGGACCTACGAATATTTTCGGCAGCCCACGCAGCAACCTCGTGCACACGCCTAATCCCTGCTGACGAGCGTTAATGAATGCGAAACACGTGTCCAGGGATGACAAGCACACCAGTGAACACCCTCAAGACTCAAGACTCGGGTAGAAGTGCACCCGCTAAAACCTACTACATCGACCATCATGCTCCGGGGTTCACACGCTGATGGGACGTGCAGTGTGCGACCTCATTCGGCAATACTATTTATACAGGCTCCCTTGAGCCGGTGGAGGTGATGACCTCGAGATAACGCACCTGCGTGCCTTAAGAGGTATCTGGACCTATGAATATTTTCGGCAGCCCACGCAGCAACCCCGTGCACACGCCTAATCCCTGCTGACGAGCGTTAATCAACGCGAAACACGTGTCCATGGATGGCAAGCACACCAGTGAACACCCTCAAGACTCAAGACTCGGGTAGAAGCGCACCCGCTGATACCTACTACATCGACCAACATGCTCCAGGGTCACACGCTGATGGGACGAGCAGTGTGCGACCTCATTCGGAAATACTATTTATACAGGCTCCCTTGAGCCGGTGGAGGTGACGACCTCGAGATAACGCACCTGCGCGCCTTAAGAGGTATCTGGACCTACGAATATTTTCGGCAACCCACACAGCAACCTCGTGCACACGCCTAATCCCTGCTGACGAGCGTTAATGAATGCGAAACACGTGTCCAGGGATGACAAGCACACCAGTGAACACCCTCAAGACTCAAGACTCGGGTAGAAGCGCACCCGCGGATACCTACTACATCGACCATCATGCTCCAGGGTCACACGCTGATGGGACGAGCAGTGTGCGACCTCTTTCGGAAATACTATATATACAGGCTCCCTTGAGCCGGTGGAGGTGACCACCTCGAGATAACGCACCTGTGAGCCTTAAGAGGTATCTGGATCTACGAATATTTTCGGCAGCCCATGCAGCAACCCCGTGCACACGCCTAATCCCTGCTGACGAGCGTTAATGAAAGCGAAACACGTGTCCCGGGATGGCAAGCACACCAGTGAACACCCTCAAGACTCAAGACTCGGGTAGAAGTGCACCCGCTAAAACCTACTACATCGACCATCATGCTCCGGGGTTCACACGCTGATGGGACGTACAGTGTGCGACCTCATTCGGCAATACTATTTATACAGGCTCCCTTGAGCTGGTGGAGGTGATGACCTCGAGATAACGCACCTGCGTGCCTTAAGAGGTATCTGGACCTATGAATATTTTCGGCAGCCCACGCAGCAACCCCGTGCACACGCCTAATCCCGGCTGACGAGCATTAATGAACGCGAAACACGTGTCCAGGGATGGCAAGCACACCAGTGAACACCCTCAAGACTCGGGTAGAAGCGCACCCGCTGATACCTACTACATCGACCATCATGCTCCGGGGTTACACACTGATGGGACGAGCAGTGTGCGACCTCATTCGGAAATACTATTTATACAGGCTCCCTTGAGCCAGTGGAGGTGACGACATCGAGATAACACACCTGCGCGCCTTAAGAGGTATCTGGGCCTATGAATATTTTCGGCAGCCCACGCAGCAACCCCGTGCACACGCCTAATGCCTGCTGACGAGCGTTAATGAACGTGAAACACGTGTCCAGGGATGGCAAGCACACCAGTGAACACCCTCAAGACTCAAGACTCGGGTAGAAGCGCACCCGCTGATACCTACTACATCGACCATCATGCTCCGGGGTCACACGCTGATGGGACGAGCAGTGTGCGACCTCATTTGGAAATACTATTTATACAGGCTCCCTTGAGCCGGTGGAGGTGACGACCTCGAGATAACGCACCTGCGCACCTTAAGAGGTATCTGGACCTACGAATATTTTCGGCAGCCCACGCAGCAACCCCGTGCACACGCCTAATCCCTGCTGACGAGCGTTAATGAACGCGAAACACGTGTCCATGGATGGCAAGCACACCAGTGAACACCCTCAAGACTCAAGACTCGGGTAGAAGCGCACCCGCTGATACCTACTACATCGACCAACATGCTCCAGGGTCACACGCTGATGGGACGAGCAGTGTGCGACCTCATTCGGAAATACTATTTATACAGGCTCCCTTGAGCCGGTGGAGGTGACGACCTCGAGATAACGCACCTGCGCGCCTTAAGAGGTATCTGGACCTACGAATATTTTCGGCAGCCCACGCAGCAACCTCGTGCACACGCCTAATCCCTGCTGACGAGCGTTAATGAATGCGAAACACGTGTCCAGGGATGACAAGCACACCAGTGAACACCCTCAAGACTCAAGACTCGGGTAGAAGCGCACCCGCGGATACCTACTACATCGAACATCATGCTCCAGGGTCACACGCTGATGGGACGAGCAGTGTGCGACCTCATTCGGAAATACTATTTATACAGGCTGCCTTGAGCCGGTGGAGGTGACCACCTCGAGATAACGCACCTGTGAGCCTTAAGAGGTATCTGGATCTACGAATATTTTCGGCAGCCCATGCAGCAACCCCGTGCACATGCCTAATCCCTGCTGACGAGCGTTAATGAAAGCGAAACACGTGTCCAGGGATGGCAAGCACACCAGTGAACACCCTCAAGACTCAAGACTCGGGTAGAAGTGCACCCGCTAAAACCTACTACATCGACCATCATGCTCCGGGGTTCACACGCTGATGGGACGTGCAGTGTGCGACCTCATTCGGCAATACTATTTATACAGGCTCCCTTGAGCCGGTGGAGGTGATGACCTCGAGATAACGCACCTGCGTGCCTTAAGAGGTATCTGGACCTATGAATATTTTCGGCAGCCCACGCAGCAACCCCGTGCACACGCCTAATCCCGGCTGACAAGCATTAATGAACGCGAAACACGTGTCCAGGGATGGCAAGCACACCAGTGAACACCCTCAAGACTCAAGACTCGGGTAGAAGCGCACCCGCTGATACCTACTACATCGACCATCATGCTCCGGGGTCACACACTGATGGGACGAGCAGTGTGCGACCTCATTCGGAAATACTATTTATACAGGCTCCCTTGAGCCGGTGGAGGTGACGACCTCGAGATAACGCACCTGCGCACCTTAAGAGGTATCTGGACCTACGAATATTTTCGGCAGCCCACGCAGCAACCCCGTGCACACGCCTAATCCCTGCTGACGAGCGTTAATGAACGCGAAACACGTGTCCATGGATGGCAAGCACACCAGTGAACACCCTCAAGACTCAAGACTCGGGTAGAAGCGCACCCGCTGATACCTACTACATCGACCATCATGCTCCGGGGTCACACGCTGATGGGACGAGCAGTGTGCGACCTCATTCGGAAATACTATTTATACAGGCTCCCTTGAGCCGGTGGAGGTGACGACCTCGAGATAACGCACCTGCGCACCTTAAGAGGTATCTGGACCTACGAATATTTTCGGCAGCCCACGCAGCAACCCCGTGCACACGCCTAATCCCTGCTGACGAGCGTCAATGAACGCGAAACACGTGTCCATGGATGGCAAGCACACCAGTGAACACCCTCAAGACTCAAGACTCGGGTAGAAGCGCACCCGCTGATACCTACTACATCGACCAACATGCTCCAGGGTCACACGCTGATGGGACGAGCAGTGTGCGACCTCATTCGGAAATACTATTTATACAGGCTCCCTTGAGCCGGTGGAGGTGACGACCTCGAGATAACGCACCTGCGCGCCTTAAGAGGTATCTGGACCTACGAATATTTTCGGCAGCCCACGCAGCAAACCCGTGCACACGCCTAATCCCTGCTGACGAGCGTTAATGAACGCGAAACACGTGTCCATGGATGGCAAGCACACCAGTGAACACCCTCAAGACTCAAGACTCGGGTAGAAGCGCACCCGCTGATACCTACTACATCGACCAACATGCTCCAGGGTCACACGCTGATGGGACGAGCAGTGTGCGACCTCATTCGGAAATACTATTTATACAGGCTCCCTTGAGCCGGTGGAGGTGACGACCTCGAGATAACGCACCTGCGCGCCTTAAGAGGTATCTGGACCTACGAATGTTTTCGGCAGCCCATGCAGCAACCTCGTGCACACGCCTAATCCCTGCTGACGAGCGTTAATGAATGCGAAACACGTGTCCAGGGATGACAAGCACACCAGTGAACACCCTCAAGACTCAAGACTCGGCTAGAAGCGCACCCGCGGATACCTACTACATCGAACATCATGCTCCAGGGTCACACGCTGATGGGACGAGCAGTGTGCGACCTCATTCGGAAATACTATTTAAACAGGCTCCCTTGAGCCGGTGGAGGTGACCACCTCGAGATAACGCACCTGTGAGCCTTAAGAGGTATCTGGATCTACGAATATTTTCGGCAGCCCATGCAGCAACCCCGTGCACACGCCTAATCCCTGCTGACGAGCGTTAATGAAAGCGAAACACGTGTCCAGGGATGGCAAGTACACCAGTGAACACCCTCAAGACTCAAGACTCGGCTAGAAGCGCACCCGCGGATACCTACTACATCGAACATCATGCTCCAGGGTCACACGCTGATGGGACGAGCAGTGTGCGACCTCATTCGGAAATACTATTTATACAGGCTCCCTTGAGCCGGTGGAGGTGACGACCTCGAGATAACGCACCTGCGCGCCTTAAGAGGTATCTGGACCTACGAATATTTTCGGCAGCCCACGCAGCAAACCCGTGCACACGCCTAATCCCTGCTGACGAGCGTTAATGAACGCGAAACACGTGTCCATGGATGGCAAGCACACCAGTGAACACCCTCAAGACTCAAGACTCGGGTAGAAGCGCACCCGCTGATACCTACTACATCGACCAACATGCTCCAGGGTCACACGCTGATGGGACGAGCAGTGTGCGACCTCATTCGGAAATACTATTTATACAGGCTCCCTTGAGCCGGTGGAGGTGACGACCTCGAGATAACGCACCTGCGCGCCTTAAGAGGTATCTGGACCTACGAATGTTTTCGGCAGCCCATGCAGCAACCTCGTGCACACGCCTAATCCCTGCTGACGAGCGTTAATGAATGCGAAACACGTGTCCAGGGATGACAAGCACACCAGTGAACACCCTCAAGACTCAAGACTCGGCTAGAAGCGCACCCGCGGATACCTACTACATCGAACATCATGCTCCAGGGTCACACGCTGATGGGACGAGCAGTGTGCGACCTCATTCGGAAATACTATTTAAACAGGCTCCCTTGAGCCGGTGGAGGTGACCACCTCGAGATAACGCACCTGTGAGCCTTAAGAGGTATCTGGATCTACGAATATTTTCGGCAGCCCATGCAGCAACCCCGTGCACACGCCTAATCCCTGCTGACGAGCGTTAATGAAAGCGAAACACGTGTCCAGGGATGGCAAGTACACCAGTGAACACCCTCAAGACTCAAGACTCGGGTAGAAGTGCACCCGCTAAAACCTACTACATCGACCATCATGCTCCGGGGTTCACACTCTGATGGGACGTGCAGTGTGCGACCTCATTCGGCAATACTATTTATACAGGCTCCCTTGAGCCGATGGAGGTGATGACCTCGGGATAACGCACCTGCGTGCCTTAAGAGGTATCTGGACCTATGAATATTTTCGGCAGCCCACGCAGCAACCCCGTGCACACGCCTAATCCCGGCTGACGAGCATTAATGAACGCGAAACACGTGTCCAGGGATGGCAAGCACACCAGTGAACACCCTCAAGACTCAAGACTCGGGTAGAAGCGCACCCGCTGATACCTACTACATCGACCATCATGCTCCGGGGTCACATACTGATGGGACGAGCAGTGTGCGACCTCATTCGGAAATACTATTTATACAGGTTCCCTTGAGCCGGTGGAGGTGACGACCTCGAGATAACGCACCTGCGCACCTTAAGAGGTATCTGGACCTACGAATATTTTCGGCAGCCCACGCAGCAACCCCGTGCACACGCCTAATCCCTGCTGACGAGCGTTAATGAACGCGAAACACGTGTCCATGGATGGCAAGCACACCAGTGAACACCCTCAAGACTCAAGACTCGGGTAGAAGCGCACCCGCTGATACCTACTACATCGACCAACATGCTCCAGGGTCACACGCTGATGGGACGAGCAGTGTGCGACCTCATTCGGAAATACTATTTATACAGGCTCCCTTGAGCCGGTGGAGGTGACGACCTCGAGATAACGCACCTGCGCGCCTTAAGAGGTATCTGGACCTACGAATATTTTCGGCAGCCCACGCAGCAACCTCGTGCACACGCCTAATCCCTGCTGACGAGCGTTAATGAATGCGAAACACGTGTCCAGGGATGACAAGCACACCAGTGAACACCCTCAAGACTCAAGACTCGGGTAGAAGCGCACCCGCGGATACCTACTACATCGACCATCATGCTCCAGGGTCACACGCTGATGGCACGAGCAGTGTGCGACCTCATTCGGAAATACTATTTATACAGGCTCCCTTGAGCCAGTGGAGGTGACGACATCGAGATAACGCACCTGCGCGCCTTAAGAGGTATCTGGACCTACGAATATTTTCGGCAGCCCACGCAGCAACCCCGTGCACACGCCTAATCCCTGCTGACGAGCGTTAATGAACGTGAAACATGTGTCCAGGGATGGCAAGCCCACCAGTGAACACCCTCAAGACTCAAGACTCGGGTAGAAGCGCACCCGCTGATACCTACTACATCGACCATCATGCTCCGGGGTCACACGCTGATGGGACGAGCAGTGTGCGACCTCATTCGGAAATACTATTTATACAGGCTCCCTTGAGCCGGTGGAGGTGACGACCTCGAGATAACGCACCTGCACGGCTTAAGAGGTATCTGGACCTACGAATATTTTCGGCAGCCCACGCAGCAACCCCGTGCACACGCCTAATCCCTGCTGACGAGCGTTAATGAATGCGAAACACGTGTCCAGGGATGGCAAGCACACCAGTGAACACCCTCAAGACTTAAGACTCAGGTAGAAGCGCACCCGCTGATACCTACTACATCGACCATCATGCTCTGGGGTCACAGGCTGATGGGACGAGCAGTGTGCGACCTCATTCGGAAATAGTATTTTTACAGGCTCCCTTGAGCCGGTGGAGGTGACGACCTCGAGATAACGCACCTGGGAGCCTTAAGAGGTATCTGGACCTACGAATATTTTCGGCAGCCCACGCAGCAACCCCGTGCACACGCCTAATCCCTGCTGACGAGCGTTAATGAACGCGAAACACGTGTCGAGGGATGGCAAGCACACCAGTGAACACCCTCAAGACTTAAGACTCGGGTAGAAGCGCACCCGCTGATACCTACTACATCGACCATCATGCTCTGGGGTCACACGCTGATAGGACGAGCAGTGTGCGACCTCATTCGGAAATATTATTTATACAGGCTCCCTTGAGCCGGTGGAGGTGACGACCTCGAGATAACGCACCTGGGAGCCTTAAGAGGTATCTGGACCTACGAATATTTTCGGCAGCCCACGCAGCAACCCCGTGCACACGCCTAATCCCTGCTGACGAGCGTTAATGAACGTGAAACATGTGTCCAGGGATGGCAAGCCCACCAGTGAACACCCTCAAGACTCAAGACTCGGGTAGAAGCGCACCCGCTGATACCTACTACATCGACCATCATGCTCCGGGGTCACACGCTGATGGGACGAGCAGTGTGCGACCTCATTCGGAAATACTATTTATACAGGCTCCCTTGAGCCGGTGGAGGTGACGACCTCGAGATAACGCACCTGGGAGCCTTAAGAGGTATCTGGACCTACGAATATTTTCGGCAGCCCACGCAGCAACCCCGTGCACACGCCTAATCCCTGCTGACGAGCGTTAATGAATGCGAAACACGTGTCCAGGGATGGCAAGCACACCAGTGAACACCCTCAAGACTTAAGACTCAGGTAGAAGCGCACCCGCTGATACCTACTACATCGACCATCATGCTCTGGGGTCACACGCTGATGGGACGAGCAGTGTGCGACCTCATTCGGAAATAGTATTTTTACAGGCTCCCTTGAGCCGGTGGAGGTGACGACCTCGAGATAACGCACCTGGGAGCCTTAAGAGGTATCTGGACCTACGAATATTTTCGGCAGCCCACGCAGCAAACCGTGCACACGCCTAATCCCTGCTGACGAGCGTTAATGAACGCGAAACACGTGTCCAGGGATGGCAAGCACACCAGTGAACACCCTCAAGACGCAAGACTCGGGTAGAAGCGCACCCGCTGATACCTACTACATCGACCATCATGCTCCGGGGTTCACACGCTGATGGGACGAGCAGTGTGCGACCTCATTCGGAAATACTATTTATACAGGCTCCCTTGAGCCGGTGGAGGTGACGACATTGAGATAACACACCTGCGCGCCTTAAGAGGTATCTGGACCAACGAATATTTTTGGCAGCCCACGCAGCAACCCCGTGCACACGCCTAATCCCTGCTGACGAGCGTTAATGAACGCAAAACACGTGTCCAGGGATGGCAAGCACACCAGTGAACACCCTCAAGACTCAAGACTCGGGTAGAAGCGCACCCGCTGATACCTACTACATCGACCATCATGCTCCAGGGTCACACGCTGATGGGACGAGCAGTGTGCGACCTCATTCGGAAATACTATTTATACAGGCTCCCTTGAGCCAGTGGAGGTGACGACATCGAGATAACGCACCTGTGCGCCTTAAGAGGTATCTGGACCTACGAATATTTTCGGCAGCCCACGCAGCAACCCCGTGCACACGCCTAATCCCTGCTGACGAGCGTTAATGAACGCGAAACACGTGTCCAGGGATGGCAAGCACACCAGTGAACACCCTCAAGACTTAAGACTCGGGTAGAAGCGAACCCGCTGATACCTACTACATCGACCATCATGCTCTGGGGTCACACGCTGATGGGACGAGCAGTGTGCGACCTCATTCGGAAATATTATTTATACAGGCTCCCTTGAGCCGGTGGAGGTGACGACCTCGAGATAACGCACCTGCGAGCCTTAAGAGGTATCTGGACCTACGAATATTTTCGGCTGCCCACGCAGCAACCCCGTGCACACGCCTAATCCCTGCTGACGAGCGTTAATGAACGCGAAACACGCGTCCAGGGATGGCAAGCACACCAGTGAACACCCTCAAGACGCAAGACTCGGGTAGAAGCGCACCCGCTGATACCTACTACATCGACCATCATGCTCCAGGGTTCACACGCTGATGGGACGAGCAGTGTGCGACCTCATTCGGAAATACTATTTATACAGGCTCCCTTGAGCCGGTGGAGGTGACGACATTGAGATAACACACCTGCGCGCCTTAAGAGGTATCTGGACCAACGAATATTTTCGGCAGCCCACGCAGCAACCCCGTGCACACGCCTAATCCCTGCTGACGAGCGTTAATGAACGCAAAACACGTGTCCAGGGATGGCAAGCACACCAGTGAACACCCTCAAGACTCAAGACTCGGGTAGAAGCGCACCCGCTGATACCTACTACATCGACCATCATGCTCCAGGGTCACACGCTGATGGGACGAGCAGTGTGCGACCTCATTCTGAAATACTATTTATACAGGCTCCCTTGAGCCAGTGGAGGTGACGACCTCGAGATAACGCACCTGCGTGCCTTAAGAGGTATCTGGACCTATGAATATTTTCGGCAGCCCACGCAGCAACCCCGTGCACACTCCTAATCCCGGCTGACGAGCGTTAATGAACGCGAAACACGTGTCCAGGGATGGCAAGCACACCAGTGAACACCCTCAAGACTCAGGACTCGGGTAGAAGCGCACCCGCTGATACCTACTACATCGACCATCATGCTCCGGGGTCACACGCTGATGGGACGAGCAGTGTGCGACCTCATTCGGAAATACTATTTATACAGGCTCCCTTGAGCCGGTGGAGGTGACGACCTCGAGATAACGCACCTGCACGGCTTAAGAGGTATCTGGACCTACGAATATTTTCGGCAGCCCACGCAGCAACCCCGTGCACACGCCTAATCCCTGCTGACGAGCGTTAATGAACGCAAAACACGTGTCCAGGGATGGCAAGCACACCAGTAAACACCCTCAAGACTCAAGACTCGGGTAGAAGCGCACCCGCTGATACCTACTACATCGACCATCATGCTCCAGGGTCACACGCTGATGGGACGAGCAGTGTGCGACCTCATTCGGAAATACTATTTATACAGGCTCCCTTGAGCCAGTGGAGGTGACGACCTCGAGATAACGCACCTGCACGGCTTAAGAGGTATCTGGACCTACGAATATTTTCGGCAGCCCACGCAGCAACCCCGTGCACACGCCTAATCCCTGCTGACGAGCATTAATGAATGCGAAACACGTGTCCAGGGATGGCAAGCACACCAGTGAACACCCTCAAGACTCAAGATTCGGGGAGAAGCGCACCCGCTGATACCTACTACATCGACCATCATGCTCCAGGGTCACACGCTGATGGGACGAGCAGTGTGCGACCTCATTCGGAAATACTATTTATACAGGCTCCCTTGAGCCAGTGGAGGTGACGACATCGAGATAACACACCTGCGCGCCTTAAGAGGTATCTGGACCAACGAATATTTTCGGCAGCCCACGCAGCAACCCCGTGCACACGCCTAATGCCTGCTGACGAGTGTTAATGAACGTGAAACACGTGTCCAGGGATGGCAAGCACACCAGTGAACACCCTCAAGACTCAAGACTCGGGTAGAAGCGCACCCGCTGATACCTACTACATCGACCATAATGCTCCGGGGTCACACGCTGATGGGACGAGCAGTGTGCGACCTCATTCGGAAATACTATTTATACAGGCTCCCTTGAGCCGGTGGAGGTGACCACCTCGAGATAACGCACCTGTGAGCCTTAAGAGGTATCTGGATCTACGAATATTTTCGGCAGCCCATGCAGCAACCCCGTGCACACGCCTAATCCCTGCTGACGAGCGTTAATGAAAGCGAAACACGTGTCCAGGGATGGCAAGCACACCAGTGAACACCCTCAAGACTCAAGACTTGGGTAGAAGTGCACCCGCTAAAACCTACTACATCGACCATCATGCTCCGGGGTTCACACGCTGATGGGACGTGCAGTATGCGACCTCATTCGGAAATACTATTTATACAGGCTCCCTTGAGCCGGTGGAGGTTATGACCTCGAGATAACGCACCTGCGTGCCACAAGAGGTATCTGGACCTATGAATATTTTCGGCAGCCCACGCAGCAACCCCGTGCACACGCCTAATCCCGGCTGACGAGCATTAATGAACGCGAAACACGTGTCCAGGGATGGCAAACACACCAGTGAACACCCTCAAGACTCAAGACTCGGGTAGAAGCGCACCCGCTGATACCTACTACATCGACCATCATGCTCCGGGGTCACACGCTGATGGGACGAGCAGTGTGCGACCTCATTCGGAAATACTATTTATACAGGCTCCCTTGAGCCAGTGGAGGTGACGACCTCGAGATAACGCACCTGCGCACCTTAAGAGGTATCTGGACCTACGAATATTTTCGGCAGCCCACGCAGCAACCCCGTGCACACGCCTAATCCCTGCTGACGAGCGTTAATGAACGCGAAACACGTGTCCATGGATGGCAAGCACACCAGTGAACACCCTCAAGACTCAAGACTCGGGTAGAAGCGCACCCGCGGATACCTACTACATCGACCATCATGCTCCAGGGTCACACGCTGATGGGACGAGCAGTGTGCGACCTCATTCGGAAATACTATTTATACAGGCTCCCTTGAGCCGGTGGAGGTGACCACCTCGAGATAACGCACCTGTGAGCCTTAAGAGGTATCTGGATCTACGAATATTTTCGGCAGCCCATGCAGCAACCCCGTGCACACGCCTAATCCCTGCTGACGAGCGTTAATGAAAGCGAAACACGTGTCCAGGGATGGCATGCACACCAGTGAACACCCTCAAGACTCAAGACTCGGGTAGAAGTGCACCCGCTAAAACCTACTACATCGACCATCATGCTCCGGGGTTCACACGCTGATGGGACGTGCAGTGTGCGACCTCATTCGGCAATACTATTTATACAGGCTCCCTTGAGCCGGTGGAGGTGATGACCTCGAGATAACGCACCTGCGTGCCTTAAGAGGTATCTGGACCTATGAATATTTTCGGCAGCCCACGCAGCAACCCCGTGCACACGCCTAATCCCGGCTGACGAGCATTAATGAACGCGAAACACGTGTCCAGGGATGGCAAGCACACCAGTGAACACCCTCAAGACTCAGGACTCGGGTAGAAGCGCACCCGCTGATACCTACTACATCGACCATCATGCTCCGGGGTCACACGCTGATGGGACGAGCAGTGTGCGACCTCATTCGGAAATACTATTTATACAGGCTCCCTTGAGCCGGTGGAGGTGACGACCTCGAGATAACGCACCTGCGTGCCTTAAGAGGTATCTGGACCTACGAATATTTTCGGCAGCCTACGCAGCAACCCCGTGCACACGCCTAATCCCTGCTGACGAGCATTAATGAATGCGAAACACGTGTCCAGGGATGGCAAGCACACCAGTGAACACCCTCAAGACTCAAGATTCGGGGAGAAGCGCACCCGCTGATACCTACTACATCGACCATCATGCTCCAGGGTCACACGCTGATGGGACGAGCAGTGTGCGACCTCATTCGGAAATACTATTTATACAGGCTCCCTTGAGCCAGTGGAGGTGACGACATCGAGATAACACACCTGCGCGCCTTAAGAGGTGTCTGGACCAACGAATATTTTCGGCAGCCCACGCAGCAACCCCGTGCACACGCCTAATGCCTGCTGACGAGTGTTAATGAACGTGAAACACGTGTCCAGGGATGGCAAGCACACCAGTGAACACCCTCAAGACTCAAGACTCGGGTAGAAGCGCACCCGCTGATACCTACTACATCGACCATAATGCTCCGGGGTCACACGCTGATGGGACGAGCAGTGTGCGACCTCATTCGGAAATACTATTTATACAGGCTCCCTTGAGCCGGTGGAGGTGACCACCTCGAGATAACGCACCTGTGAGCCTTAAGAGGTATCTGGATCTACGAATATTTTCGGCAGCCCATGCAGCAACCCCGTGCACACGCCTAATCCCTGCTGACGAGCGTTAATGAAAGCGAAACACGTGTCCAGGGATGGCAAGCACACCAGTGAACACCCTCAAGACTCAAGACTTGGGTAGAAGTGCACCCGCTAAAACCTACTACATCGACCATCATGCTCCGGGGTTCACACGCTGATGGGACGTGCAGTGTGCGACCTCATTCGGAAATACTATTTATACAGGCTCCCTTGAGCCGGTGGAGGTGATGACCTCGAGATAACGCACCTGCGTGCCACAAGAGGTATCTGGACCTATGAATATTTTCGGCAGCCCACGCAGCAACCCCGTGCACACGCCTAATCCCGGCTGACGAGCATTAATGAACGCGAAACACGTGTCCAGGGATGGCAAACACACCAGTGAACACCCTCAAGACTCAAGACTCGGGTAGAAGCGCACCCGCTGATACCTACTACATCGACCATCATGCTCCGGGGTCACACGCTGATGGGACGAGCAGTGTGCGACCTCATTCGGAAATACTATTTATACAGGCTCCCTTGAGCCAGTGGAGGTGACGACCTCGAGATAACGCACCTGCGCACCTTAAGAGGTATCTGGACCTACGAATATTTTCGGCAGCCCACGCAGCAACCCCGTGCACACGCCTAATCCCTGCTGACGAGCGTTAATGAACGCGAAACACGTGTCCATGGATGGCAAGCACACCAGTGAACACCCTCAAGACTCAAGACTCGGGTAGAAGCGCACCCGCGGATACCTACTACATCGACCATCATGCTCCAGGGTCACACGCTGATGGGACGAGCAGTGTGCGACCTCATTCGGAAATACTATTTATACAGGCTCCCTTGAGCCGGTGGAGGTGACCACCTCGAGATAACGCACCTGTGAGCCTTAAGAGGTATCTGGATCTACGAATATTTTCGGCAGCCCATGCAGCAACCCCGTGCACACGCCTAATACCTGCTGACGAGCGTTAATGAAAGCGAAACACGCGTCCAGGGATGGCAAGCACACCAGTGAACACCCTCAAGACGCAAGACTCGGGTAGAAGCGCACCCGCTGATACCTACTACATCGACCATCATGCTCCAGGGTTCACACGCTGATGGGACGAGCAGTGTGCGACCTCATTCGGAAATACTATTTATACAGGCTCCCTTGAGCCGGTGGAGGTGACGACATTGAGATAACACACCTGCGCGCCTTAAGAGGTATCTGGACCAACGAATATTTTCGGCAGCCCACGCAGCAACCCCGTGCACACGCCTAATCCCTGCTGACGAGCGTTAATGAACGCAAAACACGTGTCCAGGGATGGCAAGCACACCAGTGAACACCCTCAAGACTCAAGACTCGGGTAGAAGCGCACCCGCTGATACCTACTACATCGACCATCATGCTCCAGGGTCACACGCTGATGGGACGAGCAGTGTGCGACCTCATTCGGAAATACTATTTATACAGGCTCCCTTGAGCCAGTGGAGGTGACGACCTCGAGATAACGCACCTGCGTGCCTTAAGAGGTATCTGGACATATGAATATTTTCGGCAGCCCACGCAGCAACCCCGTGCACACTCCTAATCCCGGCTGACGAGCGTTAATGAACGCGAAACACGTGTCCAGGGATGGCAAGCACACCAGTGAACACCCTCAAGACTCAGGACTCGGGTAGAAGCGCACCCGCTGATACCTACTACATCGACCATCATGCACCGGGGTCACACGCTGATGGGACGAGCAGTGTGCGACCTCATTCGGAAATACTATTTATACAGGCTCCCTTGAGCCGGTGGAGGTGACGACCTCGAGATAACGCACCTGCACGGCTTAAGAGGTATCTGGACCTACGAATATTTTCGGCAGCCCACGCAGCAACCCCGTGCACACGCCTAATCCCTGCTGACGAGCGTTAATGAACGCAAAACACGTGTCCAGGGATGGCAAGCACACCAGTGAACACCCTCAAGACTCAAGACTCGGGTAGAAGCGCACCCGCTGATACCTACTACATCGACCATCATGCTCCAGGGTCACACGCTGATGGGACGAGCAGTGTGCGACCTCATTCGGAAATACTATTTATACAGGCTCCCTTGAGCCAGTGGAGGTGACGACCTCGAGATAACGCACCTGCACGGCTTAAGAGGTATCTGGACCTACGAATATTTTCGGCAGCCCACGCAGCAACCCCGTGCACACGCCTAATCCCTGCTGACGAGCATTAATGAATGCGAAACACGTGTCCAGGGATGGCAAGCACACCAGTGAACACCCTCAAGACTCAAGATTCGGGGAGAAGCGCACCCGCTGATACCTACTACATCGACCATCATGCTCCAGGGTCACACGCTGATGGGACGAGCAGTGTGCGACCTCATTCGGAAATACTATTTATACAGGCTCCCTTGAGCCAGTGGAGGTGACGACATCGAGATAACACACCTGCGCGCCTTAAGAGGTATCTGGACCAACGAATATTTTCGGCAGCCCACGCAGCAACCCCGTGCACACGCCTAATGCCTGCTGACGAGTGTTAATGAACGTGAAACACGTGTCCAGGGATGGCAAGCACACCAGTGAACACCCTCAAGACTCAAGACTCGGGTAGAAGCGCACCCGCTGATACCTACTACATCGACCATAATGCTCCGGGGTCACACGCTGATGGGACGAGCAGTGTGCGACCTCATTCGGAAATACTATTTATACAGGCTCCCTTGAGCCGGTGGAGGTGACCACCTCGAGATAACGCACCTGTGAGCCTTAAGAGGTATCTGGATCTACGAATATTTTCGGCAGCCCATGCAGCAACCCCGTGCACACGCCTAATCCCTGCTGACGAGCGTTAATGAAAGCGAAACACGTGTCCAGGGATGGCAAGCACACCAGTGAACACCCTCAAGACTCAAGACTTGGGTAGAAGTGCACCCGCTAAAACCTACTACATCGACCATCATGCTCCGGGGTTCACACGCTGATGGGACGTGCAGTATGCGACCTCATTCGGAAATACTATTTATACAGGCTCCCTTGAGCCGGTGGAGGTGATGACCTCGAGATAACGCACCTGCGTGCCACAAGAGGTATCTGGACCTATGAATATTTTCGGCAGCCCACGCAGCAACCCCGTGCCTACGCCTAATCCCGGCTGACGAGCATTAATGAACGCGAAACACGTGTCCAGGGATGGCAAACACACCAGTGAACACCCTCAAGACTCAAGACTCGGGTAGAAGCGCACCCGCTGATACCTACTACATCGACCATCATGCTCCGGGGTCACACGCTGATGGGACGAGCAGTGTGCGACCTCATTCGGAAATACTATTTATACAGGCTCCCTTGAGCCACTGGAGGGGACGACCTCGAGATAACGCACCTGCGCACCTTAAGAGGTATCTGGACCTACGAATATTTTTGGCAGCCCACGCAGCAACCCCGTGCACACGCCTAATCCCTGCTGACGAGCGTTAATGAACGCGAAACACGTGTCCATGGATGGCAAGCACACCAGTGAACACCCTCAAGACTCAAGACTCGGGTAGAAGCGCACCCGCGGATACCTACTACATCGACCATCATGCTCCAGGGTCACACGCTGATGGGACGAGCAGTGTGCGACCTCATTCGGAAATACTATTTATACAGGCTCCCTTGAGCCGGTGGAGGTGACCACCTCGAGATAACGCACCTGTGAGCCTTAAGAGGTATCTGGATCTACGAATATTTTCGGCAGCCCATGCAGCAACCCCGTGCACACGCCTAATCCCTGCTGACGAGCGTTAATGAAAGCAAAACACGTGTCCAGGGATGGCATGCACACCAGTGAACACCCTCAAGACTCAAGACTCGGGTAGAAGTGCACCCGCTAAAACCTACTACATCGACCATCATGCTCCGGGGTTCACACGCTGATGGGACGTGCAGTGTGCGACCTCATTCGGCAATACTATTTATACAGGCTCCCTTGAGCCGGTGGAGGTGATGACCTCGAGATAACGCACCTGCGTGCCTTAAGAGGTATCTGGACCTATGAATATTTTCGGCAGCCCACGCAGCAACCCCGTGCACACGCCTAATCCCGGCTGACGAGCATTAATGAACGCGAAACACGTGTCCAGGGATGGCAAGCACACCAGTGAACACCCTCAAGACTCATGACTCGGGTAGAAGCGCACCCGCTGATACCTACTACATCGACCATCATGCTCCGGGGTCACACGCTGATGGGACGAGCAGTGTGCGACCTCATTCGGAAATACTATTTATACAGGCTCCCTTGAGCCGGTGGAGGTGACGACCTCGAGATAACGCACCTGCACGGCTTAAGAGGTATCTGGACCTACGAATATTTTCGGCAGCCCACGCAGCAACCCCGTGCACACGCCTAATCCCTGCTGACGAGCATTAATGAATGCGAAACACGTGTCCAGGGATGGCAAGCACACCAGTGAACACCCTCAAGACTCAAGATTCGGGGAGAAGCGCACCCGCTGATACCTACTACATCGACCATCATGCTCCAGGGTCACACGCTGATGGGACGAGCAGTGTGCGACCTCATTCGGAAATACTATTTATACAGGCTCCCTTGAGCCAGTGGAGGTGACGACATCGAGATAACACACCTGCGCGCCTTAAGAGGTGTCTGGACCAACGAATATTTTCGGCAGCCCACGCAGCAACCCCGTGCACACGCCTAATGCCTGCTGACGAGTGTTAATGAACGTGAAACACGTGTCCAGGGATGGCAAGCACACCAGTGAACACCCTCAAGACTCAAGACTCGGGTAGAAGCGCACCCGCTGATACCTACTACATCGACCATAATGCTCCGGGGTCACACGCTGATGGGACGAGCAGTGTGCGACCTCATTCGGAAATACTATTTATACAGGCTCCCTTGAGCCGGTGGAGGTGACCACCTCGAGATAACGCACCTGTGAGCCTTAAGAGGTATCTGGATCTACAAATATTTTCGGCAGCCCATGCAGCAACCCCGTGCACACGCCTAATCCCTGCTGACGAGCGTTAATGAAAGCGAAACACGTGTCCAGGGATGGCAAGCACACCAGTGAACACCCTCAAGACTCAAGACTTGGGTAGAAGTGCACCCGCTAAAACCTACTACATCGACCATCATGCTCCGGGGTTCACACGCTGATGGGACGTGCAGTGTGCGACCTCATTCGGAAATACTATTTATACAGGCTCCCTTGAGCCGGTGGAGGTGATGACCTCGAGATAACGCACCTGCGTGCCACAAGAGGTATCTGGACCTATGAATATTTTCGGCAGCCCACGCAGCAACCCCGTGCACACGCCTAATCCCGGCTGACGAGCATTAATGAACGCGAAACACGTGTCCAGGGATGGCAAACACACCAGTGAACACCCTCAAGACTCAAGACTCGGGTAGAAGCGCACCCGCTGATACCTACTACATCGACCATCATGCTCCGGGGTCACACGCTGATGGGACGAGCAGTGTGCGACCTCATTCGGAAATACTATTTATACAGGCTCCCTTGAGCCAGTGGAGGTGACGACCTCGAGATAACGCACCTGCGCACCTTAAGAGGTATCTGGACCTACGAATATTTTCGGCAGCCCACGCAGCAACCCCGTGCACACGCCTAATCCCTGCTGACGAGCGTTAATGAACGCGAAACACGTGTCCATGGATGGCAAGCACACCAGTGAACACCCTCAAGACTCAAGACTCGGGTAGAAGCGCACCCGCGGATACCTACTACATCGACCATCATGCTCCAGGGTCACACGCTGATGGGACGAGCAGTGTGCGACCTCATTCGGAAATACTATTTATACAGGCTCCCTTGAGCCGGTGGAGGTGACCACCTCGAGATAACGCACCTGTGAGCCTTAAGAGGTATCTGGATCTACGAATATTTTCGGCAGCCCATGCAGCAACCCCGTGCACACGCCTAATCCCTGCTGACGAGCGTTAATGAAAGCGAAACACGTGTCCAGGGATGGCAAGCACACCAGTGAACACCCTCAAGACTCAAGACTCGGGTAGAAGTGCACCCGCTAAAACCTACTACATCGACCATCATGCTCCGGGGTTCACACGCTGATGGGACGTGCAGTGTGCGACCTCATTCGGCAATACTATTTATACAGGCTCCCTTGAGCCGGTGGAGGTGATGACCTCGAGATAACGCACCTGCGTGCCTTAAGAGGTATCTGGACCTATGAATATTTTCGGCAGCCCACGCAGCAACCCCGTGCACACGCCTAATCCCGGCTGACGAGCATTAATGAACGCGAAACACGTGTCCAGGGATGGCAAGCACACCAGTGAACACCCTCAAGACTCAAGACTCGGGTAGAAGCGCACCCGCGGATACCTACTACATCGACCATCATGCTCCAGGGTCACACGCTGATGGGACGAGCAGTGTGCGACCTCATTCGGAAATACTATTTATACAGGCTCCCTTGAGCCAGTGGAGGTGACAACATCGAGATAACGCACCTGCGCGCCTTAAGAGGTATCTGGACCTACGAATATTTTCGGCAGCCCACGCAGCAACCCCGTGCACACGCCTAATCCCTGCTGACGAGCGTTAATGAACGTGAAACACGTGTCCAGGGATGGCAAGCACACCAGTGAACACCCTCAAGACTCAAGACTCGGGTAGAAGCGCACCCGCTGATACCTACTACATCGACCATCATGCTCCGGGGTCACACGCTGATGGGACGAGCAGTGTGCGACCTCATTCGGAAATACTATTTATACAGGCTCCCTTGAGCCGGTGGAGGTGACGACCTCGAGATAACGCACCTGCACGGCTTAAGAGGTATCTGGACCTACGAATATTTTCGGCAGCCCACGCAGTAACCCCGTGCACACGCCTAATCCCTGCTGACGAGCGTTAATGAATGCGAAACACGTGTCCATTGATGGCAAGCACACCAGTGAACACCCTCAAGACTTAAGACTCAGGTAGAAGCGCACCCGCTGATACCTACTACATCGACCATCATGCTCTGGGGTCACACGCTGATGGGACGAGCAGTGTGCGACCTCATTCGGAAATAGTATTTATACAGGCTCCCTTGAGCCGGTGGAGGTGACGACCTCGAGATAACGCACCTGGGAGCCTTAAGAGGTATCTGGACCTACGAATATTTTCGGCAGCCCACGCAGCAAACCCGTGCACACAAAAAGTCAAAAGTAAAAAATTTTTATTTGTTACGGTACTCTATTGAGGACCACAAATTTGATAAAGTATAAAAATACACTTAAGTTTCCATACAAATTAATACATTTTCAGTGAAATTTTCAAGAACTTAAAAATTCTGTAACAGACATATTCGTTAGGTGGATTTTTACATAATGTTAAAAAATCTTTAGTGTTAACAATCCTACAGGACCGATAGATGGGTTCAATACATGTTAACCTTGCATTTACAATTTTCTCATTTGGACATATGAAAAGAAGGTGTTCCAAGTTCTGTATGCCCCCCTGACAGAGGGTGCATAGCGCGGAGCTATCTAGACTCCAGGAAGAACTAAAGGTTAATACTGGGAGTATGCCTAGACGCAACATCATGATCACTCGCCTTGCGCCGTGTGCCAGAGTATATCCTAGGTACGGCTGTTTTTGTTTGTATTCCTGGAAGTCTGCATAGGTCCTATACACAGAGAGTTTTTTACAGTGAATATGATCAAGATCATAGCTCAATTTGGGGGAAAAGTTTTTTTTAAAAAGTTTTAGTTGTGCAGGTGTCCATGTTGACAAAATTTCCAAACTGATTTTTGCAAGCTGGAATGCCTCTTTCATGTTTATAGAAAAGGTGAGATGGACAGAATCTTTATTAAATGTCTCAACTTTTAACAAGTTTCGTAAAGTTCCTTCTTTTGAATGAAGAAGATTGTAAGCCCACCTGATGATGCTTGTTATCGCTGTGGCATATGCGCTCGTGATGGAACATTCTAGTCTCAACGCCTGTACTGGTGTAGATGTAGAAACTTTCATTAATTTTTTTAATATTTTGCCTTCTTGTAGGTCCATATATGCCCATTGTTTTAAAAGGATATATTCCGAGGCGTATGACAAAACCGGTGGAATCTTGGCTTTATAGACTTGTATTAGTGCAGAAAAGTGTCTGTTCCCAGCGGCTGAGTATAAGCGTGACAGGGCCCCAGCATGTAGATCACCTTTCTTTTTAAGATGTTCAATTTGTTTGGTATTATTCATTTTATGTGAAAAAATTCTGCCAAGGTATGTATATTCCTTTACCTGCTCTAATTTCTCACCTCCCAGCTTCCATTCATACCTTACACGTTTCTTCTTTTTTTAAAATACGACCACTTTGGTTTTATTTATGTTTGGGATAAGAAAATTCTTCCTCGAGTAGTTATGTAAAATATCTAAAAGATTTTGAAGTCCGAACGGTGTTAGGTCAAACATGACTATATCGTCCGCGTACAGCAGCGTATGAATGCATTCGGTGGCAATCTTTGGAGGAGTACATAATCCTAATTGAAGTTGGGATGGTAAGTCACTTAAATACAGGGAGAATAAAATTGGAGCCAGAAGACACCCTTGTTTTAGGCCATTAAATGTCCATATTTTCTTCGTCAGGCCCTTATCTCGCCCCATTTGAACCCGGCACCAGGTGTTACTGTGTAAATTCACTATAAGTTGTAATAGTGATTCAGGAATGCCCATCCTTCTTAATTTTGACCACAGTGTCGGTCTATCGACACGGTCAAAGGCCGTAGAATAATCGATGAACGCTGCATATATGGGTTGTTTTTTCCCTGATGCGTATTTATCTAGAATTGTCTGGAAGATTGCTATGTTATCTGTAACAGAGTGGTTCGGACGAAATCCAGACTGAAACATAGGAATTTGTCCGGTTGTAAATGCCCAAGCTTTCAATCTATCCAGAATTTCTGCTGCAAATATCTTCCCGGCTGCGTCCATGAGCGCTATTTGTCTATAATTCCCTGGTGTAGATCTTTTTCCTTTTTTGTAAATCGGGATAATTATACTGCCCTTCCAGGAGTTTGGTATTTTGCCGGTGTCGAATATGTAATTAAATAGTGGTGAAAGCACCAGACCCCACTTTTTTTGTTCGAGTTGGTAGATCTTAATAGGGATCTGATCAGGGCCAGAGGCACCCGTGCTTCTTGCCGTTCTTATATTCATGGCGATAGATACTGCCGAACTTTTGTTGATTTTAGAATCATTCATTTCCATAAATCGTTCATCTGTCTCTCTTGCCTTATTGATCTGATTTGGTTTATACAGCTCACTGAGGTATGTATCCCAGTCTTCCTCTGAAACAGGAGTTGCTTCCAGCTTTTTTTTGGTTCCAGTAAATTTCGCAATCAAGGACCAGTATTTGCGTTGGTTATTTTGCTTGGCTGCTAGTTGGATATCTATCCAGTTAGCGTCCTGCTTCAGTTTTTTCTGTTTAATTTTTCTCGTCGTATTTGGTTTTTTAATCTGTTAATTTCCGTTTTTGTTTCAGACGAGAAATTCAAATACTGGGCTCGAATCAACCGATTAAGTTTTTTTATATTGGGGTGATTCCAATTTTTATTTTTACTGCTACGTTTACTTTTTATCTGTGTATCTATGTGTAACTTACTTTGTAAGGCAAGCTTAAGCTTGTCAATGATAAGTTCAAAGTTCACAATAGGGTCATCTGAATAGATGGTAGTCAATAGATGAGTATGAGAAAGTAGAGTATTCAAATGGTCTAGTTTTTCAGTGCTCCAATATATACGACACTTCTTTGTGTTTACTTCCGTATTGGGTTTGTGAAATATTAACTGGTTCTGAAAAGAAGACTGTGCATTCCATTTAGTTGTTAAATATAATAGTGCATGATCACTTTCCTCGTTAAATTTAATCGAGAGTTGGATAATTTGTTCTTTCTCTTCAATCCCACATATAAAATAATCAAGGATAGAGGGAGATCCATTTCCCCGCCTCGTGTAAGATGCCGGTTTGTCTCCGTTGGCGTTACCATTTAATATTGTCCCATTTATACTCGGAAGAATTGATAATAATGAGCGTCCTCTCTTATCTGATTTAACTCCTTTCGGTGACTCAGGAAGAGATATTTCCAGAGATTCCTCTTTAAATAAGAGTGCCCATTTCTTAAGTTCACTATTTGAAATTTTAGCATTTAAATCTCCCATAATGATATATGGCGTGTAAAGTTGATCTTCAATAATGTGCGTAATAGTCTCCATTAGATGGTCAAACAACAAGTCATAATTACTATTGGGGGGCGCATAAATATTGAAAAGTAGTACTTTTTCATAAGTAACTGATGTTTGAGTTTTAAGTGACACCTTTACACATTGCAGATTATCAGTATTAGTATTAATTATTTCTTGTGACCAGGAATATTCTTCTTTTAGTAAAATGGCCAGACCTCCCTTGGCATGTCCTCTTTTAGATTTTTTTGCCAGAGTTTCATAAACATAGTACCCTTTTTGTATAAAGGGATCAGTTGACCATGTTTCCTGAAGGGCTATAATATCTGGGAAATCCTTAATTGCATTTTTCATTTTTTTAACAGATTTCCCAGCCAGGTTCCAAGTTAATAACGACAAACCTTTGCTAAACCTGATGTTGTTGAGGTTTATCCATTTTTTTGCTGTTTAGAGTCTCTGATAACCATGCCCAAGATGTTATAGGGTTCTCTGTGTCACTTAATCTTGGTTCCCGAGACCAAACTGACCTTTCGCCATACGTTACTTGTATTTTGAGTGTGTCTTTTCTCATGGTATTTAATACAGCTTCTCCCCTTTTTAAGCCAAAGTTATCATTTCTTCTTTGAGTTTGTCCAATTATGCAATTAGTTTGTATGTTGGTTTTGAAGTCTGGTATTGAAATTACATCGTAGCCGTTTCTATGAAGAATTTCCTTCTCTCTAATTATTATTCTAGGAAGAACTGGAGAAAAAAAGGATACCTGTACTAATTTATTATTTTCTTTATTTGGAAAGAGTACTAGGTCAATTTCTTTGCTTGTGAGAGAGGTCAAGGATGGAATTTCGTGTAAAAGATTAATTATTCTACTGCGATTGAACGGCATTTTATCTGTTGGAAAGAGTTCTTCTATTATTATATGTTTAGATGTAATTTCTTCCCATTGTTGAGATTTCTTTTCATATGAATTATTTGTATCCATGGACTTTTGCGGAGTTAATCGGTTTTCTATCGTCGGACAATATTCTTCTGCTTTTGGATTCAATGAATTCGCCAGCGGAGTTTTTGCTTGAGGTGTTTTTTTAATTATTTGAGAGCTCACAGAACTTGGTGGTGTAGATTTTTGAAATTTAAGTTTATCCCCTTTTTTCTTCTGTATTCTTCTCAAAGGCTTTCTTCTCTTTTTCTTCCCTCTTGCTTTTTCCCGCTCATTACTTTTTTCGGTCTTTTCTATCTGACTGGATTCCTGATCGGTAATAACTCTTGATGACTCTAATTTCGTATCCCGAGCTATCCGATCTGAGTTGGTGTTGATTACTTTATTAGAGAAGATGGGATAGTACTTAATATCGTTTTCGGTGGTGTTTTCCGGTTCTTCTCGAAACAGTTTTTTAAGTGAATAGGTAATAGGATGTTTTTTCTTATTTTTTGTATCCTTAGTTTTGGTCTCGATTATTACCACATCAGTCGTTTGAGTGCTTGCTTCCAGTTGGTTTAGATTTTTTATTCCATTAGTATGGCAGTCTTCTTTTAGAGGCGTTTTGACTGATTCATGTTCATTAGGTGTTGCTTTGGTTAAATCTTTTTTCCTTTTTTCTTCGACCAAAAATTTTAGGATTCCTATTTGCACGTCTAGTGTATCATCAGAATTAGCTAGAATTTGACCAAGATGGGTAAGTACTGATTCTAGGATTTCCTGCAGTGAAAATAATGCTTTTGACAAGGGAGGAACAGTGTTTACAGAGTTTAAATTTAAATTTGTAAAGGTAGGGTCAATGGAGTTAGGGTAATTGAAGAAGAGTTTGGGTGATTTTTCTGGTGAACTGGTTAATGGCTGGTTTTGACTAAGTAATATTTCTGATCTTTCGTGTTCTCCTTTCGTAATGTTGCTTACTGATACCTCCAAAGGTAGTGCATTATCTTGTAGTTTTGTTGGTGTTATGGACTTTATTTGGGACATATCTAGGAGCGATGTTTGGCGCTCTACAAGAAAAGAAGTCTTTGCCAAGCTGTTCTCTATAATTAAGGATTCTTGTTTGTGAAGTCTCTGATCGGAGGAGAGTAGCAATTCATGCTGTACCCTATCTATTGTGAGGTCTAACTTATCTTGTTCTTCTAATGTAAAAAAGGATGAATATTTTTTCGTGGAAAGGGTAGAAAAATATTTATTTATGGCTGGAGTATATGATAATTGATCCGGTTTCATTGATTTATCTGTTGATTTTCTAACAGCTGCGTCAGTACCCATGCGTTTCATGTAGATTGTACGTGAGCGTAATTGTTTTAGTGCCCTCATGTTGGGGCCGGGTATCAGCTGTTGATTATAGTCGTCACAGCTGGTTTTCAGATGTTTTGATCAATTTATTTCGGATGTTGATGTAAGGGATATTTAATATGGATGAAATTTTTGGTTTCCGGTGATTTTCCGTATATTGCTATGTAAGTTCCTCAGTTTTCGTCAGCTCCTATACATGAACATGTGATGAAGTTCTGGCTTACCTAGATTGTGTTGTTTCGAATCCTTTTTCTATTTCAAGTATTCGTGACTCCCTAGATTAAATGTAAGAGGGGTAGGCCGTCCCGTCCTCGGTCGTCCCCGGACGGCCACAGACGGCCCGCCCTTTGTCCGGGCTTAGTCCCGCGCTTGGTCCCGCGCACGTCCCGCGTGGCGATTAGATTTTTCTACGTTTCGTCAATGGGCGTGTCCGTGGGCGTGTCGCCTGGGGGAAGAGGAACCAGCTGACCCCAGCTGGGATTTCTGGTCCTCGCAGTCCCCCAGGCTTGGCGCGCTGTAGTTTTTCACCCTGGCCTCAACCCTTCTGACTCCAGCTGGGAGCGATGGGCAGAGCGTGCAGATTGCAGCTCAAGCTCACACCAGCGAGTCAAGGGGAGGCGCACCACGGAGCAATGAGGAAAGAGAGCGTCAGCTCAGGCACTGCAAAACGGGATACAGTCAGCAAGTAGAGATAGAGATCCCTCGCCAGGCACAAGTAAGCAGCAGTTCACCAAATCCAAATACCGGTGAGTGGCGCCCGCGAAGCGGGTGTCACGAAGCTTTGTCCTGCCTCGTCAGTGGGCGTGTCCGTGGGCGTGTCGCCTGGGGGAAGAGGAACCAGCTGACCCCAGCTGGGATTTCTGGTCCTCGCAGTCCCCCAGGCTTGGCGCGATGTAGTTTTTCACCCTGGCCTCAACCCTTCTGACTCCAGCTGGGAGCGATGGGCAGAGCGTGCAGATTGCAGCTCAAGCTCACACCAGCGAGTCAAGGGGAGGCGCACCACGGAGCAATGAGGAAAGAGAGCGTCAGCTCAGGCACTGCAAAACGGGATACAGTCAGCAAGTAGAGATAGAGCTCCCTCGCCAGGCACAAGTAAGCAGCAGTTCACCAAATCCAAATACCGGACCAAATCCAAATACCGCCTAATCCGCCTAATCCCTGCTGACGAGCGTTAATGAACGCGAAACACGTGTCCAGGGATGGCAAGCACACCAGTGAACACCCTCAAGACGCAACACTCGGGTAGAAGCGCACCCGCTGATACCTACTACATCGACTATCATGCTCCGGGGTTCACACGCTGATGGGACGAGCAGTGTGCGACCTCATTCGGAAATACTATTTATACAGGCTCCCTTGAGCCGGTGGAGGTGACGACATTGAGATAACACACCTGCGCGCCTTAAGAGGTATCTGGACCAACGAATATTTTCGGCAGCCCACGCAGCAACCCCGTGCACACGCCTAATCCCTGCTGACGAGCGTTAATGAACGCAAAACACGTGTCCAGGGATGGCAAGCACACCAGTGAACACCCTCAAGACTCAAGACTCTGGTAGAAGCGCACCCGCTGATACCTACTACATCGACCATCATGCTCCAGGGTCACACGCTGATGGGACGAGCAGTGTGCGACCTCATTCGGAAATACTATTTATACAGGCTCCCTTGAGCCAGTGGAGGTGACGACATCGAGATAACGCACCTGCGCGCCTTAAGAGGTATCTGGACCTACGAATATTTTCGGCAGCCCACGCAGCAACCCCGTGCACACGCCTAATCCCTGCTCACGAGCGTTAATGAACGCGAAACACGTGTCCAGGGATGGCAAGCACACCAGTGAACACCCTCAAGACTTAAGACTCGGGTAGAAGCGCACCCGCTGATACCTACTACATCGACCATCATGCTCTGGGGTCACACGCTGATGGGACGAGCAGTGTGCGACCTCATTCAGAAATATTATTTATACAGGCTCCCTTGAGCCGGTGGAGGTGACGACCTCGAGATAACGCACCTGCGAGCCTTAAGAGGTATCTGGACCTACGAATATTTTCGGCAGCCCACGCAGCAACCCCGTGCACATGCCTAATCCCTGCTGACGAGCGTTAATGAACGCGAAACACGCGTCCAGGGATGGCAAGCACACCAGTGAACACCCTCAAGACGCAAGACTCGGGTAGAAGCGCACCCGCTGATACCTACTACATCGACCATCATGCTCCAGGGTTCACACGCTGATGGGACGAGCAGTGTGCGACCTCATTCGGAAATACTATTTATACAGGCTCCCTTGAGCCGGTGGAGGTGACGACATTGAGATAACACACCTGCGCGCCTTAAGAGGTATCTGGACCAACGAATATTTTCGGCAGCCCACGCAGCAACCCCGTGCACACGCCTAATCCCTGCTGACGAGCGTTAATGAACGCAAAACACGTGTCCAGGGATGGCAAGCACACCATTGAACACCCTCAAGACTCAAGACTCGGGTAGAAGCGCACCCGCTGATACCTACTACATCGACCATCATGCTCCAGGGTCACACGCTGATGGGACGAGCAGTGTGCGACCTCATTCGGAAATACTATTTATACAGGCTCCCTTGAGCCAGTGGAGGTGACGACATCGAGATAACGCACCTGCGCGCCTTAAGAGGTATCTGGACCTACGAATATTTTCGGCAGCCCACGCAGCAACCCCGTGCACACGCCTAATCCCTGCTGACGAGCGTTAATGAACGCGAAACACGTGTCCATGGATGGCAAGCACACCAGTGAACACCCTCAAGACTCAAGACTCGGGTAGAAGCGCACCCGCTGATACCTACTACATCGACCAACATGCTCCAGGGTCACACGCTGATGGGACGAGCAGTGTGCGACCTCATTCGGAAATACTATTTATACAGGCTCCCTTGAGCCGGTTGAGGTGACGACCTCGAGATAACGCACCTGTGCGCCTTCAGAGGTATCTGGACCTACGAATATTTTCGGCAGCCCACGCAGCAACCTCGTGCACACGCCTAATCCCTGCTGACGAGCGTTAATGAATGCGAAACACGTGTCCAGGGATGACAAGCACACCAGTGAACACCCTCAAGACTCAAGACTCGGGTAGAAGCGCACCCGCGGATACCTACTACATCGACCATCATGCTCCAGGGTCACACTCTGATGGGACGAGCAGTGTGCGACCTCATTCGGAAATACTATTTATACAGGCTCCCTTGAGCCAGTGGAGGTGACGACATCGAGATAACGCACCTGCGCGCCTTAAGAGGTATCTGGACCTACGAATATTTTCGGCAGCCCACGCAGCAACCCCGTGCACACGCCTAATCCCTGCTGACGAGCGTTAATGAACGTGAAACACGTGTCCAGGGATGGCAAGCACACCAGTGAACACCCTCAAGACTCAAGACTCGGGTAGAAGCGCACCCGCTGATACCTACTACATCGACCATCATGCTCCGGGGGCACACGCTGATGGGACGAGCAGTGTGCGACCTCATTCGGAAATACTATTTATACAGGCTCCCTTGAGCCGGTGGAGGTGACGACCTCGAGATAACGCACCTGCACGGCTTAAGAGGTATCTGGACCTACGAATATTTTCGGCAGCCCACGCAGCAACCCCGTGCACACGCCTAATCCCTGCTGACGAGCGTTAATGAATGCGAAACACGTGTCCAGGGATGGCAAGCACACCAGTGAACACCCTCAAGACTTAAGACTCAGGTAGAAGCGCACCCGCTGATACCTACTACATCGACCATCATGCTCTGGGGTCACACGCTGATGGGACGAGCAGTGTGCGACCTCATTCGGAAATAGTATTTATACAGGCTCCCTTGAGCCGGTGGAGGTGACGACCTCGAGATAACGCACCTGGGAGCCTTAAGAGGTATCTGGACCTACGAATATTTTCGGCAGCCCACGCAACAAACCCGTGCACACGCCTAATCCCTGCTGACGAGCGTTAATGAACGCGAAACACGTGTCCAGGGATGGCAAGCACACCAGTGAACACCCTCAAGACGCAAGACTCGGGTAGAAGCGCACCCTCTGATACCTACTACATCGACGATCATGCTCCGGGGTTCACACGCTGATGGGACGAGCAGTGTGCGACCTCATTCGGAAATACTATTTATACAGGCTCCCTTGAGCCGGTGGAGGTGACGACATTGAGATAACACACCTGCGCGCCTTAAGAGGTATCTGGACCAACGAATATTTTCGGCAGCCCACGCAGCAACCCCGTGCACACGCCTAATCCCTGCTGACGAGCGTTAATGAACGCAAAACACGTGTCCAGGGATAGCAAGCACACCAGTGAACACCCTCAAGACTCAAGACTCGGGTAGAAGCGCACCCGCTGATACCTACTACATCGACCATCATGCTCCGGGGTCACACACTGATGGGACGAGCAGTGTGCGACCTCATTCGGAAATACTGTTTATACAGGCTCCCTTGAGCCGGTGGAGGTGACGACCTCGAGATAACGCACCTGCGCACCTTAAGAGGTATCTGGACCTACGAATATTTTCGGCAGCCCACGCAGCAACCCCGTGCACACGCCTAATCCCTGCTGACGAGCGTTAATGAACGCGAAACACGTGTCCATGGATGGCAAGCACACCAGTGAACACCCTCAAGACTCAAGACTCGGGTAGAAGCGCACCCGCTGATACCTACTACATCGACCAACATGCTCCAGGGTCACACGCTGATGGGACGAGCAGTGTGCGACCTCATTCGGAAATACTATTTATACAGGCTCCCTTGAGCCGGTGGAGGTGACGACCTCGAGATAACGCACCTGCGCGCCTTAAGAGGTATCTGGACCTACGAATATTTTCGGCAGCCCACGCAGCAACCCCGTGCACACGCCTAATCCCTGCTGACGAGCGTTAATGAATGCGAAACACGTGTCCAGGGATGACAAGCACACCAGTGAACACCCTCAAGACTCAAGACTCGGGTAGTAGCGCACCCGCGGATACCTACTACATCGACCATCATGCTCCAGGGTCACACGCTGATGGGACGAGCAATGTGCGACCTCATTCGGAAATACTATTTATACAGGCTCCCTTGAGCCAGTGGAGGTGACAACATCGAGATAACGCACCTGCGCGCCTTAAGAGGTATCTGGACCTACGAATATTTTCGGCAGCCCACGCAGCAACCCCGTGCACACGCCTAATCCCTGCTGACGAGCGTTAATGAACGTGAAACACGTGTCCAGGGATGGCAAGCACACCAGTGAACACCCTCAAGACTCAAGACTCGGGTAGAAGCGCACCCGCTGATACCTACTACATCGACCATCATGCTCCGGGGTCACACGCTGATGGGACGAGCAGTGTGCGACCTCATTCGGAAATACTATTTATACAGGCTCCCTTGAGCCGGTGGAAGTGACGACCTCGAGATAACGCACCTGCACGGCTTAAGAGGTATCTGGACCTACGAATATTTTCGGCAGCCCACGCAGCAACCCCGTGCACACGCCTAATCCCTTCTAACGAGCGTTAATGAATGCGAAACACGTGTCCAGGGATGGCAAGCACACCAGTGAACACCCTCAAGACTTAAGACTCAGGTAGAAGCGCACCCGCTGATACCTACTACATCGACCATCATGCTCTGGGGTCACACGCTGATGGGACGAGCAGTGTGCGACCTCATTCGGAAATAGTATTTATACAGGCTCCCTTGAGCCGGTGGAGGTGACGACCTCGAGATAACGCACCTGGGAGCCTTAAGAGGTATCTGGACCTACGAATATTTTCGGCAGCCCACGCAGCAAACCTGTGCACACGCCTAATCCCTGCTGACGAGCGTTAATGAACGCGAAACACGTGTCCAGGGATGGCAAGCACACCAGTGAACACCCTCAAGACGCAAGACTCGGGTAGAAGCGCACCCGCTGATACCTACTACATCGACCATCATGCTCCGGGGTTCACACGCTGATGGGACGAGCAGTGTGCGACCTCATTCGGAAATACTATTTATACAGGCTCCCTTGAGCCGGTGGAGGTGACGACATTGAGATAACACACCTGCGCGCCTTAAGAGGTATCTGGACCAACGAATATTTTCGGCAGCCCACGCAGCAACCCCGTGCACACGCCTAATCCCTGCTGACGAGCGTTAATGAACGCAAAACACGTGTCCAGGGATGGCAAGCACACCATTGAACACCCTCAAGACTCAAGACTCGGGTAGAAGCGCACCCTCTGATACCTACTACATCGACCATCATGCTCCAGGGTCACACGCTGATGGGACGAGCAGTGTGCGACCTCATTCGGAAATACTATTTATACAGGCTCCCTTGAGCCAGTGGAGGTGACGACATCGAGATAACGCACCTGCGCGCCTTAAGAGGTATCTGGACCTACGAATATTTTCGGCAGCCCACGCAGCAACCCCGTGCACACGCCTAATCCCTGCTGACGAGTGTTAATGAACGCGAAACACGTGTCCAGGGATGGCAAGCACACCAGTGAACACCCTCAAGACTTAAGACTCGGGTAGAAGCGCACCCGCTGATACCTACTACATCGACCATCATGCTCTGGGGTCACACGCTGATGGGACGAGCAGTGTGCGACCTCATTCGGAAATATTATTTATACAGGCTCCCTTGAGCCGGTGGAGGTGACGACCTCGAGATAACGCACCTGCGAGCCTTAAGAGGTATCTGGACCTACGAATATTTTCGGCAGCCCACGCAGCAACCCCGTGCACACGCCTAATCCCTGCTGACGAGCGTTAATGAACGCGAAACACGCGTCCAGGGATGGCAAGCACACCAGTGAACACCCTCAAGACGCAAGACTCGGGTAGAAGCGCACCCGCTGATACCTACTACATCGACCATCATGCTCCAGGGTTCACACGCTGATGGGACGAGCAGTGTGCGACCTCATTCGGAAATACTATTTATACAGGCTCCCTTGAGCCGGTGGAGGTGACGACATTGAGATAACACACCTGCGCGCCTTAAGAGGTATCTGGACCAACGAATATTTTCGGCAGCCCACGCAGCAACCCCGTGCACACGCCTAATCCCTGCTGACGAACGTTAATGAACGCAAAACACGTGTCCAGGGATGGCAAGCACACCAGTGAACACCCTCAAGACTCAAGACTCGGGTAGAAGCGTGTGAGAAGTTGGCCTGATGTGCAGTGTTCACTATTCTAGTGATCACTATATATCAGTCCAAACAACCCTTATTGATGATTGGTTGTAAGTCAACCTTATAGACCAGCTATCCTAGTAGCATGGATACGAGCAGTCTAAGGCTAAGACTCTAGAGGGCGTGTTAAGCCAGCTGTTTTACCATCACATTACCCCTTGAACACCCAGTGAAAGGACACCACACAAGTGTTATGAAAATAAACAATGTATTTATTAGAATCACAACAACCCTGTACTCTTTATGAGGACAGGGTGCTAAGCACACAACAAAACTCTTATGAAAATACTTAAGTTAGCACGTTATACACAAATGCCCGAGGGGCACGAAAAACCATATACTTTAAAAGTGGAATGCGAAATTACTAGCAGGTAAGTACAGTACTAACAGGCTTTGGAATCGCTAGGACTTGACTATAGAATCGTTAGATTACTTCTAGGAGACCTAGGGGACTCGGGTGCAGAGTGTGCACTCTCACGCGGGATGCGGGACAAAGTCTATGGAAGCTAGTAAAGGCAAAGTTAGTGTTCACGGGCGAACCCGACCTGGTAGGAAGAAAACGACAGTGGATCCTGACCCTTGGATAGTGAGGCTATGCTGGGACACCGAAGTGCCGAAGTTACCTAGCCCAGGGGCTGCAGCTGCATAGGTCTGAAAAGACGTCGGGAATCTCGTTGCCGGACCAGGAGCCTGGAAGAAGGAAGTTGCTGGCAGGCGACCAGTGAAGGAAAGTTTGATGGATCCAAGCCTGGATCAAGGGAGAAGGAAACCTGAAAGCAGAGGGGACCAAGTTCTTGAATCACTAGCCAGTGATTGAGTGGGCACCAGGATGGCACCGGGCGAAGTCACCGCAGTCAGGTGAGTGGGCGCTGCTGGGCTCTGCAGTCTCTCGGACCAGGAGGCGTTGTCGGCGACCAGGATGGAGGTGCGAGCTGTTCCACGAAGGTTCTTGCTGTCGACGTCGCTGGACCCAGGATTGGGCAACAAGTCTTGGCAAATGCAAGGCCCACGCGGTGGACCTAAAATGGCGTCCTAGCCGGACCAGGAGGGTCCAGGGTACTTCTCCGATGGAGGGAAGCAAGGGCCAGTCTGGAGCAACCAGACCAGCAGCAGTGTTGTCGTCGGGCGTCGTTCGGAAGGCCACAAGCCAGCGGGCTAGTAGCCAAACAACGCGGTGAGCAGCAGAAAGCAGAAGGGCCCCACGCCGATCGTGGAGATGCTGGGGGGCTGCTCTTCGGTGCTGGAGCTGCTCAGGGTGGGGGCTTCTCGGACCCCAAAGCACTCACCAGGAAATTACTCGGTGGGCTTGCTGTGCAGAAGTCGTGCAGTCTTGGCGATGGCCGGTCCCTCGAGGTCTCGTCGCACCCACGGTTCTCAGCTGTGCTGTAGAGGTGGGTAGAGGTCAGAGGTGCCAGGGAAGCCGGGTCTCGTCGAGCTGGGCAGTCGGATTCCGGAGGAAGGACATGCAGCAGACCGCAGTGTTCTTGGATGGTGCCTGCGGATGCAGGGTGACTACTCCTTAGCCACAAGGGAGAATCTTGAGGAAGAAATCGTGAAGTCCTTTCGTGGAAAGTGGTATCTTGATTCCAAAGATGATCTGATTTGGAAGGGGGCCAGTCTCTACCTTTATCTTGGAAAAGGGGGCTGGCACGTGACTAAGTCCTGCCCTAGGGGTGGGACCAGGAGGGGGGTGGTTACACCCACTTCCTTGGCGGGCTTTTCCCCAGCACAGGGTCTGGAGTGTCCCTGGAACTGGTTTAAGCCAGCCTATGCACAGTGAGCACCGGGGTGCCACGTGCAGTCACCTTCCTCTGAAGCCCTGCCTACCTACAATACACAAAACCCTGTCTGGGACGGTGCTGGCACCGCCCCTGGCAGGAAACCCTTTGTCCTTATCTCCTGCTCTGGGAGGACTCCCAGCAGCAGGAGGGCAGACTTGTGTCTCGGTGGCAGCAACGATTTTGTGGAGCTGAGGCTCTGTTTGACTTTAACCGGGGTTAGGGGTTACATACATGTCGTGTCCCTCTAGAAGGGTGGAATGCTAACCCCGTCACCAGAATTGGCGAGGGGTTAGTATTCCAATTCGTATGACACCTTACTCGACATGTTTTGATAAAGCGATACCAGAGTTGGCATATAACCGCGAGGATTATAATGCACTTAAGAGTATATGGTATGCGATATCATGGAAACGGCTAAGGGATGGATCCCGAAAGCCGTAGACAGGCTCAGCTCATGCCAGAGCACCATCTCACACGATTCCAAGCACTCTGCCTTCAGGATTGTTAAGGCCTGCCATAGGAGTGACTGATAGGAGATCTGTGTGTCCATTTTAGGGTTAGATATAGGTATACTATATCTAAAGCAAAGGGTGAGTACACCACCTTGCCCCAGCTGTCGTGCAGCCAGTTGTGTCAGTTTAGTTAGTCAGCCCAGGGGTGGCATAATACATGCTTCAGCCCCTGGGAGACTTCTGGGTACACCTCAGCCCTGGGTACAGGGACTTGGAGAGGGCCCAGTGCCAATTCAGTACCTGAGTACAATTTGGATAGAGAGAACAGCTAGGCTGTGGGTCTGATTAGCAGGCCCACAGCCAGGGAAAGTCGTAAACCAGTGCAGCAAAAAGCAAAAATATGGGTGATCATAGGATTGCAGACCCTACTCTCCTACATGACCCCCCCCAAACTTTGGGACAATAAACTAACCTTGACCAGGTGAGTCTTCTTGCTCTAAGTGGAAATACCTGGAGAGCCCATCAGCATTGCTGTGATCAGTACCAGGTCTATGCTCCACTGTAAAATCCATCCCCTGTAGGGAAATGGACCACCTTAGCAGTTTGGGGTTTTCACCCTTCATCTGATTTAGCCACAAGAGGGGCTTATGGTCTGTCTGAATGGTGAAGTGAGTGCCAAACAAGTAGGCCCTCAGCTTCTTCAGGGCCCAGACCACAGCAAAGGCCTCCCTCTCAATAGCTGACCAATTTTTCTCTCTGGGTGTCAACCTTCTACTAATGAAAGCAATAGGCTGATCATTACCATCAAAATTCAGTTGAGACAGAACAGCCCCCACACCCAACTCAGAAGCATCTGTTTGGACAATGAATGGCTTGGAGTAATCTGGACTCTTTAGGATAGGTGCTGTGCACATGGCCTGCTTTAGGTCATTGAATGCTTTCTGACAGCTTGCTGTCCACTGAACTTTCTTTGGCATCTTCTTGCTTGTCAGGTCATTAAGAGGGGTCACTATGAACCCATAATTTCTGACAAACCTCCTATAGTACCCAGTCAGGCCCAAGAAAGCTCGAACCTGAGTCTGGGTGATTGGAGGAGTCCAGTCCTTGATGGCCTGTATCTTACTCTCCAGTGGCTGAACCTGGCCTCCACCTACAAGGTGGCCCAGGTATACAACCTGTGTCTGCCCTATCTGGCACTTTGTGGCCTTGATAGTGAGGCCTGCCTTTTGCAGAGCCTCTAACACTTTCCTCAGGTGGACCAGGTGATCCTCCCAGGTGGAGCTAAAGACAGCAATATCATCAAGATAAGCTGCACAGAAGTCATCCAGCCCAGTGAGGACTTGATTCACCAACCTTTGGAAGGTGGCAGGTGCATTTTTCAAACCAAAGGGCATTACCACAAACTGATAATGCCCACCAGGGGTAGAAAATGCTGTCTTGGGTTTGGCCTCCTCAGCTAACCTGATTTGCCAATACCCAGCTGTCAAATCAAATGTACTTAAGAATTTGGCAGAAGCCAATTTATCTATAAGTTCATCTGCTCTTGGAATTGGGTGGGCATCAGTCTTAGTGACTGCATTGAGGCCTCTGTAGTCTACGCAAAACCTCATCTCTCTCTTACCACCCTGGGTGTGAGGTTTTGGCACTAGAACTACTGGGCTAGCCCAAGGGCTATCTGAGGGCTCAATGACTCCCAGCTCCAACATTTTCTGCACTTCAGTTTTGATGCAGTCTCTAACATGATCAGGCTGTCTGTAGATTTTACTCTTGACAGGCAGACTGTCTCCAGTGTCAACATCATGGGTACACCAATCAGTTTGGCTGGGTGTCAGAGAGAACATATGTCTGTAGGATTGCAGAACTTGCCTGCAATCCTGTTGCTGATGTTCAGTGAGGCTGCCACAAAAGACAACACCATCAACTGATCCATCATCAGGATTCTGAGTGAGCAGGTCTGGGAGAGGGTCACTCTCTTCCTCCTGTCCCTCATCTGTGGCCATGAGCAAGCTCATGTCCTTCCTGTCAACATATGCCTTGAGCCTGTTAACATGGAGCACTCTGAGAGGGCTCCTGGGAGTTCCAAGGTCCACCAAGTAGGTAACCTCTCCCTTTTGCTCAATGATGGTGTGGGGCCCAGACCATTTGTCTTTCAGAGCTGCTGGGGCCACTGGCTCCAGCACCCACACCTTCTGTCCTGGCTGGTACACAGTCAGAACAGCCTTTTGGTCATGCCAAGCTTTTTGAAGTTCCTGGCTGGCCTCAAGGTTTTTAGATGCCTTTTCCATATACTCAGCCATCCTGGAGCGGAGACCAAGTACATAGTCCACTATGTTGGTTGCAGGCTTTTTGAGAGGTCTCTCCCATCCTTCCTTCACCAAACACAGGGGTCCTCTTACAGGATGTCCATACAGAAGCTCAAAAGGGCTGTAGCCAACCCCCTTCTGTGGGACCTCTCTGTAAGCAAACAAGAGGCAGGGGATCAGGACATCCCATCTTCTCCTAAGAGTTTCAGGTAGTCCATGAATCATCCCTTTCAGGGTCCTGTTGAATCTCTCAACAAGCCCATTGCATTGTGGGTGGTAGGGGGTGGTGAACTTGTAGTTCACACCACACTCCTTCCACATTGCAGTCAGATATCCTGACATGAAGTTTGTACCTCTGTCAGAAACGACCTCCTTAGGGAAACCCACTCTGGAGAACACTCCAACTAGGGCTCTTGCCACTACAGGTGCTGTAGTGGTCCTAAGGGGAATAGCCTCAGGATACCTGGTGGCATGATCCACCACCACCAGTATAAACTTGTGCCCTGATGCTGTCTGGGGTTCCATTGGACCAACAATGTCAATCCCCACTCTTTCAAAGGGAACCCCCACCACAGGTAGTGGTATGAGGGGGGCCTTTGTTGTGCCACCTGACTTACCACTGGCTTGGCAAGTGACACAGGAGCGACAAAACTCCTTGGTATTCTCATTCATATGGGGCCAGTGAAAGTGTGAGACAAGCCTGTCCCAAGTCTTTGTCTGACCTAAGTGACCTGCAAGGGGAATCTCATGGGCCAAGGTGAGAAGGAAACCTCTCAGAGACAAGGGGATGACCAGCCTCCTGGTTGCACCAGGCTTGGGGTCTCTTGACTCAGAGTACAGGAGTCCATCTTCCCAGTATACCCTGTGGGCACCTGTGGCATTCCCTGCAGCCTCAGCAGCAGCCTGCTGTCTGAGGGGTTCAAGGGAAGGGCAGCTCAACTGTTCCTTCCCCAGGTCTGCTCTGGAGGGTCCCCCTGAGCCCAGAAACTCAACTTGATCAAGTTCAAGCTCTTTAGGCTCCGTTTCCCTCAGTTCTCTCAGATCAGCCTCCTCAGAGACTTGATCCTCAACCTGGGGTAAGGGGGAAGGCAAAGCCTTACCCTTACTGCTCTTCTTCTTGGAAGGTGTCTGGTCCATAATTTCAGGATCCAGCACCTGCTCAGTGGGGCATTTTCTGGCCTGTGACCTAGTCACAGCAAGCACATGTGCTGGCAAGCCTAACATTTCCATGTGAGTCCTCTGCTCCACTTCTGACCATTGTGATGACTCCAAATCATTGCCCAACAAACAATCAACTGGGAGGTCTGAACTGACTACAACTTTCTTTTGTCCCTTCACTCCACCCCAGGAGAAAGCCACAATTGCCACACTATGACTAGTAGTGACATTGCTGGCATTGGTCACCAGGAAATCAGTACCTGGCATGATCTGTCCAGGGTCCACAAAGTTAGGTGTCACCATGGTGACACTGGCACAAGTGTCCCTATAGGCCTGAGCCATTTTGCCATTTATCAAAGGTGTCTGCCTGTATTTGCCCAAAGTATTGGGACTTATTTCAGGGGACATATCCATATCCCCTGTACAGACAAGGACAGCCTGAGTGAGTGTGCCAACTAAGTTGTCAGACCCCTCAGTACCCAAGGTTAACCCAACTAATGCCTTGGGAGGTACACTACCACTACTGACTGTACTAGGGGGTGCAGTTGCCTTAGGGGCTGTAGTGGCAGGAGTTTGTCCTCCTCTTTTGGTGCACTCACTAAACCAGTGAGATTTACTTTTACAGTACTGGCACCACCTTTTTGACTGGCCTTCTTGAGTCTTCTTCTTCTGGGAAGCCTGACCCCCACCCTCTTTGGTTTGTTGGGGACCTGGTGAAGACTTCTGGTCATTTTGCTCATTCTTAACATTACCCTTCTGGTCTGCTTTCTTCTGACCACCCTGGTTCTGGTTCTGGTTCTGCTTGATCCTTGTCCTGACCCATTTGTCTGCCTTCTTTCCCAATTCTTGGGGAGAGGTCAGATCTGAATCAACAAGGTGCTGGTGCAACAACTGGTTCTGACAATTGTTTAAAATTTGTTCTCTCATCATTAGATTATACAATCCTGTGTAATCTGTAACCTTGCTACCCAGCAACCAGCCCTCCAAAGCCTTAGTGGCACAATCCACAAAGTCAGACCAGTCCTGAGACTGAGTTTTCTGGGTGTCTCTGAACAGCAACCTGTACTGCTCAGTGGTTAATCCAAACCCATCAACCAGTGTATTCTTCAGGACCTGGTAATTGTTAGCATCCTCTACTCTTGTAGTGAGGAGCTTATCTCTACCTTTACCATCAAAGGAGAGCCACAGTATAGCTGCCCACTGACTCTGGGGAATGCACTGCACAGTGCAGGCCCTCTCCAGAGCAGCCATCCATTTCTGGATATCATCCCCTTGCTTAAAGGGGGGCACTATCTTAGTCAGGTGTTTAGTATCTAAACCCTTCTCTCTATCTCTTGGGAGATTGCTGCCACCAGTGGGAGCTAACCCACTCATCTGCTGCTCTCTTGCCAGGGCAAGCTTCTCTTTGGCCAGGGCAATTTCTTCCCTTTCAATCCTCAGTTCAGCTTGTCTCATCCTAGCTTCATGCTCCCTTCTCTGAGGGGAAGTAAATCTCCTCTGTGGAGGATTCCTTCTCCCCTGAGAAGAGGCATTAGAGTGCAGAGATCTATTGGAGTCCCTAGAAAGAGATCTATCTCTCCTAACTCCAAGGTTAGGCCCACTTCGGGTTAGTACTGGGGGTCCCCCAGATCCTAGCCCAAGTAAGTCTAAGTTGGCCCTGGTTAGCCTTCTGACTACCTCAAGACCTTTGTCTACCTCATCCCAAGAGAGTTCCTCCTGATCCTCCTCCTCCTCAACTGCAGTAGCAGTGTTGGGGAGGTCTGGATCCCCAGAGGTTCCCTCTAAGGCTGGCATGTTCTCATGTAACTGAGAAAGCTTTCTGGCATCATATGTCTCTAAGAGACCTATCAGAAAGGGAATGGTGGGGTTAGACCCCTGCTTCAGTTTTCTGGAGACACAGATCTGTCTCATCTCCTGGAAACTGAGAGCTGCATATCTTGAAGTGACCTGTGGAGGGTCAACACTGACCAGGGGAGTCTCAGTAGAATCTCCCTGGGTAGACATGCTTTTCTAGTGAGGTGTACGTGGTGCACTTACCTACACTATATGTTTGCCTACTGATCCTTTGCTAGAGTTGTAGTTTAGGGTGTGCTAGGCCCTAGGAGCTACAACAGCTGGTTCAGTAGAACTCAGAGTATTCTAAGCTAAGTTATATGTACCTTTAGTACTTATGTGATCTTTCACAAGATATTCTTAGGGCATGTGTGGTAAAACAACAGCAAGCTCAAATCCCAACCGCTGCTCACCAATGTGAGAAGTTGGCCTGATGTGCAGTGTTCACTATTCTAGTGATCACTATATATCAGTCCAAACAACCCTTATTGATGATTGGTTGTAAGTCAACCTTATAGACCAGCTATCCTAGTAGCATGGATACGAGCAGTCTAAGGCTAAGACTCTAGAGGGCGTGTTAAGCCAGCTGTTTTACCATCACATTACCCCTTGAACACCCAGTGAAAGGACACCACACAAGTGTTATGAAAATAAACAATGTATTTATTAGAATCACAACAACCCTGTACTCTTTATGAGGACAGGGTGCTAAGCACACAACAAAACTCTTATGAAAATACTTAAGTTAGCACGTTATACACAAATGCCCGAGGGGCACGAAAAACCATATACTTTAAAAGTGGAATGCGAAATTACTAGCAGGTAAGTACAGTACTAACAGGCTTTGGAATCGCTAGGACTTGACTATAGAATCGTTAGATTACTTCTAGGAGACCTAGGGGACTCGGGTGCAGAGTGTGCACTCTCACGCGGGATGCGGGACAAAGTCTATGGAAGCTAGTAAAGGCAAAGTTAGTGTTCACGGGCGAACCCGACCTGGTAGGAAGAAAACGACAGTGGATCCTGACCCTTGGATAGTGAGGCTATGCTGGGACACCGAAGTGCCGAAGTTACCTAGCCCAGGGGCTGCAGCTGCATAGGTCTGAAAAGACGTCGGGAATCTCGTTGCCGGACCAGGAGGCTGGAAGAAGGAAGTTGCTGGCAGGCGACCAGTGAAGGAAAGTTCGATGGATCCAAGCCTGGATCAAGGGAGAAGGAAACCTGAAAGCAGAGGGGACCAAGTTCTTGAATCACTAGCCAGTGATTGAGTGGGCACCAGGATGGCACCGGGCGAAGTCACCGCAGTCAGGTGAGTGGGCGCTGCTGGGCTCTGCAGTCTCTCGGACCAGGAGGCGTTGTCGGCGACCAGGATGGAGGTGCGAGCTGTCCCACGAAGGTTCTTGCTGTCGACGTCGCTGGACCCAGGATTGGGCAACAAGTCTTGGCAAATGCAAGGCCCACGCGGTGGACCTAAAATGGCATCTTAGCCGGACCAGGAGGGTCCAGGGTACTTCTCCGATGGAGGGAAGCAAGGGCCAGTCTGGAGCAACCAGACCAGCAGCAGTGTTGTCGTCGGGCGTCGTTCGGAAGGCCACAAGCCAGCGGGCTAGTAGCCAAACAACGCGGTGAGCAGCAGAAAGCAGAAGGGCCCCACGCCGATCGTGGAGATGCTGGGGGGCTGCTCTTCGGTGCTGGAGCTGCTCAGGGTGGGGGCTTCTCGGACCCCAAAGCACTCACCAGGAAATTACTCGGTGGGCTTGCTGTGCAGAAGTCGTGCAGTCTTGGCGATGGCCGGTCCCTCGAGGTCTCGTCGCACCCACGGTTCTCAGCTGTGCTGTAGAGGTGGGTAGAGGTCAGAGGTGCCAGGGAAGCCGGGTCTCGTCGAGCTGGGCAGTCGGATTCCGGAGGAAGGACGTGCAGCAGACCGCAGTGTTCTTGGATGGTGCCTGCGGATGCAGGGTGACTACTCCTTAGCCACAAGGGAGAATCTTGAGGAAGAAATAGTGAAGTCCTTTCGTGGAAAGTGGTATCTTGATTCCAAAGATGATCTGATTTGGAAGGGGGCCAGTCTCTACCTTTATCTTGGAAAAGGGGGCTGGCACGCGACTAAGTCCTGCCCTAGGGGTGGGACCAGGAGGGGGGTGGTTACACCCACTTCCTTGGCGGGCTTTTCCCCAGCACAGGGTCTGGAGTGTCCCTGGAACTGGTTTAAGCCAGCCTATGCACAGTGAGCACCGGGGTGCCACGTGCAGTCACCTTCCTCTGAAGCCCTGCCTACCTACAATACACAAAACCCTGTCTGGGACGGTGCTGGCACCGCCCCTGGCAGGAAACCCTTTGTCCTTATCTCCTGCTCTGGGAGGACTCCCAGCAGCAGGAGGGCAGACTTGTGTCTCGGTGGCAGCATCCATTTTGTGGAGCTGAGGCTCTGTTTGACTTTAACCGGGGTTAGGGGTTACATACATGTCGTGTCCCTCTAGAAGGGTGGAATGCTAACCCCGTCGCCAGAATTGGCGAGGGGTTAGTATTCCAATTCGTATGACACCTTACTCGACATGTTTTGATAAAGCGATACCAGAGTTGGCATATAACCGCGAGGATTATAATGCACTTAAGAGTATATGGTATGCGATATCATGGAAACGGCTAAGGGATGGATCCCGAAAGCCGCAGACAGGCTCAGCTCATGCCAGAGCACCATCTCACACGATTCCAAGCACTCTACCTTCAGGATTGTTAAGGCCTGCCATAGGAGTGACTGATAGGAGATCTGTGTGTCCATTTTAGGGTTAGATATAGGTATACTATATCTAAAGCAAAGGGTGAGTACACCACCTTGCCCCAGCTGTCGTGCAGCCAGTTGTGTCAGTTTAGTTAGTCAGCCCAGGGGTGGCATAATACATGCTTCAGCCCCTGGGAGACTTCTGGGTACACCTCAGCCCTGGGTACAGGGACTTGGAGAGGGCCCAGTGCCAATTCAGTACCTGAGTACAATTTGGATAGAGAGAACAGCTAGGCTGTGGGTCTGATTAGCAGGCCCACAGCCAGGGAAAGTCGTAAACCAGTGCAGCAAAAAGCAAAAATCTGGGTGATCATAGGATTGCAGACCCTACTCTCCTACAAAGCGCACCCGCTGATACCTATTACATCGACCATCATGCTCCAGGGTCACACGCTGATGGGACGAGCAGTGTGCGACCTCATTCGGAAATACTATTTATACAGGCTCCCTTGAGCCAGTGGAGGTGACGACATCGAGATAACGCACCTGCGCGCCTTAAGAGGTATCTGGACCTACGAATATTTTCGGCAGCCCACGCAGCAACCCCGTGCACACGCCTAATCCCTGCTGACGAGCGTTAATGAACGCGAAACACGTGTCCATGGATGGCAAGCACACCAGTGAACACCCTCAAGACTCAAGACTCGGGTAGAAGCGCACCCGCTGATACCTACTACATCGACCAACATGCTCCAGGGTCACACGCTGATGGGACGAGCAGTGTGCGACCTCATTCGGAAATACTATTTATACAGGCTCCCTTGAGCCGGTGGAGGTGACGACCTCGAGATAACGCACCTGCGCGCCTTAAGAGGTATCTGGACCTACGAATATTTTCGGCAGCCCACGCAGCAACCTCGTGCACACGCCTAATCCCTGCTGACGAGCGTTAATGAATGCGAAACACGTGTCCAGGGATGACAAGCACACCAGTGAACACCCTCAAGACTCAAGACTCGGGTAGAAGCGCACCCGCGGATACCTACTACATCGACCATCATGCTCCAGGGTCACACGCTGATGGGACGAGTAGTGTGCGACCTCATTCGGAAATACTATTTATACAGGCTCCCTTGAGCCAGTGGAGGTGACGACATCGAGATAACGCACCTGCGCGCCTTAAGAGGTATCTGGACCTACGAATATTTTCGGCAGCCCACGCAGCAACCCCGTGCACACGCCTAATCCCTGCTGAAGAGCGTTAATGAACGTGAAACACGTGTCCAGGGATGGCAAGCACACCAGTGAACACCCTCAAGACTCAAGACTCGGGTAGAAGCGCACCCGCTGATACCTACTACATCGACCATCATGCTCCGGGGGCACACGCTGATGGGACGAGCAGTGTGCGACCTCATTCGGAAATACTATTTATACAGGCTCCCTTGAGCCGGTGGAGGTGACGACCTCGAGATAACGCACCTGCACGGCTTAAGAGGTATCTGGACCTACGAATATTTTCGGCAGCCCACGCAGTAACCCCGTGCACACGCCTAATCCCTGCTGACGAGCGTTAATGAATGCGAAACACGTGTCCAGGGATGGCAAGCACACCAGTGAACACCCTCAAGACTTAAGACTCAGGTAGAAGCGCACCCGCTGATACCTACTACATCGACCATCATGCTCTGGGGTCACACGCTGATGGGACGAGCAGTGTGCGACCTCATTCGGAAATAGTATTTATACAGGCTCCCTTGAGCCGGTGGAGGTGACGACCTCGAGATAACGCACCTGGGAGCCTTAAGAGGTATCTGGACCTACAAATATTTTCGGCAGCCCACGCAGCAAACCCGTGCACACGCCTAATCCCTGCTGATGAGCGTTAATGAACGCGAAACACGTGTCCAGGGATGGCAAGCACACCAGTGAACACCCTCAAGACGCAAGACTCGGGTAGAAGCGCACCCGCTGGTACCTACTACATCGACGATCATGCTCCGGGGTTCACACGCTGATGGGACGAGCAGTGTGCGACCTCATTCGGAAATACTATTTATACAGGCTCCCTTGAGCCGGTGGAGGTGACAACATTGAGATAACACACCTGCGCGCCTTAAGAGGTATCTGGACCAACGAATATTTTCGGCAGCCCACGCAGCAACCCCGTGCACACGCCTAATCCCTGCTGACGAGCGTTAATGAACGCAAAACACGTGTCCAGGGATAGCAAGCACACCAGTGAACACCCTCAAGACTCAAGACTCGGGTAGAAGCGCACCCGCTGATACCTACTACATCGACCATCATGCTCCAGGGTCACACGCTGATGGGACGAGCAGTGTGCGACCTCATTCGGAAATACTATTTATACAGGCTCCCTTGAGCCAGTGGAGGTGACGACATCGAGATAACGCACCTGCGCGCCTTAAGAGGTATCTGGACCTACGAATATTTTCGGCAGCCCACGCAGCAACCCCGTGCACACGCCTAATCCCTGCCGACAAGCGTTAATGAACGCGAAACACGTGTCCAGGGATGGCAAGCACACCAGTGAACACCCTCAAGACTTAAGACTCGGGTAGAAGCGCACCCGCTGATACCTACTACATCGACCATCATGCTCTGGGGTCACACGCTGATGTGACGAGCAGTGTGCGACCTCATTCGGAAATACTATTTATACAGGCTCCCTTGAGCCGGTGGAGGTGACAACATTGAGATAACACACCTGCGCGCCTTAAGAGGTATCTGGACCAACGAATATTTTCGGCAGCCCACGCAGCAACCCCGTGCACACGCCTAATCCCTGCTGACGAGCGTTAATGAACGCAAAACACGTGTCCAGGGATAGCAAGCACACCAGTGAACACCCTCAAGACTCAAGACTCGGGTAGAAGCGCACCCGCTGATACCTACTACATCGACCATCATGCTCCAGGGTCACACGCTGATGGGACGAGCAGTGTGCGACCTCATTCGGAAATACTATTTATACAGGCTCCCTTGAGCCAGTGGAGGTGACGACATCGAGATAACGCACCTGCGCGCCTTAAGAGGTATCTGGACCTACGAATATTTTCGGCAGCCCACGCAGCAACCCCGTGCACACGCCTAATCCCTGCCGACAAGCGTTAATGAACGCGAAACACGTGTCCAGGGATGGCAAGCACACCAGTGAACACCCTCAAGACTTAAGACTCGGGTAGAAGCGCACCCGCTGATACCTACTACATCGACCATCATGCTCTGGGGTCACACGCTGATGTGACGAGCAGTGTGCGACCTCATTCGGAAATATTATTTATACAGGCTCCCTTGAGCCGGTGGAGGTGATGACCTCGAGATAACGCACCTGCGAGCCTTAAGAGGTATCTGGACCTACGAATATTTTCGGCAGCCCACGCAGCAACCCCGTGCACACGCCTAATCCCTGCTGACGAGCGTTAATGAACGCGAAACACGCGTCCAGGGATGGCAAGCACACCAGTGAACACCCTCAAGACGCAAGACCCGGGTAGAAGCGCACCCGCTGATACCTACTACATCGACCATCATGCTCCAGGGTTCACACGCTGATGGGACGAGCAGTGTGCGACCTCATTCGGAAATACTATTCATACAGGCTCCCTTGAGCCGGTGGAGGTGACGACATTGAGATAACACACCTGCGCGCCTTAAGAGGTATCTGGACCAACCAATATTTTCGGCAGCCCACGCAGCAACCCCGTGCACACGCCTAATCCCTGCTGAGGAGCGTTAATGAATGCAAAACACGTGTCCAGGGATGGCAAGCACACCAGTGAACACCCTCAAGACTCAAGACTCGGGTAGAAGCGCACCCGCTGATACCTACTACATCGACCATTATGCTCCGGGGTCAATCGCTGATGGGACGAGCAGTGTGCTACCTCATTCGGAAATACTATTTATACAGGCTCCCTTGAGCCCGTGGAGGTGACGACCTTGAGATAACGCACCTGCGCGCCTTAAGAGGTATCTGGACCTACGAATATTTTCGGCAGCCCACGCAGCAACCCCTTGCACACGCCTAATCCCTGCTGACGAGCGTTAATGAACGCGAAACACGTGTCCAGGGATGGCAAGCACACCAGTGAACACCCTCAATACTCAAGACTAGGGTAGGAGCGCACCCGCAGATACCTACTACATAGACCATCATGCTCCTGGGTCACATGCTGATGGGACGAGCAGTGTGCGACCTCATTCGGAAATACTATTTATACAGGCTCCCTTGAGCCGGTGGAGGTGACGACCTCGAGATAACGCACCTGCGCGCCTTAGGAGGTATCTGGACCTACGAATAATTTCGGCAGCCCAAGCAGCAACCCCGTGCACACGCCTAATCCCTGCTGACGAGCGTTAATGAATGCGAAACACGTGTCCAGGGATGGCAAGCACACCAGTGAACACCCTCAAGACTCAAGACTCGGGTAGAAGCCCACCCGCTGATACCTACTACATTGACCACCATGCTCCGGGGTCACACGCTGATGGGACGAGCAGTGTGCGACCTCATTCAGAAATACAATTTATACAGGCTCCCTTGAGCCGGTGGAGGTGATGACCTCGAGATAACGCACCTGCGTGCCTTAAGAGGTATCTGGACCTATGAATATTTTCGGCAGCCCACACAGCAACCCCGTGCACACGCCTAATCCCTGCTGACGAGCGTTAATGAACGTGAAACACGTGTCCAGGGATGGCAAGCACACCAGGGAACACCCTCAAGACTCAAGACTCGGGTAGAAGCGCACCCGCTGATACCTACTACATCGACCATCCTACTCCAGGGTCACACGCTGATGGGACGAGCAGTGTGCAACCTCATTCGGAAATACTATTTATACAGGCTCCCTTGAGCCGGTGGAGGTGACGACCTCGAGATAACGCACCTGCGAGCCTTAAAAGGTATCTGGACCTACGAATATTTTTGGCAGCCCACGCAGCAACCCCGTGCACACGCCTAATCCCTGCTGACGAGCGTTAATGAACGCAAAAACACGTGTCCAGGGATGGCAAGCACACCAGTGAACACCCTCGAGACTCAAGACTCGGGTAGAAGCGCACCCGCTGATACCTACTACATCGACCATCATGCTCCGGGGTCACACGCTGCTGGGACGAGCAGTGTGCGACCTCATTTGGAAATACTATTTATACAGGCTCTCTTGAGCCAGTGGAGGTGACGACCTCGAGATAACGCACCTGCGTGCCTTAAGAGATATCTGGACCTATGAATATTTTTGGCAGCCCACGCAGCAACCCCGTGCACACGCCTAATCCCTGCTGACGAGCGTTAATGAGCGCGAAACACGCGTCCAGGGATGGCAAGCCCACCAGTGAACACCCTCAAGACGCAAGACCCGGGTAGAAGCGCACCCGCTGATACCTACTACATCGACCATCATGCTCCAGGGTTCACACGCTGATGGGACGAGCAGTGTGCGACCTCATTCGGAAATACTATTTATACAGGCTCCCTTGAGCCGGTGGAGGTGACGACATTGAGATAACACACCTGCGCGCCTTAAGAGGTATCTGGACCAACGAATATTTTCGGCAGCCCACGCAGCAACCCCGTGCACACGCCTAATCCCTGCTGAGGAGCGTTAATGAATGCAAAACACGTGTCCAGGGATGGCAAGCACACCAGTGAACACCCTCAAGACTCAAGACTCGGGTAGAAGCGCACCCGCTGATACCTACTACATCGACCATTATGCTCCGGGGTCAATCGCTGATGGGACGAGCAGTGTGCTACCTCATTCGGAAATACTATTTATACAGGCTCCCTTGAGCCGGTGGAGGTGACGACCTTGAGATAACGCACCTGCGCGCCTTAAGAGGTATCTGGACCTACGAATATTTTCGGCAGCCCACGCAGCAACCCCTTGCACACGCCTAATCCCTTCTGACGAGCGTTAATGAACGCGAAACACGTGTCCAGGGATGGCAAGCACACCAGTGAACACCCTCAATACTCAAGACTCGGGTAGGAGCGCACCCGCAGATACCTACTACATAGACCATCATGCTCCTGGGTCACATGCTGATGGGACGAGCAGTGTGCGACCTCATTCGGAAATACTATTTAAACAGGCTCCCTTGAGCCGGTGGAGGTGACGACCTCGAGATAACGCACCTGCGCGCCTTAGGAGGTATCTGGACCTACGAATAATTTCGGCAGCCCAAGCAGCAACCCCGTGCACACGCCTAATCCCTGCTGACGAGCGTTAATGAACGCGAAACACGTGTCCAGGGATGGCAAGCACACCAGTGAACACCCTCAAGACTCAAGACTCGGGTAGAAGCGCACCCGCTGATACCTACTACATTGACCACCATGCTCCGGGGTCACACGCTGATGGGACGAGCAGTGTGCGACCTCATTCAGAAATACAATTTATACAGGCTCCCTTGAGCCGGTGGAGGTGATGACCTCGAGATAACGCACCTGCGTGCCTTAAGAGGTATCTGGACCTATGAATATTTTCGGCAGCCCACACAGCAACCCCGTGCACACGCCTAATCCCTGCTGACGAGCGTTAATGAACGTGAAACACGTGTCCAGGGATGGCAAGCACACCAGGGAACACCCTCAAGACTCAAGACTCGGGTAGAAGCGCACCCGCTGATACCTACTACATCGACCATCCTACTCCAGGGTCACACGCTGATGGGACGAGCAGTGTGCAACCTCATTCGGAAATACTATTTATACAGGCTCCCTTGAGCCGGTGGAGGTGACGACCTCGAGATAACGCACCTGCGAGCCTTAAAAGGTATCTGGACCTACGAATATTTTTGGCAGCCCACGCAGCAACCCCGTGCACACGCCTAATCCCTGCTGACGAGCGTTAATGAACGCAAAAACACGTGTCCAGGGATGGCAAGCACACCAGTGAACACCCTCGAGACTCAAGACTCGGGTAGAAGCGCACCCGCTGATACCTACTACATCGACCATCATGCTCCGGGGTCACACGCTGATGGGACGAGCAGTGTGCGACCTCATTCGGAAATACTATTTATACAGGCTCCCTTGAGACGGTGGAGGTGACGACCTCGAGATAACGCACCTGCGCGCCTTAAGAGGTATCTGGACCTACGAATATTTTCGGCAGCCCACGCAGCAACCCCGTGCACACGCCTAATCCCTGCTGACGAGCATTAATGAACGTGAAACACGTGTCCAAGGATGGCAAGCACACCAGTGAACACCCTCAAGACTCAAGACTCGGGTAGAAGCGCACCCGCTGATACCTACTACATCAACCATCATGCTCCTGGGTCACACGCTGATGGGACGAGCAGTGTGCGACCTCATTCGGAAATACTATTTATACAGGCTCCCTTGAGCCGGTGGAGGTGACGACCTCGAGATAACGCACCTGCGTGCCTTAAGAGGTATCTGGACCTATGAATATTTTTGGCAGCCTGTGAGAAGTTGGCCTGATATATAATGTTCACTATTCTAGTGAGCACTTTGTATCAGTCCAAACAACCCTTATTGATGATTGGTTGTAAGTCAACCTTATAGACCAGCTATCCTAGTAGCATGGATACGAGCAGCCTAAGGCTAAGACTCTAGAGGGCGTGTTAAGCCAGCTGTTTTACCATCACATTACCCCTTGAACACCCAGTGAAAGGACACCACACAAGTTGTTATGAAAATAAATGTATATTTATTTCTAACAAGTCTACCCTGAACTCTTTATGAATCAGGGAGCTAAGCACAATACAAAACTCTTATAAAAATACTTAAGTTAGCACAGTATATACAAATGCCCGAGGGGCACGGGAAACCATATACTCAAAAGTGGAATGCGAAACTACTAGCAGGTAAGTAGAGTACTAATAGGCTTTGGAATCGCTAGGACTTGACTATAGAATCGTTAGATTACTTCTAGGAGGCCCAGGGGACTCGGGTGCAGAGTGTGCACTCTCACGCGGGATGCGGGACAAAGTCTATGATAGCTAGTAAAGTTAAAGTTAGTGTTCACGGGCGAACCCGACCTGGTAGGAAGAAAACGACAGTGGATCCTGACCCTTGGATAGTGAGGCTATGCTGGGGCACCGAAATGCCGAAGTTACCTAGCCCAGGGGCTGCAGCTGCATATGTCTCAAAAGACGTCGGGAATCCTCGTAGACGAACCAGGAGCCTGGAAGAAAGATGCTGGCAGGCGACCAGTGAAGAGAGTTCGAAGTGATCCAAGCCTGGATCTTGAAGATGGATGACACCTGAAAGCAGAGGGGACCAAGTTCGTGACTACTAGCCAGTAGTCAGGGGCACCAGGAGGGCACCGGAGGGTAGTCACCTCGACTAGGTGAGTGGGCGACGCTGTGCTCTGCAGATCTCACGGACCAGGAGGCGTTGTCGGTGACCAGGATGGAGGGGCGAGCTGCCCCACGATGGATGAAGCTGTCGGCGTCGAAGGACCCAGGATTGGGCAACAAAGCCTTGGCTAATTCAAGCCCACGCGGTGGACTCAAAATGGCGTCTTGAGTGGACCAGGAGGGTCCGGGGTGCTCCTCTTCTGGAAAGGAGCAAGAACCAGTCTGGAGCAACCAGACCAGCAGCAGTGATGTCGCCGGCGTCGTTCAGAAGGCCACAAGCCAGCGGGCTAGTAGCCAAACAACGCGGTGAGCAGCAAAAAGCAGAAGGGCCCCATGCCGATCGTGGAGATGCTGGGGGGCTGATCTTCGGTGCTGGAGCGGCTCAGGGTCGGGGCTTCTCGGACCCCAAAGCACTCGCCAGTAGATTACCCGGCGGGCTTGCTGTGAAGAAGTCGTGCAGTCTTGGCAATAGTCGGTCCCTTGAGGTCTCGTCGCACTCACGGTTCTCAGCTTGGCTGTAGAGGTGAGTAGAGGTCGGAGGTGCCAGGGAAGCCGGGTCTTGTCGAGCTGGACAGTCGGATTCCGGAGGAAGGACTTGCAGCAGACCGCAGTGTTCTTAAGGTGGTGCCTGCGGATGCAGGGTGACTACTCCTTAGTCACAAGGGAGAATCTTGAAGAAGAAATCTTGATGTCCTTTCGTAGAAAGTCGTGTCTTGATTCCAAAGATGATCTAATTTGGAAGGGGGCCAGTTCCTACCTTTATCTGGGAAAAGGGGGCTGGCACGCGACTAAGTCCTGCCCTATGGGTGGGACCAGGAGGGGGGTGGTTACACCCCTCTCCTTTGGCGGGCTTTCCCCAGGCCAGGGGCTGGAGTGCCCCTGGAACTGGTTTCAGCCGGCCTATGCACAGTGAGCACCGGGGTGCCACTTGCAGTCACCTTCCTCTGTAGCCCTGCCTACCTGGAATACACAAAACCCTGTCTGGGACGGTGCTGGCACCGCCCCTGGCAGGAAACCCTTTGTCCTTGCCTCCTGCTCTGGGAGGACTCCCAGCAGCAGGAGGGCAGACTTGTGTCTCGGTGGCAGCATCCATTTTGTGGATGCTAAGGCTCTGTCTGACTTTAACCGGGGTTACAGGTTACATACATGTCGTGTCCCTCTAGAAGGGTGGAATGCTAACCCCGTCGCCAGAATTGGCGAGGGGTTAGTATTCCAATTCGTATGACACCTTACTCGACATGTTTTGATAAAGCGATACCAGAGTTGGCATATAACCGCGAGGATTATAATGCACTTAAGAGTATATGGTATGCGATATCATGGAAACGGCTAAGGGATGGATCCCGAAAGCCGCAGACAGGCTCAGCTCATGCCAGAGCACCATCTCACACGATTCCAAGCACTCTGCCTTCAGGATTGTTAAGGCCTGGCTTAGGAGTGACTGATAGGAGATCTGTGTGTCCATTTTAGGGTTAGATATAGGTATACTATATCTAAAGCAAAGGGTGATTACACCACCTTGCCCCAGCTGTCGTGCAGCCAGTTGTGTCAGTTTAGTTAGTCAGCCCAGGGGTGGCACAATACATGCTTCAGCCCCTGGGAGACTTCTGGGTGCACCTCAGCCCTGGGTACAGGGACTTAGAGAGGGCCCAGTGCCAATTCAGTACCTGAGTACAATTTGGATAGAGAGAACAGCTAGGCTGTGGGTCTGATTAGCAGGCCCACAGCCAGGGAAAGTCGTAAACCAGTGCAGCAAAAAGCAAAAATCTGGGTGATCATAGGATTGCAGACCCTACTCTCCTACATGACCCCCCCCCAAACTTTGGGACAATAAACTAACCTTGACCAGGTGAGTCTTCTTGCTCTAAGTGGAAATACCTGGAGAGCCCATCAGCATTGCTGTGATCAGTACCAGGTCTATGCTCCACTGTAAAATCCATCCCCTGTAGGGAAATGGACCACCTAAGCAGTTTGGGGTTTTCACCCTTCATCTGATTTAGCCACAAGAGGGGCTTATGGTCGGTCTGAATGGTGAAGTGAGTGCCAAACAAGTAGGCCCTCAGCTTCTTCAGGGCCCAAACCACAGCAAAGGCCTCCCTCTCAATAGCTGACCAATTTTTCTCTCTGGGGGTCAGCCTCCTACTAATGAAAGCAATAGGCTGATCATTACCATCAAAATTCAGCTGAGACAGAACAGCTCCCACACCCAACTCAGAAGCATCTGTTTGGACAATGAATGGCTTGGAGTAATCTGGACTCTTTAGGATAGGTGCTGTGCACATGGCCTGCTTTAGGTCATTGAATGCTTTCTGACAGCTTGCTGTCCACTGAACTTTCTTTGGCATCTTTTTGCTTGTCAGGGCATTAAGAGGGGTCACTATGGACCCATAATTTCTGACAAACTTCCTATAGTACCCAGTCAAGCCCAAGAAAGCTCGAACCTGAGTCTGGGTGATTGGAGGAGCCCAGTCCTGGATGGCCTGTATTTTACTCTCCAATGGCTGAAGCTGGCCTCCACCTACAAGGTGGCCCAGGTATACAACCTGTGTCTGCCCTATCTGGCACTTAGTGGCCTTGATAGTGAGGCCTGCCTTTTGCAGGGCCTCTAACACTTTCCTCAGGTGGACCAGGTGATCCTCCCAGGTGGAGCTAAAGACAGCAATATCGTCAAAATATGCTGCACAGAAGTCATCCAGCCCAGTGAAGACTTGATTCACCAACCTTTGGAAGGTGGCAGGTGCATTTTTCAAACCAAAGGGCATTACCACAAATTGATAATGCCCACCAGGGGTAGAAAATGCTGTCTTGGGTTTGGCCTCCTCAGCTAACCTGATTTGCCAATACCCAGCTGTCAAATCAAATGTACTTAAGAATTTGGCAGAAGCCAATTTATCTATAAGTTCATCTGCTCTTGGTATTGGGTGGGCATCAGTCTTAGTGACTGCATTGAGGCCTCTGTAGTCTACGCAAAACCTCATATCTTTCTTACCACCCTGGGTGTGAGGCTTTGGCACTAGAACTACTGGGCTAGCCCAAGGGCTATCTGAGGGCTCAATGACTCCCAGCTCCAACATTTTCTGCACTTCTGTTTTGATGCAGTCTCTAACATGATCAGGCTGTCTGTAGATTTTACTCTTGACAGGCAGACTGTCCCCAGTGTCAACATCATGGGTACACCAATCAGTTTGGCTGGGTGTTAGAGAGAACATATGTCTGAAGGATTGCAGAACTTGCCTGCAATCCTGTTGCTGATGCTCAGTGAGGCTGCCACAAAAGACAACACCATCTACTGACCCATCATCAGGATTCTGAGTGAGCAGGTCTGGGAGAGGGTCACTCTCTTCCTCCTGTCCCTCATCTGTGGCCATGAGCAAGCTCATGTCCTTCCTGTCAACATATGCCTTGAGCCTGTTTACATGGAGCACTCTGAGAGGGCTCCTGGGAGTTCCAAGGTCCACCAAGTAGGTAACCTCTCCCTTTTGCTCAATGATGGTGTGGGGCCCAGACCATTTGTCTTTCAGAGCTGCTGGGGCCACTGGCTCCAGCACCCACACCTTCTGTCCTGGCTGGTACACAGTCAGAACAGCCTTTTGGTCATGCCAAGCTTTTTGGAGTTCTTGGCTGGCCTCAAGGTTTTTAGATGCCTTTTCCATATACTCAGCCATCCTGGAGCGGAGACCAAGTACATAGTCCACTATGTTGGTTGCAGGCTTTTTGAGAGGTCTCTCCCATCCTTCCTTCACCAAACACAGGGGTCCTCTTACAGGATGCCCATACAGAAGCTCAAAGGGGCTGTAGCCAACCCCCTTCTGTGGGACCTCTCTGTAAGCAAACAAGAGGCAGGGGATCAGGACATCCCATCTTCTCCTAAGAGGTTCAGGTAGCCCATGAATCATCCCTTTGAGGGTCCTGTTGAATCTCTCAACAAGCCCATTGCATTGTGGGTGGTAGGGTGTGGTGAACTTGTAGTTCACACCACACTCCTTCCACATTGCAGTCAGATATCCTGACATGAAGTTTGTACCTCTGTCAGAAACAACCTCCTTAGGGAAGCCCACTCTGGAGAACACTCCAACTAGGGCCCTTGCCACTACAGGTGCTGTAGTGGTCCTAAGTGGAATAGCTTCAGGATACCTGGTGGCATGATCCACCACCACCAGTATAAACTTGTGCCCTGATGCTGTCTGGGGTTCCATTGGACCAACAATGTCAATCCCCACTCTTTCAAAGGGGACCCCCACCACAGGTAGTGGTATGAGGGGGGCCTTTGTTGTGCCACCTGACTTACCACTGGCTTGGCAAGTGACACAGGAGCGACAAAACTCCTTGGTATTCTCATTCATGTGGGGCCAGTGAAAGTGTGAGACAAGCCTGTCCCACGTCTTTGTCTGACCTAAATGACCTGCAAGGGGAATCTCATGGGCCAAGGTGAGAAGGAAACCTCTCAGAGACAAGGGGATGACCAGCCTCCTGGTTGCACCAGGCTTGGGGTCTCTTGACTCAGAGTACAGGAGTCCATCTTCCCAGTATACCCTGTGGGCACCTGTGGCATTCCCTGCAGCCTCAGCAGCAGCCTGCTGTCTGAGGGGTTCAAGAGAAAGGCAGTCTAACTGTGCCTTCCCCAGGTCTGCTCTGGAGGGTCCCCCTGAGCCCAGAAACTCAACTTGATCAAGTTCAAGCTCTTTAGGCTCAGTTTCCCTCAGTTCTCTCAGATCAGCCTCCTCAGAGACTTGATCCTCAACCTGGGGCAAGGGGGAAGGCAAAGCCTTAACCCTGCTGCTCTTCTTCTTGGAAGGTGTCTGGTCCATACTTTCAGGATCCAGCACCTGTTCAGTGGGGCATCTTCTGGCCTGTGACCTAGTCACAGCAAGCACATGTGCTGGCAAGCCTAACATCTCCATGTGAGTCCTCTGCTCCACTTCTGACCATAGTGATGACTCCAAATCATTGCCCAACAAACAATCAACTGGGAGGTCTGAACTGACTACAACTTTCTTTTGACCCTTCACTCCACCCCAGGAGAAAGCCACAATCGCCATACTATGACTGGTAGTGACGTTGCTGGCATTGGTCACCAGGAAATCTGTACCTGGCATGATCTGTCCAGGGTCCACAAAGTTAGGTGTCACCATGGTGACACTGGCACAAGTGTCCCTATAGGCGTGAGCCATCTTGCCATTAATCAAAGGTGTCTGCCTGTATTTGCCCAAAGTATTGGGACTTATATCAGGGGACATATCCATATCCCCTGTACAGACAAGGACAGCCTGAGTGAGTGTGCCAACTAAGTTGTCAGACCCCTCAGTTCCCAAGGTTAACCCAACTAATGCCTTGGGAGGTACACTACCACTACTGACTGTACTAGGGGGTGCAGTTGCCTTAGGGGCTGTAGTGGCAGGAGTTTGTCCATCTCTTTTGGTGCACTCACTAAACCAGTGAGACTTACTTTTACAGTACTGGCACCACCTCTTTGACTGGCCTTCTTGAGCCTTCTTCTTCTGGGAAGCCTGACCCCCACCCTCTTTGGTTTGTTGGGGACCTGGTGAAGACTTCTGGTCATTTTGTTCACTCTTAACATTACCCTTCTGGTCTGCTTTCTTCTGACCACCCTGGTTCTGGTTCTGGTTCTGCTTGATCCTTGTCCTGACCCATTTGTCTGCCTTCTTTCCCAATTCTTGGGGAGAGGTCAGATCTGAATCAACAAGGTGCTGGTGCAACAACTGGTTCTGACAATTATTTAAAATCTGTTCTCTCATCATGAGATTGTACAATCCTGTGTAATCAGTAACCTTGCTACCCAGCAACCAGCCCTCCAAAGCCTTAGTGGCACAATCCACAAAGTCAGACCAGTCCTGAGACTGAGTTTTCTGGGTGTCTCTGAACAGCAACCTGTACTGCTCAGTGGTTAAACCAAACCCATCAACCAGTGCATTTTTCAGGACCTGGTAATCATTAGCATCCTCCACTCTTGTAGTGAGGAGCTTATCTCTACCTTTACCATCAAAGGAGAGCCACAGTATAGCTGCCCACTGACTTCGGGGAATGCACTGCACAGTGCAGGCCCTCTCCAAAGCAGCCATCCATTTCTGGATGTCATCCCCTTGCTTAAAGGGGGGCACTATCTTAGTCAGGTGTTTAGTATCTAAACCCTTCTCTCTATCTCTTGGGAGATTGCTGCCACCAGTGGGAGCTAACCCACTCATCTGCTGCTCTCTAGCAAAGGCAAGCTTTTCTTTGGCCAGGGCAAGTTCTTCCCTTTCAATCCTCAGAGTAGCCTGTCTCATTCTAGCTTCATGCTCCAGTCTCTGAGGGGAAGTCAATCTCCTCTGGGGAGAGTTCCTTCTCCTCTGAGAAGAGGCATTAGAGTGCAGAGATCTATTGGAGTCCCTAGAAAGAGATCTATCTCTCCTAACTCCAAGGTTAGGCCTACTTAGGGTCAGTACTGGGGGTCCCCCAGATCCTAGCCCAAGCAAGTCTATGTTGGCCCTAGTTAGCCTTCTGACTACCTCAAGACCTTTGTCTACCTCATCCCCAGAGAGCTCCTCAGGGTCCTCCTCCTCAACTGCATTTACAGTGTTGTGGAGGTCTGGATCACCAAGGTGCCCCTCTAAGGCTGGCATATTCCCCTCTCCCTGAGATGCTTCACTAGCATCATAGGCCTCTAAGAGATCCAACAGGAAGGGAGTGGTGGGGTTAGCCCCCTGTTTCAATTTCCTGGAGGTACACAAGTGTCTCAACTGCTGGAAATTGAGAGCTGCATATCTTGAGCTGACCTGTGGAGGGTCAATCACCACAAGAGGGGTCCCTGAGGACTCTCCCTGGGTAGACATGCTTTTCTAGTGAGGTGTAAGTGGTGCACTTACCTACACTATATGTTTACCTACTGATCCCTTGCTAGAGTTGTAGTTTAGGGTGTGCTAGGCCCTAGGAGCTACAACAGCTGGTTCAGTAGAACTCAGAGTATTCTAAGCTAAGTTATATGTACCTTTAGTACTTATGTGATCTTTCACAAGATATTCTTAGGATATGTGTGGTAAAACAACAGCAAGCTCAAATCCCAACCGCTGCTCACCAATGTGAGAAGTTGGCCTGATATATAATGTTCACTATTCTAGTGAGCACTTTGTATCAGTCCAAACAACCCTTATTGATGATTGGTTGTAAGTCAACCTTATAGACCAGCTATCCTAGTAGCATGGATACGAGCAGCCTAAGGCTAAGACTCTGGAGGGCGTGTTAAGCCAGCTGTTTTACCATCACATTACCCCTTGAACACCCAGTGAAAGGACACCACACAAGTTGTTATGAAAATAAATGTATATTTATTTCTAACAAGTCTACCCTGAACTCTTTATGAGTCAGGGAGCTAAGCACAATACAAAACTCTTATAAAAATACTTAAGTTAGCACAGTATATACAAATGCCCGAGGGGCACGGGAAACCATATACTCAAAAGTGGAATGCGAAACTACTAGCAGGTAAGTACAGTACTAATAGGCTTTGGAATCGCTAGGACTTGACTATAGAATCGTTAGATTACTTCTAGGAGGCCCAAGGGACTCGGGTGCAGAGTGTGCACTCTCACGCGGGATGCGGGACAAAGTCTATGATAGCTAGTAAAGTTAAAGTTAGTGTTCACGGGCGAACCCGACCTGGTAGGAAGAAAACGACAGGGGATCCTGACCCTTGGATAGTGAGGCTATGCTGGGGCACCGAAATGCCGAAGTTACCTAGCCCAGGGGCTGCAGCTGCATATGTCTCAAAAGACGTAGGGAATCCTCGTAGACGAACCAGGAGCCTGGAAGAAAGATGCTGGCAGGCGACCAGTGAAGAGAGTTCGAAGTGATCCAAGCCTGGATCTTGAAGATGGATGACACCTGAAAGCAGAGGGGACCAAGTTCGTGACTACTAGCCAGTAGTCAGGGGCACCAGGAGGGCACCGGAGGGTAGTCACCTCGACTAGGTGAGTGGGCGACGCTGTGCTCTGCAGATCTCACGGACCAGGAGGCGTTGTCGGCGACCAGGATGGAGGGGCGAGCTGTCCCACGATGGATGAAGCTGTCGGCGTCGAAGGACCCAGGATTGGGCAACAAAGCCTTGGCTAATTCAAGCCCACGCGGTGGACTCAAAATGGCGTCTTGAGTGGACCAGGAGGGTCCGGGGTGCTCCTCTTCTGGAAGGGAGCAAGAACCAGTCTGGAGCAACCAGACCAGCAGCAGTGATGTCATCGGGCGTCGTTCAGAAGGCCACAAGCCAGCGGGCTAGTAGCCAAACAACGCGGTGAGCAGCAAAAAGCAGAAGGGCCCCACGCCGATCGTGGAGATGCTGGGGGGCTGATCTTCGGTGCTGGAGCGGCTCAGGGTCGGGGCTTCTCGGACCCCAAAGCACTCGCCAGTAGATTACCCGGCGGGCTTGCTGTGAAGAAGTCGTGCAGTCTTGGCAATAGTCGGTCCCTTGAGGTCTCGTCGCACTCACGGTTCTCAGCTTGGCTGTAGAGGTGAGTAGAGGTCGGAGGTGCCATGGAAGCCGGGTCTTGTCGAGCTGGACAGTCGGATTCCGGAGGAAGGACTTGCAGCAGACCGCAGTGTTCTTAAGGTGGTGCCTGCGGATGCAGGGTGACTACTCCTTAGTCACAAGGCAGAATCTTGAAGAAGAAATCTTGATGTCCTTTCGTAGAAAGTCGTGTCTTGATTCCAAAGATGATCTAATTTGGAAGGGGGCCAGTTCCTACCTTTATCTGGGAAAAGGGGGCTGGCACGCGACTAAGTCCTGCCCTATGGGTGGGACCAGGAGGGGGGTGGTTACACCCCTCTCCTTTGGCGGGCTTTCCCCAGGCCAGGGGCTGGAGTGCCCCTGGAACTGGTTTCAGCCGGCCTATGCACAGTGAGCACCGGGGTGCCACTTGCAGTCACCTTCCTCTGTAGCCCTGCCTACCTGGAATACACAAAACCCTGTCTGGGACGGTGCTGGCACCGCCCCTGGCAGGAAACCCTTTGTCCTTGCCTCCTGCTCTGGGAGGACTCCCAGCAGCAGGAGGGCAGACTTGTGTCTCGGTGGCAGCATCCATTTTGTGGATGCTAAGGCTCTGTCTGACTTTAACCGGGGTTACAGGTTACATACATGTCGTGTCCCTCTAGAATTGACGAGGGGTTAGTATTCCAATTCGTATGACACCTTACTCGACATGTTTTGATAAAGCGATACCAGAGTTGGCATATAACCGCGAGGATTATAATGCACTTAAGAGTATATGGTATGCGATATCATGGAAACGGCTAAGGGATGGATCCCGAAAGCCGCAGACAGGCTCAGCTCATGCCAGAGCACCATCTCACACGATTCCAAGCACTCTGCCTTCAGGATTGTTAAGGCCTGCCATAGGAGTGACTGATAGGAGATCTGTGTGTCCATTTTAGGGTTAGATATAGGTATACTATATCTAAAGCAAAGGGTGAGTACACCACCTTGCCCCAGCTGTCGTGCAGCCAGTTGTGTCAGTTTAGTTAGTCAGCCCAGGGGTGGCACAATACATGCTTCAGCCCCTGGGAGACTTCTGGGTGCACCTCAGCCCTGGGTACAGGGACTTAGTGAGGGCCCAGTGCCAATTCAGTACCTGAGTACAATTTGGATAGAGAGAACAGCTAGGCTGTGGGTCTGATTAGCAGGCCCACAGCCAGGGAAAGTCGTAAACCAGTGCAGCAAAAAGCAAAAATCTGGGTGATCATAGGATTGCAGACCCTACTCTCCTACACAGCCCACGCAGCAACCCCGTGCACACGCCTAATCCCAGCTGACGAGCGTTAATGAACGCGAAACACGTGTCCAGGGATGGCAAGCACACCAGTGAACACCCTCAAGACTCAAGACTCGGGTAGAAGCGCACTCGCTGATACCTACTACATCGACCATCATGCTCCGGGGTCACACGCTGATGGGACGAGCAGTGTGCGACCTCATTCGGAAATACTATTTACACAGGCTCCCTTGAGCCGGTGGAGGTGACCACCTCGAGATAACGCACCTGCTTGCCTTAAGAGGTATCTGGACCTACGAATATTTTCGGCAGCCCACGCAGCAACCCCGTGCACACGCCTAATCCCTGCTGATGAGCGTTAATGAACGCGAAACACGTGTCCATGGATGGCAAGCACACCAGTGAACACCCTCAAGACTCAAGACTCGGGTAGAAGCGCACCCGCTGATACCTACTACATCGACCATCATGCTCCAGGGTCACACGCTGATGGGACGAGCAGTGTGCGACCTCATTCGGAAATACTATTTACACAGGCTCCCTTGAGCCGGTGGAGGTGACCACCTCGAGATAACGCACCTGCGCGCCTTAAGAGGTATCTGGACCTACGAATATTTTCGGCAGCCCACGCAGCAACCCCATGCACACGCCTAATCCCTGCTGACGAGCGTTAATGAATGCGAAACACGTGTCCAGGGATGGCAAGCACACCAGTGAACACCCTCAAGACTCAAGACTCGGGTAGAAGCACACCCGCTGATACCTACTACATCGACCATCATGCTCCAGGGTCACACGCTGATGGGACGAGCAGTGTGCGACCTCATTCTGAAATACTATTTATACAGGCTCCCTTGAGCCAGTGGAGGTGACGACATTGAGATAACACACCTGCGCGCCTTAAGAGGTATCTGGACCAACGAATATTTTCGGCAGCCCACGCAGCAACCCCGTGCACACGCCTAATCCCTGCTGACGAGCATTAATGAACTCGAAACACGTGTCCAAGGATGGCAAGCACACCAGTGAACACCCTCAAGACTCAAGACTCGGGTAGAAGCGCACCTGCTGATACCTACTACTTCGACCATCTTGCTCCAGGGTCACACGCTGATGGGACGAGCAGTGTGCGACCTCATTCGGAAATACTATTTATACAGGCTCCCTTGAGCCGGTGGAGGTGACGACCTCGAGATAACGCACCTGCGCGCCTTAAGAGGTATCTGGACCTACGAATATTTTCAGCAGCCCACGCAGCAACCCCGTGCACACCCCTAATCCCTGCTGACGAGCGTTAATGAATGCGAAACACGTGTCCAGGGATGGCAAGCACACCAGTGAACACCCTCAAGACTCAAGACTCGGGTAGAAGCGCACCCGCTAATACCTACTACATCGACCCTCATGATCCAGGGTCACACGCTGATGGGACGAGCAGTGTGCGACCTCATTCGGAAATACTATTTATACAGCCTCCCTTGAGTCAGTGGAGGTGACGACATCGAGATAACGCACCTGCGCGCCTTAAGAGGTATCTGGACCTACGAATATTTTCGGCAGCCCACGCAGCAACCCCGTGCACACGCCTAATGCCTGCTGACGAGCGTTAATGAACGTGAAACACGTGTCCAGGGATGGCAAGCGCACCAGTGAACACCCTCAAGACTCAAGACTCGGGTAGAAGCGCACCCACTGATACCTACTACATCGACCACCATGCTACGGGGTCACACGCTGATGGGACGAGCAGTGTGCGACCTCATTCGGAAATACTATTTATACAGGCTCCCTTGAGCCGGTGGAGGTGACGACCTCGAGATAACGCACCTGCGCGCCTTAAGAGGTATCTGGACCAACGAATATTTTCGGCAGCCCACGCAGCAACCCCGTGCACACGCCTAATCCCTGCTGACGAGCATTAATGAACGCGAAACACGTGTCCAAGGATGGCAAGCACACCAGTGAACACCCGCAAGACTCAAGACTCGGGTAGAAGCGCACCCGCTGAGACCTACTACATCGACCATCATGCTCCAGGGTCACACACTGATGGGACGAGCAGTGTGCGACCTCATTCAGAAATACTATTTATACAGGCTCCCTTGAGCCGGTGGAGGTGACGACCTCGAGATAACGCACCTGCGCGCCTTAAGAGGTATCTGGACCTACGAATATTTTCGGCAGCCCACGCAGCAACCCCGTGCACACCCCTAATTCCTGCTGACGAGCGTTAATGAATGCGAAACACGTGTCCAGGGATGGCAAGCACACCAGTGAACACCCTCAAGACTCAAGACTTGGGTAGAAGCGCACCCGCTGATACCTACTACATCGACCATCATGCTCCAGGGTCACACGCTGATGGGACGAGCAGTGTGCGACCTCATTCGGAAATACTACTTATACAGGCTCCCTTGAGCCAGTGGAGGTGACGACATCGAGATAACGCACCTGCGAGCCTTAAAAGGTATCTGGACCTACGAATATTTTTGGCAGCCCACGCAGCAACCCCGTGCACACGCCTAATCCCTGCTGACGAGCGTTAATGAACGCAAAAACACGTGTCCAGGGATGGCAAGCACACCAGTGAACACCCTCAAGACTCAAGACTCAGGTAGAAGCACACCCGCTGATACCTACTACATCGACCATCATGCTCCGGGGTCACACGCTGATGGGACGAGCAGTGTGCAACCTCATTCGGAAATACTATTTATACAGGCTCCTTTGAGCCGGTGGAGGTGACGACCTCGAGATAACGCACCTGCGTGCCTTAAGAGGTATCTGGACCTATGAATATTTTTGGCAGCCCACGCAGCAACCCCGTGCACACGCCTAATCCCGGCTGACGAGCATTAATGAATGCGAAACACGTGTCCAGGGATGGCAAGCACACCAGTGAACACCCTCAAGACTCAAGACTCGGGTAGAAGCGCACCCGCTGATACCTACTACATCGACCATCATGCTCCGGGGTCACACGCTGATGGGACGAGCAGTGTGCGACCTCATTCGGAAATACTATTTATACAGGCTCCCTTGAGCCGGTGGAGGTGACGACCTCGAGATAACGCACCTGCGCGCCTTAAGAGGTATCTGGACCTACGAATATTTTCGGCAGCCCACGCAGCAACCCCGTGCACACGCCTAATTCCTGCTGACGAGTGTTAATGAACGCGAAACACGTGTCCATGGATGGCAAGCACACCAGTGAACACCCTCAAGACTCAAGACTCGGGTAGAAGCGCAACCGCTGATACCTACTACATCGACCATCATGCTCCAGGGTCACACGCTGATGGGACGAGCAGTGTGCGACCTCATTCGGAAATACTATTTATACAGGCTCCCTTGAGCCGGTGGAGGTGACGACCTCGAGATAACGCACCTGCGTGCCTTAAGAGGTATCTGGACCTATGAATATTTTTGGAAGCCCACGCAGCAACCCCGTGCACACGCCTAATCCCTGCTGATGAGCGTTAATGAATGCGAAACACGTGTCCAGGGATGGCAAGCACACCAGTGAACACCCTCAAGACTCAAGACTTGGGTAGAAGCGCACCCGCTGATACCTACTACATCGACCATCATGCTCCAGGGTCACACGCTGATGGGACGAGCAGTGTGCGACCTCATTCGGAAATACTATTTATACAGGCTCCCTTGAGCCAGTGGAGGTGACGACATCGAGATAACGCACCTGCGCGCCTTAAGAGGTATCTGGACCTATGAATATTTTCGGTAGCCCACGCAGCAACCCCGTGCACATGCCTAATGCCTGCTGACGAACGTTAATGAACGTGAAACACGTGTCCAGGGATGGCAAGCACACCAGTGAACACCCTCAAGACTCAAGACTCGGGTAGAAGCGCACCCGCTGATACCTACTACATCGACCATCATGCTCCGGGGTCAAACGCTGATGGGACGAGCAGTGTGCAACCTCATTCGGAAATACTATTTATACAGGCTCCCTTGAGCCGGTGGAGGTGACGACCTCGAGATAACGCACCTGCGAGCCTTAAAAGGTATCTGGACCTACGAATATTTTTGGCAGCCCACGCAGCAACCCCGTGCACACGCCTAATCCCTGCTGACGAGCGCTAATGAACGCAAAAACACGTGTCCAGGGATGGCAAGCACACCAGTGAACACCCTCAAGACACAAGACTCAGGTAGAAGCGCACCCGCTGATACCTACTACATCGACCATCATGCTCCGGGGTCACCCTCTGATGGGACGAGCAGTGTGCAACCTCATTCGGAAATACTATTTATACAGGCTCCTTTGAGCCGGTGGAGGTGACGACCTCGAGATAACGCACCTGCGTGCCTTAAGAGGTATCTGGACCTATGAATATTTTTGGCAGCCCACGCAGCAACCCCGTGCACACGCCTAATCCCGGCTGACGAGCATTAATGAATGCGAAACACGTGTCCAGGGATGGCAAGCACACCAGTGAACACCCTCAAGACTCAAGACTCGGGTAGAAGCGCACCCGCTGATACCTACTACATCGACCATCATGCTCCAGGGTCACACGCTGATGGGACGAGCAGTGTGCTACCTCATTCTGAAATACTATTTATACAGGCTCCCTTGAGCCAGTGGAGGTGACGACATTGAGATAACACACCTGCGCGCCTTAAGAGGTATCTGGACCAACGAATATTTTCGGCAGCCCACGCAGCAACCCCGTGCACACGCCTAATCCCTGCTGACGAGCATTGATGAACGCGAAACACGTGTCCAAGGATGGCAAGCACACCAGTGAACACCCTCAAGACTCAAGACTCGGGTAGAAGCGCACCAGCTGATACCTACTACTTCGACCATCATGCTCCAGGGTCACACGCTGATGGGACGAGCAGTGTGCGACCTCATTCGGAAATACTATTTATACAGGCTACCTTGAGCCGGTGGAGGTGACGGCCTCGAGATAACGCACCTGAGCTCCTTAAGAGGTATCTGGACCAACAAATATTTTCGGCAGCCCACACAGCAACCCCGTGCACACGCCTAATCCCTGCTGACGAGCATTAATGAACGTGAAACACGTGTCCAAGGATGGCAAGCACACCAGTGAACACCCTCAAGACTCAAGACTCGGGTAGAAGCGCACCCGCTGACACCTACTACATCGACCATCATGCTCCAGGGTCACACGCTGATGGGACGAGCAGTGTGCGACCTCATTCGGAAATACTATTTATACAGGCTCCCTTGAGCCGGTGGAGGTGACGACCTCGAGATAACGCACCTGCGCGCCTTAAGAGGTATCTGGACCTACGAATATTTTCGGCAGCCCACGCAGCAACCCCGTGCACACGCCTAATTCCTGCTGACGAGTGTTAATGAACGCGAAACACGTGTCCATGGATGGCAAGCACACCAGTGAACACCCTCAAGACTCAAGACTCGGGTAGAAGCGCACCCGCTGATACCTACTACATCGACCATCATGCTCCAGGGTCACACGCTGATGGGACGAGCAGTGTGCGACCTCATTCGGAAATACTATTTATACAGGCTCCCTTGAGCCGGTGGAGGTGACGAACTCGAGATAACGCACCTGCGTGCCTTAAGAGGTATCTGGACCTATGAATATTTTTGGCAGCCCACGCAGCAACCCCGTGCGCACGCCTAATCCCTGCTGATGAGCGTTAATGAATGCGAAACACGTGTCCAGGGATGGCAAGCACACCAGTGAACACCCTCAAGACTCAAGACTTGGGTAGAAGCGCACCCGCTGATACCTACTACATCGACCATCATGCTCCAGGGTCACACGCTGATGGGACGAGCAGTGTGCGACCTCATTCGGAAATACTATTTATACAGGCTCCCTTGAGCCAGTGGAGGTGACGACATCGAGATAACGCACTTGCGCGCCTTAAAAGGTATCTGGACCTATGAATATTTTCGGTAGCCCACGCAGCAACCCCGTGCACATGCCTAATGCCTGCTGACGAGCGTTAATGAACGTGAAACACGTGTCCAGGGATGGCAAGCACACCAGTGAACACCCTCAAGACTCAAGACTCGGGTAGAAGCGCACCCGCTGATACCTACTACATCGACCATCATGCTCCGGGGTCAAACGCTGATGGGACGAGCAGTGTGCAACCTCATTCGGAAATACTATTTATACAGGCTCCCTTGAGCCGGTGGAGGTGACGACCTCGAGATAACGCACCTGCGAGCCTTAAAAGGTATCTGGACCTACGAATATTTTTGGCAGCCCACGCAGCAACCCATGCACATGCCTAATCCCTGCTGACGAGCGTTAATGAATGCGAAACACGTGTCCAGGGATGGCAAGCACACCAGTGAACACCCTCAAGACTCAAGACTCGGGTAGAAGCGCACCCGCTGATATCTACTACATCGACCATCATGCTCCAGGGTCACACGCTGATGGGACGAGCAGTGTGCGACCTCATTCTGAAATACTATTTATACAGGCTCCCTTGAGCCAGTGGAGGTGACGACATTGAGATAACACACCTGCGCGCCTTAAGAGGTATCTGGACCAACGAATATTTTCGGCAGCCCACGCAGCAACCCCGTGCACACGCCTAATCCCTGCTGACGAGCATTAATGAACGTGAAACACGTGTCCAAGGATGGCAAGCACACCAGTGAACACCCTCAAGACTCAAGACTCGGGTAGAAGCGCACCCGCTGATACCTACTACTTCGACCATCTTGCTCCAGGGTCACACGCTGATGGGACGAGCAGTGTGCGACCTCATTCGGAAATACTATTTATACAGGCTCCCTTGAGCCGGTGGAGGTGACGACCTCGAGATAACGCACCTGCGCGCCTTAAGAGGTATCTGGACCTACGAATATTTTCGGCAGCCCACGCAGCAACCCCGTGCACACCCCTAATCCCTGCTGACGAGCGTTAATGAATGCGAAACACGTGTCCAGGGATGGCAAGCACACCAGTGAACACCCTCAAGACTCAAGACTCGGGTAGAAGCGCACCCGCTGATACCTACTACATCGACCCTCATGATCCAGGGTCACACGCTGATGGGACGAGCAGTGTGCGACCTCATTCGGAAATACTATTTATACAGGCTCCCTTGAGCCGGTGGAGGTGACGACCTCGAGATAACGCACCTGCGCGCCTTAAGAGGTATCTGGACCTACGAATATTTTCGGCAGCCCACGCAGCAACCCCGTGCACACCCCTAATTCCTGCTGACGAGCGTTAATGAATGCGAAACACGTGTCCATGGATGGCAAGCACACCAGTGAACACCCTCAAGACTCAAGACTCGGGTAGAAGCGCACCCGCTGATACCTACTACATCGACCATCATGCTCCAGGGTCACACGCTGATGGGACGAGCAGTGTGCGACCTCATTCGGAAATACTATTTATACAGGCTCCCTTGAGCCGGTGGAGGTGACGACCTCGAGATAACGCACCTGCGCGCCTTAAGAGGTATCTGGACCTACGAATATTTTCGGCAGCCCACGCAGCAACCCCGTGCACACGCCTAATTCCTGCTGACGAGTGTTAATGAACGCGAAACACGTGTCCATGGATGGCAAGCACACCAGTGAACACCCTCAAGACTCAAGACTCGGGTAGAAGCGCACCCGCTGATACCTACTACATCGACCATCATGCTCCAGGGTCACACGCTGATGGGACGAGCAGTGTGCGACCTCATTCGGAAATACTATTTATACAGGCTCCCTTGAGCCGGTGGAGGTGACGAACTCGAGATAACGCACCTGCGTGCCTTAAGAGGTATCTGGACCTATGAATATTTTTGGCAGCCCACGCAGCAACCCCGTGCGCACGCCTAATCCCTGCTGATGAGCGTTAATGAATGCGAAACACGTGTCCAGGGATGGCAAGCACACCAGTGAACACCCTCAAGACTCAAGACTTGGGTAGAAGCGCACCCGCTGATACCTACTACATCGACCATCATGCTCCAGGGTCACACGCTGATGGGACGAGCAGTGTGCGACCTCATTCGGAAATACTATTTATACAGGCTCCCTTGAGCCAGTGGAGGTGACGACATCGAGATAACGCACTTGCGCGCCTTAAAAGGTATCTGGACCTATGAATATTTTCGGTAGCCCACGCAGCAACCCCGTGCACATGCCTAATGCCTGCTGACGAGCGTTAATGAACGTGAAACACGTGTCCAGGGATGGCAAGCACACCAGTGAACACCCTCAAGACTCAAGACTCGGGTAGAAGCGCACCCGCTGATACCTACTACATCGACCATCATGCTCCGGGGTCAAACGCTGATGGGACGAGCAGTGTGCAACCTCATTCGGAAATACTATTTATACAGGCTCCCTTGAGCCGGTGGAGGTGACGACCTCGAGATAACGCACCTGCGAGCCTTAAAAGGTATCTGGACCTACGAATATTTTTGGCAGCCCACGCAGCAACCCATGCACATGCCTAATCCCTGCTGACGAGCGTTAATGAATGCGAAACACGTGTCCAGGGATGGCAAGCACACCAGTGAACACCCTCAAGACTCAAGACTCGGGTAGAAGCGCACCCGCTGATATCTACTACATCGACCATCATGCTCCAGGGTCACACGCTGATGGGACGAGCAGTGTGCGACCTCATTCTGAAATACTATTTATACAGGCTCCCTTGAGCCAGTGGAGGTGACGACATTGAGATAACACACCTGCGCGCCTTAAGAGGTATCTGGACCAACGAATATTTTCGGCAGCCCACGCAGCAACCCCGTGCACACGCCTAATCCCTGCTGACGAGCATTAATGAACGTGAAACACGTGTCCAAGGATGGCAAGCACACCAGTGAACACCCTCAAGACTCAAGACTCGGGTAGAAGCGCACCCGCTGATACCTACTACTTCGACCATCTTGCTCCAGGGTCACACGCTGATGGGACGAGCAGTGTGCGACCTCATTCGGAAATACTATTTATACAGGCTCCCTTGAGCCGGTGGAGGTGACGACCTCGAGATAACGCACCTGCGCGCCTTAAGAGGTATCTGGACCTACGAATATTTTCGGCAGCCCACGCAGCAACCCCGTGCACACCCCTAATCCCTGCTGACGAGCGTTAATGAATGCGAAACACGTGTCCAGGGATGGCAAGCACACCAGTGAACACCCTCAAGACTCAAGACTCGGGTAGAAGCGCACCCGCTGATACCTACTACATCGACCCTCATGATCCAGGGTCACACGCTGATGGGACGAGCAGTGTGCGACCTCATTCGGAAATACTATTTATACAGGCTCCCTTGAGCCGGTGGAGGTGACGACCTCGAGATAACGCACCTGCGCGCCTTAAGAGGTATCTGGACCTACGAATATTTTCGGCAGCCCACGCAGCAACCCCGTGCACACCCCTAATTCCTGCTGACGAGCGTTAATGAATGCGAAACACGTGTCCATGGATGGCAAGCACACCAGTGAACACCCTCAAGACTCAAGACTCGGGTAGAAGCGCACCCGCTGATACCTACTACATCGACCATCATGCTCCAGGGTCACACGCTGATGGGACGAGCAGTGTGCGACCTCATTCGGAAATACTATTTATACAGGCTCCCTTGAGCCGGTGGAGGTGACGACCTCGAGATAACGCACCTGCGTGCCTTAAGAGGTATCTGGACCTATGAATATTTTTGGCAGCCCACGCAGCAACCCCGTGCACACGCCTAATCCCTGCTGATGAGCGTTAATGAATGCGAAACACGTGTCCAGGGATGGCAAGCACACCAGTGAACACCCTCAAGACTCAAGACTTGGGTAGAAGCGCACCCGCTGATACCTACTACATCGACAATCATGCTCCAGGGTCACACGCTGATGGGACGAGCAGTGTGCGACCTCATTCGGAAATACTATTTATACAGGCTCCCTTGAGCCGGTGGAGGTGACGACATCGAGATAACGCACCTGCGCGCCTTAAGAGGTATCTGGACCTATGAATATTTTCGGTAGCCCACGCAGCAACCCCGTGCACATGCCTAATGCCTGCTGACGAGCGTTAATGAACGTGAAACACGTGTCCAGGGATGGCAAGCACACCAGTGAACACCCTCAAGACTCAAGACTCGGGCAGAAGCGCACCCGCTGATACCTACTACATCGACCATCATGCTCCGGGGTCAAACGCTGATGGGACGAGCAGTGTGCAACCTCATTCGGAAATACTATTTATACAGGCTCCCTTGAGCCGGTGGAGGTGACGACCTCGAGATAACGCACCTGCGAGCCTTAAAAGGTATCTGGACCTACGAATATTTTTGGCAGCCCACGCAGCAACCCCATGCACACGCCTAATCCCTGCTGACGAGCGTTAATGAATGCGAAACACGTGTCCAGGGATGGCAAGCACACCAGTGAACACCCTCAAGACTCAAGACTCGGGTAGAAGCGCACCCGCTGATACCTACTACATCGACCATCATGCTCCAGGGTCACACGCTGATGGGACGAGCAGTGTGCGACCTCATTCTGAAATACTATTTATACAGGCTCCCTTGAGCCAGTGGAGGTGACGACATTGAGATAACACACCTGCGCGCCTTAAGAGGTATCTGGACCAACGAATATTTTCGGCAGCCCACGCAGCAACCCCGTGCACACCCCTAATCCCTGCTGACGAGCGTTAATGAATGCGAAACACGTGTCCAGGGATGGCAAGCACACCAGTGAACACCCTCAAGACTCAAGACTCGGGTAGAAGCGCACCCGCTGATACCTACTACATCGACCCTCATGATCCAGGGTCACACGCTGATGGGACGAGCAGTGTGCGACCTCATTCGGAAATACTATTTATGCAGCCTCCCTTGAGTCAGTGGAGGTGACGACATCGAGATAACGCACCTGCGCGCCTTAAGAGGTATCTGGACCTACGAATATTTTCGGCAGCCCACTCAGCAACCCCGTGCACACGCCTAATGCCTGCTGACGAGCGTTAATAAACGTGAAACACGTGTCCAGGGATGGCAAGCACACCAGTGAACACCCTCAAGACTCAAGACTCGGGTAGAAGCGCACCCACTGATACCTACTACATCGACCACCATGCTACGGGGTCACACGCTGATGGGACGAGCAGTGTGCGACCTCATTCGGAAATACTATTTATACAGGCTCCCTTGAGCCGGTGGAGGTGACGACCTCGAGATAACGCACCTGCGCGCCTTAAGAGGTATCTGGACCAACGAATATTTTCGGCAGCCCACGCAGCAACCCCGTGCACACGCCTAATCCCTGCTGACGAGCATTAATGAACGCGAAACACGTGTCCAAGGATGGCAAGCACACCAGTGAACACCCGCAAGACTCAAGACTCGGGTAGAAGCGCACCCGCTGAGACCTACTACATCGACCATCATGCTCCAGGGTCACACACTGATGGGACGAGCAGTGTGCGACCTCATTCAGAAATACTATTTATACAGGCTCCCTTGAGCCGGTGGAGGTGACGACCTCGAGATAACGCACCTGCGCGCCTTAAGAGGTATCTGGACCTACGAATATTTTCGGCAGCCCACGCAGCAACCCCGTGCACACCCCTAATTCCTGCTGACGAGCGTTAATGAATGCGAAACACGTGTCCAGGGATGGCAAGCACACCAGTGAACACCCTCAAGACTCAAGACTTGGGTAGAAGCGCACCCGCTGATACCTACTACATCGACCATCATGCTCCAGGGTCACACGCTGATGGGACGAGCAGTGTGCGACCTCATTCGGAAATACTACTTATACAGGCTCCCTTGAGCCAGCGGAGGTGACGACATCGAGATAACGCACCTGCGAGCCTTAAAAGTTATCTGGACCTACGAATATTTTTGGCAGCCCACGCAGCAACCCCGTGCACACGCCTAATCCCTGCTGACGAGCGTTAATGAACGCAAAAACACGTGTCCAGGGATGGCAAGCACACCAGTGAACACCCTCAAGACTCAAGACTCAGGTAGAAGCGCACCCGCTGATACCTACTACATCGACCATCATGCTCCGGGGTCACACGCTGATGGGACGAGCAGTGTGCAACCTCATTCGGAAATACTATTTATACAGGCTCCTTTGAGCCGGTGGAGGTGACGACCTCGAGATAACGCACCTGCGTGCCTTAAGAGGTATCTGGACCTATGAATATTTTTGGCAGCCCACGCAGCAACCCCGTGCACACGCCTAATCCCGGCTGACGAGCATTAATGAATGCGAAACACGTGTCCAGGGATGGCAAGCACACCAGTGAACACCCTCAAGACTCAAGACTCGGGTAGAAGCGCACCCGCTGATACCTACTACATCGACCATCATGCTCCGGGGTCACACGCTGATGGGACGAGCAGTGTGCGACCTCATTCGGAAATACTATTTATACAGGCTCCCTTGAGCCGGTGGAGGTGACGACCTCGAGATAACGCACCTGCGCGCCTTAAGAGGTATCTGGACCTACGAATATTTTCGGCAGCCCACGCAGCAACCCCGTGCACACGCCTAATTCCTGCTGATGAGTGTTAATGAACGCGAAACACTTGTCCATGGATGGCAAGCACACCAGTGAACACCCTCAAGACTCAAGACTCGGGTAGAAGCGCACCCGCTGATACCTACTACATCGACCATCATGCTCCAGGGTCACACGCTGATGGGACGAGCAGTGTGCGACCTCATTCGGAAATACTATTTATACAGGCTCCCTTGAGCCGGTGGAGGTGACGACCTCGAGATAACGCACCTGCGTGCCTTAAGAGGTATCTGGACCTATGAATATTTTTGGAAGCCCACGCAGCAACCCCGTGCACACGCCTAATCCCTGCTGATGAGCGTTAATGAATGCGAAACACGTGTCCAGGGATGGCAAGCACACCAGTGAACACCCTCAAGACTCAAGACTTGGGTAGAAGCGCACCCGCTGATACCTACTACATCGACCATCATGCTCCAGGGTCACACGCTGATGGGACGAGCAGTGTGCGACCTCATTCGGAAATACTATTTATACAGGCTCCCTTGAGCCAGTGGAGGTGACGACATCGAGATAACGTACCTGCGCGCCTTAAGAGGTATCTGGACCTATGAATATTTTCGGTAGCCCACGCAGCAACCCCGTGCACATGCCTAATGCCTGCTGACGAGCGTTAATGAACGTGAAACACGTGTCCAGGGATGGCAAGCACACCAGTGAACACCCTCAAGACTCAAGACTCGGGTAGAAGCGCACCCGCTGATACCTACTACATCGACCATCATGCTCCGGGGTCAAACGCTGATGGGACGAGCAGTGTGCAACCTCATTCAGAAATACTATTTATACAGGCTCCCTTGAGCCGGTGGAGGTGACGACCTCGAGATAACGCACCTGCGAGCCTTAAAAGGTATCTGGACCTACGAATATTTTTGGCAGCCCACGCAGCAACCCCGTGCACACGCCTAATCCCTGCTGACGAGCGTTAATGAACGCAAAAACACGTGTCCAGGGATGGCAAGCACACCAGTGAACACCCTCAAGACTCAAGACTCAGGTAGAAGCGCACCCGCTGATACCTACTACATCGACCATCATGCTCCGGGGTCACCCTCTGATGGGACGAGCAGTGTGCAACCTCATTCGGAAATACTATTTATACAGGCTCCTTTGAGCCGGTGGAGGTGACGACCTCGAGATAACACACCTGCGCGCCTTAAGAGGTATCTGGACCAACGAATATTTTCGGCAGCCCACGCAGCAACCCCGTGCACACGCCTAATCCCTGCTGACGAGCATTAATGAACGCGAAACACGTGTCCAAGGATGGCAAGCACACCAGTGAACACCCTCAAGACTCAAGACTCGGGTAGAAGCGCACCAGCTGATACCTACTACTTCGACCATCATGCTCCAGGGTCACACGCTGATGGGACGAGCAGTGTGCGACCTCATTCGGAAATACTATTTATACAGGCTACCTTGAGCCGGTGGAGGTGACGGCCTCGAGATAACGCACCTGAGCTCCTTAAGAGGTATCTGGACCAACAAATATTTTCGGCAACCCACACAGCAACCCCGTGCACACGCCTAATCCCTGCTGACGAGCATTAATGAACGTGAAACACGTGTCCAAGGATGGCAAGCACACCAGTGAACACCCTCAAGACTCAAGACTCGGGTAGAAGCGCACCCGCTGACACCTACTACATCGACCATCATGCTCCAGGGTCACACGCTGATGGGACGAGCAGTGTGCGACCTCATTCGGAAATACTATTTATACAGGCTCCCTTGAGCCGGTGGAGGTGACGACCTCGAGATAACGCACCTGCGCGCCTTAAGAGGTATCTGGACCTGTGAATATTTTCGGCAGCCCGCGCAGCAACCCCGTGCACACGCCTAATTCCTGCTGACGAGTGTTAATGAACGCGAAACACGTGTCCATGGATGGCAAGCACACCAGTGAACACCCTCAAGACTCAAGACTCGGGTAGAAGCGCACCCGCTGATACCTACTACATCCACCATCATGCTCCAGGGTCACACGCTGATGGGACGAGCAGTGTGCGACCTCATTCGGAAATACTATTTATACAGGCTCCCTTGAGCCGGTGGAGGTGACGACCTCGAGATAACGCACCTGCGTGCCTTAAGAGGTATCTGGACCTATGAATATTTTTGGCAGCCCACGCAGCAACCCCGGGCACACGCCTAATCCCTGCTGATGAGCGTTAATGAATGCGAAACACGTGTCCAGGGATGGCAAGCACACCAGTGAACACCCTCAAGACTCAAGACTTGGGTAGAAGCGCACCCGCTGATACCTACTACATCGACCATCATGCTCCAGGGTCACACGCTGATGGGACGAGCAGTGTGCGACCTCATTCGGAAATACTATTTATACAGGCTCCCTTGAGCCAGTGGAGGTGACGACATCGAGATAACGCACCTGCGCGCCTTAAGAGGTATCTGGACCTATGAATATTTTCGGTAACCCACGCAGCAACCCCGTGCACATGCCTAATGCCTGCTGACGAGCGTTAATGAACGTGAAACACGTGTCCAGAGATGGCAAGCACACCAGTGAACACCCTCAAGACTCAAGACTCGGGTAGAAGCGCACCCGCTGATACCTACTACATCGACCATCATGCTCCGGGGTCAAACGCTGATGGGACGAGCAGTGTGCAACCTCATTCAGAAATACTATTTATACAGGCTCCCTTGAGCCGGTGGAGGTGACGACCTCGAGATAACGCACCTGCGAGCCTTAAAAGGTATCTGGACCTACGAATATTTTTGGCAGCCCACGCAGCAACCCCGTGCACACGCCTAATCCCTGCTGACGAGCGTTAATGAACGCAAAAACACGTGTCCAGGGATGGCAAGCACACCAGTGAACACCCTCAAGACTCAAGACTCAGGTAGAAGCGCACCCGCTGATACCTACTACATCGACCATCATGCTCCGGGGTCACCCTCTGATGGGACGAGCAGTGTGCAACCTCATTCGGAAATACTATTTATACAGGCTCCTTTGAGCCGGTGGAGGTGACGACCTCGAGATAACACACCTGCGCGCCTTAAGAGGTATCTGGACCAACGAATATTTTCGGCAGCCCACGCAGCAACCCCGTGCACACGCCTAATCCCTGCTGACGAGCATTAATGAACGCGAAACACGTGTCCAAGGATGGCAAGCACACCAGTGAACACCCTCAAGACTCAAGACTCGGGTAGAAGCGCACCAGCTGATACCTACTACTTCGACCATCATGCTCCAGGGTCACACGCTGATGGGACGAGCAGTGTGCGACCTCATTCGGAAATACTATTTATACAGGCTACCTTGAGCCGGTGGAGGTGACGGCCTCGAGATAACGCACCTGAGCTCCTTAAGAGGTATCTGGACCAACAAATATTTTCGGCAACCCACACAGCAACCCCGTGCACACGCCTAATCCCTGCTGACGAGCATTAATGAACGTGAAACACGTGTCCAAGGATGGCAAGCACACCAGTGAACACCCTCAAGACTCAAGACTCGGGTAGAAGCGCACCCGCTGACACCTACTACATCGACCATCATGCTCCAGGGTCACACGCTGATGGGACGAGCAGTGTGCGACCTCATTCGGAAATACTATTTATACAGGCTCCCTTGAGCCGGTGGAGGTGACGACCTCGAGATAACGCACCTGCGCGCCTTAAGAGGTATCTGGACCTGTGAATATTTTCGGCAGCCCGCGCAGCAACCCCGTGCACACGCCTAATTCCTGCTGACGAGTGTTAATGAACGCGAAACACGTGTCCATGGATGGCAAGCACACCAGTGAACACCCTCAAGACTCAAGACTCGGGTAGAAGCGCACCCGCTGATACCTACTACATCCACCATCATGCTCCAGGGTCACACGCTGATGGGACGAGCAGTGTGCGACCTCATTCGGAAATACTATTTATACAGGCTCCCTTGAGCCGGTGGAGGTGACGACCTCGAGATAACGCACCTGCGTGCCTTAAGAGGTATCTGGACCTATGAATATTTTTGGCAGCCCACGCAGCAACCCCGGGCACACGCCTAATCCCTGCTGATGAGCGTTAATGAATGCGAAACACGTGTCCAGGGATGGCAAGCACACCAGTGAACACCCTCAAGACTCAAGACTTGGGTAGAAGCGCACCCGCTGATACCTACTACATCGACCATCATGCTCCAGGGTCACACGCTGATGGGACGAGCAGTGTGCGACCTCATTCGGAAATACTATTTATACAGGCTCCCTTGAGCCAGTGGAGGTGACGACATCGAGATAACGCACCTGCGCGCCTTAAGAGGTATCTGGACCTATGAATATTTTCGGTAACCCACGCAGCAACCCCGTGCACATGCCTAATGCCTGCTGACGAGCGTTAATGAACGTGAAACACGTGTCCAGAGATGGCAAGCACACCAGTGAACACCCTCAAGACTCAAGACTCGGGTAGAAGCGCACCCGCTGATACCTACTACATCGACCATCATGCTCCGGGGTCAAACGCTGATGGGACGAGCAGTGTGCAACCTCATTCGGAAATACTATTTATACAGGCTCCCTTGAGCCGGTGGAGGTGACGACCTCGAGATAACGCACCTGCGAGCCTTAAAAGGTATCTGGACCTACGAATATTTTTGGCAGCCCACGCAGCAACCCCGTGCACACGCCTAATCCCTGCTGACGAGCGTTAATGAACGCAAAAACACGTGTCCAGGGATGGCAAGCACACCAGTGAACACCCTCAAGACTCAAGACTCAGGTAGAAGCGCACCCGCTGATACCTACTACATCGACCATCATGCTCCGGGGTCACACGCTGATGGGACGAGCAGTGTGCAACCTCATTCGGAAATACTATTTATACAGGCTCCTTTGAGCCGGTGGAGATGACGACCTCGAGATAACGCACCTGCGTGCCTTAAGAGGTATCTGGACCTATGAATATTTTTGGCAGCCCACGCAGCAACCCCGTGCACACGCCTAATCCCGGCTGACGAGCATTAATGAATGCGAAACACGTGTCCAGGGATGGCAAGCACACCAGTGAACACCCTCAAGACTCAAGACTCGGGTAGAAGCGCACCCGCTGATACCTACTACATCGACCATCATGCTCCGGGGTCACACGCTGATGGGACGAGCAGTGTGCGACCTCATTCGGAAATACTATTTATACAGGCTCCCTTGAGCCGGTGGAGGTGACGACCTCGAGATAACGCACCTGCGCGCCTTAAGAGGTATCTGGACCTACGAATATTTTCGGCAGCCCACGCAGCAACCCCGTGCACACGCCTAATTCCTGCTGATGAGTGTTAATGAACGCGAAACACTTGTCCATGGATGGCAAGCACACCAGTGAACACCCTCAAGACTCAAGACTCGGGTAGAAGCGCACCCGCTGATACCTACTACATCGACCATCATGCTCCAGGGTCACACGCTGATGGGACGAGCAGTGTGCGACCTCATTCGGAAATACTATTTATACAGGCTCCCTTGAGCCGGTGGAGGTGACGACCTCGAGATAACGCACCTGCGTGCCTTAAGAGGTATCTGGACCTATGAATATTTTTGGAAGCCCACGCAGCAACCCCGTGCACACGCCTAATCCCTGCTGATGAGCGTTAATGAATGCGAAACACGTGTCCAGGGATGGCAAGCACACCAGTGAACACCCTCAAGACTCAAGACTTGGGTAGAAGCGCACCCGCTGATACCTACTACATCGACCATCATGCTCCAGGGTCACACGCTGATGGGACGAGCAGTGTGCGACCTCATTCGGAAATACTATTTATACAGGCTCCCTTGAGCCAGTGGAGGTGACGACATCGAGATAACGCACCTGCGCGCCTTAAGAGGTATCTGGACCTATGAATATTTTCGGTAGCCCACGCAGCAACCCCGTGCACATGCCTAATGCCTGCTGACGAGCGTTAATGAACGTGAAACACGTGTCCAGGGATGGCAAGCACACCAGTGAACACCCTCAAGACTCAAGACTCGGGTAGAAGCGCACCCGCTGATACCTACTACATCGACCATCATGCTCCGGGGTCACCCTCTGATGGGACGAGCAGTGTGCAACCTCATTCGGAAATACTATTTATACAGGCTCCTTTGAGCCGGTGGAGGTGACGACCTCGAGATAACACACCTGCGCGCCTTAAGAGGTATCTGGACCAACGAATATTTTCGGCAGCCCACGCAGCAACCCCGTGCACACGCCTAATCCCTGCTGACGAGCATTAATGAACGCGAAACACGTGTCCAAGGATGGCAAGCACACCAGTGAACACCCTCAAGACTCAAGACTCGGGTAGAAGCGCACCAGCTGATACCTACTACTTCGACCATCATGCTCCAGGGTCACACGCTGATGGGACGAGCAGTGTGCGACCTCATTCGGAAATACTATTTATACAGGCTACCTTGAGCCGGTGGAGGTGACGGCCTCGAGATAACGCACCTGAGCTCCTTAAGAGGTATCTGGACCAACAAATATTTTCGGCAACCCACACAGCAACCCCGTGCACACGCCTAATCCCTGCTGACGAGCATTAATGAACGTGAAGCACGTGTCCAAGGATGGCAAGCACACCAGTGAACACCCTCAAGACTCAAGACTCGGGTAGAAGCGCACCCGCTGACACCTACTACATCGACCATCATGCTCCAGGGTCACACGCTGATGGGACGAGCAGTGTGCGACCTCATTCGGAAATACTATTTATACAGGCTCCCTTGAGCCGGTGGAGGTGACGACCTCGAGATAACGCACCTGCACGCCTTAAGAGGTATCTGGACCTGTGAATATTTTCGGCAGCCCGCGCAGCAACCCCGTGCACACGCCTAATTCCTGCTGACGAGTGTTAATGAACGCGAAACACGTGTCCATGGATGGCAAGCACACCAGTGAACACCCTCAAGACTCAAGACTCGGGTAGAAGCGCACCCGCTGATACCTACTACATCGACCATCATGCTCCAGGGTCACACGCTGATGGGACGAGCAGTGTGCGACCTCATTCGGAAATACTATTTATACAGGCTCCCTTGAGCCGGTGGAGGTGACGACCTCGAGATAACGCACCTGCGTGCCTTAAGAGGTATCTGGACCTATGAATATTTTTGGCAGCCCACGCAGCAACCCCGGGCACACGCCTAATCCCTGCTGATGAGCGTTAATGAATGCGAAACACGTGTCCAGGGATGGCAAGCACACCAGTGAACACCCTCAAGACTCAAGACTTGGGTAGAAGCGCACCCGCTGATACCTACTACATCGACCATCATGCTCCAGGGTCACACGCTGATGGGACGAGCAGTGTGCGACCTCATTCGGAAATACTATTTATACAGGCTCCCTTGAGCCAGTGGAGGTGACGACATCGAGATAACGCACCTGCGCGCCTTAAGAGGTATCTGGACCTATGAATATTTTCGGTAACCCACGCAGCAACCCCGTGCACATGCCTAATGCCTGCTGACGAGCGTTAATGAACGTGAAACACGTGTCCAGAGATGGCAAGCACACCAGTGAACACCCTCAAGACTCAAGACTCGGGTAGAAGCGCACCCGCTGATACCTACTACATCGACCATCATGCTCCGGGGTCAAACGCTGATGGGACGAGCAGTGTGCAACCTCATTCGGAAATACTATTTATACAGGCTCCCTTGAGCCGGTGGAGGTGACGACCTCGAGATAACGCACCTGCGAGCCTTAAAAGGTATCTGGACCTACGAATATTTTTGGCAGCCCACGCAGCAACCCCGTGCACACGCCTAATCCCTGCTGACGAGCGTTAATGAACGCAAAAACACGTGTCCAGGGATGGCAAGCACACCAGTGAACACCCTCAAGACTCAAGACTCAGGTAGAAGCGCACCCGCTGATACCTACTACATCGACCATCATGCTCCGGGGTCACACGCTGATGGGACGAGCAGTGTGCAACCTCATTCGGAAATACTATTTATACAGTCTCCTTTGAGCCGGTGGAGGTGACGACCTCGAGATAACGCACCTGCGTGCCTTAAGAGGTATCTGGACCTATGAATATTTTTGGCAGCCCACGCAGCAACCCCGTGCACACGCCTAATCCCGGCTGACGAGCATTAATGAATGCGAAACACGTGTCCAGGGATGGCAAGCACACCAGTGAACACCCTCAAGACTCAAGACTCGGGTAGAAGCGCACCCGCTGATACCTACTACATCGACCATCATGCTCCGGGGTCACACGCTGATGGGACGAGCAGTGTGCGACCTCATTCGGAAATACTATTTATACAGGCTCCCTTGAGCCGGTGGAGGTGACGACCTCGAGATAACGCACCTGCGCGCCTTAAGAGGTATCTGGACCTACGAATATTTTCGGCAGCCCACGCAGCAACCCCGTGCACACGCCTAATCCCTGCTGACGAGTGTTAATGAACGCGAAACACGTGTCCATGGATGGCAAGCACACCAGTGAACACCCTCAAGACTCAAGACTCGGGTAGAAGCGCACCCGCTGATACCTACTACATCGACCATCATGCTCCAGGGTCACACGCTGATGGGACGAGCAGTGTGCGACCTCATTCTGAAATACTATTTATACAGGCTCCCTTGAGCCAGTGGAGGTGACGACATTGAGATAAGACACCTGCGCGCCTTAAGAGGTATCTGGACCAACGAATATTTTCGGCAGCCCACGCAGCAACCCCGTGCACACGCCTAATCCCTGCTGACGAGCATTAATGAATATGAAACACGCGTCCAAGGATGGCAAGCACACCAGTGAACACCCTCAAGACTCAAGACTCGGGTAGAAGCGCACCTGCTGATACCTACTACTTCGACCATCTTGCTCCAGGGTCACACGCTGATGGGACGAGCAGTGTGCGACCTCATTCGGAAATACTATTTATACAGGCTCCCTTGAGCCGGTGGAGGTGACGACCTCGAGATAACGCACCTGCGCGCCTTAAGAGGTATCTGGACCTACGAATATTTTCGGCAGCCCACGCAGCAACCCCGTGCACACGCCTAATTCCTGCTGACGAGTGTTAATGAACACGAAACACGTGTCCATGGATGGCAAGCACACCAGTGAACACCCTCAAGACTCAAGACTCGGGAAGAAGCGCACCCGCTGATACCTACTACATCGACCATCATGCTCCAGGGTCACACGCTGATGGGACGAGCAGTGTGCGACCTCATTCGGAAATACTATTTATACAGGCTCCCTTGAGCCGGTGGAGGTGACGACCTCGAGATAACGCACCTGCGTGCCTTAAGAGGTATCTGGACCTATGAATATTTTTGGAAGCCCACGCAGCAACCCCGTGCACACGCCTAATCCCTGCTGATGAGCGTTAATGAATGCGAAACACGTGTCCAGGGATGGCAAGCACACCAGTGAACACCCTCAAGACTCAAGACTTGGGTAGAAGCGCACCCGCTGATACCTACTACATCGACCATCATGCTCCAGGGTCACACGCTGATGGGACGAGCAGTGTGCGACCTCATTCGGAAATACTATTTATACAGGCTCCCTTGAGCCAGTGGAGGTGACGACATCGAGATAACGCACCTGCGCGCCTTAAGAGGTATCTGGACCTATGAATATTTTTGGTAGCCCACGCAGCAACCCCGTGCACATGCCTAATGCCTGCTGACGAGCGTTAATGAACGTGAAACACGTGTCCAGGGATGGCAAGCACACCAGTGAACACCCTCAAGACTCAAGACTCGGGTAGAAGCGCACCCGCTGATACCTACTACATCGACCATCATGCTCCGGGGTCAAACGCTGATGGGACGAGCAGTGTGCAACCTCATTCGGAAATACTATTTATACAGGCTCCCTTGAGCCGGTGGAGGTGACGACCTCGAGATAACGCACCTGCGAGCCTTAAAAGGTATCTGGACCTACGAATATTTTTGGCAGCCCACGCAGCAACCCCGTGCACACGCCTAATCCCTGCTGACGAGCGTTAATGAACGCAAAAACACGTGTCCAGGGATGGCAAGCACACCAGTGAACACCCTCAAGACTCAAGACTCAGGTAGAAGCGCACCCGCTGATACCTACTACATCGACCATCATGCTCCAGGGTCACCCTCTGATGGGACGAGCAGTGTGCAACCTCATTCGGAAATACTATTTATACAGGCTCCTTTGAGCCGGTGGAGGTGACGACCTCGAGATAACGCACCTGCGTGCCTTAAGAGGTATCTGGACCTATGAATATTTTTGGCAGCCCACGCAGCAACCCCGTGCACACGCCTAATCCCGGCTGACGAGCATTAATAAATGCGAAACACGTGTCCAAGGATGGCAAGCACACCAGTGAACACCCTCAAGACTCAAGACTCGGGTAGAAGCGCACAAGCTGATACCTACTACTTCGACCATCATGCTCCAGGGTCACACGCTGATGGGACGAGCAGTGTGCGACCTCATTCGGAAATACTATTTATACAGGCTACCTTGAGCCGGTGGAGGTGACGGCCTCGAGATAACGCACCTGAGCTCCTTAAGAGGTATCTGGACCAACAAATATTTTCGGCAACCCACACAGCAACCCCGTGCACACGCCTAATCCCTGCTGACGAGCATTAATGAACGTGAAACACGTGTCCAAGGATGGCAAGCACACCAGTGAACACCCTCAAGACTCAAGACTCGGGTAGAAGCGCACCCGCTGACACCTACTACATCGACCATCATGCTCCAGGGTCACACGCTGATGGGAGGAGCAGTGTGCGACCTCATTCGGAAATACTATTTATACAGGCTCCCTTGAGCCGGTGGAGGTGACGACCTCGAGATAACGCACCTGCGCGCCTTAAGAGGTATCTGGACCTATGAATATTTTCGGCAGCCCGCGCAGCAACCCCGTGCACACGCCTAATTCCTGCTGACGAGTGTTAATGAACGCGAAACACGTGTCCATGGATGGCAAGCACACCAGTGAACACCCTCAAGACTCAAGACTCGGGTAGAAGCGCACCCGCTGATACCTACTACATCGACCATCATGCTCCAGGGTCACACGCTGATGGGACGAGCAGTGTGCGACCTCATTCGGAAATACTATTTATACAGGCTCCCTTGAGCCGGTGGAGGTGACGACCTCGAGATAACGCACCTGCGTGCCTTAAGAGGTATCTGGACCTATGAATATTTTTGGCAGCCCACGCAGCAACCCCGTGCACACGCCTAATCCCTGCTGATGAGCGTTAATGAATGCGAAACACGTGTCCAGGGATGGCAAGCACACCAGTGAACACCCTCAAGACTCAAGACTTGGGTAGAAGCGCACCCGCTGATACCTACTACATCGACCATCATGCTCCAGGGTCACACGCTGATGGGACGAGCAGTGTGCGACCTCATTCGGAAATACTATTTATACAGGCTCCCTTGAGCCAGTGGAGGTGACGACATCGAGATAACGCACCTGCGCGCCTTAAGAGGTATCTGGACCTATGAATATTTTCGGTAACCCACGCAGCAACCCCGTGCACATGCCTAATGCCTGCTGACGAGCGTTAATGAACATGAAACACGTGTCCAGGGATGGCAAGCACACCAGTGAACACCCTCAAGACTCAAGACTCGGGTAGAAGCGCACCCGCTGATACCTACTACATCGACCATCATGCTCCGGGGTCAAACGCTGATGGGACGAGCAGTGTGCAACCTCATTCGGAAATACTATTTATACAGGCTCCCTTGAGCCGGTGGAGGTGACGACCTCGAGATAACGCACCTGCGAGCCTTAAAAGGTATCTGGACCTACGAATATTTTTGGCAGCCCACGCAGCAACCCCGTGCACACGCCTAATCCCTGCTGACGAGCGTTAATGAACGCAAAAACACGTGTCCAGGGATGGCAAGCACACCAGTGAACACCCTCAAGACTCAAGACTCAGGTAGAAGCGCACCCGCTGATACCTACTACATCGACCATCATGCTCCGGGGTCACACGCTGATGGGACGAGCAGTGTGCAACCTCATTCGGAAATACTATTTATACAGGCTCCTTTGAGCCGGTGGAGGTGACGACCTCGAGATAACGCACCTGCGTGCCTTAAGAGGTATCTGGACCTATGAATATTTTTGGCAGCCCACGCAGCAACCCCGTGCACACGCCTAATCCCGGCTGACGAGCATTAATGAATGCGAAACACGTGTCCAGGGATGGCAAGCACACCAGTGAACACCCTCAAGACTCAAGACTCGGGTAGAAGCGCACCCGCTGATACCTACTACATCGACCTTCATGCTCCGGGGTCACACGCTGATGGGACGAGCAGTGTGCGACCTCATTCGGAAATACTATTTATACAGGCTCCCTTGAGCCGGTGGAGGTGACGACCTCGAGATAACGCACCTGCGCGCCTTAAAAGGTATCTGGACCTACGAATATTTTCGGCAGCCCACGCAGCAACCCCGTGCACACGCCTAATCCCGGCTGACGAGTGTTAATGAACGCGAAACACGTGTCCATGGATGGCAAGCACACCAGTGAACACCCTCAAGACTCAAGACTCGGGTAGAAGCGCACCCGCTGATACCTACTACATCGACCATCATGCTCCAGGGTCACACGCTGATGGGACGAGCAGTGTGCGACCTCATTCTGAAATACTATTTATACAGGCTCCCTTGAGCCAGTGGAGGTGACGACATTGAGATAAGACACCTGCGCGCCTTAAGAGGTATCTGGACCAACGAATATTTTCGGCAGCCCACGCAGCAACCCCGTGCACACGCCTAATCCCTGCTGACGAGCATTAATGAATATGAAACACGCGTCCAAGGATGGCAAGCACACCAGTGAACACCCTCAAGACTCAAGACTCGGGTAGAAGCGCACCTGCTGATACCTACTACTTCGACCATCTTGCTCCAGGGTCACACGCTGATGGGACGAGCAGTGTGCGACCTCATTCGGAAATACTATTTATACAGGCTCCCTTGAGCCGGTGGAGGTGACGACCTCGAGATAACGCACCTGCGCGCCTTAAGAGGTATCTGGACCAACGAATATTTTCGGCAGCCCACGCAGCAACCCCGTGCACACGCCTAATCCCTGCTGACGAGCATTAATGAACGTGAAACACGTGTCCAAGGATGGCAAGCACACCAGTGAACACCCTCAAGACTCAAGACTCGGGTAGAAGCGCACCCGCTGATACCTACTACATCAACCATCATGCTCCAGGGTCACACGCTGATGGGACGAGCAGTTTGCGACCTCATTCGGAAATACTATTTACACAGGCTCCCTTGAGCCGGTGGAGGTGACGACCTCGAGATAACGCACCTGCGCGCCTTAAGAGGTATCTGGACCTACGAATATTTTCGGCAGCCCACGCAGCAACCCCGTGCACACGCCTAATCCCTGCTGACGAGCGTTAATGAATGCGAAACACGTGTCCAGGGATGGCAAGCACACCAGTGAACACCCTCAAGACTCAAGACTCGGGTAGAAGCGCACCCGCTGATACATACTACATCGACCATCATGCTCCAGGGTCACATGCTGATGGGACGAGCAGTGTGCGACCTCATTCTGAAATACTATTTATACAGGCTCCCTTGAGCCAGTGGAGGTGACGACATTGAGATAACACACCTGCGCGCCTTAAGAGGTATCTGGACCAACGAATATTTTCGGCAGCCCACGCAGCAACCCCGTGCACACGCCTAATCCCTGCTGACGAGCATTAATGAACGCGAAACACGTGTCCAAGGATGGCAAGCACACCAGTGAACACCCTCAAGACTCAAGACTCGGGTAGAAGCGCACCCGCTGATACCTACTACTTCGACCATCTTGCTCCAGGGTCACACGCTGATGGGACGAGCAGTGTGCGACCATTTTTTGGAAATACCATTTATACAGGCTCCCTTGAGCCGGTGGAGGTGACGACCTCGAGATAACGCACCTGCGCGCCTTAAGAGGTATCAGTACCAACGAATATTTTCGGCAGCCCACGCAGCAACCCCGTGCACACGCCTAATCCCTGCTGACGAGCATTAATGAACGTGAAACACGTGTCCAAGGATGGCAAGCACACCAGTGAACACCCTCAAGACTCAAGACTCGGGTAGAAGCGCACCCGCTGATACCTACTACATCAACCATCATGCTCCTGGGTCACACGCTGATGGGACGAGCAGTGTGCGACCTCATTCGGAAATACTATTTATACAGGCTCCCTTGAGCCGGTGGAGGTGATGACCTCGAGATAACGCACCTGCGCGCCTTAAGAGGTATCTGGACCTACGAATATTTTCGGCAGCCCACGCCGCAACCCCGTGCACACCCCTAATCCCTGCTGACGAGCGTTAATGAATGCGAAACACGTGTCCAGGGATGGCAAGCACACCAGTGAACACCCTCAAGACTCAAGACTCGGGTAGAAGCGCACCCGCTGATACCTACTACATCGACCATCATGCTCCAGGGTCACACGCTGATGGGACGAGCAGTGTGCGACCTCATTCGGAAATACTATTTATACAGGCTCCCTTGAGTCAGTGGAGGTGACGACATCGAGATAACGCACCTGCGCGCCTTAAGAGGTATCTGGACCTACGAATATTTTCGGCAGCCCACGCAGCAACCCCGTGCACACGCCTAATGTTTGCTGACGAGCGTTAATGAATGTGAAACACGTGTCCAGGGATGGCAAGCACACCAGTGAACACCCTCAAGACTCAAGACTCTGGTAGAAGCGCACCCGCTGATACCTACTACATCGACCACCATGCTACGGGGTCAAACGTTGATGGGACGAGCAGTGTGCGACCTCATTCGGAAATACTATTTATACAGGCTCCCTTGAGCCGGTGGAGGTGACGACCTCGAGATAACGCACCTGCGCGCCTTAAGAGGTATCTGGACAACGAATATTTTCGGCAGCCCACGCAGCAACCCCGTGCACACGCCTAATCCCTGCTGACGAGCATTAATGAACGCAAAACACGTGTCCAAGGATGGCAAGCACACCAGTGAACACCCTCAAGACTCAAGACTCGGGTAGAAGCGCACCCGCTGAGACCTACTACATCGACCATCATGCTCCAGGGTCACACACTGATGGGACGAGCAGTGTGTGACCTCATTCAGAAATACTATTTATACAGGCTCCCTTGAGCCGGTGGAGGTGACGACCTCGAGATAACGCACCTGCGCGCCTTAAGAGGTATCTGGACCTACGAATATTTTCGGCAGCCCACGCAGCAACCCCGTGCACACCCCTAATCCCTGCTGACGAGCGTTAATGAATGCGAAACACGTGTCCAGGGATGGCAAGCACACCAGTGAACACCCTCAAGACTCAAGACTTGGGTAGAAGCGCACCCGCTGATACCTACTACATCGACCATCATGCTCCAGGGTCACACGCTGATGGGACGAGCAGTGTGCGACCTCATTCGGAAATACTATTTATACAGGCTCCCTTGAGCCAGTGGAGGTGACGACATCGAGATAACGCACCTGCGCGCCTTAAGAGGTATCTGGACCTACGAATATTTTCGGTAGCCCACGCAGCAACCCCGTGCACACGCCTAATGCCTGCTGACGAGTGTTAATGAACGTGAAACACGTGTCCAGGGATGGCAAGCACACCAGTGAACACCCTCAAGACTCAAGACTCGGGTAGAAGCGCACCCGCTGATACCTACTACATCGACCATCATGCTCCGGGGTCAAACGCTGATGGGACGAGCAGTGTGCAACCTCATTCGGAAATACTATTTATACAGGCTCCCTTGAGCCGGTGGAGGTGACGACCTCGAGATAACGCACCTGCGAGCCTTAAAAGGTATCTGGACCTACGAATATTTTTGGCAGCCCACGCAGCAACCCCGTGCACACGCCTAATCCCTGCTGACGAGCGTTAATGAACGCAAAAACACGTGTCCAGGGATGGCAAGCACACCAGTGAACACCCTCAAGACTCAAGACTCAGGTAGAAGCGCACCCGCTGATACCTACTACATCGACCATCATGATCCGGGGTCACACGCTGATGGGACGAGCAGTGTGCAACCTCATTCGGAAATACTATTTATACAGGCTCCCTTGAGCCGGTGGAGGTGACGACCTCGAGATAACGCACCTGCGTGCCTTAAGAGGTATCTGGACCTATGAATATTTTTGGCAGCCCACGCAGCAACCCCGTGCACACGCCTAATCCCGGCTGATGAGCATTAATGAATGCGAAACACGTGTCCAGGGATGGCAAGCACACCAGTGAACACCCTCAAGACTCAAGACTCGGGTAGAAGCGCACCCGCTGATACCTACTACATCGACCATCATGCTCCGGGGTCACACGCTGATGGGACGAGCAGTGTGCGACCTCATTCGGAAATACTATTTATACAGGCTCCCTTGAGCCGGTGGAGGTGACGACCTCGAGATAACGCACCTGCGCGCCTTAAGAGGTATCTGGACCTACGAATATTTTCGGCAGCCCACGCAGCAACCCCGTGCACACGCCTAATCCCTGCTGACGAGTGTTAATGAACGCGAAACACGTGTCCATGGATGGCAAGCACACCAGTGAACACCCTCAAGACTCAAGACTCGGGTAGAAGCGCACCCGCTGATACCTACTACATCGACCATCATGCTCCAGGGTCACACGCTGATGGGACGAGCAGTGTGCGACCTCATTCTGAAATAATATTTATACAGGCTCCCTTGAGCCAGTGGAGGTGACGACATTGAGATAACACACCTGTGCGCCTTAAGAGGTATCTGGACCAACGAATATTTTCGGCAGCCCACGCAGCAACCCCGTGCACACGCCTAATCCCTGCTGACGAGCATTAATGAACGCAAAACACGTGTCCAAGGATGGCAAGCACACCAGTGAACACCCTCAAGACTCAAGACTCGGGTAGAAGCGCACCAGCTGATACCTACTACTTCGATCATCATGCTCCAGGGTCACACGCTGATGGGACGAGCAGTGTGCGACCTCATTCGGAAATACTATTTATACAGGCTCCCTTGAGCCGGTGGAGGTGACGGCCTCGAGATAACGCACCTGAGCTCCTTAAGAGGTATCTGGACCAACAAATATTTTCGGCAGCCCACACAGCAACCCCGTGCACACGCCTAATCCCTGCTGACGAGCATTAATGAACATGAAACACGTGTCCAAGGATGGCAAGCACACCAGTGAACACCCTCAAGACTCAAGACTCGGGTAGAAGCGCACCCGCTGATACCTACTACATCGACCATCATGCTCCAGGGTCACACGCTGATGGGACGAGCAGTGTGCGACCTCATTCGGAAATACTATTTATACAGGCTCCCTTCAGCCAGTGGAGGTGACGACATCGAGATAACGCACCTGCGCGCCTTAAGAGGTATCTGGACCTACGAATATTTTCGGCAGCCCACGCAGCAACCCCGTGCACACGCCTAATGCCTGCTGACGAGCGTTAATGAACGTGAAACACGTGTCCAGGGATGGCAAGCACACCAGTGAACACCCTCAAGACTCAAGACTCGGGTAGAAGCGCACCCGCTGATACCTACTACATTGACCACCATGCTACGGGGTCACACGCTGATGGGTTGAGCAGTGTGCGACCTCATTCGGAAATACTATTTATACAGGCTCCCTTGAGCTGGTGGAGGTGACGACCTCGACATAACGCACCCGCGCGCCTTAAGAGGTATCTGGACAAGCGAATATTTTCGGCAGCCCACGCAGCAACCCCTTGCACACGCCTAATCCCTGCTGACGAGCATTAATGAACGTGAAACACGTGTCCAAGGATGGCAAGCACACCAGTGAACACCCTCAAGACTCAAGACTCGGATAGTAGAGCATCCGCTGATACCTACTACATCGACCATCATGCTCCAGGGTCACACACTGATGGGACGAGCAGTGTGCGACCTCATTCGGAAATACTATTTATACTGGTTCCCTTGAGCCGGTGGAGGTGAGGACCTCGAGATAACTCACCTGCGCGCCTTAAGAGGTATCTGGACCTACGAATATTTTCGGCAGCCCATGCAGCAACCCCGTGCACACCCCTAATCCCTGTTGAGGAGCGTTAATGAATGCGAAACACGTGTCCAGGGATGGCAAGCACACCAGTGAACACCCTCAAGACTCAAGACTCGGGTAGAAGCGCACCCTCTGCTACCTACTACATCGACCATCATGCTCCAGGGTCACATGCTGATGGGACGAGCAGTGTGCGACCTCATTCGGAAATACTATTTATACAGGCTCCCTTGAGCCAGTGGAGGTGACGACATCGATATAACGCACCTGCGCGCCTTAAGAGGTATCTGGACCTACGAATATTTTCGGCAGCCCACGCAGCAACCCCGTGCACACGCCTAATGCCTGCAGACGAGCGTTAATGAACGTGAAACACGTGTCCAGGGATGGCAAGCACACCAGTGAACACCCTCAAGACTCAAGACTCCGGTAGAAGCGCACCCGCTGATACCTACTACATCGACCACCATGCTCCGGGGTCACACGCTGATGGGACGAGCAGTGTGCGACCTCATTCGGAAATACTATTTATACAGGCTCCCTTGAGCCGGTGGAGGTGACGACCTCGAGATAACGCACCTGCGCGCCTTAAGAGGTATCTGGACCAACAAATATTTTCGGCAGCCCACACAGCAACCCCGTGCACACGCCTAATCCCTGCTGACGAGCATTAATGAACGTGAAACACGTGTCCAAGGATGGCAAGCACACCAGTGAACACCCTCAAGACTCAAGACTCGGGTAGAAGCGCACTCGCTGATACCTACTACATCGACCATCATGCTCCAGGGTCACACGCTGATGGGACGAGCAGTGTGCGACCTCATTCGGAAATACTATTTATACCGGCTCCCTTGAGCCGGTGGAGGTGACGACCTCGAGATAACGCACCTGCGCGCCTTAAGAGGTATCTGGACCTACGAATATTTTCGGCAGCCCACGCAGCAACCCGTGCACACCCCTAATCCCTGCTGACGAGCGTTAATGAATGCAAAACACGTGTCCAGGGATGGCAAGCACACCAGTGAACTCCCTCAAGACTCAAGACTCGGGTAGAAGCGCACCCGCTGATACCTACTACATCGACCATCATGCTCCAGGGTCACACGCTGATGGGACGAGCAGTGTGCGACCTCATTCGGAAATACTATTTATACAGGCTCCCTTGAGCCAGTGGAGGTGACGACATCGAGATAACGCACCTGCGCGCCTTAAGAGGTATCTGGACCTACGAATATTTTCGGCAGCCCACGCAGCAACCCCGTGCACACCCCTAATCCCTGCTGACGAGCGTTAATGAATGCGAAACACGTGTCCAGGTATGGCAAGCACACCAGTGAACACCCTCAAGACTCAAGACTCGGGTAGAAGCGCACCCGCTGATACCTACTACATCGACCATCATGCTCCGGGGTCACACGCTGATGGGACGAGCAGTGTGCGACCTCATTCGGAAATACTATTTATAAAAGCTCCCTTGAGCCGGTGGAGGTGACGACCTCGAGATAACGCACCTGAGTGCCTTAAGAGGTATCTGGACCTATGAATATTTTCGGCAGCCCACACAGCAACCCCGTGCACACGCCTAATCCCTGCTGACGCGCGTTAATGAACGCGAAACACGTGTCCAGGGATGGCAAGCACACCAGTGAACACCCTCAAGACTCAAGACTCGGGTAGAAGCGCACCCGCTGATACCTACTACATCGACCATCATGCTCCGGGGTCACACGCTGAAAGGGACGAGCAGTGTGCGACCTCATTCGGAAATACTATTTATACAGGCTCCCTTGAGCCGGTGGAGGTGACGACCTCGACATAACGCACCTGCGCGCCTTAAGAGGTATCTGGACCTACGAATATTTTCGGCAGCCCACGCAGCAACCCTGTGCACACGCCTAATCCCTGCTGACGAGCGTTAATGAACGCGAAACACGTGTCCATGGATGGCAAGCACACCAGTGAACACCCTCAAGACTCAAGACTCGGGTAGAAGCGCACCGGCTGATACCTACTACATCGACCAACATGCTCCAGGGTCACACGCTGATGGGATGAGCAGTGTGCGACCTCATTCGGAAATACTATTTATACAGGCTCCCTTGAGCCGGTGGAGGTGACGACCTCGAGATAACGCACCTGCGCGCCTTAAGAGGTATCTGGACCTACGAATATTTTCGGCAGCCCACGCAGCAACCCCGTGCACTCGCCTAATCCCTGCTGACGAGCGTTAATGAATGCGAAACACGTGTCCAGGGATGGCAAGCACACCAGTGAACACCCTCAAGACTCAAGACTCGGGTAGAAGCGTACCCGCTGATACCTACTACATCGACCATCATGCTCCAGGGTCACACGCTGATGGGACGAGCAGTGTGCGACCTCATTCTGAAATACTATTTATACAGGCTCCCTTGAGCCAGTGGAGGTGACGACATTGAGATAACACACCTGCGCGCCTTAAGAGGTATCTGGACCAACAAATATTTTCGGCAGCCCACGCAGCAACCCCGTGCACACGCCTAATCCCTGCTGACGAGCATTAATGAACGCGAAACACGTGTCCAAGGATGGCAAGCACACCAGTGAACACCCTCAAGACTCAAGACTCGGGTAGAAGCGCACCAGCTGATACCTACTACTTTGACCATCATGCTCCAGGGTCACACGCTGATGGGACGAGCAGTGTGCAACCTCATTCGGAAATACTATTTATACAGGCTACCTTGAGCCGGTGGAGGTGACGGCCTCGAGATAACGCACCTGAGCTCCTTAAGAGGTATCTGGACCAACAAATATTTTCGGCAGCCCACACAGCAACCCCGTGCACACGCCTAATCCCTGCTGACGAGCATTAATGAACGTGAAACACGTGTCCAAGGATGGCAAGCACACCAGTGAACACCCTCAAGACTGAAGACTCGGGTAGAAGCGCATCCGCTGACACCTACTACATCGACCATCATGCTCCAGGGTCACACGCTGATGGGACGAGCAGTGTGCGACCTCATTCGGAAATACTATTTATACCGGCTCCCTTGAGCCGGTGGAGGTGACGACCTCGAGATAACGCACCTGCGCGCCTTAAGAGGTATCTGGACCTACGAATATTTTCGGCAGCCCACGCAGCAACCCCGTGCACACGCCTAATCCCTGCTGACGAGCGTTAATGAATGCGAAACAAGTGTCCAGGGATGGCAAGCACACCAGTGAACACCCTCAAGACTCAAGACTCGGGTAGAAGCGCACCCGCTGATACCTACTACACCGACCATCACGCTCCAGGGTCACACGCTGATGGGACGAGCAGTGTGCGACCTCATTCTGAAATACTATTTATACAGGCTCCCTTGAGCCAGTGGAGGTGACGACATTGAGATAACACACCTGCGCGCCTTAAGAGGTATCTGGACCAACGAATATTTTCGGCAGCCCACACAGCAACCCCGTGCACACGCCTAATCCCTGCTGACGAGCATTAATGAATATGAAACACGCGTCCAAGGATGGCAAGCACACCAGTGAACACCCTCAAGACTCGGGTAGAAGTGCACCCGCTGATACCTACTACTTCGACCATCTTGCTCCAGGGTCACACGCTGATGGGACGAGCAGTGTGCGACCTCATTCGGAAATACTATTTATACAGGCTCCCTTGAGCCGGTGGAGGTGACGACCTCGAGATAACGCACCTGCGCGCCTTAAGAGGTATCTGGACCAACGAATATTTTCGGCAGCCCACGCAGCAACCCCGTGCACACGCCTAATCCCTGCTGACGAGCATTAATGAACGTGAAACACGTGTCCAAGGATGGCAAGCACACCAGTGAACCCCCTCAAGACTCAAGACTCGGGTAGAAGCGCACCCGCTGATACCTACTACATCAACCATCATGCTCCTGGGTCACACGCTGATGGGACGAGCAGTGTGCGACCTCATTCGGAAATACTATTTATACAGGCTCCCTTGAGCCGGTGGAGGTGACGACCTCGAGATAACGCACCTGCGTGCCTTAAGAGGTATCTGGACCTATGAATATTTTTGGCAGCCCACGCAGCAACCCCGTGCACACGCCTAATCCCGGCTGACGAGCATTAATGAACGCGAAACACGTGTCCAGGGATGGCAAGCACACCAGTGAACACCCTCAAGACTCGGGTAGAAGCGCACCCGCTGATACCTACTACATCGACCATCATGCTCCAGGGTCACACGCTGATGGGACGAGCAGTGTGCGACCTCATTCGGAAATACTATTTATACAGGCTCCCTTGAGCCAGTGGAGGTGACGACATCGAGATAACGCACCTGCGCGCCTTAAGAGGTATCTGGACCTACGAATATTTTCGGCAGCCCACGCAGCAACCCCGTGCACACGCCTAATCCCTGCTGACGAGCGTTAATGAATGCGAAACACGTGTCCAGGGATGGCAAGCACACCAGTGAACACCCTCAAGACTCAAGACTCGGGTAGAAGCGCACCCGCTGATACATACTACATCGACCATCATGCTCCAGGGTCACACGCTGATGGGACGAGCAGTGTGCGACCTCATTCTGAAATACTATTTATACAGGCTCCCTTGAGCCAGTGGAGGTGACGACATTGAGATAACACACCTGCGCGCCTTAAGAGGTATCTGGACCAACGAATATTTTCGGCAGCCCACGCAGCAACCCCGTGCACACGCCTAATCCCTGCTGACGAGCATTAATGAACGCGAAACACGTGTCCAAGGATGGCAAGCACACCAGTGAACACCCTCAAGACTCAAGACTCGGGTAGAAGCGCACCCGCTGATACCTACTACTTCGACCATCTTGCTCCAGGGTCACACGCTGATGGGACGAGCAGTGTGCGACCTCATTCGGAAATACTATTTATACAGGCTCCCTTGAGCCGGTGGAGGTGACGACCTCGAGATAACGCACCTGCGCGCCTTAAGAGGTATCAGTACCAACGAATATTTTCGGCAGCCCACGCAGCAACCCCGTGCACACGCCTAATCCCTGCTGACGAGCATTAATGAACGTGAAACACGTGTCCAAGGATGGCAAGCACACCAGTGAACACCCTCAAGACTCAAGACTCGGGTAGAAGCGCACCCGCTGATACCTACTACATCAACCATCATGCTCCTGGGTCACACGCTGATGGGACGAGCAGTGTGCGACCTCATTCGGAAATACTATTTATACAGGCTCCCTTGAGCCGGTGGAGGTGATGACCTCGAGATAACGCACCTGCGCGCCTTAAGAGGTATCTGGACCTACGAATATTTTCGGCAGCCCACGCAGCAACCCCGTGCACACCCCTAATCCCTGCTGACGAGCTTTAATGAATGCGAAACACGTGTCCAGGGATGGCAAGCACACCAGTGAACACCCTCAAGACTCAAGACTCGGGTAGAAGCGCACCCGCTGATACCTACTACATCGACCATCATGCTCCAGGGTCACACGCTGATGGGACGAGCAGTGTGCGACCTCATTCGGAAATACTATTTATACAGGCTCCCTTGAGTCAGTGGAGGTGACGACATCGAGATAACGCACCTGCGCGCCTTAAGAGGTATCTGGACCTACGAATATTTTCGGCAGCCCACGCAGCAACCCCGTGCACACGCCTAATGCCTGCTGACGAGCGTTAATGAACGTGAAACACGTGTCAAGGGATGGCAAGCACACCAGTGAACACCCTCAAGACTCAAGACTCTGGTAGAAGCGCACCCGCTGACACCTACTACATCGACCATCATGCTACGGGGTCAAACGCTGATGGGACGAGCAGTGTGCGACCTCATTCGGAAATACTATTTATACAGGCTCCCTTGAGCCGGTGGAGGTGACGACCTCGAGATAACGCACCTGCGCGCCTTAAGAGGTATCTGGACAACGAATATTTTCGGCAGCCCACGCAGCAACCCCGTGCACACGCCTAATCCCTGCTGACGAGCATTAATGAACGCGAAACACGTGTCCAAGGATGGCAAGCACACCAGTGAACACCCTCAAGACTCAAGACTCGGGTAGAAGCGCACCCGCTGAGACCTACTACATCGACCATCATGCTCCAGGGTCACACACTGATGGGACGAGCAGTGTGTGACCTCATTCAGAAATACTATTTATACAGGCTCCCTTGAGCCGGTGGAGGTGACGACCTCGAGATAACGCACCTGCGCGCCTTAAGAGGTATCTGGACCTACGAATATTTTCGGCAGCCCAGGCAGCAACCCCGTGCACACCCCTAATCCCTGCTGACGAGCGTTAATGAATGCGAAACACGTGTCCAGGGATGGCAAGCACACCAGTGAACACCCTCAAGACTCAAGACTTGGGTAGAAGCGCACCCGCTGATACCTACTACATCGACCATCATGCTCCAGGGTCACACGCTGATGGGATGAGCAGTGTGCGACCTCATTCGGAAATACTATTTATACAGGCTCCCTTGAGCCAGTGGAGGTGACGACATCGAGATAACGCACCTGCGCGCCTTAAGAGGTATCTGGACCTACGAATATTTTCGGTAGCCCACGCAGCAACCCCGTGCACACGCCTAATGCCTGCTGACGAGCGTTAATGAACGTGAAACACGTGTCCAGGGATGGCAAGCACACCAGTGAACACCCTCAAGACTCAAGACTCGGGTAGAAGCGCACCCGCTGACACCTACTACATCGACCATCATGCTCTGGGGTCAAACGCTGATGGGACGAGCAGTGTGCAACCTCATTCGGAAATACTATTTATACAGGCTCCCTTGAGCCGTTGGAGGTGACGACCTCGAGATAACGCACCTGCGAGCCTTAAAAGGTATCTGGACCTACGAATATTTTTGGCAGCCCACGCAGCAACCCCGTGCACACGCCTAATCCCTGCTGACGAGCGTTAATGAACGCAAAAACACGTGTCCAGGGATGGCAAGCACACTAGTGAACACCCTCAAGACTCAAGACTCAGGTAGAAGCGCACCCGCTGATACCTACTACATCGACCATCATGATCCGGGATCACACGCTGATGGGACGAGCAGTGTGCAACCTCATTCGGAAATACTATTTATACAGGCTCCCTTGAGCCGGTGGAGGTGACGACCTCGAGATAACGCACCTGCGTGCCTTAAGAGGTATCTGGACCTATGAATATTTTTGGCAGCCCACGCAGCAACCCCGTGCACACGCCTAATCCCGGCTGATGAGCATTAATGAATGCGAAACACGTGTCCAGGGATGGCAAGCACACCAGTGAACACCCTCAAGACTCAAGACTCGGGTAGAAGCGCACCCGCTGATACCTACTACATCGACCATCATGCTCCGGGGTCACACGCTGATGGGACGAGCAGTGTGCGACCTCATTCGGAAATACTATTTATACAGGCTCCCTTGAGCCGGTGGAGGTGACGACCTCGAGATAACGCACCTGCGCGCCTTAAGAGGTATCTGGACCTACGAATATTTTCGGCAGCCCACGCAGCAACCCCGTGCACACGCCTAATCCCTGCTGATGAGTGTTAATGAACGCGAAACACGTGTCCATGGATGGCAAGCACACCAGTGAACACCCTCAAGACTCAAGACTCGGGTAGAAGCGCACCCGCTGATACCTACTACATCGACCATCATGCTCCAGGGTCACACGCTGATGGGACGAGCAGTGTGCGACCTCATTCTGAAATACTATTTATACAGGCTCCCTTGAGCCAGTGGAGGTGACGACATTGAGATAACACACCTGTGCGCCTTAAGAGGTATCTGGACCAACGAATATTTTCGGCAGCCCACGCAGCAACCCCGTGCACACGCCTAATCCCTGCTGACGAGCATTAATGAACGCAAAACACGTGTCCAAGGATGGCAAGCACACCAGTGAACACCCTCAAGACTCAAGACTCGGGTAGAAGCGCACCAGCTGATACCTACTACTTCGACCATCATGCTCCAGGGTCACACGCTGATGGGACGAGCAGTGTGCGACCTCATTCGGAAATACTATTTATACAGGCTCCCTTGAGCCGGTGGAGGTGACGGCCTCGAGATAACACACCTGTGCGCCTTAAGAGGTATCTGGACCAACAAATATTTTCGGCAGCCCACACAGCAACCCCGTGCACACGCCTAATCCCTGCTGACGAGCATTAATGAACGTGAAACACGTGTCCAAGGATGGCAAGCACACCAGTGAACACCCTCAAGACTCAAGACTCGGGTAGAAGCGCACCCGCTGATACCTACTACATCGACCATCATGCTCCAGGGTCACACGCTGATGGGACGAGCAGTGTGCGACCTCATTCGGAAATACTATTTATACCGGCTCCCTTGAGCCGGTGGAGGTGACGACCTCGAGATAACGCACCTGCGCGCCTTAAGAGGTATCTGGACCTACGAATTTTTTCGGCAGCCCACGCAGCAACCCCGTGCACACCCCTAATCCCTGCTGACGAGCGTTAATGAATGCGAAACACGTGTCCAGGTATGGCAAGCACACCAGTGAACACCTTCAAGACTCAAGACTCGGGTAGAAGCGCACCCGCTGATACCTACTACATCGACCATCATGCTCCAGAGTCACACACTGATGGGACGAGCAGTGTGCGACCTCATTCGGAAATACTATTTATACAGGCTCCCTTGAGCCAGTGGAGGTGAAGACATCGAGATAACGCACCTGCGCACCTTAAGAGGTATCTGGACCTACGAATATTTTCGGCAGCCCACGCAGCAACCCCGTGCACACACCTAATGCCTGCTGACGAGCGTTAATGAACGTGAAACACGTGTCCAGGGATGGCAAGCACACCAGTGAACACCCTCAAGACTCAAGACTCGGGTAGAAGCGCACCCGCTGATACCTACTACATTGACCACCATGCTACGGGGTCACACGCTGATGGGTTGAGCAGTGTGCGACCTTATTCGGAAATACTATTTATACAGGCTCCCTTGAGCCGGTGGAGGTGACGACCTCGAGATAACGCACCCGCGCGCCTTAAGAGGTATCTGGACCAACGAATATTTTCGGCAGCCCACACAGCAACCCCTTGCACACGCCTAATCCCTGCTGACGAGCATTAATGAACGCGAAACACGTGTCCAAGGATGGCAAGCACACCACTGGTTCCCTTGAGCCGGTGGAGGTGAGGACCTCGAGATAACGCACCTGCGCGCCTTAAGAGGTATCTGGACCTACGAATATTTTCGGCAGCCCATGCAGCAACCCCGTGCACACCCCTAATCCCTGTTGACGAGCGTTAATGAATGCGAAACACGTGTCCAGGGATGGCAAGCACACCAGTGAACACCCTCAAGACTCAAGACTCGGGTAGAAGCGCACCCGCTGCTACCTACTACATCGACCATCATGCTCCAGGGTCACATGCTGATGGGACGAGCAGTGTGCGACCTCATTCGGAAATACTCTTTATACAGGCTCCCTTGAGCCAGTGGAGGTGACGACATCGAGATAACGCACCTGCGCGCCTTAAGAGGTATCTGGACCTACGAATAATTATGTGTATAAATCTTTATTCGGTAAAATTGATCACCATAAAAGACAACGTATACATTTTAAAATACATTTCATCAAGATGTACTAGCAACAACAAAGTTTGACCATAATTAAAATACGACTGAACACTATCACAATTAATAAGACCACGGGCAAAAATACTCCAGGCACTCAAGGTAGGCGGCTTCAAATAGCTCCACTGAGGGTGGATAGTGGCCTTGCAATCATTCCCAGGGATCTTGATCTAATAATCCAGGCACTACTTAAAAACTTTGCCACCCCGCATATCAATGAGGTAGATGATAGATCCGTTGTAATCACTCGTAGGGCCGAGCGATGGCACCTCATCCCCAGTCCTTTACAAACTGGTTTCAGCCAGTTTTTCCGAGCCACTTTATACGCAGGGCAGGCAAAAAGAAGATGGGCCACAGACTCTTTAGGGGCCGCACAGCCGGGGCAAGATCGTGAGGGGCCATCCTGATTGGACCATTTTGAAGTAAATTCATGTACCGGGAGAGTGCCGTACCTTAATTTTAAATAAAGGGCCCTATCTAGCGGCTTGGTTATCAAGTCAAGAAAGGGTTCAAGTTTCCTTACCCACTTACACTCAAGAAAATACTCTGTAAGTGAACCCCCTGAAATACTGCGTGATGCTTCGGCCTGAACCCAATCCCAATATAGTTTCTTGATCACCATTTTGGGCGGGGGCGCTTGGGACTCCCATACATCTCTCAAACCCAATTGGGAGACTAATAGCCTCAGATTTTTCAGCCAGCCAATTTTGAAACCAGAATCTAATAAAATTAGCTCGTCCAGACCTTTGGCGTATTTGGCCAGCTCCTTAGTCCTTCTCAGGCGGACCCAAAAGAGCAGTGGGCGCAGCCTCACTATATCCTTTAAGGCACGTCTACCAAGGTCTAACCGCAGGGGGATCAGCGGGGTGGAAACAGGGAGGGCCACCACATCTCTAAAAAACTTATTTTCTGCTATGGTTAGCTCATTAACATTGTCGAACCCCCATAATTCGGAGCCGTACAATGCAGCCGGGAGTATCTGGCCATCGTAGATGGCCATTACCGGGGACACTGGTTTACTAATTGATGCCCGGTACTCTCGTAAGGTCACCCCCGACACTCTTTTGTGGCCCAATAGCATTTTGGCCAAGTGATCCTTCCAGGTCATTCGGCTATTTATCCGGACCCCTAAATAGTCGAATGCCTCGACCAACTCCAGGGGAGTCCCGTTAAGCAGAAAATTATTTTTAAAATTTTTGGCGGGCGAAAAGGCCATCAGTTTGGTTTTGGTGGTATTGATGGTTAGGCCTCTCTCTGTACAAAAGGAGGTGAATCGCTGCAGAAGTTTTTGCAGGCCTATCGGGGATTTAGCTATCAGTAAGGTATCGTCCGCAAAGAGCAGAGTCTGAATCTTTTCCCCCGCCAGGGTTGGGGCATCCGTCTCTTCTCCTCTCAGATGGTCCACCACTCCATTCACAAACAAGGAGAAGAGAGTCGGAGCCATGACACACCCTTGACGGACTCCACTCCTCACAGGTACCCTGTCTGTCAGTTGGCCCTGTGTACCCCATCTGATCCTAGCGTATGTCCCCTCATGGAGTCTTACAATTAATCTCAAGAGTGAGCCAGGAAAGCCCATACTTTTCAGAATCTCCCACAGTTTAGCACGGGGGACCAGGTCAAAGGCCGTCTTGAGATCTATGAAGGCCATATATAGGCTGCCCTTCTTGATGGTAACTGCCTTCCAATAGATCCCAAACAGCCGAAAGACCTGGTCCATCGTGCCCACCCTCTGGCGAAATCCGGCCTGCAGATGAGAGAGAATACATTCCTCCTCCATCCAGTCGCCCACCCTGGCGATAATGACCCTGCCAACCACTTTCTGGATTATGTCTATCAGACTGATCGGTCTGTAGTTGGCAGGGTCATCTCTTGCCCCCTTCTTGTACACTGTGACCACCTCGGCACCCTTCCATGAATCTGGCACGGGGTGTCCCTTTACTAACAAATTAATTATGGTGGCTATTAGATTTGCCCAGGCAAGGGGTTCAGCGATCAAGAGGTCCCCAGGGATCCCATCCGGCCCAGCTGCCTTCTTAGGGGTCAAATGTTTAATTGCTGCCACTACTTCGGAGGCCGTAAATAAGCACTCAGTCTCCCCGCCAGGATCCCTTCCCTCCCCACAAGCAACCAAGGGGCCAGTTGTATCTTCACTACCGCCATACAGGGATGAGAAGTGATTGAACCATTGCAGGCTGGTTATATGGGATGCTAAAGGCCGGGTTTTACCCTGTCTAGCTCTATTGATTAAATCCCAAAATAACGTCGAATCCCTCCTGCTGACGGCGTCTGTTATTTCCCTCCAGTGCTCCTCCTCCCAATCGCGTTTTGCCAGTGCAATTGCTCTCAAGTACTCCCTCCTGGCCGCTCTAACCAGAGTAGGATTCCTTGCGAGCAAGGAAACTGACAAACTTTTCCTCTTCCCCTTGCAGTCCGCTGAATACCATGGATTGCTGGAAATGGGGGGGGGTCCTATTTAGTCCAGGGGTTTTCCCTTTAGAGGTGAAATAAAGACTCACTTGGTCTATCGTGCCTTTGTATGCAGAATCGAGTTTTGAGGAAAGGCACGGAGAGCTAGCAACCACCCGGTCCATTGCCTCCAAGTCCCTATACAGGTCTTCGATGGTAGATTTAATGGTCCCTAGTTGGTCTATATTTAACTGAGCCTTATCCCACTTCAATCTACGATTGTTTTCGTAAGGGATGACCTCTTTGGTTAATTTCAACGGCGCACTCATCCCTTTCACTTTAATTTTGCCCCATTTAAACTTGCAACAAAGCGGATTATGGTCGCTATCCTGGGTGGGTACCACCTCCATATCAATGAGGTCAAGCCACATACTAACGCTCATTAAAATGTAGTCAATTCTGGACGGGGCCGCTAACCTGTTAAAAGTCATTGCGCCTGATATATCAGACCGGGTCCTGCCATTAAGGGCTCTTAATTTGTGCTCCCTAGTAAGGGCATTCAGTTGGATTGCCCTAGCAGACCATTTCCGAATGGGGGGTACCGTCAAGGGGGGGATAGACCACCTGGAGTCGTCCTCCTCAGTACCTAGTGGATCATCACCAAGAAGGGGTTTGAACGTACAATTAAAATCGCCACCCGCCATAATTCTGGCTGAGGGAGGACAATTAGCTAGAGCAGAATCAAGGCTCGATATGGTTGCTGAAGTATTATCCCCCGCAGCCCCTCTAGCGTACACATTAAAAAGTTCAAGCCTAATCCCCTCGATGTGACTCCTAGAAGAAAGGTGCATTAAGTCATTACACTGAGTGTCATTGGAAACCATGTCCCAATCTAGGTCAATTCTTAACCAGACTAAAAGACCTCCTGCTGGTCTACCCTTCCCTTTACTTATCGCTGGGGAAAAGAAGGTAGTATAGCCAGATTTATCAATTGGTAACAGGCACCAAGTTTCCTGAAACAGGCAGACATCGAACTTCTCGATGAATGCATGCCATTCAGGAATGTCTAACTTCCTTTTTAGCCCAGCTACATTCCAGGAAATCAGGTTTATTACCCTAGGACCCTTGTGCACTAAGGAGGACCCATCCGTGGTCACCCCCCCTAGCTCCAATCCCACACATCTAAATTGGTGGCTGTTACTCACACAACAAGATTGCCTGTCAGGTTCAGAACAATCAACAGCAATAGACATTCCCGGAGCAGCAAAAAGAGGCATATTCGGGTGGATGACATTAGAGACATCTGTGGTTACCTCCTGGGAATTGTCACAAATAATTCCTCCTTGCTGGGGATCCACTCCTTGTCGACCACATCCCTCCTCCTTAGGCTGTAAACATCAATCGCAGCCCTCCATACCAGTAAGCTGCGAAAACCTATTGAAGGTATCTAAGGGGGGGAAGGGTCTAAGATGCTCCATTGCACTATTGTGACTTAGGTGATGTCTCTGTGGAATCGTGGACCAACCAGACTGACCATTAGGCTGAAACTGATGCTGGCCAATTACCTGATAAGTACTATTGTAGCCAAACTGCTTGGGCCATGGGGCATAAGACTCTTCCCAATATTTGGGGGGGTAAGGAACCGGCCTCGGGTAAAAATAGGTTAAGGGCCTAGGTGTAATAGAGTTTCCTCCTCCTGCATATGGCCAATTTAAAATATAGTCTACTGCCCGAGGATCTCTAAAATTGACCACCACTAGATCCCCTTCAATATCTTTCCTTGTGTTACCCAACCAAGGGATCCGTCTGACATGTACTATATCTCCATCCACATTTGGGGCTATGGGCCTGAATGTCCTCAACCAATGAATTATTTTATTTTTCAATTGGACGTAACCTTCCTTCTTGTTGTCTGCTAATGGGGGAACCCCGGTCATGACTACTACATAGGGCACCGCCTGAGGTGGAATTTCCACTTGTGGTACCCTAGTTAAGGGACCTCTGGTGCGTCCCCCTTCCCCCTGTCTCTCACTTCTGTTAACTGGGGGAGCCTTTGTCGTTGGCCTATGGGGGCCACCTTCTGACCCAGATACAGACATATTCGGGTTCTTTGTGGGGTTTTCTTTATGAATAGCAGGCACCACATTTCCCTGATGCTGAGACGACTGTTTAGACATCTGGAGCGGAGCAGAGGGGGTAGCTACTGGGGATTTTACAATCTGGTTAGACGAAACCCCGGTACAAGGTGTTGGTTGTATTCCCCCACTCCCCTGGGCCTTGGTCACCGTGGCCATACTATTTATGGCAGCCTCTACTAAGGTCAATCTATTTTCAACTTTCCTAAGACTCTCAATCACGGGTAGCAACAGAGACCTCAGTAAAAGTTCGAAATCCCCTACAGATGGAGAAGGGGTCGATGTGTTTGTAGATAAGGGCCCCTGACTGTTATCTAATACTGCTATATTGGGGACCGCGACGAGCGGAGTAGCCACCAATGGTGATGCCTCAGGTGTTACTGTAGTTGCAACTACCATGGTAGCCCTTACATGTGGTGAGGATAGTTTAGGGCCTTTGCCAAAGTCTAGATGGGAAATTTTAACTTTGCCTTGTCCCACCCTTGATTTCCTCCTTTTTTTATTTGGTGGTGGACCATGTATCTGTGCAACCACTAGTTGCTTAGATTTCATAGATTTAAGCTTCGGGGGAGCAGCAGTGTGGCATGGAATCTGGGAAGGGGGGTCAATCACGATAGAATCAAGGGGCATACCAGGGGAAGAGGTGCAGTCACGCAATAAAAGTGGGAAACCTTCTTGACTAACGGTTTCCCTCCCAAGGTCAATTAGGTCCCCCTCAGCGAACAAAGAAGCAGGCGCTGAGTCAATAAAAGATCTGTTTTTCAAACTTTCGATTGAACGCCGCCGCTCAGCCCTGCGTTCGGCCATGATCAATTCCTTCTCCCCATCGGACAGTACCTTGGGGAAGTAATTGTCTAGTGACCCATTGCGAAGTTTGCCCTTCTTCCCAGGTGACCCCCCATCAGGTAGGGTAGCCATTAACTAACCTGTAACACGAGCCCACAAAGTAAATTTTAGAGAATAGGCCCAGCACAGCCTTCTTCAGCCTCTGAGGGCCTCAGAGGGCCCGCCCTTTGCCCGGGCTTCGCCCCGGGCGCTCCCGCGCGCTCCCGCGCAGCGTGATTCGATGGATTATATGGGCCCAAGACTGGAATAAGCTGGGCGGGGCGGTCAGGGAGAGCGGGCCAGGTGACAGGCCGGAGGATTGCCGGGACTCCTGGGAAAGCGAGTCCCGGTTCCTTCGCTGGCAGCCCTGTCTCTCGCTCTCACGCCCAGCTGGCTCCTGTGACTCCTGGGCTCCGGTGGCGGCAACAGCGCAGCGGGACCCGCGAAGCGGGTTCCGCAAGTAGTAAAAATGACCTCCCAGCGGCAACAGGAACAAAGTACAGCAAAACGACCCCAATGTCAATGGAGGGCGGAGATTTCTAAATAGGTGAGCTGGGCGGGGCGGTCAGGGAGAGCGGGCCAGGTGACAGGCCGGAGGATTGCCGGGACTCCTGGGAAAGCGAGTCCCGGTTCCTTCGCTCGCAGCCCTGTCTCTCGCTCTCACGCCCAGCTGGCTCCTGTGACTCCTGGGCTCCGGTGGCGGCAACAGCGCAGCGGGACCCGCGAAGCGGGTTCCGCAAGTAGTAAAAATGACCTCCCAGCGGCAACAGGAACAAAGTACAGCAAAACGACCCCAATGTCAATGGAGGGCGGAGATTTCTAAATAGGTGAGCTGGGCGGGGCGGTCAGGGAGAGCGGGCCAGGTGACAGGCCGGAGGATTGCCGGGGCTCCTGGGAAAGCGAGTCCCGGTTCCTTCGCTCGCAGCCCTGTCTCTCGCTCTCACGCCCAGCTGGCTCCTGTGACTCCTGGGCTCCGGTGGCGGCAACAGCGCAGCGGGACCCGCGAAGCGGGTTCCGCAAGTAGTAAAAATGACCTCCCAGCGGCAACAGGAACAAAGTACAGCAAAACGACCCCAATGTCAATGGAGGGCGGAGATTTCTAAATAGGTGAGCTGGGCGGGGCGGTCAGGGAGAGCGGGCCAGGTGACAGGCCGGAGGATTGCCGGGACTCCTGGGAAAGCGAGTCCCGGTTCCTTCGCTCGCAGCCCTGTCTCTCGCTCTCACGCCCAGCTGGCTCCTGTGACTCCTGGGCTCCGGTGGCGGCAACAGCGCAGCGGGACCCGCGAAGCGGGTTCCGCAAGTAGTAAAAATGACCTCCCAGCGGCAACAGGAACAAAGTACAGCAAAACGACCCCAATGTCAATGGAGGGCGGAGATTTCTAAATAGGTGAGCTGGGCGGGGCGGTCAGGGAGAGCGGGCCAGGTGACAGGCCGGAGGATTGCCGGGACTCCTGGGAAAGCGAGTCCGGTTCCTTCGCTCGCAGCCCTGTCTCTCGCTCTCACACCCAGCTGGCTCCTGTGACTCCTGGGCTCCGGTGGCGGCAACAGCGCAGCGGGACCCGCAAAGCGGGTTCCGCAAGTAGTAAAAATGACCTCCCAGCGGCAACAGGAACAAAGTACAGCAAAACGACCCCAATGTCAATGGAGGGCGGAGATTTCTAAATAGGTGAGCTGGGCGGGCGGTCAGGGAGAGCGGGCCAGGTGACAGGCCGGAGGATTGCCGGGACTCCTGGGAAAGCGAGTCCCGGTTCCTTCGCTCGCAGCCCTGTCTCTCGCTCTCACGCCCAGCTGGCTCCTGTGACTCCTGGGCTCCGGTGGCGGCAACAGCGCAGCGGGACCCGCGAAGCGGGTTCCGCAAGTAGTAAAAATGACCTCCCAGCGGCAACAGGAACAAAGTACAGCAAAACGACCCCAATGTCAATGGAGGGCGGAGATTTCTAAATAGGTGAGCTGGGCGGGGCGGTCAGGGAGAGCGGGCCAGGTGACAGGCCGGAGGATTGCCGGGACTCCTGGGAAAGCGAGTCCCGGTTCCTTCGCTCGCAGCCCTGTCTCTCGCTCTCACGCCCAGCTGGCTCCTGTGACTCCTGGGCTCCGGTGGCGGCAACAGCGCAGTGGGACCCGCGAAGCGGGTTCCGCAAGTAGTAAAAATGACCTCCCAGCGGCAACAGGAACAAAGTACAGCAAAACGACCCCCGAATATTTTCGGCAGCCCACGCAGCAACCCCGTGCACACGCCTAATGCCTGCAGACGAGTGTTAATGAACGTGAAACACGTGTCCAGGGATGGCAAGCACACCAGTGAACACCCTCAAGACTCAAGACTCGGGTAGAAGCGCACCCGCTGATACCTACTACATCGACCACCATGCTCCGGGGTCACACGCTGATGGGACGAGCAGTGTGCGACCTCATTCGGAAATACTATTTATACAGGCTCCCTTGAGCCGGTGGAGGTGACGACCTCGAGATAACGCACCTGCGCGCCTTAAGAGGTATCTGGACCAACAAATATTTTCGGCAGCCCACACAGCAACCCCGTGCACACGCCTAATCCCTGCTGACGAGCATTACTGAACGTGAAACACGTGTCCAAGGATGGCAAGCACACCAGTGAACACCCTCAAGACTCAAGACTCGGGTAGAAGCGCACTCGCTGATACCTACTACATCGACCATCATGCTCCAGGGTCACACGCTGATGGGACGAGCAGTGTGCGACCTCATTCGGAAATACTATTTATACAGGCTCCCTTGAGCCAGTGGAGGTGACGACATCGAGATAACGCACCTGCGCGCCTTAAGAGGTATCTGGACCTACGAATATTTTCGGCAGCCCACGCAGCAACCCCGTGCACACCCCTAATCCCTGCTGACGAGCGTTAATGAATGCGAAACACGTGTCCAGGTATGGCAAGCACACCAGTGAACACCCTCAAGACTCAAGACTCGGGTAGAAGCGCACCCGCTGATACCTACTACATCGACCATCATGCTCCGGGGTCACACGCTGATGGGACGAGCAGTGTGCGACCTCATTCGGAAATACTATTTATAAAGGCTCCCTTGAGCCGGTGGAGGTGACGACCTCGAGATAACGCACCTGAGTGCCTTAAGAGGTATCTGGACCTATGAATATTTTCGGCAGCCCACACAGCAACCCCGTGCACACGCCTAATCCCTGCTGACGAGCGTTAATGAACGCGAAACACGTGTCCAGGGATGGCAAGCACACCAGTGAACACCCTCAAGACTCAAGACTCGGGTAGAAGCGCACCCGCTGATACCTACTACATCGACCATCATGCTCCGGGGTCACACGCTGAAAGGGACGAGCAGTGTGCGACCTCATTCGGAAATACTATTTATACAGGCTCCCTTGAGCCGGTGGAGGTGACGACCTCGACATAACGCACCTGCGCGCCTTAAGAGGTATCTGGACCTACGAATATTTTCGGCAGCCCACGCAGCAACCCTGTGCACACGCCTAATCCCTGCTGACGAGCGTTAATGAACGCGAAACACGTGTCCATGGATGGCAAGCACACCAGTGAACACCCTCAAGACTCAAGACTCGGGTAGAAGTGCACCGCCTGATACCTACTACATCGACCAACATGCTCCAGGGTCACACGCTGATGGGATGAGCAGTGTGCGACCTCATTCGGAAATACTATTTATACAGGCTCCCTTGAGCCGGTGGAAGTGACGACCTCGAGATAACGCACCTGCGCGCCTTAAGAGGTATCTGGACCTACGAATATTTTCGGCAGCCCACGCAGCAACCCCGTGCACTCGCCTAATCCCTGCTGACGAGCGTTAATGAATGCGAAACACGTGTCCAGGGATGGCAAGCACACCAGTGAACACCCTCAAGACTCAAGACTCGGGTAGAAGCGCACCCGCTGATACCTACTACATCGACCATCATGCTCCAGGGTCACACGCTGATGGGACGAGCAGTGTGCGACCTCATTCTGAAATACTATTTATACAGGCTCCCTTGAGCCAGTGGAGGTGACGACATTGAGATAACACACCTGCGCGCCTTAAGAGGTATCTGGACCAACAAATATTTTCGGCAGCCCACGCAGCAACCCCGTGCACACGCCTAATCCCTGCTGACGAGCATTAATGAACGTGAAACACGTGTCCAAGGATGGCAAGCACACTAGTGAACACCCTCAAGACTCAAGACTCGGGTAGAAGCGCACCCGTTTATACCTACTACATCGACCATCATGCTCCAGGGTCACACGCTGATGGGACGAGCAGTGTGCGACCTCATTCGGAAATACTATTTATACTGCTCCCTTGAGCCAGTGGAGTTGACGACCTCGAGATAACGCACCTGTGCGCCTTAAGAGGTATCTGGACCTACGAATATTTTCGGCAGCCCACGCAGCAAACCCGTGCACACGCCTAATCCCTGCTGACGAGCGTTAATGAATGCGGAACATGTGTCCAGGGATGGCAAGCACACCAGTGAACACCCTCAAGACTCAAGACTCGGGTAGAAGCGCACCCGCTGATACCTACTACATCGACCATCATGCTCCAGGGTCACACGCTGATGGGACGAGCAGTGTGCGACCTCATTCGGAAATACTATTTATACAGGCTCCCTTGAGCCAGTGGAGGTGACGACATCGAGATAACGCACCTGCGCGCCTTAAGAGGTATCTGGACCTACGAATATTTTCGGCAGCCCACGCAGCAACCCCGTGCACTCGCCTAATCCCTGCTGACGAGCGTTAATGAATGCGAAACACGTGTCCAGGGATGGCAAGCACACCAGTGAACACCCTCAAGACTCAAGACTCGGGTAGAAGCGCACCCGCTGATACCTACTACATCGACCATCATGCTCCAGGGTCACACGCTGATGGGACGAGCAGTGTGCGACCTCATTCTGAAATACTATTTATACAGGCTCCCTTGAGCCAGTGGAGGTGACGACATTGAGATAACACACCTGCGCGCCTTAAGAGGTATCTGGACCAACAAATATTTTCGGCAGCCCACGCAGCAACCCCGTGCACACGCCTAATCCCTGCTGACGAGCATTAATGAACGTGAAACACGTGTCCAAGGATGGCAAGCACACTAGTGAACACCCTCAAGACTCAAGACTCGGGTAGAAGCGCACCCGCTGATACCTACTACATCGACCATCATGCTCCAGGGTCACACGCTGATGGGACGAGCAGTGTGCGACCTCATTCGGAAATACTATTTATACTGCTCCCTTGAGCCAGTGGAGTTGACGACCTCGAGATAACGCACCTGTGCGCCTTAAGAGGTATCTGGACCTACGAATATTTTCGGCAGCCCACGCAGCAAACCCGTGCACACGCCTAATCCCTGCTGACGAGCGTTAATGAATGCGGAACATGTGTCCAGGGATGGCAAGCACACCAGTGAACACCCTCAAGACTCAAGACTCGGGTAGAAGCGCACCCGCTGATACCTACTACATCGACCATCATGCTCCAGGGTCACACGCTGATGGGACGAGCAGTGTGCGACCTCATTCGGAAATACTATTTATACAGGCTCCCTTGAGCCAGTGGAGGTGACGACATCGAGATAACGCACCTGCGCGCCTTAAGAGGTATCTGGACCTACGAATATTTTCGGCAGCCCACGCAGCAACCCCGTGCACATGCCTAATGCCTGCTGACGAGCGTTAATGAACGTGAAACACGTGTCCAGGGATGGCAAGCACATCAGTGAACACCCTCAAGACTCAAGACTCCGGTAGAAGCGCACCCGTTGATCCCTACTACATCGACCACCATGCTCCGGGGTCACACGCTGATGGGACGAGCAGTGTGCGACCTTATTCGGAAATACTATTTATAAAGGCTCCCTTGAGCCGGTGGAGGTGACGACCTCGAGATAACGCACCTGAGTGCCTTAAGAGGTATCTGGACCTATGAATATTTTCGGCAGCCCACACAGCAACCCCGTGCACACGCCTAATCCCTGCTGACGAGCGTTAATGAACGCGAAACACGTGTCCAGGGATGGCAAGCACACCAGTGAACACCCTCAAGAATTAAGACTCGGGTAGAAGCGCACCCGCTGATACCTACTACATCGACCATCATGCTCCGGGGTCACACGCTGATGGGACGAGCAGTGTGCGACCTCATTCGGAAATAGTATTTATACAGGCTCCCTTGAGCCGGTGGAGATGACGACCTCGAGATAACGCACCTGCGAGCCTTAAGAGGTATCTGGACCTACGAATATTTTCGGCAGCCCACGCAGCAACCCCGTGCACACGCGTAATGCCTGCTGACGAGCGTTAATGAACGTGAAACACGTGTCCAGGGATTGCAAGCACACCAGTGAACACCCTCAAGACTCAAGACTCGGGTAGAAGCGCACCCGCTGATCCCTACTACATCGACCATCATGCTCCAGGGTCACACGCTGATGGGACGAGCAGTGTGCGACCTCATTCGGAAATACTATTTATACAGGCTCCCTTGAGCCGGTGGAGGTGACGACCTCAAGATAACGCACCTGCGGGCCTTAAGAGGTATCTGGACCTACGAATATTTTCGGCAGCCCACGCAGCAACCCGGTGCACACGCCTAATCCCTGCTGACGAGCGTTAATGAACGCGAAACACGTGTCCAGGGATGGCAAGCACACCAGTGAACACCCTCAAGACTCAGGACTCGGGTAGAAGCGCACCCGCTGATACCTACTACATCGACCATCATGCTCCGGGGTTCACACGCTGATGGGACGAGCAGTGTGCGACCTCATTCGGAAATACTATTTATACAGGCTCCCTTGAGCCGGTGGAGGTGACGACCTCGAGATAACGCACCTGCGTGCCTTAAGAGGTTTCTGGACCTACGAATATTTTCGGCAGCCCACGCAGCAACCCCGTGCACACGCCTAATCCCTGCTGACGAGCGTTAATGAACGCGAAACACGTGTCCAGGGATGGCAAGCACGCCAGTGAACACCCTCAAGACTCAAGACTCGGGTAGAAGCGCACCCGCTGATACCTACTACATCGACCATCATGCTCCAGGGTCACACGCTGATGGGACGAGCAATGTGCGACCTCATTCGGAAATACTATTTATACAGGCTCCCTTGAGCCGGTGGAGGTGACGACCTCAAGATAACGCACCTGCGCGCCTTAAGAGGTATCTGGACTTACGACTATTTTTGGCAGCCCACGCAGCAACCCCGTGCACACGCCTAATCCCTGCTGACGAGCGTTAATGAATGCGAAACACGTGTCCAGGGATGGCAAGCACACCTTTGAACACCCTCAAGACTCAAGACTCGGGTAGAAGCGCACCCGCGGATACCTACTACATCGACCATCATGCTCCAGGGTCACACGCTGATGGGACGAGCAGTGTGCGACCTAATTCGGAAATACTATTTATACAGGCTCCCTTGAGCCGGTGGAGGTGACGACATCGAGATAACGTACCTGCGCGCCTTAAGAGGTATCTGGACCTACGAATATTTTCGGCAGCCCACGCAGCAACCCCGTGCACACGCCTAATCCCTGCTGACGAGCGTTAATGAATGCGAAACACTTGTCCAGGGATGGCAAGCACACCAGTGAACACCCTCAAGACTCAAGACTCGGGTAGAAGCGCACCCGCTGATACCTCCTACATCGACCATCATGCTCCAGGGTCACACGCTGATGGGACGAGCAGTGTGCGACCTCATTCGGAAATACTATTTATACAGGCTCCCTTGAGCCGGTGGAGGTGACGACATTGAGATAACGCACCTGCGTGCCTTAAGAGGTATCTGGACCTATGAATATTTTCGGCAGCCCACGCAGCAACCCCGTGCACACACCTAATCCCTGCTGACGAGCATTAATGAACGCGAAACACGTGTCCAGGGATGGCAAGCACACCAGTGAACACCCTCAAGACTCAAGACTCGGGTAGAAGCGCACCTGCTGATACCTACTACATCAACCATCATGCTCCGGGGTCACACGCTGATGGGACTAGCAGTGTGCGACCTCATTCGGAAATACTATTAATACAGGCTCCCTTTAGCCGGTGGAGGTGACGACCTCGAGATAACGCACCTCAGCGCCTTAAGAGGTATCTGGACCTACGAATTTTTTCGGCAGCCCACGCAGCCACCCTGTGCATACGCCTAATCCCTGCTGACGAGCGTTAATGAACGCGAAACACGTGTCCAGGGATGGCAAGCACACCAGTGAACACCCTCAAGACTCAAGACTCGGGTAGAAGCGCACCCGCTGATACCTACTGTAGGAGAGTAGGGTCTATTAGCCAAGGCTTGTTGCCCAATCCTGGGTAACTTCGACGCCGACAGCTTCATCCATCGTGGGACAGCTCGCCTCTCCATCCTGGTCGCCGACAACGCCTCCTGGTCCGTGAGATCTGCAGAGCCAGCGTCGCCCACTCACCTAGTCGAGGTGACTTCGCCCGGTGCCATCCTGGTGCCCACTGAATCACTGGCTAGTGATTCAAGAACTTGGTCCCCTCTGCTTTCAGGTTTCTTCTTCCTCGATCCAGGCTTGGATCCAACGAACTTTCCTTCACTGGTCGCCTGCCAGCAACTCCCTTCTTCCAGGCTCCTGGTCCGGCAACGAGATCCCCGACGTCTTTTCAGACCTATGCAGCTGCAGCCCCTGGGCTAGGTAACTTCGGCACTTCGGTGTCCCAGCATAGCCTCACTATCCTAGGGTCAGGATCCACTGTCGTTTTCTTCCTACCAGGTCGGGTTCGCCCGTGAACACTAACTTTGCCTTTACTAGCTTCCATAGACTTTGTCCCGCATCCCGCGTGAGAGTGCACACTCTGCACCCGAGTCCCCTAGGTCTCCTAGAAGTAATCTAACGATTCCCTAGTCAAGTCCTAGCGATTCCAAAGCCTATTAGTACTGTACTTACCTGCTAGTAATTTCGCATTCCACTTTTTAAGTATATGGTTTTTCGTGCCCCTCGGGCATTTGTGTATAACGTGCTAACTTAAGTATTTTCGTAAGAGTTTTGTTGTGTGCCTAGCACCCTGTCCTCATAAAGAGTACAGGGTTGTTGTGATTCTAATAAATACACTGTTTATTTTCATAACACTTGTGTGGTGTCCTTTCACTGGGTGTTCAAGGGGTAATGTGATGGTAAAACAGCTGGCTTAACACGCCCTCTAGAGTCTTAGCCTTAGACTGCTCGTATCCATGCTACTAGGATAGCTGGTCTATAAGGTTGACTTACAACCAATCATCAATAAGGGTTGTTTGGACTGATATATAGTGATCACTAGAATAGTGAACACTGCACATCAGGCCAACTTCTCACACCTACTAGATCGACCATCATGCTCCGGGGTCACACGCTGATGGGACGAGCAGTGTGCGACCTCATTCGGAAATACTATTTATACAGGCTCCGTTGAGCCGGTGGAGGTGACGACCTCGAGATAACGCACCTGCGCGCCTCAAGAGGTATCTGGACCTACGAATTTTTTCGGCAGCCCACGCAGCAACCCCATGCACACGCCTAATCCCTGCTGACGAGCGTTAATGAACGCGAAACACGTGTCCAGGGAAGGCAAGCACACCAGTGAACACCCTCAAGACTCAAGACTAGGGTAGAAGCGCACCCGCTGATACCTACTACATCGACCATCATGCTCCGGGGTCACACGCTGATGGGAAGAGCAGTGTGCGACCTCATTTGGAAATATTATTTATACAGGCTCCCTTGAGCCGGTGGAGGTGACGACCTCGAGATATTGCACCTGCGCGCCTTAAGAGGTATCTGGACCTACGAATATTTTCGACAGCCCACGTAGCAACCCCGTGCACACGCCTAATCCCTGCTGACGAGCATTAATGAACATGAAACACGTGTCCAGGGATGGCAAGCACACCAGTGAACACCCTCAAGACTCAAGACTCGGGTAGAAGCGCATCCGCTGATACCTACTACATCAACCATCATGCTCCGGGGTCACACGCTGATGGGACGAGAAGTGTGCGACCTTATCTTATCTTATCTTATGCTGCATTTATAAAGCGCACTGACACCGGAGGTTTCCTGGCGCTGAGATTGAGATTGAGGGTGAGGAGCATAGCCTAAATGAGGTTCGAGAAGAGCCAGGTCTTTAGGCTCTTTCGGAAGCTTAACAGGGTGCCAGAAGTTTTACTTTGAAGGGGGAGGGAGTTCCACAATTTGGGTGCTAGATAGCTGAATCTACGGCCACCCAGTTTCTTTAGTTTAACCACCGGAGTGGTAAGGAGGTGGAGATGGGCAGAACGGAGGTTACGGGCCGGGCAATGAGAGTTGATGAGAGATTTCAGGAAAGCCGGACCCTTGGTCTTCCGGGCCTTATATACAAGGCAGCCTATTTTAAAAGCAGCCCTTTGTTCGATGGGCATCCAGTGCAGCTTGGCCAGAAGAGGTCTGGCGGATTGCCATTTGGGAGCTTTGCAAATAAGCCTAGCTGCCTGGTTCTGTGCCAACTGGAGACGATGAAGGAGGGATTTAGGTAGTCCCCAATAAAGAGAATTAGAAAAGTCAAGGTGGGAGAGGACAAGAGAAATGACGATTTGCACCAAGGATTCATCGGAGAGCAGATGGGAGATTTTACGAATTTTTCGTAACTGGAACATGCTGGCTGAGATGATGGTACCGACATGGGTTTTATGAGAGAGGTCGGTGTCAATGGTGACGCCCAGGCTTTTTACCGAGTTCGAGGGACTAGGGAGTATGCCTAGCTCATTTGGCCAGAAATGGGGGCCCCAGTATGAAGGGCTTGTGCCGGGCTAGATAAGTTCCGTCTTCTCCGGGTTTAATTTAAGCTGGTTGGAAATCATCCATTGTTGGATGTGAAGCATCACTGCCTGAAAGTCGGATGCAGCGTCGGGGGTGTCTAAAGGGAAGATAATCTGCATGTCATCAGCATAGTTGAGGACAGTGCAGTTCCAGTTACTCAGTGAATGGATAAGTGGACGAAGATATAAATTAAACAATAATGGGGAGAGGGAGGATCCCTGAGGGACTCCACAGGTAGTGGGGACCTGGGTTGCAGTAAAGGGGCCTAAATGGACTGTTTGTACTCTGCCCGAGAGGAAGGACCTGATCCATTCCCGGGCAGGTCCCTGGATGCCAGCCTGTCCGACAAGGTGGAGAAGGATGTCATGATCCACCGTGTCGAAAGCGGCCGATAAATCCAGGAGGACCAGTGCCTGTGGGGACCCACTGTCGGCATTCTCCCGAAGGGTGTCGAGGACTTTTAAGATGACTGCTTCAGTAGAGTGTGCTGGCCTAAAGCTAGCTTGATTAGGTTCCAAGAACCCAGAGCTCTCGATGAATGCCGAGAGGCAGGTGGTCACGTAGGCCTCCAGAAGTTTAGATGTGTAAGGCAGAAGAGAAATGGGCCTGTAGCTAGCAGGGTTGGCGGGGTCAGCTCCTGCTTTTTTCAGAAGGGGAACCAGTATGGCTTCCTTGAACGCGCTGAGGACCTTGCCAGTGCTAAGGGAGGTGTTCAGAAGGGGGAGAATGCTGTCAGGCAGGGCAGAAAAAATCGCCCTGAGACTGAGGGGGGACAGCAGTCCCTGGGAGATCCCGATTTGACACGAGTGGTGAGCTCAGAGAGAGTGCTGATGGTGATAGGAGGGAACTGGGTAAAAGAGCAGGGGTTGAGAGGGGGAGAGTCAGAGGGACCGACAGGAGTGGAGAGAGGGATAGCGTTCTTAATATTTACTATTTTCTGAATGAAGTAGGAGTTGAGCGCATTACAGGTATCTTGGGTGGGGGCCTGAGTTGGAAGTACTCTATGATCGGATGAAAAATCGTTCAGAATTTTGAAAATTTCTTTAGATTTATTGCTGGCAGTGTCAATTCTTTCCGTGATATGTGAGGCCTTTGCTTTAGTAATGATTCAGAAAAGGGGGTGGGGATGAACAGAGTGTCTGAATTAAGCAGACCACTCTTACCCAGTCCAAAGATCAGGGCTTGATCCATCACCGTTATTTAGCTCACTGCCCCATCCCAGCTCAGAACCTGGCTATATGCAAATTAGTCTGTCCATGGCCCAGTGCATCATGGGAACAGGGCAGACCAAACTACCACGCCAATTCTTCACCAGAAAGGATACAAGCTACCGGGGACTGGTTTCTGGCATTTCAGCCTCGTCGGCCCGGCTTGCTTGAATCCTGATGGAGCAGTGAGCAAGGGACTCATGTCTGAGTATACCCTGCCACACCTATAGTGGCCAAAAACGATTCAGAAAAGGGGGTGGTGATGAACAGAGTGTCTGAATTAAGCAGACCACTCTTACCCAGTCCAAAGATCAGGGCTTGATCCATCACCGTTATTTAGCTCACTGCCCCATCCCAGCTCAGAACCTGGCTATATGCAAATTAGTCTGTCCCTGGCCCAGTGCATCATGGGAACAGGGCAGACCAAACTACCAAGCCAATTCTTCACCAGAAAGGATACAAGCTACCGGGGACCGGTTTCTGGCATTTCAGCCTCGTCGGCCCGGCTTGCTTGAATCCTGATGGAGCAGTGAGCAAGGGACTCATGTCTGAGTATACCCTGCCACACCTATAGTGGCCAAAAACGATTCAGAAAAGGGGGTGGTGATGAACAGAGTGTCTGAATTAAGCAGACCACTCTTACCCAGTCCAAAGATCAGGGCTTGATCCATCACCGTTATTTAGCTCACTGCCCGGAAGCTTGTTTCCTTCCCAGTGTAAGAATTGGCTTTTGTAGTCTGGTCTGCCCTGTTCCCATGATGCACTGGGCCAGGGACAGACTAATTTGCATACAGCCAGGTTCTGAAACTGGGATGGTGCAATGAGCTAAAAAACGGTGTTGGATCTAGCCCTGATCTCTTGACCGGGTGAGAGTACTCTGCTTAATTCAGAGACTCTGTCCATCACCACCCCTTGTTGTAAATTATTTTGTCCACCCTAAGCATGGAAGGGTATACTCAGATGTGAGTCCCTTGCTCATTGCACCATCAGGATTCAAGCAAGCCGGGCCGAAGACGGCTGAAATGCCAGAAACCGGTCCCCGGAAGCTTGTTTCCTTCCCAGTGTAAGAATTGGCTTTTGTAGTCTGGTCTGCCCTGTTCCCATGATGCACTGGGCCAGGGACAGACTAATTTGCATACAGCCAGGTTCTGAAACTGGGATGGTGCAATGAGCTAAAAAACGGTGTTGGATCTAGCCCTGATCTCTTGACCGGGTGAGAGTACTCTGCTTAATTCAGAGACTCTGTCCATCACCACCCCTTGTTGTAAATTATTTTGTCCACCCTAAGCGTGGAAGGGTATACTCAGATGTGAGTCCCTTGCTCATTGCACCATCAGGATTCAAGCAAGCCGGGCCGAAGACGGCTGAAATGCCAGAAACCGGTCCCCGGAAGCTTGTTTCCTTCCCAGTGTAAGAATTGGCTTTTGTAGTCTGGTCTGCCCTGTTCCCATGATGCACTGGGCCAGGGACAGACTAATTTGCATACAGCCAGGTTCTGAAACTGGGATGGTGCAATGAGCTAAAAAACGGTGTTGGATCTAGCCCTGATCTCTTGACCGGGTGAGAGTACTCTGCTTAATTCAGAGACTCTGTCCATCACCACCTGTAGGAGAGTAGGGTCTGCAATCCTATGATCACCCAGATTTTTGCTTTTTTGCTGCACTGGTTTACGACTTTCCCTGGCTGTGGGCCTGCTAATCAGACCCACAGCCTAGCTGTTCTCTCTCTCCAAATTGTACTCAGGTACTGAATTGGCACTGGGCCCTCTCTAAGTCCCTGTACCCAGGGCTGAGGTACCCAGAAGTCTCCCAGGGGCTGAAGCATGTATTATGCCACCCCTGGGCTGACTAACTAAACTGACACAACTGGCGGCACGACAGCTGGGGCAAGGTGGTGTACTCACCCTTTGCTTTAGATATAGTATACCTATATCTAACCCTAAAATGGACACACAGATCTCCTATCAGTCACTCCTATGGCAGGCCTTAACAATCCTGAAGGCAGAGTGCTTGGAATCGTGTGAGATGGTGCTCTGGCATGAGCTGAGCCTGTCTGCGGCTTTCGGGATCCATCCCTTAGCCGTTTCCATGATATCGCATACCATATACTCTTAAGTGCATTATAATCCTCGCGGTTATATGCCAACTCTGGTATCGCTTTATCAAAACATGTCGAGTAAGGTGTCATACGAATTGGAATACTAACCCCTCGCCAATTCTGGCGACGGGGTTAGCATTCCACCCTTCTAGAGGGACACGACATGTATGTAACCCCTAACCCCGGTTAAAGTCAAACAGAGCCTCAGCTCCACAAAATGGATGCTGCCACCGAGACACAAGTCTGCCCTCCTGCTGCTGGGAGTCCTCCCAGAGCAGGAGATAAGGACAAAGGGTTTCCTGCCAGGGGCGGTGCCAGCACCGTCCCAGACAGGGTTTTGTGTATTGTAGGTAGGCAGGGCTTCAGAGGAAGGTGACTGCACGTGGCACCCCGGTGCTCACTGTGCATAGGCTGGCTGGAACCAGTTCCAGGGTCACTCCAGACCCTGTGCTGGGGAAAAGCCCGCCAAGGAAGTGGGTGTAACCACCCCCCTCCTAGTCCCACCCCTAGGGCAGGACTTAGTCGCGTGCCAGCCCCTTTTTACAGGATAAAGGTAGGAACTGGCCCCCTTCCAAATCAGATCATCTTTGAATCCTGAAACTACTTTCCACGAAAGGAACTCAAGACTTCTTCCTAAGATTTCTCCCTTGTGACTAAGGAGTAGTCACCCTGCATCCGCAGGCACCATCTTAAGAACACTGCGGTCTGCTGCAAGTCTCTCCTCCGGATCAAGACTGCCCAGCTCGACGAGAACCGGCTTCCCTGGCACCTCTGACCTCTACCTGCATCATCAGTCACGCTGAGATTCGTGGGTGTGACGAGACCTCGAGGGACCGGCCATCTTCAAGACTGCACGACTTCTTTCCAGCAAGCCCGCCGAGTAATTTCCTGGTGAGTGCTTTGGGGTCCGAGAAGCCCCGACCCTGAACAGCTCCAGCACCGAAGTGCAGCCTCCCAGCATCTCCACGATCTGCGTGGGGCCCTTCTGCTTTTTGCTGCTCACCGCGTTGTTTGGCTACTAGCCCGCTGGCTTGTGGCCTTCTGAACGACGCCCGACGACATCACTGCTGCTAGTCTGGTTGCCCCAGACTGGCCCTTGCTCCCTTCCAGAAGAGGAGCACTCCGGACCCTCCTGGTCCACTCAAGACGCCATTTTGAGTCCACCGCGTGGGCTTGAATTAGCCAAGGCTTGTTGCCCAATCCTGGGTAACTTCGACGCCGACAGCTTCATCCATCGTGGGACAGCTCGCCTCTCCATCCTGGTCGCCGACAACGCCTCCTGGTCCGTGAGATCTGCAGAGCCAGCGTCGCCCACTCACCTAGTCGAGGTGACTTCGCCCGGTGCCATCCTGGTGCCCACTTAATCACTGGCTAGTGATTCAAGAACTTGGTCCCCTCTGCTTTCAGGTTTTCTTCTTCCTTGATCCAGGCTTGGATCCATCGAACTTTTCTTCACTGGTCGCCTGCCAGCAACTTCCTTCTTCCAGGCTCCTGGTCCGGCAACGAGATTCCCGACGTCTTTTCAGACCTATGCAGCTGCAGCCCCTGGGCTAGGTAACTTTGGCACTTCGGTGTCCCAGCATAGCCTCACTATCCTAGGGTCAGGATCCACTGTCGTTTTCTTCCTACCAGGTCGGGTTCGCCCATGAACACTAACTTTGCCTTTACTAGCTTCCATAGACTTTGTCCCGCATCCCGCGTGAGAGTGCACACTCTGCACCCGAGTCCCCTAGGTCTCCTAGAAGTAATCTAACGATTCTATAGTCAAGTCCTAGCGATTCCAAAGCCTATTAGTACTGTACTTACCTGCTAGTAATTTCGCATTCCACTTTTAAAGTATATGGTTTTTCGTGCCCCTCGGGCATTTGTGTCTAACGTGCTAACTTAAGTATTTTCGTAAGAGTTTTGTTGTGTGCCTAGCACCCTGTCCTCATAAAGAGTACAGGGTTGTTGTGATTCTAATAAATACACTGTTTATTTTCATAACACTTGTGTGGTGTCCTTTCACTGGGTGTTCAAGGGGTAATGTGATGGTAAAACAGCTGGCTTAACACGCCCTCTAGAGTCTTAGCCTTAGACTGCTCGTATCCATGCTACTAGGATAGCTGGTCTATAAGGTTGACTTACAACCAATCATCAATAAGGGTTGTTTGGACTGATATATAGTGATCACTAGAATAGTGAACACTGCACATCAGGCCAACTTCTCACATTGGTGAGCAGCGGTTGGGATTTGAGCTTGCTGTTGTTTTACCACACATGCCCTAAGAATATCTTGTGAAAGATCACATAAGTACTAAAGGTACATATAACTTAGCTTAGAATACTCTGAGTTCTACTGAACCAGCTGTTGTAGCTCCTAGGGCCTAGCCCACCCTAAACTACAACTCTAGCAAGGGATCAGTAGGCAAACATATAGTGTAGGTAAGTGCACCACTTACACCTCACTAGAAAAGCATGTCTACCCAGGGAGATTCTACTGAGACTCCCCTGGTCAGTGTTGACCCTCCACAGGTCACTTCAAGATATGCAGCTCTCAATTTCCAGGAGATGAGACAGATCTGTGTCTCCAGAAAACTGAAGCAGGGGTCTAACCCCACCATTCCCTTTCTGATAGGTCTCTTAGAGACATATGATGCCAGAAAGCTTTCTCAGTTACATGAGAACATGCCAGCCTTAGAGGGAACCTCTGGGGATCCAGATCTCCCCAACATTGCTACTGCAGTTGAGGAGGAGGATCAAGAGGAACTCTCTGGGGATGAGGTAGACAAAGGTCTTGAGGTAGTCAGAAGGCTAACCAGGGCCAACTTAGACTTACTTGGGCTAGGATCTGGGGGACCCCCAGTACTAACCCGAAGTGGGCCTAACCTTGGAGTTAGGAGAGATAGATCTCTTTCTAGGGACTCCAATAGATCTCTGCACTCTAATGCCTCTTCTCAGGGGAGAAGGAATCCTCCACAGAGGAGATTTACTTCCCCTCAGAGAAGGGAGCATGAAGCTAGGATGAGACAAGCTGAACTGAGGATTGAAAGGGAAGAAATTGCCCTGGCCAAAGAGAAGCTTGCCCTGGCAAGAGAGCAGCAGATGAGTGGGTTAGCTCCCACTGGTGGCAGCAATCTCCCAAGAGATAGAGAGAAGGGTTTAGATACTAAACACCTGACTAAAATAGTGCCCCCCTTTAAGCAAGGGGATGATATCCAGAAATGGATGGCTGCTCTGGAGAGGGCCTGCACTGTGCAGTGCATTCCCCAGAGTCAATGGGCAGCTATACTGTGGCTCTCCTTTGATGGTAAAGGTAGAGATAAGCTCCTCACTACAAGAGTAGAGGATGCTAACAATTACCAGGTCCTGAAGAATACACTGGTTGATGGGTTTGGATTAACCACTGAGCAGTACAGGTTGCTGTTCAGAGACACCCAGAAAACTCAGTCTCAGGACTGGTCTGACTTTGTGGATTGTGCCACTAAGGCTTTGGAGGGCTGGTTGCTGGGTAGCAAGGTTACAGATTACACAGGATTGTATAATCTAATGATGAGAGAACAAATTTTAAACAATTGTCAGAACCAGTTGTTGCACCAGCACCTTGTTGATTCAGATCTGACCTCTCCCCAAGAATTGGGAAAGAAGGCAGACAAATGGGTCAGGACAAGGATCAAGCAGAACCAGAACCAGAACCAGGGTGGTCAGAAGAAAGCAGACCAGAAGGGTAATGCTAAGAATGAGCAAAATGACCAGAAGTCTTCACCAGGTCCCCAACAAACCAAAGAGGGTGGGGGTCAGGCTTCCCAGAAGAAGAAGACTCAAGAAGGCCAGTCAAAAAGGTGGTGCCAGTACTGTAAAAGTAAATCTCACTGGTTTAGTGAGTGCACCAAAAGAGGAGGACAAACTCCTGCCACTACAGCCCCTAAGGCAACTGCACCCCCTAGTACAGTCAGTAGTGGTAGTGTACCTCCCAAGGCATTAGTTGGGTTAACCTTGGGTACTGAGGGGTCTGACAACTTAGTTGGCACACTCACTCAGGCTGTCCTTGTCTGTACAGGGGATATGGATATGTCCCCTGAAATAAGTCCCAATACTTTGGGCAAATACAGGCAGACACCTTTGATAAATGGCAAAATGGCTCAGGCCTATAGGGACACTTGTGCCAGTGTCACCATGGTGACACCTAACTTTGTGGACCCTGGACAGATCATGCCAGGTACTGATTTCCTGGTGACCAATGCCAGCAATGTCACTACTAGTCATAGTGTGGCAATTGTGGCTTTCTCCTGGGGTGGAGTGAAGGGACAAAAGAAAGTTGTAGTCAGTTCAGACCTCCCAGTTGATTGTTTGTTGGGCAATGATTTGGAGTCATCACAATGGTCAGAAGTGGAGCAGAGGACTCACATGGAGATGTTAGGCTTGCCAGCACATGTGCTTGCTGTGACTAGGTCACAGGCCAGAAAATGCCCCACTGAACAGGTGCTGGATCCTGAAATGATGGACCAGACACCTTCCAAGAAGAAGAGCAGTAAGGGTAAGGCTTTGCCTTCCCCCTTGCCCCAGGTTGAGGATCAAGTCTCTGAGGAGGCTGATCTGAGAGAACTGAGGGAAACTGAGCCTAAAGAGCTTGAACTTGATCAAGTTGAGTTTCTGGGCTCAGGGGGACCCTCCAGAGCAGACCTGGGGAAGGAACAGTTGAGCTGCCCTTCCCTTGAACCCCTCAGACAGCAGGCTGCTGCTGAGGCTGCAGGGAATGCCACAGGTGCCCACAGGGTATACTGGGAAGATGGACTCCTGTACTCTGAGTCAAGAGACCCCAAGCCTGGTGCAACCAGGAGGCTGGTCATCCCCTTGTCTCTGAGAGGTTTCCTTCTCACCTTGGCCCATGAGATTCCCCTTGCAGGTCACTTAGGTCAGACAAAGACTTGGGACAGGCTTGTCTCACACTTTCACTGGCCCCATATGAATGAGAATACCAAGGAGTTTTGTCGCTCCTGTGTCACTTGCCAAGCCAGTGGTAAGTCAGGTGGCACAACAAAGGCCCCCCTCATACCACTACCTGTGGTGGGGGTTCCCTTTGAAAGAGTGGGGATTGACATTGTTGGTCCAATGGAACCCCAGACAGCATCAGGGCACAAGTTTATACTGGTGGTGGTGGATCATGCCACCAGGTATCCTGAGGCTATTCCCCTTAGGACCACTACAGCACCTGTAGTGGCAAGAGCCCTAGTTGGAGTGTTCTCCAGAGTGGGTTTCCCTAAGGAGGTCGTTTCTGACAGAGGTACAAACTTCATGTCAGGATATCTGACTGCAATGTGGAAGGAGTGTGGTGTGAACTACAAGTTCACCACACCCTACCACCCACAATGCAATGGGCTTGTTGAGAGATTCAACAGGACCCTGAAAGGGATGATTCATGGACTACCTGAAACTCTTAGGAGAAGATGGGATGTCCTGATCCCCTGCCTCTTGTTTGCTTACAGAGAGGTCCCACAGAAGGGGGTTGGCTACAGCCCTTTTGAGCTTCTGTATGGGCATCCTGTAAGAGGACCCCTGTGTTTGGTGAAGGAAGGATGGGAGAGACCTCTCAAAAAGCCTGCAACCAACATAGTGGACTATGTACTTGGTCTCCGCTCCAGGATGGCTGAGTACATGGAAAAGGCATCTAAAAACCTTGAGGCCAGCCAGGAACTTCAAAAAGCTTGGCATGACCAAAAGGCTGTTCTGACTGTGTACCAGCCAGGACAGAAGGTGTGGGTGCTGGAGCCAGTGGCCCCAGCAGCTCTGAAAGACAAATGGTCTGGGCCCCACACCATCATTGAGCAAAAGGGAGAGGTTACCTACTTGGTGGACCTTGGAACTCCCAGGAGCCCTCTCAGAGTGCTCCATGTTAACAGGCTCAAGGCATATGTTGACAGGAAGGACCTGAGCTTGCTCATGGCCACAGATGAGGGACAGGAGGAAGAGAGTGACCCTCTCCCAGACCTGCTCACTCAGAATCCTGATGATGGATCAGTTGATGGTGTTGTCTTTTGTGGCAGCCTCACTGAACATCAGCAACAGGATTGCAGGCAAGTCTTGCAATCCTTCAGACATATGTTCTCTCTGACACCCAGCCAAACTGATTGGTGTACCCATGATGTTGACACTGGAGACAGTCTGCCTGTCAAGAGTAAAATCTACAGACAGCCTGATCATGTTAGAGACTGCATCAAAACTGAAGTGCAGAAAATGTTGGAGCTGGGAGTCATTGAGCCCTCAGATAGCCCTTGGGCTAGCCCAGTAGTTCTAGTGCCAAAGCCTCACACCCAGGGTGGTAAGAAAGAGATGAGGTTTTGCGTAGACTACAGAGGCCTCAATGCAGTCACTAAGACTGATGCCCACCCAATACCAAGAGCAGATGAACTTATAGATAAATTGGCTTCTGCCAACTTCTTAAGTACATTTGATTTGACAGCTGGGTATTGGCAAATCAGGTTAGCTGAGGAGGCCAAACCCAAGACAGCATTTTCTACCCCTGGAGGGCATTATCAATTTGTGGTAATGCCCTTTGGACTGAAAAATGCACCTGCCACCTTCCAAAGGTTGGTGAATCAAGTCCTCACTGGGCTGGATGACTTCTGTGCAGCATATCTAGACGATATTGCTGTCTTTAGCTCCACCTGGGAGGATCACCTGGTCCACCTGAGGAAAGTGTTAGAGGCCCTGCAAAAGGCAGGCCTCACTATCAAGGCCACAAAGTGCCAGATAGGGCAGACACAGGTTGTGTACCTGGGCCACCTTGTAGGTGGAGGCCAGGTTCAGCCACTGGAGAGTAAGATACAGGCCATCAAGGACTGGACTCCTCCAATCACCCAGACTCAGGTTCGAGCTTTCTTGGGCCTGACTGGGTACTATAGGAAGTTTGTCAGAAATTATGGGTCCATAGTGACCCCTCTTAATGACCTGACAAGCAAAAAGATGCCAAAGAAAGTTCAGTGGACAGCAAGCTGTCAGAAAGCATTCAATGACCTAAAGCAGGCCATGTGCACAGCACCTATCCTAAAGAGTCCAGATTACTCCAAGCCATTCATTGTCCAAACAGATGCTTCTGAGTTGGGTGTGGGGGCTGTTCTGTCTCAACTGAATTTTGATGGTAATGATCAGCCTATTGCTTTCATTAGTAGAAGGTTGACACCCAGAGAGAAAAATTGGTCAGCTATTGAGAGGGAGGCCTTTGCTGTGGTCTGGGCCCTGAAGAAGCTGAGGGCCTACTTGTTTGGCACTCACTTCACCATTCAGACAGACCATAAGCCCCTCTTGTGGCTAAATCAGATGAAGGGTGAAAACCCCAAACTGCTTAGGTGGTCCATTTACCTACAGGGGATGGATTTTACAGTGGAGCATAGACCTGGTACTGATCACAGCAATGCTGATGGGCTCTCCAGGTATTTCCACTTAGAGCAAGAAGACTCACCTGGTCAAGGTTAGTTTATTGTCCCAAAGTTTGGGGGGGGTCATGTAGGAGAGTAGGGTCTGCAATCCTATGATCACCCAGATTTTTGCTTTTTTGCTGCACTGGTTTACGACTTTCCCTGGCTGTGGGCCTGCTAATCAGACCCACAGCCTAGCTGTTCTCTCTCTCCAAATTGTACTCAGGTACTGAATTGGCACTGGGCCCTCTCTAAGTCCCTGTACCCAGGGCTGAGGTACCCAGAAGTCTCCCAGGGGCTGAAGCATGTATTATGCCACCCCTGGGCTGACTAACTAAACTGACACAACTGGCTGCACGACAGCTGGGGCAAGGTGGTGTACTCACCCTTTGCTTTAGATATAGTATACCTATATCTAACCCTAAAATGGACACACAGATCTCCTATCAGTCACTCCTATGGCAGGCCTTAACAATCCTGAAGGCAGAGTGCTTGGAATCGTGTGAGATGGTGCTCTGGCATGAGCTGAGCCTGTCTGCGGCTTTCGGGATCCATCCCTTAGCCGTTTCCATGATATCGCATACCATATACTCTTAAGTGCATTATAATCCTCGCGGTTATATGCCAACTCTGGTATCGCTTTATCAAAACATGTCGAGTAAGGTGTCATACGAATTGGAATACTAACCCCTCGCCAATTCTGGCGACGGGGTTAGCATTCCACCCTTCTAGAGGGACACGACATGTATGTAACCCCTAACCCCGGTTAAAGTCAAACAGAGCCTCAGCTCCACAAAATGGATGCTGCCACCGAGACACAAGTCTGCCCTCCTGCTGCTGGGAGTCCTCCCAGAGCAGGAGATAAGGACAAAGGGTTTCCTGCCAGGGGCGGTGCCAGCACCGTCCCAGACAGGGTTTTGTGTATTGTAGGTAGGCAGGGCTTTAGAGGAAGGTGACTGCACGTGGCACCCCGGTGCTCACTGTGCATAGGCTGGCTGGAACCAGTTCCAGGGTCACTCCAGACCCTGTGCTGGGGAAAAGCCCGCCAAGGAAGTGGGTGTAACCACCCCCCTCCTAGTCCCACCCCTAGGGCAGGACTTAGTCGCGTGCCAGCCCCTTTTTACAGGATAAAGGTAGGAACTGGTCCCCTTCCAAATCAGATCATCTTTGAATCCTGAAACTACTTTCCACGAAAGGAACTCAAGACTTCTTCCTAAGATTTCTCCCTTGTGACTAAGGAGTAGTCACCCTGCATCCGCAGGCACCATCTTAAGAACACTGCGGTCTGCTGCAAGTCTCTCCTCCGGATCAAGACTGCCCAGCTCGACGAGAACCGGCTTCCCTGGCACCTCTGACCTCTACCTGCATCATCAGTCACGCTGAGATTCGTGGGTGTGACGAGACCTCGAGGGACCGGCCATCTTCAAGACTGCACGACTTCTGCACAGCAAGCCCGCCGAGTAATTTCCTGGTGAGTGCTTTGGGGTCCGAGAAGCCCCGACCCTGAACAGCTCCAGCACCGAAGTGCAGCCTCCCAGCATCTCCACGATCTGCGTGGGGCCCTTCTGCTTTTTGCTGCTCACCGCGTTGTTTGGCTACTAGCCCGCTGGCTTGTGGCCTTCTGAACGACGCCCGACGACATCACTGCTGCTAGTCTGGTTGCCCCAGACTGGCCCTTGCTCCCTTCCAGAAGAGGAGCACTCCGGACCCTCCTGGTCCACTCAAGACGCCATTTTGAGTCCACCGCGTGGGCTTGAATTAGCCAAGGCTTGTTGCCCAATCCTGGGTAACTTCGACGCCGACAGCTTCATCCATCGTGGGACAGCTCGCCTCTCCATCCTGGTCGCCGACAACGCCTCCTGGTCCGTGAGATCTGCAGAGCCAGCGTCGCCCACTCACCTAGTCGAGGTGACTTCGCCCGGTGCCATCCTGGTGCCCACTTAATCACTGGCTAGTGATTCAAGAACTTGGTCCCCTCTGCTTTCAGGTTTTCTTCTTCCTTGATCCAGGCTTGGATCCATCGAACTTTTCTTCACTGGTCGCCTGCCAGCAACTTCCTTCTTCCAGGCTCCTGGTCCGGCAACGAGATTCCCGACGTCTTTTCAGACCTATGCAGCTGCAGCCCTTGGGCTAGGTAACTTCGGCACTTCGGTGTCCCAGCATAGCCTCACTATCCTAGGGTCAGGATCCACTGTCGTTTTCTTCTTACCAGGTCGGGTTCGCCCGTGAACACTAACTTTGCCTTTACTAGCTTCCATAGACTTTGTCCCGCATCCCGCGTGAGAGTGCACACTCTGCACCCGAGTCCCCTAGGTCTCCTAGAAGTAATCTAACGATTCTATAGTCAAGTCCTAGCGATTCCAAAGCCTATTAGTACTGTACTTACCTGCTAGTAATTTCGCATTCCACTTTTAAAGTATATGGTTTTTCGTGCCCCTCGGGCATTTGTGTCTAACGTGCTAACTTAAGTATTTTCGTAAGAGTTTTGTTGTGTGCCTAGCACCCTGTCCTCATAAAGAGTACAGGGTTGTTGTGATTCTAATAAATACACTGTTTATTTTCATAACACTTGTGTGGTGTCCTTTCACTGGGTGTTCAAGGGGTAATGTGATGGTAAAACAGCTGGCTTAACACGCCCTCTAGAGTCTTAGCCTTAGACTGCTCGTATCCATGCTACTAGGATAGCTGGTCTATAAGGTTGACTTACAACCAATCATCAATAAGGGTTGTTTGGACTGATATATAGTGATCACTAGAATAGTGAACACTGCACATCAGGCCAACTTATCACACCACCCCTTGTTGTAAATTATTTTGTCCACCCTAAGCGTGGAAGGGTATACTCAGATGTGAGTCCCTTGCTCATTGCACCATCAGGATTCAAGCAAGCCGGGCCGAAGACGGCTGAAATGCCAGAAACCGGTCCCCGGAAGCTTGTTTCCTTCCCAGTGTAAGAATTGGCTTTTGTAGTCTGGTCTGCCCTGTTCCCATGATGCACTGGGCCAGGGACAGACTAATTTGCATACAGCCAGGTTCTGAAACTGGGATGGTGCAATGAGCTAAAAAACGGTGTTGGATCTAGCCCTGATCTCTTGACCAGGTGAGAGTACTCTGCTTAATTCAGAGACTCTGTCCATCACCACCCCTTGTTGTAAATTATTTTGTCCACCCTAAGCGTGGAAGGGTATACTCAGATGTGAGTCCCTTGCTCATTGCACCATCAGGATTCAAGCAAGCCGGGCCGAAGACGGCTGAAATGCCAGAAACCGGTCCCCGGAAGCTTGTTTCCTTCCCAGTGTAAGAATTGGCTTTTGTAGTCTGGTCTGCCCTGTTCCCATGATGCACTGGGCCAGGGACAGACTAATTTGCATACAGCCAGGTTCTGAAACTGGGATGGTGCAATGAGCTAAAAAACGGTGTTGGATCTAGCCCTGATCTCTTGACCGGGTGAGAGTACTCTGCTTAATTCAGAGACTCTGTCCATCACCACCCCTTGTTGTAAATTATTTTGTCCACCCTAAGCGTGGAAGGGTATACTCAGATGTGAGTCCCTTGCTCATTGCACCATCAGGATTCAAGCAAGCCGGGCCGAAGACGGCTGAAATGCCAGAAACCGGTCCCCGGAAGCTTGTTTCCTTCCCAGTGTAAGAATTGGCTTTTGTTGTCTGGTCTGCCCTGTTCCCATGATGCACTGGGCCAGGGACAGACTAATTTGCATACAGCCAGGTTCTGAAACTGGGATGGTGCAATGAGCTAAAAAACGGTGTTGGATCTAGCCCTGATCTCTTGACCGGGTGAGAGTACTCTGCTTAATTCAGAGACTCTGTCCATCACCACCCCTTGTTGTAAATTATTTTGTCCACCCTAAGCGTGGAAGGGTATACTCAGATGTGAGTCCCTTGCTCATTGCACCATCAGGATTCAAGCAAGCCGGGCCGAAGACGGCTGAAATGCCAGAAACCGGTCCCCGGAAGCTTGTTTCCTTCCCAGTGTAAGAATTGGCTTTTGTAGTCTGGTCTGCCCTGTTCCCATGATGCACTGGGCCAGGGACAGACTAATTTGCATACAGCCAGGTTCTGAAACTGGGATGGTGCAATGAGCTAAAAAACGGTGTTAGATCTAGCCCTGATCTCTTGACCGGGTGAGAGTACTCTGCTTAATTCAGAGACTCTGTCCATCACCACCCCTTGTTGTAAATTAATTTGCTTTAGTAATAGCGTTTTTATATTCATTGCGGGCCCTCACAAACTCAGCGCGGTTCTCCTTGGAGTAGCCCGTCTCCAGTTGCGTTCTAAATGGCGTAGTTTGGATTTTTGTGCTTTAAGTTCCTCAGAGAACCAGCGATGGGAGTTGCCATGTCTGGTATGATCAAATTTAGTGAGAGGGGCGAATCTATCAGTGGCTGATAGCAGCCAGGTGGTTATCCCGTCCTGCATAGAGTCAATGCCTGATTCTGGGAGGATGGTAGGGAGGGTGTTGCCCAAGAAGTCGAGGAACCCCTGGGAGTCATAGGAGTTCCATTTGCGACACAGTACACCATGGAGGGTGGGAGCCTTGATCTTCCCTTTAATTGAGATAGTGACCTCGATCAAGTGATGGTCTGACCAGAGGCAGGGGGAGATAATTGGACGAGACAGGACGAGGTTGTGAGTCCAGACGTGGTCCAGGATATGACCCTTAATATGGGTGGGGGAAGAGATGTGTTGAGTTAAATTGAGGCTTGTCAAGATTTCAAAAAGTTCAGTGGCATGGGGCCCGGCTTGGTCGTTATCAAACCAGTAATTAAAATCGCCGAATACGGCGAGTCTAGAGTGATGGGTAAGCAGGTCGGCTACCTGTTCACTCAGAGACAAGGGGAACGATGGCATCGACTGAGGGGGGCGATATAATAGTACGATAGCGAGGGCGCCACCTGCAGTTTCCAGGCTTATGTTATGACTATATTATCTACCCCGGGTAGGGTGAGCGAGGCGGAGGTGTGGAATCTAAAAAGTTTGTGTATGATGGCCGCTACTCCTCCTCTGGGGCGACTCAGCGGGCGATTGACATTAAGGATGTAATAGTCCGGAGGGAGGGCCGCCAAGATATCCGGATGGGAGTCCGGCGTGAGCCATGTCTCTGTTAGAAGCAAGACATCAGGTTTGTCCATACTGAGCAGAAGAAATAGGTCCAGCTGGTGCTTCACCATGGAGCGGGTATTTAGGTAAAGCACTCGAAGGAGAGTGTCATTGCTGAGTGCATGTGGAGGGACCATAGAGCAAGAGTGGGTAATACCGTGGTCAGGCGGGGTACTTAGGCCTGGTAGATTACTGGCAATCTCCAGATGGACAGTACGCTCCCGCACGCCAGGCGGTAGGGGAAGGTTTGAAGACTGCAGTTCCCTGAGTATTTTTGCAGGATACGTGATGCGTGGACAGGGGTCGTGGCCCCTGGGCCCAGGTGGGCGCGGACGGGCGAAGACGGGCTTGCCTTTGGCGCGCCTTCGGCGCGCCTTCGGCACGCCCGCTGCGCCCGTCCGCTGCGCCTCCGGGATGGGGGCTCCATTTTGTAGTGGCCGAGGGCGGGAGGGCGAGAGGGGCCTAGCACTAGAATGCTGTCCCTAATCCAGCTCCTCACCTAAGATGGCGGCCCCCCGAGCAGCGTCCAATCGGCTGCAGGAGGAAAATACTATCGGAAATACTATTTATACAGGCTCCCTTGAGCCGGTGAAGGTGACGACCTCGAGATAACGCACCTGCGCGCCTTAAGAGGTATCTGGACCTACGAATATTTTCGGCAGCCCACGCAGCAACCCCGTGCACACGCCTAATCCCTGCTGACGAGCGTTAATGAACGCGAAACACGTGTCCATGGATGGCAAGCACACCAGTGAACACCCTCAAGACTCAAGACTCGGGTAGAAGCGCACCCGCTGATACCTACTACATCGACCATCATGCTCCAGGGTCACACGCTGATGGGACGAGCAGTGTGCGACCTCATTCAGAAATACTATTCATACAGGCTCCCTTGAGCCGGTGGAGGTGACGACCTCGAGATAACGCACCTGCGTGCCTTAAGAGGTATCTGGACCTACGAATATTTTCGGCAGCCCATGCAGCAACCCCGTGCACACGCCTAATCCCCGCTGACGAGCGTTAATGAATGCGAAACACGTGTCCAGGGATGGCAAGCACACCAGAGAACATCCTAAAGACTCAAGACTCGGGTAGAAGCGCACCCGCTGATACCTACTACATCGACCATCATGCTCCGGGGTCAAACGCTGATGGGACGAGCAGTGTGTGGAACCTCATTCGGAAATACTATTTATACAGGCTCCCTTGAGCCGGTGGAGGTGACGACCTCGAGATAACGCACCTGCGCGCCTTAAGAGGTATCTGGACCTACGAATATTTTCGGCAGCCCACGCAGCAACCCCGTGCACACCCCTAATCCCTGCTGACGAGCATTAATGAATGCAAAACACGTGTCCAGGGATGGCAAGCACACCAGTGAACACCCTCAAGACTCGGGTAGAAGCGCAGCCGCTGATACCTACTACATCGACCATCATGCTCCAGGGTCACACGCTGATGGGACGAGCAGTGTGCGACCTCATTCGGAAATACTATTTATACAGGCTCCCTTGAGCCAGTGGAGGTGACGACATCGAGATAACGCACCTGCGCGCCTTAAGAGGTATCTGGACCAATGAATATTTTTGGCAGCCCACGCAGCAACCCCGTGCACACGCCTAATGCCTGCTGACAAGCGTTAATGAACGTGAAACACGTGTCCAGGGATGGCAAGCACACCAGTGAACACCCTCAAGACTCAAGACTCGGATAGAAGCGCACCCGCTGATACCTACTACATCGACCATCATGCTCCGGGGTCAAACGCTGATGGGACGAGCAGTGTGTGGAACCTCATTCGGAAATACTATTTATACAGGCTCCCTTGAGCCGGTGGAGGTCACGACCTCGAGATAACGCACCTGCGAGCCTTAAAAGGTATCTGGACCTACGAATATTTTTGGCAGCCCACGCAGCAACCCCGTGCACACGCCTAATCCCTGCTGACGAGCGTTAATGAACGCAAAAACACGTGTCCAGGGATGGCAAGCACACCAGTGAACACCCTCAAGACTCAAGACTCGGGTAGAAGCGCACCCGCTGATACCTACTACATCGACCATCATGCTCCGGGGTCACACGCTGATGGGACGAGCAGTGTGCGACCTCATTCGGAAATACTATTTATACAGGCTCCCTTGAGCCGGTGGAGGTGACGACCTCGAGATAACGCACCTGCGCGCCTTAAGAGGTATCTGGACCAACAAATATTTTCGGCAGCCCACACAGCAACCCCGTGCACACGCCTAATCCCTGCTGACGAGCATTAATGAACGTGAAACACATGTCCAAGGATGGCAAGCACACCAGTGTACACCCTCAAGACTCAAGACTCGGGTAGAAGCGCACCCGCTGATACCTACTACATCGACCATCATGCTCCAGGGTCACACGCTGATGGGACGAGCAGTGTGCGACCTCATTCGGAAATACTATTTATACCGGCTCCCTTGAGCCGGTGGAGGTGACGACCTCGAGATAACGCACCTGCGCGCCTTAAGAGGTATCTGGACCTACGAATATTTTCGGCAGCCCACGCAGCAACCCCGTGCACACCCCTAATCCCTGCTGACGAGCGTTAATGAATGCGAAACACGTGTCCAGGGATGGCAAGCACACCGGTGAACACCCTCAAGACTCAAGACTCGGGTAGAAGTGCACCCGCTGATACCTACTACATCGACCATCATGCTACAGGGTCACACGCTGATGGGACGAGCAGTGTGCGACCTCATTCGGAAATACTATTTATACAGCCTCCCTTGAGCCAGTGGAGGTGACGACATCGAGATAACGCACCTGCGCGCCTTAAGAGGTATCTGGACCTACGAATATTTTCGGCAGCCCACGCAGCAACCCCGTGCACACGCCTAATGCCTGCTGACGAGCGTTAATGAACGTGAAACACGTGTCCAGGGATGGCAAGCACACCAGTGAACACCCTCAAGACTCAAGACTCGGGTAGAAGCGCACCCGCTGATACCTACTACATCGACCATCATGCTCCAGGGTCAAACGCTGATGGGACGAGCAGTGTGCAACCTCATTCGGAAATACTATTTATACAGGCTCCCTTGAGCCGGTGGAGGTGACGACCTCGAGATAACGCACTTGCGAGCCTTAAAAGGTATCTGGACCTACGAATATTTTTGCCAGCCCACGCAGCAACCCCGTGCACACGCCTAATCCCTGCTGACGAGCGTTAATGAACGCAAAAACACGTGTCCAGGGATGGCAAGCACACCAGTGAACACCCTCAAGACTCAAGACTCGGGTAGAAGCGCACCCGCTAATACCTACTATATCGACCATCATGCTCCGGGGTCACACGCTGATGGGACGAGCAGTGTGCAACCTCATTCGGAAATACTATTTATACAGGCTCCCTTGAGCCGGTGGAGGTGACGACCTCGAGATAACGCACCTGCGTGCCTCAAGAGGTATCTGGACCTATGAATATTTTTGGCAGCCCACGCAGCAACCCCGTGCACACGCCTAATCCCGGCTGACGAGCATTAATGAACGCGAAACACGTGTCCAGGGATGGCAAGCACACCAGTGAACACCCTCAAGACTCAAGACTCGGGTAGAAGCGCACCCGCTGATACCTACTACATCGACCATCATGCTCCGGGGTCACACGCTGATGGGACGAGCAGTGTGCGACCTCATTCGGAAATACTATTTATACAGGCTCCCTTGAGCCGGTGGAGGTGACGACCTCGAGATAACGCACCTGCGCGCCTTAAGAGGTATCTGGACCTACGAATATTTTCGGCAGCCCACGCAGCAACCCCGTGCACACGCCTAATCCCTGCTGACGAGCGTTAATGAACGCGAAACACGTGTCCATGGATGGCAAGCACACCAATGAACACCCTCAAGACTCAAGACTCGGGTAGAAGTGCACCCCCTGATACCTACTACATCGACCATCATGCTCCAGGGTCACACGCTGATGGGACGAGCAGTGTGCGACCTCATTCGGAAATACTATTTATACAGGCTCCCTTGAGCCGGTGGAGGTGACGACCTCGAGATAACGCACCTGCGCGCCTTAAGAGGTATCTGGACCTACGAATATTTTCGGCAGCCCACGCAGCAACCCCGTGCACACCCCTAATCCCTGCTGACGAGCGTTAATGAATGCAAAACACGTGTCCAGGGATGGCAAGCACACCAGTGAACACCCACAAGACTCAAGACTCGGGTAGAAGCGCACCCGCTGATACCCACTACATCGACCATCATGCTCCAGGGTCACACGCTGATGGGACGAGCAGTGTGCGATCTCATTCGGAAATACTATTTATACAGGCTCCCTTGAGCCAGTGGAGGTGACGACATCGAGATAACGCACCTGCGCGCCTTAAGAGGTATCTGGACCAACGAATATTTTCGGCAGCCCACGCAGCAACCCCGTGCACACGCCTAATCCCTGCTGATGAGCATTAATGAACGCGAAACACGTGTCCAAGGATGGCAAGCACACCAGTGAACACCCTCAAGACTCAAGACTCGGGTAGAAGCGCACCCGCTGATACCTACTACATCGACCATCATGCTCCAGGGTCACACGCTGATGGGACGAGCAGTGTGCGACCTCATTCGGAAATACTATTTATACTGGTTCCCTTGAGCCGGTGGAGGTGACGACCTCGAGATAACGCACCTGCGCGCCTTAAGAGGTATCTGGACCTACGAATATATTCGGCAGCCCACGCAGCAACCCCGTGCACACCCCTAATCCCTGCTGACGAGCGTTAATGAATGCGAAACACGTGTCCAGGGATGGCAAGCACACCAGTGAACACCCTCAAGACTCAAGACTCGGGTAGAAGCGCACCTGCTAATACCTCCTACATCGACTATCATGCTCCAGGGTCACACGCTGATGGGACGAGCAGTGTGCGACCTCATTTGGAAATACTATTTATACAGGCTCCCTAGAGCCAGTGGAGGTGACGACATCGAGAAAACGCACCTGCGCGCCTTAAGAGGTATATGGACCTGCGAATATTTTCGGCAGCCCACGCAGCAACCCCGTGCACACGCCTAATGCCTGCTGACGAGCGTTAATGAACGTGAAACACGTGTCCAGGGATGGCAAGCACACCAGTGAACACCCTCAAGACTCAAGACTCGGGTAGAAGCGCACCCGCTGATACCTACTACATCGACCACCATGCTCCGGGGTCACACGCTGATGGGACGAGCAGTGTGCGACCTCATTCGGAAATACTATTTATACAGGCTCCCTTGAGCCGGTGGAGGTGACGACCTCGAGTTAACGCACCTGCGCGCCATAAGAGGTATCTGGACCAACAAATATTTTCGGCAGCCCACAAAGCAACCCCGTGAACACGCCTAATCCCTGCTGACGAGCATTAATGAACGTGAAACACGTGTCCAAGGATGGCAAGCACACCAGTGAACACCCTCAAGACTCGGGTAGAAGCGCACCCGCTGATACCTACTACATCGACCATCATGCTCCAGGGTCACACGCTGATGGGACGAGCAGTGTGCGACCTCATTCGGAAATATTATTTATACCGGCTCCCTTGAGCCGGTGGAGGTGACGACCTCGAGATAACGCACCTGCGCGCCTTAAGAGGTATCTGGACCTACGAATATTTTCGGCAGCCCACGCAGCAACCCCGTGCACACCCCTAATCCCTGCTGACGAGCATTAATGAATGCAAAACACGTGTCCAGGGATGGCAAGCACACCAGTGAACACCCTCAAGACTCGGGTAGAAGCGCAGCCGCTGATACCTACTACATCGACCATCATGCTCCAGGGTCACACGCTGATGGGACGAGCAGTGTGCGACCTCATTCGGAAATACTATTTATACAGGCTCCCTTGAGCCAGTGGAGGTGACGACATCGAGATAACGCACCTGCGCGCCTTAAGAGGTATCTGGACCAATGAATATTTTTGGCAGCCCATGCAGCAACCCCGTGCACACGCCTAATGCCTGCTGACAAGCGTTAATGAACGTGAAACACGTGTCCAGGGATGGCAAGTACACCAGTGAACACCCTCAAGACTCAAGACTCGGGTAGAAGCGCACCCGCTGCTACCTACTACATCGACCACCATGCTACGGGGTCACACGCTGATGGGACGAGCAGTGTGCGACCTCATTCGGAAATACTATTTATACAGGCTCCCTTGAGCCGGTGGAGGTAACGACCTCGAGATAACGCACCTGCGCGCCTTAAGAGGTATCTGGACCAACGAATATTTTCGGCAGCCCACGCAGCAACCCCGTGCACACGCCTAATCCCTGCTGACGAGCATTAATGAACGCGAAACACGTGTCCAAGGATGGCAAGCACACCAGTGAACACCCTCAAGACTCAAGACTCGGGTAGAAGCGCACCCGCTGATACCTACTACATCGACCATCATGCTCCAGGGTCACACGCTGATGGGACGAGCAGTGTGCGACCTCATTCGGAAATACTATTTATACTGGCTTCCTTGATCCGGTGGAGGTGACGACCTCGAGATAACGCACCTGCGCGCCTTAAGAGGTATCTGGACCTACGAATATTTTCGGCAGCCCACGCAGCAACCCCGTGCAAACCCCTAATCCCTGCTGACGAGGGTTAATGAATGCGAAACACGTGTCCAGGGATGGCAAGCACACCAGTGAACACCCTCAAGACTCAAGACTCGGGTAGAAGCGCACCCGCTGATACCTACTACATCGACCATCATGCTCCAGGGTCACACGCTGATGGGACGAGCAGTGTGCGACCTCATTCGGAAATACTATTTATACAGGCTCCCTTGAGCCAGTGGAGGTGACGACCTCGAGATAACGCACCTGCGCGCCTTAAGAGGTATCTGGACCTACGAATATTTTCGGCAGCCCACGCAGCAACCCCGTGCACACGCCTAATGCCTGCTGACGAGCGTTAATGAACGTGATACACGTTTCCAGGGATGGCAAGCACACCAGTGAACACCCTCAAGACTCAAGACTCGGGTAGAAGCGCACCCGCTGATACCTACTACATCGACCACCATGCTCCGGGGTCACACGCTGATGGGACGAGCAGTGTGCGACCTCATTCGGAAATACTATTTATAAAGGCTCCCTTGAGCCGGTGGAGGTGACGACCTCGAGATAACGCACCTGAGTGCCTTAAGAGGTATCTGGACCTATGAATATTTTCGGCAGCCCACACAGCAACCCCGTGCACACGCCTAATCCCTGCTGACGAGCGTTAATGAACGCGAAACACGTGTCCAGGGATGGCAAGCACACCAGTGAACACCCTCAAGACTCAAGACTCGGGTAGAAGCGCACCCGCTGATACCTACTACATCGACCATCATGCTCCGGGGTCACACGCTGATGGGACGAGCAGTGTGCGACCTCATTCGGAAATACTATTTATACAGGCTCCCTTGAGCCGGTGGAGGTGACGACCTCGAGATAACTCACCTGCGTGCCTTAAGAGGTATCTGGACCTATGAATATTTTCGGCAGCCCACGCAGCAACCCCCGTGAACACGCCTAATCCCTGCTGACGAGCATTAATGAACGTGAAACACGTGTCCAGGGATGGCAAGCACACCAGTGAACACCCTCAAGACTCAAGACTCGGGTAGAAGCGCACCCGCTGATACCTACTACATCGACCATCATGCTCCAGGGTCACACGCTGATGGGACGAGCAGTGTGCGACCTCATTCGGAAATACTATTTATACAGGCTCCCTTGAGCCAGTGGAGGTGACGACATCGAGATAACGCACCTGCGCGCCTTAAGAGGTATCTGGACCAACAAATATTTTCGGCAGCCCACACAGCAACCCCGTGAACACGCCTAATCCCTGCTGACGAGCATTAATGAACGTGAAACACGTGTCCAAGGATGGCAAGCACACCAGTGAACACCCTCAAGACTCAAGACTCGGGTAGAAGCGCACCCGCTGATACCTACTACATCGACCATCATGCTCCAGGGTCACACGCTGATGGGACGAGCAGTGTGCGACCTCATTCGGAAATACTATTTATACAGGCTCCCTTGAGCCAGTGGAGGTGACGACATCGAGATAACGCACCTGCGCGCCTTAAGAGGTATCTGGACCTACGAATTTTTTCGGCAGCCCACGCAGCAACCCCGTGCACACGCCTAATGCCTGCTGACGAGCGTTAATAAACGTGATACACGTTTCCAGGGATGGCAAGCACACCCGTGAACACCCTCAAGACTCAAGACTCGGGTAGAAGCGCACCCGCTGATACCCACTACATCGACCACCATGCTCCGGGGTCACACGCTGATGGGACGAGCAGTGTGCGACCTCATTCGGAAATACTATTTATACTGGCTCCCTTGAGCCGGTGGAGGTGACGACCTCGAGATAACGCACCTGCGCGCCTTAAGAGGTATCTGGACCTACGAATATTTTCGGCAGCCCACGCAGCAACCCCGTGCACACCCCTAATCCCTGCTGACGAGCGTTAATGATTGCGAAACACGTGTCCAGGGATGGCAAGCACACCAGTGAACACCCTCAAGACTCAAGACTCAGGTAGAAGCGCATCCGCTGATACCTACTACATCGACCACCATGCTCCGGGGTCACACGCTGATGGGACGAGCAGTGTGCGACCTCATTCGGAAATACTATTTATAAAGGCTCCCTTGAGCCGGTGGAGGTGACGACCTCGAGATAACGCACCTGAGTGCCTTAAGAGGTATCTGGACCTATGAATATTTTCGGCAGCCCACACAGCAACCCCGTGCACACGCCTAATCCCTGCTGACGAGCGTTAATGAACGCGAAACACGTGTCCAGGGATGGCAAGCACACCAGTGAACACCCTCAAGACTCAAGACTCGGGTAGAAGCGCACCCGCTGATACCTACTACATCGACCATCATGCTCCGGGGTCACACGCTGATGGGACGAGCAGTGTGCGACCTCATTCGGAAATACTATTTATACAGGCTCCCTTGAGCCGGTGGAGGTGACGACCTCGAGATAACGCACCTGCGTGCCTTAAGAGGTATCTGGACCTATGAATATTTTCGGCAGCCCACGCAGCAACCCCCGTGCACACGCCTAATCCCGGCTGACGAGCATTAATGAACGCGAAACACGTGTCCAGGGATGGCAAGCACACCAGTGAACACCCTCAAGACTCAAGACTCGGGTAGAAGCGCACCCGCTGATACCTACTACATCACCATCATGCTCCGGGGTCACACGCTGATGGGATGAGCAGTGTGCGACCTCATTCGGAAATACTATTTATACAGGCTCCCTTGAGCCGGTGGAGGTGACGACCTCGACATAACGCACCTGCGCGCCTTAAGAGGTATCTGGACCAACGAATATTTTCGGCAGCCCACGCAGCAACCCCGTGCACACGCCTAATCCCTGCTGACGAGCATTAATGAACGCGAAACACGTGTCCAAGGATGGCAAGCACACCAGTGAACACCCTCAAGACTCAAGACTCGGGTAGAAGCGCACCCGCTGATACCTACTACATCGACCATCATGCTCCAGGGTCACACGCTGATGGGACGAGCAGTGTGCGACCTCATTCGGAAATACTATTTATACTGGTTCCCTTGAGCCGGTGGAGGTGACGACCTCGAGATAACGCACCTGCGCGCCTTAAGAGGTATCTGGACCTACGAATATTTTCGGCAGCCCACACAGCAACCCCGTGCACACCCCTAATCCCTGCTGACGAGCGTTAATGAATGCGAAACACGTGTCCAGGGATGGCAAGCACACCAGTGAACACCCTCAAGACTCAAGACTCGGGTAGAAGCGCACCTGCTAATACCTACTACATCGACTATCATGCTCCAGGGTCACACGCTGATGGGACGAGCAGTGTGCGACCTCATTCGGAAATACTATTTATACAGGCTCCCTTGAGCCAGTGGAGGTGACGACATCGAGATAACGCACCTGCGCGCCTTAAGAGGTATCTGGACCTGCGAATATTTTCGGCAGCCCACGCAGCAACCCCGTGCACACGCCTAATGCCTGCTGACGAGCGTTAATGAACGTGAAACACGTGTCCAGGGATGGCAAGCACACCAGTGAACACCCTCAAGACTCAAGACTCGGGTAGAAGCGCACCCGCTGATACCTACTACATCGACCACCATGCTCCGGGGTCACACGCTGATGGGACGAGCAGTGTGCGACCTCATTCGGAAATACTATTTATACAGGCTCCCTTGAGCCGGTGGAGGTGACGACCTCGAGATAACGCACCTGCGCGCCATAAGAGGTATCTGGACCAACAAATATTTTCGGCAGCCCACACAGCAACCCTGTGAACACGCCTAATCCCTGCTGACGAGCATTAATGAACGTGAAACACGTGTCCAGGGATGGCAAGCACACCAGTGAACACCCTCAAGACTCAAGACTCGGGTAGAAGCGCACCCGCTGCTACCTACTACATCGACCACCATGCTACGGGGTCACACGCTGATGGGACGAGCAGTGTGCGACCTCATTCGGAAATACTATTTATACAGGCTCCCTTGAGCCGGTGGAGGTAACGACCTCGAGATAACGCACCTGCGCGCCTTAAGAGGTATCTGGACCAACGAATATTTTCGGCAGCCCACGCAGCAACCCCGTGCACACGCCTAATCCCTGCTGACGAGCATTAATGATCGCGAAACACGTGTCCAAGGATGGCAAGCACACCAGTGAACACCCTCAAGACTCAAGACTCGGGTAGAAGCGCACCCGCTGATACCTACTACATCGACCATCATGCTCCAGGATCACACGCTGATGGGACGAGCAGTGTGCGACCTCATTCGGAAATACTATTTATACAGGCTCCCTTGAGCCAGTGGAGGTGACGACATTGAGATAACGCACCTGCGCGCCTTAAGAGGTATCTGGACCAACGAATATTTTCGGCAGCCCACGCAGCAACCCCGTGCACACGCCTAATCCCTGCTGACGAGCATTAATGAACGCGAAACACGTGTCCAAGGATGGCAAGCACACCAGTGAACACCCTCAAGACTCAAGACTCGGGTAGAAGCGCACCCGCTGATACCTACTACATCGACCATCATGCTCCAGGGTCACACTCTGATGGGACGAGCAGTGTGCGACCTCATTCGGAAATACTATTTATACTGGTTCCCTTGAGCCGGTGGAGGTGACGACCTCGAGATAACGCACCTGCGCGCCTTAAGAGGTATCTGGACCTACGAATATTTTCGGCAGCCCACGCAGCAACCCCGTGCACACCCCTAATCCCTGCTGACGAGCGTTAATGAATGCGAAACACGTGTCCAGGGATGGCAAGCACACCAGTGAACACCCTCAAGACTCAAGACTCGGGTAGAAGCGCACCTGCTAATACCTACTACATCGACTATCATGCTCCAGGGTCACACGCTGATGGGACGAGCAGTGTGCGACATCATTCGGAAATACTATTTATACAGGCTCCCTTGAGCCAGTGGAGGTGACGACATCGAGATAACGCACCTGCGCGCCTTAAGAGGTATCTGGACCTGCGAATATTTTCGGCAGCCCACGCAGCAACCCCGTGCACACGCCTAATGCCTGCTGACGAGCGTTAATGAACGTGAAACACGTGTCCAGGGATGGCAAGCACACCAGTGAACACCCTCAAGACTCAAGACTCGGGTAGAAGCGCACCCGCTGATACCTACTACATCGACCACCATGCTCCGGGGTCACACGCTGATGGGACGAGCAGTGTGCGACCTCATTCGGAAATACTATTTATAGAGGCTCCCTTGAGCCGGTGGAGGTGACGACCTCGAGATAACGCACCTTCGCGCCATAAGAGGTATCTGGACCAACAAATATTTTCGGCAGCCCACACAGCAACCCCGTGAACACGCCTAATCCCTGCTGACGAGCATTAATGAACGTGAAACACGTGTCCAAGAATGGCAAGCACACCAGTGAACACCCTCAAGACTCAAGACTCGGGTAGAAGCACACCCGCTGATACCTACTACATCGACCATCATGCTCCAGGGTCACACGCTGATGGGACGAGCAGTGTGCGACCTCATTCGGAAATACTATTTATACCGGCTCCTTTGAGCCGGTGGAGGTGACGACCTCGAGATAACGCACCTGCGCGCCTTAAGAGGTAACTGGACCTACGAATATTTTCGGCAGCCCACGCAGCAACCCCGTGCACACCCCTAATCCCTGCTGACGAGCATTAATGAATGCAAAACACATGTCCAGGGATGGCAAGCACACCAGTGAACACCCTCAAGACTCGGGTAGAAGCGCAGCCGCTGATACCTACTACATCGACCATCATGCTCCAGGGTCACACGCTGATGGGACGAGCAGTGTGCGACCTCATTCGGAAATACTATTTATACAGGCTCCCTTGAGCCAGTGGAGGTGACGACATCGAGATAACGCACCTGCGCGCCTTAAGAGGTATCTGGACCAATGAATATTTTTGGCAGCCCACGCAGCAACCCCGTGCACACGCCTAATGCCTGCTGACAAGCGTTAATGAACGTGAAACACGTGTCCAGGGATGGCAAGCACACCAGTGAACACCCTCAAGACTCAAGACTCGGGTAGAAGCGCACCCGCTGCTACCTACTACATCGACCACCATGCTACGGGGTCACACGCTGATGGGACGAGCAGTGAGCGACCTCATTCGGAAATACTATTTATACAGGCTCCCTTGAGCCGGTGGAGGTAACGACCTCGAGATAACGCACCTGCGCGCCTTAGGAGGTATCTGGACCAACGAATATTTTCGGCAGCCCACGCAGCAACCCCGAGCACACGCCTAATCCCTGCTGACGAGCATTAATGAACGCAAAACACGTGTCCAAGGATGGCAAGCACACCAGTGAACACCCTCAAGACTCAAGACTCGGGTAGAAGCGCACCCGCTGATACCTACTACATCGACCATCATGCTCCAGGGTCACATGCTGATGGGACGAGCAGTGTGCGACCTCATTCGGAAATACTATTTATACTGGCTCCCTTGAGCCGGTGGAGGTGACGACCTCGAGATAACGCACCTGCGCGCCTTAAGAGGTATCTGGACCTACGAATATTTTCGGCAGCCCACGCAGCAACCCCGTGCACACCCCTAATCCCTGCTGACGAGGGTTAATGAATGCGAAACACGTGTCCAGGGATGGCAAGCACACCAGTGAACACCCTCAAGACTCAAGACTCGGGTAGAAGCGCACCCGCTGATACCTACTACATCGACCATCAAGCTCCAGGGTCACACGCTGATGGGACGAGCAGTGTGCGACCTCATTCGGAAATACTATTTATACAGGCTCCCTTGAGCCAGTGGAGGTGACGACATCGAGATAACGCACCTGCGCGCCTTAAGAGGTATCTGGACCTACGAATATTTTTGGCAGCCCACGCAGCAACCCCGTGCACACGCCTAATGCCTGCTGACTAGCGTTAATGAACGTGATACACGTTTCCAGGGATGGCAAGCACACCAGTGAACACCCTCAAGACTCAAGACTCGGGTAGAAGCGCACCCGCTGATACCTACTACATCAACCACCATGCTCCGGGGTCACACGCTGATGGGACGAGCAGTGTGCGACCTCATTCGGAAATACTATTTATACTGGCTCCCTTGAGCCGGTGGAGGTGACGACCTCGAGATAACGCACCTGCGCGCCTTAAGAGGTATCTGGACCTACGAATATTTTCGGCAGCCCACGCAGCAACCCCGTGCACACCCCTAATCCCTGCTGACGAGCGTTAATGATTGCGAAACACGTGTCCAGGGATGGCAAGCACACCAGTGAACACCCTCAAGACTCAAGACTCGGGTAGAAGCGCACCCGCAGATACCTACTACATCGACCATCATGCTCCAGGGTCACACGCTGATGGGACGAGCAGTGTGCGACCTCATTCGGAAATACTATTTATACAGGATCCCTTGAGCCAGTGGAGGTGACGACATCGAGATAACGCACCTGCGCACCTTAAGAGGTATCTGGACCTATGAATATTTTCGGCAGCCCACGCAGCAACCCCGTGCACATGCCTAATGCCTGCTAACGAGCGTTAATGAACGTGATACACGTGTCCAGGGATGGCAAGCACACCAGTGAACACCCTCAAGACTCAAGACTCGGGTAGAAGCGCATCCGCTGATACCTACTACATCGACCACCATGCTCCGGGGTCACACGCTGATGGGACGAGCAGTGTGCAACCTCATTCGGAAATACTATTTATAAAGGCTCCCTTGAGCCGGTGGAGGTGACGACCTCGAGATAACGCACCTGCGTGCCTTAAGAGGTATCTGGACCTATGAATATTTTCGGCAGCCCACGCAGCAACCCCCGTGCACACGCCTAATCCCGGCTGACGAGCATTAATGAACGCGAAACACGTGTCCAGGGATGGCAAGCACACCAGTGAACACCCTCAAGACTCAAGACTCGGGTAGAAGCGCACCCGCTGATACCTACTACATCACCATCATGCTCCGGGGTCACACGCTGATGGGATGAGCAGTGTGCGACCTCATTCGGAAATACTATTTATACAGGCTCCCTTGAGCCGGTGGAGGTGACGACCTCGACATAACGCACCTGCGCGCCTTAAGAGGTATCTGGACCTACGAATATTTTCGGCAGCCCACGCAGCAACCCTGTGCACACGCCTAATCCCTGCTGACGAGCGTTAATGAACGCGAAACACGTGTCCATGGATGGCAAGCACACCAGTGAACACCCTCAAGACTCAAGACTGGGGTAGAAGCGCACCCGCTGATACCTACTACATCGACCAACATGCTCCAGGGTCACACGCTGATGGGACGAGCAGTGTGCGACCTCATTTCGGAAATACTATTTATACAGGCTCCCTTGAGCCGGTGGAGGTGACGACCTCGAGATAACGCACCTGCGCGCCTTAAGAGGTATCTGGACCTACGAATATTTTCGGCAGCCCACGCAGCAACCCCGTGCACACGCCTAATCCCTGCTGACGAGCGTTAATGAATGCAAAACACGTGTCCAGGGATGGCAAGCACACCAGTGAACACCCTCAAGACTCAAGACTCGGGTAGAAGCGCACCCGCTGATACCTACTACATCGACCATCATGCTCCAGGGTCACACGCTGATGGGACGAACAGTGTGCGACCTCATTCTGAAATACTATTTATACAGGCTCCCTTGAGCCAGTAGAGGTGACGACATTGAAATAACACACCTGCGCGCCTTAAGAGGTATTTGGACCAACGAATATTTTCGGCAGCTCCCGCAGCAACCCCGTGCACACGCCTAATCCCTGCTGACGAGCATTAATGAGCGCGAAACACGTGTCCAAGGATGGCAAGCACACCAGTGAACACCCTCAAGACTCAAGACTCGGGTAGAAGCGCACCCGCTGATACCTACTACATCGACCATTATGCTCCAGGGTCACACGCTGATGGGACGAGCAGTGTGCGACCTCATTCAGAATTACTATTTATACAGGCTCCCTTGAACCGGTGGAGGTGACAACCTCGAGATAACGCACCTGCGCGCCTTAAGAGGTATATGGACCAACGAATATTTTCGGCAGCCCACGCAGCAACCCCGTGCACTCGCCTAATCCCTGCTGACTAGCATTAATGAACGCGAAACACGTGTCCAAGGGTGGCAAGCACACCAGTGAACACCCTCAAGACTCAAGACTCGGGTAGAAGCGCACCCGCTGATACCTACTACATCGACCATCATGCTCCAGGGTCACACGCTGATGGGATGAGCAGTGTGCGACCTCATTCGGAAATACTATTTATACTGGCTCCCTTGAGCCGGTGGAGGTGACGACCTCGAGATAACGCACCTGCGCGCCTTAAGAGGTATCTGGACCTACGAATATTTTCGGCAGCCCACGCAGCAACCCCGTGCACACCCCTAATCCCTGCTGACGAGCGTTAATGAATGCGAAACACGTGTCCAGGGATGGCAAGCACACCAGTGAACACCCTCAAGACTCAAGACTCGGGTAGAAGCGCACCCGCTGATACCTACTACATCGACCATCATGCTCCAGGGTCACACGCTGATGGGACGAGCAGTGTGCGACCTCATTCGGAAATACTATTTATACAGGCTCCCTTGAGCCAGTGGAGGTGACGACATCGAGATAACGCACCTGCGCGCCTTAAGAGGTATCTGGACCTACGAATATTTTCGGCAGCCCACGCAGTAACCCCGTGCACATGTCTAATGCCTGTTGACGAGCGTTAATGAACGTGAAACACGTGTCCAGGGATGGCAAGCACACCAGTGAACACCCTCAAGACTCAAGACTCCGGTAGAAGCACACCCGCTGATACCTACTACATCGACCACCATGGTCCGGGTCACACGCTGATGGGACGAGCAGTGTGCGACCTCATTCGGAAATACTATTTATAAAGGCTCCCTTGAGCCGGTGGAGGTGACGACCTCGAGATAACGCACCTGAGTGCCTTAAGAGGTATCTGGACCTATGAATATTTTCGGCAGCCCACACAGCAACCCCGTGCACACGCCTAATCCCTGCTGACGAGCGTTAATGAACGCGAAACACGTGTCCAGGGATGGCAAGCACACCAGTGAACACCCTCAAGACTTAAGACTCGGGTAGAAGCGCACCCGCTGATACCTACTACATCGACCATCATGCTCCGGGGTCACACGCTGATGGGACGAGCAGTGTGCGACCTCATTCGGAAATAGTATTTATACAGGCTCCCTTGAGCCGGTGGAGATGACGACCTCGAGATAACGCACCTGCGAGCCTTAAGAGGTATCTGGACCTACGAATATTTTCGGCAGCCCACGCAGCAACCCCGTGCACATGCCTAATCCCTGCTGATGAGCGTTAATGAATGCGAAACATGTGTTCAGGGAAGGCAAGCACACCAGTGAACACCCTCAAGACTCAGGACTTGGGTAGAAGGGCACCCGCTGATACCTACTACATCGACCATCATGCTCCGGGGTTCACACGCTGATGGGACGAGCAGTGTGCGACCTCATTCAGAAATACTATTTATACAGGCTCCCTTGAGCCGGTGGAGGTGACGACCTCGAGATAACGCACCTGCGTGCCTTAAGAGGTATCTGGACCTACGAATATTTTCGGCAGCCCACGCAGCAACCCCGTGCACACGCCTCATCCCTGCTGACGAGCGTTAATGAACGCGAAACACGTGTCCAGGGATGGCAAGCACGCCAGTGAACACCCTCAAGACTCAAGACTCGGGTAGAAGCGCACCCGCTGATACCTACTACATCGACCATCATGCTCCAGGGTCACACGCTGATGGGACGAGCAATGTGCGACCTCATTCGGAAACACTATTTATACAGGCTCCCTTGAGCCGGTGGAGGTGACGACCTCAAGATAACGCACCTGCGCGCCTTAAGAGGTATCTGGACCTACGAACATTTTCGGCAGCCCACGCAGCAAACCCGTGCACACGCCTAATCCCGGCTGACGAGCGTTAATTAATGCAAAACACGTGTCCAGGGATTGCAAGCACACCAGTGAACACCCTCAAGACTCGGGTAGAAGCGCACCCGCTGATACCTACTACATCGACCATCATGCTCCAGGGTCACACGCTGATGGGACGAGCAGTGTGCGACCTCATTCGGAAATACTATTTATACCGGCTCCCTTGAGCCGGTGGAGGTGACGACCTCGAGATAACGCACCTGCGCGCCTTAAGAGGTATCCGGACCTACGAATATTTTCGGCAGCCCACGCAGCAACCCCGTGCACAACCCTAATCCCTGCTGACGAGCATTAATGAATGCAAAACACGTGTCCAGGAATGGCAAGCACACCAGTGAACACCCTCAAGACTCGGGTAGAAGCGCAGCCGCTGATACCTACTACATCGACCATCATGCTCCAGGGTCACACGCTGATGGGACGAGCAGTGTGCGACCTCATTCGGAAATACTATTTATACAGGCTCCCTTGAGCCAGTGGAGGTGACGACATCGAGATAACGCACCTGCGCGCCTTAAGAGGTATCTGGACCAATGAATATTTTTGGCAGCCCACGCAGCAACCCCGTGCACACGCCTAATGCCTGCTGACAAGCGTTAATGAACGTGAAACACGTGTCCAGGGATGGCAAGCACACCAGTGAACACCCTCAAGACTCAAGACTCGGGTAGAAGCGCACCCGCTGCTACCTACTACATCGACCACCATGCTACGGGGTCACACGCTGATGGGACGAGCAGTGTGCGACCTCATTCGGAAATACTATTTATACAGGCTCCCTTGAGCCGGTGGAGGTAACGACCTCGAGATAACGCACCTGCGCGCCTTAAGAGGTATCTGGACCAACGAATATTTTCGGCAGCCCACGCAGCAACCCCGTGCACACGCCTAATCCCTGCTGACGAGCATTAATGAACGCGACACACGTGTCCAAGGATGGCAAGCACACCAGTGAACACCCTCAAGACTCAAGACTCGGGTAGAAGCGCACCCGCTGATACCTACTACATCGACCATCATGCTCCAGGGTCACACGCTGATGGGACGAGCAGTGTGCGACCTCATTCGGAAATACTATTTATACAGGCTCCCTTGAGCCAGTGGAGGTGACGACATCGAGATAACGCACCTGCGCGCCTTAAGAGGTATCTGGACCAACGAATATTTTCGGCAGCCCACGCAGCAACCCCGTGCACACGCCTAATCCCTGCTGACGAGCATTAATGAACGCGAAACACATGTCCAAGGATGGCAAGCACACCAGTGAACACCCTCAAGACTCAAGACTCGGGTAGAAGCGCACCCGCTGAAACCTACTACATCGACCATCATGCTCCAGGGTCACACGCTGATGGGACGAGCAGTGTGCGACCTCATTCGGAAATACTATTTATACTGGTTCCCTTGAGCCGGTGGAGGTGACGACCTCGAGATAACGCACCTGCGCGCCTTAAGAGGTATCTGGACCTACGAATATTTTCGGCAGCCCACGCAGCAACCCCGTGCACACCCCTAATCCCTGCTGACGAGCGTTAATGAATGCGAAACACGTGTCCAGGGATGGCAAGCACACCAGTGAACACCCTCAAGACTCAAGACTCGGGTAGAAGCGCACCTGCTAATACCTACTACATCGACTATCATGCTCCAGGGTCACACGCTGATGGGACGAGCAGTGTGCGACCTCATTCGGAAATACTATTTATACAGGCTCCCTTGAGCCAGTGGAGGTGACGACATCGAGATAACGCACCTGCGCGCCTTAAGAGGTATCTGGACCTGTGAATATTTTCGGCAGCCCACGCAGCAACCCCGTGCACACGCCTAATGCCTGCTGACGAGTGTTAATGAACGTGAAACACGTGTCCAGGGATGGCAAGCACACCAGTGAACACCCTCAAGACTCAAGACTCGGGTAGAAGCGCACCCGCTGATACCTACTACATCGACCACCATGCTCCGGGGTCACACGCTGATGGGACAAGCAGTGTGCGACCTCATTCGGAAATACTATTTATACAGGCTCCCTTGAGCCGGTGGAGGTGACGACCTCGAGATAACGCACCTGCGCGCCATAAGAGGTATCTGGACCAACAAATATTTTCGGCAGCCCACACAACAACCCCGTGATTATGCCTAATCCCTGCTGACGAGCATTAATGAATGTGAAACACGTGTCCAAGAATGGCAAGCACACCAGTGAACACCCTCAAGACTCAAGACTCGGGTAGAAGCACACCCGCTGATACCTACTACATCGACCATCATGCTCCAGGGTCACACGCTGATGGGACGAGCAGTGTGCGACCTCATTCGGAAATACTATTTATACCGGCTCCCTTGAGCCGGTGGAGGTGACGACCTCGAGATAACGCACCTGCGCGCCTTAAGAGGTATCTGGACCTACGAATATTTTCGGCAGCCCACGCAGCAACCCCGTGCACACCCCTAATCCCTGCTGACGAGCATTAATGAATGCAAAACACATGTCCAGGGATGGCAAGCACACCAGTGAACACCCTCAAGACTCGGGTAGAAGCGCAGCCGCTGATACCTACTACATCGACCATCATGCTCCAGGGTCACACGCTGATGGGACGAGCAGTGTGCGACCTCATTCGGAAATACTATTTATACAGGCTCCCTTGAGCCAGTGGAGGTGACGACATCGAGATAACGCACCTGCGCGCCTTAAGAGGTATCTGGACCAATGAATATTTTTGGCAGCCCACGCAGCAACCCCGTGCACACGCCTAATGCCTTCTGACAAGCGTTAATGAACGTGAAACACGTGTCCAGGGATGGCAAGCACACCAGTGAACACCCTCAAGACTCAAGACTCGGGTAGAAGCGCACCCGCTGATACCTATTACATCGACCATCATGCTCCAGGGTCACACGCTGATGGGACGAGCAGTGTGCGACCTCATTCGGAAATACTATTTATACAGGCTCTGTTGTAACTTCCCTCTTCCCTCATTCCACCCCTCTCCCCTCCTTCCCCTTGGTACATCCCACTCTGCCTTCAGGAGTGCGTGTTAGAATGTTCACTGTGAGAGGCTGCCGCCAAGCTGGGAGCACCTGTTAAGCTTTGACTAATAAATCTTACTTGCTGGAACTCACGTTGAGTAGTGAATCATTACTACATTTTGGCGACGAGGACGTGGAGCTGAGCCAGGGTCAGTTAGGTGCCTTCCCCCCTGGATATATGATGCTTGGGCGGAGAATTGAATTGATGAAGTAAGCTCACCAGTTGATGATTGAAGTTCACCGGACAGCGGACACATCGGCACACCAGGCTGTATTCATCGAGGTGTTCCCTTGCGGGGACGTGAGATTCTCGATTCCTGAGCATAATAGGAAGTTGGGTGTGAGTCCTCGGTGAAGGAGATCTGGTGCCGTGTAGAAAAGAGGAACGTTCCCTTTTCGTTTGAGGTCTGACTGGCGGCGGTGAATTAGAGGGTAGATTCACCAAGTGTAAAAGAAGAACACAAGTCAACAGGAAGGAATCGGAGCTTAGCCAGGAGCAGTGTGAAGTGTCAGCACTGTAAAACAACGGAGGAATCGATTTCATTCCTGGCACTGAGCGCCCTTTTGCACCTCACTGTGTCCCCTCCGAGGTTTGTGAGGACTGGTGTATGGGCCGGGAGAAGCAGTCGACGCTCGTGAGGGAGAAATAGCTGGTCTTTCTCCGAGGAGTCGCAGGGTTGTTGACGGGAAGTTCCTGTTCGGCAACCGTGGAAGAAGAAATAGGACTTCGCATCCCAAGTTACTTCCTGTATGAATACTGGAGTAAAGGAAGAAAGGTGAAGAAATACTTAGGCGATCTCTGGTGTTCCTGTGTGTGTTGCATCGTATGAAGAAGGATTCACACCATTCCATGAGGTGAGCCTTTTTAAACTGCGTGAGGAAAGAACAGAGGAACAAGGGGGTAGCGAACCTGGGTTCCCACGGAATAATATCCACTTAAGCAGTGTCTTTAAGGGTTTGAAACGTCTTAGAGGATCAGAGAAGACGTTGAACCTTCGAAGCCACATGAGAAATAGATCTGAGGCAGTGAAATGGAGCTGCGTGTGGAGATGGCATAGGAAAATAACAGGGTTCCGTGTGGAAAACTAAAACGAAGCTGCGCGTAGAAGCAGTGTGAGGAAATCTTAGAACTGAGGCAGAGTGGTTGGAAGCGGCGTGAGGAGAACCCAAAGGAACAGAGGGAGCGTGGCTAACCTCCAGGGTTCCGTGATGTAAACTAAACTTCATCAGTGTGGTGAAGCAGCGTGAGGAAGATGCAGGACTGAGGCAGCGCTTTGAAGCCGTGAGGGGAGATTTCAGGAGTGAGGTAAACTACAGGGTTTTGTTCAAGTAACTAAACCGCAGCAGTGTGTTGGAGCAGTGTGAGGAAGTTTCAGATCTGAGGTGGTGCATAGAAGCGGTGAGTGGAGATTCCAGTAGAACAGAGGGAGTGTGACAATCCACAGGGTTTCGTGTTGTGAACGGAATTTTAGCAGCAAGTTGTGGCAACTTGAGGAAACCCTCAGCGAATTTTTGGATTCCGTGTTTGAAATATAATTGAGGCTTCACCGAGCTGTATGAAGTGACTGTGAGGGTCAGGGAAGGCTGCCATCCCTGTGGCCACGCGCGAGAAAAAAAGAACTGAGGCAGCGCTTTGAAACAGCGTGCAGAGGCTATGTGAGGAAATCAATGAGGAACAAAGAGTGAAGCGAACCTCGGTTTCCATGTTTAAAATTTAACTGAGGCAGCACCGTGAGCTGTATGAAGTAACTGTGAGGGTCAGGGAAGGCTGTCAATCCCTGTTGCCACGCGCGAAGAGGATCTGAGGCAGCGCTTTGAAACAGTGTGCAGCAGCTGTGTGAGAAAATACCAGAGGAACAAAGAGTGAAGCGAACCTCGGTTTCCATGTTTAAAATTTAACTGAGGCAGCACCGTGAGCTGTATGAAGTAACTGTGAGGGTCAGGGAAGGCTGTCAATCCCTGTTGCCACGCGCGAAGAGGATCTGAGGCAGCGCTTTGAAACAGTGTGCAGCAGCTGTGTGAGAAAATACCAGAGGAACAAAGAGTGTAGCGAACCTTGGTTTCCGTGTTGGAAAGTTGACTGAGGCGGCACCGTGAGCGGTATGAAGTAACTGTGAGGATCAGGGAAGGCTGTCAATCCCTGTCGCCACGCGTGAAAAGGAGCTGAGGCAGCGCTTTGAAAATGTGCGCAGAAGCTGAGTGAAGAAATACCAGAGGAACAAAAAAATTGTAGTGAACCGTTAGGTCCGAGCTTTGAGTTTTCTGAGGCAGCTTGGTGAGGATCAGAGTAGGCATCTAACCCAAGGAGCCACGCGTGAGTGTGCGAAGCATATTCAGTGAATTCAGGGAGCCCTGCAGGATAATTATAAGTGGAGTTGGAGAAGTGACCTCCAAAGGAAGAGCCCCAGTGGTAACATCCTGCGTATATCATTTAACCAGTTTATGGGCGCAAGAGAGTCCTACCAAGCGCATTCGTACCACTATCTTCATATTTTAAGGCGGAGAATATATTTTCACGTGAATTCCCAGAATACAGTTTAGGAACTTGAGGACGGTAAAGGTGCCACGAAATGGAGAAAATATTGACAAAAGGGTCATTCAGAAATTTGAATGAGGACATTTTGATTGTGAGGGATGAATACGGAAAAAACCCAGTGAGTACCATCTTCCAAGGAGGGGTAAAGACAGATATGATCTCAGAGTCAGGATCACGTCATAGTTTGATGAGCAAGAGTGTATGGAATAGAGAAGTGGCTAAAAAATATGGAGAAGAACTCAAAGAGGCAAAAATATCCCTAATGACTGATACAGGGGAGGTCATCAACGTAAACGGGTACAGGGATATGTATTCAATGCACAAGGGAAATAATTCTTGGAGTATCATACATATAACGGAAGGTGGACCCACCAGGCAAGGGGGAAAGGAACAAAAGATATTGAGAACTGCATGTAATAGAGTAAGAAAGGAACACTTGAGTGAGCAGGCACAGATCAGAAGCATGCATGGAACAAAGTGTGAAGCACAGGGGGCTCGTGAGCCGCTATCAAAGGGTTCGATAGCTTTGGAAGGAACTGCAAGAAATGAAATGTGTGGAAAGGAGGTGGCTAAGGGCAAATGAAAGAAAAAACGAGAGACTGAGCGGCAAAGGATAAAATGTAAGAGTAACCAATGCAATTACAAAGGGACGTGGCAAAGTACCACATCGTCTGAGTCCAAGACCGAAATGATGGAAGAGTATGAAGACAAACATGAACAGGAAAGAGATACAGATCTCCACAGACCGGGACGAGAGGAAGCAGTTAAAGGGAGAGCGGCCGGCACGGATGCAAACAAGGGTGAAACGCTGTTCGCTCGCACGTTACCGTCAAAAGGTTCGATTGTTGTTCAAGAAGCTACAAGCAATAAAGGACGAGGAAAAGAAGTAGCAAGGGACAAACTAAGGAAAAAACTTAAAATGCACCAAGGTTTGGTGGACGAAAGAGAATTACGTAAGAAATGTAAAAAAAAATACAGAGGAAGGGAAGTTGCGAAAAACGGAGAATTCGAGAGAAAGGTGGAGCGCATTGTAAACGCTAGAAATGAGCGAGAAATAATGGAATGTAGGAATAACCTCTTAAATCGCAGTGAGGCGAGGCAAGGTACCACACCGGTTGAGTTTGGGACTGAAACAAGGGAAGAATACGTGGACTATGGTGGGCAGAAAAGAGAAAGGGACTTAAGTTTGTCGGAGGATAAGGGTGAGAAGAAAACCAAATACTATCAAAGGCCTTACAGTGGTAAGATGGAGAGTGAAAGTAGGGAAATGCAGAAAATATTAAAAGGTCTCCCACCAAGTGGCCTGTCAGGGAAGGAGGGTCCTTTTGATAATTATTGGTGTAAACAGGAGTGTCAAGGCCCGGGATACACTAAGGAGTCCTACCAGGGGAATCAAGGTAGGAAGCAGAAGGACAGACTGAGGTCAGCAGAGACTGATGCTAGTGATCCGGAGCTGTTTGAAATGGAGTTTAGGAAAGGTCTGGATTCTGCTTATGGCCATGGCAAGGAGGGCAGAAGAGGGACCAGACCAGTCATCGTGTACGACATTGAGGGAGAGTCTTACCTTGTCAGAGGGAACAGGCGGGGTGTTACCGGGCTCCAGTTACTGCCCAAGGAAGAAAACAGCGTTACCGCCTATACACCCTCCCCGAGGGATATGGAAAGACTAGTAGAGGAGTGCCCTACTCCAGGTGGGAAGAAACTGTATAGCATGTTCACATTTAGAGGATCCTAGGGTTAAACAGTTAGTTTGCACCCCTTCTCTGCCGTTCACCCATGCCGTGAGACTTATCCCGCAGTTAATAGAAACGCAATGGCGGTGTGGCAGAAGTGGACTTCTAAGGATCGGCGTAACTGGCTACACTTATGGTAGCACCATGGGAGTTCTTCCGTGGGGAGAAAGGTTAGGACTTTGTACGGGTCCCAGAGGACCGAAGGAACCTAATGCTCAGGACAACCTTTTTGTCAGTCCTACTCTGAAGTCTAAGTTATGGTTTCATTAGTTGCTGTTCAATTGTTTCCTTAATGCATCCCCAGCTCTCCTTTTCCCTTCCCTTTCTCTTCTTGTCTCCACGTTTACTCTTCCCCTTTCCTCCCTTCTCTCTTCCCTCCTCACTCTCCTCTACTTTTTCTCGTCTTTTCCCCGCCTGGGGCGCCGCACTTCCTTCCCTGTTGTTCTCCCTAGGGGGAAAGGTGTGTTGTAACTTCCCTCTCCCTCATTCCACCCCTCTCCCCTCCTTCCCCTTGGTACATCCCACTCTGCCTTCAGGAGTGCGTGTTAGAATGTTCACTGTGAGAGGCTGCCGCCAAGCTGGGAGCACCTGTTAAGCTTTGACTAATAAATCTTACTTGCTGGAACTCACGTTGAGTAGTGAATCATTACTACAGGCTCCCTTGAGCCAGTGGAGGTGACGACATCGAGATAACGCACCTGCGCGCCTTAAGAGGTATCTGGACCTACGAATATTTTCGGCAGCCCACGCAGCAACCCCGTGCACATGTCTAATGCCTGTTGACGAGCGTTAATGAACGTGAAACACGTGTCCAGGGATGGCAAGCACACCAGTGAACACCCTCAAGACTCAAGACTCCGGTAGAAGCACACCCGCTGATACCTACTACATCGACCACCATGGTCCGGGTCACACGCTGATGGGACGAGCAGTGTGCGACCTCATTCGGAAATACTATTTATAAAGGCTCCCTTGAGCCGGTGGAGGTGACGACCTTGAGATAACGCACCTGAGTGCCTTAAGAGGTATCTGGACCTATGAATATTTTCGGCAGCCCACACAGCAACCCCGTGCACAGGCCTAATCCCTGCTGACGAGCGTTAATGAACGCGAAACACGAGTCCAGGGATGGCAAGCACACCAGTGAACACCCTCAAGACTTAAGACTCGGGTAGAAGCGCACCCGCTGATACCTACTACATCGACCATCATGCTCCGGGGTCACACGCTGATGGGACGAGCAGTGTGCGACCTCATTCGGAAATAGTATTTATACAGGCTCCCTTGAGCCGGTGGAGATGACGACCTCGAGATAACGCACCTGCGAGCCTTAAGAGGTATCTGGACCTACGAATATTTTCGGCAGCCCACGCAGCAACCCCGTGCACATGCCTAATCCCTGCTGACGAGCGTTAATGAACGCGAAACATGTGTTCAGGGAAGGCAAGCACACCAGTGAACACCCTCAAGACTCAGGACTTGGGTAGAAGCGCACCCGCTGATACCTACTACATCGACCATCATGCTCCGGGGTTCACACGCTGATGGGACGAGCAGTGTGCGACCTCATTCGGAAATACTATTTATACAGGCTCCCTTGAGCCGGTGGAGGTGACGACCTCGAGATAACGCACCTGCGTGCCTTAAGAGGTATCTGGACCTACGAATATTTTCGGCAGCCCACGCAGCAACCCCGTGCACACGCCTCATCCCTGCTGACGAGCGTTAATGAACGCGAAACACGTGTCCAGGGATGGCAAGCACGCCAGTGAACACCCTCAAGACTCAAGACTCGGGTAGAAGCGCACCCGCTGATACCTACTACATCGACCATCATGCTCCAGGGTCACACGCTGATGGGACGAGCAATGTGCGACCTCATTCGGAAACACTATTTATACAGGCTCCCTTGAGCCGGTGGAGGTGACGACCTCAAGATAACGCACCTGCGCGCCTTGAGAGGTATCTGGACCTACGAACATTTTCGGCAGCCCACGCAGCAACCCCGTGCACACGCCTAATCCCGGCTGACGAGCGTTAATGAATGCGAAACACGTGTCCAGGGATTGCAAGCACACCAGTGAACACCCTCAAGACTCAAGACTCGGGTAGAAGCGCACCCGCTGATACCTACTACATCGACCATCATGCTCCAGGGTCACACGCTGATGGGACGAGCAGTGTGCGACCTCATTCGGAAATACTATTTATACCGGCTCCCTTGAGCCGGTGGAGGTGACGACCTCGAGATAACGCACCTGCGCGCCTTAAGAGGTATCTGGACCTACGAATATTTTCGGCAGCCCACGCAGCAACCCCGTGCACACCCCTAATCCCTGCTGACGAGCATTAATGAATGCAAAACACGTGTCCAGGGATGGCAAGCACACCAGTGAACACCCTCAAGACTCGGGTAGAAGCGCAGCCGCTGATACCTACTACATCGACCATCATGCTCCAGGGTCACACGCTGATGGGACGAGCTGTGTGCGACCTCATTCGGAAATACTATTTATACAGGCTCCCTTGAGCCAGTGGAGGTGACGACATCGAGATAACGCACCTGCGCGCCTTAAGAGGTATCTGGACCAATGAATATTTTTGGCAGCCCACGCAGCAACCCCGTGCACACGCCTAATGCCTGCTGACAAGCGTTAATGAACGTGAAACACGTGTCCAGGGATGGCAAGCACACCAGTGAACACCCTCAAGACTCAAGACTCGGGTAGAAGCGCACCCGCTGCTACCTACTACATTGACTACCATGCTACGGGGTCACACGCTGATGGGACGAGCAGTGTGCGACCTCATTCGGAAATACTATTTATACAGGCTCCCTTGAGCCGGTGGAGGTAACGACCTCGAGATAACGCACCTGCGCGCCTTAAGAGGTATCTGGACCAACGAATATTTTCGGCAGCCCACGCAGCAACCCCGTGCACACGCCTAATCCCTGCTGACGAGCATTAATGAACGCGAAACACGTGTCCAAGGATGGCAAGCACACCAGTGAACACCCTCAAGACTCAAGACTCGGGTAGAAGCGCACCCGCTGATACCTACTACATCGACCATCATGCTCCAGGGTCACACGCTGATGGGACGAGCAGTGTGCGACCTCATTCGGAAATACTATTTATACAGGCTCCCTTGAGCCAGTAGAGGTGACGACATCGAGATAACGCACCTGCGCGCCTTAAGAGGTATCTGGACCAACGAATATTTTCGGCAGCCCACGCAGCAACCCCGTGCACACGCCTAATCCCTGCTGACGAGCATTAATGAACGCGAAACACGTGTCCAAGGATGGCAAGCACACCAGTGAACACCCTCAAGACTCAAGACTCGGGTAGAAGCGCACCCGCTGAAACCTACTACATCGACCATCATGCTCCAGGGTCACACGCTGATGGGACGAGCAGTGTGCGACCTCATTTGGAAATACTATTTATACTGGTTCCCTTGAGCCGGTGGAGGTGACGACCTCGAGATAACGCACCTGCGCGCCTTAAGAGGTATCTGGACCTACGAATATTTTCGGCAGCCCACGCAGCAACCCCGTGCACACCCCTAATCCCTGCTGACGAGCGTTAATGAATGCGAAACACGTGTCCAGGGATGGCAAGCACACCAGTGAACACCCTCAAGACTCAAGACTCGGGTAGAAGCGCACCTGCTAATACCTACTACATCGACTATCATGCTCCAGGGTCACACGCTGATGGGACGAGCAGTGTGCGACCTCATTCGGAAATACTATTTATACAGGCTCCCTTGAGCCAGTGGAGGTGACGACATCGAGATAACGCACCTGCGCGCCTTAAGAGGTATCTGGACCTGCGAATATTTTCGGCAGCCCACGCAGCAACCCCGTGCACACGCCTAATGCCTGCTGACGAGCGTTAATGAACGTGAAACACGTGTCCAGGGATGGCAAGCACACCAGTGAACACCCTCAAGAGTCAAGACTCGGGTAGAAGCGCACCCGCTGATACCTACTACATCGACCACCATGCTCCGGGGTCACACGCTGATGGGACGAGCAGTGTGCGACCTCATTCGGAAATACTATTTATACAGGCTCCCTTGAGCCGGTGGAGGTGACGACCTCGAGATAACGCACCTGCGCGCCATAAGAGGTATCTGGACCAACAAATATTTTCGGCAGCCCACACAGCAACCCCGTGAACACGCCTAATCCCTGCTGACGAGCATTAATGAACGTGAAACACGTGTCCAAGAATGGCAAGCACACCAGTGAACACCCTCAAGACTCAAGACTCGGGTAGAAGCACACCCGCTGATACCTACTACATCGACCATCATGCTCCAGGGTCACACGCTGATGGGACGAGCAGTGTGCGACCTCATTCGGAAATACTATTTATACCGGCTCCCTTGAGCCGGTGGAGGTGACGACCTCGAGATAACGCACCTGCGCGCCTTAAGAGGTATCTGGACCTACGAATATTTTCGGCAGCCCACGCAGCAACCCCGTGCACACCCCTAATCTCTGCTGATGAGCATTAATGAATGCAAAACACATGTCCAGGGATGGCAAGCACACCAGTGAACACCCTCAAGACTCGGGTAGAAGCGCAGCCGCTGATACCTACTACATCGACCATCATGCTCCAGGGTCACACGCTGATGGGACGAGCAGTGTGCGACCTCATTCGGAAATACTATTTATACAGGCTCCCTGGAGCCAGTGGAGGTGACGACATCGAGATAACGCACCTGCGCGCCTTAAGAGGTATCTGGACCAATGAATATTTTTGGCAGCCCACGCAGCAACCCCTTGCACACGCCTAATGCCTGCTGACAAGCGTTAATGAACGTGAAACACGTGTCCAGGGATGGCAAGCACACCAGTGAACACCCTCAAGACTCAAGACTCGGGTAGAAGCGCACCCGCTGCTACCTACTACATCGACCACCATGCTACGGGGTCACACGCTGATGGGACGAGCAGTGTGCGACCTCATTCGGAAATACTATTTATACAGGCTCCCTTGAGCCGGTGGAGGTAACGACCTCGAGATAACGCACCTGCACGCCTTAAGAGGTATCTGGACCAACGAATATTTTCGGCAGCCCACGCAGCAACCCCGTGCACACGCCTAATCCCTGCTGACGAGCATTAATGAACGCAAAACACGTGTCCAAGGATGGCAAGCACACCAGTAAACACCCTCAAGACTCAAGACTCGGGTAGAAGCGCACCCGCTGATACCTACTACATCGACCATCATGCTCCAGGGTCACACGCTGATGGGACGAGCAGTGTGCGACCTCATTCGGAAATACTATTTATACTGGCTCCCTTGAGCCGGTGGAGGTGACGACCTCGAGATAACGCACCTGCGCGCCTTAAGAGGTATCTGGACCTACGAATATTTTCGGCAGCCCATGCAGCAACCCCGTGCACACCCCTAATCCCTGCTGACGAGGGTTAATGAATGCGAAACACGTGTCCAGGGATGGCAAGCACACCAGTGAACACCCTCAAGACTCAAGACTCGGGTAGAAGCGCACCCGCTGATACCTACTACATCGACCATCATGCTTCAGGGTCACACGCTGATGGGACGAGCAGTGTGCGACCTCATTCGGAAATACTATTTATACAGGCTCCCTTGAGCCAGTGGAGGTGACGACATCGAGATAACGCACCTGTGCGCCTTAAGAGGTATCTGGACCTACGAATATTTTCGGCAGCCCACGCAGCAACCCCGTGCACACGCCTAATGCCTGCTGACGAGCCTTAATGAACGTGATACACGTTTCCAGGGATGGCAAGCACACCAGTGAACACCCTCAAGACTCAAGACTCGGGTAGAAGCGCACCCGCTGATACCTACTACATCAACCACCATGCTCCGGGGTCACACGCTGATGGGACGAGCAGTGTGCGACCTCATTCGGAAATACTATTTATACTGGCTCCCTTGAGCCGGTGGAGGTGACGACCTCGAGATAACGCACCTGCGCGCCTTAAGAGGTATCTGGACCTACGAATATTTTCGGCAGCCCACGCAGCAACCCCGTGCACACCCCTAATCCCTGCTGACGAGCGTTAATGATTGCGAAACACGTGTCCAGGGATGGCAAGCACACCAGTGAACACCCTCAAGACTCAAGACTCGGGTAGAAGCGCACCCGCAGATACCTACTACATCGACCATCATGCTCCAGGGTCACACGCTGATGGGACGAGCAGTGTGCGACCTCATTCGGAATTACTATTTATACAGGCTCCCTTGAGCCAGTGGAGGTGACGACATCGAGATAACGCACCTGCGCGCCTTAAGAGGTATCTGGACCAATGAATATTTTTGGCAGCCCACGCAGCAACCCCGTGCACACGCCTAATGCCTGCTGACAAGCGTTAATGAACGTGAAACACGTGTCCAGGGATGGCAAGCACACCAGTGAACACCCTCAAGACTCAAGACTCGGGTAGAAGCGCACCCGCTGCTACCTACTACATCGACCACCATGCTACGGGGTCACACGCTGATGGGACGAGCAGTGTGCGACCTCATTCGGAAATACTATTTATACAGGCTCCCTTGAGCCGGTGGAGGTAACGACCTCGAGATAACGCACCTGCACGCCTTAAGAGGTATCTGGACCAACGAATATTTTCGGCAGCCCACGCAGCAACCCCGTGCACACGCCTAATCCCTGCTGACGAGCATTAATGAACGCAAAACACGTGTCCAAGGATGGCAAGCACACCAGTGAACACCCTCAAGACTCAAGACTCGGGTAGAAGCGCACCCGCTGATACCTACTACATCGACCATCATGCTCCAGGGTCACACGCTGATGGGACAAGCAGTGTGCGACCTCATTCGGAAATACTATTTATACTGGCTCCCTTGAGCCGGTGGAGGTGACGACCTCGAGATAACGCACCTGCGCGCCTTAAGAGGTATCTGGACCTACGAATATTTTCGGCAGCCCACGCAGCAACCCCGTGCACACGCCTAATGCCTGCTGACGAGCGTTAATGAACGTGATACACGTTTCCAGGGATGGCAAGCACACCAGTGAACACCCTCAAGACTCAAGACTCGGGTAGAAGCGCACCCGCTGATACCTACTACATCAACCACCATGCTCCGGGGTCACACGCTGATGGGACGAGCAGTGTGCGACCTCATTCGGAAATACTATTTATACTGGCTCCCTTGAGCCGGTGGAGGTGACGACCTCGAGATAACGCACCTGCGCGCCTTAAGAGGTATCTGGACCTACGAATATTTTCGGCAGCCCACGCAGCAACCCCGTGCACACCCCTAATCCCTGCTGACGAGCGTTAATGATTGCGAAACACGTGTCCAGGGATGGCAAGCACACCAGTGAACACCCTCAAGACTCAAGACTCGGGTAGAAGCGCACCCGCAGATACCTACTACATCGACCATCATGCTCCAGGGTCACACGCTGATGGGACGAGCAGTGTGCGACCTCATTCGGAAATACTATTTATCCAGGCTCCCTTGAGCCAGTGGAGGTGACGACATCGAGATAACGCACCTGCGCACCTTAAGAGGTATCTGGACCTATGAATATTTTCGGCAGCCCACGCAGCAACCCCGTGCACATGCCTAATGCCTGCTAACGAGCGTTAATGAACGTGATACACGTGTCCAGGGATGGCAAGCACACCAGTGAACACCCTCAAGACTCAAGACTCGGGTAGAAGCGCATCCGCTGATACCTACTACATCGACCACCATGCTCCGGGGTCACACGCTGATGGGACGAGCAGTGTGCGACCTCATTCGGAAATACTATTTATACAGGCTCCCTTGAGCCGGTGGAGGTGACGACCTCGAGATAACCCACCTGCGTGCCTTAAGAGGTATCTGGACCTATGAATATTTTCGGCAGCCCACGCAGCAACCCCCGTGCACACGCCCAATCCCGGCTGACGATCATTAATGAACGCGAAACACGTGTCCAGGGATGGCAAGCACACCAGTGAACACCCTCAAGACTCAAGACTCGGGTAGAAGCGCACCCGCTGATACCTACTACATCACCATCATGCTCCGGGGTCACACGCTGATGGGATGAGCAGTGTGCGACCTCATTCGGAAATACTATTTATACAGGCTCCCTTGAGCCGGTGGAGGTGACGACCTCGAGATAACGCACCTGCGCGCCTTAAGAGGTATCTGGACCTACGAATATTTTCGGCAGCCCACGCAGCAACCCCGTGCACACGCCTAATCCCTGCTGACGAGCGTTAATGAATGCAAAACACGTGTCCATGGATGGCAAGCACACCAGTGAACACCCTCAAGACTCAAGACTCGGGTAGAAGCGCACCCGCTGATACCTACTACATCGACCATCATGCTCCAGGGTCACACGCTGATGGGACGAACAGTGTGCGACCTCATTCTGAAATACTATTTATACAGGCTCCCTTGAGCCAGTAGAGGTGACGACATTGAAATAACACACCTGCGCGCCTTAAGAGGTATCTGGACCAACGAATATTTTCGGCAGCTCCCGCAGCAACCCCGTGCACACGCCTAATCCCTGCTGACGAGCATTAATGAGCGCGAAACACGTGTCCAAGGATGGCAAGCACACCAGTGAACACCCTCAAGACTCAAGACTCGGGTAGAAGCGCACCCGCTGATACCTACTACATCGACCATTATGCTCCAGGGTCACACGCTGATGGGACGAGCAGTGTGCGACCTCATTCAGAATTACTATTTATACAGGCTCCCTTGAACCGGTGGAGGTGACGACCTCGAGATAACGCACCTGCGCGCCTTAAGAGGTATATGGACCAACGAATATTTTTGGCAGCCCACGCAGCAACCCCGTGCACTCGCCTAATCCCTGCTGACTAGCATTAATGAACGCGAAACACGTGTCCAAGGATGGCAAGCACACCAGTGAACACCCTCAAGACTCAAGACTCGGGTAGAAGCGCACCCGCTGATACCTACTACATCGACCATCATGCTCCAGGGTCACACGCTGATGGGACGAGCAGTGTGCGACCTCATTCGGAAATACTATTTATACTGGCTCCCTTGAGCCGGTGGAGGTGACGACCTCGAGATAACGCACCTGCGCGCCTTAAGAGGTATCTGGACCTACGAATATTTTCGGCAGCCCACGCAGCAACCCCGTGCACACCCCTAATCCCTGCTGACGAGCGTTAATGAATGCGAAACACGTGTCCAGGGATGGCAAGCACACCAGTGAACACCCTCAAGACTCAAGACTCGGGTAGAAGCGCACCCGCTGATACCTACTACATCGACCATCATGCTCCAGGGTCACACGCTGATGGGACGAGCAGTGTGCGACCTCATTCGGAAATACTATTTATACAGGCTCCCTTGAGCCAGTGGAGGTGACGACATCGAGATAACGCACCTGCGCGCCTTAAGAGGTATCTGGACCTACGAATATTTTCGGCAGCCCACGCAGCAACCCCGTGCACATGTCTAATGCCTGTTGACGAGCGTTAATGAACGCGAAACATGTGTTCAGGGAAGGCAAGCACACCAGTGAACACCCTCAAGACTTAAGACTCGGGTAGAAGCGCACCCGCTGATACCTACTACATCGACCATCATGCTCCGGGGTCACACGCTGATGGGACGAGCAGTGTGCGACCTCATTCGGAAATAGTATTTATACAGGCTCCCTTGAGCCGGTGGAGATGACGACCTCGAGATAACGCACCTGCGAGCCTTAAGAGGTATCTGGACCTACGAATATTTTCGGCAGCCCACGCAGCAACCCCGTGCACATGCCTAATCCCTGCTGACGAGCGTTAATGAACGCGAAACATGTGTTCAGGGAAGGCAAGCACACCGGTGAACACCCTCAAGACTCAGGACTTGGGTAGAAGCGCACCCGCTGATACCTACTACATCGACCATCATGCTCCGGGGTTCACACGCTGATGGGACGAGCAGTGTGCGACCTCATTCGGAAATACTATTTATACAGGCTCCCTTGAGCCGGTGGAGGTGACGACCTCGAGATAACGCACCTGCGTGCCTTAAGAGGTATCTGGACCTACGAATATTTTCGGCAGCCCACGCAGCAACCCTGTGCACACGCCTCATCCCTGCTGACGAGCGTTAATGAACGCGAAACACGTGTCCAGGGATGGCAAGCACGCCAGTGAACACCCTCAAGACTCAAGACTCGGGTAGAAGCGCACCCGCTGATACCTACTACATCGACCATCATGCTCCAGGGTCACACGCTGATGGGACGAGCAATGTGCGACCTCATTCGGAAACACTATTTATACAGGCTCCCTTGAGCCGGTGGAGGTGACGACCTCAAGATAACGCACCTGCGCGCCTTAAGAGGTATCTGGACCTACGAACATTTTCGGCAGCCCACGCAGCAACCCCGTGCACACGCCTAATCCCGGCTGACAAGCGTTAATGAATGCGAAACACGTGTCCAGGGATTGCAAGCACACCAGTGAACACCCTCAAGACTCAAGACTCGGGTAGAAGCGCACCCGCTGATACCTACTACATCGACCATCATGCTCCAGGGTCACACGCTGATGGGACGAGCAGTGTGCGACCTCATTCGGAAATACTATTTATACAGGCTCCCTTGAGCCGGTGGAGGTGACGACATTAAGATAACGCACCTGCGTGCCTTAAGAGGTATCTGGACCTATGAATATTTTCGGCAGCCCACGCAGCAACCCCGTGCACACGCCTAATCCCTGCTGACGAGCATTAATGAACGCGAAACACGTGTCCAGGGATGGCAAGCACACCAGTGAACACCCTCAAGACTCAAGACTCGGGTAGAAGCGCACCTGCTGATACCTACTACATCGACCATTGTGCTCCGGGGTCACACGCTGATGGGACTAGCAGTGTGCAACCTCATTCGGAAATACTATTTATACAGGCTCCCTTTAGCCGGTGGAGGTGACGACCTCGAGATAACGCACCTGCGCGCCTTAAGAGGTATCTGGACCTACGAATTTTTTCGGCAGCCCACGCAGCAACCCCGTGCATACGCCTAATCCCTGCTGACGAGCGTTAATGAACGCGAAACACATGTCCAGGGATGGCAAGCACACCAGTGAACACCCTCAAGACTCAAGACTCGGGTAGAAGCGCACCCGCTGATACCTACTACATCGACCATCATGCTCCGGGGTTCACACGCTGATGGGACGAGCAGTGTGCGACCTCATTCGGAAATACTATTTATACAGGCTCCCTTGATCCGGTGGAGGTGACGACCTCGAGATAACGCACCTGCGAGCCTCAAGAGGTATCTGGACCTACGAATTTTTTCGGCAGCCCATGCAGCAACCCCGTGCACACGCCTAATCCCTGCTGACGAGCGTTAATGAACGCGAAACACGTGTCCAGGGAAGGCAAGCACACCAGTGAACACCCTCAAGACTCAAGACTAGGGTAGAAGCGCACCCGCTGATACCTACTACATCGACCATCATGCTCCGGGGTCACACGCTGATAGGAAGAGCAGTGTGCGACCTCATTCCGAAATACTATTTATACAGGCTCCCTTGAGCCGGTGGAGGTGACGACCTCGAGATAATGCACCTGCGCGCCTTAAGAGGTATCTGGACCTACGAATATTTTCGGCAGCCCACGCAGCAACCCCGTGCACACGCCTAATCCCTGCTGACGAGCATTAATGAACATGAAACACGTGTCCAGGGATGGCAAGCACACCAGTGAACACCCTCAAGACTCAAGACTCAGGTAGAAGCGGACCCGCTGATACCTACTTCATCGACCATCATGCTCCGGGGTCACACGCTGATGGGACGAGCAGTGTGCGACCTCATTCGGAAATAGTATTTATACAGGCTCCCTTGAGCCGGTGGAGATGACGACCTCGAGATAACGCACCTGCGAGCCTTAAGAGGTATCTGGACCTACGAATATTTTCGGCAGCCCACGCAGCAACCCCGTGCACATGCCTAATCCCTGCTGACGAGCGTTAATGAACGCGAAACACGTGTCCAGGGATGGCAAGCACACCAGTGAACACCCTCAAGACTCAGGACTTGGGTAGAAGCGCACCCGCTGATACCTACTACATCGACCATCATGCTCCGGGGTTCACACGCTGATGGGACGATCAGTGTGCGACCTCATTCGGAAATACTATTTATACAGGCTCCCTTGAGCCGGTGGAGGTGACGACCTCGACATAACGCACCTGCGCGCCTTAAGAGGTATCTGGACCTACGAATATTTTCGGCAGCCCACGCAGCAACCCTGTGCACACGCCTAATCCCTGCTGACGAGCGTTAATGAACGCGAAACACATGTCCATGGATGGCAAGCACACCAGTGAACACCCTCAAGACTCAAGACTCGGGTAGAAGCGCACCCGCTGATACCTACTACATCGACCAACATGCTCCAGGGTCACACGCTGATGGGACGAGCAGTGTGCGACCTCATTTCGGAAATACTATTTATACAGGCTCCCTTGAGCCGGTGGAGGTGACGACCTCGAGATAACGCACCTGCGCGCCTTAAGAGGTATCTGGACCTACGAATATTTTCGGCAGCCCACGCAGCAACCCCGTGCACACGCCTAATCCCTGCTGACGAGCGTTAATGAATGCAAAACACGTGTCCAGGGATGGCAAGCACACCAGTGAACACCCTCAAGACTCAAGACTCGGGTAGAAGCGCACCCGCTGATACCTACTACATCGACCATCATGCTCCAGGGTCACACGCTGATGGGACGAACAGTGTGCGACCTCATTCTGAAATACTATTTATACAGGCTCCCTTGAGCCAGTAGAGGTGACGACATTGAAATAACACACCTGCGCGCCTTAAGAGGTATCTGGACCAACGAATATTTTCGGCAGCTCCCGCAGCAACCCCGTGCACACGCCTAATCCCTGCTGACGAGCATTAATGAGCGCGAAACACGTGTCCAAGGATGGCAAGCACACCAGTGAACACCCTCAAGACTCAAGACTCGGGTAGAAGCGCACCCGCTGATACCTACTACATCGACCATTATGCTCCAGGGTCACACGCTGATGGGACGAGCAGTGTGCGACCTCATTCAGAATTACTATTTATACAGGCTCCCTTGAACCGGTGGAGGTGACGACCTCGAGATAACGCACCTGCGCGCCTTAAGAGGTATATGGACCAACGAATATTTTTGGCAGCCCACGCAGCAACCCCGTGCACTCGCCTAATCCCTGCTGACTAGCATTAATGAACGCGAAACACGTGTCCAAGGATGGCAAGCACACCAGTGAACACCCTCAAGACTCAAGACTCGGGTAGAAGCGCACCCGCTGATACCTACTACATCGACCATCATGCTCCAGGGTCACACGCTGATGGGACGAGCAGTGTGCGACCTCATTCGGAAATACTATTTATACTGGCTCCCTTGAGCCGGTGGAGGTGACGACCTCGAGATAACGCACCTGCGCGCCTTAAGAGGTATCTGGACCTACGAATATTTTCGGCAGCCCACGCAGCAACCCCGTGCACACCCCTAATCCCTGCTGACGAGCGTTAATGAATGCGAAACACGTGTCCAGGGATGGCAAGCACACCAGTGAACACCCTCAAGACTCAAGACTCGGGTAGAAGCGCACCCGCTGATACCTACTACATCGACCATCATGCTCCAGGGTCACACGCTGATGGGACGAGCAGTGTGCGACCTCATTCGGAAATACTATTTATACAGGCTCCCTTGAGCCAGTGGAGGTGACGACATCGAGATAACGCACCTGCGCGCCTTAAGAGGTATCTGGACCTACGAATATTTTCGGCAGCCCACGCAGCAACCCCGTGCACATGTCTAATGCCTGTTGACGAGCGTTAATGAATGCGAAACATGTGTTCAGGGAAGGCAAGCACACCAGTGAACACCCTCAAGACTTAAGACTCGGGTAGAAGCGCACCCGCTGATACCTACTACATCGACCATCATGCTCCGGGGTCACACGCTGATGGGACGAGCAGTGTGCGACCTCATTCGGAAATAGTATTTATACAGGCTCCCTTGAGCCGGTGGAGATGACGACCTCGAGATAACGCACCTGCGAGCCTTAAGAGGTATCTGGACCTACGAATATTTTCGGCAGCCCACGCAGCAACCCCGTGCACATGCCTAATCCCTGCTGACGAGCGTTAATGAACGCGAAACATGTGTTCAGGGAAGGCAAGCACACCGGTGAACACCCTCAAGACTCAGAACTTGGGTAGAAGCGCACCCGCTGATACCTACTACATCGACCATCATGCTCCGGGGTTCACACGCTGATGGGACGAGCAGTGTGCGACCTCATTCGGAAATACTATTTATACAGGCTCCCTTGAGCCGGTGGAGGTGACGACCTCGAGATAACGCACCTGCGTGCCTTAAGAGGTATCTGGACCTACGAATATTTTCGGCAGCCCACGCAGCAACCCTGTGCACACGCCTCATCCCTGCTGACGAGCGTTAATGAACGCGAAACACGTGTCCAGGGATGGCAAGCATGCCAGTGAACACCCTCAAGACTCAAGACTCGGGTAGAAGCGCACCCGCTGATACCTACTACATCGACCATCATGCTCCAGGGTCACACGCTGATGGGACGAGCAATGTGCGACCTCATTCGGAAACACTATTTATACAGGCTCCCTTGAGCCGGTGGAGGTGATGACCTCAAGATAACGCACCTGCGCGCCTTAAGAGGTATCTGGACCTACGAACATTTTCGGCAGCCCACGCAGCAACCCCGTGCACACGCCTAATCCCGGCTGACGAGCGTTAATGAATGCGAAACACGTGTCCAGGGATTGCAAGCACACCAGTGAACACCCTCAAGACTCAAGACTCGGGTAGAAGCGCACCCGCTGATACCTACTACATCGACCATCATGCTCCAGGGTCACACCCTGATGGGACGAGCAGTGTGCGACCTCATTCGGAAATACTATTTATACAGGCTCCCTTGAGCCGGTGGAGGTGACGACATTAAGATAACGCACCTGCGTGCCTTAAGAGGTATCTGGACCTATGAATATTTTCGGCAGCCCACGCAGCAACCCCGTGCACACGCCTAATCCCTGCTGACGAGCATTAATGAACGCGAAACACGTGTCCAGGGATGGCAAGCACACCAGTGAACACCCTCAAGACTCAAGACTCGGGTAGAAGCGCACCTGCTGATACCTACTACATCGACCATTGTGCTCCGGGGTCACACGCTGATGGGACTAGCAGTGTGCAACCTCATTCGGAAATACTATTTATACAGGCTCCCTTTAGCCGGTGGAGGTGACGACCTCGAGATAACGCACCTGCGCGCCTTAAGAGGTATCTGGACCTACACATTTTTTCGGCAGCCCACGCAGCAACCCCGTGCATACGCCTAATCCCTGCTGACGAGCGTTAATGAACGCGAAACACGTGTCCAGGGATGGCAAGCACACCAGTGAACACCCTCAAGACTCAAGACTCGGGTAGAAGCGCACCCGCTGATACCTCCTACATCGACCATCATGCTCCAGGGTCACACGCTGATGGGACGAGCAGTGTGCGACCTCATTCGGAAATACTATTTATACAGGCTCCCTTGAGCCGGTGGAGGTGACGACATTGAGATAACGCACCTGCGTGCCTTAAGAGGTATCTGGACCTATGAATATTTTCGACAGCCCACGCAGCAACCCCGTGCACACGCCTAATCCCTGCTGACGAGCATTAATGAACGCGAAACACGTGTCCAGGGATGGCAAGCACACCAGTGAACACCCTCAAGACTCAAGACTCGGGTAGAAGCGCACCTGCTGATACCTACTACATCGACCATTGTGCTCCGGGGTCACACGCTGATGGGACTAGCAGTGTGCGACCTCATTCGGAAATACTATTTATACAGGCTCCCTTTAGCCGGTGGAGGTGACGACCTCGAGATAACGCACCTGCGCGCCTTAAGAGGTATCTGGACCTACGAATTTTTTCGGCAGCCCACGCAGCAACCCCGTGCATACGCCTAATCCCTGCTGACGAGCGTTAATGAACGCGAAACACATGTCCAGGGATGGCAAGCACACCAGTGAACACCCTCAAGACTCAAGACTCGGGTAGAAGCGCACCCGCTGATACCTACTACATCGACCATCATGCTCCGGGGTTCACACGCTGATGGGACGAGCAGTGTGCGACCTCATTCGGAAATACTATTTATACAGGCTCCCTTGATCCGGTGGAGGTGACGACCTCGAGATAACGCACCTGCGAGCCTCAAGAGGTATCTGGACCTACGAATGTTTTCGGCAGCCCATGCAGCAACCCCGTGCACACGCCTAATCCCTGCTGACGAGCGTTAATGAACGCGAAACACGTGTCCAGGGAAGGCAAGCACACCAGTGAACACCCTCAAGACTCAAGACTAGGGTAGAAGCGCACCCGCTGATACCTACTACATCGACCATCATGCTCCGGGGTCACACGCTGATAGGAAGAGCAGTGTGCGACCTCATTCCGAAATACTATTTATACAGGCTCCCTTGAGCCGGTGGAGGTGACGACCTCGAGATAATGCACCTGCGCGCCTTAAGAGGTATCTGGACCTACGAATATTTTCGGCAGCCCACGCAGCAACCCCGTGCACACGCCTAATCCCTGCTGACGAGCATTAATGAACATGAAACACGTGTCCAGGGATGGCAAGCACACCAGTGAACACCCTCAAGACTCAAGACTCAGGTAGAAGCGCACCCGCTGATACCTACTTCATCGACCATCATGCTCCGGGGTCACACGCTGATGGGACGAGCAGTGTGCGACCTCATTCGGAAATAGTATTTATACAGGCTCCCTTGAGCCGGTGGAGATGACGACCTCGAGATAACGCACCTGCGAGCCTTAAGAGGTATCTGGACCTACGAATATTTTCGGCAGCCCACGCAGCAACCCCGTGCACATGCCTAATCCCTGCTGACGAGCGTTAATGAACGCGAAACACGTGTCCAGGGATGGCAAGCACACCAGTGAACACCCTCAAGACTCAGGACTTGGGTAGAAGCGCACCCGCTGATACCTACTACATCGACCATCATGCTCCGGGGTTCACACGCTGATGGGACGATCAGTGTGCGACCTCATTCGGAAATACTATTTATACAGGCTCCCTTGAGCCGGTGGAGGTGACGACCTCGAGATAACGCACCTGCGTGCCTTAAGAGGTATCTGGACCTACGAATATTTTCAGCAGCCCACGCAGCAACCCCGTGCACACTCCTAATCCCTGCTGACGAGCGTTAATGAACGCGAAACACGTGTCCACGGATGGCAAGCACGCCAGTGAACACCCTCAAGACTCAAGACTCGGGTAGAAGCGCACCCGCTGATACCTACTACATCGACCATCATGCTCCAGGGTCACACGCTGATGGGACGAGCAATGTGCGACCTCATTCGGAAATACTATTTATACAGGCTCCCTTGAGCCGGTGGAGGTGACGACCTCAAGATAACGCACCTGCGGGCCTTAAGAGGTATCTGACCTACGAACATTTTCGGCAGCCCACGCAGCAACCCCGTGCACATGCCTAATCCCGGCTGACGAGCGTTAATGAATGCGAAACACGTGTCCAGGGATTGCAAGCACACCAGTGAACACCCTCAAGACTCAAGACTCGGGTAGAAGCGCACCCGCTGATACCTACTACATCGACCTTCATGCTCCAGGGTCACACGCTGATGGGACGAGCAGTGTGCGACCTCATTCGGAAATACTATTTATACAGGCTCCCTTGAGCCGGTGGAGGTGACGACATTGAGATAACGAAACCTGCGTGCCTTAAGAGGTATCTGGACCTATGAATATTTTCGGCAGCCCACGCAGCAACCCCGTGCACACGCCTAATCCCTGCTGACGAGCATTAATGAACGCGAAACACATGTCCAGGGATGGCAAGCACACCAGTGAACACCCTCAAGACTCAAGACTCGGGTAGAAGCGCACCCGCTGATACCTACTACATCGACCATCATGCTCCAGGGTCACACGCTGATGGGACGAGCAGTGTGCGACCTCATTCGGAAATACTATTTATACTGGCTCCCTTGAGCCGGTGGAGGTGACGACCTCGAGATAACGCACCTGCGCGCCTTAAGAGGTATCTGGACCTACGAATATTTTCGGCAGCCCACGCAGCAACCCCCTGCACACCCCTAATCCCTGCTGACGAGCGTTAATGAATGCGAAACACGTGTCCAGGGATGGCAAGCACACCAGTGAACACCCTCAAGACTCAAGACTCGGGTAGAAGCGCACCCGCTGATACCTACTACATCGACCATCATGCTCCAGGGTCACACGCTGATGGGACGAGCAGTGTGCGACCTCATTCGGAAATACTATTTAAACAGGCTCCCTTGAGCCAGTGGAGGTGACGACATCGAGATAACGCACCTGCGCGCCTTAAGAGGTATCTGGACCTACGAATATTTTCGGCAGCCCACGCAGCAACCCCGTGCACATGTCTAATGCCTGTTGACGAGCGTTAATGAACGCGAAACATGTGTTCAGGGAAGGCAAGCACACCAGTGAACACCCTCAAGACTTAAGACTCGGGTAGAAGCGCACCCGCTGATACCTACTACATCGACCATCATGCTCCGGGGTCACACGCTGATGGGACGAGCAGTGTGCGACCTCATTCGGAAATAGTATTTATACAGGCTCCCTTGAGCCGGTGGAGATGACGACCTCGAGATAACGCACCTGCGAGCCTTAAGAGGTATCTGGACCTACGAATATTTTCGGCAGCCCACGCAGCAACCCCGTGCACATGCCTAATCCCTGCTGACGAGCGTTAATGAACGCGAAACATGTGTTCAGGGAAGGCAAGCACACCAGTGAACACCCTCAAGACTCAGGACTTGGGTAGAAGCGCACCCGGTGATACCTACTACATCGACCATCATGCTCCGGGGTTCACACGCTGATGGGACGAGCAGTGTGCGACCTCATTCGGAAATACTATTTATACAGGCTCCCTTGAGCCGGTGGAGGTGACGACCTCGAGATAACGCACCTGCGTGCCTTAAGAGGTATCTGGACCTACGAATATTTTCGGCAGCCCACGCAGCAACCCTGTGCACACGCCTCATCCCTGCTGACGAGCGTTAATGAACGCGAAACACGTGTCCAGGGATGGCAAGCACGCCAGTGAACACCCTCAAGACTCAAGACTCGGGTAGAAGCGCACCCGCTGATACCTACTACATCGACCATCATGCTCCAGGGTCACACGCTGATGGGACGAGCAATGTGCGACCTCATTCGGAAACACTATTTATACAGGCTCCCTTGAGCCGGTGGAGGTGACGACCTCAAGATAACGCACCTGCGCGCCTTAAGAGGTATCTGGACCTACGAACATTTTCGGCAGCCCACGCAGCAACCCCGTGCACACGCCTAATCCCGGCTGACGAGCGTTAATGAATGCGAAACACGTGTCCAGGGATTGCAAGCACACCAGTGAACACCCTCAAGACTCAAGACTCGGGTAGAAGCGCACCCGCTGATACCTACTACATCGACCATCATGCTCCGGGGTCACACGCTGATAGGAAGAGCAGTGTGCGACCTCATTCCGAAATACTATTTATACAGGCTCCCTTGAGCCGGTGGAGGTGACGACCTCGAGATAATGCACCTGCGCGCCTTAAGAGGTATCTGGACCTACGAATATTTTCGGCAGCCCACGCAGCAACCCCGTGCACACGCCTAATCCCTGCTGACGAGCATTAATGAACATGAAACACGTGTCCAGAGATGGCAAGCACACCAGTGAACACCCTCAAGACTCAAGACTCAGGTAGAAGCGCACCCGCTGATACCTACTTCATCGACCATCATGCTCCGGGGTCACACGCTGATGGGACGAGCAGTGTGCGACCTCATTCGGAAATAGTATTTATACAGGCTCCCTTGAGCCGGTGGAGATGACGACCTCGAGATAACGCACCTGCGTGCCTTAAGAGGTATCTGCACCTACGAATATTTTCGGCAGCCCACGCAGCAACCCCGTGCATACGCCTAATCCCTGCTGACGAGCGTTAATGAACGCGAAACACGTGTCCAGGGATGGCAAGCACACCAGTGAACACCCTCAAGACTCAAGACTAGGGTAGAAGCGCACCCGCTGATACCTACTACATCGACCATCATGCTCCGGGGTCACACGCTGATAGGAAGAGCAGTGCGCGACCTCATTCCGAAATACTATTTATACAGGCTCCCTTGAGCCGGTGGAGGTGACGACCTCAAGATAATGCACCTGCGCGCCTTAAGAGGTATCTGGACCTACGAATATTTTCGGCAGCCCACGCAGCAACCCCGTGCACACGCCTAATCCCTGCTGACGAGCATTAATGAACATGAAACACGTGTCCAGGGATGGCAAGCACACCAGTGAACACCCTCAAGACTCAAGACTCGGGTTGAAGCGCACCTGCTGATACCTACTACATCGACCATTGTGCTCCGGGGTCACACGCTGATGGGACTAGCAGTGTGCGACCTCATTCGGAAATACTATTTATACAGGCTCCCTTTAGCCGGTGGAGGTGACGACCTCGAGATAACGCACCTGCGCGCCTTAAGAGGTATCTGGACCTACGAATTTTTTCGGCAGCCCACGCAGCAACCCCGTGCATACGCCTAATCCCTGCTGACGAGCGTTAATGAACGCGAAACACGTGTCCAGGGATGGCAAGCACACCAGTGAACACCCTCAAGACTCAAGACTAGGGTAGAAGCGCACCCGCTGATACCTACTACATCGACCATCATGCTCCGGGGTCACACGCTGATGGGACGAGCAGTGTGCGACCTCATTCGGAAATACTATTTATACAGGCTCCCTTGAGCCGGTGGAGGTGACGACCTCGAGATAACGCACCTTCGTGCCTTAAGAGGTATCTGCACCTACGAATATTTTCGGCAGCCCACGCAGCAACCCCGTGCACACGCCTAATCCCGGCTGACGAGCGTTAATGAATGCGAAACACGTGTCCAGGGATTGCAAGCACACCAGTGAACACCCTCAAGACTCAAGACTCGGGTAGAAGCGCACCCGCTGATACCTACTACATCGACCATCATGCTCCGGGGTCACACGCTGATAGGAAGAGCAGTGTGCGACCTCATTCCGAAATACTATTTATACAGGCTCCCTTGAGCCGGTGGAGGTGACGACCTCGAGATAATGCACCTGCGCGCCTTAAGAGGTATCTGGACCTACGAATATTTTCGGCAGCCCACGCAGCAACCCCGTGCACACGCCTAATCCCTGCTGACGAGCATTAATGAACATGAAACACGTGTCCAGAGATGGCAAGCACACCAGTGAACACCCTCAAGACTCAAGACTCAGGTAGAAGCGCACCCGCTGATACCTACTTCATCGACCATCATGCTCCGGGGTCACACGCTGATGGGACGAGCAGTGTGCGACCTCATTCGGAAATAGTATTTATACAGGCTCCCTTGAGCCGGTGGAGATGACGACCTCGAGATAACGCACCTGCGTGCCTTAAGAGGTATCTGCACCTACGAATATTTTCGGCAGCCCACGCAGCAACCCCGTGCATACGCCTAATCCCTGCTGACGAGCGTTAATGAACGCGAAACACGTGTCCAGGGATGGCAAGCACACCAGTGAACACCCTCAAGACTCAAGACTAGGGTAGAAGCGCACCCGCTGATACCTACTACATCGACCATCATGCTCCGGGGTCACACGCTGATAGGAAGAGCAGTGCGCGACCTCATTCCGAAATACTATTTATACAGGCTCCCTTGAGCCGGTGGAGGTGACGACCTCAAGATAATGCACCTGCGCGCCTTAAGAGGTATCTGGACCTACGAATATTTTCGGCAGCCCACGCAGCAACCCCGTGCACACGCCTAATCCCTGCTGACGAGCATTAATGAACATGAAACACGTGTCCAGGGATGGCAAGCACACCAGTGAACACCCTCAAGACTCAAGACTCGGGTTGAAGCGCACCTGCTGATACCTACTACATCGACCATTGTGCTCCGGGGTCACACGCTGATGGGACTAGCAGTGTGCGACCTCATTCGGAAATACTATTTATACAGGCTCCCTTTAGCCGGTGGAGGTGACGACCTCGAGATAACGCACCTGCGCGCCTTAAGAGGTATCTGGACCTACGAATTTTTTCGGCAGCCCACGCAGCAACCCCGTGCATACGCCTAATCCCTGCTGACGAGCGTTAATTAACGCGAAACACGTGTCCAGGGATGGCAAGCACACCAGTGAACACCCTCAAGACTCAAGACTAGGGTAGAAGCGCACCCGCTGATACCTACTACATCGACCATCATGCTCCGGGGTCACACGCTGATGGGACGAGCAGTGTGCGACCTCATTCGGAAATACTATTTATACAGGCTCCCTTGAGCCGGTGGAGGTGACGACCTCGAGATAACGCACCTTCGTGCCTTAAGAGGTATCTGCACCTACGAATATTTTCGGCAGCCCACGCAGCAACCCCGTGCACACGCCTAATCCCTGCTGACGAGCGTTAATGAATGCGAAACACGTGTCCAGGGATTGCAAGCACACCAGTGAACACCCTCAAGACTCAAGACTCGGGTAGAAGCGCACCCGCTGATACCTACTACATCGACCATCATGCTCCAGGGTCACACGCTGATGGGACGAGCAGTGTGCGACCTCATTCGGAAATACTATTTATACAGGCTCCCTTGAGCCGGTGGAGGTGACGACATTGAGATAACGCACCTGCGTGCCTTAAGAGGTATCTGGACCTATGAATATTTTCGGCAGCCCACGCAGCAACCCCGTGCACACGCCTAATCCCTGCTGACGAGCATTAATGAACGCGAAACACGTGTCCAGGGATGGCAAGCACACCAGTGAACACCCTCAAGACTCAAGACTCGGGTAGAAGCGCACCTGCTGATACCTACTACATCGACCATTGTGCTCCGGGGTCACACGCTGATGGGACTAGCAGTGTGCAACCTCATTCGGAAATACTATTTATACAGGCTCCCTTTAGCCGGTGGAGGTGACGACCTCGAGATAACGCACCTGCGCGCCTTAAGAGGTATCTGGACCTACAAATTTTTTCGGCAGCCCACGCAGCAACCCCGTGCATACGCCTAATCCCTGCTGACGAGCGTTAATGAACGCGAAACACGTGTCCAGGGATGGCAAGCACACCAGTGAACACCCTCAAGACTCAAGACTCGGGTAGAAGCGCACCCGCTGATACCTCCTACATCGACCATCATGCTCCAGGGTCACACGCTGATGGGACGAGCAGTGTGCGACCTCATTCGGAAATACTATTTATACAGGCTCCCTTGAGCCGGTGGAGGTGACGACATTGAGATAACGCACCTGCGTGCCTTAAGAGGTATCTGGACCTATGAATATTTTCGGCAGCCCACGCAGCAACCCCGTGCACACGCCTAATCCCTGCTGACGAGCATTAATGAACGCGAAACACGTGTCCAGGGATGGCAAGCACACCAGTGAACACCCTCAAGACTCAAGACTCGGGTAGAAGCGCACCTGCTGATACCTACTACATCGACCATTGTGCTCCGGGGTCACACGCTGATGGGACTAGCAGTGTGCGACCTCATTCGGAAATACTATTTATACAGGCTCCCTTTAGCCGGTGGAGGTGACGACCTCGAGATAACGCACCTGCGCGCCTTAAGAGGTATCTGGACCTACGAATTTTTTCGGCAGCCCACGCAGCAACCCCGTGCATACGCCTAATCCCTGCTGACGAGCGTTAATGAACGCGAAACACATGTCCAGGGATGGCAAGCACACCAGTGAACACCCTCAAGACTCAAGACTCGGGTAGAAGCGCACCCGCTGATACCTACTACATCGACCATCATGCTCCGGGGTTCACACGCTGATGGGACGAGCAGTGTGCGACCTCATTCGGAAATACTATTTATACAGGCTCCCTTGATCCGGTGGAGGTGACGACCTCGAGATAACGCACCTGCGAGCCTCAAGAGGTATCTGGACCTACGAATTTTTTCGGCAGCCCATGCAGCAACCCCGTGCACACGCCTAATCCCTGCTGACGAGCGTTAATGAACGCGAAACACGTGTCCAGGGAAGGCAAGCACACCAGTGAACACCCTCAAGACTCAAGACTAGGGTAGAAGCGCACCCGCTGATACCTACTACATCGACCATCATGCTCCGGGGTCACACGCTGATAGGAAGAGCAGTGTGCGACCTCATTCCGAAATACTATTTATACAGGCTCCCTTGAGCCGGTGGAGGTGACGACCTCGAGATAATGCACCTGCGCGCCTTAAGAGGTATCTGGACCTACGAATATTTTCGGCAGCCCACGCAGCAACCCCGTGCACACGCCTAATCCCTGCTGACGAGCATTAATGAACATGAAACACGTGTCCAGGGATGGCAAGCACACCAGTGAACACCCTCAAGACTCAAGACTCAGGTAGAAGCGCACCCGCTGATACCTACTTCATCGACCATCATGCTCCGGGGTCACACGCTGATGGGACGAGCAGTGTGCGACCTCATTCGGAAATAGTATTTATACAGGCTCCCTTGAGCCGGTGGAGATGACGACCTCGAGATAACGCACCTGCGTGCCTTAAGAGGTATCTGCACCTACGAATATTTTCGGCAGCCCACGCAGCAACCCCGTGCATACGCCTAATCCCTGCTGACGAGCGTTAATGAACGCAAAACACGTGTCCAGGGATGGCAAGCACACCAGTAGACACCCTCAAGACTCAAGACTAGGGTAGAAGCGCACCCGCTGATACCTACTACATCGACCATCATGCTCCGGGGTCACACGCTGATAGGAAGAGCAGTGTGCGACCTCATTCCGAAATACTATTTATACAGGCTCCCTTGAGCCGGTGGAGGTGACGACCTCGAGATAATGCACCTGCGCGCCTTAAGAGGTATCTGGACCTACGAATATTTTCGGCAGCCCACGCAGCAACCCCGTGCACACGCCTAATCCCTGCTGACGAGCATTAATGAACATGAAACACGTGTCCAGGGATGGCAAGCACACCAGTGAACACCCTCAAGACTCAAGACTCGGGTTGAAGCGCACCTGCTGATACCTACTACATCGACCATTGTGCTCCGGGGTCACACGCTGATGGGACTAGCAGTGTGCGACCTCATTCGGAAATACTATTTATACAGGCTCCCTTTAGCCGGTGGAGGTGACGACCTCGAGATAACGCACCTGCGCGCCTTAAGTGGTATCTGGACCTACGAATTTTTTCGGCAGCCCACGCAGCAACCCCGTGCATACGCCTAATCCCTGCTGACGAGCGTTAATGAACGCGAAACACGTGTCCAGGGATGGCAAGCACACCAGTGAACACCCTCAAGACTCAAGACTAGGGTAGAAGCGCACCCGCTGATACCTACTACATCGACCATCATGCTCCGGGGTCACACGCTGATGGGACGAGCAGTGTGCGACCTCATTCGGAAATACTATTTATACAGGCTCCCTTGAGCCGGTGGAGGTGACGACCTCGAGATAACGCACCTTCGTGTCTTAAGAGGTATCTGCACCTACGAATATTTTCGGCAGCCCACGCAGCAACCCCGTGCACACGCCTAATCCCTGCTGACGAGCGTTAATGAATGCGAAACACGTGTCCAGGGATTGCAAGCACACCAGTGAACACCCTCAAGACTCAAGACTCGGGTAGAATCGCACCCGCTGATACCTACTACATCGACCATCATGCTCCAGGGTCACACGCTGATGGGACGAGCAGTGTGCGACCTCATTCGGAAATACTATTTATACAGGCTCCCTTGAGCCGGTGGAGGTGACGACATTGAGATAACGCACCTGCGTGCCTTAAGAGGTATCTGGACCTATGAATATTTTCGGCAGCCCACGCAGCAACCCCGTGCACACGCCTAATCCCTGTTGACGAGCATTAATGAACGCGAAACACGTGTCCAGGGATGGCAAGCACACCAGTGAACACCCTCAAGACTCAAGACTCGGGTAGAAGCGCACCTGCTGATACCTACTACATCGACCATTGTGCTCCGGGGTCACACGCTGATGGGACTAGCAGTGTGCAACCTCATTCGGAAATACTATTTATACAGGCTCCCTTTAGCCGGTGGAGGTGACGACCTCGAGATAACGCACCTGCGCGCCTTAAGAGGTATCTGGACCTACAAATTTTTTCGGCAGCCCACGCAGCAACCCCGTGCATACGCCTAATCCCTGCTGACGAGCGTTAATGAACGCGAAACACGTGTCCAGGGATGGCAAGCACACCAGTGAACACCCTCAAGACTCAAGACTCGGGTAGAAGCGCACCCGCTGATACCTCCTACATCGACCATCATGCTCCAGGGTCACACGCTGATGGGACGAGCAGTGTGCGACCTCATTCGGAAATACTATTTATACAGGCTCCCTTGAGCCGGTGGAGGTGACAACATTGAGATAACGCACCTGCGTGCCTTAAGAGGTATCTGGACCTATGAATATTTTCGGCAGCCCACGCAGCAACCCCGTGCACACGCCTAATCCCTGCTGACGAGCATTAATGAACGCGAAACACGTGTCCAGGGATGGCAAGCACACCAGTGAACACCCTCAAGACTCAAGACTCGGTTAGAAGCGCACCTGCTGATACCTACTACATCGACCATTGTGCTCCGGGGTCACACGCTGATGGGACTAGCAGTGTGCGACCTCATTCGGAAATACTATTTATACAGGCTCCCTTTAGCCGGTGGAGGTGACGACCTCGAGATAACGCACCTGCGCGCCTTAAGAGGTATCTGGACCTACGAATTTTTTCGGCAGCCCACGCAGCAACCCCGTGCATACGCCTAATCCCTGCTGACGAGCGTTAATGAACGCGAAACACATGTCCAGGGATGGCAAGCACACCAGTGAACACCCTCAAGACTCAAGACTCGGGTAGAAGCGCACCCGCTGATACCTACTACATCGACCATCATGCTCCGGGGTTCACACGCTGATGGGACGAGCAGTGTGCGACCTCATTCGGAAATACTATTTATACAGGCTCCCTTGATCCGGTGGAGGTGACGACCTCGAGATAACGCACCTGCGAGCCTCAAGAGGTATCTGGACCTACGAATTTTTTTGGCAGCCCATGCAGCAACCCCGTGCACACGCCTAATCCCTGCTGATGAGCGTTAATGAACGCGAAACACGTGTCCAGGGAAGGCAAGCACACCAGTGAACACCCTCAAGACTCAAGACTAGGGTAGAAGCGCACCCGCTGATACCTACTACATCGACCATCATGCTCCGGGGTCACACGCTGATAGGAAGAGCAGTGTGCGACCTCATTCCGAAATACTATTTATACAGGCTCCCTTGAGCCGGTGGAGGTGACGACCTCGAGATAATGCACCTGCGCGCCTTAAGAGGTATCTGGACCTACGAATATTTTCGGCAGCCCACGCAGCAACCCTGTGCACACGCCTAATCCCTGCTGACGAGCATTAATGAACATGAAACACGTGTCCAGGGATGGCAAGCACACCAGTGAACACCCTCAAGACTCAAGACTCAGGTAGAAGCGCACCCGCTGATACCTACTTCATCGACCATCATGCTCCGGGGTCACACGCTGATGGGACGAGCAGTGTGCGACCTCATTCGGAAATAGTATTTATACAGGCTCCCTTGAGCCGGTGGAGATGACGACCTCGAGATAACGCACCTGCGAGCCTTAAGAGGTATCTGGACCTACGAATATTTTCGGCAGCCCACGCAGCAACCCCGTGCACATGCCTAATCCCTGCTGACGAGCGTTAATGAACGCGAAACACGTGTCCAGGGATGGCAAGCACACCAGTGAACACCCTCAAGACTCAGGACTTGGGTAGAAGCGCACCCGCTGATACCTACTACATCGACCATCATGCTCCGGGGTTCACACGCTGATGGGACGATCAGTGTGCGACCTCATTCGGAAATACTATTTATACAGGCTCCCTTGAGCCGGTGGAGGTGACGACCTCGAGATAACGCACCTGCGTGCCTTAAGAGGTATCTGGACCTACGAATATTTTCAGCAGCCCACGCTGCAACCCCGTGCACACTCCTAATCCCTGCTGACGAGCGTTAATGAACGCGAAACACGTGTCCACGGATGGCAAGCACGCCAGTGAACACCCTCAAGACTCAAGACTCGGGTAGAAGCGCACCCGCTGATACCTACTACATCGACCATCATGCTCCAGGGTCACACGCTGATGGGACGAGCAATGTGCGACCTCATTCGGAAATACTATTTATACAGGCTCCCTTGAGCCGGTGGAGGTGACGACCTCAAGATAACGCACCTGCGGGCCTTAAGAGGTATCTGACCTACGAACATTTTCGGCAGCCCACGCAGCAACCCCGTGCACACGCCTAATCCCGGCTGACGAGCGTTAATGAATGCGAAACACGTGTCCAGGGATTGCAAGCACACCAGTGAACACCCTCAAGACTCAAGACTCGGGTAGAAGCGCACCCGCTGATACCTACTACATCGACCTTCATGCTCCAGGGTCACACGCTGATGGGACGAGCAGTGTGCGACCTCATTCGGAAATACTATTTATACAGGCTCCCTTGAGCCGGTGGAGGTGACGACATTGAGATAACGCACCTGCGTGCCTTAAGAGGTATCTGGACCTATGAATATTTTCGGCAGCCCACGCAGCAACCCCGTGCACACGCCTAATCCCTGCTGACGAGCATTAATGAACGCGAAACACATGTCCAGGGATGGCAAGCACACCAGTGAACACCCTCAAGACTCAAGACTCGGGTTGAAGCGCACCTGCTGATACCTACTACATCGACCATTGTGCTCCGGGGTCACACGCTGATGGGACTAGCAGTGTGCGACCTCATTCGGAAATACTATTTATACAGGCTCCCTTTAGCCGGTGGAGGTGACGACCTCGAGATAACGCACCTGCGCGCCTTAAGAGGTATCTGGACCTACGAATTTTTTCGGCAGCCCACGCAGCAACCCCGTGCATACGCCTAATCCCTGCTGACGAGCGTTAATGAACGCGAAACACGTGTCCAGGGATGGCAAGCACACCAGTGAACACCCTCAAGACTCAAGACTAGGGTAGAAGCGCACCCGCTGATACCTACTACATCGACCATCATGCTCCGGGGTCACACGCTGATGGGACGAGCAGTGTGCGACCTCATTCGGAAATACTATTTATACAGGCTCCCTTGAGCCGGTGGAGGTGACGACCTCGAGATAACGAACCTGCGTGCCTTAAGAGGTATCTGCACCTACGAATATTTTCGGCAGCCCACGCAGCAACCCCGTGCACACGCCTAATCCCTGCTAATGAGCAATAATGAACATGAAACACGTGTCCAGGGATGGCAAGCACACCAGTGAACACCCTCAAGACTCAAGACTCAGGTAGAAGCGCACCCGCTGATACCTACTACATCGACCATCATGCTCCGGGATCACACGCTGATGGCACGAGCAGTGTGCGACCTCATTCGGAAATACTATTTATACAGGCTGCCTTGATCCGGTGGAGGTGACGACCTCAAGATAACGCACCTGCGAGCCTCAAGAGGTATCTGGTCCTACGAATTTTTTCGGCAGCCCACGCAGCAACCCCGTGCACACGCCTAATCCCTGCTGACGAGCGTTAATGAACGCGAAACACGTGTCCAGGGAAGGCAAGCACACCAGTGAACACCCTCAAGACTCAAGACTAGGGTAGAAGCGCACCCGCTGATACCTACTACATCGACCATCATGCTCCGGGGTCACACGCTGATAGGAAGAGCAGTGTGCGACCTCATTCGGAAATACTATTTATACAGGCTCCCTTGAGCCGGTGGAGGTGACGACCTCGAGATAATGCACCTGCGCGCCTTAAGAGGTATCTGGACCTATGAATATTTTCGGCAGCCCACGCAGCAACCCCGTGCACACGCCTAATCCCTGCTGACGAGCATTAATGAACATGAAACACGTGTCCAGGGATGGCAAGCACACCAGTGAACACCCTCAAGACTCAAGATTCGGGTAGAAGCGCACCCGCTGATACCTACTTCATCGACCATCATGCTCCGGGGTCACACGCTGATGGGACGAGCAGTGTGCGACCTTATCTTATCTTATCTTATGCTGCATTTATAAAGCTCACTGACACCGGAGGTTTCCTGGCGCTGAGATTGAGATTGAGGGTGAGGACCATAGCCTAAATGAGGTTCGAGAAGAGCCAGGTCTTTAGCCTCTTTCGGAAGCTTAACAGGGTGCCAGAAGTTTTATTTGAAGGGGGAGGGAGTTCCACAATTTGGGTGCTAGATAGCTGAATCTACGGCCACCCAGTTTCTTTAGTTTAACCACCGGAGTGGTAAGGAGGTGGAGATGGGCAGAACGGAGGTTACGGGCCGGGCAATGAGAGTTGATGAGAGATTTCAGGAAAGCCGGACCCTTGGTCTTCCGGGCCTTATATACAAGGCAGCCTATTTTAAAAGCAGCCCTTTGTTTGATGGGCATCCAGTGCAGCTTGGCCAGAAGAGGTCTGGCGGATTGCCATTTGGGAGCTTTGCAAATAAGCCTAGCTGCCTGGTTCTGTGCCAACTGGAGACGATGAAGGAGGGATTTAGGTAGTCCCCAATAAAGAGAATTAGAAAAGTCAAGGCGGGAGAGGACAAGAGAAATGACGATTTGCACCAAGGATTCATAGGAGAGCAGATGGGAGATTTTACAAATTTTTCGTAACTGGAACATGCTGGCTGAGATGATGGTACCGACATGGGTTTTAAGAGCGAGGTCGGTGTCAATGGTGACGCCCAGGCTTTTTACCGAGTTCGAGGGACTAGGGAGTGTGCCTAGCTCATTTGGCCAGAAATGGGGGCCCCAGTATGAAGGGCTTGTGCCGGGCAAGATGAGTTCCGTCTTCTCCGGGTTTAATTTAAGCTGGTTGGAAATCATCCATTGTTGGATGTGAAGCATCACTGCCTGAAAGTCGGATGCAGCGTCGGGGGTGTCTAAAGGGAAGATAATCTGCATGTCATCAGCATAGTTGAGGACAGTGCAGTTCCAGTTACTCAGTGAATGGATAAGTGGACGAAGATATAAATTAAACAATAATGGGGAGAGGGAGGATCCCTGAGGGACTCCACAGGTAGTGGGTGTAGGAAGGTGGATATCTGACTATGGTTACCCCCAAACTTTTTGCCTGGTGTTTAGCTGGTTTTTGACATAGTTGGCCTGGGATCCTGCTATTCAGGGCCCCAGGCTAATTGCTCTCTCCTTAAAATGGACTCCATGTACCTTAGGTACATACCCAATTGGAATTGGTTCACCTTATTGGCCCCTGTAACAGTGTACCCAGGTACCCAGGGCATAGGTGCTTCCAAGGCCTACCAGGGGCTGCAGCATGTATTATGCCACCCCTGGCCTGGCCTCCATATTTGACACAACTGGCTGATCACTCAGCTGGGGTAAGTCGGTGTAACCACCCCTTACTTAGGTGTAGTATGCCTATACCTAACCTAAAATGGACACATATGTTCCTATCAGTCACTCCTATGGAAGGCCTCATCAATCCTGGAGACAGAGTGCTTGGAAATATGTGAGATGGTGCTCTGGCATGAGCTGAGCCTGTCTGCAGCTTTCGGAACCATGCCCTTTAGCTGTTTCATGATACTGCCATACCATATACTCTTAAGTGCATTATAATCCTCGCGGTTAAATGCTATCTTAGGTTTGGCTTTATCAAAAGATGTCGAGTAAGGTGTCATACGAATTGGAATACTACCCCCTCGCCAGTTCTGGCGACGGGGGTAGCATTTCACCCTTCTAGAGGGACACGACATGTACCTAGCCTGAACCCCGGTTAAAGTTAAACAGAGCCTCAGCATCACAAGATGGATGCTGCCACCGCAGACACAAGTCTGACCTCCTGCTGCTGGGAGTCCTTCCAGCGAGGGCAGCTTGGACAAAGGGTTTCCTGCCTTGGGAGGTGCTAGCACCACCCCAGACAGGATTTTGTGTATTGGGTAGGACAGGGCTGAATAGAATCAGACATGCCTGGGGCACACAAGGTGTCCCTGTGCATAGGCCAGTTCAAACCGGTGCTGGGGCCTTCCAGCCCCAGTCCTGGCGCGAAACTGGACAAAGGAAAGGGGGTGTAACCACTCCCCTTCCTGGTTCCACCCAGAGGAGGGACCTAGTAGGTGATCCGGCCCCCCAGATTCGAATAAGAGTGGGAGCTGTGTCCTGAGACATCAGATCATCCTGAATCAACTTGAAATACAGAAGAAGACTGGACTTCGACATTCTGCTGCACAGAAGACGGAAGAGAATCTCCCTTGTGGCCAAGGAGTGACCACCCTGTGAAAACAGGCATCAACCAGCAACTCGACGTCTGCTTTGCCGCCGCCTCCCGCCGGAGCCCGAGCCCAGACCCTGACAAGACCCAGACTCCCAGACTCCTCACCGCCCGATCCACAGTCCCTGCGAAGAAGGGACCCGTGGAGGCATGGAGAGACGTGGGACCGGACCTCTTGGAAGACCCCCGAAACGCTGACTGCGCAGCATCAGAGGCACCCTCGTTGCTGTGCTTTGGGGTTTGAGAAGCCCCAACCTCGAGCAGCCCTTGCACCAAAGATCAGCCCCCAGCGTCTCCACGATCTGCGTGGGGCCCTTTTGCACCGTGCCACTCGACGCGCCATCCTGGCCACTTGCCACGTGGCTAGCGGCCATCTTGGCGACGAAACTTACAACTTTCACTGCAGGTCTGGTTGCTCCAGACTCGCCCTTGCTCCTGTAAAAGGGAGCACCTGCTCTGACCTTGCTGGTCCGAGTGACAAGCCTTTTTTGATTCCTGCGTGGCTTGCATTAGCCAAGGCCTGTATGCTTCAATCAAGTCGCCGATACTGCCAACAGTGGGAAGCCTGCGTGGGACAGCCCGTGACCGACTCCTGGACGTCTTCGACCCCTCGTGTCCACGTGGCTGCAGAGAGAAGCTACACCTCGACGCCTGTTTGCACCCGACATCGCCTGGTTCCACTCTGGTTCCACGGTAGTCACTGGCTAGTGACTTTGAACATTGTCCCCTCTGCTTTCAGGTCTTCACCTCTTCAGATCCACCCTTGGATCCACCGGAACTCTTCACATCGAGCCGCCTGCAGCATCTTCAGCTCCAAGCACCATCGACCTGCGTGACGAAACCCGACACTACTTCGACCCTGTGCACCCGCTTCCTGTGGGTGAGGTAACTCAGCTCCGCCGGTGTTCCCACACTGGTACACACCTTTAGTGTCTGTGTCTAAAGTTTCATCCTTCTAGGTCCCTCGGAAGGTTCCTTATTAACTAACTTTGTAACTTTTACGCACCATTGACATTGCATTGGTATTGCGTGCCCTTTCCGCACTGCACCCGAGTCCCGCGGGCCTTTCCCGACTTCTTCACTGCTAGTCCCGATCAGCTCCAGCGATTCCCCAGGCCCTAGGCCTCTTCACTTTCCTCATAGTGGTTCTTATACCACTATTTTAGTATATGGTTTAGGTGGCCCCTAGGGCTCATCCATATTCGTGCAACTTTCGTGTATTTAAACTGTGTTTTGTTTTAACGCATTTGCTTCTGTGCTCATAAAGAGTATCAGGGATATTTGTAGAAATAAATATATATATATTTTCAATATATATATGTGTGGTGTCCTTTCATTTGGTATTCAAGGGGATTGTGTATGGTAAAACAGCTTGCTTCACATGCCTTTACAGAGTTTAGCCTAAGACTGCTTAGTCCATGCTACCCCTAGGATAGCTTGTCTATAAGGTTGACTTTACAACCTGCACCATAAAGGTTGCTTGGCATGGTACAAGGTGATCACTAGAACTAGTGAGCAGCATATACCAGGCCAACTTCTCACAGTGGGGACCTGGGTTGCAGTAAAGGGGCCTAAATGGACTGTTTGTACTCTGCCCGAGAGGAAGGACTTGATCCATTCCCGGGCAGGTCCCTGGATGCCAGCCTGTACAACACGGTGGAGAAGGATGTCATGATCCACCGTGTCGAAAGCGGCCGATAAATCCAGGAGGACCAGTGCCTGTGGGGACCCACTGTCGGCATTCTCCCGAAGGGTGTCGAGGACTTTTAAGATGACTGCTTCAGTAGAGTGTGCTGGCCTAAAGCTAGCTTGATTAGGTTCCAAGAACCCAGAGCTCTCGATGAATGCCGAGAGGCAGGTGGTCACGTAGGCCTCCAGAAGTTTAGATGTGTAAGGCAGAAGAGAAATGGGCCTGTAGCTAGCAGGGTTGGCGGGGTCAGCTCCTGCTTTTTTCAGAAGGGGAACCAGTATGGCTTCCTTGAACGCGCTGAGGACCTTGCCAGTGCTAAGGGAGGTGTTCAGAAGGGGGAGAATGCTGTCAGGCAGGGCAGAAAAAATCGCCCTGAGACTGAGGGGGGACAGCAGTCCCTGGGAGATCCCGATTTGACACGAGTGGTGAGCTCAGAGAGAGTGCTGATGGTGATAGGAGGGAACTGGGTAAAAGAGCAGGGGTTGAGAGGGGGAGAGTCAGAGGGACCGACAGGAGTGGAGAGAGGGATAGCGTTCTTAATATTTACTATTTTCTGAATGAAGTAGGAGTTGAGCGCATTACAGGTATCTTGGGTGGGGGCCTGAGTTGGAAGTACTCTATGATCGGATGAAAAATCGTTCAGAATTTTGAAAATTTCTTTAGATTTATTGCTGGCAGTGTCAATTCTTTCAGTGATATGTGAGGCCTTTGCTTTAGTAATAGCGTTTTTATATTCATTGCGGGCCCTCACAAACTCAGCGCGGTTCTCCTTGGAGTAGCCCCGTCTCCAGTTGCGTACTAAATGGCGTAGTTTGAATTTTTGTGCTTTAAGTTCCTCAGAGAACCAGCGATGGGAGTTGCCATGTCTGGTATGATCAAATTTAGTGAGAGGGGCGAATCTATCAGTGGCTGATAGCAGCCAGGTGGTTATCCCGTCCTGCATAGAGTCAATGCCTGATTCTGGGAGGATGGTAGGGCGGGTGTTGCCCAAGAAGTCAAGGAACCCCTGGGAGTCATAGGAGTTCCATTTGCGACACAGTCCACCAGGGAGGGTGGGAGCCTTGATCTTCCCTTTAATTGAGATAGTGACCTCGATCAAGTGATGGTCTTACCAGAGGCAGGGGGAGATAATTGGACGAGACAGGATGAGGTTGTGAGTCCAGACGTGGTCCAGGATATGACCCTTAATATGGGTGGGGGAAGAGATGTGTTGAGTTAAATTGAAGCTTGTCAAGATTTCAAAAAGTTCAGTGGCATGGGGCCCGGCTTGGTCGTTATCAAACCAGTAATTAAAATCACCGAATACGGCGAGTCTAGAGTGATGGGTAAGCAGGTCGGCTACCTGTTCACTCAGAGACAAGGGGAACGATGGCATCGACTGAGGGGGCGATATAATAGTACGATAGCGAGGGCGCCACCTGCAGTTTCCAGGCTTATGACTATATTATCTACCCCGGGTAGGGTGAGCGAGGCGGAGGTGAGGAATCAAAATTTTTTGTGTATGATGGCCGCTACTCCTCCTCTGGGGCGACTCAGGGGGCGATTGACATTAAGGATGTAATAGTCCGGAGGGAGGGCCGCCAAGATATCCGGATGGGAGTCCGGCGTGAGCCATGTCTCTGTTAGAAGCAATTGCAAAAACAACAAGTGATGGACTGAATGTGGATCAATGTCACACACTCCCCCAGTCAAAAGATCTGGGCCCAAATCCATCGTTTTTTTGCACTCCACACCACCCTGGGTTAGACAATGGCGATATGCAAATCAGCTCTGACCCTGTTGCCCCATGGGAACAGTCCAGTCCGAACTACAAAAGCCATGTCCTTCCCAGAACGGCAAGACATCAGGTTTGTCCATACTGAGCAGAAGAAATAGGTCCAGCTGGTGCTTCACCATGGAGCGGGTATTTAGGTAAAGCACTCGAAGGAGAGTGTCATTGCTGAGTGCATGTGGAGGGACCATAGAGCAAGAGTGGGTAATACCGTGGTCAGGCTGGGTACTTAGGCCTGGTAGATTACTGGCAATCTCCAGATGGACAGTACGCTCCCGCACGCCAGGCGGTAGGGGAAGGTTTGAAGACTGCAGTTCCCTGAGTATTTTTGCAGGATACGTGATGCGTGGACAGGGGTCGTGGCCCCTGGGCCCGGGTGGGCGCGGACGGACGAAGACGGGCTTGCCTTTGGCGCGCCTTCGGCGCGCCCGCTGCGCCCGTCCGCTGCACCTCCGGGATGGGGGCTCCATTTTGTAATGGCCGAGGGCGGGAGGGCGGGAGGGGCCTAGCACTAGAATGCTGTCCCTAATCCAGCTCCTCACCTAAGATGGCGGCCCCCCGAGCAGCGTCCAATCGGCTGCAGGAGGGAAATACTATTGGAAATACTATTTATACAGGCTCCCTTGAGCCGGTGGAGGTGACGACCTCGAGATAACGCACCTGCGCGCCTTAAGAGGTATCTGGACCTACGAATATTTTCGGCAGCCCACGCAGCAACCCCGTGCACACGCCTAATCCCTGCTGACGAGCGTTAATGAACGCGAAACACGTGTCCATGGATGGCAAGCACACCAGAGAACATCCTCAAGACTCAAGACTCGGGTAGAAGCGCACCCGCTGATACCTACTACATCAACCATCATGCTCCAGGGTCACACGCTGATGGGACGAGCAGTGTGCGACCTAATTCGGAAATACTATTTATACAGGCTCCCTTGAGCCAGTGGAGGTGACGACATCGAGATAACGCACCTGCGCGCCTTAAGAGGTATCTGGACCTACGAATATTTTCGGCAGCCCACGCAGCAACCCCGTGCACACGCCTAATCCCTGCTGACTAGCATTAATGAACGCGAAACACATGTCCAAGGATGGCAAGCACACCAGTGAACACCCTCAAGACTCAAGACTCGGGTAGAAGCGCACCCGCTGATACCTACTACATCGACCATCATGCTCCAGGGTCACACACTGATGGGACGAGCAGTGTGCGACCTCATTCGGAAATACTATTTATACAGGCTCCCTTGAGCCGGTAGAGGTGACGACCTCGAGATAACGCACCTGCGCGCCTTTAGAGGTATCTGGACCTACGAATATTTTCGGCAGCCCACGCAGCAACCCCGTGCACACGCCTAATCCCTGCTGAGGAGCGTTAATGAATGCGAAACACGTGTCCAGGGATGGCAAGCACACCAGTGAACACCCTCAAGACTCAAGACTCGGGTAGAAGCGCACCCGCTGATACCTACTACATCGACCATCATGCTCCAGGGTCACACGCTGATGGGACGAGCAGTGTGCGACCTCATTCAGAAATACTATTTATACAGGCTCCCTTGAGCCAGTGGAGGTGACGACATCGAGATAACGCACCTGCGCGCCTTAAGAGGTATCTGGACCTACGAATATTTTCGGCAGCCCACGCAGCAACCCCGTGCACACGCCTAATGCCTGCTGACGAGCGTTAATGAACGTGAAACACGTGTCCAAGGATGGCAAGCACACCAGTGAACACCCTCAAGACTCAAGACTCGGGTAGGAGCGCACCCGCTGATACCTACTACATCGACCACCATGCTCCGGGGTCACACGCTGATGGGACGAGCAGTGTGCGACCTCATTCGGAAATACTATTTATAAAGGCTCCCTTGAGTCGGTGGAGGTGACGACCTCGAGATAACGTACCTGAGTGCCTTAAGAGGTATCTGGACCTATGAATATTTTCGGCAGCCCACACAGCAACCCCGTGCATACACCTAATCCCTGCTGACGAGAGTTAATGAACGCGAAACACGTGTCCAGGGATGGCAAGCACACCAGTGAACACCCTCAAGACTCAAGACTCGGGTAGAAGCGCACCCGCTGATACCTACTACATCGACTATCATGCTCCGGGGTCACACGCTGATGGGACGAGCAGTGTACGACCTCATTCGGAAATACTATTTATACAGGCTCCCTTGAGCCGGTGGAGGTGACGACCTCGAGATAACGCACCTGCGCGCCTTAAGAGGTATCTGGACCTACGAATATTTTCGGAAGCCCACGCAGCAACCCCGTGCACACGCCTAATCCCTGCTGACGAGCGTTAATGAACGCGAAACACATGTCCAGGGATGGCAAGCACACCAGTGAACACCCTCAAGACCGAAGACTCGGGTAGAAGTGCACCCGCTGATACCTACTACATCGACCATCATGCTCCGGGGTCACACGCTGATGGGACGAGCAGTGTGCAACCTCATTCGGAAATACTATTTATACAGGCTCCCTTGAGCCGGTGGAGGTGACGACCTCGAGATAACGCACCTGCGCGCCTTAAGAGGTATCTGGACCTACGAATATTTTCGGCAGCCCACGCAGCAACCCCTGCACACGCCTAATCCCTGCTGACGAGCGTTAATGAATGCGAAACACGTGTCCAGGGATGGCAAGCACACCAGTGAACACCCTCAAGACTCAAGACTCGGGTAGAAGTGCACCCGCTGATACCTACTACATCGACCATCATGCTCCGGGGTCACACGCTGATGGGACGAGCAGTGTGCGACCTCATTCGGAAATATTAGCTATAAGAGGGGCTTATGGTCTGTCTGAATTGTGAAGTGAGTGCCAAACAAGTATGGCCTCAGCTTCTTCAGAGCCCAAACCACAGCAAAGGCCTCCCTCTCAATAGCTGACCAACGTTTCTCTCTAGGGGTCAGCCTTCTGCTAATAAAAGCTACTGGCTGGTCCTGACTTTCATCATTCAATTGTGATTGAACAACCCTACCCCCAACTCAGATGCATCTGTATGGATAATGAATTATTTGGGGTATTTAGGACTTTGCAGATTTGGTGCAGTGTACCTGGCCTGCTTCAGGTCATCAAATGCCTTTTGAGAGCTGGCTGTCCACTGAACTTTCTTAGGCATTTTTTTTAGAAGTGAAGTCATTCTGGGGGGGTGTCACTATGGAACCATACCCCTTGACAAATCTCCTATAGTACCCAGTCAGGCCCAAGAAAGCTCTGACCTGAGTCTGGGTGTTTGGAGCAACCCAGTCCATTATGGTTTGGATTTTGCTCTGCAATTATTGAACCTGGCCTCCACCTACAAGGTGGCCCAGGTACACACCCTGATTCTGCCCTATCTGGCACTTAGTAGCCTTCATAGTTAGGCCTGCCTTCTGCAGGGCCTCCAAAACATTTTTCAGGTGGATCAGGTGATCTTCCCTGGTGGAGCTAAAGACAGCAATATCATCTAGATATATGGTATCAATTTAGAAAGGGAACAGCTAGGCTGTGTTCCTGATTAGCAGGGCCACAGCCAGACTAAAGTCGAAAAAACAGTGAAACACAGAAAAAAGTGGGGGTAACCATAGGAAGCAGATCCTACTCTCCTACAACCGTCCCTTAATTGTAGTGGATCCTCCAAACCTTCTGTTCGTCCCTCGGATCATCGTCATATTGCTGTAATCAAAAGAAGTCAAATGTATCTTACTAGTATACCAGAATATCTTGCATCAAACCAAAAAGTGACGTCATCATTGACCGGGACTTCCACCCCCTCCCCACCCATCCCCTGGGTCCTCCCTGGAACTTGCGTCCATGTAGGTGTATCACATGGATGTGTGGGAGTCACATGTGGTGTGACATCACTCGGGTTACATGCTAGTCACATGCCTTGGCCCTTTAACCTGTGTCTAGTGTTTTGGTGCATGTAAAATTACAAAACTAGTGGTGTGCACTGTGTGTGAATCTAACAAAGCAAGCCTGGGCATGTTCAGACAGTCACATTCCAGAGGGCTTGACAGACTTCTGACACCTCTGCGAGAGGAGTAGAAAAATACGCAGCCAGCCCCCAGCCCCTGGAATGCCAACCCAGAGGGGCTTGTCAAATGTGGCTTTTTCATAAACAACAAAAGAAATGTCTTTTGTTAGAACAATCTAGTAAATTTTGAAATGACACCAAAACACAGATGTTTGCTCCAAACTTCCCACCAGAGGGCTCAACATGATTAGCAGATGTCGAAGTATAAATTGACAACACAGGGAAACAACCCAATGATGTGAATTGAAACCCAAGCAAAGATGTTTGCTCCAAACCTCCACCGAGAGGGCTAAAACATAATTAGCAGATATCAAAGTATAAAGTAACTACACAGTGGTCTTATACATGGTCTACATATACAATGTTTGAAACATGCCAGCTGTGAAATTAATCCCCCAAAACACAAGCACATATTTAAGAACCCATCCCCTCCCTAAAGTGAGGCCTGTGCATAATTAGCATACTGTTACAAGTATACAAACCCACCTCATGGCTCATACACAACCACATTCATGAACATCTTTCAACTACTTATTTGAAGTTTAGCAGAGAGCAGGGCTACCCCAGGACACCAAGAAGAAAAGCATGGTTCAGAATGTTAGGGCGTAAAGTGAAAGTGCTGGTTCAAACCATCTTCTACTGCAGGTAAATAACTGGAGTTGCTTTATATGTACATTGTATTTTTTAGGTTTTTAGCAATGGCTTTGTATTTATTGTAACGAACCCCATGCAGCATATTGCTGGAGGTTTGGGGGTTACCGTGAGCCTTTTTGATAACCAGGCACAGCTCCAGCTGTGAATGTCTACAACACTGTTACCTCAGGGTGCATTTTCCATCCAACCTGAGCTGTAACACCCATTGTGAAATGGTAAAGATGAATGCCATGCCAACAATAAGAGGCTTATGTAAGTTCAGGAAAGGGTATGGCATACGTGATAGATATAGGTTCAACTCGTTGATATGCCGAAGAAGGCTGAAATTACCCATGCAACCAACTCAAGTTTTTACCAAGACAATAGATAAAAAGGGACCTGAATCCCTATTGGAGGTCATATGTGAGGTCTGCAAGAGAGAGCGGACCAAGGAGCGGGAGCTGTGTCCACGGCAAACTACGGCGGTCTGCGTGGAGTGCGTGGGCTTCGCAGAGGCCAGCGCCACAAGTGTCAGGGCCCGGCCCGGCCCGTCCGGCCTGGACTTGATCTGCAGGAAGCAAGCTGAGGTAGGAGTGGAAAGACAGAGAGCGCAGCCTCCTTTAGCGGTGGCTGCAGAGTGAAGAGCCCAGGCAAGCCTCCCGAATCGGCCTAACTAGGTTGGGTGTGGCTTGCGGTGCTCCTAGTGTGCCCTACTCTCTGGTCTTCCTGCCCTTGGCCCCCCTCATCTCCAGTACTTCACTCACTTCACCCAGGGGTATCAAATTACGGCTGCAATCACAGCCGCCTTCATCCCGGCTATAAGCCTCTCCTCACACACCTTTTGCTGTCCCCAGGGCTTGACTTGGCCAGGCTGGCTGTTACTGGTTGTTGCTGCCATTGCCTCCTCTGCCCTAGCCCATGGGCATCCGCAAAAATCTTTCCAGGGGGGGGGGGGCTAACCTGGGAAACAAAGGGGCGTGACTAATGTTAATCAATAGGAGCGGGGCTAAAATGGCAGACAATCAGAATCGGGTAATGCTCAGGCCAAGCTGAGAAAAAAAAAGTGGTGAATTCTGCATTTGAAACTGGACAACAATTAGAGCACACTTATGAACCCTAATATTACCCCCTGGCCCCTAAAACTCATACATTCCCTGATCCCTAAAATTAGCCCCCTGGCACCCCAAAACCCATAACCCATACCCGCCCTGACCCCTAAAATGGTCCCCCTGGCACCCTAAAACCCATACCCGCCCTGAACCCTAAAATGTCACCCCTTGCAACCCAAAACCCATACCCACCTTGAACTCTGAAATTACCCCTGGCACCCCAAAACCCATATCCACCCTGAACCCTAACATTTCCCCTGGCACCCCTAAACCCTTACCTACTCTGAACACTAAAATGACCCCTGGCACCCCAAAACTCATACCCACCTTGAACCCTAAAATTATCACTGCCACCCCAAAACCCATACCCACCCTGAACCCTAAAATAACCCCACTGGCATCCCAAAAGCTGAACGCTACGGGGAAGATTTACAAGCCAACAAAAAATGGGTGCAAATTCAGGACAGTGAGTGTAAAAATTCAGGACAAAGGGTCAAAATTCGGGACAAAAATTCAGGACAGCGGGTCAAAATTCAGGACAAAAGGTAAGGTGTACTGACATATACTATTTCGCAACCTTCTCTAATGTAAGTAAATAGACAACCACTAACGTACAAGTGGAAATAAGTTCATATTAGGTTGAGACAAGTATGCACTTCATGGTTTGTCAGTATATGCGAAGCTTTAAGCAAATGTGCAGGTCTTTTTGTGGTAACAAAACCGCCCCCACCTTTCCAACTCCCAGAGAAAACACCTGATGCCCGGTCCGGCCAGTCTGGCCTTGATACCACCCTCCAATGGCGCCCCTCATCTTCACATAGACCCTCTCTCATGTGTATTTAATTTCTTCTACAGTGCTACTCATCCCAAGAATATGGGGCAGAGTTTTGGAGTGTGTTACAAAACACACATATTATAAAGAGACAATCACTCATATAAATGGGAAAGTCAATGTATAGGAAATGTTGCTTAAGATAATGGGGCTTATAATGTGTAATCATACTTTCATTCATCATTCAGTCTTTCACCATTCATTCTGTCCTTCCATCTGTGTGCCCAACAAGTCCATATTCAACCATTTACAAACCTATCCATCACGTTTTCTTCTAGCCATCTTTTCACTTATCTATCCCTCAATTCACCCTTTTACTCATCCATCCATCTACCCTTTGACCCTATCCATCCATACACTCATCCATCCACTCTTCCACCCATCCATCCATTAACCCATCCATCCAGCCATTCACCTGTTCAGTCATCCATTTACCCATCCCCCTTCCTCTTTCAATTCCCCTTTCACTTAGCCATCCATCCTTCCATCCACCCACCCATCCATCTACTCATCCACTCATGAATCCATCCATTGAACCTATCATTCATCCATCCCTTCACTCATCCATCCACCCTTTCACTCCTTCACTCATTGATCCATCCTTTTGTCCATCTACCCGCCCTTTCACTCACTCATCCAGCCTTACATCCACCCTTTCACTCATCCGTCCATCAATTCACCCTTTCACTTATCAATTCATCAATCCACCCTTTCACTTATCAATTCATCAATCCATCAATCTTTTCACTCATCCATCCACCCATTCACTCGCCCGTCATCCACCCTTTCACTCATCCATCCATCCATCATTTCACTCATCTATCCAGCCATCCATCCACCCATCCACCCATCCCTTCACTTACTTACTCACTCACCTTTTCACATTAATTATGAGACCTATCAAGAACTCCACCCTTGCTGTAGTTCCTAAAGCAAGGGATGGGGTGGAGCAGGGTACACTATGCCCGTGCACATAGGCAATCTGAAAAAGTGGACGGCATGAGTCATGCATGATGCACAGTGCCTTGACGTGGGGCGACTAGCATGGTGTTGTTTCCAGAGCATTAAGTGGGATGAAAAAACTAGGGGGGTCTCTCCAAAAGGGTGTTTGATGTAATAAAATGCGTGGCTTAAAACACATAAGCTAAAAATCTATGCTCAATATAATGTGCCGTCTGACTGGTATTTTTGCTGCTTCTGTCATTGCATCCAGATATAAAATACAACAAGTAACGTTACACCTACAACAAGCCAGAACTATTGGCTTTGTCTATGGTTGTTAGTTGCATAAAATAAAAAAGTAGCAACCATGGCTGCTATACTATAACTATAATCTTTTCCTTTCAACTTCTTTCACTGCCTTCCTTTAGTTAACTGCATTTTCACCTAGCAGGAGCATGGGCGTTTTTGCACTTCCATATGACAGAATGCCCTGCCCTTGACTGAGGCTGGAGGAGGCCACCACATGCTGTGCCAGTCAAGACTGACCCCTTGTCATTCTGTATGTGGTAATCAGCGCCACACAGAATGATAATGGGCGGGGGTGGGGCGGCTCTTGTGCACAGGGGAGTGTGCGGTGGCCCCATCAGGGAGCTGAGGCCTTTTGCAGCGAACTGCTCTGTTCCTTGCAATGCCTAAAATTAAGGCGTACGGTTGGATGATGTCCTGCCTGAGGATGAGCCCCGGCGCCAGGCCTCCCTCCGGGATGCATTTGTGCACATGGGCATGCGCAGGGGGGCAAGGAGAGGCGCTCCAGGGGGAGCAAGCGCCCCTCCTTGCCCCCCACTACGGACGCCCAGGCCTAGCCTCTGCCACCATCTGCTGTAAGACGCAATGTTTGGATCAGTCATATTCCACCGCCGCATTTTCATGCCGCTAGACGCGGCCCGCATTCATTCAATAAACAGATTGCTAGGAAGTTTGATTACATCTCAATCACCCACAAGGAACTACAGAGGCCACATATCAGACTGAGGATAAACTAAAATAAGAACTGGTGCCTTACTTATAAGGTTTTTAAGGCAAAACCTTATCTATTCAATGTGCTCACTATAATTGTGGTCTATGAAAGTAAAAAACTCTTTATGTGAGGCAAATTCCAGATCCAATACTTTTCAAGCATTGTTTGAAACATTCATTTAGAGCACCCACCTCCTTTTTGCAACTTCCTCCAAGACCTGAGAATCATCTTCATTTGCATCCATCTCAGTGAATAATTCCCCTTCAGCGCAGCGAGCTCCAAGCTGTTTCTACGGAGTGTGGCACCGCTTGAACAAAGAAAAAAAAAAGCTGAAGCCAAAAGATTGGAAGGCCTAATAAAGCTCAAAAAAGGGCAAATAGAGGCATTAGCCAAAGTGGCAATACGTAAGGGTTGGGACAAGTAAAGACAAGAACAAGGTATTGTGAATAACAGAATGCAGAGATCAGCTCAGAAGCCATGAGCCAAGAGAACGGCTGGTACTAGACATAACATCGATATACTAGAGTAACCACAAACAGCAACAAGTAAAAGACCGTAAGACGCATAATAGAACAAATGCGAAAACCTGTACCTCATAATGGGGTACAAAAAATTTAAATCACGTACAATCTTTATGAAAAGACTTGGAACACTACAAGCAATTCGAAAGAGCGCCTGTAAGACGGCCCGCGTAGGAAATTCTGCAGAGAATACAGAAATAACAACAAATTTCACAAAATCAAGTACAACTGAATGTGTGAAGACACAAATCAAACAGGAAAAACAACAATGATATTGTCTTTCGCCAGGGATCAAAGACTCAAAATGAGTTGCCGAAAATGTATAACAGTACCCCTCAAACAACACCAGCCTTAGAAGAACCCCAGCTTTTTCTTCAGTTGCAGCGCGGGGACACGCTTTCAGCGTAACCAAGCGCTTTACAAGCTTCCCTTATATATAAAGAATACGGAATCTTATAACGGATATACTCCGGTGGCCAATTCTTTCTTTGCTTTACTAAGAATTTTGGAAGCAGTTCTTTCCAATTAGGGAACATATTGGAAAACTCGGATCAGATGCTAGATACGCAAATAGTTATGCTACAGTATTTAGTAGAGAAAAAAAGAAAACAACAAATAAAATTACAACTGCTACTCACGAAAGGAAAAGAAACAACTGAAAAAAAGCCTCTTAAAGTGAAAGTATCCATTTCAACTGGTGATCCACCCCGTCAAAGAAAGAAATGGTGATTCAAACAGGTCTGCTCACACAAAAGGAAAACCAGAAAAAAACTGATAATATTCAAATGTTCTCTCTTAGAAAATTATTCAAGGAACCAAACAATGACAAAGACCAACGCCAGGCCATTCCCTACTACCCAATATTCAGTCAGCACAAACCTAATGGCCTACCTCAATCAGGCAATAATCCCTTGATAAGTAAAAGAGAAACAAAAACTACCAAAATCTCAGCTTTAGCCTCTCCCGACAACATCGCCAAGAAAGGAGAGGAGAGACAATAAGAACAAATGGAAAAGGCAAAAGAAAGGAGCAATAAGGAGATTCAAGAAACAGAAATCGCAGAAGGTAAAGTATCCGAACCTTCAACCTTCTGAACTCAAAACTCCAGAAAAAGAGCAAACTTTAAAAATGGCATCAAATCCGATTGACATGGGGCAGATCCATGTCATTGCAAAACCAATAGAGAAATTCATGCATTTAAATCCTCTGGCCTCAAGCTCCTCAACTGCAGTAAACTGCAATGAGTCATCTGATATAACGACCGCCCAACCGGAGGAGCAGTCCTTGTGGGCCTCGACTCTAAAGGATCAGAAGACTCAATCATGTTCCCTAAAAATTACTGATTTATTTCCCTCGGGCAATGATCTGCTCAATCGTGAGAGAATAACTAATCTCATACGAAAGATCCACCCGCGACAGTCAATAACAAGCTTGGAAATAAAACGAGTAGTTTTCCCGTGAAGGTCTAAAACCACGGTGGCCATCATCGAATTTTGGTCACTGGTGATCCTGGGAATATTTCGAAAAGAAAGTGAGACTTTCCATAAAAACTGATACGACGTGGCTGTGGCAAACAACAATGATAGCCAAATATATGATAAACCCAAGGAAAATAATAAAATGAAAAACAGCAACTTTTACAGACCAACAGAGGCATAAATAACCTTGCTTATATCCCCAATGAAAATCTAACCATCCTGATTACGAATGGAGGGAGAAGGATCTCAGACAAAAACATACCCAAGAAGGAAAGTACAACTAAAGAAAACCATTGGTCATGGATCGCGGACTATTTAAACTGCAACAAACAGGGAAGGGAAAACAAACTATCTTTTTAACAGCAGTTTGAGCATTTCCTCCTGGAATATAGCAGGGAAGTCAGGAGAAACGTGCACGATCATGGAAGATCGTCCAGGGATCATGGCTTTACAGGAAACTTGGTCAACAACAACCTTTGACCAAATCGATTATTTTGTATACGACATACCAGCAGAACCTGTTGGTCAGGGTCATGCGAAAGGAGGAATAACAATATTCCTAAATGAAGATTTCCTCTGGGATCAGGAATTCATCCCAATGCGCCCAACAATGAATTAAGGTCAAGTGCTGGAACGACCTCATGGAAACCTCAAACGATCTACTCATTTTCAACTTCTATATTCCACCTGGCTCCAAAATGGATGCAATTGCGATCAAATTATTTGAGGAAATGGAAAAGGTGGTAGAATGTTTAGGATTCTCCTCAGTTTTCCTAACAGGAGATTTGAATAGGAAAATGTCTAATGATCTTATAGAAAAATGGGAGTATGGCGAACAAGAGGAAGCCTGTCAATCCCAACACCAATATTTCCCTCAGGGATCAAAGCAGATAAAAGAGGGGAAAATTCTACTATCCTCACTTCCAGTAATAAACGGAGTCATCTTAAACGTAAGCATAGGAGAAGATATACCGGCAACGTGTACAAGAACGTGTGCAAATAAGTGGTCTCAAAATCACAGGTCGTCTATTCAGTCTTTGGTGATTTTACGACAGCATTCGACAGAGTGGATAGACCAAGTCTATGGAGTAAGCTCAGAAAATTGGGAATCCCGGACAACTTGCTGCACATAATTACATCACTATATTCGGAAACCTGGTGTCAAGTTCAAATGGGGAAAGAGTAAGTACTTACTCGCCCAATCGACACCCAAAATGGTCACAGGCAAGGGTGCTTTTTAGCTCCCCTCTTGTTCTCTTTTCATCTTAGTGATCTTCTGGAGTATTTTCTACACGTCATCAATTTTCCTCCAAAAATATCGTCATACAAAATTCATATCATGATGTATGCCGATGACGTGGTCATCTTAGACCTTACACCTTTCGACCTTCAAAGGAATCTACAAGCACTTACAAAATATACAGAAGAAAACTTCCTTCTGCCAAACATGACGAAAACAAAAATCGTTTTGTTTAGAGGAAGGAAACAATACATAAAATATAACTGGACACTGGGGGGAAATCGCTAGAAGTTGTAAAGGAATATACCTACTTATTGTGAATTTTTACACAATCTTTACAAAACTCCCCTCATTTGCACCACGTGAGCCACAAATCAGATGTTCAAGCACTTTTCTTCTGTTCTTCAGGTTTTCAGCACTAAGATCCCACCAATTTTATCGTACACTCTTGAATATATCCCAATAAGTCAATGGCAACAAATGCAACTTAAAGAAGGGAAAATCCTCTGGAAACTGTTTACAATGCATCAAGCAGTTCCTGTACAAGCTCTACCCTAGAGCTCTCCTTAGTCAGTTCATATGCCAGAGGAATTACCAACATCATAAGATTGGCATACAACCTAGTACATGCAGAACAAGGCACTTTAAGATCTTTATTAAAAGCGGAGACTTTTGACCAAGGATCATCGAAGTACGTTTTCAGTCAAAACGTATCCATTGCATTCAAAGTATCGAAGGTTACAATTGATCTGTTGCAATCCTGGACTCCTGCACATCTGAGGCCCTTCTTAAAACATTTAACACCAAGGATAAGTTATGAATTTGATATTCAACATTGTACTAAATTGCATCATTACAAACTTTTTTGCTGAGACAATAGAATATAGGAAATCACGTCAGTATATTAATGTTAATTTAAAGCATGGAGTCACGCGTTGCAGAATATTACTTCGGCTCGGGATTCTCCCTCTTAAATCTTTTACCTCTAAATGGACTTCTAATGAAAATGCCGGCAGTTCATGTGAGCCCTGTGTAGGAGGGTGGATACCTGACTATGGTTACCCCAGATTTTTTGCCTTGTGTTTAGATGGTTTTCGACTTATTTGGCCTGGGATCCTGCTAATCAGAGTCCCAGGCTATCTTCATATCTCTTAAAATGGACTCCATGTACCCTAGGTGCATAACTAAATTGGTACTGGACACCTTATCAGACCCTGTACAGTGCACTATAGGTGCCCAGGGCATAGGTGCAACCAAGGCCTACCAGGGGCTGCAGCATATCTTTTGCCACCCCTGGCTGGTACTTAAATCGACACAACTGGCTGATCACTCAGCTGGGGCAAGGTGGTGTAATCACCCCTTGCTTGGATATAGTATACCTGTATCTAAACCTATATCGGGACACATATACCTATCAGTCACTCCTATGGCAGGCCTTAACAATCCTGGAGGCAGGGTGCTTGGTTTTATGTGAGATGGTGCTCTAGCATGAGCTGAGCCTGTCTGCAGTGGTCGGAACCATTTCCTTACTGCTGTTCCAGGATATTGCCATACCATATACTCTTAAGTGCATTATAATCCTCGCGGTTATTGCTGACTTTGGTTTGGCTTTATCAAAACATGTCGTGTTTGGTGTCATACACTTTGGAATACTACCCCCTCGCCAGTTCTGGCGACGGGGGTAGCATTCCACCCTTCTAGAGGGAGAAGACATGTTACTTTACTTAAAACGCGGTTAATCCTAACCAGAGCCTCAGCATCACAAAATGGATGCTGCTGCCCCGACACAAGTCTGTCCTCCTGCTGCTGACCGAAACTTGGCAGGGGAGGCCTAGACAAAGGGTTTCCTATCACAGTGAGGTGTTACACCACCCCAGACGGGAGATAGTGGATTGGAGCAGGGTGGGTTGAAAGAACCTAGACACTGCCTGGGGCACACAAGGTGTCCCATGCAAAATCCACTCAAACCGGTTCTGGGGCACTCCAGCCCCAGTCCTGGCACGAAACTGGACAAAGGGAAAGGGGTGTAACCACCCCCTTCCTGGGTCCCACCCATAGGAGGGACCTAGCAGGTAATCCAGCCCCCAGATTTGGAATAAAGGTGGGAGCAGTGCCAATGCACATCAGATTATCCTGACTGAAACATATGAAATGAAACTCTGGACCCTTCGACATCCTACTCGACGTAGAAGACTGAAGAATCTCCCTTGTGGTCAAGGAGTGACCACCCTGTGCAAACAGGTACCATCCAGCACCTCACCGTTTGCTTTGTTGCAGTTCCCGCCGGAACTCGAGCAACAGAGATTAACAAGACCCAGCGTTCCTGCCTTCTAACAGCCCGATCCACAGTCCCTGCAAAGCTGAGACCCGTGGAGGCGACCTGAAGCGTGGGGCTGGCCATCATGAAAAAACAATGAAGCGCTGACCGTGCAGCTCCCGAGGCTCCCTTGAAGCTGTGCATTGGAGTCTGAAAAGTTCCAGCCCGAGCAACTTTTGCACCGAAGCTCACCCCTCCACACTCATAGAGTGCTGTGTGGGGCCCTTTTGCATTTTCCTGCTTGATGCGTGGGTGCGGTCGCTTGTCCATTGGCTAGTGGTCCCAGTACCAACGAACCAAAGAATTTACACTGCTAGTCTGGTTGTTCCAGACTGGCCCTCGCTCCCCTGAAAAGGAGCACCTGCTCTGACCTTGCTGGTCCGAGTAAGAAGCGATCTTTGAATCCTGCGTGAGTTGCCCTTGCCAAGGCTTGTTACCTCTGATCTGGAAGCCGACACTGCCGACAGCGAGAGCCTTTGTGGGACAGCTCGTGATCCACTCCTAGACATCCTCGATGCCCCAGAGTCCACGTGGCAGTGGAGACAAGCTTCATGACAACCACCTGATTGCGCCCAACATCGCCTGGTTCCTTCCTGGTTCCTTCCTGGTCACTGGCTAGTGACCCAGACTCTGTCCCCTCTGCTTTCAGGTACTTTGCATCGTTCGATCCACCCTCGGATCACACCGGACACTTCTCTTCTGGACGCTTGCAGCATCTTCATCTCTAGGCACCCTAGACCTTCACGACGAAACCCGACACGCTTTTGCACCTGTGCACCCGCTTCCTGTGGGTGAGGTAACTCTTGAACGCCGGTGCTCCTGTAGTGGTTTACACCTCTAGTGTCTAAGTCTAAAGTTTTGTCCTTCTAGTCCAGTCGGAAGACTCCTAAAACTGTAACTCGATAACTTTTACGCACCATTGACTTTGCATTGGTGCATGCGTGCGCTTTTAGCGCTGCACCCGAATCCCGCGGGCTACTCCCGTCCTAACTGCTGTTAGTCCAGTGTAGTCCCAGCGATTCCCAAGGCCCTAGGCCTTACCACTGATCGATTAGTGATACTTATACCACTTTTTTGATATATGGTTTGAGTGGCCACCGGCCTCATCCATAAACGTGCAACTTTCATATGTTATATTGTGCTTTTGTTTAAACGCTTGTGCTTCTTTAATCATAAATAGTATAGGGGATTATTCTGAGAATAAATACATATATTTTTATAATATATAACTTGTGTGGTGTCCTTTCATTTGATATTACAGGATTGCATATGGTAAAACAGCTGGCTTTACATGCCCTCTTGAGTTAAGCCTTTAGGGCTGCTTAGTCCATGCTACCCCAAGGAAAGCTTGTCTTTTTAAGGTTGACTTACAACCATCACATAAGGGATTGCTTGGACTGATACAAGTTGCCCACAGAATTATGGACATCATACATCAGGCCAACTTTTCACATTGGTGTGCAGCGGTGCGGATTTGAGCTTGCTGTTGTTTTACCATTGCAATCTTTTCATCAAATTGAAAGATCACATTAAGTACCTTAGGTACATATAAACAAAGCTTACATATTTAAGTTCTACTGAACTTAGTAGTTGTAGATTAAAGGGCTTAGCACACCCTGCCTACAACTCACTAGCAAAGTACAGTAGGAAAACACTTAGTGTAGGTATGTGCATCACTTACACCTCACTAGAGTCATGTCTGGCAGAGGTGAGCAACCCATTGCTCTGCCTCTGGAATGTGACCTGGCCAAGGCACCCTCCAGCTATGACAAACTCAGCCATAAGGACTTGAGTGCCTTGTGCACTGCAAGGGGGCTGAGAAAGGGTCACAACCCTACCATTCCCATCCTGATAGCCATCCTGGAGAAGGATGATCTTGAGAAAGCTAGAGAAGTTCCCTCAGGGTCAGGAGATGGAGTGAACCCCCCAGATACTGAGAACACCACCCCAGAGGTAGAAGATGAGAAGGTGGACCCAGAGTCAGATGGTGATGATTCAGATCATGATCAAGGGGTTATCCAGGTACCAGTTGGGAGGCTTAGCCAAGTCAACTCGGACCTACATGGAAATGGAGAGAGCCAGCATCTCCCCAGAGTACATAACAGAATTCTTCCAGGCAATAGAAGGGAGAGATCTCTTTCCAGGGATTCTCACCTTTCTAGTGCCTCAAGGGAATCTCAAAGGGGAATGACTTCCCCCCAGAGAAAAGAGCATAGGGCCAGGATGAGGGCTGTCAAACTCCAGATAGAGAGGGAGGAGGTAGCCTTGGCCCAAGCTAAACTTGCTTTAGCAAGGGAACAAAAACTGTGTGGGGAGACACCCACTGGTGGCAGCAACATTCCTAGAGAGAAAGACAGGTCCTATGATAATAGAAACCTGACAAAGATTGTGCCCCCCTACAAGGAAGGGGATGACATCCACAAATGGATGACTGCTCTGGAGAGAGCCTGCATGGTACAGCAGGTTCCTGAAGAACAGTGGGCAGCAATCTTATGGTACTCCTTTTCTGAGAAAGGGAGAGATAAGCTCCTCACTGTTAGACCTGAGGATGCTAAAAATTGCACTGTCCTGAAGAGTGCTCTTAGTGATGGGTTTGGCCTAACCACTAAACAATACAGGTTGTTGTTCAGAGATACCCAAAAAGCTCAGACTCAGGACTGGACTGATTTTGTAGATTGTGCCACTGAGGCTCTGGAGGGTTGGTTGCAGGGAAGCTAAGTACATGACTATACAGGATTGTATAATTTGATTATGAGGGAGTAGATCCTCAGTAATTGTCAAAACCAGCTTTTGCACCAGCACCTGGTGGACTCAGATCTGGCCTCTCCCCAAGAATTGGGTAAGAGGGCAGACAAATGGGTCAGAACCAGGATTAGGCCTAAGAATCAGGGTAATGACCAAAAGAAGGATACTTCCAAGGCTCAAGAGAAGGGTGGGGATAAATCTAAAGACAAGCCTCCCACAGGGCCCCAAAACTCCAAGGATAGGGGTGGGTCCCAAAACAACTCCTCTACCCAGAAGAAACCTTACTGCCATGCCTGTAAACAGACTGACCACTGGAAAACAGACAGCTGTTGTCCAAAGAATAGCAACAAGGAAAATATTCCTCCAAGTACAGCTCCAACACCTCCTGTTACTGTTAGCAGTTATCCCCCAGGTGGTGGGAGCACCCCCAAGAATTTGGCTGGATTTACCTTTGGAGCTCAGGTGGACTTTGGCCTAACCAGGTCCCCTACTACAGCTACTCTTGTCTGTGAAAATGGCATGGGGTTGCCAACTTCACTGCTTGCCCAAACACTTTGAGCAAGTACAGACAGGAGCCCAACATCAATGGTCAGACAGTTGAGGCCGACAGAGACACAGGGGCTAGTATCACTATGGTGACTGAGAATCGAGTCCCCTCAAGGCAACTTTAACCTGGTGCCACATACCAGGTGACAAACATTGATGGAGTGCAGAAAAATCATCCAATGGCAGTGGTAAACCTCAGCTGGGGAGGTGTCACTGGCCCAAAGAGAGTGGCAGTGTCCCCAAACTTGCCTGTAGGTTGTCTACTTGGGAATGATTTAGAAATCTCAGCCTGGGCTGAGGTGGAACAAGAAACCCATTCTAAAATGGTAAATCTCCATGGAAAGGTTAGTGGGGCTGTGATGGCCACAGCCCCAATCCAAGATGTCTTCCCTGAAAAGGTTGGTAGGGCTGTGCAAGACCCAGCCCCATCTTCAGCAAAATCCCTTCCTGAAAAGGTTAGCAGAGCTGTTATGGTAACAGCCCATACCCAAACTGAGTCCCTTCCTGAAAAGGTTGGTGGGGCTGTGATGGCCACAGCCCAAACTCAAACTGATTCCTGTGTTGTGAAGCCTGAAACTATGGATCACTCCACACAAACAGAGAGCATTGAGGAGGAAGAGAAATCTCCCTCCCACCAGACATTAGGAAAGGATCAGCCTCCTCAGGGAACTTATCTTACCCCTTGTGAAGAAACTGCCCCAGAGGTAGTCAGGCCTAGCCTGGCAGAGCCCCTGATGTCAGTGGACCCTTCCAAGGTGGGACCCAGTCTGGAGCAGGTAATCTGCCCCTCTCTACCCTGCCTCTGTCAGCCCAGGGCTACAGAAGTCAAGGAGGTCAGTGAGCCCCAAAGGGCCAGCTGTCAAATAAAGCACCCCCATCAGCAGATTAGGGGCACCAAAGCTAGCAGCCCTAGCAAGGTGAAAACTTTAAAAATTCCTGAGGGATCCCCCTTACCACTCGTTGGGGACCTCCCCCAAATGGACACTGTTGGGCACAGCCAAACCTGGGACCGCAAGGCCCCAAACCTGACCTGTCCCTCCAGTAAGCCATCAGAAGGGACCCAGCCTCCAGCTGTAGGCAGCAAGAGGTTGACCCTGAGAGCACAGTGCAACTCAGTCAAGGAAAGAAAGGCACACATGGTGGAAGATAATTGGAGGAAGCTGAGCCCTACATTAGTGGAGCCTCACTTCAGTACTCCATCTCAACACCAGCCGTTTACTTTGCCAAAACACACCACAGGTAGTAATTCCCCATGGTGGAGACCCTCTGATACCCATAGGGTGAGGGATTACTTGGTGGACCATGACGCAGGGGTAACCATGCCAGTGCAGGTTCCTCCTTATATGGCCACTCAGGTAATATAGGCTTACCTGGCCAAGGATAGCCTTATCTCCTTTCGTTTGGGGGGGGGGTTATGTAGGAGGGTGGATACCTGACTATGGTTACCCCAGATTTTTTGCCTTGTGTTTAGTTGGTTTTCGACTTAGTTGGCCTGGGATCCTGCTAATCAGGGTCCCAGGCTATCTGCTCTCTCTTAAAATGGACTCCATGTACCCTAGGTGCATAACTAAATTGGTACTGGACACCTTATCAGACCCTGTACAGTGCACTATAGGTGCCCAGGGCATAGGTGCATCCAAGGCCTACCAGGGGCTGCAGCATATCTTTTGCCACCCATAGCTGGTACTTAAATCGACACAACTGGCTTATCACTCGGCTGGGGCAAGGTGGTGTAATCACCCCTTGCTTGGATATAGTATACCTATATCTAAACCTATATCTGGACACATATATACCTATCAGTCACTCCTATGGCAGGCCTTAACAATCCTGGAGGCAGAGTGCTTGGTTTTATGTGAGATGGTGCTCTAGCATGAGCTGAGCCTGTCTGCAGTGGTCGGAACCATTTCCTTACTGCTGTTCCAGGATATTGCCATACCATATACTCTTAAGTGCATTATAATCCTCGCGGTTATTGCTAACTTGGTTTGGCTTTATCAAAACATGTCGTGTTTGGTGTCATACACTTTGGAATACTACCCCCTCGCCAGTTCTGGCGACGGGGGTAGCATTCCACCCTTCTAGAGGGAGAAGATGTGTTACTTTACTTAAAACGCGTTTAATCCTAACCAGAGCCTCAGCATCACAAAATGGATGCTGCTGACCCGACACAAGTCTGACCTCCTGCTGCTGACCGAAACTTGGCAGGGGAGGCCTGGACAAAGGGTTTCCTGTCACAGGGAGGTGTTACACCACCCCAGACAGGAGATAGTGGATTGGAGCAGCGTGGGTTGAAAGAAACTAGACACTGCCTGGGGCACACAAGGTGTCCCATGCAAAATCCAGTCAAACCGGTTCTGGGGCACTCCAGCCCCAGTCCTGGTGTGAAACTGGACAAAGGGAAAGGGGTGTAACCACCCCTTCCTGGTTCCCACCCATAGGAGGGACCTAGCAGGCAATCCAGCCCCCAGATTTGGAATAAAGGTGGGAGCACATCAGATTATCCTGACTGAAACTTATGAAACGAGCTCTGGACCCTTCGACTTCCTACTCGACGTAGAAGACTGAAGAATCTCCCTTGTGGTCAAGGAGTGACCACCCTGTGCAAACAGGTACCATCCAGCACCTCACTGTTTGCTTTGTTGCAGTTCCCGGCGGAACTCGAGCAACAAAGATCAACAAGACCCAGCGTTCCTGTTTTCTAACAGCCCGATCCACAGTCCCTGCAAAACTGAGACCCGTGGACGCGACCTGAAGCGTGGGGCCGGCCATCTTGGAAAAACTCTGAAGCGCTGACGGTGCACCTCCAGAGGCTCCCTCAAAGATGTGCATTGGAGTCTGAGAAGCTCTAGCCCCGAGCAGCTTTTGCACCGAAGCTCACCCCTCCACACTCATCGAGTGCTGCGTGGGGCCCTTTTGCATTTTCCTGCTTGACGCAATGGTCTGGTCGCTTGCCCATTGGCTAGTGGCCCCAGTACCAATGAACCAAAGAATTTACACTGCTAGTCTGGTTTTTCCAGACTGGCCCTCGCTCCCCTGAAAAGGAGCACCCGCTCTAACCTTGCTGGTCCGAGTAAGAAGCAATCTTTGAATCCTGTGTGGGTTGCCCTTGCCAAGGCTTGTTAACTCTGATCCGGAAACCGACACTGCCAACAGCGAGAACCTTTGTGGGACAGCTTGTGATCCACTCCTGGACATCCTCTATGCCCCAGAGTTCACGAGGCAGAGGAGACAAGCTTTAGGACAACCACCTGATTGCGCCCGACATCGCCTGGTTTCTTCCTGGTCACTGGCTAGTGACCCAGACTCTGTCCCCTCTGCTTTCAGGTACTTTGCATCTTCGATCCACCCTTGGATCACACCGGACACTTCTCTTCTGGACGCCTGGAGCATCTTAATCTCCAGGCACCCTAGACCTTCACGACGAAACACGACACGCTTTTGCACCTGTGCACCCGCATCCTGTGGGTGAGGTAACTCTTGAATACCGGTGCTCCTGTAGTGGTTTACACCTCTAGTGTCTAAGTCTAAAGTTTTGTCCTTCTAGTCCAGTCGGAAGACTCCTAAAACTGTAACTCGATAACTTTTACGCACCATTGACTTTGCATTGGTGCATGCGTGCGCTTTTAGCGCTGCACCAGAATCCCGCGGGCTACTCCCGTCCTAACTGCTGTTAGTCCAGTTTAGTCCCAGCGATTCCCAAGGCCCTAGGCCTTACCACTGATCGATTAGTGATACTTATATCACTTTTTTGATATATGGTTTGAGTGGCCACCGGCCTCATCCATAAACGTGCAACTTTCATATGTTATATTGTGCTTTTGTTTAAACGCTTGTGCTTCTTTACTTATAAAGAGTATAGGGGATTATTCTGAGAATAAATACATATATTTTTATAATATATAACTTGTGTGGTGTCCTTTCATTTGATATTACAGGATTGCATATGGTAAAACAGCTGGCTTCACCTGCCTTCTGAAGTTAAGCCTTTAAGGCTGCTTAGTCCATGCTACCTCTAGGATAGCTTGTCTTTTTAAGGTTGACTTACAACCATCACCATAAGGGATTGTTTGGACTGATACAAGGTGCCCACAGAACTGTGGACATCATACATCAGGCCAACTTCTCACACCCTGCAACGGAGGTGTGCAAGACTTGAAACATGTATTATTTGTTTGCCCTAGCTCAATACTTGTAGATGCTAGAAAGCAATTTTTAAAAGAAATTCAAACAAAATGTAATATCACAACTGTTCAGAGCTTGATCTCGCTTTTTAAGTCACCTCCTAATGAATTTGTGTGTTACAATCTGTAAAAATTGTATTAGAACGATTCCCTAGTAACTAACCACATTTTTAAATGACAAATGTATTTTTATTCTTTTGTATAAATATTTGTTGTTCTCAGTAGAGAACTAAATCAAATAAAGTAAACTTGAAACCTGAAACTAGGTTCAGGTGTGGTGTTTTATCATTCTGCTTTAGATAAAATATCTAGCGTTGAATTCAGTAAAGATAAATATGTGAGACAGTACAATTAATGGAATTTGCTGTTTAAATGGATGTTATTATTATCAGTGATAAATGTAGTAGCCATACCATTAGTGCTATCCTTTACTTTGAATGAATTTTTTTTTTAAGTGTAGCTCGAACTTGCATTGAAATCAGAATCGGAAAGTTTCATCCCCTGGCCAATACTGCCACCTAGTGCCAGTTTGCTTCATTCTTAACCACGGTATATACAACTTTAGAAATCAGTGTGTTCTTTTGAACCGGGACACAGAAAGCGGGTCCAAATCTTTTGTGGTAAAAAGTGAAATTTGGTTTGAATAATGTAATCACTTGACACATTTTTCTGATGACACAGATTTATTATTTACCACCGGTATTGAAAAGAAGTTGCCAACGGGGGTGTTACGTGTTTTTTTTAAAAGGAGCGTAACACAGGCCCCTGCGCCGCAGGGACTTTATGGGTCTGTATTAGCCCCTAACTATTCTCCACTGTTCCAAACACGATTGAGTACTATGGCTGTCTAGTTACAGACACAGACCTCGGCCATGCATTAACTAATAGAGGTTTCATGAAGTATGGTAGTGTATTTCCAACTGATTAACTTAAAATTGTATTTTACATTTCAGCTGGGTATTGCTTTATATGCATGTGTCTGAAGAAGAAAGACTGAAAAAAGTTACAGAATAGTTTTTAGCCATGCCTATGACACCGACCCCACACCTACTCACCCCCCCCCCCCCTTATTGTGCACAGCATCACAGTTAGTTTACTTTTTTTGTTGCACTTCTACTGGAAGGTGCCTCCAAGGTGGTGTCGTGAGTTACCATTAGGTCTCCAGCTATCTGTAAATACCGCTTCAAGGTGCAGCCCAGCATCCTGATACAGGAGTTTTTCCATGTGAACATTATACATATATATCAGCATTAAAAGTATTTATTCAGGGGAAAAACGTGGGTGTTTTTAGAGCTCATGTGCTGATGTTTGGAGAAATAAGGCTGAATTAAAAAAAATACATTTAAAGCCATTTCATTTTGAGAGATGTATTACTTATATCATCACTTTGATGCCAGGGAGATTGCAACAATGTCTCCTATGTATTACCCTTGTACAATCATTTGCAAACTGTCAAAGTGTTTACAGACATTGTGCTATGAGAAACATGTATTATCATTTCTGAGAGAAATGGAGCAATGGGTGGGAATTGTGTTGTTAGAGTTAATATATAGAATAAAAAAGTGGGGAACCCAATATATTCTTGGAGGCTTGGGCAATCAAACAATAAGTAATAGGTGCCTACAAGGGATTGTGTTTGCAGATTCTGACTCTGGTATAATTCATATATAGTTACTTAAATGTTCAACTCTGACTGGTCTTGAACCTTTGAACAATCAATGCATGAGTCAAACTATTCAGTATATACACATTAAATGAAGAGAAAATTTCAAAGACACAGGAACATCCTTTTTCAAAAAAGTAATTGTTTTTATATATAGATAAAATCAAGAAGGGTACAATCAAAAGTCACAAAACAGCATTAGAGAGGATGTACATATCAACCTACATATCATGGATGTATACATCTATTACCTACTTAGATAATGTATGAAGTAACAGACCTGGAAACACAGAAAACAGTTACTCAAATACAATAAATGCTTTAGGGATTAGATGGGAATGTTGACGTTTCGGTCTGTTATGGTGTAGTTATCTGTCAGACCATCTTCAGGATGTACAGTGGATTGTGTAAAAAGAAGACCCTTTTAAATTCGTCAAATATTCATTTAGGGCCAGTCAAGTTGTAGATCAAGACAGATTAACCCCAAAGGATCTCTCTTAAACTCTTCACTCTAGCATTAAATTACTTTTTGCTATTCACAGAAGGTGAGGGTGGAGACAGCATCAATCATTGCACATTCTTCCACTAGACAAGCGAGCACAAGACTTCGGCTCAGCAAGGACTGACACAAGTGACTGCGTGAGGTTAGACACAGATTTGTCTCGGCAGCACGAGTCCTTTGGAATCTGTTTCCCAGAGTTTAAATCTTGTGCTCACTTGTCTAGTTTTTAACAATATCTAGAATGTGTTTGGTAATATTCTTTCCCATATTCTTAATCCCGACCACACAATGATCATCAACTACCAGGCATACACCACTACTTTTAACTAAGATAAAATCCACTGCATATCTAGTCTTTTCCGAATATATCTGCATATTTTCCAACTGACTGGTGATGTCGCACAAAGCAGCCACTGTTGAATTAGATAGAATTTGCAGCTTGCATCCAAATTATTCTCTAGCATTTTCACCCCTGGCCATGGAAGTACCACCCAATATAAAAATAGAGGAAAGGATGTATCCAAAAGTGATACCATTACTGTAATCATTGACCTCTATATCCGTCACTCCCTCACATAATTCTTTCGTTAGTGTCCTTTTAACCCATCTTATTTTTAGCTTGGCATATTTACAAGGGACGCCCAAAGGCAATACTATTCCAAGAGCTATATCATCTGGACCATAATAGACAGGGGAATAAGTCCCATTGGACTAAAAGAAAAACCCTGGGTGTGCATAAATCGGCCTCTCATAATCCACTGCAGCATACCTAGAATTCATTCCAAGTGTGTTTGGATCTTCTTTATTCACTAAAGGGATCATGTGTTTGTGCAACACTATTCCTGAACAATTTATATATAATGAAGTATCCGTACTGTTCACACTAGGACAACAATCAGGGTAACAACCAGCCTCTCTAGGGACTGTCAATTCCTTATAATGCCAACCTACTAATGTTACATTCTGTTCTTCCATATAAATTTTATCGCAATATGTATTATCACAACTCGGACAACCCACCCCCAGTGGCTTTCTATGGTATAGACATGGCCCCGGATAACCAAACACTACTTTCACTTCTGTAAATTGGGGTGGTCGAGTAGATGTATGATTTACTAGTGACAATGGATATACAGACCACAGAGTGGTGACGGATTGAGTGGGGTAAGAAGCGGGCATTTCGCCAAGGAACTTCTAATGTGTTTCCAGAAATACATTACTCATAATTAACCCTTGGTGGAGTTCGCGTAGTCTCGATATGCTGAGTTCTGCGAAGTGGTGAAAAACCTCCACAAGCTATGCAGAATTCTGCGAGCACGCGGAGTTGCTTGTTCCGCCCGTTCGCAATGCATTTTTCCTGTTCGGGAACGCGTAGTGCTTGTTCGGGACGCTGTTTGCGTGCTCGGGGTGAAATATCTCGCAAACTTGCCCATGCAGTCACCAATGGGCGTGGCCATCTTGTTTTTAACTTGTCCTGCCTGTTCACGATGCATATTTCCTGTTCCGGAACGCATATTGCGTGTTCACAACGCTTTTTGTATGCTCGGGGGAGGAAGAAATATCGCATGAACTTGCCCATGTGGTCACAATGGGCGCGCCCATCTTGTTTTCCCTTTTTTGCTATGGTTCTAGGCCTGCTTTACTATCCTCCCTCTATCTTTTCGATCCTTTGTTTCTGGAAACTTTTTTTGATCTTTTTTATTTATTATCTATCTCTCTATTTTCCTGACTCTATATTTTGAGTTTTTTTCTACGTTTTGTGTTTTTCACTACTTTTTCATTCTTTTTCTATTACTTGCTTTTTTCATTTGTTTTACTTACTGTTTTAATTCCTACCTTTTCTTTTCTACCAAAAGGGGTGCAGGCACAGTCCTTATTTAGAGAGGCGCACTTGTTTTTTATGTGCAGCGCCACCTCCCCTTACCCTGGTAGCAGGTGGCAGGCCTGGGTTCGGGCAGGGGCTCCGGGAGCATCATCAGCTGTGGGGAAGGGTGCGCTGGGCAGTGTTTCGCTGCTCTGGGGTCCAGCGCACCCATAACCACCTTACGCACTGGTGGTCCGATTTCCTGGACCGGGAGCAGGACTTGCTGGACCTGCTAGGAGTTGAGGTCCCAGGTCTTGGTGAGTAGCTATTTAATATTACTACTTTGTGTTCTTCTGCTCTGTGTTTTTATATTGCAAATATAACTTTTTTCCGAATAGCAAGAAGGCTGCTGCTTACATTGCAGGTAAATTATGTGTAAAAATCTTCTATGATTGTTATGCCACAGGTACTCGGCGCTACTAATCTTACTTGTTTGCACCTTTGCGCTTGCTTGGGCTGATTATATAAGAGTTTACTTTAGAGAACTTAAGTTAGGTAATGCTAGAGTGACTCTAGTCCTCCCTTTGTCCTCCTGTCACTAAGAGATCGTGGTGGATTGATAGGTTTAATTACTTATTAGTATTAGTTGGTAATTTTTTAGGGATCTGCGTGACACATCCTCTGTTACGTCACATGCTGCTGAGTGCTGCTTACCCCAGTCCTTAGTAGAACCTTTTGTAGTTTGTTTAGTGAGTGGTAATAGGCTTAGCACTAGCAGAATATCAGCAGCAACCAACCAACAATTTGGTGTATGCAAAAATGTATGCATGTGTCCTCCATCTAGGCGTTTTTGAGGACTAAAATAAATGGAAATGCAAACTTGGTGAACAATTGTACTGTCTGGAATAGGTGGGCTAGGTCAGGTGGTACTTACGCTTAGTTAGTATTCTGGAATCAGAATGAAACATTGGATTTATGTTCATAAATAATAACTAGACGGTCCACGAATCCCACGATACACTAGTCAACTGGATTAAATAGGTCATTTTTATTGTAATGGTTGTTTCTTTTAATGGTTTTTTTGAGCGTTTTAAAAATATTTTATTTGTTTCACACCAATCATCGTTTGTCTCTTTCTTTCTTATATCATTCATGATCAGCACCCAGAGCAAGAATACAGGTCGTTAGAGTCGGCGGGAGCAGCTGCAGAAGATGCCGGCCAGGACCGCTCCTCTACTGAGGGTTCTACTGCTGGCCCTAGTAAGTTCTCCTGTTGTTAATATTAATAATTATACTTCCCTAACTTTTACTGCACCTTATTTTTTCCGAACTATTATTTCCGTTTCCTAATTCTATTTTTTACCAATTCTTCTTCAATCTAGACTATCTGTTTCTAAATTCTTGTTATCCCTGCGTCTAACTGCCTCTGCTAGGACGCTCTGTACTACTACTATTAGTCTGTCTGTAGCTAAGCTTGCCCAGTTGGCCACTCTTTATTTAAAAGGTTTTAAAACTCAGATTCACCAATAGCTCTAGCCACTGAGTCCAGTCCTTTGGGTTGTCCTCTTCTAGTCTTCTTAATCTTGAGGCTTTTTGATAATTATCACCAACAAAATGCCCAACCAGATATTTTACTATTTTTGATAGGATAGGACATACTACTACTAGTTTATGCTACTCTAGTACCCGATTTGTACTAGTGATGTATGTTGAATATGTATGTATTAACTTTTTTTTTCAATCATGCTAGTAAAAAAGAATAAATAGGGGGAGGTGTATATGGCATCTAAAAAATGTGCAATGTTTTTTCTAGGCGTATAGACTACCAGTGCTGGGGCCAGCAGCAAAGGAGGTAGCAGAAGATGCCGCAGCTGCAGGGGGAGAGCCAGTAGCAGTGGCGGGCGGTGGTATGCTATATTCCTTACACATTGACATTACACTCGCTGCAAGGGTGTACACCATACTGTTGAGAGAGACTAAGTTGTTGTGAACAACGGTTGAAGAAGACACCCTTTACTTAGCATTAGCAATAGCATTAGTGGCAGGAGTTGAGTAACTAATGGCCTCTTCTATCTGACTTCAACTCAGTTGTGAAAGTTTTATGGAGAAGACTAAGAGTCAGATCAGATGACCTTGATGGATGGGTTGAAAGAAAAGGGAAAGAAGGGTGGAAGGAGGAAGGACGGGCGAGATGTAATATTTATGACTGGCAGAGAAGGATACGCAGGATGCATACATAGGTGGCTGATAGGAATCAGATGCATGGGTGGTTGAAGGATGGGTGGAAGGTGAAAGAAAAGATGCCTGCCTGGGTGGGGGAAACTGTATGGGTGCATAGCAAGAATCCTCCAGGGTGTTTCATGGGTCAAACTCAAAGGCAAGGCAAGAAAAGAAGGAAGGGCGCATGGGTGGTGGTTAAAAAAAGAATAAATGTTTGTTGTTAGTGAAACAAACTAAGGTTTGTTGAGAGATTAAGAAGAATGACATGTTTAATTTGAATGGATGAATGCCTGGATGGTATTCATCATAGATAGCATAGGTGGAGACTGTCACTGGATGAAGAGTAAGTATGGGTGAACTTTGCGAATCAGCGGTCTGCGAATTCGTGGATTTTCTCGCGAAATCGTAGAATTTTTTTAGATTTGCACCATACTTAACTGGAGTACTTTCTACTGGCTAATCAGTAAGTGCTACCTCGTTGGGTAAATGTATCATGCTTTTCCTACACTACAGCTGCGTAAAGGCCCAGAAGAGTTGTCTCCAGTGGCCCCGTGTGTCTGTAACTTTGCCACCGCGCCCATAGGCGCCGAGGTCCCACAAGTGAGCTGTCCATCACAGTGGGGGAAAGGGCGGGAAGAGGTTGCATAGCCTAGTGTGTGTGGGGCTGGGCTTCTGTGCGAGTTCACATGCCTCTCGTTTATAAAGGGTCACAGACCGATCAGAGCAGCAAATGAGGAGAAAGCAGTAAGTGCTACCTCGTTGGGTAAATGTATTGTGCTTTTCCTGCACTACAGCTGTGTAAAGGCCCAGAAGAGTTGTCTCCAGTGACCCCGTGTGTCTGCAACTTTGCCACCGCGCCCATAGGCGCCGAGGTCCCTTGAGTGAGCTGTCCATCACAGTGGGGGAAAGGGCGGGAAGAGGTTGCATAGCCTAGTGTGTGTGGGCTGGGGCTGGGCTTCTGTGCGAGTTCACATGCCTCGTTTATAAAGGGTCAGAGACCGATCAGAGCAGCAAATGAGGAGAAAGCAGTAAGTGCTACCTCGTTGGGTAAATGTATTGTGCTTTTCCTGAACTACAGCTGTGTAAAGGCCCAGAAGAGTTGTTTCCAGTGACCCCGTGTGTCTGTAACTTTGCTACCGCGCCCATAGGGGCCGAGGTCCCTCGAGTGAGCTGTCCATCACAGTGGGGGAAAGGGCGAGAAGAGGTTGCATAGCCTAGTGTGTGTGGGGCCGGGCTTTTGTGCGAGTTCACATGCCTCTTGTTTATAAAGGTCAGAGGCCGACCAGCGCAGCAGATGAGGAGAAAGCAGCCTCCTGGTCACCTGAAGTACAGGGGGATTGCGCTCGACAAACTCGTGGATGCCTAGACCCCCATCACGGATTAAAGCTAATTGTAGACGGTAGATCTGGGGAGAAAGCACACCTGCCTAGCATCGACCGTGCTCACTAGATTCTTGGGCTGATTATAATGTGTTACTGAATTTGATCTTGAACTCGGGCACCTGTTATCTGTAAGTGCTTCCTGCTGAGGTTTAATTTTAGTAACAGGAGCCTCATTGCCTAATTGTAACTATTCTCTGACCCTGCTTCGAGGGTCAGAGCATGGTCAGAGAATAGTTGCAAGTAGGCAACGAGGCGCCGCTCAGGAAGCACTTACAGGGTTACAGCAGGTGCCCAAGTTGAAGTTAATTTCTTTGTAACCATTTTGTAAATGGTTACAAAGAAATTAGTTTCAACTTGGGCACCTGCTTTAGCCCTGTAAGTGCTTCCTGAGCAAAATTCATCCCGCTCGCGAATTAGCGGATTTTGCCGCGATTTCGCGCGATTTGCGGTACGTGAAATTGGGGATAATCCGCAAAATCCGCGAGCGGAACGAATTTTACGCCCATGCTTAATGAAGAGTCTTAGTTTGAGGAGAATGCAAAAGAAACCGTGCCAGAGTAGCAAAGACAAGGAGAATAGAAGTTGTATTTTCAGAATACACCCTTGATTCACAGTAGTTTGGAAGCACAGCCTATATATTGTGTATGTATGTTGTCATCAAGCACCTCCCTCCGACTCCGAGGCCCTACCTATGTTAATTTATTTTCGACTGTGTCAGCCTGTCATGGGTAGCCTATCGGCTGCATGTTTAATGTTTACACAATCAATCAAAACAAAGTACCTCATGTCGTCCCATATATAAGCAATGATCATTTGGATCAGATATCATCTGCCTTTTTGTAGTAGCAGGGCAGGATGAAAGTGAAATTGAGCAGTTGCCCTTGATGCAACAGAGTATGGCCAGTGCCACCCGTAATAGAAAAATTTGATGATCGTGTAGTCAGCTTCCCCATCTGCAGACAGTAGTAAATAAAACTAACGTAAGTCTGCATCACAAGTCTGTTTCTCTTGGGCACAAGCTGACTGAGCTGGCATGCCGGCTACCGAAAGGTTACGTAATTTTACTAAACAAGAGACAAGAAGAAGACTGGTGTACTGTGTACTCGAATCCATAGTGCTAGTATAATGCCTGAAACTCCCACAAATGTTAGGAGGCCAAGGAAATGGTAGGATAGACACATACCACAAATGTTATGTACTGTGCTTGCTAGTGCTACTGTGCCACTATGTGTAGAATTAATTTGTCTTACTGTTTTGCTAAGAGTATATTGTTCCAATAGTCTTTTTTTCTTCTTGATATAGCTACTCCTTCCAAAGGAAAATCTAAACCTGACCGGAAAAAGTTGACAGCCATGTCCCGGTGCCGTAAGCTGGAGGCCATCCAAACCGAATACCGCCGGCTGGTGGTTCTGATGGTGGAGGAGGAGGAGGCGGCAGCAGCAGGTGCAGCCCCCTCCAATGCCCCTGGCCCCAGCCAGGCCCAGGCCCCTCCAGTGGTATGGCACAGCGGTCAGGCAGCCACCCGCCACACTACTTCATCCAACATTGCTGCACCCTGTGGATGCAATTATAGGGCATTCAAGCACCGCATGCTCCTCCGAATGGCATGCCTAGAGGAGCGAGTAAAGGTCCTGGTGTATAAGCGACTCAGAGCCTGCCGATAAGAAAGTCCCTGTTGGATTGTCCCTTTTTTATTCCTTTTTTGGTGGTGGCAATTGGGGGTTGGGGTTGTATTCACTGGACATTGGTTGGACTGCTTCTTTTTGGACATTGGTTGGGGTTAGGGAGGGGGTAAGTCAGGTGTTGTGGGATTTTTTTACATAGTTTATTTTTGTTAGGAAATTGAATTATATTTATACTTAAACTTTACATACGATGTTAATGTTTTGTAGGGGGCTGACTGTTTTGCGTCACATGGTTTCCTTGCTGCTGCAGGGTCGCAGCCAGTGTTTGATTTAAATAATCTCCCGATTTTGTAACACACAAACAGATAGATGCAATACCCCTCACTGAGTGACTTGTCCTACTAATATGGTCAGTCTCTCCTCCTAGTCTATGCATTCTGCAACAGGAGGACTCAAGGGGTGTGTGAATTAATTCATTAATTTCCATTATTAATTATACCTCCCCCAAACTTCTTCTCTTACCTGTGATTGATGTTTAACTTAAGCGCAGCGATGGCAGCATGGCGATGATGGTTTGGTTTCCCAAGATGCCATGGTCGTGGCGGTAGTAGTTGACACTAGCAGTAGCATTTGCAAAAAAAGAAAATGAGACAGTCAGTCGCCTGAGAGAGACTCTGGGAGGAGTAGTAGAACAAACTATAGTACAGTACACAAGAAGACTGCCAAACAATAATAATAAACGCTGATCAGCAATACTAAAGTAAAATAAAACATGATAGTGGCGGGGATAGCCTACTACAACAAGTTACAAACTGTAGTTATGTTGAGTCACTCGACACAAGCGTAACCTTTAGTGCTGTGTAGGAGGATGATGAATCCAATCGATGCCGGCAATTAATTATGATGGATTAGGTAGCTTTGGAAAAAAAATTGACTTGCAAATATACTGAGCATGGGTAGGCAAGCAGAAGAAGATCCTCGCCCTGCCTTGAAATTGAATTAGTGTTGCTTTCACCACATCCCCCCCAACAAGCGTGTGATCAATTATTGGTGTACATTTAATTTAGTCACACCTCAATATAAATCACACAGCCCGCGGGAAGAGGGTTAGGGTTTGATGAATGGGTGGGAAGGGGGTTTGGGGAAAGGTTTGACAAAGAAAAACACTACGAATGGACAAACAACAAAACACAATCTTGGCAGACGACCATTATATCCATTATTCTGTTAAGGGAGAAAAAGGGAATGCATGCATGATGATATGACTTGATGGTTAATGATAAGTACTACTTACTAACTAGACTAGTAGACATTACAGGGCAGCAGTATATTATTAATTATTATGCAATTTACCATGCCTGTCTGCCCTCAGAGAGACCCAAATTTCACACATTTTTACCTCTGTTGTACCGGGCTAACTTTTTAAAGCTAGCAAAGAAAATTTAAAAATAGCTGTAGGGATCAATTATAAGCAGAGAATGTAGGAGAGTATGATCTGCTTACTATGGTTACCCCCACTTTTTGCTGATGTTTCACTGTTTTTCGAATTTAGTCTGTCAGGGGCCCCACTATCCAGGACCCCAGCCTTGCTGCTTCCTCTCTAAAATGAATGCATTTACTTTAGGTACACTCCAAATTGGTTACTGGGGTACCCTTGTGAGTCTCTAGTATGTGGTAACTTAGGTACCAGGGGCATAGTCATCCCAGAGGCCTACCAGGGGCTGAAGCATGTATTATGCCACCCCTGGGAAGCCTTCCAAAATGGCAGCCTGGGTAAGGTGGTGCATGCACCCCTTACTTACCCCTTAGTGCATGCACTACCTTTAACCCCTTGGCCGCGGTGCTGAAGGGGTGGGGGGTGAGTGTGGCGCCACCATGCTCATGACGGAACCATGCCGTCATTAGACACAGGCGAGCTGTGCTCATGACGGCGTGGTTCCGTCATGCGCAGGGAAGGGGTTAATCACTGACACATATAAACCTATCAGTCACTCCTATGACAGGCCTTATTAATCCTGAAGGCAGAGTGCTTGGTTTTGTGTGAGAGGGTTCCTATGCATGAGCAGGACCCCTCTGCAGATTTTCGAATCTATTCTCTGAGTCTGTTTTGTGATGCAGCCAGACCATATACTCTTAAGTGCATTATAACCTTGTGGTAAATGCTAACTTTGGAATGGCTGCATGGAAACATGTTGTGTTTGGTGTCAAACACTTTGGAATCCTACCCCCCCCCCGCCATTCCTGGTGGCGGGGGTAGAATTCCACCCTTCTAGAGGGAGAAGACATGTACACACTGGTCTGCCCTGTAATAGTTTAAACGAGCCCTGGCATCACAAAATGAATGCCACAGACACGGATCTGACCTCTTGCTGCTGGACGAAACTCCGTCAGGGGAGTCTTGGACAATAGATTTCATGTCACAGGGAGGCTTTAGTGTATTGGGGCTGGGTGGGAGCACTCGGAGAGTCCTTTTCAGACAGTGCTGGGGGCACACTTGGTGTCCCTGTGCATACCCCAGTTCAAACCGCATGCAGGGGCACTCAGCCCCTGCTCTAGCGTAAAACTGGATAAAGGAAATGGATGTAACCACCCCTCTTTCCTGATCCTCTCATAGGTTGGTCCCCAGAGCATGTCCAACCCCTTTATTGAGTATAAGTAAGAGACCACTGGCAACAGGAATTTAGATTATACCTGGACAAAACTCTGAAGCTGAATCCTGGAACTTCGACACACTACTAAAGACTAGAGGACTGAAGAAGCTCCCTTGGGGCCGAGGAGTGATTCCCCTGTTCAAACAGGCACCCAAGAAGACTCTTGCCAGTCTGCATTTCCAAAGCTCCCGTCAGACTCCGAAGTATTTGCAACTCAGGACATGGACTTCCAGATTTCACAGAGGCTGACACGAGATCCCAGCAAAGCTGAGGCCCGCAGACCTCATGAGTGACGTGGAACCGAAACTCTAGGACACCGTGCACATTTGCAAGTGCATCAACTTCCTGGGCTTTCCCGAAGTTGTGCATTGGGCTACTTGTAGTCCAAGCCCCAAGCACCATCTGCACTGAAGATTGTGGGCCTACACTCCACGAGTGCTCCATGAGCCTGCTTCTAGCATTTCCGCTTGAGACCCCTTTGCAATCCCTGGTCCATCTACTGGTGGGTCCCCACGAAAATAACTCTACTTTCCTTTGGGTTTCTCTGTTTGCTCCAGAAGTGCCCTGACTCCCCACCAAGTGGTGAGTCCCTCAGACCTTGCTGGTCTGCACCGAAGCAAATCTCTGCTTTGTGCATGGGTTGCTGTTGCCAAGGCTTGTTCGGTCCAATCCGGAAACAGACACTGCAGCACTCGACATTCTTTGTGGGATAGCTCGAATCCAGCATCTGGTTGTCTTAGACACCTCCTGGTCCTCTTGGCTGAAGAGTCAAGCTTCACCTTCTTCACCTGAAATCACCCGACATCGGTAGGCATCTGCTTATCGCCTTCCTGGTCACTGGCAAGTGACCCAGACTCTGTCCCCTCTGCTTTCAGATTCTTCTCATCCTTGATCCAGGCTTGGATCCACCCGGACACTTTCAACTTGGACGTCAGCAGCACTTTGCAGCAGATCGCCATTGAAAACAACGACAAAACCTGTCACGAAAAGACACCTATGCACCCGGCTTCCCTAGGTGAGGTAACTTGAGTACTCTGGTGCTCCCATGGGTGTTGACTCTAGAACCTCTTAGTTCTAAAGGGGATTGCTCCAAGTCCTCTTCTAAATGTCCTTTATCTTTGAATTTCCAACTGCGACTTTCCTCATAAAGTTAATGGTGATTCGCGGCTGTGTTTAGACACTGCACGTGTCCCCCGTGGGTCCCCTGTGTCACCACCTTGGGTGGTTCCTGGTGGCCCCAGTGGTTCTAAAGGCTCTAGGCCTTGTATCTATGCAAGACGTGGTTCTTATACCACTGTCTTAATATATGGTTTGGTACGCCCCTAGGGCTCAACGTATGTTGTGTTAATTTACTGTGTGCTAATTAAGTTTACTGAATGTACATTTGCCTCTAGCCTCATAAAGAGACTAGAGGGATGTGCTTAGAATAAAAACATATATTATATATATATACTGGTGTGGTTCACCTTTCATTTGGACATTCACAAGATTATAGACTGGTAAAACAAGCTGCTTTACATTCCTTCAAGACTTAGCATGAAGGCTGCTCTCCACAGCTACCACTAGGATAGCTTTCTAATAAGGTTGTCTTTAACCTACCATCAATAAGGGTCGTTTGGACTGGTGTAAGGTGCCTGCTAGAATAGTGGACAGCATATGCCAGGCCAACTTCTCACAGAGAACAAACAACAACAACACACAGTCGTAATGATTGAAGAGAAAACATGAATCAAATTATTTAAAAGATGATGAATGTTGATACTAAAGTGTTATTGTATGTTATCCTGGTCAAATTAGGGAGTTGCATCCCGGCATTCCTCTTGGTCCTCCCTTCCATGGACACTGCGTCCGTCAATCTTGGGTGCTACTGCCTGCCTGGTGGATGTGGATTAGTAGGTGAGTGTGAGTTGTTTTTCTCTGATCAGGACAGGGTAAAGGCTAGCCTGTAAGTGTAGATGGAAAAACAAAAGGGATATTTAAAAATCAAGGATAAAAAAAAAATCATAAATTACGGAGGAGTGCACACACTTTCAGAGTGGCATGGCTAAATCATGTCTACTCTGTTGTCTGTTTCCAGCATTAACCTACAACAGGACAGATCAGGCCCACGGCGCCCACCCAACCTCCACTTAGCTTAGATTTTGACTGATCCAGACAGAGCACACATGTTACATATACAGCAGCATAACATTTTCCAAAGTAAGTAACTAAATCAATGGCATGCAAAGCTGTCAGTCCTACCACCACTACTCCACTCGTGACTCAACTTCACCACAACACAGACATGTAGGTCTGCTGTGGTTGTTGTTGACTAGTTTACCTTTTATGCTTCTCATGAAATGCCCTGAGTTATTCCATCAATCATCTCCGATCCTACTGACTGACTGCAAAGATATTATTTCACTGTGGTCATCATCATGGTGTTGTCCAACTCAGTCTGCAGTGTACCGAGTGAGTCCAGATTCCATATTCAAACATGCAATGAATCGGTCTGCAGTATAAGTACAATTTTGTTATTAAACAACAAGAAGAGAAACATTGACTTGAGTCACTTTTAGTGTGTAGATTAATAGTACACAATGAATTCACTTCATGCACAACAAACAACAACACAAATAGCAATCACTCAGAGTCAGCATCCATAGCATGCCATTGTTACCTGTTTCTTCTCATCTTAAGTTAAGGGGCAGTCTCTCTCTGCTCGGAAAGGAGGATAGCTATAGTAGTCATCATGTTCCACTTCTTTTGGAGGGACTCGACGAGGCAACTTGTCTTATACTATTCTCCATCCAATCATCATCTGGCTTGAGGTAAATGGATTTAGGGCGAGTCAGGAGGATGGACCAGGACACGGAGGAGTGGACTTAAGTTAAATGCACACAGCTGCAACGCCAATATGGCAATAAAAAGACTAAAAGATGGTGATGATGGATTTGTTGGGATTCAAACCAGGAAGACAGAGACACACACAAATAAAAGTAAATAATGAAGAAGAGAGTAAGAAGTTCAAAGCCTAGTTGTCAGGGAAGTATAGCTCGTCCTCAAACTCTGGTGGTTCAACCAGAAGGAGGTAATCATCTAACACACTACTTGTGTCACCTAAGTCGCTGTCCTCATCTTCCTGTGTTCTTCCACATATTTTGTAATTCGGTGGTATAAAGTGCTGATTCATTTTGATTATGGTTAACCTCTTCACGTTTTTTGGTGAGTGACTGGTCCTTTTTACTGTTACAATGGCACCAGCAGCACTGAAAACACGCTCCAAAGAGAAACTTGCCACAGGGCAAGCCAGATAGTTTATCTCCAGCCTGCTGAGCGCTGGCCATTGGCTCCTTTTCCCATACCAATACAGAAATGGGTTTTGATCAATGTAGGCCTCTGTTGGGTCATCCAGATAGGCCTGGACCTTACGCTCAATGTTCAGGGGTGCTCCACTTTGCTGGGCCTCTTTTGAATTTGCATCAGCACTGGACCTAACAAGCCCTTGCTATAAATACCAATCCTGTGCCGATTTTATTGAGGCTGATGATCCGGTTCTTGTTGTTGTCGATAGTGTTGGTGATCGCTGTGAGCCAAACGCACTGCCCTCAGGCTCTGAAGTTGACCTTGACGCCGGATGCCCTGCTACAGTACTTGTTATGGGTTTGCGTAGCGGGCCTTTAATTACCAGCCGTTTATTTTCCAAGTCACTGACTCCCTCAGCTATCCAAGTTTTGTCCTGGCCAACGTCCACTTCTGAAAAAGGAATTAATGCCTTAGTGTTCAGTGCCGATTTATACCGTGGATCCAGAATTGTGGCACAAATGTAATGTTTTTCTGAAACAATGCGAGTTTGTATTTCAGCTAAGCGACGGGATGAGCTCTCTACCAACTCATATGCTTAATTTTTTTTCTCCACACCTGTGTACTTTTCAGACACCTCCTTCAGCTGTTTCTCTAGCATGTGCAACAATGGAATAGCTTGGCTCATAGTACAGCCTTCCTGGCTGACTTCACGTGTGAAGAGCTTGAAAGGAAGTAGCATCTCTGTCAGGCATTTAACTAGGCCCCATTGGTCCAGCTGAATGGTCATGCCTTTCACAGTAGCATTCCCTCTTTGCATGACATATTCAGTGATTGGTCTGTACTGCTCAAACAGATATTCAAGCATGTAATAAGTTGAGTTCCAAAGTGTTGGCACCTCCTGGATGAGTGCTATGACTAGCATTCTACACTCATGTTGAATGATCCTCAGCTGCTTTTGGGCTTTAAAAGAATGGCTGAAATGTGTGCATATTCTTCTGCAGATGGTCAGTAAGTTCCTGACTCAGTCTTCTTTTTTCAGAAAGTCTTGAACAGTAATGTTAATGCAGTGCACCAAACACAGAACCCTGAAATAGCCACCATCGCCCATGGCCTTAACTATATTACTGCCATTGTCCGTGGCAACAAAACCAATGTTAAGCCCTCTTGGGTGCAGCCACTCTAAGACCTTTCTGTTAAACTATTTCAAAATGTTTGCAGCAGTATGACATTTCTCCATGGCGAACATGGCTACAGTTGCATGTTTATGAGTAGCATTCAAAATCTCAGCAGTGTCAACAACACCGGCTGCACGAGAAGATATCTTTTCTCTAACCCCCACAAAAGAGATCCAGTGTGCAGTGATACACATGTAATCAGTGGCTTGGCAACTGGTCCACATGTCTGTTGGATATTGTGAACAGAACTCTGCTGCAAAGCTTGTCCAAGCAATTCCAGCACATCTTGATGTAGTGCTGGAAGAACAACTCCGGTGAAATAGGACCGGCTGGGAACATTCCATTTTTGGCAGATGGCTGTCCCAAATTCAAGGAAACCCACCCCTTCCACAAAAGAAAAAGGGAGAAGGTCCAGCGCTATCATTTTAGCCAGCTTCACATTGTACAAATGTGCCATTGGGTGGTTGCGTTCGTACTGCCCCTCTGACCTAAGCATGCTGACAATGGTAGGCTGGATTTTCTTTCTTTCTGGTGCAGCTGATGCAGGTGACTTCTTTAACCCAGTTAGGCTCAACAACGCAATTTCTTTCATTACGGTACTACTCTGTTGCCTTGGTGTCTCAGCCTTACTCTTACTATGGTGCCACTGAGATGTTGCTGAGGATGTGGATGGTTCCACTACACTGCTTGCGTACCAGAGAAAATGTATCCCTCTTATTCACCTTCAACAGCAATCATATCTTCTTCTAATTCTTCATCCCCACCAACAGCAATAAGTGCAGTTTTACTTTTTTGTATGCTAAGTAAGTGCGCCTCCCACTGGATCATGTGTTGTTTTTTCAGATGAGTTGTTTTGCCTCCAGTACCATAGTTTGTACCAAGCTTACCCCGACTTACACCTTATTGACGAATTGAGCATATAGCAACGTTCTCCTCACTGCTGACCAAAAAGAAGTCCCAAACTGGGGAGGTGAACTTTCTTGTGCTGCTGGAGGTGCCACTTGCAATGCCGGTTGAACTGGAGGATGTGCCTGGAATGTGACTCTGTCTAGTTACAGTACCACTACCTACTGAGGTGGTGGTTGTGCTGGATGTAGATCCCTGCCGGACCTTTGCAAATGCAAATATGGAAGCTGGAGGTTGTATTGGTGTTACCTGTGCTGTTCGTATCCATGCCACATATCTCACAGCAATTTAGGATGGGGTAATAATAATGTCGGTCTCCATCTCCACTGGGGCTGGAGTGAATTTCATGATGACTGGCTCGTCATCATCCTCCTCTTTTACATCTTCCTCCATAACTCTAAGACTTTCTGGAACCTTCCTTGACCTTGGCCTTGTCGTGTGGCGAGCCTCACTCTCAGACTGTGATGGTGGGTTCCAAGTGGCATCTAGATCATCAGAAGGGGGGCTTGAAGAAGAAGTTGATGGGCTAACCTTAATTTTCCTTGCTGGGGATTTGGAAGACAATGGATCTTCTGAAAGAGTGCCTAGCTCTCCTTCCTCTGCAGGAAGCTCGATTTCCTGAACTGCAACCTACTTCGGGAAGAACAACTACTATAGTGGGCTGTTGTTGCAGCTGTTGTTGTGGTAGTTGTTCCAGCTATTGTTGCCCACTTATCTACTGAGTTTCCGCCTGAGTTGATTGGGTGCTACTTTGCGATAATGACATCTCAACATCACTGCTCGTTGGCGTTTGCGCAAGTAGACTGGCTACCTCTACGACACTCATGACTTGGGCCTAGGTTAGTGGGGTGGGCCCGCTGATGCAGAGGTGCTGCTCATAGCTTGGTCCCCGGACACCACTGATGCAGGCGTAATTTTTTGTTTCCCAAAAAACATGTTGGGCAGCACACCAGTCTTGGTAAGTGGCAGTGCCACTTCCTTCTTCTATTCCTTCTTCTCACTGGCAACTTTCTTGGTACTGGAGGACCTGATACCTTTCTTTGGGGCCATCTTCTTCTTCCGATGTCAGCAGGACGCAGGTGCAAAAGTTGCGGAGATGTCTGTGGTCACATGTCACGTGATGTCATGCGCAGCAGGACGTCTGTCTGGCAGTACAACGGGTAATGATGACACCTCCTCCTCAGTCTTTTGTGCACCTAAAAGCAAAGAAGCTAGAAGAACATCAGTGAAATGTTGCATTTGTTGTTGTGGTTCAAGTACTAGTACAAACAACAAATGTAATATATAACTTAGTGTGTGATGGTCACACTTGTTAGTGTTATATTATTGCATTTCATTAACTCAGTTTAAGTTATAAAAACAACATATAAGTGTAGCCATTTGTGAGACTTTGACAACAAGGGCTTTCATGGTATACTGTGTACACTCAGGAAGGATAGGAAAGAAGAAGAACAAAAACAAAAATAAAACTGTAATGGAAGTGGAACCTGTTTGGCATTATTTTGCCCATCACATCATTCAGGGAGCTGCAGCTGGCAAAGGGGATGGAAGCAGTAAGCCAAGAGGAACACAGGAAAGACATGCATGCCTATATGGCAAAAGCAGCACACTACTAAACTACCACCACAAAATGGCCACCTGCCACATGGTCACTCACAGTCACAACAATCAGGAGGCCTGGAAAAAAATGAACTCAAGCAGGCCTATATAGCCAGACAAAGGAGGCATGCTAAACAACACAGCTTTAATGCAAAAATGCAAAAATGAAAATCCACAGGGCTAAAAAAGGTTGGAAAGTTACACAACAACCACACCACGCACACACACATCCAACAAAGGCATTTATTTAACACACACCAAAAAAGGAAAATACCCCCCAAAAAAACACCTTTTGCAATTCAATCCAATGCCATCCATGCCCTAAATGATGTTTAAATTTAACAGACACCACAGAGACAGTTGTTTCATGCACCCATGAGTAGCTCTGGGCCTACTGGCTGAAAGGCCTATTCACAGACTAGGCCACAAGCTTGCAGGCCTATGGCAAAAGCACACTGGCTGGCTCCACAAAATGATCACCAGCTTCATGGCCAGGCCACCCACAACAACAAGAAAGGGAAGACAGACAATGCAGGCCTTTGGTAAAAGCACACTGCCTGGCTTCAAAATGGCCACCAGGCACATGGCCAGGAACACAACAACAAGAAGCCTAGGCCAAAAGGAACAAAGTAAACACATGCAGGCCTATATGGCAAAAGTAGCACAACACTAAACTACCACCACAAAATGGCCACGAGCCACATGGTCACTCACAGTCACAACAAGCAAGGAGGCCTGGAAAACAATGAAGTGAAACAGGCCTATAATGGCCAGGCAAAGGAGATATGCTAAACAACACAGCTTTAATGCAGTAAAATGCAAAAATGAAAATCCACAGGGCTAAACAAGGTGTGCAAGTTACTCAACAAACACCACACACACACACACACACACACACACACAAGACAAAGGGATTTATTTAACAAACACCAAAAAAGTGAAATACCCCAAAAAATAAACACTTTGCAATTCTCAATGATGTTTAAATTCAACAGACACTACAGAAACAGTTGTTTCATGCACCCACGAGTAGCTCTGGGCCTAATGGCAACCCACATAAAAAAAAAAATGTAATGATGAAAAGTACAAAAAATGTAGTTGCAGCAACTGCAATGCCCCAATCAAATAACACCAACTTATTTGTATAATCTCAAATCCGAAAGTCCTCAAATCCAATGATAATATGATGCAGCAGACACAAAGAGTGATCCTTCCAGCTCCAAATCCAAATGCACTGGCAGGAGCATGCTGGAGTTGGTGACTCTGGGGCACTTCCTTCCTCTCCCCCCAAAAAAGTGAAAAAAGATAAAGGACTCCTTGCACAAAAAAAGTACAGCCAAATGTCAATCTGAGGAGTTTTTTCTTGGGGTGGGCGGATTTTGCGTAGTTGCACTACTCAAAGCTCAGCGAAATGATAACAAATCCCAGCAAGCACGCAAAGGTTCCGCAAACACGTGAACTTGCTTGTTCCGCCCATTCGTGATGCTTTTTTACTGTTCGCAAACGCTGTTTGCATGCTCGGGGAGAAATATCTCGCGAACATGCATTTTGAAAACACGAACAAGCAAAAAATTCCACGAAGCCGCGGATCGCTGAATTTTTGGCACTTCTGCGTTCTCTGAGGAATGCAAACTTACCTGAATTCCACAAATTCTGCGAGCGGAACGGAATTTACCGCACAGGCCTAGTTTTTTCATCCACATCATCATTTTGAGAAGGTTTTATGCTGCTCGGGACATATTCTTCTCCAGATTGCAAATTTTGCATGTTTGGCACCGCGAGCTTCACTAAACCGCCGGAAGTCAGATGGCGCGTCCGAATGATGTGTTCGCGATCGCACACTCTCGCGGGACCGTGCGGCTGGCTACCAAATCTCATGGCACATGTGAAGGGATAGGAAATCTCATTGGCGAACGCAGGGATCCTGGTAAGTTGCTACAGAGCGCGCGAAAATGCATTTTGAAAGTGCAACGAAGAAAAATACCCTGCTACGTTGCAGAGAGCGGAGTTTTCGGTAACTCCGCGTTTTACGTGGAACGCAGAGTTGCCAAAAATCCGCAAACTCCGCGAGCGGAGCGGATTTTACCCCTCGGGTTACTCAGAACTGTTCTTTTATTTCGGCCCCTTACTGCATCAAGGCACACTTTGAGCATTTTCCAAAACCCATGATACCCCAGCCAGTAAAATTATCAGGAAAATCAAAAGAACAACACATATTAATGTACTTTTTCTTGACCACATTATACTATGCTGTGCAGCAGAAACCATTGGCTTCTCCTCCTCTATAACCTTTCTGCCAAAAGGGTGCATAATGAATTCAAAGGAGAAAAATGCAAGAAAATATAAAGTTCACAGTGTATGTCAGAGCCTCAATGGTACAGGCTCCTATTATTGTTCATCAATAAGTTGGCGCTCTTGAGCACTGGCGGTGGAGCTTGCTCTGTCCTAAGCTCTTCTAATCTATCCCACGTCGATAAATGTGGTATACCAGCAGACTATACTTTTTCTCTAACTAATGTTCAAACAACAACATAGTCCAAGTAAGCACAGAATTTTCCACTCATTTCAGTTACTCGTTGGTACTGTTACTCAGCACTACCTATCTTGTACAGTCCATCCCTAATATTTTTTCTCCTTGGACTCAGTAGCCCTCAATCGAGGACGCAAATTATATCTGGCAGCCCTGGTTCTGTATGATCGGTGAACAAAGGCTCCTGGATAGCTCATATTTCTGGTGGAACAGCCTTATTCAAAACATCCTTGTTCTCCACATTTGTCCGCGTCCAGGTCAATTTGGCATTACTAAAGGGGACAAACCTGGGCACTTGCTTACACTCTGTGTCACTGACGCCCTCCTTAATCCAATGGTCACATGGCTACGGTAAAGGAAACCTCCAACAGTGGGTGGCATGTACCCAGTTCCTTCGACCAGCAACCTTTACAGCCGTTCGTGTCACCAACAGAACCTGCTGAGGACCTTATCAGCGTGTCTCCAGACTTTTCTTCCTCTGGAAGATCCGCGTCAGGATGTAGTCGCCAGGCTGAATGTCGTGGCTAGGTCTCTCTGGTACAGGAGTTAGGGACTCCGGTACCAGTTGGTGAATAGAATGTAGACTTTCTGTTAATTGGCCAAGATAATCAAGCACCACAGGATATTCAATATCTGAATATTTACAAGGACGTGGGACACCCCATACATTTGCCATGCATTCGAACAGGACCTCATAAGGTGACAAGCCTGTTCCAGAATGAGCTGTAATTCTAGTTGACAAAAGAGCTAACGGTAGAGCATGTGGCCATTTTAACCCTGTCATCTCTTGGATTTTTGCCAGTTTCAATTTGAGAGTACCATTGTACTTCTCAACCAAACCAGCTGACTAAGGATGATTGGCAGCATGACATTTCTGTCTAATATGCAAACCTTCACAAATCAATGTAATCACTTTCCCATTAAAATGAGACCAGTTGTCACTCCAGATAATTTGGGGCAAGCCGAATCAAGGAAAGTAATCTTTATGGAGTACTTTTGCAGTTGTAATTGCCGTATTATCTTTAATGAGGTATGCTTCAACCCATTTGCTGAACGCACATATAACCAACAAAACAGACTTAAGATTATTGCATCTCTTTAGTTCAATGTAATCCATCTGGAGGACTTCAAACGGCAAAGTAGGAGGTCCAAAATTACCAAGCAGTGTAGGGATACCCTTCCCTGGATTATGTCTCATACATGTCATACAATGTTTCATCAAATGCACAGCTGTCTTAGAGACAGTGCCATTATGCCAAACAGGGGCTAAACATGTACAAATGCCTTTCGCACTACTATGGGCTGGACCATGGGCCATAGTAACCACAGGAAGGACATATGCATCTGGCCACATCCATTTCTGTACTCTAGATTTATCAATCCAACATCCTTCCTCATTTGGATGTGCTGTACTCTCCTGCCATTTTGCAAATTCCTCTCCTCGTGGCTTCACTTTGTATCTCCTTTACACTCTCAATGGTATTTTCAAACATAGCAACTTCAGGAACCCACCTTGCTGGACCTGCAACAAACATGCATTTCATTTGACTTTGGACCGTCTCCTTGGCCACCTGATCTGCAAATGCAGTTCCTCTACCCACGTCATCAGTAACCTTCCTATGTGCACTGCACTTAATGATTGCTAATCTCTTGGGAAGAGTTAAAGCATACAAAGCTGCAATATAAGGTACCTATTTTGAATCATGGTACGATGAGAGGTAAGGAACCCTCTCTCTTCCCACAACCGTCCAAAATTATGCGCAACCCTGAATGCATACTGGCTGTCAGTATAAATATTGACAACCAGTCCATTCCTCAAATCACAAGCTCGAATAAGGGCAGCAAGCTCAGCTGCTTGAGCTGACTTATAGGGGACCCGTGATGTCTCTACCACTGTCCGTAATGTAGTGATTGCATAAGCTGCAGTGGAAGTGCCGTCTGGTAATTTAAAACAGGAGCCATCAACATATAGTTCTCCGTGAGGGTCAGATAAGGGAACATAAGAAAGCTCTACCCATCCTTTTGTCTCTTCTTCCATCTGGAAAATGCTGTCATGTTTGTCGACTGCATAATTCTCAGAAGGGAGGGGTAGTAATGTGGCTGGAGGATTCAGAGTGGCACATCTTTTGATCGCAATATGTTTAGTAAACAATGTCAATTCATAACCTGTAGGATGTGCTGTGTCTGTGTCTTATTCAAAAGTGTATCCACAGCATGTGGTCTGTATCTAGTACGACTCCAGCCGATTGCCTGATTGAAGTGACCATAGCCGCAACTGTTCTCAGACAACTTGAAGGGCCCTAGCGACAGGGTCAAGCAAAGCAGAAAAATAAGTGCAAGGCCTCTATTTATCTCCAAATTTTTGTGTTAAAACAGAAAGTGAGCAACCAGCCATCTCATGAAAATAGAGCACAAATGTTTTCTATAATTAGGTGTACCAAGCACCCGAGCAGAACCAAGCGCCGTTTTTAATTGCTCAAAAGACTGCTGACATTCTGGCGTCCACGGCAAAGGCTCATGCACTGCTTTTATTGTTAGTGCAAGCAAAGGTTTAATTAGTAACTAATAATTTGGGATCCACTGGTGACAGTAGGAAGTAATACCTATGAAAGCTTGCACATCCTTTTGAGTTTGTGGAATGGGCATTTTATTAATGGTACTCATGCCCTCAGGGGTCAGCCTCCTACCCTCCTTCAACAGTAGGTGACCTAAATAGGTAACCTCCTGTCGACAATACTTACATTTCAAAAGAGAGATCTTATGTCCATGATGTGCCAAATGCAACAACAATTTCACTGTACTGTCCTTACAACCTTGTTCCGAGTCAGAAGCAATTAATAGGTCATCGACATCCTGCATCAATACATTACCTGGGGAAAGCGATAGTGAATCCAACTGACTTTTCAATGCTTGGACTCTCTGTATAGCCTTGAGGAGCACAACATCGCCCTCGCAATGACAGCCCCCGCGCAATGACAGCCCCCGCTCTCACACGCTCGGGCCATAAACCACCTCTTTCAGCGCGACCCTGCCTCAAATCCACATCCCGTACCCGGCCAACACCTCCCTCCGTCCCTTTGAAGCACACATCCTTTGATGGACCCCCATCCTCTGTGCCCGATTGTCCGGCCCGATCCCAGGCCGTCACCTAGCCCTGCGGATGCAGTTTATTGCCCATACAGTAGGCAGCTGCCCCTCTTCAAAGGATCTAAGACTAATCGAAACCCCCCACCCCGTGAGATCCGATCAGCCGCACACATTCCGGGAATCAGCGGAATATCCAGCTGCGCGACAGTCATCACCTGCTGAGATCGGGGTGGGGACTTCTACTGTAAATGTGTGTGGGAATGGGCAGGAAGCGGGGATTTCAAAGATGTCTTTCCTTACTTCAAAGCATTGACAGGAATGTGTTTCATGCAATAAAGTCATAAACTTGTGTATAAGAGGCCAGGCCTCAGAGATGCGGTTAGAGCACCTCGAGAAGATACCCTGTTGTCTGATTTGACGTGTTCTGCTCCGTCGGAATAAACCTCTGTTTCCTGCCTTCCAGTCTCCAGCGCCTGCCTCTTTGTTTGATAATTTCGAGTGGTATGAGAGGCAATTAACGCCGGGCAATACTTGGGTATTTATCGATCGAAATCTGCCTCACCTTTTACAATTGGCGACCCAAACGTGGGGCCCATCAGCGACACGTGGATCCAGTGGGAGAGGTCCTGACGACAGAGTGAACGACTGCAACGATCGGGAAGTGCACCTGCCCGATAGACCCTCGTCTGGCAGCCGATCATCCGAACTTCACCGGTTCCGAACAGACCTCTCTCGAGTGATCTACGGTCCTGACTGGGAACCATCAGGACTGCCGCAGCGATTACGGAGAATAGAGGACGATCGGGCGCTGGAAGCGGAAGACGAGAAACTGTCCTTGCGGTCCGGGTAAGGTCGTGTAAACACGACAAATTGCGAAATAATTGTCTGACTGTCTGAAAATACTAGTATTGCTCTCTGATTGTTTTTGAGATATTCTCTGCCTGCAAACGGGGGAGAATAGAAATATTCTCTCTTCCTTTGCAGATAGTGAAGGGTAGGTAACGCGGACCTTTGTCCCCCGCTGTAATCTGTCGTGCCTATTTTTTTATCCCCACTGACTGATTGATTGTTCGAACATTGGTTGTTCGAAGCTGGTTCTTTTTGAGGTATTCTCTGATTGCAAATAACGTAGAATAGAAATATTCTGTCTAGTCTTTGCAAGTAGTGAAAAGATAGGTAGTGCGGACCTTTGTCCCCCTCTGTAATCTGTCATGCCTATCTTCTCCCCACTGATTAGTAGTTGGTTCAACCCGGACCGCTTATTAGAGATGAACCATCCAGCTCCACTGGAAGGCACCCCTAATAAGGACATGTTCACTAAATACGGACTAGTCGCCATAGCTTATAGTAAACTATGATTCAGAAAAGGGGGTGGTGATGAACAGAGTGTCTGAATTAAGCAGACCACTCTTACCCAGTCCAAAGATCAGGGCTTGATCCATCACCGTTTTTTAGCTCACTGCACCATCCCAGCTCAGAACCTGGCTACATGCAAATTAGTCTGTTCCTGTCCCAGTGCATGATGGGAACAGGGCAAACCAAACTACCAAGCCAATTCTTATACTGGGAAGGAAACAAGCTTCCGGGGACCGGTTTCTGGCATTTCAGCCGTCGTCGGCCCGGCTTGCTTGAATCCTGATGGTGCAATGAGCAAGGGACTCACATCTGAGTATACCCTTCCACGCTTATGGTGGACAAAATGATTCAGAAAAGGGGGTGGTGATGAACAGAGTGTCTGAATTAAGCAGACCACTCTTACCCAGTCCAAAGATCAGGGCTTGATCCATCACCGTTTTTTAGCTCACTGCACCATCCCAGCTCAGAACCTGGCTACATGCAAATTAGTCTGTTCCTGTCCCAGTGCATGATGGGAACAGGGCAAACCAAACTACCAAGCCAATTCTTATACTGGGAAGGAAACAAGCTTCCAGGGACCGGTTTCTGGCATTTCAGCCGCCGTCGGCCCGGCTTGCTTGAATCCTGATGGTGCAATGAGCAAGGGACTCACATCTGAGTATACCCTTCCACGCTTATGGTGGACAAAATGATTCAGAAAAGGGGGTGGTGATGAACAGAGTGTCTGAATTAAGCAGACCACTCTTACCCAGTCCAAAGATCAGGGCTTGATCCATCACCGTTTTTTAGCTCACTGCACCATCCCAGCTCAGAACCTGGCTACATGCAAATTAGTCTGTTCCTGTCCCAGTGCATGATGGGAACAGGGCAAACCAAACTACCAAGCCAATTCTTATACTGGGAAGGAAACAAGCTTCCGGGGACCGGTTTCTGGCATTTCAGCCGTCGTCGGCCCGGCTTGCTTGAATCCTGATGGTGCAATGAGCAAGGGACTCACATCTGAGTATACCCTTCCACGCTTACGGTGGACAAAATGATTCAGAAAAGGGGGTGGTGATGAACAGAGTGTCTGAATTAAGCAGACCACTCTTACCCAGTCCAAAGATCAGGGCTTGATCCATCACCGTTTTTTAGCTCACTGCACCATCCCAGCTCAGAACCTGGCTACATGCAAATTAGTCTGTTCCTGTCCCAGTGCATGATGGGAACAGGGCAAACCAAACTACCAAGCCAATTCTTATACTGGGAAGGAAACAAGCTTCCGGGGACCGGTTTCTGGCATTTCAGCCATCGTCGGCCCGGCTTGCTTGAATCCTGATGGTGCAATGAGCAAGGGGCTCACATCTGAGTATACCCTTCCACGCTTATGGTGGACAAAATGATTCAGAAAAGGGGGTGGTGATGAACAGAGTGTCTGAATTAAGCAGACCACTCTTACCCAGTCCAAAGATCAGGGCTTGATCCATCACCGTTTTTTAGCTCACTGCACCATCCCAGCTCAGAACCTGGCTACATGCAAATTAGTCTGTTCCTGTCCCAGTGCATGATGGGAACAGGGCAAACCAAACTACCAAGCCAATTCTTATACTGGGAAGGAAACAAGCTTCCAGGGACCGGTTTCTGGCATTTCAGCCGTCGTCGGCCCGGCTTGCTTGAATCCTGATGGTGCAATGAGCAAGGGACTCACATCTGAGTATACCCTTCCACGCTTATGGTGGACAAAATGATTCAGAAAAGGGGGTTCTGAGCTGGGATGGTGCAGTGAGCTAAAAAACGGTGATGGATCAAGCCCTGATCTTTGGACTGGGTAAGAGTGGTCTGCTTAATTCAGACACTCTGTTCATCACCACCCCCTTTTCTGAATCGTTTTTGGCCACTACAGGTGTGGCAGGGTATACTCAGACATGAGTCCCTTGCTCACTGCTCCATCAGGATTCAAGCAAGCCGGGCCGACGAAGCTGAAATGCCAGAAACCGGTCCCCGGTAGCTTGTCTCCTTTCTGGTGAAGAATTGGCTTGGTAGTTTGGTCTGCCCTGTTCCCATGATGCACTGGGCCAGGGACAGACTAATTTGCATATAGCCAGGTTCTGAGCTGGGATGGGGCAGTGATCTAAATAACGGTGATGGATCAAGCCCTGATCTTTGGACTGGGTAAGAGTGGTCTGCTTAATTCAGACACTCTGTTCATCACCACCCCCTTTTCTGAATCGTTTTTGGCCACTACAGGTGTGGCAGGGTATACTCAGACATGAGTCCCTTGCTCACTGCTCCATCAGGATTCAAGCAAGCCGGGCCGACGAGGCTGAAATGCCAGAAACTGGTCCCCGGTAGCTTGTCTCCTTTCTGGTGAAGAATTGGCTTGGTAGTTTGGTCTGCCCTGTTCCCATGATGCACTGGGCCAGGGACAGACTAATTTGCATATAGCCAGGTTCTGAGCTGGGATGGGGCAGTGAGCTAAATAACGGTGATGGATCAAGCCCTGATCTTTGGACTGGGTAAGAGTGGTCTGCTTAATTCAGACACTCTGTTCATCACCACCCCCTTTTCTGAATCGTTTATAGTAAACTATGGCATAAATATACAAGAAAGGATCAGGAAAGTCAGTGGCCACTGATAGGATCCTTTGATGATGATAAAGTAAACGTGTTGGAAACAGCCCTTCGTAACAATAAGGCAACGCCCACTATGCTCAACAGCCTCGGCATGGGGCGCAAAGAAGCAGAACAACGGAAAAAGAGAAATGAAGTCAGATTAGAGAAAGAGCTACGAAAAGCAGCTCACCTAGCTGCTAGAAAGTTAGAGGAAGAGATAAAGGAGAGGGAGAAAGCCAAACAGAAGCAGGAGTCCGAAACATCGGGCCAGTGTCCCGTCAGGACACCCTCTACGCTCTACCCTGAGATACCCTTGAAACAACGAGTGAACAATGATTTATTACTAGGTCCCCCAAACATCTACATGCCTCCCCCATACGCCCCTTCCCAAACCTTAGTACAACACCAGCAGCCCCCAAGTACGGGTGAGAATAGTGCCAAGACCTCGGTCCTCACGGCCTCCGCGCCGGACGAACCCCTTGTACTCAATGCAGCACAAGCAGTAGCACTAGATGACCCTGAAACTAGAAGGAAAGATTCAACTAGAATGAACCGGTTGAGCAAAGATGAACGAATAGGGATCGATAAGACACTGGTGGAATGAAAAGAGAGCGAGGAATACGTAACAGATATGTACACTTCATATGCCAACAGCCACAGACGACACTTTGTTGTGCGATTTTGTTATCACACCCTCAATGCCTATGAGGATCGGTACCAAGATAAAGGTCCTGAGAGGTTAACGACTCTCTACAGGAAAGTTGACATTGGGGATGAAGGCGAGTGTGATGTGACGAACCTCTTTATGCGTACGCTTGAAGTCTTCCGCCACCTCACTGAACAGAGACCAGAAACTACCGCTGCGACTCCTGTAGCGACCGAACCCCAAACAGAAAAAGCTAATACAATGATGCCTATAAAGGAGGCCGCTCCCTACTGGGTTCCCCCAAGAGGACAAGGAACACATGATGACATTAACCACCAAGATGCAAGAGGGAGAGTTGTTTATAACTGGGTCTACCAACCATGGGATCGGCAAGACATTTTGACGTTCCGAAAATCCTTGCCTGATTTACGAAAGAACCCCACCGCCTTTTATACTGAATTAGGCACAGCCTTGGGTTTGACGATTATGACCCTAGCGGACATCGATTTGTTTTTCGGGCTATGTCTGCCAGCTGATGTGTGGAAGCAAATCCGGAAAGTCGACCACCTTGAGCTGTTCGGACATACCTGGTCACAACTCGATGGCATAGATAGACAACGAGAGCCTGGGCAGAAACCTTTAAAATCCATTCTAGACCTCCCAGACAAGATCGTCCAGAAATTGAAAACCCTGATCCCAGAAAAGAAAGTGGATTGGTCAATAGTAACAGCCTGCCACCAGAAACCCCAGGAAGACGTATCAGAATACTTCTCCCGGTTTGAAACGGTGTTCTCCGATTACAGCGGCCAGGACATGACCACTGCAACCGGACATCATCTGTTTGTCCAGAATTATGTCAAAGGTCTGTCGCAGGAGGTCTCACAGAAACTACAGACTAGCGAGAGTAGCTGGGCAGCCTCCAAACCCGCGGCTATCCTTCAAATGGCCCAGTACTACGAGCATCAAAAGAATGAGAACGATAGGGTGACTGAGAAAAAGAAAAAGGACCTGAAGGAAAGGGTGATGATTGCTCAGTTGCAAGGGGTGACTAGTGGAAGAGAACAGTACAAAGGAAGCTACCAATTGAATGCTCCTAGAAATCCACCCCCTAGAGACCGTACACCCGTACCCTACACTCCACGAACAGACATCGACGAGAACCAGTGTGCATTTTGCAAAGGATTTGGTCATTGGAAGTCCCAGTATCCGGTTCAGCTAGAAGCAATCAAAAATAGGGACACGAGAGACGTAGCGAGTGAGCCAAGAAATAGAGGACAGGGACGAGGGAACACAAACGACACCCACAACGACAGATCAGGCAGACCGAATGCGTTTGACCGTCCCCGACAGAACCAGTACCAACAGTCTGACTACGACAATGCCCGCGACTTCGCATAGGACCGCCAAGGGCAAGGAAGGGATCCAGTCGAGCTCCATGTTGACCAGCAAGGTCCTTATGTCACCGCTAAGGTCCTGGGTACAAAGTCTCCATTTTTGGTAGACACTGGCGCAACACGCAGCGCGTTATCTAAACGACTGATTCCGAGGGCACCCTTGTCTGGCTCACATGTAACATCGATAGGTTTTGATGGAACGCCCTCCACTAAACCCTTGTCCGCAATGATCTCCTTTGACTTAGAAGATAACACCACTGACACCACGTTTTTACTTTCATCCAACACCCCCGATGCTATTATGGGACTTGACCTATTGAAGCATTTCCGAGCTACTATTAGGTGTTCGCAAGATGGGGTTCGAGTCATTCTGTACGACAACCCAACTATGCTCAGATCCTGTCCCACTCCACGCATGTTTTCCATCACTGACGCTGAATTGTCCCTACTCGACACTCTACCTCTGTACCTATGGGCAAAGACTGACTCGGACGTAGGACGCATGATGATAGACCCGGTACACATAACTGTTCGACAGGACGCAGTGCTCCCGAAACTTCCACAATATCGAATATCGCCCGAGGGCGAGAAGGCATTGGTAAAGATCATCCAGTCCCTGATAGATGCAGGAGTGGTAGAGGAAGTAGTTAGCAATGTTTGCAACAGCCCTATCCTACCCATTGTAAAGAAGCAGGGTGAGGGAGATGAAAAAGCGTACCGCTTCATCATCGACCTGCGAGAGGTCAACAAAGTAGTTGTACCTCAGTACCCCGTAGTCTCAGACATCACCGCCATTCTGACTCTGATTCCTTCCACTGCTACCACCTTCACGGTGATCGACCTCAAGAACGCCTTCTTCTCCATCCCTATCCACCCAGACAGCCGCTACCTTTTCGGCTTCACCTTAAAATCCCGCTCATATAGATTTTGTAGAGCACCCCAAGGCTACACTGAAAGTCCCAGCATCTACAGCCAGGCCCTCAAGAGACAGCTTGACGCAGTCCAGTTACCGGATGGAGTGGTGTTGATACAGTACGTCGATGATATCCTTTTGGCGGCCGACACCACTTCACTTGCAGTCACTGCCACCATCCAACTCCTGCACTTCCTCGCGGAGAATGGCCACAAGGTCTCCAAAAAGAAGTTACAATTCTGCCAACCCCAGGTCACTTACCAAGGCCATCTCTTGTCCAAAGACGGGAGGAAGCTTACGCCCGACCAAATTCAGACCATCCTAGACACCCCTGTCCCTAGGACACAGAAACAAGTCCGCTCCCTAGTAGGCCTCACCTCCTTCTGTCGACAGTGGTTACCAAATTTCAGCCTCATTGTGAAGCCACTACTTTCCCTGCTGGCTAAAGATGTCCCCTTCCCGCTCCCTTGGACCCCCGAGTGCCAATCCTCCTTCAGAGAACTACGAGACGCCCTTTGTTCCGCACCAGTCCTAGGAACCCCAGATTACACAAAGCCCTTCTCCCTCTACACTCACGAAAGGGAGGGGTGCGCTTTGTCTGTCCTGACTCAGTCCATTGGCCCCAAGCAACGCCCATGTGCCTACTTCTCTGCCACTCTTGACCCTGTAGCCAGAGCTTTGCCTGCCTGCCTTCGAGCTGTAGCTGCCGCTGCTATCTCTATCCGTCAGAGTGAGGGGATCGTACTCTCGAATTCCCTTACGGTGTTAGTGCCCCATGCGGTTGACACCATCCTAAACCAGACTAAGACGCAGCATCTGACTAGTGCACGACTGACTGGGTACGAACTGACTCTGCTCGCACCCCATATCACTCTGAAAAGATGCACCACACTGAATCCAGCCACCTTGTTGCCCCTACCTGAGAACGACCCCAATGTGCCCCCGATACATGACTGTGTGACCCTCACGGACGAACAGACCAGGAGCAGAGTTGATCTCCGAGACACTGCTTTTCCAGATCCTGACGGAGAGCTATGGGTAGATGGCTCTTGTATCAAACTCCCAGATGGCACTACCTCAGCCGCTTATGCAGTTACCACAGCCCGAACTGTAGTTGAGACATCCCGCATCACACAACGATCCGCACAGGCAGCGGAACTGATCGCCCTCACACGAGCATGTATCCTAGCAGCCGGGATGACAGCGAATATTTACACAGACAGCCAGTACGCCTTCGGGGTGGTCCATCATTTTGGACTCTTGTGGAAGGAGAGGGGATTCCTGACCTCACACGGCACACCCATCCTACACGGAGATCTAGTCTCCGCTCTGACTGAAGCAGTCCTCCTCCCCAAACAACTTACTGTAATCAAATGCCAGGCACACAAAAAGGTTACGGACATCATTGGGCAGGGGAATGCACTGGCCGACATCACTGCCCGGACCACAGCTGAGAATAGGACAATGACACGCATGTATGTGACCAGGTCACAAACAGAAAAATGGAAGGACGCTAGGGAAACTATTAGGGACATCCAGATGGCGAGCTCATCCCACGAACTGACTGAATGGGCACGGGTGGGACTGAAAGACGATGAAGGCTGCTGGTGGACAAAAGACACGAACAAATGGTTGCTACCCAATTCATACTTGATCCCCATACTGACCATGGCACACTCCCCTGCACACATAGGATCTGCCCCTATGGCCGAACTTGTCTCCAAAGTTTGGCACAATGACAGGATTACAGACTCAGCCAAACGCCTAGTTCAACAATGTCTGATATGCCTGCAGCACAACCCTGGGAAAGGAACTGTCGTACCCCGGGGAGGGTTTGGGGTCCCCAACCACCCATTCGAAGTCCTGCAGATGGACTACATCCAGCTAGAGAGATGCCAAGGCCTAAAGTATGTGCTTGTTGTCGTGTGCGCATTTAGCAAGTGGGTGGAAGCCTATCCAACTCGCGACAACTCTGCCATTGCTACTGCGAAGGTCTTACTAAAAGAATTTTTCCCTCGCTACGGCCTTTGTCGAATTTTGTGGAGCGACAATGGCCCCCACTTCGTAGCCGAGGTCATCCAACTCATCCTGAAGGGGTTGGGTGTAAAGCAAAAGTTCCACGCAGTCTTCCACCCCCAATCTGCTGGGCTGGTTGAGCGACATAATGCCACACTGAAGCTCAAACTATCAAAGATAGTGGCTACCACAGGACTGAAATGGCCAGACGCTCTCCCTTTGGCATTGCTGTCAATGCGTTCCACCCCTACCAAACACCACTTGACTCCTTACGAGGTCGTTTTTGGCAGGCCTATGAGCATCTGTTCTGCACCAACACCGACATCCTTTCATGACGTCCCGGACGTCCTTATGTCTGACTATCTGTGCAATCTGACCAAAACACTGTCTATTATCCATCAACAGGTGCTGCAGGCCATCCCCGACACTTCCAGGGGCCTCGGGCACGAGATCCAACCAGGTGATTTCATCTTGATCCGGAATTTCCAGCGAGCAAAGAGTCTGGAACCTCGGTGGACGGGCCCCTGGCAAGTCTTGATCACCACCCGAACAGCTCTTCGAGTGGAAGGGAAACGGAACTGGCTGCACGCACACCACTGCAAGAAAATCTCCTCAACGCTGACGACGACCGAAGACGTGGCTACCCAAGAAGAGCTCCTGAACAAAGACGGACCATCCTTGAGCTGTTACCCTGACACAGAAACACTTGAACTGGCAGAATTTCCCGATCCCACTGTGCCATCCAGAGACGGGTATAACCTGCGACGAAAGGAGGGAGCTTCGGCTAAGCAGACCACTGACTAACTTACAATTCTCAGAGCGGTGGCCTAACACTACTAAGGCTGCTAGGAGAGAAGCCAAACGAAGTTTGTGGTTCTGCCCGCTACCGAGCCCCTTGAAAATGATGGAAGCGCCTGATACGAAGATGATAGAAGCAACCGGATATCCGAAGACCCACTACAGAAACAGGTTACACAGGTTACACAGCTCAAAGACTATTGCACTCTTTATCACCCTTCTCTTTTGCCTCCTCCTCGTGACCACCCTCTGGATCATGGAAGAAAGTGCACCAGCTCGTGAGGTATTTCTAACCACTGCACAGCCTACCACCATGAAAGAACCCCATCTGATCTCTCTTTCACCTCAACTCCGAGAGAGACGGAAGGAGTTTTGGAACAACTCTTTCGTGCAGTTGCTACACCAGCACAACCTTGCCGCCAATGCCACAAATTGCTGGATCTGTGGACTGTTGCCCCATGCCACTGGACATTCCATCCCCTTCATCCCTTCACCTTTCTCTGTCCATGGTTCCTGCCTTGCTTGGCTGATCCTCTTGCAAGAGAGTTACAGAGATAATGCCACCTCTGGAAAAACTATGTCGCACTTTTATCATGGAGTCTGGCTGAACAAAACAGGAAGAACTGCTGCTCCCTTCTGCCCGCTGACAACCAATGTCTCAGTTCACATGGACATTCCGGCCGAAGAACGAATTGAAATGCAGGTGTTCAACAACCCAGCCAGACCCACCTTCTCTTACCTACAAAAACGAGCAGCTGCCACCCTGACTGTAGCCCTGTCTGTCGTCAACATCTCGGGCCTTGTATGCATCGAAGGTCTCGGCACGCAGTTGGTGGGCCACAGCACTTGCCGCATCACTAGAACTTTGGACTCAACTGACCCACCCTCTTTCGCCACCTCTCCGAACATGTACTTTGTCTGTGGTACGAAAGCCTACACTTGGCTCCCAAAGGGTTGGAGAGGTACCTGCTACATTGCCTTCGTCCTTCCTCCCACCTATGTGGCTCCAGCAAACCATCACCGACAAAAGCGAGCGAGAGACATTGAACAAGCCGACTCCACCGGAGCACAATTCCTGGATGCAATAAAGGGACTTGTTCCACTCTGGGGTCCGGTGGCGAACAGCCGTGCCATCCGACATTTGACCCAGGCAGTCGAAACGACAATGAACATCACAGCTGGCATCCTCACAAACAATACAGCCGAGCTTCAGGCGGTCCGCCTGGTGGCCCTTCAGAACCGCCTTGTTCTGGATGTGGTTCTAGCGGATCGTGGAGGAGCATGCCGTATCATCGGGTCCAGCTGCTGCACCTTCATACCAGACAATTCGCCCTCAGTCTACAAGGCCATTGAACATCTCCATAGACTCTCCTCAGAAGTTCATCAGGAACAAGAAGAATGGTTGCTTGGGAGTTGGTTTTGGAATACTGTAAAAGACTGGGGGTGGAGGTTGTTCATGATCATCTTGATACCGATTATTGTAATATGTGGATTCTGCCTGGGTATTCAATGCTTGCCACCCCTGTGCTCACTTTGTGCCAACTGCATCTGCCCTAAGACTTTGGACTTTGAAACTGAACGCATGAAAGCATTGTATGACGTAGAGATCCGTAACATGATGGGGATAGACATAGACTGACAAGCTGGCTAGATATGTTGAAAAGGGAGGACTGTTAAAATCTAGATTGCGACTTAAACACTATTGGCGCCATCTTGTCCCTTTCAGGCTCATATTTGCTCGTAAGCAGCAGCCATTTTGAATGCCATGGCCTCTCTGCCCACTGCCGATACCCAGCGCGTCTCTCTCTCGACCTCGCAAACATCCCCCGCACAATGACAGCCCCCGCTCTCACACGCTCGGGCCATAAACCACCTCTTTCAGCGCGACCCTGTCTCGAATCCACATTCCGTACCCGGCCAACACCTCCCTCCGTCCCTTTGAAGCACACATCCTTTGATGGACCCCCATCCTCTGTGCCCGATTGTCCGGCCCGATCCCAGGCCGTCACCTAGCCCTGCGGATGCAGTTTATTGCCCATACAGTAGGCAGCTGCCCCTCTTCAAAGGATCTAAGACTAATCGAAACCCCCCACCCCGTGAGATCCGATCAGCCGCACACATTCTGGGAATCAGCGGAATATCCAGCTGCGCGACAGTCATCACCTGCTGAGATCGGGGTGGGGACTTCTACTGTAAATGTGTGTGGGAATGGGCAGGAAGCGGGGATTTCAAAGATGTCTTTCCTTACTTCAAAGCATTGACAGGAATGTGTTTCATGCAATAAAGTCATAAACTTGTGTATAAGAGGCCAGGCCTCAGAGATGCGGTTAGAGCACCTCGAGAAGATACCCTGTTGTCTGATTTGACGTGTTCTGCTCCGTCGGAATAAACCTCTGTTTCCTGCCTTCCAGTCTCCAGCGCCTGCCTCTTTGTTTGATAATTTCGAGTTGTATGAGAGGCGATTAACGCCGGGCAATACTTGGGTATTTATCGATCGAAATCTGCCTCACCTTTTACATGAATCCAAAGCTTCTGACGGCCAGTGTAAAACCAAACAAATACCTACTGTCCGGGTGCATAGGAATACTGAAGAATGCATTTTTCAAATCAATAACAGAGAAGAACTTAGCAGTAGATGGGATCATCGTTAAAAGTGTAGCAATGTCCGGAACCAGCGGAAACTGCAGAACTACTATTTTATTAACCTCTCGCAGATCAATCACAAAGCAATAGAGATCATCAATAGCATCAGGGGAACCCGAAGGTGTCCTCTTAAGGACCAGAAGAATTAAACTATTACAAATGTTGGCGGACGTTTCTTTAACTACTCCCTTCCGTATCAAATCCTGAATAATTAGAAGAAGAGCCTGTTCCCCTGCTTCCTGTATTTTATATTGAGGGATATGGCGCAAAATAGCATTATCTTTAACTTGTATGGAAACAGGCGGCATATGCAATAGACCCACGTCTGGATCACACGTGGCCCAAAATGTAGGGGGTACCGGAGCAAACTCATCTGGAAGGGGTGCATCCTGAGACAAACAATGACTGGTGTTCACATGCGGGCCCATGCTAATATAAACACCATCAGGAGAACAATAAATGGCAACATGCAACTTCTTCAACAAATCCAATCCCATCAGATTTTCACCACAATTTGATGTTAACAAGAATGGAGGCTCGACAGTAAAAGGCCCACCAGAAGCGCAAGGGGGCACGAAATGGGGCTGACAACCGGTACACCCAAAAAATGGATCACTGACATAATATCGATGTCATAAATATCGATGTAGCAAAATATCGATGAAAAAATATAGAATACCAAAATATCGACTTCCTATCTACAAACAGGTAAGTACAAAAATATCGAATCAAAAATATCGATGTAAAAAATATAGTTAGTCAAAATATCTAATTTTTAAAATATCTTAAAAGTAATGTAAAAGTAATGAAATAATAAATATAATTTACTTAAACATACTTAAAATACTTAAATAACCTTAATTAATTTAAGTTAAAAATAAATAAAAATACAATTAAATTTTTTAACACACACATATATATATATTCACTGAAAAAACCATAGGTTATAGACCATATATAGTTAGGAATTAGCATTTAAAAAACCTTATTTTACTCACACAAAACCATTGAAATTCCATATATAGTTAGTTGCACTAACTATATATTGCGCACCCGCAATCCACTGCTGATGATGTCACATATTACATCATTCATGACATGGTCAGTGACATCACTGATGACAACATCCAGTGACTATGTTTCTGTAAAGTTAAAATATGTCTTACATATTGAAGAATGAGTGGATGTATAAGTGTCTGGACGAAGGATTTAGTAGGTGCATGACTGAATGTATGAGTGAGTGATTAAATGTGTCTCACTGAGTGCATGGGTTAGTGACTAAACTGTCTTAATTTGTGCATCATTATGTCTGTTGTTCTGTAAACTGCTGCATGTGTTGATCAGTAGCTATATGAGTAACTATATGGGTTATTGATTGATTACCCAAGTATTTGCATGGGAGACGGAGTGTGTGTGTGGCTGGATGGGAGGTGTGTGACTCTGTACAGATCAATGTGTACTTGTATCAATGATTGTATAAGAGAGTAAGTATGTGTTAGTATATGGTTGAAAACGTAAGGTGCTCTATGTTTAACTGTATAGAGTAGAAAATGGAAGTGTGATTGATTCTTTACAGGACTGACTAGGTGTGTGAGTAACTCCATGGATGAGTGGCAGAGTGTGAGTGTCTGTATAGGTGTATGAGTGCATATGATTGTGTTGTAAACATGAGTGATTGTATGTATGAATGATTGTATGGGTGAATGAGTGAATGTGTGTGTAGACGTAGGAATCAGTGAGTACGTATGTAGTAACTAGTATTGGTGTGTCAATGGTTTCAAAAATTATACTCTGTTTTTAACACTGGGTGAAACAGAGGTTATATTAAAATGTGAGGAGATGCATTGTATTGTCACATGAATGATATCATCAGTGATGTGGTCATTGATGTCAAATGAGATGTCATCAGTGATGTCATTTGAGATGTCATCAGTGATGTCATCAGTGATGTCACTGACCATGTCATGAATGATGTAATATGTGACATCATCAGCAGTGGATTGCGGGTGCGCAATATATAGTTAGTGCAACTAACTATATATGGAATTTCAATGGTTTTGTGTGAGTAAAATAAGGTTTTTTAAATGCTAATTCCTAACTATATATGGTCTATAACCTATGGTTTTTTCAGTGAATTTTCAAGGTTTTGTAAATGCTAATTCCTAACTATATATGGTCTATAACCTATGGTTTTTTCAGTGAATTTCAATGGTTTTTTAATAGCAAATATCATAAGCTGTCGAATGTCAAGTACGTGGTAAGAATTTTTTTTTTCGTGTTTATGCACACTGATCTGCTTTGATTGCTGCCCCCCACCCCTCATTTCTATTAGGAGTACTCTCTCTTTGCAGATAGTGAAGGGTAGTTAACGCAGCCCTTTCCCCCTTTGTAATCCGTCGTGCCTGCTTCTCTCTCCATTTGATTGATTGTTCTCTTTGGTTCATTCTCTATTTACAAACAAGCACAGAGTCGCAATACTCTGTTTAGTCTTTGCAGATAGCGAAAAATCGTGTAAAAAAACAAAAGGAATCGAGCAAAATCAGTAGGCCACTAATGGGATCTCTTTTGACCTCGCTAAAATAGAAACATTAGGAACAACCTGTTAAAAATAGCAATGCGTATGTATATAAGCGGCGTTCATTTGTGTTCACAGTACCCCTTGTTGATTGTTTCAATCGAGCATTGAATTGTTCGAAGTTAATTCTCTTAACGATCTTCTCTACCTGCAAACGAGGAAGAATAGGAATATTCTATCTCCCTTTGCAGATAGTGAAGGGTAGGTAACGCAAGCCTTTAACACGTCGTACCTATTTCATTCCTCATTGATTGATTGATTGTCCGAACATTGACTGTTTGGGAATTAGTTCTTTTTGGAGGTATTCCCTGTTTGCAAATAAACGTAGGAAAATCTTTGCAAGTAGTGAAAGGGTACGTAATGCGGACCGTTCTCCCCCGTTGTAATCTGTCATGCCTATCTACTCCCCACTGATTGATGCACCTTTTTCACCCGGACCATTTACTAGAGATACGTCATCTGGCCCGACCAGAGAGCACCCCTAGTGAAAAGGACATATGCAATAATAACGAAGTGATCACTGTATCCTGTTAACAGAAACTTTACCATGAAACAACCTGGAAAGAAAAAAATAGGAAAACGAAAATCAGTAGGCCACTGATGAACATGAACTTTTATTAAACAACGAACAAAGAAACGATAACATAACGTAATGATAAAACCTATTAATGTCCTAGAAACAAGAAAACGTTAAAATATGCCAGTGGTGAGAGACCAGAAAAACAGTAAGAGAAACCAAATCACCCCTCGCTGTCCCACCGCCTGCCACGCCAAAAAAATCGATAGACTAGGGAAAATGCAAGTCAGTAGAACATCCACCCCCACTCTGGAAACTTCCAAGGTGGGGCAGGGTTCCGGCTACGCCCAGCCGGGAGCAGCCCATATAAGGCAGGTCCTGCTGCCACGCCTCGGCCAGGAGATCCTAACGTAGGGTGTATCCGGAGGAGAGGCCGAGACCAGCGGGACCCGGCCAGGGGATTGCCTTTACAACGCTGAACAGTTGCAGGGGGGGGGAATGTCTCCTCGACCCTCCCCTCTCTCTCCCAGTCCGGCCGCGGTGTCCCTTGAGAGTTGCAGGTAGTCCCGCCACATGCTCTTCCGGTCCGACCACCAACGGTCGGGGGGCCGAGGCCGACGGGATCCGGCTGCAGCCGATAAACCAAGAAACCCGTTCATGGGGCCAGAGCCAGGGGCGTCCGGCCGACATCCACCGGAAGCCCGGCCCGAAGACGGACGGGACACTTCTTTCTTTTATAATGGCTGCGACAACACTGGAGGGGGATGTCTTGCACATGCCTCCGACCCCCCCCTCGTCCTCATCGCCTGGTCCGGCCATAACAAATCTCAAGCGAGACGCCGTGGGGTGCACTGGGAGGGAGAGACGGTGCGAACAGGCCTCTCCCGCCTCCCCAGGTGGAGGCTTCCCAGCTGCACCCTCAGCGCTCCAGGCGGTGGCATCCTAACAACTACAGTGCTGCACAGTTTCGGAACGACCTAGATAACGGTTCTTCCACTGTGGCCATGCTGCAACGTCTCGCCCGGCAGGGTGGAGCCCGTCCGCTCATGTGACCCCGCGATCGCCGGTAGCTGCCGAACTCTCAAAATGGCTGTCGACCTGGCAAGAGCGGGCCCAACATAAAGAAATGGCCCGGTCACTGGTTGACTCCACCACCGTAGTCCTCCACGACCTTGAAGATTCTAGAGGAGCCGCGGGAGTCTCCGACCCCCGATGGGGAATGACTGCCATGATCGCCCGTGGAGTGACGAAACTGTATCCGCGGGACGTCGGCGCTCCCATGCTGGCGCCAGCCTCACTTTGAATTACTACAATCCTGCAGACCTCACTTCCGGTGAAAGCACAGTGTGACCCGGTAGGAAAAATTATTGCACCCCCTCCCCTTTTTGACTGATAGTTCAAACCACCGATCCTTTCCTTTGCCCTTTTAACGGAACTTTGGACTGCCTCCCCCTCTTTTACATTTTCTAGAGAAAACAAAACATTAACCACTACATTAGCATAGCAGTTGACACCAGAACTGTTTTCAAATTGAAACCAACAACATCTTCAACAGAATCCTTTTTGTTTCTGCTGTGACCCTGCTACAGCACAGGCATTGTCCCCAGCAGTAATTCTGCAATGCCGGTAAGAATAGCTGTGGTGCCTACTGGACTCACTCACCCCCGCGGCGCCCCACGCCGTTTTTTGCTGGGCGGCAACTTACTAGACATCACTTTCATGCCATCTAGATTTCAGTGCGTTCTGCTGCCTTGGAACTATTCGCACAACAGACCGCTACTGACAAGAATATTTCATTATTGGTGCTGTCAATTTCAATAAATCTATTGGATAATTAAAAAGAAATTGCCACGGTCTCTTCGTTGTTTAAATGTTTTTACTGTTTTTGTTTTGTTGTATATATTTATATGTTATTAAAGTTTTATATTCCTACTACTTTGTTGGAGTGCTATATATTTTTAATGTGACACATAATTGTAAAAACTTTGATGTACAAAGAGTCATTCCTGGAATCTTCCGCTTCAGGCTCGGTCCCCTCCCCAATCACAATACAGGATGGTTTTCAGATAGTAGGAACGCGTGTGCTGTGACGGATCACATCGGGTGTGGGCCTTGATCTACTATAACTCCTTTGAAGAGGGGTGATTCTTTACAGCTGGGGCCATAAACTACATCTGCAGGGCTAGCTGATAGCCTAGGACCGGCCTGGACATTCGGACACAGAGGAAGAGGAGTGTCAGAGGGTGCGGTAGTGAATAGGGCGAAAGGGAGGTGTCGGGCGGGCACAGAGTGTGATTCTCAGGGAAGAGCAGCGCAGATGGGGGAAGGTTTATTGCCCATGCATAAGACAGAGAGCGGTGGTGACCAGTGCCTGGGGGAGATGCTTACGAGGGTGAGGAGCCATGCTACGAATCGACAGCGTGCAGAGAGTGGGTCTGGTCAAGACATCTAAAATGGCTGCCGTGCACGACAAAAGTGTGGCATTTCAAAAAAGGCAAGATGGCGCAGACAATGTTTTTCAACACTTCCTCATTTCCTTCGAATCGAACGTTAACAGACGTTGGGGCATATTACCAAAGTTAAGCGATATTTATCGCTAACGATGCTTACCAACCAATTTTTTACCACTAAGCATCGTCAGAAATTATCGAAGATAAACCTTACTATTATCAAGGTTTATCGCAAATGCGATAATAAACGGCCGCAATGCATGAATATCGCTAAAAACTCAGCGATATTCATGCATTACCGAGCTAATACTCTTAGCCATGTTATCCACCTCCCATTGGATAACATGGCTAAGAACTGCTCAGGGCAGGTGTTACTTTTTGGAGATATTCGCGCTTAGCGCGAATATCTCCAAAAGTTGGTAATAGGAGATAGATATCTTGCATGTTGTAATGCAAGTTATTGTGGTATATGGAACTCATACCATAATCTCTCAGGAAAGCAGAAACTGATCCTTTTGGGACCGCCTAAAAAGGCCTAGGGGGTGAGGAGTACTCTACTTTGCCCCCTTTTCACGTTCCGAACTATTTTATTTTACTCTCTTCTGTAATTACACAAAATACCAGCGATAAGATGCATCGGAGACACACAGTGAGAGAAAGGAGGCCGGAGATGAAGAAGACATGTCAAATACACATTGGAGATAATATAGTGGCAGAAGGGAAGTAAATATGAGTAAACTTACCATGTAACATAAAAATGTTGCACTCTATACTATAAGTCTCATTTTATACTACAATCACTTCGCTACAACCTCATAAATTAAAAATAAAAATAAATAATGTCTCAAACAATTTTTGATTTCTAAATATAAATTTATTCTTCAGAATTTTCTAAATTTGAAACAACTAGTAACATGTCCTCATCAGTAATTTCCTCTTCAATCATCTCATCTGGAATCTCCTCATTAAAAGTCTGCAATGATGATTCTTGTAACTCTATGGTCTCCAAACACTCGATAAATTCGCCATCAAGAGATTGATCAAAAAAATCATTCAAGTCATCTCCTCCTTCTGACAATATTTCATTATTGGTGCTGTCCATTTCAATCAATGTAGTGGAATCATTCAAGTCATCTCCTCGTGACAATATTTCATTATTGGTGCTCTCAATTTCAATCAATGTAGTGGAATCATTCAAGTCATCTCCTCCTTGTGACAATATTTCATTATTAGTGCTGTCCATTTCAATCAATCTAATGGAATCATACAAGCCATCTCCTCCTTGTGACAATATTTCATTATTGGTGCTCTCAATTTCAATCAATGTAGTGGAATCATTCAAGTCATCTCCTTGTGACAATATTTCATTCTTGGTGCTGTCCATTTCAATCAATCTAATGGAATCATACAAGTCATGTCCTCCTTGTGACAATATTTCATTATTGGTGCTCTCAATTTCAATCAATGTAGTGGACAATTCAAAAGAAATTGCCACGGTCTCTTCATTGTGAGCCATTTTATTTTGAAATTGCTTGCTGTAAATTGCAGAAAAAAATAATCACTTTCATTTATCGTTTTTAGTAATACATAATATAAAACTAACTTCATCAAGTATTTAGTACAACAGAAGGACTGCAAATAAATAACAGAAAACATTTTTCAAATTATCTTCAAGTGTACAACATAGTTCCCCTTACAAATTAACAACTCACCTTTTTAAAAGTAGCAGAAGTGTTAGTACTGTGTAAATCAAACACCAGAAATTCACCACCAAAAATTCCTCACAAATGTACCTCAGACAGTAGTATCACAAAATGGCTGTGGTTTCCTCTCATTTGACATATATACATAACCAATTAACTTTCATCACACACAAATACAAAACCAAAGTAACATTTTAATTGGTTCTAAATTTCAACACTTTCAAATGTGTTTTCCCCATGCAATTTTCCATAGGACATTTACATACGTCTACAGCCTGAATGGCTGAACGGAATTACACCAAACTTGGCAAAATGGTACATCAAACCTAAGAGGTCAGGAAGGATCTACTATGCCCCCTTATGGTCATTTCCCCCTTCGCTTTGGCCTCCTCTTGTCTCTCAATCCTACCGAGGGACAAGATGGCGGCCGCTACGGACTGTTTGGAATGTTGACAGACGCCGGAGAACCAATCAGCTTCGCAAAGCTCCGTAACGCGAAAAGTACGCGAAGCGGAGCGCTGTTACAGATATATATCTTTTTTTCAACATTAATTTCTCAAAATCCACTGGAGCACATATATTGAGACCTAGCAAAGGCACATCGGGCTACCAGTCCCTAATATTTTGCCAAGTTTCGTGCAAATCCATTCAGCCGTTCGATTATTATTATTTTTTTTTTTTTTTGCCCCGCGGGGCCCTTTTAAAACCTCCACATCAAACCTAGGGGGTCAGCGAGGATCTACTATGCCCCCTTATAGTTATTTCCCCCTTTGTTTTGACCTCCTCTTGTCTCTCGATCCTACCGAGAGACAAGATGGCGGCCGCTACGGACTGTTTGGAATGTTGACAGACGCCGGAGAACCAATCAGCTTCGCTTCACAAAGCTCCGTTGCGCGAAAAGTCCGCGAACCAGAGCGCTAACCGGTCCGCTGTTACAGATATATATCTTTTTTTAAACGTTAATTTCTCAAAATCCACTGGAGCACATATATTGAGACCTACAAAAGGCACATCGGGCTACCAGTCCCTACAATTTTGCCAAGTTTCGTGCAAATGCATTCAGCCGTTCGGGCTAAAAGTGAGGCCAACCGCCCTATGGAAAACTCAATGTTAAAAACACGTTTTGGGACCCCCCTTTTTTCTCGGCCCCCACTGGACGAACCCCCCCCAAATTTTCAAGGGCTGCTCAGAAACAAAATGTGCCATTTTCCTGAAAATTTCAGCCGATTCCGTCCACAAACGCCAAAGTTATTAGACATAGAATTTTCAAAAAACCCATAGAGAAAAAATCCTAACTATATATACCTACTGGCGACCGCCAGTAGGTAATATATATAAACACAATATTAATAAAAAATATACTATATTTTTACCATAGGATAGAAAGGAGAGTAACATTTACTATTACCACTCTAGTAAATACAACAGTAGAGAAAGCGTTGGATAGCGTAGGGGTAAAAATTACTATTCCCACTCCAGAGAGTGCAAGAGTAGAGAAAGCGTTGGATAGCGTAGGGGTAAAAATTACAATTCCCACTCCAGAAAGTGCAACAGTAAGGAAAACATAGGATAGCGGGAGGGTTAAAATGACTATTTGTGAGAAGTTGGCCTGGTATATGATGTCCACAGTTCTGTGGGCACCTTGTATCAGTCCAAACAATCCCTTATGGTGATGGTTGTAAGTTAACCTTATAGACAAGCTATCCTAGGGGTAGCATGGACTAAGCAGCCTTAAAGGCTTAACTCAAGAGGGCATGTGAAGCCAGCTGTTTTACCATATGCAATCCTGTAATACCAAATGAAAGGACACCACACAAGTTATATATTGTAAAAAATTATATGTATTTATTCTCAGAATAATCCCCACTACTCTTTATGAGCAATGAAGCACAAGCGTTTAAACAAAAGCACAATATTACATATGAAAGTTGCACGTTTATGGATGAGGCCGGTGGCCACTCAAACCATATATCAAAAAAGTGGTATAACAATCACTATTCGATCAGTGGTAAGGCCTAGGGCCTTGGAAATCGCTTGGACTACAGTGGACTAACAATAGTTAGGACGGGAGTAGCCCGCGGGATTCGGGTGCAGTGCCTAAAGCACACGCATGCACCAATGCAATGTCAATGATGCGTAAAAGTTATCGAGTTACAGTTTTAAGAGTCTTCCGACTGGACTAGAAGGACAAAACTTTAGACTTAGACACTAGAGGTGTAAACCTCTACAGGAGCATTGGCGTTCAAGAGTTACCTCACCAACAGGAAGGGGTGCACAGGTGCAAAGATGTGTCGGGTTTCGTCACGCAGTTCTATAGTGCCTGGAGATGAAGATGCTGCAGGCGTCCAGAAGAGAAGTGTCCGGTGCGGTCCAAGGGTGGATCGAAGTTGAAGAGTACCTGAAGGCAGAGGGGACAGAGTCTGGGTCACTAGCCAGTGACCAGGAAGGAACCAGGAAGGAACCAGGCAATGTCGGGCGCAATCAGGTTGATGTAGTGAAGCTTGTCTCCGCTGCCACGTGGACTCTGGGGCACCGAGGGTGTCCTGGAGTGGATCACGAGCTGACCCACAAAGGTTCTCGCTGGCGGCGGTGTCGGCTTCCGGATCAGAGTCAACAAACCTTGGCAAAGGCAACCCACGCAGGATTCAAAGATCGCTTAACACTCGGACCAGCAAGGTCAGAGTGGGTGCTCCTTTTCAGGGAAGTGAGGGCCAGTCTGGAGCAACCAGACCAGCTGTGTAAATTCTTAGGTTTGTCGGTTCTGGGGCCACTAGCCAATGGGCAAGTAACCGGACCAACGCGTCAAGCAGGAAAATGCAGAAGGGCCCCACGCAGCACTCGTGAAGTGTGGAGGGGTGAGCTTCAGTGCAAAAGCTGATCGGGGCTGGAGCTTCTCACGCTCTAATGCACAGCTTCGAGAAAGCCTCGGATGCTGCACAGTCAGCGCTTTGTAGTTTTTTCAAGATGGCCGCTCCCACGCTTCAGGTCACGTCCACGGGTCCCAGCTCTGCATAGACTGTGGATCGGGCTGTTGGAAGGCAGGATCGCTGGTTCTTGTTGATCTCTGTTGCTCAAGTTCTAGCGGGAACTGCAACAAAGTAAGCGTTGAGGTGCTGGATGGTGCCTGTTTGCACAGGGTGGTCACACCTTGACCACAAGGGAGATTCTTCAGTCTTCCACGTCGAGTGGGATGTCGAAGGGTCCAGAGTTTCGTTTCATAACTTTCAGTCAGGATAATCTGATGTGCATTGGCACTGCTCCCACCTATATTCCAAATCTGGGGGCTGGATTACCTGCTAGGTCCCTCCAATGGGTGGGACCCAGGAAGGGGGTGGTTACACCCCTTTCCCTTTGTCCAGTTTGCCGCCAGGACTGGGGCTGGAGTGCCCCAGAACCGGTTTGACTGGAATCTGCCAAGGGACACCTTGTGCGCCCCAGGCAGTGTCTAGTTTCTTTCAACCCTCCCTGCTACAATCCACTATCTCCTGTCTGGGGTGGTGTGACACCTCCCTGTGACAAGAGATCCTTTGATCAAGCCTCCTCTGCCGAGTTTCGGTCAGCAGCAGGAGGCCAGACTCATGTCTGTGGCAGCAGCGTCCATTTTGTGATGCTGGGGCTCTGGTTAGGATTAACCGCATTTGCAGTAAGTAACATGTCTTCCCCTCCTAGAGGGGTGGGATGCTGCCCCCGTCATCAGAACTGGTGAGGGGGTAGTATTCCATGTTGTATGACACCAAACACGACATGTTTTGATAAAGCCAAACCAAAGTTAGCAATAACCGCGAGGATTATAATGCACTTAAGAGTATATGGTATGGCAATACCCTGGAACAGCTATAAGGACATGGTTCCGAAATCTGCAGATAGGCTCAGCTCATGCTAGAGCACCATCTCACATAAAACCAAGCACTCAGCCTCCAGGATTGTTAAGGCCTGCCATAGGAGTGACTGATAGGTATATATGTGTCCAGATATAGGTTTAGACATAGTGTGGTTCTGAAAATTCTGGACTCGTGTAATACATTTTGTCGTAGCATGACGATTTTGGTATCAAAAGACCGAGAATGGCTAGTACACTATGTACAAGCATTTTCGTCACTTTCGAGTGACGAATTTACCTCGAAATCGTCATTTTCGTCCTGAACCCTTGGCTTCCATTTTGTGTACGGCAGCCATTTTGTGAGTTGCCCTCACATAGGCTTATAACTACAGCCAAATTCAATTCCAAAGGACAGGTACACCTTAATTGACTTCCCTGCGACCTGGGCAAGCTGGAACCATCGCCCCAGGCCGAACCTGCCCAGCCAGTTCCTTTCCCAGTGGCCGAGCGAGATAGCATCAAGGCACAGCCTACCATAAACCTTTTCATCGCACACACACCCTGCCTAATCTTGCTCACGCCTGTCCCTGTTTCTTTCTCTACGACTTGCTTTACGAGGAGGAGGTGCCCGTTTTTATTGGGGGTACACCGATATCTGATGAAAATGTTGGGCCTTGCCGGGTAATTTGTTGTGGGCTGGACGAATTGAAATGTGGGCTTGTCATCATGACTCTGCTTTTTCTTTGTAGTGGAAATATGTGAATGGTCAACAGTAATGCCAAGAATGTTTGCCTAAAGCTTAATATTTTGTATAAAAAGAGAAGCCTGGCTTTGTAAGATTGAGCAGTCTCCTGAGAATATACACGTGTTGTACTTCTAGGACGCCTGTTACTTGGTTGCAGCCAATAAATTCGATCTTTGACTTCACCTAGAAGACTCTGAGTTTCTGTGGTCTAGGCAGGAAAGTACCCGAAGTCTTAGGGTGTACCCTGACACCGCTGGGTTCCGAAAATCCCAGTACTTCAGCTGGCGCCCAGCGTGGGGCGATTCCAACGGTACCGGTCCAAGCCAGAGGTTCGTGAAGAGCTTCGTGTGAAAATTCTGGAGGAAGGCCACCACTTCATTGACCCCTGCATGTCGACGTGGTCCGAAAGTCTTTGCTGCGAGGTTTCCCGCTTCCCGACGGCTACGAAGGACTGCTGCCCTGGCTATCGCCCTGCTTTGGACCCTTGACGATTGGTAGAGCGAAACGATAGACGAGTCTTCTGGTGACGTCATCGATACCTCAGTTAAGTATAAGTGGAGCGTCTCCCAGTCCTTAGTTTGGTTCTTAGTTTTGGGTATCCCTTCGGGATCTTTGATTTGGAACTTGCAAGTACCAAAGCCGAAGGACTCGTGTATTCACGAGAATATCGTATTCGATAATCCTTTGAAGTTTGAAGCTAGACTAGAGAGCGAAGATGCCTGGTCTTAGCAGACTTGGAAATTTGTTTTGTCTTGGTTGTAATAATAGGGATTCCCGATTGGAGGACTCGTGTCCGGTTCCTCCGATTGGAACTCTGACGTATGAACTGTATGTGAAACATGGAGTAGGCCCCATCACATATAATGAAGTGTGGATTCGATACACCAGAAAGGATGGTGTTTTAAAATGGCCCCAATATGGTAGCTTTGACACGGAAATCTTAGATAACCTCGAAGTTAAACTCTTCAAGAAGAAAGCCCGGCCGGCGATGTTTGACTCTTTCCGCCTATGGCGTAAGGAAGCCAAACAGAAGGAAATTAAATTAGCAAAGAAAAATAATAGAGAAAGGGGTATCTCGATAATGCAAGCTGCCATGCAGTTTAAAGACAACGAAGAAGAACAGATGAGTGAGCAGTTGCACAGGCAACGTAAAATGGTAATCGATAAATGTTATCCAGTTTTGCCGCCTCTTCAGCAAGATGCAGCAAAACATTTGTTGAGTTCGCCACCCCCTTATGCGCAAAATGCTACGGCACCTCCGCAGCCTTTAGCTGCGCAACCTGTGGTTGCATTGCCTCCTGCTCCTCCACAGCACCCACCAGCTGCTCTTCAGTTGGCTCCTGCTCCTCCGGTGCAGCCTCCTCAAGGGCCACCGGCTTTGACATCTGCTCTGCCTTTTCTTCCTACAACTTTGACTACTATATCGACTACCACTCCTGGTATTCCTCCTGACACTGCCTCTGCGTCTGCCTTGCCTCACCCTGCTTTTCCGCTTGTCTTTTCATCGACTTCTCCTTCTGTTCGTCAGAGAGTGGCTAGTACTGTCACTAGTCTTCTGTATCCTCTCTTTGGAGCAACAAGTGCAACCCCTGTCTCTGAGCGTAAACAGTTGCGTAGTCAACTGCCTGACTCCAGGGAGGAGGAAACGTTGAATTATTTGGCACATAGATGGGTGACCGACCCGACAAAATATGGTCTAGAATCTGTTATGGATGTCTTCCATCAGTGGGAAGAACCAAAGCAGAGATACATTTTTGAGAAAATGTGTACTTTCCTTTCTGAGGATTTAGAGGAAAATGATATGGAGCCCAATCCGTCAGAGTTGTGCCGTATACGGTTCGAGTTTGGGAAAGGCGCAATTGTGGGTTCAGATGTTGAGAAAGCAGTTGCGACGTTGTTGTCGCTTAGGACTGAAGGTGTCTCTAAGTCGTTGTTTGAGTCTGATTCCTCTGTTAAGAAGAAGGGAAGACAATATCCCATGAGAGAAGTCCCTCCGGTATGGAAGGAAGCAGTACAGGCTGATGCGGGTCGTAATATTGATGCTGTACCAGCTCATTTTCAGCGTGTGTGGGTACATGTTCCATGGAAGCGAGCTGAAGTCTTGGCCCTTAAACAGACATTGCCTGATCCCCGCAAAAATCCTGCAGGGTATTACAAGGAATTGTCACAGACTGCCGGTTCATGCATCATGAATTTAGCCGATATAGACATGTTGTTTGGGAATGTTGTTCCACAGCCTTTATGGGGAAAGATTCGTCATGCAGATCATGATCAGGAGTTAGGTGACTCATGGGCTAATATTACTGCTGCAGATGGCCGACAAGTTGGTGGTGCTAAACCTGAGCCTTTAGTAGCAGATCTTCCTGGTAGGATCATTAATTACATGAAAACTTTAATGCCTGCGATGCATGTAAATTGGGATAAATTGTCTGCGTGTAAGCAGAAGAAAGATGAAACGTTGTCAGATTTCTTCACCAGGTTTGAAGAGACGTTTGTCAACCACAGTGGTCAAGATATGAGCACAGAAGGTGGTCAGCGATTGTTCGTCGATACATTTGTGCACAATCTGCTTCCCGAGTTGTGTAAGAAGTTAAAAGACTCAGAAAGTTCTTGGGCCGTTTCCTCTTCTGCACAGATATTGGCTACTGCACAGTACTATGAAAATAGGGTCAAAGACGAGAAAGATAGAGCAGAGAAGAAAACTAAAGAGTTAAAAACGAAGGTTCTTTTACAGCAAGCGTATCCGCCACGTAGTGGCCAGAATAGTGGTGGTCAGAGTAACTATCAGAATACCTATCAGTAGCCTCAACAGTATCAGAGGAACTCGCAAAGAGTCGAGTATACTCAACCACGTGTCCCTGTAGGTCCCAATCAGTGTTCATATTGTAAGGAAGAAGGTCATTTCAAGTATAGTTGTCCTATTTTGTTACAGCGTATGAATGGTGTTTCTGGCACAAGAGGTCGAGGTGTTCAACAAGCTCCTAGAGGTAGAGGACGTGGGAATTTACCCCAGAATGCATGTTCCCTTCCACCTCAGAATTCAATGAATAGTTTTGATCAGCAGAATAACGCGTCTGGTAGGACGGCTCAGTACTACGCTGATGATTACTATGCAGAAGATGAGAATATGGAAGGTAATGGTTGCTAGGACAGCCATAGACAAAGAGAGGGAGTTGTTTCAGTTCCAGTAGATCAGAGTGGACCTTACGTTGAGGTGATTACATCAGGTGTGTCGGAGCCTTTTCTGTTGGATACTGGTGCTACAAAGAGTTCTATTATGCACTCAAAACTCCCTGGCGCACCTTTGTCTGGCGAAATGAATGTTTCTGTAGGTTTTTCTGGCGCCCCGGTTAGGAACCCGATTTCTAGTCCTATGTCCCTTTCTGTTGGTCCTTGTGAATTTGAAGCAACCCCTTATTCTGACGACAGGTTGTGCTGAAAACTTGTTGGGATTGGATCTGTTAAAAAGATTGTATGCGACTTTGTACTGTTCTCCTTCGGGAGTACAACTTACACTAGGAAAGAAAGTGGTTTCCTCAATGTATTTGTCGAAGGACAAACTCCCGACAGAGTTGTCGTTTCTTCCTGATATTCTTTGGGCTACTGGTCCTAATGATGTGGGTCTTTTGGAAATACAGCCATATGTTGTGACGTTGAAAGCTAATGTTAAAATGCCACGCATTCCCCAATACAAGATTTCTAGTGAAGGTGAAAAAGCGTTACTAGCGATCGTTTACGATCTTATTGAAAAAGATGTGATTGAAGAGACAAGAGGCAACGTTTGCAATAGTCCTGTTCTGCCTGTTTTGAAACGTACTGATCCTTCTCAGCCACCTGTATACAGATTCGTAATTGATCTTAGAGAGGTCAATAAAATAGTTGTGCCACAATTTCCAGTTGTTCCTGATATCACTGCCCTATTGACTATGATTCCAGCTTCTGCGACCTGGTTTTCGGTGATTGACTTGAAGAATGCTTTCTTCAGCATCCCGATTGCCGAGGAGAGTAGGGATATTTTTGGCTTCAGTTTAGGAGGACGAAGCTTCCGCTTTAAACGCGCTCCCCAAGGCTACTGTGAAAGTCCATCGATATATAGTCAAGCTCTAAAAACACAGCTTGATACGATTGTTTTACCTGATGGTGCTACTCTTGTACAGTACGTCGACGATTTACTTGTCGCTGCAGATACTGAGGAGATTTGTAAAGAAGCCACATTGTCATTGTTGCGTCATCTGTGTGATTTGCATCACAAGGTGTCACTTTCCAAGTTGCAATATTGTCGATAAGAAGTGACCTACCTAGGTCATCTCTTATCGAAGGAGGGAAGGAAACTGACCACAGAAAGAATTCAGGCAATAGCGAAATTGAGTGTGCCAAGAACACAGAGAGAAGTACGTGCTTTCTTGGGTATTACATCATATTGCAGACAATGGATACTGAATTTTTCGTTGATGGCCAAACCTTTGGTGGCATTAACGTGTAAAGATACACCGAATCCCCTTCCATGGTCTGAAGAGTGTCAGAAAAGTTTTTCCGAATTGCGCACAGCATTATGTTCGGCTCCTGTGTTGGGTACCCCCGACTACAGTAAGCCCTTTACATTGTATGTGCACGAGAAAGAGGATTGTGCATTGTCAGTGTTGACACAGTTGTTCGGAGACAAGCAGCGTCCATGTGCGTATTTTTCGTCGACTTTGGATCCGGTAGCTAAAGCATTGCCGAGTTGTTTAAGAGCAACAGCGGCAGCAGCTGTTTCTATTCAACAGTCTGCTGGTTTAGTGATGAATAATACGTTAATTGTGATGGTTCCACATGCAGTGGACACGTTGTTAAACAGAACCAAGACACAGCACTTAACTAGTGCTCGATTGTCAGGTTACGAGTTGACATTGTTAGCGAGTCATGTGCACATAAAAAGATGCAACACACTCAACCCAGCTACGTTGTTGCCGATTGTAGAGGAATTAGATGCTTCAGAACAGCATGATTGTTTTCTTAGAACAGAGGAAGAAACGAAAGGTAGAATAGACCTCAAAGATACTCCTCTTGCAGAGTGTGAAGGTACCTTATGGGTGGATGGTTCATGCTTCAAGCTTCCAAATGGTGATACGACTGCAGCATATGCTGTCACGACTTTGCATACGATTGTTGAAGCTGCACGTATCCCACATAATTCAGCCGAAGCAGCGGAGTTGATTGCACTTACACGAGCATGTGTGTTGTCGAAAGGAATGAAAGTGACTATCTATACAGACAGCCAGTATGCATTTGGTGTGGCTCACAGTTTTGGACGATTGTGGAAAGAACGTGGGTTCCTGACTTCGCATGGAGCTAAGATACAGCATGGTCAGTTGGTGAATGAGCTTCTTGAGTCACTGACATTACCGTTACAAGTTGCGATTGTGAAGTGTAGCGCACACAAGAAAGTGACTGATGATGTTGGTCGTGGTAATGCATTTGCTGACGAAATCGCAAAAGAAACAGCGAGGAATGTGATGAGTCGAATGTATGTTGCGGGTCCTGCAAGATGGGTTGGTGATGTTGGTATGTGTGAAGACACGATAGAGAGTGTGAAATCGATTCAAGCTGAAGCTACAGAGAAAGAATTGAGTGTGTGGAGAGAAAGTACGGGTAAAATGGATGCCAATGGTTGTTGGATTGAGTTGTCAGAGCATCAGAGATGGTTGTTACCCGATGCGTATGTGCTTGCAGTGGTTACAATGGCGCATGGGATGGCTCACTTCAGTGTGAAAGGGATTTGTAAGTTGTTGGCTCCAGTATGGCAAAATGCTGGAATTCCTAAGTGTGCAGAGAATGTGTTCAAGAATTGCATCGTGTGTCTGAAATACAATCCTGGTAGGGGAACCCCAACTCCAGCTGGTCATTTTGCACCTCCTACGTATCCGTTCGAGGTTTTGCAGCTAGATTTCATCCACATGGAAAGGTGCAACAATTTAAAATACGTACTCGTTGTTGTTTGTGCCTTTTCAAGATGGGTGGAAGCCTATCCACTAAAGGACAATACTGCCTTACTCACAGCTAAAGCCCTTGTGAAAGAGTTCTTCCCCAGATTTGGAATGCCGAGAATGGTCTGGAGTGACAATGGGAGTGAATTTGTGGGTCGAGTGATGAAGAAAGTATGCAAAGGGTTAGGCATTCATCAGAAATTTCACGCTGCAAATCACCCCCAATCAGCTGGACTAGTAGAATGCTACAATGGCACGTTAAAACTTAAACTGGCCAAAATTCAAGCGAGCTCTGGTCTTAAATGGCCTGACGCTCTGCCCTTAGCACTCCTATCAACAAGAATGACTGTGCATTTGCGAGTAGGACTTAGTCCCTATGAGATCGTTTTTGGCCGCCCGGCCAACATATGGGGAGTGCCAAGGCCCACAAAGTTCAGTGAAATCGAACACCCTGTTTTGCTTGACTATTTGTACGAATTGACGGCTAAATTGCGTGTTTTACACCAACAGGTTCACGATACTCTGCCTCAGGTCTCTGAAGCTCCAGGACACCCCATCGATCCTGGATCCTGGGTTCTGGTGAAAAACTTTCAGCGAACAAAGAACGACCAGCCCAGGTGGACCGGCCCACACCTCGTCCTTCTTTCAACAAGATCAGCTGTTCGAGTGGAAGGAAAGAAGCACTGGATCCACGGTGTACATTGTAAGAGGGTGCCTTTGCCTCTGCCGTACGACCGGTGGGTCCAGGAGGGTGTCGCCGACTCAGAGACTGAAATCGTGCCTCGTTTTCTGCCTTTCAGTGATGCACGTGTAAAAGGAACACTTACTGAAAAAGAGAGTGACAATATTTTGCAACCAACTGTATCACCGTCAGTTCGATTGGACACTACAGAACCTGAATTCTTGTTCCGAGACCAGACAATACCGGGAAAACAACGATATAATCAGAGGCCGAGAACTACAAACTAATAAAATTGTCTTTCTAAGAACTATTTTTGAGAGTGCAGCTCTCTCATCTGAGAAACTTTTTTTTAATTTTTGTTTTTCGAACCACCATCCGGGTTCCGCTGTAGGGTCGCGGTTGCCCAAAGTCTTCGGGGTGCAGCTGAAGACGTTAGGTCGACAGTTCTGGTTGGTCTAAGGGAGTTGCCCTGGACTGACAGAAGCATTCCTTAGCATAGAACACCCAACCATCGCGAGCAGCATATTATAGAGGATGGAGTTTTTCGAGATGGAGAGACCTGCCAAAGAAATGAACTTTAAAAGCAGAATATGTAAAATGATGACCAAGAAAAGCTTTTTGATATTGTGCATTTTCATGTTATTCAGCGTAATTATGTTTTTGATAGGATATGTTTTATTCTCTTTTCGAGTGACATTTGCACCCACTACATCGCCCATACCTCCTCCTGCTACTGTTTCCTCACATTCTTTTCAACCCCTTCCTGAACACGAATCCGCTAGGAGATTAGAGTTTATTAATAACTCCTTCGTTCAGCTTTTGCACCAACACCAACTAGTAATGAACACGACTAACTGTTGGGTGTGTGGTCTTATGCCTCACACAACGGATAAAGGTATCCCTTATCTGGTCCTGCCATTCAGCCACAATGGTTCTGTGTGGGCATACAGAACAATGTTCATCTACGCACATGAAGTCTATCCCCTACGTTCTGTAACAGACAATCCTAAGAATAGTGCTCTAGTTAAGGGTATAGTAGACATGATTAAGGAAGATAGTTCCTATGAGGCTATCCCAAGAGATGAGACACTAGTATATATAGGATGGAACGTGACTGGATATGGAGCTACTCTGAGTGAGAAACAGCAAGCTAAGAGATCTTCCCCGATTTGGATTGTACCCCATCAGGGTCACCTGTGTCTGCAAGGTACTGGCAAGAATCCCAGAGCTCAGTTAGGGAAGAGTATCTGTACTGAAACGTATGTTTTTGCGTCTCAGACTTCCCCTTCGTTCCTAGCAGCTAAGGGTACCTATTTCATCTGCCATGATAGAGCCTATACATGGTTGCCCCCTGACTTTTCGGGCACATGTTTTGTTTCGTTCCTGTTACCTCCCACCTACACAGCTGCGGCAGATTACCACAAGACAAGGATAGTTAGAGGTGTCTTGAGTAAAGAAGACACTGCAGGACAAGAATTTGGGGACTTCGTAAAGGGTTTTCTGCCGTTCTGGGGACCCATGGTTAATAGCAGGAACATAAGGCAATTGACAAGGGTGGTTGAGTCCACCGTAGTTGAAACTGCCGGTGCCCTTAGTAACTTGACTGCTGAGCTCCAGTCGGATCGTCTTATGACCCTTCAAAACAGGGTCGCGTTAGACGTCATACTTGCAGACCGAGGTGGGGTATGTAAATTGATCCAATCGAGTTGCTGTGTTTTCATTCCAGATAACGCTCCAACAGTGTACCAGGCCATCTCCAAACTGCATAAGATTTCCGAATCTATTCATGTGGATAAAGGAGATTGGTCATTGATGGGATGGTTCTGGGAACTGATATCCGCCTGGGGATGGAAAATTCTGATGGTCATTGGGATGGTCTTAGCCATTCTTTTCCTGTTCTGTCTGTGCGTGCAGTGTGCTCCTGCAATATGTGGCCTCTGTGCCACTTCATGTGTAAGGAAACCTGTATCAAGAGACGAGCTAAGTAATAGAATGATGTTACAGCAACATCTCAATGACTTTAGGAATATAGACCTGGACTCAGATTAGCATGAGGATAGGTTAATTGCCTATGTAAGGGCAAAAGGAGGGTTTGTGGTTTTGAAAATTCTGGACTCGTGTAATAAATTATGTCGTAGCATGACGATTTTGGTATCAAAAGACCGAGAATGGCTAGTACACTATGTACAAGCATTTTCGTCACTTTCGAGTGACGAATTTACCTCAAAATCGTCATTTTCGTCCTGAACCCTTGGCTTCCATTTTGTGTACGGCAGCCATTTTGTGAGTTGCCCTCACATAGGCTTATAACTACAGCCAAATTCGATTCCAAAGGACACGTACACCTTAATTGACTTCCCTGCGACCTGGGCAAGCTGGAACCATCGCCCCAGGCCGAACCTGCCCGGCCAGTTCCTTTCCCAGTGGCCGAGCGAGATAGCATCAAGGCACAGCCTACCATAAACCTTTTCATCGCACACACACCCTGCCTAATCTTGCTCACACCTGTCCCTGTTTCTTTCTCTACGACTTGCTTTACAAGGAGGAGGTGCCCGTTTTTATTGGGGGTACACCGATATCTGATGAAAATGTTGGGCCTTGCCGGGTAATTTGTTGTGGGCTGGACGAATTGAAATGTGGGCTTGTCATCATGACTCTGCTTTTTCTTTGTAGTGGAAATATGTGAATGGTCAACAGTAATGCCAAGAATGTTTGCCTAAAGCTTAATATTTTGTATAAAAAGAGAAGCCTGGCTTTGTAAGATTGAGCAGTCTCCTGAGAATATACACGTGTTGTACTTCTAGGACGCCTGTTACTTGGTTGCAGCCAATAAATTCGATCTTTGACTTCACCTAGAAGACTCTGAGTTTCTGTGGTCTAGGCAGGAAAGTACCCGAAGTCTTAGGGTGTACCCTGACACCGCTGGGTTCCGAAAAACCCAGTACTTCAATAGGTATACTATATCTAAGCAAGGGGTGATTACACCACCTTGCCCCAGCTGAGGGATCAGCCAGTTGTGTCGATTTAAGTACCAGCCAGGGGTGGCAAAAGATATGCTGCAGCCCCTGGTAGGCCTTGGATGCACCTATGCCCTGGGCACCTATAGTGCACTGTACAGGGGCTGACAAGGTGTCCAGTACCAAATTGGTGATGTACCTAAAGTACATGTCTGTGAATTTAGAGAGAGAACATCAGGCTGTGGGTCTGATTAGCAGGCCCACAGCCACATTAAGTCGAAAACCAGTGAAGCAAAAAGCAAAAATTGGGGTGACCATAGGATAGCGGACCCTACTCTCCTACATAACCGCCCCCCCCAAACGCAGGGACATTAAACTTAACCTTGACCAGATAAGTCTTCATGTTCTAAGTGGAAATACCTGGAGAGACCATCTGCATTGCCATGGTCAGTCCCTGGTCTGTCTCCACTGTAAAGTCCATCCCCTGTAGGGAAATGGACCACCTGAGCAGTTTGGGATTTTCACACTTCATCTGATTAAGCCACAAGAGGGGCTTATGGTCTGTCTGTATTAGGAAGTGAGTGCCAAACAAGTATGGTCTCAACTTCTTCAGGGCCCAAACCACAGCAAAGGCCTCCCTCTCAATGGCTGACCAACGTTTCTCTCTAGGGGTCAGCCTTCTGCTAATGAAAGCAATGGGCTGGTCTTGACCATCTACATTAAGTTGTGAAAGCACAGCTCCCACTCCCAACTCAGAAGCATCTGTTTGGACAATAAACTCTTTGGAGTAGTCAGGACTCTTCAGGATAGGTGCAAAGCACATGGCCTTCTTCACGTCATCAAATGCCTTTTGACAGCTAACTGTCCACTGAACCTTTTTGGGCATCTTCTTGGATGTCAAATCATTTAATGGTGTCACAATGGACCCATAGTTCTTTACAAACTTCCTGTAATACCCAGTCAGGCCCAAGAAGACTCTGACTTGTGTCTGGGTAGTTGGAGGAGTCCAGTCCTGTATGGCCTGTATTGTGCTCTCCAATGGTTGAACCTGACCCCTACCTACTAGGTGGCCCAGGTACACAACCTTGCTCTGCCCTATCTGGCACTTAGTAGCCTTGATAGTCAGGCCTGCCTTTTGCAGGGCCTCCAGAACCTTCTTCAGGTGGATCAGGTGATCCTCCCAGGTAGAGCTAAAGACAGCAATATCATCTAGATATGCTGCACAAAAGTCATCCAACCCAGAAAGGACTTGATTCACCAACCTTTGGAAGGTGGCAGGTGCATTCTTCAAACCAAAGGGCATCACCACAAACTGATAATGCCCACTGGGGGTAGAGAATGCTGTCTTGGCTTTAGACTCCTCAGCTAACCTGATTTGCCAATAGCCAGCTGTCAAGTCAAATGTGCTCAGAAATTTGGCAGAAGCCAACTTATCAAGGGGATGCTTACACTGGTTGGTGGCGAGCACGACATGAACATTTATAGCAAGACGCCCAAGACAAGAGGCGCCGCTCTGGCAGCACGCTCCTAACTTGAGAAACTGGTTGATTGAAAATACTAACAGATGTATTAAATAGAAAGGTTGTTGTTCTTTTCTTGTCCTTGAGGTAAGCAGCACGCTGACAGAATTGATTGAAGATTATTCACGAATTTCATTTCCAAATACACACAATGCAATATGAGGAAATCAGCAAAAGCACTGAAGCAAGGGCAGATACGTTCGCCTTCCAAGAGGGGGAGGCGTCCAGGATTTATTCTTTAATACAAGAGGAGATAGACCAAACCTCCTCCAATAGGAGCAAGGCACAAAACTTAAAACAATTGCTATATATCTCCAAAAGACATGTGAACCAGAAACTGCACGCCAGCACATTGATTCGTTACCATAAAATGCAACGCATACCGAGAGGGCTGCGCATAGCTCTGAAGCCATCCCTATGCAAAAATTCTAAGGCTTTTCAAGATAAATGGTACGCGATATTGAATAAATGTTCGCTAGACCTGATATTGTTGATTATTGAGGAACTTTTAGGAATTTTACTTGAATTAAACAAGGAAATGGAGGAGTTATCAGATGAATTGTCCAGAATGATGAATGCAGAAGAACTAGCTTCAGTCTTGAAGGACATCAATGAACAAATTGAAAGACACACCCAAGATATCAACGAGCGGAAGATCAGAAAGTTCAAACGCGACACGTTGGACTACAAATTAGGGGAGGTGTACACATGGGCAGATGTGTACGCCCAGAGGAGGAGAAATCACCCCTACACACCTTATACAGACACTTCCTCGTCAGGAAGTGATATGTCCAATAAACCATCATCTAATAAGAGTCAAATGTCCAAGAGAGCACTCATCACCACTCAAGAGGGAACAACTACAGACGCAAGACCCACAACGTCGACAGACACAAACACTACAGAGGTGCCTTTTTTAGAGCAAAGCCCCGCCTTAACAGACGACCCAGGAGGGGAAAAGGATGCTCCAAGCACAAGAAGCGTGACCATGAAAATCAAAGAAAAAGAGAAGAAGAAAGTAGCAGTCAAGAACACTTAGTAATCAATATTTCTGACTATAAAATCACAGATCAAGAACTTGCAATGTTACAGAAAGGTACTTCTTTTGTCCCTACTACTCGAACGAACTCTTTAGAATTAGAAGTGAGCTTTTTTAAACTGATGCGTAAACTAAGGTTACGACACTTTTTTGACAACACAATGTCCAAACCAATGACCCAAGAACCTGACCAACTTACAGGCCTACGACCCAAAGGCACGTTCATGGCTCCTATGAGCCACAAGACTGTAGACCTATTTGAGACGATAGTAAAACAAGATTTGAATAAAATCAAATGTGACAAAAAGTGAGAAGAAATTTAACCAACAAGGATTTAAGCATATTGAGGAATCTAGCAAATAATCCAGATATAACTTGTGTTAAAGCAGATAAGGGCGGTGGCCTGGTAGTAATGAACACTTCAATGTATCAAAAGAAAGTCATGGAGCATTTATCTGATACGAACACCTATGCCGTTCTAGAGTACAATCCCACTCAAGAATACATGGAAAAAACTCACAGACATTATCATGAGAGCAAAGGAGAATGGAGTGATATCCGAAAGAACCAATAATTTTTTGATTAGGTCTAACCCAAAAAGTCCTACGTTCTACATGACGCCTAAGGTGCACAAGAACTTGTTTGGCCCACCGTTACGTCCTATCGTCTCTACTAAGAATAGTATTCATGAACCCACAGGCCAACTGATCGACAAATATTTGCAACCAACAGTGCAACAGATGGTCACCTACATTAGAGACACTACTGATTTCTTGACGAGACTTAACATGCTACAAATAGGGATGAATGAACACTTGGTACTCTGCACAGCGGATGTTAAATCCTTATACACCTCAATTCCGCATTGAGCAGGAATTGAGGCCATGGAGGAAGCAATATTGACAACAGACTATGACCAGCCCTTTGAGGTTTTTCTCATGGAACTGATAGTTTTCACGCTTTATCACAGCTACTTTAGAGTCGACGACACTTGGTACCAACAATTGGTTGGGACTTCTATGGGCAACTGTGCCTCCCCAGTGTATGCAAACATTTATATGAGATCATATGAAGAACAGAACATACTGAACAACCCCGCATGGACAGACAATTTAAAAATGCTGGTTCGTTATATTGACGATATTTTCATCCTATGGAAGGACACTAAGGAATCATTGGAAATTGCACTTACAGAATTGAACACGAAAAATGAACGAATACAATTAACATGGGAAATACCGGAGACCACCATCACCTTCCTGGACGTACGGGTCAACCTACGCCCAGGGGGGATAGAAACTGAAATGGATCGAAAAGACACAGACAGGAATAATACCCTACATTTTCAGAGTTTCCACCAAGAGCCATTGAAGCTCCACCTACCTATATCACAAATGATGAGGGCTAAAAGGATCATTTATGACCCAAACAAGACAAAAATTAAGCTAAAAGAAATAGGAGACAGGTTTCGCACAAGAGGTTATCCTGACACTGTGATTAAACAATCAGAAGAGAAAGTTACCAACTTACAAAGAGCGGATTTGTTGAAAATACGCACCAAAGATAAAGAAAACAGAATGACCATTGTGTCCAAATACTCCACGGTGAGTTATAGATTTAAGAAAATCATCAGAAGCCACTGGAACATTTTAAAAGCTGAACCAGATTTAAAAAATGTCTTTGATGAGCAACCTATCTTCGCTTTCACCAGAGGTAAAAATCTTGGGGAACTACTAAAATTGTAAACGAATACAGAGGGAATTTTCCGTGGAACAAGACCATGCTTGCAGTGTGGTCACTGTAATAACATCATCAGAGGATATCGTTTGACACACCCGATGAAAGGACACCAAATCAAACTTCGTGTCAATGCCACCTGTGATACCGCCAATGTCATATACATGCTAAAGTGCCCGTGTGGGAAGGTGTACGTTGGAAAAACCACACGGAAAATGAAAATAAGACTATATGAACATAAGTCGAACATTAGAACAGGCAATGAAAAATCTTCCATAGCAGTGCACTTTAAAGAATTCCATCACAACGTGTCTCAATTGCAATTCCTTGTCCTTGAAGTGATCGAAAAAAAGGAAGGACGGGACAATAACACTTTTATATTGCAAAGAGAAAACAATTGGATGTACTTATTAAATTCACACAAACCGTTTGGTCTTAACGACCGGACCGAGTTTACATGTTACCTATGAACGCCTTTTTGAGCATTGAAGTACAGTAATTTGTCCCCAGCCTTGCACCTATAGGAGTGGTTGTGGGATATTTACATTTAGAACAGTAAATTGGTATGTAGATTCACATTTTTTATTCTTTCTGCACATGCAACCTTGAGCACAGTTTTTGGGAATAGTTGCTATGTTGTGTTTATTAAAATGAATATTGAACGATGCCGCGAGTGTTGCGCAAATCTGATTGGCCAATCCTCCGATCAAGTGGTCGGAAGATGGGCCAATCCGAACATGTGTTACATTAGATGCATAGACCTTTCAACAGAAAAACAGCATGATAGGCGGCCATGCGCGACTGTCGAATTTACGCCAAGTAAATGGAGAAAGGTTGGAGGAGACGCTTCGCGTCTTATCAGTAAGTGTGTATAACATAGTAAATGGCACGTTTGAAACCACGCGCTTTAATATTATGCTAACAGTCGATGCTCATTACACATTTTATTCTTTTTAGGACCATTGACATTGTTCCATAGATATTTACGAATTCACGTGAGTGCCGAAGGGCAATGTTTTGTTATTGTGATCACTGCACACCGTCACTTGGGGTTAAGCACGCATGCACACTATGGGCTAGATGTAGGTAATTTGATTTTACTGATTCTTAAATACCGAATTTTACCGATTCGGTATTCAAAAATCGGTAAATGAGATGTAGGGAAAAAATCGGTATTTTTTACCGAATCGGTAAAATTCGGTATCGCACAATCGGAAATTACCGATTCGGTATTTACCGAATCGGTATTTACCGAATCGGAATTCCCAATGCATTCCTATGGGCCTTTTGGCTCATAGGAATGCATTGGGAATACCGAATCGGTAAATACCGATTTGGTAAATACCGAATCGGTAAATACCGAATCGAACTGCAAGCAAAAGTGAAACTTAACACAACAGCCAATCAGGTGCAACCACCCTCCCCCTTCCTACCAGGAAGTGGCTACACAGGCAGCTGCAAGTAATTAGAAGGTTCTGGAGAGGCAGTTGGAGCAGAGAGACTGGGAGCAGCAGCAGACAGAGTTTGTGCTCTTTTCAAATTAAAACATGGCAAGCAGCAAGGACACAGAGCAGGCTGAAAGGAAAAGAAAACTCAAATTCAGCAGCATGGAGCTACAGGTCCTTGTTGAGGAGGTGGTTAAGGTTCACCACAGACTTTTTGGGAAGCAGTCCCTTATTGTGCCAGAATCAGCAAAAAGGAAGATTTGGCTGGAAATCCTGGAGAAAGTAAATGCAGTGGGAGTGACCACCAGAGTCACTGAAGATTTAAAAATGAGGTTCTATGACCTAAGGAGCCTCACAAAAAAGAAATTGGCTGACCACCACAAACAGGCCTCCCAAACAGGTGGTGGAAAGAACACTGCACCCCCCTCACCGACCTGGAGGAGATGGTAGCCACAACCCTGGAGCCTGAAAGTGTCCATGGACTGGGAGAAGTGGACAGCTCGGCGAAAGCTGCAACTAAAACAGGTAAGATGCATGCACAGCAATCCCCCTCACACCCTCATCCATCCCTCACCCCTTGCAGCTAAGTTACCCCAGTCTCAGGGTGTCTGTGCCAAACTGTAGCAATGCATCATGGTACACGTAGTCAGTTAATGAAAGAGCATGTCACACAGCACTGTAACCACAAAGTTATTCAAATGAATGCAGACATAATGAAGGGCAGGCAGCATGTACTAAGTGCTATTACATATGTTTAATTGTAGTGGCTGTGAGACATTTGCACCTAGCTGGTATGTGCTCATATGTCCACAGGTCACACATCCAGAAGGCAGTCTCAGGAGGCAGAAGGCACGGCACCCGAGAGGGATGACAGTCATGAGCCAGGTCCCAGTGCATCACAGGACACAGGTGTTCCGAGTGGGCAGGCACCTTCCCAAGAACCTGACGTCAGTGAAGAAATGCAGGCCTCCCCAATACCAACACAGTCCCCACTATTGCTTTCATCACCCGAAATGCCAGCATCCTTGGAGGTAGAAACACCTGCTGCACACCCTAGCAGGAGGCATGTTGTTTCCCCACTGCTGGAAATGGAGACAGCTGCTGGTGAAATGGTGGGTGAAGAGTCACACAACTTGGCTGAAGCTGCCATCTCTGTCACACTGCAGCCCAGCACAGAGCCTGTACCAAGTACCACTAGACGGCGCACAGTACAAGGAAGGAGTGTAGGTGCACGTGGGGAGAGGTCCAGTGTCTTCCAAGGCCTGGAGGGATCCATGGTCAGGATTCAGAGGATGCAGGGCTAGGGCATCATGGCCTGTCAAAGACAAATGCAAAACCTCAATATAAACATGCAGGAAATTGGGAAGGGCATCAGGGAGCTGCTGGAAGTGAACAGGAGCATGGCAACAGGCATACAGGACATGTCACAATCCATGCAGCAAGGGGTGGTGATGGACAGAGTCTCTGAATTAAGCAGAGTACTCTCACCCAGTCAAGAGATCAGGGCTAGATCCAACACCATTTTTTAGCTCATTGCACCATCCCAGTTTCAGAACCTGGCTGTATGCAAATTAGTCTGTCCCTGGCCCAGTGCATCATGGGAACAGGGCAGACCAGACTACAAAAGCCAATTCTTACACTGGGAAGGAAACAAGCTTCCGGGGACCGGTTTCTGCCATTTCAGGCGTCTTCGGCCCGGCTTACTTGAATCCTGATGGTGCAATGAGCAAGGGACTCACATCTGAGTATACCCTTCCACGCTTAGGGTGGACAAAATAATTTACAACAAGGGGTGGTGATGGACAGAGTCTCTGAATTAAGCAGAGTACTCTCACCCAGTCAAGAGATCAGGGCTAGATCCAACACCATTTTTTAGCTCATTGCACCATCCCAGTTTCAGAACCTGGCTGTATGCAAATTAGTCTGTCCCTGGCCCAGTGCATCATGGGAACAGGGCAGACCAGACTACAAAAGCCAATTCTTACACTGGGAAGGAAACAAGCTTCCGGGGACCGGTTTCTGCCATTTCAGGCGTCTTCGGCCCGGCTTACTTGAATCCTGATGGTGCAATGAGCAAGGGACTCACATCTGAGTATACCCTTCCACGCTTAGGGTGGACAAAATAATTTACAACAAGGGGTGGTGATGGGATGGTGCAGTGAGCTAAAAAACGGTGATGGATCAAGCCCTGATCTGTTGACTGGGTAGGAGTGTTCTGATTAACTCAGATACTCTGTCCATCACCACCCCCTTTTTGAAATAATTTGGCCACCACAAGTGTGGAAGGGTATGCTCAGACATGAGTCCCTTGCTCACTGCACCATCAGGATTCAAGCAAGCCGGGCCGAAGACGGCTGTAATGCCAGAAACCGGTCCCCGGAAGCTTGTTTCCTTTCCAGTGAAGAATTGGCTTGGTAGTTTGGTCTGCCCTGTTCCCATGATGCACTGGGCCAGGGACAGACTAATTTGCATATAGCCAGGTTCTGAACTGGGATGGTGCAGTGAGCTAAAAAACGGTGATGGATCAAGCCCTGATCTGTTGACTGGGTAGGAGTGTTCTGATTAACTCAGATACTCTGTCCATCACCACCCCCTTTTTGAAACAATCCATGCAGCAACTGTGCACAAAACTGGACTCTGAAATTACTTCAAGGCGCAGGGAGAACCAGCGTGCCGAGAGAACTGAGAAATCTATACACCGCCTGGCAACAGCCACATCCCTGCTATGCAGACGTAGCATGAATAGTCAGGAAGTCCTGACTCATAACAGCAATCAGCTCACAAGGGGCATTGCCGGAATGACCGGTGCACTGGAGGCTCTACTCAATGCCCAAAGTGCACAAACTGCTGCAATTGACGTGCCAGACACTGAAGGTAGCACCAGTAGGAGCAGCACGGCAAGCCCCCATGTCGTAGAGACAAGGAGGAGCAGCAGGCGACAGGGTGAGGCTACAGGCCAAACGCCCAGTGAACAGGTTGAGCCACATACACCTGCTAGTGCAAAGCGTGGCCGAAAATAAACAGTTGATAATATGGCCTACTGCCATTGGACATTATAATCATAGATCACAAAGTTTAAGTTGCAAATTTGTGCCATTTCAACCTGCCTAGTGACAATATACAACTATGGTGGGTGGATTCAACACCTGTGTGTGTGTGTTTGCTCACTGTGAGCATTGCTGTGAAATGCTTACTGTTGCACTTTTGTTCTTTAACATACCTGGAAAGATACTAAATTAAACAGAAGCTTGTGCTTTCAATATAGGTTTCAGTGTCATCACTTACTCAGAAATAGTTGCGTGTTATTTCCTCACGTCTGTATCTGCCATCACTTGGTGTTGACACTCCAGCAGGTTGTGTTTCAGGCACAGCAATGTCGTCGTCATGATCCTCATAGTCTGACAACTCCACCTCAGTCCCCCTCTTCACAGCAAGATTGTGCAACATGGCACAGGCAGCAATGATCTTACAGCAGGTGATGGGGGTATACTGCCTTGCACCTCCGCTCTTGTGCAGGCATCTGAACCTGCTTTTCCAGATACCAAATGTTCTCTCAACAACATTGCGTGTGCTCTTGTGTGCCCGGTTATATCTCCTTTGGCTGGGTGTTGAGGGGTTGAGGTAGGGGGTGAGTATGAAGGAGCGGAGGGCATATGCACTGTCTCCTAAAAGAAAATGGGTATGATTTAATCACATGCATACATGTACTGCTTACTGCAATAGGTGTTATAGGGGTCGCACACTGTGTCTTACCTAGGAGGTATCCTTCACCAAATTCACCTGCAGTCAGCCGTGCATAGATGCCACTGTTTTGAAATATATAGGAGTCATGGGTACTCCCAGGGAATTTTGCCACAAGGTCAGTAATGGCGAACTTTGCATTGCAGATCACCTGCACATTGATGGTGTGGGTGGACTTCCTATTCCTGTAGATATATTCTGTGGCAGCAGGGGGACAAATGGGAATGTGCGTGCTATCAATGCAGCCAATGATATTGGGGAAACGTGCCATCTGGTAGAAGTCTGATTTTGTTTGGACCAGTTCAGCATGGGTTGCAGGAAATGATATGTAATGCTCCATCCTCTGTAACATTGCGTCAAGGAATTTGTGGAAAAACCTTGACAGGCTGCTCTGAGTCACCCCACCTACCGCAGCAACCACACTCTGGTAGCTTCCAGAGGCAAGCAGGTGTAGGCTGCACAGCACCTGCACGTGGGGAGGAATAGCGTGTGCCCTTGGGGTAGTGTGCTCCAACAGTGGGTGGAGGTCCCTGATGAGGTCAGTGATGGTGTCTGGGGCCAATCTGTACCTCTGGAGTATCTCTGCCTCTGTGAGCATGAACAGGGTTATCCTCTGTCTGTAGACCTGCTCCTCTCTCTGCCATTCCCTCTCCCCTTCCTCCTGTAGCCTTAGCCGTCTTGCAATCACATAAAATGCCGCCATTGTGCAAGAAGAATTGCATTTTGGGTCCATTTTTATAGGTTGCACCTGTTTACCACCTGATTCCAATCCATGGTAAATACCGACTCTTAAATACCGAAATTGTAGCAAAATCGGTATTTCAGAGCTTCCCTACATCTCAATATCCATTTTTACCACTTCTTACTTACCGAATCGGTAATTTACCAATTCAGTAAATTTACCGATTCGGTAAATATTACCGATTCGGTAAATTTACCGATTCGCAAACCTTTGCGATTCGGTAAATTTACCAATTCGGTAATATTTCCGATTCAGAATTTTACCGATTCGGTAACTTTACCGATTTGGTAAATTTACCGATTCGGAGGATTTTCGGTCTCCTACATCCCGAAAGCTAAATACCGGTCGGTAACGGCCGAAAATACCGATTTAACGGCCTTCCTACATCTGGCCCTATGTTTGTTACAGCCGTTAACGTATCATGTAATGCAATGTATAGATTATACATGCCCGAATATTGACAGCGTTATTATTATACCTTGTTTCAGCTGGTTGTCCCTGATGAAGGGCCGTTAAGCCCGAAATGCATTGAACAAATGGATTTTTCTGATATGAAATGAATACCAAGAATGTTAAGAGGATATGGAATGAACTTTTGAAGAATTTATGAAGTAAAATAAGTTCAGTGGAAAGTTGAACCTTGTTTTGTGGATTATTTGAGGAGGAATTCTGGTAACTCCAGGAGAACTTTAAAGTTGTGCGTCAGGGGATGCTTACACTGTTTGGTGGCGAGCACGACATGAAAACTTATCAATGAGCTCATCTGCCCTTGGAATGGGATGAGCATCTGTCCTAGTGACAGCATTGAGACCTCTATAGTCCACACAACATCTAATTTCTTTCTTTCCATCTTGGGTATGAGGTTTTGGCACAAGGACTACTGGGCTGGCCCAGGGGCTCTCTGATGGCTCAATCACTCCAAGTTCTAACATTTTCTGCACCTCAGACTTTATACAATCCCTGACATGGTCAGGTTGCCTGTAGATCTTATTCTTCACAGGCAGACTGTCACCAGTGTCCACCTCATGGGTGCACCAGTTAGTTTGACTGGGTGTAAGTGAAAACATGTGTCTATGGGCTTGCAGAACCTGTCTGCAGTCCATCTGTTGCTGGTCAGTGAGGCTGCCTGCCAAGGCTACTCCATCAATTGAGCCATCATCAGAGTTTTGGGAAAGCAGGTCTAGGAGAGGGTCACTCTCTTCCTCCTGATCCCCATTTGTAGCCTTGAGCAAGCCCATGTCTTCCCTGTCAACAAATGCTTTCAACCGGTTTACATGGAGTACCCTGTGGGGGCTCCTAGGGGTGCCAAGGTCCACCAAGTAGGTGACCTCTCCCTTCTTTTCCAGTATGGTGTGGGGTCCAGACCATTTGTCTTGGAGGGCTGCTGGGGCCACTGGCTCCAACACCCACACCTTCTGCCCTGGCTGGTACTCAGTCAGAACAGCCTTTTGGTCATGCCAAGCTTTCTGTAATTCTTGGCTGGCCTCCAGGTTTTTGGATGCTCTCTCCATGTACTCAGCCATCCTGGAGCGGAGACCAAGTATATAGTCCACAATATCAAGCTTAGGCTTTTTGAGAGGTAACTCCCATCCTTCCTTCACAAGACACAATGGACCCCTCACAGGGTGGCCAAACAAAAGTTCAAAAGGGCTGTAGCCAACCCCCTTCTGTGGGACCTCTCTGTAAGCAAAGAGCAAGCAGGGTAAAAGGATGTCCCATCTTCGCCTAAGCTTTTCTGGTAAACCTTTTATCATTCCCTTTAGGGTCTTGTTGAATCTCTCCACAAGCCCATTGCACTGTGGGTGATAGGGTGTGGTGAACTTGTAGTTCACTCCACACTCCTTCCACATTGCCTTTAAATATCCAGACATAAAGTTTGTACCTCTGTCTGAAAGTACCTCCTTTGGAAAGCCCACTCTGGAGAAAACTCCAAGTAGGGCCCTTCCCACAACAGGAGCTGTTGTGGTCCTCAGGGGAATTGCCTCTGGGTACCTGGTGGCATGATCCACTACCACCAGGATAAATCTGTGCCCAGATGCTGTTTGGGGATCCATTGGTCCAACAATGTCAATCCCAACCCTCTCAAAGGGCACCCCTGTAGGAGAGTAGGGTCTGCTATCCTATGGTCACCCCAAATTTTTGCTTTTTGCTTCACTGGTTTATGACTTAATGTGGCTGTGGGCCTGCTAATCAGACCCACAGCCTGCTGTTCTCTCTCTAAATTAATGCCAATGCACATTAGGTGCATTACGAAATTGGAACTGGTTCACCTTATTGGCCCCTGTAACAGTGTACCCCAGGTACCCAGGGCATAGGTGCTTCCAAGGCCTACCAGGGGCTGCAGCACGTATTGTGCCACCCCTGGCCTGGCCTCCATATTTGACACAACTGGCTGATCACTCAGCTGGGGTAAGTCGGTGTAACCACCCCTTACTTAGGTATAGTATGCCTATATCTAACTTAAAATGGACACATATGTTCCTATCAGCCACTCCTATGGAAGGCCTCATCAATCCTGGAGGCAGAGTGCTTGGAAATATGTGAGATGGTGCTCTGGCATGAGCTGAGCCTGTCTGCAGCTTTCGGAACCAAGTCCTTTAGCTGTTTCATGATACTGCCATACCATATACTCTTAAGTGCATTATGAACCTCGCGGTTAAATGCTATCTTTGGTTTGGCTTTATCAAAACATGTCGAGTAAAGTGTCATACGAATTGGAATACTACCCCCTCGCCAGTTCTGGTGACAGGGGTAGCATTCCACCCTTCTAGAGGGACACGACATGTACATAACCTGAACCCCGGTTAAAGTTAAACGTGAGCCTTATCATCACAAAATGGATGCTGCCACCACAGACACAAGTCTGACCTCCTGCTGCTGGGAGTCCTTCCAGCGAGGGAGGCTTGGACAAAGGGTTTCCTGCCTTGGGAGTTGCTAGCACCACCCCAGACAGGATTTTGTGTATTGGGTAGGACAGGGCTGAATAGAATCAGACATGCCTGGGGCACACAAGGTGTCCCTGTGCATTTGCCAGTTCAAACCGGTGCTGGGGCTCTCCAGCCCCAGTCTTGGCGCGTAGCTGGACAAAGGAAAGGGGGTGTAACCGCCCCCCTTCCTGGTCCCACCCAGAGGAGGGACCTAGCAGGTGATCCGGTCCCTAGAATTGGAATAAGAGTAGGAGCTGTGTCCCAGGACTTCAGATCATCCTGAACTCGACTTGAAACTAAGAAGAAAACTGGACTTCGACATTCTACTGCACAGAAGACTGAAGAGAATCTCCCTTGTGGCCATGGAGTGACCACCCTGTGAATACAGGCACCAACCAGCAGCTCGACGTCTGCTTTGCCGCTGCCTCCCGCCAGAGCCCGAGTTCAGAGCCTGACAAGACCCAGACTCCCAGACATCTCAGAGCCCGATCCACAGTCCCTGAAAAGAAGAGACCCGTGGAGGCACCGAGAGATGTGGGACCGGACCTCTTGAAAGACCCCCAAGAAGCTGACTGCGCAGCACCCGAGGCACCCTCGATGCTGTGCTTTGGGGTTTGAGAAGCCCCAACACCGAGCCGCATTTGCCCTGAAGATCAGCCCCCCAGCATCTCCACGATATGCGTGGGACCCTTTTGCACTTTGCCACTCAAAGCGCCATCCCGGCCACTTGCCACGTGGCTAGCGCCATCTTGGCGATGAAAACGACAAACTACACTGCTGGTCTGGTTGCTCCAGACTGGCCCCGGCTCCCCTGAAAAGGAGCACCCGCTCTGACCTTGCTGGTCCGAGTGAGAAGCTTGCATCGATTCCTGCGTGGCTTGCATTAGCCAAGGCCTGTTTGCTCCGATCAAGAAGCCGACACCGCCATCGGCTAGAGCCTTTGTGGGACAGCTTGTGACCAATGCCTGGACGTCCTTGACCTCTTCGTGTCCACGTGGCTGCAGAGACAATCTTGACTTCTTCACCTGTTTGCACCCGACATTGCCTGGTTCCATCCTGGTTCCACGGTAGTCACTGGCTAGTGACTTTGAACATTGTCCCCTCTGCTTTCAGGTCTTCACCTCTTCAGATCCACCCTTGGATCCACCGGAACTCTCCTCGACGACCCGCCTGCAGCATCTTCATCTTTAGGCACCATCGACCTGCGTGACGAAACCCGACACTACTTCGCACCTGTGCACCTGCTTCCTCTGGGTGAGGTAACTCAGCAACGCCGGTGTTCCCACACTGGTATACACCTCTAGTGCCTGTGTCTAAAGTTTTGCACTTGTAGGTCCATCGGAAGGTTCCTAAAACACTAACTTTGTAACTTTTACGCACTATTGACATTGCATTGGTGCATCCGTGCCCTTTAAGCGCTGCACCCGTGTCCCGCGGGCCTTTCCCGACTTCATCACTGCTAGTCCCGAACAGCTCCAGCGATTCCCCAGGCCCTAGGCCTCTTTCCTTTCCCCATAGTGGTTCTTATACCACTATTTTAGTATATGGTTTAGGTGGCCCCTAGGGCTCATCCAAAATTGTGCAACTTTTGTATATTTAAACTGTGTTTTGTTTTAACGCATTTGCTTCTGTGCTCATAAAGAGTATAGGGGATATTTGTAGAAATAAATCTATATATATTTTCAATATATATCTGTGTGGTGTCCTTTTATTTGGTATTCAAGGGGATTGTGTACGGTAAAACAGCTTGCTTCACATGCCTTTACAGAGTTTAGCCTAAGACTGCTTAGTCCATGCTACCCCTAGGATAGCTTGTCTATAAGGTTGACTTACAACCAATCATCATAAGGGTTGCTTGGCATGGTACAAGGTGATCACTAGAACTAGTGAGCAGCATATACCAGGCCAACTTCTCACAACCCCCACCACCGGTAGAGGTATAAGGGGGGCCTTTGTGGTGCCACCTGATTTGCCACTGACTTGGCAGGTGACACAGGAGCGACACAACTTCTTGGCATCTTCTGACATATGAGGCCAGTGAAAGTGAGGGACAAGCCTGTACCAAGTCTTGTTCTGGCCTAAGTGTCCTGCAAGAGGAATATCATGGGCCAAGGTTAGTAGGAAGCCCCTAAATTGCAGAGGTATGACCAACCTCCTGGTTGCACCAGGCTTGGGGTCTCTAGCCTCTGAATAAAGGAGCCCATCATCCCAATACACTTTATGGGTACCTTGAGCATTCCCTGCAGCCTCAGCAGCAGATTGCTGTCTGAGGGGTTCAAGTGAAGGGCAAGTCAACTGAGCCTGCCCCAGGTCTGCCCTTGAGGGTCCCCCTGTCCCCAGAAACTCAACCTGATCAGGTTCAAGCTCTTCAAGGACAGTCTCCTCTTGGATCTCAGAATCACCCTCCTGTGAGGTCTGATCCTCCACCTGGGACAAGTGGGAAGGCTCTGCCTTACCCCTCTTGCTCCTTCTCTTGGGTTGTGGATGGTCTATTGTTCCAAGATCCACCACAGGTTCAGGTAGGCACTTCTTGGCCTGGGACCTGGTTACAGCAAGGACATGGGCTGATATCCCTAGCATTTCTGCATGAGCACTGTACTCCACTTCTGACCATAATGATTCCTCCAGGTCATTGCCCAAAATACAGTCTACTGGGAGGTCTGCACTAACAACAACCTTCTTGGGGCCAGTTACCCCTCCCAGGAGAATTTAATAACAGCCACACTATGTGTAGTAGTGGCATTGCTAGCATTGGTCACTAGGTAGTTCTCACCTAGTATGATTTGTCCAGGGTCCACACAGTTTGGTGTCACCACTGGCACAAGTGTCCCTGAAGACCTGAGGCAGTTTCTCATTAATTAAAGACGTCTGTCTATATTTGCCCAAAGTATTGGGACTCATAGGTGTGGACATAGATATGTCCGCATCATATAGCAGAACTGCCTGAGTAGGGATTCTGACTAAGCCAGACTCCATCTCAGTACCCAGGGTTAACCCTACTATAGCCTTGGGTTGTGTACCACCACTGCTGACTGTACTAGGGGGAGCAGTTGCCTTAGGGGCTGCAGTGGTAGGGACTGGATTTCTCTTGGTGCATTAACTTTCCCAATGAGAAGTGGACTTGCAAAAGTTGCGCCAAGGTTTCTTTGGGCCATCATTCTTCTTTTTCTTGTTTCCATTTTGGGAACCTCCCTCCTTATTACTAGTTTGGGGGCCTGTAGAAGACTTCTGGTCTTTATCTTTCTGATTTCCACCCTTCTGATCTGCTTTCTTCTGATCACCTCCTTGGTTCTGGGGTTTCTACTTAACCCTTGTTCTGACCCATTTGTCTGCCTTCTTTCCCAATTCTTGGGGAGAGGTCAGATCAGAGTCTACAAGGTGTTGATGCAATAGCTGGTTCTGACAGTTATTAAGGATCTGCTCTCTCATTATAAGATTGTACAATCCTGTATAGTCTGAGACTTTACTTCCCTGCAACCAACCCTCCAGAGCCTTAGACGTCACAATCAACAAAATCAGTCCAGTCTTGAGTCTGTGCTTTTTGGGTGTCTCTGAACAACAACCTGTATTGCTCAGTGAATAGTCCAAACCCTTCAATAAGAGCACTCTACAAGACAGAGTAGTTTTTAGCATCCTCAGGTCTAACTGTGAGGAGCTTATCTCTCCCTTTCTCAGAAAAGGAGAGCCACAAGATTGCTGCCCACTGATCTTCAGGGACCTGCTGTACCATGCAGGCCCTCTCCAGAGCAGTTATCCATTTGTGGATATCATCCCCATCTCTGTAGGGGGGCACAATCTTACTCAGGTTTCTATTGTCATATGACCTGTCTTTATCCTTTGGGATATTGCTGCCACCAGTGGGTATCTCACCCCTTAACTTCTGTTCTCTTGCCAAGGCAAGTCTAGCTTGGGCCAGGGCTACTTCTTCCCTCTCTATTTGGAGATTGACAGCTCTCATCCTGGCCTTATGCTCTCTTCTCTGGAGAGAAGTCATTCCCCTTTGAGATTCTCTAGAGGCACTAGAAATGTGAGAATCTCTGGAAAGAGATCTCTCCCTTCTATTGCCTGGGAGAACTATGTTATGTACTCTGGGAAGGGGCATGCCCTCTCCATTTCCATGTAGGTCCAAGTTGGCCTGGCTAAGCCTCCCAACTGGTACCTGGCTAACCCCTTGATCCTGATCTGACTCTTCACCATTTGATTCAGAGTCTACCTCCTCATTTTCTACTTCTGGGGAGGTGTTCTCAGTATCTGGGGGGCTCACTCCTTCTCCTGATCCTGAGGAAACTATTCTAGCTTTCTCAAGGTCATCCTTCTCTAGGATGGCTATCATGATAGGAATGGTAGGGTTGTGTCCCTTTCTCACCCCCCTTGCAGTGCACAAGGCACCCAAGTCCTTGTAGCTGAATTTGTCATAGCTGGAGGTTGCCAGTGGAGGGTCAACCTTCACAGGTAGAGAGCCTGTAGCTTAACCTGTGCCAGACATGACTCTAGTGAGGTGTAAGTGATGCACTTACCTACACTAAGTGTTTTCCTACTGTACCTTGCTAGTGAGTTGTAGTCAGGGTGTGCTAGACCCTTTTATCTACAACTACTACGTTCAGTAGAACTTAAATATGCTAAGCTTTGTTTATATGTACCTAGGTACTTAATGTGATCTTTCAATTTGATATAAAGATTGCAATGGTAAAAACAACAGCAAGCTCAAATCGCACAGCTGCTCACCAATGTGAGAAGTTGGCCTGGTATATGATGTCCACAGTTCTGTGGGCACCTTGTATCAGTCCAAACAATCCCTTATGGTGATGGCTGTAAGTCAACCTTATAGACAAGCTATCCTAGGGGTAGCATGGACTAAGCAGCCTTAAAGGCTTAACTCAAGAGGGCATGTGAAGCCAGCTGTTTTACCATATGCAATCCTGTAATATCAAATGAAAGGACACCACACAAGTTATATATTATAAAAATATATGTATTTATTCTCAGAATAATCCCCACTACTCTTATTGAGCAATGAAGCACAAGCGTTTAAACAAAAGCACAATATTACATATGAAAGTTGCACGTTTATGGATGAGGCCGGTGGCCACTCAAACCATATATCAAAAAAGTGGTATAACAATCACTATTCGATCAGTGGTAAGGCCTAGGGCCTTGGGAATCGCTTGCACTACAGTGGACTAACAATAGTTAGGACGGGAGTAGCCCGCGGGATTCGGGTTCAGTGCCTAAAGCACACGCATGCACCAATGCAATGTCAATGGTGCATAAAAGTTATCGAGTTGCAGTTTTAAGAGTCTTCCCACTGGACTAGAAGGACAAAACTTTGAACTTAGACACTAGATGTGTAAACCTCTACAGGAGCATCGGCGTTTAAGAGTTACCTCACCCAAAGGAAGCGGGTGCACAGGTGCAAAGATTTGTCGGGTTTCGTCACACAGTTCTATGGTTCCTGGAGATGAAGATGCTGCAGGCGTCCACAAGAGAAGTGTCCGGTGTGATCCAAGGGTGGATCGAAGTTGAAGAGTACCTGAAAGCAGAGGGGACAGAGTCTGGGTCACTAGCCAGTGACCAGGAAGGAACCAGGAAGGAACCAGGCAATGTCGGGCGAAATCAGGTCGATGTCGTGAAGCTTGTCTCCGCTGCCACGTGGACTCTGGGGCACCGAGGGTGTCCTGGAGTGGATCAGAAGCTGTCCCACAAAGTTTCTCGCTGTCGGCGGTGTCGGCTTCCGGATCAGAGTCAACAAACCTTGGCAAAGGCAACCCATGCAGGATTCGAAGATCGCTTAACACTCGGACCAGTGAGGTACTGGGTTTTTCAGAACCGGTACTGAACCGGTAACCCAGCGGTGCCAGGGACAACACCCAAAGACCTCGAGTACTTTCCTGATTCAGACACAGAAACTCAGAGTCTTCTAGGTGAAGTCAAAGATCGAATTTATTGGCTGCAACCAAGTAACAGGCGTCCTAGAAGTACAACACGTGTATATTCTCAGGAGACTGCTCAATCTTACAAAGCCAGGCTAATCATTTTATACGAAATATTATGCTTTAGGCAAACATTCCTTACATTTTGGTATACCATTCACATGTTTTCACTACAAAGAAAAAGCAGAGTCATGATGACAAGCCCACATTTCAGTTCGTCCAGCCCACAACAAATTACCCGGCAAGGCCCAACATTTCCATCAGATATCGGTGGACCCTCAATAAAAACGGGCACCTCCTCCTCGTAAAGCAAGACATATGAAAAGAAACAGGGACAGGTGTGAGCAAGATTAGGCAGGGTGTGTGTGCGATGAAAAGGGTTTATGGCATGTTGTGCCTTGATGCTATCTCGTTCGGCCACTGGGAAAGGAACTGGCCGGGCAGGTTCTGCCTGGGGCAATGGTTCCAGCTTGCCCAGGTCACAGAAAAGTCAATTAAGGTGTACGTGTCCTTTGGAATCGAATTTGGCTGTAGTTATAAGCCTATGTGAGGGCAACTCACAAAATGGCTGCCGTACACAAAATGGAAGCCAAGGGTTCAGGACGAAAATGACGATTTTGAGGTGAAATCGTCACTCGAACATGACGAAAATGCTTGTACATAGTGTACTAGCCATTCTCGGTCTTTTGATATAAAAATCGTCATGCTACGACAAAGTTTATTACACGAGTCCAGAATTTTCAGAACCGCAAACCCTCCTTTTGCCCTTACATAGGCAATTAACCTATCCTCATGCTAATCTGAGTCCAGGTCTATATTCCTAAAGTCATTGAGATGTTGCTGTAACATCATCCTAGTACTTAGCTCGTCTCTTGATACAGGTTTCCTTACACATGATGTAGCACAGAGGCCACATATTGCAGGAGCACACTGCACGCACAGACAGAACAGGAAAAGAATGGCTAAGACCATCCCAATGACAATCAGAATTTTCCACCCCTAGGCGGATATCAGTTCCCAGAACCATCCCATTAACGACCAATCTCCTTTATCCACATGAATAGATTCGGAAATCTTATGCAGTTTGGAGATGGCCTGGTACACTGTTGGAGCGTTATCTGGAATGAAAACACAGCAACTCGATTGGATCAATTTACATACCCCACCTCGGTCTGCAAGTATGACATCTAATGCGACCCTGTTCTGAAGGGTCATGAGACGGTCCGACTGGAGCTCAGCAGTCAAGTTACTAAGGGCACCGGCAGTTTCAACTACGGTGGACTCAACTACCCTTGTCAATTGCCTTATGTTCCTGCTGTTAACCATTGGTCCCCAGAACGGCAGAAAACCCTTTACGAAGTCCCCAAATTCTTGTCCTGCAGTGTCTTCTTTACTCAAGACACCTCTAACTATCCTTGTCTTGTGGTAATCTGCCGCTGCTGTGTAGGTGGGAGGCAACAGGAACGAAACAAAACATGTGCCCGAAAAGTCAGGGGGCAACCATGTACAGGCTCTATCGTGGCAGATGAAATAGGTACCCTTAGCTGCTAAAAACGAAGGGGAAGTCTGAGATGCAAAAAACATACGTTTCATTACAGACACTCTTCCCTAACTGAGCTCTGGGATTCTTGCCAGTACCTTGCAGACACAGGTGACCCTGATGGGGTACAATCCAAATCGGGGAAGATCTCTTAGCTTGCTGTTTCTCACTCAGAGTAGCTCCATATCCAGTTACGTTCCATCCTATGTATACTAGTGTCTCATCTCTCGGGATAGTCTCGTAGGAAATATCTTCCTTAATCATATCTACTATACCCTTAACTAGAGCACTGTTCTTAGGATTGTCTGTTACAGAACGTAGGGGGTAGACTTCATGTGCATATATGAACATTGTTCTGTATGCCCACACAGAACCATTATGGCTGAAAGGCAGGACCAGATAAGGGATACCTTTATCCGTTGTGTGAGGCATAAGACCACACACCCAACAGTTAGTCGTGTTCATTACATGCTGGTGTTGGTGTAAGAGCTGAACAAAGGAGTTATTAATAAACTCTAATCTCCTAGCGGATTCATGTTCAGGAAGGGGTTGAAAAGAGTGTGGGGAAACAGTAGAAGGAGGAGGTATGGGCGATGTAGTGGGTGCAAATGTCACTTGATAAGAGAATAAGACATATCCAATAAAAAACGTCATTACACTGAATAGAACAAAAATGCATACTATCAGAAAACGTTTTTTGGTCATCATTTCACATATTCTAGCTTAAAAGTTCACAGTTTTGGCAGATCTCTCCATCTCGAAAAACTCCATCCTCTCTAAAATGCTGCTCGCGATGGTAGGTTGTTTCTGCTAAGGAATGCTTCTGTCAGTCTAGGGCAACTCCCTTAGACCAACCAGAACTGTCGACCTAACGTCGTCAGCTGCACCCCAAAGACTTTGGGCAATCGCGACCCTAGCAGCGGAACCAGGATGGCGGTTCGAAAAGCAAAAATAAGCAAGTTTCTCAGATGGGAGAGCTGCGCTTCAAAAATAGCGAAAAAAAACCCATTTATTTGTCCATAGGTCTCGGCCTCAAATTATAGCGCTTCTTTCCAGGTACTGTCTGGTCCTGAAACAGGAGTTCAGGCTCTGTGGTGTCCAATCGAACTGACGGTGATACAGCTGGTTGCAAAATATTGTCACTCTCTTTTTCAGTAATTGTTCCTTTTACACGTGCATCACTGAAAGGCAGAAAACGTGGCACAGTTTCAGTCTCTGAGTCGGCGACACCCTCCTGGACCCACCGGTCGTATGGCAGAGGCAAAGGGATCCTCTTGCAGTGGATCCCGTGGATCCAGTGTTTCTTCCCTTCCACTCGAACGGCTGATCTTGTTGAGAGAAGAACGAGATGCGGTCCGGTCCACCTGGGCTGATCGTTCTTTGTTCGCTGGAAGTTCTTTACTAGAACCCAGGATCCAGGGTCGTTGGGATGACCTGGAGTTTCAGAGACCGGAGGCAGGGTGTCATGGACCTGTTGGTGTAAAACACGTAATTTAGCCGTCAATTCGTACAAATAGTCAAGCAAAACAGGGTGTTCGATTTCACTGAACTTTGTGGGCCTTGGCACTCCCCATATGTTGGCCGGGCGGCCAAAAACGATCTCGTAAGGACTAAGTCCAACTCGCAAATGCACAGTCATTCTGGTGGATAGGAGTGCTAAGGGCAGAGCGTCAGGCCATTTAAGACCAGTGCTCGTTTGAATTTTGGCCAGTTTTAACTTTAGAGTGCCATTATAGCATTCTACTAGTCCAGCTGATTGGGGGTGATTTGCAGCGTGAAACTTCTGATGAATGCCTAGCCCTTCACATACTTTCTTCATCACTCGACCCACAAATTCACTCCCATTGTCACTCCAGACTATTCTCGGCATTCCAAATCTAGGGAAGAACTCTTTCACAAGGGCTTTCGCTGTGGACAAGGCAGTATTGTCCTTTAGGGGATATGCTTCTACCCATCTTGAAAAGGCACAAACAACAACGAGTACGTATTTTAAGTTGTTGCACCTCTCCATATGGATGAAATCTAGCTGCAAAACCTCGAACGGATACGTAGGAGGCGCAAAATGACCAGCTGGAGTTGGGGTTCCCCTACCAGGATTGTACTTCAGACACACCATGCAATTCTTGACCACATTCTCTGCACACTTAGGAATTCCAGCATTTTGCCATACTGGAGCCAACAACTTACAAATCCCTTTCACACTGATGTGAGCCATTCCATGGGCCATTGTAACCACTGCAAGCACGTACGCATCGGGTAACAACCATCTCTGATGCTCTGACAATTCAATCCAGCAACCATTGGAATCCATTTTACCCGTACTTTCTCTCCACACACTCAACTCTTTCTCTGTAGCTTCAGCTTGGATCGATTTCACACTCTCTATCGTGTCTTCACACATTCCAACGTCACCAATCCATCTTGCAGGGCCTGCAACATACATTCGGCTCATCACATTACTCGCTGTTTCTTTTGCGATTTCGTCAGCAAATGCATTTCCACGACCAACATCATCAGTCACCTTCTTGTGTGCGCTACATTTCACGATCGCAACTTGCAACGGCAAAGTAAGTGACTCAAGAAGCTCATTCACCAACTGACCATGCTGTATCTTAGCTCCATGCGAAGTCAGGAACCCACGTTCTTTCCACAATCGTCCAAAACTGTGAGCCACTCCAAATGCATACTGGCTGTCGGTATAGATAGTCACTTTCATTCCTTTCGACAACACACATGCTCTCGTAAGTGCAATCAACTCTGCTGCTTGAGCTGAATTATGTGGGATACGTGCAGCTTCAACAATTGTATGCAAAGTCGTGACAGCATATGCTGCAGTCGTATCACCATTCGGAAGCTTGAAGCATGAACCATCCACCCATAAGGTACCATCACACTTTGCAAGGGGAGTGTCCCTAAGATCTATTCTCCCTTTCGTTTCTTCTTCTGTTCTAAGAAAACAATCATGCTGTTCTGAAGCATCTAATTCCTCTACACTCGGCAACAACGTAGCTGGGTTAAGAGTGTTGCATCTTTTTATGTGCACATGACTCGCTAACAATGTCAACTTGTAACCTGACAATCGAGCACTAGTTAAGTGCTGTGTCTTGGTTCTGTTTAACAACGTGTCCACTGCATGTGGAACCATCACAATTAACGTGTTATTCATCACTAAACTAGCAGATTATCGAATAGAAACAGCTGCTGCCGCTGTTGCTCTTAAACAACTCGGCAATGCTTTAGCTACCGGATCCAAAGTCGACGAAAAATACGCACATGGACGCTGCTTGTCTCCAAACAACTGTGTCAACACTGATAATGCACAACCCTCTTTCTCATGGACATACAATGTAAAGGGCTTACTGTAGTCGGGGGTACCCAACACAGGAGCCGAACATAATGCTGTGCGCAATTCGGAAAAACTTTTTTGACACTCTTCAGACCATGGGACGGGATTCGGTGTATCTTTACCAGTTAATGCCACCAAAGGTTTGGCCAGCAAGGAAAAATTTGGTATCCACTGTCTACAGTACGATGTAATACCCAAGAAAGCACGCACTTCTCTCTGTGTTCTTGGCACACTCAATTTTGCTATTGCCTGAATTCTTTCTGGGGTCAGTTTCCTTCCCTCCTTCGATAAGAGATGACCTAAGTAGGTCACTTCTTGTCGACAATATTGCAATTTTGAGAGAGACACTTTGTGATGCAACTCACACAAATGACGCAATAAAGACAACGTGGCTTCTTTACAGATTTCCTCAGTATCTGCAGCAACAAGCAAATCATCAACATACTGAATGAGGGTAGCGCCATCAGGTAAAACAATCGTATCAAGCTGTGTTTTTAAAGCTTGACTATATATTGATGGACTTTCACAGTAGCCCTGGGGAGTGCGTTTAAAGCGGAAGCTTCGACCTCCTAAACTGAAGCCAAAAATATCCCTGCTCTCCTCAGCAATCAGGATGCTGAAGAAAGCATTCTTCAAGTCAATCACCGAAAACCAGGTTGCAGAAGCTGGAATCATAGTCAATAGGGCAGTAATGTCAGCAACAACTGGAAATTGTGGCACAACTATTTTATTCACCTCCCTAAGATCAATCACAAATCTGTAAACAGGTGGCTGGGAAGGGTCAGTTCGCTTCAAAACAGGCAGAACAGGACTATTGCAAACGTTGCCTCTTGTCTCTTCAATCACATCTTTTTCAATCAGATCATAAACGATCGCTAGTAAAGCTTTTTCACCTTCACTAGAAATTTTATATTGGGGAATGCGTGGCATTTTAACATTGGCTTTCAATGTCACAACATATGGTGGTATTTCCAAAAGACCCACATCATTAGGACCAGTAGCCCAAAGAATATCAGGAAGAAACGACAATTCTGTCGGAAGTTTATCCTTTGACAAATACATTGGAGAAACCACTTTCTTACCCAGTGTAAGTTGTACTCCCGAAGGAGAACAGTACAAAGTCGCATACAATCTTTTTAACAGATCCAATCCCAACAAGTTTTCACCACAACCTGTTGTCAGAATAAGGGGTGCTTCTAATTCACAAGGACCAACAGAAAGAGACATAGGACTAGAAACTGGGTTTCTAACCGGGGCGCCAGAAAAACCTACTGATACATTCGTTTCGCCAGACAAAGGTGCGCCAGGGAGTTTGGAGTGCATAATAGAACTCTTTGTAGCACCAGTATCCAATAGAAAAGGTTCTGACACACCTGATGTAATCACCTCAACGTAAGGTCCACTCTGATCTACTGGAACTGAAACAACTCCTTCTCTTTGTCTATGGCTGTCCTAGCAATCATTACCTTCCACATGCTCATCTTCTGCATAGTAATCATCAGCATAGTACTGAGCCGTCCTACCAGACGCGTTATTCTGCTGATCAAAACTATTCATTGAATTTTGAGGCGGAAGGGAACGTGCGTTCTGGGGGAAATTTCCACGTCCTCTACCTCTAGGTGCTTGTTGAACACCTCGACCTCTTGAGCCAGAAACACCATTTGCGCGCTGTAACAAGATAGGGCAACTATACTTGAAATGACCCTCTTCCTTACAATATGAACACTGATTGGGACCTACAGGGACACGTGGTTGAGTATACTCGACTCTTTGCGAGTTCCTCTGAAACTGTTGAGGCTGCTGATAGTTATTCTGATAGTTATTCTGAGCACCACTATTTTGACCACCACGTGGCGGGTACACTTGCTTTAACAGAACCTTCGTTTTCAACTCTTTACTTTTCTTTTCTGCTCTATCTTTCTCATCTTTGTCTCGATTTTCGTAGTACTGGGCAGTAGCCAATATCTGTGCTGAAGAGGAAACTGCCCAAGAACTTTCTGAATCTTTTAATTTTTTACACAACTCGGGAAGTAAATTGTGCACGAACTTATCGACGAATAACCGTTGACCACCTTCTGTACTCATATCTTGACCACTGTGGTCAACAAACGTTTCTTCAAACCTGGTGAAGAAATCTGATACCGTCTCATCTTTCTTCTGCTTACACGCAGACAATTCATCCCAATTCACAAGCATCGCAGGCATTAAAGTTTTCATGTAATTAATAATCCTACCAGGGAGGTCTGCAACTAAAGGCTCAGGTTTAGCACCACCAACTTGTCGGGCATCTGCAGCAGTAATATTAGCCCATGAGTCACCTAACTCCTGATCATGATCTGCATGACAAATCTTTCCCCATAAAGGCTGTGGAACAACATTCCCAAACAACATGTCTATATCGGCCAAATTCATAATGCAAGAGCCTGCAGTCTGTGACAGTTCCTTGTAATACCCTGCAGGATTTTTACGGGGATCAGGCAATGTCTGCTTAAGGGCCAAAACTTCAGCTCGCTTCCATGGAACATGTACCCAGACACGCTGAAAATGTGCTGGTACAGCATCAATATGAAGAGCGGCATCAGCCTGAATTGCTTCCTTCCATACCGGAGGAACTTCTCTCATTGGGTATTGTCTCACCTTCTTTTTAACAGAGGAATCAGACTCAAACAATGACTTAGAAACACCTTCAGTCCTAAGCGACAACAATGTCGCAACTGCTTTCTTAACATCTGAACCCACAATTGCGCCTTTTGAAAACTCGAACCGTACATGGCTCAACTCGGGCGGATTAGAGTCCAAATCATTGTCCTCTAAATCTTCACACAGAAAAACACACATGTTCTCAAAAACGTATCTCTGCTTCGATGCTTCCCACTGATGGAAGACATCCATAACAGATTCTAGACCATATTTAGTCGGTTCGGTCATCCATCTATGTGCCAAATAATTCAATGTTTCCTTCTCCCTAGAATCAGGCAGTTGACTACGCAACTGCTTATGCTCTGTGTCAGGAGTTACACTTGTTGCACCAAAAAGAGGATATAGAAGACTAGTAACAGTACTAGTCACTCTTTGTCGAACAGACGGAGAAGTCGATGAAAAGACAAGCGGGAAAGCAGGGTGAGGCAAGGCAGATGCAGAGGCAGTGTCAGAAGGAATACCAGGAGTGGTAGTCGATATAGTAGTCAAAGTTGTAGGAAGTATAGGAAGAGCAGAGGTAATAGCCGGTGGCCCTTGAGGAGGCTGCACCGGAGGAGCAGGAGCCAACTGAAGAGTAGCTGGTGGCTGCGGAGGAGGAGCAGGAGGCAATACAACCAAAGGTTGCACAGCTAAAGGTTGCGGAGGTGCCGTAGCATTCTGCGCATAAGGGGGTGGCGAACTTAATAAATGCGACATTAGGGGATCTTTTTCAAGTTCTTTTGCTGCATCTTGCTGAAGAGGCGGCAATACTGGATAGCATTTATCGATTACCATTTTACGTTGCCTGTGCAACTGCTCACTCATCTTTTTCTCTTCATTATCTTTAAACTGCATAGCAGCTTGCATTATCGAAATACCCCTTTCTCTCTTATTTTTCTTCGCTAATTTAATTTCTTTCTGTTTGGCTTCCTTACGCCATAGGCGGAAAGAGTCAAACATCGCCGGCCGGGCTTTCTTCTTAAAAAGTTTAACTTCGAGGTTATCTAAGATTTCCGTGTCAAAGCTACCATATTGGGGCCATTTTAAAACACCATCCTTTCTGGTGTATTTGATCCATACTTCATTATATGTGATGGGGCCTACTCCATGTTTCACATACAATTCATAGGTTGGAGTTCCAATCGGAGGAACCGGACACGAGTCCTCCAATCGGGAATCCCTATTACTACCACAACAAAACAAATTTCCAAGTCTGCTAAGACCAGGCATCTTCGCTCTCTAGTCTAGCTTCAAACTTCAAAGGATTATCGATTACGATATTCTCGTGAATACACGAGTCCTTCGGCTTTGGTACTTGCAAGTTCCAAATCAAAGATCCCAAGGGGATACCCAAACTAAGACCAACTAAGGACTGGGAGACGCTCCACTTATACTTAACTGAGATATCAATGACGTCACCAGAAGACTCGTCTATCGTTTCGCTCTACCAAACATCAAGGGTCCAAATCAGGGCGATAGCCAGGGCAGCAGTCCTTCGTAGCCGTCAGGAAGCGGGGAACCTCGCAGCAAAGACTTTCGGACCACGTCGACATGCAGGGGTCGATGAAGTGGCGGCCTTCCTCCAGAATTTTCACACGAAGCTCCTCACGAACCTCAGGCTTGGACCGGTACCGTTAGTATCGCCCACGTTGGGTGCCAGCTGAGGTACTGGGTTTTTCAGAACCGGGACTGAACCGGTAACCCAGCGGTGCCAGGGACAACACCCAAAGACCTCGAGTACTTTCCTGATTCAGACACAGAAACTCAGAGTCTTCTAGGTGAAGTCAAAGATCGAATATATTGGCTGCAACCAAGTAACATGCGTCCTAGAAGTACAACACGTGTATATTCTCAGGAGACTGCTCAATCTTACAAAGCCAGGCTTCTCCTTTTATACGAAATATTATGCTTTAGGCAAACATTCCTTACATTTTGGTATACCATTCACATGTTTTCACTACAAAGAAAAAGCAGAGTCATGATGACAAGCCCACATTTCAGTTCGTCCAGCCCACAACAAATTACCCGGCAAGGCCCAACATTTCCATCAGATATCGGTGGACCCTCAATAAAAACGGGCACCTCCTCCTCGTAAAGCAAGACATATGAAAAGAAACAGGGACAGGTGTGAGCAAGATTAGGCAGGGTGTGTGTGCGATGAAAAGGGTTTATGGCATGTTGTGCCTTGATGCTATCTCGTTCGGCCACTGGGAAAGGAACTGGCCGGGCAGGTTCGGCCTGGGGCAATGGTTCCAGCTTGCCCAGGTCACAGAAAAGTCAATTAAGGTGTACGTGTCCTTTGGAATCGAATGTGGCTGTAGTTATAAGCCTATGTGAGGGCAACTCACAAAATGGCTGCCGTACACAAAATGGAAGCCAAGGGTTCAGGACGAAAATGACGATTTCGAGGTGAAATCGTCACTCGAACATGACGAAAATGCTTGTACATAGTGTACTAGCCATTCTCGGTCTTTTGATATAAAAATCGTCATGCTACGACAAAGTTTATTACACGAGTCCAGAATTTTCAGAACCACACCAGCAAGGTCAGAGCGGGTGCTCCTTTTCAGGGGAGCGAAGGCCAGTCTGGAGCAACCAAACCAGCTGTGTAAATTCTTCGGTTCGTCGGTTCTGGGGCCACTAGCCAACGGGCAAGCAACCGGACCAACGCGTCAAGCAGGAAAATGCAGAAGGGCCCCACGCAGCACTCGTAGAGTGTGGAGGGGTGAGCTTTGGTGCAAAAGCTGCTCGGGGCTAGAGCTTCTCACGCTCCAATGCACAGCTTCGAGGGAGCCTTGGATGCTGCACGGTCAGCGCTTTGTAGTTTTTTTTAAGATGGCCGCTCCCACGCTTCAGGTCGCCTCCACGGGTCTCAGCTCTGCATAGACTGTGGATCGGGCTGTTGGAAGGCAGGATCGCCGGTTCTTGTTGATCTCTGTCTCTCGAGTTCCGGCTGGAACTGCAACAAAGTAAATGTCGAGGTGCTGGATGGTGCCTGTTTGCACAGGGTGGTCACACCTTGACCACAAGGGAGATTCTTCAGTCTTCCACGTCGAGTGGGATGTCGAAGGGTCCAGAGTTTCGTTTCATAAGTTTCAGTCAGGATAATCTGATGTGCATTGGCACTGCTCCCACTTATATTCCAAATCTGGGGGCTGGATTACCTGCTAGGTCCCTCCTATGGATGGGACCCAGGAAGGGGGTGGTTACACCTCTTTCCCTTTGTCCAGTTTGCCGCCAGGACTGGGGCTGGAGTGCCCCAGAACCGGTTTGACTGGAATCTGCCCAGGGACACCTTGTGCGCCCCAGGCAGTGTCTAGTTAATTTCAACCCTCCCTGCTACAATCCACTATCTCCTGTCTGGGGTGGTGTGACACCTCCCTGTGACAGGAGATCCTTTGATCAAGCCTCCTCTGCCGACAGGTAACCTGCTGAGTTTCGGTCAGCAGGTTACCTGTGCCAAGCAAGGAAGTCACACGTGGGCCCCTCCAGGCGTCTCTCCCCTCTCCCGTCGCTCCGCAGTGGGGTCCTTGCGCACGGCGAGGTCCGCACGGGCAGCCCCTCCGTGTCTCCCCTCCACGGGCCTATGGATAGTAATTTTTACCCCTGCGCTATCCAACGCTTTCCCTACTGTTGCACTCACTGAATTGGGAATAGTAATTTTTACTCCTGCTCTATACAACACTTTCCCTACTGTTGCAGTCTCTGGAGTGGGAATAGTTATTTTTACCCCCTACGTTATCCACGGGTGCCCAGGCCGTCTCGGATCCAGCGCTGTGCGTGTCCCCCCTCCGGATATCACTGACGGGCACCCAGCTGGGCGCAGCAGAGGGGGGGAACCACCTCCAGCACCCCCAGGGTCGTTATCTCCCGCGTGGTGCAGCGCCCCCCACCACTGCCACCACCTTACTTCCATGCTGTTCTCCGGGGCCTGTTGCCACTTCTGCAGCCGCGGTGTCACATTTCCCAGCGCACTTCACTGACCGTGACGTAGGTGGTTATATGGGCATCGCGTTATTGGCCTCTCCACTCCTTGTTTCTGTCAGTGGCTCCTGCGCGCATGGTCTCTCCGTGTCCCCCGTCGCGCCTTGCGTCTCTTCGGCATCCCAGGCGGGCGCCCGGCTCGGTGGGTCAGAAAGGGGGGGTTTGGGGATCGTCCCCCGGGTCCTGCGGCAGTCAGGTGCAGTGTGGGTCTTCCCTGTCCTCATGGATAGCACCCGTGGTCACCTCCGCTCCGCGCAGCTATTCCTGCTCTTTACCAGCTCCGCCCGTCCAAGCCCTATCTCGGGGCCCTTTCCGGTGCTTGGATCCCCGGCCTCACGTAGTGGGGCCCGGCGCTCAGGCCTCGACACAGGTGGCCACAGTCCGCTAGGAGCCCTCGGCACGGGTGGAAGCGTCCTCCGGGTCTCAATGTCCACCCAGTGACGGCCGCCAGCTTCCCCCGGCTGCGTCTCGTGTGTGTGCCGAATCCGGATAATTTTCAAAGGGCTGGCGCCCGGGGAAGGAGAGCTCGGATCGGAGCTCTACATCGGAGCGCCCGTCGCCATCGCGCGCCTAGCCACGCCCCTGTTTATATAATTTATTTTAATTAATTAATTTTATGGTATTTAATTTTTGCGTAATATAATTCTGTAGCGGGTTGTGGGTTTATAGGGGAATAGGGTGGGAAGTAATTTAATTGTAATTAATTAAATATTGTTATTTATTTATTGGTTTTGTTTTGTTGTAATGTTTAATAATTTTTTTATTCTTAATTAATTAATTGTTAATTGGTAAATAATTTGTATTAATAGGTAATTATTTGTAATTATTTTTATTTTTTATTTTTTATTGATTAATTATTATATTATATAAAATTGTTAATTGCTTTTAATTAATTTGTATTTGGTATTATTATGTAATTTATTTTTCTTCATATATGAAGTATTTACTTTCCCTACTGTTGCACTCTCTGGAGTGTGAATAGTAATTTTTACCCCTACGCTATCCAACGCTTTCCCTACTGTTGCACTCACTGGAGTGGGAATAGTAATTTTTACCCCTACGCTATCCAATGCTTTCCCTAATGTTACACTCTTTAGAGTGGGAATAGTAAGTTTTACCCTTACGCTATCCAATGCTTTCCCTACTGTTGCACTCACTGGAGTGGGAATAGCAATTTTTACCCTCCCGCTATCCAATGCTTTCCCTACTGTTGCACTCACTGGAGTGGGAATAGTAAATTTTATGCTAATGCTATCCAACGCTTTCCCTACTGTTGCACTCTCTGGAGTGGGAATAGTGATTTTTACCCCTACGCAATCCAATGCTTTCCCTACTGTTTCACTCACTGGAGTGGGAATAGTAATTTTTACCCCTGCGCTATCCAACGCTTTCCCTACTGTTGCACTCACTGAATTGGGAATAGTAATTTTTACCCCTGCGCTATCCAACGCTTTCCTTACTGTTGCACTTTCTGGAGTTGGAATAGTAATTTTTACCCCTACGCTATCCAATGCTTTCCCTACTGTTGCACTCTTTGGAGTGGGAATAGTAATTTTAACTCTCCCGCTAGTCAACGCTTTCCCTACTGTTGCACTCTCTGGAGTGGGAATATTAATTTTTACCCCTACGCTATCCAACGCTTTCCCTACTGTTGCACTCACTGGAGTGGGAATATTCATTTTTACCCCTACGCTATCCAACACTTTCCCTAATGTTGCACTCTCTGGAGTGGGAATAGTGTAGGAGAGTAGGGTCTGCTATCCTATGGTCACCCCAATTTTTGCTTTTTGCTTCACTGGTTTTCGACTTAATGTGGCTGTGGGCCTGCTAATCAGACCCACAGCCTGCTGTTCTGTCTCTAAATTCACAGACATGTACTTTAGGTACATCACCAATTTGGTACTGGACACCTTGTCAGCCCCTGTACAGTGCACTATAGGTGCCCAGGGCATAGGTGCATCCAAGGCCTACCAGGGGCTGCAGCATATCTTTTGCCACCCCTAGCTGGTACTTAAATCGACACAACTGGCTGATCCCTCAGCTGGGGCAAGGTGGTGTAATCACCCCTTGCTTAGATATAGTATACCTATGTCTAAACCTGTAATGTAGTTGTAGTTAGCAGTCTAGTAGTCAGGGTGGGCGGAGCTAGCTGGGGCGAAGGGAAGAGGAGGAGTGTAGACAGGATGGGGTTAGTTAGAGTAGGGACAGGGACACAGAAGGAGGTACAGAATAAAGCTCCTCTATAAACCTATGATAATTGTCTGTCGTTATTCTGAAGACATGACAACTGGCGACGAGGGTGGGATTGGCATGCCCATTGCCCACAGAACCCTTCGAGAGTACCCTGTCCCATGCAGTGTCCAGAAAAGAAGAACACTGCTGTGTGGAGCCGAGCAGCCGCCTTAAAAGAGAGGCCAGCAGCAAGTGACCCTCTCCCCAAAGCCAGGAGATCGAGGGAGCCCAAAGGAACCGAAGGAATGAGCGCCCGAGCGTCCGAAGAAAAGAAACGCTTGATCGCCCCAAAGCGCGACTCACGCCTGATGTGTGCAAGTTGGCGTGCCCCAAGGGAACAGAAGTCGGGAGCCCACCCCGACTCTGCCTTGCACCCCAAGGTGGTGAAGAGTGCCCCAGGTGAAGGAAACTGCCTCCAGAAGACCTGCTGGCAGGCGCCGACGAGCGCGACGAAAGCGGAGCTCGAGACGGAGCTCGAAGGGTCCCGGCATCGGAAATCTCACTCCCGATGCGTGAGCTTTGGCACGCGATTGCCGAGTGAGCGCAGGACCTGATGAGGCGCTGTGGGAGCCCACCCCAAACCTCACCTGACTGTGGCAGCTGTTGAGGAATCCGAAATTTGGAGTGTGCTGCCCCCGAGATCGGCTGCCGGTGAGTCCAGAAGACTGAATGACTGGAGGTGAAGCCTCGTGAGAAGTGAGAATTCGGTGGCAGCGGCCATCTTAAAGTCAGGCAACTTTTGAGACATCCTCCCTGTGCAGACTATAGGCGGCCATTTTAAAGTCAGGCATGGCAAATAGTCTTGATCAAAATGTAGACAAGGCAAGACATGGTTAACATCACCACTGCCTTCTGCTCTTATACTTGAGGTCCATGATAACTATGTCGAAAAACCCAGATAAGGCAAAGCGTGGTTACTACACCACTGCGTTCCGCTCTGGTATTTAGACGAAATGCTGAAATGAAAGAAACCCCAGACACTGCAAAGCGTGGTTAACTCACCACCGCTTTCCGCTCTGGTACTTGCCACACTGCACGTCTTAGAGTTAGATATGCAGGATTAGGTGCACACTCGAAACAGCAATGCGTGGTTACACCGCCACAGCATTCCGCTCTCAGTACCCAGGGAAAGTATATGGCTCCGCTGCACATGAGGATACACCCAACGAAACACGGCATGTTCACGGGAAGTCTCACCGCAACACACACCACTCACCTCACTATGCAGAAGCATCAGAAATCCTCAGCGTCTGACAGCAGGTCTTCCCTACTGTCTGTGAATTCAAATGCGGCATACCCGCCACATGCCCCCCCTCAGCTGAGAGAAAGCAGGAACTCCGAATTACGCACGCCGTCCTATGTGCATCACTCCTAATGTATCCGCTCCCAGATCCAGGCATCATGGGATATGTAGTTTTTGGTATCAGCTCAGTAGGCGCCGCTAGACTCAGTTCCTGACACAAACAGCAGATAGCTATTATAGCTAAACCAATATACCCCAAAAACATGCTACTTTTCTTGGAAGCCTTTAATGACGCCACCATGAAACTACACGGCTACTTACTGGTAGACTTAAAACCCAGTACTCTAGAAGACTACCAACTAGGTGCTGATATTTTCCCGTGTATAAACAACCAGAGAGAAAGGGCTACAGTAAATACTCTCCCGCCCCTGGGGTTAAACAATCGTAAACAACTAGAGAGTATTTTTAACAATAAATAACAAGAAGCTCCATAAGAGGAGTGGCTCGACAAAACAGCCCCCAACACCCGTCAGTGCTTCATACAAACAATTTAGCTGTTTCACTGAAAAGTAGTGAAGTTATCAAAATGAAAAAAAAGAACCCTCAGGCACCCACCCAAGGTAGGTAGCCGTTTGTCTTCATTGGGTACTTGTGGTTAGTGCATGTGAGAATACATCAAACCAAAAAAGGTGCAAATTAAAATGAGTGTAGATCACACCCTCAACCAACACTTTTAATAGAGGGGTGACTCGAACTCAGTTAAAACCAATGTGTATAGACGGACATAAAGAGTTAAGTAAATTTGAACCCCTTGTCCTAAAAAACGGTCGACATGTTTCAGCTATCTGGTCTTGTTCGACCCAGCATTCTTCAGGACCTGAAATATAAAAAACTCACCCAACCGGGCAGTACACGCCCTAAAGTGTCTACTCACGGTGGATGGATATTCACATAAACGTGTTTCTACAAACTTAAGAATCTATATGTTGGTAGACGTCTTGTGCGTTACCTCTATTCTACGAGGTATGTGGAATTTAGTTAGATTCCCACTTTCATCTTACGTATAACAAAGGTCAAACCTTCTCTTTGGGATTTCATTGTTCCCAAAATAATAACCCCATGAGTACGTGGTGGAGGAAATCTTCACGTCAGCATTAGTTTGCTGGCGGCTCCCCGCGACGTCACCTAAAGACAGCTCATCCCAGGCTCGAATATTTTCCCACCTGATCTCCCAATAGCTTATACACCTAAAACCAGACCCAAAGCCTATAAACAGAATTGTTAAAAATACTTTTGTAACATGTACACTGTAAACCTTATAGTATAAGGTGTTGATCATGTCTGCATGTCTATGTCTTGATTTACCCCTCCTAAAAATGCTAGTCATAGCTATCCCAACCTACCAACCTCAAACAGTTGATTAACGACTGCGCCAACACCCTCGCTCCACTCAAGACCTCCACAACCAACCACACCAACAAGAAAGCCGCCTGGTTCACCGAAGACCTCCGGACCTCCAAGCACACCTGTCGGAAGCTGGAGAAAAAATGGCTCCACGACCGAACACCAGACAGCCACACAGCCCACAAGAACGCCACCCGCAGACACCACATACTCATCAGGACCGCCAAGAGGACCGCCTTCAAGGACCGCCTAGACAACAACACACACAACACCAAAGAGCTCTTCAGCATCGTGAAAGAACTCTCCAACCCCAGCTTCAACACCAACGACATTCCACCATCACAAGACCTGTGCGACTCACTAGCCACCTTCTTTCACGCAAGATCACCGACATCCATGACAGCTTCAACTCCGACACCCCCGCACCCACCGCCAAGACCACCACCCCTGCAACCCCCAGCCGCACCAGTCGCCTGACCGCCTGGTCCAACGTCAGCGACGAAGACACCAGCAAAACCAAGTACTCCATCCACTCTGGAACCCCATCTCCGGAAAACAATTAATATCTCCTTCGAGACAGCAACCTTCCCGGAAAGCTGGAAGCACGCCGAGATCAACGCCCTACTGAAGAAACCCAAGGCGGACCCCAAAGACCTCAAGAACTTCCGGCCCATTTCCCTGCTCCCGTTCCTAACGAAAATCACGGAGAAGATTGTCAACAAACAGCTAACCCGCTACCTCGAAGACAACAACATCCTAGACCCTTCCCAATCCGGTTTCCGCAGCAATCACAGCACCGAGACCGCCGTCATCGCCCCCCACCGACGACATCAGGATCCTGATGGACAAAGGAGAAACAATCGCCCTCCTCCTCCTGGACCTATCAGCAGCCTTCGACACGGTCTGCCACCGCACCCTATTAGCACGCCTCCATGACGCCGGAATCCAAGTGAAGGCCAGGGCCTGGACCACATCCTTCCTCTCCGGCAGAACCCAGAGCGTCCGCCTCTCACCCTTCTGCTCTAAAACCACCGAGATCATCTGCGGCGTCCCACAGGGATCCTCCCTCAGCCCGACGCTGTTCAATATCTACATGGCACCCCTTGCCCACGTCGCACGACAACATAACCTCAACATCATCTCCTACGCCAACGACACCCAGCTGATCATATCCCTCACGAAGACCCCCACACCGCCAAAGCCAACCTCCACAGAGGAATGAAGGCCGTCGCCGACTGGATGAAGGACAGCAGGCTGAAGCTGAATTCAGACAAGACGGAGGTCCTCATCCTCGGACCCACCCCATCAGCCTGGGACGACTCCTGGTGGCCCACATCGCTAGGTACAGCCCCGGAACCCACCGACCACGCACGCAACCTGGGGGTCATCCTCGACTCCGCCCTCTCCATGACCAAGCAAGTCAACGCCGTCTCCGTCTCCTGCTTCAACACCCTCCGAATGCTCCGCAGGATCTTCAAATGGATCCCCTCTGACACGAGAAAAGCCGTCACCCAGGCCCTCATCACCAGCAGACTCGACTACGGGAACGCCCTCTACTCAGGAACAACAACCAAGCTTCTGAGACGACTACAACGAATCCAGAACGCCTCAGCACGACTAATCCTCGACGTCCCCCGACGCAGCCACATCACACCCCACCTGAGAGGCCTGCACTGGCTCCCCATCAACAAGAGGATCACCTTCAAACTCCTCATCCACGCACACAAAGCCCTTCACAACACCGGACCAGCATACCTCAACGACCGACTCAGCTTCTACACCCCCACCCGCAGCCTCCGCTCTGCCAACCTCACCCTCGCCACAGTTCCTCATAACCGGAAAACCACCGCCGGCGGCAGATCCTCGCCGCCAAGACATGGAACACTCTCCCTACCAACCTACGACAGACCCAGGACCTGCTGGCCTTCAGAAGACTTCTCAAGACCTGGCTCTTCGATCAGTAGAAGCCCCCCCGCCCCCAGCGCCTTGAGACCCTCACGGGTATGTAGCGCGCTTTAGAAATGCATTGATTGATTGATTGATTGATCCCCCAGCAAAGAAAGGCCATCCTGTGCCCAGCTTCAGACTAATTAGTGGCTGCCATTTTAGAAATCGCCCTAAATACCCTAAAAAGTAATGTTCCTATATCAGAGAGTCAGTTCCATGTGTTGAAGAAGAAGCGACACCTGAACTTGTAGCTTAGTAATAAAAGGACATCCCTCATTTCTAAGAAGAAACTGTTAAAGCAGTCGGGTGGCTTTATAGGTTCTTTATTGGGTTTAGCTATACCATTAATTACAAGCCTCCTAGCAGGGAACTGATGGATCACGCCCAAAAGATGTACTTGGTGCCGCACCAGCAGCTGGAACAGCTAGGCCCGTTGACGGGCGATGCCTGAGATATACGGAAAAATTAGATGCTAGGTGCGAAATAATTACATTTTGAGCCACAATGATTTAAAACCTCACGACAAAGCAGGTCTTTACTCCAGCGCTCTTCAAAACTTTTTACAATATTACAAGCAGTGGAATACGGAAAAAAAACAAGCTGACTCTATATGCCCCTGACTCTGAACTGCCTCTAACCGCCCCTGCCACACCCCAAGATCAACAACCACCACCACCATCCTCAGACGTCTTTGTTGAAGAACTTTAAAAAAATATAAGTCAATGGTATAGAGGGAATACGCAATTGTTGCTAAAAAAGATGTCTGCTTATAAAGACCTGACTTTCGGGAATGAGCTGGGTGAATTCCTCTACATAGGTCAGCCGGATGTTGGGTACCACATGTACTACCTAGTCAAAGTTCTTGCGCACCCCAAATTACTATAACTCCAGAATGCTCCTAAAGGTTGGTAACAGTTTCTGTGCACCACAACGGAACTCAGTATTCCTTGGACGATTGTTGGTAATGCTGACCACAGACATATGCTTGAAAGTTTGAAAGCCCCCATCCCCCAGCCGTCAACAACATCTTTAGTTCCCTGGCTAACCTCCTTCAGACGCACACTAACTCCGCCTATGGAACCTAAAAAAATAGCCTGTCCAAAGCACATATTTCTTCTGCCTTTTAAACCGCTGTATATGTGTTCCAATGTTTGTGTATATAGTTTTGCAACGGATAACGTTTTTGAAATTTTTTTCTTCATTTATTTCTGTAGTATCTCTTGGCGTAATACTTGTACTAAAAACTGCTTTTAATAAACACTTGTATCTTTTCAACCTGCTTCTGTCATCATTTTTAAAAGCATTTTACATATATATCTTTGCATCAGAATAAAAATTGCAGTCTACATTCAAGTTTAAATGCTTTTATTTTAAAAATCATCGTTACACAACCTTTCACGTTTGAAAAACATCATATTCTGTTTTAGCAGAGCTTGATGTAGACCTGGCGTTTTCTTTCACATATTTCATAACAATTCTGTCATTGTTAACAAGGTCATTCGAAAATAGATTAGAAAAATGTCTAAACGTCATACCCTCCGATATTTTACTAATAAAATATATACAATGCTCCACACACGTGATGGCTAGAGAATCCTGTACCTGCTTCACAGACGTGATGGCTAGGGAATCCTGTACCTGCAGCTTTTTTTATATTCACAAATATAGGCATTGTATAGATGCTATGTTCGGGGAGTGCTGCTGAGCTGTCAAACACTGCAACCTTGTCTACATCCAAAAACAAGGCCACCCAATGTGTTCCGGCCTTGTAATGAGGGTCTGCGTTAAAGATGACCGTTCATTGTCTTTCTACTCCTATATTCCCAGGTAGCCCATCGCTTGGAGAAAACACTTAAACTGTATTTCTTAGCATATTTGACTTCTTAAGAACTCTTATATCGGAACTGTGTCCATTTCACAGTATTTTTAGTTAAACAGAATCTGTCTGGTGTGGTTGACCTGAATAACACTGTTGAATACAGATAATACGACCTTGTTCACATTCATAGTCAAGGGTTGACTAAACTGTATTTCAGCTTTTACATTTCAGTATTTGATCAAATTATAGAGGTCGCCGTCTTCCATGTCAAGCGTCATATTGAAAGCAAACAGAGTGTAGCCGGCACCATATCCTTCGCTTGACATGATGACTCCTGAGTCCCGCAGGTGTTTCGCGGTTATTGAAACCAGACCAAGATATTCCCTGATAAAGTTATCTGTTTTAAAACTAGGTGTGTGTGGTTTTGCCAGAATTACAGTCCCCTCGTGGACCAACGCAATGTAGTTGATGTTGTAGTGTTTGAAATTGGAAGGGTTTGAGGTAGAGAGGCCGCTAAAAGCTGTATTGTCCACAGAACCAATGATAATAAGTTTTGGTAGTTGCCCAAAAAATAAATGTTGCTGTTGATATAATCTGGTGCCTCTCGGGATGCCGAATATCTTCAGAGCTACTGTTTCTATGACGTACTTGATGTTCAATAGCTGTAAAGCTTTGGTGTGAGCATGTCTGATGCTTGGTGACACTTTCACTCTCTTTACAAACAAGTTAGCAGACAGTATGATGCGTTTATACTGTTCCACATCCCAGCTGATGAGATGGAACTAGTCCTTGTTGCAGTTAAGTTTGATCTTAAGATCAATAACGTTGTTCAGTAGTTTATCTTGGAAGAAAAGGTCCAAATGTATACGTCCATGGAGGTCAAACTGTCTACTGCCTGTGGCAAAGCTTGCTCTTTTTACAAAACCGTTATTGTTACCGTCCAGGTCCTTGTCTTCAAACTGCGCATATGTATCCTTGTAGAAGAGCCCTACTGAAAGCTGCGTGTCAAGGGCTTCGCTACTGTAATTTAGAATACTCTCAATATGGGCTCTGTAGGAATACATGTGATCACTTTGTGTGATGAGCCGGTCGCCGAGGGAAATGTCCACCTGAGTAAACATGGTTGAGATGGGGTGAGTGATCGTCAACACTTTAGCGACGGTCTGTATGTTGGTACCATCCGCTTTTACCATTTTACATGGAAGATGCAGCAGAGTGTTGTCGAGATCCAGATACATATCTGTGGACCTGGACACTAAAAACGCTATCTGCGCCAATGGCGTCAAAGCTACTAGAGGTGATACTCTCATAAAAAAATTGCTATCGATGCTGGTCTGAGTGGATTTTAGAGAAAACAGGTCTAGCTCTGATTTGGCACATTCGCCCGAAGCACAATATACAAAGGCCATGTTTCAGGTTGTTGCTCTTAAAAAACATATTTACGCTAACGCCTGTTCTTTTCTTTGAAGCTGCTCTACCTCACTTTTTAAATGTTGTACTGTGCCTAAAACCGTCTTAATTTCCCAGAACAGCTGCACACTATATTTCGATTTGGAGCTTTAAGAAACACCTTCCTACTAATGTTATCTAACACTAGCTGAATATTCGTATACGTTTCAATGTTGCTATGGATAGATGCTCAAGGGGTTTCTGTTCGCACTTTGTTTAATTTTGCCTCGAGCATTGTAAATGTATTCCATGTTCTTGGGTTTCGATTTCAGTTAGGACTACTTCACAGTCTCCTTTCAGGTCCACAGGTTTAGCCAGTTTCACGGTGTAATTAGAAATCTGATTGTTGGGTAATATATCACTCGAGGCGTTGGACGACAGGGACATACAAAATTACATTGTCTCCATCTTGATGCCTATAGTGAGACCTCCCCATACTCACACACCCTGCAGGGAGCTGGCCAACACCCAACTGTGAAATTTTTCGGGCCATTCCCTCCATTTGACAAATGCTTTCCTGTTAGCCCCACTACCTTTCCTTTACAGAATATTTTCAACCCTGTACAGATCATCAGGTACCCTTTGTAACTCCTCCTTGTTAAAGACACCTGACACCATTTCCCCTTCGTAGTCCTTCAACCTGTAAATATTTATTTCTTTTTTATTTTATTTTTAGTGTTTTCTATAGTGCGAACATGACCCACTACAGGGTATCAGAGCGCTTTACAGGAGCATTTAAACACCCCGACCCTTACATATTACGAGCCATTACTGGTTTGCGACATTTACAATTGCGTACGGTATAACCACATATAAAGTGTTCAAGTACAGTGAGCTGCTAGTGTGAACATTCGAACAGCAGAGCAGCATGACATATATATCGTCCAGCTGTAAGGAATTAGGCAAGGAATGTCCTCATATAAAACAATTTTGCTTTCTTTTTGACTGTTGCGATAGATGAGATTCTTCTCATGTCGGGGGGGAGGGCGTTCCAAATTCTCGGTGCTGCCCCTGAGAATACTCGGTCATACGTTTTTTTCTTATGGAAACGTGCAGGTTTCAGTAGTAGATCCGCTTTGCTCCTGGAGGAGCGTGTCCCTCCCGAAAGTGTGAGTTTCTGGGTGAGATAGACTGGAGATTTGTTGTGTATTGCTTTATGGATGATGCATGCCAGCTTGAATTGGATGCGTGCTTCAAAAGGTAGCCAGTTGAGAGCTTTCAAGTGAGGAGAGATACGGTCAAATTTTTGGGATCCCGCTATAAGTCTTGTGGCTGCATTAAGACATGCTTTCAATGGGGCTGTTGAGATCTTAGGGCGCCCTGCTAAGATTGTGCAGCCATATTCAATCCTTGAAATTACCAATGCCTGGACTGCTGTTTTGAGGTCTGCTTTATTTATAAAAGGCTTTAGTTTTTGTAAGTAGCTTAAGTGGAACCTGGTGTTTTTTGCCATTAAGTTGATATGTGCTGACATGTTCAGGTTTTTGTCCAGAATGATACCCAGTGATTTAGTTGACTCAACAATCTTCGGAGTGCAGTTTAGAGCAGTGATGAGGTTGGACCATTCTGCAATCATTATTTTACTTTTCTGTGGAGTAATCAGTAGGAATTCAGTTTATGAGGATTTAGATTTAGGTGGTTCTTGGTTAGCCAAAGAAGCGTTCTCGTTAGAGCTAGATTAATTGACTTTATATCATCAGTCGACGCAACCTTGATGTACAGCTGAGTGTCATCAGCATACATATGGAAAGCAATGTTGCCTTTTTGAAGTATTTCCGTAAGAGGTTCTACATAAAGATTGAAAAGTGACGGAGAGAGCGTTGAACCTTGCGGAACTCCTATAGTATTGTTGGTTGCGCTTGAAAGGGTTTGGTTGACAATGACTTTTTGCGATCTATTCTCCAGAAACGAGCTGAACCAGGTTAGCACTGTACTCTCAAATTACATCCTGTTTTTCAGTTGATCGAGTATATAGGCATGGTTCACCGTGTCGAACGCTGATGACAGGTCCAGCAAGATTAGGAGGCATGTATCGTTCTGGTCAAGAGCCAGTAAGGCGCCATCAACTATGTGCAGAATCGCAGTTTCCGTACTGTAGTTTGGGCGGAAACCGGATTGACAATCGTTTCGAAGCTTGAAATCAGAGATGTGTAAGCTCAGTTGTTGTTGGACACATTTTTCCAGAATTTTGGCCAACATTGGAATATTGGTTACCGGTCTGAAATTGTTCGGATCTAAGGGGTTCTCAGTCGTTTTATTTTAGGAGCGGGATGACTTGCCCCGTTTTTAAGCAGACCGGTATTTGACCTTGTGACAAAGAGGCATTGATGACCTTGGTCCAAGACGGGATTAGCAGGTGATTTATGGAGGACCAGAATTTCGTGGGTAGGGGATCGTTGTAGTGATTGTTTGGTTTCGAGGTTGCCATGATCTTAGCAATGTCCAATTCACTGACCTGTATAAAATCTGACCATCTGGCATTGTTTTTGGGTTTCGCTGATTCTTGTTCATCCGGAACCTTATCTCCCAAACCCTTCTCCATTTCTATGTCATCCGCAGCTTTTTTTAGTTCCTTCTCCAATGAGTTAGCTTTGTCTGAAAAGAAGACCGAGAAATCTTCGTTGTTTAAGTTAGTTTTGGAAATGACTGGAGCCATTTTGGCCGCCTTGTTTGATTGATCTTTAAGTAGATCGAAGAGTTTCCTAGGTCTATTTACTGCATTATCCAATTCTTTCATGAAGAATTCTTTTTTTGATTTAATAATGCTTTTATTATACGCTTTCCTGGATTGTCTCAGTGAGGTAAGATGGGGTGAAGAGGGGTGTTGTCGCCATTTACGTTATGCTTTTGACTTGGCTAGTCTTAGTGACCTTCTTTCTTCATTTAGGGCACCATTGAACCAAGGGTTTTTGTCTTTCTCCGAGAACCTTTTCAGTTTTAGTGGTGCTATGTCCTCAATAATGCTGGACATTGTTTTGTTATAATGCAGCGTGAGGTCGTTGACGTCAACCATACTCTTGGGTGGCTGCAGATCAGTTTCGCAGCGCGCAGCTAAGTTTTCCATATTAATTCCTCTTGTGTCCCTGGTGCACTTTTTGGGTTTGATAGTTTGCGTAGACTATTTAGATTTTCAGAGGGGAATTTCGAAAGTAATTATGTGGTGGTCCGTCCAGTCGCAGTGTATGATTACAATGTTCTCAATTGATTTCTCTTTAGCTATGATGAAATCTAGTATGTACCTTTTATTGTGGGTGGGGAGATGACAACCTTGGACTAAGGATTGACCATTCAGGAAAGTTTTCAACAGGGTGATTTGATTGTCCTCATGATCCTCCCAATGAATGGTGAAATCTCCTAAAAAAATATTGTTCGTCTGCAGATTAGCGTTAGTAGCAGGTCCGGACTGGCCATAGCGGGCACTGGGCAATCCTCCGGTGCGCCGCAAGGGTGGGGGCTGGTTTTGAGCCCCTGGAGGCCGATTTTGTTTCAGGGCCGTTTTTGCAGAAAACCTGTTGTCGAGAGTCGGGGAAACAATTGCTAGTTGTGTGTTTTTGTCCCTGTCTACTCCTCTATTAGAATCATGACAAATATGTTGTACTACATTGGGTGAGCTGACTTTAAACGCCAAAGCGAGATCCGTCTTTTGTGATTCTATAGCCTTGTCGGATTCAGGGTCCTTATTATTCAAGTTGTCAACCTGACGTAATAATTGAGGTTCAATATTGGTGTTTCTGCTGATTGGTGCGAGGGCGCTGCCAATAGCAATAGTCTGTGAATTCCTCATTTCCTGATGTAAAGTTTTAGTTTCATCACTAGTGTTGCTGCAGTCAGTCGCTATGTGAGAAGTTGGCCTGATGTATGATGTCCACAGTTCTGTGGGCACCTTGTATCAGTCCAAACAATCCCTTATGGTGGTGGTTGTAAGTCAACCTTACAGACAAGCTATCCTAGGGGTAGCATGGACTAAGCAGCCTCAAAGGCTTAACTCAAGAGGGCATGTGAAGCCAGCTGTTTTACCATATGCAATCCTGTAATATCAAATGAAAGGACACCACGCAAGTTATATATTATAAAAATATATGTATTTATTCTCAGAATAATCCCCTATACTCTTTATGAGTAAAGAAGCACAAGCGTTTAAACAAAAGCACAATATAACATATGAAAGTTGCACGTTTATGGATGAGGCCGGTGGCCACTCAAACCATATATCAAAAAAGTGGTATAAGTATCACTAATCGATCAGTGGTAAGGCCTAGGGCCTTGGGAATCGCTGGGACTACACTGGACTAACAGCAGTTAGGACGGGAGTAGCCCGCGGGATTCGGGTGCAGCGCTAAAAGCGCATGCATGCACCAATGCAAAGTCAATGGTGCGTAAAAGTTACAGTTTTAGGAGCCTTCCGACTGGACTAGAAGGACAAAACTTTAGACTTAGACACTAGGCGTATAAACCACTACAGGAGCACCGGTGTTCAAAAGTTACTTCACCCACACGAAGCGGGTGCACAGGTGCAAAAGCGTGTCGGGTTTCGTCACGAAGATCTAGGGTGCCTGGAGATGAAGATGCTGCAGGCGTCCAGAAGAGAAGTGTCCGGTGTGATCCAAGGGTGGATCGAAGATGTAGAGAACCTGAAAGCAGAGGGGACAGAGTCTGGGTCACTAGCCAGTGACCAGGAAGGAACAAGGAAGGAACCAGGCGATGTCGGCGCAATCAGGTGGTTGTCATGAAGCTTGTCTCCGCTGCCGCGTGGACTCTGGGGTATTGAGGATATCCAGGAGTGGATCATGAGCTGTCCTACAAATGCTGTAGCTGTCGGTGGTGTCGGCTTCCGGATCGGAGTTAACAAGCCATGGCAAGGGCAACCCACGCAGGATTCGAGCATTGCTTCTTACTCGAGCCAGCAAGGTCAGAGCGAGTGCTCCTTTTCAGGGGAGCGAGGGCCAGTCTGGAGCAACCAGACTAGCAGTGTAAATTCTTTGGTTCGTTGGTACTGGGGCCACTAGCCAACGGGCAAGCGACCGGACCAATACGTAGAGCAGGAAAATGCAAAAGGGCCCCTCGCAGCACTCGATGAGTGTTGGGGGGTGAGCTTCGGTACAAAAGCTGCTCAGGCCTGGAGCTTCTCAAACTCCAATGCACAGCTTCGAGGGAGCCTCAGGAGCTGCACGGTCAGCGCTTCGTAGTTTTTCCAAGATGGCCGGCCCCACGCTTCAGGTCGCCTCCACGGGTCTCAGCTTTGCAGGGACTGTGGATCGGGCTGTTAGAAGGCAGGCACGCTGGGTCTTGTGATCTCTGTCGCTCAAGTTCTGGCGGGAACTGCAACATAGCAAATGGTGAGGTGCTGGATGATGCCTGTTTGCACAGGGTGGTTGTAGGAGAGTAGGGTCTGCTATCCTATGGTCACCCCAATTTTGCTTTTTGCTTCACTGGTTTTTGACTTAATGTGGCTGTGGGCCTGCTAATCAGACCCACAGCCTGCTGTTCTCTCTCTAAATTCACATACATGTACTATAGGTACATCACCAATTTGGTACTGGACACCTTGTCAGCCACTGTATAGTGCACTATAGGTGCCCAGGGCATAGGTGCATCCAAGGCCTACCAGGGGCTGCAGCATATCTTTTGCCACCCCTGGCTGGTACTTAAAACAACACAACTGGCTGATCACTCAGCTGGGGCAAGGTGGTGTAATCACCCCTTGCTTAGATATAGTATACCTATATTTACACCTATATCTGGACACATATATACCTATAAGTCACTCCTATGGCAGGCCTTAACAATCCTGGAGGCAGAGTGCTAGGTTTTATGTGAAATGGTGCTCTAGCATGAGCTGAGCCTGTCTGCAATGGTCGGAACCATTTCCGTACTGCTGTTCCAGTGATACTGCCATACCATATACTCTTAAGTGCATTATAATCCTCGCAGTTATTGCTAACTTTGGGTTGGCTTTATCAAAACATGTTGTGTTTGGTGTCATACATTTTGGAATACTACCCCCTCGCCAGTTCTAGCGACGGGGGTAGCATTCCACCCTTCTAGAGGGAGAAGACATGTTACTTTGCTTTAAACGCGGTTAATCCTAACCAGAGCCTCAGCATCACAAAATGGATGCTGCTGCCCCGACACAAGTCTGACCTCCTGCTGCTGACCGAAACTTGGCAGGGGAGGCCTGGACAAAGGGTTTCCTGACACAGGGAGGTGTTGCACCACCCCAGACAGGAGATAGTGGATTGGAGCAGGGAGGGTTGAAAGAAACTAGACACTGCATGGGGCGCACAAGGTGTCCCAGGCAAAATCCAGTGAAACCGGTTCTGGGGCACTCCAGCCCCAGTCCTGGCAAGAAACTGGACAAAGGGAAAGGGGTGTAACCACCCCCTTCCTGGGTCCCACCCATAGGAGGGACCTAGCAGGTAATCCAGCCCCTTGATTTGGAATAAAGGTAGGAGCTGTGCAGATGCACATCAGATTATCCTGACTGAAACTTATGAAATGAAACTCTGGACCCTTCGACATACCACTCGACGTGGAAGACTGAAGAATCTCCCTTGTGGTCAAGGAGTGACCACCCTGTGCAAACAGGCACCATCCAGCACCTCGACGTTTGCTTTGTTACAGTTCCCGCCGGAACTCGAGCAACAGAGATCAACAAGAGCCAGCGTTCCTGCCTTCCAACAGCCCGATCCACAGTCTATGCAAAGCTGAGACCCGTGGAGGCGACCTGAAGTGTGGGGCCGGCCATCTTATAAAAACTACAAAGCACTGACCGTGCAGCTCCCGAGGTTCCCTTGAAGCTGTGCATTGGAGTTTGAGAAGCTCTAGCCCCGAGCAGCTTTTGCACCGAAGCTCACCCGTCCACACTCATCGAGTGCTGGGTGGGGCCCTTTTGCATTTTCCTGCCTGACGCATTGGTCCAGTCGCTTGCCTGTTGGCTAGCAGCCCCAGTACCGACGAACCTTTGAATTTTCTCTTCGAGTCTGGTTGCTCCAGACTGGCCCTCGCTCCCCTGAAAAGGAGCACCCACTCAGACCTTGCTGGTCCGAGTAAGAAACAATCTTCGAATCCTGCATGGGTTGCACTTGCCAAGGCTTGTTAACTCTGATCCGGAAGCCGACACCGCCGACAGCGAGAACCTTTGTGGGACAGCTCGTGATCCACTCCAGGACATCCTCGGTGCCCCAGAGTCTACGTGGCAGTGGAAACAAGCTTCACAACAACTACCTGATTGCGCCCGACACCGCCTGGTTCCTTCCTGGTTCCTTCCTGGTCACTGGCTAGTGACCCAGACTCTGTCCCCTCTGCTTTCAGGTACTCTACATCTTCGATCCACCCTTGGATCGCACCGGACACTTCTCTTCTGGATGCCTGCAGCATCTTCATCTCCAGGCACCCTAGATCTTAGTGACGAAACCCGACACATCATTGCACCTGTGCACCCGCTTCCTGTGGGTGAGGTAACTCTCGAACGCCGTGTCTCCTGTAGTGGTTTACACCTCTAGTATCTAAGTCTAAAGTTTTGTCCTTCTAGTCCAGTCAGAAGACTCTTAAAACTGTAACTCGATAACTTTTACGCACCATCGACTTTGCATTGGTGCATGCGTGCGCTTTAAGCGCTGCACCCGAATCCCGCGGGCTACTCCCGTCCTAACTGCTGTTAGTCCAGTGTAGTCCCAGTGATTCCCAAGGCACTAGGCCTTACCACTGATCGATTAGTGATTCTTATACCACTTTTTTGATATATGGTTTGAGTGGCCACCGGCCTCATCCATAAACGTGCAACTTTCATATGTTATATTGTGCTTTTGTTTAAACGCTTGTGCTTCTTTACTCATAAAGAGTATAGGGGATTATTCTGAGAATAAATACATATATTTTTATAATATATAACTTGCGTGGTGTCCTTTCATTTGATATTACAGGATTGCATATGGTAAAACAGCTGGCTTCACATGCCCTCTTGAGTTAAGCCTTTGAGGCTGCTTAGTCCATGCTACCCATAGGATAGCTTGTCTATAAGGTTGACTTACAACCACCACCATAAGGGATTGTTTGGACTGATACAAGGTGCCCACAGAACTGTGGACATCATACATCAGGCCAACTTCTCACATTGGTGTGCAGCGGTACGGATTTGAGCTTGCTGTTGTTTTACCATTGCAATCTTTTTATCAAATTGAAAGATCACATTAAGTACCTTAGGTACATATAAACAAAGCTTACATATTTAAGTTCTACTGAACTTAGTAGTTCTAGATCAAAGGGCTTAGCACACCCTGCCTACAACTCACTAGCAAGGTACAGTAGGAAAACACTTAGTGTAGGTACGTGCATCACTTACACCTCACTAGAGTCATGTCTGGCACAGGTGAAGCTCTCAGCTCTCTACCTGTGGTGGTTGACCCTCCAAAGGCAACCTCCAGCTATGACAAGCTCAGCCACAAGGACGTGGGTGCTTTATGCACTGCAAGGGGGCTGAGAAAGGGTCACATCCCTACCATTCCCATCCTGATAGCCATCCTGGAAAAGGATGATCTTGAGAAAGCTAGAGTAGTTCCCTCAGGGTCAGGAGAAGGAGTGAACCCCCTAGATACTGAGAACACCACCCCAGAGATAGAAGATGAGGAGGTGAACCCAGAGTCAAATGATGATTCAGATCATGATCAAGGGGTTATCCAGGTACCAGTTGGGAGGCTTAGCCAAGCCAACTTGGACCTACATGGAAATGGAGAGGGCCAGCACCTTCCCAGAGTACATGGCAGAATTCTCCCAGGCAATAGAAGGGAGAGATCTCCTTCAAGGGATTCTCATATTTCTAGTGCCTCAAGAGAATCTCAGAGGGGAATGACTTCTCTTCAGAGAAAAGAGCATAAGGCCAGGATGAGAGCTGTTAGACTCCAAATAGAGAGGGAGGAAGTAGCCCTGGCCCAAGCTAGACTTGCTTTGGCAAGAGAACAGAAGTTGAGTGGGGAGACATCCACTGGTGGCAGCACTATCCCTAAGGATAAAGACAGGTCCTATGAACATAGAAACCTGAGTAAGATTGTGCCCCCCTACAGAGATGGGGATGATATCCACAAATGGATAACTGCTCTGGAGAGGGCCTGCATGGTACAGCAGGTCCGTCAAGATCAATGGGCAGCAATCTTGTGGCTCTCCTTTTCTGAGAAAGGGAGAGATAAGCTCCTCACTGTTAGACCGGAGGATGCTAAAAACTACTCTGTCTTGATGAGTGCTCTTATTGAAGGGTTTGGCCTAACCACTGAGCAATACAGGTTGTTGTTCAGAGACACCCAAAAAGCACAGACTCAGGACTGGACTGGTTTTGTTGATTGTGCCACTAAGGCTCTGGAGGGTTGGTTGCAGGGAAGTAAAGTCTCAGACTATACAGGATTGTACAATCTTATAATGAGAGAACAGATCCTTAATAACTGTCAGAACCAGCAATTGCATCAACACCTTATTGACGCAGATCTGACCTCTCCCCAAGAATTGGGAAAGAAGGCAGGCAAATGGGTCAGAACAAGGGTTAAGCAGAAACCCCAGAACCAAGGAGGTGATCAGAAGAAAGAAGACCAGAAGGGTGGAGATAAGAAGGAAAAAGACCAGAAGTCTTTTACGGGCCCCCAAAATAGTAATAAGGAGGGTGGTTCCCAAAATGGTAACAAGAAAAAGAAGAATGATGGCCCAAAGAAACCTTGGTGCAATACTTGTAAGTCCACTTCCCACTGGGGGAGTGAATGCACCAAGAAAAATCCAGTCCCTACCACTGCAGTCCCTAAGGCAACTGCGCCCCCTAGTACAGTCAGCAGTGGTGGTACACAACCCAAGGCTATAGTGGGGTTAACCCTGGGTACTGAGATGGAGTCTGGCTTAGTCAGAATCCCTACTCAGGCAGTTCTGCTATATGATGTGGACATATCTGTGTCCACTCCTATGAGTCCCAATACTTTGGGCAAATATAGACAGACGCCTTTAATTAATGAGAAACTGGCTCAGGCCTACAGGGACACATGTGCCAGTGTCACTATGGTGACACCTAACTTTGTGGACCCTGGACAAATCATACTAGGTGAGAACTACCTAGTGACCAATGCTAGCAATGCCACTACTACACATAGTGTGGCTGTTGTTAAATTCTCCTGGGGAGGGGTAACTGGCCTCAATAAAGTTGTTGTGAGCGCAGACCTCCCAGTAGACTGTCTTTTGGGCTATGATCTAGAGGAATCATTATGGTCAGAAGTGGAGTACCGGACTCATGCAGAAATGCTAGGGATTTCAGCCCATGTCCTTGCTGTCACCAGGTCCCAGGCCAAGAAGTGCCTACCTGAACCTGTGGTGGATCTTGAAACAATAGACCAGCCACAACCCAAGAGAAGGAGCAAGAGGGGTAAGGCAGAGTCTTCCCACTTGCCTCAGGTTGAGGATCAGAACTCACAGGAGGGTGATTCTGTGATCCAAGAGGAGACTGTCCTGGAAGAGCTTGAACCTGATCAGGTTGAGTTTCTGGGGACAGGGGGACCCTCAAGGGCAGACCTGGGGCAGGCTCAGTTGACTTGCCCTTCACTTGAACCCCTCAGACAGCAAGCTGCTGCTGAGGATTCTGGGAATGCTCAAGGTACCCATAGAGTGTATTGGGATGATGGGCTCCTTTATTCAGAGGCCAGAGACCCCAAGCCTGGTGCTACCAGGAGGTTGGTTATACCTCTGCAATTTAGGGGCTTCCTTCTAATCTTGGCCCATGATATTCCCTTTGCAGGACACTTAGGCCAGAACAAGACTTGGGACAGGCTTGTCCCTCACTTTCACTGGCCTCACATGTCAGAAGATACCAAAGAGTTTTGTCGCTCCTGTGTCACCTGCCAAGCCAGTGGCAAATCAGGTGGCACCACAAAGGCCCCCCTTATACCTCTACCTGTGGCGGGGGTGCCCTTTGAGAGAGTTGGGATTGGCATTGTTGGACCAATGGATCCCCAAACAGCATCTGGGCACAGGTTTATCCTGGTGGTAGTGGATCATGCCACCGGGTACCCAGAAGCAATTCCCCTGAGGACCACAACAGCTCCTGTTGTGGCAAGGGCCCTACTTGGAGTTTTCTCCAGAGTGGGCTTGCCAAAGGAGGTACTTTCAGACAGAGGTACCAACTTCATGTCTGGATACTTAAAAGCAATGTGGAAGGAGTGTGGAGTGAACTACAAGTTCACCACACCCTATCACCCACAGTGCAATGGGCTTGTGGAGAGATTCAACAAGACCCTAAAGGGAATAATAAAAGGGTTACCAGAAAAACTTAGGCGAAGATGGGACATCCTTTTACCCTGCTTGCTCTTTGTTTAAGAGAGGTCCCACAGAAGGGGGTTCGCTACAGCCCTTTTGAACTTTTGTTTGGCCACCCTGTGAGGGGTCCATTGTGTCTGGTGAAGGAAGGATGGGAGTTACCTCTCAAAAAGCCTAAACTTGATATTGTGGACTATGTACTCGGTCTCCGCTCCCGGATGGCTGAGTACATGGAGAGAGCATCCAAAAACCTGGAGGCCAGCCAAGAACTACAGAAAGCTTGGCATGACCAAAAGGCTGTTCTAACTGAGTACCAGCCAGGACAGAAGGTGTGGGTGTTGGAGCCAGTGGCCCCAGCAGCTCTCCAAGACAAATGGTCTGGACCCTACACCATACTTGAAAAGAAGGGAGAGGTCACCTACTTGGTGGACCTTGGCACCCCTAGGAGCCCCCACAGGGTGCTCCATGTAAACAGGTTGAAAGCATTTGTTGACAGGGAAGACATGGGTGTACTCATGGCTACAGATGGGGACCAGGAGGAAGAGAGTGACCCTCTCCCAGACCTGCTTTCCCAAAACCCTGATGATGGCTCAGTGGAAGGAGTAGCCTTGGCAGGCAGCCTCACTGACCAGCAACAGATGGACTGCAGACAGGTGTTGCAGGCCCATAGACACATGTTTTCACTTACACCCAGTCAAACTAACTGGTGCACCCATGAGGTGGTCACTGGTGACAGTCTGCCTGTGAATAATAAAATCTACAGGCAACCTGGCCATGACAGGGATTGTATAAAGGCTGAGGTGCAGAAAATGCTAGAACTTGGAGTGATTGAGCCATCAGAGAGCCCCTGGGCCAGCCCAGTAGTCCTTGTGCCAAAACCTCATACCAAAGATGGAAAGAGAGAAATGAGATTTTGTGTGGACTATAGAGGTCTCAATGCTGTCACTAGGACATATGCTCATCCCATTCCAAGGGCAGATGAGCTCATTGATAAGTTGGCTTCTGCCAAATTTCTGAGCACATTTGATTTGACAGCTGGCTATTGGCAAATCAGGTTAGCTGAAGAGTCTAAAGCCAAAACAGCATTCTCTACCCCCAGTTGACATTATCAGTTTGTGGTGATGCCCTTTGGTTTGAAGAATGCACCTGCCACCTTCCAAAGGTTGGTGAATCAAGTCCTTGCTGGGTTGGATGACTTTTGTGCAGCATATCTAGATGATATTGCTGTCTTCAGCTCCACCTGGGAGGATCAGCTGATCCACCTGAAGAAGGTTCTGGAGGCCCTGCAAAAGGCAGGCCTGACTATCAAGGCTACCAAGTGCCAGATAGGGCAGAGTAAGGTTGTGTACCTGGGTCACCTAGTAGGTGGGGGTCAGGTTCAACCATTGGAGAGCAAGATCCAGGCCCATACAGGACTGGGCTCCTCCAACTACCCAGACACAAGTCAGAGCCTTCTTGGGCTTGACTGGGTATTACAGGAAATTTGTGAAGAATTATGGATCCATTGTGACTCCATTAAATGATTTGACATCCAAGAAGATGCCCAAAAAGGTTCAGTGGACAGTTAGCTGTCAAAAGGCATTTGATGGCCTGAAGAAGGCCATGTGCTCTGCACCTATCCTGAAGAGTCCTGACTACTCCAAAGAGTTCATTGTCCAAACAGATGCTTCTGAGTTTGGGGTGGGAGCTGTGCTTTCACAACTTAATGTAGATGGTCAAGACCAGCCCATTGCTTTTATTAGCAGAAGGCTGACCCCTAGAGAGAAACGTTGGTCAGCCATTGAGAGGGAGGCCTTTGCTGTGGTTTGGGCCCTGAAGAAGTTGAGACCATACTTGTTTGGCACTCACTTCCTAATTCAGACAGACCATAAGCCCCTCTTGTGGCTTAATCAGATGAAGGGTGAAAATCCTAAACTGCTCAGGTGGTCCATTTCCCTACAGGGGATGGACTTTACAGTGACTGACCATGGCAATGCAGATGGTCTCTCCAGGTATTTCCACTTAGAACATGAAGACTTATCTGGTCAAGGTTAAGTTTAATGTCCCTGCGTTTGGGGGGGGGGGGGGGGGGTTGTGTAGGAGAGTAGGGTCTGCTATCCTATGGTCACCCCAATTTTTGCTTTTTGCTTCACTGGTTTTCGACTTAATGTGGCTGTGGGCCTGCTAATCAGATCCACAGCCTGCTGTTCCCTCTCTAAATTCACATACATGTACTATAGGTACATCACCAATTTGGTACTGGACACCTTGTCAGCCCCTGTACAGTGCACTATTGGTGCCCAGGGCATAGGTGCATCCAAGGCCTACCAGGGGCTGCAGCATATCTTTTGCCACCCCCGGCTGGTACTTAAAACGACATAACTGGCTGATCACTCAGCTGGGGCAAGGTGGTGTAATCACCCCTTGCTTAGATATAGTATACCTATATCTAAGCTTATATCTGGACACATATATAGCTATAAGTCACTCCTATGGCACTCCTATGGCAGGCCTTAACAATCCTGGAGGCAGAGTGCTTGGTTTTTTGTGAGATGGTGCTCTAGCATGAGCTGAGCCTGTCTGCAGTGGTCGGAACCATTTCCGTACTGCTGTTCCAGTGATACTGCCATACCATATACTCTTAAGTGCATTATAATCCTCGCGGTTATTGCTAACTTTGGGTTGGCTTTATCAAAACATGTCGTGTTTGGTATCATACACTTTGGAATACTACCCCCTCGCCAGTTCTGGCGACGGGGGTAGCATTCCACCCTTCTAGAGGGAGAAGACATGTTACTTTGCTTTAAAAGCGGTTAATCCTAACCAGAGCCTCAGCATCACAAAATGGATGCTGCTGCCCGGACACAAGTCTGACCTCCTGCTGCTGACCGAAACTTGGCAGGGGAGGCCGGGGCAAAGGGTTTCCTGTCACAGGGAGGTGTTACACCACCCCAGACAGGAGATAGTGGATTGGAGCAGGGAGGGTTGAAAGAAACTAGACACTGCCTGGGGCGCACAAGGTGTCCCAGGCTCAGTTTATTTATTTATGATTACGGAACTCTCATGAGATCCACATAAAAAGACATGATATACATTCAGAAAAATCATGAGTAAAAATAAAGAAAATACATAATAAGACATGAATATCGTCAGATATACAGAATAAATCAAGGTCTCTAAATTACCACCTAATACAGATTCAAAAAACATTTTAAAAAATTGTACAATTTGAAACAAAACATTTCATTAGGGGGATTATTCATGGCAAAAGTGAAATCAGAGGCAGACAAGATATTCAATTGCAGACAGATGGGTCTTAGCCATTTACGCCTGAACGACATTAAAGCTGGGCAAACAAAAATAACATGCAGCAAGTCTTGAACTTTCATGTGACAGGGGTCACAAACGGCTGATGAGCCATACCATCTGGATAAGAGCAATTTCGAAGGAAGTAAATCCTGTCTTACTAAAAACATTAAACGCCTGACACCATGAGGGATGTTCCAATGAACATAGGGTTGTGCTTTCTTCACCAAACAGGAGTCAATAGCTGGAGTAATGCCCTTTTTCAGAGTACGGAGCTCTCTATCCAGTCTAAACCCTAGTTCCCAAGAAGTAGATTTCAAAAGGGTTTTTAACTGATAAGGCGATAAAGAAAATAAAACAGCTTTATCTAATTGTAATTGACTCACTGCGTATCTAAAAAAATTTAGAATTAAAGAATAATCATTAAAGTTTCCCAGCAACTCATTTTTTATTAAATGTCTTAATGTGCCTGGCTCACTCATTGCTAGGCTGAAAACCCAGCGCACATTCCCCGCTAGACCTTGAACCCAGCTACTACGTAAGCCAAATTCCTGTCTGAGAGCAGCTGTTGAACTAGCTGTGTTGACAGATAAAAGGCTACGTAAAATTTTTCCTTCAGAGGAGTTCAAAAAACTCCAACTTTTTATATCAATTAACTCTATTCCATAGAGTAGGGAAGCTGGGATTTTTGCTCGATATACATCCTAGCAGTATCGAAAAATGCCTTCTGCCTGTAGCCTTGTATAAGGACACCAAACTCTTGCCCTGAACAATAGCTTTCCGGATGTTGTTAGCTATGTGAGCTTTCTCACTTAAATTACTCATAACAATTTTGCCAAGAAAGGTATAAGGTTGCACAGTTTCCAATTTTTGGCCCCCCACTGTCCAAAACAAATTCGCAAATTTAGGTTTCTTCCTACCAGACATACACATCACTTTACTTTTAGCAATATTTATCAATAGATAATGCTTTCCTGCAAGCTTATGTAAGGCATGCAGGCGATTATTCAGCCCTTTAGGCGTTAGGTCAAGGATCAAAATGTCATCAGCATACATCAGGCACACAATTGGGGAACCCCCCAGGATCGGAGCAATACCTGTGCTTGCAGAGAGAACCTGGGGTAAGTCAGCTATGTAAAGGGAAAACAGCAGAGGAGCCAATAAGCAACCCTGCTTTAACCCGTTCGCTGTGGGAATAATTCTAGATAGTCCTCTTTCCCCACCCAGCAACACTCTGCACCAAGTATCCGAGTGCAGGGCGTGAACTAATCTAATAAGAAAGGGTGGCATCCCTAAATCAAATAACTTTCCCCACAGTAATGTTCTGTCCACTTTATCAAAAGCTGTGGAGAAGTCAATAAAGGCGCCATAAACTCGCCCTCCACGAACTTTAACATATTTCTCCGTTATAACCTGGAGTGCGGACAAATTATCTAAGGTACTGTGCTTTTGTCTAAAACCTGTTTGTTCAAAAGGCAAAATTTCGGCCCTAGACACCCAATCATTAATTAAATGAAGGAGACATTTTGCAAAGACCTTGCCAATGGCATCTAGTAAAGCGATTTGTCGATAATTTTGAGGAAGGTCCCTGTCCCCTTTTTTAAATAACGGAACCAAGATGCTCCCTTTCCAAGATGAGGGGACAGAACCGCTAAAAAAGCAAAACTTAAACACTGGATGAAGAATTTTACTCCATCATTTACTCTGTTGTTTTAGGACAGAAATGGGAACCTCGTCCGGACCCATTGCGCCAGAAGAGCGCATACCCTTGATGGCTAAATCAATGTCTTTTTCGGACAGAGGGTCATATGGGATGATGTCCTCAAAATTGATGACATTATCCCGTTGCAGGTCATTACTGCTGTATAAATGCTCAATATAATGAACCCAAATCTGCTCATCAATGGCAATTGGCGTGGGACAGGATCTAGTGCCACAACCTTTGCCAATTAGTGACCAGAATAGCCTGGCTTGACCCTTATAAGAGGATTCCCGGAGTTTGATCCATAGGGAGTCCTCCTTGTCTCTTTTCAATCTAGCCTTCAAGCTTGATCTCCTTCTTTTTAACAATGTTAGTTTGTGGTGCCTTTCCTGATTAAATGATAAGTATTGACCCCTGATCAATTTATTTATTTCAATATTTAATTTCCGAAGTGATTCGGGGAATACTGTTGATTTTTTAATGGAAGGGACTTTCCTTGATATTGAGGTTACAAATTTTAAGAAATGTGCAAAACCTAGAAGTTCCCTCCCATCCCATTGGGACAAATTCTCAATGGTAGAGATTAAAGTACTCAACAAACCTTCGAAAGCCCGAGAATTCCAGTAACATTTCCCTGAACTGGCTCCAAAGTTCACCAAATCAGTATCTAAGTGCCAGGAATCCGACGGGGGAGGCCTGAGAGCAGCTGTAACGATCAATACCTTGTGGTCGCTTAGATCAGAATTAACAACCAAAACATCCTTCATGAAAGGGAAAAAGGAACAATCTGCCACTACATAATCAATGATTGAATCTCCATTTTTTGATTTATGTGTGAAAGCTGCAGGGGTATCAGAGGGAAGTCTACCATTTATTATTAGATAATCCACCTTAGAAAGACCTTCCCAGGCAAAATCCAGTCAAACCGGTTCTGGGGCACTCCAGCCCCATCTCTGGCGCAAAACTGGACAAAGGAAAAGGGGTGTAACCACCCGCTTCCTGGGTCCCACCCATAGGAGGGACCTAGCAGGTAATCCAGCCCCTTCTTTTGGAATAAAGGTAGGAGCTGTGCAGATGCACATCAGATTATCCTGACTGAAACTTATGAAACAAAACTCTGGACCCTTCGACATCCCACTCAACGTGGAAGACTGAAGAATCTCCCTTGTGGTCAAGGAGTGACCTCCCTGTGCAAACAGGCATCATCCAGCACCTCAACATTTGGTTTGTTGCAGTTCCCGCCGGAACTTGAACAACAGAGATCAACAAGAGCCAGCGTTTCTGCCTTCCAACAGCCCGATCCACAGTCTATGCAAAGCTGAGACCAGTGGAGGTGACCTGAAGCATGGGGCCGGCCACCTTGGAAAAACTACAAAGCACTGACCATGCAGCTCCCGAGGCTCCCTCGAAGATGTGCATTGGCATTTGAGAAGCTCCATCCCCGAGCAGCTTTTGCACCAAAGCTCACCCCTCCACACTCATCGAGTGCTGCGTGGAGCCCTTTTGCATTTTCCTGCTTGATGCGTTGGTCCAGTCACTTGCCCGTTGGCTAGCGGCCCTAGTACCGATGAACCTTTGAATTTGCTCTGCTAGTCTGGTTGCTCCAGAAAGGCCCTCACTCCCCTGACAATAAGCACCAGCTCAGACCTTGCTGGTCCGAGTAAAAAGCGATCTTCGAATCCTGCATGGGTTGCACTTGCCAAGGCTTGTTAACTCCGATCCGGAAGCCGACACCGCTGACAGCGAGAGCCTTTGTGGAACAGCTTGTGATCCACTGCAGGACATCCTCGGTGCCCCAGAGTCCACGTGGCAGTGGAGACAAGCTTCACAACAACTATCTGATTGCGCCCGACATCGCCTGGTTCCTTCCTGGTTCCTTCCTGGTCACTGGCTAGTGACCCAGACTCTGTCCCCTCTGCTTTCAGGTACTCTACATCTTCGATCCACCCTTGGATCACACCGGACACTTCTCTTCTGGACGCCTGCAGCATCTTCATCTCCAGGCACTCTAGATCTTCGTGACGAAACCCGACACATCTTTGCACCTGTGCACCCGCTTCCTGTGGGTGAGGTAACTCTCGAACGCTGGTGCTCCTGTAGTGGTTTACACCTCTAGTGTCTAAGTCTAAAGTTTTGTCATTCTAGTCCAGTCGGAAGACTCTTAAAACTGTACCTCGATAACTTTTACGCACCATTGACTTTGCATTCGTGCATGCGTGCGCTTTAAGCGCTGCACACAGTGCTTTAAATGGGGAAAAAAAGTGCAGGTACTCATCAGATCGAGCTGGGGCATGGCAAGGAGGCGGGGCTAGAGGCGGGACTAAGGGTGAGTCTAATGAAAAACATTTGAAGGGCGCAAGAAGTTTTTTCAACAGGCTCCTTCCACCGACCTGTGTCGTTCTCGAAAGCCGCGGCTCTTTCTTGGGACACCTACCCCCGACTCTCATCAGATGATACTCATCTCATCCATCATGTGCTTTATTTTAAACCCAGTGCCCCGCGCCCCCAGAGTATTCTCTACTATAATTTGCTTGCCCCTTTCTTCTTCTTCAACTAACCCCTCGATTTCCCCAGCTAAAATGTGACGTCACTCCTGAAAGCTCTCCTCAGTTGTCGCCTTTCTTACCCGCCAGCTGCTATGCTATCCTTTCCTTTCCGTCTTTTTCGCATAGAAGAAAGGGAAAGCCAGAGCAAATGTAGCTTTTTAAAGAGCTCCCCGCTTTCTTCCTGTGCACAGCTTCCAGGTGGGGAGTGAGGTCACACCAGAGGAGCAACGAAAGTCAAATATCGGAGTAGGGAGTGGGGGGCCTAGGAAAAACTGTTGGGGGGGGGAAGAGAGTTTCCTCAAGCAAAAGTCAGAGTGGCATTGCTCTAAGAAGGGGTGACGTAAATCAAAGCCTCATTAACAAGCAAACAGGTCTTTCAAAGACCTGTGAAGTACTCGGGTGCGGCTGATGTGCGCGCCCGGAAGCTGTCTCAGCCGGGCTCACACATGAGGGGGGAGGACGAGGGGGTCAGGGCTGAATCCCTGCCTTGGAGCCAAGCCATAACTGCCCTCAGTGTGAAATCACCAAAATGTGAGCATGCGCCGCAGTGTAGAAATTCGATGCATGCTCACATTACTATGCGTGACAGTGAGTACCGGTACTCTGTTTTTGTGACGGAGAAGTGCCGGTACTCTTGGGGGGAGAAAAAAGAAGTGCCGGTACTCAGTACCGGTGAGTACCGGCCCATTTAAAGCACTGGCTGCACCCGAATCCCGCGGGCTACTCCCGTCCTAACTGCTGTTAGTCCAGTGTAGTCCCAGCGATTCCCAAGGCCCTAGGCCTAACCACTGATCGATTAGTGATTCTTATACCACTTTTTTGATATATGGTTTGAGTGGCCACCGGCCTCATCCATAATTGTGCAACTTTCATATGTTATATTGTTCTTTTGTTTAAAGGCTTGTGCTTCATTGCTCATAAAGAGTAGTGGGGATTATTCTGAGAATAAATACATATATTTTTATAATATATAACTTGTGTGGTGTCCTTTCATTTGATATTACAGGATTGCATATGGTAAACAGCTGGCTTCACATGCCCTCTTGAGTTAAGCCTTTAAGGCTGCTTAGTCCATGCTACCCCTAGGATAGCTTGTCTATAAGTTTGACTTACAACCACCACCATAAGGGATTGTTTGGACTGATACAAGGTGCCCACAGAACTGTGGACATCATACATCAGGCCAACTTCTCACAGTGGTCACTCCTTGACCACAAGCGAGATTCTTCAGTCTTCTACGTCGAGTAGGATGTCGAAGGGTCCAGAGTTTCGTTTCATAAGTTTCAGTCAGGATAATCTGATGTGCATCTGCACAGCTTCTACCTTTATTCCAAATCAAGGGGCTGGATTACCTGCTAGGTCCCTCCTATGTGTGGGACCCAGGAAGGGGGTGGTTACACCCCTTTCCCTTTGTCCAGTTTCACGCCAGAGCTGGGGCTGGAGTGCCCCAGAACCAGTTTGACTGGATTTTGCCTGGGACACCTTGTGCGCCCCAGGCAGTGTCTAGTTTCTTTCAACCCTCCCTGCTCCAATCCACTATCTCCTGTCTTGGGTGGTGTAGCACCTCCCTGTGACAGGAAACCCTTTGTCCAGGCCTCCCCTGCCAAGTTTCGGTCAGCAGCAGGAGGTCAGACTGTGTCGGGGTAGCAGCATCCATTTTGTGATGCTGAGTCTCTGGTTAGGATTAACCGCGTTTTAAGTAAAGTAACATGTCTTCTCCCTCTAGAAGGGTGGAATGCTACCCCCGTCGCCAGAACTGGCGAGGGGGTAGTATTCCAAAGTGTATGACACCAAACACAACATGTTTTGATAAAGCCAAACCAAAGTTAGCAATAACCGCGAGGATTATAATGCACTTAAGAGTATATGGTATGGCATAGGTTTAGCTATAGGTATACTATATCTAAGCAAGGGGTGATTACACCACCTTGCCCCAGCTGAGTGATCAGCCAGTTGTGTCGATTTAAGTACCAGCCAGGGGTGGCAAAAGATATGCTGCAGCCCCTGGTAGGCCTTGGATGCACCTATGCCCTGAGCACCTATAGTGCATGGTACAGGGGCTGACAAGGTGTCCAGTACCAAATTGGTGATGTACCTAGGGTACATGGAGTCCATTTTAAGAGAGAGCAGATAGCCTGGGGCCCTGATTAGCAGGATCCCAGGCCAACTAAGTTGAAAACCAGCTAAACACTAGGCAAAAAATCTGGGGTAACCATAGTCAGGTATCCACCCTCCTACATAACCCCCCCCCCAAACGAAAGGAGATAAGGCTATCCTTGGCCAGGTAAGCCTATATTACCTGAGTGGACATTTAAGGAGGAACCTGTACTGGCATGGTTACCCCCTGTGTCATGGTCCACCAAGTAAAGTAATCCCTCACCCTAGAGGTATCAGAGGGTCTCCATCATGGGGAATTACTACCTGTGGTGTTTTTTTTTTTATGTTTGAAAGCTTTATTAGAGTAAAATCAGATAGTACAATAAGGTGACATCAGCAAAATATAAGAAAAAGGCTAAAGGCTGGGATAAAGTAAACATAAGTAGCCAACATCACAATGAAAGGCAAAGCATTTTGAAGTATTTTACGGGGAGGAGGGGGGGGGAGGGAGTGGAGGGAAATAAAAGCATGTTAACATCATAAAGAATGAATAAAAAATAGAAAATACAATGAATGTCAGTCAGAAAGTACAGTAAAATACACAATATTTCAACAATTACTTGAAACAAGAACTCTTAGCAAAAAGGAAACATGAGTAAAGCTAAAAAATCACAATAGGGAAAATGAAAAACCTCATAAACTACAGGCAAGTGTACATGTGTTCAAGGGGGTTTGAAATTATCCGAGGAAAGTGGAGAGTACGTCTTTTTGGCAGAATGATCTAAATATAAAGTGAGAGGTAACCAATAAAGTTCAACATTTCGGGAGGGTTTGCAGGAGGAGGCAAAAGCAACATCAAGTCTATGTGCTTGACAGACTAAATTCCACCAACAATTTAGAGACAAAGTGTTCAAGGATTTCCAGTTAGAAACAATGTGCTGCAGTGCAAGGGCCAGCATAAGATCAAAAAGACCGTGAGAATGTGGAGGGAGTTCTAGATCGTCGGAAAGGCTACCTAGAAACACAAAAGAGGTGGAAAAATGAACAGAGATGTTGAAAATACGGGAGAGGCGAGAGCATATCTGATTCCAAAAAATGCGAACTGAGGGACAGAGAAAGAAAAGGTGTAGAAGATCTGCATTGGGAGCATTACAGGTCCAACAATTAGGTACAGAATCGGAGTGAAAGCGAGAAATAGAAAGGGGAGAAAGATAGAGTCTGTGGTAGAAGAAAAATAGGGATTGAGTAAGAGAGGCAGTACGGGAAGTCTTCAAAGATCTGGCCCATATTTTGTCCCAAAGAGAAGTTGACCATGCGGAACCCAAGTCCTTCTCCCAAGACAATTCCAATTTCGATTTGAGACGGTCCGGATCGGGGGCTGAGAAATATCGATAAATAAGGGAAGCTTTAGGAACAGTAGAGAGGACGGTAAGTAGAGAGGGAGACGAGGCTGGTAGGGGTTCAGAAGGAAGAGAATAATACCAATCTAGAATGGTTTCCATAAGGATGAGGAATTTCTTTGCAAAAGAAGGAGGACAGTGGAATTGAGATTGAAATTTAGGAAACGAGCAGGGGGATGAGCCATCAAAAAGATGATGTACCCAGATGATACCTTTCGCTCTCCATGAGGGCCATGCAATAGGTCTGTTATGGATTAATATGAGTGAGTTGTACCAGATAGGTAAGAATAAGAAGGATTCCTGAGAGACCGAGGTAGAGGAGACTAAAGGCCGTAAAAGAGAAGAAGTATGGTTGAATAAAAGGGAGTTAAGACATGGGGCTTTAGATGTGAAATGGATTACCTCTTGTAAAGAGTAAGGGAGCAATAATTCCTGTTCGACAGAAAGCCAGAGGGGAGAAAAAGGGGAGGTTTCCCGAGATAGCCAGCGGGAAGCTTGTCGAAGTGAGAAGGACTTGTGGTAGAGACGAAAATCTGGAAAGTTGGTACCACCATTAAGTTTAGATTTACGAAGGTGTAAGAGAGATATACGAGCCTTTTTCTGTTGCCATAGAAATTTGGACAAAACGGAATCAATGCGGCGGAAATATGAATTAGGGATACGGACTGGAAGCATGGATAATAAGTAGATCAAAATCGGGGCAATCATCATCCTGATGGAATCAAGACGACCCCACCAGGAAAGAAATAGAGGATTCCAAGAAGAGAGTAGGGAGTCTATTCTAGAAATGACCGCATGCATGTTAAGTTGAATAGAAGAGGAAATAGAATTAGAAAAAAGAACACCAAGATATTTAATTTTCTTAGAGTTCCAAGCAAAGCCGGTGGCCGTGAAGAGGTGGGGAAGGCAAAATTTGGTTAAAGGAAGAATTTCTGTTTTATCAGAATTGATTTTATAACCTGAAACCACAGAGAATTTTTCAAACTCACTCAATAAAGAGGGAACAGAGGTGACCGGGTCTGAAATAAATAAAAGGATGTCGTCAGCATATGCCGATAATTTAAGATGGTGGTCGCCATACGGGAATCCAGAAATGGAGGGATTATTACGTATGGAAGTGAGGAAGGGTTCAAGCGCCAAAATAAATAAAAGAGGTGACAAAGGACAGCCCTGACGAACTCCACGCTGAAGCGTGAATGGGGAAGTGAGTTGACCATTGACGAGAACAGAGGCCTTGGGCATAGAATATATCAAAGAAATATAAGAGATAAATTTAGGACTAAAGCCATGCCATTTTAAGGAAGCCATGAGAAAGGACCAGTCAACCCGATCAAATGCTTTCTCAGCATCGACTGAAATGGCTGCAATGGGAATTGATAGTGAGGGGGCTTTACTTAGAACATTCAGGAAGAGTCTGGAGTTATCTGAAGTGAGGCGGCCCTTAACAAAACCACATTGCTCTTTCCCAATGAGATGTGGTAGGAGTGGATCGAGGCGAAGAGCTAATAATTTTGCAAAAATCTTATAGTCTACATTAACTAAAGATATAGGCCGATAATTTTTACAAAACTTAGGATCTCTACCGTCCTTAGGGATAAGGCATATGGTAGCGTCCTGAAATGAGCCTTGGGCCGACCCAGTAGAACAAAAAGACTGAAAAAGAGAGAGAACTTTAGGTAAGAGAAGATCTGAAAAATGTAGGTAAAATTCAACTGGAAAGCCGTCTGGTCCTGGGGTCTTGCCTTTAGTAAGGGAGGATAAAGCAGAGGACAATTCCGAGATAGTGAGATCAGTGTCAATGGCCGAAAAGTTAAGGTGGGAGGTATCTGGCTGAGGTATATTAGCAAAATAAGATTGAAGAAGCTCAGGGGTGGGGGGGTTCTCAGGAGTATATAAAGATTCATAAAAGGAGTGAAATTGTTCCAAAATGTGTGCATCTGTATGAAGAAGAACATTAGAGGGGGAATAGATAGAATCAATATTAGTCCGTTCTTTACGCGATTTGAGATAGTTAGCCAATAATTTACCTGATTTATTACGACCTCCATAGTATCGTGCGCTGCTCCGTAGGAGAAAAGAGGAGGCTGAATCTGTAGTAAGCTTGTTAAAAGCAATCTTAGCCTTAAGAAGTTCAGGGGACATATGCTTAGTAGAGGAGGTATAGAATTGATGTTCCAACAATTTAATGTGTGCAAGGGTAGCTTTACGCTGTTGAAGGAATTTTTTCTTCCGTTTAGAGACAAAATCAATAATAAAACCCCGGGCTGTGGCCTTGAAGGAATCCCAAAGAATATGAGGGGGAGTATCAGGAGTAGAGTAAAGTTGGAAAAATTCAGAAGCGAAAGAGCGAAAAGAGGAGGAAAAAAGAGGATCAGCAAGAAGAGAGGGGTTAAAACGCCAACGAGAAGATTTAGGGGTATGAGGAAGAAGATCAAAAACAGTAATAATAGGAGCATGGTCAGAGATAACAATAGGTTCAATAGAGGAGGAAGATAGAAAAATTTAATCCAAACGAGAGAAAGAAGCATGAGGAGGAGAGAAAAAGGAAAAGTCCATAACATCTGGGTGAGTGAGTCTCCATGAGTCTACAAGATGTAGCTGAGTGATAGTGTCAAGAAATTGCTTATGTGGTTTGTGAGAGGAAAAACGAACAGAAGATCTACGGTCTAAAAAGGGGTCAATGATCTGATTGCAGTCTCCACCTAACAGGAAAGAATGATCCTTATATTGAACACATTTTGCTGTAATGGAGGGCCAAAAGGAGGAGTCAAAACATGTAGGGCCATAAACATTGAACACAGTAATGGGGATAGCATTAATGAGTAGTTTAGCCAAAATCCAACGCCCCTCATCATCTTTTTCTTCTAGTAATACTTTACACTGAAGGCGTTTATGAATCAAAATAGCCACCCCGTTCTTTTTTTGAGAAGCAGGAGAGAATAAAACAGTTCCAACCCACAATCGCTTTAGTTTTAAGGATTCAATATCTGAGAGGTGGGTTTCCTGAATAAGAACGATATCTGGATTGTAGGAGGAGAGGTGTGAGAGTACTCTTTGCCTTTTAATAGGGTGATTACATCCTTTCACATTCCATGAAACAACTTTGAAGGTGAAAGAGTAGTAATCTGATCGAAATTGAAAAATGCAAAAACATACTGTACATTTAATAATTCAAACTGTAGAAAGATAATAACCATGAAAATCATCAAAAAGATAGAAAGAAGGATAGGTAGAGAATGAAAAAGAAAAGGGTAAGGGGAGAGAGGTAGGAAAAGGGAAGGAAGAACAGCAAAAGAGGGAGAAGGAAGAAAAGAGAAAAGGCATAGGAGACAGTACAAATCCAAAAGGATGACTGTAGTGAACATACCTGGAAGGGGAAGTACACACAGGGGGAAGGTGGGGAGATGGTGATGCGTTACAAGACGGATGGGCGAGGAGCAGGAGCAGAACCACACCGAGACCTCACATAAAGGAACAAAGGATGAGACAAGATGGCGAAGGGAACGTCCAAAATACATATCCGTCTGGGGAACAGAAAAAGAGAAATTGTTAACACATGGAACATGCTACATAAGATATAGAACCAGAATGTAGAAAGAGAAAGTAAGTAGATATAAGATATGCAAAAAAGAAGAGAGATGAAGAAAGAAGAGAAGCAAAAGAAGAAAATTACGATGAAGAGAAAGGGTATAGAGAAGCACATAAAATTAGAACATCTCTAGTAGAAGACAGGACAGAAAGACAACAAAAGTCAGTGTTCAGCCACTGTTCGGAGTAGAAGAGGAGGCGTCCATCCCTTCTTCACTCTGCAACAAGAGAAAATTTCTTAGTTCATCAGGATCTTGAAATGACCAAGTCTTATTCCGGTGAGTGACTCTGAAAGTACAAGGGTGAAACAGGCCATATCTTGCTCCTAGAGAGCGTAGAGAGGGACGCATAGCTAGAAATTCTTTACGTCTGGAGGCGGTAACATTAGAGACATCTTGAGATAAATAGACTCGTTGACCTTGCCAAGTCACTTGTTTTTTGTTCCTTGCTGCTGAAAGAATCAAAAGGAGGTCTGTGTACTTCAAAAATAGGATGATGACTCCACGAGGCTTAGAAGAAGAATCTGTTCTTGCGCCTAATCTATGAGCCCTCTGTATACTAATGGATGTAGAGGGGGGTAAATCCAGAAGTTTCGGCAGAAAAGTGGTAAAGAAAGTCACTGGATTGTCACCCTCAATATTTTCCGGCAAATTATAAATACGGAGGTTGTTCCTCCTATTACGATTTTCCAAATCCTCTGTATGCTTTTGTAGAGAGAGGACAGTCTTTTCTAAAGCAACAATACGTTGCGTGTTGGATTGAAGCTCAGGGATGTGTTGTTCAACAGTAGTAAGTCGGGCCTCCATGTTCTCCCACTTGTCCTTCAAAAGCTGCATGTCCGTACTTGTTTTTTCAACAAAGGGACGCATGGCTCGCAGCTCCTCCAAAATTTGATCAATAGAAGAGGTTGAAGGGGAATCCTCTGGTGTAGGAGAGTTTTGTTTAAGGCGTTTTCCCGGTTGAGCAGGTGAAGAGGGCCTATTGGCAGATTTATGAGCCAAGGATGCTTTGTGAGAAGACATTTTTGTTTTGCACTTCAATTTATGAGTACTAGATGAAGATCCCACCGGGGAATTCACTGAGGGTGTAAAGACAAATCGAGGCTTACGCAGTCTCAGCATAGAAATGACTTCTTGTGGCTATAATTAATCACAATTCCCTGAGAGGAATAGAAAGGTGCGCTGAAAATGTAGCAGAAAAACCTCGGAATATAAGGTGAAGCACCATAAAGTACAAGACGTTCCAAAAAATGGAAACAGAGGAGAAAATGAAACTATCTCCTGAAGAAACGCTTGTACCTTGTAGGAGAGAGCGTCAGGGAGTTAGAGTGAAAGTATATTGATGACTGAAAGAGAGAGTGACGAAAATGGGAAAAATGGGAGCAAATAGTAGTGCGTCACGAAGTAGCTGAGGCGCAGAAAAAAAAAATTTCCAGAAAGTCCCAAAAATTTAGCAAAGCGCCAGGAGGAGTAGCATTAGGAAATGCGCAGAGACTGGAATACGTTCAGAAATGAAAGAACAGGCTCCAGAGGTGAAGCGCTACGCAAATGCGCATTGAGCTGTGTCCTTTAATGTAGAAAAAGGAAGAAAAACGTAGCAGAGGTTCTGCACATGTAGAAAGTTGCTCACCCTGAAATTCAGCGCTGCCAGGGACGTTGGTGTCTAATGACACGTTGTGTGGTGGCGAAGCATGACGGCAAAAGCTCCGGTATTCGAGGGAGCCTCAAAATGGCGGTTCCATGAGGGACAGCAAAAACATTGTGGAAAGGAGCGAAAACGGCACCACAAGAGCCGCAAAGCCGCTCCGCTCACTCCGCTGAAGGTCCGCCTCTCGAATTCAGCAGCGGGGCTCAAGGACGTTTCCCTTCACATCGGGAAACACGCTGCGAGGCTTGTCGGTGTGTCGGAGCTCCGCACCTAGCCGGCCATCTTGCGCGGCATCCAAGCCACGCCCCCCCTGTGGTGTGTTTTGACAAAGTAAAAGGCTGGTGTTGAGATGGAGTACTGAAGTCAGGCTCCACTAATGTATGGCTCAGCTTCCTCCAATCACCTTCCACCATGTGTGCCTTTCTTTCCTTGACTGAGTTGCACTGTGCTCTCAGGGTCAACCTCTGGCTGCCTACAGCTGGAGGCTGGGTCCCTTTGGTTGGCTTACTGGAGGGACAGGTCAGGTTTGGGGCCTTGGGGTCCCAGGTTTGGCTGTGCCCAACAGTGTCCATTTGGGGGAGGTCTCTAACTAGTAGTAAGGGGGATCCCTCAGGAATTTTTAAAGTTTTCACCTTGCTAGGGCTGCTAGCTTTGGTGCCCCTAATCTGCTGATGGGGGTGCTTTATTTGACAGGGGGCCCTTTGGGGCTCACTGATCTCCTTGACCTCTGTAACCCTGGGCTGACTGAGGCAGGGTAGAGAGGGGCAGGTTACCTGCTACAGACTATGTCCCACTTTGGAAGGGGCCACTGACAACAGGGGCTCTGCCAGGCTAGGCCTGACTGCCTCTGGGGCAGTTTCTTCACAAGGGGTAAGATCAGTTCCCTGAGGAGGCTGATCCTTTCCTAATGTCTGGTGGAGGGAGATTTCTCTTCCTCCTCAATGCTCTCTGTTTGTGTGGAGTGATCCATGGTTTCAGGCTTCACAACACAGGAATCAGTTTGAGTTTGGGCTGTGGCCATCACAGCCCCACCAACCTTTTCAGGAAGGGACTCAGTTTGGGTATGGGCTGTTACCATAACAGCTCTGTTAATCTGTCTAGGAAGGGAGTCTGCTGAAGATGGGGCTGAGACTTGCACAGCCCTACCAACCTTTTCAGGAAGGACATCTTGGATTGGGGCTGTGGCCATCACAGCCCCACTAACCTTTCCATGGAGATTTACCATTTTAGAATGGGTTTCATGTTCTACCTCAGCCCAGGCTGAGATTTCTAAATCATTCCCAAGTAGACAATCTACAGGCAAGTTTGGGGACACTGCCACTCTCTTTGGGCCAGTGACACCTCCCCAGCTGAGATTTACCACTGCCATGGGATGATTTTTCTGCACTCCATCAATGTTTGTCACCTGGTATGTGGCACCAGGTAAAAGTTGCCTTGAGGGGACTAGATTCTCAGTCACCATAGTGATACTAGCCCCTGTGTCTCTATAGGCCTCAATTTTCTGACCATTGATGTTGGGCTCCTGTCTGTACTTGCTCAAAGTGTTTGGGCAAGCAGTGAAGTTGGCAAACCCCATGCCATTTTCACAGACAAGAGTAGCTGTAGTAGGGGACCTGGTTAGGCCAGAGTCCACCTGAGCTCCAAAAGTAAACCCAGCCAAATTCTTGGGGGTGCTCCCACCACCTGGGGGATTAATGCTGACAGTAACAGGAGGTGTTGGAGCTTTACTTGGAGGAATATTCTCTTTATTGCTGTTCTTTGGACAACAGCTATCTGTTTTCCAGTGGCCAGTCTGTTTACAGTCATGGCAGTAAGGTTTCTTCTGGGTAGAGGAGTTGTTTTGGGACCCACCCCCATGCTTGGAGTTTTGGGGCCCTGTGGGAGACTTGTCTTTAGATTTACCCCCACCCTTCTCTTGAGCCTTGGAAGTATCCTTCTTTTGGTCATTACCCTGATTCTTAGGCCTAATCCTGGTTCTGACCCATTTGTCTGCCCTCTTACCCAATTCTTGGGGAGAGGCCAGATCTGAGTCCACCAGGTGCTGGTGCAAAAGCTGGTTTTGACAATTACTGAGGATCTGCTCCCTCATAATCAAATTATACAATCCTGTATAGTAATGTACTTTGCTTCCCTGCAACCAACCCTCCAGGGCCTTAGTAGCACAATCTACAAAATCAGTCCAGTCCTGAGTCTGAGCTTTGTGGGTATCTCTGAACAACAACCTGTATTGCTCAGTGGTTAGGCCAAACCCATCAATAAGAGCACTCTCCAGGACAGTGTAATTTTTAGCATCCTCAGGTCTAACAGCGAGGAGCTTATCTCTCCCTTTCTCAGAAAAGGAGTACCATAAGATTGCTGCCCACTGTTCTTCAGGAACCTGCTGTACCATGCAGGCTCTCTCCAGAGCAGTCATCCATTTGTGGATGTCATCCCCTTCCTTGTAGGGGGGCACAATCTTTGTCAGGTTTCTATTGTCATAGGACCTGTCTTTCTCTCTAGGAATATTGCTGCCACCAGTGGGTATCTCCCCACACAGTTTTTGTTCCCTTGCTAAAGCAAGTTTAGCTTGGGCCAGGGCCAGGGCTACCTCCTCTCTCTCTATCTAGAGTTTGACAGCTCTCATCCTGGCCTTATCCTTATGCTCTTTTCTCGTTGTTGGACGATTTAATATTTTTTCACTACGTACACATAATATGACACATGCTACATACATGACTAGGGGCCTGGCTCCCAATCTACCTCAGCATCACAAGTTTTGATATTTTTACAGATATAAACTAAATGGCTCTAAACAGGACTTTCCGTTCACCCCTCCTATAACTTTGTACACTTAGGATACTGACGGCATTCAAAAGTTAGTACAGTCCATGGCCATATAATCAATCAATCAAATAAGCTTTATTCGATCACAAGTATCATAAAAGCGTTACAAAACCATAAATATATAGAATGCCAATACATTAGTAAAATATAAACAAGGTAAAAAAATTAAAAAAAAGATAAGTTAAGTTGTTAAAAACAGAGGATTAAGACATGGTTTCCCAACGGTAGTGCATTGCTTTTACTGGATAGAGGACACATTTTCTATTATTATTACAATATCCCAGTCATAACTCTAGGCAACAGTTAATAACAAAATTACAATCATGGAAGTGCTTCCTGCACAGAGAATCATTGTTCAGCTTTAAACCACTGCTTTGTTGATAAAAAAAATTTGTGCGGATAAGCAATGCACAGCCCAAGTACTTGGCAACTCCGCATACGAACAGAGACCTAGAGGCATCAGTCCGCAGGATGCGAAGTGCCACTAGATGGTCCCTGGTTCCCAGTTGGCTGCAAATTGGGGTGAGCCATTTTGTCCTAGCCTGTTTCATAGGCAGGACATGCAAATAGTAGATGGGCTACCGATTCTTGCTGGGCTCCGCAACACGGACAGTCGGCTGAAGTATATTTTGTGGGGTCCCATTGAGCAAGCGTAGAATTTAAGTATAAGGAGCCAAACGAGAACTGCATATAGAGAATCCTGTCTCTATGAAGTCTAATAAAATCTAAGTAAGGTTCCTGGTAACTAACGTGTTTGTGTTAGAGAAATTCGTCAGTTAGTCTCCCAAATCTGGAATGGTGCACAAGCTGGTAATTAACCCAGTTCCAGTAAATTCTTTTTAACTCTACCTTAGACAGGGGGGCCTGATCCTCCCAGGATTCTGCTAGGCCTAATTTACACAGTAGATACTTCAGATCCCTTAGCCATTTTACTCTTTTATTTGTATCCAGAGCAATCAACTCAGTAAGGCCAGCCGCATAATGTGTCAGTTCTGGGGTGCGTCTTACTCTTGCCCAATACAATAGGGGACGGAGTCTGGCCTTCTCACTGAACGAGCGTCTGCCCATGTCGAGAAATATTGGCTTCAGTGGTGTATGGATGGGGGCGGAGACCAAGTCTCTGATGAATTTATTTTCTGATCTTTGGATCTCTACAATATTCTCAAAGCCCCAGAGTTCGGCACCATAAATTGCCGAACTCACCGCTTTGCCCTCATATACCACTAGAGCCGGAGCAACCAATCGGGACACGGAGGAACGCTGCTCTCTTGAAATGGCACCCGTCACCCGTTTATGATTTTGTAACATCTTACTCAGATGCGACCCCCAAGCCATTTTATCTGAAAGCCTAACTCCCAAGTAGTCAAAAGAATGGACTCTCTCTAAAGGAGAACCATTCAGGGAGTGTTTAGGTCTAAAGTGCCTCCCAGGATTAAAAGCCATGAACTTGGTCTTTGTAATATTTATGTTGAGGCCCCTTAAGGTACAAAAAAGTTGGAAACGAGTAAGGAGTTTTTGGAGACCCATCGGAGTTTTAGATATAAGGAGGGTATCATCCGCAAAGAGGAGGGTAGCAATTTTTCCCCCTGCCAGGGTAGGTGCATCTGCTGGAACTTGGCTCAAAAAGTCAACCACACTGTTCACGTACAGTGAAAAGAGTGTGGGAGCCAGCACACACCCCTGGCGGACACCCCTGTTTACTGGTATCTTCTCGGTGGTTTGTCCATGGTCCCCCATCTAACTCGAGCACAGGTATCCTCATGGAGGCGTATTAGAAGAGATAAAATATAGGGGGGGATACCCATATCCTGGAGCACTGCCCATAGCTTTGCGCGTGGGACCAGATCAAAAGCTGTCTTAAGATCAATGAATGCCAGATATAAACTTCCCCTACCAATGACTACCACCTTCCTATAAAGAAGAAGAAGTCTAAAGATTTGGTCGACTGTGCTGGTGGCTTTCCTAAAGCCTGCTTGGCAGTTTGAGAGGATTCCCTCCTCCTCCATCCAGAGCTGTGTCTTGTTCAGGAGGGTTCTGCCTACCACTTTCTACATGCAGTCTAATAGGCTAATAGGCCTATAGTTGGCAGGGTCCTGGCGATCGCCTTTTTTGTAGATGGGTATTACCTCTGCTTCTTTCCATGAGTTCGGTACTCCTACTCCTTCCATTATGCTATTGATCAAGAGAAGAATGTATTTGGCCCACTTATGTGGCTCCGATAATAACAAGTCGCCCGGAATACCATCAGGGCCAGCTGCTCTTACAGGGGTAATGCTATTGATGGCGGACACAACCTCATTCAAACTAAATGGGTTTGTGGATTCGGAGGGGGTTGTTACCTGGGTGTCGTGCAGATTAACTGGCTCTCCCTCAACTTCCCTAGAATATAGGTGAGCAATATGATCCCACCAAACCTGGCTCCCTATATGGAGAAGTGTGGCTCAAACGTGGAGAAGTGTGGCTCAATGCTTAGAGCAGGCATACCTCGATGCAGAGCTCTGGCCAGGGACCAGGGTTCGATTCCCGCCTCGGCGGGTCTCGGGCTAATTAATTCCCCTGACCGGATATTCTCGCCTCAGTGCCTGTTCTGATCATGGGTCCCACGCTGCAACTCTGGGCAATAGCTTGCTTAGTCTCCACAACGGCCCCCACAATGTGAGGGATACCTGGTCTGCACCATGGGGGTGCCCAGGAGTGGACACTTCACAGGGAAAGCCAGGAAGGGTTCCCTTGCGGTATTCGTACAAGCGCCGGGAAACCCACTGCGGGTAGCTGTGCGCTATACAAGTACAAAAACATTTACATTTTATATATGGTTCGGTATCGGAGGATTATCGGACCTTTCTCTCCTCTTAATTAGACCCCGAAAAGAAGCAGAGTTTTTCTTGCTGGACGCCTCCTTTAGATCCTCCCAATGGGCCTCCTCCCAATCACGTTTAGCTAGTTTTAGCGACAGTTTATAGGCATTTCTCGCAATTTCTCTGCTATTAGGACTTGCCTTTTCTCCTTACAGCTCGCTGTGAACCATAGATCGGAATTCCTTTGTTGGCTCTTGCCTTTGCCTTTGCGGGAACTCCCTACAAACTGGGCGCCAATCTGACAAATAGTATCTTGATGGATTAGCGGTATCTTCACCTGCTCCTGCGCTACTACCATGGCTTCCTCCAGGTTGCCTATCTTTGTGGCCAAGATTGACAAGATGAGCTCGATCTTTGAGTCATCCCCCACCATCTTAGACCACCTTAGGCGCCTGCCACAGTTAGACAAAATTATCTCCTAAGAGGTGGGTAGGGTCCTCTGGCTTGGGTTAGATTTAGTAAGCTGAGATGACCATCGATTCCTCATAGTTAGAGTTAGGGGGTTGTGGTCACTATCACTGGTAAGGCCCACCTCCATATCGATGATATCTACCCAGAGGCGTAAGCCCACTAGAAAATAGTAAATTCTAGATGGACATGCTAATTTATTGAACATATTTTTCCCCCGAAGATCGGAAGGGGTTCTGCCATTGGCAGCTCTAAGGTCAAATTCCAAGGTAATAGCATTAACTTGAGTTATAACCTCGGACCATCTTTTGACAGGCGGCAAGGCTAAAGGGGGCACACCCCATTTGCTGTCCTCATCCCTCGTGTTCAAAAGATCATCGCAGCTCAGTGGCTCAAATGTACAATTAAGGTCACCACCTACAATAATTTTTGCTGAAGGGGGGCATTTAGATAGAAGCTCTTCCAGCTTACCCAAAATTGCAGAGGTCTTGCCACCCACAGCTCCCTTATGAAAACATTAAAAAGTTCCAGAGGGTCAGCACCCTTTAGTCCCTTCAATGATAACCACAAGATATCTTGACACTCACTATCCTGCAAAGAGGCAGACCATCCCAAATCTATTCTGATCCATGTTAATAGGCCTCCCGAGGGCCTACCATTGCCACTGGTAATAGCATGGATATGGAATGTGGACTAGCCGGGATTGTATAGAGCCCCCATGCTCCAAATCTCCTGGAATAAACATACATCATGGGTTCCCACAAACTCATTCCAGGATGGTATGGACATATTTTTCTTTAGACTGGCAATGTTCCAAGAGAGAATAGTCAGATGTTTCTGCGCTTGTGAGTTAGGGGAAAGAGTGGTATTAATATTAGCAGTGTTTTGAGGTGGAGGCAGAAGGGGGGCCACAGGGTGCTCAGGATGTTGCAAAGGTGAGGGGCGACTCCTGCTTACGCCTGACTCTGGGGAATTGTGGAAGAGCCAATCGTTAGCGTCAAGCTCAGACAAAACCCCTGTACTGCCTGGGGGATCTTCCCTTTCTTCATTGGAAGCAGATAGAATGGGGTTGCGCCTAAGCTGGATACGCGAAGAGTCTGGGGATGAGGTCCTAAACTCAAGTGCAACCAGATTGTCAACCAGTGTAGCATCCACCAAAGTTAGCTCAATGTTGTCTAGTGGGGAATTGGGAGAAGAGCATCTCCTGGCTTTGATAATGTCCTCCCTGATAACAGAACGACACCCTCGGACATAGCGGATCCAATGGACATAGTAAGGAATACATAGTAAGGCTGACATAGTAAGGAATTTTGGGGTGGGCATTGTTAGTTATGCTGATGATACGCAACTCATGTTTAAAATTACACCGGACTGTAGGGAACATGCCGCAAATTTCTCAAATTGCATGACGGCAGTAGCCACTTGGATGGACGATAACTGTCTACGCCTTAATGGAGAGAAGACCGAGGTATTGGTGGTGGGGAAGGAAACATCTGTGTGGTCTGATGCGTGGTGGCCCTGTGAACTGGGAAATCTCCCCACCCCTGCAAAAGTGGTAAAGAATTTGGGGGTCATGATAGATTCTGACCTGTCGGGCAAATCCCAAGTGAATAAAACTATAGGAAAGTGCACTGGCATACTTAAAATTCTCCGAAAAATCATTGATTTGATTCCTATAGGAGCAAGAAAAACCATAGTTCACGCCTTAATAACGCCACATTTGGACTATGGAAATGCCCTCTTAATAGGTCTCAATCTCAAAGGCCTTCACCAGCTCCAATGCATTCAAAATACGGCGGCTCGTCTGGTGTTAGGTCTCTCGAGAAAAACTTCTATTAAAGCTGCCCTAACCAAACTGCACTGGCTTCCTATCAAGGAAAGAATTATATTCAAAAATCTCTGCTATGCCCACAGGATAGCCCATAACAAAGGCCCCCTGTACCTAGGAAGTCTCCTGACTATACACCGACCGATGAGAGCTCTTAGGTCATCTGGTGCAATGCAATTTAAAATTCCCCGCATTAAAAAAGCTAAAATGGGAGGTAAATCCTTCCGATTTCTAGCTGCTAAGCACTGGAATGATCTCCCCCTTCAATTACGGATGGAACCGTCCGAAAGAATTTTCAGGGCAAAACTCAAAACGCTCCTCTTTCCTAAATAGTTAGCTGATATGACTCTCTTTTTTTTTTTTTTTTTTTTTTTTCTGGTTTCCACCTTATGGGTTGATTTATAAGCAGTTAGCGCGGGGACACACAGTTTGTGCAGCCAGGCGCTTTATAAGTGTCTTATTATTATTATTATTATTATCGATTTAATAATTAATGAGTCACTGGGTTCGTATCTGCTAGGGTCGGCGGTTTTAGGAACATTGGCCAAAAAAACTATGTTGGGAGATGTACTCTCCGCCCTAACATGCATTGGGCCTGGGGAGGGCGTGAAGGCCGGGAGGGCACCCGAGCTCTGTGAAGTATGCCGTATACGTTGGAAAGTGGCTGGGTGACTATCTCCCCTCTCGTGGCCATAATGAGGGTCATGCGGTGTATGGTTTCGTACTCCCCCAAATCCCCTAGGTGGTTCAAATGAGCCCCCCAATGTGCCCAGAGTATTCAATTTTTGGCTGTTCTGTGACTGAGATGGAACGCGGACGGAACGCAGGATCTGTCCGCCTCCGTTAGGAGTGGGGTTCTGGGTAGCTGTAGAGAGAGTGGAAGCAAGGAAATCCGCCAGCATGATTCTCAACCTCCCTAATTCCCCTTTCAATTCCCCAATGACAGCTACGAGGTCCTTAGAGGAGTGATTACAGGGACAACAGGGTGCCGTCCTCTGATTAACCAAAGGCGGGGGAGGTAGTAGGGGGACAGGTTGGACGCTAAGTGAGGCTAGGGGGGCATATCTGTTAGCACATAAAACATTGGGGCCAGACCCTATCTCCTCTAAGTGTGCATTCTCTTGATTGAGGTCGAGGAAGTCTGGGTCGCGCTGTGGCTGGTTAGCTACCCCCTTTTTCCCGCCCAGTTTCGATCTATGGAACAAGTGCGGTATTACAAGACTTTTGTGTTTAACAACTGGGGGATTGGATGTAACCTCTGCCTCCTTTGCGCTATGATCGTCTGAAAGAATATCTTCACATTCCTGGATGACATTATCTATTCTATCCATTACACAATTGGCTGCGGCGTTTTTAATTGATTTCTTTTGCCTTTTTTTCTTGGATTGGGCTACTAGCGGACCAATAGTTCCCCCCACTCCCTCCATTGCTTTCCTCTTCCCCATTAGTGTTGCTGCTCTTCGCCCCTTAGGGACACCTATCTAAGCTAAGAACCGTTACGCTAGCAGGTATACAATAGAAACTCCCCAGCGAAACTCTTTAGCGTTGGTCCCCCTCGGGGTGTAAACAAGCTTTACAGTTTGAAGAGTGTCACAAGTAAATGGAGGGAACCAGTTATGGCGTCCCGCCGCTAACCGGCCTTATCTTTTCTTTTTACTTTTCCAGCGTTGCCGGCTATTATTATCCGCTACTAATCATCTACAGTGGCTATATTCTTGACGCTACCTGCGCCCTTGTTTAAGTTTCCTCCGCCATTAATTCGGGTATGTGGAGTTATGTCCCAGCTCTAAGGCGATTTGTATTAGTTTGAAGACCGTCAGAAGTAAAAAATGTATCCCGACTTGTAGATTTGAACTTGTGACATTCTATCCACTTATAACTTATTGTTGAACATATATGTCTATGTCCCTTTCTAGAAACCGGCTGTACGATTTCCATCAGATACCAACCACGCACGAAATAGGTGACACGATAGATCGAATTTGGTTTGGGACATCTGACAGTCTTAAGGTACAGCCCCTGGTATTTACAGTATTGTCTACCTCCTTTATAGTGGATGCCAGGCTTTCCATCTTCTGTCTAGCCACATGGGTGTGTATATAGGAAAGTTCCTCCCGGTGTCTTGAGGAATATATATATATATAAAATAAATCTCTTATATGCAGTGCCCGATTGGAGACTGTGTTGGATTGATATACCCACATGGAATTAAACCATGGTGGGAGAAAATGAGTTAAAGCGTGAAATTTAAAGAAGGGAACAGTTAAATCTTTCTCTGTCTACTTTAATGTGTATTTGCAGAAAACTTTGAATTTATGGATTAGAAACAGGCAGATATTTTTACCTCTTCGTTTTCCTCCCTAGACGCGCTTGTGCTTTATTTATTCATTTTGGACACCTATACCAAAAATCACTCTCTGCTGCGCTTTCAAAGCACGTTTGAGCGCTCTGGGCCTCCCGGATTTATCCTCCTTGTTGGAAAGAAAAGAAGTGTAGAAACACTTGACTCTGTCATCATAGGAGGTAAATGTTGTGTTTATTGGTCATATGTAATGTTTCAAGAATGCTCTTCTTTCCCCCTTTCTTTTTTTATTATCCTTTTTTTCTTATCTGTTTTTCGGTTTTGTTTCTATTTTTCCTATTCTTTCATCCTCTGTGTAGCAAAGGCGTCCACTCACCCAAAAACACATAGTGGGAATATGGAATAAGAATTCTTGTAGAACTACTGCTATGGTCTTCACCACTTCGCCCTAAGGTGATGAAAAGCAATATTTAACTTGGGTGAGTGATGAAATGGATTATTGGGCCCCTACCCTAATTTTGAAATGCTGAAGATATGGGAAGAGAGGTACCCAATTATGTAGTAGGGACTAGACCCTGTATGCTCCATTCCGGTGGACGTTTGGGAGGCTCCCCTGAAGTAGCCCCCCATTAAATTACCGTTCTTAACGAGTAATAGTCACGGGGAATGAGATACCTACACATTGAGTTTGTTAACTTTTAATGTCCATATGATCGCTTGTACGAAGTCTTCTACCTTACTAAGCTCACTATCATGATAATTGAACCCTAGATGGATGAAGGGTGTGTGTTTATATTAGATTGTGGTTACCTGTGAGTATATGAATATTGTTCCCCCCCCCCCCCCCCCGGACCATGGCCATTTGTTCTTGGAACTTCTCAGATTTTCTGCGTAGTTTATGATACATGGAGTGATTTGAGGTATCAGAGCCTTAAATTGCATTTGTGGTCTATATAAACAAAGAAAAAATGATGTGGAAATGAAAAATGCCTAATGAATTGTGTTGTTATCCTTGGAAACTCAATGCATTGAAACTTTTTATCCGCAGTGTGTTTGTCCCTCAACCCGTCGCCCTGATGAAGGTGTGGCCATAAACTGGCCCAACACTGAAACGCGCGTTGGCGTATTCCAAGTTTGCGGCAGTGTAATATCAATCTGTAGATGACTGGTTCATCTTTGGTCTGTCCTGCTTTCTCTTTTCAGTGATGCAAATATTTCCCACTCTGACTGCGCCCTCAGGAATCGATGTATTATTGATGTATTTATGTATGGATACTTGAATGAATGTGTATGTTAGATAGTGTAGACATTATGACTGTTTAGTGAGAATGATGCACTTTGGGTTTATGGGACTTTTATTGATATTGAAAACTTATTTCTCTCTTTGTTTAATCTACGTTAGGTGTACTTTTTGCCTATATTGAATTATTCTGAATTTAAAAAGAACACACCTGTGTACATATATATATATATATAATGCTAAAAAACATTTTTTATTGTTAAAAGGAAATATAAATAAAACAAATCCAATGAAATATATGTGCATTTGGCTCTGATATTGTCAACTATTACCCTATTTCTGAATTGAAGGATCCTCTAGAAGGACCACAGTAATATAAGGTGGGCAGGGTTCTTTGATTTTCTTTACATTGTGAGGTAGCGGTCTGGGCCTCGAGGCCTCGTAAGTTTAAAATAAATGCCCGAACCCGCTTGCGGAAGGCGCTGTTCGGGGGTGTGAGGCCGGTGTGGTGTGGCATCCCCAGAGCCCTCAGTGACCCGTGAGGGCTCTGGGGTGAGTGGCGCAGGTGTGCGGGGGCTCGAGGCCCCGTTATTAAAATTGAAGACCCAGGAGCCCGCTGAGCTCCATGCAGAGCTCCGGGGGTCTTGTGCGGCAGGGGTGGGGCTACTGTGGTGCCTGTTTGCGCGGGCTCGAGACCCGGTTTAAAAAACAATTTTTGAAGCCCCCGGAGCCCACTGGGCTCCATGCGGTGCTCAGGTTGGCTTGTGCTGCAGTGGTGGGGGCTCCTGTGACCTTGGGGCAGTGTGGGGCGTGAGGCCCCGAAGCATAAAAAAATAAGGCCCCAGAGCCCGCTTACCACAGGCGCTGCTCTGGGGCTCCCTCGTGGATCCCGATGGCTGCTGAGGCAGTGGAGCAGGGAGCTTCCTCGTCGTGGCTGCGGTGGTAGGACTCGCCCCTGCAGTGATGTCACGGGGACTGACATCACTGAAGGGGCGTGTCCTTCTACATCTGCCATGGAGGGGAAGCTCCCTGCTGGGGTTTCCTCCATGGTGGATGCCTCTGCGGCTATGGTGATTGCAGCATAAAAGGCTGCCAATAAATAAATACAAATTAAAAAAATAATAAAAAAATTAAAATGTATTTACAGCCACAGGGAATGTATGGCAGCGTCCCTGTGACTTTTATTTAGTCTTTTTAGGTCTCGACCTGCCAATGCGCTTGCGCATTGCAGCTCGAGACATATAGAGGTGCATCAGGAAAGCTTGTCCAAGAGGGTTTGGCAGGTGGATTAAGCACAGTGCATGTGCTCCGTGCACGCGCTTGCCATTTGCTCCCCGAGCCTCGGCAGACCCCCCACAGGAATGCCGAGAGCTTCAGAGTTCAAAGGAATGCTCTCCCCCGCCCCCCTCTGCGCAATGCCAGAGCTTGCCACTTCACGTGCTCCGCAGAATCAGCCCTCCTCCGAAGACTTGTTTACAGTGCTGCCAGCCTATCACGTGTCCGCCGCATCGGACTTCCAAGAAAGGCTGCCGCTCCCCCGCCCGCCGCACTCAGACCAAACATATTTCAGCACGGCGACCTATTTGCTCCTATTAAATACTTGTTTTTTGTGTGCGCTTGCATCTTTAAATTAACCAGACTCCTTCACTCGGACCAAACATATTTCAGTACGGCGACCTATTTGCTCCTATTAAATACTTGTTTTTTGTGCACGCTTGCATCGTTAAATTAACCAGACTCCTTCACTCGGACCAAAACAGAGGAAAGTGAACTGCCACTAAGCAGCCTCCCACCCTACCTTACCCCGACAGCCCTCATTCAGTCTCAAATTCATTCATAAACATCAAAGTCATTTGCCAGCATCAACTTCACGCGCTCCGCAGGTCATAAACAAGACCGTCTGCTCGTGCCCATCCCCCCTCCCAGCACTGCCTTTCCAGTGCTCAGGCTTCAACTGGTGCCCGACATCGCACCCCTGCTGCCCGCGAGGCTTGTTCTCTTTCCCTTTCACTCTGGGTTCTCCTGTTTGTTCATCATTTTCCTTTCTCGCTTTCCATTCCTTGTCTGCGCCCACACCCCTTTGTCATGGTATTTCGTATGTATTTATGAAGTAAAGGGCATAGGTAAGTAGAGGGGTTCTACTGCACAAAAAAATGCAAAACCGGCTTGAACAGACGAACCTCGCCCCAGGGGGATGTCGTCGCTCTTGACAAGCGCAGTCGAAAAGTCGTGGTTTGTGTCTCTGCTGTTCCTCAACCGCAGGTGATTTTCCGCAGGTCTCTCTTGATTGAAGGGCACATTTAAAATAAAACTGGTGTTCGTTCCTCAACCGCAGGTGATTTTCCGCAGGTCTCTCTTGATTGAAGGGCACATTTAAAATAAAACTGGTGTTCGGTATTAATTTGACGCGTAGCTGCGTCATTTAACATGTTATGTTTTGATGCACTAGGAATGCTACGCTTTCGTTTCTGTATTGTGTGGTCCATGCTTATCCTTCAGCAAAGCTCGCCTCCATACAATAAGGATATTTATACCCTACAATACACAGAAAATGAAATCTTTACTTCTCACCACAACAGTCTCTTTTCAATACTTGTGTCTGTAGAACGTTCTGCTCTCCTGAATAACATGAACCATCATCCTTTTACTTCTGGGGAAATAATCCCTTGGCATCGTGAGTGAACACAATACAATGAGCAGCTCCAAACGTCAAAGAGCGCCAGTAATGGAACACACCCATGATTTGCACGCAATCACAGGATGCTTGAGCCAACGCCAGATTCGAACCTGGTTCCCCAGCTTCAAGGTCGGACGCTTTGGCTGTTACGCCACATCTGGTCGCTGCTCCCTCCTCTCCTGTTTCTCCCTCTTTCCTCCTCCTTATGTAGTCACTCAATCTAGGCACACCTCCCTCATCATTTGCAAATGCTTGTTATGTGTGCTTTTTATGTGCATTTTTGCCTGCTCATTTAAATAGTAAGCATAGTTTGTTGCGTACTTTTCAATAGTATTATATTGCTTTACAGGAAACACATATATTATGTCCGCGCACGTAACTTTTCAACTGCTTCTGTCATAATGCAACACGTGCTTCTTTGCTAAACTTCTGTTAATTCTGTCATCAAAATACAGTACTCCAGTGTATTATATACGTATTTGCTGTATGTGTTTACCTATTACATTCAGTTCGCAGTGGTTTGTTTTTTAGGCGCAAAATCGGTGCCCCTGTAGTCTACATCTGCCATGCCTTCCATTAAACTACAATTACATGCGTCACCTCTGCGCTCGTGCAGCCTCTCATAAACCTTTTCATCAATTTAAAAGTTAGTACCTCCAACTCCACCCTCCAACTCCACCCTCCAACCTCCAACTCCACCCTCCAACTCCACCCTACAATTCCACCCTCCGACTCCACCTTCCAACTCCACCCTCCAACTCCAAACTCCACCCTTCACCCTCCAACTCCACCCTCCAACTCCACCCTCCTACTCCACCCTCCAACTCCACCCTCCAACTCCACCCTCCAACTCCAACTCCACCCTCCAACTCCAACTCCACCCTCCACGTCCACCCTCCACCTCCACCCTCCAACTCCACCCTCCAACTCCACCCTCCAACTCCACCCTCCAACTTCAACTCCACCCTCCAACTCCAACTCCACCCTCCAACTCAAACTCTACCCTCCAACTCTACCCTCCAACTCCACCCTCCAACTCCAAATCCACCTTCCAACTCCACACTCCAACTTCAACTCCACCCTCCAACTCCAACTCCACCCTCCAACTCCACCCTCCAACCTCTAACTCAACCCTCCAACTCCACCCTCCAACCCCAACTCCACCCTCCAACTCCAACTCCACCCTCCAACTCCAACTCCACCCCCACCCTCCAACTCCAACTCCACTCTCCAACTCCACCCTCCAACTCCAACCTCCAACTCCAAATTCACCTTCCAACTCCACCCTCCAACTCCACCCTCCAACTCCACCCTCCAACTCCACCCTCCAACTCCAACTCCACCCTCCAACTCCAACTCCACCCTCCAACTCCACCCTCCAACTCCAACTCCACCCTCCAACTCCAACTCCACCCTCCAACTCAAACTCCACCCTCCAACTCCACCTTCCAACTCCACCCTCCAACCTCCAACTCCACCCTCCACCCTCCAACCTCCAACTCCACCCTCCAACCTCCAACTCAACCCTCCAACTCCACCCTCCAACCCCACACTCCACCCTCCAACTCCAACTCCACCCCCACCCTCCAACTCCAACTCCACCCTCCAACTCCACCCTCCAACTCCACCCTCCAACTCCAACTCCACCCTCCAACTCCACCTTCCAACTCCACCTTCCAACTCCACCCTCCAACTCCACCCTCCAACTCCACCCTCCAACGCCACCCTCCAACTCCACCCTCCATGCCACCCTCCAACTCCACCCTCCAACTCCACCCTCCAACTCCACCCTCCAATTCCACCCTCCAACTCCACCTTCCAATTCCACCCTCCAACTCCACCATCCAACTCCAACATGAAAAACTAAATCCACCTTCCAAAACCAAATATACCCTCTAAATCCAGCCCACACTCTATCTATCGCCCACACTCTATCTATCGCCCACACTCTATCTATCGCCCACACTCTATCTATCGCCCTCACTCTATCTATCTATCGCCTTCACTCTATCTGTCTAGTATCTATCTCCCTCACTCTATCTATCACCCTCACTCTATCTATCTATCTATCGCCCTCACTCTATCTGTCACCCTCACTCTATCTATCTGTCTATCTATCGCCCTCACTCTGTCTATCGCACTCACTCTATCGCCATCATTCTATCTATCGATCTCCCTCACTTTGTCTATCTTTCTATCGGTGTCACTCTATTTATCTATCTATCGCCCTCATTCTATTTATCTATCTATCGCCCTCACTCTATTTATCTATCTATCGCTCTCACTATATCTATCTTTTGCCCTCCCTCTAGCTATCTATCACCTTCACTCTATCTATCTATAGCACAACCACAGCATCACTCAGGGGCACCACAGCATCACTCAGGGGCACCACAACATCACTATGCGCTACCACAGCATCACTTACCGCCACCACATCACTCCGCACCACCACACCATCAATCTGTGCAACCATTCAACAACTGGTTCAAATATGTTCTCTCAATGTTTCAAACTTTATTACAAATGTCACAAAAAGATGTTAATATTTCACTTCTGTTCTTGGATTTTCGTCACAAAAAATACACTGAACATAATCTTCACAAAGATTATTTACAAAAGTTTAAGCTATTGCCATTATAAATTACAATAACTTTTATTTAAGTATTAATTATTTAAAAAAATTAAAATCAATTGTTATTTGTAATATCAATTTATCTAAGTCACGTAAATACAAAACATGGTGCAGTGTGGAGAAGTGTGGTTCAATGGTTAGAGCGGCAGACCCTGATGCAGAGGTCTAGCCCGGGACCAGGGTTCAATTCCCTGCCTCGGCGGGACTTGGGCTCAAAAATTCCACGGACCTGATAATTCTCGCCTCGGTGCCTATTCCAATCATGGAGTCCCACTCTGCAACTCTGGGCAATAGCTTGCTTAATCTCCACAACGGCCCCCACAACGCTAAGGATGCCTGGCCTCCACCTTGGGGGTGCCCAGGAGTGGACACCTCACAGGGAAAGCCAGGATGGGTTCCACAGCGGTATTCGTACAAGTGCCTTGAGACCCTTGCGGGTGAGTAGTGTGCTATACAAGTATCAATTTACATTTACATTACAAATGCTATAAGTGTCACATTTGCAAAAATTAAAAGTATTGCCATTGTAAATGACAAAGCTATTAATTTCCCTATTTACAAAACCAACACATAAATAAAAAATGTGTCATTTACAAGACCAATAGCTCAAACTTTCCTAATGCGAGACCTATTGCATTGCAAATGCTTGTTTTTTTTCTAAGGGTGTCATATTTCTGTAGCGCAAACTCGACCTGAAGGTCTTTGAGTGCTTTGTACGGGCGCAATGTTTATGTTACACACTGGCACATTTATGTCAGGTCAGTGTGTGTTGGTACATTAAGTGATTTACCCAGAATCCCAGGATATGTAGCAGGGTTTTTCTCATGCTTTTGCTCGCCCCCCAAGGTAGCGCTTTTAAAATGCGTACTTTTTGCTCCCACCAGACAGCCCTTTTTAAAATGAATGCTTTTAGCTCTCTGTGCCAAGATGGGGTAAATGCGCACCCCAAGCCAATCGCACAGCTAAGGCTACTTTGCCACATTATTTGAAAATTATTCTTTTATATAAACTGAGTTTAAACCATGTATTCCTTTTGCATTCATTTCTTCTGATTCCACTTTTATGTCTTTCATCACATTTAACGCTCCACATGCGGGATACTTCGCAATTTCCCACGCTTCACATGCCCTAGTTGTGCCTCTCCAGGCCTCTTTCGAGAACACGACAAATGCAAGAGGTTCGTCGAAGCAGTGTTTATTAAAAGACCCAATGCATTCAGGCTTAAACAAGCCCTTCGCCAGGGGTAACTGTAAACAATAATACATTTCAATAAGACTGTGAACATTTACATCATCTCCATATTTATACATGTTGCTTAATCTTAAATCGTTATATCATGTCTAATAAGCCCCATATTAAGCAAGTTCATTTATATTATCACAAGAACCTTCACAAGTTATTCAAATCCTTAACCCCTTAGTTCGTAATTAACTATTCCCACTGTTACAATACATATCTTTTAGCTCTCACCACACATCCCTTTTTAAAATGAATGCTTTTGCTCTAACCATGCCACCCAATTAACTGCAGCCCAGAGTGTATATAACGTAAGTGTGGCGCAAAGCATTGTGTATTAGCACTCTATCTGTTTGTTATTTGCAGTTTATAAGTTAAAAGCCTAATATAAATCCCTGATTATTAAAGGGTTCCCAAGAGCAGCTTGCACAATCCATTATATAGATATATGTATAGGTTATGTTTGTACATGTGCTGGGGCTTCGGGGCAGGAATCGGGGTAGGGGTTCTTATTAAAAAGTAAATATAAATGCACATGTGTTGTTTTTCAATTTTCGATTCATGACCTGTCTAAAACCTACTGCTGCTCTAGGAGCTCTTGCTGGGCACTGGGGACTCCAATTCCCGGCACCCCTGAGCGGCATACACCTCCTGCGTCATCTCAAAGCGCCCGGATTTTCTGGACGCATTCTTGCCGCGATTGACGGCGGCTCTAGGAGCTCTTGCTGGGCACTGGGGACTCCAATTACCGGCACCCCTGAGCGGTGCAATCCTCCTGCGTCATCTCAAAGCGCCCGGAGGCGCTTAAATCATCTTCGCGCCTCCCGCAGCGCGGGACCTGTCTAAAACCTACTGCTGCTCAACTTTGTTGCCAAAGGGGAGCTGACTTATCTGCCACGAGCCCGCCGAGGTGGATTTTCTGGACGCATTCTTGCCGCGATTGACGGCGGCTCTAGAGCTCTTGCTGGGCACTGGAGACTCCAATTCCCGGCACCCCTGAGCGACGCACACCTCCTGCGTCATCTCAAAGCACCCGGAGGCGCTTAAATCATCTTCGCGCCTCCCACAGCACGGGACACGCTCGGGTGTGCCCGGGCCAAGCCCGGGCCAAGCCCGGGCCAAGGGCGGGCCCGGAAGAGGCCGGGCAGGGCCACGTTATTTATTTTCGTTTTCCCGATAGGAATTTTGGTTGGGTAATTATTATTTGTGACTCAAATGTTTACATGCTAACTGTTACTTTATAGCTTAAATTAACTGGACAGTACAGTCAGACTGCTAGTTGTTACTTGATGGGGACATTCTATTGTCCTACAAGGTAGTAATCATGGTTAGAAGGAAGTTACAGACAGCACCTGTAGGGCCTATAGCTGCTGCAAAATCTACAGTGACAACCATGGAAGCTTTCTTATCAAGGGCAGCCTCAGTCAATGATAAGGAGATCAAACTGGTGAATAGGCGTCTTTCTAGATCACCAGTGGGTCCCCTTTATCAACCAAGGGAAGGCCTTAATAACACACACAATAGTACGACAGATGACCTAGAGGGAACCCAAAGCTGTACAGGTATAGACAGTGAAATATCAGCTACTGACCTGCTCCCCGATATACCAGAAGACACGGGTGAGGCACTACCAAAGCCTTTGTCCCCTGTAATAACAATTTTAAACAGCAAAGGTCCTGTAAACGCTGTCCCCATGGTGGAGGGTGTGTTTGACGGGAAAAACCTTGTTGCCCCATTAGAGGCCCTTCATGGTCCCAGTCTACCTCCTCCCGTAAGGGTGGATGGTCGCCTCGCTGGTAGCCTCAAGAGGAAGTGCAAGGCCATCGTGGGACAAGCAAAAAAAATTCAACCCAATGAACCGCTAACGTTAACCTCAGCATCAGGGAGGCTCCCGGGTCGACAAGACCATGTTGGAAACCTTTAAACTAATATTGTGCTCTGTGTTGGAGGAAAGGTTGGCACCAATTATATCTAAGTTGTCTGACATAGAGCATAGTCTCGTTGCTCTATCAAAGAATCAGGCCTCACTTTGTTCCCTTGCCACCACAAGTAGCATGCCAACTAAGTCCACCCCCCCATCTGGCCCTGTACAATCAACAGGTGGACCTAACTGCGATGTCCTATCTAGCAATAGTGTCCCTCATGGGAGCTGCCGGGTTATTAGTTCATCAGAGAAGTTGGTGGAGGGTACCACCGAGAGTACGACATCGAACAGGCTACCCCCAACGTCACAATACAGCCACACATCCCAGGGTTTCGGGAACAATTGGGGTGGGCGTCAGGGAGAGACAAATACCACCATCTCGAACACTTTAGTAATAGACTTGCCTCCCCAATCCACACCTTTGGTGGTCATCCTAGGGAATGTGCCACCTCTTCACCACAGCTCCATAGAAGCTTTCCATCAGCTTAAGAACAAGGTGATTCACTGGCTTTCTTGTAACACCTCAACAGGCCCAGAAATAGGCCGTAACATTATTATGGCGTGACGAGTGGGATGGGTGGGTAAATCGAGAAAGTTAGGTGGGGGTGACTTTATAATTGTGAATTTTAATGACCGTATGATTGTTGAGCGGTTATTTAGAGAGACTAGAGTAGGTCCGTTTAACAAGGGCTCAGGAATCCAGATCCTGCCTCTGGGTTTCTTTCTTTTATCAACCTGTGCTATTGAATAGCAATAACTCTGTCTCACACATTAGTTGGCAGCCCAATAGATTTAAATCAGATACCAGACCCAGCCATCTGATTCCCCATGTGGCAAAATATAGTACCATGGGGGATCGTTATCCTCTAACCATCCCGTTAGCGCCAACTAGATTTGCAGCTCTCTCATCATTAGAGGACTGCGATTGACCGAAAGTACCCCTAGACTCCGACACTTCCTTGTCATTTCCCCACTTTCAGCTATCAGGGATGGGTCCTCCTGGACAGACTCTGTTCGGGGGTGCCCAGCTGATCCCATAGTGGGCCTAAAAGCGGCCCCCTCCGTGGTTCCTATAAGGCAAGTGGCCCACAATGTCATCTCTTGGAATTTAGCTGGGCTGGCGGGGAAGTTTCAAGACCCGAAGTGGGTAGAGTTTATAAAGGGATTTCCCGTGATCTGCCTACAAGAGACCTGGATGGTGGATTGTAATTTATTCTTAGAGGGCTATAAACCTTTTTTTTGTCCCGGCCACACCATCACACAGTGGCAGAGCCAAGGGAGATCTGGTTATATATATTGCCCTAGCCTTGAAATGCGGAATTAAACCAATATCCTCCACTAATATTGATATTCAAGCAGTTACTCTACAAAGAGGGAAAGTAATGTTGTCTTTGATTAATTTTTACAATGCAGTAAACAACACAGGGGGATGTAAGATTTCTCAGTTGGGAGATTTTGTTAAACAGCACTGTGGAAGTACCTCCCACTGTATTATGCTAACAGGGGACTTCAATGTGCATCCGTGCGGGAATCCATCTAAAACTGCCATGGGAGAATTGGGTTGTGACAGGATGGAGGGCCTTCACTTTGAACACTCTGGCCGGGGAGATGCGCTGAATTACCTACTAATGGAATTTGACCTGATCTCCACCATGTCTTTGGTGGATGTTTGTAGTAAACAGTCCATTCCCACATTTAAGGGCCATACTGGGGGGTCCTTTATAGACCATATTTTGATCTCTAATGGTCTTCAATCCACCATACTGGGTTTTAAAATTCTGGAAAGTATTTACAGCGATCATAATCCTGTTTGTGTCCGTTTGGGTGGTAATTTACTGAACTCACAGGATAAGCCGATAACCCCCGGTGTCTTGAAACTCACGGATAGAAGGCGGCGACTCAAGTGGTCAAAGGTTAATTCAGATTCATTTTACGATAGTATTCATAAATCATGTGCCCCTGAATTAACATCATGTGTGTCTCCCGTCTCACTTCCCTTGGACATCCTCCAAGCCTTTGAGGGGAATGTCACTAAAGTAGGGTCTTTATTAACTGTCCCTATAACTGGCCCATTGCTTAGGGACCCCAAATGGTTTGACCATACCTGCTCAAAGGCGGCCAGAGAGTTAAAGGTTGCACTGAAAATTAACCCAAGAGTTGACTCACAAATTCAGTCCGTACGTCTAATTTATAAAAAGGCTTTGGCAAAAAGAAAGGCTGAATTAAAGGAAAGGACCTGGAAAGAACTCTTAGATCCTAACACATTGAGCAACAGTAAGAGATTCTGGGGCATAATTAACAAACCATTGTTTGACAGGGAAGGGGAGCATGAAATTGGCACCAATATTACTGAAGAGGATTGGGTGTCACATTTTAACTCCATATTTAAGAGCAACACTCCCCAGTTAGAATCATATTGTGGTGGGCAAGATGCAACTTTACCCCATTTTAACATGAAAGAGGTTGAGAAAGGAATCTTAGGGCTGACGAGTAACAAAGCGCTGGGCCCAGATAGTATGCCCCTGGATCTTTTTAAATAAAAAATGTCACTATGGGCGCCGGTCCTCACGGCTGTGCTTAATGCAGCGGCAGAGTCTGGCTGCCCAAGTTCATGGGGTACTTCCACAATCGTGCCTGTGTTTAAGAAGGGAGACCGCAATAGCACTACTTGTTACAGACCAATCTCCCTCATTGACTCTGTGGTCAAGGTTGTGGGAGGAGTAGTGCTGAATAGACTGACATCCTGGGCTGATGAAAATAGGGTTATCTCCGAAATTCAATACGGGTTTCACCCAGGTCACTCTACACTTGCACAATGCCTTAATCTGTACATTGTCCTCGGGAAATATACTGTAGCATGACAGGGCACCATCTACATGGCATTCATGGACCTTTCCTCCACGTTTGATTGTGTCAACCGGGGGAAATTGTGGGAGTCCCTGGGTGCCATGGGGGTGGAGGCCACCCTGGTTAATTTCCTGAGGGACCTGCACAGGGACACAAAGGCCAACGTCAGATTCTCGCAGGACCTTAGGGTATCCAGGGATTTTAGCGTTGATAGGGGAGTAAGGCAGGGCGTTATCTTGGCCCCCTTCCTTTTTAATTTATATATCAACGAGTTGGATGAGTCCCTGGTTAAAACTGGAGTTGACTTCCTATATGTTGGGCGAAGGGGTTTGCCCGTTCTGCTATATGCAGCCGACGCGGTCCTCTTGGCCCGAACCGCAAGAGGACTGCAGTCTTTATTGAATGCTTTCTGCAGTTTTATGGCTGCTCGTGACCTAGCCATTAATAATACCAAATCTTACATCATGCAGGTGGGGTCATGTCCCAAGAAACAGTACCCATTTGCGGTGAACACAGAGAAGGTTTCCCTGACTACAACATTTTCCTACTTGGGAGTCCTATTTGATGACCAGTTAAAATGGGCACCGTTGTTGCAAAGGAAAAGAGGAGAGTTAATTCGGGCAAATACTGCCATCTTCAACTTTGCGAAGAAAATGGGCAAGCGACCAATCGCCGCATTGTTGAAGATTTAGCAGGTGAAAAGCGCCGCATTAGGTTGTTATGGCAGCGAACTATGGGGGTACGTAGCAGCTGAGGGCATTGGGGTGGCTGAGAATAATTTTTTTTAACAGCCTCTGAAGGTACCTAATGGAACATCTAACTTGATAATTCATAAGGGAAACCGGTCTACCCTTCATTGGCGACACCATAGCACTACGGCCTTTAGTATTCTGGCTGAAGTGCAGGTTAAATAAAGATCTAGGGGCATATGTAGGTAATCTCCATTTTGCGATTCTGAAATAGCGATTTTTAAGGAATCGCTATTTGAGAATCGCAAAATGGAATGTAGGTAATAATTCGCAATATTTTTGCGATGACCTAATATTCCTTAATTGTGATTAGCAAATTGCGAATCGCAATTAAGGAATGAGTGTCCCATTCATTCCTATGGGCCAAGAGGCCCATAGGAATGAAGGGGGATACATTCTCAAATTGCGATTTTCTATGAGAAAATCGCAATTTGAGAATCGCAATTCCAAGGGTGCCAGGGTGTCCAAAGGACACCTGTTGCACCCCTGGAATGTGCCTGTAAGTACATGTGGCGCACAGACATGCCCTAAGGACATGTCTGTGCGCCACATGGCACTTTGAATTTTTAAAAAAAAGGCATTTTTAAAGGAAATCGCAAAATACCATCTACTTGGAGTAGGTGGTATTTTGCGATTCCTTAAGCCTGAATCACATTTTTTAATTGACTCCTACGTAGCATTTAAGGAATCGCAAAATTGCGATTCCTTAAATGCTTGAGCAAAATAAGGAATCGCAATTTTTGCGATTCCTTATTTTGCTAATATGCACCTACATATCAAAACGCTGTTTGCGATTCGCAAACGCCGAAATTCGCCGAATTTAAACATATGCTACATTCTGCAGAACTTGTTTTACAAGGGTAAGAACTGCAGGTGTATAGCTCTCAACGCTTCATACCTTGTTTTATTTAAAAAAAAACCTGTGACAAACAACAAATATCAGTCATAGCTAAACAGATTTACCCAGGAAACACACACTTCTTCGTGGAGGCCTTTAACGATGCTACAGCAAAACCCCACGGCTACCCGTTGGTCGACTTAAAAAATGAAACTCTAGAAGACTATAGACTTAGGGCTGATATTTTCACCCCCCATCTACCAGTCGCTTACACCCCTAAGCCCAAGGCCCGTGCCTATAAAAAGCAGCGCTGACGACTTTTAGAGACATGTACAGACCTGCCCTTATAATACAAGGTGTTAACCATGTCTGCCCGCTTACGCCGCAATTTAGCTTTCCTGAAAATGCTTGTTAGAGCCAGTTCCCAACATTGAAAGGCCATCCTGTGCGCTGCTTCTGGCAACTTAGTGTCCGCCATTTTAGAAATAGTCCTAAATACCCTAAAAGGTAAAGTCTGGATATCAAGGAGTCAGTTACAGGTTTTAAAGAAGAAGAGGGATCTTACTAAGAAGCTCAGTAATAAAAGAGCCTCACTCTTTACCGAGAAGAAACTTGTGAAACAGTCTTGAGGTTTTATAGGTTCTCTGCTATGCATAGCTATACCCATAATTACAAGCCTTCTCTCAGGACAGTGATGGAGCATGCCACAAAGATGTATTTGGTTCCTAGACAGCAAATGGACCAGCTGGGCTCTTCCGCGGACAACGCCTGGGATATACGCAGAAATGAGACTCTACGACTGGATGCTGAAATTAAAGACATTTTGAACCGGACCGATCTAAACCCCTAAGACAAGACTAACCGTTACACCTGCACCCTTAAAAACTTTTAAGTTACTACACCCAGTGGAATATCGAGAAAAACAAGCTGACTCTATACATCAATCAATCAATCAATCAATCAATCACGACATTTATATAGCGCGCTACTCACCCAGAGGGTCTAAAGGCGCTTGGGGGGGGGGGGGGTGATCCGCTACTGTTCGAACAGCCAGGTCTTGAGCTGCTTCCTGAAAGAGAGGTGGTCCTGGGTGAGGCGAAGGTGGGTGGGGAGGGAGTTCCATGTCTTGGCGGCCAGGTAGGAGAAGGACCTTCCTCCTGTGGTGGCTCTTCGGATGCGGGGGACGGCGGCGAGGGCGTGGTTGGTCGATCGAAGCTGGCGGGTCGGAGTGTAGAAGTTGAGTCGGTTGTTGAGGTATTCTGGGCCTTGGTTGTGCAGGGCTTTGTGTGCGTGGGTGAGGAGTCGGAACGTGATTCTCTTGTTGATCGGGACATCCCGGACTCTGATCAACCAGCCGCCCCTACTAATGCCCCTCAACACCTGCAACCACCGCAGGACCTTCCATCACCCTCAGATGCCTTTGTTGACAACCTCTTAAAAAATATAAGTCAAAGGCACAGGGAGGCCACGCAAATGTCGATGAGTAAACTTGCAACTTCTAAAGACCTAACATCTTGGAATGAACTAGGCGAATTCCTTTACAAGGGACAGCCAGTTGCAGGGTAGCACATGTACGATCTAGTCAAAGGTCTCACGCACCCCAAAATCCTAATGCCTCAAAATGCACCGCACTGTTGGGATCAGTTTCTGTGAGCCGCTGCTGAACTCAAATCCCTTCAACGCTCGTAGGTAATAACAATCACCGCTGCCTGCTTGAAAAATTGAAGGCCCCCCTACATCCATCGCAAACAGGCTCTGACACTCCACGACTATCCCCCTCTTGGACTACCCCTGCAGCGTGGGTGTACAACGAAAAAAGACACTGTCCAAACACCGCACCTGGATTACACCCTAATTTTTATACAGACTTCTTTTTTTTGTTGTTGAATGAATATGTCTATTACGCGTATAGCAGCATCTGATTTTTCTTCTACTTATGTTTCTTGAGCATTGGCTGTCTGTGTAATGCACCCCTACATAGTTGTCTTGTAATAAACACTTTTTATAACTTTTAAACCTGCATCTGGTGGCTTTTAAAATGTTTTTTAATTATGATGTATCAGGTAGCATAGAAATTCAGAGTCGAATACATGTTTTAAAAAACAATAATGGGGGGCATGGCCAAGATGGCGACGGAGTAGGACGGGCTTTCGGTCCCTCCGGCGCCCCATTTCTCAGCTTTGTTTATCACCCTGCGCCCATCCACGCCTGATCTTGCGGTACCGTGGTCCCGGGTGTCCCTCGGCGTGTCCGATACCTTTATTTTGACAATTGGCCTGACGGAGGAGGTGCGGCGTGGTGCGGCCTAGATGGGAGGTGAGCCAGGGGTGCCCCGTGGCCACAGCAACGGATGTCTCCGAAGGGGAGCGGGCTGCCCTATGGCCCTGGTGTGACTGGAGCGGAATCGCTGGAGAATGTCTCCGGGCGTCCTGAAACAGAAAGGTGCGAGCAACCTCGGCCAGCCCTACAGCGGCGGGGGTGCTGGAGGAGACCGGGCCCGTTGAAGATGCGATGAGGCCTCCGCGCTTTCTGGTGCCCGCCCCAGCCTGCAGCCTCGGCGAGTGGTGAGAGAAGAGAGGGCGTGGGGGCCATCGGGAGACCCCTGTGTTCCGGTTTGCCAGCCGGTGATCGCCGCTGCGAGCCCGCCACCGATCTGCGCGGGAGTGAGGAGCGGGACCAGGGGGGGGGGGATGAGGAGCGATGCCCCGGTCCTGAAAGGCGGCGCAGAGGCCGGTCCAGCTACATGACTCCCTGGAGGCGGCCCAGTACTTGCGGCAGGCTTGACTCGCAGGTTGCAGTGAAGGAGCACGGGGTGGCTGGACCTAGTGAACTGTGAACGGCGAGCTTGCGATTTGGAACAGCCGCGGAGGTAGAGATCCCTGCTCTGCGGGTGAGTGCTCCCTCGCGGTGCCACGACACAGACTGTGACGAAGAAGGTGAGAGAGGCCGGGGTGTCCCCTGGGGAGACGCAGTGCTTCGGTCCGCGACTCGGCGGACGGTGCGGCTTAGAGGAGGGTATAAGAGTTATTGAGGCCCTGAGCAGCGGCGTGACTCTTCCCCAAATTCGGGTGGAGGCGGCCATTGAGGCAGTGAGGAGAACTGATCGGATAAAGCACTCCTTGGCCCCCCCACCCCTGCTAGTGACTGAGCTTAAGACCCTACTCAGCCCGCAGCTCGGCGGGATGCGCGCTGCCAGCTTTGCGGAGGCCTTCTTCCTCCAACCCCACTTCTGCGACCTGCAGCGCGTATTCGCTGTACAGAGGCCCTGGTTCTGGTCCCTGTCTACCGAGCCCGGCTGGGGTGAAATTGATGCTGAGCTTAGGTCCGGCTATTGAGGGGAGGATTGATCTGGCTTGTAAATCCCACAGCAGACCCCGAACTATTTCCATAGACCACAGTCTGGCCCCTACATCGATGTGACCCCGCCTGAGGAGTTTGGGGGTGCAGGTTGGGGCGGTGTTACAGCGTACGGTGCAGCCTGCTAGGCCAAGGAAGGCGACTCGATAGGAGGTAGCAAGTTCGCCACCTAAGGAGACAACATGGAGGCTGCCAGGCTCAAGAAAGATAAGCCGGCGAAGGACAGTAGCCAGAAAACCTCTCTGCAACCAGCCTCGCCGGTCTCTGACAAATCCCCACGCCAAGCTGACAGCGATGCTCCAGCGACAAAGGCATTCATGCTAGAACTGTTTGCTGCCATTAAAGAGGACATCACGGAACTACGCTCTCAGCTGGCGTCGGACATGAGAGAATTGCGACGTGATGTAGACAGTGTGGGGGAGCGAGTCGCAACTTTAGAGGAACACGATTTAGGTACAGCGGAGGATGTTCACCGGCTGCAGCAGGATGTGATCCGTCTCACGGAGCAGAATTTGGACCTACAGACCCACACCGAGGATTTGGAGAACAGATCTCAGCGAAATAACATCCGGATCAAGGCGGTCCCGTGGAAAGGCGAAGGTACAGACCTACGAGAGTATGTGGAGGCCCTTTTTAGGCACATGTTGAAAGAGGAGGACCTGCAGGAAATTAAAATGGACCTTGTGCACCGAGTGGACCTACCATGGGGTCCCAAGGCCCCCCCTCCCGACATCCTCGTGTGTGTCCATGACTTTCAACTTAAAGAGAGAATCCTGAGGCGGGCACGCGACCTCATCCCCCTCCAATTTCGGGATCACCACCCTAGGCTGTTCCAGGACTTAGCGTCTTCTACTTTGATCAAGCGGAGAGACTTTAAGCCTGTCACTAATTATCTGAGGGAGCAGGGGGTCCCCTACTCGTGGTCCAGGTTCGGTCACTGGAAGCAGCCCATACCATTTTGGGCTTGGAAAGGCCCGCTACCCCGACTGAAGTCGTCGGCTCTCCCAATAGACGCCGGCGCCGCTCCGCAGAATGGCAGATGGCTGGCAGACAAACACCAGCGTTGAAACCAGACCGGTCGTCGAGCTTGAAAGAGAGAGGGGATGCGGTGGCCTCAGTGGCATTGGTGACGGATGCTCCCGGGGACGCCTGAGACTTCCAGCCTCTAACTGGTCCTTTCAGGGACTATAGCTGGTGCCGGAGGGGACCGAATAAGGGCCACTTGTGTTACTTGCAAGTGTCCTTGCTAAGGGAAATGTCCTGTATCAGGAACTGCGTACAGGGTTGGTGAGCGCCATGTTCCCCTGCCTTTGGGGCCTGTTTAACGGACTTCCGTGTATTCCTTTCTCTTGTGTTGTTGTGTTTTGGGACTCTGGGGGTCTTCCTTGTTTTGGGGGGAAGGGGGGGGGGGACTAGGTGGGGTGGGGGGATGGGAGGGGCTCCGCATCAGCTGGGGGGGAACTTGATGGAGTTGGTGGAGGTTTGGTCTTATCTCTCAGGGGCGATGGGAGTGGATATGGTTGACTTGTCGTCCCTTGGCAGTGTTGTGTTAGCTTCAGTGTATTACGGGGTGTTAGCTATGTTCATCTCCCTCACTTGGGATGGATGGGAACCTGGAAGCGATGAACCCACAGTCTGGCGATATGGAGAGCAGCTGCCGTTGGCCCGTATGGCCTCAGTTATGCATTATTGGCCTGGACACCGCATGCGTATTAGCCTGCTTTCTTTGTCTGAAATGCGATGACTAGAGGTCCGAGAGTGGTGAGCCTGAATGTTCGTGGGTTGAATAACCCGGTGAAGCGTGCTGGGATCCTGTCCCTCTTAGAGAATGCAGATAGTGAAGTGTGCCTCTTACAAGAAACGCACCTGCTCGCTAAAGACGTCCGACGCATGCAGGACAAGCGTTATCCCTTGCAGCTCTGGTCCTCGGGCCCGAATAAGAAACATGGGGTGGCGTTGCTATTTAGTAGTCGTATGCATTGTAAGGTGCTTTCCCAAGTGGTAGATATTAGAGGGAGGTTCCTGGCGGTGCGGGTTCAATGGTGTGAGGCAACATTCACAATAGGGTCTATGTATGCTCCGAACGTCCAGCAGGAACCCTTCCTACGTGCTGCCCTCGTGCAGGTCCTGGCGTCCCCGGATGAATTGATCTTGGTGGGGGGGACTTTAATCTTGTGATGGAGGGGGGGATGGACAGATCGGAACAGCGCTCAAACCAAGCTGGCGCCTGGTCGCAGGTAGGGAAGTTGTGGTTGGCCGAGGGAGGGTTGCACGATGTGTGGCGCGTTCAGCACCCTCAAGAACGAGACTTCACTTATTATTCAGCAGCATATAAGACATATGCGCGCCTGGACAACTTCTTAGCCACATCTGCCTTCTTGTCTCACCTATCTCACGCAGACATTACACCACGCTCTCTTTCCGACCACGCATTTATATCAGTAAAGGTCTTGTTCTGTGGCGCCTGACCGCCGTCAGCCGGTAGGCGGCTTAGAGACTCCATGCTACATTCGGATGATGTGGTGACGAAGGTTAGGGACACTATCACCCACTACTTTGCTGAAAATCAGGTGGGGGACACATCACTGGCATCATTCTGGGAGGCCCTGAAGTTGGTGATTAGGGGGGATTTCATAGCGCTGGCGGCCACATATGCTAAGTTGCATAGGGAGTAACGCGAGGAACTGGAGGGGGATGTACGCGGCTTGGAGGCAATTCACAAGAGGACGGGGGCCCCGAGGGTGTGGAGAGAATTAGAGACAAAGAGGCGCATGCTCAAACACCTGGATCTTGACAGGGCATCGTATGCATTATTGCGCCTGCGCCACAAATTCTATCTCTGTGGAGATAAAGGGGGTAAGATGCTTGCACATAAGGCTATCCGCGCGAGCGCAGACCTATGCCATCACTGAGATCAAGGATCGCCAGGCGACGACCCACAACAATGACGCTGCCATTCTCAACACCTTCCGCCACTTTTATCAGTCATTATACACGAGGGAGGGAGCCACGCTTGAGAACATAACGGAATATCTAGCATCATCTAGTATCACTCCCTTGTATCCCGAATCGGTGGAAGCGTTAGACTCAGAGATCCGCATTGAAGAGGTTATTTCGGCCTTCTCCCGGCTCAAATTGGCTAAGTCACCAGGGCCCGACGGGTTGTCGGCTATATTTTATGAGACATACTGTAGGGAGCTGGCTCCTTTGTTGACCTGTCTCTTCAATTCCTTCCTCGACACTGGGGTGGTCACACCCTCCATGACTGAGGTGGCCATAACGGTCATTCTCAAACCCGGGAAGGACCCTACAGATTGCGTCTCTTATAGGCCGATCTCGCTCCTCAACATTGATGCCAAGTTGTTTGCGGGTGTTCTGGCGGCGAGGCTCAGCCCTTTAATGGATGGGGTGATTGAACCTGACCAGGCAGGGTTTATACCAACCAGGCAAGGGGGGGATAACACCAAGAGGCTGCTCCATCTGCTGGACTTGGCCCACCGCTGTAAGGCTCAGGCTTTCCTACTGTCTATAGACACGGAGAAAACCTTCGACCGTGTAGACTGGGGCTATATGTTCGAGGTGCTAAAAGCCTTTGGTATTGGTAATAACTTTTTACGTTGGGTCCAATGCCTCTATGCGGCGCCCAAGTCAGTGGTGAGGGTGAATGGATGTAGGTCTGCCCCTTTTCCCATTACTAGGGGAACGCGACAGGGGTGTCCCCTCTCCCCACTGCTTTTTGCGTTTTACATGGAACCCTTCGCCCAGCACGTTCGTGCCCGTGCTAATATATTGGGTATTCGCTTCAGGGCTGATGTCCATAAAATCAATCTTTACGCGGACGATGTCATTTGGGCGTTGACTGAGCCTCACTCTTCCCTACGATACTTATCCGCAGAGCTCCTTGCCTTCCGCACATCGGCGGGGTTTAAGGTTAATTTCTCTAAATCACAAATCCTCAATATCTCGATTCCGGATTCTGACGTAGTAGATCTGCAGAGGGACTTTGCCTTTCAATGGGTGCACTCGGACATCACATATTTGGGCATACGATTAGCCCCGACCCTCACCAAAACCCTTTACCTGAACTACTCCGTACTGGCTGAGCAGATTACTAAGACCCTATCCGATTGGTCACGCCTTAAGTTGGCATGGTTTTGCAGATTGGCTGCAATTAAAATGACAGTGCTTCCCCGCATACTCTACCTCTTCCAGATGTTGCCCCTATCTCCACCGCCGGGCATGTTGAGACGACTTCAGAGTCTACTTAACAAGTTCTTATGGAACAACAAAAGACCTTGCTTTGCTTTTACAGTGACCACCTCCCCGAAGGCGGCGGGAGGCCTGGGTTTCCCTCTACTATCTGCATATTTCCAGGCATCCTGTCTTAGATAAATAGTGGAGTGGAACAGGCCCATGTCCAGTAAACATTGGCTCTTTATGGACCAGACGGTGGCCGGATGTAATATCTGGCGAGAGCTTTGGCTGCTGCGCAAATGCAGAGCGTGGGGACTGTACTCCTTCCCGGTGACGTCTCCGACGCTAAAAGCATGGGATCAGCTGGCTCTATGTAAGGGATGGACTTCCTTCCCCTCCCCAATGACACCAATAGTGGATAACCCCGTCTTTCCCCCGGGTTGTTCATCTCCGGTTTTCCACCGCTGGCGGTAGAAGGGTTGCAAGTGGGTAGGCATGCTATTCGATCTGGAAGGGCTCGTTCCGTTTTCGACGCTACGATCGGACTATTTTCCGTTGGGCCCAGAGGATGCGTTCTACCACGCGCAAGTGGCGCATTGGGTGACTCGCCCGGCTAATGTAGCCCTGAAGGACTGGACTTTTAAGTACCAGCGGTGCCAGGGAACAACACCTGAAACCTTCGTAGGATACCTGTTCGGCGCACAAGTGACAGAGACACGGGACACTTCCTTTGGCGTCAAAGATCAGCGTTTATTACTGCAGGGATGCAAAAGTCATGGGAAGTACAACAGAGTGTAGGTTCCAAGAGCCTGCTTCAAATTGTAAATGTGGATCGCTCCTTTTATACACATTTTCAGCATTCAATAACGTAACGAACAAAAGGTTACAACTCAGTTCCCACAATAAACTTAAAAGGGCTTCATTCATGGTGTCGGAAACCCGGAACATAATCACAGTAACATTTGTCGGTTCCCAACTGTAAAAGCACATTATCCTGCTGCTATGCACATTCCACTCTAGTTGTAAAAGGACGAGAGTAAGAGACAGGAACAGGTGCAAGGAAGTCAGACAACAGAAGAAGAAGGAGTGTGGAGGTAATATCGGAAGCGCAATCCCAGGATCAAAGGATTCGAGCCGAGCGCATGCAAGGCTGAAACAATAGGCCAACGTGGGAAGATTACCCAGCTGCGGAGCCATCTGTCTCTGCCGTGTCATCCCCCAGTCTTGGGAATCACAGGGTCATGAGGCGGACATTTGCCTGTTCGCTGACTACGTGAGGGCAAGAAACAAAATGGATGCCGTATCTAAAATGGAACCCGAGGGTAAAAATGAAGAAACCTGTAAATAAGACGAACCCTTCTAAGTAGCGTATCGAAAATGCGTACACCTATTAATCTCGTCATTTACGGTTCATAGATACCACCCTCGCTAGCATCGTAACGGTTCTCATTGCTCCTCAGACGCTCCTTTTGCCCTCATGTAGGCAAGCACTAGTCGGAATCATAATCAATTTCGATATTCATCAGATCATTCAAGTGTTGCTGGAACATCATCTTATTCATCAATGTCTCGCCGGTAACAGATGGCCTTCTTATACACGTTGTAGCACAAAGGCCACATAAGGCAGGACCACACTGCACACAAAGACAACACGTCAACAGAAACGTCACAACAACCCCTATAATCATCAGAATTTTCCAACCCCAAGTTGACATCAGACCCCAAAACCATCCTAGAAGCGTCCAATCTCCCTCGTCCACGTGTATGGACTCTGAGATTTTATGCAACTTCGAGATGGCTTGGTAAACCGTTGGAGCGTTATCAGGTATGAAAATGCAGCAGCTCGAATGGATGACCTTGCACACACCACCTCTGTCTGCTAGTACTACGTCTAGAACCATACGGTTCTGTAGCATCATAAGCCTATCCGCTTGAAGCTTTGCTGTCAGATTACCAAGGGCGCTTGCAGTTATGTTAGCAGTTGCTTCCACTACACGAGTTAACTGTCTCAGATTCCTGCTATTGACCATAGGGCCCCAAAACGGTAGGAAACCCTTAAAGAAATCTCCTGCTTCTTGACCGGCAGTATCTTCTTTACTAATGACACCTCTCACAACTCTAGTTTTGTGATAATCTGAGGCAACAGTGAAAGTTGGAGGCAAAAGATTCGCGATATAGCAGGTACCGAGAAGTCATGAGGTAACCACGTATATGCGCGATCATAACATACAAAATAGGTACCCTTGGCAGTCAGAAAGACAGGGGACGAGAGCATTGGTAAAACGTAAGTATGAACACAAGCACTCTTCCCAAGCTGAGCTCTCGGATTTCGACCAAGACCTTGCAGACAGAAATGACCGAGATGAGGTACGATCCAGATTGGAGATGAGCTTTTAAACTGCCTATCATTCACTGATGTACTATACTCGACCTCACTCAGATCCTTATAAGCTCGCACCTCTTCCTCTGGGATAAGTGTTGCGTCAAAAATATCTCTATTTAAATCTGCAATTGCTATTGCCAAAGACTTGTGGTACGGGCCAGGACCAAGGTCTGCAGAGCGAGGCTCTCGATGGGGGTAGGAATCTAGTGCACTACGGAACATGGTCTGGAATGCTCGAGCTGACCCCTGGGGGCTATAAGGAAGAACAAAATACGGGATACCCTTATCCATGGTATGTGGCATTAACCCACATACCCAACAATTGGTAGTGTTCATCACCAACTGATGCTGATGTAGAAGTTGAACAAAAGAATTGTTCATAAATTCCGCACGTCTGACCTGTTCATGTTGGGGCAGAAGATGAAAGGAATGTGGGGACATAGTGGAAACAGAATTTAAATCAAGAGAAGGAGGAGTAGGTAAAGTAGAAGGCAGCAATGATTGAAAACCAAAATATACTCCACCCACCAGCAGCATAGAAACAGTTAGGAACAACATAAAAACCTGTAACAAAAAACATTTTTTTCGAAATGTCTTGTGCAGTTTGGATCTTTGCGCCATCATTTTCTCAATTTCCAACAGCTTAGAAGACTCCATCTTCTAAAAACCGTCCGTGACGTTCTTGACGCACTTCGTTCTGAGTAGCGATTATCAATCCCCAGGAGTTCCCAGAAATCGACAAAAGTAATCGACCTAGTGTCAGATACCTGCTAAACAGGAGGAAGTACCCGCACGGCCCTACGGTTAACCCAGATGAAAAGGTTTTTAATCAAGAGTTCATTGAATTCAATATACGCCTCCTAGCTGTAAGGAAAAAGGTACACAATATATATATATATATATATATATATATATATGTAATGTCCACAATTTTTATGGCAACAATAGAGGTGATGTAGATTCGAAAAAATAAAAAAATAATTTATTAGTCTGTTAGCGCGGTCGAAGAAAGTATCGACTTCTTCCGGGGCGAGTCTGCTCTTCAAACAGTGGATCAGACGGCAAAGGAGTGTTCGATTGTCCACGCAATTGTTCAGGACTTGAATTCTCCAATGTTGCTGAAAGAGGGTTAACTTCGGATGGTTCAACAGGGGTGTCGGGTCTTACTGTGTTATCTCCTACAAGCTGCACGTCACTAAACGGCACGTAATTTAGAGGGACGTAAGTTTCAGACGAGCCGAATCCTTTTCTGATCCAACTATCTGCTGGCAATGGGAGCGGAATTTTCTTGGTGTGGGTGGCATGCACCCAGTGTTTTCTCCCTTCCAGCCGAACCGCAGTCCTCGTTGCCAGCAACACCTGGTAAGGTCCCACAAACCTTGGCTCAAGATTTCGTTTTCGTCCAAAGTTGCGGGTAAGAACCCAATCACCTGGTTGGAGCCGATGACCAGGACCCTTTGTTTGTGTCGGTAGAGCCTCAAAGACCTGTTGATGAATCAAACTCAATTTAGCAGTCAGATCATAGAGATAGTCAATTAACATTGGATATTCAAGTCTGTCAAATTCTTTAGGCCTCGGAACTCCCCAAATGTTCGCAGGACGGCCGAACACAATCTCATATGGGCTGAGCCCTACTCGAGAGTGCACAGTCGCTCTGGTCGATAAGAGAGCTAAAGGTAAAGCGTCGTGCCATGATAGACCAGTCGTTGCCTGGATTTTGGCAAGTTTCAGTTTCAGAGTGCCATTATATCTTTCCACTAAACCCGCAGACAGAGGGTGGTTAGCACTATGAAACTTCTGATTTAGGCCAAGACCACAACATACACTCTTCATTACACTTCCCACAAACTCACTTCCGTTATCTGACCATACAATCCGCTGCATTCCATACCTGGGGAAATACTCTTTGAGTAGAACCTTTGCTGTGGACAGGGCAGTATTATCCTTTAGGGGGTAAGCCTCAATCCATCTGGAGAACGCACAAACTACAACCAAGACGAACTTTAAATTATTGCATCTCTCCATGTGGATAAAGTCTAACTGAATAATTTCAAAGGGACATGTGGGAGGAGCAAAATGACCACGTGGAGTGGGGGTGCCCTTGCCAGGATTATACATCAAACATACCATGCAATTCTTAACCACTCTCTCCGCACATTTAATAATTCCATCATTCTTCCATACGGGCGACAGCAACTTACATATGCCTTTCGTATTAATGTGTGATGTACCATGAGCCATAGTAACAACAGCAAGCACGTATGCATCTGGTAACATCCATCTCTGCTTTTCCGACAAATCAACCCAACATCCATTCTCGTCTAACTTTCCCGTACTTTCTTTCCACTGAGTCTTTTCCATCTCAGTAGCTTCATCCTGTATCTTCTTCACACTCTCAACTGTGTCCTCACACATACTAGTCTCCGCTGGCCATCTTACTGAATTCGCAACGTACATTCGATTTGTCAGATCTCTAGCCGTCTCCTTCGCAATCTCATCCGCAAACGCATTACCGCGACCAACATCATCTGTCACCTTCCGATGCGCACTACATTTGATTATTGCCACCTCTTTAGGCAATGTAAGTGCGTTCAAAAGGTCATTCACAAGCTGTCCGTGCTGAATCTTCGTACCATGCGACGTCAAAAATCCTCTTTCTCTCCACAATCGACCAAAACTATGCGCCACACCAAAAGCATACTGGCTGTCTGTAAACACATTCACCCGCTTCCCTCTGGATAACACACACGCTCTCGTCAAGGCGATCAACTCAGCCGCTTGGGCCGAATTCTGACTCAATCTCGCAGATTCCACAACCGTACTCAATGTTACTACAGCATACGCAGTCGTCACATCACCATTTGGTAACTTAAAACATGAACCATCCACATACAAGGTACCATCGGGATCTACCAATGGAGTGTTTTTCAGGTCAATACGACCCTTCGTCTCCTCTTCAGTTCTCAAATAGCAATCATGTGGTGTTACATCACTTAATTCCATTTCGATCGGCAACAACGTTGCTGGATTCAACACATTACACCGTTTTATCCGTATGTGACTTGCCAATAACGTCAACTCATATCCAGACAACCTTGCGCTCGTCAAATGTTGAGTTTTCGTTCGGTTCAAGAGAGTGTCGACTGCATGCGGGACCATCACCGTGAGCATATTATCCATGACCAGACCTGCGGACTGTCGAATGGACGCCGCAGCTGCCGCTGTTGCTCTCAAACAACTCGGCAAGGCTCTAGCTACTGGGTCTAAGGTCGAAGAAAAATATGCGCATGGACGCTGTTTGTCGCCAAATTGTTGTGTCAGAACACTCAACGCACAACCGTCCCTCTCGTGAAAATAAAGTGTGAACGGCTTATTGTAATCAGGAGTACCCAACACAGGAGCCGAACACAACGCATCCCGCAATTCAGAAAAACTTTTCTGACACTCTTCAGTCCATGGCAAAGGAGATGAAACATCCTTGCACGTAAGGGCTATCAATGGTTTCGCCGACAATGAAAAATTTGGAATCCATTGTCTGCAGTATGACGTAATACCTAGAAAGGCACGTACATCTCTCTGAGTCTTTGGCACAGTCATTCGAGCAATCGCTGCAATTCTCTCTGGGGTCAACCTTCTCCCATCCTTTGACAGTAAGTGACCTAAGTAGGTTACTTCTTGACAACAATATTGTAGCTTAGAAGGTGACACCTTGTGATGTAAGTCACATAGGTGCTGTAACAATGATACTGTAGCGGTTTTGCAAATAGCCTCTGTATCAGCTGCCACTAATAGGTCGTCAACGTATTGAACTAAGGCTGCGCCTGTCGGCAACACAAATGCATCAAGCTGACTTTTAAGTGCTTGGCTATAGATCGATGGACTCTCACAGTAGCCCTGTGGTGCGCGTTTAAATCTAAAACTGCGACCACCCAGTGAAAATCCGAATAGGTCTCTGCTTTCCTCAGCGATCGGAATACTAAAGAAAGCATTCTTTAGATCGATTACCGTGAACCAGGAGGCAGAAGCCGGAATCAGGGTCAACAAAGCCGTGATGTCAGGCACCACAGGAAACTGGGGAATCACGATTTTATTTACTTCTCGTAAATCAATTACAAAGCGGTACACAGGAGGTTTAGTTGGATCTGTGCGTTTCAAAATCGGTAACACAGGACTATTACACACATTGCCTCGAGTTTCTTCAATGACATCCTTTTCGATCAGGTCATAAATGATCGCTAATAGTGCTCGCTCACCATCAAAAGAGATACGATACTGTGGTATACGTGGGAAACGCACGTTCGATTTCAACTGAACCACATAAGGTGGGATGTTCAATAAGCCTACATCATTGGGACCCGTAGCCCATAACGACGCAGGAAGGGAACTCAATTCCGGTGGGAACTTATCAATTGATAAGTACATAGGAGAGATCGCTCTCTGACCTAATGTAAGCTCCACTCCCGCAGGAGAGCAGTACAAAGTCGCATATAACCGTTTTAACAAATCCAAGCCCAAAAGATTCTCACCACAACCAGTAGATAAAATCAATGGGGCCTCTAGCTCATGAGGACCAATCGTAAGGGACAAAGGGCTAGAGACAGGATTGCTAACAGGGGCGCCAGGGAATCCAATGGAAACATTTGTTAAGCCGGACAAAGGTGCACCAGGGAGTTTCGAGTGCATGATGGAACTTTTCGTCGCACCAGTGTCTAACAGAAAAGGCTCAACTACGCCAGATGTAGCAACTGCGACGTAAGGCCCACTCTGATCAACCGGAACTGATACTACTCCCTCTCTCTGTCGGTGGCTGTCCTAGTAGTGGTTACCTGCATCAATCTCATGTTCGACGTAATAATCGTCCACATGATACTGTGCTGATTTATCGGACCTCACATTTCCTTGGTCAAAATAATTATTCGCGTCTGATGGGGTATGAGGGCGCTCATGATTTTGATTTTGAGGGGCACCGCGGCCTCTACCTCGGGGTGCTTGTTGAGGACCACCACGACCCCCTCGTGCCGACACACCGTTAAGCCTGTCACGCAAAGCTGGACAATCATATTTTATATGGCCCTCTCTTCTACAATATGCACACTGATTATACCCAAGCATAGATCTAAAGTCGGAGAAGTCAGATCGTGACTGCATCCTGGAAGATTGTAATTGTGGTCGATATTGCTGTTGAGAATCATTTTGATTTGAACGCGGAGGATACGCTTGCTGTAACAAAACCTTCATTTTAAGCTCCTTCGTTTTCTTGTCTGAACGATCACTTTCTTCCTTTTCCCTATTCTCATAGTATTGAGCTGTCGCTAATATTTGAGCAGTAGTTGAAACCGCCCAAGCACTTTCTGAATTTTTCAATTTGTTGCATAGTTCAGGCAACAAATTCAATACAAATTTATCAACAAATAACCGTTGGCCTCCCTCGGTGCCCATATCCTGACCACTATGATCGACAAATGCCTCTTCGAATCTGGTAAAGAAATCGGAGACACTCTCGTCCTTCTTTTGCTTACAAGCTGCTAATTTATCCCAATTTACCTTCATCGCTGGCATGAGCGTTTTCATAAGTGTAATAATTTTCTGAGGCAGATCCGTAATTAACTGCTCAGGCTTAGCCCCACCAACTTGTCGTCCATCTGCCGCTACTAGTGTAGCCCAGTCACCACCTAACTCAACTAAATGATTCTCTTGGCGAATTTTCGCCCAAATCGGTTGTGGTACGACATTGCCAAACAGCATGTCGATGTCCGCAAGATTCATAATAGTAGCGTCTACCAGTTGAGACAACTCCTTATAATAACCTGCCGGATTCTTGCGTGGATCAGGTAAAGATTGTTTCACCTGCAAAACTTCTGATCGCTTCCATGGGAGGTGTATCCAAACTCTCTGAAAGTATGGCAGAATCACAGGATTAGCTTGCGGGTCACCTGGCATGTATACTGGCGGAACCTCTCTCATAGGATACTGACCAGAGTTCGTTCTCTGAGTATCGGAATCGTCATCAAACGACACTCGAGAAAACACTGTGCACCGTAAGGCTAATAATCGCTCTAATGCACGTCGTACATCTCCACCTACAATCATGCCGTTCGAAAATTGACTCTGAAGTTCAGTCATATCGGGCGGTACATTATCTAAATCATCATTGTACCATTCTTCTCTCAAAAAGTTACACATTTCTTCAAACACAAATCTCTGAGTGGTCTCATTAAACTGAGAAAACGTATCAAAGACCACGCGCGGCGGGTAGTTAACAGGGTGTCTTATCCATCTACGCGCCATAGTTACCAACGTGGCACTCTCCCTTCCACCAGGGATTTGACTGCGCCTCTGAGGAGTTTCAGAGACATCGGGTCGAAATAACGATCCAGAAAGTGGGGAGTAAAGAGTAGCGACAGTATTAGGGATACGATTACGAACAGAAGGAGAAAAAAGAACAGGAGCAACTACATTAGAAGTGAACGTAGGGACAGCAGAGGTAGCCGGGACGGCTGAGGTGGCAGGAACAATTGACTGAGGAGGTACAGGCAAAGGAGCAGTAGGAATAGGACCAGGTGGTAGGACAAACGCAGGACCAACAACAGGCTGACCAGCAGCCGCTGGAACTACAGGAGGAACTACAGGAGGAACTACAAGAGGAACTACAGGGGCTGTAGCACCCTGTGCATAAGGAGGTGGCGATTTCATCAAATATGCTAACAGAGGATCCTCCTTCGAGTCCTCTTCTGTCTTATCAAGACTAGTTGGTAATACCGGATAACATTTGTCTATTCTCATGTGATGTAGTCTAGTAGAAACTTCTATTTCTTTTTCTTCTTTATCTCGCTGACATTGTTGTACAACTTGCATTATCGGGACGATACCTTCTTTACGATTCTTTTTAAGCTGTTTGATTTCTTTCTGTTTGGCCTCTTTACGCCACAACCGAAGGGAATCAAACATAGCTGGCCTAGCTTTCTTCTTAAATAATTTAGTTTCTAGATTATCTAAAATCTCCATTTCAAAGCTTCCATTTGGTGGCCAACTAAGGACACCATCCTTTCTCGTATAACGGACCCAATAGTCACTATATATAATAGGGCCCACACCATGTCGACTATAGAGCTCATATATCGGAGTTCCAACTGGAGGTATCGGACACGAGTCCTCCAACCGGGAATCCTTATTGCAACATTTGAAGAAACCAATGAAACCACTACGGCTAGGCATCATGCACACTAACCAAGTATCAAACTTCAAGGATTACCAAAGTACTAAATCTTCGTGAAATACAAAACCCTCGGTTTTTGGCAATTGCAACTGTCAAATAACAACTAAGGACCAACAACTAAGCACCACAAATGCAATGGAACCATGCAAACAACTAAGCACCAACAACTAAGGACTGGGAGCAACCCACAAATACTTAACTGAGAGCTCGATGGCGTCACCAGGAAGGCCCGTCTATCGTCTCGCCATACAAAGGACTACGCCAGGCACCAAAACAGGTCGACAGTCAGAGCATCGATCCGTTGCAGCCGTCAGGAGGCGGGAATCTTCGCGGGCAAAATCTTTGGACCACTTATTTCGACAACAGGATCGATGAAGCGGGGTGCACCTTTTCCTCGGAGATTTCACACGAAGTTCCTCGCAATCGTCAGGATTTGGACCGGTACCGCTGATGTCGCCCCGCGTTGGGCGCCAACTGAAGGACTGGACTTTTAAGTACCAGCGGTGCCAGGGAACAACACCTGAAACCTTCGTAGGATACCTGTTCGGCGCACAAGTGACAGAGACACGGGACACTTCCTTCGGCGTCAAAGATCAGCGTTTATTACTGCAGGGATGCAAAAGTCATGGGAAGTACAACAGAGTGTAGGTTCCAAGAGCCTGCTTCAAATTGTAAATGTGGATCGCTCCTTTTATACACATTTTCAGCATTCAATAACGTAACGAACAAAAGGTTACAACTCAGTTCCCACAATAAACTTAAAAGGGCTTCATTCATGGAGTCGGAAACCCGGAACATAATCACAGTAACATTTGTCGGTTCCCAACTGTAAAAGCACATTATCCTGCTGCTATGCACATTCCACTCTAGTTGTAAAAGGACGAGAGTAAGAGACAGGAACAGGTGCAAGGAAGTCAGACAACAGAAGAAGAAGGAGTGTGGAGGTAATATCGGAAGCGCAATCCCAGGATCAAAGGATTCGAGCCGAGCGCATGCAAGGCTGAAACAATAGGCCAACGTGGGAAGATTACCCAGCTGCGGAGCCATCTGTCTCTGCCGTGTCATCCCCCAGTCTTGGGAATCACAGGGTCATGAGGCGGACATTTGCCTGTTCGCTGACTACGTGAGGGCAAGAAACAAAATGGATGCCGTATCTAAAATGGAACCCGAGGGTAAAAATGAAGAAACCTGTAAATAAGACGAACCCTTCTAAGTAGCGTATCGAAAATGCGTACACCTATTAATCTCGTCATTTACGGTTCATAGATACCACCCTCGCTAGCATCGTAACGGTTCTCATTGCTCCTCAGCCCTCATGTCGAGGCCGCTAGCGACCTTTGAGCGATGGCTGGTTTGTAAAAAGGACGACCGCAGCCTTATTTCGGAGCTCTATGCGATTATTTTGCGCTGCCCCCGGAAACAACGCACAAAGGCACAAGTGCTTTGGGAGACGAAATTAGAGCGTCCCCTTTCGACCAAAGAATGGGAACATGTGTTCTATCGAGCGCACCACACGGCCTCTAATACTGCAGGGACTGAATCGGCCTACAAAACAGCAACCTATTGGTATTATACTCCAGCACGCCTTAAGATGTGGGACAAAGCAAAATCAGGCCTATGCTGGAGGATATGCAGGATGTCTGGGAATCTAGTTCATCTGTTGTGGCGCTGCCCGAAACTGGAACGCTATTGGGCAACAGTCCTTAATGAGCTGGATGCTGCTTTTCAGATCACACTGTCCCGACTGCCCGAACATACTCTGCTAGGGCTACCCCACCCTAAAGTTTTCCCTTGCGCTCCCTCAGGGGTAAACAAATCGCGCTGGCTCTATTGGCGGTGCGGCAAGTCCTTTTGGCGCAGTGAGGCTCTCCGGCGATACCTGATACTCGGGATTGGATCCAGCGACTGTGGCACACCCTTGCTATGGAGCGCCTTTCCTTGGGTATGGATGGGAAGGGTTCTGAATATGCTACCCTTTGGGCACCGTTTTTGCAGCTCTTCGGGAGGTGACATGCCTGAAGTACTTGCAAATACTACAACTTATACCCCTGTAGGCGCCTCGACGTGCATTTGAAGGTCCACTAGCTGCAGCCACGCAGAGCGAGATTGAGCCCTGGGGGACAAGTGACATTCGGATAAGCTGATGTGGAGGGGGGTGGGTGTGGGAGGGGGGGTGAGGGTGTTTTGGGAGGGTGAGGGGTTAGGGTAGGTTGGGGGGTCCCGTTTTCTGTTCTTTTGATTCCTCTCTTCTAAAAAGCGGACGTGGGGGCACCCGTTCAGACTTATCTTCAAATGGAAATCCAAATTGGTCCAGGTTCGGTCACTGGAAGCAGCCCATACCATTTTGGGCTTGGAAAGGCCCGCTACCCCGACTGAAGTCGGCGGCTCTCCCAATAGACGCCGGCGCCGCTCCGCAGAATGGCAGATGGCTGGCAGACAAGCTCTAGCGTTGAAACCAGACCGGTCGTCGAGCTTGAAAGAGAGAGGGGATGCGGTGGCCTCAGTGGCATTGGTGATGGACGCTCCCGGGTACGCCTGAGACTTCCAGCCTCTAACTGGTCCTTTCAGGGACTATAGCTGGCGCCGGAGGGGTCCGAATCGGGGCCAATTGTGTTACTTGTGAGTGTCCTTGCTAAGGGAAATGTCCTGTATCAGGAACTGGGTACAGGGTTGGTGGGCGCCATGTTCCCCTGCCTTTTGGGCGTGTTTAACGGACTTCCGTGTATTCCTTTCTCTTGTGTTGTTGTGTTTTGGGACTCGGGGGTCTTCCTTGTTTTTGGGGGAAAGGGGGGGACTAGGTGGGGTGGCGGGGATGGGAGGGGCTCCGCATCAGCTGGGGGGGAACTTGATGGAGTTGGTGGAGGTTTGGTCTTATCTCTCAGGGGCGATGGGAGTGGGACACTATCACTCACTACTTCGCCGAAAATCAGGTGGGGGACACATCACTGGCATCATTCTGGGAGGCCCTGAAGTTGGTTATTAGGGGGGATTTTAAAGGGCTGGCGGCCACATATGCTAAGTTGCGTAGGGAGTAACGCGAGGAACTGGAGGGGGATGTACGTGGCTTGGAGGCAATTCACAAGAGGACGGGGGCCTGAGGGTATGGAGAGAATGAGAGACGAAGAGGTGCATGCTCAAACACCTGGATCTTGACAGTAGCCGCCTTAACATGTGGTTTTGCAATTTCATAGCCTCTTCTCAAGAACGACATAGCTCTTCTAAACAGACTCCTGAAGAAACCCCCTAAACCAGCCCTGTACATAACCGGCGACCCTTGAAAGTATGGAAGACCTCCATATCCGGCTTGGTTTCTGTAATAGTCCCTGTACATAGCAGGGTCCCGATATGTTTTCACGACCTCCATGATGCCTGCTCAATAACCGCTGTCGCTTCACGGTCTTAAATTAAGCTTAACAATAACTTTCCTGTATTTAAAGGACACCGGCTTAGACTGATCATCATAGATCCTAATTGAAATAGTGTCAAAATGTTTTTTAGAAACTGCGACGTAATCGGGTTTGTTAGATTGAATATTGACCATCGTATTATTGTTGCCCTGTACATGGACCCATCTTAACAGCGGCGAGTAACTATCACCAATCCTCTGGGCCTCTACAATATCGCTATACACATAGAGCATTTAGAACCCGCCGTTAATATCAGGGCACGTGTGATCCTGCTCCACAGGCCTTTTCACATGCAGGACTGTGCCTAAAACCCTTTTTAATTTACCGGAGCAGCTAAACGTTGTGGTGCGGCTTGGTGCTTTAAGAAACACCTTCCTTCTGACGTTATCTAAATGACAGATGAGTATTCGGATATGTTTCGATGCTGTCTTTGGCTTTGTTGACGGCGTAGACAACAGTTAAAATGGTTGGGTAGTAACCATACGGAATGCTCTCGTGCATGCTCACTGGATCCTGCTCACGCTTTATATAAAACTTGGCCTCGGCCTGTGTAAATGTATTCCATGTTCTAGGGTATTGGATTTCTGTTAGGGCAATCTCCCAATCCCCTTTCAGGTTCACCGTCTTAGCCATTTTTACGGTATAATTAGGAATCTGGTTGTCGGGGAACATGCCCTTAGAAGCGTTGGATGGTAAGGTAATATAAAAGGGAGTTGTCTCCATCTTAGCAGCAGCTTTTAGATGGTCCTTAGCTCACACACCCTTCAGGGAGCTGGCCAACACCCAATTGTTAAATTTCTCTGGCCAGCTCCTCCATTTGACATATGCCTGGCTGTTAGCCCCTCTACCTTTCCTTTTCAGAACCTTTTCAACCCTATACACATGGTTCGGATCATCAGGTACCAATTGTAACTCTTCCTCGTAAAAGACCCTGTAGGAGAGTAGGGTCTGCTTCCTATGGTCACCCCCACTTTTTGCTCTGATATACTGGTTTCTCGACTTTAGTGTGGCTTTGGGCCTGCTAATCAGACCCACAGCCCAGCTGTTCTCTCTCTAAATTCATACCATGTACTTTAGGTACATATCCAATTGGGTATTGTGTCACCTTTGTGAGCCCCTGTATAGTGTACCATAGGTACCCAGGGCATAGGTGCATCCAAGGCCTCCCAGGGGCTGCAGCATGTATTATGCCACCCCTGGCTGGCCATCAAAATTTACACCACTGGCTGATCACTCAGCCGGGGCAAGATTGTGTAATCACCCCTTGCTTAGATATAGTAATATCTAACCTTATATATAGACACATATGCACCTATAAGTCACTCCTATGGCAGGCTTTAACAATCCTGGAGGCAGAGTGCTTGGTTTTATGTGAGATGGTGCTCTAGCATGAGCTGAGCCTGTCTGCAGCTTTCGGAACTATGTCCTTATAGCTGTTCTATGATATAGCCATACCATATACTCTTAAGTGCATTATAATCCTCGCGGTTAATGCTAACTTTGGTTTGGCTTTATCAAAACATGTCGTGTAAGGTGTCATACGCCAGTTCTGGCGACGGGGATAGCATTCCACCCTTGTAGAGGGAAAAGACATGTAGCGTTACTCGGTTAAAGTTAAACAGAGCCTCAGCATCACTAAATGGATGCTGCTGCCACAGACACAAGTCTGACCTCCTGCAGCTGGGAGCCCTTCCAGCGAGGGAGGCCTGGACAATAGATTTCCTGCCTTGGGAGGTGCTAGCACCTCCCCAGACAGGCTATTGTGTATTGGGGCAGGGTGGGTTGAATGAAATGAGACACTGCCTGGGGCACACAAGGTGCTCCATGCATAGTCCGGTTCAAACCAGTTGCTGGGGCACTCCAGTCCCAGCTCTGTCACGAAACTGGACAAAGGGAAAAGGGAAAAGGGTGTAACAACCCCCTTCCCTGGTCCCACCCATAGGAGGGACCTAGCAGGTAATCCAGCCCCTTTAATTCGTATAAAGCTAGGAGCTGAGGCTAGAGACTTTAGATTATCCTGAACTGAAACTCTGAAATGAAACTCTGGACCTTCGACATTCTACTGCAACTAGAAGACTGAAGAATATCCCTTGTGGTCAAGGAGTGACCACCCTGTGCAAACAGGCACCACCTAGCGAATTGCTGGTTTGCTTTGTCGATGCTCCCGAAGGATCCCGACGGCTCTGCTTCACAGGACTGGACTTCCAGACTTCACCAACCTAGACCCACACCTGCAGCAAAGCTGTGACCCGTGGTGGATACGAGAGACATGGGACCGGACACCTGGCCATTTTTTACTCTTTGCTAAATTGTGCAGCTTCTGAGGTGTCCTCGAAGTTGTGCATTGGGACTTGAGAAGCCCCAACTCCGAGTCGTAAGTACACTGAAGCTCAGCCCTCCACACTCCACGAATGCCACGTGGGGCCTGCTCTTGCATTTCCTCTCGACACATCTTTGTGGTTGCTAGCCCGCTGGCTAGTGGCCATCTTAAAGACTCAATTTTGAAACAATGCTGCTTGCCTGATTGCTCTGGGCTTGCTCTTGCTTTCCTGTAAAGGGGAAGCTCCACAGACCTTGCTGGTCTGTACAAGAAGCAGATCTTAACTTCCTGCGTGGGTTGCCTTTGCCCAGGCTTGTGGACTCCAATCCGGAAGCTGACACCGCCAACAGCGAGAGCCTTTGTGGGACAGTCCATATCCAGCTCCTGGTTGTCGTCGACGCCTCCTGGTCCACGTGGCTGAAGAGACAAACTTCACTTCTTCACCTGTTTGCAGCTCGACATCGCCTGGTTCCTTCCTGGTCACTGGCTAGTGACCCAGACTCTGTCCCCTCTGCTTTCAGGTTCTTCACTTCTTCGATCCACCCTTGGATCCATCCGGACATCTTCCTCCTGGTCGCCTGCAGCATCTTCTTGTAGCTCTCCATAGGAATCGATGACGAAACCCGACACGACTTCACACCTATGCACCCGGCTTCCCTGGGTGAGGTAACTCGAGTACTCCGGTGCTCCCGTGAGTAATAACTATCCAAGTGTCCTGTTCTAACTGGGATTCCCCGCAAGTCCACCCGGACTGTCCGAAATCAACTAGTTTCTAACTTATATGTTCCCATTGAAAGTTTATGAGAACCCGCGTATGTGTTTAGACACTGCACACGCATCCTGTGAGACTCCTACTTCCTAACCTGTGGTTGTTCGGTGTAGTCCCAGTGATTCCCTAGGCCCCAGGCCTATTCACCTATTCTGAAGTGGTTCTTATACCACTTATTTAGTATATGATTCATGAGGCCCCTATAGCAGAATTGTATTTGTGCAACTTATAGTATGCTTATTAAGTCACTTGGGCTGTATCTCGAACACTGACCTCATAAAGAGTGCAGAGGGGTTGTGTTCGTAATAAATACAGATATATTTTATATATACCTTATGTGGTGTCCTTTCATTTGGTATTCAAGGGGTTATTATTGGTAAAACAATTGGATTCACATGCTCTCTGAAGTATTAGCCTAAGACTGCTTTGTCCATGCTACCACTAGGATAGCTGGTCTATAAGGTTAACTTTACAACCATCACCTTAAGGATTGTTTGGACTGATACAGGGTGCCCACTAGAATAGTGGACATCACATATCAGGTCAACTTCTCACATTGGTGTGCAGCGGTTGGGATAAGAGCTTGCTGATTGTTTCACCATAATATCTTGAGATATCATTTGAAAGATCACATTAAGATACCTTGAGGTACATATAATAACAAGTCTTACAATACTTAAGTTCTACTGAACTTAGCTGTTGTAGAGCAAAGGGGCTAGCACACCCTGACTACAACTCCTAGAGAGGTTTAGTAGGTAACACTTAGTGTAGATAGGTTCACACACCCCACCTCACTAGATCATGTCTCTGAGAGCAGAACCACATGGATCTCTCCCAGTGGAGGTAGATCCTTTAAGGATACCTTCCAGATATGATATCCTAACTTTCCATGATTTAGGGCATTTGTGCACTTCAAGAAAGTTAAAACAGGGTTCCAACCATACCCTCAAGCACCTGATTGAGCTCATGGAAGAATATGATGCTCAGAAAGCCTCTACTACCGGCTTGTCAGTTAATGCAGATGAGGGACAGCCCTCAGCAGAAGATTCCCCTGATCACAACATAGATGAGGTAGAAGAGGAGGATTCTGATGATGATGCTTATAGCCAGGTCCAAGTAGGAGTACTTAGCCAGGCTAACTTAAACCTACATGGGATTGGAGAGGGCCTAGTACCTTCCAGACCCCCAAGCAGGTTTAACACTGAGCCCAGGAGGAGGAGATCCCTATCCAGGGAATCTCAGCACTCTGGTGCCTCATTAGAGTCAGATGTTGTTAGGAGAATGTCTTCCCCTGAGAGAAGGGAACATCATGCCAAAGCGGAAGATGTAGTGTCCTGTAAATAAAGAAACACTGGAATTCTTTTGGTTCACTGTACGCTGTAGGCCTGTGAGTTACGTGTCGGAGGGATGAATTAAAGATAGGCTTAGAATGAGTTTTGACTTACTCGCAGTAGAATAAAGACGTGTACAATTATTCTCTGTGGATGGTTTGATAATTGGTGAGTACTGGGGCTTGTAGGACACTACACAAGATTGGAAAACTTTCAAATCTCTCCTGTAGTCATCCTTACATCCTTTCTCCACACTCTGGAAGATTTGGAATAAGAACTCTTGTACGGTAGTGTGTGGTTTCTATCTTTGGGCAACTTTGTGATTAGTGCATCCAGTTTGTCTCCAAAGAGTTGTCTACCTTCAAATCATATTTTAAGGAAAACTGACCTGTCTGAAAAATCTGTTTTCCATTCTCGCAAACCATAGGTTCCTTCAAGGGCTGTAAAACAAACAATATCTGATTAAATATCTGCCAGGTATTTTGCCCGTTGTTCTATCTGCCACAACAGATTGGAACAATGTGTCTCTTGTACCGCTTCAGAGAATTACTCAAAATCCTTCACTAATTACCGTGATGTGCAGGTGGTATAAGTGGCAGCTCTCTAAGATAAATTGCTAACAGCACTGAGTCCAAAGGGATGTAATCCTCTGTTCTCCCAATCGAAGGGGCCAATATTGCGTCCATTCAAATATTTGGTAGAATTAACTCTTCCCCCTCATTTGGCCCTGGCCCTCCTTGCAGGCTCATCCCCAAACCTTTTGCCTCGACTCTTCATTCTCTGCTGAATTCAGTTTGTTGGTATTAGGACTCTGTGCACTTTGCCTCTGCCAACTGGTGCTAAAGTGCCTGTGCACTCTCCCTTAAACATGGTTTGATTGGGTTACACCTGATTGGCATATTTAAATTACTTTTAAGTCCATTGAATAGTGGTGTACGGGATATCCATGGCATGTAAATAAATGCTACTGGTGGGCCTGCAGCACTTATTGTGCCACCCACTCAAGTGGTAACTTGGAACATTTCCCCTGACTACAGTTGCAGCCTGGATGCAGTTTAAAATGCCAATTCAACTTGGCAATAGAAACTCCTTGCCAAGCCTTAAACTACCATTTTATTGCATATAAGTCATCCCTAGGGCAGGTCCTAGATAGCCCATAGGCCAGGGGTTATTATAATTGAAATGTTGGATATGTACTTTTACGTTTTACATGTCCTGGTAGTGAAAGACCCCATAATTTGTATTTCACTACTGTGAGGCCTACTTGTCCTATAAGATGACATTGGGTTATCTTTTCACATTTAATATGTGCTATCGTTTGATTGGGACCAGAGATCTTTGCGATTGAAATACATTTTTGAGGATGATTACTGGGACCAGGTACCCTGTTCATGTGTGGTGTTTAGGAAATTGTAATGAAAAATTATCTTTAAATGGTAAAGTCAGATTTTTTTTTTACAATTGTGAAAATGCCGCTTGTAGAAAGCTGTAATTTTCCTGCCCTTAGAACTCCTGTGCCTGTAGCCTGCCTTGGGGTGCATGACTGGGTGTAATGGACATTTAGACTTTGGGAATTCCTCCTGGACAGTCACAGGAGAGGGATTAGGTGTGCCTGAATGAGCCATCTGCTGGCAGGATGGGGGCAGAGCTGAGCACAGCCCCACTTGCAAATGAATAGACTGAGCTCTGCCTTTACACAAAGTTCTTATCCCCTACACACTGTCAGGCAGCCAACTTGGAGCCAGGGCAGTCAGGAAATTCCATGCACTTCGGAGAACCTTTCTAGAAACTTCTCCCACCTTCCAGAGAAACAGCTACAGGGTATAACAATAGGACCTTCAAACCCACTCTGCAGTACACTCCTGGGCCTGCAGAAAGACTCTCAGAGGACTACCTGCTGCTCTGACCTGCTGTGCATACTGCAAGATTGCTATATTGTACCTTGAAGGGTGTATTTGCTGTGTCGAGCCTGCCCTGCACCTTCAGAGGCAAGCCCTGCTGTTGAGCCCTGCATCTTTACCTGAACCCAGGACTACGAGAGTGATTCCAAGGGTTGGTTAGCCGGCCTCCTGCTCAGAGCCTGAAGGACATAAAAGGCTCCCACCATCTTGAACCCGTACCTGGACCCAGCCTGAGTGAGTCCTGAACCCCCACTAATTGTGTCCAGTGGTGTCCCACCAGTCCTGGACCCTTGATTGGGGTGCTAAGGGTTCCCAGATGGCCAAAACTCAAAACTTAGGACTTTAGACCATGAACTGCCCTGAGAAACAGGAGAAAACTGGGACAAACCTGCTCACCTATCCCCTGGAGTTGCACCATGAATCAGACTATCTTTGTGGCTTCTCCTGCTATGTTATTCTCCGCAGCAGCAAATCTTGTTCTGCGGTCCTTTGCCAAAGGGGTATCCGAGCCCCTAGTACTGCCTTCAGCTTCAGTATTCTGCATCGTCCTGCTGGAGATTTTCGACTTCTAAAAAAGAGACGAATAGGCGATTATTATGCCATAGGAAACGTATCCGACCATCGGTCAAAGCCATTCCTACGGCATCGCCATCTCCTGTTTGGATTAATTTCCAACCAACCCATTTTGATGGATTCGGTCGGAAATTAATCCAAACAGGATTTCCGAATGGCTTATGACGGGCTCCGAGAGCCTGTTTGCCATTCGGAAATGGGCCTGTAATACCAAGGGCGCCTCTTTCCACACGAGGAATTACAATGACATATTCTTACAGCCTTTATGTGCAGGCCTTTCTGACACAGAAAGGATGTGGGAATCTGACTTTGGGTGCCCCCAGCGGATGGCGACCTAGCCCTGTTGATCCCTGCATCCAGTGGCAGACAGCTTGAGGTGCCTGCCACGGGGTGCAGGGATGAACTGCACCTCAGCTCTTTACAATGTGAGCATGCATTCCGGTCGGAATGCATGTCCCATTGTAAAGAATAGGATTGCGAGTGAACAGTGTTTGGTTGCATCCTAATTACTGGTTTGGGACGGCCGACAGGAGGTCAGTTGGTCCCACTTCCAGATCGATGTCAGATAGACTCAGGTCCGTCCGACATCGAAATTGGCCCCTACATCTGAACCTAGAAACCTAGCCCGTAGTTTCAACACAAAGCTCCACAACAAATGACGCTACCTCCTCAGACACCGCCTGCATCCTTGCCCCGCTGAACTCTACCTTTTCAGAACATTCTTCTCAAAAAAATTTCTAAATCCAAAGACCAAGTCCAATCCACTTCTTGCATCTGAATAGCATTTCATCGCAGTCAGCCATATTTTCTGACTTTGACCCGGTCTCACGCGACTAGATGACTCCGGTTGGTGCTGTGATCTTTTAAGTGCTAGTTTTTACTAGAAACTTTCAATTAAATCCTAATTCTAGTTCTACGGATTGGATTTTTGTCTTTCTGGTGTCAAATAAGGTAATAACATTTACTTATTTGGTATGAGATTTTTCTTGTATTGTGTATCCACTTTATTACTGTTTGTGTGCTGCATAAAAGCTTTACACATTGCCTTTAAATTAAGCCTGACTGATTTTTATGTGACTCTACTAAGGGTTAAGCACAGGTTAATTCAGTGACTTTTTGTGGTTCACACTACAAAGGATTGTGGCTGTTGCTTGAGCATGGCTCACAACCCAGTCAACCAACAACTCAATTTCTCACACGCGCCATCAAAGAATAGGTCTTCTGCAAAAAGCATGGAGCTGAACATTTATCTATTTCCTTCCATTGGCAGAGGATTAGATCCTTAATACTGGAGTTGAGAAGTAAAGCTGTTACTGCAGGTCTAGAGTAGTGAAAAACATTGTATTTGCCTGGAGTTATGGTGCCCTCCATGGACAAGTCTTAATTCTCATCAGGGACTCCCTGTTTCCACAAAAAGCCACTTTAGCCAAAGCCTTAAATACAGTCCTCAGTCATATGTGTAACCTATGAAGCAGTGAGTAAGGTAATATTGCCAGGGGGTTCTGCACTCCACCGTCTTTTAGAAGATCTCTCAACCTCCTCCTCAGAAGACGAGGAGGGAGTTCGATGGTTGTGCCACTTAGTTGCTCTTTTTCTCTTTGACACCCTCTAACCCGGTGTCAGTACACAATTAATAAAACAACCTGCAGTTGCATAAATACTTATAGCTGAAATAGCATTGGATCTGGTGTTTACCAATGGACAATCATGCAAGTATTTAAATATTAGTGTTCTGACCTGACCTCCCTCACACCCACAGTTTGTGCCAGAAGGTGCTTTGATGCCTCTTTGACTGCTCAGCCTTCTGTCTGCGGGTACACACATTACGCTAAACCAGGAAATTCCTCTGAGCTTGCGCACCAACTCTCCGTCTCCGTCCATGAGTAAAGGCGTTTTTAGGTCTCGGTCTAATCCAGCATGCGCTGGCCTGGCCGAGATATTTAGTAGCTGCTTTGAAAAGTGCTACTTTCCCGGCAACCAGCTTACTATCACGCGCATAAGAGCACGCACGCATGCCCGTAATAGCAAGCTGGTGGCCGGCAAGGTAGCACTTGCATTGACATGTGTGCCCACCAATCTCATTTTTTTTAAATTTCATTTCGTGGCCGCGCTGCTTTACTTTTATGGCCGCGTGGCCAATGCTTGTTCCTTTTGTGTCTTTTGTAATCACATTTGCAATCACTGCCAGAGTGGATGCCACATGGACATACTTTCTTCTCACTGTCACCCATTATATTGTTTGTTACGTCTAGAAGCTTCTTTACCTCTTAAAGCAACCTGACATTTACCTTTTTTCCTATGCCAGGTAAAGATCAGCCAAAGTGGGTGGCTCTATTCATATGGTGCTGTCTGTGCACTTTAGATGATTTTAACAGGTTTAAAGTCTTTACATCTCCACATTGCTGTTGCTGCCAAATCCTGACACAGCTGCACTTTGCAGCCACAGAATACGAGCACTACTTTTGGGCATTATTGCTTCTTCCTCATTAAAAAAGTGCACTCTCGTGAGTATGTTTGGAAGGGGGCGGGTTCTCATCTCTGACCTCCAAAGTTGTTCAATGTGTGCAGTTGAATCAAATGGGCTGTTCCTCAGGTTTGATTCTAATGTGGTGTAGCACTTCTTCCTGTTTTCTCCTTTGGCCCCTCTGGGAAGACTCCGGAGGCATCTTTTATTACTATGAGACATGTTTACACACATCTTTCATCTCCATTTGAAGGTCCCTGTTCCGACCTCGCAGCATATTGCTTATATACCAAATTTGACGGTTTTGCCTGTCAACACCCTTCTGTCAGTCATCAACCACCTACCCCTGAAGCCCAGGCTCCTTTCAGTTCTTTAGGTTTAAAGTATTTTATTGCATCATTGAAAATAGTACAAACAAATGAATACAGTCGTATCGAAAAGGTAGTGCGAAGCTTCCGCTACAGGAGCGCAACCAGCGTGGAAGGCTCTGCAATCGTGATGTCCATCAGAGCATGGTGCCGGGTGCGTATGCGGTGACGACAACTTCAAGAACCAACAACCCCATTCCCAACTCCCCCCCTCCCACCCCACGCTCCGGGTCCCTTCCTCCCTCCCCCCGTACTGTGCCAAAGTCGCCCTCCCGTACCACACCTGCGATGTGCCCACCCCTCCCGCCCGTCAATCCTCCCAGACACATTAGTTAGATGGGGACGCCGGGGATGTTAGTCGTAGCAGCAGGAGATATCGGGGACAGGTAATTTCTTTGAATTCCGTCATTAGTAAGGTGTGGAATGGCAGCCACAGCTCTTCAAACTTATCCACCTCCCCCGCCACCATAAGGGACAACTTCTCCATCCCCAGGACATGCCACAACCTATGCAACCAACCGGTAGTGGTGGGGAGCGTGGTGGTGCGCCAGTAGATGAGTATGTTCTGGACCGCTGAGCCCAGGGCAATCGCTATCTGCCTACCCCTCCGAGACCTCAGAGGGTACATCAGCCCATTGGGCAAACCCAGCAGGACATAAGTGGGGAAGCGAGGCACTTCAACGTCAAAGCACAGATCAATCTCATCCAAGACCTCCTTCCAATAGGGACTCAATAGAGGGCAATCCCACAGAACATGCGTAAGCGTGCCTATCTGTCCACAATCTCGCCAACAGGTGTTCACAATGTTATGGTTCATTTCATGTAATCTCTCCGGTGTGTAGTACCAGTAGGTGGATATCTTAGTGAACGTTTCGGTGAGTCCGGTATGGAACGCGGAGTGGCGTGCCCGGTAGGAAATTTGGTCCCAGTCTATGTGACTCAGAGCTCTACCCAGTTCCCGTTCCCAGCGCTCCCGTCCGGGATAATAGATGTGGAAAGGGAAGGGCTGCAGGAGCTTATAAAGATCCGAGATAAGTTTGGAATCCGAGGTGCGCGTCGCGAGCCACTTCTCATAAGGCGTGAGCTTCCGGTCTGCCGAGTCACGTACCTGCGGCTGAAGCGCCCAGTGACGCACCTGCATATACCGCATCCGTTCGGTCTCAGGCATGTGGTACTCTCGCCCGAGATCCTGAAACGAGATGACACCGTCCGGGCCGTACATGTGAAACAGCGCACTGCATCTAGCCGTCCGCCAGTGCGCGAAGGCCCCGGATTCCATCCCAGGATGAAAGTCCGGGTTCTCGACCAACGGTGACGGGAAGGTAGTGAGCTCATGCTTAGCATTCGCGGCGTCCCAGACTCGCATCGGGACCCGCGTGATGAAGGACGCGTAGAGATTGGGGGGCGGTGAGCTCTGCATAGGAAGGGCACCTCCTGCAGGGTCCTGCCTGCCACTGCCTGGTCCTGGAACAGCCAATGTTTATCAGATTCCCACCTGCTCCACTCCACCAGATACCGTAGTTGCGCCACCTGAAAGTATTTGTGAAGATCCGGTATGCCAAGTCCCCCGGATTCAGGGGCCAGTGTGGATAAGGCTGTCTTGAGTCTGGGTTTGCGGCCCTACCAGACGAAGCGCGCAATATCCGCTTGAGCCTGCCGGATCCACCCTTTCGGGGGTTGAAGTGGTAGGGCTCGAAATAGATATAGTACCTGCGGCAAGAGAGTCATCTTCACCGCGGCTATTCTGCCCAGCAAAGACAGTGTTCGCTTGTTCCAGCGGGTCAATTCCTCCTTAATTTTCCTGCCTAAGGCCGCATAGTTGGCTGTCACCATGGCAGACAAAGAGGGTGCCAACAGAATGCCCAGGTAGGGCACCAGGTCTCTGGACCAGCGCATGGGGAAGAGGCCCTGCAATTCGGCTCTCGTGGCAGTGGTCAGCGAGATGTCATGGGCCGCCGATTTCCCCATATTCATCTTGAAACCCGCCACTGCGGCGGAGTTCTCCAATTCGGCGACACAAGCAGGGAGCGCCCTTCTCGGGTCTTCAAGTGTCAATATCACGTCATCTGCGTAGAGGCTAACGGTGTGGATATACCTCCCCATCCGAACGCCAGTCGCATTCGGGTTCCGGCGAATCCTCTGGGCAAATGGCTCCATATAGAGAGCGAAGAGCAGTGGTGACAACGGGCACCCATGTCTGGTGCCCCGCTCTATCGCTAATTTTTGGGAGCTACAACCATTCACCCGCACCACCGCGGACGGAAATCTATAGCAGTTGAATACCAGGGTGCGAAATTTCTCCCCTATGCCTATTTTTGACAGAACCCTCTCCAGGTAGGGCCAGTGTACCCGGTCGAAAGATTTCTCCGCGTCAATCGAAAGAAGCATTCGCTCCCCAGGGATTCGGGAGGCCTTCTCCAGGATATGGACCACCCTCTTGGTGTTGTCTACTGTTTGTCTCCCGGGGATGAATCCCGCCTGATCCGGGTCCACCAGTCCCGGCAGGTGAGGTGCTAGGCGCGCCGCTAGGATCCCGGTGTACAGCTTGAGATCCACATTCAAAAGGGAAATCGGCCGGTAGGAGCCGCACTGAGTCCGGTCCTTTCCCGGTTTGGGGATAACCGACACCGTAGCTTGGAGTAAGTCCGGGGGGATAGCTCCCGGCTCAGAGAACGAGTTAAAAAGGCGCGTCAGGAGCGGCGCCAATTCAGGGCAAAACGTCTTATAGAAAAGGGGCGTGTACCCGTCAGGTCCCGGGGCCTTCCCGTGTTTGAGTCGGGAGATAGCTGTGATCGCCTCCTCGATCCGAATGTCCCGTTCCAAGTGCTCTGCCTGTTCCGGGGCAAGGGAGGGGAGGTTGACCGAGTCCAAATAGTCAGCCTCGGCCTGCGCTGAAGGGGGCGTGCCCGCATATAAGTCGGCGTAGTATCGGCGGAAACCGTCTGCTATCTGACTATCCTCTGTGGCCGTCACCCCATCAGAAACCGATAGCTCCTTCACCCGGTGTTTTTGGTGCGCTACACGAAGCTTATTTGCCAGGAGCCGGCCACACCTATTGCCGCCGGTGTAATACGCATGTTTCAAGCGCAGCGCCGCGTATTCCGCCCTATCCATGTCTAGTGCAGACAGGAGTTTCCGGGCAGCTTTAAGTTGCCTCCAGACTCTGGGGCCCCAGTTCTCTGATGCACCTGTTCCAGCTCCCGCACCTTACAGGTAAGTTTGTCCCTCTTGTGCTGTCGTTCTCTATTCTCCGCTGAGGGGACGGCGATAAACTCGCCGCGGAGCACCGCCTTCAAGGTGGCCCACTGCGTCGCCCGAGTGGTGTCATCATTATTATCGCTGATATTCGTGAATCGTGTCCCGTATATGTTTCACTACTGACTGCTTATGTAAAAGGGTGTCCCTGAGGCGCCACATCCCTCGCGAGGGAGACACTGGTGGCAGCCGGAAAGTGCCCGCAACCGGGGCGTGATCCGACAGTGAAAGAACCCCTATGTCCGAGGCCGTGGCTAGGTCGTAGACCGGTCCCGTTACCAGAAGATGATCTAGTCTAGCGTAAGTCTTGTGCGAATAGTAGGAGTAGGCTCGGGCGGTAGGGTGGATGCGACGCCACAGATCGTGCAGGTCGAGGTCTCCCATGTGGGATTTGCTCGTCTGTGAGATCTCCCCTGTTTGCGGGCGTCGTTGCGCCGACCTATCCAAAGACGAGTCGAAGACCATATTCAGATCTCCACCAATAATTATGTGCCTATCCGGGGTGGTCGCGATGTCCCCCAAGGCCGAGTGAAGGAACCGCTCCTGGTGGTCATTGGAACTATATATCGAGCCAACAGTAAACACCAGACCTCCCGTCTTGACCCTATAAGCGAGGAGCCTCCCCTTCTGCTCCGCCACTTTATGCAAGACCTCCCCCTTAAACATTCTAGACACCAGGATTGCGACCCCCGCTGTTTTGGTAGCGCTGGAGGAGAAGAACTGTGTCGGAAATTTCGGTGACCGCATCCTGTGGCAGTCTCTGGCCAGGAGGTGTGTCTCTTGCAAGAGACAAATATCCGCTTGAGTGTTTTCAAGTAGGGACAGCACTGCCCTCCGTTTGACAGGGTTGTTCAGCCCTTTCACATTAAGGGTAACAATCTTAAGGGCCATCAGCGATGAGGGTAAGAGCACAGCGTAATCAGCAGGTCACGGCCCGGGAAGGGCGGCGCCAGTGTCAATAGTGTGAAAAAGTGGTGTGAGGTCAGAGCAAATGCAACAACAATACAGTACGGTTCCCGTCTCTCCCCCCCTCCCCTAGAACGGCCCTCCAACAGCCCAATTCCGCCTCTCCCCAACCCCCCAGTCCTTCCCCCCCAACCAACCCCTCAAGCAAGTAACCAACTTCATCGACTCTTCATCTCCCCACTCCCTGCCCCAGCCTCTCCTGCTATCCCCTCCACTCACTCCGTCTACCCCAAAGCTACCCCAACCACCCTCCCCCCTCACTCCCCCTTCAACCAACTGTGCAACAGGCACCATTGTCCCAGCCTGGTCCCAATGGACAAGTCCGTGGAAAGTTAGTTAAGTGGACGTCCAGCCACAAAGCTCCCCCCCCGCCACCCCCCAACCCCGGAACCCTCGAACCTGCAAGAATGAAGAGGCCGTGATGATCTCCCCCCGGAGTATGCTCAGGCCGTCAGGGCCATATCACCATTCGCCGTGTCCCTGGTCACTGCATGCACTGCACTGTCCATATCCGCCCAGATAGTGGGCGAATCCGGTCTCACGGGCGCAGGTGGGGATCGTCGCTCCAGGAGCGTCTGCCAACCATCTCTAGTGCTTCGCCGACGGCGGGGCGTAGGTGTGTCTTCCTCCGTTGCGGTGATTCCCAGCACTCCGCAGGTGTCCTGGAGGGACCGGAGTTGGTGCAAGGTCCCATTCCAACGGAAGATGAGACGGAAGGGGTGACCCCAGGAGTACTGCGTGTCATGTTCTCGCAGGAAGTCCGTAGCTATTTTGAACGCTTTGCGTTTTTGCAGGGTAATGGCCGATAAGTCCTGGAAAAGGGCCACTGGATGGCCACGAAAGCGCAGGGACTGCTGCCGTCGTGCTTCTCGGAGAATCCGCTCTTTCAAGGGATGGTCTGGTAGGAAGGCCAAGATGTCGGGAGGTGGCGCCGAGGCTCGGCGCGGCAGGCCCACTCTGTGTGCTCTGTCTATTCGGATAGGGAAGTCTCCCGGTTCACCCAGTATCTCTCTGAACAAGTCTCTCAGGTACGAGGCAACATCGTCCCCTTCCTCTTTCGATGGGACGCCTCGGATCCGGATGTTATTGCGCCTGGATCTGTTCTCAAGGTCCTCAGCGTGGGCTTGGAGGTCAAGCTGTTGGTCCTTGAGCCGTAGCACTTCCTGTTGTAGCTGCACGATCTCTTCGTCTCGGGAGTGTCCGGCCTCCTCCACCGAAGCCACTCGTTCGCCTAGGGAGTCGACCTCCCTTCGCACCTCCCGGACCTCTCCGGCCACCTCCTGCTTCAGTGTTTGGAAATCTTCCCGAAGGGAACTGAACAGCGACTCCAGGAAGGATCTAGTGACTGGAGGTTCCCCTCCCTCTGCTCCTCTGGAAGTGTTCGAGGGGCTCGGGGCCGGCTGAGACCTATCTGGTCTGGGGCACCCCTGCCCAGCATTTCTGGCAGAGTGCGGTCTCCCTTCTTTCCCCCTCTATTCCCGGCCATCACGTGGGCGTGGAGGCACGTCAAGTGGCACAGCGCCCGGGAGGAGTCGTGTGGTTTATCTCCGTGCCTGCAAGCAAATCTCTTCGCGGAGCCTGCCCCCAAGGTCACTCCGATGGGCAGTACCGCCTAGTCACACTCCTGCCTCTAGTCCCCCAGGGCACCCTGAGCGCCGGCCCTGGGAAAGCAATCACAGACCACCTCTGGCGCAGTTCAAAATGGCGATGTCCGAAGATCCAAATGGTGGTGGGAGTAGGGCGAACCAAGTCCCAGGGGCGGGCCAGTCACCAGCGCGCCAACCGGCCGTCGGGTATTCCCCCGGCGATGCTAGTGTACTCTGCGCCAGGTTAGGGGGCACCCTCTGTCCGGCGGCGATACGCCTCGTGGGGCTCGGGCCTTCAAACACAGCAACCGGGGCCCCAGCCGGCCAACGCCTCTGCTCGCGGCCCCCCCGCAGGCACCAAGAGCCCCGATCCGAGGGGGCGATGGAGGCCTACCTCCTGTGGCGGTCGTGTCCGTTCCGTCCGGCGGCTGCTATGGCGTCTCTGCAACGCCGGAAAGCCTCAAAGCGCTTCCCACGACGGCGCCGAGCGTCCGCTGACAGCGGGGAGGCCGTACAATCAGAGGCCTATTTCCGGTTACATCCCCGGGCTCGCGTAGCGATCCTACGCCGACTCACCGCTGCCGCTCCCGGGCACCCAGCCGCCGCGGGCTCCAGCTCAGGTCCGAGCAGTGTCCGGCAGCCGCCCCCAGTCAGCCCGTGCAGTGCAGAGACACTCCGAGGCGACCGGTCGCTCACCTTCCTCCTCTGTGCCGGTCTCCGGGGAGCGGGAAGGCTGCACAACTGCAGGTCCGCCGGTAGAACTCTGGCCTTGGGTGCGTCGCGCGCCCCCCTGGGTCTTAGTAGGGGTCGGGCAGGCCTGCCTGTCGTCTCCAGTCGGGCCGTGTGCCTCCGTGTCTACTTCTCCGCAGCTACGCCGTTCGCGACTCCGGTCGCCTCAGCCCCTGATCGGCTCTCCTCTCGGGTCTCCACCGGAGCCCCGCAGTCATATCCCACGGGATACTCGGTGCATCGAGCCGAGCCACAGTGTGCCCCTTGCTTCCGACGCCGATCCCCGTGCAGTTGGGGGGAGATCAGTGTATTTTCAACAGTTCGAGGGCCCTGGATCGTGGGAGCTCACGGACGGCGCGTCCTCTCAGCCTGCCATCTTGGACACGCCCCCCCCTTTCAGTTCTTTAAAACATATTTTGAAGTCAGATCTTAACAAGCTCAATTTATTTTTGATGTCGTCAAGAAATTTCTGGGTGGAATCCTTTATGATGGACCGATTTTCAGACTACAGCTGGTGTTTAACATCGATGCTGAAGGTAATCGTTTCTATGGAAATCAGCTAGTGGGGCGAACATGCAGCCTAGATTGTCCCTATGACCTCTGGTTACTGTCCCAGGTTAGTCCAGGTGGATGTGGAATGTCGCCACGAGCACCATTTCACAAGGGGGATGGTGGCCATGAACAAACAAGCATTGGCATAGCCAATAGGCCTCACTTTTTGGACCCTATAAGTATTTAGTTATGCAGCAGAATATCCTTGGCGCAACACCAACTGTTGCATGGCTAAACACTTATAAGGTCCCAAATGCGAGACCTATTGGCTATGCCAATGCTTGTTCCCTAAGGCTTCGCTCTGCACCGGGCCACAGGCAGTGCAGCAAAAGAAAAACATACTACACACCACTGCACAGTGAAGCGCAATACAGTAGTAACTGTCAAGGGCTTGGGATGTGTGGGAAATCTGGGGGATTTATAGCCCTCAGATTATGGAGTGGAGGGGACACAGGGGACATGTTAGAAATAGGGGCCTCTAGTTGGCAGTGGCTGGCCACAGTCCAAGTAGGGACCCTTCTTCCTAAGTCAGAGTAAGGGGGCTACACCCTTTGATAACCCCTGCTCAACCCTGTGGTAATGTAGCACAAGCAGTTAGGCTTATCTCAGAGGCGGTGTGTAAAGCATTTATGATCATACACAGTAACACAGTGAAGGACACTACAAAGGGACACCACACAAGTAGTTATAAAAAATAAGTATCTTTACATATAGGCTTAACACAAGACCAATAACGGTAAAAAGCCACAGTACTGAAAAAGGGGGTACCCTTGAAAAGCTGGAAAAAGGGTTCAAAGTGTTCAAATAGGGGTTCAGTTCAAATCAGTGGTCTCTGCGACCCTTTTACTTACAAAGTACCTGGATTTCGTAGCAAACCAACAAAATATCGCAAAGGAGCTGTAGCGGTGATTTTCCCCACGCTAGGCCGGCGATGCGTTGAATCCTTGCCGCAAGGGAGGATGATGCGCCGGGCTGCGGGTGCGTGCGGGACAAAGCAACAGATTTCCTCATGCTAGGCCAGTGATGCGTTGAATCCTTGCCGCGAGGGAGGATGATGCGCTGATCCTGTTGCGTGTGCAATCTTGTTGCGATGAACGAAAATGGCGCTCCACGAGGGAGCGACGATCCGGGTGCGATGCGAGGAAAATGGCGGACGCTCGGCGTCCGCGCAGCGATGATCTTGATGCGATGATCCGGGGTCAGCGAGCCTTCGAAAAGCCCGCAAACGTGCGATGCGATGCGATGATCTCTGAGGTTAGCAAGCACTTTGGGGCCCGCAAGCGTGCAACGCGATGACCTTTGGTTTGCAAACGCCCGGCGGCAGCAGCGCGCCGATTTTTCTTATGCTCTTCAGCTGCAGCGGTTCGCTAACGGCGTTAGCGACGATTTTCAGCTCTCTTTTCTCTGTAGTAGAACTAGAGGCCCTGGAACTCAATGGGGCCTCACCTGCAGATAGAAATCCTCGCTGGGAGGAATCAGGAGGCTGGTGAGGGAGTCAGATGTGCCTGTGACTCCAGCAGGAGGCTAGCTCTCTTCTAGCCCTCGGGTGATTGCTTCGCAAAAATAAAAGTCTCTTAAAAGTCCTTTTCCCTCTTCTTCCAAGTACAAGGGGAATTACTGCAGGCCAATCCAAGAAACAGTGCACAAGGACAGTCCTCTCCTGCAGATTCCTTCAGTAACACGGACAGATGTTCCTCTTGACATCCATGAGCAATACAAAAATCAGGGGTTTGGGCACAGATATTTATACCCCAAAAGTCTTTGTTCTCAGAAGTCTCTAGTCACTGGACCCAGCCAGAACCAGTTCTTCTCAGGCCGGGAGCACTTTGCTGCATCCTTCCTTTCAGAAATAGGGGGTCTGCCATCAGACGCACAATAGGAGGTGGAGCCAGCATTCACCTTGCCAGGCACAACCCTATTCAGGACATGGAGCTACTCCTCCCCAGTACTCAATGCAGATTTCTCTATTCAACCCAGGTCTTGCTCAGCCTGCCTTGCCCCTCTAAACCCAGAGAGCCAATACACATAACAGCAGAGCACACTGGAGGCTTAGGCAAGAAAATACCTTCTTTCTAAAAGTGGTATTTTCAAACCAACTTCACTAAAAGATGTGTTTTATTATTCTGAGCTCAGTCATACTAAACTCGAATTTCTACCATGTTACCTGAGTCAGATAGGACTATAAGATGTAATAGACAGTCTGCCCATTCTAGCCTATGGAGAACAGGTATCCTTGCAGCAGTGAAAACAAAATGGAGGGTGGTTCACTACCAGGACATGCTACACATATCAACCCATGTCCTACCTTACACACACAATGCACCTACCATAGGGGTGACTGACATGATTCTAAGGGAAGGGTCAGGGGCTGGGAAGTGTGGGCACTTCACAGCCAGGATGACAGCTCTGGACTGCATGCAGGCACTTCAGTGGCAGGTCTGAGGTACACTTTACAAGCTACTTCTGTGGGTGGCGCAAACCAGCGCTGCAGGCCCACCAGCAGCATTTGGGTCACCAGCCCTGGGCACACACAGGCCACACTACTAGGGACTAACAGGTAAACCAAATAAGCCAATCAGGGATATACCAATTCACAGTCATATTTACACAGGGAGCATTTGCGCTGTGCTCTGAATGGCAGTGGCACAGTGCCCAGAGCATCTAATACCAGCAAAAACAGAGGAGACAACAGCGAAAAATGGAAGGGAGACCCATGCCAATGGTGCCAGGTCTAACAGGACAAATGTCGGGGTCCAAATAAATCTCTGTTCGAAGGCCATTGGAGCATTAAAACGCTTCATATGATGGCACTGCTTTTGACCTGCTAACCAGCTTTGAGTCAGGATCAGATATAGAGAGTTGGTTATTCTGTGGTGCCCGAGTATAGATTCCTGAGGCAAGATGTATGCCGTTTTTATTTTTCAGGTTTGAGGCAGGCTCCCCACTTAGCACAAACTGTTGGCCTGCCATTGCTATTCCATATAGAATGACAATGAACAGACTGAGCAGACACAGCACATGGTACATCTCCTCCTAGCCTGGGCTAAGGGCACAGCAAGTTGGCCTCAGCCCCTGTTTCTGAGTAGGAGAGTTCACAAACTCCAGGCAAAGGTAAGTGCTGGGGCTACACAAGGAGTTCTTATTTGATCCCCATAGTGGGTGGCCATCACCACATTTATGGTGGTCAGGTGAAGCATCTTTGCTATGCAACCCTCCTCAAATTCTGAAATAAACAGGAAAGCAAACCTGTTCCTTACCTGTTTATTGCAGATTTGCCACTTAATGGAGGTGTAATGCTAACAGATGCCCTGAGCAATTTGCCTGCTGTGTGTTAAGGCCACTGCAGTCTAGCCTTTCAATTACTTTAGCCCCACAAGAGGCCCCCAAAAAAGCATTTCGGATTAAGCAAACCAAACAAGTGGAACTAAAAGTGTTTAGGGCAGTTTAATAGTTAAGAAATCACTATGATTTAAGTGTTTTCTACTGTGGTGTGTTGGCAGGGTTGGACTGGCCTGTAGGGCAATCTGGCGGTGCCAGAAACAGGTCAGTGCTTGTCAGACATTTTAGCTGTTTGTGGACCAGTTTTATAGTCTGGTGGGCTGGTTTTTACTGTTGATTTCCCTGATATTACCAGAACCATTGTTTGTAGCAAGCGTACATGCGTGCAATGCATGCAGAAACAAAATTTTGTTTGTGGCTCAAACTGTCCAAAAGTTAATGAAAACATAGTGACACGTTTTGCAGCGCAGTGGAAGCCCTTCGTAAAATCTGACTGGTCACCTTTCTGTTGCTAATTGCTGTATTTATAATAATAATAATCCACATTTGTAAAGCGCACAATCAGCCGTAAGGGTCTCTTGATGCTGGGGACCGTCGGGAAGATTAAGCAAGCTATTGCCCAGAGTCACATGGTGCTGGGCTAATCTGCAGCCAGTGCCGGGGATCGAACCGTGATCCCCAGATTCCGGAGTCAGTTGCCCTAGCCGCGGCGCCACACCTCTTCCCTTTTTGACTATGAAATTTCTACTAATGAGGTGCACCCAATTCCCCACAGTGTTAGCAAGTGTAAAGTAAAAATGACAAAAATAATGGAATAATATTATTACAAAATGTGCCACATTATGCTGCATAATTTGCTTTTCATGCCACATGATTTACTGAACTCAGCCACTTAATTTGGCCCTCCCCTGCCACATTATTCCAGTGGCCCTTGCTATACCTTGTGGGACACCTATGAAGTGTGTCTTTATAAGTGCTGTCCTGCCCCCAATTTGCAAATGTGTGCCACTTTTTTAGCTACCTGATGCGCTACTAGGGCCATTTTTATTTTGGTGTCCGGCCCTGTTTTCTGTTCAAGTCCGACCTTGCTTCCAATACTTAAGACTACCTGTGGGTCACACAATAAGACTGCTATCAGGAAGGTGTCCCCCAAAGAGACAGTGATGCAATTTTGTTCATATGAAAACTATGGGAAATGTGATCCGGAGTACAATGTGGAGGCAGGACCAGAGATGTGACTACAAAGGGCTTGCCCCCCAATTTTGAAAGACCAGAGAAAATCAGACACTTTCTTCCCTACACCTTCCCTGGGCCTCCCATTGCACTTCAGCAGGGCCCAGAAAAGCATATACATTTTCTATCTACACTGCCACATGCCTAGGGATAACCTTTCCGTCCTTCAACAACATTTGAAAGGAACAAGCAGATAAGCCCAAACAACCTCACTTTTTCCCAATCCAACCATAGTGGCATGAAACACTGCCGCTCCTTTCCTGTCTGCTCCTTTTCATGATGCACAGACCTGCCTGCTCCACTTCATTTATGAGCAACATAAGTTGCTGCCTTCTCTGATTAGCCAGGTGTGTGAGGAAAAAAAGACAATAGAAAACCTAAGATATATCCCTTTCAAAGCTCTGCGCTACAGGTAAGGCTCAGACACATTTTGTTTTACCTCTGTTGCCTCTCTGCTTTGAGTTATATTTAGTATTTTAGTTGAGTATCCAACAAGTCTTTTCAACCACTTCAAAGCACTTTGGCACAATAAATTTGTATTGTTGATGTGCAGTCAGGTGACTTAAGTGTTTCCTTCTGATCATAATTCCAGTTAGGAGAGCAACCTACTTCTCAAAATGCATTTTGTTGTATATTATCTAAGGGACAGGATGTGGCATTATAGCCAGAGATGCGGATTTTGGAACTGGGAACCAGGTTCAAGTCGTGGTATGAGCTCAATATCTTGTGATTTTGGGCAAATCACTTAGGGCATATTATCACAGTGCTGCATCGCTTTTGCGTAGTGCAACAGGATGCAAAAGCGGCAACTCTTGAGTTTGACTTATCAAGCCATGTAAGGCCCCCCTTGCTTGGCCCTCCCTGGCTTGATAAATCCAAAGTAACGCAACGCAGCACAATTTGCTGCCTGCATTACTCTGCACTGGTAAGGCATTCCATGGGTGGATCGTGTGCATTCAGACGCATCCACCCTGGATTCTGAAGCATTCATAGATTTACCATTGCTGGTATATCCGGGAATGTCATTCTGCAGCACACATAGAAAGAGGAAAATGACTTAGGGGATTTTTTTTGTGCAGGAAGGTATCCCTTCCTGCTCAAACACAATCCCGCCTACAATGGAGGCTCCACGGTGCAAGGATGCCTGTGTTGGCGCTATGCAGCACATTTTGCGCCAGCGCTGCGAAAAGTCAGGAAGGATTCATGCCCTTTCCCTGTCATGCAGTGAGATGACTTTCTGTGCTGCCCTGCGCTGGTTGACTTTTTGTTAATATGCCTCTGTATCTTTCTGTGTCTGAAAAAAAATGAATGTGATCTTGTGTAATGTAACTGGTGCTGATATATAGTTCTCCAATACCTTGGTGTCGATTTCCCGCTATGTAAAACTGCAAAAAAAAAGGAGTCCTGACTGTTTATGAAGCACTTCCAGCCATGTTCTCCCTAATAGAAAGTACATTTACAGGGGTTCAAACGATATCAACCCAGTAACACTCATGTTATAAACCCTTAAAGGATGACAAGCAGATCCTGCAGAGATTCAAATCACCACCTCCAAGTTGCGGATGGCCTTTGGCAGAAGATGCCTTGACTCCCTGAGCTACCATATATTAGGCTGTATTTTATAAAACCGCACCTCAACTTTGTATAAAAAAATGCTTATTCTAATAACACTATTTCACTTCAAAACTCTGTGATTGTACATGTGTATAGGAGCCAGCTGGCGTGAAGACGGCAGGTAATTTGTTTAGGGTCCCCGAGGCTGACCCTGTGCCCTCCTGATATGTAGTTTTTTCCCATGCCCCTGGTAACCGTCCTCGACCATACAAGCAACACTGGAGTCACTGCCCTCACCATTCCAAGGAAGCTATGTTTGACTCACAATGAAACAGGAGGTGTGTGAGCAGTCTGGAAGGGTTTTATGTATGTTTTGGTGCTTAGAGAAGGAGGTGTGTCTCTGAAGTTCAACACCTCTCAACAAGTAAATTAAGGAGGGCAAAAAGGGCACAATGCTTCCTACTCTACATCCTCTCCAGCACACTAGATCTTGAGGACACTCTTGATTGAGCTGTCCGTCACCTCTGTTAGACAGTTTGGCTACCGAAGTCCAAAGGCACTTGTTTCACCAGTCACTCCCCCATGGGCTTGACACACTTGCACTCCACTCCCATCCACTACAGGCAACACAAGTGACGTCAGCCAGCAAATAAAAGGGCCTGAGTGCACGTGCTCATGGCCAATTAACCAGTATAACCACTGCCTCTGTGTCATTCTTTTTAGTAGCTTGTGGGCCTAGGGCCCCAACATCACAATGGCAATATGGGTTTCTGACCCAATGCAGTGCCACCCTGGAGTTCACCCCAGTGCATCAGGAGGTGATAGTGGTCCCTACTGCAGCCTGCCCGTGAAGCGGGTGCATCATCCCCAGAAGAAGGTGAAATGTTGCTGCTACTGCTGCTGTTCATTCTCAGAGGAGAGGAGCTGCACCACCAAGACCCCTGGCACCCGGGGGGGGGGGGACACTGGCAGCCTGCTGATAAGGAATGAATCCTCGCTGTGCCCACCTGATGTCCCTCAATACTGTCAAGAAGGATATGAGATTGTAGAGGGCAGTCGGCCCCTACTGTACCCTCTTCGCTTAGCGGATGCCATCTACCCCCTGAATGCCCCGCAGTTCCAGTGTGGGCGACACGACCGGCAGCATCAGGGAAGGCTGCCACATGGAGCAAGTAAATTGCGGCTGCCCGAGGCCACCCGGTGGCCATCAGGAGGGCGGGCCCCTTAGTCCCAGAGGGCTTTCCCCGCCCCTTGCCTGTGGTCCTCCACTCCTCCCCCGGGCAGGGGGAGCCTAGTAGGCTTTGATGCGCGTCTGGGGCGGCAGGCAAGGCGAGGGGTTATATATCTCCCCCTCGCCATTTTAGTTGCCTCTTTGCCGCTCCGGACGTCGTGCATCGGGACACTCTTTTCGTCTGCCCTCCCGGCTGCTCTTGTCTGGTCCCTGTACTGGTCGTCCGGTGCCTGCCTGCCCCGCTGGAGTGCCCTGAAGTGCTTCTCGATTTCGGTGAGTTTGTACCCCCCCGTGCTCACTCCCCCCCCTTTCGGGGTTTGCAGCTGGGCCAGGCGGCCTGCTTAGCTGCGGGCCACTGAGGCTGGGTCAGGCAGGCGGGATGCCTGCGGGCCCTATGGGCCCGCGAATCGGGTTATCAATTACCTCGCCCCCCCCACATGGGCCATGCCCGGGAGGGATCCCTTCCCAATTACTGGTGCTGGCCCAGCCCCCGCTAGGCCCGCGCCAGACTGCCAGGTGTGGCTGGAGGCTTGGCATTGGGACTGGGTGTTGTGTGTCCCGTTGGCTACTCCCTCGAGGTCTCGGGCCTCCGGTGCGTGCCGAGAAGTATGTGGAAAGAGCTTCATTTATTACCGTTTCCCACAAGAGGACATGTGAGTCGCGCGTGAATATATAGCATCACTTCAAATGCAAAGGTGCTGTAGGCTTGCAGGTTGGGAATCTTTCTTTGCATCATGTATTGGTTGTAGATTCACTTGCACTGCGCAGGGAAGTGAGAATGTGGTTTCGGCGTAAAATGACCGTTTGCAAGTGTTTTTCTCCTAACGCTACCGCTGCAGCTCACAAACAATTCAAAAGTGATGTTATGCCAGTCGACGTTATATCTTAATGCCTGCTGACATCCAGGGTGTTCAACATTTTAAAATGGGGCCTGCGAAGGGACACCAGGTAATCATTTGCTTAAGTTGATATAACAGCTGGTAATAACCTTGGAAAGAACTTTCCAATTGTTGACTTAATAGTACACTGCATCTTTGGAAGCCTGAGAATGCCAGCATGCGGCGGGGTCTAGGGCACGATCACCTCGGGCCCCACGTGGCACCTGGCAAAGAAGCATGACTATCCGGTGTGCAGTTTCCCTTGGCAGATTATCCTGAGGGTGGGGGAGAGCAGCTGTTTTGTTCAGCCCTTGTGCGTTTCCCAAGGTGGCTTTCAGGGGACTCTGGTCACCTTTATCGAAGTCCGCTAGGTGCGGTCAGCCACGGATCCCTTTCCCCTTACTTTCTGTGGCTCACGACGGGCATTCCTCGGAGGGCAATGGCGGAGGTGAGGTATATCTCCTCATGACCTGATCCAGACTGTCCTCCCGCTTGGCACACCGCGGGTGGTGCTTTCACGCGGTCATAGCGGGTGGATAGTAGTCTTTTCCGACACTTGGCAGCAGCGTTTACTTTTAAAATGTAGCATGACTACTGTTTTTTCGAGGCCTGGCGTAGCTTTACGAAGCTTGTAGCTCAGTCAGCGAGCGTTGGACTTTAGTGCTCTGCCTACATTTGGTGGGGTTCGATCCTCCTATCTCTGACACGTGGCAGCATCGTTTACTTTTAAATATTTACGGCAAAACTCTATTCCTTTGAATGAACTCGGTGCAGGCTTGAGGGACAACAACAGCAGAGTTTATATTTAAATAGTTAGCAACAGCTGGCTGAAGAAGTCCTTTATACTGATTTGCGCAAGCTGGCGGCAAATTCTTTTCAATTAAGAACTCTCAGTGCAGGTTAAATGTAAGTAACTGCGATTGACACTCTTCTGTTAAACAAATGCCAGATGCTTCTTCTTATATATGCAGCGGATCGATGAATTATACAGGCTATACCCTACCACCACCTAGACCCGGCAAATCCGGGGCTCTCGATACACAGGCATGGAAAGAGGAAGCCATGACAGTTATAAAATTGGTGATTGTGCAAGGTTTCCAAAACACATTTTGGCCTACTCTTGCTGACTTAAGTGTATCACCTTATCCGATTGAAGTTAATTTTAAGGTCCGAATTATTAATTTTCAATTTCCGCACACTGATGGTACAGCAGACAATATGTCCTCTGTGTGAATAGCTCCTAGCAAAAGTTTCACTGTAAGGGCTGCCGACCTGGTGCATGAGACCAGGGTTCGAGTCTCGTGGTGGCGTCCACATCCAGTGATTCGGGGCTAATCACTTAAACTCCCCGTGCCGGAAGGTGTTATGTAAATATGGTACTCAGTTATGCGCTCCGATACCTTCGGGTCAGGTTTGCGCTATGGTTGTTTAATGTAACACGATGCTCGTGTTTGGATTACCACCCGTGATCCCGGCGGAGTTGAGGGCACAGGTCAACAAAATAAAAGAGGTAGCAAACGATGCATTACGAAAGTGACAATCGTGAGCCAACAAAATATAAGAGGTAGCAAACAGTGCAGTACAGGAGGAAAAAGTGACGTGTGCATGTTCAAAAGCGTACAAAGTGAACATAGTGGTATAATACTGCAATATATGGAGGACACTCACGCACAATAACAAAAGTTACGTAGGCACTGGTGGCACTGGTGCAGATGTCAAAACTACGAAATGTAAGAGGTAGCAAACAGTGTGTTACAAGAGAAAGTGACGGACGCATGTTACTCACGAATACCAAACACAGGTAGAAGGATAATACTGCAATTATGGCATGCCCCTGTAGTGGCTTCCTTTGCCCCTGCGGGTAAGGGGGGCCGTGTAGAAGCCTGTGGCAGTGGGCAGATGTGAGTTTAGTGCCTTGGGCAGCGCCAAGCACTGGAACCCCTCCCCCCGTGCCTGATTGGTTGCAACCGGTGCACAGGTAAGCGCGGGTTGCGTCACGCCACGTAACCAACAAGTGGGGGATACTTAGATCCAAAGCATGGTGCAAGAAACAGCTCACTTCTTATAGCACGAATGACGGGCTAAAGGTTGTTCGTCTCGGGGTCAGTTGAAGACGTTCAACACTTATGAACGAATACGTAAAAGGAAGCGGGAAATCAATATATACACGTTTCGCCCGTGCCTGAAGGTGTAGGCAACCGGCGCTCAAGAAGCGCGCCAGTACCTCCAGGCCGCGTCGCGCTAGATAAATAAGATTATAGCGTGCAGGCAAATATGTAAATGTATTTCGATTTATATAGCGCACGAATCACCCAGGGGTCTCAAGGCGCTTGCTTAGGGAACCCGTCCTGGTATTCCCCTGTGAGATACCCCGGCAGGGTATTCACAAGGTGAAAGCCAGGCATCCCACCGCGAGGGGCCATAGTGGAGATTAAGCAAGCTATTGCCCAGAGTCGCAGAGTGTGACCCCGTGAGTCAAGTAGGCACCGGAGCGAGGCCGGGTATTCACAAGGTGAAAGCCAGGCATCCCACCGCGAGGGGCCATAGTGGAGATTAAGCAAGCTATTGCCCAGAGTCGCAGAGTGTGACCCCGTGAGTCAAGTAGGCACCGGAGCGAGAATTGTTGAGTCCGTGGAATTTTTGAGCCCGAGACCCACTGAGGCGGGGAATCGAACCCTGGTCCACAGCTGATCTCAGCTTCCAGGTCTGCTGCCTCTAACCACTGAGCCACGCTTCTCCACAAATACAAGTGCCCGAATTAGCTTAGTTCAGAGAGCGTTAGACCAAAGAGTTATAGGTTCTCGGTTCTATCCTGGGTGTCGGCAGAAGCATGTTAGTGACCAACACGCAGCATTAGCACTAGGGGAAACGTACGAATAGAGCATACACTTTTCACGTGACGGAATGTGTAGGCATCTTTGCTCAGGCAAAAGCGCTCCAAGATCTTCTTTCTAATTCGCGCTATATATATATATGCAAATTGCAGAATGCTAAGCACGTAATACCTCCATGCCTGGGGAGAGGCTCATCCCATTAATGTTTGTGTGCCTCCTGGTGTTGGTTTCTCAATAACAGCCGCCCGTTCTTTTAGGTCGCAAGGTGATCATGGGTAGTGATACCCCTACTCATGACTTGCCCCATTCTTTCGGGTTGAGTTCGCGCTGGATGACTAGTGGTTTCTAGCTTCTGGGCCGCTTTCACAGGCAGGGATTTTGGCTTAATAACTTTGTTAGTGTTGAGTGCGTGCTGGATAACTAAGGGTGCGGCTGAAATTGCGGTTTCCTGTCTCAGGATCGCATTCACATGCAGTGATGTGGGTCAAATCGATTAGTTAGTGCAGAATTTGCGCTGCTTAATTATGGTTTCCTGTCGCAGGATGGCGTCACATGCAGTGAATTTGGTCAAATCAATTAGTTTGTGATGAGTTCGCGCTGCTTATTTAAGGTTCTTGTTGCAGGATCGCGTCACTTGCAGTGATTTCGGCCAAATCATCTGTTTGTGCTGAGTTTCCGCTGCTTTAATAGTGGTTCTTGTCACAGGATCGCGTCACTTGCAGTGATTTCGGTCAAATCATTTGCTTGTGCTGAGTTTGCGATGCTTTAATAGTGGTTCTTGTCGCAGGATCGCATTCACACGCAGTGACTTCGGTCAACCCATCTACCCTGCATGTGCCTTGGATTGATATGAATTATTGCACATAAACGCTCCTTCTTCTGGGCCGAGCTCGCACTTCCGACGCGGGTGCTAGAACCAGGTTTCGAGCCTAGGGTCACGTCCAATTAGGTGATCCTGTGTTCACATGCATGGCTTTTCGGGCAAATCAGTTAGTTTGTGCTGAGTTGGCGCTGCTTTAATAGTGGACTTTGGCCAAATCACGTACCTTGCAAGTACCTGAATTGGTAAAGAATTACTGCTCATTTTAGCGCTCCTTATTTCTGGGCTGAGCGCGCGCTCCCGACGTGTGCTAGAACCTGGTTTCGGGCCCAAGGGTCGCGCCCAATTAGATGATTCTGGACAGAGCGCGTAATGCGCATGTGCCGGAAGGTATAATGTATAACCTGAGCACCTGTCCCTTCGAACAGAGCGCACCGCTGTTTAATTTGGCTCAGTCATAACACAGGGTTGGTCCTTCCTTGCCCGTGTAAATAGTGGCATGTTACATATTGCAGCGCTTATTCTGGGCCACGCATCTACGTGCTACCGGGCAGGCACTCATTAAGAGGCTACACACTTAATTGCAATTTCCTGGGTAAAGACCTGTCCTTGCAAACGCCTTCTCGGAGCCAAGTCTGTAGAAGAGCGCTTGAAGATTACGCGTTACATCTAGAGGCAAGCACATAGTTCCCACCTTCACTGAGTAGGGGGAGAGCACAAAAGGTTCAGACACGAGCTGTCCGAGCTAGGTGTCTGCCTCCCATTTAACCATAGGAAATGGTATTAGCATGGTCATGAATCCATTCACCAAGGGGCCAAAAATAGAGGCTGGTATTGAACACATACATGTCGAAGGGATGCCGGTTTTGGTATCGTTCGCCTATCCAACACAACCTTCACCTGCGAGTCAGATTCTACCCAATTGTTCCATAGGAAAGGGTTTAAATTGCTTCTGCTTCACCTACCTCCTCACCTGTCACAATTCTCAGCCCCAGGCATGCCGTCTGGTGCGGCCCTGTTGTATGGTAATAATTCCCATTCTCTCATGACACGAGCTCCCGGGGGATGACTGGGTGTCATGTGAGTCAGCTCACAGCTAGTCGAAGGTCACCCTCCTGGGCCTTGTCGGCAGCCAAGGCTCCTCATGCCGATTAAGCACTGACTTGACCCGGAGGTGGCTCTTGCCTAGTACCAGTAGTAAACACGATGCTAGAGGATGATACTGCATCATATGGCGGACTCCCTAACCACATGAACACTTGGGTAAGACACTTCCAAGGTCAGGGAGAATAGAACCTGTATAATATAAAGGCCTTCTGCTAATAACGGAAAGGGCTTCAATAGTAATTGTAAGTGCCCTTATAGGAGGGGTACTGGAAGTTCAGTTGGGAGACCCGGGATGAGGTAGGTTCCTGGGTAGAGTGGTAAGGGGTGGAGTTAGGAGGTGATATTAAATCAAACACACCAAAGTGCTTTGGTCATTATCTAGCTTAAGCATCCGTATTTGGACGCAGCGGCAAGTCATGAAACCACGCCACCCCCTGCCAGTTCAGGACACTGTTAGTATTATTCTTCTGCCTCACCTTTCTGGTACATCAGCGGCCACGTAGCCAAGTATACCTCACGGGGCACTGCTCATACTCAATGGTGGCCATGTTCACACAATGCACAGAATGCAGTGCGGTGTCAGTCATATGGGGCTACCCTGAGGTAGCGGAGTGGACAGTTGATACCTGGTCGCTTCAGTTCAGATATATCCACCCGCGCTTTAGCCAGGGCAGCAGGCGGGGGGGAGTTAGTTGCATCTATCAAGTGTATTGAGCACAGAAAGTAGGGTCTACAGTGCTCGAGCCAATGGTGTCAGGGTCCGTTGACCCTGACATTCCCTCTTCCGTACCCTGGAAAAGGGCACACAGGGCAGTCTGCTCCTTTACTCTGGGCCGGATGTACCAGGGAGCCGCTCTGCACCGGCGGGAGTCGAGCTGATCGCACTGCAGTATTGTGGGGCATCCTCCCTCTGACATGCACTAAGGGTAGTGATGCATACAAGCGGCTAATTACGCCAGGCACATATTCCAGCAGGCGACGCTTTACATCCTCCTATTGGAGGCAGTACAGCGTCACGTGCAGCGTGTAGTTTGTGTAAATCAGCTATTGGAATTGCCTTTTCAGCTATTGTGGCACTCTATCCCGGTTGCCTTTGAGAGGGATTTGTTTTCTCAGGGACCCGTAACTAACTTTTGCCCCTTAGGGAATATAAGGTTGTTTAACAGATTCCAGCCCCTGTCGGGGCTAGGGGACTGCGATTGACAGACTGAACTTCAAAAATCTATCCCGGGTAACAGGAGAGGGGATGGAAGAGAGGGGATGGTGACTAGGAAAGGGGTGGTGGCCGTCCAGAGCAGCAATGACGAAGGGTTGGCTGAGCCTGGCCAAAGTAACACATGTGATATCGTTTTTGAGGTCCCAGTGTTGGAGCAGTCAGTGAAAAGACAGTCTAACACAAAATATATCTCAGGGGGATGTCCCGAACGGGGCAAATTGGGCATAACATTGGATGGACCGTTGTGGCAGTTATCTCTGGTCTCTTGGAATGTGGCAGGTTTGGGGTCGAAACTAAATTTGCAGACTTGGGCAGATTTCATTGACCACTTCGACATTTGTTTGTTCCAAGAAGCTTGGGCGGTAGATCCAATGTTCAGAGTGGGCTTTTTGAATTTCTTTGTCCCTGCTGTAAAAAAAACTAAAGGGCGACCAATGGGGGGCCTAGTGATATGGGTTAAACAGTCTCTAAATTGTAACATCCAGTTGCTCCCTATTATATGTAATGATATTCTTGGTGTCAGAATTAGATTTGATGCTAATTTAGAAATTGACATTTTAAATGTATATGCTAGGGGGCTTCAAGGTGGCAAGAAATCGGAAGTTGTAGCTAAACTTGATACAATACTAGAGGCTACCCCAAATAATATAATGTCACTGATTGCTGGCGACTTTAATACCACTTTTGAACCCCTTGGTTTGGACGATATACATTTAACAGAGGAGGAGGACACCAGGTGGGGAGTTCCTCAGCTCGGTATTAAACCCATTAGAAAATGGACTGAGGCTGCTATCCAGTTAAAGGGCCTCTGCATGGAAAACGAGCTGAGGGCTGCTAATGGGCGCACATCATCAGACAAAATGGGGAAGGAAACTTTTAATAATGGTGCTAGGGCAAGCAATATTGACTACCTACTCGTCCCTCTCAAGATGTGGTCTATGCTCCTCGACATGGAAGTGGTGACTCGCATCGAAAGTGACCATAATCCTTTGAGTGCAAAGTTTAATCTGGGTATCCATATAGAGGCCGATCCTCATGCAGGGCACTCCTACTCGGATTTGGTTTTGGCAAATGATGAGAGCCACCTTAAATGGTGCCAAGTCATAGAGCATCAGGAAATAATAAGTAACATCGAGGGGGACCCATAAGGAGCTCTAAAGGCTATGGAGGAAGTCATCCGAAATGGATCTCCCCCTTATCTTTTATTAGAGGCACACAATAGGCTCTTTGTAAAATTGAAAACCTACTTTTGTAAACCTAGCTTAGGAAAAAGAAGAATTCAAACCAAAAAACAAGAAAGTTGGTATGACTGCTCTTGCCGGCAAGCTAGGAGAGAGTTGGGTCTAGCCCTAAAGTCCAAAGATATGGGTACAATAAGATCGGCTCGTGCAAACTATAGGCTCAAGCAAAATATCGCTAAAAGGGCTTGGGAAGAGGGCATGTGGCAGGATTTGAAAATGGCATGCTCCGCTAAGAACCCCAAACTTTTTTGGGAAATTTTTAAATGGGATAGGGGAGGATATCGAGAAAGTCCCCATAATAATGTTGATCGTAATTCTTCGGTTGACTACTTTAAGCCCCAATATGCTGCTATTGCTAATGGTAAGAGCGAAGAAGCTTTTGTCCATATTGTGTATAAGGAGCCCATCTTTTCCCAGAGTGAAGTGGATAGGGCATTGGACCAGGTCACTGAGGGCCGGGCTACCGGCATGGATTGTGTCCCCGCTGACTTATTTCTGAACAACAGGGGGCGCTGGCGATTATATATTTTGTATGTGGCAAATGCCATAGCCCAAGGGATGGAAGTGCCTTTCTCATGGAAAGGGGCAGAAATAGTGCCGGTGTATAAAAAGGGTGATAAGTCGCTCGCAGCCAACTATAGACCTATAAGTCTAATTGACTGTTTACAAAAAATTATGGGACGGCTAGTTTTGGACAGAATCCAGACCTGGATGGATAATGACAATATTTTGAGTCACCTTCAGGCTGGTTTCCGCCCAAAAACAAGTACCATAGACCAGGTCTTCCGGTTTATTATGTTATACTGGCGTACCGTCGTCCTGGAAAAGGGTACCTTGTATGCCGTTTTTGTCGACTTAAAGGCGGCTTTCGACCTGGTCCCTCGCAATATACTATGAAAAGTCCTAGCGGAGCTGGGGATGGCACCTGAACTGCTGAGTCTGATTGTCCGCCTGCATGAGGACACCTTCGCTTGGGTCCGTTGGGGTTGCCAGGGGTAGGTTACGTAACCCTTTCCGGTGGAGCGTGAAGTGAGGCAAGGATGCGTCATGGCACCAACATTATTCTCGCTCTTCGTGAATGGGGTTGCGGATTTCCTCTCCCTGGTCCCGACTGATGCCCCTGCGATGTCTGGCGAGCGGGTACCGATCCTCATGTTCGCGGACGACACGCTCATCATTTCAAAGACTCCGAGTGGACTCCAGCAAGCATTAAAGCGGTTTGAAGTTTTTTGTTTGAATAGGGGTCTAGAAATAAATACGACAAAAACCAAGTATATGGTCCTGACTGGCCGTAAAATGTGTGGGTCTAACAGACCCTTCAAAGGGGTGATTAACATGAACGGTTCCCCGCTGGAGCGGGTATACGCCTTCACCTACCTGGGTGTTACCCTTCAGAAAGACTTGGGGTGGTCTAGCCAATTGGATATTTCGGTGCTAAAACTCCGCCAGCAGGCAGGTATCCTTCTGAGAAAATTGACTTCCTCAACAACAAAGCCAATCAGCCCCTTATTGGAAGTATACGGGAGGAAGGTTTTAGGTTCGGCCCTTTATGGAGCCGAACTTTGGGGTTTCGAAGATCTAAGAAACCTAACGCTAGCAGAAAATCAATTTCTACGGAAAGCTACTAGCGTTCCTATAAGTACCCCGTTAAAACCACTAATGTGGGACCTTGGAAAAAAGGCAGTCCAGGATCTTGCCTTTCTGCGGCCATTACTCTATGGGCGCCGTTTACGGACCACAGAAGAATTACAGCACTATGCCCAGGGACTAAGGGAGATAATGGATAAAGACCCATTCCATAGAATACACTGGCTGAAGGCCATTAGATCAATACTCTTCAAACTGGGTATGAGGGAATTATGGGAGGATCCGGAAAACGACCAATTCCCCTCTAAAAAATCACTAAAAGAAAAGTATTGGGAGATGGTGATTGCTGAAGAGAGGTCAGAGGGTCTCCACACGCACTTAACTGGTCGTTTCATGGATATTAAAGCCCATCCACATCTGGAACAATATTGGGACATTATTGGTAAACAACAGGATCGAAAGCTTTATTTCCAGCTTAGGGTAGGATCACTACCAATAAGATCCTTTACAGTAAAATGGGCAGAAAAAAATGGTAATGACAGATGTCCCAAGTGTGGGGAGGAACAAGAGTCATTAAGTCATTTTCTATTCTTTTGTCCTTTGTATATTGACCCCATAGGATCAAGCCTATATGTAAACTCCTTGGGATACATAAGCATGATGAGGCTCTGAGAATTCTGTCTACAGACCCTACGCCTAGAATTGCTGTTGCTGTGGCTAAATTCTTGAGATGGGCTTGGGTAATCCGCACAAAACACATAGCGGTAACTATATAAAGACTAAGCTGTATTCGCCTATGTACATCGGGGGTAACTCTCGTGATTTTTTGTGCAATCCTCCTCTAGATAAATGTATACTGATGAAATGATTTTAGACCTTTTAATTGTAATTCGGCAATAGTCTATTGTAGTTTAATACTCCTTTTAAATATTTATTGCATGGTTTTTAAATTGTCTTTTGTATTAACATCTGTGTATTTTATGTATACTTTTATGACTTAATTGTCGAATAAAGTTTGTGAGGCACTCTTCAATTGCTGTGCAAAAATTCTCCTGGGCACCTTTACTTATACAATGTACAGATTTGCTGTCTGGGCTTACTCCTGTGGCGCTCAAGGGGGAGGGGCCCGCACCATTTTCCCCGCTTAGTTTTCGGGGGTTCTCACTGATCTATCTGGTGACCCAACACTCCTTTCCCCAATGTGAGAAGTTGGCCTGATGATGATGTCTCCAACTCTCGGGGCACCTTGCAGCAGTCAAAGCAATCCCTTAGGGTGGTAGTTGTATGTCAACCTTATAGTCAAGCTATCCTATTGGTAGCATGGACTAAACAGTCTCGAGGCCAAACTCATGAGGGCTTTGTGAAGCCAGTGTTTTACCATTGCAATCCTGTGATATCAAATGTAGGGACGCCACACTTAGTTATTTATTATAAAATATATGTAATTTTCACTAGAATGATCCCCTGTACTCTTCGAGTATGGAAGCTCAAGCGTTTAATCAGTAGCACTTTTTACTGATTACTCGGGGGACCGCGTTACGGGAGTAGTTGAAACTTACCAGGGTGTAGTCTGCTGACGCTTTGTTTAGGTGTGTGGTTGGGTCTCAGTGGCGTGCCTCGGATCTCCTATTGTGCAGATTAAAGGAAGCGCTATCAGCAATGGGGGCCCCTCCTCAGCGCTTGGTCCTTCACCTGGGGGTATGACCCCACGTCCCTGGGACGGTCTACTCTAATTCTGTAGATGCATATAGACCCGGGGGTAATCTTCAGATTAGTGACAGAGGGGCTTTGGTTCGTCAGGCATGTGTTGATTCAGGACAGGATCAGGTCACTTTGAAGTGGAAGGGGTCCAACTCTCTCCTGTCTGTTTGACTTGTTCCTATTGGACTGACGAGAAGCTCTGCAGAGCAAGGGTTGCAGGTTTCCCCAAGTAGCGAAGTGGTGGGGGGCCCGGACGGTGACGGTGGCCGCCGGCCGGGCTGTGGCGGAGTTACAGGGCGATCCGGAAGCAGAGAGGTGCAACATTGTACTTCAGCGGGCACATAGGGGTGCCAGAGCCTAACCTCGAACCTCTTGGGAGGTCCGGGAACCGGTGTCGGCGCCCCAGTAGTCCTTCGGGCGGTTGTGGGCCTGTGCAACCGGGGGTTTGCCTTGATACGCTCCGTAAGGGGCGTGAGTAGAGTGATTACCATAATGGCGCAGCAGATGGGTGGTTCGCCACTGTGCTGCTTGGCTCATCAGGCGGGCAGGTGGCGAGAATGCGGCCTGCCCTTGGATCATCCGTAAGATAACCCACCGTGATTACATAACGTTGTATGTAATAAACCTGCAGGAACTTTTTTCCAATCTAACACTGGTGTCTGTGTGTTATTTGCGGGATGTTGGGTATGTTGGGGGCGGGGGGGTTCTGTTGACCTGATGGGACTATAAGGGTTGCAGAAGTGCTACCGGAGTGAGGATCCTGAGGGCGCAGGCCATGCTGGTGTGAAGATTTCCTGGCCCGACTGTCACTCACCTGGTACCGGAGGGAGGTATGCTGGTGTGAAGAGGTGCTGCGGTCCCGCATGAGAGTGCTGCTGACAGCCAGAGGAACACTGTGCACCACTCGGAGTGCTGCCCCTCCTTGCATCTTTCCCTGCAGCGCCCAAGGGCGACACGCTTGCAGAAGGAAGAGGCCTTGTTGGCCGCACGCATATGTCCCTTGCATGCGTTTTTCACAGGCGGCAGCATGCCTGAGCCCATATAATATCCTGACCAGACTCGTAGCCCGAGGAACACTGCTGCGGCCGTTGGAAGCAGCTGCAGCTCCTACTAGTGACCGCACACTACACCGCAAGTGATTTATACAAAGCGGCCCAGGAGGTTCGTACCAGTCTTCAAAATACTCATGCCGCCAGGCATAATAAGTGAGCAGTGACACGGGGAGGCTAGCCCGTGCAATGTCAAGCCAAAGCAGAGCTGAGCACAGCTCCGCACCGGCATTTCCAGTGTAGTGGCGGCAGGAGGAACGCGCCTACAGCACCACTATGCCAGCGGCGCCCAGCTCTCAAACAGCAAGAGCAGCCCTGTATCTTCTTAGCCCGAGTCTACCTGAGATGGTCACCCACCTGTTAAGCACCATATGGTGAAGAAGACGCACGGTGGTTCGGTGAAAGTCATTTTACCGTGGGACCCTGCTGCCAGCTGTCCGTTGCAGAACCGGAGGTGCACCTGCATATGCAGCACTGGTACCAGCATCTACAGCGCCCAAGGGGCCCAACATCAGGAAAGCATTGCCGAAGAGAGAGTGCACCAGGCAAGTCTCACTACAGCACCACCTAGCGGTCAATGAGCTACACCTCAACCAGAATAGTGACCTGCATGAATCAAACCTGTGGGAATAAGTAAGACGTTTTGAAAGAGATGTGCCACTCGGCATGAGTAAGGAAGCCGGCAAGACACTGCCAGGGGGAAAGAGAGTCCAGTTTGTGCAGCTCACAGCTCCCACCCCTCCCTGAAGACAAATACCAACACCAGCCTAGACTTCAGCAGGCACAAGGACTCCACATGCCCCCAAACACATGCCTGTTGTTTTGAAAGGGAGAAACCTCTGACTCCCAACTGCAAAAGATGCAAATAGTCCAGCTAAAGCTAAAGTAGAGGAACCGCGGCAAAGCCCCAGAGGAAGAAAAGGGGTTGACAGTCAAATCACAAAGAGAGAGACTGGCCAAGTGAGTACACATCAGAGAAACTGGCCAAGTGAGCACCACATGCCCCATGTGCATATCACTTGTTGCAAGGAGGGGAGAGACTGGTAACCCTGCAAGGAGTCACAAGACGCTCACAGCTGCCCCAACCGCAAAAGCTGCCAAGAGTTGAGCTAAACCCAAGCAGCAAAGCTAAAGACAGCAAGTCCTGCAAGACAGATAGCGGGCTTAGAGGACCACTGTGCTCAGCATGCGCACCCCCTAGTGGCTGTCTGTCACCACCGCACTTGTGAAGATACCGCCTCCCTTCCCCTATCGATTGCCTGCCGCCTCAGCAAGGAAAGAAGATCAAGCATACAGGAAGCCAGCCGAGGGCACCCTGGAAGAAACTATGCATGCCCAGACATGAGGCGCTGCGTACCACTAGAGCTACACAGAGCCAAAAGGAGCGGAAGAGACTAGCATGGCCGGAATGCAGGAGGGAGTGCCTCTACATATCCACTGAAGAAATGCCGCCCCGCATTCTAGTTTCTCAGCAGGCACTTGTTTCACCAGCCCCGGCCTCGTGGGGTGGACACACTCATACCCCACACCCATCCACCACAGAGTGCTTGTTGTACAGTTAACCACTATAACCACTGACTCTGAGTTATCCTATTAAGTAGCATGTGGACCTAGGGCCCACAACAGTACAAAGAGGTCGCAAGCACACAGATGGGGGGGGGGGGGGGGGGGCAGCAACTGTACCACATGAAAAATCTCCAGACAACCTCTGACAATGAGCGAAACGTATCAAACAAGGATGTCACAATTCCCAACCATAATGGGAAACACACAAAATAAGCGAAACACGGGAAGACAGTGTATTTAACAGAATGGCAGTTCTTTAAATGGGCCGGTACTCACCGGTACTGAGTAAAGGGCACTTCTTAATTTTCTCCCCTTGAGTACCAGCACCTTTTTCTAGAAGAAAGAGAGTACCGGTACTCATGGGGACCTGACTTTAACCGAGGCAGCGCGCTCCCTTTATCCCTCAAGTTATACTACGGCAGCACCTTTCAAGCACTGCACGGAATCAATCACAGGAGCTCGTCACCAGGACCCAGCGTGAGGTGCTTTGTAAATCAGAGCAGGGGTGTGTCTGCTGAGTCATTTGCTTATCCAAAGATCTTTCACAGTGGGCGCTAAGAGGGGGCTGTAAAATCGAATGGGTGGTGGTGGGAGGCACTATTCAGTACATAACAAAAGAACGTATGGGAAGGCTTTTACAGTCGCCACGCATCTGAATTGCTTTCTTGCACACTTCCACTTCCACACTCACTGATTCCTATTTCATTGACCTTGGACAGACCTTAAGACCAATCAAAAATGTGGAGATTGGCACCTGGTTCCCCAGTACAGACGTTGTCAGCTCTGGCCCTAACTCCGGTTTACAAATGTTCCAGGAGAGACTAGTTTATTTATTTTATGCGTTTTTATATGAAGCGGACTTTACCCGAAGGTGTCAGAGCGCTTCACAATAGGAACAGTAATGATACATGAGGAGAACATTACAAGTGAACAAATAACAAAAGCAAACGTTAAGTTACATGAGGCAAAAGTGACAATTGTGAGCAAACAAAATAAAGAGGTAGCAAATGATACATTACAGGATTAAAAAGTGATATTTGTGCAGGTTACAAAAGCATACAAAGTACAAGTAGAGAGGTATAGTACTGCAATAAATGGCAGACACTCCAGCACAAGAACAAACATTACATGAGGCAATGGTGGCACTTGCGCAAGTATCTAAAGCCAACAAAATGTAAGAGGTAGCAAACAGTATGTTACAAGAGAAAAGTGACGTGTGCATGTTACAAAAGAGTACCAGTACTGGACAGATGGCTCAGTCGGCTGTAGGCCACCGGTTCGATTTAAGGCAGGCTGAAGCAGCATGTAATCCTTAGGCAGTTGATAAAATGCATGCAGATTTCGTGCATACAACCTTGGCAGGGTCAAAAAGCTAACCCCGCCCCTTGTTCCCCCTTAGTCCCGCCCTAAACTCCGCCCACTGCTCCTTTTGGTGAGTACCTGCACTTATTTTTTTCCATTTAAAGAACTGCAGAATGGTAAAGGTAAATAATGACAAAGACAAAGTGGATGTGAGGACACGTAGAGTTGAGAGTCACACAATACATTTCGGAAGAGAGTGATGAGCATGACGAGCATTTGCAAAGATCAAGGTAGACAATAGCGGTGGGGAGAGGGATCATCACGAAGAAGAAAGAAGGAGAGAAACTAGACATACAGAACCCCAGACGACGCAGACAAGGAGTCATACACAAGTGAATGTTTGTTGCTTTGTTAAACAACGGGGGTGTGAAGCAGTGCAAAATTATCGCGGAACCAGCGGTGCATGTAAATAGAAGCGAGCGAGGCAATCCGTCAGCCTCTGATGCAGCCCTATTAATAATCCAATGACGCTCTCTAAAGACTGCCGCGGCCGCAGTTCAGTGGGTAGGGTGATTCGGAAAACTCAACTAGGATACGGGTAGGTGGTATTTATAGCCAATACCGGCCTCAAAATAGATCCATGTCAAAAGGCCGGCACACGGAAGACGTCATCGAAACACTCAGGCTTCAGATAACTGCACGCAAATCCGGCGCAGAGGATGGAGAGATGAAGCACCTGTTCTACAAGACACATCAGCATGAAGGGGGCGACTTAAAACGTATTACTTTCAACTTCCCTTTATTTCAAGGGTGTCATCCTCGGTGAATAATGTTCACCTTCTCGGCATCTCATAAGCTTCAAAAGGGTTACCTTTTTTCCAAACCTTCCGAACACCTTAAATAGGTTTTCAACCCCATTGACACATACGGCACCACAAACTCGTAGGGGCTGATTTATGAGAGCCCTGCTCACTTTTGCACACAAAGAGAAACATGTATATTTCTGCTTTTTTTCTTTGCACACATAGAAAGAAGAACATGCCTCTATGGATTGTTTTTGTTCAGAAGGTGTCCCTTTCTGCACACAAACAATCCTGCATGTAACAGACGTACCCTTGCACCATGGCGTAAGGGTGACTACGTTGGCGCTAGGCAGCCGAAACAGCGCAAGCACAGGGAGAAAGGACAGTAATGCACCAAATTGCATAAATATGGTGCATTCCTGCCCTCTCACTTTGGGTTTGGGCTAACCCTGGGCGTAGTGGGCGTAGTGGGGCTTCGCAAAGCTACGCGTACTGGGCAAAAAACTAGGCCCACCCACGCACTTCGCGCAGCCCCACTACGCGCCACCCGCCTCCCTCCCGCCCTCCCTAAATTCTTAAATGAATATATAAAGGATTTATAAAACCACTTACCTTGTCCGCCGCGTCCCCGGGGCTCCCTCTCATCATCGCGGCGCTGGCGCGCGCGTCTTGGATACTAATGCGCATGCGCGGCCGCCCGCGCATACGCATTTCTCGCGGAGGACAAGGTAAGTGGTTTTATAATTCATTTATATATTCATTTAAGCATTTAGGGAGGGCAGGAGGGAGGCGGGTGGCGGGCAACTTCGCTACGCCCACGAAGTGGGCGTAGTGTTGCCTGCTTCGCCTACTTTGCAAAGGGCGAAGTAGGCAACACTACGCCCAGTTCGTGGGCGTAGCGAAGTTGCCCGCCCAGGGTTAGTTTGGGCAGGCTGCCCTACGCCCAAATTCCATAAATGAGGGCCTAAACTTCACCATCCTGGGAAACACAGGGGTATATTTATCATGGTTTTGCATCTCAAGGGGACGCAAGGGCGACACAATACTAGAAGGACATTTACCAAGCCACGCAAGGCCACCTTGCGTAGCTTTGTGTAGCTTGGTAAACATGGAGTAAAGCACAGCAGCGCAAGGGAGGTGTTCCATGCATGGAGGAAGGATGTTCCCAAACACCCATCCATATATTTGGTGCATTCCCAGATTTACCAAGAGTGGTAAACCAGGGAATGTGTAATGAGGAGAATTTTGCTTATTGCTCTACATATTTTCCTCTTTCTGTGTGCAGCACACACAGAAAGAGGAAAAAGCCTCAGAGGATTGTCTTTGTGCACAAAGGTGTCCTTTCATGTACAAAAACAATCCTGCCTACAATGCAGGCACCCTTGCACCATGGTGCTCCGCGAGAAATGCGCATGCGCGGGCGGCCGCGCATGCGCATTTCTCGCGGAGGACAAGGTAAGTGGTTTTATAATTCATTTATATATTCATTTAAGCATTTAGGGAGGGCAGGAGGGAGGCGGGTGGCGGGCAACTTCGCTACGCCCACGAAGTGGGCGTAGTGTTGCCTGCTTCGCCTACTTTGCAAAGGGCGAAGTAGGCAACACTACGCCCAGTTTGTGGGCGTAGCGAAGTTGCCCGCCCAGGGTTAGTTTGGGCAGGCTGCCCTACGCCCAAATTCCATAAATGAGGGCCTAAACTTCACCATCCTGGGAAACACAGGGGTATATTTATCATGGTTTTGCATCTCAAGGGGACGCAAGGGCGACACAATACTAGAAGGACATTTACCAAGCCACGCAAGGCCACCTTGCGTAGCTTTGTGTAGCTTGGTAAACATGGAGTAAAGCACAGCAGCGCAAGGGAGGTGTTCCATGCATGGAGGAAGGATGTTCCCAAACACCCATCCATATATTTGGTGCATTCCCAGATTTACCAAGAGTGGTAAACCAGGGAATGTGTAATGAGGAGAATTGTGCTTATTGCTCTACATATTTTCCTCTTTCTGTGTGCAGCACACACAGAAAGAGGAAAAAGCCTCAGAGGATTGTCTTTGTGCACAAAGGTGTCCTTTCATGTACAAAAACAATCCTGCCTACAATGCAGGCACCCTTGCACCATGGTACAAGGGTGCCTGCATTGGTGCTAGGCAGCAGTTTGTGCCCCAGCGGAGACAAGGAGCAGAAGTGCTCCATATAATATTAAATACAGTGCATTCCTGCCCTCTCCCTTTCAGGCAGCGCAGTACAGCAAGGTGTCTTGCTACAGTGCATTGTGTGAATATTTGATAAATATGACCCGTAATATATTGCAAGGTATGACAGAAAGGACCCTTCCAGTGGCATTGGCCTTTGTAGTAATATAAACCTTTCCTACATGCTCCTTCTGGAGTTCAAGGCTCTAGTGGTGATCCTTGGAGAACAAGTTCTCAGTCACTCAAGAAGAAGAAGAAATGATTTATTTGAGATTAATGCAAATCATTACAAACAAGATTAAAATCACTTTGGGTTGTAACAGAAACTTGAATATATCAATTTGATCTAACTGGAATCACATCTTTATCTGACAAAGCACATACACTACATTGTATTGAGAATAATATCAAGGTACATTGTAAAGTGCACTTGTGCAGTGTCTTACATCTAGCAGGCATAATGAAAGAACACTTGGTTATACCAATTTGACCGGCCTATTTTTGCCACTTTAAAAAGCAAAAACCTATATATTAAATTTTTTGCTAGTAATAGAACATTTTAAAATGGATTCATATTTCGCACCAATCACAGAAACCATTACTCCAAATGGATGGTTAAAAACATTCTCAAAGGAACTACTATCCAACCCCCAAATTTGAAATACATACACAAAAGTGTCAAAATTAAGGTGCAATAGTTAAGTGTACCTGTGCAGAATCTTACAACTAGCGGCACTAGTTAAGGAGCACTTGTGCAAGACTTACATTTATCAGCAATAGGTAAATTGCGAGTGTGCAGGATCTACATCAAAACAACTTTCTAAGCAATTAATTAGAATGGATAATTTCTTCTTGTCAGAACAGGCCCACACAAGAGAATAATTGATTTAGTATCGGGATTAACCCAGTTACTACGAGCAATTTAAATCTTTTAAAACTACGGTTTGAGGACCATTCACATGACTTCAGGAACAATATTGGACTGCAAAAATGTTTCTTTAACATTTTTGAGATTGACAACCAGCCTGTAATATTCTAGGCATGCAACTGATGTCCGTTGTCACACTCAGAGAGTAGCTTTTTTTCTGCGGTGAGGGAAAACTATGCAAACTTTGGGATAATTTGAGGCGAGTTCCCAGAAAGACAAGTTATAATAGCTTGCCGACAAGTTCTCACCCCTAATTGGATTTTAATAGAGCTTTCCTCTCTTCTAACAGCTGAGGGCAAGTGCTTACAATATGCATAAAAGATTCTTTATAAAAAACACATAACCTACAGCTGATTGTGGGCCAAATTCATTCCCATGAAGGGATTCCATCCTTTGTGGGATATCTCCCAAATCATAACCACATAAATCTGTCCCTTAAAAATGATTTTAGGTTGGTTGTGCGATACGATTTTGGTTCTAATTTAGCAAACAAATTAATAACTGACCAGGAGTGACTCTTTTTGGCAAGCTCATCCTTGTCTACGAAAATTGATAGGAGGTTAGCTGATCGATTTATTGTCTGTTTAAATACCACTTTGCGCCTGGCTACATCTTCGAGGGGTGGCGACTTAAAGTTATTTGAACTCTCCATTAAATATGCTCTCCACCCTTAGCTTGCTCATACCTCATTATCTTCTGCCAACATTATTTCTCAATGGTACCCTGGTCTGAACAAAAAAAAAGAACGTCACAATTTTAAAAGGGGTACGCAGTCATAATATCGAGATTTAAATATCAATGTGCCATAAGATCGATGTTTAAAGTTCGATGTGACAGAATATGGACCTGCAGGAATATTGTCAACAAGAATAGCGACATGCAGGTCAGAAATATAATTTTACTTAATATCGAAGTTAGTAAATGTAAATGTAAATGTGCTGGATTTGTAAAGCGCACGGCTGCCCGTGAGCGTCCCGGCGCTTGCTTAGGGAACCCGTCCTGGTATTCCCCTGTGAGAAACCCCGGCAGGGTGTCCACAAGGTGAAAGCCAGGCATCCCGCCGCGAGGGGCCGTAGTGGAGATTAAGCAAGCTATTGCCCAGAGTCGCAGAGTGTGACCCCGTGAGTTGAGTAGGCACCAGAGCGAGAATTGTCGAGTCCGTGGAATTTTTGAGCCCGAGACCCGCCAAGGCAGGGAATATTAGTAATATTGTAAGTAAAAATATCATTGTTTATAATATAGAAATTATTTTTGGTGTTCTGTATGTTAATATATGTGTTAAAAGTATAGCTTATTTTTCTAATGCATGTTTGAATTTTTTACAAGTAATTAATTTTTGCATATTTTAGTTCTGTACTGGGTTGTGGGTTTATAGGGGAATAAGGTGGGAAGTAAGTTAATTAATATAAATTAATAAATACTTTTTTAGAAGTTATTAATAAAAAAAATATATAATGTGTTTTAGTTATTTAAAAGGTTGTGGGTTTATAGGGGAATAGGGTGAGAAGTAATTTAATTGAAATTAATTAAGTAATACCTTTATTAATTAATATTTTTGTATTTAATAAATTATATTGTTAATTATGTTAATTAATTTGCTATTAATTCGTTTTTCATTGGTAATTAATAATTAATAATTAATTGGTAAATATGTTAAATGTGTAATTTTTAAGGAGCAAATTGTGGTTTTATAGGGGAGTAGGGTGGGAAGTAATTTAATTATAATTCATTAATGAATAATTTCATTGATTATTATTTATGTTGGTAATAATTTATATTGTAAATTGTGTTAAACATGTCATTAATTAGTTATTAATTGGATATTAACTATTAATAATTAATTAGCAAATATGCTAATTGTGAAATTTGTTTAGGAGTGGGTTGTGGGTTGATAGGGGAGTAGGGTGGGAAGTAATTTAATTTGAATAACTTTTTTATTATTTTTTATATGTAATTTATTTACAGTTATTTTATAGTGTTAATTGTGTGATATAATGTAGATTTTCCTAGTTGTTATGACGGAAAGTCTTAATTTTATTAAAGACACGGAGGCGAGTATTATGCTTTTCTTATCTTGCTTTATCCCAACAGCAGCCAAGATAAGTGAAATACTACAGTTCCCAGGGGCCTAGTTAACAGAACTAGCCAATGGGAACAGAGAAAAAACGATATGCAGTAACCAATCCCAACATAGTATAGTATAAAGAGCAATATCTGACTGCGTAGCTTCCTCTTTTCGCTGACGAGCAGATCAGATAATATCAGAAAATAAAGGAACAATTGCAATAACAATAGAGAGTGCCAAAGACCATGAACAAATCTCTTGAGCTAGGGGCATCCAGGCGAAATGACCAGAAGTAGTTCCAGGAGGAGGATCCATGCGGAGAGGAGGGATGATCTGTTGAGGTGAAGATAGAAGCTGGTAGAGAGACGTTCTGTTATGACGATGCAGGTGGCAGGGCTGGATTCGCTGAAGGGAGGGAGAAACACAAGTTAGAAGTGTAGTGGAGGGATAATACTCGCCTCCGTGTCTTTAATAAAATTAAGACTTTCCGTCATAACAACTAGGAAAATCTACATTTTATGGCAAGACCGGAGGCTCCTATTATGCTTCTTCAAAGCATATCAATTACTACAGAAGCCACCGTATTAATGGGTTTATAATAGAACATACGAAAAACACTGTCATTGGTCCAGTCTGCTGATCTCAGAATGTCCTCCAGACGGGAGCCTGCCCAAAAGGCCTTAGAGGCCATGGCTCCTCTGGTGGAATGGGCTCCGAAAACGGAGACGTCAATGCCCGCAAGAGACATAACCCAACAAACCCACCGGGCAAGGGTGGGGGAGGAGACAGGAAGGTGAGGTTTCCGAAAGGAGATAAGGAGTTGAGAACGAGAGGGCGTTCTGAGATCAGAAGTCCTTTGTTCATAAACTTTTAAGCATTGACCAACACATAATTTCGGGTGTGAAGGAAAGTAAGGATAAAAAACAGAATCTAAGAGAGTTTTTGTTCTCCTGTGAATTTGAAACACTACACCTGTAGGGGAAAACTGATGAGAAGAAATATCTAAAGCTCTAACATCAGAAACACATTTGATGGAGACTAAACACAATAACATTGTAAGTTTAGCAGACAACATTTTCAAAGAAAGCGCGTTATTATCTGGCCAATCAGAAAACAACTTAAGAACAACAGAGACATCCCGTAAAGATGAATACTTAGCCAACGGTGGTTTGGTACAACAAACTCCTTTTATCAGGCGGCAAATTAAAGGATGGACGCCTGCGGGTTTACCATCGATGGGGGCGTGATTGAGAGATATTGCAGATCGATAAAGGTTGATTGTTCTGTAAGATTTTGCCTGCGCTGGCCTCGGAGACCAAAAAATTCCCCACAAAATTCAGAGGGGCTGAAAGGGGATTGATATTCCTTTCCAGACACCAGCTTGCCCAAAGAGACCAGGCGGATTTGTACACCGTGGAAGTTCCTGGAGCCCAGGCTTTGCTGATAAAGAGAGTAGCTTCCTGTGAAATGAGGACGTCAGAAGAGACAGGCCGGAAACTTTCCAGGCCGACAAAATCAGGGAGTTGTCCAGAATGAGGTTTGACGAACACTTTGAGGATTCAGCAGTAAATCGTCGCATGAGTGAGAGGGATGGATGGGTACTGTAAGGTAAGCATCCTGTAAGTCCAGACGGACCATCCAATCGTGTGGACGAAGAGTGTCTCTCAAATGGAGAATGGTCTCCATCTTGAAGTGGCGATATACCAAGAATTGATTGAAATGCTTTAAGTTGATAACTGGGCATAGCTTTTTGTTCTTCTTTTGAACTAGAAAAACGGAGCTTAAAAAGCCGGTAGGATCGAAGGGAGAAATTTGGATTGCTTGTTTGGAAAGAAGGGATTGAATTTCGTTTGAAATAAGAAGGGCCATGTCCACGGAGAACACTAGAGGAGGCGAATAGTGCTCTATAAGATAACCTTGGATTGTATCTAGAACCCATGGATCTGTACTGATGGTTTGCCATTTTGACAAGAACAGCCTCAACCGTCCCCCTACTGGAGGAGGAGGAGATGCGCTTACCTTGTTGATTGGAGTTGTTGGAACGATAACTCTTCTGTCCTCGACCCCGGAAGCCTCTACCCTGCTGTGGGTAGAACTGGGGCTTGTATTCTTGGGAATTGTTGTAGGAGCCTCTGGAGCCTGCCTGCCTGCCTCTGTCCAAAAACCCGGGGTGCAAAAACTTTTTTGATCGATTGTTGTGCCTTGTCCAACGAAGCAAAAGTGGAAACAAACCTGCTGAAATCTCGGACCAGGTTATCTCTGAAAAGGAGCCCATTAGCTTTGGAGCCTGGATCTAGGGGGGCTAGGTTGGCTAGCTTGGGATCCAATTTGATGAGAAGGCCCTTACGACGTTCGTGTGTAATAGCCGCGTTGGCGTTCCCTAATAAACAAAAGGCACGTTGGGCCCACATGGAAACGTCTTCAGCTGAGAGGTCGGTACCATCCAAACGGGCCGATTCGGCCATATAAAAAATGCGTGCCAGTGGACCTACCACGTCCAGCAATTTATCCTGGCAAGTGGACCAGGCCTTATTGACCCCCTTGCGAGGATCCTTAACAAACTTGGAAAAGAAGGTGAGAAGCGGCTGATCAATAGAAGGGACCAGGGTGATCTTATCGGGAAAAGATGTTTTGGGGCATTCCGACTTCAGCCTAGACCTAACGACTGTCTCCAAAGGAAGACGTAGTCTGGCAGAAATGTATTCTCCAACACGAGAGGAGGGTAGCCAATCTGGGGAATTTGGATGTCGAATAGAGGAGGGATCAAAAATAGGGAGCCCTTCGGAGTCAAAAACAGGATCAAAAGAGAAAGAGTCTGACTTAGTTTTTTTTAAAGGGGGGTAAGGGGGGTCAGAGATGTCAAAAACATCGAACAAATCATCTGCGTCTGCCATATCGTCATCAGTGTCAAAAATGGTGGAAATAACCAATTTTTTCTTTGGTGACTCTGCGTGCTTCACTTTTTGTTTTTGTTTACCCTCGGAACCGGCAAACCACTCCTTGATAGGAGGCCTGGGAGGCACTTGGTCCTCAACCATAAGAGAGGTATTCTCGCTGGTCGACAGTGACGCAGTTTTAGAAGCACGAATGGAAGCAGAGGATGTGGAAAAGTAAATTTTGCCATGTTCTGTGTCCCTACGCGTCATCCATCATATGTTAGGTGTGCATGATTAATATGCATATGTATTCCCCATGTTCGATTAAAGACGCAATTACAGTTGTGTCCACCTCTAGTATGTCAGTTCCCAGTTCTCGTGAATACTACGAATATCAGGCCTATGTAAAGTTACGTTGCCACGTTTCTCAGTGTGCACGTTATTCCATTGTAAAGTCCCCGTTTCTAGGCCTCAAAAGGGCCCGGACACCAGATTCAGCTCCTGTCTCCTGAAGCCTCGCTGAGGAGCGATACAGCCCCCACCTGTATCCTCGACCCTTCACTTACTTCCTGCCTCGCAGTGCCCGGTTCAGCCTGGCTCTGCCTCTGAGTCTGCCAAGATTATGTTATGATTCTAGTTATCAGTCCAGCCCTCCTTCTCTGCATTCCTAAGCTACTGAACTGCATCAATAGTTTCCGTCATTGTCTAGCCTCTACGTCTCCATGTTAGAGAAATACTGCATTTAATGGTTATTTAATATTCTTCATCACGCACTACATGTAGAATAATGCATGCTCCAGTCTTAGAGTCCGTTAGCCTTTACCCCGATAACTTTTGGATTCTATCAACATGTTCTCTAAACATCAGATACTAGATACTGCTTAGGTACATGTCGCCCTGACTCTCCAGACTTCAGTCTCTGCTCCTAGCACAGAGTTCGTAGCCCCCAGCTTCTCCTAGTAACACGTCATTGCCAGCTTGCGCGCACCATTAGGTCAGAGGTCCCGGCTCCTTAGGTAGCCCCCTCCATGTTTCCGCCCCATTCATGACATATTCTGTTACGTTTGCATCACATGTCTATGTATACGCCTCTGTTACACCTACTTTCATCCTTATCTTTCGCGACTGCTATTGACCACACCCACTGCTCCGCCTATCGTATGTATTGTAATGCAACTGTTTTAGTATATATGATCGTGTATTGTTATTAAATGTGAGCACGCCGATTCCAATTCTGCCCCCGGCAGCGCTGCCATCCTGTTCCCGTGCAGGTTGTCCTGTTCCTGTCCTTTATGCTGTAATAAACCTGCAAACTCCTACTACCTCGAATCTTGACTCTTATTTATTGAGCTATCTGTTATTGCTAAGTCCAGACAAACCTAGATCCGGTATTATTTATTTATATACCACATAATGGCGCCCGAATAGGGACTTGCCCTTTCCCCACGCGTCGGTGAAGCCACGCCGACCCCCTGACCCTCTGCAGTCGTGACGGAACTCTTCTGCGCACCGGCAGATATTTCTGCTTCAAGTATCCCTCAGGCCCACGGAGGAGACGGAGGAGGCGGTCCAGCATCCAGACGAGACGGTGGAGGAACGCGGCGAGTCCCGACCAGAGCCCAAGCCGAGAGTCCAAGGTCCGAGGTATCCGGAGGTCCACCCGTAACAGAAGTCCGAAGTTCGTCCGTCCGGCGTCGAAGCAGTCCAGTCCAGTCCGAGGCCTTCCGTTCTTGCTGCCCGGTGAGTACCGTTGCTGGGGTAGTATCTAGACAGGATCAATCTAATTGACTCTGGTCCGTGGGTTGGTGGTACACAGACCCACAAACGAAGTGTCCACTTCGGTGGATGCGGGTCCTGACGTGTCTCTGTATGAGACCGGTAAGTTTCGTACTGTTTCAGCAGTGCATCTAGTTCCTGTTCTAGTCAGTTCTGTTCTCGAGAAAATTCATGTATTCTGTTTCCCGTATTCCAGGTGGTATTCTGTTCGAACTGTTATTCATAATGTTCTTCATGTATTTTAATGTCGTGGTATGAGTGCGAAGTGATTCTCGTGTTTATTGTGTATTGTATTGAGTCCGGATTATAGTTCAGTCATGCCACTCTTTTCAAAACTGCGTCAGTTAAAAACCAGAAAAGGTCTGCTAGAAGCGGCAGTTCCTGTCCCGCCTAGGGACAGTCCAGGTCATTTCATGTATCAGAAGCATGGCATAAGCGCCATATTATATCTAGATTTATGGGTAGAGTATACCAAACAGTTAGAGGAAAAGTATAGATGGCCCGTATCAGGCACATGGGATGCCGAGTGCATCATGCGAGTAGAAGAAGCATTATGGAAAAAGAAAGCCAGACAGTCACAGAAAGATGCCATCGAGTTATGGCGCAAAGAATCTCATAAAAGAACCGAAAAAGAAATCAGAAAGTCAGAACTAAGTAGAGAATCCTTGGAACGAGCCCAGGAAAGGGAATTAATCGAGATTGGTGAACGAGTTAAAACCGAACAGTCAGACAGACAGAGGCATGCCCTCATCAAGGGTATGTATCCTCTTCTTGCCGAGGGCTTGCCAAAAGCGACCCCAGAGGCATCCAGTAATTTCCCGCCACCACTAGTTCCGACCAAGCTACGTCACAAACCGACCGCAGCTGATATTTTCATTTCGTCCTATTTGGACGACACAGTCCCAGAATATGCAAATCCTGTTCCTGCTCCGCCAGTCCCTGTAAATCAGGCAATTCCCGCTCCTCCAGACACCGGAGTACCTGTTACGGTACCCCCGGTCCAGCCCGCCATACAAGTCCAGCCTGCATTTCCATTTCCCACTCTGCCAGGACGAAGAGCATCAGTAGACGACTCTAGTTTAGGGGCCGCAGGGGGAGGTCCTCCTCAAACCCCGCCGCCACACAAGCGTTTAACGTTAGCCGAATTACATGCACAAGCGTCACAGCGTACGCCCAGGTATCAGTCTGTTGCAGAAATAAGAAAAGCCCTTACCGAATGTGGCTATGATCCAGTCCCAGGCGAGGATAGTATGGTTTTATATTCATTACGCGTGAGAAAGGTGACCGAGTATCTAGTCACCCTACCAGATATGAAAGAAGATCTAGACAGAATATATCGTTTCATCCGTACAGGGAATGATCCAGAAAGTATTAGTGACGTCATGTGCCAAAGAAAAGTTGAAGTCCAGCTCATGATATTAAAGTTTCTGATTAATTGTCTAATAAGGGAACAAGATTATCCGACCAAAGATCGAGCCGAAATGAAAGTCCTGACAAGGTGGAGTGATAATATAGCCGAGGGTAAGCATAAGACCATCAGTAGTATAGAGAGTATGTACAAGAAGATTCGTAAAGAAATAATAAGGGTACACGAACAACGTAAAGAAGCACAAGTAAGCGAGAAAGAAAATGACTCTTCTACAGAAGAGGTAGAGGACGAGAATCCCGACAGAATAGCGTATGTAGGAAAATCTAGATTTCTAGATCGCCATTTGCGCCTAGAACACAAGTCAATTTTTCATCATCCAGCACCAGAACAAGGTTCTCTGGAACAAGTATTTCAAGCTACCGATCACATTCTGAAATCACGAATCGGTTATAGCGAGTTAAGTACCATGCATGAACAAGAACTAGCCCGATCAGCAGTCCGATGGACTACTGATTCTACCACTTTTCCAGACGAAATAGTGGCACAAATGTTTCTGAAATTGCCCCCAGCCGAGCAACGACTGGCGGGTATGTATATGATCCAGCACCTCATTACCTTGTATGAGGGTCAACATTCTGATCCAGGTCCGTTACACGATGTCCTGAACGAGTTACTCCAGTATAAATGGAAAGGTTTAGGTACCGATTTAATTAGTGTCATTCTAGAACAGCGCCACAAATATAGTATGTTTCTGAACCCGCACTTTGTTCATGTCTCACCCCCAGAAAGTAAACCCTTTTACATAGACAGACAGAATCCGTTACGAGAAGTACATCCAGTTAAGACAGACGGTGGTGAAATGCAACGAGTGTTTGTTTACACCCCTATCACAAAGATGGAACTCTTAGAGATGAAAAAGTTAATTCCCTGTCATGATAAAGATCCAGCAGGGTTCCACCGAGAATTAAAAGACATGCTCCGTATGGGAGAATACACGTATCCAGACATCATTAAAATGTTAAAAGTCCTGTTGCCCGCAGGGGTATATGAGAAACTCAAAGAAAAAGAATGGGAGGTGGGAGAGAAAAAGATCGATTGGACAGTTCTAGAAGCTGAAGACAAGGCACGAGTACCAGGTACCGGTCTTGGAGATAAATGTAAAGAATTACCAGAATTGTTAATACAAGTTTTGCCTAGGTTATTGACAACTAGAAAAGAAGACTGGGATGCAATCTCAGCCTGTAAACAGAAACAAGACGAAGATATTAGTGATTACTATTCCAGATTTGAGAAATGTTTTACCATAAACAGTGGCCTCAAGACAAGTAGCGAGTCATACCCTCATCTTTTTGTTACTAAATTAGTCGAGAATTCAAGTCCACAAATTAAAAACCGAGTTTTGAAAGTCGAAAGTACCTGGCAAGCTAATACCCCGTCCCAGATGTTACAGATGCTTCAATATCACCAGAATAGAATCAGAGAAGAGCAAGAACATGAGAGAAAACGTATGAAAGACACGAAAATGAAAGTACTAGTTGCACAATCTGTTCCTCAAGATAGTCAGAAGAGGGGACCAAATCAAGCCAGTCATCCTGCAGCTCCCGTTAAAGGAAACTGCAATTATTGTAAACAGCCAGGTCATTTTATAAACGAGTGTGCAGTTCTGAAACACAACATAGCTACCGGTAAGACTAAAGAAAGACCACGTCCGCCGAGACAGGAGCAAGTTTCACAGACTCCTCAGTCACAGATTGCACCACAGACAGTTACAGCTCCGCAGCCTATCGCTGCAACACAGCATGTTACACAGCAGATGTACCAGTATGCACAGTCTGAGTATCCAGAGTATCAGCCATATTCATGAAACAGCCTAGAGAGGGAGGTAGGCTTGCCTCTCATCGAGATACCTGTAGATCAAGAAGGTCCCTATGTTCATAGTCAAGTATTAGGGAAAGACAGAAAGTTTTTGATTGATACAGGGGCAAGTAGGACCACTATAAGTCACGCCGAAGTTCCAGGGGCTCCGCTCTCAGGCTCAAGAAATGTTTCCCTTGGATTTTCAGGAAAACCTATTGTAAATGAAATATCAAAGCCAGTTACTCTAGAAGTAGGTCCATTGTCCCGCACTACTGATCTGTTACTTACTAAGTCATGTCCAGAAAATCTATTAGGCATTAAGACACTGAAAGAGTTAGGTGCAGTTATATGCTGTTCCCCAGAGGGAATACGATTGTTCCTACGTGACTTCAAGGGTCACTATGTATTACGAGATTTTGATCCGAGATTGTCCAATGTTCCGCAGCATCTATGGGCGCAAGGTCCAACTGATGTTGGCTTTATGCAAATCACACCCCATCGTGTGACTCTCAAGCCAGGTGTAGTCCTGCCACGAATCAGACAGTACAGATTGCCACCTGAGGCTGTAGCAGCCTTATCCAAAATTATTGACGAGCTCATCGCTCAAGGAGTAGTTGTAGAAACTGACTCCAATGTATGCAATTCTCCGATCATTCCAGTTATGAAACGTACTGATCCGAATGCACCTCCAGTATATCGTTTAGTGATTGATCTCCGAGAACTTAATAAATGTATTATTCCCCAGTATCCAGTTGTCCCAGATATCTCTTCCCTGTTGACAGCCATTGATTCCGAAGCCTCATTTTTCACTGTCATAGACCTCAAGAACGCGTTTTTCAGTGTTCCCATTCATCCAGACAGCCAGTTTCTTTTCGGATTTTGTTTAAATGGAAGGAGCTATATGCTCACACGCGCTCCTCAAGGTTTCACAGAAAGTCCTAGTATTTACAGTCAAGCACTCAAGAGACAACTAGACAACATTCACATGCCAACTGACACTGCCCTGCTCCAGTATGTCGATGATCTCCTGATCACAGCCCGTTCTGAACGTGCTTGCGAGCGAGCATCCCTTACAGTCTTGTATTTCCTTGCCGAGATGGGACACAAGGTGTCCCCTTCTAAGCTTCAATTCTGTGTCCAGCAAGTGGTCTACTTAGGACACTTACTGTCCAAGAGGGGTAGGCAGTTGACACCAGACCGTATCCAGTTAATAGCGAGTCTTCCTCAGCCCAAGACCCAGAAGGAGGTACGTGCTTTTATCGGCCTTACTTCTTATTGCAGACAATGGATTCCTCAGTATGCATTTCTAGCCAAGCCACTGATACAGTTAACGACACAGGAGGCAGCCGTATCGACTGTCCTCCCTTGGACATCTGACCATACACTTAGTTTCAATGAGTTAAAGAAAGCCCTATGTCAAGCTCCAGTTCTAGCAACACCGAACTACAGTAAGCCTTTTACACTTTTCGTCACAGAACGTGAAGGTACAGCATTATCTGTCCTCACACAAGATCAAGCAGGACAATACAAGCCCTGTGCTTATTTTTCGAGCACATTAGATCCTGTAGCCCAGGCTCTGCCTGCGTGCCTCAAGTCAGTTGCAGCCACAGCACTAGCTATCAGACAAAGTGATTCCATAGTCTTAGGACACTCCCTGACAGTACAAGTTCCACACTCCGTGGAAGTTCTTTTAAACCGAACACAAACTCAGCACTTGACAATTGCACGTTTAACAGGTTATGAATTGACACTGTTCCAGCCACACATAGAAATCAGACGCTGCAACGTTTTAAATCCTGCTACATTGTTACCATCAGTTACTTCGAATTCTGCCACACACGACTGTGTGGAAGTAGTCAACATCATGACAAAGCCAAGACAAGATCTGACAGATATTCCATTACCAGATCCCGACCTGACACTTTATGTGGATGGTTCATGCATGAGAACTAGTACAGGAGAACTAGTAGCCGCGTATGCAGTGACTACTGACACTGAAGTTATTGAAACACACGGTATTGACACCCTGTCTGCTCAAGCAGCAGAGCTAGTTGCTCTGACTCAAGCCTGCATACACGCCAAGAACCTGAAAGTTAATGTTTACACAGATTCACGCTATGCATTCGGAGTCGTACACGACTTTGGAGTGCTCTGGCAGGAGAGAGGTTTCATGACTTCTCATGGAACCAAGATTCAGCATGGTCTCCTTATTCAAGCTCTGTTAGATGCAATACATTTACCGACATCCATTGCTATCATGAAGTGCAAAGCACATACGAAAGTTACTGACATTATTTCCCAGGGTAATGATCTAGCAGATCGCACAGCCAAGCTTACAGCTCAGACTCCAGACACTTCAGTTAATCCGACACAGACACACACTCCAGATCCGACTACATGTATGACAGTTAAAGACCCTACTCAAGATGTCATAGATATCCAGTTACATGCTACTCCCGATGAAATCAAGAAATGGTCCGAACAAGGAGGGGTCCAGACAGATCAGGGATGGGTAACAAAGGGTAGAGCCACATGGTTTCTCCCCGACTCTATGGTTCAAGTCATTATTAATACCGCACATAGTCCAGCACATTTAGGAGAAAAAGCCATGTTAGACAGTATCCAGAATATTTGGTTCAACAAGCATTTACGAGCTGCAGCCAAGCAGAAAGTCCGTACCTGTATGATATGTTGCCAGTTCAATCCAGGTAAAAGTGTCCCGGTGGAACAAGGTGGATTCCAGCCTCCTGACCACCCTTTTGAAGTCCTCCAGATGGATTACATTCAGATGGAGCGATGTCGAGGTTTCAAGTATGTCCTTGTAGTTGTATGCGCTTTGTCCAGGTGGACGGAGGCATATCCAGTCCCAGATTACACAGCCGCGACCACTGCCAAGCAGTTGGTTCGTGAGTTCTTCCCCCGTTATGGACTCCCTAGAGTCGTATATTCTGACAACGGCCAGCCATTCTCATCTGAACTCATGAAACATGTGTCCCTTTTGTTAGGGTACCAGTGGAAGTTCCATTGTGTACGCCATCCTGAAGCAGCCGGTCTCGTAGAGAGACATAATCAGACCCTGAAAATTCGAATTGCAAAAGTTTGTCAAGAGAAAGGTGTGGACTGGCTCATTGCTCTGCCGGTCGCCCTGTTCTATATGCGCATGGTCGCACATTCCAGATCAGGTCTGTCCCCGTATGAGGTCGTTTTCGGCCGCCCCCCTAACATGTGGGGTACTCCTAGACCCCGAAGTATTACCGATGTTTCAAGTAATATGCTGACAGATTACCTAGCTTCCTTGATGTCTGCCCTCAACTCTTGTCGTTCACAGGTTGCCGCCGCATTTCCAGACAATACCGAGGTGGCACCGCATGAAATCGTTCCCGGATCCATGGTCCTAGTGCGAAATTTCGATCGCTCAAGTCCACTGGAGCCTCGCTGGAAGGAGCCCCGACAGGTCCTCCTGGCCACCCGTACAGCCGTGAAGTTGGAGGGACGCAAAGGCTGGGTGCATCTTTCGCATATTAAAATTTTTTATGGATTGAAGCCAGTCTCAAAGAACATTTCCCAGGATTCAAAGGACTGCCAAAGTACTATTCTTAAGGACTGTCCCACAAAAGACAATGATACTGCACCCTCCCTGTTAGAGAAAACTCCGCAACAGGAGTATAAACTCAAGTTAAGGTCTAGTAAAATAAGTCAGCCAGTTTGATTGTCTAAGTCCTCCCCTAGGTGAAACGGTTAGACCGGTTTCTGACATGTATAAAATAGACCCCCATAGTGAGAGAGTTAGTCAAAACTCAATCCGATGTATCGTTTTTCTATGTTTCATATTATTTCTCAGTATTATGATTTCCTGCACCAGTTATGCGTTTTATCTGTATTTTCCAGTTTCTCATGTAAATAAGTCTTCTAATGTTACAGTAGAGCACACGTTTAGTGATCTGCCTCCTCATGAACTCTCTTACCGCCTCGCTATGCGTAACAATTCCTTCATCCGCATGTTACATTATTCACACCAGACCAGCAATGCCACAAATTGTTGGGTGTGTGGTCGACTCCCCCCTTTCCAGACACCGAAGGGAGTTCTGCCACTCTTTCCTTATCCATTTTCACATAATGGTTCGTGTGGAGCATGGTCCACGTTAACGTCATCTTCAACAGATATGTCTTTTCTTAACAGTACATGTTTTCCAGACAAGCAAGGTCTTCCCCACAGAACAGGGTTAGATCTAGAAAACGAAGTTTACAATTTAGGTAATTATTCTTCGAATTTCATGGTCCTGAATGTTCAGTCTGATTCCACTCCAGACTTACCTGCTATTTCAGTACTACCAGTCAAAGGCGAATTATGTGTCCGAAATAATGGTTCCGTACATATAGGCCATAGTGATTGTACTACTATTGTCAAGTACAGTGACAGTGGGAAATCTATTTTCAAAGCTTCACGCCATTCTTATTTTATTTGTGGTCAGACCGCATATGTTCGTCTGCCCCTCGATTGGGAGGGAACCTGTTACATTGCCTTCCTACTGCCACCTGTTTTCCTAGCTCCATCTGATTATCATAGAAACACACATCTAGTACACCTTAGACATAGAAGGGAGATTGAGTCCCCCATTGTCGATTATACTGAAACTGCTCTAGAACAGTATACAGATTTCAATAGAGGTTTTTTCTTCTTTATAGGCCCTATCCAGAATAGTAAGCTAATTCGTAGATTAACCAGAACCCTTGAAGTAGTAGTCAATGAGACTGCCTCTGCTCTAGGTAACTTAACCGAAGAGCAATCTGCTATGAGATTTGTCGTTTTACAGAATCGTCTCGTCCTTGACGTCATATTGGCCGATAGGGGCGGGGCCTGTAGAGTCATCGGATCTAGTTGCTGCATTTTCATTCCTAATAACGCGCCGTCTGTTTATTCAGCTATAACCAGACTCCATAAAATTGCCCATCTGTTACACCAAGACCCAGGCACCTGGACATGGTCCGGTTGGTTCTGGAATATAATTTCCGCTTGGGGATGGAAAGTCTTGTCCTTTCTAGGTATTGCAGTAGCGATTATATTCAGCTGCTGCCTCTGTATACAATGTGGCCCTGCGATTTGCGGCATTTGTGCTACCTCTTGTATTCCTAGTCCCAAGTCCCGTTCTAAAACACGTTCCCAGAAAATTCGAGACGAGCAAATGATACTGTATGAAATGATAGATGGTATCATGAATATTGATGTTTCCTGATGGAAACGTAGTGACAAGGAGGGAATGTGGAAAAGTAAATTTTGCCATGTTCTGTGTCCCTACGCGTCATCCATCATATGTTAGGTGTGCATGATTAATATGCATATGTATTCCCCATGTTCGATTAAAGACGCAATTACAGTTGTGTCCACCTCTAGTATGTCAGTTCCCAGTTCTCGTGAATACTACGAATATCAGGCCTATGTAAAGTTACGTTGCCACGTTTCTCAGTGTGCACGTTATTCCATTGTAAAGTCCCCGTTTCTAGGCCTCAAAAGGGCCCGGACACCAGATTCAGCTCCTGTCTCCTGAAGCCTCGCTGAGGAGCGATACAGCCCCCACCTGTATCCTCGACCCTTCACTTACTTCCTGCCTCGCAGTGCCCGGTTCAGCCTGGCTCTGCCTCTGAGTCTGCCAAGATTATGTTATGATTCTAGTTATCAGTCCAGCCCTCCTTCTCTGCATTCCTAAGCTACTGAACTGCATCAATAGTTTCCGTCATTGTCTAGCCTCTACGTCTCCATGTTAGAGAAATACTGCATTTAATGGTTATTTAATATTCTTCATCACGCACTACATGTAGAATAATGCATGCTCCAGTCTTAGAGTCCGTTAGCCTTTACCCCGATAACTTTTGGATTCTATCAACATGTTCTCTAAACATCAGATACTAGATACTGCTTAGGTACATGTCGCCCTGACTCTCCAGACTTCAGTCTCTGCTCCTAGCACAGAGTTCGTAGCCCCCAGCTTCTCCTAGTAACACGTCATTGCCAGCTTGCGCGCACCATTAGGTCAGAGGTCCCGGCTCCTTAGGTAGCCCCCTCCATGTTTCCGCCCCATTCATGACATATTCTGTTACGTTTGCATCACATGTCTATGTATACGCCTCTGTTACACCTACTTTCATCCTTATCTTTCGCGACTGCTATTGACCACACCCACTGCTCCGCCTATCGTATGTATTGTAATGCAACTGTTTTAGTATATATGATCGTGTATTGTTATTAAATGTGAGCACGCCGATTCCAATTCTGCCCCCGGCAGCGCTGCCATCCTGTTCCCGTGCAGGTTGTCCTGTTCCTGTCCTTTATGCTGTAATAAACCTGCAAACTCCTACTACCTCGAATCTTGACTCTTATTTATTGAGCTATCTGTTATTGCTAAGTCCAGACAAACCTAGATCCGGTATTATTTATTTATATACCACAAGGAGACCACCTTCTTTTTTCTGCTTTCCCCCGCAGAATGGCCCAGAGCCTTGGACAGGAGGCTTAACATAAAAATGTCCATGGTTTTGGACATATGTCTCATGGAGACATTCACAGCATTCTCGACAGATGTATTAATAAATGTATTTAAATCATTCTTGAAAGTTTCACTTTCAGCATTGTCCTGCTGCATTTCAGGGGAACTGGGAGATTCCATAATGAAATAGAGGCAATAGAGGTTGTGAGGGGTTAACAAAACTGAAGAGAGGGAGGAAGGAGGGGACACCAATCCCAGGGGTGGGACCGGAGGGGCCAAACGCTCCGAAAGGCAGTCGAAAGGCGAGGGCTGGAGGGAGAGGCTGAGCGCACTGAACGCTCTGAAGGGAGAAGCAGCGCGTTGGAAACACACGTATACCGGCAAACTGAAGAGAGGGAGGAAGGAGGGGAAACCACTCCCAGGGGTGGGACCGGAGGGGCCAAACGCTCCGAAAGGCAGTCGAAAGGCGAGGGCTGGAGGGAGAGGCTGAGCGCACTGAACGCTCTGAAGGGAGAAGCAAGGCATTGGAAACACGCGTACACAGACAAAGAAAACCGGAGGAAGAACAACTGAGGCGCCGACAGGGAGCTCAGGCAACAGCGCTGACGTCACGTAAGGCACAAGCGACGGTGAGCGCGAGGGAACAAGAGGCGCGAGGCAGGAGCCGTGGGGTAGATCACAGCGTGGTTCCCGCGGGGGGGAGGTGGGGGAAACGCCGGGAGCGCGTGCGGCAATATAAAGAAGACGCTAAAGCTCGAAGCAGGCAAATAGCGAGCAACAAGGAGCGCGAAAGGCTCACAAGCAAAATACAATGCAGAAACAGTAAATAACCATTATAAAATGTTGTATACAGTACAACAACACATTGAAAGAGTGAGAGCAAAAGATAAGCCACTTATCTGACTGCGAGTAGCAAGAAAAGAGAAAGCTACACAGTCAGATATGGCTCTTTATACTATACTATGTTGTGATTGGTTACTGCATATCGTTTTTTCTCTGTTCCCATTGGCTACTTCTGTTACCTAGGCCGCTGGGAACTGTAGTTTTTCACTTATCTTGGCTGCTGTTGGAATAAAGCAAGATAAAAAAAGCATAATAGGAGCCTCCGGTCTTGCCATAAAATTTATTTTTGATGGTTTTTAAATTGCTTGTTAATTGTTATTAATTATTTAATTAATTGTTAATAAATTTTGTTAATTGTGTATTATTTTACAATATTGATGGTGTTGTTTATAGGGGAATATGGTGGGAGGTTAATTATTTTTGACCAATTATTTATTTCTTAATTAATGTTAATTAGTTTGCAGGAGTGGAACACTAAATTATTCCCCTACGCTAGCCAACACTTTCCCTACTGTTACACTCGTTGGAGTCGGAATAGTAATGTTTACCCACCCGCTATCCAATACTTTCCCTACTGTTGCACTCACTGGAGTGGGAATAGTCATTTTTACCCCCGCTAGCCAATACTTTCCCTACTGTTCGACTCGCTGGAGTGGGAATAGTAATTTTATACCCACCCGCTATCCAACACTTTCCCTACTGTTACACTCACTGGAGTAGGAATAGTACATTTTACCCCTCCACTATCCAACACTTTCCCTACTGTTACACTTGTTGGAGTGGGAATATTAATTTATAACTCTCCGCTATCCAACACTTTCCCTACTGTTGCAATCACTGGAGTGGGAACAGTAATTTTTACCCACCCGCTATCCAACACTTTCCCTACTGTTCCACTTGCCGGAGTGCGATTAGTAATTTTTACCCACCCGCTATCCAACACTTTCCCTACTGTTACACTCACTCGAGTAGGAATAGTACATTTTACCCCTCCACTATCCAACACTTTCCCTACTGTTGCATTTGCTGGAGTGGAAATAGCAATTTTTTTTTACCCACCCGCTATCCAACACTTTCCCTACTGTTGCACTCAGTGGAGTAAAAATAATAAATTTTACCCCTCCACTATCCAACACTTTCCCTACTGTTACACATGTTGGAGTGGGAATATTAATTTATACCTCTCCGCTATCCAACACTTTCCCTACTGTTGCACTCACTGGAGTGGGAATAGTAATTTGTACCCACCCACTTTCCAACACTTTCCCTACTGTTATATTTGCTGGAGTACGAATAATAATTTTTACCCACCCTCTATCCAACACTTTCTCTACTGGTGCACTCACTGGAGTGGGAATAGTAATTTTCACCCCTCCGCTATCCAACACTTTTCCAACTGTTACACTCTATGGAGTGGGAATAAAAAAATATTCCCCCCCGCTATCCAACACTTTCCCTATTTTTGCACCTACTGGAGTGGGAATAGTAAATTATACCCCTCCGCAATCCAACACTTTCCCTACTGTTGCACTCACTGGAGTGGGAATAGTAATTTGTACCCACCCACTTTCCAACACTTTCCCTACTGTTACATTTGCTGGAGTACGAATAATAATTTTTACCCACCCTCTATCCAACACTTTCTCTACTGGTGCACTCACTGGAGTGGGAATAGTAATTTTCACTCCTCCGCTATCCAACACTTTTCCAACTGTTACACTCTATGGAGTGGAAATAGAAAATTATTCCCCCCCGCTATCCAACACTTTCCCTATTGTTGCACTTGCCGGAGTGGGAATAGTAAATTATACCCCTCCGCTATCCAACACTTTCCCTACTGTTGCACTCTCTCGAGTGGGAATAGTAATTGTATCCCCTAAGCTTTCCAACTTTTCCCCTACTGTTATAGTTAATGTAGTGTAAAATATTTTTGACAAATAAATATTAATTTTAATATTTTATTTTTTATATTTTTTTTATTTGTATATTTATATTACAGGTTTATTTATATATATATGTATTTATAATTTTCATTATGTTTCAAACATTTTATAATTAAATAAAATAAGTATTTATTAATAATATTACGTTACTATATATCAATTTTTTAAAATATGTATGTTGAATATTTTTTATATTACATTTATTATTTATCATTTTTAACTTTTTTAAATAATTCTAACTATGTTTACATTAATTATATTCATTAGTTAATTAATTTTATATTATTTTTAAGACATTTAAAAAAACGATATTTTAAACAACAATATTTTGGTTTCAATATTTTTGTACTTACCCTTGTGGAGATTGGATGTCAATATTCTGTCCATCGATATTCTTGTTGGTCGATATTTGGTCCGTCGAGATTCTGTCAGTGATCCTTTAAAAAGACAGATTGTCTTAGCATAGTTTGACTTTTCAGACCATATTCCAATCTGACATTGGCATGCCCAATATACCTTGGAACCCTAAAACAGATTTAAAAACTTTTATTTTTAGGTTATCAAGGATTTTTGCGTCTTCACCTCGAAAAATCATTGAGCCATAAGCCTAAGAGGAAATCAGCTGTGATTTAATGACCTTAAGTAAATGCTCATGGTTTGGACATGCCAGCGTATCTCTGAACTTTCTAAAAGCAAAGGACAAGGCTGTAGCTTTAGCTTTTTGGTTAATTAAATGCTGTTTAAAAGACAATTTGTCATCTTTATTTTATTTATTTATTTGCAGTGTTTTATATAGCGCGAACTAGACCCGAACCGAATCAGGTATCAAAGCGCTTTACATATTTTTTTCCAGTTATGTTACATTTTTACGTTTCCAGTTACTTTCATTTTAGGCACGGGGAGATTAAGTGATTTGCCCAGAATCACAGGAGATTTTGGCGTTGTTACCGAGACTCGAACCCAGATCCCCAGGTCCGAGGTCGAGCGCCCTAGCCGTTAGGCCAACTCCTCTCCCACATCAATGTAATACCCAAGAGAGAAGGAGCTTCGCGGGCATCCATGATGGTCGCGTGAGCACAGAGCTCCCCGGACCCGCGCCGCCCTTCGCAAATATCCTGACTACATTGTTGAAAATTAGTACGTTTTGGTGAACATTATCTGCGCCATCTTGCCTCTTCCCCTGATGCCACACTTTTGTCGTGCGCGCCCGCCATTTTTTTAGATGCCCCGATCAGAACGAACCCTTTTGCATGCCACTGGCCCCTGACATAGCCCTTCACCTTCACTAAGCCTGCACGCTGACCACCCCCTGCTTGCACCTGCCTTGAGTCATAAACCCCTCTTCGGCGCTGCTCTGCCCCAGGCCCTCATCCTGTTCCCAGCGCGACACCTCCCTGCTTCCCTTTCATGATCTCCGGCCCTTAGATGCAAACCCCCTTCTTCCCGTGTGCCCGTTTTGTCTTCCCCGTTCCCAGGCCGACACCCAGCTCTGCCGATACTGTTCCTTGCCCCTCCCCGTACAATAAAAAGCTTCCTCCATCAAGGGATCCCCGGGTTGATCAAAGCCCCCCCCCCCCCGCCCTACGAGATCCGATCGAACCCCGCACACTCCGTGAATCGGCGGAATATCCAGCTGCGCGATGATCATCACCTGTTGTGAACGGGGCGGGGACTTCCACTGTAACCTTGTGTGGGAACGGGCCTGAAAGGGGGGGGATCTGAGGATGTCTTTCTGTACATCAAAGTATCGACGAGAATATGTTACATGCAATAAAAAGATAAACTTGTGTATAAGAGGCCAGGCCTCAGGGATGCAGTTAGAGCACCTCAGAACCATACCTTCTGCCGGTTTTGTTGTGTTCTCCTCCGGAGAGAATAAAAACCTTGTTTCCTGCTTTCCAGTCTCCAGCGCCTGCCTCTTCATTGATTAAATAACTAGAGGGTCACAGAGGCAATACCGCCGGGCAAATATCGATTGTCCCCGACCCGCCTCAGGTTTTAACAATTGGCGTCCCAAGCGTGGGGCCCATCAGCGACTCGTGGATCCAGTGGGAGAGGTCCCGACGACAGAGTGAACGACTGCAACGATCGGGAGAGCTCTTGCCCAATAGACCCTCGTCTGGCAGCCGATCATCCGAACTTCACTAGTTCCGAACAGACCTCTCTCGAGTGATCTACGGTCCTGACTGGGGACCATCAGGAGTGCCGTGAGAAATACGAGAAAAAGAGGACGATCGGGCGCTGGATTCGGAAGACAAGAAACTGTCCACATGGTCCGGGTAAGGTCGTGTAATCACGACAAGTTGCGAAATGAGTGCTTGATTGTTTAAAAATACTAGTATTGCTCTTTATTTATTTGGAGATTCACTGTCTACAAACGGAGAAACAACGGGCTCTCTCTTTGCAAGCAGTGGAGGATAGGTAGGGCAGCAGCCGTGCTTATTTTTTTCTCCCCCACTCAATAATTACTTGAAACTGAACTGTTGTTCGCAAAACTATTGTTTCCTGGAGATTCCCTGTCTGCAAACAGGGAAGAGACCACCCTTTTTGCAGATAGTGAAAAGGGTAGGTAACGCAGATCTTTGCGGACCTACTCATTCTCCCCATTGTTATTTATTGGTCTTTTTGTTATTTTTTTTTGATCCATGAGGTATTCACTGCCTGCAAACAACGTTGAATAGAAATATTCTGTCCAGTCTTTGCACCTAGTGATAAGATAGGCAGTGCTGACTTTTTAGTCCCTCGTTACGAGCCGTCATGTCTGTCTTCTCCCCACTGATTAATAGCCTGTTTAGCCCGGACCGTGTATTAGAGGTGGACCATATAGCCCCACTAGAAGGCACCCCTAATAAGGACATGTTCATAAACTATGGATTAGTCACCATAGCCTATAATAAATTGTGGCACAGGTATACCGAAGAGAGTCAAGACAAACAGTGGCCACTGGCAGGATCCTTTGACCTTGATAAAATAGAAACGTTAGAAATAGCCCTTCGAAATAATAAGACAACGCCAATTATGCTCGACAGTCTCGGTATGTGGCGCAGAGAGGCTATGCAACGACAGAGAAAAGACGAGGACAAACCAAGTAGAGAAATATACCGACAGGACAACCCCAGGACATCGCTACCCACGACTTATCCCCCGACACTATGCAAAAGACGACCAGACTTAGGGCCAGACCAATGCGCTTTTTGTAGGTATGTCGGACACTGGAAAGCCCAATGCCCGACTCTACTGAGCGTGAGTAAAGGCAAAGGGCCGACAGGAACGACAGACCGGCAGTACGAGAAAAAGCGCGAGACAAAGAAGAACCCGACTTACATAGACAGACCAGACAGAACCACCACGTTTGATTATGCCCGATGGCACAGATTTCGCCAGGACAATTTCAGCGGCATGCTCAAGTTCTCCTAGGTCGGGCAACGACAAGACGGGAACCCAGCCTCGTTTCAAATTCACAGACGGAAAGAGATAATTATAACCAATAACTGTTTTATATTCGTCTTGGGTCTTTGTATGTCGTACTTGTACTGTCCCCCGTCTGAGTTTGTGTGTATGTAATGTACAAATCTGCGTCATCCCTCTACACGTGTTTCCGTGTTACTCAACCCCTGTTAGCAGAAACTTAGCATAAAAGCAACCTGGAAAGAAAGAAATGGTAAAACAAAATCCGTAGACCATTAATGAACTTGAACTTTTAATTTAGCACAACAAACAAGGAATAATAACGGTAAACTGTAGAAAATGAAAGTCAAACAGAACATTCGCCCCCCCCCCCCCATTCTGGAACCTTCCAAAGTAGGGCAGGGTTACGGCTACGCCCAACCAACGGCAACCCATATAAGGCGGGCCCGGCCGCCAACTCTTGGTCAGGAAATCTTAACGTATGGGGGAGCCGGAGGAGAGGCAGGAGCCAGCAGCCTGGGCAGTTGTAGGTAGTCCCGCCACATGTCTCCTCAGCCAGCCGCAACGGGCCTGGATAGACTTAAGTAGTCCTGCCACATGTCCAGAGAAGAACGAGGCACCTCTTCCTTTTCTCTTCCGTAACAGCCGCAGCAGCTCTGGACGGCGGGATGTCCTGCACGTACCTCCACAACAATTTGTCCAAGTTGGGCTGGGAGGGAGAGGCGACGCGGACGAGCCTCTCCCACCTCCACCGATAGGAGGTCTCCCAGCCCCCGGCCCGACGCCGAACACCCCCAGTCAGGCGATGGTGCCAATACTTCCACAGCACCGAACACACCATGGTGGCACCCCAGTACTTGCGCAGCACCGAACGTGCAATGGTGACCATATTTTCGGAACACCGAACCTGCAATGACTGCACTGATACTCGTGCCGCGCCGAATGCGCGCCACAGGTGGCCATGCTCCCACAGCACTGAGCACAGGACTTGGGGAACACCGGATGTGGAGAGACCTTCATGCGGGGCGATGAAAAGGAGCGGCATGGAGTGCACCGGGAGAAGGAGACGATGCGAACGAGTCTCCCTCGCCCCCCCCCCCCCAGGTGGGGGCATCACAGCTGCACCCCAGCTGAACGTCCCGCTTTCACACAACAGGGACCTCTTCCGTTCACTCCGAAGGATCTCTCCCACTCTTGCAAACTCGACGAGAGTGGCCCCTGTAGGGCCTCAAAATGGCGTCTGGGTCCGCTGGAAGGCGGGCCCCGGCCACTAGAGTAACTTTGACCAGCAATATAACTCAAACATTTGCCCCCTGGAGCACGAGCCCCCATCTCCGACAGCATCTCCGCAGCCTTGAAGATCCTACAAAGGTCCCCGGCGGAACCTTCGGCCTTTGCAGGCTTCCGGTAAGGGACGGCTGCCTTGATCGCCAACGAAACAAACATGACATTGCCACTCCTTCTGTTAGCATGAATTCTAGAACTGCCGAAAAGGACTCTGGTCCAAACTGCCAGTAATGGGAAACATTTCCCCCTGATGCTGCTTCCGGACTGAGCCGGCCCCGCCCAAAATGGCGCTGGTATCAATCGGAACTTACGAACACCTCGTGGTGTTCCTTCGCACTAAAATAAACTTGATGTTCTGAGATTTTATCCTTTGTACACTTGGCTAGAAAAAAACAAGGAGAACTCACTCGACGAACAGTATGAAAGGATCCCCGTTACAAACGTTGATTACAAATGTACAATGTATTATATTTTTATAACTGATGTAAACCTCATTTACGACGCACACGTACGGTATGCATATAGGAAATCTGATTACCACTATTATGATTATGCTTCTAAATTATGAAAATAAATGCCCCCGAACCCCCAGCCAATTAATAGACGTTTTAGTCTCTTACAAATGAATGAGTAAAACTTTCCGATGTTTTTATTGCTGCAAACGACACCCCCCACTGTACGCACTTTAGCCATTGCCACGACCGGCCAAATACGACCGCACCCTCATAATCCTCATGCTGAAATGATTTTGCAAAATAAAGTTTTTTGAAACTATGGACGGGTATTGCATGCTTTATTTTAAAAAAATGTGGGATCGGTGGGAAAGTTCTTTTCTGTGCACCCTACTCTGCTCTCTCTTTAAGGTTAAAAGAAGATGGTTGCCCAGCCCTGGAGGACGGATCGGATCGACAACACGACACTCCGCCTTCAAAGTACGCGACTGACTCATGAACTCTCGCGTAGAGGAAGACCTTGACTTCCAAGGATGGGTAAAACGAACGGTGTAAATGAGGGAATGTAAAAGGAGGGTGAAATGAAATAATGTAAATGTGATAAAGTACAACGTTCCAAAGTATCAGGGAACGGAGCTGACCCAAGAACCGAAGAACCTTAGAACGCCACAGCGTTGAAAGAGGTTTAAGGATCCCGATAGTGAGATACATCCTTTGACTAGATACCTCGCACTAAGCACCTCTGGTTTCCTTTTTACGTTTCCCCGCACACGACCTATATGGACACACTACCCCCCCCTCGACTCCAGAAACCATATCCCCGGGGACCCTGCCCCGAGGAGGAAAGACGAGTAAGAGGTAAGTAAAGGACTTATGAATCCATGTATTTGAATATGCGCGAATGCTGTCTCCCCCACCCCCCCTTTTTTTCCTCCCTCTGCAGGTTACATCAGAGATTACAGCCGAGGTGTGGCGAAGATCTGAAGCCTTGCCATGTCTAATACACGAAGCGGACTAGCGCCGCAAGGTGGTGTCTAAGCACGCCTGCAAACTACTCACGTATCGAACAAACCCGGAAAATTAGCACAACCTGATAAAAAGTGATCACCCTTAAACCAGACCGGACGAATGAACCCATGTCACGTATGATGCGAAACTATGAGGGAATGTGTGTGTGTGACTGAGGCGTCGACCCAACTGGTCGAAGGACCGAGAATGCGAGAAGTGCGACAAAATGGTACCTCCTTTCTTCTCTCCTTTTTCTCAAGGCACGTCCCCTCTACCCTGTCTAATGCTCAAACTGCATGATTACAAGATTCTAACGCAGACCCGTGAATGCCCTTTACTGTGTAATGCACTAAATAGCCTTTCTTGAATACACTGCCACCCTCTCTGTTGCACGTGTACTATTTAGCCTGCCGTTGCGCTCTCTCTCTCTCTCTCTCTCTCTCTCTCTCTCTCTCTCTCTCTCTCTCTCTCCCTCCCTCTATTTTTGCACTCCCACTCTTCCGAGTGATTAGCCCCGAAATTGGCAGACTGCCACCCCTAGCACACCACCTAATTGGCTTCAAATACCGTCAGTATTTGCACAAAAACTTGTCTTTAATACAATCACCCTGAGGCCGCGTCATTACCTCTCCTTTTCCGCTAGAAGTCAATGAACCGAGGTTGGGCCGTAAGGGAAAGGACAGGTAAGACGACAGAGGTTCCCTAATCTGGCCCGAAATAAGGGAACTACATGTCGACGGCTCCTATGGTATAAAACAAGGACCTCAGAATACGCGACCCTCCCCTCCCCGAATTGTCGCAATACCCAAACCGGAAAAATGATCACCCCTGTTACCTCCCCTGTATCAGCCGCCCAAAAACTGGAATTATGAAACTACCCCTCATTTCCGGTTGTGAGAGATGGGTCGATTTATGCCCTTACCACAAGTTTCCTATGTCCCTGGTTGTTCCCCATAAAACCCCTGTCCTTCCTAATTAAGTAATCGGGCTGTAAAAGGTTACGTAGGATCCAGAGTGATGTTTTACAAGGTTAACAGACTAGTCCAAGGTAAAGAAATCATCGAAATGAACCCCGTAGTAGTTGAAAGGCAGGATGCATCGATAGAAAGGAAATGTTTAGCCATGTTCGTCTCTCAGCAAAATACCTGTGTAGTACCATGTTGACGACTCACAGTACCCTTTGTAAATGTAAAACTCTAGAGAACGGCATATCTTTGCCAGGTTCGTCTCACGAAGGTGGGTCACCATCAGATGAACTGTCGTGACTGTAATAAATAATTGTAAAGGAAAGTCATAGTAAATCCAACAGGCCCGTCACCGGTCATTCATATGTCAGTTGTGAACACTAATATAACGGGCATTTTTCATTCTTTGCCTGGAGCTGGGAGAGAAATAGACTTTTTGATTATCTTCATCTGCAAATTCTCTAAAGACTGTCTTTTCAAACTTGTTTAAGGGTACTGCTGTTGGAGGAGAGAAGGACCGGATGTGGGAGCACGAGGCCTGACTGCAGACTAAGGAACACCTGCGACATTAGCCAAGGCGAGACCACGACAGAAAAGAGCTGCAGGACGAGGCACTGTTTTCGACAACATGAGAAGAAAGGGTCGACCTGATGCCCCTGCTCGATGTCCAGTGTCTGTCGACAAGTCCCCGCTCTCTGAATTCGGTCACACGCCCGCCTATTTGAAGTCTCTCGTTCCCCTAGTTTGTTCCTAATTTGGCCTTGCTCCATCCCCCTTTTCCTCTGACCTACCCTATGGACTGTTTTGTACGCTCTTCTTCCATCTGAACTTTCTGACAAACACCTCAAAGGACACAGGGCGAAAAGGACCTTTCCGACCAGAAACGCGAGGAAAGGGTCGTGCCCTGCAACGCAGAACTTAGAACAGAGCTGGACTTGTAGCTCCACCGCCGGTGCTCAACAGCGCCAACGAAAGGCAACAAAGAATGATGAGAACTCGTTAAACTTCGAACATTTGACATCCCCAATCGCCGTTTCTGCTCGACCTCATTTCTCTCCCAGCCGCCATTGTATTGATCATGCTCCAATCCGAACATGATATATATGTAATAACCTGCCAGTATGGAATATACTTGCTGCTCTCGCTACAGAATCGTTTTTGTATTACATTCCTATGACTTTCCTGCTGAACAAATTGATCAAAGTTTATCCAATAGGTCCACCTCCTAAAAACTAGAAATGTTAAAATGTATTATTTACAACTCTTTTCATCTAGGGTACCTACCGTTTTCTTTCTCATGCCCACCACAATAGAACCGAGTAGAAAATGAACCAGCAAGATGTCTTGAATATGTTAAAGGGAGGACTGTTGAAAATTAGTACGTTTTGGTGAACATTATCTGCGCCATCTTGCCTCTTCCCCTGATGCCACACTTTTGTCGTGCGCGCCCGCCATTTTTTTAGATGCCCCGATCAGAACGAACCCTTTTGCATGCCACTGGCCCCTGACATAGCCCTTCACCTTCACTAAGCCTGCACGCTGACCACCCCCTGCTTGCACCTGCCTTGAGTCATAAACCCCTCTTCGGCGCTGCTCTGCCCCAGGCCCTCATCCTGTTCCCAGCGCGACACCTCCCTGCTTCCCTTTCATGATCTCCGGCCCTTAGATGCAAACCCCCTTCTTCCCGTGTGCCCGTTTTGTCTTCCCCGTTCCCAGGCCGACACCCAGCTCTGCCGATACTGTTCCTTGCCCCTCCCCGTACAATAAAAAGCTTCCTCCATCAAGGGATCCCCGGGTTGATCAAAGCCCCCCCCCCCCCGCCCTACGAGATCCGATCGAACCCCGCACACTCCGTGAATCGGCGGAATATCCAGCTGCGCGATGATCATCACCTGTTGTGAACGGGGCGGGGACTTCCACTGTAACCTTGTGTGGGAACGGGCCTGAAAGGGGGGGGATCTGAGGATGTCTTTCTGTACATCAAAGTATCGACGAGAATATGTTACATGCAATAAAAAGATAAACTTGTGTATAAGAGGCCAGGCCTCAGGGATGCAGTTAGAGCACCTCAGAACCATACCTTCTGCCGGTTTTGTTGTGTTCTCCTCCGGAGAGAATAAAAACCTTGTTTCCTGCTTTCCAGTCTCCAGCGCCTGCCTCTTCATTGATTAAATAACTAGAGGGTCACAGAGGCAATACCGCCGGGCAAATATCGATTGTCCCCGACCCGCCTCAGGTTTTAACAACATCCTGATTTTGAAGATGGGCTTTTGTTCGCATAAACCTCGCTGATCTCAACATCCTTTGAAGAATTGAATTTGGACGTTGGGTTCCACTTTTACATCGCCTTGAACTTTTGTGGCCCGCCCTGAGACGGACCGGGGGCTTGGTTGCTCGGCAGGCCGGGGAGTAGTTTAACAACAACGGCTGAAGGGGTCTCCTCTCGATCGACCCCAGTTTGACTTTCAGTTTCGTTTTCTACTCCCGGCTCGGACTGATGGAAGCGCTGCCCTGATCGACCCTCGGCCGGCCTGGTGTTTCTACACTGCTTTGTGCTGTCCCTGCTGAGTGCCTTAATTCCAGCTCTCTTGGCGTCATTGCTAATTTGATCCGGTTTCGTTGTCTGCTTGGCCACTCTACACCCGGCCATTTTTACCAGGTAGCGCGGGCCCCTCCGGGGTCCCTTCTCCACTATTGCCACCAGACCTGATACTGAGAGGCGCAAGATTAAGACACCTTTCCGTGGGGGACAGACCCACACGAACATTATGGATCATTACTCTCAGTTAAATGGGTCCCTCGGCGGTGCTGGTCGCACTTCTGACGATCCTAAGGCTGATTCTGCAGCGACATCGGAAATATCGTTGCAAGACGTCATGGGTGCCATTACCAGCATGGAGGCCTCCATGGGACAGCAGTATGAGGCCCTTGCCTCTAAGATTGACACGGTGGCCATCGACATCACGCTGATTAGAGCGGACTTGGCGAAGACTAACGAGAGGGTCAAATCGTTGGATTTGAAGACTTCCAGTCTTATTACGGATGTCACAGATGCTCAGACTGAGATCGGTAACCTGCGTTCCTCTCACGACATGATGGCTCGTCACCTTGAGGATTATGAAAATAGGGCCCGTCGTAACAATGTACGCCTTATCGGCGTCCCTGAGAGTCCCGAGATGCCTGCAACCGACCTTCTTGTGGAAGATCTGGTCACGAATTATCTCGCTCCCACCGGACTTAGCAAATTCTTTGCTGTTGAACGGGCCCATCGAGTCCCAGGCGGGAAGGCGAAGCCTGGTGCCCCCCCGAGGCCCATCATTGCCAGACTATTCCACTTTAGGGATAGAGACACTATCCTTCAAGCCTCGCGGGACAAAGGCCCTGTGAAATTCGAAAATGCCTCCGTGACCTTTTATCCCGACTTTACACCGCTCGTTCAGAGGCAGAGGCTGGGATTTCAGGGAGTAAAGAGGCGGCTGCGGGACTTGGGCCTTAAGTACACCATGTTATTCCCGACCAGACTTCGGATCGAATATGGGGAACGTACATTTTTCTTTGATCGTCCGGACAATGTGAGTGACTGGCTTGACTCGTTGCCCAAGAGAGACGATCGACCTGGGTACCCCGGTGGCACCGACGGTGGCGCGCCAGAGTGAAAGTGACACCGCGGATCCTGGCGTCCAAACTTTTCTACTATTTCAGCTGAGTCTGGACATTGGTTCTTTTGTTTTTAGTCTAGATTGGCCCGAGGGTGGCGGGGGGTGAATGGGGACTCTTCCTCCTCCTGGGTTCTTTGTGTAGATTAGTTTAACGATGGGGCGACAGGCACACTGCAAGTTGGGGTGGCTTATGAGTCATATGTAGGGGTGCAGGGAGGGGGGTGTTGTAACGGGCTTAAGTTGGGGGATGGCGGGGATGTGTGTGTGTGTTTCTTTTCATTCACAAGGCATCGTATTGTTTTCTTCCTTTGCTCTGGTCAGTGGGTCTTGTGTGGGTGTCGCTCTGCCTATTTCTTGGGGATGGGGGGTGGCGAGTTGAGACTGCTGTCCTGGAATGTCAATGGGTTGGGAGACAGGATAAAGCGAGGGGTCGTGTTACGGTCCCTTAGACGCCATTCTCCCGATATTGTCCTTTTGCAGGAAATGCATCTAATAGGTAACGCATGTCAGGCCATAAATAGACGTGGATATCGGCTGGTGGCTCACTCTGGGTTTACTTCTGGTTCCAGAGGGGCGGGCATTCTTATCCGGTCTTCTCTCCCTTTTGAAATTGATGAAGTGACGCTTGACGACAGGGGGCGCTACGCGGCGCTCACTGGTAGATGGGTGGGGAAGACACTGTCCATACTTTCTGTGTATATCCCTCCGGGCCTACCGGCCTCGACTTACGCTGATCTTGGCAGGGTTATATTGGGGCTTCCTGAGGGCCTCCTGATTCTAGGTGGGGATTTTAATTCTGTTGTCTCTGGCACTTCTGATCGTTGTCCCCCTAGGGATTTGCCTAGGTCCCAAATGTGGCTGAGTGACTTGCTCAAAACCTTCGGGCTAATAGACAGTTGGAGATTGATGCACCCCACGCAATTACAGTACACTTTCCATTCTGGGGCCCATGGCAGTCTCGCCAGATTGGATTACTTCTTAATGCCATCGGTCCAGTCCTCCTCCCTTCGAGAGGTTCGTCAACTTCCTAGGGGTATTTCTGGACATTCCCCTCTGTGGCTGAGTTTTGAGGTCGGGCGGGCAGTGAGGGTAGAGTTGCCCCGATTAATCCCTGGTACTTCCGCAATCCCAAAACCCGTTCTGAACTTGTGAAAGCTATTGACCATTATTTCGATGAAAATGTGGGGTCTGTTTCCTCTGCTGTTTCATTGTGGGAAGCCTTTAAGACGGTTGTTCGTGGGCAGTCCCTGTCGCTGATTGCCGCCGCCAAAAGGGCTAATAATGTGGAACTTGTACACTTGGAAACCGAAATAACTGCACTTGAGGATGATCTTGAATCGGGAGTCTCTCGCGCAAAGCTGCACTCCCTCGGTTTGAAACAAGCCGATTATAGAGCCCTTGTGACTGATGCGGCGAAAGTGATGTACAGAGAGCAACAGGGTAGGTTGTATGATGTGGGAGACAAGGCTGGTCGATTGCTTGCGTGGTTGGACAAGAAAGAGAGAGTGAATCGTGTTGTTCCGGTGATTGTTAGGCCTGCTGGGGAGCGTGTTACGGACCCAGTTGGGATTGTTCAGTGTTTTGTAGACCACTTTAAGATTGTGTACGCCTCGGTCTGTGGTAGAGATGAGGAAGACTCTTGCTTGCTGTTGCGGGATATCGCATTGCCCTGCCTTTCTGACGCCGACAGAGACCTCATGGAGGCTCCGCTCACAGTAGTTGAAGTTGCGGTGGCTATACATTCCCTCCGTTCCGGCAAGGCAATGGGCCCCAATGGTTTACCCATTGAACTGTACAAGCTGCTACCCGACAAAATGACGCCCTACTTAAGGGAGATGTTTCTTGAGGCTTTGGAGTCTGGTTCTCTTCCCGCTGATCAACGACTTGCTACCATTGTAGTTATCCATAAGGAGGGTAAGCCGCGGGATCGTTGTACTTCGTACAGACCTATCTCTTTACTTAATGCCGAACCCAAAATCCTAGCTAAATTGTTGGCTAATCGCTTGATTAAGGTGATCGCAGACTTGATCCATCCAGATAAATCCGGTTTCATTCCACATCGCAACACCGCCCTTAATCTACGCAGACTCCATGGAGTTCTCGCGAGAGCTGGGACGCTCACAGAGCCGGCCATTTTGGCTTCCCTTGACTCTACCATGGCCTTCGATACCATCAAGTGGCCCTACCTTTGGGCGGCCCTCTCGAAGTTTGGGTTTGGGCCGGTGTTCATCGCTTGGGTGAAACTCCTTTACGAGAGGCCTTTGGCTCAGGTGGTAGTTAACGGGAAAGTGTCCAGTGTTTTTACACTTGGGCGTGGTACCCGACAGGGCTGCCCGCTGTCTCCGCTGCTTTTTGCCATCGCTTTAGAACCCTTGGCGGAGTGGCTCAGTTGGGAGCCTTCAATGCGGGGCATTCGGTGGTCACCCGATTTTTAGGATCGAATCTCACTATACGCGGATGACATCCTTCTCTACCTCACCTCCCCTCGGAAGTCCTTGTATGTACTTTTTGATGTTCTGACCTCCTTCGGGAAGAACTCGGGTCTCATTATTAATTGGGCTAAATCCTGTGTGGTGACGGTCTAGTCTTTAGGGCCGGAACCGGAAGGGTGCCGGCGGAAGCGGAAGGCGGCCATCTTGTCAGGCGCCGACCGCGGCAGAGAAAGAAGCGGTGTTTCCCGGCGCTCCGGGTGAATAAATATATAGCATACCTCCTAACCCTGAGTGGTATACATTTATTTGCACTCCCACAGTGGCGACGAGTGGTGCTCTCCACGGCGGCTCCCATTCTACAAGGAGTTCGCCGCGGTGACGAGAAACACGCGAAGGACGTCCCCGCCCTCACGAGGAGCGTCCATTCCGGCCCGGAGCGCGGCAGAGGACGGCGATAGGCGCCAGTGACGCCCGCGCCACCCCACATGTACCAGTGGCCAGCAGGGGGCCTCATATGCAGTTATCCTCGGACAAACACATCAAGTCCCCTCATAAGAGCACGTGGAAGGGTTTGAGCCTAGGCACAGGTGTCCACTCTACCAGGGACAGTCACGTGGCTTGGATCCCAGAGTGCCACACAGCCAGCCCAAGGAAAGACGAGCCGGAGAGGGACACAGAGGTACAGTTCTCAGAAATAGGTGAAGGGGAGCACACCACCCCGTGGCATTGAACCCTAAGCAAAGCTGGCGGAGCTCCTTGTCCGGAGAGGCAAGTCGGAGAGTGACGGTGGTGCTGGGCCACGTCCCCAAAGAGACACGGACACAGAGTCAGGAAGTGCGTCGGCCGGAGGGAGCAGTGGGGTTAACGCAGACCAACGCCAAGCTCCAGGTAGCCCCCCCCAACCGCGACAACACAGTTCCAGCTAACCCCACCGTGGTCAGAAAAATGGCGGCGCAATCCACATCTCTCACGCAGATGGTTCCATTCCTTCCTTCCAGAGGGGAGCCGGCGATGCACTGGGAAGACTGGAAGAGGTACTTCCAGAACTATTTGGAGGCACTTGAAGAGGAGAGCGGAGCGGCGTACTCAAGTAAGCGGAGGTTGAAGATACTACTGCACAATCTGGGGCCGGAAGGCATTAGAGTGTTCGACACCATCGTGAAAGGGCAGAGAGCCAATGATGATGATGATGTCTTCAGCCACGCTATTTCAGACCTGGATGCGCACTACAGACCGGTCGTGTGCGTGGCTATTGATCGACACAGTTTCTTCCACAGGAAGCAGGGTGGAGGTGAGACAGTGGATGAATATGTGGCGGCGCTCCAAAAACTGGCCCTCACATGCAAATTTGGTCTTCTCCACGATGAGCTCATCTGTGATCAAATCATCATGCACACTACGAGCACGCACGTTCAAGAGAAGCTGTGGGTGAATGGTGATGCGCCCTTGAAGGAAGTTTGGGCCATGGTGAAGAAGGCGGAGATGTCGAAAAGATGTGCGCAAGCAGCTAGGAAAGACACAGGGGGCACCCAGACTGTGTGCAGGATAATGTCAAACAATAGAGGAGAGAAGACTAAGCAGAAGGACACGACAAGGAGTCAAGACAACAAAAAGGGTCTGCAACAGTACGGAGGGGCAGCCCAGAAAGCAGGCAGAGGCGGAAGGCTAAGTTGTTACCGGTGCGGGAGCACAGCGCATTTGGGGAATGACAAGGCATGCCCTACATTTAGAGCAAAATGCTCATACTGTAGTACCTTCGGTCACTATGAGAAGGTATGCCGTCGTAAGCCAAGAGGGACCACAGTCAGGTACGTGGACCAGGAACAGCAGGAAGATGAGGCTAGCCGAACGGATGAGGACGACCAGCAAGAGTTTCTATACATTGATGCCCAAATACTAGACGTAGGAGGCACGGAATCGGACAAACCTAAATTGGACATGCAGATAGGAAGAGTGCCCATAGAAATGATTGCGGACAGCGGAGCACCCATCTCCATAATCCAAAGACAAGTGTGGGACAGAGAATTCATGGCAAAGGTGAAGGAGGAGCTACGACCAATGGATATACGACCAGTCACGTATACGGGGCAGAGGATACCGATGCTAGGGTACTGCCCTTTGCTGTTTGAGTTCAGGGGTCGACAGGCCATGTGTAAGCTTTACGTGGCGGAGAAAGGCCCGTCTGTGCTCAGTTGGAAGGACCAGGGAGCGTTGGGGATACAACTCAACCCTGGAGGAGTGGAGAAGATTCTGTTGATGGACATGGATCAGAACTGTGACACAGGAGCATGGCGCAGGGAGTACCCCAAGGTGTTTGATGGACAAATAGGTGAACTGGTCAAATACCAACACCTTATCAAATTGAAGGAGGGAGCCACGCCTGTGGTGCACAAGGTACGGAACATCCCGCTCAGATGTCGGGAGGCAGTCCAAGCGGAATTGGACAGACTGGAAAAAAGCGAGGTCATACAAGCCATAGAAAGCTCGGAGTGGCTCTCGCCCTTAGTGGTGGCCCAGAAACCGAATGGGAAGGTGAGGCTGTGCATCGATCTGAGGGAATTGAACAAAAACATCTTGGTCGACAAATTCCCTCTTCCCCGCATCAACGAGATGTTGGCGAAAACGAAAGGTATTAGGTGGTTCTCCACGTTGGACTTGTCCTCAGCTTACCACCAGGTGAAACTCCATCCCTCGTGCAGCCACCTCACATCTTTCATCACCCCTTTCGGTTGCTACAAATTTTTCAGGATGCCATTTGGGCTAGCATCTGCAGCTGCTGTGTTCCAAAATCTAATGCATAGACTTTTCAGGAAGATCGAGGGCGTCCAGTTCTTCCAAGATGACATCCTGATCATGGGAACATCCAAACAGGACCACAATGAAAAATTGCATCAGGTACTACGCACCCTGCAGGCAAACGGATTGACGGCAGAATGGTCCAAGTGCAAGCTGGGGGTGCCATCAGTAACGTACCTTGGACATGAGGTGAGCGAGAGAGGAATTGAGCCAAAGAGGACCAACATGCAAGCAATCGTGGACGCGCCAGCACCAGAGAAGAAGGAGGATGTCAGATCATTCCTGGGGATGGCGGAGTACTATAGCAAATTTATTCCCAACTTTGCCACTAAAACTCATTGCATGCGCCAACTACTTAAGGAAAAGAATGGCTTCCAATGGCGAGAGGAAGAACAGGAAGAATTCGAAAACTGAAACAAGAACTCAGTACGACGATACCGCTAACAGGGTTTGATCCTGATGCCTACTCTATCCTCACCACTGATGCCAGTGAAAAAGGCCTGGGGGCAGTGTTGATGCAGAAATCGGAGAAGGGAGAGTTGTCCACCATCAGTTTTGCATCAAGATCTTTGGCGCCGAATGAAGAGAAGTTTAGCGTCATTGAGAAGGAGATGTTGGCAGCGGTGTGGGGAATGGAGAGATTCAGGCAATACCTGTGGGGAGCAAAATTCCTGGTGAGAACTGACCACAAGCCATTGGTAAAGGTACTGACATCATGTGGCCATGCCCACGCCACTCCCAGAATAGCCAAAATGACATTGAGACTTTTGGATTTTGTGTACGACGTGGAGCACATACCAGGGCCACAAAATAAGGTAGCGGACTTCCTGAGCCGGGCAGCAGCAAAGGAGGGAACAGACACGCAAGAGACCCCAAAATGGGAGGGTTACGTGGTGGCCACAGTCCAGGACATGGAAGGAGTAATAAGTGCCCAAGAGTGGGAAGAGGCGTACAAATTGGACGAAGATCTGGAAGCAATAAAGGGGTATGTCGTCCATGGATGGCCTGAGAAGAGACATCTCAGAGAAACATTACGGAGGTACTGGGAAGTGCGGGACGAGATGTCACTGGGAGAGAATCCGGTGTTCCTGTTAAGGGGTGGCAAGGTAGTCCCCCCCCAAGGGGTGATTGACCATCTACTAGCATTGCTGCACGAAGAACACCAGGGAATCACAAAGACCAAAGCCTTGGCTAGACAGATGTACTGGTGGCCAGCCATCGACTCCCAGGTAGAGAGATACGTGAGGCAATGTGAGTCGTGCGCAAGGGCCGACAAATCACAAAGTATAATGAGACCTCCTTTGGGACGATTCCCTATTCCAGAAGGACCCTGGGAGATGGTGTCTGTTGACATCATGGGACCCATTCTTGACAAGGAAGGACTGCAAAAATATGTGGTAGTGTTGATTGACAAGTACTCCAAGTGGCCGGAGATTGATGTGCAGGAAGTTATGGATACTGAAGCCGTCATTTCTTTCCTCACAAATGCGTTCCTCAAGGAGGGAATCCCGAAGGTGATTATCTGTGACAATGGACCACAATTTACGTCTGCGAAATGGGAAGCGTTTGTGTCAAGAAATGGCATTGAGGTCAAGCACACACCTGTATATCATCCCTCAGGGAATGGACAAGTTGAACGTTTCAACAGGGTGATCATGGGCACAATTCAAGCGGCCATCAACGATGGATTGGACTGGGAGAAGGAGTTGCCAAAAATGATATGGGCCTACAGGATCACTCCGGGAAGTACGGGTTACAGCCTGTTCAAAGTGCTAAGGGGAAGAGAACCTTTCACAAAGGACAATGCAGTGTGGAGGAAGATGGTTGTGCAGAGCAAATGGTCTCCAGCGGTGGTCAAAAGAAACTTGCAAAGAGCACAGGAAACATATACTGAACATTTCAACAAACGACATGTAGTCCAAGGAGCGACATTGGATAGAGGCGATTGGGTGAGGGTGGAAATATCTACGCTCAAAAGAAAGGGGGAAAGCAAGTTCACACCACCCTTACAAGTATTAGAACCATATGCAAGATCGGCACTGCTAAGTGATGGTAAAGTGTGGTCGCAGGACAGAATGGCTAAATGTAGCAAGATCTTGTATTGGAGAACGGATGGAGGCGAGGAGATAGAGAATGTGGAGACAAGTAAAGAAGGACGTGGAGGACAGAGAAACGAGCAAGTGGAAGGAGGCAGACCGCAGGTGGAAGATGGAATGAGAGATGATGACGAAGAGGTCCGAGGACATCAGGAAGAGAAGGGCGAAGATAGAGAAGAGAAAGGAACTGGGGAGATTAGCGTGAAGGCAAGAACCGTGGAACGGAGGTCAGAAGGACAAAGCAGAGAACTAAGCGAGGGAGTGAAGGTGACGAGAGCCGGAAGGAGGGTGAGAATTCCAGAGAGATTCAAGGACTTTGAGTTGGACTAACAGTAAGACTTAGTGCTTGTTATTGTTGTGTAAAGGGGGAGATATGTGGTGACGGTCTAGTCTTTAGGGCCGGAACCGGAAGGGTGCCGGCGGAAGCGGAAGGCGGCCATTTTGTCAGGCGCCGACCGCGGCAGAGAAAGAAGCGGTGTTTCCCGGCGCTCCGGGTGAATAAATATATAGCATACCTCCTAACCCTGAGTGGTATACATTTATTTGCACTCCCACATCCTGCGTCTACGTTTTGGCGGGAGATCTCCCTCCATTGCCTCGTAGATTTCCAATTCAGGTAACTGAGACCGGCTTTAAGTACTTAGGGATTTACGTCTCCTTGGACCCCTCTGTGCGCTACGAGTGTAATTTGTTACCCCCCTTCAGCGGCTCAAGCTTGATGTTGCACGCTGGCGTGGGTTGCCGTTGTCACCACTCGGTAGAGCGGCGCTTTTTAAAATTATGTCGTTGCCTCGATTTTTATACGCACTTCAAAATTCATTTGACCCAGTTTCTTCGGGTTATTTTCGTGAAGTGGAGGCCCTACAGAGACGACTGGTCTGGGATGGGCGAGCGCGTATTGCTCTTTCCAAACTCACGCTTCCGTGGTATGATGGTGGTATTGCCCTCCCAGATATCAGGCGTTATTACTGGGCTTCTCAGCTGAGTGCGATCAACTACACGACTTATGCTCCCGGCCCTGTCCCGGCTTTTTCCATGGATAAATTCCTTCTGCCAGGAGGGACTTTCAACAGGGCGTTGTATTCCAAGGGACTCTATGGAGCACTGACCGGTCCCACTAAAATTGCCGTACGGGTGTGGCAGGGTGCGAATGCGGCATTGGGGTGGTTTGGTAGATTTACCCGCGCGACCCCTTTGTATGATTCTGAATGTTTGGGACATCTGTGGAGAACGAAAGGCCTTGATAAATGGGATATGATTGGTATAAGCAAGGTAGGTGATCTATGGACGAAGGGTACCGTCAAGTCCTTCGATGTGTTGAAAGCGGAGTACGAGCTTGGTGACACGGAATTCTTCAGGTATGCCCAGGTCCGTCATGCTCTACTGTCAGTTTTTGCTGTGGGTGATGATATTCCTGAATCCTCCCCTCTCGAGGATCGCATCCTTGATGGTTATGTGCCCGACAGCACGATTTCACTGATCTATAAGAAACTGATTAATAATAGAGCTGATTTGCTAGTGCGCCTTAGGGCTTTGTGGAGTGCTGACGGACTAGAACTGGATGACGAGGACTGGCAATCTGCTTTGTCCTCGCCTAAAGAAGTTGCTATTCCTGCTCGCCTTAGGTTCGTCCAGCTTAAGATCCTCCATTGTGTGTATGTTACTGGTCTGTGTCTGGTTCGTATGGGTTGTTCTTTGGACGGGTTGTGCAAGCGTGGTTGCGGTATGTCTGGCACCTTCCTCCACATTCTATGGGAATGTCCGGAGGTGGTCGAGTTTTGGTCTCGAATACATGTGGTGATGGGCAGAGTTACTGGCGTGTCGCTGCAGCCCGAAGCTAGGCGTTGTCTGCTGAATGTCTGGGAACCTAATGATTACAACACAGCACAGATCAACTGGGCGACCCTTGGTAATATGGCGAAGAGGGATATCGCTCAGCTCTGGGGATCCCACAGGCCACCCACCGTATCAAAATGGAAGAGAACAAACATGGATTGGTGCATGTTTCGGGAGAAGACTGTGTACCTATCCCGGGGCAGGCCCAAGAAATGGGGTAGGATCTGGTCTCACTGGAATGCATACCGTGGAAATATATGTACTCCCCCACAAGATGTATATCCCGATGCCTCCTTGTCCCCCTAACTGGCATTCCGATTTCTGTTATAGATAGTATTACTGCCTGTTTCCTCGCCTACCCCTCCCTCCCCACAAATGTTGATTATATTGTCTGAACTGTGCACTAGGGCTCTGCCTACATGGACTCATGGTCATGCCTTACTGTATTTTTGCCTTGTGAATTTGTTAATTTGTTTATTTGATTGTTTAAAAAAAAATGTAATACCCAAATATTTATAGAATTTCACAGTTTCAATATGTAACCCATTAATCTTCTATACTCTTGTCTGATTTTGTACCACCAATCGCCATTATTTTGATCTTATTGGCATTCACTTGTAAACCATCAGCATGAATATAATTATAAAATGAATCTCCTAATCTTCGATGAAACAAATAAATAGCTTTTGCTTTCTACACTTAGGTCTTTCTGCCAATAGAGCCAGTAAGGTCAAGTTTGTGGTCGTTGACTCGCTCTTTCGAAAGCCAGTTTGGAATGTTGGAATAAAATTTTCTTTCGAGGCCCATTCTTCCAGGTCATTCAGGAAACAGTTTGAGAAGATTTTTACTCCATATCTGTTAGGGTGATTAGCCTACAACTTGCTGGGTTGTCTTGTGTACCACTTTCATAGATCGGATGTATTATGCTTCCCTGCCATGACTCGGGGACCATTTTAGTTTTAATCACATCATTAAACAAAGTTGTTAAAATCTCTGACCAAATATCGAGCTTAGCTTTAAAGATTGAATTCGGGCTTCCATTGGGGACAGTGGTGCACCATTTGATCGAAGCCTGCTTATTGCCATTTTTACTTGTTCCATTTGCCATATTGTTGTAAATGAATCTAGGACCCTAGTGTAATTTTTCCCGATTCATGCCCTTATATAGTTATAGATTATCAGATCCTTATATAGGCATAGAAATCATTACCATATTTAGACTGAGCCTATGCAGCCCAAATACGGCATGGCTACTTCCACTAAGTTCCAAGAATCAAAAACGATTTCATAGAGAAACCCGCCTTCAGCAGCTAGGGACTTCCCCTTGCCTGAATACTAATTTATCTAGGAAATCATGGAGTTTTCGAAGAACTGAGTCTTTTATGACGTTATTAAGTCCAATCACACGTCAAACTCGGCACCTTCAAAGTATAAATATGCCTAGATTTGCCCAGACATACACACAGTGGTTTGGAGCAGATCAACTAACTACTTGCCCGACGCCCTGCAGCAGCAAGTGCTGAAGGAAGCCGACCCTCCAGTTGACGCACTCAGAGACGCTGTCTTTTCTCCTGCCGAGAAATCCAGCTCCAGTGTTTCCAGGCTACCTTTGCGGGTTGCTGAGAAATCGAGTCCTGAGAGAGAGATACAAGACCTCCTTCATTCTAAATCAAGGTACGGAGCTGATTAGACCCTTAGAGAATCCTTGGACAGATTCGTGCAGAGGAATACTAAACTTAAGCTACTTCTTACTTACTTCTTCCCTTGTTCTAGACTTAGGTTAGGTACACCGGGGTAGGCGTATTTTAGAAGCACCAGTTGAGTACTTTTAGTCATTATTTTATCACTGTATGTTTTTTATATGTTTTAGGCAACTTATGGGCTTAGAAACCATATCATGCTTTTACAGTACTACTTTATAATACTTTTCGTATTATATGCCCTGTACTTTATAACCAGTATTATGATTGTAGCAGTACATTTCTTATGCTTGAGAAAGAAGACTGCCCAATAAATACTTTTTATTGAAAACGCCTGTCTCTCTATTTTCTCAGCACCTCTGGTGAAACGAAGCATGCACGATTGACTGAGTAAAATAGCTATCTATTGTTTCCGCGACTCTAGAGATTGACTTCTTATTCTTGGGAAACAAAGTTGTCAGGTTTATGCGGTTGTCAGAAACTAATCCCTTCTTGTGAATTCGAGAAAGTTTCTAGTGACCTCTGAGCTAGCTGGCACTCACAATTAAGTTTAATATATTCTGTAGTGTTAGAATTGGGGGTCTCTGGTTAGCGCAAGTATTCACTTGTGACAAGCAGGGACCCTCTTCTCTAAGTCAGGGCGAAGGATGACCCCTTAGAATTACCCTTGCTCACCCTCTAGGTGCGTGGCGTGAGCATCCAAGGCTATTCTTCAGGCTTTATGGAGTTAAGCATTTGTAATAACACACACAGTAACATGTACCAATCCCCCCACAAATGGACACCAGGCTGTGAATATATAAAAATACGTTCTTTATGTAAAAATATATATATAAATCAGATCAGACTCATCCCAAGACCAATATAACGATTTCTGTTAGGCCACAAGATCATAGAAAAATGGCAAGTGTTCTTTTGAATTAATAGCTGCTTCCTTTTAGTCTCTTTTGCTCAAAATAGTTCTTTTTGTGGCAGTTCAGTTACTCTTTTAGAAAGGATAATGCCACAGTTCTTGTTATGCAATAATGGGGGCCTCTTGCCCCGTTCCTGGAAGGTATGGCGCTCCCAAGCGCCTTTGTGGGCTTCGCAGCGCTCCTCTGTGCTCCACATGGAAGAAAACCCCGGGCCCTACCAATGCTCACGCATCTCGCGGTGTGGGTTGAATGGAGACCAGAGAGGGGCCTCGGGAAACCCTAGGCCTTTTCCGGAGGTGGGGGCTGAGCTGTGGAGCAGCAAGCAGGCGATGAGAGGAGCCTGGAGGAACCCCGGGCCTTTTCCAGAGGTGGGGGTTCCTGGCTGCAGTGAGGAGTAGGGAGGCGATGAGAGGAGCCTCTTGGGCACAGGGAAGACTGATGGGGAAATAAAACGTTGTGGGCCCGAGCCCGGTTTGAATTCCTTCCTTGGGGGGACGAGTTGTACATGGGCAGTGCGACTCGTCTCTGGCAGTGTCTCCGGGTTTCAGTCTGCAGCAGGTGGGTGCACACAGGCGGGCCCGGCCCACGACCCCGGTACAGATGGTACTGGGGTCTCCCAACAGGGGGGCGGCGCGGCCTGCAAACGCCTCGGGTTGGCGAGCGGGGACAGCAGGGCACGGTCCTTCGTGTGGGCTGCAGTCCAGGCTTAGGTCACCAGCCTGGAGGAAATTCCGGCGGGAGGGGCGAGAGCACTTCAGCCGCTCCAGTGGCAGGCAGGGGCAGAGGAGCAGGCAGCCTGACCCGGGGGCAGAGAGCGACTCCAAGGAGCGAGGCTCTCACGGGTAAAGGGCAGGCATGCTCCCGAGTGCCACAGCCCTAGGAGGGGGCGATGAGGGGCGCAGTCTTACTCCGGCGGGAGGCACACACGGCTGGCAGATAGAAACGAGCGAAGGCACAATGAACCCACTGGTCCTGGGGTTCAGTTCAGGGGGCAAGCTCAGTCAAGCCCTTGGAGAAAGTTTCTAGCACAAGTCAGCAAAGTCTTTTCAAAGTCTTTTCCTCTCCTTCCTCAGCAAGGCAGACAGCAGGCCGGTCCTTCCAGCTTCTTCTTTTCCTTCTAGTTGGGCAGAGGTTCGTTGTGGGAAACAGGATTCTGATTTACAAGGAGCAGGGCTCCTACTTTTATACCGCATTTCCTTTGTTCTTCCAGCCAGGGGGGCCTTTGCATAGCTTCATTCAGTTTCTGAGTACTATGTTGGGTGTGCTCTGGTGTCTTCTTTCAGTGTGAGGGGCAGGCACATCAGACGCTCCACAGGAGGTGGAACCAGCATTGTGTGGACAGGGGCAGCCAGGAGTACCTTGTTGACAGTGCATTCACCCTTCCTGGGCCAGTTGCAGGCTGAGCCATCAGTCGCTCCCTAGGGGGCGGAGCCAGCATTGTGGTGGCAGAGCACAGCCCTATTAAGAGTCCAGGGGCACTCCCACCTCCCATTAAGGTGTAATCCTCGCATTCACCACCTGTCATCCCCCAGCCCTGTCACTCACATATCTCAGACAGTCAGATATACATACTAGCAGAGGCGGGCTGAAATGGTTAGGCAAGCAAATGCTAGCTTTCTAAAAGTAGCATTTGCAAACACAGGATATTAAAATAAACTTTACTGAAAGAAGTATTTTATTATTCTGAGTTCGGGCATACTAAACTTTATTTTCTACCATGTTCCCTGAGCCTGCTGGGATTATAGAGTGTAATAATTCCAGCAGCCCATCTGGCCTAAGAGAACAGGTAGCCTTACAATAGTGAAAAACTAATTTGGCTGTAATTCACTATTAGGACATGCCACACACATCAGAGCATGTCCTACCTTACACTTACAATGCACCCTGCCCTTGGGCCTACCATAGGGGTGACTAATATGAAGTTAAGGGAAGGTTTAGGGGCTGGCAAGTGTGTGCACTTGCCCAGCCAGCATGACAGTACCAGACTGCACGCAGGTTCTGCAATGGCAGACCCTAGACACATTTTAAAGGGCTGCTTCTGTGGGTGGCGCAACCAGCGCTGCAGGCCCACTAGCAGTATTGGCATTTACAAGCCCTGGCACTCCTGGTGCACTTTACTGGGGACTGACAGTAAATCCAATGAACCAATCATGGAAATCAATCACAGTTACACTTTACATAGGGAGCACTTGCACTGCGGCACGGGTTGACCGTGGCGCAGTGCCCTGAGCAGCGGACACCAGCAAAAACATCTGAGGCACATCAGCAAAAAGTGGAAGGGAAACTCACGCCAAGGTGCCAGGTCTAACACGTGTCCCCTCCAGCTGAAATGTGGGGAGAACTACCCTTCCCCAGGGAGTTCCTCATCACTAAGGCGGAAAAACCTGGACAGACCGCCAGCATTGGCGTGATCTGTGCCAGGGCGATGTTCCACCGTGAAGTCCATACCCTTTAGGGAGATGGACCACCTCAACAGTTTTGGGTTCTCACCCCTCATTTGCATCAACCATCTGAGGGGCCTGTGGTCTGTCTGAACTCGGAAGTGAGACCCAAACAAGTAGGGTCTTAGCTTCTTCAGCGCCCAGACCACAGCAAATGCTTCTCGCTCTATTACACTCCACCTACGTTCCCGGGGAAGTAACCTCCTACTGATGAAGGCTACAGGTTGGTCCCAGCCCTCCTCAGTCATCTGTGAGAGAACAGCCCCTACACCATGCTCTGAAGCGTCTGTTTGCACTAGAAATTCCTTGGAGAAATCAGGAGCCAAGAGCACGGGCGCCGTGCACATGGCAGTTTTCAGGGTGTCAAAAGCCTTCTGACAGGTGTCAGTCCACATCACATTCCTGGGCTGCTTCTTTGAAGTCAGCTCGGTCAAGGGGGTCACAATAGTTCCATAGCCCTTGACAAACCTCCTGTAGTACCCAGTGAGCCCAAGGAAGGCTCTCACTGCCGTCTGGGTCTTGGGGGGTTCCCAAGCCAGGATGGTCTCAATTTTGGGTTGCAAGGGTGCCACCTTACCACTCCCCACTTGGTATCCCAAGTGCACCACTGATCCCTGCCCAATCTGGCACTTGCTTGCCTTGATTGTGAGGCCTGCTTTGCGCAGCACCATCAACACTTCCCAGAGGTGTCGCAGGTGCTCTGGCCAGGTGCAACTGAATACTGCAATGTCATCCAGGTAGGCGGCACTGTACTCATCCAGCCCAACCAACACCTGGTTGACCAACCTCTGAAAGGTGGCAGGGGCATTCTTCATTCCAAATGGCATAACCCGGAACTGGAAATGCCCATCTGGTGTAGAGAATGCTGACCTCTCTTTTGCCCCATCGGTCAAGGCGATCTGCCAGTACCCAGATGTTAAATCAAATGTGCTGAGGAACCGGGCAGCCCCTAGCCGATCAATGAGCTCATCAGCTCTGGGGATAGGGTGCGCGTCAGTCTTCGTGACCGAATTGAGTCCTCTGTAGTCCACACAGAACCGGAGTTCAGGTGTGGCTCCCGGCGCAGCTGCCTTTGGGACCAAGACCACAGGGCTGGAACAAGGGCTGCTGGAGGACTCAACCACCGTAAGAGCAAGCATTTTGGAGACCTCCTCCTTGATGCAGGCTCTGACCCTGTCCGTTACCCTGTAGGCCTTATGCCTCACAGGTAAGCTGTCTCCTGTGTCCACATCATGGACGCACCAATCTGTGACACCAGGAACCAGGGAGAACAGATCTGGAAACTGCCCAAGCAAGTGGCGGCAGTCTTCCTGTTGCTCAGGCGTCAGGGTGGGTGAGAGGTTAACTCCATCCACTGACCCATCTTTCTCAGAGGCTACCAAGAGGTCAGGAAGAGGCTCATACTTTTCCTCCATTCCATCATCAGTTGCCAACAACATGCCCACTTCGGACCTCTCCAAGTGGGGCTTAAGGCGGTTAACATGTAGGGCCCTGAAAGGGTTCCTGGAAGACTGCATGTCCACCAACTAGGTTACAGGACTCTTGCGCTCCACAACCTCAAATGGACCTGTCCACTTATCCTGAAGTGCACAAGGCTCCACTGGGGCCAAGACCCACACCTTTTGCCCAGGTTAAAGCTCCACCAGAGTGACATTCTGGTCCTACCATCGCTTCATCTCTTCCTGGCTGGCTTCCAGATTTGCCTCAGCAAGTTGTCTGAATCGCCTGGTCTGGTTTCTGAAGGCCAGCATGTAACTGTATACATTCTGGGGAGGTTTCCTGGGAGATTGCTACCAGCCTTCCTTTACCAAACTCAGAGGTCCTCTCACTGGGTGACCATACAGCAGTTCAAAGGGGCTGAACCCTAGGGACTTCTGTGGCACCTCACGGTATGCAAAGAGAAGGCATGGCAAGAGGACGTCCCACTTACGCCTTATTGGACCTTCCAGGCCCATGATCATGCCTTTTAGGGTTCAGTTAAATCTTTCAACCAACCCATTTCCCTGGGGATGGTAAGGGGTGGTGAACTTGTAGGTTACACCACACTTTTGCCAAAGGGATTTCATATACTTGGATATGAAATTGGTGCCCCTGTCGCTCACCACCTCTAGAGGGAATCCTACTCGTGAGAAAATTCCCATCAGTGCACGTCCCACCATGGGGCCGTCACTGTCCTCAGGGGGATGGCTTCAGGGTACCGGGTGGCATGGTCCACCAAGACCAGGATGGATCTGTTGCCAATGGCTGTCTTGGGGTCCAGAGGCCCAACAATGTCAATACCCACTCGCTGGAATGGCTTACCGACCACGGGGAAGGGTTGCAGAGAAGCCTTGTGCCTCCCTCCGCCCTTACCACTTGCCTGGCAAGTCTGACAAGATCTACAATGAGCATCCGAGCTCTTGTGCATTTGGGGCCAATAAAAGTGGGTGACAAGCCTGTCATAGGTCTTGTCCATCCCCAAATGTCCTGCTAACGGCACATCATGAGCCAACCCCAGTAGGAAGGCTCTGAACTTCTGGGGTACCACCAGCACACGGGATGACCCAGGTTCAGCAGCCTTAGGCTCTGAATACAGGAGGTCATTCTCCCAGTACACATAATGTGTCTTGGCCTGAACACCATTGGCCTGGTCTGCAGCCTGCTGCCGCATACCCACGAGAGAAGGGCATTCTTTCTGCCCCCTGCAGAATTCCTCCCTGGAGGGGCCTCCTTCTTGCTGCCAATGGGTCAGCTCAGGCAGGTCCCCCAGTTCAGCAATCTGTTCCCCTGTAGGCTCCAGGGCATCCCCCTCAAGGTCTGCTTCCTCCTCGACCGTGGGAACTTCAGGGGCCAGTTTCCCGCACCCCCTGTGCCTTCTCTCTAAGGCCGGTTCCTGGGCCTCTCCTTCAGGCCCCAGGATCTCTTGAGCACCCCTACTGGCTGCCATTGACCGGGTGGTCATGCAGCCCAGTCAGGCAGACCCACCATCCTCAGGTGAGTCGTCTTCTCCACCTTTTCCCAAGGGGAGTCCTCCAAGTCATTCCCTAGCAAACAGTCCACAGGCATGGCTTTCCTCACACAGACCTGCAGAGTACCAGAGACCCCCCTCCACACGAAGGGAACTTGAGCCATCGGACACTGACTCTCTGAATTATCAGCATTGATAACCCTGCAGTAGGCATAGGGGAACAACCTACTCATGTGACACGAGGTGCTGCCTCACTGCAGTCACACTGGCTCCTGTATCTCTAAGAGCCTCAGCTTTCTTACCATTGATGGTCACCACGTGCCCATATTTCTTAGTGTTAGAGGGCAGGTAGTTCTCAGGGACCATCTCACTGTCTCCTAGAGAGACTACGGTCATCTGGACAGGATCTCCACCCCCGGGGACTACTACTTCTTCCCCCAAATTAACACTAGCTACTTGCCGGGGTGGAGCACCAGTGGGTGCTGGTTTACCAAACAGGCGACACTTGGGGTCACTGGCAATGTGCCCCGGGTCACCACACCTGAAACAATTGATGGGCCCCTTTCGAACAGGCCTACCTGTCGGGGCCCCGTTCAGCTTTGGGGGTGGGGGAGGCTGAGAATCTCACTGCTGGGTCCCTCGGGGATTACTTTGGGGGCCTCGCTGGAACCCTCTTTGTTTACCCCTGTCCCCCCCACTCTTCTGCTGGGGACCCTGCCCACCCATGGCGGAGTCTCCCACTGGACCCTTGTGGACCCTGGTGCTGAGCCAGCGGTCCGCCTCCTCAGCTAGCTTCCTCGGGTTGGACAGCTTGCTATCAATCAGGTGCTGGCGTAGCTCAGGAAAACAGTGATCAGACAAGTGCTCCCATGCAATTAAATCAAGAAGCCCCTGAAAATCATTTACCATACTACCCTTTACCCATCCATCCAGTGCTCTGCAAAAACCAGTCACATACTCCACATACGTATTCCCAGGACGCTTTACACTCTCCCTGAACTTCTGTCTATACATTTCAGGGGTCAGCCCATACCTGGTCATTAAGGCCTCTTTCATGCGGGGATAGGAACTCTGTTCTTCAGTGGGCAAATCTAGCAGGGTGTCCCGCCCTTCGCTAAGGAACCTCCCCCACAACCCCACTCCCCACTCCTTGTCAGGGACCCGGTGGGAGGACATGGCTACCTCATATGTCCTAAACCACTGTCCTATGTCATCCCCCTTAATGAACTCCTTAACTACATCTTTGGGGATGTACATCCTGGACTCTACCTGCACCGGCGTTGTGCTGCCACCAGAAGGAGTTGTTCCCAAACCTCTCAGCTCCAACCCCTTCAATCTCAGGTCATGCTCCATTTGGCATTGCTCACTGCTCCATCAGGATTCAAGCAAGCCGGGCCGACGACGCCTGAAATGGCAGAAACCGGTCCCCGGAAGCTTGTCTCCTTTCTGGTGAAGAATTGGCTTGGTAGTTTGGTCTGCCCTGTACCCATGATGCACTGGGCCAGGGACAGACTAATTTGCATATAGCCAGGTTCTGAGCTGGGATGGGGCAGTGAGCTAAATAACGGTGATGGATCAAGCCCTGATCTTTGGACTGGGTAAGAGTGGTCTGCTTAATTCAGACACTCTGTTCATCACCACCCCCTTTTCTGAATCGTTTTTGGCCACTATAGGTGTGGCAGGGTATACTCAGACATGAGTCCCTTGCTCACTGCTCCATCAGGATTCAAGCAAGCCGGGCCGACGACGCCTGAAATGGCAGAAACCGGTCCCCGGAAGCTTGTCTCCTTTCTGGTGAAGAATTGGCATGGTAGTTTGGTCTGCCCTGTTCCCATGATGCACTGGGCCAGGGACAGACTAATTTGCATATAGCCAGGTTCTGAGCTGGGATGGGGCAGTGAGCTAAATAACGGTGATGGATCAAGCCCTGATCTTTGGACTGGGTAAGAGTGGTCTGCTTAATTCAGACACTCTGTTCATCACCACCCCCTTTTCTGAATAGTTTTTGGCCACTATAGGTGTGGCAGGGTATACTCAGACATGAGTCCCTTGCTCACTGCTCCATCAGGATTCAAGCAAGCCGGGCCGACGACGCCTGAAATGGCAGAAACCGGTCCCCGGAAGCTTGTCTCCTTTCTGGTGAAGAATTGGCTTGGTAGTTTGGTCTTCCCTGTTCCCATGATGCACTGGGCCAGGGACAGACTAATTTGCATATAGCCAGGTTCTGAGCTGGGATGGGGCAGTGAGCTAAATAACGGTGATGGATCAAGCCCTGATCTTTGGACTGGGTAAGAGTGGTCTGCTTAATTCAGACACTCTGTTCATCACCACCCCCTTTTCTGAACCATTTGGCATTGCTGCGCCTCCATGGTCAATCTTTGCTTGTCCGTCTCCATTTGTCCAGCTAATCGTGCCATCTCCATTGCATGTGCCCTGTCTGTTGCCCTGTCTGCCAGCTCCTCTGGTGACAGGCCTCTGCTGGGCTCCACAATGCCATCTGGTGGTATGATATCCACCGCATTCTGTGGCTCTCTTGACTCTTTCCAGGCTCTCGGCACCTTGACGTATTGGGCTTTCCTTGTGCACCCTGTGTGTGCAACTCTGAACTTTACACAGCAGTCTCTCAACTGGTCCCTGGAGTGGCCCTCCAGTCTCTCCGGAGGCGTGGGTTCGAATCCCACCGCTGCCACCAATATGAGAATTGGGGGTCTCTGGTTGGCGCAAGTATTCACTTGTGACAAGCAGGGACCCTCTCCTCTAAGTCAGGGCGAAGGATGACCCCTTTGAATTACCCTTGTTCACCCTCTAGGGCCGTGGCGTGAGCAGCCAAGGCTATTCTTCAGGCGTTATGGAGTTAAGCATCTGTAATAAAACACACAGTAAAATGTACCAATCCCCCCACAAATGGACACCAGGCTGTGAATATATAAAAATACGTTCCTTTATGTAAAAAAAATATATATATATACCAGATCAGACTTATCCCAAGACCAATATAACGATTTTTGTTAGGCCACAAGATCATAGAAAAATGGCAAGTGTTCTTTTGAATTGATAGCTGATTCCTTTTAGTCTCTTTTGCTCAAAATAGTTCTTTTTGTGGCAGTTCAGTTACTCTTTTAGAAAGGATAATGCCACAGTTCTTGTTATGCAATAATGGGGGCCTCTTGCCCTGTTCCTGGAAGGTATGGCACTCCCAAGCGCCTCTGTGGGCTTCGCAGCGCTCCTCTGTGCTCCACACGGAAGAAAACCCCGGGCCCTACCAATGCTCACGCATCTCGCGGTGTGGGTTGAATGGAGACCAGAGAGGGGCCTTGGGAAACCCTGGGGCTTTTCCGGAGGTGGGGGCTGAGCTGCGGAGCAGCAAGCAGGCGATGAGAGGAGCCTGGAGGAACCCCTGGCCTTTTCCGGAGGTGGGGGCTCCTGGCTGCAGTGAGGAGTAGGGAGGCGATGAGAGGAGCCTCTTGGGCCAAGGCACAGGGAAGGCTGACGGGGAAATAAAACATTGTGGGCCCGAGCCCGGTTTGAATTACTTCCTTGGGGGGACGAGTTGTACACGGGCAGTGCGACTCGTCTATGGCAGTGTCTCCGGGTTTCAATCTGCAGCAGGTGGGTGCACACAGGCGGGCGCGGCCCCAGCCCCGGTACAGATGGTACTGGGGTCTCCCAACAGGGGGGCGGCGTGGCCTGCAAACGCCTCAGGTTGGCAAGCAGGGACAGCAGGGCACGGTCCTTCGTGTGGGCTGCAGTCCCGGCTTAGGTCACCGGCCTGGAGGAAATTCCGGCGGGAGGGGCGAGAGCACTTCAGCCGCTCCAGTGGCAGGCAGGGGCAGAGGAGCAGGCAGCCTGACCCGGGGGCAGAGAGCGACTCCAAGGAGCGAGGCTCTCACGGGTAAAGGGCAGGCATGCTCCCGAGTGCCACAGCCCTAGCAGGGGGCGATGAGGGGCGCAGTCTTACTCCGGCGGGAGGCACACACGGCTGGCAGATAGAAACAAGCGAAGGCACAATGAACCCACTGGTCCTGGGGTTCAGTTCAGAGGGCAAGCTCAGTCAAGCCCTTGGAGAAAGTTTCTAGCACAAGTCAGCAAAGTCTTTTCAAAGTCTTTTCCTCTCCTTCCTCAGCAAGGCAGACAGCAGGCCCGTCCTTCCAGCTTCTTCTTTTCCTTCTAGTTGGGCAGAGGTTCGTTGTGGGAAAAAGGATTCTGATTTACAAGGAGCAGGGCTCCTACTTTTATACCGCATTTCCTTTGTTCTTCCAGGCCAGGGGGGCCTTTGCATAGCTTCATTCAGTTTCTGAGTACTATGTTGGGTGTGCTCTGGTGTCTTCATTCAGTGTGAGGGGCAGGTACATCAGACGCTCCACAGGAGGTGGAGCCAGCATTGTGTGGACAGGGGCAGCCAGGAGTACCTTGTTGACAGTGCTTCACCCTTCCTGGGCCAGGTGTAGGCTGAGTCATCAGTCGCTCCCCAGGGGGCGGAGCCAGCATTGTGGTGGCAGAGCACAGCCCTATTAAGAGTCATGGGGCACTCCCACCTCCCACCAAGGTGTAATCCTTGCATTCAGCACCTGTCATCCCCCAGCCCTGTCACTCACATATCCCAGACAGTCAGATACACATACTAGCAGAGGCGGGCTGAAATGGTTAGGCAAGCAAATGCTAGCTTTCCAAAAGTAGCATTTGCAAACACAGGATATTAAAATAAACTTTACTAAAAGAAGTATTTTATTATTCTGAGTTGAGGCATACTAAACTTTATTTTCTACCATGTTCCCTGAGCCTGCTGGGATTATAGAGTGTAATAATTCCAGCAGCCCATCTGGCCTAAGAGAACAGGTAGCCTTACAATAGTGAAAAACTAATTTGGCTGTAATTCACTATTAGGACATGCCACACACATCAGAGCATGTCCAACCTTACACTTACAATGCACCCTGCCCTTGGGCCTACCATAGGGGTGACTAATATGAAGTTAAGGGAAGGTTTAGGGGCTGGCAAGTGTGTGCACTTGCCCAGCCAGCATGACAGTACCAGACTGCACGCAGGTTCTGCAATGGCAGACCCTAGACACATTTTAAAGGGCTGCTTCTGTGGGTGGCGCAACCAGCGCTGCAGGCCCACTAGCAGTATTGGCATTTACAAGCCCTGGCACTCCTGGTGCACTTTACTGGGGACTGACAGTAAATCCAATGAACCAATCATGGAAATCAATCACAGTTACACTTTACATAGGGAGCACTTGCACTGCGGCACGGGTTGACCGTGGCGCAGTGCCCTGAGCAGCGGACACCAGCAAAAACATCTGAGGCACATCAGCAAAAAGTGGAAGGGAAACTCACGCCAAGGTGCCAGGTCTAACACGTGTCCCCTCCAGCTGAAATGTGGGGAGAACTACCCTTCCCCAGGGAGTTCCTCATCACTAAGGCGGAAAAACCTGGACAGACCGCCAGCATTGGCGTGATCTGTGCCAGGGCGATGTTCCACCGTGAAGTCCATACCCTTTAGGGAGATGGACCACCTCAACAGTTTTGGGTTCTCACCCCTCATTTGCATCAACCATCTGAGGGGCCTGTGGTCTGTCTGAACTCGGAAGTGAGACCCAAACAAGTAGGGTCTTAGCTTCTTCAGCGCCCAGACCACAGCAAATGCTTCTCGCTCTATTGCACTCCACCTACGTTCCCGGGGAAGTAACCTCCTACTGATGAAGGCTACAGGTTGGTCCCAGCCCTCCTCAGTCATCTGTGAGAGAACAGCCCCTACACCATGCTCTGAAGCGTCTGTTTGCACTAGAAATTCCTTGGAGAAATCAGGAGCCAAGAGCACGGGCGCCGTGCACATGGCAGTTTTCAGGGTGTCAAAAGCCTTCTGACAGGTGTCAGTCCACATCACATTCCTGGGCTGCTTCTTTGAAGTCAGCTCGGTCAAGGGGGTCACAATAGTTCCATAGCCCTTGACAAACCTCCTGTAGTACCCAGTGAGCCCAAGGAAGGCTCTCACTGCCGTCTGGGTCTTGGGGGGTTCCCAAGCCAGGATGGTCTCAATTTTGGGTTGCAAGGGTGCCACCTTACCACTCCCCACTTGGTGTCCCAAGTGCACCACTGATCCCTGCCCAATCTGGCACTTGCTTGCCTTGATTGTGAGGCCTGCTTTGCGCAGCACCATCAACACTTCCCAGAGGTGTCGCAGGTGCTCTGGCCAGGTGCAACTGAATACTGCAATGTCATCCAGGTAGGCGGCACTGTACTCATCCAGCCCAACCAACACCTGGTTAACCAACCTCTGAAAGGTGGCAGGGGCATTCTTCATTCCAAATGGCATAACCCGGAACTGGAAATGCCCATCTGGTGTAGAGAATGCTGACCTCTCTTTTGCCCCATCGGTCAAGGCGATCTGCCAGTACCCAGATGTTAAATCAAATGTGCTGAGGAACCGGGCAGCCCCTAGCCGATCAATGAGCTCATCAGCTCTGGGGATAGGGTGCGCGTCAGTCTTCGTGACCGAATTGAGTCCTCTGTAGTCCACACAGAACCGGAGTTCAGGTGTGGCTCCCGGCGCAGCTACCTTTGGGACCAAGACCACAGGGCTGGAACAAGGGCTGCTGGAGGACTCAACCACCGTAAGAGCAAGCATTTTGGAGACCTCCTCCTTGATGCAGGCTCTGACCCTGTCCGTTACCCTGTAGGCCTTATGCCTCACAGGTAAGCTGTCTCCTGTGTCCACATCATGGACGCACCAATCTGTGACACCAGGAACCAGGGAGAACAGATCTGGAAACTGCCCAAGCAAGTGGCGGCAGTCTTCCTGTTGCTCAGGCGTCAGGGTGGGTGAGAGGTTAACTCCATCCACTGACCCATCTTTCTCAGAGGCTACCAAGAGGTCAGGAAGAGGCTCATACTTTTCCTCCATTCCATCATCAGTTGCCAACAAAATGCCCACTTCGGACCTCTCCAAGTGGGGCTTAAGGCGGTTAACATGTAGGGCCCTGAAAGGGTTCCTGGAAGACTGCATGTCCACCAACTAGGTTACAGGACTCTTGCGCTCCACAACCTCAAATGGACCTGTCCACTTATCCTGAAGTGCACAAGGCTCCACTGGGGCCAAGACCCACACCTTTTGCCCAGGTTAAAGCTCCACCAGAGTGACATTCTGGTCCTACCATCGCTTCATCTCTTCCTGGCTGGCTTCCAGATTTGCCTCAGCAAGTTGTCTGAATCGCCTGGTCTGGTTTCTGAAGGCCAGCATGTAACTGTATACATTCTGGGGAGGTTTCCTGGGAGATTGCTACCAGCCTTCCTTTACCAAACTCAGAGGTCCTCTCACTGGGTGACCATACAGCAGTTCAAAGGGGCTGAACCCTAGGGACTTCTGTGGCACCTCACGGTATGCAAAGAGAAGGCATGGCAAGAGGACGTCCCACTTACGCCTCATTGGACCTTCCAGGCCCATGATCATGCCTTTTGGGGTTCAGTTAAATCTTTCAACCAACCCATTTCCCTGGGGATGGTAAGGGGTGGTGAACTTGTAGGTTACACCACACTTTTGCCAAAGGGATTTCATATACTTGGATATGAAATTGGTGCCCCTGTCGCTCACCACCTCTAGAGGGAATCCTACTCGTGAGAAAATTCCCATCAGTGCACGTCCCACCATGGGGCCGTCACTGTCCTCAGGGGGATGGCTTCAGGGTACCGGGTGGCATGGTCCACCAAGACCAGGATGGATCTGTTGCCAATGGCTGTCTTGGGGTCCAGAGGCCCAACAATGTCAATACCCACTCGCTGGAATGGCGTACCGACCACGGGGAAGGGTTGCAGAGAAGCCTTGTGCCTCCCTCCGCCCTTACCACTTGCCTGGCAAGTCTGACAAGATCTACAATGAGCATCCGAGCTCGTGTGCATTTGGGGCCAATAAAAGTGGGTGACAAGCCTGTCATAGGTCTTGTCCATCCCCAAATGTCCTGCTAACGGCACATCATGAGCCAACCCCAGTAGGAAGGCTCTGAACTTCTGGGGTACCACCAGCACACGGGATGACCCAGGTTCAGCAGCCTTAGGCTCTGAATACAGGAGGTCATTCTCCCAGTACACATAATGTGTCTTGGCCTGAACACCATTGGCCTGGTCTGCAGCCTGCTGCCGCATACCCACGAGAGAAGGGCATTCTTTCTGCCCCCTGCAGAATTCCTCCCTGGAGGGGCCTCCTTCTTGCTGCCAATGGGTCAGCTCAGGCAGGTCCCCCAGTTCAGCAATCTGTTCCCCTGTAGGCTCCAGGGCATCCCCCTCAAGGTCTGCTTCCTCCTCGACCGTGGGAACTTCAGGGGCCAGTTTCCCGCACCCCCTGTGCCTTCTCTCTAAGGCCTGTTCCTGGGCCTCTCCTTCAGGCCCCAGGATCTCTTGAGCACCCCTACTGGCTGCCATTGACCGGGTGGTCATGCAGCCCAGTCAGGCAGACCCACCATCCTCAGGTGAGTCGTCTTCTCCACCTTTTCCCAAGGGGAGTCCTCCAAGTCATTCCCTAGCAAACAGTCCACAGGCATGGCTTTCCTCACACAGACCTGCAGAGTACCAGAGACCCCCCTCCACACGAAGGGAACTTGAGCCATCGGACACTGACTCTCTGAATTATCAGCATTGATAACCCTACAGTAGGCATAGGGGAACAACCTACTCATGTGACACGAGGTGCTGCCTCACTGCAGTCACACTGGCTCCTGTATCTCTAAGAGCCTCAGCTTTCTTACCATTGATGGTCACCACGTGCCCATATTTCTTAGTGTTAGAGGGCAGGTAGTTCTCAGGGACCATCTCACTGTCTCCTAGAGAGACTACGGTCATCTGGACAGGATCTCCACCCCCGGGGACTACTACTTCTTCCCCCAAATTAACACTAGCTACTTGCCGGGGTGGAGCACCAGTGGGTGCTGGTTTACCAAACAGGCGACACTTGGGGTCACTGGCAATGTGCCCCGGGTCACCACACCTGAAACAATTGATGGGCCCCTTTCGAACATGCCTACCTGTCGGGGCCCCGTTCAGCTTTGGGGGTGGGGGAGGCTGAGAATCTCACTGCTGGTTCCCTCGGGGATTACTTTGGGGGCCTCGCTGGAACCCTCTTTGTTTACCCCTGTCCCCCCCACTCTTCTGCTGGGGACCCTGCCCACCCTTGGCGGAGTCTCCCACTGGACCCTTGTGGACCCTGGTGCTGAGCCAGCGGTCCGCCTCCTCAGCTAGCTTCCTCGGGTTGGACAGCTTGCTATCAATCAGGTGCTGGCGTAGCTCAGGAAAACAGTGATCAGACAAGTGCTCCCATGCAATTAAATCAAGAAGCCCCTGAAAATCATTTACCATACTACCCTTTACCCATCCATCCAGTGCTCTGCAAAAACCAGTCACATACTCCACATACGTATTCCCAGGACGCTTTACACTCTCCCTGAACTTCTGTCTATACATTTCAGGGGTCAGCCCATACCTGGTCATTAAGGCCTCTTTCATGCGGGGATAGGAACTCTGTTCTTCAGTGGGCAAATCTAGCAGGGTGTCCCGCCCCTCGCTAAGGAACCTCCCCCACAACCCCACTCCCCACTCCTTGTCAGGGACCCGGTGGGAGGACATGGCTACCTCATATGTCCTAAACCACTGTCCTATGTCATCCCCCTTAAAGAACTCCTTAACTACATCTTTGGGGATGTACATCCTGGACTCTACCTGCACCGGCGTTGTGCTGCCACCAGAAGGAGTTGTTCCCAAACCTCTCAGCTCCAACCCCTTCAATCTCAGGTCATGCTCCATTTGGCATTGCTCACTGCTCCATCAGGATTCAAGCAAGCCGGGCCGACGACGCCTGAAATGGCAGAAACCGGTCCCCGGAAGCTTGTCTCCTTTCTGGTGAAGAATTGGCTTGGTAGTTTGGTCTGCCCTGTTCCCATGATGCACTGGGCCAGGGACAGACTAATTTGCATATAGCCAGGTTCTGAGCTGGGATGGGGCAGTGAGCTAAATAACGGTGATGGATCAAGCCCTGATCTTTGGACTGGGTAAGAGTGGTCTGCTTAATTCAGACACTCTGTTCATCACCACCCCCTTTTCTGAATCGTTTTTGGCCACTATAGGTGTGGCAGGGTATACTCAGACATGAGTCCCTTGCTCACTGCTCCATCAGGATTCAAGCAAGCCGGGCCGACGACGCCTGAAATGGCAGAAACCGGTCCCCGGAAGCTTGTCTCCTTTCTGGTGAAGAATTGGCATGGTAGTTTGGTCTGCCCTGTTCCCATGATGCACTGGGCCAGGGACAGACTAATTTGCATATAGCCAGGTTCTGAGCTGGGATGGGGCAGTAAGCTAAATAACGGTGATGGATCAAGCCCTGATCTTTGGACTGGGTAAGAGTGGTCTGCTTAATTCAGACACTCTGTTCATCACCACCCCCTTTTCTGAACCATTTGGCATTGCTGCGCCTCCATGGTCAATCTTTGCTTGTCCGTCTCCATTTGTCCAGCTAATCGTGCCATCTCCATTGCATGTGCCCTGTCTGTTGCCCTGTCTGCCAGCTCCTCTGGTGACAGGCCTCTGCTGGGCTCCACAATGCCATCTGGTGGTATGATATCCACCGCATTCTGTGGCTCTCTTGACTCTTTCCAGGCTCTCGGCACCTTGACGTATTGGGCTTTCCTTGTGCACCCTGTGTGTGCAACTCTGAACTTTACACAGCAGTCTCTCAACTGGTCCCTGGAGTGGCCCTCCAGTCTCTCCGGAGGCGTGGGTTCGAATCCCACCGCTGCCACCAATATGAGAATTGGGGGTCTCTGGTTGGCGCAAGTATTCACTTGTGACAAGCAGGGACCCTCTCCTCTAAGTCAGGGCGAAGGATGACCCCTTTGAATTACCCTTGTTCACCCTCTAGGGCCGTGGCGTGAGCAGCCAAGGCTATTCTTCAGGCGTTATGGAGTTAAGCATCTGTAATAAAACACACAGTAAAATGTACCAATCCCCCCACAAATGGACACCAGGCTGTGAATATATAAAAATACGTTCCTTTATGTAAAAAAAATATATATATATACCAGATCAGACTTATCCCAAGACCAATATAACGATTTTTGTTAGGCCACAAGATCATAGAAAAATGGCAAGTGTTCTTTTGAATTAATAGCTGATTCCTTTTAGTCTCTTTTGCTCAAAATAGTTCTTTTTGTGGCAGTTCAGTTACTCTTTTAGAAAGGATAATGCCACAGTTCTTGTTATGCAATAATGGGGGCCTCTTGCCCTGTTCCTGGAAGGTATGGCACTCCCAAGCGCCTCTGTGGGCTTCGCAGCGCTCCTCTGTGCTCCAGACGGAAGAAAACCCCGGGCCCTACCAATGCTCACGCATCTCGCGGTGTGGGTTGAATGGAGACCAGAGAGGGGCCTTGGGAAACCCTGGGCCTTTTCCGGAGGTGGGGGCTGAGCTGCGGAGCAGCAAGCAGGCGATGAGAGGAGCCTGGAGGAACCCCTGGCCTTTTCCGGAGGTGGGGGCTCCTGGCTGCAGTGAGGAGTAGGGAGGCGATGAGAGGAGCCTCTTGGGCCAAGGCACAGGGAAGGCTGACGGGGAAATAAAACATTGTGGGCCCGAGCCCGGTTTGAATTACTTCCTTGGGGGGACGAGTTGTACACGGGCAGTGCGACTCGTCTATGGCAGTGTCTCCGGGTTTCAATCTGCAGCAGGTGGGTGCACACAGGCGGGCGCGGCCCCAGCCCCGGTACAGATGGTACTGGGGTCTCCCAACAGGGGGGCGGCGTGGCCTGCAAACGCCTCAGGTTGGCAAGCAGGGACAGCAGGGCACGGTCCTTCGTGTGGGCTGCAGTCCCGGCTTAGGTCACCGGCCTGGAGGAAATTCCGGCGGGAGGGGCGAGAGCACTTCAGCCGCTCCAGTGGCAGGCAGGGGCAGAGGAGCAGGCAGCCTGACCCGGGGGCAGAGAGCGACTCCAAGGAGCGAGGCTCTCACGGGTAAAGGGCAGGCATGCTCCCGAGTGCCACAGCCCTAGCAGGGGGCGATGAGGGGCGCAGTCTTACTCCGGCGGGAGGCACACACGGCTGGCAGATAGAAACAAGCGAAGGCACAATGAACCCACTGGTCCTGGGGTTCAGTTCAGAGGGCAAGCTCAGTCAAGCCCTTGGAGAAAGTTTCTAGCACAAGTCAGCAAAGTCTTTTCAAAGTCTTTTCCTCTCCTTCCTCAGCAAGGCAGACAGCAGGCCCGTCCTTCCAGCTTCTTCTTTTCCTTCTAGTTGGGCAGAGGTTCGTTGTGGGAAAAAGGATTCTGATTTACAAGGAGCAGGGCTCCTACTTTTATACCGCATTTCCTTTGTTCTTCCAGGCCAGGGGGGCCTTTGCATAGCTTCATTCAGTTTCTGAGTACTATGTTGGGTGTGCTCTGGTGTCTTCATTCAGTGTGAGGGGCAGGTACATCAGACGCTCCACAGGAGGTGGAGCCAGCATTGTGTGGACAGGGGCAGCCAGGAGTACCTTGTTGACAGTGCTTCACCCTTCCTGGGCCAGGTGTAGGCTGAGTCATCAGTCGCTCCCCAGGGGGCGGAGCCAGCATTGTGGTGGCAGAGCACAGCCCTATTAAGAGTCATGGGGCACTCCCACCTCCCACCAAGGTGTAATCCTTGCATTCAGCACCTGTCATCCCCCAGCCCTGTCACTCACATATCCCAGACAGTCAGATACACATACTAGCAGAGGCGGGCTGAAATGGTTAGGCAAGCAAATGCTAGCTTTCCAAAAGTAGCATTTGCAAACACAGGATATTAAAATAAACTTTACTAAAAGAAGTATTTTATTATTCTGAGTTGAGGCATACTAAACTTTATTTTCTACCATGTTCCCTGAGCCTGCTGGGATTATAGAGTGTAATAATTCCAGCAGCCCATCTGGCCTAAGAGAACAGGTAGCCTTACAATAGTGAAAAACTAATTTGGCTGTAATTCACTATTAGGACATGCCACACACATCAGAGCATGTCCTACCTTACACTTACAATGCACCCTGCCCTTGGGCCTACCATAGGGGTGACTAATATGAAGTTAAGGGAAGGTTTAGGGGCTGGCAAGTGTGTGCACTTGCCCAGCCAGCATGACAGTACCAGACTGCACGCAGGTTCTGCAATGGCAGACCCTAGACACATTTTAAAGGGCTGCTTCTGTGGGTGGCGCAACCAGCGCTGCAGGCCCACTAGCAGTATTGGCATTTACAAGCCCTGGCACTCCTGGTGCACTTTACTGGGGACTGACAGTAAATCCAATGAACCAATCATGGAAATCAATCACAGTTACACTTTACATAGGGAGCACTTGCACTGCGGCACGGGTTGACCGTGGCGCAGTGCCCTGAGCAGCGGACACCAGCAAAAACATCTGAGGCACATCAGCAAAAAGTGGAAGGGAAACTCACGCCAAGGTGCCAGGTCTAACACGTGTCCCCTCCAGCTGAAATGTGGGGAGAACTACCCTTCCCCAGGGAGTTCCTCATCACTAAGGCGGAAAAACCTGGACAGACCGCCAGCATTGGCGTGATCTGTGCCAGGGCGATGTTCCACCGTGAAGTCCATACCCTTTAGGGAGATGGACCACCTCAACAGTTTTGGGTTCTCACCCCTCATTTGCATCAACCATCTGAGGGGCCTGTGGTCTGTCTGAACTCGGAAGTGAGACCCAAACAAGTAGGGTCTTAGCTTCTTCAGCGCCCAGACCACAGCAAATGCTTCTCGCTCTATTGCACTCCACCTACGTTCCCGGGGAAGTAACCTCCTACTGATGAAGGCTACAGGTTGGTCCCAGCCCTCCTCAGTCATCTGTGAGAGAACAGCCCCTACACCATGCTCTGAAGCGTCTGTTTGCACTAGAAATTCCTTGGAGAAATCAGGAGCCAAGAGCACGGGCGCCGTGCACATGGCAGTTTTCAGGGTGTCAAAAGCCTTCTGACAGGTGTCAGTCCACATCACATTCCTGGGCTGCTTCTTTGAAGTCAGCTCGGTCAAGGGGGTCACAATAGTTCCATAGCCCTTGACAAACCTCCTGTAGTACCCAGTGAGCCCAAGGAAGGCTCTCACTGCCGTCTGGGTCTTGGGGGGTTCCCAAGCCAGGATGGTCTCAATTTTGGGTTGCAAGGGTGCCACCTTACCACTCCCCACTTGGTGTCCCAAGTGCACCACTGATCCCTGCCCAATCTGGCACTTGCTTGCCTTGATTGTGAGGCCTGCTTTGCGCAGCACCATCAACACTTCCCAGAGGTGTCGCAGGTGCTCTGGCCAGGTGCAACTGAATACTGCAATGTCATCCAGGTAGGCGGCACTGTACTCATCCAGCCCAACCAACACATGGTTGACCAACCTCTGAAAGGTGGCAGGGGCATTCTTCATTCCAAATGGCATAACCCGGAACTGGAAATGCCCATCTGGTGTAGAGAATGCTGACCTCTCTTTTGCCCCATCGGTCAAGGCGATCTGCCAGTACCCAGATGTTAAATCAAATGTGCTGAGGAACCGGGCAGCCCCTAGCCGATCAATGAGCTCATCAGCTCTGGGGATAGGGTGCGCGTCAGTCTTCGTGACCGAATTGAGTCCTCTGTAGTCCACACAGAACCGGAGTTCAGGTGTGGCTCCCGGCGCAGCTGCCTTTGGGACCAAGACCACAGGGCTGGAACAAGGGCTGCTGGAGGACTCAACCACCGTAAGAGCAAGCATTTTGGAGACCTCCTCCTTGATGCAGGCTCTGACCCTGTCCGTTACCCTGTAGGCCTTATGCCTCACAGGTAAGCTGTCTCCTGTGTCCACATCATGGACGCACCAATCTGTGACACCAGGAACCAGGGAGAACAGATCTGGAAACTGCCCAAGCAAGTGGCGGCAGTCTTCCTGTTGCTCAGGCGTCAGGGTGGGTGAGAGGTTAACTCCATCCACTGACCCATCTTTCTCAGAGGCTACCAAGAGGTCAGGAAGAGGCTCATACTTTTCCTCCATTCCATCATCAGTTGCCAACAACATGCCCACTTCGGACCTCTCCAAGTGGGGCTTAAGGCGGTTAACATGTAGGGCCCTGAAAGGGTTCCTGGAAGACTGCATGTCCACCAACTAGGTTACAGGACTCTTGCGCTCCACAACCTCAAATGGACCTGTCCACTTATCCTGAAGTGCACAAGGCTCCACTGGGGCCAAGACCCACACCTTTTGCCCAGGTTAAAGCTCCACCAGAGTGACATTCTGGTCCTACCATCGCTTCATCTCTTCCTGGCTGGCTTCCAGATTTGCCTCAGCAAGTTGTCTGAATCGCCTGGTCTGGTTTCTGAAGGCCAGCATGTAACTGTATACATTCTGGGGAGGTTTCCTGGGAGATTGCTACCAGCCTTCCTTTACCAAACTCAGAGGTCCTCTCACTGGGTGACCATACAGCAGTTCAAAGGGGCTGAACCCTAGGGACTTCTGTGGCACCTCACGGTATGCAAAGAGAAGGCATGGCAAGAGGACGTCCCACTTACGCCTCATTGGACCTTCCAGGCCCATGATCATGCCTTTTAGGGTTCAGTTAAATCTTTCAACCAACCCATTTCCCTGGGGATGGTAAGGGGTGGTGAACTTGTAGGTTACACCACACTTTTGCCAAAGGGATTTCATATACTTGGATATGAAATTGGTGCCCCTGTCGCTCACCACCTCTAGAGGGAATCCTACTCGTGAGAAAATTCCCATCAGTGCACGTCCCACCATGGGGCCGTCACTGTCCTCAGGGGGATGGCTTCAGGGTACCGGGTGGCATGGTCCACCAAGACCAGGATGGATCTGTTGCCAATGGCTGTCTTGAGGTCCAGAGGCCCAACAATGTCAATACCCACTCGCTGGAATGGCGTACCGACCACGGGGAAGGGTTGCAGAGAAGCCTTGTGCCTCCCTCCGCCCTTACCACTTGCCTGGCAAGTCTGACAAGATCTACAATGAGCATCCGAGCTCGTGTGCATTTGGGGCCAATAAAAGTGGGTGACAAGCCTGTCATAGGTCTTGTCCATCCCCAAATGTCCTGCTAACGGCACATCATGAGCCAACCCCAGTAGGAAGGCTCTGAACTTCTGGGGTACCACCAGCACACGGGATGACCCAGGTTCAGCAGCCTTAGGCTCTGAATACAGGAGGTCATTCTCCCAGTACACATAATGTGTCTTGGCCTGAACACCATTGGCCTGGTCTGCAGCCTGCTGCCGCATACCCACGAGAGAAGGGCATTCTTTCTGCCCCCTGCAGAATTCCTCCCTGGAGGGGCCTCCTTCTTGCTGCCAATGGGTCAGCTCAGGCAGGTCCCCCAGTTCAGCAATCTGTTCCCCTGTAGGCTCCAGGGCATCCCCCTCAAGGTCTGCTTCCTCCTCGACCGTGGGAACTTCAGGGGCCAGTTTCCCGCACCCCCTGTGCCTTCTCTCTAAGGCCGGTTCCTGGGCCTCTCCTTCAGGCCCCAGGATCTCTTGAGCACCCCTACTGGCTGCCATTGACCGGGTGGTCATGCAGCCCAGTCAGGCAGACCCACCATCCTCAGGTGAGTCGTCTTCTCCACCTTTTCCCAAGGGGAGTCCTCCAAGTCATTCCCTAGCAAACAGTCCACAGGCATGGCTTTCCTCACACAGACCTGCAGAGTACCAGAGACCCCCCTCCACACGAAGGGAACTTGAGCCATCGGACACTGACTCTCTGAATTATCAGCATTGATAACCCTACAGTAGGCATAGGGGAACAACCTACTCATGTGACACGAGGTGCTGCCTCACTGCAGTCACACTGGCTCCTGTATCTCTAAGAGCCTCAGCTTTCTTACCATTGATGGTCACCACGTGCCCATATTTCTTAGTGTTAGAGGGCAGGTAGTTCTCAGGGACCATCTCACTGTCTCCTAGAGAGACTACGGTCATCTGGACAGGATCTCCACCCCCGGGGACTAGTACTTCTTCCCCCAAATTAACACTAGCTACTTGCCGGGGTGGAGCACCAGTGGGTGCTGGTTTACCAAACAGGCGACACTTGGGGTCACTGGCAATGTGCCCCGGGTCACCACACCTGAAACAATTGATGGGCCCCTTTCGAACAGGCCTACCTGTCGGGGCCCCGTTCAGCTTTGGGGGTGGGGGAGGCTGAGAATCTCACTGCTGGTTCCCTCGGGGATTACTTTGGGGGCCTCGCTGGAACCCTCTTTGTTTACCCCTGTCCCCCCCACTCTTCTGCTGGGGACCCTGCCCACCCTTGGCGGAGTCTCCCACTGGACCCTTGTGGACCCTGGTGCTGAGCCAGCGGTCCGCCTCCTCAGCTAGCTTCCTCGGGTTGGAACGCTTGCTATCAATCAGGTGCTGGCGTAGCTCAGGAAAACAGTGATCAGACAAGTGCTCCCATGCAATTAAATCAAGAAGCCCCTGAAAATCATTTACCATACTACCCTTTACCCATCCATCCAGTGCTCTGCAAAAACCAGTCACATACTCCACATACGTATTCCCAGGACGCTTTACACTCTCCCTGAACTTCTGTCTATACATTTCAGGGGTCAGCCCATACCTGGTCATTAAGGCCTCTTTCATGCGGGGATAGGAACTCTGTTCTTCAGTGGGCAAATCTAGCAGGGTGTCCCGCCCTTCGCTAAGGAACCTCCCCCACAACCCCACTCCCCACTCCTTGTCAGGGACCCGGTGGGAGGACATGGCTACCTCATATGTCCTAAACCACTGTCCTATGTCATCCCCCTTAAAGAACTCCTTAACTACATCTTTGGGGATGTACATCCTGGACTCTACCTGCACCGGCGTTGTGCTGCCACCAGAAGGAGTTGTTCCCAAACCTCTCAGCTCCAACCCCTTCAATCTCAGGTCATGCTCCATTTGGCATTGCTCACTGCTCCATCAGGATTCAAGCAAGCCGGGCCGACGACGCCTGAATTGGCAGAAACCGGTCCCCGGAAGCTTGTCTCCTTTCTGGTGAAGAATTGGCTTGGTAGTTTGGTCTGCCCTGTTCCCATGATGCACTGGGCCAGGGACAGACTAATTTGCATATAGCCAGGTTCTGAGCTGGGATGGGGCAGTGAGCTAAATAACGGTGATGGATCAAGCCCTGATCTTTGGACTGGGTAAGAGTGGTCTGCTTAATTCAGACACTCTGTTCATCACCACCCCCTTTTCTGAATCGTTTTTGGCCACTATAGGTGTGGCAGGGTATACTCAGACATGAGTCCCTTGCTCACTGCTCCATCAGGATTCAAGCAAGCCGGGCCGACGACGCCTGAAATGGCAGAAACCGGTCCCCGGAAGCTTGTCTCCTTTCTGGTGAAGAATTGGCATGGTAGTTTGGTCTGCCCTGTTCCCATGATGCACTGGGCCAGGGACAGACTAATTTGCATATAGCCAGGTTCTGAGCTGGGATGGGGCAGTGAGCTAAATAACGGTGATGGATCAAGCCCTGATCTTTGGACTGGGTAAGAGTGGTCTGCTTAATTCAGACACTCTGTTCATCACCACCCCCTTTTCTGAATCGTTTTTGGCCACTATAGGTGTGGCAGGGTATACTCAGACATGAGTCCCTTGCTCACTGCTCCATCAGGATTCAAGCAAGCCGGGCCGACGACGCCTGAAATGGCAGAAACCGGTCCCCGGAAGCTTGTCTCCTTTCTGGTGAAGAATTGGCTTGGTAGTTTGGTCTGCCCTGTTCCCATGATGCACTGGGCCAGGGACAGACTAATTTGCATATAGCCAGGTTGTGAGCTGGGATGGGGCAGTGAGCTAAATAACGGTGATGGATCAAGCCCTGATCTTTGGACTGGGTAAGAGTGGTCTGCTTAATTCAGACACTCTGTTCATCACCACCCCCTTTTCTGAACCATTTGGCATTGCTGCGCCTCCATGGTCAATCTTTGCTTGTCCGTCTCCATTTGTCCAGCTAATCGTGCCATCTCCATTGCATGTGCCCTGTCTGTTGCCCTGTCTGCCAGCTCCTCTGGTGACAGGCCTCTGCTGGGCTCCACAATGCCATCTGGTGGTATGATATCCACCGCATTCTGTGGCTCTCTTGACTCTTTCCAGGCTCTCGGCACCTTGACGTATTGGGCTTTCCTTGTGCACCCTGTGTGTGCAACTCTGAACTTTACACAGCAGTCTCTCAACTGGTCCCTGGAGTGGCCCTCCAGTCTCTCCGGAGGCGTGGGTTCGAATCCCACCGCTGCCACCAATATGAGAATTGGGGGTCTCTGGTTGGCGCAAGTATTCACTTGTGACAAGCAGGGACCCTCTCCTCTAAGTCAGGGCGAAGGATGACCCCTTTGAATTACCCTTGTTCACCCTCTAGGGCCGTGGCGTGAGCAGCCAAGGCTATTCTTCAGGCGTTATGGAGTTAAGCATCTGTAATAAAACACACAGTAAAATGTACCAATCCCCCCACAAATGGACACCAGGCTGTGAATATATAAAAATACGTTCCTTTATGTAAAAAAAATATATATATATACCAGATCAGACTTATCCCAAGACCAATATAACGATTTTTGTTAGGCCACAAGATCATAGAAAAATGGCAAGTGTTCTTTTGAATTAATAGCTGATTCCTTTTAGTCTCTTTTGCTCAAAATAGTTCTTTTTGTGGCAGTTCAGTTACTCTTTTAGAAAGGATAATGCCACAGTTCTTGTTATGCAATAATGGGGGCCTCTTGCCCTGTTCCTGGAAGGTATGGCACTCCCAAGCGCCTCTGTGGGCTTCGCAGCGCTCCTCTGTGCTCCACACGGAAGAAAACCCCGGGCCCTACCAATGCTCACGCATCTCGCGGTGTGGGTTGAATGGAGACCAGAGAGGGGCCTTGGGAAACCCTGGGCCTTTTCCGGAGGTGGGGGCTGAGCTGCGGAGCAGCAAGCAGGCGATGAGAGGAGCCTGGAGGAACCCCTGGCCTTTTCCGGAGGTGGGGGCTCCTGGCTGCAGTGAGGAGTAGGGAGGCGATGATTGGAGCCTCTTGGGCCAAGGCACAGGGAAGGCTGACGGGGAAATAAAACATTGTGGGCCCGAGCCCGGTTTGAATTCCTTCCTTGGGGGGACGAGTTGTACACGGGCAGTGCGACTCGTCTATGGCAGTGTCTCCGGGTTTCAATCTGCAGCAGGTGGGTGCACACAGGCGGGCGCGGCCCCAGCCCCGGTACAGATGGTACTGGGGTCTCCCAACAGGGGGGCGGCGTGGCCTGCAAACGCCTCAGGTTGGCAAGCAGGGACAGCAGGGCACGGTCCTTCGTGTGGGTTGCAGTCCCGGCTTAGGTCACCGGCCTGGAGGAAATTCCGGCGGGAGGGGCGAGAGCACTTCAGCCGCTCCAGTGGCAGGCAGGGGCAGAGGAGCAGGCAGCCTGACCCGGGGGCAGAGAGCGACTCCAAGGAGCGAGGCTCTCACGGGTAAAGGGCAGGCATGCTCCCGAGTGCCACAGCCCTAGCAGGGGGCGATGAGGGGCGCAGTCTTACTCCGGCGGGAGGCACACACGGCTGGCAGATAGAAACAAGCGAAGGCACAATGAACCCACTGGTCCTGGGGTTCAGTTCAGAGGGCAAGCTCAGTCAAGCCCTTGGAGAAAGTTTCTAGCACAAGTCAGCAAAGTCTTTTCAAAGTCTTTTCCTCTCCTTCCTCAGCAAGGCAGACAGCAGGCCCGTCCTTCCAGCTTCTTCTTTTCCTTCTAGTTGGGCAGAGGTTCGTTGTGGGAAAAAGGATTCTGATTTACAAGGAGCAGGGCTCCTACTTTTATACCGCATTTCCTTTGTTCTTCCAGGCCAGGGGGGCCTTTGCATAGCTTCATTCAGTTTCTGAGTACTATGTTGGGTGTGCTCTGGTGTCTTCATTCAGTGTGAGGGGCAGGTACATCAGACGCTCCACAGGAGGTGGAGCCAGCATTGTGTGGACAGGGGCAGCCAGGAGTACCTTGTTGACAGTGCTTCACCCTTCCTGGGCCAGGTGTAGGCTGAGTCATCAGTCGCTCCCCAGGGGGCGGAGCCAGCATTGTGGTGGCAGAGCACAGCCCTATTAAGAGTCATGGGGCACTCCCACCTCCCACCAAGGTGTAATCCTTGCATTCAGCACCTGTCATCCCCCAGCCCTGTCACTCACATATCCCAGACAGTCAGATACACATACTAGCAGAGGCGGGCTGAAATGGTTAGGCAAGCAAATGCTAGCTTTCCAAAAGTAGCATTTGCAAACACAGGATATTAAAATAAACTTTACTAAAAGAAGTATTTTATTATTCTGAGTTGAGGCATACTAAACTTTATTTTCTACCATGTTCCCTGAGCCTGCTGGGATTATAGAGTGTAATAATTCCAGCAGCCCATCTGGCCTAAGAGAACAGGTAGCCTTACAATAGTGAAAAACTAATTTGGCTGTAATTCACTATTAGGACATGCCACACACATCAGAGCATGTCCTACCTTACACTTACAATGCACCCTGCCCTTGGGCCTACCATAGGGGTGACTAATATGAAGTTAAGGGAAGGTTTAGGGGCTGGCAAGTGTGTGCACTTGCCCAGCCAGCATGACAGTACCAGACTGCACGCAGGTTCTGCAATGGCAGACCCTAGTCACATTTTAAAGGGCTGCTTCTGTGGGTGGCGCAACCAGCGCTGCAGGCCCACTAGCAGTATTGGCATTTACAAACCCTGGCACTCCTGGTGCACTTTACTGGAGACTGGCAGTAAATCCAATGAACCAATCATGGAAATCAATCACAGTTACACTTTACATAGGGAGCACTTGCACTGCGGCACGGGTTGGCCGTGGCGCAGTGCCCTGAGCAGCGGTCACCAGCAAAAACATCTGAGGCACATCAGCAAAAAGTGGAAGGGAAACTCACGCCAAGGTGCCAGGTCTAACAGGTAGAGACCTAGTTGACCTCAGTCCTACGTCTAAACTACAGGATATATTATTCCAATGCGCAGAGCCTATTGGGAATATAGGAACTACACTACAATATCTCATTGACTTGTGGCTCAGCTTGAATGCGATACTGATTATTCCTGGATATTCCACCGTCTTCGCTGCTCAGTAGGCCTGACTTTTGAAGAAACGGCAATATTGTTAGAAATTACATCTGGAGATGCCCCATAAAGGTTGGAAATAAAAGACGCCAACAGGATTTGGCTATATTGGCACTATTTGCTCTTTTGCTAACATTTTCGTGATTTTTTATTATGCCCCAGAATACTTTCAAGTTATTTGTTTTGCAGGAAAAATGCAGCTTAGTCCACATTCCTTTTATAATATGTATGGGGTCCATCATGATAACGGGTTGATAGCCACGGCCGGGCCGGCAGTGGCGATCTGCCCGCTAGCTTCCCTCTCATCAGCCCTGCCATATGAGTATGGCGAGGGGGACCGCGGCGGACGGAAAGACCGTCCGCCGCTTTTCCGCCGGCCGGATTGCCGACTGGGCAGAAAAGGCCTTCAATATGGTCCATCCATATTAGGATGTGCCATTTTCTAAGCCATTTCATGGCGGAGACTCCGCCATGGAAAGGCATGCTGTGTTCACTTTGGGGGCCCATTGAGGGCCCCCAGAGGGGTTGGGTGCTACACTTGGGGGGTATCTATGGTACCCCCCAACATTGGCATGAACCAGGTGGCAGGCACCGCGCGGTGCCTGTCACGTTGTGCGTGCCAATGCACAACATGCATCTTGGACATTGTGGCGGGTGCTGCTTGAAGCACCGCCCGCCACAAAGTTCAATATGCTGGATGCGACCGCCAGGGTGGCAGTCGCATCCTATTAGGCACAGCGGGACCGCCGCAACCCTGGCGGGCGGTCCCGCATACCGTCCGCCCGCCATCGTAATGGTGCCCTATGTTTGGCCTTTCATATTTCTTTTTTATAGGACGTTCTAAGCCATTTTAGTTTACAAAGTTTTGAAGTTCCATTTGTTTTTCTAAATGTGCCCTTATTGCTTTTTTAAGTTCTCTTTTTTTGTTGAAGTAATCTATTTATATAACATCCTGATTTTTTAGGCCTCATAATGGACCCTTTTGAGGAAGTTGAAGAAGGATATCGATCCAAAAGTGAAGCACACTGACAGGACAAATATGAACCAGAGACTTCCCTTGACTTTTCTCAATTAGTACCTTAGCAATTGTTCCATGAGCAACTGTTAAAAAGTTTATTTCCTTGATTGAACTTTTTGAGTGTCATTCATGCGTTCCAGTCTTCCCTTTTGTTAGTATTTTAGGAAGCCATCTCCAGTCATCACTTAGGGCCTGATTCTGATTCGGGTTGGAAAGCTTCCTGACCAAATCGGTTTGGAAATGGTTTTCGACCCACTCGGATCGGGAGAGTCCGACACACGGAGTACGAGGCAGATACGATTTGGTTGGACTCCCATTGACTTCAATGGAAGCATATGTCCCTAACCGCAGCATAATTGGGCTCTGGGTCGGCAAGACACATTCCTGATCCGATTTGGAAGGAGCAAATGCCATTAGGAGGTCTTCCTAACCGCATCAGAATCAGGCCCTAGGTGAGAATGCTTTCCTAACCGCATCGGAATCAGGCCCTAAGTGTTGCATTTTTCTTTAACTCCTCACAAACTCGAGAACCCGAGTTGCAGCTTGTAATTTTGATCCTGGATGACGATCTGTATTAAATAGTGGCCCTATGGCTCCTTTAAATACCCGAGTATGACCTCCTGGTCTTGTGGCTGTAGAGGGATCTATTGAAGCAGGGCTATTGATTACTAACTTCGAGATCAGTCAAATGACCAATGCCTACAGAGGCGGACTGACCATTTCATCAATAGAGCAAAAGACTGACAGACTGGGCTTTATCAAATGCTTTTAGGGCCGCTCCCATGGTGGTTCAATGCGTCAGTGCCGGTTCTAGGACCTTTGGGCATTCAGGCAAATTGGGGATATGTGAGGCCCCCCAATTTGTATACAACATGAAATTATAGGAAATTACATCACAGGAAGTGCCATCAATTGACTATTGTTTTTTTAAAATTATTTTTATTAGTTTCAGCCTCAAAAAGAGCAATAACAGCAAAGTAGTGCACCTTCAGGAAACAAGGCATCACATAGTGTTATGGTTTTAAATTTCTCCCCCCTTCTCGGCCCACCCTCCCATTGCCTGAGTTTCATCATTGCACAGGAGCTGTCCCTTTCTTTAAAGTTCATTTTCAGTTACCATCGATAAGGCATGACAAATGCTCGCTCTATAGTCATTCCAGAGTCCCCAGATCATTTTTCATTTTTGTAGACAGCCCCGGCTCTCATAAACCACCTGGTTGTCCAATTGGGGCACTTGTTCTGATCCCAACAGTCTCGATATAATTTGCTTAGCAATAATAAACCCTAGTGTAACACAGATATGTTTCATACGGGTCAAATCTTTTCCCTCCCAAATGTTCAAGAGGCACAGTTTCGCTGTCGGAGTGAGGGTTGTCCTGAACACTCTGGCCAGACACTGGAACACCACCTCCCCAAAGTGTCATACTTTGGAGCATTCCAAAATGGTATGAAAGAAGGGACTCTCCTGACTCCAACCACATTTACAACTGGCGCTTGTGGTTTTGACTATCTTAAATAGGGTGCCTGGGGAATAATATGTATGGTGTAGGATTTTTAACTGTACTAGTCAAAACCCTGAGTGTATGGCTACTTCCTTGGGAGAGGCTATGGCATCCTGCCAGGCATCCTCTTTGACAACACCCTAATCCTGGGCAGGGCGCTCTCTCAGTCACCTCAGCACATCAGGCATGTTGTGTTGTATATTTTTGTATGTCAATGATATGGCTTTACGTTTCATATGCTCATTGAGCAATCTATCCGCTAGTGGTGAGGACTCCGAAAGTGTCCTGGCCTTTGGCAAAGCTGCCTTGAGCGTGTGTCTAATCTGCCGATAGTGAAATGTCTTGGTAGGTGTCAACTGGTATTGTTGCTGTAATTCTGCGTACAGGATGACGTCACCCTGTTGCCATAGATCTCCTACGCTTGAGATGCCAATCAAGTTCCACTTATCAAACCATGGGGGACATCTCAATGTTCCTGGCACAGCTGTGTCCCTGAGAGGTGTGGCCTACGTGATCTTCCCTCTCCAACCCAGTATACCTGAAATTGTATGCTATATATTCACGACTACAGCTGTTGGTTCCCTGAGGTGTGAGCGTTTGGAAGATCAATCAATTGACTATTGTTAAGTGGCTTTGCAAGAAGAAACCTTTTAGTGCAGATATCCTGAAAACAATAAAAACATAAATATGAACACTAATAAAAAAGTACATATAGTTTATGTGAGAAGTTGGCATGGCATATGATGTCCACTATTCTAGTGGGCACCTTGCACCAGTCCAAAAGACCCTTATTGATGGTAGGTTTAAAGTCAACCTTATAGAAAGCTATCCTAGTGGTAGCTGTGGAGAGAAGCCTTCAGGCTAAGTCTTGAAGGAATGTAAAGCAGCTTTTTTTACCAGTCTATAATCTCATGAATGACCAAATGAAAAGAGAACCACACCAGGTATATATATTAAATATATGTATTTATTCTAAACACCCCCCTCTAGTCTCTTTATGAGGTTAGAGGCAAAAGTACAATACAGAAACTTAATTTAGCACACAGTAAATAGCACAGTATACGTTTTACACTAGGGGCCTCACAAACCATATACTGAGAAAGTGGTATAAGTACCACCACAGTCATATAGACAAGGCCTAGAGCCTGTAGAACTGCTGGGGCAACCAGGAACCACCCAAGGTAGGGACGCAGGAGACCCACGCGGGACGCGTGCAGTGTCTAAACACAGCCGCGAATCACTATTGACTTCTATGTAGGAAATAGCGGTTAGATTTTTAAAGATTAAGGACACTTAGGAGTGGACTAGGAACAAACCCCTTCAGTACTGGACACTTCAAAAGTCAAGACCCATGGGAGCATCGAAGTACTCGTGTTACCTCACCCAGGGAAGCCGGGTGCATATGTGTCTTTTCGTGTCGGGTTTCGTAGTCGTTTCCTATGGAGAGCTGCAAAGAAGTGCTGCAGGCGACCAGATGAAAAGTGTCCGGATGGATCCAAGGGTGGATCGAAGATCTAAAGAATGTGGAAGCAGAGGGAACAGAGTCTGTGTCACTTACCAGTGACCAGGGAGGCAACCAGAAGATGCCAGCCGATGTCGGGTGATTTCAGGGGATGGAGGTGAAGCTTGACTCTTCAGCCACGTGGACCAGGAGGTGTCAACGACAACCAGGAGCTGGATTCGAACTGTCCCACATCAGATGTCGAGTGCTGCAGTGTCGGTATCCAGATTGGACCCAACAAGCCTTGGCAACAGTATCCCATGCAGAATGCAAAGATTGGCTTCAGTGCAGACCAGCAAGGTCTGAGGGACTCACCCTTTGGAAGGGAGTCAGGGCATGTCTGGAGCAACCAGGGAAGCCCAAGAAACAAAAGAGTTACCCAAGTGGGGACCCACCAGTCAACTGACCAGGGAGCGCAAAGGGGCCTCAAGCATAAATGCCAGAAGCGGGCCCACGGAACACTTGTGGAGTGTAGGCCCACAATCTTCAGTGCAGATGGTGCTCAGGGCTTGGACTACAAGTAGCCCAATGCACAACTTGGGGAAAGTTCGGGAAGTAGGTGCAGTTGCAAATATGCTGTATGTCCAGGAGTTCTGGTCCCACGTCTCTCGTTATGGCTGCGGGTCTCAGCTTTGCTGGGATCTCGTGTCGGCCTCAGAAATATCTAGAAGTCTATGTCCTATGTCACAGATTCTTTGGGATCCGGCGGGAGCCTCAAAAATGCAGACCGGCAAGATGCTTCTTTGGTGCCTGTTTGAACAGGGGGGTCACTCCTTGACCCCAAGGGAGATTTCTTCTGTCTTCTAGTCGATATAGGATGTCAAAGGTCCAAGATATATGTTCAGAGTTTCATCCAGGGTAATCTAAAGTCCTAGTGACTGGGTTCCTATACTTATACTAAATTTAGGGGTTGGACTTACTCCAAGGTCCCACCTATAGGAGGACCTGGGGAGGGGGGTGGTTACACCCCTTCCCCTTTGTCCAGTTTTGCGTCAGAGCAGGAGCTGCGTGCCCTTGAAACCGGTTTGAACTGGGGTATACACGGGGACACTTTGTGTGCCACAGTCAGTGTCTGAAAAGAATTCACTGAATGCACCCACCCTGCCCCAATACATTAAAGCCTGTCTGGGGAGGTGGTTACACCTCCCTGGACAGGAAACCTATTGTCCAGGCCTCCCCTGCTGGAGTTTTGTCCAGCAGCAGGAGGTCAGACTCATGTCTGTGGCAGCAGCATCCATTTTGTGATGCTGGGGCTCTTTTAAACTTCTACCGGTTAGACCAGTGTGTACATGTCTTCTCCCTCTAGAAGGGTGGAATGCTACTCCCGCCACCAGGACTGGTGGGTGGTAGTATTCCAAAGTGTTTGACACCAAGCACAACATGTTTTGATGCAGCCATTTCAAAGTTGGCCTCAACCGCGAGGATATAAGGCACTTAAGAGTATATGGTATGTCTGTATCACAGAACAGCCATAGGAAGGGATTCTGAAAGCTGCAGAGTGGCCCAGCTCATGCTTGGGCACCCTCTCACACAAAAACAAGCACTCTGCCTTCAGGATTGTTAAGGCCTGCCATAGGAGTGATTTATAGGTTTACATGTGTCTGTTTTAAAAGGTAGATATAGGTGGACTATATCTCAGTGAGGGGTGCTTACACCACCTTACCCAGGTTGCAAAAGCAGACCTGTGGTGCCATTTTGGAAGGCTTCCCAGTGGTGGCATAATACATACTTCAGCCCCTGCTAGGCCTCTGGGGTACCTATGCCCTTGGTACCTAAGGTACCATATACTAGGCACTCACAACCGTGTGAAGAGTGGATCCCCGGACGACCCAGCTCCCATGAGTAAACTGAAACTAGTTGCCCCCACTATATCCCCCCTGCTTACCATGCTGATAAATGCCTCTCTCTCCAGCGGGACAGTCCCCGTCAACTGGAAAAGTGCGACAGTTCGGGTACTTATCAAGAAACCCCACCTAGACCCCTTGGACCCTTCAAACTTCAGACCCATCTCCCTCCTGCCAGGCATCAGCAAAGTGGCTGAAAGAATTGTAAATGAACAGCTCTCAACATTCCTAGAGACTAACAACCTCCTACGCCACTCACAGACAGGATTCAGACCAGGTCAGGGGACTGACACCGCCCTTCTGACCGTAACAGAGGAGACAAGGTCCATCTTGGACGCAGGAGGATCAGTAGCAGTGATCCTCCTGGACCTGAGTGCCGCCTTTGACACGGTGGACCACACCATCCTCCTCCACCGTCTCCAAAAAACCGGCATCTCGGGGACCGCCCTGGCATGGTTAAAATCATTCCTGGAACATAGGACTTTCCAAGTGGCCGACAGCTACGGTCACTCTAAAGCTCTCCCCCTGAACTGTGGGGTTCCTCAGGGATCCTCCCTGAGCCCCACTCTTTTTAATGTTTACATGGCCCCCTTAGACGACATCGCCTCACCATTCGGCATAAAGGTGGTCATGTACGCCGACGACACACAACTAGTCGTCTCCATCAATCAGGCCGATCAATCTATGGAGAACCTAGTCACCTGCCTGCACAATATATCCAAATGGATGGGCGACTCCAGACTCAAACTCAACGGCGAGAAATCTGAAATCATGCTCCTAGGCGACCCAAACAAACTTCCCAAAACCCTTGCCTGGCCACCTAGCATGGGCACCCCTCCCACACCAAAACAAGAAATCAAGAGCCTGGGTTTTTGGCTCGACCAGGACCTTAGCTTCAGAGCCCAAGCAAGAAAGACAGCCGGCACCTGCTTCGGGCTCATGCGAGCAGCCCGTAAGATCCTTCCTCTTATCCCCCCCCAGTCTAGGAAAATTCTGATCCAGGGCCTTATCATATCGAGACTAGACTATGGAAACGCCTTGTACCTGGGCGCGCCAGTAGCTGTCATAAAAAAACTTCAGCACGCCCCGAATGCCGCAGGAAGACTACTCACGGGGACGAAATCAAGATGCTCAGCTAAACCTTCCCTCAAGGCACTTCACTGGCTTCCCATCCAAGAGCGCATTGCTCTTAAAGCCCTATGCATCTCTCATAAAATCCTACAAGGCAAAGGCCCACCTATATTAAAACCTCTCATCAAACCTCACAAAGCCACCCGACAGCTCAGGTCGGACTTCCTATTTTTGGCCAGCGTCCCCAGAATAAGGAAAGCACGCACAGGCGGTCGCCGTTTTTCATACAACGCCCCTAATCTCTGGAACAGCCTCCTCCTCAGTATCCGCTAAGAAAACAATCTGCTCTCATTCCGCATACTACTGAAAACTTGGTTGTTCCCCCAAAAATCCTTCCCCCGGAGAACTTTTAGGCCGTTACGATAGCGCTGGGTCGCCCGAGGGTAGCTACGCGCTCTATAAATCCTTAATCAAATCAAATCAAAATCACAAGGGTAACCCAGGAACCAATCTGGAGTGTACCTAATGTACTCACAATCAGTTTAGAGAGGGAGCAGATAGGCTGGGACCCTAGATAGCAGGATCCCAACCAAACTAAGTCAAAAACCATCAAATTACCAGGCAAAAAGTGGGGGTAACCATGCAGTCGGATTCCACCTTCCTACAGTTTACATTTCCATAACATGGAAATACATTCTATTGGATACCCTGGTGTAAAGATTTGGACAAAGGCGCTCCAAATCTTATATATTTATCCAAATGACAACAATTTGTTTCAAGATTAGTGATTTAGGTATGTACGTATGTATGTATGTATGTATGTATGTATGTATGTATGTATGTATGTATGTATGTTTGTATGTATGTATATAGCGCATACCTAGCGAAAAGGCTGTACAAGTTAAAAAACACAGTCAGCATGTGACAGGAAGAGTAGATAGTTTGTGGATGGTGACTCCATCATGGGTCTTCAATCTGTGGAGCGTGACCCACAGGGGAGCTGTGGAGACCTGCGAAGGGGAGTGCACATTCCTAGGCCTCACTTCTGCCTGAAATCCAAAATGTTTGCTCTTTTTTTTTGTAAAAGACAACCATCCAAGGACAGTTAATTCTAAAGTTAAAATGCTTCAGCTGAAGTGTCATTCAGTGAGTCTCCTGTGCTGTGAAACCAGAGCCTGGTAAAAAGGTAAAACAATCCTTTGTGCCAGGTTGTCTGCTTGCTTGAATTAAATGTAATTGTATGCTGTGAGTTAATCTGCAAATGTAAAGGATGCTTGGGAGCAGTTCTGGCTTTAATTGCTCAAATCACTCTAAGCATTGTGATGGCAAATATTTGCTTTTTTTCGTGGTAGTGCAAAGAGTTAACAACTAGGCTGGGAAGTGAGTGATTTTAATCAAAATTGTATTTGCAAAGTGCTTAGAACCCCTGGCAAGGTGTTGTAGGGACAGTTATGTAAAAAAAAAAGAATTGCATTACTTATGGTCTGGTATTACTAAAACCTTTATTTTGGAAGCACAATTTTATTTTAAACTATTTGCACATTTTGTAGCAGTCTATCTCATACTGTGTGTAATGCAAGTGTGAAATAATGTCTTACACATGCACAGTGCTTTCTGTCACAGGCTGAGACCTCATAGCACTAAAAATACACGTCACTATTCTCCACTGCACCAAGCAAATTAAATTCTGTGGCTTGCTGGTTACAGACAGACCTCTGCAGTGCATTAGCTCACAGAGGTTTCATAATGCACTACAGTGCATTTACCACTGAGTGACAACTTTTTTTTAAATTTATTTTTCATTTAAGAGACACATTATTTTATATGTAGCTACCTGATGGTGAAAGATCTAAACAATTAACAAAAACTTTTGGGGCTTATTTATGAGAGGCTTGCGCTGCCAGAGCGTCACCTTTTTCGAAGCTCCGGCGGCACAAACGTCTCAATCATATCTATCAGGCGACGCAAAGACACGCCTCTCTGTATTTGTTTAGTGCAGGAAACAAAAACAATCCTGCTTACCTAGAAATTAGGCACCAATTTGTGCACCAACTCAGGGTGAAAGGACAGGAATGCATCATATTTCTTAAATATGGTGCATCCCTGGCCTTTCAAATTGGCATAGGGCTGTGCTGCAAGACGACTTCATAAGTGAGGCCCTTTGTTTTTAGCCACACTTTTGACCACACCCCTTCGCTCACTTACCATTGGTTTGTTAAATACTGTTTAATATTATTTCCCCACCGTAAAAAGGATTTCCTTTGAGAATTGAGGGCGTTTATGGTTGTCAATAGGTATCAATGATGAGAAGTTCTAGATTCTAAAAATCTTTGACAGGGGGTTCTCTGCATCAAAAAGTTTGAAGACCTCTGATGTAGAACTTCATTAAAAGTTGAGTATTCAGCTGTTTCCTTAATTGGAGCTGGGTTCGGACTGTCCGGATAGATACGGGAATATTGTTCAAGATCCTTTGTGTACAGATGGCTCTGTTTAAGATGCAGCTGGGTTTAAAGATGGTCCAGACTAGCAGGGCAAACCTGTGATGTTCCATCATGATGGAATGATATGGTCATATTTCTTCATGGCTTGGTGAGGTGTGCTGCAGCATATAGAATGCCCTTAAAGAAGACCAGTGTGGATTAAAATTACAAGCTGGTTTCCCATTTACCAAGCGGAAGATAGGTTATGTGCAAGTAAGATATGAAAGCAAATAGAAATAGCCTGACTTCTCAGTCAGTCAGTCAAAAAGGCTTTATTTCGACATATAAAAATATCTTAAAAAGCGTACATACAATAAAATTCACTTCAGTGCATTTAGAGATAAAAACCACAGATTAAAATAGGCCCTGATAAAAAACATAATTAAACAATTTGTCTGAGTCTTTTTGACCGAATTCGCCATGCCCACCCAAGGTACTTCGAGGTGGCACATGCGTAAAAGGTACGAGTGTCTGAAAGAAGAATCCTTAAGGCCACGTTACAATGCCTAGTACCTAATGTGCGACACATGGGTTTTAGCCATTTTGACCGTGGGATTTTGTATGCAGGACACTCGAATAAAAGGTGAGGAACGGATTCTTGGCGCTGTGGGCAGAAAGGACACCACGGTGCAGTCTGGTATGGGATTTTCCAATGACTAGTAAATTCCATTACGGGAAGGAGGCCAATTCTAAATTTAAAATACAGGGACCTTTCCCAAGGGGCTGAGATTATGTCCAAATACAGTTCTTTGAAAGGAGTATCTTTGGACTCCATGAAATTTCTAGTCGACTTGCAAATCGAGGTGGAAGAATTCCTTGTATTTGTCACCCAGTTCCAATAAAGTTGTTTTAATGTTGATTTAGGCGGGGCTGTCTGTTGGAACCATGCTTCTTCCAGCCCCAGGTTGGTGAGTAGTGCTTTGATGTCCGTTAGCCACTTTATTTTCGCCCAACCTGTCGATCTTAATATCTCCCGCAGTCCATCCGCATAACTTGAGAGTTCGGGGACTCTCCAGATGCGGGCCCACAGAAGCAAAGGGCGTAACTTTGCTAGATCTTCAATCGCCCGACAGCCCATATCCAATTGCAGTGGCAAAATGGGGACAGAAGGGCCAAGGGACATCAAGCTTCTCAAGAAGAAATTCTCAGCTCGAGTGAGGTCTTTCAAGTTCGACATTCCCCATAGTTCCGCCCCGTACAAAGCGGCACTTACTCCTCTCGCAAAATAGATGTCCAAAACTGCAGCTATAGGTTTAGTTGAGGCTGCTCTCTGCTCTTTCAGCAGGGTCCCGGTTACTCTTTTTAGGTTTAACAGCATTTTAGTCAAATGCTGGTCCCATTTCATAGTATCCATTAGCCTGACACCCAGATAATCGAAGGTCTTAGTCCTGTCCAGTGCCACGAAGCCCAATGTTGGCGGAGGACCAAGTTTTTGCGGGGGGTTCAAAATGAGATACTTTGTTTTGTCTGTGTTTATGCAGAGTCCTCTTTGTTTACAAAAATCGTCAAAGCCCGAAAGAAGCTGTTGCAGGCCCATTGGCGATTTTGACAAAAGCAAAGTATCGTCCGCAAAAAGCAGGGTGGGAATAGAACGACCAGCCAGGCGAGGGGCATCTGCTGGTATCCTTAACAGGTAGTCCACCACCCCATTAACATAGAGCGAAAAGAGTGTTGGGGCAAGAACACACCCTTGCCGCACTCCTCTATTTACATCTATTCTTCGGGTCTTTTGACCATTGGGACCCCAGCGGATTTGGGCATAGTTGTTTTCATGAAACTTCATGATCAGATGAAGCAGGTAGGGTGGCAGGCCAAGGTCATTAAGAACCTTCCATAAGTTATTTCTGGGGACCAAATCAAAGGCCGTTCGGAGGTCGATAAAAGCAAGATATAATGAGCCCTTCCCGATCGTGACGACCTTCCAGTGAATCATAAGTAGCCTTAACGATTGTTCAATTGTTCCTGTGCCAGTACGGAACCCTGCCTGAAGATCCGAAAGTACCCTGTTCTCATCTGCCCATTGCTGTATTCTAGTTAAAAGGACCTTGCCAGCTACTTTTTGTGAGCAGTCTATCAGGCTAATTGGCCTGTAATTCCCTGGGTCTTCTCTTGAACCTTTTTTGTACAGGGGGACCACTTCAGCGGCCATCCAAGAAGCAGGCAGAGGGGCACCCGCCATGGCAGCGTTCAATACAGATGAAATCAGCGTACTCCAATCATCTAGGTCAACACGGAGCAGGTCACCCGGAAGACCATCAGGACCAGCCGCCTTACGCGGGACGAGAGATTTTATTGCACCTTCCGCTTCTTTCTTAGTAAACAGGCTTTCCTCGGGTCTCTCCTCCACTCGTGAGGGCTGTGGTACTATGAAATCCATCGCTTCAGCTGCGATTGCTGTGTACAATTTCGAAAAATGTGAGTACCATAGTTCCTCAGTTATGTTACAGGTTATGACTGTATCAAGGGGTCTGTTTTTCTTATGCACTAAGTCCCAAAAACCTTTTGCGTTTTTTCCGGCGCTGGCAATTCGGAGATCCTGCCAAAATTTATCTTCCCAGTCTCTCCTTGCTGTTTTAAGCTCCGTTTTATAGCTCTTCCGACTGGTTGCTATTAGGGTAGCACTCCACTTTTTACAGCCGCTATCAGAGCTCTCTTCAAGGCACGACACTCCTTCGAGTACCATCCCGGCTTGCCATGCCGGTTATCACGATTAGACTTTCCATTTTTTACTTTAGCCTTGAAAAGGTCCCCAATTGACAGCGAAACTTCGCAAAACAACGCTGTGATCTGATTTGGGCAAACAGGCTCACTTTCCAAAATGGCGCAGGCTGTAGAAGTAATGGCTCTGATACATGCCAATTTCTCCTCATCTATTGCCACTTTATCCCATTTCAGACGTCTTAAGCAGTTTGATGCAACCACCCCTCCCAATGGCCCTATTGCTAGTGTATCATGGTTTCCACTTGCTTGGGTAATCTCTTTCCACCAGTTTGATAGGGTCAAAGAAAGAGCATTATGGTCACTATCCAGGGAGGGTAAGACTACCATATCCTTCATATGTGCCCACAAAGAAAAGTTTAAAAGGATGTAATCAATCCGGGATGAGTGACCGACCCTATTATATGTGTGGGCCCCCGCTAAATCTGATGGTGTCCTCCCATTGGCTGCTCTTAAGCCGTGCTCCAGAGTGAGGGAATTTAGCTGGATGATTCTGGGGGTCCAACTGTTTATAATGGGAAGATCAAGTAGCGGGACACCTCTCCTAAAATCTTCATCATATAAATCCAGGGGTTCATCAGGCAACAAAGGCTCGTATGTACAGTTAAAGTCCCCCATAACCAAAATTAAAGAGTCGCTGCTACACTCGCCCAGGGTTACCTCCAGGTCCGAGAGCGTTGGTGACAAGGCTCTCCCAGAGGCCCCTCGTGTGTAGATGTTAATAATCTCCAGCTTTTCAGCTCTCCTCGGACAAGTTACAGTGAGGCGCATCAAATCTGGAGATTTTTGGGGGTGGTGGTGTATCCTCCATCCCAAAGAGATGTCTACCCAAACCAAGAGACCTCCATAGGGGCGACCTCTTCCCGAAGTTGGAATTTCTGCCGGGACAAAGAAGGTGGCATAGCCCACTCTGTACCTTGGTTCTACACACCACGTCTCTTGGAATGCACAGACTGAGTGGGGCTCGATGAGCGCCACCCAGTCCGGGACATCTAGCTTGCTGTTTAAGCCTGCCACATTCCAACTAATGGTTTTCAGGAATGTATGACGCTGGGGCTCATTGCAACCACCATTCCCCCCCTGTGGACCTGGGGTTTGAGTTCCTACCACTAAATCCATTCTATCTATCCCGTCACCTAAGGGAACGGTAGGCGGGGATTGGGGTACAACGTTAATGGACAAGGGTACCTCCCCAGCTATGCATATTTTATTGACCCTGGGGGGGGAGACATTAATAGCCGCTAAATTGTCAAGTCACCAACCCCATCCCTGAGGAATGGCTGATTGAATAGGGGTCCATGCCCTTGCTCTGGGGTCCAAGGATGGATAATGAGGGAGCCATGCTCCTCTACCCCCATCTTGAAGGGACTTGTTTAGCCCCATCAAGGGGGGGGGGTGATAGAAATACCCCAAATCCCTGGTCTGTATGTCACAAAAATTGTGATACGACTGCTGGCTACAGATCATACCAGCTGCTCTGGGGTCATTGAAGTTAATCAACACACAGTCCCCGGTAATAGCCTTACGTCTATTACCAATCCAACCCACGCGTCGGACGAAGGCTATTCTACCATCAATGTGCCCTGGGAGGGGTCTATTAGCTTTTAGCCAGGAGAGCGTCTTGTGTTTGAGATCAGAGTAGGACTCACAAGAACCCTCTTCGAGCTCGGGGACCCCTGTTAAAATTACCACATAGGGCTTACAGCCTGGGGGAAGACTAGCATTTGGCGTGCGCCGCTTTACCCTGTCTTTAGCCGGGGATTTTACCGTGGTTTTCACTGGGGGATTGGGCACGGCCTGTGTAACAGGAGTTGGGGGAGATGGGGTTGTAACACCCTTACTTGCGGTCATTATGTTACCAATTACCTTAGTATTAGAGACTATAGGCTTGGGATTTGCAACAAGTTTGACCTTAGGTGCCTCAAGAGCCTGGGTACTAGATTTGTTCATTGGACTGGCCAAACTAGACTCAGGAGTAGAAGTAGGAGGGGGGGGTATGGTTCCAGTGTTACATTGCTTCGATTGGGGAACCTTTGCCATGGCAGGTGTTTTTTGGCAAGATGTGGGCTCAGGGGGGGCTGTAGGAATAGAGGGAACTAATGTCACAGCACCCCTCCTTGGCCCTCCATTTTCTTCAACTTGGGACTTAGCGTGAAATTTAACTAACGATTTCACTGCATAAAAGTTGTCCAGCATTGACTGCTCAAGTGAGGCTAGTTTGCGAGTGAGACCGTCAATCTTGTCCACGAGAGGCATCACCACAGACTTAATGATGCTCTCTGCTTGCGGGAAAATGCTAGTATCAATAGCAACCATTTTACCAGGAATACCTTCCAAAGCGGAGTCTCCGGTCAGGGGTGCGTGAGGTTTTGGGTAAGGAACCTGATTCGGAGTAGTACCCCCTTTTGATGCAATATTCCTACTTAGTTTACTATAGGGTTTTAGAGATCCTCCCCTGCGGGGGCTAGCGGGACGCTTTCTCTTCTTTTGTGTGACTGTGCCTAGGGCTCGGTTCCCTACAGGTGCAGTATTGGAAGTTGCTACTCTAAGAGTGTTATTAACAGTATGTCCTGTAGTGGATGGGGAATTCACAGCTTCGCTAATAAGCACAGGGGGACTGGGGACGTCAAGGTTTTCGGGATTGCTATCTGCAACCTGGCCCCCTGGAGATGGAATACTAGGAGCAGAGGAAATGGAGTGTGTTGGGTCAAGTACAATACTTGGTGCTGTGATGGTTATCCTTTCTAAACTGGCCCTAATCCGACTCACTCTCTCGTCTATAGTTGGAGAGTCAACTATCAACAAAGGAGTTAGAGGAATGTGACCAGGGCTGTCAACTAGGGCAATGGCGCCCAGGGATGAGCGCTTGTTAGACAAACTCAAAGAATCCCGAGATAACCTTCGTTCTGCCAAGATTATCTCCTTCTCAACTATGGAAACTGATCAGGTTATGAACTGGTCCATAGTACCTAAAACAGCGTCTCCAGCAGATTTCTTTGTCTTACAGGATCGAGTACCTGAAGCCATAGTCCTGGTGGCCGTATATCCGCTTTAAGGGACCAGGGGATGTAGCCCAGCCCGGCCTCCTCCGGCCCCGGACGGCCACAGACGGTCCCGCCCTTGTCCCGGGCTTCTCCCGGCGCACTCCCGCACGCTCCCGCGTAGCGGGGGCAGCTCCCTCCTTTTGAGTCAGCCTGACTTCTGTTAAAGTCCTCGTGTGGCCTAGGCCACTTAAGTATTTTAGACAGCATTAGCCAGGTTAAACAAAGTAAAGTAGTCCAGGCAGGACTGGTTATGCAATATATGCAGGGACCCAAGGTTTTAGTATGAACTCACATTTATTAACAGCATAAACGGAGTCTCATAGTATAAATCTGGTAATAGTTCTGGTGCTCACACAATAAGTGAACAGGTGCATGAAGTGAGGAGTGTTTGTGACATAAAAAATTACATCGCATTGACAACAACAGTATGCAAAACTCCAAGTTAAATAATGGTAGTAATAGAGTTTTGATTGTAAGGTCGACGGCTTTCCGATCTCATGAGTGTGAGATCATCATCAGGATGAGACAAGTGGTAACAGGTGGAATCAGAGTAGGCTAAATAGCCTGAATGGTCAGTCGTCAGTGGTTGCTAAATCAGACGTGAGCAAGCGATCTGATCACTTTGAGTAGCAAATTGTGTCCATCTTACCCGAAGAGTGGCAGGAACGGCAGTCAATAATAGGCGTGTTTTGAGGCCGCGGGGGCCACAGCTGATGGAACCGGAGACCCCGTAAGTATCGGACCGGTGGAAGGATTATGACGGAATCAAGTGCAGTTGAATAGATCCTTGTATGTAACTGCAAGAGTGGCGCAACGGGTCTGATGATTAGCTCCCGAACCACGCAGACCCATTGTGCCTCTCTCTCAAAACACATGTACTATTGACCAGCGTTCCTGCCACTCTTCGGGCAAGACAGACACAATTCGCTACTCAAAGTGATCGGATCGCTTGCTCACGTCTGAATTAGCAACCACTGATGCCTGACCATTACGGCTATTTAGCCTACTGTGATACCACCTGCTCACACTTGTCTCATCCTGATGATGATCTCACACTCATGAGATCGAAACGCTGTTGACCTTTCAACCAAAACTCTATTACTACCATTAATTAACTTGGAGTTTTGTATATTGTTGTTGTCAATGTGATGTAATTTTTAATGTCACGAACACCTCTCAATTCACGCACCTTTTTACTTATTGTGTGAGCACCAGAACTATTACCAGATTTAAACTATGATACTCCCTTTATTCTGTTAATAAATGTGAGTTCATACTAAAACCCTGTGTCCCTGCATATATTGCATAACCAGTCCTGCCTGTACTACTTTACTTTGTTTAACCTGACTAACGCTGTCTAAAACACTTTTTTAAAATAGTTTTTATCGGCATTTATAAAAACATCAATTACAATCTAACAAATTCCTCAGCAGACAGTACTCAAGTCATCAGAGCAATAGTGACATTGTCCAGCAACTTCGTACACAGCATGTATTGGATGTAATCAACAACAGTACATTGCAACCTTGCGACAGTGGCTGTCATACTAATCCAGATGCACGTTCTGTACATTGAGCAGGGGTAAGTTCTCGGCCCAAGGTGACAGTACATTAGCATCACCCTGTTAGGTACATTAGAGGTCGTTCGTTGTTCACCGTATCTAGCCAGTGTACAAACAGTTCCCAGATATCTCGGGGGCGAGACCGCGCCAGCATCTGTTCCCAATATGTCTCCAGTTGGATTTGCAGTGTGTCACACTAATGATCCAGTTTTTAGTGGTTGGCGGCAAAACTGCTCTCCAATGAATGGCCACCTGGCGTTTAGCTATAATTAACAGCATAGCAGTCAATGTCTTTCGCTTGGGTGGTACCGCAGCGTTGTCGCCTAGCAACACCGCCAGCGGCGTGCAGGGTAAGTTGTGTCCAGTAATGACATGTATGTATTGCAGTGCTTGTAGCCAGAAATTAGCTATCAGTCGGCAATGCCACACCACGTGTAAGAAGGTAGCCTGTGCGTCCCCGCATCTCCAGCGGCGATCATCAGGACGCAGTCCCATTCGGTGCAATTGCACCGGGGTCCGATATAGGTGGTGTATGTACTTGAAATGGATTAATCGCAGCCGGTAGTTTGAAGACAGTTGCCGCAGCTGACCGCAGATTAACTTCCACTGAACATCCGAGATGTCCACACCTAGGTCCGTTAACCATAGCGCTCTAGCCCCAGGGGTGATTATGGGCGATGTTTGTTATGTAGTTATGTATATACGGGTGATCATCTTGCGGCCGTGGGCTGTCGTAAGCAAAATTTCTAATGTAGGTAGTTCTGCTGGGGTTTGGAAATGTGGCATATTGGTTTCTGCAGGAGGAACGCAGCTGATAGTAAAGGAGCATATCCGCAGCCGAAGGGGGCTCCTGTCCGCACATTTGTTGTAGTGTTAAGAAGGTGTCTGCAGGGAAGAGGTCCTTGCCTTAGTGCACCTTAAGTTGCGCCGCTCTCTCCCGTACTCTACGGTCTCCCAGCGGGGGTGTCTGTGGGTGGTTCGTCAATTGCATTGAGGGGGCATAAAGTATGTCCAGACTGCTCTCTTGCGCAACCCAGTCCAGGCCAATCGCAGCACTTCTACAGTGATCACTTCATCCCGTGGTCTCTTATATGTTTGAAATATGGCTGTAGCAAGCGGCAGCGGTGCCGCTCTGTCTAGTTCTACAGCCACATGCGGCTAAAAAGGCGTGGGATGCACCCAGTATTGTAGGAAGTGCGCCTGTGCACTGTAAGCATATAGAGGAAAGTTGGGAGCAGCCAGGCTGCCCTGGTTTGAGGTAGGGTGAGTACCTCCCATGCTATTCTAGGTTGAGGCACAGGGTCAGAGCTGATTTGCATATAGCCAGTGTCTAACCCAGGGTGGTGTGGAGTGCAAAAAAACGATGGATTTAAGGCCCAGATCCTTGTACTGGGGTGAATGTATGACATTGTTCTACATTCTGTCCATCAACTGTGTTTTTTGCAATTTTCACCCCGAGTGGGCTGGGTATGCTCAGACGTGAGTCCCAGGCTCTCCACACCACTGGAGTCAAGCTATCCAGGCTGAATGAAGGCTGATAGCCAGAAACCGGTCCTTGGATGCTTGATTCCGGTCTGGGAAAGACATGGCTTCGTAGTTCAGACTGGACTGTTCCCATGAGGCACAGGGTCAGAGCTGATTTGCATATAGCCAGTGTCTAACCCAGGGTGGTGTGGAGTGCAAAAAACGATGGATTTAGGCCCAGATCCTTGTACTGGGGTGAATGTATGACATTGTTCTACATTCTGTCCATCGACTGTGTTTTTTGCAATTTTCACCCCGAGTGGGGTGGGTATGCTCAGACGTGAGTCCCAGGCTCTCCACACCACTGGAGTCAAGCTATCCAGGCTGAATGAAGGCTGATAGCCAGAAACCGGTCCTTGGATGCTTGATTCCGGTCTGGGAAAGACATGGCTTGGTAGTTCGGACTGGACTGTTCCCATGAGGCACAGGGTCAGAGCTGATTTGCATATAGCCAGTGTCTAACCCAGGGTGGTGTGGAGTGCAAAAAAACGATGGATTTAGGCACAGATCCTTGTACTGGGGTGAATGTATGACATTGTTCTACATTCTGTCCATCAAGTGTGTTTTTTGCATCCGGCCCATACCAGCTCGATCATAAGAGAGCGCAATGTTTTGAAAAAATGTGTTGTTAGAGGAATGGGGATGTTGACAAAGAGGTACAACAGCATAGGCAGGATGATCATTTTTGCCAGCACAATGCGGCCCACCAGAGAGAGGGGGAGTGTCTTCCAACGGTCTATCCACTCTGTGATCCATTCTACCACTCTGCATAGTTTTCAGACCATAGTTAGTTGAGATCATTACTAATCCAGATTCCCAAATATCGGACTTGGACCCGTATCCCAGGCGATCGGGTACTCTGTTTCGAAAGGCCACATACCAGATTTCAAGGGGATGATGACAGATTTACCCCAGTTGATTTGCACCCCTGAAAGTTCCCTGTACCAGATTAATTCTCGTGTCATGGGTGCAAGAATGTCTTTCGGGTCTACTGTGTATAGTGTGATATCGTCCGCGTATAATGATATCGTCAGGCCACGTGTGATAAACCCAATGCTGCGGTGCTGTCTGATACGTACATATGAGGCAATAACGTGATATTAAAATCCCCAACCCAGAGTATAGCCGAATCATCCATGGATTGAATCTTGTGCCATAAGTTGCGAAAAAAGGCGGGGTCGTCTATATTGGGACCATAAACGTTGGCTATAATTAATTAACTTTGGTATAGTGTACCCTGCAGGAGAAGAAACTGCCCCTCTGGATCTTTTATTAACTGTTGTGTGTGCCAGGGGACCCCTTTCTGAATTAGAGTCGCCACCCCACTGGAGTAACTTAGTAAGCCGCAGTGTGGACTTCACTCCAGCGAGCGACTGACAGTCTTGTGCCGGCCGACCCCAGGAGATGAGTCTCCTGCAGGAGGCAGATATCTACCCCATGTCTGGTCAGGTAAGATGGCAAAAGCCGGGACTTGCAGTGGTTGGTTAGACCTCGCACATTCGAGGTGAGGCAATTGAGTTTAGACAGGCAGATGCAGCACCAACTGAGGATCCATCATATGTGTGTCCCTATCTGCCTTCTCTCCCTGTCTCAGACTTGGCTACCGGTAGAGTCATCGCCGCAATTTATATGCATGCCTGTTCAATGTGCGAGCTGGGTGTGGCTATCCATGAGGATGATAATGAATTCCCGTGCCTAAGCTGCCTTGCAAAAAAGAACAACAAACATTAGTGTCCCATCCACCCCACGCTCACAGCAACCCCCAATCAGGTTGCGCATCCCTTGCTGAACAACCCCTTGGTAAGGAAACTCATTAAACTTAGCGTAGCAGGGAATCATCCCATAGGGGCGTGGGGTTGCCTGCTTTCTACCCTGCCTCTTGTGGACAGGGTGGCAGAGCAAATTAGGACGGCTCTGGCTTAGATGCGAGACTATCAGTTAGCGTCCCCATTATTGTAGAACATATGACCCCAAACATGTACATTGTCAGTCATTATCACTCATCTGGTTGCTAGAGGCAGGCGCAGTCTCTCTTTCTTCATTTCGTTGTTGCCTGACAGCCTGTTTAGCATACTTCAGGGCGGCACTGGCATCGGTGAAAAACATGGGCTTCCCACCAGGGTGGGTTCGAAGCTTGACAGGGTACATCATTGCGTATTTCGTGCCCGTCTTTTGTAGTAATTTCGTAGCTGGTATGAATTCTCTTCATGCTGACTGTACAGCTTGAGTAAAGTCTGGATACAGCGCTATTCTGTTCCCTTGATATTGAATGTCACCTTTTTCCCTGGCTGCTCGCAGTACAATGTCCCTGTCTCTATAATTGAGTAGTCGAGCTAAGATTGGTCTGGGGGGGAGGGGCTCCCGGAGCTGGTCTAGGGCCAAGAGTGTGGTGTGCGTGATCCACTGGGAACATTTATTTATTTAGAAGGTTTTATACAGCGCTGGCTGGACCCAGGGGTACCAGAGCGTTTTACAAGTCAAATAACAGAATCAGTAGAAGTATAGCATAGGTACATATGAAATCATAAGATAAACAATTTACACATGTGTAGCATAAATAAGATGGAGCAAAGCATGGAAGGACAAGGTTAAACAACATATCGAAGATAATAGAGTGGGAGTGAATAGGGTGGGATGGAACTGTGTACGGCAGAGAGGGAGTTGAAGGCCAGTCTTCAAGTAGTTAAGAGCCCCAGTATTTGTTTAGAAGGAGTAGTTTGGGCTCTTTTTTGAAGCAGGGGTAGGAGGGGTTGCAGCGTAGCTCTTTAGGGAGAGCATTCTAGATAGAGGATGCATTACCGAAGAAAGAGCGAGCTTGTGTAGTTTTCTTTTTTAGTAGAGGAGGGACTAGGATAAGAGCGTTAGTGCTCCTCAGTGATCTGGTGCAGCCCGTTTTGTGGAGTTATTCGGTAAGGTAGGATGGGGTGTTTTGGTGGAGGGCTTAGTGGGTGATGCAAGCAGTTTTATAGGTGGTTCTGCCTTCAATCGGGAGCCATTTGAGGTCCCTGAGGACGGGGAGATGTGGTCAAATTGATTGCAGCCAGTGATAAACCTGGCAGCCAGGTTGAGAACGGATTTGATAGGGGCAAGGTGGACTTTAGGAGTTCCAGCGAGAGTGGCATTACCGTAGTCAAGTCTTGATAGGACCAATGATTGCACCACCGATTTAAAGTCATCGGTTGGTAAGAAGGGTTTGATTTTTTTGAAGTGCTGTAGTATGAAGAGAGCACCTTTGGTCGAGTTTTTTATGTGAGGGGTGAGACTGCGGTTCTGATCAATGACGATGCCGAGGGATTTGACCGAGTTAGAGAAGGAGAGAGTGCAGTTGAGGGCTTTGATGTCTGAGATCCAGTGATGAATGGGGAGCGGGTTGTTTTTGGGAGAGAATAGAATGATTTCAGTTTTTTTTGGGTTGAGTTTGAGGTGGTTTTGATGGAACCATAGTTGATCTTAGTCAAGGTATCGTTGAGATGAAGGATGTCAGCATGGGATTTGATCCTATAGTAAAGTTGGGTGCCGTCGGCATAGAGGTGATAACCGATTTTCGCTTGTTTGAGGATGAGGGTGAGGGGTTCCATGAAGAGGTTGAATAGGGTGGGAGAGAGAATAGAGACCTTGGGGACGCCCATGGTAACAGGTAAGGGTTTGGAGAGGCAATTGCTGATTTTAATTTGTTGTGTTCTATGCTGGAAGAAGGAAGTGAACCACTTAAGAACAGTTCAGTCAAAGCCAAAACGGCCTTTGAGGATGTTGAGTAGGGCAGCATGGTTAACAGTATCAAAGGCAGTGGAGAGGTCAAGAAGAATGAGAAGGGAGGCTTCACCTTTGTCAAGGGAGCGATGGATGTTGTCAGTGATGTTGAGCATGGCTGTTTCAGTGCTACATCCCTTTCGGAAACCAGATTGGGAAGCATCTAAAAGGTTGAATGAGTTAATGTGATTGTCCAGCTGGTGCAGGGTGCATCTAAGTACCTTAGATAAGAAAGGGAGGTTGGAGATTGGGCGTAAATTATTTAAGTCATTTGGGTCAGCTGATGCGTTTTTCATGATGGGGGTAATTTGGCCAAGTTGGAGGGAACAATGCCGGTGGTAAGGGAGGAGTTGATGATGGAGGTCCAGTATGGGGAGGTGATGTGTTTTAGGTCTTGAACTAGATGGGCTGGGATCGGATCTCTGGTATGTGAGGATGGTTTCAACTTAGAGATGATGCTAAAGTTATCACTTTCTGAGACAGGACAAAAGTTAATCCAGGAGGCATTGTTTTTTCGCTGGGGGACATTGTGATGGGAAACCGTGGGGGAGAGAGAGGTGGTGAGTAGAACAGAGACCGAGGGGGGAAAGGAGTGGTATGAGAAATGGGGAGAGAGTTAGGGAGGGGGCTAGGTTGGGTGGTGGGGATGGAACGGCGAAGGATAGGTCAATTTTGGTGATTTTGTCTAAGAAAAAGCTAGCGATTTGCTCACATCTTTCAACTGAAGCCGGAAGATTGGGGGGGGGGCTGAAGTAGTTTGGTTTTTAACAATGTTAAATAGATCTCTCGGTCGGTTTTTTGCCTGGTCAAGTTGTGAACGGAAGAAGGATGCTTTTTCATTAATGATATGTTTTTTATAGCTGGCCCTAGCGACTCTGGGGAGGGTGAGATTAGAGGGGGAGGGCTGTTGCCTCCAAGTGTGTTCGGTCTGTCTGAGGGCTCGCCTCTCCTTGATCAGATCGGCATTGAACCAAGATTTGGATGGTTAACTTTTTAGTGGTTGAGTTTGGCTGGGGCGATTTGGTCAAGGAACTCAGCAATGGAATTGTTGTACTGTTCCGTAAGGTCATTAGTGTTGTGGGGGAGAGGAGTAGGACATAGGAGGGCTTTAATTTTAGTCTCCAGCTCGCCCGGGGGGATAAGGTGGAGGTTTCGTGTTAGTTTCATTTGTTTGGTTGTATTAGAGGGGGGGCGGCATGGAGCTGTTGATTGTGAAGAGGATGAGGTGGTGATCGGACCAGTCGATGGGGATAATATTGGAGAGAACTGCCAGGTCCTTGCTGGTGATGACAGCATCAAGGGTGGCACCTTTGTCGTGGGTAGGAGATTTGCAAAGTTGCTTCAAGTTGCTGATGTCAAGTAGGTCATTAATAAGGTTGATCGCGGGGTCATCAGTTTTGTTCCAGTGGAGGTTGAAGTCTCCCAGGAAGAGGTTCCTAGAGTAGGAGGCCGCTGATTGGATAAGAAGATCAGATAATTCTTTGACAAAGGTGAGGGGGTCACCAGGAGGATGGTAAATATTGTGTAAACGAATCGGGGGGTGCCCTGTACAATTAGTTCGGCACTCAGATATTCGAAAGTAGTCAGGCCGGGTGAGGGACAGGTGTGAGTAGAAGTTCATCTTTATAAATGATGGCGAGGCCCCCACCAATTTTAATAAGCCTGTCTTTTCTGAGTATGGTGTAACCTGGGGTGTGAGCAGGTCCAGGATAGATGTGGAGTGGTCATTGAGCCATGTTTCCGCCAGAAATGCGATGTCAATGCTTTCACTGAGGATGGTCTCAGCGATTTCTGTAGCATAGCAGGAAGCAGATCGGCAGTTGATCAGCATGCAGTTGAGGGGTTTGGGGTCAGTCGTTTTGGTAGGGGAACAGGAGTGGATAGTGGTAAGTTGTTGCGGAGGTCTGGGTGATGCAGGGGAGGACAGGTCCTGCTTGTTCCTAGGATCACAGTGATAGATGAATGAGGAGGGAGAAAGTTAGTGGTCAATGTGGGGGCGAGGAGGTTAGAATTGAGGCCATGAAGAACAGGGTGGGGAGATGGTTCAGGAGGTGGGGTGGAATGCTGGGGTGTTTACTGCTGGGCGATCTGGGTGAGGATTTTTTGATTGGGGGAGTAGCCCATTGGATGTGGGGTGCAGGGTTCGAAGGTAAGAAGTTCTGGGGATCAGTGTGATTGGAAGGATTAGTAGAGGCGAAATCAGTTGAATGGCAGGAAACTGAACGGCAGTTGGCCTGTATGCAGTTTAGGGGTTTGAGGTCATTCATTTTTGAGGGGGGACAGGAGTGGGCAGTGGTGAGTTGTTGCGGAGGTCTGGGCGACGCAGGGGAGGACAGGGTCCTGCTTGTTCCAAGGATCACAGGGATCGAGGAATGGGGTGGGAGAGACTTTGTGGTCAAAGAGGAGTCGAGGAGGTTTAAAATGAGGCCAGGAGGAACGGGGGAGATGGTTATCGAAGAGCGGTGGAATGCTAGAGCATTGACTATTGGGCAACTCGGGAGAGGGGAATTCAGTGTGGGGAGTAGCCCCTTGTATTAAGCATGGGCCAAAAATCCGTTACGCTCGCAAAATTTACGGATTTTCGGCAATTTCGCGATCCGCGAATCTTGTGAAATTGCCAAAAATTCGCGAATTCAAGAGCGGGCGGATTTTTTTTTTTTCATGCCCAGCTCACTCCAGGGACCCCTGCACCCTTCAGCGCGATGGCATAGTAACACACACATGGTCACTGGAGACAACTCTTCTGGCACTTAACGCAGCTGTAGTGTAGGAAAAGCACAATACATTTACCCAACGAGGTAGCACTTACTGATTAGCCAGTAGAAAGTACTCCACTTGAGTAGAGGTATCGCACAAAACAATGGCGTCTTCTTGGATAAATAATGGCAGGGTTCATTCTGGCGCGATGCTCCTGTCACAAAAATGAAACCTCAACAGGAAGCACTTACAGATATAAATAAAGCAGGTGCCCGAGTTGAAGCTCAAGTTCAGTAACGCATTCATCAGCCCAAAAACAATCGTGAGCTTTGTCGAGGCTGGGCAGGTGTGCTTTCTCCCCATATCTACCGTCGAAAATTTGCTGTGATACGGGATAGAGGCCTCTGCATCCTTCACTTTCCCGAGCGCAATCCCCGTGCAGTTCCTGTGTCCAGGAGCTTCTTTCTCCTCATCTGCTGCTCTGATCGGTCTCTGACCTTTTTTACACACAAGAGGCATGTGATGCGAGTTCACATGCCTCTTGTGTGTAAAAAAGGTCAGAGACCGATCAGAGCAGCAGATGAGGAGAAAGAAACTCCTGGACACAGGAACTGCAGGGGGATTGCGCTTGTGACAGTGAAGGGTGCAGAGGCCTCTATCCAGCATCACAGCGGGCTTGTCTACTCTTTGAGACATGTGATCCATGCGCACTGCCATATTGTCCAATTTAGTATCAATCGCTCTCAGACTGCCTCGTGCCTCCCGCATTAGTGCTCTGATATCGTCGTCTTGATCAGAGTCCATTTGTGTCTCAGGGACTATGGTGAGCGAAGCGGTATCGAGTACCTGAAGGCGTGTTAACCTATTTTCGAAGGAGATCTTCGATTTCTTATTGTCAGTCTTCCCCATGTCGGTGGCTGGGTCTCTCCCACTCGTGAGTCTGTGGAACTGCGGGTATGGTAGCACGTCCCAGCTGATGTGGTATGTTGTGTCTGCGGGTCCTGATAGGTTGTGTTGCAGACTACTGTGCTGCTAGTGGGCCCTTGAAGGTGCGTCAACCCCTTTTTCGTGGTGGGGTGAGTCGGCAAATGCAAATAAGGTATGCCAAGTCTTACAGCAGCTGCTACACTTGTGTGTCCTGCGTGTGTCACAGTTTGTCGGTGACTAGTTCAAGTTCAATTTTATTGCATGATTAATAAAAATCGTTACAATCTTCGTTTGGGGTAAAAAGGGATACAATTACATACTATAAAAACATTCTTTCGCTGTTAAACTTCCCTGTGTAGATTTTTTAAAACCGTTTCTTTGTTTCCCCCATGGGCAGTTCTTTTAGTTCTGGGTCTTGGACAAGTGTATGTGGGGGTTCAGTGCGCCTTAATGATCTTCCGGCCGTAATCGGACTCTTGTACTCAACGATAACTGGCATTTTTTTCATTGGTTGTCCTGGAGCTGTTTTTTTTTACCTCAATCATAAATTTAAGTCCCCGACAGGCCAGGATTGAAGAAGTACCTCCCAGCCAGCTTATTACCGCTTGCCAGCATGTGTTTATGTTCAGTGTAATGAAGATGTCTCATAGGTACTGTCTTTTTAGGGCCATAAGTGCCGGGCACGCACAAAACAAGTGTGTTAGAGTTTCGTTGTGGTATCCACACAGTCTGCATTGGGGACTTTCTTTTTGATATTTCCAGGACGGTCTTAGGTCCTTGGAATAGTGAAGACCCATTCGATAGTCTATGTAGATCCTCTAGTAGTGATTTTCTTTTTGCTGTACAGTTAGCTGCTTTACTAAAGTATACTTGGTCTGTTTCTTTATTCCATACTTCTAGTATTTCCAGTTCGGACAGGCAGGTACTCAAGTAGGTTTCCCACGAGTTTCTAGGAGGCTCACTGTCCTGAATTTTTATTTCTTGCCAACAGATGTAGTCCATTGACTCGGATGGAGCTGAGCGGAGTTTGTGACATAATTTTACGAAGCTTGTCATGGACCGAAATTTTTGATTTTGTAGTCCAAATTCAAGGCGGACTTGTGCTGCAGAGGCTGATTGAGGTAGTTTAAACACTGCTTTATATATTTTATTTTGTAGTTCATTTAGTGTTTTCGCCTCCCCTCCAAGCCACGTTACTAGACCGTATGACAATGTTGGTAGGATCTGTGCAGCCATTACTTTTAGGAGATGAGTGTAGTTCGGGCCGTCCATTTTTTGTTGGAGTTGCCTGTATGCGTAAATTAATGTTTGTGACTTTGCTTTTATTGCCAAGGTGTGCTCTTTTTTTGAGTTACCTTGCCCGACAGTCACGCCTAGGTACCTGTAGGATTTCTGTTCTTCTAACGCTGACTCGTTGATTGTCCATTTAAATTTGATGTTCTTTTGCTCCACTAGTCGCAGTCCTTTTTTTTTCATTCCCTATTTAGTTCCAGATTTTCTTGGTCTAAATAGGATTGTAGCATATTTATTAAACGTAGTAAACCTATTGGCGTTTTGCTTAGTAAGACGATGTCGTCGGCGAACTGCAGAATTGGAATTAGGACGTTGCCAAGTTTGGGTGCATGACTTTCGGTTTGTCCTACGTTTCTGCCTAAGTCTGCCAGGTATAGGTTGAATAGACAGGGGGCCAAGACACATCCTTGTTTTAGGCCGTCCTGGGTTTCAATTTTGGATGTTAAGCTGGACCCTTGGCCTTGTTTTATCCTTGCCAATATGTCGCTGTATAGACATGTTATTGCGTTTAGTAGGCTACTGGGCAACCCCCACTCTTTGAGCTTTCCCCATAGTCTCGACCTGCTCACTTGATCGAAGGCTGCTTTTATGTCTACAAAGCACCCGTATAGTCGTTGGTTCTTTGTTTCTGCTTTCTCCATTAACAGTGCCAGGATAGTCAGATTTGTTGTTGTCCCCATTCCCTGTCTGAAACCAATTTGAAAACTGGGAATTAGGTTGTTGTTTTCAGCCCATTCTTGGATCTGCTCCAAAAGACATGAGGCATAGAGTTTTGCTTCCACGTCTATTAAAGAGATCAACCTATAGTTCCCCGGGGTTCTTCTGTCGCTTTCTGTACGCTGGACTAGGGTGTAGTCCTCAATGGCATGAATTCAGCTATTGCTAATTATTGTAAAGTCAATGGTTGACATGACTTTGCCGCTCATGTAGGTTGGTGCTAACGTTGAATTTCCCTTTTTCATCCTTTTTAAAATTGTTAGCCCCAATGTTTCTAGTTTGTTCAGTGAGAATGGATTGTGCCCTTCTCGTGGTTGTTTGTTCTGATTATGACTGGATATCTCATCTCTCATTAGGTTAGAGTTGAAGTACCCTGATATTCTCAGTGGGCATTGATTATTTGATTTCTGTAGAGCTTTGATAAGTTTAATGAGAGTTATCATTTTTTCATTTTTGGCTAGTCGGTCGGGGTGAATGTAAACGTTTAATATGAGGAGTTGCTGCTGGGGCTTTCTGGTGATTTTTGTTACTTGAACCCAACTCAGCCCTACGTCCTGTTTCTCAGTTTGCCAATTAAATTTCTGTGACACGTACGTTGATAGCCCTCCACGTGGGTGCCCATAGTTGGACAATCTCTCTGCTAGTATGTGATGTTCGGTAAATCCCGGAATTGCACGATATGTCAGGTTCCAAGTCTCTTGTAAAAGAATGATGTCATGTTTTTGAAAGAAAGATTGAGTTTTGTGGTCCTGGTCCATACCGCTGAGTCCATGTATGTTCCATGAACACATATTGATTTTTGCCAGGTGACTTTTGTCCGTATAATGGTCTTGCATGTTTTTATTTGATGGTAGTTTTGCGTCTGTTTTAGGTACTCTTTTGGCATAGTACCGTTGGAATCCACGACCAGTCCTGATCGAACCTAGGGGGCCCTCCTTTGTGTGTCTGGTTTGGATGGTTGTCTGTTGTTCCAAGGTTATTTTCCTGTGATGTCACTCTGGCTCCACGGATGCACAATGTTTGCTTACAACTTGTTGGTTCCTCCCCCTTTAGGAAGGATGTACTTTTCGAGAGGGGATGTGTTGTTTCAAGGTTATTCCCCAGCTCTCGAATGATGCTTTGTTAGCGAAGATCTTGGCCGCTAACTCCTTAGAGGCCCAGGTAGTCACGGAGTCTTCAATGTCTGGGATGTCTTTGTTTTGACGGCACTCCACTGCTACCATGTCTCGAGAGACTATTCCCCTTAGCTCTGGGATTGCATTAATTAGTTTTATTAGGTTCCCTCTATTTAGAATGTCCTGCCTGCCCTTTGTTACATATTCGGGTGTAAATGACAGAACTGGTTCGATGTCGTCCAGGGAATTTTTTTGTTTTCCTCGAGAGACCGGTTGGGGGGATTCGTTTCCGCTTACTGAGCTGGTTTTAGTTTTAACTATCGCCTGTCCCGTGTGGCCCTCTTCCCTCATTTCCCTAGTGGGTGCCTGTCCTCTTTTTATATTTTGTTCGGTTTCCACTTGTTCTTGGATTTTACTTTGTGCAATACATTGCCGGTCGTTTCCATTTTTTATGATCTTAATTGGGGTCAGGTCTGTCGCTAACTGGACGGGCTTTTTTTCCTGTTTTTGCTTGCTGGTGTTATTGTCCAAGAACCCGCGGGCACTTTTTCATGCTCTCTCTGTACTCAAGTTCTTTAGCGACTGGCTGACCTCTGTAGATGTATTTATGTCACTTGGGGATGGTGAGTCTTTGGCTAATTGCCTTTTTCGGGGGACTTCCACCGATGTTATCGGTGTCATTGTTTGATTGTTAGGCCTCTTTAGGTTGGTTCTGGCTGTAGCTGGTTGTAAACCCTGGTTCGATCCCTCGAGTGTTGATGAGTCTGGTTCTTGGAACTGTTCCGCCGTTATAGATTTCTCGAACGAGAAGCTTACCCGTTCCGAATCTGGGTCTTCCAGTATATTGATAGAAATGTTCGGAGCATTTTTTGTCGATTCTGGCTCTTGTCTCGTGTTCTTCGTGAATATTGAAAAGAAATGATCTGTGGCAGTTAATTGTTTGCTTTTCAATTTGGGCCTTGCCTTCCTTGCACGTTTCCTTTGTCTTTTTGTTAATTTGTCTTGAGGCTGAGAGTCAGAGTTGACCAGAAATTTATTTGTTTAAGTTTCCTGGCTTAGATTTCCATTTTCTGGTCCTCTATGTGGTCCACAGGGTTGGTTTTCCTGTCCCCCTCTTTGCTGTGTGTTTGATTAATTTGGGTGTTTGGGACGTTTAGTTTTTCTTTGCCGGATTTTTTGTCTTGGGAGGCTTGGTTGCTCTTCCGCTTGCTCGCTGTCTTTACTACGCCGAGAATGTCTTTTAGGATTTTTGGGAGGGACGCAAGTTTCTCAATTATACTCCCGCAGTCACAATTACTTTGCTTGTATTTGGTTGGGAGTTGGTCAATGTTTCCTTTGTTGTGTGAGACTTTATCTGGGCAGTCGTCCATGCTTCCTTTGTTTGCCAGTAAGGACATTATTGAGTCAGCCTTGGAGCTTAAAAGTGCAATATGCTCTGCAATAATGTTTATGAGATCAATTTGAACCTCCATTTTATCAGACTGGTAGTTAAGCGCCCTTATGGCTTGGTCCAATGTACTTATTAACGCATTCCCCCCCAATGTGCGTTGGGATCTTGGCTCCCTCCACTCCCTTCTGGTTCGTTTGAGGGTATGATCATGCTTGCCGACGAGATGGAAATTGGCACCTGCCTTTACTTGCTCTACTTCCGCAACTAATGCTTTCTTCTATCAGGATTCTTTGGTTACCACTGTTGTCCATTAAATTGTGTGGAGTGGATGCCACTAGGCCCAGCCTGCGCTCCTTGGGGGTTAGTTCCTGTGCTAAGGTGGGCCCTTGCGGAGATGTTCTTAATGCTGTTGTTTTTGTGGTTTTGGTTGAGTTTAAATCATTTGATACTGGAAGGGAGTTTAACCAGACGTCCTCCCCTTCTAGCCTCTGTTTTGTCAATTCTTCAGTTTCTCCTGGGTGTGTCTCTTTACGTGGGTCGTCGTGATTTTTGTGACTCATGTTGGTCTTGTATACGGAATTGTTGAAGATATTCTCCAGAGATTCTTTTCCTGGGGATATCGAGGAAATCAGTGAAATTTGTTGATCACTCTTCGTGTCTTTTTTTCTTGTTGGGGGTTTTGTTGTTTCCATTCCACTAGTCAGCTCTGTTTCTATCAGTGATCGGTTTGGTTTGTGGACCAGGACCTGCACGGTTTCCGGTTTTTTCCCAAGGTGATATTTTTTCAGTTGGTCGGAGTATGAAGCGGGTGAGGCGGTTGTGGCGTCATAGGGAATTGGTTCCATTGTCTGCTTGCCCTGGTTTAAGCTTTCCAACAAGCCTGATAGTTTTGGCTTGTCGGGCTGGATAGGGCTCGGTAGGTTTAGTGCCTCCTTTGTTGTTGCAAAGAGCGCAGAAACCGGGTCTTTTAGAAAAAAGAATTTGTTGATCTTCTGCTGTTTTCCTATAGTTAGGCCGGGTTTGTCTGGTGTCGGGACTGGTCCTACAGTCGCTTTCGCCCCCTGGGTTGATGACCCCCCTTTTGAGCTGGAACTGGAGAGAGACTTTCTTGGAGGGACTTGCCTGAGTTAGATTTTTTTACTTTCTTGCTACGTGGGGCTTTACTTGATGGCGCTTGCCGGTTTGTTCCCTATCTCATTCTCTTTTCAGTTTTTATTGTTTTATTTGTGTTTGGTACCAGCGCCCGTGGGCTCCTTTCTCTTTTTAAGTGTCCCTTTGACTTGTTTGTTTTGAGTTTTCCTCACTCTCTTCCTGTCTTTCAAGTCAGGTCTTTCGTGCTGTTTGAGTTTAATACAGCTCAAAAGCTACGGGACTAGTCGTGCTTCTGTTTGGGTCGCTTTCTTTTGTGAGAGAGTGCTCTGTTAACTACTTGGTTGATCTTGTCCTCCCCCCTTTTTTTTGTTTATTGACTGACTTGATTCAGAGTGATTTTGTCGATTAGTGGCAAGAAGTAATAAAATGTGGTGGATTTTTAGTGGGTTATGGCTTGTTAAGCTTGTTGAGCCTTATTGAGCCTTATGATGTGGCCCCTGAGACCTTGCTCCTGATTCCAGTGTCCTGAAATAGCAGTTTTAATCGTTATTGTCAGATTTGTTAGGTTTGTCTGGGAACTGTGAATTTCAGTAGTTTTCTGTGGCTCCTGCAGGCTGCTGGGCTAGTTAGCCGGTTTATGAGCCTCCGTGGCTAAGCCTCGGAAGCCTCAGATGTGGGATGGGGGTTTGAGTGAGGCGATGGTTGTGGGGGCAGTTTAATGCCAATGGCCCCACAAGTAAGTATGGGCAAAATTTGCGAATTCGCGGTCCGCGAAATCGTGCGAAAGCGAACTCGCGATCCGCAGAATTCATGAATTCTTGCAAATTTGCGGATTTTTTTTGCATGTTGGCGGGGTTTTTTGCTTATTCGCGGACCGCTTGCAGCGCACCGAACGCGAGGTTGCCTATGTGGTCGTACATGGGCACGGCCATCTTGTGCGCGTTGCGTATTTCCATTTCCGGGAGCTATTGGCAATGTCACGTTGTATGCGGCGCGCTATTACGAATTCACGCGTGTTTTTGCGTACTTGCGGGGGAAATATCGTGCAAACTTATCCACACGGTCCTCAATGGGCGCGGCCATCTTGTTTTTCATTCATTGCTATGGTTCTGTGCATGCTTTCTAATCCTCCTTTCATCTGTGCAATCCTTTGTTTCTTTGGACTTTTTTTTTATCTTTTCTACTCTATATCTATCCCTCTTTTTTTCCTAGATCTATATTTTGTGTTTTTTCCAACTTTTCGTTACTTTTAAAGCTACTTTTTTAAACTTTTTTTTTCCTTTACTTTTTCCCAATTCTTTCCTTTTTAGGTCTCGCCTGTCGATGCGCATGCGCATCGAGCAAGCGAGAGTATTGGGACTTATCCACTCTTTATCCACACTGCAAGGAATCGTGGCGATTCCTTGCAGTGCCCGTGACTTTTAAGCTCAATGCGCATGCGCATTGAGCTTAAAAGCGCGTGCACGTCCGTCTTTGTTTACCCGCTCCGCCCCCTCCCCGCCGTCTCGCATTTCCCCTGCCGCATCAAAGGCTTTCACGGCCGGCCGGCCATGCTTTCAGTTTCACGACCGGCCGGCCGTGTCAATTACATTACAAAGCCCGCTCTCCCTGCTCCGCCCCCTGCTCATTCCCCCCTCCCTTCTCGCCCAGCCCTTTGATGCTCTGCTGTAGTTGCTGCCTCTAAACCTGTCGTCCCATCTTTCACCCTCTCGCTTCCCCCTTTCCTCTCCATTGACGATCTCCCTCATGTGTGAGTGCTACCTGAGCTTGTTTGTCTAGTGAGCATGGTTCCTTTGCTGAAATTGAAGGAGCGCCCTAGTTTGAACATAACACTTCAAAGTACTTGCGTTTCACCATTTTTTACGTGTTTGAAGCAAAGTCTGGGCGGCACTGCTAAATTCATAGGAGTAAATCTCACAAAGTCTGGGCTGTAGTTGCTGCCTCTAAACCTGTCGTCCCATATTTCACCCTCTCGCTTCCCCCTTTCCTCTCCATTGACGATCTCCCTCATGTGTGAGTGCTACCTGAGCTTGTTTGTCTAGTGAGCATGGTTCCTTTGCTGAAATTGAAGGAGCGCCCTAGTTTGAACATAACACTTCAAAGTACTTGCGTTTCACCATTTTTTACGTGTTTGAAGCAAAGTCTGGGCGGCACTGCTAAATTCATAGGAGTAAATCTCACAAAGTCTGCCTGCGTGACTCAAACCCAATAGAAGAGGTGAAGTAACAATACCTGGCTTTTAGAAAAATCAATCCACTAATCAGCAAATGTGGCCGTCATTCCCAAATGCAGCCGCACGATCCATCATCGGAAACCGCGCCGCCTGCATCTCATAAGGACATTAGATGTGACAAATACACTAAAGGCCCCACTCAAATCACAGCCTCCTGCCAGCGCAATCTCCCGCACAATAATCTGTTTAAATTGGACAAAAACCTACTAGGTAAGAAGTGTTCAACTTTCCACTCTTTAGTAAAGCCACAGGAGACGAGACGATTTAGACCCGTCAATCACGCTGTCCCAACAAGTGCAAGGCAGGAGCCGAGCGGAGAAATCATTGCAAAGAGGTATTCTGTGACAGCCTGCCACCAGGCTCCCCATTCTTACAAATTCGCCTAGAATTCAGAACACAATAAATATGCTTTTTCATAAAGCAGAGTTGCCCCGATGACACAGATTAATGCCTTTATTGAATGACTTGATACACACTTGCTATTAAGTTACTTTGAATCCGGTATCGGCTGATAAACTGCAGCAGTGCCTGCCAATTACAGAACACCTACAGTCTGCAATTCATTTCTGCGGTCTTTTTTTTGGGACGTTCACGTGGCTGGAAGTTGGCTGCCTTTCGCGGTCACTTTCCCTAATGCTTCAAAGCGCGGCCCTGTGCTGGAGAACGGATGACGTCCTTGTGACCTTGGTAGAGGTCACATGGAGGTAGCCGCCTAGGTTTTATACTTTTTTAATCTCAGTGCATTATCACAGAAAATGCGTATGGCAATACAAGATAAATGCATCCTCAAATCACGTTATGACGTGTAAAGTCGCCAATACAGATTGTCAGGACCAAATACATTTTTACAATTGCTTTAATGTGATTCTCCTCCCAGGACTATGAACCCTCAACCCCTCACTCACCCTCACTCACCCTCACTCACCCTCACTCCCTCACTCACCCTCACTCACCCTCACTCACCCTCACCCTCACTCACCCTCACCCTCACACAGTGCAATAGTTCTCAGACCATTTCAGTTAGAGCTTTTAGAAATGTTTATGGCTTTTTTTATTTGTAATACTTTAGCATTGGCTACAGGAAACAAAAATGCTAAACATTTACAAAAAAAACCCATAAACAATTCTAAAAGCACTAACTCTAATGGTGCGAGACCTATTGCATTTCCAATGCTTGTTTCTTTCTTTCTGCTGTACAGGACCATGGCAAAGGGAGCCGGGAAGGAGAAGGGGAAGGGGAATGGTCCCGCACCCCGTACCCGGCTCCCTTGCGGGCAATTACGAGGGGAGGAAGTGATGGCCAGGAGATATTCAGCGCGGTGGAGGTGGCCGCAGTGATCTTTTATGTGCAGCGCCACCTCCCCAAGACCATGGCAGCAGGGGGCAGGCTCGCATCAGGGTATGGCCTCCGGGAGTGTCGCCAGCTGTGGGGAAAGGTGGGCCATGCAGAGGGAGTCAGGGGTCCGGCGCACCTACTAGCAAGTGACGCACCGGTGGTCGGACCTCCTTGACCGCGAGCAGGACCTGCTCCACCTGCTCGGTGTGGAGATCCCTGTCCTTGGTGAGTAGCAATTTATAACTACTTTATTTTCTTCTGCTCTGTGTTATATTGCTAATATATGTTTTTCCCGAAGAGTAAGAATGCTGCCAATTCGATTACATTGCAGGTAAATTAACATTTAAATAGCTTCTGTGATTGCAGGTGCTTGCCTGCTCAGTGGCGTTGCTACTATGCTTACTTGTTTGCAAATTTGTGCTCATTTGGCCTGAATATGTATGAGTGTAGTACTTTACAGAACTGCGTAATGCTAGAGAGACTAGAGACTCAAGTATAGTCCTTCCTTTGTACTCATGCTGCCACTAAGAAGAAGAGATAGTGATGAATTGATAGGTTCAGGTTGAGTGTATTATGACTTGTTATTAGTAGTAGTAATAGGAAATTTTTAAATGCTCTGCAATCATGATGACGGACTGTGTCTGTCACGTCGCGTGCTGCTGAGTGCTGGCAGTCGTAGTAGAACCTTTTTGTTGTTGGTTTAGTTAGTGATTTCCATAACTTTCCAAGTAGACGGTCTGCGAATCCAGCAATACTGTACTAGTATCCTCCTAGTTGACCAGATCAGATAGGTCAATACATGTAGTGCAATTCTTGCTAATTTGTTTCCCCGAGATAATTTAGGCTTGTGGTCAAAGAAATCAAATATTTCCAAAAAACAATCATCCATGTTTGTGTTTATTTCATGATCATCAGCACCTCCCAGGGGCAAGAGGACAGCACCACCCCAGACTCTGGTGGAACAGAGTGGGCAGGAGGAACGGTCCACTGCAGGCTCTTCTGCTGGCCCCAGTAAGTAGTTCTGTTGTTAATATAATTATACTTCCCTAACTCTATTTTTTACAAAATAGTCTTTGATCTCCTCGTACACTGTTTCTACATTTTTATCCTGCCTCTCTACCATCACTCTCTGTGCTACTACTATTTACTATTATTTATGGATCGGTCTGTGTAGGTAGCTAAGCTTGCCTAGTCGGCAAACGGTGTTAAACAAAACTCTGATCCAGCAATAGCTCTAGAGGCACTCAGTGCAGTCCTCTGGGTTGCCCTTGCTGTCTATTCCAGTCTTCTTAATGTTAGTGCTTTGACAATTTCCAACAACAAAATGTCAATGTCCACCAAGAATAAGCTAGTAGTTGGCTTTTTGATTTGATAGTAGCACATACCATACCGCTAGTGTTTCAGGGACTATTCTGCACATACAGAAGTATGGACAAGAGAAAGAGGACATTGTTGATGATAGGTGCAGTTTGACTTTCCACATACCTCAGTCAGAAGTAACTGTGCGGGACTCGGGAGCCCTCACCTTGTTGGAACTTCAAGTCCTCCTGGTGGTAATGAGGATTAATTGGTTCTGTCTGTAATTATAAAAATGTTGCACGTTAAAGAGCAAGCATTCATCAGTTGTGCCAAAAAGAGTTGCATGTTATGGCTAAGCATATAAGTTAACACCCTCCCCAAAACCGTGACTTCTTTTCACTCCCAATAATTAAAAATTGTTTAACAGTTTCTCTTCTATTACGAGACGAAGTAGGGGGTGGTGTATGGCATCTAAAAATATGACATGTTTTTTCTAGGCGTCACAACATCTGATGCAGCACTTGCCACCACCTGTGCCGGGGCCAGCAGCGCGGTGGGGTCCACTCAAGCGGCGGCGCCACCAGGAGGAGCTCAGGGGGATGGCTCAGCAGTGGCAGATGGTGGTAAGTTATTATTATACTCCTTACTTATTGACATTTTAGAGTAGGCTCGCAAAGGAGTGTATAATGTACTGTACAGTAGAAAGTACACTACAACAAGTACACTGTACTGTTAAAAACAGTTACTGATTTAGAACTACATTTTTTTTTAGCCAATCACGGAGAAGACAGTCACCCTTGACTTAGCAATAGCATTAGGAGCAGTAGTTCTCGAGTAAGTAATGGCACCCTGTATTGGACTTCAAATCAACTGGGAAACTTTTATCGTGAAGCCAAGTCATATCAGATGAACTTGAGGGATGTGATGAATGAAAAGGGAAAGAACTTAGGGTCAATGGAAGGACTGAAAAATTACTAAAGATGATACGTGTTTTTGAATGCAGGCAGAGGTGGCTGATAGGAAGGAATCAGATGCATGGCTGCTTGAAGCAAGGATGGTTGGAGGAGAAAGAAAAAATGACTGCCTGTGTGGGTCAATCAGAAAATTCATGTGTGGTGTGCATTGTAATATATCATTTGGGTGAAACTCAAATGCAAGTCAAGACAGTGGTTTACCAAATAAAATGATAAGGGTGTTATTTGGTTGTTGAGAAAAAGTTAAGTTGTTGAGACATTAAGAAGAATGATAGACGTTTACTTTGGAAGCCTGGATGGTATCTTCTTCCTCATACATAGCAGAGGTGTATGTAGAGCAGACGTTCAGTGCATGAAGAGTGTTACTTTGTTCGAACAGCAAGTCCGTGCCAGAGTAGCAAAGCATAGGAAATCCAAATACTACAATTTGTGATTGTTCAGAAACTCTCCCTTGCCTAAAGTAACAGTACAGTAGTTTACTTTGCAAGCACAGCATATATTGTGTATGTATTGTATAGTTGACAATTATATCAAGTCAAGTCCCTTCCTCCGGCAATTATGGTTACCACACTCACTCCCTATGTTCATAATTTTCTCTCTGCTGTGTTAATCATGGGTGGACTATCGCTGTTGTTCACTCAATCTATCAGAATAAAGCACCTAAAGGCATGCATCACATAAGCAAAGAGATCATGTGATCGGCTGGAGACATGATCAGAAATGAATAATCTTCATTTTCCTTTTGTGGTACTGAAGGCCCGGGGGGGGGCAGTGCAAAATATAAATTACATTGAGCAGTAGCCCTTGATGTAACCGAGGGCCAGTGCCACCCCTATACAAAAGTAAGAGCTTCCCTATCCCCACCTGCATATACTGCTTAAAGTAATGCATGCAAGTCTGCGTCATCATGGCTTGTGTCTCTTTTTCTTGGGTGCAAGCTGACTGAGCTGGCATTATGCCGGCTACCACAAGTTCACGTACAAGTAATTTCTTTCGCAAAAGTAGAGAAAAAAAGACGAATACTGGTGTACTCTCTGACTATCTGACTATGTATTGAGTGAGTCCATAGTGCTGCCTGGTAGTAGAATTCCTGAAACTCCCACTGTTACAGGCCTACAAATACGGCGGAAAGATACATGCCAAATGTTATACTGTGCTTGCAAATTGCTAGTGTTACTGTGAGACAACTTTCTGTTGAATTATTTTTGTGTTATTGTTAAAGAGTATTGGTTACATTATTTTTCTTTCTTTCTTCATATATATACTACCAAAAAGCTCACCAGAGGGGAGATGGCTGTCCGGGCCAGGGCCCGGAAGATGGAGGCCATTCGGGTTGAATATTACCGGCTGTGGGCTCTGCAAAACGAGGAGGGAACATCAACAACCTCCTCCAGCACTGCCACTGTGTCCAGCAGCCAGCAGCCTCCATCCCAGCGCCGTGCTCGGACAGCCCCCCGCTGCCGCTCAGCTGCAAGACCATCAGCAGCTGGCCCCCTCAGAGCCTGGAAGGCACGCATGCGCCGCCTAACCTTACGAGTGGACTTCCTAGAGCGCAAAGTGGAAGACCTAGAAAAAAAGCTCCGGGACCTCCGCAAGGACCGCCTGCACAAACACCGCCGGAAATGACTGTGTCCCTTGCCCCTTTTTTTAAGACTGTTGGGGGGGGGGGGAGTCGGGAGTTGGGGATTATTTATTTTTGGACTACTTGAAATTGACAATTGTTTGGGTTAGGGAGGGGTGGGACTAGTTTATTTGTGTTAGGGGAAATACATCATTATTCATTTTACATACTTGAACATAGTGTATGCTTTGATCTTATTTTGTGGGGTGGTGGGCGGGAGTTACGGCACGTTTGGTTTTCCTCAAACTTACCAGCATGAATTATCTAAAACGTCCAAAAATGTTCAAAAGTGCCACTAACAGAGTTAGTGAATTCAATTGGCCTACTAGTACTTTACTTGTACTACTATCAGTCTCTCCTTCGCATCCTAGCCCATCTTTCTACCTCAGCGCCAGGATACCCGCTGGGTGACAGCTGCGCTTAATAAGCATTAAAATACATACATACATACATACATACATACATGCATACCTCCCCAAAATGCTTATCTGTGATTCGTGTTTGAGAATAGAGCCAGGCACAGCGCTGGCTGCATGGCAAATGGCGATTACACCATCCTGGACCGAAATTCCGTTGTTGTGGTGTTAGTAGTAGGAGTGGTACCACACTAGCAGTAGCAGCATATGAAAAATAAAGTAAAAAAATGAGACATTGAGTGGCCTGAGAGGAGTATTAGAAGGAACAGTAGCCTAACCAATGCTGACGATAAGTATGGGGAAAAAAGAATTGCATGGATGATTATGGCTACAACAAGAACAGTGACACAGCAGCGTAACACAACAAGTCTTCTCGGCATTTAGGAGGATGATGTTGACGATGGATCCAATCGATGGTGGGCATGAAATTCAGAATTTATTTTAAAATACTCATTGTTGTTTTTTACCCAGAATTACAATATCCTAGGATTCATCTAGCTGCCTTAAAATTGAGTTGAGGAGGTTGCTTGCACCTTATCCTCCCCAGCAAGTGTGTGGAATTATTGTTGTAATTTACTCACACCTCAATGAAAACCACACAGCCCGGGGGAAGAGGGGTAGGGTTTGAAACTTGGATGGGAATGGGGTTTATGGGTAAAGTTTTGTGGAGAGAGAAAAAAAAACCACAGCATGAACAAACAACAAATGAAGATAAACAAATCTATGGATACGAAGCTATTCATAAATCTTTTAAGGGACATAAAGGAAGTGCATGCACTACTGCATGCATGAAGTTGTTTGCTAAATGGATAGGTTTCTGTAAAGTAAGTAGTACTTTCTACCATGTACTTTGAAGAAACAACAATGTGACAGTACAGGGCTGCAGTAATTACGCAATTTCACTTGCCTATCTGCCCTCAGAGAGAAGAACCACTTCGTACATTAAATTAGTTTACAAAATAGCAAAGAAAAAAGTATACAATGGCTGGAGGGATGGATTGAAGCAGAGAGCAAACAAATGCACAGTGTCACACTCACAGAAGTTCACAGCAATAACATTACTTAAAAGATAAGTCAAAATGAAGATGGATACTGTAACTGTATGTTGTTGTAGTTGTCCTGTTGAATTTGGGAAGTTGCATGCATCCAGCCATTCCTCTTTCGCGGTACTCCTCCATTCCATCTGACGCTTCGCCGATCAATGTTGGGGACCAGAAGACACCTTCTCCACTGCCTGCCTGGCGGATGCTGAATTGCGGGTCGCTAAGCCTAAGGTCATCCTTTTTGTCATTGCACAGGGTAAAAGCCGGCCTGTAATTGTTGATGGAAAAACAGGAAGTGATATTAAAACACCACAGAGAAAAAAATATAAGGTACGCTTTGTAGTGCAAAAATAACACTTTCAGTTTCAGAGTCGACAGTATTACAAAACATACAAGCATCATTTCGAAAGTGCGTACTCTGAGTCTCCTTTTCAAGTATAAATAAGTGTGGGCGAAATTTGCGGAACTTTCCCCTCAAGCTATGTGTAAAGTGTAAACAGCGATTTCAGAACCCTAACCCTAACCCTAACCCTAACTCTAACCCTAACCCTAACCCTAACCCTAACCCTAACCCAACCCCAACCCTAACTCTAACCCTAGGTCCTAACCCCCCTTTTCACCATGGATTTTGTCCAAACCACTTGATTCCGATATTAGACCTTCCCAGCAATGCCCCAAGAGCTGCCAACCCACCCGCAAAAAAGTAGAAGACCCCCAAACAGGCAAAAAGCAAAAATGCAAAAACGGGGACTTCGAAAAATTTAGGCCTAGTTCCTAAATCACTCCATGCACGCTCTGCAGCTAGGCCTTAACTCCCCTTTTCCACCATGGATTTTCTCCAAACCACTTGCAACCAAAATTAGGCATGCCCAGCATTGCTCCAGGACCTCCCAAACCCCCCAAACACCAGGAACCCCCCAAACAGCCCCCCAAAAACAAGCAAGTGAGCAAAAACGGAAAAAACTTTTTCACCATGGATTTAGTCCAAACCACTTGATTCCGATATTAGACCTTCCCAGCAATGCCCCAAGAGCCGCCAACCCACCTGCAAAACAACAGAACCCCCTCAAACAGGTAAAAAGCAAAAATGCAAAATCTCATACTTAGAATATTTTCGGCCTAGTTCCCAAATCACTCCATGCGCGCTCTGCAGCTAGGCCCTAACTCCCCTTTTCCACCATGGATTTTCTCCAAACCACTTGCAACCAAAATTAGGCCTGCCCAGCATTGCTCAAAGACCCCCCAACCCCCCCAAACACCAGGAACCCCCCCAAACAGCCCCCAAAAACAGGCAAGTGAGCAAAAACTGAAAAACTTTTTCAGCATGGATTTAGTCCAAACCACTTGATTCCGATATTAGACCTTCCCAGCAATGCCCCAAGACCCGCCAACCCACCTGCAAAAAAGTAGAAGACCCCCAAACAGGCAAAAAGCAAAAATGCAAAAACGGGGACTTAGAAAAATGTAGGCCTAGTTCCCAAATCACTCCATGCGCGCTCTGCAGCTAGGCCCTAACTCCCCTTTTCCACCATGGATTTTCTCCAAACCACTTGCAACCAACATTAGGCATGCCCAGCATTGCTCCAAGACCCCCCAACCCCCCCAAACACCAGAAACTCCCCCAAACAGCCCCCCGAAAACAAGGAAATGAGCAAAAACAGAAAAACTTTTTCATCATGGATTTAGTCCAAACCCCTTGATTCCGATATTAGACCTTCCCAGCAATGCCCCAAGAGCCGCCAACCCACCCGCAAAAAAGTAGAAGACCCCCAAACAGGCAAAAAGCAAAAATGCTAAATCCCATACTTAGAATATTTTCGGCCTTCCTTCAATTCTGTCCAAACGCGCTCTGCAGCTAGGCCATAACCCCCCTTTTCCACCAGGGATTTTCTTCAAACCACTTGCAATCAAAATTAGACCTTCCCAGCAGTGCTCCAAGACCCCCGACCCAGCACCGCAAATCTAGAACACCCCCAAAGAACCCCCCAAAAACCTGCAATACTGGTATGTTCAAAACATGGCAAATTGCGCTGTTCACAAAAAGCACAAAAAACTAACAGCAATTGGTTTCAACAGAGACAGACAGCCATTGCTGTCCACTGCATGCCATCTTCTCGTTATTCCTTACCTGTTCTACTTTTTGTCCGCATCTTCTTCGGAAAGTGAGGGCCCACAGGGCAGCCTCTCCTGTCAATTTCAGAAGTAAGTCTGTCAACAATCAGCAAGCATGTAGTCAGTCAGTAATTTCAGTCCCACTTGAGGGGACTCGTCTACGAAGACAACATTTATTTATTCTCCATAATCCATCCATCTGCCTTGAGGGAAATGGGTAGGGGGAGTCTGGAGGAGGAGGATAGAAGAGCATGATTAAGTTTTGAACTTGTGAACATCAGGAATGCCGACTGCGGCACCTTCAAATCAATAAGGAAAATAAGATGAAGACAGTGCTGATGATGGACTTGTTGTGATTAGGTGATTAGAGTTTTCTTGTGGTAAAAGTTGCAAAACAAAGAGAGACACACAGGAATAAAAGTGAATAAGGACGAAAAAAAAGGAAGTCATTTTCAGGCCCCGGTGTCAGGGAAGTAGAGCTCGTCCTCAAAGTCTATGAATTAAGACGGGAGTAGGTCAGGTAACAGAGAAGAACTTCAGTCGGCGTCACCTAAGTCGGTGTCCTCTTCTTCCTGCGTGCATTCACGTATTTTGTAATCAGGTGGTATGAAGTGCTGATTCATCTTGATTATTGTTAACCTCTCCACATTTTTGGGCGAGAGACGGGTCCTTTTTGAAGTTACAATGGCACCAGCAGCACTGAAAACACGTTCAGAAGACACGCTTGCGAGTGGGCAAGACAAATAATTTAGAGCCAGGTTGGTGATCAGTCGCCATACAGACCTTTTCCCATACCAATACACCAATGGGTTCTCATTAAGACAGACCTCTGTTGGGTCATCCAGATAAGCCTGCACCACCGACTCAAGGTTCTCCAGGGTTGCTCCATTTTGCGTACAATCTGTGGCCTTTGCAGCAGTGGACCGAGCAAACCCTTGCTGAGTTAGCCAATCTGCTTCCGACAATATATTGTTTTGGCCTGGTGCAAGTGAGTATGATGACATGGTTGCTGGTGTCGTTAACGGCTGTGAGGGAAAGTGACTCCCTTCGGCCACAGATTCAGAAGTGGAACTTGAAGCCGGATGGCCAGCTGACTCAGTTGTACTTGTGCTGTCTCCTTGAAATTTCTGCCGCTCTTTTTCGAACCGAGTGGCTGACACAGGGAGCCAATGTTTGTACTTTGAAACATCTGCTTCATCAAAAGGAATGAATGCTTTGCTGGCCACTGCCTTTTTGTACCGTGGATCCAGAATAGTCGCACAAATGTAATGTTGTTCTGTATGTATGTTTTTAAGCCTTTCATTGTGAAGTAGGCGGCTTTGATGGAGCAAGGATTCACACGTAAAGCAACTTGCTTGTACTCATGAACCTCGAATAACCCTAATAGTATTAATCAACCTGTTTGTCTTACTAATTTACCCTTTATTTTTGACATTTCGGGTGTCCCAGAGAAGCTTGCTTATGTGTTTGCTAATCCTAATACGCTTGCTACTAAGATGGCTGCTGCTACGCGGGAATTTCATCTGCGCATGCGTCGGTCATACCCATGTGACATGACGTACTCACAGTTCTGGTGGGAATCTGTTGCACTTGCGCAGTAGAGCTAAAATGTCTGCTTTGTGTTCTCACATGCCTGAAGCTTGCACCGCAGCTTTTGCTATGCTGTTTGTTCTGCACTATTCCCTAAAGCTTTAGATATTATAAAGTAATGGGCTTAGTATAGTCAATTATGGTATACAGTGCATACATTTTTTTCTGTGTTCTAAAACTGTTTCTTTCTATTTCATGGTACATTACGAAATGTGGCCTGCTTTCCCCTGCCGTTCTCCATCTTGCGTGAAACTGAGACTGCGCGAGATCTGCGAGTCTCTACAGCAGTGACCTTTGAATCCTTGCCAGATGGGTACTCCAGCCAAGATGCACCTGGGAAGAAGTGTTCTTACCTAGTCGAAGAAGCAGAACTGTACCCAACAAAATACAATGTATTAAAAGATAAATTCCCCATTGTTATGTATAACGCATATGTCATGTGAACCTAGAGTTCGATGGGAAGCCTTGAAAATGCAAATAGTGGGCTTGAGAAAGTCAATTCCTAGGTGGTGTGATGACCTGTCCTTACTTCTGTCCAATCGAAATTGGGGATCCTTACACTTGCAACATTTGGGGGGTGGTACACTGACCCGAAAAACAGTATACATAGCCTAGTTTAGCTAGAGAATTTGTCCGATTTGTCTGAATAGCTGACCTGTCACTAACCCTACGCACTCAATAGCTGATCGAGAAACAGAGGTGCTGCGGAGCACTCTGTCCGTCCGACTCACAGACCCAATCGGGGTTTTGAGAACCTTAAGTGCTGGCGAAGCACTTTGCTGAGGAAATCGAGAACCCAATCGGGGTTTTGACTGATAGCTGCAGAGAGGGTGTAGCGCAGGCGTTGCAACTGAACTGCAGGTGCTGGTCTTACCTTGGTGGTCCTGTCATGATCCTAATCTGGTTTTCCTGTCCTGGGTTTCCATTCTGCACCTCCTGGCCTACTGGCAATTGCTTTCCTTGGGGTTTCACCTGTGCTTAACTGACCCGTGGCCAGGGTTGGTCTCCATACCGTTCTAGGTAAATATAAATCTGTAAGGGAAACACCCTTACGTCCTTTCCTTGTTTTCTGAAACTGCTAAAGTCTTATTTGCTTAATTGTTCTTTTTCTTATCTTCCCAGTGTTGACCAAAAAAAAAGTTTTTACGTTTTAGCTGTTTATTAGCATGTTCCATTTTTCCCCATCCTTCTAGAAAAATAGTGACATACAGTTCGTGAAATATAGATGTTCCTTTTCTTTACCCTTCCTTTAGTCACTTTAAGGTGGTTACTCTGAATTATTAGTGTGTTCCATTTTTACCTTTCCTATCGTCACATGGTTAATCCTAATTTCTCTAAGTCTTCAAGGAGTATTTAAACTGTGACATTTTTAGCATGCTCCTTATTTTTCCCGTCCTTTAGACACTCCATATCAAGTCTAATTCCTGAAAATTCTTATTAGCATGTTCCCTCTTCTTACCTTACCTTTAGAGTTCTAAATGGTTGGCATAATCTATTTTTTCATGGTTATACGATTTTCATGATCTTGGTTATTGATAGCTTACTCACCGTGAATTTTATGCTTTCTGATTTTGAAGAAAACTAGATAAAGGTTTTCCAAACTTCTTGAGTCTGTGACTATTATAAAGAGTGCAAATATTATAAATGGTATTGTATTTTTGTGACTGCTTATCTTTTACAGCTAGCTCCCTGATCCATTGTGATCATAGGTACCCGTGACAAGGATTGGTAAGCCGGGTACATTGGTAATAAATAGGAATGAATAAGGGTTACTGATAGTAGTGTGTAGGTTACCTGATCAATAAATATGGTAAATGTAATTTATGGGCCCAAGTGTGCATATGGTAAAATTGTTGGTCGGTGACCTGTGCGCTCTATCAGTAATTTTCTGGTAGCAGATTGATGGTAGGGACTAGTTAAAGGTAGGTAGGAGTAGTTAAAATAGGTAGATAGGTAAACTGCTGCTAACTGTGAACATTTTATTGCTGCTAAAAGTATTGATCGATCAAATGTAAAATTGTTGTTGCTTTGAAATGTTATGAAATGTTTAAATTTGTTTTTTGAAATGCTGGTATATTGATTTATGTACTAATAAAACTAGTTAGTGATTGTTACATGTTTGTCTGGAATCCCCGGGGGCAGAATAGCGAGTGGTAGAATAGAAGCCATGTCGCATAGAGGTCACTTAGTTAGTGCGGGTTGGGCAGAACTGGAAGCACTAATTAGGGTTTTCTGTATGAATGCATGAATAAATGATAGCAAAGAGTTCGCTGGCAAAACTTCTATTGTGATATCACCTAGTAAGGGTCACACGGAAGGAGTAGCAGGTTCGTCTAAGCTTGATTGATAGCAAAGGGGTTCACTGGTGAGACTTTTGGCTTAGTATATATCCCAGAGTGGATGAGTCGAAGGAGTAGCAGGTTCGCTAATGCTTGCGTGAAGAGTAGGCAGAAGGGATCTACTCGCAGTATATGAAAAGTAAATAGAAGAGATTTACTTGCAGTGAAACAAATCTTTTCTTTCTAGACACTCGAGTACAGTGGTGAATGTTTTGCGTTGTAAATTAAACAGGGCACTTGCACTTTAACCTCTTCAGTGCTCATGACAAGGTCAACTCGTCATGGGTTTTACCTGCCCTGTGCTTATGACGAGTTGACCTTGTCATGAACAATGCAAATTCAAGATGTTCAGCACCCAGCGGGAAAACCCCCTAGCAGCCAAGGTGTTAAAAGGTAGAAATCGAGTTTTCCGTTATCTTGTGGAGGAGAGAGTCAGTAGCGGAGCTGCGCTGACGTCACTCAGTGCCGCGCTGGTATTGGTTGAGACAGCGGGCGTGTAGCTGAGACAGCATTGTAAAGGAGAGGTGAGCACAGGAGCGTGGGAACTCGTCTCACGAGAAACGCCGCGCACCCATTGGTTGAAAGTGTTTGAAATCACGCATTTGATTGGTAATAGAAAATTAAAAGACACATTTGTATTGGAAGTGATTTTGTAAACAAAGTAATTTGCGAAAAGGTATATGTGGTATCCGACTCATCCCGAGACTCGACCTGATCCAAGATATCAAGGTTTTGTGAGAGATCAGTGGAAAGGCCATAGACTAAACACTATGGGGTCGATTAGGATGGCGGACGGAAGGACGACCGCCGTCCTGGAGGAGGCGGAAAAAGCCTTTTTTCTGTCCGCCTGCCGTGGACACTTTGTCTGCCATATTAGGATGGGAAACACTGTCAAATTTCCGTACGCGGCTATAGAGCACGCACCGCCACGGAAGTACACCCGACCCCGCGGCGGACGCACCCAATCCAGTTACACCGCCGTACGGAATGACGTCTCCGACCGTCCTCCAAATCACGATGGCGGAAAACACACATAAAATCGCATGTGGAAAGACAACCTGCCTGAACACGGCGGAATCACCACAGCGGAGATACAACACATTGCAGAGATACACACCACAAGCAGATCGCCGTCATGGACCCAGCGCTACATGCATTTCCGATACTCTTCGTGCTCCACCACCAGCAAGTCATGGACCATCATCGACGACGACGCAGGTACGCCAACCCACCAATTGCAGTCGGAAGGGGAGTAACTGCCAGGGCTGTGACGTTGGAAGGGAGAGTGTCATGTCTGAGAAACTACATTGACGATCGCACATCAACAGTCCATTGCACAGAACAGGTACATCATTGGCAGCACATGAGAGGGGCTAAGTGCATCAACAGTCCATTGCACAGAACAGGTACATCATTGGCAGCACATGAGAGGGCAGAATGCAGTATCAGAACAGCAACAGGGCATTGTGGCCAACAGAGCAGGTACATCAGAGGCAGCAAATGAGAGGGGCTTAGTGCATCAACAGTCCATTGTACAGAACAGGTACATCATTGGCAGCACATGAGAGGGGCTAAGTGCATCAACAGTCCATTGCACTGAACAGGTCCATCATTGACAGCACATGAGAGGGCAGAATGCAGTATCAGAACAGCAGCAGGGCATTGTGGCCAACAGACCAGGTACATCAGAGGCAGCAAATGAGAGGGACTTAGTGCATCAACAGTACATTGCACAGAACAGGTACATCATTGGCAGCACATGAGAGGGGCTAAGTGCATCAACAGTCCATTGCACAGAACAGGTACATCCTTGGCAGCACATGAGAGGGCAGAATGCAGTATCAGAACAGCAACAGGGCATTGTGCCCAACAGAGCAGGTACACCAGAGGCAGCACATGAGAGGGCAGAATGCAGTATCAGAACAGCAACAGCGCGTTGTGGCCAACAGAGCAGGTACACCAGAGGCAGCACATGAGAGGGCAGAATGCAGTATCAGAACAGCAACAGGGCATTGTGGCCAACAGAGCAGGTACATCGCTGCCAGCAAATGAGAGGGGCTAAGTGCATCAACAGTCCATTGCACACGGCCTTGCGAAGGTGCAGCTTCACCTACCAGGATGGGAGACAAGAGGGTAACATCAGTGGACTGTTTGACATTCATAAACATTGCAGAAACACGTATCTTCATGCAGCCTTGCGCAGTACAACACATGTGAAGGTCCCACAGCACACCGCCAAGCTTGCAGAAGCAAGGAGTCAGTGACCACCTCATGCCCACCAACATGTTACCCACTTCACTTACCAGCTGTCCGGGGGCACCGTAGAGCCGTTCATAGTGGCTGAGCACACCGTCCACAAGGACATCCAGCTCTGCTGCGGTGAAGGGACGAGACCGGATCTCTCGCACTCTCGACATGGCAAGGTCCAGGACTGTGGCACTAGAGCAGCAGTTGTTGGATAGCTCAGGAGCAGCAGGTGGAGGTGATGTTCGCAGGCAGCAGTTGTTGGATAGCTCAGGAGCAGCAGGTTTAGGTGACGGTCGCAGGCAGCAGTGGCTGGAAGCAGTGAATGTGTGCAGAAAATCTTCACACATATATAGGGCCCTGAGCTCATATCATTGGCACACGTCTGCAGCAATTGGTTTTCCCTGGATGCATCCTTCAAAAAGAGCCAATGACTCGCACTGGTGTGACGGTGCACGTCTTCCGCAATTTTTGAATGCGCTTACGTGCAACGCGTAACCTGTTCCCATTGGCTACATGTGCACGGACCGTCACATTCACACACCGGCAACCGCATGTGCGCGCTACCGCGACGGTGCATCATTTGAAAATAATCACTCGCTGGTGCCGCTATGGCGGTGCACGCATTCCGCGGGGGCGGTGCAGGCCAACACATACATTTGATGATGCAATCTGGAATGGCAGTTGAGAAACCCCCTTACAGTGTTATTACGGCACACACCGCCAGTCCTGGCCGGTCACCCACTGCCAGTCCAGGCCGGTCACCCACTGCTAGTACTGGCCGGTCACCCACCGCCAGGACTGGCCGGTCACCCACCGCCAGTCCAGGCCGGTCACCCACCACCAGGACTGGCCGGTCACCCACTGCCAGTCCTGGCCGGTCACCCACCGCCAGTCCAGGCCAGTCACCCACCACCAGGACTGGCCGGTCACCAACCGCCAGTCCAGGCCGGTCACCCACCGCCAGTCCAGGCCAGTCTCCCACAGCCAGGACTAGCCGGTCACCCACCGCCAGTCCTGGCCGGTCACCCACCGCCAGTCCATGCCGGTCACCCACCGCCGGTCCTGGCCGGTCACCCACCGCCAGGACTGGTCGGTCACCCACCGCCAGGATTGGCCGGTCACCCACCGCCAGGACTGGCCGGTCACCCACCGCCAGACCAGGCTGGTCACCCACCGCCAGTCCAGGCCGGTCACCCACCGCCAGGACTGGCCGGTCACCCACCACAAGTCCTGGCCGGTCACCCACCGCCAGTCCAGGCAGGTCACCCACCAACAGTCCTGACCGGTCACCCACCGCCAGTCCTGGCGGTGGGTGACCGGCCAGTCCTGGCGGTGGGTGACCGGCCTGGACTGGCGGTGGGTGACGCAATGACACTGTAAGGGGTTTTCTCAACTGCCATTTCAGATTGCATCATCAAATGTATGTGTTGGCCTGCACCGCCACCACGGAATGCGTGCACCGCCATAGCGGCGCCAGTGAGTGATTGATTTCAAATGATGCACCGTTGCGGTAGTGCGCACATGCATTTTGCGGGGTGTAACCGGGATGGTCCTTGACCATACAGCATATGTCATGCTTAATTGCTGTGTAAACGGTCATCTTCTGTGTTGGTGGAAGGCGTCCCCAGATGGCGTATCTACACACACCGCATGTCTCCGCACACATGTAATCTTCTTAGTTGTACGTGTGTGTCAGGAGGACATGTCCGGAATGCTGGAAGAATATTGATGTGAAGTCTATGGACCGTGTCCCAGTGCGACATTCATGTCCATTTGTTGCATGTGTGCTCATACTGTTGACCTTGCCAGTGGTTAACAAAGGATAGTGATGTGGGCCCAAGTTGCGTCACATGTGCATGGCGACGTGTTGACGTCTTGGTTTTGGGGACACACGTTGTCATTTCTACACATCTACACAGTACCGCAAGGGTGTGTACACACATTCATTAGCTGTTGTGAGTGTGTGGTTTGTGTGTGCAAGTAACAATGATGTGTGTGTACATGCATTCTGTGTATGTGTGTCTGTTGTTGTGTGCTCATGCATGTCAGCTGAGGGGGCATTGTAGGTGTGTTCATGGGTGCATGAAGACAAGGATGGTGTGTTCCAATTTCATGTTGTGTATGCACGTACATGTGTGTCTGTGGGGACGCTTGTCCACATATGGGCCCTCAGTCATGTGTTGTTGCAAGATGTTTGAACATGTGTGCATGTTACATTGTACATGTTAGCCCACAGGATGTTCTTTGTGGTTGTACATTGTGTGCGTAGTCAGCTGTATTGCCTTATATATTGGTCCGGTCACACATATCATCACTGTCTGCAACATGTATTATTAGCATTGTGTTGGTCAAGATGTGATAGTGTTGCACAGCTATGCGTTGTTGGTCATTTGACATCTGCTGCCATCTACTCCCACACAGGAGGGCTCCAAATGTGCATCGACCATACACTGTGCTGGAGGACATGGTTGACGAGGAGGTGATCCGCAAATACCGGCTTGACCGACTGAGATTGCAGGAGCTTGTCACACAATTGTCACCTCATCTGCAGCCACGCAGGACATATCCTGGAGCTTTCACACCCACAGTAAAGGTGATGGCAGCACTTCATTTCTTTGGGACTGGCATTTTCCAGTACACAGTTGGTCATGCCGGAGGGATGTCACAATCCATGTTCAGCATAGTACTGCGGGATGTTCTGAATGCCATGATGCTTTACAAGGATGATTACATCCATTTTCCACGTCTGGCACAGTTGGCAGCAGTCAAAGGGGACTTCTATGCCCTGGCCCAGTTACCACACGTAGTGGGTTCCATTGATGGAACACATATTGGTCTCATACCACCCCAGGCACGTGAAGCTGTATATAGGAATCGGAAGCACTACCATTCGATCAACGTGCAAGTGGTGTGCCTGGCTGACAATATCATCTCGCATGTGTGTGCCAGATTTCCCGGTTCCGCCCATGACTCCCACATCATGCGGAGCAGCATTGTCCCCCAACTGATGGCTAATCTGCGTCCAGAACGTACGTGGCTTGTAGGTGAGTGTGCTGAAAGGACAATTGTGTTGTCAGTGTGTTGTGAGGACAATTGTGTTGTATGTGTGGCATGGTGTTCCCACAAATCCTGGTAATGAAATTTGTGTCTGTCATCACCCCACCTAGGCGACTCTGCGTATCCAAACCGGCCGTGGCTGCCGAGACCCATCAGGAATCCTACTACCCCTGGTGAATTGCGTTATAATGATGCCCATGGGAGGACACGTCGAGTGATAGAACGTACTTTTGGACTGCTGAAGACTAGGTTTCGCTGCCTTGACAAAACCGGAGGGGCCCTGCCATACTCACCAGGCAAAGTATGCAAAATCATGATTGCCTGCTGCACGCTCCACAACCTGGCCTTGCGCAATAACATTGAACTGATCATGGACCCTGAAGACCAACAGGTTGCTCGGCCTCCCATCCCACCCATGTCGACTGATGAGGATAGTGGTGAGGAAGAAGGTGTGGACCAGAGGCGTCAGCTCATTGATCGCTATTTCCCTTGATTGTGAGTAACTACCGCTTGTGCAGCCAGACAATGCGTGATGCATGTTTGGTGGTGGAGTGTGGCTGTGGTGTGTCTATGATGCCTGTTCTGGTATGTTGTGTTTGCAAATGTGTGTGTTAGATGGTGTACATGCAATGCTCCCTGATGTGTGTCCTGTGATCCACTTAATTGGTGATGAGTGTGGTTTGTGGGATGTTGCAGTACAGTGTGTTGTGATGGGTGTGAATCTCTTTCCTGACCTGTGTTTGTTGTTCTCTCATTATCCCTAGGTCACTCCCACAGAGGCATGATTCTCAAAAACATTGATCCTGGTAACGTTACATTCCAAGACAATCATGTGATTAAAACATGGAGCCCACACATCATTGAGTGTTTACGTGATGTTTATTTACAGGTTGAGGATTGATGTTGGTGCATATTTACAAAGAAGTGTTGGTGGGGGAGTGAGAGTTGAAGGTCATGGCAGATGAAAACACTGTGGGGACACCACAATGTGTGATGTCCAGTTAGTCCAACAGACGTGTGGCAATGCTTGGCATTGTGGGACAGGATAGTTTGCAGGGTGAATGGCAGGCTCAGACAAGGGTGAAGTCATTGGCACCCGCTCTTAGAGCGGGTAGATGGAGCAACACTACTGCTCTCACCTGGATCCAGCCTCAGACGGCTCCTCCGTCTTGGAGCCGGAGCGGACACAGCTGTGGGGGCAGGTTGGTCAGGGGCCACCTCCCTGTCCGTGGGCTCAGGTGTGGGTGGCGGTGGTGTTGGTGACCGGTCCCACTGGGCACTTGGGTGAGGGGGTGGTGGTGTGGCGCGGGATAGCCAGTCCCTCCACAGAGCAGTTTGCTGGCCCATGAGGTCCACAATTTGGCCTATGCGCGTATCAATTGACCGCAACAGATGACTGATCTCTTGTGAGTCTTCGTGGGCCCGATCAGACTGTGCCTGCGACCGCTCATAGGAGGCATTGACTCTGGGGATGGCTTCCAGGGTTTCGGCAATTGTAAGTAACAAGGACCCCCTGATGTACAATGTTTCCTGGATCAGGGTAAAGACAATATATTGACAAGTAACGTTCCAGGCAAAACCACTAATGAACGGAACAACGTGAACTAGAGCACCAGAAAGTACTGGACTAAGGTGAATGTATGGTATAAAAACAAGCAAATGTTTAAAAAAATTTAAAATATACATTAATAAAAATTATAGATAAAAGACATTTGTATATATCACAACACAAGTTACAATATAATCAAAATACATAAAAAGGATTTCTGAAAGTTGAGGTTAGGACGAATTCTTCCAGGGTTTCGGCGCCAGGATGGGGTGGGTGTCCTTCCCCACCTCGCCGGACAACTGCACTCCTGGTTGTGAGCTGTGCCCTCACCTGTGTCCTCTCACGTCCACTCTCCTTGCTTGCCTGGGATGTTGATGGTCCATCATCGGCCGATGGGTCAGGCAGGGTGGCACAGGCAGGAGTGGTGGTGGTGGTGGTGGTGGAGGTGGTGGTGGTTGTGGCTGCACGGCTCACAATGGCAGGTGTTGGTGTGGTGACACAGGCTGAGGTGGTGGAGGCAGTGATGTCCTGGGAGCCTGATGGCCCTGGAAGTCTGCTTGGCACCGTATCGTCCTCTGCGCCTGAGCTGGCAATGGGCTCGTCTCCAGAGAGTCCGTGCTGTGAGGGGAGCGACTGGTGCTGGCGGTTGCTGCTTTCGCCAGTCAAGTTGCGATCACCTGAGGGACAAGATTATCATGATCAATGCTGTGACATGACATGTTTTTGGTAACAACATTACAAATCAATAACCTCTCTCACCCACCCCACCCACCTCTCGCACCCCCCCACCCACCACCACCCTCCCTGTGGACATGGGGGCCAGTTGGGAGTTGTAGTGCTGGTCTCTCACACACCCCACCCACCTCTCGCACACACCCCCCAGCCACTGCCACCCTCCCTGTGGACATGGGGGCCTCTTGGGAGTTGTAGTGCTGGTCTCTCACACACCCCACCCACCACCACCCTCCCTTTTGACATGGGGGCCTGTTGGGAGTTGTAGTGCTGGTCTCTCACACACCCCACCCACCACCACCCTCCCTGTGGACATGGGGGCTCGTTGGGAGTTGTAGTGCTGGTCTCTCACACATCCCACCCACCACCACCCCCTGTGGACATGGGGGCCTGTTGGGAATTGTAGTGCTGGTCTCTCACACACCCCACCACCACCCTCCCTGTGGACATGGGGGCCTGTTGGGAGTTGTAGTGCGGGTCTCTCACACACCCCACCCACTACCACCCTCCCTGTGGACATGGGGGCCTGTTGGGAGTTGTAGTGCTGGTCTCACACACACCCCACCCACCTCTCGCACCCCCCCACCCACCGCCACCCTCCCTGTGGACATGGGGGCCTGTTGGGAGTTGTAGTGCTGGTCTCTCACACATCCCACCCACCACCCTCCCTGTGGACATGGGGGCCTGTTGGGAGTTGTAGTGCTGGTCTCTCACACACCCCACCCACCATCACCCTCCCTGTGGACATGGGGGCCTGTTGGGAGTTGTAGTGCTGGTCTCTCACACACCTCACCCACCTCTCGCACACACCCCCCACCCACCGCCACCCTCCCTGTGGACATGGGGGCCTGTTGGGAGTTGTAGTGCTGGCTGCTTTGACAACATGCTAGGCTGGGAAGGTAGGAGGCAACATTTGTGTTTGGTCATGGTGTATGCATTTGAGGCCAGGACTTCACATGTGGGTGACTGTGTGGTCCACATGCATTGATTGGGGCCAAGGAGATGTGTGTTGGCAGTTGTGCATGGCAGACCATGGCAGTGTGATCGTGGTCATTGGTTTGTACTTACCAGCCTCTTGTCCCTCCTCGATTCCTTCCAGGCTCTCAGGGTGCAGTATGCCCAGCACCTTCTCCTCCCATTCAGCAAATGGTATGGGCTCCGGGGGAGTGCCGCCGCCAGTGTGGTGTGCCCACAGGTGGTTCTTCGCCCTGATGCCTTACACCCTTGCCTTGAGGCGTGCCACCGCCTCTGGATCTCGTGTTTGGTGCGTGGCACGGTCCCTGACACATTCACTCTGGTCACTATCCTGTCCCACATGTGATTTTTGGTTGCCAAGGTGGTCTGCTCGACTAGGTTGCCGAAGAGATGTGGTTCGACACCGATGATTTCATCCTCCATGACCTTCAACTAACTGTCTGTGAACTTAGGATTTTTCTTTGGTGCCATGTTGTGTGATGTGCAAGGTGTTGGTGTGGTGGGGTGGCATGTGCAGGTGTGTGGTGTGTAGGGATGGTGTTGTGTTAGTTTGTGTGATGTGTGTGTTTGTGTGCAGGTTGTATGTGTGTTAGTGTGTGTCTGCTGTTCGTGGTAATGTGGCTCTTGTTTGCAGCTATGCTGTGATGCAAAGGACTGTGGTAGTGGGAGGGATTCATTTTATACTCTGTGGTGGTGGTGGCCCAATGGTTGTTGGCAATCAGGTGTTCTGTGGGTGTGGTGATTTAGGTGCATTTTTCGGTGCTTGGGGGGTGTCATTGGGGCGTGTAGTTGCTGGGGGTGGGTGTTTCAGGTGGTTGGGTGTTCTAATTAGTGTGTTTTCTATTTACTTCCGTCTGCCATTTTGTAATCGGTTTGACGGCAGGGATGGTGTTTGTGTGGTCCTTCCGCAGTCATGGTCCGTTTTCCGAAGTATTGTTTCCGCAGCGGTGGAGGACAGCGGTGAGTTCCGTTGGAATGGCGGCGTTATCCTAATCGCGCGGCCGGACCCTCCGCAGGTATAGCGGCGGTTGGGCCTGTTCCCGCGGTCATGTTCGTCCGTGGCGGTGGGTGTTCTTTTGGTTCCGTCCGCGGACGGTGTTTGATGTGTTCCGTCCGCCGCGGACGCTGTTTGATGTGATCCGTCTGCCGCGGTCGGAGTTTCTTGACATGAATGTCCTAATCGCAACCGCGGATTCTCCGCGGTGCGGGTGGGAGTGATTTTGCTGCGACCATGGCGGACGGTACCCGTTTCCGTCTGCCATCCTAATGAGCCCCTATGTACGGAAGCAAGAGAAAAATGACCTTTGTAGACAAAGTGAAGAATTATTTCAAGAAAGACAAACCCATCAAAACTAGAGAAGGACTTATTATTCCACCACCTAATACTCCCACATCATTCATGATATTTGACAGAGGCTACCATGCTTGCGTATGGTAAGAAAATTGAGTGATGGAATTTTAGCGTTTCCTTTAGAAGGAACATTTAATGGCAGAATTTTGTTCAACCTGAGAACCCGAATGAATGAATTACATCCCAGACCCAGACTGACGCAATATGAGGCCTTAGAAGAATGGGAAATAGAGGCTTTTGAGCGAGACAGACCCAGAATTAACAAAGGGTTAGCTACATTTTATCCGAAAGTACAGAAAGAGACCCGAGAAAAAAGAATGAAAGAATGGAGACAGAACATGATGGGAGAAAAACTGTACCCTGTAATAACGTTAGAAGAGCCTGTGGGAGGGAAAAAGACAGAGAAGACAAAACATTTAGGCCCACATGCATCAATATCGGCTTTTGCGAGTTCTAAATTGCGAAAAATAACGATTCGCAATTTAGAATTCGCAAAAGCCTATGCATGAATATGTTTTTTTTTTTTTGCAATTCGGTAAAAATCGCTATTTTTACCGATTTGCAAAAAAAATGCAAATTTTCAAGTGCGAATTCACAATTCCCATTCATTCCTATGGGCCAAAATGCCCATAGGAATGAATGGGAATTGCGAATTCACAATGTGCAATTGCAATTCATCAATGCATTTCAAGGGTGGAGAGGGGGGTCAAAATGACCCCCCCCTGCACCCATGAAATGTACTTTTCAGCATAAGTTACATACACACATGTCCTAAGGACATGTGTGTCTGTAGCTTAACAGTTTAAAAAATGCATTTTTGTGCATTTTTAAACAATTTTGCAATTTACCACGAAGTTGAACTTCGTGGTAATTTGCACTTCCAATTTTAAAAATCGCACATTTTTCTATAATGATGCATAGCATTTAAGAAATCGCACAATTGCGATTTCTTATATGCTAACGCAATTTTAGAAATCGTAAAAAAGATGCGACTTCTAAAATGGCATGATGCATCCCAAACAGCACTTTTGCATTCGCAAACGGCCGATTTTAAGGAATCGCACCGTTTGCGACTACAAAAATGCTTGATGCATGTAGGCCATGATGACCAGTGGAGATTCAAACGATGAGTATCTAGAGGATTTGTTAATGAAAAATCAACCACCTTATAATGAAGGACCAAGATCCTTAAATGTGAGAGATCCATGTCTAAGACCACCTTATCAGGAGGAATCAAGATCCCTGAGTACGAAAAACCCATTCCTGAAACCTAACTATGGTGAGGGACCGAACATGACACATCCAACTGTCCCGAGTTATAGCCCTCCATTAGTTCCGCAAATAGTACATGAAACCTCCATGGAAAAAGTACTTCAGGATAGAGAACGAGAAGCTGTGATTAAACAAAGAACAGAACTAATTCAGAACATTTCCCAATTAAATACCAGTCCTGAAGCCCTGACCATTCCAGTAACTATTGGTCCAGTTGTTCCTCTGTACGGGGATAAGCAAAGTAGTCCGAACACTCCAATTATAACCCCACCTGTAGTACAGCCGAGAAAATAGCCCTTGATAATAGATGACCAGGCAAGTGAATGTGAATCTGTGATATCTTTGATGGATTTACCGATAAGGGAACCAGAAGGGAGTTCACAGAGAAAGAACACTCCTTTCACTTCGAGAGAAGTTCAGATTGAGTCATCTTCTGGTACTAGAAGTGCCACGGTAGTGACTCCTGAAGAAATAGACAGATGGACCCGAGAATTAGAGAACCCAAATCACCAGCCAAAACCTTTAGATATTTACAAGCTAAGAATAGAATTGGAAGAACTGATGGCTGGAAATGTGGGTTTTGACAGACTGAACACCCATAGTGAAGTGGAATTGTTATTCATTTGCAAAAGTATCACCGGAAATACCCGAGTCTTCCATGAGAAACTAATGGACACTGCAGCTAGTATGGAAATAGACATTAGCAGATCTAAAGTTTTGCAAAAACCCTAGGACCTTATTTATGAAGGCCTTGCGCCGCCGGTGCGTCACTTTTAACATGGGAAAAAGTGACGCACCGGTGGCGCAAGGCTTTCATAAATGAGGCCCCTAGAGAGCAGAATTCTCAGACAAAGATTTGGAAAACATGAACGTTTCAAGAAAAAAGGTACAGATAAGAGAATTGTTAAACCTGTTACAAAAATGGGGAGATTTAGAAAAATGGAAAACCAGGTGGGCCAAGAAAAAAGAAGATAGTAGAGCAAAGCAAATGTCATCTGAATATGTCTTGAAAGAAGCAGAAAAGGTGGAACAGTTGTATCCTATGCGCGAAGTGCCAGGTGGCGAATATATACATGTTCCATGGTCCCGACAGGATATTGTGTCCTTTACAAATGACTTCCCAAAATTACGAGAAAAACCTGTAGAATGGTACAGACAGGTTGAGAGATTTGTGAAAGTTCAGAAATGTCTCCTGAAAGATCTAGATGGTTTCTTTGACATTGTAGTTCCTGTAGATTTATGGACAGAATGTAAGATTGCTGTTGATTGGCCTAGTGAAGAAATCCAGAGAGACCCAAAGACAGGGGCTACTTCATTGGATGTTATGAGGAAGTACAATCAGGTGATGTTGTATCTGAAAGGAAAGGTACCTGCAAAGGAAACGGACTGGACCCAAGTAGATAGAACCATCCAGAATCAAGATGAAACTGTACATTCTTACTATGATCGACTGTTACAGGCGTTCAAGACGTACAGCGGCTTGGATAACACTGAGATGAAGGACATGACCCACTTCCTTTATCGATTTGTGTTAGGGTTAAGGCCTGAGATTTCACAGTGGATCAAAGACAATAAAATTTGCTGGCTAGCTAAACCAATTGACAAAGTCCTTAAATATGCTAAGTACTATGAAGATGAGCTAGAAGACAAACGAAAAGAACTGAAAGAAAAAGTCATGTGGCCACACAGGTAAAATTAGCAGAGCACCAAGAACAGCAGCTTAATAAAATGACTAGTAATCAGAGTCAAGGCCCTGGGGGTGGAGGAAAGCCCAGAGTAAAAATGAGTCGAGAAGAGGCACGAAAGAAATTCCCATGTCACGGGTGCGGAAAGATAGGACACTGGAGAGACGAGTGTAAGGCTGTGCAGAATTGTAATGTGCAAATTAATGATTTAAATCCACAGACGCAGAATGAGACACCGCGGAAGACCCAGCAACAGGTAAAACAGAATCAGTTGCCTCGTGCACCTAGGCCAAATTACAGGAGCAAAGCACAACAGAGTGAAGACACTGAAGTTTGGGAAGGAAGGGAGGATAGAAATGCAGCAACTTCACAATATCTGATAAATGACACGTTTCGCTGTGACAACACCTACTGACGGTGCCTGTGGGGGGAGGACGAGGAGTGCGTGCTTGGCGCCTCCTTGCCGGTGGACCAGTCAGGGCCATACATTGAAGGAAAGGTTGAAGGAAATTACGTCACCTTTCTGTTGGACACTGGTGCTACCCATTCTACTGTAAGAACAGCAGACGTTCCAAACCTACCCCTCTCGGGAGAAGCGATCCAAGTAGTGGGCGTTTCTAATTAACTAATTAGTACCCCAGTAACCGAACCTATGGAGATTAAAATTGGGAACTTTAAAGAAATGCATAGGTTTGTTGTTTGTGATTCCAGTCCTGTAAACCTACTAGGTCGAGATTTGTTGTGTAAAATGAACTGCACTATCTTTTGCACTCCAAATGGTGTTGAAATTCAGACCCCAGACGAAGACGGAATTTACAAATTAATGTTAGCAAGACCCGACTCAGAAATTAAAAGACTGACAATACAGGACTTACCTGAAGAACTGCAAGAGACAGTGAAACCGGATGTATGGGATTTTGCTCGAAAAGATGTAGGATTAATGGCAGATGTTGACCCCAAAAAAATAGCCATAAAAGAAGATGCAGTCTACCCAAATACCAAACAGCATAAAATGAGTGCAGAAGTGAAAGCAGGAGTTGCTATAGTAATCAAACGACTGCTAGAAGCAGGTATATTGCAAGAAGTGTTGAACAGTCCCTGTAACTCACCGATAATTGGCATAAAGAAACCTAGTGGTAAGTACAGGGTAGTACAGGACCTGCGCATGGTTAATAAAATAGTGGTTCCTTGCTGTCCTGTCGTGCCAAACCCTGCAGTGATCCTATACCAAATACCATGGAATCCTGGATGGTTTACTGTCATCGACCTATGTCATGCATTCTTTTCGATTCCATTGTATCCCCACAGCAAATTTCTTTTCTCATTTGAATTCGACAGCCATGTATACGCCTGGAATCGTGTTCCTCAGGGGTACACGGAAAGCCCTTCGATCTTTAATCATATTCTGAAAAAGTGTCTTGAAACCCTAGTATTGCCCGGAAAATCAGTCCTGGTGCAATATATAGACGACCTCCTGGAGGCGTCTAAAAGCAGAAAAGACTGTGTTACTGACACAATTGCCTTGCTGAACCATTTAGGTGAGGGAGGACATAGAGTATCACCCGAAAAACTGCAGTTCTGTACATCTTCAGTAAAATATCTGGGGCACCAGATAGAGAGAGGTATCAGGAAAGTTACCACAGAAAGAATTAGAATAATTCGAAACATGGAATTACCAAACACCCAGAAAGATATCAGAATGGTCCTTGGAGTTGTAGGATACTGTAGGCAGTGGATTGTGGGATTTGCAGTACTAGCAAGACCATTGATAAAAATGACAAAGAAAGGAGCAAAAGATCCTGTGGGATGGGATGACGAAAGCATGACTGCTTTTGTAAAGTTACGGGAATGTCTGTGTACAGCTCCTGCACTAGGAATGCCTGACTATTCAAAAGATTTTGCACTTTTCTGTGACACACAAGACAATTGTGCACTATCAGCCCTGACCCAAATTCATGGTTTGACCAGATGTCCAGTGGCATATTTTTCTTCCACATTGGACCCAGTAGCAGCTGGATTACCTGGATGTCTGAAAGCTGTAGCTGCAACCTGCATGAGTCTTGAACAGAGCGAGGCTATTGTTATGGGATATCCAGTAACTGTATATGTTCCACATTCTGTTGTAATTTTGCTGACAAGAACTGAAACCCAGTATCTCACACCTAGTCGGCTGACTAAGTATGAGAGAATCCTTGTAGGTGCAGGTAGGTGTAATATTCTGAATCCAGCTACCTTACTGCCTAATTCATTCGCAGCAGAAGTGAGGGAGGAAACTGAACATGACTGTATTGATTTGACCAAGTTTAGTCCAAAACCCCGCCTAGATATAAAAGAAGACCCGTTAATTAATGAAGATTATGAGCTGTTTGTAGACGGCTCATGCGTGAGACATGAGGAAGGAGGCCTTGGCGCTGCCTACTCAGTATGTACTCTAGGAGGTCCAGTGGAAGCATCCTATTTACATGGAGTCAAGTCTGCACAAATAGCTGAATTGGTTGCATTGACAAAAGCTTGTAAATTTGGGAGGAACTCGAAAATAACCATATATACTGATAGCCAGTATGGTTATGGGGTTGTGCATGACTTTGGCCAATTATGGATGCAAAGGGAGTTCCTGACTTCTTCAGGCACCCCTATCAAAATTGGAAATGATGTGCTGGATTTACTGGAAGCAATCCAGTTACCAAGAGAATTGGCTGGGGTCAAGTGTGCCTCTCACAAATCTGGCGATGACAAAGTGGCAGCAGGTAATCGATATGCTGACCAGTTAGCCCAACATTGTGCAAGATACCGAATAGCAATCAATATAAAAGTGGGGGGAAACGGAAACAGCTGCCAACTTTTGATGCTCGAGGGAGTGAATACATGGGAGGAAGTGAGAGACTTACAAGAAGCAGCAGAGCCACAGGAAAAACAAAGGTGGAGAAACTTTGGTTGCCAGAGGAGGTTGGAAGATGGTGTCATTGTTTATTTGAATGGTATGCCTGTGTTGCCAGACTGTCTGCTTGCTCCTATGGCTAGGCTGATACATGGAGACCAACACTTTAGAAGACCGCTCAGAGCGCGCTGCGCTTATTATTGTTGTCCTGACGCCTTAGAGGCACTTTCGGGTATTTTAAACAATTCCGTTTTTGTATTTCATTTAATTTGTGTTGTTTTATCCCCTGATTTTAAAATTGATGCCCACTTGCCTGCACAATAATCGTAAAGCACCGCGTTTTGCGGGCCCTAGTCCTGGCTGATCGTATTTGGCGGCCATCTTGGGTGAGTAGGATGCCTGACGGCGGCACTTGGTTTGATGGTCTAGACGTCATTAGGACGCTAGACCTCTACATAAGGAGGTCACGTAGACGCGCAGCGGATACGTGCTGCGGGATCGCCAGATTTTCGCCGGAGTTACGCCAGAGTTCAGCCCATCTGTGCCCGTCCGTGCCAGACTGGGCCGAGGGGCCATGACTCTTATATCTAGTTCTATTGCTTGCTCCGTGTCATCCGAAGCTCTTTCTTATACCGGTGAGGTTTTGAAATCCCTACGCCCCACTATACACTCAGACTGTACCTTCTGCTCTCTTCCGATTCATAATTTTCAATGCGTCGGCTGTAACTTCCATACTGGCAAAATGTCCAATTGTAATGTAATTCATCAGGTTCGAACACGAGGTAGAGGGAGGAGAACAAAAAAACCTCCTAACTGCCCTATACTCCAGTTTTGGAGCATCAATTGCAGGTCCCTCCCGAAACACAAACAAAATATCTATGATTTTCTTGTTGATGAGCAGCCCGACGCTTTGTTTCTTACTGAAACTTGGCTCCAGGAAAGCTCTGGTCCTGACATCGCCATTGCAGTCCCTAACAATTATGTTATAGTGAGACTGGACAGAGACTCCGGAAAAGGGGGGGGCATTGCTATAATTTTCAAGTCTACTTATACCTGCAAGCTTTGAAGCCTTTCCCTTATCCGGAAGTGAAGTTGCTTTATTCAAACTAGCAATTAACCCCCAGCTTACCCTGTCGGGTCTCTTGGTCTACCGCCCCCATGGCAATGCCCACACCTGGATATCTTCATTTGTCGAGACCATAGCTCCCCTACTTCTTAGGGCAGCAAATTTCACCATTCTAGGTGATCTCAATTTGCATCTTGAAGATCCTTTATGTACCACCAGCAAGCGCTTTCTATCTGATCTGGAGATTCTCAACCTTTCGTTGCGTAACTCTGGACCTACTCACTCTGCTGGGCACCAACTGGATCCCATTCTCTCTAACCTTCATTTTGATTGTTCACAGACTGCCCGCCCGCTGGAGTGTTCCGATCACTTCGCAGTCCACTTTTCTCTACTTCATACTAAGAACTTGGTAAAGAGTGGCTGCAGTAAAGGTGAATTATTCCACCGGTGGGGTAAACTTGATATTACTAAGTTGAACCAGCACCTTTCAAATACCCGCCCTGAGGACAGTGATGTTTCATTTGTGGAACTGAATACAGTTGTATCACATTGGCTCACCAATGCTGTAACCACCCTCCTTCCTTCAACCCCGAAACATTCTAGGTCTCATCGCCCCCGGCACCTTGGTTCTCTGCTGAACTGAAGGTCTTACGAACCAAATGCAAGGCCCTTGAAAGGGAATGGAGGCACTCCTATTCGGTCTCACGGAAGACTGCCTATAAAGAGGCTCTGAAGGGGTACCACTCACAATGTAAAATTGCGAGAGCTGCTTATACTGTGAGCACAGTGACGCAAGCACAGAACTGCCCACATACTCTTTTTTCCGTTGTCAAAAAATTGACAGGAGCGGATACTATCCCGATTCCTCCAGCTTTGGAGGAAGTCCAGTGTACCTCCATTGCGGAATTCTTTATTGCCAAGGTTGAGAGCATTTACGACTCTATGTGCGCTCCCTTGACAGTAAATGAACACCAATCGAGACAGGCTGCAGCGATCGAACAACCGCTTCCAATGGCGAAGGTTACAAACTGGCAACTGTTTGATGATACCTCGTTCTTCTCCTGCCTGAGTAGTGTAAGATCTGGTTCTCCTTGTGATCCTGTACCTGCGAAAATCCTAAAGTTATTGGACCTTGAACCCCGGCGGGTCCTCATGAGACTCCTAAATGCATCTCTAATTGAGTCTCATGTGTTAGAGGATTGGAAGCACGCAATGGTTGTTCCTCTCTTAAAAAAAGCAGGAGCCGATGTGTCTAACCTCGCCAACTTTAGACCCATATCCTTGTTTCCTGTTCTCTCAAAAGTGCTGGAAAGGCATGTTAACATTCAGTTAAACCATCTTGTGGAAAGCTCGGGATTTTTACACTCTTCCCAGTCCGGTTTTCGTGCGGATCATTCCACCGAGACGGCGCTACTCGGGGTGACGGAGAGTTTACGGCACTGTATCGACCGCGGGGAAACATCAGCACTCATCCTTTTGGATTTGAGCGCGGCGTTCGATACCGTGTCTCATTCCATCCTTTTGAACTCTCTCCGGTCCCTGGGAGTGGATGGTCCTGCGTTAGCCTGGATTGCCTCCTTTTTAAGTGAGCGCACTTTCCAGGTCTTCTCTACGAAAGCCACATCTGCCACATATCCATCGGCGTATGGCGTTCCACAGGGGTCCAAACTCAGCCCCTTATTGTTTAACATCTACCTCAGACCCCTAGCTACCATCGTGGAGGACGCTTGGCTGACTATATTTTCATACGCCGATGACACCCAAATTGTTTTCTCCCTTTCCAGCAGTGAGTGCAACAGTGTATCGATCTTGAAGACCGGGTTGTCACGCATGGCAGAGTGGATGCAGAGGCATCTCCTCAAGCTAAACGGTGACAAGACCGAGATTGTTATTTTGGGGAAGCATAAAGATCTTTGGGGCCCGCAACACTGGCCCAGTGATATGGGACCACTCCCCCAGCCGACTTCTGTGGTTCACAACCTCGGATTTCTCATAGACGACAAACTCTCTATGAGGCAGCAGGCCACTAAGGTGGCAGCCATCTGTTTTGCCACCTTGAGATGGCTCCATAAAATTCTATGGATGCTGCCCCAAGCCACCAGGAGAACCGTTGTCCAGGCGTTAGTAACTTCTCGTCTGGACTATGGAAATGTCCTCTATCTCGGTGCCGACGCTGCTACCATTAACAAACTCCAGGTTGTACAAAATTCGTCGGCCCGACTTCTTTGTAACATCCCGAGGAGATCATCGACCTCACAGGCTCTTCGCGATCTACACTGGCTCAGGGTCTCGAGCCGCATTAAATTTAAAGCCCTGTGCTATCTTTTTAAAATTAAGCAGGGTTCGGCCCCAAATTACTTGCAAAATCTTGTCCAACTTTACAAGCCTAGTCGCACTCTAAGATCTTCTACCAATTGCGACTTTGTTGTTCCAAGATTCAAACTTGCAAGGATGGGGGGTCGGGCCTTCTCCCATCTAGGCCCCAAATACTGGAACGCACTACCTATTGCCTTGAAATCAGAGACCGATTTATTCTGTTTTCGGAAAAAATTGAAAACTCTACTCTTTTAATAGTTCTATCTGCCGCTCTAATTGGTCTACGGTACTGTTGTTGTGTTTTTCTTTCTTCTTCAGTCTATCCCTTGCGCCGGGAAACCCACTGCGGGTAGCTGTTGCGCATTACAAATTCAAATAAATAAATAAATGGAGACACACATTTAGGAAGAGATGCGATGATACGCATGTTCCGTCAGACATGGTTCAATTCGAAGTTCAGAAACATAGCAGAGGCACTCTGCCAGAGGTGTCTGGTCTGTCAGCAATTTAACCCTGGAAAGAAAACTGTGGTGTTACCTGGGAAAATTGGGAAGGCAGAGGGCCACTTTATTCGACTACAACTAGACTTCATCCAGTTACCCCCTTGTCGAGGAATGAAATATTTACTCGTCATTGTCTGCCTATTTTCAAAGTGGGTGGAAGCTTACCCTGCTCGTAGAAATGACAGCATTACAGTAACCAAACTATTACTTAGGGAACTAATACCTAGGTACGGATTCCCAGTCACGATTGAATCAGACGGAGGAAGTCATTTCCAAAATGAAATAATAAAACAGATTTGTGAAGCATTCAGAATCACGCAAAAACTGCACTGTGCATATCGCCCAGAGGCTTCTGGAGTGGTAGAACAACTGAATGGCACAATTAAAGCAAGATTGGGAAAAATGTGTGAATACACACAATTGGAATGGCCTGATTCTTTGCCATTAGTGTTGATGGGACTCAGAAGTATTCCTGACAGGAACACGGGCTTGAGTCCCCACGAGATACTAATGGGAAGAGCAATGCGGCAACCATGGGTACCAAGATACAAACTGATAAGCATATCTGATGATTTGGTACTAGAGTACTGTAAAGAACTGGCTGACCAAGTGCGTTCTGTCTCTCACCAGGTTAGGGGAGACGCTGTCGCCAGGCCAACGACTCCAGCACATGACCTGAATCCAGGTGACTGGGTCGTAATAAAGAAACATACTCAAAAAAGTTGCCTTTCACCAAGGTGGGGAAAGACGCGACAGGTGATCCTAGTAACCACCACAGCTGTGAAGTGTGCAGGTGTACCTCGCTGGATCCATGCCAGTCATACGAAGAAAGTGACTGAACTTGAAGAAACTGAGGCTGAAGGTTGTGCAGCTGAGGGGTCCCAAGATATCGGTCCTGAAGTAGCTGAAGAAGAAGAACAACCGAGCTCCAGTCAAGATGATTGGATCCCAATAGTCGACCTGACTATAGATCCTGTGAGAACAAGAAGACAAATCTATTTAGATAAACAGTGGGATAGTGAGGACGAGACAGGGTTAGAGGAAGGTACTCAGATCATCGAAGTCCAAATCAAATCTGATTCTGAGGAGGACCAGATAGGGAAAGAACAGGTAATTGACAGTCCACCAAGAACACCTGAGACAGGAGAGGGACAGATAGAAATTAGGGCAGAAGTTCAAGCGGAAGAAAATCAAGAGTTCGAAGAGCTTGAACAGGACCAGATAGAACTAGACAATTGTGTTCAGGAAGAAGAAATCGAAACAGATCAAAGCCAAATTCAGCCTACACCTGAACAAGGCCAGTTTAGTGACCAGGCAGAAGAAACAGATGAAAGACCTGGACCTAGACAGTTAGGGAGAAATACTGAAGACGAACTTGAAACAAATGTGCCACAACTGAATGAAAACAAAAGGGTTTTTGAGGAAAGCCAAGACATAGTGCCAATTAAAAGACTCAGAAAAGGTGACTCAGTACCTAGATTTGTAAAAAGACTGAGACTGCGACTGAAGACAATAAACGAACCAGAGCAAATAAATGAAGTATCGAGTCAAACTGACCCAGCTGTAATAAAACCAAAGCGAAGACGTGCCAGGATAAAGAAACTGAATGACAAGTATCAAAGCCTTGAGTGGACTTACTTTGTATTGGAAGAATTTGAAAATTTGGAAATAAGTGACGAAAGTGATCAAGAATTGATTATTGACCAGGCCGAAGAAGAAGCGAAACCAACCTGAAAAGTTGCTCGAGTAAGCAAGCTGTGCAGAGTTACAAAGAGGGGTTGAAGCTTCTTTTAAGCCGAAATGTCTGATTCTTCTGTGAATGGGAGACCGAGACGAGGTTGTTTAAAAACATGCTGTCAAGTATGTTTATTTAGTGTAGCAATAGTACTGATACTTTGGATAGGACTAACAGTAACTATTCCTTCTATGATGAGTAAAGACCCGAAATTGTATCCTAATAATCACTTACCAGAAGATACTGTAGAATAACACACTAGAAATACACCACAAAGAGTAGATGCACCAGAGAAGACACTTAGTCTGAAACAAAGTTAGACTTAGAAGCACCAGATGAGGAAGGATTACACTATAATAAAATCAAGAACAAAACCCATTTAAATGTTTTCGCAAACCTGTTAGTACATTATGTAGAAGCCATGGAAATAGACGATTGTTAAGTCTGCATGAAGTTGCCTACCTCGGTAGCTGAAGGTGTGACATACCATCACTTGCCCTTAACCTATGGAATTTCCTGTAGTATTCTAAATAGTTTATTTTATAGAAGAGGACCTTTACAGTATTATTACTCAAACCTTGATGTGATATTTTCTGAACTACCTGTACGAAGAAACCTAAACCCTTTACATACAACTAGAGATATAGCTAAATACATGAGTGATTATTTTCTAACTGTAGGTAAAATAAATATAGATGACGCACACAAAGATAACTTGACCTGCTCATTACATGAAAAAGAGAAAATGTTTCTAAATATGGTAGAAAAAAGAAGAGAAAGTTTCCAAAAGAAAGCAAAAGACAAAAACCAGAAAGTTCCCAAATGGGCTGAAAGCATAGATAGCACCTCAAATGGTGGAGCTAATGCTGCTATGTTGCTGGATTTCGAAAAGAAAGGGAAACTTTGTCTTCAGAGAAAAAGAACGAGTTATTATAACAATATCTACATTGGTTCCAGTGAATGCGAACACAATTACAAGGTAATTGGGGGTTGGGGTTTCAAAGATGGGTCAGAGCCTGTGTTTCCTGGAATTTACTATATATATGGGAACAAGGCTTATTTCCAATTGCCCGACCATTGGTACGGAAGCTGTTATTTTGGTATTGTCTTTCCAAAGATATACTATGTGGGGAAAATCACTGGAAGCACTGAAAGAACTAATGATTTAGTACGAAGTAAAAGAGAAAGTGTTGGCGAAATAGTAGGTGATATTTTTAGTGCATTGATACCTACAGTGGGAGTGGCTCTGAACACACACAGAATTTGCAAATTGTCAACGGTAGTAGATCGGTTATCAACTGACACTGCTGGAGGTTTCCTGATGGTCAATACCAAAATGGTTGCGATCAGATCCATGGTTTTACAAAAAAGACTTGCTCTTGATACATTATTAGCAAAAGAGGGCGGAGTCTGCAGAATGTTGAAAGCGCAACATTGTTGCACTTACATACCTGACAAAAGTGTGGAAATCAAAGGGTATGTAAGGAATATTACGAATTTGCTCAAACCACTTGAGGTTGACAGTGCCTGGAAGAGACTTACTGATGGTCGCTCTGCTATAGGTAGTTGGTTTTCTAACTTAGGAAAGAGTCTTGAGTAAAATACTGATGCCAATTCAGGGAATAGGTCTATTAGTATTCGTCATAATAATCTGCTGCAAATGTCGAAAACACAAAAAGAAATACACTGTGAACAAGAGAGGTGTGAAAAGAAATGTTGATGAGCTTGAATTAGAAGAATTAAATAACCAGATTTATAAAAGGGTGAAAAATTCTCACCCTAATAAAGATACCGAGAAAAAGCTGAACAGAATGTTTGAAGAGATTGAACTGGGTAAATGTGACAAGTTGGCATCTTGTTCCATTAATTGTGACGATATAAAATATCATCAAAGAGGGGATTGATGGAGCAAGGATTCGCACGTAAAGCGACTTGCTTGTACTCATGAACCTCGAATAACCCTAATAGTATTAATCAACCTGTTTGTCTTACTAATTTACCCTTTATTTTGACATTTCGGGTGTCCCAGAGAAGCTTGCTTATGTGTTGGCTAATCCTAATACGCTTGCTACTAAGATGGCTGCTGCTACGCGGGAATTTCATCTGCGCATGCTTTGGTCATACCCATGTGACATGACGTACTCGCAGTTCTGGTGGGAGTCTGTTGCACTTGCGCAGTAGAGCTAAAATGTCTGCTTTGTGTTCTCACATGCCTGAAGCTTGCACCGCAGCTTTTGCTATGCTGTTCGTTCTGCACTAATCCCATAAGCTATAGATATTATAAAGTAATGGGAGTAGTATAGTGATTCAAGGTATACAGTGCATTAATTTTTTTCTGTGTTCTAAAACTGTTTCTTTCTATTTCATGGTACATTACGAAATGTGGCCTGCTTTCCCCTGCTCTTCTCCATCTTGCGTGAAACTGAGACTGCGCGAGATCTGTGAGTTTCTACAGCAGTGACCTTTGAATCCTTGCCAGATGGGTACTCCAGCCAAGATGTGCCTGAGAAGAAGTGTTCTCACCTAGTCAAAGAAGCAGAACTGTACCCAACAAAATACAATGTATTAAAAGATAAATCCCCATTGTTATGTATAAAGCATATGTCATGTGAACCTAGAGTTCGATGGGAGGTCTTGAAAATGCAAATAGTGGGCTTGAGAAAGTCAAATCCTAGGTGGTGTGATGACCTGTCCTTTCTTCTGTCCAATCGAAATTGGGGATCCTTACACTTGCGACATTTGGGGGGTGGTACACTGACCCGAAAAACAGTATAACTAGCCTAGTTTAGCTAGAGAATTTGTCTGACTTGTCTGAATAGTTGACCTGTCACTGACCCTACGCAGTCAATAGCTGATCGAGAAACAGAGGTACTGCGGAGCACTCTGTCCGTCCGACTCTCAGACCCAATTGGGGTTTTGAGAACCTTAAGTGCTGGTGGAGCACTTTGCTGAGGAAATCGAGAACCCAATCGGGGTTTTGACTGATAGCTGCAGAGAGGGAGTAGCGCAGGTGTTGCAACTGAACTAAGGGTGCTGGTCTTACCTTGGTGGTCCTGTCCTGATCCTAATCTGTTTTTTCTGTCCTGGGTTTCCATTCTGCACCTCCTGGCCTACTGGCAATTGCTTTCCTTGGGGTTTCACCTGTCCTTAACTGACCTGTGGCCAGGGTTGGTCTCCACACCGTTCTAGGCAAATATAAATCTGTGAGGGAAACACACTTAAGTCCTTTCCTTGTTTTCTGAAACTGCTAAAGTCTTATTTGCTTAATTGTTCTTTTCCTTATCTTCCCCGTGCTGACCAATAAAAAAGTTTTTACGTTTTAGCTGTTTATTATCATGTTCCATTTTTCCCCATCCTTCTAGAAAAATTGTGACATACAGTTCGTGAAATTTAGTTGTTCCTTTTCTCTACCCTTCCTTTAGTCCCTTTAAGGTGGTTACTCGAATTATTAGTGTGTTCCATTTTTACCTTTCCTATAGTCACATGGTTATTCCTAATTTCTTCAAGTCTTCAAGTAGTATTCAAACTGTGACATTTTTAGCATGCTCCTTATTTTTCCCGTCCTTTAGACACTCCATACCAAGTCTAATTCCTGAAAATGATTATTAGCATGTTCCCTGTTCTTACCTTACCTTTAGAGTTCTAAATGGTTGGCATAATCTATTTTTTCATGGTTATACGATTTTCATGATCTTGGTTATTGATAGCTTACTCACTCTGAATTTTATGCTTTCTGATTTTGAAGAAAACTAGATAAAGATTTTCCAAACTTCTTGAGTCTTTGGTTATTATAAAGAGTGCAAATATTATAAATGGTATTGTATTTTGCTGACTGCTTATCTTTTACAGCTAGCTCCCTGATCCATTGTGATCATAGGTACCCGTGACAAGGATTGGTAAGTCGGGTACATTGGCAATAAATAGGAATGAATAAGGGTTACTGATAGTAGTGTGTAGGTTACCTGATCAATAAATATGGTAAATTTAATTTATGGGCCCAAGTGTGCATATGGTAAGATTGTTGGTCGGGTGACCTGCGCGCTCTATCACCTTAATAACTTCTCCGCCAAATCATATGCTTCTCGCTTTTCAGCATGATCTCTGAACGTTGAAGAAACTTCCTTCAGTTGGTGCTCTAGCATGACCAACAATTGGATAGCTTTGCCCAAAGAACAGTCCTCCCTGCTGACCTCACGCGTGAAGATCTCAAAAGGACGAAGCATGTCTGTCAGGCTTGCAATTAGCTTCCATTCCTCCAACTCTAGCCTCATGTCTTTCTGAGTAGAACCCAGTTTATAGACATACTCATTTATTACCCCCCACTGCTCAGACAGACGCTCAAGCATGTAAAAGGTTGAGTTCCAACGTGTTGCCACCTCCTGGATTAGTCCTTTGACTGGCAGTTTACGTTCATGTTGAATGCTCCTCAGCTGCTTCCGGGCCTAGAATGGCTGAAATGTGTGCAGATTCTTCGGCAGATGGTCAGTAATTTGATGACTGTGTCTTCTTTTTTCAAGAATTCCTGCACCACGATGTTAATACTGTGCGCCAAACACGGCACTCTGAAATATTCACCATCAGTCATGGCCCTAACTATATTACTGCCATTATCCATGGAAACATAACCAACTATGCGATTTCTTGGATGCAGCCATTCATTGACCTTCCTGTTAAACTCCTCCAAAAGGTTATTTGCAGTGTGAGAATTCTCCATGGCAAACATGCCTACTGTTGCATGTTTGCGAGTAGCTTGAAAAACTGTGTCCATGTCAACACCTGCTTGTTTTAACTGTTCTATGACCCCTGCAAAAGAGACCCAGTGTGCAGTGATGCACATGTAATCAAGGGCTTGGCAACTGGTCCACATGTCTGTTGTCACCCTCCTTACCACTCCTGAGGCGGAAGCCGGGAGCCTGAGAGTCTGCATGTTTGTGTGTTTGCGATTTTAAATTAAATTGGAGCTGTGTCACGTACTTTGTTTAGTTTGCTTTTAACTTGCGCCGCATCCTGTGCTTTGTCGCATTTCTCCTGAGGCGGAAGCCGGGAGACGCTAGACTTCTTTTGTAAAGGGCAGAAATACTGCATTCTTTAACTCTCACCTTTCTACCTCCCACACTTACGCCGCATTTCGCCCCCTGCACCCACTCAGCCAATTAGGAGCTGAGGTGCATTTTGGAAGTCGGAGGCTGCCTGCAACTCAGCGGCCATCTTAGGTGAGGCTGGCTCGCTGGTCGCGGACTAGGCTTGCTGCCTCTCGCTTCTGATGCTATAAATCTAGCATCCAGCAGAGGCTCGCGTTAGATCTGGCACCCTCCTTACCACTCCTGAGGCGGAAGCCGGGAGCCTGAGAGTCTGCATGTTTGTGTGTTTGCGATTTTAAATTAAATTGGAGCTGTGTCATGTACTTTGTTTAGTTTGCTTTTAACTTGCGCCGCATCCTGTGCTTTGTCGCATTTCTCCTGAGGCGGAAGCCGGGCGACGCTAGACTTCTTTTGTAAAGGGCAGAAATACTGCATACTTTAACTCTCACCTTTCTACCTCCCACACTTACGCCGCATTTCGCCCCCTGCACCCACTCAGCCGATTAGGAGCTGAGGTGCATTTTGGAAGTCGGAGGCTGCCTGCAACTCAGCGGCCATCCTAGGTGAGGCTGGCTCGCCGGTCGCGGACTAGGCTTGCTGCCTCTCGCTTCTGACGCTATAGATCTAGATGGTCATGGCTCCACGTAGCGGACACGTGCAGCGGATGCGCCTCCTACGTGCCGAAGGAGAACCTAAGGAAAGCCCGTCTGCGCCCATCAGTGCCCCGGAGGCGGCCGGGAGCGGGCGGTCGGATGCTCCCTCCGGTCACTTACCGGGTAAGGCAGTTAGTTACGATACATCTCAGCTCACTGTCATAAATGACAGGGAGTGCCTGCTGCGTAATTTATCCCAACTACTCTTCAGGGAACAATTGCTGCTTCAGATGTGGGTGGACCCCGGTCAATGACTCTATTTCCATTTCGAGGTACTCTCCTGGGGTGGAGAACAACTATAACAAGGGGGCGGGTACTGGGAAACAGGTCAATGCCGTCTCCTGCTATCTCCTTAATACCAGGTCTCTTGGCAAGCATGTTCTGGACATCTTTAATCTTTTATCTGAGTCCAAGCCAGTGTGTTTGTTTTTAACGGAGACTTGGCTCGGGGAGGGATCAGGTCCGGAAGTTGCTACGGCCCTCCCCCAGAACTATGTCATGCTCAGAAAGGATCGAGTAAATGGCAAAGGAGGGGGGGTTGCAGTGGTGGTGGACAGACGCTTCTCCTGCTCTATTGTCCCTACGGAAGACATCCACGGGGCCGAGGCCCTGGGATTCTGTCTGTCACTGTCACCTCCTCAATCTTGCGCAGGGTTGCTGGTCTACAGACCTCCCGGGCCGACGGGTTCGTTTCATGAAGAGCTCTATACTGCTATTTCTTCCTTAAGCATGAAGTTCAAGCATTGCCTGCTTTTGGGTGACTTCAACATCCACATGGACGTGGCTGATGCAGTAGATACGATCAAGATCCTGGATACCACTAACCCATTGGGTCTTATCCCCTTTCTTGCTATCCCCACTCATAACAAAGGCCATACATTGGATCACATTTTTTCGACTTGTCCCATTGCTGTTGCCACTCCGGTGCCGGTGTTGTGGTCTGACCATTATTTGGTGACATTTGAGATTATACGTACAGCCAGGTCAATAACCAGTAACCTTAGGCGTCAGTCCACGGCCCCGCGCACCTTCCATCGCGTGTCATCTGACATGCTGGCACAGTCGTTGATTGCTCATCCTTGTTTGTTTACTGGCAACCTAGAGGCCGATTTAGATCTCTTTCAGTCCTGGTTCGCGCAGCGCCTGGATGAGCTGGCTCCCCCCCTGACCATACGTAAAAACACCACCGGGCCTCTGCTCCCTGGTTCACGCCTGCGCTAAATGTTAGTCAACGGCTCTGCAAGAAGGCCGAGAGGGCCTGGCGTTATAACTATGATGAGCTATTAAAGGAGGCCTACAGGGAGTGCACCAAAATCTATCATAAAGATATTCTAATGGAAAATAAGTCATATTTCGCCAGACGAATTGAAGAGGCTATTAACACCAGCAAAGAACTCTTTGCGATAGTGAAGGAATTCACTTTGCCTCCATCTAATACATCTAAGTGCTCCCATTCTGAGCCCTGGATAGTTGAACTTGCAGATTTCTTTGCCAGTAAAATCAAAAACATTCAGGCGTCCTTTTCATCGTCAGGACCGGCGGTGTGTCCCAACACCTCCTCTCTTTCATTGTCTTCTGCCCCTGTGGGGCCATTATTGTTGAACTTTCCTACTCTTTCGCCTATGGCATCATCGGTTCTTCTTTCCAAACTTCAGTCGCGCTATATTAGGAAAAGACTGGGCCTCTATCTTCCTCCAAGGTCGTTACAGTCGTCATCATTGGCCCTGACCACTGTCCCGGGAATTAGGTGAGCGCGCATTGGGGGCCGCTCTTTTAAACGCTTGGCACCCCAGGTCTGGAACTCACTACCTGTGTCTCTGCGGATGAGCGACAACCTCCTTGCTTTTAGGAAGGAACTCAAGACATGGCTTTCCTGACAATAACCTAATTGTACTCTCTTGCTCTGTGCCTGATAGATCTGTTTAGCGCCGGGACACACTACCTGAGTAGCTGTGCGCTTCATAAATCACCATATAACATAACATAACATAACATAACATAACATAGTGTGAACAGCACTCTTCAGAATAGCTGCGCCAATCACCTCCAGCACATCTTGATGTAGTGCTGGAACAGCAATCCTGGCAAAATAGGACTGGCTAGGAACCTTCCATTTAGGGCAGACTGTTGCCACAAATTCAAGAAAAGCCACCCCTTCCGCGAAAGAGAAAGGGAGAAGGTCCAGTGCTAGCATTTTAGCCAGCTTTGCGTTATACAGACATACAGTTGGGTGGTTGCGTTCAAATGGCGCATCCGACCAAAACATGCTGCTAATGGTGTGCTGGACCGATGATTATGATGATGCAGACTTCACACCAGTTAGGCTCATTGATTTAGTTTTTTGCATTGGTGTCTGTCCCAGACTCTTAGTGTGCCTCATACATGTTGCAGGGGTAGAGGGTGTGGGCGCTACCACTGCAGTGCTGCTGCCAGGGGTACTGGGTGTACCAGAAAAAATGTCGGTCGGTTCCTGACTTCCCCCCTGCACAATCAGCCCCTCGTCAGCATCAGATGCAATGTCAATGGATACATTTGGATCAGTTCTACTTTGGACTTCTGGATGTTATAAAGGTGCGCATACCACTGGATAGGGTGGTGTTTTTTGAGATGACCTCTCTGGCCTCCGGTACCATATTTGATACCAAGCTTACACCGACTAACTGATACTTTACAAATTGAACAAACGACCATGTTTTCCGCCTTTTGGCTAACAGTAAAGAAGTCCCAAACTGGGGACTGGAGATGTCTGCTGGTGGTGGAGGTGCTACTTTGACTTTCAATGCCAGATGAAGTGGAGGATGGGCGTGGCTGAATTTGTTTCTGTTGTTCACTTACAGCACCACTACTTGAGGTAATGGAGGTCGAGCTGGATGGAGGTCCCTGCTGGCCCTTATGACGAGAAAATATGGAAGCTGTAGGTCGTTTTGGTGTTGTAGTTAACTGCGTTAGTGGTGGTACCAGTGCCACGCCGCCCACATCCCGCTCAGCAGCCATTCGGGATAGGGAGAAAATGTTTGTCTGCTGCATGCCCGCTGGGGCTGGAAACGTCTGTGATGACTGGGTCATCGTCAGACTGTTCATCAGCAGCAGAAGACACCACTTCTTGTTCGTCGTCATCACCCATAAGTCGAAGCCTTGCGGGAACCTTCCTTTTAGGCTTAGCTACCTTTGTCGGCTCATGGCGTGCCTCACTCTCAGACTGCATTTGTGGGTTCCAATCAGGATCAAGGTCATCAGAATGAAGGGGGCTTGAAGAAGAACTTGTAGTAGTAGTAGCCCTCCTTGACCTTTTTCTTGCTGAGGATCTGGAAGAAAATGGATCAACATCAGGAGGAGTGGCTTTCTCGGATGATACCTCCGCTTTAATATCAATTTCCTGATGTGTCCCTACTTCTGGAGGAACAAGCGTTGTAGGCAGTTGTGCCGCTCCATGAACCTCTAGTTGCACCTCTCCATGCACCTCTCCTTGCGCCTCTCCTTGCGCCTCTCCTTGCGCCTCTCCTTGCCCATGAACTTGCCCTTGTACTAGTTGCACCTGTGGTTGTCGTTGCGGCTGTGGTTGTTGAACACTCGTCAGTTGAGTTACACCCGGCATTGATTGGATGGTACTTTCTTGTGATGAGCCAACATCACTGGTCGATGGTGATTGAATAACCAAAGTGGCTGCCGCAGCAGCACTCATGGTCTTGGACCTAACTTGGCGTGGTGGCACTGAGCCCAATGAAGCGGAGGTGCTGCTTTCAGCTTGGTCCCCGGCGGACACCGCTGCTGCTGCAGGTGTAGTTTTTTTTCTCCCAAAAAAGGTGTTGGTGGGCACACCAGTCTCCTTGGTATGTGGTGCCACTTGCTTCTTCTGCTCCTTCTTACTGGCAGTGGCACTGGCAACTTTTTTCGCTGAGGCGCTACGGCCAACTTTCTTTGGGCCCATCTTCTTCAGATGTCAGAACAGCAGGCCGCAGTTGCACGGGTTGCAGAGTTGTCTTGTCTGTGGCCACACGTGACGTAAAGTGATGTTGTGCTGCACACACCGCTGCAGGACTTCTTCCTGGCGGTTCTCTTGAGCACCTAAAAGCAATGGAAGCCAGAGGAACATCAGTTAAACACCCCAAAAAGTCGAAAAACACACACAAATCACCACAATCCAATGCCATCCATGCCCTCAATGATGTTTAAATTCAAGAGGCCCCACACAAAGCCTTGCTACATGCACCACTTACTACCCCTGGGCATAATGGGTGAAAGCAGGGCAGGCTGGGTGCAGGCCTATGGCTCAGAGCACACTGCCTGGCTTCAAAATGGCCCCTTATCCCCCAGCCACATGGCCAAGCCCTGCCTGGACCAGGCCTCAAAATGGCCCCCACCCACATAGCCAGGCCCCAACAACACCCCAAAAAGTCGTAAAATACACAAAAATCACCACAATCCAATGCCATCCATGCCCTCAATGATGTTTAAATTCAAGAGGCCCCACACAAAGCCTTGCTACATGCACCACTCACTACCCCTGGGCATAATGGGTAAAAGCAGGGCAGGCTGGGTGCAGGCCTATGGCTCAGAGCACACTGCCTGGCTTCAAAATGGCCCCTTGTCCCCCAGCTACATGGCCTAGCCCTGCCTGGACCAGGCCTCAAAATGGCCCCCACCCACATAGCCAGGCCCCAACAACACCCCAAAAAGTCAAAAAACACACAAAAATCACCACAATCCAATGCCATCCATGCCCTCAATGATGTTTAACCCCTTCCATGCTCATGACGAGCTCAGCTCGTCATGGCATATACCTCTCAGGTGCTCATGACGAGCTGAGCTCGTCATGACCACACTTGTTTATAATTGCTGTCCAGCACAGCAGGGGAAACTCTCTAGCAGCGATGAGGTTATATTCAAGAGGCCCCACACAAAACCTTGCTACATGCACCACTCACTACCCCTGGGCATAATGGGTGAAAGCAGGGCAGACTGGGTGCAGGCCTATGGCTCAGAGCACACTGCCTGGCTTTTAAAACGGCCCCTTGTCCCCCACCACATGGCCAGGCCCTGCCTGGACCAGGCCTCAAAATGCCCCCCCCCCCACATGGCCAGGCCCCAACACCACCCCAAAAAGTCGAAAAAGACACAAAAATCACCACAATCCAATGCCATCCATGCCCTCAATGATGTTTAAATTCAAGACACCCCACAGAAAGACTTGCCCCATGCACCACTCACTACCACTGGGCCTAATGGAAGAAAGCAAGGCAAACTGGGAGCAGGCCTGAGCACACTGCCTGGCTTCAAAATGGGCCCTTGACCCTCAGCTACATGGCCAGGCCCTGCCTGGACCAGGCCTCAAAATGGCCCCCACCCACATGGCCAGGCCCCAACACCACCCCAAAAAGTCGAAAAACACACAAAAATCACCACATTCCAATGCCTTCCATGCCCTCAATGATGTTTAAATTCAAGACACCCAACAGAAAGACTTGGCCCATGCACCACTCACTACCACTGGGCCTACTGGCTAGTGTGGCTTTACAGGCACCCCAAAATAAAAAATAAATATCCACATATAGTGAGCTAAAATTCAATGACATAAATGAGATTTAAGTTCAACAAAACTCACAGAAACAGTTGTATCATGCGCCCACGACTAACCCTGGGCCTACTGGATACTGTGGCTACCCACAATATATATTTTTTAAAGTTGTGAAAAAGTTTTAAAATTGTAGTTGCAGCAACTGCTATGCCCCAAACAAACAACACCAACTTACTTGTAAAATCTCAAATCCAAAAGTGAAGTCCAAAAAGTCCTCAAATACAAATATCCAGCAGCAGCCACAAAAAGTAATCCTTCCAGCTCCAGATCCAAATGAAAAGTGACCAGGAGATGGACAAAGCACTGGGAGGAGCCTGCTGGACAGGAACAGGAAGTTGGAGACTCTGGGGCACTTCCTTTCTCCCCCCCCCCACAAATGGACTCCTTCCACAAAAAAGTGCAGCCAAATCTCAATCTGGGGAGTTATTCTGATCAAAATCATGATTTTCAGAAGGTTTATGCTGCCTGCGGTGGATTTCTTGTGCAGAATTGCAATTTTTGCAATTTCAGGAAAGCGAGCTGTTCAAATCTCCCGCCGGATGTCAGCTGCGCGCCGCATCTACGTGTTCGGCATTCTGACGTACTCGCGTTGTGCAAGATGGCAAACCGCGATGACGTAATTGCAGTCGAAAAACTCACGCGTGATCACGCAGCAAGATCCAAAATGGCGCAGCACTCGCAAACCGGGAGAAAAACAACTCGGCGGACTCAGAATCATGGTAAGTCAACGCCGTGCGCGCGATATTGTATTTTTTAAGCGCGACCAAGCAAAATATTTTGCAGCTTGCGAATTTACGGATTTTTGGGCAAATTCGTGCGATTCGCGGACCGCGAAATTGCCAAAAATCCGCAAATTCGCCCGCAAAACGGATTTTACGCCCACGCCCGCTGACAGAGTGGGCGGTGAGTAGAGCTCACAAGGGGGACTGACCGCGAGCGGAGTGCACGGGGGGACCGCGGGCCAATCAGACATAGTCGGACTGCCTAGGTCAACCCCCCGTACTCTTACTTCGCGGCCGGCCCTATCGGCAGCCGCGCTCGCGTCTCTGTCCCTCCCCGCGCTGCTCGGAATTGTGCAACCTCACCTCCTTTGCCGAACCGTCGATGCGGTAAAGATGCGGCCACTTCAACCGGAATTACGGGTAGAAAAACCCGCACGGCCGCCAATGAAACCCGCTGCCTTCACCTACGCTTTGGCTTCGGCTCTGCTGCCTTCACGCTTGCTCCTCCTCTCGCACGTGACAGGCTGCTTGATTCTAGCACTGGGGCTGTGATGCCCTTGTCGGTGACTAGTGCCCCAGGTACTCAATCAGCAGGCAGAGGAGTGTACATATCAGTTCACTGTGGACCGTAGCACTGGCTCCCCTCTGCTGGGGGGGCCATCAATCTTCAGCTTCCTCCACTTGGACTCCTGGTTCATGCATTGCTCATGGGGCGCTCTTTACAGCGTTTTGGGCCTGCTCTAGCCAGCCTGTCAAATGGGATACAGGGTGTCCGCGCACTTCTCGTATCTCTCCCGGGTTCGCAGTGCGGTCTACCGACGTATTCGCTCCAGCCTGCTATTGGTTTATCAATGTTGGGTCTCGATGTGAGCTGTTCATAGGGGGAGCCGGGGCGGTTGTGTGGGTTAACCTTGTAGGCTCACTCCCTGTCTCGCACCAGGGTTTGTGTGTCCCGGCCGGTGCCTTACTCGTGCCAGATCTGGGGTCTCTCGCTGCAGCTTGGGCTGCAGGCGTCTATTGCACCCCTGCCGGCTGCATCCACTCCGCACACCCCGTATACTGCTGTCTGCGTCTACATCATACACCATGCGGCATGCCGGTCGTGCTCGTTGTTCAGCGGGGGCAAGGGGAGGAGACGCTGCTTAGCGAGATTCACTCTATAACGTGTTTTACTACCGCTTTGTAAGCACCAATGTGGATCTGGCTTCAGTGATCCGCCATTTTGACTTGTGTACCTCTGATGGCTGCCTCGCTGGATCCTCGAGGGCCGCCGCTCTCCGAATAGCTTCCTCCCGGACGGCTTTCTGGATGGGGGCTTTTGGGCTGGCGGCAGCCTCCACGGTCCACAGGAGCTCGCTGCGGTGCCCTTCTTACACGGCCTGCCGTGGGCCTCCGCTTTCATTACTCGGCCCGGGATAGGCCGTTCCTCCCCACCGCTGGATCTTCGGTCCTCTGCAGGATTTACTCACCCGAGGCCACAGGGATTTCAGCGTTGGGGTAAGTCGCGCAGTGTCACTACTGTTTTTCGCCTCCAATCATTTGCCAGGCCACGGATATTGAACAGATTATTTGCCCTGCCGGCAGAGCCGCCTCACTGTGCGGCCATCTTATTGGTCGGCTTGGCCACACCTCCCTATCTAAAATACTTAAGTGGCCTAGGCCACACAAGGACTTTAGTGGCCTCATCCTGACCTTAGTTTTGCAAAATACTCAACCACCCCGGGTCACAATACTGGGGTACCCTTGTTCTTTAAAACATTGACTTCTGTTAAAAGCATAACCCAAGTCACTGTAGAATACAATCAAATGTTGACTAAAGGGTTTAATTTCTTGTGCCTTGAGCCATGGCTACAGCACCCCTCTCAATTTCCTCTAAAGTTTTTAAATGTTCTGTGTAGGAGAGTAGGGTCTGCTATCCTATGGTCACCCCAATTTTTGCTTTTTGCTTCACTGGTTTTTGACTTAACGTGGCTGTGGGCCTGCTAATCAGGCCCACAGCCTGCTGTTCTCTCTCTAAATTCACATACATGTACTATAGGTACATCACCAATTTGGTACTGGACACCTTGTCAGCCCCTGGACAGCGCACTATAGGTGCCCAGGGCATAGGTGATTCCAAGGCCTACCAGGGGCTGCAGCATATCTTTTGCCACCCCTGGCTGGTACTTAAATCGACACAACTGGCTGATCACTCAGCTGGGGCAAGGTGGTGTAATCACCCCTTGCTTAGATATAGTATACCTATATCTAAACCTATATCTGGACACATATATACCTATAAGTCACTCCTATGGCAGGCCTTAACAATCCTAGAGGCAGAGTGCTTGGTTTTATGTGAGATTGTGCTCTAGCATGAGCTGAGCCTGTCTGCAGCTTTCAGAACCATTTCCTTACAGCTGTTCTAGTGATACTGCCATACCATATACTCTTAAGTGCATTATAATCCTCGCGGTTAATGCTAACTTTGGTTTGGCTTTATCAAAACATGTCGTGTTTGGTGTCATACACTTTAGAATACTACCCCCTCGCCAGTTCTGGCGACGGGGGTAGCATCCCACCTTTCTAGAGGGAGAAGACATGTTACTTTACTAAAAACGTGGTTAATTCTAACCAGAGCCCCAGCATCACAAAGTGGATGCTGCTGCCACAGACACGAGTCTGGCCTCCTGCTGCTGACCAAAATGTATCAAACAAAAGAAATAGCCAACCAGGTTTTACTTGTTTCTTATTTGATCATACCCAGCCTGCACGTACTGAGTGATCAATATTTTATTTGTGTTTTTTTATATATAAATCTTAGATTTTGACCATTCTTTTTTTGTATGTCATAGAAAAAGGACAGTTATCAAACAATAAAGAATGCATTCAGAAAACAATGTGCACAATATATAAAAGTGTTCAATATGTACATCATCAATACTGGATTTCAAACACACCAAAAATACATACCAACAAATAAATTGAATTAGTGCGATGCCTAAAAGCAGTTTTCAAAATAGGCACCAGTCCTTTAGATTATATAACAGAAGACGGGCGGAAAACACAGTTCATAGGTACTGCCTGCTAGTCTTGCTGAGCCAGTGATTAGATGTTTTTTTGGTTGCACTTCTAGGGACGGAAAGCGTGGTGTTATTTATATCCCTAGTTGCACCCTTCTTCTTTATCCCTGGCTCGGGGTCAACGCGTTTCGAACCACACATCGATTAGGGGTTCTGCTCAGGACACGGACTGGATAAAGCCGTAGCTGTAAGCAATCATAATGGAGTCTGGTGTAAGTATTGGTAGCAATCACATTAGGATAGACTGGCAGACTCTAAAAACCGGTGTGTATAAATACCTGGATGTAGTATTCATGGTCAAGATGAATGGGGGCAGCGGCCTCACTGAGCGCACATATCTGCAGGGAAACAGGTTTTTCAATAAGTGATAGCCTGTGGCTCCAGGGGACCAGTATTGACAAAAGTGACCAGTATCGACAAAAGTGACTAGCACTAAATGGTCTGGCATCCTACCTGACTTGATGTGGCAATTGTGGCGTTTATTTGAAGTAGAAGCGGAGGCCTCGTGTGGGGCGAAGTATCTGCAGGGAAACTAATGCAACGCGTGTGAGTCTATATCTGCAACAGGCGCTGTACTAGTATCATAAAGCGATACTGGTCGGTGAACATCCTACCTGTATTTCGGGCGGGTTGGCGCGAAGGGAGGTAGTGTGGCCGTTCGGTCCAGCAGTTCTAGCGATCTGATTTTTTTTTAGAGTAGCTGCTAAGAAGATACAAGCAGGAACATTAAGGTTCAGCGTGAGGAAGCGCACACGGGAGCGTTAGAATTCCGCGCGGCGAAGCGCGTACAAGCCCTAGGGGTCAAGAGCTCTGGGGCATGTACTTACTCGTTAAAGAGTGTTCATCTCCGCATCATCCCTCCGGCGTCCGGCGTGTAAGTGCCACCAACCGGTACTGGTAATGTGAAGATTTCGGGAGGCCATATTGGTTGGGCGTGGCTGGCCGCTACGGATGATGGTATCCGTAGTGCTATGTGGGCTCATGAAGTTTAGAAGGATTGCAGACAAGAAGCTGCTAGTGCTGCCAGTGGCTGGGTGCTAAGGATGATGGTATTCATAGTGCTACGTGAGCTCATGAAGTTAAGAAGGATTATGGGCACGATGCTGCAAATGAAGCATCATGTATTTCAAAAGGCGCTGGGTATGATCAAATAAGAAACATGTAAAACCTGGTTGGCTATTTCTTTTGTTTGGTATATTGTAGCGGTCCAAGCCAGCCAGAGATAGGACCCTAACCTTCCTTGTTGCGCTGACCGAAACTTGGCAGAGGAAATCTGGACAAAGGGTTTCCTGTCACAGGGAGGTGTCACACCACCCCAGACAGGAGATAGTGGATTGTAGCAGGGAGGGTTGAAAGAAACTAGACACTGCCTGGGGAGCACAAGGTGTCTGTTGTATAGTGCTTAGCCTTTTCTCTATGTCAATCTTCTAGATTCTCTGTGGGTTCTACCTGTGATGCCTCTGTATGTTCCATGCTGTGGCAGTTAGAGTTATGGCCAGATGGGTGACAGACCTGTATCTTCTGTGCTGCAATAAATATACTCTAAGCCTTCTAACAAAAGTGTTAGTCCATTATTGGCACTTACATCAGTGTCCCCGGGCAGATTCCAGTCAAACCGGTTCTGGGGCCATCCAGCCCCAGTCCTGGTGCAAAACTGGACAAAGGGAAAGGGGTGTAACCACCCCCTTCCTGGGTCCCACCCATAGGAGGGACCTAACAGGTAATCCAGCCCCTTGATTTGGAATAAAGGTAGGAGCTGTGCAGATGCACATCAGATTATCCTGACTGAAACTTATGAAACGAAACTCTGGACCCTTCGACATCCCTTTCGACGTGGAAGACTGAAGAATCTCGCTTGTGGTCAAGGAGTGACCACCCTGTGCAAACAGGCACCATCCAGCACCTCGACGTCTGCTTTGTTGCAGTTCCCGCCAGAACTCAAGCAACAGAGATCAACAAGAGCCAGCGTTCCTGCCTTCCAACAGCCCAATCCACAGTCTATGCAGAGCTGAGACCCGTGGAGGCGACCTGAAGCGTGGGGCTGGCCATCTTGGAAAAACCACGAAGCGCTGACCGTGCAGCATCCAAGGCTCCCTTGAAGCTGTGCATTGGAGTTTGAGAAGCTCCAGCCCAGAGCAGTTTTTGCACTGAAGCTCACCCCTCCACACTCCTCGAGTGCTGCGTGGGGCCCTTTTGCATTTTCCTGCTTGACGCATTGGTCCGGTCGCTTGCCCGTTGGCTAGCGGCCCCAGTACTAATGAACCTTTGAATTTGATCTGCTAGTCTGGTTGCTCCAGACTGGCCCTCGCTCCCCTGAAAAGGAGCACCCGATCTGACCTTCCTGGTCCGGTCAAAAAGCGATCTTTGAATCCTGCGTGGGTTGCCTTTGCCAAGGCTTTTTTGACTCCGATCCAGAAGCCGACACCGCCGACAACGAGAGCCTTTGTGGGACAGCTCGTGATCCACTCCTGGACATCCTCGGTGCCCCAGAGTCCACGTGGCAGTGGAGACAAGCTTCACAACATCAACCTGATTGCGCCCAACATCGCCTGGTTCCTTCCTGGCCACTGGCTAGTGACCCAGACTCTGTCCCCTCTGCTTTCAGGTACTCAACATCTTCGATCCACCCTTGGATCGCACCGGACACTTCTCTTCTGGACGCCTGCAGCATCTTCATCTTCAGGCACCATAGAACTGCGTGACGAAACCCGACACATCTTTGCACCTTTGCACCCGCTTCCTGTGGGTGAGGTAACTCTTGAACGCCGGTGCTCCTGTAGTGGTTTACACCTCTAGTGTCTAAGTCTAAAGTTTTGTCCTTCTCGTCCAGTCGGAAGACTCTTAAAACTGTAACTCGATAACTTTTACGCACCATTGACTTTGCATTGGTGCATGCGTGTGCTTTAGGCACTGCACCCGAATCCCGCGGGCTACTCCCGTCCTAACTATTGTTAGTCCACTGTAGTCCAAGCGATTCCCAAGGCCCTAGGCCTTACCACTGATCGATTAGTGATTGTTATACTACTTTTTTGATATATGGTTTGAGTGGCCACCGGCCTCATCCATAATTGTGCAACTTTCATATGTTATATTGTGCTTTTGTTTAAACGCTTGTGCTTCATTGCTCATAAAGAGTAGTGGGGATTATTCTGAGAATAAATACATATATTTTTATAATATATAACTTGTGTGGTGTCCTTTCATTTGATATTACAGGATTGCATATGGTAAAACAGCTGGTTCACATGCCCTCTTGAGTTAAGCCTTTCAGGCTGCTTAGTCCATGCTACCCCTAGGATAGCTTGTCTATAAGGTTGACTTACAACCACCACCATAAGGGATTGTTTGGACTTATACAAGGTGCCCACAGAACTGTGGACATCATATACCAGGCCAACTTCTCACATTGGTGGGCAGCGGTGCGGATTTGAGCTTGCTGTTGTTTTACCATTGCAATCTTTTTTTATCAAATTGAAAGATCACATTAAGTACCATAGGTACATATAAACAAAGCTAAGCATATTTAAGTTCTACTGAACTTAGTAGTTGTAAATAAAAGGGCTTAGCACACCCTGACTACAACCCACTAGCAAGGTACAGTAGGAAAACACTTAGTGTAGGTAAGTGCATCACTTACACCTCACTAGAGTCATGTCTGGCACAGGTGAAGCTGCAAGCACTCTACCTGTGGTGGTTGACCCTCCACAGGCAACCTCCAGCTATGACAAATTCAGCCACAAGGACTTGGGTGCTTTATGCACTGCAAGGGGGCTGAGAAAGGGTCACAACCCTACCATTCCCATCCTGATAGCCATCCTGCAGAAGGATGATCTTGAGAAAGCTAGAGTTCTTCCCTCAGGGTCAGGAGAAGGAGTGAACCCCCCAGATGCTGAGAACACCACCCCAGAAGTAGAAGATGAGGAGGTGAACCCAGATTCAAATGGTGATGATTCAGAGACTGATCAAGGGGTTAGCCAGGTACCAGTTGGGAGGCTTAGCCAGGCCAACTTGGACCTACATGGAAATGGAGAGGGCCAGCCCCTTTCCAGAGTACATAACAGAGTTCTCCCAGGCAATAGGAGGGAGAGATCTCTTTCAAGAGACTCTCACCTTTCTAGTGCCTCCAGAGAATCTCAAAGGGGAATGATTTCTCCCCAGAGAAGAGAGCATAAGGCCAGGATGAGAGCTGTAAGGATAAAGATAGGTCCTATGAACATAGAAACCTGAGTAAGATTGTGGCCCCCAACAGAGATGGGGATGATATCCACAAATGGATAACTGCTCTGGATAGGACCTGCATGGTACAGCAGGTCCCTCAAGATCAGTGGGCAGCAATCTTGTGGCTCTCCTTTTCTGAGAAAGGGAGAGACAAGCTCCTCACAGTTAGACCTGAGAATGCTAAAAACTACTCTGTCTTGAAGAGTGCTCTTATTGAAGGGTTTGGCCTAACCACTGAGCAATACAGGTTGTTGTTCAGAGACACCCAAAAAGCACAGACTCAAGACTGGACTGATTTTGTTGATTATGCCACTAAGGCTCTTCTCAGAGTTGCTTCCTGATTCCAGTTAACTAGCGCAGGAGCAGAACGACGCTTATTTCCCAATTCCGCACCACTATTCCCCCAGCCCCTGCAAACTCTAAAATGCGAGGGGCCAAGCGAACCGCAGCGGGGAAAGGGAAATTGGACAGAGAAGAGACTGCGCCCGTCTTCTTCGGCTACCTGGATACCCCTCAGTGTCTTCTGTCTTCTTGTCTGGTCTTCACCTGACTTGACTTGCGTGTAGCTGTAAGAAATGGTTAACACAATTTCTCTCTCTCTCTCTCACTACTATTTCTGCTAATATCGTTATTTGCTTTCTTTCACCTTCTCCCTAGACCTACCCGAAGTGGCGTGCTCCTGTGCTTCTCTTTTATTGCTTCAGTGTACATGTCTTTACAGGTAGGACTATCTTTTGCTGGAAAAATACGTAAATATTCTGATTAATTCCAATTGCCCTCCCTGACTCCTCTTATCTTTTATTTTGTCTTCCCTAGTGACCTCTCACCTGTCCTACTGTTGAGTCTTCATTGTATGTGGGGTTCTGAAGATACTAGGTAAGTGTCTATTGTTTAATTAGTTTCTTTCTTGCTTGTATTTACTTATGCTAATTCTTCTGTAACAATTTTTCTCTTCTTAGGTAAACGAAAAAATAATGGCAAGCCTGAACGGAGAATACTGACAAGCCACGTACTCTCCCCTCACCGAGGTAATACTATCCTTGCTCAAGAATATTTCTTTGGTACTACTCGACAGTCTTTAAATCTAGAATGCTGATCATTGGGCTAAAACTTCAATGTCTCTACAAGCCCTCACGTAACCAGCCTCCCTCCGACTCCTCACTGTATTTTAGTTTTCTATTTTCCTCGAACTCTCCTCAACTCCTTCCGTTCTTCAAGTTGCTCTGATATTATTCCGCCAGACAAACTACTGTTTGCCCACGGAATGGAAACGCGGTAAAATCCTCTAAAAAATGCTGACTCGGAAAACTCTGCTGCTCCGCTGACATTTGCCGGTGAAGTGCGCACTTCCCAGCGCGCTTCACCTGGACAATCGAAATTCTAAAGAACGTCTAGAACGCTCACTGGGCGTTCATCACGGGTCAGCAACGCGGACATGTTAGAGCTGGCCTCCGCCCGTTTCTCTGTTGTAAACTGCGCTTGGGGGCGAAAACGCACATGAAATCGCCTGCATTGAGTAACTCTTGCCTGGTTCCTGACAGTACCCCTCCGCAAGGGTGGGCCCTCTAATCTTGGTTTCTTAGGGTACTTTTTATGGAAATTCTGAATCAACCTTGGTGCATGGATATCTGAACTCAGCTCCCACGATCTCTCCTCAGGACCATAACCCTTCCAATCTAAAAGGTAGTATTGTCGACCCTTTCTTATCCGAGTGTCTAGAACCTCTTTTACTTCAAATTCCTCACTGCCTTCAATTTGCACTGGATCTGGTTCTTTCCTCACTCTAAGATCTTTGGAAGCTTGTTTTAACAAAGACACACGAAACACTGGGTGTATGTGCAATGTCTTGGGTAGTTTCAACCGATAAGTCACTGGCCCCTTTTTCTCTTTAATCTCATATGGCCCTATGAACCTTGGTTGGAACTTACGATTCCCTCTTAACCTCAGGTTTTTTGTGTTCAACCAAACCTTATCCCCAACCCTTAGCTCGGGGCCCTGCCTTCTCTTCTTGTCTGCATATTTCTTATACAATTTCTTGGCCTGCATAAGATTGTGTGTGGCTGACTGATGAACCTGAGTGATGTAATCAACGAGATCTTTTACCGCGGGAACCTCCACCTGTTGGAAACTAATAGCAGAGTTTGGATGCCTCCCCGAATTAAGATAAAAAGGGGAGTACCCTGTGGACCCATTCTGAGCATTGTTATGAGCAAACTCCGCTGCCCACAGATATTCTGGCCAATCCCCCTCATGGTCTAACAGGCACAATCTAAGATACTGTTCTAATTCCTGATTTGTCCTTTCTGTCTGACCATCTGATTCTGGGTGATAGCTTGTGGAAAACCTGGTCTCAATTCCCAACTTCTTAGTAAAAGCCTTCCAGAAATGGGACAGGAACTGGGATCCCTGATTGAAACTGGTGGGTCTTTAAATATTGTCCCTAGGACCCCCCTCTCTCCCTCACTGGGAGTTGAGCAATGTGTGATTGATTTTGGTACAGCCTTTTGGCTGCGGGTCCATTTTTGTGTGTACGTAGTCCCCCAAAATCTGGGCAGACTTTTCCTATAGCATCTCTAATAGAGGGAATAATATGCTTCAACAACTTTGTTCTGGTTTAGTTTAATATTCCATTTTGTCCTCCCGGTCACTTCAGAGGTCTTTGGATCTCACTTTTTATAGCTATGGCGGAGTTTAGCGGTCTGGCTTTTGATGATGCTACTTATCAGAGTATACTTGATAACACGCCAAGCATCCTAGACACCTTCTCTGGTTCATCTACTCCTACTACCAGTGATTGGGATTCACTTACAACACTTAAGAAAACCCACACACGCACTGTGAAACACGGGGCGATAATGGCAGAGTATTTACGCGGGAACTGCGCACCCCCAGGTCTCATAGTAACCAATGCTCCCAGGCTATTTTTACAAGACAAAACATTTCGCAAAGATTGGTCTCTAATAGCCTGGAGATGTACAAGAGACTGGTTACTATTAATAATTTGTACGGCGAAGAGGATTGCTGATGCAATCCTGATAGAGATACAGGTCATGGAAGCTCAGATCAAGACCACAGTAACCAACATCATTTTTAAAAAAAACTTGGAAGAATCCAACAAAGCTAATAAAGATCTAAAAGACTCTATCCTCCAATCAAAAATTGATAAATTCAAAAAAGACCTAGCTAAATTCAAGCATGAGGTGGTATACCCTTACACCAGCGAAGAATATGTTGCACCCACATTCAACAACAAGGGCAAACGCTTGGGATCCACCTACTCTGGCAGCAGTTCAGATGCTGATTCAGATGGGTCTGACCCTAATGATCAGGGTCAATACCAACCCAGAGGTAGAGGGAGGAGACCATTCAGGAGGGGGCAGAGTGCCCCGCAATTTCAACAATGGTGGCCTCCAACCCCATGGGGTTTCCCTCCACCACAATTTCAACCGCCCAATCCATGGCAACCCTTCCAACCTTTGTTTCCTCAGCAGCCTTTTTTAGGGAGAGGCCAAGGAAGGTCACGTGGGCGACGACGGAACCCACAGAACCAGCAAATACCAACACAAGTCAACCCAGTATCGGTAGCTCCGAATCAGATTGGAACTCGCTCCAAAACCAATCAGGGGCAGAATCAAGGGCCGATATGATGGGCTCAGGACATCAGGACCTCATAGTCAATCTTAGCTCTAAGATACTGATACAAGATGAGGTATCAGTCCTCAATAGGGGCTTAGGCTTTGTCATGACAAATAAGGGGGATGATTTCACAGTACAACGTGAGCTATCCCATTTTTTAGAAAGGTGCGATTGCACCATTTCTTCAAGGACAAGACATCGTCTGATACCCAGATTGATAATACAAATACGGGTCTTAAAAATCGGTCAAGTTTTAATCCTCCAACACACTTAATACCACCCCAGGTTTTGACCTTTGAGAGAGCTGTCCTCGAGGATGTCAGGCTTCTATGTGAGAACAACAAAGGAAGTGTGTATTCTAACATCCCCAAAAAAGAGTTACAAGCACTTGCAGCATTGACTAATGACCGGTCGATCACAATCAAACCGGCCGATAAGGGGGGAGCGACGGTCCTCATGGACTCAGAAAACTATAGATCTGATTGCACTCGGCAACTAAGCGACAGAAATTGCTATCGCCCCTTGAAAGAAGATCCCACTCCTCGAGTGTGTCGTATCATCAAGGTAACAGTGGATGAGGGATTGACAGAGGGATGGATTACTAATCAAGAATCAGTATATCTACAGACAAGCCACCCTGTCATGCCCTATTTTTACATTCTCCCCAAAATCCACAAAGTCCAAAGGCCTCCGCCAGGGAGACCTATTATATCAGGCATTGGCTCCTGTTTGGAACCTCTCTCGACGTTTGTAGACCATTTTTTACGGCCAATTGTACAAAAGATGCCGACTTATTTACAGGATACGAAGGACGGACTTAGACTCTTGCCTACAGTTGACTTCAACCCTGATCTTGACATCCTTGTATCTCTAGACATAGTGTCGCTATATACATCAATTCCGCAAGATGAGACCCTTGAAACTATTTCTGACATTCTAAGCCATACTGAACTCGATTCCATAACTCCGGTCAATTTCATCATGACCCTAGCTTACCTGGCCATGAAAGAAAACTTTTTTCAATTTGAGGAGACCTACTACCTACAGGTGTCAGGGAAAAGCATGTGCAGTGTTTATGCGCCGAGCCTGGCGAATCTGTATGTCCACAGGTTCGAAGAAATGCATGTCCTGACCACAACCAATCCCTTCCATGAGTCGATTCGACTCTGGAAGAGGTACATTGACGACATTCTGTTGGTCTGGCGAGGTGACGAAGAGTCAGTCCGAACCTTCCATACTTGGCTCAACACACAAAACAGCTATCTTAGATTCACTTTGGAACTGAGCAAACATAGATTTTCATTTTTAGACCTCTCTATATACGTCACTCCGACTGGTCTATCAAGTGAACTCTATCGGAAACCGATGGCTTGTAATTCTCTACTGAGATTTGATAGCCAGCACCCCAAATCTCTAAGGGAGAATCTCCCGTTCGGCCAGTTCTTACGTCTTAAGCGTAATTGCTCTACATCAGAATCTTACAAACATCATGCTAACAATTTATCCAAACAACTACAGGATAAAATGTATCCCAGACACTTGGTGAAAATGGCCTGTAAGAGAGCCTCTAACAATCATAGAGAAGCCCTTTTGGAGCCTAAGGCTGTGAAACCTCCCTTGGAACGCATGACTTTTGTCAATACCTTCAGCACTCTGAGTAATTCCTTACAAAAATGCATCCGAAAGAACTGGCGTTTTTTGAACACACGTAATGAACGGATTCCCATGCCCCTTTTTGCGTTTAAGAGAGGGCGCAATTTACGAGATGCCCTGGTACACACAAGGCCTTTGACCAAACCTAACATGAGTAACACCTTATGGGATTTACCTCCGGTCAAAGGCCATTTTCCTTGTGGCAATTGTTCTATGTGCCCTCAGACAAAACAGACCAAAACCGTTGACATTGGTACTCAAAGACCTTGGATCCAGACACAGTTTTCTAACTGTAATAGTGACCATCTAATCTATCTAATTGAATGTCCTTGTAAGATATGCTACGTGGGCATGACCACAAGGAAAGTAACACAAAGGATGCTGGAGCACAAAAGTACTTTTCGTTGTGGCAAATCCAATACCAAACTCACAAGACACTTTCTAGAGCTCAAACACAAACCAGAAGACTTTTTCTGGACATTCCTGGAGAAACCATCTATACCCCCCATGTGAGTGATAAGACCAGATATCTATTCCAGAAGGAACAGAGATGGGTGTTCAGGCTTAGAAGTGATAAACAAGGTCTCAATGACGACATTCCTTGGACACTTCCATGAATACTTGTTTCACTTATGTGATCCGTAGGTTACACGTGGGTCATGTGCCATACATCTAGTGGAAGGATACTAACACCGATACTGATGAGAGCACCAAGGATAGAATCTATTTACTGAGAGAATGTATGATTACCACAACCTTCCTTAACATTGTAAGGAACATTATCATTCTAATACCCGCCTGGCTAATGCATTATTTGGCTTTAAAATAGTGTTCACTTTGAACTGAATATCCCTTTTTAAATGCCTCGTTTTTCGTTTTTTTCTAAATATAATATACTAAAATACTGTTTCTGAGAAACTAGGGCTTCATTGATCTCTCCTTCGTATAAATTGAAGGAATATCGAAAAAGAAACAAAGCCGACTACATTTGACACTCTGCTGATGTCATTTTGTAGTTCTAGCTCTCCATTGGCTTAGGCTCATTGCTTGTCACTGGTCACGTGGTCTCTCATGAGTTGCACTAATGGCGGCCGTCTGTAGAGAAACGCTACCTCCCCCTGCCTCAGGATATACCCGAGGTACCGACGGTGAGGTAAGCGGCTTGACAAGAGATATGATCTTTTGCTCCATTAGTGTAACGAATGCAATATTTTTCCAACGCGCTTCGCATTCCTGATGTGACTCGGACGTTCCGTTTTGAATAATGGCATTTTGGTTGTCACAGCACGCCGGGGCACTATCATGATTCATGGTTGCTGCCGATCGTGCCTGTGTGCTTATTTTGCATGCAATTGTTCTTTCCAATATTTGTCTGAGATAGAGATTAGTACTATGAAGATCTTGTACAAACGTCTGGAAATCCCTAGCATGTTTGGTACAGGAGCCTGTTATAGTAATCTCACTTAGGACTCCGTTTTCGTTTTGTTCTAGTAGGAACACTACATCTGTTTTTTATATTTATATTTCTTTCATTTCTGACCCCGAGGACAGATGGAATTTCTTCTTTCTCCTTTTTTTTGATTTTTATCTATAAACTAGCTTTATTAGAACAGTTGTGTCCATACATATAATTAAGTGTGTGTGAGGCTTTTTAGCGTGTCCTGCATCTGTTATTTTCATTTTGCAGGGCGGTGCCTCCTTCTCGACCTGAGTCAGAGCCAGGTGAGGTGAGGCTTTTTCCTCATGCAGGATAGGTGAGTGTAATACAATTCTTGTATGTTTATGTGTCAACCCAGAACAGTCCAGTAGGCGATGAATGAGATAGCACTCACACGATGTTTTTTCTCTTGATGTTTGTTTTATTCTTACAGGTATGAAGTATCATCCATCCTGTATAGAGGTATTGTGATTGGTCACATATATTTAACACTGTGATGTTTGTTAGTTGGTGTATCACTATACTTAATGCAGTAGCAAAATTAGTTAGGTCCTGAAGAAAGCCGGGGTTCTTATATCCGCAGCGGCTGAAACTAGTAGACCATTCTCGGTAGATTAATTCAAAACCGACACTGTATTTTTTAACAAGTCCATCAGTGGTCATCAATAAAGGTTTTTGGACCACTGTTGTAACTTTTTTAATTCACTCACATCTACATTCTTTGCACTGCACTTTCCTTCCTTGTCACTACACGTCTAGTCTACCAACGTTTGGCTCATTGCCAGAAGAGCTGAGGTGACAAAGGGCGCCTTTGGTTTTCCAAATGATGACACTGGCCACCAAGGGCAGTTGATGGAAATCCTTTTTCTTCTGCCCTCCTCAGGGTATCTCCTGACATGAGGTCGTATTGGCTCTATTACCTTTTCATTTCCACCCACAGCTAGACTAATGTGGGTTGCTTTGCTTACTTCTGTTCTGTGTTCACGTTTACACATATTTGTCTTTGTTTGCATCTAGACCATCAGTTTTCTTGTGTTATTTATCCCCGATCCGAGATCAATACCTTAGGTATCCCATGAGCTCGAACCACAGCCTGACTGAAATGTTGAACTAAATCTTTAGCTGTGGGCACCCCTTTCAATGGAATAAAATGGGCCATCTTGGTGAAAGCATCTACACATACAAAAATGGCGTTATAACCCTGACTGGAGGGTAATTCCACAATTAAATCTACAGTTACAGTGTGCCATGGGCCAGGGGGTGGAGGTAAAGGCTGCAAAAGCCCTTTTGGAGCCATTCTCTCTGACTTTCCCCTTGCACAAGTCTCACAAGTGGCGACACACTGCCGAATCTCACGAGTCATATTTGGCCACAAAAACATCCGTTTCACCAACTCTTCCGTTTTCCGCATTCCTTTGTGCCCAGCCAAGAGATGATCGTGACACTCATATAATGCCTTCTGTTGTAGTTCGATCGTTGGTAAATACAATGCTCCATTATGATAGGGCAGATGCTCCAGAATTTCCCGACAGGGATCCTGTAGCACCCACTGCTGAAGCTCGTCTTCCTCCATAACCTGTTGTTGCAGCTCAATTTGACTCCCTTGAACCACCGACCCAATGATACGCTCCTCTGCAATGATACTTTGATTTGGAGGCTGTTCATAAGAGTCTTCATTGTCAAGCCGAGACAAGGCATCTACTTTACCGTTCTGTGCTCCTGGCCGGTACGTGATCACAAAATCGTAGTCTGCAAAGTATAACGACCAGCGCAGCTGCCTGGGCGTAAGGGTTCGAGCAGACTTCAGAAACTTCAGGTTTCGATGATCGGTGTAAACCGTCACCGTATGCTGTGCACCCAACAGATAATGACGCCATTCCTTAAAAGCATCTTTGATGGCTAGTAGCTCCTTCTCAGTAATGGTGTAGTTTACCTCCGCCGAGGTTAATTTGCGAGAACGAAAAGCCACTGGATGCAATTGGCCAGTTGTCTTATGACGTTGGGATAGTACTCCTCCCAAAGCCAAGTTTGAAGCATCCGTTTTCCAAATAAAACGGTCCAGTAGGATCTGAATGCAATAATATTGGTGCAGTCGTGAAGGCGTCTTTCAAATCTGCAAATGCTCTTTTGGCTTCTTCTGTCCATGAGAATTTCACTCCTTTCTTTAAGAGTTTAGTTAATGGAACCACCGTTTTGGAGAAATCTTGGATGAATCTCCAGTAGAAATTAGCAAATCCGATTAAACTTTGCACCTCCTTTACGGTCTTTGGGGATTCCCACTCCTTCACAGCCAATACCTTCTTTTCATCCATGGTTATCCCTTTAGGGGACAGCACGAAGCACAGGAATTCTACTGTATCCACATGAAATGCACATTTCTATAGCTTGACAAACAGATTAATCTCCCTTAACTGCTGTAAAACTCCTTTCACGTGCTGCACATGCTCTTCCTCTGAATTGGAATATATCAAAATATCATCAATGTACACAATGACGCTTCGATCTAGATGTTCTTTCAACACATCATTTATGAAGTACTGAAAAGAGGCCGGAGCGTTGCACAAACCGTAGGGCATCACCTGATATTCATATAGGCCATGCTTGGTTCGGAAGGCGGTCTTCCACTCGTCGCCCTTACGCACCCGAACCAAGTGGTAAGCACCCCGCAAATCCAATTTAGTGTAGATCTGTTCCTGCTTAACCTGGTCCAACAGTACAGAGATCAATGGCAAGGGCTACCGGTTTTTAATCGTGATGCGATTGATCGCTCTGTAGTCAATGCATGAGCGGAGACTGCCATCCTTCTTCGGAATGAAGAACAGGGGCGAGGAGACTGGTGACTGGGAGGGACGGATAAAGCCATTTTATAGATACTTTTGCAAGTATTCCTTTAAGTGATGATCCTCTTTCTCAGTGAGTGCGTATATTCGACTACACGGTAAATTAGATCTGGGCTTCAGATCAATCCAGCAATCAAACTCTCGATGAGGGGGTAATTTTTCTGCCTCCACTTCACTGAAAACGTCTTGAAATTCCTTGTAAGTTTCCGGCAATTCTTGTGTTTGAATCACACAAATGGACCTTCCCGCTTGGCTCAACAAGCCTGCAGGTGATTCATCCCTGTTTCGCACTACTGCGGATAGGCAATGTTCCTTACAATACGAGGAGTCCAATGTGATCGTCCGAGCACTCCAATTTATTGTAGGACTGGGTTCTGTAAGCCACGGCAATCCCAGTATTAACTGAAATTGAGGCGCATCGATGAGGTTGAAGTGTAATCTCTCGCTATGATTCTCTGCGGTAATTATCTCTACTAACTCTGTATGACTGATTATGGGCCCGGAGGAGAGATTGGTTCCATCCACCGCTCTGACTGGTTCGATCTTATCTTTCAAGATGGCTCTTAAACCCACTCGCTTGGTGAATTTCAGGTCGCAGAAATTCCCCGTTGCTCCAGAATCTACCATAACCGTAACTTGACTTAAGGTAATTCCTCTGAACTGCAGTGTTACCAAAAGCACCAAATGAGGGAAAGCCGATTGTAACGTATTCGCCAATGAATGAAGTTTGGGAGTTGGTTCTTCCTTTGCAACCACCAGGCCAACTCCCGTTACTGATGGTGCGGTAAGTTTTACGCCGGCTTCTGCTTGGGTTTCCTTGGACATTCCCGTACGAAATGCCCTCCTGCTCCACAGTAAAGACACTGCTTATTCAATCGTCTTCTATCCTTCTCTTCCTTAGATAAAGGTCCACGAATTGTCCCTATTTGCATTGGTTCCCCTCCAACGGAGGCCTCATTTCCTTTTGGATTTTCGGAGCGAGCTCGATCAAATCGTGGAGTTGTAATTCTGTAGTCTCGTCGCTTCTCACCTCGACGCTCACTCTGGCGAAAATCTATCTCCAACACTAAATCAATTAGAGCTGAAATTTCAGTGGGCCGATTAGGAACCTAGGCCAATGCATCCTTCAATTCATCCCGCAAGCCACAATAAAATACTGCTGCTCTCTTGTTCTCTGGCCAATTAGTTTCCACCACCAGCTTGTTGAACTGTGCCAGATAAGCTATCAGGTCATGATTTCCCTGCCGGATTTCCAATAACTCGTTGTCTGTAGCTTGCGCGGCCTTGCGTCGGTCAAATACACGCAGAAACTCCTTCATGAATTCCTCTATATCGTACAGCACTGGATCATTCCTGGACACCAATGGCATCGACAATGCCACTGCGTCACCACTGAGATACAACATTATGAACGCCACTTGCGACTGTGCATCAGGAAATAACGCAGGCCTACACATAAAATGTAGAGCACACTGCGTCAGAAACACTTGAGCTTTCTGCGGATCCCCATTGAACCTTTCAGGGGCGGCCAGTGGAATGACTCGGGATAGGGAGTGTACGACCTGTGTAGTGGACTGAGGTGACGTAGTCGCTGTTGAATCCTCCCCAAATGCTACTGATGAAGCAGTCCGCTTAAAACTAACTCCTGATGCTAGGGTATTTACTTTTACATTTAAATCTGAGGTTTCCCTTTTTGAAGTGAGTAGTTCCTGCCTAAGATCCCGATTCTCCTCACGAACAGCCACTAGTTCTTTCTGCAACCCTTCCAGAATTTCGCCTAACTTCTTCAAATCTAAACCCTCCGCCATTCTGCTCAGGCGCAAATTCCACTTGGGTACTTCACTCTGTCAGAGGTGCTTCCTGATTCCAGTTAACTTGCGCAGGAGCAGAACAACGCTTATTTCCCAATTCCGCACCACTATTCCCCCAGCCCCTGCAAACTCTAAAATGCGAGGGGCCAAGCAAACCACAGCGGGGAAAGGGGAATTGGACAGAGAAGAGACTGCGCCCGTCTTCTTCGGCTACCTGGATACCCCTCAGTGTCTTCTGTCTTCTTGTCTGGTCTTCACCTGACTTGACTTGCGTGTAGCTGTAAGAAATGGTTAACACAATTTCTCTCTCTCTCTCTCTCACTACTATTTCTGCTAATATCCTTATTTGCTTTCTTTCACTTTCTCCCTAGACCTACCCGAAGTGTTGTGTGCCTGTGCTTCTCTTCTATTGCTTCAGTGTACTTGTCTTTACAGGTAGGACTATCTGTTGCTGGAAAAATACGTAAATATTCTGATTAATTCTAATTGCCCTCCCTGACTCCTCTTATCTTTTATTTTGTCTTCCCTAGTGACCTCTCACCTGTCCTACTGCTGAAGCTTTGATGTATGTGGGGTTCTGAAGATACTAGGTAGGTGTCTATTGTTTAATTCGTTTCTTCCTTGCTTGTATTTACTTATGCTAATTCTTCTGTAACGATTTTTCTCTTCTTAGGTAAACGAAAAAATAATGGCAAGCCTGAACGGAGAATACTGACAAGCCACGCACTTTCCCCTCACCGAGGTAATACTATCCTTGCTCAAGAATATTTCTTTGGTACTACTCGACAGTCTTTAAATCTAGAATGCTGCTCATTGGGCTAAAACTTCAATGTCTCTACAAGCCCTCACGTAACCAGCCTCCCTCCGACTCCTCACTGTATTTTAATTTTCTATTTTCCTCGAACTCTCCTCAACTCCTTCCGTTCTTCAAGTTGCTCTGATATTATTCCGCCAGACAAACTACTGTTTGCCCACGGAATGAAACACGGTAAAATCCTCTCAAAAATGCTGACTCTGAAAACACTGCTGCTCAGCTGACATTTGCCGGTGAAGTGTGCACTTCCCAGCGCGCTTCACCTGGACAATCGAAATTCTAAAGAACGTCTGGAACGCTCACTGGGCGTTCATCACGGGCTCAGCAACGCGGCCATGTTAGAGCTGGCCTCCGCCCGTGTCTCTGTTCTAAACTGCGCTTGGGGGCGAAAACTCACATGAAATCGCCCGCGTTGAGTAACTCTTCCCTGGTTCCTGACAGCTCTGGAGGGTTGGTTGCAGGGAAGTAAAGTCTCAGACTATACAGGATTGTACAATCTTATAATGAGAGAGCAGATCCTTAATAACTGTCAGAACCAGCAATTGCATCAACACCTTATTGACTCAGATCTGACCTCTCCCCAAGAATTGGGAAAGAAGACAGACAAATGGGTCAGAACAAGGGTTAAGCAGTAATCCCAGAACCAAGGAGGTGATCAGAAGAAAGCAGACCAGAAGGGTGGAGATAAGAAAGAAAAAGACCAGAAGTCTTCTACAGGCCCCCAAAATAGTAATAAGGAGGGTGGTTCCCAGAATGGTAACAAGAAAAAGAAGAATAATGGCCCAAAGAAACCTTGGTGCAATACTTGTAAGTCCACTTCCCACTGGGGGAGTGAATGCACCAAGAAAAATCCAGCCCCTACCACTGCAGCCCCTAAGGCAACTGCTCCCCCTAGTACAGTCAGCAGTGGTGGTACACAACCCAAGGCTATAGTGGGGTTAACCCTGGGTACTGAGATGGAGTCTGGCTTAGTCAGAATCCCTACTCAGGCAGTTCTGCTATATGATGTGGACATATCTGTGTCCACACCTATGAGTCCCAATACTTTGGGCAAATATAGACAGAAGCCTTTAATTAATGAGAAACTGGCTCAGGCCTACAGGGACACTTGTGCCAGTGTCACTATGGTGACACCAAACTTTGTGGACCCTGTACAAATCATACTAGGTGAGAACTACCTAGTGACCAATGCTAGCAATGTCACTACTACACATAGTGTGGCTGTTGTTAAATTCTCCTGGGGAGGGGTAACTGGCCTCAAGAAAGTTGTTGTTAGTGCAGACCTCCTAGTAGACTGTCTTTTGGGCAATGACCTAGAGGAATCATTATGGTCAGAAGTGGAGTACAGGACACATGCAGAAATGCTAGGGATGTCAGCCCATGTCCTTGCTGTAACCAGGTCCCAGGCCAATAAGTGCCTTCCTGAACCTGTGGTGGATCTTGAAACAATAGACAATTCACAACCCAAGAGAAGGAGCAAGAGGGGTAAGGCAGAGCCTTCCCACTTGCCTCAGGTTGAGGACCAGACCTCACAGGAGGGTGATTCTGTGATCCAAGAGGGGACTGTCCTGGAAGAGCTTGAACCTGATCAGGTTGAGTTTCTGGGGACAGGGGGACCCTCAAGGGCAGACCTGGGGCAGGCTCAGTTGACTTGCCCTTCACTTGAACCCCTCAGACAGCAAGCTGCTGCTGAGGCTGCTGGGAATGCTCAAGGTACCCATAAAGTGTATTGGGATGGTGGGCTCCTTTATTCAGAGGCTAGAGACCCCAAGCCTGGTGCAACCAGGAGATTGGTTATACCTCTGCAATTTAGGGGCTTCCTTCTAACCTTGGCCCATGATATTCCCCTTGCTGGACACTTAGGCCAGAACAAGACTTGGGACAGGCTTGTCCCTCACTTTCACTGGCCTCATATGTCAGAAGATACCAAGGAGTTTTGTCGCTCCTGTGTCACCTGCCAAGCCAGTGGCAAATCAGGTGGCACCACAAATGCCCCCCTTATACCTTTACCTGTGGTGGGGGTGCCCTTTGAGAGAGTTGGGATTGACATTGTTGGACCAATGGATCCCCAAACAGCATCTGGGCACAGATTTATCCTGGTGGTAGTGGATCATGCCACCAGGTACCCAGAGGCAATTCCCCTGAGGACCACAACAGCTCCTGTCGTGGCAAGGGCCCTACTTGGATTTTTCTCCAGAGTGGGCTTTCCAAAGGAGGTCCTTTCAGACAGAGGTACTAACTTTATGTCTGGATACTTAAAGGCAATGTGGAAGGAGTGTGGAGTGAACTACAAGTTCACCACACCATATCACCCACAGTGCAATAAGCTTGTGGAGAGATTCAACAAGACCCTAAATGGAATGATAAAAGGGTTACCAGAAAAGCTTAGGCGAAGATGGGACATCCTTTTACCCTGCTTGCTGTTTGCTTACAGAGAGGTCCCACAGAAGGGGGTTGGCTACAGCCCTTTTGAACTTTTGTTTGGCCACCCTGTGAGGGGTCCATTGTGTCTGGTGAAGGAAGGATGGGAGTTACCTCTCAAAAAGCCTAAGGTTGACATTGTGGACTGTGTACTTGGTCTCCGCTCCAGGATGGCTGAGTACATGGAGAGAGCATCCAAAAACCTGGAGGCCAGCCAAGAATTACAGAAAGCTTGGCATGACCAAAAGGCTGTTCTGACTGAGTACCAGCCAGGGCAGAAGGTGTGGGTGTTGGAGCCAGTGGCCCCAGCAGCTCTCCAAGACAAATGGTCTGGACCCTACACCATACTTGAAAAGAAGGGAGAGGTCACCTACTTGGTGGACCTTGGCACCCCTAGGAGCCCCCACAGGGTGCTCCGTGTAAACAGGTTGAAAGCATTTGTTGACAGGGAAGATATGGGTTTGATCATGGCTACAGATGGGGATCAGGAGGAAGAGAGTGACCCTCTCCCAGACCTGCTTTCCCAAAACCCTGGTGATGGCTCAGTAGATGGAGTAGCCTTGGCAGGCAGCCTCACTGACCAGCAAAAGATGGACTGCAGACAGGTTTTGCAAGCCCATAGACACATGTTTTCACTTACACCCAGTCAAACTAACTGGTGCACCCATGAGGTGGACACTGGTGACAGTCTTCCTGTGAAGAATAAAATCTACAGGCAACCTGACCATGTCAGGGATTGCCTAAAGGCTGAGGTGCAGAAAATGTTAGAACTTGGAGTGCTTGAGCCATCAGAGAGCCCCTGGGCCAGCCCAGTAGTCCTTGTGCCAAAACCTCATACCCAAGATGGAAAGAGAGAAATGAGATTTTGTGTGGACTATAGAGGTCTCAATGCTGTCACTAGGACAGATGCTCATCCCATTCCAAGGGCAGATGAGCTCATTGATAAGTTGGCTTCTGCCAAATTTCTGAGCACATTTGATTTGACAGCTGGCTATTGGCAAATCAGGTTAGCTGAAGAGTCTAAAGCCAAAACAGCATTCTCTACCCCCAGTGGGCATTATCAGTTTGTGGTGATGCCATTTGGTTTGAAGAATGCACCTGCCACCTTCCAAAGGTTGGTGAATCAAGTCCTTTCTGGGTTGGATGACTTTTGTGTAGCATATCTAGATGATATTGCTGTCTTTAGCTCTACCTGGGAGGATCACCTGATCCACCTGAAGAAGCAAAAGGCAGGCCTGACTATCAAGGCTACTAAGTGCCAGATAGGGCAGAGCAAGGTTGTGTACCTGGGCCACCTAGTAGGTGGGGGTCAGGTTCAACCATTGGAGAGCAAAATCCAGGCCATACAGGACTGGGCTCCTCCAACTACCCAGACACAAGTCAGAGCCTTCTTGGGCCTGACTGGGTATTACAGGAAGTTTGTAAAGAACTATGGGTCCATTGTGACACCATTAAATGATTTGACATCCAAGAAGATGCCCAAAAAGGTTCAGTGGACAGTTAGCTGTCAAAAGGCATTTGATGACCTGAAGAAGGCCATGCGCTCTGCACCTATCCCGAAGAGTCCTGACTACTCCAAAGAGTTTATTGTCCAAACAGATGCTTCTGAGTTGGGGGTGGGAGCTGTGCTTTCACAACTTAATGTAGATGGTCAAGACCAGCCCATTGCTTTTATTAGCAGAAGGCTGACCCCTAGCGAGAAACGTTGGTCAGCCATTGAGAGGGAGGCCTTTGCTGTGGTTTGGGCCCTGAAGAAGTTGAGACCATACTTGTTTGGCACTCACTTCCTAATTCAGACAGACCATAAGCCCCTCTTGTGGCTTAATCAGATGAAGGGTGGAAATCCCAAACTGCTCAGGTGGTCCATTTCCCTACAGGGGATGGACTTTACAGTGGAGCACAGACCAGGGGCTGACCATGGCAATGCAGATGGTCTCTCCAGGTATTTCCACTTAGAACATGCAGACTTATCTGGTCAAGGTTAAGTTTAATGTCCCCAAATTTGGGGGAAGGGGGGGTTGTGTAGGAGAGTAGGGTCTGCTATCCTATGGTCACCCCAATTTTTGCTTTTTGCTTCACTGGTTTTTGACTTAATGTGGCTGTGGGCCTGCTAATCAGACCCACAGCCTGCTGTTCTCTCTCTAAATTCATATACATGTACTATAGGTACATCACCAATTTGGTACTGGACACCTTGTCAGCCCCTGTAGAGTGCACCATAGGTGCCCAGGGCATAGGTCCATCCAAGGCCTACCAGGGGCTGCAGCATATCTTTTGCCACCCCTGGCTGGTACTTAAATCGACACAACTGGCTGATCACTCAGCTGGAGCAAGGTGGTGTAATCACCCCTTGCTTAGATATAGTATACCTATATCTAAACCTATATCTGGACACATATATACCTATAAGTCACTCCTATGGCAGGCCTTAACAATCCTAGAGGCAGAGTGCTTGGTTTTATGTGAGATGGTGCTCTAGCATGAGCTTAGCCTGTCTGCAGCTTTGGGAAACATTTCCGTATAGCTGTTCTAGTGATACTGCCATACCATATACTCTTAAGTACATTATAATCCTCGCAGTAATGCTAACTTTGGTTGGGCTTTATCAAAACATGTCGTGTTTGGTGTCATACACTTTGGAATACTACCCCCTCGCCAGTTCTGCCGACGGGGGTAGCATCCCACCCTTCTAGAGAGAGAAGACATGTTACTTTACTAAAAACACGGTTAATTCTAACCAGAGCCCCAGCATCACAAAATGGATGCTGCTGCCACAGACACGAGTCTGGCCTCCTGCTGCTGACCGAAACTTGGCAGAGGATGCCTGGACAAATTGTTTCCTGTCACAGGGAGGTTGCACACCACCCCAGACAGGAGATAGTGGATTGTAGCAGGGAGGGTTGAAAGAAACTAGACACTGCTGGGGCGCCCAAGGTGTCCCCGGGCAGATTCCATTCAAACCAGTTCTGGGGCCATCCAGCCCCAGCCCTGGCGCGAAACTGGACAAAGGGAAAAAGGTGTAACCACCCCCTTCCTGGGTCCCACCCATAGGAGAAACCTAGCATGTTATCCAGCCCCTTGATTTGGAATAAAGGTAGGAGCTGTGCAGATGCACATTAGATTATCCTGACTGTAACTTATGAAACGAAACTCTGGACCCTTCGACATCCCACTCGACGTGGAAGACTGAAGAATCTCCCTTGTGGTCAAGGAGTGACCACCCTGTGCAAACAGGCACCATCCAGCACCTCAGTGTTTGCTTTGTTGCAGTTCACGCCGGAATTCGAGAGACAGAGATCAACAAGAGCCTGTGTTCCTGCCTTACAACAGCCCGATCCACAATCTATGCAAAGCTGAGACCCGTGGAGGCAACCTGAAGTGTGGGGCCGGCCACCTTGGAAAAACTATGAAGCACTGACCGTGCAACTCCCGAGGCTCCCTCGAAGCTGTGCATTGGAGTTTGAGAAGCTCCAGACCCGAGCAGCTTTTGCACTGAAGCTCACCCCTCCACACTCATCGATGCTGCCCTTTTGCATTTTCCTGCTCGATGCGTTGGTCCGGTCGCTTTCCCGTTGGCTAGTGGCCCCAGTACCGACGAACCTTTGAATTTGCTCTGCTAATCTGGTTGCTCTAGACTGGCCCTCGCTTCCCTGAAAAGGAGCACCCGCTCAGACCTTGCTGGTCCGAGTAAGAAGCGATCTTCGAATCCTGAGTGAGTTGCACTTGCCAAGGCTTGTTAACTCCGATCCCGAAGCCGACACTGCCGACAGTGAGAGCCTTTGTGGCATAGCTTGTGATCCACTCCAGGACATCCTCGGTGCCCCAGAGTCCACGTGGCAGCGGAGACAAGCTTCACGACAACCACCTGATTGCGCCCGACATCGCCTGGTTCCTTCCTGGTTCCTTCCTTGTCACTGGCTGGTGACCCAGACTCTGTCCCCTCTGCTTTCAGGTACTCTACATCTTCGATCCACCCTTGGATCACACCGGACACTTCTCTTCTGGACGCCTGCAGCATCTTCATCTCCATGCACCCTAGATCTTCGTGACGAAACCCGACACATCTTTGCACCTGTGCACCCGCTTCCTGTGGGTGAGGTAACTCTTGAACGCCGGTGCTCTTGTAGTGGTTTACACCTCTAGTGTCTAAGTCTAAAGTTTTGTCCTTCTAGTCCAGTCGGAAGACTCTTAAAACTGTAACTCGATAACTTTTACGCACCATTGACTTTGCATTGGTGCATGCGTGCGCTTTAAGCGTTGCACCCGAATCCCGCGGGCTACTCCCGTCCTAACTGCTGTTAGTCCAGTGTAGTCCCAGCGATTCTCAAGGCCCTAGGCCTTACCACTGATCGATTAGTGATTCTTATACCACTTTTTTGATATATGGTTTGAGTGGCCACCGGCCTCATCCATAATTGTGCAACTTTCATATGTTATATTGTGCTTTTGTTTAAACGCTTGTGCTTTATTGCTCATAAAGAGTAGTGGGGATTATTCTGAGAATAAATACATATATTTTTACAATATATTACTTGTGTGGTGTCCTTTCATTTGCTATTACAGGATTGCATAAGGTAAAACAGCTGGCTTCACATGCCCTCTTGAGTTAAGCCTTTCAGGCTGCTTAGTCCATGCTACCCCTAGGATAGCTTGTCTATAAGGTTGACTTACAACCACCACCATAAGGGATTGTTTGGACTGATACAAGGTGCCCACAGAACTGTGGACATCATATATCAGGCCAACTTCTCACAGAACTGCACACACTTAACGACGCCTGCGGCCACCACCACTGTGTTTGGGCTATCTGCACGGCCGTGCACCTGACAAGTGTTGCCGCTCTACTATCGTTAGCTACCATCACACAACACGCAGCCTGGCGACATGGGTAAAATGGAGCCACGGCAGTTGAAATTGCCGCTTGACGCACGCAAGACTTTGGGGGCGACTTCCTAGAACTAAGGGGACGACGACCCACCAGAGACACGGGACGATGGCTGGAAAACCCTCCTGGTCAACATGCAACAAAGCCTCACTTCCATTGACTCTAAAATCGGTTCCATGAATCACCGCCTGGACAACGCAGTGGCGAAATTAGATGGGCACGAGGAGCGCCTCAAAGAGGCGGAGCAGAGAGTGTCGGACCTGGAGGACGGGGCAACCACCAATAGGGAACAAATGGCGCAAATGGACAAACTCCTTAAGCTCATTGCAGACAAAAAAGAGGAGTTAGAATCGCGCTCCCGCAGGACCAATGTCCGCATGTTGGGCCTTGCCGAAACAACCAACACGGGCCGGCTTGAAGACTACATGGAGCGTCTGCTGAATGAACTTTTTGGGAAAGACTCCTTTTCTGCGCAATTGGTGATCGAGCGGGCACACCGCATTTTGACACAGAAGCTCCCTCCAGGCGCACCACCACGCCCGATCATAATGAAGTTCCTTAATTACCGTGACAGGGATACGCTGTTGCGGCTCGCAAGGGAGAAAGGAGATGTACAATACGAAAACACCACCTTGTCCTTCTACCCTGATTTCACCCAGGCGGTGCAGGAAGCCCGGCGGAAATTCAAGGCGGTGAAAAAACAACTGCAATCCCGGAGTATCCCATATGCTATCCTATATCCGGCGAGGCTGCGGATCCGTCATCGCGGCCGCCAATATATCTTCATGACACCCCAGCAGGCCGAGGACTATCTAAAGCAGGACAGGCGATCGGCATCCAGAGAAGCAGCTGCATGACGCCGCTCACGCTCTCACTCTCCATTATCTGAGCCGTCTTGAGGTGCAGTCCTTACCCTAATTTGGCCATGGGTCGGACTGCCTCATAATACCGCGAAAGTGATCAATGGATTGGTGATGTATGACTTTGATATTTACATGCAGGCATGTAGTGGCTCCTGGCCGCTCACCTCCGCCCGATCAGCTCGGCCCCTGAATCCCAGGTGGTTGTAAACGGGTGAAATAGGGAGGTGAGGCGAACAAGCGAGAGCCCCTGGCGGCCCCCATTGCGGGCATTACCCCTGGTTTTCTCATGAGTTTTAAGGGTTGGGATTCACTCACCTGGGCAGTAAGACTCAGGTGTTTATTAGAGGGGGGGGGAGATCTGTTTTTGGGAGGGACTGTCATACATGGCAAGTTGGGTACGCCAGAGTGGGAGGGGATTTATGATGCTGGTTCGTGTTGTGCCGAATTATTGTTGATATCTGCAATGTACTCTAAGGCCAAAGCTGATTTCCTGGTGTTTTCCTTAGTTGAGTCTCTGACACTTGTTTGCCCACCGATTCATGCCATTTACATTGACGGGCTCCATGGGACACACCAAGGCTCGTCGTATTGTCAAACTCACCTCCTGGAATGTCAGAGGCTTCAACGACCCCAGAAAGCGTAGACAGGTTTTGGGGTATCTAGACAGACACGGTGTAAATGTTGCTCTTCTCCAGGAGATGCCCCGCGCTCCTGGAAATGCCACACACTTTGCAGTCAGATGGGCCACGAGTCATACCTTTTCGTCCTATTCTAATTACTCTAGAGGGGTTACGATTCTGATAAAGCAGGGGGTGGCATTTATGCCCAAAGGGTTGGAAAATGATAGAGAGGTCAGATTTGTCTGGTCTGGGGACGCTCATATACCCATGATGTTTTGTTTGCTAATTTTTATGGTCCAAACGTAGACGATCCCGCTGCCCTGCTAACGCTGTGGGGTAAGATCCAAACGTTGGGCATCACACATGTGATATGGGGGGTATTTTAACACCGCGCTGAGGCCAAGTTTGGACAGATCACGACCACTCCCTTTACACTACACTAATACGCAGCGAACGCTTTGTGACATAATAGATAGTAATAACTTGATTGATGCTTGGAGATACGTACATCCCGCACTCCGGGAAGGCACACATTATTCTTCTTTACACTCTACCTGGGCACGCCTGGATTATGTTTTCATAACCATGGGAGTTACCCCTTGGCTACTGCACGCTTCCCACTGAGCCCGCACGTTCTTTGATCATTCCCCGGTCCTCCTGGAATTACAGATTCCCCTTCAATGCTCCCCATACCTGTCTTGGTGACTCAACCCGGCACATCTCCGAGATGCGGTCTTTAAGGCCGAATTGGAACAAGACATAAGGGATTTTTTTTAACACAACATCTCTTCTGTGGATAGCATCACCACCGTCTGGGAAGCCTTTAAGGTGACCGTTAGAGGTTGGTGCATTGCTAAAGGGGGAGGCGTCTTGAAAACTCTGCGCACTGATCTGCACAATTTGGAGACTGAGTTGCGTGATTTGGAACGCACTATTAATAGCTGCCCCGCAGACCTCACGATCCATGCCCGTATGCGTGACAAACTCTCTGAATAAACACAAGTGGCTGACAGGGAGAGTAACTTCCTGGGACGCCCTCACATGGCACGAATCTATGGAGAGGGGAAAGACCTGGGAGAGCGTTGGCGAACTCGGTTAAGCCCCCTAGATGTGCTAATTCTGTCATTGAAATACAGGACGGTGATGGCAATCTACATAGAAACCTCCCTGACCAGATTCGCATATTCCGGGACCACTACCAGGCACTATACTCCTCACACCGTACGAACCCTCTTGATCTCTCTACTTACTTTGAGGATGTTGTGCTGGCATGTTTGGGGGATGCTCAACAGAAGTTCCTCCATGCAGAATTGGAATTAGATGAAATAACCGAAGCTATAATGGGTATGCGATCAGGCAAGGCCCCAGGGTCAGTCGGCCTCCCTATTGATTTTTATAAACTTTTTGCCCCCATCTTGGCCCCTATTTTGAAACAGGTATATTATACCGCTCTTGAGGAAGGTAGTCTACCCAGTACTATGCGAGAAGCCCTAATCACCTCCCTGCTCAAACCTGGTAAGCCCCCTACCCACTGCGACTCTTACCGTCCACTATCCCTCTTAAACTGCGATACCAAAATTCTCGCCAAGGTGTTGGCCACACGTCTTAACCTCCTCATGGAGTGCCTGGTACTTCCAGACCAGGCCGGGTTTGTCCCCAACCGAGCCACATCACATAACCTTCGCACCCTCCATGCTGTGCTCCAGGACATCGACCCTAAATGTGAGGCCGTGGCGGTATTCTTAGATGCCACCAAGGCATGTGATTCACTGGAATGGGATTACCTCCTTGGTACACTGCAAAACATGGGATGCCCTTTAGCTTCTTAGACTGGGTAAAACTGCTATATACCCAGCCCAGAGCTACTGTATTACTAAACGGCTCCAGATCCACCCCATTTACTGTTCAGAGAGGCACCCGCCAAGGCTGCCCTTTGTCCCCCATCCTCTTTACGATTGCAATTGAGCCCCTAGCTGCAACCCTCCGTCAAAAACATAATCATCATTCCCTCATTTATCGTGCCCGGCCACTCCTCATCTCGCTTTATGCAGATGATATGACGCTCTATATAGAAAAGCCCTGTGATAACCAAGACCCAGATGTAGGTAAATCTCATTTACCGATTCATAAATAACGAATTTTACCGATTCGGTATTTATGAATTGGTAAATAAGATGTAGATAAATATTCGGTATTTTTTACCGAATCGGTAAGATTCGGTATTTACTGATTCGGTAAATACCGAATCGGTATTTGCTATTGAATCCTATGGGCCTTGAAGCCCATAGGATTCAATAGCAAATACCGATTCGGTATTTACCGAATCGGTAAAAATACCGAATTGCAAAGGGGGACAGGGTGTCACTTTGACACCCTGTTGCACCCCTGTAACTGGCTTGTGCGCCATGTGGCACACATACATGCTCTTAGGGCATGTCTGTGTGCCACATGGCACAGGTGTACATGCACAGATGTGCATGTACACAGGGATTCGGTATTTACCATGCAATAGTATTACATGGTAAATACCGACTCCTAAAGGGCCTTTGGCACTGTTCAAAGTGCTACCTACATCTGAAAATACAGATTCGGTAATTTTACCGAATGGTAAATTTACCGAATCGGTATAATTTACAGATTCGGTAAATTTACAGATTCTGTAATTTTACCGAATCGGTAAAATTACCGACTCAGTAAAATTACTGAATCTGTATGTTTTTTGAGCCCCTACATCTCCATAGACCAATACCGGTCGGAAACGGCCCCAAAATCCTGTGCTGCGCGAAATTACAAAATTTGGTGGTATTGCAGGGGTGTAAATCAATTGGGCCAAATCCGCAATTTTCCCACTCACCAACAATACACATCCATTCCAACTCGACTACCCACTTGTGTGGGAACAGGACGACTTGACATACTTGGGAATTCGTGTCACCAGGGACAAGGAGGCACTGATGCGAGCCAACTATGGCACGGTACTGGATAAAATCACAGATAATGTTACTAAATGGCTGCACCTCCCTCTTTCCATGGCTGGCCACATTGCCCTCGTCAAGATGATCCTGCTGCAGAAACTGTTATACCTCTTTGTAAACATCCCGTACAATACCGGTAGTTTATTTTTTTTCCGCTCCCTCAGATCGCAGATCACAAGACTAATTTGGGTTGGGAAACAAGCGCGACTCAGCCTAGATACCCTGATGCTTCCTTTTCACCAGGGTGGGTTTGAAGTCCCCAATTTTGAAAAAGTACTATGATTGTGCTCAGGCGCACTGCGCCGTATACTGGTTCCATCCACCACCATATATGGCGCATCTGGCCGTGGAAGCCGGCTGTATGGCTCCCACGGTCCAATCCATATACATTTACACCCCGGTGGGTCAAAGAAGCCGCGATCCCTCCACAGTGGACTGTACGGTGCAGGCCTGGAATCGGTTAGTCCTGACACTGGACTGCCCATTCCTCTACTCACCTAATCTGCCCCTGATAAATGATCCGAGAGTACTTGTCACTTGTGAAGTAATTGGTCAAAAAATGGTTGGGAAACTGGGAATTTGCAGCTGGGGAGATTTATATGTGCAGAATACTTTCCGGACAAAGGAGCAATTTTTTGTGGAGCAGTCCCCCTCTGTTATGGATACCTTTTTATTTACTAGACTACGGCAAAATATCCGAGCCCTCACCCCATCATTCCCCACCGAGCCTGACACGTTTGCGCCACTCACGCCATAGTGCAACCCAAAACCCCACGACATGTCATGTCTATGCTCTACAGACATGCGCAAGCAACACCTTGCTCCACTTCCTCGAGGGCCAGAGCGGAATGGGATGGCAATCTGGCCGAACCGCTAACGGATGAACAATGGGAAATAAGCTGCACTCAAACACACGCGATTACTGGCAATAATAGGCTGAGGCTACTGCATTATAAATTCCTACATCGGCTGTATCACACCCCCGGCAGGCTCCATAAATTTCATTTGCGCGAATCAGATTGCTGCCTCCGCTGCGGTGCTGCTTGTGCTGACTTTATCCACCTTGCCTGGTCCTGCCCCCAAGTTGCCAATTATTGGGAACAAGTTTTCATTGGTCTTGCTGACATGCGTGGTGTAGTTATGACTCTGTGCCCACTTCAGGCACTATTGGGCCTGACTCAGTCTGTTACCACTATTCACAGAAAATTCCTAGCCCTCAGTCTCCTGCTGGCCAAACGCTTAGTTGCTTGTCGAGAGGGGAGGGGACGAGCCCCTAAGTTTAAATGTTGGATCCGATCCATGACTACATGGCAGGAGAGATTACACGAATACGCGGAACTCCTACCCCCGAGGTCACAGCCTAGGGATGTGTAGGCACCATTTATGGCGTACCTACTTAGGAAGCGGGCTGAGGAGGAAAATGAACGGGAAAGGGCGAATGTGGCTAATGGCTGTGTACCACAATCACCTGATATGTAATGCTTGATCTTATCTGTCTTTGTTAATTGCTCATTGTCTAACCACCGAAAATGTCTGTGGCCCTGGCATGTACCTGCCTGCACTATCATGAACATCTGGCGGACTCCTCATTATGTCTTTACTTGATTGCTATGCCCACTTGACCGTCTTGCTTAATAGATCTAAATGGGTCGTGGGGTCGTCCCCTCCAGGTTGAGGCTTCCGAAATGGTCTATGCTGCTTACTTCGGACACTCTTTTCTCAATGTTTCATTGTGGGATGTTCTGGGTGGGTGGGAGTTGGGGTCAGTTATTGAAGGCCCTCTCAAATGGTATATAACTATTGCTAGTAACTGCTATACACGGGAAGATGCCGTTATTTTGCTTAACCATGCTATGTATGACTGCCTGACTTCATTGCATTGATGTACTGTGCTTTTGTAGTGTAGCTCCTATTTTCCCAATAGGCTCTGCGCATTGGAATAGTACCTACAGCAGTAAAGGCCTAGGCCAGACGTTAACTAGGTCTACTACTGTCGATACTAGACTTAATTTTTGGGTTTGCCAGCTAAGCTCAGAGTTCGCTAGAAACTTTCTCGAATGTTCAAGGAAGGATTAACTCCCCTGATTAGACAAGAAGGGATTTAGTTTCTGACAACCATAGAACATGACAACTTTGCTCTCCCCTAATCAAGAGTCAATCTCGAGAGTCGTGTGAGCACAAGGCAATTATTTTACTCAGTCAGTACGTGCATTCTTAGTCTCATCAGAATGTAGAGAAAAGGAAGAGACGGGCGTGTTCAATAAAAGATGTTATTTATTGATCAGTCTCTTTTCTCGTACAAGAGAAATGGATCGATATTATTGCAATACTTATAGTTAAGTAAAGTGCATACATTAGAAGCAATAGTATAAAATAATACTGTAAAAACATTGATATGGTTTCTGAGCCATATGATGTTTAAAATGAATAAAATATATTTACATACACATATACATTTGACTAAACGTACTCAACTGGTGTTTCTAAATACGCCTACCCCGTGTACCTGACCTAAGTCTAATGCGTGGGCGGGAATAGAAAGTTACAGTTTAGTTTAAGTTTGTTTTTGCCAAGTGAATAACTAAAGAATTCTCTAGGAGGGGTTATTCAGTTCTGTACCTGGAATTTAGGATGAATGAGGAATGGTATCTCTTTCTCTGCTCTCGATATTCCAGGCTGCCTGCGAGGGCTGCCCAGAAGCGCCGGTGCTGGGTCTCTCGGCTTGAGATAGCAGCGCGTCTCTCAGCGCGTCAGGAAGGCGGGGCTGCTGGCTGCGGGGTCTGCTTCTGCTCTCGGCTTCGGCAAGTATGGCTGCTCCGTCTTGTCACCACGCGTGTGTTTGCATAGGGCAAGGTCGGCAATATTTATACCTTAAAGGTGCCGGGATTGACGTAAGGATGGACATAGGTACGTCAATAAAGATGTCATACGACTTGCTCGTTAGCACATTCTTTACTAAAGTTCTCTGTGAAATCAAAACAATGGCCGCACGGATTATCCAGGTTGTCATAGGTTTGATTTGTTATGAGAACGTCGTATGCCTTATCAGGGGCTGGAGGAATATCGCTTGTCTAATTAGATCTCAAGCGTTATGACCTAATCAGATAACACGTTCCTGTGCCGTAGTGTGACTGCGTCAGATAACGGTATCTGCATCATGGGGAATTTCTTGCCTCATGGGCTGACTGTTAGTTAACTAGCTAGTAAGTTTAACCAGAATAGGGTCAGGAATAGGGGGATCGAATCAGAACCTATAGAAATACACGACACCCACTCCACGCTAACTATGGTCATATCTACTAATCTATGCATAGTATAACATAGTACAACATACTATAGAGTATAGTGTATACCTTACCACCCCAAAATACACAAAATGCATTTCGAAATTTTCAAATATACTGAAAAATTGCAGTCATATATATTGTATGCTATTGCATGTTGATGATGTATTTTATAATGAATAAAATCCTGTAGACGTAGGTGTCCTTAAGAAGGTATTTATTAATTATAATTAGGTTAAAAGGAAGAATTAGGAGTAGGAATCAGGCCCCACCGGGAGCAGCATCCAGCTGCTCAGCCCACTCAATCAAAACTGACCACACATTCAAATCATGCACACAGTAACATTCCAATGACATCATACATACTTAGGCTGAGCAGCAGGGAATAATATTATCAGGATGTAACACATCTCCCTCTCTCATAACAATGAAAATAAAAGAGAGAAAGTGAAATTAATTACAATATGTCCTGATGGTGGTAAATTCAGGATTACTAATTAGCAATACATAGAAAATGAATAACTGTGAAATTATATCATATCAGGATTACTAATTAGCAGTACATATAAATAAATAACTGTGAAATCTTCTCGTATAAAACCAGAGAGTAATCATATACAACCATTCCTCATTACAAATAAAAACCCAACTTATCACTAATCACGGCAGTTGGCCAGACTGTCATGAACAGCAACAAAAGGGAAATAAACTAAACAAGGTGACGTCCCTATAGAATAACATTTTTAGGACGTAGGAGTTATCACGCTATTCAAACACTTTTATATAAAGTATAATGAAAATTACGCATAACACCTAATGCATGGGTATATGGTTTCCTAACAACTCTCTGTAATTGAACACCTCTTTTTGAAAAGAGCACTTGTGTGGTTCAATAATAAAAACGAGAATAATTTTAACTGAGGACACTGTTGCCTCATATAATAAACATAACTGAGGACTCTGTAGCCTCATATATTTCGATCACTAAGAAATGGAGCATCTCAAACCATGAGCACGTATGTGGCTCCGTAACATATGTATCATATAATTCCAACTGGAGAACTAAACTTCTGTAAATATAGGAGCTCCTCAATCTATGAGCACTTATGTGGCTCCACAACAAAATTTTATATATATTGAATTCCTCAATGTTTAAGCAATATATATAGACTTTGTACTATTTTGCGGTAAATTGTGGACTCCTCTATTTTTATAATAGAGCACTATTAATTAAGTGGTTCATCAATAAATTTCAATAACTTGCAGTAAATTGTGAACTCCTCTATTTTTATAATAGAGCACTATTAATTAAGTGGTTCATCAATAAATTTCAATAACTTAATGAACACCTCAAATTAATTGAGCACTAATGTGGTTCATTTACATCAATAAATTCAAACTTTGTCAGAACTCAGCATAGTAAACCTGACTCTTAAAATCAAGCATTATATAAAATAATATAAATAAACTAATTTATCAATTTCAGTACTCAACTATCCAAGTTGTATATAAATAAATAAATCATTTAGAATTCAAATTAACCAATAAACCAATTTCTCAATTGCAGTACATAACTATTCCATAAATTACCAGAACATAACATGTACATTAATGTTTATATAACAGTGACTGAAGGAAAATAAGAATTTAAAATAATAAAAGTAGTCACCGTTGTCATATTAATTGTAATGAATTGCGAGGCTTGAATATTAACAGTACCTTGTCACTTGAATTATAAATGAAAATATCTCAGGTACTTGCAGGGTTTAAATTAGCATAGCGTGTCAATCGCTGTGACACGATGATGAAAACAAAAGCAGACACCCAGATAAGGAAAAACTTCATGTCAGAAATGCTGTTGGAAATGAAAAGCTCGATCCATGACTCATTAGCGTATTAATTGTCTTTTACATCGGAAAACTCTTGGAAAATGATGATGGCACGCAGCTACCTTCACACTGTCATGTCTTCGCCCCGATGGCTCACAATGAAAATGCTCTTGATGAAAGGCAATGACTCATAGGCTGAGAAGATGTGTTGAAATAAAGGTGGTGAGTCATAGGCTGACATCACGGAAATAGAACACGAGGAGAGCTCCCTTTCGCCAACTCCTCGGGACACTCTGAAGACGTCATCATACAGCGTGAAGCAGGGGAAATGCAAGGATCTCTGGAAACCAACTGACAACTTAACCGTCATCTCCAAACAGGACGGTGAGTGTCAGAGTTTCAAAGACAAATGAAGAAATTATACTGAATGTTACAGCTCCGTTGAGTTAAGCGCGCTGGCACCTGTTAGGTTGATGGCTCTGGCAGACAATTATCTCTTAAACACTGCTCAAAATAATTTCCGGTTATAAAGAAAAGCGGAAGCTTCAGAGTGGAAACAAAAATCGCTGCGTGTACACATGCTTGTAGATAATGAATTAAAAGGCAGTTATCTTTCCTTGAATACAGCGCTCACTTGTTTCACAGCTGCAATTTACTTTTAAATTGTCCAGATATCTGTCACTATTATCTTCACAAGTTATAGACAAATTGAAAGCAGCTGCCTCAAATAAAATGCTTAAAAGTTCACATCTTTGCCCTTACAAAAATAAATAGTCATTTACTCTGACACTTGTCATAACTTGAAATTTTGACGTTCTTGTTAATAAATTCGCCATTTTAAAATTCAAAGAGCTCCACCAAGTCCAACGCTTGAAACATACCTTTATAGATGTTTCCTGTAGGCTGTCAGATGTGTCATGACACCGGTGGGGCATCAAAAAGCGTGGCTTGTCTTTATTCAAATTCTTTTTTTCATATCTTGTAGTTGTAAATTGTAAATTTTGTTCCTTTACGCGTAGTTCTTTCTTCATCGTCGCCATTATTGCATGTTGATGATGTATTTTATAATGAATAAAATCCTGTAGACGTAGGTGTCCTTAAGAAGGTATTTATTAATTATAATTAGGTTAAAAGGAAGAATTAGGAGTAGGAATCAGGCCCCACCGGGAGCAGCATCCAGCTGCTCAGCCCACTCAATCAAAACTGACCACACATTCAAATCATGCACACAGTAACATTCCAATGACATCATACATACTTAGGCTGAGCAGCAGGGAATAATATTATCAGGATGTAACATATGCACTCAAGCTATGAATTAAATGCAAAAGTAAACACGCATTGTTATGCATTATTGCTTGTTGGTATATGAGAAATACACATGAAATGGCTCTTAATATGGCTATACAGAAAAAAGTCGAAACCATTTCATCACATAAAATCTATTGCGAACATACCAGCGGGCAGCTAAAGTCTATAAAGTCTATAAAGTATCTAAAATAGAAATCTTAGTTCTCTAGGAATAGTCTCTTACTTTAAGCAGAAAATCAGTGTCCCGGGAAAAAATATATAGAAAAATATTTTAGGGGCTTGCTGAAAAAAGTTGCTGTCCGTGAACTGGATTGTAATTGTTCATGTGACTTTATTTTTAAAGTTGAAGGCCGAATTCAGGGAACGCCGTGTGCGAGTTAACTCAAAAGTCTCTATTTCTGTTCCGGAGAGAACATCATATCATTCAGGCTTTCGAAAAAACTGTCAACAGCTTCATGGGAAAGTTCCTCTAAGTCGGAAATAGGGGTAACCATGCATTCATGCGCATGATTGTCTCCATTGACATTCTGATTTGCATTGCTGACAGAAGGTCGTACCTGTTCGATGCTGCTTTCATCTTGAACTTCACTACTCTTCAATCGCAGTGGTGAAGATTCCAGGAATGCCGTCATCAGAATTGGCAGCCTTTGAGGGCAGCACAGTGCGTGAACCTTGGTAGGAACCAACAGTGTATCTGCATCCACTGGCGCATCCGATTGTAGCGTCAGACAGGTGTCTAACACGCATTCTTCTCCGCATAGCAGACACCTTAGTACAGGTAAAACACACCTTTGCCACATTGGTCGAAATGATAGAAACCAAGTCATGTTTAGGTCTCTAAGCCGGGATAGTCCCAGGATTTTTGATATCCGGTCCCGGTATCCAATGGCTAGGATCGTATCTTCCATTGTCGTGAGATTTTGTTCTGTGACATGGGTTGCCATAACGACTTTGAATGGTGTTAATGCCATCGAAAATACTGTCTTAAATACCTTTGAGACCCCTGTGGTATCAGAAATATTTAAGATTTCGCTCAGGATTTCCGCGAAATGTACGGGGGAATTAGTTGATAATAATGTATGTATCTCTGCAGTCGTCCTTGCGACTTGTAGATCATACGTTTCTTTAGATGACGTGAGCCTTGTAGGCGTCTGAAGAAGCACTGTTTTCATTCTGCTTAAAGTGTCTATTCGAATAGAAGTAATCTTCAATCCGGGCCATACCCTTGCCTCCTTGTCTGGAAAGGAGCTGGGAAACAAAGAACGTCCACAGCACTTGACCTTCGCCGTCGTAGTGACGAGATAAGGAGTACCGGGCATAAGACTACAGCATCTGCGGTCTACAATAAGAATGTAACTCCCATTATAGAGTCTTTGAAAGAATGGTTCTATTTCAGTTGCAGGTGCGCCTTGCTGGTGACATGAAAGGTTGTATGAATTCCCTTCACAGGCTCCGTGCAAACTAATTCCGTTACACAGAAGCGTGCCGCTTAGTGACATAGCACAATTGTTGCCACTAAGAAACACTTTCTGTCCTTTGTTACTGACACATGCATGTGAATAGGGCAGGTTCCAAGTTGTTTTAAGGTACCCCTTTCCCAATTTCTCGTACATGCCAGCCTGTATATATTTTTGGCAGTATTGAAACCTGAAGGTTGAGATTGGAATATTTATGATTCCGTGGATTATCCATTCACTGACAGGTCGTTCTGACATTGTCAACGGTAATCTTTCTAGTTTTTCAATGCTCAAGATTGTATAATCAGCACCCTTCTGCGCCATACCGATCTGTCTATCAGTAAGGTTAAAGATTTGGAATAGTGACGTTGTGTTGATTAAACGCCAAGGCACATAGCCTGAACGCAGATTTTGTAACGTCCAGCCAAGCTGTACAATAGAACGCAATTGTGACTGACCATGTTGTAATAACAGTAAGTCTTGCGATAATATATCGATTGCTGACGACACAATGCTGTCCAATGAAAAAATTCTGGAGGACAGAGTCATTAACCCATTGTCCACTACAGAAAGTGATTTTTCCAAATTAATACGGTCAATTTCCCGTATTCTTTCTGCTGTCTCAATTTGAGTAACCTTCCAGGCCTCATTGTATGCTGCATATACAGAGGCTGCTATGAAACGCTTATGACGCTGTTTGCGTGGTCCCAGTATGAAATCACGCAAGTCAGCACCATCAGTAAGTAAAGTTAGGTGTTGCTTAATTTCAGGCAGTGTGGAAGTTTGTAGCCATTGAAGGCATAATTTGCCCACACTGTAGGTTGTTATTATCCCTGGGTGATGTCTTTGGGGATATCTAGGGTCTGGCCTGGTCATTTTGAAACCCTGTGTTTTATTCAGGAATCTATCTTGACAGTTATTTGTATCTGTGGGCCAGATCAACCATTGTTTCCAATCAGGATGTGTTCTGTTTTGGTTAAGTATATGGTTTATGTCTATTTCTTCATCTGTTTCAGAGTTATTGCTAAACATTGTTGGCTTTGGAATAGACAGGTTATTTAAATCTTTGATTTTGGCTAAGCCAAGACAGGTGGTTTGTTGAACGGTGTCATTTAAAAATATCATTTGTTCTGGGATCATGCAGGCTCTAAACAAAGCTTCTAAACCCTGTACTTGCCATTCTTTTGTACCCCAAACACTTTTCAAATCAACATGTTTGTCCCAATAATCAAATCCAAAAGTATTCATTTTTTCAAAGAAAGAATCTGAATATATCAATTTTGTGTTGGTTATCATGGTTTTCATCCCTGTCTTGTTTGACAATTTGTAATAAAATGTTTCAGCATTAGTTATGTTAAAACCTGAAAAATATGAATATTTGCCATATACGGTTCTAGAGCTCCCTTTTGGAGGTGTAGCACAATGTTCCCATTGATTAAAATTTAAAACATTTCTAGGTTGTGCAGATTTATGCAAGAAATGGTTACCATAATGGTTATAGCAGTACATGCTGTCATAATTTGTAGAACCCTGCAAATAATCATGTTTTGTAAATTTAGCAGACATTACTAAGTCAGACATCATATTGTTTATACTTTCAAAGTCCCAATCATCAGCAAAAGAGTTTGGTTTTGCAAAATCACTCAAGGAGATCTTGATTTGGTGTGGATATTTCAGGATCTCGACCGGACCATAAATTTCATAGTCAGTGTTGTCCCAGGCTACCCCACCAGGTATTGGAATTGCTGTGAAGTTGGCTGAAGAAAGTTCTGAAGAAAGTTCTCGTTTCTTGACGTGTGAAGATGTGTGTGGTTTGAGGACCAAGTTGATGTTCTGACTTGCTGTGTCCATTTTAGCATATTTTCCCTCAATGAAGCGTCCCAAAGTAAATACCATGATGAGCCAAAGTATGAGGATAAATGCACCAAAACCCACCCAAAATGCAATCCATGGAGAAACTAGATATGTTTCTTTCAGTTGTTTTAAAAGTTCCTTCGCTTTGTCTTTAAAGGATTTTGATGATGGCTGTGTCTTTTGTTCGCTGAAGCCTTCAGAGGAATCATCGAAGTTGATGAAGTAACCGGATGCAGTTCTGTCAATTGTTCCAATTGGTTCAGGATTTTTGTTTCTTGCATTTTCACTTGGTACTTCTGTATAGATTGGTGTGTCTCTGCTAAATGTCTTTATTTGGGTTTTCAGAGGTCTAAGTTCTATTGCATTGTTGCATAGTCCTTGTTGTTCTTCCGTAGGCGTTTCGAATGTGATGAGCCTCTTTGATAGGACCTCTGTACTGGTAGCAAACCTTGGTGTTCTGCTACTTATTGGGAGTCCACTTGGCCTACTGTTTGTTATCGGCCACATGTTGTGGTTTTACCAGGTCGATGGATACAACTCGGTTCTCCTTTTTTCCAGCAAGTGGCGGTAGTACAACTGATCTTGTCCCGTTGACAGACAATACAGGAACTGCTTTTCTGTAAGAAGGCCCAAATTCCTTCTTTACCGCGATCTTCTCCCTGACTAGATCCCCGACTTTTGGAATCCAGACAGGTCTTGCTGGGACAGGTGGTGATTCTTCAGTGGTCGTTGGCTGTTGTTTCAACTGTATGTTGCTCAGGTCTTTTCTTGTTTTGTTTAAGTCCTGCAAAATAGCCAAACGGTCTTTGACATCAAAGCTTTTTTCTGTTACCACTGAAGTCTGACTATCAAGGTCAGAGATCAACATCCTAGTTCCGAATAATAATTCGTACGGACTGAATCCCTTCAGAGAATTTCTTGGCAAGTTATTAAGACTACGTTGGACACTTATTAGATGTTTGACCCACCCAGCTCCGGAACCTAATATCCTTTCTATTATAGATTGCTTTCTGTCTTGGTTTTTTCTTTACACCATCCCATACCCTCAGGAAGGAAGTGAGAAGATTCCCGCTGGGCTGTGCTCATTTGGCCATTCTTTCCCCCCCCAGGCTGGATTGCCTGAGTGAAAACAATGGTCGAACGTAGCATGCTCTTAGCGTATATGCCATTTAGACTCGCAAATCTTGTATAACAGTCCGGACGTCAGCCGAGTGCTGTGGATCTACATTATAAGTGGGAACTAGCCTGTATATGTTAATCGCAAGCCATTCTTTTTAGTGGTGATGTTATCTGCCTTGATACGACGAGGTATTAAACTGCTTCTCTCCCCACTGCGATCTCTGTTGCAGTTTGGGCAGTTTTTTACAAACATGGTGTAGTGCAGGCTCATGCCTGGCCACCAGTACCGTGATTGTAATTCCTCCAGAGAATCTTTTAATTTAAGGTGTCTGAGACCCTCGCCCATGTGTGCGTCTGCGATTAACAAGTTTCTCCTGTCCATGTTTGGAATCACTCTATCCCCCACTCCAGGGATTCGAGCAAAAGGAATGGAGTTTGCATCTATGATGTATGTGTAATTGAGTGGATAGTTGATCGGTAACGCCGAGCAGTCGCCTTTTGATGACGTTTTTACTGCCAGCAATGTTTCGCCGTCAATGTATTTTAATGTACGCTTTTTCCGATCTACGGGAGCCGGTTTACTGGCTGCCGCTGTGGCTGTTTCAGCCAATGAATTCCCTACAACGTGAACGCCATCACGCTGGTGACTCAGTGAGTGTGTCACGTGAGTCTTTGGTAGTTCTTTTTTCAAAAGAGCTACCTGTTCCCAGAGCAGTCTCTGCTTTATTGGTGCATCCGTGTCATCTTTGTAATCGTTCTGAATCCAGGTCTGCAAATCCTTGTTATATGCTTTGACGCAGAAATATGAATCTGACACTATAAGTGTCGGGAATTCGCGATCCGCATTATCTAGCGCCATTTTCAAAGCTAATATTTCAGTTTGTAGTTCTGAATTAGTTTCTACTGAGTGTGTTTTTGTTAATAGAGGTCTTAGTTTACCTCCGTGCCACACTTCTTTTGTAATCTCACATGTGGGATTGTATGCATGTTCTCCCCAAACGGAGGGTTGAGCATGTCCGTCTGTATAGATTACACAGGCGTAATGTCGTAGAGGCAGAATGTCGATTGGCAGAGGATACGTTTTTTCATATTTTATATTTTTTAATTCTTCTAGTTCTTAAAAGACTGTTAACCAGGCAATACTTGATAATTCATATCCTCCGTACTGGATTTTCAGATGGGCAATTCTGGACTTTTTGAAGTTGAATTTGTAACCCTCTGCAGCGAAACCAAGTATTATGGTGTTCACTCTTTTCAAGTGAGTTTCCAAGTCATCATCTGTTAAGTAAATGTCATCGACATAAGATAATGCTTCATCATCATATAGTTGTAGTAATTCTGTTACTCTCGCTGAGAATACCCCCGGGCTGTTCTTGTACCCCTGGGCTAACCGACAGAATTGTTTTTGAGTGCCATTTACTGAGAATGCAGTTAAATATCTGCTCTCTGGTGCTATGTTTTGACAAAAGAAACCATTGGAGATGTCCAAGGTTGTTTTGTATTTTTTGCGCACTATGTTATTCATTAGTGCAGCACTGTGTGAGTTTTGTACTGCAAAAGTTTTGCAACATGTGTTAAGGTGTCGGTAATCCAAAACTAGACGTTACGAATTGTCTGGTTTGGAGACCGGAAATAAAGGATTGTTCATTTGTGAGGTGCAAGTTTCAATCACCCCTTGGTATTCTAGCTGATCTAGTATTTCATTTACTTGTTTTTTAGCTTCTTGCTTAATTGGGTACTGCCTTTGTGCAGTAGGTTGTGATTTTAACTGGACTTTGTGAGGAGGAGAATCCTCATCCCATCCTACATGATTTTTATATAAAGCAGGTGCTAAGGCCACTGCCCACTTTCTAGCAAGTGTATATTTTTTATGAATCGGTATTTGATTCGAGAAGGCAGGCATAATTACTTCTTCGCCATGAGGGCACTCCCTGACAAACTCTGGTGGCCAGTCTTTTTCAGCTAGAAGGATGTCATAGCCCTTGGATAGGTTATCCCAAAATAGTCCCCTTATTTTCCTAGTCTTATCTCCCTCTATACGTAATGTTATCTCGTATATTTTGTGGGGCTTGCTAACTCTGGTATCTGCAGTTTCCACTTGAAGGTATTCATTCGTGTCCACTGTCTCCAGATGATTCATAAGGACTTTGCGAGCTATGCTCACCTCTGCTGCGCTGTCTAGCATTGTCTGAGCCCATTCTCCGTTTTTCAGTTGTGTCCTCAGTATTCTCGGCATTGTTAACTACCTTGATACTGGCTACCTTCTTTTTTGGAAATTGTGATTTCTTTTTCAGTTGAGCAGGTTCCTTGTCTTTGGACTTGGCGTGCTCTTCTGATCGTCCTCTTCTTTCCGATTTCTGCGAGGAATTCTGAAAAGATTGAGAGGGACGTGTATCAATGTCTTGATATCTATCAGGTTTTTTAATATTATCCCTATTTCTAAGGTTATATCTATTCCCAGAGGGTTCACTCTGAGGTGACCTTTGTCTCGGGTTTGGAGATTTCTCTCTTCGCCTAGGAGACCTTCCTCTGGACTGGAATTTCTTTTCTTTAGGATTGGATTGTTTATTTCCATCCCAGTTCTTTTTTGGTGAATTATTATTAAAAAATATTTTTTCTGGACTTTTAATCAGTTGCGGTTTTACTGGTATTCCACCTAGACTATCTCTGCCTAGTTCTTCATAGGATTTTTCTATGATTCTGGCAATTTCAGCTGGTTGGTCTGCTATATCTGTCTCTTTTAACCTCTGGCGGATCGCCACGTTTGCTGCTTCACCCTTTATGTTGGCTAGTAATATAGCCGAGACCTGCTTGAAGTCTTTTAGTAATTTCATACCAAGAGTTAAAGCTGGTTCTGGACCGTATTCATCTTGAATTTGTTTTAGCACATCTGGTATCACCGAAATGGATGGGACACCGTGCGTTTTTGTATAGATGGAAGCAAAGACTGTACCCCAAGTGTCACAGTCCTCAATGTGTGGTGCGATTCCCATTGGGAGACATATAGTCAGAATCCTGTGTTTTTCTAATGGGGTGGTGTCAGGAAACACCGCCTCTATTTGGGTAATTTTCTGTGCCAACCAGAATGGTATCTGTTCCCGTTTAGCTGGAACTTTACCTAGGCAGGATTGGATGTTCTGTGGTGTAATTTTATTTGTGTTCCCCTGGTGAGGGGTCAGCTGTGGAAGTTTAATCGCTGGCTGAATTGTTGAAGTCCGCATTACATACTGAACTAATTGTCTGTGAATTTTTAGTAGTTGTTTTAGCTGTATTAACAGCTCTGCTGCAGGCATTCTTTCGATGTCTGGATGTGGTGTGTATCCGGCTAGGACCGGCCACGTTGCTCCTGGTCTTCCTAAAGGACCGAGCCTTGTAATGTGATTGTTATGTATTAGGGCGCCATCAAATAAGAGCAAATGCTCTTGGAATTTGAGTGGTACTTCCACCTCCTCGAAAGGAGTGTACTCATTAGGAGGTTCCTCTACTTTGTAATAGTGGAAGTACTTTGTTACAGCATTTGCTGCTGGAAAATTTATCCATGTATAGTATACCTCTGTCTGCCGATATTCGTGTGCCTCGATTACGAATATGACTGTGCCACCTCTAGGTGTCAGTCCATTTTCTATAAGTTTTAGAGTTATAGCTCTCCTTTTGGCGACCTGGATGAGTATTATATCCGGGTCTGCATCGAGTGCTGTAGTATCAGCTGCTGCTATTTCAGTAGCTAATCTAATTGCCTCTCTTTCTTCATCACTCTCTGTCATTTTACCGACAGGAGGCTTATGTCTTTTGTTTGCAGATCAGGTTTCTTTATGGAACAAAGATTAGGTGCACAATATTTTGGAACTGTTTTATCCTTCAACGTTGACTAGACCAAGAACCATACATAGGAGTTCCCTCCTGCGAGGTTTTGGAGGATATTATAACCTTTCACCCACTCCAGACGTCTTTGGAGTATTTAGGAAAAGGGGTCTGAGTGAGAAAGCACGACTGAGTTACTCTAAATGTCTTACGTTAGTTTTATCGCCCTTTCCAAACACGTTGGGCGCCATGTAGTGTAGCTCCTATTTTCCCAATAGGCTCTGCGCATTGGAATAGTACCTACAGCAGTAAAGGCCTAGGCCAGACGTTAACTAGGTCTACTACTGTCGATACTAGACTTAATTTTTGGGTTTGCCAGCTAAGCTCAGAGTTCGCTAGAAACTTTCTCGAATGTTCAAGGAAGGATTAACTCCCCTGATTAGACAAGAAGGGATTTAGTTTCTGACAACCATAGAACATGACAACTTTGCTCTCCCCTAATCAAGAGTCAATCTCGAGAGTCGTGTGAGCACAAGGCAATTATTTTACTCAGTCAGTACGTGCATTCTTAGTCTCATCAGAATGTAGAGAAAAGGAAGAGACGGGCGTGTTCAATAAAAGATGTTATTTATTGATCAGTCTCTTTTCTCGTACAAGAGAAATGGATCGATATTATTGCAATACTTATAGTTAAGTAAAGTGCATACATTAGAAGCAATAGTATAAAATAATACTGTAAAAACATTGATATGGTTTCTGAGCCATATGATGTTTAAAATGAATAAAATATATTTACATACACATATACATTTGACTAAACGTACTCAACTGGTGTTTCTAAATACGCCTACCCCGTGTACCTGACCTAAGTCTAATGCGTGGGCGGGAATAGAAAGTTACAGTTTAGTTTAAGTTTGTTTTTGCCAAGTGAATAACTAAAGAATTCTCTAGGAGGGGTTATTCAGTTCTGTACCTGGAATTTAGGATGAATGAGGAATGGTATCTCTTTCTCTGCTCTCGATATTCCAGGCTGCCTGCGAGGGCTGCCCAGAAGCGCCGGTGCTGGGTCTCTCGGCTTGAGATAGCAGCGCGTCTCTCAGCGCGTCAGGAAGGCGGGGCTGCTGGCTGCGGGGTCTGCTTCTACTCTCGGCTTCGGCAAGTATGGCTGCTCCGTCTTGTCACCACGCGTGTGTTTGCATAGGGCAAGGTCGGCAATATTTATACCTTAAAGGTGCCGGGATTGACGTAAGGATGGACATAGGTACGTCAATAAAGATGTCATACGACTTGCTCGTTAGCACATTCTTTACTAAAGTTCTCTGTGAAATCAAAACAATGGCCGCACGGATTATCCAGGTTGTCATAGGTTTGATTTGTTATGAGAACGTCGTATGCCTTATCAGGGGCTGGAGGAATATCGCTTGTCTAATTAGATCTCAAGCGTTATGACCTAATCAGATAACACGTTCCTGTGCCGTAGTGTGACTGCGTCAGATAACGGTATCTGCATCATGGGGAATTTCTTGCCTCATGGGCTGACTGTTAGTTAACTAGCTAGTAAGTTTAACCAGAATAGGGTCAGGAATAGGGGGATCGAATCAGAACCTATAGAAATACACGACACTTTGGAATATAATAAAGATTTTTGAAACCTAAAAAAACCCCCAAAAAAACGTTTTGGCAATCTGGTAATAGACTACAGCGGCCTGACCATCCCGGCATAAACTCCAATATTACAGAAGCGGCCTGGGTTGATTTTCTTTTTAAACATTTTAACAATGCAGAGCAAAAAAGCAGCTTCCCCCACCTCACTTGAGAAATGAAAGCACCAGGAGGCTTGTAAAAGAAACAACATATCAAAACACTGCAACTCCAGAGGAAAGTGGCTACCTAGTCCCAATTCAACTGCAAAGGGAGGCGGAATTGAGATTATGCCAAAGCTGCTCATCTAGAACAACAGAGGAGCTTACCAGCCCAGTAGCACCACAGATCAGGAAACAAATAGCAAGAGGTAGACTGGCAGGAGCTCCTGGCTCCAACGGCATTCCACCAATGCTGTACAAATACGATCCGGAATTTTGGAGCAAAGCATTAGAACCAGTTTTTAATCATGCACTTAGAATGTCCACAATTCCAGAGTCAGTCAGAGGCGCAATCATAAGCCCAATTTACAAACAAGACGAGAGGTCTGTGCCGAAAAACTACCACCTGATAGCCCTCATAGACACCGAGGCTAAATATTGTGCGGGGCTCATCTCAAATGCGCTAGCCACTTGGGCTTCCGAGAATCATATAATCTCGCCAACGCAAACAGGGTTCCGGCAAGGACAAGGTGCAACAACAAACATCATGGCTCTAACCTTGCTTATGGACTCAGCGAAACAGGGAAAATATCTCCTATTCCTCTGTTTTACAGACTTTACAGCGGTATTCCACCACATAGACTGAATAACACTCTGGCAAAAACTGGACAGTTGGTGGATACCCGCCTCTCTCTTAGACCAACTCAGGAACCTGTATACTAAAACCTGGTATAGGATAAAGCTTGACGCTGGGACACACTTTAAAAAAAAAATATCCACCTTAAAAGGGCTGAAACAAAGGTGCGTCCTAGCCCCGTTGCTTTTTAACCTTTTCCTAGCTGATCTTCCGGCAAAACTGGACAGATGTATAGCCCATGACCCGAAACTAGGAAGTATGTCATCGTCAAATTTGTTATATGCCGATGATTTAGTTTTGATAAGCCAGACCCCTATCGGACTCCAACACCTCCTGAATGTGACCTACAGCTTTTCACAACAGAATGCCTTAAAAATAAATTACAATAAAACATAAATTATGGCAATAAACTATCATAAGAAGAAACACTGTAACTGGTTCCTGGGTGGTAATCGCTTAGACCAAGCAGTAAGCTACAAATACCTGGGATTAATTTTAGACCAAAACAATCTTTTAAACCGCAGATAGAATCTCTGCGGAGAAAGGGGGTAATAACTTGCTTAGCAATAAAACCCTTGAAGGAGTTTTTGCCGGACCTAATGCTTGACCCTCTGCTAAAGGTCCTGTGAGCTAAACTGCAGCCCACAATAACATACGGGAGCGAATAGATGAAAGGAAAAGATGCAACAGTTCTAGACAACATAACAACTAATTCATATCGAGCGATATTCCAACTCCCCAAATATGTTTCCCCGGCCCAAATGCCAATTGAAAGAAGGGGAGCATACGTAAAATGCTGGCATAAAATAAAAGGTGTTGAGGAATGATCCTTGAATAATAATCTTTGGACGGAGCTGTTTTGCCCTGGAAAATCGCCAGCCAGAGAGTATCTGCAGGAATCTATCAAACTTTTAGGTCTGAAAGACCTTTGGAACATTTCAATGAATTATCCACATTCAAAAATGGTGTAACAAAGGCAACTCGTCTAATATCTGCCTTAGAGGACAAAAAAGCAATAACTATATGAGCTCACGGCTGGGTAGTACTAAACATGCACAAAGCCCTTAAACCCCAACCTTACATGAAAACGGGAATAAAAAGTACCACCAAGGAACATTTTCTAAAACTCCGCTTGGGGGTCGGCCCTATCAACCAGTTTCTTCCTCCTTGGGAGAGAAGAGGAGGCGACCAGCTCTGTCGTTGTGCTCCCTTGGTGTGGAGGACCTCATTCACATCATTTGCATCTGTAATAACCTAAGGGATATAAGGATAACCTTGCTAAAACCGATGTTTAGACAGATTGGAGTTAGGACCTGCAGACAGGCGGCATTTCTGTGCTTCAATCCAGAGAGAGTGCAGCTAAACTGTCAGCTTACAAATTTTTTTGATATAACTGCAAGGAGATTGGAAATCTTGTCCATGTTGGCTATAAATCAACTTATATCAAAATAGCCACTACCTGAACAATCTTTATAGTCTCACAAGAGCATGGTGCAGAAGGTTTTAATAACTTGAGCCTATCCCTTAATGACTTTTTTCTTTTAAATTGTTACTGGTGGTAAAAACGTGGGTCTTTTAATAGTTCCTTTTTATTGTATATGAGCAAGGCACTTCTGTTTTAAATGTTTTCAATGTATGCAATGGTTTTAATGGTATGCAACGTTTACCACGCAATTTTTACAACGCACTACCATTACAACGAAACTTTTACAACGCAAAAACTTTTACCACGCATACCATTACAACGCAAGATTTTACAACGCATATACCTTTACAACGCATACCATTACAACGTAAGTATTGGTAAGTATATAATTATTTTTAAAATGTTATATGTTTGGGTTTTTGGGTAATGGGGTATTTTTAGGGTTCAGGGTCAGTTTTCAGTTTTTGGGTAAAGGGGTATTTTTAGGGTTCAGGGTCAGTTTTCAGTTTTTGGGTAAAGGGGTATTTTTAGGGTTCAGGGTCAGTTTTCAGTTTTTGGGTAAAGGGGTATTTTTAGGGTTCAGGGTCAGTTTTCAGTTTTTGGGTAAAGGGGTATTTTTAGGGTTCAGGGTTAGTTTTCAGTTTTTGGGTAAAGGGGTATTTTTAGGGTTCAGGGTTAGTTTTCAGTTTTTGGGTAAAGGGGTATTTTTAGGGTTCAGGGTCAGTTTTCAGTTTTTGGGTAAAGGGGTATTTTTAGGGTTCAGGGCTGGGTTTGGGTTTTGGGGTACAGGGGTATTTTTAGGTTTCAGGGCTGGGTTTGGGTTTTGGGGTACAGGGGTATTTTTAGGTTTCAGGGCTGGGTTTGGGTTTTGGGGTACAGGGGTATTTTTAGGTTTCAGGGTTTGGGTTTGGGTTTTGGGGTACAGGGGTATTTTTAGATTTCAGGGCTGGGTTTGGGTTTTGGGGTACAGGGGTAATTTTAACATATTTACAAATTAATAAATAAAAATTAATATAATTAATTTAAAAATGTAATATTAAACTAATAATTTATTAACTTAAAAAAAAAATATATTAATAATTACATTATTTTAACATATTATATACTTACCTATACTTACGTTGTAATGGTATGCGTTGTAAAAGTACTTGCGTTGTAGTGTATTGCGTTGTAAAGGTATTCGTGGTAAAGGGTCCTGCGTTGTAAAAATTGCGTGGTAATGGTATGCGTGGAAAAAGTATGCGTGCTAACGTCATACATCCGGTTTTAATTAATCAAGCATTATTATTAAATTCACAAATTTACAAATTTAGTAACTGCTAGAAAACTGCACGTATGACTGTCTGTTTAGTAGTAAATATAGCAATCTTTGGTGTTTAGAGGAGTAATAAAGCTTTGTCCCTGGTGCCGCTACATCTGCTGAACCATTTCAATCAGGACCCTATTGCCTGCAAGGTAACTGCACTTATCAATGGCTGTTTAGTAGTTGAATATAGCAATATTTGTTGTTTAGAGGGTTTCCTAGAGCTTTGGGCCCCCGTGTTAGCGCACCTGCTGCACCACTTAAAATCACGATCCTAGTCCCTGCAAGGTAACTGCACTTGTGATTATTTGGCGTTTAGAGGAGTTATGACATCTTTTGGACCCAGTGCTAATGCATCTGCTGCACCATTCAAATCATGACCCTAAGAGACTGTAAGATAAGTGCACCTATGACTGTCTGTTTAGTAGTAACATTTAGCAACAATCCCTGTTTAGTAGGGTCCCTCAAGCTTTTGGCCCTGGTGCCACTTCACCTGCTGCACCATTTAAATCAAACCCCTTTTAACTGCAAGGTAACTGCAATTCTAACTGCCTGTTTAGTAGCTAAGTATAGCAGTATTAGGTGTTAAGAGGGAAAGAAAACAAAATGTAAACAGTAAGCGGTATGCAGCTTTGACAGAAAGAAAAAATTTTCCAGCCACCAACGTGGATGGGAATGAGTAGTTATGCCACTTGAATCTGATTAGAGAGACACAGAAGGGAGAACAGGATACCAATAGAAACAGCGGAAAGTAAACAGGCAAGCATACGGACCAATAAAAAGTGAAGGCAGCAACTAAAACCATTTTAAGTAACATAAACAACAATAAAATAATAGATTTCACAAGCCCTTTGCAGGGCGAACCTGAAAATATAGCAATATTTGGTGTTTAAGGAGTTATGAGCACTTTTGGCCCTAGCACCTGCTGCACCATTTCAATAATGAGCCTGTTGCCTGCAAGGTAACTGCAGTTGTAACTGCCTGTTTAGTAGTAAAAGGCTTGTATGTTGGAATAACGAGTTCCTCAAGAACGACTACCTCATCAATGTGGTCTCTACACCAACCGCATTTAAACCACGATTTGTCTTCACCACGCATTCCTTTACCACAAATTTTCATGGTAAAGGAATGCATGGTAAATGGAATCCCTCCCACCCTTCAAAAAATAACCTGAACCCCTCCCAACCCCTGAAAACAACCCTGTACTCCCCCACCACCTAATAATTTAGCAATAATATGTATTTAATGGGGCCTTAGAACCTTTGACCACAGATCGAAGTCAGGAATGCTGACGTCAGCTGTGCCAGGGCTGCGGTGTCATCATGAGTGGTGCATCGTGCACTTCACGATGCGGTGTCCGTGGCTTAGGTGCAGGCAGCGGCATGGCTTTGATGCAGACCGCTGGCACCAAAGTCAATTATGCTGTTTTTGGCACTTTGAGGCTATGGTGTTATTGAGGACCAGCGGCGATCATGGATGTGGTGCAAGAAGTGGAGTCGGTGATAATACTTAGGTAGCATTGCCAGTGAGACCAACATTGTGGTGCGGTCAAAGTCAGTGTGACGAGGCGGTGCCCATGGCCGCGGTGCAGGTGGTTGTGTCGATGTCAGTGAGAAGTGTAGTCGTTGGTAAGAGCAGGGCTGTGGTGTTATTGTGGTGGGCACTGCGCTCACCCAGTGAGTGCTTTTCAAGGTGTCGGTGCAAGCAGTGGTGCTAGTGACAGTGTCAGGAATGCTTGTTTTAAAGTTACAGCTCAGCAACCACCTCCAATGGCCAAGAACTGAAAGTGTCATCACTTGCCAGGTTCAGCGCTCCCAGCAATGGAGTCCAAGTGCCGTAGATGAAGTCTTTGATGACCCTGAGACTTCCAACAAGAGGCAAGCACACACAAGCCCATGGAGAAACTAGGAAAGCAGCATTTCAGAAAGCCAAGTCCAGTCCTTTCACTGCTTATCGACAGCAGCAGCAACTACAGGCCAACCCAGAAAGGCAACACACAGCAAAGGACAATACTTTATCTGACAGATTTTCAGCCCTACTTCTTGGCAGAAAACTCAATCCAGAAGTATTCTAAAAGCCTGGGGTTTAAAGTCCAATACTTATACACTTTTAGCTTTTGAAGCTTTTGCCCGGTCTTGGCTCCAGACACACTCCAGGGGGGTGGAAACAGCATTGTGAGAGGCCAGGTACAGCCCTATTCAGATGTATGTGACAACTCCGCCTATTGCTCTAGCTCAGGAAGGCCCATCAGCCTGGTGATGGGCAATCAGGATATGCAGGACACATCTGAACTCCCTTTGTGTGGCTGTCTAGAGTGAAGGCACAAACAACCTAGGAGTCAGTCTAAACCAGATATTGATTCAACAGGCAGGCAGAGGCACAGGATGGTAAAGCAAGAAAATGCCCACTCTAAAACTGGCATTTTCAAACACACAATCTAAAAACCACCTCCACTAAAAGATGTGTTTTTAAATTCTATGCTCAGAGAGCCCAAACTCCAAATTTCTAGCTCTTCCGAATTGAAAGTTACACTTGTAAGATGTTACAATGCAGCTCCAATAATAACCTATGAGAAAGCTAGTTCTTGCAATAATGAAAAAGTAAATTGCCAGTATTTAACTATCAGTACATGTAAAACACTCCAGTACATGTCCTGCCTTTCACATACACAGCACCCTGCCCATGGGGGAGCATTAGGCATACCTTAGGGGTGCCTTACATGTATCAAAAGGAAAGGTTTGGGCCTGGCAAGTGGATGCACTTACCTGGCTGACATGGCACTCACAGACACTGCAATGGCAGGCCTGAGACATGTTTACAGGGCTGCTCATTTGAGTGGCACAACCAGTGCTGCAGGCCCACTAGTAGCATTTGATTTGCAGACCCTGGGTACACATAGTGCACTTTACTAGGGGCTTACCTGTTTACAAATAAATCAAATATACCAATCATGGATATCCAATCATACTCATCATTTACACAGGGAGCACTTGCATTTTAGCACTCTAGCGCTGATCAGAAGTGGTAAAGTGCCCAGAGTACACAAATCAGCAAATAAAAAGTCCAGCATACAGTCTAAAAATACAGTAGCTAGAGGCAAAATGACAGGGGAAAGCACACCAAAGATGACAGGTCTAACAGATAGTAAAAAAGAGAAATTTAGAAAGGGAAGTTTAACGATGTATGAAAGCTATTATTCAGGAGATTCAATCAATCAGGGAATTGTAAGTGCGCTACTTATCTGTGAGGGTCTCAAGGCGCTGAGGGGGGTGGGCGCAGATCTGTTTAGCCGAAGAACAAGGTCTTGAGGCTCTTCCTGAAGGTGTTCAGGGATGGGGAGCGTCTGATGTCTGCCAGTAGCTCGTTCCAGGTCTTGGCTGCAATGTGAGAGAAGGATCTTCCCCCTGCTCTGGCTCTGTGGATGTGCAGGGTTTCGGCGAGGTTGGAAGATGGGAGTTTTCTTATGGGTATGTGGAAGTTGATTCTGTCGTTGAGGTATTTGAGTCCGGTGTTGTGTAGGCATTTGTAGGGGTGAGTGAGAATTTTTAAAGTGATTTTTCTCAATGGGGGGCCAGTGAAGACTTCATAGGTGTTGGCTGATGTGTTTGTTTCAGGGGATGCCGTGGACAAGTCTGGCTGCGGTGTTCTGTATTGTCTGGAGTTTGCGGAGTATGGACTCGTTGATGGCGGTATAGAGTGCGTTTCCATAGTCCATTCTGCTGGTGATGAGTGCGTGGGTGACTGTCTTCCTTGACCCAGGGGGATCCACTTGAAGGTCTTGTGGAGGATGAGAGGTTGTTGAAGCAGCTGGAGGTGATGGTGTTGACCTGTCAGTCCATGGTGAGTGATGAGTTGAGTACGATGCCGAGGTTCTTGGTGTTTTCTGAGGGGGTAAGTGGGCTTTCAAGGGTGGTTAGCCACCAGGTGCTGACCCATGCAGAAGGGGTGGTACCGAGGACGAGGACTTCTTTCTTCTCAGCGTTAAGCTTCAGGCAGCTGTTGGTCATCCAGACTGCAATGTCTTGCATTCCTTTCTGGAAGTTGAGTTTGGCAGTGTTAGGGTCTTTGGTGAGGGAGAGAATGAGCTGGGTGTCGTCGGCGTAGGAGACGATGTTGAGACCGTGTTGCCGGACGATGGCTGCGAGGTGGGCCATGTAGATGTTGAAGCGGGTGGGGCTCTGTGATGAACCCTGTGGGACTCCGCAGGTGATTTTCGTAGGGTCGGAGAGGAAGGGTGGGAGTCTGATCCTTTGGCTTCTTCCAGTGAGGAATGATCTGCTCCAGTCCAGGGTTGTTCCTTGTATGCCTGCGTTGTGTAGTCTGACGACTAGTGTGCCATGGGAGACGGTGTCGAAGGCCGCTGATAGGTCGAGAAGGATGACTGCTGCGGAGTAGCCTTGGTCCAGGAGGGCGCGGATATCGTCTGTGGTGGCGAGTAGGGCGGTCTCTGTGCTGTGGTTGCTTCGGAATCCGGATTGGGACGGGTCTAGGACGGCGTTCTCTTCAATGAATTGTGTCAGTTTCCTATTGACTGTTTTCTCTGCAACTTTCGCTGCGAAGGGGAGTAGCGACATGGGCTGATAGTTCTTGAGGTCGGTGGTGTCAGCTGTGGGCTTCCTTAGCGGGGGTCTGACTTTTGCGCACTTCCAGTCATCTGGGAAGGTGCCTGTTTTGAAGGTGCTGTTGATGGTGCATTGTAGTTCGGGTGCGATGGCGGCTGCGGCTCTTTGGTAGATGTGAGGGGGGCAGGGGTCCGTGGGGGCCCACGAGTGGATGCTTTTCATGGTCGAGGTGGTGTGTTCGGCCGTGATCGGTGGCCAGTAGGAGACGGTGGGCTAGCTGGTGTTTCTGGGTAGCATCTGTGGCACCTAGTGGATGGTCAATGAAGTTGTCGCAGAGGTTTTTGATCTTGAGGTGAAAATAGGTTCCAGGCTTGTCGCAGAGGTCTTGGGATGAGGTGATGAATGCTTCACTGTGTGGGTTGGTGAATTCTTGAATGACACTGAAAAGTTCATTGGAGTTGGTGGAGTTGGCCAGGATTTTGTTGTGGGTGAAGTTCCTCTTGGTGGCTCTGATCTGGTTGTGGCAGTCCGTCATGGCGTCCTTGTAGGTGGTGTGGTTTTCGGTTGTCTTGGTAGTTCTCCAGTTCTTCTCCAGGCGTTTGCAGGTGTGTCTGGCTTCTTGGAGAGCGGTGGTAAACCAGGCAGATTTCCTGGGGCGTTGTCTGTTGGGGTTGTGTAGCGGGATGAGCTCGTCTGCGCAGTTGGAGATCCATGCGTGTAGTAAGCATGGGCGGATTTTGCGAATTGGCAATCCGCGAACTTGCGTATTTACGGATTCGCAATCCGCAAAATCCGCGAACTCTCGCGAATTTGCGGATTTTCCTTTTTTTTTTGTTCGCAAGGATTTCTGCCAGTTCGCGAGGGTTCTGTGCCAGTTCGCAATTGCGAACTTACTTGTCAGCTTGCAACGGCCGCGACTATGTTGTTTCTACATCTGGTTCATCATCACAGGTTCACAGCACCCTCTGTTTCACCACTGCCACCCTCTGGTACACCCATGCCACCCTCTGGTACATCACTGCCACCCTCTGGTTGGTTTATCGCTGTAGATTATGGGGGTGAAAAAAAGCAAGCACACCTGCCCTGCTTCAACTGACATGAATTAATTTGGGGTTGATTAATGTGTCACTGAATTTAAACTTCCAGTCTGGCTGGCACCTGCTTCCTTATCTGTAATTTGCTTTCTGTTGCAGTGCATTTTTTTTTCACAGGACCTTTGTGGCCTATAGTTGCAAGTAGGCAACTGAACTCTGAAGGGGCCCCTCAGGAAGCACTACAGGGAATGGTTACTAATGATAAGATTGAACTTTTGCACCTGCTGAGTGCTTTCAGTTTTGTCTGTAATTGCTTTCTGTTGCAGTGTAATTTTTTTAACAGGACCTTTGTTGTATACTTGTAGCTATTCTCTGAGCCTGCTGTGAGGGTCAGAGCAGGGTCATAGAATAGTTGCAATTAGGCAAATGAACTCTGAAGGGGCCCCTCAGGAAGCACTACAGGGAATGGTTACTAATGATAAGATTGAACTTTTGCACCTGCTGAGTGGTTTCAGTGTTGCAAAAATCCAAATATCCAGCAGCATCCACAAAAAGTAATCCTTCCAGGTCAAGATCCAAATCAAAGTGACCAGCACATGAAGAAAGCACTGGGAGGAGCCTGGTGGACAAGAACAGGAAGTTGGAGACTGTGGGGCACTTCCTTCCTCCCACCCCCACCCCCCTAAATGGACTCCTTGCAAAGAAAAAGTGCAGGCAAATGTCAACCTGAGGAGTTATTCTGATAAAAATCATAATTTTCAAGGTTTATGCTGCCTGCTGGTGGATTTCTTGTGCGAAATTGCAAATTTTGCAATCTCGCAATTGTGAGATTGTCGCTGCCCGCCGCATCTACGTGTTCGCAAGTGTTTACTCCCTCGAAATTGTATAGTATTCTAGTTGGCAAGTGCGACCAAGCAAAAAATCCGCTTCGCACGGATTTTACGAATTTTCGGCAAGTTCGCGAGAGTTCGCGGATTGCGAATTTACCGAAAATCCGCAAAATCCGCGAGCGGAACGGATTTTACGCCCATGCTTAGTGTGTAGTTCATTGTCTGCGTTGTTTGTGTCGGGTGCCCAGGTGTGGTTGTCTCGGGAGAGGGTGGAGTTAAGTTGCTCGTCGATAGCCTTGCTCCAGTTCCTTCGTGGTGGGTGTGGGGCTGGTTTGGGTGCCTTGGGTTTGTTGACGGCGATGTGTACACAGTGCTGGTTGGTCCATGATGGCTGCTTTGTGTGGCTGAATTGGACGCTGTTTCCTGCCACGAAGATGGGCACGAAGGTGTGTACTTCTCTATGGGTCGGTGTGTTGACGAGTTGTTTAAGTCCGATGCTGGCGAGGTTGTCATGAAGGATAATGCAGCTGGGGTCGCTGGGGTTGTCGAGGTGGAAGTTCAGGTCTCCAATGAGTATGTAGTTTTATGAGGTGATGGCGTGGGGTGCAATGAAGTTGGTGATGGTGGTGGCGAAGGGTGGTTGGGGGCCAGGGGGGCTGTAGATGAGGGTTCCTCAGAGTGTGGCTTTGCGGGTGGTCTGGATCTGGAAGTGCAGGTGTTCAAACAGAGGGGAAGGTTTCACTGGACGTGGTGAGGCAGAGGGTGCTCTTGTGGGGGATGGCAAGGCCCCCTCCTGAGTGGTTGAGGCGGTCTTTCCTCTGGATCTTGTATCCATCTGGGATGGCGATGCTGCTGTCAGGGGCGGAGGATGCGTTGGTCCAGGTCTCTGTGAAGAAGGCGATGTCGGGCGAGAGAGAGTCGAGTAGGTTCCAGATTTCCATGGCTTGCTTGTGTATGGAGCGTACGCTGAGGTGGATGCATTTTAGGGTGTACCCGGGCTGGCGTTGGCGGTGTTGGAGGGTGGGGTGGCGGTGAGGGTCTGGCAGCAGTGGAGGCAGAAGAACTGCCCGTGGGTCATGTTTGGGGAGGCCTGTTGGCATTCTCGAAGTCTTCCAGGGTTGAGTGCGAGGAGGGTAGTTGTGTCGTAGCGATGGGTAGTGGGAGTTCTAGGGTTCCTGTCACTGGCCGCGTCACAGACAGGCGCAGACGGGTTTGCCTTTGGCATGCCGGCGGTGCTCCCCCCGCCGTGCTGCGGCAGCCATTAAGTAGGGGATGTGGGAGGGAGGAGAGGCTGGGAGCCGGGAGCGGGGGAATTCTGGGGGAAAATTCTGGGGTGGAGGGGCCGCAGGGGCAGCAGCGGCGGTGAAAGGCGAAAGAAACAGGCAGGCACGAGAAAATTAAACAGTTGTGGAATTAGAGCAAGACACAGATGGGCACTATAAAAGTGCACAACAGGGAAAAATTAAGAAAAAACGGCTGAGAAAGGTTACGGTGGTTGCAAGCAGTCTGGTCTCAGTTGGAGCAGGCACAGGAGCAGGCAGCAGCCTCGAACCTCCCAAGGAGGAGGTCGAGGTCTGGAGGCAAGAGATGGCACAGTGGAGATGCGGGGAGAGAGTGGACCTACACCGAGGGTCGGAGGTCTTAGGAAGGGTCTAAAAAAGAGGAGTGGTAATGTGCACAATATGAGCAGGGTTTCTACTAACCATGACCCGTGGACTTCAGCAATTTTGATGTACTCTAGTGTTTATTGTGGAAAAGAGACAAGACCCGGAAAAGTCAGTGACCTTTGTAAACACTTAGATGTCATTCTTTAGGCCAAGATAGAGTTTGGTTTATTAGCATAGTTATGTTATGGGGAAGAGGGAACAATGTATGATTTCTTTGAAAAATACCATTCTGTAGTTCAGTATCCTTCAGTTAATTATGCCATCAGGCCAGGCTGTTTGTTTGATGGTGGGGATGAGTTAGCTAAGTGCAACATCAAATCTGTACTTAGGATGTTGCCAGTTAATCCGTTAAATGTTCCCATTTTAAGAATGTAATTTAAGGGTAAGGTGCTTCCTACGGGATGTGCAATTTCTTGTTGTTTATTGGAAGCCTTCAGCTCTTTCTTGCAATTATGTTTCAGCTTTTTGGGGCATAATTAGGTGCACCAGGATGGAAAAGTTCTCTACATGGTAATAGACGTGCACCCCTGCCCTGAGTGCCCAACTTTACTGATGTGTGGATCCCTAATGCTGATTTTTGTTGTCATAGGCAAACACACAGTATATTTGTGCACCATGGCATAGGCCTATCTGACAGATTTGGGATCTTGTTGGACCACGAGGGATACCCAAAGTGCTATCCTCTTAGTAATGGAAGACTACTGCCATCATCAGGCAGGAGTTAAGGCGCATGAGCACAGTGGTGGTAGAATATTGTGTAGTGATCAGTAGGAGTGAACAGGTCATTTTTAGGTCTCGCCTGAGCCAGCGCATGCGGTGCTCTGCGAGACATTTAGTTAGTGGATTTTTAAAGTGCTACAGAGGCTTTTCCTGGCCTCAAGCTTGCGGTTAGGAGTGTGTGCACGCGTGCAGCCGCCATCTGTCTTTCCTCCGTCTGGCCGTCATGGCTCATAAAGCCTTACAGCGCTCTCCGAAGCACCTCGCTCTGCCCCTCCCCCACCACAGAGCGCGTCCCTGCGATCACTTTCGCAGAAGTGCACCCGCTCACTTTTATTTTCTTCCCGCGGCCGCGTCAGTTTCATTTTATTTCGTGCCGTCATATGCTTTCAACAGGACATGAAATATTCCTTAATGTTGATCCTGAACTACCACCATATACAGATTTTTTTCACGCATACTTGCAAGTTTTGCTTTATTCAGTTGGTGTTGTTTAGTTTCATAATCGACTGCTTGTTAACAATCACTGAGTGTCTTTTTTGTTTAGTTCAGGATAGTCATTTTCGACCCGTCCCTTGATGTGAGGCAAATGACAGCCGAGGGCTTCTCGACCCTCAGGACAGATTGGCCTGCTTTTTGCAGGGAGCACCACATATTGTTGCAGAGGACAACGCACTGAGAGGATTCACTTCCTGGAGCCTTCCAGGCATCAATATTACCATTCCTTCGGAATAATTACCTGTTAGGTTCCTTGTCGTCGAAAGACTAGTACAGGGTGTTTCCCTGTATGTGTTCTTTAGCGCGACCTTACCGCCTCACCATAAGTATTATTATGTCGAATTAGCAATGGTGGAGGCAGAATGCCAGATTTGTGTTTGGGATGCGTGCCACACTTCATTTACATCCCAGTACCAAAAAGGCTTGGTTCTGTACAGAGATCAGAGCACAAGGGAAGCAGCATTGGTTGTTTTCCCCTGGAGAAGCATGAACTTGTGCAGGTACTTCAGTGTGTATACCCTATACCCGCTTAGTTGTTGGTCATGACATTTTCTGTGATGTTTAGATCTTCAGCAAGTGAAATGCAAATCCCTTCGGTAATTTGGTTGTCGATACACTAAGCACCGACAATAGTAATCTTTTTGGACACTGCTTTCAACGTGATCCTGAGAACAGCTGAAAAATGCATCTGCAAATTTGAGTTCGAAATAAAAGAAGGGCAGGCTGCCAAAAAGTCAACAAACTAAATTTTATGTGGAGGTTAAATTGGGCACATGTGGTCTGGAACACAAGTTCTTATTCATTTGCTTATTCTATACCTATCACACTCACTTTATCTTAATTTGTGTTCATTTCAAAGTACTATATTTATGTCTAACGTGGCGCTGTAGTTTATCTATATGGTTTTATGGACTTTGTCTCTAAATAAACTATCTTTGAATAGGTTGCCATGGCAGATGCAGCCCAGTCCATTGAATGGTGATGTGGGTTAGTCTGTTAGATTCGTTAGTGGTTCCAGTGATTCACTGGACCCATCCCTGTGGGAACTCAAAATTCTCCTCTCAATCAAGGGGATTCCACACAATTTTCTCGTTTCTTTTAAATGCAATTCAAATATTTATTTATGAAAGTTCATCTTGTAAGTCTTAATGTTTTCAACACATGAGGCATTATCAATATTACTTCATATCCAATGCATTTCGGGCATTCATATAGCCCTTCATCAGGGAATGATACTATTAATGAAAAACGTAAAAACATGAATGTCACTCAATATCATATATCAACATGTCATAGTAGTTATCTGTCAAATACATTCAATACATGTTGAAATAATAGAATTGCGGTGGGTTTGAAACTTACATGCCTGCTTTGATCCTAATTCATAAATGCTGTAAAAGATAATGCAACAAATCGAAAAATTAGCATCCATGTGTTTGCGTGCGTGTGTGTTTTGATCTAACTACCTGTTGTGTCGATCGTCTAATGTTTACTGACCTTTTTGGTTAGGTTAAACAGCCTCACGGTAATTTCTCCATGTGTGTCTTCGGTTCAGAAAAACGCCACTTTAAAAGTGTGCGCCATTATAGAGGTGTGGCTAGAAGTAAGTTCCGATCACGTGGTGTATTGTCACTGTAAAAAGACTATATGTGTGTTGTCGTATGTGGGAAGGCTATCGGTTTCAATTGCCTCGAAGTTCATATATCATATACTGTTATTAAAAGGTGAATGATATTACAAAATAATGGTGAGTGAAAATAAAATAAAAATGTATGTAGTGGGAGTTGACCCAGGTATGTGTGGGTTATGTGACTGGTGTTTTATGATGGTGTGCTATGAGTTAGTTGTGATGATTCAGGTAGAGTGTACATCCATATCATTAGTGATCACAGTTATTCCAATTGGCACCTTGGAAACATTGCTATAGATAACATGAAAATTCGATTCTATCATTCAGTCCATATGGCTTTTGGGTGGATAGTTTGTATATCCAAAAGTTTTCTCTCTGTAACAGGAATTTCGTATTGTCTCTTCCTTCAATTTTTGCGACACATTCTAAGATTGTAAATTTGAGTTGTGAAACATTGTGTTTTTCTTCCATGAAGTGTACAGCCACTGAGGATTTGGTGTTCTTTAGCCGAATGTTGGACTTATGTTCTGTGAGTCTGATCTTGATGCGACGTTCAGTCTTACCTATGTAGAATTTCCCACATGGGCATTTTAATGCATATATGACATTGGATGAGTCACATGTTGCGTTCACTCTGAGTTTGATTTCATAGCCCCTCATGGGGTGATTGATTTTGCTTCCTCTTATTATGTTGTTGCAATTGCCACAATTCAAGCATGCTTTAGTTCCTCTGAAAGTTTCAGTTTTTTTGGTGTAAGGTTGAATCAGTTCACCCACATTCCTTGTTCTGGTGAAAGCAAACATTGGAGGTTGTCCAAAAATGTTGTTGAAGTCTGGTTCCAGGGTCTGCAAGCGCCAATGTTTCAATATTATTTTTTTGAATTTGTTACTTGAAGTGGAAAATGTTGATACTGCTACTATTCTGGTTTGCTCTTTCCTGTCTCTTGGTTGTAACAGTTTTTTTCTGTCCAATTGGGTTATTTTGCTTTTTGATTCCTCTATAATCTGTTCAGGATATCCTCTTTGTCTGAATTTCATGCCAATTTCTTGAATCCTTTGGTCACTTTTAGTGGGGTCAGATGTGATTCTCTTGACTCTTGCCATTTGTGAAAATGGGAGGTATCTTTTGAGATTCTGTTCATGAAAGCTAGTGTTATGTTATGTTATGTTATGTTAAATTGTGTTTATATAGTGCTCGGCTACTCTAACAGAGTGTCCCGGCGCTTTCCACAGACAGCTCAAGTGTAGAACAACATAACAAGAAAAAGCTAACTCAAGAGAAGAAGACACCCACTAAACAGAAAGATTAAAAAGCCAGGTCTTCAGATTTTTCCTAAAATGAAGCAGATTTGAGGTACTGCGTAGAGCCAACGGAAGCGAATTCCACAGCTGGGGGGCCTTAAAGCTAAAAGAGTGCCCCCCGATGCGGGCTTTCCTCACACGTGGGACCACAGCAGTAAAGAGGGATTCGGAGCGCAGTGAGCGGGCAGGGCGATAGAAAGTCAGTCTCTTCTGCAGATATCCCGCACCTGAGCCAAACAATGCTTTATGCATCAGCGTCAGGGATTTAAACATGATCCGCTTCCGGATCGGCAACCAGTGGAGCGACTGCAGCAGCCCAGAGGCTCGTGCTCGCCTATGCAGACCAAAAATCGCACGGGCTGCAGAGTTTTGTACCACCTGCAGGCGCTGGACCAAGTAATCCGGAAGGCCTAAGAAAAGGGCATTGGCATAGTCTAACCTGGATCCGATGAGCGCCTGCACCGTGATCCGCCTGTGCTCCGCAGATAATAAAGGAAGAAACTTGCGGAGCATCTTCATAATGCCGAAACAGGTGCCGGACAGGCCAAGGACGTGCGCTCTCAATGAGAGCTTGTTATCCAGCTTAACGCCCAGGTTCTTGGCAACCGAAGAGGATTGTGCCGGAGGACACATAGTGGCAGGCCACCATTGCCGCCACTCGGGGTCGGTGGTACAGCCAAAGAATAAAACCTCCGACTTGCTGGAGTTGGCCTTCAGACTGTTCTGCTGGAACCATCCAAAAACCATACCCAGGCACTCCCGAATTCTCTCTCCATCAAATGGCTGATCTTTACCACATGTGAAGAGGAGTTGCGTGTCGTCGGCGTAGGACACAATCTGGGCTCCGTAAGCCTCCACCGCAGCCGCCAGAGGGGACATAAAGATGTTAAACAACGACGGGCTCAACACAGAACCCTGTGGAACCCCAACTCCCAATGGCGGCATCTCGGCGGAGCTCTGGGAAACCCAGATCGTCTGGCGGCGGCAGTCCAAAAAAGATGTAAACCATTTGAGCACCGTCCCCCTTAGGCCGATGTCACAAAGCCTAGCCAAGAGCGCCTCGTGGGGGACGGTGTCAAAGGCCGCCGACAGGTCCAGCATGATTAGCATGGCCTTGCCACCCACATCCAAGGTCTCCCTGATGATCTCTGAGACCTCCACCAACGCCGTTTCCGTGCTAAAGTGAGGACGGAAACCGGATTGGGATGGATGGAGCACATTGTTGGATTCAAGGAAGCTCGACAAGACGCCATGAACATGCTTCTCAGTGATCTTCGCCAAAGCCGGGAGAAGTGAAATTGGCCTGTAATTGGCCAGAGCCTCGGCATCAAGACCAGGCTTTTTCAGAAGGGGGATCACCATCGCCCTTTTCCAGGTGCGTGGGACACTCCCCTCCCTCAAGGAGGCATTGAGGATCGGGTTGACCAGAGGGTTCACCACCGCCGCCATCCCAGCCAAAAATTTGGCAGGGCAAGGGTCAAGTGGCGAGCCAGATTTAAGACTGGCCAACAGCGCCCGGGACGTGTCACTGGAGACCGGTGGAAAGTCTGCCAGCACTGCCATCGACGTGGACGATGTTCCATGTCCTGCCCCGGGGCCGCAACAATCCTCCTCCGAGCTCTCCAAGAAGGAGGCCTGAATCGCCTTAATCTTGTCGGTGAAAAAAGTGCAAGGTCACACGCCCACGCATCTGATGGTACTAGCGGGGGTGAGTAGGAGCTCGGGGTCGTGAACTCCTTCACGATTGTAGTGTAATGCAACATGTTGTTCCTATCGGTGTTTTTAACAAAAAGATCAGTTTCAAATCCTTTGTCGGTGAGGTTGACTCTGACATCCAAGAATGTCACTGTTGTGTTGGATATCTCCCATATTAGTCGTATTCTTTCATCTATCTCGTTAAATTCAGTTAGGGCTGTTTGTAGATCTTCCTTTGAACTTTTCCAAACAATGAATATGTCGTCTATATATCTTGTGAATAGTTTAAGATTATCTTGCCATTTGGTTTTAGATAGTATGTGTGTTTCCTCATATTCCTTCATGAATAGATTCGCATAGACCGGCGCTGCCGAATTACCCATAGCCGTGCCCACGAGTTGTTGATACCATGTGTCCTTATACTTAAAATAGCTTTGGTATAATGAGAAGATCATCAATTTCATGAGAAATGTCGGAAAGGCAACATTTAAATTGGTGTTCATTAGAGGTTTTTCAATGGCCTCAATGCCTAAAGAGTGTGGTATAACCGTGTACAGGGAATGTACATCTGCTGTGCAGAGAATCAGTTGTTCATCTGGTTCTATGTTGATTGTTTCCAGCTTTAGTAAAAAATCGGTTGTATCCTTCAAGTACGTTTTCATGCCTTTGACGGATGGTTGTAGATATTTGTCTAATAGTTGACCTATTGGTTCATGCAGGCTGCCCCTAGTAGAGACAATGGGTCGTAGAGGAGGATTAGTTAAATTTTTATGTATTTTTGGTACCATTCTTAACGTTGGACTTTTGGGGTTGTCCTTGATAAGAAATGTTCTTGTTCGATCATTGATGGTGCCCATTTCATATGCCTTTTCTATGATCATCCTGAGATTTTGCATATATTCCATAGTGGGATTGATGTCTAGTTTCATGTAAGTGTTGGTATCCATGATGTGTTCATTGACTTTGTCTTCGTACATCTGGTGGTCCATAATGACTATGGCACCTCCTTTGTCAGCTTTGGTGCAAATAATCTCTTGTTTGTTTGACAGTTTTCTTAAGGTATCCAGATCTTTTTGTGTGATGTTCTGTCTCCCACGTTGACGGCGTTTTATGTTTGAGAGATCCTGTTTGACCATTTTCTCAAAAATGTCTAAGGTTTTATGGCTGATGGGTGCCTGAAATGAACTTGGAGGTCTTAGTCCCTGCAATTGATCAGTTTCCTGTGTTGTAGAGTTTGGCAACACATTATCAAAGAAATTACGTAGGTGTGCTTTTCTCATTAGCTTGAAAAAACTAACTTCCAGCTCTAAGTTGTCTGTGTTGGAGGTTGGTACAAAGGATGTTCCCTTTTGGAGTAAACGTTTCTCATGAGTGTTTAGTGGATAATTACTGATATTTATCACTAGTTATTCTGTACTCTCTTCTCCCTGTCTTTGTTCACTCCCGTTATGCTCCTCGTGGTTGGTCGTTCTTTTTCCTTCTCTTTTTCTTTTAGTCTGTCCTCGCCTGGGTCTCCTTTTTGTGATTGACCTTGTTCTAAAAAAGGATTCTGTTCTATTTGTCCTTCAGTGGTTGGTTGTTCTGCTTGTTCAGTATCAGGTCTTATTATTGGTTGGGGTACACTGGTACTAGGTCGTTCAATTTGTTTGGTTGGTTGAGGTGCTCGTCTAGTTCTTTGTATTGTATCACTATCTGATGAGGACGTTTCCGTGTGAGATGTATATGATTTATTAGCTCGTTTGCGAGCATATACCTCTGCCCAAGTGTATACTTCTCCAAGACGATAGTCTAAGGTGTCCCTTTTGTATTTTTGATTTTTTCTCTCATTGATGTCTCTAGTGTGTTTATCCATTTGGGTTTTTATATCCTCCAAAGTTTTTTCAAGTTCCTCCTTAGACATCATATCCGATAGTTCGGTTGATACTTCAGATATTTCTTTTGATAGTTCCTCTAAAATCTCTGATAGCTCCTCTATAATTAAGAGAATAAGGTCCAGGGAGCACTTATTAAGCATTTCATACCATTTTTCTTGGAATTTCTTTGAGTTCTTACAGAGAGAAGGTTTGAGGGCGATTCTTAGGCCCCGTGGTATGCGTAAGTTCCGATGATATTTAATCAATGTGCTAGCATGCATTTGTTGATTGATTCTCCTTTTGAATAGGTAGATTAATTGTTTTACATTATGTTCCTTGGTGCGGGTATTGGATTCCTGTGAAAGTTCATCCCGTATCAGGGCATATATTCAATCAGCTTCATCCGATTTGAATGCAAAAGTGGAGGCTCTGGCCTCTGTGCTTTTAGAAATTTCATCATAATTACTCATATTGGATGATATTGCGTGCTATCCGTCCTTTGAGGGTTAAGAAATTTGAAATGATTTAAGTTGGATGGGTGCACAGCTCTTTTAATGTCTTTTGGATATTTTGTAAAGGTTTAGGGTTCTCCACACGTGACGTCACGACCCCTCTGACGTTCTTGAAATAAATGCGTTAGTGGTTCCAGTGATTCACTGGACCCATCCCTGTGGGAACTCAAAATTCTCCTCTCAATCAAGGGGATTCCACACAATTTTCTCTTTTTTTTTAAATACAATTCAAATATTTATTTATGAAAGTTTATCTTGTAATTCTTAATGTTTTCAACACATGAGGCATTATCAATATTACTTCATATCCAATGCATTTCGGGCATTCATATAGCCCTTCATCAGGGAATGATACTATTAATGAAAAACGTAAAAACATGAATGTCACTCAATATCATATATCATCATGTCATAGTAGTTATCTGTCAAATACATTCAATACATGTTGAAATAATAGAATTGCGGTGGGTTTGAAACTTACATGCCAGCTTTGGTCCTAATTCATAAATGCTGTAAAAGATAATGCAACAAATCGAAAAATTAGCATCCATGTGTTTGCGTCCTTGTGCGTTTTGATCTAACTACCTGTTGTGTCGATCGTCTAATGTTTACTGACCTTTTTGGTTAGGTTAAACAGCCTCACGGTAATTTCTCCATGTGTGTCTTCGGTTCAGAAAAACGCCACTTTAAAAGTGTGCGCCATTATAGAGGTGTGGCTAGAAGTAAGTTCCGATCACGTGGTGTATTGTCACTGTAAAAAGACTATATGTGTGTTGTCGTATGTGGGAAGGCTATCGGTTTCAATTGCCTCGAAGTTCATATATCATATACTGTTATTAAAAGGTGAATGATATTACAAAATAATGGTAAGTGAAAATAAAATAAAAATGTATGTAGTGGGAGTTGAACCCATGTATGTGTGGGTTATGTGACTGGTGTTTTATGATGGTGTGCTATGAGTTAGTTGTGATGATTCAGGTAGAGTGTGCATCCATATCATTAGTGATCACAGTTATTCCAATTGGCACCTTGGAAACATTGCTATAGATAACATGAAAATTCGATTCTATCATTTAGTCCATATGGCTTTTGGGTGGATAGTTTGTATATCCAAAAGTTTTCTCTCTGTAACAGGAATTTCGTATTGTCTCTTCCTTCAATTTTTGCGACACATTCTAAGATTGTAAATTTGAGTTGTGAAACATTGTGTTTTTCTTCCATGAAGTGTACAGCCACTGAGGATTTGGTGTTCTTTAGCCGAATGTTGGACTTATGTTCTGTGAGTCTGATCTTGATGCGACGTTCAGTCTTACCTATGTAGAATTTCCCACATGGGCATTTTAATGCATATATGACATTGGATGAGTCACATGTTGCGTTCACTCTGAGTTTGATTTCATAGCCCCTCATGGGGTGATTGATTTTGCTTCCTTTTATTATGTTGTTGCAATTGCCACAATTCAAGCATGCTTTAGTTCCCCTGAAAGTTTCAGTTTTTTTGGTGTAAGGTTGAATCAGTTCACCCACATTCCTTGCTCTGGTGAAAGCAAACATTGGAGGTTGTCCAAAAATGTTGTTGAAGTCTGGTTCCAGGGTCACAACTCAAATTTACAATCTTAGAATGTCTCGCAAAAATTGAAGGAAGAGACAATACGAAATTCCTGTTACAGAGAGAAAACTTTTGGATATACAAACTATCCACCCAAAAGCCATATGGACTGAATGATAGAATCTAATTTTCATGTTATCTATAGCAATGTTTCCAAGGTGCCAATTGGAATAACTGTGATCACTAACTCATAGCACACCATCATAAAACACCAGTCACATAACCCACACATACCTGGGTTCAACTCCCAGTACATACATTTTTATTTTATTTTCACTTACCATTATTTTGTAATATCATTCACCTTTTAATAACAGTATATGATATATGAACTTCGAGGCAATTGAAACCGATAACCTTCCCACATACGACAACACACATATAGTCTTTTTACAGTGACAATACACCATGTGATCGGAACTTACTTCTAGCCACACCTCTATAATGGCGCACACTTTTAAAGTGGCGTTTTTCTGAACCGAAGACACACATGGAGAAATTACCGTGAGGCTGTTTAACCTAACCAAAAAGGTCAGTAAACATTAGACGATCGACACAACAGGTAGTTAGATCAAAACGCACACGCACGCAAACACATGGATGCAAATTTTTCGATTTGTTGCATTATCTTTTACAGCATTTATGAGTTAGGACCAAAGCAGGCATGTAAGTTTCAAACCCACCGCAATTCTATTATTTCAACATGTATTGAATGTATTTGACAGATAACTACTATGACATGATGATATATGATATTGAGTGACATTCATGTTTTTACGTTTTTCATTAATAGTATCATTCCCTGATGAAGGGCTATAGGAATGCCCGAAATGCATTGGATATGAAGTAATATTGATAATGCCTCATGTGTTGAAAACATTAAGAATTACAAGATGAACTTTCATAAATAAATATTTGAATTGCATTTAAAAGAAATGAGAAAATTGTGTGAAATCCCCTTGATTGAGAGGAGAATTTTGAGTTCCCACAGGGATGGGTCCAGTGAATCACTGGAACCACTAACGCATTTATTTCAAGAACGTCAGAGGGGTCGTGACGTCACGTGTGGAGAACCCTAAACCTTTACAAAATATCCAAAAGACATTAAAAGAGCTGTGCACCCATCCAACTTAAATCATTAGTCTGTTAGATTGTCAGAAACTTTGTAACAAGTAAATGTCTAAGCTTCTCCCCTATTTGCTCATTTAATTAAAACAAAGTTTGGTCAATCCAGAGATCTAAATGTCAGACCTCAGTTTAACTTGATATGTTTGCATCTTAAAAATGCGTTACAGCTATTGCATAGTGTCCAACATTCCTGCAGTGCAATTGTAACTGGTGCAAGAAATGTATCTTACGTGGCTTCACAAAGCGTGTATCCTTTTCCAGTAGCCAATGACGGGAATTCAAATCTGAAAGGAACTGTAATTTTTGTTATAGACTCCTTCTCTTGCCCTGCTGATGTGGCAATAGTATTGCATATTTGTTACATGTTGGATAACTGGTATTAACAAGCATTGGCATAGCCAATAGGTCTCGCTTTTGGGACCTTATAAATATTTAATTATGCCGCACAATATCCTTGGTGCAACAACATCCACTGTTGCATGGCTAAACACTTATAAGGTCCCAAAAGCAAGACCTATTGGCTATGCCAATGCTTGTTAACCTGTGTTACTGGAGTGAGGCCTACAAGCTCACTCATGCCTAAAGTTCCATTGCTGTGTGCATAACTCACCCTTGGACTACATCCGATTAGTCAGAAGTGCTGCACAGCTCAGGAGTGGTGTATCTGTGCTGGGTGTATGTGGCCTGGGAAAGGTGCAAAAAATAGATAGTGCAATACTGAGCAGTACGTGCATGGTGTATGCATGTGCTGGATATGCAAATGCATTTTTTCCTATGAGCGGTATAGGAACTGAAGGATGTAGTGCTGTGAAGTGCATGCATGTTAAATGCATGTGCTAGTTGTAGGTGTACCTGTGAATGGTACAATATATAAAGTATCCACTGTGTGCATGTTAAATGCATATGCTGGATGTATGGGTGCCTGTGAGTGGTACAATACATGGAGGATGCAGATGCAGTACTGGGCAATGCATGTATGCGGTATAAATGCACTAAGTGTATTTGTGCCTGTGCATGGTACAATACATGGAGGGCCTTAGGTTCCATTTTGGGAGACCCATATCTGCATGGTGAAACATGGAGAGGTGGTAAAGAAATCCTTCTAGACATTTGTGTATTGCTGAAAGCTGGGTGGGGCACAGGCTGGAGATTGGAGGACCAGGCCTCCCTGTAGGAAAGTAGGGTCTTTCTGACATGGTCGCCCCCACTTTGTGCCTGCTGTCAGTGTGTTTAGACTGTAGTACACTGGGATTCTGCTAACCAGGACCTCAGAGCCAGTGCTCTTTCCTCTAAATTTACTGATAAGTACTTTGTACAGCCCACAGTTGGCACACTGGTGTACCACTGCAAATCCCTAGTACATTTTACTAAGGTACCCAGGACATTGAATGGGCATTATGCTCCTGCACCTTCTGGATGACTATGCGTGGTTTGGACTCTGTCTCCTCTCGCCTTAGGTGCTCCATATCTTGAATCCATGCCTGGTTTCCATCGAACTGGTCCATGGGTCACGATGGCAGCTGAACTTCTGAAGATCCGCATTGGCTCCAACGGGCTGTCCCGACACCACTTCACACCTGTGCACCTGGACTCCCTGGTGTAGGTATTCTACTTCTATGGGTTTCCACATGTGGGGGTGCTCTCCATCCTCCTTGCTTCCAAAGGGTTTCCTCTGGGGCCTCTGGGATGGGTCCTGAAACATGAAAATCCTGACCGCAACTTCCCCATGTTATCTAATGAACACTGACCTGGGTTATCACCTCTGCACACAGCCACTAGGGACTCTTATCTATTTACCTTTCTTAATTTCGTGCTTCCCCTGGCCTTCAGATCCTTGGGTGGTAGTCTTGGTTAGGTACCCCGTTGGCATTCCACTTACTTAGTATATGGTTTGATCCTCCTATAGGGGCCTATGTGTTTTTGTGTGCTTACTTACCTGTTTTAGTGCTGTATTTGTTGTGTTTGCATAACCCTGGGTAGGAGATATACCAAAGTAGTTTACTGTTGGTGTGTAAGAAATACTACTGTATTTTTCTAATACTCGTGTGGTTCTTTCTTGTTTGATTCTCACTGACTGACTTGTGTGGTAAATGCATCCACTTTACTCCCTCATGGATAAGCAGTACGTGCATGGTGTATGCATGTGCTGGATATGCAAATGCATTTGTTCCTATGAGCGGTATAGGAACAGAAGGATGTAGTGCTGTGAAGTGCATGCATGTTAAATGCATGTGCTAGTTGTAGGTGTACCTGTGAATGGTACAATATATAAAGCATCCACTGTGTGCATGTTAAATGCATATGCTGGCTGTATGGGTGCCTGTGAGTGGTACAATACATGGAGGATGCAGATGCAGTACTGGGCAATGCATGTATGCGGTATAAATGCACTAAGTGTATTTGTGCCTGTGCATGGTACAATACATGGAGAGCCTTAGGTTCCATTTTGGGAGACCCAGATCTGCATGGTGAAACATGGAGAGGTGGTAAAGAAATCCTTCTAGACATTTGTGTATTGCTGAAAGCTGGTTGGGGCACAGGCTGGAGATTGGAGGACCAGGCCTCCCTGTAGGAAAGTAGGGTATTTCTGACATGGTCGCCCCCACTTTGTGCCTGCTGTCAGTGTGTTTAGACTTTAGTACACTGGGATTCTGCTAACCAGGACCTCAGAGACAGTGCTCTTTCCTCTAAATTTACTGATAAGTACTTTGTACAGCCCACGGTTGGCACACTGGTGTACCACTGCAAATCCCTAGTACATTTTACTAAGGTACCCAGGACATTGGTACACCAGGTGTCTCCCATGGGCTGAAGCAGATATTGTACCATAAATGGCTTGAAGAGAGTGAGTTGTTGCAATGAACTACTCGATACTATAATTTCTCAGTTATATGCCTGTTAACTTCAAAAGGGTGGTGAAGACTTGGCTTTTCGCCAATTGTTAGACCCTTCCACTTGCTTACTCCCCCTTGCTGTTTTAGCGCTGGGACATCCCATTGCTGGGACAGCCATGTGTTCTATAAATATTTTAACGTAGCATAACATAACATAATATGGGAGCCCATACAAACTGTGTCTGCAGGTCTGCTATTGTAGCCTGCGTGAAATGGTGCATACACCTTTTCACTCCAGATATAAGGTTTACCTTATATCCCAGCCACTGCGCTTAAAATATATAAGTTACCCTTAAGGGTGCATTGTTCAAAGTGTGAGGGCTCCATGAATGAGCAGAGGCACCACTACAAACCTCAGACCCTATTCTTTGGGCTTTTAAGCGAGGGGAAAACATTTTAAGGTATGAAGTGGACGCTGGAAAACTCGAGATGTCCAACTACATAATGGCTTCACTGAACCTGGCCACGTTTGGTATCAAACATGTTGGAATCATGCAACTACATTGATTCCAGTGTTAGTTGCATGATACCAGGTAGTGGGGGGGGGACCTTGGAGGAGCCTCCCATGTCTACCTCTGTAGCCTTGCAGGGTCAATCAAGCCAGTGCTGCCGCCGACCCCAGACACTGTTCTGCCCTCCTGCTGATTAGCCTAACTTGGGCAGGGGAAGGCAGAACAACATATTTCCTGTAGAGGAGAGGTGGGGGTGCTCCCAAGTGCCACCAGACTTCTTTGAAGGCCACATTTGGTGCCCTGCTTGCATAAACTCATTTCAGTTCAGGAGCCCTTAGTTCATGCTCTAGCGTAAAACTACACAAAGGACAGGGAAGTGACCCTCTTGTCCAGCAACTCCCCCAGGGAGGTGCCCAAAGCTCTACCAGGCGGCTGCTTGATTCTGCCAGCTTGAAAGCAAGATAATCAGAGGCCCATTGGAGCATCTGACTGGTCAGACCGGTAGAGGAGCATCCCTGACCCCCACTTTTAGGTGGGTCACCGCAGAAGACCTCTAGCTCCCTTCCTAGGTTACTTTAAGGGCTCCCCTGAGAGTAGGGCCCTAGATTCGCCTGGACCAAGGATTCCTCTGCAAGACTCATCTTCGGGATCCTCCACAAGACTCTTCTGCTCCTGGACACTGGACTCTACTGTTGGGCTGTGCCGAACTCATGACAAGGCAGCTTCTGATAGGAAGGCTGTAATTTCTTTTCTGTGCTTTGCACCTATCCTGCAACATCCATCGCTGTGCATCCTCCAATATCACAAGGACTCTATGTGCATCAAGGACAGCTGAAAGGAAACTCCCTTGGAGAGGAGTCACTCCCCTGCAGCTGTAGGCATCTAAATGACAATGACAGGTTAGTGGATCCTGTTGCCCCACAGATTCTTCAAGGCTCTACAACAGAGGTGATGGTTTGGGAGTTTCCCCCAGGCCTGGCCTGTCTTCTGTGTAACTTGGAAGACTGCAATCACTCTTGCAGCAACTGGAACTGGTCCCCTGTGCACCGCGTCTGTCTGCCATTGCCAAGGCTTGTTGACTCTCCAGTCTGAACATGTTCGAGCTCCAAGAAGCGCCAGCCTCAGGCATCACTCTACTGCAAATGCCACATCCTCACTATCTCATGCGAGGTCAGCCTCTATTTTCTTTGTGCTTCTGAGGCCTCCCTATGACTACCTATGCCTGCTGCCAGAGAGTCCCTTTCACGTCTTCCATCTATTCCTGATGGCTCTCCTGCTTCCTGAGAGCCAGCCCTAACTTACCTGTGCTGGGCGAATTTTCTGGACCTTGCTGCTCCTCCTTTCTGCAACTCTTCCTACAATGCATCTGCTGCATTTGCTAAGGCTTTTTGATGTTCCTGGTGGCCTCTGACCCTCCTGCAATTCGGTGACCATTGTGGGACGGCTCATGGATGGCTCCTGTGATCCTGCATCTTCGCCTGGCTTCCACAGCTGCAAATTCTAAATCTCCTTCCTACCATGAACTGCCCCAAGAAGGGTGGGCATTATGCTCCTGCACCTTCTGGATGACTATGCGTGGTGGACTCTGTCTCCTCTCGCCTTAGGTGCTCCATATCTTGAATCCATGCCTGGTTTCCATCGAACTGGTCCATGGGTCACGATGGCAGCTGAACTTCCGAAGATCCGCATTGACTCCAACGGGCTGTCCCGACACCACTTCACACCTGTGCACCTGGACTCCCTGGTGTAGGTATTCTACTTCTATGGGTTTCCACATGTGGGGGTGCTCTCCATCCTCCTTGCTTCCAAAGGGTTTCCTCTGGGGCCTCTGGGAAGGGTCCTGAAACATGAAAATCCTGACCGCAACTTCCCCATGTTATCTAATGAACACTGACCTGGGTTATCACCTCTGCACACAGACACCTAGGGACTCTTATCTATTTACTTTTCTTAATTTCGTGCTTCCCCTGGCCTTCAGATCCTTGGGTGGTAGTCTTGGTTAGGTACCCCTTTGGCATTCCACTTACTTAGTATATGGTTTAATCCTCTTATAGGGGCCTATGTGTTTTTGTGTGCTTACTTACCTGTTTTAGTGCTGTATTTGTTGTGTTTGCATAACCCTGGGTAGGAGATATACCAAAGTAGTTTACTGTTGGCGTGTAAGAAATACTACTGTATTTTTCTAATACTGGTGTGGTTCTTTCTTGTTTGATTCTCACTGACTGACTTGTGTGGTAAATGCATCCACTTTACTCCCTCATGGATAAGCCTTAGCTGCTCTTCACAGCTACTTATGAAAGCTTTAGTTATCAGGGACCTCTTACACTAACACTAAGGGTTGTCTGGACCAAGTGCAAGGTGCATCACCAATAGGATTACACAATATACTGAGTCGTCCTCCTACACTCCCCTATACCATTAAAAAGGTGCTCTTTTGTTCAATGAGAGGTAACAAGGAAGGGGCCTGAGCACATCTTCTGGAGAAGATTGGGCTGGGGGCTCGGTGCTAACATTTTGATGCGCCTTTCATTGTGGCTGACATTCAGGTGTGAGCTCTAGTCACTCCCAAGGCCTATGTTGTGGGGCTATCAGCTTCGGAGTCACTCCTGTTGCAACAGACACTTTTTAAGAGGAAGAACAAGCAAAGAGGTGGGTACTTCAAAAGATACAGAACCCAAGCATAAAACTTCAAAGACTCTGATCCTAAATCATATCTGGTGTGTGGAAATGGACTATTAGAAGTGGAGGTTTAGACCACAAAAATTGTCATCTGCCAAGCAGTTGGACGGCGTGCATGAGGAGGGGAAGCTGTGCAAGTCTTCTGCCTGTGACCAGGACTGGGGGATAAGCAGGCCTGCTAGCCTCCTTGCTGGTTTAGGGGCATCATCCAAGGAATCCAAGGCCACCTGCCCTGAAGCCTGAGCACCAGCACTTGCCTGCTTGCCAAGACCAATATGCCCTGTGAGGAAGGGGAGAGTGTTGTAGGGAACGAGGTCCTGTGAGGAGTCGTGCTGAGTGGACTTCCTGTGTGAGGTGTGAGTAAACAGGTACTGCACCAATCGGGTCAATGCTCATGTGCAAGACAGAGTCGACAACTCTCGTGTGTCAGGAGAGGGGCGCCGTGAACAGAACCGTGTGTCGCTCTGCACCATTGGACAGGAGCCCTGCGTATTAGCAGAGTGTCAATCCCGTATGCCTTGAGAGCTGCCAGAGAAAGACTGCTGTGCAGAAATGGGTCGTAGCCCTGTGCGTCAGCAGAGCTGTGACCCCATGTGCCAGGAGAGCTCGCCGTTGGAAGACTGCCATTTGGAATGGGGCTGGAGCCCTGTGAGGTAGTGAAGCAGCGACCCCTTATGCCAAGAGAGCGGTTGTAGAAAGTATCACTGTACTGATTGAGCCTAAGTCCATGGACTGTGAGTTTCAGTGACCCCCTTATGCCAGAGAGGGTCACGGGGAGCACCAAAGTCTGCAATTGGTTTCTGCCCTTCTAGGGAAGTGAGGATGCTGGGGGAGCAAAGACATGCAGGTGAGAGACCCAGGACCGGATCATCATAGACACTTCGCATCAGAAGCCGAAAGAACAGTTACTCCGCAGGAGGGTTCTCAGGAAGCCTCCAGTCACTTCAGGAGCATGATTGCAAGTGAGAGATTCTACAACCACTAAATGCAGCTACCTGGTCCAGGTGCGGCCTCTTTACCTGAACTTGGCTGCATTGTCTGTGAGCGCCCGCAGGTGGGGTACACTTAGAGATTGCAAAAGCTTCCCTCCTATGGGTGCAGATAAGACTGGTTTTGGGACTACTGGCCCCAGGGGAACCTGATGCAAGTAGTGCTGCATGGCTAGAACACTGTTGACTTCAATAGGGCATTTTCTGGATGTTAGCAATAGTCAATGGGGAATAATCACTAACTGGGTAATTGACTGTGAATGTCATATTCTTCCTTTGTGTTTGTTAACAGTAAAAATAAAATACTTTCCTTTTTTCATAAAAGTTAATATTTTGATGTATTGCTGCTGCATACATTTTGAGTTGTGAACCCATGTTCGCTTCTCTGTATCCCCACCTGCCCCTCGCCGAAGAGGCCTTGTACTACTCAAACAACTCCAAGCTGGGGGTGAAGTAGACCTGGGCAGAGTTCGCCGAGTTCATGGATTCTGCCATGCCAACCATCCTGGACTGCCCGTATTGAGAAATCTCACCGGAATTTGGTCTGCAGTAAGATTTTCCTCACTCGCCAACTTAACGCTGGTGAGTACGACCAAGGGAAAAACTCTGTGCTCTACTCGGAGCGTGTAGTGGGAAAAACTCCTCAAACTACGCGAGCAGAGTGAAATTTCATTCCCAGGCCTAGAGAGAAGTACAGATCGGGTACTTGAGCCATTTACTCAGAATCCATTGTTGGTCGGGCCCTTGGACATCAGGAGTAAAAGTCTTTGTTCCCCACAGTTGGACCGAGTAGACCCTGTCTCCCGGAAGCCATCTGAAAGAGGTTCTGACAGGGCGACACATTATCTGGATTATTTTCTGTTTGTATGAGCTTGCAGTTCTAGTTCTGTAAGCTGCTTTTAATACAGTTCCATCAAATTGCAGAGACTTTGGGAGTTCCTATAGTTCTTGAGAAGAATAAAGGCCAGTCAGTGTTTTGATTTTTTTAAGGTATCAAACAGGATAATGTTTTAACCCAGGCTAGTTTGCCAAAGGCAAGAAGAGGATTTCGGAGCCAGATACTTCATGGCTACTCGGAACTTCTACTCCGTTGAAGCCCCGCATTTAACAACCATGCGCAGCGCTTAAACTCTTCTTAATCAGCTGATTGAGCTATCTCCTGAAATCAGAAGTCTGGGTGCATCTGCTGTACTGGCAGCCGTTCCACCCGGAAGCTGCAACGCCGGGATATCAGCAGAAATTCGCGCCCAGCGATATTGCCTCAATATGGTGCCTGTGATGGAACAGACCCGCGTTTCGTAGTATCGGAGCGGAGACTGCATCATGGGGTACCAATCAATGCAACCTATTCCTGATTAGCGCCAAAATTGGGGGTTCTACTACCTCCTTCCCGGGTGGACGCCTGCAGCTGAAATTTACCAGTTACACAGCAGGCACAGGCCTGAACATTGGATCTTCTCACAACACGATTATGGCGAGCCTCCATCCGCCCATGTCCGCTGGTGTGTAACACGCTTCATGTGATAAGCAACCATCGGCCGCAGCGGACAGGCCGGATAGCTTACTCGGAGCCCAGAGACACTTGTTGCTGACGATTGGGGTGAGCGCCCCCCCCCTGCACGAGGCAAATTGGTGGCTCCCACCATGCTGCCCACCGTAATGGGAGATGTGTCTCAGTGCGCGTACAGGGTCTGTGCTACGCCTCAAGCGCCTTGGGATTCCGGGGAGATCTAGTGTCCTTTTTAATTAACTAATGGGAGACTGGTCCTTCCCTCCCTGTTATGTTATTTCGTTCTTGGCACACTCATGGTGTGGGTAAGGGTTCCAGAATGCCTGACCCCAACATGGCCGACAGTGGTGACTCATTTTCTCCCTTACTGAACTTTTACCTTCTCAACACTCCCAGGATGCCTGACCCCGACATGTCCGACAGTGGTGACTCTTTTTCCCCCTTACTGAAATCTTACTTACTCAATCCTTCCAGGACTGGGACTGACCTCAAGAGGACGTCTGGAATTCTTTTGGGCCACGGCTCCACCCCTGCACTTTTCTGGCAATTTCTGAGTACACATGACTTCTATCCTGTCAGCGGTGTCCGAGCATTATGTCCGATGCCCGGTGGAGCTGCTCTGTTCAGCTAATGAGGAGATTGACCTGGGTTCACCCCTTAACCGTCACCTGCCCAGCCGGACCTTGGGCACAGTTTCTCCCCTTCCCCCTGTCTCGCCCACCCCTTCCCTCATTGTATTTCTGCCGTTCTGCTTTTTCCTTGTCTCCTTTCTATCCATCTTCCTGACTGATTCCCGTTGGAGTCTCCTTGAGAGCTATTGGGTAGACTGGCTCGGGATTACCTCCCTGGCCATCACCTACCCATGCGGTCTTTGGGATGACTTTCCCCTCTGTCTCTTATTCCGTCATCCCCCTCATCCTCTCCCTTCTAACTCCCCCTCTCCCCCTTCCCTCTCTACTTGTCTCTCCTTCTCTCCCGTTAATGTCTCATACATTTGATGCAACTTGTAATTATCATTATTGTTGTAACTTTGTTGACCTTATGTTAAGCATTCAGATACCTACGGGTCTAGCCAGCGTTATATAAAACTGTTTAAATAAATGAAGGCAAAAAATAGAAGCGATACTGGTGATGCTGAATGAAACTGTTGAGGCCTGTCGGATGGAATGGATGAAAGTTCAAGCTTGATTGGGATGTTTGAATTTTGTGCGTAGGGTCTTTCAGGCAGGGAGGACATTTTGTAGGCCGTTGGGCTTTGCGATGTCTAGGTCATAGCTTCCACATGACAGGGTGAGATTGTCTGCAGGGGTGTGGATATATATTTATTAGGTTTTTAAATGGTGTGACAATGTTGTCCTTGGAGGATGAGGTGCTATGTCAGGTTCAGCTATTCTTTAATGCAGAAGGAGCAGATGGCTTTGGGAGAGAAAGTGGTATTCAAAGCATTAGTCTGATAAATAAATTTCATACCCTGCTTTGGTCCACATCTGGTGGCCAGAGAAGTTGGGACCTCTTCAGAATCCTGTGAGAAAGGCAAAAAATGTAGGAGCTGTGATTGATGATAAATGTAATTTTGGAAACCTGGCAAACCAACGCTGTTGTTTCTTCCTCATTCAACACTCTAAGGATGAGCAAAAACATTCGTCCATACATTCCATCAGATGCAAAGAAAAACTGTAATCATAGCTCAAGTCAAGTCAAGTCAAGTTTGAAATTTGTATAGCGCACTACACACCCAGAGGGTCTCAAGGCGCTTGAGGGAGGGGGGTACTTTACTTATCGAATATCCAAGTTTTTAGTTGTTTTCTGAAGGAGAGGTGGTTCTGTGTAAGGCGGAGGTGGGTGGGGAGAGAATTCCAGGTTTTGGCCGCTAAGTAGGAGAAGGATCTTCTCCCCATGGTGGATCTTTGGATGCGTGGAATTGCGGCGAGGGCTTGATTGGACGATCGTAGTTGGCGGGTGGGGGTGTAAAAGGACAGGCGTGTGTTGAGGTATTCGGGTCCTAGGTCGTAGAGGGCTTTGTGTGCGTGGGTGAGGACACGGAACGTTATTCTCTTGTTGACGGGGAGCCAGTGGAGGTCTTTCAGGTGACCGGAAATGTGAGCTTGGCGGGGGATGTCTAGGATGAGTCTGGCTGAGGCGTTTTGGATGCGTTGGAGTTTTTTTCTGTAGTTTGGCTGTGGTGTTTCCGTAGTCCAGTCAACTTGTGACCAGTGCATGGGTGACCGTCTTTCTTGTTTCGGTTGGGATCCAACGGAAGATTTTTTTGAGCATTCGTAGGATGTTGAAGCATGATGATGAGAAGGCGTTGACTTGTCTGGTCATCGAGAGGGAGGAGTCCAGGATGAAGCCCAGGTTACGTCCGTGGTCTGTTGGTATGGGTGCGGGTCCCAGAGCCGGTGGCCACCATGAGTCGTCCCAATCGGAGGGGGATGATCCTAAGATGAGGACTTCCGTTTTGTCCGAGTTCAGTTTTAAACGGCTGTTCTTCATCCACTCGGCTACTTCTTTCATGGCTTCGTGTAGGTTGGTTTTGGCGGTGTTTGGGTCTTTGGTGAGGGAGAGGATCAGCTGGGTGTCGTCAGTGTAGGAGATGATGTTGAGGTTGTGTTGGCGCGCAATGGATGCGAGAGGACTCTTGTATACGTTGAAGAGGGTGGGACTGAGTGATGATCCTTGTGGTACGCCGCAGATGACTTCGGTGGCCTCTGATCTAAAAGGGGGGAGGCGTACTCTCTGGGTTCTTCCGGTGAGGAACGAGATGATCCAGTCCAATGCTTTTCCTTGTATTCCGACGTTGCTGAGGCATTGTATAAGGGTGCTATGACAGACTGTGTCGAAGGCTGCGGAGAGGTCAAGTAGGATGAGGGCAACTGTTTCTCCGTTGTCCAGTAGAGTTCGAATGTCGTCTGCTGCGGGCGGTCTCGGTGCTGTGTTTGGCTCGGAAGCCGGACTGTGAAGGGTCGAGGGATTTGTTGGATTCGAGGAAGGCGGCTAGCTGACTGTTGACGGCTTTCTCAATGACTTTGGCAGGGAATGGGAGGAGCGAAATGGGGCGGTAATTCTTAAGTTCAGTGGGGTCTGCTGTGGGTTTTTTCAAGAGGGCGCTGAGTTCGGCATGTTTCCAGCTTTCCGGGAAGGTAGCGGAGTTGAGGGAGCAGTTGATGACGTTTTGGAGATGGGGTGCGATAATGGAGTCTGCTTTGTTGAAAATGTGGTGGGGACATGGGTCGGTTGGCGATCCTGAGTGGATGGTGTTCATCAGGCGGATGGTGTCCTCAGTGGTGATTGGGTTCCAGGCGCAAAGGTTGATGGAGGGGGGTTTAAGTTTGGAGGTGGGTGGGGTGGACTGGTCTCCAAAGCTGTTATGTATGTCAGCGATTTTGTTGTGGAAGAACGAGGCTAGAGAGTCGCAGAGGTCTTGGGAGGGAGTGATGTCGTTGGTGCCGGCGGTGGGGTTGGTAAACTCTTTGACGATGTTGAATAGTTTCTTGCTGTTGTGGGCGTTGTTGTCGAGTCGATCCTTGAATGCAGATTTCTTGGTGGATCGGATCAGTTGGTGGTGTTTGCGGGTGGCGTTCTTGAAGGTGGCCAGGTTGTCAGTGGTAGGGTTTTTTCGTCAGGCTTTCTCGAGGGTGGGACAGATCTTCTTGGATTTCTTAAGGTCATCATTGAACCAGGGGGCTTTTTTGCTGCCTTGCTTGATTTGATGGTTTTTCAAGGGTGCTAATTCGTCAGCGCTGTGGGTGATCCATTGTGTGAGGTTGGTGGCTGCTTGGTTTGGGTCCGATGATTTGGCAGGAGGGTTTTGGTGAAGCGATGTGAAGAGCTTGTCGGTGGTAATTTGATCCAGTTTCTGCGGGGAATTGGTTGTGGGTGATTGTGGGTCGTAGTCTTTTTGTAGTTGAAGTGAACGCAGCTGTGGTCCGTCCAATGGAGAGCTGTGGTGTGAATAAAGGAGATGTGCTTGCTGGAGGTGAAGATTGGGTCGAGCGTGTGCCCGGCATAGTGGGTGGGGGTGTCAACAATTTGTTTGAGTCCGATAATGGCGAGGTTGTCCAGAAGGGTGGTGGTGTTGCTATCGTTGTTCTTTTCCAGGTGGAAGTTGAGGTCTCCCAGTAGAATGTAGTCCTCAAGCCTTATCAAAACTCGAATATTTCAACAGTTTATACATATACAAGAACAATTTGCAAAATGTTGCAGCCAGGCTGCTTCTGGGTATTCCCAAATTTCAATCAGTCTCTCTGACAATCCATATGCTTCACTGGCTTCCAATCAGGAATCACATCAAATTCAAGGCTCTCTGCATAGCCAAAAAGGCATTGCATGATGTTGGCCCTGAGTTTCTGTAGCAGGTGTTTGACTGGTACGATCCCAGCAGAAATCTGCGATCCTTTGGGCAAAAAACTATGGTTCCTAGATTCACAAGGACGAATTGTGACGGAAGAAGCTTCATTACAGGCCCAACCAAGTTTTGGAATCTTCTTCAACTGTACATCAGGGTTTTGCACTCCCTGCTTTCCTTTAGAAAGGAGCTGAAAACTTGGATTTTTAATAGCTAAGCTAGTGCCAAGTCATATACAGGTATATAAAAGCTCTGCAAAGGTATTTAACATAACATAACCGTGAGAAGGACAGAGCATTGTGTTTTTGCAGTCCTTTCCCCTGCTCATCGTGTTCGTTTTGTGAGGTTCAGCTCTGGCAAACAGGAGGGTTTCTTTTAATATTCATAATTACATGGTTGTGGCTCTGGTGAATGATCAGAAGGTGAGGGATTACATGTTGAAGTTTTTGTGGTGTCTCATGCTAGGGTGTCTAAACTATTATTTTGTCTTCAGGGCGAGGCATGTGCCAAGTAAGAACAATAATATTAAGGATGCTTTGCCTCATTCTCAGTGGTAGAGATTCCAGGGGCTGGTGCCGCACTAGATAGAGAATTTTTGAAAACAACAGTGGTCCCATGCATAAGCAATATTCTGACAGCAATCAATATAGACACAATGGAAATTATATTCGTTATGACATGTCCAGCCAGACAGAGGTCCCGATCTTTTACTTTTTGGAAAGATCAAAAACAAAATTCCTTCAACAATTCTTCGTAGTGGGGCACAAGCCTGTACCCTAACACATACAAATTGGTATGGTGAGGAAAATCACAAACAAACAGAGCAGGGCTTTTAGGCAAAAGCTTCAGATTCTTGTGATTAATAGTGTAACAGAAATTCAAATGACACCATTACAAGCATATGACACATGGTATACGTTTATAGTATATGGTGCTCAGGAAAGTCAACGGCGTTTCGATCTCACTATATAATCATGGGGATCATCATCAGGACATTAATGATGTCTAAACAGTATAAGCCTCTATAGCATAGGAAGGAAGGGGGAGAAAAAAGGCATAGAAAGAACAGATTACTAGATCTGACAATGATTGAGAGACAGAATTGCCAAGGCTGGCAAACAAGTGATAGTGAGCGTTTATAAAAAGTACTAATGTACCGGTGTTAGTGACAAAGTTGTACCATGCACTAGGTGCAAATAGGTGGTGGTCCTGAAGAGTCATTAGTGGTAATGGCGGAGTGAAGTGACCAGCCATAAAAAGAGTCTGACTATGGGCGAATTTAAGTGGGCTAGTTGGCGCGGAGATGGCAAGGCAACAGAGTTTGTGCAGAAATAAAAGTCGGCGCAATAATGAGTGCGAGTGCTACTCGAATAGACACAATGTTCCAGCATACACCGGATGGCCAATTATAGCGTGATTACATGGTGCGGGGTGACCGGCTAGAATGCGAGGCTGACTACAAAGAAAGAAACCAAGGACAGTATTTTTAATTCCGAATCGGCGAACAACCACAAACCCAGTGTTATAATAATGTCGCAGTGGCTCAGACATGCTGTCAACACACGGGCTTACCGAATACGCCCAACCTAATAAGTCAGTGCAGGGTGAAGGGAGTAGGTTAAATAGCCCGGCAATCCTGTGAATATAAAGACAGGGAGGGTTGGTTGCGCGGAGCCCATTGAATACAGGCAGTCCAAAAGGAACAACCCGGACAAGGAACGAGGCTTACCAGCAATCGGAAGCCTGGGGTGAATGCATCAGGGTGTGCTTGGTCGCGTTTCGAGGAGGGGAAGTTTTCCTAGAAGGCAAGCGAGTCGGGGAAGGACACATTCAATTACGGTTCAACCGTGTATTCATCTGAATAATTACAGCGATTCCACGAGGAGCAGACTTACCGGGTCAGTCAGCAAGCACATCTTCCTAGCAATGCAATGGCGTGCCGGTGAGGAAGTAACACAATATGTAATGGAGGAAGGCTCACGATTGGCTAGGGCTGGTCTCGTGGGGTCATGAAAATAAAGGAAGGACAACGTGGGGGCCAACTTGGAGGTGAATTAATTCATGCAGAGGAAAGTGTCAACTAAGGAACTAGTGATAGAACACGACAGGGGCACAATTAAGAAAGGTTATATAAGAAAGTATAAATAACGTGCTGTACAATTGTTATTCATCGTGAAAGAACACAAGGAACTGACATATGGCACTGGAGATTGCATATGCGGGAATTATATCAAATTAGTCCAATCCTCTTGTAGATTCAGCCCTGAGTTCAGGCTGTCTGTTCTCAGGATCCATTTGAGTTCCTCTTTGTTGAGCATTTTTGTCAAGTCACCTCCTCTTGGGGGTAAGGTCACCTGGCTGATTACAGTCCATCTGATATCGTTTTCACTGTGTCCGTTTTCACTGAAGTGTTCCACCAGTGGAGCGATGATTGTTCTGCATCTAATCCTGCTCCGATGCTGCGAGATCCGTAATTTGATCTTTTGTTTAGTCTGGCCCACGTAGATCCTATCACATGGGCACAAGATTGCATAGACCAGGTTGCAGCTGTTACAGTTCGTAAAGGTAATAAGTACGTTTCTCACATCTTTGAACACAAAATCTTTACCTTCAATACAGAAGTCACAGACAACACAAGTTCCACATTCAGAATGACCCCTCAGGGGAGGGAGTAACCAGAGGTCGTTCAGTGTGGTGTTGGCCGTTTTTGAGCAGGGAAGAGCCACCCTCACCAGTTGGTCTCTTAGGTTTTTGCTTTTTTTAAAAGCAAACATGGGTGTTTCTAGGTCTAGTGTCCCTGAGTTGAGAATATGCCAGTTTTTTAATGCTTTTTCGGATTTTGTTGGACACAGGAGAAAATGTAGTGACACTTACTAGTTTGTCAGAGGGTTTCTTGGGTCTAGGTTCTAGCCACGTCTCACGGGGACAGTACCAAGCACTTTTCATTGCGTTTTTAACCAGGTGGCGAGGGTAGCCCCTGAACCTCAGTTTAGCTGCAAGTGTGTTAGCTTCTGTGAAATAGTCTGTTTTAAGGAAACAGTTTCTCCTTAGTCTCAAAAACTGAGAGTAGGGTAGACTGTCCCTGAGGGCTCTCGGGTGGCAGCTGCTATAGCTAAGCAATGTATTCCTCTCTGTTGGTTTACGGAATAAGGACGTGAAAAGCAAACCATCCTTGTGTTGGATATATAAGTTCAGGAAAGGGAAACTAATTTTGCTGTGGTTAACGGTGAAGGTTAAGCTGTTGCAATTATTATTCAACCAATGTAAAAATAGTGTAAGCGTTTCCACAGGACCACCCCAGATAAGAAAGACATTGTCTATGTATCGTTTACACTTAAGAACCCCTTGATGGAACGGGTTAGTAGAAGGCAGGATAGTATTACATTCAATCCAGTCCATGTATATAATAGCCAGGGTTGGAGCAAAAATAGCGCCCATGGATGTACCCTTTACTTGTTGAAAATACTCATTATCAAACATGAAAAAGTTTCGCGTGAGACATATTTCAAGCAATTGTATAATGAAAAGTGTGGGTACCGTGTGTGGGCGGGGTCGGCTGTTAAGAATGTTCTCCATGATAAACAATGATTCTCATTGTGGGATGTTTGTATAAAGCGACTCAATGTCCAAGGTACATAGAGTTTCGCTTTCAGGGTTAAAGGGATGCTTCTCAATCAAAGTTATCATAAACATAATGTCCCTGACGTAGCAGTATGTAATAGGTACGAAATCTTTAAGAAAAAAGTTAACATAGTGACCAAGGGGTTCCAGATACAATAGGACGCCCAGGAGGGTTATCAGGCCGTTTATGGATCTTGGGAAGGGTATAGATAACCGGGGTCCTGGGATGAGTTACATTTAGGAAATTAAGCTCATGTTTACTGAGGAAACCTATTTCATGCGCCTCTGTGGTGATTTGTTTAATCAAGACTTGTAGTTCCTTGGTAGGGTTAGTTCGGAGTCTACAATAGTGGTCTGTATTGGAGACCTGGCGAGATAGTTCAGTTTTATAATTGTCAATACTCTGTAAGACTATACCCCCGCCCTTGCCAGCAGGCTTTATGACAAGATTGTTATTATCACGTAGTGATGAAATGACAATTTTCTCATCTAGTGTAATGTTATATGGAATAAACAAGTGAGCCTTGGCCAAGTTAGTAGTTTCCTTGAGTATAACTTTCTCAAATGTGGTGACCTCTTTGGGGATCATGTTGGAAGTGGGGGAGAAAGTAGATGGAGGTCTAAAGAGTGTGATGGTAGTCTTAGGTTGGGCTGGATTCTGATCAAAGAATACACGTAATCGAATTTTCCTGAAGAAACCCAGTAGTTCAGATTGAAGGTCGAGGAATTTAGGGTAGGTAGTGGGTACAAATTATAAAACCTTGCTAAGAATAGAAATTTCCTGGGAGGACAAGGTGTGATCAGACAGGTTAAATAAGGGAATGGTCATGTCCATAATGTCAGTGTCTGCTACCACTGGTAGAACTTGTGTCTGGTTTGTCTCTCCCCTGGGGGGTTGTACCATCTTGGTTGTTGTTTTACCCGCCCTCTCTTGGGGGGTTCTCCGCCGCCCTCTCGCTAAAAAATGGGGGTTTGGATTGCGTGTGGCGGTGCTTGGACCTTCACCGGAGTCTGAATTGTCTGAGGAGTCGACAGATGAGTCAGTAAATCCTACAATAGTATTCCTTCGATTGAAGCGGCCCCAGGGTCTGGGATTCTGTGGATTTTGATTGAAGTTACGATTAATGTAAAAATATTTTTGGAGGTATGGGTATGCCCTTTCAGGAGTGAAGGACTTGATGTCTTTGTTTACTTTTACCGACTTTTTATTTTGTTCAATACGGTGAAATTCAATTACGTTCTTTTAAATTTTCTCTAAGAGTTTCTTGGCATCAACCACAGTATCATTCTCAGTGATCTGTTTTTCTAAGTCTTTAACAATATCACTCAATTTTTTAAGTTCCTCCGCTGCTGTTTCTATACCCAAGACTAACCAATGTCTTGAACAGGTAGTCCCTATATGGCTGAAACCAGTGATATATTTCGGGTTATCCGTAAACACCCCTGGAATATTTCGTACCTGTAATCCTAGTGGTATGGTTTTGGATTTCAGGTATTCTGTAAGCATTAAACTCATTAATTCCAGGCGGACAAATTTCTTTTTTTGTTTTTCTAAGTCATCTGTGAGATTGGAACTACCTGCTGTGGTGATGTCTTCTTGGTCTGTGAACAGAGAGCGGCCAGCACAGATCTTGTTGATGTACTCATCAGAGTACAAAGGAGGTGGATCGGACATATCAATATGACAGCGTTCGCGGGGGAAGAGAGAGTGCACGTGAATGTCAATCTGACCTATGACAGGGTAGTGAGGGAAGCAACTCACTTTTAAGAAGTGGAAGGCAAACATTGCCCTTGCAATCAAGCGATAGAGAAGACAAAACTACTGGAGGATTTGTGGTTGCTGAGCAAATGTAAATGATGGAGTTTGTGGATAGTTCTTTGCCACATTTGATAAGAAAGGCAATCAACATGACTGGGATTTGGTCTCGGGTAGCGTGTATTAGAAAATGGGGAGCATAAGTAAGGGATAATAATGACAAGAGCAGGGTTTTTGGTATGATGATAGGAACATGTTAATGGTAATGATTGTGGGTCAGTTAGAGGGGCTAGCTTTTTATGGGAAGTGTTATTGGGGTTATAATTTCTTGGTGGGAGAGATAAATGAGCGAATGTTGGCTGTTTAGACTTGCCAAGAGGGCCTAGGTGTCCCATTACTGCAGAATTACTAGTGGAGATTTTAGGATGGTTAGAAGGTGCTTGTGTGTCCACTTTTGATGTGTCTTTGTTTACATGTGTATGATTTGGCTGTTTGTAGAGGCTTTAGGGTTTCTGAGTTGCTTGGAAAAAGGAGAAAGAGTATGCTTGTTAAAGAAGCATTGATGAAAGGTTCAGAGTTGCGGTTGTGGTTAAAGGTTTTGCAAATTTGACCTAAAAGGAAAAGAGAGATGGATTGCGTTGAGAGAGGTGTGAGGTAGGCAATATCTCTAGGCTTTCTTGTTTTCAGTTTCTATTTTTGGGAAATTCTGGGGGGGGGGAGTTCCCCGTGATTTCACTATCTTTCAATTCAGCCTTTTCTAAATGTCAAGCATGTAATTTCACTTGTAAGAAAGACACTCAATCTCAGCAAGGTCAAGCTACATCACAGACATTCCCTGCTGGGATAACCAAGAGTACTTACCACGAGGTCCCTAATAAAAAACAAATATGAGTTTGCTGATTTCATGGCCCAACAAAAAACGAACATCATATTTCTTACGGAGACCTGAGCAGATAACTCCTCAGATCCAGATCTCAAAATTGCCATTCCAGCGGACTATAACTTCGAAAGACTGAATCGAGTAGACAAAAAGGTGGGGGCATTGTGATTGTTTATCGCAACTCTATGAAAGTAATCTTTTAACCCATTTTACACCTTGAATGTGAAGCACTTAGATTCAATTCGAAACCGAATAATGCATACTCCTTTTAGGGCCTACTTATTTTACAGACCAACAGGCCCCAGGGGCAGTTTTATCCAAAAGACGCAGGATTTCATGGAATCATGTGTGAATGTTTCTAACTTTACAATTATGGGTGACTTTAACTTTCATTTAAGCTTACAAATAACTCTGACACGGATCATCTGATGGAAACACCCAAGAGCTTTCATTTTAAGCCGTTAATAAAGGAATCCATTAACCAGGCAAATCATACTTTGCATGGAGTATTTACTAACAATCAGGCTCTAAGGTTGGATAAGGTCCTGCATATGGTATGGTTGGACCATAAGGCGATTTTTCTCTCACGTTATGTCTCTCCAACAAAGGCCCTTGCACAAATGTACTCAGAACTTTCAAGTACTGTCCCTGGAAAAATCTTAATTTTGGCGAGCTGAAGGGCATTCTTTCCCACTCTAACCGAGTCTCAGACAATAATGTGGATAATGCAGCAATGAAGATACACACTGATAAGAATCTGCAGTTCTCAGACTGGTGCCAGAAAAACAAATAAAGTATAAATGAAAAAAAAAACACTCTGCCCCATGGTACTCACAGAAAAATTAAAAGCTTTACAACGGAAATGTAGATTCCAAGAGCGCAGGTGGAGAAAAGAGTATTGCCCAGAAGAAAAGATTGAATATAAAAAGTTTCTTGTGGAGTATAAGAAACTACTTATAGCAGCAAAGTTTAAATACTTCACTGAAAAGATACACTCAGCCAAAGAAATCACCAGGGAGCTATTTAAAATGGTTAAGTCTCTATCTAACTGGAGCAAAAGCAGTACTTTCAACCCCGACCAATACTTCTGCAATAAGCTGGCAGAACTTTTTCAGATCAAAGTTAATTCTATTTTTCATTATTTGAATCTTACCCACAAGGCATTTTGTGTAGGAGGTGGTTCACCCCCTGCAGATGGGCTGCACTCCCAACAATCCCATAAGGGGCCAGAAACCTTAAAATGTGAAAAGTTTGCCTTATTTACCAAAGAAAAGGGGACTAACCTTAGTAACCCCATCAAATCTGGGTCTCCCTCGGACTCCACCCCCCCCCCCTTAAATGAGATCTCCAGTTCAGGAGCTGGTCCATTTATGGACCTAATAAACAAGATACTGCCACAGGACAATTCCGCCATATGGAAAAAAGCCTCTATTCTGCCTCTGGTGAAAAAAAAAACCTCTGGATCCAAAAGATGTGAAAAGTTACAGGGCTATATCCAGCCTTCCCTTTCCTACCAAGATATTGGAGAAGGCAATGAATGAGGAAATGTTATCTTTTTTATTTGCTAACCAGCTTCTCAACATCTCACAGTTCAGTTTCAGAGCAAACCACTGTACCAAATCGACTCTGGCAGCAGCCTCTGAGGAATTGAAAATGTGATTGACAAGGGCAGCGAACTGGCACTGATTTTTAGGTCTCGGCTGGCGTTGGAGCGCGCATTCGCTGCTCGTCTCAAGCCTTATAGTAATCAGCTAAGTTTGGAGAAGGGGACTCAAGGCGCGCCCATCATTTTCATTGGGTAGCGTCAGCGTTTATGTTAAACACTGGCTTCCTATTGAAAAGGAGGGTTTTAGGTTGCCTCCCTTTGGCTTTTTGTGCCGGCCCACTTGGACTGGCTCCCCTGCTTTCCTTCTGGCGTAAACAGTTTCTTATCTTTATGGGGTAATGTGTTTAAACACATGGCCCCATAAAGACAAGAGATTGAGGCTTGTTTAAAAGCTAGTAAGCGGCCCCAATACCACAGAGGAATCTGCTGCCTTTAGCCCCAAAGTTCAAGGAGCACAGGATCTGTGGCAAATCTTACAGCTGGGGTTATTCTCATGCACAAGGAATGAAGGAAGGAATGCAGTTAGATTTGTTCCCTCTGTCATAAAAATATAATTTTCGAACCTTATGTCACAGTTATGAGGGCAGAGCCAGCAAAGTTAAATGTTTACTGCAAAAACACAGATTTTGGATTAAAACGTAATTTTTTTTTACATTTAGTGAGGCAATTAGATCTTGAAATCGCACAATAGTTCTTTGCATATGTTGGATTCAATTAATTTGCTTCTTTCACGTAATCTAAAGAAAATGCTTTTAAAACTAATCCCTGGCTAGTTCTATGCGGACTTCTGTCTGTGAAAGGCATAATGTTTACTACGAATGGGTTTCCATCTTCAGGTGCGGATCACCAGTTCTGGCAGACAGGCAGCTGTACCCGAGGAGGGGAGATGTTAGACAGCTCTGACAAGATTTTCTACTTAGAAATCTGAGGGCAGTGATGCAAAATCAAAAGGGATGACTGTAAACAGGACACATGTGGTGGCTCGTACAGTCTGCAGCCCCTTGCTCCTAGGGTCCTTCCACCCTTGCCACCAACACAGGTGAGGCATGAACATGTGGAAACGCGGCTGCAAACACCAAGGGGAGGAATTGCAGATTCCGAATAAACAATACTTTTCACTACCGTAGCCACAAGGAGATGCAAATATAGCCTCTGAAGACAACACCGCTACTTAAAGAAAGTACACAGTGGGGATGACAGGAAGGCCTCGGTAAGCTGCTAACAGCGAAGTTGATACACAGCAGCGCCAGTGGTGGTTTGCAGCCAGAGATGCCGCGTCTTTATCGCGGGTTTTGCGTCTGTTTCTCTGTGTAATGCTGATCTAACCTTGTCCATCATTGCGGGTTGTGCTTCAGTGCAGTCCCAGAAGCGCTCGAATGGACGTACAGAAATGCCACGAGGTCATGCATATATAGTGAGAGATTAGAGAATCTCCCTGCTGGAAAGGGCTCTCAGAGTAAGTATGTATGCTGTGGGCCAATTCAAGAAACTGCGTCTGCGCCTCGAGAGACACAGAGGCCTTCCGGCTCATTAAATAATGCACATTACTGAAAGTAAACATATAAAGAAACACAACCAGCCTAGGAAAACAGGAACCAACCGTGGATCTTTGAGTCTGTGTGCAGTAATGCGCGCAAACATACCTGCAAGCTTTATGAACCAATTAACTCTACTGTTTCCAGCAGTTATATTTCCACCTGCCTGCTTACTACCATTGGCAGTTTACTCTAATGCCCCCGACCAGGGCTTTAAGTGGGCCGGGTCCTGCCGGTGCTGCAGTTCTGAAAAAGCAGGTGCTGAGACGGGTCCCTATCGGGCTCTTTATTTTTGCCCTCACACTCAGGGTAAAAAAATATCAACTCTGTAGCCCTTCAATGCCTTTGAGGTAACTTCAAATAGGCTCGTTTTAGTTATTTCACAGTCTTATCATTTCAAAATAGAAGCTTTTTCAATACAGTATACAACGAAGCCACAATTGATGCTAATTTTATTTCATGCAACTAACAACCAATGGCAAAGCCAATAGTCCTGGCTTGTTGTATGTGTAATGTTACTTGTTGTATCTGGATGAAATGATAGAAACAGCAAAATACCAGTCGGGCGGCAAACTATGCTAATAAGCACAGATTTTTTAGCTTTGGTGTTTTTAAGCCACGCCCTTATGAGATCGGCCACGGCCCTTTGAGAAACCCCCCACCGCTCCCCCAGGTTTTTCATCCCACTTAAAGAAACAAGTGTGCGTATTCGTGCATGATGTAACATGGGCATCACTCAGGCAGTCAATAAGCGAAGAAAACATAACTCGCCTCACGCTGCGTCTACAAGTTCCAACTGGCATAGGTTCCGCTCTGGCACACCTCAGGACTGATGCATCGCCTGCCAATCTGGACGGAGGGAGGTGGGCAAGGGTACAACTGTGTGTGATGTCCTCATACAGACGGCTGGTTACTGGATTTAACCAAACATTAGATAAAAAATGAGGAGTTAACATTTTGGACAAGTAGTGAGAAAAAAAACTTTATGTTTTTTAGTTATCACTGCATCTGACAAGCTGCAGGTGTTCGCGCTGGTGGTTTTGCTTGTATGAGTAACATTGGTTTTCTGTTTGGGTGGTTTAGGTTTTTTAGGTCTCGCTGCGTCAGCGCGCATGCGCTGTTCGGAGAGCATTTAGTTGGGGTTTGGGAAGTGCTCCCAAAGTGGCGACCAGCTCTCTAGAACGCGCACAAGCACACGCTTTCTGCATGCACGCGCATCCCTTTCATTTACTCCGAAGGCTCGCGCGACTTCAAACCCACACACCTCGCACTTTATTTTACCATTCACATGTCGCCACCTCCCGCATTGACTCTTTGGGCGGCCATGAATAATGCATGCCCGAGGTGAAAGCCGCCTTGACGGCCGCTACGAAGAAGAAGTGACTGGCTTAGCTGGCTCTTTCCAGCGTATGCATGTTAAGCCTTGCGACGGAAGTCAATCCCCAAACCCGGTCCTATTACCGAGGTACAGCCAGTCCGCAGGTTACAATCACCCTCCGGAACTTGAAAAGGTTTGTGGAGATGTGCTGTCACTAAGGTGAATGAATGTCCCTCCTTTGTGTCACTATCAGAAGCGGTTGCCACATTCACAGCTCCTTGGCGCATTAGCACAAACATCATTCTGGCATTTTTTTTAATTTGGAACTTTTTCCAAAAGGACTGCGGGAGCACTGAATGGCCCAACAACCGATGCAACTCTGTTGTGCCTTTGTGTGGTGGAGATACGACTAGATACCTCTGGGTAGTGAGTTGCTTTGGCGCTAACATTGACAGCAGGAGAAGGCCTGGTTTTATACTGCAAGCATTCCGCGTGTTTCTATGCTCTGTGACTTTAGTCCCTTGTGCCAGTGTCCTTTCGAATTTTTTCTCTTCTGCATCCATTGACATTGTAGCAGGTCTGGTCTCGGGATCACACCCACGTGTTTCAATGTCGGTGATCAGGTAGGCGGGGGGGGTTTGATCTCATCAGTTGGGCGGTCCCGCCAGAAGCCTCCATGTTCTTCCCAGTGCTCGCTTTACCCCCTAATTACAACACCCCAGGCACCGTGCTGCGGCGCCGCCCTTCAAAGGGATGCTGAAAGTCTTCAGTATGCGTGGGCATGCATGCCAACATTCCAGGTCCAGAAATAGGATTCCTGACTAGCGCCACAAAAACGCCAACTAGGACAATGACATCATTGGATTTGACCTTTCACATCTGCGCTTTACAAACATGTTCGACCAAGTCTATATAAGGGATAGATCTCGCAATGAGTATTCACGTCTCACGTTATAAGAAGATAGATTTAGCCGGAAAATACGGGTAAATGAGATAGCTCGGTGGGTGATATGCGTGCTGCAAAAAAAGTGCCATCCCAATTAGTTGCGTTTAATTGAAGCAACAACTTGAAAAATACTGTTATTTGATGAATAATAAGTTAGAACTAAAGAAACGGTACCCGTAACAGGGAATTACCCTTGGTTTTTGGTCAAAGCCTACCAGACAAGGCATCAGTGTGTGCTAAGAACATCTTGTTAGTTGTGTGTGAGATTTAGGAATTGGATGTGATGCAATTGTTTGGGGGTAAACTTCTATTATGTAGGGCAACATACATTGGTTCTGATGACTTGATAAATCCAACACGTTTTTAAGATGGCATTCACACCTCCCAAAAATCGCATTTGGTATGTCCGTGAGACGCAGAGATTTGGGAGGGGACACCACAGTGCGGAGTTTAGTTGCCACTACTCATTTACTCAGGTCCCAGCACTATGTACTGCTGCCTACGGAAAAGCAATGTAATCCTCAAACAAGATGGAAGTTGGACTGACTGGACTGACTTGACTGACGGTCATACCATACGCATACTGATCCTCCCCCTTGACTCCACGTATGGTCCAAAGAGGTAGCTACACCAATATGCATTCTTTCAAGTGACAGGTTTGGAAGTGTCTGTGAGGTGACAGTTAACTATAGAACAGACCTCTAATAAGAAAATTTCCTTTCTATGCCATCTCTATCTACTGTGCACAACACCGGCCTCGGAACATTCTAGGCAGCTTTATTTAATAAAAGGCAGATTGTTGTTAATTGTTCCCTTCGTTCGTAGTACCTATCATCCGATCATTCATCATATGCGCTTCCTTGTTGTACATAGTCTCCTCACATCACCAGTGGCACATGAAATAACACATTTTGTAACACCGAGGATAACGTGCAGCATTGCTAAACACTTATAAAGTCCCCAAGGCGAGACCTATTGGTAGGTTGTGGGGTTTTAGGTTTAAACCTATAATAACTGATAAAACCTCACTGAAAGAAAAATAGCCCTCACCGGTGAAAACATATAAACACTGAAAAAACACCTGGACAACCACAAACTAAATGCCATTCAAAGAAAGGAAAAAGAGAGTGAAAGTCATTTTTTTCTTCCTGAAGGGGTCAATACAATGTAACTTCCTTATACAAGTAGCAGTAAGAAAGACTGGCTAACATTATTCTGCTTGAGTTTTGTTCTTTTGGCATGCCACTAAAATATTGTTTCTTCTTCCTTTTACTTTTTCAGTTTTGTGGCCTTTGGTCTAAAGATGCAGGGTTTAGTTTCATGTTTTAGGTCTAGTTTAATTATTTTATAAACTATAGAGAATCAGGAAATATCAAACTCATATTTGATATTTTGGCTGCATTTGATTCTTTCACCGATAAGTAAAATGGCTGTTTTCATAAAAATCTTTCCTAATATGTGTCATCACATTTACCCACAGAGAATGGGTAAAACCCTTAATATATCAGACCATAGTTTCTAGTGGGTCAGTATTGATAGTAGGTGAATTGCCAACACCTCAGGCTTTAAACATTCAATGCAAGGTATAGTGACAAGTATATATATCACCAAGCATCTGGGATAGTGGTGAAAACATGACACCAGACTTTTAAAAAACATGGAACGCAGTGTCACTTGTAATGCTCTGCAAAAAAGGTTCTTTCCAAGTTCAACAAAGATTGGAGTGATATTGTTTGTATTTGCAGTGATTCAGCTACGTATATAAAAAAGTTTGTATGTGGCATCAAAGAAAGAGTCATCCCAACTGTGTCCCTTAGCTGATGGTTCTCAGCCCAATGGGCTGAGAATGCTGAGAGGGCCTTTTCACAGAAGTTTACATGGGAAGGAAAGAGCGAGCGCACATGACCCAAAGACTCACTGAAGAAGTATTGTATGGTGTTGGTGTACTACAATAAGATTCATTTGCAAAAATCAATTTGGACCTCATATACACTATAATTACACTGTCTATATACCATGTTCTTTCAGTGCAGAAAGCAAGCAATAGTAAAAGCAAAACGTTCCATAAACACCGGAAAAACACTTTTTCTGTTGTTTTTAGTGGCGCAAAAATGTGTAACCACTGATAACAACCGTTTTTTAAGATATTGAAAACACTGAAAAAACCCCACCAGAATTTACCAAAAATAGAAACTGAAAACAGGAAAGCCTACCTATTGGCTATGCCAATGCTCGTTTGCTTTAACGGTGCGTTTCTGGAAAGACTGCCCGGGGACTCTTCTTCCATGTAAAACCCTAAACGCAGTGTGTGATTTAGTTCCTTGACTTCCCTTTGTATGCTAGATTCCGACTCTGCCTTTAGTAGGTTGTTTTTCAACAGACTGACACACTTCACCCAGCCTCATTTGCATTCTGTAGGAGCTATTGGGGTGGTCTTAAATTTAAATCAAGCAATTTGTGATCCGGACGGGATCTTGGGTACATATGGAACAGGAAACTGAACAGAGAATTTATTGTTTGCTCCGCAGAGCAGATTGCAGATCATCTCTTTCTTGTTTGTTTTCATTTTTTACGGACATTGACAGGACTTTAAAAGCATCAGTGGCATTGTTGGGAATTCATCTGCTCCGCAGACACCCGGCAGCGCTATTAGCTCTTTATAAAGACTCCTGGTGCCTGCAAAAAAATAATTTTATTCACAAAATAAGTAGAATTGGAAGGCCGCTTTCCCTAATCTCTTAATAGCCTCGCCCGCACCTATTCCAATGAAAAAGGCAGCCTAATGTAAACTTTATGCACACTGTCACACCTTTCCAATTCATGCACACACACAAGTGCATCCTTGAAACTGTATGCATGCATGCAGATTGATAACTACACACATTCTGCCCCAGGAACACAGGCCCAGTGGTTTATCCTCTGCACCAAAATGCAATAGGTCTCGCCATTAAGTTAAAGCCATTTGCTTTGCTAATGGTATTGTATAGCAAGGCAAATGGCTTTAACTTAATGAAAGGCGAGACCTATTGCATTTTTAATGTTTGTTTTAGATCTATCTGCTGCCTTTGATACGGCCCACCATTTACTCTTCAGAAATCGTCTCTAACCATTGGAGTTTAGGAACTCAGCACTGGCCCGGCTGAGCTTGTTCCTATGGGATAGGCAACAGTTTGTGAAGCTGGAAGATTCCAGTTTGGATCCCTTCTCTCTCCCTTGTGGGGTACCACAGGGATCCTCTCTTATGCCCACGCTTTGTAATATCTATGTTGCCCCTCTGATTAACCTCATCCACAGTTATGGCTTCGCACTCTTCTCCTATGCCGATGACACACAAATTTTAGTGTCTATATCATCTGATGTCACAGAGGTGGCAACACATTTCTGCAGCTGCATGTCTCACATTGCAAACGGGATGCAAAGAAACTGCTTGAAGCTAAAAACCGAGGCCTTGCTTTTTTGAAAGGATTCCACCTTCTGGAACTCATCATGGTAGCCTTCTGATCTAGGCCCTCTCCAGTCGCTGGCTCAAAAAGAGAGAAACTCTGGTGTAATCTTCGATACCAAACTGTGCTACTCAGAGCGAATAAACCAAGCCACCTTCTCTGGCTTTTTTCTGCTCAGGATCTTTAGGAAGATCTTTCCGTTCATTCTCCAGGACTTACAAAAAACAGTGATGGAGGCACTCATCATCTCGAAGATTGACTACTGTAATGCCCTGTATCTGAGCACACATAAACATCTGGTGAAAACTGTTATCCTTCCAGAATGCAGCCTCTAGGATGCTTCTGAAAATTCCCAAGTCTGCGCCCATCTCTCAATCATTGCATGGCCTTCACTGGCTCCCAGTCAGGAAGAGGATCATTTTAGGTCACTGTGCATGGTCCATAAAGCTCGTCATTAGACCGTTCCAGCATTTTCAGAAATTGTTCTCCTTGTACACTCCCAGCAGGTACCTAAGATTCAGCTCAGCCAGAATGATAACTGTCTCCAGAAAAAATAAAGCAACATGGGATGGTAGGACCTTTTCCTTTATGTGCTGGTAATTCTCTGGAATTCTTTGCTGCTAACTCTACACTCCCAACACAACCTGCTGCAGTTTAGGATGCAGCTGAAGACCTGGCTCTTCACTAAATCACCTAGTAAGCTTAGTGCCCCTCTTCCATTTTGCTGTTTTTCTGATGCTCAACCGCCAGGACTAGAACAATCATGGGTAATTGTGTGCGGTATAAAACAAACATACCTGAAAAAAACAGCGGTTATCAGTGGTTACACATTTCCACACCATTAAAAACAACAGAAACAGTGTTTTTCTGGTATTTATGGAATGCTTTGCTTTTATTATTGCTTGCTTTCTGCACTGATAGTGCATGGTCTTAAGACAGTGTACATACAGTATATATGAGGTCCCAATACATTTTTACAAATGAAAACTTATTGTACTACACCATTCAATACTTCTTCGGGGAGTCTTTGGTCATGCACAATCACTCTTTCTTTCCATGTAAACTTTTATTGGTAAAAAGGCCCTCTCAACATTTGCACTTGACACGGGCAAAGCAAAAACAGCCAGTACACAATTTGCTAACTATGGCCACCTACATAGCTTTTAATGCCAATACTGGTACATCTGAAAATTGTGATTCTCTGTGACAGGTTCCACTACATATGCATAGAGCTGGGAGTATATGCACTCAGAGTTATTGAAGAGATAAAAAACGAAGCAGTACTTTTCAAGAATGCAGTAGAGTGTACTTTTTTTTCCCATCACTATTGATATACAACCGAAGATCCTTAAATTTCTTCCCTGTGGCTTCATCACTAAGCAAAAATTCTGTAAACGGTTGCCACATGGATATAATAGCATTCGTAGCCTGTAGGACTGAGAACCACTCGCTAAATGACACAGTTGGGATGAATCTTTCTTTCATGCCACACAAAGCACAAAAAGAGATATATTTGTGTTTTAGTTCCCCCGCAAGAAATTGTGCACCAGAATAGACTACAAAGTCAATAGCATTCTTCATGAACTCTGAAGATTGTAAATATGCTTTCAGCATACCACATAGCAAGTGGCAAGAATCTCTTACAGGGAAGCACTTCAGCTCAGGTATCCATTTTGACAGGTCATCACACAACTTTTTCATATACATAGCTGAATCACTGCAATTACAAACAATATCACTCCCATCTTTGTTGAATTTGGTAAGAACTTTTTGCAGCAGCATTCCAAGTGCCATTGTGTTCCATGTTTTCAAAACCTCTGGTGCCATGGTTACAGCACTATCCCAGATGCTTAGTGACAGCACTCTTTTCATAAATATCTATCACTGCACCTTGCTTTGAATGTTTAAAGCCTGAAGTTTTTGGCAATTCACCTACTATCAATACTGACTTGCTAGAAAAGGGGGCAGATTTTTTTTTCCAAACAAACTTTATTGAGTTTTACATGTGTGTCTATTTGCAACATTTCAACACAAATGCCATTAAATCAGGAGGTACAGTCCACCATTCCCCTCGTACACCATATATCGGAGAAATCTCCTAACAGCGGAAGGCATGGTACCCTCGTACCCCTGCAATTTAACAATAACATACAATTCTGGACTTCCGTAGTTTGTTCCAATTAGTTCCTATTCTCAATACTCTATGTTACCCAACCCCGCTTACCCCCTACTCAAACCTTCCTCCAGGCGGGCCACTTATCATTGGGCTGCTGCTTTGCTGCAGCCGGGTCGCCCCCCCCCCCTGTTTTCCATATGTCTCGAACCCGGTGCATCGGCTATAGTTCCACAGTTGGGTAAAAAAGGGGGCTGGTGTATCCAAGGGTTTCACTTATTCTCTGTCTGTGGATAAATGTGATGGTAAATATTGGGAATATTCCTATGAAATCAGCCATTCTACCTATCAGTGAAAGTATCAACCATAGTCAAAATATCAAATATGATTCTGATATTTCCTTATTCTCTACAGTTTATGAAAATAAGCAAATATGGCCTAAAACATGCTTCTAAACCCTGCAACTTTAGACCATAGACCACAAAACTGAAAAAAGCAAATGTGACCTCCCTAAAAGCAAAACTCAAGCAGAATAATGTCAGCCCAGCCTTTCTTGCTGCTAGCTTGTATAACAAAGTTATATTGTATTGGCCCCTTAAGGAAGAAACAAAAATGGCTCTTTCACTGTCCTTTTCCTTTCTTTGAATGACATTTAGTTTGTGGTTCTGCAGGTGTTTTTTCAGTGTTTATATGTTTACACCGGTGAGAACTGTTTCCCTTTCGGTGGCGTTTTATCAGTTAATATAGGTTTAAACCTAAAACAGGATAGCCGAACCATGTCCCATAACTCAGTGGCAGTTGTTTAAATGTTTGGGTGCATCCTAGGAGGGAGTAGTTTTTTGTCATCAGTGCAGCAGCAGGTTGTCACTTTTTCAGTGGCTACGTGCAATGAGGAAGGTTTTGTCTATATTGGGGCTGGCAGCAAAATAATTTGTTACCAATTCTTTCAGGATAGGTGTGGCTACAGGAGGGGAATATTTAGGTTTTTTTCAAGTCAGATATTAGGAGTCTGGGTCCTTAGGGTCCAATTGCTATGAGATAAATCAGACCTTATATTCCAGTTTAATATTTTATTTATGGTAAAGTTGTAGCATCATTGTTTTGTTTCAGGTTACGTTCCTAAACCATTGTCTGCCATCATTCAAATTGAGAGCTTATATTTAAGCTGTGCAGGGGAGGGGTAATAGTGATGTGCACTGGGGGCAGTTGTTGCTGTGGTTGGTGGAGTTGCCTGTTGGCAGACTGTGTCTAGATTTGCTTTTGATACAACTGGGTGAGAATGATCATGTTTGGTTGCCAAGTTTTAAAACTCATGAAAGCAGATTTGTTGAGGATTCATAAATTTTGCTCAGCTGCATGGCTTGCTTAGACGGAGAGCTGATTTTAAGTTTGTCACAGAGGGTACTCCATCAAACCTTTCCGCCAAACTTATGATCCGCAAACCCAGTTTAGAGGTCATTGGGCTGACAGTATGTCAGTGAAGGAGCCTACCCCCACTCCATCGCCGATATACTCCTCCAAACGTCTAAAGGAGGACAGGTCTATTAAAGTTAGCCATTCAAAAGTCTGCCCACTTTAGAATGGGTAGTTTGCTGGCTTTTTTCTGCTGCCAGTCACCATCAGGTAAAACCTGGTGATTAGCAACAGTACAAATAAAAAATGACCTCCACACATGGTATGGGGGTCATTAGGTTTTCTTTTTTCAAAAACAAATTCTGGCTTTGGGAGTTTATTTTGAGAAAAGTAAATCTATTTAAAATTTGACAGACGGCCGTTCTGCTTGTCAGAGCTGTCCATCAATCTTTTACAACATTGACAGTGTGCTGGCGATTCCTGTGAATGTTCAGAGATGTCTGTGGGGCTGAGGGATATTTCCGGATGGAGTGATTTACCCCAACTCCCTGACAGACATTACTGTCCTCTAAACTCTAAATCAAGCCAAGAGTTTGTACAGCAAGGTGTGTAGTGTGGGGCTTTCGAACATAATGTCATTGAGAACGCATGTCGTAGATCCAACAGGGAAATCAACACAAGGTTTTGGATTCATTTTCTGCAGGATGGGGTTCCTTTTCCATTGATGGGAAAAAATAACTACTATTTGTACATCAGGGAGTTTTTGGCAAGGTTATTAGGTGTGTTCTTTTGGTGTTAACGTTGCATTTTTTGGTTGGATATGATGCATGGACAGTCTATTAAGGGAGGGGTTGAGATGGGCACGTCCCCCTGTGTGCCCCAGCTGCAGTGGTATGTGGATCCTTGGTTTTGATTTGTAGTCATGGCAGAACATAGATAATGCGTATGTGCAATCACATAGGCCTGTCTCACAGATCGAGGTCTTGTTAGATTGGGAGGGTCACCCAAAGTGCTACTCTTGTAGTATTAAAGGATTACTGACCATATCAAGAGTTAAGTAGCGTGAACACGGTGGTGGAAGCATACTGTGTGTTTGTAATGATGAACAGTAGTCTGAACTTGCCTTTTTACCTGTGATACTAGAATGGAGCCTATTGGCCCACTCGTGAAGTTTCACTGCTGTGCGCTTAACTACCCCTGGCCTACATCATGGTAGCATGTAGCACACAGCAGCATGTGTGTTTTTGCATGTCAAACCTGTCCTAGGTTGCATGTGTTCTGGTTCAGAGAGGACCTGTCCTGGCAGTTCAGGCGTGACTGTTTCCATGAGGAGAAGGTTCAAGATTGATTTACGTATGGCTGTGTCAAAACTGAGGTGGCATGGTGGGTGAAAGCTGATGGTTTAGGATGTGATCCCGAGCAATTTCCGGTGGTTGAAATTGATTCAAGCATTCTATCCATCACTGTGTTGTTTTGTGTTTCCCAATGTAGTTTTAGGATTACAGTTTGAGGTGCTCTGATGCGATGAATACAGCTAACAATGGTCCCAAAGGATCTCTGACACACTTTGTGGGGGGGGGGGGGGCATATATTTTTTTGTCTATCCTTTGATACTCCTTAAACAGAGCCGGCCTTGAACGAATAGCGCCTTGGGCTGGAATAAATGTGCCTCCCTCACTGATGGTGGTGAGCAAAATGAGGCAGCAGGAGGCCCTTTTCACAGGTGAGTTCCTGGTTGGCTACATAAAAGTTGCAACTTGCCTTCCAACACAAACAGCCCCGCACTTCCCCCAACTCACCAAAATCACCCACAGCTTAATTTAGTTAGGCTGGTGCTGTAGGAAAATAGGATCTGCTTCTTATGGTCACCCACACTTTTTGCTTGATGTTTCACAGTTTTTGACTAGCCTGACTGGGATTCTGCTAATCAGGACCCCAGTCTATCTGCTTTTTCCTAAATTGTTACACATGCACTTTGGTACACTCCAGATTGGATACTGGGGTACCCTTATAAGTCCCCAGTATATGGTACCCATGTACCCAGGGCATAGGTACCCCAGAGGCCTCCCATGGACGGAGGCATATATTATGCCACCCATGAGAGACCATGTAAAATGGAACTACAGGTCTGCTAATGCAGCCTGTGTAAGATGTTGCTTGCACCACTTATGTTAGTTATAGGTTCACTATATCTGTAGGTCACTACACTTAAAACTATAATTCACCCCTATAGCAGGCCTTATCAATCCTGAAGGCAAGGTGATGGGTTTTAGTGAGAGGGTGCCTCTGCATGAGCAGAGCCCCTCTGCAGCCTTTGGAGACCATTCTCCCAGGTTGCCTGTGACTCAGCCAGACATATAGGTAGAGGTGCATTATAACCTTGCCGTAAATGTTATCTCGAAAACGGCTGCATAGAAACATATCATTATTGGCATCAAACACCTTGGAATGAAACCTCCACACCGGTGTGGGAGGTATGATTCCACCCTTCATAAGCGAGCTTTGTGTGGTCACTGGTCTGTCTGGTGCCAGCCTACTTGACCCGGACAACACAAAAAGGATGCTGCCAAGCAGACACACATTTCTGCCCTCCTGCTGCTGATCCAAGCTTGAGCAGAGGAAGGCAGCACAATAGGCATCCTGTCATGGGGAGGTGTTACAAACTCCCAGACAGAGTTTAGTGTATTGGGGCTGGGTGGGTGCACTCTGATCTTGCCTGAAAGTCTGCACTGGGGCCACATTTGGTGTCCAGCTCAAACCAGTCTGGGAGCCATCGGCTCCTGCTCTTGCAGGAAACTGGACAAAGGTCACGGGCCTAACCACTCCTCTGTCCTGACCCTCTCCTAGGAGGGTCCCCCGAATCTGTCCAACCCCTTCCCGTGGGTAAAAAGGGCTTACCTGGCTGTAATACTTTAGATTTCTGTGGACAAGATTCTACAAGAAAAAACCACTAACTTTCGACCGTCTGGACACTCTGGACTTTGACTGGGCCCGACTTCATCTCCCTCTCCATCCAAAGCTTTGACTGTACCCTTGCTCCATACAGGCTCCGCGCAGGACCTGTGGTGCACTAAGGACAACTAAAGAGTCTCCCTTGGAGTGAAGGAGTCACTCCCCTGCATTTGCAGGCACCATAACTGTTAGACCTGGCACCATTGACGTGGGTCTCCCTTCCATTTTTGCTGTTGCCTCATGTGTTTTTGCTGGTGTTAGATGTTTTGGGAACTGTGCCACTGCTGTCCAGTGCCACAGTGAAAGTGCTCCCTATTGTAAATTAATATTAATTCATGATTCCATGATTGGATGATTTGGTTTACTTGTCAGACCCTAGTACAGTGCACCAGGAGTGCCCCTGGCTTGTAAACCAAATGCTGCTAGTGGGCTTGCAGCACTGGTTTTGCCACCCACAGAAGCAGCCTTGTAAAATGTGCCTAAGGCCTGCCATTGCAGAGCCTGTGTGCAGTCTGGTACTGATATGTTGACTGAGCATGTGCACCCACTTGCCAGTCCATAAACATTCCCTTTTCTTCATATCAGACACCCCTATGGTAGGCCCAAGGGCAGGGTGCATTGTAAGTATAAGGTAGGACATGCCCTGGTGTGTTTGGCATGTCCTAATAGTGAATTACAGCCATTTTCGTTTTTCACTATTGCAAGGCTACCTGTTCTCCATACGCCAGAATGGGCAGTTAGATTATTACATATCACTTTTAGAGAGTAGGTATTTTCTTGTCTAACTTTCCAAGTCTGCCTCTGCTAGGTTGTGTCTTTCTTGTCTGGAGTTTGAGTGACAGGGCTGGGGGATTCCAGGAGACAGAATGAGCCAGCCCAGTGGTGAATAGAGAGATCTGCATCTGGATGGGTGGGAGGAGTTGCACCTCGGACCTGAATAGGGCTGTGCCTGCCTTCCACAATGTCGACTCCACCACCTGTGGTGCGTCTGATGTCTCTGCTCTGCACTGTGAAAGAAGAGAAGGAATCATGTCAACAAATTGCTCCAGGGTTGTGCTTTCCCTCCACAATGCTGGCTCCACCTCCTGTGGGGCGTCTGATGTTTCTGCCCTACACTGTGAAAGGAAAGAAGGAGTCATGTAAACAGAGTGCTCCAGAACTGGTTTAAACGGGGCAAAGGCCCCTCTGCCCTCAGAGGACAAAGGATTTTGGGGTATAAGTATTGGGACCTTGATCCCAGGAAATTAGATCACTTTTGGACGACAAGAAGAAACCTTTGCTGAGAAGAGGAACCTGAAGAAACTGAGGAGAGACTATCCCTAAGCTGAAGTGCTGCTTGGGGGATTGGCCTGCAGTGATTGCCTGGCTGCCCAAGAAAGGAGAAAGAACTTTGTGTACTTTATTTTCAATTTGTGAAGAATCTCCAAGGGCTTGGAAGAGAGCTTGCCCCCTGACCGAAGTCCCAGGACCAGTAGACTTCACCAGCCTTTGTGGATTGCTGCTGGAAACGCTGTTTCAGTGGCTACAGAGGCAGGGAGCTGTGACCGACTCTCACGACCGGCCCGGTGTCCTGTAGGCACCGCATCGAACCACGCCCGCATCTTGCAACTTATGCTCTGAGCTCACTGACTCCGTCCTGACGCCGTCACCTACCCGTTGCCTACACAGTAACTTGTGGACACCGCGACGTGCAGCGCCTCGCTACACTGACTCGTACTGGTCTAACCGACGCGGTCACTGTTGCTGACTTCGAGTCCTGTGAACGCATTGGAGTTGGGCACCGCCTCGCATGCTACGCGACACACAGCCCGACTTGTACCGCTGTCGGGACTGATCGATGCCAGCTCCTGAACTCCGGCTCTGTCGCCGCACTGCAAGCTGCAAGCACCGCAAAGAAGCACCGTCTCGCCCTGCAACGTACGCCTTGGACCCACCGACTCTGTCAACGGGTCACTGCCTGCACCGCATCGAGGGACAAAGCATCCTGCAACGCCTTCTTTTCTGCACCGCAACAAACGCCTCAAGTAAAGGTACTGTGACTGAGTCTGTCGACATTTGAGTGGGCCCGGACCGACGCGGTCCGCTGGAATTGTTAGACTCAGTGTTATTTTATCAACGCTGTAGCCGGACAGGGCTACCGACTCACACAGAACTTTGATTTAAGCCTTTTTAACAATAACTCTGGATTTTTAATAGTACTGTGGAATATTTTTGTCATTTATGGTCTTGTGGTAACTCCACATAAAAGATGCTTATTTTTTATAAATATACAACCTGTGTGGATTCCATTTGTAGTGTTGTCACTTGGTTACTGTATGTGTTCACAAATGCTTTACACACTGCCTCTGAGATAAGCCTGTCTACTCGTGCCAAGCTACCAAGAGGGTGAGCAGGGGTTATTTTAGGAGTGTACCTCCTTACCCTGACTAGAGGAGAGGGCCCCTATTTAGCACAAATACCTAGCTGTGCCAACTAGAGACCCCCAATTCTAACATTGGTGGTCAGCGGTGAGGATTCTGGACTTGCATTTGTGACTCATATACAGTGATTGGTGAACACTACTTAGTGAGTGCAGACCATAACGCAACCACATACCTCTGATACTTGTTTTGCCAGGGATCTCCATTTTTGCAAAGTAATGCCTGGTTCAATCATCATGGAAAAGGCAGCATCCATTGCATCTGTTGACTGTGATTGGGAGGAAGGAAAAATAGAAAGCTACACCGGCAAGCAGCTCAAGAGCTTCTGCAAAAGGTTTACAATTTCCGTGACCAGACTCTCCAGAAAGGAGCAGTTCCAAAAGATGTTGAGTTAGAAAGTAAGAAAGTGGCTCTAGAGGAAAGGAGAGTACAGTTGGAACATGACAAGGTTGTGTGGGAGTTGGATTTAAAAGCCAGGGGCTTAGAGATTACTCCCTCTGGTGGCAGCACACCATCAGTGCCTGTGGAAGCTAGAGTGTACATCCCCAAGGATGTGGTAAAAGAGTTTTTTTTTAAATGATATAATGGGCACTGGTTCAGAGCCTATGAGGTAGACATGTCTTCCCACCGGATCCCTCAGAGAGATTGAGGAGCAGGGTTGAGGGAGCGGTTCCTTAGTGAGGGGCAGGGAACCCTGTTGGACTTGCCTTCTGTAGTCCATAATTCCTATAGCCACATGAAAGATGCACTCATGACTAGGTATGGTTTGACCCCTGAACTCTATAGGCAGAGGTTAAGGAAGTGCAAGAAGATAGAAAACAGTACCTGGGTAGAATATGTCACTTTCTTTTGCAGAGCATTGGATGGTTGGGTGCAGGGCAGCAAAGTTAATGATTTTCAAGGTCTCTTGGATTTGATCGCATGGGAACACTTGTCCGATAATTGTTTTCCAGAGCTGCGCCAGCACCTGATTGATAGCAAGCTTACTAACCCTAGGAGGCTTGCTGAGGAGGCAGACCGCTGGGTGAGAACCCAGGTCCACAAGGGTCACATGGGAATCTCTGCCAAAGGTGGGCAGGGTCCCCAGCAGAACAGTGGGGGGGGGACAAGGGTAAACCGAAGGAGTTCCATAGAGGGCCCCAAAGTAATTCCGAAGGGAACCAAGGGAAAGGTTCCCAGCCTCCACCTAGGACCTAGGACAAAAGAAAGCAAGGGGTCCCAAAAGGTAGTCCTGTTCCTCAGGGACCCCTGAGATGTTACAAATGTGGGGACCTGGGTCACAGGGCAAGTGATCGCAGGTGCTGCCTATTTGGAAAAACAGCACCTCTGGTGCTCCACCCCGGCAGATGGCGAGTGTAGCCCTAGGGTAGGAGATGGATGTCCAAGGTGGGTGGGGTTCCGCAGAGATGTCCCTTGCCTCTTTAGGAGACTGTGAGGTGGTCCCAGGAACCCAACTGCCCCCTAACACTAAGAAATATGGGCAGTGGGTGACCATCAATGGCCACAAGGTGGAGGCTCTTAGAGACATAGGAGCCAGTGTAACAGCTGTCAAGTGTCACCTGGTGTCTCAAGAGCAGGTTGTCCCTCATGCATTTTGTCGAGTTGTTGCCGCTGACACCCCCGCGCCGCACGGCCACCAGCTGCTGCGTGTGCCCCCAGTGCCTGCCTCTGCCTCAGCGCCGGCCTCGCTGCCGCCTTGAGAGATCCCCGTTGGTTTTCTCCCGTTTTTGCCCGACATTTGTGCTTGTTTCTTTGTGGGCCGTAAGATCGTCAGCTTAACTGTTTTCTCCCGCTTTTGCCCGACATTTGTGCTTGTTTCTTTGTGTGCCGTAAGATCGTCAGCTTAACTGTTTTCACCCGTTTTTGCCCGACATTTGTGCTTGTTTCTTTGTGTGCCGTAAGATCGTCAGCTTAACTGTTTTCACCCGTTTTGACCAGAATTGTTGCCTGTATTTTTCTGTGCCGTCGCCTCTTAGTGTTTTGACCCCCATTGTGCATTGTGCCTGTCTCCTTCCTGATTGCCCGCCTACCTCGCCGCCCTCCGCTCTCCCTCCCCGCTCCCGCTTCCCGCCACCGCCATTAGCCCCGCCCCTTTCTCTTCTGTTCCCTCCCCGCTCCCGCCTCCCAGCTGCTCCGCCCACCCGCGCACTTGGCCTTAAATGGCGACCGTGCGACGCAGGTGAGTGTGACCCACTTGTGGGACACCCCCGCGCCGCACGGCCACCAGCTGCTGCGTGTGCCCCCAGTGCCTGCTTCTGCCTCAGCGCCGGCCTCGCTGCCGCCTTGAGCGATCCCCGTTGGTTTTCTCCCGTTTTTGCCCGACATTTGTGCTTGTTTCTTTGTGGGCCGTAAGATCGTCAGCTTAACTGTTTTCTCCCGCTTTTGCCCGACATTTGTGCTTGTTTCTTTGTGTGCCGTAAGATCATCAGCTTAACTGTTTTCTCCCGCTTTTGCCCGACATTTGTGCTTGTTTCTTTGTGTGCCGTAAGATCGTCAGCTTAACTGTTTTCACCCGTTTTTGCCCGACATTTGTGCTTGTTTCTTTGTGTGCCGTAAGATCGTCAGCTTAACTGTTTTCACCCGTTTTGACCAGAATTGTTGCCTGTATTTTTCTGTGCCGTCGCCTCTTAGTGTTTTGACCCCCATTGTGCATTGTGCCTGTCTCCTTCCTGATTGCCCGCCTACCTCGCCGCCCTCCGCTCTCCCTCCCCGCTCCCGCTTCCCGCCACGGCCATTAGCCCCGCCCCTTTCTCTTCTGTTCCCTCCCCGCTCCCGCCTCCCAGCTGCTCCGCCCACCCGCGCACTTGGCCTTAAATGGCGACCGTGCGACGCAGGTGAGTGTGACCCACTTGTGGGACACCCCCGCGCCGCACGGCCACCAGCTGCTGCGTGTGCCCCCAGTGCCTGCCTCTGCCTCAGCGCCGGCCTCGCTGCCGCCTTGAGCGATCCCCGTTGGTTTTCTCCCGTTTTTGCCCGACATTTGTGCTTGTTTCTTTGTGGGCCGTAAGATCGTCAGCTTAACTGTTTTCTCCCGCTTTTGCCCGACATTTGTGCTTGTTTCTTTGTGTGCCGTAAGATCATCAGCTTAACTGTTTTCACCCGTTTTTGCCCGACATTTGTGCTTGTTTCTTTGTGTGCCGTAAGATCGTCAGCTTAACTGTTTTCACCCATTTTGACCAGAATTGTTGCCTGTATTTTTCTGTGCCGTCGCCTCTTAGTGTTTTGACCCCCATTGTGCATTGTGCCTGTCTCCTTCCTGATTGCCCGCCTACCTCGCCGCCCTCCGCTCTCCCTCCCCGCTCCCGCTTCCCGCCACGGCCATTAGCCCCGCCCCTTTCTCTTCTGTTCCCTCCCCGCTCCCGCCTCCCAGCTGCTCCGCCCACCCGCGCACTTGGCCTTAAATGGCGACCGTGCGACGCAGGTGAGTGTGACCCACTTGTGGGACACCCCCGCGCCGCACGGCCACCAGCTGCTGCGTGTGCCCCCAGTGCCTGCCTCTGCCTCAGCGCCGGCCTCGCTGCCGCCTTGAGCGATCCCCGTTGGTTTTCTCCCGTTTTTGCCCGACATTTGTGCTTGTTTCTTTGTGGGCCGTAAGATCGTCAGCTTAACTGTTTTCTCCCGCTTTTGCCCGACATTTGTGCTTGTTTCTTTGTGTGCCGTAAGATCGTCAGCTTAACTGTTTTCACCCGTTTTTGCCCGACATTTGTGCTTGTTTCTTTGTGTGCCGTAAGATCGTCAGCTTAACTGTTTTCACCCGTTTTGACCAGAATTGTTGCCTGTATTTTTCTGTGCCGTCGCCTCTTAGTGTTTTGACCCCCATTGTGCATTGTGCCTGTCTCCTTCCTGATTGCCCGCCTACCTCGCCGCCCTCCGCTCTCCCTCCCCGCTCCCGCTTCCCGCCACCGCCATTAGCCCCGCCCCTTTCTCTTCTGTTCCCTCCCCGCTCCCGCCTCCCAGCTGCTCCGCCCACCCGCGCACTTGGCCTTAAATGGCGACCGTGCGACGCAGGTGAGTGTGACCCACTTGTGGGACACCCCCGCGCCGCACGGCCACCAGCTGCTGCGTGTGCCCCCAGTGCCTGCCTCTGCCTCAGCGCCGGCCTCGCTGCCGCCTTGAGCGATCCCCGTTGGTTTTCTCCCGTTTTTGCCCGACATGTGTGCTTGTTTCTTTGTGGGCCGTAAGATCGTCAGCTTAACTGTTTTCTCCCGCTTTTGCCCGACATTTGTGCTTGTTTCTTTGTGTGCCGTAAGATCGTCAGCTTAACTGTTTTCACCCGTTTTGACCAGAATTGTTGCCTGTATTTTTCTGTGCCGTCGCCTCTTAGTGTTTTGACCCCCATTGTGCATTGTGCCTGTCTCCTTCCTGATTGCCCGCCTACCTCGCCGCCCTCCGCTCTCCCTCCCCGCTCCCGCTTCCCGCCACCGCCATTAGCCCCGCCCCTTTCTCTTCTGTTCCCTCCCCGCTCCCGCCTCCCAGCTGCTCCGCCCACCCGCGCACTTCGCCTTAAATGGCGACCGTGCGAACGCGCAGCGGTCACGCGCAGCGGGCGCGCCGATTGTGCGCCGAAGGCGCGCCAAAGGTAAGCCCGTCTGCGCCCGTCCGCGACCGGATCGCGACCAGCGCCAGGACCCCTGGTCCCCGAGGACCCCGACCGACCCGCCTGACGTACTCCGCCGCCACCCTCACCGCACTCAACACCGGCCGACTCCCAGATTGCCACCAAGCCACACCACGACGCACCAACGGACCTTTCAGCTGCCACGCCTGCAAGTTCTCCTGCATCCGGACCAGCCTCGCACCAGCACCCGCTAAGTCTAACGCCAGCAGCACCCACCTCAAGTGCATCCTGCTCAACACCCGCTCCGTCCACAGACACGCCATCGAACTCTGGAACCTTCTAGACGCCACAGCCCCTGACGTTGCCTTCCTCACGGAGACCTGGATGAACGCCTCTTCAGCTCCCGACATCGCCATCGCTATCCCAGAGGGCTACAAGATCGTCCGGAGGGACCGAAACGCCAACCAGATGGGAGGAGGCATCGCCATCATCCACAGGAACACCATCCGTCTCACGACCAGCACCGACAACACCCTGACCAGCGCCGAACACCTGCATTTCCAGATCCACACCAACCCGAACACCACCCTCAGAGGCACCCTGATCTACCGACCCCCCGGACCACGCACCCAATTCAGCGAGGACATCGCCGACTTCGTCAGCCCGCATGCCCTCCCCTCCGCCGACTACATCCTCCTGGGAGACCTCAACTTCCATCTGGAGAACAACAACGACCACAACACCAGCACCCTGCTCGACAACCTCGCCAACCTGGGACTGAAGCAACTGGTGTCCACCCCCACCCACCTCGCCGGACACACACTCGACGCAGTCTTCGCTTCCAGCACAGACATCGACTTCAGCCACGCCACAGAGCTTCAATGGACGGACCACAGATGCGTCCACTTCACCTTCAAGAGAACGACGACCCACCACCACCAGCAACAGGCCGCCCGCAGAAGCTGGAGCAAGATCACAGCAGACCAACTCGCCACCTCCCTGAGCCAGCACCCTCCTGCCAGCACAGCGGACCCCAGCCAGGCCGCTGACAACCTCACAAAGTGGATCAGCAACTGCGCAGACGAACTCGCCCCTCTGAGGACCCCGCCTAGCAGACCCGGCAGCAAGAAGGCTCCATGGTTCACCGACGAACTCAAGAGCTCCAAGAAGAACTGCCGAGCCCTCGAGAAAGTCTGGAGAAGGGAACCGACACCGGACAACAGGACCTCCTTCAAGCTGGCCACCCGGAAACACCACCAGCTGATCCGCGCCGCCAAGAAAACAGCATTCAAGGACAGGTTGGACAACAACGCACACAACTGCAAGGAACTCTTCAACATCGTGAAAGAGCTTTCCAACCCCAGCGCAGGAAACAACGACATCACCCCATCGCAAGACCTCTGCAACTCCCTGGCTTCATACTTCCACAACAAGATCGCGGACATACACAACAGCTTCAACAACCAACCAACGCAGACCATGACCGAACAACCACCCCCACCACCACCCTCCACGCCTGGACCCCGATCAGCACCGAAGACACCATCCGCACGATGAACTCCATCCACTCCGGATCACCGACCGACCCCTGCCCGCACCACGTCTTCAACAAGGCCGACGCTGTCATCGCACCCCACCTGCGAGACATCATCAACACATCCTTCGACACCACCATCTTCCCTGAGAGCTGGAAACACGCCGAACTCAGCGCTCTACTCAAGAAACCAACAGCGGACCCCACCGACCTCAAGAACTACCGCCCCATCTCACTCCTCCCGTTTCCAGCCAAAGTCATCGAGAAGACCGTCAACAAGCAGATGGCCGCCTTCCTCGAGACGAACGGATCCCTCGACCCCTCACAGTCCGGCTTCCGAGCCAATCACAGCACCGAGACCGCCCTCATCGCCGCCACCGATGACATCCGCGCCCTGATGGACAATGGAGAAACAGCGGCCCTCATCCTCCTAGACCTCTCCGCGGCATTCGACTCGGTCTGCCACCGCACCCTAGTACGGCGCCTCAGCCACATCGGAATCCAGGACAAGGCGCTGGAATGGATCATCTCCTTCCTCGACGGAAGAACACAGAGAGTCCGCCTACCACCGTACAAGTCAGAGGCCTCCGAAGTCATCTGTGGCGTCCCTCAAGGATCATCTCTGAGCCCCACCCTCTTCAACGTCTACATGAGCCCCCTCGCGGCCATCGTACACAAACACAACCTCAGCATAATCTCCTACGCCGACGACACCCAGCTGATCCTCTCCCTGACCAACGACCCCACCGCCGCCAGAGCCAACCTGCACGAAGGGATGAAAGAGGTAGCCGAGTGGATGACGACCAGCCGCCTGAAACTGAACTCAGACAAGACGGAAGTCCTCATCCTGGGCCCCTCACCCTCCGCCTGGGACGACTCCTGGTGGCCTCCCGCCCTGGGCACCGCACCCAAACCGACAGACCATGCACGCAACCTGGGCTTCATCCTGGACTCCTCCCTCGCCATGACCAGGCAAGTCAACAACGTCTCCTCGGCGTGCTTCAACATCCTACGCATGCTACGGAAGATCTTCTGGTGGATCTCCACCGAGACCAGGAAGATCGTCACCCAGGCCCTCGTCACCAGCCGACTGGACTACGGCAACGCCCTCTACGCCGGTACCACCGCCAAGCTCCAGAAGAGACTCCAGCGGATCCAGAACGCCTCAGCCAGACTCATCCTCGACATCCCACGAACCAATCACATCTCCGGACATCTGAGAGACCTTCACTGGCTCCCCGTCAACAAAAGAATCACCTTCCGCCTCCTCACCCACGCACACAAAGCCCTACACGACCAAGGCCCGAGCTACCTCAACAGCCGAGTCAACTTCTACGCTCCCAAACGCCACCTCCGATCAGCCAACCACGCCCTCGCCGCCGTCCCCCGCATCCGAAGAGCGACTACAGGAGGAAGGTCCTTCTCCTACCTGGCTGCCAAGACCTGGAACTCCCTGCCGACCGACCTGCGCCTGACCCAAGACCACCTCTCCTTCAGGAAGAAGCTGAAGACCTGGCTGTTCGAGCAGTAGCGGCACCCCCCCCCCCCCAGCCCCTTGAGACCCTACGGGTATGTAGCGCGCTTTACAAGTGTCATTGATTGAGAGAGCCATTGTCCAATGGCTCAGGTTCCCTTTAAGTGGGGGGGTCTCTGATACTCTTCAGGTAGCTGTGAGGCCCGCCATGCCTGTTGACTGTTTGTTGAGGAACAATTTGGAGAGCTCCCCTTGGGGAAAGGTGGAGAAGAATACTCACTTGGAGATGGTGGATCTGCCTGACTGGGCGTGTGTGACCACCCGGTCAATGGCAGCCCGTCGGGGTGCTCAAGAGGACCTGGAGCCTGAGAGGGAGGCCCAGGAACCTGCCTTAGAGAGAAGAGGCAGGGGGTGCTGGAAACCGGCCCCGAAGTTCCCATGGCCCAGGAGGAGGTAGACCCTGAGGGGGATGCCCTGGAGCCTACCGGGGAACAGGTAGCTGAACTGGGGGACCTGCCTGAGCTGACCCATTGGCAGCAGGAAGGAGGCACCTCCAGGGAAGAATTCTGCTGGGAGAAGGGAGAGTGCCCTTTTCTTGAGGGCTTGCGGCAACAGGCTGTAAGCCAGGCATCAGGTGATCAGTCTGGATCACATTGGATCTACTGGGAGAAAGGTCTCCTGTATAGTGAGCCTAAGGCTGCTGAGTCTGGGTCAGCCCGTGTTGTGGAGGTACGCCAGAGCTACAGAGCCTTCCTACTGGGGCTGGCTCATGATGTGCCATTGGTAGGACATTTGGGGCAGGACAAGACCTTTGAGAGGCTTGTCACCCACTTCCATTGTCCCCCAATGCGCAAGAGTTCAGACACTCATTGCAGGACATATCAGACTTGCCAGGTAAGTAGAAAGAGTGGGAGGAAGCAGAAGGCTCCCCTCCAGCCATTCCCTGTGGTCAGTACCATCTTTGAGCGAGTGGTGATTGATATTGTGGGGCTATTGGACCCCAAGACAGCCATGGGCAACAGGTTCAACCTGGTCTTGGTGGACCATGCCACCTGGTACCCAGAAGCCATACCTCTGAGGACAGTGACGGCCCTCGTGGTGGGACGAGCACTGATGAGAATTTTCTCCCGAGTGGGATTCCCAAGTGAGGTAGTGTCTGACCGGGGAGCCAACTTCATTTCCAAGTATATGAAGTCACTGTGGCAGGAGTGTGGGGTAACTTATAAGTTCCCCACTCCTTACCACCCCCAAGGATATGGGTTGATTGAAAGATTCAACCGAACCCTAAAGGGCATGATTATGGGTCTTGAGCAACCTATGAGGCATAAGTAGGACGTCATCTTACCATGATGTTGTTTGCATACCGCGAGGTGCCACCGAAATCTCTAGGGCTCAGTCCCTTTGAGCTTTTCTATGGACACCCAGTCAGAGGACCTCTGAGTCTGGTCAAGGAAGGCTGGGTGCAATCTCCCAGGAAACCTCCCCAGGATGTATATAGCTACATTCTGGCCTTCAGGACCCAGACTCGGTGTTTCAGACAACTCGCTGAGGCGAATCTGGAAGCCAGCCAGGAGGAGATGAAGTGATGGTATGACCTGAATGCCACTGGTAGAGCTTCAGCCTGGTCAGAAAGTGTGGGTCATGGCCCCAGTGGAGCCCTGCGCACTCCAAGATAAGTGGACCGGACCATTTGAGGTTGTGATGCACAAGAGTAATGTCACCTACTTGGTGGACTTGCGGTCTCCCAGGAACCCCATGCGGGTCCTGCATGTCAACCACCTTAAGCCCCATTGGAGAGGTCCAAAGTGGGCATGCTCTTAGCAACAGGTGCTGAAATGAAGGAGGAGACTAAACCTCTTCCTGACCGCCTGTCTGCAACAGAGCAAGATGGGTCACTGGATGGGGTTAACCTCTCTTCCACCCTGACCCCTGAGCAACAGAATTACTGCCGACAGTTGCTGGGACAGTTTTCTGATCTGTTCTCCCTGGTTCCTGGTGTCACAGATTGGTGCGTCCATGATGTTGACAAAGGAGACAGCTCACCTGTGAAGCACAAGACTTACAGGGTAACTGACAGGGTGAGAGCTTGCTTCAAAGAGGAGGTCTCAAAGATGCTTGGGTTAGGGGTGATTGAGTCCTGTAGCAGTCCTTGGGCCAGCCCAGTGGTCTTGGTCCCGAAGGCTGTCGCGCCGGGCGCAACACACCCGAACCCCGGTTCTGTGTGGACTACCAAGGGCTCAATTTGGTCATGAGGACTGACGCGCACCCCATCCCCAGAGATGATGAGCTCATTGATCGGCTAGGGGCTGCGCGGTACATCAGCACGCTTTACTTGACATCTGGGTACTGGCAGATCGCCTTGACTGATGGGGCAAATCAGAGGTCAGCATTCTCCACACCAGATGGGCATTTCCAGTTCTGGGTTATGCCCTTTGGGATGAAGAATGCCCCTGCCACCTTTCAGAGGTTGGTCAACCAGGTGTTGGTTGGGCTGGATGAGTTCAGTGCTGCCTACCTGGATGACATTGCAGTGTTCAGCACCAGCTGGGAATAACACCTGCACCACCTCTGGTAAGTGTTGTTGGCACTGTGAAAGGCAGGCCTCACGATCAAGGCAAGTAAGTGCCAGATCGGGCAGGGTTCCATGGTTTACTTGGGACAACAAGTTGGGAGCGGCCAAGTGGCACCCCTACAACCCAAGATTGAAACCATCTTGGCTTGGGAACCCCCCAAAACACAGACAGAGGTGAGAGCCTTTTTAGGACTCACAGGGTACTACAGGAGGTTTGTCAAGGGGAATGGCAACATTGTTGCACCCTTGACAGAGCTGACTTCCAGGAAGCAGCCCAGGAAAGTTATTCGGACAGACACCTGTCAGAAAGCTTTTGAGGCCCTGAAAGTTGTCATGTGCATGGCGCCCGTACTCCTGGCACCGAACTTCTCCAGAGAGTTTACTGTTCAGACAGACGCTTCAGAGCATGGTGTGGGGGCTCTTTTGTCACAGACGAATGAGGAGGGCCTAGATCAACCTGTAGCCTTCATCAGTAGGAGATTTCTTCAACGGGAACAGAAGTGGAGTGCTATTGAACGTGAGGCATTTGCTGTGGTCCGGGCACTGAAGAAGCTGACACCATACCTGTTTGGGACTCACTTCCGGGTTAAGAAAGACCACAGGCCCCTTAGATGGTTAATGCAGATAAGGGATGAAAATCCAAAGCTGTTGAGGTGGTCCATTTCCCTACAGGGTATGGACTTTATGGTGGAACACCGCCCTGGTACAGAACACGCCAACGCTGATGGTCTTTCCAGATTTTTCCGCCTTAGTGATGAGAACTCCCAGGAGATAGGGTAGTTTTCCCCACATTTCAGCTGGAGGGGACACGTGTTAGACCTGGAACCATTGGCGTGGGTCTCCCTTCCATTTTTGCTGTTGCCTCATGTGTTTTTGCTGGTGTTAGATGCTTTGGGCACTGTGCCACTGCTGTCCAGTTCCACAGTGCAAGTGCTCCCTATTGTAAATTAATGTATTAATTCGTGATTCCATGATTGGCTGATTTGGTTTACTTGTCAGACGCCAGTACAGTACACCAGTAGTGCCCAGGGCATGTAAACCAAATGCTGCCAGTGGGCTTGCAACACTGGTTGTGCCACCCACAGAAGCAGCCTTGTAAAATGTGCCTAAGGCCTCCCATTGCAGAGCCTGTGTGCAGTCTGGTACTGTCATGTTGACTGAGCATGTGCACCCACTTGCCAGTCCCTAAACCTTCCCTTTGCTTCATATCAGACACCCCTATGGTAGGCCCAAGGGCAGGGTGCATTGTAAGTATAAGGTAGGACATGCCCTGGTGTGTTTGGCATGTCCTAATAGTGAATTACAGCCATTTTCGTTTTTCACTATTGCAAGGCTACCTGTTCTCCATAGGCCTGAATGGGCAGGTAGATTATTACATTTTATAATCCTAACTGTCTCAGGGAACGCAGTAGAAATTCAAGTTTAGTATGCCTGAACTCAGGATGATAAACTACATCTCTTAGTGAAGTTGGTTTTAACATCCCGTGTTTGAAAATACCACTTTTAGAAAGTAGGTATTTTCTTGTCTAACTTTCCAAGCCTGCCTCTGCTAGGTTGTGTATTCCTTGTCTGGAGTTTGAGTGACAGGGCTAGGGGATTCCAGGAGAGAGAATGAGTCAGCCCAGTGGTGAAGTGAGAGATCTGCATCTAGATGGGTGGGAGAAGTTGAACCTGGGACCTGAATAGGGCTGTGCCTGCCTTCCACAATGTTGGCTCCATCCCCTGTGGTGCGTCTGATGTCTCTGCCCTGCACCGTGAAAGAAGAGAAGGAATCATGTCAACAAATTGCTCCAGGGCTGTGCTTTCCCTCCACAATGCTGGCTCCACCTCCTGTGAGGGGTCTGATGTTTCTGCCCTGCACTGTGGAAGGAAAGAAAGAGTCATGTAAACAGAGTGCTCCACAACTGGTTTGGACTGGGCAAAGGCCCCTCTGCCTTCAGAGGACAAAGGATTTTGGGCTATAAGTATTGGGACCCTGACTCCAAGAAATTAGATCACTTTTGGACTACAAGAAGAAACCTTTGCTGAGGAGAAGAACCTGAAGAAAGAGACTATCCCTAAGCTGAGGTGCTTCTTGGGGAATTGGCCTGCAGTGGTTGCCTTACTGCCCAAGAAAGGAGAAAGAACTTTGTGTACTTTATTTTCAACTTGTGAAGGATCTCCAATGGCTTGGAAGAGAGCTTGCCCCCTGACCGAAGTCTCAGGACCAGTCCCCTTCACCAGCCTTTGTGGATTGCTGCTGGAAACGCTGTTTCAGTGGCTACAGAGGCAGGGAGTTGTGACCGACTCTCACGACCGGCCCGGTGTCCTGTAGGCACCTCATCGAACAACGCCCGCATCTTGCAACGTAAGCTCTGAGCTCACCGACTTCGTCCTGATGCCATCACCGAGCCATTGCCTGCACTGTAACCTGTGGACACCGCAACGTGCAACGCCTCGCTACACCGACTCATACTGGTCTGACCGACGCGGTCACTGTTGCTGACTTCGAGTCCTGTGAACACATCGGAGTTGGGCACCGCCTCGCACGCTTTAAGATGCACTGCCCGACTCGTACGGCTGTCCAGACTGATCGATGCCAGCTCCTGAACCCCTGCTATGTCGCCGCACCGCATGCTGCAAGCACCGCAACAAAGCACCGTCTCGCCCTGCAACGTATGCCTTGGACCCATCGACTCCGTCAAAGGTCCGCTGCCTGCACCGCATTGAGAGAGAACGCGTCCTGCAATGCTTTCTTTTCTGCACCGTGATGAACACATCAAGTAAAGGTACTGTGACTGAGTCTGTCGACATTTGAGTGGGCCCGGACCGACACGGTCCACTGGAATTGTTAGACTCGGTGTTATTTTATCAACGCTGTAGCCGGACAGGGCTACAGACTCGCACAGAACTTTGATTTAAGCCTTTTGAACAAGAACTCAGGGTTTTTAATAGTACTGTGGATTATTCTTGTTGTTTATGATCTTGTGGTAACTCTATATAAAAGATACTTATTTTTATAAATATACAACCTGTATGGTGTCCATTTGTAGTGTTGTCACTTGGTTACTGTATGTGTTCACAAATGCTTTACACACTGCCTCTGAGATAAGCCTGTCTGCTTGTGCCAAGCTACAAAGGGGGTAAGCAGGGGTTATTTTAGGAGTGTACCCCCTTACCCTGACTAGAGGAGAGGGTACCTATTCGTCACAAGTACCTACCTGTGCCAACTAGAGACCCCCAATTCTAACAATAATGCAACTGACCGGTCTGCTTCTCCTGAGGTCTTGCAGACTCCGAAGATTTCAGCAACACAGGTGGTGGGTTTCCAAAGGTCTCTAAGGTTGATTTACGCTCTCAGCAAGTTTGAGGCCGGTGTCCCTCCTCGGGGGGACTGCATAACCCGAACCCCTATGCACCGCGTCCATTTGCGGGTGGGGATTGATATTGTGGGGCCACTGGACCCCAAGACAGCCATGGGCAACAGGTTCAACCTGTTCGACCATGCCACCCGGTACCCGTAAGCCATACCTCTGAGGCAGATGCTTGCTGGCAATTCCCAAGCTTGTGCATTGGCCTCCGTGTAGTCCGGACCCTGAGCAGTATTTGCACCAAATAATTCCGGCCTCCTCACACCGAGTGCTCCGTGGGCTGGTACTTTGTAATCTTGCTTGAAGTCTCCTAGTGACTCGTGGTCATTCAGCCCGTGGGTCCTCCTGAGGGCTGTAGGAGAGTAGGGTCTGCTATCCTATGGTCACCCCACTTTTTGCTTTTTGCTTCACTGGTTTTCGACTTAATGTGGCTGTGGGCATGCTAATCAGACCCACAGCCCTGCTGTTCTCTCTCTAAGTTCACAACCATGTACTTTAGGTACATCACCAATTGGGATTGGGTCACCTTATGAGCCCCTGTACTGTGTACTATAGGTATCCAGGGCATAGGTGCATCCAAGGCCTACCAGGGGCTGCAGCATATCTTTTGCCACCCCTGGCTGGCCATCCAAACTGACGCAACTGGCTGATCACTCAGCTGGGGCAAGGTCATGTAATCACCCCTTGCTTAGATATAGTATACCTATGTCTAACCTTATATCTGGACACATATGCACCTATAAGTCACTCCTATGGCAGGCCTTAACAATCCTGGAGGCAGAGTGCTTGGTTTTATGTGAGATGGTGCTCTAGCATGAGCTGAGCCTTTCTGCAGCTTTCGGAACCATGTCCTTATAGCTGTTCTAGGATATTGCCATACCATATACTCTTAAGTGCATTATGAACCTCGCGGTTAAAAGCTATCTTTGGTTTGGCTTTATCAAAACATGTGACATACGCTTTGGAATACTACCTCCTCGCCAGTCCTGGCGATGGGGGTAGCATTCCACCCTTCTAGAGGGAGAAGACATGTTACTAACCTTAATCCCGGTTAAAGTTAACCAGAGCCTCAGCATCACAAAATGGATGCTGCTGCCACAGACACAAGTCTGGCAGCCTGCTGCTGACCGAAACTCCGGCAGGGGAGGCCTGGACAAAAGGTTTCCTGTCACAGGGAGATGCTAGCACCACCCCAGACCGGAGATAGTGGATTGGGGCAGGGAGGGCTGAATGAAACGAGACACTGCCTGGGGCACACAAGGTGTCCCATGCACAGCCCAGTTCAAACCGGTGCTGGGGCACTCCCGCCCCAGCTCTGGTGTGAAACTGGACAAAGGGAAAGGGGTGTAACCACCCCCTTCCTGGGTCCCACCCATAGGAGGGACCTAGCAGGTAATCCGGCCCCTTGATTTGGAATAAAGTTAGGAGCTGTGTCCATAGACTTTAGATAATCCTGACTGAAACTTTGAAATGGAACTCTGGACCCTTCAACATCCTACTCGACGTAGAAGACTGAAGAATCTCCCTTGTGGTCAAGGAGTGACCACCCTGTGCAAGCAGGCACCATCAAGCGCTCAACAGTTTGCTTTGTTGTCGCTCCCGCTGGAGCTCCAACAACAGAGCCTGACAAGAACCAGATTTCCTGACATCCAACAGCCCGATCCACAGCCACAGCAAAGCTGAGATCTGTGGAGGCGACGTGAGACGTGGGACCGGCCGTCTTGGAAAGCCAGCGAAGTGCTTTCTGTGCAGCTCCCGAGGCACCCTCGAAGCTGTGCATTGGGCATTAAGAAGCCCCAGCCCCGAGCAGCTTGTGTACTGAAGATCACCTCTCCACACTCACCGAGTGCTGCGTGGGGCCCTTTTGCATTTTTCTGCTTGATGCGTCTGTCTGGTCACTTTCCCGTTGGCTAGTGGCCTCTGCAACGATGAACCTTTGAATTTTCAATGCTGGTCTGGTTGCATCAAACTGGCCCTTGCTCCCCTGAAAAGAAGCAGCCCATCAGACCTTGCTGGTCTGATCCAGAAGCCATCTTCGATTCCTGCGTGGGTTGCATTTGCCAAGGCCTGTTGACTCCGAATCGAGGTCCGACACCGCCGACAGCGAGAGCCTTCGTGGGACAGTCCATGTCTACCACCTGGTTGTCGTCGATACCTCCTGGTCCAAGTGGCAGCGGAGACAAGCTTCATGACATCACCTGATCGCAACCCAACATCGCCTGGTTCCTTCCTGGTCACTGGCTAGTGGCCCAGACTATGTCCCCTCTGCTTTCAGGTACTCTTCATCTTTGATCCACCCTTGGATCCAACCGGACTCTTCTCTCCTGGTCGCCTGCAGCATCTTTTCTCCAAGGCTCCATAGAACACCACGACGAAACCCGACACACTTTGACACCTATGCACCCGCTTCCTGTGGATGAGGTAACACGAGTACTGCGGTGCTCCTGTAGAGATTTACACCCCTAGAGTCCTAGTTTTAAGTGGTTAAGTTCTAGTCCAGTCGGAAGACTTCCAAATCTGCAACTTTCTAACTTTTACGCACCCATTGACTTCTATTGGTGCACGTGTGTGCATTTAGACACTGCACCCGCATCCTGTGGGCCTCCTATGTCCTAACTGCTGTTAGTCCAGTATAGCCCCAGCGATTCCCAAGGCCCTAGGTCTTGCCATTGTTCGTGACGTGGTTCTTATACCACTATTTTAGTATGTGGTTTTACGGGCCACCAGGGCCTATCCATAATTGTGCAACTTTTGTATGCTATATTAAGTAATTTGTTATACGCTTGTGCTCCTGTGCTCATAAAGAGTTAAGGGGATTAATTTAGAAATAAATACATATATATTTTGAATATATAACCTGTGTGGTGTCCTTTCATTTGATATTCCAGGATTGCATATGGTAAAACAGCTGGCTTCACATGCCCTCTTGAGTTTAGCCTAAGACTGCTTTTGTCCATGCTACCCCTAGGATAGCTGGTCTATAAGGTTGACTTTACAACCATCACCATAAGGGTTGTTTGGACTGGTGCAAGGTGCTCACTAGAATAGTGAACATCATATACCAGGCCAACTTCTCACAAGGGCCATCTTGAATTCTGTTGGGCTTTCCTGGTTGCTCCAGATGTGCCCCGACTCTTCATTGCTTGGTGAGTCTCCTGGACCTTGCTGGTCCACACAGTAACCTGCTTGACCTTCCTGCGTGGGTTGCTTTTGCCAAGGCTTGTTGGTGTCTAGCCGGACACCGACCCCACCCGACATCCTTTGTAGGACAGCTCACTTTAACCTCCTGGTCATCCTTGACGCCTCCTGGTCCTCTAGGCTATGAAGTCAAGCATCCCTTCTTCGCACCTGAAGCACCCGACATCAGTGGGCATTTGTCTACCAAGCCCCTGGTCACTCTGAAGTGACCCAGACTCTGTCCCCTCTGCTTTCGGGTTCCTTCCTTCTAGAATCCAGTGTTGGATTCCTTCGGACCCTTTTTACCTTCACGGCAGCAGTACTTCTTCACAGCCCTCCACCGAGAACGACGCCGGTTTCCGACACCAATCCAGACCTATGCACCCGGCTCCTCTGGGATAGGTAACTCGGGTACTACGGTATCCTTGGGTGGGGTGGCTCTTCAACCTCCTAAGTTCCAAAGGATTTTGTAGTTCTGAAAATTCTGGACTCGTGTAATATGTCTGCACTCGAGAATAAAACTTTGTCGTAAATTGACGAATTTGGTATCAAAAGACCGAGAATGGCGAGTACACTATGTACAAACATTTTCGTCAATTTCGAGTGACGATTTCACCTCGAAATCGTCATTTCCGTTCTTTACCTTTGGCTTCCATTTTGTATACGGCAGCCATTTTGTGAGTTGCCCTTTACATAGGCTTATAATACAGCTAAATTCGATTCCAAAGGACACGTACACCTTGATTGACTTTTCTCTGACCTGGGCAAGTTGGAACCATTGCAAAATCAAAAGAACAGGACACTTGTAACTACGTTACACGAGGTTTGTAGCAGACAACCCTCATAAACGCTATGTTGTTAATCGTTGCGGTTTATGTTGTTCATCCGCCCCACATAGTCGTTGTGGCATTTATCATCGGGTTGTCTGAATGTGCTGTATGCCAGCCTCAAACCTGAGGCAACCTCTGGAGTTGCGTAGTAGTGTCCAGAGATGCACTAATACCCCCGTTGGTGAAGGTGAAGGTAAAATACCCGTCTACATCCTTAAATTTTTTTTAATTAGTACAGGATGTGATTGGTGATAAAAGAAATGGATATGCACTGTGAACAGGTTACTGGTTCATTGCATATTACTTGGTCAACATGTTTCTGCTCCCTTTGCCCAGCCGGGTTTACGGAGCATTCCTCAGGACAAAACAATTACATAGAACACACAATACAATGTTAAAAATTACTCACACAACTTGTGCAGTATTGACTGAGTAGTCAAAATTTTCTCAGTTTTGATAAGGTGGTTTTACCTGAAGCATAGGAGACAAAAAATTCAAGCTGCTATTTCTACAGTATTCAACATTGGGGGCAATAGACTAGCTAATTCTTACTAGTAATAAGACAAAAAATAACTTTTGTGTCATTGATATTGTCTATCTTGGGCACTTATGGAAAGGGAGTGACGAGTCTTGTTGGAGAAATAAATAAAGTGAGGGGAGCACATCTTTAAACAATGTGTTTATTTTGTGAAGCATGCACAATGCAAGTATGGTATTTATCGAGTCGGTAACATGAAATTTTGTCAACTTCTAGGTATTACGAGTGCATATATTAGTCAGAGAATGGACGCGGTCTAAAGTATACATGCACGCATTGGTTTACACTTTGTCTTTTTTACCTTATGGTTGCAGGTTACTTTCCTCGTCAGGGGAAATTGGACCGAAGGTCCCAGGCTGCAAGCGGAGGAAAGGTAGATGTATAATATTTTCGTTAATGGCGTAGAGACGCCGCGCTTACCTTTCGTTGTATGCTATGACTCACCCGCATTGGAAGCGACTTCCACGTGCAATGCTGGCTCTGCCCCTGGACGCGGAGTCGTCATAGGTGTGCGACTTTGAATATTCCTCGGGCGGGCATAGGCACAAAGAGAGGACTATTTTTAAGACAAGCAATTCGTATTTTCTAAACTGTTGTATTATGACTGGGAGATCGCTATGTATCTTCATAAATGAAAGCGGACCTTTTATCATTCCGTTTTTTTTCTCTATCTTTTCTTCTTATCTGATTGCAACAAATGTTTTTTATATCACATGCACCATGCAGTTTTGAACCTATTTATACGCAAAAAATGGGGGGGTGTATATCTTGACCCTGGTGGCAAGGTTGTTTCAGGATAAGGGTTTTCGAAAGGGTATGCGAACTGGAAGTGTCCAGAGACAGTCTTGGTGATAAACCATATTTCAAATTGGATATAGCTGGCTATCATAGCTATCATCGGCTGTTTCTCAGTTTTGGAAATGTCAGAGGACTGCAGGCAGTTTTATGAGAAGTGATGCCATTGGATGGCATCGTTCAACCCCACTTGATTTGTTTAATTCACCACCGCAACAAAGAGCATTCAACTTACAGAGACTTACAGAGACTCTCAACTGGACGCCAAGAGCACATACAAACTGCAACTCCACCCATGTGGTATATATGATAACGTGCCCCTGTCAGAAACGATATATTCGGACGACATGTAGGAGAGTCAAGATAAGAGTTGGAGAACACAGGAGTAACATTAGACTAAAAAAGACCACAACTAAACTATGTACACATTTTGTGGATGAGGGCCATAGCGCTGATGAACTCAGATGGACAGTACTAGAGATGCTAGTAGAGAGAACTGCGAATGCAGAAAAAATCCTATATGAGAAAGAGCAAAGATGGGTCGATAGGCTCAAAACAAATCAAGTGGGGTTGAACGATGCCATCCAATGGCATCACTTCTCATAAATCTGCCCGCAGCCCTCTGACATTTCCAAAACTGAGAAACAGCCGATGATAGCTATGATAGCCAGCTATATCCAATTTGAAATATGGTTTATCACCAAGACTGTCTCTGGACAACTTCCAGTTCGCATACCCTTTCGAAAACCCTTATCCTGAAACAACCTTGCCACCAGGGTCAAGATATACACCCCCCCATTTTTTGCGTATAAATAGGTTCAAAACTGCATGGTGCATGTGATATAAAAAACATTTGTTGCAATCAGATAAGAAGAAAAGATAGAGAAAAAAAACGGAATGATAAAAGGTCCGCTTTCATTTATGAAGATACATAGCGATCTCCCAGTCATAATACAACAGTTTAGAAAATACGAATTGCTTGTCTTAAAAATAGTCCTCTCTTTGTGCCTATACCCGCCCGAGGAATATTCAAAGTCGCACACCTATGACGACTCCGCGTCCAGGGGCAGAGCCAGCACTGCACGCGGAAGTCGCTTCCAATGCGGGTGAGTCATAGCATACAACGAAAGGTAAGCGTGGCGTCTCTACGCCATTAACAAAAATATTATACATCTACCTTTCCTCCGCTTGCAGCCTGGGACCTTCGGTCCAATTTCCCCTGACGAGGAAAGTAACCTGCAACCATAAGGTAAAAAAGACAAAGTGTAAACCAATGCGTGCATGTATACTTTAGACCGCGTCCATTCTCTGACTAATATATGCACTCGTAATACCTAGAAGTTGACAAAATTTCATGTTACCGACTCGATAAATACCATACTTGCATTGTGCATGCTTCACAAAATAAACACATTGTTTAAAGATGTGCTCCCCTCACTTTATTTATTTCTCCAACAAGACTCGTCACTCCCTTTCCATAAGTGCCCAAGATAGACAATATCAATGACACAAAAGTTATTTTTTGTCTTATTACTAGTAAGAATTAGCTAGTCTATTGCCCCCAATGTTGAATACTGTAGAAATAGCAGCTTGAATTTTTTGTCTCCTATGCTTCAGGTAAAACCACCTTATCAAAACTGAGAAAATTTTGACTACTCAGTCAATACTGCACAAGTTGTGTGAGTAATTTTTAACATTGTATTGTGTGTTCTATGTAATTGTTTTGTCCTGACGAATGCTTCGTAGACCCGGCTGGGCAAAGGGAGCAGAAACATGTTGACCAAGTAATATGCAATGAACCAGTAACCTGTTCACAGTGCATATCCATTTCTTTTATCACCAATCACATCCTGTACTAATTAAAAAAAATTTAAGGATGTAGACGGGTATTTTACCTTCACCTTCACCAACGGGGGTATTAGTGCATCTCTGGACACTACTACGCAACTCCAGAGGTTGCCTCAGGTTTGAGGCTGGCATACAGCACATTCAGACAACCCGATGATAAATGCCACAACGACTATGTGGGGCGGATGAACAACATAAACCGCAACGATTAACAACATAGCGTTTATGAGGGTTGTCTGCTACAAACCTCGTGTAACGTAGTTACAAGTGTCCTGTTCTTTTGATTTTGCGCTCTGACAAGGGGAATTAACCGGACACTACATTCCTCCTCCCTCCTTCTGATTCTGAACAAGTTGGAACCATTGCCGCAGGCCGAACCTGTTTGGTCAGTTCCTCTCCCAGTGGCCGAGCAAGATAGCATCAAGGCTCAACAGGCCATAAACCCATTCATCGCACACACACCCTGCCGAATCTCGCTCACACCTGTCCCTGCTCTTTTCTCTCACTTGCTTTATGATGGGTAGGTGCCCGTTTTTATTGGGGGTCCAGCGATATCTGATGAAATGTTGGGCCTTGCCGGGTAATTTATTGTGGGCTGAACAAACTGAACTATGGCCTTGTCATCATGACTCTGCTTTTTCTTTGTAATGGTAGCATTTCAATAGTATAGTAAAATGTTAAGAATGTTTGCCTAAAGCACAATATTTTGTATAAAAAGAGAAGCCTGACTTTGTGAATTGCAGCAGTCTCCTGAGAATATACATCCCGTGTGTTGTACTTCTAGGACACTTGTTACCTTGGTTGCAGCCAATAAAATCGATCCTTGACTTCACTTAGAAGACTCTGAGTTTCTGTGGTCTGAATCAGGAAAGGACTCGAGGTCTCTGGGTGTGTTTCCCTGACACCGCTGGGTTACCGGTTCAGTACCGGTTCTGAAAAACCCAGTACCTCAGTTGGCGCCCAACGTGGGGCGATTCCAGCGGTACCTGTCCAGCCAGAGGTTCGTGAGGAGCTTCGTGAGAAAATTCTGGAGGAAGGCCATCCACTTCATCGACCCCTGCATGTTGACCTGGTCCGAAAGTCTTCGCTGTGAGGTTCCCCGCTTCCCGACGGCTATAAAGGACTGCTGCCCTGGCTATCGCCCTGATTTGGACCCTTGAAGTTTGGTAGAGCGAAACGCTGAGACGAGTCTTCTGGTGACGTCATCGATATCTCAGTTAAGTATAAGTGGAGCGTCTCCCAGTCCTTAGTTGGTTCTTAGTCTTGGGTATCCTTTGGGATCGGTTTGTTTGGTACTTGCAAGCACCAAAACCAAGGGACTCGTGTATTCACGAGAAATATCGTAATCGATAATCCTTTGAAGTTTGGAACTAGACTAGAGAGCGAAGATGCCTGGTCTTAGACTTGGAAATTTGTTATGTCTTGGTTGTAATAATAGGGACTCCCGATTGGAGGACTCATGTCCGGTTCCTCCGGTTGGAACTCCAACTTATGAATTATATGTGAAACATGGAGTAGGCCCAATCACATATAACGAAGTGTGGATCAAATACACCAGAAAATATGGTGTTTTAAAATGGCCCCAATACGGTAGCTTTGACACGGAAATCCTAGATAATCTCGAAGTTAAACTTTTCAAAAAGAAAGCCCGGCCGGCAATGTTTGACTCTTTCCGCCTATGGCGTAAGGAGGCCAAACAGAAGGAAATTAAATTAGCAAAGAAAAATAAGAGAGAAGGGGGTATTTCGGTAATGCAAGCTGCTATGCAGTTTAAAGACAATGAAGAAGAACAGATGAGTGAGCAGTTGCACAGGCAACGTAAAATGGTGATAGATAAATGCTATCCAGTTTTGCCGCGTCTTCAGCAAGATGCAGCAAAAGAGCCAGAAAAAGATCCGTTAATGTCACATCTGTTAAGTTCGCCACCCCCCTATGCGCAGAATGCCACGGCACCTCCGCAACCTTTAGTTGCGCAACCTGTGGTTGTTATGCCTCCTGCTCCTCCACAGCACCCACCAGCTATTCTTCAGCTGGCTCCTGCTCCTCTGGTGCAGCCTCCTCAAGGCCCACCGATCACATCTGCTTCACCTGTGCTTTCTACGACTTTTCCTAGTGCACCTTCTACTTCTCCTGATGCTCCCTCTGCTATTGCCTCTAATTCTGCCTTATCTAACACTATTTTTCCGCCCGTTCTTCCGTCAGTTTCTCCTTCCGTTCGACAAAGAATGGCCAGCACTGTCACTAATCTTTTCTCACTTTTTCTCAGGTCGCCTAATACGACCCCTAACCCGAAACGAAGACAGTTGCGGAGTCAACTATCTGACTATCGAGAGAGAGATTTACTGAATCGTTTAGCGCACAAATTGGTTATGGACACTGTAAGATACGATGTAGAGTCTGTCATGGAAGTCTTCCGTCAATGGGAAGCACCGAAGCAGAGATACGTTTTTGAACAAATGTGTGTTTTTCTCTGTGAAGATTTGGAAGACAATGATCTGGAATGTAACCCGCCCGAGTTGTGTCGTGCGCGGTTCGATTTCGCAGAGGGCATGATTGTAGGTCCCGATGTCGAGAGAGCAGTTGAGATATTGTTGTCATATCGGAGTAAGGGGAGCACTTCTGGATAGCAATCTGAGCGCGATACATCCAGTAGGAAAAAGGCGCGACAATACCCCATGAGAGAGGTTCCCCCACAATGGAGAGAGGGTGACGCAAATGCTAACCCACCTATTCTGCCACACTTTCAGCGTGTGTGGGTACATGTGCCATGGAAGCGAGCTGAAGTTTTGGCCCTTTAAACAGACATTGCCTGATCCCCGTAAAAATCCTGCAGGGTATTACAAAGAGTTGTCACAGACTGCTGGGTCATGTATCATGAATTTAGCCGATATCGATATGTTATTTGGGAATTTTGTTCCACAGCCTTTATGGGGAAAGATTCGTCATACAGATCATGATCAGGAGTTAGGTGATTCATGGGCTAATATTGCTGCTGCAGATGCCCTACAAATTGGTGGTTCTAAACCTGAGCCTTTAGTAGCAGAACTCCCTGGTAGGATTATTAATTACATGAAAACTATAATGCCTGCGATGCGAGTAAATTGGGATAAACTGTCTGCATGTAAGCAGAAGAAAGAAGAAACAGTGTCAGATTTCTTCACCAGGTTTGAAGAAACGTTTGTCGACCACAGTGGTCAAGATATGAGCACAGAAGGTGGTCAGCGTTTGTTTGTCGATAAATTCGTGCAGAATCTGCTTCCAGAGTTGTGTAAAAAGTTAAAGGATTCAGAGAGTTCTTGGGCAGTTTCCTCTTCAGCACAGATATTGGCTACTGCACAATATTTCGAAAATTGAGACAAAGACGAGAAAGATAGAGCAGAAAAGAAAACTAAAGAGTTGAAAATGAAGGTTTTGTTACAGCAAGCATATCCGCCACGTGGTGGTGGTAGCTAGACTAATGGTGGTCAGAATAACTATCAGAATAATTATCAGCAGCCTCAACAGTATCAGAGGAACTCGCAAAGAGTCGAGTATACTCAACCACGTGTCCCTGTAGGCCCCAATCAGTGTTCGTATTGCAAGGAAGAAGGTCACTTCAAGTATAGTTGTCCTATTCTGTTACAGCGCGCAAATGGTGGTTCCAACACAAGAGGTCGAGGTGTTCAGCAAGCGCCTAGAGGTAGAGGACGTGGAAACGTCCCCCAGAACGCTCGTCCCCTTCCACCTCAAAATTCTATGAATAGGTTTGATCAGCAGAATAACGCATCTGGTAGGACAGCTCAGTACTATGCTGATGATTACTATACAGAAGATGACCATTGGGAAGGTAATGATTGCTAGGACAGCCATAGACAAAGAGAGGGAGTTGTTTCAGTTCCAGTAGATCAGAGTGGACCATACGTTGAGGTGATTACATCAGGTGTGTCTGAGCCTTTTCTGTTGGATACTGGTGCTACAAAGAGTTCTATTATGTACTCCAAACTCCCTGGCGCACCTTTGTCTGGCGAAACGAATGTATCAGTAGGTTTTTCTGGCGCCCCAGTTAGAAATCCGATTTCTGACCCTTTGTCCCTTTCTGTTGGTCCTTGTGAATTAGAAGCACCCCTTATTCTGACAACAGGTTGTGGTGAAAACTTGTTGGGATTAGATCTGTTAAAAAGATTGTATGCGACTTTGTACTGTTCTCCCTCAGGAGTACAACTTACTTTAGGTAAGAAAGTGGTTTCTCCAATGTATTTGTCAAGGGATAAAATTCCAACAGAATTGTCGTTTCTTCCTGATATTCTTTGGGCTACTGGTCCTAATGATGTAGGTCTTCTAGAAATACCACCATATGTTGTAACATTAAAAGCCAATGTTAAAATGCCACGAATTCCCCAATACAGAATCTCTAGTGAAGGTGAAAAAGCTTTGCTAGCGATCGTTTATGATCTAATGGAAAAAGATGTCATTGAAGAGACAAGAGGCAACGTTTGCAATAGTCCTGTTCTGCCTGTCTTGAAACAAACTGATCCCTCTCAGCCACCTGTGTACAGATTTGTGATTGATCTTAGAGAGGTGAATAAAATAGTTGTGCCACAATTCCCAGTTGTTCCTGATATTACTGCCCTATTGACTATGATTCCAGCTTCTGCAACATGGTTTTCGGTGATTTCAGCATCCCCATTGCTGAGGAGAGCAGGGATATTTTTGGCTTCACTTTAGGAGGACGAAGCTTCCGCTTTAAACGCGCTGCCCAGGGCTACTGTGAAAGTCCATCAATGTACAGTCAAGCTTTAAAAACACAGCTTGATACGATTGTTTTACCTGATGGTGCTACTCTCATCCAGTACGTTGATGATTTGCTTGTCGCTGCAAATACTGAGGAAATATGTAAGAAAGCCACGTTGTCATTGTTGCGTCATCTGTGTGATTTGCATCACAAGGTGTCACTTTCCAAATTACAATATTGTCGACAAGAAGTGACCTACTTAGGTCATCTCTTATCGAAGGAGGGAAGGAAACTGACCCCAGAACGAATTCAGGCAATAGCGAAATTGAGTGTGCCAAGAACACAGAGAGAAGTGCGTGCTTTCTTGGGTGTTACATCGTACTGTAGACAGTGGATTCCAAATTTTTCGTTATTGGCCAAACCTTTGGTGGCATTAACGTGTAAAGATACACCCAAGCCCGTTCCTTGGTCTGAAGAGTGCCAGAAAAGTTTTTCTGAACTGCGTGATGCATTATGTTCGGCTCCTGTGTTGGGTACCCCCAACTACAGTAAGCCCTTTACATTGTATGTCCACGAGAAACAAGGTTGTGCATTATCAGTACTGACACAGTTGTTTGGAGACAGACAGCGTCCATGTGCATATTTTTCGTCGACTTTGGATCCGGTAGCTAAAGCATTGCCAAGTTGTTTAAGAGCCACAGCGGTATTCGACAGTCTGCTGGTTTAGTGATGAATAACCCCTTGATCGTTATGGTTCCGCATGCAGTAGACATATTGTTAAATAGAACCAGGACACAGCACTTAACTAGTGCCCGATTGTCAGGTTACGAATTAACATTGTTAGCGAGTCATGTGCACATACAGAGATGCAATACACTCAACCCAGCTACGTTGTTGCCAATTGTAGAGGAATTAGATGCTTCAGAACAGCATGATTGTTTCCTTAAGACAGAAGAAGAAACGAAAGGGAGAATAGATCTCCTAGATACTCCTCTTGCTGAATGTGATGGTACATTATGGGTGGATGGTTCATGTTTCAAGCTTCAGAATGGTGACACGACTGCAGCATATGCTGTCACGACTTTGCATACGATTGTTGAAACTGCACGTATTCCACATAATTCAGCTCAGGCAGCAGAATTGATTGCACTTACAAGAGCATGTGTGTTGTCGAAAGGAATGAAAGTGAATGTCTATACCGACAGTCAGTATGCTTTTGGTGTGGCTCACAGTTTTGGAAGATTGTGGAAAGAACGTGGGTTCCTGACTTCGCATGGAGCTAAGATTCAGCATGGTCAGTTGGTGAATGAGCTTCTTGAATCACTGACCTTGCCTGTGCAAGTGGCGATTGTGAAATGCAGTGCTCACAAGAAGGTGACTGATGATGTTGGTCGTGGAAATGCATTTGCTGACGAAATCGCGAAAGAAACTGCAAGGAATGTGATGAGCCGAATGTATGTTGCAGGCCCTGCAAGATGGGTTGGTGATATTGGAATGTGTGAAGACACGATAGAGAGTGTGAAGTCTATTCAAGGTGAGGCTACAGAGAAAGAGTTGAGCATGTGGAGAGAAAGTACGGGTAGAATGGATGCAAATGGTTGTTGGATCGAATTGTCAGAGCATCGGAGATGGTTGTTACCCGATGCATATGTGCTTGCAGTAGTTACAATGGCTCATGGAATGGCTCACATCAGCGTGAAAGGGATTTGCAAGTTGTTGGCTCCAGTATGGCAAAATTCAGGAATTTCCAAGTGTGCAGAGAATGTCGTCAAGAATTGCATGGTGTGTCTGCAACACAATCCTGGTAGGGGAACCCCAAATCCAGCTGGTCATTTTGCACCTCCTACGTATCCGTTTGAGGTTTTGCAGCTAGATTTCATCCACATGGAGAGGTGCAACAATTTAAAATACGTGCTTGTTGTTGTTTGTGCTTTCTCAAGATGGGTAGAAGCCTATCCCCTAAAAGACAATACTGCCTTGTCCACAGCGAAAGCCCTTGTGAAAGAGTTCTTCCCTAGATTCGGAATGCCTAGAATGGTCTGGACTGATAATGGGAGTGAATTTGTGGGTCGTGTGATGAAGAATGTATGTGAAGGGCTAGGCATTCGACAGAAGTTCCACGCTGCAAATCACCCCCAATCAGCTGGATTAGTAGAATGTTACAATGGCACGCTTAAGTTAAAATTGGCCAAAATTCAAGCGAGCACAGGTCTTAAATGGCCTGACGCTCTACCCTTAGCACTCCTATCCACCAGAATGACTGTGCATTCGCGAGTGAAACTTAGTCCCTATGAGATAGTTTTTGGCCGCCCGGCCAATATATGGGGAGTGCCTAGACCCACCAAGTTCAGCGAACTCGAACACCCTATTTTGCTTGATTACCTGTACGAATTGACGGCTAAATTGCGTGTTTTGCATCAACAGGTTCACGACACCCTGCCTCCGGTCTCTGAAACTCCAGGTCACCCAATCGACCCTGGATCCTGGGTCCTTGTCAAGAATTTCCAACGAACCAAGAACGAGCAGCTCAGGTGGACCGGACCTCACCTCGTCCTTCTTTCCACAACATCGGCAGTTCGAGTGAAAGGGAAGAAGCACTGGATCCACGGGGTCCATTGTAAAAGGATCCCTTTACCTCTGCCGTATGACCAGTGGGTCCAGAAGGGTGTCGCTGACTCAGAAACCGACACCGTGCCACATTTCCTACCTTTCAGTGACGCACGAGTAAAAGGAACTAACTCTGAACGTGAAAGTGAGAACATTTTGCAAGAAACTGTGCCGCCATCAAAGCGACTAAACACTACAGAGCCTGAACTCTTGTTTCAGGATCAAACAGTACCTGGAAGAAAACGTTATAATTTGAGACCGAGACCTATGGACAAATAAAACCTTTTTTTCCTTCCAAGTACTATTTTTGAAGTGCAGCTCTCCCATCTGAGAAACTTGCTTATTTTTGTTTTTCGAACCGCCATCCGGGTTCCGCTGCTAGGGCCGCGATTGCTTAAAGTCTTTGGGGTGCAGCTGACGACGTTAGGTCGGCAGTTCTGGTTGGTCCAAGGGAGTTGCCCTAGACTGACAGAAGCATTTCTTAGCAGAATCAACCTCCCATCGCGGGCAGCACTTTAGAGAGGATGGAGTTTTCCGAGATGGAGAGACCTGCCAAACCAATGAACTTTAAACACAGATTATTGCTTAAAGTCTTTGGGGTGCAGCTGACGACGTTAGGTCGGCAGTTCTGGTTGGTCCAAGGGAGTTGCCCTAGACTGACAGAAGCATTTCTTATCAGAATCAACCTCCCATCACGGGCAGCACTTTAGAGAGGATGGAGTTTTCCGAGATGGAGAGACCTGCCAAACCAATGAACTTTAAACACAGATTATGTAAAACTATGACAAAGAAAAGCTTCTTGATATTGTGCATTTGTATGTTATTCAGTATGATGATATTTTTAATAAGTTATGTTTTGTTCTCTTTTCGTGTAACATTTGCACCTACTGCATCGCCTACACCTCCTCCTCCTACTGTTTCCTCACATTCTTTTCAACTCCTTCCTGAACACAAATCAGCTAGGAGATTAGAGTTTATTAATAACTCCTTTGTTCAGCTTTTGCACCGACACCAACTTGTAATGAACACAACTAACTGTTGGGTGTGTGGTCTTATGCCTCACACAACGGATAAAGGTATCCCTTATCTGGTCCTGCCATTCAGCCACAATGGTTCTGTGTGGGCATACAGAACAATGTTCATATATGCTTGTGAAGTCCACCCCCTACGTTCTGTAAAAGACAATCCCAAGAATAGTGCTTTGGTTAAGGGTATAGTCGACATGATTAAGGGAGAAATCTCTTATGAAAATACCCCGGACGATGAGATATTTGCATATATAAATTGGAACGTGACCGGATATGAAGCTACTCTGAGTGAGAAACAGCAAGCTAAGAGATCCTCCCCGATCTGGATTGTGCCCCATCAGGGTCACTTGTGTCTGCAAGGTACTGGCAAGAATCGCAGAGCTCAGTTAGGGAAGAGTGTCTGTACTGAAACGTATGTTTTTGGGTCTCAGACTTCCCCTGCGTTCTTAGCAGCTAAGGGTACATATTTCATCTGCCATGATAGAGCCTATACATGGTTGCCCCCTGACTTTTCGGGCTCATGTTTTGTTTCATTCCTGTTGACTCCCACCTACACAGCAGCGGCAGATTACCACAAGACAAGGGTAGTTGGAGGTGTCTTGAGTAAAGAAGACACTGCAGGTCAAGAATTTGGGGACTTTGCAAAGGGTTTTCTGCCGTTCTGGGGATCCATGGCTAACAGCAGGAACATAAGGCAATTGACAAGGGTAGTTGAGTCCACCGTGATTGAAACTGCTGGTGCCCTTAATAACTTGACTGCTGAGCTCCAGTCGGATCGTCTTATGACCCTTCAGAACAGGGTCGCTTTAGATGTCATACTTGCAGACCGAGGTGGGGTATGTAGATTGATCCAATCGAGTTGCTGTGTTTTCATCCCAGATAACGCTCCAACAGTGTACCAGGCCATCTCTAAACTGCATAAGATTTCCGAATCTATTCATGTAGATAAAGGAGATTGGTCATTAATGGGGTGGTTGTGGGAACTGATATCCGGCTGGGGATGGAAAATTCTGATGGTCATTGGGATGGTCTTAGCCATTCTTTTCCTGTTCTGTCTGTGCGTACAGTGTGCTCCTGCAATATGTGGCCTCTGTGTTACATCATGTGTAAGGAAGCCTGTATCAAGAGACGAACTAAGTACTAGAATGATGTTGCAGCAACATCTCAATGACTTTAGGAATATAGATCTGGACTCAGATTAGCATGAGGATAGATTAATTGCCTATGTAAGGGCAAAAGGAGGGATTGTAGTTCTGAAAATTCTGGACTTGTGTAATATGTCTGCACTCGAGAATAAAACTTCGTCGTAAATTGACGAATTTGGTATCAAAAGACCGAGAATGGCTAGTACACTATGTACAAACATTTCCGTCAATTTCGAGTAACGATTTCACCTCGAAATCGTCATTTCCGTTCTGTACCTTTGGCTTCCATTTTGTATACGGCAGCCATTTTGTGAGTTGCCCTTTATATAGGCTTATAATACAGCTAAATTCGATTCCAAAAGAACACGTACACCTTGATTGACTTTTCTCTGACCTGGGAAAGTTGGAACCATTGCCCCAGGCCAAACCTGTTTGGTCAGTTCCTCTCCCAGTGGCCGAGCAAGATAGCATCAAGGCTCAACAGGCCATAAACCCATTCATCGCACACACACCCTGCCGAATCTCGCTCACACCTGTCCCTGCTCTTTTCTCTCACTTGCTTTATGATGGGGAGGTGCCCGTTTTTATTGGGGGTCCAGCGATATCTGATGAAATGTTGGGCCTTGCCGGGTAATTTATTGTGGGCTGAACAAACTGAACTATGGCCTTGTCATCATGACTCTGCTTTTTCTTTGTAATGGTAGCATTTCAATAGTATAGTAAAATGTTAAGAATGTTTGCCTAAAGCACAACATTTCGTATAAAAAGAGAAGCCTGACTTTGCGAATTGAAACAGTCTCCTGAGAATATACATCCCGTGTGTTGTACTTCTAGGACGCTTGTTACCTTGGTTGCAGCCAATAAAATCGATCCTTGACTTCACCTAGAAGACTCTGAGTTTCTGTAGTCTGAATCAGGAAAGGACTCAAGGTCTCTGGGTGTGTTTCCCTGACACCGCTGGGTTACCGGTTCAGTACCGGTTCTGAAAAACCCAGTACCTCAATTTGCTCGATTGATATACCACTATCTTAGTATATGGTTTGTTCTCCACCAGGAACCCACTGTGTATTGTGCTACTTAGAACTGTTCTGTTGATCTTGTATTGTGTGCTTTGTGTTCTATCCTAGTCTAGAGGATACTAGAGAGTGTTATATTAATAAATACATATTTTTATATAACTTCTGTGTGGCTCGCCTTTCATTTAGTCAATATAGGAGGTGATATTCTGGTAAAATAAGCTGCTTTACATTCCTTCAAGATCAAGCCTGAAGCTACCACTAGGATAGTTTTCTAAAGGTTGTCTTTGACCTCATACATCATAAAGGTCGTTTGGACTGGTGCAAGGTGCCCACTTTAATTAGTGAACAGCATATACCAGGCTACGTTCTCACAGGTGCCAAATTGTTTGTTGGGTGAGGAGGGGGTGTTAGTATTTGGCGGCAGGGAATAAGAGGTAGATGAGAGGACAAAAAAGGGGGTTTTATAACAGCGGTTAAGGCATGTTAAAAATGATTAGAAGCACATTAGGCTGAATCAGAGGATCAATGTTCAACTGTCTGCAGGACGTTAATGCAGAGAGTACAAAGAGTGCCCTCTGAAGGCTGGCTCCCTGGGCGTGCGCCCAACTCGCCCATGCCAAAAGCTGTCCCTGTCCTTAACATTACCCCCTTATAGGTCCTCCTCCTCCGAGTCATTACAATATGAGGCGATCCCGCCTCCCTACAGGCACTTTACATGCTAGCATTTTTTTTATTTGCATAGAATAAGCCCCTCACCCACTTCCATGCCTGCTTGTAAGAGTTTGTGCTAGTTTGCTTTTCTGTTTTGCATGTTTTTTCACATTCTTTGTTTGTTTTTTCCGCTGCATTGCACTTACTGAGGTGGGTGTTTTCTGTGATCTATGCAACCCCATGGCCACGCTCCCTAGGCATGTGCTGGGTTGGGAGCATTTCCTGCAGTCCATGGGGGTCAAGTGCTGTGTTGTTCCAGCAGCACTTGGTCCCCGGGAGCTGTGTCTCTTATGTACATAGCTGCTGTGAAGGAAGCAGTCCGTTTTAGGGGGATTTCACAGTGTCCTGTTTCATGGGGTTTTGTCCTTTTCCAGTTGTGTTATAGGACGACTCTCTTTCGTTTTGGGAGACCGGCGACCTGGGGCCTTGCTGGTGGGTCTGTGCTTATGCCTGGTTGACTGCTTCTCCACAGACACAAGTCTGACCTCCTGCTGCTGGGAGTCCTTCCAGCGAGGGAGGCTTGGACAAAGGGTTTCCTGCCTTGGGAGGTGCTAGCACCACCCCAGACAGGATTTTGTGTATTGGGTAGGACAGGGCTGAATAGAATCAGACATCCCTGGGGCACACAAGGTGTCCCTGTGCATTTGCCAGTTCAAACCGGTGCTGGGGATTTCCAGACGCAGTCTTGGCGCGAAGCTGGACAAAGGAAAGGGGGTGTAACCACCCCCCTTCCTGGTCCCACCCAGAGGAGGGACCTAGCAGGTAATCCGGCCCCTAGATTTGGAATAAGAGTAGGAGCTGTGTCCCAAGACTTCAGATCATCCTGAACTCGACTTGAAACTTAGAAAAAAAACTGGACTTCGACATTCTGCTGCACAGAAGACTGAAGAGAATCTCCCTTGTGGCCAAGGAGTGACCACCCTGTGAATACAGGCACCAACCAGCAACTCAACATCTGCTTTGCCGCCTCCCGCCGGAGCCCAAGCCCAGAGCCTGACAAGACCCAGACTCCCAGACATCTCAGAGCCCGATCCACAGTCCCTGAAAAGAAGAGACCCGTGGAGGCACCGAGAAACGTGGGACTGGACCTCTTGAAAGACCCCCGAGAAGCTGACTGCGCAGCACCCAAGGCACCCTCGACACTGTGCTTTGGGGTTTGAGAAGCCGCAACACCGAGCAGCATTTGCACCAAAGATCAGCCCCCCAGCATCTCCACGATCTGCGTGGGGCCCTTTTGCACTTTGCCACTCGACGTGCCATCCCGGCCACTTACCACGTGGCTAGCGGCCATCTTGGCGACGAAAACTACAAACTACACTGCTGGTCTGGTTGCTCCAGACTGGCTCTCGCTCCCCTGAAAAGGAGCACCCGCTCTGACCTTGCTGGTCCGAGTAAGAAGCTTGCATCGATTCCTGCGTGGCTTGCATTAGCCAAGGCCTGTTTGCTCCGATCAAGAAGCCGACACCGCCATCAGCTAGAACCTTTGTGGGACAGCTCGTGACCAACGCCTGGACGTCCTTGACCTCTTTGTGTCCACGTGGCTGCAGAGACAATCTTCCCCTTTTCACCTGTTTGCACCCGACATTGCCTGGTTCCGTCCTGGTTCCACGGTAGTCACTGGCTAGTGACTTTGAACATTGTCCCCTCTGCTTTCAGGTCTTCACCTCTTCAGATCCACCCTTGGATCCACCGGAACTCTTCTCGACGACCCGCCTGCAGCATCTTCATCTCCAGGCACCATCGACCTGCGTGACGAAACCCGACACTACTTCGCACCTGTGCACCCGCTTCCTGTGGGTGAGGTAACTCAGCAAAGCCGGTGTTCCCACACTGGTATACACCTCTAGTGCCTGTGTCTAAAGTTTTGTCCTTGTAGGTCCATCGGAAAGTTCCTAAAACACTAACTTTGTAACTTTTACGCACCATTGACATTGCATTGGTGCATGCGTGCGCTTTAAGCGCTGCACCCGAGTCCCGCGGGCCTTTCCCGACTTCATCACTGCTAGTCCCGAACAGCTCCAGCGATTCCCCAGGCCCTAAGCCTCTTTCCTTTCCCCATAGTGGTTCTTATACCACTATTTTAGTATATGGTTTAGGTGGCCCCTAGGGTTCATCCAAAATTGTGCAACTTTTGTATATTTAAACTGTGTTTTGTTTAAACGCATTTGCTTCTGTGCTCATAAAGAGTATAGGGGATATTTGTAGAAATAAATCTATATATTTTCAATATATATCTGTGTGGTGTCCTTTCATTTGGTATTCAAGGGGATTGTGTATGGTAAAATAGCTTGCTTCACATGCCTTTACAGAGTTTACTCTAAGACTGCTTTGCCCATGCTACCACTAGGATAGCTGGTCTATATGGTTGACTTACAACTAATCATCATAAGGGTTGCTTGGCATGGTACAAGGTGATCACTAGAACTAGTGAGCAGCATATACCAGGCCAACTTCTCACACTTACTAAAAACAGTGAAGCAAAAATACACTCTGGTGCAATGATCCAGCAGTGTTTGATCTACATAGATTGTTTAATACGCTTATTAACCGGTCCTCTGACTTGATAATAGCCGCCCGCTTCTTGTTGGTAGGCTGAGAGTAAGTAATTCACTCTCCCTGTCAGTGACGTCCGTTAGACAATGAATCCTAACCTGCTTTCCACATGAACCTTTATTGGGGAACAGTGTATTTCTTTTGTTGCTATAATTGCTGTGCTGTTAACATAGAAATAAATCCCCTCAATCCAAAGGGAAAAAACACATTTCCTGGAGAATATGTCAAAACCTTTAATTCTATTTATACACCATTGATGGAGCAAGAATTCGACAAAAATCAACTTGCTCAGATCAACTTCTCGGTAACAGACACTAACAAGAAGAAATCATAGTTAAATGAAAATTAACATACATATGAAATTCATGCACAGGGGAAAAGGCTTTTTGCTTGCTTAAATAACAAAGAATAGTTTGCTACGCGATTAAAATCCCGCTTGAAACAGATAATCGCTTTGCGCATGCGCAAACCTATCCTGCGTAACTGTTAGACATGGCATCATTGGCGTGAGTCTCCCTTCCATTTTTACTGATTGCCTCCTCTGTTTTTGATGTTTTTGCTGGTGTTATGCTTTGGGCACTGTGCCACTGCCATTCAGTGCCACAGTGCAGGTGCTCCCTATGTTAAATTGATGTACTAATTAGTGATTCCATGATTGGGTTATTTGGTTTACTTGTCAGACCCTAGTACAGTGCACCATGTATTCCCAGGACTTGTAAATCAAATGCTGCTGGTGGGCTTGCAGCACTGGTTGTGCCACCCACAGAAGCAGCCTGTAAAGTGTGTCTCGGGCATGCCATTTCAAGGCCTGTGTGCAGTCTGTGACTGCCATGTCGATTTGGCCAGTGCACCCACTTGCCAGTCCCTAAACCTTCCCTTTGCTTCTTATCAGACACCCCTATGGTAGGCCGAAGGGCAGGGTGCATTGTAAGTATAAGATAGGACCTGCTCTGGTGTGTGTAGCATGTCCTTATTGTGAACCACAGCCATTTTAGTTTTCCTTTCTTTCCATTCAAAAACTTTTATTTCGGTCACTCAGACCATAAAAAGTGTACACATAAAAGAATAACAGACATATACAAGAATTTCATACCATTCTTAAGAACACTCCTTAGAATTAATACAATCTCTAATTATAAATCACATCAGTAAATTTTGCCAGAGAGGTGGGGTGGGAGGGGGAAAGGCAAAAAAGAAAGGGTAACAAATATCAGTTATTACTAGCAAAGTAGTGCAGTCGGGAAACCAAGTTAAAAAAAAAGATAGCAGCAATAATACAATACATTTTTTAAGAAAATGGACTATATACAATAAAATCACATTCATCATGGATGCTTATATATACAGTTTTCAGTTAAAAAACAAGAATGTTCACCGAGGTCACATACTAAACCTATTAGATAAAAATTAGGAGCCTATGTACAGTTTAAGATTGTTTATCCTTGTTGATAAAAGCCCATCTCCTTCGCCACATTGCATTTAAATATCGTGAAACAGCAAACACAATGGGTGTAGATGTATCATATTTTAACACCCGGAATGCCTCCATGTAATGCTCAAACCCCAGATTCCGGCATATTTGTACTAACCAATAGCACCTAACTTTTTGATAACCAGGACAGAAAAATAAAACATGCATTTCTGTTTCTTCTTCTGTTTTACATGCTGGACACCCCTCCTCTTTCTGCCCAGCCCATTTGTTGGTTAAGGCACGTACAGGTAAAGGGCTATATCTGAACTGGACATACAGTTTTCTTGCAACCTGTGGAAGGATATCATCCAAAAAGGTTTCCAATACATAGTTATCCTTCACTGTCAGGAACTGAGTGGTAAGGGAGCCCAGTTTGGGACTTGAATGGATCGCTTCGAGCTTTTGGGTGCGATAGGTCCACGGCAATAAAGCTCGGGGGACCAATGGGCTGGTAGCCCCTAGATTGGTCCACAGTGCTGGCCTACCGAGCTTTTCGCACTCTTGCTTTATATGGGCAAACCAAGGAACCCTTTCCAGCAATCCCCGGTATGATAAAAGCTTGTTTGTTTCTGCCTGGTAGGGCGCTAGTTCGGGGGTTGCCCAGAGTCTTCGCCAAAAGGTTAGAGGTTTTAGTGCAACCTCATCTTCAATCGTCGAAATACCCAAATCTAAGCGAAGAGGGATTAGCGGGGTGCCTACTGGGAGACCCATTATTTGTCTTAGGAATCTGTTCTCAACTGTGGCTAAAGTAGACGACGAACAGTGCCCCCAAAGTTCCGCCCCATGCAATGTAGCTCCTCGCGCTTGAGCCCTATACATTTCTAGTGCTGGACCGATGGGTTTAAAAGGCGATTCCCTGGCCAATTTTGCTATGCTCCCGGCAATCTGGAAAACTTGAGTTTAGCTTTGGCTATTTGGGGCGCCCACTGCATATCTTCTGAGAGGGTGACGCCTAGATATTCAAAGACTGACACCCTCTCCAGAGACATCCCGTTCAATTGCGGATTCGGGCGCATTGTCTTGGGGGGATTTACAATCATAAATTTGGTTTTGGTGGTAATGATGGTCAATCCCCTCATATTACAAAATACAGAAAAGCTGTCCAAAAACCTCTGGATGCCCATTGGTGTCTTTGATAAGAGGAGGGTGTCGTCAGCAAACATCATTGCCGCAACCTTGGTGTTTGCTAACTTTGGTGCATCATTATTCTCAACTTCAGCCAGTAGTGGGATTAATGCGTTGACAAAGAGGCAAAACAGGGTCGGTGCAAGCACACAGCCCTGTCTTACACCTCTGCCAACTGGGAGCCTGTTGGTTAGTTCTCCTCCCCTTCCACATCTTACTTGAGCAAAGGTGTTGTCGTGCAGCTTGATCAGCATATCAAGTAGATAGGAAGGGATCCCCACGTCTCTTAGGACTCCCCATAGTTTGGGCCTGGGCACAAGGTCAAAAGCAGTTTTCAGGTCCACGAATATCAAATAGAGGCTGCCACCCTCCAGTGATACCGTCTTCCAAGTAATTAGTTGGAATCTAAATACTTGATCCAGTGTGGAGGTGTTCTTCCTGAATGATTTAGAAAGAAGGGGACCCCTATATACTAATGATCCACTTGCTATACATAGGGAAACAAAATTATTTTGAGAACAGTCTATAGCCAAGTGAAGGAACTAAAGATACATACCAGTGGGTATAAAAAACATTATTAAAATGGGTAATGATGTAGCCCAACAGTACAGAGACTGACCACCCAATTGATAAATCAAGGATTCATTTTATTATGTATAAATTGTGTGTATATTTAATCTTTTTTTGATACTTTCTTATCTTTTTTTCCTTTTGATTCTTATAAAGCTAATTTACAATTCATGTACAAAATGTATAATTAAAATCACAAAACCAAAGAACGATTGGCGATAGACATGACAGATGATGGAGGCAATGTGGTAGGGTGAGTAACTACGCGCGTTTCGGCTTGGCAGCCTTTCTCAGGTGACCGTCTATTGCACTAAAATATTATAAACAATATGGGTGAGAGTCATGCAAACATATTATGTACAGTGGGCATAGTGGGACAGCATTTTATATACAATATACAATAAGTGCACTGCATCTGAATTCATCTTAATTTATGTTTCATGTAGTAGGTAAACTTGTGTCACATTTGATTCTATTGGTTATTTATTGGCGTAGGAGAGACAGTGGACATAAAGGGACAACATTTTAAATACAGTGTACAGCAATGTATGTTTCATATAATTGACCAACCTGTGTCATATTTCATTCTTTCAATGATGAATAATCAGCATAATGACAGTCAATTCTTAATTGCAGAATTTCACACGAGGAAAGAATTTTTTTATTGAGTTATGTTACATCAAAAATTCTATATATAAAGTTGATTCGTTCATTCTTAAATTTAGATCTCTATTGCTATAGCTGGATCAGTATTATAAGTCATGCTCAGTTTTACTACATAGGAATATCAGCCGTGCAGCAAATTGGTGTCAAAAAGACTGTTCAGTGTGCTAATTGTAATTGCACTGCAATGCATAAAAAAGTCCAATTAATATAAATGGGAGTATACTTACCGAGAGAGTTATCCAGGCCATACAACGAAAGAAAGAAAATATATAAAAACCGCCAGTCATCGAAAGTTAACTGTGCTGATTAGGCTAAGGAAAAAGGAAATAATGCATAATGGGTAATCTAGAACTGAAGTTGCATGTGAAAGAAACATCATAAGATATTTTTGCAGATCATGACTTATTGTAATGGCAAATGTGCAACATATATACCCTTCAACATATTCTGACTAGAACTAACAAGAGTGGTACATAGCGTAAAAAACGATGTAGGGGGAAAAACGATGATATAGAGTAGTAACACTGCAAGGGTGCAACATATACTAATGTAAATGGACTTCCTTTGACAGAAGCTTACCTGATGATAAATCAAAATGGGCATGATGGACGGTGCCACATCAGAAACTGATAGTAGTGATTCCTAGTAAATGGAAGAGACAAAGCTTAATATGATGTGGAGGGTACCTTGTACGACCATTTGTGCACTAAGGAGAGAAAGAATGTGTACCTCAAAATATGTCCTGTCTTGCTAGCGTGTATGCAGCCATATTCGATTATATGGGCACGAAATTTGATGAAAAGAGTTACGATTTAGTGGTTTGCCGTTCGGAACAATAGATGTCTTCTGATCTGTAATGAAAGTAATACTATGATTACTAGAAAGGAATATATACGGCGAAAAATGAAGCACGGAATTGAAAATGATAGAGAGCATACCTAAATATGGCGGCGTGCTGATGGCCGAGAGACGGGAATGGGATGATATTTCAAAACTGATGTCTTCTAAGAGTAAGACAAACACAGAGTAAATGCTGTTATATCGCAAGGGATTTATCATAAGGTGCCTATTATAGCGGTAGAGTGCGATTATGGTGCTGCTAGGTTTAACACCGGAATACAAGGATAAGCATTTCATGAAAGCATGCAATGTATATATGGGGCATTGTTGAACTAAACATTCTCATTCCTCGAAAAACGGGCGGAGGCATCAGGAGCAACGAGTATATGCGGCAACTAACCTTGGATGTAAAAAGTGGTCTCAGGATACGGCTCTCGGTGAAAAACAGAACACCGCGAAGGTACCGGTGTTTAGTAGATGCCTGGGTGCGACCAACAGCACATCACCAGTCGCCATCTTTATATAAGGTTGTTTGAGTAGGTGATGTGAATATAGATAACTGGTTGTTGCGCGTCAACAGCCCGACATAGAAACGTTAGTTTGCGTATGTCTAAAGGACTATGGCAGAATCCTGGGTAGCAACCGATCTAGGACTACTAGCGATAAGTCGACAATGGATAAAGAAAGGGAATAAAAAAAGAGAACTGCGGTGCCATAAGCGAAATATAACCACGTGTTGAAAAATAAAGCTAGCTTTAATCTGGTGGTATATTGGGCGACATTCAATTATACACCATCAGTATAAAACAAACTAAAAGAAACAATCGTTACAACGAAAATAAAACTAAGGAATTATATATTGCAGTTCAATTCAATTGTTGCCACAAAAAGAACATCGTACAGAGTGGTATCTCGTATACTTACGGCCAGTTATGGGACTGACCATGCTTATAGCCAGACATGCGATGTTCCCATGTTTACAATCCAGAATAGAATGAGGAAAAGTCTGGTAAAACATGTTACACAGACATGATTTCTTAATGTAGGCAAAACAGGCATAATAGTTTTATTCCACAACTTAAAACCCAGCTGTAAACAGATCAGTACTTATACAAATGGCATGTATAGAAGTTATATGTACACATCAATCTGTAAACCATCCAGGGATCGTTTCGAAAAGGTAAACTTCTTATATAATGGCTTGGTCCCATGGGATTTCTAAATTTAAGCCGTTGGTTACAGTATTTAGCATAAAAATGTAGTAGACTTCACATTTTTTTCTCACTTTGTCACAGCAGAGCCCTGCTGTGGGTATAATCTTTTCTAACATAAACCAGCGTATATCATTTGGGGAATGATTATTTTCCAGAAAGTGAGATACTATTGGCGCACACAACTTCTGTGTGCGGATGGCAGATCTGTGTTCTGTCAGGCGAGTATTCATGGATAGAGAAGTTTATCCTACATATGCTTTCTGGCAGGGGCATAGGAGTAGATACACTAAATTTTGTGATTTACAGTTGGTGATGCCTTTACTTTCCACAGTTATGCCATTGTGGCATATAGATTTTCTTTCAATGCATTGGAAACACGACTTACATCCACCGCATTTGAAATTTCCATGGATTGGAAGGGAATCAACTATGCTGCTTTGTGTTGATGGAGCGGTAATTTCTTCTGGTAGTTTCTCAATGTAAAACCTTCATGCTACCTCTAATTTACCGCTCAAAAGGTGTTGGGCCCTTCACACCATGTATTACCTTCAGGAGATTTTAAATACTCATGAACAGTAAAAACTGCAATTATTATTCAAGCCAATAAAGAGAGTTGTTGAGTATTTTAAAGGGTTTTATTTTCGAGTCAAAAGTTACGTTTTTTCTCTGACCCTTTATTCATTAGTAAAATATCAATCCGGTTACAGAATTTGGAGAACAGGAAAAATAGCATTAATACAGACCACATTACAGTCTGCATATAAGCATTACATGTAGGAAAGAAAATGTGGCGCAAAATTTCAGTCACAATTCTTAAAGAGTTTCTAAAAAAAATAGTCTTGCAAAGCTAATCAATAATTAAATAGTTTGCAAAAATCTCCCATTAAGAGAAATAAATGCATAAAACAAATAAATCTTTTTAGACCTAATTAATTAGTCAAAATATAAACTTAAAGTTTAGCATCTAAATCTAAAGAGCCTTTCTATCTGTTGCTGCTCTGTGCATCTCTGTGTCTGAAGAGGAAAGCAGCCCGCCCTTCACAGGCCTCAAAGGAATGTGGCCTGCAGTGCCAAGATATGACGTGGAAGCAAGAAACCTCCCCCTGACTCTCCTCGGACGCAACTCCGCCCTTCAGCAATCTCCCGGGACGTTTCTCGTACCTAACCCATAGGATGTCTGGCCTAATCTGTTGCTTCTCTCAAGAGCTCACACACCCCCCTAATGAGCCTAGAAGCCAGCTGAGCTGAGAAAGCCAGCCCCTCCTCCGGAGAGGTCAGTATTTATACTCTAATCCTTGGCAGTCTACACAAAAATGTTTCATCTTCAGGAAAACTTGTACGTGATTGGTCAGTCATGATGGCATGAGGTCTAACCTTACTGACTCATTGAAAATTCTAGAGCATACCAGTTTTAACAAAAGAAGCGCAAATGATTTAATACATTTTATATGTTTGCAACTTTTACTAGGAAAAATGTTTCATTCTAATTCCTCCTTCCTTCCTTTCACAGCGCAGTCAGGACGGATACTTTAGTTAGCTGGTACATTGGCATAATCACAAGAATGTACAGTTCAAGATGTCCTTGACTTCTTGTCATGAGGAAAGCTGGCTCAGTCTGCGCATGCACCCTTTTCTTTACAAGTCATAGCCTTGCTGGATTCACAGGCAGCCATTTAATGGTAGGCCCCAAAAATAAAACAAACACAAAGATAATATTAATTTCATGTAAATCAGCCCATTATGTGTCCCAACTCCATACTAATACCCCTTATAAATGTTTACCTAGCCAAGCTATTAGTTTCAAGCAGCTTTTCTATTATTTATGACAACATGCCAAATAAATGTGCAATGTGCAACATAGCATTTTCATGCTTTAGTGTAAATTTTAAAAGCACACATAGTTAATATAGCGCACACAGTTAAATAAGCGCAAACAGCAACATGCTTTAGTGTTTTAGATAGCTTTTCATGCAAAAACCATTTAGTCCCCTGTGTAGTGTTTGGTGCATTATTAATTCACACACATTATAAAAAGAGGTGTTATTAACTGAAAACGTTTCTCAAAATATGCAACAAGTCAAAGTCTCTTAAGACAAAAATAGTGAATTTAGATTGCATGGGATGAGCTGGGAAGAGAGAAACACATTCTATTAATCTTCAAAGCTAAAAGGGCCACTTTTCTCTACATTGCAAAAAAACACATGTTAATTCAGCAAAAGCATTTTCAGACTGAATAGGCCTCACTTTCATGTTTTTCATGTGCCATGTTTTCATTTGCACCAAAATGTGCATGGCAATTTAAATGTAGCCTGTCTGAAGCACAAAAAATAAAACAATGCCTGACTGCAGATGAAATCTGCTCCATCAATCCACCCTTCGGATGATTCAAATCATAATAAAATTATTTATAATTCATCACACATATTTCATTTCACTAGTGACATTTCTTATTGCAAAAGCTGAGCATATAACACTTTTACTTCTATTTCTAAGGTAAACACAAGCCTGGTCTGTAATCAGGTCATATATAGCCAAGCTCAATTGTTTTAGTGCAGAGTTCTGTAAGTAGCTTCTTGGAACAGTTAGTCTTCTTTAAAATAAGTAACTAAAATAATAAAAAAGGAGAATTCAACAGGACAGTTTCAGCATTTCTTTGCTCTTTGTCATCAGCTTGCCATCAGAATGGCTCATACAGTGTGGCATTCTGTACCTTTTCCATGCAAATTAGAATACTTAGGTGCTGAGAAACTCTGACAGAGCTCCATCAATCCTTTGCACTTTTTCAACCTAGGCCTTTCACTCTTATTTTCACTTTGATCAGATTCAGATGTTTCACCACAGCATCTCTCAGATCAAAGCTGTTGCACCATCCATTATGCAGATCCTGTGTAGCAGCTGCAATCTGGTGAGAAACTGCACACTGTACATCAACCAGACCTACACAGCAATGGCTAGTGTTCTCCTCAGTGTTTTCCACAAGTGCATTTGCATATGCATTTTCAAGCCACTTTAGTGTTGCTGAAACACAGTCTTTTGCAAAAGGTAACTCTGTGCTGCCATTGTGTTGCTTTATTATGCTGACACTTCAGGCAGATAGCTACAATCCATTCCTTGTCCAATCTGTTGTTCTGCACTCATTATCTTTGAGACCACATTATGATCTGATTTCAGAGAAACTGGCAATCTATACCTGGGCATCAGTTTTTAAAATAACACATTTGTCACTTTGCAGTTGTCATTTTTTTCAAAAATAGTTCTGATACAACCCTGTTGTGCTGCTTCAAAAACATTTTCTTGAGCCTCTTTTAATTCATCTGTGAAGATTCCATAGAATGTACATTCTAACAGAACACAAATTTGTGCAACTGAATTAGCATTTCTCTCTCCCATGACAACAGTGACTCCCAATTGAGCAGAAATACTGCGTGTTATGGTAAGGGCAATCAATTTCGAATTTTGGGCTGGGGTAATTACTAAAAGCCATGAAGCTTTGACAACATGATGTATAAGGAGCACAGCATGTGCTGCTTTTAATGTGTCACCTTTCAAACATGGGCCATCTACAAAATGGACATTGTTGGTCTGACTCAGACATTCATCCTTAAAGTCTGAATTTGGCTTTATGCATATTTTCATGATATTTAGACACTCATATTCAGTTTCATCATAATCCAATGCATTTGCTGATATTTCTGTGAAGTTTTGGTCAAAGGTCATTGGGCAATACATCACAGACCTTTGAACACAGTCATCTTTTTCAATAGGCAATGAGTGAGCGCAGCCCTCCCTCTCACTGCAAATTGGTGTATTTTCTTTCAAATAAACTTTCATTCCTAGTGCTGGGGCGCGACATTTTTTCTCTTTCAACTCTAGGAATGCTTTTGTGCAGTTGTTGTCCAATGGAAGCGGATCAGACACACCTGAGTGTGTCAGCCTCAGTAAAGGTTTAGCCACTAGGGAAAGGTTTCGTAACCACTCTCTACAGCAGCCAACCATTCCCAAGAATTTCCTGACTTCTTTCTGAATTTGAGGTGGATTCATCTTAGAAATTATTTCCACCTTCTCTGGTGACACCTTTCTACCTCCCTTTCCAATTTTGTGTCCCAGGTATTCATCTTCTTTTTTACAGTACTCCTGACTATTCTCTTGCAATGGCACTGTGACATGAACTTGGCAAAAATCAATAAAAGTTAGCCATTCTTTAGCACATGGAATGTGAAAAAATATATTGGCTGGATTCGGTACCACAGGACAACATGGAAAAATTATGCTTTTAATCTCCTGCACTATTCTGTTCTTTTCATTTATTTTCTGTGAACCTGTGATCAGAAAGTTACACAAACTTCCAATCAATTCCATCAAAAATCCTTTTATTGGTAAAATTCCTGCAACTGATTCTGTTCCTGAATACATGTCATCTGGTTCAAATTTTAATAAGACATGTTCTGCACATTTTATTAATCTGGCATCCTTCTCTGTGAACACTCTTATTTCTGTGTTTATTATTTTTTCCAAAGCAGAAGGTAATTTTTCAACTGTCATTTCTGAAAATAATGCTACAGCTGTCTCTTGATGGGCCATTTTAAAATGTACATCCTCATCAGGAATCTGAAAAATAACATTATCTGATGTACAGTAATCTGTGCTGTTTAATTTGCAAAACATTTTTTTTCTACTAGGCCTGAGTCACAGACAACAGTTTTGCAGTTTTCCTCAAATGGGCCTATTTTTGGGGCAAATTCTTCTAAAACTGGGTTTGTAATTTCTTTGTTTAAAACTCCTGCAACTAAATCTGGATTTTCCACTGCCTTCACAATGGACTTGGTAAATTCTGAATTGTGAGTGTTAAAACTCTCATTTGCAAATAGAGCAACCTGTTGAACTGGGTTCTGTTTTTGTCTCTGGAAATAATTCACATTTGCTCTGGACAACTTATTTAAATTAATGTTAGCATTTTCCATATTTTGTGGGACCATCTGTGCTTGAAAAATTCCTGCCATTGGTACCTGTTTCTGAACTGACATTTGCATTTGCTTAGCTGGCATCATTTGCACCTGCATTTCTCCATGTTTTTGTGCATCAAGTTTAAATTTATTTTTCTTCTTCCAATGCTCAAATCTGTTATAAAGATGGCAAAAGGACACATTTTCCAGCAGTACAACATCCATACCTAAATTTGCACAAACCAAAACACCTTTACTTCCATCCTGTGTTCTTTTAATCTGTACCCAATCAACATCTTTTGCTGGCACTCTGCCCTTCAGGAAAATAATCACTGCTATGTTTTTCTCCATAACAACAGAAAATGATGGTGCCTTCATGCAAACCCATTTCATTGTCTCCTCACCTGGCCCTTGAACAACAACTTTAGATTCAAACCACAATTCTGTTTGCATGGCAATGTAAAAGAACATTTCCAAATTAATGCACAACTCTTTTAACATTTCATCAAATCTATCAACTTGTGGGTACCACAGCATATGTCTGTCTCTCAATTGTGGGAATGTTTTCAGAAATGCTTCAAGTTCACTTTTATTCTGTGGCATATGCATATACATTTCTCCAACCTTTTCTCTCAATGAGTAAGCAAACTCTTCTACCTCATTCTGCTTATTATTTTTCTCAACTAAATCTGGTGGCTTTTTTTCCTTGTCCAGTTTCCTTGCTAGGTCTGGTGGTTTCTTTTTCTTCTCATGTTTTCTTGCCCATTTCTCTCCTAATTTCTCAAACCCATTGCATTTGAAAATATATTTTATTTCTGCAATGTGCAAATGCATTTCTGAAGAACACATTTTCTCATTTGCTTCATCATCCATGTGTACCCTGACACTTTTCTGAAATGGAAAACTTCCTGAAACATCAGTTTCATATTTTTGAACCAAATCTGTCAGTCCATTATGTGTAGTTAATGCACATGCAGCTGTTTCCTTGCTCACGGAGATTAATTTTTTTTCTGACACTGGTTCACATTTCATTATTTAAACAGCATGGACTGTTATTTTCTCCAATGATCAAGTGCTGCATTTAAAAGACTAAGCTGTTTCTCTTTTTCAGGGCCTGTGTTAATATGTTCTCCCATGTGTTCTATCTTTTTAATCACTGCTGCTTCCTTAAAGCAGGTTTGAAAAATCCCATTTTCAAAAATATTTATTTCACCCTGGGCTACAGATGTTGTAAATACCATTTTCCCTCACCTTTTAGTGCTTGGGGTAATTTCTGTTCAATAATCTGTGTATTCTTAGTTTCTGAAATAAACCCTGGCAAAATCACTGATTCTGCAGCTCTTTGAACTTTTTCAGTAGGGACCATATTAATTGGGACAGTCATAATTTTTCTAGGCATTATCTGTGCATCTGCAGTTAGCAATTCTAGGACTGAATCGGGCACATTTAAAGCAGTAACACCTGGAGGTATCACTGTCAGTGCTGAATCAACAGATAATGGTTCAATCTGAAATGTCTGCACAGTTCTCTCAGTCTGTATTTCTCTCTGTTCAACAGAAGCAGAAGCCACTGTAGTATTTACTGGTGTACTATTTTCAGTATTTTTTACGGGAAACACATAAAGTGGTGGACACTCAGTTAACAATTCATCCATTATTTCATCCCCTGAATTATTATTTATTTGAAGCTCTTTGTCAGCATTAATTCCGTTCTCCTGTATCTGGTGCTTTACCTTTTTATCCTCACTTGCTTTCTCTCTTGCTGTCTTTTCCCACATGCTTAAGGCCTCAAATTGTGCAGCTTTAGATGGTGTCTTTATTTCACATAAGACTTCCCTTAATTTGTCAAACAATTTGCAATTCATAAGTACCATCTTTTGGAAACTGCAAAGCACCTTCTTTTTCAGTAATCTTGCACCATTGGTGAACCCACATACATGTGTTTTGTCCCAAATTGGTAGACATAAAATGCACAGGTGTTTCTTCAGGAGCATCACCAATAAAAAATGAATTTTTCACTTTACCTCCGAACAGCTTCTTTAAACCTTCACACATTTCCATTTTTGCAATAGTTCAATGCAATTTATTTTTTCCAAAGCTGTCAGTCTCAATTTTAGTCAGTTTTACTCCTACCACTGACCCTCCACAAAATCTTACTTCAATATTTCTCTTAACCAATAACTCTGTTAGTTACAACATAAATACATTCGCTACTCTGTCTGTTGTGCTAAATAAAGGATAGATTTATATTCACTGCGAGTAACACATTCCGCTTACCCTACACAAAGTAAGACTTTCCGTTTACTCTTCAAACACTACAGGTAAATCCCTTCTACTTACCTTTCACTCAAGCTCAGAAGAACCTGCTACTCCTTTGGACTTATCCTTCAGGATATATCTTAGTCCAAAGTTTCACCAGCGAACCCTTTTGCTGTCCATCAAGCTCGGAAGAACCTGCTACTCCTTTGGTGTGACCCTTTCTAGGTGATATCAGACCAAAGTTTCACCAGCGAACTCTTTTCTATTAATCACTCACACAGAAAATAGTCCCTAATTTAACACTGCCAGCCCTATCTAGCTTCTCAGTGTTATTCCAACAGACGAGTAACCTCAGTGCAGTGTGGCTTCCATTTACCACCCGCTATTCCTTCCCGGGATTCCACAGGTGTGCATACCTGCGTGTTCCAGACAACATAGAACAAGACACTAACTTAACATGAAGAGTTAAAACATGTAATCAATAACCAAAAAAGTATGTCCTATGAAATTACCAATATAATCAATAACACCATCAATTCAAAATTAGCAAAATTTCACCAACAATAAAAAAACTTAATATTTTCAACATTTCAAAAATACATGCTAGCATATTAACAACATTTCACAACCCTATTGATACTCACACCACTTGTTGCATCACCTGTCAGTACTGCTTTGTCAGTCTTCAGGTTCTGAGCATTGGAGTCAGGAATCAGGACTTGGACATTTATCTAACTTGGGCAATTATTTTACTTCCCTCTTAAGGTCAATGATACATTAGTTGAATAGGTGATGGTGAAATCAATAATCATTAATCACCAAACAAATCAATAATGACCATCCTCTGATTACCAAAAACTGATGGAGCGGTAATTTCTTCTGGTAGTTTCTCAATGTAAAACCTTCATGCTACCTCTAATTTACCGCTCAAAAGGTGTTGGGCCCTTCACACCATGTATTACCTTCAGGAGATTTTAAATAATCATGAACAGTAAAAACTGCAATTATTATTCAAGCCAATAAAGAGAGTTGTTGAGTATTTTAAAGGGTTTTATTTTCGAGTCAAAAGTTAAGTTTTTTCTCTGACCCTTTATTCATTAGTAAAATATCAATCAGGTTACAGAATTTGGAGAACAAGAAAAAAATAGCATTAATACAGAACACATTACAGTCTGCATATAAGCATTACATGTAGGAAAGAAAATGTGGCGCAAAATTTCAGTCACAATTCTTAAAGAGTTTCTAAGAAAAATAGCCTTGCAAAGCTAATCAATAATTAAATAGTTGGCAAAAATCTCCCATTAAGAGAAATAAATGCATAACACAAATAAATCTTTTTAGACCTAATTAATTAGTCAAAACATAAACTTAAAGATTAGCATCTAAATCTAAAGAGCCTTTCTATCTGTTGCTGCTCTGTGCATCGCTGTGTCTAAAGAGGAAAGCAGCCCGCCCTTCACAGGCCTCAAAGGAATGTGGCCTGCAGTGCCAAGATATGACGTGGAAGCAAGAAACCTCTCCCTGACTCTCCTCGGACGCAACTCCGCCCTTCAGCAATCTCCCGGGACGTTTCTCGTACCTAACCCATAGGATGTCTGGCCTAATCTGTTCCTTCTCTCAAGAGCTCACACACCCCCCTAATGAGCCTAGAAGCCAGCTGAGCTGAGAAAGCCAGCCCCTCCTCCGGAGAGGTCAGTATTTATACTCTAATCCTTGGCAGTCTACACAAAAATGTTTCATCTTCAGGAAAACTTGTACGTGATTGGTCAGTCATGATGGCATGAGGTCTAACCTTACTGACTCATTGAAAATTCTAGAGCATACCAGTTTTAACAAAAGAAGTGCAAATGATTTAATACATTTTATATTTTGCAACTTTTACTAGGAAAAATGTTTCATTCTAATTCCTCCTTCCTTCCTTTCACAGCGCAGTCAGGACGGATACTTTAGTTAGCTGGTACATTGGCATAATCACAAGAATGTACAGTTCAAGATGTCCTTGACTTCTTGTCATGAGGAAAGCTGGCTCAGTCTGCGCATGCACCCTTTTCTTTACAAGTCATAGCCTTGCTGGATTCACAGGCAGCCATTCATAGCCTTGCTGGATTCACAGGCAGCCATTTAATGGTAGGCCCCAAAAATAAAACAAACACAAAGATAATATTAATTTCATGTATATCAGCCCATTATGTTTCCCAACTCCATACTAATACCCCTTATAAATGTCTTCCCTGGCCAAGCTATAAGTTTCAAGCAGCTTTTCTATTATTTATGACAGCATGCAAAATAAATGTGCAATGTGCAACATAGCATTTTCTGCTTTAGTGTAAATTTTAAAAGCACACACAGTTAATATAGCGCACACAGTTAAATAAGCGCAAACAGCAACATGTTGTGCATGGCAATTTAAATATAGCCTGTCTGAAGCACAAAAAATAAAACAATGCCTGACTGCAGATGAAATCTGCTCCATCAGTGTCGCTTGTTTAGGGACGGGCATACGGGATCTAACCACTAAATCCTTAATGTTCTTGTTCTTGCGATAGGCAAACATGGGTTTTAGTATGGTGTCCATTGGCGGCTTATTTGTATTCAGCAAGTACCAATGTGAACATATAATTTGCTGGATTTGTTCATTAAGGACCGAATGTCTTGTAACGAAGACCAAGTTGTTTTCTGTGGAATTAGTGTGACCAGATAAAAGATGTTGACGGTCAAAGAATCGTGCCCGCTTGTATGCGTCACGAATCACTTGATGAGGGTAACCGCGATTTTTAAATTTAATTTTCATCTCATCAGCTCGACGGTCATAATCAGCTAATTTGGTACAATTGCGGCGCAATCGTAAAAATTGACCAAACGGGATAGCATTTTTTTGTTTCAGAGGATGGAAACTGGTATGATGTAGAATGGTGTTTCGGGCTGTAGGTTTATTGTATAAGTCAACATAAAGGGAAATGTTTTCATGTTTCACCATAATATCTAGGAATTCAATTTCAACATTACTGTGATGAGAAGTAAATTGAAGATTGTCATCAAATAAATTGAGCCATTGAATGAATTCCGACAGAGTGTCCTGGTCATCGTCCCATATGAAGATGATATCGTGTATGTATCTTGACCATTTAAGGACTGTCTCAAAAAAGGGGGCCTCTTCTTTAAAAATGAATTGGTGCTCAAAGAAAGCAACGTAAATATTTGCTATTGTAGGGGCACAAGATGTGCCCATGCTAACGCCCTTGGTTTGTTTATACAATGATCCTTGAAATTCAAAGATGTTTTCTTTGAAGATGATAGTTAAGCAGTCAATAATGAATTTACTGTTGAAATCTACTTGGTATGTTTCAATAAACCATGCCACCGCTTTAAGGGCTCCTTCACATGGTATGTTCGAATAAAGATTTTCAACGTATAGAGTCACCAGCCATTGTCTTTCTTGATTGTAGGGGGTCCCTTCAAAGGAATTAATCACTTGGCAGGTATCTTTTAGGTAACCCGGTGTGTCTTGAATGTACGGGCAGAGAAGGGCATCTAGATATTTAGACATGGGCTCGGTAACTGAGCCAATGGTACTTACAATGGGCCTGAGAGGTGGATTGGCGGCATCTTTGTGGACTTTGGGGGGTCCCATAAATACAGGCTAATTTGGGAGTTGCTACATTAAGGTAATCGTATTCCTTTTGGCAAATGATGTCATTATTGAAGGCATGAGTAGTTAAACGAAGTATTTTTGACTTGATAATGCTAGTGGTGTTTTTAGTGATCTTAGAATAGAATCTGGTATCATCAAGCATATTTTCAATTTTCATAATGTAGTTTTGAGTATCCATAAGAGCTATTCCCCCGCCCTTATCACAGCTTTTAATTGTGACTTCTGTGGAGTCTTTAAGACTTTTGAGTGCCCGGTGTTCTTCATGTGAAATGTTAAATGGGGTTCTCGGAATGTATTTGGTAGCCAATAGACATTTATTGTAGACTACCTTTTCAAATATATCAACTTCAGGTGCTACTTGATCCAATGTTGGCGTAAAGTTGGATTTAGGTGCTAGTCCTGATTTATTGACCCCTTGGTGGTCAGATGGATTTTCAGTGAAGAAGAACTTGAGACGGACTTTGTGTAAGAACGCCATAAGGTCTGAAAATATTTCAAACTTGTTTAGGCCAGAATGGGGACGAAGGACAAACCTTTGGATAATAGAGACAAGGTCGGTGAATTAAAACTGATTTTACTAAGATTGAAGATCGGGATAGAATCTATTGCCTCCAGTAACGGGCATTCCTGGTCTCTAGGAACTGGTTGGGATTCATTATTGGAGGACCCTGGTATTGATGATGGGGATATGGGGCCTGCGGTTGGTATTGAGTAGGCTGCTGGAATTGCTGCTGTTGGTGATTGTAGCTCTGATATCTCGGTCTCCAATTGCCTCTGTAGGGGTTGCGCCGGCCTAAAAAAGGTCGCCCACCTTGATTGTATCTTGGTGTATATCCTTGTCCTCTTTGATCTGAGGAAAAAGACCCCCCATCACTATCCGAATCTGACGAGTTTGAGAAAGTGGTTACTTTTCTGTTGAAGGGTCTATAGGGTTGATTAGGAGATGCGTCAAAACATGTGTCATCAGATTGGATATAAAATCCGTCAGCCAGGTATGGATAAATTCTTTCCTTGCTAAAATATCTTGTGTCTTTCTGCAACTTTTCGGTCTTACGTTTGGTTAGGTAGTCATTATATGGCTTAATTCTGTCTCAATGTCATCGAGAGCTTTTTTTGCATCAGCTAGTGCTGGAGATGACTTAATTTTGCCTTCTAGCTCCTCAATCTCTTTTAATAGTTGTAGAATGAGATCTTTTACTGTTTCAATAATGAGCATCATGAGATCTCGAGAACAGCGATTCGTTATTTGTGACCATTTGTCTAAAAATGCTTAAGGATTTAGTGGTTAGATCCCGTATGCCCGTCCCTAAACAAGCGACACAACGCAGCATAGTTGATTCCCTTCCAATCCATGGAAATTTCAAATGCGGTGGATGTAAGTCATGTTTCCAATGCATTGAAAGAAAATCTATATGCCACAATGGCATAACTGTGGAAAGTAAAGGCATCACCAACTGTAAATAGCAAAATTTAGTGTATCTGCTGCTATGCCCCTGCCAGAAAGCATATGTAGGAGAAACTTCTCGATCCATGAATACCTGCCTGACAGAACACAGATCTGCCATCCGCACACAGAAGTTGTGTGCGCCAATAGTATCTCACATTCTGGAAAATAATCATTCCCCAAATGATATACGCTGGTTTATATTAGAAAAGATTATACCCACAGCAGGGCTCTGCTGTGACAAAGTGAGAAAAAAACGTGAAGTCTACTACATTTTTATGCTAAATACTGTTACCAAGGGCTTAAATTTAGAAATCCCATGGGACCAAGCCATTATATAAGAAGTTTACCTTTTCGAAACGATCCCTGGATGGTTTACAGATTGCTGTGTACATATAACTTCTATACATGCCATTTGTATAAGTATTGATCTGTTTACAGCTGGGTTTTAAGTTGTGGAATAAAACTATTATGCCTGTTTTGCCTACATTAAGAAATCATGTCTGTGTAACATGTTTTACCAGACTTTTCCTCATTCTATTCTGGATTGTAAACATGGGAACATCGCATGTCTGGCTATAAGCATGGTCAGTCCCATAACTGGCCGTAAGTATACGAGATACCACTCTGTACGATGTTCGTTTTGTTTTTGGAAAAAGGGGGTGGTGATGGACAGAGTTTCTGAATGATGCAGAATACTCTTACCAAGTCAAGAGATCATGGTTTTAATCCATCACCTGTTTTTTAGCTCATTGCACCATCCCAGCTCAGAACCTGGCTATATGCAAATTAGTCTGTTCCTGTCCCAGTGCATGATGGGAACAGGGCAAACCAAACTACCAAGCCAATTCTTATACTGGGAAGGAGACAAGCTTCCGGGGACCGGTTTCTGGCATCACAGCCTTCATCGGCCCGGCTTGCTTGAATCCTGATGGTGCAATGAGCAAGGGACTCACGTCTGAGTATACCCTCCCACACATAGTGTGGATAAAATCGATTTTGGAAAAAGGGGGTGGTGATGGACAGAGTTTCTGAATGATGCAGAATACTCTTACCAAGTCAAGAGATCATGGTTTTAATCCATCACCTGTTGTTTAGCTCATTGCACCATCCCAGCTCAGAACCTGGCTATATGCAAATTAGTCTGTTCCTGTCCCAGTGCATGATGGGAACAGGGCAAACCAAACTACCAAGCCAATTCTTATACTGGGAAGGAGACAAGCTTCTGGGGAAAATCGGTTTTATCCACACTATGTGTGGGAGGGTATACTCAGACGTGAGTCCCTTGCTCATTGCACCATCAGGATCCAAGCAAGCCGGGCAAAGAAGGCTGTGATGCCAGAAACCGGTCCCCGGAAGCTTGTTTCCTTCCCAGTATAAGAATTGGCTTGGTAGTTTGGTTTGCCCTGTTCCCATCATGCACTGGGACAGGAACAGACTAATTTGCATATAGCCAGGTTCTGAGCTGGGATGGTGCATTGAGCTAAAAAACGGTGATGGATTAAAACCATGATCTCTTGACTTGGTAAGAGTATTCTGCATCATTCAGAAACTCTGTCCATCACAACCCCCCTTTTCCAAAATCGGTTTTATCCACACTATGTGTGGGAGGGTATACTCAGACGTGAGTCCCTTGCTCATTGCACCATCAGGATTCAAGCAAGCCGGGCCGAAGAAGGCTGTGATGCCAGAAACCGGTCCCCGGAAGCTTGTTTCCTTCCCAGTATAAGAATTGGCTTGGTAGTTTGGTTTGCCCTGTTCCCATCATGCACTGGGACAGGAACAGACTAATTTGCACATAGCCAGGTTCTGAGCTGGGATGGTGCATTGAGCTAAAAAACGGTGATGGATTAAAACCATGATCTCTTGACTTGGTAAGAGTATTCTGCATCATTCAGAAACTCTGTCCATCACCACCCCCCTTTTCCAAAATCGGTTTTATCCACACTATGTGTGGGAGGGTATACTCAGACGTGAGTCCCTTGCTCATTGCACCATTAGGATTCAAGCAAGCCGGGCTGAAGAATGCTGTGATGCCAGAAACCGGTCCCCGGAAGCTTGTTTCCTTCCCAGTATAAGAATTGGCTTGGTAGTTTGGTTTGCCCTGTTCCCATCATGCACTGGGACAGGAACAGACTAATTTGCATATAGCCAGGTTCTGAGCTGGGATGGTGCATTGAGCTAAAAAACGGTGATGGGTTAAAACCATGATCTCTTGACTTGGTAAGAGTATTCTGCATCATTCAGAAACTCTGTCCATCACCACCCCCCTTTTCCAAAAACGGTTTTATCCACACTATGTGTGGGAGGGTATACTCAGACGTGAGTCCCTTGCTCATTGCACCATCAGGATTCAAGCAAGCCGGGCCGAAGAAGGCTGTGATGCCAGAAACCGGTCCCCGGAAGCTTGTTTCCTTCCCAGTATAAGAATTGGCTTGGTAGTTTGGTTTGCCCTATTCCCATCATGCACTGGGACAGGAACAGACTAATTTGCATATAGCCAGGTTCTGAGCTGGGGTGGTGCATTGAGCTAAAAAACGGTGATGGATTAAAACCATGATCTCTTGACTTGGTAAGAGTATTCTGCATCATTCAGAAACTCTGTCCATCATCACCCCCCTTTTCCAAAATCGGTTGTATCCACACTATGGGGCTCATTAGGATGGCGGACGGAAGAGCCACCGCGGCCCTGGAGTAGGCGGAAAAAGCCTTTTCCGTGTCCGCCAGCCGCGGATACTCCGTCCGCCATATCAGGATAGGAAAACGTGTCAAGTTTCCGTCCGCGACGGAAAAGGACGCACCGCCGCCGAACTACACACGACCACGTGGCGGACGGAACACTTCCGGAGGCCCCGCCGTACGTACTGACGTCTAAGACCGTCCTCCAAATCAAGATGGCGGAAACTCCACATAAAACCGCAGCGGAAAAACAACCTGTCTGAACACGGCGGAATCCACACAGCGAACATAGGTGACATAGCAGAGATACCCACCGCAAGCTGACCACCACCATGGACCCAGCGCTACACGCTTTCCCGATGCTCTTCGCGATCCACCACGTCCTAGTCATGGCCCACTATGGACGACGACGCAGGTAAGGCACAAACCATTGGCTGTCTGGAGGGGAATACCAGCAAGGGACGTGACGTAGGGAGGGGGAGTGTCATGTTACCGAAACCACTGATGAGAAGCATATACGAATACACATTTGTAGTACGCAAGCAGGAATGACAACGACAGACCACGAGACTTGATAGACTACCTTTATTGTACAAAATAGGGGTATAATCACAGTGTATGCGTGAGCATGGGCAAAGTGGGCACCAGAGCAGCGACATCATAGGCAGGTAACGAGAGGCCAGAATGCAGTATCAGAGCATCAACAGGGCATTGTAGAGTACAGAGCAGGTACATCATAGGCAGGTAACGAGAGGGCAGAATGCAGTATCAGAGCATCAACAGGGCATTGTAGAGTACAGAGCAGGTACATCATAGGCAGGTAACGAGAGGGCAGAATGCAGTATCAGAGCATCAACAGGGCATTGTAGAGTACAGAGCAGGAACATCATAGGCAGGTAACGAGAGGGCAGTATGCAGTATCAGAGCATCAACAGGGCAATGCGCAGTACAGAGCAGGTACATCATAGGCAGGTAACGAGAGGGCAGTATGCAGTATCAGACCATCAACAGGGCATTGTAGAGTACAGAGCAGGTACATCATAGGCAGGTAACAAGAGGGCAGTATGCAGTATCAGAGCATCAACAGGGCAATGCGCAGTACAGAGCAGGTACATCATAGGCAGGTAACGAGAGGGCAGTATGCAGTATCAGACCATCAACAGGGCATTGTAGAGTACAGAGCAGGTCCATCAGAGGCAGCACGTGAGAGGGGCTAAGTGCATCAACATTCCATTGCACAGAACAGCTCCATCAGAGGCAGCACGTGAGAGGGGCCAAGTGCATCAACAGTCCATTGCACAGAACAGCTCCATCAGAGGCAGCACGTGAGAGGGGCCAAGTGCATCAACAGTCCATAGCACAGAACAGCTCCATCAGAGGCAGCACGTGAGAGGGGCCAAGTGCATCAACAGTCCATTGCACAGAGCAGGTCCATCAGAGGCAGCACGTGAGAGGGGCTAAGTGCATCAACAGTCCATTGCACAGAACAGCTCCATCAGAGGCAGCACGTGAGAGGGGCCAAGTGCATCAACAGTCCATTGCACAGAGCAGGTCCATCAGAGGCAGCACGTGAGAGGGGCCAAGTGCATCAACAGTCCATTGCACAGAACAGCTCCATCAGAGGCAGCACGTGAGAGGGGCCAAGTGCATCAACAGTCCATTGCACAGAACAGCTCCATCAGAGGCAGCACGTGAGAGTGCAGATTGCAGTATCAGAGCATCAACAGGGCAATGTAGAGTACAGAGCAGGTACATCATAGGCAGGTAACGAGAGGGCAGAATGCAGTATCAGAGCATCAACAGGGCAATGTAGAGTACAGAGCAGGTACATCATAGGCAGGTAACGAGGGGGCAGTATGCAGTATCAGAGCATCAACAGGGCAATGTAGAGTACAGAGCAGGTACATTATAGGCAGGTAACGAGAGGGCAGTATGCAGTATCAGAGCATCAACAGGGCAATGCGCAGTACAGAGCAGGTACATCCATAGGCAGGTAACGAGAGGGCAGAATGCAGTATCAGAGCATCAACAGGGCAATGCGCAGTACAGAGCAGGTACATCATAGGCAGGTAACGAGAGGGCAGTATGCAGTATCAGAGCATCAACAGGGCAATGTAGAGTACAGAGCAGGTACATCATAGGCTGCACAAGTACGTTTCCCTACCAACCCGTCACAGGAACCACAAGAGTGCCACGCAGTTCTCAATGGACACACCATGTGAAATAACATTTGAGTGAAGTGTTCAGCACCTCACATCACAGAATCAGGGGGACTGCGTGAACTACCTGCCTCGGACACACTGGCAGCACCAGCAACAGGAGTGTGAGACACAGCCACAGCCCGAGTGACACACACATGGGCCACGGACCCAGACACACTGGCAGCACCAGCAACAGGAGTGTGAGACACAGCCACAGCCCGAGTGACACACACATGGGCCACGGACTCAGACACACTGGCAGCACCAGCAACAGGAGTGTGAGACACAGCCACAGCCCGAGTGACACACACATGGGCCACGGACCCAGACACACTGGCAGCACCAGCAACAGGAGTGTGAGACACAGCCACAGATGTAGTCACTGACACGTGAGCCACTGACCCAGACAGACTGCCAGCACCAGAAACAGGAGTGTGCAACACAGCCACAGATCTCCTAACTGACACGTGAGCCATAGACCCAGATACACTGCCAGGACCTGCAACAGGAGAGGGCACAACTGACACTGTGCCACCATCTGATACATGAGAGTCAACTGCACCAGCGCCACTGTGACAACTGAAATGATGAGCCACAGGGCTGTATGGGCCTGGAGGCAGGGTGGGCCTGGGAGCTGGGGATAGCTGACCTAGAGCCAAATCGGGGTTGGCAGGTGTCAATGGTGTGTGTCTGCATTTCTTAGGGATGTGTGAGTGCACCCTGGACAGGACAGGACTGCCAAGTGGTGGGGACGCCAAACAATCACCACCCACCATAGGTGGAGCATCTGCTGCCGGGGATCTGGTATCTGGGGACGTGCTGGAGCCTGCTTGTCGTTTGCTCTGTGCCTGCCGCCTGGACTCGGAATCATGTGTAATGGGGGATGCAACAACAGGGGACACCCTCCTCCGCTTCTGACTGGCCTGGATGTGAGTGGAGGTATGGGGGGACTCCGCGGCGGAGACATCAGTTTGGCGTTTAGTAGAAAACATCAGCCTCAGTGCAGCCAGGGGTGAAGTATGCCTGTCCTTGATTGCGCCATTGTCCATGCTAGATGCCTTGTCCGTAGGATGTGCCTTATCCTTAGGTGGAGTGTTGTCTCTGGATGTAGCCTGTGCCCTGGTCGCCGCCCTGTTCCTGCCAGCAGACTTGTCGTCTGTGGTGCACCTGTCTCCAGTAGACACCTGCTCTCTGTGTGTGTCCCTGCCCTTGGGAGATGGACCTTGCTTTGCTGTGGGCCTGCCCTTGGGAGTCTCCCTGCTCTTAGTAGGTGCCTTTGTCTTGTCACTGTCCCTGGGAGTGTCCCTTTCCTCTGCTGTGGGCCTGCCCTTGGGAGTCTCCCTGCTCTTAGTAGGTGCCTTTGTCTTGTCACTGTCCCTGGGAGTGTCCCTTTCCTCTGCTGTGGGCCTGCCCTTGGGAGTCTCCCTGCTCTTAGTAGGTGCCTTTGTCTTGTCACTGTCCCTGGGAGTGTCCCTTTCCTCTGCTGTGGGCCTGCCCTTGGGAGTCTCCCTGCTCCTACTAGGTGCCTTTGTCTTCTGACTGGCCTTGTCCAAGGTACAGTCCATGGACATGTGAGTATCCCTTGCCTTGGGAGTACCTTTTGTGTTGAATGCCTGTGTAGCTCCTGAAGGCATGTCCCCCAACAACACTTGCGGATCCTGTGTGTGTACTCCAGTGTATCTAACGTCGTCTAATTGAACAGATTTAGCTGATCTAGGGGATGGGGTCTGTGCCCTGCGTGCCCTGACGTGCTGTCTAACGCTGCTTCTAGTGCAATAACCTGTATTTGAGTCCTGCTCAGAATATTCACTACCCCCTGAGACATCCAGTGGTGTAGATGGGGAAACCGAAGTAGCACCCTGTTCATGCGACTGTACTATTGCAGACGACACACTGCTTGCCAATGACTGCACTGTCCTGTGTAGACCTGCAAGATCGCCATGCATCCCTTCCATGAAAGCCACCACCTGCCCCAACTTCCTATCATGGTCCTGGAAAGCATTTGTCATATTGGTCTGCCCCACACACAGCTGTCGCAGCAGATCAACGGCCTCAGCACACAGTGCATTTTGGCTCACCGTGGCAGGGGCAGCGGTGCCTGCACCGAACGCCACTCTGCTCCCCCTACTCCTCCGGCCACGAACAGTACATGGTGCAGTTTGTGGAAGTGTGGGCCCTGTGTGCTGTCTTCCGACAGAAGGTGATGAGTGCCCACTCCCAGTCTGTGACAACAGTGCAGGCTCACCAAGAGTGTCCGACGAGGAGGACGATGGTGTCTCCACATGCGAGTCCTCAGGGACGGTCCTGTCCCCCTCTCCGGCGCTGGCCTCCTCTGTGTCAGTCTGCGTGTGTGCGAAGTCTGAGCCGGACTCATTTCCTCGACTACTCTCCACCGTCTGTGGCTGAGTGTCCTCTGTCATACCTGAAATGCACATAAAAGATGTGTGAGTCATGGGCAGACTGACGTACAGAAGGAACAGGATTGCCAAATTACATAGCTGACAAAGATTTTGTAGCCCTCATCCTGCACATGGCCCACCTCTACCAGTCATCCTCACATTACCTGCCATGGGGCCATGGACCACTAGGGGATGTGCTTCAACACTCAACTACTAAGCAAGTGGCGTGTCAACATGGCGGACCTGGATGTCAAATGAGAACCACCCAATGGGACCAAAATGGCATCACAGACATACATACGCAACACGGAACTCAATAGTGTGTCTGTGCACCAATACATGCATAGCACTCACAGGTTTCCTACACAGACAGTTTGCTCACCGCTAGTTTGCTGTTGATCGGCACTCAGACGTTCGGCCAGTTCAGGATGCGTCACTGCAATGATACGGTGCATGAGAGGGGTCATGGAGCGTCGGGCCAGACGGGGCGTCCTTGGAATCAGGCCCAGTGTTACTTCCGCTACATTCTTGCTTAGCCTGGAAATGTCGTCCCAGCGTTTGTGGCAGTGTGTATGTCGTCTGTTGCACACCCCCAATGCCCGTACTTCCCGTGATATGCTCCTCCACAGGTCCTTGCGAAGGTGCAGCTTGACCTACCATGATGGGAGACAAAAGGGTTTAAGTCAGTGGACAGGTGGCCTGTCACACACATAGGGGCAAGACGTAACTGTCAGCAGCCATGCACAATCAGGAACATATGTCTAGCCCACACTACACAGCTAAGATAGGAATAGGCCACATTATTTGGCCCCCTCACGCACACCAACATGTCCCACACTGCACTTACCACCCGTCCTGGTGCGCCGTAGAGGCGTCCATAGTTGCGGAGTACACCGTCCACGAGGACATCAAGCTCCGCGGCGGTGAAGGGTCGAGACCGGATCTCTTTGCCTCTCGACATGGCAAGATCACGGAGTATGTCACTAGTGCAGCAGTCGGTGGTCAGCTCAGCAGCAGCAGCAGGTCGAGGTGATGGTCACAGGCAGCAGTCGGTGGTCAGCTCAGCAGCAGCAGCAGGTCGAGGTGATGGTCACAGGCAGCAGTCGGTGGTCAGCTCAGCAGTAGCAGCAGGTCGAGGTGATGGTCACAGGCAGCAGTCGGTGGTCAGCTCAGCAGCAGCAGCAGGTCGAGGTGATGGTCACAGGCAGCAGTCGGTGGTCAGCTCAGCAGCAGCAGCAGGTCGAGGTGATGGTCACAGGCAGCAGTCGGTGGTCAGCTCAGCAGCAGCAGCAGGTCGAGGTGAACAGGCAGCACTGGTCCCCAGGGTAGGAAGTGTCATTTTGGCCAACACACATATATAGGGCCCTCAGCACGTGTCAGTGGCATACGTCGCCAGCAATTGGTCAGCCCTGGAAGCGTGATCGTGAAATGGGCCAATTACTGGCCCTGTTGTTGCGGTGCCCAGCTTCCGCTACTTGCGATTGGCCATATGCGGCCAGCGTCCCTCTTCCCATTGGCTGCATGTGCGGGGACCGTCACGGGCACACACCGGCAACCGCACGTTCAAGCCTCAGGCACGGATGCTTCAGTTGCAACAATGTACTATCACTGGCGCCTCCATGGCGGTGCACGTACTCAGCGGGGGAGGTGCAGGCACATACACCCTGTAGATGTACGCAATGGACATGCCAGTTCATGACCCCCCTTACAGTCACCTTGCATCATCCACCGTACACCGGCCGGAGCGGCCGGGCCTAGGACGGCCGTGCCCGGCCATGAACACAACCGCCGTGCCCGGCCATGAACACAACCGCATGGCCGGGCACGGCGGTTGTGTTCATGGCCGGGCACGGCGGTTGTGTTCATGGCCGGGCACGGCGGTTGTGTTCATGGCCGGGCACGGCGGTTGTGTTCATGGCCGGGCACGGCGGTTGTGTTCATGGCCGGGCACGGCGGTTGTGTTCATGGCCGGGCACGGCGGTTGTGTTCATGGCTGGGCACGGCGGTTGTGTTCATGGCCGGGCACGGCGGTTGTGTTCATGGCCGGGCACGGCGGTTGTGTTCATGGCCGGGCACGGCGGTTGTGTTCATGGCCGGGCACGGCGGTTGTGTTCATGGCCGGGCACGGCGGTTGTGTTCATGGCCGGGCACGGCCGTCCTAGGCCCGGCCGCTCCGGCCGGTGTACGGTGGATGATGCAAGGTGACTGTAAGGGGGGTCATGAACTGGCATGTCCATTGCGTACATCTACAGGGTGTATAGGCCTGCACCTCCCCCGCTGAGTACGTGCACCGCCATGGAGGCGCCAGTGATAGTACATTGTTGCAACTGAAGCATCCGTGCCTGAGGCTTGCACGTGCGGTTGCCGATGTGTGCCCGTGACGGTCCCCGCACATGCAGCCAATGGTAAGAGGGACGCTGGCCGCGTATGGCCTTTGGGAAGTAGCGGAAGTTGAGCACCGCCATGGCGGCGCCAATTATGTTATCTTGTCAGACGCTGCACCGTGATGTGTTGTGTGCAGTTGCGTCATGAGGGATGTGAGCGTGATAGGGAAAGGTCATATGTCATACAATGTAGCATGTGTGTCCATGCAATGCCCATTGGTCGGCACACAATGGGCAACAGATGTACATTTGTACGTGTTGACGTTGGGTGTAACCCTACATACGTTCTTACATCTTCACAACTACACAGTACATCACGGCTGTGTGCCCAAATTATGCATCTGTTGTCTGTGTCTTGTTCTGGCGAGGTGACTACAGTGGTGGTGGTACACATGCATTCCGTGTATGTGTTTTGTACGTTGTGTCACCATGCATGTAATTACCGTATGTACATCATTATTGGTGTTGGCATTTGTGCTTGATGACATGGCGTGTGTATAATTATCGTTAGTGTGCATGCAGTTGCATGTGTGTCTGTGATGTGGCTACTAAACATTAGGGTGCAGACTGAAGTATTGTCAGTAAGGTTCACATGTGATGGAGTTGTACACGTATGCGTCGTTTGCAAGTTGACCTAAGTTACATCTCTCTCCCACACAGGAGGGCTACAAATGTGCATCCGCCATACACTGTGCTGGAGGATATGGTTGACGAGGAGGTGATTCGGAAATTCCGGCTGGATCGACGTCGGTTGCTGGAGCTTGTGGCTCAATTGTCTCCTCATCTGCAGCCACGTAGGACGTATCCTGGGTCGATTACACCCACTGCAAAGGTCATGGCGGTACTCCATTTCTTTGCTACTGGCACATTTCAGTACACAGTTGGACATGCCGGGGGGATGTCACAGGCCATGTTCAGCACGGTTCTTCGGGATGTCTTAACAGCTATGATGCTGTACAAGGATGACTACATACATTTCCCACGTCCGGAAGAGTTGCCAGCTGTCAAAGCTGATTTCTATGCACTGGGCCACATACCTCGCGTTGTGGGCTCAATTAATGGCACACACATCGCAATCATTCCACCACGGGCACGGGAACAAGTGTTCAGGAATCGCAAACACTTCCATTCGCTGAACGTGCAGGTGGTGTGCCTGGCAAACAACATCATCTCACATGTGTGTGCAAGATTTCCAGGATCTGCACATGACGCCCACATCATGCGGAGCAGCAATGTCCCACGACTCATGGCTAATCTGCGACCCGGTCAAGCGTGGCTTGTTGGTGAGTGTGCAGTGGGGACTCTTGTGATCTCTGTGTTGCATGGGGTACCCACCATATCTTGTTGTGATGTTTGTCTCTGTCATCCCCCTACATAGGCGACTCGGCTTACCCAAACCGGCCCTGGCTCCTCAGTCCCCTACGTAATCCGAGAACAGCGGGTGAAATGCGGTACAATGATGCACATGGAAGGACACGGAGAGTCATCGAACGTACCTTTGGACTGCTAAAGTCTCGGTTTCGGTGCCTCGATAAGACCGGAGGGGCCCTGCCTTACTCACCAGGAAAAGTATGCAGGATCGTGATTGCCTGCTGCATGCTCCACAACCTGGCAGTACGCAATGACATTGAACTGCTGTTGGACTCTGAAGACGAAGGAGTTCCTCGGCCTCCCATCCCACCCATGTCGACTGATGAGGATAGTGGTGAGGAGGAAGGTGTGGACCAGAGACGCCAGCTCATAGATCGCTACTTCCCTTGAATGTGAGTAACTACCTCTAGTGGCGGTTGACAATGCCTCATGTATGTTTGCTGGTGTTGTGTGGATGTGGGGTTAATCAGCTGGGTGTTCTTGTTTGTGATGGTTGCTTATGTGTGTCTTCATTTCTTTGGACATACAAGTCTCCATGATGTGTGTGCTCTCATCCCATGCTTTTGTGATGGTTGTCGTTTGTGTAATGTTGCTGTGCATTGTGTTGTGATGTGTGTGAATCTGTTTCCTGACGTGTGTTTGCTGTCTCTGATTTTCTCTAGGTCACTCCCGCAGCACCATGATCATGTACGACTGTCATCCCTGAACCTGTTTACGTCTGTTTCTGAAGGCAATCATGTGAATAAACATGGAGGCACAACATCATTGTGTGGGTAGGTGCTATTTATTTACAGGTTGTGCTTCTGTGCTGGTGAATATTTACAAGTAAGTGGGGTGGAGGGAGTTGGAGTTGAAGGTAATGGCAGATGAAATGTCCGTGCTGACACCACATTGGGGGGTGTCAGGGTAGTCCAGCAGACCAGTGGGAATGATTGTCTGTGGGACAGGATACTTAGCTGGGTGAATGTCTGGCACAGGCTGTGACATTGTCATGGTCGTCCCCTCTTGGAGCGTGTGGATGGCGCTTCAACACTGCTCTCAGCCACTTCCTGCCTCGGCCGGCCCCTCCGTCTCTGAGGTGGAACAGAGTCAGCTGGGAGGGCAGGTTGTTGAAGGGCCACATCCGTCGCCAGGGGCACAGGTGGTGGTGGCGGCGGTGGAGGCGGAGGTGACGGTGGCGGTGGAGGCGGAGGTGGCGGTGGAGGCGGAGGTGACGGTGGCGGTGGCGCTACGACACTTGGTGGAGGGGGGGGTTGTTCCGGGCAACCCATTCCCTCCACATCGTTGCCTGCTGGCCCATGATCTGCAACATCTGGCCAAGGATGCCACAGATTTCACGCTGGATGTTGGTGTTGTCCACTGAGTCCTGGTGTGCACGATCTGCGTTTGCCTGGGACCGGTCGTATGACGCCTGGCACCTGGCAAGGGCTTGTAGGGACTGTGCCACTGGCTGGAGTAGCTGTCCTTCCTCTGCACGGCGGTGTGTGGCTCGCCTGATTGGCTGCTGTCCCGTTGCCTGTGTTTGTGGCCCACTCACCCTGCTTGTGTGTGGGGCCGATGGACCAGCGTTGTGCGCTGGGTTATGCTGGGTGGCACCGGCAGGAGTCGTGGTGCTGGTGGTGCTGGTGGTACTGGTGGTACTGGTGGTACTGGTGGTACTGGTGGTACTGGTGGTGGTGGGGACTGTGCAGATCACAGAGACAGGTGTCGCTGGAGTCACAGTTGCGACGTTGGTCGGTCCCGGGAGTCCCTGTGAGCCAGATGGCCCTGGCTGCGTGCTTGGTCCCGCTCCATCCTCCGCACCGGAGCTGCCTGTGTCCTCGTCACCAGAGAGTCATGTAGGTGTGGGAGGCGAGGCTGGCGGCCGGGTACTGGTTTCCCCAGTCAGTTGACGATCACCTGAGGGACAAGATAGAGCTGGTCAGTGATGTGGACATTACATGGTTATGTTGATTTTTAGACATTTCTGTTTCCTGTCGCACACACCCCACCCTCCACCGACACCACCACCACCAGCACCCTCCCCGTGAGCATGGGGGCCTGTTGGGAGTTGTAGTTTGGGCCTCTCACACACCCCACCCTCCACCACCACCAGCACCCTCCCCGTGTGCATGGGGGCCTGTTGGGAGTTGTAGTTTGGGCCTCTCACACACCCCACCCTCCACTACCACCACCACCACCACCCTCCCCGTGAGCATGGGGGCCTGTTGGGAGCCATGGACATGTTAGTGAGTTGGTGTCTAACGTGCATGGGTTGGGGCGTAGGAGATGTTTCTTCTCAGTTGTGTGAGCCTGACCATGTCGTGCTGATCGTGGTACTTGGTTTGTACTCACCAGTCTCTTCTCCTTCGTCAAGTCCGTCTAGGCTCTCTGGGTGTAGTATCACCAGCACCTTCTCCTCCCAATCGGTGTAGGGTATGGGCTCCGGGGGTGTGCCACCGCCAGTATGATTGGCTCTGGCAAAGTTTTTAGCTCGGATGCCCTTGACCCTGGTCTTCAGGTCATGCCACCGCCTCTGAATGTCATGCTTCGTCCTCGGCACAGTCCCCGAGGCATTCACCCGAGTGACGATCCTGTCCCACATGTGGTTCTTTTGCGCCACGGATGTCTGCTGGACTTGGGCCCCGAAGATGTGGGGCTCAACACGGAGTATTTCATCTACCATTACCCTCAACTCTGTCTCCGTGAATTTGGTTTTTTTTTTGGGTGCCATGGTGTGTGGTGCTCAGTGTGTGAGTTGAGTGAGTTGGGGGGTGCAGGTGTGTGGTGTGTGATGTGTAGGATTCGTGTGGTGGGTGTTTGTGTGGTGGGTGTGGTAGGGTGGTGGTTGTGTGTCTTCTATGTGAGTTTGCAGTATCTCGATTTTGGCCTCTTGCTAGCAGCAATGCTGTGATGCAAAGGATTGTGGTAGCGTGTGTGTGTCATTTTATAGTCGTGTCTCAATGGTTGTTGGCAGTCAGGTGGTAGGTGGGCGTGTTGACTAGTGTGCATTATTGGATAATTGGGACGTGTCATGGCGGCTTGTGCTTGATGTTGGGGGGGGGCGTTGTCAATGTTGGTATGTTTGCTTTGGACTAGCGGTAGACTTCCTGACATTTGTTTGCCGCTAGGGATGTTGTGCGTGTTGGCCTTCCGCAGTGATGCTGTGGTTATCGTAGCATTCTTTCCGCCGCGGACGTGGATGGCTGTGAGTTCCGTGGTCCGGGAGGATTAATCCTAATTGCGGCCACGGAGTATTCACAGGTATGGCGGTACATGTGTTATTTTCCGCGGTCATTTCCGTCCGCGGCAGTGGTTGTTCATTGGACTCCGTCCGCCGCGGACGGAGTTGGATGTGTTCCGTCCACCGCGGACGGTGTTGGTTATGATCCGTCCGCCGCGGTCGGAGTTTCGTGACATGATTATCCTAATCCCAAACGCGGAATCTCCGCGGCGCGGCCGGGAGTAAAATTTCCCCCACCATGGCGGACAGTAGCCATTTCCGTCCGCCATCCTAATCGACCCCTATGTGTTGGAGGGTATACTCAGACGTGAGTCCCTTGCTCATTGCACCATCAGGATTCAAGCAAGCCGGGCCGAAGAAGGCTGTGATGCCAGAAACCGGTCCCCGGAAGCTTGTTTCCTTCCCAGTATAAGAATTGGCTTGGTAGTTTGGTTTGCCCTGTTCCCATCATGCACTGGGACAGGAACAGACTAATTTGCATATAGCCAGGTTCTGAGCTGGGATGGTGCATTGAGCTAAAAAACGGTGATGGATTAAAACCATGATCTCTTGACTTGGTAAGAGTATTCTGCATCATTCAGAAACTCTGTCCATCACCACCCCCCTTTTCCAAAATCGGTTTTATCCACACTATGTGTGGGAGGGTATACTCAGACGTGAGTCCCTTGCTCATTGCACAATCAGGATTCAAGCAAGCCGGGCCGAAGAAGGCTGTGATGCCAGAAACCGGTCCCCGGAAGCTTGTTTCCTTCCCAGTATAAGAATTGGCTTGGTAGTTTGGTTTGCCCTGTTCCCATCATGCACTGGGACAGGAACAGACTAATTTGCATATAGCCAGGTTCTGAGCTGGGATGGTGCATTGAGCTAAAAAACGGTGATGGATTAAAACCATGATCTCTTGACTTGGTAAGAGTATTCTGCATCATTCAGAAACTCTGTCCATCACCACCCCCCTTTTCCAAAATCGGTTTTATCCACACTATGTGTGGGAGGGTATACTCAGACGTGAGTCCCTTGCTCATTGCACCATCAGGATTCAAGCAAGCCGGGCCGAAGAAGGCTGTGATGCCAGAAACCGGTCCCCGGAAGCTTGTTTCCTTCCCAGTATAAGAATTGGCTTGGTAGTTTGGTTTGCCTGTTCCCATCATGCACTGGGACAGGAACAGACTAATTTGCATATAGCCAGGTTCTGAGCTGGGATGGTGCATTGAGCTAAAAAACGGTGATGGATTAAAACCATGATCTCTTGACTTGGTAAGAGTATTCTGCATTATTCAGAAACTCTGTCCATCACCACCCCCCTTTTCCAAAATCGGTTTTATCCACACTATGTGTGGGAGGGTATACTCAGACGTGAGTCCCTTGCTCATTGCACCATCAGGATTCAAGCAAGCCGGGCCGAAGAAGGCTGTGATGCCAGAAACCGGTCCCCGGAAGCTTGTTTCCTTCCCAGTATAAGAATTGGCTTGGTAGTTTGGTTTGCCCTGTTCCCATCATGCACTGGGACAGGAACAGACTAATTTGCATATAGCCAGGTTCTGAGCTGGGATGGTGCATTGAGCTAAAAAACGGTGATGGATTAAAACCATGATCTCTTGACTTGGTAAGAGTATTCTGCATCATTCAGAAACTCTGTCCATCACCACCCCCCTTTTCCAAAATCGGTTTTATCCACACTATGTGTGGGAGGGTATACTCAGACGTGAGTCCCTTGCTCATTGCACCATCAGGATTCAAGCAAGCCGGGCCGAAGAAGGCTGTGATGCCAGAAACCGGTCCCCGGAAGCTTGTTTCCTTCCCAGTATAAGAATTGGCTTGGTAGTTTGGTTTGCCCTGTCCCCATCATGCACTGGGACAGGAACAGACTAATTTGCATATAGCCAGGTTCTGAGCTGGGATGGTGCATTGAGCTAAAAAAACACGGTGATGGATTAAAACCATGATCTCTTGACTTGGTAAGAGTATTCTGCATCATTCAGAAACTCTGTCCATCACCACCCCCCTTTTCCAAAATCGATGTTCGTTTTGTGGCAACAATTGAATTGAACTGCAATATATAATTCCTTAGTTTTATTTTCGTTGTAACTAATGTTTCTTTTAGTTTGTTTTATACTGATGGTGTATAATTGAATGTCGCCGAATATACCACCAGATTAAAGCTAGCTTTACTTTTCAACACGTGGTTATATTTCGCTTATGGCACCGCAGTTCTCTTTTTTTATTCCCTTTTTTTATCCGTTGTCGACTTATCGCTAGTAGTCCTAGATCGGTTGCTACCCAGGATTCTGCCATAATCCTTTAGACATACGCAAACTACCTTTAGTCTTGTTTCTATGTCGGGCTGTTGACGCACAACAACCAGTAGTCCGTTATCTATATTCACATCACCTCCTCAAACAACCTTATATAAAGATGGCGACTGGTGATGTGCTGTTGGTCGCACCCAGGCATCTACTAAACACCGGTACCTTCGCGGTGTTCTGTTTTTCACCGAGAGCCGTATCCTGAGACCGCTTTTTACACCCAAGGTTAGTTGCCGCATATACTCGTTGCTCCTGATGCCTCCGCCCGTTTTTCGAGGAATGAGAATGTTTAGTTCAACAATGCCCCATATAAACATTGCATGCTTTCATGAAATGCTTATCCTTGTATTCCGGTGTTAAACCTAGCAGCACCATAATCGCACTCTACCGCTATAATAGGCACCTTATGATAAATCCCTTGCGATATAACAGCATTCACTCTGTGTTTGTCTTACTCTTAGAAGACATCAGTTTTGAAATATCATCCCATTCCCGGCTCTCGGCCATCAGCACGCTGCCATGTTTAGGTATGCTCTTTTCTTCCAAGAGTCATCTCACATATACCCAAGGTGAGCTCCTCTCACTAAACACTATGAAAAATAGAAATTGCATTTACACTTATAAAGGAGAGAAACCCTTCGCCAACTGCGACCTCTGCAACCCTGCCCCTACCGAGGCAGGACGCCACGGACTACAGCTTGGCCTCCTTAATTGTAGGTCCCTACCTAAACACTCCCTTGAGATAAACCTTGTTATACAGGATCTTGCCATCAACATTCTGTTCCTTACGGAAACTTGGCTCACCCCCAATTCTGACTCCAACATCGTCAATGCTCTACCTCCAGGCTACCAAATCCACTCTCAGAACAGACCCCTCGGCAGAGGAGGTGGCCTGGCAATAATATACAGAGAAAAACCAAAGGTGGTGATGGACGGAGCGTTGACAATACAAACACTCACCCCCAGTCAACTGATCTGGGTTTAATCCATCACCGTTCTTTAGCTCACTCCGCCACCCCAGTTCAGACATGGCCATATGCAAATCAGTCTGACCCTGTGCCTCATGGGAACAGTCCAGCCCGAACTGCCAAGCCATGTCTTCCCTGGACCGGAATCAAGCTTCCCAGGACCGGTTTCTGGCATTACAGCCGTCTTCAGCCGGGCTTGCTGAACTCCAGTGGCAAAGTGAGCAAGGGACTCACGTCTGAGCATACCCTGCCAACTTAGGGCGATAATATTATACAGAGAGCACCTCGCCTGTAGAGCAAATAACGGCAATATCGAAGACTGCGAAAGCTGCCACTTCGTCTTACAGATCTCCCCTATAATCTCCCTCTCTGGCCTACTTATATACCGCCCTCCGGAAGCTCCCACCAAGTTCTCTAATGCCCTTGTCGAATCTGTCACCCTTATGGCAACGACATCCTCAACTTTATGATCCTGGGAGATCTGAATCTCCATTTACTAGACCCCAAGGACCTAACGGCCTCTGACCTCCTCCTCGATCTTTCCTCTTACGATCTTCGGCTAGTGAACTCAGAGGCCACTCATGATAAAGGGCATCTCCTGGACCCCATCTTTACAAACATCCTTCACCTCAAAACCATCACCCCCCTTCCACTGCCGTGGACAAACCATTTCTTGGTCCCCTTCGATTGGCATCTTAACGTCCCGCCCCCCCAACCTCCCAAAACCCGGGTCACCTGCAGATGCTGGCCCAAACTCTCGCCTGAAGTGTGGGCCTCCAGGCTTACGGAATCCCTCCCCCCCCAGCTCTAGACCCAGTCACCGCCGATACGCAATTCAACTCCTGGCTCTCCCTATCACTCGACTCCCTTCTCCCCAAAATAAGCATCTTGAAACGAGCCAAAAGAGTCAACCCTGCCCCCTGATACACCCCGGAGCTTAAACTGCTACGTAAGGAGTGTAAAAGGACAGAGCGCATCTGGAGGAAGGACGGATCCATAACCAAAAAAGACGCCTTCCGTTCCTCCATAAGAACTTATAAAACGGCCCTACGCAACACTAAAAGTCAATTCTTTGATGAAAGAATAAAAAACTCTTCCTGTTCTGCCAGAGAAACGTTTGCCATCATGAAATAACTACTCAAAGTCCCTGACCCTCCCCAAGTTCCTAACATCTCTGAGGACAAATGCCACAAGTTGGCTAAATACTTTGACGAGAAAATCCACAAGATTTTCGCCACCCTGCCCCAAGTTAACCACAGAGCAAACGACAATGGTCTTCTTAAATCAGGCCTAGACTCTAACCCTCATCCGGATAGCTCTGACATCTACGTAGACACTTTCGGCCTGGTAACAATAAAAGAGGTTCTAACAACGCTCGCCACAATTAAAAGTGGCTCTCCCAGCGACCCGGTGCCTATGCGCATCCTCAAAAAAGTGGCACCCACTCTCGCTCCCCCTCTAGCGGACCTTATTAACTCTTCACTTTGCCAGGGAAAGGTCCCCCCCAGCTGGAAGGCGGCAGTCGTCAAAGCCCTTCTCAAAAAACCTCTACTGGACCCACTGGACTTGGCCAACTATAGGCCAATCTCCCTCCTTCCCGGAATTAGTAAAATCACCGAAAAAATAGTGAATAAAAAACTCTCCCATTTTTTGGAGTCTAATAATCTCCTCATGAACTCTCAGACTGGATTCCGCCCTGGTCAGGGCACGGACACCGCCCTCCTGGCAGCAGTGGAGGAGGCCAGGTGCATTCTGGACGCAGGAGGATCAGTGGCAGTGATCCTCCTGGACCTCAGTGCGGCCTTCGACACTGTTAACCACCAGGTATTAATCCAGCGACTCCGAGACATCGGGGTGGGGGGTACCGCTCCAGCATGGCTCTCGTCATTCTTAAGCCACCGCTCCTTTCGGGTCTGGGAGAGTAACACCCGCTCCCTAGCGATCCCCCTCCAGTGTGGAGTACCGCAGGGCTCTTCACTCAGCCCGACATTATTTAATGTCTACATGTCCCCGCTGGAGGAGGTAGTTAGCCCGTTCGGAGTGAAAATCATCAGCTACGCTGACGATACCCAATTGGTAGTATCCCTTTCCCACCCCAACCAAGAACCATCCAATCTTCACAACTGCCTTTCTGAAATCCATGGGTGGATGAACAAATCTGCTCTGAAACTCAATGGGTCCAAAACGGAAGTCATGCTTCTCGGTCAAAAGGGGCCCACCCTTCCCCCAAACATCTGGCCCACCTGCTTGGGAGAACCCCCGACCCCCAAAGAAGAGATCAAGAGCCTGGGAATCTGGATAGAGAAAGACCTATCCTTCAAAACTTAAGCTAAGAAAACCGCTGGGGTCTGTTTTGGACTTCTCAGATCAGTCAGGAAAATTCTGCCCCTGCTCCCACAAATCTCCCGGAAACTGCTTATCCAAGGCCTGATCCTTTCCAGGCTGGATTACAGCAATGCCATCTACCTAGGAGCACCTGAAGCCACCTTTAACACACTACAAAGAATTCAGAACGCCGCGGCCCAGCTTCTTACCAACACCCCGGCCAGATCCTCGGCCAAACCAGCTCTGAAACTCTTGCACTGGCTCCCAATAAGGGAGAGAGTAAAATTCAAAGCTCTCTGTCTGGCCCACAAACTCCTACAGGACAAGGGCCCCCCATCCTCAAAAACTTTATCACGCCCTATAAAGCTACAAGATCCCTCTGTTCGGACCACGAACACCTTATTACAGTTCACAGAGTGAGAAGGGCACGCACAGGAGGCCGGCGTTTCTCAGTGAACACAGCCAGACTTTAGAACACCCTCCCTCTCAAATTAAGGACGGAACCCGATCACTCTCGTTTCAGGAAACTACTAAAAACTCACCTCTTCCCCTGATCCACTTCCCCCTTCCCCCGGCACTCCACCGATCCCCCACTTGTCTCCCTGACACTTCATTGACTCTGCTGTCTCGAGTTTTTTAGCGCTGGGATACTTTCGGGTTACTATGCGCTCTATAAAACCCACATAATAATAATAATAATAATATAAAACTGTGCAGACCATGGTGCACACCTATGACATCTTTTTCAAACCAAATCAAATGTCCAACTGTAGTCTTGTCAGCCCTAGAATCATGCAGAACACTTCATGAAAGAGCTGTGGACAGAAGCAAAAAGACACAAAACAAAACAAAAAAACACTTCAACGTAATACACAGAATATAAATAAAAAAACACAAATCACAGCTGGCACTACTTACCTTAACTGTCCCTTTTAGGCCTGTCATGTCTAGAACATGTAAGCAGGCAGCTACCACAATTTTGTCTTTCTAAAGAGAAAAGATTGCCGCAGACACTTTGCCTTCCTTTGCGTCACAATTTTGGCTGAATAAAATAAGTCCTTGTTTTCGTATTTATTTTCTCACTCATGAATCAAAGGTATTATAATTTTTTTTTTGTTGCAAACAAAGACAGCTCTGTACTATTCAATTCGCAATTTGCAGTTCTCTTCAAACATGGCCCTGGTCCCATCTTATCAGTAAGCTAAAACAGGCACCCAGTGCTGAACTTTCTGGGCTGCTAGCCAGCCACTATGAGCACTCCCAGCTCCCACCTCTTTCCAAGACCCACTTCTGCTGCAAGCGTTACACTTTTTATGTCAGTGACGCTTATAAGCGGTGATCTCACCTCTTGTTTACTCACTCCTGTTCAAGTGCACCCCCTCAAAATGCACATCTGCCCAGCATAAAGTTACACTAGCTTGCACTGAATAACAGATGCTTACCGCTACTCAATTCAATAGTACTCATTCTATCAACCTCACATGGATGAAAAGCCCAGTGGCCTCACCAGGATTGGAACCTATGACAATGAAGTCAAACACAGACCACTGCACCAGGCACATTAACTCGCTGAACCACCAAAACCAACTGGGAACAACCTGCAAATTCAAATGCATATTTCTTCTCTAACATCTTTCTCTCATGTTACATACCCTTCCTTATGCTGATCAGACCGAATTTCTTTTTTTCCCCAGCATGTTCTTAAAAAAAAAAATTCAAACGCTTTTTTTAAAAGCAGTCCACAGACCATATCACACAAATATCTCATGCCACATAACTCACTGAAGCAAAACAACATTACTTCACACACCACCTATTCACTGCTCATTTGAACAAATATTTCACACACCACCACTGCTGACGTCAGTTCTTAATCTCCCAGGCATTCACACACACAAATACACCACAAACTGATCCGCTACAATCACTTCAGAAACAGCAATACGTGCACGAGGCATATTTCTAAACTGTCATGCACATGTCATGCATCCCCAAACTGTCACTCAAATGCAGGACACTCTGTGGATTGTCACTCAAATTCACAATAACCCAAAATTCCTCACAGTGCCCATAAAAGGGCCACAGTAACTCCGCATTGGCTCTCACATATTTTACACCACAAGATGCTTAAATATCACAGAGTCAATACCATTTTTAACACAGATATCAAATTTCAGGGTACCCTATGGAAACACAAAGGACTCTTTACCAATGGAACATCACATAATTAAAAAAACACAATCCCGACATCCCAAACACTTAAGTTTACTCAAACAAGGTATCTTAATATAAGAAATTTCCACTGTACAAGCACAAAGCAACTCCACTTCTCTGTCTGAAAATCGTACACAAGATACACTCAAAAATCAATCAGGCGGGCGTAGCAAGCCACAGAAACATAGCTCTATCTTGTGGGTGCCCCCGATCCGCCCCCCCCCCCAGACCAGCCTGCACCCTGACCTCCCGACCTGTTTGCGGGTGTGATAGGTGATTAACCGCAGGGTCCCTGTTCGGGCGCCAACTGAAGGAAGTGACCCGACTAAGGTCACTCGGGTTACTAAACCACCTCTCGGCCTTACCTATATCAATGAAGAGTCGGTCAGCCAGTAGAGAATACAAGCAGTTTACTATCTATACTCTGCAGAGGAGCCCAAAATACAAAATTTACCATGCAATGCTTGCTAATGTACTGACTCAATCATGCGCAGCATAGTATGATATATCAAACACGTCATAAACCTCTACAGCACACCGATAAGGGAAAGTTGCAGGTTAAGGGATGCGTACTTTAGGGAGGCAGGGGGGCGTACATCATCAGCCCGAGGCGGGCTAAATGTAACTCTCAGCCAAGGTCAGCCGGCTGCATCCCTGCTCCTCCCAACATAGGAGAGGTGCTGCAAATAGAATATTACTCACGCACACAGAAAGGCTTATTAATAAGCAAGGAAGCGCCCCTTATTGAATCGAGAAACGAAACTGGGCGTATACTTATCAGGTGAACAACAAGTATCATGGTGCAACCGTCTGGGCCTACCTCGTTCACAGTTTAGAGCTCACCGCGTGCTTATACATAACAATATTATAAGATACCAGTATACAAAATGGCTGCCACCCGTCCAAGACTAACCTGTTCTATAAAACATCATCTTTATTATTATAGCTCAGTGGGTTGTCAATATAGATGACTACCATTTCTATATTTAGCTAAACAAGGCTAATCTAAATAGCGCAACATAAGGGGCATAGCCCTATGATTATTTTGAAACCTACACAGGCCAAGACAGCAAAGCACACAGCAAAGTGGTAGGTCCTCCTCACAGCTTCTACATCCCCTCTTCTTGGCAGTCTTCTTGATCCAAAAGAGTTCTAAAATTCAGGGGTCTGGGCCCCAATATTTATATCCCAAAATCATTTGATCTTTTAGGCAGAGAGTATCTGTGCCCAGCCAGAATCAGTTCTGCCTTCTCTGGTGTGATTTCCTGGTAGGAAATGGAGACAGCACTGTCAGAGGCAGACCAGGCCCTTTGAGGTACATGGAAATCTTCTCCCCCTTACCCCATTGCAGCCCAGGTCTATTCAGCCCTTTACTGATACTACCTAGACTATATGGAGACACTCCTGTTCCCCAGCCTTCTGTCTTCCAAAACCCAGACATGCAATCCACATTTAAGCAGAGGATGAAAATACCTACTTTCTAAAAGTGATATTTTCAAACACAGAATGTAAAAATCACCTTCACTAAAAGATGCATCTTTAGATTCTGAGTTCAGAAATACTAAATTTTATTTTCCTACCTAGTTCCCAGGGCCAGTTATGTTTATAAGATGTTATAAACAAACTTCCCATTCTGTCCTATGGGAAATAGGTAGCCTTGCAATAGTGAAAATCGAAATGGGCTGTAATTCCTTATCAGGACATGCCACACACACCAGGGCATGTTCTACCTTTCACATACACTGCTCCCTGCCCAAAGGGGTACCTTGGGCCTACCTTAGGGGGGACTAACAAGTAGAAAAGGGAAGATTTGGGGCCTTGCAAGTGGGGGCACTTGCCAAGTCAACATGGCAGTTACAAACTGTGTGCAGACTCTGCGACGGTAGGTCTGAGTTGCCTTTTTAGGGCTACTCATATGGGTGGCACAATCAGTGCTGCAGGCTCACTAGTAGCATTTGATTTACAGGCCCTGGCACATGTAGGGCACTTTACAAGGGACTAAAAAGTAAATCAAATATCCAATCATGGAAACACCAACCATTACACAATTTATCACAGGAGCACTTGCTCTTTACCATTGATCAGCAGTGAGAAAAGTGCGTAGAAACATTACGCCAGCAAAAACAGAGTCAAAACCGGGAGGGCAGAAAGCAAAAACTCAGGGGAAACACGCCAAAAGATGCCAAATCTAGCACATGTCCCTTCCAGCTGAAAGTAGGGAGAACTACCCAACCTCCTGGGAGTACTCTTCACTAAGGCGGAAGAACCTGTTCAGACCATCTGCATTGGCGTGTTCTGACCAAGGACGGTGTTCCACTGTAAAGTTCATCACCTGTAGGGAGATGGACCACCTCAGCAGTTTTGGATTTTTACCCCACATTTGCATTAACCACCTGAGTGTCTGTGGTCTGTCCGAACCTGGAAGTGAGTCCCAAACAGGTAGGACTTCAGCTTCTTCAGTGCCAAGACCACAGCAAAGCTTCCCTTTTTATGGCACTCCACCTCTATTCCCTGGGTTGTAGGCTCCTGCTAAGGAAGACTACAGGCTGGTCTAGGCCCTCTTCGTTCAGCTGTGAGAGCACCGCTCCCACACCATGCTCTGAAGCATGAGTCTGCACAACAAATTCCTTGGAGAAGTTCTGTGCCTTGAGCACGGGTGCCGTGCACAGGGCAGCCTTCAGGGCATCAAAACCCTTCTGGCAGACTTAGTCCGGATCACCTTCTTGGGCTGCTTCCTGAAGTCAGCTTGGTTATGGGAGCAACAATGGTGCCATAAACCTTAAAGAATCTCCAATAGTACCCATTGAGTCCTTAAAAGGCCATCATCTCTATCTGGGGCTTGGGGGCTCCAAAGCCAGAATGGTATCAATCTTGGGTTGTAGGGGTGCCACCTGGCCGCTTTGTACCTGATGTCCCAAGTACACCACAGAACCCTGCCCGATCTGGCATTTACTGGCCTTAATTGTGAGCCTGCCCTCTGCAGTGCCTTCAACACTTCAGCTAGGTGCTGCAAGTGTTCTTCCCAGCTGGAACTGAACACTGCAATGTCATCCAGGTAGGCGGCACTAAAACCCTCTAGCCCAGCCAACACCTGGTTGACCAACCACTGAAAGGTGGCAGGGGCATTCTTAACCCAAAGCGCAGCACCCGGAACTGGCAATGTCCTTATGGGGTTGAAAATGCTGACCTCTCCTTGGCCACATCGGTTAAGGCAATCTTCTACGCAGACGTTAAATCAAACGTGCTGAGGAACTTAGCAGGTCCCAACCGATCAATGAGCTCATCAGCTCTGGGGATGGGGTATGCGTCAATCCTGGCGACGGCAATAAGCCCACAGTAGTCCACACAAAACCGCAGTTCTTGTGTGATACCGGGTGCAGCAGCCTTTGGGACCAACACCACTGGGCTGGCCCAAGGACTGCTGGAAGGCTCGACCACCCCTAATGCCAACATCTTAGGACCTCTTCTTTGATGCTGGCCTTGTCCCGGTCAGTCAACCTGTAAATCTTGTGCTTCACATGCTTTTACTAGTGTCCACGTCAGGAGTACATCAGTGAGTAACACCGGGGGTGGGGCAAACTGTCCCAACAACCATTGACAGTTGCTCTGCTGCTCAGCGGTCAGTGTAGGGGAGAGGATCACACCTTCCACTGCCCCATCACCTTCCTTGGCACACAGGAGGTCAGAGAGAGGCTCACTCTCCTCTTCCAACCCGTCATCGGTCACCAAGAGCATGCTCACTTCGGACCTTTCAAAGTGGGCTTTAAGGCGGTTCACGTGGAGGACCCTCAAAGGGTTCCTGGGAGCCTGCAAATCCACCAGGTAGGTGATATCCCTTTTGCGCTCCACCACCTCAAATGGCCCAGTCCATTTGTCCTGCAAGGCACAAAGTTCCACTGGGGCCATGACCCATACTTTTTGTCCAGGTTGAAATTTGACCAGAGTGGCATTCTGGTCATACCACTTCTTCATTTCTTCCTGGCTTGCTTCCAGGTTCGCCTGAGCCAATTTCCTGAAGCGGGCAGTTTGGTTTCGGAAGGCCAGCATGTAACTAAACTCATCCTGGGGAGTTTTCCTGGGAGCTGCCTCCCAGCCTTTCTTTATCGAACTTAAAGGTCCTCAAACAGGGTGACCATACAGGAACTCAAAGGGGCTGAGCCCAAGAGACTCCTGTTGTACCTCCCTGTATGCAAAGTGAAGGCACGGCAAGAGGACGTCCCACTTATGCCTCATGGATTCTGTTAGACCCATAATCATGCCCTTCAAGGTCTGGTTGAATCTCTCTATCAGACTGTTACCTTGTGGGTGGTAAGGAGTAGTGAACTTGTAAGTCACACCACACTCCTTCCACAGGGATGTCATATACTTAGATATTAAGTTGGTCCCCTTGTCAGAAACCACCTCTCTGGGGAACCCCCACTCAGGAAAAGATCCCCATTAAAGCCCAGCCCACCACTGGCGCCGTGGTTTTCCTGGGAGGGATTGCCTCTGGGTACCGGGTGGCATGGTACACCAAGACCAGGATGTCCCTGTTGCCCATGGTGGTCTTGGGATCCAATGGCCCCACAATGTCCATCCCTCCCCTTTCAAAGGGTCTTCCAACAACTAGAAACGGTTGGAGAGGAGCTTTGACATTCCTCCCACTCTTACCACTTGCCTGGCAAGTTTGGCAAGACCGGCAATGTCCATCTGACTGCCTTCTCATTTGGGGCCAGAAGAAGTGGGTGACAAGCCTGTCAAAGGTCTTGTCCTGCCCCAAATGTCCTGCCAAAGGCACATCATGAGCCAGACCCAGAAGGAAGGTCCTGAAACGCTGGGGTACTACCAGCACACGGGCTGACCCAGGCTCAGCGACCTTAGGCTCACTATACAGGAGATCATTCTCCCAGTAGATCCAATGTGATCCGGACTGATCACCAGCTGCCTGGTCTGCAGCCTGCTGCCGCAGACCCTCTAGAGAAGGGCACTCTCTCTGATCCTTGCAGAATTCCTTCCTGGTGGGACCCCCTTCTTGCTACCAATGGGTCAGCTCAGAGATGTCCCCCAGTTCAGCTACCTGCTCCCTTTAGGCACCGATGCATCCCCCTCAAGGTCTACCTCCTTTCGGTCCATGGGAACTTCAGGGGCCAGTTTCCCACGTCCCTTGCCCTTTCTCTTGGCATGGACTTGGGCGACTGTTTCAGGCTCCAAGTCCTCTTGACCACCCTCTCTGGCCGCCATTGACCGAGTGGACACGCATGCCCATTCTGGCAACCCAAGCATCTCCAAGTGAGACCTGAGCTCAACATCCTTCCACAATGCCCCTGGAACTACCTGCGTCTCAGAGACCAGGTGACACAGGACTGAGGTTGTGAGAAGTTGGCCTGGTATATGAATTTCACTATTCTAGTGAGCACCTTGCACCAGTCCAAACAACCCTTATGGTGGTGGTTGTAAAGTCAACCTTATAGACCAGCTATCCTAGGGGTAGCATGGACAAAAGCAGTCTTAGGCTAAACTCAAGAGGGCATACAATCCTGTATAGTCCTTAACTTTACTACCTAGCAACCAATCTTCCAGAGCCTTAGTGGCACAATCAACAAAATCAGTCCAGTCCTGAGTCTGAGCTTTTTGGGTATCTCTTAACATCAACCTGTATTGCTGAGTGGTTAGGCCAAACCCATCAATAAGAGCACTCTTCAGGACATTGTAGTTTTTACCATCCTCAGGGCTAACAGTGAAGAGCTTGTCTCTTCCTTTTTCTGAAAAGGAGAGCCACAAGATTGCTGCTCACTGATCTTGGGGAACCTGCTGTACCATGCAGGCCCTCTCCAGAGCAGTCATCCATTTGTGGATGTCATCCCCATCTTTGTAGGGAGGCACAATCTTACTCAGGTTTCTATGATCATAGGACCTGTCTTTATCCTTAGGGATATTGCTGCCACCAGTGAAATCTAATCCACTTAAATTTTGCTCCCTTGCTAAAGCAAGTTTAGCTTGGGCCAGAGCTGTTTCCTCTTTCTCTATCTGAAGTTGGACAGCTCTCATCCTAGCCTCATGTTCTCTTCTCTGAGGGGAAGTCATTCGCCTGTGAGAACCCCTTGAGGCATTAGAAAGGAGAGACTCCCTGGAAGGAGATCTTTCCCTTCTATTGCCTGGATTAAGTCTACTATTAGGTCTGGGAAGGTGCAACCCTTCTCCATTCCCATGCAAACTTAGGTTAGCTTCGCTAAGCCTCCTGACCTGAACCTGGCCATCCCCCTGATCATCTGAATCATCATCTTCATCTACCTCTTCAGTCTCAACTTCTGGGGTGATGGAATCATCATCTGTGGGGGTTACTCCTTCTCCTGTATTACCTGAGGGGCCTGCTCCAGAAGCCTTCTCAAGATCAGCTGTCTCTAGGACTTGTATCAGGATGGGGATGGTAGGATTATGACCCTTTTTCAACCTCCTTGAGGTACACAAGGCACTCAATTCTCGGAAGGTGAGTTTTTCATAGCTGGAGGGTGCCCTGGGAGGGTCACTTTCCGCAGGTAGAGAACTAGCTTGTTCACCTGTGCCAGACATGACTAGTGAGGTGTGGCGTGTGCACCTACCCACACTAAGTGTTTACCTACTAGAACCTCTCTAGGAGTTCTAGTCAGGGTGTGCTAAGCCCTTTCCTCTACAACAGCTAAGTTCAGTAGAACTTAAGTATTTTAAGTTTTGTTATATGTACCTATGGTACCTAATGTGATCTTTCAAATGATATTAAGATTATAATTGGTAAAACAACAGCAAGCTGAAATCCCAACCGCTGCACACCAATGTGTGAAGTTGGCCTGGTATATGATGTTCACTATTCTAGTGAGCACCTTGCACCAGTCCAAGCAGCCCTTATGGTGGTGGTTGTAAAGTCAACCTTACAGACCAGCTATCCTAGGGGTAGCATGGACAAAAGCAGTCTTAGGCTAAACTCAAGAGGGCATGTGAAGCCAGCTGTTTTACCATATGCAATCCTGGAATACCAAATGAAAGGACACCACACAGGTTATACATTCAAAATATATATGTATTTATTTCTAAATAAATCCCCTTAACTCTTTATGAGCACAAGCGTATAACAAATTACTTAATAGAGCACACAAAAGTTGCACAAATATGGATAGGCCCTGGTGGCCCGTAAAACCATATACTAAAATAGTGGTATAAGAACCAAGTCACAAACAATGGTAAGGCCTAGAGCCTTGGGAATCGCGGGGGCTACACTGGACTAACAGCAGTTAGGACGTAGGAGGCCCAGAGGATGCGGGTGCAGTGTCTAAATGCACATGCGTGCACCAATAGAAGTCAATGGGTGCGTGAAATTAGAAAATTCAGATTTGGGAGTCTTCCGACTGGACTAGAACTTAACCACTTAAAACTAGGACACTAGGGATGTAAATCTCTACAGGAGCACCGCAGTACTTGTGTTACCTCACCCACAGGAAGCGGGTGCATAGGTGTCAAAGTGTGTCGGGTTTCGTCGTGGAGTTCTATGGAGCCTTGGAGAAAAGATGCTGCAGGCGACCAGGAGAGAAGAGTCCGGTTGGATCCAAGGGTGGATCGTAGATGTAGAGTACCTGAAAGCAGAGGGGACAGAGTCTGGGTCACTAGCCAGTGACCAGGAAGGAACCAGGGAGGGACCAGGCGATGTCGGGTTGCGATCAGGTGATGTCATGAAGCTTGTCTCTGCTGCCACGTGGACCAGGAGGTATGGACGATGACCAGGTGGTAGACACGGACTGTCCCATAAAGGTTCTCTCTGTCGGCGGTGTCAGATCTCGATTCAGAGTCAACAGGCCTTGGCAAATGCAACCCATGCAGGGATCGAAGATGGCTTCTGGATCAGACCAGCAAGGTATGATGGGCTGCTCCTTTTCAGGGGAGCAAGGGCCAGTCTGAAGCAACCAGACCAACATTGAAAATTTAAGGTTCATAATCACAGAGGCCACTAACCAATGGGCAAGTGACCAGACAGATGTGTTGAGCAGGAAAATGCAAAAGGGCCCCACGCAGCACTCGGTGAGTGTGGAGAGGTGATCTTCGGTGCAAAAGCTGCTCGGGGCTGGGGCTTCTAAATATCCAATGCACAGCTTCGAGGGTGACTCGAGAGCTGCACAGGAAGCACTTCGCTGGCTTTCAAAGATGGCCAGTCCCATGTCTCACGTCGCCTCCACGGGTCTCAGCTTTGCTGTGGCTGTGGATCGAGCTGTTGAAAGTCTGGAAGACTGGGTCTTGTCGATCTCTGTTGTTCGAGCTCCAGCGGGAGCAACAACAAAGCAAACCATTGAGCGCTTGATGTTGCCTGCTTGCACAGGGTGGTCACTCCTTGACCACAAGGGAGATTCTTCAGTCTTCTACGTTGAGTAGGATGTCGAAGGGTCCAGAGTTTCATTTCAAAGTTTCAGTCAGGATTATCTAAAGTCTATGGACACAGCTCCTACCTTTATTCCAAATCAAGGGGCTGGATTACCTGCTAGGTCCCTCCTATGGGTGGGACCCAGGAAAGGGGTGGTTACACCCCTTTCCCTTTGTCCAGTTAGGCGCCAGAGCTGGGGCTGGAGTTCCCCAGCACCGGTTTGAACTGGGCTATGCATGGGACACCTTGTGTGCCCCAGGCAGTGTATAGTTTCATTCAGCCCTCCCTGCCCCAATCCACTATCTCCTGTCTGGGGTGGTGCTAGCACCTCCCTGTGACAGGAAACCTTTTGTCCAGGCCTCCCCTGCCGGAGTTTCGGTCAGCAGCAGGAGGCCAGACTTGTGTCTGTGGTAGCAGCATCCATTTTGTGATGATGAGGCTCTGGTTAGTTTTAACCGGGTTTAATGTTAGCAACATGTCTTCTCCCTCTAGAAGGGTGGAATGCTACCCCTGTAGCCAGAATTGGCGAGGGGGTAGTATTCCAAAGCGTATGACACCTTACACGACATGTTTTGATAAAGCCAAACCAAAGATAGCATCTAACCGCGAGGATTATAATGCACTTAAGAGTATATGGTATGGCAATACCCTAGAATAGGTATAAGGACATGGTTCCGAATGCAGCAGATAGATGTCCCAACTAGCCCTCACTTGATTCTTACCCCATCATATTCTTGGAACTAATGGGTGCATTCTGTTATTGGTACATCTTCATGATGTACAGGAACTATATGCACAGAGAGAACAAGGGTGACGGGTGAGGGCTTGGTGCCCTTGTTTACCAGAAAGAAAATGAACTGAGGTTGGTGGCTGTCAGAAGGGGAGAGATATCTGTAATCTTATGAGACAGGCGTGGGGACTACCGTGCCCAGTGAATGCTTTAGGGCACTATGGGCAATTTAGCAGTTTGTTACCTATGACTGGCAGGGACATTCAGGGCTTTCATGTTTCAAAGGTGGAAAGTAATAGCTGAGACATTATATGGTAAAACTAGACCCTGCTTCAGGCATGCGCAGTGTCCCCATGGGAGAGCGGTGTGAGGTGGCGTGAGGAAGAGCCGGTCTCCGAGGTACACGGAGCATCATGTGATTTAAGCAGAGAAGCCAGGGCCCCGCGGCTCTCAGCGAAGCACCGGTGAACTGAGGTGAGGCTGCGGCCATGATCCGCTCAATGGAACGCCTGGGCCCCTCCTTTCTGGACACAGAGGTTTGTCTACAACGTGCCCCCCTCGGAGAGCGGAATGAGGCAATATGTGAAGGAGCAGGTTCCTGTGACATTGGAGACGGCAGGACATCCGGCCTGTAAGAAGCTAATCGGAGGTGCGCAATCAGGCTGCAGCAGAGAGGGGATATGTGCTTGTCCCCTGAGCGATGAGGACAGTGGTGCAGAGGCGCTTTTAAGCAGTCGGAGCAGGTGTAGATCGTGTAAATCCCTAATGGAGGACCCCAAAAGAGACGGTGTGGTGGAGCTAGTGGCTCAGGGCCGGCGCTAGGCATGGGCAGCGTGGGCAGCTGCCCAGGGCCCCACGCCAGCTCGCAGCCAGGGGGCCTCGCGCTTTCAAAAACTTCAAAGTTTGGAGGCCCAGGGGGCCCAGGAGGCATAGGGGATTTTGATCTATAGCTGCAGGCTGGTCCATCTCTCTTTTAATCGCTGCATCTGCATGAGGACAGCAGCGATCAGACAGGTAATTAAAGAGCCCTCCTCTGTGAAGTGCGCCCTGGCCCTGTTTGAATGAAAAGAAGGATAACCTGCAGGGCGCATAACAAAAGGTAGAATGACTGCGCCTCACAATGCAAACCACCCAGCTCACCCAGGATGAGGGAAAGGAGCACAGAGGTGAATGAAAGGGATACGAAAAACGGAATAAGGTGACAGGGGGCGGGGGAGCAGATCGGTGTGAGTACAGCAGCCAGACAAGTGGTGCACGAAGAGAAGCACAATCCGAATGTAAAATTGGCTGGACTAGGGCTTGAAGTGTGCTGGGTGCCTCCTCTTTACCTGGTGGTTAATTAAAACAGGCCCCCATCGGACCCTATATTCATGTCCTTTACTTTACCTGCAAAAACAATGATCCTGTATCTGTACACTAATTGTATAACACAGTGGCCGGGTTAGACTGGCATTAGGGCAATCAGGCAGTGTGTGATGGTCTAATCTGTCAGGTTAGTATGTGACCTGTTTTTTGTGCAGTTTGGTTGCCTGCTTTATGGTCAGACGAACACATTTTAATGTTGATTTTCATGATATTAAAACATACATTGTCTGCAGCAAAATCAAATTTATGCAGTCTCCCATACTTTAAAAAAAAGTAAACAGCATGTCTTTACAATTTAAAAATTGCCCTAATTTTGAAATATGGGACACTTTTCTAGCTAACTAGTTCACTAATGGGGGCCACTTTTATTTTAGTGCCAGGCCTATTTCCTGACCCAGTCTCACACTGCATGATAGGGTAATCCATGGCAGCGATTATTTTCCTGTTTACATTTCGCATGCTTTACTTATTCTTGCATTCCCCAAGAGTGTTAGATATGTCCAGGATGTGTGTTTCTGTATTTCATTTCACAGCATTTTACTCTTGTATGGGGCACACATCGTAGTGAGTCGCCTCCATGTGTTTATAACAGGCTACAGTTGAGTGCTTTGGAGTTGAGGATGCAGGCAGTACAACTTTCACACTGTGCCTGTACAACTTTCACACTGTGCCTGTCTGTGGGTCGAAAAGGTGTCCAGAATACATGGTCATTCAATACATGGCCTCTCTGAAGAGCACACTGAGCAACGGTCCCATATTCCAGTTGCAGTTGGTATTCTGTGCAAATGTGTGTGAAGGAGGTACTCATTGGTCAAAACAGTTGCAGGGTGAATGTAAAATAATTTATTGTTGTTACTCATTTATCTTAAACAGCCATTGACAAAAAACAATACCGTTGGCTGTTTTTAGATGTAAGTCAGTTGTTGTCTTATATTTCTTGATTCAATCACAGAAAGCTGAAGGAAAGATGAGAAAAAGAGTAGAGCATTGAGGGGGAAGGTGAATTCTTTTTTTTTTATAGCTTTATTTAGCAATTTTTTGAGAAAAGAAAGAAAAGCAAAGCACATAGTTCAATTTGCAGTACATATACAAATTACCTTTCAACATTGTTATTTCTATGACATTCAGCAGGATATGGCATATAGGTGCAACATCAATCACATTAAAATCATTACATTCGAAGACTGCAGTAAGTAAGTGGCGGAGATACATTCTGTGGAGATCCCTCATATCTCGCCAGCTGCCCATCTTGCTCCAATCTGTTTAGTTTTGACTATGTATAGTATACACAGAGACATTTTTTGGTGAAAATATAACGTACCCCACATCCCACCCCTGTTGGTTCCAAGCCCTGTCCCTGTTGAGTAGGAGGGTTTTGTTGTTGTGTAGCTAGGAAATCTCGAAACGGGCCCCATATATCTTTAGGCCTGGAGGGCGCTGGTAGGGTATTGGCATACATGTTGGCGTTCGTGGAACAGGTCACTAAGCTTTTAAGCCACCCAGAGGCCTTCGGTGCTCTTTTGCTACCCCAGCAGGTTGCGACTTCTCTTTTTGGAAAGAGTAAGGAGATTGCAGCATATCTGCGAACCTTCAGAGGGATTTGTACCACATACCCCAATAATGCTATTTCGGGGAGAGGGGCCACTGGGATTTGAATCATGTTGCTTAAAAGCCTATGGACTTCCACCCAAAAATCGTACATTCGGGGACAGCTCCAGGCCAGGTGTGAGAAGTCAGCCTGTGGGGCCTGGCAACGCTGGCAGAAGTGAGGTCTGGAGGGGTCAATCCTGTGTGTGCGAGCAGGTGTAGCATAGAGTCTACGTAAAAATTTAAAGTGTATCAATTTGTGCTTGCTATTCAAGGATACAGTCTTGGTAACTCTACAGCAGTCCAGCCATTTCTCATCCGTGATCGAACTGCCCAAGTCTGCCTCCCATGCAGAGCGCACCCTGGAGTCGTCCACCGACATCGCAGCAGAGCATGCCCCGTATAATTGGGATATAAGGTGGAAACCCTTGACATTGTCTATCACCAGTGTAAGAGGGGGAAACGAGGGGGGTTCCAGTGGATAATCTGGAAACTTGCAACGTAGCATTGCGCGTAGTCTAGTCAGGACAAATTTATCCATGAACGTAGCGTCCGCAAACGTGGACACATCCTCTATGTCAAATACATGGCCCGCGGGGAAGAGATCTCCCATTTTGTGGATGTTGATTTTGACGCAGGTTCTCTGCACTAGCTTTTCATCAGTTATGGGTAACAGGTGGGCATTTGGAAGGGGTAGGGAAGAGGAATACAGTGAATGTGTGCGTGTGATCTTGCGTAGCTTGAGCCAGGCCCAGCTGGTAGTGAAGGCAGGCCGTATGGCTTTTGAATCTCTTTAAACGTTTCCGAGAAGTGACGCAAATCATTTTCGATAAATGTTCAATCTCATCCTGGAACTCCGTGGCTGGCTTCAATTCAAATGTACCAATAACAGAATGCACCTATTAGTTCCAAGAACACAATGGGGTAAGAATCAGGTGAGGGCTAGTTGGGACATTTCGTTGCTTCACATCTGATATTTTTCTGCTAGGTTTAGAAATTTATGATAGCAAATATGGCCTGAGAAATGACCTATAACCTAATGTAAAGTTCAGCTTTCTTAAAAAGTTTCCGAGAAGTGACGCAAATCATTTTCGATAAATGTTCAATTTCATAATGGTCTACGGTAAAACATCAGTTGACCTTTTGATAAACTTTTGTACCTTACTGTCACTTCTGCCTTCTAAATATGTTTGAGAAGTGACCAAAGGGCGTCATGTTATGCAGTCAAAGCACCTGCTAATGTTTTGATTCTGTGGTCAATAGTTCTCCATTAAAAGGGTATAAAAGATCTGCTTTTCACTCCATTGGTTGACCACTTTCGGTAGTGTTATCCACGCCGTTGGTGCTCCCCGTTCCATTTTATTTAGCATTGTTGTTTGAGGTTGTAATGCTCATTTACTTTGACATTTTCTCTCTCTTCCTCTCCCTTTCCTTGCAATTGCTGTGATTTTGAACTTTACAAAATTGCATGGTTTAGCTCTTCAGCTAAGATGTGTCTCTGACCGTTGGTATTTACTAGATTGCACAATGCTATTTTTGATAATAATGTATTATTTAAATTGTTCTTTAAATAGATGGTGCCACTTTGACTCAGTTCCTGGATCTCACGCGTGTGTCTTATTATTTAGATTGCAGATTTGTGTGGTGACTTCTGGAGTAGAAATTGCCTTCGAATTTCCAGCCTGCAGGCAGAGGGACCCTTCCCCTGCAGCAGCGGCCGGAGATTACGCCTTGGTGCCTCTTCGTGACTGAAGGACCACACACACGGGTAAGTCAAGGAGCTTTTAATTCTTCTCTTTGCCTCACCCTAAGTGTGATGCCTGTGGTTGGTTGAGAACCTGTACGGGTGGTGCTACAAAAGCCACAGTCTGAGTGGGTGTCTTGCCACGTCAAACAATCCGCTTTTAAGTAACACACGTGTGCATGTGCTGAGCCAGGATTTATTGTTAGATTTTGACAGTTTGTGGTTCTTGGTTTTCTCATGCACGGTTTTCAGATTATATATTTCTCTTCATATTGCCGGTCTAAACAAGATATGGATCGCTTGTCTCATTGGGCTGGCCGTGGGATATGGCATGCGGGGAGATAGGACAGGAAAAAGTCAGGTCTCTCATGCATCTAGGGACATGCCGGGGTATCTTCTTCTATACCTGATGGGCAACGGTCAAGCGCCTACTCTACTTAGAAGATAGGCAAGGGGAGTGGTGTCGTGCGTCTTCTAACTCCTGCGGGCTCTGAAGAGTTCAGGACTCCTACAAAGTGATCGTCAGTCTATATTTGGTGACTGGCAAGGGATTTTTTTTTTTTTTTTTTAAACGTATTTATTAAAAAATTTCCCCCCCCCAACTTTTCCACATATTCCAGCATATGTATTACAGCACATACCAATTACTCAGGTGACTGTACAGTACAAATACATTTCAATGTTTTAAAACAGATTTACATATCGTAAACAGATATAATAAACTAAAAAACAGCCCTCAAAAAAAAAAAAAAAAAAAAAAAAAAAAAAAAAAAAGCAGCTCAAATCAAACTTCTGTTGCCTTATTCTAGAATTATCCTGCTACTTTTCCACGTCGTAATTGGTTGCCATATTTTTTTGCCTAAGGCCTTGGCCCTTCTACCTTTCCTGTCGTATATCGCCTTTTCTAAATTATATATAGTAAGGAGACTAGCAATCCAGTCTGCAAATAGTGGGGGAGCCTTATTCAGCCAATTCCTTGCTATACAGATGCGGAACACTGCTAATGAAACAAAAATAAACTCTACTGGCATAGCTTCCCTCGTATCTACCACCCCTAGAATGATTAATTCATCTAGCAGCTTAATCTTAATCCTAAGCGTTTTATCAAAAAATTCTTCAATCGCCATTTTCAGAGAGAATAGTTGTGGGCACTGCGCAAACATATGTACGATATCTGCACCGCTCGCATTACATCGTGGGCAAGTTGTTCCTGTTGTTCCACCCCACTGGGCAATTCTAGCCGGTGTATGGTAAAGTGAAAATAATGTTTTGAAGTGTTGCGATTGAAGGGTTGCCGAGCATAGCACCGTTCTACCCAGATCTAGTGACTCCTGAAAAGTTTCTGAGCTTGACCCCAATTTTTCCATCCATTTTTGTGAATATTTGGCCCTTTCATCTGGCTTAGTTCCTTTCAATTCTGCATAGAGATACCTTATTGTACATTTGGTTGTTATTTTTATATAATCCATAATCTTGCAGTGCTGCATCCCAAGCGGACCACCTTGTTTTTGTGTTAGAAAACTCCTCACTTGTAGGTATTTATAAAAACTATTGTGCTCTAAACCAAATTTTGTTTTGAGTGCTCCAAACTGCATGATATTGCCCTGCACATCCAATAAGTTCCCTATCTGCCTAATACCTTTATGGTACCAGTCAGACATAGTGGCATCCTTAAAGATCTCCCTCGGCAGTGAATTATTTGTGTACAAACTTGTATAGTTATTAAATCTGCCTAGCCCTGATTTTTTAGCCACTGCTTTCCACACCCTATATACTGCCATCAACGTCTTGAATCTCGTGTGTTTGAAATACGTAAATTCAGTAGTATTGAAAAAACCATTCTCAGCTTCCTCCCCCATCAATATAGTATACACATTAGGTAAGCCCACCTCACTATCCGTTGCTTGCTCCAGACCTCCCCCTCCTATTAACACCTTACTGTACTGTAATACCGCAGCCCAATAATAGAGCCTAAAATCTGGTGCTCCCCAGCCCCCTTTTCCCCTATCTACCGTCAAGTGTCTATATGCCCTTCTTGTTTTCCCTTTCACCCAGATGAATTTATTCAAAATCAATTCTAATTTGCTAAACCAACCATTTTCAAAATAAAGGGGAATGGATCTAAGTAAATACAACACTTTAGGAAATGTTATCATTTTTATGACATTTATTCGACCCATTAAGGTCAAATGCAAGTTATTCATTCTTTCTGTGTTTGTTTTAATTTTCTCCAGCAGTGGTCTCATATTGATTTCGACTAAACTATCTAATTCGGATGTAATCTTCACCCCTAAATAGGTGACTTCAGATGCTATTCTTATGTCATGATAGTTTACCCAGTTATTTTTAATTATTTGTGTTTTCCCTTTATTTAATGAATACCCTGAAAATGTGCCGAAAAGTGTAGCCTCCTGTTCGATTTCCCTAATGGCTGACCCAGGATCCGGAGTGAGCACTGCCACGTCGTCCGCGTATGCAAGTGACTTATATGCATAGCCATGTAGACCAATCGGGAGGATGTTCGAGTTTCCTTCTAACCTTCGCAAAAAAGGGTCTAGATATAGGGCGAATAACAGTGGTGAGGCCGGGCAGCCCTGTCTTGTACCACGCTTTATGTGAATATCCTCTGTATACCCTCTATTAATCCTCACCTTCGCTGTTGGTGCCGCATACAATGCCTTTATAGCCTGTATATAACCTATGCCAATCCCAAACCACTCCAAGGCTTTCCACAAATAGCGCCAGGAGACCCTGTCAAAGGCCTTCTCTGCATCCAAAAAGATGGCTGAGGCAGGGTCTCCTGCGGCTCCGGTGACATCCAATATGGTGATCATTCTCCTTGTGTGTTCCGTTGTGCCTTTACCTGGTATGAAACCATGCTGTGTTGTGTGTACCAGCCCCTCAATTACTCTACTGAGTCTTTGTGATAAAGCCTTGGAATATATTTTTGCATCTGCGTTCATAAGCGTAATCGGCCTATACGACCCAGGATCCAGGTGTGATTTATTCTTCTTTAAAATAACTACTATGCTTGCACCAGCCCATGACTGTGGTGTACTGTCCCCTAACTGTGCATGCCTTAAAGTTTCCATCATATCTATCCCTAGCGTATCCCAAAACGTCCTGTAAAATTCTGCCGGTATCTGGTCCGGTCCTGCGGCCTTCCCCGGGGGGAGTTTTGATACCACATTATGTAGTTCGCTCAGCCTTAGTGGTGCCTCTAGAGTCTCTTTATCTTCCAAGGAGAGTTCCTTGTGTGGGATGCCAGCCAAATAGTCCTCAATCTCGTCTCCCTTACTAACCACGTCTTGATCATATAATTCCGAATAAAACTCTCTGAACACCTCCCTCACCTCTGCCACTTTGGTTACAACCATTCCACATTTATTCTTAATTTCTTTAATCTCCCCAGCTGCCAGGTCTTGCCTGATACGCACTGCAAGCATGTGTCCAACCCTCTCGTTGAACTCGTAACATTTTTCTTTTTTTGCCAAATAATTAGCCGCAGATTTGATGGCTAAGCTTTCCCCAGTTTCTGCCTTCTTCAATTCTATTTCTAGTAAAACCCTGGCAAGGGAATTTATAGTGCTAAAGAAAAGTATTACAAATGCCCAGCTTCTGCAGGTGATCATCAGTCTATATTTGGTGACTGGCAAGGGAATTTATAGCGCCAAGGAAGTATTACAACTGTCCAGCTTCTGCACGGGATCGTCAGTCCACGTCTGGTGTCTGGTAAGGGAGTTTATTCAGTGCTCAAATAGCATTACAAATATCTAGCTTAGCTTCTGAAAGTATTAGTTAACGGCTGATAAAGAAGAATAAATAAGCTTTGTAATATTATCGCATTAAATGAGAAAGTTTTTTTAAACTGTGTAGCAAGTTAAGGGGAAGTACTTTCCTTTCAACAGTACCCTTCTTTTGGCTTCCTGTTCTTATCGTGTCAAGCCAAAATAAATGCTCCTCCCTCTTCTTGACGTCTCTTACATCGTAAGAATTCTTTTTCTTTTTCTATTTTCTGGCAAACAAAAGTGCTAAGGAATTGTCAATTCTTTTCTCTTGGACAAATAGTTTCATGGTTGCATGGCAAGTTTATGGTCTTTTTGTCTCTGCATCTTTTACTGACTCGGTTGCAGTTTCTTCTAAGAATGGTGCCTGGTGCATCGATTCAAATTGTGTTGAATTTTTTTGCGAGAAAAAACCCAGGCGCATAAAAATTGTGTATGTATATGTTGTGTGCATGTTGACCTGCTTTTCTGTTAACTATATGTGTCCCCAATTAAATTCCCTGTTAGCCTGAGCACACACTGCCCATGTCTTCTTGTTAGAATATAAAGGGTTAAAAGCACATTGTTACATTTAGCATAAAAAAGGCAGCTTAAATTTCCTGTTAATAAAGCCCTTGGGAATAATTAAAATAGGCTCGCGCATGGGAGGAGGTATTTAGCAGAGGACTCTGGGACAGAAGCAGTGGGCTAGCTCTCTAATTACGCTTCTGGTGAGCATAAGGAAGGCTCACACGCGTAATGAATAATAACAACAACGAAATAACAAGTGATCCTCCACTCAAGGTAGACCAGTTGCCATATTTAACAGCAGAACAGACACAATGGGGCCGATTCACAGAATGAACTTAAGACTCAATCCTAAATGTACTACTATTTTGGTATTCACAGAATGAACTTACTACTTTTGGCATTCACAGAAGTTAGGATTTTGTTTTAAGTTTGTCTTAAAACAGACTTAAGACAGACTTAAGACAAAATCCTAACTTAAGTCTGTCTTAAGTCTGTCTTAAGTTTGTCTTAAGTCTGTCTTAAGTTTGTCTTAAATCCTTCATTCTGTGAATACCAAAAGTAGTAAGTGCATTCTGTGAATGCCAAAAGTAGTAAGTGCATTCTGTGAATACCAAAATAGTAGTAAGTTTAGGATTGAGTCTTAAGTTCATTCTGTGAATCGGGCCCAATAACTCCAATTACTATACATCAAAGTGACATTCTGTTAACGACCCTAATACGCTCCATTAGGAAAAAAATATATAGAACATGATGCTCTGTAAGCATATTGCCTTACACCGCAGCGGCTTAACGGCCAATGAAATAGTTACAACCGGGGAGGATTCTGACTTCTATGTCGATCCCTTCACTGATAATTTGGCAGGTTGGACAGAAAGTCTTGCACCACAAATGATTCCGTGGCCATGATTTGGGTCCTTCGATCCACAAAAGATGGCAACAGCAGAAGACTGCATCCTAATCGGGGAGTGAGATGAAGACTGGGACTATGGTTACATGAGGGCAAGTTTAAAAGTCAGGCAGAAATATGCACATCAATGTGACCTCACACAAGACACTGCAACAAATACCACAGTGACTCAAATTCAAATTCAAATAAGTCTTTATTTCGACTTTTAGTCATGAAAGACGTACATAAACATATTAAAATCAACATTTCATCATTATTACATCCATTTTAAATATTTACAGGGGAATACATCATTTAATCATCCAATTAATATTATCCACATATAGGGTGTTCCAACACGACCGATTAAAAAAATAAATACTGTGTTTGATAAAATCATTAAAATTGATACCATTTGTTTTCCTGCATGAATACCAGATTATATTTATGGAGGCTGCAATACTTCCAGCGTGTCCCTTCGTATTAACCACATCCACTTTAAAAATTTGGCAAGCGCAACCACCATACTATCAGAGCAATCGGTTTTGAGAATTCTGAGTGCTACAGTCCCATTCTGAATGCCCTTTTGTATACAGATCGGCCTAATCCATTTATGGCGAGGAGCTTTGTACACTGGGCACACAAACAACACATGGGCTATGCTTTCAGAGTGTACTAGACAGAAGGGACACATATTATCATCTGTGTTACTCGACCATTTGCTAATGAATGTGTTGATTGGAAGGGTTACTGCCCTAAACTGATGGAACAGTTTCCTGTCATGTGGTATTGTGATGAGGTCCCAATATCTCTCATTCACAGGAATATGTTTCTGCTCCAAAAAAACCCTAGTGAGCGATGGTGCAGTATGTTTCTGGAACTCCTCTTGGGTTACGTGTGCCCAGTAAGCCTCTTTTAAAGTTTGTTTGGATGGGAAGGTGTTCTCCTCAGGTTTTTCCCATAGTTCCCCCATCCCTAAGGCCTTAAGTAAAGATTTGACCTTTCTGAACCACAATATTTTACCCCCAGAGTCCATATTTCGTGTTTCCAGAAGCGCTAAAGCGTAATGAGAGAGTTCAGGCGTGACCCATAGTCTCCTCCAATAGGCAATTGGTCTGAAGCTAGATATGTCCTGTATTTTGCGACAGCCAAAGTCCATATACAGAGGTACAATTGGTGTTGAATGTGGGAGCCCTGTTATGCATCGCAAAAATTTATTTTGTGCATTTTTTAAAGCCGTGACATCAGAAACCCCCCACAATTCCGCCCCATATAACATAGAAGATCTCACTGTTGTATCATATATTTTGAGTGCTGGGGCTATCGGTTTTGTGGCTGAGGACTTAAACTCTCTCAGTAAAACACCTGCCAACTGTGCATGCTTGGTTGTTAGGTAAGACATATGTGGTTTCCACTCTAGCCGAGATCCCAATGTAATACCCAAATAGCTAAAGCTGTCTGTCTGTTCTAACAATTCACCATTCATGAAAACTCTGCCCCTTATTTTCCTGTGCCTGTGCATTACCATAAATTTCGTCTTAGACACGTTAATAACTAGGCCATAGTCATTACAGAATTTTTCAAAACACCCGATTGCTTCTTGGAGCCCTTCTTGTGTTTTAGAGATTAAAAGGGTGTCATCTGCAAACATTAACAGGGGGACTGGGATGCTATTTTGTTTAGGTGCGTCTGTATGTGCATCCCTATAATAATCTATGACCCGGTTAATGTATAGCGTAAATAATGTTGGTGCCAATACGCACCCTTGTCTGACACCCCTTTCTGTTGGAAATCTATCTGTGACTTGGCTCTGGTTTCCCCACCTGACCTGCGCGTAATTATTTTCATGAAATTTGATCAGAACTGCGAGGAGTTCATGTGGCATGCCTTGTTCGTAGAGCGCTCGCCACAGCCTATCTCGTGGCACAAGGTCGAATGCCGCTTTCAAATCGACAAAGGCTGCATAAAGTGTGCCACCCCCAAGAATCACCCATTTGCAGTATATTGTTGAAAACCTAAAAACTTGATCCACTGTGCTGGTAGAGGGGCGGAAGCCAGCCTGAAGAGTGGACATGACCCCCGAATCCTCTATCCAATTCTGGATCCTGAGAAGTACCATCCTGGCCACAACCTTTTGAATACATGCTATTAGGCTGATTGGCCTATAGTTCGCAGGATCGGCACGGTCCCCTTTTTTAAAAATTGGTATTATTTCGGCTCCCCTCCATAGTTCTGGCAAGGTCGAGCCCCTTGCAATGGCATTTGCCAACAGTTCTATGTACGGGACCCAGACCTCTTTGCTATGTAAAAAAAGGTCTGCTGGAATTTTGTCTGGGCCCAGGGCTCTTCCTCTTGGTATTGAGTTGAGAGCACATTCAACGTCTCTCCGACTGAACACTAGTGTAGTTGTAGGTGTATAATTACTAATAAAATCCAGAGCATCTATAGGTGCGCTATTTGTATTAGCAAACTGGGACTTGAAATGCGATATCCAGCATTCTGGAGGGACAGAATTTTCGGGCTGCGGTTTTTGATTCCCCTTGCCCCATCTCACTAAGTTCCAGAAACCAGTCATTTCTCTGGACTTACTGGCCTCATATAATTCATCTCAATAATTATTGTCCCAAGCTTTTTTTGCCTCTTGTTGTATCTTTTTATAGTGTCGCCTAGCGCCCTGTATCGCCTCCCTATCAGTGGTTCGCACCGCTAGCGCTAGGGATTTATATGCTAACCTACAGTTTTTGTCGTACCATGAATCGGGTTTCCGTCTACCTTTACGCAAAGGATTTTTTCTTGACTTACTAAAAAATGTGCCAAGTTTTAAAAAAAGGGTCGTGTGAATATGAGCCACCCTAATCTCATAATCGTCCTTGGATGAATAACCCTGTAAATCGGCAGTAGCGCCCATTACCAGGGCGTCCATTTCTGTAATAGAGTGAGAATTACCCAAACACTCAGCCCATCTCAGCCGCCGTGTATCATTTGCCAGGACTATGTCACTCATTGTATCTGTTTCGACTTCTCCCTGACCCTTAAGGAGCTGTATCTCTAGGCTGAGTGGGTTATGATCACTCTCTATTCTTTGGATGATGGTCATGTCACATATGAACGACCAAAATTCCAAGTTCACTAGGATGTAATCTATTCTACTTGTACTCAAACTATTATTAAATGTGGGATTACCCTACCCCACAGTGACTCATCAAATGCCCCCACTGTTCAAAAGCCCAGACGCCGTCCCTCAAGGTGCCCCATGGCCCCAAATGGACAAAGACAATTTGAAAGAACAACTGCCACCGCTAACAGAAGGTGCTAGTAAATGGATAGCAGTCTTAGAACAACATACAGCTGGTATCACGTTAGCAGTATTTGACATTAAAAGCCTGCCCACCTCCCTGATTTTATAGGTAGCAGAAGAAATACTAAAAGCAGGAATAAAAGGAACAACGCTTACTGAAGCACAACATGACGGTACTCCAATAAACAAAATGCACAACAAGATATGGACGCAGTTACACTACAAGTACCCTGATATGCATTAGCAGGCAACTCGCATGGTGCAGCCACAGCACCAAGCAATTCAGCCCCAAATAATTTACTCCCACCTGCCCCCAATTAAACAACAACCCAGGCAGTAAAGGGTGCCACCTCCAGGCAACAGCAGTAGTTCGAATGCAAGCACCGAGTCAGTAGGTACAGCCAAAGAGCACACACTGTTAGATAATACCAAAGAGATTTTGAAAATGTGACTCATGAACAAGGAAGTTTGTGACACTGGACTAAGAGCAATGTAAATATCGGAGCAGATGGTAACCATTAGACAGAAGGAAGGGAATTGGCTAAATAAGTCTGTTCTTCTCTCCTGATTGCATGTGCACAGAACTCGGGAGACAAGAGGGGAGACAAATTGGTGGAATAGAATGCACACTAACTACAACTAATTTCTGATGCATAACATGTCCTGGTCCCAAAGATTGAATGATACTGATCATCTACCCTGACAATAACCTTAAAATATAGTCCAATACAATATTCCAGGCTCTTATACGAAAATACTAGAAAATAAGGCATTTTACACAACATGCATGACACATAATGCACCTCAATTGGGTCTGTGAGGGCCTGTTTTCGATGCCATGGTCACAGGTTCAAATGCTGCCAGGTCTACTAAGCCTTTCATCCTTCTGAGGTGGATAAAATGAGTACCATTGTGTTGGGGAACAATAAACATCTGCTATTTACCCTTACGAGTGAGCATTCACTTTACAAATACACGTTATGTTAAAATAGGCTCTATTTAGCATAACATACAATTGAACACAACTCATGCTTTTTGATATACGAGGTGTTGAAGGGTTAAAAGATTTTCCTAGGGCTGCCTTTATACTAACGCTTCTAGCTGGCCACAGATTCTGGCCATTAAGCCCAGGCCAGAAAGACATAATGCATTAGATTTCCTGTGGTTACAAATGGAACAGGAAACTTAAATTATATATTACCTACTGGCGGTCGCCAGTAGGTATATATAGTTAGGATTTTTTCTCTATGGGATTTTTGAAAATTCTATGTCTAATAACTTTGGCGTTTGTGGACGGAATTGGCTGAAATTTTCTGGAAAATGGAACATTTTGTTTCTGAGCAGCCCCTGAAGATTTGGGGGGGGTTCGTCAAGGGGGGGCCGAGAAAAAAGGGGGGTCCCAAAACGTGTTTTTAACATTGAGTTTTCCATAGGGCGGTTGGCCTCACTTTTAGCCCGAACGGCTGAATGGATTTGCACGAAACTTGGCAAAATTGTAGGGACTGGTAGCCCGATGTGCCTTTTGTAGGTCTCAATATATGTGCTCCAGTGGATTTTGAGAAATTAACGTTTAAAAAAAGATATATATCTGTAACAGCGGACCGGGCAGCGCCCCGGTTCGCGGACCGGGGCGCGTACCGGAACTTCGCGTAGCGAAGCTGATTGGTTCTCCGGTGTCTGTCAACATTCTAAACAGTCCGGAGCGGCCGTCATCTTGTCTCTCGGTAGGATTGAGAGACAAGAGGAGGCCAAAACAAAGGGGGAAATAACCATAAGGGGGCATAGTAGATCCTCCCTGACCCCCTAGGTTTAATGTGGAGGCTTTAAAAGGGCCCCGCGGGGCAAAAAAAATAATAATTTTTTTTTGTTTTTTTGCGTGGGTAGCGCCCGGTCCGCGAACCGGGAAGCATTCTGGGCAGCGTACTGCAATGAAAAATGAATGATAGACTTTTTAAATGCTGTATGTTAATTGATTGTTGGTTTTGTTGATTATTTTTTATTTTCTTTATTTTTTAAGCATTTTTTTTTATTGTGATTGTGTTTCATAATTTATTAAACTTTCTAACATTTCATTGTCAGAAATTTCATAATTATCATTGAATATACATTGTAGTCTCTGAGGGTGTAAAATGTCCTCATTTTCAAGGAGGTTATCTACTGCTTGTACACATTGCAGTAGTTCTTTGTCCCAAGTTTCATCGAAAAATTCAATATCATTTTCATCAATGATTTCTTGGCTGCTCTCTTGCAGGACAATTTGAAATTCAACTTTCTGTTCGCCTTCCATTTTGCCTGAAATTTAGATTAAAAAAATATATATTAGTAGAGATAGGGCACTGTTGGGATTAATTTTAGATAGGCAGTTTTTATCAGTGAATTTATCTTTGGGCAGTGTATAGTATCAGAGTGGAAGTAGGAATATAAAAAAGTGTATGTGATTTAACGTAAGTAAATTCATAATTATACAAGAGAAGCCTAACTCCATCCATAACTATAACAGAGAAGTCTATCTAAATCTATAACTACTACAGAGGGATAGTATATAACTATCAGAAAACGTTTACCATATTAACTTATAGTGCACAATATACTTCAGTTTTAAAAATAAAAACTTACCTTTAGAAAGAAGTTGAAGGAATTAGTGAAAATACTATTGAAATGTACACCAAGAAGTAGTAGTCAAAATGGCTGTGTTTTCTTCTCTTCCTTTATATATATTCAGGTATATAACCAATGAAATGTCAGGTAAAAAAAGTAGAAAATGAAAGTAACATATTAATTGGTTGTCAATTCCAACACTTCAGATGTGTTTTGTGAAGTAATTTACCTCAGGGTATTTAGAGAGGTCTACAGGCTAAATGGCTAAATGGAATTCCAATCAAATTTGTGAAAATGGTAGGGATTGGTATGTAGTATGAGCTAATCTATATTTGGTGAAATTGTCTCCAGTGGCTTTTCTGTGAACTACTTTCCCACCTTTTTTGATGGTGCGCTTCCCAGGGAGCGACCCGGTACGCGAACCGTTGAGCGCCCCGGTTCGCGAACCTTAAGCGTTACGGGAGTCCACCATTTTGTGTTTCGGTCGAATTAAGATACAAAATGGAGGGCACATAATGTTCAGAATGGGTAGAAGGGGGCACGGTAGACTTATCTTGACCCCCTAGGTTTTGTGAGGGTGGCTGAGGAGGCTTATATGTGCGAAAAAAAACATTTTTTTTAAAAATTTCGCGAGGTTAGCTCCCGGTTAGCGTACCGGGTAGCGTCCCAGGGAGCGTACTTTGTTGAAAATTAGTGAAAAATGTTAGAGTAAAATAATAATTGTGAGTGATCAGATGTAGGGTAGCTCTGAGAAGAGCTTTTGGGTTTATGGTACATTTAGGTACTTATAAGTAGGTACCAACGCACAGTCTTAAATTCAGAGTGAAAATTCTGTTGCCCTCATCTGAGAAGTGAACTCCATCTCCTCTGTAGATATCTTGCATGTAGTAACGCAAGTTATTGTTGTACAGGGAGCCCATTCCATGGTCTCTCATGTAAGCTGAAACAGATTTGTTTACATGCTTCCTCGACTTCTCAATTTGTGGACAAAATTGGTTTGACCACCTCCATTTCTGTCTTTGGCATATATTTGAATATACCAAGGCAGTCTGAGGAAAAAGTGCCATCAATTGCTCAAAGGTGTCCTTTAAAAGCATTTCCAGACCTACCCCAGTCAAAGTGCCCAAATCATTACCTCCACAGTGCTCAATTAACAGGTCAGGTTTGGGCAAATGCATAAAGGTTTTCACCAATGGTATCAATTGGTGACATTTTAATCCTCTGTGGCCAAACCACTTAATTTCCACATCTTGTAAATTGAGGTTAGGTAATTTTCTGTTCTCAGCATACCTGTGAGCCCAGTGAATATAACTATGTCCAACAATCCAGACAGAAAACATGGTGAGAGGAGGTTCTCCTGCAGTCAGATGAAGTGTGGCAATGAAATGGCAGTTGAAAAAATGAGAGTTTAAAATGAAAAAAACTGTGGAGTTTCTGTGTTCATGAAGCAGTAACAGTGATTGGTGGATTTTGATTGCTGAAAACAGAAAGTTAGGGTGCATGGATGTGTTCTTTGAAAGATGTATTTTGAGTGGTCAATAAAAAATCATTAAATGAAAGATTGCAGTGGATACGCAGGTGCACTGAGAGTTCAGAGTTCAATTGCAACATTGTTGTGTGAACTTGCAAACACCAGAGGTCTTCCAAGAGGTGGTTGCTATGCAGAAAAGGCATGAAATGGCAGAGGGGGGAAGGGTTTTCATTTGAAAAAAAGTGAGGGAAGAGTTTTTATTGGGTGACATGAGAGATATGTGTGAAGAATTACAGCATTTCTGTGCTTTTGATAGCTGCAGACTCTGGAGTGCATACCTTTTGCTCTGCTGAAGACAAATTGGTGTGTTTCTGAGACTGTTTTCAAACTCAAAGTATTTGCTAAGGTGAGAAAATATTTCTTTAATTTAGATAGAGAATAGTGTGCTTTAAGGAAAAAATTATGAATTATGTGGCGCAAATTGCTTGTAAATATGCTCCCATCTGTGCATGGAAAATTTAGATTTTGAATGTTTGTGTTACATAGCCATGTTAAAAGTGATACAAACATGCTGCAAAGGCAATTAAAAAACGCTTTTATGTGTCTTAAGGACATTTTAAGTAATTTTCCCATGTGCAGTGTTTTGAAATTATGATTTGAAAATCGTTTTTGGGGAAAAGGAATTGTTTTTAAATTTATGACAAGGACATAATGGTGTATGCTTCTTTATACGGCAATTGACTGTCCCTGATGTTATTTTTCCCATTTTAATGTAAGACCTTTCTCTGTGGCGCAAATTGCTTGTAAATATGGTCCCACCTGTGCATGGCAAATTTAGATTTTAAATGTTTGTGTTACATAGCCATGTTAAAAGTGACCCAACCATGCTGGAAAGGCAATCAAAAAACACTTTCATGTGTCTTAAGGACATTTTAAGTCATTTCCTCATGTGCAGTGTTTTCAAATTATGATTTGAAAATCGTTTTTGGGGAAAAGGAATGGTTTGTAAATTTATGACAAGGACATAATGGTGTATGATTCTTTATAAGGCATTTCAGTGTCTCTGATGTCATTTTTCACATATTACATTAAAAGACCTTTCCCTGTGGAGCACATTCCTTGTAAATATGCTCCCACCTGTGCATGGTAAATTTAGATTTTGACTGTTTGAGTTACATAGCCATGTTAAAAGTGACCCAAAAACTTGCAAAGGCTTTTAAAAAAAACTTTCATGTGTCTTAAGGACATTTTAAGTAATTTCCCTGTGGGCAGTGTTTTCAAATTATGAATTGAAAATCGTTTTTTAGGTAATGGAATGTTGTTAACATTTATGTGCGCCATATGCCCCCAAATTTATTTTTCAGGGGTGCAGCAGGGTGTTCTTGAGACACCCCTGCACCTTTGGAAAAATTCCTAATTTGCGATGAGCTAATTGCTAATCGCAAATTGCACCTTCATTCATATGGGCATCCTGGCCCATGGAAATGAATGGGTAATTTGCAATTAGCAATTTGCTCATCGCAAATTTGGAATGGTAAAGAATCGCTATTTATTCCTTAAAATTTGCTATTTTGGAAATGCAAAATAGTTATATGATACTTAGGCGGTTGATGTCTAACAAGATAAGAAGCTTAGGGATACATTTATGATGACTGGCGCAATGAAGTGGACATCACTCACTTCATTGGTAGAGCTTTACATGTATTATGTCCTCTGTATTCTTCATCAAGCGTAACTTTAATCTGCAATCCTGAGTAGGCCTCACCTTAAACAAACCTCTGGATAGGCCACACCTTATCGTCATCATGAATTAATCATTTAAAATGCTAGGGACAGATTTATGATAGGTGTATGCCTCTTTTGCGCCACTTACAAAACACTGTCCACGGGGAAATGACTTAAAATGTCCTTAAGACACATGAATGTGTTTTTTTAAAGCGTTTGCAATTTTTTTGGGTGACTTTTAACATGGCTATGTGACTCAAACAGTCAAAATCTAAATTCACCATGCACAGGTGGGAGCATATTTACAAGGAATGTGCTCCATGGGGAAAGGTCTTATAATGTAATATGGGAAAAATGACATCAGAGACACTGAAATGCCTTATAGAGAAGCATACACCATTATGTCCTTGTCATAAATTTGCAAACCATTACTTTTCCCCAAAAACGATTTTCAAATCATAATTTGAAAACACTGCACATGTGGAAATGACTTAAAATGTCCTTAATTCAAAATTTGCTATTCCTTATTTTGCGATTGCACTGAAGGATTTGCAAATTTTGCGATTCCTTAAATGTAATGTATCAAACAAAAAATATGTAAAAAATGACATTAAGGATTTGGAAACTACCACCAACTTCTAGTTTGTGGTAATTTGCGATTTCTTTTCAAAAAGCATTTTTTTCCAAAAAACAAAAGGTGCCATATGACGCCAATACATGTCCTTAGGGCATGTATGTGTGCCATATGCCCCCGAATTTCTTTTTCAGGGGTGCAGCAGGGTGTTCTTGAGATACCCCTGCACCCTTGAAAAAATTCCTAATTTGTGATGAGCTAATTGCTAATCGCAAATTGCACCTTCATTCCTATGAGCCTCCTAGCCCATGGAAATGAATGGGTAATTTGCAATTAGCAATTTGCTCATTGCAAATTAGGAATGGTAAAGAATTGCTATTTATTCCTTAAAATTCGCTATTTAGGAAATGCAAAATAGTTTGATGGTACATATGGTGGTTCATCTGTAACAAGATAAGAAGCTTAGGGATACATTTATGATGACTGGCGAAATAAAGTGCAAATCACTTACTTCATTGGTAGGCCTTTACATGTATTATCTCTTCTGTATTCTTCATCAAGCGTAACTTTAATCTGCAATCCTGAGTAGGCCTCACCTTAAACAAACCTCTGGATAGGCCACACCTTATCGTCATCATGAATTAATCATTTAAAATGCTAGGGACAGATTTATGATAGGTGTATGACTCTTTTGCGCCACTTACAAAACACTGTCCACGGGGAAATGACTTAAAATGTCCTTAAGACACATGAATGTGTTTTTTTAAAGCGTTTCCAATTTTTTTGGGTCACTATTAACATGGCTATGTGACTCAAACAGTCAAAATCTAAATTCACCATGCACAGGTGGGAGCATATTTACAAGGAATGTGCTCCATGGGGAAAGGTCTTATAATGTAATATGGGAAAAATGACATCAGAGACACTGAAATGCCTTATAGAGAAGCATACACCATTATGTCCTTGTCATAAATTTGCAAACCATTCCTTTTCCCCAAAAACGATTTTCAAATCATAATTTGAAAACACTGCACATGTGGAAATTACTTAAAATGTCCTTAATTCAAAATTTGCTATTCTTTATTTTGTGATTGCACTGAAGGATTTGCAAATTTTGCGATTACTTAAATGCAATGTATCGAACAAAAAATATGTAAAAAATAACATTAAGGATTTGGAAACTACCACCAACTTCTAGTTTGTGGTAATTTGCAAATTCTTTTCAAAAAGCATTTTTTTCCAAAAAACAAAAGGTGCCATATGACGCCAATACATGTCCTTAGGGCATGTATGTGCGCAATATGCCCCCAAATTTCTTTTTCAGGGGTGCAGCAGGGTGTTCTTGAGATACCCCTGCACCCTTGAAAAAATTCCTAATTTGTGATGAGCTAATTGCTAATCGCAAATTGCACCTTCATTCCTATGAGCCTCCTAGCCCATGGAAATGAATGGGTAATTTGCAATTAGCAATTTGCTCATTGCAAATTAGGAATGGTAAAGAATTGCTATTTATTCCTTAAAATTCGCTATTTAGGAAATGCAAAATAGTTTGATGGTACATATGGTGGTTCATCTGTAACAAGATAAGAAGCTTAGGGATACATTTATGATGACTGGCGAAATAAAGTGCACATTACTTACTTCATTGGTAGGCCTTTACATGTATTATCTCCTCTGTATTCTTCATCAAGCGTAACTTTAATCTGCAATCCTGAGTAGGCCTCACCTTAAACAAACCTTTGGATAGGCCACACCTTATCGTCATCCTGGATTAATCATTTAAAATGCTAGGGACAGATTTATGATAGGTGTATGCCTCTTTTGCGCCACTGTGCGTCACTTTTATGATGCAGCGGCGGTGCAAAAGATTTGCTATGAGGCGACAAAATTACAAATTGATGCATTTAGGCAGATATGTCATGGTGTAAAAAAAACGTACCACATGAAACCGATGCAGCAGTGATGCAAAAGATGCACCATGTTGCAAGACAGGCCTCACTTGGGGCCATATGTATCAAGCTAATTAGCATTCGCAAAGATCAAAATTCTGCGAATTTCGGCCTTTGCGAATGTTAATTAGACAAATGGTATGTATCAAACAAGTTTGATGCAAAATAAGGAGTAGCAAAATTTGCTATTCCTTATTTTGCGATTGCACTGAAGGATTTGCAAATTTTGCGATTACTTAAATGCAATGTATCAAACAAAAAATATGTAAAAAATGACATTAAGGATTTGGAAACTACCACCAACTACTAGTTGGTGGTAATTTGTGAATTCTTTTCAAAAAGCTTTTTTTCCCAAAAACAAAAGGTCCCATATGACGCCAACACATGCCCTTAGTGCATGTATGTGTGCCATATGCCCCCAAATTTCTTTTTCAGGGGTGCAGCAGGGTGTTTTTGAGACACCCCTGCACCCTTGGAAAAATTCCTAATTTGTGATGAGCAAATTGCTACCCGCAAATTAAACCTTCATTCCTATGAGCCTCCTAGCCCATGGAAATGAATGGGTAACTTGCAATTAGCAATTTGCTCATTGCAAATTAGGAATGGTAAAGAATTGCTATTTATCCCTTAAAATTCGCTATTTAGGAAATGCAAAATAGTTTGATGGTACATATGGCGGTTCATCTGTAACAAGATAAGAAGCTTAGGGATAGATTTATGATGACTGGTGCATTACCAGGGATGTGTCAGTCATCCTGCGCCGCTGTTCCGCCACCCATGGTGTGCTGCATTTACAATGCGGGGCATCATGGGGCAAAAATGGCACAGATGCGTGACGTATCTGTGCTGTAAAGGTAGTGATTGCTGGAGTTGTATCACAAGTGCGATGCAGCTCAAGCAAGGCTCAGGGGTGCCCCATCTCCACAATGTTGCGTCAAGACCTATGCCTGCTTAAAGCAGGCGCAGGGTTTTGACGCAGCTTTCTCCTATCTGATTGTAAATACGGCACACCATGGGTGGCAGAGCAGCGGTGCACGTTAACTGGTGCATGCCTGGGGATGTGCCATTTAACATAAATCTGCCCCTTTACATTTAAGTATGTGCAGGGGACACAGAGTCGGTGAGGCTTATCCAAGGTTAAGAAGAGATGAGTCCTGTTCACTGAAAAATTAGACATAGTCTTCACCTGCTCAGCATTGCTGGACATGGCTAAATAATAGCTGCAAAATATTACTCTTGTTAAACAATTTTACTATTATAATATCTGAGATTTGTCTCTTACTCTGCAACCTCTCATTGTTGTTATCTTTCTTTAAAGATAAAGACAACATCAACATGAGCGACAATCTGCAATCAGTTGATTTTGACCTCATCATTGAACTCGTAATTGAAACATCAGTGGATGTTGATCCCTTGGATGATTTAAATCCTGAGGATGAAGAAGAGCGTGATGAGGATGCAGATTTGTCCGAATTATATGACATAGGGTGGGAAGCTGACCTGCTTGAGCCTATGGAACTATAAACATTTATTTTTAAAATTTATAATTAATAAAAAGTAAAAATGTAAACCGTTTAATTTAAAAATAAAGACACCTTCAAAAACAGGTTATGTGTAGTGTCTTCAATAAAATATTAAAATATGCTCATAAAATTAGATCAGATTCACATATAAAATAGCACAGGTAACATAAATATAAATGTCATTTCTTTTCTGCTATTTCTGTATTGTAAATTTGCCAAGGACTAAAAAATCTTCTATTTAAAATGTCAAGTAGTGTGTTAAGTTTTTGATCACTGTTATTGATTTACTGTTTGGTAATAGTGGTTAATAACATTTTTTATTATATTTTACCACAGATTTAACTGCAGATCATTTCAAGATTTCACCATGCCAACAATAGAAAGACAGAGAAAGGCTGCAAAACGTCAAAGACAGCAGGTGAAACAAAATAAGCAGCAGTCCTCTAACAAAAAGATTTGTCAAGTCACGAAGAAAGCACCGGGTAAGAGCACAAAATATTTCATAAGAAATATGTGTAGTAAAAAAAATATTACTACAGAAAATGTTTCAGTCCAGAAAAAGAGAACAAATTCAAATGGAAAGGAAAGGCCAATCAAAAATGTTACTGCTAGAGCAAGAGATAACTCTGTGCATGATAGTAGAAGGAAACAACAGTTTAGGGACATTCGTAAACGAATGTTCCGCAACAGGATAATTGGCAATTTGTTAAAAAATATTAAGAAAGGTCAACAGAAAGTGGTTTTTTATAAGAGAAAAAAAAAAGTTGAGAAAGTTATTGATCAGGCATTTGAAATTAAACGTAAGTTATTTATTTTGATAATCAATAGAATTAGGAAGCTAAACAAGGCAATTTATGATTTCAAAAGAAATAGTAGATGGAAGAGAATAGTTAATCGTAGTAATTTTTGTGAAGTTTTTTCTGGAGAATGGATGCATAGTTCAAGCTGTGAGGCATTTTTTAATGAGGAGAGTTATTTCCAGGATAATGATTTGGTGCATGCAGTTGACACCAGTGGTCGTGCTTATGAAGTGAAAGATGGTTGTCCAGTTGAAAAAGAAAAACTTGTGACAACAGAGACAGAAGAGGTGTTAGGTAATGAGGTTTTAGGAAGACGTGCTAAGGGTCCTGTCTACACCTGGAAGTGTAGTAGTATTTGTAGTGTGCGACAGGATTCCATCAATTTGCTTTGTGATTTTGTACGGTCATTTAATAAGAAAAGTTTGAAGCAGAAAATAAGGTTGTTGCAAGAATTAGATCCTTGCAGAGTGAGAGAAGTGACAGGTTTGCATGGTCATTCACTGGCTTGTCTTTCCAGGAGAGTATGCCAGAGTGTTTTTCATCATTTCAGGATGCTAGCAGTGCATCATAATAAAGTGAGGAAATTAGTTAGAATGTTGTATTATGCTAAGAGTCCAGCAATTATGCTTAAACAATTATGCGCTGCTCTTTTGCATGGTTCTGAAATAGATGTGAAGAATATATGTGAAGAAATTGAGTTTTGTTACTTTGGAAGTAAAGAGGAGAATGTTGAAATTGACCAAGAAGAAGAGGGTAATGTGGAAGATAGTGTACAGGTTTCCAGTACAGATAATTTTCAGAAGGAAATTGCGACGTTTCAGGTGAAATCAAGTGAGAGGCCTAATTTCACTTGTGTGTGTTGTCGACGCACTTATTATAAGAATCAGACTAAGTTAGTGGATTTATATGCAAAAAGTGAAAGGAAAAATAATAGTGAATGGAAGGATTTCGCAACATACTTGATGGTAGAAAATTGTTTTGATTTGGGATTGGATCAACGTGTGTGTACTTATTGTTGTTGCAAATTAAATCAAAACCAGATGCCTGCTAGAGCAGTTCATAATAATCTGGAATTGGTTGAGATTCCTTCTGAATTGAAGGATTTAAATACTTATGAATCTATTTTGATTCAAAGTATCCATCCCTTTCAGGCTATTGTAAGAATGGAGCCAAAGACAGGGAAATTGCCTCCATCAGATTTACAGAGAGGATTAAAGGGAAGAGTTGTTTATTTGCCTCTAGATTTGAAGAAAAACATTAACACAATTGGAGTAGAAAAAGTGGAAGAGGAACCTCTTGTTATCTTAGTTAATGGGGTTCCGACAAAGAATAAGAAAATATGGCAAGATTTAGTAGATGTTAGGAAAGTCAAAAGGGCAACATTGTATTTGAAAAAATATAATAAATACTATAAAATGTATATGTTGCAGAAGAGGAAGTAAGTGAGGAAGAGGATAGCGATTTGTGTGCTGGTCAAATTGAGAAAGTAGAACCCTGTACTAGTGAAGAAATATATGAACATTATAGTGTTCATCCTTTGCATTCCAAGGAAGTCATGGGGAATGCTATTGAGTTGTTTCAAATGAAACAAGCGAAAGGGAGTCCCATTAGTGTTTGGGAGGAAAGTTTGGAAGCTCGGTGTTTCCCACAGCTTTTTCCAACAGGTCAGGGAGGAAGATATAATGAGCGACCTCATCAAATTCCTGCTTCTGAATACCAGACTTTGCGATTGTATGCAGGAGATGCTAGGTTTCGACAATGCATTCCTTATTTGTTTCATCTCCTGTTTGAAAGCGATCTGTCTGGACTGTCATATGCAGTGAACCACATCTTGAAAAGTGGTATACACATGCAAAACATCTCGGCAAGTGACTTTATGGATAAAGTCAATGTCCAAGACAGTATTTTGGATTCTCACCTGATTAATCTCATGGCGTGTCAGCGTGGTACTAATGAGTACTGGTACCGTCGTCATGGTGATTTAAAATTTATGCTGAGGAACTTAGGTACTCCCACATGGTTCCTCACTCTGAGCTGTGCCGAGTATGGCTGGGAAGACTTACTTGAATTTCTACGAGAGGCAAATGCTAACGTAGATAACATCGAATTCAAGACACCCGGAGAACTGTGCTCTTTGGATCCAGTCAATGTATGTAGGTACTTCAATCATAGATTTGAAGCTATGATGTCTTTCATCATGAATAAGAAGAATCCACCTCTTGGAGAGGTGTTGGATTTCTTCTGGAGAAAGGAGTACCAAGCAAGAGGTGCTCCTCATATACATATGTTGCTGTGGATCAAGGATGCACCTAAATTTGGAACGGATCCAGAAGACTCAGTGATGAGTTTCATCCAACAGTATTCTACGTGTGCTGTTCCAAACGCAAAGGAGAAGAAAAGCCTAAGAGAAAAAGTTCTGCGTTTCCAAAGCCATCGATGTGGAAAGTACTGCCGTCGTAAATTCCGAAACAAGGACAAGTTCTACACTAAATGTCGTTTCGGCTTTCCACGACCGGTGATTTCTAAAGGAAGAGTAAACAGTTTGATGTCTTCGCTGCGACACAATGTCATGAAGAAATCACCTAAAAACACATACAATTTGAAGAGGAACGAAGAGTCCAAGTACATCAACGACTACAACCCGGTGATTTTGTCCATGTGGAATGCTAACATGGATATACAGTTTGTGGCTGATAACTGTATGGCTGTGGCTCGGTATGTGACGTCTTACATCACCAAAAAAGAGAAGAGAGAATTGAAGGATATGTGGGAGGACATTTCCCATGAAAAGAGCCTCAGCAAGAAGTTGTACAGTTTCAGTCTGAAGATGTTGTCGCATCGAGAAATTGGAGCTTACGAATGCTCTGACCGGTTGTCTTCAGCAAGTCTCTATGCCAAGTCCAGGAGTATCGTTTGGGCGAGTCTTGGTCTTGCTGCAACGCGTAATCGAGTTCTCAAACCTGTGCGGGAAATTGAGTATTTGGCGGAAAAGGAGCCAAACAGTACCGACATTTTGAAGACCAACATGTTGGATACATATTATCCAAATAGAAGCAGTCACCTCGACAATGTTTGTCTGTATGAGGTTCTTCAAAATTACATATTCAAGAGGAACATCAAAGAAGATACTGAGAAAGGAGTGTATGCTGTAATAGGAAGTGAGGGATGTCTGGTCAAGCAAAGAAAATGCCACTTGGTAAACCATCGAAAATTGAGTGGCGAATCTCCTGAAAAAAAGTTTTTCTATTTAGCACTTTTGCAACTTTTCAAGCCTTGGCGTGCAGAAGAGGAACTGCTTGGAGATTTCCTATGTTACGAAGACTCTTTCAATGCCGCCAAGGAGACCATAGAATGTCCTGCTTTTCCCAAATATGTAGAAATGTTGAATGCGGAAATTGAGCAGGAAGCAACGATTGCAGCCGAGATTGCCAGAGACAGTTCTCAGGACAGTCAGAGTTCTGCTTCATTGAGTCAGGATCCACTAGGAGGACCTGTTATCGAAAATGAAGCTGCCACTGCCATGAATGAAGTGGAAAGAGCCATGGCACATGCTCAGGAGGATGCGGTTAACTTAGAAGAGTTGGAAAGACAACTCAACGTTGAGCAGAGGAAAATATATGACGAAGTTACCATGCAAATTGATCATGGATTAAGTCATGACAAGAAAGAGTGCTCATGTACATCGTTGAAGCCTGTCCGACTGTACGTGAGTGGAGAAGCGGGAACTGGAAAAAGTTTCCTCATTAAAGCAATTTCATGCTATTTGCAGGAAAGGACAGAGTCATCGCTGTCTTGTGTTGTCACCGCTCCAACTGGACTGGCAGCACATAACATTAAAGGGATTACTTTACATCGTTTACTGATGCTGCCAGTGGAGCATGACAACAAATTACAATATCACAAGCTATCTGGAGATGCTTGTTTTGAAGTTTCAAGAATCTTGAGGAAAATGAAACTTCTTATCATTGACGAAGTAAGCATGGTTTCCAATGTCATGCTTGCCTTTGTGCATTTGAGAATGCAAGAAGTTCTCAAAACAGAGTATGATGTGTTATTTGGTGGCAAACACATCATTGTTTTCGGAGATCTTTTGCAGCTGACACCAGTGAAAGGGCAACCTGTGTTCAAAATGCTCACGCATGAAGATACCAGGAAGTGCCTAGGGAGCATTGGCAACGTCAATATATGGTTAAACTTCAATTATGCTGAACTGCATGAAAATATGCGTCAGGCGAAGGATGAAGTTTACAAGACTATTCTACAAGATGTTAAAATTGGAAAAGTGACCGAGCATGGGAAAGAAGCTTTACATGCACGATTACTGTCAAATTTATATCCAGAACAAGATGTTGTGCCTGAGAATATTTTTCAGAAAATTACTGAGAAGAAATCTGGAATATGTTTGATGCCAACTCTTGCAGAATGTGCCAAATTCAACAACAAAATGTTGCATTTAGAAAAGCAAGAGATTGTGAAACTGGAAGCTATTGACAGAGTAGAGCATATGGGATCAACAATTATTTTGTCTGAGAATCTGAAAACAAAATTGGATTCATTAGAGAAGAGTATATCTAAAACTGCAGGTTTTGAAAAGACTCTGAATGTGTGCTTGAACTGCCGTATAATTTTAAGAAGGAATTTACATGTTGAAAGAGGTCTGGTAAATGGATCAATGGGTAATGTTGTTGATTTTGTGAAATACAGAAATAGAGATGGAATTGAATTTTTAAAAATTAAATTTGATGGCATTGAGGAAGTACAGCTAATTGGTCGTTGTTCTGCTAGATTTTTGCTTGTAAAAGACTTATATGTTCGCCGTAAGCAGTTTCCTGTTTGCTTGGCATATGCGGTGACAATCCATAAATCGCAAGGTTTAAGTGTAGACAGTGCATTGGTGAATATTGGCAGTTCTGTGTTCAAGGAGGGTATGGCATATGTGGCATTGTCACGAGTTAGAACTTTATCGGGATTGTACTTGATTGAGTGTGATGTCACAAACATTTGTGCGGAGCTAGATTGTGTTAAGGAATACAATAGGTTAAGAAGAGAGTATGCGCCACATTTGCCTCAGTATCCTTTGTTTGAGAAACGTGTGGTAGGCCGGAAACGTAGAAATGTGACCAATACTGGGGAGGTTGTAGCAAAAAGACAAAAAGTCAATGAACCTAAAATTACAAGCAGAAACAAAAAGGATTCTGTTGAAGATGTTGTTGGTTTTCAGTTTGAAAACAGTTCTGGTGTCAACTGCTATGCTAATGTAGTGGTTAATGTTTTGTTTTCTCTAGAAAATGTAAAAGAAGAGATTGTGGTCAATTCTGATCAAACATTTTGCAGTTTGTTAAATTCTGTGTTAGAGAAATGTAGCACTGATAGAACAAACATAGAAAGTGTGTCTGAAATTCGAAATCTGTTAGACAGCTGTTCAGGCCAAACACAATTCTCTCAAAATATTCAGCAAGATTGTCAGGAGTTTTTAATGTATATGCTTGATGTATTACATGCTGAAGGTGTAGATGTAGATCAGCTGTTTGGGCTTTCTTATCAATGGCAGCATGACTGCGAGAACTGTATGGTATCAAGTACTACTAGTGTAGACTCAGAAAGATTTATATATTTAACTTTGCCAGACAGTAAATCAGTCTCCTTTAATAAGCTAGTAAAAGCAGCTGATCACAACATGGAGTGTAGCCAATGTAAATCTGAAATGATGTCCACATTATTTATACGAACATATGGCCAGTATGTCATTTTAATGTTCCAACGATGTAGGCCTGATGGAACAAAATTGACAACTTTAATTAAAAATTTTGTAGCTTCGCAGTTGTCAATATCAGGAAGGACTTTTGTAACTGCAGCAATTATATATCATGACGGTCCTTCAATAACATCAGGACATTACACAGCTTATTTAAAGTCTAGAAATGGCTGGTCATTCTGCAACGATTCTGTTTTAATTTTCACAAAAAAATTGCCGTATGACCTTAAAAACTCTTACCTGGTGTTTTTAAAACCAAAATTTTAGGGAAATAATCTCGGGATGTGCTCTGTGGAATTTCAAGAAGTTCTAATGGCTCCTACACAATTTGGCCTTGAGGATAAGTGTAGTTCAGAGACATAACTTCTAACCATAAGACTGGACGTCATGGAGAAATAAGTGCACTTTGAATGAGTTCAGAAAAACTATTTCTTTTTATAAGCTAATTGAAGCAGCCAATCAAAACATAAAGTAGAGGGAATGTAAGTCTGCAATGCTGTCTACTGTTTTACATTGCTTTGTGATTAAAAGTGATGTAGAGAATTAAATAATTGTAGTAGTCATAGAGGTAGTGTAAGTCTGCTTCATAGTAAGCAGTATTAGTGTCATAGGAAATGTAGAACATGACTGAGCAAGAAGGGGAAGATATTACTATTCCAGGATTGTGAAAATGATCTTCAACATTTTAATTCTGAAAGTTGCGGAAATGCCAAATGACGGGATTGGCTTACAAGAAATCCAAGAGTTATAAATGGGTCTGACAAGATTTGGCCTTGTGGAAACTTGTGGTAGAGAGCAAGAAGTCATTTATTGCATGTAACATGTTTTTAAAAACGATGGAGATTTTCTTTCAGAAAGTGGCGGGCTGAAAGTAATAACAGCACAACAGAGTGTAAGCTGTTCATAGGACATCCTTTGACGTCATGGAAAGTAAGTTAACTTTAAGGAGTTCTGAATTCTGATTTGTTATGTTGTATGGGTTTTTTAAACACAATCATTTTGATTGTGTTTTTTTTCCCCGCTGTTATATGATGAATACCTTCAAGTCACTGTTTTTAGTGAATTTTGATACATTCTGAGAACAGCAAAAATAAACCATTTAACATGTATAATTAATTCTGTTCTGTTTGCATTTATGATGTATATGTAGAACTGTGTAGGAGGCATGGAGAAGGTGAGGCTTCTGTAAGTGTCAAAGTTGTTGCATGCAGTGCTGCACTTCTGCGTATTCTTTCATATGCTGGACTACATCTGCACAATGAGATACCTAAGCAAAGGAAACACAAGTGATGTGATTGTGAAATGAGCAAAATAAATTGCACGTATTTCATTTACATCACCTGTGTTTCCTATCATTATGAATCACATTGTGCAGATCAAGTTTAGGTCTGTCCAGGGAAACATAGGAGGTTTGGACTTTGTTCAAGAGTGCAGTGGACATGACTCACTTCATTGGTAGACCTTCACATGTATTATGTCCTCTGTTCTCTTCAACAACTCGAAATTTCATCTGCAACCCTGAGTAGGCCTCACCTCAAACAAACCTCTGGATAGGACACATCTTATTGGCATCCTGAAGTAATCATTTAAAATTTTAGTGTCTTGCGACACTTTTCTGAGACAACAGCAATGCAAAAGATGCACCATGTTTTAAGATAGGCCTCACTTCATCTGCATCAAGATACTGTTAGTTTAAAATGTATATCTTTAGGACTGTGTAGGGGGCCTGGAGAAGCAGAAGCTTCTGTAAGTGTCAAAGTTGTTGAAAAACTGTTTGTCCTTCAATCTTTTCCCTTGTCTTTTGTAATTTTTAAATACATGTTTTAATATTTTTCAAATGTTTGTTCTCTCTTTCACAGATTGAAAGTATAAAAACAAAAAGTGAGTAATTTAACGACAATTATAAGGTAAATGTTTTGTACTCTTTTCATTACATTTCTATCACATTTAACTTCTATTAGTTCCACTGCTTCATTTCTTTAACCCTCAGGTTCCTGCCTTTGCTACTTTCCTCATTCCTTTCTCTATTACCTACTTACTCAACTCCTTCCACTCTTTTTCTCAGTCCCTCTCTTCTCATAGTTCCTCACTCTTGTTCACTCACTCCGTCTCTATTACTCTTAGTGTCTTTGACTGATCACTCTATCACTACTTGTTCATAATGCTTTCTCTGTGTAGTTGAAGCACACTAAGGGGCATATTATGAACACAGCCAATAAAATTATTGCTCTTTTTATTGGCAGAAAACTGGTGCAAAAGTGGTTTTAGCGGCAGTTTTCTGCCGCAAAAGCAGCTTTAGCGACACATTTCTGCCAATAAAAGCTGCAAAACTTTTATTGCCTATGTTGATGATATGGCTCTATGTTACTTACATTTCTTTGCTGTTTCAATTAATCTTTTTCTGTTATTTTTGGTTTTCTGTTTTCTATTTTTTCTCTCTGTTATTCCTCATGTTTTAATCTTATTTTGAACATTCACTCACATTCTCCAAGAAACTCTTCTTTGTTAATGTTATACTCTCTTTTTTTTTCTTTCACTTCGTTATCTATTTTGTTTTTCACAATTATACCCTCTTCCGTCTTTTCTTCGGTAAATAGATCTATTAAACAGTATCTCTTCTTTACTCCCTATAGCTGTCTTTCTTTTAACATCACTCTCTGTTTACTTTCCTTATACTTACTCTTTTTAAAAAAAGCTAACCGGGAAGCGAACCAAAAGAAATAGAGCTTGCCAGAGTGCTAAACATAATAGCAATTTTTTTTTGAAAGGGAAGGTAGTTCTGAAAAGAACTTTTTTTTAAATATTTTTGTTGTTTTATATTTTTTTTTATTTTTTGAACATTTTTTGTTTTTTTGTATTTTTTGAACGATTTTATATTTTTTTTGGTTTTTTTGGGGGGGGGGGGAAACAACAAAAAACAGGCATTGAAAAGGGCTCAACAGGAGCAAAAAAAAAATTACTGGGGCCGGTTAGGGCAATTATGGTGTTCATACGCCAGGTTTATAGCATTTATGCTCATGTTGCCACATGCTAACAACGCACGACAGTGCATACAAGAGTGTATCATGTGGCCAAAATGTTCTTGTATATTTGGCACAGTTTCCCGTGCCTCTGCTGGTGTCAATGAAATGGGTATTCTTGATCTGGCCACAGGAGTTGATCTTGGATTTTCCTGCAAATCCCGTATTTCCGCCCGGCTATAATTGAGTGGATGCTTCCTTGTCATGTGCCTGTGCATTGTATGATTTCCGTAACTATATTTCTTATCCGTCCCTCTGGATAATTTTTCTTTACAGATGAGGCAGGTGACATACCTCGCATTGACTTTTTTTTGGCCAGGAGGGATCGAATAAAACTGCCAGATGAAACTGGCTTTCTTATGTGAAACCCGGGGCACCTCTTCTAAGAACTGTGGTTCTTCTCCCTCCTCTTCATCCATTTCTTCCTCTTCCTCCTCAGTGTTGGTCATCACCTGGGGAGGTGGTCCTCTCTTCCCATGAGGAGGTGGAGGTGGTGCTGGGGGTCCACCAGCTGAAGCAACTACTGAAGCCATTTCTGATATAGTAATGAAGGTCTTCCTCTCACAATGATGAAAGTCAGAGTGAGGAAAGAAGGAGGGGTTTTCATCATTTGGGAAAAACAATACTTCTCAACCAATGAAAAGTGTTATTTTTAGGTCACCTGACCTAGCCTTACATCATTATGAAACCAAAAGTGAAATGAACCAATGAAAAGTTTTATTAACAAGTCACATGACCTCTCACGCTCATGTTACGCGCTGCGGAACGCGCCCCGGTTAGCTTCCGGGTCGCTGAGCTTCGCGCCTCGGTCCGCGCCCCGGGACACTTCCGGGTGCGCTAACGCGGTACGTCACAAGACGCATTACGCGGCAACGCGATACGTCGCGCTTTCGCGACGTGCCGCGGATCGCTTCCGGGGAGCTGCGTTTCGCGCCTCGGTCCGCGCCCCGGGGCACTTCCGGGTGCGCTAACGCAGTACGTCATAAGACGCATTACGCGGCAACGCGATACCGTCACTATGTTGATTTCTTACCGGGTCGCGGCATCAAATTGAGCTAACGGGAAGCTTCCCGGTTTGCGGACCGGGAGCGAAACAAAAAAAATATTTTAAAAAAATTATTAATAAACATATAAAATATATTTTTGGATTTAAAGAAGAATACATTTTACAGCTATAGATATTAGCTTTTAAAAAACCAATGAAATTCACTGAAAAAACCATAGGTTATAGACCATATATAGTTAGGAATTAGCATTTACAAAACCTTGAAAATTCACTGAAAAAACCATAGGTTGTACACCATATATAGTTAGGAATTAGCATTTAAAAAACCTTATTTTACTCACACAAAACCATTGAAATTCCATATATAGTTAGTTGTACTAACTATATATCGCGCACCCGCAATCCACTGCTGATCATGTCACATATTACATCATTCATGACATGGTCAGTGACATCACTGATGACATCACTGATGACATCTCAAATGACATCACTGATGACATCACTGATGACATCTCAAATGACATCACTGATGACATCACTGATGACATCTCAAATGACATCACTGATGACATCACTGATGACATCTCAAATGACATCACTGATGACATCACTGATGACATCTCATTTGACATTACTGATCACATCACTGATGACATCATTCATGTGATAATACGATGAACCTCTTCAGACTCTAATATAACCTTAGATACACTCAGTGTAAACACAGACTCGCAGATTGTCACTCATCCATGAAGTTACACACACACCTAGTCAGTCATGCAAACAATCAATCACACCTCCATTTCCTTAACTATACAGTTAAACACACCTTACTTATTCAAACATATACTAAAACATATTTACTCACTTATACAATCCTGGATACAAGTTCACAATGATCCATACAGCCACTCACACATTCACTGGCTCTTATGCACAGTTATTTATATATGTCAACTCTCACATGTACTGTATTTTACATATGTACTTACTTTGACATGTAGCACTGAGATATCTATTCACTCACCAATACAGTCATGCACACAGTCAACCGCCCATACAGCTGTTTCCACATGCACTTTTGAACCCATACATCTATGCAGAGAGTCATACACCTCCCAGCCACCCATACACACTCTCAGTCTCCCATACAAATACTTGGGCAACCAATCAATAACCCATATAGTTAATCATATAGCTACTGATCAACACATGCAGCAGTTTACAGAACAACAGACATAATGATGCACAAATTAAGACAGTTTAGTCACTAACCCATGCACTCAGTGAGACACATTTAATCACTCACTCATACAGTCAGTCATGCACCTACTAAATCCTTTGTTCAGACACTTCTACATCCACTCATTCTTCAATATGTAAGACATATTTTAACTTTACAGAAACATACAGTCACTGGATGTTGTCATCAGTGATGTCATCAGTGATGTCATTTGAGATGTCATCAGTGATGTCATCAGTGATGTCATTTGAGATGTCATCAGTGATGTCATCAGTGATGTCACTGACCATGTCATGAATGATGTAATATGTGACATGATCAGCAGTGGATTGCGGGTGCGCGATATATAGTTAGTACAACTAACTATATATGGAATTTCAATGGTTTTGTGTGAGTAAAATAAGGTTTTTTAAATGCTAATTCCTAACTATATATGGTGTATAACCTATGGTTTTTTCAGTGAATATATATATATATATATATATAATGTTGGCTCCTCCTGCCTTCCCCTGCCCTCTGCAGAGGATCGCTCACAGTTGGCGGAGCTACGCCAAACAATAGGATAATTTCCAGGTTACGATTAAAGCGATCACTCAGTTTCTTGCTGACGCCAGTAGTTGTTAATACCAGGTTACTCATTTCGCTTGACAAGCAAACTTGGTCACACAGTAAGTTACTGGTAGTCATTGCATTACATAGTCATTGTGGAAACAAAAGAGGGACCATAATGTCAATACATTTAGTTGTCTAAATGGCATCCATTATGTAGTGTGCAATTGTACTCGTTATAGTTCACCTGTAGTAGTAATTTACAATTTGTAACATGTATTTACATCATACCATGTTACTCATAACACAGATTATTCAATAATATTCAGATGACCTCGATAGTTCTCAATTGAAACAATTGTATTGCATCATACTATGTTTATATTTATATTGCACACATCGAAGTACACAGGTTATACTTGAATACCTGTCGAAGTGCTCTGGGGAGTGCATAGTTTATGCGTGTGTTGGTATGTAACTCCGTGTCCCACCATAACGTGACATGGTTGCATGGTAGATCTGAGTATTGGCTGGTCTCATAAAGTGTGTCAGGTCACACTTTGTTCCAATATGTGCGAGGAATGTGGGATAGCAACCTCCTATTTCATTCAGGCATAGTGCCGAATTGTTCCTATCCCATCTCTAGTCAGACTTACAGAGAGAGTTTATGTTTCTCTTTTAGCGTGCTAAATGTGGTGGGGTTGCCTCCTTCTTACAGCTGCACTAGGAAGGAGATTCCCAGCCTCTTCCAATTCTCTATGGATAGGGGTTTCCCGCTATATTTAATCTTGGTGTTTGTCCACAGGGACCCCCACTTCGAGTTTTTAATACTGTGTTCCATTTTTTTGTCTATTTTGAGCAGGGCCATTTTTGTGTTCTTGAATATTGGGTTGGAGGTGTGTGTGTGTTTGTTGGCTGTTAGGAGTATCATTGGCTCTAGGTTGTCTAGGATGGCTCTTTCAATTAGCAAGTGAAAGTGGCCAAACCCCGTGCGGTGGTTTGCGCTCACACAGGCACTGCTGAGTGGATTATTACTAACAAATTTTTCAATAGTACTCAGTATCAGTTCAACTTTTAAACAATCACATTTGTGACAAAGCACGTCATATTGTTTTTAATCACTTTATTTCAATGCATTTCAATGTATTCAAATGTATCAAAACATTGTTTTTGTAAATCAAACTATCATTGTACAAACAATATGATAAGCGGTCTAAATAATGATTATGTTTGACTTAATCATCAAACGCAAAATTACAAACAAAGCATAAATCCAAAGAAAGAAATACAGCCCGCCCGATGCATTTCGGGACTCCCGTCCCTTCGTCAGGGGCCACAATCTGAAAAAAATCATTCAACAAAACTTTAATCAGTCTCTCTTTTTATAATTGGCACAATCGAAACAATTACCATTAGAAACAGTTAATCGAGGGCCTAATACCACGTTACCAATGTTTCAGAACGCGGGCATATGCCCATGGAACACCAAATTATCACTGGTTACAAATGAATATTCTAAGTTCGTTGCTATCACTATAGAAACACTGCGCTCAGAATCATTATATGATAACAATAAAGTACCTTAGTGTGTCATGCCTCTTTTTCTAAGGAAAAATTATCCTGAACACCTCTCTTCTGTGAAAGCAACAATAATTCAAGATGTCACGCCTGTTTTAAATAACTCACTTTTTCTTCCTAGTTTCAAAGTATGGACTGCTCGCCACCTACCTCTATTGTGAACAAAAGGGGACGCTTATTGTTGGATGATGATGTCTATCGAGTTCAAGAAGAACGTCGGTGTTGACTCCCTGCAACATTAAAATGCTATTTTGAGTTATCCATTTCACCATATCTCCCTCTCTGTGACCACTATCCAATTCCTCTTACCTCGAATAACGGTCTTGGTACGCCATGCCTGTATAGTCACTATCCCTTATTTTTTTCAACTTTTATTTGCTATCGAAGCTTGCCTCTATAAAACCACGGTTCAACCTTGTAAACGATATACCGACAATTAATCAGGCCGTTCATGCGCTTTCTAATTTGATGTTAAACTGAGTGCATATCGATAACTGTTCTTACCTTCACGTACTCTAACCCCGGTTGTCAGAATCAAAGATCGCCATAAAACGCCCAACTATTCTTCCGGTATAAAACACAGAGCTAAAGGTAGGACTGCTTTCGTGTCTGGTATAACAGTGCCGCCATGATGGAAGAGTATTTTGTTTAACGTAAATTCACAAGTTTCTGCTTTACGGGCTCCCCCCAAAAAGATTCCATAGACAATCATCTCTCACTAACTAAGAGTGGACCTGAATTAAGAAACTACACTTATACTAGGAGGTTGGAAAAACGCGTGACTGCTCAATCTTAATTACATTAAAAGGACATCTTCTCTTACTACTACTCTTCAATAGTGTATACCTATTGAATCATAACTTACGAGATGGTGCCGGCTGTAGGAGAGTAGGGTCTGCTATCCTATGGTCACCCCAAATTTTAGCTTTTTGCTTCACTGGTTTATGACTTAATGTGGCTGTGGGCCTTCTAATCAGACCCACAGCCTGCTGTTCTCTCTCTAAATTATTGCCAATGCACTTTCGGTGCATTACGAAATTGGAACTGGTTCACCTTATTGGCCCCTGTAACAGTGTACCCAGGTACCCAGGGCATAGGTGCTTCCAAGGCCTACCAGGGACTGCAGCACGTATTGTGCCACCCCTGGCCTGGCCTCCATATTTGACACAACTGGCTGATCACTCAGCTGGGGTAAGTCGGTGTAACCACCCCTTACTTAGGTATAGTATGCCTATATCTAACCTAAAATGGACACATATGTTTCTATCAGCCACTCCTATGGAAGGCCTCATCAATCCTGGAGGCAGAGTGCTTGGAAATATGTGAGATGGTGCTCTGGCATGAGCTGAGCCTGTCTGCAGCTCTCGGAACCATGTCCTTTAGCTGTTTCATGATACTGCCATACCATATACTCTTAAGTGCATTATAATCCTCGCGGTTAAATGCTATCTTTGGTTTGGCTTTATCAAAATGTGTCGAGTAAGGTGTCATACGAATTGGAATACTACCCCCTCGCCATTTCTGGCGACGGGGGTAGCATTCAACCCTTCTAGAGGGACACAACATGTACCTAACCTGAACCCCGGTTAAAGTTAAACTGAGCCTCAGCATCACAAAATGGATGCTGCCACCACAGACACAAGTCTGACCTCCTACTGCTGGGAGTCCTTTCAGCGAGGGCAGCTTGGACAAAGGGTTTCCTGCCTTGGGAGGTGCTAGAACCACCCCAGACAGGATTGTGTGTATTGGGTAGGACAGGGCTGAATAGAATCAGACATGCCTGGGGCACAGAAGGTGTCCCCGTGCATTTGCCAGTTCAAACCGGTGGTGGGGATTTCCAGCCCCCATCTTGGCACGAAGCTCGACAAAGGAAAGGGGGTGTAACCGCCCCCCTTCCTGGTCCCACCCAGAGGAGGGACCTAGTAGGTGATCCGGCCCCTAGAATTGGAATAAGAGTAGGAGCTGTGTCCTGAGACGTCAGGTCATCCTGAACTCGACTTGAAACTAAGAAGAAAACTGGACTTCGACATTCTGCTGCACAGAAGACTGAAGAGAATCTCCCTTGTGGCCAAGGAGTGACCACCCTGTTAATACAGGCACCAACCAGCAACTCGACGTCTGCTTTGCCGCCACCTCCCGCCGGAGCCCGAGCGCAGAGCCCATCAAGACCTGGATTCCCAGACATCTCAGAGCCTGATCCACAGTCCCTGAAAAGAAGAGACCCGTGGAGGCACCGAGAGATGTGAAACCGGACACCTTGGAAGACCCCCGAGAAGCTGACTGCGCAGCACCCTAGGCACCCTCGACGCTGTGCTTTGGGGTTTGAAAACCCCTGACATTGAGAAGCATTTGCACCGAAGATCAGCCCCCCAGCATCTCCACGATCTGCGTGGGGCCCTTTTGCACTTTGCCACTTGACGCGCCATCCCGGCCACTTGCCACGTGGCTAGCGGCCATCTTGGCGACGAAAACTACAACTTACACCACTGGTCTGGTTGCTCCAGACAGGCCCTTGCTCCCCTGAAAAGGAGCACCCGCTCTGACCTTGCTGGTCCGAGTGAGAAGCTTGAATTGATTCCTGCGTGGCTTGCTTTAGCCAAGGCCTGTTTGCTCCAATCAAGTTGCCTACACCGCCATCAGCTAGAGCCTTTGTGGGACAGCTCATGATCGACTCCTGGACGTCCTTGACCTCTTCGTGTCCACGTGGCTGCAGAGACAATCTTCACCTCTTCACCTGTTTGCACCCGACATCGCTTGGTTCCTTCCTGGTTCCACGGTAGTCACTGGCTAGTGACTTTGAACATTGTCCCCTCTGCTTTCAGGTCTTCACCTCTTCAGATCCACCCTTGGATCCACCGGACCTCTTCTCGACGACCCGCCTGCAGCATCTCCAGCTCCAAGCACCTTCGACCTGCGTGACGAAACCCGACACTACTTCGCACCTGTGCACCCGCTTCCTGTGGGTGAGGTAACTCAGCAACGCCGGTGTTCCCACACTGGTATACACCTCTAGTGCCTGTGTCTAACGTTTTATCCTTGTAGGTCCATTGGAAGGTTCTTAAAACACTAACTTTGTAACTTTTACGCACCATTGACATTGCATTGGTGCATGCGTGCGCTTTAAGCGCTGTACCCGAATCCCGCGGGCCTTTCCCAATTTCATCACTGCTAGTCCCGAACAGCTCCAGCGATTCTCCAGGTCCTAGGCCTCTTCACTTTCCCCATAGTGGTTCTTATACCACTATTTTAGTATATGGTTTAGGTGGCCCCTAGGGCTCATCCAAAATTGTGCAACTTTTGTATATTTAAACTGTGTTTTGTTTTAACGCATTTGCTTCTGTGCTCATAAAGAGTATAGGGGATATTTGTAGAAATAAATCTATATATATTTTCAATATATATCTGTGTGGTGTCCTTTCATTTGGCATTCAAGGAGATTGTGTATGGTAAAACAGCTTGCTTCACATGCCTTTACAGAGTTTAGCCTAAGACTGCTTAGTCCATGCTACCCCTAGGATAGCTTTTCTATAAGGTTGACTTTACAACCTCCACCATAAGGGTTGCTTGGCATGGTACAAGGTAATTACTAGAACTAGTGAGCATCATATACCAGGCCAACTTCTCACATTGGTGAGCAGCGGATTGGGATTTGAGCTTCCTGTTGTTTTACCATTACAATCTTTGAGAGTATCATTTGAAAGATCATACAGGTACCTGATAGGTACACTAAAACTCGACTAGTATACTTAAGTTCTACTGAACTTAGTTGTTGTAGAGGATAGGGAGTAGCACACCCTGACTACAACTACTAGATAGGTTTTGTAGGAAAACACAAGTGTAGGTAGATTGCAACATATCCACCACACTAGAGCAATGTCTGGAGCAGAGGGATCCACTGGACCTATCTCTGTTGAGAGTGACCCTCCAAGGGCACCATCCAAATTTGCTATCTTTAATTTTAAAGAACTGAGGCAGCTGTGTTCCTTAAGAGGAATCAAAACGGGTCCTACCCCTACAGCAGGTCACCTCAGAGAGCTTTTAGAAAAGTCTGAAGCTCTAAAGACCTCCAAACCAGGCCCCTCAGGGACTGGAGATGGAGGCTCTCCTTTTGAAGAAGAAAACACTGATGCCCCTGTCCCTGTCATTCAGATAGATGGTAAGACCAGAACACTGGAGATACTCAGCCTGAGGAAGAGGAAGAAGAGGAAGAGGAGGAAGAAAGTGGGTCTGATGATGAGAGAAATAGCCAGGTGTTAGTCAGCAGGCTTAACCAGGCTAACTTAAGCTTATTTGGGACTGAAGGTGGGTCCAACCCATTCAGACCCCCAAGTGGACTTAACCAGGAGCCCAGGAGGAGGAGGAATCACTCAGGTGAATCCAATACCTCCCATGCTTCTAGAGGTTCTCATGGTCACTCCAGAAGGGAGCTGACTAGCCCTCAGAGAAGGGAACATGAGGCCAAAATGAGAGAGGCTGAACTTAGGATCCAGAAGCAAGAATTAGAAGTTGCCCTGGCCAAAGAGAAGCTTGCTAGAGCAAGACAGCCTAGAGAGAGTGGATTAGGATCCACTGGTGGCAGCACTACCCCTAAGGATAAAGACAGGTCCTATGACAATAGAAACCTGAGTAAGATTGTGCCCCCCTACAAAGTTGGGGATGATATCCACAAGTGGATGACTGCACTTGAGAGAGCCTGCAGAGTACAGCAGATCCCTCAGGAGCAGTGTGCAGCAATCTTGTGGCTCTCCTTTGAAGGTAGAGGCCGAGACAGACTCCCCACAGTTAGTGATGGGGATTCTAGAAACTACCTGGTCCTGAAGAGTGCTCTGATTGATGGGTTAGGCTTAACCACTGAACAGTACAGGTTAATGTTCAGAGATACCCAGAAGACACAGACTCAGGACTGGTCTGAATTTGTTGAATGTGCCACTAAGGCTCTGGAGGGCTGGTTGCTGGGAAGTAAGGTTACAGACTATGAAGGATTGTACAATTTGCTTATGAGAGAACAGATTTTAAATAACTGTCAGAACCAGCAGTTGCATCAACATTTGGTTGACTCAGATCTAACCTCTCCCCAAGAATTGGGAAAGAGGGCAGACAAATGGGTTAGAACCAGAGTTAAGCAAAAGAACCAGAACCAGAACCAGGGTGGTGACCAAAAGAAAACAGACCAGAAGGGTGGGGAGCAGAAAGCTAAAGACCAGAAGTCTTCAACAGGGCCCCAAACTAATACTGAGGGTGGGTCCCAAACTTCCAAGAAGAAGAAGAAAGAAGGTCAAAGAAAAGGTACACAGACAAAATATCGAAAATAAAATATCGGAAAGACAAAATATCGAAGTTAAAATATCGAAGGTAAAAAATATTGGGAAGCAAATATATCGGATACAAAAATATCGTAATAGGTAAGTAAGTAGAAATATCGAAAAAATAATATCGTATGACAAAATATCGACAATACAAAATATCGTGTAGTAATGGAAAAAATAAATAGTGTAGGAAAAAATATAATAATTGTAAATAAAAATTTGATAAAAAGGTCTATATTAAAAAATTACAATATATTTAATATAAAAATATTTTAAAAAAACATATATAGTTTTAGGAGCGGGTTATTGGGTTTATAGGGGATAAGGGTGGGAAGTAATTTAAAAATAATTAATAAATTAATATATATTTGTAATTTTTTTTATTAATAATTAATTGGTAAATAATTAATATTAATTAGTTAATTAATTAATATAATATCGTACATAATTGTACAAAATTAATAATTGGTAATGAATTATTATTAATTAGTTAATTAATTAATATAATTTTGGACATAATTTTAAATAATAAATAATTGGTAATTAAATAATAATAATGAATTGGTAATTAATTAATATTAACTAGTTAATTAATTAATATAATTTTGTATATATTTTTAAATAATAAATAATTGTTAAATAATTATTATGAATTAGTTAATTAATTAATATAAATTTTTACATATTTTTAAATAATAATTAATTGGTAATTAATTAATATAAATTACTTAATTATATTAATTAGCTTCATTTAGTTTAATATATATTTTTTACTTATTGTAAATTAATTTGGAAAAAATAATATTAATATTTAAATTTATTTCTTTACAGCTAATGTGCTAATATATTAACTTTATTGTTATTGTTAATTAATAATTAATTTGTAATTACATAATAATAATTATTTTTGGGTAAAGGAGTATTGTTAGAGTTCAGGGTCAGTTTTCAGTTTTTGGGTAAAGGGGTATTTCTTGGGTTCAGGGACAGTTTTCAGTTTTTGGGTAAAGGGGTATTTATTGGGTTCAGGGTTAGTTTACAGTTTTTGGGTAAAGGTGTAGTTTTTGGGTTCAGGGTCAGTTTTCAGTTTTTGGGTAAAGGGGTATTTTTAGGGTTCAGGGTCAGTTTTCAGTTTTTGGGTAAAGGGGTATTTTTTGGGTTCAGGGTCAGTTTTTAGTTTTTGGGTAAAGGGGTGTTTTTAGGGGTCAGGGTCCGTTTTCAGTTTTTGGGTAAAGGGGTATTTTTTGGGTTCAGGGTCAGTTTTCAGTTTTTGGGTTAAGGGGTATTTTTAGGGTTCAGGGTCAGTTTTGGGTTTTTGGGTAAAGGGGTATTTTTAGGGTTCAGGGTCAGTTTTCAGTTTTTGGGTAAAGGGGTATTTTTAGGGTTCAGGGTCAGTGTTGGGTTTTTGGGTAAAGGGGTATTTTTAGGGTTCAGGGTCAGTTTTCAGTTTTGGGTAAAGGGGTATTTTTTGGGTTCAGGGTCAGTTTTAATTTAATGTACGCTGGATTTGGTATAGTAATAATTAAATTATTAGAGACCAACATATACTCACATTTAATATACATGTGAAAACATATAAAACGTTAATTAATTATGCAAACAGATGCATATAAAAAGTCGATATAGCTGATAATCCGATATTGAAGTGCACGATATTTTTGATGTCGATATTATAGTTAATGTCATTATTTTTTGTAGATAGCGATATTTTTGTTTTCCGATGTTAATGTAGTCGATATAAAAGTAAACGATGTTTTTGTATATCGATATTAAAAAATCGATATTTGTGTATATATCTAGTTAAGTATAGGAACCCGATATTTTTGATTTCGATATTTTTGCTCCGATATTTTTGTACGTCGATATTGTGAATCTCGATATTTTGTCAGACATTCCAAAGAAAACCCTGGTGTAGTTTTTGCAAAAACACATCTCACTGGACAAGTTCTGGTAAAAAGGGTGGAACCCCCAACACTGCAGCCCCTAAGGCACCTGCACCCACTAGTATAGTTAGCAGTGTTGGTCCACAAACTAAGGGGGCAGTGGGTATCACCTTGGGAACTGAGGGAGATTCTGGCCTAGTCAGAACCCCTACACAGGCTGTTCTGATCTGTGATGTGGAAATTGATTTATCCAGTACTGTCAGTCCCAGTAATCTGGGCAAGTACAGACAGACACCTTTGATTAATGAAAAAGTGGCTCAAGCATACAGGGACACATGTGCTAGTGTCACTATGGTGACGCCTAGCTTTGTGGACCCTGGACAGTACATTCCAGGTGACAATTACCTGGTGACCAATGCCAGCAATGTCACTTCTACACATAGTGTGGCAATTGTTAACTTTTCCTGGGGAGGGGTAACTGGCCTAAAAAGAGTTGTGGTTAGTGCTGATCTCCCAGTAGAATGTTTGTTGGGCAATGATCCGGAGAGCTCTCTATGGTCAGAAGTTGAGGACAGGACTCATGCAGAGATGTTAGGGATATCATCACATGTCCTTGCTGTGACCAGGTCACAGGCCAAAAAGTGCCTCTCTGAACCTCAGGTCTTGGATCCTGGAACAATGGACCAAGTACCTCCCAAGACAAGGAACAGGAGGGTAAAGGCTGTGCCTTCCCAAATGCCTACAAGTGAGGATCAGCCTTCACAGGAAGATGATCTTGAGACCCCGGAAGGAACTGTCCCTGAAGAGCTTGAACCTGATCAGGTTGAGTTTCTGCGGACAGGGGGACCTTCTAGGGCAGACTTGGGGCAGGCTCAGTTATCCTGTCCTTCTCTTGAACCCCTCAGACAGCAGGCTGCTGCTGAGGCTGCTGGGAATGCTCAAGGTACCCATAAAGTTTATTGGAATGATGGGCTCCTTTATTCAGAGGGTAGAGACCCCAAGCCTGGTACAACCAGGAGGTTGGTCACACCTCTGCAATTTAGGGGCTTTCTTCTTACCTTGGCACATGATATTCCCTTAGCAGGACACCTAGGCCAGAACAAAACTTGGGACAGACTTGTCTGTCACTTTCACTGGCCTCACATGTCAGAAGATACTAAGGAGTTTTGTCGTTCCTGTGTAACCTGCCAAGCAAGTGGCAAAGCAGGTGGTACCACAAAGGCCCCCCTAATACCACTACCTGTGGTGGGGGTGCCCTTTGAAAGAGTGGGGATTGACATTGTTGGTCCAATGGATCCCCCTACAGCATCTGGGTACAGATTTATACTGGTGGTGGTGGACCATGCCACTAGGTACCCAGAGGCAATTCCACTTAGGACCACAACAGCTCCTGTTGTGGCCAGGGCCTTACTTGGAGTTTTCTCCAGAGTGGGGTTTCCTAAGGAGGTAGTATCTGATAGAGGTGCCAACTTCATGTCAGGATACTTAACAGCTATGTGGAAGGAATGTGGCGTTAACTACAAGTTCACCACTCCCTATCATCCCCAATGCAATGGGCTTGCTGAAAGATTTACCAAGACCCTGAAGGGTATGATCAAAGGATTACCAGAAAAGCTTAGGCGAAGATGGGACATCCTTCTACCCTGCCTTCTGTTTGCTTACAGAGAGGTCCCACAAAAGGGTGTTGGCTTCAGCCCCTTTGAATTGTTGTTTGGGCACCCTGTAAGAGGACCCCTATGTCTGGTGAGGGAAGGATAGGAGTTACCTCTCAAAAAGCCCAAGCAAGACATAGTGGACTATGTACTTGGTCTTCGCTCCAGGATGGCTGAGTATATGGAGAAGGCATCCAAAAACCTTGAGGCTAGCCAGGAATTACAGAAAGCCTGGCATGACCAAAAGGCTGTCTTGACTGAGTACCAGCCTGGACAGAAAGTATGGGTGTTGGAGCCAGTGGCCCCAGCAGCACTCCAAGACAAATGGTCTGGACCCCATACTATCATTGAAAAGAAGGGAGAGGTTACCTACTTGGTGGACCTAGGAACTCCCGGGAGCCCCCACAGGGTGCTCCATGTTAACAGGCTGAAAGCCTATGTTGACAGGGCAGACATGGGCTTGCACATGGCTACAGATGAGGGGCAGGGGGAAGAGAGTGACCCTCTCCCAGACCTGCTGACTCAGAACCCTGAGGATGGCTCAGTTGATGGTGTGGCCTTAGATGGCAGCCTCACTGAACATCAGCAACATGACTGTAGACAAGTTTTGCAGTCATATCGACATATGTTCTCCCTGACACCCAGTCAGACTAACTGGTGTACCCATGTGGTGGACACTGGTGACAGTCTTCCTGTAAAGAACACAATTTACAGGCAGCTTGACCATGTCAGAGATTGTATCAAGACTGAGGTGCAAAAGATGCTGGAATTAGGTGTCATTGAGCCTTCAGAGAGCCCCTGGGCTAGCCCAGTGGTTCTGGTCCCCAAACCTCACACCAAAGATGGAAAGAGAGAGATGAGGTTCTGTGTGGATTACAGAGGACTCAATGCTGTCACCAGGACAGATGCACACCCAATTCCAAGGGCAGATGAGCTCATAGACAAATTGGCTTCTGCCAAGTATTTGAGCACATTTGACTTGGCAGCTGGCTACTGGCAAATCAGGTTAGCTGAGGAGTCTAAGGCCAAGACAGCATTTTCTACCCCAGGTGGGCATTATCAATTTGTGGTAATGCCCTTTGGTTTGAAAAATTCACCTGCCCCCTTCCAAAGGTTGGTGAATCAAGTCCTTACTGGGTTGGATGACTTTTGCGCAGCATATCTGGATGATATTGCTGTCTTTAGCTCCACCTGGGAGGATCACCTGGTCCACCTGAAGGAAGTGCTAGAGGCTCTGCAAAAGGCAGGCCTCACTATCAAGGCAACCAAGTGCCAGATAGGGCAGAGTAAAGTTGTATACTTGGGCCATCTTGTAGGTGGAGGCCAAGTTCAACCACTGGAGAGTAAGATCCAGACCATAAAGGACTGGACTCCTCCAACTACCCAGACTCAGGTCAGAGCTTTCTTGGGCCTGACTGGGTACTACAGGAAGTTTGTTAAGAACTATGGGTCCATTGTGACTCCTCTTAATGATCTGACATCCAAGAAGATGCCCAAAAAGGTTCAGTGGACAGTAAACTGTCAAAAGGCATTTGATGACCTGAAGAAGGCCATGTGCTCTGCGCCTATCCTGAAGAGTCCTGACTACTCAAGAGAGTTCATTGTCCAAACAGATGCTTCTGAGTTGGGAGTGGGAGCTGTGCTTTCACAACTTAATGTAGATGGTCAAGACCAGCCCATTGCTTTTATTAGCAGAAGGCTGACCCCCAGAGAGAAACGTTGGTCAACCATTGAGAGGGAGGCCTTTGCTGTGGTGTGGGCCCTGAAGAAGTTGAGACCATACTTGTTTGGCGCTCACTTCAAGATTCAGACCGACCATAAGCCCCTCTTATGGCTTAATCAGATGAAGGGTGAAAACCCCAAACTGCTCAGGTGGTCCATTTCCCTACAGGGGATGGACTTTACAGTGGAGCACCGCCCAGGGACTGGCCATGGTAATGCAGATGGTCTCTCCAGGTACTTCCACTTAGAACATGAAGACACAACTGGTCAAGGTTAGTCTAATGTCCCTGCGTTTGGGGGGGGGGGTTGTGTAGGAGAGTAGGGTCTGCTATCCTATGGTCACCCCAAATTTTTGCTTTTTGCTTCACTGGTTTATGACTTAATGTGGCTGTGGGCCTGCTAATCAGACCCACAGCCTGCTGTTCTCTCTCTAAATTATTGCCAATGCACTTTAGGTGCATTACGAAATTGGAACTGGTTCACCTTATTGGCCCCTGTAACAGTGTACCCAGTTAACCAGGGCATAGGTGCTTCCAAGGCCTACCAGGGGCTGCAGCACGTATTGTGCCACCCCTGGCCTGGCCTCCATATTTGACACAACTGGCTGATCACTCAACTGGGGTAAGTCGGTGTAACCACCCCCTACTTAGGTATAGTATGCCTATATCTAACCTAAAATGGACACATATGTTCCTATCAGCCACTCCTATGGAAGACCTCATCAATCCTGGAGGCAGAGTGCTTGGAAATATGTGAGATGGTGCTCTGGCATGAGCTGAGCCTGTCTGCAGCTTTCGGAACCATGTCCTTTAGCTCTTTCATGATACTGCCATACCATATACTCTTAAGTGCATTATAATCCTCGCGGTTAAATGCTATCTTTGGTTTGGCTTTATCAAAATGTGTCGAGTAAAGTGTCATACGAATTGGAATACTACCCCCTCGCCAGTTCTGGTGACGGGGGTAGCATTCCACCCTTCTAGAGGGACACGACATGTACCTAACCTGAACCTCGGTTAAAGTTAAACTGAGCCTCAGCATCACAAAATGGATGCTGCCACCACAGACACAAGTCTGACCTCCTACTGCTGGGAGTCCTTCCAGCGAGGGCAGCTTGGACAAAGGGTTTCCTGCCTTGGGAGGTGCTAGCACCACCCCAGACAGGATTTTGTGTATTGGGTAGGACAGGGCTGAATAGAATCAGATATGCCTGGGGCACACAAGGTGTCCCCGTGCATTTGCCAGTTCAAACCGGTGCTGGGGCTTTCCAGCCCCCGTCTTGGCGCGAAGCTGGACAAAGGAAAGGGGGTGTAACCGCCCCCCTTCCTGGTCCCACCCAGAGGAGGGACCTAATAGGTGATCCGGCCCCTAGAATTGGAATAAGAGTAGGAGCTGTGTCCTGAGACTTCAGATCATCCTGAACTCGACTTGAAACTAAGAAGAAAACTGGACTTCGACATTCTGCTGCACAGAAGACTGAAGAGAATCTCCCTTGTGGCCAAGGAGTGACCACCCTGTGAATACAGGCACCAACCAGCAACTCGCTGCCTCCCGCCGGAGCCTGAGCCCAAAGCCCAACAAGACCTAGATTTCCAGACATCTCAAAGCCCGATCCACAGTCCCTGAAAAGATGAGACCCGTGGAGGCACCAAGAGACGTGGGACCGGACACCTTGGAAGACCCCCGAGAAGCTGACTGTACAGCACTCAAGGCACCCTCGACGCTGTGCTTTGGAATTTGAGAAGCCCTGACATCGAGCAGCATTTGCACCGAAGATCAGCCCTCCAGCATCTCCACAATCTGTGTGGGGCCCTTTTGCACTTTGCCACTCGAAGCGCCATCCCGGCCACTTGCCACGTGGCTAGCGGCCATCTTGGCGATGAAAACTACAACTTACACTGCTGGTCTGGTTGCTCCAGACTGGCCCTTGCTCCCCTGAAAAGGAGCACCCGCTTTGACCTTGCTGGTCCGAGTGAGAAGCTTGAATTGGTTCCTGCGTGGCTTGCTTTAGCCAAGGCCTGTTTTTTCCAATCAAGTTGCCAACCCCGCCATCAGCGAGAGCCTTTGTGGGACAGCTCGTGATCGACTCCTGGATGTCCTTGACCTCTTCGTATCCACGTGGCTGCAGAGACAATCTTCACCTCTTCACCTGTTTGCACCCGACATCGCCTGGTTCCTTCCTGGTTCCACGGTAGTCACTGGCTAGTGACTTTGAACATTGTCCCCTCTGCTTTCAGGTCTTCACCTCTTCAGATCCACCCTTGGATCCACCGGAACTCTTCTCGACGACCCGCCTGCAGCATCTCCAGCTCCAAGCACCATCGACCTGCGTGACGAAACCCGACACCACTTCGCACCTGTGCACCCGCTTCCTGTGGGTGAGGTAACTCAGCAACGCCGGTGTTCCCACACTGGTATACACCTCTAGTGCCTGTGTCTAAAGTTTTATCCTTGTAGGTTCATCGGAAGGTTCTTAAAACACTAACTTTGTAACTTTTACGCACCATTGACATTGCATTGGTGCATGCGTGCGCTTTAAGCGCTGCACCCGAGTCCCGCGGGCCTTTCCCGACTTCATCACTGCTAGTCCCGAACAGCTCCAGCGATTCCCCAGGCCCTAGGCCTCTTCACTTTCCCCATAGTGGTTCTTATACCACTATTTTAGTATATGGTTTAGGTGGCCCCTAGGGCTCATCCAAAATTGTGCACCTTTTGTATATTTAAACTGTGTTTTGTTTTAACGCATTTGCTTCTGTGCTCATAAAGAGTATAGGGGATATTTGTAGAAATAAATCTATATATATTTTCAATATATATCTGTGTGGTGTCCTTTCATTTGGCATTCAAGGGGATTGTTTATGGTAAAACAGCTTGCTTCACATGCCTTTACAGAGTTTAGCCTAAGACTGCTTAGTCCATGCTACCCCTAGGATAGCTTGTCTATATGGTTGACTTTGCAACCTCCACCATAAGGGTTGCTTGGCATGGTACAAGGTGATCACTAGAACTAGTGAGTATCATATACCAGGCCAACTTCTCACACCGGCCACTTCAATCTTCATAGCTATACTTTCGAACCAAGAGTTTTAATGTTCCATGAGCATTATACCCGCCCTTCCACATATTGCCACGTGATCTTGCAACCCCTCTGTATCCATGGCAACCGCATCAATCAGCCCCATCTTTGTTACGCTGAACTTGAACCAAATTATAGATACTACTCTGCTGAATGTATCTGAAATATGTTCAACAAAAGAAAAAGTATGTCTATTTGGTGTTGCTAAATAATTTAAACTGAAGGTACCTATTCTAGTGCTGATGAACTAAATTCCTTAGTGTACTATAGAAAGCATCCCATGTCTATTTTGTCATTGAGACCATACGGCATTAATGTATTAAGTGTTTTGAACCAAAAGATCTCTCTTTGCAAAAGTCTTTTTACATTATCCGAGCCTTGTTGTAATTTAATTTGTTCTATGATTTAGAATTGTAGTTGGGCAATCATATGTTTTGCTTCACCCCAATGTGCTGCCAGGCTAGAACTGCTGCTTTTGTTTCTAATTCTGCTTTTATGCTCAGATAATCGTGTTTTCATTTTCCTGTCAGTTTTTCCAACATAAAGTAAGCCGCACGGGCATTTAATGGAATAAACTATGTGCGATGAATTACAGTCAAAAGCTTGTTTTATCCGAATTTTCTTTCCTGTTCTTGGGTGTGAAATGATATCTCCTTTAATCACATTATTGCAATGTATGCAATTTCCGCATTGTGTTGTTCCAGGTTTAGATACTACTTCTGTTGTCTTTTGTGAGGATAAATGTTCTTTTATATTCCTTCCTCTGGTATATGCAAACAGTGGTTTATTTACAAATAAACCATTGAACTCTGGCTCTTCCTGCAGTAATTCCCATCGGTTGTTAATTATCTTTTTGATGTCTTTGGAAACCGTGGAGAATTTTGATACAAACACGATTTTGTTGCTAGTTGCTGGTTGTCGTTTTTGTAAAAGATCACTCCTCTTTTTTTGTGTTGCTCGATTCATATGCTGAATTAACAAGTTCTCTGGATATCCTCTTTTTAAATAACTATTCTTTTGTAGCTCCATGCTGTCTGCACATATTGCTGGGTCTGAAGGGATACGTTGTATTCTTAGAAATTGTGAGTATGGTAAATTGTTAATCAACGATGGAGGATGGAAGCTTCCAAATTCAAGTGCGTTATTTTTGTCAGTCTCCTTTCTATAAATCCTTGTGGAAATATGATCATTCTCTATTTCTATCCATGTATCAAGAAAAGCGATGCCACTGTCCCTTATGTTGCTCGTGAATTGGATGCGTTCATTAATCAAATTAAGATGGTCAATGTTTTGGTTCAGAGCTTCTTCACTATCTTCCCAAATCAAGAAGATATCGTCGATAAAACGTTTCAGAAATACCAAACCTTTTTGCCATGCTGCATTCTCAAGGATGGGCTCACTTTCAAATTTCGCCATGAAGGTGTTAGCATAGACCGGAGCCCCTGGAAACCCAATGGATGTACCATTTAATTGCATGAAGTAATCCTCTTTCCATTCAAAGTAACTGTTCATTAAGCAGAACTGCAATAATTCCAGGACAAAACTGTTTCTCTCGATGTTGCCTGTGTTTTGAAGCAGTGCCCATTCGACAGCCTCTAGACCTAATGCATGGGGTATTGACGTGTATAACGACACTACGTCGATGGTACACAGTTTCCACTTCTTGTTGGCGCCAACTTCCAACGTATGTATGTTCCGTAAGAAGTAATTTGTGTCTTCAATGTAGGTTGTCCATCCTTTCACGAATTTTTGTAAATGTACATCAATGAATATCCCTGGATTTTCGAAGACTGACCCGCAACCAGACACAATGGGTCTGAACGGTGGATTACTCAATGATTTATGCACTTTAGGGAGCATATACAGTTTAGGTCTCCCTGGAAATGAGGTTATCAAATATTGTTTTGTTTTTTCATCAATGCTACCTCTGTTGACACCCTTGCTTACTATGTCTTTCAATTCATTGCAAATTTCGGTGGTTGGGTCATAATCCAGTTTCATGTAGATGTTTGTGTTCTTAACATGTTCATCTACTTTACTTTCATAAAAGATTCGATCCATGACCACTAGGCCTCCGCCCTTATCAGCTTTTTGAAATACAATCGAAGTATTCCTTTTGAGATCTTCAATGATGCTGAAGTCAGCGCGACTCAGATTTTTCTTTATTTTGCCTTTTTCCATGTAGTTGATTTTATTCAGATCCTTTTTGACTAGGGTTTCAAATGTATCTAGGATTTTGTGAGATACCGGAGCTGTGAATGTGCTTTTCGGTTTGAATTGGGCGACCTCTGTGGTTGGCACAGATGGCACAATGTTACTGAAGAAGTTTTTTAACCTCAGAATCCTCATGAATTTATAAAAAGAAATTTCATTTTCTAACTTGGAACTCATGTATGTAGGTACATACGATGTGCCTTTATTCAAGACTCGTTGTTGTGATTTTGTCAATGCTGTGGATGAGATGTTGATGATTAGGTCCTGTCCTGACTCCTCAATCCTTTTTTGACTTTTTGTTGTTCCTTTTCCTCGACGGGTTTTCTTTGTTGTTGTGGTTGTTTTGCTGTTGTGTCCGGTGGTCTTCCGGTGGTCACAACCTGGTCTAAAAAAGACGATGAAGAAGCTGTTGCGGAACTGCCTTGCTCACCCTCATTGCCTTCTGTAGATATGATACGGTTCAATGGAGCTTGAAGAATCAGTGGTACTCTCCTAGTATCAGTATCTTTGTCTGTCGCAACACTTTCATCTGATGACCCCATGTTGGGTTTCCTTGTGAATCTTTTGTGAGCATAAACTTCAGCCCATGTATATGCCTCATTTAATTTGTAATCAATTGTGTCCCTTTTAAACTTGCGAAGTTTCATCTCTTGCAATTCTTTTCCATATTTATCTAATTTGATGTTCAGTTCATCCAGATGATCTTTCCATGTGCCTGTGTGAGTCCAAACCACCGCACAGGGTTTGGCCACTTTCACTTGAACATGACATGTTAGGCTAACATGAGTCACACAGTGCACGCAACATAGTTAGAAACTTTTTTAAATAGGTGAATAAATTGGCTAGCATAGGAGTGCACTATCCACACTTGTTTAACATCTTTCAATTAGCAGCCATACCTGCGTGTACTCCTGGGTGGTGACACCCAGTATGCGCCCTGTTTCGCTATGAATGCGATTTGGAAGGTTCTGTAGTCTGCTAGGTTCAGACCCCCTAGTTTCTTGTCAAGCCTTAGCTTTTTTAAGCTTATTCTTGCTCTGTTGTCCCTCCACAGGAATTTGTTAATCATCTTGTCTAGTTTGCAGTGAAAGTCATCCGTGAATGTGAGTGGGAGCATGCTCAATGAGTAGTCAATCATCGGTGTGACCATCATCTTAACTGTTTCTATTCTGCCCCACCATGTTATAAATTTGGGGTAGCAGGATTCTAAGAGGGTCTTATCTTCTCTAGCAGTCGTATCTCGTTTTGGACCAATGTGGTTTTAAGGTCACTGCCAAAGAGGATTCCCAGGTATTTGATGGGGCCAGTTTGCCTGGCCAGTCCCAATCCCCCCCCAGGGATCTTTATTTTTATGGACGTTGAGGGGTTTGCACGCAGATTTATCTTTGCTCAGCCTATATCCTGAGTGCTTTGAGTATGTTTCAATCGATCCTATCAGTGCCGCGATGGAACTCCTTGGTTGTTCTGTCACGATGAGTATGTCGTCCGCATATGCGGCTAGTTTGACTCCCACCTTGTTGATGCAGACCCCCCTCACTTCCTCGTTGGTCTTGATGTCCCTGATTAGAGGTTCCATGGCCAACAGGACGAACGAGGGGGAAAGGGGGCAGGCCTGTCTTGTGCCGCGCTGTAAGGCACAAGACATAGAGCTCTACAGCTACCTGTATGGCACAAGACATAGAGCTCTACAGCTACCTAAAAATCAGAACAGCTCTGACGAAGGCAAACCTAGCACACCACAACTCGTCAATCATACAATACATGACAAGGCTAAACAGAGTAGGACACCAAGTATCTCACATCTACAAGCTACTACGCCCTAGCACCACCAAAATCAATGACAAACCAGCAGAATACGGGCCGAAACAGCACAACACCACACTAAACTAACACGAAATGGAACGTCTCCGGGCCTCCCCCTCAAGGAACAAAATCACCCAGCACTGGCCCAGACAAAGTTCTGGCTATTGCACAAAACCTACTGGACCCCGGCATGTCTAGCAGCACTAGGCCTCAGAGAAAACAACCTAAGCTGGAACTGCGTGAACGGAAAGGGGGACCTGGCTCACCTCATCTTCTACTGCCCTAGAGTTAAAAAGTTCTGGGAGGAAGTATTCACCTTTATAGAGAAAATGCTAGGATGTACACTCAAACCAGAATTCCACACCCTTGCCACAGCAGGTATAACCACTGATGTAGACTCACAACAAGAGAGGGACTTACTGGACCTCCTCCTGACCGCGGCAGTTAAAATGGTGGTATCCAAATGGAAGGAAACAGTTAAGGCGTCATTCAAGGGGTGGCTCAACTGGGTAACATATCTCAGGGGCGCAGACAGTATTGCACTACCGAACTCTCCCCAGAGACCAGCAATCAGGGGAATGTGGACATCGATGGATGAATACTTAGACCCCTACGAACCCCCATGATCACATCTGTAGAAGGGTGAACGCCCACAAAGCAACATCTCGCTGGCCAGACTAGACATGCAAGCAGGCACTTCTTCTGGTGCAATACCCTTCTCCTCTTCTTGTTTCTCCTTCTTTATTTCTGTCTGTCTATCTCCTCTCAATCACTTTCATTCGTATAGTAGGACAGTGGAAAGGGGGGCAGCCAAACATGTAGACCACTTACCTGTATAATGGGCAAGATCAGCCAGTTTGTGTTGTTACCCCGCGATTGTGAAGCGAAGACAATTGTATGTGTTAAAAATGTCTTAATAAAATACTTTGAAATAAAAAAAGACTTACGGAGAGAGGGCTAGTGACCTCTTGTCCCACCCTATAGTCTCAGGATAGCATGATTGATCCACTTAGTTTGATAAAATAAAGACAAAGGCGGCGTCAGTCACCACACTCCATCCTGACGTGGTGGATTAGCTGCGTGGTGATGACATCCTGTTCTGTTCGGCATAGTGCCTAACTGTTCCTGTCTAGTCTACACTCAGATTTGCAGAACGATGGTCAGATTTGGCGTGTCCCAGTGACAAGCCAATGCTGGCCCCATCCCCAACTGTGGATCCCCAGTATTTCTGGTTCTGGTGTTCGGGCAGTCGGGTGTTGCTAGTGCAGCGTAGTACCCCCGAACCTTTGTCACCCCTAAAGGTTATGTTACCTTCATGATTCTATGTAGCTATCTATCCCAATGTGTCAACGTTACCCCCTGATTATCCACCCTAAGCACTTGACCAATGTGTGAAATGGAAGTTGTGAATTCAAATTCTGGCCAAAGGCAGAAGAGAAATCGAATTCTGCAATAAAGAATAAAGAATCTCTTATCTGTTTGGTCGGGCCCTCCACCATTGTGATAGAAGAAAAGGGTAGGGACTGGTTACAGCGAAGAGATTTCTCTGGTTCTGCCCCTTCCTTTCCTTCTGTGAAAACAACAAAAAAAGGGAGATTTAAAATTCTTAGGTACTCTAGTCCTTTGAATTAAAACACAACCATAAAGTTACATCAAAAATACACAACTGTACATCCATACGGAACTTTAGGCATATTAGGTTCACAGGCAGAAATTGACAGTTGATAACCATTGTCTTACTCATATAAATGAATACTCAATTCCTCATCCTGATTCAGCCCTTCTGGGCTTTTAGTTTGGAGATTAATGATATGCCAGGATTATTTTTTACTTAAATGAAGAACTATGTCGCCCTCTCTCTGTGTATACTCTATTTGTTCTATGGCAAAGAAAGATATTAGGGAACTGTTAGAAAGGTGATACTCGGCGAAATGTCTAGCCAAAGGATAATGATGGTCACTGTCAGTGATGGCCCTCATATGCTCCAACACTTGTTTCTTAGTCGCTAGTATGGTACTGCCCACATATCATTTCTCACATGGACATTCTAGAATGTAAATAGTGAATATTGTGCCACACGTGAGGAATTGTTTTATTGTTTTTTCCCCAGCTGGAGTCTGGTAAGTTTTCCTCATTGTGCTGTTTCGACAGGCTTTGCAATGGCCACAAGGAAAGAAGCCCTGAAGATCTATTTTGGTGTTGAGACTTTTGTTGGTAATGTCTCCTTTGACTAGGAAGTCTTTCATGTTTTTCCCTTTCCTGTATGTAATCTGTGGTCTCTCCTGTAAGGGTAGGCCTATGACAGGGTCACTAGTGAGAATATTCAAATGTTGTGTTAATATTTTGGCAATAGCTTTGGATTCTTTGTTGTATGTCAGGATAACTCTGGTGTTGTTGTCTGCTTCAGAGTTGGGTTTCTCTTTTAGGGTTTCCTCTCTATAAGTTTTGTCAATTTTGTCTTTTGCTCTCTTGAGAAGCCAATTGGGGTATCCTCTCTCCCATAACCGGTGCAACATGATGGCCTGCTTAGCAAGGAAAATCTCCTGTGAACTACAGTTTCTCCTCGCACTCAGCAGGTCCCCAAATGGAATGCTCCATTTCAGTGTGTCTGGGTGGCTACTGAGAGCGTGCAGAAGACTGTTTCCTGCTGTCGATTTTCTGTGGAGTCTAGTGTTCAGTTTATTTTCTGTGACTTCCACTACCACATCAAGAAATTCTGTCTGTAGTTTACTGATGTTGTAGGTGAGGGTAAGGTTGAAGGTGTTATTGTTAAGGTATTTGATCATGTCTATGGCACTCTCCTTGCTACCTTTCCACACTACAAATAGGTTGTCTATGTACCTGTACCATTTAATAACTTTGTTACCTTTTGGGTTTTGTTCAAGTTTTTTAAGGACTTCCTCCTCCCATACCCCCAGAAAAAGAGTAGCAAAACTGGGGGCAAAAAATGTACCCATCGCAGTACTGAGGATTTGTTTAAACATAGTACCATTGAATAAAAACGTATTGTTCACAAAGCAAAATTTCATAAGCGTTGGTAACATTTCAGTATGTTCTAAATAACATATTTCCACTGTGTTCAGAAAGTGTTGGCAACAGAGAACGCCCAGTGACTGGTCGATAATGGAGTACAATGAGGTCACATGTTTTGAGTGACACAGTCAATGCAGGATACAATGGGTTTGCTCGGGGGTACTTTGGGATCATTGTGCACCATCGGCAGAAGGTAAAAGACAGGTGTTCTGGGATAATCACATTTTATGGTTTAAATCTTTTTATTAGTTTTCAGACAAAATAAGAACAGGGCCCTCGGCTCCCTTATCAGAATACAAATGAGACCAGTAGGTTGCAATGGATAGAATTACCACCGGTAACAAGCATGGAGCGGGTCAATAAAATCAACAAAAAGGGAGACAAATAATGGGTTCCCCAAACTAACCCCCCACCCTCCCATCCCATCCGTCCCACCCTCCCCTCGTCCACCAAAATATAACATACATGAAATGGCAAGGGGAATGGGGAAGGGAAAGCCACCATCCGTTCAGCTGCGTTTTTACGATATTTCGTAGATTCATCATTTTGAATGTGCGTGTCAGGAAGACGCAGCAGCCTGAGATATCTGGGACATGTCAGTTCACGGAACTCGGAGACTAGCAAAGTCAGGAAGGGCCGCCAAAGCTCCGGGAACTCAGATCCCCTCCCAGTCAATGTAAGCAAGAGTTTCTCCATCCCCAGCACTCCCCAGAGCCTATGAAGTCAACCAGTGAAAGCGGGAAGTTGGGTGGTACGCCAGTGGATCAGGATATTCTGCAGGGCTGACCCCAGTGCAATCGCTATCAGTCTACCCCTTCGAGATTTGAGTGGGTATGTTAAGGGATTAGGTAAGCGCCCAGGAGTATGTAGGAGGGAAAGCGAGGTGTTTGAGTATCTAAATGAAGATCTATTTCATCCAGGACTTGAGACCAGTATGGCTGTATGTGACTGCAACTCCAAAGGACGTGCTCCAACGTGCCCCACTCCCCACATTCCCTCCAGCACAAAGTGCTGCGTCGAGGGTCAAACCAATGTATGCGCTCCGGGGTGTAATACCAGTATGTAACTATTTTGGTTAAAGTCTTCGTGAGACCCATATGATACGCCGAGTGACGTGCCCTGTAGTAAATGTCTTCCCATTCCTTGTGGCTCAGGGTCCTCCCCAGGTCTTATGAGCATCTGGTAGAGATCGGATATGATCCTTTTATCTGAGGTGCGGGTTACAAGCCATTTTTCGTAAGGGAATAGTAGGCGTTGTGCTTGTGGCCAAATGTGAGGTTGTAGTGCCCAGTGTCGGACCTGAAGGTATGACAGCCGTTCCATTTCCGGGAGGCAGTAGTGTTCCCTAAGTAGTGGGAAGGGCATAATGCCCTCTAGATCATAGAGATGCCCTAGGGACCTGCAGGGGGAAGAACGCCAGACCCGGAAAGCCCTGGCCTCAGTACCGGGATGAAATTCCGGGTTATCGAATAGTGGCGTGAGGGGTGATAGGAACGTAGTTAATTCTGCAGGGACCCTGGTACAGTCCCAGGTGTCCATAATAACGCTTGTGATGTATGATGCGTAAAGATTAGGTGGCCGATGGGTTTTATGAAGAAAGGGAATCCCCCGCAGCGGCCTGCCAGCTACTGCCTGGTCCTGGAATAACCAGTGTCTTTCAGATTCTAGCAGCTGCCACTCTACCAAGTATCGAAGCTGGTACCCCTAATCCCCACTTTTCGGGTGGCAGAATGGCTACTTGATGGAGAAAGCGTGGTTTGCGGCCATGCCATATGAAATGCGAGAGTTCCGCTTGCGTCTGCTGAATACCATCCTGGCGGGGGTCGGAGTGGAAGTGTCTGGAAGATGTATAAGATTTGTGGGAGTATGGTCATTTTAGTAGCCGCTATTCTACCTAACCAGGATATTGTGCAATGTTTCCATCGGTTCAACTCCCTTCTGATACGTGTGCGGAGGGAGGAATAATTAATATCTGTGGTGCCCTGAAGGGTGGGAGCAAGCTGTATGCCTATATACGGGATTGCTGTGGTTGACCACTGCATCAAGTGTTCTTCTTGGAGGTGGGCCAGAGTGTGAGTGGGGAAAGGGAAAGGCTGAGGGCCTGCGACTTATCCATATTAATTTTAAAGCCTGACCCTTGGGTAAACTTATGTAATTCCATGAATAGGGCTCTCACAGATGTGATCGGGTCCGTGAGGAATAGCATGACATCATCAGCATAAAGGCTAATTGTGTGAACATCACTCCCAAACTTAATCCCCGTTATCAGAGGATGGTGGCAGATTTTAAGTGCCATTGGTTCCATATATAGCGCAAATAGGAGGGGGGACAGAGGGCATCCCTGTCTGATGCCCCTCCCAATGGTGAACCGTGAGGACGTGTCACCATTAACACGGACCGTAGCCATTGGCAACCGGTAGCAATTGAGGATGCGGGTGCGCAGCTTTTCACCAAAGCCAGCAGCGAGTAGCACCATCTCCAAATTGGGCCAGTGCACCCTATTGAAGGCCTTCTCAGCATCTATGGCCAGAAGCATATATTCTCCCTGTGTACGTGATCCTTTCTCTATCAGGTGCAGTATGCGTTTGGTGTTGTCGCTTGTCTGTCTCTGTGGTATAAAGCCGGCTTGGTCGGGTTCGACCAGCTGCGCCATATAGGGCGCAAGTCGGGTCGCTAAGATGCTAGTGTATAATTTGATATCTAAATTAAGCAAGGAGATGGGTCTGTAAGCGCTGCAGGCCGTTTTGTCCATGCCGGGTTTCAGGATTACGGCTACTGCGGCCTCCAGCATCTCCCCCGGGATAGCGCCAGTCCGCTCAAAGGTGTTAAATAGTCGAGTCAAAGTGGGTGCCAGCTGGTTACAGAAGGTCTTATAAAAAGCTGCCGTATAGCCATCAGGGCCAGGTGATTTCCCCACTTTGAGGCGGGAAATTGCCAAGATGACCTCCTCCACCTCTATGGCCCTATCAACGTAGTCAGCCTGTGCTGGGGAAAGGGAGGGCATATTGGATGCAGCTATGTAGTCTGCACTACGCTGTGGATCAAGTGGCTCCCCGGCGTAGAGACTTGCGTAAAAATCCCAGAAGATTTCAACAATAGTCGCGTCGTCAGACACCGGTTCACCCTCCGGAGTGTGTATAGTCTGGACCCCTTGTAGCTGTCTGGTTTCGCGGAGCTTAATAGCGAGGAGGCAGCTACATCTGTCCCCCCGTGTAATGGGAGTGTCTCAGCCTCATAGCTGCGTATTCAGCCTTGTCTAGGTCTAGGGCTGCGAGCTGTTTCCTCTCCAGGCAAAGTTGGCGCTATGCTCTGGAGGCCCCCATCTCTGATGGAGCTGCTCAAGTTCTGAGACCCTCTGAGTGAGTTCCGCCCTCTTACGTTCCCGGTCCTTGTTGTGAGCGGAGGAGATCGCTATTAATTCCCCCCTAATTACCACCTTTAATGCTAACCACTGCGTGGCTGTGGAAGTGTCAGAGTTAACGTTAACGGAGTTAAAATCTGTAATAGCCTTCTGAATCTGAGTGATTACTGGTGGAAGCTGTAGCATTGTGTTACGTAAGCGAAAGGTGTCTAAGGGGCCATGGTGAACATGGGAGATGGAAACTAACCAGAACTGGGGAGTGGTCTGAAAGCGAGGCCGCCAGAATATCTATATTTGTGGCGTGAGTCTGGAAGAAGGAGGAGCCCAGAAGATAATCTAATCGCGCGTAGGTTTTGTGCGCCCCTGAATAAAATGTGTAGCTGCGGGGGTGAAAATGGCACCAGAGATCAGAGAGGCCCAGCTCCCGGAGGAGCGCTTGCCCCAAGGACGGGAATACTCCAGCTTGACTCGTTCTCTGGCAAGAGCGATCTAGCTCATTATCAAAGACCACATTCAAGTCCCCGCCGAGCAAAAGATGTCGATCCGCGGTCGCAGCCTCTTCCCGTATAGCAGTGTGGAGGAAGTGTCTTTGCCCCTCATTAGGTGCATATATAGATCCCACCAAAAAGGACATCCCACCCATCGAGAACTGGTATGTCAGCAGACGACCTCTGAGTTCCGCCTGTTTCTGTAGAACCCTCCCTCGGAAGGACCTGGAGACTAGGATGGCCACCGCTGCTGATTTGGTAGCACTAGAGGAGAATAGTTGTGTGGGGAAAGCCTTGGACCTCAGCCTGTGGTGGTCTTTGGGGAGGAGATGGGTCTCCTGAAGTAAGCAAATGTCAGCCCCAGAGTGTTCCAGACAGTGTAGTATGGCCCTGCGTTTGATTGGGTTGTTCAGTCCTCTTACTGTGGTATATAAATAAATAATACCGGATCTAGGTTTTACTGGACATAGCAATAACAGATAGCTCAATAAATAAGAGTCAAGATTCGAGGTAGTAGGAGTTTTGCAGGTTTAATACAGCATAAAGGACAGGAACAGGACAACCTGCATAGGAATAAGCTGGCGTGGCCCGGCAGCTGCCGGGGCTGGATCTGGGATGAGCGCGCTAACTTTAATAACAGTACACAAGCATATATATTAAAGCAGTTGCATTACAATACATATGATAGGCGGAGCAGTGGGTGTGGTCAATAGCAGTCGCGAAAGATAAGGGTGAAAGTAGGTGTAACAAGAGGCGTGTACATAGACATGTGATGTAAACGTAACAGAATATGTCATAAATGGGGCGGAAACATGGAGGGGGCTACCTAAGGAGCCGGGACCTCTGACCTAATGGTGCGCGCAAACTGACAATGACGTGTTACTAGGAGAAGCTGGGGGCTATGAACTCTGTGCTAGGAGCAGAGACTGAAGTCTGGAAAGTCAGGGCGACATGTACCTAAACCCTATCTAGTATCTAATGTTTAGAGGACATGTTGATATAAACTAAGAGTCAGGAGGGGAGAGGCTAACAGACTCTAAGACTGGAGCATGCATTATTCTACATGTAGTGCGTGATGAAGAATATTAAATGACCATTAATTCAGTATTTCTCTTACATGGAGACGTAAAGGCTAGACGATGACGGGAACTATTGATGCGATTCAGTAGCTTAGGAATGCAGAGAAGGAGGGCTGGACTGATAACTAGAATCATAACATACTCTTGGCAGACTCGTAGGCAGAGCCAGGCCGAGCCGGGCACTGCGAGGCAGGAAGTAAGTGAAGGGTCGAGGATACAGGTGGGGGCTGTATCGCTCCTCAGCGAGGGTTCAGGAGACAGGAGCTGAATCTGGTGTCCGGACCCATTTGAGGCCTAGAAACGGGGACTTTACAATGAAATAACGTGCACACTGGGAGACGTGGCAACGTAACTTTACATAGGCCTAATATTCGTAGCTTTCACGAGAACTGGAAACTGGCATATTAGGGATGGACACAACTGTAATTGCGTCTTTAATCGAACATGGGGAATACATATGCATATTAATCATGCACACATAACATAAGATGGAGGACACGTAGGGACACAGAACATGGCAAAATTTACTTTTCCACATTCCCTCCTTGTCACTACGTTTCCATCAGGAAACATCAATATTCATGATACCATCTATCATTTCATACAGTATCATTTGCTCGTCTCGAATTTTCTTGGAACGGGATTTAGAACGGGACTTGGGGCTAGGAATACAAGAGGTAGCACAAATGCCGCAAATCGCAGGGCCACATTGTATACAGAGGCAGCAACTGAATATGATCGCTACTGCAATACCCAGAAATGACAATACTTTCCATCCCCAGGCGGAAATTATATTCCAGAACCAACCGGACCATGTCCAGGTGCCTGGATCTTGGTGTAACATATGGGCAATTTTATGGAGTCTGGTTATGGCTGAATAAACAGACGGCGCGTTATTAGGAATGAAAATGCAGCAACTAGATCCGATGACTCTACAAGCCCCGCCCCTATCGGCCAGTATGACGTCAAGGACGAGACGATTCTGGAGCACGACAAATCTCATAGCAGATTGTTCTTCGGTTAAGTTACCTAGAGCAGAAGTAGTCTCAATCACTACTGCTTCAAGTGTTCTCGTTAATCTACGTATCAGTTTACTATTTACAACAGTACCTAAATAGGGGAAGACACCTTTATTGATATCTATGTATTGTTCTAGAGCAGTTTCAGTATAATCGACAATCGGGAGATCTCTCTTGTGTCTAGTATGTACTAGGTGGGAATTCCTATGGTAGTCAGGTGGGGCTAGGAAAACTGGTGGCAGTAGAAAGGCAATGTAACAGGTTCCCTCCCAATCGAGGGGCAAACGAACATATGCGGTCTGACCACAAACAAAATAAGAATGACGTGAAGCTTTGAAAATAGATTTCCTACTGTCACTATACTTGACAATAGTAGTACAATCACTATGTCCTACATGTACGGAACCATTATTTCGGACACATAATTCGCCTTTAACTGGTAATACTGATATAGTAGGTAGGTCTGGAGTAGAATCAGACTGAACATTCAGGACCATAAAATTCGAAGAATAATTACCTAAATTATAAACTTCATTTTCTAGATCTAACCCTGTTCTGTGGGGAAGACCTTGCTTGTCTGGAAAACATGTACTGTTAAGAAAAGACATAACTGTTGAGGATGACGTTAACGTGGACCATGCTCCACACGAACCATTATGTGAAAATGGATAAGGAAAGAGTGGCAGAACTCCCTTCGGTGTCTGGAAAGGGGGGAGTCGACCACACACCCAACAATTAGTGGCATTGCTGGTCTGGTGTGAATAATGTAACATGCGGATAAAAGAATTATTTCGCATAGCGAGACGATATGAGAGTTCATGAGGAGGTAGATCACTAAACGTGTGTTCTACTGTAGCATTAGCAGACTTATTTACATGAGAAACTGGAAAATACAAATAAAATGCATAACTGGTGCAGGAAATCATAATGCTAAAATATAGCAGAAAACATAAAATAATAATGCAACTTTTAGAGTTCTCACTAACTCTCTCTCTGTGGGGGTCTATTATATACATGTCAGAAACCGGTCTAACCGTTTCACCTAGGGGAGGACTTAGACAATCAAACTGGCTGACTTATTTTACTAGACCTTAATTTGAGCTTATACTCCTGTTGCGGAGTTTTCTCTAACGGGGAGGGTTCAATATCATTGTCTTTTGCGGGACAGTCCTTAAGAATAGTACTTTGGCAGTCTTTCAAATCCTCGGTAATGTTCTTGGTAACAGGTTTTAGTCCAAAAAATCTTTTCACATGTGACAGGTGGACCCAGCCCTTCCTGCCTTCCAGCTTGACGGCAGTACGGGTGGCCAGGAGGACCTGTCGGGGTTCCTTCCAGCGAGGCTCCAGCGGACTTGAACGATCAAAATTCCGGACAAGAACCATGCATCCGGGAACGATGTCATGCGGTGCCACCTCGGTATTGTCTGGAAATGCGGCAGCAACCTGTGAACGACAAGAGTTGAGGGCAGACATCAAGGAAGCTAGGTAATCTGTCAGCATATTACTTGAAACATCTGTAATACTTCGAGGTCTAGGTGTACCCCACATGTTAGGGGGGCGGCCGAATACGACCTCATACGGGGACAGACCTGATCTGGAATGTGCGACCATGCGCATATAAAATAAAGCGACTGGCAGAGCTACTAGCCAGTCCACACCTTTCTCTTTACATACTTTGGCGATGCGGATTTTCAGGGTCTGATTATGTCTCTCTACTAGACCAGCTGCTTCTGGATGGCGTACACAATGGAACTTCCACTGGTACCCTAACAAAAGGGAAACATGTTTCATAAGCTCGGATGAGAATGGCTGGCCGTTATCAGAATATACGACTCTAGGGAGTCCATAACGGGGGAAGAATTCACGAACCAACTGCTTAGCAGTGGTCGCGGCTGTGTAATCTGGGACTGGATATGCTTCTGTCCACCTGGACAAAGCGCATACAACTACAAGGACATACTTGAAACCTCGACATCGCTCCATCTGAATATAATCCATCTGGAGGACTTCAAAAGGGTGGTCAGGGGGCTGGAATCCACCTTGTTCCACCGGGACACTTTTACCTGGATTAAACTGGCAACATATCATACAGGTACGGACTTTCTGCTTGGCTGCAGCTCGTAAATGCTTGTTGAACCAAATGTTCTGGATACTGTCTAACATAGCTTTTTCTCCTAAATGTGCTGGACTATGTGCGGTATTGATAATGACTTGAACCATGGAGTCGGGGAGAAACCATGTGGCTTTTCCCTTCGTTACCCATCCCTGATCTGTCTGGACCCCTCCTTGTTCGGACCATTTCTTGATTTCATCGGGAGTAGCATGTAACTGAATATCTATGACATCTTGAGTGGGGTCCTTAACTGTCATACATGTAGTCTGATCTGGAGTATGTGTCTGTGTCGGGTTAACTAACATGTCTGGAGTCTGTGCTGTAAGCTTGGCTGTGCGATCTGCTAGATCATTACCTTGAGAAATAGTGTCAGTAACTTTCGTATGTGCTTTGCACTTCATGATAGCAATAGATGTCGGTAAATGTATGGCATCTAACAGAGCCTGAATAAGGAGACCATGCTGAATCTTGGTTCCATGAGAAGTCATGAAACCTCTCTCCTGCCAGAGCACTCCAAAGTCGTGTACGACTCCAAATGCGTAACGTGAATCTGTGTAAACATTAACTTTCAGGTTCTTAGCGTGTATGCAGGCTTGTGTCAGAGCAACTAGCTCTGCTGCTTGAGCGGACAGGGTGTCAATACGGTGTGTTTCTATAACTTCAGTGTCAGTAGTCACTGCATACGCGGCTACTAGTTCTCCTGTACTTGTTCTCATACATGAACCATCCACATAAAGTGTCAGGTCGGGATCTGGCAATGGAATATCTGTCAGATCTTGTCTTGGCTTAGTCATAATGTTGACTACTTCCACACAGTCGTGTGTGGCAGGATTTGAATTAACTGATGGTAACAGTGTTGCAGGATTTAGAACGTTGCAGCGTCTGATTTCTATGTGTGGCTGGAACAGTGTCAATTCATAACCTGTTAAACGTGCAATTGTCAAGTGCTGAGTTTGTGTTCGGTTTAAAAGAACTTCTTCGGAGTGTGGAACTTGTACTGTCAAGGAGTGTCCTAATACTATGGAATCACTTTGTCTGATAGCTAGTGCTGTGGCTGCAACTGACTTGAGGCACGCAGGCAGAGCCTGGGCTACAGGATCTAGTGTGCTCGAAAAATAAGCACATGGCTTGTATTGTCCTGCTTGATCTTGTGTGAGAACAGATAATGCTGTACCTTCGCGTTCTGTGACGAAAAGTGTAAAAGGCTTACTGTAGTTCGGTGTAGCTAGAACAGGAGCTTGGCATAAAGCTTTCTTTAACTCATTGAAACTAAGTGTATGTTCAGATGTCCAAGGGAGGACAGTCGATACGGCTGCCTCCTGTGTCGTTAACTGTATCAGTGGCTTGGCTAGGAATGCATACTGAGGAATCCATTGTCTGCAGTAAGAAGTAAGGCCGATAAAAGCACGTACCTCCTTCTGTGTCTTGGGCTGAGGAAGACTCGCTATTAACTGGATACGGTCTGGTGTCAACTGCCTACCCCTCTTGGACAGCAAGTGGCCTAAGTAGATCACTTGCTGGACACAGAATTGAAGCTTCGAAGGGGACACCTTGTGCCCCATCTCGGCAAGGAAATACAAGACTGTAAGGGATGCTCGCTCGCAAGCACGTTCAGAACGGGCTGTGATTAGTAGATCATCGACATACTGGAGCAGGGCAGTGTCAGTTGGCATGTGAATGTTGTCTAGTTGTCTCTTAAGTGCTTGACTGTAAATACTAGGACTTTCTGTGAAACCTTGAGGAGCTCGTGTGAACATATAGCTCCTTCCATTTAAACAAAATCCGAAAAGAAACTGGCTGTCTGGATGAATGGGGACACTAAAAAATGCGTTCTTGAGGTCTATGACTGTGAAAAATGAGGCTTCGGAATCAATAGCTGTCAATAGGGAAGAGATATCTGGGACAACTGGGTACTGGGGAATAATACATTTATTAAGTTCTCGAAGGTCAATCACTAATCGATATACTGGGGGTGCATTTGGATCAGTACGTTTCATGACTGGAATGATCGGAGAATTACATACATTGGAGTCAGTTTCTACAACTACTCCTTGAGCCATGAGCTCGTCAATGATTTTGGATAAGGCTGCTACAGCCTCAGGTGGCAATCTGTACTGTCTGATTCGTGGCAGGACTACACCTGGCTTGAGAGTCACACGATGGGGTGTGATTTGCATATAACCAACATCAGTTGGACCTTGCGCCCATAGATGCTGCGGGACATTAGACAATCTCGGATCAAAATCTCGTAATACATAGTGACCCTTGAAGTCACGTAGAAACAGTCGTATTCCCTCTGGGGAACAGCAAATAACTGCACCTAATTCTTTCAGTGTTTTAATACCTAACAGATTTTCTGGACATGACTTCGTAAGTAATAGATCAGTAGTGCGGGACAATGGACCTACTTCTAGAGTAACTGGCTTAGATATCTCGTTTACAATAGGCTTTCCTGAAAATCCAAGGGAAACATTTCTAGAGCCTGAGAGCGGAGCCCCTGGAACTTCGGCGTGACTGATGGTGGTCCTACTTGCCCCTGTATCAATCAGAAACTTTCTGTCTTTCCCTAGTACTTGACTGTGAACATAGGGACCCTCTTGATCTACAGGTATCTCGATGAGAGGCAAGCCTACCTCCCTCTCTAGGCTGTTTCATGAATATGGCTGATACTCTGGATACTCGGACTGTGCATACTGGTACATCTGCTGTGTAACATGCTGTGTTGCAGCGATAGGCTGCGGTGCTGGAACTGTCTGTTGTGCATTCTGTGGCTGAGAAGTCTGTGAAACTTGTTCTTGTCTAGGCGGACGTGGTCTTTCTTTAGTCTTACCGGTAGCTATATTGTGTTTCAGAACTGCACACTCGTTTATATAATGACCTGGCTGTTTACAATAATTGCATGTCCCTTTAACGGGAACTGCAGGATGACTTGCTTGATTCGGACCCCTCTTCTGACTGTCTTGAGGAACAGATTGTGCAACTAGTACTTTCATTTTCGTGTCTTTCATACGTTTTCTTTCATGATCTTGCTCTTCTCTGATTCTATTCTGGTGGTACTGGAGCATCTGTAACATCTGGGACGGGGTATTAGCTTGCCAGGTACTTTCGACTTTCAAAACTCGATTCTTAACTTGGGGACTTGAATTCTCGACTAATTTAGTAACAAAAAGATGAGGGTATGACTCGCTACTCGTTTTCAATCCACTGTTTATAATAAAACACTTTTCAAATCTAGAATAAAAATCACTAGTGTCTTCGTCTTGTTTCTGTTTACAGGCTGAGATTGCATCCCAGTCTTCCTTTTTAGTGGCTAATAATCTGGGCAAAACTTGTATTAACAGTTCTGGTAATTCTTTACATTTCTCTCCAAGACCGGTACCTGGTACTCGTATCTTATCTTCAGCTTCGAGAACTGCCCAATCGATCTTTTTCTCTCCCACCTCCCAATCTTTTTCCTTGAGTTTCTCATATACCCCTGCGGGCAATAGGACTTTTAGCATTTTAATTATATCTGGATACGTGTATTCTCCCATACGGAGCATGTCTTTTAATTCTCGGTGGAACCCTGCTGGATCTTTGTCATGACAGGGAATTAATTTCTTCATCTCTAAGAGTTCCATCTTTGTAATCGGGGTGTAAACAAACACTCGTTGCATTTCACCATCTGTTGTCCTGACTGGGTGTACTTCCCGTAACGGGTTCTGTCTATCTATGTAAAAGGGTTTACTTTCTGGGGGTGAGACATGAACAAAATGCGGGTTCAAAAACGTTCTATATTTGTGGCGCTGTTCTAGAATGACACTAATTAAATCGGTACCTAGACCTTTCCATCTATACTGGAGTAACTCGTTCAGGACATCGTGTAACGGACCTGGATCAGAGTGTTGACCCTCATACAGAGTAATGAGGTGCTGGATCATATACATACCCACCAGTCGTTGCTCGGCTGGGGGCAGTTTCAGAAACATTTGTGCCACTATTTCGTCTGGAAAAGTGGTAGAATCAGTAATCCATCGGACTGCTGATCGGACTAGTTCTTGTTCATGCATAGTACTTAACTCACTATAACCGATTCGTGACTTCAAAATGTGATCGGTAGCTTGAAATACTTGTTCTAGAGAACCTTGTTCTGGTGCTGGATGATGAAAAACTGTCTTGTGTTCTAGGCATAAATGGCGATCTGGAAATCTAGATTTTCCTACATACGCTATTCTAGTGGGATTCTCGTCGTCTACCTCTTCGGTAGAGTCATTTTCTTTCTCGCTTACTTGTGCTGCTTTACGTTGTTCGTGTAACTTTATTATTTCTTTACGGATTTTCTTGTACATACTCTCTATACTACTGATAGTCTTGTGCTTACCCTCGGCTATATTATCACTCCACCTTGTCAGGATTCTCATTTCGGCCGGATCTTTAGTCGGGTAGTCTTGTTCTCTTATTAGACAATTAATCAGAAACTTTAATATCATGAGCTGGATCTCAGCTTTCCTTTGAGACATGGCTTCGCTAATGCTTTCTGGATCATTCCCTGTACGGATGAAACGATATATTCTGTCTAGATCTTCTTTCATATCCGGTAGGGTGTCCAAATACCCGGTCACCCGTCTTACACGGATGGAATATATTACTGTACTATCATCACCTGCAACCGGATCATAGCGGCATTCAGTAAGAGCTCGTCGGATATCTGCAACGGACTTAAATTTGGGCGTACGTTGTAACGCACATTCATGTAACTCGGCCAACGTTCTACGTTGGTGTGGTGGCGGGGTACCAGGAGGACCTCCTCCTGCGGCCCCTAAACTGGAATCGTCGACTGACACTCTTCGTGCTGGCAGAGTGGGAAATTGTAATGCAGGCTGGACCGGGGGTACCGTAACAGGTACTCCGGTGTCTGGAGGAACAGGAATTGCCTGATTTACAGGGACTGGCGGAACAGGATTTGCATATTCCGGGACTGTGTCGTCCAAATAGGACGAGATGAAAATATCAGCTGCGGTCGGTTTGTGACGTAGCTTAGTCGGAACTGATGGTGGCGGAAAATTACTGGATGCCTCCGGGGTCGCTTTTGGCAAGCCCTCGGCAAGAAGAGGATACATACCCTTAATAAGGGCATGCCTCTGTCTGTCTGACTGTTCGGTTTTGACTCGTTCACCTATCTCGATTAATTCCCTTTCTTGGGCTCGTCCTAAAGATTCTCTACTTAATTCTGACTTTCTGATTTCTTTTTCGGTTCTCTTATGAGATTCTTTGCGCCATAACTCGATGGCATCTTTCTGTGACTGTCTGGCTTTCTTTTTCCATAATGCTTCTTCTACTCGCATGATGCACTCGGCATCCCATGTGCCTGATACAGGCCATCTATACTTTTCCTCTAACTGTTTGGTATACTCTACCCATAAATCTAGATATAATATGGCACTTATGCCATGCTTTTGATACATAAAATGACCTGGACTGTCCCTAGGCGGGACAGGAACTGCTGCTTCTAGCAGACCTTTTCTGGTTTTTAACTGACGTAGTTTAGAAAATAAGGGCATGACTGAACTGTAACCTAGACACAATACGCAATTACAATACACAATGAACACGATAAATACTCCACATTCATACCACGACATGAAAATACATGAAGAACGTTTAAAATAACAGTTCGAACAGAATACTACCTGGAATACTGAAAACAGAATACATGAATTTTCTCGAGAAACAGAACTGACTAGAACAGAAACTAGATGTACTGCTAAAACAGTACGAAACTCACCGGTCTCATAAAGAGACACGTTAGGACCCGCATCCACCAAAATGGACACTTCGTTTGGGGTCTGTGTACCACCAACCCACGGACCAGAGTCAATTTAGATTGACCCTGTCTAGATACTACCCCAGCAATGGTACTCACCGGGCAGCAAGAACGGAAGGCTTCGGACTGGACTGGACTGCTTCGACGCCGGACGGACGAACTTCGGACTTCTGTTACGGGTGGGCCTCCGGATACCTCGGACCTTGGACTCTCGGCTTGGGCTCTGGTCGGGACTCGCCGCGTTCCTCCACCGCCTCGTCTGGATGCTGGACCGCCACCTCCATCTCCTCCGTGGGCCTGAGGGATACTTGAAGCAGAAATATCTGCACGTGCACAGTATGGTTCCGTCACGGCTGCAGAGGGTCAGGGGGCCGGCGTGGCTTCACCGGCGCGTGGGGAAAGGTCAAGTCCCTATTCGGGCGCCATTATGTGGTATATAAATAAATAATACCGGATCTAGGTTTTACTGGACATAGCAATAACAGATAGCTCAATAAATAAGAGTCAAGATTCGAGGTAGTAGGAGTTTTGCAGGTTTAATACAGCATAAAGGACAGGAACAGGACAACCTGCATAGGAATAAGCTGGCGTGGCCCGGCAGCTGCCGGGGCTGGATCTGGGATGAGCGCGCTAACTTTAATAACAGTACACAAGCATATATATTAAAGCAGTTGCATTACAATACATATGATAGGCGGAGCAGTGGGTGTGGTCAATAGCAGTCGCGAAAGATAAGGGTGAAAGTAGGTGTAACAAGAGGCGTGTACATAGACATGTGATGTAAACGTAACAGAATATGTCATAAATGGGGCGGAAACATGGAGGGGGCTACCTAAGGAGCCGGGACCTCTGACCTAATGGTGCGCGCAAACTGACAATGACGTGTTACTAGGAGAAGCTGGGGGCTATGAACTCTGTGCTAGGAGCAGAGACTGAAGTCTGGAAAGTCAGGGCGACATGTACCTAAACCCTATCTAGTATCTAATGTTTAGAGGACATGTTGATATAAACTAAGAGTCAGGAGGGGAGAGGCTAACAGACTCTAAGACTGGAGCATGCATTATTCTACATGTAGTGCGTGATGAAGAATATTAAATGACCATTAATTCAGTATTTCTCTTACATGGAGACGTAAAGGCTAGACGATGACGGGAACTATTGATGCGATTCAGTAGCTTAGGAATGCAGAGAAGGAGGGCTGGACTGATAACTAGAATCATAACATACTCTTGGCAGACTCGTAGGCAGAGCCAGGCCGAGCCGGGCACTGCGAGGCAGGAAGTAAGTGAAGGGTCGAGGATACAGGTGGGGGCTGTATCGCTCCTCAGCGAGGGTTCAGGAGACAGGAGCTGAATCTGGTGTCCGGACCCATTTGAGGCCTAGAAACGGGGACTTTACAATGAAATAACGTGCACACTGGGAGACGTGGCAACGTAACTTTACATAGGCCTAATATTCGTAGCTTTCACGAGAACTGGAAACTGGCATATTAGGGATGGACACAACTGTAATTGCGTCTTTAATCGAACATGGGGAATACATATGCATATTAATTATGCACACATAACATAAGATGGAGGACACGTAGGGACACAGAACATGGCAAAATTTACTTTTCCACATTACATTAAGAGTAAGGACCTTGAGTGAGTCGTGCGCCATTAGAAACTGGGAATCGGACTACACGTGCTGTGCAGCGCAGGCTATGACAGGCAGGAATCTGGTCGTTGAGTGCTGCCAGTAGAGTAACACATGGTAGGCTGTCTCGCTTAGGTGAACAGGGGAACCCGGCCCTCGAAGAATATTGTGAGACTGCAAGAGATGGCAACGCAGGGGAGCATTCATGAGTGTAGTAGGGGGTATCGCGCGGCAGGTCGAAAGGGAATCAGCTAGGTGGTTAGCACAGGGGACAAAGTAGGCAGTGCAAAAAAGGAAGGTGAACGAGGAAACCCAAACAAAAAACTAGCCACAAAGGATCCAAAGCAAACAGGGAGTCCCAACAGGGGACAAAAACTACCCCACTCCAAGTGGGAAATTCCAGTTTTGAGCACATTGTCCACCCCTCCGAAGGAGCGGGGGGTCGTCCGAGCGGGACTCGTAGTGTGACCAAAGGGGAAGGTCCGCGTCCCCCCGCCCGTAGGCGGAGAGTCATCATCGCGGGCAGCTAGGTGTCCAGCCCTCAGTCAGCGTTGTGGCTCGAGCCCGTCATAGCACCGGCAGCCGAGGTGAGGCCCTCCTGCTGACCTTTCGCAATCTCTCGTTTGTCTGGCTTCCGGAATCGTCATCGTCATTTGGGTCTCTGCCATCCAGAGGGGGACGTACCCGAGTCCGATTCTGCGCTCCGCTGAGCATCCTCGTCAAGGGGCACCGTCAGACCCAACAATTGTCAGTGAGGGATCGCATCTGGTGGAGTTTATCATTGAATCGAAATATGATGCGGAATGGGTGCCCCCAGGAATACGTAATGCTTTGTCGCCTGATGTAGTCCGTCATCGGATGGATTTGGCGTCGACGTTGCAAGGTGATTAGGGCAAGGTCCTGGTACAGCACTGGCGAGTGCCCCTTGTATGAAATGGGGTGGAGGGTTCTTGCTTTTGAGAGGATGGCTTCCTTCGTTTTAAAGTCTTGTAGGCAAACAAGAATGTCAGCGGGCGGAGCATTTGGCGCCCGAGGTGGACCCACTCTATGTGCTCTGTCCAGAACAATGGGGGTGTCAGCGGGAGCCACCAGGATGTTGCGAAATAGCCCCTCTGTGAAGGCGAAAAGATCCCTGGTGTTATCCGAAGCTTTCACCCCCCGAATTCTGATGTTGTGGTGACGTGCTGGATTTTCGAGGTCCTCCAGGTGTGTTTGGACATCTATCTGCTGTTCTTGCAGCCGGAGGACCTCCTGCTCTAGCGTGTGCACCTCAGTCATCACATTGTCACGCCTTTAACCTCCAGGGTGGCAACCCTCTCCCCCACGCTATCCACATCTCTGCGGATCTCTCGCATCTCGGCTGTGAGGTCTGTTTTCACATTTTGTATGTCCACCCTAAGGGTGTTGAAAATCGATTCAAGGAATGCTTTAGTGATGTTTGCCCCCAGCATCGGTTGGAACCTGAGGGGTCGCCATCGATGAAGCTGTGCCGGGCAGATCAGGACTAGGCTGCGCTCTCCCAAATATGTCTTTGAGGGACTGCTGATTCCTTGTTCTGGCCGAGGTCATTATCGTGGGGTCTCCGGCCTATAATCCCCGCTGGAGCACCACCGCTGCACTCCCTCTTCCCAGTCAGCTCTCTCCATCTTCTATCGTCTTGCAGGGAACCACACCGGCATCCAAAGTCCCCTTGTGACTGGCTAGCCCCACCGATCAGTACAGTCGGGGACGGTGCCCAATCTCGCTTGTACCCTCCACCAAGCAAACGTCCCTCACCTCTATTGTTGTGTCACCTCTGGACACCTCCGGTCCCCGCCCAGCTCACTCCAGTCACTGGTTCAGGACTGCCAGCAGCACTTAACTCAGTTCAATGAGGGAGGTGCGTGGGCAGATGTCTACCACAGTCTCAGGCCGTTCAACGTCAGAGGAGCGGGTCAGCTCCGCCAAGCAGGCCACCAGTCGCGTTAGGCAGCTACCCCCTAGGGAGCTACGTTCGTCCGCTCCGCTCTAAGGCAGTTCCAAATTTCAGGCCTGTTCGCTCGCTGTACCCACCATGGATCTCGGGCGCATAGTGCGCCACCCGGCGCCGTGCGTCCAATCACCTCTGCAACCCCGACGGTCTGGCGCCAAAATCGAGGACGTGGATTACCCTGGGCTCTGTCACAGGGGGAGCACTGGGCCCGTCCCCTTCAATGTCGCCACTCCGCTCCTCCACTGCTACTCACTGTGGCCCTTAGGCTGGGAAACCGTCCTTCCTTTTGGCTTGGGCGAGCTCCTTTGGGGGACCTCCTGCCTGCAGGGAGCAGCTCCGACACCGGAGGCCTCTGTCTGTCCCAGTGCCTCCTCAGGTCTCTGCGAAGCACGGAGAGACTTCAGGGCGAGCACCGTGTGCCGTGCTGGATTGCCGCAGTTAGGGCTGGAGTGAGGGGGATCCGCTATCTCTGAGCCCCCCGAGGGAGGGCGGTGACAAGCTCTCAGGCCGGCCGATTGCCTCCCGCGATGTCCCCATCGGCGTCCGCTGGGCCTGCGCCTCCCGCGCCGTCACCGCTAGCGTCCGCCAGGCCTGTGCCGGGCCCACCGCTCCGATGCTCCCAGCGGGTTCCACCGGCGAGCCCCACATGCACCCAAACCGCATGGCGGAGGCCCCTATCTTCGAAGCTGGCCTCGACTGAACCCTGGGCGGGTCTTCCCCAATGCAAGCACTCCGCCGCGGCCTCAGCCCCGCGGGCCCGCTGATCCCTTTGCCGCTCAGGACAGTCGCTGTTCTCGACCCTCGCTACTCCTCACCACCAAATTCAGGGACCTCAGCAACGTGGAAGACTTCCCAGTCAGGAATCCGCCTTTACGACTCCCCTAGACGCAATACAAAGCTGTGTTAGGCGGGCGGCGAGAAGGAGCTCTCAGAGACACGTCCTACCTCGCCGCCATCTTGGCCACGCCCCTAATCACATTTTAAATAGCAAAATTCTTCTCATTGTAGAATACCCTTTTCTTTGTACTCCGTTAGCGAATTCCGTACACTGACTATACTGTTGTTATATTCATGTTCATCAGTTACCACATAGAATCTAGTGTCTGTAAGCTGTTAGGTGGCCTCAGCAATATATGCTGCCCTGTCCCAAAGTACAATATTGCCGCCTTTATCAGCGGGGCGAATCATGATATTTTCGTCTTCATTGAGGGAATTGATAAATTGCCATTGTTTTCTAGAGAAGTTAGTTCCTGCAGGTTTCTTGTTCTTCTGAAGCCTTTTCCTGAATTTCATAAGGTCTTTAGTGGTAGTCCTGTGAAAGGTATCAATATTGTCATGTGGCATTAGTGGTAGAAATACTGATTTGGGTCTAAATTTCGTGTTGGCCGGGCTGTCTGTTCTAGTGGTCAACTGTTCTTCGCCCTCCTCTCCGTTTGCTTCTTGGTAGAGGTTGTGCATAACCATGAGTGCTCCCCTGTCTTTTATACTAAGGGATGTGGTCTGCTCATTAGTTATTACATCTTTAATTGCAGGTGTCCCTTGTAAGCAACGCCACTTTTTAAGTTTGACTTTCCTCACAAATTTGAACATGTCAACCCTAGTTTCAGAATAGTTAAAGGAATTAGTAGGGCAAAAAAGAGACCAAGGCACAGTGTAAGTTTCTTGAACATGGATAAAGGTCTGTAAGATAAGTTAGTTTATGATAGTTTTGTTTACCAGATCCTCTTCCATCATTTCTGATTTTTCTGGCCAATTTGTCTTGTTCCCATAAGCCGATTTCCACGTCCTCTGCCTCTTTTGTTCCCTTTGTCGCTGAAATTTCCTTCTCCTCCAGTTCCTTCCTGGTTTCTTACTCGTCCTCTGCCGCGTCCTTGTCCTCTCCCTCGTGTCTTTGTTAGTTTGGTGGTTCATGGTATTTCTCTCCGTGTCCTCAGGACACAGAACCCATCCTAAACAGTCGGTTGGATTCTTAGTCCACTTTCTCTTACTGTCTGCGGTGTTTGTATCTGACGTTCCTCCACTTCAGTATCGCTGCTTGCTATGGACTCTGTTCCACTCACAGTCTCCATCTCACTTTCCAGGGATTCGCCTAGAGAATTTTTTTTGTATAGGTGATCATACTTATGTGAGTAGGTTAGGATTATTCCACTCTCGTAATCTATGCAGTCACGATAGAGTTTGCGCTGCTTTTGTGCTTTTATGTCTCCCTCATAGGTTTTAAGTCTTATTTTGAGGTCGTCCACAAACTTCTTAATCAGATCTTGCTCTTTGTGACTCTTTAGTTCGTCCTCCAATGTTTTGAGTTCTTCTAGGAGTGACGCCCTATCTTCCCAAGCGTATTTCACCAGGATTGTTAACATTTGTTTGGAGCTTTTGGCCGAGTTTTCCCACCATTCTTCTAGGAAACTGGGGTTGGGTGATTCGTATGATGGTGTAATATATATCCGTAAGCCCCTGGGTACCATATCTTTTTCTATATAGTCCTGTAGTGAGATGGCTTCCCACCAATTAGATGTTTCGGATTTTTAAATCTTTTCTAGCCTTCTACGTTTGTCCTGAAGCATAATGTCTTTAGGTCTGTTTCCGTTCTAGTTTGTCCCTTATTGGATGCTCTGGCAAAGAGACTTAGGGCTGTTGCCCTTCTCTCTGTTTCTTCCTCCATATTAGAAAAGTCTTGTATAGTTTAGTACAGTCGTATATACAATAAAAGTGGATTGCGTGTGCTACTGGGGGTATTCTGGTGTCTGCCCATCCCCTCACTTGTCCGAGGTTCCCGCTGCTAGGAGTGGTAATTCTAGTTGTCTGCGTGCCTGTGGTTCTACAGCACGATCTCTTGGAAATAATGTCTGTTCATCATAACATAGGATGCTGCTGTTTGACTGCTTGGTTATAATCCCAAAAGTTCTCGAGTGGTGCAATTAGCAGAGTGGTGAAAACGAGTAGTGACACTGATATCCGACGGCTCAATTGTGATAATAAAGTTCTCGAGTGGGGCAATTGACAGAGTGGTGAAACGAGTGGTAAAATCTCCGATATCCGTTTATGTGAATGTTATTGTCCCACGAGTTAACTGCACAAAATTGTCTGGGACCGTGCGTGAAAGTTATACACTGTATCTTGCTTTCCGCTGCTGTATCTCTATCGCGGCTGGATTTGAGGTGAGCGGTGGTGTATGGAATATGTAGTTGTAATGCACTACTTTTGTGTGTTTTTGCCTGCTGTGGCCGTGTGCGTAGGCTCCATAACTTGCCCCGATAGGGTGGAAGGTGGGGAGGACACGCGTCCTTCGGCCCGTCTCTATTCCCCTTCCCGTGCCCTCAGGCAGTCCCAACCAGAGTTCTTACCTGCAGGGTGTACATTGCTTCCTGGGCTCCCGATATTTTCCCACACCTCTGCTTCCCATCCTCCACTTTTCGGATGGCGATAATAGTCCGATTACACGTACTTATCTTTGCATTTGTACTCATGTGTCCAGTGATTGCTGGGCTCCCACTATTCTTCCACACTTCCGCTTCCCGTCCTTCGCTTTTCAGCTGACAGTCACAGTCCGATTGCCGGTTATTCACTTTGCATTCGCACTTGCTTGAGAATCAGTGGTCCTTAACATGTGGACACTCCGAGACGGGCCCCAGAAGGCTCTTTTGATATTTTACAATGCTGCCATCCCCCGCCCTCTGCAGAGGATCGCTCACAGTTGGCGGAGCTATGCCAAATGATAGGATAATTTTCAGGTTACGATTAAAGCGATCACTCAGAGTCTTGCTGACACCAGTAGTTGTTTATTCCCGATTACGCGTTACGCTTGACAAGCAAGCTTGGTCACACAGTGAGTTACTGGGAGTCAATGCATTACATAGTCATTGTGGAAAGAAAAGAGGGACCATAATGTCAATATGGCATCCATTTTGTAGTGTGCAATTGTACTGGTTATAGTTCGCCTGTAGTAGTAATTTACAATTTGTAATATATGTATTTACATCATACTATGTTATACATAACACAGATTATTCAATAATATTCTGATGACTTCGATAGTTCTCAATTGAAACAATTGTATTGCATCATACTATGTTTACATTTATTTTGCACACATCGAAGTACACAGGTTATATTTGAATACCTGTCAAAGTGCTCTGGGGAGTACATAGTTTATGCGTGTGTTGGTATGTAACTCCGTGTCCCACCATTACCTGACATGGTTGCATGTTAGATCAGAGTGTTGGTCGGTCTCCAAAGGTCTGTCAGATCCCACTTTGTTCCAATATGTAGGAGGAATGTGGGATAGCGACCTCCTATTTCATTCGGCATAGTGCCGAATTGTTCCTATCCCATCTCTAGTCAGACGTACAGAGAGAGGGTAAGTGACCTCTTGTCCCACCCTATAGCCTCAGGATAGCATGATTGATCCACTTAGTTTGATAAATGAAAGACAAAGGCGGCGTATGTCACCGCACTCCATCCTGACGTGGTGGATGAGCTGCGTGGTGACGGTATCCTGCTCTGTTCGGCATAGTGCCTAACTGTTCCTGTCTAGTCTACACTCAGATTTGCGAAATATGGACGGATTTGATGTGTCTCAGTGACAAGCCGGCGCTGGCTCCCATCCCCAACTGTGGATCCCCAGTATTTCTGGTACTGGTTTTCGGGCAGTTGGGTGTTGCTAGTGCAGCGTAGTGCCCCTGAACCTTGGTCACCGCTAAAGGTTATGTTACCTTCGTTATTCTATGTAGCTATCTGTCCCAGTGTGCCAACATTACCCCCTGATTGTCCACCCTAAGCGCATGAACAATGTGTGAAATGGAAGTTGTGAATTAAAATTCTGGCCAAAGGCAGAAAAGAAACAGAGTTCTGCAATAAAGAAAAAAGGTACTCTTATCTGTTTGGTCAGGCCCTCCACCATTGTGATAGAAGAAAAGGGTAGGAGTTGGTTACAGCGAAGAGATGTCTCTGGTTCTGCCCCTTCCTTTCCTCCTGTGAAAACAACAAAAAAAAGAGAGATTTAAAATCCTTAAGTACTTTTGTCCTTTGGATTAAAACACAACAATAAAGTTACATGAAAAATACACAACTGTACATCCATACGGAACTTTAGGCATATTAGGTTCACAGGCAGAAATTGACAGTTAATAAACCATTGTCTTACTCATATAAATGAATACTTAATTCATCATCCTGATTCAGCCCTTCTGGGCTTTTAGTTTGGAGATTAATGATATGCTAGGATTCTTTTTTACGTAAATGAAGAACTCTGTTGCCCCCTCTCTGTGTGTACTCTATTTGTTCTATGGCAAAGAAAGATATTAGAGAACTGTTAGAAAGGTGGTACTCGGCGAAATGTCTAGTCACACGATAATGAGGGTCTCTGTTAGTGATGGCCCTCGTATGCTCGAACACTCATTTCTTAGTCGCTAGGGTGGTACTGCCCACATACCTTTTCTTACATGGACATTCTAGAATGTAAATAGTGAATATTTTGCTGCACGTAAGGAATTGTTTTATTGTTTTTTCCCCAGTTGGATTCTGGTAAGTTTTCCTCATGGTGCGGTTTCTACAGGCTTTGCAATGGCCACAAGAAAAGAAGCCCTGAAAATCTATTTTGGTGTTGAGACTTTTGTTGGTAATGTCTCCTTTGACTAGGAAGTGTTTCAGGTTTTTCCCTTTCCTGTATGTAATCTGTATTCTCTCCTGTAAGGGTAGGCCTATGACAGGGTCACTAGTGAGAATATTCCAATTTTGTGTTAATATTTTGGCAATAGCTTTGGATTCTTAGTTGTAAGTCCGGATAACTCTGGTGTTTTTTTCTTCCTCAGTGTTGGGTTTCTCTTTTAGGGTTTCCTCTCTTTCAGTTTTGTCAATTTTGTCTTTTGCTCTCTTGAGCACCCAATTGGGGTATCCTCTCTCCCAGAACCTCTGCATCATGATGGCCTGCTCAGCAAGGAAACTCTCCTGTGAACTGCAGTTTCTCCTCGTCCTCAGCAGCACCCCAAATGGAATGCACCATTTCAGTGTTTCTGGGTGCTACTGAGAGCGTGCAGAAGACTGTTTCCTGCTGTCGATTTTCTGTGGAGTCTAGTGTTCAGCTTATTTTCTGTGACTTCCACTACCACATCAAGAAATTCTGTCTGTAGTTTACTGATGTTGTAGGTGAGGGTAAGGTTGAAGGTGTTATTGTTAAGGTATTTGATCATGTCTATGGCACTCTCCTTGCTACCTTTCCACACTACAAATAGGTTGTCTATGTACCTGTACCATTTAATAACTTTGTTTCCTTTAGGGTATTGTTCAAGTTTTTTAAGGACTTCCTCCTCCCATACCCCCAGAAAAAGATTAGCTAAACCGGGGGCAAAATGTATCCATCGTGGTACCGAGGATTTGTTTAAACATAGTCCCATTGAATAAAAACATATTGTTCAATAAGCAAAATTTCATAAGCGTTAGTAACATTTCCGTATGTTCTAAATAACATATTTCCCGTGTGTTCAGGAAGTGTTGGCAACAGAGAACGCCCAGTGCCTGGTCGATAATGGACTACAATGAGTTCACATGTTTTCAGTGACACAGCCAATGGAGGATACGATGTGTTTGCCCGGGGGTACTTTTGGATCATTGTGCACCTTCGGCAGAAGGTAAAAGACAGGTGTTCAGGGATAATCACATTTTAAGCAGCAGAGAACGCCCAGTGAATGGTCGATAATGGAGTACAATGAGTTCACATCCAACATGATCATGTGGTAGTCCTCTTCCCATTCTAAGTCTCTGATTTTTCCGACAGGTATTCAAGTATAACATGTGTACTTCGATGTGTGCAATATAAATGTAAACATATATGATGCAATGCAAGTGTTTCAATTGAGAACTATGGAAGTCATCGGAATATTATTGAATAATCCGTGCTATGTATAACATAGTATGATGTAAACACATATGTTACAAATTGTATATTACTACTACAGGCAAACTATAACCAGTATAATTGCACACTACAAAATTTATGCCATTTAGACTACTAAATGTATTGACATTATGGTCCCTCTTTTGTTTCCACAATGGCTATGTAATGCATTGACTCCCAGTAACTCATTATGTGACCAAGCTTGCTTGTCAAGCGAAATGCGTAACCTGGAATAAACAACTACTGGTGTCAGCAAGACTCTGAGTGATCGCTGTAATCATAACCTGGAAATTATATATATATATATATATATAGCAAGTAGGTATATATAGTTAGGATTTTTTCTCTATGGGTTTTTTGAAAATTCTATGTCTAATAACTTTGGCGTTTGTGGACGGAATCGGCTGAAATTTTCAGGAAAATGGCACATTTTGTTTCTGAGCAGCCCTTGAAAATTTGGGGGGGGTTCGTCCAGTGGGGGCCGAGAAAAAAGGGGGGTCCCAAAACGTGTTTTTAACATTGAGTTTTCCATAGGGCGGTTGGCCTCACTTTTAGCCCGAACGGCTGAATGGATTTGCACGAAACTTGGCAAAATTGTAGGGACTGGTAGCCCGATGTGCCTTTTGTAGGTCTCAATATATGTGCTCCAGTGGATTTTGAGAAATTAACGTTTAAAAAAAGATATATATCTGTAACAGCGGACCGGTTAGCGCTCTGGTTCGCGGACTTTTCGCGCAACGGAGCTTTGTGAAGCGAAGCTGATTGGTTCTCCGGCGTCTGTCAACATTCCAAACAGTCCGTAGCGGCCGCCATCTTGTCTCTCGGTAGGATCGAGAGACAAGAGGAGGTCAAAACAAAGGGGGAAATAACTATAAGGGGGCATAGTAGATCCTCGCTGACCCCCTAGGTTTGATGTGGAGGTTTTAAAAGGGCCCCGCGGGGCAAAAAAAAAATAATAAAAATAATAATTGAACGGCTGAATGGATTTGCACGAAACTTGGCAAAATATTAGGGACTGGTAGCCCGATGTGCCTTTGCTAGGTCTCAATATATGTGCTCCAGTGGATTTTGAGAAATTAACGTTCAAAAAAAGATATATATCTGTAACAGCGCTCCGCTTCGCGTAACGGAGGTTTGCGAAGCTGATTGGTCATTCTGTCACTGGGCTATAGTTGGGCTACATCTGGCTGATATTTGGGCTACATTTGTTTTTTTGTGTGTCTGGCGGCCATCTTTGGGCTACATTGGGCTACATTGGGCTTCATTGGGCTACATTCGGCTAATTAGCAAATAGCTCATCGCAAACTAGGAATGGTAAAGAATCGCTATTTATTCCTTAAAGTTCGCTATTTAGGAAATGCAAATAACTTTGATGATACATATGGCGGTTCATCTCTAACAAGATAAGAAGCATAGGGATAGATTTATGATGACTGGCGCATCACCAGGGATGTGTTAGTCATTCTGTGCCGCTGTTCCGTCACCTATGGTGTGCTGCATTTACAATGCGGCGCATCATGGGGCAAAAACAGCACAGATGCGTGATGTATCTGTGCCGTAAAGGTGGCGCATTGCTGGAGTTGTATCGCAAGTGTGATGAAGCTCCAGCAAGGGTCGGGGGTGCCCCTGTCGCAGGGTTTCTGTTCTCACACAGAACTGTGGACAGAGGATTGGAACCTCGGCGAATTAGGGTGTCCCAAAACTCACGTTAGTAATCAAAAACTATTTAGCAAGCTAGGTACAGTGTCACATTGGATATAACAAACTCTCAATGTTTAGACAATCCAGAATATGAACTTATAGTACCTCAGGATACGTGGAACTCATGAACAGTCGGTCGTTATATATTTCTTAGAAACCAGAACATGGAGTTAAGAAGAACACATGTGTATTTGAAATGTTTATTTACTAATGCCGTCTTCTCAGGCGTAGTACCTTAGATAATAAAAGTACACATATTATCAGTAGCAAAATTACCAGCATAGTTACTAGTACATAAAAAGTGAATGGTGATAGTATGTTAACATGCTGTAAATGAATAAGAGTTAGCAACACTTATAAGCAGCCGCGGGCCGTGGAGGGAGTTACGGTGAGGCAGGGAGGCGGGGAGGGGGAGAAGCAGGGTGGAGAATACAAGTACACATATTATCAGTAGCAAAATTACCAGCATAGTTACTAGTACATAAAAAGCGAATGGTGACAGTATGTTAACATGCTGTAAATGAATAAGAGTTAGCAACACTTATAAGCAGCCGCGGGCCGTGGAGGGAGTTACGGTGGGGCAGGGAGGCGGGGAGGGGGAGGGGCAAGGTAGAGAGGGCTCCACCCTGCTTCTCCCCCTCCCCGCCTCCCTGCCCCATCGTAACTCCCTCCACGGCCCGCGGCTGCTTATATCTCACCCTCCCTAATACACATATTATATTATTTGCTAAGAAGGTCTCTTTGTGTTGGTTTAGGGCGTGTCCATACTTTAGTGTCTTAGATTTGAAGGAATCACATCAGCATACACCAGCTCTCTCTTCATGTGAACCGCATCAACTGTTGTGTATGTGTGTTCGGCAAAGCAATATAAAACCCGCCTCATGCCCAGAATTGGCAGAAGTTGCACTTATGTTATGAGTATGAAGTCGTGGAGATCAGACCTCATAACAATTCTGTATCGTGTTGTTCTTGAAACTTTAGCACTCGCTGTACAGATATAGTTTAACAAGTAAAGCAGATAGTAGACCAATAACATATTATTCTCATGTAAACCACGATGAACTACTAGGTGGAAAGCTAAAGCAACAACTAAGTGTCGTGTGCAGAAGTTGCAAAAAAGGAAAAATGGCGTTTAAACCGGTAATGAGCCCATGCTAACTTAACACGGTGTAAAGATATCCAGGACCTAGATGACACCTCCTCATGATCCGGAAACGAACTGAATAAGATAATAGAAGTGCCATCTCATGAGAGCAGATTGCAAGTTTATATGTGGACGGTCCGCAAGGTAAAGCATTAAAAACTAGGAAAATTCAATGCTAAAGAAAAATAAAACAGCCAAGTACTTTATCGAGTCTTAAGCCAATAGGCAAGGTAAATAATAAAAACTTGACAAATAAGTCAATGAATTGTCAATGAAATGCTAGTACTCAGCATATCAAACATGAAAAAGGTCTATGACATAACTGTGTATGCAAAATAAGCTGCAACAGCCTCCAATAGGAAGTCACCGTCTTCATCCGAAAACAGTTCAGCCATCCAATTTAAAAGCGGAAAAGAACATACGTGCTCTCCCAGCACCGGATCCTCTATCACCATCAGAGGACAGCTCGGTGGGTTTTCAAGAAAGCTGTGTTCCAAGAAAGACTGTGCTGCCGCCAGTAAATTCCAGGGACCAAGTAGTCCATGCATCAATGCCACAGCCATAATCCTTTCGCCAGGACAAATCAACTCGTGAGTAATGATAGGAGTCATCAGCTGATTAAAGTCGACGTCAGGAGAAACCGGTCCGCAGAGACACAAATCAATGGCCCAATCGAAATCACAGGTCAGGCAGTGAAATACAGGCTGGACACAGGTGAAGTAGGAGAACCGAAAAGATAATCCATATGCCGTGCTTAATATCGCCAACGGCATTGTGCCATAATATTCTAGCATGCGATTGCGGAACAGTGTCAGCAGCTGCAGGGTCGGAGGTTGCATAGGAGGGACATCCATATTTAAAAATGTAAAAAAGCACAAGAGCGTCCGCTGGTAATGCAAGTAAAAATGCAATCCACGAACCAGAGTGGAGAAAATGGAATGAAAGGGAGCAGGGATGACTCCAAAGATTTTCTCAAATGAAGTCACGAGACCACTGGTAACAACTTTAAAAAAGTGTGCCAGGGATTTTGTGGAGGATGCGTTAAAGATAGTCGGAAACATGTTGCTGAAATTGAAAGGCAAACCTGTGTACGGGTGTTCGCTATGTGAAGTACGAAAGTTTCACGGGCCGAACTCAAGGCCACCTCTCTCTGAGACAAAAGAGCTCTTATTCTTGTCATGCCGTTGAAACGTGTCCCAAGGTTGGTATTTGTGGCCAGATTGAAAACTCCCTATGTTCATGTGTGGGAGGAAATAGAACATTTCTGCAGCAAATAACCCGTTCACTTACTGTTACGATAAAAGGATTACTTTTTAATTAACTCAGAACAATCTTCATTATTGAGCATCAAATAACTACCATTTTCCAACAACTTGAACGTGGGGATGATAGCAGGAACTGGCGTGCCTTGCAACACGCAAGCCATATTTGGTCGGTGTTTGTTGCATGAATCGTGTAACTGTATGTGCCTACACATTAGTGAATGATCTGGCGTCTCAGTGCATTCCTCTCCATTCAGATAAACTTCTTGATCAATTTTTGAAACATCTGTATGTGTATGGAAGCGACCAGACCTCATGAACAAAAGCACTACCTAAAGGTTCATAAAGACCTATTGGTATATATTTCATACAATTTGAAAACTTATATAAAGCAAAAGGCAGCGTTATTAAACCGTGGATAAGGCATGTTGCCAAAAAACCCGCAATCCTCTGCTGATGATGTCACTGAGCATGTCATGAATGATGTAATATGTGACATCATCAGTAGTGGATTATGGGTAATAGTATCTCTAGTTTACTCCCCTATAGCTGTCTTTCTTTTAACATAAGTGTGTGTTTCCTTCCCTTATACTTACTGTTTTTGGTTCGCTTCCAGTTCGCGTACCAGCGAGCGAACTAGGAAGCGAACTAAGGTACAACAGATCTTCTGGCCATAATAGGGAGATTATCTAGGTCGTTCCGAAACTGTGCAGCACTGTAGTTGTTAGGATGCCACCTAGTCATATGGCGATGCATTGTGTAGTTTCCGAAACTGTATTTTTTGTCGGTCCCTCTGGACAGTCTATCTTGACATATAAGGCAAGTTACGTATCTTGCATTTACTTTTTTCTGACCTTTGGGAATTTTAAAAAATTGCCAAATGAAGTTTTCTTTCCGGTGAGACGTCTTGGGCTGCTCAGGCAAAAACTGCCTCTCTTCGTGCTCGTCCTCCTGTTCCTCTTCTTCTTCTTCTTGTTGAATTACAACTTGAGCAGGTGGTCCACTCTTCCTTGGATGTGGTGGAGGTGGTGGGGAAGCACCAGCTGAAGCTACTAAAGAAGCCATTGCTCAGTGATCACAAAGGGTCTTTCTCTCACAATGATGAAAGTCAGAGTGAGGAAAGAAGGAGGGATTTTCATCATTTGGGAAAAACAAGAGTTCTCAACCAATCAAAAGTGTTCATTTTAGATTATATGACCTAGTCTTACATCATTAGGAAACCAAAAGTGAAATGAACCAATGAAAAGTGTTATTACCAAGTCACATGACTTGCTGTGTTTACGTTAAGCGCTTTGCAGGGCCTCCCGGTTTGCTTCCAGAAACCTGCGCTTTGGCACTCGCTTCGCGTACCAGTTTGCTAACGTAGCACGTCATATGACGTATCAAGCGACAACGTGGAACGTCATGCGGACGGGAGGCGTCACGATGTTGTTTTCTAACGCGGCACTTGCGGTAAAGAAACGTTTACCGGCTCGCGGTCTATTTCGCGGCATCAAGGTCAGCTAACGGGAAGCTTCCCGATTCGCGAAGCGGGAACGAAGAAAAAAAAATATTTTAAAAAAAAATTATTCATAAACATATAAAATATATTTTTGGATTTAAAGAAGAATACATTTTACAGCTACAGATATTAGCTGTTAAAAAACCAATGAAATTCACAGAAAAAACCATAGGTTATAGACCATATATAGTTAGGAATTAGCATTTACAAAACCTTGAAAATTCACTGAAAAAACCATAGGTTATAGACCATATATAGTTAGGAAATAGCATTTAGAAAACCTTATTTTACTCACACAAAACCATTGAAATTCCATATATAGTTAGTTGCACTAACTATATATCGCGCACCTGCAATCCACTGCTGATGATGTCACATATTACATCATTCATGACATGGTCAGTGACATCACTGATGACATCACTGATGACATCTCAAATGACATCACTGATGACATCACTGATGACAACATCCAGTGACTGTATGCTTCTGTAAAGTTAAAATATGTCTTACATATTGAAGAATGAGTGGATGTATAAGTGTCTGGATGAAGGATTTAGTAGGTGCATGACTGACTGTATAAGTGAGTGATTAAATGTGTCTCACTGAGTGCATAGGTTAGTGACTAAACTGTTTTAAATTGTGCATCATTGTGTCTGTTGTTTTGTAATCTGATGCATGTGTTGATCATTAGCTATATGACTAACTATATGGGTTATTGATTAGTTGCCCAAGTATTTGTATGGGAGACTGAGTGTGTGTGTGGGTGTCTGGGAGGTGTATGACTCTGTGCATAGATGTGTGAGCAGTTGATTCACTAGATGTATGGGTTCAAAAGTGCATGTGGAAACATCTGTATGGGCGGTTGACTGTGTGCATGAGTGTATTGGTGAGTGAATGGATATCTCAGTGCTACATGTCAAAGTAAGTACATATGTAAAACACAGTACATGTGATAGTTGACATATATAAATAACTGTGCATAAGAGCCAGTGAATGTGTGAGTGGCTGTATGGATTATTGTGAACTTGTATCAGGGATTGTATAACAGAGTAAATATGTGTTATTATATGTTCCAATAAGTAAGGTGTGTATAACTATATAGTTGAGGAAATCGAGGTGTGATTGATTCTTTGCAAGACTGACTAGGTGTGTGAGTAACTGCATGGATGAGTGACAGTCTGTGAGTGTCTGTTTACACTGAGTGTATCTAAGGTTATATTAGAGTCTGAAGTGGTTCATTGTATCATCACATGAATGATGTCATCAGTGATGTGATCAGTAATGTCAAATGAGATGTCATCAGTGATGTCATCAGTGATGTCATTTGAGATGTCATCAGTGATGTCATCAGTGATGTCACTGACCATGTCATGAATGATGTAATATGTGACATCATCAGCAGTGGATTGCAGGTGCGCGATATATAGTTAGTGCAACTAACTATATATGGAATTTCAATGGTTTTGTGTGAGTAAAATAAGGTTTTCTAAATGCTATTTCCTAACTATATATGGTCTATAACCTATGGTTTTTTCAGTGAATTTTCAAGGTTTTGTAAATGCTAATTCCTATATATATATATTCACTGAAAAAACCATAGGTTATAGACCATATATAGTTAGGAATTAGCATTTACAAAACCTTGAAAATTCACTGAAAAAACCATAGGTTATAGACCATATATAGTTAGGAATTAGCATTTAAAAAACCTTATTTTACTCACACAAAACCATTGAAATTCCATATATAGTTAGTTGCACTAACTATATATCGCGCACCTGCAATCCACTGCTGATCATGTCACATATTACATCATTCATGACATGGTCAGTGACATCACTGATGACATCACTGATGACATCTCAAATGACATCACTGATGACATCACTGATGACATCTCATTTGACATCATTCTTGTGCTAATACGATAAACCTCTTCAGACTCTAATATAACCTTAGATACACTCAGTGTATACAGACACTCACACACTTCCACTCATCCATGGAGTTACTCACACACCCAGTCAGTCATGCAAAGAAACAATCTCATCTCCATTTCTTCAACTATACAGTTAAACACACCTTACTTATTGAAACATATACTAACACATATTTACTCTCTTATACAATCCCTGATACAAGTTCACAATGATCGATACAACCACTCACTCATTCGGTGGCTCTCATGCACAGTTATTTATATATGCCAACTCTCACATGTACTGTGTTTTACATATGTACTTACTATGACATGTAGCATTGAGATATCCATTCACTCATCAATACACTCATGCACACAGTCAACTGCCCATGTAGCTGTTTCCACATGCACTCTTGAACTCATACACCTAGTGAATAAACTGTTCACACATCTATGCATAGAGTCACACACCTTCCAGCCACCCCCACACAAACTCAATCTCCCATAGAAATACTTGGGCAAGCAATTAATAACACATATAGCCTCTCGTATAGCTAATGATCAACACATGCAGCAGTTTACAGAACAACAGACATAATGATGCACAAATTAAGACAGTTTAGTCACTAACCCATGCATTCAGTGAGACACATTTAATCACTCACTCATACAGTCAGTCACGCACCTACTAAATCCTTCATCCAGACACTTATACATCCACTCATTCTTCAATATGTAAGATATATTTTAACTTTACAGAAACATACAGTCACTGGATGTTGTCATCAGTGATGTCATCAGTGATGTCATTTGAGATGTCATCAGTGATGTCATCAGTGATGTCACTGACCATGTCATGAATGATGTAATATGTGACATGATCAGCAGTGGATTGCAGGTGCGCGATATATAGTTAGTGCAACTAACTATATATGGAATTTCAATGGTTTTGTGTGAGTAAAATAAGGTTTTTTAAATGCTAATTCCTAACTATATATGGTCTATAACCTATGGTTTTTTCAGTGAATTTTCAAGGTTTTGTAAATGCTAATTCCTAACTATATATGGTCTATAACCTATGGTTTTTTCAGTGAATTTCAATGGTTTTTTAATAGCAAATATCATAAGCTGTCGAATGTCAAGTACGTGGTAAGTGAAAACATTTTCGTGTTTATGCACACTGATCTGCTTTGAATGGTGCCCCCCCCCCTCATTTCTATTAGGAGTACTCTCTCTTTGCAGATAGTGAAAGGTAGTTAACGCAGGCCTTTGCCCCCGTTGTAATCCGTCGTGCCTGCTTCTCTCTCCATTTGATTGATTGTTATCCAAGTATTTACTGTTTTAGAATTAGTTCTCTTTGGTTCATTCTCTATTTACAAACAAACACAGAGTCGCAATACTCTGTTTAGTCTTTGCAGATAACGAAAAATCGTGTAAAAAAAAAGAAAAGGAATCGAGCAAAATCAGTAGGCCACTAATGGGATCTCTTTTTGACCTCGCTAAAATAGAAACATTAGGAACAACCCCTCATGACAAATACAAAACTAGTGAGATGAACTGAACTCCACACAATGATGGCTGCAAAACAGCTCGGCTCCGCCACCCACCCCGCCCAAAATAACGATAAAGAGCGGCTGCCATGATTGGTTGCGGAATGGCCACGACGGAGCTACGAAATGATGCTGCTCTCATGCTAACCCCAGCTTCAGTCTGAAACATCCAGAAACACTGTAGACTACCAATTCGATCAGTTCCGGTAGCGCCCCAATGTAACCCGGTAGAGAAGAACTAGCCCTCCCCTCTTTCACTGATGGTTCTTGTTGCCTGTCCCTTCTGTTCTCATTTAACAGAACTATTTAGCCTGCTGAAAGGGGTTGTGTTCCGACCGCTGGTTGGTGGAGACATTTTGACTATATTCTGGACCTGCGTTGTCGCGTAATGCGTCATATGACGCGCCGCGTTAGCGCATCCGGAAGTCATCCGGGGCGCGCAGCGCGTAACGTAAGCATAACAAGTCATGTGACTTGTTAATAAAACTTTTCATTGGTTCATTTTACTTTTCTTATTGTAATGATGAAAGGCTTGCTCATATGACCTAAAAATTACGCTTTTCATTACTTCCGAACATTATTTTTTCTTAAATATATGTTATAATGTTCCAGGCTAATGTACTTTCCCGGAAATTTTACAACTGTCCTGCAAGTAAAATATATTCTTTTTTCGAGAAAAAGAGCGTTTCTTCGTCCCATGATGGAGCCGTTGAGCAAAAGAGGGTCGACCTGCTGTCTTAGTCGCCGATACGCCTGAATATGAGATTCTTATCGATCACTTTATGTTGCAGGAATAGAAAACACAACAGCCCTTGACCATTTATCTTTACTGCGTTCCTTCGTATTATACCTTTTACCCTTCATGTAATTGGTCTGCTTTATTTCACTTGCCTTTTAATGATTCTAAAACAGTGACTATTATTACAAACTTTACCAATGTATATACTACTACCATGTTTTCTTTTAAAAACCTTTATTGGGAAAATTTCATTATACAAATACGAGCCTATAACCACGTGGGCCGGCCACGGAGCAAACTGTAATCGTATGTGATGAGTAGACATTTACACTGTAGAGGAACGTAACGGGCGGGCCATTAGGTTGCAAGAACTAAGGTGTCTAACAGTTACGGAATCGGTGGACGTACATTTTATAATTAAAATACGACAGGGCCAGTTACAATAAAATTATCTAGATATACATTTGCGGGCAAGTACCATGGGTGACGTTAATTCGAACTTTCAACAGTACAGTAATCAATAACACATCAGAACTTAATATCAATAGGGATGTCGAAATATTCAATCAATTCTCGTCCCCGCCCGCCATGTGCTTCAAAACTGCATACGTATCTCGTGATTTCAAGGTTCTGCAACCAGTACACAACAAGGAGTTACGAGTCCCATTTATTCCGGCGCCATTTTGGGCGAGGACGGGCAGGTCCAGGATATAGTCAAAATGTCTCTACCAACCATCGACTATGATGATGTTCATATGCTGTATTTATTAGAGTAACACTCATCTGCCCACATGAAATTAATTTACCACAATCTAAACATGTCATTTTAATCTTTCCAAAGTTCTTCTAAATATTTGGGACCGTTTCCCTTGCCTCTGAAGCTCTCAGTGCCACTTCTTTGATGAATGTACTAGCAGGTCAGGGGTTCTCCTCCAAATCTCTCTTTTATGCAGCACTATAATTAATTGGTGCCACCTCTCCATATGACGATGCATGGTATAGTTACCACAACTATATATTTTTTCGGTTCCTCTGGAGAGTTCATCGTGGCAGATGAAGCGTGTAACATACCGGGCATTTACCTTTTTTTGCATGTACAGGAAAGGAAAAAAAAATCGAGCGTTCGAGTTCTTAGGTGTCCCAGGGCCATTTTAGTGGACCAGGCCCAAATCCAAAGAACAGCTATCTCACAGGCTAATGGGGCGACCCACGCCGAGTTTCAGCATTGTAGGATGACCACACAAGTACAGCAACTTGCTAGACATCACCTCGGTGCCATCCGGATCTCGGCGCCCCACTGCAGATGAAGTGCCTCTCAACTATGAAACCACCAGAAAACGCTTGAGTCAGCTTTGTGTGAAGCCGCCATTTTGATTCAATCAATAGCGTCCCCCTGCACACATTCAGGGACCTGGTCGTGTCTTCAGGTCAAACGAATTTGGGACAAGATGCAGAAAGGAAAAGGAAAAAAGTTCCGCCGGACCCCGGGAGGTGGCCGCCTATGTCATGGGCGATCTTAGGCCACACCAGGGCAATAGTGAAGCTGCAGCAGGTGCAAATAAGCTTCAGACAGTGTTACAAGCGCTGCTCAGAACTCTCAACTATGACACCACCTCGGTGCCATCCGGATCTTGGCGCCTTGTGCTGGTTCCGGCCTATTCACACATCGGTCCGCTACTGACGCCACCTCACAGGCCAACGGGGCACCCCACGCCGACTTTCGGCGCAGCATTGTAGGATGGCCACACCAGTGCGGCAAATTGCTGGACACCACCTCGGTGCCATCCAGATCTCGGCGCGTTGTGCTGCCTTCGGCCTATTCGCCACAAGTGCGCACGCAACTCAGCTGCATAGCGAGTGAAACACCAAGGGGCGCCCCACTGCAGCCGAGGAACCTCCATCTTGGGGGCGACGCACAGCATCACATTGCTTTCCAATGCAGTCAGATCCTCAAACAGCCCCCACTGACTGACGCAAACTCACAGGCCAACGGGGCGCCCCACGCCGACTTTCGGCGCAGCATTGTAGGATGGCCACACCAGTGCGGCAAGTTGCTGGACACCACCTCGGTGCCATCCGGATCTTGGCGCGTTGTGCTGCCTTTGGCCCCATTCGCACATCAGTCCGCTACTGACGCCATCTCACAGGCTAATGGGGCGCCCCACGCCGACTTTCAGCATTGTAGGATGACCACACCAGTACAGCAACTTGCTAGACATCACCTCGGTGCCATCCGGATCTCGGCGCCCCACTGCAGATGAAGTGCCTCTCAACTATGAAACCACCACTGTGACATCCGGATCTTGGCGCGTTGTGCTGCCTTCGGCCTATTCGCACATCGGTCCGCTACTGACGCCATCTCACAGGCTAATGGGGCGACCCACGCCGAGTTTCAGCATTGTAGGATGACCACACCAACTTGCTAGACATCACCTCGGTGCCATCCGAATCTTGGCATCTCAACGCCTAGTGGTATCTTCCATACAGAAAATATTGTTACGCTACCTTTGGCCCCATTCGCACATCAGTCCGCAACTTAGACATCACCTCGGTGCCATCCGGATCTTGGCATCTCAGCGCCTTGTGGTGTCTTCTCGTCAGAAAATATTGTTGCGCTGCCTTTGGCCCCATTCGCACATCAGTCCGCTACTGACACCATCTCACAGGCCAACAGGGCGCCCCACGCCGACTTTCAGCATTGTAGGATGGCCACACCAGTGCGGCAACTTACTAGACACCACCTCGGTGCCATCCGGATCTTGGCGCGTTGTGCTGCCTTCGGCCTATTCGCACATCGGTCCGCTACTGACGCAAACTCACAGGCCAACGGGGCGCCCCACGCCGACTTTCAACATTGTAGGATGGCCACACCAGTGCTGCAACTTGCTGGACACCACCTCGGTGCCATCCGGATCTTGGCGCGTTGTGCTGCCTTCGGCCTATTCGCACATCGGTCCGCTACTGACGCCGCCTCACGTGCCAACGTATTTTCTCCGCATTTTATACCCTATGCCGCATAACAGGTCATGTGACTTGTTTATAAAACTTTTCATTGGTTCATTTTACTTTTGGTTTCCTAATGATGGAAGGCTTGATCATATGACCTAAAAACAACACTTTTCATTGGATGAAAACTTTTTTTTTTTCCAAACGATGAAAGCCCCACCTTGTTTCTGGATGTTTCAGACTGAAGCTGGCGTCAGCATGAGAGCACCACCATCTCGTAGCTCCGTCGTAGTCATTCCGCGAGCAATCATGGCAGCCGCTCCCCACCAGAAGCCTGCAGGAGTCGGGGCCCCCAAAACTTTTGATGAATTCTCAAGGCGGAGGGGACGCTTTCGAGAATGGGGTCCAAGACCTAGCAGACAAGCGTCCGATTTCCAAGGTGTCCCAGGGCCATTTCAGTGGACCAGGCCCAAAAAGGAAAGAGCCTGCCGCCATTTTGAGAGTCCTGTGACAGCCGCCTATCGCTGCACCGCAAGAGTGGGCGCAACTCAGCTGAATTGCGGCTTTTGACACAGTGGACCAAAAACGGACGGAATGGCAACTGAAACGGTAAAGGGGCGCCCCACTACAACAGATGACACTCCACCTGGAGAGGCCCGTTCACGCCGCCTCCCCCGGGGCGCCCCACGCCGTTATTCGGAGCAGCATTGTAGGATACCAAAACCAGTGCGGCAACTTACTGGACATCACCTTGGTGCCATCGTTCTGCTGCCTTGGAACTATTCGCACAACAGTTTGCTACTGAAGACCCACCCCCCGCGACGCCCCACGCCGTTATTTGCTGGGTGGCAACTTACTAGACATCACTTTCGTGTCATCTAGATTTCAGCGCGTTCTGCTGCCTTGGAACTATTCGCACAACAGTTTGCTACTGATGACCCGCCCCACGCCGGAAATCTGGACGTTGTGCTGCGTTGGGACTATTCGCACAGCCGACCGCTACTTCGTTGTTTTTCCCTAAAAATGTTTATATGTTATTACTATTTTTGTTTTCTTGTATATATTTATAAATTATTAAAGTTTTATAATCTTACTACTTTGTCGGAGTGCTATATATTTTTAATGTGACAAATAATTGTAAAAACTTTGATGTACAAAGAGTCATCCCTGGAATCTTCCGCTTCACGCTCGGTCCCCTCCCCAATCACAATACAGGATGGTTTTCAGATAATAGCAACGCTTCTGCTGTGACGGATCTCATCGAGTGTGGGCCTTGATCTACTATAACTCCTTTGAAGAGGGGTGAATCTTTACAGCTGTGGCCATAAACTACATCTGCAGGGCTAGCTGATACCCTAGGACCAGCCTGGACAATCGGACACAGAGGAAAAGGAGTGTCAGAGGGTGCAGTAGTGAATAGGGCGAAAGGGAGGTGTCGGGCGGGCACAGGGTGTGATTCTCAGGAAAGAGCAGCGCAGATGGGGGGAGGTTTATTACCCATGCATAAGACAGAGAGCGGGGGTGACCACTGCCTGGGGGAGATGCTTGCGAGGGTGGGGAGCCATGCTAAGGATCGACAGCGTGCACAGAGTGGGTCTGGTCAAGGCATCTAAAATGGCTGCCGTGCACGACAAAAGTGTGGCATTTGAAAAAAGACAAGATGGCGCAGACAATGTTTTTCAACACTTCCTGATTTCCTTCGAATCGAACGTTAACAGACGTTGGGGCATATTACCAAAGTTAAGCGATATTTATCCCTAACGATGCATTGCAAAGATTTTTTTACCGTCAGAAATTATCGCAGATAAACCTTGCTATTATCAAAGTTTATCGCAAATACGATAAAAACCGACCGCAATGCATTAATATCGCTGAAAACTCAGCGATATTCATGCATTACCGAGCTAATCCTCTTAGCCATGTTATCCACCTCCCATAGGATAACATGGCTAAGAACTGCTCAGGGCAGCTGTTACTTTTTGGAGATATTCGCGCTTATCTCGAATATTTCCAAAAGTTGATAATAGGAGATAGCGATGTTAGCGACTGTTTCCAGTCGCTAACATCTTGGCATGCCCACTTTGCATGTCATTAGTGATAAATATCACTCACATGCAAAGTGGGGCCCAAGATGGTCGCTATCTCCTACTAGCCGTCGCTAACTGGTGTTAGCAACAGCTAGGTAATACAGATATAATTTTATCTCCGCGAAGCGGAGCGCTGTTACAGATATATATCTTGTTTTTGAACGTTAATTTCTCAAAATGCACTGAAGCACATATATTGAGACCTAGCAAAGGCACATCGGGCTACCAGTCCCTAATATTTTACCAAGTTTCGTGCAAATCCATTCAGCCGTTCGATTATTATTATTATTTATTTTTTTTGCCCCGCGGGGCCCTTTTAAAACCTCCACATCAAACCTAGGGGATCAGCGAGGATCTACTATGCCCCCTTATGGTCATTTGCCCCTTCGCTTTGGCCTCCTCTTGTCTCTCGATCCTACCGAGAGACAAGATGGCGGCCGCTACGGACTGTTTGGAATGTTTACAGACACCGGAGAGCCAATCAGCTTCGCTTCGCAAAGCTCCGTAACGCGAAAAGTACGCGAAGCGGTGCGCTGTTACAGATATATATCTTTTTTTGAACGTTAATTTCTCAAAATCCACTGGAGCACATATATTGAGACCTAGCAAAGGCACATCGGGCTACCAGTCCCTAATATTTTGCCAAGTTTCGTGCAAATCCATTCAGCCGTTCAATTATTATTTTTATTATTTTTTTTTGCCCCGCGGGGCCCTTTTAAAACCTCCACATCAAACCTAGGGGGTCAGCGAGGATCTACTATGCCCCCTTATAGTTATTTCCCCCTTTGTTTTGACCTCCTCTTGTCTCTCGATCCTACCGAGAGACAAGATGGCGGCCGCTACGGACTGTTTGGAATGTTGACAGACGCCGGAGAACCAATCAGCTTCGCTTCACAAAGCTCCGTTGCGCGAAAAGTCCGCGAACCAGAGCGCTAACCGGTCCGCTGTTACAGATATATATCTTTTTTTAAACGTTAATTTCTCAAAATCCACTGGAGCACATATATTGAGACCTACAAAAGGCACATCGGGCTACCAGTCCCTACAATTTTGCCAAGTTTCGTGCAAATCCATTCAGCCGTTCGGGCTAAAAGTGAGGCCAACCGCCCTATGGAAAACTCAATGTTAAAAACACGTTTTGGGACCCCCCTTTTTTCTCGGCCCCCACTGGACGAACCCCCCCCAAATTTTCAAGGGCTGCTCAGAAACAAAATGTGCCATTTTCCTGAAAATTTCAGCCGATTCCGTCCACAAACGCCAAAGTTATTAGACAGAATTTTCAAAAAACCCATAGAGAAAAAATCCTAACTATATATACCTACTGGCTATCGCCAGTAGGTAATATATATATATATATATATATATATATAAGAAAGGCAAAACAGGGTCCTTCTGGGATTCATACTCCCGAGTCAGGTGGCGCCCATAGTTCGGCGGACCACAAAAGCCGAATTAGAATATTGATCCAAACTTGCTTCACAGCAAAAAAGTAGCGCACTCAGGAAAAGTTCAGCAAAGATGATTTATTATCAGTACCCACGCTACGCGTTTCGACACAGCTTGTGTCTTGATCACACGTGAACCACCCAGGTCAGTGTGGCTTGATATGCACAACAGTAAACATGGAAGAGGTAACTTAGGAAAACAGTGTATGTAAACAACATAAATGTTCCGCCATTTTGTAATGGTGTAAACAGAGTAGATAATATCTACTTAAATCAAAGATAGGCGTTTACACAAGCCCATCTGCTAGCTATACATGTGAACATCAGATGTAAGCATAACAGGAATAAATTAATAAATTGCAATGTGCTACGATGGAAACATCAGTAATACCATTCTTTACTAGGTCAATGCCTAACATAAATGAAACTATCGTTCCTTGTAAATCACAAAGCAGGTCATACTTGTGAAACCTCACATGCAATCTCTTTCTCTCATACATATTCACTGAAAAAAACATAGGTTTTACAGATGTTATAGTTAGAAATTAGCATTTAAAAAACCTTTGAAATTCACTGAAAAAACCATAGGTTTCAGGGACATTATAGTTAGCTGGACATTTCACTTGTACCAAAACAGAGCAATTCCACCGTTTTAGTTAGTTCAGTTAACTGTAACTCGCGCACCCGCAATGCAATGCTCATGACATCACATATTACATAATTCATGACATGGTCAGTGACATCACTGATGACATCACTGACGGCATCTCAAATGACATCACTGATGACGGACGACAACATCCAGTGACTGTGTGTTTCTGTAATTTCTAAATACATTTTGTATATATTCCAAGGTGTATTGAAGAATGAGTGGGTGTATAAGTGTCTGGATGGAGGATTTAGTAGGTGAGTGACTGACTGTATAAGTGAGTGATTAAATGTGTCTTACTGAATGCATCGGTTAGTGACTAATCTGTGTGAATGTCTGTATCAGTCTTGCTGCTGTTGTGCAAGCTGCTGCATGGGTTGGTCCGTAGCTACATTAGTGTCTATATAGGTTATTAATTGGTTGTATTAGTATTTTTTGAGGGAGATTGAGTGTGTATGTGGCTGGGTGGGAAGTGTGTGACTCTGTGCATAGATGTGTGAGTGGTTGATTCACTGGGTTTATGGGTTCAAGAGTGCATGTGGAAACAGCTGTATGGATGCACGAGTGTGTGTAATGGTGTGTTGGTGAGTGAATGAATGTCTCAGTGGTACATGTCCAAGTAACTACATATGGAAAAGACAGTGTATGTGAGAGTTGAAGTATATAAAGGACACTACATGATAGTCAGTGATTGTGAGACTGGCTGTATAGATGAGTGTGTACTTATATCACTAATTTTCATGTGGATGATGTAATCAGTGATGTCATCAGTGATGTCATTTGAGATGTCATCGTTGATGTCACTGACCATGTCATGTATGATGTAATATGTGACGTCATGAGCAGTGCATTATGGGTGCGCGAGTTACAGTTAGCTAAACTAACTATAACGGTGGAATTTCTCTGGTTTTGAAATCAGAACAAATGCAAAAGCATGTTTGGCAAAAACGCGTTGCACATCAGACATCAACATCCTGTATGAAATAAGATAAATATAACATTAAAACAGGAAAATCGTGTCAATCCAAAATAAATGAGAATGCCACAAAATGTATTGGCCAAAGGCTGTAGACAAATTAATAACATCCAGAGGTGTGCAAATGCAAGCACCTGAGAGAAACAATTACAGCAATAAATGACTGGATTCAAGTCAAACTCCGGAATAAGCTTCTCAAAGGAAGGGAAGGAGGGAGAGGAAGGGCGAATCAATTACCAGGAGACACGAATCCCCTGCAAACCAAGCGAAGTGCCAGGCAGGAGAGAAAGTGACACAGTAACCAGGCAAAATACCACCATGGCCACTAAATGTAGAAAATACCTACAGTGAAATACACTGAGGAACAACTACAGTGCAGACACATGAAAAAACTCTTCTTACTTGCATATAACGTCCCAAAACCCATAAAGCAGTCCAAAACCTTCTAGATGAAAGCCCAAAATGGGCGTGCTCTTAAGTGATGATGAAGAAATAACATTCAAGGGGCTGGAGCAAAAGTGCTGTGACGTGACCCAGTCCCCACCTTTACACCTATAGGGAAAAGGAACAAGATGTAAAATAACATGATAACAAGTATGTATGCACAGTAATAAACAAACAACCATGGAGATGTACAGAAGACGAAAGAAATAAATAGCATAAATACAGGCAGATCAACGGTATCAACAAAGTACACAGATCAATGGGGTTAGTTATCTTTGAGATGAACCGAGAGTTCCTCATCAAAGTTAAGCCCCCCCGGGGTCTTGGTCTAGAAATTAATGATATGTTTAGATTCCTCCTGTCTCAACTTGAGAACTCTGTTACCACCCCTGGGGTTCTTGTTGATCTGTTCTAAGATGAAGAATTTCATGAGTGCAGGATTGGAGAAATGGTACTCACTAAAGTGTCTAGCCAGGGGATATCTTACATCACATTGGACTATGGCACGATAGTGTTCCAATATGCGTTTTTTGGCCTGGGCAGTTGTACTCCCAATGTACCAAAGTTCACAAGGGCAAACTATCACGTAGACTACAAACATGGTATTACAGTTGAGAAATTGGGTTGTAGTGTAGTTCCTATTTTCCCAATAGGCTCTGCGCATTGGAATAATACCTACAGCAGTAAAGGCCTAGACCAGACGTTAACTAGGTCTACTACTGTCGATACTAGACTTAAGTTTTGGGTTTGCCAGCGTAGCTCAGAGTTCGCTAGAAACTTTCTCGAATGTTCAAGGAGGAATTAACTTCCCTGATTAGACAAGAAGGGATTTAGTTTCTGACAACCATAGAACATGACAACTTTGCTCTCCCCTAATCAAGAGTCAATCTCGAGAGTCGTGTGAGCACAAGGCAATTATTTTACTCAGTCAGTACGTGTATTCTTAGTCTCATCAGATTGTAGAGAAAAGGAGGAGACGGGCGTGTTCAATAAAAAGGTGTTATTTATTGATCAGTCTCTTTTCTCGTACAAGAGAAATGGATCGATATTATTGCAATACTTATAGTTAAGTAAAGTGCATACATTAAAAGCAATAGTATAAAATAATACTGTAAAAACATTGATATGGTTTCTGAGCCATATGATGTTTAAAATGATTAAAATATATTTACATACACATATACATTTGACTAAACGTACTCAACTGGTGTTTCTAAATACGCCTACCCCGTGTACCTGACCTAAGTCTAATGCATGGGCGGGAATAGAAAGTTACAGTTTAAGTTAAGTTTGTTTTAGCCAAGTGAATAACTAAAGAATTCTCTGTGAGGGGTTATTCAGTTCTGTACCTGGAAGTTAGGATGAATGAGGAATGGTATCTCTTTCTCTGCTCTCGATATTCCAGGCTGCCTGCGAGGGCTGCCCAGAAGCGCCGGTGCTGGGTCTCTCGGCTTGAGATAGCAGCGCGTCTCTCAGCGCGTCAGGAAGGCGGGGCTGCTGCCAGCGGGGTCTGCTCCTGCTCTCGGCTTCGGCAAGTGTGGCTGCTCCGTCTCGTCACCACGCGTGTGTTTGCATAGGGCAAGATCGGCAATATTTATACCTTAAAGGTGCCGAGATTGACGTAAGGATGGACATAGATACGTCAATAAAGATGTCATACGACTTGCTCGTTAGCACATTCTTTACTAAAGTTCTCTGTGAAATCAAAACAATGGCCGCACGGATTTTCCAGGTTGTCATAGGTTTGATTTGTTATGAGAACGTCGTATGCCTTATCAGGGGCTGGAGGAATGTCGCTTGTCTAATTAGATCTCAAGCGTTATGACCTAATCAGATAACACGTTCCTGTGCCGTAGTGTGACTGCGTCAGATAACGGTATCTGCATCATGGGGGCTTTTCTTGCCTCATGGGCTGACTGTTAGTTAACTTGATAGTTAGTTTAACCAGAATAGGGTCAGGAATAGGGGGATTGATTCAGAACCTATAGGAATACATGACACCCACTCCACGCTAACTATGGTCATATTTACTAATCTATGCATAGGATAACATAGTACAACATACTATAGAGTATAGTGTATACCTTACCACCCCAAAATACATAAAGGCATTTTGAAATTTTTAAATATACTGAAAAATTGCAGTCATATATATTGTATGCACTTAAGCTATGAATTAAACGCTAAAGTAAACACGCATTTGTAGACATTATTGCTTATTTGGTATATGAGAAATACACATGAAATGGCTCTTAATATGGCTATACAGAAAGAAAGTTCGAGACCATTTCATCACATAATAAAATATTTGTGAACATCCCAGCGGGCAACTAAAGTTCATAAAGTATCTAAAAATAGAAATCTTAGTTCTCTAGGAATAGTTTCTTACTTTAAGCAGAAGATAAGTGTCCCAAAAAATTTGTGAAAAATAATTTGGGGCTGCTAAAAAATTGTTGTCCGTGAACTGGTGGGAAGAATTGTTCATGTGACTTTATTTTTAAAGTTGAAGGCCGAATTCAGGGAACGCCGTGTGCGAGCTTGCTCAAAAGTCTCTATTTCTGTTCCGGAGAGAACATCATATCATTAAGGCTTTCGAAAAAACTGTCAACAGCTTCATGGGAAAGTTCCACTAAGTCGGAAATAGGGGTAACCATGCATTCGTGCGCATGATTGTCTGCATTGACATTCTGTATCGCATTGCTGACAGAAGGTCGTACCTGATTAATGCTGCTTTCATCTTGAACTTCACTACTCTTCAATCGTAGTGGTGAAGATTCCAGGAATGCCGTCATCAGGATTGGCAGCCTTTGAGGGCAGCACAAAGCGTGAACCTTGGTAGGAACCAACAATGTATCCGCATCCACTGGCGCATCCGATTGTAGCGTCAGACAGGTGTCTAACACGCATTCTTCTCCGCATAGCAGACATCTCAATACAGGTAAAACACATCTTTGCCACATTGGTCGAAATGATAGAAACCAAGTCATGTTCAGGTCTCTAAGCCGGGATAGTCCCAGGATTTTTGATATCCGGTCCCGGTATCCAATGGCTAGGATTGTTTCTTCCATTGTCGCGAGAGTTTGATCTGTGACATGGGTTGCCATAACGAAAAATAAGGACTAAGAATAGGATTCCTGCAATTAGTCCCAGGATCAGGGGAAGTCCGCCAAAAATCGAATGGACGAAATCTGGAAAAATACCCAGTATGGCTTTGAATGGTGTTAATGCCATCGAAAATACTGTCTTAAATACCTTTGAGACCCCAGTGGTATCAGAAATATTTAAGATTTCGCTCAGGATTTCCGCGAAATGTACGGGGGAATTAGTTGATAATAATGTATGTATCTCTGCAGTCGTCCTTGCGACTTGTAGATCATACGTTTCTTTTGATGACGTGAGCCTTGTCGGCGTCTGAAGAAGCACTGTTTTCATTCTGCTTAAAGTATCTATTCGAATAGAAGTAATTTTTAAACTGGGCCATGCCCTTGCCTCCCTGTCTGGAAAGGAGCTGGGGAATAAAGAACGTCCACAGCACTTGACCTTCGCCGTCGTAGTGACTAGATAAGGAGTCCCGGGCATAAGACTACAACATCTGCGGTCTACAATAAGAATGTAACTCCCATTATAGAGTCTTTGAAAGAATGGTCCTATTTCGGTTGCAGGTGCGCCTTGCTGGTGACATGAAAGGTTGTATGAATTCCCTTCACAGGCTCCATGCAAACTAATTCCGTTACACAGAAGCGTGCCGCTTAGTGACATAGCACAATTGTTGCCACTAAGAAACACTTTCTGTCCTTTATTACTGACACATGCATGTGAATAGGGCAGGTTCCAAGTTGTTTTAAGGTACCCCTTTCCCAATTTCTCGTACATGCCAGCCTGTATATATTTTTGGCAGTATTGAAACCTGAAGGTTGAGATTGGAATATTTATGATTCCGTGGAGTATCCATTCACAGACAGGTCGTTCTGACATTGTCATTGGTAATCTTTCTAGTTTTTCAATGCTCAAGATTGTATAATCAGCACCCTTTTGCGCCATACCGATTTGTCTATCAGTAAGGTTAAAGATTTGGAATAGTGACGTTGTGTTGATTAAACGCCAAGGCACATAGCCTGAACGCAGATTTTACAACGTCCAGCCAAGCTGTACAATAGAACGCAATTGTGACTGACCATGTTGTAATAACAGTAAGTCTTGCGATAATATATCGATTGCTGACGACACAATGCTGTCCAAAGAAAAAATTCTGGAGGATGTGGTTCTGAAAAATATGGATCCGTAATAGTACCGGACTCGAGAATAAAAACTTCGTCGAAATAGGACGAATTTGGTATCAAAAGACCGGAAATGACGAGTACATCAAGCACATGTATTTTCAGTATATTCGAGTGACAATTTCACCTCGAAATCGTCATTTACCTTCTGATCCCTTAGTTGCATGTTGCCCTCTACATAGGCCTTAATCCAGTCGAATTTGATTCCACAAGGACACGTACTCCTTAATCGACTTCTTCCTGACCCCAGTACAAGTTAGAACCATTGCCCCAGGCCGAACTCGTTAGGTCAGTTCCCTCCCAGTGGCCAAGCAAGATAGTATCTAGGCCCAACTGGCCATAAAGCCATTTCAGCACGCACACCTGCCATATCTCGCTCACATCTTTCTTCACTCCTTTTCCTCACTTATTTTATGGTGGGGAGGTGACCATCTTTATTAGGGGTCCAGCGATATCTGATGAAATGTTGGGCCTTGCCGGATGATTTGTTATGGGTATCACGACGTGAAATATGTACATGTCATCATGACTCTGCTTTCTTTTTGTAATCAGTAACCATAAATGAAATACCGCGCACCCAAGGAATGTTTCGCCAAAGGGCAAATGTTATGTATAAGAAGAGAAGCCTAACTTTGTGAAAGTGTGCAGTCTCCTGAATATACTGGCATTGTACTTCTAGGACCCTGTCACCTTGGTTGCAGCCAATAAACTAATCTTTGACTTCACCTAGAAGACTCTGAAGTTTCTGTGGGTCTGACTCAGGAGAACCCGAGGTCTTTGGTGTGTTGATCCCCTGGCACCGCTGGGTTACCGGTTCGGTACCGGTTCCTAAAAACCCAGTACCTCATTTGGCGCCCAGCGTTGGAGCGATTCCAGTGGTACCAATCAGCCTGAAGATCGTGAGGAGCTTCGTGTGAAAATTCCGGAGGAGGGCCCACCACCTCATCGACCCCTGCATGTCGACGTGGTCCGAAGGTCTTTACTACGAGGTTCCCCGCTTCCCGACGGCTACAAGGACTGCTGCCCTGGCTATCGCCCTGATGTTGGACCCTTGACATTTTCGGTAGAGCGAAACGCTGAGACGAGTCTTCTGGTGAAGCCATCGATAATTTTCAGTTAAGTATAAGTGGAGCGTCTCCTAGTCCTTAGTTGGACTTACTTTGTGATATCTTAGAGATACATAAAGGTTTTTATTGGTTCTTGCAAGTACCATAACCGAAGGACTCGTGTTTTCACGAGCAATATCGTAATCGATAACTCCTTTGAAGTTTTGGAACTAGACTAGAGAAGAAGGATGCCTAGTCTTAGACTCGAGAATTTGTTTTGTCTTGGTAATAATAATAGGGATTCCCGATTGGAGGACTCATGTCCGGTTCCTCCAGTTGGAACTCCGACTTACGAGCTATACGTTAAACATGGGGTAGGCCCCATCGTTTACAACGAGGTATGGATTAAATACACTAGGAAAGACGGTGTTTTAAAATGGCCCCAATATGGTAGCTTTGATTCTGAAATCTTAGACAACCTTGAAGTTAAACTCTTCAAAAAGAAAGCCCGGCCGGCGATGTTTGACTCTTTCCGCATATGGCGCAAAGAAGCCAAACAAAAAGAAATTAAATTAGCTAAGAAAAATAAGAGAGAAGAAGGACTTTCAGTAATGCAAGCTGCCGTGCAGTTTAAAGATAATGAGGAAGAGCAGATAAATGAACAACTGCACAGGCAACGTAAAATGGCAATAGATAAGTGCTATCCAGTCTTGCCGTCTCTTCAGCAAGGGAAAGCAAAAGAGCGTGAAAAAGACCAATTAATGTCGCAATTGTTAACTTCGCCACCGCCCTATGCGCAGAATGCTACCGCACCCCCGCAACCTTTAGTTGCACAAGCTGCGCCTCTGGCTTTTCCACAGCACCCACCAGCTGTTCTTCAGCTGGCTCCTACTTCTTCGGTGCAGCCTCCTCTAGGCCCACCGACCACTTCTGTTGCTCCTGTGTTTTCTACGATCTTGCCTACTGTACTTTCTACAAATGCCCCTTCTGTGATTTTGCCTAGTACCACATCTATTATTCCTCATACCTCTTCTGCCATCTCTGCATCCGCTTTACCTCACCCCGTTCTTTCATCTGTTTGTTCTTCCGTTTCACCTTCCCTTCGGCAAAAAATGGCCAGTACTGTTACTAATCTTCTTTTACCACTTTTCGGGTCGCCTGCTACGACCCCTAACATAGGAAAAAGACAGTTGCGAAGTCAACTGCCCGATTATCAAGAGAGAGATTCCCTGAATAATTTAGCTCGGAAATGGGTCATGGACACTGCGAAATATGATTTACAGTCTGTCATGGAAGTTTTCCATCAATGGGAAACAGCGACACAGAGATATGTGTTCGAACAGATGTGTGTTTTTCTTTGCGAGGATTTAGAAGACAATGATCAGGATTGCCTCCCACAAGAGATGTGTCGTATAAGGTTTAAGTTTAGTCTGGGTATGATTGTAGGTCCCGATGTAGAAGAAGCAGTTGAAATGCTATTATCACATCGAAGTAAGGGAAGTAGTTCTGGGTCACCATCAGAATCTAGTGCATCTAGTAAGAAAAAGGCACGACAATACCCTATGAGAGAAGTTCCCCCACAGTGGAGAGAGGGTGACGCGACAGCTGTCCCACCTGTCCTGCCCCACTTTCACCGAGTATGGGTACATGTTCCATGGAAGCGAGCAGAAGTTTTAGCACTCAAACAAACACTACCAGATCCGCGTAAAAATCCTGCAGGGTACTATAAAGAATTGTCGCAAACTGCTGGGTCATGTATTATGAATTTAGCCGATATCGATATGTTATTCGGGAACGTTGTTCCACAGCCTTTATGGGGAAAAATTCGTCATGAAGATCATGACCAGGAATTAGGTGACACGTGGGCTAATATTACTGTTGCAGATGCACGACAAGTTGGTGGTGCAAAACCTGAGCCCCTGATAGCGGAACTACCTGGTAGAATAGTAGATTACATGAAGACGATAATGCCTGCGATACGTGTAAATTGGGATAAGTTATCTGCATGCAAGCAAAAGAAAGAAGAAACTGTGTCAGATTTCTTCACCAGATTTGAAGAAACATTAATTGATCACAGCGGTCAAGATATGACCACAGAAGGTGGTCAGAGATTGTTCGTCGATAAATTTGTGCACAATCTGTTTCCAGACTTGTGTAGAAAATTGAAAGATTCAGAAAGTTCTTGGGCAGTCTCATCTTCAGCCCAGATATTAGCTACCGCACAGTACTACGAGAATAGAGACAAGGATGAGAAAGATAAAGTAGAGAAGAAAACTAGAGAACTCAAAACGAAGGTTTTGCTACAGCAAGCATATCCTCCACGTGGTGGTGGTAATAGAAATAATAATGGTCCGAATCACTACCGGAACACTTTTCAGCAGCCGCAGAGAAACTTGCAGAGATTCGATTACAATCAAAACCGCGTAGGTCCCAATCAGTGTTTATACTGCAAACAAGAAGGCCATTACAAATATGACTGTCCTGCCCTGCCGCAACGTACAAGCGAGTTTTCTGGTGTACGAGGTCGTGGTAGTCAGCAAGCGCCCAGAGGTAGAGGGCGTGGAAACACCCCTCAGGACACACGTCCCCTTCCACCACAAAACTCTATGAACAGGTTTGACCAGCAAAATAACGTATCTGATAGGACAGCTCAATACTACGTCGATGAGTATTACACAGAAAATGAGCAGTGGGAGAATAACGATTGCTAGGACAGCCTTAGACGAAGAGAGGGAGTTGTTTCAGTTCCAGTAGATCAGAGTGGACCTTACGTTGAGGTGATTACATCGGGTGTGTCAGAACCTTTTCTGTTGGATACTGGTGCTACAAAGAGTTCTATTATGCACTCCAAACTCCCTGGCGCACCTTTGTCTGGCAAAATGAACGTTTCCGTAGGTTTTTCTGGCGCCCCGGTTAGAAATCCGATTTCTGACCCTTTATCTCTTTCTGTTGGTCCTTGTGAATTCGAAGCACCCCTTATTTTGACAACAGGTTGTGGTGAAAATTTGCTAGGATTAGATTTGCTGAAAAGATTGTATGCGACTTTGTACTGTTCTCCCTCAGGAGTACAACTGACTTTAGGTAAGAAAGTGGTCTCTCCCATGTATTTGTCGAGAAATACGCTTCCAACAGAATTGACACTTCTTCCGGATATTCTTTGGGCTACTGGTCCGAATGATGTAGGTCTTTTAGAAATTCCACCGTATGTTGTAACATTTAAGTCGAATGTCAAAATGCCACGAATTCCCCAATACAGAATATCCAATGAGGGCGAAAAAGCTTTGCTAGCGATTGTTTACGAGTTGATTGAGAAAGACGTAATTGAGGAAACACGAGGCAATGTTTGCAATAGTCCTGTTCTGCCTGTTTTAAAACGAACTGACCCTTCTCAGCCACCTGTGTACAGATTTGTGATTGATCTTAGGGAGGTAAATAAGATAGTGGTGCCACAATTCCCAGTTGTCCCCGACATTACAACATTATTGACTATGATTCCAGCATCCGCATCATGGTTTTCGGTGATTGACCTGAAGAATGCTTTCTTCAGTATCCCGATTGCGGAGGAGAGCAGGGATATTTTTTCCTTTAGTTTAGGTGGTCGCAGTTTCCGCTTTAAACGCGCTCCTCAAGGCTACTGTGAGAGCCCCTCAATATACAGTCAAGCTCTGAAAAGTCAGCTTGACGCAATGGTTTTGCCCAAAGGTTCCACTCTAGTACAGTACGTGGACGATTTGCTCATAGCTGCGGATACTGAGAAAATATGTAAAATGGCCACGTTGGCACTACTGCGTCATCTATGTGATCTACATCACAAGGTGTCACTTTCCAAGCTCCAATATTGCCGACAAGAAGTGACCTACTTAGGTCATCTCTTATCGAAGGAGGGAAGGAAACTGACCCCAGAAAGAATTCAGGCAATAGCGAAATTAAATGTGCCAAGAACGCAGAGAGAAGTACGCGCTTTCTTGGGCATTACATCGTACTGTAGACAGTGGATTCCAAATTTTTCGTTATTAGCCAAACCCTTATTGGCACTAACGTGTACAAATACACCCAATCCCATTCCTTGGTCCGATGAGTGCCAGAAAAGTTTTCTCGAATTACGCACAGCATTATGTTCGGCCCCTGTGTTAGGTAACCCCAACTACAGTAAGCCTTTCACATTATATGTCCACGAGAAGGAGGGCTGTGCATTGTCTGTGCTGACTCAGTTATACGGAGATAGACAACGGCCATGCGCCTATTTTTCGTCAACTTTGGATCCAGTAGCACGAGCATTGCCAAGTTGTCTAAGGGCCACAGCGGCAGCAGCTGTTTCTATTCGACAGTCTGCAGGCCTAGTAATGAATAATACACTAATTGTGATGGTTCCGCATGCAGTAGATACATTGTTAAATAGGACCAAGACACAGCACTTAACTAGTGCTCGACTGTCCAGTTATGAATTGACGCTACTAGCGAGCCATGTGCACATCAAAAGATGCAGTACTCTGAACATAGCCACATTGTTACCAATTGCTGAGGAATCGGATGCTTCAGAAAAGCACGATTGTTTCCTCAGGACGGAGGAGGAGACCAAAGGGAGAGTTGATCTATCCGATACTCCTCTCGCCGAAAGTGATGGTACATTATGGGTGGATGGTTCATGCTTTAAACTCCCAAATGGTAACGTGACTACAGCGTATGCTGTCACAACTCTGCACACAATCGTTAAAACTGCGCGAATACCACATGGTTCGGCTCAAGCCGCCGAACTCGTGGCACTGACGAGAGCATGTGTGTTATCAAAAGGAATGAAAGTGACTGTCTATACCGACAGCCAGTATGCTTTTGGAGTGGCTCACAGTTTTGGTCGATTGTGGAGAGAACGTGGGTTCCTGACTTCGCATGGAGCTAAGATTCAGCATGGTCAGTTGGTGAATGAGCTTCTTGAATCGCTGACGTTGCCCCTGAAAGTAGCAGTTGTAAAATGTAGTGCACACAAGAAAGTGATCGATGATGTTGGTAGTGGAAATGCATTTGCTGACGAAACTGCTAAAGAAACGGCAAAGAATGTGATGAGCCGAATGTATGTTGCGAGCCCAGAAAGATGGACTGGTGATGTTGGAATGTGTGAAGACACGATAGAAAGTGTGAAGTCCATCCAAGCTGAGGCCACGGAGAAAGAGTTAAGCATGTGGAAAGAAAGTACAGGGAGAATGGATGTAAATGGTTGTTGGATTGAATCGACAGAGCAACAAAGATGGATGTTACCCGATGCGTATGTGCCTGCAGTGGTTACAATGGCTCATGGGATGGCCCATATCAGCGCGAAAGGGATTTGCGAGTTGTTGGCCCCAGTGTGGAAGAATTCAGGGATTCCCAAGTGTGCAGAAAATGTTGTCAAGAATTGCATGGTATGTCTGAAGCACAATCCTGGTAGGGGAACTCCAACTCCAGCTGGTCATTTCGCACCTCCTACGTATCCGTTCGAGGTTTTGCAGCTAGATTTCATACACATGGAGAGGTGCAACAACTTAAAATATGTGCTCGTGGTTGTTTGCGCCTTCTCAAGGTGGGTAGAAGCCTATCCCCTAAGGGACAATACTGCCTTGTCCACAGCGAAAGCCCTTGTGAAAGAGTTCTTCCCCAGGTTCGGAATGCCTAGAATGGTCTGGTCGGACAACGGAAGTGAATTTGTGGGTAGTGTGATGAAACGAGTGTGTGAAGGGCTAGGCATTAGTCAGAAGTTCCACGCTGCAAATCACCCCCAATCAGCTGGATTAGTGGAATGTTACAATGGCACGCTTAAACTTAAATTGGCCAAAATCCAAGCGAGCACGGGTCTTAAATGGCCCGACGCTCTACCCTTAGCACTCCTATCCACCAGAATGACTGTGCATTCGCGAATGAAACTCAGCCCCTATGAAATAGTCTTTGGTCGGCCAGCCAACATATGGGGAGTGCCTAGGCCCACGAAGTTTAGCGAGCTGCAACACCCCATTTTGCTCGACTATCTGTATGAATTGACGGGTAAATTGCGTGTTTTATATCAACAGGTCCACAACACCTTGCCTCCGGTTTCCGAGACACCAGGTCACTCCATTGACCCTGGCTCCTGGGTCCTGGTCAAGAATTTCCAGAGAACAAGAAACGACCAGCCCAGATGGACCGGACCGCACCTCGTCCTCCTGTCTACAAGGTCAACTGTTAAAGTGGAGGGGAAGGCCAATTGGGTCCACGGGATCCATTGTAAGAAAATACCCTTCCCTCTGCCACATGACCAATGGGTCCGGACAGGAGGCACTGACTCAAAGCGCACAACTGATGAACGCGTAGAAGAAGCTAAACGCGATTGTGACAGTAAGAACATTTTTCAAGAAACTACGCCGCCATCAGAACAATTGAACTCTGTGGAACCTGAGCTACTATTTCCGGACCAGACAGCACCCGGGAAAAGACGCTATAATTTCCGACCGAGAAAAACAGACTAAAGTAAAAGTGATTCATTTTTTGATCCGAGAGAAAAACCTGTGGACTAATAAAATCATGAGTTTTTTCCTTCCAAAATGCTATTTTGAAAATGCAGATTCTCCCATCTAGGTAACTTGCTTATTTTTGTTTTTTCGAACCGCCATCCGGGTTCCGCTGCTAGGGTCGCGGTTGACTAAAGACTTTTGGGTGCAGCTGACAACAATAGGTTGCCGGTTCCAGTTGGTCGAAGGGAGCCACCCTAGACTGACGGAAGCATCCTTTAGCAGAAACAACCTACCGCCGCGGGCAGCACCTTAGAGAGGATGGAGTTTCCTGATGTGGAGAGAACTGCCAGACAAATGAACTTTAAGCAGAGACTTTTGAAAACAATGAGAAAGAAAATTTTTATAATGATGTGTATTTTTATGATATTTAGCGTAATGGTGTTTTTGATAAGCTATGCTTTATTCTCTTTTCATGTGACATTCACGCCTACTACATCGCCCATACCTCCCCCTACTGTTTCCTCTCATTCTTTCCACTCTTTGCCTGACCACGAATCAAATAGGAGATTAGAATTCATTAATAACTCCTTCATTCAGCTATTACACCAACACCAACTTGTAATGAACACAACCAACTGTTGGGTGTGTGGTCTCATGCCCCACACCACGGATAGAGGTATCCCCTATTTGGTCCTGCCATTTAGTCACAATGGGTCAGTATGGGCATATAGGACAATGTTCATATATGCACGAGAAATCCAACCCCTACGTTCTGTAAAAGACAACCTCAAGACTAGCGCTCTAGTGAAGGGTATAGTTGACATGATCAAGGAAGTGACTTCTTACGAAGATACCCCAGACGATGAGATACTTGCATATGTAGGTTGGAATGTGACCGGATATGGCACTACACTAAGTGAGAAACAGCAAGCCAAGAGATCGTCCCCTATCTGGATCGTACCCCATCAAGGTCACCTGTGTCTGCAAGGTATTGGTAGGAATCCCAGAGCTCAGCTAGGGAAGAGTGTCTGCACAGAAACGTATGTTTTTGGATCTCAGACTTCCCCTGCCTTTTTGGCCGCAAAGGGTACTTATTTCATCTGCCACGATAGAGCCTATACATGGTTGCCCCCTGACTTCTCAGGCTCATGTTTTGTTTCATTCCTGTTACCTCCCACCTACACAGCAGCGGCGGATTACCATCGGACAAGGGTAGTTAGAGGTGTTTTGAGTAAAGAAGACACTGCGGGTCAAGAATTTGGTGACTTTGCAATGGGTATTCTGCCGTTCTGGGGAGCCATGGTTAACAGCAGAAACATAAGGCAATTGACAAGGGTAGTTGAATCCACCGTGATTGAAACTGCCGCTGCCCTTAGTAATCTGACTGCTGAGCTCCAGTCGGATCGACTGATGACCCTTCAGAACCGGGTCGCTTTGGATGTAATACTTGCGGACCGGGGTGGGGTATGCAAATTGATCCAGTCCAGTTGTTGCATTTTTATTCCGGATAATGCTCCAACAGTGTACAGGGCCATCTCCAAACTACATAAGATTTCCGAATCTATCCATGTGGACAAAGGAGATTGGTCATTAATGGGATGGTTCTGGGGGCTGATATCTGCCTGGGGATTGAAAATTCTGATGGTCATTGGGATGGTCTTAGCCATTCTTTTCCTGTTCTGTCTATGCATACAGTGTGCTCCTGCAATATGTGGCCTCTGTGCTACATCATGTGTAAGGAAGCCTGTGTCAAGACACGAACTCAGCACTAGAATGATGTTGCAGCAACACCTCAATGACTTTATGAATATAGATCTGGACTCAGATTAACATGAGGATAGATTAATTGCCTATGTAAGGGCAAAAGGAGGGTCTGTGGTTCTGAAAAATATGGATCCGTAATAGTACCGGACTCGAGAATAAAAAAATTGTCGAAATAGGACGAATTTGGTATCAAAAGACCGGAAATGACGAGTACATCAAGCACATGTATTTTCAGTATATTCGAGTGACAATTTCACCTCGAAATCGTCATTTACCTTCTGATCCCTTAGTTGCATGTTGCCCTCTACATAGGCCTTAATCCAGTCGAATTTGATTCCACAAGGACACGTACTCCTTAATCGACTTCTTCCTGACCCAAGTACAAGTTAGAACCATTGCCCCAGGCCGAACTCGTTAGGTAAGTTCCCTCCCAGTGGCCAAGCAAGATAGTATCTAGGCCCAACCGGCCATAAAGCCATTTCAGCACGCACACCTGCCATATCTCGCTCACATCTTTCTTCACTCCTTTTCCTCACTTATTTTATGGTGGGGAGGTGACCATCTTTATTAGGGGTCCAGCGATATCTGATGAAATGTTGGGCCTTGCCGGATGATTTGTTATGGGTATCACGACGTGAAATATGTACATGTCATCATGACTCTGCTTTCTTTTTGTAATCAGTAACCATAAATGAAATACCGCGCACCCAAGGAATGTTTCGCCAAAGGGCAAATGTTATGTATAAGAAGAGAAGCCTAACTTTGTGAAAGTGTGCAGTCTCCTGAATATACTGGCATTGTACTTCTAGGACCCTGTCACCTTGGTTGCAGCCAATAAACTAATCTTTGACTTCACCTAGAAGACTATGAAGTTTCTGTGGGTCTGACTTAGGAGAACCCGAGGTCTTTGGTGTGTTGATCCCCTGGGATCGCTGGGTTACCGGTTCGGTACCGGTTCCTAAAAACCCAGTACCTCAAGGACAGAGTCATTAACCCATTGTCCACTATAGAAAGTGATTTTTCCAATTTAATACGGTCAATTTCCCGTATTCTCTCTGCTGTTTCAATTTGAGTAACCTTCCAGGCCTCATTGTATGCTGCATATACAGAGGCTGCTATGAAACGCTTTTGACGCTGTTTGCGTGGTCCCATTATGAAATCACGCAAGTCAGCACCATCAGTAAGTAAAGTTAGGTGTTGCTTAATTTCGGGCAGTGTGGAAGTTTGTAGCCACTGAAGGCATAATTTGCCCACACTGTAGGTTGTTATTATCCCTGGGTGATGTCTTTGGGGATATCTAGGGTCTGGCCTGGTCATTTTGAAACCCTGTGTTTTATTCAGGAATCTATCTTGACAGTTATTTGTATCTGTGGGCCAGATCAACCATTGTTTCCAATCAGGATGTGTTCTGTTTTGGTTTAATATATGGTTTACGTCTATCTCTTCATCTGTATCAGAGTCATTGCTAAACATTATTGGCTTTGGAATAGACGGTTTATTTAAATCTTTGATTTTGGCTAAGCCAAGACAGGTGGTTTGTTGAACAGTGTCATTTAAAAATATCATTTGTTCTGGGATCATGCAGGCTCTAAACAAAGCTTCTATACCCTGTACTTGCCAATCTTTTGTACCCCAAACACTTTTCAAATCAACATTTTTGTCCCAATAATCAAATCCAAAAGTATTCATTTTTTCGAAGAATGAATCTGAATATATCAACTTTGTGTTGGTTATCATGGTTTTCATCCCTGTCTTGTTTGACATTTTATAATAAAATGTTTCAGCATTACTTGTGTTAAAACCTGAAAAATATGAATATTTGTCGTAAACAGTTCTTGAGCTCCCTTTTGGAGGTGTTGCACAATGTTCCCATTGATTATAATTTAAAACATTTCTAGGTTGTGCAGATTTATGCAAAAAATGATTACCATAGTGGTTATAGCAATACATACTATCATAATTTGTAGAACCTTGCAAATAATCATGTTTTGTAAATTTAGCAGACATTACTAGATCAGACATCATGTTGTTAATGCTTTCGAAGTCCCAATCATCAGCAAATGAGTTTGGTTTTGCAAAGTCACTCAAGGAGATCTTGATTTGGTGTGGATATTTCAGGATCTCGACCGGACCATAAATTTCATAGTCAGTGTTGTCCCAGGCTACCCCACCAGGTATCGGATTGGCTGTGAAGTTGGCTGACGAAAGTTCTCTTTTCTCGACGTGTGAAGATGTGTGTGGTTTGAGGACCAAGTTGATGTTCTGGCTTGCTGTGTCCATTTTAGCATATTTTCCCTCAATGGAGCGTCCCAAAGTAAATACCATGATGAGCCAAAGTATGAGGATAAATGCACCAAAACCCACCCAAAATTCAATCCATGGAGAAATCAGATATGTTTCTTTCAGTTGTTTCAAAAGTTCCTTAGCTTTGTCTTTAAAGGATTTTGATGATGGCTGTGTCTTTGATTCACTGAAGCCTTCAGAGGAATCATCGAAGTTGATGAAGTACCCGGATGCAGTTCTGTCAATTGTTCCAATTGCTTCAGGATTTTTGTTTCTTGCATTGTCATTTGGTACGTCATTGTAGATTGGTGTGTCTCTGCTAAATGTTTTTATTTGGGTTGTCAGAGGTCTGAGTTCTATTGCATTGTTGCATATTCCTTGTTGTTCTTCTGTAGGCGTGTCGAATGTGATGAGCCTCTTTGTTAGGACCTCTGTACTGGTAGCAAACCTTGGTGTTCTGCTACTTATTGGGAGTCCACTTGGCCTACTGTTTGTTATCGGCCACATGTTGTGGTTTTACCAGGTCGATGGATACAACTCTGTTCTCCTTTTGACCAGCAAGTGGCGGTAGTACAACTGATCTTGTCCCGTTGACAGACAAGACAGGAACTGCTTTTCTGTAAGAAGGCCCAAATTCCTTCTTTACCGCGATCTTCTCCCTGACTAGATCCCCGACTTTTGGAATCCAGACAGGTCTTGCTGGGACAGGTGGTGATTCTTCAGTGGTTGTTGGCTGTTGTTTCAACTGTATGTTGCTCAGGTCTTTTCTTGTTTTGTTTAAGTCCTGCAAAATAGCCAAACGGTCTTTGACATCAAAGCTTTTTTCTTTAACCACTGAAGTCTGACTATCAAGGTCAGAGATTATCATTCTAGTTCCAAATAATAATTCGTACGGACTGAATCCCTTCAGAGAGTTTCTTGGCAAGTTATTTAGACTACGTTGGACACTTATTAGATGTTTGACCCACCCAGCTCCCGAACTTAATACCTTTGCCGTTATAGATTGCTTTATGTCACGGTTTTTTCTTTCAACAATTCCGTTCCCCTCAGGGTGAAATGGACAAGAGTACCGCAATTGCACGCCCATGCTGACCATGGCCTCCTTATAAGCCCGAGAGCTAAAAGCAGGACCATTGTCCAAATGCAGCATGCCAATTGCGTATGTGCCGATAAAGACTCGCAAATCTTTTATAACAGTTCTGGCGTCAGCCGTTCGCTGGGGCCACATCCATATGAATCTCGTGCATGAATCCACTGCGACCAAGATATATTTATAGTTACCATCCCTTTGTAAGGGACCGCAGTGGTCTAGATAAACACAGGCTAATGGTTTATCCGAGATTAGAAGGGGCGTCTGCGCTGGACGTCTCACCGTTGATACTTTAATTTTTTGACATATTTCACATGCTAGAACATAGTCCCTCGTTTGTCTTCTCATTTGTGGCCACCAGTATCTCTGTTTTAATAATGATACTGTGGCTGAGACGCCAGCATGAATAGAAGCAAGCCCTTCGTGTGCCGCTATTATTAGTCCTAACCTATGTTCCATGTTTGGAATTGCCCTATCCCCCACTCCAGGGATTCGAGCAAAAGGAACATTGTTTGCATCGGATATGTATGAGTATTTTACTGGAAAGCCTTTAGGGAGTGGTTCTATCGAATCCTTTTCTGAAGCGCTGACAGCTTGTAATATTTCGCTGTCTATTTTTGTTTTTGACCGGGTGACGGCAGCTACGGAAGCCGTTTGCACAGCTGCCTTCGCGGCCTCATCAGCCAATGAATTCCCTGCAACGTGAACGCCATCACGTTGATGACTCAGTGTATGTATCACGTGAGTCTTTGGTAGTTCTTTTTGTAAAAGAGCTACTTGTTCCCAGAGCATTTTATGCTTGATTGTGCCACCTTTCGCATCCTTGAAACCGTTCTGAAGCCAGATCTGCAAGTATTCATTGTAAGACTGAACGCAATAATACGAATCACACACTATGAGTGTGGGGAATTCTCGATCGGTATTTTCAAGCGCCATCTTGAATGCTAGTAGTTCAGCTCGCTGAGCTGTACAATCTCCTAGGGATTGTGTTTTAGTGAGGGTTGGTTTAAATTTCCCTTCGTGCCAACGACCTTTAACAATCGCGCACGCAGCACTGTAAGCTTGTTTACCCCCTACTGCGGGTTGTGCTGATCCGTCTGTATATATTATACAGCCGTAGTGATCTAGAGGCAGAATTTCGGTTGGCGGAGGACATTCAAATTCATATTGGAGAAATTCTTGTGTTTTTAAGTAAGGATCAAATTCGTACACCACGTCTGTTGCAGCAAGAGAGTTAGCCCATTGTATCCATCTTGGATGGAGTGCTTTAGCATTTGGAATGCTTGCCTTTGTTACCGCCTCTAAGGCTGGTATTGGTGTTACGATTACTATTCGTTTACCTTGTGCCAGAGCTCGTTCTTTTGCTATAGCTGTCTGTGTTGCTGTAAGAATTTTTTCCGTTGGGCTAAATTTCATTTCAGCCTTAGTGTACAAGTGTGATTTGAATGCAATTGGTACCTTTTCTCCTTCATTAGAAGTCAGGTATGTGAATCCGCATCTCTCTGGGATGACTCGAATCACAAGATTGCGTGTGTTATCACGTGTTTCTAATTTTGTTTTAATTAGCATGTCTGTTTGTAAGGATCTCAAAATTTCTGTGTGTGTTTGAGTCCAATTGGATCTTTTAAAGTCTGGTTTAATTAGATCATAAAGGGGTTTGACCCTTTCTGCGTAATTTGCAATGTATGTTCTTCCGAAATTTAGGAAGCCTAGAATTGACTGTAGGTTTTTTAGTGTTTTAGGAGCTTGGATTACGGCACATTTCTCTAGGAAATTGTCTGCCAGGCTTTTACCTTCACTTGATAACTCATATCCTAAGAATAGGACTGTCAGATGGGCAATTCTGGACTTTTTAAAGTTGAATTTGTAACCCTCTGCTGCGAACCCAAGTATTATGGTGTTCACTCTTTTCAAGTGAGTGTCCAAGTCATCATCTGTTAAGTAAATGTCATCGACATAAGATAATGCTTCATTATCATATAGCTGTAGTAATTCTGTTACTCTCGCTGAGAATACCCCCGGGCTGTTCTTGTACCCCTGGGCTAACCGACAGAATTGTTTTTGAGTGCCATTTACTGAGAATGCAGTTAAATATCTGCTCTCTGGTGCTATGTTTTGACAAAAGAATCCATTGGAGATGTCCAAGGTTGTTTTGTATTTTTTGCGCACTATGTTATTCATTAGTGCAGCACTGTGTGAGTTTTGCACTGCAAAGGTTTTGCAACATGTGTTAAGGTGTCGGTAATCCAAAACTAGACGATATGAATTGTCTGGTTTGGAGACCGGAAACAAAGGGTTGTTCATTTGTGAGGTGCAAGTTTCAATCACCCCCTGGTATTCTAGCTGATCTAGTATTTCATTTACTTGTTTTTTAGCTTCTTGCTTAATTGGGTACTGCCTTTGTGCAGTAGGTTGTGATTTTAACTGGATTTTGTGAGGAGGAGAATCCTCATCCCATCCTACATGATTTTTATATAAAGCAGGTGCTAAGGCCACTGCCCACTTTCTAGCAAGTGTGTATTTTTTATGAATCGGGATTTGATTCGAGAAGGCAGGCATAATTACTTCTTCGCCATGAGGGCACTCCCTGACAAACTCTGGTGGCCAGTCTTTTTCAGCTAGAAGGATATCATAGCCCTTGGAGAGGTTATCCCAAAATAGTCCCCTTATTTTCCTAGTCTTATCTCCCTCTATACGTAATGTTATCTCGTATATCTTGTGGGGTTTGCTAACTCTGGTGTCTGCAGTTTCCACTTGAAGGTATTCATTCGTGTCCACTGTCTCCAGATGATTCATAAGGACTTTGCGAGCTATGCTCACCTCTGCTGCGCTGTCTAGCATTGTCTGAGCCCATTCTCCGTTTTTCAGTTGTGTCCTCAGTATTCTCGGCATTTTTAACTACCTTGATACTGGCTACCTTCTTTTTTGGAAATTGTAATTTCTTTTTTAGTTGAGCAGGTTCCTTGTCTTTGGACTTGGCGTGCTCTTCTCTTTGTTCTGATCGTCCTCTTCTTTCCGATTTCTGCGAGGAAGTCTGAAAAGATTGAGAGGGACGTGTATCAATGTCTTGATATCTATCAGGTTTTTTAATATTATCCCTATTTCTAAGGTTATATCTATTCCCAGAGGGGTCACTCTGCGGTGACCTCTGTCTTCGGTTTGGAGATTTCTCCCTTCGCCTAGGAGACCTTCCTCGGGACTGGAATTTCTTTTCTTTTGGATTGGATTGTTTGTTTCCATCCCAGTTCTTTTTTGGTGAATTATTATTAAAAAATATTTTTTCTGGACTTTCAGTCAGTTGCGGTTTTACTGGTATTCCACCTAAACTATCTCTACCTAGTTCCTCATAGGATTTTTCTATGATTCTGGCAATTTCAGCTGGTTGGTCTGCTATATCTGTCTCTTTTAACCTCTGGCGGATTGCCACGTTTGCTGCTTCACCTTTTATGTTGGCTAATAATATAGCCGAGACCTGCTTGAAGTCTTTCAGTAATTTCATACCAAGAGTTAAAGCTGGTTCTGGACCGTATTCATCTTGAATTTGTTTTAGCACATCTGGTATCACCGAAATGGATGGAACACCGTGCGTTTTTGTGTAGATGGAAGCAAAGACTGTACCCCAAGTGTCCCAGTCCTCTATGTGTGGTGCGATTCCCATTGGGAGACATATAGTCAGAATCCTGTGTTTTTCTATCGAGGTGGTGTCAGGAAACACCGCCTCTATTTGGGTGATTTTCTGTGCCAACCAGAATGGTATCTGTTCCCGTTTAGCCGGAACTTTACCTAGGCAGGATTGGATGTTCTGTGGTGTAATTTTATTTGTGTTCCCCTGGTGAGGGTTCAGCTGTGGAAGTTTAATCGCTGGCTGAATTGTTGAAGTCCGCATTACATACTGAACTAATTGTCTATGAATTTTTTGTAATTGTTTTAGCTGTATTAACAGCTCTCCTGTAGACATTCCTTCGATGTCTGGGTGTGGTGTGTATCCGGCCAAGACCGGCCACGTTGCTCCTGGTCTACCTAAAGGACCGAGCCTTGTAATGCTCTTGGAATTTGAGTGGTACTTCCACCTCCTCGAAAGGAGTGTACTCATTAGGAGGTTCCTCTATTTTGTAATAGTGGAAGTACTTTGTTACAGCATTTGCTGCTGGAAAATGTATCCATGAATAGTATACCTCTGTCTGCCGATATTCGTGTGCCTCAATTACGAATATGACTGTGCCACCTCTAGGTGTCAGTCCATTTTCTATAAGTTTTAGAGTTATAGATTTTCTTTTGATGACCGGAATGAGTATTATATCCGCGTCTGCTGCTTGCATGGTAGCATCAGCATCTGCGATTTCAGTTGCTAATCTAACTGCCTCTCTTTCTTCATCACTTTCTGACATTTTACTGTTAGAAAGGTTATTTTGTTTATTTGCAGATCAGGTTTCTCAATGGAATAAGGATTAGATGCACAATATTTTGGAACAGTGTATCCTTCAACGTTGACTAAACCAAGAACCTTACATAGGAGTTCCTTCCTGCGAGGTTTTGGAGGATATTACCTTTCACCCACTCCAGACGTCTTTGGAGTATTTGGGAAAAGGGGTCTGAGTGAGAAAGCATGACTGAGTTACTCTAAATGTCTTACGTTAGTTTTATCGCCCTTTCCAAACGCGTTGGGCGCCATGTAGTGTAGTTCCTATTTTCCCAATAGGCTCTGCGCATTGGAATAATACCTACAGCAGTAAAGGCCTAGACCAGACGTTAACTAGGTCTACTACTGTCGATACTAGACTTAAGTTTTGGGTTTGCCAGCGTAGCTCAGAGTTCGCTAGAAACTTTCTCGAATGTTCAAGGAGGAATTAACTTCCCTGATTAGACAAGAAGGGATTTAGTTTCTGACAACCATAGAACATGACAACTTTGCTCTCCCCTAATCAAGAGTCAATCTCGAGAGTCGTGTGAGCACAAGGCAATTATTTTACTCAGTCAGTACGTGCATTCTTAGTCTCATCAGATTGTAGAGAAAAGGAGGAGACGGGCGTGTTCAATAAAAAGGTGTTATTTATTGATCAGTCTCTTTTCTCGTACAAGAGAAATGGATCGATATTATTGCAATACTTATAGTTAAGTAAAGTGCATACATTAAAAGCAATAGTATAAAATAATACTGTAAAAACATTGATATGGTTTCTGAGCCATATGATGTTTAAAATGATTAAAATATATTTACATACACATATACATTTGACTAAACGTACTCAACTGGTGTTTCTAAATACGCCTACCCCGTGTACCTGACCTAAGTCTAATGCGTGGGCGGGAATAGAAAGTTACAGTTTAAGTTAAGTTTGTTTTTGCCAAGTGAATAACTAAAGAATTCTCTGTGAGGGGTTATTCAGTTCTGTACCTGGAAGTTAGGATGAATGAGGAATGGTATCTCTTTCTCTGCTCTCGATATTCCAGGCTGCCTGCGAGGGCTGCCCAGAAGCGCCGGTGCTGGGTCTCTCGGCTTGAGATAGCAGCGCGTCTCTCAGCGCGTCAGGAAGGCGGGGCTGCTGCCAGCGGGGTCTGCTCCTGCTCTCGACTTCGGCAAGTGTGGCTGCTCCGTCTCGTCACCACGCGTGTGTTTGCATAGGGCAAGATCGGCAATATTTATACCTTAAAGGTGCCGAGATTGACGTAAGGATGGACATAGATACGTCAATAAAGATGTCATACGACTTGCTCGTTAGCACATTCTTTACTAAAGTTCTCTGTGAAATCAAAACAATGGCCGCACGGATTTTCCAGGTTGTCATAGGTTTGATTTGTTATGAGAACGTCGTATGCCTTATCAGGGGCTCGAGGAATGTCGCTTGTCTAATTAGATCTCAAGCGTTATGACCTAATCAGATAACACGTTCCTGTGCCGTAGTGTGACTGCGTCAGATAACGGTATCTGCATCATGGGGGCTTTTCTTGCCTCATGGGCTGACTGTTAGTTAACTTGATAGTTAGTTTAACCAGAATAGGGTCAGGAATAGGGGGATTGATTCAGAACCTATAGGAATACATGACAGGGTAATCTCTCTCTTAATGCCATTGTATTCTACTCTCTTGACCAGGGTACTGTTTTTACACGCCTTGCAGTGACTGCAAGAGAAGAACCCTTGTAAGCCAAGGCCTTGAAATGTGGGATAGATCGTAATGTCACTATGGACACAGAGGTCCCTGATATTTCTGCCCTTCCTATAGGTGATACATGGTCTGTCAGGAATCAGGTCACCTATGGTACCGTCACTTTTGAGGATGTTCCAGTTTTTTGCTAGGATTTTTTGTACCTGCCTAGACTCTCTATTATACGTCAAGATGAGTCTTGTGTTAGTATCATCATTGTCAGTTACTTCAGTAGTACCAGCTTGAAGGGTTGTGCTTCTCAGAGTGGTATCTGCCTTGGCCTTAGCTTTTTTTAGAACCCATGACGGATACCCTCTCTGGATAAAGCGATCCTACATTTCAGAGGCGACTTGCTGGTATCCCGCCTCTGTGTTACAATTTCTCTTCGCCCTCAGAATCTCCCCGTACGGTATACTCCATTTGAGAGGTTCGGGATGACTGCTGAAGGCGTGCAACACGCTGTTACCTGCCATGGTTTTCCGAAAGAGAGAAGTATGTATCTTGTTGTCGATGATGTTAATCTTGACATCAAGATATTCCGCTGTTGTCTTGCTAATGCTACTGGTCAGAATTATATTCATGTCATTGATGTTGAGACAATCAATAAAATTCTGAGCTTCTTTAGAAGATCCCCTCCACACCATAAACAAGTCGTCAATGTAGCGCCACCAGGTTGCCACATGACTGATGTATTCTGTCAAGGCTGGGTTCGCAAAAATGCTCTGCTCCCAGTACCCCATAAACAGGTTCGCGAAACTGGGAGCAAAGCAAGAACCCATCGCGGTCCCAGTCACTTGTTTGTATAGGACGCCGTCAAAGAGGAAGAAATTATTCAGAAGGCAAAATTCCATCATTTCCCACAGCATCTTGCTGTGCTCGCGAAAACGCAATGGACGCGAGTCAAGGAAATGTTTACATGCTGCCAGGCCCTGTTGATGGTTAATAATAGTATAAAGGGCCTGGACATCCATGGTGATGAGAAGACAATCATCATCCCATGTCACTTCCTGCAGTTTAGTAAAAAAGTGTTTTGTATCCCTGATGTAGCTAGGGAGAGCATGTACCCATTCACGTAGATAATGGTCCACGTACTTGGAAACGTGTTTGGCCACACTGCCCCTCGAGGATACAATAGGTCTTCTGGGGGGATATTCTTTACTCTTGTGGACTTTGGGTAGGAGGTATAAAACTGGGAGAATGGGATTGTCGTTTTTTAGGAACTTGTATTCCTCCCATTCCAAAATACCCCTATCCTTCCATGTGTCTAGTTTTTCCCCCAATTCAGTAATGCTGTTTCTATACAGGTCAGGGGTACTGGTGGTATAGTATTTAGGATCGGATAGTTGTCTTTGTGCCTCTGTGACGTACTGCTCTCTGTCTAGGATAACAATATTGCCTCCCTTGTCAGCTGGACAAATAACCACATTCTTGTCATCCATCAAGGATTTGAGGGCTTTCCTCTGACTCAAGGACAGATTGTTAGACATAAGTCCCTGTTTTCTGTTGGTGTGTCGGTACATATTCAGCTGTTTATTGATGCACTCATGAAAAGTATCTATGGCATCGTGTGCCATGATAGGAATGAAGGTGGATTTAGGTTTAAATCCTGAAGCCGCACTACTGTCTATGGTAAAGTCTGCCTCACGAAGGAGCTGAGTATTACTGTGGGCAACATCTTCCCTTTGTTCCACGCTCAACTCGCCTCGAGACTGTTCTATCTCACATTCTTGTTCAAGCTCTACGATGTTAATCAGAGCATCGACATCACCAATAGTAAATGTATCTTGTATGTGCGGTTGGGGTTTCAAGGTGGTGTTACCACCCAGGGCTCTGAGCTTGTGCCATTTTTTCAGTTTCAGCTTACGAACAAATCTAAACAGATCAATTCTAGAATCACTGTAATTTAAAGGTGCAGATGGGCAAAACGAGAGTCCCAAGCAGAGAGTAGTTTTTTCAATGTCACTCATAGTTCTGTTCGATAAATTAATGATAGTTTTATTTACCAAATCAGTATCCATTATTGTTTTCCTCTGGAGCGTGTGTTCATGTTTCCCATGTTGCCCCTTGCATTGCCTCTAATGCCACCTCTGAAAGAGCCTCTTCCCCCTGTTCCTCCGTTTCCTATATATATTGAGTAACATGTGCCATTGTTTAGATTTGTTAAACTCAGTGCAATTAGAAATAAATATGCTGCTACATCAAATGATGATGCAAAAGGAAAAGATTTTGATTAATTTGATATTTTTAAGCATATATTTCTCTTCGTGTGCGTTTTTACGTATAACAATTGTAAATACATTTTATCTTCATATATTTATTTATGATTATGAACAGTTGTTTTTATCCCATGTCTAACACATATAAAGTAATGTGGTTGGATAATATCAGGATATTGACTTTTCAATTTAAGTCTATTCTGTGGGATATAGTAAGTAATGCATTTTGCACAAATTATGAGTGAAGTTTTGCACATGTCCCGGTATTAAGAACTGTCTTGCCGAGAAAGCACTGAAACATTGGTTACTCAGTATGTTTTCCATGTCTATGGTAAAAAAGTAAAAAAGTATGCACTGTCACTTTAAAAAGGTGGTTTGTACCTAGTAGCGTGTCATGTGATCAAGGTCCCACAAGGATCGAAACACGTAATGGCGGCGGTGCTGGGCTGATAACACAAAATAGCACTGAAAATACTTGGGTTCGCCTCATCTTTTCCTGGAGATTGTGGAGCTATGAGATGAGCACGTTGAATACCATTATCGGGTTGGCTTCCCCGGTATTGGTGATACCCCTCCTTGAACCTTGGGCCGTATGGCAGGAAGCGACTGTCCCGGTGTTCGTGCTGGGATTCAAAGAAACTCTGCGTAGGAGTAGCCGTGGTTGCCCCCGTTCAGCGAAGACAAGCCCCTACAGTTCAACAGACAGGAGCTGGTGTCGTTCGACATCGGCACCTAATGCGGAGCAAAGGTAGAAGCTAACGCAAGAAACGGTGAAGGAGTGTACTGAGAGAACGCAGGCACCGACATCCATTCGAGCGCAGGAGTTTTGAAGTTATTGCTCCAAGTTTGCATGCACCATGTCCGCCGACATGCTACGAAGCCACGAAGCGCCAGCATGCAATATGTTTAATGATGCCCCGAGTGGGGAACAAGTTTCCAGTTCCACCGCATTGCCTGCTAATGATCCCAATAATAACATACGGGACCTTTTTAAGAGACTTGAAAAGCTGATGAAATCAGTACAGGCAAAGTGGTCGGAGCACAGGTTTCTTAGCCGTTATTTAGAAGTGGGACGGATACCGTGGGGCCTACGCATTATGCTGGCCCCCAGCTATGAGAACCCCAACCCTATGATGCTTTCTGAGTGGGCAGAAGTGAACTTGGAGTCCTCAAGAAGGCTGGTCATACTTCTAGTAAAATATGCTGAAAGTGACCGGGAAAAATTCCAAAATGAAACAGACATTCTCAATGTCGAAATCAACAAAGTGGAGGTAACAGCTACTATTGCCAAATATAGAGAGGACATTTTAGCCCGCTTATCCCGTGAAGAGGAAGCAATAAAAAAGAGGAAGGCGTTCAAGTTTCAGCGGGACAAACTTGACTATGAGCACGGCCAGATCTTTACTTTCTCGAAAAAATATGATAATGTCAAAGCGCATAAAAAGGCAATTCAACCTCCACCTGCCCCCAATGCACAGTCAAAAGAAATGTCATCTGCAGTGTCTGCATCAGCATCAGATTTGAGTTCCACGGTGGACAGCGGATCTGATAACGAAATGACAAGAGCACGTAGGTTGGGGTTTCAAAAATACACCCTGGTGCAAGAAGTGGACTGTTTGCGACAAGACAGACGCCAAACACTCCGCCCACGTGCACAGGGTACCCAAAGAAACGCAAAAGAAATTGAAAAAGATGGGAACAAAGAAAATACTGCAAACAACGTAGCCAGAAAGCAGATTATCAAAAAATACAAAAAAGCAATGGAATCGGAAATGAGCAAAGACATGAGAACCAGCAATGCACAAACTGTCATTATTCTTACAGATATTCCGCTGACTGAAAATAAGACCTCAATTGTGTCCCTTGGCTTGTCATTCAGCCCCAGGAGTGACTTCAATTATGCTGATTGTCGCATTGACATATACAAGTTTGTGCGCAAAATGAAGTTAAGAAAATGTCATCTTCTGCAAGGTCCCACTAGACAAAAACAGCTGAAGGTGACTGAAGGAGTAATCAGGAGTCCACTAGTCCTAACTGTATATGATGCCGAATTAATGCAAGATCTTCATGAATTACAGTGGGAAGGTGATACAACAATGGGGACATATAGCCAAATGACAAAAGACCACGTGACTGCATCACTGACTGCTTTTAAACCAAAATCAAAGTTTTGCCCTGTGATGTTGGGAGACAATATTGATGTTTTCCATGAAAAAGTGACAAAAGAACTCAAAATTCACTATAAAAAACAAGGTGAAGCTAAAAAGCACCACACTGCCCGTGATGACTCCTATTTTAAGCTGATGAAAAGATTACAGCTCAACAACAATGTCATTGTATGCCAATCGGACAAGGGCGGGAACATTTTCCTTTGGCCCCGTAATATGTACACGATGGAAGCCTTAAGCCAGCTCAATGACAAAGAATGCTACAAGCGGAGTGACATGGTGACTGTCAAAACATCTTGGGATTTCTTTTACTCTAGCTTACTAGCATGGAAGAGTACGGGTTTATTATCTTTAGATGAATTCAGATTTCTTAAGAACGATCACCCGGTAATGCCAGTGGTATATTTTATACCTAAATCCACAAGGATATTGAAGGACCACCGGGAAGGCCAATAATATCAGCCTGTAGCAGTATCATGGAAAACGCCAGTAAATACATGGATTTTTTCTTACAGGAACATGTGAGGTCACTACCATCATTCATTTTAGACACAGGGGACCTTCTGCGGAAGCTGGAGGGCGTGAACTGGCAAGAAGATTTTTTGCTCATATCTTTGGATGTCTCTTCGCTGTATACCAGTATCCACCACAGAGATGGACACAAAGCTGTAGAGCATTTCTTGAAGAAACTATCCATATGCTTTGCTAAGCACAACAAAATGTTAATGGCTATTATTTCTATGTGTCTGGAAAATAACTTTTTCTTGTTTCAGAAACAGGTATACCAACAGATCAGGGGTGTGGCGATGGGGGCCTGTTTCTCCCCCAGCTATGCTTGTTTGCATATGGGGCTGTGGGAGGAACAGGTCCTCGCGTCCGCCTTTGAGGAAATTCTGAGTAACCAAATAATACGTTGGTATAGATACATAGATGATTTGCTCATTGAATGGAAGGGGTCGGAGGGAGAAGCCCTCCAGTTTATTGAGCAAATCAATGTTAACACCTTGAATTTACAATTCACGAGCCAGATCAGTGGTAGCTCAATCTGTTTTCTTGATGTCCAGATTTTCATCAAAGACAATCAACTGCACACTAGGCTACATAGAAAGAGTACAGACGGTAATTCACTGCTTCATGCAGAGTCACCATCCAGCGCACTTGATTCGCAGCATTCCCTTTGGGGAGATGCTGCGCATCAGAAGAATTTATAGCTCAGATGATGACTGTGTCAAAGCCCAACTTGAATGCCGCACCAGATTCATTTCTAGGGGTTGTATCCCCAGTGTGGTTGACAAAGCCATGGCTAGAGCTAACGAGCAAGGTAGAGCACAGGCTTTGGTTAGCAGATAACTTAAGGATAACATTCCAATGACAGAACAGCCCATGAGACTTATCTTAACCTTTAGCAACCAACATCAGACTATTAGGAAGATAGTCAAGAGAAATTGGGCCCTAATAAGGAATGATCCAGTGTTATGAGAGAAACTAACTAGATCTCCAAATCTAACATTTAGAAAAGCTAGCTCTATGAGTAATACGTTGGTTACGTGCAGCCCCGAGGGGATCCAGAATATTTCATGGATAATGGGCAGTAAAGGCTTTATCAAGTGTGCATATTGTAAGGCATGTAAACATGGAGTGAACAAAATAGAATTTTTTACACCATTCAGTAACAGGCCAACAAAGATAGACAAAAAATTGACCTGTAAGACGGAGTTTGCGGTGTATGTGCTGGAGTGTCCTTGTGGCCTGCGCCATGTGGGCAGCACTAGGCTGCAGGCCCATAAGAGGATACTCCAGCACATACGCGCAATCAACAACGGTGATGTGACATATCCCGTTGCCCGTCACTTTGAAGAAAAACAGGCTAAGAAATCAAGTGAATTGCGTTACTTTGTAGTTGATTCCATTCCCCCACTGAGAAGAGGTGGACACCGTGAGACAATGTTGAGAAAACTGGAAACAAAATATATTTTAGAAATTGATACTAAGACTCCAAACGGATTAAATTCCAGTGAAGATTTTTATACATATTTATAACATCTTGCTGTGATTTTGTATAACTTCGCTAGTATCTGGTTTCTGACTGTATGCTGTTGTTTGAAATATTCATGATTTTTAACTTTTCATTCTTGCACTAATTTTGCAGTTAGGATTTATTAGGTATTGTTTTATTTAGTGACACTGTGAAGTAATGCACAAGCACTTTCAACCATAGATTTTTGCATATTCATTGATTGCCCACTTGGGCTTTATTGTTGTGATGAGTAACTTGTGCCATTGTTTACATTTGTTAAACTCAGTGCAATTAGAAATATATATGCTGCTACATCAAATGATGATGCAAAAGGAAAAGATTTTAATTAATTTAATCTTTTTAAGCATATATTTCTCTTTGTGTGCGTTTTTACGTATAACAATTGTAAATACATGTTATCTTCATATATTTTTTTATGATGATGAACAGTTGTTTTTATCCCCATGTCTAACACATGTAAAGTAATGTGGTTGGATAATATCAGGATATTGACTTTTCAATTTAAGTCAGTTCTGTGGGATATAGTAAGTAATGCATTTTGCACAAATTATGAGTGAAGTTTTGCACATGTCCCGGTATTAAGAACTGTCTTGCCGAGAAAGCACTGAAACATTGGTTACTCAGTATGTTTTCCATGTCTATGGTAAAAAAGTAAAAAAGTATGCACTGTCACTTTAAAAAGGTGGTTTGTACCTAGTAACGTGTCATGTGATCAAGGTCCCACAAGGATCGAAACACGTAATGGCGGTGGTGCTGGGCTGATAACACAAAATAGCACTGAAACTACTTGGGTTTGCCTCGTATTTTCCTGGAGATTGTGGAGCTTGGCATAGATATATATGAAAAATATTTGAACTTTACAGAAACACACATTCACTGGATGATGTCATCAATGATGTCATCCGTGATGCCATTTGAGATATCGTCAGTGATGTCATTGGTGATGTCACTGACCATGTCATGAGTGATGTAATATGTGACGTCATGAGCAGTGCATTGCTGATGCGCAAGTTATAGTTAGCTCAACTAACTATAACAGGCAAATTTCTCTGGTTTTATATGAGTCAAATGTCCAATTAACTATAACATTATTTACAACAAGGGGTGGTGATGGACAGAGTCTCTGAATTAAGCAGAGTACTCTCACCCAGTCAAGAGATCAGGGCTAGATCCAACACCGTTTTTTAGCTCATTGCACCATCCCAGTTTCAGAACCTGGCTGTATGCAAATTAGTCTGTCCCTGGCCCAGTGCATCATGGGAACAGGGCAGACCAGACTACAAAAGCCAATTCTTACACTGGGAAGGAAACAAGCTTCCGGGGACCGGTTTCTGCCATTTCAGGCGTCTTCGGCCCGGCTTGCTTGAATCCTGATGGTGCAATGAGCAAGGGACTCACATCTGAGTATACCCTTCCACGCTTAGGGTGGACAAAATTATTTACAACAAGGGGTGGTGATGGACAGAGTCTCTGAATTAAGCAGAGTACTCTCACCCAGTCAAGAGATCAGGGCTAGATCCAACACCGTTTTTTAGCTCATTGCACCATCCCAGTTTCAGAACCTGGCTGTATGCAAATTAGTCTGTCCCTGGCCCAGTGCATCATGGGAACAGGGCAGACCAGACTACAAAAGCCAATTCTTACACTGGGAAGGAAACAAGCTTCCGGGGACCGGTTTCTGCCATTTCAGGCGTCTTCGGCCCGGCTTGCTTGAATCCTGATGGTGCAATGAGCAAGGGACTCACATCTGAGTATACCCTTCCACGCTTAGGGTGGACAAAATTATTTACAACAAGGGGTGGTGATGGACAGAGTCTCTGAATTAAGCAGAGTACTCTCACCCAGTCAAGAGATCAGGGCTAGATCCAACACCGTTTTTTAGCTCATTGCACCATCCCAGTTTCAGAACCTGGCTGTATGCAAATTAGTCTGTCCCTGGCCCAGTGCATCATGGGAACAGGGCAGACCAGACTACAAAAGCCAATTCTTACACTGGGAAGGAAACAAGCTTCCGGGGACCGGTTTCTGCCATTTCAGGCGTCTTCGGCCCGGCTTGCTTGAATCCTGATGGTGCAATGAGCAAGGGACTCACATCTGAGTATACCCTTCCACGCTTAGGGTGGACAAAATTATTTACAACAAGGGGTGGTGATGGACAGAGTCTCTGAATTAAGCAGAGTACTCTCACCCAGTCAAGAGATCAGGGCTAGATCCAACACCCTTTTTTAGCTCATTGCACCATCCCAGTTTCAGAACCTGGCTGTATGCAAATTAGTCTGTCCCTGGCCCAGTGCATCATGGGAACAGGGCAGACCAGACTACAAAAGCCAATTCTTACACTGGGAAGGAAACAAGCTTCCGGGGACCGGTTTCTGCCATTTCAGGCGTCTTCGGCCCGGCTTGCTTGAATCCTGATGGTGCAATGAGCAAGGGACTCACATCTGAGTATACCCTTCCACGCTTAGGGTGGACAAAATTATTTACAACAAGGGGTGGTGATGGACAGAGTCTCTGAATTAAGCAGAGTACTCTCACCCAGTCAAGAGATCAGGGCTAGATCCAACACCGTTTTTTAGCTCATTGCACCATCCCAGTTTCAGAACCTGGCTGTATGCAAATTAGTCTGTCCCTGGCCCAGTGCATCATGGGAACAGGGCAGACCAGACTACAAAAGCCAATTCTTACACTGGGAAGGAAACAAGCTTCCGGGGACCGGTTTCTGCCATTTCAGGCGTCTTCGGCCCGGCTTGCTTGAATCCTGATGGTGCAATGAGCAAGGGACTCACATCTGAGTATACCCTTCCACGCTTAGGGTGGACAAAATTATTTACAACAAGGGGTGGTGATGGACAGAGTCTCTGAATTAAGCAGAGTACTCTCACCCAGTCAAGAGATCAGGGCTAGATCCAACACCGTTTTTTAGCTCATTGCACCATCCCAGTTTCAGAACCTGGCTGTATGCAAATTAGTCTGTCCCTGGCCCAGTGCATCATGGGAACAGGGCAGACCAGACTACAAAAGCCAATTCTTACACTGGGAAGGAAACAAGCTTCCGGGGACCGGTTTCTGCCATTTCAGGCGTCTTCGGCCCGGCTTGCTTGAATCCTGATGGTGCAATGAGCAAGGGACTCACATCTGAGTATACCCTTCCACGCTTAGGGTGGACAAAATTATTTACAACAAGGGGTGGTGATGGACAGAGTCTCTGAATTAAGCAGAGTACTCTCACCCAGTCAAGAGATCAGGGCTAGATCCAACACTGTTTTTTAGCTCATTGCACCATCCCAGTTTCAGAACCTGGCTGTATGCAAATTAGTCTGTCCCTGGCCCAGTGCATCATGGGAACAGGGCAGACCAGACTACAAAAGCCAATTCTTACACTGGGAAGGAAACAAGCTTCCGGGGACCGGTTTCTGCCATTTCAGGCGTCTTCGGCCCGGCTTGCTTGAATCCTGATGGTGCACTGAGCAAGGGACTCACATCTGAGTATACCCTTCCACGCTTAGGGTGGACAAAATTATTTACAACAAGGGGTGGTGATGGACAGAGTCTCTGAATTAAGCAGAGTACTCTCACCCAGTCAAGAGATCAGGGCTAGATCCAACACCGTTTTTTGGCACATTGCACCATCCCAGTTTCAGAACCTGGCTGTATGCAAATTAGTCTGTCCCTGGCCCAGTGCATCATGGGAACAGGGGAGACCAGACTACAAAAGCCAATTCTTACACTGGGAAGGAAACAAGCTTCCGGGGACCGGTTTCTGCCATTTCAGGCGTCTTCGGCCCGGCTTGCTTGAATCCTGATGGTGCAATGAGCAAGGGACTCACATCTGAGTATACCCTTCCACGCTTAGGGTGGACAAAATTATTTACAACAAGGGGTGGTGATGGACAGAGTCTCTGAATTAAGCAGAGTACTCTCACCCAGTCAAGAGATCAGGGCTAGATCCAACACCGTTTTTTAGCTCATTGCACCATCCCAGTTTCAGAACCTGGCTGTATGCAAATTAGTCTGTCCCTGGCCCAGTGCATCATGGGAACAGGGCAGACCAGACTACAAAAGCCAATTCTTACACTGGGAAGGAAACAAGCTTCCGGGGACCGGTTTCTGCCATTTCAGGCGTCTTCGGCCCGGCTTGCTTGAATCCTGATGGTGCAATGAGCAAGGGACTCACATCTGAGTATACCCTTCCACGCTTAGGGTGGACAAAATTATTTACAACAAGGGGTGGTGATGGACAGAGTCTCTGAATTAAGCAGAGTACTCTCACCCAGTCAAGAGATCAGGGCTAGATCCAACACTGTTTTTTAGCTCATTGCACCATCCCAGTTTCAGAACCTGGCTGTATGCAAATTAGTCTGTCCCTGGCCCAGTGCATCATGGGAACAGGGCAGACCAGACTACAAAAGCCAATTCTTACACTGGGAAGGAAACAAGCTTCCGGGGACCGGTTTCTGCCATTTCAGGCGTCTTCGGCCCGGCTTGCTTGAATCCTTTGATGGTGCACTGAGCAAGGGACTCACATCTGAGTATACCCTTCCACGCTTAGGGTGGACAAAATTATTTACAACAAGGGGTGGTGATGGACAGAGTCTCTGAATTAAGCAGAGTACTCTCACCCAGTCAAGAGATCAGGGCTAGATCCAACACTGTTTTTTGGCACATTGCACCATCCCAGTTTCAGAACCTGGCTGTATGCAAATTAGTCTGTCCCTGGCCCAGTGCATCATGGGAACAGGGGAGACCAGACTACAAAAGCCAATTCTTACACTGGGAAGGAAACAAGCTTCCGGGGACCGGTTTCTGCCATTTCAGGCGTCTTCGGCCCGGCTTGCTTGAATCCTGATGGTGCAATGAGCAAGGGACTCACATCTGAGTATACCCTTCCACGCTTAGGGTGGACAAAATTATTTACAACAAGGGGTGGTGATGGACAGAGTCTCTGAATTAAGCAGAGTACTCTCACCCAGTCAAGAGATCAGGGCTAGATCCAACACCGTTTTTTAGCTCATTGCACCATCCCAGTTTCAGAACCTGGCTGTATGCAAATTAGTCTGTCCCTGGCCCAGTGCATCATGGGAACAGGGCAGACCAGACTACAAAAGCCAATTCTTACACTGGGAAGGAAACAAGCTTCCGGGGACCGGTTTCTGCCATTTCAGGCGTCTTCGGCCCGGCTTGCTTGAATCCTGATGGTGCAATGAGCAAGGGACTCACATCTGAGTATACCCTTCCACGCTTAGGGTGGACAAAATTATTTACAACAAGGGGTGGTGATGGACAGAGTCTCTGAATTAAGCAGAGTACTCTCACCCAGTCAAGAGATCAGGGCTAGATCCAACACTGTTTTTTAGCTCATTGCACCATCCCAGTTTCAGAACCTGGCTGTATGCAAATTAGTCTGTCCCTGGCCCAGTGCATCATGGGAACAGGGCAGACCAGACTACAAAAGCCAATTCTTACACTGGGAAGGAAACAAGCTTCCGGGGACCGGTTTCTGCCATTTCAGGCGTCTTCGGCCCGGCTTGCTTGAATCCTGATGGTGCACTGAGCAAGGGACTCACATCTGAGTATACCCTTCCACGCTTAGGGTGGACAAAATTATTTACAACAAGGGGTGGTGATGGACAGAGTCTCTGAATTAAGCAGAGTACTCTCACCCAGTCAAGAGATCAGGGCTAGATCCAACACCGTTTTTTGGCACATTGCACCATCCCAGTTTCAGAACCTGGCTGTATGCAAATTAGTCTGTCCCTGGCCCAGTGCATCATGGGAACAGGGGAGACCAGACTACAAAAGCCAATTCTTACACTGGGAAGGAAACAAGCTTCCGGGGACCGGTTTCTGCCATTTCAGGCGTCTTCGGCCCGGCTTGCTTGAATCCTGATGGTGCAATGAGCAAGGGACTCACATCTGAGTATACCCTTCCACGCTTAGGGTGGACAAAATTATTTACAACAAGGGGTGGTGATGGACAGAGTCTCTGAATTAAGCAGAGTACTCTCACCCAGTCAAGAGATCAGGGCTAGATCCAACACCGTTTTTTAGCTCATTGCACCATCCCAGTTTCAGAACCTGGCTGTATGCAAATTAGTCTGTCCCTGGCCCAGTGCATCATGGGAACAGGGCAGACCAGACTACAAAAGCCAATTCTTACACTGGGAAGGAAACAAGCTTCCGGGGACCGGTTTCTGCCATTTCAGGCGTCTTCGGCCCGGCTTGCTTGAATCCTGATGGTGCAATGAGCAAGGGACTCACATCTGAGTATACCCTTCCACGCTTAGGGTGGACAAAATTATTTACAACAAGGGGTGGTGATGGACAGAGTCTCTGAATTAAGCAGAGTACTCTCACCCAGTCAAGAGATCAGGGCTAGATCCAACACTGTTTTTTAGCTCATTGCACCATCCCAGTTTCAGAACCTGGCTGTATGCAAATTAGTCTGTCCCTGGCCCAGTGCATCATGGGAACAGGGCAGACCAGACTACAAAAGCCAATTCTTACACTGGGAAGGAAACAAGCTTCCGGGGACCGGTTTCTGCCATTTCAGGCGTCTTCGGCCCGGCTTGCTTGAATCCTTTGATGGTGCACTGAGCAAGGGACTCACATCTGAGTATACCCTTCCACGCTTAGGGTGGACAAAATTATTTACAACAAGGGGTGGTGATGGACAGAGTCTCTGAATTAAGCAGAGTACTCTCACCCAGTCAAGAGATCAGGGCTAGATCCAACACTGTTTTTTGGCACATTGCACCATCCCAGTTTCAGAACCTGGCTGTATGCAAATTAGTCTGTCCCTGGCCCAGTGCATCATGGGAACAGGGGAGACCAGACTACAAAAGCCAATTCTTACACTGGGAAGGAAACAAGCTTCCGGGGACCGGTTTCTGCCATTTCAGGCGTCTTCGGCCCGGCTTGCTTGAATCCTGATGGTGCAATGAGCAAGGGACTCACATCTGAGTATACCCTTCCACGCTTAGGGTGGACAAAATTATTTACAACAAGGGGTGGTGATGGACAGAGTCTCTGAATTAAGCAGAGTACTCTCACCCAGTCAAGAGATCAGGGCTAGATCCAACACCGTTTTTTAGCTCATTGCACCATCCCAGTTTCAGAACCTGGCTGTATGCAAATTAGTCTGTCCCTGGCCCAGTGCATCATGGGAACAGGGCAGACCAGACTACAAAAGCCAATTCTTACACTGGGAAGGAAACAAGCTTCCGGGGACCGGTTTCTGCCATTTCAGGCGTCTTCGGCCCGGCTTGCTTGAATCCTGATGGTGCAATGAGCAAGGGACTCACATCTGAGTATACCCTTCCACGCTTAGGGTGGACAAAATTATTTACAACAAGGGGTGGTGATGGACAGAGTCTCTGAATTAAGCAGAGTACTCTCACCCAGTCAAGAGATCAGGGCTAGATCCAACACTGTTTTTTAGCTCATTGCACCATCCCAGTTTCAGAACCTGGCTGTATGCAAATTAGTCTGTCCCTGGCCCAGTGCATCATGGGAACAGGGCAGACCAGACTACAAAAGCCAATTCTTACACTGGGAAGGAAACAAGCTTCCGGGGACCGGTTTCTGCCATTTCAGGCGTCTTCGGCCCGGCTTGCTTGAATCCTTTGATGGTGCACTGAGCAAGGGACTCACATCTGAGTATACCCTTCCACGCTTAGGGTGGACAAAATTATTTACAACAAGGGGTGGTGATGGACAGAGTCTCTGAATTAAGCAGAGTACTCTCACCCAGTCAAGAGATCAGGGCTAGATCCAACACCGTTTTTTGGCACATTGCACCATCCCAGTTTCAGAACCTGGCTGTATGCAAATTAGTCTGTCCCTGGCCCAGTGCATCATGGGAACAGGGGAGACCAGACTACAAAAGCCAATTCTTACACTGGGAAGGAAACAAGCTTCCGGGGACCGGTTTCTGCCATTTCAGGCGTCTTCGGCCCGGCTTGCTTGAATCCTGATGGTGCAATGAGCAAGGGACTCACATCTGAGTATACCCTTCCACGCTTAGGGTGGACAAAATTATTTACAACAAGGGGTGGTGATGGACAGAGTCTCTGAATTAAGCAGAGTACTCTCACCCAGTCAAGAGATCAGGGCTAGATCCAACACCGTTTTTTAGCTCATTGCACCATCCCAATTTCAGAACCTGGCTGTATGCAAATTAGTCTGTCCCTGGCCCAGTGCATCATGGGAACAGGGCAGACCAGACTACAAAAGCCAATTCTTACACTGGGAAGGAAACAAGCTTCCGGGGACCGGTTTCTGCCATTTCAGGCGTCTTCGGCCCGGCTTGCTTGAATCCTGATGGTGCAATGAGCAAGGGACTCACATCTGAGTATACCCTTCCACGCTTAGGGTGGATAAAATTATTTACAACAAGGGGTGGTGATGGACAGAGTCTCTGAATTAAGCAGAGTACTCTCACCCAGTCAAGAGATCAGGGCTAGATCCAACACCGTTTTTTAGCTCATTGCACCATCCCAGTTTCAGAACCTGGCTGTATGCAAATTAGTCTGTCCCTGGCCCAGTGCATCATGGGAACAGGGCAGACCAGACTACAAAAGCCAATTCTTACACTGGGAAGGAAACAAGCTTCCAGGGACCGGTTTCTGCCATTTCAGGCGTCTTCGGCCCGGCTTGCTTGAATCCTGATGGTGCAGTGAGCAAGGGACTCATATCTGAGTATACCCTTCCACGCTTAGGGTGGACAAAATTATTTACAACAAGGGGTGGTGATGGACAGAGTCTCTGAATTAAGCAGAGTACTCTCACCCAGTCAAGAGATCAGGGCTAGATCCAACACCGTTTTTTAGCTCATTGCACCATCCCAGTTTCAGAACCTGGCTGTATGCAAATTAGTCTGTCCCTGGCCCAGTGCATCATGGGAACAGGGCAGACCAGACTACAAAAGCCAATTCTTACACTGGGAAGGAAACAAGCTTCCGGGGACCGGTTTCTGCCATTTCAGGCGTCTTCGGCCCGGCTTGCTTGAATCCTGATGGTGCAATGAGCAAGGGACTCACATCTGAGTATACCCTTCCACGCTTAGGGTGGACAAAATTATTTACAACAAGGGGTGGTGATGGACAGAGTCTCTGAATTAAGCAGAGTACTCTCACCCAGTCAAGAGATCAGGGCTAGATCCAACACCGTTTTTTAGCTCATTGCACCATCCCAGTTTCAGAACCTGGCTGTATGCAAATTAGTCTGTCCCTTGGCTGAAATGCCAGAAACCGGTCCCCGGTAGCTTGTCTCCTTTCTGGTGAAGAATTGGCTTGGTAGTTTGGTCTGCCCTGTTCCCATGATGCACTGGGCCAGGGACAGACTAATTTGCATATAGCCAGGTTCTGAGCTGGGATGGGGCAGTGAGATAAATAACGGTGATGGATCAAGCCCTGATCTTTGGACTGGGTAAGAGTGGTCTGCTTAATTCAGACACTCTGTTCATCACCACCCCCTTTTCTGTATCGTTTTTGCCACTATAGGTGTGGCAGGGTATACTCAGACATGAGTCCCTTTCTCACTGCTCCATCAGGATTCAAGCAAGCCGGGCCGAAGAGGCTGAAATGCCAGAAACCGGTCCCCGGTAGCTTGTCTCCTTTCTGGTGAAGAATTGGCTTGGTAGTTTGGTCTGCCCTGTTCCCATGATGCACTGGGCCAGGGACAGACTAATTTGCATATAGCCAGGTTCTGAGCTGGGATGGGGCAGTGAGATAAATAACGGTGATGGATCAAGCCCTGATCTTTGGACTGGGTAAGAGTGGTCTGCTTAATTCAGACACTCTGTTCATCACCACCCCCTTTTCTGTATCGTTTTTGGCCACTATAGGTGTGGCAGGGTATACTCAGACATGAGTCCCTTTCTCACTGCTCCATCAGGATTCAAGCAAGCCGGGCCGAAGAGGCTGAAATGCCAGAAACCGGTCCCCGGTAGCTTGTCTCCTTTCTGGTGAAGAATTGGCTTGGTAGTTTGGTCTGCCCTGTTCCCATGATGCACTGGGCCAGGGACAGACTAATTTGCATACAGCCAGGTTCTGAGCTGGGATGGGGCAGTGAGATAAATAACGGTGATGGATCAAGCCCTGATCTTTGGACTGGGTAAGAGTGGTCTGCTTAATTCAGACACTCTGTTCATCACCACCCCCTTTTCTGTATCGTTTTTGGCCACTATAGGTGTGGCAGGGTATACTCAGACATGAGTCCCTTTCTCACTGCTCCATCAGGATTCAAGCAAGCCGGGCCGAAGAGGCTGAAATGCCAGAAACCGGTCCCCGGTAGCTTGTCTCCTTTCTGGTGAAGAATTGGCTTGGTAGTTTGGTCTGCCCTGTTCCCATGATGCACTGGGCCAGGGACAGACTAATTTGCATATAGCCAGGTTCTGAGCTGGGATGGGGCAGTGAGATAAATAACGGTGATGGATCAAGCCCTGATCTTTGGACTGGGTAAGAGTGGTCTGCTTAATTCAGACACTCTGTTCATCACCACCCCCTTTTCTGTATCGTTTTTGGCCACTATAGGTGTGGCAGGGTATACTCAGACATGAGTCCCTTTCTCACTGCTCCATCAGGATTCAAGCAAGCCGGGCCGAAGAGGCTGAAATGCCAGAAACCGGTCCCCGGTAGCTTGTCTCCTTTCTGGTGAAGAATTGGCTTGGTAGTTTGGTCTGCCCTGTTCCCATGATGCACTGGGCCAGGGACAGACTAATTTGCATATAGCCAGGTTCTGAGCTGGGATGGGGCAGTGAGATAAATAACGGTGATGGATCAAGCCCTGATCTTTGGACTGGGTAAGAGTGGTCTGCTTAATTCAGACACTCTGTTCATCACCACCCCCTTTTCTGTATCGTTTTTGGCCACTATAGGTGTGGCAGGGTATACTCAGACATGAGTCCCTTTCTCACTGCTCCATCAGGATTCAAGCAAGCCGGGCCGAAGAGGCTGAAATGCCAGAAACCGGTCCCCGGTAGCTTGTCTCCTTTCTGGTGAAGAATTGGCTTGGTAGTTTGGTCTGCCCTGTTCCCATGATGCACTGGGCCAGGGACAGACTAATTTGCATATAGCCAGGTTCTGAGCTGGGATGGGGCAGTGAGATAAATAACGGTGATGGATCAAGCCCTGATCTTTGGACTGGGTAAGAGTGGTCTGCTTAATTCAGACACTCTGTTCATCACCACCCCCTTTTCTGTATCGTTTTTGGCCACTATAGGTGTGGCAGGGTATACTCAGACATGAGTCCCTTTCTCACTGCTCCATCAGGATTCAAGCAAGCCGGGCCGAAGAGGCTGAAATGCCAGAAACCGGTCCCCGGTAGCTTGTCTCCTTTCTGGTGAAGAATTGGCTTGGTAGTTTGGTCTGCCCTGTTCCCATGATGCACTGGGCCAGGGACAGACTAATTTGCATATAGCCAGGTTCTGAGCTGGGATGGGGCAGTGAGATAAATAACGGTGATGGATCAAGCCCTGATCTTTGGACTGGGTAAGAGTGGTCTGCTTAATTCAGACACTCTGTTCATCACCACCCCCTTTTCTGTATCGTTTTTGGCCACTATAGGTGTGGCAGGGTATACTCAGACATGAGTCCCTTTCTCACTGCTCCATCAGGATTCAAGCAAGCCGGGCCGAAGAGGCTGAAATGCCAGAAACCGGTCCCCGGTAGCTTGTCTCCTTTCTGGTGAAGAATTGGCTTGGTAGTTTGGTCTGCCCTGTTCCCATGATGCACTGGGCCAGGGACAGACTAATTTGCATATAGCCAGGTTCTGAGCTGGGATGGGGCAGTGAGATAAATAACGGTGATGGATCAAGCCCTGATCTTTGGACTGGGTAAGAGTGGTCTGCTTAATTCAGACACTCTGTTCATCACCACCCCCTTTTCTGTATCGTTTTTGGCCACTATAGGTGTGGCAGGGTATACTCAGACATGAGTCCCTTTCTCACTGCTCCATCAGGATTCAAGCAAGCCGGGCCGAAGAGGCTGAAATGCCAGAAACCGGTCCCCGGTAGCTTGTCTCCTTTCTGGTGAAGAATTGGCTTGGTAGTTTGGTCTGCCCTGTTCCCATGATGCACTGGGCCAGGGACAGACTAATTTGCATATAGCCAGGTTCTGAGCTGGGATGGGGCAGTGAGATAAATAACGGTGATGGATCAAGCCCTGATCTTTGGACTGGGTAAGAGTGGTCTGCTTAATTCAGACACTCTGTTCATCACCACCCCCTTTTCTGTATCGTTTTTGGCCACTATAGGTGTGGCAGGGTATACTCAGACATGAGTCCCTTTCTCACTGCTCCATCAGGATTCAAGCAAGCCGGGCCGAAGAGGCTGAAATGCCAGAAACCGGTCCCCGGTAGCTTGTCTCCTTTCTGGTGAAGAATTGGCTTGGTAGTTTGGTCTGCCCTGTTCCCATGATGCACTGGGCCAGGGACAGACTAATTTGCATATAGCCAGGTTCTGAGCTGGGATGGGGCAGTGAGATAAATAACGGTGATGGATCAAGCCCTGATCTTTGGACTGGGTAAGAGTGGTCTGCTTAATTCAGACACTCTGTTCATCACCACCCCCTTTTCTGTATCGTTTTTGGCCACTATAGGTGTGGCAGGGTATACTCAGACATGAGTCCCTTTCTCACTGCTCCATCAGGATTCAAGCAAGCCGGGCCGAAGAGGCTGAAATGCCAGAAACCGGTCCCCGGTAGCTTGTCTCCTTTCTGGTGAAGAATTGGCTTGGTAGTTTGGTCTGCCCTGTTCCCATGATGCACTGGGCCAGGGACAGACTAATTTGCATATAGCCAGGTTCTGAGCTGGGATGGGGCAGTGAGATAAATAACGGTGATGGATCAAGCCCTGATCTTTGGACTGGGTAAGAGTGGTCTGCTTAATTCAGACACTCTGTTCATCACCACCCCCTTTTCTGTATCAATTAACTATAACGTCCCTGAAACCTATCGTTTTTTAGTGAATTTCCAATGTTTTTAAATGCTAATTCCTAACTATAACATCTGTAAAGCCTATGGTTTTTTCACTGAATTTCGAAAGATTTTTAAATGTTAATTTTGTATTTTAATATTTATAAAACCTATATTCTTCTATTTTTTAAAAAATATTTTGGAACTCTATTATCATTTTTTTAACTTTAAAAATTATGTAATGTTTTATATCTTCAAAAAAAATTGATATTTTTTTTAGAAAACTGTCCTGTACCTGTAGTGCACCAAGCTCTATGAGCACGCAAATCCTATCTGCCATATTGCTAAACTCCTAAATGATGCGCATTTCGTACCGGCGGGTTTGTGGCACTGTGTTCCGCATAACATCAGATACGTATGAGGTCGCGCCAGCTGCTACTTGCGACGGTTACGCAGTACCAAGCTGTGTGTTACGTCATGTATGTACGGGGTCATGCCCGCTGCGCATTGCGTATGCGATGAGTGCACGCCGCCAGGTCCTGTGATACATGATAGACATATGGTGTCGTGACTGGTACGCCATTACCTCATTTTTTTTGTCTCTAAACTGGATGTATGACATTACAACGCATGCTTTTACATTGCATGCTTTTATAATGGGGTTTTTACAACGCATACCATTACAACGCATAGTGCTTTGGGGCGCTGGATAGTGAATAGTTTAATTTACTATTCCAACTCCAGTCCCCGTGGATAGCAGGGAAGGTGTTGGACAGTAAATTAAACCTATTCCCTATCCTAGAGCGCCCCCCAGCGCAATGCGTTGTAATGGTTTGCGTTGTAAAAGTTGCGTCGCAAAGGCACTGCGTGGTAAAAGTTGCGTTGTAAAGGATGTTTCCCCTCTAAACTATATCGAAATAAGTGTATATGAGAGCAAGCGATAATCTAAAATATTTTAAACATTTATATATTTCTAACTGTAATAAACTTATATTATAGTAAATTTATTTTCTCAAAATCGCGTCAGGTGCGGTCTCCTTGCACGCTGGGTGCGCGATTGCCATGTGACCTTACAAAAAGCATTTGATTTGTTCATAACATTTCCAATTGTAGCAGTTAGAGAACGCCACCCACTTTAGTCATTCTCTCTGCAGCATTTGATGAGACACACCTCTTCTGCTTAGAAAGCTTTTTTGCAAACGTTTTGCTATGTACACATATCTTACACTACACACAACATACAACCATCATCTTCATCAATATTCATGGTCTGTAAAGTAGCCTTCCACCTGTGATAGCCATGCACCTAAATGTTACATAACCAAGGTTTTCCCCTCTGCCAGAGGTAACATGGTTGCATACGCTATCCACAGCACAATGTAATGTGGTACGGCCCAGGGGCAGTATCATGCATAGATAATGAGCACATGCACACAGATAAATAGTGGAAGTGGGTACGTGCACATTTGCTCGACTCCTTTTTATTACCCGGGTCACATATCCAGTGACGTCTGTGCTGGATGCGTGTGGGATGAGTGTAAACCAGCCTTCAGGGAATAGTTGCTGCTAGCATCAACTACAATAGTAATCATTGGATCATACACAGAGATTTAATAATAAAAGGGTCAATAGTTTGTGCTGCAGTAAGGTAGGGACAGTAGATGTGAAATAATACACAAAAGATTCTATCGTAAAATAACCATAACTTGTGTTATACTGAGACACAGGCAGTAGATCTGAAATAATACACAAAAAGATTGTATCATAAAGGGTCCATCAGTTCTAGTGCACTCCCATAGCCACATCAATAGCATTCAGCATGTGCACAGCCAGCGATGATGCGTGCTGCGGGCGGGCCGTACTAGGAGCAATGTCTGTTGCCTACAGGACTGCATCATTTGCAATAGCGACTCAACCTAAATTGTTAACACTGCTGTCTGTAGTGTAGGCCAGAAAGAGCGGTCAGCAAGGTCCGACAGCCATGTGGCGTTGACTTGAGATGCCCAGTTTGCAATACACAAAGCAACAAAAAGCATGTGCGGAGCCTGTGATAATGCGTATGTGCGGAGCGGACAGCGCACACTGGAGCAATGTCTTTTGCCTACAGGACTGTCATCTACAATAGCAACTCAATCTGAATTATGAACACTGCTGTCTGCAGTGTAAATTGAAGGCAGTAGTCAACACAGACATCAATGAATACTTTTTCTCACTTCCTCTTCACAAAATACAACAACATAAATTACCAAAAACTCTGCAATAAATAAATCAAAACAATTCAAATTGCGACCTCTGCTGTCCACACTTTAGACTGTTATTCAGAGTTTTTTTTCACTACCAAGAAGGATTTGGCCATTGTACTAAACCTATAACTCATCTAAAAAAAGTTCTTCGAGCAACTACACTAAAAGGATATTGTGTATATTTAAATAGATGTTGTAGTTAGTTGCCTACTGGATTCTGTAATTAAACAATCACCACTTGTGAAAAGTTGGCCTGATATATGATGTTTCCAATTCTGGAACCAACTTGTATCAGTCCAAATAACCCCTTATGGTGTCTGGTTGTAAGTCAACCTTGTAGACAAGCTATCTTAATGGTAGCATAGACTAAGCAGCCTTAAAGGCTTAACTCAAGAGGTCGTGTTAAGCGAGCTGTTTTACCAATCACAATCCTGTAATATCAAATGAAAGGACACCACACAAGTATATATTATAAAAATATATGTATTTATTTCTAAGAATAATCCCCAGTACTCTTTATGAATAAAGGGGCACAAGCGTTAAATCAAAAGCACAGTATAACATACAAAGTTGCACAATTATGGATGAGGGCGAGGGGCCACTCAGACCATATACTAAAAAAATGGTATAAGGGATACCAATCGATCAGTGGTTAGGCCTAGGGCCTAGGGAATCGCTGGGAGAAGTCGGGACAAGCAATGCTGAAGTCGGGAAAAGCACGCGAGATTCGGGTGCAGCGCTGAAAGCGCACGCATGCACCAATGTTAGTCAATGGTGCGTAAAAGTTACACAAATAGAGTTTTAGGACACTTCCGCTGAACCTAGAAAGACAAAACTTTATACACAGGCCCTAGAGGTGTGTACCAGTGTGGGAACACCGGCGTTGCAATGTTACCTCACCCACAGGAAGCGGGTGCATAGGGTCGAAGTAGCGTTGGGTTTCGTCACGCAGATTCTTGGTGCTTGAAGCTGAAGAGGCTGCAGGCGATGTGAAGGAGAAGTGTCCGGTGGGATCCAAGGGTGGATCCAAGTTGAAAAGTACCTGAAAGCAGAGGGGACAGAGTCTGGGTCACTCAGCAGTGACCAGGGTGGAACCAGGACGGAACCAGGCAATGTCGGGCGCAATCAGGTGGTTGTTGAGGAGCTTCTCTCTGCTGTCACGTGGGCTCTGGGGCATCTGCGACGTCCAGGAGCGGATTACGAGCTGTCCCACAAAGGTTCTCGCCGCCGGCGCTGTCGGCTTTAAGATTGGAGCAAACAACACTTGGCAAAAGCAATCCACGCGGAACGGGAAGATTGCTTCTCACTAGAACCAGAAGGGTCAGAGTGGGGGCTCCTTTTCAGGGGAGCGGGTGCAAATCTGGAGCAACCAGAATCACAAGTCGTATTTCGAGTTTCGTCGGCACAGGGGCCACAAGCCAGCTGGCAAGTGACTGGGCCAATGAGTTGAGCCAAAAGAAGCAGAAGGGCCCCATGCAGCACTCGTCGAGTGTAGAGGGGTGAACTTCGGTGCAAGAGTGGCTCAGGGTTGAGGCTTCTCAAACCCTGGTGTTCAGCTTCGAGGGTCACTCGTGGGCTGCACGGTCAGCATCTCGTGGTCTTTTCAAAATGGCGTGCCCCACGCTTCCGGTCGCCTCCACGGGTCTCAGCTCTGCAGGGACTGTGGATCGGGCTGTAAGAAGGCAGGCAAGCTTGATCTCGTCAATCTTTGTCGCTCGAGTTCCGGCGGGAACTGCAACAAAGCAGACGTCGAGGGCTGGATGGTGCCTGTTTGCACAGGGTGGTCACTCCTTGACCACAAGGGAGATTCTTCAGTCTTCTACGTTGAGTAGGATGTTGAAGGGTCCAGAGTTTTGTTTCTTATGTTTCATCAGGATAATCTGAAGTGCATTGGCACTGCTCCCATTCTTATACCAATCTAGGGGGCTGGATTACCTGCTAGGTCCCCTCCTATGGGTGGGACCCAGGAAGGGGGTGGGTACACCCCTTTCCTTTGATCCAGGCCGCGCTGGGACGGGGGCTGGTGTGCCCCAGAACCGGTTTGGCCGGATTATGCAAGGGGCAGCCTTGTGCGCCCCCAGCAGTGTCTGGTTTCTTTCAAACCTCCCTGCTACAATCCACTATCTCCTGTCTGGGGTGGTGTGACACCTCCCTGCGACAGGAAACCCTTTGTCCAGGCCCCGTTGGCTGAGTTTCGGTCAGCTACAGGGGGTCAGACTTGTGTCTGTGACAGAAGCATCCATTTTGTGGATCTGAGGCTCTTTTAAAAATTAACCGCATTTCAGTAAAGTAACATGTCTTCTCCCTCTAGAGGGGTGGAATGCTATCCCCGTCGCCAGGACTGGCGAGGGGATAGTATTCCAAATCGTATGACACCTTACACGACATGTTTTGATAAAGCCAAACCAAAGTTGCTATATAACCGCGAGGATTATAATGCACTTAAGAGTATATGGTATGGCATTATCCCGGAACAGCTTAGGGAGTTGTTCCCGACAGCTGCAGACAGGCTCAGCTCATGCTAGAGCTCCATCTCACATTAAACCACGCACTCTGCCTCCAGGATTGATGAGGCCTTCCATAGGAGTGGCTCACAGGTTTATATGTGTCCAGATATAGGTTTAGATATAGGTATAATATATCTAAGCAAGGGGTGATTACACCATCTTTCCCCAGCTGAGTGATCAGCCAGTTGTGTCAATTTAAGAACCAGCCAGGGGTGGCAAAAGATATGCTGCAGCACCTGGTAGGCCTTGGTGGCACCTATGCCCTGAGCACCTATAGTACATGGTACAGGGGCTGACAAGGAGTCCCTTTCCAATTGTGGTATGTACCTATAGCACATGTATTACTAATTTAGAGAGAGAACAGCAGGCTGGGGGTCTGATTAGCAGGCCCACAGCCTCAGTAAGTCGAAAACCAGTGAAGCAAAAAGCAAAAATTTGGGGTGACCATAGGATAGCAGACCCTACTCTCCTACACAACCCTCCCCCCCAAACGCAGGGACATTAAACTTAACCTTGACCAGATAAGTCTTCATGTTCTAAGTGGAAGTACCTGGAGAGACCATCTGCATTACCATGGTCAGTCCCTGGGCGGTGCTCCACTGTAAAGTCCATCCCCTGTAGGGAAATGGACCACCTGAGCAGTTTGGGATTTTCACCTTTCATCTGATTTAGCCACAAGAGGGGCTTATGGTCTGTCTGAACTAGGAAGTGAGTTCCAAACAAGTAGGACCTCAACTTCTTCAGGGCCCAAACCACAGCAAAAGCCTCCCTCTCAATAGCTGACCAACGTTTCTCCCTGGGGGTCAGCCTTCTGCTAATAAAAGCAATGGGCTGGTCTTGGCCATCTTGATTAAGATGTGAAAGCACAGCTCCCACCCCAACTCAGAAGCATCTGTCTGTACAATGAACTGTTTGGAGTAGTCAGGACTCTTCAGGATAGGTGCAGAGCACATGGCCTTCTTCAGGTCCTCAAATGCCTTTTGACAGCTAACTGTCCACTGAACCTTTTTTGGCATCTTCTTGGATGTCAAGTCATTTAATGGTGTCACAATGGACCCATAGTTTTTCACAAACTTTCTGTAATACCCAGTCAGGCCCAAGAAGGCTCTGACTTGTGTCTGGGTAGTTGGAGGAGCCCAGTCCTGTATGGTCTGGATCTTGCTCTTCAGTGTTTAACCTGACCCCCACCTACCAGGTGGCCCAGGTATACAACCTTGCTCTGCCCTATCTGGCACTTGGTAGCCTTGATAGTCAGGCCTGCCTTTTGCAGGGCCTCTAGAACTTTCTTCAGGTGGATCAGGTGATCCTCCCAGGTGGAGCTAAAGACAGCAATATCATCTAGATATGCTGCACAAAAGTCATCCAACACAGCAAGGACTTGGTTCACCAACCTTTGGAAAGTGGCAGGTGCATTCTTCAAACCAAAGGGCATTACCACAAACTGATAATGTCCACTAGGGGTAGAGAATGCTGTCTTGGCTTTTGACTCTTCAGCTAGTCTGATCTGCAAGTAGCCAGCTGTCAAATCAAATGTGCTCAGAAACTTGGCAGAAGCCAATTTATCAATGAGCTCATCTGCTCTTGGAATGGGATGTGCATCTGTCCTAGTGACAGCATTGAGACCTCTGTAGTCCACACAAAACCTAATTTCTCTCTTTCCATCTTGGGTATGAGGTTTTGGCACAAGGACCACTGGGCTAGCCCATGGGCTCTCTGATGGCTCAATCACTCCAAGCTCCAACATCTTTTGCACCTCAGCCTTTATACAATCCCCGACATGGTCAGGTTGCCTGTAGATCTTATTCATGACAGGCAGACTGTCACCAGTGTCCACCTCATGGGTGCACCAGTTAGTTTGACTGGGTGTGAGTGAAAACAAGTGTCTGTGGGCTTGCAAAACCTGTCTGCAGTCCATCTGTTGCTGGTCAGTGAGGCTGCCTGCCAAGGCTACTCCATCAACTGAACCATCATCAGGGTTCTGGGAAAGCAGGTCTGGGAGAGGGTCACTCTCTTCCTCCTGTTCCCCATCTGTGGCCATGCGCAAGCTCATGTCCTCCCTGTCCACAAATGCTTTCAAACGATTTACATGGAGCACCCTGTGGGGGCTCCTAGGGGTTCCAAAGTCAACCAGATAGGTGACTTCTCCCTTTTTCTCAATGATAGGGTAGGGTCCAGTCCATTTGTCCTGGAGTGCTGCTGGGGCCACTGGATCCAACACCCACACCTTCTGCCCTGGCTGGAACTCAACCAGAACAGCATTTTGGTCATGCCAAGCTTTCTGTAATTCTTGACTGGCCTCCAGGTTTTTGGATGCTCTCTCCATATACTCAGCCATCCGGGAGCGGAGACCAAGTACATAGTCCACAACATCTAGCTTAGGCTTTTTGAGAGGTAACTCCCATCCTTCCTTCACCAAACATAGTGGACCCCTCACAGGGTGGCCAAACAAAAGTTCAAAAGGGCTGTAGCCAACCCCCTTCTGTGGGACCTCTCTGTAAGCAAAGAGCAAGCAGGGTAAAAGGATGTCCCATTTCCGCCTAAGCTTCTCTGGTAAACCTTTTATCATTCCCTTGAGGGTCTTGTTGAATCTCTCCACAAGCCCATTGCACTGTGGGTGATAGGGTGTGGTAAACTTGTAGTTTACTCCACATTCCTTCCACATTGCTTTTAAGTATCCAGACATGAAGTTTGTACCTCTGTCTGAAAGTACCTCCTTTGGAAAGCCCACTCTTGAGAAAACTGCAATGAGGGTGTTTGCCACCACAGGGGCCGTGGTGGTCCTCAGGGGAATTGCTTCTGGGTACCTGGTGGCATGATCCACTACCACCAGTATAAATCTGTGCCCAGATGCTGTTTGAGGATCCATGGGACCCACAATATCTATTCCAACTCTTTCAAAGGGTACCCCCACCACAGGTAGTGGTATCAGGGGGGCCTTTGTTGTGCCACCTGACTTACCACTGGCTTGGCAAGTGACACAGGAGCGACAAAACTCCTTGACATTTTCTGACATATGAGGCCAGTGAAAGTGTGGAACAAGCCTGTCCCAAGTCTTGCTCTGGCCTAAGTGTCCTGCAAGGGGAATATCATGGGCCAAGGTGAGAAGGAAACCCCTAAACTTCAAAGGTATAACCAACCTCCTGGTTGTACCAGGCTTGGGGTCTCTAGCCTCTGAGTAAAGGAGTCCATCATCCCAATATACTTTATGGGCACCTTGGGCATTCCCTGCAGCCTCATCAGCAGATTGCTGTCTGAGGGGTTCAAGTGAAGGGCAATCTAATTGGGCCTGCCCCAGGTCTGCCCTTGAGGGTCCCCCTGTCCCCAGAAACTCAACCTGATCAGGCTCAAGTTCCTCAGAGACAGTCTCCTCTTGGACTGCAGAATCAGCTTCCTGTGAAATCTGATCCTCAACCTGGGGCAAGGGGGAAGGCACAGCCTTAACCCTTTTGCTCCTTCTCTTGGGTTGTGGTTGGTCTATTGTTCCAAGATCCACCACTGGTTCAGGAAGGCACTTCTTAGCCTGAGTCCTTGTCACTGCAAGGACATGTGCTGAAATCCCTAGCATTTCTGCATGAGTCCTGTACTCCACTTCTGACCAAACTGAGCTTTCAAGATCATTGCCTAACAGACAGTCTACTGGGAGGTCTGCACTCACAACAACTTTCTTTAGGCCATCTACCCCTCCCCAGGAGAAGTTCACAACAGCCACACTATATGAAGTAGTGGAGTTGCTTGCATTGGTCACTAGGTAACTTTCACCTAGTACAATTTGTCCAGGGTCCACAAAGTCAGGCGTCACCATAGTGACACTGGCACATGTGTCCCTGTAGGCCTGAGCCAGTTTCTCATTTATCAAAGGTGTCTGCCTATATTTGCCCAGGTTACTGGGACTCACTGTAGTGGACAAAGACAAGTCCACATCATATAGGAGAACTGCCTGAGTAGGGACTCTGACTAGGCCAGATTCCATCTCAGTACCCAAGGTTAACCCCACTATACCCTTTGGTTGTGTACCACCACTGCTAACTGTACTAGGGGGTGCGGGTGCTTTAGGAGCTGCAGTGGTGGGGACTGGATTTTTCTTGGTGCATTCACTGCCCCAGTGTGAAACTGATTTGCAGGTATTACACCAAGGTTTCTTTGGGCCATCGTTCTTCTTTTTCTTGTTTCCATTTTGGGAACCACCCTCCTTATTACTATTTTGGGGGCCTGAAGACTTCTGGTCCTTTTCTTTATCTTTCTGATTCCCACCCTTCTGGTCTGTTTTCTTCTGGTTTTCTTCTTGGTTCTGGGGTTTCTGCTTAATCCTTGTTCTGACCCTTGTGTCTGCCTTCTTTCCCAATTCTTGGGGAGAGGTCAGATCAGAGTCAATAAGGTATTGATGCAACAGCTGGTTCTGACAGTTATTAAGGATCTGCTCTCTCATTATAAGATTGTACAATCCTGTATAGTCTGAGACTTTACTTCCCTGCAACCAACCCTCCAGAGCCTTAGTGGCACAATCAACAAAATCAGTCCAGTCCTGAGTCTGTGCTTTTTGGGTGTCTCTGAACAACAACCTGTATTGCTCAGTGGTTAGGCCAAGCCCTTCAATAAGAGCATTCTTCAGGACAGAGTAGTTTTTGGCATCCTCAGGTCTAACTGTTTTCTCAGAAAAGGAGTACCATAAAATTGCAGCCCACTGATCCTGAGGAACCTGCTGTACCATGCAGGCTCTCTCAAGCGCAGTCATCCATTTGTGGATGTCATCCCCTTCCTTGTAGGGGGGCACAATTTTTGTCAGGTTTCTATTATCATAGCTCCTGTCTTTCTCTCTAGGAATTATGCTGCCACCAGTGGCATCTAAGCCACTCAACTTTCGTTCTCTTGCCAAGGCAAGTCTAGCTTGAGCCAGGGCTACCTCCTCCCTCTCTATCTGGACTTTGACAGCCTTCATCCTGGCCCTATGCTCTATCTTCTGAGAGGAAGTCATTCCTCTCTGAGATTCTCTTGAGGCACTAGAAATATGAGAGTCCCCTGATGGAGATCTCACCCTTCTGTTGCCTGGGAGAATGATATTATGGGATCTGGGGAGGTGCTGGCCCTCTCCATTCCCAAGTAGGTCTAAGTTGGCCTGGTTAAGCCTGGCAACTACAACCTGGTTACCCCTCTGATTCTCATTTTCAGTATCCTCTACATCTGAGTCCTCCTCCTCTTCTTCCTCCTCTTCTTCTTCCTCCTCTGGAGCAGTCTCATTTACAGGGGGGTTCACTCCATCTCCTAAGTCTAAGGGAGCTGCACTCGCCTTATCTAAGTCATCCTTTTCCAGAATGGCTATCAGGGTAGGAATGGTGGGGCCACGACCCCTTTTTAGCCCTCTTGATATGCACAAGGCACACAAGTCTTTGTGGCTAAGTTTGTCATAGTTGGAAGTTGCCTGGGTAAGGTCAACTGTCACAGTCAGAGAGCTTGGAGCTTCACCTGTGCCCAACATGACTCTAGTGTGGTGTAAGTGCTGCACCTACCTAGACTAAGTGTTTAACTACTGTACCTTGCTAGTGAGTTGTAGTCAGGGTGTGCTACTCCCTTTAATCTACAACTACTAAGTTCAGTAGAACTTAAATATGCTAAGCTTTTGATTTATATGTACCTAAGGTACTTGATGTGATCTTTCAATTTAATAAAAAGATTGCAATGGTAAAACAACAGCAAGCTCAAATCCGCACCGCTGCGCACCAATGTGAGAAGTTGGCCTGATATATGATGTTTCCAATTCTGCAACCACCTTGTATCAGTCCAAATAACCCCTTATGGTGTCTGGTTGTAAGTCAACCTTGTAGACAAGCTATCTTAATGGTAGCAGAGACTAAGCAGCCTTAAAGGCTTAACTCAAGAGGTCGTGTTAAGCGAGCTGTTTTACCAATCACAATCCTGTAATATCAAATGAAAGGACACCACACAAGTATATATTATAAAAATATATGTATTTATTTCTAAGAATAATCCCCAGTACTCTTTATGAATAAAGGGGCACAAGCGTTAAATCAAAAGCACAGTATAACATACAAAGTTGCACAATTATGGATGAGGGCGAGGGGCCACTCAGACCATATACTAAAAAAATGGTATAAGAGATACCAATCGTTCAGTAGTTAAGCCTAGGGCCTAGGGAATCGCTGGGAGCAGTCGGGACAAGCAATGCTGAAGTCGGGAAAAGCCCGCGGGATTCGGGTGCAGCGCTGAAAGCGCACGCATGCACCAATGTTAGTCAATGGTGCGTAAAAGTTACACAAATAGAGTTTTAGGACACTTCCGCTGAACCTAGAAAGACAAAACTTTAGACACAGGCCCTAGAGGTGTGTACCAGTGTGGGAACACCGGCGTTGCAATGTTACCTCACCCACAGGAAGCGGGTGCATAGGGTCGAAGTGGCGTCGGGTTTCGTCACGCAGATTCTTGGTGCTTGAAGCTGAAGAGGCTGCAGGCGATGTGAAGGAGAAGTGTTCGGTGGGATCCAAGGGTGGATCCAAGTTGAAAAGTACCTGAAAGCAGAGGGGACAGAGTCTGGGTCACTCAGAAGTGACCAGGGTGGAACCTGGACGGAACCAGGCAATGTCAGGCGCAATCAGGTGGTTGTCGAGGAGCTTCTCTCCACTGTCACGTGGGCTCTGGGGCATCAGCGACGTCCAGGAGCAGATCACAAGCTGTCCCACGTAGGCTCTCGCCGTCGGCGCTGTCAGCTTCAAGATTGGAGCAACCAACACTTGGCAAAAGCAATCCACGCGGAACAGGAAGATTGCTTCTCACTCGGACCAGAAGGGTCAGAGTGGGGGCTCCTTTTCAGGGGAGCGGGTGCAAATCTGGAGCAACCAGAATCACAAGTCGTATTTCGAGTTTCGTCGGCACAGGGGCCTCAAGCCGGCTGGCAAGTGACCGGGCCAACGCGTTGAGCCAAAAGAAGCAGAAGGGCCCCCACGCAGCACTCGTCGAGTGTAGAGGGGTGAACTTCGGTGCAAGAGTGGCACAGGGTTAGGGCGTCTCAAACCGCGGTGTACAGCTTCGAGGGTCACTCGTGGGCTGCACGGTCAGCATCTCGTGGTCTTTTCAAGATGGCGTGCCCCACGCTTCCGGTCGCCTCCACGGGTCTCAGCTCTGCAGGGACTGTGGATCGGGCTGTAAGAAGGCGGGCAAGCTTGATCTCGTCGATCTCTGTCGCTCGAGTTCCGGCGGGAACTGCAACAAAGCAGACGTCGAGGGCTGGATGGTGCCTGTTTGCACAGGGTGGTCACTCCTTGACCACAAGGGAGATTCTTCAGTCTTCTACGTTGAGTACGATGTCGAAGGGTCCAGAGTTTCGTTTCTTATGTTTCATCAGGATAATCTGAAGTGCATTGGCACTGCTCCCATTCTTATAACAATCTAGGGGGCTGGATTACCTGCTAGGTCCCCTCCTATGGGTGGGACCCAGGAAGGGGGTGGGTACACCCCTTTCCTTTGATCCAGGCCGCGCTGGGACGGGGGCTGGTGTGCCCCAGAACCGGTTTGGCCGGCAGCAGTGTCTGGTTTCTTTCAAAACTCCCTGCTACAATCCACTATCTCCTGTCTGGGGTGGTGTAACACCTCCCTGCGACAGGAAACCCTTTGTCCAGGCCCCCTTGGCTGAGTTTCGGTCAGCTACAGGGGGTCAGACTTGTGTCTGTGGCAGAAGCATCCATTTTGTGGATCTGAGGCTCTTTTGAAAATTAACCGCATTTCAGTAAAGTAACATGTCTTCTCCCTCTAGAGGGGTGGAATGCTATCCCCGTCGCCAGGACTGGCGAGGGGATAGTATTCCAAATCGTATGACACCTTACATGACATGTTTTGATAAAGCCAAACCAAAGTTGCTATATAACCGCGAGGATTATAATGCACTTAAGAGTATATGGTATGGCATTATCCCGGAACAGCTTAGGGAGTTGTTCCCGACAGCTGCAGACAGGCTCAGCTCATGCTAGAGCTCCATCTCACATTAAACCACGCACTCTGCCTCCAGGATTGATGAGGCCTTCCATAGGAGTGGCTCACAGGTTTATATGTGTCCAGATATAGGTTTAGATATAGGTATACTATATCTAAGCAAGGGGTGATTACACCATCTTGCCCCAGCTGAGTGATCAGCCAGTTGTGTCAATTTAAGAACCAGCCAGGGGTGGCAAAAGATATGCTGCAGCCCCTGGTAGGCCTTGGTGGCACCTATGCCCTGAGCACCTATAGTGCATGGTACAGGGGCTGACAAGGAGTCCCTTTCCAATTGTGGTATGTACCTATAACACATGTATTACTAATTTAGAGAGAGAACAGCAGGCTGGGGGTCTGATTAGCAGGCCCACAGCCTCAGTAAGTCGAAAACCAGTGAAGCAAAAAGCAAAAATTTGGGGTGACCATAGGATAGCAGACCCTACTCTCCTACACCACTTGATCTGAATTGTGAGTCCTACTGACCGCAGTGTAGGCCACAGGCAGTGTTCATTAATGACTCAAAGCCACGTGCCGTTGGATTCAGAAGCATGGAGTTGGTTTCACCTGATTGGAGGGGTACACAGAAATCATCACACACTTTAACTTCTGACATCCTCAATCATAGAATCAAGACCCCGTTTCACTGTTCGAACCTGCTGCACCATGGTGTACTCCACCGACTGCTGTCAACCAAGCACAATAATCATGTGCAGCAGTTAGTTCTGGAAGCACAGAGTCAGATGCACCTCAATGGAGGGAAGTGTGTAAAACCAAGCAGCAAGTAATATCGGACCTCGTCCATTGTGGATCAACACACCATTCCACTGTTCGGACCTAGAGTTGGTTGCACCTGGTCGAAGGAAGTACCTTCAACTCCACTGACAGATGCAGTTCTAACATCATCCATTGTGGGATCAAGACACCGTTCCTCTGTTGGGACCTAGAGTTGGTTGCACCTGGTTGAAGGGAGTACCTTCATCTCCACTCTCAGATGTAGTTCTAACATCGTCCATTCTGGCCTCAAGACACCGTTCCACTGTTGGTACCTGTTGGACTACTGTGTTATTAGTATACAGAGCACTCCACGGTGCTGGGCCTCAGGCTAGGCGCTGTGCCTGTGACGCGGTAGCCAGCAATGATCTCAGGAGCCTTCCGAGCATACAGACCTCGGCCCAGGACCTTCCGCCGGCACATGGTGAGCCCTCTTTCACATACCGCACTGTCAAAAGGTGAACTGTGGGGCATATGTGCGTCGCAGCGGCCATGATGGTTTCTGAGTACCAGCAGACTGACAGCATCATTCACGCAGCCACCTTCGCTCACGGCGTCAGCCGCGTGGCAGTGTAAGCTGTGCGGACCTGGCAGACACATTCACCATTCCGGAAGAGAACCACACCCAGAGAAACGTGCCTTTTATTCATACCCCTACGCTAGCCTTGCGTACGCCGAGCCAGCCCACTAGGCTAAAGATTTGGGGGGGAGGGGGCACGTACGCTCTATGTTTTCGTAATCTTCCCTACTGACTGTACTATCATGGTTGCATCTACTGCCCACTTCACTCAATAAACCATCAGTGTATGTTGACATGTACATGTCTGTGCCCTGCATACTCAAGTCTGTCCGGCACATCCCATCAACACTTTGCATTGTATACTTTTATAATCGAGAATCACTTGCCACCTTCGCACATACTTTGCTCCCATCTCTCCCCAAATTCTGCATTGTGTGGCGGAGGTGCCATGCCATGTTTGGTTTGTGTACATGACTAGTCACGGTTCCCAAAGTACGTAGTGTCGTTGTGTCTGCTAGGTGTACATGTTGGTTGTCATGTTGCATGTGATTATATAAGGTAGCGCGTTTATTCACTAGCAGTGGTTTCTCCCATTTACATATCGCAGTCTTAAAGAGGATACAGAAGTTTTTCTCACAGGTGAAAAGTGCGACCACAATGGCGGTCATTCATTACTATGCAAGAATGTCCAACTGCACGATGCTTCTAAGCTTACAGCCCCCAATCTTGCGTGCTTTCTTTAAAGCACGTCAACTCCCACAATCAGACCAACATTCACACAGCTTTCTAACAGCAGTTTTCTACTTCTTAATAACATGGACTGCTACGGAATGTGAGCTGGCATACCGTATGTCCTTACTGTTTCAAACCCGTAACTTCCTGTGGCAATGTGTATTCCTACCCACACAAAGTAACTCCCAAAGTTCAACATGGCCTTCAACACCTACTTTGAAAACAGATTTCATTAAACTGAGCAAACTAAAAGCACTTTTGTTTCAAACAGAAGTGTCCCTCAGAAATGTATCGACTGCAGATAGCACGAACTTCAAGTAAAATACAGTCCCTTTTAAATACAAATCTCCCATTACACTTTGTGAATTGTTACACAATTTTCAACACATCTGACACTCAAGCTCTGGTACACTTTAACACTGTCTCCTCCGGCCTTGTCAGAGCCTTTCAAACTATTTTTGGTATAATACCAGACTTCATTCATTCGATCGTCTCTGGAGTAACAGGAACATTGCGCATAATTCTCGCTCTCTTTGCGGCCATCCTACTACTATTTTTGCTTGTATAAAATGGCTGCTCTCCCTGTGGTAACAAGCATGTCCGACAGAATATGCCTCTACGCAAAGCTACATCAATACCGTATAAAAATGGAACAACTTTTTGGCTGCTTGCCTCTCTATTATCGGAGCCAGCTACAACATGACATTTATTTTCACGTGCAACCATCTTTTTATTGCAAAACTTGCCCATTCGACTGGCGAATGGATCTATGCCTTGCCAACATCCCAACAATCGCTCTCGATATCCAGCAGGTAATGGAGTATCTTGAAAACCATGAACTTGATTGTTCGAGCAGTGGAGTAATGGCGGATGCAACGCAAAAAGGTATTGTGGCTGAAAGGGATTTCTGCGCAGCCGCGAAAGATCTCCTACAACGTGCGACCTTTGACAACATCGCAGATTGCCTGCCAATTCAAATTTCCGCTCCAACATTCGAGGAAGATTACTGTCCCTTTGAGGATATGAATTGGATCGCTTCGCTTTTCTCACACGATGGCAACAATCGCCTCTTGGAACATTACGCATCTCAAGCCGATGAAGAACTTCCGGACTGCAATCTCCAAGACTTGTAAGAAATTCATGTTATTCTTGGATTGATTTTCCAACTTTTTCTGACTTTTTCCTATAAAATTTTTCAATACACTTCAATTGAACTATTTTAATATAATAGCTTTCTAAGTATGCTCAGGCATTTGAACTCTGTTTTTATTATTGCCCCTTACGTCTCCAGCCTAACCAGGCATGGGTGATGTATGGCCTATGCAAATACGCTATTTACTTGCTAAATCAGCCTAAACCCGACATCCATTTTGAAACCATGTCTATTCTTTGTGCACACATCTCTCTACCTGCCTGTTATCCACGAAGCCCTTTCATACAAATTAGCTCATCCTCAGCCTCTGCTCACGAGCTGTCGATCAAGATCAAAAAACACAACATTGTTTAGGAACTGGTTGGCACACTGTGGTTATCGTATCCTACCTTTATTTTCATTATAGAATTTAGTCATTCAGGTCAAATAGCTATTGTTTAAGTCACATGGAACTGTAACATGTAATGTGGAATTCACTGATGCAGGAGCTTAGGTTTGAAGACAGCAGAAGCAGTTGGAGTTTGCCTCAGCTCGATGCCTTAGCTCTTGCACAAGACTGTTTTTTTTTAAAGGGCTGAAGACAATAACGTATGGTTTGACGAGAAGGTTACCGAATGTGCTTCTGAGAGGCGCAATGTTTATGTTCCGCCTCAAAGTTCTGATGTGGGTAGAACTATTACCAATTCTGACACGCACCAGATTGAATCTACTGTAGAAGAGGGACTGTTCTACTGTTGATAATTTTGTGTTTCAAAAAAGGAGTACCAGGGTACCTAAGAAGTTTGATGATTACATTTTTCATATTCTTTTTGTTTTCTTAAAGGATACATGTGGTAATCGTATCCTACCTTTATTGTCATTATAGAATTTAGAGTCCTTCATGTCTAATACGTATTGTTTATGTCACATGGAACTGTAACATGTAATGTGAAATTTACTGATGCAGGAACTTACGTTTGAATACAGCAGAAGAGGTTGGAGTTTGCCTCAGCAGGATGTCTTAGCTCTTACACCAGTGGGTCAATTTATGGCACTTAAATAAAGAAACTTTTTATATAACTTGCAGTCTCCGTCGCTTTATTACACACAGCCACTTTCTTAGACACACCTGATTTCACCATTTGTCTTCTGTGGCATTGCAACAATCTGCATTATATTCTTCACAATTATTTCTTTATTCCTGCCTGCTAAAACACTGCATTCGAGTCTTCAGACCGGTAGGGGTAAGTAAATTCACTTGCCACTCCCTGTATTGTATAAATACATACTAACACTACTTACACAGGTATGCTACAGCGGCCAGTATCCTACAATGCCTACAGCACATCACTTTACAGCAATCAGCTAACGGCTTAGGCTCACAGTTTCACAGTTTCATCCCAGAGTCTTCAAATCGGTAGGAGTGAGTAGTTTGTGTCCCACTCCCGCTATAGTCTATAGTCTAAACGCATACTAACACCACCTGCACAGCTATGCTACAGTGGCCTGTATGTAACAGAGCCCAGAGCACATCAGTTTACAGTGCTCAGCTCATGATTTAGGTGCACGGTTTCATCCCGAGTGTACCAGTACCTCACCTCTGCACCATCTCACTCTGGCCAAAACAGCACTTTCACACCGGTAGGGGTGAATACTTCGCTTCACACTCCCTGTATAGCCCACCCTAACCGCCCCACAGAGCTCACAGTGCTCCTACCCTCCTTTTCCTACTTTTTACACCCTTTTTTCCCCTTACTTGCTTCAACGGAATCACAAAATGACTGCCAACACTTCCTAGTTGCAACCGCTCGCAGCCAAAAAGCAGCAAGCTTGTGCTCGTAATGCCTCAGCCAATCAGATGGCAGAATTCCCAAATATCGATATCTGTAAATTTCGATATTTCTCCAAAACTACTGAATGGATTTACACCAAATAATCAAAAACGTGCTTTCTAGACCAAGACCCTTCTCCCTGACAAATTTGGGGTAATTCCGTACACCCGTTCGACCTGTAGCCTTGTCTAAAGTTTCCTATGGAAATTGCCTGGAGAAAACACGTTTTGAGAACCCCTTTTTCTTGCCCCCCCCTCCTTAACATATCACCTCCAAACTTTCAACATAGGAGCTGATATGAACAAAGAATTAGTTTGGATAATTTCATGAAGATTCATCAAACGACGCCAAAGTTATAAGCAAAACAAAAAAAATTCTTCCTATGGAAACTTGGTCCTAACTATAACTACCTATTGGCGACCACCAGTGGGTAATATATATATATATATATATATATATATATATATATATATTACCTACTGGCGGTCGCCAGTAGGTATATATAGTTAGGATTTTTTCTCTATGGGATTTTTGAAAATTCTATGTCTAATAACTTTGCCGTTTGTGGACGGAATTGGCTGAAATTTTCAGGAAAATGGCACATTTTGTTTCTGAGCAGCCTTTGAAAATTTGGGGGGGGTTCGTCAAGGGGGGGCCGAGAAAAAAGGGGGGTCCCAAAACGCGTTTTTCCCATGTTAATTTCCATAGGGCGGTTGGCCTCACTTTTAGCCCGAACGGCTGAATGGATTTGCACGAAACTTGGCAAAATTGTAGGGACTGGTAGCCCGATGTGCCTTTTGTAGGTCTCAATATATGTGCTCCAGTGGATTTTGAGAAATTAACGTTTAAAAAAAGATATATATCTGTAAGCGCGGACCGGGCAGCGGCCTAGGACGCGTACTTTTCGCGCAACGGAGCTTTGTGAAGCGAAGCTGATTGGTTCTCCGGCGTCTGTCAACATTCCAAACAGTCCGTAGTGGCCGCAAACAGTCCGTAGTGGCCGCCATCTTGTCTCTCGGTAGGATCGAGAGACAAGAGGAGGCCAAAGCGAAGGGGCAAATGACCATAAGGGGGAATAGTAGATCCTCGCTGACCCCCTAGGTTTGATGTGGAGGTTTTAAAAGGGCCCCGCGGGGCAAAAAAAAAAAATTATAATAATAATCTTACGGCTGAATGGATTTGCACGAAACTTGGCAAAATTGTAGGGACTGGTAGCCCGATGTGCCTTTGCTAGGTCTCAATATATGTGCTTCAGTGGATTTTGAGAAATTAACGTTCAAAAAAAGATATATATCTGTAACAGCGCACCGCTTCGCGTACTTTTCGCGTTACGGAGCTTTGCGAAGCGAAGCTGATTGGCTCTCCGGTGTCTGTAAACATTCCAAACAGTCCGTAGCGGCCGCCATCTTGTCTCTCGGTAGGATCGAGAGACAAGAGGAGGCCAAAGCGAAGGGGCAAATGACCATAAGGGGGCATAGTAGATCCTCGCTGATCCCCTAGGTTTGATGTGGAGGTTTTAAAAGGGCCCCGCGGGGCAAAAAAAATAAATAATAATAATAATCGAACGGCTGAATGGATTTGCACGAAACTTGGTAAAATATTAGGGACTGGTAGCCCGATGTGCCTTTGCTAGGTCTCAATATATGTGCTTCAGTGCATTTTGAGAAATTAACGTTCAAAAACAAGATATATATCTGTAACAGCGCTCCGCTTCGCGGAGATAAAATTATATCTGTATTACCTAGCTGTTGCTAACACCAGTTAGCGACGGCTAGTAGGAGATAGCGACCATCTTGGGCCCCACTTTGCATGTGAGTGATATTTATCACTAATGACATGCAAAGTGGGCATGCCAAGATGTTAGCGACTGGAAACAGTCGCTAACATCGCTATCTCCTATTATCAACTTTTGGAAATATTCGAGATAAGCGCGAATATCTCCAAAAAGTAACAGCTGCCCTGAGCAGTTCTTAGCCATGTTATCCTATGTGAGGTGGATAACATGGCTAAGAGGATTAGCTCGGTAATGCATGAATATCGCTGAGTTTTCAGCGATATTAATGCATTGCGGTCGGTTTTTATCGTATTTGCGATAAACTTTGATAATAGCAAGGTTTATCTGCGATAATTTCTGACGGTAAAAAAATCTTTGCAATGCATCGTTAGGGATAAATATCGCTTAACTTTGGTAATATGCCCCAACGTCTGTTAACGTTCGATTCGAAGGAAATCAGGAAGTGTTGAAAAACATTGTCTGCGCCATCTTGTCTTTTTTCAAATGCCACACTTTTGTCGTGCACGGCAGCCATTTTAGATGCCTTGACCAGACCCACTCTGTGCACGCTGTCGATCCTTAGCATGGCTCCCCACCCTCGCAAGCATCTCCCCCAGGCAGTGGTCACCCCCGCTCTCTGTCTTATGCATGGGTAATAAACCTCCCCCCATCTGCGCTGCTCTTTCCTGAGAATCACACCCTGTGCCCGCCCGACACCTCCCTTTCGCTCTATTCACTACTGCACCCTCTGACACTCCTTTTCCTCTGTGTCCGATTGTCCAGGCTGGTCCTAGGGTATCAGCTAGCCCTGCAGATGTAGTTTATGGCCACAGCTGTAAAGATTCACCCCTCTTCAAAGGAGTTATAGTAGATCAAGGCCCACACTCGATGAGATCCGTCACAGCAGAAGCGTTGCTATTATCTGAAAACCATCCTGTATTGTGATTGGGGAGGGGACCGAGCGTGAAGCGGAAGATTCCAGGGATGACTCTTTGTACATCAAAGTTTTTACAATTATGTGTCACATTAAAAATATATAGCACTCCGACAAAGTAGTAAGATTATAAAACTTTAATAATTTATAAATATATACAAGAAAACAAAAATAGTAATAACATATAAACATTTTTAGGGAAAAACAACGAAGTAGCGGTCGGCTGTGCGAATAGTCCCAACGCAGCACAACGTCCAGATTTCCGGCGTGGGGCGGGTCATCAGTAGCAAACTGTTGTGCGAATAGTTCCAAGGCAGCAGAACGCGCTGAAATCTAGATGACACGAAAGTGATGTCTAGTAAGTTGCCACCCAGCAAATAACGGCGTGGGGCGTCGCGGGGGGTGGGTCTTCAGTAGCAAACTGTTGTGCGAATAGTTCCAAGGCAGCAGAACGATGGCACCAAGGTGATGTCCAGTAAGTTGCCGCACTGGTTTTGGTATCCTACAATGCTGCTCTGAATAACGGCGTGGGGCGCCCCGGGGGAGGCGGCGTGAACGGGCCTCTCCAGGTGGAGTGTCATCTGTTGTAGTGGGGCGCCCCTTTACCGTTTCAGTTGCCATTCCGTCCGTTTTTGGTCCACTGTGTCAAAAGCCGCAATTCAGCTGAGTTGCGCCCACTCTTGCGGTGCAGCGATAGGCGGCTGTCACAGGACTCTCAAAATGGCGGCAGGCTCTTTCCTTTTTGGGCCTGGTCCACTGAAATGGCCCTGGGACACCTTGGAAATCGGATGCTTGTCTGCTAGGTCTTGGACCCCATTCTCGAAAGCGTCCCCTCCGCCTTGAGAATTCATCAAAAGTTTTGGGGGCCCCGACTCCTGCAGGCTTCTGGTGGGGAGCGGCTGCCATGATTGCTCGCGGAATGACTACGACGGAGCTACGAGATGGTGGTGCTCTCATGCTGACGCCAGCTTCAGTCTGAAACATCCAGAAACAAGGTGGGGCTTTCATCGTTTGGAAAAAAAAAAAGTTTTCATCCAATGAAAAGTGTTGTTTTTAGGTCATATGATCAAGCCTTCCATCATTAGGAAACCAAAAGTAAAATGAACCAATGAAAAGTTTTATAAACAAGTCACATGACCTGTTATAGGGTATAAAATGCGGAGAAAATACGTTGGCACGTGAGGCGGCGTCAGTAGCGGACCGATGTGCGAATAGGCCGAAGGCAACACAGCGCGCCAAGATCCGGATGGCACCGAGGTGGTGTCCAGCAAGTTGCAGCACTGGTGTGGCCATCCTACAATGCTGAAAGTCGGCGTGGGGCGCCCTGTTGGCCTGTGAGATGGTGTCAGTAGCGGACTGATGTGCGAATGGGGCCAAAGGCAGCGCAACAATATTTTCTGACTGACACCACAAGGCGCTGAGATGCCAAGATCCGGATGGCACCGAGGTGATGTCTAAGTTGCGGACTGATGTGCGAATGGGGCCAAAGGTAGCGTAACAATATTTTCTGTATGGAAGATACCACTAGGCGTTGAGATGCCAAGATTCGGATGGCACCGAGGTGATGTCTAGCAAGTTGCTGCACTGGTGTGGTCATCCTACAATGCTGAAACTCGGCGTGGGTCGCCCCATTAGCCTGTGAGATGGCGTCAGTAGCGGACCGATGTGCGAATAGGCCGAAGGCAGCACAACGCGCCAAGATCCGGATGTCACAGTGGTGGTTTCATAGTTGAGAGGCACTTCATCTGCAGTGGGGCGCCGAGATCCGGATGGCACCGAGGTGATGTCTAGCAAGTTGCTGTACTGGTGTGGTCATCCTACAATGCTGAAAGTCGGCGTGGGGCGCCCCATTAGCCTGTGAGATGGCGTCAGTAGCGGACTGATGTGCGAATGGGGCCAAAGGCAGCACAACGCGCCAAGATCCGGATGGCACCGAGGTGGTGTCCAGCAACTTGCCGCACTGGTGTGGCCATCCTACAATGCTGCGCCGAAAGTCGGCGTGGGGCGCCCCGTTGGCCTGTGAGTTCGCGTCAGTCAGTGGGGGCTGTTTGAGGATCTGACTGCATTGGAAAGCAATGTGATGCTGTGCGTCGCCCCCAAGATGGAGGTTCCTCGGCTGCAGTGGGGCGCCCCTTGGTGTTTCACTCGCTATGCAGCTGAGTTGCGTGCGCACTTGTGGCGAATAGGCCGAAGGCAGCACAACGCGCCGAGATCTGGATGGCACCGAGGTGGTGTCCAGCAATTTGCCGCACTGGTGTGGCCATCCTACAATGCTGCGCCGAAAGTCGGCGTGGGGTGCCCCGTTGGCCTGTGAGGTGGCGTCAGTAGCGGACCGATGTGTGAATAGGCCGGAACCAGCACAAGGCGCCAAGATCCGGATGGCACCGAGGTGGTGTCATAGTTGAGAGTTCTGAGCAGCGCTTGTAACACTGTCTGAAGCTTATTTGCACCTGCTGCAGCTTCACTATTGCCCTGGTGTGGCCTAAGATCGCCCATGACATAGGCGGCCACCTCCCGGGGTCCGGCGGAACTTTTTTCCTTTTCCTTTCTGCATCTTGTCCCAAATTCGTTTGACCTGAAGACACGACCAGGTCCCTGAATGTGTGCAGGGGGACGCTATTGATTGAATCAAAATGGCGGCTTCACACAAAGCTGACTCAAGCGTTTTCTGGTGGTTTCATAGTTGAGAGGCACTTCATCTGCAGTGGGGCGCCGAGATCCGGATGGCACCGAGGTGATGTCTAGCAAGTTGCTGCACTGGTGTGGTCATCCTACAATGCTGAAACTCGGCGTGGGTCGCCCCATTAGCCTGTGAGATGGCGTCAGTAGCGGACCGATGTGCGAATAGGCCGAAGGCAGCACAACGCGCCAAGATCCGGATGTCACAGTGGTGGTTTCATAGTTGAGAGGCACTTCATCTGCAGTGGGGCGCCGAGATCCGGATGGCACCGAGGTGATGTCTAGCAAGTTGCTGTACTGGTGTGGTCATCCTACAATGCTGAAAGTCGGCGTGGGGCGCCCCATTAGCCTGTGAGATGGCGTCAGTAGCGGACTGATGTGCGAATGGGGCCAAAGGCAGCACAACGCGCCGAGATCTGGATGGCACCGAGGTGGTGTCCAGCAATTTGCCGCACTGGTGTGGCCATCCTAAAATGCTGCGCCGAAAGTCGGCGTGGGGTGCCCCGTTGGCCTGTGAGGTGGCGTCAGTAGCGGACCGATGTGTGAATAGGCCGGAACCAGCACAAGGCGCCAAGATCCGGATGGCACCGAGGTGGTGTCATAGTTGAGAGTTCTGAGCAGCGCTTGTAACACTGTCTGAAGCTTATTTGCACCTGCTGCAGCTTCACTATTGCCCTGGTGTGGCCTAAGATCGCCCATGACATAGGCGGCCACCTCCCGGGGTCCGGCGGAACTTTTTTCCTTTTCCTTTGTGCATCTTGTCCCACAATCCGTTTGACCTGAAGACACGACCAGGTCCCTGAATGTGTGCAGGGGGACGCTATTGATTGAATCAAAATGGCGGCTTCACACAAAGCTGACTCAAGCGTTGCTGCTGATGCTATACAGAGAAAAACTGGTTTTCAGTTTGTACATTCTTCAGGATTTTTCCATCCAAGGCTGGTTGAGAGTTTGTATAACAATGGCTTCAGATTTTCAACATACTACTCTTCAACATTCTTCCTAAATGTAACAATGTGAGACTCACTAGGAGAACGGTGTAGTGAGGGCCACAAACGGCTGTTTGTCTTTCCTTTCAAAATGCTGCCAACAATATTTTCGGAATGGAAGACAACACAAGGCGCTGAGATTCGGTTGGCACCGAGGTGGTGTCCAGCAAGTTGCCGCACTGGTGTGGCCATCCTACAATGCTGCGCCGAAAGTCGGCGTGGGGTGCCCGAAGGGGGGGGGGGAGGCGGCGCAAACGAGCCTCTCCCGCTTCTCCATGTGGAGGCAGTTCATCTGCAGTGGGGCGCCGAGATCCGGATGGCACCGAGGTGGTGTCTAGCAAGTTGCCGCACTGGTGTGGCCATCCTACAATGCTGCGCCGAAAGACGGCGTGGGGTGCCCGAAGGAAGTGTCCTTATCCAGGGCATTATCGCTGTATCATGTCCTCCACTAAAATGGCCCTGGGACACCTTAGAACTCGGACGCTCGATTTTTTTTTCCTTTCCTGTACATGCAAAAAAAGGTAAATGCCCGGTACGTTACACGCTTCATCTGCCACGATGAACTCTCCAGAGGAACCGAAAAAAAATATAGTTGTGGTAACTATACCATGCATCGTCATATGGAGAGGTGGCACCAATTAATTATAGTGCTGCATAAAAGAGAGATTTGGAGGAGAACCCCTGACCTGCTAGTACATTCATCAAAGAAGTGGCACTGAGAGCTTCAGAGGCAAGGGAAACGGTCCCAAATTTTTAGAAGAACTTTGGAAAGATTAAAATGACATGTTTAGATTGTGGCAAATTAATTTCATGTGGACAGATGAGTGTTACTCTAATAAATACAGCATATGAACATCATCATAGTCGATGGTTGGTAGAGACATTTTGACTATATCCTGGACCTGCCCGTCCTCGCCCAAAATGGCGCCGGAATAAATGGGACTCGTAACTCCTTGTTGTGTACTGGTTGCAGAACCTTGAAATCACGAGATACGTATGCAGTTTTGAAGCACATGGCGGGCGGGGACGAGAATTGATTGAATATTTCGACATCCCTATTGATATTAAGTTCTGATGTGTTATTGATTACTGTACTGTTGAAAGTTCGAATTAACGTCACCCATGGTACCTGCCCGCAAATGTATATCTAGATAATTTTATTGTAACTGGCCCTGTCGTATTTTAATTATAAAATGTACGTCCACCGATTCCGTAACTGTTAGACACCTTAGTTCTTGCAACCTAATGGCCCGCCCGTTACGTTCCTCTACAGTGTAAATGTCTACTCATCACATACGATTACAGTTTGCTCCGTGGCCGGCCCACGTGGTTATAGGCTCGTATTTGTATAATGAAATTTTCACAATAAAGGTTTTTAAAAGAAAACATGGTAGTAGTATATACATTGGTAAAGTTTGTAATAATAGTCACTGTTTTAGAATCATTAAAAGGCAAGTGAAATAAAGAAGACCAATTACATGAAGGGTAAAAGGTATAATACGAAGGAACGCAGTAAAGATAAATGGTCAAGGGCTGTTGTGTTTTCTATTCCTGCAACATAAAGTGATCGATAAGAATCTCATATTCAGGCGTATCGGCGACTAAGACAGCAGGTCGACCCTCTTTTGCTCAACGGCTCCATCATGGGACGAAGAAACGCTCTTTTTCTCGAAAAAAGAATATATTTTACTTGCAGGACAGTTGTAAAATTTCCGGGAAAGTACATTAGTCTGGAACATTATAACATATATTTAAGAAAAAATAATGTTCGGAAGTAATGAAAAGCGTAATTTTTAGGTCATATGACCAAGCCTTTCATCATTACAATAAGAAAAGTAAAATGAACCAATGAAAAGTTTTATTAACAAGTCACATGACTTGTTATGCTTACGTTACGCGCTGCGCGCCCCGGATGACTTCCGGATGCGCTAACGCGGCGCGTCATATGACGCATTACGCGACAACGCAGGTCCAGAATATAGTCATAATGTCTCCACCAACCAGCGGTCGGAACACAACCCCTTTCAGCAGGCTAAATAGTTCTGTTAAATGAGAACAGAAGGGACAGGCAACAAGAACCATCAGTCAAAGAGGGGAGGGCTAGTTCTTCTCTACCGGGTTACATTGGGGCGCTACCGGAACTGATCGAATTGGTAGTCTACAGTGTTTCTGGATGTTTCAGACTGAAGCTGGGGTTAGCATGAGAGCAGCATCATTTCGTAGCTCCGTCGTGGCCATTCCGCAACCAATCATGGCAGCCGCTCTTTATCGTTATTTTGGGCGGGGTGGGTGGCGGAGCCGAGCTGTTTTGCAGCCATCATTGTGTGGAGTTCAGTTCATCTCACTAGTTTTGTATTTGTCATGAGGGGTTGTTCCTAATGTTTCTATTTTAGCGAGGTCAAAAAGAGATCCCATTAGTGGCCTACTGATTTTGCTCGATTCCTTTTCTTTTTTTTACACGATTTTTCGTTATCTGCAAAGACTAAACAGAGTATTGCGACTCTGTGTTTGTTTGTAAATAGAGAATGAACCAAAGAGAACTAATTCTAAAACAGTAAATACTTGGATAACAATCAATCAAATGGAGAGAGAAGCAGGCACGACGGATTACAACGGGGGCAAAGGCCTGCGTTAACTACCTTTCACTATCTGCAAAGAGAGAGTACTCCTAATAGAAATGAGGGGGGGGGTACCATTCAAAGCAGATCAGTGTGCATAAACACGAAAATGTTTTCACTTACCACGTACTTGACATTCGACAGCTTATGATATTTGCTATTAAAAAACCATTGAAATTCACTGAAAAAACCATAGGTTATAGACCATATATAGTTAGGAATTAGCATTTACAAAACCTTGAAAATTCACTGAAAAAACCATAGGTTATAGACCATATATAGTTAGGAATTAGCATTTAAAAAACCTTATTTTACTCACACAAAACCATTGAAATTCCATATATAGTTAGTTGCACTAACTATATATTGCGCACCCGCAATCCACTGCTGATCATGTCACATATTACATCATTCATGACATGGTCAGTGACATCACTGATGACATCACTGATGACATCTCAAATGACATCACTGATGACATCACTGATGACATCTCATTTGACATCAATGACCACATCACTGATGATATTATTCATGTGACAATACAATGCATCTCTTCACATTTTAATATAACCTCTGTTTCACCCAGTGTTAAAAACAGAGTATAATTTTTGAAACCATTGACACACCAATACTAGTTACTACATACGTACTCACTGATTCCTACGTCTACACACACATTCACTCATTCACCCATACAATCATTCATACATACAATCACTCATGTTTACAACACAATCATATGCACTCATACACCTATACAGACACTCACACTCTGCCACTCATCCATGGAGTTACTCACACACCTAGTCAGTCCTGTAAAGAATCAATCACACTTCCATTTTCTACTCTATACAGTTAAACATAGAGCACCTTACGTTTTCAACCATATACTAACACATACTTACTCTCTTATACAATCATTGATACAAGTACACATTGATCTGTACAGAGTCACACACCTCCCATCCAGCCACACACACACTCAGTCTCCCATGCAAATACTTGGGCAATCAATCAATAACCCATATAGTTACTCATATAGCTACTGATCAACACATGCAGCAGTTTACAGAACAACAGACATAATGATGCACAAATTAAGACAGTTTAGTCACTAACCCATGCACTCAGTGAGACACATTTAATCACTCACTCATACATTCAGTCATGCACCTACTAAATCCTTCGTCCAGACACTTATACATCCACTCATTCTTCAATATGTAAGACATATTTTAACTTTACAGAAACATAGTCACTGGATGTTGTCATCAGTGATGTCATCAGTGATGTCATTTGAGATGTCATCAGTGATGTCATCAGTGATGTCACTGACCATGTCATGAATGATGTAATATGTGACATGATCAGCAGTGGATTGCGGGTGCGCAATATATAGTTAGTGCAACTAACTATATATGGAATTTCAATGGTTTTGTGTGAGTAAAATAAGGTTTTTTAAATGCTAATTCCTAACTATATATGGTCTATAACCTATGGTTTTTTCAGTGAATATATATATATATATATATATATATATATTTATATATATATATATATATATATATATATATATATATATATATATATATATATATATATATATATATATATATATATATATATATATATATATATATATATATATATATATATATATATATACATATATATATTACCAACTGGCGGTCGCCAGTAGGGAGTTATAGTTAGGACCTATTTTCCATAGGAAATCCGCAACATTCTATTTGGAATAACATTGGCGTCGGTTGACAAATCTTCGTGAAATTTCCAAAACTGGTGGGTCGCTCCGGTCTGCTCTTATCCTGAAAGTTGCGGGGTGATTCGTCAAGGGGGGGCCGAGAAAAAAGGGGGTCCCTAAACGTGTTTTCCATATGCAATTTTCTATAGGAACCTCTCAACGCAGCTACAGCTCGAACTGCTGAACGGAATTACACCAAATTTGGCAAAGAGGTAGTCCTTAGTTCAGAATTGTGCCTTTTGCTTATATGGTGTAAATCTGTTTAGTAGTTCCTGAGAAAATGACATTTAAAAGTACATATATATCTATGGCTGCACAGGATCCGCGCATCCTGAGCACACCGTAAGCGCAACGTCCCGATCGCACGCTGAATGCTAATTGGCTGTCAAGTGGTTGTCAACATCGAAACCAGGAAGTGTTGGCAGCCCTTTTGTACCTCGGTAGATGCGAGGCTGAAGTAGTTAGTGGAATTAGTGTGCAAAACATATGAAGGGGGCAGGGTAGAAATACCCTGACCCTCTAGATCTGCTTAGGAGGTCCCACAAGAATCCCTAGGGCCCCGCAAAACATTTGTTTTAAATACGGCAAAGTATGCGCAGGGTGCGCAGATCCTGCCATAAACAAAAAATAAATATAACGGAGCTTCTTTTATAATTAGCCCCCGGGGGGCCAAATCCCGGGGGCACATTTTTTACATTTATGGGGGCCCCCCAGACCTGGGGACCGCCAACCCCTGTGGCTACAAAATAAATATTTGGGGGGCCCCAAGGCTCCCCCAGCAAAATTTGTGGTTGGGGGCCTCAATGACCCCCCCAAGCCCCGGGAACTACCACCCCGCGGAGATTTGTGTATTGTTTAGAGGGGGCCTGGAGCCTTGTCGTGACCCTAGGGACTGCCACCCCACAGGGACTGCCACCCCCACACGGGGAGCTTCATGTCAGCAGCTCCCCATGTGGAAAAGGAATGCTGCCTCCTGAAGGACGCGGGGAGCCAGCGGGACCTTGGGGGCATTGGGGCTCCCCCCATGTTCCCCAATGCTTTATATAAGCCCCGGGGATGGGGTCCCTGGGGATAATAGAAATTAGTGATAGGGGCTATTTTTTTATGGTAAAATTAAGAGTCAGGCACCCAGCGGGCCCCCTGGTGTGCACGCGTTGGATGCACGACTCATAACGTGTAGGGTGCGGGACTCCAATGCATTTTGTGCACAACTTCTACGCGTTCGGTACACAACTCTGACGCGTTGGGTGCGCAACTCCAAGCAAAAAATAAAATATATTTTTCAGTTATACATCAAGCTTTTGTGTTTAGTTCTTGGGTGGTTCTAAAAAGAGCCCTTGTGTTTATTGAGAGATTTTGGTACCTACAAGTAAGTACCTATGCAGTCTAAAGTTCAAGAGGAAGACTCTGTTACCCTCATCTGTAAGATGTACACTATCTCTCCTATAGATGCCATCCCTATTGAAACGCAGATTGTTGTGGTAAATGGACGCCATTCTATAATCTCGGAGAAAAGCAGAAACAGATTTATTGACATGTTTCCTAGCTTTCTTAATCTGTGGGCAAAATTGATTGGACCAGTTCCATTTCTGTCTTTGGCATATGTTAGACTAGACAAAGGCAGTTTTGGGGAAAAGTGACATAAATTCTGTAAAGGTGTCCTTTATAAGCATTTCCAGAGCTACCCCAGTGAAAGTGCCTAGGTCATTGCCACCACAGTGCACAATTATGAGGTCAGGGTGTTGGAGATGCAAAAAGGATTTAACCAATGGCCTCAATTAGAGCCACTTTAACCCTCTCTGTCCAATCGATTTAATGTCTACATTTGGTAAAGCTAGGTCTTTGTCCATGCCTCTGTTTTCTGCATGCCTTTGGCTCCAAAAAATATAGCTGTGTCCCACAATACACACTTTAGGCATCTTGAAGGGAGGTCTGAATGCACTCAGATGGTCTCTGTATGTGAAATGGCAGTTTGAGGAGTGAGATTTTTCTAAAATGGTGGATAAGATGCAGTTTTGATAAAAGAAAAGAAATGATTGGTGGTTTACAAACATTCTAGTCTGAAAAGTAGGGTGCATGTTTCTGTTTTTTAAAAGCATGTTTCTTATTGGTTTAGAAAAAGTATCTGAAAGGAACATTACATAGGATACACTGATATTTTGAAAAGTGAAGCACATTTGCTGTTTGGATTAGCAACATTGTGTGCTGAACTTGTGACCTATGAGTTCAGTTAAGTGTTCCATGAACTGTTTCTATGGTAACAGGCAGTGAGCAGATTGGGGGTAGGGTTCAAATGTATGTCACTTGGAAAGGGCTGAAATGTGTAACCACTAGAAATGTGTGTTATCTTTTGAATTAATGTGGGAAGCAATCTGATTTGCTATTTGTATGTATATGTGTGCAGAATGAGAGGGAAAGTGTGCCTTTTTTTGGTTTTGCTAAGAGCTGCAGAGTACAGAGATTCTGTATACGAAAATCTGGTGTGTGACTGACATACTTCTTAATCTACAAATCAATTTGAAAGGTAACTTATTCTTTTGTGAGAGGTTGTATGTGGTGTGTTAGTTTTTAATAAGATTAATGTGTTTCTCTCAGTAAAGTCCAGAGAGTAGTGTAGCTTGTCTAGAATCACTTTGTGAGACTGTGTTCTAAAATATGTGGAACGTGTGAATTTATGTCACCTTGTCAGAGCTCCACGAACTTCCAATTTCTTGTCTCTATGTCGACTTGCACGGGAACAGAAGATGCTAACTTTCCAACTCCCTCTCTCCAATCGGTCGGAGTCAGAGTGAAATCATAACTCCAAGCAATCAGAAAAAGGGAAGGGGAAAAGTGGAGAAAATAACCATAATAAAGTAAAGGCACAGAAGAGACTGGTCCAGATTCCTTGGTACTCCGACGAATCTTCTACCGGCCTTTAATCAGCCTGATATAGACTCCTGTAAATACTAAACACATACAAGAATATTTAATTCTACTATGACTTCCTGTTCTACCTTCAACCCCAGCTATTTTACTCTTACGTACCCAAGGGCCTGTGAGGACCTGTAACTCTTCCTTCCACTGTGTGGTTCTTTTTATCTGGACTGCGTACTTGTGTTATACTCACTGAAACAAATAAGCCCTATTAGTATCACTCTCTAACTACTCTCTGGTACTTAATAATTTTAGCTTATTAACCTACCACTATATGCAGCTCCTTGTCTTCTATTCTTATTTCTTATTTGGTATTATGTTGGTGCGAACCTCATCTGCAAAACAGTAAATTGTTAATTCTCTAATTCCTAGGAGGTGACCGTTATCTCTCATTCTCTTTTGACCTACCAGTGAATGTCTGCTGACATCTTCTTAATGGGATTCTGTGTAACTCGTCTTTTCTTGTAGGGAATCCTGTCTTCCTGTTCCAGTGATATAATCTCACTAACTTCAGGTAAGTGCAATTCCTTTCTTGCTTTAGTATTTCCGCTTGTAGTTTTAACTTAACTCATAAAGTTTCATTTGAATATACTTTCTGTTTTTTACTGTAACTGAAACTGAAGTTCAAAAATGTCTCAACGATTGTCTTATTTTAACTTAATTTAAACTGGCTCAGTTCTGTGCTTATTGCGCTAACACGTGAGGAGCGCTGTTCTATTTTTAAATCTAAACTTAGCTCTTGTTTTTGCTGCTCTTCTCGAGACGAAGGTTCCAGAAGCGGTTGCTCCAGCCACGAAGATGAACCTGTGACGGAGACTCTCCGCCGCCGTTTTCCTGTCAGCACGTCGTTTCTTGGAAATGCGACAATATTTATCCGGAGAGGACTACCCTATGACTATACTGTAATTTATTCCTACGAACTCTGGGAACTCTAGATAAACGTTTTTTTACTAACGTTTCCAGCTCTCAAATAAACGCGGCTAACTGGGGCAGAATTCTCGGTGAAGTGCGCAGCTCTGATAGAGCGCGCGCCTCACCTGAACTCCGCTCTGAAAAGTCCAAAGAGTCTAGACCGGCAACTCTCCTGCTCCGACCGCCATCTTGGAATTCCGTGAATTCCATGCTCTGGACCAAGAAGGAATTAAACTCCAGTTCAGTTCTTTCGTTTTGAGAAACCTAACTGGACCTTTACTAGGAGGGATCCTGACAGTACCCCCCACCAAGGAAGGCCCTCCCGGTCTGGGTTTGGTTGGATTCCGCTGATGAAAAAGTCTTACTAGTCTAGGGGCATGCACATCAGACTCTAATTCCCAAGAGCGTTCCTCTGGCCCATAGCCCTTCCAATCCACCAAGTAGTACAGTTTACTCTTCACTAACTTTGAGTCCAAAATGTCCTTTACTTCAAATTCCACACCTGCTTCCACCTGAACAGGTGGTGGAGCACTCTCTCGTCTTAATCCTGGAACTGCTTTCTTTAACAAAGAAACATGAAAGACTGGATGAATTTTGAGTTTTGTAGGTAGAGTCAATTTGTAGGTTACAGGATTAATCTGTTCTTCAATGGGATAAGGGCCTATGAATCGAGGCTGGAACTTTCGATTCCCTTTCATGCGCAAGTTCTTGGTGTTTAACCAAACCTCACTTCCTATTTCTAAGTGTGGGGAATCTCTCCTCTTCTTATCTGCGTATTTTTTATACTTAATCTTTGCCTGTTCTAAATGTTCTGATGCTGAATTGTGTACCTGACTCAAGTGGGTGACCAAATCCTGAACTGCTGGAACTGGAAGCGAAACATCCAACAGGGTAACATTTGGATGTTTGCCATAATTCAAATAAAACGGAGAGTAACCGGTGGACACATTTGTGGCGTTGTTATGAGCGAACTCAGCAGCCCACAAATAGTCCAGCCACTCTCCACCCTGCTTTAGAGTGAATATTCGCAAGTACTGTTCTAACTCCTGATTCACCCGTTCTGTTTGTCCATCTGTTTCCGGGTGGAAACTGGTAGAGAAACGCGTCTCAACTCCAAGTGCCTTCATGAAGACCCTCCAGAAATGAGACACAAATTGGGTTCCGCGATCTGATATAATCACCTTGGGAATACCATGTAGCCGCACAACTTGTGCACTAAAATGAGTTGCTAGTTGTTTTGCCGTTGGGATTCCCTTCAGGGCCACATAATGCGCCATCTTGGTGTATGCATCAACCACGACTAAAATGGTATTGTATCCTTGACAGGAAGGAAGATCTGTTATTAAGTCTAAAGTGATAGTGTGCCAAGGATATGGAGGAGTGGGTAAGGGTTGTAATAACCCTTTTGGTGCCTGTCGTTCTCACTTCCCCTGCGCACAGATCTCACAAGTTTTGACATATTGCTCTATGTCCTTGTTCATTTGTGGCCACCAGTAACTTCTTTTCACTAAATCCATCGTCTTCCACTCTCCCTTATGTCCTGCCAGCAACTGATCATGGCATTCCTTCATGACTTGGTTCTGTAGTGTAGACGTTGGTAAGTACAAGGCTCCTGAATGATAAGGTGGACCATCAAGTATTTCTCTGCCATCTTCCTGTTGGGTCCACTCCAACATACTCGCTGGTGACAAGGCTCGAGATATCTGTTCCCTCACACTCTGAGTTTCAACGACACCTATGATTTTGGTATCTGGAATTATTGCTTGCGTCTTGATTTGATCCTTTTCTTCTCCAGTTCCCATACGGGACAGGGCATCCGCCTTGCCATTCTGCGCTCCTGGTCTGTAGGTAATGACAAAGTCATAGTCAGCAAAGTATAATGACCAACAAAGCTGTCTCGGGGTTAAAGTTCTAGCTGACTTTACAAACTTTAGGTTTCGATGGTCCGTGTAAACTGTAACAACATGATGTGCACCCATTAAGTAATGTCTCCACTCCTTGAAGGCATCTTTTATGGCCAACAGCTCTTTTTCCGTAATTGTATAATTGATTTCTGCTGGCGACAATTTCCTTGAACGATAGGCAACCGGATGTAACTGTCCTGACTCCTTATTTCTCTGAGAAAGTACTCCACCCACCGCCAGATCTGAGGCATCTGTTTCTACATAAAAGGGTTCTGATGGGTCTGCATGAAGAAGAATTGGAGCTGAGGTGAATTCTTCCTTCAATGCCTTGAATGCTGACTCTGCTTCTCCAGTCCACTCAAATCGCACTCCCTTTCTCAATAGTCGTGTGAGTGGAAGAATTCATCGAGAAAATTCGCTGATAAACCTTAGATAAAAATTGGCGAAGCCAATAAATGCTTGTACCTCTTTCACACTGGTAGGGGATTTCCACTCCAAGACGGCCTGAATCTTCCGCTTATCCATGAGTATTCCAGCTGGCGAGATTACAAACCCCAAGAATTCTACTTCAGTGACGTCAAAGGCACATTTCTCCAACTTAACGAACAGTTTATTTTCTCTCAGTTTCTGTAGAATTCTTCTCACTTGACCTTGATGTTCCTGTGTGTTGACGGAGTAGATCAAGATATCGTCTATGTACACGATTGCACATTGGTCTATAAACTCACTAAGGACATCGTTGATAAAGTGCTGAAAGGCAGCTGGAGCGTTGCACAGCCCATAGGGCATCACTTGGTATTCAAATAATCCAAAACGAGTTCTGAAGGCAGTTTTCCATTCATCGCCAGCTCTTACTCGAATGAGGTGATAGGCCCCTCTCAAATCCAATTTGGTAAATATTTGGGCCCCCTTCACCTGGTCCAACAAGACTGAAATGAGGGGAAGAGGATACCTATTCTTCTTGGTTATTTGATTGATTGCGCGATAGTCGATGCAGGTTCTTAACTCGCCCTCTTCTTTCTTTGGCACGAAAAACAAGGGCGAAGATACTGGAGATTGAGAGGGGCGAATGAATCCATTAGCCAGGTACTTATTGATGTATTCTTTTAAATGATCATGCTCCTTTTCAGTTAAAGCATAAACCCGACTACATGGCATATTCGCTCCTGGTTCAAAGTCGATTTTACAGTCGTATACTCGATGGGGTGGTAGTTGTTCTGCTTCCTGCTCATCAAACACATCTTCAAAATCTTCATATTGTGCTGGTATGGACTGCGTACTAATTACGCACACCACTGCATTCGCTGAACACAAGGCTTGAGCTGGATTTTCTTGATTATTTTCTCCTTGATTTCCCAAGCAATGATGCTTGCAATAGTCCGAAGTCATTTCTATTGTTCTGGCTGCCCAATCTATGGTGGGATTATGCTCTGTGAGCCAAGGAAGTCCTAAAATTAACTGAAATTGGGGAGCGTCTATTAGATTGAACTGGATGTCTTCTTGATGGCCATCTTCTCTCATCAATCGCACCATTTCGGTATGGCTAATTATGGGTCCTGAAGATAGATTTGTTCCATCGATCGCTCTGACTGGTTCACTCTTCTCCTTGAGTATTGCCTTCAAACCTATCTTGACCGCAAATCTTTGGTCACAGAAGTTCCCTGTTGCCCCGGAGTCCACCATTACTGTCACTCCTCTCCGAATCTCCTGATGGAATTTTATCGTCATGGATAATACAAGATGTGGAGAAGATGATTGCAGAGTGTTGGCCAGTTGATGTTCTTGTGGAGTTGAATTTTGACTCGCATCCACCTGTACAACTCCTTCTACAGGTGGTGCAACTAGTTTTCCTTCGGCTTGTACAATCCTTTGGGTTTCTTTGGGCAGTTTCTCACAAAATGTCCGCCTGAACCACAATACATACACAAATTATTGGCTCGTCTCTTCTCTTTTTCTTCTTTAGTAAGCGGACCCCTGATTGCCCCTATCTGCATCGGTTCTTGACTGTTGGACCCTTCTGCAACTTTTCCTACATCAGTCCTTGCTCTGTCAAAACGAGGCACGGTGCTTCGAAACTCTCGCCTCCTTTCGCCCCGTCTTTCACCTTGCCGGAAATCCAACTCCAGAACCAAGTCTATGAGGGCTGATATCTCCGTGGGTCGGTTGGGAATTTGTGCCAGCCCATCTTTTAATTCATCCCGTAGACCGCGATAAAAAATTGCTGTTCTTTTATTTTCCGGCCAATCTGTTTCCATTATCAACTTGTTAAAGTGAGCCAAATATGCCACCAAGTCTCTGTTTCCCTGCTTTAATTCCAGAAGCTCATTATCTACAGCCTGAGATATTAGCCTTTGATCAAAAATGCGCAAGAATTCTTTTTTTAAATTCATCATAATTCTGCAGGAGAGGGTCGTCTCGAGTCACGATGGGCATTGACCAGGCGGCTGCATCTCCACTCAAATAAGACAAGATGAATGCTACTTTGGATTGTGCGTCGGGGAAGATAGAAGGACGACACATGAAGTGTAAAGAGCATTGTGTGATAAACACCTGCGCCTTCTGCGGATCCCCACTAAATCTCTCAGGTGCAGCTAAGGGAATGACCGGTGACAAGGAATGTATCACCTGTGTTGTTAACCTGTTGATTTCCCCAGTGGATGTGGTGGGAGTTTCTCTAGTCCCTGGAGGTGGTTGCCTGATCCTCTGCGCTAACTCTGCTGTCTCTTTTCTAGCATTTATCACCTCCTGCCTCAGTCCTCGATTCTCTTCTTTTACTGTCACTAGCTCTTTTTGTATAGCATCTAATACCGCTCCTAAGGTCTGCAGATTAACCCCTTCAACCATTCTGTTCAGGTGCAAATTTACAACGTGGGCACTTCACTCTGTCAGAGCTCCACGAACTTCCAATTTCTTGTCTCTATGTCGACTTGCACGGGAACAGAAGATGCTAACTTTCCAACTCCCTCTCTCCAATCGGTCGGAGTCAGAGTGAAATCATAACTCCAAGCAATCAGAAAAAGGGAAGGGGAAAAGTGGAGAAAATAACCATAATAAAGTAAAGGCACAGAAGAGACTGGTCCAGATTCCTTGGTACTCTGACAAATCTTCTACCGGCCTTTAATCAGCCTGATATAGACTCCTGTAAATACTAAACACATACAAGAATATTTAATTCTACTATGACTTCCTGCTCTACCTTCAACCCCAGCTATTTTACTCTTACGTACCCAAGGGCCTGTGAGGACCTGTAACTCTTCCTTCCACTGTGTGGTTCTTTTTATCTGGACTGCGTACTTGTGTTATACTCACTGAAACAAATAAGCCCTATTAGTATCACTCTCTAACTACTCTCTGGTACTTAATAATTTTAGCTTATTAACCTACCACTATATACAGCTCCTTGTCTTCTATTCTTATTTCTTATTTGGTATTATGTTGGTGCGAACCTCATCTGCAAAACAGTAAATTATTAATTCTCTAATTCCTAGGAGGTGACCCTTATCTCTCATTCTCTTTTGACCTACCAGTGAATGTCTGCTGACATCTTCTTAATGGGATTCTGTGTAACTCATCTTTTCTTGTAGGGAATCCTGTCTTCCTGTTCCAGTGATATAATCTCACTAACTTCAGGTAAGTGCAATTCCTTTCTTGCTTTAGTATTTCCGCTTGTAGTTTTAACTTAACTCATAAACGTTTCATTTGAATATACTTTCTGTTTTTTACTGTAACTGAAACTGAAGTTCAAAAATGTCTCAACGATTGTCTTATTTTAACTTAATTTAAACTGGCTCAGTTCTGTGCTTATTGCGCTAACACGTGAGGAGCGCTGTTCTATTTTTAAATCTAAACGTAGCTCTTGTTTTCGCTGCTCTTCTCGAGACGAAGGTTCCAGGAGCGGTTGCTTCAGCCACGAAGATGAACCTGTGACGAAGACTCTCCGCCGCCGTTTTCCTGTCAGCACGTCGTTTCTTGGAAATGCGACAATATTTATCCGGAGAGGACTACCCTATGACTATACTGTAATTTATTCCTACGAACTCTGGGAACTCTAGATAAATGTTTTTTTACTAACGTTTCCAGCTCTCAAATAAACGCGACTAACTGGGGCAGAATTCTCGGTGAAGTGCGCAGCTCTGATAGAGCGCGCGCCTCACCTGAACTCCGCTCTGAAAAGTCCAAAGAGACTAGACCGGCAACTCTCCTGCTCCGACCGCCATCTTGGAATTCCGTGAATTCCATGCTCTGGACCAAGAAGGAATTAAACTCCAGTTCAGTTCTTTCGTTTTGAGAAACCTAACTGGACCTTTACTAGGAGGGATCCTGACACACCTGTTCCAGGGTACTAAATGTTTTTTGCTAGGATGCTGTTATTTGTCTAGAATCACACTGTGAGTCAGTGTGCATTTGGGAAAATTGCGAGAGAATCATTTGGTTGCTTGATGTGTTTGCAGACAAATACGTGCTTAAAAACCTTTTTTGTTGTTAAGTTTTGGTAGAATTAGAAAATAGACATTGCTTGCTTATGTATTTGGAAAATGAGTTCGGCTTTAACACCGAAATGCAGTAGTGAAATATGTGAAATGTGTGCTGTCACCTTAGTTTTTGTAGATCAGTTCATGTGCTTTTGATAAAGTCCAAGGGATAGTCTTGGTTGTCTAGAATCACACTGTGAGTCTTTGTACATTTGGGAACTGTTGTGAGAGAAGCTTGTGGGTGTTTCATGTGTTTGCAGAGATATAACTGGTTAAAAACATATGCTGTTGCCAAGTTTTGGTAGAATTGGAAAGCAGTTATTGCTTATGTATTTGCGAAATGAGTAAGGCTTCCACAGTACAGTGTATTTTTAAAATCTGTGGAATGTGTGCAATTATGTCACCTGTTCCGGACTAGTGAATGTTTTTTGCTAAAGTGCAAGGGATGCTGTTATTTGTCTAGAATCACACTGTGAGTCTGTGTACATTTGGGAAAATTGTGAGAGAAGCCTGTGGGTGTTTCATGTGTTTGCAGATATAAAACTGGTTAAAAACGTATACTCTTGCCAAGTGTTGGTAGAATTTGAAACCAGTTTTTGCTTATGTATTTGCAAAATGAGTAAGGCTTCCACAGTAAAGTGCATTTCTAAAATATGTGGAATGTGTGCAGTTATGTCACCTGTTCCACACTAGTAAATGTTTTTTGCTAAACTGCCAGGGATGCTGTTTTTTGTCTGAAATCACACTGCGAGTCAGTGTGCATTTGAGAAAATTGTTACAGAATGATTTGGTTGCTTGATGTGTTTGCAGACACATAAGTGTTCAAAAACCTTTCTTGTTAAGTTTTGGTAGAATTAGAAAATAGAAATTGCTTATGTATTTGGAAAATGAGTTAGGCTTTAACACTAAAATGCAGTACTGAAATATGTGGAATGTGTACAGTCAACTTACCTTTTCAAGACTAGTGAATAGTGTTGCTTGTCTATAATCACACTGTGAATCTGTGTGCATTTGGGAACCATTGTGAGAAAAACCGTGTCACTTCTGTTGCAATCCTATAGTGAGCCTTTCAGCATCATGTACTAATCCATTCACTGAAGTAAAACTCAATCAATTATGAATTCACCCACTGTCTCAGCCCAGGCTGACACACAGGGGGTGGGGGTGGGGGGAGGGGCTGTTGCAATTTCACCCGAGCAAACCAGGTTAATTCCTACAGCTGAAATGCTATGTATGGATAGCGCGAATCACAGCAAACCTATATCTCAGACATGCTCAACCTTCACATAACCTCAGCAGTGAAAGGACACCCATAAACACTCAAAGCCTTGGGCAACTGGAAACCCTTCTCTCAGCCACCCTTGGAAACTCGGGATTCTTGGAAGTTCTTAGCTCCCTGCCCACCTTATGCTCCCAACTCTAGGAGATACACACAGTGCGCAAACTACTACCCTGGACACTTAGACGTATAAAACAGCACACAAGAGCAAACACACCAAAGAAATACAACTGTCGATACACATTGCCCCGTAACAGGAGCAGAACAGTAACAAGCAAACAAAAGGGGGTAATGCCAACAGGATCAGTCACTCAGGCAGGACAGTGCGCATGCGCAGTACACCCTGAACACTGCACTATCCACGGCCCAGAATTACTTTCCATGTCAGAGGGAAGCCCGCACACATAGGTTAGCGTTCTTCCCCGCGCGCCACATGACACACCCGCACCTCGGATTCTCACCCGGATTTGAATGAGTCAGATATGTACAGGCAGTAACATAAATGTTATCGCACATATGACCCCACTGCTCTGTTTCCACTATTACTGTTGCACAAGGCAGGCATGTACCAGAGGAGTACAGCACACTGTCGCAGCACTGAGCCTTCTAAGCACCTTAAATTACAGATGTGTACATCTAAAGTTCTACAGTGCTACCTTTGTTGAAAAGGATAATAGGCTGAGTTGGCCTTGCCGTGATTCTGAGCTGTGATTAACACGTTATGCCGGGATTCCAACAACAGGAGTATATTTCATAGCAGCATCTATACGTATGGAAAGAGGCGAGGGGGCCTCTCAAGGGATAGTGAGGAGATACCAAAGTGAAAGCACTCACACTGCACCTGTCTTCGTCTCACATCTGGTGCCTGAGCCCCACGGGAGGCGGACTCGGTGAGGCACAAACACAACTCAACACATGGAAAAGTGTATCTCTGTTAAATGACAGGCTTCGGGGCCTTCAGCAACGGAAACCTACAATTAAACCCCATTTTGTACTCAGTTAAATCTGTGGATTTTGCACAAACCACTGCATGCATTAGTGGTTCCAGCAAGTTCAGTCTAAGGAGCAACGGCACGGGCTCCGCTCACACACAGATGTGAATCATGAGTGGCACCGCTGGCAGCAGGACAAGCATCCTTCATTCACAGGGTGCACTGGTGTGACAGTCTACAGCAGTGGAAGCTTGCTGCACAGACCCACACCAGATACAGCAGCACTGCTTTCCCTATACTGGAAACTGCGACAGACTTTCCTCACACACAAGGACAGGAGCAGTGTTAACGTGCTCACAAGAACAGAGCAAGAACAGAAAGGGAGCCGTGCACTGTAGCCTCACGAACCGAGAGAAGGCAAATCACATGCATCAGTCCTGCAAGCTTCCCCCACACAAACAGAGAAGGGATTCCTTAGTGTTGCGACAACAGTACATTTATTCCTCTTGCATGCAGCACAGATATGATACAGCCTGAGGCAGGACAAACTTCCTTCACACTCAGAGTACAGTACAAACTCTCCTCAAATACATATATATCAAGGAACATAGGGGCAGCAGTGCAAGCTTCCCCCATATGAACGGAGCTGGGATTCAAGGGGTGTGGCAACAGCAGTACTAGTATCCTTCATGCATGCAGCGCAGAAATGAAACAGACTGCAGCAGGTCAAGCTTCCTTCACACTCAGATAACCTTACAAGCTCTCCCCAAATATATGTACATCATGGAGCATTGGTTAGCAGTTCAAGCTTCCCCCACACGAACGGGAAAGGTGCTATAGCGAGATGAGGTGCATTGTTGGTGAGTGGTAGTGAGGGAATTCATGGAGAAGGAGGAAACACTCATTGTTTTGAACATTTTTTGCCAGATATGGCCCGGGATATGCGGGTGGCGGTCGATTATGTAGTGTATCAGATTCCAGAAATTTCTGTCAGGTGGTGGGGGGGGGCCCGACATTTAAACAAAGTCAGCTGGGGGGCTCAACCTTCAAAAGTTTGAAGACCTCTGCCTTAGTGACTCTTTCAGTATCATGTACTAATCCATTCACTAAAGTAAAACTCAATGAATTATGATTTCACCCACTGTTTCAGTATGCATGTACTCATGCAGTGAGTCAGGATTTAGGGTACGGATTGTTTCAAACTCCTATGCACTATGCATGTAGTGGTCTAACCACCTTCACACTTGTGTTTCAGGCCTACAATTCCCCCAGTTAGTATCCATACACTCAAGCAAACTTCCTGTGAGTCCTCTTCCAATTCCATAGTGAGTCTTTCTGTACCATGTACTAATCCTTTCACTAAATTAATACTTAATGAATTATGGATTCATCCACTCTCTCTCCTTATAGTACTTAATCATTCAGTCAGTATGCATGTACTCATGCAGTGAGCTAGGATTTAGGGCGCGGACGGCTTCAAACTTCTATGCACTTTGCATGTTGTAGTCTAACCCCCTTCACACTTGTGTTTCAGGTCTACAATTCCCCAGTTAGTATCCATATGCTCCAGCAAACACCCTGTGAGTGCTCCTGCAATCCCATAGTGACTCTTTCAGTACCATGTACTAATCCATTCACTAAAGTAAAACTCAATTAATTATTAATTCACCCAGTGTTTCTCCTTATAGTACTGTAATCATTCAGTCAGTTTGCATGTACTCATGCAGTGAGCCTGGTTTAGGGCACAGACTGTTTCAAACTCCTATGCACTATGCATGTAGTGGTCTAACCACCTTCACACTTGTCTTTCAGGCCTACAATTCCCCAGTTAGTATCCATACACTCCACCAAACACCCTGTGAGTGCTCTTGCAATCCCATAGTGACTCTTTCATTACCATGTACTAATCCATTCACTAAACTAAAACTAAATAAATTATGAATTCACCCACTGTCTCTCCTTATAGTACTGTAATCATTCAGTCAGTATGCATGTACTCATGCAGTGAGCCAGGATTTAGGGCATGTAGTGCTTTAAACTTCTATGCACTATGCATGTAGTGGTTTAACCACCTTTACACTTGGGTTTCAGGCCTACAATTCCCCAGTCAGTATCTATGTAGAATGTGTTTGTATAGTAATAGTTAAGTATAATTTATAAAGTTATTAATATACATTTATTTATGTTTATTTTTTACAGATATTGTTTATCATTGTTCAAATAGAGTTATCATGTCTGAGAAATTTAGGGGAAACAAAAGAGAGCTAAAGGACATTTACTTGAAGAAAACTCAACAACAAGTATTGGATGACCAAGACAGTATGACTAAAAGGAGAACATTTTCTGGTAAGACCACCTAGAAATGTATTATAAATATTACTAGACTCAGAAAGAATATTGAAAATGTTAAAAGCACTGAAAATGTACCAAGCACGAAAAAAAGTCAAAAAAATAGGAAAGGAAAAAAAAATCAATGTACATTTAAAGGATACAACTTATGGCAAAAGAAGAGAAAATCAATCTAAAGAAATACGTAAAAAAATATATTTTATAGTAGAGTAGTACATAATTTGCTGAAAGATATCAAGAAATATAAAAAGAGAGCACTGTTTTATAAAAAGAAGAAGCATGTTGAATCTATTGTTGAAAAGGTTTTTGAAGTAAAGAGGAAATTATTTATTTTAGGTTTAAACAGAATTCGATCATTAGATGAACCAATCCATTTAATGAAGGCCAAAAGTAAGAGGAAACAAGTATTTATTGGAACTCATTTTTGTGATTTTTTGGGGGGAATGGAAACACAGTTCAAGTTCAGAGCCTTTCTTTAATGAAGAGAGTTATTTTCAGACCAATGATTTGTTGCATGCATCGAGCTTATGAGGTTAGAAATGGTTGTCCAATTGAGAAAGAGGAAATGGTTCCCAGAAATGCAGAAGAAGTTATAGCTGATGAAGTTCTAGGCAGATGTCCTAAAGCCCCTGTGTACTCTTGGGATTGCAGTAGTATTTGTAGTGTACGACAAGAATCTATTGATCTTTTATGCAGTTTCTTACGAGAATATACTACAAAAAAGTGTTAAACAAAAGATTAAGATGTTGCAAGGACTGGACCATTGCAGCGTAAGAAAAAATACTGGTTTGCAAGGTCATTCTCTGGCTTGTTTTTCTAGGAAAGTATGTCAAAGTGTTTTTCCCCATTACAGGATGTTGGCAGTACATTATACTCAAATGCGGAAGTTAGGGAGAAGATTGTATTATGCAAAAAGTCCAGCACTAAAGTTAAATGAGTTGAACAGTGCTCTTTTGCGTGGGTCAGTATCAGATGTGAAGAAGGTTTGTGATGAAATTGAGTTTTGTTACTTAGGTCCTGAACAAGAGAGGGCAGAAACTGACACATTAATAGAAGAAAATGTTGTAGACAATGTGGAATGTACTATTAATTTTTTTTTTGATGATCCAATTACAAAGTTTAAGGTGATTCCAGGTGAAAGGCCACATTGTTCTTGTATTTGTTGTCGGTAAACTCACTATAAAAATCAGACTAGGAGTGTTGATCTGTATTTAAAAAGTGAAAGAGAAAATATTAATATGTGGAAAGAATTTGCAACTTATTTGTTGGTAGAGAATTGTTTTGATTTGGGTTCTGATCAGCGTATTTGTAAATATTGCTTTAACAAATTAGATGAGAATAAAATGCCCGCTAGAGCTGTTCATAATAATTTAAAGTTGGTTGCTATTCCTCCAGAACTGATAGATTTAAATACCTATGAGTCTATTCTTATTCAGTGTGTGCACCCGTTTCAGGCTATTGTTCGTATGGAGCCTAAAACAGGTAAATTGCCTCCTTCAGATTTACAAAGAGGATTAAAAGGAAGAGTTGTGTATTTACCGTTAGATTTAAAGAAAAATATTGAAACTATTGGTGTAGAGAGTGTAGAAAGTGACACACTAGTTATTCTTGTTAATGGTGTGCCTACTAAGAGTAAGAAATCGGGCAGGAGTTAGAGGATGTTTGGAAGTACAGAAGGCAACTTTGTATTTGATAAAAGAAACAATAAGTACTATACAAATATTTATATGGGAGAAGATGAAATACTTTTAGCAGAAGATACTGAAACTTCAAGTGGACAAATTGAAAAAGTGGACATGTCAAGATGTGAAGAAGTCTATGAACATTACAGTGTACATCCACTTCATTCAAAAGAAGTGATGGGAAACACTACTGAGTTGTTTCAAATGAAAAAAGCAAAGGGAAGTCCCATGAGTGTATGGGAAGTGAGCTTGGAAGCTCATTGTTTTCCACAGTTGTTTCCAACAGGAAAAGGTGGACGATATGATGAACGTCCTGTGCAGATTCCTGCATTTGAATATCGGACAACAAGATTATATGTAGAAGATCCAAGATTTCGACAATGTATCCCTTATATATTTCATCTTTTGTTTGAAAGTGACTTGTCTGGACTTTCATATGCAGGTAATCACATTTTAAAAACAGGAGTACATCTGTAAAATGTATCTGCAAAGGATTTTATGGATAAAGTGCTTCAGAGAGATGATCATTTAGAATCTCAGCTGATTAATCTGATGGCCTGTCAGCAAGGGACTAATGAATATTGGTACTGTCGTCATGGAGAACTGAAATGTATGCTACGGAATTTAGGAACTCCTACATGGTTGCTTACCCTAAGCTGTGCTGAGTACGCTTGGGATGATTTACTTGATTTTCTCAGAGAGGCAAATTCCAAAATGACAAATATTGAATACAAGACACCTGGAGAATTGTGCTCTTTGGATCCTGTTAATGTATGCAGGTATTTCAATCATAGATTTGAAGCTATGATGTCTTTTATCGGCAATAAAAAAAATCCTCCTCTTGGAGAAGTTGTGGATTTCTTTTGAACAAAGGAGCATCAAGCAAGAGGTGCTCCTCATATACATATGCTGTTATGGATCAAGGACACCCCCAAATTTGGAACAGATGCCGATGATACTGTTTTGTCTTTTATTGAAGAATATGCCACATGTGCTGTACCCAAAAGCACAGAAGAAAACAACCTAAGACAACAAGTCTTACGATTCCAAAGCCATTGATGTGGAAAATACTGTCGACGAAAGTACAAGTTTAAGGAAAAGTTTTATACCAAATGTCGTTTTGGTTTTCCACGTCCTGAGTCTCCAAAAAATACCGACAACTTAAGAAGAAGCGAAGAGTCTAAATACATAAATGACTACAATCCAGTTATTCTGTCCATGTGGAATGCTAACATGGATATTCAGTATGTTGTGGACAATTCCATTGCTGTTGCTCGATATGTAACATCCTACATTACAAAATCAGAAAATACGGAATTGAAAGAAATGTGGGAAGAGATTTCTCACGAGAAGACTCTAAGAAAGAAATTATACAGTTTCAGTTTGAAGATGTTATCCCATCGAGAAATCTGAGCATATGAATGCTCAGATTGGTTATCATCTGCAAATCTATACTCCAAATCTAGGAGAATCATTTGGGTTAGTCTAGGTCTTGCAGCAATGCGAAATCGGGTACTGAAATCTATACAAAAAATTAAATATTTAGCAGAAAAGGATCCAGAAAGTACAGATATTTTGAAAACGAATATGTTGGATACATATTACCCAAACAGAAGTCATCATCTTGAGAACGTGTGTCTCTATGAAGTGCTGCAAAACTACACTTTTAAACTGAATACTACAGAGAACATCAATGATGGAAAATGTGGAGTGATTGGTTCCGAAGGATGTTTGGTGAAACAAACTAAAGGAAATTTAATTAATCACAGGAAACTGAGTTGCGACACTGCTGATAAAAGGGAATTTTATTATTTGTCCCTTTTGCAAATGTTCGAACCGTGACGTTCAGAATTGGAATTACTTGGAGATTTTCAGAGCTATGAAGATTCTTTCAATGCTTGTAAAGATATCATACAATGCACTGCTTTTGCAAATTATGTGTAAATGTTAAACGATGAAATTGATCAAGAAGCTACAATTGCAGCTGAGATTGCTAGAGACAGTTCTCAAGACAGTCAAGATCCACTAGGACAGCCAATTGTTGAAAATGTAGCAGCAATCGCCATGAATGAGGTGGAAACAGCAATGCATTAAGCTCAAGAAGATGTAACAGACTTAGCAAACTTAGAAGAACAACTAAATGTTGAACAGAAAGAAATATATCAGCAAGTGAGACAAAAGATTGACCATGGATTTCTTCATGAAAAGAAAGAATTCGCATGCATATCATTTCAACCTATCCGAATGTATGTGAGTGGACAAGCTGGAAAAGGAAAACGTTTCTTAATTAAAGTAATAACCAGTTATCTACAGAAAACAACTGAGTCACATTTGTCTTGTGTTGTAACTGCTCCAACTTGGTTGGCAGCACACAACATTAAAGGAATTACATTACATCGTTTACTAATGCTAAATGTAGAGCATGAAAACAAATTGGAATATCACAAGCTATCTGGAGAAGCTTGTTGTGAAGTTTCAAGATTGCCGAAGAAAATGAAACTTCTGATTATTGATGAGGTAAGCATGGTCTCAAACTTAATGCTTGCTTTTGTGCATTTAAGAATGCAGCACATTTTTAAAACAGAGTATGACGTGTTCTTTGGAGGAAACATTTCATAACTTTCGGAGATCTATTGCAACTTACTCCCGTAAAAGGACAACCAGTATTTAAAACACTTGCGCATGAAGACACCAGAAAGTCTCTGGGTAGTGTTGGAAACGTTAACATTTGGTCATATTTTGAATACAAAGAACTCATTACAAATATGCGACAGACATATTATGTTGATTATAGAACTATTCTTCAAAGATATAAGAATTGGAGTACTGACAGAACATGGCAAAGAAGCTTTGCAGATTCGATTACTTAACAATTTGTTTCCAAATGAAATATACTTTCTGAAAAAATATACATGAAAATTGCAGAAAACAAATCTGTAATCTGCTTAATGCCAACACTGAGCAAGTGTTCTATATTCAACGAACAACTTTAGAAGCTGGAAAATGAAGAAATAATACAAATGGAAGCCATCGATAAAATAGAGCATGAAGGAATCACTATTATTTTGACAGAAACATTGAAGACAAAATTGGATTCTTTAGAAAAATCTATATGCAAAACTGCTGGTTTAGAAAAGAATCTATATGCATGTAGAAACTGTTGGGTAATTTTAAGGCGTAATTTGGACGTAGAAAAAGGTTTAGCTAATGGAGCAATGGGCAAAGTTGTGGATTTTGTTAATTATCCGAATAAAGATGGTATTGAATAAAAAAAAAAAACATTTGATCAGATTGAAGAAATGAAACAAATTGGTCGTTGTTCAGTTCGTTTTTTGCTTGTTGAAGATTTATATGTCCGTAGAAAAGGGTTTCCAGTTTCTCTCGCATATGCAGTGACTATTGATAAATCTCAAGGTTTAAGTGTAGATAGTGCTTTGGTGAATATTGGGAATACTGTCTTTAAAGAGGGTATGGCATATGTTGCTTTGTCGAGAGTCAGAACTTTATCTGGGTTTTGATTGATTTTGATGACACAAAGGTTACTGCAGATGTAAACTGTGTAAAAGGGTAGTATAGGTTAAGAGGAACATATGCTCCCAATTTAGGTCAATATCCAGTATTTGAAAAGCGTGTAGTAGGTCAAAAAGAAGGCATGAGAATATCTTTGGTGAAGGTATAGAAAAGGAAAAAAAACAAGATCATGTTGTCATTGCAAGCAAAAAGAAATAAGGACACTGTTGAAGAGATTGTTGGTTATCAGTTTGAAAATAGTTCAGGTGTCAACTGCTATACTAATGTAGTGGTCAATTTTATTTTTTTCTTGAATGTTTCCAACAGCAAATTATGGGGAATCGGGAAAAAAGATTTGTTCCTTGTTGCATTCCATTTATGAAAAAATGAGAACTGATACAAGTAAAATACAAAGCATTTGTGATGTTCGTAATCTTTTGGATGTATGTTCTGGTTCTACACAATTTACGCAGAATATCCCAACAAGATGCTCAGGAATTTCTAATGTACATGCTTACCATATTGGAAAATGAAGGCATAGAAATTGAAAATATTTTTGGCCTTTGTTATAAATGGGAACATCATTGTGAAAATTGTATGTATACATGTAGCACTATAGAAATCTTTCAGACACTGAAAGATTTCTATATTTGACTTTACCAGACTGTAAATCAGTGTCTTTCAATAAATTAGTTAAAGCAGCAAATCAAAACCAGGAGTGTAGCCAATGCAAATCAGAAATGTTATCAACATTATACATACAAAGATATCGACAATATATAATCTTAATGATGCAACGTTGTACAACTGATGGGAGAAAATTGGACACTTTAATAAAACATTTTGTAGCAACTCAACTATCAATATCAGGAAGAACTTTTGTAGCAGTAGCAATAATTTTCCATGATGGTCCTTCCAGAACATCTGGACATTACACTGCCTATCTAAAATGTGAAAAAGGCTGGACACTTTGTAATGATGCTCAGTTGGTTTTCAAACAACGTTTGCCTAGCGAACTACCAAATTCCTACCTAATATTTTTAAAGCCAAAGTTTTAGGAAGATAATTCAGCCTCTGAGGAATTTGTTATTATGACTTAATAGGATTACTATTGGACAATTTAAATAAAAAGGATTGCAATAATACCATTTGGCCTCAAGGAAAAGTATATGTTTGAATTATGGACTTTTTAAGCAACAACATTCACAGTTTTTATAAATTTAAGTTATAAAATGTTCTTAGCAGTAAGCATTTTATATATATGTGTGATTTGTATTATACGCTATTTTATTGAGGTAGATTCTTGTTTTTTTTTAAACAATCTTATTGATTTTTTTTTGCCCGCTGTTATGTGATGAGTACGATTGAAATCACTGTTTCTAGTGAAATTCAATATATTCTGAGAACTGCAAAAAAGGCAAAGAAAATAGTATGTAAAATGTTTAAATTATGCTGTGCTCTTAAAAATATATTATTACATGTTATAACTATTTTTCTTTTCTTTCACAGATTCTAATTCTAAAATATGCAATTTACTACAACTTACATTATAAAAAATGAATAAAATGTGTAGTGTTTTTAGGTGTATTACTATTGAGGTAAGTTTGAGTAAATCTTAAAATGAACAATGGTGTGTGTTTGCACACAGTTGAAAAAAGGGAAGATGGATGGAGTAGATTTGTAGAGTAAAAGGGCTATCCCTGGACAGTTAATGGGCATAAGAGTTATTACCTAGGTGTAATACTCTATTCTTACTTATTTATTTACCATTCACACTAAACAACACATCCCAATCACTGGTCAAAGACTAGAAAGCAACGTGTTACAATCTATTTTATTTAAAATATTTCCTAAAATATGTCAGTAAGAATTACGTTGAAAACTACTGACTACATCAAAAATAGAGACATCTCATAATATAAAAAAACTCAATATTAAAAACAGGACATAATGCAATTGGAAATATACAAATTATTCAAAAAATTCAAGTTCGAGTTCAAGTTCATTAATTTGTATAGCGCACTACTCACCCAGAGGGTCTCAAGGCGCTTGAGGGAGGGGGGGTGCATTACATATCGAATAGCCAATTTTTTTAATTGCTTTCTGAAGGAGAGGTGGTTCTGTGTAAGTCGGATGCGAGTGGGGAGAGAATTACAGGTCTTGGCTGCTAAGTAGGAGAAGGATCTTCCTCCCATGGGGGATTTGTGAATGCGCGGAATTGCGGCGAGGGCTTGATTGGATGATTGTAGTTGGCGGGTGGGTGTGTAGAAAGGCAATCGTGTGTTGAGGCATTTGGGTCCTAGGTCGTAGAGGGCCTTGTGTGCGTGGGTGAGGAGACGGAACGTTATTCTCTTATTGACGGGGAGCCAATGGAGATCCTTCAGGTGACCGGAAATGTGAGCTTGACGCGGAATGTCTAGTATGAGTCTGGCTGAGGCGTTTTGGATGCGTTGGAGTTTTTTCTGTAGTTTGGCTGTGGTCCCGGCATAAAGGGTATTTCCATAATCCAGTCGGCTGGTGACCAGTGCGTGGGTGACTGTTTTTCTAGTTTCGGTGGGGATCCAGCGGAAGATTTTTTTGAGCATGCATAGTATGTTGAAGCATGATGAAGAGACGGCGTTGACTTGTCTGGTCATCGAGAGGGAGGAGTCTAGGATGAAGCCCAGGTTACGTGCGTGATCTGTAGGAATGGGTGCTGTACCCAGGGCCGGTGGCCACCAAGAGTCGTCCTAGGCAGAGGGGGATGATCCTAGGATGAGGACTTCCGTTTTGTCAGAGTTTAGTTTCAAACGGCTGTTTTTCATCCATTCGGCTACTTCTTTCATTCCTTTGTGAAGATTGGTTTTGGTGATGTTTGGGTCTTTGGTGAGGGAGAGGATCAGCTGTGTGTCGTCTGCATAGGAGATGATGTTGAGGTTGTGCAATGGATGCGAGGGGACTCATGTATACGTTGAAGAGGGTGGGGCTGAGTGAAGATCCTTGTGGTACAGCACAGATGACTTCGGTTGCCTCTGATTTGAATGGGGGGAGGCGGACTCTCTGGGTTCTTCCGGCGAGGAACGAGATGATCCAGTCCAAAACTTTTCCTTGTATTCCGACGTAGTTGAGGCGTTGTATGAGGGTGCTATGACATACTGTGTCAAAGGCGGCGGAGAGGTCGAGTAGGATGAGGGCGACTGTTTCTCCGTTGTCCAGTAGCATTCGGATGTCGTCTGTAGCTGCGATGAGGGCGGTTTCGGTGCTGTGTTTGGCACGGAAGCCGGACTGTGAAGGGTTGAGGGAATTGTTGGATTCCAGGAAGGCTGCGAGCTGTTTATTGACGGCTTTCTCAATGACTTTGGCAGGGAATGGGAGGAGTGAGATGGGGCGGTAGTTCTTAAGTTCAGAGGGGTCTGCTGTGGGTTTCTTCAGAAGGGCGCGGAGTTCAGCATGTTTCCAGCTTTCTGGGAAGGTGGCGGAGTTGAAGGAGCAGTTGATGACATCCCGGAGATGGGGTGCGACGATGGAGTCTGCTTTGTTGAAGATGTGGTGGGGACATGGATCTGATGGCGATCCTGAGTGAATGGAGTTCATCAGGCGGATGGTGTCCTCAGTGGTGATTGAGTTCCAGGCGATAAGGTTGTGAGAGTGCTGTTTTGGTTCGGAGGTGGGTGAAGTGGGTTGTTCATCGGATTGGTTTACAAAGCTGTTATGTATATCGACGATTTTGTTGTGGAAGAAAGAGGATAAAGAGTCGCAGAGGTCTTGAGTGGGAGTGATGTCGTTGGTGCCGGCGGTGGGGTTGGTGAATTCTTTGACGATGTTGAATAGTTCTTTGCTGTTGTGAGCGTTGTTGTTGAGTCGATCCTTGAATGCAGATTTCTTGGTGGCTCGGATCAATTGGTGGTGTTTGAGGGTGGCGTCCTTGAAGGAGGTCTTCATCAAAACAGTAAGATCGTAAGATATAGCATAATACGCAATATGATGGTAACCGTCATTTGTAATTACTCGAGCAACATCTTTGATAGATCCTTTCTGTGCATATAGGATCCCGAGTAAATTGCAACCATATTAATACAAATAAATAAATAGTAACATAAAAACAGTACGGGTGGATAAATCCCCGGTGTTAGTGTAAGAGAGTTAGCATATCCAGACACTGTATACGTACAATGCAATTTTGGTGAAAATTGTTTTATAATATCCAGGAGACAGGGCATATATCAATGGCTCATGTTGGATTGAAATATATTGGGGCCCTAGGGATGCCCTGTACCATATGTTTATGTCTCCCGACTTGTGTACATATACAAGTGCACAATGCTAAGATGGCCACCATTGAGTAAGGGGAAAACACCAACCTCTACGCATGTGCGACTAACTACTTCGGATCAGCTGCACGTAATAAGAAGACTTCTGTATATATAGGAGAGTAGCACGAAGGGGCAAACATAACCAGCGAGACGAGACGTACCCGTGGGACGATAGTCCGTTGAAACTAAAAGGTGAGTTAAAAGGGGGAGAGTGGAAAAAAAAGAAAAAAAAATAGACCGTCGAGGGAGCGGGTCGAGAGGGAGATAAAAATTTCCCTTAAGACAATGAGGGAGGGGGGTACAAATATCCCCGCTATCTTATCCTCGAAATTTTTAAAATCCGGGTCCGACGGAGGTGACTCGGCATAATTGTAAAATAGAGGGAATGTATTTAAGTAACCCCGTGACCAGGTACCATTAACGAGAAGATCGCGGTACCCCAAAGGGGCCAGATATACGGTGAGAAGTAAATCGCCAGACTCTAGAATGGGGGGAGAGGGTTGTAGCATCCCCATGCCAGACGCCATATATCAACGCGAATTTTGTAATATATCGCAAATATAACATCGCGGAAATAGTGAAAAAATGTCCATAACACACGGGGCTTAAGGAAAGATAGAGCACAGTGACTTGAATATATTGACAAATAGTGGCATATGCCGTCCCCCCACTACAGAAACCATCAAGTTCTTTTACCCAACACTAGGACGCGAACAGCCATCCAGCAATATAGTGAGACCACGGGGAAGGAAGTGTCTCCATTTATTCAAGGTAAGAAAGGTAGCAGAAGAGAAGATTCAGGAGTGGTAGGAAGGTGTAGGATAATAAATAACGTTAGCGCTTTCCCATATACTTTAAATAGGTAACCACATAATCATTGAAACTTCGAGGCAAATCATAATACTCAACCAGTAGTCAGTAGGAGCCATAAGAAACACAGATCTGCATATCCAGTCTATGTTTGCACAAGAATTAAGGAGAGGTAAAAGTGTATTTCCTACTAAAAATGGTATATGTGAAATTTAATAAGGAAATTCAGATCGATCAATATAACCCCTCCACCAATTGATCCCTATATAGATTCTGTATAAACTGCTCATCCAACAATCAACATGGGTGGAGGATGGTATACGAACCTAAAATATAAAGACCCACTTCACAAAGTTGAGAGGTCAGTATATAAGAACACAGTAGGCCCATGATTTATTCTAAGGTCGGGCACCCAATAGTATCTGTGTGGAGCAAAAGGTAAACCATGAGAGCATCAACGAAATAAAACTAGCGAGAAATGTTGACACTGGTCACCTACTAGTAAGTAACGGAGGGACTATAGACCAGGAAATCGTGGACACTTTGTAATGGAATAGAGCTCTGAGTTAAAGGTATTAGCCATGATTAAATACTGGAGAGGGTACATTAAGAGCACTCTGGGCATGAATTGTGAATGTCTGCCAGACCCTAACCAAGGAATGTTATATGTTTACTGTAGAGTGTTGATTTTTAATCATAAATACACACTTATCGATGCTTTTCTAATACACAGAAAGGAAATGGTCGTTTGAAACTTGATGACCCCAAATAATTATACTGTCCTGATGAAGGTGTGACCATATCAACGGGTGACAACACTGAAACGCGTCGACGCACTTTTCTACACAGAATTCACAAAAACCAAGGGGAGCCTGAAGATATAGTATTGTAAAATACTGGGAATCCCCAGTCAATCGTATGAAGGTTCTTTGAATCAATTAATCAGTAGCAATATTGAGTGCTTTATTGAAACCAGGGGGTTATGTTATAAGTTTTGTCCTATTAACTGATGATGTATTATGTTATTATTCTTGTGGTTTGAAATTTATGTACTTTATTTCCAAATAAATCTTTTTAAAATGTGTTATGTACACATGTTCCCTTTTTGAATAATTTGTATATTTCCAATTGCATTATGTCCTGTTTTTAATATTGAGTTTTTTTATATTATGAGATGTCTCTATTTTTGATGTAGTCAGTAGTTTTCAACGTAATTCTTACTGACATATTTTATGAAATATTTTAAATAAAATAGATTGTAACACGTTGCTTTCTAGTCTGTGACCAGTGATTGGGATGTGTTGTTTAGTGTGGATGGTAAATAAATAAGTAAGAATAGAGTATTACACCTAGGTAATAACTCTTATGCCCATTTACTGTCCAGGGATAGCCCTTTTACTCTTGAAGTTATAGTACCCTGTTCCCTGGAACCTGTGGGGTCCTCTCTCAGATTTTTTCACTGGAGTCGATTTGTGCCAGAGAATTCCATTGCAGACAGGTATCAAATAGGACATAGCTTCAGAGCACCTGTCTGCAACGTACATGGTATGGTATTCAATAGAGAGATATGGTGGACTAGTACGGCCCAGGGAATTTCAGAATTAAAAGATATAAAACTCTTTAACTTAAAACACATCACTGAGTGTCTTTGCACATGTCACATTAGGCCCCATCCCTTCCCTTCAGTAATATATAAACATGTCCTATAAGTTTGCCAAAATGTGAGTACTTATACATTTATCTTGTTCTCTGTTTGCAGTACTGTCATTTTTCTACTTATTACTCATATAATGAGAATTGGCCTAGCCATTAACTCTCTTTCATATTTACAAGGAGAGGAAAAGGCACTCTGTATACCTTTTCTTCTCCATGTAAATACAACCTCAACATACACACCACTTTGTATTGAAAGGGCGTTATATGGGTGTTGCTGTGAGTGTTTGCACAGAACAGTTATAGAACAAGACACTTCACCAGATTTATCAGAAATGATACATTTGGACATGTTTGTGAGTGCTGCGCCATCCTCCAATTGGTGTAGCAGGGCACAACAAGGAAAATTATTTTCAGTTCTCCTCATTTTTCCTCTTTGAATGCATGCTAAAATGTACAGTATACATTGAAGGAGAAAAATGCCTTCACAAATAGTTTTTGTGCAGAAAGTTGTGTCTTTTTGCACAAAACAAACTCCATAAGACACAGATATCCTTGCACCGTGGTGCAAGGGTGCCTGTGTCACCACATGCAGTTTAAGTAGCAGCACAGAGGGAAGCACAGACTTGCAACATATTTATGTACATATGTTACTTCCCTGTGCTTCCGAAGTACCACAGCACGTTGTAGCTAAACACTTTACAGTGTCATGCTGCAGCACTTCCTTTTAGTTCTGCACTTATACATTCACCATACACCACAAATGCATTCAATCATTTATACACTACACATACATTCATATAAACTTTCACACAGTAGCATACAAATGTAGGTTTTTTTTAACCAGAGTAGTTAGTTCTGAAAATAACTTTTTTTTGTTTTGTTTTGTAGTTTTGTACTTTTTTGTTTTTTTGAACGATTTTTTTTTTTAAACCTTTATTTGTAAGAAAAGGAATACAGTTACAGGCCTACAACCACCAGGGCCGGCCAGTCATACGCAATAACAGTAGCACAATAAGACACAGCTCATCAGCCGACAACCGAAGGCCTGGCAGCGAAAAAGCATGATGTTATCCAGAGTTCGTGGCAATAAGAGGATATTTAAAAGGTTTCACATTTTATACAAAATAAACAACAAAAACTTAACCATAGGAAGAGTCGAGGCGGTACCTTGCAATGTAATGACTGTCTCATACCGCATGGGGAGAAGACGAACAATGAGCTGTGTTATGAAGAAGGAGAGATCCTGGGAGAAGGGGGGGAACAGAGAGTAAGAAACATATTGTGCATAGCGGGAAATTGGGAAACTGAAACGCACAGTCAAGGAGATCGAGGAGTGTCGGGAGCTTCAGTAAGTGGGGGAGCGCATATCTCTCCTCTGTATGAATTCCATTGACCCCATATCCTACCCCATTTCTTGGGCCTACCACGGGAAACATATACAATTTTTTCTCTAAACATGCACCAGTCCATGTTTTCTTCCCAGGTGAGAACTGATGGTGCCCTCTGAGATCCCCACAATTGAGCGATGTCCCTTTTCGCAACCATGTTGCCCAGCGTGACCCATTGAGTCTGAGCAACAGTGCAGTCATTCGTCTCCCAGACGTTCAACAAACAGCGTCTGGCCTCAGGCAATAACTCAACGCCCGTCACCTCACCCATCACCGCATGCACTCGAGTCCAAAAAATCACTACCTCCGGACATTCCCATATGATGTGGAGGAAGGTAGCAAGCATACCACAGCCACGCCTACACAGCCCATCCACAGAATAACCCATATGCATCAATCGTGGACCCGTGACATAGACTCGGTGCAGAATCTTCAGCTGTACCAGTCGGAGACGTGCCGGAATCGCGACCTCTTTAGGAGAGGATGTCGCAGCCTGCCAGTCTTCATCGTCCAATTCCAGTCCATCGCCAGTCCAAGCACATCGAAGCTGAATAAGAAGGTCCGAACGGTCATTGATGAGTTTTTTATAGATAAGAGAGATAGTGCTGTCAGGAACGTATCCGTCCAGCACTCTGTCCTCCAGGGGAGAGTACTCCGGGATCGTAGATCCGGCTGGGAAAACCGATTCAAGTGCGTGACGGACTTGGAGATATCGGAAATATTCCTTATCACTCAAGTTATACTCCTGTTTCAATTCATCAAAGGTCTTAACTCTATTTTTGGCCCAGAGGTCGCCCACTTTACTGATGCCAATAAGGTCCCATCTATCGAAACCCTTCGACGTCCATAGTTCACCCATTCTCTCCGCGGCATATAGGGGGGTCGCTCTAGTCAGCCTATCCGTCCACCCCGTAGCCGTAGTCGCACTACCCCACACTCGCACCGCCACTCCAATGGGACCCGTCAGGTTCTTCCTGGCGGCTCTAGAATAGAGCGCTCTGTTATAGTCGCCCCCGGGCAGTTGCCACCTATCCATCTCGAATGCGGGATTCGGAACTGAATGGTTAACAGCGCTCAACTGAGATGCCCAGTAGTATATTTTAATATCAGGCAATGCTATACCACCGTCGTACCAGGGCAAAGTCAACTTTGCCAATGCAATGCGGGGCCGTCCGCCCCACACCAGTCTCCTCTGGAGGCCCTCAATTTCACGAAAATAGCTGGCCGGCACCAGATCGAGTGTGTTTTGGAAGGCATACAGGAAGCGGGGAAGAGACATCATCTTGAACAGGGCCGCTCTTCCCAAGGGGGACAAAGGCAAGCCACACCACGGCGCAACGTCCGACCGAAGCCGGGCAAGCGGGGGAATAAATTCCGCTCATAGCGTACCGCGGGGTCCAATGAAATATAGATCCTCAAGTATTTAAAGCCACCTCTAGAAACGGGTATCGGGCAGGCGCGGGGCAGAGAGGGTGAGTCTCCAGTGAGTGGGTAAATACAGGACTTGGCCCAGTTGATAACTAAACCGGAGTTTCTTCAGAAGGAACTCAAAACGTCGAAGAGGACTCCTAGTGACTTACGGGGGGAGGTCAGGTACAATAATATGTCGTCGGCATATAGTGATATGCGATCTTCGAAGTCCGGGGACCATCGAATGCCCTTGAGCGAGGGTTCCCAGCGGAGCCACGCAGCAAGGGGTTGAAGGGCAAGCGCAAATAGAAGTGGCGACAAAGGGCACCCCTGCCTCGTGCCGCGTCCGAGAACAAAGGGTTCCGAGGCCCTGCCGTTGACCACCACCTGAGCCAGTGGCTGCTCATACAGAAGCCTGACCCACTCAATGAACTTAGGGCCAAAACCAAATTTAGCAAGAGCAGCCCACAGATATGGCCACTCCACCGTGTCGAAGGCCATCGAGGCATCAAGGGAAACCAGGATGGCCGGCTCATTAAGAGACCCCGCCCTCGCCAAGACACCATGAAGATGGCGAAGATTGAGCGCGGTATTCCGATGGGGAATAAAACCAGACTGGTCCGGGTGTATCAAATCACTGATCACCGTGATCAACCGGTTTGCCAAAAGCTTCGCCAGGATCTTGGGTTCCGCATTCAAAAGCGATATTGGCCGATACGATGAACATTGTTCGCGGGGTTTGCCATCATTATGGATGACCGCAATGGACGCTAGTCTTTGATCCCGGGGAAGGGACCCAAGGTCTCGCGATGCCGAGAACATCCGACAAAGATACGGCGCCATTTTGTCAGGGCATAGCTTGTACAGTTCGACTGGTATACCGTTCGGACCGGAGGCCTTCCCCGAGCGAAGGGAGCGGATGGCGAGCGCAATCTCATCGGTGGAAAAGTCCGCCTCCATAAGCTCCCTGTCCGATTCTGACAGGCTAGGCAATGCGAGATCCCGAAGCAACAAGTGCGAGTCCTCCTCTGGTCTGTCCGTGACCGGCGCGTAAACGTTCCGAAAATGCTGGGCAAAAACCTCGACTATCTCAACCGGGTCCACCACTCGCGTTCCGTCCACTTTCTCAACCACAGACACCACCCGATTCAATCTATCTCGTTTGTCTAGCCAAGCAATCAACTTTCCCGCTTTATCACCCACATCATACAAACGCCCCTGTTGCTCACGATTCATTGCCTTGGCCGCGTCTGTCACCAAAGCCCTATATCCAGACTGTTTAAGAGCCAAAAAGTGCAGTCGCTCAGGTGTAGCCCCAGACTCCAACTGTTCCTCCAACCCAGTAATTTCAGTTTCCAAGCCCACCACTTCCTCATTCTTGCGCCTCCTCTCGCTAGCAATCAAGGACAGAGTCTGACCACGAATCACAGTTTTATAAGCCTCCCACAAGGAGACCGGGGAGGACACCGACCCCTCATTCTCAGCAAAGTAGAAGTCCATACACTTGACCACCTCCGATCTAATTTTGGGGTTATGAAAGTGCCATGGATTGATCGGGGCAATCCGACCCCCGGCCCCCAGCTGTACATCAATAGTGAGCCAGAGCGGGGAGTGGTCGGAGACCCCCCTAGCTAAATGCTTGATTTCCCTTACAGAGACCATCTGCACCGCCGGTACAAGGATATAATCGAGTCTCGAGAGACTCCCATGAGCTCCCGAGTAAAAGGTGTACTGGAGCTGTCCAGGGTGCAGTTGTCTCCAACAATCCGCCGGACCAAACGTGTCTAAAAATTTCCCCAGCCATAACTGCGATGCGGGAAGGAGTCTGGGGGGCTACGATCTTTCTCCCCATTAACCACGGAAATAAAATCGCCACCCACTACCAACAAGCCGTCAGGAAGCCCCAGAACCACCCTACCCAAATCAGTGAATGTGGTGGACTGTAGACCAGGCGGAACATACACAGACAATATGGAGATCGACTTCCCCTCCCACCTGCCCATAATAGCCGCGTAGCGGCCTCTGTCTACCAACACCGTGCCATCTATCTCCAGGGGGAGGGAGTTCCTGACCAGGATGCCCGCCCCCCTCGACCCAGTGGTAAATCCGGAATGGGCCACCAACCGGTAACCCCGTCTATTCAGTGCCTGGCACGTATTACCTACTAAGTGTGTCTCCTGGAGCAAAACTACATCTGGGGAGCATCGTTTCAAATATTGCAGTACTATCCCCCGTTTTATCCTATCACCAAGACCGTTGACGTTCCAGCTCAATACCCTCAGCCCCCTACCCCCATCCCAGAAGTAAACATTCTGCCCCCCCGCCATGAAACTGGCACATAGCAGCAAATATGGAACAAAGCGCAGCCTCGATACAAACAAGAAAGAAAAGTCCCCCCCACCACCCCCAATGAACCCTCAAAACACAAACCCCCCACCCTGCACCCCTGCGGTAGACCAAAAAGCCACCCCAACTTGCAGTGTGCCTGTCGCCCCATTAAACTAACCTACAAGAAGAGAGAAAAAGTCCCCAGAGGAGGAAGAGTCCCGATTCCCCCCACCCCCGGGTATCCATACTGTAAGAACAAAAAACAGTCACAGAGCCACTGTCGTGAAGTCAGGCTCGCCGGCGTAGACTCACTACTCCTGTTCTTCCAAGCCACCCTCGGCGCCCCTCGAGGTCTCCGGGCTGTCATGGCGCGTCGACAAAGTGTCTAACCAGTCACTGGCCACCTCAGGGCGGTCGAAAAAGAGCGCACGTTCTTCATGTTCTATCCTCAGGCGGGCCGGGAAAAGCATAGCGTATTTCAGTCCCATGTCCCTGAGTCGCCTTTTCACTCCCGTAAAGCCCATTCGTTGTTTCTGCACCGCCTGAGTAAAGTCCGGGTAAAAACTGATCGACACATTCTCAAATTTGGTGGGGCCATTGGTACGTGAGGCTTGCAGGATGGCGTCCCTGTCCCGGAAATTAAAAATCCTGGCTATTATGGTCCTCGGAGTGGCTCCCAGCTTAGGCTTCCCACCAGGGACTCGATGAGCCTGCTCCACCGCGAAAAGTTTACTGAGGCCCTTTGGTGCCAGGTGGTTCAAGACGAGGTCTTCCACCAGGACGTCTGTGGATAAGTCTGCGGAGTTCTCCGGAACACCCACGATGCGGATGTTGTTGCGTCTGGACCGGCTCTCAAAATCTTCCAGCCGACAGGCAAACAGGTCACTGGACGTCCGGAGATTGCGGAATGCGGTCTGGAGATCCGAGACATCCGTGGTCAGACTCACAGTCTTGATATCAAGGGACTTGACCCGTTCATTGGTTTTCCCCAAGTCCGCCCTGATGAGGTTGACCTCGATCGCCACCGTGTCTATTTTAGCTGCCAAGGTTTCATACTGCTGGCCCATGGTAGTCCGAACACTTGCAATGGCGCCCATAACGTCCTTCAAAGTTGGCTCCTCAGCTTCAGGAGCACCATCACCAGTTTCCTCGAGGGCCCCACTCGATCCGCCTGGGGAGCCCTTCGGACGAGTAAAGCGATCAATAGTCTGGGATTGGGCTACCCCTCCTCGGGATGGGCCTCTGGTGGTGCGCTTCTCGACAACCGCCCTGCCCGCCATGATGGGCGACGAGCTCTGACGGAACCTTTGGGATCTGGTCAGAATGATTACCGTCGTGGCAAGCCTGTAAATGCGAGAGGGCAAGGATTCAACGCCGGCTGAGGGTTGGCAGCAGAATCAGAGCAGGCGCGCCGATCGGCAGCAAGTCGCCGTCTACAATGACCAAAAGCGAAACCGAAAGTACCACAGGGGCAGCGGACGTGTCGCACCAGCCGTTGTTGTTCAATTGCCACCTGGGTACCTCGGGGACTCAAGCCCCCGGATGGCCTTCGATGTAGGCCACAAAGTTCAAAGTGCAGCAAGTCCGGTTCCCGGCGGCCAATTCGATTTTCGGAAAAAGTGTGTGCATCAGCAGGGCATCAATGATAAGTACCCGTCGTCCAAATCAGGATTATTTACAGGATAGATGCGGGAGGCGGAAAGGGTCTTGGGAGCCCTCTGCTCACGCGTCCATCTTGGATACGCGCAAAGCTCCTCCCCCCTTGAACGATTTTTTGAATGATTTTTTATTTTATTTATTTTTTTAATGAAAAAAAAGTCACGGGACAAACAAAACAATGAACTTTAGGGCAAAAAAAAAAGTCTAACAGTGATGGTTTTCCAGAGCACTGCAAACTAAATCAACAGATTGCTCCTCATAGCAAAGCAACCTATTGCATTATATGCAATGGATATTGGCATTAGCAAGTTGGGACCGGATTTCCAAACCAGATGTTGAAGTGGACGCCCCAGAAGTACTTGTAACTGGGGGTCCACTCTGTTGCAGTCTTTTGCATTCTTCTCTTGCTAGATTCACAGGATGCAAACTATGTAGATCTTTAAACATACTAGCAGTTCCACATGAATATTTTTTGTTGGGGTCTCCTCCCGAAAGAACTGCCTTGCAAATTTTAGAGGTTACCTTTGTGGCTTTCACTTTCTTCAGTCCTTGGGGGTATGTAAGAAATCTCCAAAGAATTGATTCATATCTTTTGGGAGGTGGTGGTTCTGGAACAAACACCTCCTCATTTGAGTGCTCAGAATCTGAAGATGGTTGGTTTGAAGCCATTTTTGAAAGATTCAGGACAACCAGGTCTGTAATCACCAAAAAACAGAAGTTCTTCTTAGCAGAGGTCTTCTCCTAAGGAAGGTCTAAGAAGAGTGATTGGAATGGGTGGCGTCCTTCAATTCTTAGGATAGGAAGTGTTATGAACCAATCAAATCTCTTTTTTCTGGTCACATGGGATCCGTGTAGGGTGCGCGCACGCAGCTCGCACCCAGCGCGACTTCGCGAAATTGCATATAAAAGTAATGTAACTTTATTAAAAGTTAAAGAGTATTATTTTTATGATTAGCTCAGATAATATCTTGTCTTAATATTTATATTAAATATATATATATGTTTTTGGCCAGTAAAAAATGTCACGGGAGTCGCGCCCCCATCCCGTCTAACACGCATATGATGTCACGTGGAACCGCGCGACATATATATATATATATTACCTACTGGCGGTCGCCAGTAGGTATATATAGTTAGGATTTTTTCTCTATGGGTTTTTTGAAAATTCTATGTCTAATAACTTTGGCGTTTGTGGACGGAATTGGCTGAAATTTTCAGGAAAATGGCACATTTTGTTTCTGAGCAGCCCCTGAAAATTTTGGGGGGGTTCGTCAAGGGGGGGCCGAGAAAAAAGGGGGGTCCCAAAACGCGTTTTTCCCATGTTCATTTCCATAGGGCGGTTGGCCTCACTTTTAGCCCGAACGGCTGAATGGATTTGCACGAAACTTGGCAAAATTGTAGGGACTGGTAGCCCGATGTGCCTTTTGTAGGTCTCAATATATGTGCTCCAGTGGATTTTGAGAAATTAACGTTTAAAAAAAGATATATATCTGTAACAGCGGACCTGGCAGCGGCCCAGGACGCGTACTTTTCGCGCAACGGAGCTTTGTGAAGCGAAGCTGATTGGTTCTCCGGCGTCTGTCAACATTCCAAACAGTCCGTAGCGGCCGCCATCTTGTCTCTCGGTAGGATCGAGAGACAAGAGGAGGCCAAAGCGAAGGGGCAAATGACCATAAGGGGGAATAGTAGATCCTCGGTGACCCCCTACGTTTGATGTGGAGGTTTTAAAAGGGCCCCGCGGGGCAAAAAAAAAAATAATAATAATAATCGAACGGCTGAATGGATTTGCACGAAACTTGGCAAAATATTAGGGACTGGTAGCCCGATGTGCCTTTGCTAGGTCTCAATATATGTGCTTCAGTGGATTTTGAGAAATTAACGTTCAAAAAAAGATATATATCTGTAACAGCGCACCGCTTCGCGTACTTTTCGCGTTACGGAGCTTTGCGAAGCGAAGCTGATTGGCTCTCCGGTGTCTGTAAACATTCCAAACAGTACGTAGCCGCCGCCATCTTGTCTCTCGGTAGGATCGAGAGACAAGAGGAGGCCAAAGCGAAGGGGCAAATGACCATAAGGGGGCATAGTAGATCCTCGCTGACCCCCTAGGTTTGATGTGGAGGTTTTAAAAGGGCCCCGCGGGGCAAAAAAAATAAATAATAATAATAATCGAACGGCTGAATGGATTTGCACGAAACTTGGTAAAATATTAGGGACTGGTAGCCCGATGTGCCTTTGCTATGTCTCAATATATGTGCTTCAGTGCATTTTGAGAAATTAACATTCAAAAACAAGATATATATCTGTAACAGCGCTCCGCTTCGCGGAGATAAAATTATATCTGTATTACCTAGCTGTTGCTAACACCAGTTAGCGACGGCTAGTAGGAGATAGCGACCATCTTGGGTCCCACTTTGCATGTGAGTGATATTTATCACTAATGACATGCAAAGTGGGCAGGCCAAGATGTTAGCGACTGGAAACAGTCGCTAACATCGCTATCTCCTAGGGACTGGTAGCCCGATGTGCCTTTGCTATGTCTCAATATATGTGCTTCAGTGCATTTTGAGAAATTAACGTTCAAAAACAAGATATATATCTGTAACAGCGCTCCGCTTCGCGGAGATAAAATTATATCTGTATTACCTAGCTGTTGCTAACACCAGTTAGCGACGGCTAGTAGGAGATAGCGACCATCTTGGGTCCCACTTTGCATGTGAGTGATATTTATCACTAATGACATGCAAAGTGGGCATGCCAAGATGTTAGCGACTGGAAACAGTCGCTAACTTCGCTATCTCCTATTATCAACTTTTGGAAATATTCGAGATAAGCGCGAATATCTCCAAAAAGTAACAGCTGCCCTGAGCAGTTCTTAGCCATGTTATCCAATGGGAGGTGGATAACATGGCTAAGAGCATTAGCTCGGTAATGCATGAATATCGCTGAGTTTTCAGCGATATTAATGCATTGCGGTCGTTTTTTATCGTATTTGCGATAAACCTTGATAATAGCAAGGTTTATCTGCGATAATTTCTGACGGTAAAAAAATCTTTGCAATGCATCGTTAGGGATAAATATCGCTTATCTTTGGTAATATGCCCCAACGTCTGTTAACGTTCGATTCGAAGGAAATCAGGAATTGTTGAAAAACATTGTGTGCGCCATCTTGTCTTTTTTCAAATGCCACACTTTTGTCGTGCACGGCAGCCATTTTAGATGCCTTGACCAGACCCACTCTGTGCACGCTGTCAATCCTTAGCATGGCTCCCCACCCTCGCAAGCATCTCACCCAGGCAGTGGTCACCCCCGCTCTCTGTCTTATGCATGGGTAATAAACCTCCCCCCATCTGCGCTGCTCTTCCCTGAGAATCACACCCTGTGCCCGCCCGACACCTCCCTTTCGCCCTATTCACTACCGCACCCTCTGACACTCCTTTTCCTCTGTGTCCGATTGTCCAGGCCGGTCCTAGGCTATCAGCTAGCCCTGCAGATGTAGTTTATGGCCACAGCTGTAAAGAATCACCCCTCTTCAAAGGAGTTATAGTAGATCAAGGCCCACACTCGATGAGATCCGTCACAGCAGAAGCGTTGCTATTATCTGAAAACCATCCTGTATTGTGATTGGGGAGGGGACCGAGCGTGAAGCAGAAGATTCCAGGGATGACTCTTTGTACATCAAAGTTTTTACAATTATGTGTCACATTAAAAATATATAGCACTTCGACAAAGTAGTAAGATTATAAAACTTTAATAATTTATAAATATATACAAGAAAACAAAAATAGTAATAACATATAAACATTTTTAGGGAAAAACAACGAAGTAGCGGTCGGCTGTGCGAATAGTCCCAACGCAGCACAACGTCCAGATTTCCGGCGTGGGGCGTCGCGGGGGGTGGGTCATCAGTAGCAAACTGTTGTGCGAATAGTTCCAAGGCAGCAGAACGCGCCGAAATCTAGATGACACGAAAGTGATGTCTAGTAAGTTGCCACCCAGCAAATAACTGCGTGGGGCGTCGCGGGGGGTGGGTCATCAGTAGCAAACTGTTGTGCGAATAGTTCCAAGGCAGCAGAACGATGGCACCAAGGTGATGTCCAGTAAGTTGCCGCACTGGTTTTGGTATCCTACAATGCTGCTCCGAATAACGGCGTGGGGCGCCCCGGGGGAGGCGGCGTGAACGGGCCTCTCCAGGTGGAGTCTCATCTGTTTTAGTGGGGCGCCCCTTTACCGTTTCAGTTGCCATTCCGTCCGCTTTTGGTCCACTGTGTCAAAATCCGCCATTCAGCTGAGTTGCGCCCACTCTTGCGGTGCAGCGATAGGCGGCTGCCACAGGACTCTCAAAATGGCGGCAGGCTCTTTCCTTTTTGGGCGTGGTCCACTGAAATGGCCCTGGGACACCTTGGAAATCGGACGCTTGTCTGCTAGGTCTTGGACCCCATTCTCGAAAGCGTCCCCTCCGCCTTGAGAATTCATCAAAAGTTTTGGGGGCCCCGACTCCTGCAGGCTTCTGGTGGGGAGCGGCTGCCATGATTGCTCGCGGAATGACCACGACGGAGCTACGAGATGGTGGTGCTCTCATGCTGACGCCAGTTTAGTCTGAAACATCCAGAAACAAGGTGGGGCTTTCATCGTTTGGGGGGAAAAAAAAGTTTTCATCCAATGAAAAGTGTTGTTTTTAGGTCATATGATCAAGCCTTCCATCATTAGGAAACCAAAAGTAAAATGAACCAATGAAAAGTTTTATAAACAAGTCACATGACCTGTTATGCGGCATAGGGTATAAAATGCGGAGAAAATACGTTGGCACGTGAGGCGGCGTCAGTAGCGGACCGATGTGCGAATAGGCCGAAGGCAATACAACGCGCCAAGATCGGGATGGCACCGAGGTGGTGTCCAGCAAGTTGCAGCACTGGTGTGGCCATCCTACAATGCTGAAAGTCGGCGTGGGGCGCCCCGTTGGCCTGTGAGTTTGCGTCAGTAGCGGACCGATGTGCGAATAGGCCGAAGGCAGCACAACGCGCCAAGATCCGGATGGCACCGAGGTGGTGTCTAGTAAGTTGTCGCACTTCTGTGGCCATCCTACAATGTTGAAAGTCGGCGTGGGGCGCCCCGTTGGCCTGTGAGATGGCGTCAGTAGCGGACCGATGTGCGAATGGGGCCAAAGGCAGCGCAACAATATTTTCTGACTGACACCACAAGGCGCTGAGATGCCAAGATCCGGATGGCACCGAGGTGATGTCTAAGTTGCGGACTGATGTGCGAATGGGGCCAAAGGCAGCGTAACAATATTTTTTGTATGGAAGATACCACTAGGCGTTGAGATGCCAAGATTCGGATGGCACTGAGGTGATGTCTAGCAAGTTGGTGTGGTCATCCTACAATGCTGAAACTCGGCGTGGGTCGCCCCATTAGCCTGTGAGATGGCGTCAGTAGCGGACCGATGTGCGAATAGGCCGAAGGCAGCACAACGCGCCAAGATCCGGATGTCACCGTGGTGGTTTCATAGTTGAGAGGCACTTCATCTGCAGTGGGGCGCCGAGATCCGGATGGCACCGAGGTGATGTCTAGCAAGTTGCTGTACTGGTGTGGTCATCCTACAATGCTGAAACTCGGCGTGGGTCGCCCCATTAGCCTGTGAGATGGCGTCAGTAGCGGACCGATGTGCGAATAGCCGAAGGCAGCACAACGCGCCAAGATCCGGATGTCACCGTGGTGGTTTCATAGTTGAGAGGCACTTCATCTGCAGTGGGGCGCCGAGATCCAGATGGCACCGAGGTGATGTCTAGCAAGTTGCTGTACTGGTGTGGTTATTCTACAATGCTGAAACTCGGCGTGGGGCGCCCCATTAGCCTGTGAGATGGCGTCAGTAGCGGACCGATGTGCGAATAGGGCCAAAGGCAGCGCAACAATATTTTCTGAAGAGAAGACACCAAAAGGTGCTGACATTCCAAGATCCGGATGGCACCGAGGTGGTGTCTAGCAAGCTATGCAGTTGAGTTGTGTGCGCACTTGCGGCGAATAGGTCGAAGGCAGCATAACAATGTTTTCTGAATAGGAGACACCACAAGGCGTTGAGATTCGGTTACCACCGAGGTGATGTCTAGCAAGTTGCCGCACTGGTGTGGCCATCCTACAATACTGCTCCGAATAACGGCGTGGGGTGCCCGAAGGGGGGGGGAGCCGGCGTGAATGGGCCTTCCTAGGTGGAGGCTCGTCTGCTGTAGTGGGGCGCCCCTTTACCGTTTCAGTTGCCATTCAGCTGAGTTTCGGCTGCTCTTGATGCTACAGCGACAGGCGGCTGCAAGAGGACTCTCAAAATGGCGGCCTGTTCTTTGGATTTGGGCCTGGTCCACTAAAATGGCCCTGGGACACCTTAGAACTCGGACGCTCGATTTTTTTTTCCTTTCCTGTACATGCAAAAAAAGGTAAATGCCCGGTACGTTACACGCTTCATCTGCCACGATGAACTCTCCAGAGGAACCGAAAAAAAATATAGTTGTGGTAACTATACCATGCATCGTCATATGGAGAGGTGGCACCAATTAATTATAGTGCTGCATAAAAGAGAGATTTGGAGGAGAACCCCTGACCTGCTAGTACATTCATCAAAGAAGTGGCACTGAGAGCTTCAGAGGCAAGGGAAACGGTCCCAAATATTTAGAAGAACTTTGGAAAGATTAAAATGACATTAATTGTGGCAAATTAATTTCATGTGGACAGATGAGTGTTACTCTAATAAATACAGCATATGAACATCATCATAGTCGATGGTTGGTAGAGACATTTTGACTATATCCTGGACCTGCCCGTCCTCGCCCAAAATGGCGCCGGAATAAATGGGACTCGTAACTCCTTGTTGTGTACTGGTTGCAGAACCTTGAAATCACGAGATACGTATGCAGTTTTGAAGCACATGGCGGGAGGGGACGAGAATTGATTGAATATTTCGACATCCCTATTGATATTAAGTTCTGATGTGTTATTGATTACTGTACTGTTGAAAGTTCGAATTAACGTCACCCATGGTACTTGCCCGCAAATGTATATCTAGATAATTTTATTGTAACTGGCCCTGTCGTATTTTAATTATAAAATGTACGTCCACCGATTCCGTAACTGTTAGACACCTTAGTTCTTGCAACCTAATGGCCCGCCCGTTACGTTCCTCTACAGTGTAAATGTCTATTCATCATATACGATTACAGTTTGCTCTGTGGCAGGCCCACGTGGTTATAGGCTCGTATTTGTATAATGAAATTTTCACAATAAAGGTTTTTAAAAGAAAACATGGTAGTAGTATATACATTGGTAACGTTTTTAATAATAGTGACTGTTTTAGAATCATTAAAAGGCAAGTGAAATAAAGCAGACCAATTACATGAAGGGTAAAAGGTATAATACGAAGGAACGCAGTAAAGATAAATGGTCAAGGGCTGTTGTGTTTTCTATTCCTGCAACATAAAGTGATCGATAAGAATCTCATATTCAGGCGTATCGGCGACTAAGACAGCAGGTCGACCCTCTTTTGCTCAACGGCTCCGTCATGGGACGAAGAAACGCTCTTTTTCTCGAAAAAAGAATATATTTTACTTGCAGGACAGTTGTAAAATTTCCGGGAAAGTACATTAGCCTGGAACATTATAACATATATTTAAGAAAAAATAATGTTCGGAAGTAATGAAAAGCGTAATTTTTAGGTCATTTGACCAAGCCTTTCATCATTACAATAAGAAAAGTAAAATGAACCAATGAAAAGTTTTATTAACAAGTCACATGACTTGTTATGCTTACGTTACGCGCTGCGCGCCCCGGATGACTTCCGGATGCGCTAACGCGGCGCGTCATATGACGCATTACGCGACAACGCAGGTACAGAATATAGTCAAAATGTCTCCACCAACCAGCGGTCGGAACACAACCCCTTTCAGCAGGCTAAATAGTTCTGTTAAATGACAACAGAAGGGACAGGCAACAAGAACCATCAGTCAAAGAGGGGAGGGCTAGTTCTTCTCTACCGGGTTACATTGGGGCGCTACCGGAACTGATCGAATTGGTAGTCTACAGTGTTTCTGGATGTTTCAGACTGAAGCTGGGGTTAGCATGAGAGCAGCACCATTTCGTAGCTCCGTCGTGGTCATTCCGCAACCAATCATGGCAGCCGTTCTTTATCGTTATTTTGGGCGGGGTGGGTGGCGGAGCCGAGCTGTTTTGCAGCCATCATTGTGTGGAGTTCAGTTCATCTCACTAGTTTTGTATTTGTCATGAGGGGTTGTTCCTAATGTTTCTATTTTAGCGAGGTCAAAAAGAGATCCCATTAGTGGCCTACTGATTTTGCTCGATTCCTTTTCTTTTTTTTTTACACGATTTTTCGTTATCTGCAAAGACTAAACAGAGTATTGCGACTCTGTGTTTGTTTGTAAATAGAGAATGAACCAAAGAGAACTAATTCTAAAACAGTAAATACTTGGATAACAATCAATCAAATGGAGAGAGAAGCAGGCACGACGGATTACAATGGGGGCAAAGGCCTGCGTTAACTACCTTTCACTATCTGCAAAGAGAGAGTACTCCTAATAGAAATGAGGGGGGGGGCACCATTCAAAGCAGATCAGTGTGCATAAACACGAAAATGTTTTCACTTACCACGTACTTGACATTCGACAGCTTATGATATTTGCTATTAAAAAACCATTGAAATTCACTGAAAAAACCATAGGTTATAGACCATATATAGTTAGGAATTAGCATTTACAAAACCTTGAAAATTCACTGAAAAAACCATAGGTTATAGACCATATATAGTTAGGAATTAGCATTTAAAAAACCTTATTTTACTCACACAAAACCATTGAAATTCCATATATAGTTAGTTGCACTAACTATATATCGCGCACCCGCAATCCACTGCTGATCATGTCACATATTACATCATTCATGACATGGTCAGTGACATCACTGATGGCATCACTGATGACATCTCAAATGACATCACTGATGACATCACTGATGACATCTCATTTGACATCATTCTTGTGCTAATACGATAAACCTCTTCAGACTCTAATATAACCTTAGATACACTCAGTGTATACAGACACTCACACACTGCCACTCATCCATGGAGTTACTCACACACCCAGTCAGTCATGCAAAGAAACAATCTCACCTCCATTTCTTCAACTATACAGTTAAACACACCTTACTTATTGAAACATATACTAACACATATTTACTCTCTTATACAATCCCTGATACAAGTTCACAATGATCGATACAACTACTCACTCATTCAGTGGCTCTCATGCACAGTTATTTATATATGCCAACTCTCACATGTACTGTGTTTTACATATGTACTTACTATGACATGTAGCATTGAGATATCCATTCACTCATCAATACACTCATGCACACAGTCAACTGCCCATGTAGCTGTTTCCACATGCACTCTTGAACTCATACACCTAGTGAATAAACTGCTCACACATCTATGCATAGAGTCACACACCTTCCAGCCACCCCTACACAAACTCAATCTCCCATAGAAATACTTGGGCAACCAATTAATACACATATAGCCTCTCGTATAGCTAATGATCAACACATGCAGCAGTTTACAGAACAACAGACATAATGATGCACAAATTAAGACAGTTTAGTCACTAACCCATGCATTCAGTGAGACACATTTAATCACTCACTCATACAGTCAGTCACGCACCTACTAAATCCTTCATCCAGACACTTATACATCCACTCATTCTTCAATATGTAAAACATATTTAAACTTTACAAAAACACACAGACACTAGATGATGTCATCAGTGATGTCATTTGAGATGTCATCAGTGATGTCATTTGAGATGTCATCAGTGATGTCATCAGTGATGTCACTGACCATGTCATGAATGATGTAATATGTGACATGATCAGCAGTGGATTGCGGGTGCGCGATATATAGTTAGTGCTATATATGGAATTTCAATGGTTTTGTGTGAGTAAAATAAGGTTTTTTAAATGCTAATTCCTAACTATATATGGTCTATAACCTATGGTTTTTTCAGTGAATATATATATATTTAGTAGAACACAATCTGGTTAAATAGGAAAGCCGAGATTATATACAGTGTTTCAGGTTTCAAGTTATGCAGTTTGGTGACTGGATATGTATATATGTACATGGGCGTGTATTGGCTGTGTACGTGTGTAGATATATATATATTCACTGAAAAAACCATAGGTTATAGACCATATATAGTTAGGGATTAGCATTTACAAAACCTTATTTTACTCACACAAAACCATTGAAATTCCATATATAGTTAGTTGTACTAACTATATATCGCGCACCCGCAATCCACTGCTGATCATGTCACATATTACATCATTCATGACATGGTCAGTGACATCACTGATGACATCACTGATGACATCTCAAATGACATCACTGATGACATCACTGATGACATCTCAATGACATGACTGATGACATCACTGATGACATCTCAAATGACATCACTGATGACATCACTGATGACATCTCATTTGACATTACTGATGACATCACTGATGACATCATTCATGTGATAATACGATGAACTTCTTCAGACTCTAAAATAACCTTAGATACACTCAGTGTAAACAGACACTCACAGACTGTCACTCATCCATGGAGTTACTCACACACCTACTCAGTCATGCAAAGAATCAATTACACCTCCATTTCCTCAACTATACAGTTATACATACCTTACTTATTCAAACATATACTAACACATATTTACTCTCTTTTACAATCCCTGATACAAGTTCACAATGATCAATACAGCCACTCACACATTCACGGACTCTTATGCACAGTTATTTATATATGTCAACTCTCACATGTACTGTGTTTTACATATGTTCTTACTTTGACATGTAGCACTCAGATATCCATTCACTCACCAATGCACTCAGTCAACCGCCCATACACCTGTTTCCACATGCACTTTTGAATCCATATATCTAGTGAATCAACTGCTTACACATCTATGCACAGAGTCATACACCTCCCAGCCACCCACACACACATTCAGTCTCCCATACAAATACTTGGGCAACCAATCAATAACCCATATACTTACTCATATAGCTACTGATCAACACATGCAGCAGTTTACAGAACAACAGACATAATGATGCACAAATTAAGACAGTTTACTGACTAACCCATGCACTCAGTGACACACATTTAATCACTCACTCATACAGTCAGTCACACACCTACTAAATCCTTCATCCAGACACTTATACATCCACTCATTCTTCAATATGTAAGACATTTGAGATGTCATCAGTGATGTCATTTGAGATGTCATCAGTGATGTCATCAGTCATGTCATTGAGATGTCATCAGTGATGTCATCAGTGATGTCATTTGAGATGTCATCAGTGATGTCATCAGTGATGTCACTGACCATGTCATGAATGATGTAATATGTGACATGATCAGCAGTGGATTGCGGGTGCGCGATATATAGTTAGTACAACTAACTATATATGGAATTTCAATGGTTTTGTGTGAGTAAAATAAGGTTTTGTAAATGCTAATCCCTAACTATATATGGTCTATAACCTATGGTTTTTTCAGTGAATTTTCAAGGTTTTGTAAATGCTAATTCCTAACTATATATGGTCTATAACCTATGGTTTTTTCAGTGAATTTCAATGGTTTTTTAATAGCAAATATCAAAACCTTTACAATGTATTCTTCTTTAAATCGAAAAATATTTTGTACATGTTTTTAATACAATTTTTTTTTATTATTTTTATTGTTTCGCTCCCGGTACGCGAACCGGTTAGCTTCACGTTAGCTCAATTCGGAGCCGCGACCCGGTCCGCGAACCGGTAAACGTTCCGTTTGCGCACCTCTCGCGTTAGAAAACAACATCGTGACGCGTCGCGTCAGCATGACGTTTCGCGTTCTCGCGTGATACGTCATATGACGTGCTACGTTCGCGTACCCGGAAGCGCAGCGGTACGCGAACCGGAAGCGATCCGCGGCGCCGACCGCGTAACGTAAACACAGCAGGTCATGTGACTCGGTAATAACACTTTTCATTGGTTCATTTCACTTTTGGTTTCCTAATGATGTAATACTAGGTCATGTGATCTAAAATGAACACTTTTCATTGGTTTAGAACTTTTGCTTTTCCCAAATGATGAAAACCCCTCCTTCTTTCCTCACTCTGACTTTCATCTTGGTGAGAGAAAGACCCTTTATTTACACTTTGACATGGCTTCATTAGTAGCTTCAGCTGGTTCTAACCCACCACCTCCACCAAATCCAAAGAAGAGAGGACCACCTGCTGAAGTAATTTTGCAAGAAGAGGAAGAACAGGAAGAGGAGGAAGAGGAGGAGGAGCCAAGGTTTTTGCCAGAGGAGCCCAGGAGGTACGATCGAAAAGAGAATTACATTTGGCAATTCTATAGATTTCCTGAGGGGCAAAAAAAAGTGAATGCACGCTACGTGTTTTGCCGTATATGCGGTGATAGATTGTCAAGGGGAACTGAAAAAAAATACAGTTACGGCAATCACACTATGCATCGGCATATGAGTAGGTGGCACCCAAATAATTATAGTGCTGCCCAGCTACGTGATGAGCAACAAAATCCCCTCCCAATGGCAAGAAGATCGGTTGTTCCAGAGGTGTCGGGACCAGAGGCGAGGGAGATGATCCCAAACATTCAAATGTTGTTTGGGCACGTGAAGCAAGTGTGCGTGCACTGCGGCGATTTCATCTGCTACAGGGAAAGTAGCATCATTTTGATTATGAGAGCTATTCAGAATCATGTCAATGTTTGTCCGAGACGCCCCAAAAAATAAATTCTTTTTTTTTTGTTGCTCCTGTTGAGCCCTTTACAATGGATCGTTTTTGTTCCCCCCCCCCAAAAAAACCAAAAAAAATATAAAAACGTTCAGAAAATACAAAAAAAGTAAAAAAATGTTCAAAAAATACTAACAAAAATATAAAACAACAAAAACATAAAAAAAAAGTTCTTTTCAGAACTACCTCCCCGTTATAAAAAAATTGGTAGAATATTTGGAACTCTGCCAACCTCTATTTCTCTTAGTTCGCTCCCCGGAGCGCTACCCGGTACACGTACCGGAAGCTAACCAAAAAAAATATTTTTTTTAAAAAAGAACAGTAAGTATAAGGTAAGCAAACAGACAGTTATGTGAAAAGAAAGACAGCTCTAGGGAGTAAACAAGAGATACTGTTACCTACAATCCACTGCTGATGATGTCACATATTACATCATTCATGACATGGTCAGTAACATCATCAGCAGTGGATTGCGGGTAACAGTATCCTTAGTTTACTCCCTATAGCTGTCTTTCTTTTAACATAACTGTCTGTTTCCTTCCCTTATAGTTACTGTTCTTTTTTTTAAATTTTTTTTTTGATCAGTCAGAAACAGTGACATTAATAGAAACAGAGAGAGTGAACAAGAGTGAAGAACTATGGTCCTCCTCAGCCACCCTCAGAAAACCAAGGGGGTCAAGATACATCTACCGTGCCCCCTTCTACCCATTCTGAACATTATTTGCCCTCCATCTTGTATCTTGATTCGACCGAAACACAAAATGGTGGACTCCCGTAACGCTGCTGGTTTGCGAACCGGGCCACTTCCCGGGAAGCGGTCCAAAAAAAAAGGTGGGAAAGTAATTCACAGACACTAAGAGTAATAGAGACGGGGTGAGTGAACAAGACTGAGGAACTATGAGAACAGAGGGACTGAGAAAAAGAGTGGAAGGAGTTGAGTAAGTAGGTAATAGAGAAAGGAATGAGGAAAGCAGCAAAGGCAGGAAACTGAGGGTTAAAGAAGTGAAGCAGTGGATCTAATAGTAGGTGAATGTGATAGAAATGTAACGAAAAGAGTACAACTATTTACCTTATAATTGCCGTTAAATTACTCACTTTTTATTTTTATACTTTCAATCTGTGAAAGAGAGAACCAACATTTGAAAAATATTAAAACATGTATTTAAAAATTACAAAAGACAAGGGAAAAGATTGAAGGACAAATAGTTTTTCAACAACTTTGACACTGACAGAAGCTTCTGCTTCTCCAGGTCCCCTACACAGTCCTAAAGATATACATTTTAAACTAACAGTATCTTGATACAGATGAAGTGAGGCCTATCTTAAAACATGGTGCATCTTTTGCATTGCTCTTGTTTCAGAAAAGTGTCGCTTCAGGATTCCAATAACATGTCTCCTATCCAGAGGTTTGTTTGAGGTGAGGCCTACTCAGAGTTCAAGATGAGATTTACACTTGTTGAAGTGTACAGAGGAGATAATATCTGTGAAAGTCTAACAATGAAGTGAGTCATGTCCACTGCACTCTTCAACAAAGTAGAAACCTCCTATGTTTCCCTGGACAGACCTAAACTTGATCTGCACAATGTGATTCGTAATGATAGGAAACACAGGTGATGTAATTGAAATACGTGCAATTTATTTTGCTCATTTCTCAATCACATCACTTGCGTTTCCTTTGCTTAGGTATCTCATTGTGCAGATGTAGTCTAGCATATGAAAGAATACGCAGAAGTGCAGCACTGCATGCAACAACTTTGACACTTACAGAAGCCTCACCTTCTCCATGCCTCCTACTCAGTTCTACATATACATCATAAATGCAAACAGTACAGAATTAATTATACATGTTAAATGGTTTATTTTTGCTGTTCTCAGAATGTATCAAAATTCACTAAAAACAGTGACTTGAAGGTATTCATCATGTAACAGCGGGGAAAAAAAAACACAATCAAAATGATTGTGTTTAAAAAACCCATACAACATCAGAAATCAAAATTCAGAACTCCTTAAAGTTAACTTACTTTCCATGACGTCCAAGGATGTCCTATGAACAGCTTACACTCTTTTGTGCTGTTATTACTTTCAGCCCGCCACTTTCTGAAAGAAAATCTCCATCGTTTTTAAAAACACGTTACATGCAATAAATGACTTCTTGCTCTCTACCACAATTTTCCACAAGGCCAAATCTTGTCAGAGCCATTGATAACTCTTGGATTTCTTGTAAGCCAATCCCGTCATTTGGCATTTCCGCAACTTTCAGAATTAAAATGTTGAAGATCATTTTCACAATCCTGGAATAGTAATATCTTCCCCTTCTTGCTCAGTCATGTTCTACTTTTCCTATGACACTGATACAAGCAGACTTACACTACCCCTATGACTACTACAATTATTTAATTCTCTACATCACTTTTAATCACAAAGCAATGTAAAACAGTAGACAGCATTGCAGACTTACATTCCCTCTACTCCATGTTTTGATTGGCTGCTTCAATTAGTTTATAAAAAGAAACAGTTTTTCTGAACTCATTCAAACTGCACGTATTTCTCCATAATGTCCAGTCCTATGGTTAGAAGTTATGTCTCTGAACTACACTTATCCTCAAGGCCAAATTGTGTAGGAGCCATTAGAACTTCTTGAAATTCCACAGAGCACATCCCGAGATTCTTTCCCTAAAATTTTGGTTTTAAAAACACCAGGTAAGAGTTTTTAAGGTCATACGGCAATTTTTTTTTGAAAATTAAAACAGAATCATTGCAAAATGACCAGCCATTTCTAGACTTTAAATAAGCTGTGTAATGTCCTGATGTTGTTGAAGGACCGTCATGATATATAATTGCTGCAGTTACAAAAGTCCTTCCTGATATTGACAACTGTGAAGCCACAAAATTTTTTATTAAAGTTGTCAATTTTGTTCCATCAGGCCTACATCGTTGGAACATTAAAATGACATACTGGCCATATGTTCGTATAAATAATGTGGACATCATTTCAGATTTACATTGGCTACACTCCATGTTGTGATCAGCTGCTTTTACTAGCTTATTAAAAGAGACTGATTTACTGTCTGGCAAAGTTAAATATATAAATCTTTCTGAGTCTACACTAGTAGTACTTGATACCATACAGTTCTCGCAGTCATGCTGCCATTGATAAGAAAGCCCAAACAGCTGATCTACATCTACACCTTCAGCATGTAATACATCAAGCATATACATTAAAAACTCCTGACAATCTTGCTGAATATTTTGAGAGAATTGTGTTTGGCCTGAACATCTGTCTAACAGATTTCGAATTTCAGACACACTTTCTATGTTTCTTCTATCAGTGGTACATTTCTCTAACACAGAATTTAACAAACTGCAAAATCTTTGATCAGAATTGACCACAATCTCTTCTTTTACATTTTTTAGAGAAAATAAAACATTAACCACTACATTAGCATAGCAGTTGACACCAGAACTGTTTTCAAACTGAAAACCAACAACATCTTCAACAGAATCCTTTTTGTTTCTGCTTGTAATTTTAGGTTCATTGACTTTTTGTCTTTTTGCTACAACCTCCCCAGTATTGTTCTCATTTCTTCGTTTCCGGCCTACCACACGTTTCTCAAACAAAGGATACTGAGGCAAATGTGGCGCATACTCTCTTCTTAACCTATTGTATTCCTTAACACAATCTAGATCCGCACAAATGTTTGTAACATCACACTCAATCAAGTACAATCCCGATAAAGTTCTAACTCGTGACAATGCCACATATGCCATACCCTCCTTGAACACAGAACTGCCAATATTCACCAATGCACTGTCTACGCTTAAACCTTGCGATTTATGAATTGTCACCGCATATGCCAAGCAAACAGGAAACTGCTTACGGCGAACATATAAGTCTTTTACAAGCAAAAATCTAGCAGAACAACGAGCAATTAGCTGTACTTCCTCAATGCCATCAAATTTAATTTTTAAAAATTCAATTCCATCTCTATTTCTGTATTTCACAAAATCAACAACATTACCCATTGATCCATTTACCAGACCTCTTTCAACATGTAAATTCCTTCTTAAAATTATACGGCAGTTCAAGCACACATTCAGAGTCTTTTCAAAACCTGCAGTTTTAGATATACTCTTCTCTAATGAATCCAATTTTGTTTTCAGATTCTCAGACAAAATAATTGTTGATCCCATATGCTCTACTCTATCAATAGCTTCCAGTTTCACAATCTCTTGCTTTTCTAAATGCAACATTTTGTTGTTAAATTTGGCACATTCTGCAAGAGTTGGCATCAAACATATTCCAGATTTCTTCTCAGTAATTTTCTGAAAAATATTCTCAGGCACAACATCTTGTTCTGGATATAAATTTGACAGTAATCGTGCATGTAAAGCTTCTTTCCCATGCTCGGTCACTTTTCCAATTCTAACATCTTGTAGAATAGTCTTGTAAACTTCATCCTTCGCCTGACGCATATTTTCATGCAGTTCAGCATAATTGAAGTTTAACCATATATTGACGTTGCCAATGCTGCCTAGGCACTTCCTGGTATCTTCATGCGTGAGCATTTTGAACACAGGTTGCCCTTTCACTGGTGTCAGCTGCAAAAGATCTCCGAAAACAATGATGTGTTTGCCACCAAATAACACATCATACTCTGTTTTGAGAACTTCTTGCATCCTCAAATGCACAAAAGCAAGCATGACATTGGAAACCATGCTTACTTCGTCAATGATAAGAAGTTTCATTTTCCTCAAGATTCTTGAAACTTCAAAACAAGCATCTCCAGATAGCTTGTGATATTGTAATTTGTTGTCATGCTCCACTGGCAGCATCAGTAAACGATGTAAAGTAATCCCTTTAATATTATGTGCTGCCAGTCCAGTTGGAGCAGTGACAACACAAGACAGCGATGACTCTGTCCTTTCCTGCAAATAGCATGAAATTGCTTTAATGAGGAAACTTTTTCCAGTTCCCGCTTCTCCACTCACGTACAGTCGGACAGGCTTCAACGACGTACATGAGCACTCTTTCTTATCATGACTTAATCCATGATCAATTTGCATGGTAACTTCGTCATATATTTTCCTCTGCTCAACGTTAAGTTGTCTTTCCAACTCTTCTAAGTTAACCGCATCCTCCTGAGCATGTGCCATGGCTCTTTCCACTTCATTCATAGCAGTGGCAGCTTCATTTTCAATAACAGGTCCTCCTAGTGGATCCTGACTCAATGAAGCAGAACTCTGACTGTCCTGAGAACTGTCTCTGGCAATCTCGGCTGCAATCGTTGCTTCCTGCTCAATTTCCGCATTCAACATTTCTACATATTTGGGAAAAGCAGGACATTCTATGGTCTCCTTGGCGGCATTGAAAGAGTCTTCGTAACAGAGGAAATCTCCAAGCAGTTCCTCTTCTGCACGCCAAGGCTTGAAAAGTTGCAAAAGTGCTAAATAGAAAAACTCCTTTTTTTCAGGAGATTCGCCACTCAATTTTCGATGGTTTACCAAGTGGCATTTTCTTTGCTTGACCAGACATCCCTCACTTCCTATTACAGCATACACTCCTTTCTCAGTATCTTCTTTGATGTTCCTCTTGAATATGTAATTTTGCAGAACCTCATACAGACAAACATTCTCGAGGTGACTGCTTCGATTTGGATAATATGTATCCAACATGTTTGTCTTCAAAATGTCTGTACTGTTTGGCTCCTTTTCCGCCAAATACTCAATTTCCCGCACAGGTTTGAGAACTCGATTACGCGTTGCAGCAAGACCAAGACTCGCCCAAACGATACTCCTGGACTTGGCATAGAGACTTGCTGAAGACAACCGGTCAGAACATTCGTACGCTCCGATTTCTCGATGCGACAACATCTTCAGACTGAAACTGTACAACTTCTTGCTGAGGCTCTTTTCATGGGAAATGTCCTCCCACATATCCTTCAATTCTGTCTTCTCTTTTTTGGTGATGTAAGACGTCACATACCGAGCCACAGCCATACAGTTATCAGCCACAAACTGTATATCCATGTTTGCATTCCACATGGACAAAATCACCGGGTTGTAGTCGTTGATGTACTTGGACTCTTCGTTCCTCTTCAAATTGTAATTGTTTTTAGGTGATTTCTTCATGACATTGTGTCGCAGCGAAGACATCAAACTGTTTACTCTTCCTTTATAAATCACCGGTCGTGGAAAGCCGAAACGACATTTAGTGTAGAACTTGTCCTTGTTTCGGAATTTACGACGGCAGTACTTTCCACATCGATGGCTTTGGAAACGCAGAACTTTTTCTCTTAGGCTTTTCTTCTCCTTTGCGTTTGGAACAGCACACGTAGAATACTGTTGGATGAAACTCATCACTGAGTCTTCTGGATCCGTTCCAAATTTAGGTGCATCCTTGATCCACAGCAACATATGTATATGAGGAGCACCTCTTGCTTGGTACTCTTTTCTCCAGAAGAAATCCAACACCTCTCCAAGAGGTGGATTTTTCTTATTCATGATGAAAGACATCATAGCTTCAAATCTATGATTGAAGTACCTACATACATTGACTGGATCCAAAGAGCACAGTTCTCCGGGTGTCTTGAATTCGATGTTATCTACGTTAGCATTTGCCTCTCGTAGAAATTCAAGTAAGTCTTCCCAGCCATACTCGGCACAGCTCAGAGTGAGGAACCATGTGGGAGTACCTAAGTTCCTCAGCATACATTTTAAATCACCATGACGACGGTACCAGTACTCATTAGTACCACGCTGACACGCCATGAGATTAATCAGGTGAGAATCCAAAATACTGTCTTGGACATTGACTTTATCCATAAAGTCACTTGCCGAGATGTTTTGCATGTGTATACCACTTTTCAAGATGTGGTTCACTGCATATGACAGTCCAGACAGATCGCTTTCAAACAGGAGATGAAACAAATAAGGAATGCATTGTCGAAACCTAGCATCTCCTGCATACAATCGCAAAGTCCGGTATTCAGAAGCAGGAATTTGATGAGGTCGCTCATCATATCTTCCTCCCTGACCTGTTGGAAAAAGCTGTGGGAAACACCGAGCTTCCAAACTTTCCTCCCAAACACTAATGGGACTCCCTTTGGCTTGTTTCATTTGAAACAACTCAATAGCATTCCCCATGACTTCCTTGGAATGCAAAGGATGAACACTATAATGTTCATATATTTCTTCACTAGTAGAGGGTTCTACTTTCTCAATTTGACCAGCACACAAATCGCTATCCTCTTCCTCACTTACTTCCTCTTCTGCAACATATACATTCTTATAGTATTTATTATTTTTTTTCAAATACAATGTTGCCTTTTTAACTTTCCTAACATCTACTAAATCTTGCCATATTTTCTTATTCTTTGTCGGAACCCCATTAACTAAGATAACCAGAGGTTCCTCTTCCACTTTTTCTACTCCAATTGTGTTAATGTTTTTCTTCAAATCTAGAGGCAAATAAACAACTCTTCCCTTTAATCCTCTCTGTAAATCTGATGGAGGCAATTTCCCTGTCTTTGGCTCCATTCTTACAATAGCCTGAAAGGGATGGATACTTTGAATCAAAATAGATTCATAAGTATTTAAATCCTTCAATTCAGAAGGAATCTCAACCAATTCCAGATTATTATGAACTGCTCTAGCAGGCATCTGGTTTTGATTTAATTTGCAAGAACAATAAGTACACACACGTTGATCCAATCCCAAATCAAAACAATTTTCTACCATCAAGTATGTTGCAAAATCCTTCCATTCACTATTATTTTCCCTTTCACTTTTTGCATATAAATCCACTAACTTAGTCTGATTCTTATAATAAGTGCGTCGACAACACACACAAGTGAAATTCGGCCTCTCACTTGATTTCACCTCAAACGTCGCAATTTCCCTCTGGAAATTATCTGTACTGGAAACCTGTACACTATCTTCCACAAGACCCTCTTCTTCTTGGTCAATTTCAACATTCTCCTCTTTACTTCCAAAGTAACAAAACTCAATTTCTTCACATATATTCTTCACATCTATTTCAGAACCATGCAAAAGAGCAGCGCATAATTGTTTAAGCATAATTGCTGGACTCTTAGCATAATACAACATTCTAACTAATTTCCTCACTTTGTTATGATGCACTGCTAGCATCCTGAAATGATGAAAAACACTCTGGCATACTCTCCTGGAAAGACAAGCCAGTGAATGTCCATGCAAACCTGTCACTTCTCTTACTCTGCAAGGATCTAATTCTTGCAACAACATCATTTTCTGCTTCAAACTTTTCTTATTAAATGACCGTACAAAATCACAAAGCAAATTGATGGAATCCTGTCGCACACTGCAAATACTACTACACTTCCAGGTGTACACAGGACCCTTAGCACGTCTTCCTAAAACCTCATTACCTAACACCTCTTCTGCCTCTGTTGTCACAAGTTTTTCTTTTTCAACTGGACAACCATCTTTCACTTCATAAGCACGACCACTGGTGTCAACTGCATGCACCAAATCATTATCCTGGAAATAACTCTCCTCATTAAAAAATGCCTCACAGCTTGAACTATGCATCCATTCTCCAGAAAAAACTTCACAAAAATTACTACGATTAACTATTCTCTTCCATCTACTATTTCTTTTGAAATCAAAAATTGCCTTGTTTAGCTTCCTAATTCTATTGATTATCAAAATAAATAACTTACGTTTAATTTCAAATGCCTGATCAATAACTTTCTCAACTTTTTTTTTTGTCTTATAAAAAACTAGTTTATGTTGACCTTTCTTAATATTTTTTAACAAATTGCCAATTATCCTGTTCCGGAACATTCGTTTACGAATCTCCCTAAACTGTTGTTTCCTTCTACTATCATGCACAGAGTTATCTCTTGCTCTAGCAGTAACATTTTTCATTGGCCTTTCTTTTCCATTTGATTTCCTTCTCGTTTTATGGACTGAAACATTTTCTGTAGTAATATTTTTTTTATTACACATATTTCTTATAAAGTGTTTTGTGCTCTTACCCGGTGCTTTCTTCGTGACTTGACAAATCTTTTTGTTAGAGGACTGCTGCGTATTATTTTTCACCTGCTGTCTTTGACGTTTTGCAGCCTTTCTCTGTCTTTCTATTGTAGGCATGGTGAAATCTTGAAATGATCTGCAGTTGAATCTGTGGAAAAATATAATAAATAATGTTATTAACCATTATTACCAAACAGTAAATCAGTAACAGTGATAAAAAACTTAACACACTACTTGACATTTTAATTAGAAGATTTTTTAGTCGTTGGCAAATTTACAATACAGAAATACCAGAAAAGAAATGACATTTATATTTATGTTACCTATGCTATTTTATATGTGAATCTGATCTAATTTTATGAGCATATTTTAATATTTTATTGAAGACACTACACATAACCTGCTTTTGAAGGTGTCTTTATTTTTAAATTAAACGGTTTCCTTTTTACTTTTTATTAATTATAAATTTTAAAAATAAATGTTTATATTTCCAAAGGCTCAAGCAGGTCAGCTTCCCATCCTATATCATATAATTCGGACAAATCTGCATCCTCATCACGCTCTTCTTCATCCTCAGGATTTAAATCATCCAATGGATCAACATCCACTGATGTTTCAATTACAAGTTCAATGATGAGGTCAAAATCAACTGATTGCAGATTGTCGCTCATGTTGAGGTTGTCTTTATCTTTAAAGAAAGATAACAACAATGAGATGTTGCAGAGTAAGAGACAAATCTCACAGATTATAATAGTAAAATTGTTTAACAAGAGTAACATTTTGCAGCTATTATTTAGCCATGTCCAGCGATGCTGAGCAGGTGAAGCCTATGTCTAATTTTTCACTGAACAGGACTCATCTGTTCTTAACCTTGGATAAGCCTCACCGACTCTGTGTCCCCTGCACATACTTAAATGTAAAGGGGCAGATTTATGTTAAATGGCACATCCCCAGGCATGCACCAGTTAACGTGCACCACTGCTCTGCCACCCATGGTGTGCCGCATTTACAATCAGATAGGAGAAACCTGTGTCAAAACCCTGCACCTGCTTGAAGCAGGCATAGGTCTTGACGCAACATTGTGGAGATGGTGCACCCCTGAGCCTTGCTGGAGCTGCATCGCACTTGCGATACAACTCCAGCAATGCGCCACCTTAACGGCACAGATGCGTCAAGCATCTGTGCCGTTTTTGCCCCATGCTGCGCCGCATTGTAAATGCAGCACACCATGGGTGGCGGAACAGCGGCGCAAGATGACTGGCACATCCCTGGTGATGCACCAGTCATCATAAATCTATCCCTAAGCTTCTTATCTTGTTAGATATGAACTGCCATATGTATCATCAAAATATTTTGCATTTCCTAAATAGCGAATTTTAAGGAATAAATAGCGATTCTTTACCATTCCTAATTTGCGATGAGCAAATTGCTAATTGCAAGTTACCCATTCATTTCCATGGGCTAGGAGGCTCATAGGAATGAAGGTTTAATTTGCGATTAGCAATTTGCTCATCACAAATTAGGAATTTTTCCAAGGGTGCAGGGGTGTCTCAAGAACACCCTACTGCACCCCTGAAAAAGAAATTTGGGGGCATATGGCACACATACATGCCCTAAGGGCATGTGTTGGCGTCATATGGGACCTTTTGTTTTTTTTAAAAAAAGCTTTTTGAAAAGAATTCACAAATTACCACCAATTTACCACAATAGTTTCCAAATCCTTAATGTCATTTTTTACATATTTTTTGTTTGATACATTGCATTTAAGTAGTCACAAAATTTGCAAATCCTTCAGTGCAATTGCAAAATAAGGAATAGCAAATTTTGCTACTCCTTATTTTGCATCAAACTTGTTTGATACATACCATTTGTCTAATTAACATTCGCAAAGGCCAAAATTCGTAGAATTTTGATCTTTGCGAATGCTAATTAGCTTGATACATATGGCCCCAAGTGAGGCCTGTCTTACGACATGGTGCATCTTTTGCATCACTGCTGCATCGGTTTCATGTGGTACGTTTTTTTTACACCATGACATATCTGCCTAAATGCATCAATTTGTAATGTTGTCGCCTCATAGCAAATCTTTTGCACCACCGCTGCATCATAAAAGTGACGCACAGTGGCACAAAAGAGGCATAAACCTATCATAAATCTGTCCCTAGCATTTTAAATGATTAATCCAGGATGACGATAAAGTGTGGCCTATCCAGAGGTTTGTTTAAGGTGAGGCCTACTCAGGATTGCAGATTAAAGTTACGCTTGATGAAGAATACAGAGGAGATAATACATGTAAAGGCCTACCAATGAAGTAAGTAATGTGCACTTTATTGCGCCAGTCATCATAAATGTATCCCTAAGCTTCTTATCTTGTTACAGATCAACCACCATATCTACCATCAAACTATTTTGCATTTCCTAAATAGCAAATTTTAAGGAATAAATAGAAATTCTTTACTATTCCTAATTTGCAATGAGCAAATTGCTAATTGCAAATTACCCATTCATTTCCATGGGCTAGGAGGCTCATAGGAATGAAGGTTGCAATTTGCGATTAGCAATTAGCTCATCACAAAATAGGAATTTTTTCAAGCGTGCAGGGGTATCTCAAGAACACCCTGCTGCACCCCTGAAAAATAAATTTGGGGGCATATGGCACACCTACATGCCCTAAGGGCATGTATGGGCGTCATATGGGACCTTTTGTTTTTTGGAAAAAAATGCTTTTTGAAAAGAATTCGCAAATTACCACAAACTAGAAGTTGGTGGTAGTTTCCAAATCCTTAATATCATTTTTTACATATTTTTTGTTTGATACATTGCATTTAAGGAATCGCACATTTTGAATTAAGGACATTTTAAGTCATTTCCACATGTGCAGTGTTTTCAAATTATGATTTGAAAATCGTTTTTGGGGAAAAGTAATGGTTTGCAAATTTATGACAAGGACATAATGTTGTATGCTTCTTTATAAGGCATTTCAGTGTCTCTGATGTCATTTTTCCCATATTACATTATAAGACCTTTCCCCATGGAGCACATTCCTTGTAAATATGCTCCCACCTGTGCATGGCGAATTTAGATTTTGACTGTTTGAGTCACATAGCCATGTTAAAAGTGACCCAAAAAAATTGCAAACGTTTTAAAAAAACACATTCATGTGTCTGAAGGACATTTTAAGTCATTTCCCCATGGACAATGTTTTCTAAGTGGCGCAAAAGAGGCATACACCTATCATAAATCTGTCCCTAGCATTTTAAATGATTAAATCAAGATAACAACAAGATGTGGCCTATCCAGAGGTTTGTTTAAAGTGAGGCCTACTCAGGATTGCAGATTAAAGTTACGCTTGATGAAGAATAAAGAGGAGATAATACATGTAAAGCTCTACCAATGAAGTAAGTGATTTCTACTTCATTGCGCCAGTCATCATAAATGTATGCCTAAGCTTCTTATCTTGTTAGACATCAACCGCCATATGTATCATATAACTATATTGCATTTCCAAAAAAGCGAATTTTAAGGAATAAATAGCGATTCTTTACCATTCCAAATTTGCGATGAGAAAATTGCTAATTGCAAATTACCCATTCATTTCCATGGGCTAGGAGGCTCATATAAATGAAGGTGCAATTTGCGATTAACAATGTGCTCATCACAAATTAGGAATTTTTCCAAAGCTGCAGGGGTGTCTCAATAACACCCTGCTGCACCCCTGAAAAATAAATTTGGGGGCATATGGCGCACATAAATTTTAACAACATTCCTTTACCTCAAAAACGATTTTCAAATCATAATTTCAAAACACTACACATGGGAAAATTACTTAAAATGTCCTTAAGACACATAAAAGCGTTTTTTGATTGCCTTTCCTGCATGGTTGGGTCACTTTTAACATGGCTATGTAACACAAACATTCAAAATCTAAATTTTCCATGCACATGTGTGAGCATGTTTACAAGCAATTTGCGCCACAGAGAAAGGTCTTACACTAAAATGAGAAAAATAACATCAGGGACAGTCAATTGCCTTATGAAGAAGCATACACCATTATGTCCTTGTCATGAATTTAAAAACAATTCCTTTACCCCAAAAACGATTTTCAAATCATAATTTCAAAACACTGCACATGGGAAAATGACTTAAAATGTCATTAAGACACATGAAAGCGTTTTTTGATTGCCTTTCCAGCATGGTTGGGTCACTTTTAACATGGCTATGTAACACAAACATTTAAAATTTAAAATTACCATGCACAGGTGGGAGCATATTTACAAGCAATTTGCGCCACAGAGAAAAGTCTTACATTAAAATGGGAAAAATAACATCAGGGACAGTCAATTGCCTTATAAAGAAGCATACACCATTATGTCCTTGTCATAAATTTAAAAACAATTCCTTTACCTCAAAAACGATTTTCAATTCATAATTTCAAAACACTGCACATGGGAAAATTACTTAAAATGTCCTTAAGACACATAAAAGCGTTTTTTGATTGCCTTTCCTGCATGGTTGGGTCACTTTTAACATGGCTATGTAACACAAACATTCAAAATCTAAATTTTCCATGCACAGGTGGGAGCATATTTACAATCAATTTGCGCCACATAATTCATAATTTTCTCCTTAAAGCACACTATTCTCTATCTAAATTAAAGAAATATTTTCTCACCTTAGCAAATACTTTGAGTTTGAAAACAGTCTCAGAAACACACCAATGTGTCTTCAGCAGAGCAAAAGGTATGCACTCCAGAGTCTGCAGCTATCAAAAGCACAGAAATGCTGTAATTCTTCAGACATATTTCTCATGTCACCCAATCAAAACTCTTCCCTCACTTTTTTTCAAATGAAAACCCTTCCCCCCTCTGCCCTTTTTGTCTTTTCTGCATGGCAACCACCTCTTGGAAGACTTCTGGTGTTTGCAAGTTCACACAACTTTGTTGCAATTGAACTCTGAACTCTCAGTGCACCTGCATATCCAGTGCATTCTTTCATTTAATGATTTTTTATTGACCATTCAAAATACATCTTTCAAAGAACACATCCGTGCACCCTAACTTTCTGTTTTCAGCAATCAAAATCCACCAATCACTGTTACTGCTTCATGAACACAGAAACTCCACAGTTTTTTTCATTTTAAACTCTCATTTTTTCAACTGCCATTTCATTGCCACACTTCATCTGACTGCAGGAGAACCTTCTCTCACCATGTTTTCTGTCTGGATTGTTGGACATAGTTATATTCACTGGGCTCAAAGGTACGTTGAAAACAGGAAATTACCTAACCTCAATTTACAAGATGTGGAAATTAAGTGGTTTGGCCACAGAGGATTAAAATGTCACCAATTGATACCATTGGTGAAAACCTTTATGCATTTGCCCAAACCTGACCTGTTAATTGTGCACTGTGGAGGTAATGACTTGGGCACTTTGACTGGTGTAGGTCTGGAAATGCTTTTAAAGGACACCTTTGAGCAATTAATGGCACTTTTTCCTCAGACTGCCTTGGTATATTCAAATATATGCCAAAGACAGAAATGGAGGTGGTCAAACCAATTTTGTCCACAAATTGAGAAGTCGAGGAAGCATGTAAACAAATCTGTTTCAGCTTACATGAGAGACCATGGAATGGGCTCCCTGTACAACAATAACTTGCGTTACTACATGCAAGATATCTACAGAGGAGATGGAGTTCACTTCTCAGATGAGGGCAACAGAGTTTTCACTCTGAATTTAAGAATGTGCATTGGTACCTACTTATAAGTACCTAAATGTACCATAAACCCAAAAGCTCTTCTCAGAGCTACCCTACATCTAATCACTCACAATTATTATTTTACTCTAACATTTTTCACTAATTTTCAACAAAGTACGCTCCCCGGGGCGCTACCCGGTACGCGAACCGGAAGCTAACCTCGCGAAATTTTTAAAAAAAATGTTTTTTTTTCGCACATATGGGCCTCCTCAGCCACCCTCACAAAACCTAGGGGGTCAAGATAAGTCTACCGTGCCCCCTTCTACCCATTCTGAACATTATTTGCCCTCCATCCTGTATCTAAATTCGACCGAAACACAAAATGGTGGACTCCCGGAACGCTTAAGGTTCGCGAACCGGGGCGCTCAACGGTTCGCGTACCGGGTCGCTCCCTGGGAAGCGCACCATCAAAAAAGGTGGGAAAGTAGTTCACAGAAAAGCCACTGGAGACAATTTCACCAAATATAGATTAGCTCATACTACATACCAATCCCTACCATTTTCACAAATTTGATTGGAATTCCATTTAGTCATTTAGCCTGTAGACCTCTCTAAATACCCTGAGGTAAATTACTTCACAAAACACATCTGAAGTGTTGGAATTGACAACCAATGAAAATGTTACTTTCATTTTCTATTTTTTTTACCTGACATTTCATTGGTTATATACCTGAATATATATAAAGGAAGAGAAGAAAACACAGCCATTTTGACTACTACTTCTTGCTGTACATTTCAATAGTATTTTCACTAATTCCTTCAACTTCTTTCTAAAGGTAAGTTTTTATTTTTAAAACTGAAGTATATTGTGCACTATAAGTTAATATGGTAAACTTTTTCTGATAGATATATACTATCCCTCTGTAGTAGTTATAGATTTAGAGAGACTTCTCTGTTATAGTTAATGATGGAGTTAGGCTTCTCTTGTATAATTATGAATTTACTTACGTTAAATCACATACACATTTTTATATTCCTACTTCCACTCTGATACTATACACTGCCCAAAGATAAATTCACTGATAAAAAATGCCTATCTAAAATTATTCCCAACATTGCCCTATCTCTACTAATATATATTTTTTTAATTCAAATTTCAGGCAAAATGGAAGGCGAAAACCAAGTTTCTTTTGAAATGGACCTGCAAGACAGCAGCCAAGAATTGATTGATACAATTGATCAAATTGACATTGAATTTTTCGATGAAACTTGGGACAATGAACTACTGCAATGTGTACAAGCAGTAGATAACCTCCTTGCAAATGAGGACATTTTACAACCTCAGAGACTACAATGTATATTCCATGATAATTATGAAATTTCTGACAATGAAATGTTAGAAAGTTTAATAAATTATGAAACACAATCACATTAAAAAAAATGCTTAAAAAATAAAGAAAATAAAAAATAATCAACAAAAACAACAATCAATTAACATACAGCATTTGAAAAGTCTATCATTCATTTTTCATTGCAGTACGCTGCCCAGAACGCTTCCCGGTTCGCGGACCGGGCGCTCCCCACGGAAAAAAAAAATAAATTTTTTTTTTGTTTTTTTTGCCCCGCGGGGCCCTTTTAAAACCTCCACATTAAACCTAGGGGGTCAGGGAGGTTCTAGTATGCCCCCTTATGGTCATTTTCGCCTTTGCTTTGGCCTCCTCTTGTCTCTCAATCCTACCGAGAGACAAGATGGCGGCCGCTCCGGACTGTTTGGAATGTTGACAGACACCGGAGAGCCAATCAGCTTAGCTACGCGAAGTTTTGGTACGCTTAAGGTCCGCGGACCGGAGCGCTGCCCGGAGCGCGCTTACAGATATATATCTTTTTTTAAACGTTAATTTCTCAAAATCCACTGGAGCACATATATTGAGACCTAGAAAAGGCACATCGGGCTACCAGTCCCTACAATTTTGCCAAGTTTCGTGCAAATCCATTCAGCCGTTCGGGCTAAAAGTGAGGCCAACCGCCCTATGGAAAACTCAATGTTAAAAACACGTTTTGGGACCCCCCTTTTTTCTCGGCCCCCCCTGGACGAACCCCCCCCAAATTTTCAGGGGCTGCTCAGAAACAAAATGTTCCATTTTCCAGAAAATTTCAGCCAATTCCATCCACAAACGCCAAAGTTATTCAACATAGAATTTTCAAAAATCCCATAGGGAAAAAATCCTAACTATATATACCTACTGGCGACCGCCAGTAGGTAATATAGATGTATGTATATACTCCACTCCCCTATGACCACTGTACTAAAGACACACTACTGACCGGCAACCTCTTTGCCTGGTATCAATTAAAAGCATTGTGGTGGGTTTGGTGTGGGCTTGTTTCGTGAATAAGAGTGTTAGACCTGGCACCATTGGTGTGGGTCTCCCTTCCATTTTTTTCACTGTTGCCTCCTATGTTTTTGCTATGTTTTGCTGGTCTAGATGCTTTGGGCACTTTGCCACTGCTGTTCAGTGCCAAAGTGCAAGTGCTTCCTGTTGTAAATTGCTGTAATGGATTAGTGACTCCATGATTGGCTTCTTTGATTTACTTGTCAGACCCTAGTACAGTGCACAATGAGTGCCCACGGCCTGTAAATCAAATGCTGCTGGTGGGCTTGCAGCACTGAGTGTGCCACCCACAGAAGCAGCTTGTAAAATATGGCTCAGACCTGCCATTGAAGAGCCTGTGTGCAGTCTGGGACTGCCATGTTGACTTTGCAAGTGCTCCCACATGCCAGTCCCTAAACCTTCCCTTTTCTACATGTTAGTCACCCCTAAGGTAGGGGACCCAAGGTACACCTATGGGCAGGGTGAATTGTATGTGAATGGTAGGACATGCCCCGATGTATGTGGCATGTCCTGATAGTGAATTACAGCCAATTTCATTTTTCACTATTGCAAGGCTACCTGTTCCCATAGGCCAGAATGAGCAGTTAGATTATAACATCTTATAATCCTAACTGACACAGGAAAAATGTAGAAAAACGATTTTAGTATGCCTGAACTCAGAATGTTAAAATACATATTATAGTGTGGGTGATTTTTACATTCTGTGTTTGAAAATGGTGAACAACCTTTACAACGAAACTTTTACAACTCACTACCATTACAACGCGGTCATTACAACGCAAACTATTACAACGCATTGCTCTGGGGGGCGCTCTAGGATAGGGAATAGGTTAATTTACTATCCAATAACCTTCCCTAGTGTCCACGGGGACTGGAGTTGGAATAGTAAATTAAACTATTCACTATCCAGCACCCCAAAGCGCTATGCGTTGTAATGGACTGCGATGTAAAAACCGCGTTGTAAAGGCAGGCATTGTAATAGCCTGCGTTGTAACGTCATACATCCTTTGAAAATACCACTTTTAAAAAGGAGGTATTTTCCTTCCTAACCATCCTGTATGCCTCTGCTAGGTTTGTGTATTACATGCCTGGTTTGTTAGTGACAGGGGGCTCGAGAGGGTTTTGGCCCCAGCAGTCTGAAGAGTCAGGGCTTGGCTGAATAGGAACCGGGTTGAATAGAGAGTAGGCGGAGGAGATTTCCTTTCACTTGCCTGAGCCTACATCGAATAGAGAGTAGGGGGAGGAGACTTCTTTTCGGGTACCTGGGCCAGATATGATTTCAACAATGCTGTCTGCACCTTCTGCCAGGAAGCTGCACCAGGGAGGACAGAACTGGTATGGGATGGGTATAGACACTCTCTGCCTTCAGAGAACAAAGAGGTTGTGTGTATAAAAAGAGGGGCCCAGACCCAGAACTTTAGATCACTTCTGGAAATCAAGACAAATCTTTGCCAAGGAGAGAAACCAAGCAAGCTGAAGGAGGAGACTGCCCCTGCACTGGTTACTGTTTGGGGTTGGCCTGCAGTGGTTACTTATTGCCCAGGAAAGGAGAAAAGGAACTTTGTGTGTCCTTTATCATCACCAAGGGCTTGAAGCTGATCTTGCCTCCTGTTCCGAAGTCTCAGCGACACAAAGACTTCACCACCAGCTCCCCTAAATTTCCTTGCTGGGAATTCTACCTGCAGAGAGGTGCCTGATGTTGTTTGAGGTCCTCTAGAGACTGCGTGTCGCTGGGAGCTGGAAGCGCGATGCAATGAGGAAGAAGCGTGTCACCGCTGCAGCTGTTGCCATCGCATCACCGAAGGAGCGTGCCGCCACCGCAGCTGATTGCCGTTGCATCGCCGAGGAAGCATGTCGCATCGCCGGAGAAGCGCGTCTCCACCACAGAGGTTGCCGTACCATCACCGGAGAAGTGCATTGCAGGGCCTGTCGCGGCTCAAGCAACCACTGATTTTGCTGCATGGCCGTTGGGCATGCATGCATTGTACCCAAGTTGTCGCCTCGCATCAACAACGCAATCTTGTCACATCGTAACGGGGACACAGTAAGAAACTGATGCATCCCCTCCTCTCCGGTAAGGAACAGACACATTGCCTCCCCCAGAGCAAGGAACTGACGCATCGCCTTCCCTGTGCCCCTTTTGTACAAATTGCGTTAGACATCCAAAGTACTTTGAGAGTTAAGCATCCCATTTACCATCTACATTGAACTAAGATATTTCTACCATTTGGAAGTCATATTTTTGAATACTCTATTGTGGATTTTTGTTGTTTGGTCTTGTGTTAAATCTAGATAAAGATGACTTAATTTTCTAAACGGGTGTGGTATCCATTTGTAGTGTTTTCACTGTATTACTGTATGTGTTCGCAAATGCTTTACACACTGCCTCTGAGATAAGCCTGCCTGCTCGTGCCAAGCTACCAAGGGGGTGAGCAGGGGTTATTTTAGGTGTGTACCCTCCTTACCCTGACTAAAAGCAAGAACCCCTACTTGGTCAAAGGTACCTACCTCTGCCAACTAGAGACTCCAATTTCTAACAAAGAGCATTAAGCGTAATTGCTCACAGACTTCCCTCATGTTCAGTGTATAAATTGGCCCTCCCTATAATTCAGTTGTAGGGTCCACTTTGCGATCTTTGACAAAGTGCCAGAATAAGTGACAAGTTACAGTACGTAAGAAGTGTGGTAGTGAAGGAACTTGTGTTTTTTTTGGCAGCAGCAGGACGGTGAAATAAAATATTGTATCAATACGTGAAAACAACCAGCATCACCACAGCTGGGAATAAAGTCAGCTAAGTGTACATGGATATATAAATGTATGCATGTCCTACTATGACCACGACAGGTGGCAAAATACGGCAGGTCAGTATAATGTCCAATGAACGCGATAGGGACATCCCTTCATTAATTCAATGTTGTTCTAAATTGTGACACATTAGAGGCCTTCCTAACACAGGGGCACTACGAGTGCAGCGGTGTAGCAGGAAGGAAGGAATAGGTCGTGGGATACGTGCAGCTCTGTACAGCATACGAAATATGAGACAACAGCTAGAGATTCATAGCAATAGATGACCACAGATAGCCACCACACCGGCTTCCTCCACATAGGCCCCAGTGCTAGGAAATACCAAGAATGAATAATACTTGCTGATACGAAGTGTTTTCAATGTTAAAGGACAGTATGCATTAAGTATTGCAATATTTACAGAATAAAATGTGTGTAGATTTAAAAATGCCTTTTAAACTGCAGTTTCAGACTTTATAGGTGGTTGCAAATATTTTGCAGTTCAACCACTATGGGTTTTCATTTCCCAAATGTGTTACTAGGATGGAGATTATTAAGATTTTCCTATCTCTTGGGAGCAATTATAGTACAATGTTTTGGCTGTTCTTTTGCTTTCGGAGTTAATTGATGTTTCGAGGTTTTGCACACTGCAGACATTATTATTTTTGGGTTCTTCCTTACGTCCCTAAACAGTGTACTAGGTTTCCTGTTTTCGGGATGTTTGCATACATATGCTCAATGTTCATGTTTCCACCACCTCATGACTCATTAAGAGTTCCACCAGTGCATTTGTATTTTTTATTTCTGAATGTTGTGCCTGCACAATTGCACAGCTACTGTTTCACACCTAGCCACAGGTCATAGACAGAAAATGGTTGGTGAGGAGTAGACAACATATTCGGTGTGATGAGGGTTAGGATTAGATCCCTTAGATTTTATCTGTAGGCAGACTGCAACAGGAAAATATGTCATGCCACAGGCCCCAATACACTTTCCTACACGTTTGGATCACTGTGTCCACTGTGATGCTAAAGCGGCAGCCAATATCAGCAATGCCAGAATGTCTTTTTAAAAATAAATAGTCCCACAATTGAGCAAAATCGCCTACAAATTACCCTGTTTTTTCTCAGAAATATTCAAAATTCTGACCATCACCTAATTCCCCATATGCTTGCCACTGAATAATTAATAAATGTATCAGTACCAGCAACTAGACTTAAAATTCCTACTGAAAGCTTTTCTGAAATTGTGAAAGCTGAAATGTTTGAGTGTCTGTGCGAATTAACAAGCACTGCAAAGTTCCTTTCTACCTAGATATCCAAATGGAAGGAGAAGGGCAGCATCGAACATGAGCTCCCACCTATCCGTCCTGGAACACAGATCTTTGTCCGGAAAGCTATCTGACTGTGGAAGGATCCAAAAGTTGAAGGACATTTTAAAGTCACAGACTCTTCACCAACAGCTGACGGCAGAGAGGAAAGAATGGATTCACCAAACAGACATCAGGGTCGACCCTGCACCACCTGAGGACTAACAGAAGGACAAGAGGAGGACCACGGGTTCCCATTGACTATCTGAGAAGCAGAAGAAGGTGATCGTTTGTGGTCTACAGATTGCGCCACATCAACCGCAGCAAAGAAGTGTCCTATGTGTAGTTATGTACTTGTCTTATAATATTTTTCATATTGTCGGAGTGGCACAAGGAATGTTTAATTGGTTTGCTGCTATTTCTCATTGTGTTGATAAACAGGCTTGCATTCCTCAAACAATTGAAGCAGCTAACACCACTATGTATCCCATATCATTCCCCATCTACCTGCTAGCACAATTACATAAAATGGACTCCCTAGTAATGCAACGTCTTCCAATACCTCTGCCAGTAACATCAACACCTCAAAAACCTATGCGCACCATGTGTCCTCATCCCCTTCCCCTGTTGAAAATAATACTGAATGGGCCAGTACCATTGATATCACACTACGCCACCCACTATTGTGTCATCACAGTAGGGATGCCCCAGTAGATAGACAGCATTCCGCTCTTGACTACCTTCATGACTACATGTGGTACATCAAGATGACCACAGAAGTGAGACAGACGATTAATGAATTCTGTTATGTGACTTATACATTCCCCATGCAGTAGGTGCAGATAGACTAATTTTTCCCAGTCAAGTATCACCACACACTATAAGATGTGTCCTACTTCTGTTCCTCTATAGAATACAGGGGCAAGTTTAGATTATTGAGGCCAACATCTCTGAAATGTTCTTAAATACCCCAGTATTGGACAACACCCCAATAATGCACAAGGTTATCACTGACAATTCCAAAATAGAGGGGGTAACACAGAAGCTCATGATGGGAGTTACTGATATCAACCTTAGTATAGCTTTTAGTAGGAACAATGGGTTTATGATAACAAGATCACCATCTGATTGTAATGGGTCCTTACCCTACACCTTAACTTGCCCATGCCAAAATAGAACTATTTTATGCTTATTTGCATACTGAGATTATGAAGATGGGATAGACTGGAAGATACACTCGGGGTGGGGAGAAAATGTCCAAAGGTAAAAATAAACCAAGCTTTCAAACTAAATCCACCTCTTCTCTGTTTTCTAGAAAATGACATGGTACCTGTTGGGCGCAACTCTGGATGCAACAGCACCATGTATCATTTGGACATGCAATATGGCACCTCCAGCCTAATCGATTTCTACTGGGCTGGTGGAGAACGCCTCTATCTCCAACTACCTCCTCGATGGAGCAGCCTGTGCTCACTAGAACAATCCATGAAGTTCACTTGGTCGTTCCTACAGCCAATATCTTCCACATCCATGCCCATCCAATGACAGGCTCTGTTACCATGCTCCACCGACATCGCCGGTATGCTGAGAACTTTAGGTGGACAGCCTTCAAAGACATTGCCCCGCAGTTCCACCTATTAATCAAGGTCCAGCTTTTTTCAACACCACCATTATGATGATCCAGATGAGGGCGAATGCACGCTGGCTTCAAAGCACCATGAGGTGGGTATGCCTTTGGATAGGGAGCTTGTGCTGCACATTGCCAAAGAAGAAGAAAAAGGCTCCATTACCAAGGTCATAGAGGACTTGGATAACATAGAAAAGAAAACGATTCCTCAAGGAGGTGCCATGGCAGACACAAGCACTGATTGGTTAAACTTCGACTAGGATACCTTTGCGGCAGTCTGCCAATCAAATATTTAGTGTTACCGATTTTCGGTGTGTGCTGTTGCTCCTCTGGTTTACCGTACAGTTGTTCTGTCATTTTGCTAAAAAATATTGGTAGTAAATTATTAGGAATGAATTAGGTAGGAATAGGGATCATTAAGAAGGCCTATATACAAGAAGAAGGATAGAACAGGCAATGAGGATAACTTAGCACTTTTAGAAGTAGCATAACGAGCAACGACAGCACTATACTCAATGCAGCCTGCTACCATTACATAGTGCCAGGTCAATAGCCCCCAATTCAATACTAGTTGTTACGAACTGAGATAGGACTAAAATATAGATCCAACATCACCTACACCAATATTATATACATCCCTCCTTGACATACACGAAGGAGAGTGCATAGAGTTAGGGAAGGCACAGGAGAGCCAATGGTCCAATGTGAATGATACCCCTTGGATACACCAACTAGGAGGAGGGCCTGCAATATAAGAAGAGGCGGGAATTAAGCAGGGTCTAGTTTACCATATAATGTCTCAGCTATTACTTCCCACCTTTGAAACATGAAAGCCCTGAATGTCCCTGCCAGTCCATAGGAAACAGACTGCTAAATTGCCCATAGTGCCCTAAAGCATTCACTGGCATGGTAGGCCCCATGCCTGTCTCATAAGGTTACAGATATCTCTCCCCTCCTGACAGCCACGAACCTCAGATAATTGTCTTTCTGGTAAACACGGGCACCAAGCCCCCACCTGTCACCCTTGTTCCCTGTGTGCACATAGTTCCTGTACATCACGCGGATGTACCAATAACAGAATGCATCCATTAGTTCCAAGAACACAATGGGGGTAAGAATCAGGTGAGGGCTAGATGGTGTAGGAGGATGGATATCTGACTATGGTTACCCCCAACATTTTGCCTAGTGTTTAGCTGGTTTTCAACTTAGTTGGCCTGGGATCCTGCTAATCAGGGCCCCAGGCTATCCGCTCTCACTGTAAAATGGACTCCATGTACTTTAGGTACATCTCCAATTGGGTATTGGGTCACCTTTGTGAGCCCCTGTATAGTGTACCATAGGTACCCAGGGCATAGGTGCATCCAAGGCCTACCAGGGGCTGCAGCATGAATTATGCCACCCCTGGCTGGCCATACAAACTGACACAACTGGCTGATCAGTCAGCTGGGGCAAGGTCGTGTAATCACCCCTTGCATAGGTATAGTATCCCTATACCTACCATTATATATAGACACATATATACCCATACGTCACTCCTATGGTAGGCATTCACAATCCAGGAGGCAGAGTGCTTGGTTTTATGTGAGGTGGTGCTCTAGCATGAGCTGAGCTTGTCTGCAGCTTTTGGAACCATGTCCTTATAGCTGTTCTATGATATAGCCATACCATATACTCTTAAGTGCATTATAATCCTTGCGGTTAATGCTAACTGGTTTGGCTTTATCAAAACATGTCGTCTAAGGTGTCATATGCTTTGGAATACTGCCCCCCCCCACCAGTCCTGGCTGCGGCGGTAGCATTCCACCCTTCTAGAGGGAGAAGACATGTAGTTGTAGCTTTACCTGGTTAAAGTTAAACAGAGCGTCAGCATCACGAAATGGATGCTGCTGCCACAGACACGAGTCTGATCTCCTGCTGCTGGACAAAACTCTGGCAGGGGAGGCCTGGACAATAGGTTTCCTGCCTTGTGAGGTGCGAGCACCTCCCCAGACAGGCTCTTGTGTATTGGGGCAGGGTGGGTTGAATGAAATGAGACACTGCCTGGGGCACACAAGGTGCCCCATGCATAGCCCGATTCATACCAGTTGCTGGGGCACTCCAGCCCCAGCTCTGGCGCGAAACTGGACAAAGGGAAAGGGGTGTAACCACCCCCTTCCCTAGTCCCACCCATAGGAGGGACTTAGCAGGTAATCTAGCCCTCAAATCAGTACATAGGTAGGAGCTGAGTCTAGAGACTTTAGATTATCCTGAACAGAAACTCTGAAATGAAACTCTGGACCTTCGACATTCTACTGCAACTAGAAGACTGAAGAATCTCCCTTGTGGTCAAGGAGTGACCGCCCTGTGCAAACAGGCACCACCAGTAACTTTTCGGTTTGCTTCATTGCCGCTCCCGATGGAACCTGACAACCTAACAATGCAGTCTCTGGACTTCCAGACTTCTCTGACTCCGACCCACATCCACAACAAAGCTGAGACCCATGGCAGACACGAGGGACGTGGGACCAGACATCCTGCAGTACCTGCTTTTTGATAACTGTGCAGCTACTCAGGCGTCCTTGAAGTTGTGCATTGGACCCTGAGAAGTCCAAATCCCGAGCAGTAAGAGCACCGAAGCTCAGCCCTCCACACTCCACGAGTGCCGCGTGGAGACTGCACCTGCATTTCTCCTCGATGCATCTTTGCGGTTGCTAGCCCATTGGCTAGTGGTCCTCTAGAAGATTCCATTTTGAAACAATGCTGCTTGCCTGATTGCTCTGGGCTTGCTACTGCTTTCCTGCAAAAGGGAAGCCCCTCAGAACTTGCTGGTCTAAACAGAAGCCGATCTTCACATCCTGCGTGGTGTGCCTTTGCCAAGGCTTGTTGACTCCATTCCGGAAGCCGACACCGCCAACAGTGGGATCCTTTGTGGGACAGTCTGTCTCCAGCTCCTGGTTGTCTTCGATGCCTCATGGTCCATGTGGCTGGAGAGACAAGCTTCACAACATCACCTGACTGCATCTCGACATCGCCTGGTTCCTTCCTGGTCACTGGCTAGTGACCCAGACTCTGTCCCCTCTGTTTTCAGGTTCTTCACTTCCTCGATCCACCCGGACATCTTCCTCCTGGTCGCCTGCAGCATCTTCTTGCAGCTCTCCATAGGATTCGACGACGAAACCCGACACCACTTGACACCTATGCACCCGGCTTCCCTGGGGTGAGGTAACTCGAGTACTCCGGTGCTTCCGTGGGTAATAACTATCCAAGTGTCCTACTTTAACTGGGTTTCCCCGTAGTCCACCCGGAAGGTCCGAAATCAACTAGTTTCTAAACTTTACGTTCCCATTGAAAGTCTATGAGAACCCGCGTGTGTGTTTAAGCACTACACACACATCCTGTGGGACTCCTCCTTCCTAACCTTTGGTTACTCTGTGTATCCCCACCGATTACCAAAGCCCTAGGCCTATTTACCTGTTCTGAAGTGGCTCTTTTACCACTTCTGTAGTATATGGTTCGTGAGGCCCCTGGGGCAGAATTGTATTTGTGCAACTTATAGTATGCTTATTGAGTAACTTGTTCTGTATCTCAAGCTCTGACCTCATAAAGAGTGCAGAGGGGTTGTGTTAGTAAAAAATACATATGTATTTGATATATACCCTGTGTGGTGTCCTTTCACCTGGTATTCAAGGGGTTATTATTGGTAAAACAATTGGCTTCACATGCTCTCTGAAGTGTTAGCCTAAGACTGCTTTGTCCATGCTAACACTAGGTTAGCTGGTCTATAAGGTTGACTTTACAACCATCACCATAAGGGTTGTTTGGACTGGTCAAGGTGTTCACTAGAATAGTGAACATCATATACCAGGCCAACTTCTCACAGATGGGATATTTTATTGCTTCAAATCTGATGTTTTTCTGCTAGCTTTAGAAATGTAAGACAGCAAACATGGACTGAGAAATGACCTATAACCTATTGTAAAGTTCTGCTTTCTGAAAAATGTTTCGAGAAGTGACGCAAATCATTTTCGAAAAATGTTCAATTTCATAATGATCTACAGTGAAACATCAGTTGAACTTTTGATAAACTGTTGTACTTTACTTTCACTTCTGATTTCTTGTTTCTGTTTCATAGGTCTTTATTTCGATTTTTACATCATAAAAGACAGTTACCATGATAGGATAAAACATACATAGAAAAACAATTGAATCGACATATAAAAACATCTTTCAACAGTTAAAAAAAGATTAAATAACATTTTTAAAGACCTAATGTATAAACACCCAAATAGTTTTAAAATTTTAAGTTGCATCTAAATGTCTGGTTCTAATAACCCATGCCCACCCCAGATACTTAGTAACACCCACAACCACCATCTCAGAAGTATTGGTACGTAGCACCCTCAAGGCCTCCATACTCCCTCTAACTTCCAATCTACGACAAATAGGCCTGATCCATTTATTTCTTGGGGCTTGATAGGCGGGGCATGCAAAGAAGAAATGGCCTATACTTTCCTTTTGGTCACAGCACCAGGGACAAAAGTCATTTAAATGATGGTGAACAGACCATTTCTTGGAAAATGACCTTACTGTTAGGGACCCTACTCGAAACTGGTGATACAGTTTTTTGTCTAGGGTCTTAGTGATCACATCCCAGTATATCTCCAGTGAAGGGTCTAATTTGTGGACCAAAAATCTGCCCGTCAAGCTAGTAGCATCTGATTGTGCCACTAGTAAGTTTTTAACGGAAGCCCAATAGAGTGCTTTAAAATCTTGCTTAGAGGGGAAGGAGGATGACTCAGGGGAAACCCATAACTGATTGAGGCCCATCTCCTCCAGTACCATTTTGACCTCTCTTAACCAGGGAATGTTAGTAGAACCCCATACTGATCTAACGTCTGCCAACTCTTTTGCAAAGAGGCTTAGGTCCGGAGAAGTCCAGATACGCCTCCATAATGCAACTATCCGATAGCGAGCCATTTTGTTGATGGGCTTACAGCCCATATCCAGCAAAAGGGGTGTGATCGGAGTGGATTGAGGAAGTCCTACCAAGTTTCGTAGAAATTTATTTTGGACTGTTACTAATGGTAAGAGATCTTTATAGCCCCATAAGTCAGCCCCATACAGTATGGCAGAGCTAATTTTGGCCTCTTAAATCTTTAGAGCTGGTGCAACCCGTTTAGTTAGTGACATTTGTTGCTCCTTAACCAAACAGCCCGTAAGCTGTGCAAATTTAAGTTGGAGTACATCAACCTGGTGTTTCCAGCGAAGCCGGTAGTCCAGGGTCACTCCGAGGTATGTCATGACCTCCACTTGCTCAATGTTAGTGCCATTCAGGGTGACTGTACTTTTGATGGGACAATTTTTGGTTAAGACCATAAATTTGGTCTTACTTACGTTGATTTGTAGATCATTTAGTTTACAAAACTCCTCAAACCGATTAAGTGCAATTTGCAGCCCCCTACGTGTTTTAGAAAGGAGTAAGGTGTCATCAGCAAATATAAGCATTGGGAACTTGGTCCCACCTAGAGAGGGTGCATCAGTAGGGGTGTTGGCAAAAAAACTTCACTACCTGGTCAATAAACAACAAAAAAAGGGTAGGAGCCAGAACACATCCCTGACGGACCTCTCGTGTTACAGGAAAGCTAGCCGTCACTTGCCCTTGGCCTCCCCACCTTACTCGGGCAAAATTGTCCTCGTGCAATCTGACCACGATGTCAATAATTTCAGGTGGTAGAGCCAATTTTCTTAGAACTTCCCACAATTTTGCCCTGGGCACAAGGTCAAAGGCCGACTTAAGGTCCACAAAGGCGGCATAGATGGAACCGCCGCCTAATAGTACCACCTTCCAGTAGATCATCGTGAATCTGAAAACCTGGTCGATGGTACTAGTACCTGATCTAAAGCCAGCCTGTAATGGGGAAAGAATGCTTTCCATCTCCATCCACCCCTGAATTCTAGCTAAAACCATCCTGGCGACAATTTTTTGTAGGGAGTCAATTAAGCTTATAGGACGGTAGTTTCCCGGCACCGAACGATCCCCTTTTTTGAAAATGGGGAGGATTTCCGCCCCTTTCCAGGACTCTGGGATCCTAGCCCCCTTTGCGATGGCATTTGCAAGTAGGGTTATCTAGGTAACCCATAATTGAATTTTTTTTTTAAAAAGGTCAGCAGGGATGGAATCCATCCCTGGAGCTTTCCCTGATTGTACCGAGTGCAGACTCGGTATCCAGGTTTGTAAAAACTAGCATAGTAATAGGGGTATCGAGCGGGGATGCACGCTGGACCTCACTAATTTGGGGTTCTAAGTCTGGATCTTGAACCTCATGAGCGCTACCGCGTTTTCCCGCTGTGCGCTAAAAAAAATGGCTTGTTTATGACAAAGCCAGCTCGTCATCCACGCAGCGCAGGTAACACTGATGACGAGCTGGCTTTGTCATCAGCACCGAAGGGGTTAAACTGGCTAGAATAAAAGTCCACCCATGCCTCAACTGAGACATAATTTCCTGGAATTTGGGAATCCGGGGTCCTACCCTATTTAACAATTTCCCAAAACTTTACTTGATTAGATGAGTGGCAAGCCTCAAAGAGATCAGACCAATGGCGCTCGTCCCATTCTCATTTCGCAATCCACAGTACCTTTTTATACGTTTGGCGGGCCATTTTGATTTCGTTAGAGACCCTAGTTTTAATGGCTTTTATTAGGCTACTATGTGCCATCCTGCAGTTCTTATTATACCATTTTTTTGGGCACCCGGGACCGACACTTTTCCATGTTTACATGGCAGACTTAAAAGGGCTTTAAGTTTAGTAAAACACTGATCGTGAAGTTCACTAATCTGGGAAGCAGCATCTATGGTGGGTGGTAGATTTGAGAAGGCGCAAGAGTCAACAAGACTTCATTAGCTATGCTGCCTAACAGGGTTTGGTCTTCCACGACCCTACACCATTTGACCCTTCTTCTATCATTAGACAGAACTGCCTCTGACGTTAGGCAGGATGTTATTGGGGCCCTACCGGGGCCACCTGGAAGTTGCAGACTTAAGGACAGTGGGTTATGGTCACTCTCTGGGCGGGCCACGACTTCCATATCAACCACGAGTGACCAATATTCCATTTTGACCAAGATGTAATCTATTCGACTTTTACTTATCCCATGGTCAAAAGTTGGTTGGCCAGCCTTGTCTGAGGGCGTACGCCCATTTGCAGCTCTCAGGCCCCAGTCCAAACACAACCCTAACCAATGAAGAGCAGCCTCGGTTGTATTTTTACAATTGGTCAGAGATAGGGGCGGAATATTCCATACTGCATCTTCCTCAGCCCCCAGATCCTCGCCATCGCTAAACAGGGGTTCCAAGGTACAATTGAGGTCCCCTGCAATGAGGATTAATCTGTCTCTCCCTATCTGCTCGAGGTAGGACTCTAGTTCATCTAAAATAGCCGGGCAACGTCCTCCTGGACGACCTCGGGCATAGATGTTAACAACTACTATGTCCTGGAAGCCAACCTTACTGAGTTTGATTCCCAGGAGATCGGGGTTTTCCACTAGTATTTCAATAGGTCTATACCCAATAGACTGACTGACCCAGATTAATAGGCCCCCCGAAGCTCTGCCTTTGGGACCCTGAATTGCTGGTTTAAAAAAGTTTAGGAACCCTACCCGATATATAGGATCAGGGGCCCAACTTTCTTGGAGAATTACAATATCAAAAGTGTTGATAAAGTCAGCCCAGTCCTCCGAACTTCTTCGTCCCTTTAACCCAGCGATGTTCCATGAAATAACTTTAAGTGGCTCAGTCTGATTATTATTGTTGTTTGGAAGGGCTTGATCTACAACACCCACCTTCTCCCCACTAATGCTTCCCATGCATGTTTGCCTACTGGGTGGCTGGTTTCTGTGTGTACTGGTCTCAACAACCCTCTCCAAAGCCTTCTCCAGATTAATTCCCACATGACTCAAACTTATATTATTAACTCCATAATTACCATGTACATGATTTCTCAGTTGGCACCCTCTACTAGAGGCGGGGTGCAGTCAATCAATACCCTCCAGGCAAGAGAGGGAGTCGTAACGGTTGTATAATGGGGGGTAAAGTGGGGAGTAAGGGATCCTATCAATCTGGAGTCTACCAACGGGTCTTCTGGACAATAGGGGGTTGGAAAGGGGTACGCCAACTCTTTTAGGGTAGAAATATCCCAAACCCAAAGACTGCACATCCCCCATCCTCCCAAATCTTGCCTCCCTACGTATGAAATCAACCACCCAAGGGTCCCTGAAGTTTATGATGATGCAATCACCTTCTAAGTCCTTCTCACAATAACCCACCCAATCCACTCTCTTGACATTCAATATCTCAGTTGAGGAGGAGGGTGGGAGGGGTCGATTTCTGCTTAACCAAAAAACAACTTTGTTTTTAAGGTCACCATAGGATTCGGTTTGACCCTCCCTAATGGGTGAAACACCCATTAAGACAATTGTCTAGGGGGTTGCATCAATTGGTAGATTAGTACGCAGAGGGCCCCGTTTTTTACCCATTCTGGGGGAATTGACAGGATTGCTATCACTCCCAGCCGCTCTAAAACTTGCCTTGGGCTGGGTGGGAGGTTTAAGACCACGTTTCACGGAATTCTGTGCCAGAGTAGTTACAGTAGTGTTAGAAATACTTGGCTGGGGAGCAATATTGGATTTAAAACTGGCCTTCTTTGGTTTCGAAACCTGTACTGATGCTGCAGAGGTAGGCACAGGGACATTATTTGAAATGCTGCCCCTAAGACATGAGCCGTCGGGGTTATTTAGAACTGCCCGGGCTGAGGTTGGTTTAGCAATTATTGGCTGGGACTGATTGCTTGATATTGCTCCGCCCTGGAATTTGGGGATACTACTACGGATGGAGGTAGACAGTACACCGTGGGCATTAACCATCTTTTTTAGCATGCCGGTATTTATATTAACAAGATTCTCTAGGGCATCTATTTTTGAGGTCATAAGTCTAGTTCTTTCGAGTATAGGCAACAAAAGAGTTTTAATTAAGACTTCCATCTTTACCATAAGGCCATCGTCACTACTACTAGTACTCGGGGGATTGGTATTTGGCGATCCAGGTGCAACTTGGGAGGGGGGTTCATGGACACTGGAAACCAAGGAAGGCTGTGGGCTAGTTGAAGCCTCGGGGTTTAAGGTTAAACGTGGTGTACAAGCTGTTTTAGATATTTTAGAAACACCTCCCCTTTGTCGCCCCGTGTTTTGCTTCCTCTTACAGGGATGGATCCTTGGTGAATCCTCTTCCGAGGATGAATCTAAATGGGATTGGCTTACTATGTGCAGACTATCCCCCACCCCACTACCAGATAGATCACTCGAGTTTAAATCACTGCAACTTGATATTAGGGATCCCCCGCTGCATCACGGTGAACATCCACCAATACGGGGACAAAGGAGCGATTAGCACCTATTGGTAATTGTGAGAAGTTGGCCTGATAGGTGATGTTTCCAATTCTGGAACCACCGGTTATCAGACCAAACAATCCCTTATGGTGTCTGGTTGTAAGTCAACCTTATTAGACAAGCTATCCTAGGGGTAGCATGGACTAAGCAGCCTAAAGGCTTAACTTAAGAGGTCGTGTTAAGCGAGCTGTTTTACCACATACAATCCTGTAATATCAAATGAAAGGACACCACACAAGTATATATTATGAAAATATATGTATTTATTACTAAAACAATCCCCAGTATTCTTTATGAATAAAGGGGCACAAGCGTTAAATCAAAAGCACAGTTTAAACATATAAAGTTGCACAAATATGGATGAGGGCGGGGGGCCACTCAAACCATATACTAAACAAGTGGTATAAGAGATACCAATCGAACAGTGGTTAGGCCTAAGGCCTAGGGAATCGCTGGGAGCAGTCGGGACAAGCAATGCTGAAGTCGGGAAAAGCCCGCGGGATTCGGGTGCAGTGCAGAAACCGCACGCATGCACCAATGTTAACCAATGGTGCGTAAAAGTTGTAAAGTTAAAGTTTAAGGACACTTCCGCTGAACCTAGAGGAACAAAACTTAAGACACAGACCCTAGAGATGTGTACCAGTGTGGGAACACCGGCGGAGCAAAGTTACCTCACCCACAGGACGCGGGTGCACAGGGTCGAAGTTGAGTCGGGTTTCGTCACGCAGGCTCTTGGTGCTTGAAGCTGAAAGGGCTGCAGGCGGGGTGAAATAGAAGTGTCCGGTGGAGTCCAAGGATGGACTCAAGTCTAAAAGTACCTGAAAGCAGAGGGGACAGAGTCTGGGTCACTCAGCAGTGACCAGGGTGGAACCAGGACGGAACCAGGCAATGTCGGGCGCAATCAGGTGGTCGTCGAGGAGCTTCTCTCCGCTGTCACGTGGGCTCTGGGGCATCTACGACGTCCAGGAGCGGGTCAAGATCTGTCCCACGCAGGCTCTCGCCGTTGGCGCTGTCGGCTTCAAGTTTGGAGCAAACAACACTTGGCAAAAGCAATCCACGCGGAACCGGGAGATTGCTTCTCACTCGAACCAGGAGGGTCAGAGTGGGGGCTCCTTTTCAGGGGAGCTGGTGCAAATCTGGAGCAACCAGAATCGCAGGTCGAATTTCAAGTTTCGTTGGCACAGGGGCTACAAGCCGGCTGGCAAGTGACCGGGCCAACGCGTTGAGCCAAAAGGAGCAGAAGGGCCCCACGCAGCACTCGTCGAGTGTGGAGGGCTGGACTTTGGTGCAAGTGTGGCTCAGGGTTGGGGCTTCTCAAACCCCGGTGTACAGCTTCAAGGGTCACTCGTGGGCTGCACGGTCAGCGTCTCGTGGTCTTTCCAAGATGGCATGCCCCACGCTTCCGGTCACCTCCACAGGTCTCAGCTCTGCAGGGACTGTGGATCGGGCTGTTAGAAGGCAGGCAAGCTTGATCTCGTCGATCTCTGTCGCTCGAGTTCCGGCGGGAACTGCGACAAAGCAGATGTCGATGGCTGGATGGTGCCTGTTTGCACAGGGTGGTCACTCCTTGACCACAAGGGAGATTCTTCGGGCTTCTACGTCGAGTAGGATGGCGAAGGGTCCAGAGTTTTGTTTCTTATGTTTCATCAGGATAATCTGAAGTGCATTGGCACTGCTCCCACTCTTATTCGAATCTGGGGGGCGGGATTACCTGCTAGGTCCCCTCCTATGGGTGGAACCCAGGAAGGGGGTGGATACACCCCTTTCCTTTGATCCAGGCCGCCCTGGCACGAGGGCTGGAGTGCCCCAGAACCGGTTTGGCCGGATTATGCAAGGGGCAGCCTGGTGCTCCCCATGCAGTGTCTGGTTTCTTTCAAACCTCCCTGCTACAATCCACTATCTCCTGTCTGGGGGGGTGTAACACCTCCCCGCGACAGGAAACCCTTTGTCCAGGCCCCATTTGGCTGAGTTTCGGTCAGCTTCAGGGGGTCAGACTCGTGTCTGTGGCAGAGGCATCCATTTTGTGGATCCAAGGTCCTTTTAGAAATTAACTGCATTTAAGTAAAGTAACATGTCTTACCCCTCTAGAGGGGTGGAATGCTATCCCCGTCGCCAGAACTGGCGAGGGGATAGTATTCCAAATCGTATGACACCTTACACGACATGTTTTGATAAAGCCAAACCAAAGCTGCTATATAACCGCGAGGATTATAAGGCGCTTAAGAGTATATGGTATGGCATTATCCTGAAACAGCTTAGGGAGTTGTTCCCGACAGCTGCAGACAGGCTCAGCTCATGCTAGAGCTCCATCTCATATTAAACCACGCACTCTGCCTCCAGGATTGATGAGGCCTTCCATAGGAGTGGCTCACAGGTTAATATGTGTCCAGATATAGGTTTAGATATAGGTATACTATATCTAAGTAAGGGGTGATTACACCACCTTACCCCAGCTGAGTGATCAGCCAGTTGTGTCAATTTAAGAACCAGCCAGGGGTGGCAAAAGATATGCTGCAGCCCCTGGTAGGCCTTGGTGGCTCCTATGCCCTGGGCACCTATAGTGCATTATACAGGGGCTGATAAGGAGTCCATTTCCAATTGTGGTATGTACCTAGGGTACATGGAATCCATTTTACAGAGAGAGCAGATGGCCTGGGGCCCTGATTAGCAGGGAACCAGGTCAACTAAGTCAAAAACCAGCTAAACACAAGGCAAAAAATCTGGGGTAACCATAGTCAGGTAGCCACCTTCCTACACAACCCCCCCAAACGAAAGGAGATAAGGCTATCCTTGGCCAGGTAAGCCTATATTGCCTGAGTGGCCATATAAGGAAGTACCTGCACTAGCATGGGTACCCCCTGTCTCATGGTCCACTAAGCAGTCCCTCACCCTTGGGGTATTAGAGGGTCTCCACCATAGGGAATCACTACCTTGGGTGTGTTTATGCAAAGTCAAAGGCTGGTTAGGATATGGAGTATTGAAGTGAGGCTCCACTAATTTAGGGCTCAGCTTCCTCCAATTATCTTCCACCATGTGTGCCTTTCTTTCTTTAACTGAGTTGCACTGTGCTCTCAGGGTCAACCTCTGGCTACCTAAAGCTGGAGGCTGGGTCTCTCTGTTTGGCTTGCTGGAGGGACAGTTCCGGTTTGGGCCCTTTGGGTCCCAGGTTTGGCTGTGCCCAACAGAATCCATCTGTGGGAGGTCCCTAACTGTTTTTAAGGGGGCTCCCTCAGGAGTTTTTAAAGTTTTCACCTCACTAGGGCTACTAGTTTTGGTGCCCCTAATCTGTTGATGGGGGTGCTTTATTTGACAGGGGGCCCTCTGGGTCTCACTGTCCTTCTTGTCCTCTGCAGCCCTGGGCTGGCTAAGGCAAGGGAGAGAGGGGCAGGTTACCTGCTCCAGACTGGGTCCCACCTGAGAAGGGTCCACTGACATCAGAGGTTCTGTCAGGCTAGGCCCAACCACCTCTGGGGCAGTTCCTTCATCAGGGGTAAGATCAGTTCCCTGAGGAGGCTGATCCTGTCCTAAAGTCTGGTGAGGGGGAGATTTCTCTTCCTCCTCCATGCTCTCAGTTTGTGTGGAGTTATCCATCATTTCAGGCTTCACAACACACATATCAGTTTGAGTTTGGGCTGTGGCCATCACAGCCCCACCAACCTTTTCAGGAGGGGACTCAGTTTTGGTTTCTGCTGTTATCATAACAGCTTTGCTATTCTGTTCAGGAAGAGCTTTTGCTAAAGATGGGGCAGAGAGTTTCTCAGCCCTACCAACCTTTTCAGGAAGGACATCTTGAATTGGGGCTGTAGCCATTACAGCCCCACTAACCTTTCCATTGGAATTTACCATTCTAGAATGGGTTTCCTGTTCAACCTCAGCCCAGGCTGAGATTTCCAAATCATTACCAAGTAGGCAGTCTACAGGCAAGTTTGCTGACACTGCCACTCTCTTTGGGCCAGTGACACCTCCCCAGCTGAGACTTACTACTGCCATGGGATGATTTGTTTGGATTCCATCAATGTTTGTAACCTGGTATGTGGCACCTGGTAAAAGTTGCTTAGAGGGGACTATACAGTCAGCCACCATGGTGATGCTAACCCCTGTGTCTCTAAAGGCTTCAACTTTCAAACCATTGATGATGGGTTCTTGTCTATATTTGCTCAAACTATTTGGGCAATCAGAGAAGTTGGCAAACCCCATGCCAGTCTCATAAACAAGATTATTTGGGGATGGGGACCTGGATAGGCCAGGGTCCTCCTGGGCTCCAAAAGTAAACCCACCCAGATTCCTGGGTGTGCTCCCACTTCCTGGGGGATTACTGCTGACAGTAACAGGAGGTGTTGGAGCTGGCTTTGGAGGTATATTCTCTTTATTGCCATTCTTGGGACAACAGTTGTCTGTTTTGTAATGCCCAACCTGCTTACAGACATGGCAATAGGGCTTTTTCTCTGTTGAAGAAGTGTCTTGGGACCCACCCCCGTTCTTGGAGTTTTGGGGCCCTGGGGAAGTCTTTTCTTTATTTTTGTCCCCACCCTTATCTTGAGGCTTGGTAGACTCCTTCTTCTGGTTACTGTCCTGATTCTTAGGCCTAATCCTGGTTCTGACCCACTTGTCTGCCTTCTTTCCCAATTCTTGGGGAGAGGTCAGATCAGAGTCCACCAGGTGCTGGTGTAAGAGCTGGTTCTGACAATTACTTAGGATCTGCTCCCTCATAATCAAATTATACAATCCTCTAAAGTCATGTACTTTGCTGCCATGTAGCCAACCCTCCAGAGCCGTAGTTGCACAATCAACAAAATCAGTCCAGTCCTGAGTCTGTGCCTTCTGGGTGTCTCTGAACTTCAACCTGTACTGTTCAGTGGTTAAGCCAAACCCATCTATCAGAACACTTTTCAGTACTTTGTAATTGTTTGCATCCTCATGTCTAACAGTGAGGAGCTTATCTCTCCCTTTCTCTGAAAAGGAGTACCATAAGATTGCTGCCCACTGTTCCTCAGGAACCTGCTGTACCATGCAGGCTCTCTCAAGAGCAGTTATCCACTTGTGGATGTCATCCCCTTCCTTGTAGGGGGGCACAATCTTTGTCAGGTTTCTACTATCATAGGACCTGGGTTTCTCTTTAGGAATATTGCTGCCACCAGTGGCATCTAAGCCACACATTTTCTGTTCTCTTGCCAAGGCAAGTCTAGCTTGAGCCAGGGCTGCCTCCTCCCTCTCTATCTGGAGTCTGACAGCCCTCATTCTTGCCTCATGCTCTTTTTTCTGAGAAGGGGTCATCCCTCTCTGAGATTCTCTTGAGGCACTAGAAATATGAGAGCCCCCTGCTGGAGATCTCACTCTTCTGTTGCCTGGGAGAATGTTATAGGGTCTGGGGAGGTGCTGGCCCTCTCCATTCCCAAGTAGGTTTAAGTTGGCCTGGCTAAGCCTGGCAACTATAACCTGGTTAACCCCTTGATCCTGATTTTCAGGGTCCTCTACATCTGAGTCCTCCTCTTCTTCTACCACTGGGGGAATCTCATTCTCAGGGGGTTGTGCTCCATTTCCTGATCCTAAGGGAACTGCATTCGCCTTTTCTAAGTCATCCTGTTCTAGAATGGCTATCAGGGAAGGACTGGTGGGACTTCTGCCCCTTTTTAACCCTCTTGATATGCACAAGGCAACCAAGTCTTTGTGGGTTAGTTTGTCATAACTGGAAGTTGCCTGGGTAAGGTCAACTGTCACAGGCAGAGAGCCTGAGGCTTCACCTGTGCCAGACATGCCTCTTGTGTGGTGTAAGTGGTGCACTTACCTACACTAAGTGTTTTCCTACTGTACCTTGCTAGTGAGTTGTAGTCAGGGTGTGCTAATCCCTTTAATCTACAACTACTAAGTTCAGTAGAACTTAAATATGCTAAGCTTTTGATTTATATGTACCTAGAGGTACTTGATGTGATCTTTCAATTTGATAAAAGATTGCAATGGTAAAACAACAGCAAGCTCAAATCCGCACCGCTGCTCACCAATGTGAGAAGTTGGCCTGATAGGTGATGTTTCCAATTCTGGAACCACCGGTTACCAGACCAAACAATCCCTTATGGTGTCTGGTTGTAAGTCAACCTTATTAGACAAGCTATCCTAGGGGTAGCATGGACTAAGCAGCCTAAAGGCTTAACTTAAGAGGTCGTGTTAAGCGAGCTGTTTTACCACATACAATCCTGTAATATCAAATGAAAGGACACCACACAAGTATATATTATGAAAATATATGTATTTATTACTAAAACAATCCCCAGTATTCTTTATGAATAAAGGGGCACAAGCTTTAAATCAAAAGCACAGTTTAAACATATAAAGTTGCACAAATATGGATGAGGGCGGGGGGCCACTCAAACCATATACTAAACAAGTGGTATAAGAGATACCAATCGAACAGTGGTTAGGCCTAGGGCCTAGGGAATCGCTGGGAGCAGTCGGGACAACAATGCTGAAGTCGGGAAAAGCCCGCGGGATTCGGGTGCATTGCAGAAAGCGCACGCATGCACCAATGTTAACCAATGGTGCGTAAAAGTTGTAAAGTTAAAGTTTAAGGACACTTCCGCTGAACCTAGAGGAACAAAACTTAAGACACAGACCCTAGAGATGTGTACCAGTGTGGGAACACCGGCGGAGCAAAGTTACCTCACCCACAGGACGCGGGTGCACAGGGTCGAAGTTGAGTCGGGTTTCGTCAAGCAGGCTCTTGGTGCTTGAAGCTGAAAGGGCTGCAGGCGGGGTGAAAGAGAAGTGTCCGGTGGAGTCCAAGGGTGGACTCAAGTCGAAAAGTACCTGAAAGCAGAGGGGATAGAGTCTGGGTCACTCAGCAGTGACCAGGGTGGAACCAGGACAGAACCAGGCAATGTCGGGCGCAATCAGGTGGTCGTCGAGGAGCTTCTCTCCGCTGTCACGTGGGCTCTGGGGCATCTACGACGTCCAGGAGCGGGTCACGATCTGTCCCACGCAGGCTCTCGCCGTCGGCGCTGTCGACTTCAAGTTTGGAGCAAACAACACTTGGCAAAAGCAATCCACGCGGAACCGGGAGATTGCTTCTCACTCGAACCAGGAGGGTCAGAGTGGGGGCTCCTTTTCAGGGGAGCTGGTGCAAATCTGGAGCAACCAGAATCGCAGGTCGAATTTCAAGTTTCATCGGCACAGGGGCCACAAGCCGGCTGGCAAGTGACCGGGCCAACGCGTTGAGCCAAAGGGAGCAGAAGGGCCCCACGCAGCACTCGTCGAGTGTGGAGGGCTGGACTTCGGTGCAAGTGTGGCTCAGGGTTGGGGCTTCTCAAACCCCGGTGTACAGCTTCGAGGGTCACTCGTGGGTTGCACGGTCAGCGTCTCGTGGTCTTTCCAAGATGGCGTGCCCCATGCTTCCGGTCGCCTCCACGGGTCTCAGCTCTGCAGGGACTGTGGATCGGGCTGTTAGAAGGCAGGGAAGCTTGATCTCGTTGATCTCTGTCGCTCGAGTTCCGGCGGGAACTGCGACAAAGCAGACGTCGATGGCTGGATGGTGCCTGTTTGCACAGGGTGGTCACTCCTTGACCACAAGGGAGATTCTTTGGGCTTCTACGTCGAGTAGGATGGTGAAGGGTCCAGAGTTTCGTTTCTTATGTTTCATCAGGATAATCTGAAGTGCATTGGCACTGCTCCCACTCTTATTCGAATCTGGGGGGCGGGATTACCTGCTAGGTCCCCTCCTATAGGTGGGACCCAGGAAGGGGGTGGATACACCCCTTTCCTTTGATCCAGGCCGCCCTGGCACGAGGGCTGGAGTGCCCCAGAACCGGTTTGGCCGGATTATGCAAGGGGCAGCCTGGTGCTCCCCATGCAGTGTCTGGTTTCTTTCAAACCTCCCTGCTACAATCCACTATCTCCTGTCTGGGGGGGTGTAACACCTCCCTGTGACAGGAAACCCTTTGTCCAGGCCCCATTTGGCTGAGTTTCGGTCAGCTTCAGGGGGTCAGACTCGTGTCTGTGGCAGAGGCATCCATTTTGTGGATCCAAGGTCCTTTTAGAAATTAACCGCATTTAAGTAAAGTAACATGTCTTACCCCTCTAGAGGGGTGGAATGCTATCCCCGTCGCCAGAACTGGCGAGGGGATAGTATTCCAAATCGTATGACACCTTACACGACATGTTTTGATAAAGCCAAACCAAAGCTGCTATATAACCGCGAGGATTATAAGGCGCTTAAGAGTATATGGTATGGCATTATCCTGAAACAGCTTAGGGAGTTGTTCCCGACAGCTGCAGACAGGCTCAGCTCATGCTAGAGCTCCATCTCACATTAAACCACGCACTCTGCCTCCAGGATTGATGAGGCCTTCCATAGGAGTGGCTCACAGGTTAATATGTGTCCAGATATAGGTTTAGATATAGGTATACCATATCTAAGTAAGGGGTGATTACACCACCTTACCCCAGCTGAGTGATCAGCCAGTTGTGTCAATTTAAGAACCAGCCAGGGGTGGCAAAAGATATGCTGCAGCCCCTGGTAGGCCTTGGTGGCTCCTATGCCCTGGGCACCTATAGTGCATTATACAGGGGCTGATAAGGAGTCCATTTCCAATTGTGGTATGTACCTAGGGTACATGGAATCCATTTTACAGAGAGAGCAGATGGACTGGGGCCCTGATTAGCAGGGAACCAGGTCAACTAAGTCAAAAACCAGCTAAACACAAGGCAAAAAATCTGGGGTAACCATAGTCAGGTAGCCACCTTCCTACAGTAAAGCTTCCGGACTGAGTGCTGCGGCAATGGGGCCTAACGAGGAACGCTTCTCACCTACAAGATCTAGTGAGAGCCGTTTCTCGGCAAAAGCTATCTCTTTCTCCAGGATTCCGGTTGCTTTGATAAGAAAGGCATCTAGCGGACCAGAAACCACCCCCTTAGAGGTTTGCAACTGCACAGTTCGTTCCTTCCCGGAACGTAGGGGCATGATTGGTGGAACCTAGCAGCAAGGATAGAGAAATAAAAAAATATATATATATATAACAATCTTAAACCTCTTACGATGGACTTTAAGAGGTAATTAATACAGACAGAACAAGGGGTATGGCCCAACCCAACCTTGTCCGACCGCGGACGGCCGCAGACGGCCCCGCCCTTGTCCCGGGCTTCTCCCGGGACGCTCCCGCGCAGCGGTATATTCTGCCTGGGAAAGTGAATAGGGGCGGGGCGGCCAGGCAGGGAGAGCGGATCAGGTGGTGTGAGAAGGTCATACAGGGACTCCTGGGAAACGGAGTCCCTGTTTTCACGCTCGCAGCCCTGTCGCCTTTACAACCCTCACCTTCCCCGAACACAGTGCTTCAGCGCTAGTCCAGGAGCTGAAACAGACAGAGTCCTCAGCTGGCGAAGTGGGACCCGCGAAGCGGGTCCGGCAAGCAGCTGATAAGTCCTTGGGCAGGAACACTCCAACGCAACTATAGCTCCTCACAGGCAACCAGCAGCAACAATGAGTGTCCCACGGGGTCACGAGCAGAGGCAAGTTTTGAATCCTTCGTGGTCAGGGGGCGGGGCGGCCAGGCAGGGAGAGCGGACCAGGTGGTGAGAGAAGGTCATACAGGGACTCCTGGGAAACGGAGTCCCTGTTCTCACGCTCGCAGCCCTGTCGCCTTTACAACCCTCACCTTCCCCGAACACAGTGCTTCAGCGCTAGTCCAGGAGCTGAAACAGACAGAGTCCTCAGCTGGCGAGCAGCTGATAAGTCCTTGGGCAGGAACACTCCAACGCAACTATAGCTCCTCACAGGCAACCAGCAGCTACAATGAGGGTCCCTTAATATTTCCATGAAGTGACCAAAGTGCCTCATGTTCTGTGGTCAAAGCACCTGCTAATTTTTTGATTCTGTGGTCAATGGTTCTTCATTAAAAGAGTATTAAAGATCTGCTCTGCAGTACATTCGTTGACCACCTTCTGCAGTGTTTTACACGCCTTTGGTGCTACCAGTTAACCGTTTTATTTAGCATTGTTGTTTGAGGTTGTAATGCTCATTATACTTTGAAACGTCCTCTCGCTTCCTCTCCCTTTCCTTGCATTGCAGTGATTTTGAACTTTACAAAATTGCATGGTTTAACTCTTCATCTAAGATGTGTCTCTGACACTTGTTATCTACTAGATTGCAAGATGCTATTTTTGATTAATAATGTGTTTATTATTTAAATTGTTCTTTAAATAAATGGTGCAACTCTGACTCAGTTCCTGGATCTCACACGCGTTTCTTATTATTTAGATGGCACATTTGTGCAGTGACTTCTGGGTTAGAAATTACCCTCTAGCACGCTGCTGTCCGGGTACAGAAGGCGAGGCCCAGTGACGGGTGCCTCACCCTGACAATCATGGCCGCCTTGCCTCAGCTGTCCACTGGCGCACCGCTACACCTCGAACAACTCGCCTTCAGGATTCCACGTCGGTCTCTGCTGACTCCAGGGGGTGCCACTAGGGCATCGCCCACCGTCCTGCGGCACAAAATGGTGATAGTTTAGGATAAATATGCCAGATTAAGGGGACATACGACGGAGCCATTTTAGGACGCATCCGCCATGCTGTGCCTGCAGGCCACACCCCCATCCACTGGCCACTGATGGTGGGTCTCATGGCCCCCTTCAACCTCATGCCTTAGGAGGAGGACATGTTGTCCATGTTTCACACTGAAGGCTTCAAAGGAATTCAAGGTGAGGTGAACACTGTTACCAAAACTACCACTCACAAAATAACTAATTCACCCTCATCGCACTCTTGCTCTTCTTATCCCCAACACAGGTTTCTACAATAATGACAATCTATTCATACAAGTATGTCAAATGACATCTGTCACAACTCACTGCATTCCCTATGTATTCATAATCTTCCATATGCTCCCTCTGGCAAAACATTCTCACTAACACAACTCACATAGGAAATACAGCTAACCACTTCACTAGCAGCAGGCATAGCTGCTACAGAGGAGAGTGGCCTCTAACCCATAATATAAAGCTGGGTTCGCAACCATTGTACTTTATTCCCGTGACCTGATCTTTAAAATCTAACCTTGTTATTTACAGGAGAAATAGATATACTTGGTCATCTTATGGCTGTACTGCACTTACACACCCATACCTATGTAAGTAAGAGCCCGAGCACCAATGAACTGGCTCCCTTGCAAAGAAAACTGCTACTAAATACTTTTTTAATTAAGGGCAGTCACTGTGCACTATATCATCTGTGCCCTGTGTTCCGTCCTCTAAAGCCAAATTTCCTCACAGCCAAGACAAAGAAAAGATTTAGCCTGTTTTCAAATGCGCTGTACTTATGCACTTTGTAATATGCAAACCATAAACATTGACAAATGTTTCCTCATCAACAAACTGCTGCTAAACATGTTTTAACATGTGTAGTTACTGCATTTTACTTTATTTTATCGTACTTTTTTAGACTGTGTGCACAGGTTTTAATTAACAATGCAAAAATAAAATTACTTGCTTATGTATATACAACATCTATTAAGGTACTCTTTAACAATGTGAGCTAAGCTCTCTTGTATCAGATTCACACAACACCTAGTATCTCTTGATCTGATATAATATAAAATAAATAATGATTAGTCGTAATAGTTCAAACAGCTAAATCAATGTCAAAAGGACTATAATTTTCAAATTCGAGTTTTGTAAATCACATATCACTGCATCTGGGCTTTCATGTTGCTTCTTTCTTTTGTTATTGTGCAAATATACATGTTTAGAATTATGCATAAAAATGCTAAAGAATAGAAAATAGATTAATAATGAAGTTTAGCCTTTTTGACTAATAAATAATGAACTACTTTTAGATACATTATCATCGCACATAACATTTAGGGGAGGATCACTGACAGAATATCGACAGTCAAAATATTGACAGTCAAAATAAATATCGAGGTAAAAATATAGAATGCCAGAATATCGACTTCCTATCTACAAACAGGTAAGTACAAAAATATCGACTCCAAAATATCGATAGGAAAAATATAGACAGTCAAAATATCGATTTTTTAAAATATCTTAAAAGTAATTTTAAAGTACTATAGTAATAAATATAACTAATTTAAACATACATAAAATACTTAAATAAACATAAAATTAATAAATAATTATTGTAACTTAAAAAAAAAAATTTAAACATAACATATATATATTACCTACTGGCGGTCGCCAGTAGGTATATATAGTTAGGATTTTTTCTCTATGGGTTTTTTGAAAATTCTATGTCTAATAACTTTGGCGTTTGTGGACGGAATTGGCTGAAATTTTCAGGAAAATGGCACATTTTGTTTCTGAGCAGCCCTTGAAAATTTGGGGGGGGTTCGTCCAGTGGGGGCCGAGAAAAAAGGGGGGTCCCAAAACGTGTTTTTAACATTGAGTTTTCCATAGGGCGGTTGGCCTCACTTTTAGCCCGAACGGCTGAATGGATTTGCACGAAACTTGGCAAAATTGTAGGGACTGGTAGCCCGATGTGCCTTTTGTAGGTCTCAATATATGTGCTCCAGTGGATTTTGAGAAATTAACGTTTAAAAAAAGATATATATCTGTAACAGCGGACCGGGCAGCGCACTGGTTCGCGGACTTTTCGCGCAACGGAGCTTTGTGAAGCGAAGCTGATTGGTTCTCCGGCGTCTGTCAACATTCCAAACAGTCCGTAGCGGCCGCCATCTTGTCTCTCGGTAGGATCGAGAGACAAGAGGAGGTCAAAACAAAGGGGGAAATAACTATAAGGGGGCATAGTAGATCCTCGCTGACCCCCTAGGTTTGATGTGGAGGTTTTAAAAGGGCCCCGCGGGGCAAAAAAAAAAAATAATAATAATAATTGAACGGCTGAATGGATTTGCACGAAACTTGGCAAAATATTAGGGACTGGTAGCCCGATGTGCCTTTGCTAGGTCTCAATATATGTGCTCCAGTGGATTTTGAGAAATTAACGTTCAAAAAAAGATATATATCTGTAACAGCGCTCCGCTTCGCGTAACGGAGGTTTGCGAAGCTGATTGGTCATTCTGTCACTGGGCTATAGTTGGGCTACATCTGGCTGATATTTGGGCTACATTTGTTTTTTTGTGTGTCTGGCGGCCATCTTTGGGCTACATTGGGCTACATTGGGCTTCATTGGGCTACATTCGGCTAATTAGCAAATAGCTCATCGCAAACTAGGAATGGTAAAGAATCGCTATTTATTCCTTAAAGTTCGCTATTTAGGAAATGCAAATAACTTTGATGATACATATGGCGGTTCATCTCTAACAAGATAAGAAGCATAGGGATACATTTATGATGACTGGCGCATCACCAGGGATGTGTTAGTCATTCAGTGCCGCTGTTCCGTCACCTATGGTGTGCTGCATTTACAATGCGGCGCATCATGGGGCAAAAACAGCACAGATGCGTGATGTATCTGTGCCGTAAAGGTGGCGCATTGCTGGAGTTGTATCGCAAGTGTGATGAAGCTCCAGCAAGGGTCGGGGGTGCCCCTGTCGCAGGGTTTCTGTTCTCACACAGAACTGTGGACAGAGGATTGGAACCTCGGCGAATGCATTGCTGGAGTTGTATCGCAAGTGTGATGAAGCTCCAGCAAGGGTCGGGGGTGCCCCTGTCGCAGGGTTTCTGTTCTCACACAGAACTGTGGACAGAGGATTGGAACCTCGGCGAATTAGAGTGTCCCAAAACTCACGTTAGTAATCAAAAACTCCTTAGCAAGCTAGGTACAGTGTCACATTGGATATAACAAACTCTCAATGTTTAGACAATCCAGAATATGAACTTATAGTACCTCAGGATACGTGGAACTCATGAACAGTCGGTCGTTATAGATTTCTTAGAAACCAGAACATGGAGTTAAGAAGAACAGATGTGTATTTGAAATGTTTATTTACTAATGCCGTCTTCTCAGGCGTAGTACCTTAGATAATAAAAGTACACATATTATCAGTAGCAAAATTACCAGCATAGTTACTAGTACATAAAAAGTGAATGGTGATAGTATGTTAACATGCTGTAAATGAATAAGAGTTAGCAACACTTATAAGCAGCCGCGGGCCGTGGAGGGAGTTACGGTGAGGCAGGGAGGCGGGGAGGGGGAGAAGCAGGGTGGAGAATAGAAGTACACATATTATCAGTAGCAAAATTACCAGCATAGTTACTAGTACATAAAAAGCGAATGGTGACAGTATGTTAACATGCTGTAAATGAATAAGAGTTAGCAACACTTATAAGCAGCCGCGGGCCGTGGAGGGAGTTACGGTGGGGCAGGGAGGCGGGGAGGGGGAGGGGCAAGGTAGAGAGGGCTCCACCCTGCTTCTCCCCCTCCCCGCCTCCCTGCCCCATCGTAACTCCCTCCACGGCCCGCGGCTGCTTATATCTCACCCTCCCTAATACACATATTATATTATTTGCTAAGAAGGTCTCTTTGTGTTGGTTTAGGGCGTGCCCATACTTTAGTGTCTTAGATTTGAAGGAATCACATCAGCATACACCAGCTCTCTCTTCATGTGAACCGCATCAACTGTTGTGTATGTGTGTTCGGCAAAGCAATATAAAACCCGCCTCATGCCCAGAATTGGCAGAAGTTGCACTTATGTTATGAGTATGAAGTCGTGGAGATCAGACCTCATAACAATTCTGTATCGTGTTGTTCTTGAAACTTTAGCACTCGCTGTACAGATATAGTTTAACAAGTAAAGCAGATAGTAGACCAATAACATATTATTCTCATGTAAACCACGATGAACTACTAGGTGGAAAGCTAAAGCAACAACTAAGTGTCGTGTGCAGAAGTTGCAAAAAAGGAAAAATGGCGTTTAAACCGGTAATGAGCCCATGCTAACTTAACACGGTGTAAAGATATCCAGGACCTAGATGACACCTCCTCATGATCCGGAAACGAACTGAATAAGATAATAGAAGTGCCATCTCATGAGAGCAGATTGCAAGTTTATATGTGGACGGTCCGCAAGGTAAAGCATTAAAAACTAGGAAAATTTAATGCTAAAGAAAAATAAAACAGCCAAGTACTTTATCGAGTCTTAAGCCAATAGGCAAGGTAAATAATAAAAACTTGACAAATAAGTCAATGAATTGTCAATGAAATGCTAGTACTCAGCATATCAAACATGAAAAAGGTCTATGACATAACTGTGTATGCAAAATAAGCTGCAACAGCCTCCAATAGGAAGTCACCGTCTTCATCCGAAAACAGTTCAGCCATCCAATTTAAAAGCGGAAAAGAACATACGTGCTCTCCCAGCACCGGATCCTCTATCACCATCAGAGGACAGCTCGGTGGGTTTTCAAGAAAGCTCTGTTCCAAGAAAGACTGTGCTGCCGCCAGTAAATTCCAGGGACCAAGTAGTCCATGCATCAATGCCACAGCCATAATCCTTTCGCCAGGACAAACCAACTCGTGAGTAATGATAGGAGTCATCAGCTGATTAAAGTCGACGTCAGGAGAAACCGGTCCGCAGAGACACAAATCAATGGCCCAATCGAAATCACAGGTCAGGCAGTGAAATACAGGCTGGACACAGGTGAAGTAGGAGAACCGAAAAGATAATCCATATGCCGTGCTTAATATCGCCAACGGCATTGTGCCATAATATTCTAGCATGCGATTGCGGAACAGTGTCAGCAGCTGCAGGGTCGGAGGTTGCATAGGAGGGACATCCATATTTAAAAATGTAGAAAAGCACAAGAGCGTCCGCTGGTAATGCAAGTAAAAATGCCAATCTACGAACCAGAGTGCAGAAAATACAATGAAAGGAAGCAGGGATGACTCCAAAGATTTTCTCAAATGAAGTCACGAGACCACTGGTAACAACTTTAAAAAAGTGTGCCAGGGACTTTGTGGAGGATGCGTTAAAGATAGTCGGAAACATGTTGCTGAAATTGAAAGGCAAATCTTAATTGAAAAGGGTGTGCACCTCTGTATGGGTGTTCGCTATGTGAAGTACGAAAGTTTCACGGGCCGAACTCAAGGCCACCTCTCTCTGAGACAAAAGAGCTCTTATTCTTGCCATGCCGTTGAAACGTGTCCCAAGGTTGGTATTTGTGGCCAGATTGACAACTCCCTATGTTCATGTGTGGGAGGAAATAGAACATTTCTGCAGCAAATAACCCGTTCACTTACTGTTACGATAAAAGGAATACTTTTAATTAACTCAGAACAATCTTCATTATTGAGCATCAAATAACTACCATTTTCCAACAACTTGAACGTGGGAATGATAGCAGGAACTGGCGTGCCTTGCAACACGCAAGCCATATTTGGTCGGTGTTTGTTGCATGAACCGTGTAACTGTATGTGCCTACACATTAGTGAATGATCTGGCGTCTCAGTGCATTCCTCTCCATTCAGATAAACTTCTTGATCATCTTTGAAACATCTGTATGTGTATGGAAGCGACCAGACCTCATGAAGAAAAGCACTACCTAAAGGTTCATAACGACCTATTGGTATATATTTCATACAATTTGAAAACTTATATAAAGCAAAAGGCAGCGTTATTAAACCGTGGATAAGGCATGTTGCCAAAAAACCCGCAATCCTCTGCTGATGATGTCACTGAGCATGTCATGAATGATGTAATATGTGACATCATCAGCAGTGGATTACGGGTAATGGTATCTCTAGTTTACTCCCTTATAGCTGTGTTTCTTTTAACATAAGTGTCTGTTTCCTTCCCTTACACTTACTGTTTTTGGTTCGCTTCCGGTTCGCGTACCGGCGAGCGAACTAGGAAGCGAACTAAGAGAAATAGAGGTTGGCACAGTTCCAAATATTGTACCAATTTTTTATTAACGGGGAGGTAGTTCTGAAAAGAACTTTTTTTTTTATTTTTCTGAACATTTTTTTACTGTTTTTGAATTTTTCGGAACAGTTTTATATTTTTTTGGGTTTTTCTTGGAGGGGGCAATGAAAACGATTCATTGTAAAGGGCTCAACAGGAGCAACAAAACAAAAAAAAGAAGTATTTATTATTTTGGGCGTTTCGGACAAACTTGCATATGATAGTCAATAGCTCTGTTGATCAGAGTGATGCTTTTTTCTCCGTAGGAAATGAATCCATCGCAAAATGCGCAGATGTGTTTTACATCACCAAATCTCATTTGTATATTTGGCACCATCTCCCTGCCCTCTGGTCCCGTTACTTCCGGTACAACAGATCTTCTGGCCATAATAGGGAGATTATCTAGGTCGTTCCGAAACTGTGCAGCACTGTAGTTGTTAGGATGCCACCTAGTCATATGGCGATGCATTGTGTAGTTTCCGAAACTGTATTTTTTGTCGGTCCCTCTGGACAGTCTATCTTGACATATAAGGCAAGTTACGTATCTTGCATTTACTTTTTTCTGACCTTTGGGAATTTTAAAAAATTGCCAAATGAAGTTTTCTTTCCGGTGAGACGTCTTGGGCTGCTCAGGCAAAAACTGCCTCTCTTCGTGCTCGTCCTCCTGTTCCTCTTCTTCTTCTTCTTGTTGAATTACAACTTGAGCAGGTGGTCCACTCTTCCTTGGATGTGGTGGAGGTGGTGGGGAAGCACCAGCTGAAGCTACTAAAGAAGCCATTGCTCAGTGATCACAAAGGGTCTTTCTCTCACAATGATGAAAGTCAGAGTGAGGAAAGAAGGAGGGATTTTCATCATTTGGGAAAAACAAGAGTTCTCAACCAATCAAAAGTGTTCATTTTAGATTATATGACCTAGTCTTACATCATTAGGAAACCAAAAGTGAAATGAACCAATGAAAAGTGTTATTACCAAGTCACATGACTTGCTGTGTTTACGTTAAGCGCTTTGCAGGGCCTCCCGGTTTGCTTCCAGAAACCTGCGCTTTGCGACTCGCTTCGCGTACCAGTTCGCTAACGTAGCACGTCATATGACGTATCACGCGACAACGTGAAACGTCATGCGGACGGGAGGCGTCACGATGTTGTTTTCTAACGCGGCACTTGCGGTAAAGAAACGTTTACCGGCTCGCGGTCTATTTCGCGGCATCAAGGTCAGCTAACGGGAAGCTTCCCGATTCGCGAAGCGGGAACGAAGAAAAAAAAATATTTAAAAAAAAAATTATTCATAAACATATAAAATATATTTTTGGATTTAAAGAAGAATACATTTTACAGCTACAGATATTAGCTGTTAAAAAACCAATGAAATTCACAGAAAAAACCATAGGTTATAGACCATATATAGTTAGGAATTAGCATTTACAAAACCTTGAAAATTCACTGAAAAAACCATAGGTTATAGACCATATATAGTTAGGAATTAGCATTTAGAAAACCTTATTTTACTCACACAAAACCATTGAAATTCCATATATAGTTAGTTGCACTAACTATATATCGCGCACCCGCAATCCACTGCTGATGATGTCACATATTACATCATTCATGACATGGTCAGTGACATCACTGATGACATCACTGATGACATCTCAAATTACATCACGGATGACATCACTGATGACAACATCCAGTGACTGTGTGTTTCTGTAAAGTTAAAATATGTCTTACATATTGAAGAATGAGTGGAAGTATAAGTGTCTGGACGAAGGATTTAGTAGGTGCATGACTGAATGTATGAGTGAGTGATTAAATGTGTCTCACTGAGTGCATGGGTTAGTGACTAAACTGTCTTAATTTGTGCATCATTATGTCTGTTGTTCTGTAAACTGCAGCATGTGTTGATCAGTAGCTATATGAGTAACTATATGGGTTATTGATTGATTGCCCAAGTATTTGCATGGGAGACTGAGTGTGTGTGTGGCTGGCTGGGAGGTGTGTGACTCTGTGCAGATCAATGTGTACTTGTATCAATGATTGTATAAGAGACTAAGTATGTGTTAGTATATGGTTGAAAACGTAAGGTGCTCTATGTTTAACTGTATAGATTAGAAAATGGAAGTGTGATTGATTCTTTACAGGACTGACTAGGTGTGTGAGTAACTCCATGGATGAGTGGCAGAGTGTGAGTGTCTGTATAGGTGTATGAGTGCATATGATAGTGTTGTAAAGATGATTGATTGTATGTATGAATGATTGTATGGGTGAATGAGTGAATGTGTGTGTAGACGTAGGAATCAGTGAGTGGGTATGTAGTAACTAGTATTGGTGTGTCAATGGTTTCAAAAATTATACTCTGTATTTAACACTGAGTGTAACAGAGGTTATATTAAAATGTGAGGAGATGCATTGTATTGTCACATGAATGATATCATCAGTGATGTGGTCATTGATGTCAAATGAGATATCATCAGTGATGTCATCCGTGATGTCATTTGAGATGTCATCAGTGATGTCATCAGTGATGTCACTGACCATGTCATGAATGATGTAATATGTGACATCATCAGCAGTGGATTGCGGGTGCGCGATATATAGTTAGTGCAACTAACTATATATGGAATTTCAATGGTTTTGTGTGAGTAAAATAAGGTTTTCTAAATGCTAATTCCTAACTATATATGGTCTATAACCTATGGTTTTTTCAGTGAATATATATATATATATATATATATATACACCAAACAATTCCCACCACTTCCGGCGTACGGCGAGGAAGGAACTCAAACCACCACAGCAAGTCAGGCAAGATGCAGATTTTATTCGCGTTTCTTCTCCAGCCTGCAACGACGCGTTTCGGGCTTCAAGAGCCCTTGATCACATTCAGCAAATATCGCGACCGTTATAGTTATATATGTTTTTTCAACATCAAATGTACACACCCCCCTACACCACATGGTCAGTAGGTCACATGATTAATGAATATAATGGAAAGACTATCACACGGATATACGTTTTACTCAAGTTAATTTGCTAAAAAAACCTTAAATAAAAGTTTCATTATGCTAGCTGCTTAAATGCATTCAACAATTCTATGGTATAGTGGTCTTATATTTTACAATTGTGAGGCTATCTGATATATATAACATCAGGAAAAAATGACAGGTTAAATCCATTTATGAAATTATTACCCACTGTGGGTCATTTTATGCAGCCTCAAAGTAATATTGTTTAGACCAACTAACATTTGCCATATAAGAATTGCTTCCCGTGATCATGTATTAAAAATGAGAAAAAAATGTGAATACTATTAAACCAGACCAATTTTTCAACAGATTTCTACATAAAAGTGCTTTTAGTGATAGTGGTGCAAAAACGGAAATTCATAAAAGATTGTGTTCGACGTGTGATAAATGATAAACAAACTGGTCAATTAAAAATTTCTATAGACATACATTTCTATATAAGCATAAACATACAATTTCATAAGATCCATTATTACAATCAAAATTTATCAGTGTATATCCTACATCTGAAATGAAGTCATATATTATATGTTATGTTCTATAAAAAGTAATGCAGACTATTTTGAGGACAGGAGAGAGTCATAGTAGTTGATCTGGCAGAGAGAATGAAATAATTAGTGGCTGGGCTGATGGTTCAGTGCAATGATAGCTACATATAGTGTTTAAATTGTAGACACAAAGATTATCTATAGGTATGTGTACATATCCTCCGAGTTATTGAGACCGCTCGGCCACTTGCTGTCTAATTCCAATATAAACTTTGTCTCTAGTTGTCTAAGCTTTCTCTCTCTGTTTCCGCCGCGTTTAGATTTAGGAACCGCAGCGATAACAAAGTAAGAGAGACAATTGATGTCTTTATTGTGGCATTTAGCAAAATGCCTAGCCACCGGATAGGTGGCATCATTGTGAAGAATGGCCCTCAGATGTTGTAAGATCCTGACATGCACCTGCTGTTTTGTGCTTCCCACATAATTTAAACCACAGGTGCATGTCAGGATGTAGACAGCAAAGTCTGTTTTACAATTGAAATTTCCTTTGATGGACACAGGGGAAGTGTAAAATATATATATATATATATATATGTTCACGCTCTCTCCTCCTGTAAAAATATATATATATATATATATACACATATTATTAACAAAACATATACAATATTTTTTCCGTAGGATAGCGAGAGGTTTAAATTTACTATTCCAACTCCAGTGAGTGCAACAGTAGGGAAAGCGTTGAATAGCCTAGGGGTAAAAATTACTATTCCCACTCCAGAGAGTGCAACAGTAGGGAAAGCATTGGATAGCATAGGGGTAAAAATAACTATTCCCACTCCAGAGAGTGCAACAGTAGGGAAAGCATTGGATAGCATAGGGGTAAAAATTACTATTCCCACTCCAGAGAGTGCAACAGTAGGGAAAGCGTTGGAGAGCGTAGGGGTAAAAATTACTATTCCAACTCCAGCGAGTGCAACAGTAGGGAAAACTTTGGATAGCGTAGGGTTAAAAATTACTATTCCCACTCCAGGGAGTGCAACAGTAGGGAAAGCGTTGGATGGCGTAGGGGTAAAAATTACTATTCCAACTCCAGCGAGTGCAACAGTAGGGAAAGCGTTGGATAGCGTAGGGGTAAAAATTACTATTCTCACTCCAGAGAGTGCAACAGTAGGGAAAACATTGGATAGCGTAGGGGTAAAAATTCCTATTCCCACTCCAGAGAGTGCAACAGTAGGGAAAGCGTTGGATGGCGTAGGGGTAAAAATTACTATTCCAACTCCAGCGAGTGCAACAGTAGGGAAAGTGTTGGATAGCGTAGGGGTAAAAATTACTATTCCCTCTCCAGAGAGTGCAACAGTAGGGAAAGCGTTGGATAGCGTAGGGGTAAAAATTACTATTCCAACTCCAGCGAGTGCAACAGTAGGGAAAGGGTTGGATAGCGTAGGGGTAAAAATTACTATTCCCACTCCAGAGAGTGCAACAGTAGGGAAAGGGTTGGATAGCGTAGGGGTAAAAATTACTATTCCCACTCCAGAGAGTGCAACAGTAGGGAAAGCATTGGATAGCGTAGGGGTAAAAATCACTATTCCCACTCCAAAGAGTGCAACAGTAGGGAAAGCGTTGGATAGCGTAGGGGTAAAAATTACTATTCCAACTCCAGCGAGTGCAACAGTAGGGAAAGCGTTGGATAGCGTAGGGGTAAAAATTACTATTCCCACTCCAGAGAGTGCAACAGTAGGGAGAGCGTTGGATGGCGTAGGGGTAAAAACTTAGTATTCCAACTCCAGCGAGTGCATTAGTAGGGAAAGAGTTGGATAGCGTAGGGGTAAAAATCACTATTCCCACTCCAAAGAGTGCAACAGTAGGGAAAGCGTTGGATAGCGTAGGGGTAAAAATTACTATTCCAACTCCAGCGAGTGCAACAGTAGGGAAAGCGTTGGATAGCGTAGGGGTAAAAATTACTATTCCCACTCCAGAGAGTGCAACAGTAGGGAAAGCGTTGGATGGCGTAGGGGTAAAAACTTACTATTCCAACTCCAGCGAGTGCAACAGTAGGGAAAGCATTGGATAGCGTAGGGGTAAAAATTACTATTCCCACTCCAAAGAGTGCAACAGTAGGGAAAGCGTTGGATAGCGTAGGGGTAAAAATTACTATTCCAACTCCAGCGAGTGCAACAGTAGGGAAAGCGTTGGATAGCGGAGGGTTAAAAATTACTATTCCCACTCCAGCGAGTGCAACAGTAGGGAAAGAGTTGGTTAGCGTAGGGGTAAAAATCACTATTCCCACTCCAAAGAGTGCAACAGTAGGGAAAGTGTTGGATAGCGTAGGGGTAAAAATTACTATTCCAACTCCAGCGAGTGCAACAGTAGGGAAAGCGTTGGATAGCGTAGGGGTAAAAATTACTATTCCCACTCCAGAGAGTGCAACAGTAGGGAAAGCGTTGGATGGCGTAGGGGTAAAAATTAGTATTCCAACTCCAGCGAGTGCATTAGTAGGGAAAGAGTTGGATAGCGTAGGGGTAAAAATCACTATTCCCACTCCAAAGAGTGCAACAGTAGGGAAAGCGTTGGATAGCGTAGGGGTACAAATTACTATTCCAACTCCAGCGAGTGCAACAGTAGGGAAAGCGTTGGATAGCGTAGGGGTAAAAATTACTATTCCCACTCCAGAGAGCGCAACAGTAGGGAAAGCGTTGGATGGCGTAGGGGTAAAAACTTACTATTCCAACTCCAGAGAGTGCAACCGTAGGGAAAGCGTTGGATGGCGTTCGGGTAAAAATTACTATTCCAACTCCAGTGAGTGCAACAGTAGGGAAAGGGTTGGATAGCGTAGGGGTAAAAATTACTATTCCCACTCCAAAGAGTGCAACAGTAGGGAAAGCGTTGGATAGCGTAGGGGTAAAAATTACTATTTCAACTCCAGCAAGTGCAACAGTAGGGAAAGCATTGGATAGCGTAGGGGAAAAAATTACTATTCCAACTCCAGCGAGTGCAACAGTAGGGAAAGCGTTGGATAGCGTAGGGGTAAAAATTACTATTCCCACTCCACATTTTTAATTAATTAAATTTAAATTACTACCCACCCTATTCGCCGATAAACCCACAACCCACTACAGAAAATAAAATAATATTATTCAAATAATTGTCAATTAAACAATGAATTTTAATTAATTATCAATTAAGAATTAATTATTTATCAATTAAAAATTAATTAACAATTAATTCAAAATAAATACCAATTAATTAATTTACATATTTAATTAATTATAATTAAATTACTTCCCAACCTATTCCCCTATAAACCCACAACCCGCTACAGAAAATAAATTACTAAAATTAAAATATTTATCAATTAATCATTAAAATTAATTACCAATTATATTTTAATTAATTACCAATTAATAAATAATGAACAATTAATTCTAAATAAATAACAAAACAACCCGCTACAGAATTATATTACACAATTTTTTTTTATATTAACTTACCTAAATTTCGATATTTTTGTTGTCTATATTATGTCTAGTCGATATTATGTCCATTCTATATTTTTGATTCGATATTATGTCCATTCTATATTTTTGATTCGATATTATGTCCATTTTATTCGATATTAAAATTTTCTAGTCGATATTTTGGTAGTCTATATTATGTCTAGTCGATATTATGTCCATTCTATATTTTTTACTCGATATTATGTCTACTCGATATTAAAAACTCAATATTTTGACTCTATACCTTTAGGGGCAGATGTATCAAGAAAGCCATTTGCGATTTCTAAATAGCGATTTTTAAGGAATCGCTATTTAGAAATCGCAAAATGGCATGTATCAAAAAAATGGCTATTTTTTAGCGAATTCTTAATCTTCCTTATTTGCGAATTCGCAATTTGCGAATTCGCAATTAAGGAATAATTTCCCATTCATTCCTATGGGCCAGGAGGCCCATAGGAATGATTGTGAAGTAATTCTCAAATTGCGAATTCGCAATTTGCTAATCGCAATTTGAGAATTATTTCAAGGGTGCAGGGGTGTCTCAAAGACACCCTGCTGCACCCCTGAAATGTACATGTGTGTGCATATGGCGCACATACATGCCCTATGGGCATGTGTGTGCGTCACATGCCACCTTAAAAAATGACAAATTGTGCTTTTTAAAAAGAAATCGCAAATTACCATCAACAACAAGTTGGTGGTAATTTGCGATTTCTTAACCAAAATTCGCAATTTGAAATTGCTACATACATAGCATGTAAGGAATCGCAAAAATTGCGATTCCTTAAATGCTATGGCAAAATGAGGAATCGCAATTTTTTGCGATTCCTTAAATTGCGATTTTTTGATACATGTTAAAACATGCAAAAAGGCCGTTTACGATTCGCAAAGGCCAAAATTCATCGAATTTCGGCCTTTGCGAGTCGCACATGGCTTGATACATCTGCCCCTTACTAGGTTGTTCTTTGAAAAGTGCATGGACTACTTTTTTACATTAAAACAATAAGCATACATTCATGGCCTCATCTACATAGATTTCCACAATGGTTCGGCGGTCTCACTCAAATGTGGCACAACATACCCTTGCTAACAATAGATTGTTAGTGGATGGGACAACCGTTCAGCTGATGTGGAGAGATTGTAAGTTTATAGTAAAAATACTGTCATGGACAGTATGTAAGGAATAAGGGGTAGTGCTGCACCTGTAACAGATAGACTCAGCTCTACAAAAGGGGGTAGATGAAGTGACAAGGGATCAAGCTAATTCATATGTTTTTTAAATACACCAGCATTTTACCTAACAGAAAAGGTTTTCTTTTAATATTTTACATACAAATAATATAGCACTGTTTTTGTCCTACTTATCAAAAAGACATTATGAATGTACATTTTCTCAATAGGCCTATGCCTTTAGTGTTGATGTCATATTGTGCTATATGTCCTCGTTAACTTCCCTAAGAAGGCTACCAATGTTCAACATTAAAAATATTGACATACAAGATGGCCGTGGTGTAGGAGCTCCTGGTTGTGGCTCCTGGGGCTTGGGATCTCCATCAGGTATTTATCCCTGGATTGCCCCCGCCATCGAACATAACTAGAAATTCAGTGGTGGCTGGTGACATTTGAAAGTGGTGAGGCGTAAAATGATAATCATACTGCACGGTAGCGAGCAAGCGTAGCGAGCGAGGCCGAACCGACTAAGGAGGGTTCGAGGGGATTTGCCCCGAGAAAATTTTGAAAAAAGAGTGGACAAATGGTGTATTTTCAAGCAAATTTGAGAAAGCAGGAAGGTTAATAAAGCAATTGTGAAAGTGCAGTTATTACATTATTAAAGAGGTGTCATATAACATAGGTGGCTGCTAATTCAGCATAACCACAGAGCTTCATAATAGACTTTGAAACACAAAACACAATGCATTGCTGAGTACCTCACAGATGTATTTGAATAACAAACAAATAAACAGGACGCAAACTAGCAGCATTCAAACAGAGAATCCAGAATCCTTCCAGGCTGGGAGCCCGGCTGGCATCTCTCTTTCTTTCTCTGTATCCCTCTCCCTTTCCTGTCTCTCTCTTCAACTGCTGTCTTTCTACCTTTTCCCTCTCTCTTTCTCTCTCTTCCTCTCTCTCCCTCTCCTTCTTTTTCTCTTTTTATCTCTCTCTGTTTCTCTCTCTCTGTTCCTCTCTCTCGCTCTCTCACTCATGCAGAACACGGGGAGGGTGAGCACAGGTCAGAGAGCTCCCAGCTGCCCTGTTTGGCCTCAGCCCCTCTCCCTTCATGATGGCTATAGGGGCCTCTTCCTCCTCGGGTAGGGTGTATGTCCCAGGGAGTGTAACACACAACAACACCTCTCCCCAGAGGCTATACCAACGATGGAACCGCTTCAGGGTGGTGCTGGAATTATAGATAAGCCTGTGTGTGCGGTGTGTGCCCTTACTTCACCAGGTGTGATTTCCATACAGGGGGCCCTGTGCCATGAAAGTGGGAGGGAACTAGAATGGAAAGAGCCCTGGAATCGTTCTATGTGTATCGTTTCTGACTCAAACCCTCCTTGGCACACATCCTTCAAAGACGTACTGTCTGGCCTCCACTTCTCTCTTTCGGACGATGACTTCCTGCTCTCAGCAGACCGCAGACCCCCCAGCCCTGCGGTGAAGTTCCACAAGGGGATGTGAAGTTTCACCTTCACAAATGACGGAAGCTGTACTTGTGTGCTCCGCCCCCGTCCCTGTGTGTGCCCTTCCTCTCCAAGAGCACCCTAGTGCTGCGGTCAGAGATGCCCACCTGTGCAGCATGTGATAGCATCTTTTCAAAAACATATTTTACAAAAGCATCTTAGAACAAATGATTCATTAGATACCTTTGCAAAAAAAATGAAATTCAGCTTTAAAATATATGTATTTGTAATTTGGCAACACATTTTCAAAACGGAAAATATATTTCCTTTCACTTTGGATAACGATTTAATCAACTCGAGTAACCGAGTTTGCACAAATCCTGATTTCAATCAGAGCCAAATCACAGACACAACTACCTGAATGATGCCCATATGCACTTGTCATTTCTAAACAGATACAAATCTATAATAAAAACCAGCATTTTGAGTTAAAAAATAATTAAGGTTGAATTTTCTGCCAGAAGACATGGTAGTTCATCTTTGTTATGTGATTTCAGTGCATCATCGGTTTCAAAAGACTGGCTGTTTTCTACGTCCCTCACATAGACAATGGGGAGACTTACACGGAAAGCTGTAACATATGAAAGAAGTGGTGTAGACCCAGCACATTATGTAAATATTGGATATGTTCCTGCATTCTTCCCATTGACAGATGCAATCAATCTTTCATTAGGCTTATGCTGCGTAGCGTGAGGCAGTTACAGATGCAGGTTCTGCCAGTTTTAGAAAATCCTTTTACTTGGGCACTACTCAGAAAATAACATTAGTTGTATACTAGTAGGGGTATTTTAGCGCACACACCTAGCTGGAGCCCTGAGATGTTGTTTTATAATTGCAGCAAATGTACATGATCGTGCACTATTTGTGTGGACATAAGTAAGGTAATTCATGGTGCACACCCCTAATTACGACGCAACAAGATGGCGATGCCAAATTTCGACGGGTGCTCCGAGGTGCAATGTAAGGCCGTTTGCACGGGGGCATGAGTATTGATTTCACTCGTGTAGTTTGATTTAGCGCTGGGATGCCCAAGGGTAACCACGCGCGATACAAAACTCACTAATAATTTACCTCTCTCACTTTACATCTGTGCTTAGCAGGGGTGAGATTCTTGGAACACTTGGGTTGGGCCGGTAAATTGAAAGCAGTTTATTTATTTGGACAAACACAGGATCCCCACGTAGCATTTTCAAAGATGATAAAAGGTCAGCAGAGGTTTGAGCCTGAACATATTCAAAACATATTAAAACCAGATTAATATGTACAATTTCTTTATTAATCAAAAACACACTACAAGACATGAAAAGATGCCACTGAGAGCTTGCTTGTCACGGTTTGTTTATGGTTGACAAGTGACTCGGGCTTTGTCATTACTGCAGCGAGTTGGTTGTGGAGTGTGCATAAGGTTGGAAAGGAGCCGGTGGGGTGGTAGACAATATGTACTTACTGCTCAAAAACACAGAAAGTATTAGCAGCTACTCAGTGGTGGTTCTACAAATGGATATGCTATCTGACCTCTTGCACACTATTCATCTCAATTATTATAACCTCTGAAAAGCTGCATGTGTAATGTATGAATGTTGTTAGCATTTGCCATTCTTAGCTCATCTGTATAGATTCATAGAAACAAGGCTAAGGACTGCGTGACTCGGCCACTGCAGCTTGAATCAGCCATTGCCACCAGCACCATCCGTCAATTAGTGCACAAAACACAACTGCCCGACCAGAAAGTAACTCTCACACACTTAGCTCCCGCCCAGAACAGCTCGCACTGAAAACAAAGCCCACCACGAAGAATACACCACACCTCAAACATCTATCTCAATGACTACAGTTCATCAAACCGAGCACATCTAGTCATCCAATATCTAATGAGGGATCACTGACATAATATCGACCTCAAAAATATCGAGATAGCAAAATATCGAGTCTAAAATATCGAGGGACAAAATATCGACTGCCTATCTTCAAACAGGTAAGTACTAAAATATCGACTCCAAAATATCGACTTACAAAAATATAGACTGTCAAAATATCGATTTTTTTAAATGTCTTAAAATTAAGTTAAAACTAATATAATAATAAATATATTTAATATAAACTTAGAAATAATTATTAAATAAATGTAATATTAATAAATAATTAATATAAATAAAAAAAATGATATCACCAAAAATAATACATATATATATATTCACTGAAAAAACCATAGGTTATAGACCATATATAGTTAGGAATTAGCATTTAAAAAACCTTATTTTACTCACACAAAACCATTGAAATTCCATATATAGTTAGTTGCACTAACTATATATCGTGCACCCGCAATCCACTGCTGATCATGTCACATATTACATCATTCATGACATGGTCAGTGACATCACTGATGACATCACTGATGACATCTCAAATGACATCACTGATGACAACATCCAGTGACTGTATTTTTCTGTAAAGTTAAAATATGTCTTGAGTGGATGTATAAGTGTCTGGATGAAGGATTTAGTAGGTGCATGACTGACTGTATGAGTGAGTGATTAAATGTGTCTCACTGAATGCATGGGTTAGTGACTAAACTGTCTTAATTTGTGCATCATTATGTCTGTTGTTCTGTAAACTGCTGCATGTGTTGATCATTAGCTATACGAGAGGCTATATGTGTTATTAATTGGTTGCCCAAGTATTTCTATGGGAGATTGAGTTTGTGTGGGGGTGGCTGGAAGGTGTGAGACTCTATGCATAGATGTGTGAGCAGTTTATTCACTAGGTGTATGAGTTCAAGAGTGCATGTGGAAACAGCTACATGGGCAGTTGACTGTGTGCATGAGTGTATTGATGAGTGAATGGATATCTCAATGCTACATGTCATAGTAAGTACATATGTAAAACACAGTACATGTGAGAGTTGGCATATATAAATAACTGTGCATGAGAGCCACTGAATGAGTGAGTGGTTGTATCGATCATTGTGAACTTGTATCAGGGATTGTATAAGAGAGTAAATTTGTGTTAGTATATGTTTCAATAAGTAAGGTGTGTTTAACTGTATAGTTGAAGAAATGGAGGTGAGATTGTTTCTTTGCATGACTGACTGGGTGTGTGAGTAACTCCATGGATGAGTGGCAGTGTGTGAGTGTCTGTATACACTGAGTGTATCTAAGGTTATATTAGAGTCTGAAGAGGTTTATCGTATTAGCACAAGAATGATGTCAAATGAGATGTCATCAGTGATGTCATCAGTGATGTCATTTGAGATGTCATCAGTGATGTCATCAGTGATGTCACTGACCATGTCATGAATGATGTAATATGTGACATGATCAGCAGTGGATTGCGGGTGCACGATATATAGTTAGTGCAACTAACTATATATGGAATTTCAATGGTTTTGTGTGAGTAAAATAAGGTTTTTTAAATGCTAATTCCTAACTATATATGGTCTATAACCTATGGTTTTTTCAGTGAATTTTCAAGGTTTTGTAAATGCTAATTCCTAACTATATATGGTCTATAACCTATGGTTTTTTCAGTGAATTTTCAAGGTTTTGTAAATGCTAATTCCTAACTATATATGGTCCATAACCTATGGTTTTTTCTGTGAATTTCATTGGTTTTTTAACAGCTAATATCTGTAGCTGTAAAACGTATTCTTCTTTAAATCCAAAAATATATTTTATATGTTTATGAATAATTTTTTTTTTAAATATTTTTTTTTCTTCGTTCCCGCTTCGCAAATCGGGAAGCTTCCCGTTAGCTGACCTTGATGCCGCGAAATAGACCGCGAGCCGGTAAACGTTTCTTTACCGCAAGTGCCGCGTTACAAAACAACATCGTGACGCCTCCCGTCCGCATGACGTTTCACGTTGTCGCGTGATACGTCATATGACGTACTACGTTAGCGAACTGGTACGCGAAGCGAGTCGCAAAGCGCAGGTTTCTGGAAGCAAACCGGGAGGCCCTGCAAAGCGCTTAACGTAAACACAGCAAGTCATGTGACTTGGTAATAACACTTTTCATTGGTTCATTTCACTTTTGGTTTCCTAATGATGTAAGACTAGGTCATATAATCTAAAATGAACACTTTTGATTGGTTGAGAACTCTTGTTTTTCCCAAATGATGAAAATCCCTCCTTCTTTCCTCACTCTGACTTTCATCATTGTGAGAGAAAGACCCTTTGTGATCACTGAGCAATGGCTTCTTTAGTAGCTTCAGCTGGTGCTTCCCCACCACCTCCACCACATCCAAGGAAGAGTGGACCACCTGCTCAAGTTATAATTCAACAAGAAGAAGAAGAAGAGGAACAGGAGGACGAGCACGAAGAGAGGCAGTTTTTGCCTGAGCAGCCCAGGACGTCTCACCGGAAAGAAAACTTCATTTGGCAATTTTTTAAAATTCCCAAAGGTCAGAAAAAAGTAAATGCAAGATACGTAACTTGCCTTATATGTCAAGATAGACTGTCCAGAGGGACCGACAAAAAATACAGTTTCGGAAACTACACAATGCATCGCCATATGACTAGGTGGCATCCTAACAACTACAGTGCTGCACAGTTTCGGAACGACCTAGATAATCTCCCTATTATGGCCAGAAGATCTGTTGTACCGGAAGTAACGGGACCAGAGGGCAGGGAGATGGTGCCAAATATACAAATGAGATTTGGTGAAGTAAAACACACCTGCGTATTTTGCGATGGATTCATTTCCTACGGAGAAAGAAGCATCACTCTGATCAACAGAGCTATTGACTATCATATGCAAGTTTGTCCGAAACGCCCAAAATAATAAATACTTCTTTTTTTTGTTTTGTTGCTCCTGTTGAGCCCTTTACAATGAATCGTTTTCATTGCCCCCTCCAAGAAAAACCCAAAAAAATATAAAACTGTTCCGAAAAATTCAAAAACAGTAAAAAAATGTTCAGAAAAAAAAAAAAAAAAGTTCTTTTCAGAACTACCTCCCCGTTATTAAAAAATTGGTACAATATTTGGAACTGTGCCAACCTCTATTTCTCTTAGTTCGCTTCCTAGTTCGCTCGCCGGTACGCGAACTGGAAGCGAACCAAAAACAGTAAGTATAAGGGAGGGAAACACACACTTATGTTAAAATAAAGACAGCTATAGGGGAGTAAACTAGAGATACTATTACCCGTAATCCACTGCTGATGATGTCACATATTACATCATTCATGACATGCTCAGTGACATCATCAGCAGAGGATTGCGGGTTTTTTGACAACATGCCTTATCCACGGTTTAATAACGCTGCCTTTTGCTTTATATAAGTTTTCAAATTGTATGAAATATATACCAATAGGTCGTTATGAACCTTTAGGTAGTGCTTTTCTTCATGAGGTCTGGTCGCTTCCATACACATACAGATGTTTCAAAGATGATCAAGAAGTTTATCTGAATGGAGAGGAATGCACTGAGACGCCAGATCATTCACTAATGTGTAGGCACATACAGTTACACGGTTCATGCAACAAACACCGACCAAATATGGCTTGCGTGTTGCAAGGCACGCCAGTTCCTGCTATCATCCCCACGTTCAAGTTGTTGGAAAATGGTAGTTATTTGATGCTCAATAATGAAGATTGTTCTGAGTTAATTAAAAGTATTCCTTTTATCGTAACAGTAAGTGAACGGGTTATTTGCTGCAGAAATGTTCTATTTCCTCCCACACATGAACATAGGGAGTTTTCAATCTGGCCACAAATACCAACCTTGGGACACGTTTCAACGGCATGGCAAGAATAAGAGCTCTTTTGTCTCAGAGAGAGGTGGCCTTGAGTTCGGCCCGTGAAACTTTCGTACTTCACATAGCGAACACCCGTACAGAGGTGCACACCCTTTTCAATTAAGATTTGCCTTTCAATTTCAGCAACATGTTTCCGACTATCTTTAACGCATCCTCCACAAAGTCCCTGACACACTTTTTTAAAGTTGTTACCAGTGGCCTCGTGACTTCATTTGAGAAAATCTTTGGAGTCATCCCTACTTCCTTTCATTGTATTTTCTGCACTCTGGTTCGTGGATTGGCATTTTTACTTGCATTACCAGCGGACGCTCTTGTGCTTTTTTACATTTTTAAATATGGATGTCCCTCCTATGCAACCTCCGACCCTGCAGCTGCTGACACTGTTCCGCAATCGCATGCTAGAATATTATGGCACAATGCCGTTGGCGATATTAAGCACGGCATATGGATTATCTTTTCGGTTCTCCTACTTCACCTGTATCCAGCCTGTATTTCACTGCCTGACCTGTGATTTCGATTGGGCCATTGATTTGTGTCTCTGCGGACCGGTTTCTCCTGACGTCGACTTTAATCAGCTGATGACTCCTATCATTACTCACGAGTTGGTTTGTCCTGGCGAAAGGATTATGGCTGTGGCATTGATGCATGGACTACTTGGTCCCTGGAATTTACTGGCGGCAGCACAGTCTTTCTTGGAACAGAGCTTTCTTGAAAACCCACCGAGCTGTCCTCTGATGGTGATAGAGGATCCGGTGCTGGGAGAGCACGTATGTTCTTTTCCGCTTTTAAATTGGATGGCTGAACTGTTTTCGGATGAAGACGGTGACTTCCTATTGGAGGCTGTTGCAGCTTATTTTGCATACACAGTTATGTCATAGACCTTTTTCATGTTTGATATGCTGAGTACTAGCATTTCATTGACAATTCATTGACTTATTTGTCAAATTTTATTATTTACCTTGCCTATTGGCTTAAGACTCGATAAAGTACTTGGCTGTTTTATTTTTCTTTAGCATTAAATGTTCCTAGTTTTTAATGCTTTACCTTTGCGGACCGTCCACATATAAACTTGCAATCTGCTCTCATGAGATGGCACTTCTATTATCTTATTCAGTTCGTTTCCGGATCATGAGGAGGTGTCATCTAGGTCCTGGATATCTTTACACCGTGTTAAGTTAGCATGGGCTCATTACCGGTTTAAACGCCATTTTTCCTTTTTTGCAACTTCTGCACACGACACTTAGTTGTTGCTTTAGCTTTCCACCTAGTAGTTCATCGTGGTTTACATGAGAATAATATGTTATTGGTCTACTATCTGCTTTACTTGTTAAACTATATCTGTACAGCGAGTGCTAAAGTTTCAAGAACAACACGATACAGAATTGTTATGAGGTCTGATCTCCACGACTTCATACTCATAACATAAGTGCAACTTCTGCCAATTCTGGGCATGAGGCGGGTTTTATATTGCTTTGCCGAACACACATACACAACAGTTGATGCGGTTCACATGAAGAGAGAGCTGGTGTATGCTGATGTGATTCCTTCAAATCTAAGACACTAAAGTATGGGCACGCCCTAAACCAACACAAAGAGACCTTCTTAGCAAATAATATAATATGTGTATTAGGGAGGGTGAGATATAAGCAGCCGCGGGCCGTGGAGGGAGTTACGATGGGGCAGGGAGGCGGGGAGGGGGAGAAGCAGGGTGGAGCCCTCTCTACCTTGCCCCTCCCCCTCCCCGCCTCCCTGCCCCACCGTAACTCCCTCCACGGCCCGCGGCTGCTTATAAGTGTTGCTAACTCTTATTCATTTACAGCATGTTAACATACTGTCACCATTCGCTTTTTATGTACTAGTAACTATGCTGGTAATTTTGCTACTGATAATATGTGTACTTGTATTCTCCACCCTGCTTCTCCCCCTCCCCGCCTCCCTGCCTCACCGTAACTCCCTCCACGGCCCGCGGCTGCTTATAAGTGTTGCTAACTCTTATTCATTTACAGCATGTTAACATACTATCACCATTCACTTTTTATGTACTAGTAACTATGCTGGTAATTTTGCTACTGATAATATGTGTACTTTTATTATCTAAGGTACTACGCCTGAGAAGACGGCATTAGTAAATAAACATTTCAAATACACATCTGTTCTTCTTAACTCCATTTTCTGGTTTCTAAGAAATCTATAACGACCGACTGTTCATGAGTTCCACGTATCCTGAGGTACTATAAGTTCATATTCTGGATTGTCTAAACATTGAGAGTTTGTTATATCCAATGTGACACTGTACCTAGCTTGCTAAGGAGTTTTTGATTACTAACGTGAGTTTTGGGACACCCTAATTCGCCGAGGTTCCAATCCTCTGTCCACAGTTCTGTGTGAGAACAGAAACCCTGCGACAGGGGCACCCCCGACCCTTGCTGGAGCTTCATCACACTTGCGATACAACTCCAGCAATGCATTCGCCGAGGTTCCAATCCTCTGTCCACAGTTCTGTGTGAGAACAGAAACCCTGCGACAGGGGCACCCCCGACCCTTGCTGGAGCTTCATCACACTTGCGATACAACTCCAGCAATGCGCCACCTTTACGGCACAGATACATCACGCATCTGTGCTGTTTTTGCCCCATGATGCGCCGCATTGTAAATGCAGCACACCATAGGTGACGGAACAGCGGCACAGAATGACTAACACATCCCTGGTGATGCGCCAGTCATCATAAATGTATCCCTATGCTTCTTATCTTGTTAGAGATGAACCGCCATATATATCATCAAAGTTTTTTGCATTTCCTAAATAGCGAACTTTAAGGAATAAATAGCGATTCTTTACCATTCCTAGTTTGCGATGAGCTATTTGCTAAATAGCCGAATGTAGCCCAATGAAGCCCAATGTAGCCCAATGTAGCCCAAAGATGGCCGCCAGACACACAAAAAAACAAATGTAGCCCAAATATCAGCCAGATGTAGCCCAACTATAGCCCAGTGACAGAATGACCAATCAGCTTCGCAAACCTCCGTTACGCGAAGCGGAGCGCTGTTACAGATATATATCTTTTTTTGAACGTTAATTTCTCAAAATCCACTGGAGCACATATATTGAGACCTAGCAAAGGCACATCGGGCTACCAGTCCCTACAATTTTACCAAGTTTCGTGCAAATCCATTCAGCCGTTCGATTATTATTATTATTTTTTTTTTTGCCCCGCGGGGCCCTTTTAAAACCTCCACATCAAACCTAGGGGGTCAGCGAGGATCTACTATGCCCCCTTATAGTTATTTCCCCCTTTGTTTTGACCTCCTCTTGTCTCTCGATCCTACCGAGAGACAAGATGGCGGCCGCTACGGACTGTTTGGAATGTTGACAGACGCCGGAGAACCAATCAGCTTCGCTTCACAAAGCTCCGTTGCGCGAAAAGTCCGCGAACCAGTGCGCTGCCCGGTCCGCTGTTACAGATATATATCTTTTTTTAAACGTTAATTTCTCAAAATCCACTGGAGCACATATATTGAGACCTACAAAAGGCACATCGGGCTACCAGTCCCTACAATTTTGCCAAGTTTCGTGCAAATCCATTCAGCCGTTCGGGCTAAAAGTGAGGCCAACCGCCCTATGGAAAACTCAATGTTAAAAACACGTTTTGGGACCCCCCTTTTTTCTCGGCCCCCACTGGACGAACCCCCCCCCCAAATTTTCAAGGGCTGCTCAGAAACAAAATGTGCCATTTTCCTGAAAATTTCAGCCAATTCCGTCCACAAACGCCAAAGTTATTAGACATAGAATTTTCAAAAAACCCATAGAGAAAAAATCCTAACTATATATACCTACTGGCGACCGCCAGTAGGTAATATATATATATATATATATATATAAAAACATATTATTAAATAAACATATATAACATTTTTACCGTAGCATAGCAAAATGTTTAAAATTTATTGTTACAACTATAGTGAGTTCAACAGTAGCAAAAGCGTTGGATAGTGTAGGGGTAAAATGTACTATTCCCACTCCAGTGGGTGCAACAGTAGGGAAAGCGCTGGATAGCGTAGGGGTTAAAATTACTATTCCCACTCCAGTGGGTGCAACAGTAGGGAAAGCGTTGGATAGCGTAGGGGTAAAAATTACTATTCCCACTCCAGTGAGTGCAACAGTAGGGAAAGCGCTGGATAGCGTAGGGGTTAAAATTACTATTCCCACATCTGGTTTTGAAAAAAAAAATTACTATTCCCACTCCAGTGGGTGCAACAGTAGGGAAAGCGCTGGATAGCGTAGGGGTTCAAATTACTATTCCCACTCCAGTGGGTGCAACAGTAGGGAAAGCGCTGGATAGCGTAGGGGTTAAAATTACTATTCCCACTCCAGTGGGTGCAACAGTAGGGAAAGCGCTGGATAGCGTAGGGGTTAAAATTACTATTCCCACTCCAGTGGGTGCAACAGTAGGGAAAGCGCTGGATAGCGTAGGGGTTAAAATTACTATTCCCACTTCAGTGGGTGCAACAGTAGGGAAAGCGCTGGATAGCGTAGGGGTTAAAATTACTATTCCCACTCCAGTGGGTGCAACAGTAGGGAAAGCGCTGGATAGCGTAGGGGTTAAAATTACTATTCCCACTCCAGTGGGTGCAACAGTAGGGAAAGCGCTGGATAGCGTAGGGGTTAAAATTACTATTCCCACTCCAGTGCGTGCAACAGTAGGGAAAGCGCTGGATAGCGTAGGGGTAAAGATTACTATTCCCACTCCTGTGAGTGCAACAGTAGGGAAAGCGCTGGATAGCGTAGGGGTAAAAATTACTATTCCCACTCCAGTGGGTGCAACAGTAGGGAAAGCGTTGGATAGCGTAGGGGTTAAAATTACTATTCCAACTCCAGTAAGTGCAACAGTAGCAAAAGGAAAAAAAACATAAATAAATATAAATATTAGAAATATTATTACCAATTAAATTTAATTTCCAATACCAATTACTTTTATTTACTAAGTACATTTTATTTAATGGTCAATTATTAATTAACAAATTTAATTAATTAACATATTTAATTAGTTATTATTAAATTACTTCCCACCCTATCCCCCTATAAACTCACAACCCACTACAGAAATTAATTTACTAAATATTATTTATTTATTAATTAAATATTTATAACTAATTACCAATTATATTTTAATTATTTACCAAATAATAATTAATTAACAATTATTATTAATTTACATATCTAATTAATTAAAATTAAATTGCCTCCCACCCTTTTCCCCTATAAACCCACAACCCGCTACAAAAAATAATTTAGTAAAAAAATAAGGATTTATCAATTATTCAATTATAATTATTTTTCAATTATTTTTTTATTATTTACCAATTAATAATTAACAATTATAATTATTTTACATATTTAATTTATTATATTTAAATTACTTCCCACCCTATTCCCCTATAAACCCACAACCCGCTACAGAAAATAATTTACGAAAATTTAATTATTGATCAATTAATCAATTATTATTAATTACCAATTATATTTTAATTAATTAACAATTAATAATTAATTAATAATTACTATTATATTACAGATTTATTTAATTATATTTAAATTACTTCCCACCCTATTCCCCTATAAACCCACAACCCGCTACAGATTTATATTACACAATTATTACAAATTATAAAACACTTACCTATTTTTCGATATTTTTGTTGTCTATATTCTATCTAGTCGATATTATGTCTAGTCTATATTTTTGATTCGATATTTTGGCTAATAATATCGATAGTAATCGATATTTTTGTAGTCTATATTATGTCTGGTCGATATTTTGTCTAGTCTATATTTTTATCTCGAGATTATGTCCAGTCGATATTTTTAGGTCGATATTATGTCTGTTCACCCTAATGGGTTCCTCTTCGGATTTGGGAAAGCCTATCAATCATGTCATCTGTGTCCTGGAAGAGGCAGGCCTCCGCAAAGCAATAACTGCATTCATCTAATCTGTATATGCACCTAGCCAGCCACGGCAGGGTCACCATGATAAAAAAAAAAACAATAATCTGCACTGCTGTCAGGTTCTGAATCATGGATATCGCGCCTGCCTAATATTGGGACTACGAGTCCCAGAAGCCTGAGCAGCGGGAAGGCGAAACTATTAAGTAGCGTGGGATCTGGAGGTCGAGTTGTATCGGATTGTTGCTGTGTCCGGTTTGGTTGGCGGTGCGGACGCCCGCTGAACTGTAGGAACCGTGGTGCTTCGCTGTGTTAGCGCGAAGACACGGATTATTGGTACGGACCCATTTCGGGGTCGAAGTTCACTTCGGTGGAGGAGAGGCGTGACGGCTGTTGCGTCTGGGTGAGACTGTGGTGCTTCGCTGCCTCGGTAGACGCGAAGACACGGCCCCCTCCCCCCAGGGATACTCCGCAGTAGCGAAGAAGCGCATCGGCTGCTGCGTGTTTGTTGCGCTGTGGTGCTTCACCGAGCTTAGCAAAGACACCCCCCCCCCCCTTGGAGCTTGTTGACAGCGGTTTAGCTGGACTGCTGAGACTACGGTGGATTACTGTGGTGTTTGGCTAATACTGGTGCGAAGACACAGACCACAGCGACTTTTTTTCTACGTGAGAGATTTCTCGTGGGGGAGTGCTTGTGACTATAAAGGAGACTGCTCGCTTCGAACTAAGGAGCCCATTATTGTGTTGACTCCGTTGGTGTGGGCTAAGGCGAGCAGGATCTCTTTTCCCGAGAGCCTCCTCGCTATCATTTCTTTTCTTTGCTTTCCGGGCTCTGGTGTATAACTTTGAATACTCGAGTTGCCTTCTGTGACTTTAACAGAACAGGGGGGAGTACGGTTGCTTGGTTGCTTAAGAGTCCTGACTGTTCCATAAGATCCTCTGAGCGTGTGTCATCGGTGGGTACTGAGAGAGGAAATACAGAGTGAGAGGAACTATGCGGAGTGTAGGGGAATAACGTTGTGCTTACGTTCCCATAGGAAACTCCCGGGGCGTTACGCAGGAGGAGGGCGACCGTGAGGTCATTACAGCGGGTTCTCTTAAGCAAGGTAGGATATCAGCAGTGTAAGCTGATAGAGTGAGACCGGGGCCCAGGAGTGATAGTAACAGGCTCTTTCTTTGTCTTTCAGATTGGCATCCCCCTGGCCGCACCATCCCGGCCATTTACATATTTTCCCTCGCCAGATCGCCTCTAAGCTTGGGGTGTCTAAGAGAGCCTAGCTTGGGGAGGTCTGGAGGTGGACTCTTTGAGCATCGCCCGGATCCCGAGGAGCGTGATTATTCCTGACATAATCCGATACCCACGAAAATGAGCTCTTCCTGGTCCGGGTGATTCCCAATATGGCGTCCTTGGAGGACGTACTACAAGCACTAGTGCTGGTACAGCAGGAACTGGCGGATTCCAAGGCAGAGACCGCGGCCTTGAGGGAAAGGATGGATAGACAGGCGCGTAACCCTTTCGACGCCTCCTCGTCTAATCCTCATATACACGTAACAGTTCCCCCACCAGTCCCTTTGGCCACACCGGAGAGGTATTCCGGGGATCCACACAAAATACAGGCCTTTCTCACGCAGATTGCCTTGCATTTTTCGTGTAGGCCAGCGTCCTTCCCTACCAATGTCTCTAGGGTCGCCTTTGCGATCTCGTATTTCACAGGGGATGCGGCCGATTGGGCGGTTCCGTTGGTTCGAAATGATCACCCTTTATTGTCTAACTGGGATGACTTTAGAAAGGAGTTTGAGAGGGTGTTCGACCGGCGGGCAACCACCTTTAGTGCAGATAAGGAACTATTGGAGCTTAGGCAGGGAAAAAGGAACTTGGTAGCTTACATGACGGCGTTCAACCGCCTGATCGCGGAGACCGCTTGGCCTGAGGAAAAGCGAATGTCCCTATACTACCAGGGGTTGTGTGACGAAATGAAGGACGTGCTGGCGCAAATAGATCCTCTGCCCACCTCCTGTGTCGATCTTATCAATCTTACGCTGAGACTAGACCATCGTATGTCTGCTAGACACGGGGGAGGCCGAAGGGGGGATAGGCCCTCTCCGGTAAAAGAACTTGACAACCGGTCTCAGATTGCCCCTAAGGAGGCTGGGCCCGAGCCGATGGACATAGGGGCCGTTAGAGCACCTTATCTAGGGCAGAAAGGGAGAGTCGGCGTGGTCAGGGCTTATGCCTCTACTGCGGCAAGAAAGGGCACTATGTCCGTGATTGTCCAGTAAAACCTAAGAAGAGAAATACCCATTTTCCTGACAAAAAGGTGGCTATAAGTGTGGTAGGAGACCTCGATGAGAAACTTCTGTCCTCCGGTGAGAGGAAGGAGGAAGCGCAGAAACCTGAGTGGCAGATACCCTCTTTGGCCATAGCGGAGCACAGAAATTCAGAAGCGCATATAGTAGTGAATATGCGCTTGGCGGTCCGCCAAACCAGTTATCCCGTCCGGTCCATGATAGATTCAGGAGCCACAGGGAATTTCATTGACCAGGGGTTGGTACAGCGGTTAGGGCTGACCTGTGTACGTAGTAAAAAACCCGAACCAGTATTGGCAGTGGATGGTACTCCCTTAAAGTCAGGCCCCATAATCGAACATACTGAGACATTGGAATTAACCTGTCCTGGGATTCCACACGATCATGTGGAGAACATAATACTTAATGTCATAGAGGCTCCGCAGTACGAAATCATACTGGGCATGCTGTGGCTGTGGCAACACAGACCTACCGTGGATTGGCGACAAAAGAACATCTTCTTCTAGTCCAGGGAATGCTTGCAGCAGTGTATGAGAGAGAATGAATCCATCGCTCTGACTCTTGCTCTGGTTCATCAGGTGGCCACGGCGGCCGAGAAGGAAATTGTGTTACTGGGGGAGTACATGGCCTTTCAGGACGTATTCAGCGAGATAAAGGCGGAATCTCTACCCCCGCATCGCGAATATGACTGCCGGATAGACCTGGTGGATGGGGCAGTCATACCTTCCTGCAGAGTCTATGCCCTTTCCGAACCCGAGAATAAACATTTGCGTGCCTATTTGGATCATTACAGCGCTTTAGGGTTCATACGACCTTCCCGCTCCCCAGCGGCCTCTCCACTTTTCTTTACGGCCAAAGCTAATGGGGAATTGAGAGCCTGTATAGACTATCGCCTCTTGAATCAGAATACAGTAAGAAACCGGTATCCGCTTCCACTCATCCCCGTGTTGCTGGACCAGGTGCGAGAAGCTACCATCTATACTCGCCTCGATTTACGAGGGGCATACCACCTGGTTCATTTTAGGCAGGGAGATGAGTGGAAGACGGCATTCAAGACGCGATATGGCCTGTACGAATATCTAGTCATGCCATTTGGGCTGTGTAACGCCCCAGCGGTGTTTCAATATTTCCTTGATGATGTACTGAAGGACTATCTGGACCGCATAGCGGTTGTGTATATAGATGATATACTCATCTATTCCACTTCCCCGGCTCAGCATGCTCATCATGTTTGTATGATTCTACAACGCTTGCAGGAAAACCACCTGTACTGCAAGTTAAGTAAATGCAAGTTCAGCGTGCGACAGGGGGAGTTCCTTGGGGTGATCCTGAGTCCCCAGGGGTTTAGTATGGCAGAGAGGAAAGTAGCAGCGGTGCAGGAGTGGCCGATCCCTAAGAACGTGAAAGATGTACAAAGATTCCTTGGTTTCGCTAACTTTTATAGGCGTTTCATCGCACATTTTTCTCAGTTGGCAACCCCCATTACCAGGCTTCTGAGAAAAGGGGTCCCCTTTGTGTGGACCACGGAGACAACCGAAGCTTTTTCGCAGCTCAAGGAGGCGTTCTGTTCAGCACCTGTACTACGCCATCCTCAGGTCGAGGTCCCATTTATTGTTGAGGCAGACACATCTGATCTGGCTATAGGTGCGATTCTGTCACAGAGGGAACGAGAGACCGGCCAACTACATCCAGTGGCCTTTCTGTCTAAAAAGCTAAATCAAGCGGAGGTCAACTATACTGTGGCAGAAAAGGAACTCCTGGCGATTAAGCGAGCCTTTCAGGAATGGAGACAGTACCTGTGGGGGGCTCAACATCCTGTCACGGTATATACGGACCATCTCAATCTACAGTACATGAAGACCGCCCAGCACTTATCGCAAAGGCAAATGCGATGGACTTTGTTTTTTGCGGAATACAACTTCGTAATAACTTTCCGTCCAGGCGTCGATAATCGGAAAGCGGATTCCCTGTCCAGACAAAGCGAGGAAGACCGTACCCGTATGGTTGCTCCTGAGGCTATTGTCCCCCCTGAAAAGGTGGTGTGTGGGGTCACGGTGGATGACTTTCTGAATCAAGTGAAGAATCATAGGACCTTAGCCCAATGGCAGGAATGGGTTACGAAGGATCAACATCGTTCCTTACAGCATGGGGTGCCTTTATTTCGCAATCGGCTGTATTTGCCGAGGCACGAGATTCGCCAGAAAGATTTTAACTGGTGCCACAATGCGGTATTGGCAGGACATCCCGGATACACGAAGACGCTGTCTTCTTTGCAATGGTCCTTCTGGTGGGAAAATATGGCTAAAGATGTAAAAATCTGGGTTTCCCAATGCGACACTTGTGCTAGAGCCAAGGGGGGTACCAGCAAAGCAAAGGGGATGTTGTTACCGTTACCCACGCCTTCCAGCCCAGGGCAAACCATCGGTCTGGATTTCGTGGTGGGGTTACCCATGGACCAAGGGTGTAACGCCATACTGGTAGTGGTGGATAGTCTGACAAAAGCTGGACATTTCCTTCCCTGTAAAAACTTACCAACTGCTGCCCTAACAGCCCAAAGGTTGCTACAACAAGTGGTTCGGTTACACGGACTACCCAAGGTCATAGTGTCGGACAGGGGACTGCAATTCGTTGCTCGGTTTTGGAAGGCATGGTGTAAAGCATTACGAGTGGAAGTGGCTTTGTCCACGAGCTTCCACCCACAGACCGACGGGCAGACCGAAAGGTTAAATCAGACTCTCAAGAAATACCTGAGATGTTATGCAAAGGAGGCATCAGAATCATGGGTCTCGCTGTTGTGGCTGGCGGAGCTCACATACAATAACTCCTGGCACAGTTCTATTAAGGAAACTCCATTCAGAGCGATTACCGGGTATCACGCCAACACATTGCCCTTGACAATACCTCGGGAAGTTTCGAACCATCCATCCGTACATGCTCAGGTCAAGGACTTGTTGAGGATTCACAAACCTATACAGGCGGAGTTGGTGCTGTCTAAAATCACCTATAAAAAGTGGGCTGATCTCCATCGGCAGACCAGGCCCCAGTATCAGGTGGGGGACAGGGTGTGGTTGTCCACAAAGAATATCAGGTTCAAATATCGGAGCGTGTTCCATCCTCGCTTTATTGGACCTCATGAGGTTGTCCGCCAAGTAAATCCGGTGGCGTATCGATTGAAGTTGCCTGCCTCCCTACGGATTCATCCGGTCTTCCATTGCAACTTGCTGAAGCCAGCCAGTGGTCGTCGGCGCCTGGCAGTGCCTCCTGTAGTGCGGGACGGTCAGCTGGAGTAAGAGGTACATAAGATCCTGGATTCTCGGCTTCGCCAGGGCCAACTGTGGTACCTTGTTTCCTGGAAGGGGTACGCTTCGGAGGAGGATTCCTGGGAGCCAAGTTCGGGAGTGCATGCTCCAAGGGCGGTGCGTTCCTTCCATGCTCGCTGCCCCGGTAAACCTGGTCCTAGGAGGCGCGTGGGAGGAGGACGTACTGTCAGGTTCTGAATCATGGATATCGCGCCTGCCTAATATTGGGACTATGAGTCCCAGAAGCCTGAGCGGCATGGGATCTGGAGGTCGAGTTGTATCGGATTGTTGCTGTGTCCGGTTTGGTTGGCGGTGCGGACGCCCGCTGCACTGTAGGAACCGTGGTGCTTCGCTGTGTTAGCGCGAAGACATGGATTATTGGTACGGACCCATTTCGGGGTCGAAGTTCACTTCGGTGGAGGAGAGGCGTGACGGCTGTTGCGTCTGGGTGAGACTGTGGTGCTACGCTGCCTCGGTAGATGCGAAGGCACGGCCCCCTCCCCCCAGGGATACTCCACGGTAGCGAAGAAGCGCATCGGCTGCTGCGTGTTTGTTGCGCTGTGCTGTGGAGCTTCGCCGAGCTTAGCGAAGACACGCCCCCCCCTTGGAGCTTGTTGACAGTGGTTTTGCTGGACTGCTGAGACTACGGTGGATTACTGTGGTGCTTCGCTAATACTGGTGCGAAGACACAGACCACGGCGGCTTTTGTTCTACGTGAGAGATTTCTCGTGGGGGAGTGCTTGTGACTATAAAGGAGACTGCTCGCTTCGAACTAAGGAGCTCATTGTTGTGTTGACTCCGTTGGTGTGGGGTAAGGCGAGCAGGATCTCTTTTTCCGAGAGCCTCCTCGTTATCATTTCTTTTCTTTGCTTTCCGGGCTCTGGTGTATAACTTTGAATACTCGAGTTGCCTTCTGTGACTTTAACAGAACAGGGGGAGTACGGTTGCTTGGTTGCTTAAGAGTCCTGACTGTTCCATAAGATCCTCTGAGCGTATGTCATCGGAGGGTACTGAGAGAGGAAATACAGAGTGAGAGGAACTATGCGGAGTGTAGGGGAATAACGTTGTGCTTATGTTCCCATAGGAAACTCCCGGGGCGTTACACAGGAGGAGGGCGACCGTGAGTTCATTACAGCGGGTTCTCTTAAGCAAGGTAGGATATCAGCAGTGTAAGCTGATAGAGTTAGACCGGGGCCCAGGAGTGATAGTAACAGGCTCTTTCTTTGTCTTTCAGATTGGCATCCCCCTGGCTGCACCATCTCGGCCATTTACATATTTTCCCTCGCCAGATCGCCTCTAAGCTTGGGGTGTCTAAGAGAGCCTAGCTTTGGGAGGTCTGGAGGTGGACCCTTGGAGCATCGCCCGGATCCCGAGGAGCGTGATTATTCCTGACAACTGCAGCTCGACAAATTACTTTGCAAAGACAGGCGTTTCTTTACTCTTTGGGGCGGCGTGTTCTCCGGAATGCGAGGTTACTGTTTATGGCTCGGGCGTTACTACAAAGTGATATTCATTAGAATAACCTTCACTTACAGTGAAGGTTATTCTAATGAATAGCAGCGCTCGGCAGCAGTACACAAGACAGGCGATGCTCACAGCTGCCACTTTGCCCACCACTGCAGCTTTCACAAATTCCATGCGAGTCAATGTCAAATGTATAATGTTCAACAACTGGGAAAATTCAACCTAAGCATTTTGCAGCGACGGTAACAATCCTCACTTGGTCTAGAGAATGATCAAATGTTCCAGAAACATTGTCAATCCATCATACGGCGGGCACGAACAAGCCCGACCTATAAATAAGCATTGTATTCTATTCAGCTGAATTTATTGTAAAATAAGACGTCTGAATACTGTGCGGTATATTCGAACTGGTTTAAAGTAATTGCTCCTTACTGGTCGGATACCACAGTATGGCCCGTACTACTAGCATAATTTTCAAATGTAAATGAGACTAGTACGGTACTAGTCTCATTTACATTTGAAAATTATGAAGAGCAAAGGACTGAGACCACGTGTTGCATTGACCCAACAATGAATGGCAGACACAGCGCAGTTTATTTCCTTCCCTTGTACAGCACAACTGGCACATATCATCTACCCCACACTTTTTTTTTTAACTAATCAATGCTTAGATTGTAAACAAAAAAAGTGGTTGGCCTATACCTATTGCTGGGGTTCTGATAGGCTCAGCGAACGTATGTCAACGGGGGGATTGATTGAACATTATTATATATATAATATGCACACACCTTGCGCCGCTCGCCACTGTAGTGTAGCCAGTCAGTGTCACACACAGTCACTCACTGTCTGTCACAGTCTCGATGATCTCGAACGATCTCACTCGAGTGACAGTCCACTGCACGTGCTCTCCTGCAGAGAGGAAGAGGAAGGGTGACTGGCCGTGGGCCGTCCCGATTTGCCCTGCAACTGCAGAATGTCCAATCACTGAATGGCTTAAAACTAAGCCATTACAGTGATTGGGCATTCCCCCACGTTGGACGCTCCCACCCCCGCGGTGCAAGACTAGACTGGCAACCGCACACCACTACATGCTGCTGCAGCAGCCAATCCTGACGCTGCTCTCTTTAGAGGAGAACTGCTCTCTGAAGAGAGCAGCATCAGGATTGGAGTGAGCAGGAAAAAAAACTTCACCCGTTTTCGAACCACTGGGGTCTGTAGCAGCGGACAAACCCCGTACTCAGCCATGCTTGCTTTTGAAAGGCCACAGGGTACTGTCTGCAGAAAAGGCAGCCGGTCAAACCCCACATGCGCAGTGCGCACTCACTGTACCAGGCCAGCCCCGCAGCCCATAGTAACGTACGTGAGTCAGTGTGCAGGCCAGGCTCAGGCTGGTTGTCACGTGATGAGATGACGTGGCGCCTCAGGGCGATCGAGCACAGCTTAAATTAATAATACAGGTCAGGAAGGTGAGACTGAGAACTACTTGTATTTTAATAAATTAATTGCCCAATAATTATTAGTGGGGCAACACCCCACCGCCCAAATGGTAAAACCGCCACTGTACAAATTGCCGGTGAAAGTGAACAACCACTTACCGTTGGTCTCAGCTGCGTCTCGGCTCCATGGCCATGTCCGACTCACCATAGTGGATAGGCTCTAGAGAGACGAGCATGATGCAGACCGGATCCCTGGAAGCTGGATCAGAGGAATCTAGTGAGTGGCTTCCCCCTCCTACATTACCAACTGATGTACTGAATCCGGGGCCTCTAAGACTGTGATCCCATCACGGGCGGCTGACGACTGCTCCATGGGCACCCCTGCTACCCTGCTCGTGAGTCCCACACCGGCCTTTGTGCTCACTCGCTGGTTCTAGGGAGTGGGGGGCAGGAGCTGCAGAGGTGGCAGACTGCTACCTGCATTGCAAATTGACCACACTGATTTTTTAGGCATGGGTCTAGGGTCAGTGAGACACTCGATCCCCTGGAGTTAATTAATTCATCCTGGTTGATTTTCTTGGCAGACTGACCCTGATCAGCCGGCCCTCAAGGCCTATACCACCATTTTACAAACCCACTTCAGTTCATTATCAGAAAATGGTACCCCCCCTCATCAGAAGGGCACCAAAATCAAAAGAGGACTAGCAACTTCCTCCATTTAAACCCAATAATGTGACTGCCATCTTTGACTGCCTTAACCTCTTGGTTATTAGGGAAAGAAGGGGAGATGCGATAAGATAATGAAGAAGGAAGGAATCTAGAAGCGACATGAATAATTGAAGGAAATAACTAGGATGAGAGAGTTTTATATATTTATATATATAAAAAATCTTGGAGTGTCAATCTATCACTCCCCCACCTCCTTTCTCCCTTCCTTTTCCTGGGCGCTTTCCTTCCCCATTCACATAATGGAATCAAATCTAGTGCCTGCTGGTCTCCATGCCTTCGATATTAACTATTGTCCTAACCTATCAAAAAATGCTGCTAAAAAGCAAAAACAGCTACTACGAATCTGCCCTGAAATACTTTTCTCAGATGTATACTTTTGCTCCATCAAGGGTAAACTAACCAATGACCTCATTTTCTACTCCAGAAAATGTGCGAGCTGGAGGATTGTATTTCTCTCCACGCTTGTATCACCGGCACCAAGAAAATTCCATACTTTCTGCTTCATCTTCACTCTTCTTCAATGCGTCCACCACTATATTCCTCTACAACAATGGTATTATCTTAATCCAAGCCTCAAATGACAATGTAACTATAATGGATAAGATCTTCCCTATCATCAAGAAAGCTGTGAATAATGAGAACTCTCATCCCCCTTCATTTCACCCTGATGGCCTTGATCCTAATTTCACACCTTAAATTACATCTTGGGTGTCTCCACCACTAACTAGCTCTCCCCAGACCGTATACGATCTCTACCCCAAACAGTCCCCTGTCTCAGCATCACCAGAGCCTTCACTCACAACAGGTCCTTCGTACCAAGCGGTTAGTTGCCCTGTAGGGCACACTGTCCCCAGGCCCCCATTCTGTTAAACCAGAGATCCATCACCACTGTAAACTCTCCCGCCCATCTGCTCTCTCTCCCTCCCAAGTTACTATCCTATAAGCCTCATCCAAGCTAGCCATCAGCCTATACCATGGTTAAGAATCCACCACCCTTGGACCCTATACCACACAACTCAAGCATACTTCAAGCAACAGCGTTCACGCGCAGCGATCGCGCCCAATCCGCGCCGAAGGTGCGCCAAAGGTAAGCCCGTCTACGCCCGTCCGCGCCTGGACCGCGCCCAGCGCCAGACCCCCTGCCCCTCGCGCTGCCCAGCCCTCCCGCATTACCTACGATGCCGCCACCCTCCTAGCCCTTAACCCCGGTCGCGCCCCCAACTGCGTCCAAGCCGCCCCTGGACAAACCCATGGACCTTTCTCCTGCTTCTCCTGCAAATTCAGCGGCACCGACAACATCTCCGATACGACCACACCACAGATTCCCGACCCCAACCACCTACAATGCATCCTTCTCAACACCCGATCAGTCCACAGGCACGCCATTGACCTTTGGAATCTACTAGACACCACTTCTCCGGACATCGCCTTCCTCACGGAAACATGGATGAATGCTTCCTCCGCACCAGACATCACCATTGCCATCCCGGAAGACTATAAGATCACTCGCAAAGACCGTACCAGCCACACAGGAGGAGGAATCGCTATCGTCCATAAGAAATCAATCCGCATATCAACCAGCTCCGACGCCAACCTCGCCAACTCCGAACACCTTCACTTCCAGATCCACATCGATCCCAAAACCACACTCAGAGGCACCCTCCTCTACAGACCACCAGGACCCCGCGCTAAATTCAGTGAAGACATCACGGACTTCATCACCCCACACGCGCTCCCCTCCAAAGACTACATCCTTCTGGGAGACCTCAACTTTCACCTTGAAAAGATCAACGACCGCAACACCGCCACCCTCGTGGACAACCTCGCCAACCTCGGACTTAAACAACTAGTCACTTCCCCCACCCACATCGCAGGTCACACACTCGACCCCATCTTCACATCCAGCAACCATGTCTCCTTCAGCCACACTACGGACCTCCTCTGGACTGACCACAGCTGCGTTCACTTCACCTACAACAAACCAAAACCCAACACCCACCTCCAACCCACCCTGCAAAGGAACTGGAACAAAATCACCACGGACCAAATCTCCGCATCGCTCCTTCAAAACACCCCAGCCCTCTCTTCTAACGCTAACGAAGCCGCCGCCAACCTCACCCTATGGTTATCCAACACCGCTGACACCTTAGCACCACTGAAAAAACGTCTAAACAAACCTGGCAGCAAGAAGGCCTCATGGTTCAACGATGATCTCAAGAAGTCCAAGAAACTCTGCCGCTCCCTTGAAAAGGCCTGGAAGAAAGACCCAACCACCAGCACCAAGGACGCCTTCAAAAACGCCACCCGCACTCACCACCAACTAATCCGAAAAGCCAAGAAAACAGCATTCAAGGATCGACTTGACAACAACGCTCACAACAGCAAGGAACTTTTCAACATCGTCAAGGAATTTTCCAATCCCTCGGCCAATTCCAACGACATCACCCCCTCTCAAACCCTCTGCGACTCCCTAGCCTCATTTTTCCACAACAAGATTGCAGACATCCACAACAGCTTTGACAACCAACCCGGAAACCAACCCACCCTTCCATTTGCTGATCATCTTCCCCCCGTGAACACCCTTAACGACTGGAACCCAATCTCCACTGAGGACACCATCCGCTTGATGAATTCCATCCACTCAGGATCCCCCACAGACCCATGTCCTCACCACATCTTCAACAAAGCAGACTCCGTCATAGCACCGCACCTCCGAGACGTCATCAACTGCTCCTTCAACTCCGCCACCTTCCCGGAAGACTGGAAACATGCTGAACTCACCGCCCTTCTGAAAAAACCCACAGCGGACCCCACCGAACTCAAAAATTACCGACCCATCTCGCTTCTTCCATTCACGGCCAAAGTCATCGAGAAAGCTGTCAACAACCAGCTCGCCGCCTTCCTCGAAGCCAACAAATCCCTCGACCCCTCACTATCTGGCTTCAGAGCAAAACACAGCACTGAGACCGCCCTCATCGCAGCAACAGACGACATTCGAACTCTACTGGACAATGGAGACACAGTCGCCCTCATCCTCCTCGACCTCTCTGCAGCATTCGACACAGTCTGCCACAGCACCCTTTTACAACGCCTCAATAACATCGGAATCCAAGGAAAAGCACTTGAATGGATCACCTCGTTCCTCACCGGAAGAACCCAGAGAGTCCGCCTTCCACCATTCAAGTCCGAGGCCTCTGAAGTCATCTGCGGCGTACCACAAGGATCCTCACTCAGTCCCACCCTCTTCAACGTATACATGAGCCCCCTCGCGGCCATAGTACGCCAACACAACCTCAACATCATCTCGTACGCGGATGACACTCAACTGATTCTTTCCCTCACCAATGACCCCAGCACCGCCAAAAATAACCTACACGAAGGAATGAAAGAAGTTGCCGAATGGATGAAACTAAGCCGTCTGAAACTGAACTCAGACAAAACAGAAGTCCTCATCTTAGGTACATCCCCCTCGGCATGGGACGACTCCTGGTGGCCGGAAGCCCTCGGAAAAGCACCTATCCCGACTGACCACGCACGGAACCTAGGCATCATCCTGGATTCTTCACTCTCAATGAACAGACAAGTCAGCGCCGTATCCTCTTCCTGCTTCAACATTCTTCGCATGCTCAGAAAAACATTTCGCTGGATCCCCTCCAAAACAAGGAAAACAGTCACCCACGCTCTGGTCACGAGCCGACTCGACTACGGAAACACCCTCTACGCAGGTACTACCGCAAAACTCCAGAAGAAACTCCAACGAATCCAAAACACCTCAGCAAGACTCATATTAGACATCCCACGCAACGAACACATCTCTGGTCACCTTAAAGACCTCCACTGGCTACCCGTCAATAAGAGGATCACTTTCCGACTGCTTACCCACGCACACAAATCACTCTACGACATCGGTCCAGAATGCCTCAACTCACGACTGTCCTTCTACACCCCCTCCCGCCAACTACGTTCTTCCAGCCAAGCCCTCGCCACTGTACCTCGCATCAACAAGACCACCATGGGAGGCAGATCCTTTTCATACCTGGCTGCTAAAACATGGAACTCACTCCCCGCTAACCTTCGCCTTACCCAGAACCACCTAGCATTCAGAAAGCAACTTAAAACGTGGATATTTGACAGGTAATCCTCCTCCCCCTTCCTAAGCGCCTTGAAACCCTCCGGGTATGTAGTGCGCTATATAAATTCTCTGACTTGACTTGACTTGACTTTCATTGCTATCATCCTAGCCGCACCCCTCATGCCCCCCCTCCCTCCTCCCAACCTTGACTCCCTTCTCCCCTCAGATTAGCCCCCCTCAAGAACGCCTTGTCTCAAACACTCTCCCGGACCATAATAACACTGTATCAGATCAACCGGCTCTCCCTCGAGAACTCTTCCCCCGACCGGAACTCTCACAGAAAACCCTATCCAACTGTCACCACACTGATTTGGAAGCTTGCCTCAATGAGATCTCGACCTATCTGTGCCTCCTCATGGATATCCTCCAGAAACTGACAGCCACCACTATCGAGCAACTTCCCATGTTCAGACACACTAGTACACTAGGGTCAAGGTCTACATTTAAAGACCCCCCATATATCTGGTGCATACGCTTGAGTCATCAGGGGGATGCAGCCATTCACGACGCGCTAACTCTTTATTACTGAAAGCACTAATCTTCCAAAAAAGAAAACAAGCTATAGAGCCTTCTCGGTCTTCTATCCGAAGATTTAGAACTCTCTGCCACCGGAAAGCCGTCTAATCTCATCTACCTCCTCATTCAAATATGAAGTGAAAACGATACTAATGAATATGTTTTTGCCCTACGATACAGTATGTTTTATTGTTTATCTATAGCGTGTTACTCCGATGCTCTGACTATCCTCTACTCCTATGTGCAACTATGGACCCCAGCCTTAGCATGCTACTACCACATTTTTGGAGGATTTTTTGTTCCTACGTTTGTATCCCTAATATCCTATGATGTGAAGCGCTCTGATACCCTCTTGGGTATTGTTTGCGCTATACAAAGCATTATAAATAAATGAATAGAATTGCTAACGCATATTACAATAGGCCCTGTGATAGGAGGGTCAAATAACCCTAGGTTTTAACGGTCTCACACACTATCCCTGGGCTAAACTGTGAAACCACAAATAACCTCTCTTTACTCTCAATCAATATTTCTCAACAGTTTCCTATTTAATATGGATGAAACAAATGTATGGGCCCTCACTTTGATCAGTAGTGTAGTAGTATAAATAAACAGTGAAGGGGTTTGAGTCTCAGTAACGACGCCAAAAACTCCTGTGATTCTGGGCAAATCACTTAATCTCCCCGTGCCTAAAATGAAAGTGTGTCCTCATGTAACGTAACTGGAAAATATGTAAAGCACTCTGATACCTGATTCGGTTCGGGTCTAGTTCGCGCTATATAAAACTCTGCCAAAAAAAAGTATACACCACTATAGTCTAAGTATTTGTATTTGTATTAATATGAAGATGCAAGATTACAGTCATCAGCCTCAACTGAGTAGTCCACTCTGCCTGAGAAAAGAAGATCACAAGTCTTCAGTAGGATCAGTAGGACCTGCTGTAGGTAGGGAGCCTCAGCGTGCGGTCACACATGTCAACATCATGAATAGAGAACTGATGGGTGCAGAGGATCAGCTGGGTCAGATAATTAAACTTCTAAAGGCCTAGAACGATCTCATGAGGCTCAGAATGAAATCCAGGCAGTACAAAATGATCTTTTGAACCATCGACTGGTGTGGTGCAAGATGGCTTCAGATGAGTGTCTGCAGAAGTGTCTCATTTATCTGCCTAGTTCCATCATCAGGCACCATTTGTGGCCAGTTCGGTCCCAGAACTATCTACAGCTGGCAATTCGGCTGAAAGCAAGACAATGTTGCACATGGAGCCACTTATCACCATCCCCCATTAACACTCAGGCTTCTTTAGTTGCCATTAGGAGGGAGCGGTTCATCTGGTCCTGTTAAGGACAACACCCAAGAGCCAATCACCAAGAGGCAAAAAAGGTGATGCATTACTGTAAGTGTCTGGACTGTTTGGCAATTGTTGGTTCATATTTTGATTCCTCACCCAACATACAAGTTAACTTATTTTCAGAATATTTGAAACTATATTTTTTGTCCTAAGTTTTAAAATAATAAAATGAATTAAAAAAATCTGATAAAACCTCCTTCTCATAAAATGAATTAAATGTTAGATTAATGTATTAAGAAAACAGAAATATTTCTCTAACAATTACACATATTTGCGAACTATTTATTATATGCACAAGATACACATTGCATCATAACACAAATTGTTCCTTACTTTTATCTCAGTATGTCCAACTACATTTACTGTGGTTTGTTACATTCGCAGTCTAATATATTAGTGTTACAAATCCCAAAGCACACCAATGAAGAAGGATAAGTCAACAATATGAACAAAAATGCAACGTCCTAGAAACTATGAAAAGAATACACGACATTAGAAACTACATAATCAAATAAGAATTATGACACACAATGACAAATAAAACATGACTTTTACAGTATATAATGATTCCACCTAACATGAAGATATAAAGTCAATGTTCCGTTTTATTAAAAACTGCTCCTATGAATACATTAGTAGTACAAATGGTAGTCTTCAGCCCACACAATGGGCTGTCCTCATGCTGATGACATCAAGTCCATATTCTCAACTTTGGCACACACAATATATATCAAGTACTCTACATGAAACTCATTCACATTAGCATCACTCCATGACTGAGAAAATGTACCATCATTTTCTTTTCAATATTCTTCCACCTATGGCCAGGCAACATGCACTGTAGATCTCTTGATTAGCAATATATATGCAACATTCCAACGTATCCACAGATGACTTGCGTGTGGACCAGCAGATCATGGGATGGCAAGAATTATGAAGGATTTACCATTAATATTTATATATTAATTTAATATTTCCTCTAACTTTGAACCATTTTCAGAAAATCAATTATCAAAAACTGTAAAAATAATTGTCAGAGCATAATCAAACGTAAGTTATTGGCAATATATTATTGTACTTTCAAAACATATATAATAAACAACCACTTTCAATATATGACAAAGAATCTGAAATGTAATTAGTGGATTGGAAGCATAAATTGTAAAAGAGGATATGTACATCTGGAAAATAACAAATGACATTTCCTTTAAGTTCAATTACCATCAGGCAAAGATGTTAGAAATCAGTTCATGCCTTTGGTCCCTTTCTTCATCGTCATCATGGTCAACTTGCTGACGCATGTCACCACCATAACCCTGAGATTCTCACTTGTAATCGTCTTCCAGGATACATGACATACTTCTCTGTTGGCAATGTTAAGAAGCAACAACACAGAACAACAATCTTGCAGGCCCTTCTAGGAGAGTAGAGGAGGCCCCCTTTCCGTCGTATCTAGTCACCTGAATCACACCGTCAGAATCCCAAAAGAAATCTCAACAGTAGCCCTTCAATTCACATGGGCCTCATTGAAGAGGATTTTCCCTGGTGTTGTTTGGTTTCTCAGAGGTGGTAAAATCTATATATGACTAGGATAGGCTGAGCCCCCTGAACAATATAATCACAAAAGCAAACATAAGTGAAATGATGTTTGGAAGAGCTTAACTTTCCTACAAAGATTCACATCAAAAGGATTGTTTAGACTTACCAAAAAGCCACGCCCCGCTTGATGCAAGGTTTGCCATCTGTTTTGATTTGGAGCAGCTGTGTAGCACTAGCAAGTAATTGGTAGAACCTTGCACACATACTGATGTATTTTTATTTTATTTATTTTAAAGGTTTTATATTGCGCTGACTAGACCCGGAGGTATCAGAGTGCTTTACATGAGCATCAGAACATAGTTACAGGTTACATTGTTACAAAGGTTCCACAGCTATTAGAGCATGGCATCACAGTTACTAGTAAGGTTGAGATAAACAATAAGCACAAATACGTAAGGGGAAAAGCAGGCAAGGGGAAAGATTCAGGGGAGGGGGTAGGAGCTGGGGAAGTAGACAGGTAATGAAGGCGGGAAAGAGGAAGGGAGGGTGAAGGACACCACATGGAAAGAGGAAGGGAAGGGCGAACAGAGACACAAAAGGGTAGACGAGTCAAAGCAATGTCCAAAGTCCAGAAAGCTGTGATCCCAGGGGAAGTGGTATAGCTTCCCTATCTCTGTTGCAGGAGGCTCCCTTTACGCAGTGGACTCTCTCAGAGGGGTCTCTGAGACTCCAAGGCCTACATACTGGATCCCTCCCCAAAAAGGGGAGAGGGAGTGCTTTGGCAAGGGGTGCCATACCATACCTCAGCTGTGAGTGGCTCCCTAGGCGCAGTGTACTCTCTCAGCGGGTTCGCTGAGACTCCAGAGTATAAATATTGGATCTTTCCCCAACAAGGGGAGAAGGAGTGCTTAGTCAAAGGGCACAAAGGACAGGGAGCTAGGCATACTAGCAGGCAAGGTGAGAGCTTCAGGAGAGAGGTTATAGGAGCTAGGGAAGTAGACAAAGAGAGAAAGAGTGCTAAATGGGAACATATTTAATTAATGAGTTATTATATAGCACTGGCTAGACCCGAAGGAATTGAGGGCTTTACATGAGGAACAATAATGTTGCAATTTACATCAGTTAAAGGTGACATAAGTATCAAGAAAAGCATTTAAAGAACATAGGGGACAAGGTGAATGGAGCAAGGAAGGATAAGGGGATAAAGTAAAGGGGTAGGAGAAAGTTAGGACGTAGAGACAAGGGGAAAATCTGCCCAAGAGAGTAAACACTTCCTATTGCTATACACTTGCTCCTGGTCAAGAGGTAGCACCAATGCAACATGGGTTCCATGTATGGTAACAAATACATATGATATGCTTCCAAGCCATATAACTCAGACTTGATATTGCTCAGTGTAGCATTAGCTATTTGAAATTGGATCTGGTCACATGAAGGCTGTACATGCCTTTTCCAGTGTCCTCAGTTCCAGAATGGTTATAATGGTCCAGACATTTTGTCTGTTAGCAAGCACATTTTAAAGTAGTTAGGCCACTTGACTCCTAACCATCAAGTGTAGCAGACCTCTTTAACAGTTGCTGCTCATTGTCTTCTGCTATGACCCATCATGGCTGAAAGAACAATTGGCAAGGCCCCCAACTTTACTCCCAAGGAATTGGAAATCATTGCACATGGGGGCCCTGATCAACTACAGCCAGATGTCTGGTCCAGTGGAGAGTCAGATAAGCTGCATATTTGAAATGCATAAACATTTATATTCAGTTACATATTATTAATTGTGAGTGATGTCAAACTCTGACTGTTATGTTTTAAAAGTCCACCCACCATACGAAAAAGTACACATAGATCTATGATGTGGTAATTTGTGATTTTTACACAAGCTGCTACAAAACCACATATTATATTGACCTTTGGGCCAAAAATGTATATTTGGTGACTATCTGTACCATAATTATATAAGAACGAAGACAAACAAACTACCTCTGTGACAACCAATCTTTTAATATTAAAAGCCAATGCTACAACGCACAGCTATATATTTATATTAGGAATATATGTGGCTGGAAACCTATTTTGGATCTGCGCAGCATTTTCTTTACTTAAGTATATCAGGAATTAGTACAGTAAGCCACAAACAGCAACAAACATAAATGTTTGCTAAACAAACACTAAATTAAATTGTTTACCAAAAACTATACTAGAATGGTAGGTTGTGATTAAAACTTAGTCAGTCAGATATTGGTGAGGGCACGCATGACCTCTTTTTTAGCATAGGGAAGCTGTGTGGTGAATCTCAAGACAAAATGATTAACATCTTAACATCTATGGTGTCACTAAGCAGCTCATGTTTTTGTGTGAATACTGTTTTAATGTCATATACATTTAAGGACATGGCGCTATCAGAGGCAAGGGAGAACTTGGCTGTGAATGTAAGGCCTATGGTGAGACTGCCTTTTAACAATTCACAGTGCATTTGGCATAAACAATGAAATAGATTTTTTTGTGGTCTCAGTACTTCCTGACATTTTGAAAGGAGTACACTCTACATAGAAACATAACAGTCTTGAGCTCCTTTTTGCCAGAATGGAAACCTCCTCACAATGTGACATATAGACCATACACATAATTAGAAAACCAATAATATGTGAGGTACTTGTACTAAGGTGGCCAGCTCATCCATCACACAGTTATCAATTAACTTGTCCTGAGAAAAGAAAAGTGTCCGGCAGTAAGTGTCATGTCCTCGGTTTCTTGAACAAATGATAGACCAAGAACCTAGGTACTTGGAGGGGTTACAATGTTTCCGGAGCTCAGAAGATGGCTACGAAGCCCACAGCTGCGGGATGAAAATGTCTCTCACCTGGGTGTTTCCTCTCATGCTCCTGAGTTCCTGGCTGCTGCTCCTTCTTTCTTTAACTCCAAAAAAGCAATCACCAATCCACTTTCCTTTACTCCCTAAAAAGTCAGAAGAGCTGAGACCTTGCATCAATTATCATGGGTTAAATAAGATCACCATTAAGGATTGATACCCACATCTATTCATCAAAGATGTACATGAGTCAGTCAATCAATCAATAAAGCTTTCTTCCTTGGATCTTGACTCGATCCTCTGCGGCGTAACACCCATTGAATATAATTCTAGCAAAGGTCTCACCTGTCTCCCGAAAACGGTCTCACCTCTCTCCCGAAAACCCGTGAGAGGCACTTCTGGCAGCCTGCCGCTGCTTGGGCGAGAACAGCGGAGGGAACTTGTGGGGGAGCAAGTTGTGAGTCAAACCGCTTCCCGCCGGAGCGGACCGCGGAAGAACGATCTTTCACCCATCCCGGTCGTTTGTTGCATGCTGAGGGGTCAGTGCATTGGTGAAGTAGACTTCACTTTGTGGACCGAATCAAAACGGAGGCATACCAGGAAAACTGCAAAAGAAACGAATTTCCGCAATCTCAGCACGTGACGCACTACTGTTTATCAAAAACCTATCATTGCATTGCTGGTAGACCACTCACCACTTGCTGCTTTTCTTCCTGCTTGCCCGGTTGTTTGCGGGTGTTTCTGGCCATAGTCCTTTGCTGCACACTTCTGGAGGGGCACCCTCGCGGTAGCTGGAAGTCGCCACTTGCCGCCATCCTCAACGCCGCGACGAGTGAGGACTACATGACCCAGAAGCCTCGGCGGTTCGAGGCATCATAGCCAGGAGTCGCATAAAGCCCAGCAAAACTCCACGCAGCGCGGGACGCGCGCGGGCCCTGCCCGGGCCAAGGGCGGGCCCTTCCGCGTCCGCGACCGTCAGAGGCTGGAATAGGCTGGGCAGGGCAGGGCAACCCCTCTAACTTTTCCTTTACAAACTCTGGACAGAAGGTACTGTTGTGTAACATTGAGCCGACTTTGGCTGACTCTTGACAATTTTGTGGGTGTTTTATCCTAAGCACAAGGTCAAAGGAGGAAGGTTTACTTGAAAAGGCCTATATACATTTTATATTGTATAGAGATAATGGGGAAACGTGCATGTGTGGGCAGCAAACAAGTAGCAGTCCTGCCTAAAAGCAACTCTAAACCCACCTCAATAGATAGGATGTTGGGGAAACCTTTGGGGGCAGTGGCAACAGAAATAGAGAGGACAGAGAGGCGTCTATCCATTACCCCTAATCTGGAAATCTCAATTCCAGCCACTACTCTCACTCCTGAGTCTAGGACTCGAGCCTCAGAGTACTCCCACGTCTCACCTGCATCGATAGAAGGGGTACCCCTAGAGTCACCCAAAGCCAGGTCAAAAAAACAGTCGGTCAGAAATGTAAAAACCAAACCTAAGCCGACAACCAAACAGCCAGTTAGTCGGAAAAAACAATCCCAGACTATTCAACCCAGAGGTACTAGCGAACCAATTTGTATAGAGGACCCTACAGGCCCCACAATCGAACAGCCGGGGTGGGTTACAACCTTAGTGTCCAACCTGCATGCCCAAATGAGAATCATCGTAAGAGAAGAGATTGTTTTTTTAACTGAGAAATTAGATGGGTTAGCACTAAACCTGAAACAATGGGTAAAATCTAGGGAGTCAACTAGGGATAATAATAGTTCCAATAACATCCCATGCCAGTAGGACAAAAGGGCTAATCCTGTTGCAACTCCCCATTCAAAATCTAAAGAAAACCCATCAGCAGGAAATTCCAGCAGCACCCAGTCAGTAAGGGAGCAGGCCGGAATTAGACCTCTTACTGAGCCCGCCCTGGTGATAAACATTAGTTTCCCCCTGTATAAAAACAAAGAGATTACACAGAAAAATGCCAGCATTGAGATACAAGCACTACGCTTGCCACTGGAACGCAAAGAAAAGTACCTGTGTCCCTCTTGCTATAAATTTACCCCCTGCAGCAACCCCATATGTAGCGATTTTAGCTGGGGTTCCTGGCCTAAGAAAAGGTTTAATGGAATCTCACCAAGAACTGAAGAACAAAACCGTATATTGGCTTGTGAATAACACCAACTTCGGTTACGAAGATCTATGGGGGATCCTTACAACAAGAAGGGTGGGATGGATAGGAGGATGTAATAGGAGTATACAAGGTGATTGCATAATAGTTAATTTTTAAAAACTCATATATATCTCAGAGAGTCCTTAGCACAGAGCTTAGGAGAATCAGGGGCGGAATTAAATTGCTTCCACTGGGTTACTTTTATCCACCAAATAGGCCGCAACTGTATGACCAATCACAAGGGATGGGGTGGCGACGGCCCACTAACAGTTTTAATAACTGTGAACCATTTAACCAAAGTCCACATTGGCTTAACCAACTTGAGTTTAATATCCCTACTGCAAACAGATTCAGCCCCCTAGAAGCAGTCGACTGACTAAAAGAACCAACCTCATGTAAAGAAGAGGGTGCATGTGAAGTCTCTTTAAAACTGAAGATCAAGGGTAAAGAAGCAGATCTCTGTAGAGAGGAGGATGTAACCACTGGATGCATGAGCGGCTCTAGTGGTAGTACTTATCCACAATCCGCAAGTGAGTATGCCCAACATGGAAACCCCAACTGTTTAACATCTACCGTGCCCATGGGGAGCGAGAATAATGGACAACAACAAGTATTGACTAATCTCCCCTTTCCAAAGAACACCACTTGCAGTAGTCAGACAACCCGGGTTTTGTCATGGAACATAGCGTGCATTTGTAATAAATTGAATGACCCAGATTGGGTATTTTTTATCAATCAATTTGAGGTCTGTATGTTTCAAGAAACCTGGGCAAGAGGGGAGATAACAAACCCAGGATACGCATCTTTTTTTATTCCTGCAATAACTGGGGGTCTGGGGAGACCATCAGGGGGCCCTATTATATGGATAGGGGTACATCTTGGATGCTGGGCCGTACAAGTTGATACAGGCTCCTTAGATATTTTGTGTGTCCAACTGCGGTTCCCTAATAAGCCAACAGTTATATCAATAAATCTATACTCCAGATCAACTTCACGAGGGAAAGAATCTAGTACGATAGATGATTTGTCTACATTTTTATGCTCTATTGATCCGAATCATATGGTGATAATTGGCGGGGACTTAAACTGCCATTTCGAACCACTTGAGGGACTGCGCTCAGTAGATTCATATGATGAGGACAAATCGCTGGAAATACCTGAGTCTAGATGTCCTTAAGTTAAAAAATGGTCCCCCCTGGTGATACAGTTGAATTGTTTGGCCTTAAAACATTCCCTAAGAGCATGTAACGGACGGTCAGTTTCCGATACATCAAACTGTTACACATTTCATAGTAAGGATAGGGGCTTTTTATTAGATTATATTCTAATTAACTGTAACTTTTGGAATATGAGGATTGATTTTAAAGTAATAACTCGAACAGATAGTGACCACCATGCGCTATCACTAGATCTAAAATCTTTGAACCCGACCAATGTGTCCCCCACAACCCCATGTGATTCGTGGCTGACTATCACCAACTGCAGGAGGAAAGTTCGGTGGACTGACTTCCTTCAATCACAGGATAGGATGAGCAGTCTTTATCATGCGCTCATTCCTGTGCTTGAAGAGATGTCTGATATAAATATGCATCCTAGAGATGCCGCTACCTTGGAAGCGGTTGAGACTAACTATGCGAAGTTAAGAGAAGTCGCTTTGACTTTTTTCTTCCCAAACAAAATCATGAGACCCTTTAAGTCATTATCTCATCCATGGTTCAATAACTAATGTCACAAGGCCAAAAGAACACTTATATCTTCAATCAAAGCTAATAATCGTGAGCTAAACAAAAACTCAAAGAAGGCATATAAATTAGCACTTAGAGATGCTAAACAAAGATGGGAAAGGGAAACCTGGGATTCGCTGAAAACAGCTCTCGGGGAGAAAGATATGAGGGTGTTTTGGGGCATCGTAAATACAGGTTCATCTGCCCCGAAAGAGGCAATCGAACCGAATCTGGCTGAAGAGGTATGGAGGGAGCACTTTGAATCCCTCTATACGGAAGAAAATAGTCCTGAGCGAGACCCTTCTGTTAGTTGCCAGGTGGGAGTGGTCACTCCCGAAAGTACTGGGATATCCACATCCTACCAAGTAGATGACACATCCTTAAGTATAAGTCCAAAGGAAATCGAGTCTGCACTGGCAAAAATAGCACCCGGCAAAGCCCCAGGCTTGGACAAGTTTCTAGGGGACTTATATAGGAGTGAGGCATCTATATGGACTCCGTACCTTTGTGTCCTCTTCACTGCCATACTGGGTGGTATGAAGATACCCTCTAGTTGGTTGGGAGCTGAGATAATTCCCATCTTCAAAAAAGGTTCCCCACTCCTCCCAACCAACTACAGGCCAATCAGCCTTATAGACATACCCCAAAAAATCTTTGCTAGAGTATTGTTAGCCAGGCTACAATCCTGGATGGGGGAAAATGAGGTATTATCTTGTCTTCAGGCTGGATTTAGGGAAAAGCTGTCGACCCTTGATCAAGTCTTAAGACTGCAGCTACTATATTGGAAAACTGTTATCCTAGAGGGGCGCAGCTTATACCTAATTTTTGTCGACCTAAGATTGGCATTCGATTTGGTGCCGCGGGAAAAACTTTGGTTAGTTCTTGGATCATTGGGTGTCCCGCCATATCTAGTCAAACTCCTCAGGCGTCTTCACCAAGACAATTTCGCCCAAATAAGACATGGCAGAGAGGGAAAACTCACCGCCCCCATACCAGTCAAACGCGGCGTATGACAGGGCTGTGTCCTGGCTCCTACGCTTTTTAGCCTCTATATTAACGGGCTGATTAATGCCTTACAAACAGCAAAAGACCTAGATGCCCCGAAATTAGCCTCCCGCCGTATATCAGCAATGATGTTTGCCGACGACACTCTGTTGATTTCAAAATCACCAATGGGGATCCAAAGGGTTTTAGACAGATTAAAACTTTTCTGTAAGGATAGCGGTTTAGAAATAAACCTCCAGAAAACAAAATGTATGGCTTTTTATAGTCCTAGAAGTGCACGCCCAAACCCTGTTCTAAACGGCAAACCTTTGGAGAGAGTCGTATCATTTATATACTTAGGCATCACTATAACTGATGACATGGATTGGGGGGCCCATATTAAAAAGTCAACATTACAACTAGCTCAATCTACAGGGGGAATTATGAAGGTTTACAGTAGGTCTGATCAGAGAGCAGTTCGCCTGGGGCTGGAAATATATAAGATACAAGCACGAGGCGAGCAATATACGGTGCCGAGTTATGGGGCCACTCAAAATCTGAGTCCTTGGTTAAGGTGGAAAACCAATACCTTAGACAACTACTTAGGTTACCCATAAGCACCCCATTGGCTAGCTGCGCTTGGATGTAGGAGTGTTGGCAATCACAGATTTATTAGGTCTGAAACTGCTAATGTTCTGACGACGTATGTGGACCACCTCAGAACTCATAGTGTATAGAGAGGAACTAAGGGAAGTTATGTTGCTACCGGGTGCCGCAAAAATCCCCTGGTTTGCCTACATCAAACACACCTTAATCAACATGGGGTTGGGTGACTGGTGGCTTGAACCTGCCCAAGCCTGTTTCGAACTGTCTAGGAAAGAGCTGAAGACTAGATATGAGGATTTTAGAATGGCACAACTTAGCTCCAGCCCCAATACTGGTAAGCTCACGTTAGCTTTCTTAGAAATAAAAGAGAAATCCTGTCATGAGGCAGTTCTTATTATTATTATTATTATTAATGGAAATTTGTATACAGAAAGCGCAACTAAACCCGGAGGCATCAAGGCGCTGGAGTTGGAAACCAGAGAGCTCAAATATCAGCCAGGGGGGGAATTAGAGATTTAATTACTCCTGTGGAGGCAAGAAAGCTCTTTCTACAATTTAGGTATGGGGTCCTACCGCTTAAATGTTTTACTGCCAAATGGAAAAATCAGACCATGACTCACTGCTCCGCATGTGATTTTCCTGTGGAACGTTTTCTTTGCTTGTACTGGTTACCAAAAATCCAGGAAAATGTGGCTAGCACCGATCTGTAGGAATATAGGTAGTAGACATTATATGGACGCCTTTTGGATATTGAAGTCAGATTTAAGCATTCCGATTGTCTTCTCTGTTGCAGGATTTTTGCTCTCTATGTGGAACACTAGAAGGTCCCTCTTGAAACTTGTCAGGGAGGCAGATGATCCCCACAGGAACAATGTTACCTCATAATCTGTATAACCTGCTGTGATTAAGGGCTGTGTTATTAGACATGGAAGGGTTCTATTCTCTTTTTTCTCAGGAACTTTTTAAATTTAGAATATTTATTTAATATATCATTGCACTATGCACCAAGCACTTTATGAAATTTATTGTGCAATCACTTTTCTGAAAAAATATAAGATATCTTATCATGTTTAGATCCAGCCGGGGGGCCAACTCCTATCTCCTAATTTCCTATGAATGTTTTTATGAAATGTTTTTATAACAATGCTCTTCCTCTGCATATCTTAATGTAATTTTTATGAATTTGTGCTTTTAAGGCCACTTCGGCCGAAATAAAGTTTTTCTGAACCTTTATTCAGCTTAAAAGCACACCATAAAAGCACATCATAAAACAGACAAATACAATTTCCATAAAATTCACAATCAACCAGATAATTTGCCAACAGCCACATAAAGTGCAAAGCAGTGCATATTGGTTTACCAGTAATTAAAATAATTCATTGATATCAATTTAAAAATACTATACATTAATACCATTTCAAAATGGGTAGAGAGTCAGCCAGCAAGTTTGTTCTGTTTCCCAGTAATACTCATGTGCATTACTACGGATGCAAACAATCTATAAATAGCAACCAATAACTTGCTGGTGTACAACAGCTGTAAATATTCCAGGGCCTCTTTACATTTCCTAATACCGAAGTACCTCACAAGTGGTTTTAATATCTGTGTTCTTTGGTCCTTTTACAGATCACAGAAAAACATCACATGTAGTTTTGATTGCTGCGAAATTGCATCACATTGGCACAACATCAAATATTCATCAGCATATGCATTGAAGGGATAGGACACCAGTAAGTGAGCTAGGCCAAGCCTAAATCTTATTAAATAAAATATTTGCTGGTGTGTCAGCTTCAGCAGATATTGCTCTATGTCGGAGGTTGTACGCATTAGTAGATATAGCACCACCATCCTCTTTCTCAGATCACCCTCTTGTCTAGCAGTTGCTATAGACTCTAGTATTTTTACGGCTAATCTCACTGCTTGAACATTATCAGTTGGATTTATGAACAATTCAGTTCTATTGATGGCTTGTACCTCACTTTTAATATAGCTTAACCATTTGATTTTATTTACCTTTGCAAGATTCATACAGTCAGTGAGAACTGTTTGTGTTAGCACTGCTTCAGGTCTAGACTAAGTATGGGTGAATTTTGCGAATTCACACTCGCGGTTCGCAAAATTCGCGAACTTTCACGAGATTGCGGATTTTTATATTTTTGCGAGTTCACGGGATTTTTTTCACCGCGGCTACCTTGAAGTTACCCATGCGGTCGTATATGTACGCGTCCATCTTGTTTTCACTGTTCGCGTTGCGTATTTCCGTTTCCGGGCGCTAGTTGCATGCTCGCGTTGTACATTTCCTGTTGCGGTGTGCAATTGCGTGTTCGCGTCCGTTTTTGCATGCTTGTGGGGAAAATATCGCGCAAACTTACCCACGGGGTTGCAATGGGCACGGCCATCTTGTTTTTCATTCATTGCTATGGTTCTGGGCATGCCTTTTCTATCCTGCTTTAATCTTTGTAATCCTTTGTTTGCTTGAACTTTTTTAAATCTTTTTTACTCATTATCTCTCTATTTTTGTACATCTATATTTTGTGTTTTTTTTCTACTTTTTGTTACTTTAATAACTACTTTTTTTTAGCTCTCTCTTTTCCTTTATTTACTTTTTTTTCCCTATTCTTTCCTATTTTTCCTTTCCTTAACCCAGGACCATGGCAAAGGGAGCCGGCAAGTCCAAGGGGAAGAGTCCCGCACCCCGCAGCCGGGTGTTTAAGGGGGGAGTCTGTAAGTCCCAGGGAGATCTTCAGTGCGGTGGAGGTGGCCGCACTGGTCTTCTTTGTGCAGCGCCACCTCCCGAAGACCATCGCAGCAGGCGGCAGGCCTGGTACCGGGTTCGGCCTCCGGGAGCATCGCCAGCTATGGGGTAAGGTGTGCCGGGCCATGTATCGGGAGTCAGGGGTCCGGCGCCCCTACAACCAGGTGACACACTGGTGGTCCGACATACTGGACCGGGAACAAGACCTGAACGACCTGCTTGGCATTGAGATCTCTGGGCTTGGTGAGTACTAGTAGCAATTTAATAACTACTGTGTTTTCTCTGCTCTGTGTTATATTGCAAATATATGTTTTTCCGAAGAGCAAGAATGCTGCGGATTACATTGCAGGTAAATTATGTTTCAAAAGCTTCTGTGATTGCAGGTGCTTGCCTGCTCAGTCAGTGGCGGTGCTACTATGCTTACTTGTTTTCAATTTTGTGCTCATTTGGCCTGAGTGATTATGTACTTTACGGAATTGCGTAATGCTAGAGAGACTAGAGACTCAAGTCCAGTCCTTCCTTTGTACTCCTGCCACTAAGAAGAGATAGTGGTGGCGGATTGATAGGTTGAGTATATTATGACTTGTTATTTAGTAGGAAATTTTTTAGTGGTCTGCAATCATGATGGACTGTGTCTTTCACTTCGCGTGCTACTGAGTGCTGCCAGTCCTAGTAGAACCTTTTTGTAGTTGGTTTAGTGAGTTACATAACTTTCCAAGTAGACGGTCCGCGAATCCAGCAATACTAATATCCTAGTAGACTACACCAGATAGATCAATACATTTAGTGCAATTATTGTTGATTTCCCCGAAATATTTTGTTATTGTTTTTTTAAAATTTTGATTTTGTTGACAACAATCATCCATGTTTGTGTCTTTCTTTCATGTACATCAACTCCTCCCAGGGGCAAGAGGACAGAGGTGGCGGTGGCGGCGCCGGCGGAGCACGAAGGCCAGGATCGGTCCACCGAGGGCTCTTCTGCTGGCCCCAGTAAGTTTTCCTGTTAATAATAATAATTATACTTCCCTAACTTTTACAGCACCTATTTATTCCAAACATTCATCATAATTCTATTTTTTCCTAAATTGTCTTTGATCTTCTTGTAGACTGTTTCTAAATTCTTATCCTGCCTCTACTATATGACTCTCTGTGCTACTACTATTTATTATTATTAGTCTGTCTGTGTAGCTAGGTAAGCTTGCACAGTTGGCAAAAGGTGTTAAACAAAACTCCTATTCAGCAATAGCTCTAGGCACTGAGTGCAGTCCTCTGGGTTGTCCATAATGTGTATTGAAGTCTTCTTAATGTTTATGCTTTGACAATTCCCAACAATAAAATGTCAATGGCCAGCAAGAATAAGATATTAGTTTACTTTTTGATTGGATAGGAGGACATACTACTACTGTCACAGGTACTATTCTGCACATACAGAACTATGGACAAGAAATAGGGTATTGGTGATAATAGGTGCAGTTAGACTTTCCACATACCTCAGTCATAACAGAAGTTGAACCCCCAATCTTCTTACTGACTAGCTAGTGTGTCAGAGTCATGATTACTTAGCTCCCTGATGCAGCGATGATCCCCAATGATTATACAACCCAGAACATAAGACTACGGAGTCAGAGTCCCGACCTCTCAGAGTCACGGAATCATTCTTGCAAATTGCAAACCCTTTCGCTCACTCACTCATGACCAAAAACCACAGAGTCTATGTAAGTTTTAAAACTTTATTAAAAGTAAAACAACTAGCTCTGTGTGTAGTCTGTATAATAATTTTCAATTGTGCATTATATAAAAATATTTATTAAAATCAACTTCATAGAAGAGAAACGGTGAACTCTTGAAAACTGAACAGTGGCTGATTTTACACATTAATTGTGGGAGACCCCTCACCTGGTTGGAACTTAAAGTACTGGTGGTGATGATGATCAGTAACATATTGCTCTTGTTCGTAGAAGGGAAGCTTCTGTCTGTTATGAGAAAAATGGTGCGTGTTAAAAAGCAAGCATTCATCAGTTGTGCCAAAAAGTGTAGCATGTTCTGGCTAAGCATAAATAAAAACACCCTCCCATTCCGTTTTTTTATTTTTTTTTTATTGACGAGACCAAGCATTTACAATTCAGATTCATTTTACACAGCAGAATTGGTCATTAATAAGAATTAATAAACAAAAATTATTTCGCTACATAGTCCTTCGGTACTACAGAACATTCCTAGGCATTGAAAATATTTGGGAATCAAACATGAAAAAAAACATACGCGAAAAAACAAGAGATTACAAACAAAACAGTGATACATAAGCAAATAGCTGTATTTCCATTAACCAACCCAATCCATCACCGGTGCCCAAATCCTAGTTGCCAATTGTCGGCTCACCCCCCTTTACAAGAAAAAGCAGAAAATTCAAGCCTATGGATAGCTAACAATCTTGCTCGCCACTGCATAAAGGTTGGAGCTTCCGAGGAGAGCCACTGTGATGTTATGCAAAGGTGAATCTGCGACATGGCTATAAATATGAGGGCTGATTGACATAAAGAATTCTTGCCTGTTAAAGTATTACCGACATCAACAACAAATATCACTAATGCTGGGGTCAATACCACACTGATCTTAAGTATAGAATTAATAAAGCGCTCGATGTCTTCTAAGAACCCGGCAAGGGATGGGCAGGAATGAAACATGTGTATTATATCAGCAGCCAACCGTCCGCAACGAGCACAGGCATTGCCCTTTGTAACCCCCCACTTTGCAATCTTAGCAGGCGTGTAAAAATATAAATCTAACATTGCCATATAGCTTTGAGTCTTGAGTGAACCTGATATCATAACCTGACTGGCAAGTTCTAGCACCGGGGTTAAATCAATACCTGTCCTTCCAAGTTTCAATTCCCACTTAACGCTTTGGGCGGTCAGATCGTCCGGCAGGGTCGATAATATATATTGATATAGCGTCCCTATTTTACTTTTTTTCTTAATCAGTTCAATGATTGGTACTTTATCCAGGATGCCTGGTGTTTTCTTCTGATATTTATAAATAAAGTTTTGAATCTGTAAATATTTAAAAAAAATCGCGAGGAGACAGCTTAAATTTATTCCTAATTTCACTATAAGGAAAGACTTGTCCGTCCACCACTATATCGACCAGCCCATGAACACCCTGCCTTTGCCAACTAAACATTATATGGTCTTGGAAAATACTAGGAAACACTCTGTAGCTTTAAAAGACGTATACAGATTTAAGTTTGAAATGGACAGTTTCCTCTTGATTATCCGCCATATAGTAGATGCAGCAATCATGACTTTGAAACGAGTTCGCTTATAATAGCTGGGCTTCAAGACCTCAAGCAAAATGCCCTTTGCAGCAGATCCCAGCCCTATCTCAAAAATAGTAGGACGATTACATAATGGTACATTCGCTTTATCACCACAGATCAGCACTCCTATTACTTGTAACATTGCTGCCCAGTAATACATGACCAGACTGGGAACATACTACTACTGTTACAGGGACTATTCTGCACATACAGAACTATGGACAAGAAATAGGGTATTGGTGATAATAGGTGCAGTTAGACTTTCCACATACCTCAGTCATACCAGAAGTTGAACCCCCAATCTTCTTACTGACTAGCTAGTGTGTCAGAGTCATGATTACTTAGCGCCCTAATGCAGCGATGATCCCCAATGATCATACAACCAACAACATAAGACTACGGAGTCAGAGTCCCGACCTCTCAGAGTCACGGAATCATTCTTGCAAATTGCAAACCCTTTCGCTCACTCACTCATGACCAAAAACCACAGAGTCTATGTAAGTTTTAAAGCTTTATTAAAAGTAAAACAACTAGCTCTGCGTGTAGTCTGTATAATAATTTTCAATTGTGCATTATATAAAAATATTTATTAAAATCAACTTCATAGAAGAGAAACGGTGAACTCTTGAAAACTGAACAGTGGCTGATTTTACACATTAATTGTGGGAGACCCCTCACCTGGTTGGAACTTAAAGTACTGGTGGTGATGATGATCAGTAACATATTGCTCTTGTTCGTAGAAGGGAAGCTTCTGTCTGTTATGAGAAAAATGGTGCGTGTTAAAAAGCAAGCATTTATCAGTTGTGCTAAAAAGTGTAGCATGTTCTGGCTAAGCATAAATAAAAACACCCTCCCATTCCGAAAGGGGAATTTTTAGTTTAGACTAGAGTCACAAATAATTAAATTTGTTTATAGTAACAATTTTTTTCATTCCTAGACAAAATAGGGAGTGGTGTATATGGCATCTAAAAATATGAACTGTATTTTCTAGGTGGAACACCATCGGCACAGCCCACCACCAGTGCCAGGGCCAGCGCGGAGGTGGTCACTCCAGGGGTGGATGCGGTGCCACCAGTGCCAGCAGGAACTGCTGCTGTGGGGTTGTAATGACACATTTCTCCGTATGTTTTGGTGCTTCTGTCAGTCACCAGGTCATTACTTACCACATCCTTTCTCAGTTCCAGAAAGACACCACATTTCACAATACTTACCCAAGAAAGGAAAAAACACTGACAACATATAAGACCATTGCTGAGGAGCTCGCAAATAACAACAAGTCACAACACCTTCCTTTCCGAGAGGGTAAACAACGCATGCTCCTCCTGGCAATGTAATTTAGACATCCCTGATGGGAGGCACTTTCCCTTCCGTATCAACAATTACCCATTAGAGGGGAATCAACCATCCCTCTGTAAGTACTTGGTAAAAAAGGGTCTCAACCTTCCCTCACAAGGAATGCAAACAAATTATATGCTCTAGGGTTTCTTTATTACATAATAATAGGATGACAAAAGAAAGAAATAACTAAACATCACAGTAAACATTAGCAGCAATCATCAGCACATAGATATAGATAGAGCCTGAAAATAAAAGCATAGTTAGATAAAGTTAGATATACATAGAACACCTCACCATAATCTTAGGCATCTTGGCATCTGAAGAAGGGTCCGTCTCTCTTTCCCTCTCTCTCTGGTTGTGTCCGGACTCTCTGTTGCACATACACGTCTGCACATCTGCAACGTGATGTATCATCAGACCACCAAAACACCAGACCAGCATCTCAGCTCAGCATCTCAGCATCTCTCAGCATCTCAGAAGCTCTCTGCCTCTCAGAAACTCTCTCTGCCTCTCTCTCGGACCCCCTTTCTCTAATATAGAACTCTATCCTCTATCGCAGCTTCTGGAAGAACCCGCCTACCTTTCTCACAAGATTCCTGTACTTTTCCACACCAAGCACCCAACAGCAGCTGGCCAAGCTTTTGTTCTGGCGCCAATGCGAAGAAGGCACATTACTCCTGATAAGAACTGGTCTGCTCTGGTTCACTGCCGGTGAACAACACATGTAATCTCAAATATCACCTCTCACCTACAGAGGCTCAGAAGATGGCTGCAGTTTAGAATATGGAGTTGCTCAAGCATAGGCCTCTACTACTTGGAAAGCAGAATAATATTAGACCACATCAAAGCCAATAGGCTAAAGTCATAATTCACCTAACTCAAATAACACTATGCACTTAATCCCTCAGTATCCACTATGGAGCACATGTGTGCACCATCACCAACAACTCTGCACCTCGACATCCCACACCTTCTATTCTTTGGCAAGATTATTCTAATGCAAGGCCATCCTACATTAAGGCTAAAGTAACATAGCACACTAAAATCAGTACACAATGGTGGTGATCGAGGGTCATCACAGATCATCAGACCACTAAAGTGGCTCATTCACCACAGGGGGATGCCTCGGTAGTGGCGGGAAGTGGTAAGCTATTATATTCCTTACTTATTGAGATTGCAGAGTAAGCTCGCTGCAGGGGTGTATATGTTGTACAGTACAAGTACACTTTACTGTTAAGAAGACTTACAAATTTAGAACTAAGTTTTTGTCAACCAGGTAGAAGACAGTCACCCTTGACTTCGCATTAGCAATAGCATTAGCAGCGGGAGTTGACGAGTAACCAATGGCCTCCTCTAAATTTGACTTCAACTCAGCTGTGAAAGTTTTATCGAGAAGCCAAGTCAGATCAGAGATGAACTTGATGGATGGGATGAACGAAAAGGGAAATAAAGGTGTAAGGAAGGATGAGCGAGTTAAATTAATGACAAGCAAAGAATGATACATGCTTTTGAATGCAGGCAGAGGTGGCTGGTAGGAATCTGATGCATGGCCGGTTGAAACAAGGATGGGTGGAAGGAGAAAGAAAAGAGGACTGCCTGGGTGGGTGAAACAGAAACTGTATGTGTGCGCAATATATACTTTGGGTCAAATTCAAATGCAAGTCAAGCACGGATGCATGGGTGACGGTTTACAAAATAAAATAAAAAGGGTGTTTTTTGGTGAGAAAAAGTAAGGTTTGTCCAGTGGAGACATTAAGAAGAATGATTGACATTTACTTTGAATGGATGGATGCCTGGATGGTATCTTCCTCATAGATAGCATAGGTGTATGTAGAGTAGACAGAGTAGATGGTCACTGGATGAAGAGTGTTACTTTGAAGAGCATGTAACACCTCACGTCCATGCCAGAGTAGGAAAGCCGAGGAAAGTAGATGTTGTAATTTTTCAGAATACTCCCTTGGCTAACAGTAGTTTGCAAGCACAGCATATATTGTGTATCTATATTGTATAGTTCACATTATCAAGTCAAGTCACAAGTGCCTTCCTCCGGTGATTACGCGGACCACTCACTACCTATGTTACATTTTCTTCAACTCTGTCATTCATGTGTGGCCTATCGGTGTTTACTCAATCAATAAAAACAAAGCACCTAAAGTCATCTCTTATATAAGCAAAGATCATGTGAAGGGATAGATGATCATATTATCTTCTTCATTTTCCTTTTGTAGTATTCAGGCGGAGGCAGGGTGAAAGTTAAATTAATTGAGCAGTAGCCCTTGTTGTAACTTGTAACAGAGTATGGCCAGTGCCACCCGTAATAGAAAAGTAAGAGCTTCCCCACCTGCATGTACTGGTAACAGTAACCTGAGTCTGTGTCATCATGGCTTGCATCTGTTTTTCTTGGGTGCAAGCTGACTGCGCTGGCATTATGCCGGATTCCACAAGTTTACGTACTAATTTCACTAAACAAGAGAGAAGAAGAAGACTGGTGTGCTGTCTGAGTCTAATGTAGTGAGTCCATAGTGCTAGTAGAATTCCTGAAACTCCCACTAATGTTATAGCAGAGGCCGACGAAGTGGGAGGTTAGATAGATACATGCCACAAATGTTATGTACTGTGCTTGCAAGTTGCTAGTGCTACCGTGACACAACTTTCTGTTGAATTATTTTGTGTTAATATTAAAGAGTATTGGTTACAGTATTTTTTTCTTTCTTCATATAGATACTCCTTCTAAATTATCAAGGAAGGAGTTGGCTATCCGGGCCAGGCGGCAGAAGCTGGAGGCAATTGTCACCAAATATCGGCGGCTGGTGGCTCAGGAGGAGGAGGATGACTCGCAGTCAACAACAACAGCTGCATCCTCCTCCACTGCCCCTGGGTCATACAGCCAGCGCAATCCTCCAGCGGTACGGCGCCGTGGTCTGGCAGCCACCCGCTACCGCCAAGCAGCAAAACCAACAGCTGTCCCCCACCGTACCTGCAAGGCGTGTGTGCACCGCCTAACCCTGTGAGTGGCCTACCTTGAGCAGGAGGTGGAGAGGCAGAAAGTCCTGCTCAAGCCCCTCTGGAGAGAGCTGCGTGACCACTTGGCCACAGGACACCACCAGCCAAAGTAGAGAGAGACTGTCCCTTGCCCCTTTTTTAAAGACTTTTGGGGGGGGGTAGGAATTGAGCGTTGGGGTTTTTGGACTTTTGGGGACATTTCATGGACATTGGTTGGGGTTAGGGAGGGGGGTGGGTCGGGTCGGGTCTTGTGGGATAGTTTATTTTTGATAGGGTCGAAAAATAATTATTTATTTTCCACTTAAACATAGCATACGCGTTTTTACTGTTTTGTGGGGGAGGCAGGGGGGGTTAACTGTACGTTTGTTTTCCTGAAACTTAACTGGCAGGTTGATTCAAATTGTCTAAGTAATCGCCCAAATTTGTACAAAAGTGCCACTGACAGAGTTAGTGAATTCAATTGTCCTACTACTTTACTAGTACTACCGTCAGTCTCTCCTCTCCTCCTACTCCATTATTCTTCCTCCCCCAAAATGCTTATCTTACCTGTGATTTGTGTTTGAGAATAGGGCTAGGCACAGGGCTGGCTGCATGGCAAATGGCAATTAAGGTTAGCTATGGAATCCTGGATGGATGAAATGGCATTGTTGTGGTGGTAGTAGTAGTGGTACACACTGGCAGTAGTAGCATATGAAAAAAAAAGGAAATGAGACATTGAGTGGCCTGAGAGGAGCATTAGAACAGTACAATAGTCGCAGCCGTTCTGAGGTGAATACTGCTTTCCTGATCGTAAGAGGAGAGACCCTGTGAGGAGCCTGTGAGGAACTTAACCGGACTTGCACTATTGGGGAGAGATTGACTTTGTGCTTTTGTGACCAGAGGGTGCGGGACTGCGAGTCCCAGCGGGTTGAGCGCAAAGACCATCAGGCGCACCTGCGACTCTTCCCGCCCTCCTCCTCCCCTGCAGCTGATTACGGCTCGCAGGCCCCGCTTCGCGGGAGCCGCTCGCAGCCGTTCTGAGGTGAATACTGCTTTCCTGATCGTAAGAGGAGAGACCCTGTGAGGAGCCTGTGAGGAACTTAACCGGCCCTGCACTATGGGGGAGAGGTTGACTTTGTGCTTTTGTGACCAGAGGGCGCGGGACTGCGAGTCCCAGCGGGCTGAGCGCAAAGACCATCAGGCGCACCTGCGACTCTTCCCGCCCTCCTCCTCCCCTGCAGCTGATTACGGCTTGCGGCCCCCGCTTTGCGGGAGCCGCTCGCAGCCGTTCTGAGGTGAATACTGCTTTCCTGATCGTAAGAGGAGAGACCCTGTGAGGAGCCTGTGAGGAACTTAACCGGCCCTGCACTATTGGGGAGAGATTGACTTTGTGCTTTTGTGACCAGAGGGTGTGGGACTGCGAGTCCCAGCGGGCTGAGCGCAAAGACCATCAGGCGCACCTGCGACTCTTCCCACCCTCCTCCTCCCCTGCAGCTAATTACGGCTCACGGCCCGCTTCGCGGGAGCCGCTCGCAGCCGTTCTGAGGTGAATACTGCTTTCCTGATCGTAAGAGGAGAGACCCTGTGAGGAGCCTGTGAGGAACTTAACCGGACTTGCACTATTGGGGAGAGATTGACTTTGTGCTTTTGTGACCAGAGGGTGCGGGACTGCGAATCCCAGCGGGCTGAGCGCAAGGACTATCAAGCGCACCTGCGACCCTTCCCGCCCTCCTCCTCCCCTGCAGCTGATTACGGCTCGCGGCCCCCGCTTCGCGGTGGGACACGCGCGAGTCTGCACCGGGCAAAGCCCGGGCAAAGGGCGGGCCCTCTTAGGCCCTCAGAGGCCGGAAGAGCCCGGACCGGGCCCCCCCTCTTAGCTGTGTAATCTTAGGTGAGGTACGACCTGCTTTTAGTTTGCGTTTATGTCTTTCAGCCGCCTGATTCACTTAAGACTTCTATAAGATATTCTTTAACAATTGGGCCTGGTGGATCCTGAGTCTTTAGTTAGGTCTGTATTTATATGACTGCTATTGTGTGATTTCAATTCATAGTGCTAAGCTGATATAATGTCCTTTCCTGCGCCAATTACAACGCCTTTAGCGGGTGGAGGAGAAAAACAAGGGACCCTAGATAATTATTTTATCAGGGCTATCAGAGGAACGGACAGGGATATTACTCTCGCTGAACGACGGGCTGAGAGACGTCGATCGGTCGAGCTAATTAAGAACAAACGTTCCTCTCTGGGTCGGCTACTGCTAGCCTTGTCTCCGCTCCCTAGTATTTATTGCGAAAGTAAGGACGCTGAAGATTCGACCGAAGATAGCATTCCTTTACTCCTACAAGATATTACCTCTCCTCCTGTTACAAATAATGACTTGCTCATAAATCTTTCTGTATCTACAGGTAATATGACGCAAGAGGCAGAAGTTTTGGTAGCTTTACCATCTCCAGTGGTCGAGCCTACCAAAAAACGTAATAAACCTCCAAAAAATCTGTTATTGATCAAACGGTGAATAAAACTATTAACCAGACAAATTTGCAAAATCCAAAACCAATGCCCTCCAAAACATTGAGGCTAAAGGAGAAAAACAGTGAAAAACTGGTAGGAAGCTCCAGTGAAGCCACCCACTTCTAAGAGACATAATGTGGAACTACCTCCAGAAGCAGTTCCACTAGTGGTGGTGCTCACCGGAGTTCCAGTTTTGGAGGAAGGGAATGCTAGTAAAAATGAAAAACAAAATCAGCTAAAAAATAAAGTTATATTTTGGCTTAGGAAAAACCGTCCTCTTCCCCCTAATGTGAATGGTGAAATTCTATATGTTAGGCGCCTTCCCTGGTTAGGGCTTGGCATAAAGAATATCACGGGGAATGTCATTATAATAAATTTTAGAGACACAAGGGCAGTTAGTTACATTTTAGATTGGTTTCCTCCCACTGGTAGTAATCTAATTACACCTCGTGATTTGACCTACTTTTACCCCAGAAATGTGATAACCCCCTCAAATCCCAGGCCGCAGGTCTATTATCAGAATGATAACATCAGACTCTTACTACATCGTGAGGCCAACTATCCTAGGCCTCAACTGGAAGTACGAGCTGACTATTCTAGGCCTTTATCCCAATATCAGGATGCTTTCTCTAGGTCTCAACCTACACAGCAGGAAGATCATTATAGAAATATACCCTATTATCAGAACAATTATACTAACCCTCCAGAAAATTATTATTCCTCACTCTGGAGTAATTTCTCTATTCAGGAGGGCAGTTCCAATCACCAACCGATAGCAAGACCATTCTTCATTCCTACACAAAATCGTTTTAACATTCTGTCAGGTCTAGATGACATTGAATGACTTTTATTTACTCCAACTCTTGAGGATAGTCTTGATTTGCTTCCTCCAGTTAAATTAAGAACACCCCATAAGGTACCTCTCTTGGAGGATCACTGTGGCAGTTTTTCTTCCACTAGTGATGGTCCAATTAAGGATACAGATATTACTGTTTTGACTGAAGGGCCAAGGACCTCAATACAGGACGCCTCCTCACTATTGCAGGGGCGCAACATGGTTACTTCAACCTCATCTACTTCCCTGATTCTTTCTATCCTATTTTGGAATATTGCGGGTTTGCGCTCTAAAGTCGACCAACCTAACTGGCTAGAAACGATCAGAAAACATAACATAGTATGCTGTCAGGAAACATGGTCAGTAACCGCAATTCACCTTCAGGGGTATAGATTGTTTCAGTCAAGCGCATGTCCTTCTTTTGCTGGTAGACCAAAGGGAGGCTTATCAGTTTATGTATCCAATACCCTTACATTTGAAAAAATGGTAGAAATTTCTACAGATGAGAACTATCAGCTAATTAAACTCTCAGTAAATCAAGGGCATACATATTTTCTGATAAATTTCTATAACAATCTACCACCACCCGATTTTGAGAAAGTCCTAAACAGGATAACTTTTGTTCTAGATGAGTACCGGAATAGATGTCTCTGCCTTTTAAATTAATTTGGGGCGGCGATTTCAATATTGCTTTATGTAAAGACTATACTAATTCGAACTGTGGAGTTGTAGATGAGGATGGGAGCCCCATAACGCATTTCACACTCACTCCAGTGCTGGGAACATTCTAAGTGAAAAGCTTTTTACCCTAGGACTGGGGTTTGCAAATGAATTAGTTGAACCCCCAATTGATTTCTCCCCTACCATTCATGGCAGGGGTTGTAACACCACAATTGATTTTATTTTTATTTCTAATCATATGAAGGACAAACTGATTACGTTTAACACTGGCAATGACATTAGCAGTGATCAGTTTCCTAATAGTGTCACTATTTCAGTGCCAACAGGACGTGAACTAATAGGTAACCCTGGGTTGTTAAACTAAAGAGCCCTGTCTTTAGACAAAACTAACGGCTACTCGGTAAAATGGGCCAGAGTAGACCCGGATGTTATCACGACTAGTGTCGTTATCAAAGCCCTTCCTATGTTAGAAACATGCCTAAATTTGCACTCCACTGTAGATGATATTTTAACTAGTTTTATTAATATTGCTAAAGTAATTAGTAAGGAGCTGCTCCGTAAACAAAAGCAGACTGGTTCCCAGGAAAATGGGTGGTTCAATTCTGAATGTCGCAGAGCCCTTTCGAACTTAAAAAGGGCGCTGCACAAATCCGAGAGGGATCAGCCTGAAATTAGAAAGCTGAGAAAGCTTTATAATTTGGCGAAAAAAGAATGTAGGAAGGAAAGGAAAAAAGATCTGTGGGCAAAGCTCCATGAGAGCTGCAACAGAAAGGATAGTAAAATGTTCTGGAAAGTGGTCAACTCACCCTTCCTGAATGATGCGAACACTGGTCCTAGCATAGAGGTAGCAATCAATGCAGATGGGTGGGTTTCCCACTTTTCAAAAATATTTTTAGCAGAAGTTGTTAAACCAAATGTAAGTACAAATATATCACCATATCCTATTGATCTAACCTTTAGCCTCGAGGAAGTAACTGAAGCTTTGTCATCCTCGAAGTCTGGTAAAGCCCCGGGACCGGACGGCGTACCGTTAGATATTTATACGCATACCCAGGAACTCTGGGCACCAGTATTAACCAGAGTACTTGAAGCAGCACTAAAAGGGGGGTCTCGTAAAATCTTGGTCAACTTCTATCCTGCTTCCCATTTTTACGAAGGGTGATCGTAACAATCCGGCTTGCTACAGGCCCATTTCCCTCCTGGATTCTTTTGGTAAAGTTGCAGGTCGTTTGATCCTAGACAGACTACGGATCTGGTCAGAGGATAATAACATCTTGACAGACGTGCAATATGGTTTCCAGGAGGGGTTGGGTACTGTGGAGCAGGCTCTGAATCTCTCCCTTCTAATTGGGAAGCATGCTCAGGCCAAGAAAGGTAATCTTCACCTGGTCTACGTGGACTTGACCGCAGCCTTTGACTGTGTCTCACATTCAAGGCTGTGGTCAATCCTAATGGAACTGGGGGTAGACCTCCCGATAGTATCCTTCTTACGTGAGCTGTACCAGGGAGCAACGGCCAGGGTCAGATTCGGGGTGAATGGGGAGCTTACTTTCCCCTTTACAGTTACAAAGGGGGTTAGACAGGGATGCGTCCTGGCTCCCTTCTTATTTACCCTTTATACAAATGGGCTTGAGAAGGCCATGTTAGAGGGGAGTCAGGACTTACCTGCTATCGCCCGTCGCCCTATTCCTGCGTTACTTTACGAGGACGATGCGGTGATTATGGCGCGAACCCCAGTACAACTTAAAATACAGCTAAATTCCTACTGTAACTTTATGGCCTCATTGGATCTAAAGGTTAATATTAAAAAAACATTTGTTATGCATTTCGGGAAAAAAACAGTCAAGAAAAAAGCGATATTTATTGAAGACTCTAAGTTGGAATGTACTAAGACATACCCCTACTTAGGCATTTTATTTGATAGTGTTTCTTCCTGGAAACCGGCCATCATTAGCAGGCACCTTTTATTTTTAAGAGCCACATCCGCCCTAATCGCCTTTGCACGCAAAGTAGGGAAGCCTCCAACAAAAGAACTTATGCAAATATACTATGCGAAGTGTCATAGCGTAGCTGTTTATGGCGCTGGGGTGTGGGGCTACGTACCAGTGGACATCCTGCAGAGGGTGGAGAATATTTTGATCTGTTATCTGTTGGCCGTTTCACAGCGTTCTCCAACATTTGCATGTCATATCGAATTGGGAATGGATTATATAGCCGATTATATAAAAACTCAGCCAATATTATTGTGGCACCGTATTTGGACAACAGAACAATGTAGTTTAACTTGTGCATTAATTTTAGACTGTTTGGGCCTAGACAGTTGGTCAAATATTCCGTGGCTGTCCTTTGTACATGATTTTCTCAAGGACTTGAATCTTTCTATATATTTCAAAGAACCCACGCTATTAAATACTATTACAAGAAAGACCCTGAAAATGTTCATGTTTGTCACATTTAAGAGAGCTACGCATAGCCCAAGAAATTAATAAAGTCTCAAACCAACACATTTTAACTATTCAATGTAATCAGGGCATTCAACCATATCTAACTTACTGTCTGACCAACTATGAAAAATACATGTTGACACGGTTTATATTCAATACATTTTTTCATCTGATTACATTTCCAAGGAGACAAGATTGGTCCTCCCCAATTACCCTGTGCCCTTGCGATGGTATCTCTGATCAGTCTAATATTCATGTAGTACTGTTCTGTACGTTTTTACGATCTACCACGCAAACGCTGAATAATTCCAATACTGTTGTCCTTCTGGCATTATAACATTTGGAAACAGTATCAAATGCCAAAAGTATAGCTATGTTCCTTAAAAACTGCATAAAAATTCGATGTACCCATGATTAACTATAGTTCCAATATTGTAATATAATATTTTTGCTGGAATCCGAACCATCTATAGCACCTCGGTTTGATATTATATAATTAGCTGGTTGTACTCAAACTTTTTATCAAATTAACTGCAGTTATAAAAGACTTTATTTGGCAATCATATATAAATTGTTTAATACTATTTTTAGTCTATTTTTATGATTGTATAATTAAACTGTATATTATGTTTGTCGCTTTTAGGATTTTATCTTGTTCTAAAATCGAATATAGCTTTTTACTACTACAGTACACAAGAACAGTGCCATAAATTGTAGCCTAAGCAAAGTATTGAATCAAAAGTTAACTACTAGTTGCATGGATTATGGTTACTACAAGAACTAGTACTGAAGGACACAGCAGCGTAAGCATTCATCACGTGTAGGAGGATGTTGTTGATGATGAATCCACTCGATGGCGGACATGAAATTCTGAATTGATTTACAAATACTCATGGGTGTGTGTCAAGCAGAATAAGAATATATCCTCGGATTCCTTGACCTTCCTTGAAATTGATTTTCTGTTGCTTTTGACCTTATCCTCCCCAGCAAGTGTGTGGAATTATTGGTGTCATTTAGTCACACCTTAATGAAAACCACACAGCCCGGGGGAAGAGGGTTTGAAAAATGGATGGGAATGGGGGTTTTTGGGAACGTTTTTTGGAGAGAGGAAAAAAACCACAGCATGACAAATAACAAATGAAGAAAAACAAATCTTTGGATATGAAGATATCCATAAATCTTTTAAGGGACATAAAGGTAGTGCATGCATGAAGTTGTTTGCTAAATGGATGGTTACATTACTGAAAAGTAGTACTTACTACAACTTACTAACTAGTACTAAACAATTAGACAGTACAGGGATGCAGTAATTACGCAATTTCACTTGCCTATCTGCCCTCAGAGAGAATAAACACTTAGTAGTACATTACATTAGTTTTAAAAATAGCAAAGAAACTTATCAAATAGCTCCCTACAGCTATTTGATAAGTTTCTTTGCTATTTTTAAATTTGCATTTGAAGCAGAAAGCAAACGCACAGAGTCGCACTCATGGAAGTTCACAACAATACCATTATTTAATAGATAAAGACAAGTGAAGTGGATACTGTAACTGTATGTTGTAGTTGTCCTGGTCAAATTGGGAAGTTGCATGCATCCAGCCATTCCTCTTATTCGGGGTACTCCTCCATTCCATCGGGCGCTGCGTCGATCATACTTGGTGACCTCACTGTCCACTGACTGCCTGGCGGATGCGGAATTGCGGATTGCTAAGGTAAGTCTGAGTTAATGTTTTTCCCATCGCACAGGGTAAGTGCCGGCCTGTAATTGTTGATGGAAAAACAGAAAGGGATATTAAAACACCCCGGAGGAAAAATATAAGGTACGGTGTGTAGTGCAAAAATAACACTTTCACTTTCAGAGGCGACAGTATTACATACATGCATCATTTCTAAAGTGCCTACTCTGAGTCTCTGTTTCCAGGATAATAATTAGCACACAGCAGGCCAGGGCCATGCAGACGGTCAAGGCAGGCACCACTGAGTGAACCAACCTCCATGTAGCATACCTCTTTGACACAGACAGACAAAGCAGATCTAATTTCATACAGCAAGCCACATAGCCGCAATATTACATGAACCACTGTCTGGACCTTGGCATAACACTACACTGGCTCGACCGCTCCGTACCACGACTAGACAGGCATGCAGTTCTGCTGTGGTTGTTGTTGACTTGTTTACCTGTTAGCCACTCAAGAAATGGCCACAGTTCTTCCATAAATCGAAGATGATAGTCCATCTATCCCAGTGACTGACTGTAAAGATATTATGTAACTTTGGTCATCATGACTCATCATCATCATGGTGTTGGCAAACTCAATGTTGTTCATGCAGTCACAGTCTACACACAGTCAATCCAATGACATTTTCCATATTAAAAAATGCAACGTAGTGGCCCCTGCAGTAGAAGTACAATTTGCATTAAACAAGGTTAACAGAGTAGACTTGAGTTACATTTAGTGTGTAAAAGATTAAATAATAACAGAACACCTAGGATTCATTTAATGCACAACAAACAAACAGCAATTGCTTTCATCGGAGCCAGACAGCCAGTGTTGTCCAGTGCATGCCATCTCATCATTCATTACCTGTTCCACTTTTTGTCAGCATCTTATTCTTAAGTGAAGGGCCACAGGGCAGCCTCTCGTGTCAATTTCAGAAGTAACAGTCAGCATAGTCAGTCCTTTTAATCCCACTTCTTTTGAGGGGACTCGTCTACGAAGCAACAGTTTCTTGGTTCTGCATACTCCGGCCATCTGCCTAGAGGGAAATGGATAGGGGGAGTCTGGAGGAGGAGGATAGAGGAGCATGACTGAGTTGTGAACTTGTGAACTTCAGGAATGCAGACAGCGGCACCTTCAATAAGGAAATAAGACGCAATCTCAATGGCTACACTTGGATTTCTACTTTTGGCTTTCCGAATTTTACTTAGGTGCGCCTCCGACTGGATACTGTGGTGTTTTTGGAGATGACCTCTCTGGCCTCCGGTACCATAGTTGGTACCAAGCTTACCCCAACTAACTACTTGTTTACAAATCGAACAAATAACTTGGGAGCATATTACCAAGCAATAGCGATAATTATCGCTATTGCTTGGTTAGAGAGAAAATGTTACCGCTAAGCTGCGGCGATTTTTACCGCAGATAAACCTTGGTATTACCAAGGTTTATCGCAAATGCGATAAAAAACGGCCGCAATGCATGAATATCGCTGAAAAGTCAGCGATATTCATGCATTATTGAGCTAATGCTCTTAGCCATGTTATCCACCTCCCATTGGATAACATGGCTAAGAACTGCTCCGGGGCAGGTGTTAGCTTTTGGAGATATTCGCGCTTAGCACGAATATCTCCAAAAGTTGGTAATAGGAGATAGCGATGTTAGCGACTGTTTCCAGTCGCTAACATCTTGGCACGCCCACTTTGCATGTCATTAGTGATAAATATCACTGACATGCAAAGTGGGGCCCAAGATGGTTGCTATCTCCTACTAGCTGTCGCTAACTGGTGTTAGCGACAGCTAGGTAATAGGGAGATAATTTTATCTCCGCTTTCTTGGCTTTTAAAGCCAAAAAAGCGGAGATAAACCCCCTTGATAATATGCCTCTTGGTTTTCTGCGTTTTTGCTAATACTAAAGAAGTCCCAAACTGGGGAGTTGAGATTTCTGATGGTGGTGGTGGAGGTGCCACTTTCAATGCCAAATGGTTCACCTAACAAATCTGAGTACTGGCAGAAAAGCAGGACGCAGTTGCAGGAGTTGCAGAGTTGTCTTTGGACACACGTGACATCACGTGACGTTGTGCCCACACCGCAGCAGGACTTCTTCCTGGCACTACAACAAGTGATAATGATGAGGATGATTCCTGGTTCTCAGTCTTTGTGCACCTAAAAGCAAAGAAGCCAGAGGAATATCAGTTAAATAAATGTTGCATATGCCGTGCTTCAATTAATACTATTGCAACTAGGCATTTACTATTATTAACACAACACACCCAAAAACGGAAAGACCCAAAATAAAAATTGCAATTCTAATAAAAAATGGAAGTTTAAATTAATAGAAGAGAGACCACACAGAGAGAGTTGTTTCATGCACCCATTTATAACCCTAGGCCTACTGACCTGCAAGCTTGCCGGCCTATGGCAAAAACTGCCTGGCCTCAATATGCCCCCCCCACCCACATGGCCAGGCCCTGGACCAGGCCCCAACAACACCCAACAAAATCGAAATACACACAAAAATCATCCCAATCCTATGCCATCCAAGCCCTAAATGATGTTTAAATTCAAGACAGGGCTTGACAAATCCACTCGACCGCTCGCATTTGGGAGGTAAATTTTATGAGGTCGAGCTATTTTTAGGTCCTACTCGCCCTTTCTGGCAAGTAGGAAAACATACTAACTTTTGTCCTCCGTCTTTGAAAACGGAGCAAATGTGACAAGATAACAAGATTTAAAGGTCTTTTTATTGCTCACAAAGCAAATGAGCAATAAAGATGCCATTAAATCTTGTTATCTTGTCACATTTGCTTCGCTTTCAGAGACAGAGGTCAAGTAGGTTACTGTTAGGTCGAGGAGATTTTTCAAGGTACTCGACCTGCAGGACTAGTACCATTTTTCAGCTTTGTTGAGCCCTGCAAAAGACCCCACAGAAAGACTTGGTCCATGCACCACTGAGTACCCCTGGGCATAATGGATGAAAGCAAGGCAGACTAGGTGCAGGCCTATGGCACAAAGCACACTGCCTGGCTTCAAAATGGCCCCTAGACCCCCACCCACATGGCCAGGCAGGCCTGGACCAGGCCTCAAAATGGCCTCCACCCACATGGCCAGGCCCTGGACTAGGCCCCAACAACACCCAAAAAATCAAAATACACACAAAAATAACCCCAATCCAATGCCATCCATGCCCTAAATGATGTTTAAATTCAAGAGACCACACAGAAAGACTTGGCCCATGTACCACTGACTACCCCTGGGCATAATGGATGAAAGCAAGGCAGACTGGGTGCAGGCCTATGGCACAACGCACACTGCCTGGCTTCAAAATGGCCCATAGACCCCCACCCACATGGCCAGGCCCTGGACCAAGCATCAAAATGGCCCCCACCCACATGGCCAGGCCCTGGACCAGGCCCCAACAACACCCACAAAAAATCGAAATACACACAAAAATCACCCCGATCCAATGCCATCCATGCCCTAAATGATGTTTAAATTCAAGAGATCCCACAGAAAGACTTGGTCCATGCACCACTGAGTACCCCTGGGCATAATGGATGAAAGCAAGGCAGACTGGGTAAAGGCCTATGGCACAAAGCACACTGCCTGGCTTCAAAATGGACCCTAGACCCCCCACCCACATGGCCAGGCCCTGGACCAGGCATCAAAATGGCCCCGCCTATATGGCCAAGCCCTGGACCAGGCCTCAACAACACCCAAAAAATGAAAATACACACAAAAATCACCTCAATCCAATGTCATCTATGCCCTAAATGATGTTTAAATTCAAGAGACCCCACAGAAAGACTTGGTCCATGCACCACTGGGTACCCCTGGGCCTACTGGCTAGTGTGGCTTTAACACGCACCCCAAAATAAAAATAAACTTCCACATATAAATAAACAGTGAGCTATTCATTTCATACCATCCATGTCGTAAATTATATTTAAGTTCAACAAAACTCACAGAAACAGTTGTATCATGCACCCATGACTAACCCTGGGCCTACTGGATACTGTGGCTACCCAGAATATATATTTTTTAAAGTTGTGAAAAAGTTTATAAATTGCAGTTGCAGCAACTGCAATGCCCCAAACAAACAACACCAACTTACTTGTAAAATCTCAAATCCAAAAGTGATCCAAACAAAAAGTCCTCAAATGCAAATATCCAGCAGCAGCCACAAAGAGTAATCCTTCCAGCTCCAGGTCCAAATGAAAAGTGACCAGGACATGGACAAACCACTGGGAGGAGCCTGCTGACCAGGAACAGGAAGTTGAAGACTCTGGGGCACTTCCTTCCTCCCACCCCCCCAAAAATGGACTCCTTGCACAAAAGAGTGCAGCCAAATGTCAATCTGAGGAGTTTTTCTGATCCAAATCATCATTTTTAGAAGGTTTATGCTGCCTGCGATAGATTTCTTGTGCAGAATTGCAATTTTTGCGACTTCGGGAAAGCAAGCTGTTCAAATCTCCTGCCGGATGTCAGCTGCGCGTCGCATCTACGTATTCGCTATTGTTTACTTTCGCGATGCGTGATCGCGGGCCCTTATTTTTTTTTTTTTAAACATTTTTATTGGATTATCATCACAAATCTCTACATACATATAAATGACCTCTTCAATCATATGTATTCACATTCCCCAAAATATGCTCAAGATACACCATCCTTTCCCGCCAGAAAGTTCATCGATCCACTTGTTTGCAATGTTGCTTCCAAGGATCCGTGTAATCTTTTGTGACTGCAGTATCATGATTTATTAACCAAGTACTCCCCACCTCTCCATTTCCCAACCAACTTCAAACACCCCAACCATACTCCCCAATCCCCCCCATCCCCCATCCCCCTCTCCCCTCCAGACGTTTCTTGAGAGGTATTACCTAGAACACAAGTGGGCCTATGCCCCTGAACTTATCTAGCAACGGGACCAAATACTATGTTGCGAATTGCAGTGTCCCACCCATGGGCAGGGGTAGCAGTGCACAAATAGCCCATGAGGAAGCCCCAGAAGCAGTGTAGAATACTATAGTGGGCGGGCCTCAGGGTCATCAGCCAGTGTCTCAACATCCTCATTCTCAGTGGGCGCAAGTTCCATGACCAGCCTACCCCAAGCTCTCGCCCTCTCCATCGCCTTCTCGCTACCCGTTCTGTGTGCAATTTGAAGTCGGATAGTACCTTCACAGTCGGCCCATTTACAAAATTCAGCCCTCCATTTATCTAGGCTGGGACCCTTTTTTGCTTTCCACTGAGAAGTTATCATTCTCTTAGCTAGAAGGAACCCCAGGTCTATCAATTTACTAGTGATCTTGTTCTTCGAGGTGTGGGGAAACCAGTGTAGTATACAGTGAGCCATGGTGGGTTGTAGGTCTCTGTCTGTTACATCCATCAACAAGGACGTCACCCCCTCCCAAAAAGAGTCAAGAGCCGAAAACTCCCATAACATATGTTTGAAGTCAGCCTCAGGCATTGCGCACCTTGGGCAGGATGCTGACTGGGCCGGAAAGTACTTATGTAATCGGACTGGTGTTAAATATGCCCTGTGCAGAATGTGAAAGTGTACTAGCTAGAAGTGCGCATTTCTCGTACTTTTCCAGGCCCTTTCCACTATGCTCCTCCATGCCGTGTCCGGTATATCCTCTCCTATGTCAGTCTCCCACTTCGTCTTTAGGGCAGTCAGAGGGACCAAGGCTTCCTGTGTCATGCACCTGTATAAGCATGTTACTGCCTTAATGGTGCCTGCGGCTACCACAACATATTGACAACCCATGGAAGTAGGTGGTTCCGCGAGGCCTGCTTTCCAGTGTTTTCGGACCGCCGCCATGAGCGCAGTATGTAGCAAAAAGTCACCACCCGGTAGTTCATAGCGTTCTCGGAGGTCAGTAAACGGTAGTAGGGCTCTGTCCTCATAGAGGTCACCGATCGCCGCTACCCCCTGCTGTTCCCAGTCCTCCAGCTTCTGCCAGGTGCCCCCATGCGGTAGTGCCCTGCCCATCTTCAAAGGTATATCAGGTGTGTAAGGGGCCCCTATGGACCGTCTCTGCAGATATCTATTCCAGCACTTGCGGGCTGTGGCAAATTCCTGGGTCAGATGCAAGTCCCCAAGCGGGAGACACAAACCTATGTGAGATAACGCCAACAGGGGACCAAACATTTTGCCCGATTCCCCCTCCCCCTAGTGGCCCTCGCTACCCACTGGGTGAGCCATTGGAGCTGTGCTGCTATGTAATACATTTCATAATCAGGGACCGCTAGTCCTCCTTCCGCTCGAGATCTCATCAGCGTACCAAGAGCCACTCTCCGTCTGCCCGTCCCCCATAGAAAGGAGCTGATCATTCCCTTAAGTCTCTTAAAATACGCTGCCGGGATCCAGATCAGGAGGGCTCGGAAGTAATATAGTAGTCTCGGAAGGGTCTCTGGCGGTTGAATCTGTGTATAGCAACGCTGTCCATTGCACAAAGCCAGGGCCATGTCCCATCTGTCTCATTACATGATATAGGTATTCCCATTCTAGACTGTTGAAAGCTTTTTCGATGTCAACCGCAAACACCGCCGCAGTATCCACCTCATATGAGTCGCCTCCGAAATGTGAAGGAGCCGGCGTATATTAAGTGCTGTATTGCGGGCCGGGATGAACCCAGATTGATCAGCATGGATCAGCATGGGCATGTGGGGAAGCAGTCGAGTTGCCAGTATTTTACTCAGGATTTTGTAGTCTAAATTAAGCATGGATAGTGGGCGGTAAGCCGTTCTATCCCAAGGCTGTTTGCCCGGCTTTAGTAAAGGGACAATGACCGCCTCTCTGGTGGAGTCTGGCAATCTACCTATCTTTTTGGCTTCATTATGTAGGTTTGCGAGGCGAGGGGCAAGAAGTTCAACATAGGTTAGATAAAATTCCACCGTGAGGCCAATCCGAGCCCGGAGTTTTATTGTGAGCCATACTTTTGATGGCCACTCGCACCTCCCTCACCTCAATAATCCCGCCCCAGCAGTTTCATGTCCCCCTCATCCAGTTCTGGCCGGCCCAGTCCCTCCGTTAATCTCAGTAAGTCTTCCTCTGATGGTACAACACGGCTGCAATAAAGCTCCGGGTAATAGTCAAAAAACAATTCATTTATCCCTTGCTGATCAAAGCGAGCCCCCCCAGACTGGTCCCTCAGCTCCAAAATAACCAAACCGCGATGGGCTGGATTGGCCTACCAGGCTAGAAGGGTCCCTGACTTGTCTCTCTCCGAGTGCGCTCGTGTGACATATTTTTTGTAGTCGAAGCATCTCAGACGCTCCACATTCGCTGCTACTGCCTCTTTGGCTTTGAGCAAGTCAGCTTACCTGGCCGGATTTTCCAGGCGCTCCTTCTCTAGGGTCCCGCAAGTGATCATCGTCCCTCTGGATGTCTTGTAGGAGATCCTTCCGATACCCAGCCACCGTCCAAATGCATCTCCCACGCACATCTGTTTTACAGGTGTCCCACTCCACAGTCACAGCTCCCACAGTCCCCTCATTAAACTGAAAGTATTCTGTAATAGCCGTGGCAATGGTGGCTCGAAAGACCTGGTCATCGAGCACCTCTGGCCTTAGTCTCCAGGTGGGGATTCTGGGTCGCACTCGCGACCAACCCAGCTGGGCTATCAAGGGATTATGGTCTGATATAGTTCTAGTGAGATACTCGCTATTACAAATCTCTCCGTGCACCTCTGGGGAGCATAAGAAGGCACCCAGGCGGACGTGTAATTCATGCAGGGCAGAGAAAAAGGAGTAATCCCTAACTCAAGGGTGCTGGGTTCGCCAAGTGTCCGCCAAACCCCAAGACTGCTGCCCAGTAGTACGCGCCAATGCTAATTTGTGCGCAGGTGCATTTGGGAGGGGAGGATGTGAACGATCTAGGTCAATGTCCGTGACACAGTTAAAGTCACCCCCTAATAACAGCGGCCCTGCAAGGACAGTCACTAGTCTATTAGACAGATGAGAGAAAAAGGCAGGTTGGTCCACATTCGGTGCATATAGACATCCCAGCGTTAAATCCCTCCCATCAAGTCTCCCCTGGATCACTACATATCTGCCCTCCGGATCAATCAGCTGTGTCGTACATTGGAAGGGAACCCCCGCTCTGATCCAGATTAAGACCCCCCTCGTGTATGCAGAGTATGTTGTGTAATAGACCTGGCCCCTCCAGCGTCACTGTAAGGCCTTCCCTTCTTTCGCAATGAGGTGGGTTTCCTGGAGGAATGCAATGTGTACACCCCTGAGAATTAAGAACGAGTGTATCTTGTGGCGCCTATGCATAGTGTGCATACCCCGCACATTCCAAGTGAGACATGCGTAACCTAATGCGGGTCCCATTGCTGACATTGATATGTCCAATAGCCCATTACCCCTAACCCCCTGACACGTCTGGTTTCCCTGAACAAAACTTCGTAATAAATACAACCCCATCTCCCCCTCCCCAGGACAGGCACCCAACGAGGCAACCGCATCCAAACAACACAACTGTGCTTATAAAATCTACCCAGTGGAAGCTGCCTGACCCGCTAATTCGATGACTCCAGAAACTCTCCGAACCCCCCCTGCCCCCATAGTCTAGCATCTTCCCCCAGGCCCCCCACATGTCTCTTATGGTTCATTAAGTCAGCCCGCACTAACATAGCTAAGAGAGTACAAGGTCCAACAGGCATCGCAGATACCTCCAATAATCAGCCTCCCTATTCCCGGTGCGTCTTCATCCAAACACTCCATACGACGTTTGCGGGGTGACTACTGGTAGGTCTGCGTCCGAAAGCCCATGGGCGCAGCTCGAACCAGGGCTCTCTGCTCCACTCTTTGTGTGCTCCGAGGTATTACTGGCTGGGCTAAGAGTTCCTTGGCTGAAGGCAGCCAGCACCGCCTTGTCCCGTTCCTGACGCCAGTCAGCAGGAGAAACAGGGCTCTGCACCGGCAACGTGGCAGGGGAGCAATTGCGAGGAGAGGCCGCAGGTGGCGACCACGCGCCCGCCCCCCCGGGTCTCCAGCCAGTCCCAGGGGGCCTCCGGCAAGAGGAAAATGTGTGTGCCCTCGTCAGCAGTCACTCGTAGCCGGGCCAGGAACAGCATTGAATAAGGGAGATGTAGTTGACGCAATTTCCGTTTGACTGCTAAAAAGGAAGCTCTTTGACGTTGCACCTCTCTGGTGCAGTCCAGAAAGATCATTACTTTGCAGTTCCCAACACGCAAATTCTGTAGCTCTCTCACCCTCCGCAGGATATGGTCCCGGTCGCGGTAGTGGAGGAGTTTCACCACCAGCGGTCAAGGTGGTGCCCAGGTCTTGGTGGGCGCGCTGGCACCCTATGCGCACGTTCCCGGGTGTAAAAGGGAGATAGACACTCCGGCGCCACTCCGTTTTTATCCATGTCTTCAAGAATTGGACCGCATCTGCCCCTCTTCCCACTCCGGCATTCCCACAATGCGGAGGTTATTTCTCCGGGAGCACCCTTTGCTGTCTTCCGCCCTTACCTCCAGCACACGGACCGTCTGCACCACCTCGTTCAGTGTCTTTTGTAGGGCATGAACCGTGTCTGGGACGTCTTTCAAGGCGGTCTCGTCAGTCGCCACTCACTCCTTGAGCTTCCGATGGTCATCTTTTAGTAGAGAAAGATCGGAACCTATGGCATACATCCTCTTTTCCAAAGCCTCTCTCGAGGCTATGATGGCTTGCATAATGTCCCCCAATGAAGGGTCTCGGGGTTGTGTGGTCGCGCTACCCTCAGGTGTAGACTCCTCGGCGTCCATGTTATGGCCTGGTTCCTCAACCAGTAATACCTCAAACCCCTTCCTTTTGGTCACTCTACCTTTTTTGAGGACCACGACTGTCAGTAGGTGACCGTCCCAGCAGAGTCTGTGCACCCTCTTCTCTTCGGGCGGGGAATCCTGGTGACCCTCTGCCGGTTCCAGCAGTCCAGCGCGGGTTTCTCTCCTGATTGCTCCCCTCCGGTTCTCAGCACAGTTGTCAGCGATCTGTGAGCGCTCCCCCACTTGGAGACACTACGTCTCTCAGCTGCCGCACGTCAGGAAAGCACGCTAGTGGTCTCTTGTCCTCCTTCACATATCTTTCTGCAGGGGAGGTTCCTGCACCACCAACAAGGGCACCACTGTGGATTTTCGGTCTCGATCTCCTCTCTTCACCGTGGCACTGAGGCGGTCGCTTTGTGTACTATGCTGCTACAGGGCTGCACAATCTGCCCCCGGGTCACTCTCCGGAACTCGGGTTAGCTCTACCACGAGGCCCCCCCAGGAGAAGCCCACAGGCGGTGTGAAGGCGCAGGGCCAGACAGTCAACACTCCTCTCAAGCCACAGGGAACACCTGCCCTCTCCCCCTCTGTTCCAGGCATGAAATAGGGGTTTACTGCTCTCCAGGTGCTTTATTTCCAGGGAAATGGGCGCCACTTCACATCGTGGGCGCCGCCATTTTGAAGTCAGGCAAGGCTTGCCCGGGCATCAGAGACAGACAAACGTCCAAGTTCGATGTTCCCCTCCGCAAGGAAGCGTCGGGCCTACCTTCTTTAATCCGGATCTCATGGGCACTAGTGAGGGGCTCCAGCGAGATCCCTCGCTGCAGCACCCGACTCCGAGTCAGCCAGTTCCCCCGCCGCCGCCGGCTGCCATTTTGCACGCTGACAGCGCTGGCCTCAGCTCTCGTGAAAAAAGTTCTTTTTTGCCCTTGATAGGGCTCGCTCACAGTATCTGCACCAGCTGCCACGTTCCCCAGGCTATCCGCTCTGCAGACTGGGGTCGGGGGCCCGGAAATAATGCCAGGATCACTTCGGGAGAAGGATGATCGCGGAGGAACTCCGGAGCCCGCCGCTGCCGACATCAGCGCCCAAGCCACGCCCCATCGCGGGCCCTTATGACGCATTCGCATTCTCAAAGTCTTGCAGTGCAAGATGGTGGGACTCCATGACGTACTCGCGGTCGAAAAGTCTTGCGCGATCACGCAGCCAGATCCAAAATGGCGCACACAAACCGGGAGCAAAACAACTCGGCGAACTCAGAATCACGGTGAGTCAACACCGCGTGCAACATCGTATTTTTGAAGCGCGACCAAGCAAAAAAATTCTCCAACTCGCGAATTGTGGATTGTTTGGCAATTTCGCGCGATTCGCAGACCGTGAAATTGCCAAAAATTCACAAATTCCGCGAGCGGAACGAATTTTCAGCCCATACTTAGTCTAGACCAGACTGAGAGCCATAACATAATGGGTGCAAACCTTATAGTATCTCCCAAATAATGTAACCCCAATTCCTCATGCAGTATGGTAGAGGGACCATTGGGGGGAGATAATAATCTAACTACAAATTTATTTTCACTAGTTTCGAGCAAAGTGTTGTCACTTGAGTCAGCTTGCAGTGCACAATATTTCATGAAGTTAGATCTGCATGGAAGTTACCATCTACTTCAGATTGATGACGGTGATGAGTGGAAGACAGTCTTTCGGACACTCTCCAGCACTACAAGTATCAGGTGATGCCCTTTGATATCACTAATGCTCTAGCATTGTTTCAGAGGTTTATCTATGGTATATTTCAGAATCAATTTCTTGTTGTATACCTGGATGATATTGTGATCTTCTCTGCTTATCTTTGGAGCATTGACTGCAAGTTTATTCAGCCCTTCTTCGTCTCAGAGAAAAACATCTATCCTATTATGAGGAGAAGTATGAATTTGAGAGGACAGAAGTGGAGTATCTGGGATGCCGTCTTTCTGGAGGGTGGATTGTCTATGGACCCTTTTAAGATCTCTGCCACTTTGAACTGGCCAACACCTATGTCTATCGGGGAGACCCAGTGTTTTTTGGGACTGGCTACCTTTTATAAAACGAAGCAGAAATCACCAATCACCTTTCTGCCACTCTGATAAACAAGATCTTAAGTAACAGTTTTTCTTGGACTACAAAGGCTCAGGAGGCCTTTATCAAGTTCAAAAAGATTTTTCACTCCAGCTCCTATTCTCGGGCACCCTGATCCATCCAAAATATTTATAGTGGTAACCGATGCCTCTAATTTTGCTGTGAAAGACAATGTGGAGTATCTAATCTTTTAGCTCTCCCATGTCTTGAACCCATGAGAAAAAAGGTATTACATTTGACCCTTAAACATCCTTGCATGGTGTGGTTGTATCTTTTGATGTTGAACCCTTTGAGATTTGGACAGACAATCAAAATCTCCGGTTTATGCAGAGCATGCAGTGTAGAAATAGCAGGCAAACTCGCTGAGTCTATTTCTTTTCTCTGTATAACTTTTTTGTAACTCACATTCCCGGCAGTCAGAACATTCTTTCGGATGCCGGGAATGTGTAGTGCTGCCACCGGTCTCAGCATTGAGACCGGTGGCAGCACTACACAGAACCGTTATGAGGTTATCGGGTTGAGGATTAAGATAAAGAACCCTGCCCAAGGAGCAGAACTGAATAACAAAGGTGCGGTCTGATTTATACACTGAAAGCGACTGGCAACACAAATATTTAAAAAAACCTGCCTATGTGGGAGTGAAAGAAAGAAATAAGTCGCAACAGGAGAAATTATTATCTTTGTATGAGCAAGTCAGAACTAATAGAAATTCTTCCACAACATAATACAAGGAGGGAAGAACAGCACACCGGCCTAGAACTAAGTATAATAAGACACAGGTCGTAATTGAATAAACCGACTTTTAACAACCAAGTGAAGATGAGGTCTGATGATCAATGTATCCATTCCATTTGTTAGAATACCGTTGTTAGACAACACAGATTCACGTTACAATAATTGTCCTGAAGAAGGTGGGGCCTAGAGCCTAATCCACCGAAACGCGTCGACACCCTTAACCAGTGTTTTTAAACAAAACTTTTGATTGATTTTGTGGATATATGTTTTTTAATTTTATTAAAATTGTGTGCTTTAGGGATATAAAATGTATTCGCACTAGGCACTGTATTAAGAATTGATTATTTTTATATTTGGATTTCTCTTTTTTAGAATAAAAGACCTATGAATTTTAATTATTTGTTTCACACTAAATCATTAATGCCTTGTGGTTCTACTACTGAATGGGATGCAACACACAATACACATTTGGGGAATTAATAATGAATGTGTGAGTGATAGCAGTCTGTGAGCACATAAAATACATCTGTGTCTATTTGAAAAATCATCCACAACCCAGGGAACACCTAATATTTTAACACTTGACTCTACCCAGTTCCTTTGGGTCCAGAGGGTACTCTCTTTCATTTTGAATTGAGAGTTATTCTGGCCACTGAGTTCTGAATGGTCTGCAGCCTTCTGGTGAGTTTTTTGTTGATCCTAGCAGAAATGGTGTACCAGAGACTAGTTTGCTTGTTAATAGGGCATGTGTGACAGTTTTCTGAGTGCTGATTAGTAGCCATTTGTAAACCTTCCTCATCATCTTCTTGGTGTGATAGCATGAGGCAGTGATCATGTTGAGTTTGTTGTCTATGATGATCTCGAGGTTCTTGGCATTGAAGGCCCTAGCTCTGCTAGCCACCAGGTGGAGTCCCATGGTGGTGGGCTCTTCCTGAAGATCACAATTTAGGTCTTGTTGGTGTTCAGCTTTAGGTAGGTGGTCTTCTCCCAGTGGGCAATATCAGTCATGCAGGCATTGAACTTGATCTGGGTACTGGAAGTCTGGTCAGTGAGAATGAGCTGCGTGTTTTGCGCATAGGAGAGGGCATTGGGATCATGAGATTAGATGATGGCTAGAGTGATCATGTATGCGTCGAAGAGAGTTGGGCTCAGAGACATCTAGGGACCTGTGTACACTGTGCAAGTGGAACCAAGCTATATCCGACTGATGAGCCCTTATAAGGCTGAAACAGGTTTTGGGTTGTGTGAGAAGCTGGTCTGGTATATGACATTTACTAATGTGGGCACCTTGCACCAGTCCAGACAACCCTTATGGTAATTTTGGAGGACTCAGACAACCACAGAAAGCTCTCTAAGTGGTAGCTGTGGAGAGCAGTCTACAGGCTTAGTCTTGAATGAGTGTAAAGCATCTTGTTTACCAGAATGCAATCTTATAGTATAGATTAAATGAAAAATAACCACACAAAGTATTTATAAAAATATGTATTTATTATATAACACTATCTAGTATGTTACAGTATCTCCTACATGGAGATAGATACAAAGCACACAATACTTCAGCAAACAAATCACAGTAAATAGCACTAATACACAGTGGGCCCTGAGGGGGACCAAACCATTCACCAAGAAAGTGGTATAAGAACCACGACTCAAGTCAGGACCATGGCTAGAGGACGTAGTATTGCTGGGACACCAAGGACTACCCAAGGTGAGTATATAGGGACCCCACAGAGGGCGCTTGCAGTGTGGGAACATGACCACGGGCTCCGTACAACTCTATGTGTAAGTTGCAGTTGGAGTTTTAAAGATTAAGTACCATTCCCAGTGGATCTTGAAGAAACCCTGTGGTAGACAGAAGGTTGGTGAGCCATCCTACCTGTAGATACTGTGGTACCCAAGTTACCTATCCCAGGAAATCCGGGTGCATAGGTGTGAAGTGGCGTCGGGAACCGCCGTCAAACCCAATGGAGGACTTCCGGAAAGTGTCCCTGCTGGAAGAGGAGAAAGTGTGTGTAGGAATCCAAATGTGGATTCTTGAAGAGTAGTACCTGAAAGCGAGGGGACAGAGTCTGGGCACTTAGGAGTGACCAGGAGCTTGGTAGACGAATGCCCACTGATGTCGGGTGCTTCGGGAGAGATGTCAATGGCCGTGACTCTGCAGCTGCGGGGACCAGGCAATGCTGAGGATGACCAGGAGCGGTATACACGCTGTCCCACTAAGGATGTCGAGTGCTAAGGGGTCAGTGTCCGTGGGGAGCACCAGCAGGCCTTGGCAATGCAAACCCTGCAGGAGGTAAAATATTTACATAGTGAGGACCAGCAAGGTCCAGGAGACTCACCACAAGCAGGGGAGTCAAAGCAGGCCCCAAGCTAGCAGGGGAGCCTGAAGAAAACAAAAGTGATCCTCAAGTGGTCCACAGGGCCAGAGGCACTGGAGTCGCAAGAGGACCATGCACTGTCCATGCACTGTCTAGGACACCGTTTATTAGCTTCTGGCCACTCTCCTTCAAGCGCTAAGAGACCTGTTGGTGATTAGACTACTTGGAGCCTGAAGATCTTCTTGCAAAAATAACAACAAGCCTTTGCAACGGCAAAGGGGATGAGGTAATCAGGAGTTCAGTTATTGCTACCCCCACAAGGACTACTGCCACAAATTTGGTGAGAGGGTAGAGAAGGCCTCAGGAGTTGTGGAAAACAACCACCTGAATTGCAGAGCCGACGGAGCTCGGAGGAGCTCAGGATCTGCAGACTGGCCAACTTAATTGCAATGCCTGCAAATGCAGGGGAATGACTACTTCACTCTAAGGGAGATTACTTTGGTTGCTCTTGATGCTACACAGGTCTTGGAAGGTTCCTGTATGATGCACAGGCACAGACGATGCAGCAGACTGGAAGGGAGACAAAGTCAGGTCCTAACAAAGTCCAGCGAAGTCCATGGTGCCAAGACAGTAGAAGTGCAAAGGTGTCTGATATGAATCTTATCCCACGACAAATCTAGGGACCTACACCCAGTTAAGCCCTTAAGTACCCTAGGGAAAGGGTTGGGAAGATTCAGGGGATACAGGCCAGAGGTTACTCCCATGGCTGATCAACCAGCATGGAAGTATACAGGCGTCAAATCTTGTAGCTTATGTGGTGTAGCATGGCAAGGTTTTATCCATCTCATGTGTGTCTGCCCCAGCTTAAAATCGAAACGCGTATCGCTCCTAAAAAAGGCTTTTAATGACAGAGGGATCCAAACTTGTAGATCTGCCATCATTAGAGGACTTGGTACAATAGACCCTCAGCTGACCTGTAAATTGATGACTTTTCTATTATTTTATGAGAAAAACTATACGGCTGATGGAAACAGGCACTGCCAACACAGTAATGTTTAGGATCTCTATTGCAATTTAAAAAATTTTTTTTTTTAAATGTTTAATGTTACTATCTGTTGAAACCATAACCCCGACAATAACCTGATGACATAGAATCACGAACAAATTTTAATTGGTCTCATGATAAGGACATCACTTCCGGCTTTTAGGATAAAATAAGTAATATACCTTTTTTTTTTCTTAAATACATTTTAAATCATTTATTTGTTGTTAAACTATTGATATTTTACTTGGATTATGACATTGTTATGGTTTTAATTAACTTAAACAATAAAGAATTGTTGTTGTACTCCCATTTCCTTTGTCTAGTTTTGCGCCAGAGTGGGAGCTAACAGCTCCCAGGATTGGTTTGAACTGGACTATGCACAGTGACACAAAATGTGCCCATCATGCAGACTTTCTGGTGCCGCTAAGTGCACCCACCCAGCCCTAACACACCAAATCCTTTCTGGGAGGTGGTCACACCTCCAAGTGACAGAATGCCTATTGTTCCAGCTTCCTCTGCTTGAGCTTGGCTCAGCAGCAAGAGGGCCGAAATGTGTCTCTGGTTGTTTTTATTCCCCTGTGCCTGTACTTGCTTTCTTGCCCAGACTTGTTTTTATTCCCCTGTGCCTATACTTGCTTTCTTGCCCAGACTTGTTTTTAATCCCATGTGCCTAACTTGCTTTCTTGCCTAGACTTGTTTTTATTCCTCTGTGTCTGTACTTGTTTTCTTGCCTAAACTTGTTTTTCCTTCCTGTGCCCAGTTCTCCCGCGGCCCCCGCCCGTTTTTCCCACCACTGCGGCCCCGCCCACCTGTAATTCCATTCGCCGCCCCGCTCCCGCCTCCCAGCTGCTCCTCCTTCCCACACCCCCTCATATGAAAGACGCTACAAGATCACCCGCAAGGACCACACCAACAGAGCTGACGGAGGAATCGCCATCGTCCACAGGAACACTCAGAGTCTCGACCAACACAGATGACACCCTCAGCACCGCCGAACACCTGCACTTCCAGATCCACACAGACCCCAACACCACCCTCAGAGGAAGCCTCATCTACAGACCCCCCGGACCCCGACCACAATTCAGCGACTCCATCGCCGACTTAGTCAGCACACACGCCCTCGCTTCCATGGACTACATCCTCCTCGGGGACCTGAACTTCCACCTCGAGAACAATGACGACACCAATTCCACCACCCTGATCGACAACCTAGCCAACCTCGGACTCAGACAACTCGTCACAACACCCACCCACTCCGCCGGTCACACGCTTGACCCCATCTTCTCCGCAAGCCCCCACGTCTCCTTCAACCATACCACCAACCTCCACAGGACCGACCACCGCTGCATCTACTTCACCTTCAAGAAACCCACCACGCAGCACTGCACCCAACAGATGCCTCACCGCTGCTGGAGCAAAGTCACCGAAGACTAGCTAACCACCACCCTCGCCCAGAGCCCACCCTCCGACCATACCAACCCTGACACCACCGTCCGCAACCTCAGACAGTGGATCAACGACTGCGCCAACACCCTCGCCCCGATCAAGAAACCCTCCAACAATCATACCAACAAGAAAGCCAGCTGGTTCACTGAAGACCTCCGGGCCTCCAAGCAAACCTGCCGAAAGCTGGAGAAGATCTGGCTCCGTGAACGAACACAGGACAGCCACGCCGCCCACAAGAATGCCACCCGCAGACACCATCACCTCATGAGATCCACCAAAAGGGCCTCCTTCAAAGGCCGCCTAGACAACAACACGCACAACAGCAAAGTGCTCTTCAACACCGTGAAGGGACTCTCCAACCCCAGCTCCAACACCAACGACGTCCCACCCTCGCAAGACCTGTGCGACTCGCTGGCCACCTTCTTCCACCGCAAGATCACAGACATCCACGACAGTTTCAACGCCACGACCGCCCCGACCACCATCCGTCCCAACTGCCTGTTCTACTGGACCAACATCAACGATGATGACACCATCAAGATCATGAACACCATCCACTCCGGATCTCCGTCAGATCCATGCCCACACCACATCTTCAACAAAGCCAGCACATCCATCGCACCCCATCTCCGGAAAGTCATCAACACCTCCTTTGAGACAGACACCTTCCCGGGGAGCTGGAAGCACGCTAAGATCAAAGCCTTACTCAAGAAACCCAAGGAGGACCCCAAGGACCTCAAGAATTTCCGGCCCATTTCCCTGCTCCCGTTCTCGGCAAAGTTCATTGAGAAGACCATCAACAAACAACTGACCCGCTACCTCGAGGAGAACAACATCCTGGACCCTTCCCAGTTCGGGTTCCGCAGCAACCACAGCACCGAGACTGCCCTCATCGCCGCCACCGATGACATCAAGTCCCTGCTGGACAACGGAGAAACGGCGGCCCTCATCCTCCTGGACCTGTCAGCCGCCTTCAACACGGTCTGTCACCACACACTATGAACCCACCTCCACAACGCTGGGATCCAAGAGAAGGCCCTGGACTGGACCACCTCCGTCCTCTCCGGCAGAACACAGAGCGTCCACCTTCCCCCCTTCCACTACGAAGCCACCGAGATCATCTGTGGCGTACCCCAGGGCTCATCCCTCAGCCCAACTCTGTTTAACATCTACATGGCACCGCTCGCCCACGTCGCCTGTCGGCACAACCTCAACATCCTCTCCTACGCCGGTGACACCCAGCTGATACTCTCCCTCACCAAGGACCCCCAAACTGCCAAAACCAACCTTCATGAAGGAATGAAGGCCGTTGCTGAATGGATGAGGAACAGCCGACTGAAGCTGAACTCGGACAAGACGGAGGTCCTCATCCTCGGATCCAACCCTTCGGCCTGGGACGACTCCTGGTGGCCAATCGCACTGGGAACCGCTCCAACACCCACCGACCACACACGCAACCTAGGGGTCATCCTCGACTCCACCCTCTCCATGACTAAACAGGTCAACACTGTCTCCTCCTCCTGCTTCAACACCCTCTGCATGCTCCGTAGGATCTACAAGTGAATCCCCTCTGAAACAAGAAGATCAGTCACCCAGGCCCTTGTCAGCAGCAGGTTGGACTATGGAAACGCCCTCTACGCAGGAGCCTCGGACAAACTCCTGAGACAGCTCCAACGCATCTAGAACGCCTCTGCACGCCTGATCCTCGACATCCCTCGCTGCAGCCACATCACACCCCACCCGAGAGACCTGCATTGGCTCCCGGTCAACAAGCTCCTCACCCATGCACACAAGGCACTCCACAACACCGGACCAACGTACCTCAACAGACGACTCAGCTTCTATACCCCCACCCACCAGCTCCGCTCCGCCGACCTCGCCCTCGCTACAATCCCCCGCTTCTGAAGAGCGACCTCAGATGGCAGATTGTTCTCCCACCCCACCGCCAAGACCTGGAACACCCTCCCTATCCACCTACGGCAGACCCAAGACCTGCTGACCTTCAGAAATCTCCTCAAGACCTGGCTTTTTGAGCAGTAGCAGCATTCCCCACCCCAGCGCCTTGAGACCCTCACGGGTGAGTAGTGCGCTTTACAAATGATATGATTGATTGAATCATTGATTTTCAAGATGGTCATCACATCATACACGGTGCCCCTCTATTTAGCATATGGCTGCTTCACTGACAACCCGGCAGAATGGACTACGTAGGCTGCAGGGGTGCCATGATTATGCAGGGCACCCTCTCACTTAGAACCAAGCACCCTGCCCTCAGGATTATAAAGGCCTGCTATAGGGGTAACTTACTGGTTTTAAGTGCAGTGTCCCTTGGATATAGTTGTTGGAGATGGCTCTTTTTGCAGGATTATCCCCAAACGTTTTGCTTCTTCCTCCTATTTTTCCCCTGACCTGCTATTGTTGTTTTTAGGACTCAGGGCACTTTCCCACTGCTGATCAGTGCTACAGTGCGTATGCTATCTGTGTAAATTATGTTATGGATTGGTGTTTCCATGATTGGCACCTTTGATTTACTGGTGAGGCCCTAGTAAAGTGCACTGAGAGTTTTAGGGCTGGTAAATGAAATGCTACTAGTGGGCTTGCAGCACTGGTTGTGCCACCCACAGAAGTAGCTCTGAAAAGGTAACTAAGACCTGCCACTGCAGAGTCTGGGCTCAGTTTGTAACTGCCATGTCGACCTGGAAAGTGCACCCACATGCCAGGCTCCAACCTTCCCTTTTTTTACATGTCAGTCACCCCTAAGGTAGGTCCAAGGTACTCCTGTGGGCAGGGTGCGGTATATGTTAGAGGTAGGACATGTACTGATGTGTGTGACATGGTGATATGTCCTGGTGGTGAATTAGTATATTTCGTTTTTCACCATTGTAAGGCTGCCTGCTTCCATAGGACAGAATGGGGAGTTTGTTTATCCCTTCTTATAAACATAACTGGCCCTGGGAACAAGGTAGGATATGAAAGTTTAGTATGTCTGGACTCAGAATGTTAAAATGCATCTTTTAGTGAAAATGATTTTTACATTCTGGCTTTGAAAATACCACTTTTAGAAAGTAGTTATTTTCTTACTTGGCCATCCTGTGTGCCTCTACTGGGGTTGTGGATTGACTGTCTGGCTTTGGGATGACATGGGCTGGGGAGAAGCAGTGGCTCAGAGAGTCTATATGGGTCAGGGCTGAGCTGAATAGACCAGGACTGCATTCAGAGTAGTGGGAGGAGTTGTCACTAGCACCTGAATAGGCCCGGTCTGCATTTAGAGTGGTGGGAGGAGATTTCCCTTGTACCTGAATAGGCCCTGTCTACCTTGGATAATGCTGTCCCCACCCCCTGCCAGGAAGCCGCACCAGAGAGGACAGAACTGGTTTTGGCTGGGCACAGATACTCTATGCCTGAGAGGACAAAGGATTTTGGGCTATTAAAGAGAGGCCCAAACCCATTAAGTTTAGAACTCTTTTGGACCTGTCAGGTCCCAGATTCTTCGCAGAGGCAGAACCGATGCTTGCTCCCAATGCCCTAACCCCAGTGTCGCCGCTTAACAAGCAACTGCACCAGAGACAGGGAAAGGGGAAGTGGACAGAAAAGAGAGACACTCCAACGACAACTGGCACCCACTAGTCCTTCTGAATTCGACTGGTTTCCTGGACTGCACTTGGGTTCCTAATGCACAGAGGAAAGAGAGAAGACAATGCAGCAACTCCCAACTACTCTTCCCTGACATACTGTTCTAACTTCCAATTTATCCTACCAGCTGTCTTTAGAGTCTTGCCCCTCTCTGTAAAAGGTGATGAGCAGTTACCATGAAGGAGTTGATATTGCTAGAAAAGGAAAACACCTCATTAGTAAACTGAAGTAGTGGATGTTCCCTTACACTTCTTCAAGAACCTTTCCTACCTTCTTCATGGATAACGTTTTCTTTTAATATATATATTCAATCCTCAGGTACTAGCAGAGGGTCGTGACACTCTCGAAGTAAGTCTTAGAGCTCTTGTAGGTGCGCGCAAAAAGGAACCAGGAAGGGAAAAGAGGGAGGGAAGAATAGGGAAGCGCAATGGGGGAGCTCAGGTAGAGAGGACTGGAGGGTTCTCCAAAGTAGGTCTTGAATAGTCTTACTTTACTCGTCGTTTGAAGGTCTGTTGATGAAGCTTTCCACTGCGTCACTTTTCGCTGAAGAAACTAAACTGAACTGCCAGGTTGAGAATACTTCTCCAAAGGAAATGTTCGAGAAGAGACTCTCAATCTCCTGACTCCGCAGAAGCTCTCTGCTAAACCTCCTGCTCAAGCGCTGCCTCTTCACGACGGTCTTTTCTCACAGAACACGTCGGAAGACTATCACCTTACTCCGACTCTGGCCGAAGATACACCAAACTCAAGTTCGTCTTAAACTAAGGTTTTCTGAAACGGTGTTTCGATTTACACCTCCAAAACCCAACAGAAACTGAAATTCTTGTGAGCGCCTTGAATGACGGCCACTCACGGTAAAGTCTATTTTGAAGTGCGCAGGGCTCTGCGCGCTCGTTCCTCAAGAGTACTGGAAACTAGAACGATGCTGATCTTTCACCGCGGCAATAGCGGCGGCCATCTTGAAGGTCCGGACTATTTCACATTTGCCCAGAAATTCACCATCCGAGGTTTCACCACCACTCTGGATGTTTTCCTGGAACGAAAGTGTCTTGTAAGGTATAAGGAACTGACCGAATGATTCCTGACAGTACCCCCTCTCAAAGACCGAGACATCGGTCCTGGTTTGGATGGGAATTGAGAATGAAAACGTTTAACTAGTTGAGAAGCATGCACATTTTCAGCTTTTTCCCAGGACCGGTCCTCCGGACCATATCCTTTCCAATCAATCAGATAAAACAACCTGTTGGAACGGATCTTGGAGTCCAGGATGCCCTTGACCTCATATTCTGAATGTCCCTGAACAAGAAGAGGTGGAGGAGATTTCTCAATTCTAACCTGAGGGGAAGTTTTCTTCAATAAGGAAACATGAAAGACTGAATGAATCTTCATACTAGGAGGAAGCCTTAATCTCACTGTGACTGGACCCAAAACCTCCTCTATCTCATATGGACCCACAAAACGAGGCTGAAACTTCCTATTTCCTTTGAGGTGCAAGTGCTTAGTTGACAACCACACCTTATCTCCTGCCTGATAATCTGGGGCTGGTTTACGATGTCGATCTGCATTATGCTTGTACTTTACTTTTGCCTGAATCAATTTCTCTTCTGCAGATTTGTGAAGAGATGACATGTCCTGCAATAACTCCCCCGCTGCCGGCACCCCCAATTCTTCCTGAACACAAAAGGGATTAGGATGTCTACCATAATTGAGATAGAAGGGAGAATAGCCGGTAGATGCACTCTTAGCATTATTACATGCAAATTCAGCCATCCACAACTGATCAGCCCACTCTCCTCCCTGATCCATAAGAAACATCCTCAAGTATTGTTCTAATTCCTGATTTTGACGCTCAGTCTGACCGTCAGTCTCTGGATGATAACTGGTAGAATACCTAGTTTCCACCCCTAGCCCATGGAGAAAAGCCTTCCAGAAATTGGAAACAAACTGAGCCCCCCTATCTGAGATAACTATCTTAGGAACTCCATGTAACCTCACAATGTATTCCCCAAACAATCTCGCCAGTTCTTTTGCAGAGGGAAGTCCAGAAGGGGAACAAAATGACACATCTTGGAAAAGGTATCCACACAGACGAAAATGGTGTTAAACCCTTTGCTAAGGGGTAGATCCACAATAAGATCCATAGATACAGTATGCCAAGGACAGGTAGGAGTGGGTAGGGGTTGCAACATACCCTGCGGAACTTGTCGTGTAGACTTACTCCGAGCACATAAATCACAGGACAACACATACTGTTTGACAGAGGAAGACAACTCAGGCCACCAAAAATAACGCTGAACCAGATCTAAAGTCTTCATAATGCCCTTATGGCCAGCTAACGGCTAATCAGGGCACATTCTCAAGGCCTTTTCTTGCAATGACAAGGTCGGAAGATACAAAGCTTCACGATAGTATGGTAATTGTTGATGACACTTGCGTTCCGGGTCGTGAGCTACCCAAGCATTGATTTCCTCTGTAGTCAAACTTTTTTGGACTTCTTTTTGAAAACCATCCAGGGTGATTGTGCAGATAACTTGAGTCTCAGGGATAATGGGTTGAATCTCCACCACATGTTGCGTTTCTACTGTATCGATTTGCGACAATGCATCTGCCTTCCCATTCTTACTGCCAGGTCGATATGTAAAAACAAAATCGAAATCAGAAAAATAGAGAGACCAACGTAGCTGTCCGGGAGTCAGAGTCTTTGCCGTTTTCAAAAATTGCAAATTTTTGTGGTCTGTGAACACTGTGACTTTATGACGAGCTCCCAAAAGATAATGTCTCCAGTCTTCAAAGGCGTCTTTGACGGCCAAAAGCTCCTTTTCAGCAATGGTGTAATTGATTTCCGCCGAATTCAATTTCCGTGAACGAAAAGCGACGGGATGCAGTTGACCTGTTTCTGGATGTCTCTGTGATAGAACCCCTCCAATAGCTTGATCAGAAGCATCCGCTTCCACAAAGAAGGGTTCAGCCGGATCAGCATGACGCAAAAGTGGAGCAGACGTGAAACTTTTCTTCAAGGTAGCAAAAGCATTCTCCGCCTCATTGGACCACTGAAATTTCACTCCTTTCTTGAGTAGTCTAGTAATGGGCACGATTAATTGTGAGAAGCCGGAGATGAAACGGCGATAAAAGTTAGCAAAACCCAGAAACCTCTGAATTTCCTTCACATCCTTTGGCGATGGCCAATCCTCAACAGCTCGTACCTTTCCTGGATCCATCATCACACCTTGCGGGGACAATACAAATCCTAGAAACTCCACTCGATTGGAACTGAATACACATTTTTCTAATTTTAAAAACAGGTGATGAGTTTGCAATCGCTGCAACACTGTTTTCACATGTTCCGGATGCTCTTGAGGGTCTTTAGAAAAAATCAAAATGTCATCTAGATATATAACAGCAATCTTGTCAATCAAATCTCCCATCACGTCGTTTAGAAAATGCTGGAACACTGCGGGTGCATTGCAAAGGCCGAATGGCATCACGCAGTATTCGAACAAGCCAAACTTAGTTCGAAAAGCAGTCTTCCACTCGTGGCCCTCCTTCATCCGAACCAGATGGTAGGCCCCACGCAGATCTAACTTGGTAAAAATTTGAGCATCTTTTATCTGATCCAGTAAGACCGAAATTAAAGGCAAAGGATATCGATTCTTGATGGTGGCTCTATTCAAAGTTCGGTAATCGATACAGTTTCTTAAAGTTCCCTCTTCTTTTTTAGGAATGAAAAACAATGGCGAGGACACTGGGGATTGGGAAGGTCTGATGAATCCATTTGCCAAATAACGATCCAAGTATTCTTTCAAGTATTGATTCTCTTTTTCCGTAAGGGCATAAATTCTACTGCAAGGAAGCACTGCACCTGGCTCCAGATCAATGGTACAATCATAAGAGCGATGCGGAGGTACTATCTCCGCTTCCTGTTCACTAAAAACTTCTTGGAACTCTTGATACTCCTCAGGAATTTCCACTGAAGTAATCACACTGATTGTTTGCCCCCCATGCGAGAGTAACTGAGATTGAGTCGGGGTGAGGCTCGGCGGATCCTTACAATAACAGTGTTCCAGACAGAAATCAGATTGCATTTTCACAGTTCGGTTCTCCCAATCAATAGTTGGATTGTGCAAGGTTAGCCACGGCAAACCTAGAATCAGCTGAAACTGCGGTGCGTCAATCAGATTAAATTGCACTTGCTCATGATGACCATCTGTTTGACAAAGCTCCACTGGTTCTGTGTGGCAAGTGATAGGACCAGAAGACAGATTGGTTCCATCCACCGCTCTCACTGGTTCACTTTTAATCTTCCGGATAGATTGTATGCCCATACGTTCTGCATACTTAATGTCACAAAAGTTGCCCGTAGCTCCTGAATCCAACATTACCGCCACTCCATGGAATTCTCGACCTCGAAACTTTAACGTCAACTGCAAAATTAGATGAGGCATCAAGGTTTGCAGAGTATTCGAAAGGGAATGGCTTTCTGGGATCGTCTTATCTGCTTCCGCCATCAGAGCGACCCCCTCTACTGATGGTTCATGGCGTTTCCCTTCATCTGAATCTTGGGTCTTTTTGTGCATTCTTTAACAAAATGTCTCTTCAACCGTCTCTGTTCTTTCTCTTCCTTGCTCAAGGGTCCCCGAACTGCTCCAATCTGCATTGGTTCTACTTCAGATGGAGCACTATTACTCTTGGACACATCAGTCTTAATTCTGTTGAAGCGTGGAATGCTTACCCGAAAATCTCGTTTCTTTTCACCCTTCCTTTCCACACTACGAAAATCCAATTCCAGTACCAAATCTACCAAAGCCGAAAGTTCCGTTGGTCGATTGGGTATCTGAGCAAGGGAATCCTTCAACTCATCCCGAAGTCCTCGATAAAACAGGGCTGCTCTCTTCTCTTCGGGCCATTGAGTTTCAACGATGAGCTTGTTAAATTGTGCCAGATACGTAATCAAATCTCCAGATCCCTGTCTGAGCTCAAGCAATTCATTATCAGTAGCCTGAGATATCCTCCTTCTATCAAAAATGCGGAGAAACTCTGTCTTGAAATGATCGAAATCATGTAAGAAGGGATCATCTCGCGTTACCAAAGGCATTGCCCAATTAGCAGCATCCCCCCCCAAATAGGACAGCACAAACGCCACTCTAGACTGGGCATCAGGGAAGAGGGTGTGGCGACACATAAAATGTAACGAACATTGGATCAAAAATAACTGAGCCTTTTGAGGGTCTCCATGAAAACGCTCCGGGGCCGCTAAAGGAATTAAAGGAGAAACAGAATGGATAACTTGTGCTACAGCTCTAGTATCAGATTCTGGGGTCCCCTTGCTAGAACTTGGGGAATGCCTTGCTGGATTACTCATGGCCAACCCATCTACCTTCCGGGACAACAGCAAGGTTTCCTGGCGAGAAACGACTAATTCCTGTTTCAAGGTCTTATTTTCTTCCCTCACCGCCCCAATCTCTCTCTGAATCCCTACTAACATTTCCCCAAGGGATTTTAAACTAAACTCTTCAACCATTCTGCCTGGGCGATTGAACCACTTGGGCACTTCAAACTGTCAGGTCCCAGATTCTTCGCAGAGGCAGAACCGATGCTTGCTCCCAATGCCCTAACCCCAGTGTCGCCGCTTAACAAGCAACTGCACCAGAGACAGGGAAAGGGGAAGTGGACAGAAAAGAGAGACACTCCAACGACAACTGGCACCCACTAGTCCTTCTGAATTCGACTGGTTTCCTGGACTGCACTTGGGTTCCTAATGCACAGAGGAAAGAGAGAAGACAATGCAGCAAATCCCAACTACTCTTCCTTGACATACAGTTCTAACTTCCAATTTATCCTACCAGCTGTCTTTAGAGTCTTGCCCCTCTCTGTAAAAGGTGATGAGCAGTTACCATGAAGGAGTTGATATTGCTAGAAAAGGAAAACACCTCATTAGTAAACTGAAGTAGTGGATGTTCCCTTACACTTCTTCAAGAACCTTTCCTACCTTCTTCATGGATAACGTTTTCTTTTAATATATATATTCAATCCTCAGGTACTAGCAGAGGGTCGTGACACTCTCGAAGTAAGTCTTAGAGCTCTTGTAGGTGCGCGCAAAAAGGAACCAGGAAGGGAAAAGAGGGAGGGAAGAATAGGGAAGCGCAATGGGGGAGCTCAGGTAGAGAGGACTGGAGAGTTCTCCAAAGTAGGTCTTGAATAGTCTTACTTTACTCGTCGTTTGAAGGTCTGTTGATGAAGCTTTCCACTGCGTCACTTTTCGCTGAAGAAACTAAACTGAACTGCCAGGTTGAGAATACTTCTCCAAAGGAAAAGTTCGAGAAGAGACTCTCAATCTCCTGGATCCGCAGAAGCTCTCTGCTAAACCTCCTGCTCAAGCGCTGCCTCTTCACGACGGTCTTTTCTCACAGAACACGTCGGAAGACTATCACCTTACTCCGACTCTGGCCGAAGATACACCAAACTCAAGTTCGTCTTAAACTAAGGTTTTCTGAAACGGTGTTTCGATTTACACCTCCAAAACCCAACAGAAACTGAAATTCTTGTGAGCGCCTTGAATGACGGCCACTCACGGTAAAGTCTATTTTGAAGTGCGCAGGGCTCTGCGCGCTCGTTCCTCAAGAGTACTGGAAACTAGAACGATGCTGATCTTTCACCGCGGCAATAGCGGCGGCCATCTTGAAGGTCCGGACTATTTCACATTTGCCCAGAAATTCACCATCCGAGGTTTCACCACCACTCTGGATGTTTTCCTGGAACAAAAGTGTCTTGTAAGGTATAAGGAACTGACCGAATGATTCCTGACAGGACCAAGAAGACTGCCAAGAAGAAGAGCTGGAGAAGCTGTGAGGGGGAACCACCACTTTGCTGAGAGCTATGCTGTGTTGGCCTGCAGTGGCTGCTTCTGTCTTGGGCAGTGAAAGTACTGGCCTGAACTTTCTGCAACTTCTTTCTTTGAGCATCTCCAAGGCCTTGGGGTAGTGCTTGCCCCATGTTCAAGAAGTCTCAGGCACAGCAAAGACAACAAGTTCTTCTGTCATCACCACTGGGGACTGTGTGTTTTGTGATGCAACAGAAGAAAAAGCAACTTGACGCTGTCTACGATGCCACTGCCGACTCCGTGTCCTGAGGGCACCGCAGAGAACAACGCTGCACTGCGACCCTGGTCTCACCGACAATGGCATCTGATGCTGCCACCAAGCCACTGCTCGCATCGTGACCTGTGGGCACTGCACTCCGCACTGCCTCACTTCACGCTGCCTCCTTGGTATCCCTGACGATGACTCTTCACGCCAACATTGGTGCCGCTGCTTGCACGGTGGTTCGGGCACCGCTCCTAAAGTTACACGATGCACCTCCTCATCCTGCACCGCAGCCTTGGCCTACCGATGCCGTCGCCATCGACTCCAGTTCATCAGCTGACGACAGTGCTTCAGCAACAACGACAACACTGCTTGCACCGTGACCTGCCAGCACTGCGACAAGCACTGCATCACTTCGCACAGACACCTTGGTCTCACCGACGACGCCATCTGACACCGCCATCGAGCCGCTGCTCGCACTGCAACCTCAGGGAGTCGCACACCGCACAGCTGCACTTCGCACTACAGCACCAGACTCCAGGCGACGCCAGTGTTCCTGACTTCAACCGCGAGGAGTTCGATCTGCAATGCATGTGACTTCGAGGGCCCGACGACTCCTGCCCCGACCTCCGGAACCGACGTCTGGGGGCACCGTGCTTTGGGAAGCTCAATGAGAGGTCACCGACACCCTGTATTTCTAAAGGTATTGTTTTGTGGGTCTCCCCGACACCGTAGCTGGCCCGCGACGCCGCAGTCAGCTAGAACTGTATCGATTTGTTTGTTCACAACACTGTAATAGTCACGGACGGAGCTATGAATTTCAAGGAACTTTATTTCAAGGTTATTTTGATAACTGAAAATTCCTAAGTACTCTATTGTGGACTTTTATATTTTTTTGTCTTGTCTTGAGTATATTAAAATATTGGATATTTTTCTAACCTGCTGTGGTGTCCTTTTGTCGTGCTTAGTTGTATTACTGTTGATTATGTGCAAATGCTTTACACACTGCCTCTAAGATAAGCCTGACTGCTCGTGCTAAGCTACCAAGGGGGTGAGCGGGGTTATTTTAGGAATGTAACTCTCTTATCCTGACTAGAAGGAAGTGTCCCTACTTGGACACCAAGAGACCCCCATTTCTAACAATACCAAACCTATATCTTTAGTAAGTCATGCATGCACCAACTTACATAGGCTGCAATGGAAGGCCTGCCTTCCATTTCGCATGGTTTCTCATGGGTGGCATAATACATGCATCAGCCCATGGGAAACCTCTGGGGGACCTATGCCCTGGGTACATGGGTACCATATACTAGGGACTGATAAGGGTACCCCAGTATCCAATCTGGGATTATACCTAAGTACTAACACAACAGTTTAGGGATAAAGCAGATAGCCTGGGGTCCTGATTAGCAGGATCCCAGTCAGACTAGTCAAAAACAGCATCCCCTAAGCAAAACAATGGGGGGTAACCATAAGAAGTAGATCCTACCTTCCTACAAGTGGCTTGTGTACCGGTTCAGGGGGGACCTGGCCTGGCAGTTTCAGTGTGACTGTTCCAACTGAAACAAGGTCAAGAGTGACTTCCATATGGCCAGGACCAAACTGAGGTGGCATGGTGTGCAAAATAATGATGGAACAGGATGCGGCCCTGATCAAGTACCAGGGGCGGAGAATAATTCAAGCCATTCCATCCGTCACTTTTTTGTATAGGGCATGACATCCTTGGTGTGGTATATCGTCAACAGTCTTCAACTTCAGCATTCTTGTTTGCTAAATTTGTTTTTGTTGACTTTAGGAGTGTGCACTTTAGAACTGCTAACCAGTGCGAAAAGCGCTTGTGCTATCTCCTTCAAGCATGGTAATATTTGGCACACACCTGATTGAAACATACGTTCTTATTGTTAGACTAGATACACTCACCTGAATTACAGTTACCTGCAGAAATGATGATTGTCCATCTATACCCCTTGAAGCCGATTGCTCAACTCAATATCTGACCAAGCCAAGTCTTGAGACATTGCTTCAAGTGGATGGGGGGAGCTGGGAGGGCTGGGAAGGAAGGAAGGAATGGAGGGTGAGAGAGAGAGAGAGAGAGAGAGAGAGAGAGAGTGCGAGAGAGCGAGAGAGAGAGAGAGACAAGGTGTCTTCTGACACTCGGGTAGGTTTTCATCTAGGAGGTGGAGATCTCTGCCATTTGTTTCTTAGCTTCTCTGGAAATCGCTCAAGTATGTGTTGCTCTAGCACAGTCCCATTGGAAAGTTAAGCATAGACAATCAATCCCTTCAAACACTTGGGCTAGAGGCAATAGTGCCGGGTCTGGTGGCTCAGTGGACTAATGCGTCCATTGCAGGGTCCTGTGTTCGACCTCATGGTAACAGGTTCAAATCCCAGCGGGTCCACTCAGCATTTCATCCATCTGAGGTCGATAAAATGAGTATCATCGAGATGGGTAACAATAAACATCTGTTATTTAGTGCCAAGACACCTATGGGTAATCGTGCGCTTTACAAATACACCTGTTATGTTATGTTATGTTATGTTAATATCACAATAAGCTCTTCCACTCATCTCCCTTGAACTTTCCTTACCTGGACAGCTCAATCCTTGAGCCTGGTGGTTTCTAATATGGATCTTTCTGGCTCCAATGCTAGACCTTTTCTGACACTCTTGTTTGAGATTCGGGTCATCTTTTGACTAAACCTTAAGCAAGAGAACACAGTTAAGACCTGGGGCTGTATTAAGCATATGGCACACTTTCCCTATTTGTGCCATGGCGCACCTTTCACAAGCTGTGTGGGTCCAAACAGGGACAGTGCACAGTTTTACCAAGAATGCACTGACCCCAGGGCAGACGCGACTCAGGCTGCCCGCGGGGCAGAGCATTTAACTGATATACAGGGCAGCAGCTTTAAAGTCTCTCCTTGTTTCAAAGTGCATTCGGCATGTTGCCTGCGCTTTGAAAAGGGGAGAGAGATTCCCTTGAAGGCAGGTGTAGTGAGCACTGCCCCCGACTGCAGGGGGATGTTTTAGGGTCCATTGTACCCTCTTTCGTCCCTCCAAAAGGCTGCCTTTATGGGCTACATTGAAAGTGTGCCACCATATTGTGGTGCACTTTCAGTGTGCCTTTTAAGGGTATGTTTGGCTCTGTACCCGAATCCAAAATACGGCGAGGGTGCAGAGGCAAAGTGATTTCTTCATTTGTCATTTGCATGGCGGCATACCCCAAGCAAATGAGGGAATGTCCCACATGCTAGAGCTGCTGCTACATGTATACCAGCGCTAATTTTAGAAGGGGACACACAAGCATCTGCACCTCCTTCTGTAATATCATTGTGCCCCAGGGGTGCACAAAACGGGCGCACATGCCCATTATGCCATCAGGTCACAATGTATAAGCAGCCCTAGGCCTGCTACTCATATGGATCTATTCTGTAACACATATTTATTTTTCCCAATGAAGGAAACTCTTGGGTGCAATATTTATGGTACCGCATCCAATAGGGCCTTCATTCCTGAAATCTTGTGACATTTTGGGAAGGCAGTGCGTTTCAGAAGAGTGTATCCTCCCAAATGGGGGCCTGCTAATTTAGTACCATGAGGTCACTGTAATCGGTTAGGCCGGGCCCTGGGATACCAGGTGATAAATGGGCAGGGGACTGATTAGAAAAAGGCTTAATAACGAGGGTAGAAGATCAAGAGATGTACAGCTAGCAGTGCAGAATGCGGGGAACATACCAACAACCGGACTAGGGCACAACACCTAGAGCACATTTAATTTACTTGGAAGTCCCTAGTAAATGGTATCACATGTACCCAGGGCCTGTGTATTAAATGCTACTAGTGGGCCTGCATCATTCATTGTGCCACCCACTACAGTAGAACTTTTAAAACATAACTCATACAATCTGTTGTGCAGTTTTAAACCTTTTGTCAGGCCTAAACCTTGCTTTTTTGATACTTATAAGTCACCTCTACGGTAGGCCCTAAAGGCTCATTTGGCAGTTTAGGAAAGTGCCCTTTTGGTATGGTCACTCCTCCAATTTGTGTTCCAATGCTGATGGTTATGACTAGGAAACTGCTCTCTTCCTAAAACTGTTATGTGTAAACTGGCATCTTTATAAGTCCTTAGTATATGGTACCAATGGCACTCAGGGCATGAGTAGTAAAGGGGTCCCAAGGGCTTTCAGCACTGTTTGTGCCACCCTGAGTGACCCAAGTAAACTACTGACAACAGGCCTGTCACTGCAGACTACAGGAACAGAATAAATTACTCCAATTCAACTTAGCCTTCACCATCTCTAGCAAAGTCAATGCACTGCTTTAAATATATGTCAGTCACCCCTAAGGAAGGCCTCCTAAAGCCAAAGAGGTACAGCGCATCATATTAAAGGTTACCATTACAGGACACTGTAAGTGATAGATGGTCCATAGGATAAAGGGGCTGGAACCAGGGCAAACCTAAGGTTGGCAGCTCCATTATATTGCTGCCTACATAGGCAGTGTTTGGTATCAAAAACATGCCTACTCACCCATTACACAAATCTTGTGTCTAGGACAATGTGGCATGCACCCAGAGGTCTACATTAGAGGTTGCCTAACTGGCGGCTCCAGCTTCCCTGTGCACTGGCTGGCAGTCCATGCATACTGACACAAAGACATGATTCTGACCTCTTACCAGGCTGTGTGATCAATTCCAGGAGTCAAGAACAAAGGCCTAGATAGGATGAAGTTGCACCTCCTCCCTCACTGGAAGGCTAGTCAAGTGGCACATCAAGGCCGGGAGCTTCAAAGGCTACACCGCCTCTGATATGCATCAGGGCTGACTCCCAAAGGAGGATAAAGCCCTCCTCTAGCCCTGGGCACATTTGCACTCAGGCAAGAGGGAAATTAGGTATGCAGTAGGTGTACACCCCCAAAAGACAAGCCACACCTCTAGGGTGGGCTGTCTGGTCTCTACAGCTAAGAAAGTCTACTGCCATTTTTAAAAGTGGTAAAAACAGTGGATTCAGGGTAGTAAAGGTGACCTACACCCCCAGATGTGGTCACTTTAGGGGCGGACTAGCTGCAGGGACTAACATTCCAATGGCTAATTACTCCTACACCCCTAACTCCCCTAAATGTAGGATTTAAGGGACATATCTGACACCAGAACTACAGTCCTGAGTCAACCTGCATCGAAGAGGACAAAGAAAAGACCAGTGTGTGCGACAACATGACTTGCACCAACCAAAAGAGAGATACTCCGCACCTGTGGCACCACTTCTGGAACTACCAGATTAAGACTCATGCTAGGACAACTCTCTGTTCCCTGAGAGAGGTATCCCTGTGAGAGTCTGAAGCACCCTCAGACTCCCCTGCACTAGTGGCACTAGTTCCCAGGAAACTGCAGTAAAGCAATGCTATGTAGCAGAAGAATCGCTGGCCATATGGCCTTATGAGGGATTGCCCAAGTCCAGATGGTCTAGAGCGGGAACAGTAGTCCTGCCTTCCATGAAGTTACAGGCAGCCACCACGTTTCCCGCGACCACCAGACGTCGAAGTATCTTTCTCAAAAGTTTACCACTGCCAAGGCTTGTTGGGCACCAGTCCATCAACCGACCCTTGCACTCGGCGCTACACTTACAGAGAACTCCATCAGACCTTCGATTGACATTAGCAACCACCCTGTTGATGTGTTTTTGCATCTTGTTCCCTGCAGCACTGTGCAAGCAATATAAATCAGCTCTCCCACAGCTCCGGTTCAACACCAGGGACAGCCAGGACAACTCTGCAACCAGGTACCACAGGCCAGGTAAAATTGAACTGAGTGTTGTGGCTTGATCCTGGGACTCGCATTGCCTTTACCCTCCTTGGATTCCACACAACTCGACCTAGAGGCGACCAAATGCCACTACCACTTTTTCCCATTTGCCACAACGTAAAAGTTTTGCAGTATTGAATTGCTGTGATTTATGAATCCTTCAAAAATCTATCACTCCGGTTATATGTGTATGAACACGTTTGTTTTGGTGTCTAAATTAAGATAAAAATACACTTTATTTTCATAAATCGGTGTTGGATCTCTATCGAGTCATGTCCATGGTACTCTGAAATACTAACACATGTTCTTCTAGTAAAGCTCAATTGTTCTTTGCTACACTACCAGGACTGAGCTATGAATTTATTATTGTGAATCCAAGGACCAACTTTGGGGTCTGCGAGAGTATTGCATGGTGAAGCCTAAACACCATCACCACATAATACTCTGCCTTCCTACCTTGGTGTTACAGCGGTGGGGTCCCTAAACCAGTGTTTCGCAGTACTAGATGGTCATAAGTGATTTTGTACGAGAAAAAAGAAGTTACTTACCTGTACAGTGTGGTTCTCCAGTATTGACATTTGTCACAGATTCACATGCTTGAATCTTCCCCTTCATCATGGTGGGAGTCTCACGGTCCCTTCTAAAGAAGTACACAAAGAAGAACATAGAAACCAATGTAAAAGCAATTGCATTTTGCTAACTTATTCTTACCTGTATAAAGGCCTCAACTTTAGCCAATGAGATGCCAGCCCTAAGACCACTAGCCCCTGCAGAGCCACCATACCTCAGATTTCAAGCACAAGTGTGAATCACTGCGTAAGCGTCATGAGGTATAAGTGCCAGTCTAAAACCAGAAGGTGCATGAGCCGCATGTCAATCTATGAAAGATGTCAATACTGGAGAACAACAGTTTACAGGCAAGTAACTTGTTTTTTCTCCAGTATTGAATCTTTCATAGATTCACATGCTTGAATCAGAATAGTAATCAGTACAGTATCATACAAATAAAGCTTTTGAAGGCAAGGACACTTTCTCCCCTAAAACAAGAAGTTCTGTCAACCCATTTATAAAAATAGACCATGTAAGCAAAATTGTAAAAAGAAAACTAAACATTCATAATTGTCATCTCACATCTATATACACATAAGGTATATTACCTACTGGCGGTCGCCAGTAGGTATATATAGTTAGGATTTTTTCTCTATGGGTTTTTTGAAAATTCTATGTCTAATAACTTTGGCGTTTGTGGACGGAATCGGCTGAAATTTTCAGGAAAATGGCACATTTTGTTTCTGAGCAGCCCTTGAAAATTTGGGGGGGGTTCGTCCAGTGGGGGCCGAGAAAAAAGGGGGGTCCCAAAACGTGTTTTTAACATTGAGTTTTCCATAGGGCGGTTGGCCTCACTTTTAGCCCGAACGGCTGAATGGATTTGCACGAAACTTGGCAAAATTGTAGGGACTGGTAGCCCGATGTGCCTTTTGTAGGTCTCAATATATGTGCTCCAGTGGATTTTGAGAAATTAACGTTTAAAAAAAGATATATATCTGTAACAGCGGACCGGTTAGCGCTCTGGTTCGCGGACTTTTCGCGCAACGGAGCTTTGCGAAGCGAAGCTGATTGGTTCTCCGGCGTCTGTCAACATTCCAAACAGTCCGTAGCGGCCGCCATCTTGTCTCTCGGTAGGATCGAGAGACAAGAGGAGGCGAAAGCGAAGGGGCAAATGACCATAAGGGGGAATAGTAGATCCTCGCTGACCCCCTAGGTTTGATGTGGAGGTTTTAAAAGGGCCCCGCGGGGCAAAAAAAAATAATAATAATAATAATCGAACGGCTGAATGGATTTGCACGAAACTTGGTAAAATATTAGGGACTGGTAGCCCGATGTGCCTTTGCTAGGTCTCAATATATGTGCTCCAGTGGATTTTGAGAAATTAACGTTCAAAAAAAGATATATATCTGTAACAGCGCTCCGCTTCGCGTACTTTTCGCGTTACGGAGCTTTGCGAAGCTGATTGGTTCTCCGGCGTCTGTCAACATTCCAAACAGTCCGTAGCGGCCGCCATCTTGTCTCTCGGTAGGATTGAGAGACAAGAGGAGGCCAAAGCGAAGGGGGAAATGACCATAAGGGGGCATAGTAGATCCTTCCTGACCTCTTAGGTTTGATGTACCATTTTGCCAAGTTTGGTGTAATTCCGTTCAGCCATTCAGGCTGTAGACGTATGTAAATGTCCTATGGAAAATTGCATGGGGAAAACACATTTGAAAGTGTTGAAATTTAGAACCAATTAAAATGTTACTTTGGTTTTGTATTTGTGTGTGATGAAAGTTAATTGGTTATGTATATATGTCAAATGAGAGGAAACCACAGCCATTTTGTGATACTACTGTCTGAGGTACATTTGTGAGGAATTTTTGGTGGTGAATTTCTGGTGTTTGATTTACACAGTACTAACACTTCTGCTACTTTTAAAAAGGTGAGTTGTTAATTTGTAAGGGGAACTATGTTGTACACTTGAAGATAATTTGAAAAATGTTTTCTGTTATTTATTTGCAGTCCTTCTGTTATACTAAATACTTGATGAAGTTAGTTTTATATTATGTATTACTAAAAACGATAAATGAAAGTGATTATTTTTTTCTGCAATTTACAGCAAGCAATTTCAAAATAAAATGGCTCACAATGAAGAGACCGTGGCAATTTCTTTTGAATTGTCCACTACATTGATTGAAATTGAGAGCACCAATAATGAAATATTGTCACAAGGAGGACATGACTTGTATGATTCCATTAGATTGATTGAAATGGACAGCACCAAGAATGAAATATTGTCACAAGGAGATGACTTGAATGATTCCACTACATTGATTGAAATTGAGAGCACCAATAATGAAATATTGTCACAAGGAGGAGATGGCTTGTATGATTCCATTAGATTGATTGAAATGGACAGCACCAATAATGAAATATTGTCACAAGGAGGAGATGACTTGAATGATTCCACTACATTGATTGAAATTGAGAGCACCAATAATGAAATATTGTCACGAGGAGATGACTTGAATGATTCCACTACATTGATTGAAATGGACAGCACCAATAATGAAATATTGTCAGAAGGAGGAGATGACTTGAATGATTTTTTTGATCAATCTCTTGATGGCGAATTTATCGAGTGTTTGGAGACCATAGAGTTACAAGAATCATCATTGCAGACTTTTAATGAGGAGATTCCAGATGAGATGATTGAAGAGGAAATTACTGATGAGGACATGTTACTAGTTGTTTCAAATTTAGAAAATTCTGAAGAATAAATTTATATTTAGAAATCAAAAATTGTTTGAGACATTATTTATTTTTATTTTTAATTTATGAGGTTGTAGCGAAGTGATTGTAGTATAAAATGAGACTTATAGTATAGAGTGCAACATTTTTATGTTACATGGTAAGTTTACTCATATTTACTTCCCTTCTGCCACTATATTATCTCCAATGTGTATTTGACATGTCTTCTTCATCTCCGGCCTCCTTTCTCTCACTGTGTGTCTCCGATGCATCTTATCGCTGGTATTTTGTGTAATTACAGAAGAGAGTAAAATAAAATAGTTCGGAACGTGAAAAGGGGGCAAAGTAGAGTACTCCTCACCCCCTAGGCCTTTTTAGGCGGTCCCAAAAGGATCAGTTTCTGCTTTCCTGAGAGATTATGGTATGAGTTCCATATACCACAATAACTTGCATTACAACATGCAAGATATCTATCTCCTATTACCAACTTTTGGAGATATTCGCGCTAAGCGCGAATATCTCCAAAAAGTAACACCTGCCCTGAGCAGTTCTTAGCCATGTTATCCAATGGGAGGTGGATAACATGGCTAAGAGTATTAGCTCGGTAATGCATGAATATCGCTGAGTTTTTAGCGATATTCATGCATTGCGGCCGTTTATTATCGCATTTGCGATAAACCTTGATAATAGTAAGGTTTATCTTCGATAATTTCTGACGATGCTTAGTGGTAAAAAATTGGTTGGTAAGCATCGTTAGCGATAAATATCGCTTAACTTTGGTAATATGCCCCAACGTCTGTTAACGTTCGATTCGAAGGAAATGAGGAAGTGTTGAAAAACATTGTCTGCGCCATCTTGCCTTTTTTGAAATGCCACACTTTTGTCGTGCACGGCAGCCATTTTAGATGTCTTGACCAGACCCACTCTCTGCACGCTGTCGATTCGTAGCATGGCTCCTCACCCTCGCAAGCATCTTCCCCAGGCACTGGTCACCCCCGCTCTCTGTCTTATGCATGGGCAATAAACCTCCCCCCATCTGCGCTGCTCTTCCCTGAGAATCACACTGTGCCCGCCCGACACCTCCCTTTCGCCCTATTCACTACCGCACCCTGTGACACTCCTCTTCCTCTGTGTCCGATTGTCCAGGCTATCAGCTAGCCCTGCAGATGTAGTTTATGGCCCCAGCTGTAAAGAATCACCCCTCTTCAAAGGAGTTATAGTAGATCAAGGCCCACACCCGATGAGATCCGTCACACCACACGTGTTCCTACTATCTGAAAACTATCCTGTATTGTGATTGGGGAGGGGACCGAGCCTGAAGCGGAAGATTCCAGGAATGACTCTTTGTACATCAAAGTTTTTACAATTATGTGTCACATAAAAAATATATAGCACTCCAACAAAGTAGTAGGAATATAAAACTTTAATAACATATAAATATATACAACAAAACAAAAACAGTAAAAACATTTAAACAACGAAGAGACCGTGGCAATTTCTTTTGAATTATCGAATAGATTTATTGAAATTGACAGCACCAATAATGAAATATTCTCGTCAGTAGCGGTCTGTTGTGCGAATAGTTCCAAGGCAGCAGAACGCGCTGAAATCTGGATGTCACGAAGGTGATGTCTAGCAAGTTGCCGCCCAGCAAATAACGGCGTGGGGCGCCGCGGGGGTGAGTGAGTCCAGTAGGCACCACAGCTATTCTTACCGGCATTGCAGAATTACTGCTGGGGACAATGCCTGTGCTGGAGCAGGGTCACAGCAGAAACAAAAAGGATTCTGTTGAAGATGTTGTTGGTTTTCAATTTGAAAACAGTTCTGGTGTCAACTGCTATGCTAATGTAGTGGTTAATGTTTTGTTTTCTCTAGAAAATGTAAAAGAGGGGGAGGCAGTCCAAAGTTCCGTTAAAAGGGCAAAGGAAAGGATCGGTGGTTTGAACTATCAGTCAAAAAGGGGAGGGGGTGCAACAATTTTTCCTACCGGGTCACACTGTGCTTTCACCGGAAGTGAGGTCTGCAGGATTCTAGTAATTCAAAGTGAGGCTGGCGCCGACGTCCCGCGGATACAGTTTCGTCACTCCACGGGTGATCATGGCAGTCATTCCCCATCGGGGGTCGGAGACTCCCGCGGCTCCTCTAGAATCTTCAAGGTCGTGGAGGACTACGGTGGTGGAGTCAACCAGTGACCGGGCCATTTCTTTATGCTGGGCCCGCTCTTGCCAGGTCGACCGCCATTTTGAGAGTTCGGTAGCTACTGGCGATCGCGGGGTCAAATGAGCGGACGGGCTCCACCCTGCCGGGCGAGACGTTGCAGCATGGCCACAGTGGAAGAACTCTTTTCCGGGCGCCTGGACCGCTGAGGGTGCAGCTGGGAAGCCTCCACCTGGGGAGGCGGGAGAGGCCTGTTCGCACCGTCTCTCCCTCCCAGTGCACCCCACGGCGTCTCGCTTGAGATTTGTTATGGCCGGACCAGGCGATGAGGACGAGGGGGGGGGGTCGGAGGCATGTGCAAGACATCCCCCCCCAGGGTTGTTGCAGCAATTATACAAGAAAGAAGAAGTGTCCCGTCCGTCTTCGGGCCGGGCTTCCGGTAGATGTCGGCCGGACGCCCCTGGCTCTGGCCCCATGAACGGGTTTCTTGGTTTATCGGCTGCAGCCGGATTCCGTCGGCCTCGGCCCCCCGACCGTTGGTGGCCGGACCGGAAGAGCATGTGGCGGGACTACCTGCAACTCTCAAGGGCCACCGCGGCCGGACTGGGAGAGAGAGGGGAGGGTCGAGGAGACATTCCCCCCCCCTGCAACTGTTCAGCGTTGTAAAGGCAATCCCCTGGCCGGGTCCCGTTGGTCTCGGCCTCTCCTCCGGCTACACCCTACGTTAGGATCTCCTGGCCGAGGCGTGGCAGCAGGACCTGCCTTATATGGGCTGCTCCCGGCTGGGCGTAGCCGGAACCCTGCCCCACCTTGGAAGTTTCCAGAGTGGGGGCGGATGTTCTACTGACTTGCATTTTCCCTAGTCTATCGATTTTTTTGGCGTGGCAGGCGGTGGGACAGCGAGGGGTGATTTGGTTTCTCTTACTGTTTTTCTGGTCTCTCACCACTGGCATATTTTAACGTTTTCTTGTTTCTAGGACATTAATAGGTTTTATCATTACGTTATGTTATCGTTTCTTTGTTCGTTGTTTAATAAAAGTTCATGTTCATCAGTGGCCTACTGATTTTCGTTTTCCTATTCTTTTCTTTCCAGGTTGTTTCATGCTAAAGTTTCTGTTAACAGGATACAGTGATCACTTCGTTATTATTGCATATGTCCTTTTCACTAGGGGTGCTCTCTGGTCGGGCCAGATGACGTATGTCTAGTAAATGGTCCGGGTGAAACAGGTGCATCAATCAGTGGGGAGTAGATAGGCATGACAGATTACAACGGGGGAGAAAGGTCCGCATTACGTACCCTTTCACTACTTGCAAAGATTTTCCTACGTTTATTTGCAAACAGGGAATACCTCCAAAAAGAACTAATTCCCAAACAGTCAATGTTCGGACAATCAATCAATCAATGAGGAATGAAATAGGTACGACGTGTTAAAGGCTTGCGTTACCTACCCTTCACTATCTGCAAAGGGAGAGAGAATATTCCTATTCTTCCTCGTTTGCAGGTAGAGAAGATCCTTAAGAGAATTAACATCGAACAATTCAATGCTCGATTGAAACAATCAACAAGGGGTACTGTGAACACAAATGAACGCCGCTTATGTACATACGCATTGCTATTTTCAACAGGTTGTTCCTAATGTTTCTATTTTAGCGAGGTCAAAAAGAGATCCCATTAGTGGCCTACTGATTTTGCTCGATTCCTTTTGTTTTTTTACACGATTTTTCGCTATCTGCAAAGACTAAACAGAGTATTGCGACTCTGTGCTTGTTTGTAAATAGAGAATGAACCAAAGAGAACAATCAATCAAATGGAGAGAGAAGCAGGCACGACGGATTACAAAGGGGGCAAAGGGCTGCGTTAACTACCCTTCACTATCTGCAAAGAGAGAGTACTCCTAATAGAAATGAGGGGTGGGGGGCAGCATTCAAAGCAGATCAGTGTGCATAAACACGAAAATGTTTTTACTTACCACGTACTTGACATTCGACAGCTTATGATATTTGCTATTAAAAAACCATTGAAATTCACTGAAAAAACCATAGGTTATAGACCATATATAGTTAGGAATTAGCATTTACAAAACCTTGAAAATTCACTGAAAAAACCATAGGTTATAGACCATATATAGTTAGGAATTAGCATTTAAAAAACCTTATTTTACTCACACAAAACCATTGAAATTCCATATATAGTTAGTTGCACTAACTATATATGGCGCACCCGCAATCCACTGCTGATCATGTCACATATTACATCATTCATGACATGGTCAGTGACATCACTGATGACATCACTGATGACATCTCAAATGACATCACTGATGACATCACTGATGACATCTCATTTGACATCATTCTTGTGCTAATACGATAAACCTCTTCAGACTCTAATATAACCTTAGATACACTCAGTGTATACAGACACTCACACACTGCCACTCATCCATGGAGTTACTCACACACCCAGTCAGTCATGCAAAGAAACAATCTCACCTCCATTTCTTCAACTATACAGTTAAACACACCTTACTTATTGAAACATATACTAACACATATTTACTCTCTTATACAATCCCTGATACAAGTTCACAATGATCGATACAACCACTCACTCATTCAGTGGCTCTCATGCACAGTTATTTATATATGCCAACTCTCACATGTACTGTGTTTTACATATGTACTTACTATGACATGTAGCATTGAGATATCCATTCACTCATCAATACACTCATGCACACAGTCAACTGCCCATGTAGCTGTTTCCACATGCACTCTTGAACTCATACACCTAGTGAATAAACTGCTCACACATCTATGCATAGAGTCTCACACCTTCCAGCCACCCCCACACAAACTCAATCTCCCATAGAAATACTTGGGCAACCAATTAATAACACATATAGCCTCTCGTATAGCTAATGATCAACACATGCAGCAGTTTACAGAACAACAGACATAATGATGCACAAATTAAGACAGTTTAGTCACTAACCCATGCATTCAGTGAGACACATTTAATCACTCACTCATACAGTCAGTCATGCACCTACTAAATCCTTCATCCAGACACTTATACATCCACTCAAGACATATTTTAACTTTACAGAAAAATACAGTCACTGGATGTTGTCATCAGTGATGTCATCAGTGATGTCATTTGAGATGTCATCAGTGATGTCATCAGTGATGTCACTGACCATGTCATGAATGATGTAATATGTGACATGATCAGCAGTGGATTGCGGGTGCGCCATATATAGTTAGTGCAACTAACTATATATGGAATTTCAATGGTTTTGTGTGAGTAAAATAAGGTTTTTTAAATGCTAATTCCTAACTATATATGGTCTATAACCTATGGTTTTTTCAGTGAATTTTCAAGGTTTTGTAAATGCTAATTCCTAACTATATATGGTCTATAACCTATGGTTTTTTCAGTGAATATATATATATATATATATATATATATATATATATATATATATTACCTACTGGCGGTCGCCAGTAGGTATATATAGTTAGGATTTTTTCTCTATGGGTTTTTTGAAAATTCTATGTCTAATAACTTTGGCGTTTGTGGACGGAATCGGCTGAAATTTTCAGGAAAATGGCACATTTTGTTTCTGAGCAGCCCTTGAAAATTTGGGGGGGGTTCGTCCAGTGGGGGCCGAGAAAAAAGGGGGGTCCCAAAACGTGTTTTTAACATTGAGTTTTCCATAGGGCGGTTGGCCTCACTTTTAGCCCGAACGGCTGAATGGATTTGCACGAAACTTGGCAAAATTGTAGGGACTGGTAGCCCGATGTGCCTTTTGTAGGTCTCAATATATGTGCTCCAGTGGATTTTGAGAAATTAACGTTTAAAAAAAGATATATATCTGTAACAGCGGACCGGTTAGCGCTCTGGTTCGCGGACTTTTCGCGCAACGGAGCTTTGCGAAGCGAAGCTGATTGGTTCTCCGGCGTCTGTCAACATTCCAAACAGTCCGTAGCGGCCGCCATCTTGTCTCTCGGTAGGATCGAGAGACAAGAGGAGGTCAAAACAAAGGGGGAAATAACTATAAGGGGGCATAGTAGATCCTCGCTGACCCCCTAGGTTTGATGTGGAGGTTTTAAAAGGGCCCCGCGGGGCAAAAAAAAATAATAATAATAATAATCGAACGGCTGAATGGATTTGCACGAAACTTGGCAAAATTGTAGGGACTGGTAGCCCGATGTGCCTTTGCTAGGTCTCAATATATGTGCTTCAGTGGATTTTGAGAAATTAACGTTCAAAAAAAGATATATATCTGTAACAGCGCACCGCTTCGCGTACTTTTCGCGTTACGGAGCTTTGCGAAGCGAAGCTGATTGGCTCTCCGGTGTCTGTAAACATTCCAAACAGTACGTAGCGGCCGCCATCTTGTCTCTCGGTAGGATCGAGAGACAAGAGGAGGCCAAAGCGAAGGGGCAAATGACCATAAGGGGGCATAGTAGATCCTCGCTGACCCCCTAGGTTTGATGTGGAGGTTTTAAAAGGGCCCCGCGGGGCAAAAAAAATAATAATAATAATAATCGAACGGCTGATGACCATAAGGGGGCATAGTAGATCCTCGCTGACCCCCTAGGTTTGATGTGGAGGTTTTAAAAGGGCCCCGCGGGGCAAAAAAAAATAATAATAATAATAATCGAACGGCTGAATGGATTTGCACGAAACTTGGTAAAATATTAGGGACTGGTAGCCCGATGTGCCTTTGCTATGTCTCAATATATGTGCTTCAGTGCATTTTGAGAAATTAACGTTCAAAAACAAGATATATATCTGTAACAGCGCTCCGCTTCGCGGAGATAAAATTATATGTGTATTACCTAGCTGTTGCTAACACCAGTTAGCGACGGCTAGTAGGAGATAGCGACCATCTTGGGTCCCACTTTGCATGTGAGTGATATTTATCACTAATGACATGCAAAGTGGGCATGCCAAGATGTTAGCGACTGGAAACAGTCGCTAACATCGCTATCTCCTATTATCAACTTTTGGAAATATTCGAGATAAGCGCGAATATCTCCAAAAAGTAACAGCTGCCCTGAGCAGTTCTTAGCCATGTTATCCAATGGGAGGTGGATAACATGGCTAAGAGCATTAGCTCGGTAATGCATGAATATCGCGGAGTTTTCAGCGACATTAATGCATTGCGCTCGTTTTTTATCGTATTTGCGATAAACCTTGATAATAGCAAGGTTTATCTGCGATAATTTCTGACGGTAAAAAAATCGTTGCTAAGCATCGTTAGGGATAAATATCGCTTAACCTTGGTAATATGCCCCAACGTCTGTTAACGTTCGATTCGAAGGAAATCAGGAATTGTTGAAAAACATTGTGTGCGCCATCTTGTCTTTTTTCAAATGCCACACTTTTGTCGTGCACGGCAGCCATTTTAGATGCCTTGACCAGATCCACTCTGTGAACGCTGTCGATCCTTAGCATGGCTCCCCACCCTCGCAAGCATCTCCCCCAGGCAGTGGTCACCCCCGCTCTCTGTTTTATGCATGGGTAATAAACCTCCCCCCATCTGCGCTGTTCTTCCCTGAGAATCACACCCTGTGCCCGCCCGACACCTCCCTTTCGCCCTATTCACTACCGCACCCTCTGACACTCCTTTTCCTCTGTGTCCGATTGTCCAGGCCGGTCCTAGGCTATCAGCTAGCCCTGCAGATGTAGTTTATGGCCACAGCTGTAAAGAATCACCCGTCTTCAAAGGAGTTATAGTAGATCAAGGCCCACACTCGATGAGATCCGTCACAGCAGAAGCGTTGCTATTATCTGAAAACCATTCTGTATTGTGATTGGGGAGGGGACCGAGCGTGAAGCGGAAGATTCCAGGGATGACTCTTTGTACATCAAAGTTTTTACAATTATGTGTCACATTAAAAATATATAGCACTCCGACAAAGTAGTAAGATTATAAAACTTTAATAATTTATAAATATATACAAGAAAACAAAAATAGTAATAACATATAAACATTTTTAGAGAAAAACAACGAAGTAGCGGTCGGCTGTGCGAATAGTCCCAACGCAGCACAACGTCCAGATTTCCGGCGTGGGGCGTCGCGGGGGGTGGGTGATCAGTAGCAAACTGTTGTGCGAATAGTTCCAAGGCAGCAGAACGCGCCGAAATCTAGATGACACAAAAGTGATGTCTAGTAAGTTGCCACCCAGCAAATAACGGCGTGGGGCGTCGCGGGGGGTGGGTCATCAGTAGCAAACTGTTGTGCGAATAGTTCCAAGGCAGCAGAACGATGGCACCAAGGTGATGTCCAGTAAGTTGCCGCACTGGTTTTGGTATCCTACAATGCTGCTCCGAATAACGGCATGGGGCGCCCCGGGGGAGGCGGCGTGAACGGGCCTCTCCAGGTGGAGTCTCGTCTGTTGAAGTGGGGCGCCCCTTTACCGTTTCAGTTGCCATTCCGTCCGCTTTTGGTCCACTGTGTCAAAATCCGCCATTCAGCTGAGTTGCGCCCACTCTTGCGGTGCAGCGATAGGCGGCTGCCACAGGACTCTCAAAATGGCGGCAGGCTGTTTCCTTTTTGGGCCTGGTCCACTGAAATGGCCCTGGGACACCTTGGAAATCGGACGCTTGTCTGCTAGGTCTTGGACCCCATTCTCGAAAGCGTCCCCTCCGCCTTGAGAATTCATCAAAAGTTTTGGGGGCTCCGACTCCTGCAGGCTTCTGGTGGGGAGCGGCTGCCATGATTGCTCGCGGAATGACCACGACGGAGCCACGAGATGGTGGTGCTTTCATGCTGACGCCAGCTTCAGTCTGAAACATCCAGAAACAAGGTGGGGCTTTCATCGTTTGGGGGAAAAAAAAAGTTTTCATCCAATGAAAAGTGTTGTTTTTAGGTCATATGATCAAGCCTTCCATCATTAGGAAACCAAAAGTAAAATGAACCAATGAAAAGTTTTATAAACAAGTCACATGACCTGTTATGCGGCATAGGGTATAAAATGCGGAGAAAATACGTTGGCACGTGAGGCGGCGTCAGTAGCGGACCGATGTGCGAATAGGCCGAAGGCAATACAACGCGCCAAGATCCGGATGGCATCGAGGTGGTGTCATAGTTGAGAGTTCTGAGCAGCGGTTGTAACACTGTCTGAAGCTTATTTGCAGCTGCTGCAGCTTCACTACGCGCCAAGATCCGGATGGCACCGAGGTGGTGTGTAGGAAGTTGCCGCACTGGTGTGGCCATCCTACAATGCTGAAAGTCGGCGTGGGGCGCCCCGTTGGCCTGTGAGTTTGCGTCAGTAGCGGACCGATGTGCGAATAGGCCGAAGGCAGCACAACGCGCCAAGATCCGGATGGCACCGAGGTGGTGTCTAGTAAGTTGTCGCACTTCTGTGGCCATCCTACAATGTTGAAAGTCGGCGTGGGGCGCCCCGTTGGCCTGTGAGATGGTGTCAGTAGCGGACTGATGTGTGAATGGGGCCAAAGGCAGCGCAACAATATTTTCTACTATATTTCCGGTGTAGAAGAGACCACAAGGCGCTGAGATGCCAAGATCCGGATGGCACCGAGGTGGTGTCTTGCAAGTTGTGGTACTGGTGTGGCCATCCTACAATGCTGAAAGTCGGCGTGGGGCGCCCCGTTGGCCTGTGAGATGGCGTCAGTAGCGGACCGATGTGCGAATAGGCCGAAGGCAGCACAACAATATTTTCTGACTGACACCACAAGGCGCTGAGATGCCAAGATCCGGATGGCACCGAGGTGATGTCTAAGTTGCGGACTGATGTGCGAATGGGGCCAAAGGCAGCGTAACAATATTTTTTGTATGGAAGATACCACTAGGCGTTGAGATGCCAAGATTCGGATGGCACTGAGGTGATGTCTAGCAAGTTGGTGTGGTCATCCTACAATGCTGAAACTCGGCGTGGGTCACCCCATTAGCCTGTGAGATGGCGTCAGTAGCGGACCGATGTGCGAATAGGCCGAAGGCAGCACAACGCGCCAAGATCCGGATGTCACCGTGGTGGTTTCATAGTTGAGAGGCACTTCATCTGCAGTGGGGCGCCGAGATCCGGATGGCACCGAGGTGATGTCTAGCAAGTTGCTGTACTGGTGTGGTCATCCTACAATGCTGAAACTCGGCGTGGGTCGCCCCATTAGCCTGTGAGATGGCGTCAGTAGCGGACCGATGTGCGAATAGGCCGAAGGCAGCACAACGCGCCAAGATCCGGATGTCACCGTGGTGGTTTCATAGTTGAGAGGCACTTCATCTGCAGTGGGGCGCCGAGATCCGGATGGCACCGAGGTGATGTCTAGCAAGTTGCTGTACTGGTGTGGTCATCCTACAATGCTGAAACTCGGCGTGGGTCGCCCCATTAGCCTGTGAGATGGCGTCAGTAGCGGACCGATGTGCGAATAGGCCGAAGGCAGCACAACGCGCCAAGATCCGGATGTCACCGTGGTGGTTTCATAGTTGAGAGGCACTTCATCTGCAGTGGGGCGCCGAGATCCGGATGGCACCGAGGTGATGTCTAGCAAGTTGCTGTACTTGTGTGGTCATCCTACAATGCTGAAACTCGGCGTGGGTCGCCCCATTAGCCTGTGAGATAGCAGTTCTTTGGATTTGGGCCTGGCTCGTCTGCTGTAGTGGGGCGCCCCTTTACCGTTTCAGTTGCCATTCAGCTGAGTTTCGGCTGCTCTTGATGCTACAGCGACAGGCGGCTGCAACAGGACTCTCAAAATGGCGGCCTGTTCTTTGGATTTGGGCCTGGTCCACTAAAATGGCCCTGGGACACCTTAGAACTCGGACGCTCGATTTTTTTTTCCTTTCCTGTACATGCAAAAAAAGGTAAATGCCCGGTACGTTACACGCTTCATCTGCCACGATGAACTCTCTAGAGGAACCGAAAAAAAATATAGTTGTGGTAACTATACCATGCATTGTCATATGGAGAGGTGGCACCAATTAATTATAGTGCTGCATAAAAGAGATTTGGAGGAGAACCCCTGACCTGCTAGTACATTCATCAAAGAAGTGGCACTGAGAGCTTCAGAGGCAAGGGAAACGGTCCCAAATATTTAGAAGAACTTTGGAAAGATTAAAATGACATGTTTAGATTGTGGCAAATTTATTTCATGTGGACATCTGAGTGTTACTCTAATAAATACAGTATATGAACATCATCATAGTCGATGGTTGGTAGAGACATTTTGACTATATCCTGGACCTGCCCGTCCTCGCCCAAAATGGCGCCAGAATAAATGGGACTCGTAACTCCTTGTTGTGTACTGGTTGCAGAACCTTGAAATCACGAGATACGTATGCAGTTTTGAAGCACATGGCGGGCGGGGACGAGAATTGATTGAATATTTCGACATCCCTATTGATATTAAGTTCTGATGTGTTATTGATTACTGTACTGTTGAAAGTTCGAATTAACGTCACCCATGGTACTTGCCCGCAAATGTATATCTAGATAATTTTATTGTAACTGGCCCTGTCGTATTTTAATTATAAAATGTACGTCCACCGATTCCGTAACTGTTAGACACCTTAGTTCTTGCAACCTAATGGCCCGCCCGTTACGTTCCTCTACAGTGTAAATGTCTATTTATCATATACGATTACAGTTTGCTCCGTGGCCGGCCCACGTGGTTATAGGCTCGTATTTGTATAATGAAATTTTCACAATAAAGGTTTTTAAAAGAAAACATGGTAGTAGTATATACATTGGTAAAGTTTTTAATAATAGTCACTGTTTTAGAATCATTAAAAGGCAAGTGAAATAAAGCAGACCAATTACATGAAGGGTAAAAGGTATAATACGAAGGAACGCAGTAAAGATAAATGGTCAAGGGCTGTTGTGTTTTCTATTCCTGCAACATAAAGTGATCGATAAGAATCTCATATTCAGGCGTATCGGCGACTAAGACAGCAGGTCGACCCTCTTTTGCTCAACGGCTCCGTCATGGGACGAAGAAACGCTCTTTTTCTCGAAAAAAGAATATATTTTACTTGCAGGACAGTTGTAAAATTTCCGGGAAAGTACATTAGCCTGGAACATTATAACATATATTTAAGAAAAAATAATGTTCGGAAGTAATGAAAAGCGTAATTTTTAGGTCATATGACCAAGCCTTTCATCATTACAATAAGAAAAGTAAAATGAACCAATGAAAAGTTTTATTAACAAGTCACATGACTTGTTATGCTTACGTTACGCGCTGCGCGCCCCGGATGACTTCCGGATGCGCTAACGCGGCGCGTCATATGACGCATTACGCGACAACGCAGGTACAGAATATAGTCAAAATGTCTCCACCAACCAGCGGTCGGAACACAACCCCTTTCAGCAGGCTAAATAGTTCTGTTAAATGACAACAGAAGGGACAGGCAACAAGAACCATCAGTCAAAGAGGGGAGGGCTAGTTCTTCTCTACCGGGTTACATTGGGGCGCTACCGGAACTGATCGAATTGGTAGTCTACAGTGTTTCTGGATGTTTCAGACTGAAGCTGGGGTTAGCATGAGAGCAGCACCATTTCGTAGCTCCGTCGTGGTCATTCCGCAACCAATCATGGCAGCCGTTCTTTATCGTTATTTTGGGCGGGGTGGGTGGCGGAGCAGAGCTGTTTTGCAGCCATCATTGTGTGGAGTTCAGTTCATCTCACTAGTTTTGTATTTGTCATGAGGGGTTGTTCCTAATGTTTCTATTTTAGCGAGGTCAAAAAGAGATCCCATTAGTGGCCTACTGATTTTGCTCGATTCCTTTTCTTTTTTTTTACACGATTTTTCGTTATCTGCAAAGACTAAACAGAGTATTGCGACTCTGTGTTTGTTTGTAAATAGAGAATGAACCAAAGAGAACTAATTCTAAAACAGTAAATACTTGGATAACAATCAATCAAATGGAGAGAGAAGCAGGCACGACGGATTACAACGGGGGCAAAGGCCTGCGTTAACTACCTTTCACTATCTGCAAAGAGAGAGTACTCCTAATAGAAATGAGGGGGGGGGGCACCATTCAAAGCAGATCAGTGTGCATAAACACGAAAATGTTTTCACTTACCACGTACTTGACATTCGACAGCTTATGATATTTGCTATTAAAAAACCATTGAAATTCACTGAAAAAACCATAGGTTATAGACCATATATAGTTAGGAATTAGCATTTACAAAACCTTGAAAATTCACTGAAAAAACCATAGGTTATAGACCATATATAGTTAGGAATTAGCATTTAAAAAACCTTATTTTACTCACACAAAACCATTGAAATTCCATATATAGTTAGTTGCACTAACTATATATCGCGCACCTGCAATCCACTGCTGATGATGTCACATATTACATCATTCATGACATGGTCAGTGACATCACTGATGACATCACTGATGACATCTCAAATGACATCACTGATGACATCACTGATGACAACATCCAGTGACTGTATGTTTCTGTAAAGTTAAAATGTGTCTTACATATTGAAGAATGAGTGGAAGTATAAGTGTCTGGACAAAGGATTTAGTAGGTGCATGACTGAATGCATGAGTGAGTGATTAAATGTGTCTCACTGAGTGCATGGGTTAGTGACTAAAGTGTCTTAATTTGTGCATCATTATGTCTGTTGTTCTGTAAACTGCTGCATGTTTTGATCAGTAGCTATATGATTAACTATATGGGTTACTGATTGATTGTCCAAGTATTTGTATGGGAGACTGAGTGTGTGTGTGGCTGGCTGGGAGGTGTGTGACTCTGTGCAGATCAATGTGTACTTGTATCAATGATTGTATAACAAGGTAAGTATGTGTTAGTATATGTTTGAAAATGTAAGGTGCTCTATGTTTAACTGTATAGACAAGAAAATGGAAGTGTCATTGATTCTTTACAGGACTGACTAGGTGTGTGAGTAACTCCATGGATGAGTGGCAGACTGTGAGTGTCTGTATAGGTGTATGAGTGCATATGATAGTGTTGTAAAGATGAGTGATTGTATGTATGAATGATAGTATGGGTGAATGAGTGAAGGTGTGTGTAGACGTAGGAATCAGTGAGTGCGTATGTAGTAACTAGTATTGGTGTGTCAATGGTTTCAAAAATTATATTCTGTATTTAACACTGGGTGAAACAGAGGTTATATTAAAATGTGAGGAGATGCATTGTATTGTCACATGAATGATATCATCAGTGATGTGGTCATTGATGTCAAATGAGATGTCATCAGTGATGTCATCAGTGATGTCATTTGAGATGTCATCAGTGATGTCATCAGTGATGTCACTGACCATGTCATGAATGATGTAATATGTGACATCATCAGCAGTGGATTGCAGGTGCGCGATATATAGTTAGTGCAACTAACTATATATGGAATTTCAATGGTTTTGTGTGAGTAAAATAAGGTTTTTTAAATGCTAATTCCTAACTATATATGGTCTATAACCTATGGTTTTTTCAGTGAATTTTCAAGGTTTTGTAAATGCTAATTCCTAACTATATATGGTCTATAACCTATGGTTTTTTCAGTGAATATATATATATATTACCTACTGGCGGTCGCCAGTAGGTATATATAGTTAGGATTTTTTCTCTATGGGTTTTTTGAAAATTCTATGTCTAATAACTTTGGCGTTTGTGGACGGAATTGGCTGAAATTTTCTGGAAAATGGAACATTTTGTTTCTGAGCAGCCACTGGAAATTTGGGGGGAGTTGGTCCAGGGGGGGCCGAGAAAAAAGGGGGGTCCCAAAACGTGTTTTTAACATTGAGTTTTCCATAGGGCGGTTAGCCTCACTTTTAGCCCGAACGGCTGAATGGATTTGCACGAAACTTGGCAAAATTGTAGGGACTGGTAGCCCGATGTGCCTTTTCTAGGTCTCAATATATGTGCTTCAGTGGATTTTGAGAAATTAACGTTCAAAAAAAGATATATATCTGTAACAGCGGACCAGGCAGCGCCCCGGTACGCGTACTTGACGCGTAACGGAACTTCGCGTAGCGAAGTTGATTGGCTCTCCGGTGTCTGTCAACATTCTAAACAGTCCGGAGCGGCCGCCATCTTGTCTCTCGGTAGGATCGAGAGACAAGAGGAGGTCAAAAGCGAAGGGGCAAATGACCTTAAGGGGGCATAGTAGATACTCCCTGACCCCCTAGGTTTGATGTGGAGGCTTTAAAGGGGCCCCGCTAAGCAAAAAAAAAAAATATTTTTTTTTGTTTTTTTTCGTGGTTAGCGCCCGGTACGCGAACCGGGAAGCGTACTGGGGAGCGTATCACAATAAAAAATGAATGATAGACTTTTCAAATGCTGTATGTTAATTGATTGTTGGTTTTGTTGATTATTTTTTTTTTTTTTTAAACTTTTTTTATTGTGTTTCATAATTTATTAAACTTTCTAACATTTCATTGTCAGAAATTTCATAATCATGGAATATAGATTGTAGTCTCTGAGGTTGTAAAATGTCCTCATTTGCAAGGAGGTTATCTACTGCTTGCACACATTGCAGTAGTTCTTGGTCCCATGTTTCATCCATAAATTCAATCTCATTTGGATCAATGATTTCTGTGTTGGACTCTGGAAGGACAATTTCAAATGAAATGTTTTGTTCACTTTCCATTTTTCCTGAAATTTGCATAAAAAAAATATATATTAGTAGAGGTAGGGCACTGTTGGGATTAATTTTAGATAGGCAGTTTTTATCAGAGAATTTATCTTTGGGCAGTGTATAGTATCAGAGTGGAAGTAGGAATATAAAAAAGTGTATCTAAATTTATAAGTACTACAGAGGGATAGTATATAACTAACAGAAAAAGTTTGCCATATTAACTTAAAGTGCACAATATACTTCAGTTTTAAAAATAACAACTTACCTTTAAAAAGAAGTTGAAGTTATTAATGAAAATCCAAATGAAATGTACACCAGGAAGTAGTAGTCAAAATGGCTGTGTTTCCTTCTCTTCCTTTATATATATTCGGGTACATAACCAATCAAATATCATGTAAAAAAAGTAGAAAATGAAAGTAACATTTTAATTGGTTGTCAATTCCAACACTTCAGATGTGTTTTGTGAAGTAATTTACCTCACGGTATTTAGAGAGGACTACAGGCTAAATGGCTAAATGGAATTCCAATCAAATTTGTGAAAATGGTAGGGATTGGTATGTAGTATGAGCTATTCTATATTTGGTGAAATTGTCTCCAGTGGCTTTTCTGTGAACTACTTTCCCACCTTTTTTGATGGTGTGCTTCCCAGGAAGCGACCCGGTACGCGAACCGTTGAGCGCCTCGGTTCGCGGACCTTAAGCGTTCCGGGAGTCCACCATTTTGTGTTTCGGTCGAATTATGATACAAGATGGAGGGCAAATAATGTTCAGAATGGGTAGAAGGGGGCACGGTAGACTTATCTTGACCCCCTAGGTTTTGTGAGGGTGGCTGAGGAGGCCCATATGTGCGGAAAAAAAAACATTTTTTTTAAAAATTTCGCGAGGTTAGCTCCCGGTACGCGTACCGGGTAGCGCACCAGGGAGCGTATTTTGTTGAAAATTAGTGAAAATAGTTAGAGTAAAAAAATAATTGTGAGTGATTAGATGTAGGGTAGCTCTGAGAAGAGCTTTTGGGTTTATGGTACATTTAGGTACTTATAAGTAGGTACCAATGCACATTCTTAAATTCAGAGTGAAAACTCTGTTGCCCTCATCTGAGAAGTGAACTCCATCTCCTCTGTAGATATCTTGCATGTAGTAACGCAAGTTATTGTTGTACAGGGAGCCCATTCCATGGTCTCTCATGTAAGCTGAAACAGATTTGTTTACATGCTTCCTCGACTTCTCAATTTGTGGACAAAATTGGTTTGACCACCTCCATTTCTGTCTTTGGCATATATTTGAATATACCAAGGCAGTCTGAGGAAAAAGTGCCATTAATTGCTCAAAGGTGTCCTTTAAAAGCATTTCCAGACCTACACCAGTCAAAGTGCCCAAGTCATTACCTCCACAGTGCACAATTAACAGGTCAGGTTTTGGCAAATGCATAAAGGTTTTCACCAATGGTATCAATTGGTGACATTTTAATCCTCTCTGGCCAAACCACTTAATTTCCACATCTTGTAAATTGAGGTTAGGTAAATTTCTGCTTTCAACGTACCTTTGAGCCCAGTGAATATAACTATGACCAACAATCCAGACAGAAAACATGGTGAGAGAAGGTTCTCCTGCAGTCAGATGAAGTGTGGCAATGAAATGGCAGTTGAAAAAATGTGAGTTTGAAATGAAAAAAACTGTGGAGTTTCTGTGTTCATGAAGTAGTAACAGTGATTGGTGGATTTTGATTGATGAAAACAGAAAGTTAGGGTGTAGAGATGTGTTCTTTGAAAGATGTATTTTGAGTGGTCAATAAAAAATCATTAAATGAAAGAAAGCACTGGATATGCAGGTGCACTGAGAGTTCAGAGTTCAATTGCAACATTGTTGTGTGAATTTGCAAACACCAGAGTTTCTCCAAGAGGTGGTTGCTATGGAAAATAGGCAGAAAGGGCAGAGGGGGAAGGGTTTTCATTTGAAAAAAAGTGAGGGAAGAGTTTTGATTGGGTGACATGAGAAATATGTGTGAAGAATTACACCATTTCTGTGCTTTTGATAGCTGCAGACTCTGGAGTGCATACCTTTTGCTCTGCTGAAGACAAATTGGTGTGTTTCTGAGACTGTTTTCAAACTCAAAGTATTTGCTAAGGTGAGAAAATATTTCTTTACTTTAGATAGAGAATAGTGTGCTTTAAGGAGAAAATTATGATTTATGTGGCGCAATTTGCTAGTAAATATGCTCTCACATGTGCATGGAAATTTTTGATTTTGAATGTTTCTGTTATATAGCCATGTTAAAAGTGACTCAACCATGCTGGAAAGTCAATCAAAAAATGATTTCATGTATTTTAATGACATTTTAAGTCATTTTCTGATGTGCAGTGTTTAGAAATTATGATTTGAAAATCGTTTTTGTGGAAAAGGAATTGTTTTTAAAATCATGACAAGGAAATAATGGTGTATGGTTATTTATAAGGCAATTGACTGTCCTTGATGTTATTTTTCTCATTTTAGTGTAAGACCTTTCTCTGTGGCGCAAATTGCTTGTAAATATGCTCTTACATGTGCATGAAAATTTTAATTATCAATGTTTGTGTTACATAGCCATGATAAAAGTGAACCAACCATGCAGGAAAGCCAATAAAAAAACGCTTTCATGTGTTTCAATGACATTTTAAGTCATTTTCTCATGTGCAGTTTTTTGAAATTATGATCTGAAAATCGTTTTTGGGAAAAAGGAATTGTTTTTAAATTCAAGAGAAGGACATAATGGTGTATGGTTCTTTATAAGGCAATTGACTGTCCCTGATGTTATTTTTCCCATTTTAATGTCAGACCTTTCTTTGTGGCGCAAATTGCTTGTAAATATGCTCCCACCTGTACATTGAAAATTTTGATTTTGAATGTTTATGTTACATAGCCATGTTTAAAGTGACCCTACCATGCAGGAAAGCCAATCAAAATACGCTTTTATGTGTCTTAAGGACAATTTAAGTAATTTTCCCATGTGTAGTGTTTTGAAGTTATGATTTGAAAATCGTTTTTGAGGTAAAGGAATGTTGTTAAAATTTATGTTCGCCATATGCCCCCAAATTTCTTTCTCAGGGTTGCAGCAGGGTGCTCTTGAGACACCCCTGCACTTTTGGAATAAATTCCTAATTTGTGATGAGCAAATTGTTAATCGCAAATTGCACCTTCATTTATATGAGCCTCCTAGTCCATGGAAATGAATGGGTAATTTGCAATTAGCAATTTTCTCATCGCAAATTTGGAATGGTAAAGAATCGCTATTTATTCCTTAAAATTCGCTTTTTTGGAAATGCAAAATAGTTATATGATACATATGGCGGTTGATGTCTAACAAGATAAGAAGCTTATGGATACATTTATGATGACTGGTGCAATGAAGTAGAAATCACTTACTTCATTGGTAGGCCTTTACAATAAATTATCTCCTCTGTATTCTTCATCAAGCATAACTTTAATCTGCAATCCTGAGTAGGCCTCACCTTAAACAAACCTCTGGATAGGCCACATCTTATTGTCATCCTGATTTAATCATTTATAATTCTAGGGACAGATTTATGATAGGTGTATACCTCTTTTGTGCCACTTAGAAAACATTGTCCATGGGGAAATGAATTAAAATGTCATTAAGACACATGAATGTGTTTTTTTTAAACGTTTGCAATTTTTTTGGGTCACTTTCAACATGGGTATGTGTCTGAAACAGTCAAAATCTAAATTTGCAATGCACTGGTGGGAGCATATTTACAAGGAATGTGCTTCATGGGGAAAGGTCTTATAATGTAATATGGGAAAAATGACATTAGAGATACTGAAATGCCTTATAGAGAAGCATACACCATTATGTCCTTGTCATAAATTTGCAAACCATTACTTTTCCCCAAAAACGATTTTCAAATTATATTTAGAAAACAGTGCACATGTGGAAATTACTTAAAATGTCAATAATTCAAAAATTGTGATTCCTTAAATGCAATGTATAAAAAAAAAATATGTAAAAAATGATATTAAGGATTTGGAAACTACCACCAACTTGTAGTTTGTGGTAATTTGCGAATTCTTTTCAAAAAGAATTTTTTTTTAAAAAAAAAAAAGGTCCCATATGACGCCCATACATGCCATTAGGGCATGTAGGTGTGCCATGTGCTCCCAAATTTCTTTTTCAGGGGTGCAGCAGGTTGTTCTTGAGATACCCCTGCACGCTTGAAAAAAATCCTATTTTGTGATGAGCTAATTGCTAATCACAACTTGCAACATTAATTCCTATGAGCCTCCTAGCCTATGGAAATGAATGGGTAATTTGCAATTAGCAATTTGCTCATTGCAAATTAGGAATAGTAAAGAATCGCTATTTATTCCTTAAAATTTGCTATTTATAATATGTAAAATATTTTGATGATACATATGGCAGTTCATCTGTAACAAGATAAGAAGCTTAGGGATAGATTTATGATGAGTGGCGCATCCCCAGGGATGTGACAGTCATCCTGCGCCACTGTTCCGCCACCCATGGTGTGCTGCATTTACAATGCGGCGCAGCATGGGGCAAAAAAGGCACAGATGTGTGACGCATCTGTGCTGTAAAGGTGGCGCATTGCTGGAGTTGTATCGTAAGTGCGATGCAGCTCCAGCAAGGATCAGGGGTGCCCCATCTATACAATGCTGCGTCAAGACCTATGCCAGCTTCAAGCAGGTGCAGGGTTTTGAAGCAGCTTTCTCCTATCTGATTGTAAATGCGGCACACCATGGGTGGTAAAGCAGTGGTGCACATTAACTGGTGCATGCCTGGGGATGTGCCATTTAATATAAATCTGCACTTTAACATTTGAGTATGTGCAGGGGACACAGAGTCGTTGAGGCTTATCCAAGGTTAAGAACAGATGAGTCCTGTCCAGTGAAAAATTAGACATAGGCTTCACCTGCTCAGCATCGCTGGACATGGCTAAATAATAGCTGCAAAATGTTACTCTTGTTAAATAATTTTACTATTATAATCTGTGAGATTTGTCTCTTACTCTGCAACATCTCATTGTTGTTGTCTTTCTTTAAAGATAAAGACAACCTCAACATGAGCGACAATCTGCAATCAGTTGATTTTGACCTCATCATTGAACTTGTAATTGAAACATCAGTGGATGTTGATCCATTGGATGATTTAAATCCTGAGGATGAAGAAGAGCGTGATGAGGATGCAGATTTGTCCGAATTATATGATATAGGATGGGAAGATGACCTGCTTGAGCCTTTGGAATTATAAACATTTATTTTTAAAATTTATAATGAATAAAAAGTAAAAAGGTAAACCGTTTAATTTAAAAATAAAGACACCTTCAAAAACAGGTTATGTGTAGTGTCTTCAATAAAATATTAAAATATGCTCATAAAATTAGATCAGATTCACATATAAAATAGCATAGGTAACATAAATATAAATCTCATTTCTTTTCTGCTACTTCTGTATTGTAAATTTGCAAGGACTAAAAAATCTTCTATTTAAAATGTCAAGTAGTGTGTTATGTTTTTGATCACTATTACTGATTTACTGTTTGATAATATTTTTTTATTAACATTTTTATTATATTTTTCCTCAGATTCAACTATGCCTACAAAAATAAGAGAGATGAAGGCTGCAAAACGTCAAAGACAGCAGGAGAAAAAAAAAATGCAGCAGTCCTCTAACAAAAAGATTTCTCAAGCGATGAAGAAAGCACCGGGTAAGAGCTCTAAATATTTCATAAAAAATATTTCAAATAAAAAAAATATTAGTACAGAAAATGTTTCAATCCATAACAACACAAGTAAATCAAATGGAAAGAAAAGGACAAATGAAAATGTTACTGCTAGAGCAAGAGATAAATCTGTGCATGATAGTAGAAGGAAACAACAGTTTACGGAGATTCGTAAACGAATGTTCCGTAACAGGATAATTGGCAATTTGTTAAAAAATATTAAGAAAGGTCAACAGAAATTAGTTTTTTATAGGAGAAAAAAAAAAGTTGAGAAAGTTATTGATCAGGCTTTTGAAATTAAACGTAAGTTATTTATTTTGATAATCAATAGAATTAGGAAGCTAAACAAGGCAATTTTTGATTTCAAAAGAAATAGTAGATGGAAGAGAATAGTTAATCGTAGTAATTTTTGTGAAGTTTTTTCTGGAGAATGGATACATAGTTCAAGCTGTGAGGCATTTTTTAATGAAGAGAGTTATTTCCAGGATAATGATTTGGTGCATGCAGTTGACATCAGTGGTCGTGCTTATGAAGTGAAAGATGGTTGTCCAGTTGAAAAAGAAAAACTTGTGACAACAGAGGCAGAAGAGTTGTTAGGTAATGAGGTTTTAGGAAGACGTGCTAAGGGTCCTGTGTACACCTGGAAGTGTAGTAGTATTTGCAGTGTGCGACAGGATTCTATCAATTTGCTTTGTGATTTTGTACGGTCATTTAACAAGAAAAGTTTGAAGCAGAAAATGAGGTTGTTGCAAGAATTAGATCCTTGCAGAGTGAGAGAAGTGACAGGTTTGCATGGTCATTCACTGGCTTGTCTTTCCAGGAGAGTATGCCAGAGTGTTTTTCATCATTTCAGGATGCTAGCAGTGCATCATAACAAAGTGAGGAAGTTAGTTAGACTGTTGTATTATGCTAAGAGTCCAGCAATTATGCTGAAACAATTATGTGCTGCTCTTCTGCATGGTTCTGAAATAGATGTGAGGAATATATGTGAAGAAATTGAGTTTTGTTACTTTGGAAGTAAAGAGGAGAATGTTGAAATTGAGCAAGAAATAGAGGGTCATTTGGAAGATACTGTACATGTTTCCAGTACAGATAATTTCCAGAGGGAAATTGCGACGTTTGACATGAAATCAAGTGAGAGGCCTAATTTCACTTGTGTGTGTTGTCGACGCACTTATTATAAGAATCAGACTAAGTTAGTGGATTTATATGCAAAAAGTGAAAGGGAAAATAATAGTGAATGGAAGGATTTTGCAACATACTTGATGGTAGAAAATTGTTTTGATTTGGGATTGGATCAACGTGTGTGTACTTATTGTTGTAACAAATTAAAACAAAACCAGATGCCTGCTAGAGCAGTTCATAATAATCTGGAATTGGTTGAGATTCCTTCTGAATTGAAGGACTTAAATACTTATGAATCTATTTTGATTCAAAGTATCCATCCCTTTCAGGCTATTGTAAGAATGGAGCCAAAGACAGGGAAATTGCCTCCATCAGATTTACAGAGAGGATTAAAGGGAAGAGTTGTTTATTTGCCTCTAGATTTGAAGAAAAACATTAACACAATTGGAGTAGAAAAAGTGGAAGAGGAACCTCTGGTTATCTTAGTTAATGGGGTTCCGACAAAGAATAAGAAAATATGGCAAGATTTAGTAGATGTTAGGAAAGTTAAAAAGGCAACATTGTATTTGAAAAAAAATAATAAATACTATAAGAATGTATATGTTGAAGAAGAGGAAGTAAGTGAGGAAGAGGATAGCGATTTGTGTGCTGGTCAAATTGAGAAAGTAGAACTCTCTACTAGTGAGGAAATATATGAACATTATAGTGTTCATCCTTTGCATTCAAAGGAAGTCATGGGGAATGCTATTGAGTTGTTTCAAATGAAACAAGCCAAAGGGAGTCCCATTAGTGTTTGGGAGCAAAGTTTGGAAGCTCGGTGTTTCCCACAGCTTTTTCCAACAGGTCAGGGAGGAAGATATGATGAGCGACCTCATCAAATTCCTGCTTCTGAATACCGGACTTTGCGATTGTATGCAGGAGATGCTAGGTTTCGACAATGCATTCCATATTTGTTTCATCTCCTGTTTGAAAGCGATCTGTCTGGACTGTCATATGCAGTGAATCACATCTTGAAAAGTGGTATACACATGCAAAACATCTCGGCAAGTGATTTTATGGATAAAGTGAATGTCCAAGATAGTATTTTGGATTCTCACCTGATTAATCTCATGGCGTGTCAGCGTGGTACTAATGAGTACTGGTACCGTCGTCATGGTGATTTAAAATGTATGCTGAGGAACTTAGGTACTCCCACATGGTTCCTCACTCTGAGCTGTGCCGAGTATGGCTGGGAAGACTTACTTGAATTTCTACGAGAGGCAAATGCTAACGTAGAAAACATCGAATTCAAGACACCCGGAGAACTGTGCTCTTTGGATCCAGTCAATGTATGTAGGTACTTCAATCATAGATTTGAAGCTATGATGTCTTTCATCATGAATAAGAAGAATCCACCTCTTGGAGAGGTGTTGGATTTCTTCTGGAGAAAGGAGTACCAAGCAAGAGGTGCTCCTCATATACATATGTTGCTGTGGATCAAGGATGCACCTAAATTTGGAACGGATCCAGATGACTCAGTGATGAGTTTCATCCAACAGTATTCTACGTGTGCTGTTCCAAACGCAAAGGAGAAGAAAAGCCTAAGAGAAAAAGTTCTGCGTTTCCAAAGCCATCGATGTGGAAAGTACTGCCGTCGTAAATTCCGAAACAAGGACAAGTTCTACACTAAATGTCGTTTCGGCTATCCACGACCGGTGATTTCTAAAGGAAGAGTAAACAGTTTGATGTCTTCGCTGCGACACAATGTCATGAAGAAATCACCTAAAAACACTTACAATTTGAAGAGGAACGAAGAGTCCAAGTACATCAACGACTACAACCCGGTGATTTTGTCCATGTGGAATGCTAACATGGATATACAGTTTGTGGCTGATAACTGTATGGCTGTGGCTCGGTATGTGACGTCTTACATCACCAAAAAAGAGAAGACAGAATTGAAGGATATGTGGGAGGACATTTCCCATGAAAAGAGCCTCAGCAAGAAGTTGTACAGTTTCAGTCTGAAGATGTTGTCGCATCGAGAAATCGGAGCGTACGAATGTTCTGACCGGTTGTCTTCAGCAAGTCTCTATGCCAAGTCCAGGAGTATCGTTTGGGCGAGTCTTGGTCTTGCTGCAACGCGTAATCGAGTTCTCAAACCTGTGCGGGAAATTGAGTATTTGGCGGAAAAGGAGCCAAACAGTACCGACATTTTGAAGACCAACATGTTGGATACATATTATCCAAATCGAAGCAGTCACCTCGAGAATGTTTGTCTGTATGAGGTTCTGCAAAATTACATGTTCAAGAGGAACATCAAAGAAGATACTGAGAAAGGAGTGTATGCTGTAATAGGAAGTGAGGGATGTCTGGTGAAGCAAAGAAAATGCCACTTGATAAACCATCGAAAATTGAGTGGCGAATCTCCTGAAAAAAAGGAGTTTTTCTATTTAGCACTTTTGCAACTTTTCAAGCCTTGGCGTGCAGAAGAGGAACTGCTTGGAGATTTCCTCTGTTATGAAGACTCTTTCAATGCCGCCAAGGAGACCATAGAATGTCCTGCTTTTCCCAAATATGTAGAAATGTTGAATGCGGAAATTGAGCAGGAAGCAACAATTGCAGCCGAGATTGCCAGAGACAGTTCTCAGGACAGTCAGAGTTCTGCTTCATTGAGTCAGGATCCACTAGGAGGACCTCTTATTGAAAATGAAGCTGCCACTGCTATGAATGAGGTGGAAAGAGCCATGGCACATGCTCAAGAGGATGTGGTTAACTTAGAAGAGTTGGAAAGGCAACTCAACGTTGAGCAGAGGAAAATATATGACGAAGTTACCATGCAAATTGATCATGGATTAAGTCATGATAAGAAAGAGTGCTCATGTACGTCGTTGAAGCCTGTCCGACTGTACGTGAGTGGAGAAGCGGGAACTGGAAAAAGTTTCCTCATTAAAGCAATTTCATGCTATTTGCAGGAAAGGACAGAGTCATCGCTGTCTTGTGTTGTCACTGCTCCAACTGGACTGGCAGCACATAATATTAAAGGGATTACTTTACATCGTTTACTGATGCTGCCAGTGGAGCATGACAACAAATTAGAATATCACAAGCTATCTGGAGATGCTTGTTTTGAAGTTTCAAGAATCTTGAGGAAAATGAAACTTCTTATCATTGACGAAGTAAGCATGGTTTCCAATGTCATGCTTGCCTTTGTGCATTTGAGGATGCAAGAAGTTCTCAAAACAGAGTATGATGTGTTATTTGGTGGCAAACACATCATTGTTTTCGGAGATCTTCTGCAGCTGACACCAGTGAAAGGGCAACCTGTGTTCAAAATGCTCACGCATGAAGATACCAGGAAGTGCCTAGGCAGCATTGGCAACGTCAATATATGGTTAAACTTCAATTATGCTGAACTGCATGAAAATATGCGTCAGGCAAAGGATGAAGTTTACAAGACTATTCTACAAGATGTTAGAATTGGAAAAGTGACCGAGCATGGAAAAGAAGCTTTACATGCACGATTACTGTCAAATTTATATCCAGAACAAGATGTTGTGCCTGAGAATATTTTTCAGAAAATTACTGATAAGAAATCTGGAATATGTTTGATGCCAACTCTTGCAGAATGTGCCAAATTTAACAACAAAATGTTGCATTTAGAAAAGCAAGAGATTGTGAAAGTGGAAGCTATTGATAGAGTACAGCATATGGGATCAACAATTATTTTGTCTGAGAATCTGAAATCAAAATTGGATTCATTAGAGAAGACTATATCTAAAACTGCAGGTTTTGAAAAGACTCTGAATGTGTGCTTGAACTGCCGTATAATTTTAAGAAGGAATTTACATGTTGAAAGAGGTCTGGTAAATGGATCAATGGGTAATGTTGTTGATTTTGTGAAATACAGAAATAGAGATGGAATTGAATTTTTAAAAATTAAATTTGATGGCATTGAGGAAGTACAGCTAATTGCTCGTTGTTCTGCTAGATTTTTGCTTGTAAAAGACTTATATGTTCGCCGTAAGCAGTTCCCTGTTTGCTTGGCATATGCGGTGACAATTCATAAATCGCAAGGTTTAAGTGTAGACACTGCATTGGTGAATATTGGCAGTTCTGTGTTCAAGGAGGGTATGGCATATGTGGCATTGTCACGAGTTAGAACTTTATCGGGATTGTACTTGATTGAGTGTGATGTCAGAAACATTTGTGCAGATCTAGATTGTGTTAAGGAATACAATAGGTTAAGAAGAGAGTATGCGCCACATTTGCCTCAGTTTCCTTTGTTTGAGAAACGTCTGGTAGGCCGGAAACGAAGAAATGAGAACAATACTGGGGAGGTTGTAGCAAAAAGACAAAAAGTGAATGAACCTAAAATTACAAGCAGAAACAAAGAGGATTCTGTTGAAGATGTTGTTGGTTTTCAGTTTGAAAACAGTTCTGGTGTCAACTGCTATGCTAATGTAGTAATGAATGTTTTGTTTTCTCTAAAAAATGTAAAAGAAGAGATTGTGGTCAATTCTGATCAAAGATTTTGCAGTTTGTTGAATTCTGTGTTAGAGAAATGTAGCACAGATAGAACAAAAATAGAAAGTGTGTCTGAAATTCGAAACCTGTTAGACAGATGTTCAGGGCAAACACAATTCTCTCAAAATATTCAGCAAGATTGTCAGGAGTTTTTAATGTATATGCTTGATGTATTACATGCTGAAGGTGTAGATGTAGATCAGCTGTTTGGGCTTTCTTATCAATGGCAGCATGACTGCGAGAACTGTATGGTATCAAGTACTACTAGTGTAGACTCAGAAAGATTTATATATTTAACTTTGCCAGACAGTAAATCAGTCTCCTTTAATAAGCTAGTAAACGCTGCTAATCACAGCATGGAGTGTAGCCAATGTAAATCTGAAATGATGTCCACATTATTTATACGAAAATATGGCCAGTACGTCATTTTAATGTTCCAACGATGTAGGCCTGATGGAACAAAATTGACAACTTTAATAAAAAAATTTGTAGCTTCGCAGTTGTCAATATCAGGAAGGACTTTTGTAACTACAGCAATTATATATCATGACGGCCCTTCAATATCATCAGGACATTACACAGCTTATTTAAAGTCTAGAAATGGATGGTCATTCTGCAATGATTCTGTTTTAATTTTCAAAAAAAAATTGCCGTATGACCTTAAAAACTCTTACCTGGTGTTTTTAAAACCAAAATTTTAGGAAAATAATCTCGGGATATGATCTGTGGAATTTCAAGAAGTTCTAATGGCTCCTACACAATTTGGCCTTGAGGATAAGTGTAGTTCAGAGACATAACTTCTAATCAAAGGATTGGACATTATGGAGATGTATGTGCACTTTAAATGAGTTCAGAAAAATTGTTTCTTTTCATAAGCTAATTGAAGCAGCCAATCAAAACATGGAGTAGAGGGAATGTAAGTCTGCAATGCTGTCTACTGTTTTACATTGCTTTGTGATTAAAAGTGATGTAGAGAATTAAATAATTGTAGTACTCATAGAGGTAGTGTAAGTCTGCTTCATATTAAGCAGTATCAGTGTCATAGGAAATGTAGAACATGACTGACCAAGAAGGGGAAGATATTATTATTCCAGGATTGTGAAAATGATCTTCAACATTTTAATTCTGAAAGTTGCGGAAATGCCAAATGATGGGATTGGCTTACAAGAAATCCAAGAGTTATAAATATCTCTGACTAGATTTGGCCTTGTGGAAAATAGTGGTAGAGAGCAAGAAGTCATTTATTGCATGTAACGTGTTTTTAAAAACGATGGAGCTTTTCTTTCAGAAAGTGGCGGGCTGAAAGTAATAACAGCACAAAAGAGTGTAAGCTGTTTATAGGACATCCTTGGACGTCATGGAAAGTAAGTTAACTTTAAGGAGTTCTGAATTTTATTTTCTGATGTTGTATGGGTTTTTTAAACACAATCATTTTGATTGTGTTTTTTTTTCCCCGCTGTTACATGATGAATACCTTCAAGTCACTGTTTTTAGTGAATTTTGATACATTCTGAGAACAGCAAAAATAAACCATTTAACATGTATAATTAATTCTGTACTGTTTGCATTTATGATGTATATGTAGAACTGTGTAGGAGGCATGGAGAAGGTGAGTTTTCTGTAAGTGTTAAATTTATTGTATGCAGTGCTGCACTTCTACGTAATCTTTCATATGCTGGACTACATCTGCACAATGAGATACCTAAGCAAAGGAAACACAAGTGATGTGATTGTGAAATGAGCAAAATAAATTGCACATATTTCAATTACATCACTTGAGTTTCCTATCATTACGAATCACATTGTGCAGATCAAGTTTAGGTCTGTCCAGGGAAACATAGGAGGTTTCTACTTTGTTGAAGAGTGCAGTGGACATGACTCACTTCATTAGTAGACTTTCACAGATATTATCTCCTCTGTACACTTCAACAAGTGTAAATCTCATCTTGAACTCTGAGTAGGCCTCACCTCAAACAAATCTCTGGATAGGAGACATGTTATTGGCATACTGAAGCGACACTTTTCTGAAACAAGAGCAATGCAAAAGATGCACCATGTTTTAAGATAGTCCTCACTTCATCTGCATCAAGATACTGTTAGTTTAAAATGTATATCTTTAGCATTGTGTAGAGGACCTGGAGAAGCAGAAGCTTCTGTCAGTGTCAAAGTTGTTGAAAAACTATTTGTCCTTCAATATTTTCCCTTGTCTTTTGTAATTTTTAAATACATATTTTAATTTTTTTTTAAATGTTGGTTCTCTCTTTCACAGATTGAAAGTATAGAAATAAAATGTGATTAATTTAACAGCAATTACAAGGTAAATAGTTGTACTCTTTTCGTTACATTTCTATCACATTCACCTACTATTAGATCCACTGCTTCACTTCTTTAATCCTCAGTTTCCTGCCTTTGCTACTTTCCTCATTCCTTTCTCTATTACCTATTTACTCAACTCCTTCCACTCTTTTTCTCAGTCCCTCTGTTCTCATAGTTTCTCAGTCTTGTTCACTCACTCCATCTCTATTACTCTTAGTGTCTGTGAATTACTTTCCCAACTTTTTTTTTTTGGGGACCGCTTCCTGGGAAGTTGCCCGGTTCGCAAACCAGCAGCGTTATGGCAGTCCACCATTTTGTGTTTCGTTCGAATCAAGATACAAGATGGAGGGCAAATAATGTTCAGAATAGGTAGAAGGGGGCACGGTAGATGTATCTTGACCCCCTTGGTTTTCTGAGGGTGGCTCAGGAGGACCATAGTTCTTCACTCTTGTTCACTCTCTCTGTTTCTATTAATGTCACTGTTTATGACTGATCAAAAAAATGTTTTTTAAAAAAGAACAGTAACTATAAGGGAAGGAAATAGACAGTTATGTTAAAAGAAAGACAGCTAAAGGGAGTAAACTAACGATACTGTTACCTACAATCCACTGCTGTTGATGTTACTGACCATGTCATGAATGATGTAATATGTGAAATCATCAACAGTGGATTGTAGGTAACAGTATCCTTATTTTACTCCCTAGAGCTGTCTTTCTTTTAACATAACTGTGTATTTCCTTCCCTTATAGTTACTGTTCTTTTTTAAAAAATATTTTTTTGGTTAGCTTCCGGTACGCGTACCGGGTAGCGCTCCGGGAGCGAACTAAGAGAAATACAGGTTGGCAGAGTTCCAAATTTTCTACTAATTTTTTTATAATGGGGAGTTAGTTCTGAAAAGAACTTTTTTTTTTATGTTTTTGTTGTTTTATATTTTTTTTAGTATTTTTTGAACATTTTTTTACTTTTTTTGTATTTTCTGAACGTTTTTAAAAAATTTTTGGTTTTTTTGGGGGGGGGGGAAACAAAAACGATCCATTATAAAGGGCTCAACAGGAGCAAAAAAAAAAAATGAATTTATTTTTTGGTGCGTTTTGTGCAAACATTAATATGATTTTGAATTGCTCGCAAAATCAAAGTGATGCTACTTTCTCTGTAGCAGATGAAAGCGCCACATTCCACGCACACTTGTTTTACGTGACCAAACAACATTTGGATGTTTGCAATCACCTCCCTCGCCTCTGGTCCCGACACCTCTGGAACCACCGATCTTCTTGCCATTTGGAGGGGATGTTGTTGTTGGTCACGTAGCTGGGCAGCACTATAGTTATTTGGGTGCCACCTACTCATATGCCGATGCATAGTATGATTCCCATAACTATATTTTTTATCGGTGCCCCTTGACAATCTGTCACCGCATATGCGGCAAAACACGTAACGAGCATTCACTTTCTTTTGCCCCTTAGGAATTCTGTAGAATTGCCAGATATAATTCTCCTGTCGATTGTACCTCCTGGGCTCCTCTGGCAAAAACTCATGCTCTTCCTCCTCTTCCTGTTCTTCCTCTTCTTGCAGAATTACTTCTGCAGGTGGTCCTCTCTTTCTTGGATTTGGTGGAGGTGGTGGGCTAGCACCAGCTGAAGCTACTAATGAAGCCATCACAAAGTCTCAATAAAGGGTCTTTCTCTCAGCAAGATGAAAGTCAGAGTGATGAAAGAAGGAGGGGTTTTCATCATTTCGGAAAAACAAAAGTTCTAAACCAATGACAAGTGTCCATTTTAGATCACATGACCTTGTATTACATCATTAGGAAACCAAAAGTGAAATGAACCAATGAAAAGTGTTATTATCGAGTCACATGACCTGCTATGTTTACATTACGCGGTCGGCGCCGCGCCGCGGATCGCTTCCGGTTCGCGTACCGGTGCGCTTCCGGGTACGCAAACGTAGCACGTAATATGACGTATTACGCGAGAACGCGAAACGTCATGCTGACGCGAAGCGTCACCATGTTGTTTTGTAACGCGAGAGGTGCGCAAAAGGAACGTTTACCAGTTCGCGTACCGGGTCGCGCCTCCGGATTGAGCTAACGGGAAGCTAACCGGTACGCGTACTGGGAGCGAAACAAAAAAAATACAAAAAAAATTGTATAAAAAACATGTAAAAAATATTTTTCTTTTTAAAGAATAATACATTGTAAAGGTTTTGATATTAGCTATTAAAAAACCAATGAAATTCACTGAAAAAACCATAGGTTATAGACCATATATAGTTAGGAATTAGCATTTACAAAACCTTGAAAATTCACTGAAAAAACCATAGGTTATAGACCATATATAGTTAGGAATTAGCATTTAAAAAACCTTATTTTACTCACACAAAACCATTGAAATTCCATATATAGTTAGTTGCACTAACTATGTATCGCGCACCCGCAATCCACTGCTGATGATGTCACATATTACATCATTCATGACATGGTCAGTGACATCACTGATGACATCACTGATGACATCTCAAATGACATCACTGATGACATCACTGATGACATCATCCAGTGACTGTGTGTTTCTGTAAAGTTTAAATATGTTTTAGATATTGAAGAATGAGTAGATGTATAACTGTCTGGACGAAGGATTTAGTAGGTGCATGACTGAATGTATGAGTGAGTGATTAAATGTGTCTCACTGAGTGCATGGGTTAGTGACTAAACTGTCTTAATTTGTGCATCATTATGTCTGTTGTTCTGTAAACTACTGCATGTGTTGATCAGTAGCTATATGATTAACTATATGGGTTATTGATTGATTGTCCAAGTATTTGTATGGGAGACTGAGTGTGTGTGTGGCTGGCTGGGAGGTGTGTGACTCTGTGCAGATCAATGTGTACTTGTATCAATGATTGTATAAGAAAGTAAGTATGTGTTACTATATGTTTGAAAATGTAAGGTGCTCTATGTTTAACTGTATAGACAAGAAAATGGAAGTGTGATTGATTCTTTACAGGACTGACTAGGTGTGTGAGTAACTCCATGGATGAGTGGCAGAGTGTGAGTGTCTGTATAGGTGTATGAGTGCATATGATAGTGTTGTAAAGATGAGTGATTGTATGTATGAATGATTGTATGGGTGAATGAGTGAATGTGTGTGTAGACGTAGGAATCAGTGAGTACGTATGTAGTAACTAGTATTGGTGTGTCAATGGTTTCAAAAATTATACTCTGTATTTAACACTGGGTGAAACAGAGGTTATATTAAAATGTGAGGAGATGCATTGTATTGTCACATGAATGATATCATCAGTGATGTGGTCATTGATGTCAAATGAGATGTCATCAGTGATGTCATCAGTGATGTCATTTGAGATGTCATCAGTGATGTCATCAGTGATGTCACTGACCATGTCATGAATGATGTAATATGTGACATCATCAGCAGTGGATTGCGGGTGCGCGATACATAGTTAGTGCAACTAACTATATATGGAATTTCAATGGTTTTGTGTGAGTAAAATAAGGTTTTTTAAATGCTAATTCCTAACTATATATGGTCTATAACCTATGGTTTTTTCAGTGAATTTTCAAGGTTTTGTAAATGCTAATTCCTAACTATATATGGTCTATAACCTATGGTTTTTTCAGTGAATATATATATATTCACGAAATTTGCCACTCAAAAGACAGAAGACTGCCAAATCCAAAGCAACAAGGAGTCAACCCAAAAAGTGCTGGTGCAAAGGTGGTTTTAATGAAGTAAAGCCAGCGCTGCCGCCATGACGCGTTTCGCCTTCGAGAAGGCTTGATCACATGACAAACTGCTTGACAGTGAGCAGAGCATTTAAAGTGACAGTGCATGCGATTGAATCATGGTGATGGTAGAAATACTATGCATTGAAAACGCTGTAATTGTGCAATCAGAAAAGAATGCCATGATAAAACAAGCTGGAAATACTCATCAATGTTTACACAATTAATGAAACCAAATGTACAGTTGATAAAGAAAAGAGCGTATTTACAAGACACAAAACTAGTAGACAAGAAAATGCATACATGACAAATAATTTCATCTATGTACAAGAGCATCGGCCCCAGCTTGTGTGTAATCTAAATATCTAGTTTGTGCTAAAAATCAAATAATACCCTCTTATTCAATACAGCGTTAATCCAAAATCATGAGACAATATTTACAAGAAACCTGAATAGAGCCCAAGTGGGCATGTCACCATGTCTGCTAAAAACATGAAAAGTGCAAATAGTGATAGTGCAAAAATGGCAATAAAGTGCAAGTGTTATGACAGATGTCATCATAAAAAATTCTTTAAGGATTCTTAATTTCATAGTTAAAAAATATTTCATTTTATATACAAAAGAGTAACCACATGGGGAACAGAAAATAATCAATATATCCGGACAGGACTTATGGGCATACTGAATGATCCTAAATACAAGTGTAAAGATCTTCTCTATCATTTAGGCCATTAGGATTCTTCGTGTTAAGCTCCAAAATGTATCTCGTCTAGAGGAGACGGAGTTTGGCCTCACGGTCACCTCCTCTTCTCGAGACCTCGACACAATCAATTGAAAAAAATTGGAGCTTATCGGGTATGCCATATATATATATATATATATATATTCACTGAAAAAACCATAGGTTATAGACCATATATAGTTAGGAATTAGCATTTACAAAACCTTGAAAATTCACTGAAAAAACCATAGGTTATAGACCATATATAGTTAGGAATTAGCATTTAAAAAACCTTATTTTACTCACGCAAAACCATTGAAATTCCATATATAGTTAGTTGCACTAACTATATATCGCGCACCCGCAATCCACTGCTGATGATGTCACATATTACATCATTCATGACATGGTCAGTGACATCACTGATGACATCACTGATGACATCTCAAATGACATCACTGATGATATCTCATTTGACATCAATGGTCACATCAATGATGATATCATTAATGTGACAATACAATGCATCTCCTCACACTTTAATATAACCTCTGTTACACCCAGTGTTAAATACAGAGTATAATTTTTGAAACCATTGACACACCAATACTAGTTACTACATACGCACTCACTGATTCCTATGTCTACACACACATTCACTCATACAATCATTCATACATACAATCACTCATCTTTACAACACTATCATATGCACTCATACACCTATACAGACACTCACACTCTGCCACTCATCCATGGAGTTACTCACACACCTAGTCAGTCCTGAAAAGAATCAATCACACTTCCATTTTCTCATCTATACAGTTAAACACAGAACACCTTACATTTTTGAAACATATACTAACACATAGTTACTCTCTTATAGAATCACTGATACAAGTACACATTGATCTGCACAGAGTCACACACCTCCCAGCCAGCCATACACACACTCAGTCTCCCATACAAATACTTGTGCAACCAATCAATAACCCATATAGCTACTTATATAGCTACTGATCAACACATGCAGCAGCTTGCACAACAACAGACATACTGATGCACACTTTTAGACAGTTTAGTCACTAACCCGTGCATTCAGTAAGACGCATTTAATCACTCACTCATACAGTCAATCACGCACCTACTAAAACCTTCATTCAGACACTTATACATCCACTCATTCTTCAATATGTAAAACATATTTAAACTTTACAGAAACACATAATCACTGGATGTTGTCATCAGTGATGTCATCAGTGATGTCACTGACCATGTCATGAATGATGTAATATGTGACATCATCAGCAGTGGATTGCGGGTGCGCGATATATAGTTAGTGCAACTAACTATATATGGAATTTCAATGGTTTTGTGTGAGTAAAATAAGGTTTTTTAAATGCTAATTCCTAATTATATATGGTCTATAACCTATGGTTTTTTCAGTGAATTTTCAAGGTTTTGTAAATGCTAATTCCTAACTATATATGGTCTATAACCTATGGTTTTTTCAGTGAATTTCATTGGTTTTTTAACAGCTAATATCTGTAGCTGTAAAATGTATTCTTCTTTAAATCCAAAAATATATTTTATATGTTTATTAATAACTTTTTTTTTTTAATATTTTTTTTTCTTCGTTCCCGCTTCGCGAATCGGGAAGCTTCCCGTTAGCTGACCTTGATGCCGCGAAATAGACCGCGAGCCGGTAAACGTTTCTTTACCGCAACTGCCGCGTTAGAAAACAACATCGTGACGCCTCCCGTCCGCATGACGTTTCGCGTTGTCGCGTGATACGTCATATGACGTGCTACATTAGCGAACTCGTACGCTTACCGAGTCGCAAAGCACAGGTTTCTGGAAGCAAACCGGGAGGCCCTGCAAAGCGCGTAACGTAAACACAGCAGGTCATGTGACTTGGTAATAACACTTTTCATTGGTTCATTTCACTTTCGGTTTCCTAATGATGTAAGACTAGGTCATATGATCTAAAATGAACACTTTTCATTGGTTGAGAACTATTTTTTTCCCAAATGGTGAAAATCCCTCCTTCTTTCCTCACTCTGACTTTCATCATTGTGAGAGAAAGACCCTTTGTTACCAGTGAGCAATGGCTTCTTTACTAGCTTCAGCTGGTGCTTCCCCACCACCTCCACCACATCCAAGGAAGAGTGGACCACCTGCTAAAGTTATAATTCAGCAAGAAGAGGAAGAAGAGGAACAGGACGACTTAGATAATCTCCCTATTCTGGCCAGAAGATCTGTTGTACCGGAAGTAACGGGACCAGAGGGCAGGGAGATGGTGCCAAATATACAAACAAGATTTCGTGAAGTAAAACAAGTCTGCGTACATTGCAGTGGATTCATTTGCTACGGAGAAAGTAGCATCACTCTGATCAACAGAGCTATTGACAATCATGCTCATGTTTGTCCGAAACTCCCCAAACAATAAATTCTTTTTTTTTGTTTTCTTGCTCCTGTTGAGCCCTTTACAATGAATCGTTTTCATTGCCCCCTCCAAGAAAAACCCCAAAAAATATAAAACTGTTCAGAAAAATTCAAAAAAAGTAAAAAAATGTTCCGAAAAATAATAAAAAAAATATAAAACAACAAAAACAATAAAAAAAAAGTTCTTTTCAGAACTACCTCCCCGTTATTAAAAAATTGGTACAATATTTGCAACTGTGCCAACCTCTATTTCTCTTAGTTCGCTTCCCAGTTCGCTCCCCGGTACGCGAACCGGAAGCGAACCAAAAAAAAATTTTTTTAAAAAAAGAACAGTAAGTATAAGGGAAGGAAACAGACAGTTATGTTAAAAGAAAGACAGCTATAGGGGAGTAAACTAGAGATACTATTACCCGTAATCCACTGCTGATGATGTCACATATTACATCATTCATGACATGCTCAGTGACATCATCAGCAGAGGATTGCGGGTAACAGTATCCCTAGTTTATTCCCTATAGCTGTGTTTCTTTTAACATAACTGTCTGTTTCCTTCCCTTATACTTACTGTTCTTTTTAAAAAAAAATTTTTAGATCAGTCAGAAACAGTGAAAGTAATGAAATATAAAAGACTACGTAGAATATGAGCACTGTATGCAACAACTTTGACACTTACAGAAGCCTCACCTTCTCCATGCCTCCTACACAGTTCTACATATACATCATAAATGCAAACAGAACAGAATTAATTATACATGTTAAATGGTTTATTTTTGCTGTTCTCAGAATGTATCAAATTTCACTAAAACAGTGACTTGAAGGTATTCATCATATAACAGCGGGGAAAAAAAAACACAATCAAAATGATTGTGTTTAAAAAACCCATACATTACAAATCAGAATTCAGAACTCCTTAAAGTTAACTTACTTTCCTTGACGGCCAAGGATGCCCTATGAACAGCTTACACTCTGTTGTGCTGTTATTACTTTCAACCCGCCACTTTCTGAAAGAAAACCTCCATCATTTTCAAAAACATGTTACATACAATAAATGACTTCTTGCTCTCTACCACAAGATTCCACAAGGCCAAATCTTGTCAGAGCCATGTATAACTCTTGGATTTCTTGTTAGCCAATCCCGTCTTTTCGCATTTCCGCAACTTTCAGAATTAAAATGTTGAAGATCATTTACACAATCCTGGACTAGTAATATCTTCCCCTTCTTGCTCAATCATGTTCTACATTTCCTATCACACTGATACTGCTTACTATGAAGCAGACTTACACTACCTTTATGACTAGTACAATTATTTAATTCTCTACATCACTTAGTACAATTATTTAATTCTCTACATCACTTTTAATCACAAAGCAATGTAAAACAGTAGACAGCATTGCAGACTTACATTCCCTCTACTCCATGTTTTGATTCGCTGCTTCAATTAGCTTATAAAAAGAAATAGTTTTTCTGAACTCATTCAAAGTGCACGTATTTCTCAATAACGTCCAGTGTTATGGTAAAAAGTTATGTCTCTGTACTACACTTATCTTCAAGGCCAAATAGTGTAGGAGCCATGAGAACTTCTTGAAATTCCTCAGAGCACATCCCGAGATTCTTTCTCTAAAATTTTGGTTTTAAAAACACCAGGTAAGAGTTTTTAAGGTCATATGGCAATTTTTTTTTGAAAATTAAAACAGAATCATTGCAGAATGACCAGCCATTTCTACACTTTAAATAAGCTGTATAATGTCCTGATGTTATTGAAGAACCATCATGATATATAATTGCTACAGTTACAAAAGTCCTTCCTGATATTGACAACTGTGAAGCCACAAAATTTTTAATTAAAGTTGTCAATTTTGTTCCATCAGGCCTACATCGTTGGAACATTAAAATGACATACTGGCCATATGTTCGTATAAATAATGTGGACATCATTTCAGATTTACATTGCCTACACTCCATATTGTGATCAGCTGCTTTTACTAGCTTATTAAAAGAGACTGATTTACTGTCTGGCAAAGTTAAATATATAAATCTTTCTGAGTCTACACTAGTACTACTTGATACCCTACAGTTCTCGCAGTCATGCTGCCATTGATAAGAAAGCCCAAACAGATGATCTACATCTACACCTTCAGCATACAATACATCAAGCATATACATTAAAAACTCCTGACAATCTTGCTGACTATTTTGAGAGAATTGTGTTTGGCCTGAACATCTGTCTAACAGATTTCGAATTTCAGACACACTTTCTATGTTTGTTCTATCAGTGCTACATTTCTCTAACACAGAATTTAACAAACTGCAAAATCTTTGATCAGAATTGACCACAATCTCTTCTTTTACATTTTGTAGAGAAAACAAAACATTAACCACTACATTAGCATAGCAGTTGACACCAGAACTGTTTTCAAATTGAAAACCAACAACATCTTCAACATAATCCTTTTTGTTTCTGCTTATAATTTCAGGTTCATCGACTTTTCGTCTTTTTGCTACAACCTCCCCAGTATTGGTCACATTTCTTCGTTTCCGGCCTACCACATGTTTCTCAAACAAAGGATACTGAGGCAAATGTGGCGCATACTCTCTTCTCAACCTATTGTATTCCTTAACACAATCTAGATCCGCACAAATGTTTGTGACATCACACTCAATCAAGTACAATCCCGATAAAGTCCTAACTCGTGACAATGCCACATATGCCATACCCTCCTTGAACACAGAACTGCCAATATTCACCAATGCACAGTCTACACTTAAACCTTGCGATTTATGGATTGTCACCGCATATGCCAAGCAAACAGGAAACTGCTTACGACGAACATATAAGTCTTTTACAAGCAAAAATCTAGCAGAACAACGAGCAATTAGCTGTACTTCCTCAATGCCATCAAATTTAATTTTTAAAAATTCAATTCCATCTCTATTTCTGTATTTCACAAAATCAACAACATTACCCATTGATCCATTTACCAGACCTCTTTAAACATGTAAATTCCTTCTTAAAATTATACGGCAGTTCAAGCACACATTCAGAGTCTTTTCAAAACCCGCAGTTTTAGATATACTCTTCTCTAATGAATCCAACTTTGTTTTCAGATTCTCAGACAAAATAATTGTTGATCCCATATGCTCTACTCTGTCAATAGCTTCCAATTTCACAATCTCTTGCTTTTCTAAATGCAACATTTTGTTGTTGAATTTGGCACATTCTGCAAGAGTTGGCATCAAACATATTCCAGATTTTTTCTCAGTAACTTTCTGAAAAATATTCTCAGGCACAACATCTTCGTCTGGATATAAATTTGTCAGTAATCGTGCATGTAAAGCTTCTTTCCCATGCTCGGTCACTTTTCCAATTCTAACATCTTGTAGAATAGTCTTGTAAACTTCATCCTTTGCCTGACGCATATTTTCATGCAGTTCAGCATAATTGAAGTTTAACCATATATTGACGTTGCCAATACTCCCTAAGCACTTCCTGGTATCTTCATGCGTGAGCATTTTGAACACAGGTTGCCCTTTCACTGGTGTCAGCTGCAGAAGATCTCCGAAAACAATGATGTGTTTGCCACCAAATAACACATCATACTCTGTTTTGAGAACTTCTTGCATTCTCAAATGCACAAAGGCAAGCATGACATTGGAAACCATGCTTACTTCGTCAATGATAAGAAGTTTCATTTTCCTCAAGACTCTTGAAACTTCAAAACAAGCATCTCCAGATAGCTTGTGATATTCTAATTTGTTGTCATGCTCCACTGGCAGCATCAGTAAACGATGTAAAGTAATCCCTTTAATGTTATGTGCTGCCAGTCCAGTTGGAGCGGTGACAACACAAGACAGCGATGACTCTGTCCTTTCCTGCAAATAACATGAAATTGCTTTAATAAGGAAACTTTTTCCAGTTCCCGCTTCTCCACTCACGTACAGTCGGACAGGCTTCAACGACGTACATGAGCACTCTTTCTTGTCATGACTTAGTCCATGATCAATTTGCATGGTAAGTTCGTCATATATTTTCCTCTGCTCAACGTTGAGTTGTCTTTCCAACTCTTCTAAGTTAACCACATCCTCCTGAGCATGTGCCATGGCTCTTTCCACTTCATTCATAGCAGTGGCAGCTTCATTTTCGATAAGAGGTCCTCCTAGTGGATCCTGACTCAATGAAGCAGAACTCTGACTGTCCTGAGAACTGTCTCTGGCAATCTCGGCTGCAATCGTTGCTTCCTGCTCAATTTCCACATTCAACATTTCTACATATTTGGGAAAAGCAGGACATTCTATGGTCTCCTTGGCAGCATTGAATGAGTCTTCGTAACAAAGGAAATCTCCAAGCAGTTCCTCTTCTGCACGCCAAGGCTTAAAAAGTTGCAAAAGTGCTAAATAGAAAAACTCCTTTTTTTCAGGAGATTCGCCACTCAATTTTCGATGGTTTATCAAGTGGCATTTTCTTTGCTTGACCAGACATCCCTCACTTCCTATTACAGCATACACTCCTTTCTCAGTATCTTCTTTGATGTTCCTCTTGAATATGTAATTTTGCAGAACCTCATACAGACAAACATTCTCGAGGTGACTGCTTCGATTTGGATAATATGTATCCAACATGTTGCTCTTCAAAATGTCGGTACTGTTTGGCTCCTTTTCCGCCAAATACTCAATTTCCCGCACAGGTTTCAGAACTCGATTACGCGTTGCAGCAAGACCAACACTCGCCCAAACGATACTCCTGGACTTGGCATAGAGACTTGCTGAAGACAACCGGTCAGAACATTCGTAAGCTCCGATTTCTCGATGCGACAACATCTTCAGACTGAAACTGTACAACTTCTTGCTGAGGCTCTTTTCATGGGAAATGTCCTCCCACATATCCTTCAATTCTGTCTTCTCTTTTTTGGTGATGTAAGATGTCACATACCGAGCCACAGCCATACAGTTATCAGCCACAAACTGTATATCCATGTTAGCATTCCACATGGACAAAATCACCGGGTTGTAGTCGTTGATGTACTTAGACTCTTCGTTCCTCTTCAAATTGTATGTGTTTTTAGGTGATTTCTTCATCACATTATGTCGCAGCGAAGACATCAAACTGTTCACTCTTCCTTTAGAAATCACCGATCGTGGAAAGCCGAAACGACATTTGGTGTAGAACTTGTCTTTGTTCCGGAATTTACGACGACAGTACTTTCCACATCGATGGCTTTGGAAACGTAGAACTTTTTCTCTTAGGCTTTTTTTCTCCTTTGCGTTTGGAACAGCACACGTAGAATACTGTTCTATGAAACTCATCACTGAGTCGTCTGCATCCGTTCCAAATTTAGGTGCATCCTTGATCCACAGCAACATATGTATATGAGGAGCACCTCTTGCTTGGTACTCCTTCCTCCAGAAGAAATCCAACACCTCTCCAAGAGGTGGATTCTTCTTATTCATGATGAAAGACATCATACCTTCAAATCTATGATTGAAGTACCTACATACATTGACTGGATCCAAAGAGCACAGTTCTCCGGGTGTCTTGAATTCGATGTTTTCTACGTTAGCATTTGCCTCTCGTAAAAATTCAAGTAAGTCTTCCCAGCCATACTCAGCACAGCTCAAAGTGAGGAACCATGTGGGAGTTCCTAAGTTCCTCAGCATACATTTTAAATCACCATGACGACGGTACCAGTACTCATTAGTACCACGCTGACACGCCATGAGATTAATCAGGTGAGAATCCAAAATACTGTCTTGGACATTGACTTTATCCATAAAGTCACTTGCCGAGATGTTTTGCATGTGTATACCACTTTTCAAGATGTGGTTCACTGCATATGACAGTCCAGACAGATCGCTTTCAAACAGGAGATGAAACAAATAAGGAATGCATTGTCGAAACCTAGGATCTCCTGCATACAATCGCAAAGTCCGGTATTCAGAAGCAGGAATTTGATGAGGTCGCTCATCATATCTTCCTCCCTGACCTGTTGGAAAAAGCTGTGGGAAACACCGAGCTTCCAAACTTTCCTCCCAAACACTAATGGGACTCCCTTTCGCTTGTTTCATTTGAAACAACTCAATAGCATTCCCCATGACTTCCTTGGAATGCAAAGGATGAACACTATAATGTTCATATATTTCTTCACTAGTACAGGGTTCTACTTTCTCAATTTGACCAGCACACAAATCGCTATCCTCTTCCTCACTTACTTCCTCTTCTGCAACATATACATTTTTATAGTATTTATTATATTTTTTCAAATACAATGTTGCCCTTTTGACTTTCCTAACATCTACTAAATCTTGCCATATTTTCTTATTCTTTGTCGGAACCCCATTAACTAAGATAACAAGAGGTTCCTCTTCCACTTTTTCTACTCCAATTGTGTTAATGTTTTTCTTCAAATCTAGAGGCAAATAAACAACTCTTCCCTTTAATCCTCTCTGTAAATCTGATGGAGGCAATTTCCCTGTCTTTGGCTCCATTCTTACAATAGCCTGAAAGGGATGGATACTTTGAATCAAAATAGATTCATAAGTATTTAAATCCTTCAATTCAGAAGGAATCTCAACCAATTCCAGATTATTATGAACTCCTCTAGCAGGCATCTGGTTTTGATTTAATTTGTTACAACAATAAGTACACACACGTTGATCCAATCCCAAATCAAAACAATTTTCTACCATCAAGTATGTTGTAAAATCCTTCCATTCACTATTATTTTCCCTTTCACTTTTTCCATATAAATCCACTAACTTAGTCTGATTCTTATAATAAGTGCGTCGACAACACACACAATTGAAATTTGGCCTCTCACTTGATTTCACCTCAAACGTCGCAATTTCCCTCTGGAAATTATCTGTACTGGAAACCTGTACACTATCTTCCACATTACTCTCTTCTTCTTGGTCAATTTCAACATTCTCCTCTTTACTTCCAAAGTAACAAAACTCAATTTCTTCACATATATTCTTCACATCTATTTCAGAACCATGCAAAAGAGCAGCGCATAATTGTTTAAGCATAATTGCTGGACTCTTAGCATAATACAACATTCTAACTAATTTCCTCACTTTATTATGATGCACTGCTAGCATCCTGAAATGATGAAAAACACTCTGGCATACTCTCCTGGAAAGACAAGCCAGTGAATGACCATGCAAACCTATCACTTCTCTCACTCTGCAAGGATCTAATTCTTGCAACAACTTCATTTTCTGCTTCAAACTTTTCTTACTAAATGACCGTATAAAATCACAAAGCAAATTGATGGTGTAGTGTAGCTCCTATTTTCCCAATAGGCTCTGCGCATTGGAATAGTACCTACAGCAGTAAAGGCCTAGGCCAGACGTTAACTAGGTCTACTACTGTCGATCCTAGACTTAATTTTTGGGTTTGCCAGCTAAGCTCAGAGTTCGCTAGAAACTTTCTCGAATGTTCAAGGAAGGATTAACTCCCCTGATTAGACAAGAAGGGATTTAGTTTCTGACAACCATAGAACATGACAACTTTGCTCTCCCCTAATCAAGAGTCAATCTCGAGAGTCGTGTGAGCACAAGGCAATTATTTTACTCAGTCAGTACGTGCATTCTTAGTCTCATCAGAATGTAGAGAAAAGGAAGAGACGGGCGTGTTCAATAAAAGGTGTTATTTATTGATCAGTCTCTTTTCTCGTACAAGAGAAATGGATCGATATTATTGCAATACTTATAGTTAAGTAAAGTGCATACATTAAAAGCAATAGTATAAAATAATACTGTAAAAACATTGATATGGTTTCTGAGCCATATGATGTTTTTAAAATGATTAAAATATATTTACATACACATATACATTTGACTAAACGTGCTCAACTGGTGTTTCTAAATACGCCTACCCCGTGTACCTGACCTAAGTCTAATACGTGGGCGGGAATAGAAAGTTACAGTTTAAGTTAAGTTTGTTTTTGCCAAGTGAATAACTAAAGAATTCTCTAGGAGGGGTTATTCAGTTCTGTACCTGGAATTTAGGATGAATGAGGAATGGTATCTCTTTCTCTGCTCTCGATATTCCAGGCTGCCTGCGAGGGCTGCCCAGAAACGCCGGTGCTGGGTCTCTCGGCTTGAGATAGCAGCGCGTCTCTCAGCGCGTCAGGAAGGCGGGGCTGCTGCCTGCGGGGTCTGCTTCTGCTCTCGGCTTCGGCAAGTATGGCTGCTCCGTCTTGTCACCACGCGTGTGTTTGCATAGGGCAAGGTCGGCAATATTTATACCTTAAAGGTGCCGGGATTGACGTAAGGATGGACATAGGTACGTCAATAAAGATGTCATACGACTTGCTCGTTAGCACATTCTTTACTAAAGTTCTCTGTGAAATCAAAACAATGGCCGCACGGATTATCCAGGTTGTCATAGGTTTGATTTGTTATGAGAACGTCGTATGCCTTATCAGGGGCTGGAGGAATGTCGCTTGTCTAATTAGATCTCAAGCGTTATGACCTAATCAGATAACACGTTCCTGTGCCGTAGTGTGACTGCGTCAGATAACGGTATCTGCATCATGGGGGATTTCTTGCCTCATGGGCTGACTGTTAGTTAACTAGCTAGGTAGTTTAACCAGAATAGGGTCAGGAATAGGGGGATCGATTCAGAACCTATAGAAATACACGACACCCACTCCACGCTAACTATGGTCATATCTACTAATCTATGCATAGTATAACATAGTACAACATACTATAGAGTATAGTGTATACCTTACCACCCCAAAATACATAAATGCATTTTGAAATTTTCAAATATACTGAAAAATTGCAGTCATATATATTGTATGCACTTAAGCTATGAATTAAATGCAAAAGTAAACACGCATTGTTATGCATTATTGCTTGTTGGTATATGAGAAATACACATGAAATGGCTCTTAATATGGCTATACAGAAAAAAAGTCGAAACCATTTCATCACATAAAATATATTGTGAACATACCAGCGGGCAGCTAAAGTCTATATAAAGTCTATAAAGTATCTAAAAATAATAGAAATCTTAGTTCTCTAGGAATAGTTTCTTACTTTAAGCAGAAGGTCAGTGTCCCGGGGAAAAATATATAGAAAAATATTTTAAGGCCTTGCTGAAAAAAGTTGCTGTCCGTGAACTGGATTGTAATTGTTCATGTGACTTTATTTTTTAAGTTGAAGGCCGGATTCAGGGAACGCCGTGTGAGAGTTTACTCAAAAGTCTCTATTTCTGTTCCGGAGAGAACATCATATCATTCAGGCTTTCGAAAAAACTGTCAACAGCTTCATGGGAAAGTTCCACTAAGTCGGAAATAGGGGTAACCATGCATTCATGCGCATGATTGTCTGCATTGACATTCTGATTTGCATTGCTGACAGAAGGTCGTACCTGTTCGATGCTGCTTTCATCTTGAACTTCACTACTCTTCAATCGCAGTGGTGAAGATTCCAGGAATGCCGTCATCAGAATTGGCAGCCTTTGAGGGCAGCACAAAGCGTGAACCTTGGTAGGAACCAGCAGTGTATCTGCATCCACTGGCGCATCCGATTGTAGTGTCAGACAGGTGTCTAACACGCATTCTTCTCCGCATAGCAGACACCTTAGTACAGGAAAAACACACCTTTGCCACATTGGTCGAAATGATAGAAACCAAGTCATGTTCAGGTCTCTAAGCCGGGAGAGTCCCAGGATTTTTGATATCCGGTCCCGGTATCCAATGGCTAGGATCGTATCTTCCATTGTCGCGAGAGTTTGATCTGTGACATGGGTTGCCATAACGAAAAATAAGGACTAGGAATAGGATTCCTGCAATTAGTCCTAGGATCAGGGGAAGTCCGCCAAAAATCGAATGGACGAAATCTGGAAAAATACCCAGTATGGCTTTGAATGGTGTTAATGCCATCGAAAATACTGTCTTAAATACCTTTGAGACCCCAGTGGTATCAGAAATATTTAAGATTTCGCTCAGGATTTCCGCGAAATGTACGGGGGAATTGGTTGATAATAATGTATGTATCTCTGCAGTCGTCCTTGCGACTTGTAGATCATACGTTTCTTTTGATGACGTGAGCCTTGTAGGCGTCTGAAGAAGCACTGTTTTCATTCTGCTTAAAGTGTCTATTCGAATAGAAGTAATTTTCAAACCGGGCCATGCCCTTGCCTCCCTGTCTGGAAAGGAGCTGGGGAACAAAGAACGTCCACAGCACTTGACCTTCGCCGTCGTAGTGACGAGATAAGGAGTCCCGGGCATAAGACTACAACATCTGCGGTCTACAATAAGAATGTAACTCCCATTATAGAGTCTTTGAAAGAATGGTTCTATTTCAGTTGCAGGTGCGCCTTGCTGGTGACATGAAAGGTTGTATGAATTCCCTTCACAGGCTCCGTGCAAACTAATACCGTTACACAGAAGCGTGCCGCTTAGTGACATAGCACAATTGTTGCCACTAAGAAACACTTTCTGTCCTTTGTTACTGACACATGCATGTGAATAGGGCAGGTTCCAAGATGTTTTAAGGTACCCCTTTCCCAATTTCTCGTACATGCCAGCCTGTATATATTTTTGGCAGTATTGAAACCTGAAGGTTGAGATTGGAATATTTATGATTCCGTGGATTATCCATTCACTGACAGGTCGTTCTGACATTGTCATTGGTAATCTTTCTAGTTTTTCAATGCTCAAGATTGTATAATCAGCACCCTTCTGCGCCATACCGATTTGTCTATCAGTAAGGTTAAAGATTTGGAATAGTGACGTTGTGTTGATTAAACGCCAAGGCACATAGCCAGAACGCAGATTTTGTAACGTCCAGCCAAGCTGTACAATAGAACGCAATTGTGACTGACCATGTTGTAATAACAGTAAGTCTTGCGATAATATATCGATTGCTGAAGACACAATGCTGTCCAATGAAAAAATTCTGGAGGACAGAGTCATTAACCCATTGTCCACCACAGAAAGTGATTTTTCCAAATTAATACGATCAATTTCACGTATTCTCTCTGCTGTTTCAATTTGAGTAACCTTTCAGGCCTCATTGTATGCTGCATATACAGAGGCTGCTATGAAACGCTTTTGACGCTGTTTGCGTGGTCCCAGTATGAAATCACGCAAGTCAGCACCATCAGTAAGTAAAGTTAGGTGTTGCTTAATTTCAGGCAGTGTGGAAGTTTGTAGCCATTGAAGGCATAATTTGCCCACACTGTAGGTTGTTATTATCCCTGGGTGATGTCTTTGGGGATATCTAGGGTCTGGCCTGGTCATTTTGAAACCCTGTGTTTTATTCAGGAATCTATCTTGACAGTTATTTGTATCTGTGGGCCAGATCAACCATTGTTTCCAATCAGGATGTGTTCTGTTTTGGTTAAGTATATGGTTTATGTCTATTTCTTCATCTGTTTCAGAGCTATTGCTAAACATTGTTGGCTTTGGAATAGACAGGTTATTTAAATCTTTGATTTTGGCTAAGCCAAGACAGGTGGTTTGTTGAACAGTGTCATTTAAAAATATCATTTGTTCTGGGATCATGCAGACTCTAAACAAAGCTTCTAAACCCTGTACTTGCCATTCTTTTGTACCCCAAACACTTTTCAAATCAACATTTTTGTCCCAATAATCGAATCCAAAAGTATTCATTTTTTCAAAGAATGAATCAGAATAAATCAATTTTGTGTTGGTTATCATGGTTTTGGTCCCTGTCTTGTTTGACAATTTATAATAAAATGTTTCAGCATTACTAGTGTTAAAACCTTGAAAGTATGAATATTTGTCATAAACGGTTCTAGAGCTCCCTTTTGGAGGTGTAGCACAATGTTCCCATTGATTAAAATTTAAAACATTTCTAGGTTGTGCAGATTTATGCAAGAAATGGTTACCATAGTGGTTATAGCAATACATACTATCATAATTTGTAGAACCTTGCAAATAATCATGTTTTGTAAATTTAGCAGACATTACTAAGTCAGACATCATATTGTTTATACTTTCAAAGTCCCAATCATCAGCAAATGAGTTTGGTTTTGCAAAGTCACTCAAAGAGATCTTAATTTGGTGTGGATATTTCAGGATCTCGACCGGACCATAAATTTCATAGTCAGTGTTGTCCCAGGCTACCCCACCAGGTATTGGAATTGCTGTGAAGTTGGCTGAAGAAAGTTCTGAAGAAAGTTCTCGTTTCTCGACGTGTGAAGATGTGTGTGGTTTGAGGACCAAGTTGATGTTCTGACTTGCTGTGTCCATTTTAGCATATTTTCCCTCAATGAAGCGTCCCAAAGTAAATACCATGATGAGCCAAAGTATGAGGATAAATGCACCAAAACCCACCCAAAATTCGATCCATGGAGAAATCAGATATGTTTCTTTTAGTTGTTTCAAAAGTTCCTTCGCTTTGTCTTTAAAGGATTTTGATGATGGCTGTGTCTTTTGTTCGCTGAAGCCTTCAGAGGAATCATCGAAGTTGATGAAGTAACCGGATGCAGTTCTGTCAATTGTTCCAATTGGTTCAGGATTTTTGTTTTTTGCATTTTCACTTGGTACTTCAGTATAGATTGGTGTGTCTCTGCTAAATGTCTTTATTTGGGTTTTCAGAGGTCTAAGTTCTATTGCATTGTTGCATAGTCCTTGTTGTTCTTCTTTAGGCGTTTCGAATGTGATGAGCCTCTTTGTTAGGACCTCTGTACTGGTAGCAAACCTTGGTGTTCTGCTACTTATTGGGAGTCCACTTGGCCTACTGTTTGTTATCGGCCACATGTTGTGGTTTTACCAGGTCGATGGATACAACTCGGTTCTCCTTTTTTCCAGCAAGTGGCGGTAGTACAACTGATCTTGTCCCGTTGACAGACAAGACAGGAACTGCTTTTCTATAAGAAGGCCCAAATTCCTTCTTTACCGCGATCTTCTCCCTGACTAGATCCCCGACTTTTGGAATCCAGACAGGTCTTGCTGGGACAGGTGGTGATTCTTCAGTGGTTGTTGGCTGTTGTTTCAACTGTATGTTGCTCAGGTCTTTTCTTGTTTTGTTTAAGTCCTGCAAAATAGCCAAACGGTCTTTGACATCAAAGCTTTTTTCTGTTACCACTGAAGTCTGACTATCAAGGTCAGAGATCAACATCCTAGTTCCGAATAATAATTCGTACGGACTGAATCCCTTCAGAGAATTTCTTGGCAAGTTATTTAGACTACGTTGGACACTTATTAGATGTTTGACCCACCCAGCTCCCGAACCTAATATCCTTTCTATTATAGATTGCTTTCTGTCTTGGTTTTTTCTTTACACCATCCCATACCCTCAGGAAGGAAGTGAGAAGATTCCCGCTGGGCTGTGCTCATTTGGCCATTCTTTCCCCCCCCAGGCTGGATTGCCTGAGAAAAAGAAAAAAAAATGGTCGAACGTAGCATGCTCTTAGCGTATATGCCATTTAGACTCGCAAATCTTGTATAACAGTCCGGACGTCAGCTGAGTGCTGTGGATCTACATTATAAGTGGGAACTAGCCTGTATATGTTAATCGCAAGCCATTCTTTTTGCTGGTAATATTATCTGCCTTGATACGACGAGGTATTAAACTGCTTCTCTCCCCACTGCGATCTCTGTTGCAGTTTGGGCAGTTTTTTACAAACATGGTGTAGTGCAGGCTCATGCCTGGCCACCAGTACCGTGATTGTAAATCTTCCAGAGAATCTTTTAATTTAAGGTGTCTGTGACCCTCGCCCATGTGTGCGTCTGCGATTAACAAGCTTCTCCTGTCCATGTTTGGAATCACTCTATCCCCCACTCCAGGGATTCGAGCAAAAGGGACGGAGTTTGCATCGATTATGTATGTATAATTGAGTGGATAGTTGATCGGTAACGCTGAGCAGTCGCCTTTTGATGACGTTTTCACCGCCAGCAATGTTTCACCGTCAATGTATTTTAATGTATGCTTTTTTCGATCTACGGGAGCCGATTTAGTGGCTGCCGCTGCGGCTGTCTCAGCCAATGAATTCCCCACAACGTGAACGCCATCACGTTGATGACTCAGTGAGTGAGTCACGTGAGTCTTTGGTAGTTCTTTCTTCAAAAGAGCTACTTGTTCCCAGAGAAGTCTCTGCTTTATTGGTGCATCTGTGTCATCTTTGTAACCGTTCTGAATCCATGTCTGCAAATCCTTGTTATATGCTTTGACGCAGAAATATGAATCTGACACTATAAGTGTTGGGAATTCGCGATCCGCATTATCTAGCGCCATTTTCAAAGCTATTATTTCAGTTTGCACTTCTGAATTTGTTTCTACTGAGTGTGATTTTGTTAATAGAGGTCTTAGTTTACCTCCGCGCCACACTTCTTTTGTGATCTCACATGTGGGATTGTATGCATGTTCTCCCCAAACGGAGGGTTGAGCATGTCCGTCTGTATAGATTACACAGGCGTAATGTCGTAGAGGCAGAATGTCGATTGGCAGAGGATACGTCTTTTCATATTTTAGATTTTCCAATTCTTCTAGTTCTGGATCAAAGTAGTAGTATACTTTGTCCGTTGTGATTGAATTCACCCATTGTATCCATTCCGGATTCAATGTTGTTGTTGGTAAATTACACGGTGTTGTTAGTGCCTCGAAGGCTGATTCAGCTGTTCTGACTGTGATATGTCTACCGTCAGCTATGTCTTTTTCTCTAGCTATTGCGGTTTGAACTGCTTGAAAAATTTTTCCTTTGTTGCTGAATCTCTGTTCAGCTTTTGTGTACAAGTGTGATTTGAATGCAATTGGTACCTTTTCTCCCTCATTAGAGGTCAGGTATGTGAATCCGCATCTCCCTGGGATGACTCGGATCACAAGGTTGCGTGTATTATCACGTGTTTCTAATTTTGTCTTAATTAGCATGTCTGTTTGTAAGGATCTCAAAATGTCTGTGTGTGTTTGAGTCCAACTTGATCTTTTAAAATCTGGTTTAATTAGATCGTAAAGGGGTTTGACCCTTTCTGCGTAATTTGCAATGTAAGTTCTTCCGAAATTTAGGAAGCCTAGAATTGACTGTAGGTTTTTTAGTGTTTTAGGAGCTTGGATTACGGCACATTTCTCTAGGAAATTGTCTGCCAGGCTTTTGCCTTCACTTGATAACTCATATCCTAAGAATAGGACTGTCAGATGGGCAATTCTGGATTTTTTGAAGTTGAATTTGTAACCCTCTGCAGCGAAACCAAGTATTATGGTGTTCACTCTTTTCAAGTGAGTTTCCAAGTCATCATCTGTTAAGTAAATGTCATCGACATAAGATAATGCTTCATCATCATATTGTTGTAGTAATTCTGTTACTCTCGCTGAGAATACCCCCGGGCTGTTCTTGTACCCCTGGGCTAACCGACAGAATTGTTTTTGAGTGCCATTTACTGAGAAAGCTGTTAAATATCTGCTCTCTGGTGCTATGTTTTGACAAAAGAATCCGTTGGAGATGTCCAAGGTAGTTTTGTATTTTTTGCACACTATGTTATTCATTAGTGCAGCACTGTGTGAGTTTTGCACTGCAAAAGTTTTGCAACATGTGTTAAGGTGTCGGTAATCCAAAACTAGACGATATGAGTTGTCTGGTTTGGCGACCGGAAACAAAGGATTGTTCATTTGTGAGGTGCAAGTTTCAATCACCCCCTGGTATTCTAGCTGATCTAGTATTTCATTTACTTGTTTTTTAGCTTCTTGCTTAATTGGGTACTGCCTTTGTGCAGTTGGTTGTGATTTTAACTGGACTTTGTGAGGAGGAGAATCCTCATCCCATCCTACATGATTTTTATATAAAGCAGGTGCTAAGGCCACTGCCCACTTTCTAGCAAGTGTGTATTTTTTATGAATCGGGATTTGATTCGAGAAGGCAGGCATAATTACTTCTTCGCCATGAGGGCACTCCCTGACAAACTCTGGTGGCCAGTCTTTTTCAGCTAAAAGTATGTCATAACCCTTTGAGAGGTTATCCCAAAATAGTCCCCTTATTTTCCTAGTCTTATCTCCCTCTATACGTAATGTTATCTCGTATATTTTGTGGGGCTTGCTAACTCTGGTATCTGCAGTTTCCACTTGAAGGTATTCATTCGTGTCCACTGTCTCCAGATGATTCATAAGGACTTTGCGAGCTATGCTCACCTCTGCTGCGCTGTCTAGCATTGTCTGAGCCCACTCTCCGTTTTTCAGTTGTGTCCTCAGTATTCTCGGCATTGTTAACTACCTTGATACTGGCTACCTTCTTTTTTGGAAATTGTGATTTCTTTTTTAGCTGAGCAGGTTCCTTGTCTTTGGACTTGGCGTGCTCTTCTGATCGTCCTCTTCTTTCCGATTTCTGCGAGGAATTCTGAAAAGATTGAGAGGGACGTGTATCAATGTCTTGATATCTATCAGGTTTTTTAATATTATCCCTATTTCTAAGGTTATATCTATTCCCAGAGGGGTCACTCTGGGGTGACCTTTGTCTCGGGTTTGGAGATTTCTCTCTTCGCCTAGGAGACCTTCCTCTGGACTGGAATTTCTTTTCTTTGGGATTGGATTGTTTGTTCCCATCCCAGTTCTTTTTTGGTGAATTATTATTATTATTAAAAAACATTTTTTCTGGACTTGTAGTCAGTTGCGGTTTTACTGGTATTCCACCTAGACTATCTCTGCCTAGTTCTTCATAGGATTTTTCTATGATTCTGGCAATTTCAGCTGGTTGGTCTGCTATATCTGTCTCTTTTAACCTCTGGCGGATCGCCACGTTTGCTGCTTCACCCTTTATGTTGGCTAGTAATATAGCCGAGACCTGCTTGAAGTCTTTTAGTAATTTCATACCAAGAGTTAAAGCAGGTTCTGGACCGTATTCATCTTGAATTTGTTTTAGCACATCTGGTATTACCGAAATGGATGGAACACCGTGCGTTTTTGTGTAGATGGAAGCAAAGACTGTACCCCAAGTGTCACAGTCCTCAATGTGTGGTGCAATTCCCATTGGGAGACATATAGTCAGAATCCTGTGTTTTTCTAATGGGGTGGTGTCAGGAAACACCGCCTCTATTTGGGTAATTTTCTGTGCCAACCAGAATGGTATTTGTTCCCGTTTAGCTGGAACTTTACCTAGGCAGGATTGGATGTTCTGTGGTGTAATTTTATTTGTGTTCCCCTGGTGAGGGGTCAGCTGTGGTAGTTTAATCGCTGGCTGAATTGTTGAAGTCCGCATTACATACTGAACTAATTGTCTGTGAATTTTTAGTAGTTGTTTTAGCTGTATTAACAGCTCTGCTGCAGGCATTCTTTCGATGTCTGGATATGGTGTGTATCCGGCTAGGACCGGCCACGTTGCTCCTGGTCTTCCTAAAGGACCGAGCCTTGTAATGTGATTATTATGTTTTAGGGCGCCATCAAATAAGAGCAAATGCTCTTGGAATTTGAGTGGTACTTCCACCTCCTCGAAAGGAGTGTACTCATTAGGAGGTTCCTCTACTTTGTAATAGTGGAAGTACTTTGTTATAGTATTAGCTGCTGGAAAATGTATCCATGTATAGTATACCTCTGTCTGCCGATATTCGTGTGCCTCGATTACGAATATGACTGTGCCACCTCTAGGTGTCAGTCCATTTTCTATAAGTTTTAAGGTTATAGATCTCCTTTTGGCGACCGGAATGAGTATTATATCCGCGTCTGCTGCTTGCATGGTAGCATCAGCATCTGCTATTTCAGTAGCTAATCTAGTAACCTCTCGTTCTTCATCGCTGTCCATTTTGCTGACAGGATGGTATTATGTTTATTTGCAGATCAGGTTTCTTTATGGAAACAGAGATTAGATGCACAATATTTTGGAACACTGTTTATCCTTCAACGTTGACTAGACCAAGAACCATACATAGGAGTTCCCTCCTGCGAGGTTTTGGAGGATATTATAACCTTTCACCCACTCCAGACGTCTTTGGAGTATTTGGGAAAAGGGGTCTGAGTGAGAAAGCACGACTGAGTTACTCTAAATGTCTTACGTTAGTTTTATCGCCCTTTCCAAACGCGTTGGGCGCCATGTAGTGTAGCTCCTATTTTCCCAATAGGCTCTGCGCATTGGAATAGTACCTACAGCAGTAAAGGCCTAGGCCAGACGTTAACTAGGTCTACTACTGTCGATACTAGACTTAATTTTTGGGTTTGCCAGCTAAGCTCAGAGTTCGCTAGAAACTTTCTCGAATGTTCAAGGAAGGATTAACTCCCCTGATTAGACAAGAAGGGATTTAGTTTCTGACAACCATAGAACATGACAACTTTGCTCTCCCCTAATCAAGAGTCAATCTCGAGAGTCGTGTGAGCACAAGGCAATTATTTTACTCAGTCAGTACGTGCATTCTTAGTCTCATCAGAATGTAGAGAAAAGGAAGAGACGGGCGTGTTCAATAAAAGGTGTTATTTATTGATCAGTCTCTTTTCTCGTACAAGAGAAATGGATCGATATTATTGCAATACTTATAGTTAAGTAAAGTGCATACATTAAAAGCAATAGTATAAAATAATACTGTAAAAACATTGATATGGTTTCTGAGCCATATGATGTTTTTAAAATGATTAAAATATATTTACATACACATATACATTTGACTAAACGTGCTCAACTGGTGTTTCTAAATACGCCTACCCCGTGTACCTGACCTAAGTCTAATACGTGGGCGGGAATAGAAAGTTACAGTTTAAGTTAAGTTTGTTTTTGCCAAGTGAATAACTAAAGAATTCTCTAGGAGGGGTTATTCAGTTCTGTACCTGGAATTTAGGATGAATGAGGAATGGTATCTCTTTCTCTGCTCTCGATATTCCAGGCTGCCTGCGAGGGCTGCCCAGAAACGCCGGTGCTGGGTCTCTCGGCTTGAGATAGCAGCGCGTCTCTCAGCGCGTCAGGAAGGCGGGGCTGCTGCCTGCGGGGTCTGCTTCTGCTCTCGGCTTCGGCAAGTATGGCTGCTCCGTCTTGTCACCACGCGTGTGTTTGCATAGGGCAAGGTCGGCAATATTTATACCTTAAAGGTGCCGGGATTGACGTAAGGATGGACATAGGTACGTCAATAAAGATGTCATACGACTTGCTCGTTAGCACATTCTTTACTAAAGTTCTCTGTGAAATCAAAACAATGGCCGCACGGATTATCCAGGTTGTCATAGGTTTGATTTGTTATGAGAACGTCGTATGCCTTATCAGGGGCTGGAGGAATGTCGCTTGTCTAATTAGATCTCAAGCGTTATGACCTAATCAGATAACACGTTCCTGTGCCGTAGTGTGACTGCGTCAGATAACGGTATCTGCATCATGGGGGATTTCTTGCCTCATGGGCTGACTGTTAGTTAACTAGCTAGGTAGTTTAACCAGAATAGGGTCAGGAATAGGGGGATCGATTCAGAACCTATAGAAATACATGACAATGGAATCCTGTCGTACACTGCAAATACTACTACACTTCCAGGTGTGCACAGGACCCTTAGGACGTCTCCCTAAAACCTCATTACCTAACACCTCTTCTATCTCTGTTCTCACAAGTTTTTCTTTTTCAACTGGACAACCATCTTTCACTTCATAAGCTCGACCACTGGTGTCAACTGCATGCACCAAATCATTATCCTGGAAATAACTCTCCTCATTAAAAAATGCCTCAGAGCTTGAACTATGCATCCATTCTCCAGAAAAAACTTCACAAAAATTACTATGATTAACTATTCTCTTCCATCTACTATTTCTTTTGAAATCATAAATTACCTTGTTTAGCTTCCTAATTCTATTGATTGTCAAAATAAATAACTTACGTTTAATTTCAAATGCCTGATCAATAACTTTCTCAACTATTTTTTTTCTCTTATAAAAAACCACTTTCTGCTGACCTTTCTTAATATTTTTTAACAAATTCCCAATTATCCTGTTGCGGAACATTCGTTTACGAATATCCCTAAACTGTTGTTTCCTTCTACTTTCATGCATAGAGTTATCTCTTACTCTAGCAGTAACATTTCTCATTGGCCTTTCCTTACCATTTGAATTATTTCTCCTTTTCTGGACTGAAACATTTTCTGTAGTAATATTTTTTTTACTACACATATTTCTTATGACTGTTTTTCGACTCTTACCCGGTGCTTTCTTGGTGACTTGACAAATCTTTTTGTTAGAGGACTGCTGCATTATTCCATGGTCCTGCTGTCTTTGACGTTTTGCAGCCTTTCTTACTCTTTCTTTGCTAGGCATCCTAAAATCTTGAAATAATCTGCAGTTGAATCTGTGGGAAAATATAATAAAAAATGTTATTAACCACTATTACCCAACAGTAAATTAATAACAGTCATCAAAAACTTAACACACTACTTAAGTATATAATATACTGAAGCCTATCTCCAATTTTTCACTGAACAGGACTCATCTCTTCTTAACCTTGGATAAACCTCACCTACTCTGTGTACCCTGCACATAATTAAATGTAAAGGGGTAGATTTATATTAACTAGCACATCCCCAGGGATGCACCAGTTAACGTGCACCGCTGCTCTGCCACCCACGGTGTGCCGCATTTACAATCAGATAGGACAAAGCTACATCAAAACCCTGCGCCTGCTTGAAGCAGGCATAGATCTTGACGCAGGTAGGCTGAAAGCTAAAGCAACAACTAAGTGTCGTGTGCAGAAGTTACAAAAAAGGAAAAATGGCGTTTAAACCAGTAATGAGACCATGCTAACGTAATACAGAGTAAAAATATCCAGGATCTACATCAGTTTGGGGTTCACGAACCTGGCAGGTACAAGGCACTGAGGCTTTCCACCGTGCATGTCTCATCCCAAAACATATGTGGTTTGTGAATGAAACAATTTCCCAGACCAAATTCTTTGGATTGGCTACTTCTAAAAAATTAAACACCCCTACTATCCCGGAGTTAGAGGAATATGATGGTTGGAGTAATTTTACTCGTTGTCTATTAAAGATTTACAGGCCCTACTCCGTAATTCTTCCTTTAACATTTCCAGTATAAATCCAAAAGGTTGACTGCTTTGGCAACGTGCCTTATCCACGGTTTAATAACGCTGCCTTTTGCTTTATGTAAGTTTTCAAATTGTATGAAATATATACCAATAGGTCGTTATTAACCTTTAGGTAGTGGTTTTCTTCATGAAGTCTGGTCGCTTCCATACACATACAGATTTTCAAAGATGATCAAGAACTTTATCTGAATGGAGAGGAATGCACTGAGACGCCAGATCATTCACTAATGTGTAGGCACATACAGTTACACGGTTCATGCAACAAACACCAACCAAATATGGCTTGCGTGTTGCAAGGCACACCAGTTCCTGCTATCATCCCCACGTTCAAGTTCTTGGAAAATGGTAGTTATTTGATGCTCAATAATGAAGATTGTTCTGGGTTAATTAAAAGTATTCATTTTATCGTAACAGTAAATGAACGGGTTATTTGCTGCAGAAATGTTCTATTTCCTCCCACACATGAACATAGGGAGTTTTCAATCTGGCCACAAATACCAACCTTGGCAGCACATTTCAACGGCATGGCAAGAATAAGAGCTATTTTGTCTCAGAGAGAGGTGGCCTTGAGTTCGGCCCGTGAAACTTTCGTGCTTCACACAGCGAACACCCGTACAGAGGTGCAGACCCTTTTAAATACAGATTCGCCTTTCCATTTCAGCAAGATGGTTCGGACTATCTCTAACGCGTCCTCCACAAAGGGCCTGGCGCACTTTTTTAAAATTGTTACCAGTGGTCTCGTGACTTCATTTGAGAAAATCTTTGGAGTCATCCCTGCTTTCTTACATTCTATTTTTTCCACTCTGCTTCGTGGATTCCCATTTTTACTTCCATTACCAGCGGACGCTCTTGTGCTTTTTTACATTTTTAAATATGGATGTCCCTCCTGTGCAAGCTCCCGCCCTGCAGCTGCTGACACTGTTCCGCAATCGCATGCTAGAATATTATGGCACAATGCCGTTGGCGATATTAAGCACGGCATATGGATTATCTTTTCTATGCTGATATGATTCCTTCAAATCTAAGACACTAAAGTATCGGCACGCCCTAAACCAACACAAAGAGACCTTCTTAGCAAATAATATATTATGTGTATTAGGGAGGGTGAGATATAAGCAGCCGCGTGCCGTGGAGGGAGTTACGGTGGGGCAGGGATGCGGGGAGGGGAGGGGCAGGGTGGAGCCCTCTCCACCCTGCCCCTCCCCCTCCCCGCCTCCCTGCCCACCGTAACTCCCTCCACGGCCCGCGGCTGCTTATAAGTGTTGCTAACTCTTATTCATTTACAGCATGTTAACATACTGTCACCATTCGCTTTTTATGTACTATTGACTATGCTGGTAATTTTGCTACTGATAATATGTGTACTTGTATAATCTAAGATACTACGCCTGAGAAGACGGCATTAGTAAATAAACATTTCAAATACACATGTGTTCTTCTTAACTCCATGTTCTCGTTTCTAAGAAATATATAACGACCGACTGTTCATGAGTTCCACGTATCCTGAGGTACTATAAGTTCATATTCTGGATTGTCTAAACATTGAGAGTTTGTTATATCCAATGTGACACTATACCTAGCTTGCTAAGGGGTTTTGATTACTAAGGTGAGTTTTGGGACACCCTAATTCGCCGAGGTTCCAATCCTCTGTCCACAGTTCTGTGTCAGAACAGAAACCCTGCGACAGGGGCACCCCTCAACCTTACTGGAGCTTCATCACACTTGCGATACAACTCCAGCAATGCGCCAACTTTACGGCACAAATACGTCACGCATCTGTGCTGTTTTTGCCCCATGATGCGCCGCATTGTAAATGCAGCACACCATAGGTGACGGAACAGCGGCACAGAATGACTAACACATCCCTGGTGATGCGCCAGTCATCATAAATCTATCCCTATGCTTCTTATCTTGTTAGAGATAAACCGCCATATGTATCATCAAAGTTTTTTGCATTTCCTAAATAGCGAACTTTAAGGAATAAATAGCGATTCTTTACCATTCCTAGTTTGCGATGACCTATTTGCTAATTACAAATTACCCATTCATTTCCATGCAGCAGGAGGCCCTAGGAATGAAGGTGCAATTTGCGATTAGCAATTACCTAATCGCAAATTACGAATTTTTCCGACGGTGCAGGGGTGTCTCAAGAACACCCTGCTGCACCCCTGAAAAAGAAATTTGGGGTCATATGGCGCACATAAATTTTGAAAACATTCCTTTACCTCAAAAACGATTTTCAACTCATAATTTGAAAACACTGCACATGGGGAAATGACTTAAAATGTCCTTAAGACACATAAAAGCATTTTTTGATTGCCTTTGCAGCATGTTTCAGTCACCTTTAACATGCCTATGTAACGGAAACATTCAAAATCTAAATTTGCCATGCACAGGTGGGAGCATATTTACAAGCAATTTGCTCCACAGACAAACTTCTTACATTGAAATGGGAAAAATAACATCAGAGACTCTCAATTACCTTATAAAGAAGCAGACACCATTATGTCCTTCTCATCAATATTAAAACCATTGCTTTTTCTGAAAAACGATTTACAAGTCATAATTTGAAAACACTCCACAGCTCCTATGCACATAAAAGCCCTGTCAGTACTAATACTTCACATTTTCTCCAATTACAATTTCTCAAAGAAACAAAATCTATTTGTGAAACACTTGAGACAAAGCAACATTTGAAAAACACAACTTTCTTCATAATTTTCTCCTTAAAGCACACTATTTTCTATCTAAATTAAAGAAATCTTTTCTCACCTTAGCAAATACTTTGAGTTTCAAAACAGTCTCAGAAACACACCAATTTGTCTTCAGCAGAGCAAAAGGTATGCACTCCAGAGTCTGCAGCTATCAAAAGCACAGAAATGCTGTAATTCCTCACACATATCTCTCATGTCACCCAATCAAAACCCTTCCCTCACTTTTTTTCAAAGCAAAACCCTTCCCCCCTCTGCCCCCTCTCTGCTTTGTCTGCATAGCAACCACCTCTTGCAAGACCTCTCACACAACAATGTTGCAATTGAACTCTGAACTCTCAGTGCACCTGCATATCCAGAGCATTCTTTCATTTAATGATTTTTTCTTCGCCACTCAAAATACATCTTTCAACGAACTCATCCATGCACACTAACTTTCTGTTTTCAGCAATCAAAATCCACCAATCACTCTTACTGCTTCATTAACACAGAAACTCCTCAGTTTTTTTCATTTTACACTCTCATTTTTTCAACTGCCATTTCATTGCCACACTTCATCTGACTGCAGCAGAACCTTCTCTCACCATGTTTTCTGTCTGGATTGTTGGACATAGTTACATATATTGGGCTCAAAGGTACGCTGAAAACAGGAATTTACCTAACCTCAATTTACAAGATGTGGAAATTAAGTGGTTTGGCCACAGAGGATTAAAATGTCACCAATTGATACCATTGGTGAAAACCTTTATGCATTTGCCAAAACCTGACCTGTTAATTGTGCACTGTGGAGGTAATGATTTGGGCACTTTGACTGGGGTAGGTCTGGAAATGCTTTTAAAGGACACCTTTGAGCAATTGATGGCACTTTTTCCTCAGACTGCCTTGGTATATTCAAATATATGCCAAAGACAGAAATGGAGGTGGTCGAACCAATTTTGTCCACAAATTGAGAAGTCGAGGAAGCATGTAAACAAATCTGTTTCAGCTTACATGAGAGACCATGGAATGGGCTCCCTGTACAACAATAACTTGCGTTACTACATGCAAGATATCTACAGAGGAGATGGAGTTCACTTCTCAGATGAGGGCAACAGAGTTTTCACTCTGAATTTAAGAATGTGCATTGGTACCTACTTATAAGTACCTAAATGTACCATAAACCCAAAAGCTCTTCTCAGAGCTACCCTACATTTGATCACTCACAATTATTATTTTACTCTAACTTTTTTCACTAATTTTCAAGAAAGTACGCTCCCCAGAACGTTTCCCGGTTCGCGAACCGGGCGCACTCCACGCAAAAAAACTAAAAAAACTGTATATTTTTTTTTGCCCTGCGAGACCCCTTCAAAGCCTCCACATCAAACCTAGGGGGTCAGGGACGATCTACTATGCCCCCTTATGGTCATTTGCCCCTTCGCTTTGGCCTCCTCTTGTCTCTCGATCCTACCGAGAGACAAGATGGCGGCCGCTACGGACTGTTTAGAATGTGTACAGACGCCGAAAAACCAATCAGCTTCGCAAACCTCCGTAACGCGAAAAGTACGCGAAGCGGAGCGCTGTTACAGATATATATCTTTTTTTGAACGTTAATTTCCCAAAATCCACTGGAGCACATATATTGAGACCTAGCAAAGGCACATCGGGCTACCAGTCCCTACAATTTTGCCAAGTTTCGTGCAAATCCATTCAGCCGTTCGATTATTATTATTTTATTTTTTTTTGCCCCGCGGGGCCCTTTTAAAACCTCCACATCAAACCTAGGGGGTCAGCGAGGATCTACTATTCCCCCTTATGGTCATTTGCCCCTTCGCTTTGGCCTCCTCTTGTCTCTCGATCCTACCGAGAGACAAGATGGCGGCCGCTACAGACTGTTTGGAATGTTGACAGACACCGGAGAACCAATCAGCTTCGCTTCACAAAGCTCCGTTGCGCGTAAAGTACGCGTCCTGGGACGCTGCCAGGTCCGCTGTTACAGATATACATCTTTTTTTAAACGTTAATTTATCAAAATCCACTGGAGCACATATATTGAGACCTACAAAAGGCACATCGGGCTACCAGTCCCTACAATTTTGCCAAGTTTCGTGCAAATCCATTCAGCTGTTCGGGCTAAAAGTGAGGCCAACCGCCCTATGGAAATTAACATGGGAAAAACGCGTTTTGGGACCCCCCTTTTTTCTCGGCCCCCCCTTGACGAACCCCCCCCAAATTTTCAAGGGCTGCTCAGAAACAAAATGTGCCATTTTCCTGAAAATTTCAGCCAATTCCGTCCACAAACGCCAAAGTTATTAGACATAGAATTTTCAAAAATCCCATAGAGAAAAAATCCTAACTATATATACCTACTGGCGACCGCCAGTAGGTAATATATATATATATTACCTACTGGCGGTCGCCAGTAGGTAATATATATATATATTACCTACTGGCGGTCGCCAGTAGGTATATATAGTTAGGATTTTTTCCCTATGGGATTTTTGAAAATTCTATGTCTAATAACTTTGGCGTTTGTGGACGGAATTGGCTGAAATTTTCAGGAAAATGGCACATTTTGTTTCTGAGCAGCCCTTGAAAATTTGGGGGGGGTTCGTCAAGGGGGGGCCGAGAAAAAAGTGGGGTCCCAAAACGTGTTTTTAACATTGAGTTTTCCATAGGGCGGTTGGCCTCACTTTTAGCCCGAAGGGCTGAATGGATTTGCACGAAACTTGGCAAAATTGTAGGGACTGGTAGCCCGATGTGCCTTTTGTAGGTCTCAATATATGTGCTTCAGTGGATTTTGAGAAATTAACGTTCAAAAAAAGATATATATCTGTAACAGCGGACCGGGCAGCGCTCCAGTTCGCGTACTTTTCGCGCAACGGAGCTTTGTGAAGCGAAGCTGATTGGTTCTCCGGCGTCTGTAAACATTCCAAACAGTCCGTAGCGGCCGCCATCTTGTCTCTCGGTAGGATCGAGAGACAAGAGGAGGCCAAAGCGAAGGGGCAAATGACCATAAGGGGGCATAGTAGATTCTCGCTGACCCCCTAGGTTTGATGTGGAGGTTTTAAAAGGGCCCCGCGGGGCAAAAAAAAAAAAAATAATAACAATCGAACGGCTGAATGGATTTGCACGAAACTTGGCAATATTGTAGGGACTGGTAGCCCGATGTGCCTTTGCTAGGTCTCAATATATGTGCTCCAGTGGATTTTGAGAAATTAACGTTCAAAAAAAGATATATATCTGTAACAGCGCTCCGCTTCGGAGCTTTGCGAAGCTGATTGGTTCTTCGGCGTCTGTAAACATTCCAAACAGTCCGTAGCGGCCGCCATCTTGTCTCTCGGTAGGATCGAGAGACAAGAGAAGGCCAAAGCGAAGGGGCAAATGACCATAAGGGGGCATAGTAGATCGTCCCTGACCCCCTAGGTTTGATGTGGAGGCTTTAAAAGGGTCTCGCAGGGCAAAAAAAAAATATATCGTTTTTTTAGTTTTTTTGCGTGGAGTGCGCCCGGTTCGCGAACCGGGAAGCGTTCTGGGGAGCGTACTTTCTTGAAAATTAGTGAAAAAAGTTAGAGTAAAATAATAATTGTGAGTGATCAGATGTAGGGTAGCTCTGAGAAGAGCTTTTGGGTTTATGGTACATTTAGGTACTTATAAGTAGGTACCAATGCACAGTCTTAAATTCAGAGTGAAAATTCTGTTGCCCTCATCTGAGAAGTGAACTCCATCTCCTCTGTAGATATCTTGCATGTAGTAACGCAAGTTATTGTTGTACAGGGAGCCCATTCCATGGTCTCTCATGTAAGCTGAAACAGATTTGTTTACATGCTTCCTCGATTTCTCAATTTGTGGACAAAATTGGTTCGACCACCTCCATTTTTGTCTTTGGCATATATTTGAATATACCAAGGCAGTCTGAGGAAAAAGTGACATCAATTGCTCAAAGATGTCCTACCCCAGTCAAAGTGCCCAAATCATTACCTCCACAGTGCACAATTAACAGGTCAGGTTTTGGCAAATGCATAAAGGTTTTCACCAATGGTATCAATTGGTGACATTTTAATCCTCTGTGGCCAAACCACTTAATTTCCACAGCTTGTAAATTGAGGTTAGGTAAATTCCTGTTTTCAGCGTACCTCTGAGCCCAATAGATGTAACTATGTCCAACAATCCAGACAGAAAACATGGTGAGAGAAGGTTCTCCTGCAGTCAGATGAAGTGTGGCAATGAAATGGCAGTTGAAAAAATGAGAGTGTAAAATGAAAAAAAACTGAGGAGTTTCTGTGTTAATGAAGCAGTAAGAGTGATTGGTGGATTTTGATTGCTGAAAACAGAAAGTTAGGGTGCATGGATGAGTTCGTTGAAAGATGTATTTTGAGTGGCGAAGAAAAAATCATTAAATGAAAGATTGCACTGGATATGCAGGTGCACTGAGAGTTCAATTGCAACATTGTTGTGTGAACTTGGAAACACCAGAGGTCTTGCAAGAGGTGGTTGCTATGCAGAAAAAGCAGAGAGGGGGCAGAGGGGGGAAGGGTTTTGATTTGAAAAAAAGTGAGGGAAGAGTTTTGATTGGGTGACATGAGAGATATGTGTGAAGAATTACAGCATTTCTGTGCTTTTGATAGCTGCAGACTCTGGAGTGCATACCTTTTGCTCTGCTGAAGACAAATTGGTGTGTTTCTGAGACTGTTTTGAAACTCAAAGTATTTGCTAAGGTGATAAAAGATTTCTATAATTTAGATAGAAAATAGTGTGCTTTAAGGAGAAAATTATGAAGAAAGTTGTGTTTTTCAAATGTTGCTTTGTCTCAAGTGTTTTACAAATAGATTTTGTTTCTTTGAGAAATTGTAATTGGAGAAAATGTGAAGTATTAGTACTGACAGGGTTTTTATGTGCATAGGAGCTGTGGAGTGTTTTCAAATTATGACTTGTAAATCGTTTTTGAGAAAAAGCAATGGTTTTAATATTGATGACAAGGACATAATGGTGTCTGCTTCTTTATAAGGTAATTGAGAGTCTCTGATGTTATTTTTCCCATTTCAATGTAAGAAGTTTGTCTGTGGAGCAAATTGCTTGTAAATATGCTCCCACCTGTGCATGGCAAATTTAGATTTTGAATGTTTGCGTTACATAGGCATGTTAAAGGTGACTGAAACATGCTGCAAAGGCAATCAAAAAACGCTTTTATGTGTCTTAAGGACATTTTAAGTCATTTCCCCATGTGCAGTGTTTTCAAATTATGAGTTGAAAATCGTTTTTGAGGTAAAGGAATGTTTTCAAAATTTATGTGCGCCATATGCCCCCAAATTTCTTTTTCAGGGGTGCAGCAGGGTGTTCTTGAGACACCCCTGCACCCTCGGAAAAATTCGTAATTTGCGATGAGGTAATTGCTAATCGCAAATTGCACCTTCATTCCTATAGGCCTCCTGCTGCATGGAAATGAATGGGTAATTTGTAATTAGCAAATAGGTCATCGCAAACTAGGAATGGTAAAGAATCGCTATTTATTCCTTAAAGTTCGCTATTTAGGAAATGCAAAAAACTTTGATGATACATATGGCGGTTCATCTCTAACAAGATAAGAAGCATAGGGATAGATTTATGATGACTGGCGCATCACCAGGGATGTGTTAGTCATTCTGTGCCGCTGTTCCGTCACCTATGGTGTGCTGCATTTACAATGCGGCGCATCATGGGGCAAAAACAGCACAGATGCGTGACGTATCTGTGCCGTAAAGGTGGCGCATTGCTGGAGTTGTATCGCAAGTGTGATGAAGCTCCAGCAAGGCTCAGGGGTGTCCCTGTCGCAGGGTTTCTGTTCTCACACAGAACTGTGGACAGAGGATTGGAACCTCGGCGAATTAGGGTGCCCCAAAACTCACCTTAGTAATCAAAAACCCCTTAGCAAGCTAGGTACAGTGTCACATTGGATATAACAAACTCTCAATGTTTAGACAATCCAGAATATGAACTTATAGTACCTCAGGATACGTGGAACTCATGAACAGTCGGTCGTTATATATTTCTTAGAAACCAGAACATGGAGTTAAGAAGAACACATGTGTATTTGAAATGTTTATTTACTAATGCCGTCTTCTCAGGCGTAGTATCTTAGATAATAGAAGTACACATATTATCAGTAGCAAAATTACCAGCATAGTTACTAGTACATAAAAAGCGAATGGTGACAGTATGTTAACATGCTGTAAATGAATAAGAGTTAGCAACACTTATAAGCAGCCGCGGGCCGTGGAGGGAGTTACGGTGGGGCAGGGAGGCAGGGAGGGGGAGGGGCAGGGTGGAGAGGGCTCCACCCTGCCCCTCCCCCTCCCCGCCTCCCTGCCTCACAGTAACTCCCTCCACGGCCCGCGGCTGCTTATATCTGACCCTCCCTAATACACATATTATATTATTTGCTAAGAAGGTCTCTTTGTGTTGGTTTAGGGCGTGCCCATACTTTAGTGTCTTAGATTTGAAGGAATCACATCAGCATACACCAGCTCTCTCTTCATGTGAACCGCATCAAGTGTTGTGTATGTGTGTTCGGCAAAGCAATATAAAACCCGCCTCATGCCCAGAATTGGCAGAAGCTGCACTTATGTTATGAGTATGAAGTCGTGGAGATCAGACCTCATAACAATTCTGTATTGTGTTGTTCTTGAAACTTCAGCAGTCGCTGTACAGATATAGTTTAACAAGCAAAGCAGATAGTAGAGCAATAACATATTATTCTCATGTAAACCACGATGAACTACTAGGTTGAAAGCTAAAGCAACAACTAAGTGTCGTGTGCAGAAGTTGCAAAAAAGGAAAAATGGCGTTTAAACCGGTAATGAGCCCATGCTAACTTAACACGGTGTAAAGATATCCAGGATCTAGATGACACCTCCCCATGATCCGGAAACGAACTGAATAAGATAATAGAAGTGGCATCTCATGAGAGCAGATTGCAACTTTATATGTGGACGGTCCGCAAGGTAAAACATTAAAAACTAGGAAAATGTAATGCTAAAGAAAAATAAAACAGCCAACTACTTTATCGAGGCTTAAGCCAATAGGCAAGCTAAATAATAAAAACTTGACAAATAAGTCAATGAATTGTCAATGAAATGCTAGTACTCAGCATATCAAACATGAAAAAGGTCTATGACATAACTGTGTATGCAAAATAAGCTGCAACAGCCTCCAATAGGAAGTCACCGTCTTCATCCGAAAAGAGTTCAGCCATCCAATTTAAAAGCGGAAAAGAACATACGTGCTCTCCCAGCACCGGATCCTCTATCAGCATCAGAGGACAGCTCGGTGGGTTTTCAAGAAAGCTCTGTTCCAAGAAAGACTGTGTTGCCGCCAGTAAATTCCAGGGACCAATTAGTCCATGCATCAATGCCACAGCCATAATCCTTTCGCCAGGACAAACCAACTCGTGAGTAATGATAGGAGTCATCAGCTGATTAAAGTCGACGTCAGGAGAAACCGGTCCGCAGAGACACAAATCAATGGCCCAATCGAAATCACAGGTCAGGCAGTGAAATACAGGCTGGACACAGGTGAAGTAGGAGAATCGAAAAGATAATCCATATGCCGTGCTTAATATCGCCAACGGCATTGTGCCATAATATTCAAGCATGCGATTGCGGAACAGCGTCAGCAGCTGCAGGGCGGGAGCTTGCACAGGAGGGACATCCATATTTAAAAATGTAAAAAAGCACAAGAGCGTCCGCTGGTAATGCAAGTAAAAATGGGAATCCACCAAGCACAGTGGAAAAAATAGAATGAAAGAAAGCAGGGATGACTCCAAAGATTTTCTCAAATGAAGTCACGAGACCACTGGTAACAACTTTAAAAAAGTGCGCCAGGCCCTTTGTGGAGGACGCGTTAAAGATAGTCCGAACCATCTTGCTGAAATGGAAAGGCAAATCTGTATTTAAAAGGGTCTGCACCTCTGTACGGGTGTTCGCTATGTGAAGCACGAAAGTTTCTCGGGCCGAACTCAAGGCCACCTCTCTCTGAGACAAAAGAGCTCTTATTCTTGCCATGCCGTTGAAATCTGCTCCCAAGGTTGGTATTTGTGGCCAGATTGAAAACTCCCTATGTTCATGTGTGGGAGGAAATAGAACATTTCTGCAGCAAATAACCCGTTCACTTACTGTTACGATAAAAGGAATACTTTTAATTAACCCAGAACAATCTTCATTATTGAGCGTCAAATAACTACCATTTTCCAACAACTTGAACGTGGGGATGATAGCAGGAACTGGCGTGCCTTGCAACACGCAAGCCATATTTGGTCGGTGTTTGTTGCATGAACCGTGTAACTGTATGTGCCTACACATTAGTGAATGATCTGGCGTCTCAGTGCATTCCTCTCCATTCAGATAAACTTCTTGATCATCTTTGAAACATCTGTATGTGTATGGAAGCGACCAGACCTCATGAAGAAAACCACTACCTAAAGGTGCATAACGACCTATTGGTATATATTTCATACAATTTGAAAACTTATATAAAGCAAAAGGCAGCGTTATTAAACCGTGGATAAGGCACGTTGCCAAAGCAGCCAACCTTTTGGATTTATACTGGAAATGTTAAAGGAAGAATTATGGCGTAGGGCCTGTAAATCTTTAATGGACAACCGAGTAAAATTACTCCAACAATCATATTCCTCTAACTCCGGGATAGTAGGGGTGTTTAATTTTTTAGAAGTAGCCAATCCAAAGCATTTGGTCTGGGAAATTGTTTCATTCACAAGCAACATATGATTTGGGATGAGATATGCACGGTGCAAAGCCTCAGTGCCTTTTACCTGCCAGGTTCGTGAACCCCAAACTGATGTAGATCCTGGATATCTTTACACTGTGTTAAGTTAGCATGGGCTCATTATTGGTTTAAACGCCATTTTTCCTTTTTTGCAACTTCTGCACACGACACTTAGTTGTTGCTTTAGCTTTCAGCCTACCTGCATCAAGATCTATGCCTGCTTCAAGCAGGCGTAGGGTTTTGATGCAGCTTTGTCCTATCTGATTGTAAATGCGGCAGACTGTGGGTGGTAGAGCAGCGGTGCACGTTAACTGGTGCATCTCTGGGGATGTGCTAGTTAATATAAATCTGCCCCTTTCCATACATACTGAGCATGTCATGAATGATGTAATATGTGACATCATCAGCAGTGGATTACGGGTAATAGTATCTCTAGTTTACTCCCCTATAGCTGTCTTTATTTTAACATAACTGTCTGTTTCCTTCCCTTATACTTACTGTTTTTTTGGTTCGCTTCCGGTTCGCGTACCGGCGAGCGAACTGGGAAGCGAACTAAGAGAAATAGAGGTTGGCACAGTTCCAAATATTGTACCAATTTTTTAATACCGGGGAGGTAGTTCTGAAAAGAACTTTTTTTTTATTGTTTTTGTTGTTTTATATTTTTTTTATTATTTTTCTGAACATTTTTTTACTTTTTTTGAATTTTTCTGAACAGTTTTATATTTTTTTTGTTTTTTTTTTGGAGGGGGCAACGAAAACGATTCATTGTAAAGGGCTCAACAGGAGCAACAAAAAAAAAAAAAGAATTTATTGTTTGGGGCGTTTCGGACAAACATGAGCATGATTGTCAATAGCTCTGCTGATCAGAGTGATGCAACTTTCTCCGTAGCATATGAATCCACTGCAATGTACGCAGACTTGTTTTACTTCACGAAATCTCGTTCGTATATTTGGCACCATCTCCCTGCCCTCTGGTCCCGTTACTTCCGGTACAACAGATCTTCTGGCCATAATAGGGAGATTATCTAGGTCGTTACGAAACTGTGCAGCACTGTAGTTGTTAGGATGCCACCTAGTCATATGGCGATGCATTGTGTAGTTTCCGAAACTGTATTTTTTGTCGGTCCCTCTGGACAGTCTATCTTGACATATAAGGCAAGTTACGTATCTTGCATTTACTTTTTTCTGACCTTTGGGAATTTTAAAAAATTGCCAAATGAAGTTTTCTTTCCGGTGAGACGTCCTGGGCTCCTCAGGCAAAAAGTGCCTCTCTTCGTGCTCTTCGTCCTGTTCCTCTTCTTCCTCTTCTTGCTGAATTATAACTTCAGCAGGTGGTCCACTCTTCCTTGGATGTGGTGGAGGTGGTGGGGAAGCACCAGATGAAGCTACTAAAGAAGCCATTGCTCACTGGTAACAAAGGGTCTTTCTCTCACAATGATGAAAGTCAGAGTGAGGAAAGAAGGAGGGATTTTCATCATTTGGGAAAAACAATAGTTCTCAACCAATGAAAAGTGTTCATTTTAGATTATATGACCTAGTCTTACATCATTAGGAAACCAAAAGTGAAATGAACCAATGAAAAGTGTTATTACCAAGTCACATGACCTGCTGTGTTTACGTTACGCGCTTTGCAGGGCCTCCCGGTTTGCTTCCAGAAACCTGCGCTTTGCGCCTCGCTTCGCGTACCAGTTCGCTAACGTAGCACGTCATATGACGTATCACGCGACAACGCGAAACGTCATGTGGACGGGAGGCGTCACGATGTTGTTTTCTAACGCGGCAGTTGCGGTAAAGAAACGTTTACCGGCTGGCGGTCTATTTCGCGGCATCAAGGTCAGCTAACGGGAAGTTTCCCGATTCGCGAAGCGGGAACGAAGAAAAAAAAATATTAAAAAAAAAAATTATTAATAAACATATAAAATATATTTTTGGATTTAAAGAAGAATACATTTTACAGCTACAGATATTAGCTGTTAAAAAACCAATGACATTCACTGAAAAAACCATAGGTTATAGACCATATATAGTTAGGAATTAGCATTTAGAAAACCTTATTTTACTCACACAAAACCATTGAAATTCCATATATAGTTAGTTGCACTAACTATATATCGCGCACCCGCAATCCACTGCTGATGATGTCACATATTACATCATTCATGACATGGTCAGTGACATCACTGATGACATCACTGATGACATCTCAAATGACATCACTGATGATATCTCATTTGACATCAATGGTCACATCAATGATGATATCATTAATGTGACAATACAATGCATCTCCTCACACTTTAATATAACCTCTGTTACACCCATTGTTAAATACAGAGTATCATTTTTGAAACCATTGACACACCAGCCAGCCATACACACACTCAGTCTCCCATACAAATACTTGTGCAACCAATCAATAACCCATATAGCTACTTATATAGCTACTGATCAACACATGCAGCAGCTTGCACAACAACAGACATACTGATGCACACTTTCAGACAGTTTAGTCACTAACCCGTGCATTTAGTAAGACGCATTTAATCACTCACTCATACAGTCAATCACGCACCTACTAAAACCTTCATTCAGACACTTATACATCCACTCATTCTTCAATATGTAAAACATATTTAAACTTTACAGAAACACATAATCACTGGATGTTGTCATCAGTGATGTCATTTGAGATGTCATCAGTGATGTCATCAGTGATGTCATCAGTGATGTCACTGACCATGTCATGAATGATGTAATATGTGACATCATCAGCAGTGGATTGCGGGTGCGCAATATATAGTTAGTGCAACTAACTATATATGGAATTTCAATAGTTTTGTGTGAGTAAAATAAGGTTTTCTAAATGCTAATTCCTAACTATATATGGTCTATAACCTATGGTTTTTTCAGTGAATATATATATATATATATATTCACTGAAAAAACCATAGGTTATAGACCATATATAGTTAGGAATTAGCATTTACAAAACCTTATTTTACTCACACAAAACCATTGAAATTCCATATATAGTTAGTTGCACTAACTATATATCGCGCACCCGCAATCCACTGCTGATGATGTCACATATTACATCATTCATGACATGGTCAGTGACATCACTGATGACATCACTGATGACATCTCAAATGACATCACTGATGACATTACTGATGATATCTCATTTGACATCAATGGTCACATCAATGATGATATCATTAATGTGACAATACAATGCATCTCCTCACACTTTAATATAACCTCTGTTACACCGAGTGTTAAATACAGAATATAATTTTTGAAACCATTGACACACCAATACTAGTTACTACATACGCACTCACTGATTCTTATATCTACACACACATTCACTCATTCACCCATACAATCATTCATACATACAATCACTCATCTTTACAACACTATCATATGCACTCATACACCTATACAGACACTCACACTCTGCCACTCATCCATGGAGTTACTCACACACCTAGTCAGTCCTGTAAAGAATCAATCACACTTCCATTTTCTAATCTATACAGTTAAACATAGAGCACCTTACATTTTCAAACATATACTAACACATACTTACTCTCTTATACAATCATTGATACAAGTACACATTGATCTGCACAGAGTCACACACCTCCCAGCCAGCCACACACACACTCAGTCTCCCATACAAATACTTGGACAATCAATCAATAACCCATATAGTTACTCATATAGCTACTGATCAACACATGCAGCAGTTTACAGAACAACAGACATAATGATGCACAAATTAAGACAGTTTAGTCACTAACCCATGCACTCAGTGAGACACATTTAATCACTCACTCATACAGTCAGTCATGCACCTACTAAATCCTTCGTCCAGACACTTATACATCCACTCATTCTTCAATATGTAAGACATATTTAAACTTTACAGAAACAAAAAATCACTGGATGTTGTTATCAGTGATGTCATCAGTGATGTCATTTGAGATGTCATCAGTGATGTCATCAGTGATGTCACTGACCATGTCATGAATGATGTAATATGTGACATCATCAGCAGTGGATTGCGGGTGCGCGATATATAGTTAGTGCAACTAACTATATATGCGAATTTCAATGGTTTTGTGTGAGTAAAATAAGGTTTGTAAATGCTAATTCCTAACTATATATGGTCTATAACCTATGGTTTTTTCAGTGAATTTTCAAGGTTTTGTAAATGCTAATTCCTAACTATATATGGTCTATAACCTATGGTTTTTTCAGTGAATTTCAATGGTTTTTTAATAGCAAATATCAAAAGCTGTAAAATGTATTCTTCTTTAAATCAAAAAATATATTTTATATGTTTATTAATAATTTTTTTTATTATTATTTTTTTTTGTTCGCTCCCGGTTCGCGAACCGGGAAGCTTCCCGTTAGCTCAATTTGGTGCCGCGACCTGGTCCGCGAACCGGTAAATGTTCCATTTGCGCAACTGCCGCGTTAGAAATCAACATCGTGACGCGTGGCGGAAGCGGGACGTATCACGTTGTCGCGTAATGCGTCTTATGACGCGCCGCGTTAGCGCACCCGGAAGTGCTCCGGTACGCGAACTGAGACGCGAAACGCAGCTCCCCGGAAGCGATCCGGGGCGCGTCGCGAAAGCGCGACGTATCGTGTTGCCGCGTAATGCGTCTTATGACGCGCCGCGTTAGCGCACCCGGAAGTGCTCTGGAGCGCGAACCGGAAGCGATCTGGAGCGCGTTCCGCAGCGCGTAACATAAGCGTAACAGGTCATGTGACTTGTTAATAAAACTTTTCATTTGTTCATTTCACTTTTGGTTTCCTAATGATGTAAGGCTAGGTCAGGTGACCTAAAAATAACACTTTTCATTGGTTTAGAACTATTTTTTTTCCAAAATGATGAAAGCCCCCACCTTTTTTCTCACTCTGACTTTCAACTTTAAGAAAGGAAGACCTATTTTGCTGAGTGGAAAATGGCTTCACTAGTAGCTGCAGCTGGTGCACCCCCACCACCACCACCACCTCCTCATAGGAAGAGAGGACCACCTCCACAGTTCCTTCCCAACACAGAGGAGGAAGAGGATCAAGAAGAGGAAGAGGAAATACAGGCAACACATTTTTTACAAGAGGAGCCCCGGGTATCTCATCATAAAAATAGTTTCATTTGGCAGTTTTTTCTTTTCCTGAAGGACAGAAAAAAGTTAATGCTCGGTATGTGACGTGCCTCATATGCAAAGAGGACTTATCTAGAGGCACAGATAAGAAGTATAGTTACGGCAACTATACTATGCACCGTCACATGCAGAGGTGGCATCCACTAAATTACAGCCGGGCAGAGATGCGTGACCTCCAGGACAACCCACCAACTCCTGTGGCCAGGACATCGGCACAGGTATCTCTGTCGGGGCCAGAGGCACGGGAAACAGTGCCAAACATTCAGGAAAACTTTGTCCACATGAAGATAGTCTGTATATATTGCAGTACCTTACTCTCATGTGGCAATATGAGTGTTAATTTAATAAACAGAGCATATGAAAACCACAAGTGCTCTAAACGCCCCAAAAAATAAAAAAAATTCCTCCTGTTGAGCCCTTTCCAATGCCTGTTTTTTGTTGTTTCCCCCCCAAAAAAACCCAAAAAACATAAAATTGTTCAAAAAATACAAAAAAAAACAAAAAATGTTCAGAAAAATAAAAAAAAAATATAAAACAACAAAAACATTAAAAAAAAAGTTCTTTTCAGAACTACCTCCCCTTTATAAAAAAAATTGCTAGAATGTTTAGCACTCTGGCAAGCTCTACTTCTTTTGGTTCGCTCGCCGGTACGCGAACCGGGAGCGAACCAAAAAAATAAAAAAAATAAAAATAGAAGAGTAAGTATAAGGGAAGTAAACAGAGAGTAATGTTAAAAGAAAGACAGCTATAGGGACTAAACCAGAGATACTGTTTAATAGATTTATTTACCGAAGAAAAGATGGAAGAGGATATAATTGTGAAAAACAAAATAGATAAGGAAGTGAAAGAAAAAAAGGACAGTAGAAGAATAACAAAGAAGAGTTTCTTAGAGAATGTGAGTGAATGTTCAAAATAAGATTAAAACATGTGGAATAACAGAGAGAAAAAACAGAAAGCAGAAAAGAAGAAGTAACAGAAAAAGAATAATTGAAACAGCAAAGAAATCTAAATAACATAGGGGCATATTATCAACAAAGGCAATAAAAGTTTTGCAGCTTTTATCGGCAGAAATGTGTCGCTAAAGCTGCTTTCGCAGCAGAAAACTGCAGCTAAAACCGCTTTTGCAGCAGTTTTCTGCCGATAAAAACAGCAATAATTTTATTGGCTGTGTTCATAATATGCCCCTTAGTGTGCTTCAACTACACAGAGAAAGCATAATGAACAAGTAGTGAAACAGTGATCAGTCAGGGACACTAAGAGTAATAGAGACGGAGTGAGTGAACAAGAGTGAGGAACTATGAGAAGAGAAAGACTGAGAAAAGGAGTGGAAGGAGTAGAGTAAGTAAGTAATAGAGAAAGGAATGAGGGAAGTAGCAAAGGCAGGAAAGTGAGGGTTAAAGAAATTAAGCAGTGGAACTAATAGTAGTTAAATGTGATAGAAATAAAATGAAAAGAGTACAAAACATTTACCTTATAATTGTCGTTAACTTAGTCACTTGTTATTTTTATACTTTCAATCTGTGAAAGAGATAACAAACATTTGAAAAATATTAAAACATATATTTAAAAATTAGAAAAGACAAGGGAAAAGATTGAAGGACAAACAGTTTTTCAACAACTTTGACACTTACAGAAGCTTCTGCTTCTCCAGGCCCCCTACACAGTCCTAAAGATATACATTTTAAACTAACAGTATCTTGATGCAGATGAAGTAAGGCCTATCTTGGAACATGGTGCATCTTTTGCACGGCTGTTGTCTCACAAAAGTGACGCAATGGCAGCGCAAAAGAGGTGCACAATCATCATAAAACTGTTCCTAACATTTTAAATGATTGTTTCAGGATGGCAATAAGGTGTGTCCTATCCAGACGTTTGTTTCAGGTGAGGCCTACTCAGGGTTGCAGATCAAATTTAGGCTTGTTCACGAGTACAGAGGAGATAATACATGTGCAGGCCAACCAATAAAGTTCAGACTTCCTCTGTTTCCCTGGACAGGCCTAAACTTCATCTGCACAATGTGATTCGTAATGTTAGGAAACACAGGTAATGTATTTCAAAAACGTGTAATTTCTTTTGCTCATTTCACAATCACATCACTTGTGTTTCCTTTGGTTAGGTATCTCATTGTGCAGATGTAGTCCAGCATATGAAAGAGTACGCACTGCATGCAACAACTTTGACACTTACTGAAGCCTCAGCTTCTCCATACCCCCTACACAGTCCTAATTATATACATTTTAAACTGACGGTATCTTGCTGGAAATGAACTGAGGCCTATCTTGCAACATGGTGCATCTTTTACACAAAAGTGACGGAACAGCGGCGTAAAAGAGGCACACAGCCTTCATAAAACGGCCCGTAACATTTTAAATAATTGTTTCTAGATGCTGATAAGGTGTAACCTATCCACAGATTTGTTTCAGGTAAGTCCTACTCAGGGTTGCAGATGAAATTTAGGCTTGTTGAAGAGTATAGAGGAGATAATACATGTGCAGGCCTACTAACGAAGTGAGTCATGTCCACTGCACTCTTGAACAAATGTCAGACCTCCTCTGTCTCCTGGAACAGGCCTAAACCTCATCTACACAATGTGATGTGTAATGTTAGGAAACACAGGTAATATAATTGAAAAACGTGCAATTTTTTTTGCTCATTCCACAATCACATCACCTGTGTTTCCTTTGCTTAGGTATCTCATGAAATGTAGTCTATCATATGAAAGACTACGTAGAATGTGAGCAGTGTATGCAACAACTTTGACACTTACAGAAGCCTCACCTTCTCCATGCCTCCTACACAGTTCTAAATGTACATCATAAATACAAACAGTACAGAATTAATTATACATGTTAAATGGTTTATTTTTGCTGTTCTCAGAATGTATCAAATTTCACTAAAAACAGTGACTTGAAGGTATTCATCATATAACAGCGGGGGGAAAAAAACACAATCAAAATGATTGTGTTTAAAAAACCCATATAACATAACCAATCAGAAATCAGAACTCCTCAAAAGTAACTTACTTTCCATGACGTCGAAGGATGTCCTATGAACAGCTTACACTCGGTTGTGCTGTTTTTATTTTCAGCCCGCCACTTTCTGAAAGAAAACCTCCATCGTTTTGAAAAATATGTTACATACAATAAATGACTTCTCGCTCTCTACCACACGTTTCCACAAGGCCAAATCATGTAAGAGCCATTTATAACTCTTGGAATTCTTGTAAGCAAATCCCGTCATTTTCTATTTCCGCAACTTTCAGAAAGAAAACGTTCAAGATCACTTTCACAATCCTGGACTAGTAATATCTTACCCTTCTTGCTCACTCATGTTCTACATTTCCTATGACACTGATACTGCTTACTATGAAGCAGACTTACACTACCTCTATGACTACTACAATTATTTAATTCTCTACATCACTTTTAATCACAAAGCAATATAAAACAGTAGATAAAATTATATCAACCTCTAGAATCATTATACGCCAGTTACCTACCCTAAATTCTCTTTTCTGAAAACAGAAAGTAAGAATATTTTTAAGTAAAAATGCAACATTGTATCGTAGTCAAATGGGAATAATTTCCGAAACAGCAAATTTTTTTACATTTTCAATAAGCTGTGTGATAAGCGGATCTTGTCAAATGACCATCATGCCATATAATAGCTGCAGTTACAAATGTTCTTCCTAAAATCAACGACTGTGTAGCCACAACATTTGTAATTAAAGTTGAAGACTTACTTTCATCAGGTTTATATAGTTGGATTTTTAAAATGACATTATAATCAAAAGTTTGGACAAATAATCTAGACAGCATTGCAGACTTACATTCCCTCTACTCCATGTCTTGATTGGCTGCTTGAATTAGCTTATAAAAAGAAACAGTTTTTCTGAACTCAATCAAAGTGCAGTTATTTTTCCATGACGTCAAGTGTTATGGTAAGAACACCGTTTGCTTTGGGAAATACTCTGTTGTCCTTCAACTAATCTCTGCCCACCACTTTCTATAAGAAAATCTTCTTTTTTTCCAGGAACTATTTAAAACTCAAAAATAACTTTTGACTCTGTACTACACTTATCCTCAAGGCCAAATCGTGTAGGAGCCATTAGAACCTCTTGAAATTCCTCAGAGCAAATCCCGAGATTCCTTCTCTAAAATTTTGGTTTTAAAAACACCAGGTAAGAATTTTTAAGGTCAAAAGGTAATTTTTTTTTGAAAATTAAAACAGAATCGTTGCAGAATGACCAGCCATTTCTAGACTTTAAATAAGCTGTGTAATGTCCTGATGTTATTGAAGGACCATCATGATATATAATTGCTGCAGTTACAAAAGTCCTTCCTGATATTGACAACTGCGAAGCAATAACATTTTTAATTAAAGTTGTCAATTTTGTTCCATCAGGCCTACATTGTTGGAACATTAAAATGACATACTGGCCATATGTTCGTATAAATAATGTTGACATCATTTCAGATTTACATTGGCTACACTCCATGTTGTGATCAGCTGCTTTTACTAGCTTATTAAAGGAGACTGATTTACTGTCTGGCAAAGTTAAATATATAAATCTTTCTGAGTCTACACTAGTAGTACTTGATACCCTACAGTTCTCGCAGTCATGCTGCCATTGATAAGAAAGCCCAAACAGGTGATCTACATCTACACCTTCAGCATGCAATACATCAAGCATATACATTAAAAACTCCTGACAATCTTGCTGAATATTTTGAGAGAATTGTGTTTGACCTGAACATCTGTCTAACAGATTTCGAATTTCAGACACACTTTCTATTTTTGTTCTATCAGTGCTACATTTCTCTAACACAGAATTTAACAAACTGCAAAATCTTTGATCAGAATTGACCACAATCTCTTCTTTTACATTTTCTAGAGAAAACAAAACATTAACCACAACATTAGCATAGCAGTTGACACCAGAACTGTTTTCAAATTGAAAACCAACAACATCTTCAACAGAATCCTTTTTGTTTCTGCTTATAATTTCAGGTTCATCGACTTTTCGTCTTTTTGCTACAACCTCCCTAGTATTGGTCACATTTCTTCGTTTCCGGCCTACCACACGTTTCTCAAACAAAGGATATTGAGGCAAATGTGGCGCATACTCTCTTCTTAACCTATTGTATTCCTTAACACAATCTAGATCCGCACAAATGTTTGTGACATCACACTCAATCAAGTACAATCCCGATAAAGTTCTAACTCGTGACAATGCCACATATGCCATACCCTCCTTGAACACAGAACTGCCAATATTCACCAATGCACTGTCTACACTTAAACCTTGCGATTTATGGATTGTCACCGCATATGCCAAGCAAACAGGAAACTGCTTACGGCGAACATATAAGTCTTTTACAAGCAAAAATCTAGCAGAACAACGACCAATTCGCTGTACTTCCTCAATGCCATCAAATTTAATTTTTAAAAATTCAATTCCATCTCTATTTCTGTATTTCACAAAATCAACAACATTACCCATTGATCCATTTACCAGACCTCTTTCAACATGTAAATTCCTTCTTAAAATTATAAGGCAGTTTAAGCACACATTCAGAGTCTTTTCAAAACCTGCAGTTTTAGATATAGTCTTCTCTAATGAATCCAATTTTGTTTTCAAATTCTCAGACAAAATAATTGTTGATCCCATATGCTCTACTCTGTCAATAGCTTCCAGTTTCACAATCTCTTGGTTTTCTAAATGCAACATTTTGTTGTTGAAGATGGCACATTCTGCAAGAGTTGGCATCAAACATATTCCAGATTTCTTCTCAGTAATTTTCTGAAAAATATTCTCAGGCACAACATCTTGTTCTGGATATAAATTTGACAGTAATCGTGCATGTAAAGCTTCTTTCCCATGCTTGGTCACTTTTCCAATTCTAACATCTTGTAGAATATTCTTGTAATCTTCATCCTTCGCCTGACGCATATTTTCATGCAGTTCAGCATAATTGAAGTTTAACCATATATTGACGTTGCCAATGCTCCCTAGGCACTTCCTGGTATCTTCATGCGTGAGCATTTTGAACACAGGTTGTCCTTTCACTGGTGTCAGCTGCAGAAGATCTCCGAAAACAATGATGTGTTTGCCACCAAATAACACATCATACTCTGTTTTGAGAACTTCTTGCATTCTCAAATGCACAAAGGCAAGCATGACATTGGAAACCATGCTTACTTCGTCAATGATAAGAAGTTTCATTTTCCTCAAGACTCTTGAAACTTCACAACAAGCATCTCCAGATAACTTGTGGTATTGTAATTTGTTGTCATGCTCCACTGGCAGCATCAGTAGACGATGCAAAGTAATACCTTTAATGTTATGTGCTGCCAGTCCAGTTGGAGCGGTGACAACACAAGACAGCGATGACTCAGTCCTTTCCTGCAAATACATGAAATTGCTTTAATGAGGAAACTTTTTCCAGTTCCCGCTTCTCCACTCACGTACAGTCGAACAGGCTTCAACGACGTACATGAGCACTCTTTCTTCTCATGACTTAATCCATGATCAATTTTCTTGGTAACTTCGTCATATATTTTCCTCTGCTCAACGTTGAGTTGTCTTTCCAAATCTTCTAAGTTAACCGCATCCTCCTGTGCATGTGCCATGGCTCTTTCCACTTCATTCATGGCAGTGGCAGCTTCATTTTCAATAACAGGTCCTCCTAGTGGATCCTGACTCAATGAAACAGAACTCTGACTGTCCTGAGAACTGTCTCTGGCAATCTCGGCTGCAATCGTTGCTTCCTGCTCGATTTCCGCATTCAACATTTCTAGATATTTGGGAAAAGCAGGACATTCTATGGTCTCCTTGGCGGCAGTGAAAGAGTCTTCGTAACAGAGGAAATCTCCAAGCAGTTCCTTTTCTGCACGCCAAGGCTTGAAAAGTTGCAAAAGTGCTAAATAGAAAAACTCCTTTTTTTCAGGAGATTCGCCACTCAATTTTCGATAGTTTACCAAGTGGCATTTTCTTTGCTTGACCAGACATCCCTCACTTCCAATTACAGCATACACTCCTTTCTCAATATCTTCTTTGATGTTCCTCTTGAATATGTAATTTTGTAGAACCTCATACAGACAAACATTCTCGAGGGGACTGCTTCGATTTGGATAATATGTATCCAACATGTTGGTCTTCAAAATATCGGTACTGTTTGGCTCCTTTTCCGCCAAATACTCAATTTCCCGCACAGGTTTCAGAACTCGATTACGCGTTGCAGCAAGACCAAGACTCGCCCAAACGATACTCCTGGATTTGGCATAGAGACTTGCTGAAGACAACCGGTCAGAACATTCGTAAGCTCCGATTTCTCGATGTGACAACATCTTCAGACTGAAACTGTACAACTTCTTACTGAGGCTCTTTTCATGGGAAATGTCCTCCCACATATCCTTCAATTCTGTCTTTTCTTTTTTGGTGATGTAAGATGTCACATACCGAGCCACAGCCATACAGTTATCAGCCACAAACTGTATATCCATGTTAGCATTCCAGATGGACAAAATCACTGGGTTGTAGTCGTTGATGTACTTGGACTCTTCGTTCCTCTTCAAATTGTATGTGTTTTTAGGTGATTTCTTCATCACATTATGTCGCAGCGAAGACATCAAACTGTTTACTCTTCCTTTAGAAATCACCGGTCGTGGAAAGCCGAAACGACATTTGGTGTAGAACTTGTCCTTGTTTCTGAATTTACGACGACAGTACTTTCCACAACGATGGCTTTGGAAACTTAGAACTTTTTCTCTTAGGCTTTTCTTCTCCTTTGCGTTTGGAACAGCACACGTAGAATACTGTTGTATGAAACTCATCACTAAGTCTTCTGGATCCGTTCCAAATTTAGGTGCATCCTTGATCCACAGCAGCATATGTATATGAGGAGCACCTCTTGCTTGGTACTCCTTTCTCCAGAAGAAATCCAACACCTCTCCAAGAGGTGTATTCTTCTTATTCATGATGAAAGACATCATAGCTTCAAATCTATGATTGAAGTACCTGCATACATTGACTGGATCCAAAGAGCACAGTTCTCCGGGTGTCTTGAATTCGATGTTTTCAATGTTTCCATTTGCCTCTCGTAGAAATTCAAGTAAGTCTTCCCAGCCATACTCGGCACAGCTCAGAGTGAGGAACCATGTGGGAGTTCCTAAGTTCCTCAGCATACATTTTAAATCCCCATTACAACGGTACCAGTACTCATTAGTACCACGCTGACACGCCATGAGATTAATCAGGTGACAATCCAAAATACTGTCTTGGACATTGACTTTATCCATAAAGTCACTTGCCGAGATGTTTTGCATCTGTATACCACTTTTCAAGATGTGGTTCACTGCATATGACAGTCCAGACAGATCGCTTTCAAACAGGAGATGAAACAAATAGGGAATGCATTGTCGAAACCTAGCATCTTCTGCATACAATCGTAAAGTCCGGTATTCAGAAGCAGGAATTTGATGAGGTCGCTCATCATATCTTCCTCCTTGACCTGTTGGAAATAGCTGTGGGAAACACCGAGCTTCCAAACATTCCTCCCAAATACTAATGGGACTCCCTTTGGCTTGTTTCATTTGAAACAACTCAATAGCATTCCCCATGACTTCCTTGGAATGCAAAGGATGAACACTATAATGTTCATATATTTCTTCACTTTTAGAGGGTTCTACTTTCTCAATTTGACCAGCACACAAATCGCTATCCTCTTCCTCACTTACTCCCTCTTCTGCAACATATACATTCTTATAGTACTTATTATTTTTTTTCAAATACAATGTTGCCTTTTTGACTTTCCTAACATCCACTAAATCTTGCCATATTTTCTTATTCTTTGTCGGAACCCCATTAACTAAGATGACCAGAGGTTCCTCTTCCACTTTTTCTACTCCAATTGTGTTAATGTTTTTCTTCAAATCTAGAGGCAAATAAACAACTCTTCCCTTTAATCCTCTCTGTAAATCTGATGGAGGCAATTTCCCTGTCTTTGGCTCCATTCTTACAATAGCCTGAAAGGGATGGATACTTTGAATCAAAATAGATTCATAAGTATTTAAATCCTTCAATTCAGAAGGAATCTCAACCAATTCCAGATTATTATGAACCGCTCTAGCAGGCATCTGGTTTTGATTTAATTTGTTACAACAATAAGTACACACACGTTGATCCGATCCCAAATCAAAACAATTTTCTACCATCAAGTATGTTGCGAAATCCTTCCATTCACTATTATTTTCCCTTTCACTTTTTGCATATAAATCCACTAACTTAGTCTGATTCTTATAATAACTGCGTCGACAACACACACAAGTGAAATTAGGCCTCTCACTTGATTTAACCTGAAACGTGGCAATTTCCTTTTGAAAATTATCTGTACTGGAAACCTGTACACTGTCTTCCACATTACCCTCTTCTTCTGGGTCAATTTCAACATTCTCCTCTTTACTTCCAAAGTAACAAAACTCAATTTCTTCACAAATATTCTTCACATCTATTTCAGAACCATGCAAAAGAGCAGTGCATAATTGTTTAAGCATAATTGCTGGACTCTTAGCATAATACAACATTCTAACTAATTTCCTCACTTTATTATGATGCACTGCTAGCATCCTGAAATGATGAAAAACACTCTGGCATACTCTCCTGGAAAGACAAGCCAGTGAATGACCATGCAAACCTGTCACTTCTTTCACTCTGCAAGGATCTAATTCTTGCAACAACATCATTTTCTGCTTCAAACTTTTCTTATTAAATGTCCGTACAAAATCACAAAGCAAATTGATGGAATCCTGTCGTACACTGCAAATACTACTACACTTCCAGGTGTACACAGGACCCTTAGGACGTCTTCCTAAAACCTCATTACCTAACACCTCTTCTGTCTCTGTTGTCACAAGTTTTTCTTTTTCAACTGGACAACCATCTTTCACCTCATAAGCTCGACCACTGGTGTCAACTGCATGCACCAAATCACTATCCTGGAAATAACTCTCCTCATTGAAAAATGCCTCACAACTTGAACTATGCATCCATTCTCCGGAAAAAACTTCACAAAAATTACTACGATTAACTATTCTCTTCCATCTACTATTTCTTTTGAAATCATAAATTGCCTTGTTTAGCTTCCTAATTCTATTGATTATCAAAATAAATAACTTTCGCTTTATTTCAAATGCCTGATCAATAACTTTCTCACCTTTTTTTTTCTCTTATAAAAAAACACTTTCTGTTGACCTTTCTTAATATTTTTTAACAAATTGCCAATTATCCTGTTGCGGAACATTCGTCTACGAATGTCCCTAAACTGTTGTTTCCTTCTACTATCATGCACAGAGTTATCTCTTGCTCTAGCAGTAACATTTTTGATTGGCCTTTCCTTTCCGTTTAAATTGCTTCTCTTTTTCTGGACTAAAACATTTTCTGTAGTACTACTTTTTTTTCTACAAATGTTTCTTATGAATGTTTTCGTGGTCTTACCCGGTGCTTTCTTGGTGACTTGACAAGTTTTTTTTGTAGAGGACTGCTGCAATATTTGATGGACCTGCTGTCTTTGACGTTTTGTAGCCTTTCTAATTCTATCCTTAGTTGGCATTCTCAAATTTTGAAATGATCTGCAGTTGAATCTGTGGTAAAATATAATAAAAAATGTTATTAACCACTATTACCAAACAGTAAATCAATAACAGTCATCAAAAACTTAACACACTACTTGTTATTTTTACATAGAACAATTTTTAGTGCATTGTCAAAATTAGAAATCATAAATAGTAGCAAAGAAATTGAATGTTTCTACATTTTACCTGTGTTGTTTTATATGTGAATCTGAACTAATTTTATGAGCATATTTTAATATTTTATTGAAGACACTACACATAACCTTTTTTTGAAAGTGTGTTTAATTTTAAATGAAACGGTTTACATTTTTACTTTTCATTTCTTGTTATTTTTAAAAATAAATGTTTATAGTTCCATAGGCTCAAGCAGGTCAGCTTCCCACCCTATGTCATACAATTCTGACAAATCGGCATCCTCATCATATTCTTCATCATCCTCAGGATTTAAATCATCCAAGGGATCTACTTCCACTGACGTTTCAATGACAAATTCAATGATAAGATCGACATCAACTGATTGCTCATTATCACTCATGCTTGATGTTGTCGTTATCTTTAAAAAAAGAGAACAACAATGAGATGTTGCAGAGTAAGGCACAAATCACAGAGACTATAATAGTAAAATTGTTTAACAAGAGTATCATTTTGCAGCTATCATTTAGCCATGTCCAGCGATGCTGAAGAGGTGAGGCCTATGTCCAAGTTTTCAGTAAACAGGACTCATCTCTTCTTAACCTTGGATAAGCCTCACCGACTCTGTGTCCCCTGCACATACTTAAATGTAAAGGGGCAGATTTATGTTAACTGGCACATCCCCAGGGATGCACCAGTTAACGTGCACCGCTGCTCTGCCACCCATGGTGTGCCGCATTTACAATGTGGAGCACCATTGAGTAAAAACAGCACAGAAGCGTCACGCATATGTGCCGCAAAAGCAACACATTGCACGAGTCACGTCGTAAACATGACATGTCTACTGCAATGCACAGGAGGAAGCCACACATTGCATGGTGCTTCACTCCTTATGCCTGTTTCAAACAGCCATAAGGATTTGATTCAGCAATGCTATAAAGCTGACTCAGTGAAATCTTCTAAATTTCACTGTGTTAGTTTTACAGGGCTTTCATGCAAATGAATGCCCACCCTGCAACAAAACATCTATATGAAACCTGACGCAGGTTTCATGTGGCGCAGGACTTTACAGCATAACACATCTGCCTAGATGCATCAAGTTGTAAATATATCACAACATAGCAAATCTTTTGCTCCGCCGCTGCATCACAAAAGTGACGCACAGCGGCGCAAAAGAGGCACACACCTATCATAAATCTGTCCCTAACATGTTAAATGATTGATTCAGGATGACATTAAGGTGTGGCCCATCCAGAGGTTTGTTTAAGGTGAGGCCTACTCAGGGTTGCAGATTAAATTTACGCTTGTTGAAGAGTACAGAGGAGATAATACATGTGAAGGCCTACCAATGAAGTAAGTCATGTCCACTTCACTCTTGAACAAAGGCCAGACCTCTTCTGTGTCCGTGGACAGACCTAAACCTCATCTGCACAATGTCATTTGTAAACTTAGGAAACACAGGTGATGTAATTGAAAAATGTGGAGTTTCTTTTCATCATTTCACAATCACATCACCTGTGTTTCCTTTGCTTAGGTATCTCATAGTGCAGATGGACTCTAGCATATCAAAGAGTACACATAAGTTGAGCAGTGTATACAACAATTTTGACATTTACAGAAGATTCAGCTACTTATCTTGTCGTGTATTTCTATAGGTTCTGAATCAGTCCCCCTATTCCTGACCCTATTCTGGTTAAACTAACTATCAAGTTAACTAACAGTCAGCCCATGAGGCAAGAAAACCCCCATGATGCAGATACCGTTATCTGACGCAGTCACACTACGGCACAGGAACGTGTTATCTGATTAGGTCATAACGCTTGAGATCTAATTAGACAAGCGACATTCCTCCAGCCCCTGATAAGGCATACGACGTTCTCATAACAAATCAAACCTATGACAACCTGGATAATCCGTGCGGCCATTGTTTTGATTTCACAGAGAACTTTTGCAAAAGAATGTGCTAACGAGCAAGTCGTATGACATCTTTATTGACGTACCTATGTCCATCCTTACGTCAATCTCGGCACCTTTAAGGTATAAATATTGCCGACCTTGCCCTATGCAAACACACGCGTGGTGACAAGACGGAGCAGCCATACTTGCCGAAGCCGAGAGCAGAAGCAGACCCCGCTGGCAGCAGCCCCGCCTTCCTGACGCGCTGAGAGACGCGCTGCTATCTCAAGCCGAGAGACCCAGCACCGGCGCTTTCGGGCAGCCCTCGCAGGCAGCCTGGAATATCGAGAGCAGAGAAAGAGATACTATTCCTCATCCATCCTAAATTCCAGGTACAGAACTGAATAACCCCTCACAGAGAATTCTTTAGTTATTCACTTGGCAAAAACAAACTTAACTTAAACTGTAACTTTCTATTCCCGCCCACGCATTAGACTTAGGTCAGGTACACGGGGTAGGCGTATTTAGAAACACCAGTTGAGTACGTTTAGTCAAATGTATATGTGTATGTAAATATATTTTAATCATTTTAAACATCATATGGCTCAGAAACCATATCAATGTTTTTACAGTATTATTTTATACTATTGCTTTTAATGTATGCACTTTACTTAACTATAAGTATTGCAATAATATCGATCCATTTCTCATGTATGAGAAAAGAGACTGATCAATAAATAACACCTTTTTATTGAACACGCCCGTCTCTTCCTTTTCTCTACATTCTGATGAGACTAAGAATGCACGTACTGACTGAGTAAAATAATTGCCTTGTGCTCACACGACTCTTGAGATTGACTCTTGATTAGGGGAGAGCAAAGTTGTCATGTTCTATGGTTGTCAGAAACTAAATCCCTTCTTGTCTAATCAGGGAAGTTAATCCTTCCTTGAACATTCGAGAAAGTTTCTAGCGAACTCTGAGCTTAGCTGGCAAACCCAAAAATTAAGTCTAGTATCGACAGTAGTAGACCTAGTTAACGTCTGGCCTAGGCCTTTACTGCTGTAGGTACTATTCCAATGCGCAGAGCCTATTGGGAAGATAGGAACTACACTACATGGCGCCCAACGCGTTTGGAAAGGGCGATAAAACTAACGTAAGACATTTAGAGTAACTCAGTCGTGCTTTCTCACTCAGACCCCTTTTCCCAAATACTCCAAAGACGTCTGGAGTGGGTGAAAGGTTATATCCTCCAAAACCTCGCAGGAGGGAACTCCTATGTATGGTTCTTGGTCAAGTCAACGTTGAAGGATAAACAGTTCCAAAATATTGTGCATCTAATCTTTGTTCCATAAAGAAACCTGATCTGCAAACAAACATAATACCATCCTGTCTGTAAAATGGCAGAGAGTGATGATGAAAGAGAGGCAGTTAGATTAGCAACTGAACTCGCAGATGCTGATGCTACCATGCAAGCAGCAGACCCGAATATAACACTCATTCCGGTCATTAAAAGGAGATCTATAACCTTAAAACTTATAGAAAATGGACTGACACCTAGAGGTGGCACAGTCATATTCGTAATTGAGGCACACGAATATCGGCAGACAGAGGTATACTATTCATGGATACATTTTCCAGCAGCAAATGCTGTAACAAAGTACTTACACTATTACAAAGTAGAGGAACCTCCTGAAACATACACTCCTTTCGAGGAGGTGGAAGTACCACTCAAATTCCAAGAGCATTTGCTCTTATTTGATGGCGCCCTAAAACATAACAATCACATTACAAGGCTCGGTCCTTTAGGAAGACCAGGAGCAACGTGGCCGGTCTTAGCCGGATACACACCACATCCAGACATCGAAAGAATGCCTGCAGCAGAGCTGTTAATACAGCTAAAACAACTACTAAAAATTCATAGACAATTAGTTCAGTATGTAATGCGGACTTCAACAATTCAGCCAGCGATTAAACTTCCACAGCTGACCCCTCACCAGGGGAACACAAATAAAATCACACCACAGAACATCCAATCCTGCCTAGGTAAAGTTCCAGCTAAACGGGAACAAATACCATTCTGGTTGGCACAGAAAATTACCCAAATAGAGGCGGTGTTTCCTGACACCACCCCATTAGAAAAACACAGGATTCTGACTATATGTCTCCCAATGGGAATCGCACCACACATTGAGGACTGTGACACTTGGGGTACAGTCTTTGCTTCCATCTACACAAAAACGCACGGTGTTCCATCCATTTCGGTAATACCAGATGTGCTTAAACAAATTCAAGATGAATACGGTCCAGAACCTGCTTTAACTCTTGGTATGAAATTACTGAAAGACTTCAAGCAGGTCTCGGCTATATTACTAGCCAACATAAAAGGTGAAGCAGCAAACGTGGCGATCCGCCAGAGGTTAAAAGAGACAGATATAGCTGACCAACCAGCTGAAATAGCCAGAATCATAGAAAAATCCTATGAAGAACTAGGCAGAGATAGTCTAGGTGGAATACCAGTAAAACCGCAACTGACTACAAGTCCAGAAAAAATATTTTTTAATAATAATAATTCACCAAAAAAGAACTGGGATGGAAACAAACAATCCAATCCTAAAGAAAAGAAATTCCAGTCCAGAGGAAGGTCTCCGAGGCGAAGAGAGAAATCTCCAAACCAAAGACAGAGGTCACCGCAGAGTGACCCCTCTGGGAATAGATATAACCTTAGAAATAGGGATAATATTAAAAAACCTGATAGATATCCAGACATTGATACACGTCCCTCTCAATCTTTTCAGAATTCCTCGCAGAAATCGGAAAGAAGAGGACGATCAGAAGAGCACGCCAAGTCCAAAGACAAGGAACCTGCTCAGCTAAAAAAGAAATTACAATTTCCAAAAAAGAAGGTAGCCAGTATCAAGGTAGTTAACAATGCCGAGAATACTGAGGACACAACTGAAAAACGGAGAGTGGGCTCAGACAATGCTAGACAGCGCAGCAGAGGTGAGCATAGCTCGCAAAGTCCTTATGAATCATCTGGAGACAGTGGACACGAATGAATACCTTCAAGTGGAAACTGCAGACACCAGAGTTAGCAAGCCCCACAAGATATACGAGATAACATTACGTATAGAGGGAGATAAGACTAGGAAAATAAGGGGACTATTTTGGGATAACCTCTCCAAAGGCTATGACATCCTTCTAGCTGAAAAAGACTGGCCACCAGAGTTTGTCAGGGAGTGCCCTCATGGCGAAGAAGTAATTATGCCTGCCTTCTCGAATCAAATCCCGATTCATAAAAAATATACACTTGCTAGAAAGTGGGCAGTGGCCTTAGCACCTGCTTTATATAAAAATCATGTAGGATGGGATGAGGACTCCCCTCCTCACAAAATCCAGTTAAAATCACAACCTACTGCACAAAGGCAGTACCCAATTAAGCAAGAAGCTAAAAAACAGGTAAATGAAATACTAGATCAGCTAGAATACCAGGGGGTGATTGAAACTTGCACCTCACAAATGAACAATCCTTTGTTTCCGGTCTCCAAACCAGACAATTCATATCGTCTAGTTTTGGATTACCGACACCTTAACACATGTTGCAAAACCTTTGCAGTGCAAAACTCACACAGTGCTGCACTAATGAATAACATAGTGCGCAAAAAATACAAAACAACCTTGGACATCTCCAATGGATTCTTTTGTCAAAACATAGCACCAGAGAGCAGATATTTAACTGCATCCTCAGTAAATGGCACTCAAAAACAATTCTGTCGGTTAGCCCAGGGGTACAAGAACAGCCCGGGGGTATTCTCAGCGAGAGTAACAGAATTACTACAACTATATGATGATGAAGCATTATCTTATGTCGATGACATTTACTTAACAGATGATGACTTGGATACTCACTTGAAAAGAGTGAACACCATAATACTTGGGTTCGCTGCAGAGGGTTACAAATTTAACTTCAAAAAGTCCAGAATTGCCCATCTAAAAATTCTATACGAAGGATATGAATTATCAAGTATAGCCTGGTTGACAATTTTTTAAGAACTAGAAGAATTAAAAAATCTAAAATATGAAAAGACGTATCCTCTGCCAATCGACATTCTGCCTCTACGACATTACGCCTGTGTAATCTATACAGACGGACATGCTCAACCCTCCGTTTGGGGAGAACAAGCATACAACCCCACATGTGAGATTACAAAAGAAGTGTGGCGCGGAGGTAAACTAAGACCTCTATTAACAAAATCACACTCAGTAGAAACTAATTCAGAAAAACAAACTGAAATAATAGCTTTGAAAATGGCGCTAGATAATGCGGATCGCGAATTCCCGACACTTATAGTGTCAGATTCATATTACTGCGTCAAAGCATATAACAAGGATTTGCAGACATGGATTCAGAACGGTTACAAAGATGACACAGATGCACCAATAAAGCAGAAACTGCTCTGGGAACAAGTAGCTCTTTTGAAAAAAGAACTACCAAAGACTCACGTGACACACTCACTGAGTCATCAGCGTGATGGCGTTCACGTTGTGGGGAATTCATTGGCTGAAACAGCCGCAGCGGCAGCCACTAAACCGGCTCCCGTAGATCGAAAAAAGCGTACATTAAAATACATTGACGGTGAAACAATGCTGGCGGTGAAAACGTCATCAAAAGGCGACTGCTCAGCGTTACCGATCAACTATCCACTCAATTATACATACATAATCGATGCAAACTCCGTCCCTTTTGCTCGAATCCCTGGAGTGGGGGATAGAGTGATTCCAAACATGGACAGGAGAAACTTGTTAATCGCAGACGCACACATGGGCGAGGGTCACAGACACCTTAAATTAAAAGATTCTCTGGAAGAATTACAATCACGGTACTGGTGGCCAGGCATGAGCCTGCACTACACCATGTTTGTAAAAAACTGCCCAAACTGCAACAGAGATCGCAGTGGGGAGAGAAGCAGTTTAATACCTCGTCGTATCAAGGCAGATAATATTACCAGCAAAAAGAATGGCTTGCGATTAACATATACAGGCTAGTTTCCACTTATAATGTAGATCACCAGCACTCGGCTGACGTCCGGACTATTATACAAGATTTGCGAGTCTAAATGGCATATACGCTAAGAGCATGCTACGTTCGACCATTGTTTTCACTCAGGCAATCCAGCCTGGGGGGGAAACATGGCCAAATGAGCACAGCCCAGCGGGAATCTTCTCACTTCCTTCCTGAGGGTACGGGATGGTGTAAAGAAAAAACCAAGGCAGAAAACAATCTATAATGGAAAGGATATTAGGTTCGGGAGCTGGGTGGGTCAAACATCTAATAAGTGTCCAACGTAGTCTAAATAACTTGCCAAGAAATTCTCTGAAGGGATTCAGTCCGTACGAATTATTATTCGGAACTAGGATGTTGATCTCTGACCTTGATAGTCAGACTTCAGTGGTAATAGAAAAAAACCTTTGATGTCAAAGACCGTTTGGCTATTTTGCAGGACTTAAACAAAACAAGAAAAGACCTGAGCAACATACAGTTGAAACAACAGCCAACGACCACTGAAGAATCACCACCTGTCCCAGCAAGACCTGTCTGGATTCCAAAAGTCGGGGATCTAGTCAGGGAGAAGATCGCGGTAAAGAAGGAATTTGGGCCTTCTAACAGAAAAGCAGTTCCTGTCTTGTCTGTCAACGGGACAAGATCAGTTGTACTACCGCCACTTGCTGGAAAAAAGGAGAACCGAGTTGTATCCATCGACCTGGTAAAACCACAACATGTGGCCGATAACAAACAGTAGGCCAAGTGGACTCCCAATAAGTAGCAGAACACCAAGGTTTGCTACCAGTACAGAGGTCCTAACAAAGAGGCTCATCACATTCGAAACGCCTACAGAAGAACAACAAGGACTATGCAACAATGCAATAGAACTCAGACCTCTGAAAACCCAAATAAAGACATTTAGCAGAGACACACCAATCTATACTGAAGTACCAAGTGAAAATGCAAAAAACAAAAATCCTGAACCAATTGGAACAATTGACAGAACTGCATCTGGTTACTTCATCAACTTCGATGATTCCTCTGACGGCTTCAGTGAATCAAAGACACAGCCATCATCAAAATCCTTTAAAGACAAAGCGAAGGAACTTTTGAAACATCTGAAAGAAACATATCTGATTTCTCCATGGATTGAATTTTGGGTGGGTTTTGGTGCATTTATCCTCATACTTTGGCTCATCATGGTATTTACTTTGGGACGCTTCATTGAGGGAAAATATGCTAAAATGGACACAGCAAGTCAGAACATCAACTTGGTCCTCAAACCACACACATCTTCACACGTCGAGAAAAGAGAACTTTCTCCAGAACTTTCTTCAGCCAACTTCACAGCCAATCCGATACCTGGTGGGGTAGCCTGGGACAACACTGACTATGAAATTTATGGTCCGGTCGAGATCCTGAAATATCCACACCAAATCAAGATCTCTTTGAGTGACTTTGCAAAACCAAACTCATTTGCTGATGATTGGGACTTCGAAAGCATTAACAATATGATGTCTGACTTAGTAATGTCTGCTAAATTTACAAAACATGATTATTTGCAAGGTTCTACAAATTATGATAGTATGTATTGCTATAACCATTATGGTAACCATTTTTTGCATAAATCGGCACAACCTAGAAATGTTTTAAATTATAATCAATGGGAACATTGTGCTACACCTCCAAAAGGAAGCTCTAGAACCGTATATGACAAATATTCATATTTTTCAGGTTTTAACATAAGTAATGCTGAAACATTTTATTTTAAATTGTCAAACAAGACAGGGATGAAAACCATGATAACCAACACAAAATTGATATATTCAGACTCATTCTTTGAACAAATGAATACTTTTGGATTTGATTATTGGGACAAAAATGTTGATTTGAAAAGTGTTTGGGGTACAAAAGAATGGCAAGTACAGGGTTTAGAAGCTTTGTTTAGAGCCTGCATGATCCCAGAACAAATGATATTTTTAAATGACACTGTTCAACAAACCACCTGTCTTGGCTTAGCCAAAATCAAAGATTTAATTAAACCGTCTATTCCAAAGCCAACAATGTTTAGCAATAGCTCTGATACAGATGAAGAGATAGACGTAAACCATATACTTAACCAAAACAGAACACATCCTGATTGGAAACAATGGTTGATCTGGCCCACAGATACAAATAACTGTCAAGATAGATTCCTGAATAAAACACAGGGTTTCAAAATGACCAGGCCAGACCCTAGATATCCCCAAAGACATCACCCAGGGATAATAACAACCTACAGTGTGGGCAAATTATGCCTTCAATGGCTACAGACTTCCACACTGCCTGAAATTAAGCAACACCTAACTTTACTTACTGATGGTGCTGACTTGCGTGATTTCATACTGGGACCACGCAAACAGCGTCAAAAGCGTTTCATAGCAGCCTCTGTATATGCAGCATACAATGAGGCCTGGAAGGTTACTCAAATTGAAACAGCAGAAAGAATACGGGAAATTGACCGTATCAATTTGGAAAAATCACTATCTGTAGTGGACAATGGGTTAATGACTCTGTCCTCCAGAATTTTTTCATTGGACAGCATTGTGTCTTCAGCAATCGATATATTATCGCAAGACTTACTGTTATTACAACATGGTCAGTCACAATTGCGTTCCATTGTACAGCTTGGCTGGACGTTACAAAATCTGCGTTCAGGCTATGTGCCTTGGCGTTTAATCAACACAACGTCACTATTCCAAATCTTTAACCTTACTGATAGACAAATCGGTATGGCGCAAAAGGGTGCTGATTATACAATCTTGAGCATTGAAAAACTAGAAAGATTACCAATGACAATGTCAGAACGACCTGTCAGTGAATGGATAATCCACGGAATCATAAATATTCCAATCTCAACCTTCAGGTTTCAATACTGCCAAAAATATATACAGGCTGGCATGTACGAGAAATTGGGAAAGGGGTACCTTAAAACAACTTGGAACCTGCCCTATTCACATGCATGTGTCAGTAATAAAGGACAGAAAGTGTTTCTTAGTGGCAACAATTGTGCTATGTCACTAAGCGGCATGCTTCTGTGTAACGGAATTAGTTTGCATGGAGCCTGTGAAGGGAATTCATACAACCTTTCATGTCACCAGCAAGGCGCACCTGCAACTGAAATAGAACCATTCTTTCAAAGACTCTATAATGGGAGTTACATTCTTATTGTAGACCGCAGATGTTGCAGTCTTATGCCCGGGACTCCTTATCTAATAACTACAACGGCGAAGGTCAAGGGCTGTGGACGTTCTTTATTCCCCAGCTCCTTTCCAGACAGGGAGGCAAGGGCATGGCCCAGTTTGAAAATTACTTCTATTCGAATAGACACTTTAAGCAGAATGAAAACAGTGCTTCTTCAGACGCCTACAAGGCTCACGTCATCAAAAGAAACGTATGATCTACAAGTCGCAAGGACGACTGCAGAGATACATACATTATTATCAACTAATTCCCCCGTACATTTCGCGGAAATCCTAAGCGAAATCTTAAATATTTCTGATACCACTGGGGTCTCATAGGTATTTAAGACAGTATTTTCGATGGCATTAACACCATTCAAAGCCATACTGGGTATTTTTCCAGATTTCGTCCATTCGATTTTTGGCGGACTTCCCCTGATCCTGGGACTAATTGCAGGAATCCTATTCCTAGTCCTTATTTTTCGTTATGGCAACCCATGTCACAGATCAAACTCTCGCGACAATGGAAGATACGATCCGAGCCATTGGATACCGGGACCGGATATCAAAAATCCTGGGACTCTCCCGGCTTAGAGACCTGAACATGACTTGGTTTCTATCATTTCGACCAATGTGGCCAAGGTGTGTTTTACCTGTACTAAGGTGTCTGCTATGCGGAGAAGAATGCGTGTTAGACACCTGTCTGACGCTACAATCGGATGCGCCAGTGGATGCAGATACACTGTTGGTTCCTACCAAGGTTCACGCTTTGTGCTGCCCTCAAAGGCTGCCAATCCTGATGACGGCATTCCTGGAATCTTCACCACTGCGATTGAAGAGTAGTGAAGTTCAAGATGAAAGCAGCATCGAACAGGTACGACCTTCTGTCAGCAATGCGAATCAGAAAGTCAATGCAGACAATCATGCGCACGAATGCATGGTTACCCCTATTTCCGACTTAGTGGAACTTTCCCATGAAGCTGTTGACAGTTTTTTCGAAAGCCTGAATGATATGATGTTCTCTCCGGAACAGAAATAGAGACTTTTGAGTAAACTCGCACACGGCGTTCCCTGAATTCGGCCTTCAACTTTTAAAAATAAAGTCACATGAACAATTACAATCCAGTTCACGGACAGCAATTTTTTCAGCAAGCCCCTAAAATATTTTTCTTCCTATATTTTTCCCGGGACACTGATCTTCTGCTTAAAGTAAGAAACTATTCCTAGAGAACTAAGATTTCTATTTTTAGATACTTTATATAGACTTTAGCTGCCCGCTGGGATGTTCACAAATATTTTATTATGTGATGAAATGGTCTCGAACTTCCTTTCTGTATAGCCATATTGAGAGCCATTTCATGTGTATTTCTCATATACCAATAAGCAATAATGCATAAAAATGCGTGTTTACTTTTGCATTTAATTCATAGCTTAAGTGCATACAATATATATGACTGCAATTTTTCAGTATATTTGAAAATTTCGAAATGCATTTATGTATTTTGGGGTGGTAAGGTATACACTATACTCTATAGTATGTTGTACTATGTTATACTATGCATAGATTAGTAGATATGACCATAGTTAGCGTGGAGTGGGTGTCGTGTATTTCTATAGGTTCTGAATCAGTCCCCCTATTCCTGACCCTATTCTGGTTAAACTAACTATCAAGTTAACTAACAGTCAGCCCATGAGGCAAGAAAACCCCCATGATGCAGATACCGTTATCTGACGCAGTCACACTACGGCACAGGAACGTGTTATCTGATTAGGTCATAACGCTTGAGATCTAATTAGACAAGCGACATTCCTCCAGCCCCTGATAAGGCATACGACGTTCTCATAACAAATCAAACCTATGACAACCTGGATAATCCGTGCGGCCATTGTTTTGATTTCACAGAGAACTTTTGCAAAAGAATGTGCTAACGAGCAAGTCGTATGACATCTTTATTGACGTACCTATGTCCATCCTTACGTCAATCTCGGCACCTTTAAGGTATAAATATTGCCGACCTTGCCCTATGCAAACACACGCGTGGTGACAAGACGGAGCAGCCATACTTGCCGAAGCCGAGAGCAGAAGCAGACCCCGCTGGCAGCAGCCCCGCCTTCCTGACGCGCTGAGAGACGCGCTGCTATCTCAAGCCGAGAGACCCAGCACCGGCGCTTTCGGGCAGCCCTCGCAGGCAGCCTGGAATATCGAGAGCAGAGAAAGAGATACTATTCCTCATCCATCCTAAATTCCAGGTACAGAACTGAATAACCCCTCACAGAGAATTCTTTAGTTATTCACTTGGCAAAAACAAACTTAACTTAAACTGTAACTTTCTATTCCCGCCCACGCATTAGACTTAGGTCAGGTACACGGGGTAGGCGTATTTAGAAACACCAGTTGAGTACGTTTAGTCAAATGTATATGTGTATGTAAATATATTTTAATCATTTTAAACATCATATGGCTCAGAAACGGTATACACCCATTACAACACATTTTTTACAACGCACTACCATTACAACGGAACTTTTACAACGCAAATACCATTACAACGCATTTATTTACAACGCATGTTTTTACAACGCAGGTACTTTTACAACGCATACCATTACAACGTAAGTATTGGTAAGTATATAATTATATTTAAAATGTTATATGTTAGGTTTTTTTTAAAGGGGTATTTTTAGGGTTCAGGGTCAGTTTTGGGTTTTTGGGGAAAGGGGTATTTTTAGGGTTGAGGGTCAGTTTTGGGTTTTTGGGTAAAGGGGTATTTTTAGGGTTCAGGGTCAGTTTTCAGTTTTTGGGTAAAGGGGTATTTTTAGGGTTCAGGGTCAGTTTTCAGTTTTTGGGTAAAGGGGTATTTTTAGGGTTCAGGGTCAGTTTTCAGTTTTTGGGTAAAGGGGTATTTTTAGGGTTCAGGGTCAGTTTTCAGTTTTTGGGTAAAGGGGTATTTTTAGGGTTCAGGGTCAGTTTTCAGTTTTTGGGTAAAAGGGGTATTTTTAGGGTTCAGGGTCAGTTTTCAGTTTTTGGGTAAAGGGGTATTTTTAGGGTTCAGGGTCAGTTTTGGGTTTTTGGGTAAAGGGGTATTTTTAGGGTTCAGGGTCAGTTTTCAGTTTTTGGGTAAAGGGGTATTTTTAGGGTTCAGGGTCAGTTTTCAGTTTTTGGGTAAAGGGGTATTTTTAGGGTTTAGGGTCAGTTTTCAGTTTTTGGGTAAAGGGGTATTTTTAGGGTTCAGGGTCAGTTTTGGGTTTTTGGGTAAAGGGGTATTTTTAGGGTTCAGGGTCAGTTTTCAGTTTTTGGGTAAAGGGGTATTTTTAGGGTTCAGGGTCAGTTTTCAGTTTTTGGGTAAAGGGGTATTTTTAGGGTTTAGGGTCAGTTTTCAGTTTTTGGGTAAAGGGGTATTTTTTGGGTTCAGGGTCAGTTTTGGGTTTTTAGGGGTACAGGGGTACAGGGTAAAAATAAAATAAAATTAAATTTAAATTAAATTAATTAAATGAAATTAAATTAAATTAAATACAATTATATTATATTATATTAATTTTATATAATATACAATTAAAAAATATATATATACTTACCAATGCTTACGTTGTAATGGTATGCGTTGTAAAGGTACCTGCGTTGTAAAAAATAAGCGTTGTAAATACATGCGTGGTAATAGTATTAGCGTTGTAAAAGTCCCGTTGTAACGGTATGCGTTGTAAAAATATGCGTTTTAACGTCATATATCCCTCAGAAACCATATCAATGTTTTTACAGTATTATTTTATACTATTGCTTTTAATGTATGCACTTTACTTAACTATAAGTATTGCAATAATATCGATCCATTTCTCATGTATGAGAAAAGAGACTGATCAATAAATAACACCTTTTTATTGAACACACCCGTCTCTTCCTTTTCTCTACATTCTGATGAGACTAAGAATGCACGTACTGACTGAGTAAAATAATTGCCTTGTGCTCACACGACTCTTGAGATTGACTCTTGATTAGGGGAGAGCAAAGTTGTCATGTTCTATGGTTGTCAGAAACTAAATCCCTTCTTGTCTAATCAGGGAAGTTAATCCTTCCTTGAACATTCGAGAAAGTTTCTAGCGAACTCTGAGCTTAGCTGGCAAACCCAAAAATTAAGTCTAGTATCGACAGTAGTAGACCTAGTTAACGTCTGGCCTAGGCCTTTACTGCTGTAGGTACTATTCCAATGCGCAGAGCCTATTGGGAAGATAGGAACTACACTACATGGCGCCCAACGCGTTTGGAAAGGGCGATAAAACTAACGTAAGACATTTAGAGTAACTCAGTCGTGCTTTCTCACTCAGACCCCTTTTCCCAAATACTCCAAAGACGTCTGGAGTGGGTGAAAGGTTATATCCTCCAAAACCTCGCAGGAGGGAACTCCTATGTATGGTTCTTGGTCAAGTCAACGTTGAAGGATAAACAGTTCCAAAATATTGTGCATCTAATCTTTGTTCCATAAAGAAACCTGATCTGCAAACAAACATAATACCATCCTGTCTGTAAAATGGCAGAGAGTGATGATGAAAGAGAGGCAGTTAGATTAGCAACTGAACTCGCAGATGCTGATGCTACCATGCAAGCAGCAGACCCGAATATAACACTCATTCCGGTCATTAAAAGGAGATCTATAACCTTAAAACTTATAGAAAATGGACTGACACCTAGAGGTGGCACAGTCATATTCGTAATTGAGGCACACGAATATCGGCAGACAGATGTATACTATTCATGGATACATTTTCCAGCAGCAAATGCTGTAACAAAGTACTTCCACTATTACAAAGTAGAGGAACCTCCTGAAACATACACTCCTTTCGAGGAGGTGGAAGTACCACTCAAATTCCAAGAGCATTTGCTCTTATTTGATGGCGCCCTAAAACATAACAATCACATTACAAGGCTCGGTCCTTTAGGAAGACCAGGAGCAACGTGGCCGGTCTTAGCCGGATACACACCACATCCAGACATCGAAAGAATGCCTGCAGCAGAGCTGTTAATACAGCTAAAACAACTACTAAAAATTCATAGACAATTAGTTCAGTATGTAATGCGGACTTCAACAATTCAGCCAGCGATTAAACTTCCACAGCTGACCCCTCACCAGGGGAACACAAATAAAATCACACCACAGAACATCCAATCCTGCCTAGGTAAAGTTCCAGCTAAACGGGAACAAATACCATTCTGGTTGGCACAGAAAATTACCCAAATAGAGGCGGTGTTTCCTGACACCACCCCATTAGAAAAACACAGGATTCTGACTATATGTCTCCCAATGGGAATCGCACCACACATTGAGGACTGTGACACTTGGGGTACAGTCTTTGCTTCCATCTACACAAAAACGCACGGTGTTCCATCCATTTCGGTAATACCAGATGTGCTTAAACAAATTCAAGATGAATACGGTCCAGAACCTGCTTTAACTCTTGGTATGAAATTACTGAAAGACTTCAAGCAGGTCTCGGCTATATTACTAGCCAACATAAAAGGTGAAGCAGCAAACGTGGCGATCCGCCAGAGGTTAAAAGAGACAGATATAGCTGACCAACCAGCTGAAATAGCCAGAATCATAGAAAAATCCTATGAAGAACTAGGCAGAGATAGTCTAGGTGGAATACCAGTAAAACCGCAACTGACTACAAGTCCAGAAAAAATATTTTTTAATAATAATAATTCACCAAAAAAGAACTGGGATGGAAACAAACAATCCAATCCTAAAGAAAAGAAATTCCAGTCCAGAGGAAGGTCTCCGAGGCGAAGAGAGAAATCTCCAAACCAAAGACAGAGGTCACCGCAGAGTGACCCCTCTGGGAATAGATATAACCTTAGAAATAGGGATAATATTAAAAAACCTGATAGATATCAAGACATTGATACACGTCCCTCTCAATCTTTTCAGAATTCCTCGCAGAAATCGGAAAGAAGAGGACGATCAGAAGAGCACGCCAAGTCCAAAGACAAGGAACCTGCTCAGCTAAAAAAGAAATTACAATTTCCAAAAAAGAAGGTAGCCAGTATCAAGGTAGTTAACAATGCCGAGAATACTGAGGACACAACTGAAAAACGGAGAGTGGGCTCAGACAATGCTAGACAGCGCAGCAGAGGTGAGCATAGCTCGCAAAGTCCTTATGAATCATCTGGAGACAGTGGACACGAATGAATACCTTCAAGTGGAAACTGCAGACACCAGAGTTAGCAAGCCCCACAAGATATACGAGATAACATTACGTATAGAGGGAGATAAGACTAGGAAAATAAGGGGACTATTTTGGGATAACCTCTCCAAAGGCTATGACATCCTTCTAGCTGAAAAAGACTGGCCACCAGAGTTTGTCAGGGAGTGCCCTCATGGCGAAGAAGTAATTATGCCTGCCTTCTCGAATCAAATCCCGATTCATAAAAAATATACACTTGCTAGAAAGTGGGCAGTGGCCTTAGCACCTGCTTTATATAAAAATCATGTAGGATGGGATGAGGACTCCCCTCCTCACAAAATCCAGTTAAAATCACAACCTACTGCACAAAGGCAGTACCCAATTAAGCAAGAAGCTAAAAAACAGGTAAATGAAATACTAAAGTAAAGTAAAGTAAAGTCCACATTTGTAAAGCGCACAATCACCCGTAAGGGTCTCTAGGCGCTGGGGGGCCGTCGGGAAGATTAAGCGAGCTATTGCCCAGAGTCACATGGTGCTGGGCTAACCTGCCGCCGGAGCCGGGGATCGAACCGTGGTCCCCAGATTCCAGCGTCAGTCGCCCTGGCCGCGGCGCCACACCTCTTCCAGAGGTGTGGCGCCGCGGTAGATCAGCTAGAATACCAGGGGGTGATTGAAACTTGCACCTCACAAATGAACAATCCTTTGTTTCCGGTCTCCAAACCAGACAATTCATATCGTCTAGTTTTGGATTACCGACACCTTAACACATGTTGCAAAACCTTTGCAGTGCAAAACTCACACAGTGCTGCACTAATGAATAACATAGTGCGCAAAAAATACAAAACAACCTTGGACATCTCCAATGGATTCTTTTGTCAAAACATAGCACCAGAGAGCAGATATTTAACTGCATCCTCAGTAAATGGCACTCAAAAACAATTCTGTCGGTTAGCCCAGGGGTACAAGAACAGCCCGGGGGTATTCTCAGCGAGAGTAACAGAATTACTACAACTATATGATGATGAAGCATTATCTTATGTCGATGACATTTACTTAACAGATGATGACTTGGATACTCACTTGAAAAGAGTGAACACCATAATACTTGGGTTCGCTGCAGAGGGTTACAAATTTAACTTCAAAAAGTCCAGAATTGCCCATCTAAAAATTCTATACGAAGGATATGAATTATCAAGTATAGCCTGGTTGACAATTTTTTAAGAACTAGAAGAATTAAAAAATCTAAAATATGAAAAGACGTATCCTCTGCCAATCGACATTCTGCCTCTACGACATTACGCCTGTGTAATCTATACAGACGGACATGCTCAACCCTCCGTTTGGGGAGAACAAGCATACAACCCCACATGTGAGATTACAAAAGAAGTGTGGCGCGGAGGTAAACTAAGACCTCTATTAACAAAATCACACTCAGTAGAAACTAATTCAGAAAAACAAACTGAAATAATAGCTTTGAAAATGGCGCTAGATAATGCGGATCGCGAATTCCCGACACTTATAGTGTCAGATTCATATTACTGCGTCAAAGCATATAACAAGGATTTGCAGACATGGATTCAGAACGGTTACAAAGATGACACAGATGCACCAATAAAGCAGAAACTGCTCTGGGAACAAGTAGCTCTTTTGAAAAAAGAACTACCAAAGACTCACGTGACATACTCACTGAGTCATCAGCGTGATGGCGTTCACGTTGTGGGGAATTCATTGGCTGAAACAGCCGCAGCGGCAGCCACTAAACCGGCTCCCGTAGATCGAAAAAAGCGTACATTAAAATACATTGACGGTGAAACAATGCTGGCGGTGAAAACGTCATCAAAAGGCGACTGCTCAGCGTTACCGATCAACTATCCACTCAATTATACATACATAATCGATGCAAACTCCGTCCCTTTTGCTCGAATCCCTGGAGTGGGGGATAGAGTGATTCCAAACATGGACAGGAGAAACTTGTTAATCGCAGACGCACACATGGGCGAGGGTCACAGACACCTTAAATTAAAAGATTCTCTGGAAGAATTACAATCACGGTACTGGTGGCCAGGCATGAGCCTGCACTACACCATGTTTGTAAAAAACTGCCCAAACTGCAACAGAGATCGCAGTGGGGAGAGAAGCAGTTTAATACCTCGTCGTATCAAGGCAGATAATATTACCAGCAAAAAGAATGGCTTGCGATTAACATATACAGGCTAGTTTCCACTTATAATGTAGATCACCAGCACTCGGCTGACGTCCGGACTATTATACAAGATTTGCGAGTCTAAATGGCATATACGCTAAGAGCATGCTACGTTCGACCATTGTTTTCACTCAGGCAATCCAGCCTGGGGGGGAAACATGGCCAAATGAGCACAGCCCAGCGGGAATCTTCTCACTTCCTTCCTGAGGGTACGGGATGGTGTAAAGAAAAAACCAAGGCAGAAAACAATCTATAATGGAAAGGATATTAGGTTCGGGAGCTGGGTGGGTCAAACATCTAATAAGTGTCCAACGTAGTCTAAATAACTTGCCAAGAAATTCTCTGAAGGGATTCAGTCCGTACGAATTATTATTCGGAACTAGGATGTTGATCTCTGACCTTGATAGTCAGACTTCAGTGGTAATAGAAAAAAACCTTTGATGTCAAAGACCGTTTGGCTATTTTGCAGGACTTAAACAAAACAAGAAAAGACCTGAGCAACATACAGTTGAAACAACAGCTAACGACCACTGAAGAATCACCACCTGTCCCAGCAAGACCTGTCTGGATTCCAAAAGTCGGGGATCTAGTCAGGGAGAAGATCGCGGTAAAGAAGGAATTTGGGCCTTCTAACAGAAAAGCAGTTCCTGTCTTGTCTGTCAACGGGACAAGATCAGTTGTACTACCGCCACTTGCTGGAAAAAAGGAGAACCGAGTTGTATCCATCGACCTGGTAAAACCACAACATGTGGCCGATAACAAACAGTAGGCCAAGTGGACTCCCAATAAGTAGCAGAACACCAAGGTTTGCTACCAGTACAGAGGTCCTAACAAAGAGGCTCATCACATTCGAAACGCCTACAGAAGAACAACAAGGACTATGCAACAATGCAATAGAACTCAGACCTCTGAAAACCCAAATAAAGACATTTAGCAGAGACACACCAATCTATACTGAAGTACCAAGTGAAAATGCAAAAAACAAAAATCCTGAACCAATTGGAACAATTGACAGAACTGCATCTGGTTACTTCATCAACTTCGATGATTCCTCTGACGGCTTCAGTGAATCAAAGACACAGCCATCATCAAAATCCTTTAAAGACAAAGCGAAGGAACTTTTGAAACATCTGAAAGAAACATATCTGATTTCTCCATGGATTGAATTTTGGGTGGGTTTTGGTGCATTTATCCTCATACTTTGGCTCATCATGGTATTTACTTTGGGACGCTTCATTGAGGGAAAATATGCTAAAATGGACACAGCAAGTCAGAACATCAACTTGGTCCTCAAACCACACACATCTTCACACGTCGAGAAAAGAGAACTTTCTCCAGAACTTTCTTCAGCCAACTTCACAGCCAATCCGATACCTGGTGGGGTAGCCTGGGACAACACTGACTATGAAATTTATGGTCCGGTCGAGATCCTGAAATATCCACACCAAATCAAGATCTCTTTGAGTGACTTTGCAAAACCAAACTCATTTGCTGATGATTGGGACTTCGAAAGCATTAACAATATGATGTCTGACTTAGTAATGTCTGCTAAATTTACAAAACATGATTATTTGCAAGGTTCTACAAATTATGATAGTATGTATTGCTATAACCATTATGGTAACCATTTTTTGCATAAATCGGCACAACCTAGAAATGTTTTAAATTATAATCAATGGGAACATTGTGCTACACCTCCAAAAGGAAGCTCTAGAACCGTATATGACAAATATTCATATTTTTCAGGTTTTAACATAAGTAATGCTGAAACATTTTATTTTAAATTGTCAAACAAGACAGGGATGAAAACCATGATAACCAACACAAAATTGATATATTCAGACTCATTCTTTGAACAAATGAATACTTTTGGATTTGATTATTGGGACAAAAATGTTGATTTGAAAAGTGTTTGGGGTACAAAAGAATGGCAAGTACAGGGTTTAGAAGCTTTGTTTAGAGCCTGCATGATCCCAGAACAAATGATATTTTTAAATGACACTGTTCAACAAACCACCTGTCTTGGCTTAGCCAAAATCAAAGATTTAATTAAACCGTCTATTCCAAAGCCAACAATGTTTAGCAATAGCTCTGATACAGATGAAGAGATAGACGTAAACCATATACTTAACCAAAACAGAACACATCCTGATTGGAAACAATGGTTGATCTGGCCCACAGATACAAATAACTGTCAAGATAGATTCCTGAATAAAACACAGGGTTTCAAAATGACCAGGCCAGACCCTAGATATCCCCAAAGACATCACCCAGGGATAATAACAACCTACAGTGTGGGCAAATTATGCCTTCAATGGCTACAGACTTCCACACTGCCTGAAATTAAGCAACACCTAACTTTACTTACTGATGGTGCTGACTTGCGTGATTTCATACTGGGACCACGCAAACAGCGTCAAAAGCGTTTCATAGCAGCCTCTGTATATGCAGCATACAATGAGGCCTGGAAGGTTACTCAAATTGAAACAGCAGAAAGAATACGGGAAATTGACCGTATCAATTTGGAAAAATCACTATCTGTAGTGGACAATGGGTTAATGACTCTGTCCTCCAGAATTTTTTCATTGGACAGCATTGTGTCTTCAGCAATCGATATATTATCGCAAGACTTACTGTTATTACAACATGGTCAGTCACAATTGCGTTCCATTGTACAGCTTGGCTGGACGTTACAAAATCTGCGTTCAGGCTATGTGCCTTGGCGTTTAATCAACACAACATCACTATTCCAAATCTTTAACCTTACTGATAGACAAATCGGTATGGCGCAAAAGGGTGCTGATTATACAATCTTGAGCATTGAAAAACTAGAAAGATTACCAATGACAATGTCAGAACGACCTGTCAGTGAATGGATAATCCACGGAATCATAAATATTCCAATCTCAACCTTCAGGTTTCAATACTGCCAAAAATATATACAGGCTGGCATGTACGAGAAATTGGGAAAGGGGTACCTTAACCACTTGGAAGCTCATCATATTCTGCTGCTGCGCTGGGATTTACAAAAACCCATTATTCATGACGAGCTGGGCTCGTCATGAGCGTGCTGGGAGGCTACTGCATGACGAGCCCAGCTCGTCATGAGCGTCGAAGGGGTTAAAACAACTTGGAACCTGCCCTATTCACATGCATGTGTCAGTAATAAAGGACAGAAAGTGTTTCTTAGTGGCAACAATTGTGCTATGTCACTAAGCGGCATGCTTCTGTGTAACGGAATTAGTTTGCATGGAGCCTGTGAAGGGAATTCATACAACCTTTCATGTCACCAGCAAGGCGCACCTGCAACTGAAATAGAACCATTCTTTCAAAGACTCTATAATGGGAGTTACATTCTTATTGTAGACCGCAGATGTTGCAGTCTTATGCCCGGGACTCCTTATCTAATAACTACAACGGCGAAGGTCAAGGGCTGTGGACGTTCTTTATTCCCCAGCTCCTTTCCAGACAGGGAGGCAAGGGCATGGCCCAGTTTGAAAATTACTTCTATTCGAATAGACACTTTAAGCAGAATGAAAACAGTGCTTCTTCAGACGCCTACAAGGCTCACGTCATCAAAAGAAACGTATGATCTACAAGTCGCAAGGACGACTGCAGAGATACATACATTATTATCAACTAATTCCCCCGTACATTTCGCGGAAATCCTAAGCGAAATCTTAAATATTTCTGATACCACTGGGGTCTCATAGGTATTTAAGACAGTATTTTCGATGGCATTAACACCATTCAAAGCCATACTGGGTATTTTTCCAGATTTCGTCCATTCGATTTTTGGCGGACTTCCCCTGATCCTGGGACTAATTGCAGGAATCCTATTCCTAGTCCTTATTTTTCATTATGGCAACCCATGTCACAGATCAAACTCTCGCGACAATGGAAGATACGATCCTAGCCATTGGATACGATCCTAGCCATTGTACAGCTTGGCTGTACAATACCGTTATCTGACGCAGTCACACTACGGCACAGGAACGTGTTATCTGATTAGGTCATAACGCTTGAGATCTAATTAGACAAGCGACATTCCTCCAGCCCCTGATAAGGCATACGACGTTCTCATAACAAATCAAACCTATGACAACCTGGATAATCCGTGCGGCCATTGTTTTGATTTCACAGAGAACTTTTGCAAAAGAATGTGCTAACGAGCAAGTCGTATGACATCTTTATTGACGTTATCTGACGCAGTCACACTACGGCACAGGAACGTGTTATCTGATTAGGTCATAACGCTTGAGATCTAATTAGACAAGCGACATTCCTCCAGCCCCTGATAAGGCATACGACGTTCTCATAACAAATCAAACCTATGACAACCTGGATAATCCGTGCGGCCATTGTTTTGATTTCACAGAGAACTTTTGCAAAAGAATGTGCTAACGAGCAAGTCGTATGACATCTTTATTGACGTACCTATGTCCATCCTTACGTCAATCTCTGCACCTTTAAGGTATAAATATTGCCGACCTTGCCCTATGCAAACACACGCGTGGTGACAAGACGGAGCAGCCATACTTGCCGAAGCCGAGAGCAGAAGCAGACCCCGCTGGCAGCAGCCCCGCCTTCCTGACGCGCTGAGAGACGCGCTGCTATCTCAAGCCGAGAGACCCAGCACCGGCGCTTTCGGGCAGCCCTCGCAGGCAGCCTGGAATATCGAGAGCAGAGAAAGAGATACTATTCCTCATCCATCCTAAATTCCAGGTACAGAACTGAATAACCCCTCACAGAGAATTCTTTAGTTATTCACTTGGCAAAAACAAACTTAACTTAAACTGTAACTTTCTATTCCCGCCCACGCATTAGACTTAGGTCAGGTACACGGGGTAGGCGTATTTAGAAACACCAGTTGAGTACGTTTAGTCAAATGTATATGTGTATGTAAATATATTTTAATCATTTTAAACATCATATGGCTCAGAAACGGTATACACCCATTACAACGCATTTTTTACAACGCACTACCATTACAACGGAACTTTTACAACGCAAATACCATTACAACGCATTTATTTACAACGCATGTTTTTACAACGCAGGTACTTTTACAACGCATACCATTACAACGTAAGTATTGGTAAGTATATAATTATATTTAAAATGTTATATGTTAGGTTTTTTTTAAAGGGGTATTTTTAGGGTTCAGGGTCAGTTTTGGGTTTTTGGGGAAAGGGGTATTTTTAGGGTTGAGGGTCAGTTTTGGGTTTTTGGGTAAAGGGGTATTTTTAGGGTTCAGGGTCAGTTTTCAGTTTTTGGGTAAAGGGGTATTTTTAGGGTTCAGGGTCAGTTTTCAGTTTTTGGGTAAAGGGGTATTTTTAGGGTTCAGGGTCAGTTTCCAGTTTTTGGGTAAAGGGGTATTTTTAGGGTTCAGGGTCAGTTTTCAGTTTTTGGGTAAAGGGGTATTTTTAGGGTTCAGGGTCAGTTTTCAGTTTTTGGGTAAAAGGGGTATTTTTAGGGTTCAGGGTCAGTTTTCAGTTTTTGGGTAAAGGGGTATTTTTAGGGTTCAGGGTCAGTTTTGGGTTTTTGGGTAAAGGGGTATTTTTAGGGTTCAGGGTCAGTTTTCAGTTTTTGGGTAAAGGGGTATTTTTAGGGTTCAGGGTCAGTTTTCAGTTTTTGGGTAAAGGGGTATTTTTAGGGTTTAGGGTCAGTTTTCAGTTTTTGGGTAAAGGGGTATTTTTAGGGTTCAGGGTCAGTTTTGGGTTTTTGGGTAAAGGGGTATTTTTAGGGTTCAGGGTCAGTTTTCAGTTTTTGGGTAAAGGGGTATTTTTAGGGTTCAGGGTCAGTTTTCAGTTTTTGGGTAAAGGGGTATTTTTAGGTTTTAGGGTCAGTTTTCAGTTTTTGGGTAAAGGGGTATTTTTTGGGTTCAGGGTCAGTTTTGGGTTTTTAGGGGTACAGGGGTACAGGGTAAAAATAAAATAAAATTAAATTTAAATTAAATTAATTAAATGAAATTAAATTAAATTAAATACAATTATATTATATTATATTAATTTTATATAATATACAATTAAAAAATATATATATACTTACCAATACTTACGTTGTAATGGTATGCGTTGTAAAGGTACCTGCGTTGTAAAAAAAAGCGTTGTAAATACATGCGTTGTAATAGTATTAGCGTTGTAAAAGTCCCGTTGTAACGGTATGCGTTGTAAAAATATGCGTTTTAACGTCATATATCCCTCAGAAACCATATCAATGTTTTTACAGTATTATTTTATACTATTGCTTTTAATGTATGCACTTTACTTAACTATAAGTATTGCAATAATATCGATCCATTTCTCATGTATGAGAAAAGAGACTGATCAATAAATAACACCTTTTTATTGAACACACCCGTCTCTTCCTTTTCTCTACATTCTGATGAGACTAAGAATGCACGTACTGACTGAGTAAAATAATTGCCTTGTGCTCACACGACTCTTGAGATTGACTCTTGATTAGGGGAGAGCAAAGTTGTCATGTTCTATGGTTGTCAGAAACTAAATCCCTTCTTGTCTAATCAGGGAAGTTAATCCTTCCTTGAACATTCGAGAAAGTTTCTAGCGAACTCTGAGCTTAGCTGGCAAACCCAAAAATTAAGTCTAGTATCGACAGTAGTAGACCTAGTTAACGTCTGGCCTAGGCCTTTACTGCTGTAGGTACTATTCCAATGCGCAGAGCCTATTGGGAAGATAGGAACTACACTACAATCTTGTTGGAGATGAAATGAGGCCTGTCTTGCAACATGGTGCATGTTTTGCATCACTGCTGCATCGGTTTCATGTGGCACGGGACTTTACAGCATGACACATCTGCCTAGATGCATCAAGTTGTAAATATGTCGCCACATAGCAAATCTTTTGCACCGCCGCTGCGTCACAAAAGTGACGCACAGCGGCGCAAAAGAGGCACACACCTATCATAAATCTGTCCCTAACATTTTAAATGATTGATTCAGGATGACGATAAGGTGTGGCCTATCCAGAGGATTGTTTAAGGTGAGGCCTACTCAGGGTTGCAGATTAAATTTACGCTTGTTGAAGAGTATAGAGGAGATAATACATGTGAAGACCTACCAATGAAGTAAGTCATGTCCACTTCACTCTTGAACAAAGGCCAGACCTCTTCTGTGTCCGTGGACAGACCTAAACCTCATCTGCACAATGTCATTCGTAAACTTAGGAAACACAGGTGATGTAATTGAAAAATGTGGAGTTTCTTTTCCTCATTTCACAATCACATCACCTGTGTTTCCTTTGCTTAGGTATCTCATAGTGCGGATGGACTCTAGCATATGAAAGAGTACACATAAGTTGAGCAGTGTATACAACAATTTTGACATTTACAGAAGATTCAGCTTCTTATCTTGTTGGAGATGAAATGAGGCCTGTCTTGCAACATGATGCATGTTTTACATCACTGCTGCATCGGTTTCATGTGGCACGGGACTTTACAGCATGACACATCTGCCTAGATGCATCAAGTTGTAAATATGTCGCCACATAGCAAATCTTTTGCACCGCCGCTGCGTGACAAAAGTGACGCACAGTGATGCAAAAGAGGCATACATGGCTATGTAAGTTAAATAATCAAAATCTAAATTTGCCAAGCACACATGGGTGTGTATTTACAAGAACCTTCCACCACGAGGAAATGTCTTTAATTAAAATGGGAGAAATAACATCAAAGAGACTCAAATGCCTTTTAAATGTACCCCAAGCAACCTATGAAACTCTAGCAGTACATATCAAGAAACCTAATTGATTTCAGAAATCGTTTTTAAACACATCATCTAAATCAATGATATACCTACATTCAAGGGGAAATGACTTAAAATGGCCTAAGACACATGAAAGCGTTTTTTTAAGGTCCTTGCACCATTTTTGGGTCACTTTTAACATGGCTATGTTAGTCAAAGAATTAAAATCTAAATTTGCCAAGCACAGATGGGGGCGTATTTACAAGGACCTTGCACCACGGGGAAAGGTCTTTAATTAAAGTGAGAAAAATAACATCAGAGAGACTCAAATGCCTTTTAAATATACCCCAAGCAACTTATGAAACTCTAGCACTACATATCAAGTAAACTAATTGATTTCAAAAATCGTTTTTAAACACATCATCTAAATCAATTATATACCTACATTCAAGGGGAAATGACTTAAAATGGCCTAAGACACATGAAAGCGTTTTTTAAGGCCCTTGCACCATTTCTGGGTCACTTTTAACATGGCTATGTTAGTCAAAGAATTACAATCTAAATTTGCCAAGCACAGATGGGGACATATTTACAAGGACCTTGCTCCACGGGGAAAGGTCTTAAATTAAAATGGGAAAAATAACATCAGAGAGACTCAAATGCCTTATAAATATGCCCCAAGCAACCTATGAAACTCTAGCACTACATATCAAGTAAACTAATTGATTTCAAAAATCGTTTTTAAACACATCATCTAAATCAATTATATACCTACATTCAAGGGGAAATGACTTAAAATGGCCTAAGACACATGAATATTTAACAACAAGGGGTGGTGATGGACAGAGTTTCTGAATTAAGCAGAATACTCTCACCCAGTCAAGAGATCAGGGCTAGATCCAACACCGTTTTTTAGCTCACTGCACCATCCCAGTTCAGAACCTGGCTATATGCAAATTAGTCTGTTCCTGTCCCAGTGCATGATGGGAACAGGGCAAACCAAACTACCAAGCCAATTCTTACACTGGGAAGGAAACAAGCTTCCGGGGACCGGTTTCTGCCATTTCAGGCGTCGTCGGCCCGGCTTGCTTGAATCCTGATGGTGCAATGAGCAAGGGACTCACATCTGAGTATACCCTTCCACGCTTAGGGTGGACAAAATATTTAACAACAAGGGGTGGTGATGGACAGAGTTTCTGAATTAAGCAGAATACTCTCACCCAGTCAAGAGATCAGGGCTAGATCCAACACCGTTTTTTAGCTCACTGCACCATCCCAGTTCAGAACCTGGCTATATGCAAATTAGTCTGTTCCTGTCCCAGTGCATGATGGGAACAGGGCAAACCAAACTACCAAGCCAATTCTTACACTGGGAAGGAAACAAGCTTCCGGGGACCGGTTTCTGCCATTTCAGGCGTCGTCGGCCCGGCTTGCTTGAATCCTGATGGTGCAATGAGCAAGGGACTCACATCTGAGTATACCCTTCCACGCTTAGGGTGGACAAAATATTTAACAACAAGGGGTGGTGATGGACAGAGTTTCTGAATTAAGCAGAATACTCTCACCCAGTCAAGAGATCAGGCTAGATCCAACACCGTTTTTTAGCTCACTGCACCATCCCAGTTCAGAACCTGGCTATATGCAAATTAGTATGTTCCTGTCCCAGTGCATGATGGGAACAGGGCAAACCAAACTACCAAGCCAATTCTTACACTGGGAAGGAAACAAGCTTCCGGGGACCGGTTTCTGCCATTTCAGGCGTCGTCGGCCCGGCTTGCTTGAATCCTGATGGTGCAATGAGCAAGGGACTCACATCTGAGTATACCCTTCCACGCTTAGGGTGGACAAAATATTTAACAACAAGGCCCCAAGCAACCTATGAAGCTCTAGCAGTACATATCAAGAAACCTAATTGTTTTCAAAAAACGATTTTAAACACATCATATAAATCAATTATATACCTACATTCATCGGGAAATGACTTACAATGCCCTAAGACACATGAAAGCGGTTTTTTAAAACCTTTGCACCATTTTTGCATTACTTTTAACATGGCTATGTAACTCAAAGAATTAAAATCTAAATTTGCTAAACACACATGGGGGCGTATTTACAAGGATCTTGCACCACGGGGAAAGGTCTTAAATTAAAATGGGAACAATAATATCAGAGAGACTCAAAGGCCTAAAAACGTTTTTAAACACATCATCTAAATCAATTATATACCTTCATTCATCGGGAAATGACTTAAAATGCCCTAAGACACATGAAAGCGTTTTTTTAAGGGTCACTTTTAACATGGCTATGTAACTCAAAGAAACAAAATCTATTTGTAAAACACTTGACACAAAGCAACATTTTAAATACAGAACTTTCTTCATAATTTTCTCCCTAAAGCATACTATTGTCTATCTAAATTAAATGAATCTTTTCTCACCTTAGCAAATACTTTATGATTTTCAAAACAGTCTCAGAAACACACCAATTTGTCTTCAGCAGAGCAAAAGGTATGCACTCCAGAGTCTGCAGCTATGAAAAGCACAGAAATGCTGTAACTCATCACACATATCTCTCATGTCACCCAATCAAAACTCTTCCCTCACTTTTTTCAAATCAACACCCTTCCCCCCTCTGCCCCCTCTGCCTTTTTTGCATAGCAACCACCTCCTGAAAGACCTCTGATGTTTGCAAGTTCACACAACAATGTTTCAATTGAACTCTGAACCCTCAGTGCACCTGCATATCCAGTGCAATCTTTCATTAAATGATTTTTTCTTGACCATTCAAATTACATCTTTCAAAGAACTCATCCATGCACCCTAACTTTCTGTTTTCAGCAATCAAAATCCACCAATCACTGCTACTGCTTCCTTAACACAGAAACTCCACAGTTTTTTTCATTTTAAACTCTTATTTTTCCAACTGCCATTTCATTGCCACACTTCATCTGACTGCAGCAGAACCTTCTCTCACCATGTTTTCTGTCAGGATTGTTGGACATAGTTACATCTACTGGGCTCAAAGGTATGCTGAGTACAGAAATTTACCTAACCTCAATTTACAAGATGTGGAAATTAAGTGGTTTGGCCACAGAGGATTAAAATGTCACCAATTGATACCATTGGTGAAAACCTTTATGCATTTGCCTAAACCTGACCTGTTAATTTTGCACTGTGGAGGTAATGACTTGGGCACTTTGACTGGTGTAGGTCTGGAAATGCTTTTAAAGGACACCTTTGAGCAATTGATGGCACTTTTTCCTCAAACTGCCTTGGTATATTCAAATATATGCCAAAGACAGAAATGGAGGTGGTCGAACCAATTTTGTCCACAAATTGAGAAATCGAGGAAGCATGTAAACAAATCTGTTTCAGCTTACATGAGAGACCATGGAATGGGCTCCATGTCCAACAATAACTTGCGTTACTACATGCAAGATATCTACAGAGGAGATGGAGTTGACTTCTCAGATGAAGGGAACAGAGTTTTCATTCTGAATTTAAAACTGTGCATTGGTACCTATTTATAAGTACCTAAATGTACCATAAACCCAAAAGCTCTTCTCAGAGCTACCCTACATCTGATCACTCACAATTATTATTTTACTCTAACTTTTTTTCACTAATTTTCAACAAAGTACGCTCCCCGGAGCGCTACCCGGTACGCGAACCGGAAGCTAACCTCGCAAACTTTTTTTAAAAAATTTTTTTTTTCGCACATATGGGCCTCCTCAGCCATCCTCAGAAAACCTAGGGGGTCAAAATACGTCTACCGTGTCCCCTTCTACCCATTCTGAACATTATTTGCCCTCCATCTTGTATCTTAATTCGACCGAAACACAAAATGGTGGACTCCCGTAACGCTGCAGGTTTGCGTACCGGGGCGCTCCCCGGAAGCGCTCCATTAAAAAAGGTGGGAAAGTAATTTACAGGAGAAACCCTGGAGACACTTTCACCAAATATAGATTTGCTCATACTACATACCAATCCCTACCATTTTCACAAATTTGGTTGGAATTCCATTTAGCCATTTAGCCTGTAGACCTCTCTAAATACCCTGAGGTAAATTACTTCACAAAACACATCTGAAGTGTTGGAATTGACAACCAATGAAAATGTTACTTTCTTTTCCATATTTTTTTTACCTGACATTTGATTGGTTATGTACCTGAATATAAAGGAAGAGAAGGAAACACAGCCATTTTGACTACTACTTCCTGGTATACATTTCAATAGGATTTTCACTAATAACTTCAACTTCTTTTTAAAGGTAAGTTGTTATTTTAAAAACTGAAGTATATTGTGCACTTTAAGTTAATATGGTAAACTTTTTCTGATAGTTATATACTATCCCTCTGTAGTAGTTATAGATTTAGATGGACTTCTCTGTTATAGTTATGGATGGAGTTAGGCTTGTCTTTTATAATTATGAATTTACTTACGTTAAATCACATACACTTTTTTATATTCCTACTTCCACTCTGATACTATACACTGCCCAAAGATAAATTCACTGTTAAAAACTGCCTATCTAAAATTAATCCCAACAGTGCCCTATCTCTACTAATATATATTTTTTTAATGCAAATTTCAAGCAAAATGGAAGGCGAACAGAAAGTGTCATTTGAAATTGTCCTTGCAGAGACCAACCAAGAAATCATTGATCCAAATGACATTGAATTTATGGATGAAACTTGGGACCAAGAACTACTGCAATGTGTGCAATCAGTAGATGTCCTCCTTGAAAATGAGGACATTTTACACACTCAAACATTACAAGCTATGTTCAATGAAAATAACGACATTTCAGACAGTGAAATGGTAGACATTTTATTAAATTTTGAAACACAATCACAATAATAAATAATTGTTTAAAAAATAAATAAATAAAAAAAAATCAACAAAACAAACAATCAATTAACATACAATATTTGAAAAGTCTATCATTCTTTTTTCCTTATAGTACGCTCCCCGGGCCGCTTCCCGGTTCGCGAACCGGGCGCTCCCCACGCAAAAAACCCCCCAAAAAATGTATTTCTTTTTTTGCCCCGCGGGGCCCTTTTAAAGCCTCCACATCAAACCTAGGGGGTCAGGGAGGATCTACTATGCCCCCTTATGGTCATTTCCCACTTTGTTTTGGCCTCCTCTTGTCTCTCGATCCTACCAAGAGACAAGATGGCGGCCGCTCCGGACTGTTTAGAATGTTGACAGACACCGGAGAGCCAATCAGCTTCGCTTCGCGAAGTTCCGTTACGCGTCAAGTACGCGAACCGGGGCGCTGCCCGGAGCGCTGTTACAGATATATATATTTTTTTTAACCTTAATTTCTCAAAATCCACTGGAGCACATATATTGAGACCTAGCAAAGGCACATCGGGCTAACAGTCCCTACAATTTTGCCAAGTTTCGTGCAAATCCATTCAGCCGTTCGGGCTAAAAGTGAGGCCAACCGCCCTATGGAAATTAACATGGGAAAAATGCGTTTTGGGACCCCCCTTTTTTCTCGGCCCCCCCTTGACGAACCCCCCCCAAATTTTTAGTGGCTGCTCAGAAACAAATTGTTCCATTTTCCTGAAAATTTCAGCCAATTCCGTCCACAAACGCCAAAGTTATTACACATAGAATTTTCAAAAATCCCATAGGAAAAAAATCCTAACTATATATACCTACTGGCGACCGCCAGTAGGTAATATATATATATATATATATATATGTTTTTTTTTTTTTTTTTTTTTTTTTTTTTTTGAGGCACGGTTTCCAATCACCGCCGTTGCTCCACTGCTTCCCGGGTGCCAGAGACGCCAGCGTTTGGTGAGACGCTTCAATATTGCTGCACGCTTTTCGTATCCCGAAAAAGAAAGGCCGGCACGCTGGTATCCGATTGCAAAATTTTTTAATCACCAAACCCCCCTAACCCCTTACAGACGCGTTTCGCCTTCACAGGCTTCGTCAGTGTAACATTACTGTGTGGTAAGAATCACCATTTTAAAGACCTGGGTTATCCACCTGCTTCATCAACATAGACAAAGGACATCTTTTTTTAAATGCATTGTGGTCGCCATTTTGTAGTGTGCAAATAGTATTGCTTTGCTTGCTCTATCATGGTGATTAGTATAAAAAAGTGCATAGTGCTCAATTTAAAAACAAGTAACATTGTTTCAATAAATCAATACTTTTTTTACATTCATTCAGTTAGTGCAGTAACTAGGATTGGGATACATTTTGGGTGTTTTTTTTAAATAAAAAACCAATTTTTCCCCCAAGTCATCCTCTTTGTATTATTTCGCCCTGAATGGGCGTTCAATTAAACAGTGCAAAATCAACAGTACAAACCCAAAATTACAAGGCATTGGATGTCAAAAAAGGAAGGAAGTACAGATGTTATTCAGTTCTAATTCTTTGATTATGGTTTCCTTCCCATTACTGACTCCATCATGCTCACAAGTGAACCCAAAGTTCTTCATTGTTATTCAAACCCCAGGGAGCTATCGTTTTTAAATTAATGATGTGTTTTGATTCTAAGATGCGTAGGGCTTTTTCCCTATCACCTCCCCGTTCTGATTTGGGGACCTGATCCATGCAATAGTAGCTTAATTTCTCCCACTTGCTCTGATGGTGTGAGGCAAAGTGGCGGGCTACCGGATACGCTTTGTCCTTATTGGTAATAGCCCGCATGTGTTCAAGGACCCTGAGTTTCGCGGGTTTGATGGTACTACCAATATATCGTAGTTTGCACGGACAGGTTAGACAGTACACCGTGTACTCCGAGTTGCAATTAAGCAACTGTTTTATTTTCAAATTGGGTTTGTTCTCGCCTGTGCGATTTGGGTATTCAGATGTTTTTTCACTAAATTTGCATGCCTTGCATTTTAAACAAGGGAAGAACCCCACCGCTTTCGAAATCTGGACAGGTTTAATCACTGGTTTAAAGTGGCTGTGGACCAGATGATCCGCCAAAGACGGACATCTTTTATATGTGATTAACGGTCTTGGCGGCAGATTTCCCTTAAGGATTCTGTCAGAGGTTAGTAAATGCCAGTGTTTACGAAAAATATTCGTTATTTCGCCTGATTTCGTATTGAATTCCGTAATCATACGGATCTCATCAGGTGCCTCAGTTTTTAATTTAGGAACTAGGAGATCCCTCCTGTTAGCTGTAGAGGCTTTCACACTGGCCTGGGACAGGATATTCCTATTGTATCCCCTCTCCTCAAATCTGTTTTTCGCCTCAGCAGCAGCAAGAGCATAGTCTTGAGTAAGAGAACAATTTCTCTTAAGGCGTAAGAATTCGCCATATGGTACATTTTTTATTAAGCTTTTTGGATGGTATGACTTAGCATGCAAGACTGCATTCCCTGCAGTGGGCTTTCTGTACAATCTGGTGTTTAAGATGTTATTATGTACAAATACCTCCAGATCTAAATAGTTAATACAGTTGGTGCTGATGGTGCTAGTAAACTTTAAATTAAGCGTATTAGTATTTAGGTGGGAAATGTACTCTTCTGCTGATTGGCGATCTCCCTGCCAAATTATAAAGAGGTCGTCGATATACCTCGTCCACATAAGTATCTTATCCGTCCACTGCCGATTTGAGTCGTTCCAGGCTTCGTGCTTCTCCCACCATCCTACGAAAAGATTCGCATAGCTGGGGGAGAAGCACGAACCCATGGAAGTACCTCTTTTTTGATTGTACAGTGTCCCGTCAAACAGAAAGATGTTGTTATACAGGCAAAACCTGATCATGGACAATATCATTGCACTGTGGGTATTAAAATGCTCCTGTTTGGTGTCCAGAAACCATTTAACAGCACACAGACCTTGTTCGTGATTAATACAGGTATAAAGGTTAACCACATCCAGTGTGATCAACAACATTCCTGATTCCCAAGTAACATTGTCCATGATATTTAAAAAGTCTTGAGTGTCCTTCAGATAAGATGGAAGGCTTCTTACAAAAGGTGACAGATAGGAGTCCACAAATCTGGAAGTATTTTCTAGCAGGCTTCCTATGGAGGACACTATTGGACGCCCAGGAGGTCTTTTGGCATGTTTGTGCACCTTTGGTAGGTGGTAGAACGTTGGTACTATAGGTGCATCACATTTTAAAAAGAGGTATTCGTCCATTGATAACATTCCCTCTTTTTGCCAGTCATCTAGCATCTCATGAAACGTTATAATGCTCCTGTTGTATTCCATCCTCGATATCGGAGTGTAACATTCTTTGTCCTTTAATTGTCTGTGAGCTTCCGTTAGATAATGCTCTCGGTCAAATATCACGATGTTACCACCTTTATCGGATGGTTTAATTTCAATTGAAGTGTCCTCTTTTAGAGATCTAATAGCTTGCCATTCTTTTTTCGTTATATTTGATCTTTCATGGTTTACCTTATTTCTTGTTCCAGAAGCCATTTTATCAAGATCCTCTAGTACAGCTTCGTTGAAGAGATCAATTGCATCGAAATTAGTGATGGGTAATTTTTTTGATTTATTTTTCAGGTGACTAGGGTCACGTTTTTGTGCAATGTCATCTTGCAAAGAATTGTCTCCAGGAGTCGAGTTCAGGGAAATCTGCCGCCAAGACCGTTAATCACATATAAAAGATGTCCGTCTTTGGCGGATCATCTGGTCCACAGCCACTTTAAACCAGTGATTAAACCTGTCCAGATTTCGAAAGCGGTGGGGTTCTTCCCTTGTTTAAAATGCAAGGCATGCAAATTTAGTGAAAAAACATCTGAATACCCAAATCGCACAGGCGAGAACAAACCCAATTTGAAAATAAAACAGTTGCTTAATTGCAACTCGGAGTACACGGTGTACTGTCTAACCTGTCCGTGCAAACTACGATATATTGGTAGTACCATCAAACCCGCGAAACTCAGGGTCCTTGAACACATGCGGGCTATTACCAATAAGGACAAAGCGTATCCGGTAGCCCGCCACTTTGCCTCACACCATCAGAGCAAGTGGGAGAAATTAAGCTACTATTGCATGGATCAGGTCCCCAAATCAGAACGGGGAGGTGATAGGGAAAAAGCCCTACGCATCTTAGAATCAAAACACATCATTAATTTAAAAACGATAGCTCCCTGGGGTTTGAATAACAATGAAGAACTTTGGGTTCACTTGTGAGCATGATGGAGTCAGTAATGGGAAGGAAACCATAATCAAAGAATTAGAACTGAATAACATCTGTACTTCCTTCCTTTTTTGACATCCAATGCCTTGTAATTTTGGGTTTGTACTGTTGATTTTGCACTGTTTAATTGAACGCCCATTCAGGGCGAAATAATACAAAGAGGATGACTTGGGGGAAAAATTGGTTTTTTATTTAAAAAAAACACCCAAAATGTATCCCAATCCTAGTTACTGCACTAACTGAATGAATGTAAAAAAAGTATTGATTTATTGAAACAATGTTACTTGTTTTTAAATTGAGCACTATGCACTTTTTTATACTAATCACCATGATAGAGCAAGCAAAGCAATACTATTTGCACACTACAAAATGGCGACCACAATGCATTTAAAAAAAGATGTCCTTTGTCTATGTTGATGAAGCAGGTGGATAACCCAGGTCTTTAAAATGGTGATTCTTACCACACAGTAATGTTACACTGACGAAGCCTGTGAAGGCGAAACGCGTCTGTAAGGGGTTAGGGGGGTTTGGTGATTAAAAAATTTTGCAATCGGATACCAGCGTGCCGGCCTTTCTTTTTCGGGATACGAAAAGCGTGCAGCAATATATATATATGTGTGTGTGTGTATTTACATATATGTGTGTATTTATATATATATATGTGTGTATTTGTAAATATATGAATAGATATATTTGGGGACACGGAGCTCCGATTCACGGAGTTTCAATGTGGAGGCATCCATGAAGGATTGACAAGCCCTATGTGCGTTTGGAGGCCCATTGATGGGCTTGAAAGAGCTCAGACAGCGGCACATAACTGGGGCACACACTACAGGACCCACAAACCAGCGCAGACTCATTTGAGTCGCCCATTGGAGGGCTCATATTTTTAAGTGGGAGGTGTGGCCTCTCCAACAGGTGGGAACCTTGGAGCTTTGATTTATACCCGGCCTCCCAGCCGCGGGAGATGCACCACCCAGAAATTTGGGGCCACGGAGCTCCGATTCACGGAGTTTCAATGAGGAGGCATCCATGAAGGATTGACAAGCCGGATGTGTGCGTGGAGGCCCATTGATGGGCTTGAAACAGCTCAGACAGCAGCACATAACTAGGGCACACACTACAGGACCCACAAACCATCGCAGACTCATTTGAGTCGCCCATTGGAGGGCTCATATTTTTAAGTGGGAGGTGTGGCCTCTATGCCAAAATGACTGTCGCGCCGCTGAAGAGTGCAAGTAGCACGAAACGAGTCCGGCGTGAATCGACAGGCATGCTGTGGACTGGATCCGCCCGCCGATCCGGCTTTTACCTCACGAAGGTTGCTGCAGTGGATGTCAGAGTGCGTCTCCAACAGGTGGGAACCTTGGAGCTTTGATTTATACGCGGCCTCCCAGCCGCGGGAGATGCACCACCCGGAAATTTGGGGTCACGGAGTTTCAGTGTGGAGGCATCCATGAAGGATTGACAAGCCGGATGTGCGCTTGGAGGCCCATTGATGGGCTTGAAACAGCTCAGACAGCGGCACATAACTGGGGCACACACTACAGGACCCACAAACCAGTGCAGACTCATTTGAGTCGCCCATTGGAGGGCTCATATTTTTAAGTGGGAGGTGTGGCCTCTATGCCAAAATGACTGTCGCGCCGCTGAAGAGTGCAAGTAGCAAGAAACGTGTCCGGCGTGAATCGACAGGCATGCTGTGGACTGGATCCGCTTGCCGATCCAGCTTTTACCTCATGAAGGTTGCTGCAGTGGATGTCAGAGTGCGTCTCCAACAGGTGGGAACCTTGGAGCTTTGATTTATACGCGGCCTCCCAGCCGCGGGAGATGCACCACCCGGAAATTTGGGGCCACGGACCTCCGATTCACGGAGTTTCAATGTGGAGGCATCCATGAAGGATTGACAAGCTGGATGTGAGCGTGGAGCCCCATTGATGGGCTTGAAACAGCTCAGACAGCGGCACTAAGCATGGGCGTAAAATCCATTCCGCTCGCGGATTTTTCGGATTTTCGGCAAATTCGCAATCCGCGAACGCTCGCGAATTTGTCGAAAATCCGTGAATTCGCTCGCGGCGGATTTTTTGCTTGTTGATACAATATTGCGGCGCGCGGCGTGGTGCACGGCGTTCACTTTCCGTCATTTAGCGTTTGCCGAGTTGTTTTTTTCGATCATATTTAGCGAGTGCTGCGCCATTTTGGATCTTGCTGCGGGATCCCGCGGGAGTTTGGCGCCCGCGAATACGTAATCGCGGCTTGCCACCTTGCACAGCACGCCTCGCGAGAGTTCGCAATTGCGAACACGTAGTTGCGGCGGACAGGAACAATCTCGCACTCGCGAAATAGAGATTTTGCAATTCTGCACAAGAAATTCACCAGCAAACAGGATAAACCTTCAGAAAATGATAATTTTTATCAGAATCACTCCTCAGGTTGACATTTGCATGGCCTTTTTTTTTTGCAAGGAGTCCATTTTTGGGGGGGGGGAGGAAGGAAGTGCCCCACAGTCTCCAACTTCCTGTTCCTGTCCAGCAGGCTCCTCCCAGTGCTTTCTTCATGTGCTGGTCACTTTCATTTGGACCTTGACCTGGAAGGATTACTTTTTGTGGGTGCTGCTGGATATTTGGATTTGAGGCCTTTTCGACTTTCTTTGGATCACTTTTGGATTAGAAATCAACTTTCACAAGTAAGTTTGTTTGGGGCATTACAGTTGTTGCAACTACAATTTTGGAACTTTTTCAGAATATTAAATACAATATATTGTGGGTAGCCACAGTATCCAGTAGGACCAGGGTTGGTTATGGGTGCATGATACAACTGTTTTGTTGAATTTAAACACCATTGAGGCCATGGATGGGCTGGGATTGTGCTGATTATTGTTGTTTTTGTCGTTTTTTTGGGGCTGCTGGTGGGGCCCTTTGCCCAGGGGTGGTGAGTGTTGCATGGGCCTAGTCTTTCTGTGGGGTGTCTTCTTGAATTTAAACATCATTGAGGCCATGGATGGGCTGGAATTGTGCTGATTTTTGTGTTTTTTGTTGTTTTTTGGGGCTGCTGGTGTGGCCTTTTGCCCAGGGGTAGTGGTGCATGGACTGAGTGTGCCTGTGGTGTGGTCTCACTCTCTTTAATGTAAACATCCTGGATGGCATTGGATTGTGGTGATTTTTGGGTGTTTTTCTGTTTTTATGGGGTGTACTGTTGATGTGGACTGGCCATGTGGGTGGTGGTGGTGGCCATCTTGAGTGCTGGCTGGTACAGGCAACATGTTCTTGGGGTGCAAGGGGCCATTTTGAAGAGAGGCAGTGTCTGAGGCCTGCACTTATTTTGTCTACTTTTCATCCATTATGCCCAGGGGTAGTGAGTGTTGCATGGGCCTAGTCTTTCTGTGGGGTGTCCTCTTGAATTTAAACACCATTGAGGCCATGGATGGGCTGGGATTGTGCTGAATTTTGTGGTTTTTGTCGTTTTTTGGGGCTGCTGGTGGGGCCCTTTGCCCAGGGGTGGTGAGTGTTGCATGGGCCTAGTCTTTCTGTGGGGTGTCCTCTTGAATTTAAACATCATTGAGGCCATGGATGGGCTGGGATTGTGCTGTTTTTTGTGTTTTGTGTCGCGTTTTGGGGCTGCTGGTGTGGCCTTTTGCCCAGGGGTAGTGGTGCATGGACTGAGTGTGCCTGTGGGGTCTCACTCTCTTTAATGTAAACATCCTGGATGGCATTGGATTGTGGTGATTTTTGGGTGTTTTTCTGTTTTTTTGGGGTGTACTGTTGATGTGGACTGGCCATGTGGGTGGTGGTGGTGGCCATCTTGAGTGCTGGCTGGTACAGGCAACATGTGCTTGGGGTGCAAGGGGCCATTTTGAAGAGAGGCAGTGTCTGAGGCCTGCACTTATTTTGCCTACTTTTCATCCATTATGCCCAGGGGTAGTGAGTGTTGCATGGGCCTAGTCTTTCTGTGGGGTGTCTTCTTGAATTTAAACACCATTGAGGCCATGGATGGGCTGGGATTGTGCTGAATTTTGTGGTTTTTGTCGTTTTTTGGGGCTGCTGGTGGGGCCCTTTGCCCAGGGGTGGTGAGTGTTGCATGGGCCTAGTCTTTCTGTAGGGTGTCTTCTTGAATTTAAACATCATTGAGGCCATGGATGGGCTGGGATTGTGCTGATTTTTGTGTTTTTTGTTGTTTTTTGGGGCTGCTGGTGTGGCCTTTTGCCCAGGGGTAGTGGTGCATGGACTGAGTGTGCCTGTGGTGTGGTCTCACTCTCTTTAATGTAAACATCCTGGATGGCATTGGATTGTGGGGATTTTTGGGTGTTTTTCTGGTTTTTTTGGGGTGTACTGTTGATGTGGACTGGCCATGTGGGTGGTGGTGGTGGCCATCTTGAGTGCTGGCTGGTACAGGCAACATGTGCTTGGGGTGCAAGGGGCCATTTTGAAGAGAGGCAGTGTCTGAGGCCTGCACTTTTTTTGCCTACTTTTCATCCATTATGCCCAGGGGTAGTGAGTGTTGCATGGGCATAGTCTTTCTGTGGGGTGTCTTCTGGAATTTAAACACCATTGAGTCCATGGATGGGCTGGGATTGTGCTGAATTTTGTGGTTTTTGTCGTTTTTTGGGGCTGCTGGTGGGGCCCTTTGCCCAGGGGTGGTGAGTGTTGCATGGGCCTAGTCTTTCTGTGGGGTGTCCTCTTGAATTGAAACACCATTGAGGCCATGGATGGGCTGGGATTGTGCTGTTTTTTGTGTGTTTTGTCGTTTTTTGGGGCTGCTGGTGTGGCCTTTTGCCCAGGGGTAGTGGTGCATGGACTGCGTGTGCCTGTGGGGTCTCACTCTCTTTAATGTAAACATCCTGGATGGCATTGGATTGTGGTGATTTTTGGGTGTTTTTCTGTTTTTTGGGGTGTACTGTTGATGTGGACTGGCCATGTGGGTGGTGGTGGTGGCCATCTTGAGTGCTGGCTGGTACAGGCAACATGTGCTTGGGGTGCAAGGGGCCATTTTGAAGAGAGGCAGTGTCTGAGGCCTGCACTTATTTTGCCTACTTTTCATCCATTATGCCCAGGGGTAGTGAGTGTTGCATGGGCCTAGTCTTTCTGTGGGGTGTCCTCTTGAATTTAAACACCATTGAGGCCATGGATGGGCTGGGATTGTGCTGAATTTTGTGGTTTTTGTCGTTTTTTGGGGCTGCTGGTAGGGCCCTTTGCCCAGGGGTGGTGAGTGTTGCATGGGCCTAGTCTTTCTGTGGGGTGTCCTCTTGAATTTAAACACCATTGAGGCCATGGATGGGCTGGGATTGTGCTGTTTTTTGTGTTTTTTGTGTTTTTTGTCGTTTTTTGGGGCTGCTGGTGTGGCCTTTTGCCCAGGGGTAGTGGTGCATGGACTGAGTGTGCCTGTGGGGTCTCACTCTCTTTAATGTAAACATCCTGGATGGCATTGGATTGTGGTGATTTTTGGGTGTTTTTCAGTTTTTTTGGGGTGTACTGTTGATGTGGACTGGCCATGTGGGTGGTGGTGGTGGCCATCTTGAGTGCTGGCTGGTAAAGGCAACATGTGCTTGGGGTGCAAGGGGCCATTTTGAAGAGTGGCAGTGTCTGAGGCCTGCACTTATTTTGCCTACTTTTCATCCATTATGCCCAGGGGTAGTGAGTGTTGCATGGGCCTAGTCTTTCTGTGTGGTGTGGTGTCTTGAATGTAAACATCATGGATGGCATGGGATTGTGCTGATTTTTCTGTGTTTTTCCATTTTTTGGGGTGTATAACTGAACTGATGTTCCTCTGTCTTCCATTGCTTTTAGGTGCACAAGACTCAAGAGAACCACCAGTGCCAGGAAGAAGTCCTGCAGCGGTGTGTGTGTGCAGCATAACGGCACGCGGCGTCACGTCTGGACACAGACAACTCTGCAACTCGTGCAACTGCTGCCTGCTGTTCTGACCTGCTCTGAAGAAGATGGCCCCAAAAAAAGTTCCCCGTAGCTCCTCTAGCAAGAAAGTTGCCAGTAAGGAGCAGAAGAAGCAAGTTACCAAGGAGACTGGTGTGCCGGCCGCCCCTTTTTTTGGGAGGAAAAAAAAAAGTACGCCTGCAGCAGCAGCGGGATCTGCTGGGGACCAAGCTGGGAGGAGCACCCCCGCTACATTGGGCTCAGTGCCACCACCACCACCACGCCAACTTAAGTCCAAGCCCTTGACTGCTGCAGAGGCAGTTAGTCTAGTTGTTCAATCACCATCGACCAGTGATGTTAGCTAATCGCAAGAAAGTAGCAGCAATGTCCCTCAATCAACACAGGTTGTTGTAACTCATCTGACGAGTGTTGAACAACCACAGCCGCAACAAAAACCACATGTGCAAGTACAAGCCCAAGTACATGTGGAAGGAGAGGCGGCGCAAGGAGATGCGCAAGCAGAGGTGCATGGAGGGTCACAAGTGCCCACAATAGTTGTTCCTCCCGAAGTAGGGGCACATCAGGAAATCGACAATCAAGGCGAGGTATCATTTGAGGAAGACACTCCTCCTGATGATCATTCATTGTCTTCCACACCCCTAGCAAGGAAGAGATCAAGGGTGGTGTCTACATCTTCTTCAAGCACACCTCCTTCTGATGATACGGATCAAAATTGGGAACCAGCACCACTGCCGTCTGAGAGTGAGGCACACCATGATCTGACAAAGGTAGTTAAGCGTAAAAGGAAGCTCGTCCAAAGTCTCAGAGTTATGGAGTGTGATGATGAGGCTCAACAAGAAGTGGCGGATACTGCTGCTGATGAACACTCTGACAACGACGACCCAGTCATCATAAAGGTCACTGCAGCCCCAGCGGGCATGCAGCAAACAGACATTTTGACCCTAGCCCGAAAAGCTGCTGAGCGTGATGATGATGATGTTGTCGACGAGGAGGCAGTGGAAAAACCACAATCATTGGAGTTAAGTAGTACACCAACTTGTACCGCTTCCATATTTCTTTCTCACAAGAAGGGACCTCCATCCACCTCGACCTTAATTAGTGGCGGTGAAAGTGCACAACGTACAAAAGTTGGGCAATCCAGATACTCCACTTCATCTGGCATTAGCAGCATGACCACCACCACCAGTACCGCCGCCTCCCCCAGGCCCCACAGACACTTCAAGTCCCCAGTTTGGGACTTCTTTACTGTTTGCCCAAAAAGGGAAAAGTTCGCCATTTGTACCCTTTGTAAGGTTGGAGTTAGTCGTGGTAAGTTAGGTACCAACTATGGTACCGGAGGCCAGAGAGATCATCTTGAGAGACAGCACGCTGTCCTATGGTTTGCGCACCTAAAGGCGATCAAGGAAGCCCGAATTGGAAGTCAAGAAAACGTTGATGTTTCATCTGATGATGACGAGGAGGAAGAAGACGTGTCAAACACTTCACTTACACCCAGTACCCCTGTCAGCAGCACACCCCATGTGAGGCACACTAAGAGTGTTGGAGCGAGTGAGACACCAACGCGAAAAAGTTCACCAGCGAGCATAATTGGGTCAACGAAGTCATTATCATCCCGTAAATGCTTGGTCCAGGGCAACATTAGAACCATGTTTTGTTCAGACGCGCCATATGAACGCAACCACCCACTGACGCGTCTGTATAACACTAAGCTGGCTAAAATGCTAGCTGTGGACCTTCTCCCTTTTTCTTTTGTAGAAGCGGTAGGTTTTCTAGAATTAGTGGCAGCGCTCTGCCCTAAATGGAAGGTCCCTAGCCGGTTCTATTTTGCCAGAGTTGCGGTTCCAGCACTACATGAAGATGTGCTGGAGGTGATTGGGGCAGCTTTGCAGAAGAGTGCTGTTCACACTATACATCTGACAACAGACATGTGGACCAGTGGCGTAGGCGCTGATTACATGTGCATCACTGCACACTGGGTCTCTTTTTCAGGGGTTAAAGCAAAGCTAAACACAGGTGTTGACCCGGACCAAGTTTTTAAAGCTGCTCGGAAACATGCAACACTAGCCATGTTTGGCTTGGAGAAAAGTCACACAGCACGAAACATTTTGGATGAGTTTAACAAAAAGGTCTTTTACTGGCTATCCCCAAAAAAACGCAAGATTGGTTATGTTTCCACAGATAATGGCGCCAATGTAGTTAAGGCCATGTCGCTGGGTGACTATTTCAGAGTGCCGTGTTTGGCGCACTGTATCAACCTGGTAGTTCAAAAATTCTTGAGTGACAAAGACAGTCCAGCGTGCGAGGTAATGGCCACCTGCCGAAAAATGTGCAACCATTTCAGCCATTCTTTTAAGGCCCGGAAGCATCTGAGGAGCCTGCTACATGAACGTCGAATGCCAGTGAAAGCACTCATCCAGGAGGTGGCAACACGTTGGAACTCAACCTTCTACATGCTTGAGCGTCTGTATGAGCAGTATACGGTACTCGATCACTATTTCTTAAAACAGGGTACAGCTCAGAAGGACCTGAGGATGGGAGCGGCACAATGGGACATAGTTAAAAGCCTGACAGACATGCTTCGTCCTTTTGAGGTCTTCACGCGTGCAGTCAGCAAGGAGGACTGTAATTTGGGAAAACCTATCCCATTGTTGTGCATGCTGGAGCACCAACTGAAGGCGGTGTCTTCTGAGTTAGAAAAAGATGAAAAAAACAAAGACCCTTTTGTTTTGTCGGAGAAATTATTAGAGCGCCTACGTGGTGATGAACGTCTTAAAATGATCAACTCAGAACAGCATTACATTTGTGCTACTATTCTGGATCCACGCTACAAAAAGGCGCTGGCAGGCCAAGCATTCTTTCCTTTTACTGATGAAGATGTTAAAAAGTACAAACGTTGGCTAGCCTGGTCAGCCAAGAGGTTTGAAAAAGAACGGCAGGATATTGAAGGAGAAGGCAGTACATCAGCATCAGCATCAGCAGGCCATCCCCAGTCAAAAGAATCCACTTCTGCACCTGTGGCTCTGGCACAAGTGACCTCTCAGCCGTTAAAGACACCGGCAACCGGATCATCTGCACCACTCACAAGAGTAACATTGGCTGCTGAAGAGGATTGGCTAACTTGGCTTGGGTACGGTTCTCGAAAACAGGTCACAAGCACAGCAAAAAGTAACCAAAGTGGAGGAACCGTTGAGGACCTTGAGTCGATGGTGCAGGACTATCTGAATGACTCAACAGAGGTCTTTCTTAATGATGAGCCATTGCAGTATTGGCATGGGAAAAAACAATTGTGGCCACAGCTCTCCAACCTGGCTATAAACTACTTGTCTTGCCCACTCGCAAGTGTGCCTTCTGAACGTGTTTTCAGTGCTGCTGGTGGCATTGTAACTCCCAAACGGAGCCGCCTCTTGCCCAAAAATGTGGAGAGGCTAACAATGATCAAGATGAATCAGCACCTCATACCACCAGATTACAAAGTACGAGAAAGCACGCAGCATGAAGACGAGGAGGACAGCAACGTAGATGAGGGAATTTGTTCTCTGTTAGGTGATGCTGACCTCATCCTGCCTGAATTCGCAGAGTATGATGACGAACTCTTATTCTTATTCCCTGACACCGAGCCCTGAAAATGAGACAATGAATCAATAACTTTCTTTTTCTTCCTTATTCACTTTTATTCCTGTGTGTCTGTCTTTCTTTGTTTTGCACAGTTAATTTAATTCAAACTTTAATCACCTAATCACAAAAACAAGTCCATCAGCAGAACTGTCTTCACTTGTTTGCTTATTGATTTGAAGGTGCCGCAGTCTACATTCCTCAGGTTCACAAGTTCAGAAGAACATGCTCCTCTATCCTCCTCCTCCAGACTCCTATTTCCCTCAAAGCAGAGGGCTGGATTACGCCCAATGAAGAAAGACTCAGCACTTGTGGAGGTGTTCTACTTCTTTGTGGGTGAGTTGACGGCTCTGGGCCCATTGCTGTGAAGCTCTAATAACGGATAAAAGTGTTTTAGACCAAATATGAGGCGGAAATTTCTTGCCGTTTTTGCTGACTTGCTTGCCTTTGAGGTGCTCTTTGGCGGGGTTCCGGGTGTTTGTGGGTGAGTTTTGGGGTCTGGGAGCACTGCTGCGACAGTCTAATCTTGATTGCATTTGCTTTTCAGGAAATCCGTGGTGGAAAACAGGAGTTATGATGATGACCTAGCTGCACAGCGTGTTTGGACCGAAGGCCGAGAGATATTGTAAGTATGATATTTTGCTTTTTGGCTGTTTGGGGGTGTTGTCGCGTGCTTTTTTGCGGGTGGGTTGGCGGGTCTCTTGGGGCATTCCTGTGAAGGTCTAATACCGGATAGAAGTGGTTTGGACAAACTCCATGCAGAATTTTTTTTTGCTATTTCTTCTGACATCTTGCTCAATGTAGCGTTTTCGGGGGCCTGTTTGGGGGGCTTCCTGGTGTTTGTGGGTGGGTTTTGGTGTCTCTGTCGGAGCACTGCTGCGACAGTCTAATCTTGATTGCATTTGCTTTTCAGGAAATCCGTGGTGGAAAACAGGAGTTATGATGATGATGACCTAGCTGCACAGCGCGTTTGGACCGAAGGCCGAGAGATATTGTAAGTATGAGATTTTGTTTTTTGGCTGTTTGGGGGTGTTGTCGCGTGCTTTTTTGCGGGTGGGTTGGCGGGTCTCTTGGGGCATTCCTGTGAAGGTCTAATACCGGATAGAAGTGGTTTAGACAAAATCCATACAGAATTTTTATTTGCTATTTCTTCTGACATCTTGCTCAATGTAGCGTTTTCGGGGGCCTGTTTGGGGGGCTTCCTGGTGTTTGTGGGTGGGTTTTGGTGTCTCTGTCGGAGCACTGCTGCGACAGTCTAATCTTGATTGCATTTGCTTTTCAGGAAATCCGTGGTGGAAAACAGGAGTTATGATGATGATGACCTAGCTGCACAGCGCGTTTGGACCGAAGGCCGAGAGATATTGTAAGTATGAGATGTATATATTCACTGAAAAAACCATAGGTTATAGACCATATATAGTTAGGAATTAGCATTTACAAAACCTTATTTTACTCACACAAAACCATTGAAATTCCATATATAGTTAGTTGCACTAACTATATATCGCGCACCCGCAATCCACTGCTGATGATGTCACATATTACATCATTCATGACATGGTCAGTGACATCACTGATGACATCACTGATGACATCTCAAATGACATCACTGATGACATTACTGATGATATCTCATTTGACATCAATGGTCACATCAATGATGATATCATTAATGTGACAATACAATGCATCTCCTCACACTTTAATATAACCTCTGTTACACCGAGTGTTAAATACAGAATATAATTTTTGAAACCATTGACACACCAATACTAGTTACTACATACGCACTCACTGATTCTTATATCTACACACACATTCACTCATTCACCCATACAATCATTCATACATACAATCACTCATCTTTACAACACTATCATATGCACTCATACACCTATACAGACACTCACACTCTGCCACTCATCCATGGAGTTACTCACACACCTAGTCAGTCCTGTAAAGAATCAATCACACTTCCATTTTCTAATCTATACAGTTAAACATAGAGCACCTTACATTTTCAAACATATACTAACACATACTTACTCTCTTATACAATCATTGATACAAGTACACATTGATCTGCACAGAGTCACACACCTCCCAGCCAGCCACACACACACTCAGTCTCCCATACAAATACTTGGACAATCAATCAATAACCCATATAGTTACTCATATAGCTACTGATCAACACATGCAGCAGTTTACAGAACAACAGACATAATGATGCACAAATTAAGACAGTTTAGTCACTAACCCATGCACTCAGTGAGACACATTTAATCACTCACTCATACAGTCAGTCATGCACCTACTAAATCCTTCGTCCAGACACTTATACATCCACTCATTCTTCAATATGTAAGACATATTTAAACTTTACAGAAACAAAAAATCACTGGATGTTGTTATCAGTGATGTCATCAGTGATGTCATTTGAGATGTCATCAGTGATGTCATCAGTGATGTCACTGACCATGTCATGAATGATGTAATATGTGACATCATCAGCAGTGGATTGCGGGTGCGCGATATATAGTTAGTGCAACTAACTATATATGCGAATTTCAATGGTTTTGTGTGAGTAAAATAAGGTTTGTAAATGCTAATTCCTAACTATATATGGTCTATAACCTATGGTTTTTTCAGTGAATTTTCAAGGTTTTGTAAATGCTAATTCCTAACTATATATGGTCTATAACCTATGGTTTTTTCAGTGAATTTCAATGGTTTTTTAATAGCAAATATCAAAAGCTGTAAAATGTATTCTTCTTTAAATCAAAAAATATATTTTATATGTTTATTAATAATTTTTTTTATTATTATTTTTTTTTGTTCGCTCCCGGTTCGCGAACCGGGAAGCTTCCCGTTAGCTCAATTTGGTGCCGCGACCTGGTCCGCGAACCGGTAAATGTTCCATTTGCGCAACTGCCGCGTTAGAAATCAACATCGTGACGCGTGGCGGAAGCGGGACGTATCACGTTGTCGCGTAATGCGTCTTATGACGCGCCGCGTTAGCGCACCCGGAAGTGCTCCGGTACGCGAACTGAGACGCGAAACGCAGCTCCCCGGAAGCGATCCGGGGCGCGTCGCGAAAGCGCGACGTATCGTGTTGCCGCGTAATGCGTCTTATGACGCGCCGCGTTAGCGCACCCGGAAGTGCTCTGGAGCGCGAACCGGAAGCGATCTGGAGCGCGTTCCGCAGCGCGTAACATAAGCGTAACAGGTCATGTGACTTGTTAATAAAACTTTTCATTTGTTCATTTCACTTTTGGTTTCCTAATGATGTAAGGCTAGGTCAGGTGACCTAAAAATAACACTTTTCATTGGTTTAGAACTATTTTTTTTCCAAAATGATGAAAGCCCCCACCTTTTTTCTCACTCTGACTTTCAACTTTAAGAAAGGAAGACCTATTTTGCTGAGTGGAAAATGGCTTCACTAGTAGCTGCAGCTGGTGCACCCCCACCACCACCACCACCTCCTCATAGGAAGAGAGGACCACCTCCACAGTTCCTTCCCAACACAGAGGAGGAAGAGGATCAAGAAGAGGAAGAGGAAATACAGGCAACACATTTTTTACAAGAGGAGCCCCGGGTATCTCATCATAAAAATAGTTTCATTTGGCAGTTTTTTCTTTTCCTGAAGGACAGAAAAAAGTTAATGCTCGGTATGTGACGTGCCTCATATGCAAAGAGGACTTATCTAGAGGCACAGATAAGAAGTATAGTTACGGCAACTATACTATGCACCGTCACATGCAGAGGTGGCATCCACTAAATTACAGCCGGGCAGAGATGCGTGACCTCCAGGACAACCCACCAACTCCTGTGGCCAGGACATCGGCACAGGTATCTCTGTCGGGGCCAGAGGCACGGGAAACAGTGCCAAACATTCAGGAAAACTTTGTCCACATGAAGATAGTCTGTATATATTGCAGTACCTTACTCTCATGTGGCAATATGAGTGTTAATTTAATAAACAGAGCATATGAAAACCACAAGTGCTCTAAACGCCCCAAAAAATAAAAAAAATTCCTCCTGTTGAGCCCTTTCCAATGCCTGTTTTTTGTTGTTTCCCCCCCAAAAAAACCCAAAAAACATAAAATTGTTCAAAAAATACAAAAAAAAACAAAAAATGTTCAGAAAAATAAAAAAAAAATATAAAACAACAAAAACATTAAAAAAAAGTTCTTTTCAGAACTACCTCCCCTTTATAAAAAAAATTGCTAGAATGTTTAGCACTCTGGCAAGCTCTATTTCTTTTGGTTCGCTTCCCGGTTCGCTCGCCGGTACGCGAACCGGGAGCGAACCAAAAAAATAAAAAAAATAAAAATAGAAGAGTAAGTATAAGGGAAGTAAACAGAGAGTAATGTTAAAAGAAAGACAGCTATAGGGACTAAACCAGAGATACTGTTTAATAGATTTATTTACCGAAGAAAAGATGGAAGAGGATATAATTGTGAAAAACAAAATAGATAAGGAAGTGAAAGAAAAAAAGGACAGTAGAAGAATAACAAAGAAGAGTTTCTTAGAGAATGTGAGTGAATGTTCAAAATAAGATTAAAACATGTGGAATAACAGAGAGAAAAAACAGAAAGCAGAAAAGAAGAAGTAACAGAAAAAGAATAATTGAAACAGCAAAGAAATCTAAATAACATAGGGGCATATTATCAACAAAGGCAATAAAAGTTTTGCAGCTTTTATCGGCAGAAATGTGTCGCTAAAGCTGCTTTCGCAGCAGAAAACTGCAGCTAAAACCGCTTTTGCAGCAGTTTTCTGCCGATAAAAACAGCAATAATTTTATTGGCTGTGTTCATAATATGCCCCTTAGTGTGCTTCAACTACACAGAGAAAGCATAATGAACAAGTAGTGAAACAGTGATCAGTCAGGGACACTAAGAGTAATAGAGACGGAGTGAGTGAACAAGAGTGAGGAACTATGAGAAGAGAAAGACTGAGAAAAGGAGTGGAAGGAGTAGAGTAAGTAAGTAATAGAGAAAGGAATGAGGGAAGTAGCAAAGGCAGGAAAGTGAGGGTTAAAGAAATTAAGCAGTGGAACTAATAGTAGTTAAATGTGATAGAAATAAAATGAAAAGAGTACAAAACATTTACCTTATAATTGTCGTTAACTTAGTCACTTGTTATTTTTATACTTTCAATCTGTGAAAGAGATAACAAACATTTGAAAAATATTAAAACATATATTTAAAAATTAGAAAAGACAAGGGAAAAGATTGAAGGACAAACAGTTTTTCAACAACTTTGACACTTACAGAAGCTTCTGCTTCTCCAGGCCCCCTACACAGTCCTAAAGATATACATTTTAAACTAACAGTATCTTGATGCAGATGAAGTAAGGCCTATCTTGGAACATGGTGCATCTTTTGCACGGCTGTTGTCTCACAAAAGTGACGCAATGGCAGCGCAAAAGAGGTGCACAATCATCATAAAACTGTTCCTAACATTTTAAATGATTGTTTCAGGATGGCAATAAGGTGTGTCCTATCCAGACGTTTGTTTCAGGTGAGGCCTACTCAGGGTTGCAGATCAAATTTAGGCTTGTTCACGAGTACAGAGGAGATAATACATGTGCAGGCCAACCAATAAAGTTCAGACTTCCTCTGTTTCCCTGGACAGGCCTAAACTTCATCTGCACAATGTGATTCGTAATGTTAGGAAACACAGGTAATGTATTTCAAAAACGTGCAATTTCTTTTGCTCATTTCACAATCACATCACTTGTGTTTCCTTTGGTTAGGTATCTCATTGTGCAGATGTAGTCCAGCATATGAAAGAGTACGCACTGCATGCAACAACTTTGACACTTACTGAAGCCTCAGCTTCTCCATACCCCCTACACAGTCCTAATTATATACATTTTAAACTGACGGTATCTTGCTGGAAATGAACTGAGGCCTATCTTGCAACATGGTGCATCTTTTACACAAAAGTGACGGAACAGCGGCGTAAAAGAGGCACACAGCCTTCATAAAACGGCCCGTAACATTTTAAATAATTGTTTCTAGATGCTGATAAGGTGTAACCTATCCACAGATTTGTTTCAGGTAAGTCCTACTCAGGGTTGCAGATGAAATTTAGGCTTGTTGAAGAGTATAGAGGAGATAATACATGTGCAGGCCTACTAACGAAGTGAGTCATGTCCACTGCACTCTTGAACAAATGTCAGACCTCCTCTGTCTCCTGGAACAGGCCTAAACCTCATCTACACAATGTGATGTGTAATGTTAGGAAACACAGGTAATATAATTGAAAAACGTGCAATTTTTTTTGCTCATTCCACAATCACATCACCTGTGTTTCCTTTGCTTAGGTATCTCATGAAATGTAGTCTATCATATGAAAGACTACGTAGAATGTGAGCAGTGTATGCAACAACTTTGACACTTACAGAAGCCTCACCTTCTCCATGCCTCCTACACAGTTCTAAATGTACATCATAAATACAAACAGTACAGAATTAATTATACATGTTAAATGGTTTATTTTTGCTGTTCTCAGAATGTATCAAATTTCACTAAAAACAGTGACTTGAAGGTATTCATCATATAACAGCGGGGGGAAAAAAACACAATCAAAATGATTGTGTTTAAAAAACCCATATAACATAACCAATCAGAAATCAGAACTCCTCAAAAGTAACTTACTTTCCATGACGTCGAAGGATGTCCTATGAACAGCTTACACTCGGTTGTGCTGTTTTTATTTTCAGCCCGCCACTTTCTGAAAGAAAACCTCCATCGTTTTGAAAAATATGTTACATACAATAAATGACTTCTCGCTCTCTACCACACGTTTCCACAAGGCCAAATCATGTAAGAGCCATTTATAACTCTTGGAATTCTTGTAAGCAAATCCCGTCATTTTCTATTTCCGCAACTTTCAGAAAGAAAACGTTCAAGATCACTTTCACAATCCTGGACTAGTAATATCTTACCCTTCTTGCTCACTCATGTTCTACATTTCCTATGACACTGATACTGCTTACTATGAAGCAGACTTACACTACCTCTATGACTACTACAATTATTTAATTCTCTACATCACTTTTAATCACAAAGCAATATAAAACAGTAGATAAAATTATATCAACCTCTAGAATCATTATACGCCAGTTACCTACCCTAAATTCTCTTTTCTGAAAACAGAAAGTAAGAATATTTTTAAGTAAAAATGCAACATTGTATCGTAGTCAAATGGGAATAATTTCCGAAACAGCAAATTTTTTTACATTTTCAATAAGCTGTGTGATAAGCGGATCTTGTCAAATGACCATCATGCCATATAATAGCTGCAGTTACAAATGTTCTTCCTAAAATCAACGACTGTGTAGCCACAACATTTGTAATTAAAGTTGAAGACTTACTTTCATCAGGTTTATATAGTTGGATTTTTAAAATGACATTATAATCAAAAGTTTGGACAAATAATCTAGACAGCATTGCAGACTTACATTCCCTCTACTCCATGTCTTGATTGGCTGCTTGAATTAGCTTATAAAAAGAAACCGTTTTTCTGAACTCAATCAAAGTGCAGTTATTTTTCCATGACGTCAAGTGTTATGGTAAGAACACCGTTTGCTTTGGGAAATACTCTGTTGTCCTTCAACTAATCTCTGCCCACCACTTTCTATAAGAAAATCTTCTTTTTTTCCAGGAACTATTTAAAACTCAAAAATAACTTTTGACTCTGTACTACACTTATCCTCAAGGCCAAATCGTGTAGGAGCCATTAGAACCTCTTGAAATTCCTCAGAGCAAATCCCGAGATTCCTTCTCTAAAATTTTGGTTTTAAAAACACCAGGTAAGAATTTTTAAGGTCAAAAGGTAATTTTTTTTTGAAAATTAAAACAGAATCGTTGCAGAATGACCAGCCATTTCTAGACTTTAAATAAGCTGTGTAATGTCCTGATGTTATTGAAGGACCATCATGATATATAATTGCTGCAGTTACAAAAGTCCTTCCTGATATTGACAACTGCGAAGCAATAACATTTTTAATTAAAGTTGTCAATTTTGTTCCATCAGGCCTACATTGTTGGAACATTAAAATGACATACTGGCCATATGTTCGTATAAATAATGTTGACATCATTTCAGATTTACATTGGCTACACTCCATGTTGTGATCAGCTGCTTTTACTAGCTTATTAAAGGAGACTGATTTACTGTCTGGCAAAGTTAAATATATAAATCTTTCTGAGTCTACACTAGTAGTACTTGATACCCTACAGTTCTCGCAGTCATGCTGCCATTGATAAGAAAGCCCAAACAGGTGATCTACATCTACACCTTCAGCATGCAATACATCAAGCATATACATTAAAAACTCCTGACAATCTTGCTGAATATTTTGAGAGAATTGTGTTTGACCTGAACATCTGTCTAACAGATTTCGAATTTCAGACACACTTTCTATTTTTGTTCTATCAGTGCTACATTTCTCTAACACAGAATTTAACAAACTGCAAAATCTTTGATCAGAATTGACCACAATCTCTTCTTTTACATTTTCTAGAGAAAACAAAACATTAACCACAACATTAGCATAGCAGTTGACACCAGAACTGTTTTCAAATTGAAAACCAACAACATCTTCAACAGAATCCTTTTTGTTTCTGCTTATAATTTCAGGTTCATCGACTTTTCGTCTTTTTGCTACAACCTCCCTAGTATTGGTCACATTTCTTCGTTTCCGGCCTACCACACGTTTCTCAAACAAAGGATATTGAGGCAAATGTGGCGCATACTCTCTTCTTAACCTATTGTATTCCTTAACACAATCTAGATCCGCACAAATGTTTGTGACATCACACTCAATCAAGTACAATCCCGATAAAGTTCTAACTCGTGACAATGCCACATATGCCATACCCTCCTTGAACACAGAACTGCCAATATTCACCAATGCACTGTCTACACTTAAACCTTGCGATTTATGGATTGTCACCGCATATGCCAAGCAAACAGGAAACTGCTTACGGCGAACATATAAGTCTTTTACAAGCAAAAATCTAGCAGAACAACGAACAATTCGCTGTACTTCCTCAATGCCATCAAATTTAATTTTTAAAAATTCAATTCCATCTCTATTTCTGTATTTCACAAAATCAACAACATTACCCATTGATCCATTTACCAGACCTCTTTCAACATGTAAATTCCTTCTTAAAATTATAAGGCAGTTTAAGCACACATTCAGAGTCTTTTCAAAACCTGCAGTTTTAGATATAGTCTTCTCTAATGAATCCAATTTTGTTTTCAAATTCTCAGACAAAATAATTGTTGATCCCATATGCTCTACTCTGTCAATAGCTTCCAGTTTCACAATCTCTTGGTTTTCTAAATGCAACATTTTGTTGTTGAAGATGGCACATTCTGCAAGAGTTGGCATCAAACATATTCCAGATTTCTTCTCAGTAATTTTCTGAAAAATATTCTCAGGCACAACATCTTGTTCTGGATATAAATTTGACAGTAATCGTGCATGTAAAGCTTCTTTCCCATGCTTGGTCACTTTTCCAATTCTAACATCTTGTAGAATATTCTTGTAATCTTCATCCTTCGCCTGACGCATATTTTCATGCAGTTCAGCATAATTGAAGTTTAACCATATATTGACGTTGCCAATGCTCCCTAGGCACTTCCTGGTATCTTCATGCGTGAGCATTTTGAACACAGGTTGTCCTTTCACTGGTGTCAGCTGCAGAAGATCTCCGAAAACAATGATGTGTTTGCCACCAAATAACACATCATACTCTGTTTTGAGAACTTCTTGCATTCTCAAATGCACAAAGGCAAGCATGACATTGGAAACCATGCTTACTTCGTCAATGATAAGAAGTTTCATTTTCCTCAAGACTCTTGAAACTTCACAACAAGCATCTCCAGATAACTTGTGGTATTGTAATTTGTTGTCATGCTCCACTGGCAGCATCAGTAGACGATGCAAAGTAATACCTTTAATGTTATGTGCTGCCAGTCCAGTTGGAGCGGTGACAACACAAGACAGCGATGACTCAGTCCTTTCCTGCAAATACATGAAATTGCTTTAATGAGGAAACTTTTTCCAGTTCCCGCTTCTCCACTCACGTACAGTCGAACAGGCTTCAACGACGTACATGAGCACTCTTTCTTCTCATGACTTAATCCATGATCAATTTTCTTGGTAACTTCGTCATATATTTTCCTCTGCTCAACGTTGAGTTGTCTTTCCAAGTCTTCTAAGTTAACCGCATCCTCCTGTGCATGTGCCATGGCTCTTTCCACTTCATTCATGGCAGTGGCAGCTTCATTTTCAATAACAGGTCCTCCTAGTGGATCCTGACTCAATGAAACAGAACTCTGACTGTCCTGAGAACTGTCTCTGGCAATCTCGGCTGCAATCGTTGCTTCCTGCTCGATTTCCGCATTCAACATTTCTAGATATTTGGGAAAAGCAGGACATTCTATGGTCTCCTTGGCGGCAGTGAAAGAGTCTTCGTAACAGAGGAAATCTCCAAGCAGTTCCTCTTCTGCACGCCAAGGCTTGAAAAGTTGCAAAAGTGCTAAATAGAAAAACTCCTTTTTTTCAGGAGATTCGCCACTCAATTTTCGATAGTTTACCAAGTGGCATTTTCTTTGCTTGACCAGACATCCCTCACTTCCAATTACAGCATACACTCCTTTCTCAATATCTTCTTTGATGTTCCTCTTGAATATGTAATTTTGTAGAACCTCATACAGACAAACATTCTCGAGGGGACTGCTTCGATTTGGATAATATGTATCCAACATGTTGGTCTTCAAAATATCGGTACTGTTTGGCTCCTTTTCCGCCAAATACTCAATTTCCCGCACAGGTTTCAGAACTCGATTACGCGTTGCAGCAAGACCAAGACTCGCCCAAACGATACTCCTGGATTTGGCATAGAGACTTGCTGAAGACAACCGGTCAGAACATTCGTAAGCTCCGATTTCTCGATGTGACAACATCTTCAGACTGAAACTGTACAACTTCTTACTGAGGCTCTTTTCATGGGAAATGTCCTCCCACATATCCTTCAATTCTGTCTTTTCTTTTTTGGTGATGTAAGATGTCACATACCGAGCCACAGCCATACAGTTATCAGCCACAAACTGTATATCCATGTTAGCATTCCACATGGACAAAATCACTGGGTTGTAGTCGTTGATGTACTTGGACTCTTCGTTCCTCTTCAAATTGTATGTGTTTTTAGGTGATTTCTTCATCACATTATGTCGCAGCGAAGACATCAAACTGTTTACTCTTCCTTTAGAAATCACCGGTCGTGGAAAGCCGAAACGACATTTGGTGTAGAACTTGTCCTTGTTTCTGAATTTACGACGACAGTACTTTCCACAACGATGGCTTTGGAAACTTAGAACTTTTTCTCTTAGGCTTTTCTTCTCCTTTGCGTTTGGAACAGCACACGTAGAATACTGTTGTATGAAACTCATCACTAAGTCTTCTGGATCTGTTCCAAATTTAGGTGCATCCTTGATCCACAGCAGCATATGTATATGAGGAGCACCTCTTGCTTGGTACTCCTTTCTCCAGAAGAAATCCAACACCTCTCCAAGAGGTGTATTCTTCTTATTCATGATGAAAGACATCATAGCTTCAAATCTATGATTGAAGTACCTGCATACATTGACTGGATCCAAAGAGCACAGTTCTCCGGGTGTCTTGAATTCGATGTTTTCAATGTTTCCATTTGCCTCTCGTAGAAATTCAAGTAAGTCTTCCCAGCCATACTCGGCACAGCTCAGAGTGAGGAACCATGTGGGAGTTCCTAAGTTCCTCAGCATACATTTTAAATCCCCATTACAACGGTACCAGTACTCATTAGTACCACGCTGACACGCCATGAGATTAATCAGGTGACAATCCAAAATACTGTCTTGGACATTGACTTTATCCATAAAGTCACTTGCCGAGATGTTTTGCATCTGTATACCACTTTTCAAGATGTGGTTCACTGCATATGACAGTCCAGACAGATCGCTTTTAAACAGGAGATGAAACAAATAGGGAATGCATTGTCGAAACCTAGCATCTTCTGCATACAATCGTAAAGTCCGGTATTCAGAAGCAGGAATTTGATGAGGTCGCTCATCATATCTTCCTCCTTGACCTGTTGGAAATAGCTGTGGGAAACACCGAGCTTCCAAACATTCCTCCCAAATACTAATGGGACTCCCTTTGGCTTGTTTCATTTGAAACAACTCAATAGCATTCCCCATGACTTCCTTGGAATGCAAAGGATGAACACTATAATGTTCATATATTTCTTCACTTTTAGAGGGTTCTACTTTCTCAATTTGACCAGCACACAAATCGCTATCCTCTTCCTCACTTACTCCCTCTTCTGCAACATATACATTCTTATAGTACTTATTATTTTTTTTCAAATACAATGTTGCCTTTTTGACTTTCCTAACATCCACTAAATCTTGCCATATTTTCTTATTCTTTGTCGGAACCCCATTAACTAAGATAACCAGAGGTTCCTCTTCCACTTTTTCTACTCCAATTGTGTTAATGTTTTTCTTCAAATCTAGAGGCAAATAAACAACTCTTCCCTTTAATCCTCTCTGTAAATCTGATGGAGGCAATTTCCCTGTCTTTGGCTCCATTCTTACAATAGCCTGAAAGGGATGGATACTTTGAATCAAAATAGATTCATAAGTATTTAAATCCTTCAATTCAGAAGGAATCTCAACCAATTCCAGATTATTATGAACCGCTCTAGCAGGCATCTGGTTTTGATTTAATTTGTTACAACAATAAGTACACACACGTTGATCCGATCCCAAATCAAAACAATTTTCTACCATCAAGTATGTTGCGAAATCCTTCCATTCACTATTATTTTCCCTTTCACTTTTTGCATATAAATCCACTAACTTAGTCTGATTCTTATAATAACTGCGTCGACAACACACACAAGTGAAATTAGGCCTCTCACTTGATTTAACCTGAAACGTGGCAATTTCCTTTTGAAAATTATCTGTACTGGAAACCTGTACACTGTCTTCCACATTACCCTCTTCTTCTGGGTCAATTTCAACATTCTCCTCTTTACTTCCAAAGTAACAAAACTCAATTTCTTCACAAATATTCTTCACATCTATTTCAGAACCATGCAAAAGAGCAGTGCATAATTGTTTAAGCATAATTGCTGGACTCTTAGCATAATACAACATTCTAACTAATTTCCTCACTTTATTATGATGCACTGCTAGCATCCTGAAATGATGAAAAACACTCTGGCATACTCTCCTGGAAAGACAAGCCAGTGAATGACCATGCAAACCTGTCACTTCTTTCACTCTGCAAGGATCTAATTCTTGCAACAACATCATTTTCTGCTTCAAACTTTTCTTATTAAATGTCCGTACAAAATCACAAAGCAAATTGATGGAATCCTGTCGTACACTGCAAATACTACTACACTTCCAGGTGTACACAGGACCCTTAGGACGCCTTCCTAAAACCTCATTACCTAACACCTCTTCTGTCTCTGTTGTCACAAGTTTTTCTTTTTCAACTGGACAACCATCTTTCACCTCATAAGCTCGACCACTGGTGTCAACTGCATGCACCAAATCACTATCCTGGAAATAACTCTCCTCATTGAAAAATGCCTCACAACTTGAACTATGCATCCATTCTCCGGAAAAAACTTCACAAAAATTACTACGATTAACTATTCTCTTCCATCTACTATTTCTTTTGAAATCATAAATTGCCTTGTTTAGCTTCCTAATTCTATTGATTATCAAAATAAATAACTTTCGCTTTATTTCAAATGCCTGATCAATAACTTTCTCACCTTTTTTTTTCTCTTATAAAAAAACACTTTCTGTTGACCTTTCTTAATATTTTTTAACAAATTGCCAATTATCCTGTTGCGGAACATTCGTCTACGAATGTCCCTAAACTGTTGTTTCCTTCTACTATCATGCACAGAGTTATCTCTTGCTCTAGCAGTAACATTTTTGATTGGCCTTTCCTTTCCGTTTAAATTGCTTCTCTTTTTCTGGACTAAAACATTTTCTGTAGTACTACTTTTTTTTCTACAAATGTTTCTTATGAATGTTTTCGTGGTCTTACCCGGTGCTTTCTTGGTGACTTGACAAGTTTTTTTTGTAGAGGACTGCTGCAATATTTGATGGACCTGCTGTCTTTGACGTTTTGTAGCCTTTCTAATTCTATCCTTAGTTGGCATTCTCAAATTTTGAAATGATCTGCAGTTGAATCTGTGGTAAAATATAATAAAAAATGTTATTAACCACTATTACCAAACAGTAAATCAATAACAGTCATCAAAAACTTAACACACTACTTGTTATTTTTACATAGAACAATTTTTAGTGCATTGTCAAAATTAGAAATCATAAATAGTAGCAAAGAAATTGAATGCTTCTACATTTTACCTGTGTTGTTTTATATGTGAATCTGAACTAATTTTATGAGCATATTTTAATATTTTATTGAAGACACTACACATAACCTTTTTTTGAAAGTGTGTTTAATTTTAAATGAAACGGTTTACATTTTTACTTTTCATTTCTTGTTATTTTTAAAAATAAATGTTTATAGTTCCATAGGCTCAAGCAGGTCAGCTTCCCACCCTATGTCATACAATTCTGACAAATCGGCATCCTCATCATATTCTTCATCATCCTCAGGATTTAAATCATCCAAAGGATCTACTTCCACTGACGTTTCAATGACAAATTCAATGATAAGATCGACATCAACTGATTGCTCATTATCACTCATGCTTGATGTTGTCGTTATCTTTAAAAAAAGAGAACAACAATGAGATGTTGCAGAGTAAGGCACAAATCTCAGAGACTATAATAGTAAAATTGTTTAACAAGAGTATCATTTTGCAGCTATCATTTAGCCATGTCCAGCGATGCTGAAGAGGTGAGGCCTATGTCCAAGTTTTCAGTAAACAGGACTCATCTCTTCTTAACCTTGGATAAGCCTCACCGACTCTGTGTCCCCTGCACATACTTAAATGTAAAGGGGCAGATTTATGTTAACTGGCACATCCCCAGGGATGCACCAGTTAACGTGCACCGCTGCTCTGCCACCCATGGTGTGCCGCATTTACAATGTGGAGCATCATTGAGTAAAAACAGCACAGAAGCGTCACGCATATGTGCCGCAAAAGCAACACATTGCACGAGTCACGTCGTAAACATGACATGTCTACTGCAATGCACAGGAGGAAGCCACACATTGCATGGTGCTTCACTCCTTATGCCTGTTTCAAACAGCCATAAGGATTTGATTCAGCAATGCTATAAAGCTGACTCAGTGAAATCTTCTAAATTTCACTGTGTTAGTTTTACAGGGCTTTCATGCAAATGAATGCCCACCCTGCAACAAAACATCTATATGAAACCTGACGCAGGTTTCATGTGGCGCAGGACTTTACAGCATAACACATCTGCCTAGATGCATCAAGTTGTAAATATATCACAACATAGCAAATCTTTTGCTCCGCCGCTGCATCACAAAAGTGACGCACAGCGGCGCAAAAGAGGCACACACCTATCATAAATCTGTCCCTAACATGTTAAATGATTGATTCAGGATGACATTAAGGTGTGGCCCATCCAGAGGTTTGTTTAAGGTGAGGCCTACTCAGGGTTGCAGATTAAATTTACGCTTGTTGAAGAGTACAGAGGAGATAATACATGTGAAGGCCTACCAATGAAGTAAGTCATGTCCACTTCACTCTTGAACAAAGGCCAGACCTCTTCTGTGTCCGTGGACAGACCTAAACCTCATCTGCACAATGTCATTCGTAAACTTAGGAAACACAGGTGATGTAATTGAAAAATGTGGAGTTTCTTTTCATCATTTTGTGGTAAATAAATAAATAATACCCTATTTTTGACTAGACTTATAGCATAACAGATAGCTCAATAAATAAGAGTCAAGATTCGAGGTAGTAGGAGTTTCTGCAGGTTTATTACAGCATAAGGACAGGATCAGGACAACCTGCATGGGAATAGGACAATAAGGCCCAGCAGGACAACTGGGGCCCAGCAGCTGCCGGGGCTTGGTCTGGGATGAGCGCGCTAACATTCAATAACAAAACATTGACTTATATACATAGCGCAAACACATAGCATTACATTGCAGTAGGCGTAACAGTAGGTGGAGTAGAAGGCGTGACGCGTAGCAGTCGCGAGAGATAACAGAAATAAGAGGTGTAACTGGGAGTTTACTTAGACATGTGATGCAGAACGTAACAGAATATGTCATGAATGGGCGGAAACATTGGAGGGGGCTACCTAAGGAGCCGGGACCTCTAACCTAATGGTGCGCGAAAACTAGCAATGACGTGTTACTAGGAGAAGCTGGGGGCTACGAACTCTGTGCTAAGAGCAGAGACTAAAGTCTGGAGGGTCGGAGCGACATGTACCTAAACCCTATCTGGTATCTGATGTTTAGGGAACATGTTGATATAAACTAGAAGTCATGAGGGGAGAGGCTAACCTGATTTCTAAGACTGGACCATGCATTATTCTACATGTAGTGCGTGAAGAATATTAAATGACCATTAAATACAGTATTTCTCTAACGTGGAGACGAGAAGGCTAGACAATGACGGAAACTATTGATGCAGTTCAGTAGCTTAGGAATGCAGAGGAGGAGGACTGAACTGATAGCAGGAACTATAACATACTTTTGGCAGACTCAGAGGCAGAGCCGGGGTGCACCGGGCACTGCAAGGCAGGAAGTGAGTGAAGGGTCGAGGATACAGGTGGGGGCTGTATCGCTCCTTAGCGAGGCTTTCAGGAGACAGGAGCTGAATCTGTGGTCCGGGCCCTTTTGAGGCCTGGAAACGGAGACTTTATAATTGAATAACGTGCACACTGAGAAACGTGGCAACATTACTTACATAGGCCTGATATTCGTAGTATTCACGAGGACTGGAAACTAACATACTAGAGGTGGACACAACTGTAATTGCGTCTTTAATCAGAAATGGGGAATAACATATGCATATCGGTCATGCACACATAACATATGATGGATGAGGCGTAGGGACACAGAACATGGCAAAATTTACTTTTCCACATTCCCTCCTTGTCACTACGTTTTCATCAGGAAACATCAATTTTCATGATACCATCTATCATTTCATACAGTACCATTTGCTCGTCTCGAATTGTCTTGGAACGGGATTTAGAACAGGGCTTGGGACGGGGAATACAAGAGGTAGCACACATGCTGCAAATCGCAGGGCCACATTGTATACAGAGGCAGCAGCTAAATATGATCGCTACTGCAATACCTAAAAAGGACAGGACTTTCCAACCCCACGCGGAAATTATATTCCAGAACCAACCGGACCATGTCCAGGTGCCTGGATCTTGGCGTAACAGATGGGCAATTTTATGGAGTCTGGTTATAGCTGAATAAACAGACGGCGCGTTATTTGGAATGAAAATACAACAACTGGATCTGAGAACTCTACAGGCCCCGCCCCTATCGGCCAGTATGACGTCAAGGACGAGACGATTCTGTAAAACGACAATTCTCATAAAGGATTGTTCTTCAGTTAAGTTACCTAGAGCGGAGGCAGTCTCATCTACTACTGCTTCAAGGGTTCTTGTTAACCTACGGATTAGCTTACTATTTACAACTGTACCTAAATAAGGGAAAACACCTTTATCTATATCAATGAATTGCTCTGCGGCGGTTTCAGTATAATCGACAATCGGGAGATTTCTCTTGTGTCTAGTGTGTACTAAGAAAGAATTCCTATGATAGTCAGGTGGGGCTAGAAAAACAGGTGGCAGTAGGAAAGCAATGTAACAGGTTCCCTCCCAATCGAGGGGCAGATGGACATATGCAGTTTGACCACAAATAAAATAAGAATGACGTGAAGCTTTGAAAATAGATTTCCTACTGTCACTATACTTGATAACAGTAGTACATTCACTATGACCTATATGTACAGAACCATAACTACGGACACATAATTCGCCTTTGACTGGTAGTACTGAAATAGCGGGTGAGTCTGGAGTAGTATCAGACTGAACATTCAGGACCATGAAATTCGACGAATAATTTCCTAAATTATATACTTCATTTTCTAAATCTAAACCTGTTCTGTGGGGGAAACCTTGCTTGTCTGGGAAACATGTACTGTTAAGAAAAGACATATCTGTTGAGGATGACGTTAACGTGGACCATGCTCCACACGAACCATTGTGTGAGAATGGATAAGGAAAGAGTGGCAGAACTCCCTTCGGTGTCTGGAAAGGGGGGAGTCGACCACACACCCAACAATTAGTGGCATTGCTGGTCTGGTGTGAATAATGTAACATACGGATAAATGTGTTATTACGCATGGCGAGGCGGTATGAATATTCGTGAGGAGGCAGATCACTAAACGTGTGCTCTACTGTAGCATGAGCAGACATATTTACATGAGGAACTGAAAAACACAGGAAAAGTGCGTAGCTGGTGCAGGAAATCATTATGCTGAGGAATAATATGAAACTCAGAAAAACGATACATTTGATTGAGCTTTGACTGACTCTCTCACTATGGGGGTCTATTTTATACATGTCAGAAACAGTCTAACCGTTTCACCTAGGGGAGGACTTATACAATCAAACTGGCTGACTTATTAGACCTGAGCTTTAACTTATACTCCTGTTGCGGAGTTTTCTCTAACAAGGGAGGGGTTGTAATAATGTCTTGTGCGGGACAGTCCTTTAAAACAATGTTCTGGCAATCCTTCGAATCCTGGGAAATGTTCTTGGAAATGTTTTTGAAGACTGGTTTCAATGGATTGAAAAGTTTTACATGAGAAAGGTGGACCCACCCCTTCCTGCCTTCCAACTTGACGGCAGTTCGGGTGGTCAAGAGGACCTGACGTGGCTCCTTCCAACGTGGTTCCAGCGGACTTGATCTGTCGAAATTTCTGATCATCACAAGGGAGCCTGGAACGATCTCGTGCGGTGCCACCTCGGTATTGTCTGGAAATGCGGCGGCAACCTGTGAACGACATGAGTTGAGGGCAGACATCAAGGAAGCTAGGTAATCTGTCAGCATATTACATGAAACATCGGTAATACTTCGGGGTCTAGGAGTACCCCACATATTAGGGGGGCGGCCGAAAACGACCTCATACGGGGACAGACCTGATCTAGAATGTGCGACCATACGCATGTAAAACAGAGCGACTGGCAGAGCTACTAGCCAGTCCACACCCTTGTCTTTACATATTTTAGCAATTCGAATTTTCAGAGTCTGATTATGCCTTTCGACTAGTCCAGCTGCTTCTGGATGGCGTACACAATGGAACTTCCACTGGTACCCTAACAAAAGGGAAACATGTTTCATGAGTTCGGATGAGAATGGCTGGCCGTTATCAGAATATACGACTCTAGGGAGTCCATATCTAGGGAAGAATTCACGAACCAACTGCTTGGCAGTGGTCACGGCTGTGTAATCTGGGACTGGATATGCTTCTGTCCATCTGGACAAAGCGCATACAACTACAAGGACATACTTGAAACCTCGACATCGCTCCATTTGAATATAATCCATCTGGAGGACCTCAAAAGGGTGGTCAGGGGGCTGGAAACCACCTTGTTCCACCGGGACACTTTTACCTGGATTAAACTGACAACATATCATACAGGTACGGACTTTCTGCTTGGCTGCAGCTCGTAAATGCTTGTTGAACCAAATGTTCTGGATACTGTCTAACATAGCTTTTTCTCCTAAATGTGCTGGACTATGTGCGGTATTGATAATGACTTGGACCATAGAATCGGGGAGAAACCATGTGGCTCTACCCTTCGTTAACCATCCTTGATCTGTCTGGACCCCTCCTTGTACAGACCATTTCTTGATTTCATCGGGAGTAGCATGTGACTGGATATCTATGACATCTTGAGTAGGGTCCTTAACTGTCATGCATGTAGTCAGATCTGGAATATGTGTCTGATTAACTGGAATGTCTGGAGTCTGTGCTGTAAGCTTGGCTGTGCGGTCTGCTAAATCATTACCTTGGGAAATAATGTCTGTAACTTTCGTATGTGCTTTGCACTTCATGATAGCAATAGATGTCGGTAAATGTATGGCATCTAACAGGGCTTGAATAAGGAGACCATGCTGAATCTTGGTTCCATGAGAAGTCATAAAACCTCTCTCCTGCCAGAGCACTCCGAAGTCGTGTACAACTCCGAATGCGTAACGTGAATCTGTGTAAACATTAACCTTCAGGTTCTTGGCATGTATACAGGCTTGTGTCAGAGCGACTAGCTCTGCTGCTTGAGCGGACAGAGTATCAATACGGTGTGTTTCAATAACTTCAGTGTCAGTAGTCACTGCATACGCGGCGACTAGTTCTCCTGTACTAGTTCTCATACATGAACCATCCACATAAAGTGTCAGGTCAGGATCTGGTAACGGAATATCTGTCAGGTCTTGTCTTGGCTTTGTCGTAATGTTAACTACTTCCACACAATCATGTGGGTCTGGATTTGAATTAACTGATGGTAACAGTGTAGCAGGATTCAGGACGTTGCAGCGTCTAATTTCTATGTGTGGCTGGAACAGTGTCAATTCATAACCTGTTAAACGTGCAATTGTCAAGTGCTGAGTTTGTGTTCGGTTTAAAAGAACTTCTACTGAATGTGGGACCTGTACTGTCAGGGAATGTCCTAAAACTATAGAATCACTTTGTCTGATAGCTAGTGCTGTGGCTGCAACTGACTTGAGGCACGCAGGCAACGCCTGGGCGACTGGATCTAATGTGCTCGAAAAATAAGCACAGGGCTTGTATTGACCTGCTTGATCTTGTGTGAGAACAGATAATGCTGTACCTTCGCGTTCTGTAACGAAAAGTGTAAAAGGCTTACTGTAGTTCGGTGTAGCTAGAACTGGAGCTTGACATAGGGCTTTCTTTAACTCGTTGAAACTAAGTGTATGGTCAGATGTCCAAGGGAGGACAGTCGATACGGCTGCCTCCTGTGTCGTTAACTGTATCAGTGGCTTGGCTAGAAATGCATACTGGGGAATCCATTGTCTACAATAAGAAGTAAGGCCGATAAAAGCACGTACCTCCTTCTGGGTTCTGGGCTGGGGAAGACTCGCTATTAACTGGATACGGTCGGGTGTCAACTGCCTACCCCTCTTGGACAGCAAGTGTCTTAAGTATACCACTTGCTGGACACAGAATTGAAGCTTCGAAGGTGACACCTTGTGCCCCATCTCGGCTAGAAAATACAGAACTGTAAGTGATGCACGCTCGCAGTCACGTTCAGAACGGGCTGTGATCAGTAGATCATCGACATACTGGAGCAGGGCAGTGTCAGTTGGCATGTGAATGTTGTCTAGTTGTCTCTTGAGTGCTTGACTGTAAATACTAGGGCTTTCTGTGAAACCTTGAGGAGCGCGTGTGAACATATAGCTCCTTCCATTTAAACAGAATCCGAAAAGAAACTGGCTGTCTGGATGAATTGGAACACTAAAAAATGCATTCTTGAGGTCAATAACAGTGAAAAACATGGCTTCGGAATCAATGGCTGTTAACAGGGAAGAAATATCTGGGACAACTGGGTACTGAGGAATAATACATTTATTAAGCTCTCGTAAATCAATCACTAATCGATATACTGGCGGTGCATTTGGATTAGTACGTTTCATGACTGGAATGATCGGAGAATTACATACATTGGAGTCAGTTTCTACAACTACTCCTTGAGCCATGAGCTCGTCAATAATTTTGGATAAGGCTGCTACAGCCTCAGGTGGCAATCTGTACTGCCTGATTCGTGATAACACTATACCTGGTTTGAGAGTCACACGATAGGGTGTGATTTGCATGTAACCTACATCAGTTGGACCTTGCGCCCATAAATACTGCGGAACATTAGACAATCTTGAATCAAAATCTCGTAATACATAGTGACCCTTAAAGTCACGTAGGAACAGACGTATTCCCTCTGGGGAACAGCAAATAACTGCACCTAACTCTTTCAGTGTCTTAATGCCTAATAGATTTTCTGGACATGACTTAGTAAGTAACAGATCAGTAGTACGGGACAATGGACCTACTTCTAGAGTAACTGGCTTTGATATCTCATTAACTATGGGTTTTCCTGAAAATCCAAGGGAAACATTTCTTGAGCCTGAGAGCGGAGCCCCTGGAACTTCGGCGTGACTAATTGTGGTCCTACTTGCCCCTGTATCGATCAAAAACTTTCTGTCTTTCCCTAATACTTGACTATGAACATAGGGACCTTCTTGGTCTACAGGTATCTCGATGAGAGGCAAGCCTACCTCCCTCTCTAGGCTGTTTCATGAATATGACTGGTACTCTGGATACTCGGACTGTGCATACTGGTACATCTGCGATGTAACGTGCTGTGTTGCAGCAATAGGCTGCGGTACTGTAACTGTCTGTGGTGCATTCTGTGACTGAGGAGTCTGTGAAACTTGTTCTTGTCTCGGCGGACGTGGTCTTTCTTTAGTCTTACCAGTAGCTATGTTGTGTTTCAGAACTGCACACTCGTTTATAAAATGACCTGGCTGTTTACAATAATTGCAGTTCCCTTTAACGGGAGCCGCAGGATGACTGGCTTGATTCGGACCCCTCTTCTGACTGTCTTGAGGAACAGATTGTGCAACTAGCACTTTCATTTTCGTGTCTTTCATACGTTTTCTCTCGTGTTCTTGTTCTTCTCTGATTCTATTCTGGTGATACTGGAGCATCTGGAGCATCTGGGACGGACTATTTGCTTGCCAGGTGCTTTCGACTTTCAAAACTCGGTTTTTAATTTGTGGACTTGAATTCTCGACTAATTTGGTAACGAAAAGATGAGGGTATGACTCACTACTTGTCTTGAGACCACTGTTAATACTGAAACATTTCTCAAATCTAGAATAAAAATCACTAATATCCTCATCTTGTTTCTGTTTACAGGCTGAGATTGCATCCCAGTCTTCTTTCCTAGTTGTCAATAATCTGGGTAAAACTTGAATCAATAATTCTGGTAAATCTTTACATTTATCTCCAAGACCGGTACCTGGTACTCGTGCCTTGTCTTCAGCTTCTAGAGCTGCCCAATCGATCTTTTTCTCTCCCACCTCCCATTCTTTTTCCTTTAACTTTTCATACACCCCTGCGGGTAGCAAGACCTTTAACATTTTAATGATATCTGGGTAAGTGTATTCTCCCATACGGAGCATGTCTTTTAATTCTCGATGGAACCCTGCTGGATCTTTGTCATGACAGGGGATTAATTTCTTCATTTCAAGAAGTTCCATCTTTGATATCGGAGTGTATACAAACACTCGTTGCATTACGCCACCCGCCCCTTGGACTGGGTGGACTTCTCGTAGCGGATTCTGTCTGTCTATGTAGAATGATTTACTTTCTGGGGGTGAGACATGAACAAAATGCGGGTTCAGGAACGTTCTATACTTGTGACGCTGTTCTAGAATGACACTAATTAAATCGGTACCTAGACCTCTCCATCTGTACTGGAGTAACTCGTTCAGGATATCATGTAACGGGCCTGGATCAGAATGTTGACCCTCATACAGGGTAATGAGGTGCTGGATCATATACATACCCACCAGTCGTTGCTCGGCTGGGGGCAGTTTCAGAAACATTTGTGCCACTATTTCGTCTGGAAAAGTGGTAGAATCAGTAATCCATCGGACTGCTGATCGGGCTAGTTCTTGTTCGTGCATGGTACTTAATTCGCTATAACCGACTCGTGATTTCAGAATGTGATCGGTAGCTTGAAATACTTGTTCTAGAGAGCCTCGTTCTGGTGCTGGATGATGAAACATAGACTTAGGTTCTGGACGTAAATGGCGATCTGGAAATCTGGATTTTCCTACATACGCTATTCTGGCGGGATTCTCGTCTTCCTCTTCAGGATCTGAGATACTTTCTTTCTCGCTTACTTGTGCTGCTTTACGCTGTTCGTGTAACCTTATTATTTCTTTACGAATCTTCTTGTACATACTTTCCATGGCACTAATGGTCTTGTGCTTACCCTCGGCTATATTATCACTCCACCTTGTCAGGATTCTCATTTCGGCGGGATCTTTAGACGGGTAATCTTGTTCTCTTATTAGACAATTGATCATGAACTTTAATATCATGAGCTGAATCTCGGCTTTCCTTTGAGACATAATCTCGCCAATACTTTCTGGATCATCCCCTGTACGGATGAAACGATATATTCTGTCTAGATCTTCTTTCATATTTGGTAAGGTGACTAGATACTCGGTCACCCTTCTTACGCGTACGGAATATAAAACCATATTATACTCGCCTGGGACTGTGTCATAAACACATTCGGCAAGGGCTTGTCTGATTTCTGTAACAGACTTATTACTTTTAGGAGTACGCTGTGATGCTTGAGCATGTAATTCGAGTGCTGATAAACGCTTGTGTGGCGGCGGGGTTTGAGGAGGACCTCCTCCTGCGGCCCCTATACTAGAATCGTCGACTGACATTCTTCGTGCTTGCAGGGTCGGTAATTGTAACGTGGGCTGAACTTGTATGGCAGACTGACCCGGGGGTACCGTAACAGGTACTCCGGTGTCTGGAGGAACGGGAAGGGCCTGATTTACAGGGACAGGTGGAGCGCGAACTGGATTTGCATATTCTGGAACTGTGTCGTCCAAATAGGACGAAATAAAAATATCAGCTGCGGTCGGTTTGTGACGTAGCTTGGTCGGAACTAATGGTGGCGGGAAATTACTGGGTGCCTCTGGGGTCGCTTTTGGCAAGCCTTCGGCAAGGAGAGGATACATACCCTTAATAAGGGCATGCCTCTGTCTGTCTGACTGTTCGGCTTTGACTTGTTCACCTATCTCGATTAATTCTCTTTCTTGGGCTCGTTCTTGGGATTCTCTACTTAACTCTGACTTTCTGACTTCCTTTTCCGTTCTTCTATGCGCTTCCTTACGCCATAACTCGATGGCATCTTTCTGTGACTGTCTGGCTTTCTTTTTCCATAATGCTTCTTCTACTCGCATGATACATTCGGCATCCCATGTACCCGATACGGGCCATCTATACTTTTCTTCTAACTGTTTGGTATACTCTACCCATAAATCTAGATACAATATGGCGCTTATGCCATGTTTCTGATACATAAAGTGACCTGGACTGTCCCTAGGCGGAACAGGAACTGCTGCTTCCAGCAGACCCTTTCTAGTTTTTAACTGACGTAACTTGGAAAAGAGCGGCATTCTAAACTTGAATCGGAACACAATACAATACACGAAAAACAATAACAATTAGGAAAAACAATTCAGGCATACCACGACATTGGAAATACATTAAACAATATCATAACATAACAGTTCGAACAGAATACTACCTGAAAATACTGAAAACAGAAACAGAACAGAATTCTCGAGAACGGAACAGACTAGAGTTACTGGATGCACTGCTGTAACAGTACGGAACATACCGGTCCCATAAAGGAACGCATCAAGACCCGTATCCACCTAGGTGAACACTTCGTTTGTGGGCTTGGGTACCACCAACCCACGGACCAGAGTCAATTTAGACTGACCCTGTCTAGACACTACCCCAGCAATGGTACTCACCGGGCAGCACGGAACGGAAGGCCTCGGACGGGACTGGACTACGACGACGAACTTCGGACTTCGGACTTCAGTTACGGGTGGGCCTCCGGATACCTCGGACCTTGGACTCTCGGCTTGGGCTCTGGTCGGGACTCGCCGCGTTCCTCCACCGTCTCGTTCGGATGCTGGACCGCCTCCTCCGTCTCCTCCGTGGGCCTGAGGGATACTTGAAGCAGAAATATCTGCACTTGGCCGGTATGGTTCCGTCACGGCTGCAGAGGGTCAGGGGGTCGGCGTGGCTTCACCGACGCGTGGGGAAAGGGCAAGTGCCTGTTCGGGCGCCATTATGTGGTAAATAAATAAATAATACCCTATTTTTGACTAGACTTATAGCATAACAGATAGCTCAATAAATAAGAGTCAAGATTCGAGGTAGTAGGAGTTTCTGCAGGTTTATTACAGCATAAGGACAGGATCAGGACAACCTGCATGGGAATAGGACAATAAGGCCCAGCAGGACAACTGGGGCCCAGCAGCTGCCGGGGCTTGGTCTGGGATGAGCGCGCTAACATTCAATAACAAAACATTGACTTATATACATAGCGCAAACACATAGCATTACATTGCAGTAGGCGTAACAGTAGGTGGAGTAGAAGGCGTGACGCGTAGCAGTCGCGAGAGATAACAGAAATAAGAGGTGTAACTGGGAGTTTACTTAGACATGTGATGCAGAACGTAACAGAATATGTCATGAATGGGCGGAAACATTGGAGGGGGCTACCTAAGGAGCCGGGACCTCTAACCTAATGGTGCGCGAAAACTAGCAATGACGTGTTACTAGGAGAAGCTGGGGGCTACGAACTCTGTGCTAAGAGCAGAGACTAAAGTCTGGAGGGTCGGAGCGACATGTACCTAAACCCTATCTGGTATCTGATGTTTAGGGAACATGTTGATATAAACTAGAAGTCATGAGGGGAGAGGCTAACCTGATTTCTAAGACTGGACCATGCATTATTCTACATGTAGTGCGTGAAGAATATTAAATGACCATTAAATACAGTATTTCTCTAACGTGGAGACGAGAAGGCTAGACAATGACGGAAACTATTGATGCAGTTCAGTAGCTTAGGAATGCAGAGGAGGAGGACTGAACTGATAGCAGGAACTATAACATACTTTTGGCAGACTCAGAGGCAGAGCCGGGGTGCACCGGGCACTGCAAGGCAGGAAGTGAGTGAAGGGTCGAGGATACAGGTGGGGGCTGTATCGCTCCTTAGCGAGGCTTTCAGGAGACAGGAGCTGAATCTGTGGTCCGGGCCCTTTTGAGGCCTGGAAACGGAGACTTTATAATTGAATAACGTGCACACTGAGAAACGTGGCAACATTACTTACATAGGCCTGATATTCGTAGTATTCACGAGGACTGGAAACTAACATACTAGAGGTGGACACAACTGTAATTGCGTCTTTAATCAGAAATGGGGAATAACATATGCATATCGGTCATGCACACATAACATATGATGGATGAGGCGTAGGGACACAGAACATGGCAAAATTTACTTTTCCACATTTTCACAATCACATCACCTGTGTTTCCTTTGCTTAGGTATCTCATAGTGCAGATGGACTCTAGCATATCAAAGAGTACACATAAGTTGAGCAGTGTATACAACAATTTTGACATTTACAGAAGATTCAGCTACTTATCTTGTCGTGTATTTCTATAGGTTCTGAATCAGTCCCCCTATTCCTGACCCTATTCTGGTTAAACTAACTATCAAGTTAACTAACAGTCAGCCCATGAGGCAAGAAAACCCCCATGATGCAGATACCGTTATCTGACGCAGTCACACTACGGCACAGGAACGTGTTATCTGATTAGGTCATAACGCTTGAGATCTAATTAGACAAGCGACATTCCTCCAGCCCCTGATAAGGCATACGACGTTCTCATAACAAATCAAACCTATGACAACCTGGATAATCCGTGCGGCCATTGTTTTGATTTCACAGAGAACTTTTGCAAAAGAATGTGCTAACGAGCAAGTCGTATGACATCTTTATTGACGTACCTATGTCCATCCTTACGTCAATCTCGGCACCTTTAAGGTATAAATATTGCCGACCTTGCCCTATGCAAACACACGCGTGGTGACAAGACGGAGCAGCCATACTTGCCGAAGCCGAGAGCAGAAGCAGACCCCGCTGGCAGCAGCCCCGCCTTCCTGACGCGCTGAGAGACGCGCTGCTATCTCAAGCCGAGAGACCCAGCACCGGCGCTTTCGGGCAGCCCTCGCAGGCAGCCTGGAATATCGAGAGCAGAGAAAGAGATACTATTCCTCATCCATCCTAAATTCCAGGTACAGAACTGAATAACCCCTCACAGAGAATTCTTTAGTTATTCACTTGGCAAAAACAAACTTAACTTAAACTGTAACTTTCTATTCCCGCCCACGCATTAGACTTAGGTCAGGTACACGGGGTAGGCGTATTTAGAAACACCAGTTGAGTACGTTTAGTCAAATGTATATGTGTATGTAAATATATTTTAATCATTTTAAACATCATATGGCTCAGAAACCATATCAATGTTTTTACAGTATTATTTTATACTATTGCTTTTAATGTATGCACTTTACTTAACTATAAGTATTGCAATAATATCGATCCATTTCTCATGTATGAGAAAAGAGACTGATCAATAAATAACACCTTTTTATTGAACACGCCCGTCTCTTCCTTTTCTCTACATTCTGATGAGACTAAGAATGCACGTACTGACTGAGTAAAATAATTGCCTTGTGCTCACACGACTCTTGAGATTGACTCTTGATTAGGGGAGAGCAAAGTTGTCATGTTCTATGGTTGTCAGAAACTAAATCCCTTCTTGTCTAATCAGGGAAGTTAATCCTTCCTTGAACATTCGAGAAAGTTTCTAGCGAGCTCTGAGCTTAGCTGGCAAACCCAAAAATTAAGTCTAGTATCGACAGTAGAAGACCTAGTTAACGTCTGGCCTAGGCCTTTACTGCTGTAGGTACTATTCCAATGCGCAGAGCCTATTGGGAAGATAGGAACTACACTACATGGCGCCCAACGCGTTTGGAAAGGGCGATAAAACTAACGTAAGACATTTAGAGTAACTCAGTCGTGCTTTCTCACTCAGACCCCTTTTCCCAAATACTCCAAAGACGTCTGGAGTGGGTGAAAGGTTATATCCTCCAAAACCTCGCAGGAGGGAACTCCTATGTATGGTTCTTGGTCAAGTCAACGTTGAAGGATAAACAGTTCCAAAATATTGTGCATCTAATCTTTGTTCCATAAAGAAACCTGATCTGCAAACAAACATAATACCATCCTGTCTGTAAAATGGCAGAGAGTGATGATGAAAGAGAGGCAGTTAGATTAGCAACTGAACTCGCAGATGCTGATGCTACCATGCAAGCAGCAGACCCGAATATAACACTCATTCCGGTCATTAAAAGGAGATCTATAACCTTAAAACTTATAGAAAATGGACTGACACCTAGAGGTGGCACAGTCATATTCGTAATTGAGGCACACGAATATCGGCAGACAGAGGTATACTATTCATGGATACATTTTCCAGCAGCAAATGCTGTAACAAAGTACTTCCACTATTACAAAGTAGAGGAACCTCCTGAAACATACACTCCTTTCGAGGAGGTGGAAGTACCACTCAAATTCCAAGAGCATTTGCTCTTATTTGATGGCGCCCTAAAACATAACAATCACATTACAAGGCTCGGTCCTTTAGGAAGACCAGGAGCAACGTGGCCGGTCTTAGCCGGATACACACCACATCCAGACATCGAAAGAATGCCTGCAGCAGCTAAAACAACTACTAAAAATTCATAGACAATTAGTTCAGTATGTAATGCGGACTTCAACAATTCAGCCAGCGATTAAACTTCCACAGCTGACCCCTCACCAGGGGAACACAAATAAAATCACACCACAGAACATCCAATCCTGCCTAGGTAAAGTTCCAGCTAAACGGGAACAAATACCATTCTGGTTGGCACAGAAAATTACCCAAATAGAGGCGGTGTTTCCTGACACCACCCCATTAGAAAAACACAGGATTCTGACTATATGTCTCCCAATGGGAATCGCACCACACATTGAGGACTGTGACACTTGGGGTACAGTCTTTGCTTCCATCTACACAAAAACGCACGGTGTTCCATCCATTTCGGTAATACCAGATGTGCTTAAACAAATTCAAGATGAATACGGTCCAGAACCTGCTTTAACTCTTGGTATGAAATTACTGAAAGACTTCAAGCAGGTCTCGGCTATATTACTAGCCAACATAAAAGGTGAAGCAGCAAACGTGGCGATCCGCCAGAGGTTAAAAGAGACAGATATAGCTGACCAACCAGCTGAAATAGCCAGAATCATAGAAAAATCCTATGAAGAACTAGGCAGAGATAGTCTAGGTGGAATACCAGTAAAACCGCAACTGACTACAAGTCCAGAAAAAATATTTTTTAATAATAATAATTCACCAAAAAAGAACTGGGATGGAAACAAACAATCCAATCCTAAAGAAAAGAAATTCCAGTCCAGAGGAAGGTCTCCGAGGCGAAGAGAGAAATCTCCAAACCAAAGACAGAGGTCACCGCAGAGTGACCCCTCTGGGAATAGATATAACCTTAGAAATAGGGATAATATTAAAAAACCTGATAGATATCAAGACATTGATACACGTCCCTCTCAATCTTTTCAGAATTCCTCGCAGAAATCGGAAAGAAGAGGACGATCAGAAGAGCACGCCAAGTCCAAAGACAAGGAACCTGCTCAGCTAAAAAAGAAATTACAATTTCCAAAAAAGAAGGTAGCCAGTATCAAGGTAGTTAACAATGCCGAGAATACTGAGGACACAACTGAAAAACGGAGAGTGGGCTCAGACAATGCTAGACAGCGCAGCAGAGGTGAGCATAGCTCGCAAAGTCCTTATGAATCATCTGGAGACAGTGGACACGAATGAATACCTTCAAGTGGAAACTGCAGACACCAGAGTTAGCAAGCCCCACAAGATATACGAGATAACATTACGTATAGAGGGAGATAAGACTAGGAAAATAAGGGGACTATTTTGGGATAACCTCTCCAAAGGCTATGACATCCTTCTAGCTGAAAAAGACTGGCCACCAGAGTTTGTCAGGGAGTGCCCTCATGGCGAAGAAGTAATTATGCCTGCCTTCTCGAATCAAATCCCGATTCATAAAAAATATACACTTGCTAGAAAGTGGGCAGTGGCCTTAGCACCTGCTTTATATAAAAATCATGTAGGATGGGATGAGGACTCCCCTCCTCACAAAATCCAGTTAAAATCACAACCTACTGCACAAAGGCAGTACCCAATTAAGCAAGAAGCTAAAAAACAGGTAAATGAAATACTAGATCAGCTAGAATACCAGGGGGTGATTGAAACTTGCACCTCACAAATGAACAATCCTTTGTTTCCGGTCTCCAAACCAGACAATTCATATCGTCTAGTTTTGGATTACCGACACCTTAACACATGTTGCAAAACCTTTGCAGTGCAAAACTCACACAGTGCTGCACTAATGAATAACATAGTGCGCAAAAAATACAAAACAACCTTGGACATCTCCAATGGATTCTTTTGTCAAAACATAGCACCAGAGAGCAGATATTTAACTGCATCCTCAGTAAATGGCACTCAAAAACAATTCTGTCGGTTAGCCCAGGGGTACAAGAACAGCCCGGGGGTATTCTCAGCGAGAGTAACAGAATTACTACAACTATATGATGATGAAGCATTATCTTATGTCGATGACATTTACTTAACAGATGATGACTTGGATACTCACTTGAAAAGAGTGAACACCATAATACTTGGGTTCGCTGCAGAGGGTTACAAATTTAACTTCAAAAAGTCCAGAATTGCCCATCTAAAAATTCTATACGAAGGATATGAATTATCAAGTATAGCCTGGTTGACAATTTTTTAAGAACTAGAAGAATTAAAAAATCTAAAATATGAAAAGACGTATCCTCTGCCAATCGACATTCTGCCTCTACGACATTACGCCTGTGTAATCTATACAGACGGACATGCTCAACCCTCCGTTTGGGGAGAACAAGCATACAACCCACATGTGAGATTACAAAAGAAGTGTGGCGCGGAGGTAAACTAAGACCTCTATTAACAAAATCACACTCAGTAGAAACTAATTCAGAAAAACAAACTGAAATAATAGCTTTGAAAATGGCGCTAGATAATGCGGATCGCGAATTCCCGACACTTATAGTGTCAGATTCATATTACTGCGTCAAAGCATATAACAAGGATTTGCAGACATGGATTCAGAACGGTTACAAAGATGACACAGATGCACCAATAAAGCAGAAACTGCTCTGGGAACAAGTAGCTCTTTTGAAAAAAGAACTACCAAAGACTCACGTGACACACTCACTGAGTCATCAGCGTGATGGCGTTCACGTTGTGGGGAATTCATTGGCTGAAACAGCCGCAGCGGCAGCCACTAAACCGGCTCCCGTAGATCGAAAAAAGCGTACATTAAAATACATTGACGGTGAAACAATGCTGGCGGTGAAAACGTCATCAAAAGGCGACTGCTCAGCGTTACCGATCAACTATCCACTCAATTATACATACATAATCGATGCAAACTCCGTCCCTTTTGCTCGAATCCCTGGAGTGGGGGATAGAGTGATTCCAAACATGGACAGGAGAAACTTGTTAATCGCAGACGCACACATGGGCGAGGGTCACAGACACCTTAAATTAAAAGATTCTCTGGAAGAATTACAATCACGGTACTGGTGGCCAGGCATGAGCCTGCACTACACCATGTTTGTAAAAAACTGCCCAAACTGCAACAGAGATCGCAGTGGGGAGAGAAGCAGTTTAATACCTCGTCGTATCAAGGCAGATAATATTACCAGCAAAAAGAATGGCTTGCGATTAACATATACAGGCTAGTTTCCACTTATAATGTAGATCACCAGCACTCGGCTGACGTCCGGACTATTATACAAGATTTGCGAGTCTAAATGGCATATACGCTAAGAGCATGCTACGTTCGACCATTGTTTTCACTCAGGCAATCCAGCCTGGGGGGGAAACATGGCCAAATGAGCACAGCCCAGCGGGAATCTTCTCACTTCCTTCCTGAGGGTACGGGATGGTGTAAAGAAAAAACCAAGGCAGAAAACAATCTATAATGGAAAGGATATTAGGTTCGGGAGCTGGGTGGGTCAAACATCTAATAAGTGTCCAACGTAGTCTAAATAACTTGCCAAGAAATTCTCTGAAGGGATTCAGTCCGTACGAATTATTATTCGGAACTAGGATGTTGATCTCTGACCTTGATAGTCAGACTTCAGTGGTAATAGAAAAAAACCTTTGATGTCAAAGACCGTTTGGCTATTTTGCAGGACTTAAACAAAACAAGAAAAGACCTGAGCAACATACAGTTGAAACAACAGCCAACGACCACTGAAGAATCACCACCTGTCCCAGCAAGACCTGTCTGGATTCCAAAAGTCGGGGATCTAGTCAGGGAGAAGATCGCGGTAAAGAAGGAATTTGGGCCTTCTAACAGAAAAGCAGTTCCTGTCTTGTCTGTCAACGGGACAAGATCAGTTGTACTACCGCCACTTGCTGGAAAAAAGGAGAACCGAGTTGTATCCATCGACCTGGTAAAACCACAACATGTGGCCGATAACAAACAGTAGGCCAAGTGGACTCCCAATAAGTAGCAGAACACCAAGGTTTGCTACCAGTACAGAGGTCCTAACAAAGAGGCTCATCACATTCGAAACGCCTACAGAAGAACAACAAGGACTATGCAACAATGCAATAGAACTCAGACCTCTGAAAACCCAAATAAAGACATTTAGCAGAGACACACCAATCTATACTGAAGTACCAAGTGAAAATGCAAAAAACAAAAATCCTGAACCAATTGGAACAATTGACAGAACTGCATCTGGTTACTTCATCAACTTCGATGATTCCTCTGACGGCTTCAGTGAATCAAAGACACAGCCATCATCAAAATCCTTTAAAGACAAAGCGAAGGAACTTTTGAAACATCTGAAAGAAACATATCTGATTTCTCCATGGATTGAATTTTGGGTGGGTTTTGGTGCATTTATCCTCATACTTTGGCTCATCATGGTATTTACTTTGGGACGCTTCATTGAGGGAAAATATGCTAAAATGGACACAGCAAGTCAGAACATCAACTTGGTCCTCAAACCACACACATCTTCACACGTCGAGAAAAGAGAACTTTCTCCAGAACTTTCTTCAGCCAACTTCACAGCCAATCCGATACCTGGTGGGGTAGCCTGGGACAACACTGACTATGAAATTTATGGTCCGGTCGAGATCCTGAAATATCCACACCAAATCAAGATCTCTTTGAGTGACTTTGCAAAACCAAACTCATTTGCTGATGATTGGGACTTCGAAAGCATTAACAATATGATGTCTGACTTAGTAATGTCTGCTAAATTTACAAAACATGATTATTTGCAAGGTTCTACAAATTATGATAGTATGTATTGCTATAACCATTATGGTAACCATTTTTTGCATAAATCGGCACAACCTAGAAATGTTTTAAATTATAATCAATGGGAACATTGTGCTACACCTCCAAAAGGAAGCTCTAGAACCGTATATGACAAATATTCATATTTTTCAGGTTTTAACATAAGTAATGCTGAAACATTTTATTTTAAATTGTCAAACAAGACAGGGATGAAAACCATGATAACCAACACAAAATTGATATATTCAGACTCATTCTTTGAACAAATGAATACTTTTGGATTTGATTATTGGGACAAAAATGTTGATTTGAAAAGTGTTTGGGGTACAAAAGAATGGCAAGTACAGGGTTTAGAAGCTTTGTTTAGAGCCTGCATGATCCCAGAACAAATGATATTTTTAAATGACACTGTTCAACAAACCACCTGTCTTGGCTTAGCCAAAATCAAAGATTTAATTAAACCGTCTATTCCAAAGCCAACAATGTTTAGCAATAGCTCTGATACAGATGAAGAGATAGACGTAAACCATATACTTAACCAAAACAGAACACATCCTGATTGGAAACAATGGTTGATCTGGCCCACAGATACAAATAACTGTCAAGATAGATTCCTGAATAAAACACAGGGTTTCAAAATGACCAGGCCAGACCCTAGATATCCCCAAAGACATCACCCAGGGATAATAACAACCTACAGTGTGGGCAAATTATGCCTTCAATGGCTACAGACTTCCACACTGCCTGAAATTAAGCAACACCTAACTTTACTTACTGATGGTGCTGACTTGCGTGATTTCATACTGGGACCACGCAAACAGCGTCAAAAGCGTTTCATAGCAGCCTCTGTATATGCAGCATACAATGAGGCCTGGAAGGTTACTCAAATTGAAACAGCAGAAAGAATACGGGAAATTGACCGTATCAATTTGGAAAAATCACTATCTGTAGTGGACAGTGGGTTAATGACTCTGTCCTCCAGAATTTTTTCATTGGACAGCATTGTGTCTTCAGCAATCGATATATTATCGCAAGACTTACTGTTATTACAACATGGTCAGTCACAATTGCGTTCCATTGTACAGCTTGGCTGGACGTTACAAAATCTGCGTTCAGGCTATGTGCCTTGGCGTTTAATCAACACAACATCACTATTCCAAATCTTTAACCTTACTGATAGACAAATCGGTATGGCGCAAAAGGGTGCTGATTATACAATCTTGAGCATTGAAAAACTAGAAAGATTACCAATGACAATGTCAGAACGACCTGTCAGTGAATGGATAATCCACGGAATCATAAATATTCCAATCTCAACCTTCAGGTTTCAATACTGCCAAAAATATATACAGGCTGGCATGTACGAGAAATTGGGAAAGGGGTACCTTAAAACAACTTGGAACCTGCCCTATTCACATGCATGTGTCAGTAATAAAGGACAGAAAGTGTTTCTTAGTGGCAACAATTGTGCTATGTCACTAAGCGGCATGCTTCTGTGTAACGGAATTAGTTTGCATGGAGCCTGTGAAGGGAATTCATACAACCTTTCATGTCACCAGAAAGGCGCACCTGCAACTGAAATAGAACCATTCTTTCAAAGACTCTATAATGGGAGTTACATTCTTATTGTAGACCGCAGATGTTGCAGTCTTATGCCCGGGACTCCTTATCTAATAACTACAACGGCGAAGGTCAAGGGCTGTGGACGTTCTTTATTCCCCAGCTCCTTTCCAGACAGGGAGGCAAGGGCATGGCCCAGTTTGAAAATTACTTCTATTCGAATAGACACTTTAAGCAGAATGAAAACAGTGCTTCTTCAGACGCCTACAAGGCTCACGTCATCAAAAGAAACGTATGATCTACAAGTCGCAAGGACGACTGCAGAGATACATACATTATTATCAACTAATTCCCCCGTACATTTCGCGGAAATCCTAAGCGAAATCTTAAATATTTCTGATACCACTGGGGTCTCATAGGTATTTAAGACAGTATTTTCGATGGCATTAACACCATTCAAAGCCATACTGGGTATTTTTCCAGATTTCGTCCATTCGATTTTTGGCGGACTTCCCCTGATCCTGGGACTAATTGCAGGAATCCTATTCCTAGTCCTTATTTTTCGTTATGGCAACCCATGTCACAGATCAAACTCTCGCGACAATGGAAGATACGATCCTAGCCATTGGATACGATCCTAGCCATTGTACAGCTTGGCTGTACAATACCGTTATCTGACGCAGTCACACTACGGCACAGGAACGTGTTATCTGATTAGGTCATAACGCTTGAGATCTAATTAGACAAGCGACATTCCTCCAGCCCCTGATAAGGCATACGACGTTCTCATAACAAATCAAACCTATGACAACCTGGATAATCCGTGCGGCCATTGTTTTGATTTCACAGAGAACTTTTGCAAAAGAATGTGCTAACGAGCAAGTCGTATGACATCTTTATTGACGTTATCTGACGCAGTCACACTACGGCACAGGAACGTGTTATCTGATTAGGTCATAACGCTTGAGATCTAATTAGACAAGCGACATTCCTCCAGCCCCTGATAAGGCATACGACGTTCTCATAACAAATCAAACCTATGACAACCTGGATAATCCGTGCGGCCATTGTTTTGATTTCACAGAGAACTTTTGCAAAAGAATGTGCTAACGAGCAAGTCGTATGACATCTTTATTGACGTACCTATGTCCATCCTTACGTCAATCTCTGCACCTTTAAGGTATAAATATTGCCGACCTTGCCCTATGCAAACACACGCGTGGTGACAAGACGGAGCAGCCATACTTGCCGAAGCCGAGAGCAGAAGCAGACCCCGCTGGCAGCAGCCCCGCCTTCCTGACGCGCTGAGAGACGCGCTGCTATCTCAAGCCGAGAGACCCAGCACCGGCGCTTTCGGGCAGCCCTCGCAGGCAGCCTGGAATATCGAGAGCAGAGAAAGAGATACTATTCCTCATCCATCCTAAATTCCAGGTACAGAACTGAATAACCCCTCACAGAGAATTCTTTAGTTATTCACTTGGCAAAAACAAACTTAACTTAAACTGTAACTTTCTATTCCCGCCCACGCATTAGACTTAGGTCAGGTACACGGGGTAGGCGTATTTAGAAACACCAGTTGAGTACGTTTAGTCAAATGTATATGTGTATGTAAATATATTTTAATCATTTTAAACATCATATGGCTCAGAAACGGTATACACCCATTACAACGCATTTTTTACAACGCACTACCATTACAACGGAACTTTTACAACGCAAATACCATTACAACGCATTTATTTACAACGCATGTTTTTACAACGCAGGTACTTTTACAACGCATACCATTACAACGTAAGTATTGGTAAGTATATAATTATATTTAAAATGTTATATGTTAGGTTTTTTTTAAAGGGGTATTTTTAGGGTTCAGGGTCAGTTTTGGGTTTTTGGGGAAAGGGGTATTTTTAGGGTTGAGGGTCAGTTTTGGGTTTTTGGGTAAAGGGGTATTTTTAGGGTTCAGGGTCAGTTTTCAGTTTTTGGGTAAAGGGGTATTTTTAGGGTTCAGGGTCAGTTTCCAGTTTTTGGGTAAAGGGGTATTTTTAGGGTTCAGGGTCAGTTTTCAGTTTTTGGGTAAAGGGGTATTTTTAGGGTTCAGGGTCAGTTTTCAGTTTTTGGGTAAAAGGGGTATTTTTAGGGTTCAGGGTCAGTTTTCAGTTTTTGGGTAAAGGGGTATTTTTAGGGTTCAGGGTCAGTTTTGGGTTTTTGGGTAAAGGGGTATTTTTAGGGTTCAGGGTCAGTTTTCAGTTTTTGGGTAAAGGGGTATTTTTAGGGTTCAGGGTCAGTTTTCAGTTTTTGGGTAAAGGGGTATTTTTAGGGTTTAGGGTCAGTTTTCAGTTTTTGGGTAAAGGGGTATTTTTAGGGTTCAGGGTCAGTTTTGGGTTTTTGGGTAAAGGGGTATTTTTAGGGTTCAGGGTCAGTTTTCAGTTTTTGGGTAAAGGGGTATTTTTAGGGTTCAGGGTCAGTTTTCAGTTTTTGGGTAAAGGGGTATTTTTAGGTTTTAGGGTCAGTTTTCAGTTTTTGGGTAAAGGGGTATTTTTTGGGTTCAGGGTCAGTTTTGGGTTTTTAGGGGTACAGGGGTACAGGGTAAAAATAAAATAAAATTAAATTTAAATTAAATTAATTAAATGAAATTAAATTAAATTAAATACAATTATATTATATTATATTAATTTTATATAATATACAATTAAAAAATATATATATACTTACCAATACTTACGTTGTAATGGTATGCGTTGTAAAGGTACCTGCGTTGTAAAAAAAAGCGTTGTAAATACATGCGTTGTAATAGTATTAGCGTTGTAAAAGTCCCGTTGTAACGGTATGCGTTGTAAAAATATGCGTTTTAACGTCATATATCCCTCAGAAACCATATCAATGTTTTTACAGTATTATTTTATACTATTGCTTTTAATGTATGCACTTTACTTAACTATAAGTATTGCAATAATATCGATCCATTTCTCATGTATGAGAAAAGAGACTGATCAATAAATAACACCTTTTTATTGAACACACCCGTCTCTTCCTTTTCTCTACATTCTGATGAGACTAAGAATGCACGTACTGACTGAGTAAAATAATTGCCTTGTGCTCACACGACTCTTGAGATTGACTCTTGATTAGGGGAGAGCAAAGTTGTCATGTTCTATGGTTGTCAGAAACTAAATCCCTTCTTGTCTAATCAGGGAAGTTAATCCTTCCTTGAACATTCGAGAAAGTTTCTAGCGAACTCTGAGCTTAGCTGGCAAACCCAAAAATTAAGTCTAGTATCGACAGTAGTAGACCTAGTTAACGTCTGGCCTAGGCCTTTACTGCTGTAGGTACTATTCCAATGCGCAGAGCCTATTGGGAAGATAGGAACTACACTACAATCTTGTTGGAGATGAAATGAGGCCTGTCTTGCAACATGGTGCATGTTTTGCATCACTGCTGCATCGGTTTCATGTGGCACGGGACTTTACAGCATGACACATCTGCCTAGATGCATCAAGTTGTAAATATGTCGCCACATAGCAAATCTTTTGCACCGCCGCTGCGTCACAAAAGTGACGCACAGCGGCGCAAAAGAGGCACACACCTATCATAAATCTGTCCCTAACATTTTAAATGATTGATTCAGGATGACGATAAGGTGTGGCCTATCCAGAGGATTGTTTAAGGTGAGGCCTACTCAGGGTTGCAGATTAAATTTACGCTTGTTGAAGAGTATAGAGGAGATAATACATGTGAAGACCTACCAATGAAGTAAGTCATGTCCACTTCACTCTTGAACAAAGGCCAGACCTCTTCTGTGTCCGTGGACAGACCTAAACCTCATCTGCACAATGTCATTCGTAAACTTAGGAAACACAGGTGATGTAATTGAAAAATGTGGAGTTTCTTTTCCTCATTTCACAATCACATCACCTGTGTTTCCTTTGCTTAGGTATCTCATAGTGCGGATGGACTCTAGCATATGAAAGAGTACACATAAGTTGAGCAGTGTATACAACAATTTTGACATTTACAGAAGATTCAGCTTCTTATCTTGTTGGAGATGAAATGAGGCCTGTCTTGCAACATGATGCATGTTTTACATCACTGCTGCATCGGTTTCATGTGGCACGGGACTTTACAGCATGACACATCTGCCTAGATGCATCAAGTTGTAAATATGTCGCCACATAGCAAATCTTTTGCACCGCCGCTGCGTGACAAAAGTGACGCACAGTGATGCAAAAGAGGCATACATGGCTATGTAAGTTAAATAATCAAAATCTAAATTTGCCAAGCACACATGGGTGTGTATTTACAAGAACCTTCCACCACGAGGAAATGTCTTTAATTAAAATGGGAGAAATAACATCAAAGGGACTCAAATGCCTTTTAAATGTACCCCAAGCAACCTATGAAACTCTAGCAGTACATATCAAGAAACCTAATTGATTTCAGAAATCGTTTTTAAACACATCATCTAAATCAATGATATACCTACATTCAAGGGGAAATGACTTAAAATGGCCTAAGACACATGAAAGCGTTTTTTTAAGGTCCTTGCACCATTTTTGGGTCACTTTTAACATGGCTATGTTAGTCAAAGAATTAAAATCTAAATTTGCCAAGCACAGATGGGGGCGTATTTACAAGGACCTTGCACCACGGGGAAAGGTCTTTAATTAAAGTGAGAAAAATAACATCAGAGAGACTCAAATGCCTTTTAAATATACCCCAAGCAACTTATGAAACTCTAGCACTACATATCAAGTAAACTAATTGATTTCAAAAATCGTTTTTAAACACATCATCTAAATCAATTATATACCTACATTCAAGGGGAAATGACTTAAAATGGCCTAAGACACATGAAAGCGTTTTTTTAAGGCCCTTGCACCATTTCTGGGTCACTTTTAACATGGCTATGTTAGTCAAAGAATTACAATCTAAATTTGCCAAGCACAGATGGGGACATATTTACAAGGACCTTGCTCCACGGGGAAAGGTCTTAAATTAAAATGGGAAAAATAACATCAGAGAGACTCAAATGCCTTATAAATATGCCCCAAGCAACCTATGAAACTCTAGCACTACATATCAAGTAAACTAATTGATTTCAAAAATCGTTTTTAAACACATCATCTAAATCAATTATATACCTACATTCAAGGGGAAATGACTTAAAATGGCCTAAGACACATGAATATTTAACAACAAGGGGTGGTGATGGACAGAGTTTCTGAATTAAGCAGAATACTCTCACCCAGTCAAGAGATCAGGGCTAGATCCAACACCGTTTTTTAGCTCACTGCACCATCCCAGTTCAGAACCTGGCTATATGCAAATTAGTCTGTTCCTGTCCCAGTGCATGATGGGAACAGGGCAAACCAAACTACCAAGCCAATTCTTACACTGGGAAGGAAACAAGCTTCCGGGGACCGGTTTCTGCCATTTCAGGCGTCGTCGGCCCGGCTTGCTTGAATCCTGATGGTGCAATGAGCAAGGGACTCACATCTGAGTATACCCTTCCACGCTTAGGGTGGACAAAATATTTAACAACAAGGGGTGGTGATGGACAGAGTTTCTGAATTAAGCAGAATACTCTCACCCAGTCAAGAGATCAGGGCTAGATCCAACACCGTTTTTTAGCTCACTGCACCATCCCAGTTCAGAACCTGGCTATATGCAAATTAGTCTGTTCCTGTCCCAGTGCATGATGGGAACAGGGCAAACCAAACTACCAAGCCAATTCTTACACTGGGAAGGAAACAAGCTTCCGGGGACCGGTTTCTGCCATTTCAGGCGTCGTCGGCCCGGCTTGCTTGAATCCTGATGGTGCAATGAGCAAGGGACTCACATCTGAGTATACCCTTCCACGCTTAGGGTGGACAAAATATTTAACAACAAGGGGTGGTGATGGACAGAGTTTCTGAATTAAGCAGAATACTCTCACCCAGTCAAGAGATCAGGCTAGATCCAACACCGTTTTTTAGCTCACTGCACCATCCCAGTTCAGAACCTGGCTATATGCAAATTAGTATGTTCCTGTCCCAGTGCATGATGGGAACAGGGCAAACCAAACTACCAAGCCAATTCTTACACTGGGAAGGAAACAAGCTTCCGGGGACCGGTTTCTGCCATTTCAGGCGTCGTCGGCCCGGCTTGCTTGAATCCTGATGGTGCAATGAGCAAGGGACTCACATCTGAGTATACCCTTCCACGCTTAGGGTGGACAAAATATTTAACAACAAGGCCCCAAGCAACCTATGAAGCTCTAGCAGTACATATCAAGAAACCTAATTGTTTTCAAAAAACGATTTTAAACACATCATATAAATCAATTATATACCTACATTCATCGGGAAATGACTTACAATGCCCTAAGACACATGAAAGCGGTTTTTTAAAACCTTTGCACCATTTTTGCATTACTTTTAACATGGCTATGTAACTCAAAGAATTAAAATCTAAATTTGCTAAACACACATGGGGGCGTATTTACAAGGATCTTGCACCACGGGGAAAGGTCTTAAATTAAAATGGGAACAATAATATCAGAGAGACTCAAAGGCCTAAAAACGTTTTTAAACACATCATCTAAATCAATTATATACCTTCATTCATCGGGAAATGACTTAAAATGCCCTAAGACACATGAAAGCGTTTTTTTAAGGGTCACTTTTAACATGGCTATGTAACTCAAAGAAACAAAATCTATTTGTAAAACACTTGACACAAAGCAACATTTTAAATACAGAACTTTCTTCATAATTTTCTCCCTAAAGCATACTATTGTCTATCTAAATTAAATGAATCTTTTCTCACCTTAGCAAATACTTTATGATTTTCAAAACAGTCTCAGAAACACACCAATTTGTCTTCAGCAGAGCAAAAGGTATGCACTCCAGAGTCTGCAGCTATGAAAAGCACAGAAATGCTGTAACTCATCACACATATCTCTCATGTCACCCAATCAAAACTCTTCCCTCACTTTTTTCAAATCAACACCCTTCCCCCCTCTGCCCCCTCTGCCTTTTTTGCATAGCAACCACCTCCTGAAAGACCTCTGATGTTTGCAAGTTCACACAACAATGTTTCAATTGAACTCTGAACCCTCAGTGCACCTGCATATCCAGTGCAATCTTTCATTAAATGATTTTTTCTTGACCATTCAAATTACATCTTTCAAAGAACTCATCCATGCACCCTAACTTTCTGTTTTCAGCAATCAAAATCCACCAATCACTGCTACTGCTTCCTTAACACAGAAACTCCACAGTTTTTTTCATTTTAAACTCTTATTTTTCCAACTGCCATTTCATTGCCACACTTCATCTGACTGCAGCAGAACCTTCTCTCACCATGTTTTCTGTCAGGATTGTTGGACATAGTTACATCTACTGGGCTCAAAGGTATGCTGAGTACAGAAATTTACCTAACCTCAATTTACAAGATGTGGAAATTAAGTGGTTTGGCCACAGAGGATTAAAATGTCACCAATTGATACCATTGGTGAAAACCTTTATGCATTTGCCTAAACCTGACCTGTTAATTTTGCACTGTGGAGGTAATGACCTGGGCACTTTGACTGGTGTAGGTCTGGAAATGCTTTTAAAGGACACCTTTGAGCAATTGATGGCACTTTTTCCTCAAACTGCCTTGGTATATTCAAATATATGCCAAAGACAGAAATGGAGGTGGTCGAACCAATTTTGTCCACAAATTGAGAAATCGAGGAAGCATGTAAACAAATCTGTTTCAGCTTACATGAGAGACCATGGAATGGGCTCCATGTCCAACAATAACTTGCGTTACTACATGCAAGATATCTACAGAGGAGATGGAGTTGACTTCTCAGATGAAGGGAACAGAGTTTTCATTCTGAATTTAAAACTGTGCATTGGTACCTATTTATAAGTACCTAAATGTACCATAAACCCAAAAGCTCTTCTCAGAGCTACCCTACATCTGATCACTCACAATTATTATTTTACTCTAACTTTTTTTCACTAATTTTCAACAAAGTACGCTCCCCGGAGCGCTACCCGGTACGCGAACCGGAAGCTAACCTCGCGAACTTTTTTTAAAAAATGTTTTTTTTTCGCACATATGGGCCTCCTCAGCCATCCTCAGAAAACCTAGGGGGTCAAAATACGTCTACCGTGTCCCCTTCTACCCATTCTGAACATTATTTGCCCTCCATCTTGTATCTTAATTCGACCGAAACACAAAATGGTGGACTCCCGTAACGCTGCAGGTTTGCGTACCGGGGCGCTCCCCGGAAGCGCTCCATTAAAAAAGGTGGGAAAGTAATTTACAGGAGAAACCCTGGAGACACTTTCACCAAATATAGATTTGCTCATACTACATACCAATCCCTACCATTTTCACAAATTTGGTTGGAATTCCATTTAGCCATTTAGCCTGTAGACCTCTCTAAATACCCTGAGGTAAATTACTTCACAAAACACATCTGAAGTGTTGGAATTGACAACCAATGAAAATGTTACTTTCTTTTCCATATTTTTTTTACCTGACATTTGATTGGTTATGTACCTGAATATAAAGGAAGAGAAGGAAACACAGCCATTTTGACTACTACTTCCTGGTATACATTTCAATAGGATTTTCACTAATAACTTCAACTTCTTTTTAAAGGTAAGTTGTTATTTTAAAAACTGAAGTATATTGTGCACTTTAAGTTAATATGGTAAACTTTTTCTGATAGTTATATACTATCCCTCTGTAGTAGTTATAGATTTAGATGGACTTCTCTGTTATAGTTATGGATGGAGTTAGGCTTGTCTTTTATAATTATGAATTTACTTACGTTAAATCACATACACTTTTTTATATTCCTACTTCCACTCTGATACTATACACTGCCCAAAGATAAATTCACTGTTAAAAACTGCCTATCTAAAATTAATCCCAACAGTGCCCTATCTCTACTAATATATATTTTGTTAATGCAAATTTCAAGCAAAATGGAAGGCGAACAGAAAGTGTCATTTGAAATTGTCCTTGCAGAGACCAACCAAGAAATCATTGATCCAAATGACATTGAATTTATGGATGAAACTTGGGACCAAGAACTACTGCAATGTGTGCAATCAGTAGATGTCCTCCTTGAAAATGAGGACATTTTACACACTCAAACATTACAAGCTATGTTCAATGAAAATAACGACATTTCAGACAGTGAAATGGTAGACATTTTATTAAATTTTGAAACACAATCACAATAATAAATAATTGTTTAAAAAATAAATAAATAAAAAAAAATCAACAAAACAAACAATCAATTAACATACAATATTTGAAAAGTCTATCATTCTTTTTTCCTTATAGTACGCTCCCCGGGCCGCTTCCCGGTTCGCGAACCGGGCGCTCCCCACGCAAAAAAACCCCCAAAAAATGTATTTCTTTTTTTGCCCCGCGGGGCCCTTTTAAAGCCTCCACATCAAACCTAGGGGGTCAGGGAGGATCTACTATGCCCCCTTATGGTCATTTCCCACTTTGTTTTGGCCTCCTCTTGTCTCTCGATCCTACCAAGAGACAAGATGGCGGCCGCTCCGGACTGTTTAGAATGTTGACAGACACCGGAGAGCCAATCAGCTTCGCTTCGCGAAGTTCCGTTACGCGTCAAGTACGCGAACCGGGGCGCTGCCCGGAGCGCTGTTACAGATATATATATTTTTTTTAACCTTAATTTCTCAAAATCCACTGGAGCACATATATTGAGACCTAGCAAAGGCACATCGGGCTAACAGTCCCTACAATTTTGCCAAGTTTCGTGCAAATCCATTCAGCCGTTCGGGCTAAAAGTGAGGCCAACCGCCCTATGGAAATTAACATGGGAAAAATGCGTTTTGGGACCCCCCTTTTTTCTCGGCCCCCCCTTGACGAACCCCCCCCAAATTTTTAGTGGCTGCTCAGAAACAAATTGTTCCATTTTCCTGAAAATTTCAGCCAATTCCGTCCACAAACGCCAAAGTTATTACACATAGAATTTTCAAAAATCCCATAGGAAAAAAATCCTAACTATATATACCTACTGGCGACCGCCAGTAGGTAATATATATATATATATATATATGTGTGTGTGTGTATTTACATATATGTGTGTATTTATATATATATATGTGTGTATTTGTAAATATATGAATAGATATATTTGGGGACACGGAGCTCCGATTCACGGAGTTTCAATGTGGAGGCATCCATGAAGGATTGACAAGCCCTATGTGCGTTTGGAGGCCCATTGATGGGCTTGAAAGAGCTCAGACAGCGGCACATAACTGGGGCACACACTACAGGACCCACAAACCAGCGCAGACTCATTTGAGTCGCCCATTGGAGGGCTCATATTTTTAAGTGGGAGGTGTGGCCTCTCCAACAGGTGGGAACCTTGGAGCTTTGATTTATACCCGGCCTCCCAGCCGCGGGAGATGCACCACCCAGAAATTTGGGGCCACGGAGCTCCGATTCACGGAGTTTCAATGAGGAGGCATCCATGAAGGATTGACAAGCCGGATGTGTGCGTGGAGGCCCATTGATGGGCTTGAAACAGCTCAGACAGCAGCACATAACTAGGGCACACACTACAGGACCCACAAACCATCGCAGACTCATTTGAGTCGCCCATTGGAGGGCTCATATTTTTAAGTGGGAGGTGTGGCCTCTATGCCAAAATGACTGTCGCGCCGCTGAAGAGTGCAAGTAGCACGAAACGAGTCCGGCGTGAATCGACAGGCATGCTGTGGACTGGATCCGCCCGCCGATCCGGCTTTTACCTCACGAAGGTTGCTGCAGTGGATGTCAGAGTGCGTCTCCAACAGGTGGGAACCTTGGAGCTTTGATTTATACGCGGCCTCCCAGCCGCGGGAGATGCACCACCCGGAAATTTGGGGTCACGGAGTTTCAGTGTGGAGGCATCCATGAAGGATTGACAAGCCGGATGTGCGCGTGGAGGCCCATTGATGGGCTTGAAACAGCTCAGACAGCGGCACATAACTGGGGCACACACTACAGGACCCACAAACCAGTGCAGACTCATTTGAGTCGCCCATTGGAGGGCTCATATTTTTAAGTGGGAGGTGTGGCCTCTATGCCAAAATGACTGTCGCGCCGCTGAAGAGTGCAAGTAGCAAGAAACGTGTCCGGCGTGAATCGACAGGCATGCTGTGGACTGGATCCGCTCGCCGATCCAGCTTTTACCTCATGAAGGTTGCTGCAGTGGATGTCAGAGTGCGTCTCCAACAGGTGGGAACCTTGGAGCTTTGATTTATACGCGGCCTCCCAGCCGCGGGAGATGCACCACCCGGAAATTTGGGGCCACGGACCTCCGATTCACGGAGTTTCAATGTGGAGGCATCCATGAAGGATTGACAAGCTGGATGTGAGCGTGGAGGCCCATTGATGGGCTTGAAACAGCTCAGACAGCGGCACTAAGCATGGGCGTAAAATCCATTCCGCTCGCGGATTTTTCGGATTTTCGGCAAATTCGCAATCCGCGAACGCTCGCGAATTTGTCGAAAATCCGTGAATTCGCTCGCGGCGGATTTTTTGCTTGTTGATACAATATTGCGGCGCGCGGCGTGGTGCACGGCGTTCACTTTCCGTCATTTAGCGTTTGCCGAGTTGTTTTTTTCGATCATATTTAGCGAGTGCTGCGCCATTTTGGATCTTGCTGCGGGATCCCGCGGGAGTTTGGCGCCCGCGAATACGTAATCGCGGCTTGCCACCTTGCACAGCACGCCTCGCGAGAGTTCGCAATTGCGAACACGTAGTTGCGGCGGACAGGAACAATCTCGCACTCGCGAAATAGAGATTTTGCAATTCTGCACAAGAAATTCACCAGCAAACAGGATAAACCTTCAGAAAATGATAATTTTTATCAGAATCACTCCTCAGGTTGACATTTGCATGGCCTTTTTTTTTTGCAAGGAGTCCATTTTTGGGGGGGGGAGGAAGGAAGTGCCCCACAGTCTCCAACTTCCTGTTCCTGTCCAGCAGGCTCCTCCCAGTGCTTTCTTCATGTGCTGGTCACTTTCATTTGGACCTTGACCTGGAAGGATTACTTTTTGTGGGTGCTGCTGGATATTTGGATTTGAGGCCTTTTCGACTTTCTTTGGATCACTTTTGGATTAGAAATCAACTTTCACAAGTAAGTTTGTTTGGGGCATTACAGTTGTTGCAACTACAATTTTGGAACTTTTTCAGAACATTAAATACAATATATTGTGGGTAGCCACAGTATCCAGTAGGACCAGGGTTGGTTATGGGTGCATGATACAACTGTTTTGTTGAATTTAAACACCATTGAGGCCATGGATGGGCTGGGATTGTGCTGATTATTGTTGTTTTTGTCGTTTTTTTGGGGCTGCTGGTGGGGCCCTTTGCCCAGGGGTGGTGAGTGTTGCATGGGCCTAGTCTTTCTGTGGGGTGTCTTCTTGAATTTAAACATCATTGAGGCCATGGATGGGCTGGAATTGTGCTGATTTTTGTGTTTTTTGTTGTTTTTTGGGGCTGCTGGTGTGGCCTTTTGCCCAGGGGTAGTGGTGCATGGACTGAGTGTGCCTGTGGTGTGGTCTCACTCTCTTTAATGTAAACATCCTGGATGGCATTGGATTGTGGTGATTTTTGGGTGTTTTTCTGTTTTTATGGGGTGTACTGTTGATGTGGACTGGCCATGTGGGTGGTGGTGGTGGCCATCTTGAGTGCTGGCTGGTACAGGCAACATGTTCTTGGGGTGCAAGGGGCCATTTTGAAGAGAGGCAGTGTCTGAGGCCTGCACTTATTTTGTCTACTTTTCATCCATTATGCCCAGGGGTAGTGAGTGTTGCATGGGCCTAGTCTTTCTGTGGGGTGTCCTCTTGAATTTAAACACCATTGAGGCCATGGATGGGCTGGGATTGTGCTGAATTTTGTGGTTTTTGTCGTTTTTTGGGGCTGCTGGTGGGGCCCTTTGCCCAGGGGTGGTGAGTGTTGCATGGGCCTAGTCTTTCTGTGGGGTGTCCTCTTGAATTTAAACATCATTGAGGCCATGGATGGGCTGGGATTGTGCTGTTTTTTGTGTTTTGTGTCGCGTTTTGGGGCTGCTGGTGTGGCCTTTTGCCCAGGGGTAGTGGTGCATGGACTGAGTGTGCCTGTGGGGTCTCACTCTCTTTAATGTAAACATCCTGGATGGCATTGGATTGTGGTGATTTTTGGGTGTTTTTCTGTTTTTTTGGGGTGTACTGTTGATGTGGACTGGCCATGTGGGTGGTGGTGGTGGCCATCTTGAGTGCTGGCTGGTACAGGCAACATGTGCTTGGGGTGCAAGGGGCCATTTTGAAGAGAGGCAGTGTCTGAGGCCTGCACTTATTTTGCCTACTTTTCATCCATTATGCCCAGGGGTAGTGAGTGTTGCATGGGCCTAGTCTTTCTGTGGGGTGTCTTCTTGAATTTAAACACCATTGAGGCCATGGATGGGCTGGGATTGTGCTGAATTTTGTGGTTTTTGTCGTTTTTTGGGGCTGCTGGTGGGGCCCTTTGCCCAGGGGTGGTGAGTGTTGCATGGGCCTAGTCTTTCTGTAGGGTGTCTTCTTGAATTTAAACATCATTGAGGCCATGGATGGGCTGGGATTGTGCTGATTTTTGTGTTTTTTGTTGTTTTTTGGGGCTGCTGGTGTGGCCTTTTGCCCAGGGGTAGTGGTGCATGGACTGAGTGTGCCTGTGGTGTGGTCTCACTCTCTTTAATGTAAACATCCTGGATGGCATTGGATTGTGGGGATTTTTGGGTGTTTTTCTGTTTTTTTTGGGGTGTACTGTTGATGTGGACTGGCCATGTGGGTGGTGGTGGTGGCCATCTTGAGTGCTGGCTGGTACAGGCAACATGTGCTTGGGGTGCAAGGGGCCATTTTGAAGAGAGGCAGTGTCTGAGGCCTGCACTTTTTTTGCCTACTTTTCATCCATTATGCCCAGGGGTAGTGAGTGTTGCATGGGCATAGTCTTTCTGTGGGGTGTCTTCTGGAATTTAAACACCATTGAGTCCATGGATGGGCTGGGATTGTGCTGAATTTTGTGGTTTTTGTCGTTTTTTGGGGCTGCTGGTGGGGCCCTTTGCCCAGGGGTGGTGAGTGTTGCATGGGCCTAGTCTTTCTGTGGGGTGTCCTCTTGAATTGAAACACCATTGAGGCCATGGATGGGCTGGGATTGTGCTGTTTTTTGTGTGTTTTGTCGTTTTTTGGGGCTGCTGGTGTGGCCTTTTGCCCAGGGGTAGTGGTGCATGGACTGCGTGTGCCTGTGGGGTCTCACTCTCTTTAATGTAAACATCCTGGATGGCATTGGATTGTGGTGATTTTTGGGTGTTTTTCTGTTTTTTGGGGTGTACTGTTGATGTGGACTGGCCATGTGGGTGGTGGTGGTGGCCATCTTGAGTGCTGGCTGGTACAGGCAACATGTGCTTGGGGTGCAAGGGGCCATTTTGAAGAGAGGCAGTGTCTGAGGCCTGCACTTATTTTGCCTACTTTTCATCCATTATGCCCAGGGGTAGTGAGTGTTGCATGGGCCTAGTCTTTCTGTGGGGTGTCCTCTTGAATTTAAACACCATTGAGGCCATGGATGGGCTGGGATTGTGCTGAATTTTGTGGTTTTTGTCGTTTTTTGGGGCTGCTGGTAGGGCCCTTTGCCCAGGGGTGGTGAGTGTTGCATGGGCCTAGTCTTTCTGTGGGGTGTCCTCTTGAATTTAAACACCATTGAGGCCATGGATGGGCTGGGATTGTGCTGTTTTTTGTGTTTTTTGTCGTTTTTTGGGGCTGCTGGTGTGGCCTTTTGCCCAGGGGTAGTGGTGCATGGACTGAGTGTGCCTGTGGGGTCTCACTCTCTTTAATGTAAACATCCTGGATGGCATTGGATTGTGGTGATTTTTGGGTGTTTTTCAGTTTTTTTGGGGTGTACTGTTGATGTGGACTGGCCATGTGGGTGGTGGTGGTGGCCATCTTGAGTGCTGGCTGGTAAAGGCAACATGTGCTTGGGGTGCAAGGGGCCATTTTGAAGAGTGGCAGTGTCTGAGGCCTGCACTTATTTTGCCTACTTTTCATCCATTATGCCCAGGGGTAGTGAGTGTTGCATGGGCCTAGTCTTTCTGTGTGGTGTGGTGTCTTGAATGTAAACATCATGGATGGCATGGGATTGTGCTGATTTTTCTGTGTTTTTCCATTTTTTGGGGTGTATAACTGAACTGATGTTCCTCTGTCTTCCATTGCTTTTAGGTGCACAAGACTCAAGAGAACCACCAGTGCCAGGAAGAAGTCCTGCAGCGGTGTGTGTGTGCAGCATAACGGCACGCGGCGTCACGTCTGGACACAGACAACTCTGCAACTCGTGCAACTGCTGCCTGCTGTTCTGACCTGCTCTGAAGAAGATGGCCCCAAAAAAAGTTCCCCGTAGCTCCTCTAGCAAGAAAGTTGCCAGTAAGGAGCAGAAGAAGCAAGTTACCAAGGAGACTGGTGTGCCGGCCGCCCCTTTTTTTGGGAGGAAAAAAAAAAGTACGCCTGCAGCAGCAGCGGGATCTGCTGGGGACCAAGCTGGGAGGAGCACCCCCGCTACATTGGGCTCAGTGCCACCACCACCACCACGCCAACTTAAGTCCAAGCCCTTGACTGCTGCAGAGGCAGTTAGTCTAGTTGTTCAATCACCATCGACCAGTGATGTTAGCTAATCGCAAGAAAGTAGCAGCAATGTCCCTCAATCAACACAGGTTGTTGTAACTCATCTGACGAGTGTTGAACAACCACAGCCGCAACAAAAACCACATGTGCAAGTACAAGCCCAAGTACATGTGGAAGGAGAGGCGGCGCAAGGAGATGCGCAAGCAGAGGTGCATGGAGGGTCACAAGTGCCCACAATAGTTGTTCCTCCCGAAGTAGGGGCACATCAGGAAATCGACAATCAAGGCGAGGTATCATTTGAGGAAGACACTCCTCCTGATGATCATTCATTGTCTTCCACACCCCTAGCAAGGAAGAGATCAAGGGTGGTGTCTACATCTTCTTCAAGCACACCTCCTTCTGATGATACGGATCAAAATTGGGAACCAGCACCACTGCCGTCTGAGAGTGAGGCACACCATGATCTGACAAAGGTAGTTAAGCGTAAAAGGAAGCTCGTCCAAAGTCTCAGAGTTATGGAGTGTGATGATGAGGCTCAACAAGAAGTGGCGGATACTGCTGCTGATGAACACTCTGACAACGACGACCCAGTCATCATAAAGGTCACTGCAGCCCCAGCGGGCATGCAGCAAACAGACATTTTGACCCTAGCCCGAAAAGCTGCTGAGCGTGATGATGATGATGTTGTCGACGAGGAGGCAGTGGAAAAACCACAATCATTGGAGTTAAGTAGTACACCAACTTGTACCGCTTCCATATTTCTTTCTCACAAGAAGGGACCTCCATCCACCTCGACCTTAATTAGTGGCGGTGAAAGTGCACAACGTACAAAAGTTGGGCAATCCAGATACTCCACTTCATCTGGCATTAGCAGCATGACCACCACCACCAGTACCGCCGCCTCCCCCAGGCCCCACAGACACTTCAAGTCCCCAGTTTGGGACTTCTTTACTGTTTGCCCAAAAAGGGAAAAGTTCGCCATTTGTACCCTTTGTAAGGTTGGAGTTAGTCGTGGTAAGTTAGGTACCAACTATGGTACCGGAGGCCAGAGAGATCATCTTGAGAGACAGCACGCTGTCCTATGGTTTGCGCACCTAAAGGCGATCAAGGAAGCCCGAATTGGAAGTCAAGAAAACGTTGATGTTTCATCTGATGATGACGAGGAGGAAGAAGACGTGTCAAACACTTCACTTACACCCAGTACCCCTGTCAGCAGCACACCCCATGTGAGGCACACTAAGAGTGTTGGAGCGAGTGAGACACCAACGCGAAAAAGTTCACCAGCGAGCATAATTGGGTCAACGAAGTCATTATCATCCCGTAAATGCTTGGTCCAGGGCAACATTAGAACCATGTTTTGTTCAGACGCGCCATATGAACGCAACCACCCACTGACGCGTCTGTATAACACTAAGCTGGCTAAAATGCTAGCTGTGGACCTTCTCCCTTTTTCTTTTGTAGAAGCGGTAGGTTTTCTAGAATTAGTGGCAGCGCTCTGCCCTAAATGGAAGGTCCCTAGCCGGTTCTATTTTGCCAGAGTTGCGGTTCCAGCACTACATGAAGATGTGCTGGAGGTGATTGGGGCAGCTTTGCAGAAGAGTGCTGTTCACACTATACATCTGACAACAGACATGTGGACCAGTGGCGTAGGCGCTGATTACATGTGCATCACTGCACACTGGGTCTCTTTTTCAGGGGTTAAAGCAAAGCTAAACACAGGTGTTGACCCGGACCAAGTTTTTAAAGCTGCTCGGAAACATGCAACACTAGCCATGTTTGGCTTGGAGAAAAGTCACACAGCACGAAACATTTTGGATGAGTTTAACTAAAAGGTCTTTTACTGGCTATCCCCAAAAAAACGCAAGATTGGTTATGTTTCCACAGATAATGGCGCCAATGTAGTTAAGGCCATGTCGCTGGGTGACTATTTCAGAGTGCCGTGTTTGGCGCACTGTATCAACCTGGTAGTTCAAAAATTCTTGAGTGATAAAGACAGTCCAGCGTGCGAGGTAATGGCCACCTGCCGAAAAATGTGCAACCATTTCAGCCATTCTTTTAAGGCCCGGAAGCATCTGAGGAGCCTGCTACATGAACGTCGAATGCCAGTGAAAGCACTCATCCAGGAGGTGGCAACACGTTGGAACTCAACCTTCTACATGCTTGAGCGTCTGTATGAGCAGTATACGGTACTCGATCACTATTTCTTAAAACAGGGTACAGCTCAGAAGGACCTGAGGATGGGAGCGGCACAATGGGACATAGTTAAAAGCCTGACAGACATGCTTCGTCCTTTTGAGGTCTTCACGCGTGCAGTCAGCAAGGAGGACTGTAATTTGGGAAAACCTATCCCATTGTTGTGCATGCTGGAGCACCAACTGAAGGCGGTGTCTTCTGAGTTAGAAAAAGATGAAAAAAACAAAGACCCTTTTGTTTTGTCGGAGAAATTATTAGAGCGCCTACGTGGTGATGAACGTCTTAAAATGATCAACTCAGAACAGCATTACATTTGTGCTACTATTCTGGATCCACGCTACAAAAAGGCGCTGGCAGGCCAAGCATTCTTTCCTTTTACTGATGAAGATGTTAAAAAGTACAAACGTTGGCTAGCCTGGTCAGCCAAGAGGTTTGAAAAAGAACGGCAGGATATTGAAGGAGAAGGCAGTACATCAGCATCAGCATCAGCAGGCCATCCCCAGTCAAAAGAATCCACTTCTGCACCTGTGGCTCTGGCACAAGTGACCTCTCAGCCGTTAAAGACACCGGCAACCGGATCATCTGCACCACTCACAAGAGTAACATTGGCTGCTGAAGAGGATTGGCTAACTTGGCTTGGGTACGGTTCTCGAAAACAGGTCACAAGCACAGCAAAAAGTAACCAAAGTGGAGGAACCGTTGAGGACCTTGAGTCGATGGTGCAGGACTATCTGAATGACTCAACAGAGGTCTTTCTTAATGATGAGCCATTGCAGTATTGGCATGGGAAAAAACAATTGTGGCCACAGCTCTCCAACCTGGCTATAAACTACTTGTCTTGCCCACTCGCAAGTGTGCCTTCTGAACGTGTTTTCAGTGCTGCTGGTGGCATTGTAACTCCCAAACGGAGCCGCCTCTTGCCCAAAAATGTGGAGAGGCTAACAATGATCAAGATGAATCAGCACCTCATACCACCAGATTACAAAGTACGAGAAAGCACGCAGCATGAAGACGAGGAGGACAGCAACGTAGATGAGGGAATTTGTTCTCTGTTAGGTGACGCTGACCTCATCCTGCCTGAATTCGCAGAGTATGATGACGAACTCTTATTCTTATTCCCTGACACCGAGCCCTGAAAATGAGACAATGAATCAATAACTTTCTTTTTCTTCCTTATTCACTTTTATTCCTGTGTGTCTGTCTTTCTTTGTTTTGCACAGTTAATTTAATTCAAACTTTAATCACCTAATCACAAAAACAAGTCCATCAGCAGAACTGTCTTCACTTGTTTGCTTATTGATTTGAAGGTGCCGCAGTCTACATTCCTCAGGTTCACAAGTTCAGAAGAACATGCTCCTCTATCCTCCTCCTCCAGACTCCTATTTCCCTCAAAGCAGAGGGCTGGATTACGCCCAATGAAGAAAGACTCAGCACTTGTGGAGGTGTTCTACTTCTTTGTGGGTGAGTTGACGGCTCTGGGCCCATTGCTGTGAAGCTCTAATAACGGATAAAAGTGTTTTAGACCAAATATGAGGCAGAAATTTCTTGCCGTTTTTGCTGACTTGCTTGCCTTTGAGGTGCTCTTTGGCGGGGTTCCGGGTGTTTGTGGGTGAGTTTTGGGGTCTGGGAGCACTGCTGCGACAGTCTAATCTTGATTGCATTTGCTTTTCAGGAAATCCGTGGTGGAAAACAGGAGTTATGATGATGACCTAGCTGCACAGCGTGTTTGGACCGAAGGCCGAGAGATATTGTAAGTATGAGATTTTGCTTTTTGGCTGTTTGGGGGTGTTGTCGCGTGCTTTTTTGCGGGTGGGTTGGCGGGTCTCTTGGGGCATTCCTGTGAAGGTCTAATACCGGATAGAAGTGGTTTGGACAAACTCCATGCAGAATTTTTTTTTGCTATTTCTTCTGACATCTTGCTCAATGTAGCGTTTTCGGGGGCCTGTTTGGGGGGCTTCCTGGTGTTTGTGGGTGGGTTTTGGTGTCTCTGTCGGAGCACTGCTGCGACAGTCTAATCTTGATTGCATTTGCTTTTCAGGAAATCCGTGGTGGAAAACAGGAGTTATGATGATGATGACCTAGCTGCACAGCGCGTTTGGACCGAAGGCCGAGAGATATTGTAAGTATGAGATTTTGTTTTTTGGCTGTTTGGGGGTGTTGTCGCGTGCTTTTTTGCGGGTGGGTTGGCGGGTCTCTTGGGGCATTCCTGTGAAGGTCTAATACCGGATAGAAGTGGTTTAGACAAAATCCATACAGAATTTTTATTTGCTATTTCTTCTGACATCTTGCTCAATGTAGCGTTTTCGGGGGCCTGTTTGGGGGGCTTCCTGGTGTTTGTGGGTGGGTTTTGGTGTCTCTGTCGGAGCACTGCTGCGACAGTCTAATCTTGATTGCATTTGCTTTTCAGGAAATCCGTGGTGGAAAACAGGAGTTATGATGATGATGACCTAGCTGCACAGCGCGTTTGGACCGAAGGCCGAGAGATATTGTAAGTATGAGATTTTGCTTTTTGGCTGTTTGGGGGTGTTGTCGCGTGCTTTTTTGCGGGTGGGTTGGCGGGTCTCTTGGGGCATTCCTGTGAAGGTCTAATACCGGATAGAAGTGGTTTGGACAAAATCCATAAGGAAAAGCCTTTTGGCACTTTTTGTAACTTAGGGTTCGTTAGGGTTAGCCCTAGCAGCAGGATTGCATGTGTTTCGGGGTGTTCTAGATTTTTGCAACTGAGTTCTGGGGTCTTAGAGTACTCTTGGAGCGATGCTGGCTATGGATACTTTTGCTTGCTTGCAAGTGGTTTGAATACAATCCACGGTGGGTAAGGGGGTATTTGGGCCTACTTTTACTTTCAAAGTCCGTTTTGTCACAATTTTTCTGCTAGGCCTCGTTTTTTGAGATCTGATTGGGGGTCTTCTACATTTTTGCGACTGGCTTTAGTAAGGGTCTGGGTGGGAGCACTGCTGGGAAGGTCTAATTTTGTTCTAAAACACAGTTCACAGTACACCGAGCTTGAGGGGAAAGATCCGCTAAATTAATTTGGCCATACTTATTTATCCTTCAAAAGGTGACTCAGACAGAGTACGCAATTTCAAAAATATTGTACTGTCTATTAGGAAAATCAAAGTGTGACTTTTTGCACCACACAGCGTACATACCTTATATTTGTTTATCGGTGGTATTGTAATAGCACTTCCTGTTTTCCGTTCAATAATTACAGGCCGGGTTTCAGTCTGTGCAATGGGGAAAAAAGATGGAGTCAGGCTTCACATTAACGAGCCGCAATTTAACATCCGCCAGGCAGGCAGTGGACAGGGTGTCTTCTGTCAGTGGTCACCAACATTGATGGACGAAGCGTCAGCTGGAATGGAGGAGTGCCGCTAATAAGAGGAATTGTTTGCTGCATGCAACTTACTTACCAAATTCAACAGGACACCTCCAACAAAAACAGATACAGTATCCATTGTTTTCTTCTATGAGTGTGACTGCATTTCTTGGATCTCTCTCTGCTTCTAAATTGATCCCAGATTTCTTTATCATCAATTATTGTTTGACCATGCTGTGCTTTTTTTTCTTCTCTCAACAAAACCTACCCAAAAAGAAACCCCCATTCCCATCCATTTTCCAAACCCTAACGCTCTTCCCCCGGGCTGTGTGGTTTTGCTTAATGTGTGACTAAATGACATCAATAATTCCACACACTTGCTGGGGAGGATAAGGTCATAGCAACAGGCTGGTGAAGGAATCCGAGGATATATTCTAGACTTACTCAGCTTCAGTACTATTTCTTGTAGTAGTAGGAGCCAATGTCAAATAAATTCAACGCAAGTACTAGTTATACTTGCAATACTTTACCATTTGTTAGGCTACATTGTGGCCCTGTTCTAGTGTACTGTCACCTGCTATATTCTCTATCGTACCGTAACCGTTGTAATGCTACAGTAAGGACAAACCAGGTTTCGTTTTATTTTTTTCCATAGGCATGCAACTGCCACTGTGTCACACCACTAGTACCACCGCAATGAGGACATTTCATCCGCCCAGGATTGCCAACCTTAATCCCCATTTCCCGTGGAGCCAGCCCTGGGCCTAGCCCTACTTTCAAACACAAATTACAGGTAAGATAAGCGTTTGGTGGGAGGTAGTATAATGGACTATTAGGACTAGACGAGAGATTGACGGTAGTACTACTAAAGTCCTAGGACTCTTCAGGAAAACAAACTTACTGTTAAACCCCCACCCACCAGACTCAAAAGCAGTAAAAAACAGGTATGGTCAGATAAAGTTAAAAAAATTATATTTATGTAGCCCTAACAAAATAATCTCCCTCAAGACCCTCCCTAACCCCAACGATTGTCTTTCAAAAGTCCCAAAAAGAACCCAACTCCCAAATCCTACCCCCCCAAAGTCTCTAAAAAAAGGGCAAGGGACACTACACTACTGGAGGGTGCTGTTGAATTTTGCGGCCAGGGCATCATACTCCTTGCGGAGGGTGGCATGGTTGAAGCGGAGGCCCTCCACCAAGTTCTTGTAGCTAAGGACCTCCTGCTCCAGGTAGGACATTCGTAGGGATAAGCGGCGCTGGCGTGCCTTGCAACTCCTGTGGGGGGCAGCTGATGTCTTTGCTGCTTGGCGGTGGCGGTTGGCTTTGGTAGCCCGGCTCCGTACCGCTGGAGCACTGCGCTGTCTGGCAGCCCGTGGGGGCACAGAGGAGGATGCAGCTGTCCCAGTGGAGGATGTTGTGGTTCCACCGGTTGACTGCGTGTCCTACTCCTCCAGGGCCACCAGCCGCCGATATTCGGCGACAGTGGCATCGAGCCTCCGTTGCCGGGCCATTCGAGCCTGCTCCCTCCGTGATGTCGATTTGGGAAGGAGCAACTATATGAAGAAAGAAAGACATAGTCTGTAACCAATGCTCCTTAACATTAATAACACAAAGTGATTGAGCCGAAAGTTGTGTCACAGTACAAGTAGCAAATTGAAAGCACAGTACATAACTATTGAGGACAGTATCTATCTAACCTCCCACTTCTGCATCCTTGCTCTATCATTAGTGGGAGTTTAATGAACAAATTCTACGACCACTATGGACTTCCATTACAGTCGACTATGACAGTACACCAGTCTTATTCTTCTTCTTCTCTCTTGTTTAGGAAAATTGGTACGTTATCTTATGCAAGCCGGCAGAATGCCAGCGCAGTGAACTTGCACCCGAGAAAAACAGACGCACACCATGATGAGTGAGACAGACTTGCGTTACTGTACCGGTCCAGTACATGCAGGTGGTGAAGCTATTACTTTTCTATTATGGGTGGCACTGAGAATACTCTGTTACAAGGGCTACTGCTTAATTAATTTACCTTTCACCCTACAGTGCAAATAAGTACTAGTAAAGGAAAATGAAGAAGCTAAATAATTTGATTATCTATCACTTCACATGGGATGTATTTGATGACATATGGGATGACTTTAGGTGCTTTGCTTATTATTTAGTGAACAGTGATACACCCACACATGAATGACGTACTACTACTAAACTAAAGTTATTAAGAGAGGTACGGAGTGTCCACCGTAATAACCGGATATATGCTGTGCTTGCAGTTGCAATACAAACTACTGCTACTATTCATGGTAGTATTGGACGAATTTACAACTTCTTTTCCTTGCCTTCCCTACACTGGAACGGACGTGCGGCTGCGGTGTTACATGCTCTTCAAGGTAACACTTAGTTCATCCAGTGACCATCTACTCTCTCTAGATACACATATCCTATCTAAGAGTCAGATAATACCATGCTCAAGGCATCCATCCATTCAAAGTATATGCACACATACAGTTTCTGTTTCACCCACCCAGGCTGTTCTCCTTCCACCCATCCTTGCTTCATCATTGACCCAGCCATGCACCATACCATATTCTTTCCTTCCCAGCCACCTCGGGGACCAAGCAAACACATATCATTCTTCTTTGCCAGCCATCATAACATTTCTCGTCCTTCCACACTTACTTACACCCTTCTTTCGCTTTTCGATCATCCCATCCATCAAGTTCATCTAAGATCTTATTGGGATTCTTCTCACCAAAAACTTCACAGCTAAGTCGAAGTACATTTAGAGGAGGATACTACCTGGTTGATTTATAATACACCCGTGCAGAAAGCACACTATGCAGTCTTCAATCTCAATAAGTAAGAAATATATAGCTTACCTCTTCCCGCCACCATCGTGTGAACCCTCACAGGAACGTCCGGCACTTGCACCGCATCCTCCCCAGAGTCCTCGTCCAACACCACCACCTCCGCGCTGGCCCCGCCACCAGATGTTACACCTACAAAGTACATTTAAGAATGTTAGAAATACACCACTCACTACTATATAATATTTGGTCTAGGAGAAATAAAGCAATGTTAAAAAAACGAAATACAATGTAATAATTTGTAACTGTATACTCTAAAGTAAAAATTTCCCTTTTTCCAGGGAAGGCTGTTGTCTTGCAGCACTTTTTGGCACAACTGATGAATGCTTGCTTTTTATTTTTAACACGCACCACTTTTTCTCCTAACAGACAGAAGCCTGACTTCTAAGAACACGAGCAGGATCAAGTTCAAACCAGGTGAGAGCTCGGCTCGACCACAAGAAATGTGTCCAATTAATCTTCAGCACTAAGCACTTTTCCATTTTCAGTTAAACATTTAGTTTTATGACAAAGTTGATTTTAATAAATGTGTTTACTTTTAATAAAGCTTTTAAACTTAAATAGACTCTGTGGTTTTTGGTCCTCCAGACTAGAGTGGATGAGCTAAAGGTTTTGGAATTTTTGCAAGCATGAGTCCGTGCCTCTGACACTTCTTGACTCTGACTCCGTACTCTTGTCCTGCGTTGGATAATCTAATCATCATTGGGGATCAATCATCAGAGAATTTGGGAGCTAAATGACTCTGCCACACTATCTAGTCAGTAAGGAGATTGGGGGTTCAACTACAAAGTCTGTTATCACTGAGGTATGTGGAAAGTCTAACAGGACCTATTATAATTGATAAGCTAAGCAATGCATTATTTAGTGTTCATAGTTCTGTTTGTGCAGATTTGTCCCTGCAACAGTAGTAGAATTGATTGTCCTACTATCCAAACCAAAAGTAAAGTAGTATCTTATTCTTTCTTGGTGGTCATTCACATTTTTATTGTTGGCAATTGTCAAAGCATAAACATTTAGAAGACTTGAAAAGACATTATGGACAATACCAGAGGACTGCACTCAGTGCATAGAGCTATTGCTGACTAGAATGGGAGTCCAATGGAATTGCCAAATGTGCAATCTTAGTTAGCTACACAGACAGACTAATAAGAATAATCTAGTAATACCACAGGGAGTCATAGTCGAGGCAGGATAAGAATTTAGATCCAGTCTACAAGAAGATCTAAGACGATTTAGAAAAAATCGAATGAGGAACGCTAGGAAAAAATAGGTACTCTATATTAAAATTAAAACTTACTGGGGCCAGCAAAGGAGCCCTCGCCTGCCCGATCCTGGCCTGCATCCTCCTGAACAGCACCCTCCTCCTCCTCCTGTGTCCTCTTGCCCTTGGGGGGAGCTGATGTACAACATGAAAGAAAGAAAGACCAGAAAACATGGATGAGATTTGTCAACCAAATCAAACATTTCAAAAGAACAATAACAAAATATTTTGGAGAAATAGCAAATAGATAGACAACTATTCCACGGGATATATTGACCAATCTCATGTGGTATACTACGTTATTCGTATTGCCTGATTTGCGGACCGTTGACTTTGAAAGTTCCTATGTAACTCACTAAACAGACTACTAAAAAGGTTTGCCTAGGCCTGGCAGGCAGCAGTCCGCAGCACGCGAAGTGACAGACAAAGTCCATCGTGCTTGCACATCAGTGAATACTCAAACTATCAATCCACCGACCACCACCACTATTTGTTCTTATAGCCATGTGTCTAAAAGGAAGTACTGGACTTCAGTCTGTTGGGGCTGATTTAGAAGTCCCTTGCGGCTCACATTCCTCCATTCCTCCGGCACAAGGGAGGGCGTTCCTGCGCAGGAACGAATCCTAAAAGTGGCTGAGGGAAATCTACAAGATGTCAATCAGTCACTTTTAGGACAATGATGCATGATTGAAACCCTGCGCCTGCTTGAAGCCGACGTACGGCTTGATGCAGCATTGGGGAGATAGGGCACCCCAGAGCATTGCTGGAGCTGCGCCATCGTTGGCACGCAACTCCAGCAATGCGCCGCCTTTACGGCACAGATGCGTAAGGCTTCTGTGACGTTTTGGGCCCATGGGTGGTGGTGGTGGCATGGCGCACAATTACTGCCGCATCCCTGCTACTTTGCAGGGATGCGCCGGTAATTGAAAATATGACCCTTAGTGTCTAGCATTACGCAGTTCTTTACACTACACTCATACATAATTTCTCAGGCCAATGAAATGAACACAAAATACAAAACAAATAAGCATAGTAGCAAGCAAGGCTACTGAGAAGGAGAGCAGTGCACCTGAAATGCATAGAAGATTTTGAAATATAATTTACCTACAATGTAATCGGCAGCATTATTGCTCTTGGTAAAGAACAAAGATTTGCAAATAACAGAGCCGGATAAAACAGAGTAGTGATGAAATAGCTAGAAATAGCTACTACTACTCACCAAGCCCGGGGACCTCTACGCCAAGCGCGTCCAGCAAGTCCCGTTCCCGGTCCATGACATCCGTCCAGCGGTGGGTGGCTGGTTATAGGTGCGCCGGACCCCAGAGAGCATAAACATGGCCCGGCACACCTTCTCCCACCGCTTCCGGCGCCCCCGGATGCCATAGCCGGTTGCGATCTTGCCGCCTCCCAGGATGGTCTTGGGGAGGCGGCGCTGGACGTAGAAGATTAGTGCGGCCACCTCCTCCGCGCTAAAGATCTCCCGTGGCATCACTTGCTCCCCCCTCAAACGCCCGTACGGGAGCCGGGCACGGGGTGCGGGACCCTTCCCCTTCTCAGGGTGCTTCCCGGCTCCCTTTACCATGGTCTGGGCAGAAATGAAGTTAAATGATAAAGAAGAAATAGAATAGGGAAGAAGAAAAGAAAAGAGTTTGAAAAAGTAGTTTAAAATTAACTAAAAGTAGCAGAAAACAGAAAAATATAGAGCTAGAAAAATAGAGGGATAGATAATAAGTAAAATAGATCAAATAAACTTCAAACAAGCAAAGGATGGCAGAGATTCAGAGAGGATACAGAAAGCATGCCCAGAACCATAGAAATGAATGAGAAACAAGATGGCCGCGCCCATTCACGACCGCGTGGGTAAGTTCGCGCGAGATTTTCCTCGCGATCACGCGCAAAATTGTACTAGCGAGCAGCACACTTTTCGAGATTACACATAGCGGCCGGAAACGGAATTACGTCACGCAAACAAGATGGCCGCGCCCGTGTACGACCGCGTGGGTAAGTTCGCAAACGTATCACTACAAGCGCCTTGCGAACACGCAAAAAATCACGCGAACATACACGCCGCAAAAAAAAAATAGTGTATTCGCACGCATTCGCGGCTTCCAAAATCGATCTCGCACGGATTCGCGCCCCGCAAATCACGCGAAATTGCAGAAAAACGATTTTTGCTAAACTGAAAGCAATCACCAGGTGCAAAAGTTCAAACTTAACATTAGTAACCATTCACTCTAGTGCTTCCTGAGGGGCCCCTCCAGAGTTCAGTTGCCTATTTGCAACTATTCTATGACCCTGCTATGACCCAAACAGCAGGCTCATAGAATAGGTACAAGTAGACCATAAAGGTCCTGTGAAAAAAAATTGCACTGCAACAGAAAGCAAATTACAGATAAGGAAGGAAGCAGGTGCCAGCCAGACTGGAAGTTTCAAAATTACTGACACATTAATCACCCCCAAATTAATTCATGGCAGTTGAAGAAGGGCAGGTGTGCTTGCTTTCACTGCAACAGAAAGCAAATTACAGATAAGGAAGGAAGCAGGTGCCAGCCAGACTGGAAGTTTCTAAATCACTGACACATTAATCAACCCCAAATTAATTCATGGCAGTTGAAGCAGGGCAGGTGTGCTTGCTTTTTTTCACCCCCATAATCTACAGTGATAAACAAACCTAATGGGTGGCAGTGAGGATGTACCAGAGGGTGGCATGGGTGTACCAGAGGGTGGCAGTGGTGAAACAGAGGGTGCTGTGAACCTGTGATGATAAACCAGACGTAGAAACAACATAGTCGCGTCCGTTGCGAGCCGAAAAGTAAGTTCGCAATTGCGAAATGGTCCACAAATCCTCGCGAACGCTCGCCAACACAAAAAACATAAAAATCCGCACATCCGCGAGAGTTCGCGTATTTTTGCGGATTGCAAATCCGTAAATTCGCAAATCCGCGTACGCTAGATCCGCTAGATCCGCCCATGCTTAAGCGGCACATAACTGGGGCACACACTACAGGTCCCACAAACCAGCGCAGACTCATTTGAGTCGCCCATTGGAGGGCTCATATTTTTAAGTGGGAGGTGTGGCCTCTATGCCATAATGACTGTTGCGCCGCTGAAGAGTGCAAGTAGCACGAAACGCATCCGCCGTGAATCAACTGGCATGCTGTGGACTGGATCCGCCCGCCGATCCGGCTTTTACCTCATGAAGGTTGCTGCAGTGGATGTCAGATTGCGTCTCCAACAGGTGGGAACCTTGGAGCTTTGATATATATATATATGTGTGTATTCATTACCTACTGGCGGTCGCCAGTAGGTATATATAGTTAGGATTTTTTCTCTATGGGTTTTTTGAAAATTCTATGTCTAATAACTTTGGCGTTTGTGGACGGAATTGGCTGAAATTTTCAGGAAAATGGCACATTTTGTTTCTGAGCAGCCCTTGAAAATTTGGGGGGGGTTCGTCCAGTGGGGGCCGAGAAAAAAGGGGGGTCCCAAAACGTGTTTTTAACATTGAGTTTTCCATAGGGCGGTTGGCCTCACTTTTAGCCCGAACGGCTGAATGGATTTGCACGAAACTTGGCAAAATTGTAGGGACTGGTAGCCCGATGTGCCTTTTGTAGGTCTCAATATATGTGCTCCAGTGGATTTTGAGAAATTAACGTTTAAAAAAAGATATATATCTGTAAGCGCGGACCAGGCAGCGCTCTGGTTCGCGGACTTTTCGCGCAACGGAGCTTTGTGAAGCGAAGCTGATTGGTTCTCCGGCGTCTGTCAACATTCCAAACAGTCCGTAGCGGCCGCCATCTTGTCTCTCGGTAGGATCGAGAGACAAGAGGAGGTCAAAACAAAGGGGGAAATAACTATAAGGGGGCATAGTAGATCCTCGCTGACCCCCTAGGTTTGATGTGGAGGTTTTAAAAGGGCCCCGCGGGGCAAAAAAAAATAATAATAATAATAATCGAACGGCTGAATGGATTTGCACGAAACTTGGCAAAATTGTAGGGACTGGTAGCCCGATGTGCCTTTGCTAGGTCTCAATATATGTGCTTCAGTGGATTTTGAGAAATTAACGTTCAAAAAAAGATATATATCTGTAACAGCGCACCGCTTCGCGTACTTTTCGCGTTACGGAGCTTTGCGAAGCGAAGCTGATTGGCTCTCCGGTGTCTGTAAACATTCCAAACAGTACGTAGCGGCCGCCATCTTGTCTCTCGGTAGGATCGAGAGACAAGAGGAGGCCAAAGCGAAGGGGCAAATGACCATAAGGGGGCATAGTAGATCCTCGCTGACCCCCTAGGTTTGATGTGGAGGTTTTAAAAGGGCCCCGCGGGGCAAAAAAAAAAAATAATAATAATAATCGAACGGCTGATGACCATAAGGGGGCATAGTAGATCCTCGCTGACCCCCTAGGTTTGATGTGGAGGTTTTAAAAGGGCCCCGCGGGGCAAAAAAAAAAAATAATAATAATAATCGAACGGCTGAATGGATTTGCACGAAACTTGGTAAAATATTAGGGACTGGTAGCCCGATGTGCCTTTGCTATGTCTCAATATATGTGCTTCAGTGCATTTTGAGAAATTAACGTTCAAAAACAAGATATATATCTGTAACAGCGCTCCGCTTCGCGGAGATAAAATTATATCTGTATTACCTAGCTGTTGCTAACACCAGTTAGTGACGGCTAGTAGGAGATAGCGACCATCTTGGGTCCCACTTTGCATGTGAGTGATATTTATCACTAATGACATGCAAAGTGGGCATGCCAAGATGTTAGCGACTGGAAACAGTCGCTAACATCGCTATCTCCTATTATCAACTTTTGGAAATATTCGAGATAAGCGCGAATATCTCCAAAAAGTAACAGCTGCCCTGAGCAGTTCTTAGCCATGTTATCCAATGGGAGGTGGATAACATGGCTAAGAGCATTAGCTCGGTAATGCATGAATATCGCGGAGTTTTCAGCGATATTAATGCATTGCGCTCGTTTTTTATCGTATTTGCGATAAACCTTGATAATAGCAAGGTTTATCTGCGATAATTTCTGACGGTAAAAAAATCTTTGCAATGCATCGTTAGGGATAAATATCGCTTAACTTTGGTAATATGCCCCAACGTCTGTTAACGTTCGATTCGAAGGAAATCAGGAATTGTTGAAAAACATTGTGTGCGCCATCTTGTCTTTTTTCAAATGCCACACTTTTGTCGTGCACGGCAGCCATTTTAGATGCCTTGACCAGACCCACTCTGTGCACGCTGTCGATCCTTAGCATGGCTCCCCACCCTCGCAAGCATCTCCCCCAGGCAGTGGTCACCCCCGCTCTCTGTCTTATGCATGGGTAATAAACCTCCCCCCATCTGCGCTGTTCTTCCCTGAGAATCACACCCTGTGCCCGCCCGACACCTCCCTTTCGCCCTATTCACTACCGCACCCTCTGACACTCCTTTTCCTCTGTGTCCGATTGTCCAGGCCGGTCCTAGGCTATCAGCTAGCCCTGCAGATGTAGTTTATGGCCACAGCTGTAAAGAATCACCCCTCTTCAAAGGAGTTATAGTAGATCAAGGCCCACACTCGATGAGATCCGTCACAGCAGAAGCGTTGCTATTATCTGAAAACCATCCTGTATTGTGATTGGGGAGGGGACCGAGCGTGAAGCGGAAGATTCCAGGGATGACTCTTTGTACATCAAAGTTTTTACAATTATGTGTCACATTAAAAATATATAGCACTCCGACAAAGTAGTAAGATTATAAAACTTTAATAATTTATAAATATATACAAGAAAACAAAAATAGTAATAACATATAAACATTTTTAGAGAAAAACAACGAAGTAGCGGTCGGCTGTGCGAATAGTCCCAACGCAGCACAACGTCCAGATTTCCGGCGTGGGGCGTCGCGGGGGGTGGGTCATCAGTAGCAAACTGTTGTGCGAATAGTTCCAAGGCAGCAGAACGCGCCGAAATCTAGATGACACGAAAGTGATGTCTAGTAAGTTGCCACCCAGCAAATAACGGCGTGGGGCGTCGCGGGGGGTGGGTCATCAGTAGCAAACTGTTGTGCGAATAGTTCCAAGGCAGCAGAACGATGGCACCAAGGTGATGTCCAGTAAGTTGCCGCACTGGTTTTGGTATCCTACAATGCTGCTCCGAATAACGGCGTGGAGCGCCCCGGGGGAGGCGGCGTGAACGGGCCTCTCCAGGTGGAGTCTCATCTGTTTTAGTGGGGCGCCCCTTTACCGTTTCAGTTGCCATTCCGTCCGCTTTTGGTCCACTGTGTCAAAATCCGCCATTCAGCTGAGTTGCGCCCACTCTTGCGGTGCAGCGATAGGCGGCTGCCACAGGACTCTCAAAATGGCGGCAGGCTCTTTCCTTTTTGGGCGTGGTCCACTGAAATGGCCCTGGGACACCTTGGAAATCGGACGCTTGTCTGCTAGGTCTTGGACCCCATTCTCGAAAGCGTCCCCTCCGCCTTGAGAATTCATCAAAAGTTTTGGGGGCCCCGACTCCTGCAGGCTTCTGGTGGGGAGCGGCTGCCATGATTGCTCGCGGAATGACCACGACGGAGCTACGAGATGGTGGTGCTCTCATGGTGACGCCAGTTTAGTCTGAAACATCCAGAAACAAGGTGGGGCTTTCATCGTTTGGGGGAAAAAAAAAGTGTTCATCCAATGAAAAGTGTTGTTTTTAGGTCATATGATCAAGCGATCCATCATTAGGAAACCAAAAGTAAAATGAACCAATGAAAAGTTTTATAAACAAGTCACATGACCTGTTATGCGGCATAGGGTATAAAATGCGGAGAAAATACGTTGGCACGTGAGGCGGCGTCAGTAGCGGACCGATGTGCGAATAGGCCGAAGGCAATACAACGCGCCAAGATCCGGATGGCACCGAGGTGGTGTCATAGTTGAGAGTTCTGAGCAGCGGTTGTAACACTGTCTGAAGCTTATTTGCAGCTGCTGCAGCTTCACTACGCGCCAAGATCCGGATGGCACCGAGGTGGTGTGTAGGAAGTTGCCGCACTGGTGTGGCCATCCTACAATGCTGAAAGTCGGCATGGGGCGCCTCGTTGGCCTGTGAGTTTGCGTCAGTAGCGGACCGATGTGCGAATAGGCCGAAGGCAGCACAACGCGCCAAGATCCGGATGGCACCGAGGTGGTGTCTAGTAAGTTGTCGCACTTCTGTGGCCATCCTACAATGTTGAAAGTCGGCGTGGGGCGCCCCGTTGGCCTGTGAGATGGTGTCAGTAGCGGACTGATGTGTGAATGGGGCCAAAGGCAGCGCAACAATATTTTCTACTATATTTCCGGAGTAGAAGACACCACAAGGCGCTGAGATGCCAAGATCCGGATGGCACCGAGGTGGTGTGTAGCAAGTTGCCGCACTGGTGTGGCCATCCTACAATGCTGAAAGTCGGCGTGGGGCGCCCCGTTGGCCTGTGAGATGGCGTCAGTAGCGGACTGATGTGCGAATAGGCCGAAGGCAGCACAACAATATTTTCTGACTGACACCACAAGGCGCTGAGATGCCAAGATCCGGATGGCACCGAGGTGATGTCTAAGTTGTGGACTGATGTGCGAATGGGGCCAAAGGCAGCGTAACAATATTTTTTGTATGGAAGATACCACTAGGCGTTGAGATGCCAAGATTCGGATGGCACTGAGGTGATGTCTAGCAAGTTGGTGTGGTCATCCTACAATGCTGAAACTCGGCGTGGGTCGCCCCATTAGCCTGTGAGATGGCGTCAGTAGCGGACCGATGTGCGAATAGGCCGAAGGCAGCACAACGCGCCAAGATCCGGATGTCACCGTGGTGGTTTCATAGTTGAGAGGCACTTCATCTGCAGTGGGGCGCCGAGATCCGGATGGCACCGAGGTGATGTCTAGCAAGTTGCTGTACTGGTGTGGTCATCCTACAATGCTGAAACTCGGCGTGGGTCGCCCCATTAGCCTGTGAGATGGCGTCAGTAGCGGACCGATGTGCGAATAGGCCGAAGGCAGCACAACGCGCCAAGATCCGGATGTCACCGTGGTGGTTTCATAGTTGAGAGGCACTTCATCTGCAGTGGGGCGCCGAGATCCGGATGGCACCGAGGTGATGTCTAGCAAGTTGCTGTACTGGTGTGGTCATCCTACAATGCTGAAACTCGGCGTGGGTCGCCCCATTAGCCTGTGAGATGGCGTCAGTAGCGGACCGATGTGCGAATAGGCCGAAGGCAGCACAACGCGCCAAAATCCGGATGTCACCGTGGTGGTTTCATAGTTGAGAGGCACTTCATCTGCAGTGGGGCGCCGAGATCCGGATGGCACCGAGGTGATGTCTAGCAAGTTGCTGTACTTGTGTGGTCATCCTACAATGCTGAAACTCGGCGTGGGTCGCCCCATTAGCCTGTGAGATAGCTGTTCTTTGGATTTGGGCCTGGTCCACCAAAATGGCCCTGGGACACCTTAGAACTCGGACGCTCGATTTTTTTTTCCTTTCCTGTACATGCAAAAAAAGGTAAATGCCCGGTACGTTACACGCTTCATCTGCCACGATGAACTCTCCAGAGGAACCGAAAAAAAATATAGTTGTGGTAACTATACCATGCATCGTCATATGGAGAGGTGGCACCAATTAATTATAGTGCTGCATAAAAGAGAGATTTGGAGGAGAACCCCTGACCTGCTAGTACATTCATCAAAGAAGTGGCACTGAGAGCTTCAGAGGCAAGGGAAACGGTCCCAAATATTTAGAAGAACTTTGGAAAGATTAAAATGACATGTTTAGATTGTGGCAAATTAATTTCATGTGGACAGATGAGTGTTACTCTAATAAATACAGCATATGAACATCATCATAGTCGATGGTTGGTAGAGACATTTTGACTATATCCTGGACCTGCCCGTCCTCGCCCAAAATGGCGCCAGAATAAATGGGACTCGTAACTCCTTGTTGTGTACTGGTTGCAGAACCTTGAAATCACGAGATACGTTTGCAGTTTTGAAGCACATGGCGGGCGGGGACGAGAATTGATTGAATATTTCGACATCCCTATTGATATTAAGTTCTGATGTGTTATTGATTACTGTACTGTTGAAAGTTCGAATTAACGTCACCCATGGTACTTGCCCGCAAATGTATATCTAGATAATTTTATTGTAACTGGCCCTGTCGTATTTTAATTATAAAATGTACGTCCACCGATTCCGTAACTGTTAGACACCTTAGTTCTTGCAACCTAATGGCCCGCCCGTTACGTTCCTCTACAGTGTAAATGTCTATTCATCATATACGATTACAGTTTGCTCCGTGGCCGGCCCACGTGGTTATAGGCTCGTATTTGTATAATGAAATTTTCTCAATAAAGGTTTTTAAAAGAAAACATGGTAGTAGTATATACATTGGTAAAGTTTTTAATAATAGTTACTGTTTTAGAATCATTAAAAGGCAAGTGAAATAAAGCAGACCAATTACATGAAGGGTAAAAGGTATAATACGAAGGAACGCAGTAAAGATAAATGGTCAAGGGCTGTTGTGTTTTCTATTCCTGCAACATAAAGTGATCGATAAGAATCTCATATTCAGGCGTATCGGCGACTAAGACAGCAGGTCGACCCTCTTTTGCTCAACGGCTCCGTCATGGGACGAAGAAACGCTCTTTTTCTCGAAAAAAGAATATATTTTACTTGCAGGACAGTTGTAAAATTTCCGGGAAAGTACATTAGCCTGGAACATTATAACATATATTTAAGAAAAAATAATGTTCGGAAGTAATGAAAAGCGTAATTTTTAGGTCATATGACCAAGCCTTTCATCATTACAATAAGAAAAGTAAAATGAACCAATGAAAAGTTTTATTAACAAGTCACATGACTTGTTATGCTTACGTTACGCGCTGCGCGCCCCGGATGACTTCCGGATGCGCTAACGCGGCGCGTCATATGACGCATTACGCGACAACGCAGGTACAGAATATAGTCAAAATGTCTCCACCAACCAGCGGTCGGAACACAACCCCTTTCAGCAGGCTAAATAGTTCTGTTAAATGACAACAGAAGGGACAGGCAACAAGAACCATCAGTCAAAGAGGGGAGAGCTAGTTCTTCTCTACCGGGTTACATTGGGGCGCTACCGGAACTGATCGAATTGGTAGTCTACAGTGTTTCTGGATGTTTCAGACTGAAGCTGGGGTTAGCATGAGAGCAGCACCATTTCGTAGCTCCGTCGTGGTCATTCCGCAACCAATCATGGCAGCCGTTCTTTATCGTTATTTTGGGCGGGGTGGGTGGCGGAGCCGAGCTGTTTTGCAGCCATCATTGTGTGGAGTTCAGTTCATCTCACTAGTTTTGTATTTGTCATGAGGGGTTGTTCCTAATGTTTCTATTTTAGCGAGGTCAAAAAGAGATCCCATTAGTGGCCTACTGATTTTGCTCGATTCCTTTTCTTTTTTTTTTACACGATTTTTCGTTATCTGCAAAGACTAAACAGAGTATTGCGACTCTGTGTTTGTTTGTAAATAGAGAATGAACCAAAGAGAACTAATTCTAAAACAGTAAATACTTGGATAACAATGAATCAAATGGAGAGAGAAGCAGGCACGACGGATTACAATGGGGGCAAAGACCTGCGTTAACTACCTTTCACTATCTGCAAAGAGAGAGTACTCCTAATAGAAATGAGGGGGGGGGGCACCATTCAAAGCAGATCAGTGTGCATAAACACGAAAATGTTTTCACTTACCACGTACTTGACATTCGACAGCTTATGATATTTGCTATTAAAAAACCATTGAAATTCACTGAAAAAACCATAGGTTATAGACCATATATAGTTAGGAATTAGCATTTACAAAACCTTGAAAATTCACTGAAAAAACCATAGGTTATAGACCATATATAGTTAGGAATTAGCATTTAAAAAACCTTATTTTACTCACACAAAACCATTGAAATTCCATATATAGTTAGTTGCACTAACTATATATCGCGCACCTGCAATCCACTGCTGATCATGTCACATATTACATCATTCATGACATGGTCAGTGACATCACTGATGACATCACTGATGACATCTCAAATGACATCACTGATGACATCACTGATGACATCTCATTTGACATCATTCTTGTGCTAATACGATAAACCTCTTCAGACTCTAATATAACCTTAGATACACTCAGTGTATACAGACACTCACACACTTCCACTCATCCATGGAGTTACTCACACACCCAGTCAGTCATGCAAAGAAACAATCTCATCTCCATTTCTTCAACTATACAGTTAAACACACCTTACTTATTGAAACATATACTAACACATATTTACTCTCTTATACAATCCCTGATACAAGTTCACAATGATCGATACAACCACTCACTCATTCGGTGGCTCTCATGCACAGTTATTTATATATGCCAACTCTCACATGTACTGTGTTTTACATATGTACTTACTATGACATGTAGCATTGAGATATCCATTCACTCATCAATACACTCATGCACACAGTCAACTGCCCATGTAGCTGTTTCCACATGCACTCTTGAACTCATACACCTAGTGAATAAACTGTTCACACATCTATGCATAGAGTCACACACCTTTCAGCCACCCCCACACAAACTCAATCTCCCATAGAAATACTTGGGCAAGCAATTAATAACACATATAGCCTCTCGTATAGCTAATGATCAACACATGCAGCAGTTTACAGAACAACAGACATAATGATGCACAAATTAAGACAGTTTAGTCACTAACCCATGCATTCAGTGAGACACATTTAATCACTCACTCATACAGTCAGTCACGCACCTACTAAATCCTTCATCCAGACACTTATACATCCACTCATTCTTCAATATGTAAGATATATTTTAACTTTACAGAAACATACAGTCACTGGATGTTGTCATCAGTGATGTCATCAGTGATGTCATTTGAGATGTCATCAGTGATGTCATCAGTGATGTCACTGACCATGTCATGAATGATGTAATATGTGACATGATCAGCAGTGGATTGCAGGTGCGCGATATATAGTTAGTGCAACTAACTATATATGGAATTTCAATGGTTTTGTGTGAGTAAAATAAGGTTTTTTAAATGCTAATTCCTAACTATATATGGTCTATAACCTATGGTTTTTTCAGTGAATATAGATATACATATTATTCATCAATTGCCCGAAGCATGCCTGGAGGCACTCAGCTGCTGTTGCGAAACTGAAGGTTTCTATTAAAGTCATGGCGGCCAGCAATTTCATCCCAGTATTATGATCTCTATGCCGACGAGTTTCAAGGATTTCACCTCTCCTTCATGGGCAACTGCATTGAAGTCGTTCGGAAGGACCAGCATGCCTTTAGTAATGTCCCGCCCTGAGTGGGTGTAGCTTAGTGCCCAGGAGCATGCTGGAACAAGTAGTTCATACCCTAAGTGGGCATGGTTGACTTCTTTGGCAGCTATGAGCTTTGTACCCTTAGTAGTGCCTCGGGTATGACGCTGGTCATTCTGTGCCGCAACAGTAATACCATGTTGGTGAGGAATCGTTTCCACCGCAGCCTCTCATGTGTTTAAAGATGTTGCTCTCCAGCGCGGCAGGGCTGCCATGTAATAGATTATTCACCAATTGCCCGAAGCATGCCTGGAGGCACTCAGCTGCTGTTGCGAAACCGAAGGCTTCTATTAAAGTCATGGTGGCCAGCAATTTCATCCCAGCATTATGATCTCTATGCCGACGCGTTTCGAGGATTTCACTTCTTCAATCAATCAATCAAATTAGGTTTATAAAGTGCATAGTTGCACTAACCAGTGCGTTCCCCCGCTGTGACAAGGTCCCGTGCCAAGCAAAAAAACATAACAGTGAGAGATCAAACAATGGAATTATCAGATGGAAAGAGCCACGTCTTCAGCTCTTTCCGGAAGTTCTTCTCGGATGATTCCATGCCGAAGCCCCTTTGGAACTTTATTCCAATAGGAGGCTGCTAGGAAACAGGAAAAGCGACCACCCATCCGGGCTTGCCTGATGGTAGGTATGCGAACCAGACCCATACCGCCAGATCTTAGACCTCTCGTAGGACCATACGGGATGAGAAAATCATGGAGATAGGAGGGGCCCTTCTTCTGCAGAATACGGTGACTAATACATATAGCTTTAAATAAAACACGTTTCTTCAACAGAAGCCAGTGCAAAGAAGCAAGAGCCTTACTAGATGAGGCTCTCTTCGGGAGCATTAAGACTTGACGTGCAGCCGTGTTCTGAATATGCTGAAGTCTCTGAACACACTTGATGTTAGCTCCCAGATACAGAACGTTCCCATAGTCTAAGCGCGATGTCACAAGGGCTTTCTTGCTGATGCTGGGTGTACATCTAGGGTCTTCCGGAGAGTGCGTAGAACCCCCACTCAACTTTCCATCACTTGCCTGGTGTGGGTCTCAAAGGATAGTTTGCGGTCCAGCCATACCCCCAAGTTCTTCACCTGATCCTTGGGGATGAAAGTTGGTCCAGAGTATGTGGCCACCAAGCAGAGGAGCAGATCGAGGGGGCCTTGCCTATGACTAAAACCTCAGTTTTATTACCATTTAGTCTCAAACAGTTTGAGGCCATCCAGGACGCCAGCTCCTGAAGACACAATGAAAAATTCTGCGCAGCCTACACCGAGTCTTGGGTCAGGGTCACCACAAGTTGTGTGTCGTCAGCATATGACACCACACTAACTCCAAACTTCTCCAATAGCTCTGCCAAAGGGGTGATATACAAATTAAAGAGAGTGGGACTAAGTATGGAGCCTTGTGGGACTCCCTGATCCAGCTTAACACTTTTGGAAAGGAAAGTTTTTTGTGACACCTGAAAACAGCAGTCACTTAAAAAAGAACGGAGCCATCCCATTGCTTTACCATCTACACCGCCTTCACGGAGGCGCCGTAGTAGCGTGTGATGGGCAACAGTCTCGAAAGCAGAACTGAGATCTAGGCGGACTAGGGCTGCCGTTTGTCCTGCATCTACTTGTTTACAGATAAGCTCAGTGGACAAGAGCAGAGCCGATTCCATAGAGTAAGTAGCCCGGAAGCCAGATTGGGTAGGATGGAGGAGGTTATGGTTATTAACATGCGCACTCAATTGAATATTTACAAGCTTTTCGGCTACATTCGAAAAATAAGGCAAAAGAGAGATAGGGCGAAGATCATCCATCTGATTTGTACTAATATTAGATTTCTTTTTTAGGGGAATAACAATGGCCTCTTTCCATTTCTTCAAGACAACCCCCGAAGAAAAGGAGAGCTCCAGGAGATGTCTAATATAGGGTTCTAGCACGGTGAGACGTTTTCTTCATGGGCAACTGCATTGAAGTCGTTTGGAAGGACCAGCATGCCTTTAGTAATGTCCCGCCCTGAGTGGGTGTAACTTCGTGCCCAGGAGCATGCTGGAACAATTAGTTCATACCCTAAGTGGGCTCAGTCGACTTCTTTGGCAGCTATGAGCTTTGTACCCTTAGTAGGGCTCCGGGTATGACTCTGGTCATTCTATGCCGCAACAGTAGTGCCGCATTGGTGAGGAATCGTTCCCACCGCAGCTTCTCATGTGTTTAAAGATGTGGCTCTCCAGCGCGGCAGGGCTGCCAAGTAACAGATTATTCACCAATTGCCCGAAGCATGCCTGGAGGCACTCGCTGCTGTTGCGAAACCAAAGGTTTGTATTAAAGTCATGGCGGCCAGCAATTTCATCCCGGCATTATGATCTCTATGCCGACACGTTTCGAGGATTTCACCTCTTCTTCATGGGCAACTGCATTGAAGTCGTTCTGTTTGGGCACAGAATGACCAGCGTCATACCCGGAGGCCTACTAAGTGTGAGAAGTTGGCCTGATATGTGATGTCCACTATTCTAGTGGGCACCTTGTATCAGTCCAAACAACCCTTATGGTGATGGTTGTAACGTCAACCTTATAGACCAGCTATCCTAGTGGTAGCATGGACAAAGCAGTCTTAGGCTAAACTCAAGAGGGCATGTGAAGCCAGCTGTTTTACCATATGCAATCCTGGAATATCAAATGAAAGGACACCACACAGGTTATTTATTCAAAATATATATGTATTTATTTCTAACACAATCCTCTGAACTCTTTATGAGGTCAGAGGCACCAGCACAATACAAGATACTTAATTAAAATACAATAAGTTGCACAAAATACAGTAATGCCCTAGTGGCACTTCGAACCATATACTAAAATAGTGGTATAAGAACCACGTCACGAACCAAGGAAAGGCCTAGGGCCTGGAGAATCGCTGGGGCTACACTGTACTACCAATGGATAGAAAGCAGGAGGCCCACGGGATGCGCGTGCAGTGTCTTTACACGCATGCAAGTTATCATAGAGTTAGAATGGGAACGAAAGAAATGGAAACTAGTTCTTTTAGGACACTTCCGGATGGACTAGGGAAAAGCTACTTGAAATTAGGACACTAGGATAGTCAATACCCACAGGAGTACTGAAATACTCGCATTACCTCACCCACAGGAAGCGGGTGCATAGGTGTCAAAGTGTGTCGGGTTTCGTCGCTGATTCCTATGGAGCCTTGGAGAAAGATGCTGCAGGCGACCAGGAGAGAAGTGTCCGGGTGGATCGAGGATGAAGAGTACCTGAAAGCAGAGGGGACAGAGTCTGGGTCACTAGCCAGTGACCAGGATGGAACCAGGATGGAACCAGGAAGGAACCAGGCGATGTCGAGGAGCAATCAGGTGATGTCATGAATCTTGTCTCTGCAGCCACGTGGACCAGGAGGCGTCGACGATGACCAGGTGCTGGATACGACTGTCCCACGAAGGATCTCGCGGTCGGCTGTGTCGGCTTCTGGATTGGAGTCAACAAACCTTGGCAAAGGCAACCCATGCAGAAAAGGAAGATGGCTTCTTAGTCAGACCAGCAAGGTCTGATGGGCTGCTCCTTTTCAGGGGAGCAAGGGCCAGTCTGGAGCAACCAGACCAGCAGTGTAAATCAAAGGTTTCGTGGTCACAGAGGCCACTAGCCAATGGGCAAGTGACCAGACAGGCGCATTGAGCAGGAAAATGCAGAAGGGCCCCACGCAGAACTCGTGGAGTGTGGAGGGCTGATCTTCGGTGCAGTTGGTGCTCGCGGCTGGGGCTTCTCAATCCCCAATGCACAACTTCGAGGGTGCCTCAGAAGTTGCACGGAAAGCAATTTGCTGCCTTTCCAAGATGGCCGGTCCCACGTCTCTCGTCGCCTCCACGGGTCTCAGCTCTGCTGTGACTGTGGATCGGGCTGTTGGAAGTCTGGAAGTCCAGGTTTTGTCAGGCTCTGTGCTCGGGCTCCGGCGGGAGCGTTGGCAAAGCAAATCGTTGATCGCTTGATGGTGCCTGCTTGTGCAGGGTGGTCACTCCTTGACCACAAGGGAGATTATTCAGTCTTCTATGTCGAGTAGGATGTCGAAGGTCCAGTGTTTTGTATCAGAGTTTCAGTCAGGATAAATCTAAAGTCTTGGGACTCAGCTCCTACCTATATACCAAATTTAGGGGCTGGATTACCTGCTAGGTCCCTCCTATGGGTGGGACCGAGGAAGGGGGTGGTTACACCCCTTTCCCTTTGTCCAGTTTCGCGCCAGAGCTGGGGCTGGAGTGCCTCAGCACCGGTTTGAACTGGACTATGCATGGGACACCTTGTGTGCCCAAGGCAGTGTCTCATTTCATTCAGCCCTCCCTGCCCCAATACACTATGGCCTGTCTGGGGTGGTGCTAGCACCTCCCAAGACAGGAAACCTATTGTCCCAGCCTCCCTCGCTGGAAGGACTCCCAGCAGCAGGAGGTCAGACTTGTGTCTGTGGCAGCAGCATCCATTTTGTGATGCTGAGGCTCTGGTTAACTTTAACTGGGGTTAGTGGAAGTAACATGTCTTCTCCCTCTAGAAGGGTGGAATGCTACCCCCGTCGCCAGAACTGGCGAGGGGGTAGTTTTCCAAAGTGTATGACACCTTACACGACATGTTTTGATAAAGCCAAACCAGAGTTAGCATTTAACCGCGAGGTTCATAATGCACTTAACAGTATATGGTATGGCAATATCCTAGAACAGCTATAAGGACATGGTTCCGAAAGCTGCAGACAGGCTCAGCTCATGCTAGAGCACCATCTCACATAAAACCAGGCACTCTGCCTTCAGGATTGTTAAGGCCTGCCATAGGAGTGACTTATAGGTGTATATGTGCCTTGCTATAAGGTTAGATATAGGTATACTATATCTAAGCAAGGGGTGATTACACGACCTTGCCCCAGCTGAGTGATCAGCCAGTTGTGTCAGTTTGGATGGCCAGCCAGGGGTGGCAAAAGATATGCTGCAGCCCCTGGTAGGCCTTGGGTGCACCTATGCCCTGGGTACCTATAGTGCACTGTACAGGGACTCACAAGAGTGACCCAAATCCAAATTGGTGATGTACCTAAAGTACATGGTGTGAAATTTAGAGAGAGAACAGCAGGGCTGTGGGTCTGATTAGCAGGCTCACAGCCACATTAAGTCGAAAACAAGTCAAGCAAAAAGCAAAAAATTGGGGTGACCATAGGAAAGCAGACCCTACTCTCCTACACTAAGGGTACAAAGCTCATAGCTGCCAAAGAAGTCAACTGAGCCCACTTAGGGTATGAACTACTTGTTCCAGCATGCTCCTGGGTACTAAGCTACACCCACTCAGGGCAGGACATTACTAAAGGCATGCTGGTCCTTCCAAATGACTTCAATGCAGTTGCCCATGAAGAAGAGGTGAAATCCTCGAAACGTGTCGGCATAGAGATCATAATGCCGGGATGAATTTGCTGACCGCCATGACTTTAATAGAAACCTTTGGTTTCACAACAGCAGCTGAGTGCTTCCAGGCATGCTTAGGGCAATTGGTGAATAATATATATATATATATTACCTACTGGCGGTCGCCAGTAGGTATATATAGTTAGGATTTTTTCCCTATGGGATTTTTGAAAATTCTATGTCTAATAACTTTGGCGTTTGTGGACGGAATTGGCTGAAATTTTCTGGAAAATGGAACATTTTGTTTCTGAGCAGCCCTTGGAAATTTGGGGGGGTTTCGTCAAGGGGGGGCCGAGAAAAAAGGGGGGTCCCAAAACGTGTTTTTAACATTGAGTTTTCCATAGGGCGGTTGGCCTCACTTTTAGCCCGAACGGCTGAATGGATTTGCATGAAACTTGGCAAAATTGTAGGGACTGGTAGCTCGATGTGCCTTTTCTAGGTCTCAATATATGTGCTCCAGTGGATTTTGAGAAATTAACGTTTAAAAAAAGATATATATCTGTAAGCGCGCTCCGGGCAGCGCTCCGGTCCGCGGACCTTAAGCGTACCGGAACTTCGCGTAGCTGTCAACATTCTAAACAGTCCGGAGCGGCCGCCATCTTGTCTCTCGGTAGGATTGAGAGACAAGAGGAGGCCAAAACAAAGGCGAAAATGACCATAAGGGGGCATACTAGATCCTCCCTGACCCCCTAGGTTTAATGTGGAGGTTTTAAAAGGGCCCCGCGGGGCAAAAAAACAAAAAAATGTTTTTGTTTTTTTTGCGTGGGGAGCGCCCGGTCCGCGAACCGGGAAGCGTTCTGGGCAGCGTACTGCAATGAAAAATGAATGATAGACTTTTCAAATGCTGTATGTTAATTGATTGTTGTTTTTGTTGATTATTTTTTATTTTCTTTATTTTTTAAGCATTTTTTTTATTGTGATTGTGTTTCATAATTTATTAAACTTTCTAACATTTCATTGTCAGAAATTTCATAATTATCATGGAATATACATTGTAGTCTCTGAGGGTGTAAAATGTCCTCATTTGCAAGGAGGTTATCTACTGCTTGTACACATTGCAGTAGTTCATTGTCCCAAGTTTCATCGAAAAATTCAATGTCAATTTGATCAATTGTATCAATCAATTCTTGGCTGCTCTCTTGCAGGTCCATTTCAAAAGAAACTTGGTTTTCGCCTTCCATTTTGCCTGAAATTTGGATTAAAAAAATATATATTAGTAGAGATAGGGCAATGTTGGGAATAATTTTAGATAGGCATTTCTTATCAGTGAATTTATCTTTGGGCAGTGTATAGTATCAGAGTGGAAGTAGGAATATAAAAAAGTGTATGTGATTTAACGTAAGTAAATTCATAATTATACAAGAGAAGCCTAACTCCATCCATAACTATAACAGAGAAGTCTCTCTAAATCTATAACTACTACAGAGGGATAGTATATATCTATCAGAAAAAGTTTACCATATTAACTTATAGTGCACAATATACTTCAGTTTTAAAAATAAAAACTTACCTTTAGAAAGAAGTTGAAGGAATTAGTGAAAATACTATTGAAATGTACAGCAAGAAGTAGTAGTCAAAATGGCGGTGTTTTCTTCTCTTCCTTTATATATATTCAGGTATATAACCAATGAAATGTCAGGTAAAAAAAGTAGAAAATGAAAGTAACATTTTCATTGGTTGTCAATTCCAACACTTCAGATGTGTTTTGTGAAGTAATTTACCTCACGGTATTTAGAGAGGTCTACAGGCTAAATGACTAAATGGAATTCCAATCAAATTTGTGAAAATGGTAGGGATTGGTATGTAGTATGAGCTAATCTATATTTGGTGAAATTGTCTCCAGTGGCTTTTCTGTGAACTACTTTCCCACCTTTTTTGATGGTGCGCTTCCCAGAGAGCGACCCGGTACGCGAACCGTTGAGCGCCCCGGTTCGCGAACCTTAAGCGTTCCGGGAGTCCACCTTTTCGTGTTTTGGTCGAATTAAGATACAAGATGGAGGGCAAATAATGTTCAGAATCGGTAGAAGGGGGCACGGTAGAGTTATCTTGACCCCCTAGGTTTTCTGAGGGTGGCTGAGGAGGCTTATATGTGCGAAAAAAAACATTTTTTAAAAAAATTTCGCGAGGTTAGCTCCCGGTTCGCGTACCGGGTAGCGCCCCAGGGAGCGTACTTTGTTGGAAATTAGTGAAAAATGTTAGAGTAAAATAATAATTGTGAGTGATCAGATGTAGGGTAGCTCTGAGAAGAGCTTTTGGGTTTATGGTACATTTAGGTACTTATAAGTAGGTACCAATGCACATTCTTAAATTCAGAGTGAAAACTCTGTTGCCCTCATCTGAGAAGTGAACTCCATCTCCTCTGTAGATATCTTGCATGTAGTAACGCAAGTTATTGTTGTACAGGGAGCCCATTCCATGGTCTCTCATGTAAGCTGAAACAGATTTGTTTACATGCTTCCTCGACTTCTCAATTTGTGGACAAAATTGGTTTGACCACCTCCATTTCTGTCTTTGGCATATATTTGAATATACCAAGGCAGTCTGAGGAAAAAGTGCCATTAATTGCTCAAAGGTGTCCTTTAAAAGCATTTCCAGACCTACACCAGTCAAAGTGCCCAAGTCATTACCTCCACAGTGCACAATTAACAGGTCAGGTTTGGGCAAATGCATAAAGGTTTTCACCAATGGTATCAATTGGTGACATTTTAATCCTCTGTGGCCAAACCACTTAATTTCCACATCTTGTAAATTGAGGTTAGGTAATTTCCTGTTTTCAACGTACCTTTGAGCCCAGTGAATATAACTATGTCCAACAATCCAGACAGAAAACATGGTGAGAGAAGGTTCTCCTGCAGTCAGATCAAGTGTGGCAATGAAATGGCAGTTGAAAAAATGAGAGTTTAAAATGAAAAAAACTGTGGAGTTTCTGTGTTCATGAAGCAGTAACAGTGATTGGTGGATTTTGATTGCTGAAAACAGAAAGTTAGGGTGCACGGATGTGTTCTTTGAAAGATGTATTTTGAATGGTCAATAAAAAATCATTAAATGAAAGAATGCACTGGATATGCAGGTGCACTGAGAGTTCAGAGTTCAATTGCAACAAAGTTGTGTGAACTTGCAAACACCAGAAGTCTTCCAAGAGGTGGTTGCCATGCAGAAAAGGCAGAAAGGGCAGAGGGGGGAAGGGTTTTCATTTGAAAAAAAGTGAGGGAAGAGTTTTGATTGGGTGACATGAGAGATATGTGTGAAGAATTACAGCATTTCTGTGCTTTTGATAGCTGCAGACTCTGGAGTGCATACCTTTTGCTCTGCTGAAGACAAATTGGTGTGTTTCTGAGACTGTTTTCAAACTCAAAGTATTTGCTAAGGTGAGAAAATATTTCTTTAATTTAGATAGAGAATAGTGTGCTTTTAGGAGAAAATTATGAATTATGTGGCGCAAATTGCTTGTAAATATGCTCCCACATGTGCATGGAAAATTTAGATTTTGAATGTTTGTGTTACATAGCCATGTTAACAGTGATACAAACGTGCTGCAAAGGCAATCAAAAAACGCTTTTATGTGTCTTAAGGACATTTTAAGTAATTTTCCCATGTGCAGTGTTTTGAAATTATGATTTGAAAATCGTTTTTGGGGAAAAGGAATTGTTTTTAAATTTATGACAAGGACATAATGGTGTATGCTTCTTTATACGGCAATTGACTGTCCCTGATGTTATTTTTCCCATTTTAATGAAAGACCTTTCTCTGTGGCGCAAGTTGCTTGTAAATATGCTCTGACCTGTGCATGGGAAATTTAGATTTTAAATGTTTGTGTTACATAGCCATGTTAAAAGTGACCCAACCATGCTGGAAAGGCAATAAAAAAACACTTTCATGTGTCTTAAGGACATTTTAAGTAATTTCCCTGTGGGCAGTGTTTTCAAATTATGAATTGAAAATCGTTTTTGAGGTAAAGGAATGTTGTTAAAATTTATGTGTGCCATATGTCCACAAATTTCGTTTTCAGGGGTGCAGCAGGGTGTTCTTGAGACACCCTTGCACCTTTGGAAAAATTCCTAATTTGCGATGAGCTAAATGCTAATCGCAAATTGCACCTTCATTTCTATGGGCCTCCTGCTCCATGGAAATGAATGGGTAATTTGCAATTAGCAATTTGCTCATCGCAAATTAGGAATGGTAAAGAATCGCTATTTATTCCTTAAAATTCGCTATTTTGGAAATGCAAAATAGTTATATGATACATATGGCGGTTGATGTCTAACAAGATAAGAAGCTTAGGGATACATTTATGATGACTGGCGCAATGAAGTGGACATCACTTACTTCATTGGTAGAGCTTTACATGTATTATGTCCTCTGTATTCTTCATCAAGCGTAACTTTAATCTGCAATCCTGAGTAGGCCTCACCTTAAACAAACCTCTGGATAGGCCACACCTTATCGTCATCCTGAATTAATCATTTAAAATGCTAGGGACAGATTTATGATAGGTGTATGCCTCTTTTGCGCCACTTACAAAACACTGTCCACGGGGAAATGACTTAAAATGTCCTTAAGACACATGAATGTGTTTTTTTAAAGCGTTTGCAATTTTTTGGGGTGACTTTTAACATGGGTATGTGACTCAAACAGTCAAAATCTAAATTCACCATGCACAGGTGGGAGCATATTTACAAGGAATGTGCTCCATGGGGAAAGGTCTTATAATGTAATATGGGAAAAATGACATCAGAGACACTGAAATGCCTTATAGAGAAGCATACACCATTATGTCCTTGTCATAAATTTGCAAACCATTACTTTTCCCCAAAAACGATTTTCAAATCATAATTTGAAAACACTGCACATGTGGAAATTACTTAAAATGTCCTTAATTCAAAATTTGCTATTCCTTATTTTGCGATTGCACTGAAGGATTTGCAAATTTTGCGATTCCTTAAATGCAATGTATCAAACAAAAAATATGTAAAAAATGATATTAAGGATTTGGAAACTACCACCAACTTCTAGTTTGTGGTAATTTGCGAATTCTTTTCAAAAAGCATTTTTTTCCAAAAAACAAAAGGTGCCATATGACGCCTATACATGTCCTTAGGGCATGTATGTGTGCCATATGCCCCCAAATTTCTTTTTCAGGGGTGTAGCATGGTGTTCTTGAGATACCCCTGCACGCTTGAAAAAATTCCTATTTTGTGATGAGCTAATTGCTAATCGCAAATTGCAACCTTCATTCCTATGAGCCTCCTAGCCCATGGAAGTGAATGGGTAACTTGCAATTAGCAATTTGCTCATTGCAAATTAGGAATGGTAAAGAATTGCTATTTATTCCTTAAAATTTGGTATTTAGGAAATGCAAAATAGTTTGATGGTACATATGGTGGTTCATCTGTAACAAGATAAGAAGCTTAGGGATACATTTATGATGACTGGCGCAATAAAGTGGACATTACTTACTTCATTGGTAGGCCTTTACATGTATTATCTCCTCTGTATTCTTCATCAAGCGTAACTTTAATCTGCAATCCTGAGTAGGCCTCACCTTAAACAAACCTTTGGATAGGCCACACCTTATTGTCATCCTGGATTAATCATTTAAAATGCTAGGGACAGATTTATGATAGGTGTATGCCTCTTTTGTGCCACTGTGCGTCACTTTTATGATGCAGCGGCGGTGCTAATTTGCAATTAGCAATTTGCTCATTGCAAATTAGGAATGGTAAAGAATTGCTATTTATTCCTTAAAATTTGCTATTTAGGAAATGCAAAATAGTTTGATGGTACATATGGTGGTTCATCTGTAACAAGATAAGAAGCTTAGGGATACATTTATGATGACTGGCGCAATAAAGTGCACATTACTTACTTCATTGGTAGGCCTTTACATGTATTATCTCCTCTGTATTCTTCATCAAGCGTAACTTTAATCTGCAATCCTGAGTAGGCCTCACCTTAAACAAACCTCTGGATAGGCCACACCTTATCGTCATCCTGGATTAATCTTTTAAAATGCTAGGGACAGATTTGTGATAGGTGTATGCCTCTTTTGTGCCACTGTGCGTCACTTTTATGATGCAGCGGCAGTGCAAAAGATTTGCTATGAGGCGACAACATTACAAATTGATGCATTTAGGCAGATATGTCATGGTGTAAAAAAAACGTACCACATGAAACCGATGCAGCAGTGATGCAAAAGATGCACCATGTCGCAAGACAGGCCTCACTTGGGGCCATATGTATCAAGCTAATTAGCATTCGCAAAGATCAAAATTCTACGAATTTCGGCCTTTGCGAATGTTAATTAGACAAATGGTATGTATCAAACAAGTTTGATGCAAAATAAGGAGTAGCAAAATTTGCTATTCCTTATTTTGCAATTGCACTGAAGGATTTGCAAATTTTGTGACTACTTAAATGCAATGTATCAAACAAAAAATATGTAAAAAATGACATTAACGATTTGGAAACTATTGTGGTAAATTGGTGGTAATTTGTGAATTCTTTTCAAAAAGCTTTTTTTCAAAAAAACAAAAGGTGCCATGTGACGCCAACACATGCCCTTAGGGCATGTATGTGTGCCATATGCCCCCAAATTTCTTTTTCAGGGATGCAGCAGGGTGTTCTTGAGACACCCCTGCACCCTTGGAAAAATTCCTAATTTGTGATGAGCAAATTGCTAATCGCAAATTAAACCTTCATTCCTATGAGCCTCCTAGCCCATGGAAATGAATGGGTAACTTGCAATTAGCAATTTGCTCATTGCAAATTAGGAATGGTAAAGAATTGCTATTTATTCCTTAAAATTTGCTATTTAGGAAATGCAAAATAGTTTCATGCTACATATGGCGGTTCATCTGTAACAAGATAAGAAGCTTAGGGATAGATTTATGATGACTGGTGCATCACCAGGGATGTGTCAGTCATCCTGCGCCGCTGTTCCGCCACCCATGGTGTGCTGCATTTAGAATACGGGGCATCATGGGGCAAAAATGGCACAGATGCGTGACGTATCTGTGCTGTAAAGGTAGTGATTGCTGGAGTTGTATCGCAAGTGCGATGCAGCTCAAGCAAGGCTCAGGGGTGCCCCATCTCCACAATGATGCGTCAAGACCTATGCCTGCTTAAAGCAGGCGCAGGGTTTTGACGAAGCTTTCTCCTATCTGATTGTAAATACGGCACACCATGGGTGGCAGAGTAGTGGTGCACGTTAACTGGTGCATGCCTGGGGATGTGCCATTTAACATAAATCTGCCCCTTTACATTTAAGTATGTGCAGGACACACAGAGTCGGTGAGGCTTATCCAAGGTTAAGAAGAGATGAGTCCTGTTCACTGAAAATTTAGACATAGTCTTCACCTGCTCAGCATTGCTGGACATGGCTAAATAATAGCTGCAAAATATTACTCTTGTTAAACAATTTTACTATTATAATCTCTGAGATTTGTCTCTTACTCTGCAACATCTCATTGTTGTTATCTTTCTTTAAAGATAAAGACAACCTCAACATGAGCGACAATCTGCAATCAGTTGATTTTGACCTCATCATTGAACTTGTAATTGAAACATCAGTGGATGTTGATCCCTTGGATGATTTAAATCCTGAGGATGAAGAAGAGCGTGATGAGGATGCAGATTTGTCCGAATTATATGACATAGGATGGGAAGCTGACCTGCTTGAGCCTATGGAAATATAAACATTTATTTTTAAAATTTATAATTAATAAAAAGTAAAAAGGTAAACCGTTTAATTTAAAAATAAAGACACCTTCAAAAGCAGGTTATGTGTAGTGTCTTCAATAAAATATTAAAATATGCTCATAAAATTAGATCAGATTCACATATAAAATAGCACAGGTAACATAAATATAAATGTCATTTCTTTTCTGCTATTTCTGTATTGTAAATTTGCAAGGACTAAAAAATCTTCTATTTAAAATGTCAAGTAGTGTGTTAAGTTTTTGATCACTGTTATTGTTTTACTGTTTGGTAATAATGGTTAATAACATTTTTTATTATATTTTACCACAGATTCAACTGCAGATCATTTCAAGATTTCACCATGCCAACAATAGAAAGACAGAGAAAGGCTGCAAAACGTCAAAGACAGCAGGTGAAAGAAAATAAGCAGCAGTCCTCTAACAAAAAGATTTGTCAAGTCACGAAGAAAGCACCGGGTAAGAGCACAAAATATTTCATAAGAAATATGTGTAGTAAAAAAAATATTACTACAGAAAATGTTTCAGTCCATAAAACGAGAAGGAATTCAAATGGAAAGGAAAGGCCAATCAAAAATGTTACTGCTGGAGCAAGAGATAACTCTGTGCATGATAGTAGAAGGAAACAACAGTTTAGGGAGATTCGTAAACGAATGTTCCGCAACAGGATAATTGGCAATTTGTTAAAAAATATTAAGAAAGGTCAACAGAAACTGGTTTTTTATAAGAGAAAAAAAAAGTTGAGAAAGTTATTGATCAGGCATTTGAAATTAAACGTAAGTTATTTATTTTGATAATCAATAGAATTAGGAAGCTAAACAAGGCAATTTATGATTTCAAAAGAAATAGTAGATGGAAGAGAATAGTTAATCGTAGTAATTTTTGTGAAGTTTTTTCTGGAGAATGGATGCATAGTTCAAGCTGTGAGGCATTTTTTAATGAGGAGAGTTATTTCCAGGATAATGATTTGGTGCATGCAGTTGACACCAGTGGTCGTGCTTATGAAGTGAAAGATGGTTGTCCAGTTGAAAAAGAAAAACTTGTGACAACAGAGGCAGAAGAGGTGTTAGGTAATGAGGTTTTAGGAAGACGTGCTAAGGGTCCTGTGTACACCTGGAAGTGTAGTAGTATTTGCAGTGTGCGACAGGATTCCATCAATTTGCTTTGTGATTTTGTACGGTCATTTAATAAGAAAAGTTTGAAGCAGAAAATAAGGTTGTTGCAAGAATTAGATCCTTGCAGAGTAAGAGAAGTGACAGGTTTGCATGGTCATTCACTGGCTTGTCTTTCCAGGAGAGTATGCCAGAGTGTTTTTCATCATTTCAGGATGCTAGCAGTGCATCATAATAAAGTGAGGAAATTAGTTAGAATGTTGTATTATGCTAAGAGTCCAGCAATTATGCTTAAACAATTATGCGCTGCTCTTTTGCATGGTTCTGAAATAGATGTGAAGAATATATGTGAAGAAATTGAGTTTTGTTACTTTGGAAGTAAAGAGGAGAATGTTGAAATTGAGCAAGAAGAAGAGGGTCATGTGGAAGATAGTGTACAGGTTTCCAGTACAGATAATTTCCAGAGGGAAATTGCGACGTTTGAGGTGAAATCAAGTGAGAGGCCTAATTTCACTTGTGTGTGTTGTCGACGCACTTATTATAAGAATCAGACTAAGTTAGTGGATTTATATGCAAAAAGTGAAAGGGAAGATAATAGTGAATGGAAGGATTTCGCAACATACTTGATGGTAGAAAATTGTTTTGATTTGGGATTGGATCAACGTGTGTGTAGTTATTGTTGTTGCAAATTAAATCAAAACCAGATGCCTGCTAGAGCAGTTCATAATAATCTGGAATTGGTTGAGATTCCTTCTGAATTGAAGGATTTAAATACTTATGAATCTATTTTGACTCAAAGTATCCATCCCTTTCAGGCTATTGTAAGAATGGAGCCAAAGACAGGGAAATTGCCTCCATCAGATTTACAGAGAGGATTAAAGGGAAGAGTTGTTTATTTGCCTCTAGATTTGAAGAAAAACATTAACACAATTGGAGTAGAAAAAGTGGAAGAGGAACCTCTGGTTATCTTAGTTAATGGGGTTCCGACAAAGAATAAGAAAATATGGCAAGATTTAGTAGATGTTAGGAAAGTTAAAAAGGCAACATTGTATTTGAAAAAAAATAATAAATACTATAAGAATGTATATGTTGCAGAAGAGGAAGTAAGTGAGGAAGAGGATAGCGATTTGTGTACTGGTCAAATTGAGAAAGTAGAACCCTCTACTAGTGAAGAAATATATGAACATTATAGTGTTCATCCTTTGCATTCCAAGGAAGTCATGGGGAATGCTATTGAGTTGTTTCAAATGAAACAAGCCAAAGGGAGTCCCATTAGTGTTTGGGAGGAAAGTTTGGAAGCTCGGTGTTTCCCACAGCTTTTTCCAACAGGTCAGGGAGGAAGATATGATGAGCGACCTCATCAAATTCATGCTTCTGAATACCGGACTTTGCGATTGTATGCAGGAGATGCTAGGTTTCGACAATGCATTCCCTATTTGTTTCATCTCCTGTTTGAAAGCGATCTATCTGGACTGTCATATGCAGTGAACCACATCTTGAAAAGTGGTATACACATGCAAAACATCTCGGCAAGTGACTTTATGGATAAAGTCAATGTCCAAGACAGTATTTTGGATTCTCACCTGATTAATCTCATGGCGTGTCAGCGTGGTACTAATGAGTACTGGTACCGTCGTCATGGTGATTTAAAATGTATGCTGAGGAACTTAGGTACTCCCACATGGTTCCTCACTCTGAGCTGTGCCGAGTATGGCTGGGAAGACTTACTTGAATTTCTACGAGAGGCAAATGCTAACGTAGATAACATCGAATTCAAGACACCCGGAGAACTGTGCTCTTTGGATCCAGTCAATGTATGTAGGTACTTCAATCATAGATTTGAAGCTATGATGTCTTTCATCATGAATAAGAAGAATCCACCTCTTGGAGAGGTGTTGGATTTCTTCTGGAGAAAGGAGTACCAAGCAAGAGGTGCTCCTCATATACATATGTTGCTGTGGATCAAGGATGCACCTAAATTTGGAACGGATCCAGAAGACTCAGTGATGAGTTTCATCCAACAGTATTCTACGTGTGCTGTTCCAAACGCAAAGGAGAAGAAAAGCCTAAGAGAAAAAGTTCTGCGTTTCCAAAGCCATCGATGTGGAAAGTACTGCCGTCGTAAATTCCGAAACAAGGACAAGTTCTACACCAAATGTCGTTTCGGTTTTCCACGACCGGTGATTTCTAAAGGAAGAGTAAACAGTTTGATGTCTTCGCTGCGACATAATGTGATGAAGAAATCACCTAAAAACACATACAATTTGAAGAGGAACGAAGAGTCCAAGTACATCAACGACTACAACCCGGTGATTTTGTCCATGTGGAATGCTAACATGGATATACAGTTTGTGGCTGATAACTGTATGGCTGTGGCTCGGTATGTGACGTCTTACATCACCAAAAAAGAGAAGACAGAATTGAAGGATATGTGGGAGGACATTTCCCATGAAAAGAGCCTCAGCAAGAAGTTGTACAGTTTCAGTCTGAAGATGTTGTCGCATCGAGAAATTGGAGCTTACGAATGCTCTGACCGGTTGTCTTCAGCAAGTCTCTATGCCAAGTCCAGGAGTATCGTTTGGGCGAGTCTTGGTCTTGCTGCAACGCGTAATCGAGTTCTGAAACCTGTGCGGGAAATTGAGTATTTGGCGGAAAAGGAGCCAAACAGCACCGACATTTTGAAGACCAACATGTTGGATACATATTATCCAAATAGAAGCAGTCACCTCGACAATGTTTGTCTGTATGAGGTTCTTCAAAATTACATATTCAAGAGGAACATCAAAGAAGATACTGAGAAAGGAGTGTATGCTGTAATAGGAAGTGAGGGATGTCTGGTCAAGCAAAGAAAATGCCACTTGGTAAACCATCGAAAATTGAGTGGCGAATCTCCTGAAAAAAAGGAGTTTTTCTATTTAGCACTTTTGCAACTTTTCAAGCCTTGGCGTGCAGAAGAGGAACTGCTTGGAGATTTCCTCTGTTACGAAGACTCTTTCAATGCCGCCAAGGAGACCATAGAATGTCCTGCTTTTCCCAAATATGTAGAAATGTTGAATGCGGAAATTGAGCAGGAAGCAACGATTGCAGCAGAGATTGCCAGAGACAGTTCTCAGGACAGTCAGAGTTCTGCTTCATTGAGTCAGGATCCACTAGGAGGACCTGTTATCGAAAATGAAGCTGCCACTGCCATGAATGAAGTGGAAAGAGCCATGGCACATGCTCAGGGGGATGCGGTTAACTTAGAAGAGTTGGAAAGACAACTCAACGTTGAGCAGAGGAAAATATATGACGAAGTCACCATGCAAATTGATCATGGATTAAGTCATGACAAGAAAGAGTGCTCATGTACGTCGTTGAAGCCTGTCCGACTGTACGTGAGTGGAGAAGCGGGAACTGGAAAAAGTTTCCTCTTTAAAGCAATTTCATGCTATTTGCAGGAAAGGACAGTGTCATCGCTGTCTTGTGTTGTCACCGCTCCAACTTGACTGGCAGCACATAACATTAAAGGGATTACTTTACATCGTTTACTGATGCTGCCAGTGGAGCATGACAACAAATTACAATATCACAAGCTATCTGGAGATGCTTGTTTTGAAGTTTCAAGAATCTTGAGGAAAATGAAACTTCTTATCATTGACGAAGTAAGCATGGTTTCCAATGTCATGCTTGCCTTTGTGCATTTGAGAATGCAAGAAGTTCTCAAAACAGAGTATGATGTGTTATTTGGTGGCAAACACATCATTGTTTTCGGAGATCTTCTGCAGCTGACACCAGTGAAAGGGCAACCTGTGTTCAAAATGCTCACGCATGAAGATACCAGGAAGTGCCTAGGCAGCATTGGCAACGTCAATATATGGTTAAACTTCAATTATGCTGAACTGCATGAAAATATGCGTCAGGCGAAGGATGAAGTTTACAAGACTATTCTACAAGATGTTAGAATTGGAAAAGTGACCGAGCATGGGAAAGAAGCTTTACATGCACGATTACTGTCAAATTTATATCCAGAACAAGATGTTGTGCCTGAGAATATTTTTCAGAAAATTACTGATAAGAAATCTGGAATATGTTTGATGCCAACTCTTGCAGAATGTGCCAAATTCAACAACAAAATGTTGCATTTAGAAAAGCAAGAGATTGTGAAACTGGAAGCTATTGACAGAGTAGAGCATATGGGATCAACAATTATTTTGTCTGAGAATCTGAAAACAAAATTGGATTCATTAGAGAAGAGTATATCTAAAACTGCAGGTTTTGAAAAGACTCTGAATGTGTGCTTGAACTGCCGTATAATTTTAAGAAGGAAATTACATGTTGAAAGAGGTCTGGTAAATGGATCAATGGGTAATGTTGTTGATTTTGTAAAATACAGAAATAGAGATGGAATTGAATTTTTAAAAATTAAATTTGATGGCATTGAGGAAGTACAGCTAATTGGTCGTTGCTCTGCTAGATTTTTGCTTGTAAAAGACTTATATGTTCGCCGTAAGCAGTTTCCTGTTTGCTTGGCATATGCGGTGACAATCCATAAATCGCAAGGTTTAAGTGTAGAGAGTGCATTGGTGAATATTGGCAGTTCTGTGTTCAAGGAGGGTATGGCATATGTGGCATTGTCACGAGTTAGAACTTTATCGGGATTGTACTTGATTGAGTGTGATGTCACAAACATTTGTGCTGATCTAGATTGTGTTAAGGAATACAATAGGTTAAGAAGAGAGTATGCGCCACATTTGCCTCAGTATCCTTTGTTTGAGAAACGTGTGGTAGGCCGGAAACGAAGAAATGTGACCAATACTGGGGAGGTTGTAGCAAAAAGACGAAAAGTCGATGAACCTAAAATTACAAGCAGAAACAAAAAGGATTCTGTTGAAGATGTTGTTGGTTTTCAATTTGAAAACAGTTCTGGTGTCAACTGCTATGCTAATGTAGTGGTTAATGTTTTGTTTTCTCTAGAAAATGTAAAAGAAGAGATTGTGGTCAATTCTGATCAAAGATTTAGCAGTTTGTTAAATTCTGTGTTAGAGAAATGTAGCACTGATAGAAGAAACATAGAAAGTGTGTCTGAAATTCGAAATCTGTTAGACAGATGTTCAGGCCAAACACAATTCTCTCAAAATATTCAGCAAGATTGTCAGGAGTTTTTAATGTATATGCTTGATGTATTACATGCTGAAGGTGTAGATGTAGATCAGCTGTTTGGGCTTTCTTATCAATGGCAGCATGACTGCGAGAACTGTATGGTATCAAGTACTACTAGTGTAGACTCAGAAAGATTTATATATTTAACTTTGCCAGACAGTAAATCAGTCTCCTTTAATAAGCTAGTAAAAGCAGCTGATCACAACATGGAGTGTAGCCAATGTAAATCTGAAATGATGTCCATATTATTTATACGAACATATGGCCAGTATGTCATTTTAATGTTCCAACGATGTAGGCCTGATGGAACAAAATTGACAACTTTAATTAAAAATTTTGTAGCTTCGCAGTTGTCAATATCAGGAAGGACTTTTGTAACTGCAGCAATTATATATCATGACGGCCCTTCAATAACATCAGGACATTACACAGCTTATTTAAAGTCTAGAAATGGCTGGTCATTCTGCAATGATTCTGTTTTAATTTAAAAAAAAAAATTGCCGTATGACCTTAAAAACTCTTACCTGGTGTTTTTAAAACCAAAATTTTAGGGAAATAATCTCGGGATGTGCTCTGTGGAATTTCAAGAAGTTCTAATGGCTCCTACACAATTTGGCCTTGAGGATAAGTGTAGTTCAGAGACATAACTTCTAACCATAGGACTGGACGTCATGGAGAAATACGTGCACTTTGAATGAGTTCAGAAAAACTGTTTCTTTTTATAAGCTAATTGAAGCAGCCAATCAAAACATGGAGTAGAGGGAATGTAAGTCTGCAATGCTGTCTACTGTTTTACATTGCTTTGTGATTAAAAGTGATGTAGAGAATTAAATAATTGTAGTAGTCATAGAGGTAGTGTAAGTCTGCTTCATAGTAAGCAGTATCAGTGTCATAGGAAATGTAGAACATGACTGAGCAAGAAGGGGAAGATATTACTATTCCAGGATTGTGAAAATGATCTTCAACATTTTAATTCTGAAAGTTGCGGAGTTATAAATGGCTCTGACCAGATTTGGCCTTGTGGAAACTTGTGGTAGAGAGCAAGAAGTCATTTATTGCATGTAACGTGTTTTTAAAAACGATGGAGATTTTCTTTCAGAAAGTGGCGGGCTGAAAGTAATAACAGCACAAAAGAGTGTAAGCTGTTCATAGGACATCCTTGGACGTCATGGAAAGTAAGTTAACTTTAAGGAGTTCTGAATTTTGATTTCTTATGTTGTATGGGTTTTTTAAACACAATCATTTTGATTGTGTTTTTTTTTCCCCGCTGTTATATGATGAATACCTTCAAGTCACTGTTTTTAGTGAATTTTGATACATTCTGAGAACAGCAAAAATAAACCATTTAACATGTATAATTAATTCTGTACTGTTTGCATTTATGATGTATATGTAGAACTGTGTAGGAGGCATGGAGAAGGTGAGGCTTCTGTAAGTGTCAAAGTTGTTGCATGCAGTGCTGCACTTCTGCGTATTCTTTCATATGCTAGACTACATCTGCACAATGAGATACCTAAGCAAAGGAAACACAAGTGATGTGATTGTGAAATTAGCAAAATAAATTGCACGTATTTCAATTACATCACCTGTGTTTCCTATCATTACGAATCACATTGTGCAGATCAAGTTTAGGTCTGTCCAGGGAAACATAGGAGGTTTGGACTTTGTTGAAGAGTGCAGTGGACATGACTCACTTCATTGGTAGACCTTCACATGTATTATCTCCTCTGTACTCTTCAACAAGTGTAAATCTCATCTGCAACCCTGAGTAGGCCTCACCTCAAACAAACCTCTGGATAGTAGACATCTTATTGGCATCCTGAAGCAATTATTTAAAATTTTAGTGTCTTGCGACACTTTTCTGAAACAACAGCAATGCAAAAGATGCACCATGTTTTAAGATAGGCCTCACTTCATCTGCATCAAGATACTGTTAGTTTAAAATGTATATCTTTAGGACTGTGTAGGGGGCCTGGAGAAGCAGAAGCTTCTGTAAGTGTCAAAGTTGTTGAAAAACTGTTTGTCCTTCAATCTTTTCCCTTGTCTTTTCTAATTTTTAAATACGTTTTAATATTTTTCAAATGTTTGTTCTCTCTTTCACAGATTGAAAGTATAAAAATAAAAAGTGAGTAATTTAACGACAATTATAAGGTAAATATTTTGTACTCTTTTCGTTACATTTATATCACATTTAACTACTATTAGTTCCACTGCTTCATTTCTTTAACCCTCAGTTTCCTGCCTTTGCTACTTCCCTCATTCCTTTCTCTATTACCTACTTACTCAACTCCTTCCACTCTTTTTCTCAGTCCCTCTCTTCTCATAGTTCCTCACTCTTGTTCACTCACTCCGTCTCTATTACTCTTAGTGTCTTTGACTGATCACTCTATCACTACTTGTTCATAATGCTTTTTCTGTGTAGTTGAAGCACACTAAGGGGAATATTATGAACACAGCCAATAAAATTATCGCTCTTTTTATTGGCAGAAAACTGGTGCAAAAGTGGTTTTAGCGGCAGTTTTCTGCCACAAAAGCAGCTTTAGCGACACATTTCTGCCAATAAAAGCTGCAAAACTTTTATTGCCTATGTTGATGATATGGCTCTATGTTACTTACATTTCTTTGCTGTTTCAATTAATCTTTTTCTGTTATTTTTTGTTTTCTGTTTTCTATTTTTTCTCTCTGTTATTCCTCATGTTTTAATCTTATTTAAAAATTCACTCACATTCTCCAAGAAACTCTTCTTTGTTAATGTTATACTCTCTTTTTTTTTCTTTCACTTCGTTATCTATTTTGTTTTTCACAATTATACCCTCTTCTGTCTTTTCTTCGGTAAATAGATCTATTAAACAGTATCTCTTCTTTACTCCCTATAGCTGTCTTTCTTTTAACATCACTCTCTGTTTACTTTCCTTATACTTACACTTTTTTTTTTTTTTTTTTTTTTTTGGTTAGCTCCCGGTCCGCGTACCGGGAAGCTAACCCGGGAGCGAACCAAAAGAAATAGAGCTTGCCAGAGTGCTAAACATTCTAGCAATTTTTTTTGAAAGGGAAGGTAGTTCTGAAAAGAACTTTTTTTTTATATTTTTGTTGTTTTATATTTTTTTTTATTTTTTTTTATTTTTTGTTTTTTTTGTATTTTTTGAACGATTTTATATTTTTTTTGGTTTTTTGGGGGGGGGGTAAACAACAAAAAACAGGCGTTGAAAAGGGCTCAACAGGAGCAAAAAAAAATTACTGGGGGCGGTTAGGGCAATCATGGTGTTCATACGCCAGGTTGAGTGCATTGATGCTCATGTTGCCACAAGCTAATAATGCACGACAGTGCATACATAAGTGAATCATGTGCCCAAAATTTTCTTGAATATTTGGCACAGTTTCCCGTGCCTCTTCTGGTGTTAGAGAAATCGGTATTGTTGGTCTGGCCACAGGAGTTGGTCTTGGATTGTCCTGCATATCCCTTATTTCCGCCCGGCTGTAATTTAGTGGATGCTTCCTTGTCATGTGCCTGTGCATTGTGTGATTTCCATAGCTATATTTTTTGTCCGTCCCTCTGGACAATTGTTCTTTGCATATGCGGCAGGTGACATACCTCGCATTGACTTTTTTTTGGCCAGGAGGGATCGAATAAAACTGCCAGATGAAACTGGCTTTCTTTCTGGAAACCCGGGGCAACTCTTCTAAGAACTGTGGTTCTTCTCCCTCCTCATCCATTTCTTCATCTTCCTCCTCAGTGTTGGTAATGACCTGGGGAGGTGGTCCTCTCTTCCCATGAGGAGGTGGAGGTGGTGGTGGGGGTGCACCAGCTGAAGCAACCAATGAAGCCATTTTCCAACAAGCAAAATAGGTCTTCCTCTCACAATGATGAAAGTCAGAGTGAGGAAAGAAGGAGGGGTTTTCATCATTTGGGAAAAACAATACTTTTCAACCAATGAAAAGTGTTATTTTTAGGTCACCTGACCTAGCCTTACATCATTATGAAACCAAAAGTGAAATGAACCAATGAAAAGTTTTATTAACAAGTCACATGACCTCTCACGCTCATGTTACGCGCTGCGGAACGCGCCCCGGTTAGCTTCCGGGTCGCTGAGCTTCGCGCCTCGGTCCGCGCCCCGGGACACTTCCGGGTGCGCTAACGCGGTACGTCACAAGACGCATTACGCGGCAACGCGATACGTCGCGCTTTCGCGACGCGCCCCGGTTAGCTTCCGGGTCGCTGAGCTTCGCGCCTCGGTCCGCGCCCCGGGGCACTTCCGGGTGCGCTAACGCAGTACGTCATAAGACGCATTACGCGGCAACGCGATACCGTCACTAAGTTGATTTTTGACCGGGTCGCGGCATCAAATTGAGCTAACGGGAAGCTTCCCGGTTCGCGGACCGGGAGCGAAACAAAAAAAATATTTTAAAAAAATTATTAATAAACATATAAAATATATTTTTGGATTTAAATAAGAATACATTTTACAGCTATAGATATTTGCTATTAAAAAACCATTGAAATTCACTGAAAAAACCATAGGTTATAAACCATATATAGTTAGGAATTAGCATTTACAAAACCTTGAAAATTCACTGAAAAAACCATAGGTTATAGACCATATATAGTTAGGAATTAGCATTTAAAAAACCTTATTTTACTCACACAAAACCAATGAAATTCCATATATAGTTAGTTGTACTAACTATATATCACGCACCCGCAATCCACTGCTGATCATGTCACATATTACATCATTCATGACATGGTCAGTGACATCACTGATGACATCACTGATGACATCTCAAATGACATCACCGATGACATCACTGATGACATCTCAAATGACATCACTGATGACATCACTGATGACATCTCAAATGACATCACTGATGACATCACTGATGACATCTCAAATGACATCACTGATGACATCACTGATGACATCTCATTTGACATTACTGATCACATCACTGATGACATCATTCATGTGATAATACGATGAACCTCTTCAGACTCTAATATAACCTTAGATACACTCAGTGTAAACAGACACTCACAGACTGTCACTCATCCATGGAGTTACTTACACACCTAGTCAGTCATGCAAAGAATCAATCACACCTCCATTTTCACAACTATACAGTTATACACATCTTACTTATTCAAACATATACTAAAACATATTTACTCACTTATACAATCCTGGATACAAGAGCACAATGATCCATACAGCCACTCACACATTCACTGGCTCTTATGCACAGTTATTTATATATGTCAACTCTCACATGTACTGTATTTTACATATGTACTTACTTTGACATGTAGCACTGAGATATCCATTCACTCACCAATACAGTCATGCACACAGTCAACCGCCCATACAGCTGTTTCCACATGCACTTTTGAACCCATACATCTATGCACAGAGTCATACACCTCCCAGCCACCCACACACACACTCAGTCTCCCATACAAATGCTTGGGCAACCAATCAATAACCCATATAGTTACTCATATAGCTACTGATCAACACATGCAGCAGTTTACAGAACAACAGACATAATGATGCACAAATTAAGACAGTTTAGTCACTAACCCATGCACTCAGTGAGGCACATTTAACCACTCACTCATACAGTCAGTCATGCACCTACTAAATCCTTCATCCAGATACTTATACATCCACTCATTCTTAAATATGTAAGACATATTTTAACTTTACAGAAAAATACAGTCACTGTATGATGTCATCAGTGATGTCATCAGTGATGTCATTTGAGATGTCATCAGTGATGTCATTTGAGATGTCATCAGTGATGTCATCAGTGATGTCACTGACCATGTCATGAATGATGTAATATGTGACATGATCAGCAGTGGATTGCGGGTGCGTGATATATAGTTAGTACAACTAACTATATATGGAATTTCATTGGTTTTGTGTGAGTAAAATAAGGTTTTTTAAATGCTAATTCCTAACTATATATGGTCTATAACCTATGGTTTTTTCAGTGAATTTTCAAGGTTTTGTAAATGCTAATTCCTAACTATATATGGTTTATAACCTATGGTTTTTTCAGTGAATATATATATATATATATATATATATATATATATATATATATATATATATATATATATATATATATATATATATATAAATCCAATGATTGCCTCAAGGCAAGAAAATTGCGCACTCGGGAATCGGTTTCAGCAAAGGTGGTTTATTTTCAATTCACACACTACGCGTTTCGACACGCCTTGTGTCTTGATCACACGTGAACCACCCAGGTCGGTGTGGCTTGTTATGCACAAAAGATAAACATAGAAGAGGTAACTTAGAAGTAAAAGTACACATTTCAATGCATCAATAGAGGTACCATCTTGTAGTGTACTCATAAGGAAAAAGCATTTACTTCAATAAAGAGCAGTTGCTTTCAAAGGCCCCCTCATTGTCCATGCACTTAATTTACATAGTAAACAGAGCAATTGTCCGTAATTACAAGAAATTAAGATCAAAAATCAATGCAAAATTTAGCTTATTTGGCTCAAGTGCCCACTATTTGTGCATGTACTGTGTCATGCATATGAGTAAAAGTAGTATACATTATATCACTGTATATTATATTTCATTCGGTCTAGTGCCTTGAAACCATACTCACACGCACGGGGCTATTGAATATCGATATTTTCTATCTCTTCATTCTCAGAAAAACTGTGCATGATTCAAGCCTTACGACCATAGGTCAGAGTGCACATCTAACTAAAATACAACTTTCATACAAGTGAAGGTGTCTTTCATCCCAGTGAAGGAAAATTGAGGTCCATGGACCGTGAAGTGAAAGTGACGGAAATAACTTCTCTCCTCAAGTTTTTCCTACAAAAAACACATAAACATACAGTTAAAATCTCTTCAATAAAATCTTGCTTATAAAAGAGTTTAAACAGTTTAGAGTTCATAAACACATATGAGCATAATATTTACTGTTGTGGCATGAATCTGTCTCTAGAACACCATTAGAGAGAGAAAGGGTATTTGCCAGTGAAGGCAGGAGAGGGACTCCCTGTCCCCTTTAAAGTATTAGTAAACAACAATAAGGGAGTTACACCTAGAGGATATACCCAATACTCAGTGGAGGCGGGTCTGTGTGTTAACCACAATCCAAATGAAGGACTTCCTTTGTCCTTTAGAAGACCCCTCACTCACCAACCTAGTTGGTGACATGCTTCATCATCGGGGTCCCACCCGGATAGCCGAATGCCATCCAGGTGTGCTGCGACACCTGATTACAGTGGAGCGGGATTTTGTTTTTATATGTGAAAAGAAGGGAACTAAGTGTTTATTAAAAATATTCGGTACTGCCCACTTACGTAATTTATTCTGGGGTGTAACGAATAGTGATTAAAATAATAAGGCACCTGTTGCCCAATTAGGAAGGCTGTCGGTGAAAAACTATAATAAAGGGTGTGTTGTTAAAAAGGTCTACATGTTTCTACCTATGTGTAAATTTAACAGGTTTTCATCAGGACCATGGAGTACATAAGGGACGGTATACGCACGCTAAGGCGCACCCTATCCTCGTATGTTGCAAAAGGAGAGACTAAAAATGAATCTCCAAAGAGCTGTTTTCTTCTTTGATTTGTAGAAAAAAGCCTGTGGAAAAAATGAGGGAAAAGGGTTGTGGATAACGTACTAACATATAAATAACACACATATAATACACGATAAGTGATTAGTGATGTACATCATCGTTCATCAAAGATTTGATGTGAGGGACGTGTGAGGTAGGTCCCAGTACCGCGGCAAACAGCAAATTATATACCACGTGGTCGCGCACCCAGAGTATCATGGATACAGAGTTCGCTTAGTGTCGTCAAACACTAGTGGGTGTTGTGTCTCAGTAGCTGAGATAGCGAAGTCGTTGTGATGGTGAAAAACGACGTCGCGCAGTTAAAACAACATTCAATACGTAATCAATATGTGATTTAAAAAGGCCCCAAACTGGACATGCCACAGCGATCGCATAATAACAATAGAGCGAAAGTGCTCGATATACGGTGCATGCACAAAAATGGTGTGGGTGGAGGAAGACGTGGCGTCTTACTGGGAGCGTTACTACTCAATGCTAGGTTGGTGAGTGAGGGGTCTTCTAAAGGACAAAGGAAGTCCTTCATTTGGATTGTGGTTAACACACAGACCCGCCAACTCCCTTATTGTTGTTTACTAATGAATCTGTCTCTATCATAGTTTGATGGAACTACACAAATGAATTTCTTAGTCACGACAGGGGGGAAGGGGGGAAGAAAATGGCAAATGATTTTATATTTTTAATCTCTAATCTTCATAAAGATGCGTGGCAAGTTCCTCAGCGAGGTTATACCCCCCAGGGAACTTAGTTTCAAGCACCATTATCCACTTAGACTCCTTCTTCCTGAGGGCTAATTCCCGGTTTCCACCCCTTCTTCCTACGTTCACTTGTTCTACAGCATAGTACCGTAGGAAGGAATTGTTTGATTGGTAGCACTCCTGGAAATGTCGCGCAATAGGATATTTTTCATCTACGTGTGTGATGGCTCTAAGGTGCTCTTGCACGTGTTTTTTAGCCAGGCAGGTGGTACTCCCCACATAGCGGAGTTTGCATGGGCATTCAAGAACGTAGATGACAAAGTTAGTATTACATGTCAGAAATTGTTTAATCACCCTCTGCTCCTTTCTACCTGGGATATCAATTGCTTTAACCATTGTGCTTGATTTACAGGCCTTACAGTGGCCACACGGGTAGAAGCCTTTAAGGCCATGTACATGTCGTTTCTTTTCTGTGATATCTCCTTTTACCAGGATATCTCGCAGATTTCTACCTCTTCTGTAGCTGATTTGCAGTCTGTCGCCAAGAAGGGGACCTACTATGTTGTCGGAATTTCAAGATCTTCCAATTATCAACAAGGATTTTCTGAACTTGTTTAGATTTACAGTTAAAGGTGGTTATGACACGAGTTTGATTATTTGTGTCACTATCCCTGTCTTTGGGTTTGAGGATTTCAGTTCTATTTACTTGTGCTATTTTAAGAACTGCTTTAGATAAAACCTCCTCCGGATAACCTCTTTCTCTGAATCTATCCAGCATTTTCTCTTGTTCAGTAGCGTATCCTTCATCACTGCTACAATTCCTCCTTGCCCTCAGTAGCTCACCATACGGAATACTCCATTTTAGAGGATATGGGTGAGCACTGAGGGCATGGAGCAAACTGTTGCCAGCCGTGTCCTTCCTGTGGAGTTGAGAAACAAGTTTTCCCTCGACCACTCTAATTTCTGTGTCGAGAAACTCAACGCTCTCCGGACTGATGTTATATGTCAGGTGGATATTATAATTGTTGACATTGAGTTTCTCAATGAACAGGATCGCTTCCTCCTCTGTACCACCCCAGACGAGGAACAGATCATCGATGTATCTGATCCACGTGGTCACCTTGGCTAACTCGTTGGTTAGGTTGGCGTCGCTCCCAATTTCCTCTTCCCATTTTCCAAGAAAGAGGTTCGCAAAACTGGGAGCAAATGCCAAACCCATGGCCACCCCACGTATCTGCTTATACATGACGCCATCGAACATAAAGATATTGTTCCTGAGACATATCTTCATCATTTCGATGAGCATGCAAGTATGTTCCAAAAAGCAGCTATCTCTGTTTTTGAGAAAATGAAAACCTGCTTCCATACCCTGTACATGATCAATGATCGTATAAAGGGCATTGACATCCATAGTAATGAGGAGGGATATCTCTACCCATAGCAGACTATTTATTTTGTTCAAGAAATCTGTGGTATCCCTGATGTATGTAGGTAACCCACAGACAAATTCCCTCAGAAAATGATCAATGTATTGGGAAAGATTCTCATTGACACTGCCTATTGATGAAATATTGGGCCTACCCGGAGGGACCCTAGCATCTTTGTGAACCTTTGGCAAAAGATAAAAAATAGGCAACTTAGGATAATCCTTTTTGAGGAAACAAAACTCTTGCCAGGATAACAGACCGTCATTACGCCATTCATGCAATTTTTCCCAAGTTTCAAGTATACTATCACTGTAATTCGTCATGGTACATTTAGCATAGAAGGTATTAGTGTCCAACTGTCTTAAAGCCTCTTTCATATACATCTCCTTACCCCACAAGACAATATTTCCACCTTTGTCTGATGGGCTTAGTATGAGGTTTTTGTCTTCGGCAAGTTCAAAAAGGAATTTTCTCTGCTCGCCAGAAAGATTCATGTCTTTATTACACCATAGTTCTTTTGTGTGTTTAAGTTTAGGTATTTCTTTTATGACAACCTCATGAAATGTATCTATGGCGTCATGAGGCATGATAGGACAGAACACAGATTTCGGTTTAAATGAAGTGCAAGCTGCCCTATCAGTTCTAAATTCTTCATGACCATCATCATATACAGTGCCCTGGTTGCCGGGATTGGTACCACCTACTGACAAATTCAAGTCCTCTTCATTCAGCATTTCGAATATTTCCTCTACATCATCTGCAATATCAGAACTTCTTCCTTGTTTAAAGAAATGCCATTTCTTTAGTTTTACCTTTCTAACAAATTTGAAAATATCCACCCTAGTATTGGCATAGTCAAATATTTCAGTCGGGCAGAAACTGAGGCCAAGGCAGAGTGTCTCTTTCTCCTTAAAGGTTAAAGTACATGACGACAAATTTATAACTGTTTTCTTTACCATTTGTTCATCCATGGTTATTTTCTGTTCTTGTAACCACTTCTTTGTTTCCCACTGGTTTTTTGATATTTTCTTCTCCTCTGCTGGAGCTTGAGTCGTCTCTTGTATGATCTCCCCTGCCTTTTTCTCTTCCCCTTGGTCTGCCTCGTGCCGGGTTCTTCTTGAACACTGGAGTTTCTTCTGGTACCTTTTTCCGTCTTGTCCTTAGTACCCTGAACTCCTCTAAAAAATGAGCCGGTCTTGTGGTTATTTCAAATTCCGAGGAGGTACTCGTAGTCTGTCTGGATGTATCGGTGTCTGAGTCTGTGGTCGCGCCCGCTTTCCGAGTTACTTCACTGGAAACAGTATTGGTTACTGGTTGTTTTGGTGAGCCAGTCTGGTGGTATAAGTAATCATATTTAGGACTGTAGGTTAAGGTACGTCCACTTTCATAATCGCCACAGTCTCTGTGGAGTTTACGCTGTTTGCGATATTTTATATCGTCTTCATGTTTTTTCAAGCGCCCCTTGAGTTCATCTTTAAATTTAGTTATAGTCTCTTGTTCTGGGCTATTCTCAAACTCGTTATCCAAATCTTTGAGTTGTTTCAAAATGGCTTCGCGTTCTTCCCATGCGTCTTTAATAAGAATACACAGCATGTTTTTGCTACTCATTGCCGAATTGTTTGCCCAATCTTCCAACATTTGTGGATTGGATGATTCACGAGATTGCGTTATATAAATTCGCAGTCCACGTGGCACCATTGCCTTATCTACATAGTCCTGTAATGATGTAGCCTCCCACCAACGAGAGCTCTCCTGTTTCATTAATCTCTCATATTTTCTCAATTGAGTATTCAGTGAATCATTATCAGGTTTCTCGACAGTTTTAGGATTACTATTGCCTTTTCCTGGCGCTCTGGCGAAGAGATTAGCTGCCTCTCGCCTTCTCTCCCCATCTTCTTTCATGATAAAGAAACAGGTTCTGTCACTAAGGAATGCTCAGTGTTAGTTATTCATGCACTCGTAGGTTTGACTGAAAATCTAAACGGTATATCATACCATTTCTAGTTGTTTGTTTTAATATGCTGAAAGAGTTCCCACACTTACATGACCGAATGAAATATAATATACAGTGATATAATGTATACTACTTTTACTCATATGCATGACACAGTACATGCACAAATACTGGGCACTTGAGCCAAATAAGCTAAATTTTGCATTGATTTTTGATCTTAATTTCTTGTAATTACGGACAATTGCTCTGTTTACTATGTAAATTAAGTGCATGGACAATGAGGGGGCCTTTGAAAGCAACTGCTCTTTATTGAAGTAAATGCTTTTTCCTTATGAGTACTCCACTACAGGATGGTACCTCTATTGATGCATTGAAATGTGTACTTTTACTTCTAAGTTACATCTTCTATGTTTATCTTTTGTGCATAACAAGCCACACCGACCTGGGTGGTTCACGTGTGATCAAGACACAAGGCGTGTCGAAACGCGTAGCGTGTGAACTGAAAATAAACCACCTTTGCTGAAACCGATTCCCGAGTGCGCAATTTTCTTGCCTTGAGGCAATCATTGGATTTATACTTTAATTCGGCTTTTGTGGTCCGCCAAATCCTATGCGCCACCTGACGTGGGAGGGAGGATCTCAGCAGGACCCTGCTTTGCCTTCTTGGATATATATATATATATATATATTACCTACTGGCGGTCGCCAGTAGGTATATATAGTTAGGATTTTTTCTCTATGGGTTTTTTGAAAATTCTATGTCTAATAACTTTGGCGTTTGTGGACGGAATTGGCTGAAATTTTCAGGAAAATGGCACATTTTGTTTCTGAGCAGCCCTTGAAAATTTGGGGGGGGGTTCGTCCAGTGGGGGCCGAGAAAAAAGGGGGGTCCCAAAACGTGTTTTTAACATTGAGTTTTCCATAGGGCGGTTGGCCTCACTTTTAGCCCGAACGGCTGAATGGATTTGCACGAAACTTGGCAAAATTGTAGGGACTGGTAGCCCGATGTGCCTTTTGTAGGTCTCAATATATGTGCTCCAGTGGATTTTGAGAAATTAACGTTTAAAAAAAGATATATATCTGTAACAGCGGACCGGGCAGCGGCCCAGGACGCGTACTTTTCGCGCAACGGAGCTTTGTGAAGCGAAGCTGATTGGTTCTCTGGCGTCTGTCAACATTCCAAACAGTCCGTAGCGGCCGCCATCTTGTCTCTCGGTAGGATCGAGAGACAAGAGGAGGCCAAAGCGAAGGGGCAAATGACCATAAGGGGGAATAGTAGATCCTCGCTGACCCCCTAGGTTTGATGTGGAGGTTTTAAAAGGGCCCCGCGGGGCAAAAAAAAAAAAAATAATAATAATCGAACGGCTGAATGGATTTGCACGAAACTTGGCAAAATTGTAGGGACTGGTAGCCCGATGTGCCTTTGCTAGGTCTCAATATATGTGCTTCAGTGGATTTTGAGAAATTAACGTTCAAAAAAAGATATATATCTGTAACAGCGCACCGCTTCGCGTACTTTTCGCGTTACGGAGCTTTGCGAAGCGAAGCTGATTGGCTCTCCGGTGTCTGTAAACATTCCAAACAGTACGTAGCGGCCGCCATCTTGTCTCTCGGTAGGATCGAGAGACAAGAGGAGGCCAAAGCGAAGGGGCAAATGACCATAAGGGGGCATAGTAGATCCTCGCTGACCCCCTAGGTTTGATGTGGAGGTTTTAAAAGGGCCCCGCGGGGCAAAAAAAAAAAATAATAATAATAATCGAACGGCTGAATGGATTTGCACGAAACTTGGTAAAATATTAGGGACTGGTAGCCCGATGTGCCTCTGCTATGTCTCAATATATGTGCTTCAGTGCATTTTGAGAAATTAACGTTCAAAAACAAGATATATATCTGTAACAGCGCTCCGCTTCGCGGAGATAAAATTATATCTGTATTACCTAGCTGTTGCTAACACCAGTTAGCGACGGCTAGTAGGAGATAGCGACCATCTTGGGTCCCACTTTGCATGTGAGTGATATTTATCACTAATGACATGCAAAGTGGGCATGCCAAGATGTTAGCGACTGGAAACAGTCGCTAACATCGCTATCTCCTATTATCAACTTTTGGAAATATTCGAGATAAGCGCGAATATCTCCAAAAAGTAACAGCTGCCCTGAGCAGTTCTTAGCCATGTTATCCAATGGGAGGTGGATAACATGGCTAAGAGCATTAGCTCGGTAATGCATGAATATCGCTGAGTTTTCAGCGATATTAATGCATTGCGGTCGTTTTTTATCGTATTTGCGATAAACCTTGATAATAGCAAGGTTTATCTGCGATAATTTCTGACGGTAAAAAAATCTTTGCAATGCATCGTTAGGGATAAATATCGCTTAACTTTGGTAATATGCCCCAACGTCTGTTAACGTTCGATTCGAAGGAAATCAGGAATTGTTGAAAAACATTGTGTGCGCCATCTTGTCTTTTTTCAAATGCCACACTTTTGTCGTGCACGGCAGCCATTTTAGATGCCTTGACCAGACCCACTCTGTGCACGCTGTCGATCCTTAGCATGGCTCCCCACCCTCGCAAGCATCTCACCCAGGCAGTGGTCACCCCCGCTCTCTGTCTTATGCATGGGTAATAAACCTCCCCCCATCTGCGCTGCTCTTCCCTGAGAATCACACCCTGTGCCCGCCCGACACCTCCCTTTCGCCCTATTCACTACCGCACCCTCTGACACTCCTTTTCCTCTGTGTCCGATTGTCCAGGCCGGTCCTAGGCTATCAGCTAGCCCTGCAGATGTAGTTTATGGCCACAGCTGTAAAGAATCACCCCTCTTCAAAGGAGTTATAGTAGATCAAGGCCCACACTCGATGAGATCCGTCACAGCAGAAGCGTTGCTATTATCTGAAAACCATCCTGTATTGTGATTGGGGAGGGGACCGAGCGTGAAGCGGAAGATTCCAGGGATGACTCTTTGTACATCAAAGTTTTTACAATTATGTGTCACATTAAAAATATATAGCACTCCGACAAAGTAGTAAGATTATAAAACTTTAATAATTTATAAATATATACAAGAAAACAAAAATAGTAATAACATATAAACATTTTTAGGGAAAAACAACGAAGTAGCGGTCGGCTGTGCGAGGGGTGGGTCATCAGTAGCAAACTGTTGTGCGAATAGTTCCAAGGCAGCAGAACGCGCCGAAATCTAGATGACACGAAAGTGATGTCTAGTAAGTTGCCACCCAGCAAATAACGGCGTGGGGCGTTGCGGGGGGTGGGTCATCAGTAGCAAACTGTTGTGCGAATAGTTCCAAGGCAGCAGAACGATGGCACCAAGGTGATGTCCAGTAAGTTGCCGCACTGGTTTTGGTATCCTACAATGCTGCTCCGAATAACGGCGTGGGGCGCCCCGGGGGAGGCGGCGTGAACGGGCCTCTCCAGGTGGAGTCTCATCTGTTTTAGTGGGGCGCCCCTTTACCGTTTCAGTTGCCATTCCGTCCGCTTTTGGTCCACTGTGTCAAAATCCGCCATTCAGCTGAGTTGCGCCCACTCTTGCGGTGCAGCGATAGGCGGCTGCCACAGGACTCTCAAAATGGCGGCAGGCTCTTTCCTTTTTGGGCGTGGTCCACTGAAATGGCCCTGGGACACCTTGGAAATCGGACGCTTGTCTGCTAGGTCTTGGACCCCATTCTCGAAAGCGTCCCCTCCGCCTTGAGAATTCATCAAAAGTTTTGGGGGCCCCGACTCCTGCAGGCTTCTGGTGGGGAGCGGCTGCCATGATTGCTCGCGGAATGACCACGACGGAGCTACGAGATGGTGGTGCTCTCATGCTGACGCCAGTTTAGTCTGAAACATCCAGAAACAAGGTGGGGCTTTCATCGTTTGGGGGAAAAAAAAATTTTCATCCAATGAAAAGTGTTGTTTTTAGGTCATATGATCAAGCCTTCCATCATTAGGAAACCAAAAGTAAAATGAACCAATGAAAAGTTTTATAAACAAGTCACATGACCTGTTATGCGGCATAGGGTATAAAATGCGGAGAAAATACGTTGGCACGTGAGGCGGCGTCAGTAGCGGACCGATGTGCGAATAGGCCGAAGGCAATACAACGCGCCAAGATCCGGATGGCACCGAGGTGGTGTCCAGCAAGTTGCAGCACTGGTGTGGCCATCCTACAATGCTGAAAGTCGGCGTGGGGCGCCCCGTTGGCCTGTGAGTTTGCGTCAGTAGCGGACCGATGTGCGAATAGGCCGAAGGCAGCACAACGCGCCAAGATCCGGATGGCACCGAGGTGGTGTCTAGTAAGTTGTCGCACTTCTGTGGCCATCCTACAATGTTGAAAGTCGGCGTGGGGCGCCCCGTTGGCCTGTGAGATGGCGTCAGTAGCGGACCGATGTGCGAATGGGGCCAAAGGCAGCGCAACAATATTTTCTGACTGACACCACAAGGCGCTGAGATGCCAAGATCCGGATGGCACCGAGGTGATGTCTAAGTTGCGGACTGATGTGCGAATGGGGCCAAAGGCAGCGTAACAATATTTTTTGTATGGAAGATACCACTAGGCGTTGAGATGCCAAGATTCGGATGGCACTGAGGTGATGTCTAGCAAGTTGCTGTACTGGTGTGGTCATCCTACAATGCTGAAACTCGGCGTGGGTCGCCCCATTAGCCTGTGAGATGGCGTCAGTAGCGGACCAATGTGCGAATAGGCCGAAGGCAGCACAACGCGCCAAGATCCGGATGTCACCGTGGTGGTTTCATAGTTGAGAGGCACTTCATCTGCAGTGGGGCGCCGAGATCCGGATGGCACCGAGGTGATGTCTAGCAAGTTGCTGTACTGGTGTGGTCATCCTACAATGCTGAAACTCGGCGTGGGTCGCCCCATTAGCCTGTGAGATGGCGTCAGTAGCGGACCGATGTGCGAATAGGCCGAAGGCAGCACAACGCGCCAAGATCCGGATGTCACCGTGGTGGTTTCATAGTTGAGAGGCACTTCATCTGCAGTGGGGCGCCGAGATCCGGATGGCACCGAGGTGATGTCTAGCAAGTTGCTGTACTGGTGTGGTTATTCTACAATGCTGAAACTCGGCGTGGGGCGCCCCATTAGCCTGTGAGATGGCGTCAGTAGCGGACCGATGTGCGAATGGGGCCAGAGGCAGCGCAACAATATTTTCTGAAGAGAAGACACCAAAAGGTGCTGACATTCCAAGATCCGGATGGCACCGAGGTGGTGTCTAGCAAGCTATGCAGTTGAGTTGTGTGCGCACTTGCGGCGAATAGGTCGAAGGCAGCATAACAATGTTTTCTGAATAGGAGACACCACAAGGCGTTGAGATTCGGTTACCACCGAGGTGATGTCTAGCAAGTTGCCGCACTGGTGTGGCCATCCTACAATACTGCTCCGAATAACGGCGTGGGGTGCCCGAAGGGGGGGGGAGCCGGCGTGAATGGGCCTTCCTAGGTGGAGGCTCGTCTGCTGTAGTGGGGCGCCCCTTTACCGTTTCAGTTGCCATTCAGCTGAGTTTCGGCTGCTCTTGATGCTACAGCGACAGGCGGCTGCAAGAGGACTCTCAAAATGGCGGCCTGTTCTTTGGATTTGGGCCTGGTCCACTAAAATGGCCCTGGGACACCTTAGAACTCGGACGCTCGATTTTTTTTTCCTTTCCTGTACATGCAAAAAAAGGTAAATGCCCGGTACGTTACACGCTTCATCTGCCACGATGAACTCTCCAGAGGAACCGAAAAAAAATATAGTTGTGGTAACTATACCATGCATCGTCATATGGAGAGGTGGCACCAATTAATTATAGTGCTGCATAAAAGAGAGATTTGGAGGAGAACCCCTGACCTGCTAGTACATTCATCAAAGAAGTGGCACTGAGAGCTTCAGAGGCAAGGGAAACGGTCCCAAATATTTAGAAGAACTTTGGAAAGATTAAAATGACATGTTTAGATTGTGGCAAATTAATTTCATGTGGACAGATGAGTGTTACTCTAATAAATACAGCATATGAACATCATCATAGTCGATGGTTGGTAGAGACATTTTGACTATATCCTGGACCTGCCCGTCCTCGCCCAAAATGGCGCCGGAATAAATGGGACTCGTAACTCCTTGTTGTGTACTGGTTGCAGAACCTTGAAATCACGAGATACGTATGCAGTTTTGAAGCACATGGCGGGAGGGGACGAGAATTGATTGAATATTTCGACATCCCTATTGATATTAAGTTCTGATGTGTTATTGATTACTGTACTGTTGAAAGTTCGAATTAACGTCACCCATGGTACTTGCCCGCAAATGTATATCTAGATAATTTTATTGTAACTGGCCCTGTCGTATTTTAATTATAAAATGTACGTCCACCGATTCCGTAACTGTTAGACACCTTAGTTCTTGCAACCTAATGGCCCGCCCGTTACGTTCCTCTACAGTGTAAATGTCTATTCATCATATACGATTACAGTTTGCTCTGTGGCAGGCCCACGTGGTTATAGGCTCGTATTTGTATAATGAAATTTTCACAATAAAGGTTTTTAAAAGAAAACATGGTAGTAGTATATACATTGGTAAAGTTTTTAATAATAGTGACTGTTTTAGAATCATTAAAAGGCAAGTGAAATAAAGCAGACCAATTACATGAAGGGTAAAAGGTATAATACGAAGGAACGCAGTAAAGATAAATGGTCAAGGGCTGTTGTGTTTTCTATTCCTGCAACATAAAGTGATCGATAAGAATCTCATATTCAGGCGTATCGGCGACTAAGACAGCAGGTCGACCCTCTTTTGCTCAACGGCTCCGTCATGGGACGAAGAAACGCTCTTTTTCTCGAAAAAAGAATATATTTTACTTGCAGGACAGTTGTAAAATTTCCGGGAAAGTACATTAGCCTGGAACATTATAACATATATTTAAGAAAAAATAATGTTCGGAAGTAATGAAAAGCGTAATTTTTAGGTCATATGACCAAGCCTTTCATCATTACAATAAGAAAAGTAAAATGAACCAATGAAAAGTTTTATTAACAAGTCACATGACTTGTTATGCTAACGTTACGCGCTGCGCGCCCCGGATGACTTCCGGATGCGCTAACGCGGCGCGTCATATGACGCATTACGCGACAACGCAGGTACAGAATATAGTCAAAATGTCTCCACCAACCAGCGGTCGGAACACAAACCCTTTCAGCAGGCTAAATAGTTCTGTTAAATGACAACAGAAGGGACAGGCAACAAGAACCATCAGTCAAAGAGGGGAGGGCTAGTTCTTCTCTACCGGGTTACATTGGGGCGCTACCGGAACTGATCGAATTGGTAGTCTACAGTGTTTCTGGATGTTTCAGACTGAAGCTGGGGTTAGCATGAGAGCAGCACCATTTCGTAGCTCCGTCGTGGTCATTCTGCAACCAATCATGGCAGCCGTTCTTTATCGTTATTTTGGGCGGGGTGGGTGGCGGAGCCGAGCTGTTTTGCAGCCATCATTGTGTGGAGTTCAGTTCATCTCACTAGTTTTGTATTTGTCATGAGGGGTTGTTCCTAATGTTTCTATTTTAGCGAGGTCAAAAAGAGATCCCATTAGTGGCCTACTGATTTTGCTCGATTCCTTTTCTTTTTTTTTACACGATTTTTCGTTATCTGCAAAGACTAAACAGAGTATTGCGACTCTGTGTTTGTTTGTAAATAGAGAATGAACCAAAGAGAACTAATTCTAAAACAGTAAATACTTGGATAACAATCAATCAAATGGAGAGAGAAGCAGGCACGACGGATTACAATGGGGGCAAAGGCCTGCGTTAACTACCTTTCACTATCTGCAAAGAGAGAGTACTCCTAATAGAAATGAGGGGGGGGCACCATTCAAAGCAGATCAGTGTGCATAAACACGAAAATGTTTTCACTTACCACGTACTTGACATTCGACAGCTTATGATATTTGCTATTAAAAAACCATTGAAATTCACTGAAAAAACCATAGGTTATAGACCATATATAGTTAGGAATTAGCATTTACAAAACCTTGAAAATTCACTGAAAAAACCATAGGTTATAGACCATATATAGTTAGGAATTAGCATTTAAAAAACCTTATTTTACTCACACAAAACCATTGAAATTCCATATATAGTTAGTTGCACTAACTATATATCGCGCACCCGCAATCCACTGCTGATCATGTCACATATTACATCATTCATGACATGGTCAGTGACATCACTGATGACATCACTGATGACATCTCAAATGACATCACTGATGACATCACTGATGACATCTCATTTGACATCATTCTTGTGCTAATACGATAAACCTCTTCAGACTCTAATATAACCTTAGATACACTCAGTGTATACAGACACTCACACACTGCCACTCATCCATGGAGTTACTCACACACCCAGTCAGTCATGCAAAGAAACAATCTCACCTCCATTTCTTCAACTATACAGTTAAACACACCTTACTTATTGAAACATATACTAACACATATTTACTCTCTTATACAATCCCTGATACAAGTTCACAATGATCGATACAACTACTCACTCATTCAGTGGCTCTCATGCACAGTTATTTATATATGCCAACTCTCACATGTACTGTGTTTTACATATGTACTTACTATGACATGTAGCATTGAGATATCCATTCACTCATCAATACACTCATGCACACAGTCAACTGCCCATGTAGCTGTTTCCACATGCACTCTTGAACTCATACACCTAGTGAATAAACTGCTCACACATCTATGCATAGAGTCACACACCTTCCAGCCACCCCTACACAAACTCAATCTCCCATAGAAATACTTGGGCAACCAATTAATATACATATAGCCTCTCGTATAGCTAATGATCAACACATGCAGCAGTTTACAGAACAACAGACATAATGATGCACAAATTAAGACAGTTTAGTCACTAACCCATGCATTCAGTGAGACACATTTAATCACTCACTCATACAGTCAGTCACGCACCTACTAAATCCTTCATCCAGACACTTATACATCCACTCATTCTTCAATATGTAAAACATATTTAAACTTTACAAAAACACACAGACACTAGATGATGTCATCAGTGATGTCATTTGAGATGTCATCAGTGATGTCATTTGAGATGTCATCAGTGATGTCATCAGTGATGTCACTGACCATGTCATGAATGATGTAATATGTGACATGATCAGCAGTGGATTGCGGGTGCGCGATATATAGTTAGTGCAACTAACTATATATGGAATTTCAATGGTTTTGTGTGAGTAAAATAAGGTTTTTTAAATGCTAATTCCTAACTATATATGGTCTATAACCTATGGTTTTTTCAGTGAATTTTCAAGGTTTTGTAAATGCTAATTCCTAACTATATATGGTCTATAACCTATGGTTTTTTCAGTGAATATATATATATATATATATATATATATATATATATTACCTACTGGCGGTCGCCAGTAGGTATATATAGTTAGGATTTTTTCCCTATGGGATTTTTGAAAATTCTATGTCTAATAACTTTGGCGTTTGTGGACGGAATTGGCTAAAATTTTCAGGGAAATGGAACATTTTGTTTCTGAGCAGCCCCTGAAAATTTGGGGGGGGTTCGTCAAGGGGGGGCTGAGAAAAAAGGGGTGTCCCAAAACGTGTTTTTCCAATGTTAATTTCCATAGGGCGGTTGGCCTCACTTTTAGCCCGAATGGCTGAATGGATTTGCACAAAACTTGGCAAAATTGTAGGGACTGTTAGCCCGATGTGCCTTTGCTAGGTCTCAATATATGTGCTCCAGTGGATTTTGAGAAATTAAAGTTTAAAAAAAGATATATATCTGTAAGCGCGCTCAGGGCAGCGCTCCGGTTCGCGTACTTTACGCGTAACGGAACTTTGCGAAGCGAAGCTGATTGGCTCTCCGGTGTCTGTCAACATTCTAAACAGTCCGGAGCGGCCGACATCTTGTCTCTCGGTAGGATCGAGAGACAAGAGGAGGCCAAAACAAAGGGGGAAATGACCATAAGGGGGCATAGTAGATCCTCCCTGACCCCCTAGGTTTGATGTGGAGGCTTTAAAATGGCCCCGCAGGGCAAAAAAAAAAAAAGTTTTTTTGTATTTTTTGCGTGGGGAGCGCCCGGTTCGCGAACCGGGAAGCATACTGGGGAGCGTACTATAAGGAAAAAAGAATGATAGACTTTTCAAATACTGTATGTTAATTGATTGTTGGTTTTGTTGATTATTTTTAAATTTCTTTATTTTTTAAGCAATTATTTATTATTGTGATTGTGTTTCAAAATTTAATAACATTTCTAACATTTCACTGTCTGAAATGTCGTCATTTTCCATGAACATAGTTTGTAATCTCTGAGGGTGTAAAATGTCCTCATTTTGAAGGAGGTCATCTACTGCTTGCACACATTGCAGTAGTTCTTGGTCCCAAGTTTCATCCACAAATTCTATATCATTTGGATCAATTAATTCTTGGCTGCTCTCTTGCAGGACAATTTGAAATGAAACTTTTTGTTCGCCTTCCATGTTGCCTGAAATTTGGATAAAAAAATATATATATTAGTAGAGATAGGGCACTGCTGGGATTAATTTTAGATAGGCAGTTTTTATCAGTGAATTTATCTTTGGGCAGTGTATAGTATCAGAGTGGAAGTAGGAATATAAAAAAGTGTATGTGATTTAACGTAAGTAATTTCATAATTATACAAGAGAAACCTAACTCCATCCATAACTATAACAGAGAAGTCTATCTAAATCTATAACTACTACAGAGGGATAGTATATAACTATCAGAAAACGTTTACCATATTAACTTTTGGTGCACAATTTACTTCAGTTTTAAAAATAACAACTTACCTTTACAAAGAAGTTGAAGTGATTAGTGAAAATCCAATTGAAATGTACAACAAGAAGTAGTAGTCAAAATGGCTGTGTTTCCTTCTCTTCCTTTATATATATTCAGGTATATAACCAATCAAATGTCAGGTAATAAAAGTAGAAAATGAAAGTAACATTTTCATTGGTTGTCAATTCCAACACTTCAGATGTGTTTTGAGAAGTAATTTACCTCACGGTATTTAGAGAGGTCTACAGGCTAAATGGCTAAATGGAATTTCAATCAAATTTGTGAAAATGATAGGGATTGGTATGTAGTATGAGCTAATCTATATTTGGTGAGAGTGTCTCCAGTCGTTTTTCTGTAAATTACTTTCCCACCTTTTTTGATGGTGCGCATCCCGGGGAGCGCCCCGGTACGCGAACTGGCGAGCGCCCCGGTACGCGAACCTTAAGCGTTACGGGAGTCCACCATTTTGTGTTTCGGTCGACTTAAGATACAAGATGGAGAGCAAATAATGTTCAGAATGGGTAGAAGGGGGCACGGTAGACTTATCTTGACCCCCTAGGTTTTCTGAGGGTGGCTGAGGAGGCTTATATGTGCAAAAAAAAACATTTTTTTTTAAAATTTCGCGAGGTTAGCTTCCGGTTCGCGTACCGGGTAGCGCCCCGGGGAGCGTACTTTGTTGAAAATTAGTGAAAAAAGTTAGAGAAAAATAATAATTGTGAGTGATCAAATTATGATTTGAAAATCGTTTTTGGGGAAAAGGAATGGTTTTAAAATTTATGACAAGGACATAATGGTGTATGCTTCTTTATAAGGCAATTGAGTGTCTCTGATGTTATTTTTCCCATTTTAATGTAAGACCTTTCCCTGTGGAGCAAATTGCTTGTAAATATGCTCCCACCTGTGCATGGCAAATTTAGATTTTGAATGTTTGCGTTACATAGCCATGTTAAAAGTGACCCAAACATGCTGCAAAGGCAATCAAAAAACGCTTTCATGTGTCTTAAGGACATTTTAAGTCATTTCCCCATGTGGAGTGTTTTCAAATTATGATTTGAAAATCGTTTTTGGGGAAAAGGAATGGTTTTAAAATTTATGACAAGGACATAATGGTGTATGCTTCTTTATAAGGCATTTCAGTGTCTCTGATGTTATTTTTCCTATATTAAATTAAAAGACCTTTCCCCGTGGAGCAAATTCCTTGTAAATATGCTCCCACCTGTGCATGGTAAATTTAGATTTTGACTGTTTGAGTTACATAGCCATGTTAAAAGTGACCCAAAAAAGTTGCAAAGGCTTTAAAAAAACACTTTCATGTGTCTTAAGGACATTTTAAGTCATTTCCCTGTGGGCAGTGTTTTCAAATTATGACTTGAAAATCGTTTTTGAGGTAAAGGAATGTTTTTAAAATGTATGTGCGCCATATGCCCCCAAATTTTTCAGGGGTGCAGCAGGGTGTTCTTGAGACATCCCTGCACTTTTGGAAAAATTCCTAATTTGCGATGAGCTAATTGCTAATCACAAATTGCACCTTCATTCCTATGGGCCTCCTGGCCCATGGAAATGAATGGGTAATTTGCAATTAGCAATTTGCTCATCGCAAATTAGGAACGGTAAAGAATCGCTATTTATTCCTTAAAATTCGCTATTTAGGAAATGCAAAATAGTTTGATGATACATATGGCGGTTCATCTCTAACAAGATAAGAAGCTTAGGGATACATTTATGATGACTGGCGCAATGAAGTGGACATCACTTACTTCATTGGTAGACCTTTACATGTATTATCTCCTCTGTATTCTTCATCAAGCGTAACTTTGATCTGCAATCCTGAGTAGGCCTCACCTTAAACAAACCTCTGGATAGGCCACACCTTATCGTCATCCTGAATTAATCATTTAAAATGCTAGGGACAGATTTATGATAGGTGTATGCCTCTTTTGCGCCACTGTGCGTCACTTTTGTGATGCAGCGGCGGTGCAAAAGATTTGCTATGAGGCGACAAAATTACAAATTGATGCATTTAGGCAGATGTGTCATGGTGTAAAAAACACCGTGCCACATGAAACCGATGCAGCAGTGATGCAAAAGATGCACCATGTTGCAAGACAGGCCTCACTTGGGGCCATATGTATCAAGCTAATTAGCATTCGCAAAGGCCGAAATTCTGTGAATTTCAGCCTTTGCGAATGCTAATTAGACAAATGGTATGTATCAAACAAGTTTGATGCAAAATAAGGAATAGCAAAATTTGCTATTCCTTATTTTGCGATTGCACTGAAGGATTTGCAAATTTTGCGATTTCTTAAATGCAATGTATCAAACAAAAAATATGCAAAAAATGCCATTAAGGATTTGCAAATTACCACCAACTTCTAGTTGGTGGTAATTTGCGAATTCTTTTCAAAAAGCTTTTTTTCCAAAAAACAAAAGGTGCCATATGACGCCCATACATGCCCTTAGGGCATGTATGTGCGCCATATGCCCCCAAATTTCTTTTTCAGGGGTGCAGCAGGGTGTTCTTGAGACACCCCTGCACCCTTGGAAAGATTCCTAATTTGCGATGAGCTAATTGCTAATCGCAAATTGCACCTTCATTCCTATGGGCCTCCTGGCCCATGGAAATGAATGGGTAATTTGCAATTAGCAATTTGCTCATCGCAAATTAGGAATGGTAAAGAATCGCTATTTATTCCTTAAAATTCGCTATTTAGGAAATGCAAAATAGTTTGATGATACATATGGCGGTTCATCTCTAACAAGATAAGAAGCTTAGGGATACATTTATGATGACTGGCGCAATGAAGTGGACATCACTTACTTCATTGGTAGGCCTTTACATGTATTATCTCCTCTGTATTCTTCATCAAGCGTAACTTTGATCTGCAATCCTGAGTAGGCCTCACCTTAAACAAACCTCTGGATAGGCCACACCTTATCGTCATCCTGAATTAATCATTTAAAATGCTAGGGACAGATTTATGATAGGTGTATGCCTCTTTTGCGCCACTGTGAGTCACTTTTGTGATGCAGTGGCGGTGCAAAAGATTTGCTATGAGGCGACAAAATTACAAATTGATGCATTTAGGCATATGTGTCATGGTGTAAAAAAACCGTGCCACATGAAACCGATGCAGCAGTGATGCAAAAGATGCACCATGTTGCAAGACAGGCCTCACTTGGGGCCATATGTATCAAGCTAATTAGCATTCGCAAAGGCCGAAATTCTGTGAATTTCGGCCTTTGCGAATGCTAATTAGACAAATGGTATGTATCAAACAAGTTTGATGCAAAATAAGGAATAGCAAAATTTGCTATTCCTTATTTTGCGATTGCACTGAAGGATTTGCAAATTTTGCGATTTTTTAAATGCAATGTATCAAACAAAAAATATGCAAAAAATGCCATTAAGGATTTGCAAATTACCACCAACTTCTAGTTGGTGGTAATTTGCGAATTCTTTTCAAAAAGCTTTTTTTCCAAAAAACAAAAGGTGCCATATGACGCCCATACATGCCCTTAGGGCATGTATGTGCGCCATATGCCCCCAAATTTCTTTTTCAGGGGTGCAGCAGGGTGTTCTTGAGACACCCCTGCACCCTTGAAAAAATTCCTAATTTGCGATGAGCTAATTGCTAATCGCAAATTGCACCTTCATTCCTATGGGCCTCCTGGCCCATGGAAATGAATGGGTAATTTGCAATTAGCAATTAGCAATTTGCTCATCGCAAATTAGGAATGGTAAAGAATCGCTATTTATTCCTTAAAATTCGCTATTTAGGAAATGCAAAATTGTTTGATGATACATATGGCAGTTCATCTCTAACAAGATAAGAAGCTTAGGGATAGATTTATGATGACTGGCGCATCACCAGGGATGTGCCAGTCATCCTGCGCCGCTGTTCCGCCACCCATGGTGTGCTGCATTTACAATGCGGCGCACCATGGGGCAAAAACGGCACAGATGCGTGACGCATCTGTGCCGTAAAAGTGGCGCATTGCTGGAGTTGTATTGCAAGTGCGATGCAGCTCCAGCAAGGCTCAGGGGTGCTCCATCTCCACAATGCTGCGTCAAGACCTATGCCTGCTTCAAGCAGGCGCAGGGTTTTGACGCAGCTTTGTCCTATCTGATTGTAAATGCGGCACACCATGGGTGGCAGAGCAGCAGGGGGAACATCCATTACAACGCAACTATTACAACGTAATACTTTTACAACGCAGGTATTACAACGCTAATGCTATTACAACGCATGTTTTTACAACGCATGGTGTTACAACGCTAATGCTATTACAACGCATGTATTTACATCGTATATTAATTTATATAATTTATTTTGGGTATTTAGATAGATATTTATTTATATAATTATTTTATAAAAATATTATTATTTTAATAAAATTAATTATAATACTTAGTGATTATTTGTAGATTTTTGAATTATTTATTTATTTATTTATTTAATTATTAATAATTGATATATATATATATATATTAAATTAGTGTATTAGTAAGTAGGAAGTATTAATATTTAGGAAATTATATAATATAATAACATCATATATTAATTTTTATAATTTATTTTGGGTATTTAGATAGATGATTATTTATATAATTATATTATAAAATTATTATTATTTTAATAAAAATAATTATAATACTTAGTTATTATTTGTAGATTTTTGGAATTATTTATTTATTTATTTATTTAATTATTAATAATTGATATATATATATATATATTGAATTAGTGTATTAGTAAATAGGAAGTATTAATATTTAGGAAATTATGTAATATAATAAATAAATAAGTATTAATACTCAGGTAATTTTTATTTATACTTTGTTATTATTTGTAGATTTTTGGAATTATTTATTTATTTATTTATTTAATTATTAATAATTGATATATATATATATATTGAATTAGTGTATTAGTAAATAGGAAGTATTCATATTTAGGAAATTATGTAATATAATAAATAAATAAGAATTAATACTCAGGTAATTTTTACAAGATAAATATCAAGTTAGTTATAATATAATTTTTTATTGAACTTAATTATAATAGTTAATGATTATTAGTCGATTTTGGGTATTACAGATTTATAGATATTTAAATATATATATTTTTAAAATTATAAAATTTATGGGGGTATTAAAATAAACATTTATTTTTTATATTTTAATTAATTGTTTTAGAAAAATATATATAAATATATATATATATATATATATATATATATATATATATATATAATTAGTCTATAAATATTTTAAAAATATAGGAAGTATTAATATTTAGGTAACTATTTATTATAAATTATATTTAAATTTAAGTATTAATACTTAGGTACTTTATACAAGATAAATATCATGTTTGTAAATATTATATTTTTTGATACTTTAAATTAAATATTAAATCATTTAAAAAAGTAAAGAAGATAAAAAAATCAAATATTAATATTCAGGTTTTATTTAAAATAATAAATTAATATTGTAAAATGTTACATTAGCAATAAATAAATCTATTTAATAATGTTTAGTGTTTATAATTTTTTAAATGAAATAATAATATATTTATAATATTTATAGAATCATATTTATATTTTTTCCCACGCTTTTGTATTGATTTCAATGAAGCGTTTTGTCCTTCATTTATTTCGTTGACGTCTTGAATGGGATCCGCGGGATATTTTGCTATGCTTTTAAAACAACGGATGCAGCGGGGAGAAGAAGGAAATAAGGGTAGACAAAAGGTAAGTGATAAAAAACATAATTTTGTTATGTTATGTTATGTTATTAGTTCATTTTTATAGCGCACGGCTACTCAAAAAGAGTGTCCCGGCGCTTTTATTGGAGAAGGCAAAGAAGTAATTTTTAATGTGTGTATTGAAATTAATAACATTTAAAATAAAAATAATAAAAGTAGAAACCATATATTGTACGAATAAATTTTTTTTTATTGCTGATATTAAATGTAAAAATATATATGTATTTTTATTACATTTGCAAATATTTTTATAATTATTTTAATTAACAAAAATAGATTATGGAAAAAATATAAACATATAATAGATTATAATGTAATTGTCCATTTTCTATTTTGATGTTTTTGGATGACGTCTTCACGTTAACGTCGACGCAAGCCGCCATCTTGGATTTTCCGATTGCTGGAAGTAGCTGGAAGCTGATCTGCGCTAAAGGTAGGAAACTTTTCTAACTTATTTTATACTAAAACATATTTAAAAAGATTTATATAATGTAATGAGAGGTTAAGTAGAGGTTGCTTATTAAACTAATAGATGTTATGATTATATTACAACATGTCGCCGAACATTTCACTGTTATATGCCATTGTCGGGTTTTTTTTCGGGGGAAAAAAATGATTAAATATATTTAAAAAAATAGAGTGATGATTTATATTGTATACATTTTGAACGTAATATGTTTTGTGTAGTGGTAGAATAGTTTGGATTCTTTTCATTAGATGAACACAGATAGGAAATGTTAGAAACAATTTTTTAGAAAACTGATTGCATTTGGCTTGTTTTGTATAAGAGAAAACTGTTTTTTTTGGGATTAAAAAGACAGTTCGTTGTTTAATTACCATGCAATGTTTCGTTTAATTGCTTTTTAGAGAATTTACAAAAATGTTCAAAATTGATTTCTTTGGTTACATTTTGATGATATCTATTTGTTTGAGAAAGTTGATTTCGTGGTCGGTTTTTTTTGAATGGAATTGTTTAATATTGGAAATAAAAGGATTTTCATTGAAAGTAGTAATTATTTTTTGAAAAAATGCCAATTTGATTTTTTTAGTTAGTGAGAAATACTGCAGTTAGGTTGTTTAGTTAGCGAGAAATACTGCAGTTAGGTTGGTGTGAAATAAATAATGAAAAAGTGAAATTATTTGGGGTAGATCTGACAAAAAATGCTTCAAAATTAAGATTAGAAAAAAAAATATCTTATCTTTTACAAAAAATATTTCTGTTTGAAATAGCACAGAAATGTTAGAAAAATATAATAAAGAAACAGATATATTTTTCTATATTAATACCAGTTTATTAATAAATTTTTTCACAAGCCATCATCAATTTTTAAAAATAAAGGGGTGTTATTTTGTATAGTATAAAATTTATTGGTACGTTCAGAATGTTTACAAAATTGAAAAAAAATATGGAATGCAAATTATTTCCATTTACGTTTTCATAATGATTTTTAATAACTATTATGTTAGGGTTTTCTTCTTTTCAAAAAGATAAGAAAAATATTTTTTTCTTATTTTTAACAGGTGTACTTTGAGAGAAAAAAATTTAATAAAGATAAGGGAACCCGACAAGTAATAATTTAAAAAAAATTAAAATTTTTCCAAATGAATTAAAATATAGAAAAAATAATTTAGGGCAAAGCAGGAAAGTAAGTAACATAAAAAATAGTTAAAAATGTAAAATATTAGCAACATTCTCTAGATAATCCAAAGCCACACACAACGAAAATTGTTGTAGTACACCCAATAGTCTCTCAGACATTTCCTTTGTTTGCCTTGAAGGACGTGGGTTTAGAATACCAGACAATGCTTGAGCAAGTCTCATTTCTTGAAAACTTTGCTCCTTCTTCAAAGTTTTCAGGAAAGAGTAGAAATTAGGATGGTGTTTGCCAATCGTGTGACTGAAGGAGTTATGCCATCCCTCTATGGCATTATTTGTTTTTGCACCACCTTCTAAGCAGGTTGAGTAGCAATTCCACCACTCCACATGGTAACGTGGCTTCCTCCTGCGACCCGATCTGCCTAGACGTCCAATCCATGTGTCTTCGAAATAATTTAAAATGGGTGCCAATTTTTCCTCATGTTCTACAAAATATTCTGACTCTGAAATTGCTGTGTAGTAGTCATCTACACTATCAGGTGGTACAAAACAAAGTGCAGTTAATTTTTTTAGTTCGACTTGTAATTTGCTATCAGACGAGTAATCAGCAACCAGGGATGTTTTTTGAAGCTTACGCCAATATGCCTGGGAAAAATGAAAAAAACATCCCTGAATTTGGGTATCCGTGTACAATTTGTTGATGACATTCATCATTGTCAATTCAAAATCTAATATGATTTTCCTAGGACTAATTCCAGAAGTTTTTTCTTTAATAACTGATAAAAACTCAGTATAGGTTGCTGATTGCTTATCTGGTAATAAACTGTATACTAAAGGTACTACATTATTATTAATTTGAGCATGAATACTGTAAATTTGGGTGAATGGATGGGGCGTACTTTTAAACGTCGCATCCATCATCCAAATTTCTGTATTTTCTAATTTAAAAAGGTTACGGGGAGTGCTAAATATTAATATGCGTTTCAGAGGGTTTTGGTTATCATAAAGTAGAAAAGGTTCATTAGAGAAGGAAATAGTTAAATCATGAGGAATTACAATGTCAGAAAAAGTTTGAGGAGTAACAGTTTGGGTGTTACTTGCCTGCTTTTTTCTTTGAATAATTCTACGCAAATTTGGGATTGTTGGCATATTACAAGCAACATGTCCAGGGACATGTTGAGCAACCTCTCTCAAAATCTGACCAGGAGTTTGATTGGAGGTGGATGCAATATCTTTCATTTCATTGATAGTATCGCGTATTTCAATCTCCATAGCAGAGGCAGAGTGGTTATGTTCTGTGGTTCTCACCACTATCTCACCAACAGTAACCGCTCTGCCGCTGCAACGGGCGGTATAATATTGTACACACCTCCAATGTCTCCTGGGTTCACTTAGCCTCTCATTACAGTATATATACCCACAATGTTTCAGGAGCCTGTTCCCTTTTCGAGATTTGGTGTAAGTTGCAGTATTTTGACTTGCCATTTCCTGTAGAGAAAAAATAATTTGTTATATTATATTTAAGATACACACATTTTTGATTTTTTTTATTTAAACATAATTTAAAAAATATTTATTTGCTTTTACTGTATAGATTTTAAGTATAAATTTGGATTAGTAATTGGCACTTTTTCACTAACCAGCACTTTCTCTGAATATGCACTCATTTGGAGTTAGAATAATAAGTGGCACTTGGACAATATCCAGCACTTTCCCTACTCATGCACTTTCACAGAGTTGGAATAGTAATTGGCACTTTTTCACTAACCAGCACATTCTCTAAATATGCACTCACCTGGAGTTAGAATAGTAAATGGCACTTGGACACTATCCAGCACTTTCCCTACTCATGCACTTTCATAGAGTTGGAATAGTAATTGGCACTTTTTCACTAATCAGCACTTTCTCTGAATATGCACTCCCCTGGAGTTAGAATAGTAAGTTGAACTTGGACACTATCCAGCACTTTCACTAATCATGCACTTTCACAGAATTAGAATAATAATTGGCAATTTTTCACTAACCAGCACTTTCTCTGAATATGCACTCACCTAGAGTTAGAATAGTAAGTTGAACTTGGACACTATCCAGCACTTTCCCTACTCATGCACTTTCACAGAGTTGGAATAGTAATTGGCAAATTTTCACTAACCAGCACTTTCTCTGAATATGCACTCACCTGGAGTTAGAATAGTAAGTGGCACTTGGACACTATACAGCACTTTCCCTACTCATGCACTTTCACAGAGTTGGAATAGTAATTGGCACTTTTTCACTAAACAGCACTTTCTCTGAATATGCACTCACTTGGAGTTAGAACAGTAAATTGAACTCGGACAATATCCAGCACTTTCCCTACTCATGCACTTTCACAGAGTTGGAATAGTAATTGGCACTTTTTCACTAACCAGCACATTCTCTAAATATGCACTCACCTGGAGTTAGAATAGTAAATGGCACTTGGACACTATCCAGCACTTTCCCTACTCATGCACTTTCATAGAGTTGGAATAGTAATTGGCACTTTTTCACTAATCAGCACTTTCTCTGAATATGCACTCCCCTGGAGTTAGAATAGTAAGTTGAACTTGGACACTATCCAGCACTTTCACTAATCATGCACTTTCACAGAATTAGAATAATAATTGGCAATTTTTCACTAACCAGCACTTTCTCTGAATATGCACTCACCTAGAGTTAGAATAGTAAGTTGAACTTGGACACTATCCAGCACTTTCCCTACTCATGCACTTTCACAGAGTTGGAATAGTAATTGGCAAATTTTCACTAACCAGCACTTTCTCTGAATATGCACTCACCTGGAGTTAGAATAGTAAGTGGCACTTGGACACTATACAGCACTTTCCCCACTCATGCACTTTCAAAGAATTGGAATAGTGATTGGCACTTTTTCACTAACCAGCACTTTTTCTGAATATGCACTCACCTGGAGTTAGAATAGTAAGTGGCACTTGGACACTATCCAGCACTTTCCCTACACATGCACTTTCACAGAATTGGAATAGTAATTGGCACTTTTTCATTAACCAGCACTTTCTCTGAATATGCACTCACCTTGACTTAAAATATTAAGTGGCACTCGGACACTATCCAACACTTTCCATATTATTGCACTTTCACAGAGTTGGAATAGTAATAGAAATATTTTACTACTTATTATTCTGCACTTATAATGTGTTTCACAATGATTTCTAATTGCTTTGAAATATGATACTCAGATGTGTTTATTTAGAAAAATTACCTTGGGTTTCGGAAGAATCTATTAGAAAAACTGTTGTATATAGTTGTGGAATAGACTGGATTTTTGTGGATATCTGCCTTGCAGTGTTTTATTGTAGGCTGTGAAGAAATAAAGTTGAAAAGGTGTTCAATGCTTAGAAAATGTATTATTTTATTGGTTTCTCTATATATATGTGGGAGAAAAATCATTTACATTTATGCATGTTTATAAATATGACACATGTTATCATTAAAATGCACTTTATTTCAATATGCAATGATGTGGTGTTTAAATAGTCAGAGGCAATTTAAAACTATTATGCACTTTCCCAACACATGCACTTTCACAGAGTTGGAATAGTAATTGGCACTTTTTCACTAACCAGCACTTTTTCTGAATATGCACTAACCTGGAGTTAGAATAGTAAGTGGCACTTGGACACTATCCAGCACTTTCCCTACACATGCACTTTCACAGAATTGGATTAGTAATTGGCACTTTTTCACTAACCAGCACTTTTTCTGAATATGCACTCACCTGGAGTTAGAATAGTAAGTGGCACTTGGACACTATCCAGCACTCTCCCTACAAATGCACTTTCAGAGAGTTGGAATAGTAATTGGCACTTTTTCACTAACCAGCACTTTACCTGAATATGCACTCACCTGGAGTTAGAATAGTAAGTGGCATTTGGACACTATCCAGCACTCTCCCTACAAATGCACTTTCAGAGAGTTGGAATAGTAATTGGCACTTTTTCACTAACCAGCACTTTACCTGAATATGCACTCACCTGGAGTTAGAATAGTAAGTGGCATTTGGACATTATCTAGCAATTTCCATATTCTTGCACTTTCACAGAGTTGGAATAGTAATAGAATTATTTTAATAGTTATTTATCTGCACTTATAATGTGTTTCACAATGATTTCTAATTGCTTTGAAATATGATACTCAGATGTGTTTATTTAGGAAAATTACCTTGGGTTTCGGAAGGTTCTTTTCGAAAAACTGTTGTATATAGTTGTGGAATAGACTGGCTTTTTGAGGATATCTGCCTTGCAGTGGTTTCTTGTAGGCTGTGAAGAAAACAAGTTGAAAAGGTGTTCTATAATTAGAAAATGTATTATTTTATTGACTTTTCTATATATATGTGGGAGAAAAATTATTTACCTTTATGCATGTTTATAAGTATGACACATGTTATCATTAAAATGCACTTTATTTCAATATACAATGATGTGGTGTTTAAATAGTCAGAGGCAATTTAAAAATATTATGCACTTTCCTGACACATGCACTTTCACAGAGTTGGATTAGTAATTGGCACTTTTTCACTAACAGCACTTTATCTGAATATGTACTCACCTGGAGTTAGAATAATCAATGGTACTTGGACACTATCCAGCAGTTTCCCTACTCATGCACTTTCACAGAGTTGGAATAGTAATTGGCACTTTTTCACTAACCAGCACTTTTTCTGAATATGCACTAACCTGGAGTTAGAATAGTAAGTGGCACTTGGACACTATCCAGCACTTTCCCTACACATGCACTTTCACAGAATTGGAATAGTAATTGGCAGTTTTTCACTAACCAGCACTTTTTCTGAATATGCACTCACCTGGAGTTAGAATAGTAAGTGGCAATTGGACACTATCCAGCACTTTCCCTACACATGCATTTTAACAGAGTTGGAATAGTAATTGGCACTTTTTCACTAACCAGCACTTTCTCTGAATATGCACTCACCTTGAGTTAGAATAGTAAGTGGCACTTGGACACTATCTAGCACTTTCCATATTCTTGAACTTTCACAGAGTTGGAATAGTAATAGAATTATTTTACTAGTTAATTTTCTGCAATTATAATGTGTTTCACAATGATTTCTAATTGCTTTGAAATATGATACTCAGATGTGTTTATTTAGGAAAATTACCTTGGAGTTTCGGAAGCTTCTTTTCGAAAAACTGTTGTATATAGTTGTGGAATAGACTGGATTTTTGTGGATATCTGCCTAGAAGTGGTTTATTGTAGGCTGTGAAGAAAACAAGTTGAAAAGGTGTTCAATGCTTAGAAAATGTATTATTTTATTTGATTTTTTATATATATTTGGGAGAAAAATCATTTATCTTTATGCATGTTTATAAATATGATACATGTTATCATTAAAATGCACTTTATTTCAATATGCAATGATGTGGTGTTTAAATAGTCAGAGGCAATTTATAAATATTCTGCACTTACCCGACACATGCACTTGCACAGAGTAGGAATAGTAAGGGGTACATTTTCAGTATCCAGCAGTTTTTGAGAATAGGCACTTATCTGGAGTTAGAATAATAAATGGGACTCGGACACTATCCAGCACTTTCCCTACTAATGCACTTTCACAGAGTTGGAATAGTAATTGGCACTTTTTCACTAACCAGCACTTTCTTTGAATATGCACTCATTTGGAGTTAGAATAGTAATTGGCACTTGGACACTATCCAGCACTTTCCCCACTCATGCACTTTCACAGAATTGGAATAGTAATTGGCACTTTTTCACTAACCAGCACTTTTTCTGAATATGCACTCACCTGGAGTTAGAATAGTAAGTGGCACTTGGACACTATCCAGCACTTTCCCTACACATGCACTTTCACAGAATTGGAATAGTAATTAGCACTTTTTCACTAACCAGCACTTTCTCTGAATATGCACTCACCTAGAGTTAGAATAGTAAGTGGCACTTGGACACTATCCAGCACTTTCAATATTCTTGCACTTTCACAGAGTTGGAATAATAATAGAATTATTTTACTAGTTATTTTTCTGCACTTATAATGTGTTTCACAATGATTTCTAATTGCTTTGAAATATGATACTCAGATGTGTTTATTTAGGAAAATTACCTTGGAGTTTCGGAAGGTTCTTTTTGAAAAACGGTTGTATATAGTTGTGGAATAGACTGGATTTTTGTGGATATCTGCCTTGCAGTGGTTTATTGTAGGCTGTGAAGAAAACAAGTTGAAAAGGTGTTCAATGCTTAGAAAATGTATTATTTTATTGGCTTTTCTATATATATGTGGGAGAAAAATCATTTACCTTTATGCATGTTTATAAATATGATACATGTTATCATTAAAATGCACTTTATTACAATATGCAATGATGTGGTGTTTAAATAGTCAGAGGCAATTTAAAACTATTCTGCACTTACCCGACACATGCACTTGCACAGAGTAGGAATAGTAAGGGGTACATTTTCAGTATCCAGCAGTTTTTCAGAATAGGCACTTATCTGGAGTTAGAATAATAAATGGGTTTTGGACAATATCCAGCACTTTCCCTACTCATGCACTTTCACAGAGTTGGAATAGTAATTGGCACTTTTTCACTAACCAGCACTTTTTCTGAATATGCACTCATTTGGAGTTAGAATAGTAAGTGGCACTTGGACACTATCCAGCACTTTCCCCACTCATGCACTTTCACAGAATTGGAATAGTGATTGGCACTTTTTCACTAACCAGCACTTTTTCTGAATATGCACTCACCTGGAGTTAGAATAGTAAGTGGCACTTGGACACTATCCAGCACTTTCCCTACACATGCACTTTCACAGAATTGGAATAGTAATTGGCACTTTTTCATTAACCAGCACTTTCTCTGAATATGCACTCACCTTGACTTAAAATAGTAAGTGGCACTTGGACACTATCCAGCACTTTCCATATTCTTGCACTTTCACAGAGTTGGAATAGTAATAGAATTATTTTACTAGTTATTTTTCAGCACTTATAATGTGTTTCAAAATGATTTCTAATTGCTTTGAAATATGATACTCAGATGTGTTTATTTAGGAAAATTACCTTGGAGTTTCGGAAGGTTCTTTTCGAAAAAATGTTGTATATAGTTGTGGAATAGACTGGATTTTTGTGGATATCTGCCTTGCAGTGGTTTCTTGTAGGCTGTGAAGAAAACAAGTTGAAAAGGTGTTCAATGCTTAGAAAATGTATTATATTATTGGCTTTTCTATATATATGTGGGAGAAAAATCATTTACCTTTATGCATGTTTATAAATATGATACATGTTATTATTAAAATGCACTTTATTTCAATATGCAATGATGTGGTGTTTAAATAGTCAGAGGCAATTTAAAAATATTCTGCACTTACCCGACACATGCACTTGCACTGAGTAGGAATAGTAAGGGGTACATTTTCAGTATCCAGCAGTTTTTCAGAATAGGCACTTATCTGGAGTTAGAATAATAAATGGGACTCGGACACTATCCAGCACTTTCCCTACTCATGCACTTTCACAGAGTTGGAATAGTAATTGGCACTTTTTCACTAACCAGCACTTTCTCTGAATATGCACTCATTTGGAGTTAGAATAGTAAGTGGCAATTGGACACTATCCAGCACTTTCCATACTCATGCACTTTCACAGAATTGGAATAGTAATTGGCACTTTTTCACTAACCAGCAATTTCTCTGAATATGCACTCATTTGGAGTTAGAACAGTAAGTGGCACTTGGACACTATCAAGCACTTTCCCTACACATGCACTTTCACAGAGTTGGAATAGTAATTGGCACTTTTTCATTAACCAGCACTATCTATGAATATGCACTCATCTGGAGTTAGAACAGTAAGTGGCACTTGGACACTATCAAGCACTTGCCCTACTCAAGCACTTTCACAAAGTTGGGATAGTAATTAAATAATTTTACTAGTTATTATTCTGCACTTATAAAGCGTTTAACAATGTTTTTAAATTGCTCTGAAATATGATACTCAGATGTGTTTATTTAGGAAAATTACCTTGGGTTTCGGAATGTTTTTTTTGAAAAACTGTTGGCTGTCTTTTTGCGGATGTGTGGCTTGAAGTGCTTTCTGGTAGGCTGTGAAGAAAAAAAATAGAAAAGGTGTTCAATGTTTATAAATTATACTATTTTATTGGCTGCTATATATATATGTAGAGAAAAAAATTTACTTTCAAGGATTTTTAGATATATGGTAAATGTTATTATTATACTGAACTTATAATCTTTACGACATTGCTTTTTATTTACTATGACATCTGTAAATGCAATATATATATTTATGGAAATTACCTTGGTTTTTTGAAGGTTGTTGTTTTAAAATTCTTCAAAATATTCTCGATTTTGGTTGATTTTTCGACGTTCTGTGACTTTTCCAATTTTTTCAGTTTGGCTTAAAAAAATACAATTTTTACCAGTTTAATTTAAATGTGGTGTATTTTAATCATTTAAAAATTAAAAAATAATATAATAATACACATTATCGTACGATTTTGTATTAGCTTTTTAATTTTTTCGGATGGAATGGAACCTTATTTTTTTTAACATATATATATAAACTTTTTAAACTGTATTTCTTTTATCGTTTAATCATAATTATTTTTAGTATTACAGGTTATTTAATGATCTGAGTGGGGGTATATACACGGTTCATTTTTGTACGTGCTATGTTATTTTTGATTAAATAAAATAATTTAAACAAACCATTTATAATAATATAAGCAGTTATTTGATAACGATTTTTTTAATATACATTTAATGTTCCAATTATATGGTAAATATTTTACAATAATCCTCTTTATTTAATGCAAATATCAATTTTTGTTTTCCAGTTAGGTCTGGATGAGATAATATTTCAGGAAACTTTTGAAATGGATTAATAGTTGCGTTGTAATGGATGTTACCCTTTTGAAATATATGTATTATTTACAAACAAATCGTTTACCATGAATTTGGATGTACGAATAAATAAATATTATTTTTAAGCCATTTCTCATTTGTTTAGAAATGTTGGCGTTTCTATAAATAAATTTTAAAAAAGTTTATTACTTCACGAAAAAATTTAAAGTTGTTGAAATAAATATATTTTGTTTATCGTTCATTAAATACATTTATTTCTCTTAAAATAATTTTTTACTCTTATTACCATTCACAATGTTAACAAAAAAACCAATAAACCTGACATATTAGGTTCTAAGTGTTACTAAATTAATGTATACTACTATTTTAATTCACACAAAATTTAAACAGTTTTAGGAAATATTACGCTAATAATATGTTAACCTAAAATAGTTTACCAAATCGTTTTAAATATCTTACTGTTCTATGAAATAGAAATGCTTCTACGGTCGCTTTCGTTGATATTTATCTCAAGAGGTCAGAGGGTCAGGTTTTCACGTCTGATTAGTCTGCAAGTTGAAAATCAACTGTTTTCAAAATGGTGGGATACGTCTATTTATAACTTTTTTTAAATAGCATTATATTTTTCGTAAATTATATTGATTACTTTCATAATATTTGGGGAATAATTTCATGAGGAAACATATAAATTAAATTGTTTTATTTAAAAGTAAGCTCAACAAACTTTCGTTCCGTTTTAACATCCATTTTGAATGTCTTGTTGACATTGGAGGGCATTGAAATAGTAGATGGACATTATTTTTCATTGCAGTGTTTAAAATGGCGTTCATTTCTTCGTAAGGTCATTATTTTTGTCTATCGAGTATTGGAAACCCTTATTTATCCTTTATATTCTTAAAATATATATATTCTTTTGCGTTGTTAAAGAATTTCATGGTACACAGTATTTTTATAAGTAATCGAGTATTAATTTATTAAAGGTCTAAATTGGTATCGTGTTATTATTATAATTTTTGAACCCATTTTTAAATATATTTAGCCACCCCTAACCTCTATTTTCCATGTAAGCCGTTCTATTTATTATTTAATAAAATTTATGTATTTTTTTGTGTGTCATTATAGTAATCGATGTTAAATAGTATTATTTTTTTATAATTGGGTATTAATTAAATAAATAAATCTGTTTTTTAATACTCGGGTATTAATTTATTAAATAAATAAACCGAATTCGTAATATTATAGTAGTTTAATGACCCGTTTTTTAATACACTTACCCACCCAAAACCCCTAATTTCCCTGCATCCCGTGCCAGATTTTATTTAAAAAAAAATAAAAAAATATATGTAATGGTATGCTTTGAAATGTATTATTTTTTAATACTCGGGTATTAATTTATTAAATAAATAAACCGAATTCGTAATATTATAGTAGTTTAATGACCCGTTTTTTAATACACTTACCCACCCAAAACCCCTAATTTCCCTGCATCCCGTGCCAGATTTTATTTTACAAAAAAAAAAAAAAAAAATATATGTAATGGTATGCTATGAAATTTATTATTTTTTAATACTTGGGTATTAATTTATTAAATAAATAAACAAAAATCGTAAATTTATAATAGTTAAATGACCCGTTTTTTAAAACACTTACCCACCCAAAACCCCTAATTTTCCTGCATCCCGTGCCAGATTTTATTTTACAAAAAAAAAAAAATATATATATGTAATGGTATGCTATGAAATTTATTATTTTTTAATACTCGGGTATTAATTTATTAAATAAATAAACAAAAATCGTAAATTTATAATAGTTAAATGACCCGTTTTTTAAAACACTTACCCACCCAAAACCCCTAATTTTCCTGCATCCCGTGCCAGATTTTATTTTACAAAAAAAAAAAAAAAAATTAAATGTAATGGTATGCTTTGAAATATAATATATTTTAATACTCGGGTATTAATTTATTAAATAAATAAACCAAAATCGTAATTTTATAATAGTTTAATGACCCGTTTTTTAAAACACTTACCCACCCAAAACCCCTAATTTCCCTGCATCCCGTGCCAGATTTTATTTTACAAAAAAAAAAAATTACATATGTAATGGTATGCGTTGTAATAAAATGCGATGTAACAGTACTTTTGAATCAGTAACACTATTTTACGATGTAATAGCATGCGTTGTAAAAAAACGCGTTGTAATAACAGTTGCGTTGTAAAAAATGCGATGTAAAAGCATGCGTTGTAATAACATGCGTTGTAATGACACCAATCCGAGCAGCGGTGCACGTTAACTGGTGCATCCCTGGGGATGTGCCAGTTAACATAAATCTGCCCCTTTACATTTAAGTATGTGCAGGGGACACAGAGTCGGTGAGGCTTATCCAAGGTTAAGAAGAGATGAGTCCTGTTCACTGAAAAATTGGACATAGGCTTCACCTCCTCAGCATCGCTGGACATGGCTAAATAATAGGTGCAAAATGTTACTCTTGTTAAACAATTTTACTATTATAATCTCTGAGATTTGTCTCTTACTCTGCAACATCTCATTGTTGTTATCTTTCTTTAAAGATAAAGACAACATTAACATGAGCGACAATCAGCAATCAGTTGATTTCGACCTCATCATTGAACTCGTAATTGAAACATCAGTGGATGTTGATCCCTTGGATGATTTAAATCCTGAGGATGAAGAAGAACGTGATGAGGATGCAGATTTGTCAGAATTGTATGACATAGGATGGGAAGCTGACGTGCTTGAGCCTATGGAACTATAAACATTTATTTTAAAAATTTATAATAAATAAAAAGTAAAAATGTAAACCGTTTAATTTAAAAATAAAGACACCTTCAAAAACAGGTTATGTGTAGTGTCTTCAATAAAATATTAAAATATGCTCATAAAATTAGATCAGATTCACATATAAAACAGCACAGGTAAAATGAATATAAATTCCATTTCTTTTCTGCTATTTCTGTATTCTAAATTTGCCAAGCACTAAAAAATCTTCTATGTAAAAATGTCAAGTAGTGTTTTAAGTTTGTGATTACTGTTATTGATTTACTGTTGGGTAATAGTGGTTAATAACATTTTTTAATATATTTTACCACAGATTCAACTGCAGATCATTTCAAGATTTCAGCATGCCAACCAAAGAAAGACTGAGAAAGGCTGCAAAACGTCAAAGACAGCAGGTCAATGAAAAAAAGCAGCAGTCCTCTAACAAAAGGATTTGTCAAGTCACCAAGAAAGCACCGGGTAAGAGTACAAAAACATTCATAAGAAATATCTGTAGTAAAAAAAATATTACTACAGAAAATGTTTCAGTCCAGAAAAAGAGAAGCAATTCAAACGGAAAGGAAAGGCCAATGAAAAATGTTACTGCTAGAGCAAGAGATAACTCTGTGCATGATAGTAGAAGGAAACAACAGTTTAGGGACATTCGTAAACGAATTTTCCGCAACAGGATAATTGGCAATTTGTTAAAAAATATTAAGAAAGGTCAACAGAAAGTGGTTTTTTATAAGAGAAAAAAAATAGTTGAGAAAGTTATTGATCAGGCATTTGAAATTAAACCTAAGTTATTTATTTTGATAAACAATAGAATTAGGAAGCTAAACAAGGCAATTTATGATTTCAAAAGAAATAGTAGATGGAAGAGAATAGTTAATCGTAGTAATTTTTGTGAAGATTTTTCTGGAGAATGGATGCATAGTTCAAGCTGTGAGGCATTTTTTAATGAGGAGAGTTATTTCCAGGATAATGATTTGGTGCATGCAGTTGACACCAGTGGTCGAGCTTATGAAGTGAAAGATGGTTGTCCAGTTGAAAAAGAAAAACTTTTGACAACAGAGGCAGAAGAGGTGTTAGGTAATGAGGTTTTAGGAAGACGTCCTAAGGGTCCTGTGTATACCTGGAAGTGTAGTAGTATTTGCAGTGTGCGACAGGATTCCATCAATTTGCTTTGTGATTTTGAACGGTCATTTAATAAGAAAAGTTTGAAGCAGAAAATGAAGTTGTTGCAAGAATTAGATCCTTGCAGAGTGAGAGAAGTGACAGGTTTGCATGGTCATTCACTGGCTTGTCTTTCCAGGAGAGTATGCCAGAGTGTTTTTCATCATTTCAGGATGCTAGCATTGCATCATAATAAAGTGAGGAAATTAGTTAGAATGTTGTATTATGCTAAGAGTCCAGCAATTATGCTTAAACAATTATGCGCTGCTCTTTTGCATGGTTCTGAAATAGATGTGAAGAATATATGTGAAGAAATTGAGTTTTGTTACTTTGGAAGTAAAGAGGAGAATGTTGAAATTGACCAAGAAGAAGCGGGTAATGTGGAAGATAGTGTACAGGTTTCCAGTACAGATAATTTCCAGAGGGAAATTGCGACGTTTCAGGTGAAATCAAGTGAGAGGCCAAATTTCACTTGTGTGTGTTGTCGACGCACTTATTATTTTTTTTTTTTTTTTTTAGTTTCCACTTCAGATTTATTGGAAGAAATGCAAAAAATTTATCGGTAGGACTTCTGGTAGCGAGCACGAGCTCCGGGTCCACCAAATTTCTTAGATTCGCAACGACGAGGATCTGCTACCAGTAGAGTCCTGTCATACTGGATCAATATATCCTTGATTTCCTTCTTGGAAGCTTCATCAACATATTTCTGGTAGTAAGCCACAAGCGCCTTTGAAATAGACTGGCGAATAGCGTAGACTTGGGCAACATGACCGCCACCCTTCACGCGGACTCTGATGTCAACACCAGCAAATCTCTCTTTGCCTAGGAGAAGAACCGGCTCAAGAAGCTTGTACTGAAGTGTTCTAGGCTCAATCATTTCCAGGGGCCTTCCGTTAACTTTTATCAAGCGACGCACTTATTATAAGAATCAGACTAAGTTAGTGGATTTATATGCAAAAAGTGAAAGGGAAAATAATAGTGAATGGAAGGATTTCACAACATACTTGATGGTAGAAAATTGTTTTGATTTGGGATTGGATCAACGTGTGTGTACTTATTGTTGTAACAAATTAAATCAAAACCAGATGCCTGCTAGAGCAGTTCATAATAATCTGGAATTGGTTGAGATTCCTTCTGAATTGAAGGATTTAAATACTTATGAATCTATTTTGATTCAAAGTATCCATCCCTTTCAGGCTATTGTAAGAATGGAGCCAAAGACAGGGAAATTGCCTCCATCAGATTTACAGAGAGGATTAAAGGGAAGAGTTGTTTATTTGCCTCTAGATTTGAAGAAAAACATTAACACAATTGGAGTAGAAAAAGTGGAAGAGGAACCTCTGGTTATCTTAGTTAATGGGGTTCCGACAAAGAATAAGAAAATATGGCAAGATTTAGTGGATGTTAGGAAAGTTAAAAAGGCAACATTGTATTTGAAAAAAAATAATAAATACTATAAGAATGTATATGTTGCAGAAGAGGAAGTAAGTGAGGAAGAGGATAGCGATTTGTGTGCTGGTCAAATTGAGAAAGTAGAACCCTCTACTAGTGAAGAAATATATGAACATTATAGTGTTCATCCTTTGCATTCCAAGGAAGTCATGGGGAATGCTATTGAGTTGTTTCAAATGAAACAAGCCAAAGGGAGTCCCATTAGTGTTTGGGAGGAAAGTTTGGAAGCTCGGTGTTTCCCACAGCTTTTTCCAACAGGTCAGGGAGGAAGATATGATGAGCGACCTCATCAAATTCCTGCTTCTGAATACCGGACTTTGCGATTGTATGCAGGAGATGCTAGGTTTCGACAATGCATTCCCTATTTGTTTCATCTCCTGTTTGAAAGCGATCTGTCTGGACTGTCATATGCAGTGAACCACATCTTGAAAAGTGGTATACACATGCAAAACATCTCGGCAAGTGACTTTATGGATAAAGTCAATGTCCAAGACAGTATTTTGGATTCTCACCTGATTAATCTCATGGCGTGTCAGCGTGGTACTAATGAGTACTGGTACCGTTGTCATGGTGATTTAAAATGTATGCTGAGGAACTTAGGAACTCCCACATGGTTCCTCACTCTGAGCTGTGCCGAGTATGGCTGGGAAGACTTACTTGAATTTCTACGAGAGGCAAATGGAAACATCGAAAACATCGAATTCAAGACACCCGGAGAACTGTGCTCTTTGGATCCAGTCAATGTATGTAGGTACTTCAATCATAGATTTGAAGCTATGATGTCTTTCATCATGAATAAGAAGAATCCACCTCTTGGAGAGGTGTTGGATTTCTTCTGGAGAAAGGAGTACCAAGCAAGAGGTGCTCCTCATATACATATGTTGCTGTGGATCAAGGATGCACCTAAATTTGGAACGGATCTAGAAGACTCAGTGATGAGTTTCATACAACAGTATTCTACGTGTGCTGTTCCAAACGCAAAGGAGAAGAAAAGCCTAAGAGAAAAAGTTCTACGTTTCCAAAGCCATCGATGTGGAAAGTACTGTCGTCGTAAATTCCGAAACAAGGACAAGTTCTACACCAAATGTCGTTTCGGCTTTCCACGACCGGTGATTTCTAAAGGAAGAGTAAACAGTTTGATGTCTTCGCTGCGACATAATGTGATGAAGAAATCACCTAAAAACACATACAATTTGAAGAGGAACAAAGAGTCTAAGTACATCAACGACTACAACCCGGTGATTTTGTCCATGTGGAATGCTAACATGGATATACAGTTTGTGGCTGATAACTGTATGGCTGTGGCTCGGTATGTGACATCTTACATCACCAAAAAAGAGAAGACAGAATTGAAGGATATGTGGGAGGACATTTCCCATGAAAAGAGCCTCAGCAAGAAGTTGTACAGTTTCAGTCTGAAGATGTTGTCGCATCGAGAAATCGGAGCTTACGAATGTTCTGACCGGTTATCTTCAGCAAGTCTCTATGCCAAGTCCAGGAGTATCGTTTGGCCGAGTCTTGGTTTTGCTGCAACGCGTAATCGAGTTCTCAAACCTGTGCGGGAAATTGAGTATTTGGCGGAAAAGGAGCCAAACAGTACCGACATTTTGAAGACCAGAGAATGTTTGTCTGTATGAGGTTCTTCAAAATTACATATTCAAGAGGAACATCAAAGAAGATACTGAGAAAGGAGTGTATGCTGTAATAGGAAGTGAGGGATGTCTGGTCAAGCAAAGAAAATGCCACTTGGTAAACCATCGAAAATTGAGTGGCGAATCTTCTGAAAAAAAGGAGTTTTTCTATTTAGCACTTTTGCAACTTTTCAAGCCTTGGCGTGCAGAAGAGGAACTGCTTGGAGATTTCCTCTGTTACGAAGACTCTTTCAATGCTGCCAAGGAGACCATAGAATGTCCTGCTTTTCCCAAATATGTAGAAATGTTGAATGCGGAAATTGAGCAGGAAGCAACGATTGCAGCCGAGATTGCCAGAGACAGTTCTCAGGACAGTCAGAGTTCTGCTTCATTGAGTCAGGATCCACTAGGAGGACCTGTTATCGAAAATGAAGCTGCCACTGCTATGAATGAAGTGGAAAGAGCCATGGCACATGCTCAGGAGGATGCGGTTAACTTAGAAGAGTTGGAAAGACAACTCAACGTTGAGCAGAGGAAAATATATGACGAAGTTACCATGCAAATTGATCATGGATTAAGTCATGACAAGAAAGAGTGCTCATGTACGTCGTTGAAGCCTGTCCGACTGTACGTGAGTGGAGAAGCGGGAACTGGAAAAAGTTTCCTTATTAAAGCAATTTCATGTTATTTGCAGGAAAGGACAGAGTCATCGCTGTCTTGTGTTGTCACTGCTCCAACTGGACTGGCAGCACATAACATTAAAGGGATTACTTTACATCGTTTACTGATGCTGCCAGTGGAGCATGACAACAAATTACAATATCACAAGCTATCTGGAGATGCTTGTTGTGAAGTTTCAAGAATCTTGAGGAAAATGAAACTTCTTATCATTGACGAAATAAGCATGGTTTCCAATGTCATGCTTGCCTTTGTGCATTTGAGAATGCAAGAAGTTCTCAAAACAGAGTATGATGTGTTATTTGGTGGCAAACACATCATTGTTTTCGGAGATCTTCTGCAGCTGACACCAGTGAAAGGGCAACCTGTGTTCAAAATGCTCACGCATGAAGATACCAGGAAGTGCCTAGGGAGCATTGGCAACGTCAATATATGGTTAAACTTCAATTATGCTGAACTGCATGAAAATATGCGTCAGGCGAAGGATGAAGTTTACAAGACTATTCTACAAGATGTTAGAATTCGAAAAGTGACCGAGCATGGGAAAGAAGCTTTACATGCACGATTACTGTCAAATTTATATCCAGAACAAGATGTTGTGCCTGAGAATATTTTTCAGAAAATTACTGAGAAGAAATCTGGAATATGTTTGATGCCAACTCTTGCAGAATGTGCCAAATTCAACAACAAAATGTTGCATTTAGAAAAGCAAGAGATTGTGAAACTGGAAGCTATTGACAGAGTAGAGCATATGGGATCAACAATTATTTTGTCTGAGAATTTGAAAAACAAAATTGGATTCATTAGAGAAGACTATATCTAAAACTGCAGGTTTTGAAAAGACTCTGAATGTGTGCTTGAACTGCCGTATAATTTTAAGAAGGAATTTACATGTTGAAAGAGGTCTGGTAAATGGATCAATGGGTAATGTTGTTGATTTTGTAAAATACAGAAATAGAGATGGAATTGAATTTTTAAAAATTAAATTTGATGGCATTGAGGAAGTACAGCTAATTGGTCGTTGTTCTGCTAGATTTTTGCTTGTAAAAGACTTATATGTTCGCCGTAAGCAGTTTCCTGTTTGCTTGGCATATGCGGTGACAATCCATAAATCGCAAGGTTTAAGTGTAGACAGTGCATTGGTGAATATTGGCAGTTCTGTGTTCAAGGAGGGTATGGCATATGTGGCATTGTCACGAGTTAGAACTTTATCGGGATTGTACTTGATTGAGTGTGATGTCACAAACATTTGTGCGGATCTAGATTGTGTTAAGGAATACAATAGGTTAAGAAGAGAGTATGCGCCACATTTGCCTCAATATCCTTTGTTTGAGAAACGTGTGGTAGGCCGGAAACGAAGAAATGTGACCAATACTGGGGAGGTTGTAGCAAAAAGACGAAAAGTCGATGAACCTGAAATTATAAGCAGAAACAAAAAGGATTCTGTTGAAGATGTTGTTGGTTTTCAATTTGAAAACAGTTCTGGTGTCAACTGCTATGCTAATGTAGTGGTTAATGTTTTGTTTTCTCTAGAAAATGTAAAAGAAGAGATTGTGGTCAATTCTGATCAAAGATTTTGCAGTTTGTTAAATTCTGTGTTAGAGAAATGTAGCACTGATAGAACAAAAATAGAAAGTGTGTCTGAAATTCGAAATCTGTTAGACAGATGTTCAGGCCAAACACAATTCTCTCAAAATATTCAGCAAGATTGTCAGGAGTTTTTAATGTATATGCTTGATGTATTGCATGCTGAAGGTGTAGATGTAGATCACCTGTTTGGGCTTTCTTATCAATGGCAGCATGACTGCGAGAACTGTAGGGTATCAAGTACTACTAGTGTAGACTCAGAAAGATTTATATATTTAACTTTGCCAGACAGTAAATCAGTCTCTTTTAATAAACTAGTAAAAGCAGCTGATCACAACATGGAGTGTAGCCAATGTAAATCTGAAATGATGTCCACATTATTTATACGAACATATGGCCAGTATGTTATTTTAATGTTCCAACGATGTAGGCCTGATGGAACAAAATTGACAACTTTAATTAAAAATTTTGTGGCTTCACAGTTGTCAATATCAGGAAGGACTTTTGTAACTGCAGCAATTATATATCATGACGGTCCTTCAATAACATCAGGACATTACACAGCTTATTTAAAGTCTAGAAATGGCTGGTCATTCTGCAATGATTCTGTTTTAATTTTCAAAACAAAATTGCCGTATGACCTTAAAAACTCTTACCTGGTGTTTTTAAAACCAAAATTTTAGGGAAAGAATCTCGGGATGTGCTCTGAGGAATTTCAAGAAGTTCTAATGGCTCCTACACGATTTGGCCTTGAGGATAAGTGTAGTACAGAGACATAACTTCTTACCATAACACTGGACGTCATTGAGAAATAAGTGCACTTTGAATGAGTTCAGAAAAACTGTTTCTTTTTATAAGCTAATTGAAGCAGCCAATCAAAACATGGAGTAGAGGGAATGTAAGTCTGCAATGCTGTCTACTGTTTTACATTGCTTTGTGATTAAAAGTGATGTAGAGAATTAAATAATTGTAGTAGTCATAGAGGTAGTGTAAGTCTGCTTCATAGTAAGCAGTATCAGTGTCATAGGAAATGTAGAACATGACTGAGCAAGAAGGGGAAGATATTACTAGTCCAGGATTGTGAAAATGATCTTCAATATTTTAATTGTGAAAGTTGCGGAAATACAACATGACGGGATTGGCTTACAAGAATTCTAAGAGTTATAAATGGCTCAGACATGATTTGGCCTTGTGGAAACGTGTGGTAGAGAGCAAGAAGTCATTTATTGTATGTAACATGTTTTTCAAAATGATGGAGGTTTTCTTTCAGAAAGTGGCGGTCTGAAAGTAATAACAGCACAACAGAGTGTAAGCTGTTCATAGGACATCCTTCAACGTCATGGAAAGTAAGTTAACTTTAAGGAGTTCTGAATTCTGATTTGTTATGTTGTATGGGTTTTTTAAACACAATCATTTTGATTGTGTTTTTTTCCCCTGCTGTTATATGATGAATACCTTCAAGTCACTGTTTTTAGTGAAATTTGATACATTCTGAGAACAGCAAAAATAAACCATTTAACATGTATAATTAATTCTGTACTGTTTGCATTTATGATGTACATTTAGAACTGTGTAGGAGGCATGGAGAAGGAGAGGCTTCTGTAAGTGTCAAAGTTGTTGCATACAGTGCTCATATTCTACGTAGTCTTTCAAATGATAGACTACATTTCCACAATGAGATACCTAAGCAAAGGAAACACAGGTGATATGATTGTGGAATGAGCAAAATAAATTGCACGTTTTTCAATTATATTACCTGTGTTTCCTAACATTACACATCACATTGTGTAGATGAGGTTTAGGCCTGTTCCTAGAGACAGAGGAGGTCTGACATTTGTTCAAGAGTGCAGTGGACATGACTCACTTCGTTAGTAGGCCTCCACATGTATTATCTCCTCTGCATTCTTCAACAAACCTAAATTCCATCTGCAACCCTGAGTAGGACTTACCTGAAACAAATCTGTGCATAGGTTACACCTTATTGGCATCTTGAAACAATCATTTAAAATGTTAGGGTCAGATTTATGGTGGCCGTGCGCCTCTTTTGCTCCATTGTGGGTCACTTTTGTGTAAAAGATGCACCATGTTGCAAGATAGGTTTCAGTTCATCTCCAGCAAGATACCATCAGTTTAAAATGTATATAATTAGCACTGTGTAGGGGGCATGCAGAAGCTGAAGCTTTTGTAAGTGTCAAAGTTGTTGCATGCAGTGCTGCACTTCTGGGTACTGTTTAATATGCTGCACTAATCTGCACTATGAGATACCTAAGCGTAGGCAACACAGGTGATGTGATTGTGAAATGAGGAAAAGAAACTCCACATTTTTCAATTACATCACCTGTGTTTCCTAAGTTTACGAATGACATTATGCAGATGAAGTTTAGGTCTGTCCACGGACACAGAAGAGGTCTGGCCTTTGTTCAAGAGTGAAGTGGACATGACTTACTTCATTGGTAGGCCTTCACATGTATTATCTCCTCTGTATTCTTCAACAAGCATAAATTTGATATGCAATCCTGAGTAGGCCTCACCTTAAACAAACCTCTAGCGAGGCCACACCTTATCGTCATCCTGAATCAATCATTTAAAATGTTAGGGACAGATTTATGATAGGTGTATGCCTCTTTTGCGTCACTGTGCGTCACTTTTGTGAGACAACAGCAGTGCAAAAGATGCACCATTTTTTAAGATAGGCCTCACTTCATCTGCATCAAGATACTGTTAGTTTAAAATGTATATCTTTAGGACTGTGTAGGGGGCCTGGAGAAGCAGAAGCTTCTGTAAGTGTCAAAGTTGTTGAAAAACTGTTTGTCCTTCAATCTTTTCCCTTGTCTTTTCTAATTTTTAAATACATGTTTTAATATTTTTCAAATGTTTGTTCTCTCTTTCACAGATTGAAAGTATAAAAACAAAAAGTGAGTAAGTTAATGACAATTATAAGGTAAATGTTTTGTACTCTTTTCGTTACATTTCTATCACATTCACCTACTAGTAGTTCAACAGCTTCATTTCTTTAACCCTCAGTTTCCTGCCTTTGCTACTTCCCTCATTCCTTTCTCTATTACCGACTTACTCTACTCCTTCCACTCCTTTTCTCAGTCCCTCTCTTCTCATAGTTCCTCACTCTTGTTCACTCACTCCGTCTCTATTACTCTTAGTGTCTTTGACTGATCACTCTTTCACTACTTGTTCATTATGCTTCTTCTGTGTAGTTGAAGCACACTAAGGGGCATATTATGAACACAACCAATAAAATTATTGCTGTTTTTATTGGCAGAAAAGTGTTGCAAAAGTGGTTTTAGCGGCAGTTTTCCGCCACAAAAGCAGCTTTAGCGACACATTTCTGCCGATAAAAGCTGCAAAACCTTTATTGCCTATGTTGATGATATGGCTCTATGTTATTTACATTTCTTTGCTGTTTCAATTAATCTTTTTCTGTTATTTTTTCTTTTTTGTTTTCTGTTTTTTCTCTCTGTTATTCCACATGTTTTACTCTGATTTTGAACATTCACTCACATTCTCCAAGAAACTCTTCTTTGTTATTGTTCTGCTCTCTTTTTTTTCTTTCACTTCCTTATCTATTTTGTTTTTCACAATTATACCCTCTTCCATCTTTTCTTCGGTAAATAGATCTATTAAACAGTATCTCTGGTTTACTCCCTATAGCTGTCTTTCTTTTAACATTACTCTCTGTTTACTTCCCTTATACTTACTCTTCTTTTGTTTAAAAAAAAAAAATTTTTTGGTTCGCTCCCGGTTCGCGAACCGGGAAGCGAACGGGGAAGCGAACTAAAAGAAATAGAGCTTGCCAGAGTGCTAAACATTCTAGCAATTTTTTTTGAAAGGGGAGGTAGTTCTGAAAAGAACTATTTTTTTAATGTTTTTGTTGTTTTATATTTTTTTTTTTTTGAACATTTTTTGTTTTTTTTGTATTTTTTGAACAGTTTTATGTTTTTTTTGTTTTTGATGGAGGGGAAACAACAAAAAACAGGCATTGAAAAGGGCTCAACAGGAGCAAAAAAAAAAATTACTGTCTGGGGCGGTTAGGGCAATTGTGATTGTTATAAGCTAGGTTAATTAAATTAATGCTCATGTTACCACAAGACAGCAATGCACCGCAGTACATACAAGTAAATTTCATATGTGCAAAATTCTGCTGAATGTTTGGCACGGTTTCCCGTGCCTCTGCTCCTGTCAACGATATTAGTGATGTTGACCTGGCCACAGGAGTTGTTGTTGGGTTATCTTGCATGTCACGTATCTCCGCCTGGCTGTAGTTCAGTGGATGCCACCTGGTCATGTGACGATGCATTGTATAGTTTCCGTAGCTATATTTTTTATCAGTGCCTCTAGATAACCGGTCTTTACAAATCAGGCAGGTCACATACCTAGCATTTACTTTTTTTTGCCCTCGAGGGAGTGAAAAAAACTGCCAAATAAAGCTGGCTTTGCGACGGGAAACCCGGGGCACCTCCTGTAAGAACTGTGGTCCTTCGGTCTCCTCTTCCTCTAGTTCATCCTCTTCCTCCTCTGTCTGGCTGATAAACTGGGGAGGTGGTCCTCTCTTCCCATGAGGAGGTGGAGGTGGTGGTGGGGGTGCACCAGCTGAAGCAACTATTGAAGCCATTGCTCAACTATCAAAAATGGTCTTCCTCTCACAAAGATGAAAGTCAGAGTGAGGAAAGAAGGAGGGGTTTTCATCATTTGGGATAAACAATAGTTCTAAACCAATGAAAAGTGTTATTTTTAGGTCACCTGACCTAGCCTTACATCATTATGAAACCAAAAGTGAAATGAACCAATGAAAAGTTTTATCAACAAGTCACATGACCTCTTACGCTTAAGTTACGCGCTGCGGAACGCGCCCCGGATCGCTTCCGGGTCGCTGCGCTTCGCGCCTCGGTTCGCGCTCCGGAGCGCTTCCGGGTGCGCTAGCGCGGCGCGTCATAAGACGCATTACGCGGCAACGCGATACGTCGCGCTTTCGCGACGCGCCGCGGATCGCTTCCGGGGAGCTGCGCTTCGCGTCTCAGTTCGCGTACCGGAGCACTTCCGGGTGCGCTAACGCAGCGCGTCATAAGACGTATTACGCGACAACGTGATACGTCGCGCTTCCACGACGCGTCACGATGTTGATTTCTAACGCGGCAGTTGCGCTAACGGAACGTTTACCGGTTCGCGGACTGGGTCGCGGCATCAAGATGAGCTAACGGGAAGCTTCCCGGGTCGCGAACCGGGAGCGAACAAAAAAAAAGTATTAAAAAAAAAATTATTAATAAACATATAAAATATATTTTTGGATTTAAAGAAGAATACATTTTACAGCTACAGATATTAGCTTTTAAAAAACCAATGAAATTCACTGAAAAAACCATAGGTTATAGACCATATATAGTTAGGAATTAGCATTTACAAAACCTTGAAAATTCACTGAAAAAACCATAGGTTATAGACCATATATAGTTAGGAATTAGCATTTAAAAAACCTTATTTTACTCACACAAAACCATTGAAATTCCATATATAGTTAGTTGTACTAACTATATATCGCGCACCCGCAATCCACTGCTGATGATGTCACATATTACATCATTCATGACATGGTCAGTGACATCACTGATGACATCACTGATGACATCTCAAATGACATCACTGATGACATCTCAAATGACATCACTGATGACATCTCAAATGACATCTCAAATGACATCATTGATGACATCACTGATGACATCTCATTTGACATTACTGATCACATCACTGATGACATCATTCATGTGATAATACGATGAACCTCTTCAGACTCTAATATAACCTTAGATACACTCAGTGTAAACAGACACTCATAGACTGTCACTCATCCATGGAGTTACTCAGACACTTAGTCAGTCATGCAAAGAATCAATCACACCTCCATTTCCTCAACTATACAGTTATACACACCTTACTTATTCAAACATATACTAAAACATATTTACTGACTTATACAATCCTGGATACAAGTTCACAATGATCCATACAGCCACTCACACATTCACTGGCTCTTATGCACAGTTATTTATATATGTCAACTCTCACATGTACTGTATTTTACATATGTACTTACTTTAACATGTAGCACTGAGATATCCATTCACTCACCAATACACTCATGCACACAGTCAACCACCCATACAGCTGTTTCCACATGCACTTTTGAACCCATACATCTAGTCAATCAACTGCTCACACATCTATGCAAAGAGTCATACACCTCCCAGCCACCCACACACACACTCAGTCTCCCATACAAATGCTTGGGCAACCAATCAATAACCCATACAGTTAATCATATAGCTACTGATCAACACATGCAGCAGTTTACAGAACAACAGACATAATGATGCACAAATTAAGACAGTTTAGTCACTAACCCATGCACTCAGTGAGACACATTTAATCAGTCACTCATACAGTCAGTCATGCCACTACTAAATCCTTCATCAAGACACTTATACATCCACTCATTCTTCAATATGTAAGACATATTTTAACTTTACAGAATTATACAGTCACTGAATGTAGTCATCAGTGATGTCATCAGTGATGTCATTTGAGATGTCATCAGTGATGTCATCAGTGATGTCATTTGAGATGTCATCAGTGATGTCATCAGTGATGTCACTGACCATGTCATGAATGATGTAATATGTGACATCATCAGCAGTGGATTGCGGGTGCGCGATATATAGTTAGTACAACTAACTATATATGGAATTTCAATGGTTTTGTGTGAGTAAAATAAGGTTTTTTAAATGCTAATTCCTAACTATATATGGTCTATAACCTATGGTTTTTTCAGTGAATTTTCAAGGTTTTGTAAATGCTAATTCCTAACTATATATGGTCTATAACCTATGTTTTTTTCAGTGAATATATATATATATATATATATATATATATTCACTGAAAAAACCATAGGTTATAGACCATATATAGTTAGGAATTAGCATTTAAAAAACCTTATTTTACTCACACAAAACCATTGAAATTCCATATATAGTTAGTTGCACTAACTATATATCGTGCACCCGCAATCCACTGCTGATCATGTCACATATTACATCATTCATGACATGGTCAGTGACATCACTGATGACATCACTGATGACATCTCAAATGACATCACTGATGACAACATCCAGTGACTGTATTTTTCTGTAAAGTTAAAATATGTCTTGAGTGGATGTATAAGTGTCTGGATGAAGGATTTAGTAGGTGCATGACTGACTGTATGAGTGAGTGATTAAATGTGTCTCACTGAATGCATGGGTTAGTGACTAAACTGTCTTAATTTGTGCATCATTATGTCTGTTGTTCTGTAAACTGCTGCATGTGTTGATCATTAGCTATACGAGAGGCTATATGTGTTATTAATTGGTTGCCCAAGTATTTCTATGGGAGATTGAGTTTGTGTGGGGGTGGCTGGAAGGTGTGAGACTCTATGCATAGATGTGTGAGCAGTTTATTCACTAGGTGTATGAGTTCAAGAGTGCATGTGGAAACAGCTACATGGGCAGTTGACTGTGTGCATGAGTGTATTGATGAGTGAATGGATATCTCAATGCTACATGTCATAGTAAGTACATATGTAAAACACAGTACATGTGAGAGTTGGCATATATAAATAACTGTGCATGAGAGCCACTGAATGAGTGAGTGGTTGTATCGATCATTGTGAACTTGTATCAGGGATTGTATAAGAGAGTAAATATGTGTTAGTATATGTTTCAATAAGTAAGGTGTGTTTAACTGTATAGTTGAAGAAATGGAGGTGAGATTGTTTCTTTGCATGACTGACTGGGTGTGTGAGTAACTCCATGGATGAGTGGCAGTGTGTGAGTGTCTGTATACACTGAGTGTATCTAAGGTTATATTAGAGTCTGAAGAGGTTTATCGTATTAGCACAAGAATGATGTCAAATGAGATGTCATCAGTGATGTCATCAGTGATGTCATTTGAGATGTCATCAGTGATGTCATCAGTGATGTCACTGACCATGTCATGAATGATGTAATATGTGACATGATCAGCAGTGGATTGCGGGTGCACGATATATAGTTAGTGCAACTAACTATATATGGAATTTCAATGGTTTTGTGTGAGTAAAATAAGGTTTTTTAAATGCTAATTCCTAACTATATATGGTCTATAACCTATGGTTTTTTCAGTGAATTTTCAAGGTTTTGTAAATGCTAATTCCTAACTATATATGGTCTATAACCTATGGTTTTTTCAGTGAATTTTCAAGGTTTTGTAAATGCTAATTCCTAACTATATATGGTCCATAACCTATGGTTTTTTCTGTGAATTTCATTGGTTTTTTAACAGCTAATATCTGTAGCTGTAAAATGTATTCTTCTTTAAATCCAAAAATATATTTTATATGTTTATGAATAATTTTTTTTTTAAATATTTTTTTTTCTTCGTTCCCGCTTCGCAAATCGGGAAGCTTCCCGTTAGCTGACCTTGATGCCGCGAAATAGACCGCGAGCCGGTAAACGTTTCTTTACCGCAAGTGCCGCGTTACAAAACAACATCGTGACGCCTCCCGTCCGCATGACGTTTCACGTTGTCGCGTGATACGTCATATGACGTACTACGTTAGCGAACTGGTACGCGAAGCGAGTCGCAAAGCGCAGGTTTCTGGAAGCAAACCGGGAGGCCCTGCAAAGCGCTTAACGTAAACACAGCAAGTCATGTGACTTGGTAATAACACTTTTCATTGGTTCATTTCACTTTTGGTTTCCTAATGATGTAAGACTAGGTCATATAATCTAAAATGAACACTTTTGATTGGTTGAGAACTCTTGTTTTTCCCAAATGATGAAAATCCCTCCTTCTTTCCTCACTCTGACTTTCATCATTGTGAGAGAAAGACCCTTTGTGATCACTGAGCAATGGCTTCTTTAGTAGCTTCAGCTGGTGCTTCCCCACCACCTCCACCACATCCAAGGAAGAGTGGACCACCTGCTCAAGTTATAATTCAACAAGAAGAAGAAGAAGAGGAACAGGAGGACGAGCACGAAGAGAGGCAGTTTTTGCCTTAGCAGCCCAGGACGTCTCACCGGAAAGAAAACTTCATTTGGCAATTTTTTAAAATTCCCAAAGGTCAGAAAAAAGTAAATGCAAGATACGTAACTTGCCTTATATGTCAAGATAGACTGTCCAGAGGGACCGACAAAAAATACAGTTTCGGAAACTACACAATGCATCGCCATATGACTAGGTGGCATCCTAACAACTACAGTGCTGCACAGTTTCGGAACGACCTAGATAATCTCCCTATTATGGCCAGAAGATCTGTTGTACCGGAAGTAACGGGACCAGAGGGCAGGGAGATGGTGCCAAATATACAAATGAGATTTGGTGAAGTAAAACACACCTGCGTATTTTGCGATGGATTCATTTCCTACGGAGAAAGAAGCATCACTCTGATCAACAGAGCTATTGACTATCATATGCAAGTTTGTCCGAAACGCCCAAAATAATAAATACTTCTTTTTTTTGTTTTGTTGCTCCTGTTGAGCCCTTTACAATGAATCGTTTTCATTGCCCCCTCCAAGAAAAACCCAAAAAAATATAAAACTGTTCCGAAAAATTCAAAAACAGTAAAAAAATGTTCAGAAAAATAAAAAAAAAAGTTCTTTTCAGAACTACCTCCCCGTTATTAAAAAATTGGTACAATATTTGGAACTGTGCCAACCTCTATTTCTCTTAGTTCGCTTCCTAGTTCGCTCGCCGGTACGCGAACTGGAAGCGAACCAAAAACAGTAAGTATAAGGGAGGGAAACACACACTTATGTTAAAATAAAGACAGCTATAGGGGAGTAAACTAGAGATACTATTACCCGTAATCCACTGCTGATGATGTCACATATTACATCATTCATGACATGCTCAGTGACATCATCAGCAGAGGATTGCGGGTTTTTTGACAACATGCCTTATCCACGGTTTAATAACGCTGCCTTTTGCTTTATATAAGTTTTCAAATTGTATGAAATATATACCAATAGGTCGTTATGAACCTTTAGGTAGTGCTTTTCTTCATGAGGTCTGGTCGCTTCCATACACATACAGATGTTTCAAAGATGATCAAGAAGTTTATCTGAATGGAGAGGAATGCACTGAGACGCCAGATCATTCACTAATGTGTAGGCACATACAGTTACACGGTTCATGCAACAAACACCGACCAAATATGGCTTGCGTGTTGCAAGGCACGCCAGTTCCTGCTATCATCCCCACGTTCAAGTTGTTGGAAAATGGTAGTTATTTGATGCTCAATAATGAAGATTGTTCTGAGTTAATTAAAAGTATTCCTTTTATCGTAACAGTAAGTGAACGGGTTATTTGCTGCAGAAATGTTCTATTTCCTCCCACACATGAACATAGGGAGTTTTCAATCTGGCCACAAATACCAACCTTGGGACACGTTTCAACGGCATGGCAAGAATAAGAGCTCTTTTGTCTCAGAGAGAGGTGGCCTTGAGTTCGGCCCGTGAAACTTTCGTACTTCACATAGCGAACACCCGTACAGAGGTGCACACCCTTTTCAATTAAGATTTGCCTTTCAATTTCAGCAACATGTTTCCGACTATCTTTAACGCATCCTCCACAAAGTCCCTGACACACTTTTTTAAAGTTGTTACCAGTGGCCTCGTGACTTCATTTGAGAAAATCTTTGGAGTCATCCCTACTTCCTTTCATTGTATTTTCTGCACTCTGGTTCGTGGATTGGCATTTTTACTTGCATTACCAGCGGACGCTCTTGTGCTTTTTTACATTTTTAAATATGGATGTCCCTCCTATGCAACCTCCGACCCTGCAGCTGCTGACACTGTTCCGCAATCGCATGCTAGAATATTATGGCACAATGCCGTTGGCGATATTAAGCACGGCATATGGATTATCTTTTCGGTTCTCCTACTTCACCTGTATCCAGCCTGTATTTCACTGCCTGACCTGTGATTTCGATTGGGCCATTGATTTGTGTCTCTGCGGACCGGTTTCTCCTGACGTCGACTTTAATCAGCTGATGACTCCTATCATTACTCACGAGTTGGTTTGTCCTGGCGAAAGGATTATGGCTGTGGCATTGATGCATGGACTACTTGGTCCCTGGAATTTACTGGCGGCAGCACAGTCTTTCTTGGAACAGAGCTTTCTTGAAAACCCACCGAGCTGTCCTCTGATGGTGATAGAGGATCTGGTGCTGGGAGAGCACGTATGTTCTTTTCCGCTTTTAAATTGGATGGCTGAACTGTTTTCGGATGAAGACGGTGACTTCCTATTGGAGGCTGTTGCAGCTTATTTTGCATACACAGTTATGTCATAGACCTTTTTCATGTTTGATATGCTGAGTACTAGCATTTCATTGACAATTCATTGACTTATTTGTCAAGTTTTTATTATTTACCTTGCCTATTGGCTTAAGACTCGATAAAGTACTTGGCTGTTTTATTTTTCTTTAGCATTAAATGTTCCTAGTTTTTAATGCTTTACCTTGCGGACCGTCCACATATAAACTTGCAATCTGCTCTCATGAGATGGCACTTCTATTATCTTATTCAGTTCGTTTCCGGATCATGAGGAGGTGTCATCTAGGTCCTGGATATCTTTACACCGTGTTAAGTTAGCATGGGCTCATTACCGGTTTAAACGCCATTTTTCCTTTTTTGCAACTTCTGCACACGACACTTAGTTGTTGCTTTAGCTTTCCACCTAGTAGTTCATCGTGGTTTACATGAGAATAATATGTTATTGGTCTACTATCTGCTTTACTTGTTAAACTATATCTGTACAGCGAGTGCTAAAGTTTCAAGAACAACACGATACAGAATTGTTATGAGGTCTGATCTCCACGACTTCATACTCATAACATAAGTGCAACTTCTGCCAATTCTGGGCATGAGGCGGGTTTTATATTGCTTTGCCGAACACACATACACAACAGTTGATGCGGTTCACATGAAGAGAGAGCTGGTGTATGCTGATATGATTCCTTCAAATCTAAGACACTAAAGTATGGGCACGCCCTAAACCAACACAAAGAGACCTTCTTAGCAAATAATATAATATGTGTATTAGGGAGGGTGAGATATAAGCAGCCGCGGGCCGTGGAGGGAGTTACGATGGGGCAGGGAGGCGGGGAGGGGGAGAAGCAGGGTGGAGCCCTCTCTACCTTGCCCCTCCCCCTCCCCGCCTCCCTGCCCCACCGTAACTCCCTCCACGGCCCGCGGCTGCTTATAAGTGTTGCTAACTCTTATTCATTTACAGCATGTTAACATACTGTCACCATTCGCTTTTTATGTACTAGTAACTATGCTGGTAATTTTGCTACTGATAATATGTGTACTTGTATTCTCCACCCTGCTTCTCCCCCTCCCCGCCTCCCTGCCTCACCGTAACTCCCTCCACGGCCCGCGGCTGCTTATAAGTGTTGCTAACTCTTATTCATTTACAGCATGTTAACATACTATCACCATTCACTTTTTATGTACTAGTAACTATGCTGGTAATTTTGCTACTGATAATATGTGTACTTTTATTATCTAAGGTACTACGCCTGAGAAGACGGCATTAGTAAATAAACATTTCAAATACACATCTGTTCTTCTTAACTCCATTTTCTGGTTTCTAAGAAATCTATAACGACCGACTGTTCATGAGTTCCACGTATCCTGAGGTACTATAAGTTCATATTCTGGATTGTCTAAACATTGAGAGTTTGTTATATCCAATGTGACACTGTACCTAGCTTGCTAAGGAGTTTTTGATTACTAACGTGAGTTTTGGGACACCCTAATTCGCCGAGGTTCCAATCCTCTGTCCACAGTTCTGTGTGAGAACAGAAACCCTGCGACAGGGGCACCCCCGACCCTTGCTGGAGCTTCATCACACTTGCGATACAACTCCAGCAATGCATTCGCCGAGGTTCCAATCCTCTGTCCACAGTTCTGTGTGAGAACAGAAACCCTGCGACAGGGCCACCCCGACCCTTGCTGGAGCTTCATCACACTTGCGATACAACTCCAGCAATGCGCCACCTTTACGGCACAGATACATCACGCATCTGTGCTGTTTTTGCCCCATGATGCGCCGCATTGTAAATGCAGCACACCATAGGTGACGGAACAGCGGCACAGAATGACTAACACATCCCTGGTGATGCGCCAGTCATCATAAATGTATCCCTATGCTTCTTATCTTGTTAGAGATGAACCGCCATATGTATCATCAAAGTTTTTTGCATTTCCTAAATAGCGAACTTTAAGGAATAAATAGCGATTCTTTACCATTCCTAGTTTGCGATGAGCTATTTGCTAATTAGCCGAATGTAGCCCAATGAAGCCCAATGTAGCCCAATGTAGCCCAAAGATGGCCGCCAGACACACAAAAAAACAAATGTAGCCCAAATATCAGCCAGATGTAGCCCAACTATAGCCCAGTGACAGAATGACCAATCAGCTTCGCAAACCTCCGTTACGCGAAGCGGAGCGCTGTTACAGATATATATCTTTTTTTGAACGTTAATTTCTCAAAATCCACTGGAGCACATATATTGAGACCTAGCAAAGGCACATCGGGCTACCAGTCCCTACAATTTTGCCAAGTTTCGTGCAAATCCATTCAGCCGTTCGATTATTATTATTATTTTTTTTTTTGCCCCGCGGGGCCCTTTTAAAACCTCCACATCAAACCTAGGGGGTCAGCGAGGATCTACTATGCCCCCTTATAGTTATTTCCCCCTTTGTTTTGACCTCCTCTTGTCTCTCGATCCTACCGAGAGACAAGATGGCGGCCGCTACGGACTGTTTGGAATGTTGACAGACGCCGGAGAACCAATCAGCTTCGCTTCACAAAGCTCCGTTGCGCGAAAAGTCCGCGAACCAGTGCGCTGCCCGGTCCGCTGTTACAGATATATATCTTTTTTTAAACGTTAATTTCTCAAAATCCACTGGAGCACATATATTGAGACCTACAAAAGGCACATCGGGCTACCAGTCCCTATAATTTTGCCAAGTTTCGTGCAAATCCATTCAGCCGTTCGGGCTAAAAGTGAGGCCAACCGCCCTATGGAAAACTCAATGTTAAAAACACGTTTTGGGACCCCCCTTTTTTCTCGGCCCCCACTGGACGAACCCCCCCCAAATTTTCAAGGGCTGCTCAGAAACAAAATGTGCCATTTTCCTGAAAATTTCAGCCAATTCCGTCCACAAACGCCAAAGTTATTAGACATAGAATTTTCAAAAAACCCATAGAGAAAAAATCCTAACTATATATACCTACTGGCGACCGCCAGTAGGTAATATAGATATATATATATATATATTTTTTTTCCGTTACATATATATATATATATTTATTTAAGTTTAGGAAATAAGGTGAACCTTAATGTAACAGTTGTCGTAAAACTGCTTGCCCACCGAGGAATCTCCTTTCCATGCTGTATCCAAACAGTAGTGTTTGGTAAAGGTATAGGCATTCAACCAGGTCGCTGCTCTACAGATGTCTGGGAGCGACTCTCCCATGAATAACGCTGTGGACGTTGCCATCTTCCTTATTGAATGAGGGGCCACGTTTGAAAAAAGCGGTTTTCCTGCCTTTTCATGTCAAAAAGAAATAGCTGATGATATATAACGGGATATACTGCTTCTTGACAGAGCATAACCTTTTCTGGGAGGAGTGAATGATATGAGTATTTGATCTCAAGCAGTATCTGACATTTAGCTTGCAGAGAGAGCTTTCAGCCAGAGAAGATGGATCCCGGAAATACATTGGCAATATAATAGGTTCATTCAGGTGGAACAACTTGGGGCTTTAGGAGTTAATTTTGGATTTGTTCTCAGTATCAGCTTGTCATGTTTGAATTGAATAAAGGGTTCCAAGACCGAGAATGCCTGGATTTTGCTTACTTTCCTGGCTGATGTCAATGCCGGCAAGAGCGCATTCTTCCAGGATACAAATTTGATGTCCGCTTTATGAATAGGTTCGAACAGGGGCCTCATCAGTTAGGCAAGGACCGTATTTAATTGCCAGGAAACTGCTGGATGCTTTATCGGCAGACACACCCTGAAGAGTTCCTTCATGAATTCTTGTATCACTCTGGAAGACCGAAGCGATATATGTCCGGGATTTCTCCAATTTCTCGAGATTGCTGCCAAATGCACTTTTAGAGAATCCAGCCCTCGCCAACTGGAGCAAGTATGGTAATATCTGATCCGGTGTAGACTGAAAAGGATGTACATTGTTGTCTATGCACCAGTGACAGGATCGCTTCAATTTTGCGACATATGTTTTATTAGTGGCAAAAGCTCTTGAGTTATTCAGAATGTCTCTTCAGATTTTTGGAATATTCAGGGATTGAAATTCCAGGTCATGGGGTTCAAAAGAGATACATTCAGAGAGAATATCTGCAGGTGTACCACCTGTCCTTTGTTCATGAATATCAGATCGTGAATAGGTGGGAAATGGATGTGAAGGGACACCGACATCCTTAAAAGTTCTGAGAACCAAAATTGTCTCGGCCATGCCAGAGCTATTTTGAACAGATGGCAAGGCTATGACTTCCTCTTGCAAAGTTCCCTTGGTATGAGAGGGAATGGTGGCAATGCATAAACAAACGTTCCTGTCCAGCAAAGGTGAAGAGTTTTCCCCTACGAGCCCTTTTGAGGGAGTCTGCTGGCAAATGTTTTGTATTTTCTGTTGTCCAGAGTTGCAAACAGATCCAACCTTGGGGTCCCCCATCCTTTGAAGATTTGGTCGCTCTGCAGTTGATTCAACTCCCATTCATGGCATCGACTTATGGAACTGCTCAGAGAGTCTGCCCAGTGTTGTGAATTCCAGGGATATGTTCCACTTAAAGAGCGATGTTGTGCTTTAGAAGCCACTGCCAGATCTCCTGAGCTTGAGATGATAGGATCTATGATCTCGTCCTTCCCTGCTTGAGCAGAGAAAACATCATGGTGGTGTTGTCCTTTCTCATCATAACAGCAGAACCTCAGATCCTGTGTAGTAAAGCCCGTTTTTGTTAAAACCCCGCTTATAGCTCTAGAGAGTTGATGTGAATATGTGCCTCTTGAGCATTCCATTTTCCCAGAATCTCCAGTTCTTGAAGATGTGCCCCCCATCCTTGCAGGGACGAGTCTGTAGTCATTACGTAACTGGGACTTTGCAGCTTGAAGACAAATCCTGTAGATACATTTTCCCACATCTTTCCATGACAGGGCTTCCTGAGCAATGTTCCCTCTAATTTTTTCCCTCTGTGTGCAGCACCGTAAGGTCTATGTGCGCTGCAGCCAAGGCTATGTGCGCCAGAAACCTGACCGGGAGTGGGGTTGCAGCGACAAATATCAGTGCAGATGGTATGAATATTCATGTTACTCTCAGTGCCAGTCATGTGCTGCAATTGCCATGAAGACTTTCTCAGAGGCACATAATATGCCCCGCACAGGGCCAGCATTAGGGCTGGTGGCACCCTGTGTGACGTTTGTTGACCACCCTCACCAGTGATTCCCTCACTATTACCCTTTAACAGTGCCCCTCAAGGTATCCATTACCACCCTCTCTGAGATGTATTTAATTTGTTTTATAACGTCTCTCATACCAGTGTAGGGTGTACTTTACATTGTACACATATTAAACAGAGACAATCAATCATAGGTATGTAAATCATGGTATAAGAAATGTTACATATGAGAGAGGACTGCTAGGTATAAGAGAGACATGCCATTCATACTGATAGGCAGTATAGTTTAAGAGTGCCTTGTCTGGAGAAGCACAAACTCAGAATTTAAAATGTAACACCCTGGTTAGGATTTCTCTTTAATAAGAATCGCTTTGTACCAAAATGAACTCTATTTGCAACATTAGGATAATGAATGGCTGGGGGAAAAAATCATAATGCTCTAATTGGTACCCTGAAGTATGCATGAAGTTCTTTGATGACAGTTAATAGTTTACCGTTCTATATTAGGATTTTAACGTATTAACTGTAAGTAACAAAATGACCTCTCTGACATAAGTAGTAACCCGCTAACCAATTTTCATTCTATGCACTTTGTGATCTGCATGATACACGTTCTTAGCAGCAGGCATATTAAACCTCTGCACTACCTTAAAACTTCCACTCGAGAAAATTCCAATCTCTCTAAGACAACAAGTAACATTACATCTACAATAAGCCAGGACTGTTGGCTTTGTTAATGGTTCTTATTTGCATATGATAAATAAGCACCAACTACGCCTTTGTTGTATATAACATTGCAAATACTTCAGTTCTAACATGATGACATTGAAAGAAATGCAACAAGTCTCTTTGTAGTTACATAAAAGGCAGTGAAGGGTGGTACTGCCACAGAGTTAAGATTTTTTTTTCACCTTGAGGGTGAGAGCAAAAATGGAGAGCCCGATAGGGACCTGTCTTGGCAGTCAGAGGGCTAAAGGGGCTTCATCCCTTCAATGTCCTGTGTCCCGGGCCGTTGCAGCTCGAGATGCTGTGGGTTTGGCTGGGCAGTGTCTGGAGTCTTATCTCCGGCATGCACAAGTTTTTCACAGGTCTTTAAAGACTATTTGCATATTTACATACCTTTGTAAACTGGTTACTGAGCCTTCATTTTTTTCTGATTCCTGTACCCCCTGGACCCCCACTCCGCCTATTCCTTTCATTTGTATTTAACATTTACTGCCGTAGTGTGAGAATGCATTTCATGAAAAGGAATATAAAGTAGAGTTGCCAAAAGAAAAATGATAGCCATGTGTTGTTTAGAGAGCTTACAAAGACCTAAATAAAAAAGTATGTATTCATTTGTAATGTGACTTTTCTGTCTTTGTTCCCTTTAATTTTCCCTTTAATTATCAGTTGTGGATCATTCAAGCAGTCCTAGAACACAATTAAAAGTGCTCTCTATTTATTTTTGCTGTTCAAAGTATGCACAGATAAGTGCTGAAAATAGGGCTTTAGGTGGCTTTTCATTTTTGTACCGTCTGGGACATCAAAATAATGAGCTGGCAACCCTGATCATAAGAGTGAAAGTTTGTTGCAGGATCAGCACATTTATTTCCACCCTCAATCCCTGATTAATGACATAATAGCAATAGCTTAACTTGCATCTGAAACCCTATGCCGCCGTCAATAACATTATGAGTTACTTCAAGTGTCTGGGAATGCACCCTGCATTCAGACAACACACTCCTCATTCTCGCCCTTCACTCTCATGCCCACCCTGCACTAATAGCGATCGCAAAACACTCACACCATTCACCTGCTCACCCTGCACTCACAGTGTTCACTCTGCACTCACAATGCACTTGTGCTGTTGACCATGTACCTCACCCTGCAGTCACATGAGCACACTACTCACCCTGCACTCATATGACAGTTCACTCACCTGTCCCCCTCACAGTTCAATTTTCAATCTCACTCAAACAAGCCCATCACTAAGCATGCATTCATATGTCCCACTCTGCACTTACACCGCACCCAAATTCATAGGGTCACCTCACTCACCCTGCAGTCACTCCTCTTACCCTACCTTCACACTGTTGCATTGCTCACCGTGCACTCACATTGGCATACCTGCCACCCACACAGCACAGAGGGTAATGTGCCTGCTACAAAGAATGTGTATCATGCATATCCCAGAACTGAGTGTGAGTAAACTATGAGTAACGGAATAAAAAAATTAAATGTTGGTCAGTAAGGTTCTATCGCGAGATGAGGTGCATTGTTGGTGAGTAGTAGTGAGGGAATTGATGGAGAAAGAGGAAATGGGGGAGGGGTGCCAAAAAGACTGTTGTACTGTGTGTAACCAGTGCTAGGGCTAGGCCTGTCTGGGAGTGTTAGTTCCCCCGAAGTTCAGATCTAGTTGCGCCCCTACGTCTTGGCACCTGCTGAGCACCAGCCCACTTAAAGCCTTGTGTTTGGGGTTACTTTCGGTGTCTGACCCAGTCCACATAAAGCCCTGGGTTTGGGGTAATTTCTGTGTCTGTCTGCTCTCTGGTGCAGAGAGTCACAGGCATGAAGTAAGTCTGTTGACAACACGGGATGGCAGGTCAAAGCACGTCATGCTTGTAGTCAGGGCTTTAAATGGGATGAAAAACATTGGGGGTCTCTCATAGGGGCATGGCTAATGTATTTAAGGGTGTGGGTTGAAATATTTAAGCTGAAAATCTGTACTTAGCACTGGTATTTTGCTGCATCTGCCCATTCATCCGGATGTATAAATATATAACACAACGAGTAACATGGCACCTACAACTAGCCAGGGCTAATGCCTTTGTCAATGGTTGTAAATTGCATAAGATACATAAGAAATAGCTATGACTTCAGTGTATATACAATTAAAAATGCTTCTGTACTTGTGGGCGAGGTTGTGGCTAAGTCTTGAGCTGCCGTCTTTCGAGCTGAGAAAGCAGCTTCTAGCCTCACGTCGGCTCAACATACTTTCATTCAGAGCTTGTAGTCTTGCTCATTTCATTTGTTAATTGAGCTCAACACACAATCTGCCCCACTCTATTGGAAAAAGAAATTTAGCAAGCCTACAAGCACGATGTGTGCCTTCAGGTAATTCTGAAATCACAAGTCGCCATTGTAGACTTCTTTGCATTTCTTTTGTTGAAAGGGTACGGCTGCAAGGCAGATTGTGTGCCTTTCTTAGAGTAATCATGTTAATTGCATTGCATGATGGGTGCTGCGATTACCATGATTTCACAAAGGCTAGCAATTTGCCCTACAGCCGCGCCCTTTCAATAAAAGAAATGCAGCAAGTGCAGGAGGCACTAGCTGCTGAACTAACCTGCTGTTGTGTGCGCTTCAAATGCCACACTGCACGCTTGAGGACAGACCCGTGCGCGCAGCTTATTGGGAACAATGTTCTTGAGTTTTTTGAGAGATGATAATGAGATATTCGAATGAACCTTGAGCTTGAATCCACTGGATATCTAATTCTTCCTGCAGAGTCCTCATATGCAGCTGGAAGTTAGGGATCAGTGGAAAGTACAATGTTTCTTTGTATTTGCAATGTTATATTCAAGAATTTGTGGATGCGTTCTGTTGAGGGATAAGCCTTCACTCTCTTCATATCAAGCACCGCACCAAGGTACACCAGAGATGACTTTGGTATGAGGGATGATTTGTCCATGTTGATTCGTAGGCCTAGCACCTTGAAGAACTGCCAAGACCATGCAGAGCTTTCTGCAGAGTGAATTGTGGGTCTTTTGACTAGCCAGTTGTCAAGATAGGGATAAACTTGGTGTCTTTGCTGTCTCAAAAACATGGCTACTGGTTCCATACATTACGTGAACACCCTTTCCACTGATTGGAGATCAATGGGCAGCACTTTGAAGTGATAGTAGCACCCTGCCACCTCGAACAGTAGAAATCGTCGATGTTTGACATGAATGGGGATGTGAAAATAAGCATCCAAGAGATCTAGAGAGGTCATAAAGTCTCCTTTGTTGATCATCAAAACAACCTCCTGCAACAACAGCATTCTGAAAGGTTGTTTTCTGATATATTTGTTCAAACCCCTGACATCTATTAGCTGTCTCCATTTGGCACGCTGTTTTATCATAAAGAAATTTTTATAAAATCACTTTCTGCGATTTTCCTGTTTCAATAGAGTTAGGTTTTGATGTTTTCTCGAGACTGGAGGGAGTCCAGGAGGCATCTGGAAAAACTCTAGGATGTGTCCCTGATTAATAATGTCCAGCACCCATTTGTCTGCTGTAATAATGCACCATTGATGGTATTACCCAAATAGGTAGTGATTCTGATGAGGTTTGTGTTGGAACGAGGTGGCTAGTGAAACCAAAATGTCAATGATGTCTGGAGTTGTCCTGAGACTTTTCTCTTGTTGGAGAGCGTTGTTGAGTGGACTGTATGGCATGTTCGATGCATGAAACTGCTGCTGCCCCGCATATTGATGATATCCATGGGGCCGGTATGGTTGATATCAATAGGATTTAAAGGAAGGTCTTTGCTGGCATTGGCCCCTTCCTCTACCCCCTCGAAATGACTGGAAACGCTGTTGCTGGAGGGTTCCTAGGGACCATGCTGTTTTTCCACGTTAGCCTTTATGCCTTGCAAGGCATCATCAATATGCTTTCAGCAAAGATTTTCACCATTGAATGGTCTATCTATAATTTTTGACAGAACCTCTGGGTAGAAAGAGGTAGCCTTCAGCCAGCCTGTCAGCAAAGAACTATAGCCATTTGTTTGAAAGCGATAGAGGATATATCCATTGCTATAGCTATAACCTCTGAGACTGCTCTGGTGCCCTCCTGAAGAATCTTTGTAGCCTCCACTTTCTTATCTTCAGGGAGCTGGTCCAGAAAAGGTGCCATGTCGGACCACATCTGACGGTCATAGTGGCCTAAGTGGCCACCATTACTGCAAAGTGTTTTCCTGTGCCATCCATCCTTCTGCCATCCATATTGGGATGAGTTGAAAACGGAGCTGAAGGGTTTCTGGAGTATCTTTGGGCTGCCTGCATGACAACCAACTCTGGTCTTGGGTGCCCAATCAGACATACCGGAGAAGACTCCGGGGCTTTATATTTTTTGTTCATTCTCTGAACTACTGCCCCTACCAAAGCCAGATTTTACATAAGCTTGATTCCCTCCTCCCAAATATAGTTCACCGATGGGATCGCCAGTAAAGACTTCCTGGTGGAATCTTTAAAATCATATAGGAAACACTCAGCTTGTTTCACGGAGAGAGGTAAGTCAAAAGTTTTACTACCTCGCTCCAATAGCTCATAGATCCCCCTCCCCCCCTGATGTCCTCAGGCAGAAGAAGGTGAAGGAAATGCGAGGATGGTGCAGTAGTTATCCCATTCTGCACCAGCAGGAATTGCATCATGTACAAATTCTCCTTCCTCTGGCTGGTGTTCCAGATCACTTTTGATGTAATCATCTTTGATGGTTATGACTTGAGGGGCCACAACATTATCTTTTGCTGGTTGAGGTTCCAAAACCTCAGGAGGAGGCGTTTTCTGACGCCTTTCTTGCCAGGTTGGTTGGAGTGCTGGAACAGGAGTATGACATTTTGTTAAATGTTTATAGTAATCGTGTAACATGTGTCTGAGGTCCATGACCAGTGACGTTGGTACCACTCTGGTATCCCTTCGTGAAGCAGGCATAACATCATAATCCTCCTCAAAATCATAATTCTGTTGGGATTATTCATATCAATGTGGCCTAAATTGAGGGCGATCTTTAAAGGAGAAATCAGTCTCCATATATACCGAAGTATACCCTTGATGCTCTTCCTCATTTTCAGTATCCTGGCATTTCACCTTCAGTTGTGATAGACTATATGCAGGTCCGAACGAACCTTCATCTGCTGATTCTTCCATATCTAGAAGGTGTGATGGAGGAAGCGGCGATACCTCAGTCAAGCATGTCAGATCTGATGATATCCACTTTGATTCCGATAGTAGAATGTCTCTCTTCTGCTCCGTGGATGAGGACGTCGACGGTGATATGCATTTAATGGTTGTCCTTGGGGTTGCCATCGATGAGGTCGTTGTCAAGGCGGCCGTCAACGATGCCATCGATGAGGTCATCATCATCACTCCTCTTGGCGATAACGCAGTTGTCACCACTGTCAAAGCTGTTAGCCGAGAACTGACTGCGATCGTCGATGGTGTAATAGATTTTGCTGTCACCATCGATGGAGCTTTTTTGTTAATGAAGGTTTATGAGGCATATGAGGCACTGAAGAAGTAGTTGAAGACTTCTTGTAAGAAGAGCTATTAGAACGCTCCGAAGAGGTTAGTTTTTCAGACGTTTTACTAGCCCTTGCCTTTTTAGATTCCGACTTAGATGAGGTAGAAGATTCATGTTTCCTTTTACGCTTAGTAATAGAGCAGTCCTCTTCAATATCAGAGCCATAATCAGATCTGGACTTTTTCTTTTGTAGCGATAACAACAAACTTGCCTCTGTCTTTCAAGATTTTAACAGAAAGGTTTCTGCAGTATTTACAGTCCCTTGGAACAAGATTAGGATTTAGGCAATAAAGGCAGTCCTTGTGAGGATCCTCAGAGAATAACCTTGCTTTCAAAGACCTGCAGTTCTGAATAATCTCTTCTTGAATACTTCTTACATTTTCAAAAAGAAGCCAAAACATAATACCTTTAAGTGACTTCCTTCCAGATAATTCTGAACTAGGAACAGTCTGGGTCAAATGTTCAACAGTATGAAGAACCTGAGAAGAGCTCAGGAAGACTCCTCACACAACATGTGGTTATAAATCTGAGGTATGGTGGCTCTGCAGGGCTTTTGGTCTCAGGGCTGACACCTCATTGACTGGAGTTTGGGCCTTTATAAAGATGAGACCATGTTAGCAAATTCAAAATTCAATTGCTTTTGCATTTTGTTTCTATGTACTTCTTTGTTTACTGCTTTGTAAGGTACCATGAGACCCCCACCATGAAGATGGGGAAGATTCAAGCATGAGAATCTATGAAAGATTCAATACTGGAGAAATCCACTTAATTTACTTTCGATTCATAATAATTTGTTTCAGAATATTTTGTCAATTTTTTTAATTGGATTGTTTGGGCCCTGTGTAGATCCCCATTCCAAAAGTACATTTATAAAGTCCAGGTAAGTAAGAAAAAGGTTTAACTTTTTTTGAAGGTTTAACTTTCATTTTTAAAAAGGTCCCCACTTCAAATAAAAAAGTTTACCACAATGGAGGCTGACCAGGATCTCAACTTGCCAGTCATCCCAGCCCTGAGTATCACTGATCTGAGGGTTTTGTGCAACGCAAGGGGCATTAGCTACGGATAAAAATCAGGAACTTGAAAAAGCCCTCAGCTCTTATGAAAGAGAAAGAATAGAGAGAAAATGTCATTCTTCAGAAGAAGACTCTGAAGAAGGTGAGGATGAGGCCCAAGCCCAAACATGATGATGGAGATAAATATTAAGACCATAACTCTCCACCCTTTTCCAGCCCCCTTAACCAATGGGAAGTGAAAGGAGTCACTCTAGTTGACCCCTAATGGTAAGGTGGTAGGAAGCCTTACAGAAGAGCTTGACCTACTCTCCCTGGAGGAAAAACATCTTGAAATTGAATAGCAGAGATTTATTTGCTGGCTATCCTTTGTCAGGGATAATTTTTATAAGTTGGGCCTGGGACAATATTTTGATTGCCATGCAAACATTACTGAGAATGCCAAAATAATTATCAAAGAGGCATATTACGGCAGGGCAAATGTGCGCTGTTCTCAACCAGAGGTAGCCGGTCCTCTCTGTTTATTTACAGCCCAACAGCAATTTTATGTAACGTTTACCTCAAATATTCAGACTTGCTTTTACCTAACAAGATTACGGCTATTGACCCTGCATTCTTTGTAGCTTTTTCTCGACACAAGCTGGTTGGACAGACAACCTAGTGTCCTGCCCTTGTGACAATATGGCAGTCCAAAGCATATTTTTGTACCCTATTATAAGGAGCCCAGGTGCAGATTTTTTGTCCCGATTTTAAAAAGCTCCAGGCCAAGCTCTTATACTGATGGTTTTAATCTTTTGTATTCTTTGGCCACATCAGACATATGCATTGGGGTTTCCAATTTTATTAAGGTAGTAATTGCTATTAGAAAACGATATTGATATCTTTAAGTGACTCACATTATTTAGAATTCATAATGAATTTCTTTTTAGTGTTGTTTTAGACTGACTGATTTTAGGGATAGTAATCTTAAATTGTATTCCTTTTAATAATAATTGAAAACACTGAAGTGATTATCATGTGTATGCAATTGGGCTATGGTAACTGCAAAATGTATAGTTGATTTTATGTACTTTTATGGTTTTTTTTCTCTGAAACCGAATAAAGTTACCTTGATGATGATGAAAAGCGGAGACTATCCCTTGAGGAAAGAAGGGTTAAGATGGGCTTGAGCCCAAAGATGGTGGCAGCAACAGTAACAAGTGAAAGGAGGAATCCTTTGACCCTAAAATCCCCAAAGGGATTGATCCCAAGTTTAGTGATAGTGAGGACATTGATAAGTGTTTTGCAGCCTTTGAGAAGGCCCGCAAAATGAGAAGGATATGTTGCCAACACTGGGGCTCTCTACTTTGGGAGTTATTCTCAGTAAACGGCAGAGATAGACTTCCAAGGGTGTGGCTGAGTCCAATCAGTATATGGAGGAGACGCTCATAAAAGGGTTAGGACTCAGCACAGAGGAATAAAGATTGAAGTTTAGGGATACCCATAAAGGTCAAAACCAGACATGAGTGGATTACCTATACTCCTTAGTCAATCAATAAAAAATACTTTATTCAGCTCTATTGTGCCAAAAAAAGTCACATCAAAAGAAAAAAATGCATTATAATACACACTTAAAACATTTAAAAGTCTTTGTTAAAATCACTAAAATCTAGTAAGGAAAGCAACAGTATGAAGGTAAACTCTCAGTCTTTGGATCATATCTTCAGAGCACTTAAAATGTAATTTAAGACGATATAGATAACAGTTTTGATTTCCAAACAGTGCAAATGGGCAAAAACAGCTACATGAGGTCTAATTTATACTGCTCAAAATGTGCAAAATAGCAAAAAGTGCATGGCAGTTTGTTCTGCTGGGGCTTAACAATGACAGGGGGAGGGTTGAAAAACATTTGCCTTTGGTAGAAAAGGACAACAGAAAATGTATGGTTATGAGACGGAACCTTGTCAGCAGAACCTTCTGTTTATCATTTACAATTATCTGTAAATAAAGTGACAGACATGCAGGTAGGTCCAGAGAGATAGCTTTCATCCTATCACATCTAGCCCCTGGTAGTGCCCTTTGATCATATTGATTGTAGAGCACTTTGGTTTGGCTTAGAGGGATACTGGATAAACTAGCTGGATTGTGGTAGAAGGCTGGGGTACCGAGTAAAATGGATCACTGAAACAATATCGATGACAAAAATATAGAACTACCATAATATTGAGTAAAAGATATAGAATGCCAAAATATCAAATTCCTATCTCCAAACAGGTAAGTACAAAAATATTGAATCGAAAATATCGTCGTAAAAAATATAGTTAGTCAAAAAATTGAATTTTTTTAAATGCTTTAAAGTAAATAAAAATTAATGAAATAATAAATATAATTAACTTAAACATACTTAAAATACTTAAATAACCTTAAAATAAATAAATAATTCATGTAAGTTAAAAAAACATACAAATTGATTTGTTAATACATTACCTACTGGCGGTCGCCAGTAGGTATATATAGTTAGGATTTTTTCTCTATGGGTTTTTTGAAAATTCTATGTCTAATAACTTTGCCGTTTGTGGACGGAATTGGCTGAAATTTTCAGGAAAATGGCACATTTTGTTTCTGAGCAGCCTTTGAAAATTTGGGGGGGGTTCGTCAAGGGGGGGCCGAGAAAAAAGGGGGGTCCCAAAACGCGTTTTTCCCATGTTAATTTCCATAGGGCGGTTGGCCTCACTTTTAGCCCGAACGGCTGAATGGATTTGCACGAAACTTGGCAAAATTGTAGGGACTGGTAGCCCGATGTGCCTTTTGTAGGTCTCAATATATGTGCTCCAGTGGATTTTGAGAAATTAACGTTTAAAAAAAGATATATATCTGTAACAGCGGACCAGGCAGCGCTCCGGTTCGCGTACTTTACGCGCAACGGAGCTTTGTGAAGCGAAGCTGATTGGTTCTCCGGCGTCTGTCAACATTCCAAACAGTCCGTAGCGGCCGCCATCTTGTCTCTCGGTAGGATCGAGAGACAAGAGGAGGTCAAAACAAAGGGGGAAATAACTATAAGGGGGCATAGTAGATCCTCGCTGACCCCCTAGGTTTGATGTGGAGGTTTTAAAAGGGCCCCGCGGGGCAAAAAAAAATAATAATAATAATAATCGAACGGCTGAATGGATTTGCACGAAACTTGGCAAAATTGTAGGGACTGGTAGCCCGATGTGCCTTTGCTAGGTCTCAATATATGTGCTCCAGTGGATTTTGAGAAATTAACGTTAAAAAAAAAGTATATATCTGTAACAGCGCACCGCTTCGCGTACTTTTCGCGTTACGGAGCTTTGCGAAGCGAAGCTGATTGGCTCTCCGGTGTCTGTAAACATTCCAAACAGTCCGTAGCGGCCGCCATCTTGTCTCTCGGTAGGATCGAACAGCTGAATGGATTTGCACGAAACTTGGAAAAATTGTAGGGACTGGTAGCCCGATGTGCCTTTGCTAGGTCTCAATATATGTGCTTCAGTGCATTTTGAGAAATTAACGTTCAGAAACAAGATATATATCTGTAACAGCGCTCCGCTTCGCGGAGATAAAATTATATGTGTATTACCTAGCTGTTGCTTTTGTTGATTATTTTTTTATTTTTTTTATTTTTTAAGGATTGTTTATTGTGTTTCATAATTTATTAAACTTTCTAACGCGGCGCGTCATATGACGCATTACGCGACAACGCAGGTCCAGAATATAGTCAAAATGTCTCCACCAACCAGCGGACGGCACACAACCCCTTTCAGCAGGCTAAATAGTTCTGTTAAATGACAACAGAAGGGACAGGCAACAAGAACCATCAGTCAAAGAGGGGAGGGCAAGTTCTTCTCTACCGGGTGACGTTGGAGCGCTACCGGAACTGATCGAATTGGTAGTCTACAGTGTTTCTGGATGTTTCAGACTGAAGCTGGCGTTAGCATGAGAGCACCACCATTTCGTAGCTCCGTCGTGGCCATTCCACGAGCAATCATGCTAGGCGCTCCCCACCAGAAGCCTGCGGGAGTCGGGGGCCCCCAAGACTTTTGTAGAATCTTCAAGGATGAGGGGACGCTTTCGAGAATGGAGCCCAAGCTCTAGCAGACAAGCGTCCGAGTTCCAAGGTGTCGCAGGCCCATTTAGTGGACCACGCCCAAATCTGAAGAGATGGCCGCCATTTTGAGAGTCCTGTGGCAGCCGCCTATCGCTGCACCGCAAGAGCGGGAGCAACTCAAGTACATGGTGAGCGAGACGCTGTAGTCGAAAGAGCGGGCGGTAAACAGCTGAATAGCGGAAGAGGCACAGTGTAGCAAAAGCGGGCTGAATGGCAAATGAAACGGAAAAGGGGTGCCCCACTACAGCGTGTCTTTAGGTGAAACGGATTGTGGGACAAGGTGAAGAATGGAAGAGTCACCAAAAGGAAAAAAGTTCCGCTTGACCCCGGGAGCCGGCCACCTATGTCGGGGGCGATCTCAGGCAAAACCAGGGCAACACGACTTGGGGAGGGGGCCGGAGCCAAGCGCCCCCTCCGAGTCCGCGACATGACACCGTCCCTCGGGGGCCTCCGTCAAGCGGTTCAGGGTGGCACCGCATCACAACAGCCCCCACTTACTTTAAGAATAGTGAAGATGAAGCAATTGCAAATAGGCTTCAGACAATGTTACAAGCACTCCTCAAAACTTTGAACTTTCAGAGTGCATGAGTTGGGACAGCGAGGGGTGATTTGGTTTCTCGGACTGTTTTTCTGGTCTCTCACCACTGGCATACTTTAACGTTTTCTTGTTTCTAGGACATTAATAGGTTTTATCATTACGTTATGTTATCGTTTCTTTGTTTGTTGTTTAATAAAAGTTCATGTTCATCAGTGGCCTACTGATTTTCGTTTTCCTATTTTTTTCTTTCCAGGTTGTTTCATGGTAAAGTTTCTGTTAACAGGATACAGTGATCACTTCGTTATTATTGCATATGTCCTTTTCACTAGGGGTGCTCTCTGGTCGGGCCAGATGACGTATCTCTAGTAAATGGTCCGGGTGAAAAAGGTGCATCAATCAGTGGGGAGTAGATAGGCATGACAGATTACAACGGGGGAGAAAGGTCCGCATTACGTACCCTTTCACTACTTGCAAAGATTTTCCTACGTTTATTTGCAAACAGGGAATACCTCCAAAAAGAACTAATTCCCAAACAGTCAATGTTCGGACAATCAATCAATCAATGAGGAATGAAATAGGTACGACGTGTTAAAGGCTTGCGTTACCTACCCTTCACTATCTGCAAAGGGAGATAGAATATTCCTATTCTTCCTCGTTTGCAGGTAGAGAAGATCGTTAAGAGAATTAACTTCGAACAATTCAATGCTCGATTGAAACAATCAACAAGGGGTACTGTGAACACAAATGAACGCCGCTTATATACATACGCATTGCTATTTTCAACAGGTTGTTCCTAATGTTTCTATTTTAGCGAGGTCAAAAGAGATCCCATTAGTGGCCTACTGATTTTGCTCGATTCCTTTTGTTTTTTTACACGATTTTTCGCTATCTGCAAAGACTAAACAGAGTATTGCGACTCTGTGCTTGTTTGTAAATAGAGAATGAACCAAAGAGAACAATCAATCAAATGGAGAGAGAAGCAGGCACGACGGATTACAAAGGGGGAAAGGGCTGCGTTAACTACCCTTCACTATCTGCAAAGAGAGAGTACTCCTAATAGAAATGAGGGGTGGGGGGCAGCAATCAAAGCAGATCAGTGTGCATAAACACGAAGAAAAAAATTTCTTACCACGTACTTGACATTCGGCAGCTTATGATATTTGCTATTAAAAAACCATTGAAATTCACTGAAAAAACCATAGGTTATAGACCATATATAGTTAGGAATTAGCATTTACAAAACCTTGAAAATTCACTGAAAAAACCATAGGTTATAGACCATATATAGTTAGGAATTAGCATTTAAAAAACCTTATTTTACTCACACAAAACCATTGAAATTCCATATATAGTTAGTTGCACTAACTATATATTGCGCACCCGCAATCCACTGCTGATGATGTCACATATTACATCATTCATGACATGGTCAGTGACATCACTGATGACATCACTGATGACATCTCAAATGACATCACTGATGACATCACTGATGACATCTCATTTGACATCAATGACCACATCACTGATGATATCATTCATGTGACAATACAATGCATCTCCTCACATTTTAATATAACCTCTGTTTCACCCAGTGTTAAAAACAGAGTATAATTTTTGAAACCATTGACACACCAATACTAGTTACTACATACGTACTCACTGATTCCTACGTCTACACACACATTCACTCATTCACCCATACAATCATTCATACATACAATCACTCATCTTTACAACACTATCATATGCACTCATAAACCTATACAGACACTCACACTCTGCCACTCATCCATGGAGTTACTCACACACCTAGTCAGTCCTGTAAAGAATCAATCACACTTCCATTTTCTTGTCTATACAGTTAAACATAGAGCACCTTACATTTTCAAACATATAGTAACACATACTTACTTTCTTATACAATCATTGATACTGATCTGCACAGAGTCACACACCTCCCAGCCAGCCACACACACACTCAGTCTCCCATACAAATACTTGGACAATCAATCAATAACCCATATAGTTAATCATATAGCTACTGATCAACACATGCAGTAGTTTACAGAACAACAGACATAATGATGCACAAATTAAGACAGTTTAGTCACTAACCCATGCACTCAGTGAGACACATTTAATCACTCACTCATACATTCAGTCATGCACCTACTAAATCCTTCGTCCAGACAGTTATACATCTACTCATTCTTCAATATCTAAAACATATTTAAACTTTACAGAAACACACAGTCACTGGATGATGTCATCAGTGATGTCATCAGTGATGTCATTTGAGATGTCATCAGTGATGTCATCAGTGATGTCACTGACCATGTCATGAATGATGTAATATGTGACATCATCAGCAGTGGATTGCGGGTGCGCAATATATAGTTAGTGCAACTAACTATATATGGAATTTCAATGGTTTTGTGTGAGTAAAATAAGGTTTTTTAAATGCTAATTCCTAACTATATATGGTCTATAACCTATGGTTTTTTCAGTGAATTTTCAAGGTTTTGTAAATGCTAATTCCTAACTATATATGGTCTATAACCTATGGTTTTTTCAGTGAATTATATATATATATGAACGTAATATTAATGAAAATTATACAATATTTTTACCGTAGGATAGTGGGAAAAGGGTAAAATTTACTATTACCACTCCAGTGAGTGCAACAGTAGAGAAAGCGTTGGATAGCGTAGGGGTAAACATTACTATTCCCACTCCAGTGAGCGCAACAGTAGGGAAAGCGTTGGATAGCGGGAGGGTAAAAATTACTAATCCCACTCCAGAGAGTGCAACAGTAGGGAAAGCGTTGGATAGCGTAGGGGTAAAAATTACTATTCCCACTCCAGAGAGTGCAACAGTAGGGAAAGCGTTGGATAGCGTAGGGGTAAAAACTTACTATTCCCACTCCAGAGAGTGCAACAGTAGGGAATGCGTTGGATAGCGTAGGGGTAAAAATTACTATTCCCACTCCAGTGAGTGCAACAGTAGGGAAAGCGTTGGATAGTGGGAGGGTAAAAATTACTATTCCCACTCCAGAGAGTGCAACAGTAGGGAAAGCGTTGGATAGCGTGAGGGTAAAAATTACTATTCCCACTCCAGAGAGCGCAACAGTAGGGAAAGCGTTGGATAGCGTAGGGGAAAAATTACTATTCCCACTCCAGAGAGTGCAACAGTAGGGAAAGCATTGGATAGCGTAGGCGTAAAAATTACTATTCTCACTCCAGAGAGTGCAACAGTAGGGAAAGCGTTGGATAACGGGGAGTAAAAATTACTATTCCCACTCCACTTAGTGCAACAGTAGGGAAAGAGTTGGATAGCGGGAGGGTAAAAATTACTATTCCCACTCCAGAGAGTGCAACAGTAGGGAAAGCATTGGATAGCGTAGGGGTAAAAATTACTATTTCCACTCCAGAGAGTGCAACAGTAGGGAAAGCGTTGGATAGCGTAGGGGTAAAAATTACTATTCCCACTCCAGAGAGTGCAACAGTAGGGAAGGGGTTGGCCAGTGGGAGAGCAAAAATTACTATTCCCACTCCAGTGAGTGCAACAGAAGGGAAAGCGTTGGATAGCGTAGGGGTAAAAATTACTATTTCAACTCCAGAGAGCGCAACAGTAGGGAAAGCATTGGATAGCGTAGGGGTAAAAATTACTATTCCCACTCCAGAGAGCACAACAGTAGGGAAAGCGCTGGATAGCGTAGGGGTAAAAATTACTATTCCCACTCGAGAGAGTGCAACAGTAAGGAAAGCATTGGATAGCGTAGGGGTAAAAATTACTATTCCCACTCCAGAGAGTGTAACAGTAGGGAAAGCATTGGATAACGGGGAGTAAAAATTACTATTCCCACTCCACTGAGTGCAACAGTAGGGAAAGCGTTGGATAGTGGGAGGGTAAAAATGACTATTCCCACTCCAGAGAGTGCAACAGTAGGGAAAGCGTTGGATAGCGTAGGGGTAATAATTACTATTTCCACTCCAGAGAGTGCAACAGTAGGGAAAGCGTTGGATAGCGTAGGGGTAAACATTTCTATTCCCACTCCAAAGAGTGCAACAGTAGGGAAGGGGTTGGATAGTGGGAGAGCAAAAATTACTATTCCCACTCCAGAGAGTGCAACAGTAGGGAAAGCGTTGGATAATGGGGAGTAAAAATTACTATTCCCACTCCACTGAGTGCAACAGTAGGGAAAGCGTTGGATAGCGTAGGGGTAAAAATTACTATTCCCACTCCAGAGAGTGCAACAGTAGGGAAAGCATTGGATAGCGTAGTGGTAAAAATTACTATTCCCACTCCAGAGACTGCAACAGTAGGGAAAGCGTTAGATAGCGTAGGGGTAAAAATTACTATTCCCACTCCAGAGAGTGTAACAGTAGGGAAAGCGTTAGATAGCGTAGGGGTAAAAATTACTATTCCCACTCCAGAGAGTGCAACAGTAGGGAAAGCGTTGGATAGCGTACAGGTAAAAATTACTATTCCCACTCCAGTGAGTGCAACAGTAGGGAAAGCGTTGGATAGCGTAGGGGTAAACAATACTATTCCCACTTCAGAGAGTGCAACAGTAGGGAAAACTTTGGATAGCGTAGGGGTAAAAATTACTATTCCCACTCCAGTGAGTGCAACAGTAGAAAAAGTAAATACTTCATATATTAATTAAAAATATATATATATAATACCAATTACAAATTAATTAAAAATAATGACCAATTTAATATAATATAATAATTAATCAATAAAAAATACTAATAATAAATTTTTATTAAAAATCATTACCTATTAATACAAATTACTGACCAATGTACAATTAATTAATTAGCAATTGAAAAATAATTAACAATTGATTAAAAATAAATTCCAATAAATAAATTAAAAAAATTCTTTAATTACAATTAAATTACTTCCCACCCTATTCCCCTATAAACCCACAACCCATTACAGTAAATAAATAACAAAAGTAACATAATTATCAATTAATCAATTAATAAAAATTAATTACCAATTATAATTTAATTAATTACCAATTAAAAATTAACAAATAATTCAAGATAAATACCAATAAATAAATTAAAACATTTAATCAATTATAATTAAATTACTTCCCACCCTATTCCCCTATAAACCCACAACCCGCTACAGAAAAGAAATTAATAAAATTAACATAATCAATTAATCCATTAATAAAAATTAATTACCAATTATAATTTAATTACTTACCAATTAAACATTAATTAACAAATAATTCAAGATAAATACCAATAAATTAAAACATTTAATCAATTATGATTAAATTACTTCCCACCCTATTCCCCTATAAACCCACAACCCACTACAGAATTAAATTACGCAAAAATTAAATAAAAACAACTTTAAAAAATTCGATATTATTAAAAAATCGATATATTTAACATCTATATTATATACTTCGATATTTTGACTTTCTATATTTATGTAAATCGATATTAACTTACTTACCTCAATATCGATATTTTTGTTGTCTATATTCTGTCCATTCGATATTTTGTCCATTAAATTCAATATTTTTGTTGTCTATATTCTGTCCATTGGATATTTAGTCCATTCTACATTTTTTACTCGATATTAATGTAATTCTATATTTTTAACTCGATATTTTGACTGTATACCGAGTAAATTGGTTCTACATAATTTGGCTTCTTGATTTTTCCAGATTCTGTGGCATAATAGAGGTTTTAGTTTAATAAAGCCGTCTAGGCTGTTCAGCCTAACCTCTTCAAGGCAAAAAATCATTGAAGTAGAATATGGGACTTCCAGAAGCCTTCTTATAAGCTTCTTTTCCACAATTTGTAAGGGTTTACAATTAGCATACTCGCGATACCTGCACCAGACGCACATATACTTTTAAATATGCAGAGCAGTTCTCTTATCTGCTTATGTCTCAGTCTTTTAGAAAATCTAAAAACTGAATCAACTGCCCGCTGGAACTGAACAACTTTTACATTCAGTAGGAACTTTCAAATAAAATCTATGTAAATCGCGATTCCCAAATACATTATGGGGTCGATTCCGTCCGGTAAAAAGCGCACCGAATATACGTACGGTGCGTTTTACCCCGTACGATTCGTACCCGTAAGCGTCCCCGTAGGAATCAGCAAGTACGATCCCAACCAAAAGCGTCACTCCGTACGCCTCGTAAAAAACGCCGTACAAATCGAAAGTCCATACGATTTGCAGTCGGCTGACGCTCCACGCTACGTCCGAACGTAAATACACCGTGTCATCCGTACCAGGAAGTATGATCCGTGTTGAACACACTCCGTACGGCTCTTTTGCTACATGAGCTGAAAACTACAGTAAAACCAGAGTCTGGCAAGAATCGCTCCCCGGTACGCGACAAACAAGACATGAACGCCATCGTCCGTGTCATCCCAGTCCTGTACGCCCACCACCTCATACATAGAAACTGACGACGGCGCAGACGGTGAGTACAATGAACCCCAACAACTGAAGTATACCTGTACGTGGCGCCACACGGCACATTCACCATTGCACGCCTGTAATGTCTGGATACGTTGCACCACACGATACCGCATATCACCGTTGTAATAGAGGCGCACCTACGTCATCGACCTCGGGGTACGGTACGCTACCGCACATCACCATTGTAATAGTGATACGTGCCGCACCTACGTCATCGACCTCTGGGTACGGTACGCTACCGCATATCACCATTGTAATAGTGATACATGCCGCACCTACGTCATCGACCTCTGGGTACGGTACGCTACCGCATATCACCATTGTAATAGTGATACGTGCCGCACCTACGTTATCGACCTCTGGGTACGGTACGCTACCGCATATCACCATTGTAATAGTGATACGTGCCGCACCTACGTCATCGACCTCTGGGTACGGTACGCTAGCGCATATCACCAGTGCAATAGTGAGACGTGCAGCACCTACGTCATCGACCTCGGGGTACGGTATGCTACCGCACATCACCATTGTAATAGTGATACGTGCCGCACCTACGTCATCGACCTCGGGGTATGGTACTCTAACGCATATCACCAGTGCAATAGTGAGACGTGCCGTACCTACGTCATTGACCTCAGGGTATGGTACGCTAGCGCATATCACCAGTGCAATAGTGAGACGTGCAGCACCTACGTCATCGACCTCGGGGTACGGTATGCTACCGCACATCACCATTGTAATAGTGATACGTGCCGCACCTACGTCATCGACCTCGGGGTATGGTACTCTAACGCATATCACCAGTGCAATAGTGAGACGTGCCGTACCTACGTCATTGACCTCAGGGTATGGTACGCTACCGCATATCACCATTGTAATAGTGATACGTGCTGCACCTACATCATCAACCTCTGGGTACGGTACGCTACCGCATATCACCATTGTAATAGTGATACATGCCGCACCTACGTCATCGACCTCTGGGTACGGTACGCTACCGCATATCACCATTGTAATAGTGATACGTGCCGCACCTACGTTATCGACCTCTGGGTACGGTACGCTACCGCATATCACCATTGTAATAGTGATACGTGCCGCACCTACGTCATCGACCTCTGGGTACGGTACGCTACCGCATATCACCATTGTAATAGTGATACGTGCCGCACCTACGTCATCGACCTCTGGGTACGGTACGCTAGCGCATATCACCAGTGCAATAGTGAGACGTGCCGCACCTACGTCATCGACCTCGGGGTACGGTACGCTAACGCACATCACCATTGTAATAGTGATACGTGCCGCACCTACGTCATCGACCTCGGGGTATGGTACTCTAAAGCATATCACCAGTGCAATAGTGAGACGTGCCGTACCTACGTCATTGACCTCGGGGTATGGTACGCTACCGCATATCACCATTGTAATAGTGATACGTGCCGCACCTACGTCATCGACCTCTGGGTACGGTACGCTACCGCATATCACCATTGTAATAGTGATACATGCCGCACCTACGTCATCGACCTCTGGGTACGGTACGCTACCGCATATCACCATTGTAATAGTGATACGTGCCGCACCTACGTTATCGACCTCTGGGTACGGTACGCTACCGCATATCACCATTGTAATAGTGATACGTGCCGCACCTACGTCATCGACCTCTGGGTACAGTACGCTACCGCATATCACCAGTGCAATAGTGAGACGTGCTGCACCTACGTCATCGACCTCAGGGTACGGTACGCTACCGCATATCACCATTGTAATAGTGAGACACGCCGCACCTACGTCATCGACCTCTGGGTACGGTACGCAACCGCATATCACCAGTGCAATAGTGTGATGTGTGGGACATAGGTCAGTAATGCATGTGTAGGTTGCGTCCCATCCAAGTGATGCGCGTGAAACACACCCAGCAGTGCCCAGCATTACAGTGTGTGTGTGGCTAAGACCCCCAGCAGTGCCCAGCAGTACCCACCAGCATAGGGTGTGTGTGGCTAAGACCCCCAGCAGTGCCCAGCATTAGAGGGTGTGTGTGGCTAAGACCCCCAGCAGTGCCCAGCATAAGAGTGTGTGTGTGGCTAAGACCCCCAGCAGTGCCCAGCAGTGCCCAGCATTAGAGTGTGTGTGTGGCTAAGACTCCCAGCAGTGCCCAGCAGTACCCAGCATTAGAGTGTGTGTGTGGCTAAGACCCCCAGCAGTGCCCATCAGTGCCCAGCATTAGAGTGCGTGTGTGGCTAAGACCCCCCGCAGTGCCCAGCAGTGCCCAGCAGCATAGGGTGTGTGTGGCTAAGACCCCCAGCAGTGCCCAGCATTAGAGTGCGTGTGTGGCTAAGACCCCGAGCAGTGCCCAGTAGTGCCCAGAAGCATAGGGTGTGTGTGGCTAAGACCCCCAGCAGTGCCCAGCAGTGCCCAGCATTAGAGTGCGTGTGTGGCTAAGACCCCCAGCAGTGCCCAGCAGTGCCCAGCAGCATAGGGTGTGTGTGGCTAAGACACCCAGCAGTGCCCAGCAGTGCCCAGCATTAGAGTGTGTGTGTGGCTAAGACCCCAAGCAGTGCCCAGCAGTGCCCAGCATTAGAGTGCGTGTGTGGCTAAGACCCCAAGCAGTGCCCAGCAGTGCCCAGCATTAGAGTGTGTGTGTGGCTTAGACCCCCAGCAGTGCCCAGCAGTGCCCAGCATTAGAGGGTGTGTGTGGCTAAGACCCCCAGCAGTGCCCAGCAGTGCCCACCAACATAGTGTGTGTTTGGCTAAGACCCCCAGCAGTACCCAGCATTAGAGTGTGTGTGTGGCTAAGACCCCCAGCAGTGCTCAGCAGTGCCAAGCATTAGAGTGTGTGTGTGTGGCTAAGACCCCCAGCAGTGCCCAGCAGTGCCCAGCATTAGAGTGTGTGTGTGGCTAAGACCCCCATCAGTGCCCAGCAGTGCCCAGCATTAGAGTGCATGTGTGGCTAAGACCCCCAGCAGTGCCCAGCAGTGCCCAGCAGCATAGGGTGTGTGTGGCTAAGACCCCCAGCAGTGCCCAGCATTAGAGTGCGTGTGCGGCTTGAGGTACTGGGTTTTTCAGAACCGGTACCGAACCGCTAACCCAGCGGTGTCAGGGTACACCCAAAGACCTCGAGTACTTTCCTGATTCAGACCACAGAAACTCAGAGTCTTCTAGGTGAAGTCAAGGATCGATTTTATTGGCTGCAACCAAGTAGCAGGCGTCCTAGAAGTACAACACACGGGATGTATATTCTCAGGAGACTGCTCAATCTTACAAAGCCAGGCTTCTCTTTTTATACAAAATATTGTGCTTCAGGCAAACATTCTTGGATTTACAGTATACCATTCGCATATTTTCATTACAAAGGGAAAGCAGAGTCATGATGACAAGACCATATTTCAATTTGTCCAGCCCACAACAAATTACCTGGCAAGGCCCAACATTTCCATCAGATATCGGTGGACCCCCAATAAAAATGGGCACCTCCCCATCATAAAGAAAGTGAGAGAGAAAAGAGCAGGGACAGGTGTGAGCAAGATTCGGCAGGGTGTGTGTGCGATGAAAAGGGTTTATGGCCTGTTGCGCCTTGATGCTATCTCATTCGGCCACTGGGAGAGGAACTGACCAAACAGGTTTGGCCTGGGGCAATGGTTCCGGCTTGCCCAGGTCACAGGAAAGTCAATTAAGGTGTACGTGTCCTTTGGAATCGAATTTGGCTTAATTCGCCTGCCTATGTGAGGGCAACTCACAAAATGGCTGCCGTACACAAAATGGAAGCCAAGGGTTCAGAACGAAAATGACGATTTCGAGGTGAAATCGTCACTCGAATATGACGAAAATGCTTGTACATAGTGTACTAGCCATTCTCGGTCTTTTGATATAAAAATCGTCATGCTATGATGAAGTTTAATTCTCGAGTCCAGAATTTTCAGAACTACAAACCCTCCTTTTGCCCTTACATAGGCAATTTAACCTAATCTCATGCTAATCTGAGTCCAGGTCTATATTCCTAAAGTCATTGAGATGTTGCTGTAACATCATTCTAGTACTTAGTTCGTCTCTTGATACAGGTTTCCTTACACATGATGTAGCACAGAGGCCACATATTGCAGGAGCACACTGCACGCACAGACAGAACAGGAAAAGAATTGCTAAGACCATCCCAATGACCATCAGAATTTTCCATCCCCAGCCGGATATCAGTTCCCAGAACCATCCCATTAACGACCAATCTCCTTTATCCACAGGAATAGATTCGGAAATCTTATGTAGTTTGGAGATGGCCTGGTACACTGTTGGAGCGTTATCTGGAATGAAAACACAGCAACTCGATTGCATCAATTTACATACCCCACCTCGGTCTGCAAGTATGACATCTAAAGCGACCCTGTTCTGAAGGGTCATAAGACGATCCGACTGGAGCTCAGCAGTCAAGTTACTAAGGGCACCAGCAGTTTCAATTACGGTGGACTCAACCACCCTTGTCAATTGCCTTATGTTCCTGCTGTTAACCATGGGTCCCCAGAACGGCAGAAAACCCTTTACGAAGTCCCCAAATGCTTGACCTGCAGTGTCTTCTTTACTCAAGACACCTCTAACTACCCTTGTCTTGTGGTAGTCTGCCGCTGCTGTGTAGGTGGGAGGCAACAGGAACGAAACAAAACATGAGCCCGAAAAGTCAGGGGGCAACCATGTATAGCCTCTATCATGGCAGATGAAATAGGTACCCTTAGCTGCTAAAAACGCAGGGGAAGTCTGAGACCCAAAAACATACGTTTCAGTACAGACACTTTTCCCTAACTGAGCTCTGGGATTCTTGCCAGTACCTTGCAGACATAGGTGACCCTGATGGGGTACAATCCAAATCGGGGACGATCTCTTAGCTTGCTGTTTCTCACTCAGAGTAGCTCCATATCCGGTCACGTTCCATCCTATATATGCAAGTGTCTCATCTTCGGGGGTAGTTTCATAAGAAATATCTTCCTTAATCATGTCGACTATACCCTTAACCAGAGCACTATTCTTAGGATTGTCTTTTGCAGAACTTAGGGAGTTGACTTCATGAGCATATATGAACATTGTTCTGTATGCCCACACAGAACCATTATGGCTGAAAGACAGGACCAGATAAGGGATACCTTTATCCGTGGTGTGAGGCATAAGACCACACACCCAACAGTTAGTTGTGTTCATTACAAGTTGGTGTTGGTGCAAGAGCTGTACAAAGGAGTTATTAATAAACTCTAATCTCCTAGCGGATTCGTGTTCAGGAAGGGGTTGAAAAGAGTGTGGGGAAACAGTAGAAGGAGGAGGTATGGGCGATGTAGTGGGTGCAAATGTTACTTGAAAAGAGAATAAAACATATCCTATTAAAAACATTATCATACTGAATAACATGAAAATGCACAATATCAAAAAGCTTTTCTTTGTCATCATTTTACAAATCCTGGTTTTGAAGTTCATTGTTTTGGCAGGTCTCTCCATCTCGAAAAACTCCATCCTCTCTAAAGTGCTGCCCGCGATGGGAGGTTGTTTCTGCTAAGGAATGCTTCTGTTAGTCTAGGGCAACTCCCTTAGACCAACCAGAACTGCCGACCTAACGTCGTCAGCTGCACCCCAAAGACTTTGGGCAATCGCGGCCCTAGCAGCGGAACCCGGATGGCGGTTCGAAAAACCAAAATGAGCAAGTTTCTCAGATGGGAGAGCTGCGCTTTCAAAAATAGTACTTGGAGGAAATAAAAAAAAACACTTTTATTAGTTCGTATTTATCGGCCTCAGATTGTATCTTTGCTTTCCAGGTATGGTGTGATCACGGAAAAGGAGTTCAGGTTCTGTAGTGTCCAATCGAAATGATGGTGATACAGCTGGTTGCAAAATTTTATCACTCTCTTGTTCAGTAATTGTTCCTTTTACACGTGCATCACTGAAAGGCAGAAAACGTGGCACGGTTTCAGTCTCTGAGTCCGCGACACCCTTCTGGACCCACTGGTCGTACGGCAGAGGTAAAGGTACCCTTTTACACTGGACCCCGTGGATCCAGTGCTTCTTCCCTTCCACTCGAACAGCTGATCTTGTGGAAAGAAGGACGAGGTGCGGTCCGGTCCACCTGGGCTGATCGTTCTTGGTGCGCTGGAAGTTCTTCACAAGAACCCAGGATCCAGGGTCGATGGGATGACCTGGAGTTTCAGAGACCGGAGGCAGGGTGTCATGGACCTGTTGATGTAAAACACGTAATTTAGCCGTCAATTCGTACAAATAGTCAAGCAAAACAGGGTGTTCGATTTCACTGAACTTTGTGGGCCTTGGCACTCCCCATATATTGGCCGGGCGGCCGAAAACTATCTCATATGGACTAAGTCCCACTCGCGAATGCACAGTCATTCTGGTTGATAGGAGTGCTAAAGGGAGAGCGTCAGGCCATTTAAGACCTGTGCTCGCTTGAATTTTGGCCAATTTTAACTTAAGCATGCCATTGTAACATTCTACTAATCCAGCTGATTGGGGGTGATTTGCAGCGTGAAACTTCTGCTGAATGCCTAGCCCTTCACATACTTTCTACATCACACGACCCACAAATTCACTCCCATTGTCACTCCATACCATTCTAGGCATTCCAAATCTGGGGAAGAACTCTTTCACAAGGGCTTTCGCTGTGGACAAGGCAGTATTGTCCTTTAGGGGATATGCTTCTACCCATCTTGAGAAGGCACAAACAACAATGAGTACGTATTTTAAGCTGTTGCACCTCTCCATGTGGATGAAATCTAGCTGCAAAACCTCAAACGGATACGTAGGAGGTGCAAAATGACCAGCTGGAGTTGGGGTTCCCCTACCAGGATTGTGTTTCAGACACACCATGCAATTCTTGACCACATTCTCTGCACACTTGGGAATTCCTGAATTTTGCCATACTGGAGCCAACAACTTGCAAATCCCTTTCACGCTGATGTGAGCCATTCCATGAGCCATTGTAACCACTGCAAGCACGTACGCATCGGGTAACAACCATCTCTGATGCTCTGACAATTCAACCCAACAACCATTTGCATCCATTCTACACGTACTTTCTCTCCACATGTTCAACTCTTTCTCTGTAGCCTCAGCTTGAATAGACTTTACACTCTCTATCGTGTCTTCACACATTCCAACATCACCAATCCATCTTACAGGGCCTGCAACATACATTCGGCTCATCACATTCCTTGCAGTTTCTTTCGCGATTTCGTCAGCAAATGCATTTCCACGACCAACATCATCAGTCACCTTCTTGTGAGCACTACATTTCACAATCGCAACTTGCAGAGGCAAGGTCATTGATTCAAGAAGCTCATTCACCAACTGACCATGCTGAATCTTAGCTCCATGCGAAGTCAGGAACCCACGTTCTTTCCACAATCGTCCAAAACTGTGAGCCACTCCAAACGCATACTGGCTGTCGGTGTAGATGGTCACTTTCATTCCTTTCGACAACACACATGCTCTTGTTAGTGCAATCAACTCTGCTGCTTGAGCTGAATTATGTGGGATACGTGCAGCTTCAACAATTGTATGCAAAGTCGTGACAGCATATGCTGCAGTCGTGTCACCATTCGGAAGCTTGAAGCATGAACCATCCACCCATAAGGTACCATCACATTCAGCAAGAGGAGTGTCCTGGAGGTCTATTCTCCCTTTCGTTTCTTCTTCTGTTCTAAGAAAACAATCATGCTGTTCTGAAGCATCTAATTCCTCTACAATTGGCAACAACGTAGCTGGGTTTAGAGTGTTACATCTTTTTATGTGCACATGACATGCTAACAATGTTAGTTCGTAACCTGACAATCGAGCACTAGTTAAGTGCTGTGTCTTGGTTCTGTTTAACAACGTGTCCACTGCATGTGGAACCATCACAACTAGCGTGTTATTCATCACTAAACCAGCAGACTGTCGAATAGAAACAGCTGCTGCCGCTGTTGCTCTTAAACAACTTGGCAATGCTTTAGCTACCAGATCCAAAGTCGATGAAAAATATGCACATGGACGCTGCTTGTCCCCAAATAACTGTGTCAACACGGACAATGCACAACCTTCTTTCTCATGGACATACAATGTAAAGAGCTTACTGTAGTTGGGGGTACCCAACACAGGAGCCGAACATAATGCTGTGCGCAATTCAGAACAACTTTTCTGACACTCTTCAGTCCAAGGAACGGGATTGGGTGTATCTTTACACGTTAATGCCACCAAAGGTTTGGCTAATAACGAAAAATTTGGAATCCACTGTCTACAGTACGATGTAATGCCCAAGAAAGCACGCACTTCTCTCTGTGTTCTTGGCACACTTAATTTTGCTATTGCCTGAATTCTTTCTGGGGTCAGTTTCCTCCCCTCCTTCGATAAGAGATGACCTAAGTAGGTCACTTCTTGTCGACAATATTGCAATTTGGAAAGTGACACCTTGTGATGCAAATCACACAGATGATGCAACAATGACAACGTGGCTTTCTTACATATTTCCTCAGTATCTGCAGCAACAAGCAAATCATCAACGTACTGTACAAGAGTGGCACCTTCAGGTAAAACAATCGTATCAAGCTGTGTCTTTAAAGCTTGACTATATATTGATGGACTTTCACAGTAGCCCTGGGGAGCGCGTTTAAAGCGGACGCTTCGTCCTCCTAAACTGAAGCCAAAAATATCCCTGCTCTCCTCAGCAATCGGGATGCTGAAGAAAGCATTCTTCAAGTCAATCACCGAAAACCATGTTGCAGAAGCTGGAATCATAGACAATAGGGTAGTAATGTCAGGAACAACTGGAAATTGTGGCACAACTATTTTATTCACCTCTCTCAGATCAATCACAAATCTGTACACAGGTGGCTGGGATGGGTCAGTTCGTTTCAAAACAGGCAGAACAGGACTATTGCAAACGTTGCCTGTAGTCTCTTCAATCACATCTTTTTCAATCAGATCGTAAATGATCGCTAACAACGCTTTTTCACCTTCACTAGAGATTTTATATTGGGGAATGCGTGGCATTTTAACATTGGCTTTCAATGTTACAACATATGGTGGTATTTCCAAAAGGCCCACATCATTAGGACCCGTAGCCCAAAGAATATCAGGAAGAAACGACAATTCTGTTGGAAGTTTATCCCTTGACAAGTACATTGGAGAAACCACTTTCTTACCCAGTGTAAGTTGTACTCCCGAAGGAGAACAGTACAAAGTCGCATACAATCTTTTTAACAGATCCAATCCCAACAAGTTTTCACCACAACCTGTTGTCAGAATAAAGGGTGCTTCTAATTCACAAGGACCAATAGAAAGAGACAAAGGGTCAGAAATCGGATTCCTAACCGGGGCGCCAGAAAAACCTACTGATACATTCATTTCGACAGACAAAGGTGCGCCAGGGAGTTTGGAGTGCATAATAGAACTCTTTGTAGCACCAGTATCCAACAGAAAAGGTTCTGACACACCTGATGTAATCACCTCAACGTATGGTCCACTCTGATCTACTGGAACTGAAACAACTCCCTCTCTTTGTCTATGGCTGTCCTAGCAATCATTACCTTCCATATGCTCATCTTCTGCATAGTAATCATCAGCATAGTACTGAGCTGTCCTACCAGATGCGTTATTCTGTTGATCAAACCTATTCATAGAATTTTGAGGTGGAAGGGAACGAGCGTTCTGAGGGAAATTTCCACGTCCTCTACCTCTAGGTGCTTGTTGAACACCTCGACCTCTGGAGCCTGAAACACCATTTGCGCGCTGTAATAAAATAGGACAACTATACTTGAAATGACCCTCTTCCTTGCAATACGAACACTGGTTGGGGCCTACAGGGACACGTGGTTGAGTATACTCGACTCTTTGCGAGTTCCTCTGATACTGTTGAGGCTGCTGATAATTATTCTGTTAGTTATTCTGACCACCATTATTCTGGCCACCACCACCACCTGGCGGATACGCTTGCTGTAAGAGAACCTTTGTTTTCAACTCTTTTGTTTTCTTTTCTGCTCTATCTTTCTCATCTTTGTCTCGATTTTCATAATATTGTGCAGTAGCCAATATTTGTACTGAAGAGGAAACTGCCCAAGAACTCTCTGAATCTTTCAACTTTTTACACAACTCGGGAAGCAGATTGTGCACAAATTTATCGACGAACAATCGCTGACCCCTTTCTTTGCTCATATCTTGACCACTGTGGTCGACAAACGTTTCTTCAAACCTGGTGAAGAAATCTGACACCGTTTCATCTTTCTTCTGCTTACATGCAGACAACTTATCCCAATTTACACGCATCGCAGGCATTATCGTTTTCATGTAATCAATGACCTTACCAGGGAGTTCTGCTACTAAAGGCTCGGGTTTAGCACCACCAACTTGTCGGTCATCTGCAGCAGCAATATTAGCCCATGAGTCACCTAACTCCTGCTCATGATCTGCATGACGAATCTTTCCCCATAAAGGCTGTGGAACAACGTTCCCAAATAACATATCGATATCGGCTAAATTCATAATGCATGAACCTGCAGTCTGCGACAATTCCTTGTAGTACCCTGCAGGATTCTTACGGGGATCAGGCAATGTCTGTTTAAGGGCCAAAACTTCAGCTCGCTTCCATGGGACATGTACCCACACACGCTTAAAGTGTGCTGGTATGGCTGGGGGGTTATTGTTATGACCAGCTGCTACTTATTCCTTCCATACCGGAGGAACTTCTCTCATGGGATATTGTCTTCCCTTCTTCTTAGCAGAGGAATCTGACTCAAACAATGGACGAGAAACACCTTTAGTCCTTAACGACAACAACGTCGCAACTGCTTTCTCAACATCTGAACCCACAATTGCGCCTTTTGAAAACTCAAACCGTACATGGCTCAACTCGGGCGGATTAGAGTCCCAATCATTTTCCTCTGTAAAATCTTACATTTCTTCCCCCTCGCTGCCTGAACTGTGGTCCTCGACTCTCTTGCTCTGCGGCCGGGCTTGGCTCCGCCAGATACTCTGCAGCAACCGACCGGCCGGGCTTGGCTCCGCCGGCCGGACCACATCCCCCAGCATCCTTAGGGGGCCAGCGACGACGAACCAGCGCGCCAGGCGGCGCATATAGCACCGGCAGGGGCCTAGTCCCCTATCTTACATTTCTTCACCCTCGCTGCCTGAACTGTGGTCCTCGACTCTCTTGCTCTGCGGTCGGGCTTGGCTCCGCCAGATAGTCTGCAGCAACCGACCGGCCGGGCTTGGCTCCGCCGGCCGGACCACATCCCCCAGCATCCTTAGGGGGCCAGCGACGACGAACCAGCGCGCCAGGCGGCGCATATAGCACCGGCAGGGGCCGAGTCCCCTATCTTACATTTCTTCACCCTCGCTGCCTGAACTGTGGTCCTCGACTCTCTTGCTCTGCGGCCGGGCTTGGCTCCGCCAGATAGTCTGCAGCAACCGACCGGCCGGGCTTGGCTCCGCCGGCCGGACCACATCCCCCAGCATCCTTAGGGGGCCAGCGACGACGAACCAGCGCGCCAGGTGGCGCATATAGCACTGGCAGGTCCCGCGAGGACGCACGCGGGACGCGCCGGACTAAGCCCGGACAAAGGGCGGGCCCTCTGTGGCCCTCAGTGGCAGAAGTAGGCTGGGCTGGGCCCACTTATTAACATTATCATTCACCTTGTTTGTCATATTTTGTGTTTAGCACTACATGCTATAACATGTTAGCTTAGCCCTTTTACTTCTATCCAGGATCCCTTTGTGACTCACCTCCATTTATTTAAAATTTTAGTGTAATTTGTTATTAATCATACTCATCGGGACTATGTTTCTCTTTCTACTATAAGCACAAGGATGACTGCTAAAAAGTTACGCTCAGGGAGATTAGTGGGGGGAAGGTCCTGTATGAAGACACGATCCAACCCCCTCAGAAACAGCGCTGCCGCTAATCTGTTATTAAAGGGTCAATGTCAGCTGTTGAACCTTTGGGAAAAACCCCAGGATAAGGCTTTGTTAAACTCTGCGAACAAAGCTTCTGATATAGATTCCTCATCTGGCATAACCCCCGTGGTGGTTAAGAAGGTTCCTTCTCCGTTAAATGAAGATTGTTCTGGCTCCTCGATTTTTGAGGAGCCTTGTCCAGTGTCTGCCGCAATAACTAATGCTATCAAATCCCCTGTTTCCAGTTCTGAAGGCGGCCAACAAAAGAAAAAAGTAGCCTCAACCCTTGAAGTGTTATATTCTAATGTTCCAAGAGGAGATTCACCGTCAAAGGTGGAAGTGAGGGGGGACTCCCATTTGTCGAGTATTGACCTGGAGTTATGCGGCCGATACTTAGCTGATGTTTCTCTGAAACCATTAGAAGCGATCAAGTCCCCTATTGGTGTCACTCCATCTGGACTTTTGCTTTATAGTAGTACCCCCTCCATAAAATCGCAAGATATTTCCTCACAGTATAATATATCGAAGAGCCCATCGCTTAACATCTCCGGCATTGATCCTTTAGGTCTTCCAGGCTCTGATAAATTGGAAAAACCTATTTCTGAATCTATGATTGCATTGGAACATTTGTTGGCATCCATTTTAATGTTATTGGGTAAATTTGTGGGTAGCTCTGATTGTATTTTGGAGTCTGTTACTCAGATATTAAATGTCTTACTACTAAAGCATCCGGAAAAGGATCGCATTTTAGATCCTAAGGCAGGATTGCATGGGTCTGAGCTGAGTAGTGACCACTTAGCCGGAAATGTTAATCCAGTCCAAAATGAACATGTGGTTATTTCTAAAAATGAGCCTCCTCTAGTTTCCACATCTTCTGCATTTAACTGTGTAAGAAATTCTGTCCTTGTAATTGAAGAAGAAAATATGTCTGGTTCTGCTCCAGAACTTGAAAAAGAGCTATTCCCAATTTTTGTGCCCGAAAGTAAGGTCTTAGGGGGTGTTGAAAAAGTAAAAACTGGAAATCATAGAAAAAATAAAGAGAAAAAGAGAAAACCAATCCGCAAATATAGAAAAAAAAAGCAGAGACAAATAATTTTTGAAAACTCTGTTGTTCCTGATATAATCGAACCTAGTAATCAGGAGCACGTGCATGGGTCCTTGAGTCAGGAAGTTGCCATTCTTTCCTCCGATAATTTGAATCTCTCTGCAATAAATACTATAAATTCCTCTAAACGTACCATCCCTCCTGCGGGAGTCCTCTCCTTAAATGTAGCAGGTTTGACGATTCGTCCCCCCGCAGTAGAGCTGATAGAGTCAGGTCCCATTATACCTGTGGTTCTTAATCCACTTGCACCTGTTTTTCATACTACCGGTGTCGACGCTACATGGCCTCACCATTTGCCCACAAAAGTACCAGAAGCTTTTGTTGATACATTAACTTTGGATTTTCTATCGTTATTTGATTCGGATCAGCCTTTAAATAGATCATGGCTACTCAAATGTTTCAAAAGCATAGAGAGTCTAAAGTTAATCCAAACAAATGATATTGACTTAGTTTTCCTATCCGGAACAGCTGCCTCGCCCTATGCCAGGGTAAAGTTCTATTCTAAATTTATAGTAAATCTTATATTAAAACAGGCTGAGAATTTTCAGTGTAGGGGAATTGATGTTTTACCTGTTTTTTCTTCTCGTAGAGACAGTTTCCCTTATAATAGACTTCCCCAGCAGGGCAATGGCAATGATGGGCATACTACCTCTTATGACGATTTAAAAATATGGGTATCAAAAATACTCGCTTGGTGACACATGTAATGCCCCCCCCTTTAATTCAGAATAGTCTCCCAATAGAAGACAATCAGCGGTGGAATTGGCTGCCCGGTGCTTTATCTAGTAAAACCACAGATAACCCTAAACTTTTCCAACATCTTTAGCAGTAATTTAAAAGTTATCTCTTGGAATGCCGCCGGGATAAACAGTAGCCCTGAGAAATTACAGTTCTTATTTTCTCTGAACGCTAGTGTGATTTGCATCCAAGAGACCTGGTGCGCTAGTAGATTGTGTGTAGGGAGAGATTATTTTGTTTTAGAGGCGGTGGCTGCTCCATCGAAGAAAGGGCGTGCAAAAGGGGGAATTGCGTGCCTTTTATCTAATAGATTGAACTGGAACTTCACTCATTATGTTGATCCCAGCAACTTATTTCAAGCTGTGTCCCTTTGTAGCTTAAATAGCAGGGGAAACTCTAATTCCTTGGTAATAATAAATGCCTATATACCCCCCGATGAATGTTTTAATATCCTATTGAAGCAAATGTTTTCATATATTAAGCAGATTAAAGATGTAAAATTTCCTCCATATGTTTTGCTAGTGGGCGATTTTAACTGTAAAGTTTCCAATTCAAGCTTAGAGTTATACAGAAATAAATTTAAAGAAGAAGCCCTCTTCATTCCCTAATCCCTCTTCCCTAGTAAAATTAAAACCAACCAGAGAGGGAAGTTATTTTTAGAAGAACTTTCAGCGGCGGAGGGATTAATAGTGAATGGTAGGCTTCCTTCCGATGTCCCTGCTAGTTATACCCATAGATCTTCCCAAAGTGAGTCAATTTTGGACTATGTAATCACTGATTATTGTACTTTCTCCTTAGTTAAGGATTTGGTGGTTTCGTTGACACAATTTAGCGACCACAACCTGATTACTATAAGCCTTTCTTTTCATCCTCCTGATTCTGATTCATGGTCGTTTGGCAGTGACTTAGTTAACTTTCATAGGGACTCTGGTAGATGTTTTTTGGAATTTTAAAGCCAAGAAAGGCCTGGAGGGCATACTTGGTAAAGTAATATCAGAACTGAATGTTTGGCAGGGTTCCGAAATATTGCATTTTGAGAGTTTTATGAAAGAGGTCACCTCTGTTGCCAAAAGGTCTAGATTTTCTGAGAAAAGGATCTATGTTCCCAGACCAATTTTCCTCCTAAATAAAGAAATAAATAAATTGGTGCGGGAACAATTTTTGTGTAGATCTATCGAAACAAATAAGAAAATAAGTCTGCTAAAAAGAAGGAGAAACAGAATCAGGAAGAAATTTAGAAAAGAAAAAGAAGACTCACTCTGGATAAAACTTCGGGAGGCCGCTGTCTATGGAAAAATAAGACAATTTTGGTCTCTCATTGGCGAGGGCTGTGGAGCAAGAGTTAACTCTCTCCCCATTCCCATTGCTGAATTATCATGGGTCACTCATATTTCCAACTTGTATGCTGGGAATATCGCAATGGTAGATTGTAAGGAGTGTACTAAAGAAGATGCGTTTTCTGTTGACTCTCCATCAGAAAAAACCATTGAATTGGCCATTAGGGATATGCGCCCCTCCGGAGCAATGGGGCCTGATGAACTTCCCATCTCAGCTTTGAAGCAGGATCCTATCTCATGGAGTAAGATTCTTTTCCCTTTATTTAGATCTTGCTTCATTAGCAAAATTATACCCTCTTCTTGGAAGGGGAGCATACTGGTCTCCCTATTCAAAAAGGGCGATAGGGATAATCCAATGAATTATCGCCAGATAGCTCTCCTGGATGCCATTGGCAAAGTTTTTGCCAAATGTCTCCTCTCTTTAATAACGGATTGGGTTGAGGTGAATCAGATACTTCCCCTTGAACAAACTGGCTTTCGCAAGGGGCATGGTACATTGGATAATCTCACAGCCCTTCAGGTCATTACAGACAAATATATAAGAGTCGGGGGGGAAGTGTATGCGGCTTTTATTGATTTCTCCACAGCATTCGACAAAGTTGACCGTCCCCTGCTGTGGAGAAAATTGTTTGATTTGGGCATGCCTCCCCTCCTACTAGACCTGGTGCGATCCCTTCTATACGGACACTTGGTGCCGAGTGTTACAAGGAGGAGAAAGGGGTTTATCACGGGTTATCCCCTCCATTAATGGATTAAAATAAGACTGCCTACTTGCACCTCTACTCTTCTCCCTGTACATTGCTGATCTACCTGCTACCCTTTCATCTTGTGTTGGCAAAGCCCCGGTAGTGGGAGGATCTTCTATTTCCTGCTTGCTAAATGCAGACGATATTCTTATCCTGGATTTAACTCCTAAGGGATTGGCCAATCGTCTGCAGGCTCTACATCTGTTTGCAGAGTCCCATTATATGAGGATAAATGCCTCAAAAAGCAAAATCATGTGCATTACAGGAAAGAAAAAATCTAAATCTGAGAATTTCGGGTGGGCAGTAGGCGGCCAGAAACTGGAGGTGGTTAAGACATATACCTTTTTAGGAAAAATAATTTCCGCTAACTTGAGTGAGAAGCCCCATATTGACAATAATTCTCATAAAGCCTGGTCCCAAGGCAAAAGTCTGAGTGCCCTTTACTCCGCCACAGGGAGAAGACATTTTGTTTGTTTACTGGAGGTTTTTAGGGCAAAAATTCCTCCAACGTCACTGTATGGAATGGAACTGGTTGACATAAAGCATTGGGGCTTTCTGCAGAAGGTAGAAGGAAAATTATTAAGGTCTATTACATCTCTCAACCCGGCCTGTTCCGTGGCTGCGTGCAGAATGGAATTCGGTCTCCGTAGCAGCTGGGCGCAGGGCCTATCAGCTTTAGTTCGATGGGTTGCTAGCCTCGCTAGAGGTGAAACGGGGACTTTGAGATTCCTTCTTAAAGGGGAATTGCTCTGTAATTTAAAAGAGTACTCCCAAATTGTTAAGAACTTTAGAAAGGCTGTGGCACTTCTCGAATTAGAAGAGAGTACTCTTTTTACTATTTCTCCTTACCAGTTAAAATCCCTTTTGAAACAGGCCTCATGGGATTTATGTTTTACGTTGGATAAAAAGTCTATGCAAGCAAAGAGGGGAGGTGATCTCCTGGTTACCTCATATTCTATGAAGCTTGCCCAACCCTATGTCGCCTGGAATCTACCCCATGGTATCCGGAGATTTTGGTTCCTGTTAAGGCAGGACTTGTTACCCTTGAATAATCTTTTGGCAAAATGGTATGGATCTTCTTCTAGATGTAACTTCTGTAACATATCTGTTCAGGATCGTTCCCATATATTGTTCATTTGCCATGCATTGCGTCCACTTCGGTTAAAGTGGATAAAACATATATGTCTGCAACTAGGTATCCTTAATATGAATTCTTTTTTACAGGCATTATATTCTCCTCCAAATGAAATGTTTTGCTTCAATATTTTTAACTTTTTTAAATGTTTTTTAGCTATTTATTGATGAAATATGGAGGTTTGTGACATGGATTCTCCTGTTATTGGAAAATGTTGTAGTTGTTACTTTATTCAAGAAAAATGTGTGTTTGTATTTGTTGTATTTTGTTTTATGTGGCCCTCTTTTGAGAGTCAAAACATAATAAAATAAATTGAATTGAATTGAATTTTCCTCTAAATCTTCACACAGAAAAACACACATTTTCTCAAAAAGGTATCTCTGTTTTGATGCTTCCCACTGATGGAAGACATCCATAACAGATTCTAGACCATATTTTGTCGGTTCGGTCATCCATCTATGTGCCAAATAATTCAACGTTTCCTTCTCCCTAGAATCGGGCAGCTGACTACGCAAGTGCTTACGCTCTGTGTCAGGAGTTACACTTGTTGCACCAAAGAAAGGATATAGAAGACTGGTGACCGTGCTAGTCACTCTCTGACGAACAGAAGGAGAAGTCGATGAAAAGACAAGAGGGAAAGAAGGGTGAGACAAGGCAGATGCAGAGGCAGTGTCAGGAGAAGTACCAGGAGTGGTAGTCGATATAGTGGTCAAAGTTGTAGGGAGTATAGGAAGAGCAGATGTAAAAGCCGGTGGCCCTTGAGGAGGCTGCACCGGAGGAGCAGGAGCCAGCTGAAGAGTAGCTGGTGGGTGCTGTGGAGGAGCAGGAGGTAATGCAACCACGGGTTGCGCAGCTAAAGGTTGCGGAGGTGCCGTAGCATTTTGCGCATAGGGGGTGGTGAACTTAACAAATGCGCCATTAACGGATCTTTTTCAAGCTCTTTTGCTGCATCTTGCTGAAGAGGCGGCAAAACTGGATAACATTTATCTATTACCATTTTACGTTGCCTGTGCAACTGCTCACTCATCTGTTCTTCTTCATTGTCTTTAAACTGCATAGCAGCTTGCATTATCGAGATACCCCTTTCTCTCTTATTTTTCTTCGCTAATTTAATTTCCTTCTGTTTGGCTTCCTTACGCCATAGGCGGAAAGAGTCAAACATTGCCGGCCGGGCTTTCTTCTTAAAAAGTTTAACTTCAAGGTTATCTAAGATTTCCGTGTCAAAACTACCATATTGGGGCCATTTTAAAACACAATCTTTTCTGGTGTATTTGATCCACACTTCATTGTATGTGATGGGGCCTACTCCATGTTTCACATACAGTTCATAAGTTGGAGTTCCAATCGGAGGAACCGGACAGGAGTCCTCCAATCGGGAATCCCTATTATTACAACCAAGACAAAACAAATGTCCAAGTCTGCTAAGACCAGGCATCTTCGCTCTCTAGTCTAGCTCCAAACTTCAAAGGATTATCGATTACGATATTTCTCGTGAAAACACGAGTCCTTCGGCTTTGGCACTTGCAAGTTCCAAACAAAGCGATCCCGAGGGACACCCAAAACTAAGAACCAACTAAGGACTGGGAGACGCTCCACTTATACTTAACTGAGATATCGATGACGTCACCAGAAGACTCGTCTTAGCGTTTCGCTATACCAAACTTCAAGGGTCCAAATCAGGGCGATAGCCAGGGCAGCAGTCCTTTGTAGCCGTCGGGAAGCGGGGAACCTCGCAGCAAAGACTTTCGGACCACGTCGACATGCAGGGGTCGATGAAGTGGCGGCCTTCCTCCAGAATTTTCACACGAAGCTCCTCACGAACCTCTGGCTGGACCGGTACTGCTGATATCGCCCCACGTTGGGCACCAACTGAGGTACTGGGTTTTTCAGAACCGGTACCGAACCGGTAACCCAGCGGTGTCAGGGTACACCCAAAGACCTCGAGTACTTTCCTGATTCAGACCACAGAAACTCAGAGTCTTCTAGGTGAAGTCAAGGATCGATTTTATTGGCTGCAACCAAGTAACAGGCGTCCTAGAAGTACAACACACGGGATGTATATTCTCAGGAGACTGCTCAATCTTACAAAGCCAGGCTTCTCTTTTTATACAAAATATTGTGCTTCAGGCAAACATTCTTGGATTTACAGTATACCATTCGCATATTTTCATTACAAAGGAAAAGCAGAGTCATGATGACAAGACCATATTTCAGTTTGTCCAGCCCACAACAAATTACCGGGCAAGGCCCAACATTTCCATCAGATATCGGTGGACCCCCAATAAAAATGGGCACCTCCCCATCATAAAGCAAGTGAGAGAGAAAAGAGCAGGGACAGGTGTGAGCAAGATTCGGCAGGGTGTGTGTGCGATGAAAAGGGTTTATGGCCTGTTGTGCCTTGATGCTATCTCGTTCGGCCACTGGGAGAGGAACTGACCAAACAGGTTTGGCCTTGGGCAATGGTTCCAGCTTGCCCAGGTCACAGGAAAGTCAATTAAGGTGTACGTGTCCTTTGGAATCGAATTTGGCTTAATTCGCCTGCCTATGTGAGGGCAACTCACAAAATGGCTGCCGTACACAAAATGGAAGCCAAGGGTTCAGAACGAAAATGACGATTTCAAGGTGAAATCGTCACTCGAATATGACGAAAATGCTTGTACATAGTGTACTAGCCATTCTCGGTCTTTTGATATAAAAATCGTCATGCTATGATGAAGTTTAATTCTCGAGTCCAGAATTTTCAGAACTACAGGCTAAGACCCCCAGCAGTGCCCAGCAGTGCCCAGCAGTGCCCAGCAGCATAGGGTGTGTGTGGCTAAGACCCCCAGCAGTGCCCAGCAGTGCCCAGCATTAGAGTGCGTGTGTGGCTAAGACCCCCAACAGTGCCCAGCAGTGCCCAGCAGCATAGGGTGTGTGTGGCTAAGACCCCCAGCAGTGCCCAGCAGTGCCCAGCATTAGAGTGCGTGGGTGGCTAAGACCCCCAGCAGTGCCCAGCAGTGCCCAGCAGTGCCCAGCAGCATAGGGTGTGTGTGGCTAAGACCCCCAGCAGTGCCCAGCATTAGAGTGCGTGTGTGGCTAAGACCCCCAGCAGTGCCCAGCAGCATAGGGTGTGTGTGGCTAAGACCCCCAGCAGTGCCCAGCATTACAGTGTGTGTGTGCCTAAGACCCCCAGCAGTGCCCAGCATTAGAGTGCATGTGTGGCTAATACCCCCAGCAGTGCACAGCAGTGCCCAGCAGCACAGGGTGTGTGTGGCTAAGACCCCCAGCACTGCCCAGCATTAGAGTGTGTGTGCGGCTAAGACCCCCAGCAGTGCCCAGCAGTGCCCAGCATTAGAGTGCTTGTGTATCTAAGATCCCCAGCAGTGCCCAGCAGTGCCCAGCAGCATAGGGTGTGTGTGGCTAAGACCCCCAGCAGTGCCCAGCATTAGAGTGTGTGTGTGGCTAAGACCCGCAGCAGTGCCCAGCATTAGAGAGTGTGTGTGGCTAAGACCCCCAGTAGTGCCCAGCATTAGAGGGTGTGTGTGGCTAAGACCCCCAGCAGTGCTCAGCAGTGCCCAGCATTAGAGTGTGTGTGTGTGGCTAAGACCCCCAGCAGTGCCCAGCAGTGCCCAGCATTAGAGTGTGTGTGTGGCTAAGACCCCCAGCAATGCCCAGCATTAGAGTGTGTGTGTGGCTAAGACCCCCAGCAGTGCCCAGCATTAGAATGTGTGTGGGGCTAAGACCCCCAGCAGTGCCCAGCAGTGCCCACCAGCATAGGGTGTGTGTGGCTAAGACCCCCAGCAGTGCCCAGCATTAGAGTGTGTGTGTGGCTAAGACCCCCAGCAGTGCCCAGCAGTGCCCAGCATTAGAGTGTGTGTGTGGCTTAGACCCGCAGCAGTTCCCAGCATTAGAGTGTGTGCGTGTGGCTAAGACCCCCAGCAGTGCCCAGCATTAGAGTTTGTGTGTGGCTAAGACCCCCAGCAGTGCCCAGCATTAGAGTGTGTGTGTGTGGATAAGACCCCCAGCAGTGCCCAGCAGTACCCAGCATTAGAGTGTGTGTGTGGCTAAGACCCCCAGCAGTGCCCTGCATTAGAGTGTGTGTGTGGCTAAGACCCCCAGCAGTGCCCAGCATTAGAGTGCTTGTGTATCCAAGATCCCCAGCAGTGCCCAGCAGTGCCCAGCAGCATAGGGTGTGTGTGGCTAAGACCCCCAGCAGTGCCCAGCATTAGAGTGTGTGTGTGGCTAAGACCGACAGCAGTGCCCAGCATTAGATAGTGTGTGTGGCTAAGACCCCCAGTAGTGCCCAGCATTAGAGGGTGTGTGTGGCTAAGACCCCCAGCAGTGCCCAGCAGTGCCCAGCATTAGAGTGTGTGTGTGGCTAAGACCCCCAGCAGTGCCCAGCAGTGCCCAGCATTAGAGTGTGTGTGTGGCTAAGACCCCCCGCAATGCCCAGCAGTGCCCAGCATTAGAGTGCGTGTGTGGCTAAGACCCCCAGCAGTGCCCAGCAGCATAGGGTGTGTGTGGCTAAGACCCCCAGCAGTGCCCAGCATTAGAGTGTGTGTGTGGCTAAGACCCCCAGCAGTGCCCCGCATTAGAGTGCATGTGTGGCTAAGACCCCAAGCAGTGCCCAGCAGTGCCCAGCATTAGAGTGCGTGTGTGGCTAAGACCCCCAGCAGTGCCCAGCAGTGCCCACCAGCATAGGGTGTGTGTGGCTAAGACCCCCAGCAGTGCCCAGCATTAGAGGGTATGTGTGGCTAAGACCCCCAGCAGTGCCCAGCATTAGAATGTGTGTGTGGCTAAGACCCCCAGCAGTGCCCAGCAGTGCCCAGCATTAGAGTGTGTGTGTGTGGCTAAGACCCCCAGCAGTTCCCAGCATTAGAGTGTATGTGTGAGGCTAAGACCCCCAGCAGTGCCCAGCATTAGAGTGTGTGTGTGGCTTAGACCCGCAGCAGTTCCCAGCATTAGAGTGTATGTGTGAGGCTAAGACCCCCAGCAGTGCCCAGCATTAGAGTATGTGTGTGGCTAAGACCCCCAGCAGTGCCCAGCATTAGAGTGTGTGTGTGGATAAGACCCCCAGCAGTGCCCAGCAGTGCCCAGCATTAGAGTGTGTGTGTGGCTAAGACCCCCAGCAGTGCCCAGCATTAGAGTGTGTGTGTGGCTAAGACCCCCAGAAGTGCCCAACATTAGAGTGCTTGTGTATCTAAGACCCCCAGCAGTGCCCAGCAGTGGCCAGCAGCATAGGGTGTGAGTGGCTAAGACCCCCAGCAGTGCCCAGCATTAGTGTGTGTGTGTGTGGCTAAGACCCGCAGCAGTGCCCAGCATTAGAGAGTGTGTGTGGCTAAGACCCCCAGTAGTGCCCAGCATTAGAGCGTGTGTGTGGCTAAGACCGACAGCAGTGCCCAGCAATAGAGAGTGTGTGTGGCTAAGACCGACAGCAGTGCCCAGCATTAGAGAGTGTGTGTGGCTAAGACCCCCAGTAGTGCCCAGCATTAGAGGGTGTGTGTGGCTAAGACCCCCAGCAGTGCCCAGCAGTGCCCAGCATTAGAGTGTGTGTGTGGCTAAGACCCCCAGCAGTGCCCAGCAGTGCCCAGCATTAGAGTGTGTGTGTGGCTAAGACCCCCAGCAATGCCCAGCAGTGCCCAGCATTAGAGTGCGTGTGTGGCTAAGACCCCCAGCAGTGCCCAGCAGCATAGGGTGTGTGTGGCTAAGACCCCCAGCAGTGCCCAGCATTAGAGTGTGTGTGTGGCTAAGACCCCCAGCAGTGCCCCGCATTAGAGTGCATGTGTGGCTAAGACCCCAAGCAGTGCCCAGCAGTGCCCAGCATTAGAGTGCGTGTGTGGCTAAGACCCCCAGCAGTGCCCAGCAGTGCCCACCAGCATAGGGTGTGTGTGGCTAAGACCCCCAGCAGTGCCCAGCATTAGAGGGTATGTGTGGCTAAGACCCCCAGCAGTGCCCAGCATTAGAATGTGTGTGTGGCTAAGACCCCAGCAGTGCCCAGCAGTGCCCAGCATTAGAGTGTGTGTGTGTGGCTAAGACCCCCAGCAGTGCCCAGCATTAGAGTGTGTGTGTGGCTAAGACCCCAGCAGTGCCTAGCAGTGCCCAGCATTAGAGTGTGTGTGTGGCTTAGACCCGCAGCAGTTCCCAGCATTAGAGTGTGTGTGTGAGGCTAAGACCCCCAGCAGTGCCCAGCATTAGAGTATGTGTGTGGCTAAGACCCCCAGCAGTGCCCAGCAGTGCCCAGCATTAGAGTGTGTGTGTGGATAAGACCCCCAGCAGTGCCCAGCAGTGCCCAGCATTAGAGTGTGTGTGTGGCTAAGACCCCCAGCAGTGCCCAGCATTAGAGTGTGTGTGTGGCTAAGACCCCCAGCAGTGCCCAGCAGTGGCCAGCAGCATAGGTTGTGAGTGGCTAAGACCCCCAGCAGTGCCCAGCATTAGTGTGTGTGTGTGGCTAAGACCCGCAGCAGTGCCCAGCATTAGAGAGTGTGTGTGGCTAAGACCCCCAGTAGTGCCCAGCATTAGAGGGTGTGTGTGGCTAAGACCCCCAGCAGTGCCCAGCAGTGCCCAGCATTAGAGTGTGTGTGTGGCTAAGACCCCCAGCAGTGCCCAGCAGTGCCCAGCATTAGAGTGTGTGTGTGGCTAAGACCCCCAGCAATGCCCTGCAGTGCCCAGCATTAGAGTGCTTGTGTGGCTAAGACCCCCAGCAGTGCCCAGCAGTGCCCACCAGCATAGGGTGTGTGTGGCTAAGACCCCCAGCAGTGCCCAGCATTAGAGGGTGTGTGTGGCTAAGACCCCCAGCAGTGCCCAGCATTAGAGTGTGTGTGTGTGGATAAGACCCCCAGCAGTGCCCAGCAGTACCCAGCATTAGAGTGTGTGTGTGGCTAAGACCCCCAGCAGTGCCCTGCATTAGAGTGTGTGTGTGGCTAAGACCCCCAGCAGTGCCCAGCATTAGAGTGCTTGTGTATCCAAGATCCCCAGCAGTGCCCAGCAGTGCCCAGCAGCATAGGGTGTGTGTGGCTAAGACCCCCAGCAGTGCCCAGCATTAGAGTGTGTGTGTGGCTAAGACCGACAGCAGTGCCCAGCATTAGAGAGTGTGTGTGGCTAAGACCCCCAGTAGTGCCCAGCATTAGAGGGTGTGTGTGGCTAAGACCCCCAGCAGTGCCCAGCAGTGCCCAGCATTAGAGTGTGTGTGTGGCTAAGACCCCCAGCAGTGCCCAGCAGTGCCCAGCATTAGAGTGTGTGTGTGGCTAAGACCCCCCGCAATGCCCAGCAGTGCCCAGCATTAGAGTGCGTGTGTGGCTAAGACCCCCAGCAGTGCCCAGCAGCATAGGGTGTGTGTGGCTAAGACCCCCAGCAGTGCCCAGCATTAGAGTGTGTGTGTGGCTAAGACCCCCAGCAGTGCCCCGCATTAGAGTGCATGTGTGGCTAAGACCCCAAGCAGTGCCCAGCAGTGCCCAGCATTAGAGTGCGTGTGTGGCTAAGACCCCCAGCAGTGCCCAGCAGTGCCCACCAGCATAGGGTGTGTGTGGCTAAGACCCCCAGCAGTGCCCAGCATTAGAGGGTATGTGTGGCTAAGACCCCCAGCAGTGCCCAGCATTAGAATGTGTGTGTGGCTAAGACCCCCAGCAGTGCCCAGCAGTGCCCAGCATTAGAGTGTGTGTGTGTGGCTAAGACCCCCAGCAGTGCCCAGCATTAGAGTGTGTGTGTGGCTAAGACCCCAGCAGTGCCTAGCAGTGCCCAGCATTAGAGTGTGTGTGTGGCTTAGACCCGCAGCAGTTCCCAGCATTAGAGTGTATGTGTGAGGCTAAGACCCCCAGCAGTGCCCAGCATTAGAGTATGTGTGTGGCTAAGACCCCCAGCAGTGCCCAGCAGTGCCCAGCATTAGAGTGTGTGTGTGGATAAGACCCCCAGCAGTGCCCAGCAGTGCCCAGCATTAGAGTGTGTGTGTGGCTAAGACCCCCAGCAGTGCCCAGCATTAGAGTGTGTGTGTGGCTAAGACCCCCAGAAGTGCCCAACATTAGAGTGCTTGTGTATCTAAGACCCCCAGCAGTGCCCAGCAGTGGCCAGCAGCATAGGACGTGAGTGGCTAAGACACCCAGCAGTGCCCAGCATTAGTGTGTGTGTGTGGCTAAGACCCGCAGCAGTGCCCAGCATTAGAGAGTGTGTGTGGCTAAGACCCCAGTAGTGCCCAGCATTAGAGCGTGTGTGTGGCTAAGACCGACAGCAGTGCCCAGCAATAGAGAGTGTGTGTGGCTAAGACCGACAGCAGTGCCCAGCATTAGAGAGTGTGTGTGGCTAAGACCCCCAGTAGTGCCCAGCATTAGAGGGTGTGTGTGGCTAAGACCCCCAGCAGTGCCCAGCAGTGCCCAGCATTAGAGTGTGTGTGTGGCTAAGACCCCCAGCAGTGCCCAGCAGTGCCCAGCATTAGAGTGTGTGTGTGGCTAAGACCCCCAGCAATGCCCAGCAGTGCCCAGCATTAGAGTGCGTGTGTGGCTAAGACCCCCAGCAGTGCCCAGCAGCATAGGGTGTGTGTGGCTAAGACCCCCAGCAGTGCCCAGCATTAGAGTGTGTGTGTGGCTATGACCCCCAGCAGTGCCCCGCATTAGAGTGCATGTGTGGCTAAGACCCCAAGCAGTGCCCAGCAGTGCCCAGCATTAGAGTGCGTGTGTGGCTAAGACCCCCAGCAGTGCCCAGCAGTGCCCACCAGCATAGGGTGTGTGTGGCTAAGACCCCCAGCAGTGCCCAGCATTAGAGGGTATGTGTGGCTAAGACCCCCAGCAGTGCCCAGCATTAGAATGTGTGTGTGGCTAAGACCCCCAGCAGTGCCCAGCAGTGCCCAGCATTAGAGTGTGTGTGTGTGTGGCTAAGACCCCCAGCAGTGCCCAGCATTAGAGTGTGTGTGTGGCTAAGACCCCAGCAGTGCCTAGCAGTGCCCAGCATTAGAGTGTGTGTGTGGCTTAGACCCGCAGCAGTTCCCAGCATTAGAGTGTGTGTGTGAGGCTAAGACCCCCAGCAGTGCCCAGCATTAGAGTATGTGTGTGGCTAAGACCCCCAGCAGTGCCCAGCAGTGCCCAGCATTAGAGTGTGTGTGTGGATAAGACCCCCAGCAGTGCCCAGCAGTGCCCAGCATTAGAGTGTGTGTGTGGCTAAGACCCCCAGCAGTGCCCAGCATTAGAGTGTGTGTGTGGCTAAGACCCCCAGCAGTGCCCAGCAGTGGCCAGCAGCATAGGGTGTGAGTGGCTAAGACCCCCAGCAGTGCCCAGCATTAGTGTGTGTGTGTGGCTAAGACCCGCAGCAGTGCCCAGCATTAGAGAGTGTGTGTGGCTAAGACCCCCAGTAGTGCCCAGCATTAGAGGGTGTGTGTGGCTAAGACCCCCAGCAGTGCCCAGCAGTGCCCAGCATTAGAGTGTGTGTGTGGCTAAGACCCCCAGCAGTGCCCAGCAGTGCCCAGCATTAGAGTGTGTGTGTGGCTAAGACCCCCAGCAATGCCCAGCAGTGCCCAGCATTAGAGTGCTTGTGTGGCTAAGACCCCCAGCAGTGCCCAGCAGTGCCCACCAGCATAGGGTGTGTGTGGCTAAGACCCCCAGCAGTGCCCAGCATTAGAGTGTGTGTGTGGCTAAGACCGACAGCAGTGCCCAGCATTAGAGAGTGTGTGTGGCTAAGACCCCCAGTAGTGCCCAGCATTAGAGGGTGTGTGTGGCTAAGACCCCCAGCAGTGCCCAGCAGTGCCCAGCATTAGAGTGTGTGTGTGGCTAAGATCCCCAGCAGTGCCCAGCAGTGCCCAGCATTAGAGTGTGTGTGTGGCTAAGACCCCCCGCAATGCCCAGCAGTGCCCAGCATTAGAGTGCGTGTGTGGCTAAGACCCCCAGCAGTGCCCAGCAGCATAGGGTGTGTGTGGCTAAGACCCCCAGCAGTGCCCAGCATTAGAGTGTGTGTGTGGCTAAGACCCCCAGCAGTGCCCCGCATTAGAGTGCATGTGTGGCTAAGACCCCAAGCAGTGCCCAGCAGTGCCCAGCATTAGAGTGCGTGTGTGGCTAAGACCCCCAGCAGTGCCCAGCAGTGCCCACCAGCATAGGGTGTGTGTGGCTAAGACCCCCAGCAGTGCCCAGCATTAGAGGGTATGTGTGGCTAAGACCCCCAGCAGTGCCCAGCATTAGAATGTGTGTGTGGCTAAGACCCCCAGCAGTGCCCAGCAGTGCCCAGCATTAGAGTGTGTGTGTGTGGCTAAGACCCCCAGCAGTGCCCAGCATTAGAGTGTGTGTGTGGCTAAGACCCCAGCAGTGCCTAGCAGTGCCCAGCATTAGAGTGTGTGTGTGGCTTAGACCCGCAGCAGTTCCCAGCATTAGAGTGTATGTGTGAGGCTAAGACCCCCAGCAGTGCCCAGCATTAGAGTATGTGTGTGGCTAAGACCCCCAGCAGTGCCCAGCAGTGCCCAGCATTAGAGTGTGTGTGTGGATAAGACCCCCAGCAGTGCCCAGCAGTGCCCAGCATTAGAGTGTGTGTGTGGCTAAGACCCCCAGCAGTGCCCAGCATTAGAGTGTGTGTGTGGCTAAGACCCCCAGAAGTGCCCAACATTAGAGTGCTTGTGTATCTAAGACCCCCAGCAGTGCCCAGCAGTGGCCAGCAGCATAGGACGTGAGTGGCTAAGACACCCAGCAGTGCCCAGCATTAGTGTGTGTGTGTGGCTAAGACCCGCAGCAGTGCCCAGCATTAGAGAGTGTGTGTGGCTAAGACCCCAGTAGTGCCCAGCATTAGAGCGTGTGTGTGGCTAAGACCGACAGCAGTGCCCAGCAATAGAGAGTGTGTGTGGCTAAGACTGACAGCAGTGCCCAGCATTAGAGAGTGTGTGTGGCTAAGACCCCCAGTAGTGCCCAGCATTAGAGGGTGTGTGTGGCTAAGACCCCCAGCAGTGCCCAGCAGTGCCCAGCATTAGAGTGTGTGTGTGGCTAAGACCCCCAGCAGTGCCCAGCAGTGCCCAGCATTAGAGTGTGTGTGTGGCTAAGACCCCCAGCAATGCCCAGCAGTGCCCAGCATTAGAGTGCGTGTGTGGCTAAGACCCCCAGCAGTGCCCAGCAGCATAGGGTGTGTGTGGCTAAGACCCCCAGCAGTGCCCAGCATTAGAGTGTGTGTGTGGCTATGACCCCCAGCAGTGCCCCGCATTAGAGTGCATGTGTGGCTAAGACCCCAAGCAGTGCCCAGCAGTGCCCAGCATTAGAGTGCGTGTGTGGCTAAGACCCCCAGCAGTGCCCAGCAGTGCCCACCAGCATAGGGTGTGTGTGGCTAAGACCCCCAGCAGTGCCCAGCATTAGAGGGTATGTGTGGCTAAGACCCCCAGCAGTGCCCAGCATTAGAATGTGTGTGTGGCTAAGACCCCCAGCAGTGCCCAGCAGTGCCCAGCATTAGAGTGTGTGTGTGTGTGGCTAAGACCCCCAGCAGTGCCCAGCATTAGAGTGTGTGTGTGGCTAAGACCCCAGCAGTGCCTAGCAGTGCCCAGCATTAGAGTGTGTGTGTGGCTTAGACCCGCAGCAGTTCCCAGCATTAGAGTGTGTGTGTGAGGCTAAGACCCCCAGCAGTGCCCAGCATTAGAGTATGTGTGTGGCTAAGACCCCCAGCAGTGCCCAGCAGTGCCCAGCATTAGAGTGTGTGTGTGGATAAGACCCCAAGCAGTGCCCAGCAGTGCCCAGCATTAGAGTGTGTGTGTGGCTAAGACCCCCAGCAGTGCCCAGCATTAGAGTGTGTGTGTGGCTAAGACCCCCAGCAGTGCCCAGCAGTGGCCAGCAGCATAGGGTGTGAGTGGCTAAGACCCCCAGCAGTGCCCAGCATTAGTGTGTGTGTGTGGCTAAGACCCGCAGCAGTGCCCAGCATTAGAGAGTGTGTGTGGCTAAGACCCCCAGTAGTGCCCAGCATTAGAGGGTGTGTGTGGCTAAGACCCCCAGCAGTGCCCAGCAGTGCCCAGCATTAGAGTGTGTGTGTGGCTAAGACCCCCAGCAGTGCCCAGCAGTGCCCAGCATTAGAGTGTGTGTGTGGCTAAGACCCCCAGCAATGCCCAGCAGTGCAAAGCATTAGAGTGCTTGTGTGGCTAAGACCCCCAGCAGTGCCCAGCAGTGCCCACCAGCATAGGGTGTGTGTGGCTAAGACCCCCAGCAGTGCCCAGCATTAGAGGGTGTGTGTGGCTAAGACCCCCAGCAGTGCCCAGCATTAGAATGTGTGTGTGGCTAAGACCCCCAGCAGTGCCCAGCAGTGCCCAGCATTAGAGTGTGTGGGTGTGGCTAAGACCCCCAGCAGTGCCCAGCATTAGAGTGTGTGTGGGGCTAAGACCCCCAGCAGTGCCCAGCATTAGAGTGTGTGTGTGTGGCTAAGACCCCCAGCAGTGCCCAGCAGTGCCCAGCATTAGAGTGCGTGTGTGGCTAAGATCCCCAGCAGTGCCCAGCATTGCCCAGCAGCATAGGGTGTGTGTGGCTAAGACCCCCAGCAGTGCCCAGCAGTGCCCAGCAGCATAGGGTGTGTGTGGCTAAGACCCCCGGCAGTGCCCAGCAGCATAGGGTGTGTGTGGCTAAGACCGACAGCAGTGCCCAGCAGTGCCCAGCATTAGAGTACGTGTGTGGCTAAGACCCCCAGCAGTGCCCAGCAGTGCCCAGCATTAGAGTGTGTGTGTGGCTTAGACCTCAAGCAGTGCCCAGCAGTGCCCAGCAGCATAGGGTGTGTGTGGCTAAGACCCCCAGCAGTGCCCAGCATTAGAGTGTGGGTGTGGCTAAGACTCCCAGCAGTGCCCAGAATTAGAGTGTGTGTGTGGCTAAGACCCCCAGAAGTGCCCAGCATTAGAGGGTGTGTGTGGCTAAGACCCCCAGCAGTGCCCAGCAGTGCCCACCAGCATAGGGTGTGTGTGGCTAAGACCCCCAGCAGTACCCAGCATTAGAGTGTGTGTGTGGCTAAGACCCCCAGCAGTGCCCAGCAGTGCCCAGCATTAGAGTGTGTGTGTGGCTAAGACCCCCAGCAGTGCCCAGCATTAGAGTGTGTGTGTGTGGCTAAGACCCCCAGCAGTGCCCAGCAGTGCCCAGCATTAGAGTGCGTGTGTGGCTAAGACCCCCAGCAGTGCCCAGCAGCATAGGGTGTGTGTGGCTAAGACCCCCAGCAGTGCCCAGCAGTGCCCAGCATTAGAGTGCGTGTGTGGCTAAGACTCCCAGCAGTGCCCAGCAGTATCCAGCAGCATAGGGTGTGTGTGGCAAAGACCCCCAGTAGTGCCCAGCAGTGCCCAGCATTAGAGTGCGTATGTGGCTAAGACCCCCAGCAGTGCCCAGCAGTGCCCAGCAGCATAGGGTGTGTGTGGCTAAGACCCCCAGCAGTGCCCAGCAGTGCCCACCAGCATAGGGTGTGTGTGGCTAAGACCCCCAGCAGTGCCCAGCATTAGAGGGTATGTGTGGCTAAGACCCCCAGCAGTGCCCAGCATTAGAATGTGTGTGTGGCTAAGACTCCCAGCAGTGCCCAGCAGTGCCCAGCATTAGAGTGTGTGTGTGTGTGGCTAAGACCCCCAGCAGTGCCCAGAATTAGAGTGTGTGTGTGGCTAAGACCCCAGCAGTGCCTAGCAGTGCCCAGCATTAGAGTGTGAGTGTGGCTTAGACCCGCAGCAGTTCCCAGCATTAGAGTGTGTGTGTGTGGCTAAGACCCCCAGCAGTGCCCAGCATTAGAGTATGTGTGTGGCTAAGACCCCCAGCAGTGCCCAGCAGTGCCCAGCATTAGAGTGTGTGTGTGGATAAGACCCCCAGCAGTGCCCAGCATTAGAGTGTGTGTGTGGCTAAGACCCCCAGCAGTGCCCAGCATTAGAGTGTGTGTGTGGCTAAGACCCCCAGAAGTGCCCAGCATTAGAGTGCTTGTGTATCTAAGACCCCCAGCAGTGCCCAGCAGCATAGGGTGTGTGTGGCTAAGACCCCCAGCAGTGCCCAGCATTAGTGTGTGTGTGTGGCTAAGACCCGCAGCAGTGCCCAGCATTAGAGAGTGTGTGTGGCTAAGACCCCCAGTAGTGCCCAGCATTAGAGGGTGTGTGTGGCTAAGACCCCCAGCAGTGCCCAGCAGTGCCCAGCATTAGAGTGTGTGTGTGGCTAAGACCCCCAGCAGTGCCCAGCAGTGCCCAGCATTAGAGTGTGTGTGTGGCTAAGACCCCCAGCAATGCCCAGCAGTGCCCAGCATTAGAGTGCTTGTGTGGCTAAGACCCCCAGCAGTGCCCAGCAGTGCCCACCAGCATAGGGTGTGTGTGGCTAAGACCCCCAGCAGTGCCCAGCATTAGAGGGTGTGTGTGGCTAAGACCCCCAGCAGTGCCCAGCAGTGCCCAGCATTAGAGTGTGTGGGTGTGGCTAAGACCCCCAGCAGTGCCCAGCATTAGAGTGTGTGTGGGGCTAAGACCCCCAGCAGTGCCCAGCATTAGAGTGTGTGTGTGTAGCTAAGACCCCCAGCAGTGCCCAGCAGTGCCCAGCATTAGAGTATGTGGGTGTGGCTAAGACCCCCAGCAGTGCCCAGCATTAGAGTGTGTGTGTGGCTAAGACCCCCAGCAGTGCCCAGCAGTGCCCAGCAGCATAGGGTGTGTGTGGCTAAGACCGACAGCAGTGCCCAGCAGTGCCCAGCATTAGAGTACGTGTGTGGCTAAGACCCCCAGCAGTGCCCAGCAGTGCCCAGCATTAGAGTGTGTGTGTGGCTAAGACCCCAAGCAGTGCCCAGCAGTGCCCAGCAGCATAGGGTGTGTGTGGCTAAGACCCCCAGCAGTGCCCAGCATTAGAGTGTGGGTGTGGCTAAGACTCCCAGCAGTGCCCAGAATTAGAGTGTGTGTGTGGCTAAGACCCCCAGCAGTGCCCAGCATTAGAGGGTGTGTGTGACTAAGACCCCCAGCAGTGCCCAGCAGTGCCCACCAGCATAGGGTGTGTGTGGCTAAGACCCCCAGCAGTACCCAGCATTAGAGTGTGTGTGTGGCTAAGACCCCCAGCAGTGCCCAGCAGTGCCCAGCATTAGAGTGTGTGTGTGGCTAAGACCCCCAGCAGTGCCCAGCATTAGAGTGTGTGTGTGGCTAAGACCCCCAGCAGTGCACAGCAGTGCCCAGCATTAGAGTGCGTGTGTGGCTAAGACCCCCAGCAGTGCCCATCAGCATAGGGTGTGTGTGGCAAAGACCCCCAGTAGTGCCCAGCAGTGCCCAGCATTAGAGTGCGTATGTGGCTAAGACCCCCAGCAGTGCCCAGCAGCATAGGGTGTGTGTGGCTAAGACCCCCAGCAGTGCCCAGCATTAGAGTGTGTGTTTGGCTAAGACCCCCAGCAGTGCCCCGCATTAGAGTGCATGTGTGGCTAAGACCCCCAGCAGTGCCCAGTAGTGCCCAGCAGCATAGGGCGTGTGTGGCTAAGACCCCCAGCAGTGCCCAGCATTAGAGTGTGTGTGTGGCTAAGACCCCCAGCAGTGCCCAGCATTAAAGTGTGTGTGTGGCTAAGACCCCCAGCAGTGCCCAGCAGTGTCCAGCTTTAGAGTGTGTGTGTGTGTTGGACCCAGCCTCGTGGCGTGGTCCTACCCCTCCCGCATGGCGGGCCCAGGACGACATCGGCCCTCCATCGACCCGCTGTCGCCCCCCCTGGCACTACCCTCCACGAACTCTCGACGAGAGCAGCCACCCTGGCAACCCACAGCTCTCCCCCCTGGAACCCGGCGAACCCTACTCGCCCCACCGCTGCAGGTCCGGCTACCACTCCGGACCACCATTTCAGGCCCGACTCCATCTTGGGCCCATCACGTCCCGAGCACGTGGCCTCGGCCCAACCCCGGCCGCGGCCCCAGCGAAGCCCCGACATCGAGGCACCAGGATCCTCCCAGGTGGTAGAGTGGCCACTCGACGGATCTAAGAGGAGGGGAGTTTCGATGGCCCTCCAGCCGTCCCCGGACGCCTGGTATCGATCGCCCTCTGGCCTCCCTGGGCGCTGGCTCCACCCCCTTGCTGGGTGTCTGGACACCCTCATCCCGGCCCCTCTGACCCCCAGGCGCGAGTGTCCAGACATCAAAGGACTCCAGTCCTATATCTGGACTAGCCCTCGATTAGGACGGCAGTTGTATCCTGGAGTCGAGAGCCCTGCTGACGCTGTCGCGGCTGACCTCGAGAAGAACTCACTACCTTGAACGCTGAACCCATCACTGGAGCCTGCTGGCGCTGCCGCGGCCTATCCTCGCTGAAACCATCTTTGGAGCCTGCTGGCGCTGCTGCTGCCTATCCTCGCTGAAACCATCTTGGGAGCCTGCTGGCGCTGCCGCGGTCCCTCTTCGCTGAAACCACCTTTGGAGCTCTGCTGGCGCTGCCGCGGCTCGACCTTGCGGAACCCCCCAGCTCGAGGATTGAGAGCTGTGCGCAGGGTATCCCTGTACCCAACCGGTACTGAGACTGTCCCGCTACCCCCTGATCCCTGTTACCGAGACTTTTCGGATCCCTCGATCCGCTTGTACATATTGCCGAAGACAATCAACCTTTATTACCGATAAAGGGATCACTGAAATAATATCGAGGGACAAAATATCGACCTTCAAGAATATCGTTGACAAAATATAGACTGTCAAAATATCGACTTTCTATGTACAAACAGGTAAGTACAAAAATATCGAGTTTAAAATATCGTTTACAAAAATATCGTTGTAAAAAATATCGACTTTAATAAAAACAATGTTTAATTACATTAATATAAAAAATTGATTACTAAAATATACTTAACAATACTTAAAATAACTTTTAATAATTAAATAATTAATGAAAGTAAAAAAATAATATTTTTTTATTCACATTTCTTAAAACATATATATATATAGTAACAAAATTTAATTAAATAATAGCCAATATTATTAACGTACAAATACAAAAGAGTAAAAATTACTATTCCCACTCCAGTGGGTGCAACAGTAGGGAAAGCGTTGGATAGCGTAGGGGTTAAAATTACTATTCCCACTCCAAAGAGTGCAACAGTGGATATATGACGTTACAACGCAACTTTTACAACGCACTACCATTACAACGAAATGTTTACAACGCAAAAACTATTACTTCGCATGTTTTTACAACGCATGTTTTTACAACACAGATACCTTTACAACGCATACCATTACAACGTAAGTATTGGTAAGTATATAATATTTTTTTTAATTTAAATTATTTAAAATTAATTTATTATATTTTAATTTAATTTAATTTCATTAAATTAATTTAATGTAAATTTAATTTTACTTTATTTTTACACTGTACCCCTGTACCCCAAAAACCCAAAACTGACCCTGAACCCTAAAAAAAACCCTTTACCCAAAAACCCAAAACTTACCCTGAACCCTAAAAATACCCCTTTACCCAAAAACTAAAAACTGACCCTGAACCCTAAAAATACCCCTTTACCCAAAAAACAAAAACTGACCCTGAACCCTAAAAATACCCCTTTACCCAAAAACTAAAAACTGACCCTGAACCCTAAAAATACCACTTTACCCAGAAACTAAAAACTGACCCTGAACCCTAAAAATACCCCTTTACCCAAAAACTAAAAACTGACCCTGAACCCTAAAAATACCCCTTTACCCAAAAACTAAAAACTGACCCTGAACCCTAAAAATACCCCTTTACCCAAAAACCAAAAACTGACCCTGAACCCTAAAAATACCCCTTTACCCAAAAACTAAAAACTGACCCTGAACCCTAAAAATACCCCTTTACCCAAAAATTTCAAAAATTTACATTAAAAAAATTAATATATACTTACCAATACTTACGTTGTAATGGTATGCGTTGTAAAGGTATCTGCGTTGTAAAAACATGCATTGGTAATAGTTTTTGCATTGTAAAAGTTTCGTTGCAATGGTAGTGCGTTGTAAAAGTTGCGTTGTAAAGGATGTTTCCCGCAACAGTAGGGAAAGCGTTGGATAGCGTAAGGGTTAAAATTACTATTCCCACTCCAAAGGGTGCAACAGTAGGGGAAGCGTTGGATAGCGTAGGGGTTAAAATTACTATTCCCACTCCAGTGGGTGCAACAGTAGGGAAAGCGTTGGATAGCGTAAGGGTTAAAATTACTATTCCCACTCCAGTGGGTGCAACATTAGAGAAAGTAAATACTTCATATATTAATAAATAAATTACAAAATAATATCAATATAAACTTATTTAAAAATGATTAACTATTTAATATAACATAATAATTAATATATTAAAATTACTAATTAACTATAAATATTTCAATTAGTTACCTATTAATACTAATTTATAACTAATTACTAATTATTTATTTGATAATTAAAATTTAATTTACAATTATTTTATATTAAATACAATTAAATAAATGGTATTATTTCATTATTTATTATTAAATTACTTCCCACTCTATTCCCCTATAAACCCACAACCCGCTACAGGAAATAAATAATTTAATTTAACATAATTAGCAATTAATCAGTTAAATGAAATTAATTACCAATTACATTTTAATTAATTACCAAATATTTTTTAATTAACAATTAATTAAATATTACTACCAATTATTAAATTTACATATTTAATTAATTATAATTAAATTACTTCCCACCCTATTCCCCTATAAACCCACAACCCGCTACAGGAAATTTAAATTTAAATAATTAGCAATTAATCAATACAATTAAATTAATTACCAATTAAATTTTAAATAATTAACAAATATTATTTAATTACCAATTAATTAAATATTACTACCAATAAATAAATTTACATATTTAATTAATTATAATTAAATTACTTCCCACCCTATTCCCCTGTAAACCCACAACCCGCTACAGAATAAAATTACACAATAACTAAAAAAAATCATTAATTAAAAATAATTATAACATAAAATGACACTTTTCACACATATTATAACATGAAAAAACACTATAAATAATTAAATATTATTTAAAAAACGATATTTTTTACTATCTAGATTATATACTTGGATATTTTCACTTTCTATATTATTTACAGTCGATATTACTTCACTTACCTTAAAAACGATATTTTGGCTGTCTATATTCTGTCCTGTCGATATTTTGTCCAAACGATATTTCAAACTCGATATTCTGTCCAAACGATATTTTGGAGTCGATATTATGTCTGTGCACCCCGATAAAGCCTAAGAAACTATCCTCTTGTGTGGTGTCCATTTGTAGTGGTGTGATTGCTCTGCTAGTACGATTATAGGAGAGGGACCTCACCCAGGGGGCCTCTCGACAACGCTCGGCCACTTCCCGAAGGAGGGGTGGACCTAGGGGTGGTCAGTCAGACATCTTCTGCCTCCCCCGGGATCGCCTTTCTAACATTGGTGGCAGGCGGTGCGATCCGGGCCAACGCAAAATCGTACAGAGAGTGACTCACCCACTACCGACAGAAACACACCGCGACCATGACTACCAAAGAAAACAGACCGACCGCAGAGTTCCAGAAAGAAAAATTGGAAGATTACAGTCATAAGGAATTGAAGCAATTCTGCAAAGACCTGGGCATCGCTACCACTGGCCTAAACACCAAAGAAGACTTCAGGTCGGCCCTACAAACATGGGTAGAGGCAGGAGCGACGCCACCCCAGAGCGAAGATAACCCGGAGGCCGACGCAACCCCAGCGGGGGAAAGACCTGCAAACATAGACACGGGCCTCTCCCACGAAGACGCCCGAGAGCGAGAGAGGAACCGGCTCCACGAATTGGAGCTCGCCCGTATCCGGCTGGACGGGGAACTGCAGCTAGCTGAAAGAAAGATAGCCCTTGAGCAACTACGGCTGGAAGGAGACCTTGAGGAGAAACGGAGGCAGAGAGACCTGGAAGAGAAGAAACTTACGTTCGAGCACGAACGTGGCCTTAAAGAACTTGAAATCAAATCCAAAAAGAGTGAGGCCAGCGCCTCAGGGAGCAGGAACTCACCTCCACCGGTGGACACGAAAGTTCACATCCCCAAGGATGTCGTCAAAGAGTACTATAAAAACGACGACATCCAACAGTGGTTCAAAGCTTACGAAGTAGCCATGACCGCCCATCGAGTACCCCTCAAGGACTGGGGCGCCGGCTTGTGGGGGAAATTCGTCAACGAAGGAAGAGACGCTCTGCTAGAGCTCCCCGATGCCGAGATGACCTCGTACGAACACATGAAAGCTGCCCTCCTCACTCGCTACGGACTCACCCCCGAAATGTACCGACAGCGATTCCGAGACTGTAAAAAACTCCCCGGTACCACATGGGTGGAGTACGTAAACTTTTATAGTAGAGCCCTAGAGGGGTGGATCAAAGGCAGCCAGGTCACCACCTACGAGCAGTTGTTCAACCTCATTGTATGGGAGCACCTCTCCAACAACTGTTTCATCGAACTCTGGCAGCATCTCCTCGACAGCAAACTGACCGAGCCACGTAAACTCGCCGTCGAGGCCGACAGATGGGTGAGCACCTGAGTCCCCCGGAGCCCGATGGGCGACTATAGCCGAGGATCCCCAGGGAGCCACCGCCCACGAGGCGGCGGAGGAGGCCAGAACCGGGGCCGAGACGCCCCCACGGGGCCACCCCCGACCTCCACTTCGCCATCCCTGGCCAGAAGAGGGGCCCCCCCAGCATGACCGGGGCCCCGCCCTAACGTTACCTGCCACAGATGCCAGCGGCCTGGCCACTATGCTAATGACCCCCTCTGCCCGATGAACACACGGCCCGGCCCCCCGGTCCGCCCAACCGCCAGATCGCGGCTGCCGCCCTGGGCGAAGAAAGAGGCGAAGAAGAAGACGATGAACCTGACCAGGCCGAGTGGGAGCCCGCCGCTATGTCTTTGGTGTGCCTAGGTGAAAGAGACATGATCCCCCGGGCTCCGATCCCAGGCAACACGCAAAAGTACCGCCAATGGGTCACCATTAATGGGCACCGGGCCGAAGCCCTCCGTGACACTGGAGCCAGCGTGACGGCTGTCCGCGGCCATTTGGTGGCCCCCGATCAGATCTTGTCAGGTTCCAGTCTCCGGTCAGCGCGCGACGGCATGGAACTACATTTCCCATGATGCCGGCACGCTGACAGGAAGGTCTTAAAACTGTTCAGGGCGCGCGCGAGGTTACGCGTAATTCTTCCTGCCTGTATCCTCGTCGGAGAGACGAGGGTTCCCTGAAGATTCCGGTGAGAGCGAGCTGGGAGTCTGAGGCGGATTCGGAGGTTTCCGGTTCACCGTGAATAACGGTGAGGTGCCCGGCTGAGTGCCCCGCCCTTCCCGATTCCTACTGGATTTGGATTGCCCTAAATGTTGATGTTTGGTTCCTAGATATTGCTAAGCGGGTTACTGCGAGTGGTCTGCTGCGTAACGCCGTATTAGCATAAGGAAACTCTTTGTGTTGTTAGGGGACAGTACAGCGGGTTACTGCGAGTCAAGGAGACCGCGTAACGCCGGCTGTTTCTTAATCACTTTGGAACATTCACTCTTAAGGACATTACAGCGGGTTACTGCGTGCGGCTGCAGCGTAACACCGTCTGTATATTGGGATATTGTTCTGGTAATACTTTTAGGCGGAGTCTGGCGGCGGTCGCAACTGCAGGCTACCGACAATTTAGGAGATTCCTTTTTTGTTACTTCAGATCTACTTCTTTTCGCTGTGAGAACAACAGCGCTTTTCTTCGGCTTCATTTGAAACTGTTCATTAAGTTCCTTTACTCAGCCAGGGGGGGAACAAGAACTAAGATATAGGAAGCACTCCAGCTGGGTGCTTTCCTACCTGGGTTTGCTGTCTTACCTTTCCATTGTTCCTGTTTGTGCATGCTTCCTGCAAGGTTCAGATGATTCTCTAGCAGGGTAGGGATAATGCTATACAAGCAGTAATTCATGGGCACATGCAAATGATTGATCTATTTACACTGTACTCTGCTTTCCTCATCAGATGGTGTACAGGGGGTCTGTGATGTTTAATTTGAGGCAATTGCAGAGGATGCACAGGTATTATTGATGTTATGTGTTCTAGCGAGAATTGATGAGAGTAGATTGTGTTCTAGTGTTTCATGGTTGTGTTTATGTTATTTCAGAGCCTTTGTCCCTGCTGACCCCTCCCCTACCTGGTGCCCCTCACTTGATAACTCGAAGACCCTGGGGGGAACCCCATGTCAGGGTACTTAGTGATGTCAGGAGATGGTCCTTTATTCTACTGCAGCTGAACCCTGCGAAGCATATCCTGACAGAATTACGCGCCCAAGTATATAGCTTCTCCCGGTTCAGTTGTAGTGCAATAATGGCCACTATGGATGATGTGATGCAGGCTCTTCTGTTAGTACAGCAGGAATTAGCGTCGTCCAAAGCAGAGGCCGCTGCTTTGAAAGAAAAGGTTGATAGACTGTCTAGGAATCCGTTTGACGCTAGCGCTGGTGCCTCGCAGATTCAGGTGACGGTCCCTCCTCCCATTCCTTTGGCCAGTCCAGAGAGGTACTCTGGAGATCCTTCGAAGGTGCAGGTCTTCTTAACGCAAATAATGCTGCACTTTTCATGCAAACCTGCCTCTTTCCCCAATAACCACTCACGGGTGGCTTTTGCCATATCTTATTTGATTGGGGATGCGGCTAACTGGGCGGTTCCCTTGGTTAGAAATAACAATCAAATATTGTCTGATCGGGCTGCCTTCAAGGCTGAGTTTGAGCGGGTGTTTGACCGCAGAGCAACTACCTTTAGCGCAGACAGGGAATTGCTCGAGTTAAGGCAAGGGAAAAAGATCTGATCACCTATTTGACTACTTTCAATAGGTTGATTGCGGAGACGGAGTGGCCAGAGGAGAAAAGGATGTCCTTGTTTTATCAAGGTCTACGAGATGAGCTCAAGGACGTCATAGCTCAGATAGACCCCCAACCTACCACCTGTGCTGCCATGATTAGTTTGACTCTTAGACTAGACGGCAGGATGGCGGATAGAGGTGGGGACAGACGGAAATGGGATAGAGGTACTTACAGGTATGAAAGGTCTTTTCGTAAGCCAATATCCTCACAGGAGTCAGGAGCTGAACCTATGGAAATAGGAGCAGTTAGGCCGGCCCTGTCCAGAGAGGAAAGGAACTCTAGGCGCCTGCAAGGGCTGTGTATGTATTGTGGGAAGAGAGGGCATTTTGTAAGGGAATGTCCTGCCAAGCCCAAGTCCTCTGATAATTGGAACAGTGGCAAAAAAGTCACTGTGTCTTATTCAGGTAGCCAACCACAGAGAAGCAAACCAGTGGTGAAAGTGAGGTCTGATCAAGGGTTGCAGCTACCTTCTTTGACTGCTTTGGCATTGGGGGAAAGTGAGACACACATGAAAATACTCATGGATTTAACGCACAAACACGAGACTCATCAGGTACATGTGATGTTAGATTCAGGTGCCACTGGCAATTTCATTGATAGCGGTTTGGTTTCCCAGTTCGGCATTCAAAGGGTGAAATTGGGTAAGGCTGAGGAAGTGTTTACAGTTGATGGGCAACCTTTGAAATCAGGGTTAATAGTGGAGAGAACAGAGACTGTGGTGCTGACGTATAAAATGGCTATGGATATGCACACCGAGAGTCTGACTCTGAACATAATAGAGGCCCCGCAGTACGAGGTTATATTGGGAATGCCATGGCTGTGTTACCATAATCCCATCATAGAATGGAAGACAAAAACCATTTCATTCTCTGTTGAGGATTGCACTAATCATTTGTTTCCACTGCATCAGGTAGCAGTGACAGCCCTGTCTCAGGCCTACGTTGTGGCTACTGCAGAAGAGAAGGAGGTGTCTTTACCTCGGGAGTACATGCAGTACGCCGATGTATTCAGTGAAAAGATGGCGGAGCTCCTACCTCCCCATAGGGAGTATGACTGTCGCATCGATCTGATTGAAGGGGCCACTATTCCATCTTGCAGGGTGTATGCGCTTTCTGAACCTGAAACTAAGCATTTAAGGGGGTATCTGGATCACTACCTTGAGATAGGTTTTATACAGCCTTCCAGATCTCCTGCTGCGTCGCCTCTTTTTTTTTTCTCGAAGGCGAATGGCGATTTGAGGGCCTGTGTAGATTATAGAGTTCTCAACAAAAACACAGTAAGGAACAGATATCCGTTGCCCCTTATTCCTGTGCTATTAGATCAGGTTAAGGAGGCCCAGATCTACACCCGGCTAGACTTGAGAGGGGCGTACCATTTGGTAAGAATAAAAAGCGGGGAGGAATGGAAGACAGCCTTCAAAACTAGGTATGGGCTGTACGGATATAAGGTCATGCCATTCGGCCTTTGTAACGCTCCTGCAGCCTTCCAATTCTTTTTAAACGATGTGCTGAAAGACTTCGTGGATTTATTCGTTGTTGTCTACATTGACGACATTTTGATTTATTCCTCGAATACACGGGAACATGAAGGTCATGTCTGCAAAGTGTTAGCTCGGCTCCGGGTGCATAAACTGTATTTCAAACTCAGTAAATGCGAGTTCGGAGTAAGGCAGGTCGAATTCCTGGGTGTGGTGCTGTGTCCAGAGGGAATGCAGATGGCCGAAAGAAAGGTGGTAGCGGTGCAAGAATGGCCAACCCCAAAGACTGTCAGGGAGGTGCAATGCTTTTTAGGCTTTGCGAACTATTACAGACGATTTATCCTGCAGTTCTCCAAGGTGGCTGTACCTATAACTAGGTTGCTAAAGAAAGGGTGTGTGTTTCGTTGGACACCAGAGGCCAATGACGCCTTCAACTACCTTAAGAAGGCGTTTACGGAAGCCCCCGTTTTGTCTCATCCTCGCACTGAGGACCCCTTCATAGTAGAAGCTGACGCATCAGACGAAGCGGTAGGGGCGATTTTGTCCCAAAGAGACCAGTGCACGGGACAGTTACATCCCGTGGCCTACCTATCCAGTAAATTGAATCATGCTGAAAAACATTATACCATAGCCGAAAAAGAATTATTGGCTATTAAAAAGGCGTTTGAGGAATGGAGACACTACTTGTGGGGAGCCAGACATCCCATCACAGTGTATACAGATCACAGGAATCTGCAGTATGTGAGGACAGCAAGACATCTCTCCCAAAGACAGATGAGGTGGATGCAGTTTTTCGCTGAGTATGATTTTGTGCTTACTTTTCGACCAGGGGCCGAAAATCATAAAGCGGATTCCTTGTCCAGGTTGAATACCGGAGAGAACTGCGCGATAGAAGCAGTACCTGTTTCTATCCTTGAACCATCCAAGGTAGTGGGTGCTGTAACAGCCGCTAGGTTTCTGGATCAGGTAAAGGAGAACAGGTCCGTGGGAGAGTGGCATTCTTGGGTGGCTCAAAAAAGAGAGAGTTCAATGCGACAAGGTCTGCCCTTTCATCTCTCTAAGTTGTACCTTCCCACGTCCACGCTACCGAAAAGAGGCCTTCAGGTGGTGTCATGTGTCTCCTTTGGCTGGACATCAGGGTATCAAGAAAACACAAGAACTGCTGCAGAGACATTTTTGGTGGCCAGGGCTCAATAAAGATGTGGCGAGGTGGGTGACCGAATGTGAAGAGTGTGCTAGGGCAAAAGGGGAGATGAGGGGCCAGAAAGGGAAATTGATGCCCATGCCCACGCCTATGAGTCCTTGGTCACACATAAGTTTGGACTTCATCACTGGGTTACCCCTAGAAAGGGGGTTCTCAGCGGTCTTAGTGGTGATAGACAGCCTAACTAAACTTGGTCACTTTATTCCTTGCACCAATCTTCCCACTGCCAGCCAAACTGCTCAAATTCTCATGTCCAACGTGATCAAACTGCATGGAGTGCATGAGACTATAGTGTCGGACAGGGGACCTCAATTTATAGCCAGGTTCTGGAAGATGTGGTGCAAGGCTTTGCACATTGATTCCTCCCTTTCAACCTCTTTCCATCCACAAACGGACAGGCAGACAGAGAGGTTAAACCAGACTCTGAAGAAATATTTGCGATGTTATGCTAAGGATGCTCAGGAATCATGGGTTGACATGTTATGGATGGCAGAATTGGCATATAACAATTCATGGCACAGTTCTATAGGTCTATCTCCTTTCCATGCCACATACGGATTTGACGCTAAGGTGCTGCCAATCACCATACCTCCAGAGGTGCATAATCAGCCGAGAGTACTGTCAGAAGTCAAGAGACTACAAAACTTACAGAAAAAGGTGAGATTGCATTTGATCCACGCTAAGGAGGTGTATAAGAGATGAGAGGGCAGACATAGGCGTGATGGCCCTCAATACCAGGTGGGAGAGAAAGTGTGGTTGTCGACTAAGAACATTAAGTTCAGGCTGCGCAGCATCTTCCATCCCAGGTTCATAGGTCCATACACTGTAGTGAAACGCATCAATCCTGTGGCCTACAAGTTGCGTTTGCCGGGGTCATTGAGAATACATCCCGTCTTCCACTGCAGTTTGTTGAAGCCAGCTGTGGGGGCCAGACGTCGAGCTCCGCCTCCGGTGGTGTGCGACGGGGGTCTGGAATACGAGGTCAAGAGCATCAAGGATTCCAAGATGCGCCGGGGTAGGCTGTGGTACTTGGTGTCCTGGAAGGGATATACGGCTGAGGATGATTCCTGGGAGTCCTGCGGGGATGTGCACGCTCCCGCTGCGGTTCGTTCCTTCCATCGTCGGTTCCCTGCCAAACCGGGGCCTGGGAGGCGTTAGGGAGAGGGATGTACTGTCAGGTTCCAGTCTCCGGTCAGCGCGCGACGGCATGGAACTACATTTCCCATGATGCCAGCGCGCTGACAGGAAGGTCTTAAAACTGTGCAGGGCGCGCGCGAGGTTGCGCGTAATTCTTCCTGCCTGTATCCTCGTCGGAGAGACGAGGGTTCCCTGAAGATTCCGGTGAGAGCGAGCTGGGAGTCTGAGGCGGATTCGGAGGTTTCCGGTTCACCGTGAGTAACGGTGAGGTGCCTGGCTGAGTGCCCCGCCCTTCCCGATTCCTACTGGATTTGGATTGCCCTAAGTGTTGAAGTTTGGTTCCTGGATATTGCTAAGCGGGTTACTGCGAGTGGTCTGCCGCGTAACGCCGTATTAGCATAAGGAAACTCTTTGTGTTGTTAGGTGACAGTACAGCGGGTTACTGCGAGTCAAGGAGACCGCGTAACGCCGGCTGTTTCTTAATCACTTTGGAACATTCACTCTTAAGGACATTACAGCGGGTTACTGCGTGCGGCTGCAGCGTAACACCGTCTGTATATTGGGATCTTATTCTGGTAATACTTTTAGGCGGAGTCTGGCGGCGGTCGCAACTGCAGGCTACCGACAATTTAGGAGATTCCTTTTTTGTTACTTCAGATCTACTTCTTTTCGCTGTGAGAACAACAGCGCTTTTCTTCGGCTTCATTTGAAACTGTTCATTAAGTTCCTTTACTCAGCCAGGGGGGGAACAAGAACTAAGATATAGGAAGCAATCCGGCTGGGTGCTTTCCTACCTGGGTTTGCTGTCTTACCTTTCCATTGTTCCTGTTTGTGCATGCTTCCTGCAAGGTTCAGATGATTCTCTAGCAGGGTAGGGATAATGCTATACAAGCAGTAATTCATGGGCACATGCAAATGATTGATCTATTTACACTGTACTCTGCTTTCCTCATCAGATGGTGTACAGGGGGTCTGTGATGTTTAATTTGAGGCAATTGCAGAGGATGCACAGGTATTATTGATGTTATGTGTTCTAGCGAGAATTGATGAGAGTAGATTGTGTTCTAGTGTTTCATGGTTGTGTTTATGTCATTTCAGAGCCTTTGTCCCTGCTGACCCCCCCCCTACCTGGTGCCCCTCACTTGATAACTCGAAGACCCTGGGGGGGGAACCCCATGTCAGGGTACTTGGTGATGTCAGGAGATGGTCCTTTATTCTACTGCAGCTGAACCCTGCGAAGCATATCCTGACAGATCTTGCCCAATGTCCTGTGCCCAGTGCGGTCGGCGGACAACTCCGAGAGCCTGTGCCAGATGGCCCGTATTCCCTTTGAATGGGGAGGGGTGTCCGGGATACTGAAATTGACTGTCCGGGACGATGCCCCCGTGGACTGCCTCCTCGGGAACGACCTGGAAAGTTCCCCCTGGGCCCACGTCGAGCGGAGAGAGCACCTGGGGATGCTGGGCCTTCCCGAGCGGGTCTGTGCGACCACCCGATCCATGGCCGCCCAGGCCACCGCCCCGAATGAAGACACCCCGACTGAAGAACCGGAGTGGCCCGCACCTCCGCCGCCCGCCGTCCCCGAGGACGCCGACCCAGAGCCCGGCCCCCGGGGTCCCAGCAATGAAGACATCACCGAGCTCGGCAACCTCCCCGAACTAGCCCAATGGCCCCAAGAAGGTGGCCCCACGCGAGAGCAGTTCCGGCAAGAACAAAAAACCTGTCCCTCCCTCGAGGGAATCCGACAACAAGCCGCCACTCAAGCCGCCGGAGACCCATCGGGGTCCCACTGGATCCATTGGGACCACGATCTCCTCTACAGCGAGCAGAAAATTGCCGAACTGGGGGCCAGCCGAGTGTTGGTGGTCCCCCTACGATTCAGAGACTTCCTCCTAAACCTGGCACACGACGTGCCCCTCGCCGGACACCTGGGGCAGGACAAAACCTACAGCCGCCTGGTGACCCATTTTTACTGGCCAAAAATGCGCAACGATGTGCACAATCACTGCAGAACCTGTCCGACCTGTCAAGCCAGCGGGAAGAGGGGGGGAAAAGTCAAGGCCCCGCTCCAACCCTTTCCCGTGGTAACCACCCCCTTCGAGCGAGTGGGGATCGACATAGTGGGGTCCCTGGACCCCTGCACCTCTCAGGGACACCGCTTCATCCTCGTCCTGGTGGACCTTGCCACCCGCTACCCAGAAGCCATTCCCCTCCGGACCATAACGGCCCCCGTGGTGGGCCGGGCGCTGATGGGGATCTTCTCCAGAGTAGGATTCCCCCGAGAGGTCGTGAGTGATCGGGCAACAAACTTTATATCCAAATATATGCGGTCCCTGTGGCAACAGTGCGGGGTCACCTATAAGTTCACCACCCCGTATCACCCCCAAGGGAATGGGCTTGAGGAGCGGTTTAACCGAACACTCAAGGGGATGATCAAGGGCCTAAAAGAGCCCCTACGCCGCAAATGGGACGTCCTGCTACCCTGCCTCCTGTTTGCCTATCGGGAGGTGCCCCGGAAGTCCCTGGGGTTCGGCCCATTTGAATTTTTGTACGGACACCCTGTCCGAGGTCCCCTCAGTCTGGTTAAAGAAGGCTGGGAGACGGCAGTCCGAGATGCTCCACCTGATGTCTACCGGTACCTCCTGACCCTCCGCAACCAGACTCGGAAGTTCAGGGAACTTGCCGAGGCCAACCTTGAGGCCAGCCAGGAGGAGATGAAACGCTGGTATGATCAGAACGCCTCGTCCATCGAGTTCGAGCCGGGCCAGCAGGTCTGGGTCATGTCCCCGGTCGAACCTTGTGCCCTCCAGGACAAATGGACAGGGCCCTTCAGAGTGGTGGAGCGCAAGAGCCCCGTCACCTACCTGGTGGACATGGAGTCCCCAAGGAACCCCCTCCGGGTTCTGCACGCCAACCGGCTCAAGCCTCACTTTGCCCGCACGGAGCTGAGCCTGTTGTTGGCTACGGATGACGGAGCCGAAGACGACTCCGAGCCCCTTCCTGACCTCCTGAAGTGCTCAGAAAAAGACGGCTCCATCGAGGGAATACGCCTCTCCTCCGCACTGACCCCCGAACAGCACCAGGACTGCCGCAAGCTGCTGGGGCAATTTGCGGACCTGTTTTCACTCACTCCCAGGGTCAGCCAGTGGTGTGTCCACGATGTCCACACCGGGGACAGCCTGCCCGTGCGACACCGGGCTTTCCGAGTTCCCGACCGAGTTCGGGCCTGCATCCAGTCCGAAGTTGCCAAGATGCTAGCCCTGGGGGTAGTCGAGCCCTCAGACAGTCCCTGGGCCAGTCCAGTTGTCCTGGTCCCTAAAGCCTCCGCCCCTGGCGCTCCCCTGGAACTCCGGTTTTGTGTCGACTACCGGGGTCTGAATGCCGTCACCCGGACAGACGCCCATCCCATCCCCCGGGCCGATGAACTGATCGATCGCCTGGGGGCCGCCAGTTAGCTCAGCACCTTCGACCTCCCGGCCGGGTATTGGCAGATCGGCCTCACCCCTGGTGCCCAAGAGCGATCTGACTTCTCGACCCCGATGGCCACTTCCATTTCAAAGTGATGCCCTTCGATATGAAAAACGCCCCGGCCACCTTCCAGAGACTAGTGAATAGGTTGCTGGCGGGGCTAGAAGAGTTCAGTGCCGCATACCTGGACGATATTGCGGTGTACAGCCTCCACTGGGACGAACACCTGGCGCACCTCTGGGAGGTCCTGACGGCCCTCAGACGGGCCGGACTGACAATAAAAGCCAGCAAGTGCCAGATAGGCCAAGGGTCTGTGACCTATCTGGGGCACCAAGTAGGGAGCGGCCAGGTGGCTCCCCTCCAACCAAAGATTGACGCCATCAAGGCCTGGGAGCCCCCGGTCACCCAGACAGCAGTCCGAGCCTTCCTGGGGCTCACGGGATATTACCGGCGCTTTATAAAAGACTATGGGAGCATTGTGGGGCCCATCACTGAACTAACCTCCAAAAAGCAACCACAAAAGGTGCAATGGACCCCCGAGTGCCAAACAGCCTTTGAGACTCTGAAGACTGCCATGTGCACCGCCCCTGTGCTCCAAGCCCCCGACTACAGCCGAGAGTTTGTGGTCCAAACCGACGCCTCGGAGCACGGCATCGGGCGGTCCTATCACAAGTTAACACTGAGGGAGTTGACCTTCCGGTGGCCTTCATCAGTCGCCGCCTGCTGGCTAGAGAAAAACGATGGAGCACCATCGAGAGAGAAGCCTTCGGCGTCGTGTGGGCCCTAAAGGAACTCCGGCCCTACCTCTTCGGCACCCACTTCCGGGTGCAGACCGACCACCGGCCTCTGCGGTGGCTGATGCAGATGCGGGGCGAGAACCCGAAGCTGTTGCGATGGTCCATCTCCCTCCAAGGGATGAACTTCACTGTGGAGCATCGCCCCGGCAACGACCACGCCAATGCTGATGGCCTGTCCCGCTTCTTCCGCCTCGGCGAGGAGAACCACCAAGAAGATGGGTGACTCTCCCTGCCTTCAGCTGGAGGGGACGTGTGTTGGACCCGGCCTCGTGGTGTGGTCCTACCCATCCCGCATGGCGGGCCCGGGACGACATCGGCCCTTCATCGACCCGCTGTCGCCCCCCCTGGCACTACCCTCCACGAACTCTCGACGAGAGCAGCCACCCTGGCAACCCACAGCTCTCACCCCTGGAACCCGGCGAACCCTACTCGCCCCACCGCTGCAGGTCCGGCTACCACTCCGGACCACCATTTCAGGCGCGACTCCATCTTGGGCCCATCACGTCCCGAGCACGTGGCCTCGGCCCAACCCCGGCCGCGGCCCCAGCGAAGCCCTGACATAGAGGCACCAAGATCCACCCAGGTGGTAGAGTGGCCACTCGACGGATCTAAGAGGAGGGGAGTTTCGATGGCCCTCCAGCCGTCCCCGGACGCCTGGTATCGATCGCCCTCTGGCCTCCCTGGGCGCTGGCTCCACCCCCCTGCTGGGTGTCTGGACACCCTCATCCCGGCCCCTCTGACCCCCAGGCGCGAGGGTCCGGACATCAAAGGACTCCAGTCCTATATCTGGGCTAGCCCTGGATTAGGACGGCAGTTGTATCCTGGAGTCGGGAGCCCTGCTGACGCTGTCGCGGCTGACCCAGAGAAGAACTCACTACCTTGAACGCTGAACCCATCACTGGAGCCTGCTGGCGCTGCCGTGGCCTATCCTCGCTGAAACCATCCTTGGAGCATGCTGGCGCTTCCGCAGCCTATCCTCGCTGAAACCATCTTTGGAGCCTGCTGGCGCTGCCGTGGCCTATCCTCGCTGAAACCATCTTTGGAGCCTGCTGGCGCTGCCGCGGCCTATCCTCCCTGAAACCATCTTTGGAGCCTGCTGGCGCTGCCGCGGCCTATCCTCGCTGAAACCATCTTGGGAGCCTGCTGGCGCTGCCGCGGTCCCTCTTCGCAGAAACCACCTTTGGAGCCCTGCTGGCGCTGCCGCGGCTCGACCTTGCGGAACCCCCCAGCTCGAGGATTGAGAGCTGTGCGCAGGGTATCCCTGTACCCAACCGGTACTGAGACTGTCCCGCTACCCCCTGATCCCTGTTACCGAGACTTTTCGGATCCCTCGATCTGCTTGTACATATTGCCGAAGACAATCAACCTTTATTACCGATAAAGCCTAAGAAACTATCCTCTTGTGTGGTGTCCATTTGTAGTGGTGTGATTGCTCTGCTAGTATGATTATAGGAGAGGAACCTCACCCAGGAGGCCTCTCGACAACGCTCGGCCACTTCCCGAAGGAGGGGTGGACCTAGGGGTGGCCAGTCAGACATATTCTGCCTCCCCCGGGATTGCCTTTCTAACAGTGTGGCTAAGACCCCCAGCAGTGCCCAGCAGTGCCCAGCATTAGAGTGTGTGTGTGGCTAAGACCCCCAGCAGTGCCCAGCATTAGAGTGTGTGTGTGGCTAAGACCCCCAGCAGTGCCCAGAATTAGAGTGTGTGTGTGGCTAAGACCCCCAGCAGTGCCCAGCATTAGAGTGTGTGTGTGGCTAAGACCCCCAGCAGTGCCCAGCAGTGCCCAGCATTAAAGTGTGTGTGTGGCTAAGACCCCCAGCAGTGCCCAGCATTAGAGTGTGTGTGTGGCTAAGACCCCCAACAGTGCCCAGCAGTGCCCAGCATTAGAGAGCGTGTGTGGCTAAGACCCCCAGCAGTGCCCAGCAGCATAGGGTGTGTGTGGCTAAGACCCCCAGCAGTGCCCAGCATTAGAGTGTGTGTGTGGCTAAGACCCGCAGCAGTGCCCAGCATTAGAGTGTGTGTGTTGCTAAGACCCCCAGCAGTGTCCAGCAGTGCCCAGCATTAGAGGGTGTGTGTGGCTAAGATCCCCAGCAGTGCCCAGCAGTGCCCAGCATTAGAGTGTGTCTGTGGCTAAGACCCCCAGCAGTGCCCAGCAGTGCTCAGCATTAGAGTGTGTGTGTGGCTAAGACCCCCAGCAGTGCCCAGCAGTGCCCAGCATTAGAGTGCGTGTGTGGCTAAGACCCCCAGCAGTGCCCAGCAGTGCCCAGCATTAGATTGTGTGTGTGGCTAAGATGCCCAGCAGTGCCCACCAGTGAAAGCAGAAACATACCATGCTTAACCTCATTACCATCAGGAAATAGACACATGTAACAATACCCAAATGGGAACATCACACCAGCTCCCAGGCACACAGCAGTCAAAGCCATTTTCAGAAAACCAAAAGTACTGAACCAAAAATCAAAAGCTTTATTCAGCCGCATCCAAAGAGAAAAAGTAAATATGAGTCCATGCTCATAGAAGGCCAATGGCCAGTCCAAATAAAGTTCAAAAAAGGTTGTGGCATCCTGGATGTTGTCACACCCACACTTGCCTGCACATAGAATTCAATTGTCTGTGGAAACCGAGGGGGCATCATCTTGGGAATCCTCCGGCACCGCAGGAACAGGAGAGGGAAGGACAGGTGTTGTGGGTGCAGGTGGTGTGGATCCGTCCACACTGGCCGGTGCCTCGCCGAATGTGGCTACATATACTTTGCTGCACACTTCAGCCAGTTCAGAAAAACTACCACCTGAACCCGGAGACACATTGGGGGTGGAGGTAGAGGGCTGTGAGTCTGTTCTCGTGGGTTTGTGGATACGTGTGTGACGTGTGTCCCCTCTCCCTGTGGGTGTGCCTACATCCCCTTGAGATTGGGAGCGTGGAGATTTGCGCTTTGTCTGCCGTGTGGGTGTGCTGGGTGTGTCTGTTGTTGTGTCTGAACTGTGGTGTCTGCGTGTACGTTGGGTAGGTATGGGAGAGGCAGAGGTGGATGGGTCTGAATGAGGGGGGGAGATGCTGCTGGGTGGACAGTGCTGCCGTCAGTGATGACTCTATGGTAGCCACACTCCGACATAGATCAGACATAGCAGATGACATACCCTCCATGAACGACAACAATTGTGTCATTATTCGTGTATGTTCATGGAGGACAGTCAACATGGATGTCTGACCTACTAGAATCTGCCGGAGTAGGTCCACAGACTCAGCACTGAGGGTAGCAGGGGAGACAGGGGCAGGGGCTGCGGTGCCGGGGACAAAGGAAACACGAAGGCCAACACGGACCTTAGGGACCCTAACAACTGGGAGGGTGGAGATGGTAGTGGAGGAGGAGGGGACAGCCAAAGATATTGAAGAATGGCATAACTGCATATTCCCCCTCCTCCGGAGAGTCTGATTCCGAGCCGTCCGCATGGTAGGAGGTGTCGTGCACATGAGGGACGGCCGTCTAACTCTCCTCACCCTCCGTGTCACTGCCTCCCTCTGACTCCTCAAAGCAGGTGGCACTGTCGCTGGGTCCCTCTGCCTGGTCCACGCCTGTGTCTCCTCCAGATTGTGATGATGATGATGTTGGCAAGGAGAAGAAGAAAAACATATCAGTCACCTGCACACATCAGACATATCATATACAAATCATTTGGGCACATTTCTAAACATGGCATGCATAATGAGTCACATGCCACTGAACTCTGCACAATGCTAAGTCTAGTCTTGAGCAATTGTAAGAGACACAACGCAAAATGTATAGTAGGATACAAGTAACAGGCAAGGCAAAAACTTGTATGAGAGACACAATGATGAGCCACTGCCTGATAACAGGATAGCTGATGATGAATCACAGTTCATTTGCCCATTCTGCCACCCAAATCCAGACCTGGTCATGTTTGATTTGCTTTCACCCTGTGCCACATGGGAAAAGTCCAGGCCAAAGTGCCATGTGATGCCATCCTGGGACCTGAACCTATTGTTCCATCTCACACTGCCATCACTGCTGTCTACACCCAAACTCACATTGTGTGGCTCACCATCAATATTAGTTACAAAGAACATGCCACATAATTTGAAAATATGCACACACGCACTGCCCAGTGTGAGTATGCACAAGCCAAAGTTAGTGCACATGTACAGTGATTCGATTCGATTAGCTTTATTCGATTTTAGTAAAAAAAATCATAAAAGCAACAACAATACATAAAAATACACCAATACATTAATACATTTCATTTCATAAAAAGAATTTAGATGAGTTTAAAAATAAATTAAATCAATAGAATGAATCGGCTAATCAGTATACAAACTGGAGCGTGAACAAGTTGATAAAGCATGAAAAGTGGCCACTCAATACAAGACCAAATCTTGCCGTCTGGTAATTACTCTATGTTGTCTAACATTATGACGGGACATATAGTGTTCTGGGGTAAAATTCACTTAAAGTCCAAACTGATATGGGACCATCCGCTATTTGTGGCTGCCAGGATTGCAGGTATGGTACAACATCTTTATTTCTAAACTTTACAAGTACCAAGTTGCCCGCAGTGTTTTTTACAAGAGGTACTAACCAGCCCACCCTTCGGACACTTAATATAGTCCCGTCTAAATTGGAGGGCAGAGGTCTATTTTTGGTGAGCCAGTACACTACCTTATTCCTTAAGTCCTGCTGTCTCTCAAGTTTTCCCTTTGGGAGTTCAGGTATTCCTGAGAGGACACACACAATGGGAGCTGCCTCTGGTGGCAGATGTAGGTGGTTAGTTTTGTGAGGTAATGTGTCATGACTAGACACTATTCTTTTATGAGATGACTTGTCTTTGTTCTGCCCAGCCCTAAGGTAAAAAGATTATGGTGGCATAGCGGCTTTTGGGATATTGACAGTTTTCATATGTGGGGCAGCTGGTTGTATACTGGAAATCTTACTTTGTATGGTGGAGATTGGCGTATCTATAGGGGCAAGATTCTGTGATTGTACGAGTCCTCCCATAGTTTTAGTAACGATTGACTTAACTTTTAAAGCTTCCTCGACTCCCCTGAGCCTGTCCTCTAGGCTAGTCATTTTATCAATCAGCGGAGTTATGATTGACTTCATCATGGTTTCGAGCTCCAACAATAAGGGGGCCTGTGTGGGTGTTTTTGGAGTCGCAGTACTAAGAGTATTGCGTAAAGGTGCATTACGATATGTTTTTTTGTAATTTGGCCTGACTGCCCGTATGTTTAGCCTCATCTCTCTTCCTTTTAGCAGAGTGCACCTGGTTGGGGATTACCGATAGAGAGTTTGCTGTTGGTTGTATTATGTGGGGCGTTACCTGTGGAATGGGAGTTGATTGGGAAGAGCAGCTAGACCCATGTTTAGGCATAGAAATTAGGGAAATTGGAGCTTTTTCTGGAACCAAGGCGACGTAAGAGGATTTGCACAATTGATTAAGTTCATCCATTAATGATATTGCCGGGGCTATGTTAGCAATCTGAGGCGGAGAACCCAGAGTGAAAGAGCTGTGTAGAACTGGGGATCGTTCTATTTTATCTAGATCACTTGCAATGGGCAGTATAACACGCTTAAGGTACAAATCCATTGTTCCCCTATGCAGGTCACCCTGGGAGGAGAGGTTTCTTAGGTCCGCTTTGCAAGTCATAGTATAGCGGCTATCACCAATAACGAAGTGTTGTACTACGGCAATAACGTGAACCTTGGAAGGGGCCTATTAGAAGGACCGGGAGTAGACAATGGGGAACAGTACCTTTGATCAATGTTCCTGGAGTATTAGCATCAGAACTAAGGGGGGTGACCCGACCCGGCCTCCTCTGGCCTTTGATGGCCGCAGATGGCCCCGCCCTTCTCCCGGGCTTCTCCTGCGCGCTCCCTGGCCCAATGGTCAAACTTAAAACGTCGTAGGGGGGGCGGTGCCTGAGCCCTGCTGCAGGTGTGGGCTCAGGGTGACTCCTCGGAGGTGTAGTCCGTGTAACATTAGATGCGCGTGAACCTTGCGCAGCGTCCCAGGCCCCTCGGGAAAAGAAGACACACGATCCGTGCTGGATAACAGAGAGGAGGGAGAGCCAGCAGAAATGCTCCCTCTTGCAGCAAACAGCCCACTTCCTAACCTCCGCGCTGCGGCACCCGCGGAGTGGGTGCGGCGAGGTAATTTAAGGTGTCGTTGGGGGGGCGGTGCCTGAGCCCTGCTGCAGGTGTGGGCTCAGGGTGACTCCTGGGAGGTGTAGTCCGTGTAACATTAGATGCGCGTGAACCTTGCGCAGCGTCCCAGGCCCCTCGGGAAAAGAAGACACACGATCCGTGCCGGATAACAGAGAGGAGGGAGAGCCAGCAGAAATGCTCCCTCTTGCAGCAAACAGCCCACTTCCTAACCTCGGCGCTGCGGCACCCGCGGAGCGGGTGCGGCGAGGTAATTTAAGGTGTCGTTGGGGGGGCGGTGCCTGAGCCCTGCTGCAGGTGTGGGCTCAGGGTGACTCCTGGGAGGTGTAGTCCGTGTAACATTAGATGCGCGTGAACCTTGCGCAGCGTCCCAGGCCCCTCGGGAAAAGAAGACACACGATCCGTGCCGGATAACAGAGAGGAGGGAGAGCCAGCAGAAATGCTCCCTGTTAGAGAGACGGTCCCAGGGGAGACAGAAGATGTCTGACTGCCCACCCCGAGACCCAACTCTCTGTATGGGATAGGCCGAGCGTCGTAGGGAGGCCTCCTTGGCGAGGCTCCTCTCCTACAATCGTAACAACGGAGCAATCACACTACCACAGACGGACACCACACGAAGGGATACTCTCAAGAATCTTTATATAAGCAATGAAGGCAAGTTCTCGTAGTAGCATAACACTGGGATCGAGGGATCCGTAAAGTCTTGGTTTCGGGAATAAGGGGGTAGTGGGACAGTCTTAGTACCACCTGGTGCGGGGATAGTTCAAGGGGTCGGGCCGCGACAGCGTCAGCAGGGCCTTGAGATAGTTCAGCGTGATCAGGCCGCGACAGCGTCAGCAGGGCCTCGAAGGTGGTTCAGCTCGGTCAGGCCGCGACAGCGTCAGCAGGGCCTCGAAGGTGGTTCAGCTCGGTCAGGCCGCGACAGCGTCAGCAGGGCCTCGAAGGTGTTTCAGCTCGGTCAGGCCGCGACAGCGTCAGCAGGGCCTCGAAGGTGTTTCAGCTTGGTCAGGCCGCGACAGCGTCAGCAGGGCCTCAAAGGTGTTTCAGCTTGGTCAGGCCGCGACAGCGTCAGCAGGGCCTCGAAGGTTCCAGGGGCAAGAGTTCGGATCAGGATCAGCCGCGACGAGGTCAGCAGGGCTTCGACTCCAAGATACAACTGGAGTCCTAATCCAGGGCTGGCCCAGATATAGGACTGGAGGCCTTTGATGTCCGGACCCTCGCGCCTGGGGGTCAGAGGGGCCGGGATGAAGGTGTCCAGACACCCAGCAGGGGGGTGGAGCCCGCGCCCAGGGAGTCTGGAGAGCGATCGATACCAGGCATCCGGGGACGGCTGGAGGGCCATCGAAACTCCCCTCCTCCGGGATCCGCCAAGTGGCTACTCTACCACCTGGGAGGATCTTGGTGCCTCGATGTCGGGGCTGCACTGGGGCCGGGGCCAGGGGCGGCTGCGGCCACGTGCTCGGGACGTGAGAGGCCCAAGATGGAGTTGGGCTGGAAATGGCGGCCTGGCATGGTCGCCGGACCGGCGGGGTTGGTGAGAGCAGGGTCCGCCGGGGTCCCAGGGGGGAGAGCCGTAGGTTGCCAGGGGGGCTGGTCTCATCGAGGGTTCATTGAGGGTGGTGTCCGGAGGGGCGACAATGTGTCGATGGAGGGCCGATGTCGTCCTGGGCCCGCCATGCGGGAGGGGTAGCACCACGCCACGCGGCCGGGTCCAACACACGTCCCCTCCAGCTGAAGGCGGGGTGAGTCACCCATCTTCTTGGGGATTCTCTTCGTCGAGGCGGAAGAAGCGGGACAGGCCATCAGCGTTGGCGTGGTCATTGCCAGGGCGGTGTTCCACAGTGAAGTCCATCCCCTGCAGGGAGATAGACCATCGCAGCAGCTTCGGGTTCTCGCCACGCATCTGCATCAGCCACCGCAGGGGCCGGTGGTCAGTCTGGACCCGGAAGTGGGTGCCGAAGAGGTAGGGCCTGAGTTTCTTAAAGCCCACACGACGGCGAAGGCCTCTCTCTCGATGGTGCTCCATCGCTGCTCTCGGGCCAGCAGCCGCCGGCTGAAGAAGGCCACAGGATGGTCAATCCCCTCGGGGTCCATTTGAGATAGGACCGCCCAATGCCGTGTTCTGAGGCATCGGTCTGGACTACAAACTCCCGGCTGTAGTCAGGGGCATGTAGCACAGGAGCGGTACACATGGCTGTTTTCAGAGTCTCGAAGGCCACCTGACACGCGGGGGTCCATGGTACCTTCTGTGGGCGGTTTTTAGATGTCAATTCCGTGAGGGGCCCCACAATGATCCCATAGTTTTTGATGAAGCGCCGATAATATCCGGTGAGCCCCAGGAAGGCTCGGACTGCGGTCTGGGTGACCGGGGGCTCCCAGGCCATGATGGCGTCAATCTTGGGTCGGAGGGGAGCCACGTGGCCGCTTCCCACTTGGTGTCCCAGGTAGGTCACGGACCCTTGACCTATCTGGCACTTGCTGGCTTTCACAGTTAATCCGGCCCGTCGGAGGGCTGTCAGGACCTCCCAGAGGTGCCGCAGGTGCTCGGCCCAGTGGCGGCTGTACACCGCGATATCGTCCAGGTAGGCGGCACTGAACTCTTCTAGCCCCGCCAGCACTTTATTCACCAGTCTCTGGAACGTTGCCGGGGCGTTTTTCATCCCGAAGGGCATTACTTTGAAATGGAAGTGGCCTTCGGGGGTTGAGAAGGCCGATCGCTCCTGGGCACCAGGGGTGAGGCCGATCTGCCAGTATCCGGCTGTGAGGTCGAAGGTACTGAGGTACTGGGCGGCCCCGAGGCGGTCGATTAGCTCATCGGCCCAGGGAATGGGATGGGCGTCGGTCCTGGTGACGGCATTCAATCCCCGGTAGTCGACACAAAACCTGAGTTCGGGAGGGGCGCCGGGTGCGGCGGCTTTGGGGACCAGGACAACTGGGCTGGCCCAGGGACTGTCAGAGGGTTCGACCACCCCCAGGGCCAGCATCTTGGTAACTTCTGTCTGGATGCAGGCCCGAACTCGGTCGGGAACCCGGTAGGCCCGATGTCGCACTGGCTGGTTGTCCCCGGTGTCGACATCGTGGACACACCACTGGGTGACCCCGGGAGTGAGTGAAAACAGGTCCGCAAATTGCCCCAGCAGCTTGCGGCAGTCCTGGTGCTGTTCGGGGGTCAGTGCGGAGGAGAGGCGTATTCCCTCGATGGAGCAGTCTTTTTCTGAGCACTTCAGGAGGTCAGGAAGGGGCTCGGAGTCGTCTTCGGCTCCATCATCCATCCATCATTCCCATCATTTTGAAATACCTTCTACCTTGGCTTCCCCGGCTAGCGCCACGAGACAGCAGGGCAGCAGCTATAGGGCACTTCATCGGGTGTCCCCAGATATGCTCACACATGCTCTGGATGATCACCCTGTGGCTTGTACTGGAGACTTGGAGAAAGATCTGGAGAGCCTGCAATCCTGGCTTCTTGCCAGATTAAATGAGCTCGCTCCCTTACAGTCACCCAGGTCCGCTGCTCGACGGGTTTCTGCCCCCTGGTTTACGGAGGAATTAGCCCTTGCCCGTAGGCAATGTAAAGTGGTGGAGCGGGCTTGGAGAGTCCAGTATGAGCCCGAGGCCAAACAACGGTATAAAACCATGATGAAGTCATACCATGAACTAGTCCTTCAGAGCAAGAAACGGTATCTTGCCAAAAGGATTGATGATGCTGCCAATTCCTGCAAGGAGATTTTCTCAATCGTGCGCGAATTTACTAGCCCCCGGTCCATCTCCACTCAGGGTGTTCCAGCGGAGACCTGGGCTAACACTATTGCCAATTTCTTTACCACCAAAATTAGGCAAATCCAGGTTTCCTTTTCGCCGAGAGCCCCAGATGACGTGTCTGTGATGCCGATCGAGACAGCGTCTCTGTCTCCCTCAGGCCCAGCTCTGCTTGATTTTCCTCCCCTCTCGGTTGCCACATCTTTAGCCTTGATGAGGAACCTCAAGTCGGGCTCACCATTAGATCCGTGCCCGGCAAAATTCCTGGCAAAAATGGCAGATGCCATCAACCCCATAGCCAATCCCATTCTTAATTTATCCCTGAGCGAGGGCTTTCTGCCCCAGACCTGGAAGCAAGCCATGGTCATCCCTCTGATTAAGAAGCCCAATCTTGACCCAGAGGCACCCTCCAACTACAGGCCAATCTCGCTCCTTCCAGCACTGACCAAGATCTTGGAGAAACACGTGCACAGCGTGCTTTCCAACTTCCTGGAGTCCAATGATGTACTTCATGAATCCCAATCGGGCTTTCGGTCCAACTTAAGTACCGAGACGGCGCTCTTGGAAGTCTCGGAGATCGTAAAAGAGGTGCTGGACATGGGAGGCAGGGTGATGTTAGTTATGCTAGACCTGTCGGCGGCGTTTGACACCGTCCCCCATGAGGATCTCCTCACCAGGCTCCGTGACATCGGGCTAGGGGGGACGGTGCTCAACTGGTTTTCTTCCTTTCTGGCCAACCGCCGCCAGACGGTCTGGGTCCCACCCGGATCCGCCGAGATGCCGCCATTGGGAGTCGGAGTGCCTCAGGGCTCTATTTTGAGCCCCACTCTATTTAACATCCTTATGACCCCTCTGGCGACATTGGCGGAGTCCTATGGGGCCCGGATCGTCTCTTATGCTGACGACACTCAGCTCCTTTTCACCTGTCGCAAGAGCGAAGAGTTCGATGGAGAAAGGATCCGTGAGTGCCTTGGGGCTGTTTTTAGCTGGTTTTCACATAACAGCCTTAAGTGCAACTCGGACAAATCCGAAATACTATTCTTCGGATGTCCATCAGAACCAGATTGGCAAGGATGGTGGCCTGCCGACATGTTCCCTCCCACACAGTCCTCTAAGTGGGCCAAGAACCTGGGAGTTAAAATTGACAACGAGTTTTCGCTCAAATCCCAGGTTTCCACTCTTACGGGAACATGCTTTGGGATTCTCAGAATGTTGCGCAAGTTTTTTCCCCTTCTTTCGGAGCAACATCGGAGGATCACTGTTCAGGCCCTTATAGGGTCCAGATTGGACTATGCCAATGTCCTATATCTGGGCTTGCCTGAATATCTCCTCCAACGTCTGCAGGTCACCCAGAACGCTGCTGCGCGTGCCATTTTTGGCCTTCATCGCCGCACTAGCGCCTCTAATCTCCTTGTATCCCTCCACTGGCTTCCGGTGCGGAAGAGGATACTGTTTAAGGCCATGACTCTTGCCCACAAGGCCTTGCATGGCAATGGCGCCAAGTATCTCCAGAGGAGGCTGGATTTCTATCGACCTGCACGTTCCCTCAGGTCAGAAGCCTTGGCTTTGGCTCGGGTACCACGCATTAAAAAGGCTCGGCTAGGCGGCCGGTCTTTTAGCTTCCTTGCTCCTCAGCTATGGAACTCGTTACCGTTGTCCCTGCGAAACACCTCAAATCTGCTTGTCTTCAGGAAAGACTTGAAAACCTGGTTGTTTGCTGGATAATTCTTCCCCTTCTTTGGGCCCCGTTCTGTTACTGTTATGTTTCTTGCTCTTTTCCATGGTCTGGAGCTCAAAGCGCCGGGACACTCCTTTGGAGTAGCCGTTGCGCTATAAAAGTCCCATTTTAACATAACATAACATAACATCATCCGTAGCCAACAACAGGCTCAGCTCCGTGTGGGCAAAGTGAGGCTTGAGCCGGTTGGCGTGCAGAACCCGGAGGGGGTTCCTGGGGGACTCCATGTCCACCAGGTAGGTGACGGGGCTCTTGCGCTCCACCACTCTGAAGAGCCCCGTCCATTTGTCCTGGAGGGCACAAGGTTCGACCGGGGACATGACCCAGACCTGCTGGCCCGGCTCGAACTCGATGGACGAGGCGTTCTGATCATACCAGCGTTTCATCTCCTCCTGGCTGGCCTCAAGGTTGGCCTCGGCAAGTTCCCTGAACTTCCGAGTCTGGTTGCGGAGGGTCAGGAGGTACCGGTAGACATCAGGTGGAGCATCTCGGACTGCCGTCCCCCAGCCTTCTTTAACCAGGCTGAGGGGACCTCGGACAGGGTGCCCGTACAAGAGTTCAAAGGGGCTGAACCCCAGGGATTTCTGTGGTACCTCCCGATAGGCGAACAGGAGGCAGGGCAGCAGGACGTCCCATTTGCGGCGGAGGGGCTCTTCTAGGCCTTGGATCATCCCCTTGAGTGTTCGGTTAAACCGCTCCACAAGTCCATTCCCTTGGGGGTGATACGGGGTGGTGAACTTATACGTGACCCCGCATTGTTGCCACAGGGACCGCATATACTTTGATATAAAGTTTGTGCCCCGATCACTCACGACCTCTCGGGGAAACCCCACTCTGGAGAAGATCTCCATCAGCGCTCGGCCTACTACGGGAGCCGTTATTGTTCGGAGGGGGATGGCTTCGGGATAGCAGGTGGCATGGTCCACCAGGACGAGGATGAAGCGATGCCCTTGCGATGTTCGGGGGTTCAGGGGCCCCACGATGTCGATCCCCACTCGCTCGAAGGGGGTGGTCACTACTCAAAAAGGTTGGAGCGGGGCCTTCACCTTCCCCCCGCTCTTTCCGCTGGCTTGACAGGTCGGGCAGGTGCGGCAGTGGTGGTGCACATCATTGCGCATTTTCGGCCAGTAGAAATGGGTCACCAGGCGGCTGTAAGTTTTGTCCTGCCCCAGGTGCCCGGTGAGGGGCACGTCGTGTGCCAGGTTCAGGAGGAAGTCTCGGAATCGTAGGGGGACCACCAACACTCGGCTGGCCCCCAGTTCGGCAATTTTCTGTTCGCTGTACAGGAGGCCGTGGTCCCAGTAGACCCAGTGGGACCCCGAGGTGTCCCCGGCAGCTTGGGTTGCTGCTTGCTGCCAGGTCCCCTCGAGGGAGGGGCAGGCCTTCTGCTCCTGCCGGAATTGTTCTCGGGTGGGGCCACCCTCTTGGCACCACTGGGCTAGTTCGGGGATGTCGCTGAGTTCGGTGCTGTCTTCGCAGTCGGGCTCCGATGGCCTGGGCTCGGGGTCGGATTCTTCATTGACGGCGGGTGGTGGTGGCGCGGGCCACTCCGGCTCTTCGGTCGGGGCGGCCTCGGTCGCCGCCGGGGCTCGGGCTGCCATAGATCGGGTCGTCGCGCAGACCCACTCTGGTAGTCCCATCATTCCTAGATGTTCTCTCCGCTCGACTTGGGCCCAGGGAGAGCTCTCGAGGCCGTTTCCGAGGAGGCAGTCCACGGGGGCGTCGTCCCGGACGGTCACCTTGAGGGTGCCCGACACCCCCCCCACTCGAAGGGAATTCGGGCCATCTGACACAGGGTTTCTGTCACGGTTAGCAGCCGAGAGGTAAACCCAAAGAGAGAACACACAAGCCACTAACCTGAAGTGTCTAGCCAGCGGGGACCACAGAGTGAAGACAGTCTTCCCAGTTCCTAATAGCACAAACCCTCCCTGTGTGAGTGTACACACCAGGGACAGATAGTACTCCAGAAAAAGGGAAGGGAAAAGCAAGACAGGAAGGTTGTTGAGAAGACGCCCCTCTAAGTCTGATCAAAGGTCTAGGAGGTCTTCCGATGCACAACAGTTCTAGAAAAACACAATACACACTGATTAGATATTATGTTATATAACTCTCTATACTGTATGAGGAGGTAAGGTCATCACTTACTGAATTCCCACAATATGTCAGCTTGAATAAAGTAAGGTTTCTAGCGTGGGTCTCAAGGTTCAGTAGCCGTTCCGCCACCGCCCAACCATGAAATAAAGTAATATTTCTAGCGTGGGTCTCAAAAGGTCTGTAGCCGTTCCGCCACGGCCCAACCATGAAATAATGCAGGTTTGGATAACACACCCCCCAGGTAGTTTTGTCACTCCTGGAGAGCAAGGAACGAACAGTTCCAAAAGTAAAGGAAGTCAAAATGATCGGTTCCACAGGGTCAAAGTAAAAAGGATTCAGTAAGTTTGCAATACTAATCAAGCACGGCTGTGCTAACTGTACGAGGTCCTACCTCTACAGCTGGGATAGCGGCGTCCTCAGCGGGAAGGAAAGCGTCCGCTCTCACCCATCCTCGGCGTCCTCAGCGGGAAGGAAAGCGTCCGCTCGCACCCATCCGCGGCGTCCTCAGCGGGAAGGAAAGCGTCCGCTCGCACCCATCCGCGGCGTCCTCAGCGGGAAGGAAAGCGTCCGCTCGCACCAACACTCGAGAGAAGAGATTAACACAGCTTCAAACAACCGGAAGGATTGACAAGCACCCGTTTACCTCTGGGAAACACTTTTATGGCTGCACGGGAGGAGAGTTCCGGTTTGCCTAGACCCTGGGCATTCTGGGTGTTGTAGTGCCGCAGCGGTCTCTATCTTTTCGCGCCCTGTACATGCATTTTCCAGTAATCGCTACAGTTTCGGAGTTGTCGGCGGTCCTCACGGGGCATCGCACATTTGGTATGATCTGTTCGGGGGTCACCAGGTGGCAGCGGACGGCCGTCACGCTGGCTCCCGTGTCTCGGAGTGCTTCGGTCCGTCGTCCATTAATGTGGACCCACTGACGGTATTTTCGGGTGTTGCTCGGTAGCGGGGCCCGGGGGACCATGTCTCTGTCGCCCAGACAGGCTAGGGCCATGGCGGCCGGCTCCCACTCAGTCTGATCCTCATTGTAGGCCTCTTCGTCTTCTTCTTCTCCTTCCCCCAGGGCTGCGGCGGCGAACTGGCGGGTCGGAGGCCCGGTGGTGCCGGGACGCTGGTTCATGGGGCAGAGGGGGTCACTGGCATAGTGACCGGGCCGCTGGCATCTGTGGCAAGTAATGTTCGGGCGGGGCCCCGGCCGTGCTGGAGGGGGCCCCCTTCTGGTCAGGGATGGCGAAGTGTTATTCTGGGGGGCCCCTCGAGGCGGGCTCCGGGCCGAGCCCGGCGGGAAGTCTCGGCTCCTGTTCAGCCCTCCTCCTCCGCTGCCACGCTGGCGGGGTGCCCCTGGCCGTTCCGTCCTGTTTCTCCTATCGGGGTCCGGGGGACCCGGGTGCTCACCCATCGATCGGCCTCGACGGCGAGTTTCCGGGGCTCGGTCAGCTTGCTGTCGAGTAGATGCTGTCTGAGCTCGACAAAACAGTTGTTGGAGAGGTGCTCCCAAACGATGAGGTCGAACAGCTGTTCGTAGGTGGACACCTTGCTGCCCTTGATCCATCCTTCCAGGGCCCGGCTATAAAAGTTTACGTACTCCACCCACGTGGTACCGGGGATCTTTTTGCAGTCTCTGAACCTCTGTCGGTACATCTCGGCGGTGAGGCCATACCGGGTGAGCAGGGCGTCCTTCATGTGATCATAGGAGGACATCACGTCCTCGGCCAGCTCCAGCAGGGTGTCTCTTCCTTCGCTGACAAACCTCCCCCATAAGCCGGCACCCCAATCTTTTCGCGGGATGCGGTGTGCAGTCATGGCCACTTCGTATGCCTTGAACCATTGCTGGATATCGTCATTCTTGTAGTATTCCTTGACGATATCCTTGGGGATGTGGACCTTCGGGTCGGCAGGAGGTGGGGGGTCCCGGTTTACCGCGGCGCCAGCCTCTTCGCTCTTGGCTTTGATCTCTAGTTCTTTGAGGCCACGCTCGTGTTCATACGTGAGTTTTTTTTCTTCCAATTCTCTTTGCCTCCGCCTCTCCTCCAGATCTCCCTGTAATCGTAGTTGCTCAATGGCCATTTTCTTTTCGGCCAATTGGAGTTCCCCATCCAGCCGGAGTCGGGCGAGCTCTAGTTCGTGGACTCGATTTCTCTCTCGCTCCCGGGCGTCTTCGTGGGAGAGGCCCGGTTCTCTGTTGGCGGTGTTTTCTTTCACTGGGGCGATGACTGTACTCGGGGGTACTTCTAGGACAATGTCATCATGGGTTTGGGGTGGAGTCGCTCCGGTCTCCACCCATGTTTGCAGCGCTTCTTTAAAATCTTCTTTGGTGCTTAGTCCGGTGGTAGCGATACCCAAGGCTTTGCAAAATTGTTTGAGTTCTTTATGGGTGTACTCCTCTAATAGTTCTTTCTGGAATTCTGTGGTCGTTCCGGCTTCCTTAGTAGTCATCGTGGTTGTGGGTCTCTGTTAGTAGCGGCGAGTTGCTCGTTGTACGATTCGCGTGGTTCGGATCCCGTCGCTTGCCACCAATGTTGGAAAGGCGGTCCCAGGGGAGACAGAAGATGTCTGACTGCCCACCCCGAGACCCAACTCTCTGTATGGGATAGGCCGAGCGTCGTAGGGAGGCCTCCTTGGCGAGGCTCCTCTCCTACAATCGTAACAACGGAGCAATCACACTACCACAGACGGACACCACACGAAGGGATACTCTCAAGAATCTTTATATAAGCAATGTAGGCACGTTCTTGTAGTAGCATAACACTGGGATCGAGGGATCCGTAAAGTCTTGGTTTCGGGACTAAGGGGGTAGCGGGACAGTCTTAGTACCACCTGGTGCGGGGATAGTTCAAGGGGTCGGGCCGCGACAGCGTCAGCAGGGCCTTGAGATAGTTCAGCGTGATCAGGCCGCACAGCGTCAGCAGGGCCTCGAAGGTGGTTCAGCTCGGTCAGGCCGCGATAGCGTCAGCAGGGCCTCGAAGGTGGTTCAGCTCGGTCAGGCCGCGACAGCGTCAGCAGGGCCTCGAAGGTGTTTCAGCTCGGTCAGGCCGCGACAGCGTCAGCAGGGCCTCGAAGGTTCCAGGGGCAAGAGTTCGGATCAGGATCAGCCGCGACGAGGTCAGCAGGGCTTCGACTCCAAGATACAACTGAAGTCCTAATCCAGGGCTGGCCCAGATATAGGACTGGAGGCCTTTGATGTCCGGACCCTCGCGCCTGGGGGTCAGAGGGGCCGGGATGAAGGTGTCCAGACACCCAGCAGGGGGGTGGAGCCCGCGCCCAGGGAGGCTGGAGAGCGATCGATACCAGGCGTCCGGGGACGGCTGGAGGGCCATCGAAACTCCCCTCCTCCGGGATCCGCCAAGTGGCTACTCTACCACCTGGGAGGATCTTGGTGCCTCGATGTTGGGGCTGCGCTGGGGCCGGGGCCAGGGGCGGCTGCGGCCACATGCTCGGGACGTGAGAGGCCCAAGATGGAGTTGGGCTGGAAATGGCGGCCTGGCATGGTCGCCGGACCGGCGGGGTTGGTGAGATCAGGGTCCGCCGGGGTCCCAGGGAGGAGAGCCGTAGGTTGCCAGGGGGCTGCTCTCGTCGAGGGTTCGTTGAGGGTGGTGTCCGGAGGGGCGACAGCGTGTCGATGGAGGGCCGATGTCGTCCTGGGCCCGCCATGCGGGAGGGGTAGGACCACGCCACACGGCCGGGTCCAACACTCCCTCTTGCAGCAAACAGCCCACTTCCTAACCTCGGCGCTGCGGCACCCGCGGAGCGGGTGCGGCGAGGTAATTTAAGGTGTCGTTGGGGGGGCGGTGCCTGAGCCCTGCTGCAGGTGTGGGCTCAGGGTGACTCTTGGGAGGTGTAGTCCGTGTAACATTAGATGCGTGTGAACCTTGCGCAGCGTCCCAGGCCCCTCGGGAAAAGAAGACACACGATCCGTGCCGGATAACAGAGAGGAGGGAGAGCCAGCAGAAATGCTCCCTCTTGCAGCAAACAGCTCACTTCCTAACCTCGGCGCTGCAGTGTGCACCTGTAGCTAACACATGACAATTAGAAAGTGTACCATGGACAAAGGCCACTGAGGCAGATCGTGCACAAAACACATGTTGAGACTCAAGATCAGTGCCAAAATATGAAGAAGGCCAGACACAGTGCACATGTGGTGCTGCATGTAAGGTACCAACAGGTGTCACAGACCCCCCTCCAACATGATGATGTGCAAAGGAATATGCATACTAAGACATTGCACCATAGGAGTACATGTGAAAATCAATCAATAGGCAAAGCGCTGCTCAAATGTGGAGTAGGGCAAGGCATGTAAACAAGCATCTGCTGAAACTGGGCCATTCTTATGCCAAGTGCCTGTCTGACCACACCACTCCAACTGTGGGAGTGTTACCATGCCTCGGAGCACTGTAGGTAGCATGTGACACACATGACAACAAACAGACATGTACCTCCCCCCCTTCTTGCTGCTGTCCCTCCTGCAACTGCCTATGGAGGTCTGGGAACACCACTTTCAGGACCCGGAGCATGTGGGGGGTGAGGTGGCGGCTGCCGCCATGCCGGCGTGGAGCTTCCAGCTTGAGCTGTACCCTGGCGATGCGGCGGCTCCAGCACCAGATGTCCTGCCATCTCTTCCTGATGTTACTGTGCCTCCTGAGAGGCCCCCCCTCATTCCTGACAGCCCTGGTGATGTCCAGCCAGATGTCACCCTTCTCATAGGCAGATACCTGTCACGAATATAAAGTGAGACAACATCAGTACACCTGGTCCATGTCCCAAAGACACACACTTGCACCAAATAGACGATGCCAACAGGGCATAGGATGCTGACCACACTAGCATTATTGTACATGTGTATGTGGCCTGTGAGCAAACAACAAAGCACTACACGCCATAGAAAGGCTACAGATGCCATAAGGGGTGCAAAACAACTCTTTGAGAATGACACACACTGAGCAATATATGCTACATCATGGTGCACTGCAGCACGTGACATGCTGTCACACACCCCACTACACCAAATAACCATCTTCAGACCACACATGCACACCCTGGCACAGCTCATCTGCTAGTCATAGTCAACAGTGTATACAACATCACTTAGCACATGTCACACCTGCAAAAGATGTGACACAGGTCTCAAGCTAACTGTCCAAGTCATGCACACGGCGCAGCATACTTGTCTCATCACATGGGTATAGCTGCGGCATACGTCATGCACCAGTCTTGCAAAACATCAGAATCAACATTTGCCAGGTGACAAAGATCTATCACACTCTTCAATGTACATCACTTCAAAGCATGCTTTTGTACAACAGGCACACATGTCATGAACAAATCCATCTACAGTGAGTACATTTATCTGTCATTCGTGGGGGAACACTGCAAGAGCTCAGGAAAACTTTCAAAATTAACATGCAAGGTGTGGCACAGTAGAAAGTGTGATTCACATTGCAGTTAATGTCACCGTTAGCACAATGCAGAGGAGCAGTAAACACTATTACACCACATCATTAACTGCATGTGAGAGACCACACTCTACACACCGGCACTCACTCCAAACAACCTAGCATCTCTTAACAATACATACACTTGCTGTAGTGTCACACACACAACAGGTGCACAGCCCAAAGTAGTGCACACATCACTCACCTGCTCCTCTGGTCTCCCATACAGCTTGCTGTAGTTAGGCAGGAAGGCATCCAGCAGGGCCTTGTTCTCCCCCTCACTGAATGCAGGTGCCCTCTCCATGCTCAGCTAATCAGGGTCCAGAGGATACAGAGACAGCAGCTTTGTTGTCCACTCCAATGTTGTGCAGGCAAGTGCCCTTTCACAGCCACATGCTGCCTTATATCTGTGCTGCAGAGGGTCTGTGAGTCCAAGGAGTACTGTGTGATAGGCCAGAATAGTTTGCATCCTATGTTTCATCCAATCCCATGACACATAAGGCCATGACACACATTTGCATGGTTTGAAAACAGAGCCTGAGCTCAAAAACAACATTTGCAACATTGTATAGTTTAGGCAAACTGAATTTTCAAGAACACTCTCAAATCTCTGTTTCCTTGACAACCTGGATGCATTCTAACCATTCCACTGTTCCCCTAGATGTTCCCTATGTATTTTCTGGATTCCCCACACAAGTTCGGTGCGTTTGCCGTCGCAAATGCAACTCTTTCAATGGTGAAACGAGCCGTACACACGCACGTTCACTTGGGCTACGCATTGCTCACGTATAGCTACAATGCAATAGGGAAACGAGCCATACACACGCACGTTCAATCGGGGTACTGTGAGTATGACATGCTCAAGTGAATGCATGTGTAGGCTGCATTCATAAGCTCATTCATGTCAACATTGGGAGAGTGATACCAGGAAATCACATGGCAGGGATGTTTGTGTAGGCTCATATTGAGGATGTGGATGTCTATATTTGCATGGCATCCTTACATCAGCAGGCCCTATGTGTAGCAGACAGTGATACAGCACAGGGAATGTGATATTGTGGCACAGTGGATGTGGGAAGAGCTGGTCAGACATGTCATTAATCACGGTGCACATGTGTTCCACATACATTCAACACTTCTCACCTGAGTTACATCTAGAACATATTGTGATGCACATCAACACTGGTATGGCACAACATTCAGTACAGTCATCTGTCGCATGATGACAGCAACATGCCCAATGTCACAGATGTAAAATTGATGCCCAGCATGACCGTGTGTGACCACGTCATGTGTGTGCCATGTGCGAAATTGTGCATGCTGTTTGTATACTCTCAAGTTCATCTCCTGTAGTAGCATCTATGAAGGGTCTAGGCTGTGATGACAGGGTTACACATGTACGCACACCATGCCACTGTTGCAAATCATCCGCTCATGTGTGTGATGGTATTATAGACCATTTGTCCACAAATATACATATCTGCAGTCTGATAATGTACATGTTGTAGTTGTAGCAAATGCACACCTCAAGCACAATATGTCTGATATGTGCAAATGATGGCACATGTGATGTGGGTGTGTACATTGCTGTCAGCTGTCTGGATGTGTAGACAACCTCCTCATGCAGTTCACGTGCCGTGTGTCACTGACATGAAACATGGTCCTGCTCACTCAGACCAGCCCAGCAGATCATTTGTATGCATGTCATGTCCATTACACAGACAACAGGTCTATCAGTTATCATGGAGGAGTGGCAGGCAGCTGGCACATGTGTCCTCAATGTGTAGCCCACGCCAGACCCATAAATGATTAGATGCCTTGAATCAGTGTTGCATGTGCCATGTCCATTGTAATTGTCTTTGTCTGAAAGTTGTACCCTTTTTTTCCTTTATATGTTGTGCAGGGCATCCCCTCTGGCAAGGCCGTTGCCAGACTTGGAAGCCATGAGGGAACGTGATTGCATACGGCGTTACCGCTTCACACGTAAGTTGGTTCAGGACCTGACGGACAGGCTGGAAGCACATCTACAACCACGACACAGGTATCCAACTGCGCTGACACCCAAGGTAAAGGTGATGGCAGCACTACATTTCTTTGCCACAGGTACGTTCCAATTTACCATAGCTGATGTGGGGGGGATGTCCCAAACTATGTGCAGCAGGGTTTTAAGGGATGTATTGACTGCCATGTTGGTGCACATGGATGAATTCATAAAATTCCCTACTCCTGCACAGTTGACAGATGTCAAGGGGAAATTCTATGGCCTGGGACGCATGCCACATGTAATTGGTGCTATTGATGGAACACATGTTTCTCTGGTGCCACCACAGGCTCAGGAGCAAGCGTTCCGCAACAGGAAACATTACCACTCGATAAATGCCCTGGTGGTGTGTCTTGCCAACATGCTGATCTCCCATGTTTGTGCACGTTTTCCAGGATCTTGCCATGATGCATTCATCATGAGGCGTAGCAGGGTACCACAGATGATGCTGCAGCTGCGCAACCATCGTGCATGTCTTGTTGGTGGGTAAAGTCTGTTACTCATGTATGTCTGTATGTCATTATTTCCTCAACTGAATCACATTACACACTCACTTCAATGATGTCAATTTGCAGGAGACGCAGGATATCCAAACATGGCGTGGCTCATGACTCCGCTACGCAACCCCAGAACGGCTGCAGACCAGCGGTACAACAATGCTCATGGGCAGACCAGGCGGGTGATCGAGCGAACATTTGGACTCCTGAAGAGCCGGTTCAGGTGCCTGGACAAGACAGGCGGAGCCCTCCAATACACCCCACTCAAGGTGTGTGACATCTTCACCGTGTGCTGCATGTTACACAACATGGCAGTGGAGGAGGCCGTGCCACTCATCCTAGATCCTGATGAGCTGGAACATCCGCCTATGGAGGATGAAGGACTTGGCCAGGATGCCAGTGACGAGGAGGTTGAAGATGATATCCGGAGTCAGCTCATCCGCAACTTCTTTTCATGATGGTGAGTCCTAGGTGCATATTGTTCACGCATGTGCCATAGAGTTGAATGGGTAGCATGCTGTGTGTCCAGCTAACTGTATGCAATGTCACTTTGATGTTTGTTGTGCAGTGTCACACAGGTGCAGGTGTAATGTCACATCCATATGTGCTATGTGTGGACTTGGAATGTACAAGTGTAGTACAACCTTAGTCTATTTAACATGACCATGTCTGAATGAAATTATTATGTACTTGACCCCTTGTGTGCCTCTCATTCCCAGGTCGCCCTGTCTGTTGTCCGTTGGTGTCATCTTGGTCAGCCTGCTATTGCTCATGATGATAGCAACGTCAGCCAAATCAACGGACCATGCACGGACATGTGGAAATGTCAGTTTGGGTAAGGACTCATATAAGGCTTTTTTGCGTTGGTATGGTTTCAATTGTGTGGTACATGTTCATGCGCAAGTTGTTGGACCATGCGTACATGCTACAACATCAGGTTTCTGATTCCATGTAGCCCCACTCCCATGACAGGATAGTCACCCTATCTGACAGTCATCTGTCGTAGAGTTTTGACTCTGGTGAATGCATCAATGTGTTTAAACATTGACACTGAAACATTGCATATACCATGTTTGGACATTGTGTGGGAGATCACAACCACGGACTCTGTGGGGGATTGCAGCCTCACTGTGTGCAGCTGGATGTGTCTGTATCATCCCCTCAACCCTGTGGGCCAGTACACTTTGGTTTCCCAAAAACCATGTCGTGTAGGTGTGGGCCGGTGTATGTCCCTCATGTTAAGACAACTGTCGTGTGAGTCTGTTTACATCGATGCATTGCCCATTGTGCCAGTATGTCATGTCACTGTCATGTTGTTACCTCAGTGCAGGTTGAGAATACTGCTACGCTTGCTTTCACAGTGAGTTGAAGTTCACTTTCCATTCCCATGATGCCAGGTATGTTGGGCTGATGGCATTAGAATGGTGGGCTGAATCACATGTAAATTATTCCGTGCCACCAGTGGAGTGAGGTTAATCACATGATTCTCTGGTCCCGTGCAGCATCTCATGGTGACGGTAGGGTTATTTCTGTGGCCTAGCTCCTCATTACTTGCTGTTGACTTAATTTCCACCTGCTTGTCATGTTTAGCACAGTGAGGCTCATTTGCGAGAGCAACAGACTGGCTCCAGAGGGGCTTCATTGGATTTAGGCCAATATCTTCCTCATCATATGAGATGCTTACAGCTGTTGTGGGTGATGTCAAATTTGCCTTCATGGCCCTTACGGATACACAGGGCCAAAAACAGATATTTGACTTTGCGTAAGTAGCACTGCCATACAATTTGATGTCTTGTTTTGGGACATATCATCATACACTGTGACTTAGTTTTTGTCAACATGGATCTCATTGCATTGTAGCAGACTTGTGAACGTTACACAAGATTCTAATAGGTGACAAACTGGACTATATTTTATGTGTCTGTGTACATGCATCTGATCTTATGTCATAGCATTATGTGTGATCTCAAATAGGGTACTGTGGTTACACTTCACAGGTGTGACTGGTACAGTGTATCTCATGAGGTATTTGTTGAATCAGTGACATAAAAATGCAATCCTAATGCTTGTTTGCCTCTGTTTCAGATCTCCCTCCCTGCAGTTCCCATCCTCTCATTCCCTCGCCTGATCACCCTTTTGGTTCTGTCATTTGTACTCAGACCAAGAGGCTATTTGGAGGTGGAACCCTTTCAGCATCGCACCACTCTGATGATCAAAGGTAAGGACAGTCCCTGGCAGTCGTGTGGAGAATCTTCATGCAGCATTACAGGTGACATCATTGCATGACTGTTATTGTGTTCAGGGCAATGTCAATGGCCATGTACATTGGATAATGCTGCATGGCCTCCCAAGGAACTTCATCATGTTGTGTATGACGTGTGATTTCCACTGAACATTGTGCCTCCTTGCTGTCAATGCACATGTCTTTCTGATGTGCATGTATTCAATATGGCCTAATGTAAATGAAGAGTTCATATGTTGATACGTGTACAGTGACAACATGCATTGTGTTGGTAAAGACAAAAGTTCAATATTGTGCATGAGGTAGATGGCTGTGTCAGTGCTATTTACCTTGCTACCCACTATGTGCAGACTACACCAGCCGACGCTGTGTGTCCTGTGCCCCACTTAGCCCTAAGGGGCCTGATCCGGTGACCGTGATGTTTGGTGATTACTCTGCCATTTTGCTTGCAGTGACCCTGAGTCACCCAGACACATCCACAGCCACAATGCAGCACCGAGTGGCCAGATCCTGGACAGCACACACCTACAGGATACTCCTCCTTCCATCTATTTGTAGAGCATGCACCTGCCAGCCTACACACAGAGAACACCAGACATTTATCCACCTGGTATCATGATAGCTCAAACTCACCAATCATAGCTTCTCTGCCTGTGTGTGCAACACATACTGGCAAGACTATGCTGGCCCACGTGACAGTGTGTCTACGTACAACCAGGCAATGTGCATCGTACAGCACACACACCTTCCATCTGCACAATATTGTACTGTGTTACCTTGTCAACACCACAGTAGCACACCTCGCCTGCCTTACAGTAACGTGGCAGTACGCAACCTCAGCACACCACCTCAACATGGCCGTCACAGACTGTCAAATAGCCACCGGGAACACACACCAAAACCACGTCTCTTGGGTCTCGTGTGATGTGGCCGGTCTGGTGAAGAGATTTCTCAGACGTGGCAAGGTGTTCTGGATGCGTAGCACCCGTCACATGGGTTTGGTTGTTGTAGCTGCATAGGGGGTGGTCACGTGATCAGGTGAGCTTGTAGAGAGTGCAACAGGCCATTGCCCACAGTTTGTCCTGCCACCCTTGGCCTGTGCACCATTCATCACATCCACAGTACAGCTGCATGCTGATGATAGTTCTCATACATCAGGACACAGATGTTGGTACTCCCTACGTGGACACCTACATTTGAACCCTGATCTATACACCTACAAGTGACTCTCCTGTGCCTGTCTGTAATTGCAGTATTTCAAGCCAAACCCCCCTACAGCATTTAGTAACCATCACGGGTGTGTATTGCCATCCATGTATCTTGTTGTTAGTAATATTTGACCTATGTGTGTCCTCAACCGGAATGAGATCCAAATGTGTGGATGGATGTGGTTTGTTAAATCGTCTAGCATTTCATAAATTTCCACACACATATGTTTCAGACTCTGGGTACAAGATTACTACACCAATGCGTATGATGTTTCACAGATTTATTTGGGGATCTAGTGCAGGAAACGTGAGTAGGTGCTGTACAAAAATGGGGGAATCCAAAGTTCACAGCTGGAGATGAGATGCCTTACAGTTTCAGTCAACAGAGTCAAGGCCACAGTGCGTGGCATCATTGGGCAGCCTGTGACCAGCAAGTCCATGTGGGAGAGTCAGATAGGTGATGCTGTTGCATCCAAGGGCAATATGCAAGGCAGGTGTCCTGGGAGTTGTGCATGGCCCACTGCCTCTCAACGTCTTAGCCGTGGACGACCCACCTTCCTTGGGGGACCCTCACGTGCAAGCCTGTACGATGCATGGGATGCTCCGTCAGACAGTTCCTCCTCCTCCTCCTTCCCTGTGGCTGGTGTTGCACTTTGCTTTGAGGTCTGTGGCCTGGTGACACAGGGAGGGTGCTGCATGTTGCCAGTAATCTGACGGAGTGATTGGCTCATATCCCGATGCACCGTCAAGAGCTCAGCCAGTGCTGCCTCCACCCGTCCATGATGTCGTACTTGCCTGGCATGTTGCTCGGCCTGCTGTTGTTTAAGTTCGTTGAGGGCCTCCACTACCTGGCTGACCTCCCTGGTGTCCCGCCGGTATGCCTCCAGGATGGTACTCAGTTGAGCCATACCGGTGCCTGCAGCTTCCTGGCCAGAACCTCGCCTCCGCCTTGCGCCACTCCCATCACCCTGACCCACATGAGCACGGCCTGCGCTTGTGGGCATATCGGATCGACGGGACCCCCGAGTGTTGGCAGGGTGGATGTTGTCTGCCACCTCAAGGGTGCCCGCCTAAGGGTGTCCCTCATTTTAAGACTGGCTCTCTGGTGGATCATGGGCAGGGCTCTGACCTGTCTGCTGGGATGTGGTGGGAATGGGTCTGGTGGTTGGCACAGATGTATCTGATCCAGTTGCTGCAGGGGTTTGGGATCCAGAGTGGCCAGGTTGGTTGGGGTCATCCACGGTGTGTTGTGAGGCGTCGCTGTCGGTGGGGTCAGGGTCCTGCTGAGCCTGGAACTGGGATCCTTCTCCCCCTGGTTGGGGGTGGTTTCCACACATTGCCCTGTGGGTGTGAGAGACAGACACTGTTAATGCACTATCATGACATACATTTTTGTGTTCTCCATTGTCAGCATCACTGTTCAACCAGCTTTAGATTGTTGGCATTGTTCACTTGTGTATGTGTATGTAGTGTGATCCAATTAACAGGTGCTCAGGGGTATTAGCCATGTTCCATTTTCTTGAGAATGACTGACACAGCCATTGCTGTGGCTTGTGTTGCCGGCACGACACAGATAAAGCAGTGCTCGGTTTGATGCAATATTCACAATACAGTGTCAATCCTTATGCCAGTGTCAAGCATGCACAGGATTTGACAAGCACAACGCCAGACAATTGCGCACACAGGGTCCCACCCCCCGGCACTTGCCCCTTCATATGTAATCAGGTGTGCGGGCGGGGGGCCCTGGATGCCCCCGGCTCGGCCAATTGCTTCTGGGTCTAATGACGCACTTCCAGGTGGGAGGTGGCGGAGACCGGGGCCTATTTAGGTTCCGGTCACTGTAGCCCCGGTCTCTTTGTCCCCCTCCTACTCCTGAACGGCTGTGCTCGCTCATGGTGCGGCCCACACCCCATCCCTAGAAAGTGTAATTTAACTTTATCTTGTCCCTGTCCATGTGAGCAGCGGAGTGCGAGCGAGCGACGAGCCGGTACAGCTGAGTCCATGAACGAAGGAGGTGGCGGTGAGAAGCGCGGCGTGGCCGTCCTACTTGCAAGGTGAGGAGTTGTGTGTGCTGGGGGGCCAGTGGGCAGTCGTGGGGAGCAGGCAGGGTATTATTGGTAGGGTATCTGTTGGGTCCTTGGCAGCTGCTGGCGGGCCCCCGGGTGCGCTGATTCCTTGCGGAGCTAAGCGGCGAGTGTGGGAGGGGCTGGGCGCAGGCTGTGGGTGCGGAACAGCATTATTGCGGGGCAGCAGCGCTCGGACCTTTCAGAGTCTGTTTAGCGCGGTACACGCCGGAAGGGAACAGGCAGAGGTGCATAGGGCATATATTGCACGGGGCTGTTGAGAGAGGTTATTTTCAGTCATTTTGGTGCCAAGGGATGGTAACATAGCTTGATAAGCAGCTCAGTAACGCAATAGGTGCAAGGGCAGTGAATTACAGCGCTAGAAGAGCAGGAGGACAAAGCTATCATGCCAGCTAAGAAAGTGAGCCATAAGAGAAAAGATAAGGACCCTGAGATTGCCCAGCTCCTTAAGTTGGTGCTGGCAAAGCTGGGCAATAACAGTGACGGGAGTAGTGATGAGGAGACGATGACCCAGGAGGAACCAGTGCCAGGGGGTTTGGGGGACCGCCCACGCAGAGAGGGAGTACCACCCACAGCAGCCTTCCCCCCTTTGGTAAAGAAGCCTAAGGTACAACGCAAGGTGAAGGGGGGGCTAGTAGAAGGAAGGACAGAGCACAGGGACCAGGAGCTGGGAATGCGAGTCCAGTAGGTCCCATAACCCCCCCCCCCCCAAGTGGTAGGGCTGCCTCCCCCCCGGCACCGTTGCCAGAACAGGGGATTAGAGGGGGGAGCGCACCGGCGGTGTCAGTCCTTGCTGAGATTAGGGGAGCCCTAAGGGCATTAGCGCCAGTCCAGATAACAGTAGTGCAAACCAGCAGGAGTAATGGGGGGGATGCCATGTTGCTGTAAGAGACAGAGCCGAAATTTTGTGATTCAAAGCAGCTACTTTTGATAGGTGTTGCTGTACCATGAAGGCCAAACGATGCCAACCCCCCTGGACCTATACACCCACTTCTGGCTCAAGGCTTTAGAACATGGCACTTCTCCAGGACGCATCAGCCTGTCAATACCCATGTCCATGGTGCAAGTTTAGTGCATCCACAACGTTCATAAGATGGGTCAAGTGCATTGTGTGAGAGGCACAATGGACTTGAGAATCAGCACTGTGCATGTAAATTTTGTATGCGTAATCATATCAGTGATTATTTTGTTGTGACATGACAATTGTGACAGTGTTGCACTCCATTGCCTGTCCCCAGGGGATAAGTTTCTGTAAGGGGTGTGTGTGACAGGCCATGCTAGTTGTTTGAGTGTGATTTGCAAGTGTCCATCCATCGTGGTTTGGCTGTGCCCCCATGTAGAATGCTGCCATGATCATGGTTGTGGGTTCGTGCACAGGATGGCTGACCTTGTCCTGGTGTTTGTGTTTGCACTGGTCACAGGAGGGCCTTGTGCTGCCTACACCAGGGCCCATTGTCTGCTATCATGTGCGTAATTTCACACTCCCTGTGCATTGGGTATGGTGCTTGGGTGTGTACCTGGGACATATGGGATGAGGGCAGCCTCCTACCCTACAACTTCCACACTATCACCCTCCCCCTTACAAACACCCCCATACTGTTGGGCACTGCTGGGACACATATCCACCCCACCCCCATACCGTTGGGCACTGCTGGGACACATATCCACCCCACCCCCATACCAGTGGGCACTGCTGGGACACATATCCACCCCACCCCCATACCGTTGGGCACTGCTTGGACACATATCCACCCCACCCCCATACTGTTGGGCACTGCTGGGCACTGCTGGGACACATATCCACCCCACCCCCATACTGTTGGGCACTGCTGGGACATATATCCACCCCACCCCCATACGGTTGGTCACTGCTGGGACACATATCCACTCCACCCCCATACTGTTGGGCACTGCTGGGACTCATATCCACCCCACCCCATACTGTTGGTCACTGCTGGGACACATATCCACCCCACCCCCATACTGTTGGGCACTGCTGGGACTCATATCCACCCCACCCCCATACCGTTGGGCACTGCTGGGACACAGATCCACCCCACCCCATACCGTTGGGCACTGCTGGGAGTCCCCCCATATTACATGAATTAATTGTATACTCACCAGGCTCAACGGCTCCTTGTATAACATGGACTCCCACCGGTGGTAGCAGAGCCATGACTTTCTCCTCCCAGGGCTGGTATTGTGGAGGTCTGCGGGAACCACCACCTCCAGTGTGGTGTGCAGAGGCGTAGTCCTGGTCCATCTTCTTCTTGACCTTCCTCCGCAGATCATACCACCTGGCCTGACATTCCTGCCTGGTGCGCCTGATGGGTGCAACAGCATTGACCCGGTCTGCGATCCTCTCCCACAGGCGTGTTTTCTGAGCTATTCTGGTCTGTCTGACCAATGCGCCAAACAGCTGTGGCTCCACTCTGATGACTTCATCTGTAAGGACCTCCATCTCCTGGTTAGTGAACTTTGGATTCTTTTGTGTGGTCATGGTGTGTGGTGTATGTGATTGAGGGGGTGATGGTGTGTATGGATGGGGATGTGTGGGTCTGATTGTGAAGGGGGTGTTGTGGGTGTAGATGAGATAGGGTGTATGTGTGAAGGTGTGTAGCTGCAATTGTTGGTGTGATGTCTGTGTCTTAGCAAGAATAGGTATGTTGCAAAGGATGATGGGTTTTATGTGTGGACCCTTTTATTGGTCAATTTGTGGGTGGTGCTTATTTTGTATTGGTGGTGGGTGTGGTATATGGGGTGGGCGATACTTGGGCCCTCTGTTTGCATGTTTGTATGTGGCCTGGACATTGTTTCACAATGGTGTGTAGACAGGAGCCATGTTTTGTGTTGTTGTGCGACTCGTTTGCGGACTCCTTGTGCTGGTTTCGGGTTTCACGTGCGCTTTATAATTTTTATGTGTGCGGGTCGTATTTGTCGGTGCGTGTGACTTATACGGGCCGGGGGGGTCGTGTACGCTTGATGGGGGGGTGTGGGTCGTACTTGTAGGTGCGTGTGACTTATACGGGCCGTTGGCCGGTGGGAGGGTTTGTGTAGGCTTGATGGGGGGGGTGCGGGTCATACTTGTCGGTGCGTGTGACTTATACGGGCCATTGACCGGTGGGGGGGTTCATGTACGCTTGATAGTGGGTGTGCGGGTCGTATTTGTCGGTGCATGTGACTTATACGGGCCGGGGGGGTCGTATACGCTTGATGGGGGGGTGCGGGTCGTACTTGTCAGTGCGTGTGACTTATACGGGCCGGGGGGGGGTCGTGTACGCTTGATTGGGGGTTGCGGGTCGTACTTGTCGGTGCGTGTGACTTATACGGGCCGGGCGGGTCGTATACGCTTGATGGAGGGGTGCGGGTCATACTTGTCGGTGCGTGTGTCTTATACGGGCCGTTGGGGGGGTTCGTGTACGCTTGATGGGTGGGTGAGAGTCGTACTTGTTGGTGCGTGTAACTTATACGGGCCTGGGGGGGGGTTGTGTACGCTTGATGGGGGGTTGCGGGTTATACTTATCGGTACGTGTGACTTATACGGGCCGGGGGGGTCGTGTACGCTTGATGGGGGGGTGCGGGTCGTACTTGTAGGTGCGTGTGACTTATACGGGCCATTGGCCGGTGGGGGGGTTCGTGTACGCTTGATGGGGGAGTGCGGGTCGTACTTGTCGGTGCGTGTGACTTATACGGGCCATTGGCCGGTGGGGGGGTTCGTGTACGCTTGATGGGGGAGTGCGGGTCGTACTTGTCGGTGCGTGTGACTTATACGGGCCGTTGGCCGGTGGGGTGGTTCGTGTACGCTTGATGGGGGGGGGAGTCGTACTTGTAGGTGCGTGTGACTTATACGGGCCGTTGGCCGGTGGGGGGTTCGTGTATGCTTGATGGGGGGGTGCGGGTCGTACTTGTAGGTGTGTGTGACTTATGCGGGCCGTTGGCCGGTGGGGTGGTTCGTGTACACTTGATGGGGGGGAGTCGTACTTGTTGGTGCGTGTGACTTATACGGGCCATTGGCTGGTGGGGGGTTCATGTACGCTTGATGGGGGGGTGTGGGTCGTACTTGTAGGTGCGTGTGACTTATACGGGCCGTTGGCCGGTGGTGTGGTTCGTGTACGCTTGATGGGGTGGGGGCCGTACTTGTCGGTGCGTGTGACTTATACGGCCTGGTGATGGGGTTCGCGTACGCTTGATCGAAGGGTAAACGGTTCGTATATGTTGATGCGGCTTGCTGTGACGCGATATTTTCCGTACGAGCGCGACTACTTTGGTCCGTACAAATCGCGTACTGGGTTGCCGCAGTGTATCGTACTTGTCAGTTTGTAAGGCAGGTTTACGAATCGTACGGTTTGATTCCTGACGCTTATTCGTACGGGTCTCCGACTGCGGTTCATACGGATCCCTGAGAATCGTACGGAGAAAGACGGAGATGGATCGTACTTCGCAGTTCGGTGGGTATTTTCACATTCGTACGGAAGCGGCTACGAATACGATTCGTACGCCGGTATTTTTACCCGGATCGGAATCGACCCCAAAGTGTGAGGTTTTCCTAATTTCTCCACCTCCAAGTAAAAATGTTGAAGCCTTGAATAATTTGGGGCCACATTTCATCACAAAGGACTTGATGTGGTTTGTCTTTAGCCCTAAACTATTCATACAATTAGTAAAAGTGCCTAGCAGGAACTGGAGGCTATTGGCTGTTCAGGCAAATGTGAACAGCATCACCTGCGTAGAGCAACACAGGATTTTCTCGTGAATTGACCTTTGGAATATCTTTCCCAGCCCTTATCAAGAATTCGCCCAAGGAATTAATGTAGATTAGCAAAATAAATGGTGCCAAGATGCAAGCCTGTCTGACCCCAGTTACTGATGTAAAATCTTTGAAGGTCCCCACTATTAATCCTACTATAACGGACTCTGGCTGTAGTATGTGCAGGAAGCCTACAGAGCAGGGAAATAATTGCAATGTGAATACCTAGCTGAAACATTATTGACCATAACTTTGGAAGGTCCACAGTGTCGAAAGTGCATGTTAGGTCCACAAAGGCAAAATGAACACAGTTTTGTTTGCCTTTATATATTTTTGGACTATTATAAAGAGATATAATGACTGTTCAGCTGTTTTCAGACCTGGGCAAAATCCAAACTGTAGGTCCGAGAACCCCTGCGCCTCTATTGCCCAACTTTCTAGTTGGCTAAAATTACACTTCTTAGGATCTTAACTGTGCTATATAGGAGGGGAATTTGATGGTAGCAGTGAGGCTGACTCTTGTCTATTTTTTAAATATAGGGATGATGATAGCCTCCTGCCAGGTCTTGACCAAAGGGCCTACATTTACAATTCTTATGACACTTGTTATTAGGGGAGCCCAGGCCTGTAGGAGGGATTAATAAATATCCGAGGGGATTCTATAGGGTCCCACAGCTTTCCCAGAAGGGCGTCCCTCAATGGCTAGAGTTACATTAGAAACCTTAATTGATCTGTTTTATTCTAAGGTGGCATTCGGGTCACAAGTATCTGCGTTATCGGTATCTGCATTAAGGATTTGCTCTTTTGGGCCAAACATTTTGGAGAAGTGGGTCACCCAATATTTTCTAGGGATGACACATTCAACTTTCAGCGAGGCCTCACCTAGGAGATTCGGTGAGTTTACTACCTGCCAGAAGGCTCTGAAATCTTTCATCTTGCTTGCAGTTCTCACATTCTCCAAGGTATCTTCCCTTATTTCTACCTTTCTTCTTTGGGTCGCAACTTTGTAAGTTTTTCTGGCCTGAGCTACTCCTACCCGGTCTCCTGGTCGTTTGATCAAAGCCAGCTTTAGAAGTTTATGGGCTTTGGAACAAATACAGTTGAACCACCTTGGATTGTTACTGGTTTTTGCAGCACCTTTGGTTAGTCTAGCTGCCATATAATTATTTAGTGTAGTGTATGCCTTAATTCGTTCTACTAAATGTGCATCATCTTGCAAGACCTTGTCGATTTCTGATTGATTATGTGTGAATACATCTCTCTGGAAGGCTTAATTGTAGATTTTGTCTCATTTAATGCGTAGACCTTTTTTTACTGTATTCTATTTGATGTTTTTTTTTTCTCAATGTCCCTAGTTAGAGCTAACTTAAGTTCCAATATTAGCGGGTTATGATCAATTATGCATGAGGCCACAGCTTTGCAGGTCACAAGCAAAGGTAGTAATTCCTTGGAAATTAGTACATGATCAATAATGGAGTTCGAGCTCGATCCTATATATGTCGAGATCTTTGTCGAGCTCAACATACTACAATCTTGTGCAAATATAAGATTATTTGCAGAGGTCACTCTACTTAATAAGTCACCATAGGGGGTATGTCTAAAATGTGTGAGGGATTGATCAAATTCCTCACAAATTACTCCAATCGAGCCGACTCCATGAACTCACATTTCAATATTGAAGTCTACTGCTCAGGTCACAAAGCAAGGCGTCCTCTATGCCATCCACAACCTTAGTTTCTGAGGGGTCACATATGTTATAATAAAAGTTAACCCATATCAAATTAAAAGGTTTATGTAGAGTGCTCAAAAGTATATGATAGAAGAGTGTGACAGTCATTTCAAATACCGTGCAATCCACCAAGGACACAGAGATAAAAGTAGCCAGACCCCACTATAGCCCGACCTGACTTTGAGAGGATTGCTGAAACATGGTGGGTAACAAACCCCTTTATATGTGGCGGGTCAAATAACTATGCTTCTTGGCAACAAATCTTTGATAAAGTCTGCCACATTCCATGAAATTAGGCCCAAGGACCCAGCCTGTAATAGTGAAACATTAGTCATCCATTAATTAAATGTGGCAGGCTTGGTTATGCGTTTCTTTGACTGGGGTTGTCATGTGGGGTAGTCAATCTAATTGCTTCAGCAGGGACAAAACGTCAAACCTGTTAGATAGAGGCACTGGACAGTTGGGGTGATGGCGATGGCTTGCAGTTTTACTTCTTACAGTACCAAGCTGAAGATTGTTGTGGCCTTAACCAGTGACCGTGGGGCCCCATGAGGGTATAAAAAGCTCAGTGGGTGGGCTCCAATGCCCTCCAGAAAAGTAGCATTTTGAAAAAGGGAATGTAGTAGAGCCCAGACTAGACATGGTCTTCTGAGATTGATTATTACACAGCCACTTTGTAAGCTTTTGGGAAGTGGGCCAACCTAGGAGACCTTCCTCGTGGTGATAATGTCTTTTGAGAGGTCACAGGACCATCCACAATACTTTTGCATCCAATGTGGTACTTTATTTAATAGGGAGGCATGTGATTCAGCGTGTAGATGTTCTATTTTAGGGACATTTTCCAGCAAAAGTATATACGGAGCACTCCCCCGTGGAATATGGGGTTGAAAATCATTTGATTTGGCTCATTCCAGGGTCCCTTGTTCAGAGTCCTTGTCTCCTTATCATATAGGCCTCTCAAGGCTGGGGGTGGCTCTCTTGTCTTATTTGAAATCAACAATCCAAGCATAGTGGGGTTAGAGTTGTTACAACTGCAGGGATCCTTGAAGAGTTTATTGCCCCAGAATCCCCTCCAGCAGGGTGGGCTTGCATGGGATTATGCGAAGTGGTATAAACTGGGATAGGTAAGAGGTTGTCTTGATCGCACAGCGGCTCTCTAATCCTGCTCCAGATGTTGGTGGTACAAGCCTCAGAATGGGGACGGCAAGAGGAACTGTCGGAACATGGACAGTAGTACTATCTCCCTTAAGCAGCCCCATTTGAGTAAGCTCCTTGAGCTTCATCTCAGTGACAGCGAGACACTACAAAATGTGGTTCAGCTTTATCTCCAGGGCAGCAATTACAATATTGTAAAAAGAGTCCAGTGTGGTACCAATCTTGCCCTTTTCACTCACTGAAGAATCTTTCTTCTGAGGAGTCTGGCTGAGAATAACCTATGGGGATTTGAATTTACTAGTAATCTCCTGTCTCTTGCTTTTCTCTGCCACACTCTGTTCTATGGGGGTGACCACCATGACTTCTGGCTCCAGGGGAATCTCATGCAAATGGGGCCAGAGTAGTGTAGGGGGGTCTCATAGGTGGGCTGATCCTGTTCAAAGCCTTCTTGTTCTTTGTTTAATTAGGGTGAAGCTCCTGGCCCTATGTCTGAGTTTATGGGGCTGGACAGACGCTCTCCTGGTGAATCGCTAGGGGGTAGTTTGGGAAGAACAGGCGAGGCTGCGTTATGTCAACACAATTTCTTTTCTAATGGTGTCTACTGCACGTGTCAAGAATGGTAAACAGCGTTTACAACGCAACTTTTACCACGCACTACCTTTACCACGCAACTTTTACAACGCAATTTGTTACAGCGAATTGCGCTGGGGGGCGCTGTAGGATAGGTAATAGTTTAATATACTATCCAACAGCGTCCACGGGGACTGGAGTTGGAATAGTAAATTAAACTATTCACTATCCAGCGCCCCCCAACGCAAGTCGTTGTAACGACTTGCGTTGTAAAACCTGCGTTGTAAAGGCATGCGTGGAAAAAGCATGCGTTGTAACGACATACATCTGTCAAGAATGCGTCCATGGTTGTAGTGGTGGAGCTGTTAGGGCAGGTGCTTGAGTTTTGAGTTTCCCCATTTCAATTAAGCATATAATAAGGTTCAAGTATTATCATGATGCCTGCAAGTGAGATAAATATTCGGATTGCTTTAAAGGAGAATGAGAAGTCTGGGTGATCGGGGATACTTCCTAGTTCCATTATAGGCACAAGACCCCACCCACACCACAGCAGAATAGGCATGCATGAATAAATACACAACACAACTTTTGTTTGGAGAAAATATTGCTGCAGGTTTATTCCATACAAAAGTATGCAAATACGGTGAGTTATCTTACGGGCGATCCAAGGGCAGGCAGCTGTACCAACCTATGCTGCCCTGCCCCCCTGATGAGCCAAGCACTGTGGAAAACCCAATCAGCGCTACCCGTATAGGGGTGATCCCCTTACTGGATCACGTGACACATTGGTCCCTTATTGCTCACACCCCTTTCAGGGCGGAGCGTAGCAAGGCAAGCTTGCTCAGGCCCACAACCCCCCCGAAGGACTAACGGGGCACTAATGTTATTGTTCCAGGACCCTCCCATGAGGCTCCTGGGATTTGGATCTGGCACCCCTATTGTGCTCTTGCAGAGGTATGCTTCTGTACCCAAGCTATTTCCAGATCGCCCTGTAACTCCGCCTGCAAAGACAAAGAAAACATTACAACGTCCTCTTCAGTTCGCCTGCCTGTCCCATGCCGGGTAAGCGGTAGGGTGGGAGACGGCATGCCAGGCATTAAAGAGGACCCAAAATGGAGGGGGGAGGCCTAAATACCCTCCCCACCCCACGGCGCACCGGATATGACGTGTCTGGTGCGCCCTGTAAGGGGACTTCTCCTGGAGTCCCGCAGTAGTAAGTTGGGGCGGGAAAATGCCCAATTGGATCTAAGGGGGGCCGCCCTCTGAGGTGGCCCCCTGCCGGGGCCGTGGGCAGCCGCATAGTTCAATTATAGGCACAAGACCCCACCCACACCACAGCAGAATGGGCATGCATGAATAAATACACAACACAACTTATGTTTGGAGAAAATATTGCTGCAGGTTTATTCCATACAAAAGTATGCAAATACGGTGGGTTATCTTATGGGCGATCCAAGGGCAGGCAGCTGTACCAACCTAAGCTGCCCTGCCTGCCTGGTGAGCCAAGCACTGTGGAAAATCCAATCAGTGCTACCCTTATAGGGGTGATCTCTTTACTGGATCACGAGACACATTGGTCCCTTATTACTCACGCCCTTTTCAGGGCGGAGCTTAGCAAGGCAAGCCCCCGGTTGTTCAGGCCCACAACCACCCGAAGAACTAACGGGGCACTGACGTCATTGTTCCAGGACCCTCCCATGAGGCTCCTGGGATTTGGCTCTGGCCCCCCATTGTGCTCTTGCAGAGGTATGCTTCTGTACCCAAGCTGCTTCCAAATCTCCCTGTAACTCAGCCACAGCTCTGGAGGCGGCCCCGTCGCCGAAAGAGCCCCCACCAACAAGCTGTATTCTCGCTTGCCACCTGCAATTTCCCGGGCCTCATTCATGTCCAGTAAGAACAGACTCATGCCCACCTGTGCCAGGTGCACCCCCACTTTGTCAAAATAACTTTTGGTGTTCGCCTGGCATAGCTCATGCCTGCTGAAGCCAAAGCCCCTTGCTCAGCGAACTTGCGCATGGAGCAGGTTATCCTTCCTGGGAACGTACCAGTGCCTCACATGACCTGCAAGACGGTAATGGCTTCCCAGGAGGGAGCTCTCTCTTAAACATCGCTATATTACCCTGCAAGCTGATGTGGCTCCCACCTCATGCAACCTGTAGTTGCAGCCCTTCTAGCATTTTGTGCTCCTAACATCCGTTTCCCCAATTTATGGAACAGCAGCACACTTGCTAAGAAGACCGCTGCCACAACCAGTCTATATACTCTGGCTATGCGGACGAGGCATGTCATGCATCACTGAAGCAGCCCATAACCTGCCCTGGGAGCAGAGTGCACCTACTTTGTTTGGGGTTGACCAGACATGTGCACAGACCTTTGCGATTAATAAACCATGGCGAACAAGACTGTTCATATAGCACACACTATTGCAGTCACAGCAACCATATGGAGTGACCATTTACATCAACTACCAGGCTTGCTTAACTAAAGTTCGATCACAGATACCCACATACCTGCTAACCAGCTGTGACCCTTGATGCTCTATAGGTCTATGCAGATTCCTGCAATGTACCCTTCTACCCCTGTATGGGAGGGAAAATACCTATAACATTGCTAATCCCACTGCACTCACATTCTCAGGCAGTCCAGTGGGGGTGGGGGGTCCTTAACATTGGTTCTGCTACAGTGCCTGGCCTACTAGCCCGCAAGCACCCTTGTCTGACAGCAGACTATCTGCTGTGTCGCCCGCGCACTGACCGCAACCTGGCGCAAGACATCCCGTTCTATACCTCTGCTAACAGACTACCTTCAGTGAGGCTGGAGTGAACAGTTGTATGTTGTGCATCTGACCCAAAGAACTTTGGTTTGCTTTGGCAGGGATCAAATTGTTGCATCTGTCACACTCAAAGTAGTGGCATTTGCAGTTCTTTCGCATTCTACACTTCAGAGTGATACCACATACCCCACGAGACCATGGAGTCATGTGTATATTACCAATGATACTATTAGAATCTAAGGTTCCCAGTGTCAATTGGTGACTATCCCGCCATGCAATATGTGACTTAAGCAAGGGAGTCTTCGTATACTTGCCAATAACCCTCCTGTCATACAGTAATTTTGCCTTTACAGTTTAATCTGTGGTATTCGTCCCCAGACTTCCCAGGCTGCGTACTGCTGGCCACGTGTGCAGATGCTGGAGTAATAAGGGAATCTCCTGTTGCAACTTGCAATAAAACTGCCCCCTTGAATGTGCTACGTTGTAAGCAATTAAGTGCCTAACATTTCTCTTCCCCTTGAAAAGATACCACAAACCGCACTGGTCATTAGAACCTTAAGCAGCACACAATTTTCACCTGGGCATACCTCTAACTGAGAATGGCTCGACACCGCCCTAAGGCCAGAAACACCCATCTTTTACATATTTTCTGGGTTTACCACTTGGCACCCTTCTGGTTGGTGATACGGAACCTCCTACCCAGCATAAGCTGACAGTCTTGTGTTGCCGTCAGACCACCTGTGTTGACAATGCCTGGCAATAAGTGTAATACTTTTGACAAACCTCTCCTGACCGGCATCTATCTCATTCTTAAACTTATTTACTGGTTCTTGTAAATGTAGTTGAGCTTATATAGCGCACAGCTACCCGCAGTGGGTTTCCCGGCGCTTGCTTAGGGAACCCTTCCTGGTATTCCCCTGTGAGATAGCAGGGTATCCACAAGGTGAAAGTCAGGCATCCCGCCGCGAGGGGCCGTTGTGGAGATTAAGCAAGCTATTGCCCAGAGTCGCAGAGTGTGAACCCGTGAGTCGAGGAGGCACCGGGGCGAGAATTATCGAGTCCATGGAATTTTTTTAGCCCAAGACCCCGCCGAGGCGGGGAATTGAACCCTGGTCCAGGACCGATCTCAGCTTCCGGGTCTGCTGCCTCTAACCCCTGAGCCACACTTCTCCACTCTTCCACATGGCACTCTTCTGGTTGGTGATACGAACCCTCCTACCCAGCATAAGCTGACCGTCCCACATTGCCATCACACCACCTGTGTATCTTGAATCACCCTCCTGTGTCACCTACCTTAGTTCTAGAGTGCACTTAATCCGTGCACTTCACAAGACAATAACACAGACCTTTGATTGGTAGACCTTGGTGAACACATTAATGGTGTCAAATCTGGTTTGAAACAATACATGCATTCTGCCCTCCAATGGAGACAACTCGCCCCTTCGTGGAGTTACAACTACACAGGTGCCTAAACAAGTCACCCAACAGACAAGTTGGCCCTGACTACCTTGTGTTCTGGTGCCAGAATTGGACAGAGCCTTGCCTTCACTTGCTGCCCCTTGGGAAACACACAATCCCCGCACTCGGGTTGCGACGCCGTGATGCCCTCGTGTAGCATCGAACCCCATGTCAAATAAGAGTGCCAACTCCAACTAATTAAACCTACACCTTGACCATAGGTGGAGTCTAGCTCTCCCCAAACTTCTTCTGTTGTAACCCATGGTCACGCCTCCTGTGCGGTTCAGTTTAGTAATTCATGGCACTGACAACCACAAGGGCCTAATACTGGGCTGTGTAAATGCAGCCCAGGGTCACCTTAAACATTTGGCTTGGTGTGGATTGGTCCTAACAATACCTGGCTGAAGTGTAATCCCTTAGGCAATCCCTCCTGACCAGATGTGCCAATGCAGGTAGCAGAAAGTTATCCAGCCAGCCTTACACCTGCCCCAGTCATCTCACTAAATTAGTGAAAGATGCCCATAACTGGTAGCTTATATTGTGACTTACGCCTGCAAATGCTCTGCTCGGAGCAGCCCACTAGCCAGTGGCCTACAGCCAGCTCCTTTATACAATCCACTTGTGACCGGGACTCAACAGTGCGGCAAAAGCAAGAGACATCCTAGCCTGACCTTAGCTCTTCACCAGGCTCCCACCCAAGAGCCCTCCACAAACCTTGTGGCCTAAAACCTTCGCCCTGTATGGCGGTTGCGAATGGCCTGCAAACAACTCCTAGGCATTCCCTACCAATGTTGTAAATGGAGTTTCTGTTTGGCTAGAGTATGCCTCTAATCCTGGCCGAACCCACCTCTCTAGTCAGGAAGAGGGAGGACACACTTAGGCTGACACCTGCTCACCCCCTTGGTGGCTAGGCAGAGACTTTGGCTTATCCCAAAAGCAGTGTAAATTTAATGTGCCAGCCACACTCACACAGTGGCACACTCCAGAAGAGACTCCATACCAGGTTATTCTAATTACCCTTTGTATCGTCCATACAAGAGACTTCTTACCATCTGCCCCGATTACCCTGTGCTACCAAACCTCATCATGATATCACAGTGATTACATAACTCACTAGGTCAATCGGGCCTCCATCATACAGCTCAGTTAGCACAACCCGTAGCTGCTCGTGGAATTGTACTTAGCATAACACCAGACAGAGTAAATGTACAATTGTCCTTTCCCACCATTGGGCTGGTAACCGACCGCCAAAAGACAGAACCTGGGCCTGGAATCCATGCATCCTAAGTAAATCCATAATTACCCTGCACCATTAACAGATGTGCCACATGCACCCATGCCCTATCAGCCTATTGCTGCAATGGGCTGCCACACCCCTGGAGGCAGTGGCCTGTCCCATTCTCCTCTGAATTCTCAGTTATGGAGGCTCCAGATAATCTCATGTGTGAGAAAAGGCTTTCTAACGCAGCCAACTAATGGTTTATACGTTACGTAATTGCTGCCCCCTTTGTAGTACGCCCAAACCAAGGCTGAAGCAATGGGAGCAACGGGTGTCTTTGTGGACTGGGAACATTAATTAACCACACAAATAACCATGGACATCCCCTTCAATGCCAGTCACCAGAATGTCAATGAAATATTGATGGATTCGAGACATAGGCGCCATCCAAACTACTGAATTAAAATTGGCTAGAATAGTTCCTTGAAAGAAGGGCACTGAATGAATCGCTCCTCGAAGTCAAAGGACATATCAATCGCTTTGGTCTACCTTGCTGAGTAGGATAGAGCAATGGCCATTATTGGAATTGGTGAATGCAGACATTCTTTATTTATGTTTCGCCAAGTGAGAAACACTGCCCTCCAAGTGGCCTTCTCCCTTTATGGCACCCTGGCCATGCAAATTGGTTTAACACACCAATAATCAAACCCAAACTGATATACTGTTATGTCCCTACCAGGGCACCCTGTGGGGTTACCGCCAAGTCAGACGCACTGTCATGCCAAATGAAGGCAGGGTAAAACAAAACTTTAGACCTAGAGCGGTTCACAGCGGCACATACATCGAGATGCCCAATATTGTGCAAAACTAGAATCAGCATACACCCGCGCCACATACAGCAAGGCAGTTTGACGGAAAATCTGACTCTTGTGCAACTATATGCCAAGACTCACGTCAGGCGGCCACTTCCCTTTGTACCACACCTTGCGCCTGCCATGCTGCCAATCATAGTAACCCCACTACTACTAACCTTGACACATGAGTTTGACTCCTTCACACAGGTGTAGGAGAGTAGGATCTGCATCCTATGGTTACCCCCACTTTTTGCTGTGCTTCACTGGTTTTTCGACTTTAGTCTGGCTGTGGCCCTGTTAATCAGGACCACAGCCTAGCTGTTCTCTCTCTAAATTGATACCATGTACTTTAGGAACATCCCAGATTGGTTACTAGGTTACCCTTGTGAGTCCCTGTGTATGGTACCTCAGGTTCCCAGGGCATAGGTACCCCAGAGGCCTACCAGGGTCCGAAGCGTGTATTATGCCACCCCTGGACAGCCTTCCAAAATGGCACCACAGCCAGGTCTGCACTGTCAGCCTGGATAAGGTGGTGTTAGCACCCCTTACTGATATATATATATACCAGGCAATGAAAAGCACACCAAAATGTTGTTAGACATGTTAAGTTCTTGTCTCTCAAATAATGTGTTTCTATACAACTTTCAGCTGTATCGCCAAAAACAGGGGGTGGCTATGGGGGCCAGTTTCTCCCCAAGCTACGCATGTTTGCACATGGGGGCTTGGGAGGAACTGGTCCTGGGACTTGGTTTCCAACATATCATTAAGAACAACCTAGTAGCGTGGTTCCGCTTCATTGACGACTTGTTCGTCATATGGAGAGGTAGTCATGAGGAGGCCCTTAAATTCATTGAGGACATCAATGACAACCCCCTTAACCTCAGATTCACTGCATCACTCAGTCAGGAAGCGGTCACCTTTTTGGATGCTGAGTTATATACTAATGGGTGCCGTTTGGAGTCCAGGATCCACAGAAAAAAGACAGCAGGTAACAGCATTTTACATGCTGCTAGTGCGCACCCAATCCACCTGATTTCCAGTATTCCATATGGGGAAATGCTGCGTCTAAGACGCATATGTAGCAACCCGGAGGAACTGGAACAAGCACAAATGGAAAGCAGGGAGAGGTTCATTGAAAGAGGTTACTCTGCAAAGGTGATAGATAAAGCTATGCAAAAATCCCTATTAAAGAGTAGAGATGAGCTCCTTATTAGTAAAGCAGATAGGGAACTCCCTAGTGGAGGCACATCCAAATCGGGCAATGGTGAGCCGGAAAGCTTCAGATTAATCACAGGATTCACTAGACAACATCAGCAAATTAAGAGTATAGTGAACAAGCACTGGCCCATTGTACTGAGGGATAATGTTATAGGCAAAAGTTTGCCCAAATCTATCTCTGTAACCTATAGTAAAGCCCCCTCCCTAAGGGACCATATAGTTAAGACCAACCCGGACCCTTTTGTCAGAACTGAGTGGTGGCAAAGCAACAAGGGCTTCTATAACTGCAAGATCTGCAAAGCGTGCACCCATGGTGAAAACACCAAAACTTATAGAGATGGGTTCACAGGCAAGGAACATCCTATAAACCAAGTGCTCACATGTAAAACAGAATATGCTATATATGTTTTACGCTGTCCCTGCGGCCTACAGTATGTGGGCAGTACCAGGAATGCTGTCCATAAACGCATTTTGCAACATCTGCGAGCTATAACGAATATGGACAGCACATATCCTGTTGCACGCCACTTCAAGGACCTCCATCAAAGTAACAATGGTGGTCTCAAATACTGGGTTATTGATTCTGTCATTAACACCAAAAGAGGCGGGGATAGGGAGACTAAGCTGAGGAAACTGGAAACAAAATACATCCTCATGCTTAACACCAAGGTGCCCCATGGGTTGAATGTGACTGAGGATCTCCACACTAGCCTGCTCTAGACGACTCCAAATATCAGGTATGTGTGCTCTCCCCCACGTGGGTAATGTCCATGGTACATACCCGGCTGGGAAAGTGCTGGGACAGACCCCGTGGGGGCTGCGAGCTAACACAATTCACAAGAATTTATATTGAGATTAATAATGCTGCTATAAGAATACTATTAATGTTTAGATATTTTTGTTTTTTCACTGTGCACGTTTTTTTCTTCAAACCAGGTTAATTACCATTGATATACGAGGAAATGTATAGGTATTTTAACATTTGGTTGTATATATATATTTATTTATAGTTTGAATTACTTTGGTGTTGGGTTACAGGCCCCGTGTGGACCTGATGTATTTGTTTTAACTCGTTTTAGCACATACATATTTTTAACATGGAAACCTTGGCACTCTAGTAGTGATTTTCAGCATGGATTTGTATGACTACTGAGTGACAAATTCGAAATTAGTTGTACCCGTTTAGGATTTGAGGCTATAGTAAAATAGACTATATAGATCCCTGTATGAGTAGAGATATATTATTCTGTCTCCTCACCAATATTATGAATCAGGACCCGAGCATATTACAGTATAAATATTTGCACATTGCCTATTTTGCACATAATTATGCACTTTCAAAGCACTTATGCACTTTAGAAAGTTAGCACGTAGCACTTTATATGTATTTTATGCTGGGATTCCTGAATTGGAAAACTAAACTGGGGAAAAAATTCTTCTCACAGTTATGTAATTATAATGAACGGGGTTTGTTTTTATCTATTTATTTCCTATAAGCATGGTTTCAAAACGGGACAGTACAATAGATCAGTGCGCTTTTCCTTTAAACTTTTTTAGTCATCGATGTTATTTAATCTGTTGAAAGTCACTCTTATAAAATTTGAATCCAATTGTATTTTACATGTATTAAGAAACTTTTTGGAAACTTTACTGTATTTTACATCTATTTGGAAATTGCATTGCTAAGTGTAAAAGAATGGTAGTATGTTTTCCATGTTTATTAGTAAATTTGCACAGGTGTTTTACGTTAAACACTCGCTTCCACTTTAAAAGGTGTACCCAGTCAAAAATACGCTGTCATGTGATCAAGGCTCCGTTAGAGCCGAAACGTTGGTGACTCTTTCTGCGTGAATAAAAGCTGTTTATACCTCGAGGTCCGTGTCCGGAGTCTGCTTGCTGGGTCTGCGCGAGCGTGCTAGCTGGGAGACAGACGGTGCACAGGATATATATATATATATATATATATATATATTACCTACTGGCGGTCGCCAGTAGGTATATATAGTTAGGATTTTTTCTCTATGGGTTTTTTGAAAATTCTATGTCTAATAACTTTGGCGTTTGTGGACGGAATTGGCTGAAATTTTCAGGAAAATGGCACATTTTGTTTCTGAGCAGCCCTTGAAAATTTGGGGGGGGTTCGTCCAGTGGGGGCCGAGAAAAAAGGGGGGTCCCAAAACGTGTTTTTAACATTGAGTTTTCCATAGGGCGGTTGGCCTCACTTTTAGCCCGAACGGCTGAATGGATTTGCACGAAACTTGGCAAAATTGTAGGGACTGGTAGCCCGATGTGCCTTTTGTAGGTCTCAATATATGTGCTCCAGTGGATTTTGAGAAATTAACGTTTAAAAAAAGATATATATCTGTAACAGCGGACCGGGCAGCGCACTGGTTCGCGGACTTTTCGCGCAACGGAGCTTTGTGAAGCGAAGCTGATTGGTTCTCCGGCGTCTGTCAACATTCCAAACAGTCCGTAGCGGCCGCCATCTTGTCTCTCGGTAGGATCGAGAGACAAGAGGAGGTCAAAACAAAGGGGGAAATAACTATAAGGGGGCATAGTAGATCCTCGCTGACCCCCTAGGTTTGATGTGGAGGTTTTAAAAGGGCCCCGCGGGGCAAAAAAAAATAATAATAATAATAATTGAATGGCTGAATGGATTTGCACGAAACTTGGCAAAATATTAGGGACTGGTAGCCCGATGTGCCTTTGCTAGGTCTCAATATATGTGCTCCAGTGGATTTTGAGAAATTAACGTTCCAAAAAAGATATATATCTGTAACAGCGCTCCACTTCGCGTAACGGAGGTTTGCGAAGCTGATTGGTCATTCTGTCACTGGGCTATAGTTGGGCTACATCTGGCTGATATTTGGGCTACATTTGTTTTTTTGTGTGTCTGGCGGCCATCTTTGGGCTACATTGGGCTACATTGGGCTTCATTGGGCTACATTCGGCTAATTAGCAAATAGCTCATCGCAAACTAGGAATGGTAAAGAATCGCTATTTATTCCTTAAAGTTCGCTATTTAGGAAATGCAAATAACTTTGATGATACATATGGCGGTTCATCTCTAACAAGATAAGAAGCATAGGGATACATTTATGATGACTGGCGCATCATCAGGGATGTGTTAGTCATTCTGTGCCGCTGTTCCGTCACCTATGGTGTGCTGCATTTACAATGCGGCGCATCATGGGGCAAAAACAGCACAGATGCGTGATGTATCTGTGCCGTAAAGGTGGCGCATTGCTGGAGTTGTATCGCAAGTGTGATGAAGCTCCAGCAAGGGTCGGGGGTGCCCCTGTCGCAGGGTTTCTGTTCTCACACAGAACTGTGGACAGAGGATTGGAACCTCGGCGAATGCATTGCTGGAGTTGTATCGCAAGTGTGATGAAGCTCCAGCAAGGGTCGGGGGTGCCCCTGTCGCAGGGTTTCTGTTCTCACACAGAACTGTGGACAGAGGATTGGAACCTCGGCGAATTAGGGTGTCCCAAAACTCACGTTAGTAATCAAAAACTCCTTAGCAAGCTAGGTACAGTGTCACATTGGATATAACAAACTCTCAATGTTTAGACAATCCAGAATATGAACTTATAGTACCTCAGGATACGTGGAACTCATGAACAGTCGGTCGTTATAGATTTCTTAGAAACCAGAACATGGAGTTAAGAAGAACAGATGTGTATTTGAAATGTTTATTTACTAATGCCGTCTTCTCAGGCGTAGTACCTTAGATAATAAAAGTACACATATTATCAGTAGCAAAATTACCAGCATAGTTACTAGTACATAAAAAGTGAATGGTGATAGTATGTTAACATGCTGTAAATGAATAAGAGTTAGCAACACTTATAAGCAGCCGCGGGCCGTGGAGGGAGTTATGGTGAGGCAGGGAGGCGGGGAGGGGGAGAAGCAGGGTGGAGAATACAAGTACACATATTATCAGTAGCAAAATTACCAGCATAGTTACTAGTACATAAAAAGCGAATGGTGACAGTATGTTAACATGCTGTAAATGAATAAGAGTTAGCAACACTTATAAGCAGCCGCGGGCCGTGGAGGGAGTTACGGTGGGGCAGGGAGGCGGGGAGGGGGAGGGGCAAGGTAGAGAGGGCTCCACCCTGCTTCTCCCCCTCCCCGCCTCCCTGCCCCATCGTAACTCCCTCCACGGCCCGCGGCTGCTTATATCTCACCCTCCCTAATACACATATTATATTATTTGCTAAGAAGGTCTCTTTGTGTTGGTTTAGGGCGTGCCCATACTTTAGTGTCTTAGATTTGAAGGAATCACATCAGCATACACCAGCTCTCTCTTCATGTGAACCGCATCAACTGTTGTGTATGTGTGTTTGGCAAAGCAATATAAAACCCGCCTCATGCCCAGAATTGGCAGAAGTTGCACTTATGTTATGAGTATGAAGTCGTGGAGATCAGACCTCATAACAATTCTGTATCGTGTTGTTCTTGAAACTTTAGCACTCGCTGTACAGATATAGTTTAACAAGTAAAGCAGATAGTAGACCAATAACATATTATTCTCATGTAAACCACGATGAACTACTAGGTGGAAAGCTAAAGCAACAACTAAGTGTCGTGTGCAGAAGTTGCAAAAAAGGAAAAATGGCGTTTAAACCGGTAATGAGCCCATGCTAACTTAACACGGTGTAAAGATATCCAGGACCTAGATGACACCTCCTCATGATCCGGAAACGAACTGAATAAGATAATAGAAGTGCCATCTCATGAGAGCAGATTGCAAGTTTATATGTGGACGGTCCGCAAGGTAAAGCATTAAAAACTAGGAAAATTTAATGCTAAAGAAAAATAAAACAGCCAAGTACTTTATCGAGTCTTAAGCCAATAGGCAAGGTAAATAATAAAAACTTGACAAATAAGTCAATGAATTGTCAATGAAATGCTAGTACTCAGCATATCAAACATGAAAAAGGTCTATGACATAACTGTGTATGCAAAATAAGCTGCAACAGCCTCCAATAGGAAGTCACCGTCTTCATCCGAAAACAGTTCAGCCATCCAATTTAAAAGCGGAAAAGAACATACGTGCTCTCCCAGCACCGGATCCTCTATCACCATCAGAGGACAGCTCGGTGGGTTTTCAAGAAAGCTCTGTTCCAAGAAAGACTGTGCTGCCGCCAGTAAATTCCATGGACCAAGTAGTCCATGCATCAATGCCACAGCCATAATCCTTTCGCCAGGACAAACCAACTCGTGAGTAATGATAGGAGTCATCAGCTGATTAAAGTCGACGTCAGGAGAAACCGGTCCGCAGAGACACAAATCAATGGCCCAATCGAAATCACAGGTCAGGCAGTGAAATACAGGCTGGACACAGGTGAAGTAGGAGAACCGAAAAGATAATCCATATGCCGTGCTTAATATCGCCAACGGCATTGTGCCATAATATTCTAGCATGCGATTGCGGAACAGTGTCAGCAGCTGCAGGGTCGGAGGTTGCATAGGAGGGACATCCATATTTAAAAATGTAAAAAAGCACAAGAGCGTCCGCTGGTAATGCAAGTAAAAATGCCAATCTACGAACCAGAGTGCAGAAAAAACAATGAAAGGAAGCAGGGATGACTCCAAAGATTTTCGCAAATGAAGTCACGAGACCACTGGTAACAACTTTAAAAAAGTGTGCCAGGGACTTTGTGGAGGATGCGTTAAAGATAGTCGGAAACATGTTGCTGAAATTGAAAGGCAAATCTTAATTGAAAAGGGTGTGCACCTCTGTATGGGTGTTCGCTATGTGAAGTACGAAAGTTTCACGGGCCGAACTCAAGGCCACCTCTCTCTGAGACAAAAGAGCTCTTATTCTTGCCATGCCGTTGAAACGTGTCCCAAGGTTGGTATTTGTGGCCAGATTGAAAACTCCCTATGTTCATGTGTGGGAGGAAATAGAACATTTCTGCAGCAAATAACCCGTTCACTTACTGTTACGATAAAAGGAATACTTTTAATTAACTCAGAACAATCTTCATTATTGAGCATCAAATAACTACCATTTTCCAACAACTTGAACGTGGGGATGATAGCAGGAACTGGCGTGCCTTGCAACACGCAAGCCATATTTGGTCGGTGTTTGTTGCATGAACCGTGTAACTGTATGTGCCTACACATTAGTGAATGATCTGCCGTCTCAGTGCATTCCTCTCCATTCAGATAAACTTCTTGATCATCTTTGAAACATCTGTATGTGTATGGAAGCGACCAGACCTCATGAAGAAAAGCACTACCTAAAGGTTCATAACGACCTATTGGTATATATTTCATACAATTTGAAAACTTATATAAAGCAAAAGGCAGCGTTATTAAACCGTGGATAAGGCATGTTGCCAAAAAACCCACAATCCTCTGCTGATGATGTCACTGAGCATGTCATGAATGATGTAATATGTGACATCATCAGCAGTGGATTACGGGTAATGGTATCTCTAGTTTACTCCCTTATAGCTGTGTTTCTTTTAACATAAGTGTCTGTTTCCTTCCCTTATACTTACTGTTTTTGGTTCGCTTCCGGTTCGCGTACCGGCGAGCGAACTAGGAAGCGAACTAAGAGAAATAGAGGTTGGCACAGTTCCAAATATTGTACCAATTTTTTAATAACGGGGAGGTAGTTCTGAAAAGAACTTTTTTTTTTATTTTTCTGAACATTTTTTTACTGTTTTTGAATTTTTCGGAACAGTTTTATATTTTTTGGGGTTTTTCTTGGAGGGGGCAATGAAAACGATTCATTGTAAAGGGCTCAACAGGAGCAACAAAACAAAAAAAAGAAGTATTTATTATTTTGGGCGTTTCGGACAAACTTGCATATGATAGTCAATAGCTCTGTTGATCAGAGTGATGCTTTTTTCTCCGTAGGAAATGAATCCATCGCAAAATGCGCAGATGTGTTTTACATCACCAAATCTCATTTGTATATTTGGCACCATCTCCCTGCCCTCTGGTCCCGTTACTTCCGGTACAACAGATCTTCTGGCCATAATAGGGAGATTATCTAGGTCGTTCCGAAACTGTGCAGCACTGTAGTTGTTAGGATGCCACCTAGTCATATGGCGATGCATTGTGTAGTTTCCGAAACTGTATTTTTTGTCGGTCCCTCTGGACAGTCTATCTTGACATATAAGGGAAGTTACGTATCTTGCATTTACTTTTTTCTGACCTTTGGGAATTTTAAAAAATTGCCAAATGAAGTTTTCTTTCCGGTGAGACGTCTTGGGCTGCTCAGGCAAAAACTGCCTCTCTTCGTGCTCGTCCTCCTGTTCCTCTTCTTCTTCTTCTTGTTGAATTACAACTTGAGCAGGTGGTCCACTCTTCCTTGGATGTGGTGGAGGTGGTGGGGAAGCACCAGCTGAAGCTACTAAAGAAGCCATTGCTCAGTGATCACAAAGGGTCTTTCTCTCACAATGATGAAAGTCAGAGTGAGGAAAGAAGGAGGGATTTTCATCATTTGGGAAAAACAAGAGTTCTCAACCAATAAAAAGTGTTCATTTTAGATTATATGACCTAGTCTTACATCATTAGGAAACCAAAAGTGAAATGAACCAATGAAAAGTGTTATTACCAAGTCACATGACTTGCTGTGTTTACGTTAAGCGCTTTGCAGGGCCTCCCGGTTTGCTTCCAGAAACCTGCGCTTTGCGACTCGCTTCGCGTACCAGTTCGCTAACGTAGCACGTCATATGACGTATCACGCGACAACGTGAAACGTCATGCGGACGGGAGGCGTCACGATGTTGTTTTCTAACGCGGCACTTGCGGTAAAGAAACGTTTACCGGCTCGCGGTCTATTTCGCGGCATCAAGGTCAGCTAACGGGAAGCTTCCCGATTCGCGAAGCGGGAACGAAGAAAAAAAAATATTTAAAAATAAAATTATTCATAAACATATAAAATATATTTTTGGATTTAAAGAAGAATACATTTTACAGCTACAGATATTAGCTGTTAAAAAACCAATGAAATTCACAGAAAAAACCATAGGTTATAGACCATATATAGTTAGGAATTAGCATTTACAAAACCTTGAAAATTCACTGAAAAAACCATAGGTTATAGACCATATATAGTTAGGAATTAGCATTTAGAAAACCTTATTTTACTCACACAAAACCATTGAAATTCCATATATAGTTAGTTGCACTAACTATATATCGCGCACCCGCAATCCACTGCTGATGATGTCACATATTACATCATTCATGACATGGTCAGTGACATCACTGATGACATCACTGATGACATCTCAAATTACATCACGGATGACATCACTGATGACAACATCCAGTGACTGTGTGTTTCTGTAAAGTTAAAATATGTCTTACATATTGAAGAATGAGTGGAAGTATAAGTGTCTGGACGAAGGATTTAGTAGGTGCCTGACTGAATGTATGAGTGAGTGATTAAATGTGTCTCACTGAGTGCATGGGTTAGTGACTAAACTGTCTTAATTTGTGCATCATTATGTCTGTTGTTCTGTAAACTGCAGCATGTGTTGATCAGTAGCTATATGAGTAACTATATGGGTTATTGATTGATTGCCCAAGTATTTGCATGGGAGACTGAGTGTGTGTGTGGCTGGCTGGGAGGTGTGTGACTCTGTGCAGATCAATGTGTACTTGTATCAATGATTGTATAAGAGACTAAGTATGTGTTAGTATATGGTTGAAAACGTAAGGTGCTCTATGTTTAACTGTATAGATTAGAAAATGGAAGTGTGATTGATTCTTTACAGGACTGACTAGGTGTGTGAGTAACTCCATGGATGAGTGGCAGAGTGTGAGTGTCTGTATAGGTGTATGAGTGCATATGATAGTGTTGTAAAGATGATTGATGTATGAATGATTGTATGGGTGAATGAGTGAATGTGTGTGTAGACGTAGGAATCAGTGAGTGCGTATGTAGTAACTAGTATTGGTGTGTCAATGGTTTCAAAAATTATACTCTGTATTTAACACTGAGTGTAACAGAGGTTATATTAAAATGTGAGGAGATGCATTGTATTGTCACATGAATGATATCATCAGTGATGTGGTCATTGATGTCAAATGAGATATCATCAGTGATGTCATCCGTGATGTCATTTGAGATGTCATCAGTGATGTCATCAGTGATGTCACTGACCATGTCATGAATGATGTAATATGTGACATCATCAGCAGTGGATTGCGGGTGCGCGATATATAGTTAGTGCAACTAACTATATATGGAATTTCAATGGTTTTGTGTGAGTAAAATAAGGTTTTCTAAATGCTAATTCCTAACTATATATGGTCTATAACCTATGGTTTTTTCAGTGAATTTTCAAGGTTTTGTAAATGCTAATTCCTAACTATATATGGTCTATAACCTATGTTTTTTTCTGTGAATATATATATATATATATATATATATATATATATATATATATATATATATATATACACATAGTAACCTGTAAGTCACTCTTATGGCAGGCCTCAACAATCCTGAAGGCAGAGTGCTTGGTTTTGTGTGAGAGGGTGCCCTAGCATGAGCTGAGCCACTCTGCAGCTTTCGGAACCATCTCCTTATAGCTGTTTTATGATATAGCCATACCATATACTCTTAAGTGCATTATAATCCTCGCGATTAATGCTAACTTTGGTTTGACTTTATCAAAACATGTCGTGTAAGGTGTCAAACACTTTGGAATACTACCCCCCGCCAGTTCTGGCGGCGGGGGTAGCATTTCACCCTTCTAGAGGGAGAAGACATGTACACACTGGTATACCCGGTTAAAGATTAAAAGAGCCTCAGCATCACAAAATGGATGCTGCTGCCACTGAAACGAGCCTGACCTCCTGCTGCTGGACAAAACTCCGGCAGGGAGGCTTGGACAATAGGTTTCCTGTCCAGGGAGGTGCTAGCACCTCCCCAGGCAGAATTTAGTGTATTGGGGCAGAGTGGGCTGCATTCAGTGAATGCTTTTGAGACACTGCCGGGGCACACAAGGTGCTCCATGCATTTGCCAGTTCAAACCGGTTGCTGGGGCACTCTGCCCAGCTCTGGCATGAAACTGGAGAAAGGGGAAGGGGTGTAACCACCCCCTCGCCTGGCCCTCCCATAGGTGGGGCCATAGAGCTAGTCCGTCCCCTAAACTTGGTATAAGTATAGGATCCCAGTCCCTAGGACTTTAGAGTACCCTGGACGAAACTCTGATACATAAATCTTGGACCTTCGACATTCCAGATCGACTGGAAGATGGAAGAATCTCCCTTGTGGTCAAGGAGTGACCACCCTGTTCAAACAGGCAACAAGAAGCATCTTTGCCGGTCTGCATTTTTGAGGCTCCCGCCGGATCCCAAAGAATCTACGACACAGGACATGGACTTCCAGACATCTCTGATGCTGACCTGAGCTCCCAGCAAAGCTGAGACCCGTAGAGGACACGAGAGGTACGGGACCAGAACTCCGGACATCCTGCATTTTTGAAACTGCACCTACTTCCCGAGGTATCCCGAAGTTGTGCATTGGGGTATTTGAAGCCCCTGCCCGAGCACCTTTTGCACCAAAGCTCAGAGGCCTACACTCCACGAGTGTCCCGTGGGCCGGCTTTGTGCATTTCAGCTTGAGGCTCCTTCAGGGTTCCTAGTCCATTGGCTAGTGAGCCCTCAAGAAGGACAATCTTTGATTTCTTGAGCGTTCCTGATTGCTCCAGGTGTGCTCCCACTCCTCTCCAAAGGAGGAATCCCCCAGACTTTGCTGGTCTGAACCGAAGCCAATCTTGACATCTTGCGTGGGTTGCTGTTGCCAAGGCTTGTTGGATCCAATCCGGATTCTTTTGCTGCAGCACTCGACATCCTTCATGGGACCACTTGAATCCAGCTCCTGGTCATTGTCGACGCCTCCTGGTCCTCGTGGCTAAAGAGTCAAGCTTCACCTCTTCTACCTTAAAGCACCCGACATTGGTTGGCATCGTCCAGGTGCCTTCCTGGTCACTGGCTATTGACCCAGACTCTTTCCCCTCTGCTTTCAGGTTCTTCAGATCTCCGATCCACCCTTGGATCCACCCGGAAGCTTTTCCTCTGGTCGCCTGCAGCACTTCTTCGCAGCTCTCCATTGGAATCGACATTGAAACCCGACACCAAAAGGCACCTATGCACCTAACTTCCCTGGGTGAGGTAACACGAGTACTCCGGTGGTACCGTGGGTCTTGACTCTCAAAGTGTTTTACTCTAAAAGGGTTCCATCGTAGGTCACCTAGAAGTGTCCTTAATCTTTAAAATTGTAACTTGTTTGTTTTCCATAGAAAGTCAATGGTGATCCGCGGCTGTGTTTAGACACTGCACACGTCACCCGTGGGCCTACTGCATCCTAACCTTGGGTGGTTCTTGGTTGCCCCAGCGGTTCTACAGGCCCTAGGCCTGCTTTCTAACTCTCATGTGGTTCTTATACCACTATTTTAGTATATGGTTTATGAGGCCCCTAGGGCAAAACGTATACTGTGCAACTTATCGTGTGCTAATTAAGTTCCTTGTATTGTACTTTTACCTCTGACCTCATAAAGAGACCAGAGGGATTGTGTTTGGAATAAATACATATATATTTGATATATACCTTGTGTGGTGTACTTTCATTTGGTCATTCAAGAGATTATTACTGGTAAAACAAGCTGCTTTACATTCCTTTGAAGACTTAGCCTGAAGGCTGCTCTCCACAGCTACCACTGGGATAGCTTTCTATAAAGGTTGACTTTAAACCTACCATCAATAAGGGTTGTTTGGACTGGTGCAAGGTGCCCACTAGAATAGTGGACATCATATACCAGGCCAACTTCTCACAATGGGCAGTTCAAATACTGACACCTCACTCCTGCATGTAATCTGTTTGTAATATCTTTATTCGGCAATTTATCACCATAAAAGAGTACATATACATATACAATTCCAATTTACCAGTAAAAGTTTGTAAAATACATAAGAACAAGGAGATCTCCTTTTAATAAATTTACAACACATCAAGATTAGTATCGGCCTGTAGGGCCCCCCGGGAGCGATTTTAGTAAACGGGAGCGTATCAACCATGCATTTCCCAGAAATTTAGCCACCCCACAGATCATAATGGCAGACGAAGAGTCTGTAGAGAGGACACGAAGTGCCTGGCTGTGGCACCTCAACCCTAGTTCCCTGCAGACGGGTTTCAACCAAAACTTCCTCGCCCCTTTGTAGGCTGGGCATGCAAAAAACAGGTGGGCCACCGATTCCTTGGGGGCCGCACAGCCGGGGCATGTACGTGGGAGGGCATCAGAGGTCGACCAACTCGCCGTGAAATCGTGCACCGGAAGCGTCCCATAACGCAGTTTCAGGTACAGCGATCGATCCAACGGTTTAGTTATCAGGTCTAGAAAGGGTTCCAATTTCCTCACACACTTAATTGATAAAAATTGGTCAGTAAGTGAACCCACATTCATAGCCCTCGTGGCCTTACTCTGAACCCAATCCCAGTAAAGTTTTTTTATAACGGCTTTAGGTGGCGGGGATTGCGACTCCCATGCCTCTCTTAGACCCAGATTAATGGCCAAGTCTTTCAATTTTTTTAGCCATCCTATTTTATTACCTGTGTCCAGCAAGAGTAGATCGTCCATCCCTTCTGCATACTTAGCAAGCTCCTCAGTTCTTCTTAGTCGGGACCAGAAGAGCAACGGGCGTAGCCTCACCAAGTCTTTTAAAGATCTTCTGCCCAAATCTAGTCTTAGGGGGATCATTGGTGTTGAAGCGGGGAGAGCAACCACTTTTCTAAAGAAATTGTTTTCTGCCACCATCAAATCTGTAACCCCTTCGAACCCCCAAAGTTCGGAGCCATATAGTGCTGTCGGAAGAATCTGTCCCTCATAGATGGCCATAACTGGAGAGACCGGTTTGCTGCTTGATTCCCGGAGTTCCTTCAACGTCACCCCGGAAACTCTACGATGACTAAGTAGCATTTTGGAAAGATGATCTTTCCAGGTCATACGACTGTTTATCCGGACTCCAAGATAGTCAAAGGATGTGACCAGCTCAAGGGGGGCACTATTGAGCACGAGGTGATTTTTAAATCTTTTTGAGGGGGCAAAAGCCATCAATTTAGTTTTTGATGTGTTGATGGTTAAGCCTCGGGTAGTGCAAAAGGAGCTAAACAGGTTCAAAAGTTTTTGTAAGCCCACCGGGGATTTGGAAATTAATAGGGTATCGTCCGCGAAGAGAAGTGTGGGGATTCTCTCCCCCGCCAGGGATGGGGCATCCGTCTCTTCCCCCTTCAGATGGTCCACCACTCCGTTTACAAATAGGGAGAAGAGGGTCGGAGCCATGACACACCCCTGGCGTACTCCTCTCCGCACAGGGATCTTATCTGTTAATTGTCCCTGCGATCCCCATCTAACCCGCGCATAATTCCCCTCGTGCAGCTTCATTATTAGATACAGAAGACTACTGGGAAACCCCATTTCACCGAGTATTTGCCAAAGTTTTGCACGAGGGACCAGGTCGAAAGCAGTCTTGAGATCTATGAAGGCCATATACAAACTGCCTTTCTTGATGGTAACCGCCTTCCAATAGATTGCAAAAAAGCGAAAGACCTGGTCCATCGTGCCAACCTTCTTTCTGAACCCCGCTTGTAAGTGGGAGAGAACACTAGCCTCCTCTATCCAGTCATCTACTCTCGAGATGATGACCCTGCCGACCACTTTCTGGATGATGTCAATCAGACTAATAGGTCTGTAGTTCGCAGGGTCATCTCTTGCCCCCTTCTTATGCACAGTAACTACCTCGGCTCCTTTCCAGGAGTCTGGTACTTGATGACCCCTCGTGATCAGATTCATTATACTGGCAATTAGTTTGGCCCAAACTTCTGGCTCCGCCATCAGCAAATCTCCGGGGATCCCATCCTGCCCGGCGGCTTTCTTAGGGGTAAGGTGTCTGATTGCCAACAGTACTTCTGAGGACGAAAATAACAAGTCTGTGTCGTCCGGTTGTGCCCCTTCACCCAGCCCGTTCACCCCAAAACTCGATGTTTCCTCTATGTCACCATATAGGGATGAAAAATGAGTAAACCATTGCTGACTAGTTATATGAACAGCCAGTGGTTGCGATTTACCCTGCCTTGTTTTGTTAATCAAATCCCAAAAGAGGTTCGGGTTCCTACTGCTCACAGCCAAGGAGAGTTCCTGCCAATGCCGTTCCTCCCACTCCCGTTTGGCCAAAAATAATGCTTTCAGATAATCCTTCCTGGCCGCTCTAACCAGCAAGGGGTCACCCGAAAGCAGAGCTCTTGTCAGATTTTTCCTAGTGCTCTTGCAATGTTCAGTATACCATGGTTTGCAAAGAGTAGACGGCATAGCGGGAGCCCTATTGCCTTTCCCCTTGGAAATAAAGAATTGGCCCACTTGGTCTATTGTCAATTTATAGACAGAGTCAAGTAAGGGGTGATGGGGATCAATGGGCCAGTTATCTCCCTCCCAGATCTCTAATTTAGAGGTCAAGCCCTCAATCAGGGTTTTAATGCTACCCATATCGTCCTCCTTAAGGTTAGCCTTGTCCCATTTTAATCTACGGTTATTATTGCATGGGACCACCTCTTTAGTTGTTTTTAAGGAGTCACTCACCCCCCTGGCGTTGAGACCCCCCCAATTGAACTTACAGCACAAGGGGTTGTGGTCACTATCCTGACTAGGAGAGACCTTCATATCAATAAGGTCCGCCCAGAATCCAACATCCATTAAGATGTAATCTATTCGGGACGGCCCTGAGAGTCTGTTAAAGGTCACTGCCCCTGACTGGTCGGATAAAGTCCTGCCATTAAGGGCTCTTAATTTAAAATCCGTAGTCAGTGCATTCAATTGAATGACCCTAGGTGACCACTTCTTGATAGGGGGGAGGGAGAGCGTTGGAATGGACCATTTCGAATCCTCCTCTTCAATTCCCAAAGGGTCATCACCAAGGAGGGGTTCGAAAGTACAGTTAAAGTCACCCCCCACAAGAATTTTAGCCGAACAAGAGCAGTTGGCTAAGGCCAATTCAAGGGCTGATAGAGTCGAAGAGGTAGAGTCACCCGGTGTCCCTCTAACGTAAACATTAAGTAGATCGAGCCTGGCTGCATCCTCCCGTCCTCTTGCCGAAAGGTGGAGTATATCATTACACTCCACATTGTGGCATGTGACCCCCCAATTCAGATCTATTTTTAACCAAACAATGAGCCCACCCGCTGGTCTGCCCTTACCTTTGCTTACAGCAGGCACAAAGTGGGTGGTAAACCCCGATTTGTGTAGCGGGACTAAGCTCCATGTTTCCTGAAAGAGGCAAACATCAAACTGCTCAATGAATGTATGCCACTCCGGGATGTCGAGCTTCCTCTTTAACCCGGCAATGTTCCAGGATAGGAGGTTTATTACCCGTTGTCCTCTAGGAATAGAAGTGTTACCCACCACAGTCGGACTCTCATCGACCGCCCTGCACGTATGGCTCCCCCCCTCCCTGACCAGTGAAGTAGTGGATATAGAGCAACCAGCCATAATAGGTAGAGGCCCGGCTAGCCCAGAATCTTCAATAAGTTCATTGGTAATGGCCGTGTGGGCTGAAGGTAAACTAACTACTCCTGCTTCTATAATCCCTCCGTTTAATCCAGTATCCTCTGCTCCATAAAGTTCATACTCCCCCCCCCCAAGCCCCAAACCTCAATCGCAGTCTTCCAGCCCTGACAGCTGGGAAAACCGATTGTAAGTATCCAACGGGGTAAACGGTATTAGGTGGTTCATCCTGGAGCCCGTGTTCAGCGAATGTCTATAAGGAACCGTAGACCAAGCGGAGTGTAAATCAGGCATCCTGGTGGACTGATGCCCATACTGGGGATGATTATTAATATAGGGATTTGTAAGGGGCGGCCTAAAAGACTGAGGTCTCTTAGCGTATTTAGTGGTAGTGGCTTCAAGCCTTGGATAAAAGAATGTTAAAGCCCGTGGGGTGATGCCAGTTTCCCCATTCCCAGGTGGCCAGTTTAAGATATAATCAACTGCCCGAGGGTCTCTAAAGTTAACCACCACTAAGTCCCCCTCTATATTTTTCATAGTACTCCCCAGCCAGTTAATCCTTCTGACATGAACTATGTCCCCATCTATATTCGGTGCTATCGGCCTATGCAACCTCAACCAGTGGATAATTTTATTCTTAAGGTCAACATAACCCTCCTTCTTATTTCCTGTTAACTGTGGCACCCCCGATAAGATCACGACGTAAGGCACAGCTTCTGGGGGGATCTCTACTTGTGGAACCCTTTTATGAGCAGTTCTACTATTTTCACCGTCCCTGAGTGTATTTTGAGTGTTGCTAGTCGAAGCCTTTAAGAGTGGTTTAGTGGGGACAGCACCCGATGCAGTGACTGCTGCCTTTGAATGTTTAGACGGCGATGTGTTTTGTGGAGGGGGGTCAACTCTGCCCTGGGACTGGCTAATTTGCTTAATCTGAACGGGGACAGAAGAGATTCCAGGTTTCTTTGAGGGTATAGTGGGAGGGGGCCCTGTCGAGGGTATAGGTTGCACCGCCCCACTCCCTTTATTAATAGTAGCAGTGGACAGACTAGTTATAGCAGCTTCCAGTATGGTTAATCTAATTTCAACCCTCTTAATAGACTCATTAATAGGGCGGAGAAGAGATCTCAACAAGAATTCCAAATTCCCTGTCGCTGAAGAGGGAAGTTGGGGTGAAGTAGCAGATGGCGTCGCTCCATCGTTGTTAATTGGAGCCGCATCATGTGTATCCACTACAGCGGGGCAATGAATCGGTATAGCCACACCCTGGGGTGTATGATCCTGCTCCACAACTGTTGGAGCCTCGCGTGTAAAAAGAGTATTAGACCCTTTACCAAAGTCGGTGTGCGATGTTTTGGCTGTGCCTGGTACCACCCTTTGTTTCTTCCTTCTTTTACTGGGGGGAGGGCGGTGGATCTGAACTACAGGTAAGGACTTTACTTTATGCTGCTTATGTTTAGAAGTCTCAATAACACGGCTACAGCTGGGGGTGGGTGAGACGCTTACAATGTCCTCTGAGGGCAGAGAGGGGGTGGCTACAAAGTCCCGAAACAATAAAGGAACTCCGTCTTGGCTAGTGTTAACCTCGCTCAAATCGATCAAATCAGTCGAATCTCCCTCCCGGTTCAATACATGAAGACTATCGGAGAGGGGTCTAGATTTCAAATTCTCAACTGAGCGGCGCCGCTCTGCCCTACGCTCAGCTAAGATAGCGTCCTTTCCCCCCTCGCTCTTCTTAGAAAAGTAATTCTCCAGTGAGCCATTACGTAATTTAGGATTTTTACCCGGAGTAGCCTCTTCTGTTGCCATGTCCCTCTTGTGTCGAGACACTATCCTCCAAACTGCAAGATGTAAGGGGTCAGGCCCAGCCCGGCCTCCTGCGGCCCCGGACGGCCACAGACGGTCCCGCCCTTGTCCCGGGCTTCTCCCGGCGCCCTCCCGCGCGCTCCCGCGCAGCGGGAACGGCTACTTCTTTTAAGGTAAACTAGGGGGCGTGGCCGGCAGGGAGAGGAGCCCAGCTGACAGGGGCGCGCGGGGACTCCTGGAACACAGAGTCCACCCGCTCTACCCTCGCAGCCCTGCCGGTGTCACAACTAGCCCCAAGCAAAGTTCCACACGCTGCTAGACCGCGAAGCGGGACCCGCGCAGCGGGTCCGGCGAGCAGCAGCGGCTAGCAGGCAGGGTACAGCAGAGGTCCGTGGTCCTTAGTCCGTGGCGTTGCAAAAAATAAAAGAGACTCCCGCTGGCGTGCATGTAATCAGCATCTGCCTCCATAGCAGTAGGCGTGAACTCTAAAAGACAATTCCGTGTACCAGCGGGGTCTAGTGCGAGTCACCAGGGCGATCGTCGCGCAACTGCGTTTATTTTAAATTCAAATTATTAAAATTAAATTACCAGTGCCTGCCTAACTGCCAGAAAGTATACATCGGCCCGTACGGGAATTGCACCCGTGACCTAGGTGCAACCAGCACCACGCCTCAACCAACAGAGCTAATCGGCCTCGAATGTGAACCCTCCCCCGCATCTCCTGCCCTGGGCCACAAGGCCACTTCCTCGCGGCCCATCCGCATCCGCATGCGACAGCTGCAGAGCTGTAGCGGGAACACATACTGCATACCCCAGACATGGGGTCACCACTGCAAAGCTGTTGCACCGGCAGAATCACTTCCCCCAACTTCATACGGCTGGCCCGCGGTGGGCTTCGTGCTTTCTGTGAAAACATGCTAAATAGATTCAAACAAAGGCTTCAACATCAGGCGCTGCAACAGCATCGAGACAGCCTTTAAAAGTCGACAACTCATAATACACCTTCGTCGGCAAATAGCTGGGGAATAGAGTCACCATGCCCTATAGTGGCCTGGATGCATAAAAGCTGAGCCGCGGTGGGCTCCGTGCTTACTGTGAAAACCTGATAGATAGATCCAACATAAAATCTTCGACATCAAGCCCTGCAAGAGCCTCGATACAGCCATTAACAGTGTTGTCTAGTCGGTTCAATGTGAGCCACACCCTAACTTGGGAACGTAGTCGTGTAAGTGGCTTGAACCTCTTAGTTAAACTGCACGACCCATAGCACAGAGGAACAGTGAAAGGATTTGAGGACAAACTCACTACACAATAAGCCAAGGATTGCAGGAGCACATGGGGACAGCCCACAGCAGTGACGTGACCCGCAGGGCAAAGGCAGAAAGCCATATAAAAGGCAGAAAGAGTCAGAAAGTCCACGCAAAAACTGAACACTCATCGAGGCCTGCTCAGAGAGTCTGTTAGTCCTTCATATGGGCAGTGATTGCTTCGGTCCTGCCCGCCACATTTGACCTCCCATACTGACACCTCTTACTCCTGCCCCCAGACTCTTCCACGCATGACCAGGTTCTGAAACAAAATTCAGGCCCTTGATCCCATCTCTACTAGCGCCTCTATTATTGTGGCAGCACTTGAGGCCTATCAGAGCACGCATGACTCTGTAGTCTTGCCAAAGAGGGACTTCACCGTGTACACTTACCGCGACCCTAATGCTGAGCAACACCCAAAAGAACGAGCCAAGTCCACTCCACCTCTGTTGCTAGTGGCAAAACATTGCACTACAGTGCCAAAACCGGCTCCAACACCTGCTGTGCCACAAAATACCCAATCGACCTCCCCACAATGAGGCACTGCAACCCCATTAGTCGGGGCAGCACATGGACTGGTCCCGCTGGGGCTGCCTTCCGCATCCAACTTACAATAGGTTCCCCTTGGTGTCCGCAGCCCTGCTATTTGTATAGTCTTATATCTATATACAAGATTAATGAGCCTGCAAAGAATCACCGTCGACTCCCCATTAGTAGTCTATATATTTATACCCTGGCCTCTGTATAAGAACAGGGCTGGAAACTTCCTCTTAGTACTACAAGAGCGAGTGCAAATTAAATGTATTTTGCCATGGTGTACCAAAACCGGAAAGCCTCACTCTGCACCGCATTTGGGCTTTGAGAGACAGTCCTATTGGTTCCTCACGACCCTGGGCAATCAGGACCACCAAGTCCGGGGTGCCATTAGTCCTAAGACTGGTTCTAAGAGCGATGGCCGAGGTACCCCTTTTTCATGAATTTCAGGAGAAAACCATTAAAAGGTCAACTTCCAATATTCTAGCTAGGAAGGAGAAAACAAAACCAGCGGGAAAGTGCCACCCGATGGCGCAAACACCTCATTGCCCTCTGAATTATACATGGACTAACAATAAGTGTATTACTACATGAGCCCGTGTTGTCATCCCAAAGTGGGGCCCGAACCCATGACCTTGATGATGAGTCGATGCTTAGCACAGAGCTATGTGACAGCGAGGGAAAGATCAGGTATCAAACTCACACCCTCCGGGATGGAACACAACGGATCTCCCAACTGAAACCCAACATGTCAAGTACCATAGGCCACTATAATCTCTGAGATACACAGACTCAGTGCGAGTAGCCTGGAGGACCCGGGCATGAACCAGTTGCCCGTTCTGTTCTGACGGCCGCTAATAATGCAATGTGACCTCAGCAGAGGACCCAGGGAAACACGAAGCCTAAATATGCACGGAGGAGGATACATTTCCCACACAAATCTACACTGCCAACCATGCCGAGAAAAGCAGGCCACAAGTAATGCGTTCATTTCGTGCATTTAACAGCCGAGCATTTAGACATGAACTGGCTTTCGGGGGAGGGGTCCACCATGACTCCCTCCTCCCCACTCCCCCAGGTGGGCTCGCGCTTATCCCCCCGGCGCACAGCCCATTGGGATCTATATTCCTTTCGGCTCCGCTCCAGTTCGTCCCACTGGAGGTGCCGACCCCACATAAAGCTTGAAGCTCCCAATATTGGGTGAACTGCCAGTGGCCCAAGTCCTGTGCCAGTGCAGCCAAGCTTGCTTGGTCTCCATTGTTGGTGGCCTGGGCGGGTTGTGCAGTGTGGGAGTGGGTGCCTCAGCAGGCGGTTCTCCCTTGTCCAGGTTGGACCGGAGAACTTGCGGTGGAGCGGCGGGCATCCTTGGGCACTGGCGTATCCTCCTCTATTATAGGCCCTGGGGGTAGATGTAGAGTGCATTGGCGGGGAGGGGTCTGCCACCCAACTCAGTCGCATGGTTGCGGGAGTACAGGCCGCCTCTCGGCTGGTGCTACGGGACGCAGAGAGGACGCGTTGGAAGTGGGGGTGCGCGTGGGGTAGGAGGAAGGCTGTATTGTATACTTATTTAAAAGGCAACAGTATCGAGCACACCTACAAGCATACGGTTTTCTGGGAAAGAGGCCCTGCAAGGGAGCTCTTTCCATGTAAGTTAATGAATGTAGAGTACTATTCCTATGATAATGCTCAAGTGTGTCAGAATCATTGAAGCACATCGTAGGAGAAAACCTCGATTCAAGGCAACCGATATTTGTAATAGTTGAGCTCAAATGGAAGCCTGCTGCATTAAACAGGTTGCACTCTTCAAGGGTCTAGAGTGGCCGGCAACGCGAGGTGCCACACTAAAACAGCTGCCTCCATCCGCCGGAGCCATGCCTGGAGAGCGCTGCTGCCAGCAGCTCCGCAGGGGAGAACAATGCGGTCCGGCAAAATGCATGATTGTCTACCGGCTGGCCACTGCCCAGAGCTCCTACAGGTCTTGGTAGCACCCGTAAATGCACCTCCTGGGCCTCAGTCTGCAGGCGCAGTCTCTGTGCCCCTGCCCCTCCGCTTGTGAAAATGTGCATCAGGGAGGCACCCAGTGTGAAGCAGCCTCAGACTCTTACGCAGGCAGCAGGCAGCCCTAACAGCTGCGCTGGTCAGCCCCGTCTCGGGCTGCGAGCGGATGGGCCTGGCTGGATTTTCTTGACCTGTGAGCCGGGCTGTAGTGGCAATGACCAGCTAGGATTCGCTGCAATCCGCCCCTTGCTGCCGCGCTACCTGGGCCTTGATCCCGTAAAAATGCTAAGGCACGTGGAGCTGTTCACTCCCATAAAGGGGCTGCTTCATTTCTAGAGGTCACCTATGCGACGTGAGGCCAAGGTGAATATATCCCCAAACCCTGCCCCCGTCCCAATCCCATGACACAGCCCCCCTGTAAGGATCGCACCAACACCAGCGGGCCTTCTGCGGGGACCGGACCAGGGGAACTGCAACTAGAATGGGGTCTCACACGGGCACAGCCAAACGTGGTGAGATCAGGGGAGAAGGGCCGGTGTGGGGAAGGGCATTGGGAGGGAGGGCAAGGGGGGGGACCAAAACATTTTTGAGTGTGGAAAAGGCCGCTTTATTAGGAACAGGTGCGCATCACAGATTAAATAAACCTTGGCAAAAGCCTTCCAAAACTAAACCTCACTAAATAATTTATTAACCTTGAGTCCCCCCTCCCCTAAAATTTCATAGCCCCTCCCCCGCCCATATAATACAACATTTCAAACATTACAACAACATTATAAAACATTACATCATCAATATAAACATTACGTCATCATATCAACCCCAATAACTTATAAATACCAGGCCCTCCATTAACCTATCACATGCCTGCCCCTTCACCTCTGTCAAACCCCCAAAAGGTATAAACGGTCAACCAATGACCAACTTATCCTTTCCTTGTCGATAACACCAATCTGATCATTAATCACCAAAATCTGACACAAATTGCCCCGAAACAACTAGACTCCGCCACCCAGGAAGGTGGGGGGGAGCAACACTACCCCCCCTTTCTGCCCCCCCAGTAGGAAAAAGGAAGGGATCCGAATAGTACTCACCGCCGGACGGTCAAAGACCTAGCCAAGACTTCTCTCAATTGCAACAAATACAGGTCCATACCTACTCTAGATAAGTGAACCCCATCATCCCTAAAGAATTCAACAGACTCAAAACGTATCTCTCTATGAGACACTCTTCCAAAACCCAGCTGACGGCAGAATCTGGAAACCTCAGCATTCACCTTCTTCCTGACCCTATCAATCGCTCTAGGATTCACTGCTCCTCTCCAGGTCCTACGCGGAATCAATTCCGTCCAAAAAACATGGCAACCAGCCCAGCACTCCTTAATGAAAGCTAAGTCCCGCAACAAAACCACTCCTTTAGTCGCACCAAGATCATTCTCCCCCAAGTGGATGACTAAAATATCCAGACAGCATCCCCCAACCACTCCTTTTATTAAGACATGGAACTAGTTCCCTCCAAAGCATCCCCCCTTTTCCTTTGCAAACAATGTTGAACATTTTGTCATTGAAGCCCAACATTTCTCCAAAATAACTTTGAGCCGCCTGAACCCGTGCCCACTTGACGAACGAATGCCCCACTATCCAAATCGTCACCACTTCAGAACGGGGCCCAGCAACTGAACCTGTAAAAGAAAAAACAATGAATACTCAAGAAAAGGAGGATGACGCATGCGCCTCCCCCGCGTTGCTCCGCACATATCGCTGAAAGCAGTTAGACGACCTATTAAACGCTTCCGTCGCAGCACCGATCCTAAAAGAGTGTGTTCCGTATTGATCCCCCATCCAAACCAATCTGCTGCAGAGCTTTACGCAAAACCATGCGCAACTGATATGCTGTCACAGGCGCCTTATCAATATGCTGAAAAACCAGATCACAATCGCAACCCCCCGAGAGCATGCGCCAACGGCGAGCAAGCAGCAATGGACATGTAATTCTTGGTGAACGCGCCTCCAACCACACCCCTTTACCCAATTGCCTCTGATCAGTCTTTGAGCTGGAAAGCCACACATGCACACCCTCCTCTGAACAGAGAACATCTCGCCAACAAATTCCTCCCCTAGATTTAGAACCCAACAATTCCGAAACTCGAAAAGCCCCAAAAAACATGAAAGCCATCAGCATGGCGAACAAACAAACTTCAAAATCGTCTCTACAAACTGAAGGCAGAATCGCCAATAAACGAGCCAGTGTCTGCCAAGATAAAGGAGCTCTAGACCTTCTTGCACCCCCCCGCTCCCTGGCCCAACCCTCAAGCATTCTTTTGCCGATCTCGCCAGCCGAAGGAGAATAGTCCCAAAAAAGCTTACCCATGAAGGATATCCCTGCCAACTTTCCTGCAATGGTCACTCTAGAAAGACCCTTGTCCATGAGGTCTAGAATGAACTGAATGACATCCTCAGAACGGCGCCAAACCTCTTCACGCCTGCACGCGCCTGATTCCAAAAATTCTTTCCATGCCAAAGAATAGGCTGAAAAAGTGGACATAGACAAAGAACCTACCACCAGTTGTAATACCCGACGTTGCCTACGTGCCACAGATGTATCGGCATTGGGGTTGGTGATCAGTCCGCCTCCCTGGCCAGTCCACAGAATCTCCCCCACTGCGAACGAGACAAAGCATCCGCTATGTCATTGTCCACACCGGGAATGTGCAAGGCTCGAAAAGTGATGTCATGCTTCAAACAACCCAACACAAAGACTCTCATCAATTTTAATACCTGCTCATCTCTGGCCGACTGTCGATTAACAATCTCAACCACTGCCATGTTGTCAACACGGAAAAGGACTTTTTTGTGGGCTAGATCGTCCCCCCAAAGTGTCAAGGCCACCAGTAAAGAAAAAAGCTCAAGAAATGTGATACTCCTCCCACCATCCAACCAATCTGCAGGCCATTGCTCCGCAAACCATCTCCCATTCCAGTACAGGCCAAAACCTGCACTGCCTGCAGCATCTGAAAACATCTGCACATCCCACTGAAAATCCACATCTCTGACCAATGGCACGCCATTAAAGGAAGTGAGGAAAAATGCCCACATCCGCAGGTCTTCTTTGACACCTGCTGACAGTCGTACACAATGGTGAGGCAAATGCTGCCCAGAAAGAGGCCTGCCCAATCTTCTACAAAAAGTTCTTCCTGCTCTCACCACCCTGCACGCAAAGTTAAGGTGCCCCAGTAAAACTTGAATTTCTTTCACCTTCACTTTCTATGTTGACAACATACCACTCAACAAATCCAGCATCTTCAGTTTCTTATCCTCCGGCAAGCGAGCCCGCATTGCCTCCGAATCAATTTCAATGCCCAAGAATGACAATACTGTGGCAGGACCCATTGTTTTCCCAGGAGCCAAATGCACACCCAAATCCTCCATGAGCCCATGGAAAGTGTCCAGAGCTGCCTGGCACTCCGCGGAGCCCGGGGAACCAACAAAAAAGAAATCATCTAAATAGTGCGTAACCAGTACATGACCAGAGTGGTGGGTGAAATGCCACTGCAAAAAAGTGCTGAAACATTCAAATAGAGCACATGAAATGAAGCAACCCATCGGCAATACTTTGTCCACGTACCATTTTCCTTCAAAATGGATGCCCAGAAGACTCCAATCATCTGGATGGACAGGAAGCAGCCGAAAAGCAGACTTAATGTCACACTTAGCCATCTCTGCAGTTGCGCCCGCGGTCACAACAAGTGACATGGCCACGTCAACTGAGGAATATGATACCGAAGCAGCCTCCTCATCAATGAAATCATTTACAGAAGACCCTTCCGGCCATGACAAATGTTGAATAAGTCTGAACTGCCCTTGCTCTTTTTTAGGCACCACTCCAATGGGTAAAATTATCAAATCATGGATCAGCCAGTCATGAAAAGGGCCTGCCATCCGTCCTTCATGCACTTCTTTACTCAATTTCTCTCTCACCACCGCACTGTGTTCAGATGCAGACTTCAGGTTGTCCGCCCAATGCCTCTGCCTTGGCCCCAAATAGCCTAAACGAAAACCAAATTGAAAACCCTCCAAAAGTTTTTGTTTCACACCTTCAGCCTCATAATCCTCGAGGGCTCGTTGTAATTGTGGCAGCTTAACCGGTGTATGAGCCCTTGGGCCCAGAACCTTGCGCTCCTCTACCTCCCTGACCCCCCTGAAACTGCTGAGCTGATCCTGAAACACCTGTACCTGTCTGACTCCCTTGTAGTCCACCTGGCGGTTTGGGACCCCAACATTTAAACAAAGGGTGTTGCCTACCGCAGCTTGAGCATTCATGCCTATATCTACAGTATTCCCTAACACACGACCCCTTATTAAAGTCCCAGCAGGCACCATTTCCTGACTGTGCATTTGAACTACTTCCCACCCTGCCCCGGGTGGGCTTAGCCTGAAAGGGCCGATAGATTAAAGGCAAACCGCTAGCTGTAAAAATAGTTTTGCCCCCGAGGCTGCTCCTAACGTATGCTGCCAGAGATCAGTATCCAACTCCCCCCACTTTGCCTCTGGATCCCATGCCATCCGAGCCCTAAATTCTTCATCATATTGGGCCCAAGCATACCCCCCTCCAGTAAGCTGCGCCTTCCTGATCACATCCATATATTTAAATATAGAAACGCTGCGCTCTGGGAATTTCTCACAGTAAATGCTTGCATAAATCAGAAAAGCTGCCGTCCAATTCTCAATAGTCAGTGGAACTTTTGGGCGTTTTGCCAACTCATATTCCTCCTCCTTAGAACCTTCCTTGGACCTGACCTCGCGGTGAAGGAGCTTCAGTATCTCCACATACTCACCCTTCCAAATGCGCTCCTTTGTTGCCAACATTAAATGAGCGCCCATAGGTTTAGTAACTCCCATATAGGGCAGCTTTTTAATCTTCAACTCTTTGCTGGCCAGAGACTCCTTAACCTTCCCTGCAACATCAGTGTTTGTACCACTTTCAACTTTACCCCCTGCCGACCCAATATTGTCCTCTGTGCCCACACCTGTGTCTTTCACGTACCTTCCTTTCAGCAATCTCCCCTCCTCAACCCCCCCAACCTCTCCCACTGCTATCCCCACAGACACCATTTTAGGCTTGGCCCGTGAAACTGCCTTCTCACCTGACTCTAAGGACACCGCCCTTGGAGGCTCCGCCCGTGGTGCCGAAACATCCAACATGGTCCGTCCTCGAGGAGCCCTGACTGATGGGCCGCGTTCTCGTCTGCCCCTTGACGGCCGTGCCACTGTCGGAACCTGAAAAACACTATGAGACACATGAGAGGGCTCCCCCCCTCCACCTCTCGCAATTCCCCCTCCTCCGGACTATCCTCGTCATAGTCCAAATCCACAGGCTCCATCTCCAGAAGCCCAGCATTTCCAAAAGCCACACCTCGGGTCTCACCCGACCGGTCATTAGCAACATTACGCTTAGATTGATTAGAATGTCCTCCTGGGGGGGAGCAGACTGTACCCGCCTGTACCTCCCCATGCGCTGACTGTGGAGCTCCATAGCCGACGGTAAGGTAGACCACCAAGACCTGCTATTCATGGGGGCCAGCGAGGTCGCGCCAGACCTTCGTTCGCTGACCGCGACGGGCTCCCTCGGCGGTACGGAGAGCGACGCGCTAGGCTGTCTCCTCACTTCACCTCGGCGAAAATGGGCTGAACCACGCCCTACCGAGTCCGGACTGCCGCACCGATCCGCCTCCTGAAAAGAAAAAGTTTGGACTGGTGTGCTGGGATCCCTAATAAAACACCTGGCACAGGCCCTGACCGCTGCAAAACAACTGTACCAACTGACCTCCCTTGCAACCTATCCAGAGACAAAACCCTACCTGTACTCCTCAAAGGCACCCCCTGAATAGGTGAATCACCCACCACCTCATCCTCATCACTTCAATCCAATCTTGTTGCTGTCAACTCCGAGGGAAAACCCCTACCCAAAACCCTCTCTGCCACACCCTGCTCGTCACCCTTCCTCTGAACCACACCCTTATCCATACACACGCTCCCAAAACGCTCCCAACCAGATGGCCGCACCTCAAAAGGTCGGTCACACACGCCCTCTGACCAATGAGGAACAAAACTAGAAGACCCCTTCCCTGTAATACTGCCCCAAACCCCTACCATACTGAGAAAGCGTACAAGGAACAACATTTTCCACATCACCCACTAGGACATGTGGCCAAGCTTCAGACATATTCACAACTGGCCCCCCAGCCCCTGACCGACCCATACCTAGATCAGAAAGACATGATTTGGCAGCGCCCCCCTCACCCATTTGAGCCCACTCCCCCTCTCCCCTCGAGCTTCCTAAAACAGAGAAAGCTTCCTCATGGTCTGACGGAGGTCCAGAAAACAACAAAGGACTACCCACAAATTCACCACCTCCATAAGCACCCTCAACTACTTCCTTATCCAAACCAGCATGTGATAATTGCCCAACAGAAGTTTCAGCGTGACCCAAATGACTAGAGTCTAACATACTTTCAGATGTTACACCCTCACCTTGGCGTTCCCAATGCACAGGCCCGGGAGCCTCATGAGCAAAAGAGGAAACCTCCCCGCCCGCTTCCCAACCGCCCCTCCCCTCTCCCAATGCGAAAGAACCCCTGCGCAACACACGCGGTGAAGCGCTGGCTCCCAGCTCAGGCGCCGTGCACGAAGAGGAGCGCTTCTTCAAACTTTTCCTGCCCCCACGACTCACAGCAGCCAAAGGAGAAGCTTCCAAAACGCCAGCATGCTCAGGCAACCGGGCGCCTGCAGACGCGCTCCCAGTTGCCCTCAAAACACCCGCAGCCTCCGACAGCAACACCGGAGGGTCGCGCAAGCAAACCAGCGCTTCACTTCCTTTCACACTCGCTTTAACAGACGGGGCCGGTTTCCTCGTGCGGGAGCGGCCCCGATCACTTACCCCCTGCGCTCACCGCTTCTTAGGAGATAGGAGACGAGCATGCCGCCACAGCTGCAGCAACGCCAGCGGAGGCGTGGCGCGAGGGGCGCGCCGGCCCCCCACCGATCACCAGGTCCATCCTGCCAGCCTCTGACAGCAAACGAAGAGCCTCAAGCACCCGATAATCCTCCATGGCCACAAGAAGTAACTAAAGTAAGAATTTCCTAACCCTTCGAAATAACACTAAAATGTCTCACTAATAGCACCACAGAAATTCCCACAAAAATTGCTAGCTAACCTCCCAGCCACCAGGTCACCAAACCTAAAATGGTGGCTGGGAGGCGGGGACTAGGGACTTTATAAGTTGGGCTGCAAAAACCTACTATAAAGCAGCCCAACAAGAATTCTGGAATGTTCTGCCTGCAAAAATACCCAACATCCCCCCTGCAGCCCTCCCGAATCGCCCGGCGGGACCTCCCTGTAGTCGGCTGCCCCCCCCCAAGCCCCCCTTTGGCCGCACTCACCTAGCATCACGACTCGACCAGCACTCGACCTCCGGACAGCGTGTCCGATACAAACAGTACGACCAGCAAGACGGCGTGCCAGGCAACAAAGAGGACCCAAAATGATGGGGGGAGGCCTAAATACCCTCCCCACGGCCCGCCGGACATGACGTGTCTGGCATGCCTTGTAAGGGGACTTCTCCTGGAGTCCCGCAGTAGTAAGTGGGGGTGGGGAAGTGCCCAAATGGATCTAAGGGGGCCGCCCTCTGAGGTGGCCCTCTGCGGGGGGCGTGGGCAGCCGCATTCTGCTCCCTGTTAGGTACTGATTAGATACTGATTCACCCGGGGTAAATGTAAAGAAAGTGCAGGGAATCAAAAAAAATGGAAGCTTTGCAATTCACACGGGCTTTGAAGAAACCATTCAGCTAAGGTTTCCTGTGAACAGATTGCCCAAAACCGTTATGGATGCGAGAAATAAAATACCTCAGCTTTGACTGGCTTCGCTTATTGGCTTTCCTCTGTGATTAATGTTCATAACTCTGCCTTGAAACACTGATCTATGAAAGGTAAATCAGGTGACAGTTGCAGTATTATCTGGAATGAAGTCCGAGGCAAGTCATGCAGTACAAAGGTCTGGTCCCAGAGCCATAAGGTGGGGCCCAGCCCACCCTTCTCTGGGCTCTTACGGAACGGCCCTTGGCCTGGGCTTCACTCAGACGTGACCCACATTGCAGGAGTCTGCCGCTGGAGTCCTTGAGGCACTTTATGCATGTCTGCGGCAGCAGTAGACGACTGAGATGAAGCCCCTCCTCTCCAGGCAATGGGTGCTGGGATATGGAGTCCACAGCTTGGAGCAGCAAATGTCCCCAACACTTGGAACCCCATGATGCGAGTCCTCAAGGTGCTTTATGCACTTCGCGGCAGTATAAGGAGGCTCTGATCAAACCCCTTCTTTCCCGGCAAGGGGGCTGGGATACAGAGTCCAAAACTTAGAACAGCAAAAGTCCCCAGCACATAGCATCTTGTGCCGCGGGAGTCCTCAAGATGCTTTATGTGCATCAGCGGGAGGCGTCTGGGATCAAGCCTCTCCTCTCCAAGCAATGAGGGGGCTATGATATGGAGTCGGGAGCTTGGAGCAGCAAATGTCGCTAACACTCCGCGTCCTGCGAGTTCACTAGGAGCTTTATGCATGTCGGAGAGAGGAGGCCGGCACCAAGCCCCTTCTATTCAGGCAATAGGGGCTGGGATATGGAGTCCACAGCTTGGAGCAGCAAAAGTCCCCAACCTTTCAGCATCCTGCCTTGTACGAGTCCTCGAGGTGCTTTATTTGCATTGGCAGCAGCAGAAGGTGGCTGGGATCAAGCCTCTCCTCTCCAGCCAATGGGCTGTGATGTGGAGTCCACAGGTTGGAGCAGCAAAAGATCCCTAACACACAGCGTCCCATGCCACAGGAGTCCTAGAGGCGCTTTATGCACATCAGCAGTAGCGGGAGGTGGCTGGGACCAAGCCCCTCCTCTCCAGGCAATGGGGGCTGGGATATGGAGTACACAGCTTGGAGCAGCGCAAGTCCCCAACACATGGCGTCTCCTGAGTCAAAGCACTAGAAAGCTGCATAAAAAGCAGCAATGTGGAGACTTATGGTAGGCTGTGTACTTTAAATATGAAGAAACACATTTTAACTAATTGTACCAGAGAAATTGTCTCAGCGTTTGGTGGATTTCAAGTTGTTTTCTTCCAGAGAATTGGGAAGGATAGCTGTCAGATGGGTCAGAACCAGGCTGTCCAGGAAGACCCATGGTGGGAGGGAGGGAGGGAGTGAGTGGGGGTTCTCAGACTTCCCAGCAGAGGAAGGAGGTGAGCTACAAATGAGATAAAAAGAAGGAGTTCTCTAAAGGCCCCCAAAGTTCTTTTTTTATTTTTTATTTTATTCTTTTTATTTTTCAATAAAAAGAACAACAGAAGGTTCTACGTGTACACAGCGTCAAGCCTACAACTCTACACAGGGCTGGCCTCGTAGTTCTAAAGGGGCCTCAGGGGGAGTCGGGAGGCTTAGATGAGCATTTGAGACTCAGCATGTCGCCTACAACCCGTAATGGGCCAGCCGCGTGACACATGAAGCATAGCAGTAAAATACAATCGTGAGCAAATTCAAGACCCCTGAAAAGCAAACTTAATTCCATATTAGAGGGAGGAACAGAGAAGCATAGGTTAGAGACCTACAGGAAAGTTACAGTGAAGAGTAGGCATAGAAATGTCAGAGAAGTGCAGAGAAAGTAGGGGGATGAAGGGTCCCCATGTCGGAGAAGTCATACAGTAACAACAGCGCAGGGAGGTGCACGGGGGAACGGGGAGGGAGGGTCAGAGGACTCAATGACATATACTAGCTAGACCAAGAGTCCGAGTGTGTACCATGTGGGGTTGAGGGCAGAGTTAGCGTGACTGTGGAAGTAATCTGTTCGGGTCAGTCGGGATTAATGCATCCTCAAATAAGTGTAAGGCCCGGAGTTTCGAGGGGAGGTAACGTGCATGTTCTACTTTACAAAGATATGTGTCACATACCTTTATGCGGCTAAGTACTACCTTCCAAAGCAAGGTCAGAAGAGGACACACCCACTAAATGTGAATGAAGTCTCCAGACGCATTGGAACATCTCCAGCACAACAGAGAGGTTGCAGGGAACATTTTATGCAAATGAGAGGGCGTGCAGTACCACTGCGTCATGATCTTCTATGCAGTTTGTTGCGATATGCTGTGATAGACCTTTGGGATATCTCGCCACAAACGACTCTACTGTGCAGGCATGATCTCAGTGGGTGACATCAAGTGCCATTGGCGCTGATACGGATGAGTGGTTACAAGCGGGGGATGCTGCAAAATCTGGTATGTCTGGGAGATAAGGCCCTTTGATTCATCAAAGGAGCAAACCAAGCGCTCAAAAGGGGTGAACAGACGAGTAGCCGCCTGCTGCATCTCAGTCGAGGATAGCCAATGTCGCAACTGTGCATATTGGAGCCCTGCATCTGCCTGTATTTGGAACTCCTCTCTGCATTGCGCAAACATTTTGAACGCACCCCCTTCATAGAGATCACTGATTGTTGTGCAACCGCCTTTCTGTCATTTTGAAAACGCCTGGGAATGAAACACCGGGGGGGAAGAGTGGGTTGCCCGCAATGGGGGTGTGGGGGAGGGGAAAGTCATGCGTACCTTGCGTACGGCCACTTTATCCCACACATCCAGCACCATCTTCGTAGGCACTGCGATATAGGTGCTACAAGAGAGCGCAGTCCGTTGTAGCCAAACGAGATCCCAAATGGTTTGCCCCGTTACAGACCTATCCATATTCATCCAGATCTTTTCACTCACAGTCGTTGTCCACTCCGAGACAACACGGAGATGGGCTGCCCAATAGTACTCTAGGAGGTTGGGGCATGCCAATCCTCCCCTGTCCCGCGGGAGCACGAGGACTTTGTGGGAGAAGCGCGGTCTACGCCCGCCACATATGAAGCTTGAGAGATCCGGTTGCTGGCTCTGAATCTGATGTTGCGGGATAGGGGGGGAAGTCATTGGAACAAATATAGTACTTTTGGAAGTATCGTCATTTTTATAGCGTTGAGAAGAGCCAACTAGGAAAGCATCAGAGATTTCTATCCCCTCAGATCCTCAAAAACTGTCTTTCTGCATTCCCGCCAATTTATTTGGGTGCACGTGTCAAGGGAGGGAGTCAACTGGAGTCCTAGATACCGAATATGATTAGCGGCCCATTGATATGGGGCAAGGGCTTTAAGAACTGGTATCTCGTCTTCAGGGATTGTGAGATTCAGAGACCATGACTTTCCATGGTTAATTTTGAGGCCTGACGCCCGCTCAAAGGTCTGCAATAGGGAATGGAGCGCTGGGAGGGATATATGTGGCTGTGACAGCATAAGAATGAGGTCATCCGCGAAAAGAGCCACCTTATTCTGCCGTCTTCCAAGGGAAAGGCATGTATATCCACTGCTTGCCTAATGAGCACTGCAAGAGGTTCTACAACGAGAGCGAACAGCAGAAGAGACAGGGGTAACCCTTCCGCGTACCTCTGTGAATGGGGAGTCCGTAAGCGGTCCATTAATCCATACCCTGGCCAGCGGGGAAAGATACGGGCCATGATCATAGCAATCATGTTCTGACCCAGTCCACTTTTTTGCAGCACTGCCCAGAGGAATGACCAGTTCACCCGGTCGAACGCCTTCTCCGCATCAAGCGATAGAAGGCATGGTGGTATCTTCCAGTGCTGCACCTTTCCCACAAGGTGTGCGATTCTACACACATTGCCCGCTCACTGCCGGCCTTAAATGAAGCCGATCGGTCCGGCTCCACAGGACCAGGCATGTGGGGATCCAGGCATTTTGCCAGCATCTTAGTATAAATTTTAAGGTCCGTATTTGACAATGCTATGGGGCGATAGGATGCACACATCGTAGGGTCTTTCCCCGGTTTGGGTATAAGGGCTATTTCGGCCACGTCCATGGAAGGCGTTGGCCCTTCTGTGGCGGAGAAAGAGTTGTACAGCCTCAAGCGGTGAGGTTGAACCTGCATCAGAAACAGGCGATCGAAGACCAGCGGAAGGCCGTCCAGTCCCGGTTATTTCCCTAGGGGAAGGTCCTTTAGCGCTGGCGCCCGTTCCTCCGTAGTGAGCGTTTTCTCCAGCTGTTCAGCGTGATGGGGATGCAGTGGGGTCCAGGAGCATTGACCTGGAAGATCACTGATCTGGTCTTGGGACGGCTCGTCCGCCGTAAAAAGGGCAGAGTAATAAGTTCGAAAAGCCTCATGCTTGGCCCTTTCTTTGGTAGCTCTCTCCCCATCTGGGAGCTGAATGTTGGCCATGTGAGCTTTTGCGGTGCGTGCTCGGAAGCGCTTTTCCAATAGTCTGCCCATCCTACCCCCCACTCAAATTGCTGTTGTTTTAGTGCTAACAGGGTTCTCTCAGCCTTATTGGTGCGGAGTGAGTGGAGTTATCCCCTAAGATTTGCATGCCGTCGCTTACCTGCGAGTGTGGGGCATTCCTGATCCTGCCTTTCCCAATGTTTAATATCTTTGGTGAGGTTATCCTCTAAAAGACGAACCATGCGCGCCCATGCAATCGACAGGGAGGTGATATGGCCGTGGATAGTAGCCTTAAAGGCATCCCACACTACCGGGAAGGGTGTTTCGGGGAGATCGTTACTCGCAAAGTAAGAGTCTTGGCAGTCCGTATGCTCTCCACGTCGTCTGGGTCCCACAGGATGTGTGGTGGCAGGTGACACCGTGGATGTGGGTGGGGCAAGCGGCCGGATCCTGCAGGAGAAGTTCAATATGGGAATGATCGGTGAGCGATATGGTGGACATAGAGACCACCAGCGTATCCTTTATCAGAGCATAAGAGATAAAAAATATAATCAATGTGCGAGTATGAATGGCGGACGTGCGAATAATATGAAAATCCCGCCCCTCAGGGGAGTGGTAGCGCCAGGAGTCCATCAGACCAAGATTCGCTATTTGTCTCCTAAACTCAGAAGACATAGCCCCTGTCCCGTGCAAGGAGGCTTCACTTCGGTCCTTCTCTGGGTCCCACGCCAAGTTAAAGTCCCCCCCCCCAAGATCAATGCAGAATCATCCTGTGGCACATGTTCCCGCAAAGTCGTCCGGAGGTAGGAGTCCTGCATCTGGTTAGGTACATACACAATGTGAAGGAGTGTTGTCCAATCCGAATTCCCGCCCGGACGAAGCGGCCATCTGAACTACGGAAGGCCTTTGTAGGAACTGGGGTCACCAGTTCCCCGGGGGTAACCTGGCACGAGCAGGAAGGCACCCGAAAGCTCAGGTGTTAAGTGACTACACAGCACACACACCCACTGAGACAATAAGTGCACACGCAGTGATGGAGACCACAACAGTGAATTTGAGTAAAAATCAAAACATTTTATCTAGAGCAGTGCATCAAAGATAAACATTCCATCAGATCCCTTCATCCAGAGAGCAATTCAGTATTCAATATAACCTGTCGCGGTAACCATAGCATTAATCAAAGGCAGAACATTTCATTAAATCATTTCACCAAGAATAACCATTTCATTGAAGGCTCAGTATTTCATTACCTCCCAATAAACTTTTCATTGCGTCAGAAATTTGCATGTTATTAAACCAGAGTAGGGCATTTCATTATCTACTGGTAGGCAATGCATCAACATTTCCCGATGGAACAATAACCATATTAGTGGGCATGAACTAACATCCCCCCGCCCACGAATACACAGGCCATTAACAATCAGGCAGGAATAAGCATTTCAATACTCTCCCCCGAGCATTTCATTAGGTCCCCATAGCCCTGCATCAGGCTTCAAATGAGCATTACAGAACGTCCAACCTTGCAGTAAGCAAGGAGACCCAGGCCAGGGGGGGGGGGCAAATTGGCATTTCATGAACCCTATTCACTGGGCTGTTGTATATAACAGCTCCCCTCGGGGGTTACTAAACATTTGGGATCTCCCCCATGGCCTTTCTGACAGATGGGGTCTCTGTAGGCAGTTCAGGGGGGGGCGGAGATAATCTGGCCCAGTTCAAAGTATGTATTCCAGCTTCGGGGGGGCCAAAAGGGCCCAACAACAGTCCTGACATGGGAGGGGCGGCCCCGGGGCCTCCTTCGATCTCCCTGGGGGCCCCGCGTTCACTTCTGCGGCCGCCCTCCTCCCCCCGGGGTTACCTTTTGCTCTTCGGCTCCAGCGGGAGCCCTTGCGGAGGATGCTGGAGTCAGGAGGGCCCGGGCTTCCTTCGGGGCCCTCCGGCGAGGTTGCTGGCTGTTCCCAGGCCTTCGAGCACTTCCACGGCCCGGGAACCAATCCGGGGCTGATGGAGGAGGGGCCGGGCCGCAGCGGCCAATCGCGGGGCCGAGCTCGGGGGCGCGCCAGCCAGGTCCAATGGCTGCGCGGCGCCCGGAGGGGTGGGGCAGAGTGTGTGCCCCTGTCACGTGAGGCGGAGGCCGGCTTCAGGCCTACCGCGGCCTAGGATCACGACGCGCGCTGACAGGAATTTGCGAAGGCCGGGGGCAGGGGCCTCCAGTCAGGGCGCAGCCGGGCAGATGATCGCGGCGGCCTCCCCAGGGCTCCGGAGGCCGGCGCAGGGATGGCAGAGTCTCAGGCCGGGCGCGGCCCACAATCCCACGGCTGCGGCCCTCCTCCTGGCACCGAGGGCCGCCTGGGGTCAATCTCAGTGCTTCGCCGGACACCACAGGTGAGCGCTTGAGGAGAACATACGGCGCTTGTAGAGGATCGCGCCTGGGGGGGGTTTACAGCGCTCCTTCAGTGGTACAGCGGGAGAGCGTTCGAGGCAGTTCAGTTTGCTGGGGCAATTTAGGCAGTTCTAGGGCTAGCGCTGTGCAGGGCGAGCGCCTAGCAGTCTCTTCAGCCTGGGCAGTTTCCTCAGGACAAGCTAAACCAGGGGTAGGACAACACGGGGGCAGTTCAAGCCAGGCAGGTCAGTGCTGGGGCAAAGGGGGCAAGGCCCAATATCTCGTTGATCCCCAGATGTCCTGATGGGTTGAGGGAAGGTTCTTCTTGGCGCTTGGTGGTTCCTACGCCCTTTTGGTTGAAGTGGATTCTTGGTATCTGGAGGGAGGGGGGGTTGAGTTGAAGGCTTGTCAGCAGGTCACTGCAGATGGTCCCTGGGTTCCCCTCCCGCCGGGCCAGATCAGTGGGCTAGTTCAGGGTTCCTCACTCTACTTGGAAGGCAGCACCCAAACCCTGTCACTCCCAGTGGCATTGGTCCCTGACTAGACCCTACCGCCTAAATCTCCTGCGTGGGTCCCCCAGGTCAGTGATGCCCCAACTGACTAAAAAAGTTTCCCTCCCTTCCTTATATATGCCCAGGTCAGGTGACCACTCTCTAAGGTGGCAAAAATAGGCTCTGCCTCTCTTCTGGAAGGTTCCAGGAGCTTCCCCACTCTATCTATGGGCAGGCGATGGCAGGCTGGCATTGCAACAATGTTTGGGGTCCCAGCCAGCTCCTGGCAACTAGGGTGCTACTAGAAAAAAACCACGCTGCAGTAGCAGGGGCCAGTGGCAGCCATATTTGAAGTAGAGAGCACCTGCACCTTAACATGGATTGGCCATGGAAAGGTGCCCGGAGATCTAAGGGCCAACAAAAAAGAAGGTGGAAAAAATGAGGCAAGGGCGAAAAAAATAGGGAAAGACCACCCTAGGGCTGACAGGTCTAACAGCCTTAGATTCCCCTTGCCTGATACCAGCTCTGCAAATAATAGCCACTCCGGCCATTTTAGTGGGCGCTGTAGCCCAGAATTGGAGAGGATATTTATGGTGCGCCATGCGAGGAGTGTCTGTTTTTAAAAGGTGGGTTTCCTGAAGGAGAATAATGTCAGGGTTGTATTGTAAGAGGTAACGCCATGTTTGTTGCCGTTTGTTGGGAGAGTTAAGCCCCTTAACATTGAGGTATATACTCTTTAAGGGGCGGGGTACAGCCATAGTTGTGTCCAGACCCATATTAGTCCATCATGCCACCATAGAGAGTAAGCTAGGATAGGGGGGAAAGAATGCAATGGGTTGTCGCTCCCGCCTAAGGAAGAGCATTGTCGAATGGAGGTCCCCCATCCACCCCATTCAGAAGAAGAAAACAAGTAGGAAAAGAAGAACAGAGAAGCAGAGATATGTAGAAGCAAAAAACAAAGGATCAACATTGGCCAACAGGGCCACAGCTGTTCTGTTCCAGTCACGGGGCAGCCTACACCACAGTGCCCAGTGAACCCAGAGATGTCACTCTCCCAAGAACAGATAAGGGGTGGGTCGTCAGTTGCTCCCAAAATCATCCAGGTGGGAGTTCCGGCACCAGCAACACTGCAGTTAGGGAACTGGGGTGCGAACGACACCTTAGAGCAAACACCGGTCCCAACTGGCCAGGGACATATTCCGAGAACAGCGCTTGCAGTCAATTGTATGTGTGGGGGTCAGTTCATCAAGGAGTCGAAGATCGCGAGCTTACTGCCGACTGTTCCCCTTCCAGGGACTTGATGTGTTGTATGATATCTTGCTTAGCTTGCGATGTTGATTGGTCATCAGGATATGGTGAGCGTCTGTGACGGCGTACTGTAGACCAGGATGGTTTGGCAGGCACCTGTGTGAGAGGCAGGGGACTTAAGGGACTGGCAGGCACCGTCGACAAGAGGTGAAGTAGTTGCGCCGCTTCTTTATAGGACCATACCACCTGACGCTTGGAGACCCACTGAAAAATGAGGGCAAATGGGTGGCCCCACTCATAAGAGATATCCATGCTCCACAACATCTTTGCAAGGTATTGGGCGCAAGATCTTGAAAGATTTGTATCCTGTTTCCACCGTAGATGAGTTCCGGCTTGGCACGCACCGCCCTTAGTATAGCTTCCTTTTCTGTAAAGAAACAGACCCTAGTTAGGATGTCCGGGAGGACGCCCCGCATGCTTGCGGGGCCTGCAACCCGATGAGCCCTGTACAGGGCTGGCGGAGACGCATCATCGTCCCCCCATATTTCATACAGAAGCTGTGGCACATAAGTCATAATGTCCTTCCCCTCTGCCCTGAGAGGAACCCCGCAGATGCGGAGGTATTCCTGTGGCTACGATTTTCCAGGTCCTCCAGCTTCAGTTGTAACTCTTTGTGCTGCTCTTCCAAGGTGGCCAGGCGCTGCCATAGTTGTTCCTGGTCCTCAGTTCGGGCATCCACCGTCTTTTCCAGCCCGTCGACACGTTCTCCAAGATCCGTAACCTCCTTTCAAAGCTCCCAGACACAGGAGTGGACCTCAGTGCGGAGAGAGCCGTTCTCCGATTTGAGCTCTAACAGGAATGTGGCCATAAAAGCATGAGTGACAGGCGGCAAGTCCCCTCCCGTCTGTGAGGCCACCTCCGCAGGGTCCGATGCACACGCCTTGCCCCACATAGCGGCTACGGAGTTGTCTTTGGGGGCCAATGTCGGGTCTTTCCCCCCTTTGGTGCGTGTCATTCTCTAAGGTGGATCGGCCCTCAGAAGGGCCAACAGCAAGGGTTAGGGGAGATTGCAGGGTTGCACAAGATTGCACCTGGGTACTAAATGCACTCGCCTCACAATATTGTTGAAGAATCAGGTCTGGCCGCCTCAGGTTAGCAGCGACCCTACGGCATCCGTCCGACGAGAGGTGTTCGATCCCTTCTGGCTTGCGTAGTCCCGACAAGGCTCCCCGCCCCCTTGAGCGGAGCACCGTCTTGCCTCGCAGATCGATGGATACCAGAAAGGTCAGAGTCAGGAGCGATATGAGATCGTACACAGCTATCCCAGTGCTTAAGCAGGGAGCAAGAGCCTCAGGGGCCAGGAGCCCTATGCCTCAGCCCACACACACCCAGGGCCAACCGCTCACAGCCGCTCCCTCCAACCCGTCGTACGTATCTGTACAGTGCTCAGTGTGCTGTCGAGGTGATGTCTGATCGGGGCGCCCAGAGACCACACAGGTGGTGTGCCCCAGCGGGGATCACCTACTAAGGACCCAAGGGTATGTATGTCCCGTGACCTCGCTCCCAGGGCAAGATGATGCGTGCAGTTCAACCACCCCTGCCCAGCCCACAAACAGATAAGTACACAAATACCTCAGGTGAGATCACCCGATGCCAGCCCCACCAGAGCCCCCGGAAAAACACCAGGAGTAGGACTGCCTCCCGTCGGGGGCCCCCCAATGTCCTCTCACTCGCTTCTTCAACACATTAGCCGAAGGCTGCTGCAGGGGCAAAGCCTATATGCCTTACGGCACAACAGGGAGCAGAGTCCAAAAATGGGGGCACAGATGGGCAGTCCAGCAGCCAGAAGTCCCACCCTCCACACTCCCCCTTGCTATATGTCCACTATTCAGGCACGCCGCTGCAGGTCAGGTCATAGAGATGCCACTGCAAGGCCCCTGTGACACCAGCACCCTCACACTTTCTTCCCGCCTCAAGCCAGTTCCATATGCCCCAGCAAAGCCCAAGTTGATGGCGCCAATCACGCAGTGGGCGTGGCACTGTACAGGGCAGTGGGGGTGTTTGCTTCCTGGAACCCCCACCAGGCCCATAGCGCCTCCCAAAAGCCATGTGCCTCGCCCCACGTTGTCTACTTACAGGGTCTTCCTGGTCGCCTCGGGCAAAATGGCGGTCACCACCACGCGAGCCCCCAATGAGACACACCCCACAGTCTCTGATGCAATCCTTCACATCGGCTCCTACAGGTGTCCAAGCGCCTCCGGTCCTGCTATGGCCGCTGAGGGCCCCGCCAAGCTTGGGGAGACAGTCTATGGGTGCCAGGGGAGACAGCGCCATTTTCTGCACACGGCGCGGCGTGCAGAAAATGGCACCTCAGAGCCTTTGAGGCAGGCTCCAGGCTAGGCATCCCCCCAAGACCTTTCGCAGGTCGTCACTCACCCAGGGCAAAGCTCCTGCTGCTCCGCTGTCGGCCCTGACACCGTGGATGTTGCCTTGAGAAATCCCGAGCATACAAGGCCAGTCCCACTGCACGCCAGGGAGCCCCCGGCCCGAAATGCGGCGGGCGCTCCCTCCGGCAGGCCTAGTCTCTGCAGCACTCTTAGCTCCGTCACCACCTCCCAGCAGGCTCCAGCTCCGCAGGGGTGCCACCTTTTGATTGCCCCGTCCTCGTCGTCCCTCCTTCGAGTGCAGGTGCTACCGGCTCTGAAGATCTAGAGATAGGGCTCCCCCAAACAAGAGGAGGCAGCCCAAGCCGTCCCAGTCTGGGGCACTGCTCCATCGTGGCTAAGAAAAGGGCGGCTCCGAGCTCACTGTTGAGTCTGTCGGTCACCCAGGGCCGACAGAAACCTGCCCCTCTCTCCGGGGCTGAAGTTTCCGCTGTTTCACCGGCCACTCAGGAGCAGGATATGGCCGGGGAGAGTCCCAAGGAGCCAGGCACATCCCCCACCGCACAGCGGGAGACCCCCAATCCAGGCGCCATGAAAATGGCGGTCACTCGCACTGGCCGGCCGATGTGTGACGGCGGGCGCACCTCTGTCATCACCTCCGATCTACCCCCGACTCCTCAAAAGGCGCCCCTCTTCTGCTATCATGCCCCCCCCAGGGCTGGCATTAGTGAGCCCCCAGCTTAAATTCGCAGTGGCCGGCTGGAGCTCCTTTGATGTGCGTCCTACAGCATTGCCAGCTAGATCATGCCCCCCCCCAAAGTTCTTTTGAGGAGGTTGGGCCTGAGACTTCTCCCAGACCACAGGCAAAGAATATCAGGGTAAAAACTGGGATCCAGCAAAGGCTTCTGGGTTGTGTCATGACTGTCACCAGGCAGGTCATAAAAAGGGAGATGCAGCATGTTCCAAAAAGTCGCCCAGTGGTGTACAATCCAAGGGATTGGCTGAAATAGGAGTGGAGTTGGATGTGTACTCTGGACTAGCCAGGGGATACACAGAGACTACTTTAGTTTCCCTGGGTGGGGTAGAAATTGTAGCACAGGCTGTCTTACCTCCAAGCATGTAGAAGTATAGACAAAGGTCTAAAATCAATGTGACTAAGGTTGAGGGTTACAGGTATCAGTGTCACTATGGTGGCTTCTAGACTAATGTCCCAAGATGAAATGATACCTGGTGTTAGTCACCTCATGCAGAAATGCTGGGGCTCCCTGGGTGGGTGTGTAGTACCACAACAGCACAGGCAGCACATCAGGGAAGTCATGGGAGCTTGGATCCTGAAATAGTGGACCAAGGCACCCAAAGCAAGAGGAAGAGAATGAAGTCTGATAAGGCTACTTCTAAGAGATCACAGGACCAGGGGGGACAGTTGTCTTGAGGGAGAAGCCCTGGGGCTTGAGGAGGGAACTGCAGCTGATAGAGTCTGGCTTGCCCTGGCAGAGGTCCTAAGGGCAAGGGGACCCTCCAGAGAGGACGTATGCCAAGGGCAAAACAGTGCCCAACTTTTGAAGGTCTTAGGCAGCAAGCTACAAAGCAAGAGCAGGATGATGTCAGTAGTACCCACAGGGTCTACTGGTAAGAAGGGCTTCTTTACACTGAGGACAGGGCCCCAAAATCAGGGGCAGCCAGGAGAATAGTGGTCCCCCAAATGTCCCCTTAGCTGTACATCTGGGACAAACCAAGCCATGGGACAGGTTGGTTGCCCATTTCTATTGGCCCCAGATGTCTGAAAAAGAGAAGGAGTTTTGTCACTCCTGTGTGACTTATCAAGCCAGTGGCAAGACAGGCACACAGTCAAAGGCTCCCTTAGTTCCATTTCCAGGGGTGGGGACTCCCTTTGAGAGGGTAGGGATTGGCATTGCTGGGCCCCTTGACACTCAAACTGCATCTGGGAGCACATTTACTCTAGTGGTGGTGGACCATGCCACTAGGTACCCAAAGGCAATTCCCTTCAGGACTGCCACTGCCCCTGCAGAGGTAAAGACTCTACTTGGCATTTTCACCAGGGCTGGGTTTCCTAACGAAGAGGTCTCTGATAGAGAGACAAATTTCATGTTTGCATATTTTAAGGCTTTGTGGAATGAATGTGGAGTGAGCTACAAGTTTACCACCCGCTATCACCCTCAGATAAATGGATTGGTTGAAAGGTTTAACAAAACCATGAAAGGCATGATACTGGGCCTCCCTGAAAAACTCAGGAGATGGTATGTCCTTTTATATTGCCTGCTGTTTGCCTAGAGAGAGGTGGCACAAAAGGGTGCTGTATTCAGCCCTTTGAACCTTTTCTAAGCATACTGTAAAATCTCTCAAAGAGCCCAAACAAGACATAGTGGTCTATGTACTGGGCCTGAGTTACCCTATAGCTGCATACATGAAAAGGGCAAATAAGCATCTAGAGGCCAGCCAGAGCTTAACGAACACTGGTATGATCAGAGGTCAGCACTGTTAGAGTACCATTCAGGTTCGCTTTTGTGGGTATTGGAACCTGTGGCTCACAGGGCCCTCCAGGACAAGTGGACTGGGCCCTATCCAACCTTAGAGAAGAAAGAGGAAGTCAACTACTTGGTAGACTTAGGCACCCCTAGGAGTCCTCTGAGCTCTACATGTCAATCACCTAAAACCCCCACCAGGACAGAGCGACATGACCATGCTTATGGTTAACGATGGAGGTCAGGAGGAGAAAAATTAACCCCTTCCATGACCTGCTGATAAATAATCCAAAGGAAAGGTCAGTTGAGGGTGTTGTTTTGTCTTACACGTTCACTAAACAACAGCTATCTGACTGCAGGCAAGTCCTAGGTCAGCTTGCTGAGCTCTTCTCTTTGACCCCTGGTCAGAAAACATGGTGTACCCATGATGTGGACCCTGGTGACTGCCTTCCTATCATGCACAACATATACAGATGGCCAGGCCAAGTCAAAGCTTGCATTAAGACTGAGGTTAGTAGGATGCTAGAGCTAGGGGTGATTGAACCCTCTGACAGTCCCTGGGCTAGCCAAGTGGTACTGATCCCCAAGCCTCATTCCAAAGGTGGGAAACTTGAAATGAGGTTCTGTGTGGATTATTGGGGTGTAAATGCAGTCACTAAAACTGATGCACCCCCACCCCGAGAGTAGATGAACTAATTGACAAGCTGGCTACAGCCAAATTCTTAAATACTTTTGATTTAACATCAGCGTACTGGCAGATTTGACTCATCCTGGGAGCTAAGGAGAGGCCAGTATTTTTTACCCCAGGGAGTTGTCGTAAATTGACAGCAATGGGTTAGCATTTAGCTGAAGCCATCTTGTATTTAGAAGTTATCTTAGCCGCTTTGTGAAAGCCATTTTGTATTTCTGGCAGCCATTTTGTTTGCCATGTGCTCTGTCCTACTTTTCTGTTAACTGCTCTTGTAGTCTGCCTAGAGACAAACTATATTCAGCATCTTCCACTTCGCACATGCCCAGAAGGGCCTAGCTAGTAGAATGCACCTGCTTCTCTAGTATAACTGTCAGGCTATTTTTGCTGCTGTATGGAGAAGTAACTCTCCTCCCACTTTGTTGAGCAAGTAGATCTTGTATGCCCAACTTAGTTATTTTGCATGCTTACATGAGCCAGGACTGCCCCTTGCATTTATGCTTACTATGTAACTCTAAGCATATAAATAAAGCCCCAGTTTTCTGTACTCCTTAGACTGCCTCATTCAGTTGCTAAGGCTTCTGTGTGACGTAGTCTCAACTCATTTGAGTTTAATAAGAATGATCTTTTATATTTCAGCTTCTGTGCCAATTTCTTCTTTGTTGGTTTAAAAGGACTAAGTATCAGTGAGACCCTTGAGCAGGAGTTTTGATTTCTTCAGTTGGCGCCCCACGTTGGGCTCATCAGACAAGTGGCTATCTGAGGGAGTGATCTTGTCAGGAGACAGAAATCTACTGAGGAGGACAGGACTCTACTAAGGAGGTACTATGTGCACGAAGATTCTGGGGATTCTCTGTCTCTGCAGCCCAGTATATTTCTGACCTTCCTGATTTTGATCCTCCACATGATGTCACCCCTGACTAAGAACCTTTTTGGTGTGAGTATTAAAAAAAAATGACCGTTAGGTCATTCAGAATTTGGCAATTAGAATTTGGACAACCATTTCACTGGTAAGAGCCGTTTTATGGCACTTGCTGTAAGTATGACGCCTTGTATTTAGTAAGGTAGTTTAGAAACGCTTACTACGGCATTTGATATGTATTGGCCAAATATTGAGTTAGTCCTATGAATATGTAAATGTATGTGATGCAATACATATAGGCAGGTAATGAGGAGATTTTTCTCTACTCCTATGAAATTTGAACGGTTCAACATACGAAGAGTACTTTAAGAACTACTTTTGATTATAAAACTGCATATTTTGCACTATTTTTGGCATGCCTGTTTCAAGCACACATCGAAGAATGTGTTGCTTTTTGAAGGTACCATAGTGAGATGTGAATTAAATTAGCTGGCTCCCTTGAGGGAATATCTAAATAGGTTTAGGTATAAAAACATATTTCTTCCTTGGTGATTCTGTTTCCCCAGGGAATTAAAATATGGACATAATACAAACAAAGATCCTTTTTCTGCGCAATTTTATGAATGGAGATATGTAGAGCGGTTTTTTACAAAGATCCTTTTTCTGCGCAATTTTATGAATGGAGATATGTAGAGCGATTTTTTTGGTGTTCTGACAGACAAAGCTAGTGAATTGAGTGTATTTTGGCTTCTTGGAAATAAAACAGTCTGTTGGGCTGTTTTTGCAGTCTTTTTGAATACTATTGAGAAGCGTTTCTTGTAAATATGACTTACAACTAGTATTTACAAATGGTTTGGTTTAAGTACAGTCTGTGGGCTGTCCTTTGTTTCTGACCTAAGTGTTGATCTGTGGGGTAAATGTTTGTTTAAATGTCTATGTGGTTTTACATTACAACTTCTGTAAGTACATAGCGATTGCGCTATTTATGAAATAATGGCTATTAGGCGCGCTGTATGGTGTGTCCTGAGTGTTTGACCCCTTTCTGAATATGTCTGAAATGAGCTCAATGTGTGTTTGTGGTCTTTCTTGTTGTCTTCAGTCTGTTATGCAAAATGTAAGTTAATTAATATTAAGTAGAAATTAAATAAAAATTCAGAAATGAACCATATGATATGCTAAAATAGCTATATGTTATTATTTAATTTATAGAGTAAGCAATTACGCACATGTACAAACTGTTAAATGCTTAAAAGATAAAAGTAAAATTCACATTCAATAGGAATTTAAAAAGGCCTCAAAAACGAAATTGTGTGTTTTGTAAAAAAAATAAACTTATAGCATTTTACTTACTTACATTGTATTAGATATTAACAGGCAAACACATTATCTGAATAAATTGGATTTTGCGGTACTGCACACGCAAATTAAAAATAGAAATGTCTCAGTTTTAAATAGACTGCCACCGTGCTCATGTTACAACACTGAGGAAAAGCTTTTATTGCCGCTAAGCAAACAGCTGTCGTTTTTGTAGGCCACGAATAGACAGGAATGTTCACTTGGCCAGGACTTTCTCAGTTAAACACGGGACAAAATTTTGCATTTCAGAATGCTGTTTTTAAAAAAGGTTACAAAAATCTGGTTCATTATTTTAGATATGAGGAAAAGGTAGGGATTTCCATTCTTAAAAGTTTTTTTATAAGCATATTCTTGGTTCTGTTGCTAAATATTAATTGTCCTTTTAAAAAAAAAAGTGGCGCAAACATTTTTCATGTTTCAAATTAGGCTTCTGTGCTTAGGCTTGTGAATGAATGCGTCTAAATATGATAGGCAAGGGATGCAGCTTGCTTTTATATGTGGAATTATCAAAAATGATTGATTTTAATAAAAGAAAAATTATTAATTATGAAAAATTATTTCAAAAAATAAGTGCTTTTAAATTCGTTTTTTTATATTTATGAGGCTTAATACTCATACTATGACCTCCTAGCATTAAAATTTAATTTAAGTTGTGTTGTACCGCATAATGAGGACATTTGCATATGGAATTTTACTCGGCGCAGGCGTAAAACACTAATTTTTCTAAGGATTTAAATGAGATATGTCTAATGTCCAATCTCTGCAATTTGTAGAGAACATTCTGAGGATGAATAATATGTAAAACAATTATAGGATATTTATTTATAAGTGCCCCAATATCAAAGTCGAAATTGGGTAAAATAGACTATTTAAACAGCATTCTTGCCATTTACAGTAGCTTTAAAGTGCCTTAGGCTTCAGTAAATGCATACATTTAGGTATAATACAAATAGCTGACTTCTGGATTGTTAGAGAAGTATATTGCACACGTAGTTGCCTTCATTTAACAGAAAATTAAATGTTGCATTAGTTTTAGACAGAAAATAAGATGAAGCTCTTTCTTAGAATTTTGTGGGCTACATGCCTAGGTAAAAACGATTAGCAAATTCAGATTTATTTTTTACAGGAAAAATTGTGGCGCAAGGGACACACAGAGTGTCTGTGAAACAGTTTTACTTTTGGACAGTCAAAATTAAGGTGGCTTAACATGCTTACATGTTGTTCCTACTGGTCATGTGTGTCAGAAGTGAAACTGTAAGTTGTATTTGACAGCCAATCACCACTAAGGTGACCTGCTGTCAAAGGGGGGTGAGGAAAGTAAGGAAATTGTATGTTAATTTTAAGCCTGACAAATTAGGACGGCCAGAATATTGGGTTTTGGGCTGCAGGTTCACAGTGCATAAAGTGCATGACATGGTGTTGTGCGTCACCGACCATTTACATATGCTATTGTAATTTGTCTATGCTTTCTGTGCTTGGTATACAGCAAGTATATCTGATGGCTTGGCATGTGTGTTTTTTTGTTATGCATGTTTTTGTTTCTATGCTTGTGTTGTTTAATACTATAACAAGCTCCTCTGTGTTGTGAGGGGATGGTCATGACAATGCCCATCACTACGCAACAGTTGGTTGGACTTTTTCTGGTTACTAAATTTCACAGATATGATACTTCATGCTGTGAACATGACAGACAACACTTCATCAGTGTATGTCTATTTGGCTATAATGGCATTGAAGAAAAGAAAAAGAGATATATAGGATTAAAAGTATGTCACCTGCAGTTAGCCATGTTACAGCCCCTTCCCTTAAGAGACGGGCAGCCTTTGAGCAAATGTTCACTGATTGGACCCTAAGGAGGAACTATAAATCTGCGGCTCTTGCTAAAGGTGACCTAAACTTTTCTTATGATATTGCACTAGTTAATCCTGTTCTGATTCCTAGGTAGTGTATGGCTTTGTTTCTTAAAGGAAACCAAGTTTCATTTTCACCGGGGAAGGAACTGGAACAGTGGCCGAGATTACAGTATATGGTGTAGCGGACGGTGGTAGAGTTAAAATTTGTGTACTACTTGGGTCTTTTGTGTATCACCCGTACTCTTGGTGTTGTGTCACATGCCTGACTATCACCCAAGTAATTTCTTGTTCTTCCTATAGATTTTTCTTTTGCTGCTTCTCCCCTGATCGATGTCGCATTGTGCCTAGTTATTGGGGATTTTAGCTGTGTCTTAGTCCCAATTCCCTTTTCCGTATTCCTTTCACCAGTCAGCCCTTTTATTATTGTTGGTGTATTGTTCAAGTTCACACTTCCAGACTGCAGTGATGTACCAGGGACCCCCATATTATGTATAATTCCCTTTTGTATGACCAGACTGGTTTTCAAGAATTTTCTTTAGGCCCACTTCGATGTTTTCCAGTCTGACTGTCAGGGTAGTGATTGACTGGTTAACTGACTCAATACTATAGTAAGACAAGTTTTCCACCTCGATAGGAGATACCTTAAGTTTATTTTTTGAACATGACAAATTTTCAATGCCTATTATAATTTGGGTTTTTACCCTTTTGTTCCTGCTGCTTTAATTTTTGGTGGGATCAGATGTGTTCTAATCATGGAAATACCAGGACTCTCTAGTTCTTGTCTTTTGTTTCCACATTTTGATCATTAGCCCGTGTATTGCATAGTGCACCTGATGCACAATTATTAAAGGGAGGTATCTACATGTCCCTGATAATCTGTATCATGCGATTTCCCTTTCGAGGTGTTCTAGATAAGGAATTTAGGAACACCTAGATGTAATCATTCAAAAAAATGTTTACCCCATTAGACAATGCCTCTATGTGTGATTACACACATTTAGATAGAATTCCCATGTAGCTACCTACCCTTAGATGGCAGAGGATATGCTCCCACATTAAAGTTAGTGAGAATAATGAAGGTTACCCAATTGAAGAGACTAGAAGTACTGCCTTTGCCTTTGAGAGTGACAGTGTATTCTAGACCAGAGTTGTCCCATGGCTTCTGGCCACTCCCTCGCAGATTGCAGGCCACCTGCTTGCAGTCCCATTGTTAAATACAATGAACTGTTTTTGTACTAAATTGAAGGAAACTAACAACTGTGTCACATTTCCTACGTCACTAGGTTCTGCGGGATCTTCCAGAGTATAAGGAAGAGTCATAATAACCTGCAGAACACTGATTTAAGCTGAGTCCTAATTTCCATCAGTGACAGCTACAGATGAAGGGCAGACGTCTTGGACCTACAATCCCAGCACCCAGGAAGTAGCAAGGCTGGACAGTGATCGCCAGCGCTTCATCAATGGCATCTCCAAAGCATCGTGCTTGCTCCATCAGACGGCGTTGGACATCAGACAAGAAGGAGGAGCTGGTTCCTTGTTTGCCATAGAACCAGAGTTTCAGTGCAAAAGAGCGAAAGAGAAGGATCCCTGTTGTTGATGGCAGGGCTGGTTTGACGCTTCAGTTTTCTACCTTTCATGTGCTGGTAACCTCTGACAGCGCACGGTCCCTTGAGCCCCTTGGCCTGAGTTTTGGCCACCCCCCTTTTCTTTGAGGATCCAAGATTGGCAAAAGGCACTACATTGTGGTACCCATGATGAAAGGAAAAATAAAATGAAAGAGCAGCCCGATCATCCTCTGACACTGAATAATGAGTGTTGGTGACTGAGAATGTAGACTCGGGTCTGCATGAGATGAACTGTGCCCACGACCAACAAAGAGCACAATATCTGTAGTGCCTGCTGCAGAGGAGAGACACTGGTGCACTGTATTGAGACATTGAGACTTTCGAGTGAGCTGTGAGTGTTTGCCAGGCGGGCACTCCAACAGATACTGAGAAGCACTATTTTCATGGAAGGCCTGAATCAAGAGGCCCAACGCGGAAGAAGACAACGGAAGCAGATTTGATGGACGATGGAAGCCTACCAAAGAGGTTTAGACCGGACTTTGGCATAGTTGCATAAGTGTTTCCAGTGCCACTGTATAAAGTGGGTGTTGGATATGTTCCCATTTGACTGAACTGCCATGGAAGAGGAATAGCCTCTAGTGGCTCCGCCCCTAGCATCCAAAAATGGTCCACCATAAGTACATTTGTGTGACTGTTCTTACTGTTCTACTGGCATCGTTTTAAAGTAATGTTCTGTAGGTACTCTGATAAAGGGTATTCCCATTTCACCTGAGAGCATTGATAAGGATCGCCACTGTCTCACCTGAGTATATAACAGTCACTGAAATACATAGGAGACTTGAAAATATTTACCAGATGATTTTAGGATTTGCTTTTGCTTAGGACTAGAAAAATTATAATTCTATTTGTAATAGTGTCATTACTTTCTCTTGCTATCTGAATGTTAATTATGACCCAATGCTTTGTTCTCTTTGCATTCCTGCTTATAGCTCAGGAAAATGCCCACCTAGCAATGAATTAGGAAATTGATAAATTTATGAAAAATTAATGTACAAATATTTTCTATGTTCCTACTGGATCATGGACATGTCTTCAGCTAATGCTAAAACGGTCGTCTGTCGTAAAATGACAGCAATGGCTTAGCATTTAGCTGAAGCCATCTTGAATTTAGAAGTTATCTTATCCGCTTTGTTAAAGCCATTTTGTATTTCTGGCAGCCATTTTGATTGCCATGTGCTCTGCCCTACTTTTCTGTTAACTGCTCTTGTAGTCTGCCTAGAGACAAACTATATTCAGCATCTTCCACTTCGCACATGCTTCTCTAGTATAACTGTCAGGGGTGCCGCTCGTAGCTGCTTCTTGGAGCCAAACTCTGTTCCCTGCTGCGTGGAGGACATTGGAGGACCGAACCAGCCTGGACTTGCTGTTTTTTCACCGGGGAGGAGACTCGGCTGTCAGGGTGCGGGACTGCGAGTCCCAGAGGTCTGTGCGCGGAGTCCACCAGGCGCACCTGTGACTCTTCCCGCCCCCAGCCCTGCCTACATAAAGACACGCCCCCACCGCGCACGCGGGACGCTCGCGGGACGGCACCCGGCGAAGCCCGGACCAAGGGCGGGCCCGTTGTAGCCCGTTAGAGACCGCTTAGGACCGGGCTGGGCCACCCCCCTAAAAAAATAACAAAACTGTTATCACCCAGGCCCATCTTTCGAATTTCTTCTGTACTTTATACTTCCCCTAACAACTGCTAGGAACCCCTACATTTTCATTGCTTACATACGTTATCCTACTGTTTGACATCTTTTAAATTGCATTATGTCCACACGAGAAAGCAGAAGCAAAACTGCTGCAAAGAAAGGGCAACTTATAGGTCCCATAGATAGCTTTATCACCAGGGCTAATTCATTTATAGATCAGAGCATCTCGCTCATGGAGCGTAGAGTATCCCAAGACTTAGAAAATGCTAGAAGATCCTCCATGGGTCATCTGGCCAATGTAAGAACGCCAGATCCCCGTAGGGATTTAAGACGGAGTGAAGGCGGGGGTCAAAGGCAGAGCTTACCTAACACAGTTGACCTGTCGGTCTCACAGCTCTCTGAAACACAATCAATCTTAGATCTAGAAAAGACTCCAGATCTAGTGCCCCAAACCACCCCTGAAGAGATAAGGCAGTCAAGAGGGAGGAGAGAGGGCGCTATAAGGAAAAAGAAACCTGCAGGCCCAATAAACAAAAAAACAAAAAAACCTACCAAACTTCATACTGAGACAGTAGAGAAGCCCCCGGTACCCCCTTGATAGAGGATCGGGATACGCACATGGTGATGATACATCATACACCACATGCCACCCCGCCCTCTATTAGTTTAGAAACTGCAACCAATGCACCATCAAGCCAGGAGGCAGACGATAACCACAACACCCAACTGTTATCAAACATTGGAGATTTATTAAACCAAACCCTCACACCACTGCAAGTCAGATTGTCCAAGATAGAAAAAGCACTAGCCGAACTTTCAGCCCTGATAAAACCCAACCCAAACCAGGGGGTACAAAAAGTCGCGGTAGGCAAGCACTCCTGCTCTACCCCCACTGCCCAAATCAAAAAACCGACCCTCCCAGGGGCAGTAGCCAAACCTACCCAAACCACAGTGGCTAAAAACAAGACAATAGAGAAGCCATCATCAAACCCTCCAAACACCATCACCAACACTAATCGTGAACATAACAACACAGGCCCAAAAACACAATCAACGCATTCGAACAGAGGGAGGGAGAGAGAACCGTCTGACGGAAGATTTCCTGTAAACCTCCCGCCAGAAGCGAGTCCTTTTGTTGTCATCATGACTGGCGTTCCAGAACTGATGGATCAAAACTCTGAACCAAATTGGTCACTTAGAAATAAGATCTAACACTGGCTTAGTATGAATCGCCCACCTCCGGCCTATTGTTCAACTAGGATTCTGATGGTTAGAAGGGCCTCTTGGGTCGGTCATGGCAGAAAAACAATACAGGGTGACTGCGTCCTAATTACCTTTGAAGACCCCATAGTAGTTGACTATATCTGCTCGGGGGAAGATTCAAACTCAAACGGTGGGATAGGAACAAAGCGCCTTTCTTTCTTCTACGCCCCCCAGATTTCGAGACGGTTCCCTCTACGATGGATCCTGGTACACAGTGGGACCTCGACATCGGGGTAGAGAAAGGGAAGAGTGGGGAGGACAACACCAGAGAGGTAACTATAGAGAGCCACCATGCTGGGAGGGTTGGAACGGAATACCAACGATGAACAGGTACAGTGGTCTAGAGTCAGTTGATTGACCATCACTGGCAGAAGACCCCCTGAGGTCAAAGTCAGTGGAGCCAGATATTCCTTCTGTACCAAACGCTGGTGATGTTCCCAGGGGGGACCCCCAAGTCTTGGGCGTCGTTTTTTGGAACATCGCTGGACTTCGCCCAAAGATCGAAGATGGGAGTGCCATGGGCCTCGTAGGCAGACAACAAATTGTCTGCCTTCAGGAGACATGGTCACTGACGGAACTCCACCTTCTGGGATTCAGGACGTATTTCTCCCCAGCATTGATGGGGACTATGGGCAGGCCAAAGGGGGGACTACACATTTACATAGCAAACACCATCCAGCAAATAAAAATAACTACTGTTGAACTGGATGTTAATTTCCAGCTTCTTTCCCTTTCCCTTCCCAAAAACGAGACAGTCTTCCTTATGAATTTTTATAATAACCTGGAGGAAGGACAGTTTCTGAGGGTGGTATCCAACCTTAATGAGAAACTCTCCAATTTAAGACAGGCTAAAGGAGGCAAGAGTTCCGTCTTCTTCCTATGGGGGGGGGGGGGGGGGATTTCAACCTACACCACTGCACCAACTCTGGCAATAATTGCGCTGGGATGGTGACCGAGAAGGGTAATCCCCTTACCCATTTCCGTCACACTAAACTGGGTACTACGATGAATGATTTGCTATCAGACTTGGACCTTCAAATAGCTAACAGTCTGAATGGTAATATCAACCAGCTAGAGCCAACTTACGTGGGGAGGGGTCATTACTCAACGGTCGACTTTATCTTACTGTCGGCCGGACTGTTGAATAGAGCCAAGCGTTTTGAAGTTCTACCTAACGTATTAAGTGACCACTCGGCCCTTAAATTGGACTGAACCTAACTCATCAACAATCGCTTCCCCTAATGATAGTAAAAGCCCTGAGTTAGAATAAATTACACTTGGGACAGCTAAACGGGTGTACCTTAAAATGGGGGAAGATAAATCCTGGTCAAATCACCGAGGAGCTGATTAAATCCGTCTACCCCCACATTATAAAATGCCTAGATCTAACGGTGACAGATGAGGAAGTCTTAAGCAATTTCTCTATGATCTTACACAAAATTAAGACCCTTCTCACAGTGAAACCAACAGCCCAAACCTCGAACAAGAAAGGATGGTTTAACCATGACTGCACACTGGCTCACTCCAAATTAAAAGTGGCACTGAATAAAGATGATAGAGATCCTCAGCTAATTGCCACACTCAGAAAAGAATACCTCTCTGCGCGGAATCAGAGAAAGACCGAATTAAAACAGGCCTTGTGGGACGAACTACACAAAAGTGCCCTTGCTAAAAATAGCGAGGCCTTTTGGAGAGTAGTAAGATCCCCATTTCTGGTTGATGATAATACTCCAAAAATCGAAGTCGCTATAGAAGAGGCCGTGTGGGTATCTCACTTTTCTAAAATCTTCCAAAAAAGAAAAACATATTTAGAAAGCGATGATGAAACTCCCGCAGCTGTGGCATACCCTATCTCTATAGAGTTCGACATTTCCGAGGTCCTATCGGCCCTAAAATCAAGCAAAAATGGAAAAGCTCCAGGGCCTGATGGTGTTCCAGCGGACTTTTTTAAACATAACACAGATCTCTGGGCCCCCATACTCACCAGAGTATATACGGCAGCTGCAAAAAAAGGGCTTTTGGAGTCTTGGACTACGTCCGTTATGGTCCCGACCTTCAAAAAGGGAGACCGCCAGGACCCTGCCTGCTACCACCCGATTTCATTACTGGATTCGCTGGGCAAGGTAGCTGGCAGGGTCATCCTTGAGCGACTCCAGCAGTGGGTGGAGGAAAGGGGCATCTTGTCCGATCTGCAATTTGGTTTCCGGGAAGGCTTCGGGACAGTAGAACAGGCCCTAAACCTATCCATGATCATAGGGAAATATATCCACGCAAAGCAGGACAGACTATACATGGTGTATGTGGACCTGTCCACAGCCTTCGATTGCGTCTCCCACACGAAGCTATGGTCCATCTTGTCACAAATGGGGGTGGATCCCCCACTGTTAGAATTTCTGAGGGAATTATATTCTAAGGCTTCCGCGAGAGTCCGTTTCGGTCTAAAGGGCGAGCTGTCGGCATCCTTTGGAGTAGAGCGAGGAATCAGGCAAGGTTGTGTCCTGGCCCCCTTTTTATTCTCCCTCTACACAAACAGCTTGGAGGTGGAGCTTCTGAGGGGTGCCCAGGACCTCCCACAGGCAAAACAACGCCTGATTCCCGCTCTGCTCTATGCAGACGATGCCGTCCTACTGGCACGGACCCCGCGTGAACTACAGAAGGCACTTTCCAGATACTCGGCTTTCATGGGTAGTCTTGACCTCCACATTAACATTAAGAAGACCTTTGTAATGATGGCAGGTACAGGGAGAACACGGCCCAAGTACCTATTCCTTAAAAACCAAAGAATAGAAGTGACGGCCCACTACCCCTATCTAGGCATTACGATAGACGACAAACTGTCCTGGAAAGCGGCAGTTGAGGCCAGTAAACACTGCTTTAAGAGAGCCATAGCAGCCCTGATATCCTTCTCACAAAAACTGGGCAAACGGTCGCCCCTGGAATTATTAAAAATCTACAGTGCTAAATGCCAGACAACTAATTTTTAAGGTTTCTCCTTGTAGCACCGAAACGATCTTCAACATACGCGTGCCACACAGAACTAGGCATACCACATATAGAGGACCTGGCAAAAATCCAACCGTTGCTATTATGGCGACGCATCTGGACCTCTGATAAAAATACGTTAACCAAGGGGATCGTGGCTGATTCTATGGCACTAGACCATTCACTAAAAATAAGATGGCTTGCCTACATCAGAAACTTTCTCACTGACCTAGGCCTAGAGACTTTCTATTCCACACCGGCAAAGATCAGTGAGATATCTAAGAAAGAGTTGAAAGATATGGCTTTGAGCCATTTAGATAGCTTAAGGCTCGCCAGCGAAATAGGGAAACCCTCTGTCCATCACGCTATCATGGTCCAGACATAGAAAAAACGTGTAAAGCGACCTTTGTCAAGCAAAGATTAATGCTTTTAATGAAATGTGATCCTACATTCTTTTTATCTATGCCTTTTTAACTATATTGTACTATAGACTTTTTGCTTAATATTATAATATGTACAGTATTGCTGTTATGGATTTCTATTTTTGAAATACCGAATAAAGATATTTGAATTGAACTGTCAGGCTATTGTTGCTGCTGTATAGAGAAGTAACTCTCCTCCCATTTTGTTGAGCAAGTAGATCTTGTATGCCCAACTTAGTCATTTTGCATGCTTACATGAGCCAGGACTGACCCTTGCATTTATGCTTACTATGTAACTCTAAGCCACAGTTCTTCAAACTGTGGGGTGTGCCCCCCTGGGGGGGGCTGGATGGGTTCCCAGGGGGGCGCAAAGACCTCTGCAAGCACATGTAAATGAAGACGCCTGGAAGTGCAGCAATGTTTATCTGCTGTATTTCCAGGCTGTCTTCATTTACTCCGAAGCCCTCAGAGTTGCCGTGGGGCCAGAGGTCAGTGGGGGCTCGGCACAGTGTCTGGAGTCTTATTAAGACTCCAGCACAACCGAGCATTTCACAGGTCTTTAAAGACCATTTAAATACCTTCAGGAACTGGTTACAGAAGCTTAGTTTTTTTTCTTTTTCCTGGGCCCCGACTCTGCCTATTCCTTACAATTGTATTATAAATTTACTGCTGTAGGGAGGAAATGCATTTCATGAAAAGGAGTACAAAAAAGGGTTGCCAATAGAAAAAATGCCAGTCTTGTATGTTTAAAGAGCCTGCAAAGACCCTGCTTTGACACTAAATATGGTCTTAAATAAAAAAGTATGTATTCATTTGTAATATGACTTTCTGTCTGTGCCTTTCGTTTTCAGACATGAGTCATTCAGGCAGCCCTAGAACACATTTAAAAGTGCTTTATATTTGCTTTTAAAAGAGCACACAGATAAGTGCTGAAAATAGGGCTTTAGGTGAATGTTTATTTTTGTAATAGCTGCAACATCAAAATAATGAGCTGGCAACCCTAATCAGAAGACTGGAAGTTTGTTGCGGGATCAGCACATTATTTATTTCACCCTCAATTCCCTGATCAATTCCAAAATAGCAATAGTTTAACTTATATCTGAAACCCTACACCACATCAATAACATGCTGATTAACTTCAAGTGTCTGGGAATGCACCTTGCATTCAGACAACTCAGTCCTCATTCTCACCCTTCACTTTCACACTCACCCTGCACTCTCAGCACATAGTTAGGGTTTTTGCGCATTTGCCACATAATTCATCATCTGCAGCATAATTTGAAGATTTAAAAATGCAGCAACACATGTTACCTCGCAGTGGAAGGCCCTTTCTAAAGGTAGACTGGTCACCTTTCTGTTGCTTATTGCTATATGTGGGTGTTAATGTGGTACTTATGAGGGGAAATAAAGGCCAGGACAATGTTAACAAGTGTCAAAATAGCAAAATAGTGCAGTAATGCTATCACAAAATATGCAGCATAATTTGCCTTTGCTTGCTGCAGAATTGTCAATCATGCTGCATAATTTGGCCTCCAGCCGCATAATTCCAATGGCCCTGTTTATAGTGCTATGAGGTCCCAGACTGTAGCAGAAAGCACTGTGAATATGCAAGTCATTATTTTAAAACAGTATTTACATACTCTAAGCTAGACTGCTGCAAAATGATGCAGTGATTGAGATAAAACAGGTTCTTACAAAATATACTTTTTAGTAATAAGTAATCAAACTGTATCTAATGCAGACATTTTTGTAAGTGTCTCCACTATTCCAGATCCCAGCTGATAACTCCTTTACATTACATCTTAAAAAGAATAGATCTTTGCCGCCATAAAGCTTTAAGCAGATCCACTGGAATTATTCAGCAGAAGAGGACAACATTATGTGGCAGGTTTGACTAAATTATGCGGCAAGAAAAGGTAAATTATGTGGCACAATGCGCCACATTGTGTGGTTAGCATTACTTCATTATTTTGTCATTTTAACTCACGGTAACGCTGTCAGGGGATTTATTTCACCTCATTAGTACCAGTTTAACACCCAAATACAGCAGAAAGCAACTACAAGATTACCAGTCAATCTTTGCAAAGGGCCTTCCACTGCTCCGGAACATGTTGCAAATGCACTAAACTGAAAATTATGTGGAAAAAGCAGCTACTGTAGAAACTCATAATTCCAGTGGCCCTGTCTTTAAGTGACTCAATCAATTAATGGCTGGTAAGAAGGCCGGTTTCTTTTTTAACTTTCTGCACTACCGCCACACACTTTCAGGCACAGGCATCTCAAAGTCAGTATTAACCATTCAGGGGAAGTTTTTTTGTGGAAGCCGAGTCAATGGGGTGGCAGGTAGAAGGCCAGCGGGGTTGCATTCAGATGCAGAGCCCTAATCCTCTCGATCCTTGGGGCCTCACAGACATGGTCTAGGAAAGCAGCAAGGTTCAAAGATATTGTCAAAGAGAAGGCCCAAAATAAGGAGCACTGTATGCAGACTCATTTTTATGTTTACAAATGGCCAGAGACCGCTTCTTCAGAGAGATACCCCAAAGAAGGTGACAATATAAGTGTTCTTGTTCTTTTTAAAGGGTCAATTATTAGTGAAGCTGGTACTGCTGCCAAGTGTGTAAGTGGCCACTGCTGGTTATCATAAAGGAGCAGATGCAGCAGGACTGGGGGCAGGAATTTGGGGGGCCCACTGCATCACAAGTATGACTGTCTACCTTTAAAAAAAGGGGCATCAGAGCCTATTGTTCTTTCAAGCATTAGGACTGAGGTGATGATCCATCATGGTGGGGACGAGGTAAAAGAGGCAGAGGAGATAACCTGCTACTCAGGACTGCAGTTATCATAAGTGCAGCAGGTATTGTTGCAATGGGGTCAAAGAGTATGAGGGGCTCACAACACTCCAATTATAGGGAGTAGTTTGTTTGGGCTATCTGTTTTTGTTTGATGCATTTGCTGTTTTATAAGTCTCATATTTGGGGCGGTTCATAAGCTATAGAAAAAGTATTCCTGAAATCATCTCATAAGCCCGCTCCCTGCACGCAGCTATGTCCCTCCCGCTCCCCCAATCCTTCCCATAAAGTTTTGGAGGGGGGCCCGACCTCAAAACATTTTGCTTAGGGGGGGGGGCTCAGAGTAAAAAAGTTTGAAGACCTCTGCTCTAAGCATATATATAAAGCCCCAGTTTTCTGTACTCCTTAGACTGCCTCATTCAGTTGCTAAGGCTTCTGTGTGACGTAGTCTCAACTCATTTGAGTTTAATAAAAATGATCTTTTATATTTCAGCTTCTGTGCCAATTTCTTCTTTGTTGGTTTAAAAGGACTAAGTATCAGTGAGACCCCTGAGCTGGAGTTTTGATTTCCTCAGAGTCACTTCCAATCTAAAGTGATGCCGTTTAAGCTGATGCACCTGCCTCCTTCCAAAAGTTGGTGAATCGAGTTCTCTCAGGGCTGGACAATTTTAGTGAAGCATATTCAGATAATATAGTTGAATATAGTTCCACCTGGGAGGATTACCTGGCCCACCAGAAGGAAGAGTTACAGGCCCTGCATCAAGAGGCAGGACTAACGATTAAGGCCAGTAAGTGCCAGATAGGGCAGAGATCTGTTGTGAACATGGGCCACCCTGTAAATTGAGGCCAAGTCTAACCTCTCCAAACCAAGATCCAGACTATTCTGGATTGGGAGGCCCCCAAAACCCAGACTCGAGTCAGAGCGTACTTTAGCTTGAATGGTACTACAGGAAGTTGGTGAAGGGGTATGGGACATGGGACCATTGTGGGCACACTCACTGAACTTACCTCCAAGAAACAGCCTATGAAGGACATCTGGACCACAGGATGCCAAAATGCTTTTGACGCCATGTAGGACGTTATGTGCTCAGAATCTGTCCCGAAGAAACCAGAGTATGGCTAGGAGTTCATTGTTCAAACAGATGCTTCTGAACATGGTATTGGGGCAGTGTTGTCACAAACAAATGATGAGGGCCAGGATCAACCAGTTGCCTATATTAGCAGGCGACTCCTCCCTAGAGAGCAACGTTAAAGTGCCATTGAGAGTGAAGCCTTTGCTGTGGTTTGGTGCCCGAATAAGCTAAGACCCTACTTGTATGGGACTCATTTCAAGGATCATACTGACCACAGATCACTCAGATGATTGACACAGACAAGAGTGGAAAACACCAAACTGTTGAGGTAGTCCATTTCCCTACAGAGGATTGATGTTAAAGTGGAACACAGACCAGCAACTGTCCATGCCAATAAAGATGGCCTTTCCAGGTTTTTCCAATTAGTGAATGATCACTAAAAGACGATAGCTCAGTTGCTCACCACCTTCCATCTGAGAGGGGCCATGTTGGAAAGTTCCTTTTTTTGTAAGGTCACCCCCCACTTTTTGCTCCAATGCTGATGGCTATGCCTCTGAAAGTGTACTGGAGCCTACGTCCTAGGTCCCAGTGCCAGTGCTCTCTCCCTAAAGTGGGTATGTGTAAATTGGCATCCCCAATTGACAATGACTTTACCCCCTTATAAGTCCCTACTATATGGTACCAGTGGTACCCAGGGCATGGGTGGTAAAGGGGTCCCCAGGGCCTGGAGCACTGCTTGTGGTACGGTGAGTGACCCAAGTAAACAACTGATAGCAGGCCTGTCATTGCAGACTACAGGAACAGTGTAAACTGCTTCAATTAAACTTTGTCCTCACTATGTGTGTCAAAGCCAATGCAATGCTTTTAATATAGGTCAGTCAGCCTTAAGAAAGGTCTACTAAAGCCCAGGAGGCAGGGTGCATTTTTTAAAGTTGTGGGCATACAAGTGCAAGCTAATATGTCCCTATAGTGGCCTTTACCATTAAAGGACACAACGAAAAGACTGTCCATAGGAACACATTGATAGGCACCTGGGGCAACCCAAGGTTGGCAGCTCTACTATGGTACTGCCTAATCATGTCATGTTTGGCAAACAATGTGCCTTCTCACCCATGAAACACATATTGTGTCAAGGAGGATGTAGCATACACCCAGGTAGCTACCATAAAGGTTGCCTACCTGGTTGCAGCGAATTCCCTGTGCTCTTGCTGGTAGACCGCACTTGCTGGCAGAAAGACAGGATTCTGACCACCTGTCAGGCAGTGTGATCACTCCCGGGAGTCAGGAAAAAGGCCTGAGCAGGAAGGAGGTGACACCTCCTCTCTCCCAGGAAGGCTAGTGAAGTGACACACCAAGCAGTGAGCTTCAAAGGCTACACCACCTCTAATATGCATCAGGGATGACTCCCAAAGGAGGAATCAGCCCTCGTACAACTCCAGACAAATCTGAACCCAGGCAGGTGGGAAATTTGGTATACAGGAGGTATACACCCCCCAAAAAGCTAGCCACACCTCTAGGGTGGGCTGTCTGGTCTATACAGCTAAGAAGACTTTTACCATGTTTAAAAGTGGTAGGAATAGTGGGCTATGGGTAGAAAAGGTGAACTGCACCCCCAGATGTGATCACCTCAGGGGGACCAGCTGCAGGGACTAGTAGCTCATTGGTTAATTGCTCCCACACCCCTAAATCTAGAATTTAAGGGGGCCCCCACCCTGACAGCAGAACCTCATTTCTGATCTAACTTGCATCAAAGAGGACAATGAAGAAACCTGTGTGCGACAGCAGGACTTGCACAAACCAAAAGAGGGATACTCTGCACCTGTGGCAATGCTCCTAGAACTGCCTGATAAACACTCATCCTAGGCTAACTGTCAGTTCCCCTGACAGAGGGACCCCTGTGCCTAAAGCACCCACAGACTTCCTTGGACTAATGGCAATGGTAAAACAACGCTTTAGATCCAAAGAATCACAGGCATCGGGCCCTCCGAGTGATTGACCATATCCATATGGTCTAATGAACTGTGGGAACTGTAGTCCTGAAGTCACAGACAGCTACCATGTTCCTCAGGACCACCGGACCTCGTAGTACCTTTCTCCAGTTTACCACTTCCAAGGCTTGTTCGTCATCAGTCCTGTAACTGACCCCTGCACTCGACGCTGCACTTAGAGACCTTTGACCGACATCAGCAACCACCCCATTGTTTTTGCATCAAATTTCCTGCAGCACTATGTAAGCGGTATAAAGCTGTTCTCCCGCAGCTCCTGTTCAGCGCCAGGGACAGCCAGGACAAGTCTGTACCCGGGCTCCAAGGGCCAGGTAAAATTGAACTGACTGCTGTGGCTTGGTCCCGGGACTCACATCACCTTTACTCTCCTTGGGTTTCACGCAACTCGACCTGCAAGTGACCATTTGTCAATACCGCTTTTTCCCCATTGACCACAATTCAAAAGTTAAGCAGAATTGAATTGCTTGATTTATGTTTCTTCTAAAATCCATGACTCTGGTTATATGTATCTGATTACATTCATTTTGATGTCTAAATTAAGATGAAACAAGACACTTTATTCTTATAAATTTTCATTGGATTTCTAGCGAGTCGTGTCCATTATTCATCGTCCATGTTGGTACTCTGAAATCGGCTCCTCCTGAAAGAAAAGGTAGGTGAAACTTCTAAGTTTTGGTCTCCTCACAGCCAATATGACGCTTTAGTGAGACCTGCTTTTCGCACCAACGACGACTATCTGCGGCAACCGGCAACAGAAGATCTGCACTTTGCGCTACACCGACAGATCTGAACAACTGTCAATGCAAAGCTACAGCAACGATCATCCAATACTGGCTCTTCCCTCTACAGCGATGACCATCTGGGATGCCCGAGCTGCTCTTTGCGATAGGACGACAACCATCCACAACGTTCAGCCTCCTCCTTGTGACCCCCTCCAACGTAAATAGAACTCTTCAAGCCAGACTTAGAAGGTGACTTTTGTGTCTCACCCATACAAGGATTGCTGTTGTTGCCTCAGGTGTATGAGTGAGGCTTCCTATACTCTCAACCAATAATCCTTACAGAAGCTCTAAGTGGAACAGGTATTGACAGACATGGGTGCCATGCAAACTGCGCTACTGGAACTAAGCTATACCAAACTGATGAGCCGATGAGCCTTAATAAGGGTGAAATCGGTGTTGGGTTGCTAGTTTCCAGTTCAGGGATGTCAAGGTCTGCCAGTTCAGGTTCAACTGATTCAACTGGAGCAGGGTCAAGGGTGATTTGCACATGGCTGGGTCCAAACTGAGGTGGCATGGTGTGCACAATAATGATGGTCTGGGATGGAGTAATTACTAGTGTCTGAGAATCTTTTAAGCATTCCATCTGTCCATCCTTTTTTGTCTACTTCAGTGGGACTCAAAATAACTGGCCCACTCAAATGCTTCCAGTCCTGTTTCGTCCTATATTCTTTGAACCCTTTGTTATAAACAAACAAGAAAAATCACATCGCATTTAAGCTCCATCTTCCTAACTCTTGGAAGATTCACCCCACCTTTCATAATTCCCAGTTAAAACTTTTTGTGCCTAATTCTTTTCCTCAGATCTCTCCTCCTCCTCTAGTCATTTTAGAGGGGGAACCGGAATATGAGGTCAACAAAGTTTATGACTCTTCAATTTTCAGAGGTCGTTGCAGGTCTTCGTTCACTGAAATGGCTATTCTGCTAGTAAGCATTCTAGGGATCATGCCACTTCAGTGCATGCCCAAAGACAAGTTTATACATTTTTTTCTAGCCTTCCCTGACAAACCTAGGGCCTCAGGAGAGAGGTTTACTGTTGTGTCTGTGGCTTCTCTGCCACTTTGGTGACCAAGAAAAGTGGTCAATTGCGTGATTCCATGGTTCCTGGGGCTCAGAAGATGCCATACTAAGACCACACACTGGGTGTTGGAACAGTCTGTCACCTGGGCCTGTTTCCTCTCGTGTGCCTGGGCTCCTGCTTCAACTCTAAAATAGAAATAACCTGCCTGAGATTTTCCAGCTACCTTTTAAGGCAACTCCACAACTGGTACATCTCAGGCTTTCATTCTAGTTTCTTTTTCCTTTCCATCATGGCTGTTCCTCCCTTGGATTCTTCCTGGCTTTCCAAATCCATTAAGTTCTTGGTCATGTGGTGTTTGATGTCATTTCCTTTTCCTGTTCTTTAGTATTTGAAGGCCTCAGTTTGTCTGAAGGGTGATTGACAGCATAGCTGTGTTCCTTCACCTGTTTCTTTCTTTCTCACCTGGATTCCTGACACTTGGTTTTGTCAAACCCTGTGAAGACTTTGTCAGCAAAAAGGATTTTTATGCTTTTGGTTTTTACTTCCCGGCAAGGTAGCAGCTTCTCAAGGATACTTGCCTATCACATATTCCAATGTGCGGTTACTTGATGGCTTCCGTAAAGAAAGAGTCGCACTGCTTTAAAACAATGGAAGACTCAAATCTGGATTACAGGTAAGCGTCCAGCACCCGAGCAGTTTGACCCGTAATGGCATCGCACAACATTCAATGATGTCTAAAGTAAATGTAGCATGAACTATTGAAATAAATAATATTTAAATGAACCATGATTTTTAATTTGTGTTACTCAAATGTGAATTTACCTTGAAAAAATAAGGGACAAGGCATTTGGCAAAACAGGAACAGTTGTTTTAATTAAATGCAGCAGCCAGGAGAGCACACAACAGAGTTTAGGTCTGAAGTCTGTCTCAAAGCACATTGTTTTTGGGTGTCTTTTTATACATTACATGAAGCGTTTAAGTAATTAGTACATTCCTTTGGTGGCACAAATCTAAGCCTAGTCACGGCGTTATATACCTGGTCATTTGATAAGAAGAGCAGATGGGACTCGACCTTTGCGTGGACACAATTTGGGGCCAGTGGGTACATGCCCAGATGTCCGGCCTTGGTAGAATGTGATCACTGCGTATAGTGTGCATGCTGTGTTCTGATAAGCTGAGTGTTCCTGACTTAGTGTGACATCTGACTTTATGGTGTTTTGGGAACGTGTGCCCCTCCGGACAAACGTGTTTTATTGGAGTGAATCTCCTAAGACCATTGTGGTGTTGCTGCCTATCCATGGGATCGAGTTGGATTTTCCTATTTGCTCATTTGTCTAAGGGTTACATGTCATCCCACCTGTTATCTGCCCATCAGTTGCTTCAGGCCTAGGTCAAAGGGCCTGCCTGACCGCATATTTCTAACTCTGGGTTAAGAGGGAGGTCATATCGGATGAATTAAACAACAGTGATTAAAGTTTGTTATTATACATACATATATCGTGAAGTGCATTGATATCATATTCTGCAACATTAACAGTAGTGTGTCTTTCTGTTTTCTTACCCTGCTCTTTGTAGATCAGCCCACACAACAAGAAAAAGATCTGGCTGGCCACCGCCGGGCAAGTGGAACAACAGGGTTTTTTAAGCACTGTAGCATCCACTGCAGGAAAAGGTAAGAGGACCTTAAGAGTAGGACACGCCTACTTGTGTTTACAAAACTGGGATGTTTGTCCCAGCAAATAAAAGCATGTGCAGTCACTGAGCCCATGATGTGGCGCATCCTGGCGGTCGCCTGCCCCAACTTGGATGGGGAGCTGAAGACCATGGAGCAGCAACAAGTGGGTATGTATAGTATAGTCTTATGAAAAAATGTGTATGTTTTACCTAACCACTGTTTCCAGTTTACAGGTTGCAATATAATTTCACAAATGTAAAACTTTAAAAGAAGTCTAATTTACAAGTGCCATAGGATATATTTGACTTTGCCCAAGACGTAAAGTTTGCCGGAAAACTATACAGTCACAAATATGGAAATATCCTCTCCACCTAATTACAAGTGCAATTACTCATAATGCATTTATAATTAGGCAGCTGGGTTACACATAATGCATTTATAATTAGGCAGATGGGATATCTGACATTTGGGATTGTAAGAAATGGGTTGTTGTTTGAGCGGGGTGCGAGTCCTTCTTCTGCAAAAACACAATTCACTAAATAAACCCCTCTTGTAGCATGGCACAAAATGAATAATGGTTAACTTAGAGGAAATGTGTGAAGTATTTCTGTAGCACTTAAACAGCAATAAAATAAAAACAATATACAAGAGAAAATACCACACTTAGTTAGAAAACTACATTAAAATGTAATAAACTATTTGACACCAAAACAACAAAAGTCCAATCAGTAGAACCGGAGTTATGAATTTGAAAAGGTTTAAAGTGAATAATAGTGCCTGTTAGATTTGGGGGTCTCTGGTTGGCACAGGTATGCACTTGTGACAAACAGGGACCCTCTCCTCTAGTCAGGGCAAGGGACTCACTCGTAGGAATAACCCCTGCTCACCCTCTAGGTAGTGTGGCGCGAGCAGATAAGGCTAATCTTCAGGGCATTAGTCAGTTAAGCATTTATAATCACACACAGTAATAAAATGACCCTCCACAAATGAACACCAGTCTATGAGTTTATAAAAATAAGTATACTTTATGTAAATATAGAGGTATATATCTGCAGGCTTTATACAATACCAGAATAACGTTTTTTAAATGGCCACAATACTTTAGTTGCAAAGAGTTCTTTAAAAAGGCTTAACTGTGGGTAATGTGCGCTTCGCGCTGGCTGTGCAACCCGTTCGTGGCAGTTCGTACTATTAAAATGAGCTAAACAAACATTTTGGACCCTGGGGTCCAATGCGAACACTGATTCAGTTTGCGTCGCACAGTACCTTTGAAAACGTAGCCGGTGACACGCGGGATTCGGGAGCAAGTGAAGGCGGGTGCGGGACGTATCCACGGCTTCCTTGGCTGAGTCCGGCTCGCACAGGCGTCTTGGGACGAGGCGGCGAAGCGGGACTCTAGGAGGCAGGGCCGGGCGTTCACGATGCGCTGAGGGGTTCCGGCAATGCGGCGTACGAGCCGATCCTCTCGTTGGGGCTGTAGACGGGCCTGGGGACCAGGCGGCCCGGAGCGGCCAGTACGGTGCGTACGGGCAGGCTCTACGTGCGGCGTGGATCCAGGTTACAAAGCGCTGGTGCGGTCAAGGCGTACGGGCTGTACGGGACTCGTGCTGGCTGTTGAGTTGACCACTGGCGGCGAAGGCTTCAAATGACAACTGCTGCTTGGTGAAAAAGGAGGGGGCAGGGTGCAGGCGGCCCGAGCAGGACGGGACAGACACAGCTCGACGGAGCGGAGTCACCATGGCGGGGCGGCCAGGCACGAGCTGCACACTCGGGGAACGAGGCACAAAGGAGGGTCACAGCTGCCGGCGGCACAGAGGCAGGTCAACACCCGTCTAGGAGCCTTTCATGAGAGGCGGCGAGAGTCCAATGATCCCGGGACTCTGGTCAGGGGGCAAGCTCGATTCCAAGCCCTTGGAGATCGCTTCTGAAGCACAAGTTCTTCTTAGGAAAATAAAGCAAGTCTTTGGAAAGCAATAAGTCTTTATAGGTTTCTTCCTCTCCTTTGGCAGCAAGGCAACCACTGCAGGCCAGTCCCCCAGGATAGGGACAGTCTTCCTCCTTCAGCTTTATCGGTTCCTTCTCCTTGGGCAGAGGTGTCTTCTTGGTTCACAAGCAGGATCTGATTTCTTAGGAGCAGGGCTCCTCTTTTTATACACAATTTATTTTGTTCTTGCAGGCCAGGGGTGCCTTTGCCTAATCCAGTCCAGGCCGTGAGCACTTTGTTTTGGGCAGCTCTGGCTTTTCTTTCAGTGAGCAGGGCAGGAACATAAGACGCTCCGCAGGAGGTGGAGCCAGCATTGTAGTGACAAGTACAGTCCAGGAGTACTCTGTTGACAGTCTTCCCCTCTCTCTTTACAAGGTGCAGGGCAGAGACATCAGTCGCTCCCCAGGGGGCAGAGCCGGCATTGAGGTGGCAGAGCACAGCCCTATTAAGAGTCAAGGGGCACTCCCCCAACCCATCCTGGTGTAATCCCTCTATTCACCATCTGTCAGCCCCAGCCCTGTCACTCACAGAAACCAGACAGCAGATACACCTCCTAGCAGAGGCGGGCTGACATGGTTAGGCAAGCAAATACTAACTTTCTAAAAGTAGTATTTGCAAACATAGTATATTAAAATAAACTTTACTAAACGATGTATTTTATTATTCTGAGCTCAGGCATACTAAACTTGACTTTCTACCATGTTCTCTGAGTCTGTTAGGATTATAGAGTGTAATAATTCCAGCAGCCCATTCTGGCCTATGAGAACAGGTAGCCTTACAATAGTGAAAAACGAAAATTGCTGTAATTCTCTATTAGGACATGCCACACACATCAGTGCTTGTCCTACCTTATGCTTACAATGCACCCTGCCCTTGGGCCTACCTTAGTGGTGACTCACATGAAGTAAAGGTAAGGTTTAAGGGCTGGCAAGTGTGTGCACTTGCCCAACCAGCATGACAGTAACAGACTGCACGCAGGTTCTGCAATGGCAGACCTTAGACACATTTTAAAAGGCTGCTTCTGTGGGTGGCATAACCAGTGCTGCAGGCCCACTAGCAGCATTTGTATTTACAAACCCTGGCACTCCTGGTGCCCCTTACTGGGGACTGACAGTAAACCAAATAAGCCAATCATGGAAATCAATCGCATATACACTTTTCATAGGGAGAGCATATGCACTTTAGCACTGGTCAGCAGTGGTAAAGTGCCCAGAGTCATTAAACCAACAAAAACAGGTCAGAGAGAATATTGGAGGAAGGCAAAATGTTTAGGGATGACCCTGCAGAGAGGGCCAAGTCCAACAGTGCCTAAGTGATCAAAACGCCTACTGGGAGCATCTAGTCATGAACGACAGGGGCAAAGTAAAGGTTACGGCTGACCATGCTGAGCGTGGTTCTGATTCAACAAGTGGATTGGACCTGGCCTCTGCTTTGCTTCAAAGGTAGAAGAACTTTTGCAGCAAAATGTCTAAGAAAGTAAACTTCATTGGGGCAAGGCAGCCAGTGGTGTCTGAGGATGAGACACAGTCATTGGGGAGATGCTGGACTACTTCTACATTCGGACGTCATATCTTTTTTAGAAATCAGAAATCTCCAGCAGGACTGTTACAACTCGTTCCCTGCGTTCTCGTGTCCACCACCTGGGAGATGTATTGTGGGACTCTCCAGTGTTCTAATACACTTCTGGAACCTCCCCTTTATGCATATACGGACTTCCAGCCATTTGGACACTATTTGGGAATTGACATACATTCCCAATCCATGCCGGGTTTTGTGGAAGCCAGCCTGCTCATGCCTGAAACTCCATTACCTAGAATTCCCTGCTCACTGCTTTGTCTCCACCCCTGCAAACCAAGGATGGGTGGAGGAGTTCATCTCACCTGTGGTTGGCTGCTGCTAGCCTGCTCACACCTGATGTATGTGATTACTGTGTGCTCTTTTAACTACTAGCTCCCTTCATTCCAGGGTTAGTCATTGTAGCTGTGTATCGGGGGAAAACGACCCTTGTTTCCTGAACTTTTGTTGTCCTTGTTTACAGAATTCCTGAGCTACAGCTATTCCTTGTGTCTGAATTAGCATTGGCTGCCATACCTTATTTCTTGAGTTCCTGAGCTATAGTTATTCCTTGTTACTGAGCTGCAGCTATTTCTTGTTCCTGATTTGGACTGCTTGCAGTGCGCTCTTGACTCCTTGTTTCTTGAGCTGTAGCTATTTCCTGTTTCCAGAACTAGCACTGCCTGCCAGTGCTACTTAGATTACAGAGCTATAGCTACTCACTGTTCCTGACTTAGCACTGCTTGCAGTGCTTCCTAGATTACTTGATTCCAGAGCTATTGCTATTCCTTGTTCCTGAACTAGCACTGCCTGCAGTGCTACCATGGCTCTTGATCTTTTGCTCAACTCTTGTTCCTGCTCCAGCACAGCCTTCAGTGTTACTTTGTTTTCTTGACACCTGATCCAGCACTATTCTAGTATATCCTTGTAGCCTCCCCTTCAGTATATCCTTTTCCAATCCCACCTTTCTTCCCATTTCCTTGGTTCCAGTTCCTAGTTTGCTGTCTTTCTATTCCTGCTCTCTTGCTTCTATTACCTTGTATGTTTGTTACTTGGTTTCTGTCAAGTGTTCCCTATGATGTTCTTCCTTTCCTGTTAAGCACTCCTCCTTGCTAGATCCTTGTCTATTCGTACTTGTGTTTAGTTCTACCCTCTTGTGGTTACTGCCTTGTGTGTTCCTGTTTGATCGCCGGGATTTGTTGGCACAGCTGACTACTTAGGTGATGTTTACTTGTTCACTGCGAGTATTGTCTTTGAGTTACATTTATAATAGTACCATAGGTATCAGCTCCACAGACCCTGCCTTTGCATGTATAATCTATATCTGGGTATTTGCAGTTAGAATCTGTAACAGCAATTGTGGGTGAGAAACTTACTGAGCTTCAGTCTTACCATGTGGAGCTCCCAAGTGCTTTACCCCTCAATCACTTTAAATGTTATGTGTATATGTCTTACATGTCCGTCCTGGGTGTAGTTATTCTGAATGCTAAATTGCCTCTTGAGTGCCCACCCTTTTTGAGTCTGTTCACTTGTGCAGGCTTCCCCTTTGGATCCCTTTTCTCTTCTGACTTCCTGAGTGATCCTGGGAAGTGCTGTACTCTTCTTTCTGCTTATGTTTTCTACCCAGTCGACAGTCCTTGCTCAAGTCCCTGACGGTGTTCCTTACATAGTCCTGGACAGTCCCTGGCAAGGACAAAGCTTACACTGTAGCAGACAAGAGCTCCAGGAGGCTGAATACCCCTTCTGTGAGGAGCCACTTTACAGGATATGCTACTGTGGAGAACTTAGGTAGCTACTACTTACTTGCCAGAGGGTTGCTGTTGCCGCTGATTGTCCATACTAGTCTGGGGCCCTGACGCTGTTGGTCTTCTCTGCCGCCACTGCAAGCACCATCGCGTGGTCGCAGCGGAGGAAGACTACAACTCCCAGACTCCCCGGCGGACACACCCACTTCCGGGATTTGACCGCGCACGGAGGCGCATAAGACAGAGCAGCTCCCACTGAGGAGCGGGGGACAAACGCCGCTTCTACTTACTTGCCAGAGGGTTGCTGTTGCTGCTGATTGTCCATACTAGTCTGGGGCCCTGACGCTGTTGGTCTTCTCTGCCGCCACTGCAAGCACCATCGCGTGGCCGCAGCGGAGGAAGACTACAGCTCCCAGACTCCCTGGCGGACACACCCACTTCCGGGATTTGACCGCGCACGGAGGCGCATAAAACAGAGCAGCTCCCACTGAGGAGCGGGGGACAAACGCCGCTTCTACTTACTTGCCAGAGGGTTGCTGTTGCCGCTGATTGTCCATACTAGTCTGGGGCCCTGACGCTGTTGGTCTTCTCTGCCGCCACTGCAAGCACCATCGCGTGGCCGCAGCGGAGGAAGACTACAGCTCCCAGACTCCCCGGCGGACACACCCACTTCCGGGATTTGACCGCGCACGGAGGCGCATAAAACAGAGCAGCTCCCACTGAGGAGCGGGGGACAAACGCCGCTTCTACTTACTTGCCAGAGGGTTGCTGTTGCCGCTGATTGTCCATACTAGTCTGGGGCCCTGACGCTGTTGGTCTTCTCTGCCGCCACTGCAAGCACCATCGCGTGGCCGCAGCGGAGGAAGACTACAGCTCCCAGACTCCCCGGCGGACACACCCACCCACTTCCGGGATTTGACCGCGCACGGAGGCGCATAAAACAGAGCAGCTCCCACTGAGGAGCGGGGGACAAACGCCGCTTCTACTTACTTGCCAGAGGGTTGCTGTTGCCGCTGATTGTCCATACTAGTCTGGGGCCCTGACGCTGTTGGTCTTCTCTGCCGCCACTGCAAGCACCATCGCGTGGCCGCAGCGGAGGAAGACTACAGCTCCCAGACTCCCCGGCGGACACACCCACTTCCGGGATTTGACCGCGCACGGAGGCGCATAAAACAGAGCAGCTTCCTCCGCGTCGCGGACGCGCGCGGACGCGCGCTGACGCCGGTCTAAGCCCGGGCAAAGGGCGGGCCCTCTGTGGCCCTCTGCGGTCATCAGTGGTCGGTCGGGCCACCCCCCTTAACTTTGGTCTACTTTATTTCGTGAGTACTTTACAATTTAATCAGTTTTTAACCTGTTTTGGCTCTTACAAACCCCATTTCCATTGGTATTATGCCCCCAAAGGAAAGTAAAGGAAAGAGCGATACCGTTGTTTTTACGGGAGCCATGGACCAATTCATCAAAAGAATGAACTGTGTAGTGGATGAAAGCATAAACATTATGGAACGGAGGGTTTCGCAGGAATTGGCCATTGCAAGAAGATCTTCTCTTGGGCCAATGGCACATGCTCAAACACCCACTCCTAAAGACAGAATTGAAACAGCAGGAGAGACTAATGGTTCCCAAAGCAACGAATTTATTGTGGATATAAATACTAATAATGATATATTGAATGCCTCAGAGGGTAGTTCTTTAAATGTCTCAGAATCTATTCTACAATCACCTAATAATTTACCTAATGTTCGCACTGCACCGGTACCCATTGAGCAAGCTAAAGTATATAATACCAGGCAGCAGAAAGGGGTGAACACAGGGGCTATTTCAAAAAACAAACAGGGGCCTACCACTAATACTGGCGGTAAGAGAAAGAAGGGTCCTAAGCAGCCTGTGTCACCTAATATTAGTTTGGATGTGACTGTCAGTAAAAACAAGGATATAGCTGGGATTGGCGCAGAAAGGGGGGAATCTGCTTCTACTTTCATACTTGAAGCACTACGACAAACACTCCGCCCATTAGAGGAGAGATTGAGCAAAATAGAGACATCTTTAAAACGTATAGAAAGGGACATAAAGGAAATATTACATAACCCACAGAGCAAGGCTAGTATAAATCCGCAATTAACATTGTTTAAAGCAATGTCTGCAAAAACCCCTGATGTAATACTACTGTCAAATGAAGAAGCACCACCCAAACCAAATGTGGGGGACCCTATTACATCTAGAGATGTACCTAACAATAAATCACAAAAGCAAGGTACACCATGCACCACGCAAGATAGTAAGGGGGTGGTAAATGGGAAAAGACTATGCAAAGATCAGGTAAGGGATGTACTCGATCTTCCCCCGGAGGTCTGCCCATTTGTGGCTATTCTGACTGGCGTTCCAGAGTTAGGCAAAGAGGAGTTGGAAAGTTCATCTTTCCTTTGGAAAAGGGTGATTCAATGGCTAAATATTAACAGGCCGTTACCCCCTGGCTTGAGGGGTAATATCCTAAGCATCAGGCGAGTACCCTGGGTGGGCCATTTGATGAAAGACATAGAAGGGGATAGTATAGTTATCAATTTTGACAATCCAAGAATAGTTAATTACATCTGTAATTGGAAGTATCCAAACCCAGACCCAGCCACCACCATACAACCATTTAAATTAACACACTTTTACCCACCCGGTCACTTTCATCCTAGGACTGATGGGTGGAATATGGTAAGACATCATAGTAGGAGGCATGAAGGAGTAGGTTGGTTAGGTCAAAATCACTACCCCCACAACTTCCTCTCCCATAACCGATTTGATTGTCTTGAGTCAGTTGATTGACTACAGGTAATTCCATCGACCATCACACCTGAGGCATCTTCACTAAACTATGTAAACTCCAAACATAGTGTAGTTTCCTCTAAGGAGAGTGGGGGGGTGAATATACCATTTAAACATCAGGAGATTGGCTGTAGAATAGTTTGCATTAGTAACAATATGGAAGAGAATGGGCATGAAGTAACTACGAGGCCTTGTGTCTCGAAGAAAGGAGATAGTGATAATAGGGAGTTATTAGTGGATAGGCACATAAACATCTGTACTATTGTTGATGAAAACCTACCTCCCATTATTAAACCTAGTACCCATTGTTCAAAAGAAGGACCGCCATTGTCAACATTAGTTTCGTGGAATATCGCTGGAGTTGGTTCAAAATTGTGTGACCCTGACTGGAATAGTTACATGAACACATTTGATATCTGTGTGCTACAGGAAACCTGGGCCACGGATCAGGTCCATAGAATAGGATATAGAACCTACCAAGTGGCGGCCGTCCCTTCAGTAAGAGGACGAGCCTCAGGAGGGTTGATAATATGGATCAGTATAACAATTGATGTGGGGATAAAAATGTTAAATACTGATTCCTTAGATATACTTGGACTGAAACTAACTACAAGAGATAAGAGGGTGATTAACCTCATAAATGTGTACAATAGACCATGTCCCGCTAATAGGGAATCACCATGTATTGAGAAATTGGAAATGTTTATGGACATCCTAGACCAAGATGGAAGTATCATTCTGTGTGGTGATCTGAATTGTAATTTTGAGCCGATTGTGGGGATGGTTAAACTGTACGAGGAAGAGGATGTTGCCAATGGGATACCAGCCTTGAACAATGGAACTGTTCCTGGGACCACATTAGCTCTCCAGATTACAAGGCTGCTTACAGGTCATGGTTTAAGGGCTTGTAATGGGCGTATGCCATCGGACTCCCCGAAAACATTTACTTTTAGCAGGGGGAACTGCAGGAGCAAGATAGATTATGTTTCTGTTTCTTTTAATTTATGGCCATATACGAATGATCTTAAGGTTAGAGAACGCTTTGAGAGTGATCATTTTCCGCTGGAAACGAGTTTCTTGTCTAGTATGTTGAACGAACCTGGCGTTACTGAGGGCATACATAGCCCAGTAGCCCCATTAACATGCGACAATGTCGTATTAAGTAACAATCGAAGGGCCGTTAAATGGGCATACATTCTTGAAAGAAAGGATCTGTTGGCTAACATTTATTCCACATTTGTGAATACATTTGAATTTTACAATGCGGATGAATGTAAACCTGACGAATTTATTGTATTACATAAATCCTTTTGTAAAAAACTGTTAGATCTCATTACTAAAAAACCAAGGAAAGGAATAGGGACGGTGAATGCAAAACCTGTAGGCAAACCCTGGTTTAACAGGGAATGCCGAGTTGCTAAAACCGACCTGATCAATGCAGTAAAAAGTAAAGGTTTTGTAGAACTCAAATTAAAAAGGAAAATCTACAATAAGACAATAGCTGCAGCCAAATCATCCTGGGATGAGGATCTATGGTCCAGTATGTTATTAGCTGCAAAAACAAAAGATCACAAGCAGTTCTGGGAGTTAGTAGCTAAAGGGAATAAGCCAGACAAAGGCTCGAGGGAGGTTTTCTTAAACGAATCTACATGGGTTGATCATTTTACATCATTATACGCAGTCCAAAGTATAGAGGAAGAGCTCCCGGAAAACCCAAATCAAACACTAACCCAGGTAGAGAATGACGTAAACCCATTGGTAATCTTTGACATGCAAGAGACTGAAATAGCAATTGCTTCAGTGAAGCAAGGGAAGGTCCCTGGTCTGGATAAGATCCCTGGTGATCTTTACAAGCATAATATAGAGATCTGGGCACCTTACTTAAACTATTTGTTTAATGCCATTGCAGCTGGCGACCAAATCCCTGATACATGGGACGGGGCAGAAATTATCACTGTTTTTTAAAAAGGGGGATAGAGGCAATCCAGCAAACTATCGCCCCATTAGTCTTTTAGATATAACACAGAAAATTTATGCCAGGCACATTCTAAACCGCGTAAATACGTGGCTGGAGGAAAACTTGGTTTTATCTAAGTATCAGGCAGGGTTCAGGGAAAAGACAGGGACCATCGATCAGGTATTAAGGCTATGCTGCCTGTATTGGAAATATGTTATTATCCGTAGAGGTAACCTATATGTTACCTTTATAGATTTACGAGCAGCATTTGACCTTATCCCTCGTGACTTATTGTGGAAATCACTGAAAAAGCAGGGATTTCCGGGTGAACTTTTGAAACTAGTCATTGGGTTACACCAAAATAACTATGCAAGGGTAAGATGGGGCCCAAATGGTGAACTCACAGATGCAATCCCTATCAAGAGAGGAGTGCGCCAAGGGTGCGTGCTGGCGCCTACACTTTTTTCCCTTTTTGTTAACGATATTGCAGTTTATATGGAGAATTGTGACAACGACTCACCTCGCCTGGGGGGGAACGAGTTCCGTCCCTCCTCTTCGCGGATGACACGATTCTCATTTCACAAACCCCACGGGGCCTACAAACCCTATTAGATAGGTTTTAGCAGTATTGTATTACAAAGGGATTAGAAATTAATGTAAAAAAGACTAAATATATGGCTCTTAATCCTCATAAAAGTTTCAAGGAAAACCTAACTCTGAATGGAGAAAAGCTTGAATATGAACAAAGTTTTACTTATCTAGGGGTATTACTAGATTCATCCTTAAATTGGAAACCCCAACTAGAAAAATCCAAACTTTTGTTCAAACAAAACTGTCTACCGATATTGAAAAGACATAACAAATGTGCAAATAAGGCAGTTACCCCAGCATTAGAGCTCTTTAGATGCAAGGTACAGTCAGCAGTTTTGTATGGGGCAGAACTCTGGGGTCCTGTGTGCAAAAAGAACTTTGAAATCTTGGAGAATAAGTTTATAAGGGGATTACTAAAGGTCCCTAATAATACTCCATTACGACCCCTACTCCTCGATATGAATATACGACGCACCGACCTACATGCAACATTAAGACCGCTATTGCTATGGGTTCGGTTGTGGACCACCCCTGAGTTAACTGAATACAAAAATGGATTGGTTGAAGTTTTGGAACTAGATACTACTAGTAAGATATCTTGGTTCAAACATGTCAAAACCTGGTTAACAAAACTGGGATTATCCCATTTTTGGAGCCAACCAGAATCTTTGACTGTGTCGTCAAAGAAAATAGTCAAACTTTCTTTTTGGGCCCTTGTGAGCCATGACGCAGTATACGTTGGAGTACATGGCCCCATAACTGAAAAATTTTTAAATGTAAAAAACGTGGCCCAGTTTGAAATATTTCTTGATGAGATTCAGCCACCATTGGCGAAAACCCTGTATCTAAAATATAGGTATGGTATTCTAAGAACCCGGGAAACTGAGACCAAATGGGGGAAAATTACTAACGATAAATGTACCCTATGCACAAATAATGTAAGAGAAGACATTTTCCACAATTTATTTTTCTGTTCAAGCTATGTAGAAACAAGAAGGAAATGGATAGTGCCATTGTGCCGTAATATCGGTTTAACCTCGCATAAGGAAGCCGGTAGAATATTAATTACAGACACTAGTCAAGTAATCGTGTTTGGCATCAGTAGATTCCTCTTGGCTGTAAAATTCATTAGACAAAAACTGTCTCTGCCATTTTAAGCATATATAGTGAGAATTGTTAACTGGCAGTTATAACCCAATTTAATGCTTTTTAAACTTTGTAAATATTTTAACAATTTTTTTATCTATATTTATTGATGTGTGATTAATGCCCCAACTCATGAATTAGCCGTGAAGAGTTATGGTAATTTTTGTATATTCATTGATAATAATGTGGTCATGTACATTCTGTATTTTGTATATCTTTTATGATGCAATTGCAACGAAATAAAGATTATTGAATTGAATACTGCGAAGTGAGACTGACTGGCGATTCCCCTTGAGTGGATTGGCAAGCAGATCTCCTCTCAGTTCTTGGAGCACTTCTTGGCTAAAATTAGTTTTTGGATTTGGGCTTTCCATGCCTCTTTAGCACTACTTCCAAGGGCCAGGATAGAAGGTGCACCACTTGAAGGGTCAAGACTCACTCACATGTGGGTTCAAGATGATCGGAGCCTTTTCTGTCCCGGAGTCCGGAATCAGGAGGCCAGCCAACTAGCCCTTGGAGTCACTCTGGTAGTCCTGCGTTTAAGCAGAAAAGCAGGTCTCAAGCAGCAGGGCAGTCTTCAGAGGGCACAGGGCAGCTTCAGACAACAGGGCAGTCCTCTTGGAGCACTACAGCAGTCCTCTGAAGTACACAGCAGGCCACAGACAGCAGGGAAGTCCTCTGAGAGACCTCTGCAGGCCCAGAAGTGAACTGAAGAGTAGGCCTGAGGGTCCTAATTTTATACCTGGTGGCAGCTGGATTCTTACCCCCACACACAGATGGTTTTGGACATTCTCTCTTCCCTGCACTGGCCAGAGAATGTTTGGGGGCACAAAAGACTAGTGTTTAGTTCTTTGTAAGTGGGTTGAGGCGGCTTCGTTGAAGTGCAAGTGGGGCTGTGCACAGCTCCTCCACTCCCTTCCTGTCAGGCTGGCACATCCTGCAAACACCCAGTACCACTTCTGTGTGACTGTCTGGGAGGAATACACAAAGGCCAGTTGCCAACTACACCTAGACATGTGACCCAGGAAACTGGCTGCAGACACTAAATAGTTAGGACAAGAAAATGGCAACTTTCTAAAAGTGGCATTTTCAGAACTGTGACTTAAATTCCGACTTTACCATTAAGGAGAGTTGTAAAATACAATTCCTTGGACACCAAACATGACATGTATACCTGCTCCCAAACAAGATTGATCACTTATTAAATATGATACAGTAACCCAACGTTATCCTAGGGAAGAGGTAGGTCTCATAATAGTGATAATCAAATTGTGAGATGTTCCTAACCAAGACATGCACAGCTTAAGAGAACATACCCAACTTTTTAAATACAGTGCACCCTGCCCTATGGGCTGTTTAGGAGCTCCTTTAAACGCGACTTGTATATATTAAAAGGGGAGTTTTATGCCCGGTAAAGGGTTTATTTTGCCTGGTCAAACTAGCAGCTAAAAACGGCACGCATGTTGCAATGACAGCCCGAGACAGGTATTAAGGGGCTACTTAAGAGGGTAGCACAATAGGTGCTGCAGTCCCACTAGTAGCATTTACTTTACCGGCATTGGGTATATTGTATACCACTTTACTAGACCTTATGAGTAAATTAAATATGTCAATCAGGTGTAAACCAATCTTACCATGCTTTAGGGAGTAATCACAGCACTTTAGCACTGGTCAGCAGCGGTAAAGTTCACAGAGTCCTAAGGCCAACAAAAATAAATTCAGGAAAGCAAGAGGGAAGAAGGCAAAACGTTCTGGGGAAACCACCTTATGGCAGACAGGTTGTGCCCTCCCCACGCTGAAAGTAGTGACAACTACCCAACCTCCTGGGAGTTCTCATCACAAAGGCAGAAGAACCTTGACAGACCACCAGCATTATAGTGATCTGACTCATGGTGGTGTTAAACTGTGAAGTCCATTCCCTGAAGGGAGATGAACCACCTCAACAGTTTGGGATTCTCACCCCTCACTTGGATGAGCCAACTGAGGTGCTTGGGGTCTGTCTGAACTCATGAGTGAGTCCCAAACAGGTATGGTCTCAGCTTCTTTGGTGCCCAGACCCTAGCAAAAAAAAATGTCTCTCAATAACACTACACCTCTGTTCCCTGGGTAGTGACCTCTAACTGATGAAGGCCACACATTGGTCTAGGTACTCCTCATTTAAATGAGATAGTACAGCCCCTATGTACCCTTTGAAGCATCTGTCCACACTATAAATTACTAGGAGACGTCAGGGTCATTGAGTACAAGCGTCACATGCATGGCCTCCGTGAGGATTTCACAGGCTTTCTGGCTGTCCTCTGTTCAGATCACCTTCTTCGGTTGCCTCTTAGAAGTCAGCTTAGTCAGAGGAACAACAATGGTGTCCTACCCCTTGACGAATATCCAATAATATCCATGGAAGCCCAAGTAGACCCTCACTTCTGTCAGAGTTTTGGGGGTCCCCAGGGTAGGCTTAATCTTGGCCTGGATGTGCTGCATCTTGTCCCTGTCCATCAGGTGTGCCCCATACCCCACAGTTCCCTGCCCTATCTGGCACCTGCTGGGCTTCATAGTGAGGCCTGCCTGTTGCAGGGCCTTAAGTACCTACTGAAGTTGGAACAGCTGATACTCCCAACTGCTACTGTAGACATGTCAACCAGTTAGGCAGCACTGAAGGACTCCATCCTGAATAGGATCCTGTATACCAACCTCTGGAAGGGGGCAGGGGCATTCTTTAATCCAAAGGATATCACCCTGAATGGAAGTGGCCCTCAAGGATACAGCATGCTGACCACTCTTTTGCCCCCTCAGACAGGGCAATCTGCAAGTATCCTGATGCAAGATCAAAAGTACCCATGAATTTGGCAGCTCCCAGCCGGTAAATGAGCTAATCAGCTCGGGATGGGGTAAGCATCAGTCTTGGTGACTGAGATGAGCACTCTGTATTCTACACATAACCGGAGTTCTGTAGTGGTGCCCAATGGAGTGGCTTTGCGTACCAGCACCACTGCGCTGTATCAGGGACTACTGGAGTGCTCAATCACCTCCAATTCAAGCATTTTAATGATTTCCTTCTTAATGCTAGCCCTCACCTCGTCAGACAACCTATACATTTTATTTTGCACTGGTGTACTGCCTCCAGCATCAATGTCATGGGTATACAAGTGTGTAAGCCCAGCGATAAGGGAGAACGGAGAGGCAAATGGCCCGAACAACTGCCTACAGTCCCTCTGTTGATCTGGGGTCAGGCTAGGTAAGAGGTTGACACCCTACAATTACCCATTTTTCTCCTTGAAGGATAGGAGGTCAGGGAGAGGTTCACTCTCCTCTTGCACCCCATCATGTCACCAGGAGCATAGTGACCTCAAACCTCTCATAGTGTGGCTAGAGATGGTTTACATGGAGTACACTAAAGGGATTCCTGGGGTTCTTGAAGTCTACCAGGTAATTAACCTTCCCCTTGCTCTCTTTCACCTCATAAGGCCCTGACCAATGGTCTAGAAGGACCATTGGCTTCACTGGCTTCACTATCCAAACTTTCTGGCTGGGCTGAAATTCTCTCAAAGTGGTCTTCGGTGAGCTTGTTCCCAAACCTTCATCAGACTGAGAGGTCCCATAACTGGATGACCATAGAGGAGCTTGAATGGGCTAAACCCAACTACTTTCTGTGGTGCCTCCCTGTAGGCAAACAGCAGGCATGGTAAGAGGTTGTCCAACTTCTGCCTAATGGGCTAGGATAGGTCTATAATCATGCCTTTTGGGGTCTTGTTGAACCTTTCAACAAGCCCATTTGTCTCAGGGTGATAGGGTGTGGAGAACTTGTAGGTTACCCCACATTCATCCCACGTGGACTTAATATATGCAGATATGAAGTTGATGCCCTGTCAGATACCACTTCCTTGGGGAACCACACTCTGGTAAAAATTCTCTTCAGGGCCCTAGCTAGCACAGGTGCAGTCACAGATCTCAGAGATATGGCCTCTGGATATCTGATGGCAAGGTCCATCAAACCCAGGATAAACCTGGTTCCTAAGGCAGTTCAGGGTCCATGGATCCACAATGTTTATATTCACCCTTTCAAAGGAGATGCCAATGACATGTAAGGGGAGCCTTTTAATGGTTTCCCTGTTTCCCGCTGGCCTGGCAAGTGGGACAGAACCTGTTGCAGAATGCATCGAAAGCTATTTCCATCGAGGGTCAATAGAAGTGCGTCACAAGCCTGGCAAAGGCCTTGTCCTTTCCCAGATGCCCTGCAAGGGGTATGTCATTAGCCAGCCCCAGTAGGAAGGCTCTATAGCACTGTGGGATCACCAACACATGGGTTGCTAGAGGCTCATGAACCTCAGGTTCACTATACAATAAATCAGGTGCTCTCCAGAGGCATCACCATCTGCCTGGGCCTCAGCTTGCAGCCTGAAGCCCTCCGGATTTGGGCATTCCATCTGTTCTTCACAAAACTCTTCCTTGGTGGGCCCACCCTCAACTTGCCACCCAGAAAGTTCAGGCTGGTTTCTCAGGGCAGCAATGTCCTCCTCGGTAGAAAAGAAGGTGACCTCATCAGGTGCCCCTTTAACCTTGACCATAGGAGTTTCAAGGGCTGGGGTCCCATACCCCTTGTCCTTCCCTTTCTTGCCAGCTGCCTGTGCCATTTCTCCAGGCTTCCTCTTCCTTGAATCCCCTCTAGGGCAGCCATGGACCTTATAGTCAGGCACACCCACTTAGACAACCTTAACATTTGCAGGTGTGACTTGAATTTCACTTCCTTTAAGATAGGCAATGATCTGAAGTAAACTAACAGGCAATCTACAGGCATGGCAGGGCTCACAGCTTCTTTTAGAGAACATCGGACCCCCCACATTCAAAGGGGTCCAGAGCGACTGAGTAGTGACTATCCAGGTTGTCTGTCACTACATCCTTGTGGAATGTATTCGAATTACCAGCTTTGAGGACACTAGATGATACCTTACAGAAGTCTTACAGAGCCTTGACAACACTCTACAACTCCTGAGGCGGAAAGCCGGGAGCACTATTTGTTTGCATACTTTTAATCTGTTTGTCTTTTTAAAATTACCGCTTGTGCACTTACCCTTTTCACTTCCCTCCCTTCCTCACTGCATTCCGTTCTACCTGCACAGCCGATTAGGCGCTGTAGCGGGGAACGGTGAGAATAGCCGCCATCTTGGGGGAAGCCCTGGGTTGCCGGTGCAGTCGCACGGCCACTCCCACCTTCTGCCAGTCCTTAAGTCGCGCTTCTCCGCTTCGCGCGCAGTCTTGACAACACTCTACAACTCCTGAGGCGGAAAGCCGGGAGCACTATTTGTTTGCATACTTTTAATCGGTTTGTCATTTTAAAATTACCGCTTGCGCACTTACCCTTTTCACTTCCCTCCCTTTCTCACTGCATTCCGCTCTACCCGCACAGCCGATTAGGCGCTGTAGCGGGGAACGGTGAGAATAGCCGCCATCTTGGGGAAAGCCCCGGGTTGCCAGTGCAGTCGCACGGCCACTCCCACCTTCTGCCAGTACTTAAGTTGCGCTTCTCTGCTTCGCGCACAGCCTTGACAACACTCTACCACTCCTGAGGCGGAAAGCCGGGAGCACTATTTGTTTGCATACTTTTAATCTGTTTGTCTTTTTAAAATTACCGCTTGTGCACTTACCCTTTTCACTTCCCTCCCTTTCTCACTGCATTCCGCTCTACCCGCACAGCCGATTAGGCGCTCTAGCGGGGAACGGTGAGAATAGCCACCATCTTGGGGGAAGCCCCGGGTTGCCGGTGCAGTCGCACGGCCACTCCCACCTTCTGGCAGCATACTATGATCACTACCTCCCGGCTGCGCAGCGGACACACGCAGCGGGCACGCCGGCGGCTCGCCAAAGGCAAGCCCATCTGCGCCCGTCTGCGCCCGGTCGGGACCCGGGGCCCATCACCATGCCTGTTTTTTATACTACTCTTCCACACAACTTCACGCCTGCCAAGGTGATTGGCCTCTTAGTTCTTCCATCCTGGCCCGGATTGGAAATCTTGGCATATCTCAGCCAACTCTCACCTCAGCGCTGTCCCCCATCCCTGGACTACAGACAGCCCCGTCGTCAATTGCTCATTCAGAGTTTCCCTCCTTGCCCCTTTCTGGCCCTCCCGCTGTGGCTACGGCCTACCATCTCAACACCCGCTCAGCGGTTAAACACCAACTGGAGCTTTTCAACCTCCTGGACTCTGCTAAACCTGATCTCTTGTTTCTTACCGAAACTTAGTTCTCTCCTGACTCCTTGCCAGATGTCCTAGCGGCCCTTCCTGATTCTTATTATGCTCTTCGACCTGATCGCCCTGATGGGAAGGCCGGAGGTGGAGTGGCCATGATAGCCCGCTCTAACCTCCAGTTTCAGCTTCTTTCCTACCCTTCTATCACTGCAGTTGACTTCTTAGTTGTTCGTTCTGTCAACCTAGTGGTTCCCCTCACCTGTGCGCTCTTTTATCGACCGCCCCATGCCATGCCTCACTTTATTCCAGCTATACAGGAATTGCTGGCCACCTTGGTGGTCAACAACTCCTCTGTTCTGATACTGGGTGACTTTAACTTCTGGCCTAGTGACCCCCGGGAGGACCACACATCTAAAGATTTCACAGAATCTGTTCACTGCTTAAACCTCACTTCTCAGATTCACCTCCCCACCCACACACATGGCCACACTCTTGACCAGATCTGGTCAGCCAATCTGCCCATTCCTTCCCTCACAGTCCTTCTTTGCACCTGGTCTGACCATTCCCTGATTTCCTTTTCCCTCGATCTTGGGGCCGTCAACAAACCCCCCCCCCCCCCTTAAAAATGTTTGGGCTCGGAATTGGAACCATGTGGACCCTGCTGCTCTTTGCTCTTTTCTAGTGGCTTCGCTCCCCTGCCTGGCCGATGCCTCTCCTGACTCTCAGGTAGCCGCCATTAACAGCTGGCTCTCCGCCTCCTGCGACTTAGTTGCTCCTCTCAGGTTGGTCAGATCGTGTCGTTCTCACGAGGCTAACAGATGGTTTACTAATGATCTTAAAGCCCTCAAATTGGCACTCAGGCAGGCCGAACGCCACTGGAGGCGCGGGTATTGCTCCATCCTCAAGATACAATACTTGGCTCTCCTCCGGGATTATAAAAAAGCCATCCTCCTAACAAAAAAACGGAATACTTTTCCTCGAAGATTCTCCTTGCGGCAAATAAACCCAAGGAGATCTTTACCATTGTTCACGATCTAGCTGCTGCTGACAGAGTCGCTGCCAAACCTACCCCCTCTCAATCTCTTTGCAACTCCCTCAATGCCTACTTCATTGAGAAGATTGCTACTATTAAACGTAACATTCCCCTGTCTTCCCCTTCCTTTTCCTCTCCCCTTTTGCCTCCTACGTCCTTTTCCCTTGATCAATTCCCTCTGATCTCTAAGGAGGTCTTCCTCACTTTACTTAAGAAAGTGAAATTGGGGTCCCCCTCCGACTGCTGCCCTGCTTACATTCTGAGGGATGTTTTTTCCAGCTGCCCCGAACCCCCTTTAACCCTCCTTAATACTTCCATCACCCGGGGAATTGTCCCAGACTCACTTAAATCTGCTATAGTTAATCCTATTCTAAAAAAACCCTGGTGCTGATCCTACCTCTCTTTCTAATTTTCGACCTATTTCTTTGCTCCCGCTCCTGGGAAAGATCCTGGAGAGCCACGTCACCACCTGTCTCTCTGCTTTTATTAAGGAGAACCATCTTCTTGCCTCCCATCAGGCCGGTTTTCGCCCAGCTCACTCGACGGAATCTGTTGTCCTCTCCGTCTTGGACGAGCTTAGGAGAAGCGCTGATATCAACTCTCCTCAGGCCCTGGTCCTACTCAATTTGTCTGCCGCCTTCGACACGGTCGATCATTCCATCCTTCTCGATCGTGTCGGGGGCGCCGGCATTCGTGGGTCAGCTTTGGCCTGGCTCGCCTCCTTCTTACAAGACCGCACCCAGGACGTTCAGCTGGAGGGTTTTTCTGCCCCCTCCTGTTTTGTCTCCTGCGGGGTCCCCCAGGGTTCTTGCCTCTCTCCCCTTCTCTTTAATCTTTATATCTATCCTCTTATAGCTGCCCTGCTAAAAATGGAGGTCACGGTATTTAACTATGCCGATGACCTTCAGCTTATCTTTAACATTTCTTCTTCCCCTGATTCTATCTTCAAGTTCCAATCCACTCTGATGTTCATCTATGATTGGATGAACCACAATCATTTAAAACTTAATCCTGATAAGACAGAGTTGGTCCTTACCGTGGCCCCTTTAGCCCCTGGACCTCTGCCTTCTGGCCCCCAGCCCTCGGTCCTCCTCCCCTACCCTCTGTCTCTGTTAAAACCTTGGGCATTAAAATCAGTCAAGATCTCACCAGGCATTCTCAGATTAGTACAGTTGTTTCATCTTGTTTTTTTGTCTCTTAGAATCATTCGCAAAATGTCCCGCTTTTTTCTACTGATGCCCTCAAACTCATTCTTCTGGCTATGATTTTATCCCGCCTTGATTATGGCAATGCCCTATATGTAGGCGTTCCGGCTTATGAACTTCGGCGCTTACAATTAATTCGAAATCAAGCAGCACGTCTCATTTATAGGCTTCCTAAGTCTCATCGAGTCACCCCTTTACTAAAAACTCTTCATTGGCTACCCATCTTACAGCGATCTTTTTTCAAGATGGGCTGCCTGATCTTCGTGGCCTTAGCTGGCACTGCACTGTGAAGGTATCAACCCAGGCGGTAATAAACAGGACTTGCCCACGTAATAGTGATAGGACACAACAACCCACTTCCGTAGCAAAGACAGTTTTTTTATTAAACAAAATTCATAAAAAACCACAATAGCAATAATTAATATAAAAAAAAGCATGTAAAAACATACGATACAATTAAGAAGTTAAATGAAATACAATGAGAAAAATAATACACAACAATCACAATTTCATAAAAACATAATATTAATTCCTGAGTCAAACATAAAATATGTTGTTGACGCGCGTTTCGGCGACCAGCGCCTTCTTCAAGACAAAAAAACTCTCAGGTTCCTAAATGTAAAAACATAATTACTAATCCAAAATTACATTCATTTATCTCATAAAAAAGGACAACAACTCATATTGTCAGTCAATACATTGATCATTGAAGTGAGCCCCGAAGTCTGTACTTATTATTCTTCTCCCATTCTTGGGTGCCACTTGCCTATTACTCAGGGCCGTACAAACTTTTCACCCACTTCCGTTAGTGTCGTTTTGACAGTTAATATAAGATGTTACTTTATGGTGTTTTTTGATCAATGTATTGACTGACAATATGAGTTCTTGTCCTTTTTTATGAGATAAATGAATGTAATTTTGGATTAGTAATTATGTTTTTACATTTAGGAACCTGAGAGTTTGTTTGTCTTGAAGAAGGCGCTGGTCGCCGAAACGCGCGTTGACAACATATTTTATGTTTGACTCAGGAATTAATATTATGTTTTTATGAAATTGTGATTGTTGTGTATCATTTTTCTCATTGTATTTCATTTAACTGCTTAATTGTGTCGTATGTTTTTACATGCTTTTTTAAAAAAAACTATTGCTATTGTGGTTTTTTATGAATTTTGTTTAATAAAAAAACTGTCTTTGCTACGGAAGTGGGTTGTTGTGTCTTATCACTATTACGTGGGCAAGTCCTGTTTATTACCGCCTGGGTTGATACCTTCACAGTGCTTTTTCCCTGACCTAGGGGTGACTACTATCCTCACTACAGGGGACCCTTGTTTGCTACAAGTACTTAGCTGGCACTGCTCCAGCTTTCATCAACTCGATGATCCGTGCTTATGTCCTAGCAGAAGCCTCCATTCCTCCACGCAGATTCTACTAAACGTCCCTCGTTTTTGGATGAAAATATTTGGAGGCATGAGGTTTTCTACCCTTGCCCCCCACCTCTGGAATACCCTCCCCTTTACCATTAGGTCCGCCTCCACCTATATGGACTTCCGTAAAGCCCTAAAAACTCACCTTTTTTCCCAAGCATATTCACCATAGTAACCTTCCGGTCTCCCCTCAGTTCTGTCATCGTGTAGCGCCAAGAAACCGCATGGTGTTAGAGCGCTTTACAAAACCTTTTCAACTTCAACTTCAACTTCAACTTACAGAAGTCATACTTACAGGCTCCTGTGTCCCTTGGACCCTCCACACTCTGCCCATTAATGGTGACCCACTGCCGGTACTTGAATGTATTGGAAGACATATGGGCTTTGGGCTCCATCTCTTTGCCACCCAGGGACATGAGGGTAGGCTCTGGGCTCTCTGCAACACTAACTGGGGCAAGCTCTTCCCCAGGCACTACACTGGCCAACACTTGGGTCTGCTCACCAGTGGAGGTTGTGTCCCCTTGGGACATTTGGCATCACCCTTCATGTGTCCATACCTGTAGCACTTCTGGCACCTGGGGACAAACTTGCCTGTCTTCTTATCAAATAAGTCATTGTTCTTTTAACAGATGGGGCTGGGTTCCCTTCCCTGTGAGCTATTTTGGGGCTTTGAGAGAACTCCATGTATTTATTTGTATGTCCCCCTCTTTCATCTGGTGTGGACTCAGACCACCCATTTGATACCACCTTGTTGGACACATAGGGGCAGACCCAGATTTTCACCTCCTTAGCAAGCTCCCTGAGATCAGTGAGCTTACTATCAACCAAGCGCTTGTGCAGATCTGTAAAAAAGATATTGAGTACATGCTCTCAAAATCAGATTGTACAGATCCACTTTGCTGCCGCTCATTCAACCACTCAGTGCCTTGCTGGGGTAGTCCAAATAAATCTACCCAAGACTGGCTTGAAAGGATATGGCTGTCCCTGAACCTGAAGGGTTGCCTCTGAGGGGTCAGCCTAAACTTAGCAAGTAAATTAACCTTAATAAGAGCATTCATCATATGATCACCCAACTCTAGTGTCAGAAGGGTGTCCCTCCCCATTGTGGGCATGTGTTTCCACTATATTGCTCCCTAATCCCCCTTTTGGAACCTGTGATATCCAAGGTGTGAGAAGTTGGCCTGATATATGATGTCCACTATTCTAGTGAGACACCTTGTACCAGTATATAGCGACCCTTATTGATGGTCGTTGTAAAGGCAACCTTATAGAACGCTATCCTAAGATAGCAATGGCGAGCAGTCTTAAGGCTAAGACTTCAGAGAGCGAATTAAGCTAGTTGTTTTACCAATTATAATCTCTTGAGTACCAAATGAAAGTACACCACACAAGGTATATATCAAATATATATGTATTTATTCTAAACACAACCCCTCTGCACTTTTTATGAGGTCAGAGGTCAAAGTACATTACAAGGATCTCAATTAGCATACGGTAAGTTGCACAGTATACGTTATGCCCTAGGGGCCTCACAAACCATATACTAAAATAGTGGTATAAGAACCACGTCTGGGATAGAAAGCAGGCCTAGGGCCTGTTGAATCACTGGGGCTTCTAGGCACAACTAAGGGTTAGGAAACAGGAGGCCCACGGGAGATGCATGCAGTGTCTAAACACAGCCGTGGGTTACCATTGCCTTTCTATGGAAAACAAACAAGTTACAAAATTACAATTTAAGGACACTTCCGGATGGACTACGATGGAACCCCTTTAAACTAGGACACTTCGAGAATCAAGACCCACGGGAGCACCAGAGTACTCGTGTTACCTCACTCAGGGAAGCCGGGTGCATAGGTGCCTTTTGGTGTTGAGTTTAGTCGTCGTTTTCAATGGAGAGCTGCAAAGAAGTGCTGCATGCGACCAGAGGAAAAGTGTCTGGGTGGATCCAAGGGTGGATCGAAGATCTTAAGAACCTGAAAGCAGAAGGGACAGAGTCTGGGTCACTTGCCAGTGACCAGGATGGCGATGGAAAGCTGCCAGCCAATGTCGGGTGATTTCAGGTGAAAAGGCGAAGTTTGTCTCTTTGGCCACGTGGTCCAGGAGGCATCGACGACAACCAGGAGCTGGATTCGAGCTGGCCCACAAAGGATCTAGTTGACTGTGGTGTCGGTATCTGGATTGGACCCAACAAGCCTTGACAAACGCAACCTACGCTGGATGTCAAGATTGACTTTGTTGCAGACCAGCAAGGTCTGGGGCGCTTCTCCTTTGCAGGGAAGCTGAAGCATGCCTGGAGCAGCAGGAAAGCAAGTTACATTCAAAGGAAAGTCTTCGGCGGGCTCACTAGCCAACGGGCCAGGAACAGCGAAGACACGTTGAGCTGAAATGCAGAAACGGGGCCCACGGGACACTCGTGGAGTGTGGGCCTCCAAGCTTCAGTGCAAATGGTGCTTGGGGATGAGGCTTCAAGCACCCCAATGCACAACTTCGGGATACCTCGGGAAGTAGGTGTAGGTAGCAAAAAGCAGGGTGTCCAGGAGTTCCGGTCCCACGTCTCCCGTGTCCGCCACATGTCTCAGCTTTGCTGTGAGCGAAGGTCGGGGTCAGAGATGTCTGGAAGTCCATGTCCTGTGTCTCAGATTCTTTGGGATCCAGCAGGAGCCTTGAAAATGCAGGATGGCAAAGTTGCTGTTGGTGCCTGTTTGTACAGGGTGGTCACTCCTTGACCACAAGGGAGATGTCTTCCATCTTCCAGTCGAAATAGAACGTCGAAGGTCCAGGATATATGTTTCAGAGTTTCGTCCAGGGTAATCTACAGTCCTAGGGACTGGGGTTCTATCTTTATAGGAAAGATAGGGGATGGACTAACTCTATGGCCCCTCCTATGGGTGGACCAGGGGAGGGGGTGGTTACACCCCTTCCCCTTTGTCCAGTTTTGCGCCAGAGCTGGGGCTGAGTGCCCCAGCAACCGGTTTGAACTGGGCTATGCATGGAGCACCTTGTGTGCCCCAGGCAGTGTCTGAAAAGCATTCACTGAATGCAAACCTCCCTGCCTCAATACACTAAAGCCTGTCTGGGGAGGTGCTGGCACCTCCCTGGACAGGAAACCTATTGTCCAAGCCTCCCCTGCTGGAGTTTCGTCCAGCAGCAGGAGGGCAGACTCGTGTTTGTGGCAGCAGCATCCATTTTGTGATGCTGGGGCTCTTTTTAATTTTAACCGGGGAAATCAGTACATGTCTTCTCCCTCTAGAAGGGTGGAATGCTACCCCGCTGCCAGGACTGGCGGGGGGGGTAGTATTCCAAAGTGTTTGACACCTTACAGCATTAACCGCGAGGATTATAATGCACTTAAGAGTATATGGTATGGCTCTATCATAGAACAGCTATAAGGAGATGGCTCCAAAAGCTGCAGAGGGGCTCAGCTCATGCTAGGGCACCCTCTCACACAAGACCAAGCACTCTGCTTCAAGGATTTGTCGAGGCCTGCCATAGGAGTGGCTTATAGGTTCATATGTGTATATATATATATATATATATATATATATATATATATATATATATATATATATATATATATATATATATTCACTGAAAAAAACATAGGTTTCAGGCCTTATATAGTTAGGAATTAGCATTTAAAAAACCTTTAAAATGCACTCAAAAAACTAAGTGTTAGGGGTGTTATAGTTAGCTGGACATTTCACTCCTACAAAACCATTGAAATTGCTCACATATAGTTAGTTGTACTAACTATATTTCGCGCACCCGCAATCCACTGCTGATTATGTCACATATTACATCATTCATGACATGGTCAGTGACATCACTGATGACATCTCAAATGACATCACTAATGACATCACTGATGACATCATCCAGTGAATGTGGTTTGCTTCGTTATTTAAATATGCATTATATATATAGCAATTTGCATTGAAGAATGAGTGGATATATAAAAATAAATATTTGGATGGAGGATTTAGTAGCAGTGTAATTGACTGTTTACTTGACCAATTTATAGTGTCTCACTAAATATAGTGGATAGTGACTAAACTGTGTGAATATCTATATCACTTTGTCAGTTGTTGTGTAAACTGGTTCTCCAGTTGGTTACTAGCTATGTGAAAGTCTATATTAGTTATTGATTAGTTAACTGAGTATTTGTATGGGAGAGTGAATGTGTGTGTGGTTGGGGGGGGGGTGACTGCCCAAAGATGTGTGAATAGTTGATTCACTGGATATATGAAGTTAAAACTACATGTTCTAACAGTTGTTTGGGTGAGTGAATATCTTTATGGGTGTTGTGATGAGCAAATATATTTCTCAATGGTACATGTCCAACAAACTAGAAAAATAAAATGCAGTGTATATGTCAGTTGTTGTATATAAATAAGTATACAGAAGACTCAATGATTGTGTGAGTGACTGTATGGATAACTTTATACTTGTAATAATGATTTTATAATTCACTAAGTATGACTTACTATCTGAATGAATAGATGAAGTTGTGTTTGTATAAGTGTGTAGGTAAGTAAATATGTAAGTATGATCCATTGTTTGCATAAGTGAGTAGGATGACTTCATATGTGAATAGGATGTGTGCTGGTGTGTAATGTCGATTTAGGTGTATAAGTATTTTTGATAGTGTTCTATTGTTCATTGACAGCATGTATGAGTGAATCTACAGGCAAGTGATTAGATGTGTGTATACATCTATGAATCACTGAGTGGATTTTTAGATACTTGTATTTCTGTAACAATGGATTCAAATATGATACTTTACAAAGAGTATACAGATTTTACTAGTGTATGAAAAGGTGTATGTGATTGTCACATGGATGATGTCATCAGTGATGTCATTTGAGATGTCATCAGTGATGTCACTGACCATGTCATGAATGATATAATATGTAACATCATCAGCAGTGGATTGCGGGTGCGCGAAATATAGTTAGTACAACTAACTATATAGGAGCAATTTCAATGGTTTTGTATGAGTGAAATGTCCAGCTAACTATAACACCCCTAAAACTTATAGTTTTTTGAGTGAATTTTAAAGGTTTTTTAAATGCTAATTCCTAACTATATAAGGCCTGAAACCTATGTTTTTTTCAGTGAATTTGCAAGGTTTTTTAAATGCTAATTCCTAACTATATAAGGCCTGAAACCTATGCTTTTTCAGTGAATTTCAAAGTTTTTTTTAATGCTAATTCCTAACTATATAAGACCTGAAAGCCCACCAGGAATCTCCAGTATGCGCCAGGGGACTGCATTGCAGAGAGGTGTAATGAAGCCACGCCTCTTTTTACACCTCTCTGCAACGCAGCCCCCGTGCATGTTTGAAGAGGGGGAACTAATTCCTGTTGCATACTGGGGGCCCCTGGGGGCCAACTAGCCCACCTTGAACCTCCAGTATGCGCCAGGAGGCTGCATTGCAGAGGTGTAATGAGGCTATGCCCCTTGTTACATCTCTCTGCAACGCAGCCCCTGGCGCGTTTTCAGAGGGGGGACTAATTCCCCTTGCATACTGGGGGTCCCTGGGGGCCAACTAGCCCACCAGGAGCCTCCAGTATACGCCAGGGGGCTGCATTGCAGAGAGGTGTAATGAGGGCACACCCTTTTTTACACCTCTCTGCAACGCAGACCCCGTGCATGTTTGAAGAGGGGGAACTAATTCCCCTTGCATACTGTGGGTCCCTGGGGGCCAACTAGCCCACCTGGAACCTCCAATATGCGCCAGGGGGCTGCATTGCACAGAGGTGTAATGAGGCTATGCCCCTTTTTACACCTCTCTGCAACGCAGGCCACTGGCTCGTTTGCAGAGGGGGGACTAATTCCCCTTGCAAACTGGGGGTCCCTGGGTCGTATCTGCCCAAATGCCGATATTCCGAACGATTGAAAATTACTTTTCTTGAGAAACATTTGGATTAGGATTATCATGTCCTATACTTTGGAATTTTTGAAAGACTGACTTTGAGGATGCTATAAATTACTCAAGTCTGCCCGAATTGTGTGGGTAAAATGCATACCTAGTCACTTTGAATAAGAATGTACTTACGTCTCGTCTAACATTTGGAAGAAATATCTAGTTATATGACAACAGGATACCGACATAACTTGAAGGAAATAAGAACGCCCTGAAGAAGTTCTGTTGTACAGAACGAAACGCGTCGGCTGGCTGTGGTACATAAACGTAAGGAAAATAAAAGCATTTGAATATACACCAAGATTCAGCTCTTCAATAAGGACTCTAAGTGATATGATTTGATTGGACTTATTGTGCAAGTGGTGCTGTGCCAAACTTTGGAATATTCTCCACTATTCTCCACTACTTACTCTCTACTACTCCACTACTCTGTAATACTCACTCTCTACTACTCATTCTCTACTACTCTACTACTCTCTACTACTCTCGCTCTACTACTCACTGCCTACTACTCACTATCTACTACTTTCTACTACTCACTCTCTACTCTCTCTCTACTACTCTCTACTACTCACTCTACTACCCACTCTCTACTACTCTCTACTATTCTCTCTCTCTGCTACTCACTCTCTACTGCTCTCTACTACTCACTCTCTACTACTCTCTACTACTCACGCTTTACTACTCTTTACTACTCACTCTCTACTGCTCTCTACTACTCACTCTCTACTGCTCTCTACTACTCACTCTACTACTTACTCTCTACTACTCACTCTCTACTACTCTCTACTACTCACTCTACTACTCACTCTACTACTCTCTACTACTCTCTACTACTCAATCTCTGCTACTCTCTCTACTGCTCTCTACTACTCACTCTCTACTCTCTATTACTCACTATCTACTCTCTACCTCTCTACCTCTCTCTACTTCTCTCTCTACTAGTCTCTACCTCTCTACCTCTACCTCTCTACCTCTACCTCGCTACCTCTACACCTCCACACCTCTACCTCTCTCTACACGCACACATATACACATATATATATGCATATATATGCATATGCATTTATATATATGTATGTGTATATATATATATATATATACATACATATATAAACATATATAATCTGCATATCTATATAAATACAAATATAAATGCATGCATACATATACATATATGCATACATATGCATGTTATTTACATGAAAGTTTTAAAAACACTAATAAAAGCAAAGCTAAAAAGCCACTTCATTACAAACAGAATGGCTTTAACTTAAACGAGGGCGAGATCTATTGCATTTTCAATGCTTGTTTACTTTGGTTCCATCGAGAAGGCATTCAGATGTGTCACACATTTGCCATAAATTCTGAATGTTAGCACTCTAGTTGCTCATTAAATCACTGTAGTAAAGCTACTGCTCACCAAGCAAGTCTGCTGCTGGTATTCAAAGTGCATGTTTCAGTCTGCATGTCAGAATTTTTTTAATGAAATAGAAGAGGATTTGAGAAGTCACTCAAAATGTGCCTTAATTTTTCTTTCTGAAGCACTAATCATACTTTCTATGGCAAAATGAACCCCCTCATTTTGTTCCTTTTTAAATTAAATGTTTTCAGATTTACCACTTCATTCCAATCAAGATGGCTTCTGGTGTGCCATACTTTTGTCATAAGTAAGACTGTTAGCGCTCTAGTTGTTCTTTAGAACACTCTGGGACATTCCGTCATTGGGCTATACTTGGGCTACATCTGGGTGATATTTGGGCTACATTTGGGTTCTTTTGTCTCTGGTGGCCATCTTGGGAGACTGCATGTCAGAATTTTTTAATGAAATAGAAGAGGATTTGAGAAGTCACTCAAAATGTGCCCTAATTTTTCTTTCTGCAGCACTAATCATACTTTCTATGGCAAAATATACCCCCTCATGTTGTTCCTTTTTAAATTAAATGTTTTAAGAGTTACCACTTTATTCCAATCAAGATGGCTTCAGGTGTGCCGTACCTTTGTAATAAGTAGGACTGTTAGCGCTCTAGTTGTTCTTTAGAACACTCTAGGAGGCTGCAGTAGAACACAAAGGAATCAAGTGACAGTCTCTGTCCTTGTTGGATATACATGTTTTACTGAGAATGTCAGACTTCATTCTCACATGACTGAGAAAGATAATGTGAATTTACAGAAAATATGCTTTCAATTTAGCTTATAGATCCCCTTCCAAACCACTGTGGGAAATGCATGAGATATTAGTTTTCTTTCAAACATGATTCATGATATCCCAGCAGAAGGCTTTTTCACATGGTAAAATCACCTTAGAACACACCACAATTCCTAAAATGAGTATGGTGCCATCAACAAATGATTTATAATGTAACTTAAGTCCTAAAACCCTCTATTAACTACAATGCTTTTTAATGAGGTGCTATCATGTATATTGGTCCCAAGATGGCTGCCAACACTTCTTGGATGAAGTGCTGACAGCCAATCAGATCTCACGATGATATGTGTGGTTAGGCTCCGCCCAGATATATATGTGTTTTTGAAGTTAATTTTCGTAAAAACCACTGGAGCAATTTTCACCAAATATAGAAAAGGCACTTCTTCGTACCAGTCCCTACAATTTTGCAAAGTTTGGTGTAATTACATTCAGCGGTTCGGGCTGTAGCCTTGTCTATTCGTCCTATGGAAATTAACATGGGGAAAACATGTTTTGGGACCACCCTTTTTCACAGCCCCCGCATGACGAATCCCCCCGAAACTTCCAGGGAAGAAGCTGGCCTAAATTTTGGAAAATTACATGCAAATTCCTCAACCGGCGCCAAAGTTATTCCCAATAGAATGTTGTGGATTTCCTATGGAAACTAGGTCCTAACTATATATACCTACTGGCTATCGCCAGTAGGTAATTATATATATATATATATATATATATATATATATATATATATATATATATATATATTTATATATATATATATATATATATATATACACACACACAAAAGTTTCCTTTGCTTAGAAACGCCAACACAAATGGAAGTATTCTCCGTCATTTTATTGTGGGCAACAGATGCAGCGCGCTTGATCTCCCATACACTGTGCCATACGCGTTTCGGGCACACCGCCGTTGTTCACTGGCTATGTTGAACATGCACGCAGCTGTACGAACTTGGTAGACCCTTGATCCCGCCCTCATGGGATTTCTGCATGGTGCATTCTAGGTAGGGTAGTTCAGTAAAATCCATAGTGGGTGCTGGCGTGTGCATTGTCCATACAAATCTGTATTCCCCTTAGTGGGTTGCAAGGAGAAAAGGCACGCCGTTCCTGAAGTTGTTCACCCCACAACAAAACTTCCAAATCCACATGGCTCTCAATACTCTAGGAGCCGTGGTCCGCTGATTAGGTGTCGGGGCGTTTCTGCGGCGAGGAGCGCCGCAATTAAATCCACACACAAAAGTTTCCTTTGCTTAGAAACGCCAACACAAATGGAAGTATTCTCCGTCATTTTATTGTGGGCAACAGATGCAGCGCGCTTGATCTCCCATACACTGCGCCATATGCGTTTCGGGCACACCACCCTTGTTCACTGGCTATGTTGAACATGCACGCAGCTGTACGAACTTTGTAGACCCTTGATCCCACCCTCATGGGATTTCTGCATGGTGCATTCTAGGTAGGGTAGTTCAGTAAAATCCATAGTGGGTGCTGGCGTGTGCATTGTCCATACAAATCTGTATTCCCCTGTGTGGTTAGGCTCTGCCCAGATATATATGTGTTTTTGAAGTTAATTTTCGTAAAAACCACTGGAGCAATTTTCACCAAATATAGAAAAGGCACTTCTTCGTACCAGTCCCTACAATTTTGCAAAGTTTGGTGTAATTCCATTCAGTGGTTCGGGCTGTAGCCTTGTCTATTCGTCCTATGGAAATTAACATGGGGAAAACATGTTTTGGGACCCCCCTTTTTCACAGCCCCCGCATGACGAATCCCCCCGAAACTTCCAGGGAAGAAGCTGGCCTAAATTTTTGAAAATTACACGCAAATTCCTCAACCGGCGCCAAAGTTATTCCCAATAGAATGTTGTGGATTTCCTATGGAAACTAGGTCCTAACTATTTATACCTACTGGCTATCGCCAGTAGGTAATATATATATATGACTATACGTTGATTCTTACTCTCCTCTGATTTGTCAGGAATTGCTTATGTTCGACAAACACTTCCCTTCTGCGATATCCTTTCGTATTATTTAAAAACAGTCCTGTTGAGTTCTTCTCTTCTTACCAAGGCGCAGGGAGCTGCACTGAAGATTCAACCTTACTTCTAGTTGTGGTGTTATCACCCAGCTACTCTCTTCACGAGTCCATCCACCCTTCAAATCCTTGGTGTGAAAATCCCCTTCTGTCCCTTATTAGTTTTCACTTCCTTGAAATGCTGGGACCGTTCTCTTTCACACTAAAACCGTCTGTCCTCAAGTCGTCTGTAAAGAAACCGCCTGCTAGCAAATCAGAGGAGAGTAAGAATCAACGTATAGTCATAATGGTCATAGAAATAAAAACAAGATGATTAGGAGATATGCAGCAAAGTCATATGCAATAAGGTAATCTTTTAAGTGGCAAGCAACCAGTGCCCTATAAGTAGGAGAGACAAATTTTTCTGTCTTGAAAAAGATGGCAGAGTATTATTAAAAGCCATTGAAACGCGTTGACGCCTACATTTGCACAATCAAGGCACAAAGTCTATCCTGCAGACAAGACAAATTAATCGGGTCCAGGATTAGTTCTTTTCGAATATTGGGTCTCTTGATGTACTAATTCTTTATGACAAATATAAGTGTCTATATATGTCTCTCCCACCTTTGTTTGGTTTTTAGGATACAGTGTGAAAAGGATTTTGTTGTCCGAAAATTTTATTTGCCTGCAATATATTTTTGTAAATACGATGGTGATGATACTTTGTTTGTTTTTTTAAATGAAATTGCACTCTGGTGTTTTTAAGATCTGTAATACTGATGATATGTGTTTTTAACAGAAATAAATAAAAAACGTGATTTATAGAATTCATTGTTTGTGTAGTGTATAGTGCTAGAGACCATTGCTAATATATGGGCTAACGTAAGTGAGACCAATCTAGCGCACGATTAATTTCGAGTGTTGTCCACCAAGGGATTTCCCCCTTTTTTCACGGTTTACAAGTACTCTATTCCCCTGGTGTGTTAAGGGGTCTCTCTCAACCATTTAAGCATTTAGTTTCATATTGTCCATCTGCAGTCTGAACTCCCTCTCAGGCTTCCTGTCTGCCAGTTCCTCAGGGGGCAGGTTGAAGGCAGACAAACTGCTCTTTGCCCTGGCAGGGAGCTTTTCTACTGAAGGCATGTTGCTCTCCTCTTCCACGGGGAGCTGCAGCTCAGGGTCTGTGGCCAAACACTCCTCTCCTTCTAAGTCACTTCCTCCCCCTCTGGGTTCCATCCTCAGGGGTGGACTCAAGCCTCTTGATCACCGCATAGGCACAGTGGGTTATCTGTAGGTCCCGTTTTGTGACCTTCCATTCCGCATTCAGCCCCCTCTCCATGCAGAGCCTCTACAGCTCAGCCTTGCTGGGGTTATCCACCTTAATCAGCTCCATCTCAAATGTAGCAAAAAAGAGGTGAGTTAAACTTAAATTTGCAAAAATGGAAAAACAGCCCAATTATACACTAAGGAGAATTTAGAAAGAGGTCAAACCTGATGCCAAAATATTTATCTAGACTTTCAGTGTTGCACCAATCACTGTATGGTACTACAAAACACAAGTACTAGATCCCACCACTGAACACCAATGTGACAGATTGGGTTGTTGGTAGAGGGGGGTGTGAGCCCTTTTCAAGCAACAGCCACAGTCCTAGTCAGTGTGAACCACAAAATGTCACTAAATTAACCTCAGCAGTAGCTTGGCACCAAAGCAGTAAGGCTTAACTTTGAAACAATGTGTAAAGCATTTCAGTAGCAATTAGACAGCAATAACCATGTGTTAAACTGTGCTCTTTTTGCAGGGTTATCCTCAAAACTTTTGCCATTGTTCTCCTATTTTTCTGACCTTTTTGTTGGCTCTGGGACTCGGGGCACTTTAGCACTGGTTAGCAGTGGTAAAGTGAATATGCTCTCTCCCTAAAATGTAATGGTAATTGGTTTCTCAATGATTGGCCTATTTGATTTACTAGTAAGTCCATAGTACAGTGCACTATGTGTGGACAGGACCTGTAAATCAAATGCTACTAGTGGACCTGCAGCACTGGTTGTGCCTTCCAAACGAGTAGCCCTGCAAACATGTCTCATGCCGGCTACTGCAGTGTCTATGTGTACAGTTTCAAACTGCCATTTGGATCTGGCTAACACCGCTCTTACTCCGATGCCTGTGGCCTGGTTCGACATCGACGTTGTGGAACGAAGCTTTGAGGCTTGACTTTCAACATCTCATTGATGGTGCTCCACAGTAAGGAACCGAAGTACCGCGCCTGCAACCGACTCATCATCTCCCCTGCCTGGCAGTCAGGAACCAACACATCACCTCCCCTACAACAGTGAGGAACCGATGTCACACCAGCCTGTGCAACGCCTCACCTACCCTGTGTTTTGCATCATTTTTGTTTTTGTTTCTTACTACACCTCTAAGGCACTATACTGGGTTTGCCCCATTTCTAAAAACGTGAAACCACCACATGAGAAACAATTCAACACTAATTTAGAAAAATGTATTGAAATTTAATAAATTGCTTGACACCAAAACAACAAAAATCCAATCCGTAGAACTGGAGTAGTGAATTTTTAAAGTGAAAAATAGTCCTAAAATTTCAAAGCGGCAACCGTGGCATCTAGTTGCATGAGACAGTGCAAAGTCAAAAAATATGGCTGACTGAGATGGAGTGTTGTTGGGCCCAGTCTCCACTTACCTTGCAAATTAGAACAATTTTTACAGAAAAATGACTGAGAAGGGAATGAGTCTGATGACGTGTCAGATTAATCTGGTCCTAGGAAAAGTAGGAGTAATAAGAATGTAGTGCTAAATGTGAATAGTGAAGATTGCAACATGTATGTGTCATTACATTTGGAGACATTGCTTTACAGATTGTAGCTGATTCAGGTTCTCCATTCACAATAATTGCTTGTTGAGTATCAGAAGAAAACTTTGTGTCATTGGACTCCATTGAGAATCTATGAATGTAAACCCGGAGCTCTTCACAGGTGAAAAAAAAAGAAAATCAAAGTTAAGATTTAGATTACTTGTGTTTGAGTTCAAGTGCAGGGGAGCTACTTGCAAATTGTATGTAGCAGCTGACGGGCCTTTAGTTTTAGGTTGGAAAGACCAAAGGGCATTACATATCATTCTTGATCCTAATAGTTCAGAGCAGATGTTGGTTGCTTGTAATGGGGAAGAAACACAAAATTGGGTCCTTCTGGGTTTTCTGAAGTGTTTAATGGCAACATTTGGAAACTCAAAGGTTTTTCTCCCAATATCAGAGTAAAATCCTCAGCATTCCCCAAAATTCACAAAGTACGTAGCATACCATAATTGTCAGGGAAGGGGTGAAGTTAGTGCTCAAGAAAGTACAAGAGGCTGGCATCATACAGCTTGTTGAGGCCTCTGAGTGGATTTTTCCAATGGTTGTCGCAAGATGGGCCAATGGGAAAATCAGGCTCTGTGTGGATCTTAGCTACTTAAACGTCAACATACTGGTGTTTCAATTCCCACTGCAGAGAATGATGAAATGCTCTCTGTAACCAAGAATGCCCAGTGGTTTTCCTCTATAGACATCTTTCCAGCATATCACCAAATTTCTCTGCATCCCTCTAGTAGAGGGATAACAGCATAACACCTTTAACTGTTTTCAGTTCCGTCTATGCTTTTTAGACTGGTGTTGGCGGCTGCTGTGTTCCAGAAGCTTATGACAGAACTATTTGGTGATATGCCAGGAGTCTTATTTTTCTAGGATGATTTCCGGATAATGGGTTACAACAAAAAAAGTTCTTGATGACAGATTGAGGAAGGTGGTAAATGAGCTATCAAAAAAGGATTAACAGCGAAAATCACAAAGTGCTAATTTGTTGAAAGAAAAGTCAAAAAGTTAGGGCATGAAGTTAGTTCAATCGGATTAGACTAAGGAGCAATTAGAGCAAAGCCATAGTTGATGCACCTTCACCCGAATCCAAAGATGACCTTAGGTCATTCTTGGATCTAGCAGACTTTTACGCAAAATTTGTAGACAGATTTTCTGAAAAAACTCATGTTCCGAGGTCTCTGCTAAAAAAACATGCAGATTTTGATTGGAATAATGCGCGTCAACAGTTGTTTGAGGAAAGTAAAAGCATCATTAGCAAAGCGGCAATTTACAAGGGTTTGACCCAACTGCAAATACTATTGTTACCACTGACTGGGTTAGGCAGTGTCCGTACCTAGATTGGTGTAAATGGTAAGAAAGTAGTGATTGCTTTTGTGTCACGCTCCACCCCCAGGGAGAAAAAGTACTTGGTCATTGAATGAGAATCTTTAGCATGTGTGTGGGCATTAGCGCATTACAGCAAATTTTAGGGAAAGGAAAATTACACTACGTAGCAACCACAAACCTCTGACAAAAATGTTGACAACTGAGGGACATTTGAGGGCTACAGCTAGAATAGCTACATGTTCAATGTGATTACAGGATTCTATGTATGACATCCAGTATGTACCTGCTTCAAAGAATTTGAATGCAGATTTTTTGAGTTTAATGGGGTTGCCTATAACCGAGATTGATTGGAATGTGTGGAATGAATTTTCAGTAGCCAACATTTCCCAAACTAATGTGCCCCAAGACAACTTTAACCAAAATGAGTGGTTGAGTGGAAATAGTGAATGGGTACGGTGACTTGAGGAAAAAATGTCTGAGCGATGAACAGAGAGGATTTTGGGAGGTCAGCAGTGAATTGAGGGTGAATGATTCTTTGGTGTTACATGGGGAGAAAGTAATGCCGCCCAAAGATTTAAGGGAAAAAAATCATCAATATGTCATGAGGGTCATTCTGGTATCGCACGTACAAAAAGAAGATTGAAAGAGTTGTATTGGTGGCCCAGAGTAGATATGAATGTCAAAAGGTTTGTCAGAATATGTGCAAAATGTGAAATGGCTGACAAAACTCAGAAAACCTCCAGTCCTCCTTAAAGTTCCTCAGGGTGTCCGAAATTACCCCGGGAAGAAGTGACTTCGGATAAAATGGGACCAATTTATTGTCAGGATGGTACATGCAAATACATTTTAGTCTTGGTGTATGTGTTCTCAAGTTGGTTGGAGGTGAGAGTCATGGATAAAGTTAACACCGTGACAGTGATAAAGTTCGTGGATGAGATATTTTGAAGGAAAGGTTTCCTCCAGTTATACTTTCCGACAATAGTGTAAAATGTAAGTCCACTGAAAAGGGAGGAAGCTCAAAAGCCTCTTGCATTGAACAGCAATTTACTGGTATGGAATGTTAGCATGTAAAGTGTGAACAGAAGTATCATAGGTATCTTATAATTCTCTAACATGATCAATGTTTTATGGGATTGCAAAATAAGAAGAAGGGTGTGGGTATACAGGACAACCTGTCATGGTTCTGTAAGGAAACGTCCATTTCCATTAATGAGGGGTAGAGTACCATACACTAAAGTCAACCCAGGTTGGATGAAAAAAAGTGAAATGTTGGAATATGATATCCAGGAAGTGAGGAAGTGTATCATGGATTCATAAAGAAAAATAAGCTTTATTATGATTGTAAACATGGTACGAAACAAAGAAAAGCAACAGATTTAAGGGTTTGGGCAATAGCACTCCACACCTGACAATATAATGTATGGGTAGTAACTAAAGGAGCAAGGAACCATGGAGTACACCTCTCTATACTCCTACAACAGGAAAAGGAGACTTTTCATAAAATAACACTGACACAATGAGGTTCCGCACTCAACAAAGTAACATAACAATAAAGACAGTCCTTTTATACTTATTAAAAGACTTCCAATTCACGATTGTTTCTTTTTATCCCAGACTGTTCTTTATTGAATTTTCCGTAAGAATTCTAAAAACATAGCCAACGCGTTCCGTCCCCAAAGGGACTTCTTTAGGGCTCCACAGTATAGTAAATTGCTTCCACTAGTGACTTTGGTTTGTACTCTGGTTTAGGTCCTCTGTACAAACGTTTTGTAAAATATGCATTGCTCTTTTTAAGGTTTGGTGACCGACAATCTTTTAGTGCATCAGTTTCAGGAGTTGGAAACTCCTGAAACTGATGCACTAAAAGATTATCGGAGATCCTACACAACTCTCTTAACAAATCCAGTTGGCATAGATGTGATCAGGAAACAGAACGTGGAGTTTATGTCACATAATCAGGAGGTGGGTAAAGGGGTAGTGTGGCATGCTTTGAAGTTAATAATCAGGGCTCACAAATACAGGAGGTTGAGGACCTCGAGCTGATGCAGAATGTGCTGCCTTAAGAATGGAAGGGGTTAAAGGTGAAACATAAATCTAATCACATTTAAGAGAAATTAGATAACACTAACCACTAACCACTGTGTGGGGACAGATATATACCACTAAAAATGATAAGGCCTACTACACGGAAGCCAGATGGGGCATAAACGTCAATTCACCAAAATGCCTGGGGTAGTAAAAGTGACATCACATGCCATTTGACCTTTACTTTCACACACACACACACACACACCCACAAGCATGCACACACCATACATTTAAAGGCATTTTTTACTTACCTTTTCTGCCAGGGAGAGACATATTTCATCTAATTTTACTTCATTCTTTATTACACGTGTTGGACCTGGCACCATTGGCATGGGTCTCCTTTCCATTTTTTCACTGTTGCCTCCTATGTTTTGCTATGATTTTGCTGGCCTAGATGCTTTGGGCACTTTGCCACTGCTATTCTGTGCCAAAGTGCAAGTGCTCCCTATTGAAAGGTGTTGTATTCGATTAGTGACTCCATGATTGGCTTATTTGATTCACTTTTCAGATCCTAGTACAGTGCACCATGTGTGCCCAGGGCCTGTGAATCAAATGTCGCTGGAGGGCTTGCAGCACTGATTGTGCCAGCCACAGAAGCAGCTTGTAAAGTGTGGCTCAGGCCTGCCATTGCAGAACCTGTGTGCAGTCTGGGACAACCCTGTCGACTTGGTAAGTGCACCCACTTGACCTTCCCTAACCCTTCCCTTTTCTATATTATAGTCACCCCTAACGTAGGTCCAAGGGCAGTGTGCATTGTATGCAAAAGGTAGCACATGCTCTGATGTGTGTGACATGTCCTGATAGTGAATTACAGGGAGGCCAAGCCTTACCTTCACAGCCCGTGGCAGGGGCACAGGGCGCTCTCACTCCAACACCAGCGCCGTGAGGGGAACGGCCGCGCTGACCAGGGAAGCCGTGAGGGGAACGGCGGTAGTTCCAATCGGGGAACTACACTACCCAGAAGCCCCGGGACCGGCGCACGAGGGAAGAGTCACCAGCGCGCCCGGTGGCGCTTCATAGCTCGCGCCCTCGGCGAGGCCCTGGGGAGACCAAGCCTTACCTTCACAGCCCGTGGCAGGGGCAGAGGGCGCTCTCACTCCAACACCAGTGCCGTGAGGGGAACGGCCGCGCTGACCAGGGAAGCCGTGAGGGGAACGGCGGTAGTTCCCATTGGGGAACTACACTACCCAGAAGCCCCGGGACCGGCGCATGAGGGAGGAGTCACCAGCGCGCCCGGAGGCGCTTCATAGCTCGCGCCCTCGGCGAGGCCCTGGGGAGACCAAGCCTTACCTTCACAGCCCGTGGCAGGGTCACAGGGCGCTCTCACTCCAACACCAGCGCCGTGAGGGGAACGGTCGCGCTGACCAGGGAAGCCGTGAGGGGAACGGCGGTAGTTCCCATCGGGGAACTACACTACCCAGAAGCCCCGGGACCAGCGCATGAGGGAGGAGTCACCAGCGCGCCCGGAGGCGCTTCATAGGTCGCGCCCTCGGCGAGGCCTGGGGAGACCAAGCCTTACCTTCACAGCCCGTGGCAGGGGCACAGTGCGCTCTCACTCCAACACCAGCGCCGTGAGGGGAACGGCCGCGCTGACCAGGGAAGCCGTGAGGGGAACAGCGGTAGTTCCCATCGGGGAACTATACTACCCAGAAGCCCCGGGACCGGCGCACGAGGGAGGAGTCACCAGCGCGCCCGGAGGCGCTTCATAGCTCGCGCCCTCCACTCGCCCCGCGAGTCGCGCGCGGGAGAAGCCCGGGACAAGGGCGGGGCAGTCTTTGGCAGTCCGAGGCAGGGCAGGGCCACCCTGCTAACATCTATCACCACAAATGGGTAAGAGGAAAAAACAGGTAACCATGGAGGATGGGGGGAAAATGCCAAAGTACCAAGGCACTCTAATTCTATATTGTCATACCTCTCCTCTGCTGTGGGGGCACTTACCAAGGAGATTGCCAATGCTGAGCAAGAACTGGGCATTGTTCCAACTCCCCCTCGGTGTGTTGCATCATCACAGCCGCATGAGGCAGCTGCGCCAGGCCCCATCAATGTACCCAGTTACCCCCTGGATCCACTTGTCACTATAGTAAACCCTCCCCCTCTCGCTGAAACGAGTAAAGACACTGTCCCCATTCTTACTGTTACATCTCCAAGGGTGTCCCCCCAGCGGGCGCCTCAGCTAATTAATAAAGGGGAAAAATTCATTACGAAGCCACATACAACTGACTTTTCGGACAGTTTGGAGGATAAACTGGAGGAGCTTTTTGTGGCGAGGATTGAACCCCTCTTGGTGGGTATTGCAAAAGACATCGTGGACACTTTAAACACATGCTTGGAAGGCCTTCTAAAGAAATGTTCCCTCATTGACAGACCTGTAAGCTCCTTACCGGCCTACCCAGTTCTAACAAACAAATGTATACCTGAGGTGGCGGGTGGGGTTTTGACACCAGCAGGCAACACGACAAATATACTCCCCACATGTAGTACTGTGTGTAAAAATGCCAGACCCAAGGTTTCAACACCAGTTCCCCCCCAACAGATGGTGAATGACCCTATTTCAGGTGCACAACCATCAGCACAACCCCCGAAGATCTTACCCCTTCTGAGCAGGGCCACCCCAAGCTCATACAAACTGCACCTTCCCCCAGAGGCCTCTCCCTTGGTAGCTGTGTTTATTGCCGTGGAACCCCTTATGGAAGGGGAGAGAGAATCCACCAGGGATCTTATGGCCAAAGTGAAAATGTGGTGTTCTGAGAAATGTTGTGGGGAGAACATTGCTGATATGATAATCCATGCAAGGAGAGTGGGCAGGGTTGGTAAACAATCAAAAACTACATATGGTGATTGTGTGGTGATCAACTTCTGTAGGGAAAATGTAGCTGATAGGCTGTTCTGGGACGGTTCTGCGATCTCGTTTAGGGATCGCTTGAGACCCGTTCCCTTAGGCTTCTTTTATCATCCTTCAGCCTACTCGGGGCCTAAAATAACTTACCAAGCTAGATGGCAGGGCAGGAGGGCACCAGTGGAACGCAGAAATGCTAATGTTGGTATAGAGACTCAATCAGTAATAGTCCCAAATGTCCCTCCGCTCATCAGCCCACAGATCGCACAGGACCCAAGCGAGGATGGTGGGCTTATCTTGAGTAACCATTATGCCCCCCTGTCCGGCTTGGACGACACTGATTGACTATCAAATGTTGAGCAAACATCGACCGTGGGGGGAAGCAATCCAATGGGTGCTACGGGTTGCAAAATCCTTAGCTGGAACGTTGCAGGAATTAGATCTAAATCGAACGACACTGATTGGTTGAGCTTTATTAGAGAACATCATGTTATTGCCCTACAGGAAACTTGGGACACCTCATGCCAGTTCTGGCTGGACGGTTTTGTTGGTTTCGCTGTAGCTGCAAGCCCAAGTAATGTAGGCAGAGCTAGGGGGGGCCTTTTGACTCTCTTTTCACTTGACCTTAAAGGGTCGCTGCAACAGATTAAACATGACTCTTTGAATTGCCTGATTGTAGAAAGGGTAATTAGTCCTTCTAAGAGTACTTTGTTTATTAATTTTTATAATTCCAGTAATAAGGACTGGGGAGGGGAGAACATCGCTGCACTGGATTCGATTTTAAACTCAATCAGTCATAATACTCACACTAATTATGAATATGTGTTAATGGGTGATTTTAATATTCACCCTTGTGATCTAGGCTGTGGCTCAATTGATTGTATGGAGACATCGGGTCAGGAGGGCCCTCACTTTGAGCACACTAAAGCAGGTGAAGAACTTGAAGAACTTTTGGCCTATTTTAATTTCTTTGAACCAGGGAATAGGGTGGGGGAGCCTAGATTACCCACCTTCAAGGGGACAATGCCTGGGACAACGATTGACTATATCTTTGTGACTCCTGCCATTCTCACCCGCACTATTTCTTACTGTACAGTTCCTTCCCCTGTTAGTGACCATAACCCCGTCCTTTTGGTGGTGGCATGGGGGGATTGTATGGGCCCCAAGCCAGGACAGGTTACCACTGGACCCGCACTTAGCCTAACTGACCAGGGTAGACGGCTGAAGTGGGCAAATGTGGTCCCTGGTGATTTTTATGCTGATATCGGCCCACGGATAAATGACCTGATAATGATTTGCCAAAATCCATCCTCGCAGGGCAGGGTCATTGTGGAGGCTTTTCAAACGATCTGCAGCAAAGTCTCTTCTAGCCTCACGGTTCAACTGAGGAAGGGAGAGATGAAACCCTGCCGATGGTTTGACGCTCTGTGCTCAAAAGTCCATAAAGTCTTAAAACGGGCCCTTAAAGCAAACCCCAGGGATAGGGTACTGGTTGCAAGCCTAAGAAAAGAATATAAAAGAGCTATCAAGAACAGACAGGACAAGATCAAGCAGGAGGCTTGGGAGAATTTAATTTCCATAGACATCTTGCGGGATAGCAGGCAATTTTGGTCTGTTATCAACCAGCCTTATTTCTCCGACTCACCAAACCTAGACACGGACTGTGTCATCCCAGATGACAAGTGGCTGGCACATTTTAGTTTTGTCTATGGAGAAAATGGTACCATCACCCAACCACTTGATTTCACCTCCCCTGAGGCCACTCCCTTGCACTTTAATAGGGCGGAGGTGGAGAAAGCAATCCGCGCCACAACTAGGAACAAAGCCCCTGGCCCGGATGGGGTACCGGCGGATTTTTATATACATTCACCAGAACTATGGGCAGGCATCTTAGCTAATGTATTCACAGCTGCAAATAGTACCCCTCCTCCAACTACATGGGTGACTTCCACTATAGTCCCCATATTTAAAAAGGGGCAAAGGGACGATCCGGGGTGTTATCGGCCCATATCCCTTCTGGACTCCTCAATAAAGATCTTGGGTAGAGTGGTTTTGGCCAGGGTAAGGGATAGCCTGGAAGGTTGTGGTGGGCTGGCCGACATTCAGTATGGCTTCAGAGAGAAAAGAGGTACGATTGAGCAGTGCTCTAACTTGCACCTGTTGATCTCAAAGTATACGGTGGCCAAGGAGGGGTCCTTGTACTTAGCATTCATGGACCTCTCCTCGGCCTTCGACTTGGTCAACAGGTCCAAGCTCTGGGCTATCCTCTTGAGGATGGGGATTGATGAGGCCTTGGTTGGGTTCATGGCCTCACTCCATCAAGAGCTTTTTGCAGTAGTGAGGGTCACAAGAGAAGGCAGATGTACGATGTACGATGCGGGGTGTTAGGCAGGGCTGCATACTGGCTCCTCTGCTTTTTACAATCTATATCAATGACCTCGGAAATCATCTAGAGGGGGCTGCGAGAGACGTTCCACGTGTAGGAGAAGTTAAGATCCCGGCTCTCCTATACGCGGACGACGCAGTGCTTATAGCTCGTATTGGCGTTTGTCTCCAACAGCTTTTGGATGCATTTGGTATCTTTATGGACCATCTTGATTTGAAGGTTAATTCAAATAAATCACATACTATGGTCATTGGACCACAAAACAAAAGATCCATGGTAAAAACATTCAGATGTAAAGGTGAAGTAGTGTCTAGAGTCCCCGTTTTTCCCTACCTGGGTGTGCTTTTTGACAACAAGGGTACCTGGGGTCCCCAGGTAAGGGCCAAAAGCTTAGCTGTGACAAGGACATCAATGGCCCTTTTGGGTCTTGCAAAAAGGTTGGGCCACAGACCGATGGAAGCCATCTTAAAGGTGTATAACAGCAAATGCTTCTCTGTGGCACTTTATGGCGCGCCTTTATGGGGTTATGTTAGTTTGGAAAACATCCAGAAGGCAGAAAATAGATTTTTACGTGCTCTTTTGTGCCTTCCCCAATCGACACCGACTTTCTCCATTCACACAGAGGTAGGATTGGATTATGTCCAAGATAGGTTAAAACTAGCGCCTTTAATATACTGGCTCAAGACATGGCTAATTCAGAATTAACCCTTAACCATCTGATCATGAAAGATGTTATGTCCTTAGAGCATAGTAGTGCAATCCCATGGCTGGCTTATTTGAAAAAAACCTTTACGATCCTGGGAAGGCCAGATTTGTTTACGGACCCTTCTGGTATAACCAAACATGATGTGGATACCATAAAAAAACAATTTATGCTAAGCGCAAGAATGAGCCATGAAGAAACTGAACTGTCAAAGCCATCAGTTAGACGTCATTATTTGTTAGTTAACTCACCTGCACTTGAACCTTATTTATGTTTTGTCACTAATTCATTTCATAGGTTTCTTTTAACGAAATTTAGGTTTAATCTTATTCATTTTTATTTGGGCAGTTTCAATACATGGACAAAACCTGAGCTAGCTCCACCGTGCACATGTGACAATTTTTCTGCACAAGACACCATGCACTTTATTATGTTTTGTGATTATTTTTCCGAACAGAGAAAAAAACATTTGTTACCTGTTTTAAGGGAAGCTGGCTTTTCCCAGGTTAGACCAGCCATGCTCTACCTACAATCATTGAAAAATATCCGCATTACATATTGCCTGGCAAATTTTTTAGTGGCGGCAGCTAGATCTAGATCATGTAGGAGTTTAGAAAATCACCCTGTATAAAATGCTTGTATAGATTTTCATTTCTGTTTTTATCATAACACTTGTCATATGTATTCGATTGCAATGAAATTGTTTAATTGTATTTTAATTGTATATAACACATTTTTATGCTCTTTGTATGATTTTTAACTAAATCGAATAAAGATAATTTGACTGACTGACTAAATTACAGCCAATTTTGTGTTTCACTGTTGCAAGGTTACCTGTTCCCATAGGCCAGAGTGGGCAGTTTGATTATAATATCTTATAATCCTAACTGACCCAGGAAACTAGGTAGAAATTTGAGTTTAGTATGCCTGAACTCAGAATGTTAAAATACATCTTTTAGTGAGGGTGATTTTTACATTCTGTGTTAGAAAATACCACTTTTAGAAAGTAGGTATTCTCTTGCCTAACCTTCCAGCATGTCTCTACTAGGTGTGTGTATTCCATGTCTGGGTTGTGAGTGACTTCCATGTCTGGGTTGTGAGTGACAAGGGGCTGGAGAGGGCCTTGGCTACAGCAGTCTGATGGGTCAGGGCTGGGCTGAATAGGACCTGCATTGAATAGAGAGTAGGGGGCGGAGATGTCCTTTCACTGACATGAGCCCTCATACAATAGAGAATAGGGGGAGGAGATTTCCTTTCAGCTACCTGGGTCAGGTTTGCTCTCAATCAATGATGTCTCCACCTCCTGCCAGGAAGCTGCACCCAGGAGGACAGAACTGGGTTTGGCGGACCACAGACACCCTCTGCCTTCAGAGGACAAACAATTTTGCTGTATAAATATTAGGGCCTAGACCCCAGAACTTTAGATCCCTTCTGGGAATCAAGACAAACCTTTGCTGTTAGAATTAGGGGTCTCTAGTTGGCAGAGGTAGGTGCCTTCGACCAAGCAGGGGCCCTTGCTTCTAGTCAGGGAAAGGGGTGTACACTCCTGGATAACCCCTGCTCACCCCCTTGGTAGCTAGGCACGAGCAGACAAGCTTATCTCAGAGGCAGTGTGTAAAGCATTTGTGAACACATATAGTAATACAGTGAAAACACTACAAATGGACACCATACCAGTTTAGAAAAATAAGTAATCTTTACTAGAATTAACAAAAGACTAATCAACAAAAATCCACAATACTGTAATCAAAAATAGACTTTAAAATGGTAGAAAATAGCTTAGTTCAATGTAGATGGTAAATGGGACACTTTACTCCCAAAGTACCTTAGATGCTTCACTCAATGCAAACAAAAGGGTCGCAGGTAAGTTGATGCGTCATTCCTTACACTCAGGGGAGTGGATGCGTTGCTTCCTTACGGCTGTGCAGGGGAGTTGAGGCTCCCTTCCTTACTGTGTGGGAAGTTGATGTGACGTTTCTTGATGACGACTCATGCGCTGTGACGGTCCAGTGCAATGCGACAGAATGGGGTCTTGATGCGACAACGTTGAACGCGATGCGTGCACGCCCGACGGCCTTGTGGCGAACTCGGTAACTTCTGAGCTGCGACACACTCCTCCAATGATGTGACGGCAACCTCTGTGGCAGAGACACGCTTCACAAGTCATGCGACGCGCTTCACCGGTGATGCGACAGTGAGCAGCTGCGGTGGCGGTACGTTTCTTCGGCGATGCGACGGCAACTGCTGCGGTGCAACACGCTTCTCCCCGTTATGTCTCGCTTCCAGCTCCCAGCAACACGCAGTCTGCTCAGAGGGTCCAAACAAAAGTAGGCACCTCTCTGCAGGTAGAATACCCAGCAAGGGAATTAAGGGGAGCTTGTGGTGAAGTCTGGTATCCCTGAGACTTCAGGCAGGAGGCAAGCACAATTCAAGCCCTTGGAGATTCTTCTTCAAGATTATAAAAAGTTCACAAAAGTTATGTTCCCCTTTCTTTGGCAAATAAAGTAACCACTGCAGCCCAACCACAGAAATAGCACAGCACAGGGGCAGTCTCCTCCTTCAGCTTTCTTGGTTCTTCTCCTAGGCAAAGGGTTGTCCCTATTCCCAGAAGTGATCTAAAGTTATGGGTCTGGGCCCCAATACTTATACCAGTAAATCATTTGTCCTCTGAAGGCATAGGGTGCCTGTGCCCAGTCAAAAGCAGTTCTGTGAGGCTTCCTAGCAGGAGGTGGAAACAGCATTGTCTGCGAGCTGACCTGGCCCAGGTAGCTGAAAGGAAAACTCCTTCCCCTACTCTCTAGTCTATGAGTGCTCAGGTCAGTGAAAGGAAATCTCCTCCCCCTACTCTCTATTCAATGCAGGCCCTATTCACCCCTGACCCATTAGTCTGCTGGAGCCAAGACCCGCTCCAGCCCCCTGTCACTCACAAACCACACAGGGAATACACAAACCTAGCAGAGGCATGCTGTATGGTTAGGTAAGAAAATACCTACTTTCTAAAAGTGGTATTTTCAAACACAGAATGTAAGAATCACCCACACTATAAGATGTATTTGAACATTCTGAGTTTAGACATACTAAACTTTATTTTCCCATCTGGTTCCCTGGGTCAGTTATGATTATAAGATGTTATAATCAACTGCCCATTCTGGCCGATGGGAACAGATAGCCTTGCAATAGTGAAAAACAAAATTGTCTGTAATTCAATATCAGGACAAGCCACACACATCAGGGCATGTCCTACCTTTTATATACAACGCACCCTGCCCTTGGGCCTACCTTAGGGTTGGCTAATATGTAGAAAAGGGAAGGTTTAGAGACTGGCAAGTGGGTGCACTTGCCAAGTCGACATGGCGGTCAGAGACTGCACACAGGCTCTGTAATGGCAGGCGTGAGTCACATTTTACAGGCTGCTTCTGTGGGTGCCACAACCAGTGCTGCAAGCCCACCAGCCGCATTTGATTCACAGGCCCTGGGCACACATGGTGCACTGTACTAGGGTCTGACAAGTAAATAAAATAAGCCATTTGTTGAATACATCCATTTACAATAGGGAGCACTTGCACTTTGGCACTAAATAGCAGTGGCAAAGGGCCCAAAGCATCTGGACCAGCAAAAACATAGCAAAAATACAGGAGGCAACAGCTAACAATGGAAGGGAGACCCACACCAATGGTGCCAGGTCTAACATTTGCCAAGGAGAAGAACCAAGGAAGATGAAGAAGGAGACTGCCCCTGTGCTGTTGCTGTTTGGGTTTGGCCTGCAGTGGTTACTTTACTGCCAAGGAAAGGAGAAAAGGAACTTTGTGTGTACTTCCACTATCTTGAGGAAGCTCTCCAAGGGCTTGAATGTGAGCTTGCCTCCTGTTCAGAAGTCTCAGGGTCACAAAGACTTCACTACCAGCTCCCCTGAATTCCCTTGCTGGGAATTCTACCTGCAGTGAGGTGCATTTGCCGTTGCATCACCAAAGAAGCATGTCACCGCCACAGAGGCCGCCGACGCATCACAGGAGAAGAGTGTCGCAGTCCCTGTTGCAGCTCAAGAGTTCACCGATTCGCTTCACGGATGTCGGGCAGGCACGCATCACATCCACGTTGATGCATCGCATCAAAGACGCCATTTTGTCGCATCATACTGGATCGTCACATCGCATCGAGGGGCCATCTTGTCGCATTGTAACCGGAACACAATAAGAAACCGACGCATCACCTCCTCTCCGGTAAGGAACGGATTCATCACCTCCCCTGCGTGGCAGTAAGGAACCAACACATCACCTCACCCGAAGCAAGGAACCGACGCATCACCTTCGCTGCGACCATTTTGTTTGTATTGCGTGACACATCCAAGGTACTTTGGGAGTAAAGTGTTGCATTTACAAACTACATTGAACTAAGCTATTTCTACAATTTTAAAGTATTATTTTTATTACAGTATTGTGAATTTTTGTCATTTGGTCTTGTGTTAAGTCTAGTAAAGATTACTTATTTTTCTAATCTGGTGTGGTGTCCATTTGTAGTGTTTTCACTGTATTTCTGTTTGTGTTCACAAGTGCTTTACATACTGCCTCTGAGATAAACCGGTCTGCTCATGCCAAGCTACCAAGGGAGTGAGCAGGGGTTAGCCAGGAGTGTACTCCCCTTTCCCTGACTAGAAGCAAGGGCCCCTACTTGGTCGAAGTTACCTACCTCTGCCAACTAGAGACTCCCATTTCTAAAATTGGTGGTCAGCCGTTAAGATTTGGGCTTGCATTTGTGATTCATATACAGCGATTGGGGAACACTACTAGTGAGTGCAGACCATAACACGGCCACCTACTTTTTGGTAGAACTTTTTTTCTTGGGACTTCTATTTTTGTTGAGAATTCCCAATTTCCTTTCACCAAGAGTAAAGCAGAATCTATTGCTACTGAAGATTTATATTTTGAGGAAAAAAAGGTTGATGTTTTACATTGTGCCACCGCTGAAGACCATCTGTAAACATTTTAATATCTCAATGAAAGCCCTCTCCAGGAAGGAGGAATTCCAAAAGGGCACTGAGGGCCATGTTGGAAGCTAGAAAAGCCATTGAGCATATGGAAGAGCCTGGAGAAGAGGCAGAGAATATAGATGGGCAGCTAGATGGGCCATTAGGTCTGACCAGGGAGAGGGTACTGTAGGAGAGTAGGGTCTGCTTCCTATGGTTACCCCCACTTTTTGCAGTGATTCTCTGGTTTTTCGACTTTAGTCAGGCTGCGGCCCTGCTAATCAGGACCACAGCCTAGCTGTTCTCTCTATAACATACCAGATTGGGTATTGGGTCACCTCTGTGCTTCCCTGTATAGTGTACCATAGGTACCCAAGTCATAGGTGCATCCAACGCATACCAGGGGCTGCAGCATGTATTATGCCATCCCTGGCTGGCCCTCCAAACTGACACCACGGGTCTGTTTACACAGCCTGGGTAAGGTGGTGTAATCACCCCTTACTTAGATATAGTATACCTATATCTACACACATTTATATATAATATATATATATATATATATTCATTGAAAAAACCATAGGTTATAGACCATATATAGTTAGGAATTTGCATTTACAAAACCTTGAAAATTCACTGAAAAAAACATAGGTTATACACCATATATAGTTAGGAATTAGCATTTAAAAAACCTTATTTTACTCACACAAAACCAATGAAATTCCATATATAGTTAGTTGTAATAACTATATATCACGCACCCGCAATCCACTGCTGATCATGTCACATATGACATCATTCATGACATGGTCAGTGACATCACTGATGACATCACTGATGACATCTCAAATGACATCACTGATGACATCACTGATAAAATCTCATTTGACATTAATGATCACATCACTGATGACATCATTCATGTGATAATACGATGAACCTCTTCAGACTCTAATATAACCTTAGATACACTCAGTGTAAACAGACACTCACAGACTGTCACTCATCCATGGAGTTACTTACACACCTAGTCAGTCATGCAAAGAATCAATCACAGCTCCATTTTCACAACTATACAGTTATACACACCTTACTTATTCAAACATATACTAAAACATATTTACTCACTTATACAATCCTGGATACAAGAGCACAATGATCCATACAGCCACTCACACATTCACTGGCTCTTATGCACAGTTATTTATATATGTCAACTCTCACATGTACTGTATTTTACATATGTACTTACTTTGACATGTAGCACTGAGATATCTATTCACTCACCAATACAGTCATGCACACAGTCAACCACCCATACAGCTGTTTCCACATGCACTTTTGAACCCATACATCTATGCACAGAGTCATACACCTCCCAGCCACCCACACACACTCTCAGTCTCCCATACAAATGCTTGGGCAACCAATCAATAACCCATATAGTTACTCATATAGCTACTGATCAACACATGCAGCAGTTTACAGAACAACAGACATAATGATGCACAAATTAAGACAGTTTAGTCACTAACCCATGCACTCAGTGAGACACATTTAACCACTCACTCATACAGTCAGTCATGCACCTACTAAATCCTTCATCCAGACACTTATACATCCACTCATTCTTAAATATGTAAGACATATTTTAACTTTACAGAAAAATACAGTCACTGGATGTTGTCATCAGTGATGTCATCAGTGATGTCATTTGAGATGTCATCAGTGATGTCATCAGTGATGTCATTTGAGATGTCATCAGTGATGTCATCAGTGATGTCACTGACCATGTCATGAATGATGTCATATGTGACATGATCAGCAGTGGATTGCGGGTGCGTGATATATAGTTATTACAACTAACTATATATGGAATTTCATTGGTTTTGTGTGAGTAAAATAAGGTTTTTTAAATGCTAATTCCTAACTATATATGGTGTATAACCTATGGTTTTTTCAGTGAATTTTCAAGGTTTTGTAAATGCAAATTCCTAACTATATATGGTCTATAACCTATGGTTTTTTCAATGAATTTCATTGGTTTTTTAAAAGCTAATATCTATAGCTGTAAAATGTATTCTTCTTTAAATACAAAAATATATTTTATATGTTTATTAATACATTTTTTTAAATATTTTTTTTTTTCGCTCCCGGTCCGCGAACCGGGAAGCTTTCCGTTAGCTCAAATAGATGCCGCGACCCGGTCCGCGAACCGATAAGAAATCAACATAGTGACGGTATCGCGTTGCCGCGTAATGCGTCTTATGACGTACTGCGTTAGCGCACCCGGAAGTGTCCCGGGGCGCGGACCGAGGCGCGAAACGCAGCGACCCGGAAGCGATCCGCGGCACGTCGCGAAAGCGCGACGTATCGCGTTGCCGCGTAATGCGTCTTGTGACGTATCGCGTTAGCGCACCCGGAAGTGTCCCGGGGCGCGGACCGAGGCGCGAAGCTTAGCGACCCGGAAGCTAACCGGGGAGCGTTCCGCAGCGCGTAACATGAGCGTGAGAGGTCATGTGACTTGGTAATAAAACTTTTCATTGGTTCATTTCACTTTTGGTTTCATAATGATGTAAGGCTAGGTCAGGTGACCTAAAAATAACACTTTTCATTGGTTGAGAACTTTTGCTTTTCCCAAATGATGAAAACCCCTCCTTCTTTCCTCACTCTGACTTTCATCTTGGTGAGAGAAAGACCCTTTTACATTCTAGAGAAATGGCTTCCATTGTTGCTTCAGCTAGTGTTCCCCCACCACCACCCCCACCTCCTCAAGGGAAGAAAGGACCACCTGCTCAACCAATCTTTGAAGAAGAGGAAGATCAAGAAGAGGAGGAAGAGGAGGAAGAGCCTGAGTTTTTGCCAGAGGAGCCCAGGAGGTACAATAGAAAAGAAAACTACATCTGGCAATTTTTTTAATTTCCAGCAGGGCAAAAAAAAGTCAATGCCAGATATGTGTTTTGCCGTATTTGCAACGATCGACTTTCAAGGGGCACATACAAGAAATACAGCTTTGGAAATTATACGATGCACAGGCATATGAGTAGGTGGCACCCAAATAATTATAGTGCTGCCCAGCTTCGTGATGAACAGCAAAATCCCCTGGCAATGGTGAGAAGATCTGTTGTCAAAGAAGTATCGGGACCAGAGGTGAGGGAGGTGATCCCGAACATTCAAATGGACATGGGGGAAGTAAAGCAAGTGTGCGTGTGGTGCAGCCAAACACTTTGCTACCGAGAAAGTAGCATTACTCTTATAATGAGATCTATTAAGAATCATGTTTGCCCGAAACGTCCCAAAAAATAAATTCTTCTTTTTTTCGTTGCTCCTGTTGAGCGCTTTTCAATGAATCATTTTTGTTTCCCCCCTCCCCCCCAAAAAACAAAAAAATATAAAAAATGTTCAGAAAAAACAAAAAAAATATAAAAAATGTTCAGAAAAATAATAAAAAAAATTTAAAACAACAAAAACCAAAAAAAAATGTTCTTTTCAGAACTACCTCCCCATTATAAAAAAAATTGGTAGAATTTTTGAAACTCTGCCAACCTCTATTTCTTTTAGTTCGCTTCCAGTTCGCACTCCGGTACGCGAACCAGGAGCGAACCAAAAAAAATTTTTAAAAAAAAGAACAGTAAGTATAAGGGAAGGAAACAGACAGTTATGTTACAAGAAAGACAGCTACAGGCAGTAAAGAAAACATACTGTTACCCGCAATCCACTTCTGATCATGTCACATATTATATCATTCTTGACATGGTCAGTGACATCATCAGCAGTGGATTGCGAGTAACAGTATCTTTTGTTTACTTCCTATAGCTGTCTTTCTTGTAACATAAATGTCTGTTTCCTATCCTTATACTTACTGTTCTTGTTTTAAAAATTTTTTGAGATCATTCAGAAACAGTAACATTAATAGAGACAGAATGAGTGAATAATAATGAAGAAGTATGAGAAGAGAGGGACTGAGAAAAATACTGGAAGGAGTAGAATAATTAAGTAATAGAGAAAGGAATGAGAGAAGTAGCAAACGCAGGAAAGTAAGGATTAAAGAAATGAAGCAGTAGAACTAATAGATGTTAAATGTGATAGATTAAATGATTGATTCAGGATGACGATAAGGTGTGTCCTCTCCAAAAGTTTGTTTAAGATGAGGCCTACTCAGGGTTGCATATCAAATTTATGCTTGTTGAAGAATACAGAGGAGATAATACATGTGAAGGCCTACCATTGAAGTAAAACATGTCCACTTCACTCTTGAACAACGGCCAGACCTCTTCTGTGTCCATAGACAGACCTAAAGTTCATCTGCACAATGTCATCCGTAAACTTAGAAAACACAAGTAATGTAATTGAAAAACGTGGAGTTTCTTTTGCTCATTTCAAAATCACATCACCTGTGTTGCCTTTGCTTAGGTATCTCATAGTGCAGATGTAGTTCAGCATATGAAACAGTACGCAGAAGTGCAGTAGTGTATGCATTAATACATGTGAAGGCCGACCAATGAAGTAAGTCAGTTCCACTTATTACATCATTCATGACATAGTCAGTGACATCATCAGCAGTGGATTGCGGGTTAAAAGAGTAGAAAACATTTACCTTATAATTCTTGTTAACTTTTTCAAATATTTTTTCATACTTTCAATCTGTAAAAGAGAGAAGAAACATTTCAAAAATATTAAAACATGTATTTAAAAATTTGAAAAGACAAGGGAAAAGGTTCAAGAAGAAACAGTTTTTCAAAAACTTTGAGATTTACAGAAGCCTCTGCTGCTATACGTCCCCTACACAATCCTAAAGATATATATTTTAAACAAACAGTAACTTGATGCTGATGAAGTGAGGCCTATTTTGGAACATGGTGCATCTTTTGCACTGCTGATGTCTCACAATAGTGATGCAATAGCAGCGCAAAAAAGATGTAAAGCCATCATAAAATTGTGTCTAACATTTTAAATGATTCTTTCAGGATACAAATAAGATGTGTCCTTTCAAGAGGTTTCTTTAAGGTGAGGCCTATTCAGTTTTCAAAAAAAAAAACAGTACCCAGAAGTGCAGCACTGTAAGCATTAACTTTGACACTTACAGAAGCCTCAGTTTCTCCATATCTACCTCACATTTCTAAATGTATATCATAAGTACAAAAAGTAGAACATTAATTATACATGTTAAATGGTTTATTTTTGCTGGTCTTAGAATGTATCAAATTTCACTAAAAACAGTGACTTGAAGGTATTCATCATGTAACAGCGGGGAAAAAAACACAATCAAAATGATTGTGTTTAAAAAACCCATACAACATAAGAAATCAAAATTCAGAACTCCTTAAAGTTAACTTACTTTCCATGACGTCCAAGGATGTCCTATGAACAGCTTACACTCTTTTGTGCTGTTATTACTTTCAGCCCGCCACTTTCTGAAAGAAAATCTCCATCGTTTTTAAAAACACGTTACATGCAATAAATGACTTCTTGCTCTCTAACACAAGTTTCCACAAGGCCAAATCTGGTCAGAGCCATTTATAACTCTTGGATTTCTTGTAAGCCAATCCCGTCATTTGGCATTTCCGCAACTTTCAGAATTAAAATGTTGAAGATCATTTTCACAATCCTGGAATAGTAATATCTTCCCCTTCTTGCTCAGTCATGTTCTACATTTCCTATGACACTGATACTGCTTACTATGAAGCAGACTTACACTACCTCTATGACTACTACAATTATTTAATTCTCTACATCACTTTTAATCACAAAGCAATGTAAAACAGTAGACAGCATTGCAGACTTACATTCCCTCTACTCCATGTTTTGATTGCTTGCTTCAATTAGCTTATAAAAAGAAACAGTTTTTCTGAACTCATTCAAAGTGCACGTATTTCTCCATGACGTCCAGTCTTATGGTTAGAAGTTATGTCTCTGAACTACACTTATCCTCAAGGCCAAATTGTGTAGGAGCCATTAGAACTTCTTGAAATTCCACAGAGCACATCCTGAGATTATTTCCCTAAAATTTTGGTTTTAAAAACACCAGGTAAGAGTTTTTAAGGTCATACGGCAATTTTTTTTTGAAAATTAAAACAGAATCATTGCAGAATGACCAGCCATTTCTAGACTTTAAATAAGCTGTGTAATGTCCTGATGTTATTGAAGGGCCGTCATGATATATAATTGCTGCAGTTACAAAAGTCCTTCCTGATATTGACAACTGCGAAGCTACAAAATTTTTAATTAAAGTTGTCAATTTTGTTCCATCAGGCCTACATCGTTGGAACATTAAAATTACATACTGGCCATATGTTCGTATAAATAATGTGGACATCATTTCAGATTTAGATTGGCTACACTCCATGTTGTGATCAGCTGCTTTTACTAGCTTATTAAAAGAGACTGATTTACTGTCTGGCAAAGTTAAATATATAATTTCTTTCTGAGTCTACACTAGTAGTACTTGATACCATACAGTTCTCGCAGTCATGCTGCCATTGATAAGAAAGCCCAAACAGCTGATCTACATCTACACCTTCAGCATGTAATACATCAAGCATATACATTAAAAACTCCTGACAATCTTGCTGAATATTTTGAGAGAATTGTGTTTGCCCTGAACATCTGTCTAACAGATTTCGAATTTCAGACACACTTTCTATGTTTCTTCTATCAGTGCTACATTTCTCTAACACAGAATTTAACAAACTGCAAAATCTTTGATCAGAATTGACCACAATCTCTTCTTTTACATTTTCTAGAGAAAACAAAACATTAACCACTACATTAGCATAGCAGTTGACACCAGAACTGTTTTCAAACTGAAAACCAACAACATCTTCAACAGAATCCTTTTTGTTTCTGCTTGTAATTTTAGGTTCATTGACTTTTTGTCTTTTTGCTACAACCTCCCCAGTATTGGTCACATTTCTTCGTTTCCGGCCTACCACACGTTTCTCAAACAAAGGATACTGAGGCAAATGTGGCGCATACTCTCTTCTTAACCTATTGTATTCCTTAACACAATCTAGATCCGCACAAATGTTTGTGACATCACACTCAATCAAGTACAATCCCGATAAAGTTCTAACTCGTGACAATGCCACATATGCCATACCCTCCTTGAACACAGAACTGCCAATATTCACCAATGCACTGTCTACACTTAAACCTTGCGATTTATGAATTGTCACCGCATATGCCAAGCAAACAGGAAACTGCTTACGGCGAACATATAAGTCTTTTACAAGCAAAAATCTAGCAGAACAACGACCAATTAGCTGTACTTCCTCAATGCCATCAAATTTAATTTAAAAAAATTCAATTCCATCTCTATTTCTGTATTTCACAAAATCAACAACATTACCCATTGATCCATTTACCAGACCTCTTTCAACATGTAAATTCCTTCTTAAAATTATACGGCAGTTCAAGCACACATTCAGAGTCTTTTCAAAACCTGCAGTTTTAGATATACTCTTCTCTAATGAATCCAATTTTGTTTTCAGATTCTCAGACAAAATAATTGTTGATCCCATATGCTCTACTCTATCAATAGCTTCCAGTTTCACAATCTCTTGCTTTTCTAAATGCAACATTTTGTTGTTAAATTTGGCACATTCTGCAAGAGTTGGCATCAAACATATTCCAGATTTCTTCTCAGTAATTTTCTGAAAAATATTCTCAGGCACAACATCTTGTTCTGGATATAAATTTGACAGTAATCGTGCATGTAAAGCTTCTTTCCCATGCTCGGTCACTTTTCCAATTCTAACATCTTGTAGAATAGTCTTGTAAACTTCATCCTTCGCCTGACGCATATTTTCATGCAGTTCAGCATAATTGAAGTTTAACCATATATTGACGTTGCCAATGCTGCCTAGGCACTTCCTGGTATCTTCATGCGTGAGCATTTTGAACACAGGTTGCCCTTTCACTGGTGTCAGCTGCAGAAGATCTCCGAAAACAATGATGTGTTTGCCACCAAATAACACATCATACTCTGTTTTGAGAACTTCTTGCATCCTCAAATGCACAAAGGCAAGCATGACATTGGAAACCATGCTTACTTCGTCAATGATAAGAAGTTTCATTTTCCTCAAGATTCTTGAAACTTCAAAACAAGCATCTCCAGATAGCTTGTGATATTGTAATTTGTTGTCATGCTCCACTGGCAGCATCAGTAAACGATGTAAAGTAATCCCTTTAATGTTATGTGCTGCCAGTCCAGTTGGAGCAGTGACAACACAAGACAGCGATGACTCTGTCCTTTCCTGCAAATAGCATGAAATTGCTTTAATGAGGAAACTTTTTCCAGTTCCCGCTTCTCCACTCACGTACAGTCGGACAGGCTTCAACGACGTACATGACTTAATCCATGATCAATTTGCATGGTAACTTCGTCATATATTTTCCTCTGCTCAACGTTGAGTTGTCTTTCCAACTCTTCTAAGTTAACCGCATCCTCTTGAGCATGTGCCATGGCTCTTTCCACTTCATTCATAGCAGTGGCAGCTTCATTTTCAATAACAGGTCCTCCTAGTGGATCCTGACTCAATGAAGCAGAACTCTGACTGTCCTGAGAACTGTCTCTGGCAATCTCGGCTGCAATCGTTGCTTCCTGCTCAATTTCCGCATTCAACATTTCTACATATTTGGGAAAAGCAGGACATTCTATGGTCTCCTTGGCGGCATTGAAAGAGTCTTCATAACAGAGGAAATCTCCAAGCAGTTCCTCTTCTGCACGCCAAGGCTTGAAAAGTTGCAAAAGTGCTAAATAGAAAAACTCCTTTTTTTCAGGAGATTCGCCACTCAATTTTCGATGGTTTACCAAGTGGCATTTTCTTTGCTTGACCAGACATCCCTCACTTCCTATTACAGCATACACTCCTTTCTCAGTATCTTCTTTGATGTTCCTCTTGAATATGTAATTTTGAAGAACCTCATACAGACAAACATTGTCGAGGTGACTGCTTCTATTTGGATAATATGTATCCAACATGTTGGTCTTCAAAATGTCGGTACTGTTTGGCTCCTTTTCCGCCAAATACTCAATTTCCCGCACAGGTTTGAGAACTCGATTACGCGTTGCAGCAAGACCAAGACTCGCCCAAACGATACTCCTGGACTTGGCATAGAGACTTGCTGAAGACAACCGGTCAGAACATTCGTACGCTCCGATTTCTCGATGCGACAACATCTTCAGACTGAAACTGTACAACTTCTTGCTGAGGCTCTTTTCATGGGAAATGTCCTCCCACATATCCTTCAATTCTGTCTTCTCTTTTTTGGTGATGTAAGACGTCACATACCGAGCCACAGCCATACAGTTATCAGCCACAAACTGTATATCCATGTTAGCATTCCACATGGACAAAATCACCGGGTTGTAGTCGTTGATGTACTTGGACTCTTCGTTCCTCTTCAAATTGTATGTGTTTTTAGGTGATTTCTTCATCACATTATGTCGCAGCGAAGACATCAAACTGTTTACTCTTCCTTTAGAAATCACCGGTCGTGGAAAACCGAAACGACATTTGGTGTAGAACTTGTCCTTGTTTCGGAATTTACGACGGCAGTACTTTCCACATCGATGGCTTTGGAAACGCAGAACTTTTTCTCTTAGGCTTTTCTTCTCCTTTGCGTTTGGAACAGCACACGTAGAATACTGTTGGATGAAACTCATCACTGAGTCTTCTGGATCCGTTCCAAATTTAGGTGCATCCTTGATCCACAGCAACATATGTATATGAGGAGCACCTCTTGCTTGGTACTCCTTTCTCCAGAAGAAATCCAACACCTCTCCAAGAGGTGGATTCTTCCTATTCATGATGAAAGACATCATAGCTTCAAATCTATGATTGAAGTACCTACATACATTGACTGGATCCAAAGAGCACAGTTCTCCGGGTGTCTTGAATTCGATGTTATCTACGTTAGCATTTGCCTCTCGTAGAAATTCAAGTAAGTCTTCCCAGCCATACTCGGCACAGCTCAGAGTGAGGAACCATGTGGGAGTACCTAAGTTCCTCAGCATACATTTTAAATCACCATGACGACGGTACCAGTACTCATTAGTACCACGCTGACACGCCATGAGATTAATCAGGTGAGAATCCAAAATACTGTCTTGGACATTGACTTTATCCATAAAGTCACTTGCCGAGATGTTTTGCATGTGTATACCACTTTTCAAGATGTGGTTCACTGCATATGACAGTCCAGATAGATCGCTTTCAAACAGGAGATGAAACAAATAGGGAATGCATTGTCGAAACCTAGCATCTCCTGCATACAATCGCAAAGTCCGGTATTCAGAAGCAGGAATTTGATGAGGTCGCTCATCATATCTTCCTCCCTGACCTGTTGGAAAAAGCTGTGGGAAACACCGAGCTTCCAAACTTTCCTCCCAAACACTAATGGGACTCCCTTTGGCTTGTTTCATTTGAAACAACTCAATAGCATTCCCCATGACTTCCTTGGAATGCAAAGGATGAACACTATAATGTTCATATATTTCTTCACTAGTAGAGGGTTCTACTTTCTCAATTTGACCAGTACACAAATCGCTATCCTCTTCCTCACTTACTTCCTCTTCTGCAACATATACATTCTTATAGTATTTATTATTTTTTTTCAAATACAATGTTGCCTTTTTAACTTTCCTAACATCTACTAAATCTTGCCATATTTTCTTATTCTTTGTCAGAACCCCATTAACTAAGATAACCAGAGGTTCCTCTTCCACTTTTTCTACTCCAATTGTGTTAATGTTTTTCTTCAAATCTAGAGGCAAATAAACAACTCTTCCCTTTAATCCTCTCTGTAAATCTGATGGAGGCAATTTCCCTGTCTTTGGCTCCATTCTTACAATAGCCTGAAAGGGATGGATACTTTGAATCAAAATAGATTCATAAGTATTTAAATCCTTCAATTCAGAAGGAATCTCAACCAATTCCAGATTATTATGAACTGCTCTAGCAGGCATCTGGTTTTGATTTAATTTGCAACAACAATAACTACACACACGTTGATCCAATCCCAAATCAAAACAATTTTCTACCATCAAGTATGTTGCGAAATCCTTCCATTCACTATTATCTTCCCTTTCACTTTTTGCATATAAATCCACTAACTTAGTCTGATTCTTATAATAAGTGCGTCGACAACACACACAAGTGAAATTAGGCCTCTCACTTGATTTCACCTCAAACGTCACAATTTCCCTCTGGAAATTATCTGTACTGGAAACCTGTACACTATCTTCCACATGACCCTCTTCTTCTTGCTCAATTTCAACATTCTCCTCTTTACTTCCAAAGTAACAAAACTCAATTTCTTCACATATATTCTTCACATCTATTTAAGAACCATGCAAAAGAGCAGCGCATAATTGTTTAAGCATAATTGCTGGACTCTTAGCATAATACAACATTCTAACTAATTTCCTCACTTTATTATGATGCACTGCTAGCATCCTGAAATGATGAAAAACACTCTGGCATACTCTCCTGGAAAGACAAGCCAGTGAATGACCATGCAAACCTGTCACTTCTCTTACTCTGCAAGGATCTAATTCTTGCAACAACCTTATTTTCTGCTTCAAACTTTTCTTATTAAATGACCGTACAAAATCACAAAGCAAATTGATGGAATCCTGTCGCACACTGCAAATACTACTACACTTCCAGGTGTACACAGGACCCTTAGCACGTCTTCCTAAAACCTCATTACCTAACACCTCTTCTGCCTCTGTTGTCACAAGTTTTTCTTTTTCAACTGGACAACCATCTTTCACTTCATAAGCACGACCACTGGTGTCAACTGCATGCACCAAATCATTATCCTGGAAATAACTCTCCTCATTAAAAAATGCCTCACAGCTTGAACTATGCATCCATTCTCCAGAAAAAACTTCACAAAAATTACTACGATTAACTATTCTCTTCCATCTACTATTTCTTTTGAAATCATAAATTGCCTTATTTAGCTTCCTAATTCTATTGATTATCAAAATAAATAACTTACGTTTAATTTCAAATGCCTGATCAATAACTTTCTCAACTTTTTTTTTCTCTTATAAAAAACCAGTTTCTGTTGACCTTTCTTAATATCTTTTAACAAATTGCCAATTATCCTGTTGCGGAACATTCGTTTACGAATCTCCCTAAACTGTTGTTTCCTTCTACTATCATGCACAGAGTTATCTCTTGCTCTAGCAGTAACATTTTTGATTGGCCTTTCCTTTCCATTTGAATTCCTTCTCGTTTTATGGACTGAAACATTTTCTGTAGTAATATTTTTTTTACTACACATATTTCTTATGAAATATTTTGTGCTCTTACCCGGTGCTTTCTTCGTGACTTGACAAATCTTTTTGTTAGAGGACTGCTGCTTATTTTCTTTCACCTGCTGTCTTTGACGTTTTGCAGCCTTTCTCTGTCTTTCTATTGTTGGCATGGTGAAATCTTGAAATGATCTGCAGTTGAATCTGTGGTAAAATATAATAAAAAATGTTATTAACCATTATTACCAAACAGTAAAACAATAACAGTGATCAAAAACTTAACACACTACTTGACATTTTAAATAGAAGATTTTTTAGTCCTTGCAAATTTACAATACAGAAATAGCAGAAAAGAAATGACATTTATATTTATGTTACCTGTGCTATTTTATATGTGAATCTGATCTAATTTTATGAGCATATTTTAATATTTTATTGAAGACACTACACATAACCTGCTTTTGAAGGTGTCTTTATTTTTAAATTAAACGGTTTACCTTTTTACTTTTTATTAATTATAAATTTTAAAAATAAATGTTTATATTTCCATAGGCTCAAGCAGGTCAGCTTCCCATCCTATGTCATATAATTCGGACAAATCTGCATCCTCATCACGCTCTTCTTCATCCTCAGGATTTAAATCATCCAAGGGATCAACATCCACTGATGTTTCAATTACAAGTTCAATGATGAGGTCAAAATCAACTGATTGCAGATTGTCGCTCATGTTGAGGTTGTCTTTATCTTTAAAGAAAGATAACAACAATGAGATGTTGCAGAGTAAGAGACAAATCTCAGAGATTATAATAGTAAAATTGTTTAACAAGAGTAATATTTTGCAGCTATTATTTAGCCATGTCCAGCAATGCTGAGCAGGTGAAGACTATGTCTAAATTTTCAGTGAACAGGACTCATCTCTTCTTAACCTTGGATAAGCCTCACCGACTCTGTGTGTCCTGCACATACTTAAATGTAAAGGGGCAGATTTATGTTAAATGGCACATCCCCAGGCATGCACCAGTTAACGTGCACCACTACTCTGCCACCCATGGTGTGCCGTATTTACAATCAGATAGGAGAAAGCTTCGTCAAAACCCTGCGCCTGCTTTAAGCAGGCATAGGTCTTGACGCAACATTGTGGAGATGGGGCACCCCTGAGCCTTGCTTGAGCTGCATCGCACTTGCGATACAACTCCAGCAATCACTACCTTTACAGCACAGATACGTCACGCATCTGTGCCATTTTTGCCCCATGATGCCCCGTATTCTAAATGCAGCACACCATGGGTGGCGGAACAGCGGCGCAGGATGACTGACACATCCCTGGTGATGCGCCAGTCATCATAAATCTATCCCTAAGCTTCTTATCTTGTTACAGATGAACCGCCATATGTACCATCAAACTATTTTGCATTTCCTAAATAGCGAATTTTAAGGAATAAATAGCAATTCTTTACCAATCCTAATTTGCAATGAGCAAATTGCTAATTGCAAATTACCCATTCATTTGCATGGGCCAGGAGGCTCATAGGAATGAAGGTTTAATTTGCGATTAGCAATTTGCTCATCACAAATTAGGAATTTTTCCAAGGGTGCAGGGGTGTCTCAAAAACACCCTGCTGCACCCCTGAAAAAGAAATTTGGGGGCATATGGCACACATACATGCCCTAAGGGCATGTGTTGGCGTCATATGGCACCTTTTGTTTTTTGGAAAAAAAGCTTTTTGAAAAGAATTCGCAAATTACCACCAACTAGAAGTTGGTGGTAATTTGCAAATCCTTAATGGCATTTTTTGCATATTTTTTGTTTGATACATTGCATTTAAGAAATCACAAAATTTGCAAATCCTTCAGTGCAATTGCAAAATAAAGAATAGCGTATTTTGCTACTCCTTATTTTGCATCAAACTTGTTTGATACATACCATTTGTCTAATTAACATTCGCAAAGGCCAAAATTCGCAGAATTTTGATCTTTGCGAATGCTAATTAGCTTGATACATATGGCCCCAAGTGAGGCCTGTCTTGCAACATGGTGCATCTTTTGCATCACTGCTGCATCGGTTTCATGTGGCACGTTTTTTTTACACCATGACACATCTGCCTAAATGCATCAATTTGCAATGTTGTCGCCTCATAGCAAATCTTTTGCACCGCCGCTGCATCATAAAAGTGACGCACAGTGGCACAAAAGAGGCATACACCTATCATAAATCTGTCCCTAGCATTTTAAAAGATTAATCCAGGATGACGATAAGGTGTGGCCTATCCAGAGGTTTGTTTAAGGTGAGGCCTACTCAGGATTGCAGATTAAAGTTACGCTTGATGAAGAATACAGAGGAGATAATACATGTAAAGGCCTACCAATGAAGTAAGTAATGTGCACTTTATTGCGCCAGTCATCATAAATGTATCCCTAAGCTTCTTATCTTGTTACAGATGAACCACCATATGTACCATCAAACTATTTTGCATTTCCTAAATAGCAAATTTTAAGGAATAAATAGCAATTCTTTACCATTCCTAATTTGCAATGAGCAAATTGCTAATTGCAAATTAGCACCGCCGCTGCATCATAAAAGTGACGCACAGTGGCACAAAAGAGGCATACACCTATCATAAATCTGTCCCTAGCATTTTAAATGATTAATCCAGGATGACAATAAGGTGTGGCCTATCCAAAGGTTTGTTTAAGGTGAGGCCTACTCAGGATTGCAGATTAAAGTTACGCTTGATGAAGAATACAGAGGAGATAATACATGTAAAGGCCTACCAATGAAGTAAGTAATGTCCACTTTATTGCGCCAGTCATCATAAATGTATCCCTAAGCTTCTTATCTTGTTACAGATGAACCACCATATGTACCATCAAACTATTTTGCATTTCCTAAATAGCGAATTTTAAGGAATAAATAGCAATTCTTTACCATTCCTAATTTGCAATGAGCAAATTGCTAATTGCAAGTTACCCATTCACTTCCATGGGCTAGGAGGCTCATAGGAATGAAGGTTGCAATTTGCGATTAGCAATTAGCTCATCACAAAATAGGAATTTTTTCAAGCGTGCAGGGGTATCTCAAGAACACCCTGCTACACCCCTGAAAAAGAAATTTGGGGGCATATGGCACACATACATGCCCTAAGGACATGTATAGGCGTCATATGGCACCTTTTGTTTTTTGGAAAAAAATGCTTTTTGAAAAGAATTCGCAAATTACCACAAACTAGAAGTTGGTGGTAGTTTCCAAATCCTTAATATCATTTTTTACATATTTTTTGTTTGATACATTGCATTTAAGGAATCGCAAAATTTGCAAATCCTTCAGTGCAATCGCAAAATAAGGAATAGCAAATTTTGAATTAAGGACATTTTAAGTAATTTCCACATGTGCAGTGTTTTCAAATTATGATTTGAAAATCGTTTTTGGGGAAAAGTAATGGTTTGCAAATTTATGACAAGGACATAATGGTGTATGCTTCTCTATAAGGCATTTCAGTGTCTCTGATGTCATTTTTCCCATATTACATTATAAGACCTTTCCCCATGGAGCACATTCCTTGTAAATATGCTCCCACCTGTGCATGGTGAATTTAGATTTTGACTGTTTGAGTCACATACCCATGTTAAAAGTCACCCCAAAAAATTGCAAACGCTTTAAAAAAACACATTCATGTGTCTTAAGGACATTTTAAGTCATTTCCCCGTGGACAGTGTTTTGTAAGTGGCGCAAAAGAGGCATACACCTATCATAAATCTGTCCCTAGCATTTTAAATGATTAATTCAGGATGACGATAAGGTGTGGCCTATCCAGAGGTTTGTTTAAGGTGAGGCCTACTCAGGATTGCAGATTAAAGTTACGCTTGATGAAGAATACAGAGGACATAATACATGTAAAGCTCTACCAATGAAGTAAGTGATGTCCACTTCATTGCGCCAGTCATCATAAATGTATCCCTAAGCTTCTTATCTTGTTAGACATCAACCGCCATATGTATCATATAACTATTTTGCATTTCCAAAATAGCGAATTTTAAGGAATAAATAGCGATTCTTTACCATTCCTAATTTGCGATGAGCAAATTGCTAATTGCAAATTACCCATTCATTTCCATGGAGCAGGAGGCCCATAGGAATGAAGGTGCAATTTGCGATTAGCAATTAGCTCATCGCAAATTAGGAATTTTTCCAAAGGTGCAGGGGTGTCTCAAGAACACCCTGCTGCACCCCTGAAAACGAAATTTGTGGACATATGGCGCACATAAATTTTAACAACATTCCTTTACCTCAAAAACGATTTTCAATTCATAATTTGAAAACACTGCCCACAGGGAAATTACTTAAAATGTCCTTAAGACACATGAAAGTGTTTTTTATTGCCTTTCCAGCATGGTTGGGTCACTTTTAACATGGCTATGTAACACAAACATTTAAAATCTAAATTTCCCATGCACAGGTCGGAGCATATTTACAAGCAACTTGCGCCACAGAGAAAGGTCTTACATTAAAATGGGAAAAATAACATCAGGGACAGTCAATTGCCGTATAAAGAAGCATACACCATTATGTCCTTGTCATAAATTTAAAAACAATTCCTTTTCCCCAAAAACGATTTTCAAATCATAATTTCAAAACACTGCACATGGGAAAATTACTTAAAATGTCCTTAAGACACATAAAAGCGTTTTTTGATTGCCTTTGCAGCATGTTTGTATCACTTTTAACATGGCTATGTAACACAAACATTCAAAATCTAAATTTTCCATGCACATGTGGGAGCATATTTACAAGCAATTTGCGCCACATAATTCATAATTTTCTCCTAAAAGCACACTATTCTCTATCTAAATTAAAGAAATATTTTCTCACCTTAGCAAATACTTTGAGTTTGAAAACAGTCTCAGAAACACACCAATTTGTCTTCAGCAGAGCAAAAGGTATGCACTCCAGAGTCTGCAGCTATCAAAAGCACAGAAATGCTGTAATTATTCACACATATCTCTCATGTCACCCAATCAAAACTCTTCCCTCACTTTTTTTCAAATGAAAACCCTTCCCCCCTCTGCCCTTTCTGCCTTTTCTGCATGGCAACCACCTCTTGGAAGACTTCTGGTGTTTGCAAGTTCACACAACTTTGTTGCAATTGAACTCTGAACTCTCAGTGCACCTGCATATCCAGTGCATTCTTTCATTTAATGATTTTTTATTGACCATTCAAAATACATCTTTCAAAGAACACATCCGTGCACCCTAACTTTCTGTTTTCAGCAATCAAAATCCACCAATCACTGTTACTGCTTCATGAACACAGAAACTCCACAGTTTTTTTCATTTTAAACTCTCATTTTTTCAACTGCCATTTCATTGCCACACTTCATCTGACTGCAGGAGAACCTTCTCTCACCATGTTTTCTGTCTGGATTGTTGGACATAGTTATATTCACTGGGCTCAAAGGTACGTTGAAAACAGGAAATTACCTAACCTCAATTTACAAGATGTGGAAATTAAGTGGTTTGGCCACAGAGGATTAAAATGTCACCAATTGATACCATTGGTGAAAACCTTTATGCATTTGCCCAAACCTGACCTGTTAATTGTGCACTGTGGAGGTAATGACTTGGGCACTTTGACTGGTGTAGGTCTGGAAATGCTTTTAAAGGACACCTTTGAGCAATTAATGGCACTTTTTCCTCAGACTGCCTTGGTATATTCAAATATATGCCAAAGACAGAAATGGAGGTGGTCAAACCAATTTTGTCCACAAATTGAGAAGTCGAGGAAGCATGTAAACAAATCTGTTTCAGCTTACATGAGAGACCATGGAATGGGCTCCCTGTACAACAATAACTTGCGTTACTACATGCAAGATATCTACAGAGGAGATGGAGTTCACTTCTCAGATGAGGGCAACAGAGTTTTCACTCTGAATTTAAGAATGTGCATTGGTACCTACTTATAAGTACCTAAATGTACCATAAACCCAAAAGCTCTTCTCAGAGCTACCCTACATCTGATCACTCACAATTATTATTTTACTCTAACATTTTTCACTAATTTCCAACAAAGTACGCTCCCTGGGGCGCTACCCGGTACGCGAACCGGGAGCTAACCTCGCGAAATTTTTTTTAATTTTTTTTTTTCGCACATATAAGCCTCCTCAGCCACCCTCAGAAAACCTAGGGGGTCAAGATAACTCTACCGTGCCCCCTTCTACCCATTCTGAACATTATTTGCCCTCCATCTTGTATCTTAATTCGACCGAAACACAAAATGGTGGACTCCCGGAACGCTTAAGGTTCGCGAACCGGGGCGCTCAACGGTTCGCGTACCGGGTCGCTCTCTGGGAAGCGCACCATCAAAAAAGGTGGGAAAGTAGTTCACAGAAAAGCCACTGGAGACAATTTCACCAAATATAGATTAGCTCATACTACATACCAATCCCTACCATTTTCACAAATTTGATTGGAATTCCATTTAGTCATTTAGCCTGTAGACCTCTCTAAATACCGTGAGGTAAATTACTTCACAAAACACATCTGAAGTGTTGGAATTGACAACCAATGAAAATGTTACTTTCATTTTCTACTTTTTTTACCTGACATTTCATTGGTTATATACCTGAATATATATAAAGGAAGAGAAGAAAACACCGCCATTTTGACTACTACTTCTTGCTGTACATTTCAATAGTATTTTCACTAATTCCTTCAACTTCTTTCTAAAGGTAAGTTTTTATTTTTAAAACTGAAGTATATTGTGCACTATAAGTTAATATGGTAAACTTTTTCTGATAGATATATACTATCCCTCTGTAGTAGTTATAGATTTAGAGAGACTTCTCTGTTATAGTTATGGATGGAGTTAGGCTTCTCTTGTATAATTATGAATTTACTTACGTTAAATCACATACACTTTTTTATATTCCTACTTCCACTCTGATACTATACACTGCCCAAAGATAAATTCACTGATAAAAAATGCCTATCTAAAATTATTCCCAACATTGCCCTATCTCTACTAATATATATTTTTTTAATCCAAATTTCAGGCAAAATGGAAGGCGAAAACCAAGTTTCTTTTGAAATGGACCTGCAAGAGAACAGCCAAGAATTGATTGATACAATTGATCAAATTGACATTGAATTTTTCGATGAAACTTGGGACAATGAACTACTGCAATGTGTACAAGCAGTAGATAACCTCCTTGCAAATGAGGACATTTTACACCCTCAGAGACTACAATGTATATTCCATGATAATTATGAAATTTCTGACAATGAAATGTTAGAAAGTTTAATAAATTATGAAACACAATCACAATAAAAAAAAATGCTTAAAAAATAAAGAAAATAAAAAATAATCAACAAAAACAACAATCAATTAACATACAGCATTTGAAAAGTCTATCATTCATTTTTCATTGCAGTACGCTGCCCAGAACGCTTCCCGGTTCGCGGACCGGGCGCTCCCCACGCAAAAAAAACAAACATTTTTTTTTGTTTTTTTTGCCCCGCGGGGCCCTTTTAAAACCTCCACATTAAACCTAGGGGGTCAGGGAGGATCTAGTATGCCCCCTTATGGTCATTTTCGCCTTTGTTTTGGCCTCCTCTTGTCTCTCAATCCTACCGAGAGACAAGATGGCGGCCGCTCCGGACTGTTTAGAATGTTGACAGACACCGGAGAGCCAATCAGCTTAGCTACGCGAAGTTCCGGTACGCTTAAGGTCCGCGGACCGGAGCGCTGCCCGGAGCGCGCTTACAGATATATATCTTTTTTTAAACGTTAATTTCTCAAAATCCACTGGAGCACATATATTGAGACCTAGAAAAGGCACATCGGGCTACCAGTCCCTACAATTTTGCCAAGTTTCATGCAAATCCATTGAGCCGTTCGGGCTAAAAGTGAGGCCAACCGCCCTATGGAAAACTCAATGTTAAAAACACGTTTTGGGACCCCCCTTTTTTCTCGGCCCCCCCTTGACGAAACCACCCCAAATTTCCAAGGGCTGCTCAGAAACAAAATGTTCCATTTTCCAGAAAATTTCAGCCAATTCCGTCCACAAACGCCAAAGTTATTAGACATAGAATTTTCAAAAATCCCATAGGGAAAAAATCCTAACTATATATACCTACTGGCGACCGCCAGTAGGTAATATATATATATATATATATATATATATATATATATATATATATATATATATATATATATATATATATATATGTATTCACTGAAAAAACCATAGGTTTGACACCAGTTATAGTTAGCTGGAAATTTTACTGATATAAAACCAATGAAATTCCACGTTATAGTTAGTTGGACTCACTATAACTTGCGCGTGTAATGCACTGCTGATGACGTCACATATTACATCACTCATGACATCACTGATGACACCATCCAGTGAATGTGTATCTTTCTGAAGAATAAATGTGTGTTATATATGTATATATTATTGAATATCTTAGTGAATACATATATTAGTGAGTAATGCTTAAATATTTAAATACATGTATTAGTGTTTCACTTTGTGTATAAGTGGCTGCATGGGTTGATGAGTAGGTACATGTGTATGTATATAGGTGATTAGATGTTTTTCTTAGTATCAGTATGAGTGTTTGCATGCTTTGGTGGGAGTATTACTTAGTACATAGATGCAAGAATGACTGAGTCTCTGTTTGTATGTGTTTTGAAGACAGCATATGTGCAGGACTGTATGGGTGGATTTGTGTGCATATGTCTGTGTTAGTGAGTGAATGACTGTCTTATTAGTGTCTTTATCAGTAACTACATATGTTTTAATGTAGTATATGTGAATATTGATGTATATAAGTGACTATATGTGAGAGTGAGGGATTGTAAAAGTTCCTGTTTAAATTAGTATGTGTTTCTAGAAGTGATTTTTTAAGAGAGTAAGTATGTGTAAGTTTCCTTAGAAGTAAAGTGGTAGTGTGTGTATATTTGTTTATGCAAATAAATGTATGTTCAATAGTTTATTTGCATGTGTGAGTATGTGTGTGAATAACTTTTGGATGACTGTCGGTGTGTAACAGGATGTGTAGGTGTATCACTACATATGATTAGTGAATATATGTATGAGTGAATATATAGAACTGTTGGTGAATTAGTGCATGTGTATATACATGGTGGAATTATTGAATTGGTTGTTGTAACTGGTATGGGTATCTCCATTTTTTTGAACATTTTAGTTTCTATTTTTGAATATGCGTTTCAAGGGTTAGATTACAGTGAAAGGAGGTCTGTCACTGAGTCACAAGGATGGTGTCATCAGTGATGTCATGAGTGATGTAATATGTGACGTCATCAGCAGTGCATTACACGCCCAAGTTATAGTGAGTCCAACTAACTATAACGTGGAATTTCATTGGTTTTATATCAGTAAAATTTCCAGCTAACTATAACTGGTGTCAAACCTATGTTTTTTTCAGTGAATTTCATAGGTTTTGTAAATGCTACTTCCTAACTATAACGTGTGTAAAACCTATGGTTTTTTCAGTGAATTTCATAGGTTTTTAAAATGCTAATTCAGAAATATCTCGTGTATACAACCTATACTTTTGTCAATAAAGTTCTGGCAATATTTTTTTCAGAAACAAGCCGTTTTCTTCACTGTTCAAGTTGCATAGAGACTCCTTGTAAAGCGATACAGAATTAGAAAGTCTGTACCTTGCCTTTTTTTCAACGCATTAAAATTTGCCTGTAAATAAAAATAGCCTTTCTAAACTTTCGTGCACGACCCGGTGTGCGCACTCTCGGCAACAGTTCTCAATAAAATGGATAGCGCATTTCCAGGCTTTCGTGCGCGACCGACTGCGCGCACCCGCCTATATATTTCGTGAAAACTTTGCAATCTGAACTTATTGAATTTCTTCATAGACCCATGAAAGAACTTATAATACATCAAAGAGACTAAACCTAGGCTTCTTTTTTAATATTATGAACATTTTCATTAAATGGAGCCGAATGTCTTTTTAAACTTTCGTGTGTGACCGAATGTACACACCTTGGTATTTTAAAAAAATATATAAAAGGTTTTATACTTTAACAATTGTATGCTTGAATCGAGCTCAGAAGATATATTAAATCCGGATATGTTTGGATTTACTCCTTTTCACGTTTTGAAACTTCGCTGAATTAGACCGCTACTTCCAAATTGCGTACGTGACCAGATACTATCACCACGTACACGTCCTGAGACGCGCATGTGAAGTCATGTGACTTGAAAACAACACTTCCAATTGGTTCTTAGTAGTTTCTATTCTGCAATTTACACGGAGGACTCCACCCACTCCTCTCACTATATTTTCTACTCTCAAAAGAGAACAACGTTCAACACCCTTCGGAAGACTTTGCTGAAATGGCTGCCGCCCCGCATTCATATTCCGAATCTGAAGGAAATGAGCAACTACCTTTAAAAAGAAAAAAGGAATCTTTTATTTGGCAATTTTTCACTTATCCTGAAGAACAAAAGAAAGTGAATGCGTCAAAAGTTACCTGCACGATATGCAATTCGGTTTTTCAAGAGGAAATCCAAGAAAAAAATATTCCTTTTCCATACATACCATGGTGCGGCATGTCAAACAAGTGCACCCTGTGGAATTTGCACAGGCATCGACAAGAGCCCTGGCCACGCTATTACCATCAGAGGTGGCCAGCACATCTTCTGGTGGACGACCTGTATCTCCATCAAGTGCTGTGATGGACTTGAGACCATATCTTGCAAAGGTGCACATGAAATGCAACGAGTGTGGAGAAATTCTTCTGTACGGAGAGCAGAGCCTCATTCTTACTAAACTAAAAATTGAGAGTCATAAATGCCCCGAGAAAAGATAAATTTCTTCATTTCATTTTGATCCTGTGTCACACATGAAAATGTTGTTGCAAGTTAAAAAAATCAAAAACTGCATGACACTGTTCCTGTCAAGGTAGCATAGCTGTCGGCCTAGGGGTGGAGGACCGTTGTGCAAATACCCCGGGGAGGACTCTGGATATGCTTGGTCCCTGAGATTCTTAGATGTCACTGCCTTCCACAAATGGCATAAGTCCTGGATGTTCGGTGCCATACTTGAGGGTTTGACCTAAAGACACGTCCTGCGGTGCCCTGGTCCAAAATCAAACAACATAACACTTGTTTTAAAAAAAAAAAAAAAGTTATTTTCAGAACTAACTCATTGTACCAAAAACAGCTCCAGGAGCATATTATAAAGGGGGTTTATCTCCCCTTTTTTGGCTTTCGTTCGTGCGCGACCGTGTGCGCGCACCCGCCTATATATTTCGGGAAAACTTCGCGATTGCAACTTATTAAATTTCTTCATAGACCCATCAAAGAACTTATACTACGTCAAAGACAGTAAACCTAGGCTTCTTTTTTATTATTATGAACATTTTCATTAAATAGAGCCGAATGTCTTTTTAAACTTTCGTGTGTGACCGAATGTACACACCTTAATATTTAAAAAAAATATATAAAAGGTTTTATACTTTAACAATTGTTTGCTTGATTCCAGCTCAGAAGATATATTAAATCCGGATATATTTGGATTTACTCCTTTTCACGTTTTGAAACTTCGCTGAATTAGACCGCTACTTCCAAATGGCGTACGTGACCAGATACTATCACCGCGTACACGTCCTGAGACGCGCATGTGAAGTCATGTGACTTCACAACAACACTTCCAATTGGTTCTTAGTAGTTTCTATTCTGCAATTTACACGAAGCACTCCACCCACTTCTCTCACATCTCTACCCTGTTATCTGCAATTGTGAACATCAAAAGGAGCTGCGCTACGCCCCTGTAAGAGGCCTCACTCCCACTGCTGCAACGGCTTGGCAGTCCTCCAGATGCACAGGAACAGCCCCTCCGATCCATTGAAGTTGTCTGTCGTGAGAGGCCTCACTCCCACTGCTGCAACGGCTTGGCAGTCCTCCAGATGCACAGGAACAGCCCCTCCGATCCATTGAAGTTCTGTGTCGGTCTCAATACCACTTACGAAATGAAAATAAGCACTGAAGAATATTCAAGTATGTAGTACCCCTCCTGCTACAGCATACAAAATGCATTCTATTACCTATAAAAAAGTCAAACACCCACGCTACAATCATATAGAATACTTACTCTAAAGAAGCCTGTGAATAACTTTAAAACATCAGGTTAACCTTTTTTCACTCTCATCATTGTCAAAAATTTTAAATGAAACGGTTTACATTTTTACTTTTTATTTCCAGTAAATTTTAAAAATAAATGTTTATAGTTCCATAGGCTCAAGCAGGTCAGCTTCCCACCCTATGTCATACAAATCTGACAAATCGGCATCCTCATCATGTTCTTCATCATCCTCAGGATTTAAATCATCTAAGGGATCTACTTCCACTGACGTTTCAATGACAAGTTCAACGATAAGATCGACATCAACGGATTGCTCATTATCACTCATGGTTGATGTTGTCGTTATCTTTAAAGAAAGAGAACAACAATGAGATGTTGCAGAGTAAGAGACAAATCTCAGAGATTATAATAGTAAAATTGTTTAACAAGAGTAACATTTTGCAGCTATTATTTAGCCATGTCCAGCGATGCTGAGGAGGTGAGGCCTATGTCCAAGTTTTCAGTGAACAGGACTCATCTCTTCTTAACCTTGGATAAGCCTCACCGACTCTGTGTCCCCTGCTCATACTTAAATGTAAAGAGGCAGATTTATGTTAACTGGCGCATCCCCAGAGATGCACCAGTTAATGTGCACCACTGCTCTGCCACCCATGATGTGCCGCATTTACAATGTGGAACACCATTGAGTAAAAACAGCACAGATACGTCACGCATCTGTGCCGCAAAAGCGGCGCATTGCAGGAATCACGTCGCAAGTGCAACATGTCTACTGCAATGCACAGGAGCAAGCCACACATTGCATGGTGCATCACTCCTTATGCCTGTTTCAAACAGGCGTAAGGATTTGATTCAGCAATGATATAAACCAGACTCAGTGAAATCTTCTAAATTTCACTGTGTTAGTTTTACAGGGCTTTCATACATGCACCTCTCGCCATTTTGTCGGTTTTGGCGCGTTTTTTTTCCCTTACACAATAGCATAACAGAAACGTGATAGTGCTTCGCATGCAGAGAGCTGATTGATAAAGACATAATGTCTAACCACTAGCATTTTTATATATCGTTCCTAAACTGAAAGGCCAGAGACCTTCTTCCATTTATTAAAATATAATATACTTCCTCATAAGAGTGTATAATTAATTTTGCAAAACCATATTCATTTTTCATCAACTATACCGTTTGTATTCTATGTACTACTGACTATACCGATTACTTTGTTTTTTGCAATGTCTCTACTCGTATTAGATTAGAAACTTGCCTTGAAAACAGTGCATTTCTGAATAAACATTTCAAACATACACATTCTCTCTTTTAATCCATAATCTCAACTGAAATGATTGTATACTGAAACAGTATTCATGTGTTCCACGTAACTTCAGCTGTACTAACTTAATATTTTCTTTTGTCGACCTGATTTACTCATACTAGAACCCGCAGGCCTATAACAGCCCGTGAACCCTTTCTTAGTAGGTCGCGCACCATGCAGACAGTTGTACCTCTGTAAAAAAATAATTTATTACTCTTCTCAAGCACCGTCGCAGTTCTGCTTCACTCAGTGTTAATCACTGCTCCCACGCTTCTACAGACCAGACGCTATATCGTATTTCACTCCTTATCACGCTTTAATCTCCACAATAACAAACACTTCTCCGCCAGCCACCAGAGAACAGAGTGCAGATGCAGAGGCACTAAGTAGTGAAATACAACATACCCTCTGCTCTATGGAAACAACCGAGCGGTAATTCTGAAAGAAAACATTCACTAGCGCTTCAAAAAAGCATTTCAATTATATAAATAGTTTTTTGAAAACGTTCCAACTACTTTGATGCGACTATCTGTGTGTGCCTCCACAGCAAAGTTCCTCAGCCCGGACTGAAGGCAGACACAGACAGACACACACACAATAAGATAACACAGGGCAACGGAGACGGAAAACAGAAGAGAGATAAAGATGCAGTCAAACAGCAGGAGTGAGAGAGATATTTTTATACTCCGTTTGGTACCTCAATTTACGAACACATTTACTGCACAAATCTGTGTACAACCTCATGGTCAGAACTTTTCATTTTATTTTACTCGACCACCTCCCCCTCTCACCCCTCCAGTACAAGCCGCGGCCACAAACTACAATGTAATTTTGTCGTCTGTCAGAAAGTTTAAGAATTCATTAAGCATTACCACTTTTTAAAGACGATATCACATGTAATATACCATTTCTCTCTCTATCTGCATTATCTGTCTCTCTGCTAATATCATTTTTTCACTTCATAAACAACTTCTCTCATTATATATAAAGGCTTCAAAATCACACAAATAATTACTCTTTATATTAAACATATTTTATACTTCATATATCACATTTAAATAAAAATAGTTTTAGAAATACAACACATTATGACAGCCAAAAATCAGTTTAGTTTCAAACTATGAGGAAAATCAATCATTGTTTGTGAGTAAACCATATTTTACGGTACATGACAAAACAAACAGTTACAGACTTACCTTTACCAATGCTTTGTACGATGTACAACAGTGACAGTCACAAAATAGATATTCGTTTGACGGAAGTCTCAATTATGCTGCTATCACTGCAACCAAAATTCAATGGCACAGATATCCAGCCAATACAGACTCATATATGTCTCTTCAGCCAATCATATTTCCTCCCGCAAAATTTTGTATTCAAATTTACATTTCAGTTGGTTGTCCCTCACAATATTTTCAATGTCACATAAAAGTCACCCATCACCCACTGCCATCTCTGGCTGTTTCCATGGTAACACCTCATTCTGCACCTGGCTGAAGGCACAGGTCAAAAGTTCATATCTCAACGTTCTACAGTAAACTAACAACACTGTTTTCCCTCCAGAAACACCTGCCTATCCACAGCTCTGTTACATGTCATTTTTTTCACACCCAATACTACTTTTTCTTTTACATAACATTAACATGCAACGTAGTCTTCAATCTTCACGTATTAGAATCAACCAATCATTTTTCGTTTTTCAACCACACCAAGCTTCATCCATTTTTTTATCCTGACTTTCAGCTTCTAACTGCCATTCCACTTCCAGAACCCATCGGAGTACGAGTGCATCTGCCTTGAAAATGAAGGTTTGGCTTTTAGGACACAGCTATATTCACTGGAGTGGAAAATATGCAGCAAGCAGACGAATTTCCAACCTTGATTTACCAAATGTGCAGATAACGTGGATTGGGCAAAGAGGATTAAGATGTCACCAATTAATACCATTGGTGAAAACTTTTATGCATCTCCCAGAACCAGATCTTATAATTGTGCACTCTGGTGGGAACGAGCTTGGCACATTGACTGAGGTAGGTCTGGAAATGCTTCTAAAAGACACCTTTCGACAATTGATGACACTTTTTCCTCGAACTGCCTTGGTATATTCCAATATATGCCAAAGACAGAAATGGAATTGGTCCAATCAACATTGTGCACAAATTGAGAAAGCAAGGAGACATGTTAATAAATCTGTTTCTGCTTTCCTCAGAGATTATAGCATGGGTTCTATTTACCACAACAACTTGCGTTACCACATGCAAGACATCTATAGGACAGATGGTGTTCATTTCACGGATGAGGGAAACAGAATCTTCCTCTGCAACATCAGACTCTGCATCGGTACTTACTTATAAATGCAGAAAAAACTCAATTAACACAAGGGCTCTTTTCAGAGCCACCTTATATCAAAGCACTCAAACTTCTGATTTATCTCCATTTTCACACTCTTGTAAATAGGTGTGCGCGCCCGGGTGCGTGCACCCCGCAACTTTAAAAAAAATATATATATATATATTTTCGCGTTTAAGGTCCTTACTGCACACCCTGAGACAACCTACGCAGCAAAACAATCTCTACCTTCTCCCCTTTCCATGTTCCAACGCTTTGAAATGACAATATATTTACTCGCAGTGACAAAATGGCGGTCAACACTTCCTGATTTCCTTCGAATCGAACGTTAACAGACGTCACGCAGCAAAAAAAAAAGTTCCGCTCGCGCGCAGCCGCTCTAGTGCGCGCACCCGTACGCGCTTATAGATATATAATTGACTTTAACTTTAATTTTCTCAGCAACTACTGAACAGATTTACACCATTCCAAAAAAAGCGTAATCTGCGAGCCGGACTCTACAGTTTTGCCAAATTTCTTATAAAATCATTCAGCCGTTCGACCTGTAGCCGTGTCTAAACGTCCTATGGAAAATAACATGGAGAAAACACGTTTTGGGACCCCCCTTTTATCTCAGCCCCCACTTCACCAATCCCCCCCAAACTTTCAGGGAAGGAGCGCAGCGGACCGAGCCATCTTCTTTGAGAAATTCGCAAAGATTCATCCACCAGGGCCAAAGTTAATCCAAATAGAATGTTGAGGATTTCCTATGGAAACTAGGTCCTAACTATAACTACCTACTGGCGACCGCCAGTAGGTAATATATATATATATATATATATATATATATATATACACATATACATATACATATATATATATATATATATAGTTATTACCTACTGGCGGTCACCAGTAGGTATATATAGTTAGGATTTTTTCTCTATGGGATTTTTGAAAATTCTATGTCTAATAACTTTGGCGTTTGTGGACGGAATTGGCTGAAATCTTCAGGAAAATGGAACATTTTGTTTCTGAGCAGCCCCTGAAAATTTGGGGGGGTTTCGTCAAGGGGGGGCCGAGAAAAAAGGGGGGTCCCAAAACATGTTTTTAACATTGAGTTTTCCATAGGGCGGTTGGCCTCACTTTTAGCCCGAACGGCTGAATGGATTTGCACGAAACTTGGCAAAATTGTAGGGACTGGTAGCCCGATGTGCCTTTGCTAGGTCTCAATATATGTGCTCCAGTGGATTTTGAGAAATTAACGTTCAAAAAAAGATATATATCTGTAACAGCGGACCGGGCAGCGTTCCAGTTCGCGTACTTTTCGCGGTACGGAGCTTTGTGAAGCGAAGCTGATTGGTTCTCCGGCGTCTGTAAACATTCCAAACAGTCCGTAGCGGCCGCCATCTTGTCTCTCGGTAGGATCGAGAGACAAGAGGAGGCCAAAGCGAAGGGGCAAATTACCATAAGGGGGCATAGTAGATCCTCGCTGACCCCCTAGGTTTGATGTGGAGGTTTTAAAAGGGCCCCGCGGGGCAAAAAAAATAAATAATAATAATAATCGAACGGCTGAATGGATTTGCACGAAACTTGGCAAAATATTAGGGACTGGAAGCCCGATGTGCCTTTGCTAGGTTTCAATATATGTGCTCCAGTGGATTTTGAGAAATTAACGTTCAAAAAAAGATATATATCTGTAACAGCGCTCCGCTTCGCGTACTTTTCGCGTTACGGAGCTTTGCGAAGGTGATTGGTTCTCCGGCGTCTGTAAACATTCCAAACAGTCCGTAGCGCCCGCCATCTTGTCTCTCGGTAGGATCGAGAGACAAGAGGAGGCCAAAGCGAAGGGGCAAATGACCATAAGGGGGCATAGTAGATCCTCCCTGACCTCTTAGGTTTGATGTACCATTTTGCCAAGTTTGGTGTAATTCCGTTCAGCCATTCAGGCTGTAGACGTATGTAAATGTCCTATGGAAATTGCATGGGCAAAACACATTTGAAAGTGTTGAAATTTAGAACCAATTAAAATGTTACTTTGGTTTTGTATTTGTGTGTGATGAAAGGTAATTGGTTATGTATATATCTAAAATGAGAGGAAACCACAGCCATTTTGTGATACTACTGTCTGAGGTACATTTGTGAGGAATTTTTGGTGCTCAATTTCTGGTGTTTGGTTTACACAGTACTAACACTTCTCCTACTTTTAAAAAGGTGAGTTGTTAATTTGTAAGGGGAACTATGTTGTACACTTTAAGATAATTTGAAAAATGTTTTCTGTTATTTATTTACAGTCCTTCTGTTATACTAAATACTTGATAAAGTTAGTTTTATATTATGTATTACTAAAAACGATAAATGAAAGTGATTATTTTTTTCTGCAATTTACAGCAAGCAATTTCAAAATAAAATGGCTCACAATGAAGAGACCGTGGCAATTTCTTTTGAATTATCCACTACATTTATTGAAATTGACAGCACCAATAATGAAATATTCTCACAAGGAGGAGATGACTTGAATGATTTTTTTGATCAATCTCTTGATGGCGAATTTATCGAATGTTTGGAGACCATAGAGTTACAAGAATCATCATTGCAGACTTTTCATGAGGAGATTCCAGATGAGATGGTTGAAGAGGAAATTCCTGATGAGGACATGTTACTAGTTCTTTCAAATTTTGAAAATTCAGAAGAATAAATTTACATTTAGAAATACAAAAATTGTTTGAGACATTATTCATTTTTATTTTTAATTTATGAGGTTGTAGCGAAGTGATTGTAGTATAAAATGAGACTTATAGTATAGAGTGGAACATTTTTATGTTACATGGTAAGTTTACTCATATTTACTTCCCTTCTCCCACTATATTATCTCCAATGTGTATTTGACATCTCTTCTTCATCTCCGGCCTCCTTTCTCTCACTGTCTGTCTCTGATGCATCTTATCGCTGCCATTTTGTGTAATTACAGAAGAGAGTAAAATAAAATAGTTCGGAACGTGAAAAGGGGGCAAAGTAGAGTACCCCTCACCTCCTAGGCCTTCTCAGGCGGTCCCAAAAGGATCAGTTTCTGCTTTCCTGAGAGATTATGGTATGAGTTCCATATACCACAATAACTTGCATTACAACATGCAAGATATCTATCTCCTATTACCAACTTTTGGAGATATTCGCGCTAAGCGCGAATATCTCCAAAAACTAACACCTGCCCTGAGCAGTTCTTAGCCATGTTATCCAATGGGAGGTGGATAACATGGCTAAGAGCATTAGCTCGGTAATGCATGAATATCGCTGACTTTTTAGCGATATTCATGCATTGCGGCCGTTTTTTATCGCATTTGCGATAAACCTTGATAATAGCAAGGTTTATCTTCGATAATTTCTGACGATGCTTAGCGGTAAAAAATTCGTTGCTAAGCATCGTTAGCGATAAATATCGCTTAACTTTGGCAACATGCACCAACGTCTGTTAACGTTCGATTCGAAGGAAATGAGGAAGTGTTGAAAAACATTGTCTGCGCCATCTTGCCTTTTTTGAAATGCCACACTTTTGTTGTGCACGGCAGCCATTTTAGATGCCTTGACCAGACCCACTCTCTGCACGCTGTCGATTCGTAGCATGGCTCCCCACCCTCGCATGCAACTTCCCCAGGCACTGCTCACCCCCGCTCTCTGTCTTATGCATGGGCAATAAACCTCCCCCCATCTGCGCTGCTCTTCCCTGAGAATCACACTCTGTGCCCGCCCGACACCTCCCTTTCGCCCTATTCACTACTGCACCCTCTGACACTCCTCTTCCTCTGTGTCCGTTTGTCCAGGCCGGTCCTAGGCTATCAGCTAGCCCTGCAGATGTAGTTTATGGCCCCAGCTGTAAAGAATCACCCCTCTTCAAAGGAGTTATAGTAGATCAAGGCCCACACCCGATGAGATCCGTCACACCACACGTGTTCATACTATCTGAAAACCATCCTGTATTGTGATTGGGGAGGGGACCGAGCCTGAAGCGGAAGATTCCAGGGATGACTCTTTGTACATCAAAGTTTTTACAATTATGTGTCACATTAAAAATATATAGCACTCCAACAAAGTAGTAGGAATATAAAACTTTAATAACTTATAAATATATACAACAAAACAAAAACAGTAAAAACATTTAAACAACGAAGAGACCGTGGCAATTTCTTTTGAATTATCCACTACATTTATTGAAATTGACAGCACCAATAATGAAATATTCTCACAAGGAGGAGATGACTTGAATGATTTTTTTGATCAATGTCTTGATGGCGAATTTATCGAATGTTTGGAGACCATAGAGTTACAAGAATCATCATTGCAGACTTTTCATGAGGAAATTCCTGATGAGATGATTGAAGAGGAAATTCCTGATGAGGACATGTTACTAGTTCTTTCAAATTATGAAAATTCAGAAGATGTTGCCTGGGTGCCGCACTGATTTGGGTATCCGGCGTGGGGCGTCCCGGGGGGTGGGTTGTCAGTAGCGGTCTGTTGTGCGAATAGTTCCAAGGCAGCAGAACGCGCTGAAATATGGATGTCACGAAGGTGATGTCTAGTAAGTTGCCGCCCAGCAAATAACGGCGTGGGGCGCCGCGGGGGGGGGGGAGGCAGTCCAAAGTTCCGTTAAAAGGGCAAAGGAAAGGATCGGTGGTTTGAACCATCAGTCAAAAAGGGGAGGGGGTGCAACAACTTTTCCTACCGGGTCACACTGTGCTTTCACCGGAACTGAGGTCTGCAGGATTCTAGTCATTCAAACTGAGGCTGGCGCCAGCATGGGAGCGCCGACGTCCCGCGGCTACAGTTTCGTCACTCCACGGGCGATCATGGCAGTCATTCCCCATCGGGGGTGTCTGCGGGGGTCGGGGACTCCCGCGGCTCCTCTAGAATCTTCAAGGTCATGGAGGACTACGGTGGTGGAGTCAACCAGTGACCGGGCCATTTCTTTATGTTGGGCCCGCTCTTGCCAGGTCGACCGCCATTTTGAGAGTTCGGTAGCTACTGGCGATCGCGGGGTCAAATGAGCGGACGGGCTCCACCCTGCCGGGCGAGACGTTGCAGCATCGCCACAGTGGAAGAACCCTTTTCCGGGCGCCTGGAGCGCTGAGGGTGCAGCTGGGAAGCCTCCACCTGGGGAGGCGGGAGAGGCCTGTTCGCACCGTCTCTCCCTCCCAGTGCACCCCACGGCGTCTCGCTTGAGATTTGTTATGGCCGGACCAGGCAATGAGGACGAGAGGGGGGGGGTCGGAGGCATGTGCAAGACATCCCCCCCCCAGGGTTGTTGCAGCAATTATTCAAGAAAGAAGAAATGTCCCGTCCGTCTTTGGGCCGGACCTCCGGTGGATGGCGGCCGGACGCCCTTTGCTCTGGCCCCATGAACGGGTTCCTTGGCTCATCGGCTTCAGCCGGATCCCGTCGGCCCCAGCCCCCGGCCGTTGGTGGCCGGACCGGGAGAGAGTGTGGAGGGACAATCTGCAACTCTCAAGGGCCACCGCGGCCGGACTGGGAGAGAGAGGGGAGGGTCGAGGACACGGACATTCCCCCCCCGAAACTCTCCAGTGTTGTCAATCCCCCTGGCCGGGTCCCGCTGGCCTCGGCCTCTCCTCCGGCTACACCCTACGTGATGATCTCCTGGCCGAGGCGTGGCAGCAGGACCCGCCTTAAATGTGTTGCTTCCGGCTGGGCGTAGCCGAAAACCTGTTGCCCTTTGGAAGTTTCTAGAATGGGGCGGATGTCTGCTGACTTCTATCTTTCCCAGTTTGCCGTTATTTGGCCGTGGCAGGCGGTGGGACAGACACGTTTTGGGGCAGTGAGGGGCGATGTTTTCAGGTTTCTTATTACGGGCTTACTTCTAACGTTTCTTGTTTCTAGGACAATAATAGGTTTTATCATTAAGTATTGTTATCGTTTCTTTGTTTGTTATTTAATAAAAAGTTCATCAGTGGCCTACTGATTTTCGTTTTCCTATTCTTTTCTTTCCAGGTTGTTTCATGCTAAAGTTTCTGTTAACAGGATACAGTGATCACTTCGTTATTATTGCATATGTCCTTTTCACTAGGGGTGCTCTCTGGTCGGGCCAGATGACCTATCTCTAGTAAATGGTCCGGGTGAAACAGGTGCATCAATAAGTGGGGAGTAGATAGGCATGACAGATTACAACGGGGGAGAAAGGTCCGCATTACGTACCCTTTCACTACTTGCAAAGATTTTCCTACGTTTATTTGCAAACAGAGAATACCTCCAAAAAGAACTAATTCCCAAACAGTCAATGTTCGGACAATCAATCAATCAATGAGGAATGAAATAGGTACGACGTGTTAAAGGCTTGCGTTACCTACCCTTCACTATCTGCAAAGGGAGAGAGAATATTCCTATGCTTCCTCGTTTGCAGGCAGAGAAGATCCTTAAGAGAACCAACTTCGAACAATTCAATGCTCGATTCAAACAATCAACAAGGGGTACTGTGAACACAAATGAACGCCGCTTATGTACATACACATTGCTATTTTCAACAGGTTGTTCCTAATGTTTCTATTTTAGCGAGGTCAAAAAGAGATCCCATTAGTGGTCTACTGATTTTGCTCGATTCCTTTTGTTTTTTTACACGATTTTTCGCTATCTGCAAAGACTAAACAGAGTATTGCGACTCTGTGCTTGTTTGTAAATAGAGAATGAACCAAAGAGAACAATCAATCAAATGGAGAGAGAAGCAGGCACGACGGATTACAACGGGGGCAAAGGCCTGCGTTAACTACCCTTCACTATCTGCAAAGAGAGAGTACTCCTAATAGAAATGAGGGGTGGGGGGCAGCATTCAAAGCAGATCAGTGTGCATAAACACGAAAATGTTTTTACTTACCACGTACTTGACATTCGACAGCTTATGATATTTGCTATTAAAAAACCATTGAAATTCACTGAAAAAACCATAGGTTATAGACCATATATAGTTAGGAATTAGCATTTACAAAACCTTGAAAATTCACTGAAAAAACCATAGGTTATAGACCATATATAGTTAGGAATTAGCATTTACAAAACCTTGAAAATTCACTGCAAAAACCATAGGTTAGAGACCATATATCGTTAGGAATTAGCATTTAAAAAAACTTATTTTACTCACACAAAACCATTGAAATTCCATATATAGTTAGTTGCACTAACTATATATCGCGCACCCGCAATCCACTGCTGATGATGTCACATATTACATCATTCATGACATGGTCAGTGACATCACTGATGACATCACTGATGACATCTCAAATGACATCACTGATGACATCACTGATGACAACATCCAGTGACTGTATGTTTCTGTAAAGTTAAAATGTGTCTTACATATTGAAGAATGAGTGGAAGTATAAGTGTCTGGACAAAGGATTTAGTAGGTGCATGACTGAATGTATGAGTGAGTGATTAAATGTGTCTCACTGAGTGCATGGGTTAGTGACTAAAGTGTCTTAATTTGTGCATCATTATGTCTGTTGTTCTGTAAACTGCTGCATGTGTTGATCAGTAGCTATATGATTAACTATATGGGTTACTGATTGATTGTCCAAGTATTTGTATGGGAGACTGAGTGTGTGGCTGGCTGGCTGGGAGGTGTGTGACTCTGTGCAGATCAATGTGTACTTGTATCAATGATTGTATAACAAGGTAAGTATGTGTTAGTATATGTTTGAAAATGTAAGGTGCTCTATGTTTAACTGTATAGACAAGAAAATGGAAGTGTCATTGATTCTTTACAGGACTGACTAGGTGTGTGAGTAACTCCATGGATGAGTGGCAGACTGTGAGTGTCTGTATAGGTGTATGAGTGCATATGATAGTGTTGTAAAGATGAGTGATTGTATGTATGAATGATTGTATGGGTGAATGAGTGAAGGTGTGTGTAGACGTAGGAATCAGTGAGTGCGTATGTAGTAACTAGTATTGGTGTGTCAATGGTTTCAAAAATTATATTCTGTATTTAACACTGGGTGAAACAGAGGTTATATTAAAATGTGAGGAGATGCATTGTATTGTCACATGAATGATATCATCAGTGATGTGGTCATTGATGTCAAATGAGATGTCATCAGTGATGTCATCAGTGATGTCATTTGAGATGTCATCAGTGATGTCATCAGTGATGTCACTCACCATGTCATGAATGATGTAATATGTGACATCATCAGCAGTGGATTGCGGGTGCGCGATATATAGTTAGTGCAACTAACTATATATGGAATTTCAATGGTTTTGTGTGAGTAAAATAAGGTTTTTTAAATGCTAATTCCTAACGATATATGGTCTATAACCTATGGTTTTTTCAGTGAATTTTCAAGGTTTTGTAAATGCTAATTCCTAACTATATATGGTCTATAACCTATGGTTTTTTCAGTGAATTTTCAAGGTTTTGTAAATGCTAATTCCTAACTATATATGGTCTATAACCTATGGTTTTTTCAGTGAATATATATATATACTAGCAGCCCGTCCCGACGTTGTCCGGGAGCAATTAGACTTCAGGGCCCCCGCCCGGCCCGACGTTGTCCGTGGGTCCCCCGGAGCATTCCTCCATATATTGCAGTATTATACCTCTATGTTTACTTTGTACGCTTTTGTAACCTGCACACATCACTTTTTCCTCCTGTAATGCAGTATTATACCTCTGTTTACTTTGTACACTTTTGTAACCTGCACACGTCACTTTTTCCTCCTGTAATGCACCGTTTGGCTCACTTTTGTAATGCACCGTTTGCTTCCTCTTGTATTTTGTTGGCTCACAATTGTCATTTTTGCATCATTTAATGTAACGTTTGCTTTTGTATTTTGCTGCCGCTCACCGCTCCTAAATAAATAAATAAATAACCTACCTGATTCGCCACTCACGGCTCCTCCCCGCCTGTCCGCCGCTCCTCCCTGCCTGTCCTCCGCTCCTCACCGCCTGTCCGCCGCCGCTCACCGCTCCTAAATAAATAAATAAATAACCTACCTGATCCGCCGCTCAGCCGTCCTCCCCGCCTGTCCGCCGCTCCTCACCGCCTGTCCGCCGCTCCTCACCGTCTGTCCACCGCTCCTCACCGCCTGTCCGCCGCTCCTCACCGCTCCTCCCTGCCTGTGCGCCACTCCTGCCCGCGCTCATGTCCACCGGTCCTCTTCGCGCTCCTGTATGCCGCTCCTCCCCGCGCTCCTAGCGTCAGCACGCACTTCGCGGACGGCGCTTCTTCCAAGGGACTACTTTTTTGGGGAGGTACATTTTTTAAATTACGTATATTTATTAAGTTTATATAGCCTATGTCCATCTGCACACCCTGACGATTACAACGATGTATCGGGTGTGTGGATTGGCGCTGTGGTTCCCGAGTTTACCCGCCTCAAAGGTTCAAAGTTCTTCCTTTATAATAATAGTATAGATATATATATATATATATTTTGTAGCAAGTAAATAATAACGCCGCACTCTTCTCGGGTAGATTTTAACACGGTTTATTCCAGCTCTAAAATACTTCCTTCACCTACGCGTTTCGAACACAACTGTTCTTGATCACAGTATTTACAAGTCCGTTTTTAGTTTCAAATATTTATACTCTACATTCCACTTAGAAAATTACGAGGTATTGTGGGTGAGGTAGTTTCAACTTGGCTAAATTAAGCCATTATCGATGTCTTTCAGCAAGCAGTCAGCCAAATTCAATGTTTTTATGGCGATTGCTTAAGCGCCTTATCAATTGTTTGTGCGTGGGCTTTACGGACTGAGTGCCAGTTTACCGTATTTTTTTAGACGCATGGTGTACATTAAAATGTACCCTGCGGATATTGATTTTTAGCTAAGTGCTATTGATAACATTTTGAATTGTGGCTTACTGGTTTGTTAAGGACATAAATACTAATATTCGCGGTTCAAGATAATTAGCAGTTTCAACGAAAAGCATTTGTTACATTCAATTCAATATTATTCTAACACAAATATATATATGACAATTTGAAAGTAATGGAACAAGTGAGCCTGCAAGTCTACACTGTGTCGGCAAAGAGAATATTTCTAGCATATTAGGTTTTATATTGTGCTGTTCGTATATATATATATATTCACTGAAAAAACCATAGGTTATAGACCATATATAGTTAGGAATTTGCATTTACAAAACCTTGAAAATTCACTGAAAAACCCATAGGTTAGAGACCATATATAGTTAGCTGGACATTTTATTGACATAAAACCAATGAAATTCCATATATAGTTAGTTGCACTAACTATATATCGCGCACCCGCAATCCACTGCTGATGATGTCACATATTACATAATTCATGACATGGTCAGTGACATCACTGATGACATCACTGATGACATCTCAAATGACATCACTGATGACATCATTGATGACATCTCAAATGACATCACTGATGACATCATCTAGTGTCTGTGTGTTTTTGTAAAGTTTAAATATGTTTTACATATTGAAGAATGAGTGGATGTATGGAAGACTGAGTGTGTGTGTGGCTGGCTGGGAGGTGTGTGACTGTGCATATCAATGTGTACTTGTATCAGTGATTGTATAAGAGAGTAAGTATGTGTTAGTATGTGTGTGAAAAGTATGGTGTTCTGTGTTTAACTGTATAGATGAGGAAATCGAAGTGTGATTGATTCTTCACAGGACTGACTAGGTGTATGAGTGCATATGATAGTGTTGTAATAATGAGTGACTGTATGTATGAGTGATTGTATGGGTGAATGAGTGAATGTGTGTGTAGACGTAGGAATCAGTGAGTGCGTATGTAGTAACTGGTATTGGTGTGTCATGATGTCATCAGTGATGTCATTTGAGATGTCATCAGTGATGTCATTTGAGATGTCATCAGTGATGTCATCAGTGATGTCACTGAAGTATGGTGTTCTGTGTTTAACTGTATAGATGAGGAAATGGAAGTGTGATTGATTCTTTACAGGACTGACTAGGTGTGTGAGTAACTCCATGGATGAGTGGCAGTGTGTGAGTGTCTGCATAGGTGTATGAGTGCATATGATAGTGTTGTAATAATGAGTGACTGTATGTATGAGTGATTGTATGGGTGAATGAGTGAATGTGTGTGTAGACGTAGGAATCAGTGAGTGCGTATGTAGTAACTGGTATTGGTGTGTCATGATGTCATCAGTGATGTCATTTGAGATGTCATCAGTGATGTCATCAGTGATGTCATTTGAGATGTCATCAGTGATGTCATCAGTGATGTCACTGACCATGTCATGAATGATGTAATATGTGACATCATCAGCAGTGGATTGCGGGTGCGCGATATATAGTTAGTGCAACTAACTATATATGGAATTTCATTGGTTTTATGTCAATAAAATGTCCAGCTAACTATATATGGTCTCTAACCTATGGGTTTTTCAGTGAATTTTCAAGGTTTTGTAAATGCAAATTCCTAACTATATATGGTCTATAACCTATGGTTTTTTCAGTGAATTTCATTGTTTTTTTAAAAGCTAATATCTATAGCTGTAAAATATATTCTTTATTACGTGACGTATCACGTAGCCACGTGAGACGCCTCATGACGCGTCGCATAACCATGACGTATCGGCTCTGCAGCGCAAACAAAACCCGTAACGTAAGCGTGCCGGAGCACGCTTACAGATATATATTTTTTTTTTAACCTTAATTAGACAAAATCCACACGTGCACATATCTTGAGGCCTTGCAAAGGCACATCAAACAAACAGTCCCTACAATTTTGCCAAGTTTGCTGGAAATCTATTCCCTTAATTTTTTTTTTACTGTTTTCTTGGTTTTCCCCTTGTTACGCTTACCGGGACGCTACCCGGTACGCGAACCGGACGCTCCTAAAACACAAGATGGCGGACTCCCATTACGCTGCCGGTTAGCTGCCCGGTTCGCGTACCGGGAAGCGCCTCTACCGCGAAAAATCGCGGGGGACTTTAATATCCCCCTCATCAATCCTAGGGGGTCAGGAGGGGTTTACCTTGCCCCCTTTCCTTCATTTCCCCCTTCTTTTTTCACCACATCTTGTCTCTTGAACCTACCGAGAGACAAGATGGCGGCCGCTCCGGACTGTTTACAATGTTGACAGCTACGCTGCCGGTTAGCTGCCCGGTTAGCTGCCCGGTGAGCTGCCCGGTGAGCTGCCCGGTGAGCTGCCCGGTTCGCGTACCGGGACGCGCCTCTACGGCGTAAAATCACAAAAAAACAATTTTTTTTTATCTTTTGCCCCGCGGAGCACTTTAATATCCCCCTCATCAATCCTAGGGGGTCAGGAGTGGTCTACCTTGCCCCCTTTCCTTCATTTCCCCCTTCGTTTTTCACCACATCTTGTCTCTCGATCGTACCGAGAGACAAGATGGCGGCCGCTCCGGACTGTTTAGAATGTTGACAGACACCGGAGAGCCAATCAGCTTCGCTTCGCGAAGTTCCGTTACGCGTCAGGTACGCGAACCGGGGCGCTAACCGGAGCGCTGTCACAGATATATATATTTTTTTAAACGTTAATTTCTCAAAATCCACTGGAGCACATATATTGAGACATAGCAAAGGCACGTCGGGCAAACCATATCTACAATTTTGCCAAGTTTCATGTAAATCTATTCAGCCGTTCGAGCTAAAAGTGAGTCCAACCGCCCTATGGAAAAATGAATGGGAAAAACGTGTTTTGGGACCCCCCTTTTTTCTCGGCCTCCCCTTGACGAAACCCCCCCCAAATTTTCAGGGGCTGCTCAGAAACAAAATGTGCCATTTTCCTGAAAATTTCAGCCAATTCCGTCCACAAACGCCAAAGTTATTAGACATAGAATTTTCAGAAATCCCATAGAGAAAAAATCCTAACTATATATACCCATTGGCTATCGCCAGTAGGTAATATACATATATAAACATATATAATCTGCATATCTATATAAATATAAATGCATGCATACATATACATATATGCATACATATGCATGTTATTTACATGAAAGTTTTAAAAACACTAATAAAAGCAAAGCTAAAAAGCCACCTCATTACAAACAGAATGGCTTTAACTTAAACGAGGGCGAGATCTATTGCAATTTCAATGCTTGTTTACTTTGGTTCTATCAAGAAGGCATTCAGATGTGTCACACATTTGCCATAAATTCTGAATGTTAGCACTCTAGTTGCTCATTAGATCACTGTAGTAAAGCTAGTGCTCACCAGGGAAGTCTGCTGCTAATCATGGTTTGGAACCATTTTCCCGCATTTTTTATCCCGCAGACTTTCAGTCCGCATACCATTATCCCGCAAGGTCATTGACCTCGCATACCATTATCCCGCATTTTTTCAAAACGCATGTGCATTTATCGCGCATGCCTTTACAAAGAATTACGTTTTAAAGGCATGTATGGTAAATGCATTTGACGAGAGAGGTAAGTGGGTTTGTGTTAATTTTTTCGTGGGTTAGTGATTGTGTAGTGTAGTGTAGTGTTGTGTAGTGTAGTGTTGTGTTAGTGTAGTGTAGAGTTGTGGTGGTTGTTTAGTGTAGGGTCATGCTGGGGGTAGTGTTTTAGGGTTTAGGGTTGTGTTGTAGTGTTTGCGTAGTGTAGGGTCATGCTGGGGGTAGTGTTTTAGGGTTTAGGGTAGTGTTGTAGAGTTTGCGTAGTGTAGGGTCATGCTGGGGGTAGTGTTTTAGGGTTTAGGGTTGTGTTTTAGTATTTGCGTAGTGTAGGGTCATGCTGGGGCTAGTGTTTTAGGGTTTAGGGTAGTGTTGTAGTGTTTGCGTAGTGTAGGATCATGCTGGGCGTAGTGTTTTAGGGTTTAGGGTAGTGTTGTAGTGTTTGCGTAGTGTAGGGTCATGCTGGGGGTAGTGTTTTAGGGTTTTGGGTAGTGTTGTAGTGTTTGCGTAGTGTAGGGTCATGCTGGGGTGTAGTGTTTTAGGGTTTAGGGTAGTGTTGTAGTGTTTGCGTAGTGTAGGGTCATGCTGGGGGTAGTGTTTTAGGGTTTTGGGTAGTGTTGTAGTTTTTGCGTAGTGTAGGGTCATGCTGGGGGTAGTGTTTTAGGGTTTTGGGTAGTGTTGTAGTGTTTGCGTAGTGTAGGGTCATGCTGGGGTGTAGTGTTTTAGGGTTTTGGGTAGTGTTGTAGTGTTTGCGTAGTGTAGGGTCATGCTGGGGTGTAGTGTTTTAGGGTTTTGGGTAGTGTTGTAGTGTTTGCGTAGTGTAGGGTCATGCTGGGGGTAGTGTTTTAGGGTTTTGGGTAGTGTTGTAGTGTTTGCGTAGTGTAGGGTCATGCTGGGGGTAGTGTTTTAGGGTTTTGGGTAGTGTTGTAGTGTTTGCGTAGTGTAGGGTCATGCTGGGGGGTAGTGTTTTAGGGTTTTGGGTAGTGTTGTAGTGTTTGCGTAGTGTAGGGTCATGCTGGGGGTAGTGTTTTAGGGTTTTGGGTAGTGGTGTAGTGTTTGCGTAGTGTAGGGTCATGCTGGGGGTAGTGTTTTAGGGTTTAGGGTAGTGTTGTAGTGTTTGCGTAGTGTAGGGTCATGCTGGGGGTAGTGTTTTAGGGTTTAGGGTAGTGTTGTAGTGTTTGCGTAGTGTAGGGTCATGCTGGGGGTAGTGTTTTAGGGTTTAGGGTAGTGTTGTAGTGTTTGCGTAGTGTAGGGTCATGCTGGGGGTAGTGTTTTAGGGTTTAGGGTAGTGTTGTAGTGTTTGCGTAGTGTAGGGTCATGCTGGGGTGTAGTGTTTTAGGGTTTTGGGTAGTGTTGTAGTGTTTGCGTAGTGTAGGCTCATGCTGGGGGTAGTGTTTTAGGGTTTAGGGTAGTGTTGTAGTGTTTGCGTAGTGTAGGGTCATGCTGGGGTGTAGTGTTTTAGGGTTTTGGGTAGTGTTGTAGTGTTTGCGTAGTGTAGGGTCATGCTGGGGGTAGTGTTTTAGGGTTTAGGGTAGTGTTGTAGTGTTTGCGTAGTGTAGGGTCATGCTGGGGGTAGTGTTTTAGGGTTTAGGGTTGTGTTGTAGTGTTTGCGTAGTGTAGGGTCATGCTGGGGGTAGTGTTTTAGGGTTTAGGGTTGTGTTGTAGTGTTTGTGTAGTGTAGGGTCATGCTGGGGGTAGTGTTTTAGGGTTTAGGGTAGTGTTGTAGTGTTTGCGTAGTGTAGGGTCATGCTGGGGTGTAGTGTTTTAGGGTTTTGGGTAGTGTTGTAGTGTTTGCGTAGTGTAGGGTCATGCTGGGGGTAGTGTTTTAGGGTTTAGGGTAGTGTTGTAGTGTTTGTGTAGTGTAGGGTCATGCTGGGGGTAGTGTTTTAGGGATTAGGGTAGTGTTGTACTGTTTGTGTAGTGTAGGGTCATGCTGGGGGTAGTGTTTTAGGGTTTAGTGTAGTTTAGTTGTTTAGTGTATGCTAAAGGCATATTCGTTCTAAAAGTTTTCGTTATTTTAATTTGCGGCCTAATAGTACATGCAGGATTTTTTTTGCGGACTGATGGTATGCGGGATTTCGTCATATATTCGCTAATCATACTTTCTATGGCAAAATGAACCCCCTCATTTTGTTCCTTTTTAAATTATATGTTTTAAGAGTTACCACTTTATTCCAATCAAGATGGCTTCAGGTGTGCCATACCTTTGTAATAAGTAGGACTGTTAGCACTCTAGTTGTTCTTTAGAACACTCTGGGACATTCTGTCATTGGGCTATAGTTGGGCTACATCTGGCTGATATTTGGGCTACATTTGTTTTTTTTGTCTCTGGTGGCCATCTTTGGGCTACATTGGGCTACATTGGGCTACATTGGGCTACATTTGGGCTCCAACATATATATAGCCCAATGTAGCCCAATATATATTTTTCAAAGTTAATTTTTGTAAAAACCACTGGAGCCTATATCTTGAGACATAGCAAAGGCACATCGGGCTACCAGTCCCTACAATTTTGCCAAGTTTGGTGTAAATCCATTCAGCCGTTCAGGCTAAAAGTGAGGCCAACCGCCCTATGGAAAATTGCATGGGAAAAACACGTTTTGGGACCCCCCTTTTTTCTCGGCCCCCCCTTGACGAAACCCCCCCAAATTTTCAGGGGCTGCTCAGAAACAAAATGTTCCATTTTCCTGAAAATTTCAGCCAATTCTGTCCTCAAACGCCAAAGTTATTCGACATAGAATTTTCAAAAATCCCATAGGAAAAAAATCCTAACTATATATACCTACTGGCTATCGCCAGTAGGTAATATATATATATATATATATATATATATATATATATATATATATATATATAGTTATAATCACTGTCAATTAGATTTGCTTTCATGATAATTTCATATATATCGAATATTGTATATGAGAGCAGATTTGATTTTATACAGTTTCTCATCGTTATCTCTCATTGGGTATTTGTGACAAAATGGACATCATTCATACTGTTTTACTGATGTGATTGTTCATATTGAAAATTATTTACAGGTGTACATACAGTTCTTCGTCTCCATTCAGTCCATTCGGGACTTTGGTCTTAAATCTGATTATAAGCTTTGACTCTAAGCGTCTTAGTTTTTGCAGACGATTTCCTCCCCTTTCATGTTCTGGCACCATTGCAATCCCTGAGTATTTCATATCTGGCTCGTGGGGTAAGAGAAAAAACTTTATTCAGCCCCCGGCTGGTATTGTTAAAAGGAGTGCAGAGAGAGGTTCGTGAGTGTATGATTAAGTACACCAACCTCGTTTGTGCGTCGTCTACATGGACATGTTTCAGAGGGCGAAGCCTCCTTCTTCAGGACGGGGTTTTTGCACATATACCCACCTTACTCACATGTATAAATATGTAAAAGTGTATTATACAAAAAATGAAAATGTGAACTATAGGTGTAATTTACCTAGTAGCTGAGTTTCTGTAGTCTTTCTGCCCAATTGGCAAGTGAAGAAGACCTGGAGGGAGAAAATACAAATTAGTTCCTCCTCGTTATGGATGTCTTCCAAATAGGGGTGACCTAATGAAAAAGTGCATGGTTGCTAATTATCATGAACACATTATGTGATTTGTCATGCAACCTGTTAAAAAAAAGGGGGACATAGACTAGACATAGACAAACATAGAACATATAGTGCACACATGATTGTGTGTAGTTCAGCCCTACTGCTGGTATCATAAGAGAAAAAGTCTTACTTAGTACTTAGCAGCGTTGGAGGGTGGAGGTCAGAATACGTCCAGATTACCGTGAGTCAGGTTGGGGTAACACCCGAGTTGGTAAGGATCAATTGATCGATTTCAGGCAAAGCATGGGTCCTAAACAACCCTCTCTCATGATTACAGGTCAATCCACTGTGCTCGATGGAACCACCCCCTTAATACGCAAAAAGCTCATGAGGCATTCGACTCTTGTGTACTAAGTAAGACTTTTTCTCTTATGATACCAGCAGTAGGGCTGAACTACACACAATCATGTGTGCACTATATGTTCTATGTGTGTCTATGTCTAGTCTATGTCCCCCTTTTTTTTTACAGGTTGCATGACAAATCACATAATGTGTTCATGATAATTAGCAACCATGCACTTTTTCATTAGGTCACCCCTATTTGGAAGACATCCATAACGAGGAGGAACTAATTTGTATTTTCTCCCTCCAGGTCTTCTTCACTTGCCAATTGAGCAGAAAGACTACAGAAACTCAGCTACTAGGTACATTACACCTATAGTTCACATTTTCATTTTTTGTATAATACACTTTTACATATTTATACATGTGAGTAAGGTGGGTATATGTGCAAAAACCCCGTCCTGAAGAAGGAGGCTTCGCCCTCCGAAACATGTCCATGTAGACGACGCACAAACGAGGTTGGTGTACTTAAATATACACTCACAAACCTCTCTCTGCACTCCTTTTAACAATACCAGCTGGGGGCTGAATAAAGTTTTTTCTCTTACCCCACGAGCCAGGTATTTTTTAACCCTCACTCACTTTAAACTCACCACTCACATACGTCCTTTACCCCACACACACACCACACATAGTCCACCAAAAGTGCTCCCACGTAGTCGTCGGTCGCAGCACGCCGCATCCCGTAGAGGGATGCGAAGACCCCGATGATGAAGCATGACACCAAGGGGCCTGTTGGTGTGTGAGGGGTATTTAAACAACACTGAGTGCTCCCCATCATTATAGGGACCATCTCAAACTGCCCCAGTGGATTCCACTCTGTTTTTGTACTTTATCTGGGGAGACTGAATCCACTCGTTTTCTCTCCCTCCCTCCTTTTGTTAGAAATATTTCATATTTGGCCATGTTTTGTTCATGTGTGTCATCATGTGTTTAGCTATAGCATAGGTTTGATCTTTGTTTTGTATAGCTCTGATGTGTTCTAACATCCGTTTTTTAAGAGCACAAATGGTTGATCCTATGTAGCGTTTGCCACAGTCACATTCCAACAAATAAACAACATAATGTGATTCACAGGTGATCTTAGTTTTGATTTCAAAGACTTGTCCTTTGGGATCTTGTAAAGATTTTTAAATTTCTTCCAACCTTACATGCTTTGCATGACATGCATTTAGTAAATCCTTTTTGTCTTTTTTGTAGCCAAGTTTCCTCTTTTTTATCAATAAAGTGGCTGTTGACTAGGGTGTCTCCAAGGGATGGAGCTTTTCTATACGAAATTAAAGGTGCATCGCCAAACATTTTGCCAATGTCCGGATCCTTTTTCAGCACACTCCAATATTTCGTCACAATTTTCCTTATTTGTACACTCTCTTTGGAGTATGTAAGGATGAGACGTGGTTTATCCTCTACTTTTTTCACTTTTTCTTTGTTATTATCAATTAGAGTTTCTGTTCTTGTCTTTCTTCTTGCTCTTTGTTCTCCTCGATTTATAGTTTGTAATTTGTATCCTCTTTTAATGAAGCGTTGTTTGGTTTCTTCAAATTTGTTTTCCATTTCCATGGATTCTGAACAATTACGCTTCATTCGTAGGAATTCTCCATACGGTACATTTTGCTTTAAAGAGACAGGGTGGAAACTAGTTCCATGAAGGATACTGTTAGTGGATGTCTTTTTTCGAAACAAAGTTGTATGTATCTTGTCATTTTTTATGTATATTTTGGTATCCAGAAAGTCTATTTCCTTATCCTGAATGTTAAACGTGAATTGCAGGCCCACTTCATTGTTATTCAGTATAGCAATATAGTGGAGTAATTGTTGTGTTGAGCCTTTCCACAATAAAAACAGATTGTCAATAAATCTTAACCATAACACCACATTGCTGGTGTATGGATCGTTTTCTTCTCTCCAAGCTATGTGTTTCTCCCACCATCCCATGGTGAGATTAGCATAGCTTGGAGAGAAGGAAACTCCCATAGCAGTTCCACGTTTCTGTGAATAGACCATGTTGTTAAAGAGGAACACATTGTTTGTTAAACATATTCTAATCATTTCTAGAATCATGTTTGTGTGGTTCAGTTCCCCTATCGGACGTTGTTTTAGAAAGTATGCGACTGCTTGTAAGCCAAGTTCATGGTCGATTGACGTATAAAGCGACACCACATCGATTGTTGCTAGTAGATATGTGGGTTTCCATTCTGTTTCCATAAGGATGCGGAGAAAGTCTCCAGTGTTATTTATGAAAGAGTTCAATGTTGGTACAATTGGTGCTAAGAAGAAGTCTACATACAAGGCTATGTTCTCGTATAGTGAACCGCAACTAGAGATTATCGGGCGTGCTGGAGGCTTGTACAAGGTTTTATGAACTTTCGGCAGAAAGTAGATCGTTGGTGTAGTCGGGTTTTGGACCATCAAAAAGTTTTTTTCCTCTTGATTGAGCAGACCTTGTTCATGCCATTGTGTTATTCATTGGTGTATTTGTATTGTCATCTCCAACATAGGGTTGCCTTTTAGTTTTATGTAATTGTTTGAATCATTTAGTTGACGGTTTGCTTCTTCTATATAGTCTTGTTTGTTAAGGATCACGATGTTTCCACCCTTATCGGCCGGCTTGATTTCAATTAGGTTTTCTTTTAAAGATTTAAGTGCTTGGCGTTCTATCCAGGACAAATTTTCCTTTTTGTTGGTATTATTATTTTTCATATTGTCAAGGTCCGCATATATCAAATCTTGAAATGCATCAATTCGATTGCTTGGATGTAATACTGGACAAAATTGTAATTGATTTTTGAAAGTTGTTTTGGGATGTATATTGTGTGGGACTTCCATGTCCCTAAGTAGTTGTGTGTCCGTTATTTCAAGTTCGTCCTCATCATGTACTAGTTCGTACGCTGTTTTCAAGCTCGGTATTTCCGAAATTGTATATCCTTTTTGTGAGATAATATCACTTCTCACTGGTTCTTCAACAGTTCGCATCAGTGTTTTAGCAAAAAAAAATTGTAACTTTAATTTACGAATATACTTGTATATGTCAAATTTGGTTTCCACCCCATCATGATGTTAACCGCTAATAGAGAACTTCTAGTGGAACGGACGTACCTTTTCAACAACAGAAAAGAGTCACACCTGCTTTTCACCCGGTCGAGCGCCGACGCGGAGATGCCGGAGGGCATCCAGCGGAACGGGAGTCTCCTGGGTAAGTAAACAATTAAGCACGCAGTGTGACTGAATGTTGTTAGCTAACGGTACTGCAGCGAATGCTATTCATGTAGCTTTGACAACAAAGCTACGATAGAATCTTTGACGAAACAAGTCACAGCATTATCTCGGATTTCCTTCCAGCTCGACGTGGCAGTGTGCCCACAAAATAAAAATCTTCCTACGCTTCAGTAACAAGTCATATCAATCAAATGAAGCAGTTAATTAACACAAAAGAAAAGCAAAACTGAACACGCAAATTAGTGTTCCGTCTGACTCAAAGAATCAAAAACAGAAAATGGAAAGGAGAGCCGCAAAGCGCATTGAGAAAGCAGAAAGCTTATTCTCCAAATCTCAGATAGCTTCAGTAACAACAGTCCCGAAAGCAACAACCTCGACAAACATACAGAGCACTTTGAAACAACTATTTCAACAACTGGAAAAATTATTGCGCAAAGAGATCTCACGTGCATGGGAGATAATTACTCTAGAAAAATACCTTGAATTAGGATTAGTACCGAGGGGACCTCGTATTTTTACTTTGCCGAACCACCCCGACACCAGCGCGGAGATGCTGGAGGAATAGGGGCGGAACAATATGGACTGTTCACGGACAATGATATTAATTATAGTAAAATATGCGAAGAAAAGTGTAGAGGAACTGCATACAAAGATAGAGGATATGGAACAACAAATCAAGGCCTCACAAGAGGGAGATGAGGAAGCAAAAAAAGTAAGCGCGATAACGGAAAATAACTTGGACAAACATGAAAATGAAATAGAGGAGAGAAAACAACGGAAATTCAGAAGGGATGAGTTTGATTATGCAAATGGGGCTATCTTTACATTTGCAAAAAGATTAGACGCCTTGAAACAACAAGGCACTGCCAAACAACTTAAAGCGAAAGGAACACTACCAGGAGCCAGCAAAACAGAATCTGATGCTAGTGAAGGAGAACAGAGAACACAAGCGGGGAAAACATCAGCATCAAAAAGGTTTTCTTTTTTAGAGGAAATGGAACTGCTATATCTGGATCAACAGACCCCAAAGCCCAGAGGGAGAGGTCGGGCAGAGGAAGACCTGGTGGTCGGGGTTGATGTCAATATACAAACTTAAACCCAAGCGCAAAACCAGAAGAGCAAAGCACTCCAAGATATCCACTGCGCAATCGGACTCTAACAAGAAAATGATCAATGAACAACTAAATGACCCAGTACCAAATCTGATAATCAATTTATCCAACTACACGCTATCAGAAACAGAACAAAGATTGTTGAATAAAGGTCTTACCTTCAGCCCCGAAAAACATCATGATGGAGTGGAAACCAAAATTGACATATACAGGTATATTCGTAAATCAAAGTTACAAAAAAATTTTGCTCAAATTTTTTTTGCTAAAACACCGATGCGAACTGTTGAAGAACCAGTGAGAAGTGATATTATCTCACAAAAAGGATATACCATTTCGGAAATACCGAGCTTGAAAACAGCGTACGAGCTAGTACATGATGAGGACGAACTTGAAATAACGGACACACAACTACTTAGGGACATGGAAGTCCCACACAATATACATCCTTTTTGCCTAGTGTTTAGCTGGTTTTCGACTTAGTTGGCCTGGGATCCTGCTAATCAGGGCCCCAGGCTATCTGTTCTCTCTGTAAAATGGACTCCATGTACTTTAAGTACATACCTAATTGGGATAGGGTCACCTTTGTGAGCCCCTGTATAGTGTACCATAGGCACCCAGGGCATAGGTGCAACCAAGGCCTACCAGGGGCTGCAGCAGGTATTATGCCACCCCTGGATGGCCATCCAAACTGACACAACTGGCTGATCAGTCAGCTGGGGCAAGGTTGTGTAATCACCCCTTGCTTAGGTATAGTATTCCTATACCTACCACTATATATAGACACATATATAGCTATAAGTCACTCCTATGGCAGGCCTTAACAATCCTGGAGGCAAAGTGCTTGGTTTTATGTGAGATGGTGCTCTAGCATGAGCTGAGCCTGTCTGCAGCTTTCGGAACCATGTCCTTATAGCTGTTCTATGATATAGCCATACCATATACTCTTAAGTGCATTATAATCCTCGCTGTTAATGCTAACTTTGGTTTGGCTTCATCAAAACATGTTGTGTAAGGTGTCATACGCTTTGGAATTCTACCACCCCCCCGCCAGTTCTGGCGGTGGGGGTAGCATTCCACCCTTCTAGAGGGAGAAGACATGTAGTTGTAGCTTTACCCAATTAAAGGTAAACAGAGCCTCAGCATCACAAAATGGATGCTGCTGCCACAGACACGAGTCTGACCTCCTGCTGCTGGACGAAACTCCGGCAGGGGAGGCCTGGACAATAGGTTTCCTGCCTTGGGAGGTGCAAGCACCTCCCCCCCAGACAGGCTTTAGTGTATTGGGACAGGGTGGGTTGAATGAAATGAGACACTGCCTGGGGCACACAAGGTGCTCCATGCATAGCCCGGTTCAAGCCAGTTGCTGGGGCCCTCCAGCCCTAGCTCTGGCACAAAACTGGACAAAGGGAAAGGGGTGTAACCACCCCCTTCCCAGGTTCCACCCATAGGAAGGACATAGCAGGTAATCCAGCCCCTTAGATTGGTATAAAGCTAGGAGCTGAGTCTATAGACTTTATATTATCCTGAACTGAAACTCTGAAACGAAACTCTGGACCTGAAGCTCAGCCCTCCCCACTCCACGAGTGCCGCGTGGGGCCTGTGCCTGCATTTCTCCTCAACTTGTCCTCGCAGTTGCTAGCCCGTTGGCTAGTGGCCCTCCTGAAGACATCCTTTTGAATCAACACCACTTGCCTGGTTGCTCTGGGCTTGCTCCTGCTTTCCAGCAAAGGGGAAGCTCCCCAGACCTTGCTGGTCTGAACAGAAGCCGATCTTCCCTTCATGCGTGGGTTGCCTTTGCCAAGGCTTGTCGACTCCGATCCGGAAGCCGACATGGCCAACAGCGAGATCCTTTATAGGACAGTTCGTATTCAGCTCCAGGTCATCTTTGACACCTCCTAGTCCACGTGGCTGCAGAGTCAAGCTTCACCTCATCACCTGATTGCATCTCGACATCGCCTGGTTCCTTCCTGGTTCCTTCCTGGTCACTGGCTAGTGACCCAGACTCTGTCCCCTCTGCTTTCAGGTTCTTCACTTCTCCGATCCACCCTTGGATCCACCCGGACATCTTCCTCCTGGTCGCCTGCAGCATCTTCTTGCAGCTCTCCATAGGATTCGACAACGAAACCCGACACAAAAGAACACCTATGCACCCGGCTTCCCTGGGTGAGGTAACTCGAGTACTCCGGTGCTCCCGTGGGTAACAACTATCCAAGTGTCCTAGTTTAACTGGGTTTTCCCGTAGTTCACCCGGAAGTGTCCGAAATCAACTACTTTGTGAACTTTACGTTCCCATTGAAAGTCTTTGGTAACCCGCGTGTGTGTTTAGACACTGCACACGCATCCTGTTGGTCTCCTACTTCCAGTCCTCTGGTTGATCAGTGTAGCTCCAGCGATTTCCTAGGCCCTAGGACTACTCACCTTTCCTGAAGTGGTTTTTACACCACTTCTTTAGTATATGGTTCGTGAGGCCCCTAGGGCAGAATTGTATTTGTGCAGCTTATAGTATGCTTATTGAGTAACTTGTGCTGTATCTCGAACTCTGACCTCATAAAGAGTGCAGAGGGGCTGTGTTAGTAATAAATACATATATATTTGATAGATACCTGGTGTGGTGTCCTTTCATTTGGTATTCAAGGGATTATTATTGGCAAAACAATTGGCTTCACATGCTCTCTGAAGTGTTAGCCTAAGACTGCTTTGTCCATGCTACCACTAGGATAGCTGGTTTATAAGGTTGACTTTACAGCCATCACCATAAGGGTTGTTTGGACTGGTGAAAGGTGCTCACTAGAATAGTGAACATCATATACCAGGCCAACTTCTCATACTTCGATGTTCCATTTCAACTGGAAGATGGAAGACATCTCCCATGTGGTCAAAGAGTGACCACCCTGTTCAAACAGGCACCAACAGCAACTTTGCCGGTCAGCATTTTCGAAGCTCCCGCCAGATCCCGAAGAATCTGCGACACAGGACACGGACTTCCAGACATCTCTGACCCGGACCCGCATCCACAGCAAAGCTGAGACACGTGGCGGACACAAGAGATGTGGGACCGGAACTTCTGGACATCCTGCATTTTGCTAACTGCATCGACTCCCGAGGTACCCTCACAGTTGTGCATTGGCATACGAGAAGCCCCAGCCCCGAGCACCATTTGCACCAAAGCACAGGCCCCCACACAGACCCCCGCTTTTGCATTTGAGCTTGACGCGTCTTCCTGGTTCCTTGCCCATTGGCTAGTGAGTCCCCTGAAGACTTTTCTTTACAACACATTTGCTTTCCGGGTTGCTCCAGGCTTGCTCCAGCTTCCCTTCAAAGGAGCAGCGCCACAGACCTTGCTGGTCTGCAACAGAGCCAATCTCGTCATCCTGCGTGGGTTGCGGTTGCCAAGGCTTTTAGGGCCCAATCCGGATACCGACACCGCAGTCAACTAGATCCTTCGTGGGACAGCTCCTGGTCATCGTCAATGCCTCCTGGACCTCGTGGCTGAAGAGACAAGCTCGACTTCACCTGGTACCTTCCTGGTCACTAGCTAGTGACCCAGACTCTGTCCCCTCTGCTTTCAGGTTCTTCAGATCTTTGATCCACCCTTGGATCCACCCGGACACTTTTCCTCTGGTCGCCTGCAGCACTTCTTTGCAGCTCTCCATTGAAAACGATGACGAAACCAGACACGAAAAGGCACCTATGCACCCGGGTTCCCTGGGTGAGGTAACACGAGTACTCCGGTGCTCCCATGGGTCTTGACTCTCGAAGTGTCCTATTTTAAAAGGGTTCCATCCAAGTCCATCCGGAAGTGTCCTTAAATTGTACTTTTGTAACTTCTTTGTTTCCCATAGAAAATCAATGGTAACTAGAGGCTGTGTTTAGACACTGCACATGTCTCCTGTGGGCCTCCTACTTCCTAACCCATGGTTGTTTAGAGTAGCCCCAGTGATTCCACAGGCCCCAGGCCTGCTTTCTATTCCACACATGGTTCTTATACCACTATTTTAGTATATGGTTTGTGAGGCCCCAAGGGCATAACTGTATTTGTGCAACTTATCGTATGCTAATTGAGATTCTTGTATTGTACTTTGATCTCGGACCTCATAAAGACTGCAGAGGGGTTGTGTTTAGATTAAATACATATATATTTGATATATACCTTGTGTGGTGTCCTTTCATTTGGTACTCAAAGGATTATCATTGGTAAAACAACTTTCTTCACATGTTCTCTGTAGTCTTAGCCTGATGACTGCTGGTCCATGCTACCACTAGGGTAGCTTTCTATAAGGTTGACTTTACAACCACCTTCAATAAGGGTCGATTAGTCTGGTGCAAGGTGCCCACTAGAACTAGTGGACATCATATGCCAGGCTGACTTCTCACATTGGTGTGCAGTGGATGGTTTAAGAACTTGCATTGTTTTACCAAATAATCTTGAGAATATCATTTGAAAACCATCAAGGTACCTGTAGGTACATATAAATCAAGTTCTTAAAATACATAAGTTCTACTGAACTTAGCAGTTGTAGGTGGTAAGGGCTTAGCACACCCTGACTACAACTCCTAGAGAGGTTCTAGTAGGAAACACGTAGTGTAGGTAGGTGCACACACCACACCTCACTAGAAATGTCCTTGAAGGCAGGGCCTAGTGTGCCTCTGTCAGAAGACAGCCCAAGGCTGCCTTCTAAGTATGACACATTCACTTTTCAAGAATTGAGAAGCTTGTATGCTGTCAGAAAGTTGAGACAAGGACAGAGTCCATCCTTCCAGCACCTGGTAGATATCTTAGTGTTAGATGACTTAGAAAAAGCATCAGACCCAGATAGCCAGGGTAGCAAAGAGGGGAGCCATCCTTCATCAGAAGAGAATCCTAATGGGGGTCCCTAGCAGGAGGATGATGATGATGAGGATGTTGGACAGGAAGAGATTAATGACCCTGACCTCGACAATTTAGGACTACCTGAGGGTAGAGGAGACCTAGTAGGGCCTCCCTCTATCCCTCCACGTAGGCCTAAAGAGGTAGTTAGGAGACCCAGATACCTCTCATGTGGATCTGAACATTCTGATTCCTCACTAGAGTCCAATGCCTCAGCTCAGAGGAGGATGACTTCCCCTCAGAGAAGAGAGCATAAAGCTAGAATGAGAGAGGTCAAGCTTAGAATCAAGAGGCAAGAAATTGCCCTTGCAAAAGAGACTCTAGCTCTTGAAAGAGAGAAGAAATTGTGTGGGCTAGAGCCCACTGGTGGCAACATAGTACCTAGAGATAGGGAAAGGTCTCATGACCATAGAAACCTGAAGAAAAGTGTCCCTCCCTATCAGATTGGAGATGACATTCAGTCAGTGAGCAGCAATGTTGTGGCTCTCCTTTGCAGACAAAGGCAGAGATAGGCTCCTCACTGTTAGAGAGGAGGATGATGACAATTAAACTGTCCTGAAGAATGCTCTGATAAATGGGTTTGGCCTAACCACTGAACAGTACAGGTTGCTGTTCAGAGATACCCAGAAGACACAGCCTCAGGACTGGACTGACTTTGTAGATTGTGCTACTAAGGCTCTGGAAGGCAGGTTACTGGGCAGTAAAGTAAGTGACTATACAGGATTGTATAACCTTATTATGAGAGAACAGATTCTTAACAACTGTCAAAACCAGTTATTGTATCAGCACTTGGTTGACTCTGATTTGACCTCCCCCCAAGAATTGGGTAAGAAGGCAGACAAATGGGTCAGAACCAGGGTGAAGCAGAAGGTACAGAACCAAGATGGTGATCGGAAGAAGCAAGACCAAATGGGTGGGGAGAAAGCAAAAGACCTGAAGTCTTCTCAAGGTCCCCCAAAAGCTTCTACTGGTTGGGGTTCCCAACAATCCAAAAAGAAAGAAGGTCCTAAGAAACCTTGGTGCAAGATTTGTAAAGTAAATACTCACTGGACCAGTGATTGTGCCAAGAAGGAAACAGCTCCAGCCACCATTGCAACTGTTCCCCCTAGTTCAGCTCCAAGTGGAGGTTCTCAGCAGAAGGGTGTGGTAGGGTTAACCCTAGGAACTGAGATGGATTCTGGCCTAGTCAGAATACCAACTCAAGCTGTCCTGATCTGTAATGGGGACATAGCCATGTCTTCTACTGTGAGTCCCACTAACTTGGGCAAGTACAGACAGACTCCTTTAATTAATGATAAAGCGGCTCAGGCCTACAGGGACACATGTGCTAGTGTCACAATGGTGACACCCAGCTTTGTGAACCCTGGACAGGTCATACTAGGTGAGAATTTTCTAGTGACCAATGCTAGCAATGCTACTACCACACATAGTATGGCAGTTGTCAATTTCTCCTGGGGAGGGATAACTGGCCTGAAGAAGGTTGTTGTTAGCTTAGATTTCCCTGTAGAATGTTTGCTTGGCAATGACCTGGAGACTTCAGCAGGTCTGAAGTGGAGTATAGGACCCATGCAGAAATGTTAGGAATCTCAGCACATGTCCTTGCTGTGACTAGGTCACACGTCACACGTCAGAAATTGCAATACTGTACAGGCACTGGATCCTGAATAATGGACCAGTTTCCTACCAGGAGTAGAAGCAGTAGGGTAAGGCAGTGCCTTCCCCCTTGCCTCAGGATGAGGATCAGCCTTCTGAGGAAGCTGATTGTGAGACCCAAGAAGGAAATGTCCTAGAAGAGCTTGAACTTGATCAGGTTGAGTTTCTTGGGACAGGGGGACCTTCAAGGGTAGATCTGAGGCAGGCGCAGGTGGACTGCCCTTCTCTTGAACCCCCCAGACAGCAAGCTGCTGCTGAGGCTGCAGGGAATGCAAGTGGTACCCATAAGACTTATTGGGATGAAGGGCTCCTGTATTCCCACCCCCCTCTAACTAACTACGCAGAACACACCTCTTCTCTTATTCTAACTCCCCCCCTCACAACAGGACCACCCCCAATACCATTTCCCTGCCCACTCTCAGCCCCCATTATCCTTCCTGCACCCCCAGCTCCACTAACATACACCCACCCTCCACTCTGATCTCTAACATACACCCATCCTCCACTTTGATCTCTCCGCCCACCAACAACGCCCACACTTACGACCACACTCATACTCATACCACCAACGTCCTACCCACCTCATCCTCACCCAACACGCCCATACACTCTCCCCCTCCTAATACCATCTCGTACACTAACATAACGGAGTCCTACACCAACACCAGCCCACTACACCGCCTGCACGACAACTCCTTGGTCAGTCAGCCACCATCGACCTCCACCCCCACCTCCATCGCCCACCCCACATTGGACTTGATTATGGCCACCCTCATCCAGATTAAAGGAGACATACACAGCATCAAAGATCTACTCTCCACACACCCTGTACATCCCTCACTCACCTCCACCTCCTCCCCAAAGATGTCCCCTACCCTACCGGTTGACACTATCACTCAGCACTCCACACACCGGACCTCAATGCCTGCTCGTAATCGCTACAACCGCCCCCGTCGCCCCTGCAAGCCTTCACCCACCTCCACCTCCCCGCCCAATGAGTCCCGCACCTCTTCGGGTAACCCTCTCACCCGACACTCCCCACACTGGACCTCAGTCCCTGCCAGCAATCGCAACAACCGCCCCCGTCGCCCCTGCAACGCTCTTTCGGACCTCGACACACTCACTCTCCTACGTGAGTATGACCCAAGCCCCCAAAATAACACATCCACCACTCATCTCACCATTCCTACGATACACTCAAATGCCCTTAGACCCCTCTCACTAAACAGCAGAACCTCCAACCCCAAGAACCTTAGAAAAGTCCCTCTCTCTCTTGAACCCTCTCTTGAACCCTCCACCGCTCCCAACACACCCCGTCTCAAATGCGCTCTCCTTAACTGCAGATCGGCCTCGAAACATTCCGCCACCATCGCTGATCTCCTCTTATCGCTGGACCTTGACCTAATCATACTGACTGAAACATGGCTAACGGGAACCTCCTCACCTATAATGGACATTCTGGTTCCACCTAATTACCACATAATTAGACTTGACAGGCCAGGCAAAATAGGTGGAGGAATTGCATGCATCCACAGGAACAACCTCTCGGTTCTGAAAGGCAAGTCCACCCCTATAACACCCCTAACATCCTTTGAATACATTTGCCTAGGCATTATCAGTGGGGACAAACCGATATGCTCTCTACACTGCATTTACCACCCACCCAGAGACAACATTACCTTTTCTCAACAAATCATGGATATGATCTCAACAAATTCCGGACGGCAGCTCACCCAAATATACCTTGGCGACTTCAACCTCCACTGGAACGATCACAATGACGCGATGGTAAATAGTCTTAAAAGTTTCCTCAATGCCCTTGACCTCATCCAAATATGCAACAGCCCGACCCACAAGAAAGGCTCCACCCTCGACCTTATCATCTCCAAAGAGGACTCTATCCAACTAGAGTCTATCCAACCTTGTGACTGGTCAGATCACCACACTGTCACATTCTTCATCAATGTAAAAGTGAAATCCAACCCGGCTCAATCCGCTAAACCCAAAGTCTGGAAAAGAGACCTGAAAAAGCTCAACCCAAGCTCTCTGTCTCCTAACAGCTGCAATCTCCTAGTACCACCGCCCGGCGTTGAGGACGTTCAAACATTGACTGACCACTACCTCAATGCTATGTCCACAATAATAAATGAGCCGGCACCTATGCAGTTAAAAATAGTCTCAACTAAAATGTCCAACCCATGGTATAACGGAAGTCTCAATGAGGATAGACGAGACATGCGAATGGCAGAACGCACCTGGAGATCAGCTCCCTCTGCACTGCACCTAAAAACTCTGAAGAAAAAGAGAAACGCCTATTTCAGGAAAATAAAACGCTCAAAACTAGACTTCTTCAGCCTCCAGCTGGACCAAGCAAAAAACCGTCCGAGAAAACTGTTTGAGCTAATCAAAACACAATCCAAGGAACAACCCCAACCACTCAGCACTGTACGCGAAGCTCCCTCCTGTGAAGAATTCTCCGCTTTCTTTACCCAAAAAACTGATAACATAAAGAGCGATCTCCTCGCGGACGCAAGCCTCTATTCCAAACCACACTGCATAGCACCCACTGAACCAAAAAACAATGCTACATGGTCATCCTTTGGCACATACTCTGAAGAGGAAATTGGCAAACTGCTCAGCACCTTGAAACCATCCAATCACCTAACAGATCCCCCTCCTGCTAACGCTGTAAAAGACTTTGCCCTTTGCTTCTCCCACTCTGGACCAGAATTATTAACGGCTCACTTCAACAAGGAACCATACCCGACTCCCTCAAAGTTGGACAAGTCACACCCTTACTAAAGAAACCTACAGCAGACCCCTCTGATCTGAACAATTATCGACCCATCACTAATATCCCCACTCTCACCAAACTGCTGGAAAAATGCGTACAACTACAATTGACTAAACACATTGAACAATTTGATCTCCTCAATCCTCATCAATCAGGTTTCCGAGCAGGACACAGTACAGAAACTGCTATGATGCTGAAATTTATTTTATTGTTGCATCAAAGTATACAGGTACAGTGTAATTGATCTGCTGACATGGCCTCAACATTCAGCCACGAACAGCCAGGCGTGCAACGTTTTTTAGTAACTATATAACTGGTGCCAACATACATTTTCTTGAATGATCAATGTAGATCGTACAAACATGTCCGCAGGTCGGGAAACAGTGAATCTTTATCGCCAATGGGGCGGTGGATAATAGCAGGTATATAGGATCCCACCTTGAGAGCGTTGGATCAAGGTCTGCACTGTCCATACAGTGGTGGCACCTGATAACGAGGGGGACAAAAACCGTGGGTGGGAAGCATATGGGCGCTAGCAGGGTCTAGGCAAGGGGATACTGGCGACGGGCGTCAGGGGGGGGGCCTCGGAGCTAGTTGGTCTGCGCACCATGAGAGGGGGAGGGAGGGGGATAAGAGGGGTGAGCAGGGGGTGAGTACCCCCGGGGATGCAGGCATCGAGGTGGGTGGCATGGCATACGAGAGTGTGATCAGGATGTAGAGGGTGCCGGGAGACGGTCCCGGGACGGTTGGTACCATGTAGAGGTTATTGATTCTCTTGGGTGGGGGGGGGGGGAGGAGTAGGCTGGTCTTCTGCATGTGTGGACTGTCGGAAGCTGTGGAGGAGCATGGCCCAGTCCATGGACAAGGGAATTTTACGCGCACCCCCGGCTTCTTCCTCTCTAAGGGCATCCTCTTCCGCCGCCGCCCATTTACCAACCGCGCCCCTCCATGCCGCTACAGGGGGACCCTCCGGGGAGCGCCAGCGCATGGTTATACATCTGTTCGCCAACAGGAGTGCTAATGATACGAAACGTCTGCGCACTGGGTCTCCCTTGGGAACATGAAAGATGCCTAGTGCACTGGACTCCCAGGTAGCTAGTGTAGTGAGACCCGTGAGGTCTGCCAGAGTGTCATGTACCGCCCGCCAAAAGGGGTGAAGGTTGGGGCAACTCCAGAACATGTGCCGAAAGTCCGCCGTAGGGGAGCAGCATCTGGGGCAAAGGAATGTTGTGGAGGGATAGAACTTCTGCAGGCGCGCTGGGGTGAGGTATGCCCTGTGTAGGATGTAGTATTGGATGTTCTTGAAGCGGGCGTTTCTAGAGACGCGTTTAGGGGCCTCAAGTGCTTTAGTCCATTCAGAATCGTGTAGTGCGCGACCTATGTCCTCCTCCCATGTGGCTCTCAAAGTCGTAAGGGGAGTATGTGAGAGTTCCCGGATGGACTTATATAACCAGGTGATTAAGTGGCGTCCCACCCCCATTTGTAGGATTGTGTGTATTACTGGATGCGTGTCTGGCTCGCCGGTGCTGAGATTAAAATGGGGCCGGTATCCGTCAAGCAGCTGTCTATATCTGAGGAATTGGCCTGAGGGGAGTCCGTATTCAGCGGTCAGGCGGTCCAGCGATTTTAGCTGGCCTTCCTCGAAGAGTGATTCCAAATCCGTGATGCCACAGAGAGACCACTCGGTGAGCAGTGGAGCGGTGAAGTAAGAGTCCTGTCTGGGGCCGCCTATCAGTGGCAATAGCGGGGAATACGGAGGTCTATTAGGGGACAGCCGGTGGATTCGCATCATGCACCGGCGCGCCATCGCCACTTGAAGGGGGTATGTGCGCCGAGGCTTGGTGCCCGGGAGGAGGAGATGGGTGAGTTCTGGGGTTGCGATTCTGCCGGCCGAAGTGACAGTCTCCTGAGGGTAGCGGTCCGCCGTCCAGTAAGACAGCCATTGGAGTTGTGCCGCGAGGAAATACGCCTCGAAGGATGGAGCTCCGAGTCCACCCTGCGTCTGGGGAAGTTGGAGGGTTTTCAGGGCAACCCGGTGACGGCCCACGCCCCAGATGAGGGTTCCTAGGGGGGAATCGACAGCGCAGAAGAAGGACCTGGGTGGTATAACCGGTAGGTTTGTGAAGTGGTAAAGGAGTCGGGGAAGCATCACCATTTTAGCTAGGGCTATCCGTCCTATCGGGGCCAGGGGGAGTCTATTCCAGAAGGCGACAGTCGGGCGCAGACTAGCAAGCACTGCGCGGTGATTACCCTCAAGCATGGCCGCCGGAGAGTGGTATAAGCGGACACCGAGGTATCGGGGAGCCTCCGCGGACCATGGGAGTGTATGTGGACCGAGCTCGACCTCCCGGGGGGGTAGGCTCGGGTGTAGGGGGTAAACTGTGGACTTGTCCCAGTTCACCTGTAGGCCCGAGGCGTCTGCAAAATCCACCAGTGTCGCTCCTATGGGGGCCAGGTCCGTTTCGATGTCCCGGACGTATATGAGGAGATCGTCCGCGTACATGGACACGCAATGCATGTCGTCCGCTAGGGGAATGCCCTAGTTCACACCCTCCAGGCGTAGCCGAACCGCCAGCGGTTCGACCGCTAACGCAAATAAGAGCGGCGACAGGGGGCACCCCTGTCTTGTGCCCCGCCGAACTCCGAATGCTGGTGATATATGTTTCCCGATCCGAACTCGGGCGGTGAGATCGGTATACAGGAGGCGTGTGTACGCCATGAGTGTCGGACCGATATTAAGGCGCCGCAGGACAGAGAAGAGATAGGGCCAAGTGAGGGTGTCAAATGCCTTTTCCAGGTCCATAATGAGACAGGCGGCGCGAGGAAAGCGGTCACGCACCTGATCCTGGACATGGAAGACTCGACGGAGATTCTGGGAGGTGTTTCTTCCCGGCACGAAGCCGCATTGGTCGGGGTGGACCAATGGGCGAATGATCTTCGCATACCGGTCCGCCAGGATTTTCCCCAGGATCTTACAGTCGGCAGACAGGAGCGTGATGGGGCGATACGACCCCAAATGGAGTGGGTCTCTGTGGGGCTTGGGAAAGGTGACGATCACGGACTCTCGTAGTGACTGGGGCAGCCTGCCTAGATGAAGAGACGCCCCAAACACCCGCGACAGACGAGGGACCACCAGGGGGGAAAACATCGAGTAGTATTCCAGTGGGAAGCCGTCCAACCCCGGCGCTTTGTTACGAGACATGGCCCGTATCGCCTGGGTGATGTCAGATGGGGCAATCTTGGCGTCGAGGGAGCGTTTGTCGGTGTCCGATATTGTGGATAGAGTCAGAGGGTCTAGAAAATTGTCTACAGAAGATGGGGAGTACTGGGTCGGGGTCCCGTACACTCGTGTATAATGACGCTGGAACGCCAGGAGAATCTCGGCTTGTGAGCGCACCAACACACCGTCCGGGTTGATAATATCTGTGATTGGCTTAAGTTCGGTGTCCTGCTTCGCCATCCAAGCCAACAGCGCCCCCGTTTTGTCCCTGTCCTTATGCATCCTAGAGGCGTAAGCCCTGAAATTATACTTCCGGAGATCGGCGCAGGCGGTCTGATATTCCGTCTTGGCCTCGGCCGTGAGCACAGCGTGCTCTTCCGAGTCGTCAAGTCGTTTAGTGAGTGTGGCTAAAGTCTGCTCCGAGGTCAGGAGCGTCCGCTCCAGGGTGCGGCGAACCCCCACCACCTGTTTGATGCATTCTCCCCTAGCCACCACCTTAAACGCGTCCCACTCCACTAGCACCGACGACGCCGTGTTCGCGTTATGTGCGAAGTAGTCCCGTATGCAAGTTTCATGCATGTCTCTGAATACTGGGTCGGTCAGGCAATCCCGAGGAAGGCGCCAGGTGGGGACCGGTGGGTGGGGGGGGCGCCAGGTTAGTCGCACAATGTGAGCGTCGTGATCCGAGAGGATCCGGCCCAGGTAGTCCGTAGACGTGATCTTAGGGAGAATTGGTGCAGAACAGAGGAAGCGGTCTAGGCGGACCCGGAGGTTGTGTGGGATCGAGTGGAAGGAGTAAATGCGAGCCAGTGGGTGGAGGTGTCGCCATGCGTCAGTGAGCGCCCAGTGTGTGACCCAGGTCCTAAAGAGTTCTGCCTGTCGGGGGGCCGGGGAATGTGCGGGAGGAGGATGTGAGCGGTCCAGGGTGGTGTCCAGTGTGCAGTTAAAGTCGCCCCCCAGTACCCACGGGACTGTGGTGAACTGGGCCAGAATGCCCGTGAGGTGATCCCAGAATTTATCCTGGTCTGTATTAGGGGCGTAAATGCTGCCAAGGAGTATTCCCTGCCCGTCCAGTATTCCCTCCAGAAGCGCATACCTCCCCTCTTTGTCCACCACCCGTCGGAGCACCCGGAAGGGAGTACCCGGTCTGACCCAGATCAATGCGCCGCGTGCAAACGCTGAGTATTGCGTGGCACAGAGGGTTCCACGCCATTTAGATTGCAGGCGAGTGAGTTCGGTAGCATTTATGTGTGTCTCCTGAAGGAGTGCGATATTGGCTGACATGCGTCTAATGTAGGCGTACACAGAGTATCGTTTGCTGGGCGTGTGCAGGCCCCGTACATTCAAAGTAAGGATGTTAATGTCTGAGCGTGGGATTGCCATTCCTGGGGTGCCGTGGTAGGGATGAGGGTCCCCCTATAATACCCATAAGTCGCCTGTGTATATGGGTCACGCGTGTTCCTGCGCGCCAAGCTTCCACAATTGTAGGGGAGGGACGAAGGGGAGTAACAACTAGTATAACCTTGGGTGGGTAACAGTCCCAATACTGGGGATATAGCACCGGAGGTGGCATATCCAAACTAGTATCCCACTAGGGGAGAAATACAACAGTTAACTGCGGGGGTGGCAGCATGTGTCGCTGCTGGGCCTGTGCGCGGGTCGGGCTCCTGTAGGAGAAGAGTCTATCGCTCGGATGCACATGCTATAATCAGGCAAAACAGTCTAGGCACCTAGACATCGCGCAATACAACAGGTGATCATTAGAAGGATACAGGAATCGACAGTTCATTGTTCATGAGGAGGTGTTAGGTTGGTCGGCCAGGGTAGCGTCCAATGTAGGTGCCGCCATGAGTGGGGAAGAGATCGGGCCAAATCCCGACATCGTTCCATCGCTGTCGCGGTCTTTCTCTGGGGTGAACAGGTGTGGGTGACTCTCTAGGTCTGATGCCGGGGGTGACGTGTGAAGCTCGACCACCGCTCGCAGGGCATCTCGCCGCTCTTGCATGATTTGCGCGAGGTCGGGCGACCTTGTGGGGGAGGACGCCTGGCTCTTGGGGCGGCCAGTCTGGGCACGGTTCGCACCCCGCCGTCTAGATCGTCTGGGGTCGTTGTTGCGGGCCCTCTGGGGTCCGGGCTTAGGGATCAGCGGGCAGTGAAGTTCAGCCCAATCCTGTGCTTCCGTCGCCGTGGTGAAGAAGAGGGCTTTCCCATTGTACAGTACTTTGAGGCGGGCTGGGAACAACAAGGAGTACTGTAGGTCGTTAGCGCGAAGGCGCCTCTTGACTTCCAGAAAGGTGGATCGCCGCTGCTGGACCTCCCGGGCGTAGTCCGGGAACACCATAACATGTTGATCCTCCACCTGCAGGGGGCCCACTGTCCGGGCTGCTCGGAGTACCGCGTCTCGGTCTCGGAAATGTAGGAATTTAGCTAGCATGGGTCGTGGAGGGAGGCCGGGTTTGGGTGCCCGGGCCGGGACTCTGTGGGCCCGTTCGATGGAGAAGTACGGTGATCTCTCACTCTCCGGGGTGAACGATCTGGTCCAGGATTCCATATAGGTCAGAGGATCCGAATTTTCAATCCCCTTCGGCAGGCCCAGGACGCGGATGTTACATCTTCTCGAGCGTCCTTCCAAGTCCACCGTGCGCTCTTCTAGGGCCTCCACACGACGAAGTACCTCTCTCATGTCCTCCTCCTGCATCTTCACCACGGGTCGTAACTCGGTCACGGTCCGTTCGCCCTCCTTTACCCTGTCCGCCAGTTTACGGTGTTCGTCTCGGATCAAGCTAATGTCCGTCGTCAGGGCACCTAACCTCTCCTCCATTGATAGGCGAGACATTTCGATCGCCGCCAACACCTGGTCCAGTTTCGCCGACAGTGCAGGGTCTGTTTGTGACGTATTGGCTTGCGTCCACGTCCTGGTGTGTGGCATCTTTTCAACGGCCGTTTCAGGGACAGCCGTCACCTGCGGGGCCCTTGGCTTCCCCATAGGTACTGTCGGGTGGGCCACCGGGTCTCCGCGCCCTCCGGGGATAGCAGACGTATCAGGGCCAGAGGCAGTCCAGTGTCAATCGGTCCCCCCCGTCCTCCCCGGCTTCAGGGCGGCTCTCCTCCGTCTCAGGGAGCCTTCACCAGTTCAGGGCGCCAGATGTGGTCCGTGGCTGCTGGGGCCGATGGCCACGGCGTTAGGAGGCCCTGCGGGTGGCGCAGTGTCAACCCCGGCCGGGGGGGCCAGAGGTCAGGTGGTGGGAATCCAAGGAGGACCGAGGCGGCGGACAGCCACCGGCAGCGTCTCGAGGTCTTCCACACCTCTTGGTGGCAGATCGGAGGGTGATCAGGCTCCCAGTGTGTGATCAGGGTCGGCACCTTGGAGCCCCGGTGTAGCGGCTGCCACTTTGCGCGCTCGGGCACTGGAGCGAGAGAGGGTATAATTTACAACAAGGGGGTGGTGAGGGAGAGGGCGCGGTCCGGCGCAGACCTCTGAGGGCCGGTCTCGCTGTTGTTCCGGGACTCTTCGTGGTCACTGGTACCTTCTTCAGCACGAGCGGGGCACCCCCGCCCTCGGGGTGAGGCTCGCGTTTTGCTTCTGCGTCAGGCTTCCATGGGCGCCATTTTAGGGTCAGGCACCCGGGATCATCAGGCGACGTGTGGCGGTGAACGCACTCTGGGTCCCCCAGGTAGGCAGCGACCTCCTATGGGGCCCCGAGGGAGGAGGGGGCCACCAGGGCGCCGGCGTCGAGATCCTCGGGGGGGGGGGAGGGGAGAAATCCGCACTCACCGCCCTCTGTGTAGGTTGCGGGCTTCCGGGGTGCCCCGCTCGCGAAGGCGACCCGCTCGTTGGCCCCCCGCAATCCGCGGCGGCAGGCCGGCTGAGGCTGGTGGCCGGTCAGGTCCTTGGCGGGGAGACAGCTCCGGAGCACCGGAGCCTTTGGGTGGTGTCCGCCATCTTGGGTGTCGGGACGCTGAACGGAGGAAGGCGCCGTCCGGTGCGCCCCCCCGGCGGGCTGGTCTCCTCACCTCCGCAGGCTCCTCCGCAGCAGTCAGCCGACCGCGTTCGCCGGGGCCGCCGTTCAGGGAGCCGTTCCTCAGCGGCTCGCTCTCCCTCAGGCCAGAGCCGCGTCCGCCATTTTCAGGGGTTGGCGCCACTCGGCTCCGGCAGAAGGCAGTCCGGCTCGTGCCGTCCGTCCGCAGCAGTTCCGGGTCTGTCGATGGACGCCCCAGTGTGTAGGGACATCACAGGTGCTTTCTTGGGCGAGTTGAGGCTCCCGGCGATCTCGGGAACTGGGCAAGATGCTAGCCCGATCGCGGAGCCTCAGCAGGACACAGCCGCCATCGTGGCTTGCTAAGCCACGCCCCCCACAGTACAGAAACTGCTATGACTCACATAATTGACGACGCACTTCAAATGCTAGACCAAAACGACACCTGCCTCCTCATCCTTCTTGATCTCTCTTCAGCATTCGACACCGTTAAACATGAGAACTTACTCGAACTATTAAGCACTAGAATGGGACTATCTGGAACTGTTCTCAAATGGTTCACTTCCTTCCTTCACAACAGATCGCAGAAGTTCAAGAGCAACAATCTGATGTCATCGCCAATACCGGTAACACTGGGCGTCCCCCAAGGATCCTCCCTATCCCCAACTTTGTTCAACTTAGTGATGGTACCTCTAACCTCCTTGCTACAAGCATCCAATTTACACTTTCACATGTACGCCGATGACACCCAACTATATCTCAAATTACAATCCCCCAAAGACATTCTGCTCCTGAACTCAACTATCAGAAGCACACAATCCTGGCTAGCCGATAATCATCTCAAACTCAATGCTCTGAAAACAGAGTTCCTTCTGATATCACCTACATCAAAGATCTCCACCACTCAAAGTTGGCTTAAACACCTTACTGCACTCAATGTCGAACCCACCATCGTGGACTCAGCAAAATCTCTAGGCATAACCCTCGGCACCAATCTCAGCATGCAGCAACACATCAACAAGGCTACTAAGGGAGCGAATTTCCAAATCAATACCCTGAGGAAACTTAAAGCATTCCTCCCAGCCAATGACTTCCAAACCGCAGTACAATCACTAGTCATCCCTCGAATAGAATATGGCAGCGTCGCCCTCTGCGGACTCCCGCTAACTACTACCGCACCTCTAAGAGCTGCTCTAAACGCTGCAGCGAGGCTCATAACTGGGTCAAAAAAGCACTCTCATATTACACCTGACTTAATATCCCTGAACTGGCTGCCTTTTGAAGCCAGAATACATCTGAAAATCGCCTGCATGGCACACAAGGCGATACACCTGAACTCTCCTGGCTACCTCACGCAGAAGTTGACAATTTCTGGCGGCGCTAGAAAAACTAGAGGCACAAACAATCTTCTGCTGAAGCATCGTAGATTCCGGAAGGAAAAAACATATAAACGCTCCTTCCCAGGAATGGCACCCAGAATCTGGAACTCACTCCCGCCCGAAACTAGGCTCATCTCTTCCACTACACTGTTTAAGAAAGAAGTAAAAGCTATCCTCATGGCAAAAAACACCTGAACTGTTAAGTAGGTCACCTTAAGAAAAGGCACTGATCTGTATTATTTGTCTGACCCCCGTTGCACATATGCATTATTTGTATTAGTGATTCACTGATTTACATGCTGGCTGTGCCCTCATTTATTTGTATTGTATGCTCCCCAGACTTAATTGTTTTGATTATGTTCTCTTATGTACCCTTTCTGTGTAAAGCGCTCTGATATCTGCAAAGATCTTGTCCGCGCTATATAAAACTTTCAAAATAAAATAAAATAAATATTCAGAGGCTAGAGACTCCAAGCCTGGTGCTTCCAGGAGGTTGGTCATACCTTTGTCATTCAGGGGCTTCCTTTTGACACTAGCCCATGATATTCCCCTTGCAGGACATCTTGGCCAGAACAAGACGTGGGACAGGCTTGTCCCTCACATTCACTGGCCCCACATGTGAGAAGACACCAAGGAGTTTTGTCGCTCCTGTGTCACCTGCCAAGCCAGTGGCAAATCAGGTGGCACTACAAAGGCCCCTCTTATACCACTACCTGTGGTGGGGATTCCCTATGAAAGAGTAGGGATTGACATTGTTGGACCAATGGATCCCCAAACAGCATCTGGAAACAGGTTTTTCCTGGTGGTAGTGGATCATGCCACCGGGTACACAGAGGCTATTCCCCTTAGGACCACTACAGCATCTGTTCTGGCAAGAGCCCTTTTGGGAGTTTTCTCAAGAGTGAGCTTCCCTAAGGAGGTTGTTTCAGACAGAGGTGCAAACTTCATGTCTAGTTACCTGACTGCAATGTGGAAGGAGTGTGGAGTGAACTATAAGTTCACCACATCCTATCACCCAAAATGCAATGGTCTAGTTGAAAGGTTCAAGAAGACCTTAAAGGGCATGATTAAGGGTCTCCCTGAAAAGCTCAGGCGGAGATGGGACATCCTGCTGCCCTGCCTTTTGTTTGCTTACAGAGAAGTCCCACAAAAGGGTGTTGGTTACAGCCCTTTTGAACTTTTGTTTGGGCATCCTGTAAGAGGACCCCTTTGTCTGGTGAAGGAAGGATGAGAGTTACCTCTCAAACTTCACAAACAAGACATTGTGGATTATGTACTTGGTCTCCGCTCCAGGATGACTGAGTATATGAAAAAGGCATCCAAAAACCTTGAGGCAAGTCAGGAATTGCAAAAGGCCTGGCATGACCAAAAGGATGTACTGACTGTGTACCAGCCAGGACAGAAAGTGTGGGTGTTGGAGCCTGTGGCCCCAGCAGCTTTCCAAGACAAGTGGAGTGGACCCCACACTATTGTTGAACAGAAGGGAGAAGTCACCTATTTGGTTGACCTTGGAACTCCTAGGAGCCCCCACAGGGTGCTTCATGTCAACAGACTGAAACCATATGTTGACAGGGCAGACATGGGCTTGCTCATGGCTACTGATGAAGGACAGGGGGAAGAGAGTGACCCTCTCCCAGACCTGCTCTCTCAGAACCCTGATAATGGTTCAGTTGATGGTGTAGCCTTGGCAGGCAGCTTCACTGACCAACAGCAGAGAGATTGCAGACAGGTTCTGCAGACCTACAGACATATGTTTTCACTGACTCCAAGTCAGACTACCTGGTGCACTCATGAAGTGGACACTGGGGACAGTCTGCCTCTTAAAAGTAAGATTTGTAGGCAACCTGATCATGTCAGGGACTGTATCAGGACAGAGGTCCAAAAGATGTTGAAATTGGGAGTCATTGAGCCCTCAGAGAGCCCTTGGGCCAGTCCAGTAGTCCTGGTACCTAAACCCATACCCAAGATGGTAAGAGAGAGATGAGGTTTTGCGTGTATTACAGAGGTCTCAATGCTGTCACTAGGACAGATGCCCATCCAATACCCAGGGCAGATGAGCTCATAGACAGGCATCTGCCAAGTTTCTGAGCACATTTGACCTGACAGCTGGCTACTGGCAGATCAGACTAGCTGATGATGCAAAGCCAAAGACAGCATTTTCAACCCCTGTTGGACATTATCAGTTTGTGGTAATGCCCTTTGGTCTGAAAAATGCACCTGCCACATTTCAAAGGTTGGTGAAACAAGTCCTCTCAGGTCTGGATGACTAATGTGCAGCTTATCTAGATGATATTGCTGTCTTTAGCTCCACCTGGGAAGATCACCTGATCCACCTGAAAAATGTGTTGGAGGCCCTGCAAAAGGCAGGCCTAACTATCAAGGCTACCAAGTGCCAGATAGGGCAGAGTCAGGTTGTATACCTGGGCCACCTTGTAGGTGGAGGCCAGATTCAACCATTGCAGAGCAAGATCCAGGCCATAATGGATTGGACTGCTCCAACCACCCAGACTCAGGGCAGAGCTTTCTTGGGCCTGACTGGGTGCTACTGGAAATTTGTCAAGGGGTATGGTTCCATTGTGACCTCCCTTAATGACTTAACTTCCAAGAAAATGCCTGAGAAAGTTCAGTGGACAGTCCGCTGTCAAAAGGCATTTGATGACCTGAAGCAGGCCATGTGCACTGCACCAATTCTGCAAAGTCCAGACTACTCCAAAGTATTCATTGTTCAAACAGATGCTTCTGAGTTGGGAGTGGGGGCTGTGCTTTCACAATTGAATAAAGATGGTCAGGATCAGCCAGTAGCTTTTATTAGCAGACCCCTAGAGAGAAACGTTGGTCAGCTATTGAGAGGGAGGCCTTTGCTGTGGTTTGGGCATTGAAGAAGCTGAGGCCATACTTGTTTGGTACTCACTTCAAGGTTCAGACAGACCATAAGCCCTTCTTGTGGCTAAAACAGATGAAGGGTGAAAATCCCACTGCTCAGGTGGTCCATTTCCCTACAGGGGATGGACTTTACAGAGGAACATAGACCTGGGAGTAGTCAGTCAAAAACACTTTATTCGCTTGATTAAAATCATAAAAGTATGCTATACACTATAAAAAACATTATAAAATGTGTTATACAATATAAAATACAATTAAAAAACATTAAAAAGACAAAGTCATTGTTAAAGACCAATATTCAATGTACATAAGCTTATGTTATATGATTTAGCATTTCCAGTTGAGCTGCCTGTCTAACCCTCCTACTTCTGACAGACGCAACAAGAAAGCTGGCAACACTAAACATGATTTCAGGGGATTCAATCAATTGTAAAAACAATAATGCAGGTTTACATTGTATGAAGTCCATCTTTTTCACTAATGGAAAAATAAACCTTTTTCTGGCTTCATGAAAAAAAGGGCAAAAGAACATAAAATGCATGGTATCTTGGGGGGAGAAATCATCGCATTTACACAGGGTCGCATCTTCTAACCTAGTCCAGCCCTGCAGATCCCATAGTACCAGGTGAATTTGGTTGAAACAAAATTTGGTCAAAAGCCATCTGTGAAAAGGGTTAATAACGATAGACAGGTATGATGGCATTGCTAGTGACATAATTACCAAGAAGTGGGTCCTGACAGATGGTTTGCATAGCTCCACTGCTTCCCGCTCTGCATCGCTTTGCCTAATAAAATTTTTCTTAACCCACTCTAAGTCAGCTTTACATAAGGATTCGGGATGAAGGTAAATCTCAGGGCGCCCCAGTTTCTCAGATGACATTTTTACATACGACAGCCACTGGATATCCTTCATTCTATCTAGTTTAATACAATCCTTTAGAATCCTTATGATTTAAGGTAAGATTCGGATTCAACCAGATTCTAATCCATAACAAGATTGGGGCTATTTTAATTATGTCGGAAATATATCCTAAGCCCAACTCGAGACGGACAGAATGGGTCGCAGTGGATTGTGGGAGACCAAGGAGGGCACGTAAAAATTTATTTTCTTCTGACTGTATACAGTCAGGTTTAATGTACCCCCATATAGCCGCCCCGTACTTTGCAATTGCGATAGTTTTGGCTTTATAAGTAGCTAAAATAGCCTCAAAGGGTTTCCCCCCCAATCTTTTGGCAAATCCTAATATTGCGGCTGAAGAATTTCTCACAGCATTCACCTTTATAGAGAGCTGAGGTGACCACGTTCCCCTGTCGTCAAAGACAACTCCCAAGTAGGTGAACACTTTCACCCTAGTGATTTCTTCTTCGCCGCAATGAAAGGATCTAGCAGTACTTTTACTAGCCCCTAGGGACATAATGTGTGATTTGCCATTATTGACCACTAGGTCCAGAGAGTTCATAAAGTTCCCAAAGGAATCCAGCAGTCTTTGTAAACCCAAAGGAGTCCTTGCCAATAAAACGGCATCATCCGCACAGAGTAGCACCGGAACCGGTGATCCTCCCATACGCGGGATGTCGAGTGTAGCTGTTAACAAATTTGCTTCCACCGAGTTTACCTGGGAGTAACCATGCCAATGCAGATGGACTCTTCAAATATTTCCACTTAAAACATGAAGACTCAACTGGTCAAGGTTAGTTTAATGTCCCTGCGTTGGAGGGGGGGGGGGGTTTAGGAGACTAGGGTCTGCTTCCTATGGTGACCCCCACTTTTTCCTGTGATTCTCTGGTTTTTCGACTTTGGTCTGGGTGTGGCACTGCTAATCAGGACCAGAGCCTAGCTGTTCTGTCTCTAAATTGTAACTATGTACTTTAGGTACATACCAGATTGGGTATTGGGTCACCTCTGTGAATCCATATATAGTTTACCATAGGTACCCAAGGAATAGGTGCATCCAAGGCCTACCAGGGGCTGCAGCATGTATTATGCCAACCCTGGCTGGCCCTCCAAACTGACACCACAGGTCTGTTCACACAGTCTGGGTAAGGTGGTGTAATCACCCCTTACTTAGTTATAGTATACCTATATATATATATATATATATATATATAGACACATATACACCTATAAGCCACTCCTATGGTAGGCCTCGACAATCCTGGAGGCAGAGTGCTTGGTTTTATGTGAGAGGGTGCCCTATTATGAACTGAGCCCCTCTGCAGCTTTCGGAACCATCTCCTTATTGCTGTTTTATGATATAGCCATACTATATACTCTTAAGTGCATTATAATCCTCGAGGTTAATGCTAACTTTGGTTTGGCTTTATCAAAACATGTTGTGTAAGGTGTCAAACACTTTGGAATAATACCCCCCCCCCCCGCCAATCCTGGCGGCGGGGGTAGCATTCCACCCTTCTAGAGGGAGAGGACATGTAGTTACTGTTAAACCCAGTTAAAGTTAAACAGAGCCCCAGCATCACAAAATGGATGCTGCTGCCACAGACACGAGTCTGACCTCCTGCTGCTGGACGAAACTCTGGCAGGGGAGGCTTGGACAATAGGTTTCCTGTCCAGGGAGGTGCTCAGGGAGGTGCTAGCACCTCCCCAGACAGGCTTTAGTGTATTGGGGCAGGGAGGGCTGCATTCAGTGAATGTTTTCCAGACACTGCCTGGGGCACACAAGGTGCTCCATGCATAGTCCAGTCCAATCCGGTTGCTGGGGCACACAGCCCCAGCTCTGGCGCAAAACTGGACAAAGGAAAGGGGGTGTAACCACCACCTCTCCTGGTCCGCCCATAGGAGGGACCTAGCCAGGTAGTCCAGCCCCCAAACTTAGTATAAGTATAGGAGCTGTGTCCCTAGGACTTCAGATTACCCTGGACAAATCTCTGCAAGACATATCCTGGACCTTCGACGTTCCATTCCAAATGGAAGAAGGAAGAGATCTCCCTTGTGGTCAAGCAGTGACCACCCTGTTCAAACAGGCACCACAGCAACTTTGCCAGTCAATATTTCCGAGGCTCCCGCCAGATCCCGAAGAATCTGCGACACAGGATATGGACTTCCAGACATCTCTGACCCCGAACTACATTCACAGCAAAGCTGAGACACGTGGTGGACACGAGAGACGTGGGACCAGAACTTCTGGACATCCTGCATTTTGCTAACTGCATCAACTCCCGAGGTACCCTTGCAGTTGTGCATTGGGGTACAAGAAGCCCCATCCCCGAGCACCATTTGCACCGAAGCACAGGCCCCCACACTCCGAGTGTCCCGTGGGCCTCGCTTTTTCATTTGAGCTCGACGCGTCTTCCTGGTTCCTTGCCCGCTGGCTAGTGAGCCCCCTGAAGCCTTTTCTTTACAACAAACTTGCTTTCCTGGTTGCTCCAAGCTTGATCCAGCTTCCCTTCAAAGGAAAAGTGCCACAGACCTTGCTGATCTGCAACAGAGCCAATCTTGACATCCTGTGTGGGTTGCAGTTGCCAAGGCTTGTTGGGTCCAATCTGAATACTGACACTGCAATCAGCTAGATCCTTCATGGGAATGTTTGAATCCATCGCCTGGTCATCGTCGATGCCTCCTGGACCTCGTGGCTGAAGAGACAAGCTTGACTTCTTCACCTGAAATCACCCGACATCGCCTGGTTCCTTCCTAGTACCTTCCTGATCACTGGCTAGTGACCCAGACTCTGTCCCCTATGCTTTCAGGTTCCTCAGAGCTTCGATCCACCCAGACACTTTTTCTCTGGTCGCCTGCAGCACTTCTTTGCAGCTCTCCATTGAAAACGACGACGAAACCCGACACGAAAAGGCACCTAAGCACCCCGCTTCCCTGGGTGAGATAACAAGAGTACTCCGGAGCTCCCGTGGGTCTTGACTCTCGAAGTGTCCTAGTTTAAAAGGGTTCCATCCAAGTCCATCCGGAAGTGTCCTTAAATTGTACTTTTGTAACTTCTTCGTTTCCCATAGAAAGTCAATGGTAACCCTCTGTCTGTGTTTAGAAACTGCACGCGTCTCCCATGGGCCTCCTACTTCCTAACCTTTGGTTGTTTAGAGTAGCCCCAGAGATTCCACAGGCCTGAGGCCTGCTTTCTATTCCATACGTGGGTCTTACACCACTATTTTAGTATATGGTTTGTGAGGCCCCAATGGCATAACTGTATTTGTGCAACTTATCGTATGCTAATTGAGATTCTTGTATTGTACTTTGACCTCTGACCTCATAAAGAGTGCAGAGGGGTTGTGTTTAGATTAAATAATAATTATTTGATGTATACCTTGTGTGATGTCCTTTCATTTGGTACTCAAGGTATTATAATTGGTAAAACTACTTACTTCACATGCTCTCTGAAGTCTTAGCCTGATGACTGCTGGTCCATGCTACCACTAGGATGGCTTTCTATAAGGTTGACTTTACAACCACCATCAATAAGGGTTGATTAGACTGGTGCAAGGTGCCCACTAGAACTAGTGGACATCATATGCCAGGCTTACTTCTCACAGATACCTTCCAGGCCAGGTAGCAGTGTTTCTTCCAGTAGAGTGGGAGGACAGGGAAAGAGATAGGGTGCATCAGATGGAGTTAGCCAAGCTTAAACTGGGTGGGGAATGGAGTTAGAAAATAAGAAGTTGGCCTTGGAGTAAAAAGGATGCATTTAGAACATGAGAGAATTTTGAGGGAATTAGAGGTCAAGGCTAAGAGATTAGTAATTAGTCCCTCTGGTGGCAGGGCACCATCCGTGCCAGTACAAACAAGAGTGTTTAATCCCAAGGATGTGATTAAGGAGTTCTATAGGCATGAAGATATTGGGCAATGGTTTAAGGCCTATGAGGTATCTATGACCTCCCACTGGGTTCCTGAGAAAGATTGGGGAACAAGGTTGTGGGGGTGGTTCCTCAGTGATGAGAGGGATACCTTGTTAGATTTGCCCTCTGAGGATCTGAATTCCTATGTCCACATGAAGGAAGCCTTAATTTCCAGGTATGGGTTGACCCCAGAGCTTTATAGACAAAGATTTAGGAATTGTAAGAAACTGGAGTCAAGCACATGGGGAGAATAAGTTTATTTCTTTGGCAGAGCATTGGATGGTTGGGTGAAGGGTTGCTAAGTGAATGATTTCAAAGCACTCTATAATTTGATTGCATGGGAGCACTTGTCCAATAATCTTTTTCCAGAGCTACGTTACCACCTTATTGATAGCAAGCTGACTAACCCTAGAAAGCTTGATGAGGAGGCGGACCGCTGGGTTAGTACCCGGGTCCACAAGGGTCATGTGGGAGACCTCACCAAAGGTGGGCAGGGTCCCCAGCAGAAAAGTGGGGGGGACAATGGTAAACAGAGGGAGTTCCAGAAAGGGCCACAAAGTAGTCCTCAAGGAAACCAAGGGAAGGGTTCCCAGCCTCCTCCTGAGAAGAAGTCAGGGGTCCGACAGATGAGGCTGTTCAAAAGGGGCCCAGGAAATGTTATACTTGTGGTCACCTGGGTCACTGCTTCTGGGATCCTAAGTCTCCCCTGAATGCAAACACAGCACCCACTGGTGCACCACCCCGGCAGAAGGCTAATGTAGCCCTGGGTGAGGAGATGAGTGCCCAAGGTGGGTGGGGTCCCGCATAAATGCCCCTAGTCTCTTTAGGAGACTGTGAGTTGGTACGCAGGATCCAACTGCCTGATAACACTAAAAAATACAGGCAGTGGGTGACCAACAAAAGCCATAGAGTGGAGGCTCTAAGAGACACCGGAGCCAGTGTGACAGCTGTCAGTTGTCACACTGGTATCTGAAGAGCAGGTGGTCCCCAATGTATTTTACTCAGTTGTTGCCGCTGACAACACAGAGAGCCACTGCAAGGTGGCTCAGGTTCCTTTTGACTGGGGGGTCTCAGGTACTCTTCAAGTAGCTGTGAGGTCAACCATGCCTGTTGACTGTCTGTTGGGCAATGATTTAGAGAGCTTCCCTTGGGCTAAGGTGGAGCGAAGTGCTCATTTGGAGATGTTGGGTTTGCCAGAGTGGGCATGTGTGACCACCCGGTCCCTGGCAACCAGTAAGGGTATTCAAGAGGACCTGGAGCCTGAAAGAGTGGCCCAGGTACCTGCCTTAAATAGCAGAGGCAGGGGGCACGGGAAACCAGCCCCCAATGTTCCCACGGTCCAGGGGGAGGCAGATCTCGAGGTGAATGCCCTGGAACCTACAGGGGAGCAGGTAGCTGAACTGGGGGACATTCCTAAGCTGACCCATTGGCAGGAGGAAGGAGGACCCTCCAGGAAAGAGTTCTGTGAGGTGCAGAAAAAGTGCTCTTCTCTTGTGGGTTTGCAGCAGCAGGCAATAAACCAGGCAGCAGGTGATCAGTCTGGATCACACTGGATCTACTGGGAGAATGGTCTCCTGTATAGTAAAGCAAAATCAAAGGGGATGATGGACGGAGTGTTGAACAATGCAAGCACTCACCCCCAGTCAACTGATCTGGGTTTAATCCATCAACCTTCTTTAGCTCATTCCGCCACCCCAGTTCAGACATGGACATATGCAAATCAGTCTGACTCTGTGCCTCATGGGAACAGTCCAGCCGGAACTGCCAAGCCATGTCGTCCCTGGACCGGAAACAAGCATCCTGGGACCGGTTTCTGAATAATCAGCCGTCATCAGCCAGGCTAGTTTGAATCCAGTGGCAAAGTGAGCAAGGGACCCACGTCTGGGCATACCCTGCCAACTTAGGGCAAAGAAAGCAAAACCAAGGTTGCTGATCCTGGGTCAGCCTGTGTGCCAGAGGTACCCCAGCACTTCAGAGCCTTCCTACTTGGGTTGGCTCATGATGTACCTTTAGCAGGATATTTGGGGCAGGACAAGACCATTGAAAGGCTTGCCATCCACTTTTATTGGCCCCAAATGTGCAAGAGTTCGGATACTCATTGCAGGACCTGTCAGAATTGCCAGGCCTCTTCCTGACCTCCTGTCTGTGACAGAGCAAGTTCGGTCAATGAATGGTGTAAACCTCTCTTCCACCCTGAGCAGCAGGATGACTCTCCCCAACTGTTGGGGCAGTTTTCTGATCTGTTCTCCCTGACTCCCAATATCACTGATTGGTATGTCCATGATGTGGACACTATGGACAGTCCTCCTGTTAAGCACAAAACTTACAGAGTGACTGACAGGGTGACAGCTTGCATCAAAGAGGAGGTCTCCAAGATGCTTGCATTAGGGGTGATTAAGTCCTCTATCAGTCCTTGGGCCATCCCAGTGGTCTTGATCCCAAAGGCTGCCTCACCGGATGCCACACCAGAACTCCGGTTCTGTGTGGACTGCCGAGGGCTCAATTCAGTCACCAGGACTGAGGCGCGCCCCATCCCCAGAGCTGATGAGCTCATTGATCGGTTAGGGGCTGCCCAGTATCCCAGTACGTTTGATTTGACGTCTCGGCAACAGCAGATCGCCTTAACTGATGGGGCAAAAGAGAGGTCAGCATTCTCCAAACCAATTGGGCACTACCATTTCCTGGTTATGCCCTTTGGGATGAAGAATGCCCCTGCCACCTTTCAGAGGTTGGTCAACCAGGAGTTGGCTGGACTGGAAGATTTCAGTGCTGCCTACCTGGATGACATTGCAGTGTTCAGCGCCAGTTGGGAAGAACATCTGCGCCACCTCTGGGAAGTGTTGATGGCGCTGCGGAAGGCAGGCCTCACGATCAAGGTGAATAAGTGCCAGATTGGGCAGGGTTATGTGTTGTACATGGGACACCAGGATGGGAGTGGCCAGGTGATGCCCCTACAGCTCAAGATTGATACCATCCTAGCTTGGGAACCCCCCTCCCCAAGACCCAGACAGAGGTGAGAGACTTTTAGGGCTTGCTGGGTACTATAGGAGGGTTGTCAAGGGGTATGGCAGTATTGTTGCACCCTTGACAGAGCTGACTTCCAGGAAGCAGCCCAAGAAAGTGAACTGGACTGACACATGTAAGAAAGCTTTTGATGCCCTGAAGACTGCCATGTGCACGGCGCCCATGCTCAGGTGCCCAACTTCTCTAAAGAATTAATTGTGCAGACAGACGCTTCAGAGCATGGTGTAGGGGCTGTACTTTCATAAATGAATGAGGTGAGCCTAGACCAACCTGTAGCCTTCATCAATAGGAGATTACTTCCAAGGGAACAGAGGTGGAGTGCAATTGAACGTGATGCATTTGCTGTGCTCTGGGCACTGAAGAAGTTGAGACCATACATGTTTGGGACTCACTTCCGGGTTCAGATAGACCACAGGCCCCTCAGATGGTTGATGCACATGAGGGGTGACAATCCAAAGCTGTTGAGGTGGTCCATTTCCCTACAGGGGATGGACTTCACTGTGGAACACCACCCTGGCACAGAGCACGCCAATGCTGATGGTCTGTCCAGATTTTTCCACCTTAGTGAAGAGAACTCCCATGGGGTGAGTAGCTCTCCCCACATTTCAGCTTGAGGGGACACGTGTTAGACCTAGCACCATTGACATGTGTCTCCCTTTCATTTTTTCACTGTTGTCTCCTACGTTGTCCTATGTTTTTGCTGGTCTAGATGCTTTGGGCACTTTGCCACTGCTATTCAGTGCCAAAGTGCAAGTGCTCCCTATTGTAAGTTGTTGTATTGGATTAGTGACTCCATGATTGGCTTATTTGATTTACTTGTCAGACCCTAGTACAGATAACCATGTGTGCCCAGGGCCTGTAAATCAAATGCTGCTGATGGGCTTGCAGCACCGATTGTGCCACCCACAGTAGCAGCTTGTAAAGTGTGGCTCAGGCCTCCCATTGCAGAGCCTGTGTGCAGTCTGGGACTCCCATGTCGACTTGGTAAGTGCATCCACTTGCCAGTCCCTAAACCTTCCTTTTTCTACATATTAGTCACCCCTAAGGTAGGCCCAAGGGCAGGGTGCATTATATGTGAATGGTAGGACATGTAATTAAACAAATGGAGGAGTAACCACTAGGGGTACTAAATACCTGTATAGTTATTACGGTATTTGGGGTGCATGCCCTGCGACCCAGTCTGGGACAATCCTTTGTCCTTAGAAGACCCCTCACTCACCAACCTAGTTGGTGACATGCTTCATCATCGGGGTCCCACCCGGACGGCCGAATGCCATCCAGGTGTGCTGCGACACCTGATTACAGTGGAGCGGGTTATTCTTTTTTTATATGTGTGATAATGGTAGAAAAGTGTGTTTAAAAGTTGTCTCAACACTACCCACTCGAAGACTTTATTCTGGAGTGGTTGGACAACCAGTAAAATTATATACAATAGTATTTACATGGGGCACCTTTGCCTTATTAGGTAGGCTGCGGTGTCGAAAAAGACGTATTAAAAAAGGGGGATGTCTACATGTTTCAACCTACGTGTGATTGTGGAGGTTTTCATCAGGACCAGTGTATCTTAGGCTGGGTGGTCTACACACGCTAAGGTGTATCCTGCCCCCGCCTAAAAGTGCGAGTGAAATCACAAACAGGTGATTTCTGAAAAGTGTTGTTCTCCGTGTTGTTTCGATTAAAACTTGTAGCTTCTGGAAATCTGGCAGATTAGCCTAGCAGTGATTCCGTCGGGATCTCCGTGGAGCACTTTTAGGCGAGGGCAGGATACACCTTAGCGTGTGTAGAATCACACGTAGGTTGAAACATGTAGACCTCCCCCTTTTTTAATACGTCTTTTTCGACACCGCAGCCTACCTAATAAGGCAAAGGTGCCCCATGTAAATACTATTGTATATAATTTTACTGGTTGTCCAACCACTCCAGAATAAAGTCTTCGAGTGGGTAGTGTTGAGACAACTTTTAAACACACTTTTCTACCATTATCACACATATAAAAAAAGAATAACCCGCTCCACTGTAATCAGGTGTCGCTGCACACCTGGATGGCATTCGGCCGTCCAGGTGGGACCCCGATGATGAAGCATGTCACCAACTAGGTTGGTGAGTGAGGGGTCTTCTAAGGACAAAGGATTGTCCCAGACTGGGTCGCAGGGCATGCACCCCAAATACCGTAATAACTATACAGGTATTTAGTACCCCTAGTGGTTACTCCTCCATTTGTTTAATTACTATACCCAAGGGGACCAGGAGTTCCTACTTGACCTGAAGGTTGAACCACCCTTGCTCTCTCCATTGTTTATAAATGGTAGGACATGCCCTGATGTGTGTGGCATGTTCCCATAGGGCAGACTGTGCAGTTTGATTATAACATCTTATAATCCTAACTGACCCAGGGAACTAGGTAGAAATTCGAGTTTAGTATGCCTGTACTCAGAATGTTATAATACATCTTTTAGTGAGGGTGATTTTTACATTCTGTGTTTAAAAATACCAATTTTAGAAAGTAGGTATTTTCTTTCCTAACCATCCAGCATGTCTCTGCTAGGTTTGTGTATTCCATGTCTGGGTTGTGAGTGACAGGGGGCTGGAGAGTGCCTTGACTCCAGCAGTCTGATGGGCAAGGGCTAGGCTGAATAGGACCTGCATTTAATAGAGACTACGGGGCAGAGATTTTCTTTCACTGACCTGAGCCCTCATAGAATAGAGAGAGTAGGATGAGTAGATTTCCTTTCAGCTCCTGGGCCAGGTCTTCTCTCAAACAATGCTGTCTCCACCTCCTGCTAGGAAGCTGCAACCTGGAGGACAGAACTGGTTTTGGCTGGGCAGACATCCTCTGCCTTCAGAGGACATAGGATTTTGCAGTATTAATATTGGGGCCCAGACCCAAGAACTTTAGATCACTTCTGGTAATCAAGACAAGCCTTTGCCAAAGAGAAGAACTAAGGAAGCTGTTTGGGGGTTGGCCTGCAGTGGTTACTTTATTACCAAGGAAAGGAGAAAAGGAACTTTGTGTGTACTTTTACTGTCTTGAGGAAGCTCGCCAAGGGCTTGAAGCTGAGCCTGCCTCCTGTTCAGTAGTCTCAGGGTCACAAAGACTTCACCACCAGCTCCCCCTGAATTCCCTTGCTGGGAATTCTACCTGCAGTGAGGTGCCTGCTCTTGTTTTGAGCCCTCTGAAGACTGCGTGTCGCTGGGAGCTGGAAGCGCGATGCATCAAGGAAGAAGTGTGTCGCCGCCGCAGCAGTTCCCGTCGCATTGCCGATGAAGTATGTCGCCACCACAGCTGTTGGCTGTCGCATCACCGATGAAGCGGTTCGCATCACCGAAGAAGCGTGTCGCCTCCACAGAGGCTGCCGTCGAATCACCAGAGAAGCATGTCGCAGGGCCTGTAGCGGCTGAAGAGTTCACCGAGTCACAGCACGGCCGTCGGGCGTGCACGCATCGCATCCATGTTGTTGCATTGCATCAAAGACGCCATTTTGTCGCATCGCACCACATCGTTGCATTGCGGCGCCATCTTGTCGCATCGTAACCGGAACGCAGTAAGAAACCAATGCATCACCTCCTCTCTGGTAAGGAACAGATGCATCACCTCCCCTGCGCTGCAGCAAGGAACCGACGCATCACCTCCCCCGAAGCAAGGAACCAACGCATCACCTTCCCTGCGACCCTTTTTTTTGTGTTGCGTGACGCATCCAAGGTACTTTGAGACTAAAGTGTTGCATTTACCATCTACATTGAACTAAGCTATTTCTACCATTTTAAAGTATTATCTTTGATTACATTATTGTGGATTTTTTTCGTTTGGTCTTGTGTTAAGTCTAGTAAAGATTACTTTTTTTTTTAACTGGTGTGGTGTCCATTTGTAGTGTTTTCACTGTATTACTGTATTTGTTCACAAGTGCTTTACACATTGCCTCTGAGATAAGCCTGTCTTTTCATGCCAAGCTACCAAGGGGGAGAGCAGGGGTTATCCAGGATTGTACCCCCCTTTCCCTGACTAAAAGCAAGGGACCCTACTTGGTCAAAGGTACATACCTCTGCCAACTAGAGATTCCCATTTCTAACAACCCTGATAGCGAATAATTTAGTAGAACATTATTCACTAAATATGTAATTAAAAATTGCCAGCAAACAAGGACACTGGAGCCCAATCTACGTCCGTAAGGACAAGTTGCCCCATCAAATCATTCTAGCACTGGCTAGAAGCTAGTATTTATCCCTTTCTCGACTCACAGAGACAGAGACGGGGCATCTTGACAAGCCAATAACTGAAGAGGTGTGGCTGAAAGCAATTGAAAGTGTAAAGCGGCTTAGACACCAGGCCAAGACAGCTCTTTTGTTTCCTTCTATAAGACCTTTGCCCATCAACTAGGCTGGATATTTTCGGAAGTCTTTAACGGGTTTGAATGCACTCAGGGATTATTAACGACTTTATGGTAGAGGCTTTATGGTCCCAAATCACACTTCCTGGGCCAAAATTAGAATAAACGGACTACATTAGGGGGCACAGATATATGGGGGGCACACACTAAGGCTGCCCCTCGCACCTGTACTTTAACCTCCACCCTGAAGCCCCTGCTACAAAAAACAAGCATTTGTAAAGCCGATTTGCAATGTATTTTTGACATCTCGTACACCAGTGTAGCTGCTGTTGAGTATGGCTGAAAGTTAGTGGAATGGAGTGTCCAAGAGTGGAGTGGGGGGGAGGGAGTAGAGTGGGGGGAGTAGTGTAGTACACGGGATTTGTTGGAATTGAGTTTGTAGAGTGAAGTAGGGAGAGTAGAGTATCAGAGTTGTGTAGAAAGGAGTAGAGTTCAGTCATTCAGTGACAGAGCGTGTTGTAGAGTACAGTGGCATAGAGTGGAGTGGTGTAAAGTGGAGTGGCATAGAGTGGAGGGGTGGAATAAGGTGGAGTGGGTTGGAGTGAATTGAGGGAGAGGGGTGGATTGGATAGGAGGATTAGGTTGGGGTACAGTGGGTTGGATTGAGTGGAGTGGGGTGAATTGGAGTAGGTGAACTGGATGGGGAGGATTGGATTGAAATGTGGTTGACTACAATGGAGTGAAGTGTATTGGATTAAGGGGGTTGGAGTGAAATGGATTAGATTAGTTTGGGGTGGGGTGAATTAGGGTGGAGTGGAGAGGGGTTTATTGGACTGGAATTGAGGAGGTGGATTGAAGTGTGGTGGATTGGATTGGAGAGGGGTGGATCGGACTGGATGGATTACAGTGCGGTGGGCTGGATGGATTGGGGTAGAGTGGGGTAGACTGAACTGGGTTGGGGTAAATTGCATTGGGGTAGAGTGGGGTGGATTGGAGTAAAGTAGGGGGACCGGAGTACAGCGAGGTTGATTGAACTGTAGTGGAGTAGGGTGGATTGGGTGGATTTGACTGGAGTGGGGTAGATTGGAATAGGGTGTGGTGGACTGTAGTGGGGTGCACTGGAGTGGAGCACAATGGATCAGAGTGGGGAAGATTGGAGTAGGGTAGATTGGATTGCAGTGGGGTGGATTAGATTGGAGTGAGGTTGATTGGATTGAGTGGGGTGGGTTGTATTTAGGTGGATTGGATTGAGGTGGATGGGTGGGGTGTACTGGATTGGGCTGGGCTAGTGTGGATTGGATTGAGATGGATGGGTTAGGGTGGATTGGGGTGTGGTGGGGTGGATTGCAGTGGGATATATTGGATTTGGCTGGATTGGATTGTGCAGTGTGGACTGGATTAGAGTGGGATGAATTGGATTGTGCTGGTGGATTAGATTGGGGTGAGGGGTGTGGACTGGAGTAGGGCAGATTGCAGTGGGGCGGATTGCTTTGGATTGGGCCGGATTGTTTTGGGTTGGAGTGGAGCAAATTGGAGTAGGTAGTTTGGATCGGGTTGCATTAGATTGGTGTGGGGTAGATTGGATTGGGGTGGTGTGGATTATTGTGATTGGAGTGGTGTGAATTGGATTGGGGCGGATGGGATTGGAGTGTGGCGAATTGTAGGGGGCAGATTGGAGTGGGCAGACTGGAGTGTGGCAGACTGGAGTGGGGCAAATTGTTTTGGATTGGAGTGAGGAAGACTGGAGTGGGGCAGATTGTTTTGGTTTGGAGCTGGGCAGATTGAAGTGGGCAAAATATTGTGGATTGGAGTAGGCAGATTGTTTTTCATTGGAATTGAGCAGAATATTTTGTATTGGAGTGAGACAGATTGTTTTGGATTAGAGTGGGGCAGATTGTTTTTCATTGAGTGGGGCAAATTGTTTTGGGAATAGAGTGGAGTAGATTGTTTTGGATTGGAGTGGGCAGATTGCTTAAGATTGGAGTGGGGCAGATTGCTTTGTATTAGAGTGGTACAAAAAGGGTGGTGATGGACGGAGCATCTGAACCAATCAAACACTCACAACCAGTCAAGGGATCTGAGTTTAATACATCACCGTTCTGTAGGCCACTCTGCCACCCCAGTTCAAACATGGCCATATGCAAATCAGTCTGACCCTGTGCCTCATGGTAACAGTCCAGCCCGAACTGCCAAGCCATGCCTTCCCTGGATCGGATTCAAGCTTCCTAGGACCGGTTTCTGGCATTACAGCCGTCTTCAGCCAGGCTTGCTTGAATCCAGTGGCAAAGTGAGCAAGGGACTCATGTCTGAGCATACCCTGCCAACTTATGGCAAACAAAGCAGTACAAAAGAGGGTGGTGATGGACGGAGCATCTGAACCAATCAAACACTCACACCCAGTCAAGGGATCTGAGTTTAATCCATCACCGTTCTTTAGCCCACTCTGCCACCCCAGTTCAGACATGGCCAGATGCAAACCAGTCTGACCCTGTACCTCATGGGAACAGTCCAGCCCGAAGTGCCAAGCCATGCCTTCACTGGACCGGATTCAAGCTTCCTAGGACTGGTTTCTGGCATTACAGCCATCTTCAGATTTAGATTGAGCTGAATTTGGGTGGGTTGGTGTGAGGTGGATTTGAGTGGAGTTGGGTGGATTGTGGTGGCTTGGAGTGGGGTGAATTGGATTGGGGTGAAGTACAGTGCGGCAAATTGGAGAGTGGTGGATTGGAGTGGAGAGGATGGTTTTAGATTGGGGTGGGGCAGATTGTTTTGGATTGGAGTTGGGCAGATTGGAGTGGGCAGACTAATCTAGATTGGAGTGGGGCAGATTGGGGTGGGGCATTTTTGAGTGGGACAGATTGGAGTAGGGTAGACTGTTTTGGGATTGGAGTGGGGTGGATTGGCTTGAGCAGATTGGAATAGGGCAGATTACAGTGGGGCAGATTGGAATGGGGTGAATTGAAGTGGGCAGATTGTTTTGGATTGGAATGAGCAGATTGGGTGGGTTGGATTAGAACGGGGCAGATTAGAATGCAGCAGATTATTTTGGATTGGTGTGGAACGGATTGGAGTGGGGTAGATTGAAGTAGGGAAGGTACCGATTCTGGAACCACTGTTTAGTTGCCACAGAGAAGGGAAACGCAACCGACCCCATCACCAACTCCGTCGCTGTCTCTGTGTCCTGACAGCACCACAGACCACACGTATGTATCTCACACCGCAACCCTGGTCTCACCGACAACCGACGTCACTGCCCCGCCACCGAGCCGCTGCTTGCACCGTGACCTTGGGGCACCAAAGTCCGCACCGCCTCACTTCACCATCTTTGTCTGGGGACAATGCTTGTAGAGTTTCACAATGCACTGCCTCATCCCACACAGCCATCTGGGCCGACCAACGCCAGCTTCAGCAAACAGGCTCTGTCGCCTGCACCGCAACCTGCCAGCACTGCATTGAGCAATGTCTCACACTGCAGCGTTAGCCTTAGGCTCACCGACACCGTCTGGATGATTGTACCGAGCCGCTGCCAGCAACGCATCGAGAGGACACCGCGCCCTGCACTGCTTCCATTTTGCAATGCACCCGCAATGATTGCCACGACCGGCTCGCACACCCGTGTAAGCCGCAAGGAGAAAGGTACCTTTGCCATGTCTGTTCATGCTATTGCTGGCCCGTATCAACGCAGTCGGCTGGAACTGTTAGACTCTCTTCTTTTCAGCATTGCGGTAGCCCAGATGAAGCTACAGACTCATATGAACTGTGCTTTTGAGGTATTTCTGCAGTTTAGAAGACATCGTGCAAAGTACCTATTTTTCAAGTACTGTATTGTGGATTCTTTATCGTTTTTGGTCTTGTTTTGAGTACATAAAAATATTGGATATTGTTCTGAAACTGGTGTGGTGTCCTTTTTTGTAGTGCTTCCACTGTGTTACTGTTGGTTATGTGCAAATGCTTTACACACTGCCTCTAGGATAAGCCTGACTGCTTGTGCCAAGCTGCCAAGGGGGTGAGCAGGGGCTATTTTAGGAGTGTAACTCACCTATCCTGACTAGAAGGAAGGGTCCCTACTTGGACAAGGTGCAGGCGATTGCCAACTAGACACCCCCATTTCTAACAACTGGGAATATTGTAGTGTGCAGACTGCTCTGGATTGTAGTGGGGTAGATTTAGGTGGCCAGGTTGTAGAGGGGCGATTGTTTTAGATTGGAGTGGGGCAGATTATTTTGTATTGGAGTGGGGCAGAGTGTTTTGGATTGGAATGGGGCAAAGTGTTGTGGATTGGAGTGGGGAAAAGTGCTTTGGATTGGAGTGGACAGATTGTTTTGGATTGGGTGTGAGAAGTTGGCCTGATGTATGATGTCCACAATTCTGTGGGCACCTTGTATCAGTCCAAACAATCCCTTATGGTGGTGGTTGTAAGTCAAACTTAAAAGACAAGGTATCCTAGTGGTAGCATGGACTAAGCAGCCTAAAGGCTTAACTCAAGAGGGCATGTGAAGCCAGCTGTTTTACCATATGCAATCCTGTAATATCAAATGAAAGGACACCACACAAGTTATATATTATAAAAATATATGTATTTATTCTCAGAATAATCCCCTATACTCTTTATGAGTAAAGAAGCACAAGCGTTTAAACAAAAGCACAATATAACATATGAAAGTTGCACGTTTATGGATGAGGCCGGTGGCCACTCAAACCATATATCAAAAAAGTGGCATAAGTATCACTAATCGATCAGTTGTAAGGCCTAGGGCCTTGGGAATCGCTGGGACTACACTGGACTAACAGCAGTTAGGACGGGAGTAGCCCGCGGGATTCGGGTGCAGCATTAAAGCACACGCATGCACCAATGCAAAGTCAATGGTGCGTAAAAGTTATCGAGTTACAGTTTTAAGAGTTTTCCGACTGGACTAGAAGGACAAAACTTTAGACTTAGACTCTAGAGGTGTAAACCACTACAGGAGCACCGGCGTTCAAGAGTTACCTCACCCACAGGAAGCGGGTGCACAGCTGCAAAAGCGTGTCGGGTTTCGTCACGAAGATCTAGGGTGCCTGAGATGAAGATGCTGCAGGCGTCCAGAAGAGAAGTGTCCGGTGTGATCCAAGGGTGGATCGAAGATGGAAAGTCTACTTCTTCAATTGATTACACCTCAGTCTCCCTCACGATTTTTCATCACGTTCTGGGTTTCAACTTAGGAGACAAGGGTGATAGCGATCATCGCCCTCAAGAAGTCAGTCTGGGAGCTCTTCCGGACGACGTTCCTTCAAACGCAATAAGGCCGCATGACAACTATACCATCAACCTTAAACGTATTAAAACTTCAGTAGCAAATATCGCGGAGGTACTTCAAGCTGCAAAAATTCAATTGAACTCCTCAAACTATCCCTCTGGCAACATCGTAGCAGGCTGGGAAAAATTTACGATGGAGTTCGCAAACAACTATTCAACAACCAGCGACCTGTCCTGCAACCCCGAATACTATCTCTACTGATGAGGGAATCAATCCCGAAACACGAGCTAGGCTCGTGTCTAGAGATGATCATAATACAAGTATTTACTTGCACCGATTGAGGTGAAATACTTTGAAAATTGAACTTTGAACTGTTCTTATAAATACTTGAACTGCACAGACCATGATGCAGTGGGGCGATACGGCGGAAGAGGTCAGCGGTGTGCTCCCAACTCCGGAATCCCCTTTTTCTTGGCTCCCGGTAGCCATGTAAGCTGACGAGCTTGTTGGAGATGCACCTGCGTGCCAGAGGGGCAACGAGGCCCGTGACGGATGTTTGGCGACCTGTCCTGCAACCCCGAATACTATCTCTACTGATGAGGGAATCAATCCCGAAACACGAGCTAGGCTCGTGTCTAGAGATGATCATAATACAAGTATTTACTTGCACCGATTGAGGTGAAATACTTTGAAAATTGAACTTTGAACTGTTCTTATAAATACTTGAACTGCACAGACCATGATGCAGTGGGGCGATACGGCGGAAGAGGTCAGCGGTGTGCTCCCAACTCCGGAATCCCCTTTTTCTTGGCTCCCGGTAGCCATGTAAGCTGACGAGCTTGTTGGAGATGCACCTGCGCGCCAGAGGGGCAACGAGGCCCGTGACGGATGTTTGGCGACCTGTCCTGCAACCCCGAATACTATCTCTACTGATGAGGGAATCAATCCCGAAACACGAGCTAGGCTCGTGTCTAGAGATGATCATAATACAAGTATTTACTTGCACCGATTGAGGTGAAATACTTTGAAAATTGAACTTTGAACTGTTCTTATAAATACTTGAACTGCACAGACCATGATGCAGTGGGGCGATACGGCGGAAGAGGTCAGCGGTGTGCTCCCAACTCCGGAATCCCCTTTTTCTTGGCTCCCGGTAGCCATGTAAGCTGACGAGCTTGTTGGAGATGCACCTGCGCGCCAGAGGGGCAACGAGGCCCGTGACGGATGTTTGGCGACCTGTCCTGCAACCCCGAATACTATCTCTACTGATGAGGGAATCAATCCCGAAACACGAGCTAGGCTCGTGTCTAGAGATGATCATAATACAAGTATTTACTTGCACCGATTGAGGTGAAATACTTTGAAAATTGAACTTTGAACTGTTCTTATAAATACTTGAACTGCACAGACCATGATGCAGTGGGGCGATACGGCGGAAGAGGTCAGCGGTGTGCTCCCAACTCCGGAATCCCCTTTTTCTTGGCTCCCGGTAGCCATGTAAGCTGACGAGCTTGTTGGAGATGCACCTGCGCGCCAGAGGGGCAACGAGGCCCGTGACGGATGTTTGGCGACCTGTCCTGCAACCCCGAATACTATCTCTACTGATGAGGGAATCAATCCCGAAACACGAGCTAGGCTCGTGTCTAGAGATGATCATAATACAAGTATTTACTTGCATCGATTGAGGTGAAATACTTTGAAAATTGAACTTTGAACTGTTCTTATAAATACTTGAACTGCACAGACCATGATGCAGTGGGGCGATACGGCGGAAGAGGTCAGCGGTGTGCTCCCAACTCCGGAATCCCCTTTTTCTTGGCTCCCGGTAGCCATGTAAGCTGACGAGCTTGTTGGAGATGCACCTGCGCGCCAGAGGGGCAACGAGGCCCGTGACGGATGTTTGGCGACCTGTCCTGCAACCCCGAATACTATCTCTACTGATGAGGGAATCAATCCCGAAACACGAGCTAGGCTCGTGTCTAGAGATGATCATAATACAAGTATTTACTTGCACCGATTGAGGTGAAATACTTTGAAAATTGAACTTTGAACTGTTCTTATAAATACTTGAACTGCACAGACCATGATGCAGTGGGGCAATACGGCGGAAGAGGTCAGCGGTGTGCTCCCAACTCCGGAATCCCCTTTTTCTTGGCTCCCGGTAGCCATGTAAGCTGACGAGCTTGTTGGAGATGCACCTGCGCGCCAGAGGGGCAAAGAGGCCCGTGACGGATGTTTGGCGACCTGTCCTGCAACCCCGAATACTATCTCTACTGATGAGGGAATCAATCCCGAAACACGAGCTAGACTCGTGTCTAGAGATGATCATAATACAAGTATTTACTTGCACCGATTGAGGTGAAATACTTTGAAAATTGAACTTTGAACTGTTCTTATAAATACTTGAACTGCACAGACCAAGATGCAGTGGGGCGATACGGCGGAAGAGGTCAGCGGTGTGCTCCCAACTCCGGAATCCCCTTTTTCTTGGCTCCCGGTAGCCATGTAAGCTGACGAGCTTGTTGGAGATGCACCTGCGCGCCAGAGGGGCAACGAGGCCCGTGACGGATGTTTGGCGACCTGTCCTGCAACCCCGAATACTATCTCTACTGATAAGGGAATCAATCCCGAAACACGAGCTAGGCTCGTGTCTAGAGATGATCATAATACAAGTATTTACTTGCACCGATTGAGGTGAAATACTTTGAAAATTGAACTTTGAACTGTTCTTATAAATACTTGAACTGCACAGACCATGATGCAGTGGGGCGATACGGCGGAAGAGGTCAGCGGTGTGCTCCCAACTCCGGAATCCCCTTTTTCTTGGCTCCCGGTAGCCATGTAAGCTGACGAGCTTGTTGGAGATGCACCTGCGCGCCAGAGGGGCAACGAGGCCCGTGACGGATGTTTGGCAACCTGTCCTGCAACCCCGAATACTATCTCTACTGATGAGGGAATCAATTCCGAAACACGAGCTAGGCTCGTGTCTAGAGATGATCATAATACAAGTATTTACTTGCACCGATTGAGGTGAAATACTTTGAAAATTGAACTTTGAACTGTTCTTATAAATACTTGAACTGCACAGACCATGATGCAGTGGGGCGATACGGCGGAAGAGGTCAGCGGTGTGTTCCCAACTCCGGAATCAACTATTCAACAACCGTACGGCATTTTCCACCACGAGCTACCGTTGGCACAAAGAAGATCTCGGGCACCCAGGAATTGGCCATGAAATTCCACAAAAAAGCGATTCATAAATATTTAAGACTGCTGAAGAAAAGCCCGGGGGACGGAATTCTTCTAGCACAACTTCGCAAACACCGTGTGGATCTTAAAAAGTTGAAATGGGCAATTAAAAGAACTAATGACGAAGACTTCTGGGCAAAACTTCACCATGCTTCCAATGGCAGCAACAGCGCCCAGTTCTGGTCGATTATAAATAAATTGTTAAATCCGAAAAACAATGGTATAACATCTCACATAACGAAATCATCTTGGGAATCATTTCTCGACGATCATTTTAATCATCAGGACGGCAAAATAAGTGACCCCCCATAATCTTCCGGTGAGCCGACATCCTCCTATAAATTCACTAAGTGAAGACGGAACTAAGGCTCCTTCTGCGGCCCAAATCAGGAAACTAATTTCCAAAGGTAGGAAAGACGGTGCAGCTGGACCTAACGGTATTCTGCCGGCACTTTTCAAACTTGAATCGGAATACTGGGCTGAAATGTTGATCCCCCTTTATTCATCCGTCAACAACTCTGGGCGCCTCCCTACCTCATGGAGGGGCTCAATTATCTCACCAATATACAAGGCGGGGGACAGACTCCTTCCAAAAAACTATCGCCTGTTTGCACTCCTTGATATCGAGGCCAAATACTTCGCCGGCCTCCTATTGTCTCAGTTGCGAGAATGGGCTGCAAACCAAAGCTTAATACCATCTAGCCAAACAGGTTTTTGCAAAGACATGGGAACAACAACCAACTTGGTGGCCATCTCGCTACTTATCGACAAGGCCAGGGTGACCAAACAGGCTCTACACCTCTGCTTTGTGGACTTCAAGGCGGCCTTTGACAATGTCAACCGGGAAATTCTCTGGTGGAAACTGGCCTCCTGGGGATCCCCTCTCCCTTATTAAGCCTCTTGATTGAACTGCACACGGACACGTGGGTTCAGGTAAAGCTTGGGAACGGCTTGCACCTCTCTAGGCGTATTCCAACCACAAAGGGCCTAAAACAGGGGTGCGTGCTACCTCCAACTCTCTTCAATCTATTCACAGCTGACCTGCCACCCGCCCTAGAGGCTTGCAACTCTCATGCCCCCCGGTTAGGGGGTAAAGGGCTGCCCAGTATTTCGTACGCAGACGACGTTGTCCTAGTTAGTCACACAAAAGTTGGTCTTCAAAACCTTATTAACACACTTCATGGTTATGCCGTTGAAAACCTACTAGAAGTGAATATCAGTAAGACAAAAGTTTTGTCCATAACAGGGAACAAAAAGTCATAAACTTGGTCGCTTGGCACAAAAGAAATTTCAAATTACTCTGAATACAAATACCAGGGAATCCTAGTCGACAAAGGGGGCCTCTATCTAAACCAACTAGCGGCCATTAAGAAGAAAGGCATGTTAATAGCCACGACACTGAAACAGCTAAAGCCCAACCTAAGATGTGAAACTCTACTGCCACTACTTCGAGTAGCTAAAATCAAAATAGAGTCTTCAATCACGTATGGCAGTGAGGCCCGTAAGAGGAGTTGACGCAAAACTTCTGGATACAACCATTTCAAAGGCCTATAGACTTCTTTTTAACCTGCCATCGTACACTTCGCAAGCCCAGATTCGGCTGGAATTTGGGCTGACGAGCCAAACTCTTGCACGAAGAGGGTCATACATCAAGTGCTGGCACAAACTAAAGAATTCTCCAGAAAATACCCTGAACCGACAGCTCTGGCAACACATAAATACCTCATCCAGAATGGCGGCAAAAAAATATTTAGAGGAGTCCCTGACTGTCACAGGACTGAAAGAGCTATGGGAGTCTCCCCTATCACATGCGCAATTTAAGCTTACAGTGAACAAGAGCTTAAAGAGACACTCGCATGTGGAGGACAAAGCCACGTTTTCTCACAGACACCATGCCTGGATGACCCTGTGTACTTATAAAACTCCGGGGCTCCAGGCATATTTCGGTCTGGAGTATGGTTGGATAACTAAGGAAGCCTTTTTAAAACTTAGGTTAGGGCTCCTACCCGCCATTCCTCACTTACCACCGTGGCTGAGACAGAACTATGGGACTAAATGCCAGCTTTGCGGAACGGGGATTGAAGACTTAGAACATCTATTATGCACATGCTCGAGGCTGAACGAGGAAAAGGTAGCCCTGTTGAAAACAGCCTTTAATGAACTAGGAGTCCGTACACGCAGACAAGCCGTCCTCGCCTGCTCCGACCCTGGTCACCCGCCACTAAATGGGAAGCTGGTGAAATTTCTGAAACTAGCAGAACAGAAACAAACAACCTAGGCATTTGACTAAGAGGAAATCTCGGGTCAGGATCATCCTCCCATGAACAATATATCCGACCCGCAATTTTTATTCTCTTTTATCTCTGCCTTTTACTCAAATCTCTTGTTTTTAAAGGTCTCTTTTAACTTCTTTCGTGAGACTTTTTCTTTTAACGTATTCTTCTTTTTGTAATGTTTTTTATTAACCTATAAACAATAAATAAATTACTTACTTACTGGAGTGGGGAGGATTGGAGTGGGGAGGATTGGAGTTGGGCAAATTGGAGTGGGGAGGATTTGAGGGGTACAGTGGCGTAAGGTGGATTTAAGTAGGACAGATTGTTTTAGATTGGAGTGGGTCATATTGTTTTGGGTTGGAGGGAGGAAGATTGGAGTGGCGAAGATTATTTTGGATTGGAGTGGGGTAGATTGGTGTGGGCAGATTGCTTTGGATCGGTGTGGGGTGAATTGGAGAGGGGCTGATTAGAGAGGGGCAGAATGTATTAGATTGGAGTGGAGTGGACTGGAGTAGGGCAGATTGCTTTGGGACAGATTGGAGTAGGGCAGACTGTTTGAATTGGAGAGGGGCAGATTGTTTTGGATTGTAGTGCAGCAGATTATTTTGGATTGCGCGGGGCTATTTCGAGTGGGGCAGATTCTTTTCAATTTGATTGGGGCTGATTGTAGTGAGGCAGAATAGAGTGAGGCAGATTGTTTTTGATTGGGTTGGATGGATTCGGATGAGGTGGATTGGATTGAGTGGATTAAATTAGATCTGGGGGATTGGAGTTGGGTGGATTGTGGTGGCTTGGAGTTGGGCGAATTAGATTGGGGTGAGGTAGATTGGATTGAGGTGAACTACAGTGGGACAAATTGGAGTGTGGTGGATTGGAGTAGGGAGGATTGACTTAGATTTGAGTGGGGGCGATTGTTTTGGATTGGAGTGGGGCAGATTGGAGTAGGCAGACTGTTTTGGTTTGGAGTGGGGCAGATTTGAGTGGGGCCAATTGAATTAGAGTGGACTGTTTTGGATTGGAGTGGATCAGGTTGGCTTGAGCAGAATGGAATGGGGTGGATTACAGTGTGGCCGATTGGAATGGGTAGGATTGTTTTGGATTGGAGTGAGCATATTGGGTGGAGTGGATCAGAATGGAGCAGATTAGAATGCTGGAGATTGTTTTGGATTGGTGTAGGATGGATTGGAGTGGGTCAGATTGCAGTGGGGCAGATTGTTTTGTATTGAGTGGGACAGATTCTTTAGGATTGAGTGGGACACATTGTTTTGGATTGAGTGGGGACGTTTATTTGGATTGGAGCAGGATAGATTCTTTTGGACTGGAGTGAGGCAGATTGGAGTGGAGCAGATTATGTTGGATTGTAGTACGACAGATTGGAGTGGGGCAGATTATTTTAGATTGGAGTGAGAAATATTGTAGTGTGCAGACTGCTTTGGATTGTAGTGGGGTAGATTTGGGTGGCCAAGGTTGAAGAGGGCTGATTGTTTTAGATTGGAGTGGGGCAGATTATTTTGGATTGGAGTGGGGCAGATTGTTTCGATTGGAATAGGGCAGATTGTTTTGGATTGGAGTGGGAACATTGTTTTGGATTGGAGTGGGACACATTGTTTTGAATTGAAGAGGGCAGATTGGTTTGGATTAGAGTGAGGAAGATTGGGGTAGGGTGGATTACAGTGTGGCAGATTGGAGTAGGGCAGAATGGAGTGGGGCAGATTTGAGTGGGACAGGCTGTTTTCGATTGTAGTGGGATTGATTTGGGTGGCCAGGTTGAAGTAAAGGGTATGCTGTTTTGGATTGGAGAGGGCAGATTGGTTTGGATTAGAATGGGGCACATTGTGGTGGGGCAGATTAGAGTGGAGCAGATTGGAGTAGAGCAGATTGGAGTGGGGTGGACTGGAGAAGGGGCAGGTTGGAGTGAGCAGATTGTTTTGGATTGGTGTGGGGAAGATTGTTTTGGAATGGAATAGGGCAGATTGCTTTGAATTGGAGTGGGCACATTGTTTGGATTGGAGTGGGGCACATTGTTTTGAATTGGAGAGGGCAGATTGGTTTGGATTCGAGTGTTGAAGATTGGGGTGGGGCAGATTACAGTGGGGCGGATTACAGTGGGGCAGATTGGAGTGGGGCACACTGTTTTGGATTGTAGTGGGATTGATTTGCGTGGCCAGGATAAAGAGGGGCAGATTGTTTTGGTTTGGAATGGGGCACATTGTTTTGGATTGGAGAAGGGCATATTGTTTTGGATTGGAGAGGGCATATTTGCTTGGATTAGAATGAGGCAGATAGGGGTGGGGCGGATAAGAGTGGGGCAGATTGGAGTAGGGCAGATTGGAGTAGGGCAGATTGTTTTAGATGGGGTGAGGTAAATTGGGAGAGTAGGGTGGATTGGGTGTGGTGGATTGCAGTGGAGTGGGGTAAATTAGATTGGGTACCATCAAAGGCTGAAAAGACAGACTGAGTGGGATGACTACAAAAGGAAGAGAGGCCTTCTTTTGTTTAAAAACCCCTCACTCACCAACCTAGTTGGTGACATGCTTCATCATCGGGGTCCACCCTGATAGCCGAATGCCATCAGGGTGTGCTGCGACACCTGAATTACAGTGGAGCGGGTATTTTGTGTGTGAAGTGAACAAAAAAGTGTTAAAAATTGTCCTGGTATCCTTGTGTGAAAAAGAATTTTATTTGCAAGTTACTGGACAATATTAAAATCAAGTGTGTGGATACAGAGAGGTATATTATGACCGTGTGTATCACTATGTGTAGGGTCTACATGTTTCAACCCGTTGTATGGAAGTGCCGGGTTTTCATCAGGACCAAAAAAGGAAGGTGGGTGGTCAGGACACACTAACGACCTGCCAGTCCTAAATTCCTTGTGACTGCTGACAAAAATCTGTTGCAGAGGAATACTCACACTCAAATGGGGGTGAGAAAAGCAAAAAGACCTGCGGAGGAAAAACAAAAAGGGTCACGAATATGCATGTTACAAGCCTGTAACGTCGTGCCGTGCTGATTCTCACGTGTCTGCTTGCTTACTGTGCATCCCATTCAGAACTCGTAATTGACGGTTGTGTGTATGTAGGATTGCTCATCACTGTATATTTAGTGATGGTGCCTACAATAAATATGAATTTACAATAAAGCCTGCCTAGGGCTGGAACACGCATACTTTATCAATATCGGCGTGCTCAGTGATCAATAAGCCGTTAATCCAACAGTCGACAGCACTCAGCGTTTTTGTTGTGCGTGGCTCGACTTCTCACTACAGTATTAGCGTGAATACATAACGGCGTGAGATCCTTATCCACTTGTACATACATTCACATTCAACAAACAGACAAACACCACACAATTAAAGACCACATGGTGAACAGGGCTTACTCCTGTTAAGGGTCTTTAGGGCTTCACGGGGTGGAGGGAAGGAAAAAACCTCAAGATGTAACGTATTCTGTTGAGGAGAAAAAAGATTGTCTCATACACGGGGCTCACAGGTTGGTCGATCCTGAGCTGATTACACCTGTGGTCACAGGAGATAAAGCAGTGGAAAGGTATAAGAAGGGGGGGGGGGGGGTCCTAGCTCCTTAAAATGCCCTGCAGAAAAAGGGCCTAAAAATGAATGCGGGAGCAATCTTTCTCAACAGGCGTGATCCTGGGGACTGGAGGGACCGGGATGCAGGGGTTGGAGGCAGCCACGTGGTGTTAAATGAGGTAGGACCGCAGGGGCAAGATACTAGAAATGAACTAGGCCCCCAGCAGTGATATCAAAAAAGTCAAGAGCAAACTGATATAAATCAGAGAGGGGGATCCCCTGCGATGAAATTCTTTTCCTTAACAGATGATTCAGACCTGTCCGGCCTTAGCAAGGTGTTGACAGATGACAACTCTGCACAAGGATCATCAGGGGATAGTTCAAAGGATGGGAAAGCGAAGTTCTCAACTCAGAAACAACAAGAGGGAATTAGGATCTGAATTGGGCATTACTATGCAACTGAAGTGGGACTATTTAGCGACTCACCAGGTATATAGCGAGAATGAGGGAGAGAGATGGTGCACCTCTCAGAGAGCTCCCACATCAGATCTGTCTGCTGCACCTTAAATGGAGGTAATCTACACCACCCTGAAGCAGATGCAGTCTGAGGCAAGAGTGGAACACAAAAGAGCTCACCTGGCCACTAAAAAGATTCAAGGTGCGGTACGTAAGGTGTCTAAAATTTGCTCAGAGATGGCAGAGCGGATTACTATGGTCCAGAAGCGCGTAGAGGCAGCTGCCGCGGTGACTGTGGCAGTCGAGCAATGGCAAAATGTACAGGAGACGCAGCTCGTAGATATGATGTGGAAGCTGGCAGACTTTGAAAACCGCCTGGTTCCTTGGTCTTGCAGAGATGGCGGAGGGAAATATATCAGATCTTTTATGTTGAAGCTACTTAAGGGAGCCTTCCCTGATCTTGCCCATTGGGACTAGGAATTCTAGGTCAAAGAGTTCATAGTTTTCCTCGGATGCCCAAAAAATAAAATCATTCTCAGCAGGAAGAGAAACCAAGAGCGGTTCTGGTTCACTCTAGCAATTTTCTTCTGCGCCAAGCCATCTTTGACAAGGCAAGACCTGAAGCAAAGAGGTAATTCGAGGGCCATACCTTCTTTGTTTGCCTAGATTTTTGTCATACAACTGTAGAACTGAGGTGGCAGCTCCATCAGCTTTGTTCTCCATTCCAGCGATTTTGGGTGTGAAGTATATTAAGTCCAGCCCGCCTCAAGATTATATTCAAGGGAAAGACGCAGACTTTTCTCTCTGAGATCAAAGCAGGAGACTATTTAAAGGAGATTTTTAACGAAACTGGAATGATCTGATTGTTATGTTTGGTTGGTTCTGTTGCTCCATAGACGGGGCCCTCTCCCTTAAGGAGGGATGCTGTTTTTTGGGTTTATCTTTATCTTAACCCCCTTGCTGCTAGGCCTTCCCCCCATGCTATGCCTTTTTTGGGTTCTTTGGGGTAGTTCACACTTGGGCCCCAGTAACTTTTTGACCACATAAGGTATCCATGCCTATCCATGCCACATTTGCGTCCTTTTCTTCCAACATCACAGGCATTCTAAAGGTATCCAGGGTTTGTGGATTACCCTGGAGGGGATCCACAAATTAGCCAAAATACAGCTACATTTTGTTTTTGGGGGGAAATGGGAAACAGGGCTACAGATTAAAGTGTCTGTTTTTTCCCCTGCAAATTGCATCAACAAAGGCGTTGTCAGGGACAAGCAAAATGTTGTCATAAAACCTAATTTTTTTACACAGTTTTGGCATTTTTCTGGGACATAGCTTATTTTTGCTATTTTGTGTGATTTCAACCTCTTTCCAGATAATGGTAAAAAGGGGTATGGAAGCAATGATGGATCCTTGAAATCTATAAGTTTCTAGAAAGTAGACAACATTTTGAATTCAGCAAGGGGTCACTTGTGTAGTTCCTTCAAGGTTTTTGTATAGAAACTAACAGTTGAAAATAGAATAAATATAAAATGAGTAAAAAATAAACAGCCATTTGTGCTAACGTTTTCACCTGTAACTAAGTATGACAGATGTTTGAAAGCAAAATACCGTTACATCCGCTGGACCCTTCTAGTTGTGGGGATATATATGACTTGTAGGTTCACCAAAAACCCAAGAAACCCAGAGCCAATAACTGAGCAGAATCTTGCAAAGGTTTTTTAGTGTGTACCGGGTATACAGCAATTAATTTGGAAAAATATAAACAGGGAAAAATCTCCAGCCATACCTTCCTAGACTCCACCGGGTCTCTAGTTTTCAGAAATGTGTGGGTTTGGTAGGTTTCCCTAAATGGCCACCAAGCCCGGGACCAAAAAAAGGTAATTTTGGGAAACATAGGGGGAATCTGCGCTTTTTGGTCCCGGGGTCGGCAGCCATCTAGGGAAACCTACCAAACCCACAATGTTCTGAAAACTAAAGACGCAGCGGAGTCCAGGGAGGTATGGCTTGCATGGATCCCCCAACGTTTCTCAACCCAGAATCGCCTGCAAACCTCATATTTTGATGGTGCACAGTCAAAATATTGATTTCTAATTATCGACTTATATCGAGTTTAAAATATCGAAGGTGAAGAATATCGAGGTCAAGAATATCGTTGGGCAGAATATCGTCCCTAAGGTAAGTAATATCGATTTTTTTTATATCGATGTAAGTAATATCGAAGTTAGTAATATCGATATCAATTATATCGATGTTACTAATATCAATATTTGTTTGTTATGTATGTTGTTATGTATTTTATTATGTATTTTATATGTATGTGTTATATTTTTTTAAAGTATTTTATTTGTTTTAAATTATATGTGTACTATTTTTTGCATATTAAAAATTTTATTTTTAATTTAATTTTATGTTTTGGTATTGGAGCGGGTTGTGGGTTTATAGGGGAATAGGGTAGGAAGTAATTTAATTATAGTAGATTAATTATTAATGTTTAGTAATTGTAATTTAATTTTAATTGATTTTTGGGGTTAAGTTCTGTAGCGGGTTGTGGGTTTATAGGGGAATTGGGTGGAAAGGATTGCGTAATTATTTATTTTTTATTGGTATTGACAATTGTTTTATTTCTAATTAGTTATTAATTGGTAATTAATAATTGTAATTGCTAATTCATTTTATTAATTAAGGTTTGTAATTGGTAATTACATTTTGTAATTGCCAATTAATTTTTTTAATTGGTAATTAAGGTTTTTAATTTGAAATGGCATTTTTTTATTTACAATTAATTTTCTTAATTGGTAATTAAGGTTTTTCATTGGAAATTACATTTTTTAATTGCCAATTAATTTTTTTAATTGGTAATTAATATTTTACAATTCGTAATTGATATTTTTAATTGTTAATTACTTTTTTTAATTGGAAATTTATTTTATTAATTGGTAAATATTTTTCATGAAAAATGTTTTTTATTTAAAAATACATTTATTATTTACCATTTTTTAATTGTTAATCAATTTTTAATTATCAATATGTTTTTTGTTTTGAAAAATATTTTAGTGTTCAATATTCATTATTTGGTCATTTATATTTATTAATTAATATCTATTGGTATTTAATGTTAATTTAGTGTTAATTATTTATTAAATTTTAAATATGTTTTTAGTAATTATAAATGGGTATTTGCAAATGATGGAGAGTTATTTAAAAATGTCATTTTAAAATATTTTATTTACAACAATTATTTATAAGTATGTTATATTTAACTTCTACGCTATCCAATGCTTTCCCTACTGTTGCACTCTCCGGAGTTGGAATAGTAATTTTTACCCCTACGCTATCCAACGCTTTCCCTACTGTTGCACTCTCTGGAGTTGGAATAGTAAATTTTACCCCTACGCTATCCAACGCTTTCCCTACTGTTGCACTCTCTGGAATGGGAATAGTAATGTTTACCCCTACGCTATCCAACGCTTTCCCTACTGTTGCAGTCTCTGGAGTTGGAATAGTAATTTTTACCCCTACGCTATCCAACGCTTTCTCTACTGTTGCACTCTCTGGAGTTGGAATAGTAAATTTTACCCCTACGCTACCCAATGTTTTCCCTACTGTTGCACTCTCTGGAGTGGGAATAGTAATCTTTACCCCTACGCTATCCAACGCTTTCCCTACTGTTGCACTCTCTGGAGTGGGAATAGTAATTTTTACACCTACGCTATCCAACGCTTTCCCTACTGTTGCACTCTCTGGAGTTGGAATAGTAATTTTTACCCCTTCGCTATCCAACGCTTTCCCTACTGTTGCACTCTCTGGAGTTGGAATAGTAATTTTTACCCCTACGCTATCCAATGTTTTCCCTACTGTTGCACTCTCTGGAGTGGGAATAGTAATTTTTACCCCTACGCTATCCAATGTTTTCCCTACTGTTGCACTCTCTGGAGTGGGAATAGTAATTTTTACCCCTACGCTCTCCAACGCTTTCCCTACTGTTGCACTCTCTGGAGTTGGAATAGTAATTTTTACCCCTACGCTATCCAACGCTTTCACTACTGTTGCACTCTGGAGTTGGAATAGTAATTTTTACCCCTACGCTATCCAATGTTTTCCCTACTGCTGCACTCTCTGGAGTTGGAATAGTAATTTTTACCTCTACGCTATACAACGGTTTCTCTACTGTTGAGCTCTTTGGAGTGGGAATGGTAATTTTAAGTTCTATGCTATCCAACATTTTTATTACTGTAATTTTTTTCACTCATGGATTTTGAATAGTGTTTTTATTTATTTAGTTACTTAATTTTTTTTGTATAAATTTAGATAATGTAGTATATAATTAATTTTAAAAATATTAAAGGTATATTTACGTTTTTTTTATTTATTAAACGTAATTCTTTGCTTTTTATTTATGTTTTTGTTTTATGTTTGTAAATGTATTTGCAATTTATAATATTTTTTATTAATTTATAATTTATTAAAATAATTATTACAACTTATCAAGTATGTATATATTATATATTGTATGTATATGTTTAATTAATGGATTATTATGATATATGTATTATTTATTATTTTAAACATTATTAGATCTTTTTAATTATGTTTATTTTATTTATTAGTGTTATTTACATTATTTTACATTTATATTTTTACAGAAAAAAAACGATATTTTTAACATCGATATTTTTAACATCTATATATATTTTTTGATATTTTTGTACTTACCATGTTGTAGATAGGATGTCGATATTCTTGCCTTCGATATTTCTGCATCGATATTCCTGTAGGTCGATATTTTGTAGGTCGATATTTTGACATTGATTCTATTTTGATGACAAAATCACATTTTTCTCAAATTTCTGTGTGTGAATGTTCTGGAATCTGTGTGGATCAAAAAATGTCCTACCACCCAGCGTTTCCCCAGGTCTCCCGATAAAAATGGTACCTCACTACCGTGGGTGGGTCAAGTACCTGCGACAGGCAAGGGCTCAAAAGGTATTGATGAGACATCAAAATTGCCTATCACAAAACAACCTGGTTTTGAAAGGGTGTCACCTGGATTTTTGCCCCCGACCTCGGCGACCATCTTGGGAAACCTACCAAAACCCCACATTTCTATATACTAGACACATGGTGGAGTCCAGCGAGGTATGGCTTGTGTGGGTTCCCCAACGTTTTCCTATCCAGAATCCCCGGCAAACTTCAAAATTAGCTGAAAAAAAATCACCTTTTTTCTCTCAAATATCTGTGTGGGAAAGTTTTGAAATATGCGTGGATCCACAAATTTCCTACCACCTAGCGTTCCCCAGGGTCTCCTGATAAAAATGGCACCTTACTCGCGTGGGTGTGTCAAGTACCCGCGACAGACAAGGGCCCAAAACCTATTGAGTCGACATCAAAATTACCTATCACAAAACAACCTGGTTTTGCAAGAGGGAGTCCCATTAGTTTAAGGCCCCGGGCGTGGTGGCCATCTTGGGAAACTACCAAACCCACACATTTCTGAAACCAAGGCTACCGGGGGAGTCCAGCGAGGTATGGCTTGCATGGACCCCCCGCCCTAACGTTTTTGTACCCAGAATCCCCTGCATACCTCAAGTTTTTGCTGGAAAGAAATCACTTTTTTCTCAAATTTCTGTGTGGGAAAGTTCTGTAATCTGTGTGGATCCACACATTTCCTACCACCCAGCGTTCCCCCAGGTCTCCCGATAAAGATGGTACCTCACTCGCTTGGTTAGGTGAATGCAAGCCATACCCCCCTGGACTCCCCTGCGTCTTTAGTTTTCAGAAATGTGTGGGTTTGGTAGGTTTCCCTAGATGACTGCCCACCCCGCGACCAAAAAACGCAGATGCCGCCTATGTATCCGAAAAGGACCTGGTTTTGGTCCCGGGCTTGGCGGCCATCTAGGGAAACCTATCAAACCCACACATTTCTGAGGACTAGACACCCGGGAGTGCAGCGAGGTATGGCTTGCGTGGATCTCCCAACGTTTTTTTACCCAGAATCCCCTGCAAACCTCAAATTTAGCTGACAAAAACACATTTTCCATATATTGTTGTGTGGAATCACTGCACCAGCACAAATATCCTACCCCACAGCGTTCTCCTAAGTCTCCGGAGTAAAATGATACCTCACTTGTGTGGGTGGGGCAAGGGCCTGTGTCTGGGAAGTGCCCAAAAATTAGGGATTAAGGGTTTAGCACGGCAAATTTTAAGCGCAACATTTTTTTTAAAATACGTTTTTAGCCAATTCTGCATTGGGCATCCACACAAGTGAGGTATCATTTTACTCGGAAGACTACGGAGAACGCTGTGAGGTAGGACATTTGTGTCAGCACGGTGATTCCACTTAAAAATATGTACAAAATATGTTTTTTTAGCTAAATTTGAGGTTTGCAGGGGATTCTGGGTAGGAAAAACGTTGGGGGACCCACGCAAGACATACCTTGCTGAACTCTCCCAGGTGTATAGTTTTCAGAAATATGTGGGTTTGCTAGATTTCCCAAGATGGCCTCCGAGACTGGTGTCAAAAACCCAGGTGACTCCCCTTGCAAAACCAGGTTGTTTTGTGATAGGTTATTTTGATGTCTCTCCAATAAGTTTTGGGCCCTTGCCTATCACAGGTACTTGGGGCACCCACATGAGTGAGGCACCATTTTTATCAGGAGATCTGGGGGAACGCTTGGTGGTAGGAAATTTCTGGATATACTCAAAATCCAGTACTTTCCACCACAGAAATGTGAGGAAAATATGTTTTTTATTTGGAACGTTTGAGGTTTGCAAAGGGGTCTGGATAACAGAACCTGGTGAGAGCCAGACAAGTCACCCCACCCTAGATTCCCCTGGGTGTCTAGTTTTCAATAATGTATAGGTTTGCTAGATTTCACTAGGTGCCGGCAGAGCTAGGGTTGTTCAAAATCTACAGCTAGGCACTTTGCATAAAAAGGGTCCGTTTTCACTCTGAAAATGTGGTGTGTCCAAGTTGCATTTTGGGCCGTTTTCTGTCGCTGGCACTAGACCTACCCACACAAGTGAGGTACCATTTTTCTTTGGAAGACTTTGGGGAATGCGAGGTAGGTGGAATTTTGTGGATCCATGCAGATTCCAGAACTTTCCACGACAGAAATGTGAGGAAACTGTGTTTTTTATTTACAAATTTTGAGTTTTGCAAGGAATTCTGGGTAACAGAACCTGGTGAAAGCCAGACAAGTTACCCCATACTGCGTTTTCCTGGGTGTCTAGTTTTAAAAAATATATTGGTTTGCTAGATTTCCCTAGGTGCCGGCAGAGCTAGGGTTCAAAATCTACAGCTAGGCACTTCGCTAAAACAGGGTTTGTTTTCACTGTGAAAATATGGTGTTCACCTTGTGTTTTGGGCTGTTTCCTGTTGCGTGCACTAGGCCTACCCACACAAGTGAGGTACCATTTTTCTTGAAACACTTTGGGCAATGCGGGGTGGGAGGAATGTTGTGGATCCACGCAGATTCTAGAACTTCCCACCACACAAATGTAAGGAAAACATGTTTTTGGGGACAAATTTTGAGGTTTGGAAGGGATTCTGGGTAACAGAACCTGGTAAGAGCCAGACAAGTCACCCAATCCTGGATTCCTCGGGGTGTCTAGTTTTCAAAAATGTATAGGTCTGCTAGGTTGTCCTAGGTGTTGGCAGGGCCAGGGTTCAAAATCTACAGCTAGGCACTGTGCAAAAAAAGGTTCAGTTTTCACTGTGAAAATGTGGTGTGTCCACGTTGCAATTTGGGACGTTTTCTGTCGCGGCCACTACACCTACCCACACAAGTGAGGTATCATTTTTATTGGGAGACTTAGGGGAATGCATAATTGTGGAGAAGCTGTTATTACCTATTCACTTTCCATGCATTTCTGCCTTCCAAATGTAAGACAATGTGTAAAAAAGAAGTCACTTTGAAAAATTACCTTTAATTCACATGCTGGTATGGGTACCCACAATTTCGGAGTTGTGCAAATAGCTACTGTTTCTAAACTCTATATTTTGTTTCCATTTCAGAAATACGTAGGTGACTTTCATTCCGATTTCTCCCGGTTTATATTTTTTCAAATGAATTGCTATATACCCGGTACACTCTAAAAAACCATTGCAAGCTGCTGCTCAGTTATTGGCTCTGGGTTTCTCGGGTTCTTGGTGAACCTACAAGTCCTATATATCCACACAACCAGAAGGGTCCAGTGGGTGTAACGTGGTTTTGCTTTCAAACATCTGTCATACTTAGTAGAAGTTACAGGTGAAAACGTTGGCACAAATGGCTGTTTTTTTTTTTAACTCATTTTCGATGTTTCCTATTTTCAACTGTTAGTTTCTATACAAAAACTTTGAAGGATCTACACAAATGTCCCCTTGCTGAATTCAACATGTTGTCTACTTTGTAGAAACTTATAGCTTTCTAGGATCCATCATTGCTTTCATGCCCATTTTTACCATTAACTGGAAGGATGCTGAAAGCACAAAAAATAGCAAAAATAGGCTGTCCCAGGAAAATAACAAAACTGTGTAAAAAGATTTGTTTTTATGACAAAAGTTTGTGTGTCCGTGAAAGCTGGGAAGATGGTGATTTCAGCACCACAACGCCTTTGTTGATACCATTTGTAGGAAAAAAAACAGACACTTTCATCTGTAGCCCTTTTTCCCCATTTCCCCCCCCCAAAAAAATAAATGTAGCTGTATTTTGTCTCATATCTGGGTCCCCTCCAGGGGAATCCACAAACTCTGGATACCTTTACAATCCCTGTGATTTTGGAAGAAGAATTTGGCGTGGATACCTTATGTGGTCAAAAAGTTACAGGGGCCTAAGTGTGAACTACCTCAAATAGCCAAAAAAAGGCTTAACACGGGGAGGCTTAGCAGCAAAGATGTTAAGATAAAGATAAACCTAAAAAGAGCATCCCTCCTTAAGGGAGAGGACCCTGTCTACGGAGCAACAGAACCAACCAAGCATAACAATCAGCCCATTCCAGTCTCGTTAGAAATCTCCTTTAAATAGTCTTGTGCTTTGATCTCAGAGAGAAAAGTCTGCGTCTTTCCCTTGAATATAATCTTGAGGCGGGCTGGACTTCATAGATATACTTCACACCCAAGTCGCTGGAATGGAGAAAAAAAGCTGACAGAGCTGCCACCTCTGTTCTACAATTGCATGACAAAAGTCTGGGCAAAAAAAAAAGATGATATGGCCCTCGAATGACCTCTTTGATTCAGGTCTTGCCTTATCGAAGATGGCTTGGTGCAGAAGAAAATTCCCAAAGTAAACCAGAACTGCTCTTGGTTTCTCTTCCTGCTGAGAATGATTTTTCTTTTGGGAATCCGAGGAAAACTATGTACTCTTTGACCTCAGATTCCCAGTCCCAATGGGCAAGATCAGGGAAGGCTCCCTTAAGTAGCTGGAACATAAAAGATCTGATGTAATTTCCTTCCTTCATCCCTGCAAGACTAAGGAACCAAAGATTTCTATGCTGGCGGTTTTCAAAGTCTTCCAGCTTCCACATCATATCTACGAGCTGCGTCTCCTGTACATTTTGCCATTGCTCGACTGCCGCAGCCACCATGGTAGCTGCCTCTATGTGCTGCTCGACCATAGTAATCTGCTCTGCCATCTCTGAGCAAATTTTAGACACCTTAAGAACCGCACCTTGAATCTTTTTAGTGGCCAGGTGAGTTCTTTTGTGTTCCACTCTTGCCTCAGACTGCATCTGCTTCAGGGTGGCGTAGATTACCTCCTTTGAAGGTGCAGCAGATGGATCCGATGTGGGAGTTCCCCGAGAGGTCCACCATCTCTCTCCCCCATTCTCGCTATATACCTGGTGAGTCGCTGAATAGTCCCACTTCAGTTGCCGAGTAATGCCCAATTCAGATCCTAATTTCCTCTTGATCCTTCACGCTCTCTCATGGTTTCTTTTAGAAAGGGAGAGTTGTTTCTGAGTTGAGGGCTTCGCTTTCCCATCCTTTGAACTATCCCCTAATGATCCTTGAGCAGAGTCGTCATCTGTCAACAATTCACTAAGGCCGGACAGGTCTGAATCTTCTGTTAAGCCAAAGAATTTCTTTGCATGGGATCCCCCTGTCTGATTTATATAATTTTGCTCTTAACTTTTTTGATATCCTGCTGGGGACCTAGTTTGTTACTAGGATCTTGCCCCTGCGGTCCTACCTCATTAAACACCACTGTGGCTGCCACCAACACCTGCATCCCGGTCCCTCCAGTCCCCAGGATCACGCCTGTTGAGAAAGATTGCTCCCGCATTCATTTGGAGGACCTTTTTGTGAAGGGCATTTAAAGGAGCTAGGGCCACACTTCTTACACATTTCCACTGCTTTATCTCCTGTGACCACAGGTGTAATCAGCTCAGGATCGGAGCAAGATGTCCAAGACGCCGCGTTAGCTGCTCCCTGATCCCGCCCCAGAGAGTTTACTCCGATGGTGGTGCCTACCTCGCTGCTTTCCCGGTGCCAGCTCTGTTTTCTCTCTCAACTGCTACAAACTGTCATCGGGAGTGAGCGGGTGCGCCTGGCGGGTTCTGCGGTGCTTGCTGGACTCTGAAGCATCCAAGGACACGAAGCCCCGGAATGCCCCCGAAGGGAGCTTAACAAGCGAAGGAGCGGGTGTAGCCGGCGGGGAAGCTTCCAGCTCGCCCTGCTCCACCTGGCAAGAAGCTAGTATGCAAACCTGAGGAAACGACAGGAACGGGAATGGCAAGTTCCAGATGAGTATGTAAGCCTTGAATCCAGTGCAGCCGGGTACGCAAATAGATGCAGCATGCCCAGATATTCCCAAAGACAGACAGCCCTCTATTGCAAGGATATTTTTGGTGACCAGGGTAAGTTGGCAGCATCGGCCTCAACACATGGAGCCCTGAAAACGTCAAGTTTAGCTGAAAAAAACATTTTTTTCCTCAGACCCACAAATTTCCAACCACCCAAAGTCCTCTCAGGTCTCCCGATAAAAATGGTACCTCACTTGTGTGGGTAGGCATAGTGGCTGCAACAGGAAATGGCCCAAATCGTACTGTGGAGATTTCAAAATTACTTATAACAAAACTACCGGGTTTGGAGGGGGCACCTGGTTTTTTAGCCCTGGGCTCGCCGCTATCTAGGGAAACCTACTCAACCCACACATTTCTGAAACTAGACACCCTGGGGAGTCTAATGAGGTATGGCTTGCGTGGAGCCCCCAACATTTCCCACCCAGAATCCCCTGAAAACCTCAAATGTAGCTGACAAAAATCACTTTTTCCTTATATTTTTGCATGGGATCACGTTGCCGGTACAAATGTCCTACCACCCAGCGTTCCCCTTGTTGTCCCGGTTACAATGATACCTCACTTGTGTGGGTGGGCCAATTTTGGGCAGTCCCCACCCCAACATCAATTTAAAAAAAACTGGTTTCTAGTGGGCTTTCTGCCCCCCGGGGGCAGATTTGGGGCTACTGCTCCATCTGCCCCCGGGGGGGGCAGGAACACTGACATTTCTCTGGGGCGGTGGGGGCATTGCCCTGTCCCTTTGTGGGCAGCCCCCACCCCAACATCAATAAAAACAAATCCCCTGGTTTCTAATGGGCTTTCTGCCCCCCCCCTCGGGGCAGATTGGGGACTACTGCCCCATCTGCCCTCCGGGGGGACAGAAAGACTGGAATTTCACTGGCGGGGGTCATTTGCATGCCCATTTATGGCAGCTCCCACCCCAACATCAATAAAAAAGAAAATCCCTAGTTTCTAGTGGACTTTCTGCCCCCCTGGGGGCAGATTGGGGGCTCCTGTCCTTGTCTGCCCCCTGTGGGGTGGTGGACAGAACAACTGGCATTGCTCTGGGGGGTAGAAGGACTGTTGTGCCTAAAACAATAAGGGGGGAACAAAGGCCCTTGCCTAAGGGGCCCCTCCCCCTCCCTGGTGTCTAGTGTGTGGATCCCTGCTTGGGGATTGCCCTCCTGAGGTGATCCCCAAGCAGGGATCCACTAGGGAGGGGTACCATTGGAAAGGGAAGATTCTCCCCTTTCCAATGATACCTCTCCCGTCTTTCTGCATGCTCGGGGGCTGAGATAGTCCCCTGAGCACGTGGAAAGTGAAACTGAAATGAGCCTCTTGGCTCATTTCAGTTTCGGTTACACTGAAATGACGTCACCTGCGACGTGCGTGCTGATCATCATTTCAGGGAAACCAGGGGAGCAGCCTCAGGAGCTGTGGAAGCTCTTCCCTAGCTCCGAGGCTGTTGGGGGTTAAGGAAATCCCTCTGGTGCCCGCACCAGAGGGATTCCCTGAGCCATGTGCGAGGACGGCCGGGGGCCGTCTTACACACATGAGCACTTGTGCGACGGCCGGGTCCGGCGCACCGAAATGGCTGAGGGTAGGATGCTTGGATAAGGGGTTTTTGCTCTTCTCTGGGTGGGGATTTCCTACTTTTGTCTTTGTGTTCGGTTCAGGATGGGGGTTTTCTTGGTGGTTCTTCCTTTGGGGCTTTTGGGGGGTTGTTAGGCTTGGGGTTGGGACAGGGGCAGCAGCGGATTGGTGGGTAGGAACCATCACGAGGGTCAAGATTGACCCTTTTGCTCGTGATAAGGGATGGGAATGGGGAGGGCTGGCTGAAAGGGGGTGGGGGATCCAAGTCACAGGGTGGGGGTTGGCTGATTGGGCAGCAGAGTTTCTAACAGGTTCTGCAGCATAATAAAATAGGACTAATTTAAGAATAGCCTCAATCAATATCTATGAGCTAACCAACTTACTTCCAAAAGAGACAAAGGGTCAATATAGATCTACAGTTTTTTAATACGACATCCTTTGCTTGTGGGTAACTCATGTGGAAGGGTGTCAGAAACAGCTATTAGAATTTTCAGGTTATCAAATCATATCTAGGAGTCTGCAAGGGTCCCGCATTGGTGGGGTAGCAATTCTGTCTTGTAAGGGCAAGATTTGTATAATAAAGCTAGGGCAGACAATTATGGGAGATAGGCGGCTGCAGAAATTATGCATACCTGAGGCTATTTGACTCTTTCTCTATTTGTGGTCCTGTTATTGATGATGCCACTCTACACAATGGGATCTGCACTGAACTAGCCGGGTGGATGTTCCCTTTAGTTATCTGTGGGGACTTTAATATTAATACTAAGGGAGACTCCCGAAGGTTAGATAAGCAGCCTATCATGGACGCAAACCTAAGGTGATCTGGCCACTAAAACATCTAGTTCAAACCCACGGGTTATATGATGTATGATGTATGGGCAGAAAAGTTCCCCTCGGACCCCGGCGTCACATACTAATCTGCGCCCCATAAAGTTCACGTCTGCCTTGATTACATTTTTATACCTAGCCAATGGCTCCAGGCGTCACGTATTTTTAAATACCATTGTGTAATGTCCGACCATAACCCGTTAGTATTGGAGGTGAATATTCAAGCAACTCCACAGATTAACAGGGAAAAGTCATTTGAGTGTGCTTTTGAGTGTGTACAAACAACATCTTACGGGAATCCCAAACTGGTTTCCGCCCGGGCCATGGCACAGATACTGCCCTCCTCGCCGTCATCGAGGAGGCAAGGCGCATACTGGATTCAGGAGGGTCAGTGGCAGTGATCCTCCTGGATCTCAGCGCAGCCTTCGACACAGTCAACCACCGTGTCCTCCTCCATCGGCTCGCGGCAGCAGGGATCACCGGGACGGCACTTAGTTGGACAGAATCCTTCCTCACCGGACGCACGTTCCAGGTATGGGACGGCATCTACCACTCAGCCACCCTCCCCCTCACAAGCGGGGTCCCTCAGGGATCTTCCCTGAGCCCGACGCTTTTTAACGCATATATGGCTCCCCTGGAAGACGTGGTGACACCATTTAACATAAAAATGGTAAGCTACGCTGATGACACTCAACTGGTCGTCTCTCTATCCCAACTAGTCGACCACCCGGAGAAACTGGCGAACTGCCTTACCCAAATACACAGCTGGATGAGTGATTCATCACTAAAATTAAATGGGTCTAAAACCGAAGTGATGCTCCTGGGAAAACAATGGGCAACCATCGCCCCAACAGTCTGGCCCGACGTATTCGGAGAAATCCCCTCCCCGAAGCGTGAAATCAAAACCCTTGGAGTATGGCTCGAACCGGAGCTCACCATGAAGACGCAAGCGGCCAAAACTGCTGGCACCTGTTTTGGGCTCATGCGCACCACCCGTAAGATCCTCCCATTACTACCACCTGCCTCTAGGAAACTTCTTATCCAGGGGCTAGTATTGTCCCGTCTTGACTACAGCAATATGGTCTACCTGGGCGCTCCAGAGGCCACCCTGACTAGACTACAGCGGACACAGAACGCTGCGGCCCGTCTGCTCACGAACCTTCCTTCGAGAGTGTCAGCAAAACCAGCCCTCAAGGCCTTGCACTGGCTCCCTGTTCGCCAAAGAGTGGAATTCAAAGCCATGTGTACAACACACAAACTTATCAACGGAACTGGCCCTACTATCCTCAGCAGCCTGGTCACCCCCTACAAAGCATCCATATCCCTCCGTTCAGACAGTGAGCACCTGGCCAACGTCCCCAAATTCAAAAGGACCCGCACCGGAGGCCGACGATTCTCGGTGCAAGCGGCCGTGAGATGGAATTCCCTCCCACGCACCCTCAGACTGGAAGCCAGCTACCTGACCTTTCGCAAAAAACTGAAAACGCACCTATTCCCGAAATAACTGTACCTCCTCCCTCCCTCTCCGTACAGGATAAACAATCTCCTTACAGCGCGGGGATGCCCTTGGGTCACCAGGCGCTATACAAATCGCAAAAATAAATAAATAAAAATAAATTTACTCTTAGATGAAGACTATCTTTGCCAGGTGAGGAAGTATTCATAGCCAAGAACTTGGGGTCTGCCCCTTTGAGCATAGTATGGGACGTGCTGAAAGCAGGGATCAGGGAGGAAATGATAAGTGATTAATGATTAGCTGGGGCAGGCAGAAGAGGGAGAAGCAGAAACTACAGGGGCTGTATCAGGGTCTTTCTCAAGCCGAGGTTAGGTTAGTGGGTGCAGTCTCGGCGAAGTCAGATATCGAGGAGGGCCAGCTTCGGGTTATTCTTGCTACATCTGCTAAAAGGGATATATCTACCAAAAAGGTGGCTGATAAATATACCGCTTGGAAAAACAAAACTTATGAACTTAATGATAAAGTGGGACGCACCATAGCATTTCGTGCCAGGCAACAGGTGGCTTTTGGTGAGATCAAGCAGATCAATGATCCGGAATTCAGTCTAATTTCTGATGTAGGAAGGCTACGATCGGCTTTTCAGAGGCATTACCAGCAGCTCTATAATGAGGAGACCTCTGAATTAGTGGAAATAGGGTCGTATTTAGAGTCTCCTACTATGGAAAGTTTGAATCAGCCAATGCCTGCAGAAGAGATTGCACATACAATCTCTGGGCTTTCATCTGGTAAGGCCGCATGGGTAGATTCAATACCTAGAGAGTTTGATAAAGTGTTTGCTACTACTCAGCAAATTTATGCTTGAGGTGTTTTTAGATATTCAAAGAGGTTCTCCCCGCCTAAATCTTGGGCCTCTGCAAGATTGTGGTTTTTGTGAAAAAGGGCAAACCAGTACAGTACCTGGGCTCATACCACCCAATCACTTTAATTAACAGCGATACAAAAATCTTCGCAAAACTTTGGGCCTCAAGGTTATCCGGTGTAATAAGGAAAATTGTGTCACCTGTACAACATGGTTTTATCCCAGGGTTTGGAACTACAGATCACACCCGGCGGGTGATTACCTTATTCTACGTAGCTAAAATCTGAGGGGAGCTCATGGCATTGTTGTCATTGGATACAGAGAAAGCCTTTGATAGGGTTTCGTGGCCCTATCTTTGGTCAATCTTAGACAAGAAGGGATTGGGGCATGAATTTATTGGGTGGATTAAAATGTTATACATTAACCCTACAGCTGAAATCGCATTAATGGGTGGAGAATCAGAGATAGTAAACAATCAGCGGGGACAAGGCAGGGGTGCCCCTGCTCTCCCCTGCTTGTTGCTCTTTATATAGTTCTTCCGATTTACCAAACTGAGGACAGCGCCCTAATCAGGCCAATTTCCACTCTGAGCTGGGAAACTAAAATATTGGCATATGTCGATTTCCTTGCAATTGTTACTCCAGACCCCACTAAGGCGGTTGAGCAGATTGAAGCAGAGGCTTGTCGATTTGGTAGAATCTTGAGCTATAAACTGAACCGGGACAAAACCCAGATTCTCATTAATGATATTGTTTGCTATGAAGGTACACAAGTTTTGTCAGATGTTGTCTATCTGGGGGTTAAGATTTCGGCAGACACATACAATTGTTGAAGGGAATCTGGGATCATTAATAGCTAGAACTAAAACTGATGGAATACCTTTAGATTAACTTTGTTTGGTAGGAGCAATCTTATAAAAATGATGTTTCTCCTTAAAATCTTATATATTTTTAGAGCCATCTTGTTGGAGGTAAATATTACTTGGTTTAAGATGCTGGACAGCATGATGAGGAGGTTCCTATGGGCCTATGCTAGACCACGGAGGGCATTAAAGCTTCTTTCTTTGTCAAGAGAACGGAAGGGGCTGGGCTTTACCAAATTTTAGGTTGTATTATTGGGCCTCATCTCTTCAACAAATTACTCCAATACTGTTTGATGTAGGTCAGAGAGGGACGTGGGCAGTACTGTATTATCGTGTTTTGAGCTAACACTTGGAGAGGCGGCTCGTGGGTCTCTGTTTCAACAGCTTAAACTTAGCTATTTTGAAAAAGTAAGATTCAAGACCCTATGATATACAGCTCAGGTTTGGATTAGTATTCGGTAGAAGTTCAGGATTGGGCGGATCAGTTTTTACACTCCCCTCCAAGATGACCTTCTCCTACCATATATCTTTCATGACTCATACATCAAGTGGTGGGGAAGAATAATGCCCTTGTATCCTTAGGGACTTTTTCGATGAAGAGGGTTTTGCCACATTTGAGGATGTGAAAAGAAAACTTTCTTTAGGAAAATATGAATTTTTCAAATGTTTGCTAATTAGGGACTTTATTGGGAAGAAGAAGGGTGGAGGCGAAGGGTTCAATAAAGGGGAGTTGGTGGCGTTTATGAGGGGAAAAAGACACCAGATTGGGAAGATTTACAAACTGCTAAATGACAGGCTGGGGAATGATATTGTGAAACATGTGGCCCATTGGCAGGCAAGTGGTCAGGTTACGGAGAGGGACAGTCTCCTCTCTTTGTAGCTTTCTCAATCGACACTGCTATCCGCTAACCTCCAGGTCCAACATTATAAGACCTAATTTAATTTATATTTGAGTTCCGGCAAAAATCAGCAAATGAAGGCGGGTTGGCGGCACAAATTGTCCCCGCTGTCAAATGTTTAGGGTTGATTTAGTTCATATGTTGGCAGATTGTCCAGGGTTAGCAAGCCTAAGATGGGAGCTAAATGATTTTCCAAGGTCAAATTGAAGGTTTCGGTCACATCGCAGTTAATTATTGTAGAAGTTCATGAACAAGAAATCTCCTCGGTGGCACACTCGATGCTTTTGTTCATCGCGATGGCAGTGTTCAGATTGTGCTTAACGACAGCTTGGTTGGACCCTGCTCCTCCATCTTTTAATCATTGGCTGGGCCATTTAATCTCGGTGTACCATATCGAAAGGGCTGTTTATGCTCGGAAGGGTTCTCGGGTTCGTAAAAAGGGGCTGTAAAGTTGGGCATCTTTGAGGGAATGGTTGGAATCCCATGGAGATGGCCAATGGACACTCGGCTTATAGCTTCTTTATTTTGTTTTCCTTTCTTGTTCTTGTTTGTTTTTTGTAGAAGTTCTGTTTCGCTTCATTGCTGCAGGGCTCAACTGCTGTGGTTTTGTTTTGGTATAATGGCTTGGAGCACGGGTGGGGGGAGGGGGGTTTAGGGATATTAATTTTTAAAAAGCCAATAAAGATGGTTAAAAAAAAGAACTTCATCCAAGTATAGTTCAAAAATGGGAAATGGTTTAATTGATAGGAACTGCGATATTAACCTTACATTTTAGGGCAATGATGGATGCTCTTTTGCATAAATGTCCAAAATGTATTTTTCAAGAAATTTTTCTTTTTTGAGAGTGTCGTTAGTGAGTTAGGTACATCCCAAAAACAATTTAAGCCTACTTTATAGAACAAACTTTGCATGTGTCAAGCCCATGGAAGTGTTGTGTGGTGATCAAGTGTCGGTATCTCAATGAACCCGTCTTTGTAACTTTAAAGTTCTTCTATGGTACACAAACGGACCAAGAATAGCAAAGGTCTGAATGTGGCTTGGTGCCCTATATGCCTGCTGTTAATACCCTGGATAGTGGGGATCATGGGAGTGCATACTGGCAGATGTAGTAACCTCCTTATGAATTGGTTTTCCACCCCTGTAAGCATATTCCGACTGTTAGCCCCCCAGAGTTCTACTCCATGGAGGGTTACAGATTGTGCCCTGTACTTATAAACTTCCAGGGCAGGTGACACTACCTTTGACATGCTTTTCTGGTGCCTTTTCCTATTGCCATGGAATTTTGGAGCAGGGTAGCCTTGCATTTGTGTAAGTGTGGTTTCCATGTCAATTTTGTGCCCAGTAGAATACCTAGATAAAGTCAGGCACATATTCCAGCTTTTGTATTTGTGTGGATTTATGGCCATGTATTTAGTTTTGAGTTTATCTTAAGGCCTTTTAAGGCACAGAATTCACTAAAATGGTCTAATAGATTGTGTAGTCCCTTTGGTGTTTGTGATATTAGAATTGTATTGTAAGCTAAAAGCAACTCCGGTACTGGCAACCCTCCTAACTTTGGGGGGTCATGCTTTTTCACCCCTGGAGATGATTCACAACATAATTTACATATAGTGAGGAAAGAGTAGGTGCCTGTACACATCCCTGCCATACTCCTCTTTTTATAAGGATTGTCTCCGTACGTTCACCCCTAGGTGCCCATCTGACTTTTGGGTAGTTGTCTTTATGTAGCCGCAATATCTGCGTCACAAGATAGTCGGGGACTCTCTGTGTTTCTAGGGATAAGGTTGAAAGCGGCCTTCAGGTCTATAAATGCTATATACAGATGTCCTCCCTCTAGATTTGTATACTTCCAAGCTACGCATAGTAGTTTAAAGACCTGGTCAATTGTATTTATTCTTACTCTAAACCCAGCTTGATACTGAGACAGGATATAATTTTCCTCTATCCAAATATTGAGCTTGGTTAGAATCCGTTTTGCAAAGATCTTTTGTAAGGTGTCTACTAGACTTATTGTCCTGTAATTGGCGAGGTCTTGTCATTTGCCCCTCTTAAAAATAGGAATTATTTCAGCCCCTTTCCATGATCCCGGTATTGGTGCTCCTGCAGCCACAGTGTTACTGAGTAGGTTTACATAAGGTGCCCACACTTTATCATGTCTCAAATGATCCCCTGGTATCCTATCAGGACCTGGGGCTATCCCTGGCTTGACAGCTTCCATTGCTGCCATTGTATCATCTGGGCTGAAATAGGGAGAAATATTTGGTCCAGTCAAGCTAATTTCTATGCGACATATACTCTTATCAAAATTGTCAGATATTGATTAGTTGGCATCAGATATAATACTGAAAAATGTCTGCTGCAAATGCCTGGATCCAAATAAAGATCCATGCTCTTGGAACTTCAACTAAAATATGGCTTATCTGATAACTCACTGTTTAAATATAACCAGATTGCTAGCTATGTGAATAAACTTAAAAAAGGGACTGTTGCTCCATAAGATACTCCCAATTGAAACCACCTCTAATCCGCAGACCAGAATTAAGCATATATATAAAGTGTTAATGGACACACTCTCAGACGATCTGGTAGCGGTAGAAGCTAAATGGGCTATGAAGACCGGGGACCCCGATATTGATATATGCCGATCCCTGAATCTATCTGGGGAGATCTTTCTGGCGGCAAATCTGAAAGCTCAACATTATTATACACTATACCATCTCTACTATGCCCCAGAAAAACTATACCGCTGGGGGAAAAGGGAGGATAACAAGTGTCCGTGATGTAGGCAAGGACCTGCAGATACAATACATATGTTCTATAGTTGCGATGAACTAAACACAGTAATGAAACAAATGGAATCTTTCTTGGCAGCAGCTGTAGAGTACCCCATTAAAATACCTGCAACGCTAATGTTATTAGGATCTGATGAAAGCCTACTGTGTGGTCACCGTGCGAGTAAATTCATCTTTATGGCAATAGCAGTAATGAGACTTCTCATTTCCACCCATTGGAAATATGCAGATCCCCCACGGCTTCACGCTTGGATTGGCCGTATACTAGCAATATACCATCTAGAAAAAAAACGTTTTAAATGCAAAGGCCGGGGTGCTTGAAAACGGGGCAGAGCAATTTGGGCTCCGTTTAAAAGATGGATTGACGATCAAACTAGCATGTAATGGAGTATAGGATATATAAAGATGATCGGAAGATTGGAACCGACAATAATGCTCAGTTAGCCCTTTCTCTCTCCCTTGTTTCTTCACGCTTATTTTTACTCTTTTATCTTTCTTTTTTTTCTTTTTGCTTTGCTTGCTTCATGCAGGGATTGTATATTATTGGTTGTTCATGTGACTTGAGGTGTATTTCACTTTATACTTCAATCAATGGAGGTGGGGAGAAGGAAATCTTTGATCCATCCACTTTCCTTATGGTCAATTCTTTCAATCAAGTGTGGGGTGGATCACTTGTCCTGCTAACCTGGATTCCTCAGGTATTCTGTCCTTCCCTTGATAAAAGAACCCTCATGCACTCGAGTTTGTGGCGTAGGTAGCGGTATATCTTGGTTCTCCGCTAAATTGCTCGAGTGTCTGCATAATCACGGGGTTGCTTTGTATGCAGCCTCCACCAGGAGGTAGTCATCCAAGGTTATGTGCAGTAGTGTCCAGTGATAAGTGGAAGTGGTGTAATTTAAAATAACACAAACATCCGGAAAACAATTTTATTATTCCAGAGTTGGGTTAGGTTCTTTGAAAATATCTCTGGTATGCGTTATGAGAATTTTAGGGTTCTCAACGCTACCTATTCTCGTGATTTAAAAGGTCGACATGTTTCAGCCCTCTTTGTCAGGATGATCAATGGGCTTTCTTCATGACCACGTTGTGAGGGTGAGAAGGTGACGTATTAATCCCTTCTTTTTCTGAGTCTATTTTTGTGCCTAAAAAAATAAATGTGTCACCTTGGGTGAGGGTAAAAGGGAGCTAGTTTACATATCTTATGTTACATTATTCATCTATTCAATTGTGCCATATCGCATCACACACTCATCCTACTTCTAGTAACCACATACCCAAACTCTTTTATGATTAATTTTTATCACAGATCTGACATATATTTCGATTTGTTTTCATTCCCTATGTTGTTGTTTTAGTTTATTATATATACAGTTAGCTAAACTTGTCATACGTTCATGAGACCATGTGGTTTGTTGTGATTACTCACGCATTCACAGCGGGGCTACTTCCTTATTCTGTTTATGTGTATCCCGCTATTTATTTTTGGTACAGCCCAATCATATTCACTTTGACTGCGTTCTCTCATGTATTCCAAATGGCTGTTATCTTCAGTATGTGACATGAGAGATTCTGTCATATATCTAGCCATTACTTAGATGTTGTGACTCTATTTAATTATCATTTTTAGTGCGTTAGTTGTTAATTTTCTAGATGTGTTATACTGAAAATCTTTGTTTTCTTCAGAACGGCGCATTTTGTTGTATTTTTTGCACTCCTGCACTCCCAATCAATTTTTAATCACATACCTCTGCACGTGCTATTACGTGCTTCCACGGATGTCCAGGGAGTCTGTATGGGGGTCTTATTCTGTATAAATCATAAAGTGGGACAGGGGTTGGTCACGGTCTTTAAATAAGTAACTTATCTGATTTTGCGGGAGGCTGGCGTCTTCCTCGTGTTACCTGCAGATCCGCCGCGCGCTACTTGTGCTGACTCTGCTTGCCCGGACCCGGTAGGGTTACCTGGTTGCTAGGAGTCATTTAATCCAACTCAGTATCGACAGTAAAGGAAGACTTCCACGTTAGTCTTTCTTTTCGAACTACGTTTTAAATTTTCGTGTTTTTAAATATAAGTATTGTAATACGTGGTTCCGCTGAATTAGATACAACCTGTCTTATTTAAAAATGTTTCATACAATTACGCCGTGTATCCTCTTTATCTGTTCTCGGGTTACTGATAACTATATGTCATTAGTAAGAGGAGGGTATCACTTTTTGTCTATTTTGCTCTATGGACTACGTTTTGAATTAGTTACTTTTGAATATAATTCCGACAACACGTTATTGAGAGTGGGCCTTGTTTCAAAGGGTTACTATACGAATGCACAGCCTCCCCCTTTTTTTTAGGGGCGGTTTCTGTAAATGTAAATGTAAAGTTGTCCGGGTCGGGGCAAGCAGAGTCAGCACAAGTAGCGCGCGGCGGATCTGCAGGTAACACGAGGAAGACGCCAGCCTCCCGCAAAATCAGATAAGTTACTTATTTAAAGACCGTGACCAACCCCTGTCCCACTTTATGATTTATACAGAATAAGACCCCCATACAGACTCCCTGGACATCCGTGGAAGCACGTAATAGCACGTGCAGAGGTATGTGATTAAAAATTGATTGGGAATGCAGGAGTGCAAAAAATACAACAAAATGTGCCGTTCTGAAGAAAACAAAGATTTTCAGTATAACACATCTAGAAAATTAACAACTAACGCACTAAAAATGATAATTAAATAGAGTCACAACATCTAAGTAATGGCTAGATATATGACAGAATCTCTCATGTCACATACTGAAGATAACAGCCATTTGGAATACATGAGAGAACGCAGTCAAGGTGAATATGATTGGGCTGTACCAAAAATAAATAGCGGGATACACATAAACAGAATAAGGAAGTAGCCCCGCTGTGAATGCGTGAGTAATCACAACAAACCACATGGTCTCATGAACGTATGACAAGTTTAGCTAACTGTATATATAATAAACTAAAACAACAACATAGGGAATGAAAACAAATCGAAATATATGTCAGATCTGTGATAAAAATTAATCATAAAAGAGTTTGGGTATGTGGTTACTAGAAGTAGGATGAGTGTGTGATGCGATATGGCACAATTGAATAGATGAATATTGTAACATAAGATATGTAAACTAGCTCCCTTTTACCCTCACCCAAGGTGACACATTTATTTTTTTAGGCACAAAAATAGACTCAGAAAAAGAAGGGATTAATACGTCACCTTCTCACCCTCACAACGTGGTCCTGAAGAAAGCCCATTGATCATCCTGACAAAGAGGGCTGAAACATGTCGACCTTTTAAATCACGAGAATAGGTAGCGTTGAGAACCCTAAAATTCTCATAACGCATACCAGAGATATTTTCAAAGAACCTAACCCAACTCTGGAATAATAAAATTGTTTTCCGGATGTTTGTGTTATTTTAAATTACACCACTTCCACTTATCACTGGACACTACTGCACATAACCTTGGATGACTACCTCCTGGTGGAGGCTGCATACAAAGCAACCCCGTGATTATGCAGACACTCGAGCAATTTAGCGGAGAACCAAGATATACCGCTACCTACGCCACAAACTCGAGTGCATGAGGGTTCTTTTATCAAGGGACGGACAGAATACCTGAGGAATCCAGGTTAGCAGGACAAGTGATCCACCCCACACTTGATTGAAAGTATTTCACTTTATATGCAAACTTAAATCGCTGCATAGGACAGATGTTATAAGATATATATTTATGATATAAAGACGAAATTGTTTTGGCAAATCCTCTTAAAAAAAAAAGATCCATGCTAGTGTTTCCAGTTTTGTACCCTGGGCTAGTATTTTCCAGAAGCTGTATAGTCCTAATTTTCAGTTGTGTCAATCGAGTCCTTCCAGATGCGGTCATCCCAGTCTTTTTTTTATTGTACTAGTAATTTCTTATGCTTTGTTCTTCTCTCCGATATTAATACTATATCATTAGGCCTCACAGTCTCTAGCAGTTGAATCTTAGCTTTACGACATTCCTTTGTAAACCAGAGAGTGTACGTGGGACATTTGATGGGGTTTGCTAGCTCATGTTCCCAAGGAATTTTATTCAAGAGCAGGTGCAATTTCTCTGCCATAGTACAATGGATGTGTACAATAGGGATCTCACACGAGTCAGTATGTGTATAAGGAGTTAGAACGTCTGTCAGGATTACAAACAATAGATGGCCATTTTAGTGCTCTACGATTATTATTGATTTTTGGTTGGATTAAATTTCATTTTTTGTATTTTATTCCAAGGTCCAAGTTTCGAAGAGGGTGTCCACCATTGTTAGACACAGTGGAAAGTAACCACTCATCTCTTGCCTCTAAATTTAAATCGATTAAGTTGCCTCATAAATTGGCACTGGCCATTATGTAATCAATTCTACTCATAGTAGTGTATCTTTTGAATGTGTGAGCACTTGGTCTATCCAAGGGCAGCCTGCCATTACAGGCCCTCAGTCCCTGCCCAGAGACAAACCAAACCAATTGAGCTACTGCAATTGTACAAGAAACAGGGGTGTCGGCCTGCAAAGGCGGAATACCACTTGCCATATCCTCATCCTCTACAATAGTTTCCAGGCCCAAAACTGGCTCAAACTTACAATTGAAGTCTTCGCCTATAATTACTATTGGCCTAAAGAGTTTACAAAGTTATCCAATATGTCTATCACTGGGGATTCCATACTAGCTACTCTTGGTCTAATATAAACATTTAACAGCTATATCTGCTTTGTTTTGGGTTTTTACTTTCATTCAAATGATATCTGCTGATGGTATTTCCAGTAGAGTTATTTCAATCTTAAAGGTAATTTTGTCCCATAGGACCAGGCCTCCTGATGGTCTACCTCTTATTAATGGTACAACATTGACACTAAATCTCCTATAACCCACCTTGTGTGGTGGCTTCAATGCCCAGGTTTCTTGTAATAGGCAAAAGTCATATCGGTTCATGTACTCTTGCCATTCTGGATCTATTCATTTTTGCTTCAGTCCTGCTATATTCCATGACACTAGGTGTTTTTTTTCAACTAGCAGGGGTTCTTCATTCCTGGAAAGAGGTCAAGCTTGTACAGGGTCTACTGCTATGGCCTCCCCCCACACACTAGGATTTCCCTGTTGCTTTTGATGGGAGTTTTTTTTAAGTTAGACTTCCTTTACCTCCTTCCTTGGGCTGTGCAGAGGTGCACGAGGGCCTGTCGCATGGAGCTAGCACAGAATTCTGCGTCATCAGTCAGTCAACTGCCTCCAGATTGCTTTGGGTATGGTCAGGATAAGAGGAGTTCTCAAGATTTACAGGCATCGTTTGTCTCCCTCCCTCACCACTACTACTACTAGATCTGTTCCGCTTAAATCTCACTCAAGAATTGAAAGTAGGGCACGTTGTTAAGTTTAGTGCAATTAAACCATCAGCTAGACTCCTTGTTTTAAGAACAAGGACTATAGTATCATAGGTTTCATTTTTATTCGTCAAACGTTCCACTTTCAAAATGTTAGAGCGTATTACGGATAGGCATTTATCTTTAGGTCTTGTCTAATGTATTGCCATATTTTAACTGACTCTGTATCTTCCCTATAAGAAGAAAAGTTCAATTAAGGGACATTAATCAAAGACTTTCCAGTCCAGAGGTCTAGAGCGATCATTATTTATGTTACTAGTTGGGGGCTGCCTAGAATCTGGGTATCTGTTGTTTGGGTATGGCTTCAACTGCTCAATGTGTAAGTCCTGTTCCCAACTTCTGTTACTTTTGCTTCCTACTGACAAGTTGTGGTGTCCCCTCAAATTATGATTGTACTGTGATTTGTTATGCTCAATGGAATTTTGTTCAGCTGTCGGCCTTCTTTTGTGCGCATCCCCTCTCTCAGGCCTTTCTCCTCTGGTGCAACTAATCTTCCTCCCCTCCAAACTATTTTCATTACCCGGATCTTCGTCTTGCATGTCGGTTTTTGAGCCCCCCTACAAATTTGCTTGTGTGATTGTGGTGTTGTGTCCTTTGCTTGGTAGTTTTGGCTACCTGGGGATCGTCATTTAGCTTCCTATAGTGTCCACGGGTTGCTTCTGCAAGAACATCCCTTTCTGTATTACCTTGGGATGTTAGGTTGCCAATTAATATTTTTAGGTTGGTAACCTCCTTAGTCAGGCCATCTAAACATTGCACTAACTCTGTTATTAGCGGATCGCTAGTATTAGTTTGCACCCCATACACCTGTTTTGTGGACTCGCACAAAGGACGGGCAGTTGAAGTCATTTGAACTTGATGATTACTGTGTTGTGGAGACATAGTTGGGTTAAAGTTTAGTATAAGGGGATTAACAGTACCATCAAAGGAGAAGGACAGGAACTTGGTGGCACTTGAACATAAAATACAGAGACTAGAAATTTGCATTGCCCAGGGCAATGATCCGGAATCCGCACGTCGTTTGAGTGCTCTCAGGCTTGAATACAAACAGTTGGCCACGGACAGTGCTAAAAAACGGTATCTGACGACCCTGCATCAGCTCTATGAAGTAGGGAATAAAGCGGGTAAACTCCTGGCCTGGATTAGTAAACGGGAGGTACAGGACAGATGGGTAAGAGAGGTGGTAGATCTCCAAGGGGTCACCCAATCTACAGACGAGGGAGTAGCAAATGAGTTTGCTGAATACTACCGAGATTTGTACCGAGCCCGGACAACTAAGTCCTTTGACGAGGTTAGGGACTACCTGGCGGCAATTCCTACCTAAAGGGAGACCTGTCTTTGGCAGAAATCCAGGACGCAGTGGTGAAACTCTGCCCCGGGAAGACTCTTGGTGCCAACGGACTGCCGGGCGAATTTTATAAGAGGTACGCCAGCATCCGGAGTCCCCATCTGCTGAGACTTTGTCGATGCTCACAAAGACAGTTTGACAGATGCATCAATGTAGCCTAAAGCTATTCCTAAATAGCGATTTTTAAGGAATTACTATTTAGGAATAGAAAAAGCTTATGCATGTAGGAATCGCTATTAAAATAGCGATTCCTAAACATTCCTTAATTGCCACTCGCAAATTGCTAGTCGTAATTAAGGAATGCTGTACCATTCATTCCTATGGGCCCACAGGCCCATAGGAATAAATTGAAGATTGCATGAGCAATTTGCGAGTAACAGTAGGTACTCGCAAATTGCTCAAATGAAAAATGAAAAATGCACAAAAGTGCTTTTTTCAAAGTTTTAGCAACTTCATGGTAATTTGCTACTTCTATTAGCGAATTCGCTATTTTTTTACTTTCATGCATTGCATTTCAGGAATCTCAATTTGGGATTCCTTAAATGCAATCGCAATTTAAGGAATCTCAATTTAGAGATTCCTTAAATTGCGATTTTTAAAAATACCGGTCGCAAAGGGGCAGATTCTGAAAATCTGCCCATTTTCAACCGGTATATACTTTGATGCATATGCCCGAGTGTCTTGCCACCAGATCTTAGGTTGCCCACTATAGTCGTTATTCATAAACAGGGTAAGCCCTGAGATCATTGTGGTTCCTATAGGCCTATTTCGCTTCTCAACTAGGAAGTAAACATATTGGCTATTGTCTTGGCGACTCGACTCCTAGGGGTCGTTACAGCTTTGGTTCACGACGATCAGTTGGGATTTATGTCAGGTCACTCTACTCATCTTAATCTTCGGCGGACCCACAACTGGCTGATGAAGGTGAAGACCCAAACCAGTCCACATGAGTTCTTGTCCCTGGACGCTGAAAAAGCATTTGACGCTGTCGACTGGATGTTTCTAGATGCCGCTTTGGCCAGATTTAGGTTCGGACCGAAGTTCCGAAGCTGGGTGACACTTCTTTACACCCAACCAGTAGCAACAGTGCGTCAATGACATAGGTTCAATACCCTTCCCTATCGAGAGAGGGACAAGACAAGGTTGCCCCTACTTTTTGCGCTGACCCTCGAATTCCTGGCCTGCACAGTTAGATCCCATCCATATATCAAGGTATTCCGCAGTACTCCCACAGACGTTGAGGAAGAAACAATTTCTCTGTACACTGACAACATTCTACTATATATTTCCCACCCATCCACGACCTTACCGGCCTGGTTTGACATAATAGTTGAATATGGTCAATGAATTGGAATAAGTTGACGTTCTATTGCCCGAATGACTCCCTGACGGATTGGCCCCTGCCAGGGGAACTGCAAGTTGTCCAACAAGGTTTCCAATACCTGGGCATCTTTGTTACACCACATCCTGACAAGTGCAGGAAGGAGAATCTGGAGGTTATTCTGACTAACTTCAAGTCCGACATTGAAATATGGAAAGACCTCCCCTTACCTTGCTCAGATGGGCAGCACTCTTTAAAATGATCACCCTGCCCCACCTGCTCTACACTCTTCAAAACTCTTACCATCCGCTCCCAGCTGCTACCTTCACTGAAATCGCTAGCAAAACCTGCACCTTATTATGGCAAGGGGTCATCCTAGAATAGCGTTCAAGACACTGCAGTGCAATCCATACAATGGAGGGACAGCACTCCCAGGCATGGAAGCCTATTATTGGGACTTTCACTTGATACCCATAAATGAATGAATCCATAAGAGTAGACTCCACCCCATGTACTGCCTCGAACGGACGGAGATAATGCCCCACACCCACCTACATTATCTCTATGGAGGAAAAGGGAGTTCCCGACTGCTAACCACCACTCTAGTGATTTTGTCGATATGGTCAAGGCGACTAAAACTATGGCCTGGACAGCTCGGGTCACAAAGAACACACCGCTCTGGGAGGGGGCATGGTTCAAAGAGCTTGGAAGGCTCCAAGGATTTGGGACTTGGGGTCTCCTAGGGATATCCACAGTAGGGGGACGTCACAGAAAACGGTGAACTCAAGACGTGGGCAAAGCGCAAACAGGATTATGAACTGACTGACTACCAATTACTCAAGTACGTGCAACAACGCCATGCTTGGCAGAAAGAGACTATTGCGAGTGGCCAACTCCCGGAATACACTCCTCTGGAAGGTAGGCTTCTGCAAGAGGAATTAGCCCACAAGGCAGTCTCCTTTACTTATAAAACTATCAACAAGAATATTATGATTGGACTAGTGGTGCTTAGAGCACACTGGGAGAGGGAGATGGAATTCCTGAAAGATATAGACTGGGAGGCGGAGCTAATGTACCCTAGAGTGGTAGCCATAAAGGCGAGGCTTCACTTGATTCAACTTAAGATACTACATCGAACATGTTATGATCGAGATCAGCTACACAGAATGGGGCATGCTGACTCACCTTCCTGACTGACTTGCTCTGGGGATAACAGCAACTTTATCCATACGGTCTGGGCCTGCCCCGAGATACAATTGTATTGGACGCAGTTACTTAAGCTACTGGGAGACGTCCAAGGGGTGACGCTACCCGTAGTGCCCTGTTTTGTGCTACTGGGGATACCAACTGACGTAGTTGTCACTAGAGCACAACCAACCTTCATCTCATTGGGTTTGGTAGTCACTAAAAGGGATATAGCGCTGATGGGGGGTGGCAGAACGACCCACCATACAGGAATGGACTTATATATGGCGGCCGAACGTACCACAGCAGGGGATGTCCCAAAATATTTCACTGGATCTGGGACCCATGGAGAAGATACCTTGGGTTGGACATTGGAGATGACACACAACATTCCATATCGACTACAACACAAGGAACTCCCATGGCTGGGTAGAGTTGACTGATGTAGGCAACATCACGAACGGCCTCACAAAGTCGTTTTCAGATCTCACAAACATCCACATGACAGACACGTGGAAATAAGGGTGGTGCTTGTATTCAAATGTGTACTGGCAGAGGGAAGGGAATGTGGGTATGTTATCAAGGGACTTGCTTCTTATCAAAGACGTATAATTATCACAGACGTATCATGCAATAACTGTATTGTGCTAATTGTTCAGCTCGAAAAAAAAATAGAATGTAATAATCGATGTTGCCTCCTTGCCTCTAGTAAAGCGTTTCGGGCCCTCTAGGGTTAGAGCGTTCGTGGTCTGTAACTCTTCTAGGTCGCTGGGGGTGTGGGGGGGGTTGAGGCATAAGTGCGGACTGTGTAATAACTAATTCAGAGGGCAGGTTCTCAATGATTTCTTCTGTTTCGCCTGATCTTGGGATGATTTCTATCTGAGATCTTGGCTCACATTTTCTATAAAATGCAGTGTTTTTCGATTTGTGTTTGCTAGCTGGGTTACATTTATTATTTAGTATCAACTCTACTTCTTCTATCAGCTCGTCAATTTCTTCTAAGGTACAGTTCTCAGCTACACTTTTCCTTATTTGGGATGTTTTCCCTTTATCTAGTCCCTCTGTAGCCTTCCGCTTACCCATTTTAGATTGTATTGATAACATTTGGGAGTGGAAATCCTTCTCCTAATCCACCCTGCTCGAGCAGGTTGTAATTTTCCACTTTTTTCCTAGAATATCATAGCGATGTAAAAATTAGTGCAGGGTTTCAGGAACAATAAGTAGTATTTCTTATTGGCCAATCAATCAATCCCCTTTTCTAAGCGTTTATCACTAACAGCAACTAATGTTTAAACATTTGCATTCCCCTCAATATATAAAATGTGGGTTTTCTTAATGGACTTGCACCACCAATGTGTAAAGGGATCCCAACTATTCCAAATATTCACCCAGCTGCATCACATTTAGGTTCCGCGCCGATATGAATTTTAGAAACCAAATAGATTTCAGTTTAAGATTATAATCCAGGAGTTTTAGTCAATGTCAATGTCCGATTTCAGCCGGGAGAGAAACAAGTTAAATGCAGAGTCCTACCAGGCAACTAACTGGTACTGCAAAACGGCAAAGCCAAGGTGGGTGGCCCTGCCCTAACTCTTCCTGTTGAGGACAGCCTCAGGACGGGCCCACCCTTGGCCCAGGCTTTGCACGAGCGTGTCCAGCACTGCACCTTAAGAGGCTTTGTTGATCCACTTTACCTGTGAAGCATTGCAAGGACTATGGGACTTTGAGTTCCCAGTGGTGGTAGTCTCTCCCACAGCAGCTCTGAAAGGTGGACAGGGATACCACACCCTGTAAAACGGCAACAAACTCCAGGTATTTCCATCAGCAGCTGGAATTGACTGGAATTAGGTGCATTTCATTGATGTGGGATGCATTGGACTGCAGTGTGGTGGATTGAAGTGGGGTGAATTAGATTGAGGTAAAGTGGATTGGATTAGATTGGGGTGAATTGGAGTGTAGAGGATTATTTTAGATTGGAGTGGGGCAGATTGTTGGCGGTTGGAGTGGGGAAGATTGGAGTACGGCAGATTGTTTTGGATTGGAGGGGATGGATTGGAGTGGGAAAATTCTTTTGGATTGAAGTGGGTAGGTTGCTTTGGACTGGAGTGGGGCAGATTGGAGAGGGGTGGATTAGAGAGGGCAGACAGTACTGGATTGGAGTGTGGAAGATTGGTTTGGTTTGGATTGGAGCAGATTGTTGGAGTGGGGCATATTGAAGTGGGTGGATTGGAGTGGGCAGATTGGTTTGGAATGGAGTGGGATAGACTAGAAAGGGGTGGATTAGATTAGGGCAGATTGTTTTGGATTAGAGTGAGTCGAACTGGAGTGGGCTGGATTGGAGTGGGGCGGATTGAAGAGGGGAGAATTGAAGAGGGGTGGCGTGATGGACTGAAGTGGGCAGATAGGATTGGGGAAGATTGTTTTTGATTAGACTGGGACCTATTGGCGGAGCAAACTGGAGCGGTGGAGGTTAGAGTAGGGAAGATTTGCGTGTGTAGATTGTCAAAACCGATCAGTGAAGTTAATGCTGTGAAATGAAACATTTGTATTGTAATCATTTGTTGGTCATGTTTGAATGGTGGTATATCTTTAGCTTTTTTAATTTATTTTTTATTGCTTAAGCTTGTAAGAAGAAAGCAAAATGAACCTATTGGTTTTGCCAATGCTCGTTATACTTTGAACTATGAACCTAGAATAGCTCATGCAGCTAATGTTATGTTTATGTTATCAGGGTTAGTGGGCGAGGCATGTATGTTAGGAGATTACACTATACTGTGACAACAACTTTTGGATGATGAAGAGATTAACGTGTTATTCTTTACAAACAAAGGACAAATATCCTAAAACAATTGTCTAGAAACACCCAACATTAGCAGCACTAACAATGGTGAATCCTAAAGACTTTCAACTAAAGTGAGTGTCATCATGCACTGGATATAACACATTTCATCCAGGTTAAATCTGTGCAGGTATGCCACAGACTGTGCTCTGTGCTCGCTTCTGTGATTGCCTTATTTGATTTATTGGGCTAAAAAGCTCATTGAGGTGCACATGTGCTCTGAGAGTGGAATTGAAACCGGAGGGGACTGAGCAGCATTTTAAGCACCCAATATGTAAGGTGTTTCTCTCCATTGAAGAAGGACAAATATCCAGAAACAAGTGTCTAGAGACACCCATCATTGGCCGCACCAACATAAGTGGATGCTAGAGATTGCATACCTTACTCTGCAGTGTACTAAAGGAAAGTAGACTTCAATAACAATTTAAGTAAGAGTAACTAACACTGAGTTCTGACAGAAAATATAACATTACTTTTAAGACCACATTGCCAACAGAAATTAGCATGTTTTAAGAAGTGTGATCACAGTTACACCATTTATTAGGCTTGCATTGAAAACAATAACAAATTCTTAAATAACATTTTTAAGCCGTAAGCAATTGCAGGTTTGGAGAGAAAGGGTAAAAGCAGGCCGTCATGGTTAATGTTTACCCACATTAATTGGAATGAAATTTCTGAACTCAAATAAAAATATTTGCAAATATTTATATATAATTCTATATCTGTATAAAAAAGTTGCATTTGATAGATCTTGACAGTTGTGTTCCATCATGTGTGCATGTAAAGAATAGGTTTATCTATTTTTTTCTTGAATCATTACAATCACTGATAAAAGCACAGGTTAAATCATCAACCTGGCTGATGGCAGTTGTAATAAATCCTATTTGAGGGAAATATATATATGTACACACACACAGAGATTTCATGTCAGTTACAAAATTACAGTTCAGTGTTCTTAAAATACACATCACAATTTACAGGGTGCTTACAAATGCACCTACATATGTACACAATATAGACACATTTTAGTACATAGGCTCTGTAACATTCATGGTCTTATAAATATGACAAAAAGGTGAAGTGGACTTGGAAAAAGATGAATTGCAGAGGGTTGCACATTATACTGGGGGACAGATTGACCTCCTACACAGTAAGCATAGGGGAGTATGGATTGCAGACCTGGTCATCAAGGATTCTGCCTATAGTTTCGGTCCTAGTACAGATTTTATATTGACGCAGTCAACCGACCCTATTTGAGAGGCAATATGTCTCTTCTGTGAAGGGAAGGTAAAGTCTTTCTCTCCTTCGCCCACGGTGTCTAGTATTCTGGGGTGTGCTACTCAAAGTAGTAGACAGGGTTCATTCAGCAGTTTTGTCCCTTTTAATAAATTAAATTCAAACAATTATATTTGGGGAACTGGGCCTCCAGTGCAGGGAGAATACATCAATCTTCTTCTGGACATGATTCTATTATTAGAACTTGCACCAAAGAACCCTTAAAGGGATCGCCCAAAGTTTAGAACTTTGATCAGAAAAGTACCCACTTGTATCTAGATGGCCAAATTGTCAGAGAAAAACAAAAATGGAACCCCAGAATAGATCAAATTTGCTGAGGGCTTTTTAAAAGTGTGCCTCCATTGGTGATTTTACATCAAGAGATATTGAGCAAGCAGCTTTTTGGAAAAGGATAAATGGCAGAGAATTTTAAAAAGTTACGTTTTACTCTAACTTGGTTGTAAATTTAATACAGAATGCTGAAACAGAACTTAACAGTATTGGCCTATGCGTGAGATTGAGAAATCGTTGGTGAAGTAGTCCCTCTTAAATAATCATTCCGGTTTCAGTGAAGAACAAATTAGCTTGGTATTGAGAGGGGAAGGTGTAATGCTCCAATGGCAGTCAATGAGGTATATTTGAGGAAGCCTTCAGATGACAGCAGCCAAGAGTACAACAAATAAGTTAGTAAAGACTCCGCCACCTAGAAATCATTTTGCATGTTTACGGTCCCTCCAAGAGGATGAGCTCTCTTGGCTGGAACAAGTAACAAGTGGACTAGGCAGTTCGGTCTACAGACAACCTGGGTGTTTACTTCTGGAATGCCCTTGGTGTAGATCGTTTACGTAGGTCCGCTGATATTATAAAGTTATTAAGAGATAATGAAAAAAATTGCTTCCAGGAGAAATGGTTATCTGGTGAGAAACTGATTCAAAGCTGTTTTATGCAATTCTTGAAAAAGGCATCAATACTGGGAGCTAGGCACCCATCTGGGGTGCTCTTAACTTTACTTTCTACGAAATGTGTGAGATTTTGCAGGTTAATTCAGACCAGTTGTGATCGGGTGCTGGCTTGTCTGTTAAATGTGTATGATCACTTCCTGCCCATGGATCCTTTACTTGTGATTAATGTGTACACGACCCTTGGTTCGGACTCTAACAATGATAAGCAATGGCAGCACTTTTGCAAAGACTCTGTTTATCTGGAGGGGGACTGCCTCAAACCTCTCCCATATTAATTGTGGGGGCCTGTATTGAACGTCTTTTCCCGGTGGCGAAATGCTCGAAGCAAATAAAATACCCGAGGCAATAATCCCACATTGTTCCCAATCTGGAAAGGTTCAGACAGGGATAAAATATTGAGCAGAATCAGGTTTTGTTTTTTTGAAATGGCCACTTTATGGGTAATAAATCTCCAGAACAAACGTATGCATATGGTAATAAGAAGTACCCATTAGATTATATATTTAGTCAAGCATGGTTCTTTGACCGGTGCAAGAATTTTAGGGTATTAGAATTCATGGAGAGTCATCATTGGGCGCTAAGAGTAGTACTTTATTCTGTTACCTCACAGAGGCAAACTATGATCGCTTTAGAAATGTCATTTCTCAAATGTACAACAACACGTTTATACAAAAAGTATAAGGTACTATTGGTCCGCTATATAGAATCCAATGTTTCTTCAATGAAGATTTGGCTGATGTTTCAAAGTGGCATAATCAAACGATAGTGGAGGTGGTGGACTGCCCGACTCTGATGACGGAAGTGTAATGCATCCACCTTAAGAAGGGAGCCCCTTTTTCTAAAAAAATAAAAACTTTGATCTGGCTGCCAAGAGTTAAAAAAGACTTCAGAAAATGAGTCACAATAAACGGTTCCTAAGTGGCCCTGAGGAGTGGGAAAAGTTTCATAAGGCTAAGATGGAGTTTGTTGCCTTGGTAAAAGCAAAAAAGCAAGGCTATTATAAAGCAAATTGAGAGGAAATGCTAGGTGTAATAATCACTGCAAAGATAACAAAACATTTTGGAAGTTAGTGCAGCAGGGTTAGAAGAAGGAAAGTGGAATATTAAGGAGTATGGTTCCTGAGGAAGTCTGGGAAACATATGTAAGTAATATTTATAAGGCAACTGAAACCCATTGCGTAGAAGTGCAAGGGTTTACCAAGATGATAACCTCCTTAGTGATATGAGTGAATCCTAATTGAGAAAAATAATATCTTTCCTCAATTTGACAAATGAGGCTGTGGAGGAGGAACATTGTGGTAATTATTTTAAAATCACTCTGTCTGGTGGGCAGCTTTTTCTTGAAGGAATTTACTTTCTATAGGAAAGTGGCTCTTTTTGCACCATTAACCCCCACTTTTTGCCTGGTGTGATTTTAAACCGTAAGTGCACACGGCCCCTGATAAGCAGGTTCACATTGCCAGATCTCTTTCCCAAACATTGTACCATGATTGGCACCACTTCAGCTACCCCTGTAAGTCTCTACTAAATGGTACCCCTGGTACCTAGAGCATGGGTACTGAAACTGGTACTCTGGGACTGCAGCACTGGTTGTGCCACCGCAGGGACCCCTCACCAAGGCTATGCACTCTGGAATTGTAGGCTGCATGTCTGGTGCAGAGGAAAAAGAGTCAGCATGTCGCACAGCCCTGTGTGCCAAGCCACCCACACACTGCATAAGATATTGGTAAGTCACTCCCACTGCAGGCCTTTAGTCCAAAGGCAGGGTGCACTATATCCCATGTGAGGGAATAACAGCATGAGCAGATATGCCCCTCAGTCTATTCCGAGATATTGTGAGTGCACAGGGAAGCCATAAGAAGTACATGGACTGGATACTTGTGAAAACGAATTTCCTAGCTCCATGATGGCTTAACTGATTTCTAGGCTGTTTGGTATTAAACATCTTGATTTTATAAACCCTCACTGATGTCAGTGTTGGGTTTATTAATAAATTCCCACAGGAGACCCTTTTAGAGGGTTTACTGAAAACTGACCAAGCACTGGTGTGGTCTCGGACTTGTTTTCGCCAATCTGCCACCACCAGACATGCTTCTGACCTCATGGGGTGAGAGCCAGCACTTGTGGAGGACAGAGACAAAGCCTGCTAAGGATGGAGGTGGTTCACACCTCCTCCAGGACAGGATGGCCTTCCTTGGTGAGAAACATCCAAAGGCCTCCTTTAAAATCCAACCCAGGAACCTCCAGATAGTGGGAGAAGCTAGATTCCTTTTCCTGCTCCACTTTTGGTGAAAGGAAAGGCCAGAAAATTAGTTAGAGTAGGAGGAGGGTCCCCACTTAGCCTACACCACCACTAGGGTGGGGCAGACGATGTGATCCCCTCTCCTGAAATTCCACCACCTTGGGATGGGGGAGAAACAACCTATCAGGGCTAAGGTAGTGCCCCTTCCACAGGAAGTGGTTCCTAGAGGATGTAGACACCCTAAAGGCAGGTCACCCACTGGCTACCTGTCTCTCCTTTGAATGCCCCCAAATTCATCAACATCTGATTTGACGTTAAATAAAAGAACAGGACAAAGAAGACCGGCTGCACGAGAACTGAAGTCCTACTGCAGAAAAAAAATTGTACCAAACCCTGTTTGTCTGAAGGCCTCAACAATCGCTGCCTGTTGTGTCATCCTGACCCTGGAAGGACTCCAAGAACCCCAAAGCACCTCAAGCCTTCAAGAAATCACAGAGAATCTCCATTGGAGTGAAGATATCACTCCCCTGCACACCACAAGCACCGATCCTGTGATGTCTGGGTTGTCAACTTGCTGCACCCCAATGACCTTAACAAAGCACCTAAGCAAGAAAAGGTACAACAACTTGGAAGGGTCAGTTCTGTCTCCAGACCAAGTTTGGAGACACCAGGACCAACCGGAGCAGTGGCGTACCAATACCCAGAGACCAGACCCGCAACAGCATACAACAAGAAGGTCTACACCGGACTCCTAAAATACCAGAAGCAAGCACCCATCGAGGGACAACTAAGACACCACCCACTTCCTGAGTGGCCCAGCTGTCTCGAGAGTGCCTATCCTAGTTGCCTGCTCCTCACCGAAAGGACTTCAAGAAGCACGATGCCCAGCTGACCTGTTCGCTCTGCACTTTGCACCACTGGCCCGACCAACTAGGTGTGTTCCTGTGGTTCCTAAGTCTTTGCAACCTACTCCCTCGATAGAGCCCTATCAGACTTAGCTGTAAGTTCTCCTGTGCAATGTACTTTCAAGTGGCCCCGTTCATCTTTGCGCACCAGCTTCCAAGAACCTCAGCATTGAGCTCCCGGCCGATCCGGGATGCTCCTAAACTTCTCCTGCAGGAACTCTGGACCTGGTCCAGACATTGACCTACAACAAGAAGGTGAACTCCGTGAAAACCTTACCTGATTTTATATTCATATTTTGGCTTTTCCCCATTGTTTCAAATGGCACGTAATTGCACAAAAAAATCAAGTTTGTGGTTTTGGGTTAAACTTTGTTGTGCAGATGATTTAAAAATCTCAACCTTTTGCGCATTGGAAATTTCCAATACTGAAATGAAATGGGTCAGAAGTGTCAGAGCCAAAATATCCAGAATGGCAATAAGTCTGAATATGGTAAATTATACTGTGGTGGAGCCTCAGCTGCTCTCGAGATAAGATTTAAATTAAATATGTGCGAGAGAATCAAGGCTTATTGATCTACACTATTTGGTTACAAGGAAATCTACCAGTTATCAGTGGCGGCTGGCATCAACTGGGGGGGGAGGGTGGATGTGCTCACAAAATTAAATTTTAAAAACTTATCTTATGATGTCATGGCTCAGGAGCTCTTCTTACGCGGACACCCACTGGAACTGTATGCTGAAATTCTGCTAACCAATCCTGGCGCTTCTCTCACGCCCTGAAAGCAGTGCCAGGATTAGTGGGAGGGCCTCACTCAGCGCTCCACAGTGCCCTGGAGGCTTGCACTTACTCTAACCCAGCTGTCTTAAGACAGCTGGGCTAGAAGTTTCAAATTGTGCATGTCTGGCTTGCCATCACAAGATGTCTGGCCAAAGGACATGCACTTTGAAAAGTGCATAGCCAGCCCACCCTCCCGCCTGTTGTCACTCAGCAGCAGTTCCGCCCCCCTCCTGATGCTCAGCACAGCACGAGGGATGAAAAATAAATTGGTATAAATTACCATTTTCTTTTTCATCTCGGGAGCCTAGGGGGAGAAACCTAAGCCGGGCGACGCTCCTCCGCTCCAATGAAAGGAGCTGCCCCTGGCAGTTATTTATTGCAATAATGGCATGCAGATTCAGTGTATCACTACCAGTTAGTGCTAGGCAGCCTGCAAATGTATATGCTACTATTGAAATTTAGTGTGACTTTAATCTTTTGTATCCAAACCCCACTAAATGTTATGGTGCATTGGATGCTGATGGCCAATGTATCCGTGGACTACGCAGTGATAACTTTAATGTACATTTACTGTCTGATTGTTTATATTTTTTGCCTACCTGCCAGGCGAAAAATCTTCATACCGATTTTTATAAAGCATAAGATACAATGTAGAAGAGAAGCTATCTGTCTTCTGTTTAACATTGAATGTTTCGATGTAACGTGCAGTGGGAAGATTTTTAAAGGAAGCACTCAGCTAATGGTAGTCATTTTAAACTGTTTTAATTTATTTTATCGCCGATATATTTATTTCGTGTTATAGACTATGCCCTAAGTATATTATATTGTTTACTACTATAATTATATGTTAAGCTTTATTGTACCCGTAATACACTGCAGTCTCTAATAGGTTAGATGTTTTCTCAGAGACAAAATGTATTCAGACAAACATCAATAGGTTGTAATTAGGGCAAACATCAACGGGTGGTGACCAGGGCCAGACTGGGAACCCAGTGTAAAACTGGCCCCCACCACTGTATAAACTGGCCCCCACACTTCCAGCCTCCAGGGGAAATGCCTGATTCCTTCTACGGCCAGTCCAGCCCTGGTTATGACCCTATAAAATGAGCTGCAGGAGGTAGGGTCACTGGTAAGCTTTGAGAATGTTTAACAGACTAACCGCTATATGTATCAAGCTATTTAGCATTCGCAAAGGCCGAAATTCTGCGAATTTCGGCCTTTGCGAATGCTAAATAGACAAATGGTATGTATCAAACAAGTTTGATGCAAAATAAGGAATAGCAAAATTTGCTAATCCTTATTTTGCGATTGCACTTAAGGAATAGCAAATTTTGCGATTCCTTAAATGCAATGTATCAAACAAATAATATGCAAAAAATGCCATTAAGGATTAGCAAATTACCACCAACTTCTAGTTGGTGGTAATTTGCGAATTCTTATCAAAAAGCTTTTTTGAAAAAAACCAAAGGTGCCATATGACGCCCATACATGCCCTTAGGGCATGCATGTGCGCCATATGCCCCCAAATGTCTTTTTCAGGGGTGCAGCAGGGTGTTCTTTAGACACCCCTGCACCCTTGGAAAAATCCCTAATTTGCGATCAGCAAATTGCTAATTGCAAATTGCACTTTCATTCCTATGGGCCTCCTGGCCCATGGAAATGAAGGGGTAATTTGCGATTAACAATTTGCTAATCTCAAATTAGGAATGCTAAGGAATCGCTATTGGAAAGCGATTTTGTACATACATACCGTTTTGCATTTCCTAAATAGCGATTCCTTAAAATTCGCTATTTAGGAAATGCAAAATGGTTTGTTGATACATATAGCGGTTAGACCTGCTATATAAAAAGTGGAAATTTAGGAAAGCCAAAATAGAAACAGTGCTACATTTAAAATGGCGGATCCCACTCAGAGATCCCAAAGAATTCTGGCAACACAACGTCTTGAAGTAGAGTGTTAGTTGGGTCTCTTGTTTTAGATATGCTGTTTTACCTGAGGCACATGGAGATAAGTGGCTTCTCAAAGCCCAATCCTCTTGAATACATCTGGCCTCTTCAGTGAAAATATAATACAATCAATCAATCAAGTGACTTGTATAGCGCGGCTACTCACCTGTAAGGGTCTCAAGACAGGGGGCATGGGGGGCTGCTGATCTGTTTGAGAGGTTTTATTATATCGAGATGGAGAAGAATTGGGACAGGGAGGAGATAAGGGAATGGTACTGGAATTCTCATGGTTTACAAAAATGCATGATTGGGGGACCAAACGGAGTGAGAATCCTCTGGTGTCTCTCGTCATGACCGGCTTAGTGGGTTAGGGACATCCCTAGGGATGTATTCCAATGCCTGTGGTGGTCAGGGGAAAGACCAAGCTCAGCTGATGAATCTCTAATTCGTCTATCCCGTCGTTTATTATAGGAACAGTTTTGGCAGCAGTGTTTCTAACTTGTATTCATGTTGAAGGTTTTCAAGGCGAAATTCGAAAATGAAATACATTACGCACCTGAATTTATTGTACACATCAAATTGTTTAAGGAACAGCATGAAAAGGGGAAAGTAGCCCTTGCACGCTTAGATTTTCTGGGGCTGTCCCAGGTTTCAAATCAAACCTGGGAAATTATTCTGATTTACCATGTGTCTTTTGGTCTCTTGAACTGTTTTAGTGCTCATGTCGCCTAATGTTTGCACACGGGTTTAAAATAACTTCTAGATGTCGTTCCTCTGTCCCCTGGATCTCAGAGGGCTTGGAATATTGTTTATGGGAGTTGCCACAGTCCAAAAAGTACAGCTATGGGAAAGGTGGACCTTTCAGTAAAGATGCATCTCAAGACTTAAGAGACTAAGGGCCAGATGTAGGAGCCCAAATACCGGTCCGTAACGGCCGATTTCGGCCGTTACCGACCGGTATTTAGGAATTGGCATGTAGGGGCCTTTATTTTACAGAATCGGTAAATTTACCGATTCGGTAAATTTACCGATTCTGTAAAATACCGAATCGGTAATTTTACCGATTCGGTAAATCCAAATGTAGGTGGGACTCTTCTGAGTCCCAAAGGCCTTTCAGATTCAGTATTTTACCACCCAATCCAATTGGGTGGTATAATACCGAATCCAGGTGTGCATGCACATGTGTGCATGCACACCTATGCCATGTGACAGACAGACATGCCCTTAGGGCATGTCTGTGTGCCACATGGCACACATGCCTGTATTTGGGGTGCTAGAGGGTGTCAAAGTGACACCCCCTGCACCCTGGCAGGAATCGGTATTTACCGATTCGGTAATTTCCGAATCGGTATTTCCCATTGATTCCTATGGGCTTCACAGCCCATAGGAATCCATAGGAAATATCGATTCGGTATTTACCGAAACGGTAAATACCGAATATTAACGATTCAGTATTTCTATTTCTAGAAATACCTACATCTCCCACCTTCATATTTACCGATTCATAAATACTGAATCGGTAAAATTCGGTATTTATGAATCGGTAAATACGAATTACCTACATCTGGCCCTAAAAGTGTGGCTGCGATGATTATTGGGAGGATTTGTCTATCTCGCCTACGTAACTCCAGAGAATGGGGCACAAATAAGTCTAACGGAGCAGACATCTCTTTCTATACTCAACCGTATCGACTGTGAAGAGTTAAGAAGGAAGATGGTGATTCAGTCTTGTAAATAAATATTATAACTGTTAACCCTTTCCAACATCTTCCTAGAGATTCTCTGTTTAATTCCACCAAAAGGTCTTCAAAGAGCAAAAGGGCAAGGCTGACATAGAATATACTGAACACCTGAAAAATACAGGGGTGATGGCTGCAATTGAGGGGGCGCCCAATCAACAACACCTTTAGGTAAGACTCAGCAGGAATGTTTTTCATGTATTAGGATTAATGCCGACTCCTACTTTTGTGGGTAACTGAGAGCACAAATTTTCAGATGCCTGGTTTTTATTGCTTAATGGAAAATAAGGGGTCAGCAGCAGGCTATTCAGATCCTGCAGAGCCGCAGAGTTTTCCACTGTTTACCATATGGGATGGGAATAGATGAAATGAGCGCAACGTGGCATGTATTGCTGTTTTTGTGCTGCTCTCTAAAGAGAGTTGGAGTTAAAAGAATTCCCTTGGCAAAGTAAGTCATGTTATCCATGTTATTCCATCCATGTTATTTTGGATCTGCGACAGCAGACTGCAGACTTTATGGAGATAATGAGCGTTCTGCAGGGTGTTGCTTCCTCGGTGGTTAATTGGTAAAATAATAAGCGCTGGTTCCCAAAGCTTTTCTCAGAAGTCCGTACCTAGTGCTGACGAAAGCCAGGAATGTGAAATACCCAGGCTGTGAAGCCTTGATTCCATCTCATGCCTCTTTTCATCCACCATATGCTTCCTGCTTCTTTTTCTCATTTTGCAGGTTTTTTTTATCCCTGCTTTCTCCCTTTTTCACTCTTTTTCCATCTTTCCCTTCCTCCTTCTTTCCCCTTTGTGTGTTTCTCTCTCTCTTGCTCTGAGTCAAAGTTTGATAAGGAAAAGTAAGTGTAAGGTCTGGAAAAAAGAGTGTTGGTGCGCCCCACCTGCAACCAACAGCTCAAATTAGGCACTGTGCTGCCTCTCCTTTGGCCTGATGTTGAACTACAGAATGTGGTAACTGACAGAATGCAAGGGATCATCTTGGGGGTTTACAAGAGAAGAGGGGTTATAGGGCAATCACAATATTAATTCCTCACATTTTCCTTCTAGGTTTATACTACGTGACTCCTATAATAGTGCTGCCCTCAGTTTGATCTCCCAGAACTGTCTTGGAGGGTACGGAAAAAAGATGACTCTTCAGTCTGAAAGTCAGGACTAGGGCCGGTGAGCTATGAGTTTTTGGAGAGAAGGTCAGATGCACAGATATAACTGTCTGGCCTGGAATGCTCTGCCCTTGGCCTTGAGAGCCACTCAGGATCCTCTTCTGTTTAGGAAAGCTCTAAAAACCCTTCTGTCTTAATTGTGAATCGTGCATTTCTGCCTTTTTTCTGTAAGCGCCGGGACACTTCCGAGTAGCTGCGCACTGTATGAATTAAAATAACATAACATAACACAAAAAAGCGGAGGCATAGGGCACGGAGAAGGCAGAGTATGCACAAGTAGAAAAACAAAAACATGTCTGTAATAAGTGGACAAGAGTACATTTCCAAAGTTTTGGAAGCAAGAAGTGATAAAGACCAGGTTCCATTTCAGCTGCTGAGGAGTATGTGAGGGAGACCTCAAAATCCTGGGTGGAGGAAGGGTTAGGCTTGGGACACCGAAAGATTCAGAATCACACAACATTTTAAGGACTATATAGATCAACACACTCCTCAAATGTATGGATCTATTAGGAAGAATTTGAGTCAAGAAAATAATAACAATATAATTTGTGTCCTACTCCTAATTCCAGTTTTATCAATCACAGGGTGTCGATACTAATGTAGACACAGTAAACCTGCCCTTCCATCCTGCCACCTTCAACTCTCAAGAACAACTTCACAGCCATTTCTGAAAGAGGGGATACAGCCTTTCCCCCCTTTAATGGGTAAATGAAAGAAGAGATTGGTTATCAGCTATAACATTGCCCAATCATAACTGGGTTAGTAATCTATGTGTGGTGTTTAAACTTGATCCCACTCGGATCTATCCTACTGGGAAATCTAGTGGCTCTGTTGATGTTAAAAAAACAAAACCAAGAATGGGTTTACATCCTGCTTGTAGGGCTGGTGCAGTTGAGACAAAGCACATAATTGATGTTCAGAAGGAAGCCGTGCGACTGACAGTGCCCATGGTTCAGTGCGGTCAGGCTGCCTGCCTTGGATAAAGAAAAGTAAAGGCAGTGGAGTAACAGTAGTCCCCGCAGTGCGGAGAGGCCCCCAGCTCCACGGGCCCCCCTCTGGCACTGTGCACGGGCGGGTCTAAGAGCTCCTCACTGGGTCCAGGGCGTGGGGGCTCCCATCCATGCACTTTGCAGTGGGGCCTCATCAAGTTTCGTTAAGCCAAAGGAAAGGGTTACGACAATTATTTCTGGAATGCCAAAGGGAAGAAGATGTCAAGCTCACTTTCACTCTTTATCCCAACAAAGAATATATGGCACCAAAAGTGTCTGAACAATGGGAATAATCTAACACTTTGTGCAGATGCTCTTTCACGCGATGGAGGCTCGTTTCAAATCATAATGAATCTAATCGTAGCTTTTTGAATCTAAATGAATTATTAAATAAGTATTTCAGCGCTGGAAACAGAAAAGGTGGCCAGGGTTCCAGAAGTATCAGATCAAATTACGTTTTTTCTGTAAAGACGCTCATGGACAAGTTCATAATAGAACACATTTCAAATACATAAACGGAATTTGCAAGTGCTTCCTAGGCATAATGAGATGTATTTTAATTCTTGTGATGCACAGTCAAATGGAGCTGGCGGCAGTGGTGAGGATGGGGTCGTGAGAACATGATGATGGAATATATGCAGAGGTTGACAACGCCTCCTCTATCCATGTTTGTTGGAGCAGTGAGAAGTGGTCATACCAGAAGTACATCTGCCGTGCCTTTCACTGGCTAGAGGGAGTCTGCGTTGCTTCACCACTCATTTGGCTTCCGTTTGGCACCTTGAAATCGGCGACTTTTCAGCACTGTCTCACAACAAAAAAGTCCACCTTTTTTGTTTTTTTCACTTTTAAAGTTTGAGAAACAAAAACAAAAATAAGGAACATAGTCTTGCAGTAGAATGTGAAAATACGAATTTGTTAATGAGTTGCTTTTGAACACGCAATTCGCCCACCCATCTGCAGCCCTCTTGTCCCTTCTCTTGGGAGTGTGCATTTTTTGGCTCCTAGAAGTGTGTTTGTATGTTATTTTCACAAAGCAAGAAGAGAGGGGGAGTTCAGGGAGTCAGAAGATTGCTCGCTGCTGCTGTTGCGCTGGTGTGTAACGCCACATGTGGATCCCTCTGGGTAGGTGAACACAAACGAAGATGTATAAGAAGGGTTAACAGGGTATTGGTCACTCGGCTGTTCACTGTGTGCATAGAAAGAACTAGAAAACGCTACCTCCGTTGCTCCGTGGCCCTGTACTGAGGTGCCAAGGTTCTGCTGGAAATGGAGGGGTATGGATGGGTAGCCAGATAACCCAAATGGGTCTTCCTTCCCATGAGCCACCATGCCCAAGCAGCTCACCTCTGTCGACGTGCTGGCCTGATTCGGGTCGATTGGCTCCTCTTCATATGGAATTTTACAGCTGGGCTTGTGGGCCACCAAGACAAATTCCAAGCGGTCCTTCTCCTTCTGTAGCTCAGCGATTTCTGCTTCTAGCTCCGCCTTCTCTTCCTCCAAGAGGTCAGTCTCCTGCCATGTGGGAAGAAACAGACTGCTTATGGGAGGAAAGAGTCAAAGTCTGAACACAATTACACTATTCTGTGGATTTCTTCAATAAAGAGCAGGGCAATGTGGGATTCCATGAACATTTGTCTCACCTAACCATACATCATGGGCCTGCGTCGCAGAAAACCTGTACTCAACCATCCACAGTTTTCTTCTCTATGCTAATTATATTTAATACTTTATGTATTTAGCTACAGCCATGGATGGAGGAATAGGAAGCCAGCCTGGGAAAGTTTAATTAATTCTGGACCAACTATATTTCTGAGATGCCATCTGGGGGAGTTTGCTGTTGATCCAGGGTAAATGAAGTGGTGTCTCACAGTTATCACCATTTTAATTATTTCAAAATACTTACTAACAAGTACTGAACAATAACCTTAACTATATCAAATTATTATAACCACAGGGACATTGTGACAACAGTGTAAGAAGCCTGCCTGTTTGGATAATATTTTATTAATGATTGCCAAGACAACATGCCAACCAGAGACACAGACAGATATGGCAATATAGGAAGATATACTCCTTATACATTTTATTCATACCACATGTTTATTTTGGTTCAATTGGCAAGGAAACAGTGTGTTTTCAAACTTTGAAAGATTTATTGAAACGAAGTGAAATAGTGGATTATCCTGTTTGTCGTAAAAAAAGAGAGAAACATATTTACTTGCCTAGTTAAGACTACAAGGTTCAGAGAAAAGGTGATTTGCTTTCTTAAAAACAGACTACAATCTGGCAATAGAAATCAGAGATCTTTGAAGTTATTGCCAGCAAGGGAGACCTAACAATATGCCCTGATTCCGAACAGAACATTCAGCTACCTTGAATATACTTTTGGTTAAACTATGTGCGGTGGTTATTCGAAAAATTTTTAAGTTACTCCTGCAATGGCCATCTACCAAAGGTTTGTGATTGCATTTATACTCTTCTGGATTTAATACGATTTCTCAAATAGACTGCTAATTAAACAATGCACAGTTGCTAAGTTCAGAGATGTCTGAAGCTTTTCCTGAATTGTTCACCTTCCAATGGCCACTCTTGCAATTTTGGAAGGTCTGGTTCTGTTTTAATTTTCATGAAGATTTTACAGATTAACCAGTGGGCAAAGGTGAAGTTCTGCAGAGGCTTCATTTCTATGCTATTTCCACAAAAATAAGTTCCTTTATACAGTCCTGGAACTCCAAGGTGACTTGCAACATCCTTTAATGCATGGCAAATGGAATTGTATTACTTAAAGGTCATATGAGTTGGCATGGTTGCAAATTTGCATAATACATGCAGAATATTTCGTGCAAATTTAAACCCACAATATACATTTAGTAATTTGTTGCAGAAACATATATTAAATAGGCAGTTCAATGCAATTCTCTTTCGAAAAATGCTCTAGTGCATATGTGGTAACACACAGAACAATTCCTACTTTCATTTAATTAACTATAAGGGTGCGAAAAATAATAATTCTGAAATAAATGAAACCCTTCTGCTAATCTGTTCATTGTTTAAACATCAGTTGTAGTAGTAGTAAATATCTTTTATTTCGGCTACCAAGCCATAAAAGGTTTATAGACATAAAATCCAATATCAACAAATATCATATACACTTACACTTCCTTTTTGCACATATAAAAAACAATAAATTAAAATTGGAGATTAGTTATTTTGGTTACAGTTCCTGTCACTACGATATGCAACATTATTTTTAAATTAACTGGATCGATGTCTAGTGCAAATAACAATCGAAGAAAGTACATATACTATGTTAATATGAATTTAGCAATTTTAATTAATTCATTCAATTTTTGCACTTGGCACTTTTTACACATTTTGCACTATATAGCAATAACTGCTCCTTGTCACTCTTAGTGATGTATATTGAAAATAAGTTTACACATAGATTTGAAATCCTTGCAGTAGCACTTTATTCCAATCCCCACTTGGGATTTATCAATTAAGTTTTTTTTAACAAGGAAACACAAGATCTTTTATGTGATTTTATCAATATATGGTTTTATAATGTTACATATTTATATTTATTTATATGTACAGATACATGACCATTGCGATTTGTTCCACATATATATTTGTATGATGAATTATGTGTGATCTTTACTCACTACGAGTTCTATTCATCTTTTAGACAGAGGGCTATCATTTTGTCTTCAGTCTTTTCTTTGTTTCCTTGAAATGAACCTATGACATGTGGAGGGCGGGAATGTATGGTCCGCCCTTTGTGTTTACAACTTATACCTCACTTGTGGCATAGCAATCACATCATGTGATCAAGACTGTGGAGACAGTCGAAACGCGTCGTGGCGGCATGCTGAGCAGAATTATGCACTAATAAAGGCACCTTTGTTCTGGCACCAAATTGGGTTCTACTCTTCGTCATTCTTTCCGGTTGAAAACGGTAACTGGAGGCGCTGTTAGCGTCTGGCGAAGCTTTGTTCATATATATATATATATATATATATATATATATATATATATATATATATATAGTTTGGGGAGCGGTGTGAACAGTCCCTACCAACCTACCTGTGACAGGCACGGACCTATTGTCTTGAAGTTTCACCCCCACGCCACCGACCAGGTTACTGCTAAGACTATGCATTCTGGGTAATGCAGTTCCTAGGACTGTAATTGGAGCTGCACAGGTGAGCCCACAGCTTAAGGGGGAGGAGCATGAGTGCAGTCAAGTATTCCACGCAGGAGGTGATTTACTGGGGAAGGACACAGTTTTGGGCGCTGAGGAAGGTCCTTTGACCGAAATGCATTCGCCGCTGCTGGCATCCTCCTTAATAAAGTAGCTGTTCTCTCAGAAATCCCCTCCGGCCTCTGTCTTCTTGTTTTGCTGGAAGAATTTTCGTGACATTTTCTGCGCCAGCCAGAGGCGCAACACAGATGGCCCCTGCCAGATAAAGAGACTCGGCTTCGTAACTGGTATTCCGCTGTTCCAGCGCGTAGCAAGGTTGAGGGATCAACAGAAGCCGGAGCCCGCCAGGAACGTGATGTTGGAATTCGAGGGAAGGGGGTATTTTATCTCCCTAAGCTAATTCGCCTCGCATTTGGCAGCTGACTCGAAGAATCTACATCAGGGAAATGGCTATGGCAGGAGTGAGGGGACAAAGAGGAATGACTACAGTTTGGGGAGCGGTGTGAACAGTCCCTACCAACCTACCTGTGACAGGCACGGACCTATTGTCTTGAAGTTTCACCCCCACGCCACCGACCAGGTTACTGCTAAGACTATGCATTCTGGGTAATGCAGTTCCTAGGACTGTAATTGGAGCTGCACAGGTGAGCCCACAGCTTAAGGGGGAGGAGCATGAGTGCAGTCAAGTATTCCACGCAGGAGGTGATTTACTGGGGAAGGACACAGTTTTGGGCGCTGAGGAAGGTCCTTTGACCGAAATGCATTCGCCGCTGCTGGCATCCTCCTTAATAAAGTAGCTGTTCTCTCAGAAATCCCCTCCGGCCTCTGTCTTCTTGTTTTGCTGGAAGAATTTTCGTGATATATATATATATATATATATATATATATATATATATATATATATATATATTGTTCAAACAAATGCCCAAAGCTTTCAGGGTGCACTCAACACTTTGCCTGCTATCGGGCATATCGGTTCAGTTTTTCTTTACCATCCGGTACTTTAATCACTGCCTGACGCGTTTCGTGGCTGGTACGCCACTTCTTCAGAGGCTCATTTCAACTCCCACATTGAATCACGCGCTTTTATTTGCATGCATAATTGATTCACGGTCCCCAGTGGGCCTGGCTTAGTGCAAGTTCAAACAGAAAGCATGCTGAGATGTGTAGTCCCTAAGAGCAAATTATTTCCCTTTAGTAGGTATCAATGCGTGGAATCGTAGTAGAAATCAATTGCTTCTCCTTTGTAGGATCCGGACTGGCAACGGCAAAACACTCTTCATGTGACGCACTGTGCTGCTTAGCAGAATAGGAGACAGTTCCTTTCCACAGCCTCTCAAAGTTTCGAGATGGTGCTATCCTGCACGTTGAGGCCCCCGTGTAGAAATGTTGTTCAAACAAATGCCCAAAGCTTTCAGGGTGCACTCAACAGTTTGCCTGCCATCGGGCATATCGGTTCAGTTTTCCTTTACCATCCGGTACTTTAATCACTGCCTGACGTGTTTCGTGGCTGGGACGCCACTTCTTCAGAGGCTCATTTCAACTCCCACATTGAATCACGCTCGTTTATTTGCATGCATAATTGATTCACAGCCCCCAGTGGGCCTGGCTTAGTGCAAGTTCAAACAGAAAGCATGCTGGGATGCGTAGTCCCTAAGAGCAAATTATTTCCCTTTAGTAGGTATCAATACGTGGAATCGTAGTAGAAATCAATTGCTTCTCCTTTGTAGGATTCGGACTGGCAACGGCAAAACGCTCTTCATGTGACGCACTGTGCTGCTTAGCAGAATAGGAGACAGTTCCTTTCCACAGCCTCTCAAAGGTTCGAGATGGTGCTATCCTGCACGGTGAGGCCCCCGTGTAGAAATGTTGTTCAAACAAATGCCCAAAGCTTTCAGGGTGCACTCAAAAGTTTGCCTGCCATCTGGCATATCGGTTCAGTTTTCCTTTACCATCCGGTACTTTAATCACTGCCTGACGCGTTTCGTGGGTGGGACGCCACTTCTTCAGAGGCTCATTTCAACTCCTACATTGAATCACGCTCTTTTATTTGCATGCATAATTGATTCATGGCCCCTTTGCTTGTTTACTGAGTTTATTCATGCGATCGCACCCAGTGGGCGTCAACCAATTTCAATGTCTCTTGTTGCATGACGGGATTCGTAGTCCTGAAATGCGTCGGCACAGAAGAAAATTAATGGAGACTGTAGTGCGAGCTGAGGCAAAGCTGAGAATCAGCAGAGCGTGGTCGAGTGCCCTTCCAATGCTTTCGGGCCATTGCTAGAAAAATACTTAACACGGCTGCCCTGCCGTGGGAAGGAGCACCATTTCAAGAATGAAAGGCGGTGGTTTGAAATGATTTCAGACGTTGCCAGCACGATGTTCCAAACTCAAAATGAGCCCGCATTCACTGTTTCCAACCTACTACAGGATGTTAATATGCATAAATATGAAAAACACATTGAACTTACTAAAGTGATTTTAATTTACTCACCTTAGGGACTACGAATCCCGTCATGCAACAAGAGACATTGAAATTGGTTGACGCCCACTGGGGGCGATCTCATGAATAAACTCAGTAAACAAGAAAAGGTGAGCCGTTAATGTCTGTTTCAGCAAGCCCATGAAGAAGACGCGGAAGAGCCTTGAAACGCGTCGGCACAGAAGAAAATTAATGGGGACTGTGTTGCGAGCTGAGGCAAAGCTGAGAATCAGCGGAGCTTGGTTGAGTGCCCTTCCAATGCTTCCAGACCATTGCTAAAAATATATATATATATATATATATATATATATATATATATATATATATATATATATATATTATACACACACACACACACACAAGGGCTGAATAGACAGGATATTGTTTATATATATATATATTACAGCCCCCAGCATCAGTCACCTGAAAACCTACAGCATTCTGGGACCAGTAGTTCACTTCCAATTTGAAAACTCGGAGTAGTGAACAGACACACCTGGTGGGGGCGGAGCTGCCGCTGTCCTATTACAACGCAGTAGGACTTTTAAATGACTGTGACTGTGTAAACCTCCTGAAACATTGCTTGGCACTGAGGAAGGCCGTCAGGCCGTCAGGCCGAAATGAATTTGCCGAAAATAAAGTGTTTCAATTGAAGACACCCACGCATCGTAAGTTTCATCCTTTTAATTGGCAGGGCAGCAGCAACAGAACTGTGTGTTCCTTTGAGCAAATGTTCTCCCTTAATCATGGCATGGTGCTTATATATATATATATTGTTTTCCAAAGTGCCTGAAGCTATTTCGGGAGGCACACGACAGTCCTCCTCCCCTCTGGGCTTCACGTGCAGTGTGTCTCCCCACCTGGCAATTTTTTAGCCCAACGCGTTTCTGGGAATTTCACCCGTCGTCAGGGGCTTTGCATCCAGAAAGCACTCGTGTTTGCACCATATTGACCGGATATGCTCATTAGTACAGGTCCCTTGGTGGGCGTGTATTATGCTTCATCATACCAAGATTCTTGGGACTTGTAGTCCGTTTTGGTGTAATATAAAAGTTCCACTTTTGGTAAAGTCGAGTGTCTTTTGGAAATTTATGCATCCTTAATCTGCCTCTAGTAGGCTGCGGGTGGTTTGGTGCACTGAATTCATCACAGGAGTCCTGTGCTCACGTTTCCAACCTCTTTGAAAACGCTGCCTCAGCCGCAGCAAGGCTCCTCATTGCTGCGGTCGATCGTGCTCTCCCACGACCGGGCGGCCGTCAAAAAAACTTGTTTTCCAAAGTGCCTGAGGCTATTTCGGGAGGCACACGACAGTCCTCCTCCCCTCTGGGCTTCACGTGCAGTGCGTCTCCCCACCTGGCAATTTTTTAGCCCAACGCGTTTCTGGGAATTTCACCCGTCGTCAGGGGCTTTGCATCCAGAAAGCACTCGTGTTTGCACCATATTGACCGGATATGCTCATTAGTACAGGTCCCTTGGTGGGCGTGTATTATGCTTCATCATACCAAGATTCTTGGGACTTGTAGTCCGTTTTGGTGCAATATAAAAGTTTCACTTTTGGTAAAGTCGAGTGTCTTTTGGAAATTTATGCATCCTTAATCTGCCTCTAGTAGGCTGCGGGTGGTTTGGTGCACTGAATTCATCACAGGAGTCCTGTGCTCACGTTTCCAACCTCTTTGAAAACGCTGCCTCAGCCGCAGCAAGGCTCCTCATTGCTGCGGTCGATGGTGCTCTCCCACGACCGGGCGGCCGTCAAAAAATCGTGTTTTCCAAAGTGCCTGAAGCTATTTCGGGAGGCACACGACAGTCCTCCTCCCCTCTGGGCTTCACGTGTAGTGCGTCTCCCCACCTGGCAATTTTTTAGTCCAACGCGTTTCTGGGAATTTCACCCGTCGTCAGGGGCTTTGCATCCAGAAAGCACTCGTGTTTGCACCATATTGACCGGATATGCTCATTAGTACAGGTCCCTTGGTGGGCGTGTATTATGCTTCATCAATCCAAGATTCTTGGGACTTGTAGTCCGTTTTGGTGCAATATAAAAGTTCCACTTTTGGTAAAGTCGAGTGTCTTTTGGAAATTTATGCATCCTTAATCTGCCTCTAGTAGGCTGCGGGTGGTTTGGTGCACTGAATTTATCACGGGAGTCCTGTGCTCGCGTTTCCAACCTCTTTGAAAACGCTGCCGCAGCAAAGCTCCTACTTGCTGCGGTAGATGTTGCTCTCCCACGACCGGGCGGCGTGGGAGCAATCACAGCAATGTTCAATTTAATCAGGTTCGTACTAAATTTCATCAATGAAGAATTCAAGACACAAAAAGAGGATTTCATCAAAGCAATCAAAAATTTCAATACAGTATATAATTTCCTTCAAATTACCCCAGAAGGGTCTGAATAGTAGTGAGGAACTTGCTGTACATCTGGGGTAGGAATTTATATACTGTATTGAAATTTTTAATTTCTTTGATGAAATCCTCTTTTTGTGTCTTGAATTCTTCATTGATGAAATTTAGTACGAACCTGATTTTAATTGAACATTTATATGTTGCATTCTGTGTTCCGGTAATATGTATTGATTCAAGGCCCATCCAGGGCGTAATAAGTTACCCTACATTATTAGACAACAGTATTTAGGGGATAATAATGTTATCATGTATAATCAAGGATGGTTTTGTGCATTGGAAATATTACGAAACACGTCTTGGTGTGCTCGAGTTCTGAGTTTTTTAATAAACTTTCTCGGAACTCTCCCCGTGAGTGCTGGCATCTGTTTCAGGTACGAGTGCCTGGTGGATTTGGGAGCCTCATATGTAGACGGGAACACCCCCGTCGGACGTGCACCCGTTCAAGGGTGCAGTGGGCTGGTGTTTGTAGGAGCTGCGATATATATATATATAAAGATGGTTCATAGTCATTTAATTCAAACAATAAAAACATGACTACATGAATATTAAAAGAGTCCCGATATTTGGTGAAAAAGATAAAAGATGAAAAAGGACACTGAATAGACCTACTGGAGCTTTTTGTAATGTTTAGCTACAAAGATTGGTAGTTATCTTGGGGCTTCTTCCTTTGGTTCCAGGCATAGTACAAGTAACGAGATAACGCAAAAGCTAATTGTTCTCTAGTATCACCTTTAAAGAGCCTTGCAGCTCCCAATAATGTCTCACTCCCATAAGTTTACATGCCATAACAACCATTTCTTGTGCGCGTTCCTATATAGGGGACCGAAAAACAAAGTGCTCTTCAGATTCCTCACTATTAGGGCATCTTGGACATATTGGAAGGTGCATTGTTCCATTTCGAGGTGTGAGCTCTCAAAGGAAGTAACCCACATCTAAATTTCACATATAAACATTTAGGCTGAAATGGATGCATTCTGTCCATATAGGACTCGAAGCTCAGTACACACTTATGGTTCAGAAAATGACTGGTTAAGCTACTATCCTGATAAGCTTTCCATGTTTGCGTCAAAATTGCCTCCAAATACGAGTGTTTTACTTTCTGTGCATCTCATTTAGTAATCAGCTCTGGGGACATTTATAGTTCACCCATTCCTATTTTATGAGATGTGTTTTTTAGCCTTCAACCAGTGAATACTCTGGTCCCTATTAAGAGCCAGCAGGTCTTTTACACAATCCATGTATATTGCTAGTTCTTGAGTGGACCAGAGTCTGATCCAATATAACAATGGTTTTATTAAGACAGTTAAATGTATTGGGTTGAGAGCTAAATCTAATCTCAATGGTGTAGTACGTGAACTTAGAGGGAGTTTAAAAAAGGGCCATTATAAACTTATTTTCAATTTTAGTCAGGGTCTCTGTTGTAACATAACCCCATATCTCAGCTCAATATATCGCCCATGTTACAGCTTAAGCTCTGTATACAGTAATAACTGAGGATACAGCGCCTCCCGAGGCAGCCCTATATTTCCTCCCTATTGCAGAGGCTTTCTGATATAGGTTGGTTTTGCTTTTTTTTTCCAACTGGGGACCCTATGTTTGATGATCGCTTAGCCTAACGCCCAGGTAATCGAAATGAGAAACTTTTTCCATGGAGAACCCTCTATTGTCACGTTGCCTCTACATGTTCTGTGAGGGTTTATGGTCGTAATTTTACATTTAGTTAGATTAAATTCTAGTCCTCTTCCATCACAAAAAGTAACAAAGGCATTCAGTTTGGATTACAGCCCCAAGGGTGTTCTCGAAATTAGTAGAGTGTCATCCGCAAACATCAGAACCGGAGTAGACACTCTTGCTAATTAAGGGGCATTGTGTTTGCATTCCATCAATTTCCACACTACTCCGTTAATGTATAGGCTAAAGAGTGTTGGGGCAAGGACACACCCTTGTCTGACCCCTTGCTTGATCTCAATCTTGTCCATCAGGTTCCCTGCACTAGTCCATCTCACCTTTGTGTATGTATTTGCATGGAGAACCTTCAGTATTCCTAGTAAGTCTAAAGGGATACCATACCCATCCAATACTTCCCATAGTATTTCCACAATAACCAGATCAAATGCCGCTCTCAAATCGATGAAAGCGACATATAGATGATCACGCTTCAAGGTGACATAATTCCAGGTTATCAACTTGAAGCGGAGGACCTGGTCGAGTGTACTGATCTTTGTTCTAAACCCTGTTTGTGCCTCTTCTACAATGTTGTTCTGTTCTATCTATTTGGCAAGCTTAAACAGCACATGCCTGCAAAATATCTTTTGTGTATTATCTAGCAAGCTTATAGGTATATAGTTAGAGGGGTTGGTTCTTTCTCCTTTTTTACAGATAGGTATGATAACAGCTCCATTCCATGTTCTCTTTTAAAATGCTGTTAAATACTGCGTTCAGGTACAGAGGCCAGATGTTTGGTTGAGACAGGAAGATATTTCCTGGTATGCCGTCCCTTTCTGGCGTCTTTTCTTTTTTCATTTGTTTTACTGCTCAATATGTTTTGGCTTAGGAAAAACGGAGATGGGCTATAGGAGTGACAGATTCCAAGTTCTCTTTGTAGGTTGTGATTCACAATTGACCACAATTTCCACCTAGGGAAGGACTTTGTAAATTGTTTTTTTGCTGCTTTTGCCATTATACAAACCACTAAAATGGGTGACCCATGTGTCAGGTTTTATTACTGGGTCTAAATGATTGGCATTGGATGGATTAACAGATAGTCATTTCCAAAACTTTTGTGGTCTCTATTTTCTAAGGCTCCGACAATTAACAACCATTGATACTCTTATCATTCCCTTCTAGCTCTGAGTAATAGTTTTAGAACGACTCCTAGCCTTAGGTAATTTTGTGTCTTAAGCCCTTTTTAATAGATCTCAGTAAATAGTTTTTTTTCCTGAACGGCAAGTTTTAGTATACCGGGAAGAGATTCTTTTTTGGGAAGCACCTCTCCTCCGTTCCCTCACAAAGCATGGTCTTAGTGGAATGTATAGAAACATTTTAATATTGTGAATATTTGAAAAGTCTACATGGGAAAGTTTATGCTCAAAAAGAATGTATAGAAGTGTAATTTTCTTTACATCACCAGAGCTGCCCATTTAATGTTTAAGTTATGTGTAATGATTATTGAGGATGTAGTTAGAACAGATTCTAGTTTTCCATCTCTGAAAGGGGCCACAGAAAAAGTTGAGCTTAGCGCCCGATGGTCACTATCCGATCTAGAGACAACCTGCATATCATGTAGGTATGGCCATAGATCATTAGCCACTAATATGTAATCAATTCTTGAGGTGCTTAAGCCTCCTTAAAATGTAGGGCGCAATTTTCAGGCCATAATCAACAATTAGTTCTACAATTTGGACACCTACTTTTGATATTTTTGTCATTTTCTTATAATCATGCAGGGGTGTCAAGGGTGTTTTTATAAATGCCGTGTGGTTAGTTTCCAGAGGGTTACGTCCGACAATTGGCGGAATTCGGGTGTTGATATCTCCTGCTACAATTTTTAAAGCTTGATGGGTTGAACTGTCCCATCAGGTCATCTATTTAATTTACTGCAGTGCATTGGGCATTTGGAGGGACTGATCTAATATATATATTCACCAGGGCTATACATCTTGGACCTGTTCAAGTTGTAATTTTATTTTTGTGGTGAGTAAGACTCTAGAGTTGGTAGGGCCAGTTCTTACTACAGGGAACAAGTCCAAACTTAACCAGATCAGGAGCCCTCCTGGTGGGTGTCCTGCCGGATAGCAGATTGACTTTTCGCTAAAAGTCAAGAAACATGGCTGAGGTATTGGATTAATAGCCCACGTAATATGATGCGAGTCAACAAACATACCCCACTCTGGATCTTGGAGTTGGGATTTGATTCCCACAACATTCCACGATAGTATATTAGAGCAATCAGCATTTATTACGTTTTTGGTCATCAGGGTGGGATGAATAGGTTCTCCATGTGTTGTCAAGTGTTCTTCTATATTATTACAAGTATCAGCTCCCCTGGGCCTTGTAATACAACTTACAATAGGAGATACATTAGATAGTGTCCCTGCAACTACAGGAGATGGATATCCTTTTGTTTCGTAGGGTGGTCAAGACTGCTGTCACCAAGTCAATCAATAGCTGAGGTGTTTATGGGGCTACAAAATTACCTAGAATCGGGCAGTCTAGTACATAGAGATGGATTTTGGCTCTTTTTAACTGGTGGGTCCGGCGTAGGGTCTGGAGATCTTAGTTTTAATCTTATTTGAATGTCATTCTTTGGTCTAAAGCGTAATTCAATTGCAATTAAACCTTCTGCTAGGGCCTTATCCATAAAAGCCACCCCTATGTAGTACCTCTGTTGATTTCCAGCAGTGTACCTTTTGGCATGGAGTATATCCTCCCTTATTCTTGAGCTACAGCCCCTTTTGTAATGTATCCAATGGATTACCTTGTTTACCAATTCCTCATGCGTTTCAGTATAGGGCCTCTGAAGTTTACGGGCATTGATCATAAAAGGGTTTGCCATTAATGTTAGCAGGAGTTGCCTTACTCTTTCCATCTTTATTATTTATAATAGTAGGGATATCATTCGTTCTAATGCTCATATCCATCTTTGTAGGTTTACATACATCTGATCTCGCAAAGGTACACAACCATGCCTAGGGAGGATATGAGCCAGCGGGCTTTCCTCTCTATTATTTCCCCGGGGCTTCGTATTCACATATTAACATTGTTCTCTATGTAGGTTGTAAACCCCAATGTTTGACAGATAGCATGCAGATAACCCTGTGTCAATACCTTCTGTTGATTTCGATGAACCTTTAGCCTGAGCAGTAAGAGTGTCCAGCTTATCGTTTAGTAATTTTGCCATCCAGTCCATATTCTCCCATAAGGTTTTAATTTTGTTCCTTAATTCATTCAATTGTTCATCCAAACCCGTAGTATTCTCAATTACATGTGTCCTTGTGGTGTCTTCCCCCCTGAAGGGATATGAGGAGTTGTTTTCCATGTTCTCTAGATTTTCTAACACTGTATTGATTGGAACACTCCACATTAGTAATTATGCTTCTCCTTGGCACTTGGAGGGTCTGCCGATTGCTCAGGAGAGTGTGCTGTGGTCAATAGGGGGCTCTGGTTATTGAGGCTTGTAGCTGAGGTGGCCTCAGGTGGATGCTCAAAGTAGGAAACAATGTTTTTCTGGGATTTGGAATTTTTCCCCATTAGGCTTTTCCCCTTCCCTGTTTTTCCCCTTCCCGGTTTGTCCCTATGGCCTTTGACTTAGGGACAAGCAGGCCCTCAACCTCCTCAATGAGTTCAAGATTTCATCAAGGGTACAATTTTCTGCTGCATGTCTTGGGATTTTCGTTACACTACCTACTCCTGAGTTCTTATCTGATGCCTTCCTTTTACCCATTGCTTGTTTCCGTTAAGATTAGATCAGTATAAGTAACCGTGTTGTTGAAATCAATATACCGTTTTACATCCCATTCAAAATCAATAGGAGGGTTCAGTACTTACAATTCGGGCCAAGGGGGGGGGGGCCTGTCCTGCACTACCTCTTCCGGGCGCAGGATGGGCCCGGCGTTTGCCCGGGCTGTGCCCTGGTGCATCCCGCGCACCAGAAGACAGTGATGCACTTTATAGCGCTATGGAGTGTTGGATCTGTCCCCTTCTGTGACACACCTCCTGGTGCGTGGGTTCCTGGGGCTTGGAGTCCCCTGTCACATCTGGCTGCTGCAGAGTTCGGTGCAGTTGTAATTCTGCTCTGTGGCATGTACTTCAATCAGACTTCTGGCTCTGGCAGCAGGAAATATGATGTAACACCTTACCTGTAAGTTATTACAGTTGAGCAGCTTTATTACTTTCTTATTACATGTGGCTAGTGTGAGAAGTTGGCCTGGGATAAGATGTTTACTTTTCTAGTGAGCACCTTGCACCAGTCCAAACGGCCCTTATTGTGATTGGTTGTAAGTCAACCTTATAGACAAGCTATCCTAGTGTTAGGATGGACATAAGCAGTCTTAGGCTTTACTCAAGAGGGCATGTGAAGCCAGCTGTTTTACCATATGAAATCCCTTTAATACCAAATGAAAGAACACCACACAAGTTATATATTATAAAATATATGTATTCATTACAAGAATAATCCTCTGTACTCTTTATGAGGGCAGAAGCACAAGCGTTAAACAAAGAACTTCATATAACATACAAAAGTTGCACAAATATGGATAGGCCTTGGTGGCCCTTAAAACCATATACTAAAATAGAGGTATAAGAACCACGTCATGAACAAAGGTAAGGCCGAGGGCCTTGGGAATCGCTGGGGCTACACTGGACTAACAGAAGTTAGGACGTGGGAGGCCCACAGGATGCGGGTGCAGTGTCTAAATGCACACGCGTGCACCAATACAAGTCAATGGCGCGTAAAAGTTAGAAAGTTGCAGATTTGGAAGTCTTCCGACTGGACTAGAACTTAACCACTTAAAACTAGGACACTAGAGGTGTAAACCACTACAGAAGCACCAGAGTACTCGCGTTACCTCACCCACAGGAAGCGGGTGCATAGGTGTCAATGTGCGTCGGGTTTCTTCGCGGAGTTCTATGAAGCCTGGAGGAAAAGATGCTGCAGGCGACCAGGAGAGAGGAGTCCGGTTGGATCCAAGGGTGGATCGAAGATGTAGAGTACCTGAAAGCAGAGGGGACAGAGTCTGGGTCACTAGCCAGTGACCAGGATGGAACCAGGAAGGAAGCAGGCGATGTCGGGCGCAATCAGGCGGTTGTTGTGAAGCTTGTGTCTGCTGCCACGTGGACCAGGAGGTATCGACGATAACCAGGAGCTGGGCACGGACTGTCCCACAAAGGCTCTCGCTGTCGGCGGTGTCGGCTTCCGGATTGGAGTCAACAGGCCTTGGCAAATGCAACCCACGCAGGAATCGAAGATGGCTTCTGGGTCAGACCAGCAAGGTCTGATGGGCTGCTCCTTTTCAGGGGAGCAAGGGCCAGTCTGGAGCAATCAGACCAGCATTGTAAATTCGAAGGTTCATCGTCACAGAGGCCACTAGCCAATGGGCAAGTGACCGGACAGATGCGTCAAGCAGGAAAATGGAAAAGGGCCCCACGCAGCACTCGGTGAGTGTGGAGAGGTGATCTTCGGTGCAAAAGCTGATCGGGCTGGGGCTTCTCAATCCCCAAGGCACAGGGTGCCTCGGGAGCTGCACGGGAAGCACTTCACTGGCTTTTCCAAGATGGCCGGTCCCACGTCTCACGTCTCACGTCGCCTCCTCGGGTCTCAGCTTTGCTGTGGCTGTGGATCGGGCTGTTGGATGTCTGGGAATCTGGTTCTTGTCGATCTCTGTTACTCGAGCTCCGTCGGGAGCAGCAACAAAGCAAACCGTTGAGCGCTTGATGGTGCCTGCTTGCACAGGGTGGTCACTCCTTGACCAGAAGGGAGATTCTTCAGTCTTCTACGTCGAGTAGGATGTTGAAGGGTCCAGAGTTTCGTTTCAAAGTTTCAGTCAGGATTATCTAAAGTCTATGGACACAGCTCCTAACTTTATTCCAAATCAAGGGGCTGGATTACCTACTAGGTCCCTCCTGTGGGTGGGACCCAGGAAGGGGATGGTTACACCCCTTTCCCTTTGTCCAGTTTCACGCCAGAGCTGGGCTGGAGTGCCCCAGCACCGGTTTGAACTGGGCTTTGCATGGGACACCTTGTGTGCCCCAGGCAGTGTCTAGTTTCATTCAGCCCTCCCTGCCCCAATCCACTATCTCCTGTCTGGGTGGTGTTAGCACCTCCCTGTGACAGGAAACCTTTTGTCCAGGCCTCCCCTGCCGGAGTTTGGGTCAGCAGCAGGAGGCCAGACTCGTGTCTGTGGCAGCAGCATCCATTTTGTGATGCTGAGGCTCTGGTTAGTTTTAACCGCGTTTACTGTTAGCAACATGTCTTCTCCCTCTAGAAGGGTGGAATGCTACCCACGTCGCCAAAATTGGCGAGGGGGTATTATTCCAAACCTTATGACACCTTACACGATATGTTTCGATAAAGCCAAACCAAAGATAGCATCTAACCGCGAGGATTATAATGCACTTAAGAGTATATGGTATGGCAATACCCTGGAACAGCTATAAGGACATGGTTCCGAAAGCTGCAGACAGGCTGAGCTCATGCTAGAGCACCATCTCACATAAAACCAAGCACTCTGCCTCCAGGATTGTTAAGGCCTGTCATAGGAGTGACTTATAAGTGTATATGTTTTCAGATATAGGTTTAGACATAGTTATACTATATCTAAGCAAGGGGTGATTACACAACCATGCCCCAGCTGAGTGATCAGCCAGTTGTGTCAGTTTGGATGGCCAGCCAGGGGTGGCAAAAGATATGCTGCAGCCCCTGGTAGGCCTTGGGTGCACCTATGCCCTGGGTACCTATAGTACACAGTACAGGGGCTGATAAGGTGACTCAATATCCAATTAGTTATGTACCTCGGGTACATGGAGTCAATTTTACAGAGAGAGCAGATAGCCTGGGTCCCTGATTAGCAGGGTTCCAGGCCAACTAAGTCGAATACCAGCTAAACACAAGGCAAAAAATCTGGGGTAACCATAGTCCGATATCCATCCTCCTACATAACCCCCCTCCAAACGAAAGGAGATACGGCTATCCTTGACCAGGTAAGCCTATATTGCCTAAGTGGCCATATAAGGAGGAACCTGCACTGGCATGGTTACCCCCTATCTCATGGTCCACTAAGCAATCCCTCACCCTAGGGGTAAAAGAGGGTCTCCACCATAGGGAATCTGTACCTGTGGTGTGTTTTGGCAAAGTAAAAGGCTGGTGTTGAGATGGAGTACTGAAGTGAGGCTCCACTAATGTAGGGCTCAACTTCCTCCAATCATTATCCACCATACATGCCTTTCTTTCCATGACTGAGTTGCACTGTGCTCTCAGGATCAACCTCTGGCTGCCTACAGCTGGAGGCTGGGTCCCTTTTGTTGGCTTACTGGAGGGACAGGTCAGGTTTGGGGCCTTTGGGTCCCATGTTTGGCTGTGCCCAACAGTGTCCATCTGGGGGAGGTTCCTAACTAGGTGTAAGGGAGATCCCTCAGGAGCTTTTGAAATGTTCACCTTGCTAGGGCTGCTAGCTTTGATGCCCCTAATCTGCTGATGGGGTGGTTTTATTGGACAGGTGGCCCTTTGGGGTCCACTGGCCTCCTTGACCTCTGCAGCCCTGGGCTGACTAAGGCAGGGTAGAGAGGGGCAGGTTACCTGCTCCAGACTGGGTCTCACCTTGGAAGGGTCCACTGACATCAGGGGCTCTGCCAGGCTAGGCCTGACTACCTCTGGGGCAGTTTCTTCACAAGGGGTAAGATCAGTTCCCTGAGGAGGCTGATCCTTTCCTAAAGTCTGGTGGGAGGGAGATTTCTCTTCCTCCTCAATGCTCTCTGTTTATATGGAGTGATCCATAGTTTCAGCCTTCACAACACATGAATCTGTTTGAGTTTGGGCTGTGGCCATTACAGCCCCACCAACCTTTTCAGGAAGGGACTCAGTTTGGGTATGGGCTGTTACCATCACAGCCCTGCCAACCTGTTCAGGGAAGGAATCTACTTGAGATTGGGCCGGGACTAGCACAGCCCTGCCAACCTGGGGAGCTAGTGTCTCAGCTGGGGGCGGGGCTCAGGATTTAAGTCGAAGGAACACCGAGCCGCTCGACTAACTAGCAGGGTGGTGGCAGCGCTCTGTATGGTCTGTTGTGCTACTACAGATTGCGAGGGGATCCTCCTCTGTTTGTGATCGGCTCCTGTAAATTGCGTGAATGCACTAGCTTTTTAAACAACCTTAGGTTACTTATGCAATTGATTGATAATTGTATTTTCTTTTAAATCACTCGCTGAACTCACCTTGCATAGCATTATTGTGCCCACCCTAGCCCCGTTCCATCGCGGCTCTGTGCCGTTTGCGTGGAGGGCAGGGTCAGCTCCATCGCGCCTCAGCGCTTGCTCGCCAATCACAAGGGAGCTAGTGTCTCAGCTGGGGGCGGGGCTCAGGATTTAAGTCGAAGGAACACCGAGCCGCTCGACTAACTAGCAGGGTGGTGGCAGCGCTCTGTATGGTCTGTTGTGCTACTACAGATTGCGAGGGGATCCTCCTCTGTTTGTGATCGGCTCCTGTAAATTGCGTGAATGCACTAGCTTTTTAAACAACCTTAGGTTACTTATGCAATTGATTGATAATTGTATTTTCTTTTAAATCACTCGCTGAACTCACCTTGCATAGCATTATTGTGCCCACCCTAGCCCCGTTCCATCGCGGCTCTGTGCCGTTTGCGTGGAGGGCAGGGTCAGCTCCATCGCGCCTCAGCGCTTGCTCGCCAATCACAAGGGAGCTAGTGTCTCAGCTGGGGGCGGGGCTCAGGATTTAAGTCGAAGGAACACCGAGCCGCTCGACTAACTAGCAGGGTGGTGGCAGCGCTCTGTATGGTCTGTTGTGCTACTACAGATTGCGAGGGGATCCTCCTCTGTTTGTGATCGGCTCCTGTAAATTGCGTGAATGCACTAGCTTTTTAAACAACCTTAGGTTACTTATGCAATTGATTGATAATTGTATTTTCTTTTAAATCACTCGCTGAACTCACCTTGCATAGCATTATTGTGCCCACCCTAGCCCCGTTCCATCGCGGCTCTGTGCCGTTTGCGTGGAGGGCAGGGTCAGCTCCATCGCGCCTCAGCGCTTGCTCGCCAATCACAAGGGAGCTAGTGTCTCAGCTGGGGGCGGGGCTCAGGATTTAAGTCGAAGGAACACCGAGCCGCTCGACTAACTAGCAGGGTGGTGGCAGCGCTCTGTATGGTCTGTTGTGCTACTACAGATTGCGAGGGGATCCTCCTCTGTTTGTGATCGGCTCCTGTAAATTGCGTGAATGCACTAGCTTTTTAAACAACCTTAGGTTACTTATGCAATTGATTGATAATTGTATTTTCTTTTAAATCACTCGCTGAACTCACCTTGCATAGCATTATTGTGCCCACCCTAGCCCCGTTCCATCGCGGCTCTGTGCCGTTTGCGTGGAGGGCAGGGTCAGCTCCATCGCGCCTCAGCGCTTGCTCGCCAATCACAAGGGAGCTAGTGTCTCAGCTGGGGGCGGGGCTCAGGATTTAAGTCGAAGGAACACCGAGCCGCTCGACTAACTAGCAGGGTGGTGGCAGCGCTCTGTATGGTCTGTTGTGCTACTACAGATTGCGAGGGGATCCTCCTCTGTTTGTGATCGGCTCCTGTAAATTGCGTGAATGCACTAGCTTTTTAAACAACCTTAGGTTACTTATGCAATTGATTGATAATTGTATTTTCTTTTAAATCACTCGCTGAACTCACCTTGCATAGCATTATTGTGCCCACCCTAGCCCCGTTCCATCGCGGCTCTGTGCCGTTTGCGTGGAGGGCAGGGTCAGCTCCATCGCGCCTCAGCGCTTGCTCGCCAATCACAAGGGAGCTAGTGTCTCAGCTGGGGGCGGGGCTCAGGATTTAAAATGGCCGGCCGGAAGCGCAGCGGTAGAGCGCAGCGGGAGCGCCGTTTCCGCGCCGAAGCCGTGCCAAAGGGGTGCCAGTCTGCGCCAGTCCGCGCTGGGTCCGTGCAGTGTGCTACCCACGCTGCCCTACAGACATCCAAGGTACACACTTATTCCAGGTCACAGCTTTTTACTATAGGACACAGCATGCAGGATAGGATTTGCCCCCACTTTGATTTTTGCTCACTCTATAATTTCCCACACGCTGTCTGTCCGAGTTGTGGCTTCACTATCACACCACCCATCTCCCAGCTCCCCGCAGTAGCTCGCCTAGGAGATCATAGCGCTACCGATATAAACTGCATCTTGATAAATGCACGCTCTCTTGTTAAACATAGAAACGATATTGCTGATCTAATAATCAGTCATAACACTGACATTATGTTTATCACTGAGACCTGGGCAGACCTTGCTTCTGGCCCAGATTTCAACATTGCCACCCCAGTCGGTTATCAAGTAACTAGGCTAGATAGATCATCAGGGAAGAGAGGGGGGGGGCTCGCGATTATACAGCGGACTAAGTTCCCAATAAAAACCGAACCACTTATTCTAAACTGCGTTGAGGCTCTCGCCTTTTCCATCTCTCTTTCTCCCATACAAATTTTTAAAGGAATTCTCCTTTACCGACCACCAACATCACGCACACTCTTCCTAAAAACTCTCAACCCGCTACTCGAACCTGTAGCTGCCAATCAAGACTACACTATTCTGGGAGATTTTAACTTCCACTTGGAGAATGAGAAAGATAAGGAATCGCATACGCTGATTTCAGACTTTCGGGCCGCTGGCTTAGAACAGCAGGTCAACTCAGCTACCCACCAAGCAGGACACACTTTGGATGCCTTATTTACTAATAACCCCTACGTTACCGTCTCCACAGTGCTCCCTCTCATCTGGACAGACCACTCAGCTGTCAAATTTATAATTCTAGCTAAAAATCACAGAAATACCTACACCAGCACCGGTCCGCCGATCCTGTGTCGTGACTGGAAAAATATTGACGTCACCACTCTACACAACCTCTTGGAATCCTCGATACCCGAGGACAGGCCCGACCCCCAGGAAGCCTCCCAAAACTACCAACACTGGCTACTCAAGGCATTAGACCTACTAGCCCCGCAAAAAGAAACAAAGCCCAACCGCATTAAACCTTCGGCGGCCTGGTTCTCGGAGTCACTACGGCTCGAGAGGCAACGTTGCAGAAACTTAGAGCGGCGATGGCGTAGGAACTATGCCGATCTTGACAAAGAGACATACAAGAACGCTTTGACTAGTTACAGAAAGATGATCACTGCGGCCAAATGTGCCTTCTACAGCACACAAATAACCAACGCTCTTAACTCAAACAAACAGCTGTACCAGGTGGTAAAAGACCTAGCCAACCCCCCTGCCCCACCATCTGTTGAACCATCTCAATCATTTTGCAACAAGGTGGCAGACTTCTTTCAGGCCAAGGTCAATGACATCTTTAACGAATTTACTACAACATCAACCACTAATACAGTTTGTCGGGAGACTTCCCGCTGTTCACTTAAACCAACTCTAGAGGTCTTTACACCGCCGACCTCCATGACAAAGCTGATAAACACGGTAAAATCGGGATCTTCTTTGGACCCCTGTCCCCCACGCATCATTAAATCAGTCTCTGACCTAGTAGCCCCAGTACTTACTAACATCTGCAGAGCCATATTTCAGACAGGCATATTTCCCGAAATTTGGAAAAAGTCTACTGTAACACCTCTCCTGAAAAAACCCTCACTAAATCCCCTAGAGCCGAAAAACTATCGTCCAATTGCCTCCCTCCCTTACCCATCCAAAATTATCGAAAAGGCGATGAATCAACAGCTGTCAACCTTCATCGACCAGAACGACCTGCTGGACGATACGCAGTTCGGGTTTCGGAAGGGTCATGGGACGGAGACGGCCCTGATCAAAGCAGCTGAGGAGGTCAGGACTATTATGGACAGGGGTGGTACAGCGATTCTGATACTGTTGGACTTATCCGCGGCCTTCGACACGGTCGATCATTCTATTTTGATCGACCGTGTCGCCGCCCTTGGTATCCAGGGCAGGGCCAGAGCAACGCTTGCCTCCTTCCTGGCCAATAGGATACAATCCGTGAAGATGGGAAACTTCAGTTCCCCTGACTTCACTCTTCCGTGCGGTGTCCCCCAGGGCTCCTCGCTAAGTCCGACACTCTTCAACATCTATGTGTCGGACTTGGCGAGGGTAATAAAGTCATTCGGCATAGGGCTTACATCGTATGCCGATGACACACAGCTGATCTTGGAAATACATAAAAATGGAGAAGCTGTGGCAGCTAACTTCCAGGCAGGCATGAAGGCAATCAGTACATGGATGAATCGGAACTGCTTAAAGCTGAATTCCGACAAAACGGAGGTACTGGTTTTTGGCGAACTAACTCCGTCTTGGTCTCCGGTCTGGTGGCCTTCTGAACTGGGTACACCTCCACCGCCAGTTACCAAGGTGAAAAACTTGGGTGTGCTTTTTGACAGTAGGCTGACGTTCCTTGGCCATGCTAATGCCGTGGTATCGGCTTCGTTTTTCACCTTGAGAATGGTGAAGAAACTGCTTCCGTTTCTTCCTCCTACCGCTGGCAAAACGCTGATGTCCTCCTTGGTACTATCCAAGGTGGATTATTGTAATGGCTTACTGCTTAATGCACAGGAGCAAGTTGTGAATAAGTTACAGCTTGTTCAAAATGCTGCCGCGAGGGTCCTTCTGGGGATACCAAAATACGCCTCTATCTCCCCTATAATAAGAGAGCTTCACTGGCTACCCATAAGAAGCAGGATAAAGTTCAAGGCCATGTGTATAACCTACAAGGCCTTGAACAATAACGGTCCTGACTTCTTCAAAAACGCTTTCAAAATTTATAAGCCCAGTCGAACTCTACGGTCATCTACAGTCCAACAGCTCCAAATCCCCCCAACAAAAAAGGCAACTTGGGGAGATAGACGATTTGTAGTGGCTGCATCCAAACTGTGGAACCAGATTCCATCTCAGATCAAGGAACATACCTCGCTGTTTTCCTTTCGAAAACACCTTAAAACATGGCTTTTTAACCAGTAACATCCTTTAACAACCATGTAATCTGTATGCACTAGCGCCGAGACACCGGAAGGTATTTGTGCGCTCTAGAAATTTTAAAAATAAATAAATAAATAAAAACCTGTTCAGGGAGGACATCTTGGATTGGGGCTGTGGCCATCACAGCCACTCTAACCTTCCCATGGAGATTTACCATTTTAGAATGGGTTTCTTGTTCTACCTCAGCCCAGGCTGAGATTTCTAAATCATTTCCCAGTAGACAATCTACATGCAAGTTTGTAGACACTGCCACTCACTTTGGGCCATTGACACCACCCCAGCTCAGATGTACTACTGCCATGGGATGATTTGTCTGCACTCCATCAATATTGGTCACCTGGTATGTGGCACCAGCTAAAAGTTGCCTTGAGGGGACTAGATTATCAGTCACCATACTGATACTAGCCCCTGTGTCTCTATAGGCTTCAACTCTGTGAACATTGATGAGGGGCTCCTGTCTGTACTTGCTCAAAGTGTTTGGGCAAGCAGTGAAGTTGGCAAACCCCATGCCATTTTCACAGACAAGAGTAGCTGTAGTAGGGGACCTGGTTAGGCCAGAGTCCACATGAGTTCCAAAAGTAAACCCAGCCAAATTCTTGGGGGCACTCCCACCACCTGGGGGACTACTACTAATAGTAACAGGAGGTGTTGGAGTCTTACTTGGAGGAACATTTTCCTTATTGTTATTCCTTGGGCAACTGTTATCAGTCTTCCAGTTGCCAGGCTGTTTACAGACATGGCAATAAGGTTTCTTGACAGAGGAGGTGTTTTGGGACCCACCCCCACCACTGGAGTTTTGGGGCCCTGTGGAGGACTTGTCTTTTGATTTATCCCCACCCTTCTCTTAAAACTTGGAATTATCTTTCTTTTGGTCACCACCCTGATTCTTAGGCCTAATCCTGGTTTTGACCCATTTGTCTGCCCTCTTACCCAATTCTTGTAGAGAGGTCAGATCTGAGTCCACCAGGTGCTGGTGTAAAAGCTGGTTTTGACAATTACTAAGGATCTGCTCCCTCATAATTCAAATTATACAATCCTGTATAGTCATGTACTTTGCTGCCCAGTAACCAACCTTCCAGAGCCTTCGTAGCACAATCTACAAAATCAGTCCAGTCCTGAGTCTGAGCTTTTTGGGTATCTCTGAACAACAACCTGTATTGCTCAGTGGTTAAGTCAAACCCATCAATTAGAGCACTCTTCAGGACAGTGAAGTTTTTAGCATCCTCATGTCTAACTGTGAGGAGCCTGTCTCTTCCTTTTTCTGAAAAGGAAAGCCACAAGATTTTTGCCCACTGACTCTAGGGAACCTGCTGTACCATGCAGGCCCTCTCCAAAGCAGTTGTCCACTTGTGGATGTCATCCCCATCTTTGTAGGAGGGCACAATCTTACTCAGGTTTCTATGATCACAGGACCTGTCTTTATCCTTAGGGATATTGCTGCCACCAGTGGAATCTAATCCACTTAATTTTTGCTCCCTTGCTAAAGCAAGTTTAGCTTGGGCCAGGGCTGTTTCCTCTTTCTCTATCTGAAGTTGGACAGCTCTCATCCTAGCCTCATGTTCTTTCCTCTGGGGGGAAGTCCTTCGCCTCTGAGAACCCCTTGAGGCATTAGAAAGGAGAGACTCCCTGGAAGGGGATCTTTCTCTTCTATTGCCTGGATTAAGTCTACTATTAGGTCTGGCAAGGTGCATCCCTTCTCCATTCCCATGTAAACTTAGGTTAGCCTGGCTAAGCCTCCTGACTTGAACCTGGACATTTCCTCCATCATCTGAATCATCATCCTCATCTACCTCTTCAGCCTCCACTTCTGGGGTGATGGAATCATCATCTATGGGGATTACTCCTTCTCCTGTATTACCTGAGGGGCCCGCAGAAGACTTCTCAAGGTCAGCTGTCTCTAGGACATGTATCAGGATGGGGATGGTAGGGTTGTGACCCTTTTTCAACCTCCTTGAGGTACACAAGGCACTCAATTCTCGGAAGCTGAGTTTTTCATAGCTGGAGGGTGCCCGGGGAGGGCCACTTTCCACAGGTAGAGAACTGGATTGTTCACCTGTGCCAGACATGACTAGTGAGGTGTGGGTGTGTGCACCTACCTACACTAAGTGTTTACCTACTTGAACCTTTCTAGTGAGTTGTAGTCAGGGTGTGTTAAGCCCTTTGGTCTACAACTACTAAGTTCAGTAGAACGTAAGTATTTAAAGCGTTGTTTGTATGTACCTATGGTACTTGATGTGATCTTTCAAATGATATTGTCAAAGATTACAATTGGTAAAACAACAGCAAGCTCAAATCCCAACCGCTGCACACCATTGTGAGAAGTTGGCCTGGTATATGATGTTCACTTTTCTAGTGACCACCTTGCACCAGTCTAAACGACCCTTATGGCGATTGGTTGTAAGTCAACCTTATAGACAAGCTATCCCAGTGGTAGCATGGACATAAGCAGTCTTAGGCTTTACTCAAGAGGGCATGTGAAGCCAGCTGTTTTACCATATGCAATCCCTTTAATACCAAATGAAAGGACTCCACACAAGTTATATATTATTAAATATAGGTATTAAATACTAGAATAATCCTCTGTACTCTTTATGAGGGCAGAAGCACAAGCGTTAAACAAAGAACTTCATATGACATACAAAAGTTGCACAAATATGGATAGGCCCTGGTTGCCCCTAGAACCATATACTAAAATAGTGGTATAAGAACCACGTCACGAACAAAGGTAAGGCCTAGGGCCTTGGGAATTGCTGGGGCTACATTGGACTAACAGAAGTTAGGATGTGGGAGGCCCACAGGATGCGGGTGCAGTGTCTAAATGCACACGCGTGCACCAATACAAGTCAATGGCGCGTAAAACTTAGAAAGTTGCAGATTTGGAAGTCTTCCATCTGGACTAGAACTTAACCACTTAAAACTAGGACACTAGAGTTGTAAAGCACTACAGGAGCACCGGAGTACTCCCGTTACCTCACCCACAGGAAGCGGGTGCATAGGTGTCAAAGTGCGTCGGGTTTCTTCGTGGAGTTCTATGGAGCCTGGAGGAAAAGATGCTGCAGGCGACCAGGAGAGAAGAGTCCGGTTGGATTTAAGGGTGGATCGAAGATGTTGAGTACCTGAAAGCAGAGGGAACAGAGTCTGGGTCACTAGCCAGTGACCAGGATGGAACCAGGAAGGAACCAGGCGATTTCGGGCGCAATCAGGTGGTTGTCGTGAAGCTTGTCTCCACTGCCACGTGGACCAGGAGGTATCGACGATGACCAGGAGCTGGGCACGGACTGTCCCATGAAGGCTCTCGCTGTCGGCAGTGTCGGCTTCCGGATTGGAGTCAACAGGCCTTGGCAAATACAACCCACGCAGGCGTGGCCACCGTGCTTAACGCCCTGTCTCTCCCCCTGCGGCGAGGGTTTCTTCGTTTGCTACCGGCCTTATTCTGCCACACCTCCGCCTGGTTTGGACTCCTCTGTGTGATGCTGACACTGCTTAGGTGGTCAGGGTCCACACAGCTGCTGTCTCTCCACCAACTACAGGCGCCCACACTCTGGGAGAGGGCTCTACCTCCCAGAGTGCATCTTGCCAGGACCAGCTGCCGCGAGTGAGGGGGAGGCGTGGCCACTGCGTTAAAAGCGCTGCCTCTCCACCCGCGGGACGCGCGCGGGATGAAGCCCGGACCAAGGACGGGCCCGTCTGCGCCCATCAGCGACTGGAGGAGACTGGACTGGGCCACCCCCCTGAAATCCATACTAACATTATACTGTGTGGTAAGGACTCTTCAAATAATACGGGACAAAGTTATAATTGGCTGGGACTAGCGAATTACTAAGTGCTAACTTCTGTTTCATAAATTAAAAAATTATGAGCTCAAATAGATGCCAGAGGGCTGCTGGCAACTTGGATGCCTTTATCATTAGAGCAGAGTCTCTCTTAACCCATGAGATACAGATAGAGAGGCGTCTCTCGCTTGACCCCTCTAAACTAGCTACATATAGGCAAACAACCCAACAACCACCAAGGCTATATTACAGTCACCTATTTTAAGCCCAAAGTGATTGTTCATAACGAGCAAAGAACACTAGTCATACTGCTGCCATCCCTAGTTCATTTGGGAGATGTGGAAGTTACGGAAGATGGCCCAAACAAAAAGGGCATGGCAACTAGGTTGTGTGCGCCAAGGGTAACTAAAGAACCAAAGGAGATGGGGCAATCTGCAAAACAGAGACAAACAAATGTGCCCAGGAAAGCAAAAACAAAGAAACTAGGAGGGCAGGTGTGCATGGTAAATCCAAACCATAATACCGACAAGCAACTCGAGACTGAAACCCAGAACACAACAGTTAGCACGCAGACAGAGATAGATTCCTATAACAGACTAGGACAATTTTAGAGGGCTCCATAGCATCAATGCTAGAAGCTACACTTGGTTAATGTCAACACAGATTAGCGACTTAATGGACAAGAAACTTAGCCCAATAGGAATAAAGGTAGAGCAGTTGAATAGTGCAATAGAATAACTATAAATTAGTAGCAATACCGCCCGCATTGAAAAAGCTATAGGGACATACCCATTACCGCAAGCAGAGGGGTTGTTAGTAGAGCAAGCTAAAATGAGTAATGTGTCCCATGAGTCATCACCGGTAAATCACACGCTAAAGTTGATCAGCAGGGACATAGGCCAATTTGATAGAGCGTGGAATACACGCGACAATCTAGGAGGGTCACAAAATAGCAACACTCCACATATAATCCCTAATGTACCTGAAATCCATATTGGTCTAAGTTAAACACAAAGCCCCAAAGGGACTGACCCTGTACCTAACAATGAAGTCCTAAGCCTACCACCGGCCTCATGCCCATATGCACTAATCTTAGCTGGGGTAACACCTCTTAAAAGAGAGCAAAAACAATCATGGCATAATTTACGGAATAAGACGGTTGACTGGCTCACCAAACATAGAAAGTTTCACCCCTCAAACATGAGAGAAATCCTCATGGTCCGTAGGGTTGGGTGGATAGGGAAATCTCCAAAGAATATGTTAGGCGACTGTGTAGTAGTACATTTCCGGCGACCACAACTGGTACGCAGAATACTAAATACGAATGAGGAGACCTCCTCCCAAGGCAGTTGTATCACTGCCCTTCCACTAGGTTTTTTCTACAGACTCCCATTTGAATTTTTTTATAACAACGATGGCACCCAAGTAGCACTTACAAATAGGTTCCAGGGGTTATCAGATCTAGATACACTAGATTGACAACAAAAGATACCATATCAGAGAAATACTAAACCTGGGATCATCCGGCAAACTTGTAAAACGGTTCAAACTTGTTTAAAGAATGCTCATAGTCCGGAAGTGCCCCAGTATGTCCTAGATTTTGGCAGGACACAGGAAAATAAGCAATACCAAGTGGAGGAGAACATCAGTACTACTCAAGGCAATCTCCTAGAGAGTACATCTGACCACATGATTAATAGTATAACACCTGAGATATCTACCTGTAGCACGAGTAATAATCTACATTTAGATGGTGAACTAGGTTTACGGCCGGAAATACTCCTTATTTCATGGAACATCGCAGGCCTTAATAGGAATCTTAGAGATATGGAATGGCATGAGTATATAGAGTACTGTTCATGTGCCACTATATGACAATAGTGGCATCCCTGTCATGTGAGCACACCTTGGGTTCTCGTCAAGCAAGATTCCACAAAAGATGATATCGCAATTTATTCATATGTCATCATTATTCTTCATGATAAACTTTCTGTTCCATATGGTTTTCAATGGTTATAACAAACATTCATAAATCCATCAAATTCCGAAAAAATGCAAACTGCTCCAATGCATTTCGGGTCATTCGCCCTTCATCTGTGAGGTCTCTAATGTAAATATAAAGATATAGCGCTAAGTGTCTAGAATGCCAGCAAAATAAGTATCAACAAGATAAGTACTGGCTGGGTATCGCACTAAGCGTAGCAAGCAGGTAGGTATAGGTGAGAGGGTGCATACGAGTGATCGACTTCTAAGACCAAAGTGAAATCAATACATACATGAACTAAATGTGGGGTGATATTCAGTGTTGGTTCACATCACGAGTGAATCTTTTATAGTGCCTCCCAGATTCAAATAAACAATATGCGTGCGGGTTCATAACGTGAGCGGGTGTTTTAAAAGTGTCTAAAGCGGACAACAAAACGAGAGTGACATAAATACGCACACTCACGTATCATCAGGCGATGAAGGAATCTAAAAGTGAGGGAACATACACGGAGTTAGAATATGTGTCCGGAATCATAAAATAAAATAAATGTCATACCAAATAAACAAAGACGCGGCAAGGTGCCGACTTACTTAATGGTTATCTGGCATGGTGCCTGGATAGTTCACGGGAGTCTCTCGATCGGCTGTAGTGGTCGGTATCACAACCCGGAAGGGGAAGTAGAAGTAGAAGGAGGTGCCGTCGTGAACAGTGTAAACGGACTAAGGTGTAACCATATTCGGCGGCCATATTAGGTGAACACCGTGAAACGTGCAGAGTGTGGGGAGTGAGTCAAATCATTAGAAACCAATGAGGAACAATATGCAAAATCAATGAGGAACAAATACACAAAGCACCTAAATAAGAAGTAAATATAAGTAGAAAATATATACGTAAAACATATATGCGAGGCATAACATGTTGGTCAGTTTCCAAAACGAAAAATCAAATGGTGCAGCACTAATGGAAGTACAGTATAAGACATATAATACCAGAAGGGTATTTCATAGGAAACATGAAAATTCCAAACGATCGTTGAGTCCCATCGGTTTCATGGATTGCATTTTAAAGATCCAAGCGATCTCTCTTTGTAGCAAATGTTTGTTGTTATCAATACCCTCTCGTTTCTTGACAACCTCAAGTATCATGAACTTGAGTTGAGAAATGTTATGTCTGGTTTCATTAAAGTGTACTGCGACGTTGGATTTAGTTTTCTTCAATCTTATGTTGGATTTATGCTCGTTGATACGAGTCTTGACCTTCCTCTCGGTTTTGCCTATATAAATCATGCCGCAAGGACATTTGATCAAATATATAACGTTGGGAGTATCACATGTGGCGTTAACGTTTAGTTTGATGTTAGTTCCTTTCATAGGATGGTTGATAGCATTACCTCTGATGATGTTATTGCAGTTCCCACAATTCATACAGGGTATTGTGCCTTTGGTGGTTGTTTGAGTTGAGGTCTTTCTATTTAGAATTTCCTTGAAATTTGCATTACGGGTGTAAGCAAAAATAGGCGAATCTTTAAATGTGTTTCCAAAATCAGGTTCAGCACTCAATATAGGCCAGTGTCGTAGAATTATCTGTTTATAAGCAACACTTAAAGTGGAGAATTTAGATACCAGAATCATTCTGGCTTCCTTGTCCTTTATGGTTCTTGTCAGTAATTTTTCTCTCTTGGTTTGCAGTGCGCTTTTTTTGGCCTGTTCAATAAGGGGTTCAGGATATCCTCTGTCATGGAATCTCCTTCCCATTTCTTCGAGACGTTGTTCGGTGTTTGTCTGATTAGAAATGATTCTTCTAACCCGTAGCATTTGAGATAGCGATAAGTGTTGTTTGAGTGACCCTGGGTGGAAGCTTGCATAATGTAGGGTGTTGTTCCTGTCAGTTTTCTTACGGAAAAGATCAGTTTCAAAACCAGTTGGTGTCATTGTAATTTATACATCCAAAAAGGTTATGGTGTTTTTATTGGTCTCCCACGTTCATTTATGTATTGATTTCACTTTTGGTCTTAGAAGCCAATCACTCATATGCACCCTCTCACCTATACCTACCTGCTTGCTACGCTTAGTGCGATACCCAGGCAGTACTTATCTTGTTGATACTTATTTTGTTGGCATTCTAGACACTCAGCGCTATATCTTCATATTTACATTATAGAGCTCCCAGATGAAGGGCGAATGACCCGAAATGCATTGGAGCAGTTTGCATTTTTTCGGAATTTGATGGATTTATGAATGTTTGTTGTAACCATTGAAAACCATATGGAACAGACATATGAATAAATTGCGATATCATCTTTTGTGGAATCTTTCTTGACGAGAACCCAAGGTGTGCCCACACGACAGGGATGCCACTATTGTCATATAGTTGCACATGAACAGTACTCATTCTACCGACGTGTTTCGGACGGACACGCCACCTGGTTGGAGCACCCCCTTGTTTTTATACACTTTTCTTCTAAAAACAAAAACTTTATAAAAACAGCTGTGCGTCCCCCACTTCTCTTTTTGGTCATGAGTATATAGAGCACAGCGAGATCTGTCTTCTGCAGGAGACTTGGGCATTAGAAATTCCTCATACTATAGGATATAAGACATTTAACGTAGAAGCCATTCCGTCAGTTAGAGGTAGGCCATCGGGGGGCCTAGTCATTTGGGTAAGGATTAGTCTTGGAGTTGATATAACCCAAATATTCTTACCAGCGCATGACATGATCCGGATTAAATTGACTGCAAGGGATGGAAAAAAGATATATATAATTAACATCTATAATAGACCGAGCCCAGCACATAAGGAATCACTAGTAATAGACCAACTTGATTCCTTTTTAAACACACTAGAACCGAAGGCACGAGTAATTGTTGAGGCGGATTTTAACTGTTGCTTTGAACCAGTGGTGGGTTTTGAAAACCTCTTTGAGGGTGAAGTTGCAGCAAATAATATCCCAAATATAGAAAACGACAAGCTAGTGCCGTGCACTGTGGCGGTGGCACAAATTATGAAATTAACTACAGGGAATGGATGAAGAGCTTGTAATGGCCGTCTACCCTTGGATAGACTGAGTGTGTATACATTTTGTAGGGGCAAATCCAGGAGCAATATAGATTTTATAATGATATTGATGGAGTTATGGCCGATTGCCCTGCACTTAATAATAGAGTCTAGAACTGAGAGTAACCATAGACCGCTACAACTGGCCCTTTCAGCGCAGCTATTTCTCCCTGTGACTTTATGTAGTGAGGGAAGCAATAACCTTCTGGATGAAACCCTAGTAAGTAACAACCATTGAGCCCTTAACCCCTCGCACGGTCGTGACTGAACCATTCCGTCACGAGCCACGGTGGGGCTGTGCTGGTGACGGAATGGTTCCATCACGGCGCTGATTTCGCACCTGCGCGGCGCGTTCTATTGAGCGGGCGGGGCCGTGACGGAACCATTCCGTCAAAATCACAGCGCCACCGCGGCTCGTGACGGAGTGGTTCCGTCACGAGCATGAGGGCGCCACGCGGCCCCCCTCTCCCCTAGTGCCGCGGCGGAATTACCGCCACAGCCAAGGGGTTAAATGGCCGCATATTCTAGGGAATGGCCACTCTTTGGAATGCATTTACAAAACTTTTGCAGATATTGTTTTGCCATATATTGATAAACTACCAGACTCAACACTCATGTTAGAGTTACACAATGCTCTTGCTGACGCATTAAATCCATTTGTGAGTAAATCTCCTAAGGTAGGCAATAGAGGCAAGCAAGATGAGAATTTAGGAATTAATCCTTGGTATAACAGGGACTGTCGCGAAGCAAAGGCTGAATTATTAGTGGCAATAAAAACCAACAATGTAATTTTAATAAGGGAGAATAGGACCAGATATAAAAGAACCCTAACTAAAACAAAACAAATTTGGGATGATTATATTTGGTCAGAATTAATAAGCGCAGCGAAAACAAAAAACCAGCTAAGCTTTTGGAGGCTACTAGCAAAAGGGAACAGGTCAGGTAGGGATACTAAGGATCTTTTCCTCAATGCCAATACCTGGGTCGAAAATGTTACTAGTCTTTATGCAGCGGTAGAAACCTACCAGTCTAATACTGCTGTTGATTTAGCATTAAACCCATGGACTGACAATCTACATTTTAGTTTGGAGGAAACTCTTTTGGCCATTGACGCTGTAAAGCCTGGGAAGGCCCCCGGTCTCGATAAAATACCAGGCAGCCTGCTAAAGCATGATACTAGTGTCTGGGGACCATATATTAATTGCCGATGCAACGCAATCGCCTCGGAAACACCAATACCTGAGTCATGGAAAGGGGCAGAAATTGTGACGATTTTTAAAAAGGGCAACCGCTATGACTCCGTGAACTATCGCCCAATTAGTTTAATTGATATTTTACAAAAGATTGACACCAGGCATATGTTAAATAGATTAAGTGACTGGATAGAAGAAGAAAATGTGCTCTCAAAATTGCAGCCAGGATTTAGAATTAAAACCAGCACAATCGATCAAGTATTTAGATTTATGTGCCTTTGCTGGAAGTATGTAAATCTAAGAAAGGGCCATTTGTATAGTGCTATCGTAGATCTGAAAGCTGCATTTGACTCGATACCTTGGAATTTATTATGGAATTCGCTAAAACGCCAAGGGCTGCCCGGCGAACTGCTCATACAAATTATGAGATTGCACGAGGAAAGTTTTGCCAAAGTAAGATGGGGCCACGGAGCAAACTTACAAAGCTAATCCCTGTAAGAAGAGATGTGCGCCAGGGGGGTGTACTGGCGCCCACTCTGTTTTCTTTATATGTAAATGATATCCCTGAGTATCTGCATGGTTCTGAGGATCTGATGCCAGCACTATTATTCGGTGATGACACCATACTAATATCACAGACCCCCAAAGGATTACAATGTTTAATAGACCGTTTTTATACGCACTGCATCATTAAAGGCCTTGAAATAAACTCCAGCAAAACCAAGTATATGGCAATAAATCCGCATAGATCTTTTAAAAATAATCTAGTATTAAATAATGAAAAAGTAGAGTATATGCAAAGTTTTAATTATTTGATTATTACCCTAGATACAAAGATGTGTTGGAAACCACAATTGGGAAAAAACAAGATAATCCTCTTCCAAAATACAGTGCGATAGCCAAAAATACTAAGGTAGCAGTTCGAAAGCTGTTTCACCAGCCTTGGAGGTTTTTAAACACAAAGCACAATCAGCCTCCCTTTATGATGCCGAAATTTGGGGGCCCTATTGTAAAAAGAATTTTGAAAGGGGAGAAAATAAAAAATTTTAGAAAAATATTAAGCCTCCCTATTAGAACTCCCCTGATTCCAATTATCATCGATCTGAATGTTAAACACACTGACCATGTCACTGTACTAAGACCACTCCAATTCTGGGTAAGACTCTGGATAACCCCGGAACTGAAACATTATAGGGAAGGTCTAGAGAAGATATTAAAGAATGACAGGAGTAGGGATATTCCATGGTTTAAGGATATTTCCTCTTGGTCCTCACAGTTGGGTTTATTGCATTTTTGGGAAGATCCGACACAGCTGATATCAATATCAAAGAAACTGCTAAAAGCTACTTTTTGGGCTTATATCCAAAATAGTATGTTACACAGCTCTATAAATGGGTCACTCACAACTAAGTTCCTTCTCTTTAAAGACGTACCAAGTTATGAACCATTTATGGATGAGGTGCGCCCACAATTAGCAAAGTCCTTATATGTAAAGTTTAGATATGGGGTGCTACAAACAAATGTTAATAGATCTAGATGGCATAGTAACCCTGGAAGCGAAAGTAATGAATGATGTGCTCTGTGTCAAAGTGACGCCAAAGAAGATGATTTGCATGTACTATTTTCTGCCCATCGTATAACACACCGAGGAAGAAATGGATCATACTCATCTGCAAAAACTTCAATATCAGGATTTGCAAAGAGGCAGAGAGAATTTTGGAAACCAATACACTGCAAGTAATTGTCTTACATAAGCAGATACCTATTCAATGTAAATCTTATAAGAGCCAAAGCAGGACTAAAGCTCTAAATGTGGACACTTTGGTAAACAATAGTGCACCAGAGGAAAATTGCATACACACCTTAATTTTGCACCTAGCACTTTACGTTTTATTGTAGCTCTGGGAAGTTGAAACATGTACATCTATGACAGAGTTGTGGAATATGGGTATTACGAAGCAAGACCTGTATTGATGGAATTTGAGGCACCATGAAGTAATAAAGGGATCCTGTAAGGAAGCACAATAAATAGACAAGTGTTATTGGATTAAAACAAAATGTTTTTATGAATATAAATGCCTGTATTTTTTATATTTATTATATATTATATAGTTTAATTGGCTATAGTAGGGGCAGGTTGTACTTTACAAATTCGTCTAAAAGCCCTTATTGCGGGGGGAGGAGCTTAGCGCGCACCTAAGATGGTCGCGTGAGCTTAGGGCTCCCGGACCTTCGCCACCTCCACCGACTATCCTGTACCCTATCCTGAATTAGAGGACGGGTTATTATTGGCACGGCCCTGCTGTTCGTTTATCCGTTTTCGGACTTCGATTTGGACCTCGGGAGCCGGAGATATGGACTTTTGAACTTTTCCGGCCTGCTCCATGGTACTGCCCCCGGGCTCGGTTTCTCTGCCAGCCGGACAGTAATTGAACAACAACGGATCATGCGAGCCTCCCTTGCCCGGTCGTCTACTTTCAGTTTCGTTTCTCGCGCCTAGACCTATTTGACTTTGTCTCGATCGCCCTGGCTTGCTGCTTTCAACCTAACCATGATTTACCAACTGGCGACTCGGCCTCCCGCTAATCATCACCTGGTGATAGGTTCTCATCTTTATTTCCAGAACTGTATCGGGCGCATCGAGTTTAGCCATTTTTACTAGGTCTCAGACTACCCTTCGGGGCACACGAACCAAGATGGCCACCAAGCCTGAGGGAGAGAAACGCAAGACCAGACCGGCAATGCGAGGGGGCTCCGTGCAATCAAATGTTATGGACAGATACACCCTCGCTAAGGGCTCTCCGGGCGGATCAATTAAATCCCCGGCCACCGTTGGAGAAGAATCCCTGATGGATGAAGAACTGTCGTTGAGGGATGTCATGGGCGCCATTGCCGGGATGAAGGCCGCTCTGGATCAACAAGTTGGATACGGTCGCTATCGATGTTACCCTGATCAGGGCAGACCTTGCGAAAACCAATGAAAAGGTCAAATCCCTCGATCTAAAGACATCTAGTCTTGTTACTGACGTCTCCGATTTACAGGCAGAGGTCGGTAACTTGCGAGCCGCCCGTGACTATCTCACTCGACGCCTGGACGATTTTGAGGGCCGTGCAAGACGGAACAACGTCCGTCTGGTTGGTGTCCCGGAAACATCGGAAGCATCCTCGGTGGACCTGCTGGTGGAGGATCTGGTCCTGAATCATCTAGCACCCAAGGGTCTAAGCAAGTTTTTTGCTGTGGAACGTGCACACAGGATCCCGGGTGGCCCGCCTAGGCAGGGAGCCACTCCGCGTCCCATCATTGCTCGGATCTTTAACTTTCGGGACAGGGATGCAATCCTGCAAGCGTCACGCCTATCTGGCCCAACGGCTTATGAGAACACTACAGTCAGCTTTTACCCGGACTTCACCCAGCAGGTTCAGAAACAGCGACTTGGATTCCAGGGGGTGAAAAAGAGACTAAGGAATAGAGTCATGAAATACGCCATGCTTTTCCCGGCCCGGTTACGTGTGGTGTACAACGATCGAACATTTTTCTTTGATCATCCAGGGGCGGCAAGTGACTGGCTGGACACGCTGCCCCCGGGATCAGATCATTCTGAACACTCTGGACACTCCGGTGGAGCGGAGGGAGGCCCGGTGGAGCAGGAATAGGGGGCGGAATCGGCTCCTGGTCCATCGTATTGACTTTCGGCTGTGGTTTGGTGCTATACCACTATTGCTTGCTAATATGCTGTCTTTTTGGGGTGTGGGAGGGGGGGTGGGTGAGTCTTCCTCCTCTGGGGTTCTTTTCGTAGAATAGTTGTATGTTAGGGCGAGAGGCACACTGCAAGTTGGGGTGGCTTTTGAGTCTTACGCAGGGGTGCGGGGTGGGGGGTGAGATGTACGGGGTCTTTTGGAGGGTTGGGGGGTTGCAGTTTACGTTTCATTGTTTTCTCCAAGGCATAGTATTGATGATCTCCTGTTGTATAGTGTCGCATCCGGTGTGGGGTGGGGATGGGGTTGATCTCCGGGATGGGGGGTAGGGGACTTAAGTTACTGTGTTGGAACGTTAATGGGTTGGGGGATAGGATCAAGCGGGGTGTGATGTTGCAACTGTTGAGACGTTTGTCCCCTGATGTGGTTTTGCTTCAGGAGACGCACTTGCTTGGCAATACGTGCCATGCAATGAATAGGCATGGCTATCGTCTCGTTGCGCACTCAGGTTTCACTTCTGGCTCCAGGGGGGTGGGCATTCTGGTTCGGAACTCCCTCCCTCTTGCTGTTGACGAAATCATCCTTGATGATAGGGGTCGGTATGCCGCCATTGTGGGGCGCTGGGAGGGGAGGGTTATTACCCTCCTCTCCGTCTATGTGCCGCCGGGTCTCCAGACTACCACTTATGCGGATCTGGGCAGAGTGATCTTGGGAGTCCCCGAGGGTCTGCTTGTAGTGGGCGGGGATTTCAATTCTGTAGTGTCGGGGATGTGTGATCGCTACCCTCCCCGGGAAATTGCGAAGTCACAATCCTGGTTGGGGGACTTCCTGGAGGCTCTAGGGCTCACCGACTGCTGGCGCCTGCTTCATCCTGGGCAATTGCAATATACCTTCCACTCTGGGGCCCACGGCAGTCTTTCGAGACTTGATTATGTGCTGATGCCCTCCTCCCAGGCCTCCTCCATAAGGGAGGTGAAACATCTAGCTAGGGGTATCTCGGATCATTCCCCACTATGGTTGGTAGTGGACGCTCACTTGGGGTCGGAGGGTAGAGTGGCCCTGATAAACCCCTGGTATCTCTGCGATCCCAAGGTTAGGGCGGAACTAATTAAAACGATTGACCAATACTTTGCTGAAAATTTAGGTTCTGTGTCCTCCTCTGTCACGTTGAGGGAAGCGTACAAAACTGTTATTCGGGGCCAGCCCCTCTCCTTGATTAGCAATGTCAAGAGACGTAGGCGGGAGGAGGTTGTCCGTATTGAAAATGACATCACTGTTCTTGAGGGGGAGCTGGAGTCCGAGGTCACACCGGAGAGTCTGCATATTTTGGGTCTAAAATAACTCGAGTATAGGGCGATGGTGACTGATGCGGCGAAGGCGATGAGCAGGGAACAACAGGGACGTCTATATGATGTGGGGGATAAGGCGGGGAAATTGCTTGCTTGGCTGGATAAGAGGGAATGTGCGAGTCGGGTTGTCCCTGTGATTGTGGATGTGAATGACGTGAGTATCACCGACCCTGCTGATATTGTTGAATGTTTTGCTGACTATTTACGGGAAGTGTACTCCCCCGTATCTGATAGGCCTGAGCAAGACTCACACTTGCTCCTGCGCGATATCTCGCTGCCACGTTTGTCCGACCCTGAAAGGGATCTCCTAGAGGCACCGCCTACAGTTGATGAGGTCGCGACTGCCATCCGCTCGGTTCGCTCGTGGAAGGCTTCGGGCCCTAACGGGCTCCCTATAGAGCTTTACAAACTCCGCCCGGATGTGATAGCACCGTATCTACGGTCGATGTTCTTGGAATCGCTGGAGGCAGGCTTCCTCCCTCCTGATCAAAGATTGGCTTCCATAGTGGTGATTCACAAGGATGGCAAGCCACGTGACCGCTGCGCCTCCTTTAGGCCCATATCATTGATTAATGCTGAACCGAAGATCCTGGCCAAAGTGCTCGCCAACCGCCTGGTCACTGTCATAGCCGCTCTGGTTCACCCGGACCAATCCGGATTCATACCCCATCGCAACACGGCACTGAATCTCCGGCGCCTGCATGGAGTCCTCGCGCGAGCAGCGACTCTGCGTGAACCGGCCATCTTGGCGTCTCTGGACGCCACCATGGCGTTTGATACGCTGGAGTGGCCATATCTTTGGGCGGTTCTTTCTAAATTTGGCTTCGGCCCCTCCTTCATCGGATGGGTGAAACTGCTCTACACCGACCCCTTAACCCAAGTGGTGGTGAATGGTCGAGTCTCAGCCTCCTTTGCTCTCGGTAGGGGAACGCGCCAGGGCTGCCCTTTGTCTCCTCTCTAGTTCGCCCTTGCTTTGGAACCACTGGTGGCATGGCTGAGATGGGAACCGTCCTTGAAGGGCATTAGATGGACTCCGGAGTTTGAAGATCGAATATCCTTATACGCAGACGATATACTCCTGTATCTTACGTCACCTCGGAAATCGCTGATTGTCCTTTTTGACGTTTTGACCTCTTTCCATAAAAACTCCGGTCTTGTCATCAACTGGTCGAAGTCTTGCGTCTATGTTCTCTACGGCGAGGCTCCTCTCCTGCCTCGTGGATGTCCTATCTCGGTGGTGCGGGAGGGATTCAAGTATTTGGGGATTTTTATCACTTTGGACCCTGTGCTCCGTTACGAACGCAATTTGTTGCCCGCTCTCCAGCGCCTCCATGCCGATGTGACTGCGTGGGGTAGGCTTCCTCTCTCTCCTCTGGGACGGGCGGCGTTGTTTAAGATGATGTCGCTCCCCCGGTTCCTTTATGCGCTGCAAAATATACTCGATATTGTGCCTGCCCGCTACATCCGGGAGATTGAAAGTCTACAGAGACAATTGATATGGGGGGGCCGTTCTCGTATTGCTCTTGCGAAGCTAACGCTCCCGTGGTACGACGGGGGTATCGCGCTCCCGGACATCCGCCGCTATTATTGGGCCTCTCAGCTGGGGGCCATCAACCACTGCACGTTCGAGGAGCTGAAAGTTGAGTATGACTTGAGTGATAGAGAATCCTTTCGATATGTGCAAATCTGACATGCGGTTTTGTCTGTCTTCCCCCTGGGCTCCGATAACCCGGAGGCGTCCCCGCTCGAAGATCGGATCCTAGATGGGCATGTCCCTGATAGCACGATCTCGCTCATATACAAAAAGTTGATCAATGCCAGAACCGATCTACTGAGTAACCTTCGAGAGGTATGGACTAGCGATGGTCTGGAACTCGATGATGAGGACTGGCAGGCTGCGATCTCTTCCCCGAAGGAAGTGGCTATCCCGGCGCGCCTCCGGTTTGTCCAGCTCAAAATTCTTCATAGGGTCTACGTGACTGGTCCCCTTCTGGTGCGCATGGGATTCTCTGTGGATGGATTGTGCAGGCGTGGTTGTGGTTTGGTGGGTACGTTTCTCCATATCATTTGGGAATGTCCTGCTGTGATGCGCTATTGGACTCGCGTGCCTGCAGTTATGAGTGAGGTCACGGGGGTGAAATCAATGCCTGAGGCGTGGCGGTGTCTATTGAATGTCTGGGAGACAAATAATTATGATCAGGCGCAGCTTCGATGGGTGACCTTGGGTAATATGATTGCTAAGAGAGACATTGCTCAGTAATGGGGTACCCAGAGGCCACCGACAGTTCTGGTGTGGCAACAAAACATGGACTGGTGCATGTTTAGGGAAAAGACAGTGTATGTTTCCCGTGGCAAGCCCCGCAAATGGGGGAAGATCTGGAATCAATGGAACGCATACCGTGGTGATATATGTACTCCCCCCCATTCAGAATTGGACACTGACCTGTCATCCCCCCAGCCTGATGTTTCCTCCACGGGAATCTAGATATCTTGCTTATTCCTGGTCTCCTCCCAATCTCATCACATGCTTCGGACATCTGATTTGAATATGTACCCCCCCCCAGCGCCGAAATGACACATATGTAATGTACTGCCTTGTTTTTTGGTTTTTTTCTATGTTTTTTGTTATTTGCTTCAATAAAAAGATTTTTTTTAAAAAGCCCTTTTTGCGATGTATAGTATTCATACCTTTTACAAACCGATTTGAATTATTGGAATGTGATTTTATATGTATCTTTTACCGTTCTAAATGAATATAAATAAAGAATTTTGTATGGGACTGGTCTAGTCATAATATGGTAACTGGTAAATTGGAAATTGGTCCAAAAGTCATGGAACACTGTAGGTAAGATATGCAGCTGTTTGTTGAGTTCCAAGCAGTCAACAACCTTGTTGACCGAGGCTTGCTTTTGATAGCTTTCTACTATAGCAGATAGCTGACTATTTTACAGTTATTGTATGCAGATACCTCAACATAAGTGTAATTCCCTGCCATGGTTAATGCAAAACTAAGATTCCCCCTCAAAAAAGCAGGCAGATATGTGTCTTTGCTCTTCTACATTATTGCCTCTTCCTACTGGACTTGCAGGAATTTGTAGTAAAGACAGCTGGCTTTTCCTGTGGGTTGGGTTCAATCTGATTAGTACCCAAGTGTAAAGTGATTATCTGGTGCTTCTTGGCTTCATTCTTATAGAATTCCAATGGAATGTTAAAATGTTAGACGGGGCAAAAATAACCCAAGGTTAAGGCAGTGAAATCTTATACAAATCTTGGGATAGTTTTCAATAGGTTCTTAACGGCTCCTTAATTTGGAGAAACCAACATGAGGTTTCTTTAGCTCAGGTAGCAGACTTAAATGCACAGATGAAGCTGATTTAATAAATTATAAAGGCAAATGTTGGCTGAAACAAAAAAAATATGAATATTGTGGAAAGTTTGTTTCTGCTTTGACATAGGGTTGCCTATTTATTATGATTGATAGTGGATTGCAATATAACTGAAAAGAAGGTGCAGGTTTCAAGGCTGGGCAAACATTTTCCTGAGGTTTCAGTAATTTGGACTCACAGGCGAATTTTGTCACTAAGAGATTCTGGGGCCACATCTACCCTGACATTTCTTATTAGACTCGTTTCCTCAAATAATTCTCATTTCAGTAGTGCTGGGTGCATTTGGATATTAGCTACCCTCTTAATGATGATTGCACAACCACAGGATTAACAACAAGGATTGTGACATATTGGGTAAGCCTCCATGAAGATGATCAAGGAACAATATAAGATTAAAAGTCTGGTGGTCATCACAAGGAGGAAAACCTATCATATGACCTTAACTTGTGTAGCGTAGAGCACGAGTGTGATCTTGAGCTTTGCTTCTGGTTATAAAATGACAGGCGTGAACACGAGAGTGATCAAAAACAATGTTTATATTTGTAAATGCATTTCTTGTATTGAGCACACACCCTGCATTCCTTCTCCATGGTATCCACAGTTTTCATACACGGTTTGAATTCCTGGAGATCGGAACTGTGGGAAGTTGGTTCCTGCTTTCTACACACCAAACCTCAACTGTAAAGAACATTTTGCCAGCTCTTGGTGGTACTTACACCCACGACATACTTGGTGGCGAGAGGGATGACCGGCAGGAGCCTGCTATTCACTTTTTCAACGTCTGACCTTTGACAACATTGTGCCAGGATTGTGCTATTGCCTCGCTGATTAGCAGCATTTAAGCATTCATCAGCCGCTTCTGCAGTCATGAGTAAGCGCTTGGGGCTATCCCTTACATTTTGGGACAATTCATCTGCTGTAGCCTTAGCCAGCACTCCGAAGTCGCACACGCTTGTGATACCTACTTCTTGCTTGAGCATGGCATTACGTCTGCAACTTGACCTTGATGGTGCGAATCATTAAAATATGCGGCCATCTTGGATTGGGCTGTTTTCTCTACCGGCATATTGATGTTACTTTCCAACAGGAAAATAATACGACGAACAATCACAAAGTGAATCTGAAGCTGCACTCACCATTTAGCTTTACTGCTTGGGTGTGGATTCTTGCAAATATGGTGAATAAAGTGGAATATTTCACGTTCTACAGAGGTACATTTTATATTACTTATTCTAAAGTGAAAACTGTCTGGTTGTCAACAGTTTGTACAAATACAGCCCTTTCCACAGAATCCTGGCAAACCACCACAACATTGGGAGGAAAGGTACAATGCTTTTGAGAATTTCTTAGGTGCAATTGACGCTGAAGAATTTAATGCTAAAAGGAAAAAAAATATTTTATATAGTAATTTAAGAGGAGAAGGGCAACCAATTTTTCATAACCTTCCCATCATCACACCCTCCGGAGAAGGGGAAGGCTGGAATGTGTATATAGAAGCGGTCACAAGGTTGAAGAGAAATTCACGGAACAGCCACGTGTTTTATTACAGAGGTCCAACTTTATTAGAAGGAAACAATCTACAGAGGAAACTGTTGAAGAGTACATATTTGCACTGCAGATCCTTGCCTCAAAAGTGCAATTTTGGTCCAACTTTAGATGTACCTTTCAGGGACCAATTTGTCCTCGGGTGCAATTAAAATAAAATACGGGAACGTCGTTTCTCATTTAGTGATCCAACTTTCATTTAAGTCTTAGATATGACTAAAGCAATAGAACAATCAATAATGTCTAGTAAATGTATTTTGTCTGATGATATGACACAACCTGTTAAAGCATTAATTGAATCTGAAATTTGAAAGTATTATCTTTCGGGGCTAAAAACAAAAATGTCAACAGAAAAAGGGTGTGTCTTTTTGCTATAGATGTGATTGAAAAACTAATTTCAGCAATAAACCTGCATGTCCTGCCAATGGTAAAAGGTGCACTAAATGTCACAAAATGGGTCACTTCCAGGGCGTTTGCAGGAGTGGCGGAGATATCTCTAATGTTGACTCTGTGGACATAGACTCTGTTACAGAAGACTGTATACAGGATCGCTCTAGGGTTGTCCTGACACTTGATGTAGATGCAGTGGAAGTAAATTCTGTTAAAGGACCCATTTGTGACGTTTACTTTGGATCTACTAAACTTGATATGATGGCGGATTCAAGGGTAACCATTATGATTATATCAGACACCTTATATGAGCAGGTATGGAGTGCACTTAAACCCTTGCAGAAACCAGATGTGCTTCCCAAAGCTTAAGGCGATCAGGACATCGATATGCTTGGTTTCTTCATGGAAAGAGTTAAATGCTTACTCAGGGAAACTAGCACTAAAGTATATGTAGCTTATTCTAGGTTGGGTAGATTTGGCAAAGTTAGGATTGATGCCTGTGCCTGGGACTTCAAATTCAGTTGGAGTGTGTGATATAGATGTGGCTTCAACACAAAATCCCGAAGATAACATTTTCAGAAGTGATGCATTTGTTTCCAGACATTTTAACTAATAAAATTGGCCTGATTCACAAATTTGAACATGATTGTTTTTTTAAATGCCATTCAAATATCACATAAAGTCAGGGTGGTCCCTTTAGCTGTGAGATCTGAACTTAAGGTTTTACTTGATCAACTAGTCAAAGTTTAAATAATTGTAAAAACTGATTCTTCAGAATGGGTCAGTACCATCATTGTAGTTCATAATAAAATATGGAAATATAAGGTTATGTGCAGACTTACGCACTTTGAATACGGGTATTCTGATTGATCGTCACCCTCTACCTAAAATCAGTGATTTACTGTCTAACATCAGCGGAGCCAGGTTCTCTTTATTAGAACTGCACTTCGCTTATCAGATTCCCCTCGCTGTGAATTCCAAGCTCTTACAACATTTATTTCTTCTTTTGGAGCGTATAACTTTTTAAGGGTTCTGTTGATATTGCTTCTGCAGTGAGTGCTTTTCAAAAACGAATGGACTCCTTATTATCCCAAATTTCAGGTGCACAAGCCTATCAGGATGATGTCCTGATATTCTCAAGAACTGAGATGGAACATAAACACATATTTTTTTAAAGTGTTGGAAATTTTCAAGGAAGTAGGCATCACACTTAGGAAAGAAAAATGTAGATAACTCAAAACGTAGTTGGATTATTTAGGGCATAATATTTCTGAAACTGGTATACATCCCAAATATGCTCCTCCCAAAGATAAAGATACGTTGAAATCTTTTCTTGGGATGAGCGAGTATTATCAAAAAAAAATTCAAGGGTACACTAGGATTGTGCAATCTCTTAGGAATCTGTTAAGAAAAAATGTTGCTTTCTTAGGGATGAGGCAGTTGACCAAGCATTTACCACAGTCAAAAATGTAATAACGAATGCTCCTGCCCTTTTAGCATTTAGACCAAATACTAAATGCATTGGGACGGTTGATGCAAGTCAAATTGATGTTGGTGCTGTACTATTGCAATGTTATGACAATAATGAACACACAGTAGCTTTTGCTTCACAATCTCTTAAAACTTCAATGTATCATTACACCACTATTGAGAAGCATTGGCCTTCTCTTGGGCTATTGAAAAGTTCCCAACTTATCTCTGGGATATGAGTTGTGTTCTTTTGACTGATAATAAACTGTTAATTCACTTACTTAATGGAAATGACACTGGAAAGGCATCTACTAGACTGGTTAGACTTCTTTCACGTCTGCAGGAGTACAATTTCAGAATGGATTTTATACCTGGTAACAAACTCTAGAGCCGATTTTGATCCAGGATTTCAATTAACAAAGAATGGTTGGCCGCCATTTCGAAGATAACATTTTATCCTTGGTTATGGAATTTGTTAAAAAAGGCTGCCAGAAGGAAAGGTCTCTGTATGCCCCCTCAGACCATTGTCAAGAGTGGCCAGTGGGTTATCTATTGTTGATGGTCTGCTTTTTCGCAATTATGTTATTATTCCTCCTGCTGCCATAAGAGCCAAACTATTCCAGGCTTCTCATCAAGGTCATTTGGAGGCTGGGGCAACAGCTAAGAATTTGAAACAATATGTTTGGTGGCTCTCTCATGATTCCCAGAAGGCTGGCTGGATATCTTCCTGCAGTACCTGTCTGCTATAAGACAAACATTGGCTTACTCAAAACACTCCATTACATGTAGTCCTTTACCCTGAAGAAGCTTGGTCAAATGTAGCTTTAGATTTTGCAGGACCATTTAATATTATCGCCAGACAAAAGATTCCTAATAGTTCGTGTGGATTATTTTTCGAAATGGATATTTTTTTTTTCCCGGTAGTAAATACCATGTCTGTAGTAAAGTTTTAAGCAAAGTTTTTGAAAACGAAGGTTATTGATAATGGCACACACTATATTTCTTCACACATGAAAGAATTTGTACAAAAACAACACATCGGACATCTCAAGGTGGTTTTATACTCACCAACTTCTAATGGTATGGTAGAGAGAGTCAATACGTTTTCGAAAGAAGGTGTAAAGTCTACATTAGCAAGTGGGGTGCCGGGGAAAGTTTTCTTAAAACAAAAAGTATGGGCTTACCACAAAACCCCACATTCTATCACTGGCATTTCCCTTTTTTTACTGCTAAGGAAAAGGAAACACAAATCAGATGTATATCCAGATTGGGTTAAGTACACAATGCCCAAAATTAAAGTTTGTCATTGCCGCATTGCTAAATTGGTAAATCAAAGAGTGGATGTTGCACAGAGAAAACACAAAAAATATTATGATGCCACTCATGGTGTGAAAAGTGTGGAATTCAGGGAGAATGACTGGGTTCTACTCATAGAACCTAATAGGGTTAAAAAAAGGGGAACCCATGTATTCTAAAACAGTTTAGATTCAGAAGATTTCAAAAGGTGCAGCCTTGTTGAAAGGTAAAGGTTGGTGGAGCAAAAGAGCCTTAGTTAGATTGACGCCTGAGCAAGCAGTTGATATTGGTAAGCACAAATGTCAAGAGTCTGAAAATTGGCTTCATTTAGAAGACAGTATTTCCTCTTCTTACATGTATCAGCCACAAGCTTCTTCTTCCAATACAACTTTGGACATCACTGAAGGAGTTTCTGCAAATTTGACATATGAATGCTTTTTCAGATGTTACTAATGATCTAGTTAACTTTTCCTCCACTGGGCTTGGCACCAATGCTCCGACACAGTGTAGAAGATGAAATATTTCCATGCCTGTTAAGTAGAAGCACTTTTTCATGCATTAAACTTTTATTTTGTTCTTCTCTCTGTAAGGGGGAGATGATGTAGCGTAGATCACAAGCGTTTTGCTTATGCTTATAAAATGACTGGGTGATCACAAGAGTGATCACGAGCAATGTTTATATTTGTAAATGCATTTCTTGAATTGAGCGCATGCCCCGCATTCTTTCTCCATGGTATCCACAACAGAGATTTCATACACAGTTTGGATTTCCTGGAAATCCGACCTGCGGGAAGTGGGCTCCTGCTATCTACACAATATACTTCAACCGTAAAGAACTTTTTGCCGGCTCTTGGTGGTACTTACACCCATGAAAACTTGTTACCATAAAAATGGACGAACTAGATAAACCAAATCCAGAAAGGCACTCACTGTTTGCAGCCGGTCTGTCAACTCCTTCCGTCGGTTTCGACACTTAGCAGCTGCCATCTTGTTCCTCTCCCGGCGAAGCCTTCTCTTTTCTTCCTCCTCTGGCGTTAGCTACAAGAAAGCAGCAGCTAGTATTAGGAGTTGTAGGATTTGTCTTTAATGAAGAAGATTAGTGGTAAGTGTAGTGAAATAATACGATTTATAGTATATGGTTTTATTTAGTTCATTATTGCATGAGCCTATAAACTATTATTTTGTTGGAAATGGCCATTTTTGCAGGTTAACCCAAACGTTTTGCCTTTCTCCTCCTTGTTTGCTTAACTCTTTTTGTTGGTCCTAGGACTCTGAGCCCTTTACCACTGCAAACCAGTGCTAAAGTGCATGTGCTTCTCACCTAAACATAGTGACATTGGTGTATACCTGATTGGCATATTTAGTTTACTTATAAGTTCCTTGCAAAATGGTATACCAAATACCCAGGACCTAAAATCTAAATGCTTTTAGTGGGCTTGCAGCGCGGATTGTGCCACCCACACAAGTAGCCTTTCAAACATGTCTCAGGCCTGCCATTGCAAAACAAGGCCTGTGTGTGCAGTTTACTGCCACTTTAACTTGGCATTTAAAACCACTTGCCAAGCATTAAACTCTCACTTTATTGCACATAGGCCACCCCTAAGGGCAGGGTGTTTTGCAAGTAGAAATTAGGACATGTAGATTTAGGTTTTACATGTCCTGGTAGTGACAAACAGCTACATTCATTTGTCGCTACAGCGAGGCCTGCCCCTCTCATAGGGTACCATTGGGAATTCCTTCATTTTTAAGCAGTATTTCCTGATCAGAAAGGAGTAGCTTTTTGATGTTTCATATGTTTGGAATGGTATTGATAAATCCTACTTACTGGTGAGGTTAGATTTAAATGTAATATTTTAGAAATGCCATTTTTAGAAAGTAAACATTTCTCGGCTCTTAACTTTGCTCTGTGTGCCTGCAGCCTGTCGCCAATACACATCCGGGCTGTGTGACGATTACACTTTGTGTATTTCCTCTAGACAGCCACAAACACAGGAAGGGCTGGGCTGGGGCAGAAAGGGGGAGATGTAGCTAATACTTAAATCTGAATATGCTGTGTCATTTCCTCACAACAAGGGTTTATTGCCCCCCAAAATAGCCTACAGAAAGGATTGAAAGGGATTCTTGTGCACTTCCGATTACTCTTTTGAAGTCACCCCACATCAAAGGCACTTTTGGGTACAAGTACTGGGTCTCCGACCCCCATACATTCAGACACCTCATTGGAACTGTAACCAGACACTACTGGTTCTACATCTGCACATTGCCCATTGCCAGAATGACTGCTGTCTGTCAGGAGGGACTGCTACTTTACCAACTGCTCTGCTGTGTCGTCCTGCTACTTGCGGAGCTGCAGAAGTGACTGCCACTTTGTGACCTGCCTTGCTGTGCTAGGTTGCTACGTTTGTGCTGTGCTGAACTACAAGAGTTCTCCAAGGGCTTGCTGGCTTGTCCCCTGTTCAGGAGGTCTCAGGATCATAAAAGACCTCACACCCTCCCACTGCCGTGGGATTCTGTTACTGACTAGTCGAGTGAATGGGTTTTGACACAGATCCCCTTGTGAGCCGATCGCCACCTTGATCTTAGCACAAAGACCAGTGCTTCCTCTTTGCTGAGGACTCATCACTCTGCTTTTCCACAACCGGTGTTGCCTATGAGGCTCAAGTTGTTCCAGCTGTTCTTGTGCATATCTAAGTCATGGCCACACTCCCAGCGGCTGCAGTGCCTTCCAGCGCAGCTCTACTGCGACATGTTGTCCAGAGGACCATCAGCGTGTCCAAAGGCACGAGGTTCACCAGCCATCAATGCACACGCTGTTGAGACCCAGATCAGCAGATGACATGGGCCCCATTCACAAGGCCAGCTGACAATTCAATTGAGAGGTACTGTACCGATGAGTTGGAACACTGAGGTTCCAGTCACCGACCGGTACATTCGTGGGAGGTTCGCCTTTTGTTGAATTTCCCCGGTCCAGAGGGGCCTGTAAAACAATTACCTTCTGGTTCCATGTTGCACACTGCTTTGCCCTGCCACGGCAAGGACCACTCCTGATTAACCACACAATCGAATGTGCTACTAGCACGGGGTGTACCTTAATGACTGCAAAACGTGTACTCTTTAGCAATGGGATTACAGTGGGCATTTAATGTAATAACTTGAAAAGTATACATTGTATTTTTATAGTTTTGGTCTTGTTTTCTTTATAATACAATAACATATTTATATAACCTGTGTGGAGTCTTTTTGTGGTGTATTCATTCTGTTACTGTGTGTGTGTTGAACAAATACTTTACAAATTGTCTCTTTAGATAAGCCTCACTGCTCGGTGCCAAGCTATCAAAGGGTGAACACAGGTAATCTTAGTTGTGTATCTAGCTTACCCTGACTAGAATTGATTCTGCCTGGCCGGGGGGATACTTTAGCCAACCATAAACCCCATTTCTAACAGTATGAATACAGCATGTGTCTTTATTTAGTATATTTTATGGAGTAAATGTTAAGTTCGTTTGAGTTATGGGTAGGTGCCCTTAGTATGCTTTATGGTACATGTCTTCATTTAGTGTAAACCATTATAAAGGTTTTTAGTTTGTCTGAGTTATTGTATTTTTACTGCGCATAAAATGTTGTCTGTCTGGTCTGTTTCTACAAGGCCTTTATCACAAGTGCCTTAATTAATTTGATTTGTTTTTTAACACCTATTAACACACAAATGGAAATTGAGTTTTGAGGCAAACACTGCACCACTGCAGTTTTTCCCCAGATAAATTTCACCAGGTCAGACCTGCCGATATTTACAAGGCAAAAAATGCCTAGGAAAGAATTCTGTGGTGAGCACCAAAATGTATGTATACCCCATTTTTGCATAAAACTCGGAAAAGGCGATGATTATCACACCCAATAAATTGCTGAACAGCGTGTAATTTAGTACATCGAGGCAGTACGAGCGATGCTCTGTATCTGTTGGTGATTATTGTGATATGTATTTAAGTAGCATGAGCTATGGTATGTGTATTATTAAATATTAGTTTTGGTATGTGTCCTTGGCTTGTAAACATTTACATTTTTATCTTCAGTTAGAATGTGTTATGATTAGGGTCCTTAGCTAATAATATAGATGGGATATATATTTAATTAGAACAGTTTGTAAAATAGGTTTTTAGTTAGTATCAGTTATGGCAAATGTCTATCACTTGCATCATATGTTGCCTGTGTTTTCACTAAGCATTATCTGTGGAATGCGTCTCAAGCTGGCATAAGTTGTGCTGTATATCTTTAGTGTAAGTTGTGTTATATGTCTTTGCATTGTATCAGTTGGTGCACTTATTTAGTTGCTATGATAAGTGCAGTAGGTAGTAGGAGATCTGGTGTATGTATACTACTGTACAGGTCTGGATATGCCCACTAGGGTCAAATAAGCGGTTACTTGTATCTTCATTAAACACCGGATGGGTTCCGATTTGTGCTAATAGTTGTAATAGTTGTCGGATTTGTAGGCTCATGTGAGAAGCTAAGAGATTCATGGTGTTAAAGAAAGCCATAGAGATCTTTGAGTACAAAATGTTTTAAGATGCAGTTTTTATCATCATAGCTCTGTGCCACTTCTTATTGTTTGTTTCACTTACTGCTTCCTCGCGTTGTCTCTTAGACCGAGTCCGAGTAGGCTTGCTGGTTGTTGAGGTCTCAGCAGATATGGTTTCTGCTGAGCCAGTGTAAGTGCTCATCCCTGGGGTGGAATAGCTGGTCCCTGGGAGATCGTACAGGTCAATAGTAGGCTGTGGTTGAGATAGTGGTGGCCCCTGAGACTGTGCCATGGAAGAAATCAGGGTAGGTTGAACCAGCCACTGCAAATCCTGGCTTGTGGTTATAGCAGTTACCGTTGGCACAAAGGATCCTGGCATGTCACTAAGACCAGAGCACTCCTGAAATTCACAAACAATGCCATCACAAACGTCTTTTGAAGTTGTAGCTTTAGTAATATGAGATTTTAAAAACCATTCTATAGCACCGCAAAAAAACCAATGTTAATATTAGCCAACTCATGGAAACAATATACACACACACACAATACAAAAGTACTCTAATGTCTTGAAATACGTTTTCAATTGTTGCCAATGTTTATCGATTTATAAAGGATTTTGTATCTCTGGTGGTGTCACAAGAAGGATTATGAAGCTGTTTTAGTCAGACTTAAGATTGTCCACTACAGCATTCCTGTATGTTACTCTGCTTCAAGCTTTATGAAATCACTATTTTTGTGGACAAAATCCACATGCTAAAACTTCGGTGTTCCCTCATCTACAGAGCAGCGTATCAAGAAGATAAGGAATTGGTATACCAGTGGAAAATTTGACTCAATGGAATGTTTGCATTGGGACAACCAAAAAGTATGCATTAATAATTGTGTAATACTCCAAGGACCTCTCAGTCACAATTTACGAATACTACACAACATGTTCAGCATAAGCAGACCAATTCACAATAGCTCAACTGTCTGCTCTATTTTGGTATACTTAAGCATATGGATTTATATTGAGGAGGAAGACTCAGCTTTAAAGCTCCACTCCACAATTGCAGATATGTGTTCCTCACAACAGCTATGTACGGAAAAGGGCATACACTGGCCGTCTCTAAATCATAACTCCATCAATTTAGAATCTGCCATACTAATTATGTGGTTAGGTTAAAGCTTCAATCAGAAGAATAAAACTACTACCCATTACCAAATGCTCCGATGCATCAACCAATACATCTTTATTGATACCCGTTAGACCTGGCACCATTGGCGTGGGTCTCCCTTCTATTTTTTCGCTGTTGCCTCCTAGGTTTTTGCTATGTTTTGCTGGTCTAGTCGCTTTGGGCACTTTGCCACTGCTATTCAGTGCCAAAGTACAAGTGCTCCCTATTGTAAATAGTTGTAATGGATTAGTGACTCCATGATTGGCTTATTTGATTTACTTGTCAGACCCTAGTACAGTGCACTGTGAGTGCCCAGGGCCTGTAAATCAAATGCTGCTGGTGAGCTTGCAGCACTGATTGTGCCACCCACAGAAGCAGCATGTTAAATATGGCTCAGGCCTGCAATTGCAGAGCATGTGTGCAGACTAGTACTGCCATGTCGACTTGGCAAGTGGACACACTTGCCAGGTAGCCTAAACCTTCCCTTTTCTAGGCAAGGTACACCTATGTGCAGGGTGCATTGTATGTGAAAGGTAGGACATGCCCTTGTGTGTGTGGCATGTCTGACAGTTAATTACAGCCAATTTCGTTTTTCACTATGCAAGGCTACCTGTTCCCATAGGCCCGAATGGGCAGTTTGTTTATAACATCTTATAATCCTAACTGACCCAGGGAACAAGGTAGAAAAACAAGTTTAGTATGCCTAAACTCAGAATGTTAAAATACATCTTTTAGTTTGGGTGATTTTTACATTCTGTGTTTGAAAATACCACTTTTAGAAAGTAGGTATTTTCTTGCCTAACCATCCAGTATGCCTCTGCTAGGTTTGTGTATTACATGTCTGTTTTGTGAGTGACATGGGGCTGGAGAGGGCTTAGGCTCTAGCAGTCTGATGAGTCAGGGCTGGGCTGAATAGGAAGTAGGGGGAGGAGATTACTTTTCAGCTACTTGGTCCAGGTCTGCTTTCAACAATGCTGTCTCCACCTCGGACTAGGGAAAACATGGCGGCCAGCTAGGTAGTCGGTCGCGAGTGCCGGTGAGAAAGGAGTGGCGTTTTCGTTACGGGAAGCCTTCTACGCGTCTAATACCGGGATGCCCAGCTGAGGAAAAAACTTCCTACCTGATCTCGGAGGATTTGTGTTTTCAAAATCGTCCACGGGCCGCGTTTTGTAACCGTAGGCGGCAGCCGCAGGCAGTGTATGGCGGCGCGAGACGGAGAGCGATCATCCGGGCAGAGGGGAGTGGAAGAGGAGCCTCCTACGGAGCCGCCGGCGGAGCATTTGGCGGGAGGAGAACGTTGGAATAGAGCGGCTGCCGAGGTAGGGAGAGGCAGGAGAGCAGCAGCCAGATTGCAGTACAGCGCGGGAGGGGCAATTGGTCGTGGAGCTGGGAGCACAAAGGGAGAAAGAAAGGCAGAGGTAGGAGAAGCCCAAACTCTGCAGTTACAACCCATCTCTAAAGCGAGTCCTTCTGGGGTTGGTGTAGAGAATAAAAGAGGTGGGGGTCAGGGGGGGCACGATCCAAGGTCTCCCAATACAGTGCAAGTTATAAGAAAAAAGGCTTAGTTCAAGCTAAGAGGGAGGAAAACAAAGAGGCTACAGGGTATGCTTTGAGAAGCGCAGGAAAAACTGCAGGGGAGGAAAAACAAGTTAATCCAAAAAAAACTTGTAGAGGTGATCCAGGCTCAAACTGTGGACATAACACTAAAAAGCATACTAGACAAAACAATAAAGCAGGAATATTATGCAAACAATTACTAATTAACCCCTCTTTGAATGCGTATTTCAAACCATTGCCCAAAACTTTAATACTATCGAAGGATTCTATCCCAGACAGCGCTAGATTAAATAAAAATGGGAACCAGAAGGAAGAACAGACGAGTGGGGAAACACCAGAAGCAGGTAGTGGGTTGAAGGCACCTGGGTTAGAAAATAGCTTGAAAGATTGGGTAGAGCATCTAAGCCCGAACAGATACCAGGTGTTAGAGATGGAGGATGTAATTCAAGATAATCAAGATGCAATAGACGTGGAGCAGGACGAAGAACAGGAGGTCACTGTCCGACCTACAAGCTTAAGTGAAAGTGATTCCCCCTTGGCAGAAACACCGGGTGGCGGAGAGGAAGCAGGAGGTGAGGGAGGGGGTAGTGAGAGCCCACCGGAGGTTGAAAACTTGGACAGTACGGTTATTGCCCTCCTAAGAAAACTAGATTTGGATGTACATAAGGGTTTTGAGGAGTCAAAGGCAAATCAGGAGGGGATCAGGGAGCTATGTGGACTGCTGGAAGCCAAGTTTGATGACCTGAGCAAGCGTACTGAGACACTTGAATTAGAGGTTAAGGAGATCAGAGACAAGGTTGAGGAAAATAGCAAAGAATTGGACGAGGTCAGATTTAGGGAGAGGGCACATGAAGAGCGGCTGTAAAGATTGCAGAATATGCAACGGAGAAATAATTTGAAAATCTTGAAATTACCAGAGGGGAAAGAAGGAGATAACATAAAAGGTTATATTGTTCATTTATTAAAAACAGAGTTGCAGTTAGAGGAAACTGAGGAGGAGATTTTTCTTGATATTCAGAGGATACATCCTGACCCCTTCAGACTGAATCCAAATCGCTCAAAACCCAGAAGGATTTTGATCAATTTTTTGACATACAGCCTTAAGGAAAAGCTTCTGGCTGCTGCTCTGAAGAAGGGAGCTTTGCTGGTTGATAACGCTAGAGTCGAGGTCAGGTCAGATCTTTCAGTGGTAACGGCAAATAGGCAGTGGGAGCTGGGCAAAAGGATCGAGCCATTAAGAAGTATGGGAGCTAGTGTGCAACTGAAATTTCCGGCTTTTCTAAAAGTTATGTGGAAGAATAAAATACACACTTTTAGGTTTGTAGAGGATGTTGATGCTTTTTTGGACCAATGTCAGGCTGGGAATGTGTAACAGAAAAAGGCTCAAGGTGAACTGGTTTACACTATTAGGCGTGTAGAGGGTTATTGCTGTGAATAAGGTTAACTGTTGAGGGGAAATGCCATCATCACCCATAACAGGCACTCGAAGGGCCTTTATAGGGCCTTAGGAAGCTGGTTGGGTTTTCCAGGGAGGGGGGAGTGGGGGAGAAGGGAAGGGAGGTGGGGGCAGGAGAGGGGAGGGAGGTGGGTGTGGGGAAGAAAAAATTTAAAATTGTTCTCATGAGCTATTTTCTCACCAGGGTGTTATTGAGGTTTGAGGGGATTTGGGATGATGGGGGGTAGTAAAGCAGAGCTGACTCTGATTTTGTGGAATGTGAACGGCCTAAGAGTGAAGTCCAGGAGGGATATGATTATGAAGTACCTGAGAGATCTCCCAGCACACATTATGATTTTGCAGGAGACCCACTTAACAGGGGAGCAGAGTAAGAAATATATTGGATCACAGCGATGGCTGAAGCATGTCTTTTACACTCCACAATCAGTGGTAACAAAAGGTATTGCACTGTTGGTTAGGCAGGGGGTAGATTGTATTATTGAGGGTGAGGTGGCGGACACTAAGGGAAGATGGTTGATTGTAACCATTAAAATTAACGGCCTCAAGTACAATATTAGAGGGTATTATGGACCAAATCAGGACGATGTAGGGCCTTTAGATGAACTAGCTAAGGAGATGCTCGGCCTTACAGGCAATATTATACAATAGGGCGCAGGTAAATAGTAAAATGTCAAACAGGGTTAAGGGATTGATGGACCAGTTTGGTTTATGTGATGTTTGGAGATAGAGGTCAGATCAAGTATTAGGTTATACCTATTATAATAAAAAATATCGCCATAGATCACGGATTGACTATATTTTAATAGATTTAAGATTGTTGGAGAGAGCGAAACAGATCTTGCATGTCGGAGTGCATCTGTCAGATCATTCAGCAGTTACCTTAGTGGTCAAGACAGGGCCTCGAGATCTGGGCTCAGTCTGGAGGCTGGATCGAACGGTTTTGTACGACTCTGAGTTGATGGAGAATCTAAGGCAGGAACTGGATGTATTTGTAGAACACAATGTGGGGTCAGCGGGAATTGATATTGTCTGGGAGGCCTGTAAAGCTTTTCTACGTGGGAGGTTGGGAGCTCAGGCCGCAAGCAAAAGAAGAGTACATTTTAATAGGGTAGAGCTCCTGGAAAAGGAAGTTCGTCAAAAGGAAGTAGACCTAGTAAATACAGGGAGTAGCGAGGTTAAAGAAAAGTTAGTTCAAGATTTGGATGAATTGAAAAGAGAAATTTTTACTGTGGTTTCCAAAAGGGTTAGAGAAAAATACGAGGCTAGTCAATTGGCGCACTTTGAATATGGTGAGGGCACACGTAAGTTATTAGCCTGGAAAGCAAGGAATGACCGGGTACGAAGCATGATTAAAGAAGTGAAAGATGGGGAGTCAGGACGATTTGTTACGGATACAAAAGATATTGCTGAAGCCTTTCACAGGTATTTTGAAGAGGTGTACAGGGAGGATCTTGTCCCAGCTGAACAGGAAATAGATAATTGGGTGAAGGTTTTGAATCCACTGACAGAAGAGTTTCAGGAAACATTAAATCAAGAGATAACGCAGGGAGAAGTAGAGGTGGTTATTAGGAATGTGAAGAAAGGGAAGGCTCCTGGCCCGGATGGGCTTCCTGTTGAAGTATATAAGGTGTTGGCAGGGAGTGTGGCACTCTTATTAATGAAGCTCTTCAATGACTTTTTTTGGGGAAACGCAGCCCTCCCTGAATCATGGAATGAGGCGAACATCATAGTTATTCCTAAACCTGGGAAATCACCGAAATATATAGATTCGTATAGACCGATTTCGCTTTTAAATAGTGACTACAAGCTGTTTGCTAAGATCCTGGCAGATAGGTTGGCCAGAGTTGCCCCACATCTTATACACAGAGATCAAAAGGGCTTTATCAAAGGCAGGTATTGAAAGGAGTTAACTTTTTCCCTTATAAGTAGTATAGATGTAGCAGTTACACCAAATCTCCCCTTGGCGGTAGTTGCTTTGGATGCCACCAAGGCGTTTGATTGTGTAAACTGGGTGTATTTGAAAGCTTTAATAGCACATCTACATATGGGGGTTAATTTTGGCACGGCTATATCAGTCACCTACTTCGAGGGTATTAGTAAACTGGACATTAACCTCGCCAATAAAAGTAATGAGGGGCACAAAGCAGGGATGCCCCCTATCTCCTCTCTTGTTCGATCTTTATATAGAACCTTTAGCGTGTCGAATTAGGGAGGCAGAGTTGATTCCATCTTTGAGTTTCAGGGGTGGGCCAGAAAGATCCGGCTACATGTGGACGATATAGTTATTTTAACCCCTAAACTACATCAATCATTGAGCTGTATAGATACTATAACGAAGAAATTTGGGGAGGTCTCTGGATATCGTTTAAATAGGGACAAAACTGAGATCATGTCCTGGAACTTAAATGCAGACAATATAGCATGCAAAACAGAGATAAGATATTTAGGGGTCCGAATAACACAAGACATAAAGGAACTTACTAAAGTTAATTTGCTAAAGTTAGGAAATAAATCTCCCAGGCTATGAAAGGCTGGATGCACCTGCCGCTAACATTATATGGCCGAGTTAACTTGGTGAAAATGATGGTTTTACCTAAGATAACTTTTCTTTTCGACTCTATACCACTTTTGTTTGAGAAGGAGGGGATCATAAAGCTGCAAAGTGAGATTGGGTCTTTTATTTGGGCATCCGAAGGATCGCGGTTATCTTGGAAAAAGATTAGGAGAAAACTTTTGAAAGGAGGCCTGGCAGCTCCGGATTTTCAGATCTACTCTTGGGCTTTTTTGTTGAGGAACTGCAGAATGCTTTTGGGTACTCCAGGGAGTTCAGCCATTGGTACACTAATGTCAGCACTGCTTAGAACGGAAATGATCGATCAGAATGGTTTTATGTACAAATTTGCGGACCCGAAGTACTTTAAAAAAAATAAGGTTAAAGGTACTGAAAAATTTAGCAATGTTATGATACAGAGTCAGAAGGGCAACAAAGATACCATATTTTAGCGCAATGGCGCCGATTTGGAACACACCAGGAGCTCCGAGCTGGTCCGAGGATGCATTGGCAAGGCCATTAAAAACAGAGGGCCCTCAGAGATGGGGGGGATCTGTTTTTAGAAGGTAGCTTAGCACCGTGGAGGTACTGTGAAAACAAGTGGGGCCATAAGTTCTGTAAGTTTAAATTTCTTCAGATACAAAGTTGGGCTGTCGGGAAGAAAAATTCTATCGGGCACTATAATGTTTTTGAAGAAAAGCTAGCTTTGGAGACCTCAATCAAAAAAGAAGTGGCGATGTGGTATTGGTCAATAGTGGAAATAGAAGATGGACCTTTTACATTGCCTGAGACCCTGTGGGGAGAGTGCTTGCCGAGGATCACGACTGAGGACCAATGGCAAGTATCTATGGTGATTCTTTACAAGGTGGTAAAACCTGCGAATTTAAGGAGAAACCACTTGTTCACTCTCCACAGGGCGTATTGGTCACCCAAAAAATTGGCGAAATTCAAGGATGGCGGAACAGTGAGGTGTTCCAAATGTAGTGCCCCGAACGAAGACGACTTGCATATGTTTGTTACATGCCCTGCGATAGAGGACTTCTGGAAAGCAGTGAGTAAATGCTTGTCGGCCGTATTGGGCCAACAACTGGAGGTAAGCCCTGAACTTGTTATGACGGGAAGAGCTGACTTACAAGGTAAGGGCCTTAATGACAAAGCAAAGCTGGTGTTTTTTGGCAAATTTGTAGGATGTGGGTATCTGTTGACCCTCCATCAGACTTGAATTGGTTAAGAGCTATGAGAGCTATAGCAAAGCTAGATATGGTTGGTCGGAACGAGAAGAGATACAGATTTTGGACTCCTTTCTTACAACAATATGGGTGATGGTGAGGGGGGCTAAGACTTAGGTGAAATAGAACAATAAAATCCTATGATTAAGCCTCTCCAGAATCTCGGCGGAAGGTCTGCTTAAAGGAGGAAGGGTGAGCGTGATACACTTGCTCCCAACAGCACTATTTCTACCATATGAGATGAAATTACCCCAGAGTGGAACAGCGACGGTACGGGGTGAGGAGAGGCATATGAGGACTAAAAAAAATAAAAAAATAAATAAAAAATGCTGTCTCCACCTCCTGCCAGGAAGCTGCACCAGGGAGGACATAACTGGTTTGGGCTGGGTACAGACACTTTCTGCCTTCAGAGAACAAAGATATTGTGTGTATAAAAAGAGGGGCCCAGACCCCAGAACTTTAGATCACTTCTGGGAATCAAGATGAACCTTTGCCAAGGAGAGAAACCAAGGAAGCTGAAGGAGGAGACTGCCCCTGCGCTGGTTACTTTTTGGGGTTGGTCTGTGGTGGTTACCTATTGCCAAGGAAAGGAGAAAAGGAACTTTGTATGTACTTTATCATCTTGAGGAAGATCCCCAAGGGCTTGAAGCTGAGCTTGCCTCCTGTTCTGAAGTCTCAGGGACACAAAGACTTCACCACCAGCTTCCCTTGAATGTCCTTGATGGGAATTTTACCTGCAGAGAGGTGCCTGCTGTTGTTCTAGGACCTCTAGAGACTGCGTGTCGCTGGGAGCGTGACACAACGAGGAAGAATCGTGTCGCCACCGCAGCTGTTGCCATCGCATCGCCGAAGAAGCGTGCCGATGCAGCAGAGGTTGCCGTCGCATCAACGGAGAAGCGCGTCGCAGGGCCTGTCGCGGCTCAAGAAACCAACAATTTCTCAGCACTGCCGTTGGGCATGCATGCATTGTATCAGAGTTGTGGCATCGCATCAAAGACGCCATTTTGTTGCATCGCACCAGATCTTCGCATTGCATCGAGGCGCCACATTGTCACACATTGAAACCAACGCACCCCGTCCTATCCAGTAAGGAACCGACACTTGACCTCCCCTGCGCTGCAGTAAGGAACCAACGCATCACCGCCCCGTAAGCAAGGAACCGACGCATCACCTTCCCTGCAACCCTTTTGTTGTTATTGTGTTACGCATCCAAGATACTTTGAGAGTAAAGTGTCGCATTTACCATCTACATTGAACTAAGGCATTTCTACGCTTTGAAAGTCATATTTTTTAATACTGTATTGTGGATTTTGTCGTTTGGATGTGAGAAGTTGGCCTGATGTATGATGTTCACTATTCTAGTGATCACCTTGTATCAGTCCAAACAACCCTTATGGTGGTGGTTGTAAAGTCAACCTTATGGACAAGCTATCCTAGGGGTAGCATGGACATAAGCAGTCTTAGGCTTAACTCAAGAGGGCATTTGAAGCCAGCTGTTTTACCATATGCAATCCTGTAATATCAAATGAAAGGACACCACACAAGTTATATATTATAAAAATATATGTATTTATTACTAGAATAATCCTCTGTACTCTTTATGAGTGAGTCCAGAGGCACAAGCGTTTAAACAAAAGCACAGTTAAACATACAAAAGTTGCACAATTATGGATAGGGCCGGTGGCCACTCAAACCATATACTAAAATAGTGGTATAAGTACCACCTCTCGAACAATGGTAAGGCCTAGGGCCTTGGGAATCGCTGGGGCTACTCTGGACTAACAGCAGTTAGGACGGGAGAGGCCCACGGGACTCGGGTGCAGCGCTAAAAGCACACGCATGCACCAATGCAAAGTCAATGGTGCGTAAAAGTTACAAAGTTACTGTTTTGGAAGTCTTCCGACTGGAATAGAATTTAGCCACTTTAGACTAGAATAGAGGTGTAAACCACTACAGGAGCACCGGTGTTTGATCGTTACCTCACCCACAGGAAGCGGTTGCATAGGTGCCAAAGTGTGTCAGGTTTCGTCGTGGAGTTCTATGGAGCCTGGAGATGAAGATGCTGCAGGAGGCCAGGAGAGATGAGTCCGGTTGGATCAAAGGCTAGATCGAAGATGTAGAGTACCTGAAAGCAGAGGGGACAGAGTCCACGTGGACTCGGGGGCATCGACGATGACCAGGAGTGGAACACGGACTCACCCACGAAGGCTCTCGCTGTCGGCGGTGACGGCTTCCGGATTGGAGTCAACAGGCCTTGGCAAAGGCAACCCACGCAGGATCTGAAGATCGCTTCTTACTCGGACCAGCAAGGTCAGAGAGACTGCTCCTTTTCAGGGGAGCGAGGGCCAGTCTGGAGCAACCAGACTAGCAGAGTAGTTTCAAAGATTTGTCGTCGTAGAGGCCACTAGCCAACGGGCAAGTGACCGGACAGACGCTTCGAGCAGGAAAATGCAAAAGGGCCCCACGAAGCACTCGGTGAGTGTGGAGGGGTGATCTTCGGTGCACGAGCTGCTCGGGGCTTCTCAAACCCCAATGCACAGCTTCGAGGGTGCCTCGGGAGCTGCACTGTCAGCACTTTGCAGTCTTTTCAAGATGGCCGGTCCCACATCTCACGTCGCCTCCACAGGTCTCAGCTTTGCTGTGGCTGTGGATCGGGCTGTTGGATGTCTGGGAATCTGGTTCTTGTCGATCTCTGTTGCTCGAGCTATGGCGGGAGCTGCAACAAAGCAAACTGTTGGGCGCTGGATGGTGCCTGTTTGCACAGGGTGGTCACTCCTTGACCACAAGGGAGATTCTTCAGTCTTCCACGTCGAGTGGGATGTTGAAGGGTCCAGAGTTTTGTTTCAAAGTTTCAGTCAGGATTATCTAAAGTCTATGGACACAGCTCCTACCTTTATTCCAAATCAAAGGGCTGGATTACCTGTTAGGTCCCTCCTATGGGTGGGACCCAGGAAGGGGGTGGTTACACCTCTTTCCCTTTGTCCAGTTTCATGCAAGAGCTGGGGCTGGAGTGCCACAGCACCGGTTTGAACTGGGCTATGCATGGGGAGCCTTGTGCGCCCCAGGCAGTGTCTAGTTTAACTCGCCCTGCCTGCCTCAATCCACTATCTCCTGTCTGGGGTGGTGTAACCCCTCCCTGTGACAGGATACCATTTGTCCAGGCTTCCCCTGCTGGAGTTTCGGTCAGCAACAGGAGGCCAGACTCGTGTCTGTGGCAGCAGCATCCATTTTGTGATGCTGAGGCTCTGGTTAGTTTTAACCGCATTTAAGTAAAGTAACATGCCTTCTCCCTCTAGAAGGGTGGAATGCTACCCCCGTCACCAGAACTGGCGAGGGGGTAGTATTCCAAAGTGTATGACACCTTACACGACATGTTTTGATAAAGCCAAACCAAAGTTAGCAATAACCGCGAGGATTATAATGCACTTAAGAGTATATGGTATGGCAATACCCTGGAACAGCTATAAGGACATGGTTCCGAAAGCTGCAGACAGGCTCAGCTCATGCTAGAGCACCATCTCAAATAAAACCAAGCACTCTGCCTCCAGGATTGTTAAGGCCTGCCATAGGAGTGACTTATAGGTGTATATGTGTCCAGATATAGGTTTAGACATAGGTATACTATATTTAAGCAAGGGGTGATTACACGACCTTGCCCCAGCTGAGTGATCAGCCAGTTGTGTCAGTTTGGATGGCCATTCAGGGTGGCAAAAGATATGCTGCAGCCCCTGGTAGGCCTTGGATGCACCTATGCCCTGGGTACCTATAGTACACTGTACAGGGGCTGATAAGGTGACCCAATATCCAATTAGTTATGCGCCTAGGGTACATGGAGTCCATTTTAAAGAGAGAGCAGATAGCCTGGGACCCTGATTAGCAGGATCCCAGGCCAACTAAGTCGAAAAACAGCTAAACACAAGGCAAAATAATCTGGGGTAACCATAGACAGGTATCCACCCTCCTACAGTCTTGTGTTAAATTTAGATAAAGATTATTTCTTTTTCTAAACTGGTGTGGTGTCCGTTCGTAGTGTTTTCACTGCATGTGTTCACAAATGCTTTACACACTGCCCTTGAGATAAGCCTGCCTGCTCGTGCCAAGCTACCAAGAGGGTGAGCAGGGGTTATTTTAGGAGTGTAGCCACCTTACCCTGACTAGAAGCAAGGGCCCTTACTTGGTCAAAGGTACCTACCTCTGTCAACTAGAGACCCCCATTTCTAACAATACCAATCTTAGGAGAACAATCATTTCACTTAGATATGTAGATCTGGTGCGGAAGCATTTGGTAATTATAAACCATCTTTTCACAATTTCTTACATACACCACTTTCGAAAGGCAAATTGCAAGTTCAGACCCATTTACTCTGAGGTTTAAAACTGACAAACAAAGTCAAAGTGCCAAATGAAATGTTGCACACAGCATCAATTAAAAGATCAAATAGATTATGGACATCATTTTCCAAACTACTAGGATGCCATTTTGGTAGGCAAGCAAGAGTACCAGGGGTAGATAATCAATCAAACCACTGTAAAACCAAATCTTTTGTTTCAGCACATGCCAGGTGCTGGTCCGCTCAGTTTCACCCAGAAATTCAAATATGTGACACAGTAAAACACTCTTTCTTCTGTAAAATGTCACCCACAAGGACACATTTATCCGCAACTTCTAAAAGGATATCTCTCTCACAAGATCTGTCTTAACCATTACTCACACACTCCCTCATATTAGAGCTAGCATCCCTAAAAACAGTTATTAAGTTAGTGATACAAATCAAACTCACAAACCCACCAATTGGCCCAGTTACCATCGGACTAGTGCAGGAGTGCACTAATACTTTTCACCTTTGGTTCAGGGCTTATCTTTTTTAGACAGGACACTTACCACTAACCTAAAATACAGGTTTGTGACTGCCATACTTAAAATAATTTTCATTGGACTACCTCTACAATTAGTAATACAGCCCCATCATCAGACTCCATGTAGTAAATTGTAGGAAAACATGTAGTAACCCAATTACAACCTTTTTTACTTTTCCACTCTTAACTGCCACCCACACCATCTATGTTCAGCGCATAACATGGGAACAGAGACAGCACTGTCAGGGCAGTGAAATGAGGGCCAAGATTGAGTAGGCATTAGACATGGCACATTTCCGATCCTGTTGGACTTTTATTTCTCCTTTTGATAAGATAGATTACCTTGTTCTCCTGGAATGGCTGATCAGGGTGTTACAAGCACTCCAGGCCACTGCTACTTGTCATGGTATTTGTATTTGTAGAGCGCACTTTTACCAGCGAGGGTATCCTGGAGTTGAGCAGGTATGTGTGCTGCGCTTTGCCTAGGGCCAGGTGGCTAGTCAAATAGCCAGGTCATTAGCTTCTTGAACAATTCAAGAAGAGAGGAGGATGATCTGATGTGAAGTGGGAGGCTGTTCCACTCTTTAGGAGCGATGTAACAGAAGGCCCAGCCTCTGGATCTGGTTCTGTGTATGAATGGAATGTGTGCGAGTAGGTTTGTGGTTACAGATACTCCTGACCAAGTAGGCTGGCCTATTTTGTTTACTGGCTTGAATGTGTGAGTGAGAAATTTGAACTGAACGCATTTGTGTATTGGGTTCCAGTGGAGCCCCTGAGAAAGTGGTGTACTGCGAGTTCTACGTGGGAGGTTGAGTCTGGTTGTTGAGTTCTGGATGGTTTGCAGTCTTCTGGTAAGTTTATTATTTTATTTTTTTTAAATGTTTTCTATAGCGCTGGCCAGACCCCAGGGTATCGGAGCGCTTCACAGTAGGTACAGCACAAATAATCATCAGATACAAAATAGAGGGGAGACATATCCACAGAGGAGTGCAAAAATGAAAGAGCAACACATTGTAGTATATGACATTTTGTCTTCAAGGATCTTCAGAGTCTTAGATCTGGAGCGGAGCTCGATGATTGTTAATTGCTCCCCACTATCCACTTCCTAGGGAGCGGTTGAGGAACAGGGTTTTGAGTTGGCTTTTGAATTCTACAAAAGAGGGAATGGTTCTGATATGAGGGGGAATGGAATTCCAGATTTTGGGAGCTCTTCCGGTGAAAGATCGATCAGCAGTTCTTTTCTTTCTGGTCTTAGGTGGGATGAGTAGAAAGAAGTTTGAGCTTCTTAGGTTCCTGGACTGACCGGCTTTTATGAGTTTTTTCGCCAGGTACTCAGGTTTGCCGGTGTGAAGGGCTTTGTGGGTGAGGCAGGCTGTTCTGAAGCTAATCCGCATTTCTGCTAGGAGCCATTTGAGTTCCTTGAGTGCAGGGGAGATCATTCTGGCAGCCGCATGTAGCGTTGTTTTGATGGGAGCCAGGTGTGATTTTGGAATTCCTGAGAGGACTGCGTTCCCATAGTCCAGTCTTGATAGAACCAGAGATTGGGTGGCCTGTTTAAGATCATTGTGCGGAATGTAGGGTTTTAATTTGTTCAGTAGTCTGAGGTTAAGGAACGCACTTTTGGCCGAATTCTTAATGTGTCTCCGTCATATTCAGTTTTGGATCAAGAGTGATGCCTAGGGATTTGACAGAGTCCGCTAGAATAAGATTCCTATTAAGTGCATCGATGGCCTTTAACCACTCGGCAATTTGAGGGCTGTCTTCCTTATTTGAGATGAGGAGTGTCTCAGTCTGGTCAGGGTTAAGTTTCAGGTGGTTGCTTGTGAGCCAACGTTGGACATCTTTCAAGACATCATTAAGTCTTTGTATGTCTTTTGAGAGAGGTCGTTTACAGATAGATCTGGGTATCGTCAGCGTAGAGATGGAAGTGAGTAGTTTGGAAAGAGGTTCTATGTAGATATTAAAGAGTTGCGGTGAAAGCACCGAGCCTTGAGGGACTCCCTGTTGACTTGCTGGAGGTCGGAAGTAAAGTTTTTTATTTTTATTTTTTGTGTGCGGTTGTGGAGGAAGGACGAGAACCATTTGAGGACTACCTCGCCAAGGCCAGCTCTTTCTTGGAGAGTCCTTATGAGGAGTTTGTGATCAACAGTATCAAATGCTGCCGCGAGGTCAATGAGAATGAGGAGGCAGCATTGGTCGGAGTCTAGTGATCCATGTATATCGTTGATGATGTTGAGAATTGTGGTTTCTGTGCTACAGCCTTTTCTGAAGCCAGACTGGTGGAGGTCCAGGAGGTTGATGTTGTCCAGGTGCTGGGTTAATTGATGTAGTACGCATCTTTCAAGTGGTTTTGAGAGAAGGGAGAGGTTCGACACAGGTCTAAAATTGTTTAGATCTGTCACATCTAGGCCAGGTTTTTTCAACATGGGTGTGACTTGACCTATTTTGATACAGTCAGGAACCACTCCACTTTTCAGGGAGCTATTTGTGATCGTGCTCCAGAGTGGAGCAAGAGCGTGCTTCATTTTTTTGGTCAGTAGGGGAGGAATGGGATCAAGGACATGGGCTGAGGGTTTGGAGGTGGAGATCAGTGTGATTATCTCGGTTTCTTGAATAGGATGGAAACTCAGCCAGGAATTGGGAGTGGGACCAGGAGAGAGATCAGGAGAAAGATCTGGTGACCCAGCCGCGCTGCTCTTTGCGTTGTGCGTGTTGATGCCGTCAAGTGAGAGTTCAATTTTTGTGATCTGGTCCTTGAAAAATATGGCGAACTTGTTGCATAGTTCTTTGGACGCCTGCATAGAGTAGGGCATGGGCTTGGGGGTTTGTCGTCTGATGATGCTATAGAGCTCCTTGGGTCTGTTTTTGGCACTGTCCAGTGCCGAGCGGAAAAAGCTGGATTTTTTGTTTTTGATGTGGTTGTTGTATTTCCTGCGGGCTGATTCAGTTGGTCACAAAGAATAGAAGTAGGGTTATTTCTCCACTTTCTTTCTTTGGCTCATAGTATTCTCCTTTCGGAGTTGAGTTCGGAGTTGAACCATGATCTGGATGGGATGGCTCTACTCTTTTTGAGTTTTAAGGGCGCTACTTTGTCAAGCATGGATACTAGCTTGGCATTGTGAGGTCATTAGTAGAGAGGTGCTCAGTGTTGTCGGGGAGAAGTGAGCTTATCTCTTCTTCGAGGACTCCCGTTGGAACCGCTGAGAGGTTTTGCAGCCTTTTGGGGGGGCGCTCGCAGTGGGGGTTGAAAGAGAGTAAGTTGGTTTATGTGGAATAAGATCATGTGGTGGTCTAACCAGTCAACGGGAAGTATGTGATTGATAGTGATTTTGTTTCTTTGCGCGATGATGGCATCGAGAGTGGCTCCTTTGTAGTGTGTCTCCTCTGTGCAGTACTGGGTTAAATTGTTGTCATAGAGGAGACTGGATAGCGATTGGATTAGCGGGTTGTTGGTCTCATTCCACCGTAGGTTCAGGTCACCAAGAATTAAGTTGTTGGTATCGCCAAGTGCACCTTGAGCTACCAGGTCGGATATTTGTTCTCCAAATGCTGAGTTTTTACCTGGAGGATGATAGAGACGGTGACACAGTAAGGAGCCATTGTCTTTGGTCTTGATGTTGGTTGAGAGGCATTCAAATGTGTTGTGGTCGAATGAGCTTATTTCCGTGATGGCCATGTTGTCTTTATGGATGATAGCTACCCCTCCTCCTCGCTGGCCTTTTCTGTCTTTATTGATGAGGGAGAAGCCCGGGGGAACAAGCATGTCTAGGCATGGTGGGGATAGCTTATTGAGCCAGGTCTCCGTGAAGAAGGCAATGTCGATGTCATGCGAGAGGATGGCCTCTGCTAGTTCTGTTGCATGAAAAGAGGCCAACCTGCAGTAGATGAGTAAGCAATTGGTGAAAGGCTCTTTGTTGCCAGCGATCTTTTCCTTGCGTGCCCTGGGTGTGGTGGTCAGGACGGGCGGTCTCGGTGTTTTGTGTAGGGAAGGTCTTTTCGGAGACCTGTGATCATTTGTATTTTGGATTTAGGGGAGTCAGAGGTTGATGTATCATAGGAAGAGGCTAGAGTGGCTGCTTCCATATCGGACATGGCTGCTTCTGTTCTATTGGGTCTTGAGGTCAAGGCTATTTGAGGCCAGGGTTTGGAGCCCCTTCTTGGGGGTCTCTGAGGATGGGTTGCAGGGGTTTCTAAGGACCGGGCGGGGCTCTTCTGGTCATTGGTGTTAGCAGTGGGGGGAACCCAAGGAGGAGATTGGTGGTTTCTGCAAGCTTTTCTTAGGTTAGAGAGGATTTCGATTCTGGGAGATCGAGTCTATTTGGTCTTCAAGTGATGCAAGTCGCTGCGCCATTGAGTCAAGGGAGGGGTTGAGGGCAACTTGGGGGGATTCACCTCGTGAGGTATAGGTCGGGTTGAAGCAGTGTTGTCTCTTATTTATTGTGTATGACAGGTTGTCTCTTTTTGAGATCCTAGGAGGGAGATCTGTGGGGCAAATAGTGAGATTAGTAGACGCTGTCGGTGGGGCGCCTTCTTGAGGTTGCGATGAGTGTGTCCGGTAGGAGGGTAAGGTTGTGTTATCTTTGGGGAGCTGTGGTGCATGTTTGGTAGGGACATTGTGTTGGGTGAAGACTCAGGGGAGCTGTGCGGTGGGGGGAAGTGGAGGTGTGGATTGAGTTTTTTTTGATGCTGAGAAACTGTAGGTGGGTGTAGGGATGAGGCAGTGCGAGGTAGGTGCGGGAGAGCAGATCGGAGTTGGGGGAAAAGGGAGTCTAAAGCTTCAGGGTTGGGTGCAGTGGTAGGTGGGAGTTGGATTGAGGAGGGGCGAGGCAGGAGGGGGAGAGCGGATCAAAGTGAGGGGAAGAGGGAGTCGAAAGTTTCAAGGTTCTCGTTACTTGCCTGAATGAGGACCGTGCCGTTAGTGTAGATGGTCACGGATGTGGTCCCTCTTCTAGACGTGCGATTAGGTAGCAGGGTTGTTAGTTTGCAGCTGTGTAGTGTGGATGTGGTTTTGGCTATGTGATTCCAGTGTAGAGGGTGCTGCCATGGTCTAACTTGCTAGACACAAAAGCGCATGTTATGGTTTTCTGGTGTTGCTTGAGAGCCATTTGAAGATCTTTGTCAACATCTTCAGGGTGAGGAAACAGAATGCAGTGATGGGGATGACTTCTGTATTAATGATCCCGAGGCTCCTGGCGTGAATGGTGGGTTCAGTCAGCCACCAGTTGGAGGCCTCTGGTATAGTGTTCTTGCGAATATATGTCTTTACTACGTATGGGGCGCGCTGGATTTAGGAATATAATAATCTACCATTCCTACTCCAGTTTGTGCAACAGCAGGGGAGGTGTTAGATTTTAAATCCGTCACTTTCTGCCCCCTACAGCAAGTAGTTGTAACGACTTGCGGTATAATGGTTCGTGATGTAACAACGATGTTGTTGTAGTAATGACCGAAGTTGTAAAGGCATGTGATGTAAAGCGTGCGTAGTGAACGCTGTTTTCCGTTCTTGCTCAAGATCACTACTTCTGTGTTGTAGGTATTAAAGCTTCAGACAGTTGGATTCCATCCAGTCAGAGACTTCGGTCACACAGGCAGTGAACTGATTTCTTGCATGGGGGTCTTGTCCGAGAGGGAGAGTAGGAGTTGTGTTTGACTTTTTCTATTAAATAGGCAGCAGTTGATTAAAGAGATCCTTTCACTTCCGTCCCTACTAAGCTTTTTGGTGCCCCTCATGATTTCTCTGTCTGGTCACACTAGTTGATAAACTAAGCCATTTAAATGTTGTGATACAATCTAATGCAGACAATACTGAGTTACACATTTAAATGAATGAATGGCATTTCTAGAGCGCATGGTTACCCGGGGGCATCCCAGCACTAATAGCGGTGCAACTTCAACTTCGAACGGAGTTAGGGAAACAAATGGGTTTTTAACTGCTTATGAAATGACAGGTAAATTGGTTCAAGGCAGATACAGGGGGGCAAGAGATTCCATAATTTAGTGGCATTGTACGCGAAGCGACGCCCCCCGCTTTGTGTTTTCTTATTTTTGGAACTGCTTCCAGTTGTTTATTATCTGACCTTAAAGACCTGTTAGACCGATAGGGTTGAATAATGGACCTAATGATAGGTGGGCCTTTGCCTGAGAGTGCTTTATGTGTAATACACAAAGCCTTGAACTGGATTCTCTCTTGAAGAGGGAGCCAATGAAGCGATGCGAGCACCGGCTTAGCTGAGAGGCGTTTAGAAGTATTCGTAAGCAGACGTGCTGCGCAATTGTACACAATCTGCATTTTTTGTATGGTAGTGAGTGGGGCTCCCAGATATAGGGCGTTAGCGTAGTCAAGGACAGACAAGATCAACGCTTGGACCAGCACTCTTCTTGCAGAGAAAGGTAGCAAGGGGAGGATCTTTCTTAAAATCCCATAACAACAAGATGCAACCTTGCGTGCTTGCTCCTTAAAATAAAGATTGCGATCCAGCCATACAACCAGACTCTTACTTTGTTCTTTTGGGGGGGGTGGTAGCCCCAAGCGGCTAGGCCAGAATGAGCCTATGCTCAATGTGGTGGGATTACCCAAAAGCATCAGCTCTGTTTTAGCTCCATTAAGTTTTAAACAAGAGCTGTCCATCCAACTCGACAACTTTTCAAGGCATAAGGCCAACCCTGAGCCTGAATTATCCAGCTGATTGAGCGAGACCACCAACTGAGTATCATCAATGTAGGTAATGATCTGAATGCCAAAAGGTGTTACTACCTCCCCCAAGGGGTTCATGTAGACATTAAATAAACTGGGGCTCAGGGAAGATCCTTGAAGAACCCCACATCAAGGTGCATTTGCTTTGAGGTGCTTTCATCTTCAAAGATTACAAAAGATCTGTCTTCTAAAAAGGACCGTAGCCACTTTAACGCTGTTCCGGCAACTCCTGTATTCCTAAGTCTTTGAACTAACAAAACTATGGTTCACCGTATCGAAGGCTGCGCAGAGATCTAGTCAAATAAGAGCAGCGCAGCCCCCTCCATCCAGAATTTTTCTTAATTCTTCCCCCACTGTCACAAGTGCAGTTTCTGTGCCTTGCTGTGGTCTGAACCCAGTCTGTGAGGAATGAAGACAATTATTATTTTCCAGAAAGGTTGGGAGAGTATGATTTACGTGCTTCTCAGCTATTTTACCAATTCCTGGTAATGGTGAGATAGGGTGGTGGTTTGCCAACATGTCAGGATCTAGGTTAGGTTTTTAAGAGGGCTCTACCCATTGCTGTTTCCAGCGGGAGGGCACTAGTCTTGTTACCAGCGAAGCGTTTATCACATCCAAGATCACTGGGGATACAGTCTCAGAGATTACATTTAAAATGTTAGGGGGGGGCAACATCTGTAGGTGTTCCAGATTTAAGTTGACTCAAAATCCCTCGAAGGGAGATCAAGTTCAAAGGGGGGGATTTCCTCCCGCAGACAGTCCCCACACTGGGTTGTCAAGTCAGGTGAAGATAAGGTTTGTGTGGCAGCCGCCAGAGGAAAGGACTTCTAGATTGTTTGTATTTTGTCAAAGAAAAATTGTGCAATTTGATTGCAACGTAGAGGGATATCAGCAAAGACAATAAGGGGTGCGGGGGGGGGGGGTCAAAAGTGATTTTGCAATCCTAAAGATTTCATGGGGCAGTTTGCCGTCAAAGTGATTCTCTCTTCATAATAGGGAGTTTTGGCAGCTTTTATTTCAAATTTATAGATCCTTATCTCTGCATTTAATTTTGTAAGTTGCTGAGGGGTCCTTAAAATCAAGTGACCACTCTAGCCATCTATTAAGTTTATAATTTGCAGTGACCGGGTTAGTACCAAGGGTGGGAATGGTGTCTTCCAAAATATTCACCCACAATTTTATTGGCAATTTCAACCAAACGCATACTTGCCTAATGCTTCTCGCAGCCGGAATAGTGACATCCTGCGATATCCATATGAATGGAATTAGAGAGTGGTCCGACCAAGGCAACGGAATAGGGTCCTTGACCAGAAGATTTGGAATGTTTGAAAAAATGGGTTAAAGTAAATGGGCTTTGCAGTGGGTGGTAATGCCAACTAATTGAGTAAGTTGAAGCGTCTCCAGCCCCTCTACTAATTCTAATATAGGTGGGAGTGAGACATCATCAAAATGGAGATTGAAGTCCCCTAGTAGGGTAAAATTGGGAAGAGAACTAGCCATACTGGGTACAATATCGGGAAGATCCTTACAGAAGTTGCCTAAAGGGCCTGGAGGGCGATATACCAGAACATTCGAATAACTAAAGATTCAGCTATTCTAAATAAGCAAAAGACTAACTGAAAGCAGCACAGGATTGGAGATCCTTTAGTTGTGTGTAACTGTATAGTGCAAGAGATAATTTTCTATTGGACAAAAAAAGAATAGTTTACCTTATTGGGATTTCTCACAGTGCGTCTCCTGAAGTGAAATGCCTAGAATTAAATCTGGATGCAGATATAAGCCTGATTCTCAAGTTCTGCATAATTTTTCGAATTAAAAACTACTACATCTGGTCCCTCATTTGGATACAGCCCAGATAACTAGTTATAGACAGAGCAATATATCCATGTTAAGTTTATGCACTATATGCTGGTGTGCCAGCTAGTGCTAAATAAAATAAATATATATATATATATATATATATATATATATATATATATATATATATATATATATATATATATATATATTTGCCACAATTCTTAAAACAGGGAAGTCGACGCCATGTCTTTGCATCCAAAATCAGTTTAATGTCAGCCGAAAATGTTAGACGCTGTTTTGCCTGCCCAGCAGGCTTGCTCACTAACAATTTGATAAAGTTACTTCAGCCATTTTAAACTTGTGGAACACCCATATCATGTGATTAATCGAGCACAAAAACAGACTTGTAGTTTTTAAACTGTCGCATTATCGCATTTGTAGTCCATTGCACAAATAGTAACATTCCATTGCGCTATATACGAAGTATAATACTCTTAACGATTTAAAAAACCAACAGTGCAATATATATATAGCATTGTAAGTAAAAAGGTTATTTGTTTAGCACTTTATTACCAATCCCTGAACACTTATTCACGCATTGCGAGAGCAGTAGCAGGCACGTGATAAACAGGAGAGCATGCCGGGATCACCCCGATGAGTTACAATAAACGAAAATTCAAAGGAGAGCCCAAGTGGGCAAATATCCAATATAATCAATTTGTAAAATACACTAAATTACACATGAATATTGCGTCATGGATCCCCGACATCCAGCAATTAATCATTGCATCTCATTTAACTTATTTGTCTGCCACCACTGCATTCGTTATTGCCAAATTTTCATTATTGACAATTGTTATAAGGCCCAAGTGGGCAAGTCTTATTTGTGCATACGGACTAGATGTCAACCACTTTTACTGTCATGTAAAGTGCTCATAAAATAGTGAATTAAAAACAGCTAAAAACCAGAACGGGATATGGCAGATATTTTTCATTTATAGGTGAGTGTGCAAGTCCTCTTCCATGTTAAGGCCTTCGGGGGTCTTGGAATTGAGTTTAATAATATAATTAGATTCCAATCTCCTCAATCTTTTTACTCGATCCCCACCTCTCACACTCGCCTCAACTGCATCAAATAAGATAGGCCTTTTATGTCTTTTCCATGATGCTGCTCAAAATGAAGGGGTATGATTTGTCCCCATTTTTAATAGCCCTCAGATGTTGCAGCACTCGCTTGTGTGCCGGGAGAGTTGTACTGCCCACGTAGCTCAAGTCACAATGACATTGAGGTATGTACACAGCAAACTCTGTTTTACACGTGAAGTGACCTCTGATTTTTTCCACACCTCGTCAGGCCCACCGAGTAGGTCGATGTGTTCTTACCATGAATGCACGCTTGCATTTTGTACACTTGCGAAAATCTTCCCAACAATTTAGCCAAGTGGCACCAGTTTTTGTATTGCTTGTTAGAGGCAGCATATTACTTACTAATGCTTGTTTAAGAGAACGTGCCTTTCTAAATGTCATTTGTGGCTCTTCATCAAATTGTTAGTGAGCAAGCCTGCTGGGCAGGCGAAACACGTCTAACATTTTCGGCTGACATTAAACTGATTTTGGATGCAAAGACATGACGTCGACTTCCCTGTTTTAAGGATTGTGGCAAATTTTTCGGACCGTGCCTGGAGGTCAGTGTTTTGTCGACGCGCCCTCTGTTCAGGCGGCAGTGGTTTTCCTTGGGCAATATATATATCACCGCTCAATTACCCTCACAAAAGCAAAGGCACGGACCGGTTCAGGTCAAATTGTTTATTTTTCAAAATTGCAGCATAACAGGACGCGTTTCGGTTTTGCGCCTTCCTCCAGCTGTTACTCACTGAAATTTGCCACTCACAATACCATGCTACTTGAACTCATTGAATTTTGCCTATGTAATATTTTCACTTTTCAGGGTGATCTATATAGGCAGAAATCGGGGACCGCAATGAGCACCTGCTTTGCTCCCAGCTACGCAAACTTCTTTGTGGGCTGGTGGGAGGAGCAGGTGGCCTGGTCTCCTGCCAATGAGGAATGGACCAACAAAATAGTGGCATGGCACAGGTATATCGATAACCTGTTTGTAGTGTGGAATGGCTCCGAAAATGAAGCAATATATATAAAATTGCTCAATAGTAATGAGGTTAATCTCTACTTTTCGGGAGAGATTAGTTTGGTGGCAGCAAACTATCTGGACCTAAGACTGGAGATTTTAGATGGCAAAATCACCACCTCCCTCTTTAGGAAGCCAACCGCTGGAAACAGTATGCTTCATGCGTCTAGTGGACATCCCCAGAAACTAAAAAATAGCATTCCCTACGGAGAGTTTTTAAGATTAAAAAGAAACTGCTCGAGGGATTGTGATTTTGAGAAGGCAGTCAGTGGAAGCATTGATCGATTTCTAGCCAGGGGATATGATGCAGAACTCCTAGAAAGCACTCTTAACAAAGTGAAAATACTGTCTAGGAAAGAGCTACTGAAACAAAAAACAACTAAAGAAGAAGAAAAAAATGGGACGTTTAGAATGATTACCAACTATTCAGATGATGCAAATACACTCAGGACCATCATGAAGAAAAATTGGCATATACTGAAAACAGATACCATCATTGCAACTGACATCCCAGCAGCGCCATTAATCACCTATAGGAAGGCCCGCTCTTTAAATGATAGATTGGTTCATAGTCATTTAGAAAGTATTCTGCCTAAACAAGGAACCCTAAAAGACATGAAATGCTTTTACCCCTGTGGGAGGTGCAAGGCTTGTGCCTCCAGCAAAAGGGTCCTAACATATAAAATCGAGGGCTTGAAGGGAGACAAAAAGATCAAACAAATTATGAATTGCCAGACTACTCATGCAGTATATTCCCTTAAGTGCCCCTGTGGATTAAACTACATAGGGAGCACTATACATATGGTGAAACGTAGAGTGTTAGAGCACATTCGTGCAATAACAAAAAAGTATTTTAGTCACCCTGTGGCACGCCACTTCTCCATTAAACACAATAGTAACAGGGATCTGTTACAGTATTTCAGTATCGACTGCGTACCCCCACATGTGAGAGGAGGGGACAGAGTGCTGAAATTGAGGAGATTAGAGTCTCGTTAGATCATACACTTAGGTACTAAATACTCAAATGGATTAAATAGTGGGGAGGAATTGACAGTTCACCTTGGTAACTAATCATTGAATAATGTTGGTTCATTCAGATCTTGTTAAATTGGTATTTTTCTTTTTTCTTTTTGTAATTTGTTTATTGGAAGCATTGATCATAAGCCGATACACGGCCTCGAATGTATGGAACTGAGGGCGAAATGCCAATAACCGGCTAAAAAAAGGTTGCAAATGCCGATCCATGGCTAGATCTGGAGCACTATGAATTGCATAATGTAGATGTAAGAATATCAGGTTTTATTTTGTTTTTACCTGAGATGAATTCTCGTGCAATGAATTGACGTTTAAATTGGAGATTTCTCTCTACTAATTTGGGGCTCGTCAATAGTTGGCGCTCGTCAATAGTTGACAGCGCGTAAGTCCCTTCTTTGTTCCAATGAATTGATATGCTAGCCTTTAAAAATGGCGACCGGCAGTTGAAATGTACAAACACTGACGAAGGAAAACTTTCCGAAACGCATTTGTTTTTGGAATAAACTGCTGCTGTAAAATGAAGCCCTACGAGTGCCGTCTTTCTTCTGCATGAACGTGCATGGACTATATTCACTGAAAAAAACATATATTGCAGGGATGTTAGTTAATTGGGCATTTCACTCAAACAAAACCGGAGAAATTCCGCTGTTATAGTTAGTTAAGCTTACTATATCTTGCGCCCCTGCAATGTACTGCTGATGATGTCACATATTACATCATTCATGACATGGTAAGTGATATCACTGATGACATCACGGATGACATCATCCAGTGACTGTGTGTTTCTTTAAAGTTTTAATATGTTTTATATATATATATACCAGGGTGTATTGAAGAATGAGTGGGTGTATTAGTATCTGGATGGAGGATTTAGTAGGTCCGTGACTGACTGTATAAGTGAGTGATTACATGTGTCTTCCTGATTGCATGGGTTAGTGACTACACTGTGTGAATGTCTGTATCAGTCGGTCTGTTGTTGTGTAAGCTGCTGCATGGGTTGGTCAGTAGCAATATGAGTGTCTATATGAGTTATTGATAGGTTGCCTGAGTATTTGTATGGGAGACTGAGTGTGTGTGTGTGGGTGGTATGGGACTCTGTGCATAGATGTGTGAGTGGTCGATTCACTAGGTGTATGGGTTCAAGAGTGCATGTGGAAACAGCTGTATTGGAGGGTGAGTGTGTGTATGGGTGTGTTGGTGAGTGAATGGATGTCTCAGTGGTACATGTCCAAGTAACTACATATGTAAAATGCAGTGTATGTGAGAGTTGGAGTATATAAATGACTATACGTGAGAGTCAGTGATTGTGAGAGTGGCTGTATGAATGAGTGTGTACTTATATCGGTGATTATATGAGAGTAAGTATGCTTTAGTATCTGTATGAATAAGTGAGGTGTGTGTATGAATGTATATGTGAGTAAATGGGTGTGTGATTGATTCTTTGCATGACTGACTAAGTGTGTGAGTAACTCCATGGGTGTGTGAGCGTCTGTATAGGTGTATGAGTGCATATGATAGTGTTGTATTGATGAGTGACTGCATGTATGAGTGATTGTATGGGTGACTGAGTGGATGTGTGTGTGTAGACCTAGGAATCAGTGAGTGTGTATGTAGTAACTGGTATTGGTGTGTCGATGGTTTTGAAAACGGTAGTCTGTATTTTACAGTGGGTGTATCAAAGGTTATATTAGAGTGAGAGGTGGTGTATCAAATGTTCACATGGATGATGTCATCAGTGATATCAGTGATGTAATTTGAGATGTCATCAGTGATGTCACTGACCACGTCATGAATGATGTAATATGTGACGTCATCAGCAGTGCATATTGCGGGGGCAAGGGTTATAGTTAGTTGAACTAACTATAACGGCAGAATTTCTCTGATTTTGTATGAGTGAAATGTCCAACTAACTACAACGTCCCTGAAACCTATGTTTTTTCTGTGAATTTCTAAGGTTTTTTAAAAGCTAATTTCTAACTTAAACACGCCTGAAACCTATGGTTTTTTCAGTGAATTTCGATGTTTTTTTAAATGCTAATTTCCAACTATAACATCCCTGAAACCTATGTTTTTTTCAGTGAATTTCAAAGGTTTTTTAAACGCTGATTTCCAACTAGAACATAGCAGTCACATTTGCAGAGTGGTGGGGAAAGGTGAGCGTGGCCTTCAAACACCTCTTAGCAATTCCACTGTGTGGGATTTACAGGAGGAGGAGTTAGCCCCCAATGCCAACCTTGGAGGTCAACTATCCCTTTTATTACCACCAGTAAGTCCCACACAGCAGGATTGCTAACTACTTTTATCAGGCCCTGCCCCCTTCCTGCACCACTGTGCAAACGCACCTCCTAGCATGTTGTAAGTTGGGGGATTAAGTCCCCTTGAATCCGGAGGGTCCCAGTGGGCCAACTAGCCCACTAGGTACCTCCAGTAAGTGCCACAGAGCTGCATTGCAGAGAGGTGGTCTGAGGTCATGCCCCTATTTACACCTCTCTGCAACGCAGCTCTGTGGCGCTTACTGGAGGTACCTGGTGGGCTAGTTGGACCCCAGGGACCCTCGGGATTCAAGGGGAGTTAATCCCCCAACTTAAAACACACCACAGGGCATATTTTCACACATGTCATATCAGGCCCAGCCCCCACCCTTCCCTACTGTGCAAACACGCCCTGTGGCGTGTTTTAAATTGGGGGATTAAGTCCCCTTGAATCCTGTGGGTCCCTGGGGTCCAACTAGTCTACAAGGTACCTTCAGTAAGCATCACAGAGCTGCGTTGCAGAGAGGTGTAAAAAGGGGCGTGACCTCAGACCACCTCTCTGCAATGCAGCTCTGTGGTGCATACTGGAGGTACCTGGTGGGCTAGTTGGCCCCCAGGGACCCCAGAATTCAAGAGGAATTAATTCCCCAACTTACAACGCACCACTGGGCGTGTTTGCATAGTCATGCACTGAGGGGGCGGGGCCGCCGGCGCAACGCCATTTTTTGCTTTATTTTTGAGAAGGGGGGCCGTGTGGCCCCCTTTTCCTATTTTATGGGCCCTGGGGACCCCATCCCTCAGGGCCTGACCCCTATTTTGTTAAAAACATTTAATATTTTTGTTAAAGGTGGGGGCGTGGCTCCTCTCCTGAGGCCAATATAGGCCCTGGGAACCCCATCCTCTAGGGCTGTGCCTCTATATATAGTTCTGTCCCCGGAGACCCCCTCCCCCAGGTCATGCCCAATTATTTATTTATTCGAGGGAGGGGGCCCCCAGGCCACTTCTGGCCCCAGGGACCTCATCCCCCGGGGCTGGCCTTTTCCGTTGGAGACCGTGGGGGGAGCCCCAATGCCCCCACGATCCTGCCGGCTCCCCGCCTCCTGCTTGAGCCGGCACTGCTTTTCCACAAGGGGAGCTGCTGACATGCTGCTCCCCTTATGGAAAAGCAATCTGCTTTGCTTCTTTGAAGGGACAGCAGGTTTCTATGCTCTCGCTTATGAAGTAAAGCAGAGTTTGCTAGGGCAGAAGCCGCATGGCTTCTGACATGCCATAGCAAATAGCAGTATCTCGGGGGTGGGCACCCCGAGACACTGCAGGAGCCGGCCATGGGAGGTGGCAGCCCCCAGGACATCAAGGGCTCCAGGAGGGGGGCCGCGCAGTCCCCCTTTCATTGTCAAAATAGCTCAGGGGAGGTGGTGGTCCCCTGGGCTGGGGGTCCGCTACGGATCTCCGAATTTAAATATAGAGTGCCGGGGAGGTGGTGGTCCACGGGGATTGTGGAAGGGCTCAGGCCCATCACACATCTTCGAAATATTTAAAACGGAACCCTGGGGAGGTGGTGGTCCCCGGGCTGCGGGGGGCGCATGCCCCGCTGTTTATTCTGAAAGCCCAGGGGAGGTGGCGGTCCCCCACTAATTAATTTGAAAGTGCCCCTGGGACCTGGCCCACCCGGGGGGCTTTTTCAAAACAAAGCGCGGGAGCTTGTTTTTTAAAAATAATTTTGTCGGGATTCGCGACCCTAACGCGATATCCGACAAATTCTTATTTTTAAAAATATCTTTTTTTGGCCCTGGGAGTCCTTGTGGGACCCCCTGAGCAGGTATAACAATAAATGTAGGGAAGCTCATACCCAACTTATTAGAGCAGTTAAGTCTCGGATTATGGTTTCAGTGAAGGAGGCTAGAGCAAATTATAGGAAAACGCAGTGGGAAGCCAAACGGGAATGGGAGGATAAGTATTGGACGGATTTATTGGAGGCTTCTACATCAAATAACCCCATCAAGTTCTGGGAAATAGTTAAGTGGGGGAAGGACCCGGATGCACGCATCCCTGTAAACCATGTGTCCCCTGCGGAATGGGTAACATTTTATTCGACCCAGTTTTGTGCCGAGAACCCCAACCCCCCCGGCTTCCGGGGGATGGTACCACAGCCACCCATGCAAACTGAGATCATTACTTTCTCGGAAAAAGAGGTCGAGCTGGCTATAAGTCTTACTATGCGAGGGAAAGCACCGGGCATGGATCTTATACCAGCCGACCTGTTCAAAACTAACCCCGCTTTGTGGACGCCCTACCTCACTAAGGTGGCCAATTCTATAGCTGCTGGTGCAAGCATACCCAAATCATGGAAGGGGGCTGAGATATTACCTATCTACAAAAAGGGCAGTAGGTCCATTCCTGGTAACTACCGCCCGATTAGCCTCATCGACACAACACAAAAACTTATTGCACGTATGATCTTGGGTAGGGGCCAAGGATGGATCGAACTAGAGGACATACTATCTCCAATGCAGGCGGGCTTCAGATCGGGAACAAGCACCATCGACCAGGTGTTCAGATTTTGTCTGATCTACTGGAAGGTGGTTCAGCTTGGCGGTGGCACCATCTACGCAGCGTTCATTGATCTGAAGTCCGCGTTCGATCTAGTCCCGAGGGACAAACTGTGGGGAGTTTTGAGGAGCTTGGGAATGCCCGAGGAGTTACTGGTCCTAATAATTAAATTGCATGAGGACAATTTCGCGAGGGTGAGATGGGGAGGCCAGGGTCAGGTGACGGAACACTTTCCAGTAACCCGAGGTGTCCGTCAGGGGTGTGTTCTTGCACCAACCCTTTTTTTATTGTTTATTGACCAAGTGGTCAAATTTTTTAAGGACACCCCGACGGACGCCCCGATGCTAGCAGGACAGCGGTTCCCGATGCTCATCTTCGCTGATGACACCCTTCTCCTCTCCCGAACACGCTGCGGTCTACAGCTGGCGTTGGACCGCTTTGAGGAGTTCTGTGCCATCAGCGACCTCAAGGTGAACGTCGGGAAAACCAAGCTCATGGTGCTAACAAAGAACCGCCCTGTCCGGTGCACAGTTAGTATGGGTGGTGTTAAACTGGATCAAGTGGAGAACATGATATATCTGGGGGTCACTTTGGACAGCCGCCTGAGATGGAAAGCTCAAGTTGGTGCACAACACCTGAAGCTTGCCCGCCTCACCGGCTGTCTACTAAGCGAACAAAAAAGATCCATCACCAAGCGGGTTTCTCCGGCACTTAAGATCTATGACGCCAAAATCAATCCAGCAATTTTATATGGTGCAGATCTGTGGGGTTACATGGACCTTACGGGTTTGTTTAAAATACAATGCAAATTCTTGCGTAACCTGGTGGGCTTGCCACCGTCGTCCCCTTCTATTCCTCTCTGCCTGGACATGGGTTGTCCGCCGATCAATGAGATGGCCAGATTTAGACTGGTTGCTTTCTGGAGGCGTTTATGGACAACCCCGGAACTTACCTTATTTGCTAATGAGGTAGCTGAAGTTAGGTCACTTGGGGGCTCAGGAAAAATTAAATGGTTTAAAATGGTAAAATCTACTCTGACGGACATGGGGCTAGAGCAGCTTTGGACATCACCCACTACTAGCACTTTTCCATCTAAACCTGCCTTTAAAGAACTGTATTGGGCCACGATTCGTCAGACTAGAGTCAATGCTTCAAGCTCCACCAATCTCACGGGTAGGTTCCTGTCCTTTAAGTTGGACTCATCCCGTGAATATTACTGGGATTTAATTTCCAAAACACTGGACAGGAAACTCTACCATCAGTTTCGGGTGGGTGCTTTGCCATTGAATACATTTACGAAAAGTTGGACAACGAGTACTACGGACCATTGCAGATGGTGCCCTGGCCACAAGGAAACCGTAGGACATTTTCTGTTTGCATGCCCAAGCTATTTGGCACCAAGAGCCAAATGGTTAAAGCCACTGTTCCAGCGCCTGCCTATAAGAAAATCTGATGAGGCCATCTATGTATTAATAACTAACACCTCAGAAGTTATTGCAGTGTGTTTGGCTAAATTCCTGGGGTGGGCCTGGATAATAAGGTCGAAACCCTAGCATAACCATTGTGACTGCTGCGATTTACTTTTTCTCGCGTCTGATCAGATGTTTGTACAGCTTTTTGACCATGTAAATGCTCCCTTACGACCTTTTTGGCACCACAAAACCAGACTGTTCATCTCTGTTTATGTCACCAAACATTGTTTTGAATTTTGAATTTATTTGTAAGTTCTCCCGTTTCTACTGTTGTATTTTAATTTTAGTAATTTTCCTTCAGGTTTGTCTTCTATGTTATTTAATACTAGTTTTATGAACCTAAAGAATATGTATTTTTTAATTAAGAATATGTATTTTTTTAACTAAGCAATGTCTGTTATTATTTGTCTTTCATGATTTTTTTATGAATCGAAATAAAGACTTTAAAAACCTGAAAAACCTACTCTTAACGATTTAAAAAACCAACAGTGCAATATATATATAGCATTGTAAGTAAAAAGGTTATTTGTTCAGCACTTTATTACCAATCCCTGAACACTTATTCACGCATTGCGAGAGCAGTAGCAGGCACGTGATAAACAGGAGAGCATGCCGGGATCACCCCGATGAGTTACAATAAACGAAAATTCAAAGGAGAGCCCAAGTGGGCAAATATCCAATATAATCAATTTGTAAAATACACTAAATTACACATGAATATTGCGTCATGGATATATAGCGACACATATGGATTTGGTAGGCACTGATATGGTAACAAGGAAGAGAAAGCACGACACGAGCCATATGGGGGGGAGAGAATGCAAAATGCCTAAACTTAAAGTAAAAGATACCACTGGTAATCCCTACGGCAATCCGACATCAGCAGCTATGGGTAATCTTAGTGATAAGCAATGTCCCAGCACATTTCCCAATGTTCTATGCCCTTCCCTTACTTCTTTAGGATCCTCTGACCCATGTCCCACCTGTCAAAACAGTGATGAATCACTGCTGGTTAAAATTGAGGCCCTGATGAAAAATCTCTTACTACCTGTTCTAGAGCGGACCAGGTTGATGACTTTAAAAATAGACACTCTTGAGGCAGTAGTAAACACGAACTCAGCTTTACTACTATCTCTCACCGGCTCGAGTCAAGGGGGGGCTAAACCAATACACCCAGCCCCTAAGCCAACAAATACTTCCACCGCTCTTAATAATAAACCCCCTGGGGTAGTAACTAACAGACCAACGAGGGGAGGAGATCCTAAGATTACATCAAACAATACACCTGAGGCCTCATCTCAATCTACTCATAAGATGAAGCCAACGGCCAAATCGGATAGCCTAAACCCTGCTAGACTTCACCCAATTAAACCACCCTCCCTGGCTCAATCTAGTTTGAATACTTCTCGGCCTCCCCCCCAGGGGCCTTTAGCTAATCATCACCGTAACACCATAAAACCTCTGGTAGAAAAACATCGCAGGCATACCAATCCGCGGGCCGACCTCCCTATTGAGGCTGCACTATATACAATAGTTTTGACCGGTGTAGCCCCCCTTCCACCTGGCAAGAGGGAGACTTTCGGCGACCTGCGCAATAAGGTGACCTATTGGTTAAATAAAAACCGACCGTTACCCCCCTCTTCGCCAACTGAAATCCTGTTTGTGAGAAGGGTGGACTGGGTGGGCCATGGTATAAAAGATCTGGAGGGTGACTGTATTTTAATCTCATTTAAGGACCCCTGGGTGGTAGAAATGATCAGTAGAAAAGCAAGGTTTGCCAGACAGGGGGATGTTCAGACCCTGAACCTAACATACTTCTATCCACATAGGCAGAGTGGTATCTTAACGGGATTTAGACATGGTCATCCCACCATCAGGAACCATCCCACTATGAGGACTCCCCAACCCTCGCACTTCCCATTTCTTTTCAATCAATTTGGCCCATTATCTGATCTTGAGGCCAATGATTGACTCCAATCTCGGTCTTGCATAACTGAACCCATAGTAAATCCTGGGTCTCCGGCAGTTAGGCCGAGCGATAAGCCCTTGCAGTCTGTAACTCTTGAGGAAGAGCGAATGGGGGCCTCAATAACAGCAAGAATTCCCACGTCACCTTTAAGGGAAATAGAAGTCTCTCTGAAGACAGGGGAAAATCAGAGCACCAATGGACGCACCAAAAATGTGTGGGACACTGTGATCAGTCAGGGCACTTCATTAGTCCTGGACTCGGCGGTACCCTCTGTGGTCCACGCCCCAGAATTACTCACCCTTGTGTCCTGGAATGTTGCGGGGGTTAAAAGTCGTATCCATTCTGACGATTGGCTGGAGTTTATGGATAAATATGATGTTATATTATTCCAATTTCATGGTCAGATCACAGGGCTATTATTTTTCAATTAGATACACGACTTTCTGCCTTTCCGCACCCCAGACCTCGCACTAAGATAGGTATCCGGGCTTGGAAGACTGCAGATCTCCCTCAGATGTTGCACTCCTTGGCTTCCTCCTGTCCTCAGGGAGGAAACAGCTTGTCACCGTCAGCTTCAGAGTTCCAGGACTGGATCAGAAGTGCCGCTGATCTAGTGGCCCCAGAGAAATTTATGCAACCTAATAGAGTATCTCCTTCGGCCCCCTGGTATAATGAAGATCTCCGCCTACATCGCCAACATTGTAGGAATTTAGAAAGGCGTTGGAGGAAAGCTTACTGTGCCACAGCTAGACAAACCTATAAAGACGCTCTCATGATTTATAAAAAGGCGATCCTGGCCCGAAAACAGTCTTTTATTCTGCACAAATCGAGACTGCTGCTAATTCTGCCAGAGAACTTTTCACCGTCGTCACCACCCTGTCCACCCCCTCCACTGGACCTGGAGTGGAGCCTTCTCAGACTTTCTGTAATGAACTGGCCACCTTTTTCACTACTAAGGTTGCAGATATTTACGCTTCATTTGGAAATGACATCAGAACTGAACATGGAGATGACAGCAGGAAAGAAATACTGTCACACCCTAATTCTGACTCCTTTTCTTGTTTCTCACCTGTTTCACATCAGGATGTGATCAAAATCATCTCCATTATTAAATCAGGCTCTCCTTTGGACCCCTGTCCCCCGTCTGTGATGCAGAAACTCACAGGAGTGATCTCACTCCCACTGATGGAAATCTGCAATAATATATTCCTAACAGGCCAATTTCCTAGCATATGGAAGAAGGCTGTCATTAAACCCCTCCTAAAAAAACCGTCCTTAGATCCTACTGCTGTCGCAAGTTATAGACCGATTGCGTGCCTGCCCTTTCCTGCCAAAGTATGCGAATATCTGATGAATCAGCAGCTCTCAGAGTACGTCGAGATTCACCAACTTCTCGACGAAACGCAGTTTGGATTCAGGAAAGGGCATGGAACAGAGACTGCCTTGATAAAGGCCTCTGATGAGATCAGGACGATCATGGATCAGGGAGGGGCGGCTGTTCTTATCCTTTTGGATTTATCAGCAGCCTTCGACACGGTCGACCATGTCACTCTTGTCGACCGTGTCTCAACTCTGGGGATAAATGGTCGGGCTAAGGATCTTATTGCATCCTTCCTGGCAAACCGTACCCAGACAGTAAGGCTTGGAGATTTTTATTCTCCCATCTCTGCACTCCCTTGTGGAGTCCCACAAGGCTCCTCGCGAAGTCCCATGCTTTTTAACATCTATGTAGCGGACTTAGCGAGGAAAATAAAGGCCTATGGGATACAGTTAACATCGTATGCAGATGATACCCAGCTGGTGCTGGGTATCCATAAGGATGGCCTTATTGTAGCAGCCAACTTCCAGAAAGCTATGCTCGAGGTCAGTACTTGGATGGCCTCGAATTGCCTTAGGCTTAACTCGGACAAGACCGAGATCATGACCTTTGGAAAACTTTCCCCTGAATGGTCTCTCGGTTGGTGGCCAGATAAACTTGGCCATCCACCTGTCCCAGTGGAAAAAGCCAGAAATCTGGGGGTGATTTTTGACAACAAGCTGGTCTTTGACCTCCATGTCAATAAGGTTGTGTCATCTTCATTTTACATCTTGAAAAAGATCAAGAAGCTGTTACCTTATCTCCCTCCGTCAGCTGGGAAGACTCTGGTCTCTACCTTAGTCTTCTCAAAAATAGACTATGGGAACGCTCTCTTCCTCCACACTCAGAAGCGTGTCATAATGAAGCTGCAATCTATTCAGAACGCGGCTGCTAGGATTCTCCTTAACATCCCTCGCCGCAAATCTACCACTTTTGGTATTCGTCAGCTTCACTGGCTGAGAGTCGAGAACCGCGTTAAGTTCAAGGCTCTCTGTATTGCTTATAAGGCCATACATGGCACAGGACCCAGATTCTTGATCGAAGCCTTTCAGCTCTATACCCCCAGAAGGCAATTAAGATCGGCTAATACCAGTCTTCTGCCGGTGCCACGTACAAGATCAGTCACCTGGGGTGATAGGCGCTTTCTCGTGGCTACTCCAAAACTTTGGAATCTCTTGCCAACTCCCATAAAAACCGCTCCGAATCTGATCAGTTTCCGTAGACTTCTGAAAACATGGTTGTTCAACCAGTGAGAAGACGGTAGGATGATGAACCTTTGCTCCACAGCGCCGAGACACCTTCGGGTATTTGCCGCGCTATAAAAGTTGCGAAAATAAATAAATAAATAAATTATCCTACTCCAGGAAACCTGGGCAACCGAACCAACATTTAGGCAGGGATATATAAATTTCTTTAAACCTGCAATTAGAAGTGCCAAAGGGAGAGCCTCAGGGGGCTTACTGATTTGGGTGAAACAATCCCTGGGATTTTATTCCACAGAAATCACGGTACAAGACCCTGACCTCCTTATCATTAAGCTAAGTAGGACTGGTTGTCGGGATCTGATTCTGATTAATATATACGCCCGAGGATTGCCAGGCGGCCGCCCACCTCCCCTGATGGAAACATTGGATACCATTCTAGCAGACCTAGATAGCGATTATGCCACTCTCCTAGCTGGAGCCATTACCGGACTCAGGGGACAGTTGGGGCTCCGCGGAAGATGCAGTATGGGGTATTCCTGACCTGATGCCCATCAAACCAGTAATTACCACTGAGGCAGCGGTGAATTGGACGGCTCTTTGTCTCAATAGGGGTCTTCGGGCTGTTAATGGCCGTGCAAAATCAGACCAGGAAGCGAACGTTACATTCGATAACGGGCTAAGAAAAAGCCGTATCGATTATATCCTGTTAAAACTAGGAGACTGGCCCCTGCTGGTGGATATGGCAGTACTTCCCCGCCCAGAAAGTGACCACAACCCCCTGTCCCTAAAATTAAAGATACCGGGTTTAGTGAGATCTGAGAACCCTGGTATCTCGCAGACTGGGGACGCCTTCCTAACCAATGATAGGAAGAGACTAAAATGGTCCAAAATTGTGGAGGATGTTACATTGAGGGATAAGGTCAACGCAAAGATTAGCAACACATATAGTGAGATGTTGGCATATGATCAGCTGAGGGATAATTCTGAAAAGGCCAACAATATTATAAAACTCCATGACCGTTGCTTTGCCGACCTCAAGTCCATGCTCTCACAACCACGGCCTCAGGCAAACCGTAATATACCGATCTGTCCCAAGAAATGGTATAACAATAAATGTAGGGAAGCTCATACCCAACTTATTAGAGCAGTTAAGTCTCGGATTATGGTTACAGTGAAGGAGGCTAGAGCAAATTATAGGAAAACGCAGTGGGAAGCCAAACGGGAATGGGAGGATAAGTATTGGACGGATTTATTGGAGGCTTCTACATCAAATAACCCCATCAAGTTCTGGGAAATAGTTAAGTGGGGGAAGGACCCGGATGCACGCATCCCTGTAAACCATGTGTCCCCTGCGGAATGGGTAACATTTTATTCGACCCAGTTTTGTGCCGAGAACCCCAACCCCCCGGCTTCCGGGGGATGGTACCACAGCCACCCATGCAAACTGAGATCATTACTTTCTCGGAAAAAGAGGTCGAGCTGGCTATAAGTCTTACTATGCGAGGGAAAGCACCGGGCATGGATCTTATACCAGCCGACCTGTTCAAAACTAACCCCGCTTTGTGGACGCCCTACCTCACTAAGGTGGCCAATTCTATAGCTGCTGGTGCAAGCATACCCAAATCATGGAAGGGGGCTGAGATATTACCTATCTACAAAAAGGGCAGTAGGTCCATTCCTGGTAACTACCGCCCAATTAGCCTCATCGACACAACACAAAAACTTATTGCACGTATGATCTTGGGTAGGGTCCAAGGATGGATCGAACTAGAGGACATACTATCTCCAATGCAGGCGGGCTTCAGATCGGGAACAAGCACCATCGACCAGGTGTTCAGATTTTGTCTGATCTACTGGAAGGTGGTTCAGCTTGGCGGTGGCACCATCTACGCAGCGTTCATTGATCTGAAGTCCGCGTTCGATCTAGTCCCGAGGGACAAACTGTGGGGAGTTTTGAGGAGCTTGGGAATGACCGAGGAGTTACTGGTCCTAATAATTAAATTGCATGAGGACAATTTTGCGAGGGTGAGATGGGGAGGCCAGGGTCAGGTGACGGAACACTTTCCAGTAACCCGAGGTGTCCGTCAGGGGTGTGTTCTTGCACCAACCCTTTTTTTATTGTTTATTGACCAAGTGGTCAAATTTTTTAAGGACACCCCGACGGACGCCCCGATGCTAGCAGGACAGCGGTTCCCGATGCTCATCTTCGCTGATGACACCCTTCTCCTCTCCCGAACACGCTGCGGTCTACAGCGGGCGTTGGACCGCTTTGAGGAGTTCTGTGCCATCAGCGACCTCAAGGTGAACGTCGGGAAAACCAAGCTCATGGTGCTAACAAAGAACCGCCCTGTCCGGTGCACAGTTAGTATGGGTGGTGTTAAACTGGATCAAGTGGAGAACATGATATATCTGGGGGTCACTTTGGACAGCCGCCTGAGATGGAAAGCTCAAGTTGGTGCACAACACCTGAAGCTTGCCCGCCTCACCGGCTGTCTACTAAGCGAACAAAAAAGATCCATCACCAAGCGGGTTTCTCCGGCACTTAAGATCTATGATGCCAAAATCAATCCAGCAATTTTATATGGTGCAGATCTGTGGGGTTACATGGACCTTACGGGTTTGTTTAAAATACAATGCAAATTCTTGCGTAACCTGGTGGGCTTGCCACCGTCGTCCCCTTCTATTCCTCTCTGCCTGGACATGGGTTGTCCGCCGATCAATGAGATGGCCAGATTTAGACTGGTTGCTTTCTGGAGGCGTTTATGGACAACCCCGGAACTTACCTTATTTGCTAATGAGGTAGCTGAAGTTAGGTCACTTGGGGGCTCAGGAAAAATTAAATGGTTTAAAATGGTAAAATCTACTCTGACGGACATGGGGCTAGAGCAGCTTTGGACATCACCCACTACTAGCACTTTTCCATCTAAACCTGCCTTTAAAGAACTGTATTGGGCCACGATTCGTCAGACTAGAGTCAATGCTTCAAGCTCCACCAATCTCACGGGTAGGTTCCTGTCCTTTAAGTTGGACTCATCCCGTGAATATTACTGGGATTTAATTTCCAAAACACTGGACAGGAAACTCTACCATCAGTTTCGGGTGGGTGCTTTGCCATTGAATACATTTACGAAAAGTTGGACAACGAGTACTACGGACCATTGCAGATGGTGCCCTGGCCACAAGGAAACCGTAGGACATTTTCTGTTTGCATGCCCAAGCTATTTGGCACCAAGAGCCAAATGGTTAAAGCCACTGTTCCAGCGCCTGCCTATAAGAAAATCTGATGAGGCCATCTATGTATTAATAACTAACACCTCAGAAGTTATTGCAGTGTGTTTGGCTAAATTCCTGGGGTGGGCCTGGATAATAAGGTCGAAACCCTAGCATAACCATTGTGACTGCTGCGATTTACTTTTTCTCGCGTCTGATCAGATGTTTGTACAGCTTATTGACCATGTAAATGCTCCCTTACGACCTTTTTGGCATCACAAAACCAGACTGTTCATCTCTGTTTATGTCACCAAACATTGTTTTGAATTTTGAATTTATTTGTAAGTTCTCCCGTTTCTACTGTTGTATTTTAATTTTAGTAATTTTCCTTCAGGTTTGTCTTCTATGTTATTTAATACTAGTTTTATGAACCTAAAGAATATGTATTTTTTAATTAAGAATATGTATTTTTTTAATTAAGCAATGTCTGTTATTATTTGTCTTTTATGAATCGAAATAAAGACTTTAAAAACCTGAAAAACCTACTCTTAACGATTTAAAAAACCAACAGTGCAATATATATATAGCATTGTAAGTAAAAAGGTTATTTGTTTAGCACTTTATTACCAATCCCTGAACACTTATTCACGCATTGCGAAAGCAGTAGCAGGCACGTGATAAACAGGAGAGCATGCCGGGATCACCCCGATGAGTTACAATAAACGAAAATTCAAAGGAGAGCCCAAGTGGGCAAATATCCAATATAATCAATTTGTAAAATACACTAAATTACACATGAATATTGCGTCATGGATCCCCGACATCCAGCAATTAATCATTGCATCTCATTTAACTTATTTGTCTGCCACCACTGCATTCGTTATTGCCAAATTTTCATTATTGACAATTGTTATAAGGCCCAAGTGGGCAAGTCTTATTTGTGCATACGGACTAGATGTCAACCACTTTTACTGTCATGTAAAGTGCTCATAAAATAGTGAATTAAAAACAGCTAAAAACCAGAACGGGATATGGCAGATATTTTTCATTTATAGGTGAGTGTGCAAGTCCTCTTCCAAGTTAAGGCCTTCGGGGGTCTTGGAATTGAGTTTAATAATATAATTAGATTCCAATCTCCTCAATCTTTTTACTCGATCCCCACCTCTCACACTCGCCTCAACTGCATCAAATAAGATAGGCCTTTTATGTCTTTTCCATGATGCTGCTCAAAATGACGGGGTATGAGTTGTCCCCATTTTTAATAGCCCTCAGATGTTGCAGCACTCGCTTGTGTGCCGGGAGAGTTGTACTGCCCACGTAGCTCAAGTCACAATGACATTGAGGTATGTACACAGCAAACTCTGTTTTACACGTGAAGTGACCTCTGATTTTTTCCACACCTCGTCAGGCCCACCGAGTAGGTTGATGTGTTCTTACCATGAATGCACGCTTGCATTTTGTACACTTGCGAAAATCTTCCCAACAATTTAGCCAAGTGGCACCAGTTTTTGTATTGCTTGTTAGAGGCAGCATATTACTTACTAATGCTTGTTTAAGAGAACGTGCCTTTCTAAATGTCATTTGTGGCTGATGTAACTTCATCAAATTGTTAGTGAGCAAGCCTGCTGGGCAGGCGAAACACGTCTAACATTTTCGGCGCCTGAAATGGCAGAAACCGGTCCCCGGAAGCTTGTTTCCTTCCCAGTGTAAGAATTGGCTTTTGTAGTCTGGTCTGCCCTGTTCCCATGATGCACTGGGCCAGGGACAGACTAATTTGCATACAGCCAGGTTCTGAAACTGGGATGGTGCAATGAGCTAAAAAACGGTGTTGGATCTAGCCCTGATCTCTTGACTGGGTGAGAGTACTCTGCTTAATTCAGAGACTCTGTCCATCACCACCCCTTGTTGTAAATTATTTTGTCCACCCTAAGCGTGGAAGGGTATACTCAGATGTGAGTCCCTTGCTCATTGCACCATCAGGATTCAAGCAAGCCGGGCCGAAGACGCCTGAAATGGCAGAAACCGGTCCCCGGAAGCTTGTTTCCTTCCCAGTGTAAGAATTGGCTTTTGTAGTCTGGTCTGCCCTGTTCCCATGATGCACTGGGCCAGGGACAGACTAATTTGCATACAGCCAGGTTCTGAAACTGGGATGGTGCAATGAGCTAAAAAACGGTGTTGGATCTAGCCCTGATCTCTTGACTGGGTGAGAGTACTCTGCTTAATTCAGAGACTCTGTCCATCACCACCCCTTGTTGTAAATTATTTTGTCCACCCTAAGCGTGGAAGGGTATACTCAGATGTGAGTCCCTTGCTCATTGCACCATCAGGATTCAAGCAAGCCGGGCCGAAGACGCCTGAAATGGCAGAAACCGGTCCCCGGAAGCTTGTTTCCTTCCCAGTGTAAGAATTGGCTTTTGTAGTCTGGTCTGCCCCTGTTCCCATGATGCACTGGGCCAGGGACAGACTAATTTGCATACAGCCAGGTTCTGAAACTGGGATGGTGCAATGAGCTAAAAAACGGTGTTGGATCTAGCCCTGATCTCTTGACTGGGTGAGAGTACTCTGCTTAATTCAGAGACTCTGTCCATCACCACTCCTTGTTGTAAATTAACATTTTCGGCTGACATTAAACTGATTTTGGATGCAAAGACATGACGTCGACTTCCCTGTTTTAAGGATTGTGGCAAATTTTTCGGACCGTGCCTGGAGGTCAGTGTTTTGTCGACGCGCCCTCTGTTCAGGCGGCAGTGGTTTTCCTTGGGCAATATATATATCACCGCTCAATTACCCTCACAAAAGCAAAGGCACGGACCGGTTCAGGTCAAATTGTTTATTTTTCAAAATTGCAGCATAACAGGACGCGTTTCGGTTTTGCGCCTTCCTCCAGCTGTTACTCACTGAAATTTGCCACTCACAATACCATGCTACTTGAACTCATTGAATTTTGCCTATGTAATATTTTCACTTTTCAGGGTGATCTATATAGGCAGAAATCGGGGACCGCAATGGGCACCTGCTTTGCTCCCAGCTACGCAAACTTCTTTGTGGGCTGGTGGGAGGAGCAGGTGGCCTGGTCTCCTGCCAATGAGGAATGGACCAACAAAATAGTGGCATGGCACCGGTATATTGATAACCTGTTTGTAGTGTGGAATGGCTCCGAAAATGAAGCAATATATATAAAATTGCTCAATAGTAATGAGGTTAATCTCTACTTTTCGGGAGAGATTAGTTTGGTGGTAGCAAACTATCTGGACCTAAGACTGGAGATTTTAGATGGCAAAATCACCACCTCCCTCTTTAGGAAGCCAACCGCTGGAAACAGTACGCTTCATGCGTCTAGTGGACATCCCCAGAAACTAAAAAATAGCATTCCCTACGGAGAGTTTTTAAGATTAAAAAGAAACTGCTCGAGGGATTGTGATTTTGAGAAGGCAGTCAGTGGAAGCATTGATCGATTTCTAGCCAGGGGATATGATGCAGAACTCCTAGAAAGCACTCTTAACAAAGTGAAAATACTGTCTAGGAAAGAGCTACTGAAACAAAAAACAACTAAAGAAGAAGAAAAAAATGGGACGTTTAGAATGATTACCACCTATTCAGATGATGCAAATACACTCAGGACCATCATGAAGAAAAATTGGCATATACTGAAAACAGATACCATCATTGCAACTGACATCCCAGCAGGGCCATTAATCACCTATAGGAAGGCCCGCTCTTTAAATGATAGATTGGTTCATAGTCATTTAGAAAGTATTCTGCCTAAACAAGGAACCCTTAAAGACATGAAATGCTTCTACCCCTGTGGGAGGTGCAAGGCTTGTGCCTCCAGCAAAAGGGTCCTAACATATAAAATCGAGGGCTTGAAGGGAGACAAAAAGATCAAACAAATTATGAATTGCCAGACTACTCATGCAGTATATTCCCTTAAGTGCCCCTGTGGATTAAACTACATAGGGAGCACTATACATATGGTGAAACGTAGAGTGTTAGAGCACATTCGTGCAATAACAAAAAAGTATTTTAGTCACCCTGTGGCACGCCACTTCTCCATTAAACACAATAGTAACAGGGATCTGTTACAGTATTTCAGTATCGACTGCGTACCCCCACATGTGAGAGGAGGGGACAGAGTGCTGAAATTGAGGAGATTAGAGTCTCGTTAGATCATACACTTAGGTACTAAATACTCAAATGGATTAAATAGTGGGGAGGAATTGACAGTTCACCTTGGTAACTAATCATTGAATAATGTTGGTTCATTCAGATCTTGTTAAATTGGTATTTTTCTTTTTTCTTTTTGTAATTTGTTTATTGGAAGCATTGATCATAAGCCGATACATGGCCTCGAATGTATGGAACTGAGGGCGAAATGCCAATAACCGGCTAAAAAAAGGTTGCAAATGCCGATCCATGGCTAGATCTGGTGCACTATGAATTGCATAATGTAGATGTAAGAATATCAGGTTTTATTTTGTTTTTACCTGAGATGAATTCTCGTGCAATGAATTGACGTTTAAATTGGAGATTTCTCTCTACTAATTTGGGGCTCGTCAATAGTTGGCGCTCGTCAATAGTTGACAGCGCGCAAGTCCCTTCTTTGTTCCAATGAATTGATATGCTAGCCTTTAGAAATGGCGACCGGCAGTTGAAATGTACAAACACTGACGAAGGAAAACTTTCCGAAACGCATTTGTTTTTGGAATAAACTGCTGCTGTAAAACGAAGCCCTACGAGTGCCGTCTTTCTTCTGCATGAACGTGCATGGACTATATTCACTGAAAAAAACATATAATGTACTGCTGATGATGTCACATATTACATCATTCATGACATGGTAAGTGATATCACTGATGACATCACGGATGACATCATCCAGTGACTGTGTGTTTCTTTAAAGTTTTAATATGTTTTATATATATATACCAGGGTGTATTGAAGAATGAGTGGGTGTATTAGTATCTGGATGGAGGATTTAGTAGGTCCGTGACTGACTGTATAAGTGAGTGATTACATGTGTCTTCCTGATTGCATGGGTTAGTGACTACACTGTGTGAATGTCTGTATCAGTCGGTCTGTTGTTGTGTAAGCTGCTGCATGGGTTGGTCAGTAGCAATATGAGTGTCTATATGGGTTATTGATAGGTTGCCTGAGTATTTGTATGGGAGACTGAGTGTGTGTGTGTGGGTGGTGTGGGACTCTGTGCATAGATGTGTGAGTGGTCGATTCACTAGGTGTATGGGTTCAAGAGTGCATGTGGAAACAGCTGTATTGGAGGGTGAGTGTGTGTATGGGTGTGTTGGTGAGTGAATGGATGTCTCAGTGGTACATGTCCAAGTAACTACATATGTAAAATGCAGTGTATGTGAGAGTTGGAGTATATAAATGACTATACGTGAGAGTCAGTGATTGTGAGAGTGGCTGTATGAATGAGTGTGTACTTATATCGGTGATTATATGAGAGTAAGTATGCTTTAGTATCTGTATGAATAAGTGAGGTGTGTGTATGAATGTATATGTGAGTAAATGGGTGTGTGATTGATTCTTTGCATGACTGACTAAGTGTGTGAGTAACTCCATGGGTGTGTGAGCGTCTGTATAGGTGTATGAGTGCATATGATAGTGTTGTATTGATGAGTGACTGCATGTATGAGTGATTGTATGGGTGACTGAGTGGATGTGTGTGTGTAGACCTAGGAATCAGTGAGTGTGTATGTAGTAACTGGTATTGGTGTGTCGATGGTTTTGAAAACGGTAGTCTGTATTTTACAGTGGGTGTATCAAAGGTTATATTAGAGTGAGAGGTGGTGTATCAAATGTTCACATGGATGATGTCATCAGTGATATCAGTGATGTAATTTGAGATGTCATCAGTGATGTCACTGACCACGTCATGAATGATGTAATATGTGACGTCATCAGCAGTGCATTTGCGGGGGCAAGGGTTATAGTTAGTTGAACTAACTATAACGGCAGAATTTCTCTGATTTTGTACGAGTGAAATGTCCAACTAACTACAACGTCCCTGAAACCTATGTTTTTTCTGTGAATTTCTAAGGTTTTTTAAAAGCTAATTTCTAACTTAAACGCGCCTGAAACCTATGGTTTTTTCAGTGAATTTCGATGTTTTTTTAAATGCTAATTTCCAACTATAACATCCCTGAAACCTATGTTTTTTTCAGTGAATTTCAAAGGTTTTTTAAACGCTGATTTCCAACTAGAACATAGCAGTCACATTTGCAGAGTGGTGGAGAAAGGTGAGCGTGGCCTTCAAACACCTCTTAGCAATTCCACTGTGTGGGATTTACAGGAGGTAACAGGAGGAGGAGTTAGCCCCCAATGCAAACCTTGGAGGTCAACTATCCCTTTTATTACCACCAGTAAGTCCCACACAGCAGGATTGCTAACTACTTTTATCAGGCCCTGCCCCCTTCCTGCACCACTGTGCAAACGCGCCTCCTAGCATGTTGTAAGTTGGGGGATTAAGTCCCCTTGAATCCGGAGGGTCCCAGTGGGCCAACTAGCCCACTAGGTACCTCCAGTAAGTGCCACAGAGCTGCATTGCAGAGAGGTGGTCTGAGGTCATGCCCCTATTTACACCTCTCTGCAACGCAGCTCTGTGGCGCTTACTGGAGGTACCTGGTGGGCTAGTTGGACCCCAGGGACCCTCGGGATTCAAGGGGAGTTAATCCCCCAACTTAAAACACACCACAGGGCATATTTTCACACATGTCATATCAGGCCCAGCCCCCACCCTTCCCTACTGTGCAAACACGCCCTGTGGCGTGTTTTAAATTGGGGGATTAAGTCCCCTTGAATCCTGTGGGTCCCTGGGGTCCAACTAGTCTACAAGGTACCTTCAGTAAGCATCACAGAGCTGCGTTGCAGAGAGGTGTAAAAAGGGGCGTGACCTCAGACCACCTCTCTGCAATGCAGCTCTGTGGTGCATACTGGAGGTACCTGGTGGGCTAGTTGGCCCCCAGGGACCCCAGAATTCAAGAGGAATTAATTCCCCAACTTACAACGCACCACTGGGCGTGTTTGCAGAGTCATGCACTGAGGGGGCGGGGCCTCCGGCGCAACGCCATTTTTTGCTTTATTTTTGAGAAGGGGGGCCGTGTGGCCCCCTTTTCCTATTTTTTGGGCCCTGGGGACCCCATCCCTCAGGGCCTGACCCCTATTTTGTTAAAAACATTTAATATTTTTGTTAAAGGTGGGGGCGTGGCTCCTCTCCTGAGGCCAATATAGGCCCTGGGAACCCCATCCTCTGGGGCTGTGCCTCTATATATAGTTCTGTCCCCGGAGACCCCCTCCCCCAGGTCATGCCCAATTATTTATTTCTTCGAGGGAGGGGGCCCCCAGGCCACTTCTGGCCCCAGGGACCTCATCCCCCGGGGCTGGCCTTTTCCGTTGGAGACCGTGGGGGGAGCCCCAATGCCCCCACGATCCTGCCGGCTCCCCGCCTCCTGCTTGAGCCGGCACTGCTTTTCCACAAGGGGAGCTGCTGACATGCTGCTCCCCTTATGGAAAAGCAATCTGCTTTGCTTCTTTGAAGGGACAGCAGGTTTCCATGCTCTCGCTTCAATGAAGTAAAGCAGAGTTTGCTAGGGCAGACGCCGCATGGCTCCCGACATGCCATAGCAAATAGCAGTATCTCGGGGGTGGGCACCCCGAGACACTGCAGGAGCCGGCCATGGGAGGTGGCGGCCCCCAGGACATCAAGGGCTCCAGGAGGGGGGCCGCGCAGTCCCCCTTTCATTGTCAAAATAGCTCAGGGGAGGTGGTGGTCCCCTGGGCTGGGGGTCCGCTACGGATCTCCGAATTTAAATATAGAGTGCCGGGGAGGTGGTGGTCCACGGGGCGTGTGGAAGGGCTCTGGCCCATCACACATCTTCGAAATATTTAAAACGGAACCCTGGGGAGGTGGTGGTCCCCGGGCTGCGGGGGGCGCATGCCCCGCTGTTTATTCTGAAAGCCCAGGGGAGGTAGCGGTCCCCCGCTAATTAATTTGAAAGTGCCCCTGGGACCTGGCCCACCCGGGGGGCTTTTTCAAAACAAAGCGCGGGAGCTTGTTTTTTAAAAATAATTTTGTCGGGATTCGCGACCCTAACGCGATATCCGACAAATTCTTATTTTTAAAAATATCTTTTTTTGGCCCTGGGAGTCCTTGTGGGACCCCCTGAGCAGGCCTACGGGGTCAAGGTGTTTCTAACCTGCCCCCTTTTCTTGTTTTTTAACCTTTCTTTATTGTTTACTTTTGACTTGGTTCTACAGAGTCACAAGATGGCTGCCAACACTTCCTGGTTTAGAGTGTTGGCAGCCAATCAGAATGAAGCTTGTGCTCGGGAGTGTTCGCGAACCTACCATGGCCATAGATATCAAAACCTTTTCTTTTTCTAATGTCCCAGCAACTACTAAACGGATTTACACCATTTAAAAAAAGTTCTTTCTGAACCAATACCTACCTTTTTTGCCAAATTTGGTGCAATTCTGTTCAGCAGTTCGGGCTGTAGCTTTGTATAAAGATTCCCATGGAAATTAACATGGGGAAAATGCGTTTTGGGACCCACTTTTTTCTCTGCCCCCGCTTGATGAATCACCCCAAAACTTTCAAAACATGAGCTGACCGGAGCGCCCGACTAGTTTTGAAGATTTTGCGAGGATTCGTCGAATGGCGCCAAAGTGATGGGCAAATCAAAAAACGATTTTCCTATGGAAACTAGGTCCTAACTATAACTACCTACTGGCGACCGCCAGTAGGTAATATACATATATTTTTTTTATTTTTACTGACTGGCGGTCGCCAGTAGGTAGTTCTAGTTAGCACCTAGCTTCCATAGGAAAAGCAATTTGGTTTTGCTTATTACTATGGTGCTGTTTGACGATTCTTCACAAATTTTTTGAAACTAGTTTGCCAGTTACTGCAGCAGCTGTCTGAAACATTTTGGGTTGATCCATCAAGCAGGGGCTAGAAAAAAGAGTGGTGGGGGTAGGCAAAATGCATTTCCTGTAGGGATTTTAGACACGGCTGCGGCCTGAACTGTTGAACGGAATAACACCAAATTGGCAGTAGCTAGATTTTGGCCTAGGAAAAGCGCTTTTTAGGTCTCGCCCACGCAGGTCGCATGCGCTGCCTAGGAAAGAGATCTTTAGCCGTCGGTTCCCTTTTTCGCACAAAAATGTGCACGCGTTCTATTGCCTTGAATGGCAACGCGTGCACGTTTGGCGATTCCCTTGTGGGAGCTAGCAGCTGGTGCCAAATGTTATCAATTAACGCGCCTTGCTCCTCGCTCCCGTAAGGGAATCACGCAGGCCCCCTCCTCTCTCCCCCTGCTGCCGCGCGAGGCGCGTGCTTGTGCTTGTTGTTGCTGGTTTCCTTATGAAACCTCGATTACATGCTTCTCTCGCCCCTAATGTAATCTTGCTGCATATGGCTGTGGCCTATTGCTCTTTTTCGTGTTGGACAGGGTCTTGATGAGATATTTCACAGTTTTGTGCTATATAAGGCCATGGTGACTTGCTTAGCTTACACTTAGTCATGGTAAAATACTCCCTTTGCAAATGGTCTCTGTTCACAGTACCTAGAGGCCTGCTCTTCTGGCACTTTACTTCTTGTAGAACAGGATACCAGTGACCATATGTACCTCCATATGCACCTGGTAACATACTTGTCTCGCAAATGATCTCACACTGCACTTGGTTCTGGTGAGATTTTTTTCAGCCTGTCTCCTGCACATGGACATGGTGACAGGCTTCTGCTTATGGCCCGCTCTTTTTGCACACAAGCTTGTAGTGTAGTTCCTATATTCCCAATAGGCTCTGCGCATTGGAATAACATAAACGATAGTTTAGACGTAGGACTGAGGTCATCTAGGTCTCTACTGAATATGTTAGACTTAATTAGTTTTGCCAGCTAGCTCAGAGGTCACTAGAAACTTTCTCGAATGTTCAGGAAGGAGTGAACTTTCCTGATTAGACAAGAAGGGATTAGTTTCTGACAACCGCATAAACATGACAACTTTGCTCCCTCAGAATAAAGAGTATATCTCCAGAGTCGTGTGAAAACAATAGACAGCTATTTCACTCAGTCAATCGTGCATGCTTAATTTCACCAGGAGTGCAGAGAAATAGAGAGACGGGCGTTTTCAATAAAAGTTGTTATTTATTGAGCAGTCTTCTTTCTCATGCAAGAGAAATGAATTGCCACAATTGCAATACTTGTTGTAAAGTAAAGTGCGTACAGTAAAAGTAGTATTATGAAATAATACTGTAAAAGCATTGATATGGTTTCTGAGCCATATGATACTTTAAAACGGATACAATATATATACATACATAAAATCATTGACTAAACGTGCTCAACTGGTGTTTCTAAAATACGCCTACCCCGGTGTACCTGACCTAAGCCTAATAAGTGGGAAGGAGTAAGTAAGTTGCAGTTTTAAGTTAAGTTGGTTTTTGCCAAGAATCTGAATCAAGAATTCTCTTAAGGTTTTAATCAGCTCCGTACCTTGGTTATAGAATGAAGGAGGTCTTGTATCTCTCTCTCAGGACTCGATCTCCCAGCAACCCGCAAGGGTGACTGGAAACACTGGAGCTGGAATTTCTCGGCAGGAGAAAAGACACCGTCTCTCTCAGTGCGTCAAATGGGAGGGTCGCCTTCCTTCAGCACTCGCATCAGCTGGGCGTCGGGCAAGTAGATAGCCGTTCTGCTTCAAACCACCGTGTGTTTGCTTAAGGCAAATGCTGGTATATTTATACCTGAAAGGTGCCGAGTTTGACGTAAGGTTGGATATAAGACGTCACTAAGAACTTACAGTTCTTTCTGGACTCCAGGAGTTCTTGTGCAAATCAAAACAAAAGCAGGGGGAATTCCCGGGCTGCTGGAGGCTTGGTTTGTTTAAAGAACGCGTTGTACTTTCTAGGAGTCTATGGGAGTAGCCTTGCCGTATTTGGACTGCATTGGCTATGACTAAATATGGACATGATTCTTATGCCTTTATAAGGGTATGTTTTGTTATAACCACATAAGGGCATGAATCGGGAATATTTAATTAGGGTCCTAGATACATTCACAACAAGCTCTCTCTCTATTCGTGTAGACAGCGCCGTTTAGGCGACAGCAACAGGAAGTCATGACGCAAGTCTGGCACAAGCCCGTCTGCAGACTCTAGACGGGATGAAGCGCGCGCTGGAAGATGCACATTTACTTGCTGCTATCAGCGCCGTTGTGGTGCTGTTACCAGGAAATCATTAGGAGGTCAACTGCACTGGAAAGAGATAGGTTGTTATGGAAATGCTCTGTTTCTTTGTAGCAGGAATGGTTTATTTCTTGTCAGGATAAACATCTAGCCTCCTATCCCAATGAATACGTTCATTTAACACTACTACATCGCTTCCCCATCACACCATACCAAGCAACTAATTTGGCTTCGACCAGACAGTCCTTGTGGGACATGAGATCATGCCTGTGTATCATTCATTTCACTGCCCACCCAGATGCACCTTCATTCACTGTAATCTCTCTTGAAAACACGTTCTTTTCAGAGAAAAGAGTCCCCAGCCCAAAGAGTGAACGCCAAACTTTAATGCGCCTGACTTGTCTTGCCTGTTAAATGCCACGGGTGTGCAGAGATAGCAGGGCCTCCCTCATTAACGCTAAAGCAACCCTGTCTAAAGGGTTAGAAAGTCAGGGGAAATTACGCGCTCCAGTCTGTCCTTCCAGTATCAGGAAGCAATATAAAGAAGAGGCAGTGCTTTGAAATAAACTCGGTGGTACAAAAGGGGGTGGTGATGGACGGAGCATCTGAACCAATCAAACACTCACACCCAGTCAACAGATCTGGGTCTAATCCATCACTGTTCTTTAGCCCACTCTGCCACACCAGTTCAGACATGGCCATATGCAAATCAGTCTGACTCTGTGCCTCATGGGAACAGTCCAGCCCGAGTTGCCAAGCCATGCCTTCCCTGGACTGGAAACAAGCTTCTGAGGACCGATTTCTGGCATTTCAGCCGTCTTCAGACCGGCTTGCTTGAATCCAGTGGCAAAGTGAGCAAGGGACTCACGTCTGAGCATACCCTGCCAACTATTGGCAAACAAAGTGGTACAAAAGGGGGTGGTGATGGACGGAGCATCTGAACCAATCAAACACTCACACCCAGTCAACAGATCTGGGTTTAATCCATCACCGTTCTTTAGCCCACTCTGCCACCCCAGTTCAGACATGGCCATATGCAAATCAGTCTGACCCTGTGTCTCATGGTAACATTCCAGCGCGAACTGCCAAGCCATGCCTTCCCTGGACCGGAAACAAGCTTCTGAGGAACGGTTTCTGGCATTTCAGCCGTCTTCAGCCCGGCTTGCTTGAATCCAGTGGCAAAGTGAGAAAGGGACTCACGTCTGAGCATACTCTGCCAATTTATGGCGAACAAAGTTTGTACCACTTGAAGTAAACTCAGCATTTTGTTTATGCGGATATGGAAGGTGAGGTGAATACTCGGATTGTGCTGCAATAGAGTTTTTGTATTCACAGGGTGAGCGTTTTCTGTGTTTATGGCTTAAAACAACAAGCATTAGCATAGCCAATAGGTCTCACCCGGACCTTATAAGTGTTTAGCCATGCAACAGTTGATGTTGTTGCACCAAGGATATTGTGCTGCATAACTAAATACTTCTAAGGTCTCAAAGGCGAGACCTATTGGCTATGCCTATGCTTGTTCTAATTTGGTGTAAAATCTGTTCAGGAGTTTTGGAGTAATTAAAGTACAAATGTTTATACATATCTAGAGAAGCGGATCTGCGGCAGATTCACTGATCCATGCACCTACAGCAATGCCGTAGTGAGGATCCACGTATCCACCTGGATCCTAACAGGTTCGGCTGGATCCGCAGATCCAGACTCCAATTTAAAAAATGCATACACACACTCACAGACCCACACACCTACTCACACATTCACACACCCAAACAACCACTCACGCACCCACATAGCCACTCACATACCCACAAAACCACTCACACACCCACAAATCCACTCACACACCCATACAGCCACTCATAGATCCACAAACCCACTCACACACCCACTCACAGATCCACAAACCCACTCACACACCCACACAGCCACTCACACATCCACACAGCACTCACACACAGGCATTGAACACTTATAGAAATTGCAATAGCATATGTTGTTGTTTACTAGTAAAGGTGTGTAATATAAAAGGCAGACCCCTAATTTGTCCGAGGATATGAAGCAAATCAGTGGATAAACAAACATTTAAAAAAAAGAGAATAACTTTGTGAATTGAATTTGTAGAAAGACTACATAAGTTACCTTATCGTATTATTTTATTTTGAAAAATATAATAAGAATGAATATGTGAATTTAATGTATTTATAAACTTGTGAAAACGTATATATATATAAATAGAACTTTTGGGTCAAATCGTGGTACAATTTATATTAAATAAATGGTGAAATTCACAGAAAAAAAACAAAGGTTACACGGATGTTCTAGTTAGGTTCAGATTTTACACACACAAACACATAGAAAATCAGCAGTTAGCTATCTCAAGTAACAATAACTTGTGCCCTAAGGTAACTATAACTCGCACCCTTGCCATGCACTGCTAATTATCCTACATATTACATCACTCATGACATCTTCTAGACATCATCGATAATATCACTGCGACATTTGCAGTGAAATTATTGAGGAGAAAACTGTGAATGACGCGGGCAAGAGTTATAGTTATTTTAGGGCACATGTTATTGTTACTTGAGATAACTATAAGTGCTGAATTTCTATGGAAAATCTGAACCTAACTATAACGTCCCTGTAACCTTTGTGTTTTTTTGCAGATTTTTTCACAATAAATATGTGTGTGTGTGTGGGTACGCGTGCATGTGTGGGAGAGTGTGTAGGTAGGTAGCTATAGCTAGGATCATATTTCCATAGGAAAAGTTTTTTGACTTGCCTATATCTTTAGTGCCATTTGATGAATCTTCACAAATTTTTCCCCAAAAAGTGCCCGGCTCATTCTAGGTGATCAGTTGTTGCAGGAATTCTGCTCTCTAACAGAACTATGCTTGAAACTAGGCCTGGGTGGTAAATTTCCTTCCGCTTGCGGAATTTGCGATATTTAGACATTTTCGCAGTCCGCGGAGAGCGCAAAAATGTCAAAACGTTCACAATCTGCCGCGAAACGGAAGTATTTTATTGTTCGCGCTTTATAAATGCGTTCTCGTGCGCGCGGTAGAGTTTGCGATCACGAACACGTCATTCGACCCGGAACAGGAAATAAGCATCGCGAGCGAGATGGCCGTGCCCATTAGCAACCGCATGGGCAAGTTGGAGATTAATTTCCCTGCGAGCATGCAAAAACACATTGCGAACGGGCAGGAAAAGCAATCTCCGCATGTTCGCGAAAGTTTTGCATGCTCGTGGAGATTTTGAGCAATTTCGCAAATTCCGCCCACCCCTACTTGAAACCGTAGAAAATTAGTATGTAGACACACCATACCACCTCAGTATCTATGATTCAGAGTTCAACAAGCTATACTATTATACTGACTCACATGCCCTCCTAACCTTACCAGAGAAACAAGTGAATTGGCACCCCAGAACACAACACTCTCGACCCTCTCAGGGATCACGATAACAGTACACACCCTTCTGCTCTCTCACTCTTACTTGTCCACAATAAGATAACCAGGAGACACGAAGGAAGTTTAGAAAGTTTATTTAACCTATTGTGCTCTGAAATGCAGTATACGTGCCACAATCAGAAAACAAATGTATAAAAAAAAACTACTATAAGCATGGTTAATAACCCATATACCATGAAATCCCCTGTCATTTTATAGGACCGAGTAACAAAAACCTCCCTCCCTTGCTACTAAAGCTAAATAAAATAAAAAATATATATATATATATATATATATATATATAAGAAAGGTCACTGGAATTACTGGCAGACGCCATACCTTGGCATTTAACAGATGAATGATCAACATCTCAGAAGATGTAGTACTCTTGTCTCAGAACTTACATTCCATGTGCGTATTTTTGAGTTTTGGGCTTATCAATAGGACAAGACGTGTGTGCACATACACAACAGCTGCATTCTGGTGTATGGCTAGTTGATAGTGTCACAAGGGACATTGTTGTTCAACCGTATCTGTGGTGTTCAGACTAAATTCCAGGGAAAAACACAAAAACATGCAGGTTTCCTGTGAAAGTACAATGTGGCACAAAAGCAAGTATGTTTATATAGTAACGTTTGCAGAGAAAAATGTGGCCTACAACATGCACAGTTAACCTAAAATCGGGGAAAACTACAATGAACCATGAAGGAAATACACAACACCCTCCCTTTGATCAGGATAATAGTACTAGAAAAGATACTAGATATGATAAATGCACAGTTTGTGCTTTATTGTGCTACCCCTAGAATCCTTAAAATCATTTTGTCTCCTAAAATTTAAATTATCATTAAAGGACTGTACATAGTAATACGAATCACACACAATAAGGGAGGGGAATTCAGGATCCATATTTTCAAGTGCAAGAAGCAAAGCCTTCAATGCAGCCAACGGCTCAGTACAGTCTGAGTAACTTGTGGGTGAAAATCATCATCTGACAGAGCCAATAACAAGGGTGCATGCAGTAGAATATTGCTGCTTAGAACCTATAGCAGGTTGAGCAGAAACATCTGTATAAATGACAGACTTATATTGAGAAAGAGGGAGAATTGATGAAGGCAAATGATATACATGTTCATAGTGCAAACATGCCTGTGTCTGCAAGGAAGGTTCAAAGGCGAAGTCTACACCAAAGGTTCTTAAGGATATAGCCCATTGTATTCATCGGGGATGGAGGACATTTGTGCTAGGGACGCTAGCTTTTGTAACCGCCTCAAGGGCAGGCAGAGGAAAGGTGACAATGATGTTTTTACCTTGAGGACGAGGCCTTTCTTTAAGAATAGCGCTCTGTACAGCAGTCAGAATTCTTTCAGTAGATGCAAAATGCATTTCCGCAGGGGAATATAGATGCAATTTATATGCAATGGGTACTTTCTCACCTTCATTGAAGGGTACATATGTAAATCCAATTCCACCTGGCAAAACACGGATAACCAAGTGAATGGTATTAACATGTATATACAGGCTATGTGTTTCAAGTAAATCAGATTGTAAAAGTTTGAGTGTGGCAGTGTGTTTCGACATCCAGCAGGAAGTTGTAAAATCCGGGCGTATTAAGGCTTAAAGGGGTTTAAAATTTTGAGCATAATCAGTTATGTAAGTCTGCCGACATTTTTAAATCTTTAAAAAGCACTTTTAGGCTGCAATTAAGTACACTTTTCCAAAAAATGAGGGGCAATATGTTTCCCCTCATTAGTAAGTTCACATACCGAAAAAAAGGACACTGGGAAAACCTATGTAAGACTTTTTGAAGTTAAACTTGTAAGCAAGTTCAGAAAAACACAAAATTGTGTGATCCACCCTTGCCAGATAGGGATTAGTTCATCTTCAGTTAGGTTGATATCATCAATATAGGAAAGTGCATAGGAGTCGATCTCATGAAGAATCAGCACAATACGTACTGCAAAGTCTCTGGGGCTGTTCTTATAACCCATAGGAACGTGGGCGTTGCACCCTAGAAAAAAGAGGGCACTAAACGCGGACCAGTAGCGGCTCTCTGGTGCTAAATTGATACTGAAAAAAAATGTTGGAAATGTCCAAGGTAGTTCTATATTTTTTTACGGGCGATATTATTAATCAGTGCCTCACTATGGGTATTTTGCACCCCAAATGTGTGAGTAGGACTATTCAAATGTCTATAATCTTAGACAATCCAATAGGATTGATCAGGTTGAGAACTTGAAAAAGGGTTTGTATGAGTGAAATCTGAGTCTAACTATAACGTCCCGGTAAACCTTTGTTTTTTTCAGTGAATATATCTATCTATCTGTCTATATCTATAAAAAAGAAAAGAAAAAAACGAGGATGGGTCAGAGAATATTACATCATTTTAAGACAAAACCACTCATGTACTAATAACTGTAAGAACTTGAGATGCATTGTGGAACTTGCAGTCATCATGAGAGACATTACCTACTGAAGGTGTTTTTTTTTTAATCCACAGGCACTGCAATTGGACTGTTATAAGATATGGCAAATAATGGGAGGGTGTTTTGTAATATATATGAAAGAACTGAAAATATCAGACTCTCGGTGGAGACAAGCGTTGAGAAAGGCGAATTCTCGCCGAAACGCGTCTGCTTGGCACAATAAAAGGTCTTTAGAATCTGCTGAGAGCTCCTGAATGTTCCTATTGAAGCGTTGTTGTTGGTAATGTTAAATGCGCACAGCCACTTGCACGCCAAAGGAGGCACCCAATCTGAAAATGGTTTGGCGGTCATCAGAGTGGCATATGGTGAAATATATTTTGTATACAAACACGCTGCACTCGGTGAATCCTTTATATTTCTTTAATGATGAGCACCACCACTCCACCAACGTGTTTCGACCTCACAGGCTCTTTCTCACGGTTGTACAGTGAGAAAGACCATGTGAGGTTGAAACGCGTTGGTGGAGTAGTGGTTTTCGCCATTAAAGAAATATAAAGGATTTGTTGAGTGCGAGCGGTTGTATACAAGAAGGATGTGTTGGCTCTAAAGTTCAGCCCATTGCCAGCACCCGCAGTTGAGCCCGCCAGGTCTGAACCGAATTGCAGTGAGATAGATATATATATTTCTAATTGTATGAAAATGTAACCGCCCATGCCATTAAAAGCTTTGGGGTAAGCATGCAGACACTCGAGTGCAGCTCATTGTTGGACACAAACCCCGCTTGGAGCAGAATGTAAACGTGGCCGTCCTGCAGCGGAGCGCGCACCAACCCGGGAAACGGGGTCACGGATCTCATGTTGGGGCCCAGCGTGTGAAGTGTCTTGGATGGATTGAGGACTGGTTAATTTGGCACGGAATTGAGAGTGCAGTGACTGTCGAGCATCTCACGGACTTCATTTCCCAGAAGGCAACGTGTTGTATCATAAGGATCCGCCCATCAGGGCGCACGATATCGCCGAACCCAGGGAAGTGAATGCCTTACCTGCACTCTTCTGACGGCCTCTGAAGAAGAGAACTCTCGAAACGCGTCAGGCCAACGTCAGTGTTTCTAATTGTATGAAAATGTAACCGCCCATGCCATTAAGTGGAGTAGTGTGGCTCACTGGTTAGAGGCAGCAGACCCGAGAGCAGAAGTCAGCCCGGGACCAGGGTTCAATTCCTGACGCGGCAGGGTCGTGGACCTGGGTCAGCGGACTCGATAATTCTCGCTTCGGTGCTTACTCTAATCAGGGGTTTCACTCGGCAACTCTGGGCATTAGCTTGCCTAATCTCCACAACGGCCCCATCAATTCCAGGGATGCCTGGCTCCACCTTGGGGACTCCCAACAGGGACCATCCCACAGGGAAAGCCTGGACGGGTTCCCCAGAGTTATACAGCGCCAGGAGACCTATGAACGGGTAGCAGTGCGCTTTACAAGCTCAAATACATTTACATTTACATTAAAAGCTTTGGGGTAAGCATGCAGACACTCGAGTGCAGCTCATTGTTGAACACACACCCCGCTTGGAGCAGAATGTAAACGCGGCCATCCTGCCGCGGAGCGTGAACCAACCCGGGAAACGGGGTCACAGGTCTCATGTTGGGGCCCAGTGTGTGAAGTGTCTTGGATGGATTGAGGACTGGTTAATTTGGCACGGAATTGAGAGTGCAATGACTGTCAAGCATCTCACGGACTTCATTTCCCAGAAGGCAACGTGTTGTATCATAAGGATCCGCCCAACAGGGCGCACGGTATCGCCGAACCCAGGGAAGTGAATGCCTTACCTGCACTCTTCTGACGGCCTCTGAAGAAGAGAACTCTCGGAACGCGTCAGACCAACGTCAGTGTTTCTAATTGTATGAAAATGTAACCGCCCATGCCATTAAAAGCTTTGGGGTAAGCATGCAGACACTCGAGTGCAGCTCATTGTTGGACACACACCCCGCTTGGAGCAGAATGTAAACGCGGCCGTCCTGCCACGGAGCGCGCACCAACCCGGGAAACGGGGTCACGGGGCCCAGTGTGTGTAGTGTCTTGGATGGATTGAGGACTGGTTAATTTGGCACGGAATTGAGAGTGCAGTGACTGTCGAGCATCTCACGGACTTCATTTCCCAGAAGGCAACGTGTTGTATCATAAGGATCCGCACATCAGGGCGCACGATATCGCCGAACCCAGGGAAGTTGCCTGCATTCTTCTGACGGCCTCTAAAGAAGAGAACTCTCGAAACGCGTCAGGCCAACGTCCGTGTTTCTAATTGTATGAAAATGTAACCACCCATGCCATTAAAAGCTTTGGGGTAAGCATGCAGACACTCGAGTGCAGCTCATTGTTGGACACATACCCCGCTTATATATATTTTTTATTTTTTATTCATTTCTTCGTTTAAAATGTGGTTGTAGCGCTAAGCTTAGAACTGAAAAAACAAACAGGAGCATATAACAGCACATAGTTTTGCTCATACTCTGGCTTCCCATATAGGTATGTATACTTTTCAGAATCTATAACCTACCATTTAAATACATGCACAACCTAGCCTTAGTCTACTTAGCAGCTATTCTTCCCACTCACACTCCAGCTTGTTCATTCAGGAGTGCTAATGAGTCCTTGCTAGTAGTGCTGTATCACTCTTTTTTTCAAAAGAAGAACATAACTTTTCTCTCCTAGTGGGAATAACCAGGAGCAGTGTCCCCAAGAATTTCAAATCTGAAAAACCATTTCAAAAGTTCAAAATGCAGCTAAAATCCTACCTGTTCTGCTGAATGCGACTTCCTCCTAGTCTGAATACAAATGCAGTTTAGTAGATAGTGAGCAGATTTTGAAAGTAATAATTTCCTTATTTGATCACTGAGCAAGCATTTGGTGGCCACAAGACCGTTATCCAGTCTTCGGATTGGTTTAGCTAGCTTCTGTGCTTTTGTCCAGCATTTATCCATTTCCCTTGCCTCGCACGGTTTAGAAATTTTGTTTCCTCCCACAAGGACTCTTTTTCTGCCTGTTTCAGAAGCATGCTGAAGGGCGTGTAAGGAGTGGCACGACTGGATGTCCGAGACCTGATTAAGGAAGTATTGGATCCTGATGTTTGGTGGTAGTGATGTTTGGGAATGTAGATGTTTTAATGCCAAAGCAGCTAAAATGAAAATCAAAGCACTCACCCTTGGTTAGTGCATTGAGTCCATTTGCTTTTCTTATACGTCTTCAAGAATGGATGAAAAATAATAAATTAAATCATCTACCCACTCCTCATCATCCAACTATTCATTTATTGAGCTATGCAACCCTGATTCCATTCAATTATTAAATATGGTTTGATAATGAAAATTGCATTGTAAAACACACCATAGTTGCAATCTTTTTCAAAACTTTCTTGAGGGAGATCCTACCCCCCCAAACCAGACTTACAGTGGTAATACTCGCTCACTACATTAACTTGCTAAATGAAGAATGGGGGGAGGGGGGCGGACAAAATTTGCCAGGGCTACTTTTGGTCGCCAGCCCTGGGTGTTGGTGGTCATCTGATGCTGATGCATTTAATGATCTACAAGCTTGTTGTTAGAAATTGAATTTTTGGATGGCTGAGGTATGCGGCCAGGCAAGAACCACCACTCTAGTCACACACACAATGAATACACCACAAAAAGACTCCACACAAGTTTAGAAAAATAGATTATATTCTCAACAAAACAAGACCAAAAAGTCAAAAATCCAATGTATAGAAGTTGAGATACTGAATTTTAAAGGATAAATGCAGTAAAGCACTTAGAAGAAAGTAGCGCTAAAAAGGTTACTTTAGGTCATGCTGGACCGGGGTAAAGTCAAAGTTGGGAATGACCATAATGGAACACCAACTGGCTACAGCACCCTCGCAAGCCCTGGTGAACAAAGTACCTTTTCTGGTCACAAACAACGAGATGCGCCGATCTTCTCCAAGCAGTGAATGTGATATGTCATTTTCGAAGACAGGTGCAGGAGTCCAGAGGTGATGAACGATGCACCAGTTTCTGCCGCGCAGGTGAGGAGATGCACCGATCCCACCAAACTGCAGTGACGGCAATACACTGTCCAATGCGTCGATCTCTGTAGTTCTGGTTTCGATGCTCAGATTTCACATCTTCAACCGGGTCGAAGCACATGTTCTGTTGCACACAGACATGAGATGTGTTGAAATCAGTGTTGCAAGTATCTGGGCCACTTCCAGTTAGACAGGAACAGGGGCAGAGATTGAGTCTCAAGCAACAGGAGACAAGCTAACGAGGCCTTGGAGATCACTTGGAGGGAACGCAGAGTCCAGCCCCCTCAGCAAAGTCAGAGAACAGCAGAGCAACACAAGAGAAAAGCGGCCATCCAAGTCTGCAGTCCACAGATGAGTCCTTTAAGTAGCACAGCAGTCCTTCTGACACTGGTTCAGTTCAAGGTCAAGAAGTGTCTGATTTGTGGGGGGGTCAGAGACTCAAAAGTGCCTTTGATGGGGGGTGACTTCAAAGCTGCCCCCTGTGGTGCACAAGGTTCCCTTTCAATCCAGTCCTGTCTTCCAGCCTATCTGTGGGGGTAATCAGTCCTTTGTGTGGGGACAGGACACAGCCTATTCAAGTGAAGTGTTAGCCCCTCCCTTCTATCTTACCCAGGCAAGGCCATCAGAATACGGAATGTATGTAGATGGGTACTCAGATACAACTGTCCTTCCTGTATTGAGGCTGTCTAGAGGGGATACACAAAGTGTAGCTGTCACCCGCATGCATGGGCAGAAAAGGTGGTTCCAAATAGCTGTCCCCTCCAGCGCCTGCGTAATTTGTCCAAATCGACCAATGTCATGTGCGTCTCCTGGAGTAGGGCAATCCCCACCCCATGTCTTTGGAGGTAGGAGAACACTGAGTGACGGCGGGACGGGGTGTGCATGCCTCTAATATTCCATGTCACTAGGTTAGTGTGCGTCATGTGTCTGGTTTGTTCATGCGTGAGAACAGTCAGGATCATCATCAGGACTTGGGTAAGGTGCAGTGCATAGGCAGCGTGAGTCTAGCGCCTGGTCCGTGGGTTCATTAGAATCCGATGATGGGAAGCCGACACTGGAAGAATCTAGTCGGCAGGGAAGGCGATTGGTCATTAGATCCAGAGATGGACCTATGTAGTCGATCCAGGATGGGATCTTCAATCAGGAAGTCAATCTCCGAACGGCAAGGTCTCTGCAGGGGAATGAATCCGAGGTTGTGTTGCCAGGGCAAGTCCTAATGATGATCCTGACTTGAAAATGATCGAAACGCCGTCGACCGTCCAGCGCAAACATAGGCGCCCCAGACTATATGGTTCCTAAAACAATACCTGCATTACCTTGTCAAAGTCAATTTCAAACAAATGAGGAACCATTTTGTGTGTCTTTTACTCACTGTATATACTAATCACCAGTCACCTGCGCCGCCGTCGCTGATTATTGTCACTTGTGTTGCTACCGTGCCGCTCACTCACTCGCACTGAGCACCAAGTACAATTTGGGTTTTCCTTGATTGTGTTACATTGCCCTTTGCAGTGCTGTAATAACTGAAAAATTATTTCTGTTAATTTGTGTTTCTTTCCCTTTTTACTCCTACAATAAATATGATGCCACGCGCACATAAGTGAAACACCAGAAGAGGCTCCTTATCTCCTTTTGATAATGTTTTATACATATCTTTACTAATTGTCTCCAAGTTACACCAGTTGGGATACTATATGTTAATTGAATACTCTCTACCCCAATCCCAACGTGGTTGAACGGTTTACTCCTGTTGTTCTCACTTCGTCAATCACAGCGGCCATCACTGCCCCCAGCCGTCCAGCGCTCGCCGCCTGCCGCCTGAGCCTTGTACGCCTGGTGCACCTCAGTAATTCCCAGCCGTGATCGCTGTCGTCCGACGCGGCCGCGGGCGGACACCAGGCTCCGGTCGCCCAGAGATTGGCTGCAGCGAAAATGGCACCAACTCCAGTAGCAAAATGGTGCCCAGGGCCCACCGCGTCTACTGGCAGGTATTGGGCCTGTTCTCAATGCGCGTGGCCCGGGGCAGTCAGGAGGGGTCACCCAGTCGGCCATGAGTGCCACCCGGCGCTGCAAGGGGATGCCCAGCCCCCGATCAGATCCAGGGCGGAAGTCTCTGTGGGGCCTCCAGTTGGCCACGCTTTAAGGGCTACGCCCGCTCCAGTCTCTTGTTGGGCCCCAAGTCCGAGTCGGCTCTCTCGCTAGTTGTGGGCCGGGCCTCAGGTACTGGCCGCATCCCGCACTGATAATGCGAGCCCCGCACGGCGTGCCCGGGGCCCAGAGCCGCCTCCGCACTCCCTTGCTGTGTAGGCCTCAGTCTCCCTCGGGGGCCCCCCCCGGGTCCGGCCCCTCCTCCGATCTCCTTTCGGGCCCTTGAGAGCTCGCTCCTCACCTTCCGGGGGGGGGTGGGTACTCGCCGTCCAGCAGTCGCTACCAGTCTAGAGAGGCGGAGAGGCCTTGCCCAACTCCCAGGGCACCAGATGGCGTCACCCGGCTCCACTCCGCCACAGCCTCAGGGTCGTCGGCGGCCTCCGGTCGCCTCTCGCACCTTGTCAGCCTCTACCAACCTGCCGTGTCTGTTCTGGCTACCAGTCGCAGTGACGGTACCAGCGCTTCTCTTGCGCGATGTCCGGGAGGCTCAGGGCAATGTTCAGACCACCTCCGTCGCAGCCAAGCGTCTCAGCAGCCGTTGGCGCCCTGCGCGCCACTCCGCCACGGACTGCAGCACTGCCAGCCGCCGTCCGCGTTCTTCAGCGATCCGCAGCTCCGGAGAAGAATCCGCTAGGCTCCCGAGGCTCCCACCGCCTCCCTACACCTGCCCCCAGCAGCACGGGTCCATTGTACACCTTTCGCAGGGGAATTTACAGGAGAAGAAGGGGCTTTGCTACAGAGCTCTATTCCAGTGCGTCCGCCATGTTCGTAGGCTAGCCACGCCTCCTGGTGCATGTCCTACCCCTTACTTACATAGCACCCAGCCCTTAGGGTTACGTAGGCCTACCTTAGGGGTGACTTATATGTAATAAAAGGGAAGTTTAAGGCTTGGCATGTAGTGTTTAGTGGCAAGTCGATGTGGCAGTAAACTGCACACATAGGCACTGCAATGGTAGGCCTAAGACAGGTTTGAAAGGCTACTTCTGTGGGTGGCACAATCAGTTCTGCAGCCCACTAGTAGCATTTAACTTATAGGCCCTGGTTATATGGTAAACCATTTTACAAGGGATTTACAAGTAAATTACATATCAATCAGGTATATATACCAATGTCACCATGTTTAGGGGCAAAGCACATGCACTTTAGCCCTAGTTTTCAGTGGTAAAGTGTTCAGAGTCCTAAGGGCAACAAAATGAATCAGAAAACAAAAGGAGATAAAAAGGCAAAATGTCTGGGGAAAATACCACACTAAGGATAACAGGTCTAACACCTGTATGACCTCCAAGAGGGGTGGCCTGTAGCTTGTTCTAGCTAAACAGTATCTAAACAGTATGGAGACTGGGATCAGCTACTTCACTCAAGGTCTGTTTTGATTTAAAACCGACCTGACATACCGGAATAGACACATATAACGGTCTTCAGAGTCAAAAGGGTAGATATTCTCCATGACAAGGAAATTACCTTAATACCCCGGTGTCTAGAGTATTCAAGAATTGATTAAAGCTACTAAAGAATTGAGGTCTTTCTGTATTTTTCGATCCCTGCAACATAGAGGAATCAATGTGTACCACTATAAACTTGTGCAAAACTATGCAACACACCATCTTTCTCGTCGGGGGTTCAAGGAAGTTAGATTTGGGATGGTTTTTGGGGACTGGCCATCAGGGGTATATTGAAAGAGAAACATGGTAATGTAGAGCTGAGATACGGTGCCACAAGCCAGAAGACGCCAAGAGTGGAAAAGAGAAGTCAAGGCCATAGAGGAGCAGAGATAGACAGGATCATGGGCTCAAGTAGGTATAGTGTGAGAAGGGGCTAAAAAAGCAAAGAGTAACTCTTTGCACAATTAACAGGCTGTAGACGGTATTCTAGGCTCATCATTCCCTTACTCCCAAGAGTAGCTCAAAAGGAGAGAGTACTGGGGAGCTAATGACGAGATAGGGCAAATCTTGGTTTAGGTGCTCTTCCTCACTGCACCATATGATCAGGAAGTGAAAAGTCAAGAAATGTGCAGCTTTGCTCCAACATCATGATGGAATGGTCAAATTGTAGTCAAGAGGTCAGCAGCCTGCATCCCACCTTAAACATCAAATAGTAAGTGAAGTGCCTAGGAGAGTCTATCTCCAAAGAATGGGGAGGCTTCAGTTACAAAGAAAAGATTGTGGCCTGAATGTGGCGAAGGGGATTTTGTTGGAAAAGATAGCAGATTGCTAAATCGGCTAAAGAGAGACTGTTAACTCTTAAGACAGTCCAGGCTACAGATCACAGAAGGTGGTAGTCGTGTATATTTGAAGTCAGATAAGTGGTAGGAAATCATGTATTGTTAGCAAAGTCAGGTAGTAGTGAAAAAAGAGCACTCTAACACAAGCTTGGTAAAAGAGTAAGGAGTATGGTTTGTAACATAGAAAGCCAATACTTATTAAGCTCAAAAGGGGAACAGATCAGAACTTTTTAGAGAGTCGCCTGTTGGAGCACCTAACAACATTTAGGCCAAACATTTTCAAGAACAGCATTTTGAAAAGGGTTGAGATAAGCAGATAGTTGCAGACGGGGCACAGGGTCTCTTTGTAAGAAAGGTGAACATGACATTTCTGTGGTATATTTACGGCGAACAGCCTGAAACAAACATTTGTAGGCAATTCCTTTGATATTTGTATAGTATATGCACACATGCAGACCCACAAGATCTACGCACACATTGATGTGGGTGAGTCATTCATACAAACGTGAAGGCAGCAGCAATGTCTAAATGCATCATTGTGTACAAAGAAAAAACACTTTAAAAAAAACACACACACACACACACACAGACCTGAAGACTAACAGCATACAAACTTATGGACATATTTACACAGACCAGTTAACATGCAGTTACCATAATATCGAGAGACATGTTATGTTATATTGGGTGAATGTGGGATGCTTCCCTCTGCTCTACTACAATCTCAAAGTACTAGATGTGACAGGAAAGGGGAAAACAGAGTGAATGAAGAAATGCCATGTGAAAGGCATCTTCCATAAAAGAAAGTAGCAGTTGTCAGATTATAAAGGAGGAAAAAAGGCTGTAGAAGAGGGTAGAAGGTATAAATTGGGGGCTGTCAAGCAGGGTAAGAATCTGAATCGGACCTGCAGTTTCATTAAACTGTTCAAGAGATGTCAGGAGAAGGCAGTGAACGCCAGATACCCATAAGACAGAGGTTGATACACAGACAAAGAAACAACATACAAGTACTCCTACAGTATCACATAACACAAATACAGTACGAAAACACCCAAATTACCACAAACCCTGCGTGGGCAAAAATCACCACTGAAGAAACTGACAACATAATAAAGACCATCAACTCCAGAGCACTGACGGACCCTTGCCCCCACCACATCTACAACATGGGCGTCTCCCCAATCAGCGAAGGCCTCACCCGCATCCTGAACAACTCAATCACCAATTCAATGTTCCAGATGCTTGGAAACAAAGGATGTTCAAAGCACTGCTAAAGAAACCTATGGCAGTCCCCACTCAGCTAGCAAACTACCGTCAATCTCCATCCTACCTTACCCAGCCGACGTCATGGAGAAAGCCATCAACACACAACTGGCTCAGTACTTCAAAACACTCCAACTCCTAGACACCATGCAATCGGGTTATACAACATTAGTGCAGCCTGCCTCAACAGCCATGTACACTCCCAACTTCTGCCCAGGCACCTCCGCTCAGCCGGACTCTCACTAGCAAAAGGGTCCCGCATAGGCAAAACCAAAGAAGGAGACCACATTTTTCTTAGATCTCTGCCAAAGCATGGAACGACCTCCCACATCACATCAGCGACTCCTCATTGCTCCTCGAGTTCCGCAAGAAGCCGAATACATGGCTCTTCGAATAAACTCACCAGGGAAACATTTGGCTACCCTCACGGGTGATTAGCGTGCTATACAAATAAACATAACACACCATAACAAGTAGCAATACAAAGAGGGACATTTGGGTGAACTGAGCAAAGGAGTGAAAACAGCAGATAATGAATTAGCATATAAAGAACTTGAACTTCATTCTTGTGCCATGACACTTGCATACCCCTCTTCCTCTCTCTCTCTCTCTCTCTCTCTCTCTCTCTCTCTTTCAAACACTAATCAGTTCTACAGACTAGAGTTCCTAGTTTCTTGTTATATATTCTATGCAAGCATTTGTGATGAATGGTGCAAGTGCCACTGTGTTAACCCTAAAACAAAAAGACAATGGCTTCGAGGGAATTCAAAAAAGAGGGGGTTGATGGAGTGCTGAATGTTTGAATTACCCCAACCATATTTAGGAAGTTAAGTTATAGGAGCTCTAGAATACGCCTTTAAGCTAAGAGTTGTAGCAGCACAGGTGAAAAATGTAGGTATTTCAAAATGATATGCATCATTTTGAAATCAGGGTTGTGGTTACACTAGAGGAAGTAATGAGCTTAGCAAACTCGGGCCCTCGGTAGTAGATGGCACAGTGTAAGAGGTGACCATTGTCAGGTTGAGAATGGCTAGCTGTAAGGATCAGTCTAGGGTTAACCAGGTATACAAAGTGCATTATATAGCATTTTGTATGGATTTTGTAGGAAATAAAGAAATAAAAAGCAGGGCAAATGGGGGGGGGGGGGGGGGTGATCTTCGTGTCCAGTTGTGAGCAGTGACATAGTTGAAATATAGTAGGAAAGGTGGTTTAGGTCATGCCCGAATCATCCTAATCATGCACATACAAAGCCGATCTATGTGAAACACCATCACAGGTGCAGATAAATTACATGTGTAAGCATATTCTCCCCAGTTTCCATTAACATGAGCTTATGGTTTACAAATGAAAGGTATGATCACATCTGTGAGGAGGAAAAGGTATTAAGTGAGGGTGAGCGGCCTACATTCTTTTTGGGCTGATTTAGAGCAATTAGGGAAGGCGAAAAAATTACAGCAAAAAGGATGACTGGGGCTTTAAGGAAAAACGGTAAGGTGTCAGATAAGGGTAAATAATCAGACGGATTTGGTGTTGCTAACAGTACCGGATACAAAGATGGGTGCTAAACATTTATTGAAGGGTGTGGCAGGTATGGTTTGGTCATACCTCAAAGTAATTACATTAACAGGTAGCCAGATAGTGGTGAGTAGGAGTAAGCAATAACATTATGGTGGGAGCACATTGAAAATAAGCATCACATACCTGGGAGAGCAGGGTAAACCAATATGGTGGTAAAGTAGAGGGTCACAGTATGGTACAAAAGGGCTGATTGCACCATAGTTGAGAAATTTGGTAAGTGGGAGATAACAGTGGGTTTGAGGAACAGACATTAAGAAGTTATCTGCCAAAGGGTATAGGTAGTACTGTTTTTCAGTTTTATTCGATCACCCCTAGTAGGCCAGATGTTAAGGCTGTTGGAGGCACTTACTAAATGATATAATTGTTGAGACTATTGGAATGGGACATCCATGAATAGGACAAGTATATGTATGGCAGCTGTAAAGAAGTAAGCTACTCAGTGAAGGAGGTAGAACTGTGAGGTACCAACATGGAATAGGTCCACAGAAAAGCTGTGGGCACAATGAAGGGTTTGGTTGCTTAATTGTGAGAGCTGATCTGCTTGTTACAAAGGCGGGCAGAGGTAAGCAGCAAGAGGCCTTTTGCATAGGAATTGGAGCAAGTGGTCAAAACAGCACAGCATATTCGGATGCATTATTAGCAGTTGCCTTTATTGAAATCCTCCAGTATTGGGTAGGTACACAATTGCCAGTTAAATGTGTGTCTCAGAAAGCACTGGAGAGCAATAGATGGTTGGTGGGGCTTTAGTCTGGTGGTTTATTAGCTACAATTGCCAATGCCATCTAATATACAACACAGGAGAATAAGAAATCACGAGATTGTGCTCGGATACCAGGAGGATTAGAGTGGATATAATACAATACAGTATTGGTCAGTCTTAGGAAGGCCAAGTATGCAGATGCATACGATTTGAAGGCAGGGGGTAGGGGGGTTGGAATAGGCATGCTAAGTGAGACAAGCTAGTTGGATTGCCCAACATTTTTCTTCTCAGCAGTGGTCATAGGTGTGTCTAGGTACAAGATGTGGGCTTTGGTGCTTAAGGAAGGATGTGGGCAAGTGGGGGTGGGGGGAAGGGACTCAAAGTTGCCATTTCTACTGTGATCAAGGTCAAATAATGCCAGATGGGTATTGTTATAGTTGGGCCTTGGGATATCCCTAAATAACCATTACTGAAGACTGGATTGAGGTAGAGCAGGGTGCTGTTTCAGATTGAATGCAAACGTGAGTTTTTGTAAGCTGCAAGGGAGATATAGAATGGCCTTAAATTGGGTGATCAATAGACATGCCCATGCATCTACGAAGGCCCAAAATAGTAAGAAATAAGCAGCTATTTATGGAGAGTTTTGGCTTGATCGGAAATTCAATTGGATAGTTGTCAAACCTTGGTCGAAGGGTTAGTCAAAAATCTTCATGTGGATTGTAGAGCCACCATGCTTGAGGCTAGCCTGAAATTCTACAAGCCTTAAGAGTTTTATGGAAAGGGTACTGAATGGGACATGGCAAAAAATGGTTTCTACACCTATAGGGAAGAGGGTGATTTTTTTACACTGAGGGGGACTAGGTAATCTAGCCATGAACAGGCCAAGCAAATAGACTGATCCAATTGTATTTCCCTACATATTTTGGGAATAAAGTCATGGCACACGATTCAGACTGTCTATTAAGGAATTTCAAAAGCACCTACCTCGATGTTGGAGAGACTTGCACCTTAATGACAACAAACCTACATGTATAGTTGCCTCCATAGCATTTATTGTGCTAATGCACATATTAAGTGTAGGATGTTTATTAGCATTCGCTGCCAGGGTGGGAGGGAGGTGGTCCTGCCCATGGTGAAGGTGTGATTTTCTTTACCTTACTAGGTATATGTGAGACACAGCGGCAATATAATTGATTATATATTCCCCAATTGATTGTGGATATATCTGGCGTGTTGAAAAACAGTCTCAGTACACACTTTTGCACAGCTCTGACCGGGTTGTGTACATTTTCCAGGGTATGACACTCCCAACACTGTATGTATGCATTATTTGTCAGAGTGAGACTCACAGGAAGGGTTTACTTGGTTCACTGACCAGGATGAAAACACGAAATGTTTTTCTGTACGAAACTTTTTTATGCTCCTATATGACAAGTGGCACCCTGCACCAGAATTCGAGCCCCTCGTGTACAGGATATTACTCTAACCAACCAATAGAGGGAGATATGCATTAAGAGGGACAAAACTAGAGCAAAACTTGAATATATCATGTGGTCTGTGGGTAAGTAGGGGATGTCGCAAGATATGGATACTTTGGGAATAATAATGAGACATGTTGGAAAGGTGGTCTAAATGTTATGTTTGTAGTGTATTAGCGCAGGAAAGAATGACATAGGATAATTGGTGTTCAAAGTACAGAATTGCTAGTGGTACATATAAAATTGAGAGGGTGAAAATGAGAGCTGGGATTGCCACAAATCGGTCCTCAAACACTGTGTTGTTGGGTGTTCACTGCTGTGCGTTTGCCACTGAACAGGATAATAGTGCATGGTGAGTAGGAAGCCTCTGAAAGCTCTTAGAGGAAGGGGAGAGGCAAGTGCACCCCGTGACCTCTAAAAGGAATTGTTATGAAGGGGAGGTTTTCGAGCAAAATATCTGATGTTTACCTAGTATTAGGGACACAATAGTTGAGGATAGTGTTTCTATCCGAAGGAAGAACATAAAGTCAGGTTACCTCAGGGCGTATAACAAAGCAAGAGCAGTTTCTACAGGAACTATTTTTTAATTGCACAGTAAACATTTTTGGGGGAACACGTAATCCCAGGCACACAACTCCCAATTTGTAACTATTGAATAGTTCAAGCAATTGTAACTTACACAACTACACAAGGTATGCATATTGGGCTACTTAAATTTGATGCACCAGTTTAGGTTTGTTATGGTCTCAATAAATCATAATTGAGTGGATTTTCAGTGCTCAAAATAACGTACGCAGTGCTCACTGGTAACAGTGGTTGCTTTTGTCCACATCATCTACATGTTTACGCAGTGAAGTACACTCTTAACATACAATACTATATATCATTTGCATAGCTGGACCTTGGGCATCTGAATTGTATTTTGTCTTGATAATGACCCCTGACAAACATATTAAGTGAAAATTCTGTTCACTAATCTACAAATGTACCTGGGACTCGGTTTTGAAGTCTGATCAGTAACATTGGTTTGTAAAAAACATAATGCACACAAACGTTTTTTCTGGTCCTATGTATTTACACTTTCACTCTTTACTGAGGTCTGTGTCCCACATTTTTAATACCGCATACCCAATCACTTGTTGTGGATTGCTGAGACCATAATGACCTAACTGTGATACATCACATTGACGTTGGCTGCTATATATGCACCTTGTGCATTATTTAGGATTGCTCGAAGTTTTGAATACTTAAAAGCACTCCCTTTCAAAATAGCCCATTGTCTAAAATACCTTGCACACCCCAAGAATAACTCACTGTTCAAAATACTACAACGGAATATTTTACTATGCATATGCCTTTACCACACATGCAATTACAAGGCAAAAGCATGTGTGGTAAAGGCATTCACTTGGTAAAAGCGGTGAAGGTAGGTAAATAACTATATATGTTAATATACACACACATTTGTATATGTATATATATTACACTTAAAAAATATATATATTTAACCTCATCCCACCCAAAAACCTAACCTAAAATTTCCTTTCCCTCCCCAAAATCCAAACCCACCCGATGCAATGGTCTCCGAGGAACGCAGAAATAGTTTTATTAACTTGTTTCCTGGCTTAGTCAATCTGTGGACAGAATTGATTTGACCACTTCCATTTCGGTCTTGGGCATACATCAGAGTACACCGAGAGAGTGTGACAGAAATGCGACATCAGTTCTGCAAAGGTTTCTTTCATTTGGTTTTTCAGCCCTACCCTAGTCAATATGCCTAGATCATTGCCACCACAGTGCACAATCATGAGGTGAGGAGCTTGGGCAATCCAAAATGGATTTAACCAAAGCCAGCAACTGAGGAAACTTTAATCCTCTCCGTTCAAAGCAAGTAATCTGCAAATTTGACAAACCCATGTCCCTGTCAATACCTCTCTTGTTTGCAGCCTCTTTAGCCCAATAGATGCAGTTGTGGCCCACACTCTATACTCTAAGCATTTTGAAGTGAAGGAGCAATAGTAGTCAGGAGAAGGCTGGAGCTGAATGGGGTAATTTTCAAAAGGGACAACAGTTAAAATGGAGGTCTTTAAAATAATATATATATATATATATATATATATATATATATATATATATATATATATATGTCGTGTCTCCCCTGGCCATGTTAATTTTGAATGCAAAAGGGTCTAACAATGCATTAAGGCCACTTGGCCTGAAACTGTGTGACTAACTTGACCTGATATGGACATGTAAATTTAAGGTGAATCAAGTCTAACATGCTGAAATGTGCGATTGGCCACTGGGCCAATATGTTTAATTTAGTTTAATTTAATTTAATTCAGTTTGAATTTGGTTTAACTAACTTAATTTAAATTGATTTATTTATTTTCTCTCATTCACTTAAACCGATAAAACTGATTAAATTAATATTATAAGAAAATGTAAAATGCTATCCAGTAATACATAATTAATGGAGACTTTGCAAATATGTTTACATGAGAAAATATATGGAAATATATATTTAATTTTCCCCTTGTTATAAAAATGACGTCATGTAATGGTGACACCAATGAGTCTTTTTTCCATGTAATTTGTAGTCCGCACAGGCCCTGTAGTTTGAACTTTGAAATGTGGTCCTATGTCTATGTTCACTGATCCCCTGGTGCACTTTAAAATGGTGATTGTTTTGTTTGTTTGGTTGGCTATCGAAAAAGACCGCTAGGTCGAAACGCGTCGCCAATAAAACGACTTATACACGGACCCTGGAGTGCGAGTCTTTTGTGTTCCTAAAAATCAGGATTGGGAACTTCTTCCGACATATATATATATATATATATATATATATATATATATATATATATATATATATATATTACCTACTGGCGGTCGCCAGTAGGTATATATAGTTAGGATTTTTTCTCTATGGGATTTTTGAAAATTCTATGTCTAATAACTTTGGCGTTTGTGGACGGAATTGGCTGAAATTTTCAGGAAAATGGCACATTTTGTTTCTGAGCAGCCCCTGAAAATTTGGGGGGGGTTCGTCAAGGGGGGGCCGAGAAAAAAGGGGGGTCCCAAAACGCGTTTTTCCAATGTTAATTTCCATAGGGCGGTTGGCCTCACTTTTAGCCCGAACGGCTGAATGGATTTGCACGAAACTTGGCAAAATTGTAGGGACTGGTAGCCCGATGTGCCTTTGCTAGGTCTCAATATATGTGTTCCAGTGGATTTTGAGAAATTAACGTTCAAAAAAAGATATATATCTGTAACAGCGGACCGGGCAGCGCTCCAGTTCGCGTACTTTTCGCGTTACGGAGCTTTGTGAAGCGAAGCTGATTGGTTCTCCGGCGTCTGTAAACATTCCAAACAGTCCGTAGCGGCCGCCATCTTGTCTCTCGGTAGGATCGAGAGAGAAGAGGAGGCCAAAGCGAAGGGGCAAATGACCATAAGGGGGCATAGTAGATCCTCCCTGACCCCCTAGGTTTGATGTGGAGGTTTTAAAAGGGCCCCGCGGAGCAAAAAAAAAAAAATAATAATAATCGAACGGCTGAATGGATTTGCACGAAACTTGGCAAAATTGTAGGGACTGGTAGCCCGATGTGCCTTTGCTAGGTCTCAATATATGTGCTCCAGTGGATTTTGAGAAATTAATGTTCAAAAAAAGATATATATCTGTAACAGCGCTCCGGGCAGCGCTCCACTTCGCGTACTTTTCGCGTTACGGAGCTTTGTGAAGCGAAGCTGATTGGTTCTCCGGCGTCTGTAAACATTCCAAACAGTCCGTAGCGGCCGCCATCTTGTCTCTCGGTAGGATCGAGAGACAAGAGGAGGCCAAAGCGAAGGGGCAAATGACCATAAGGGGGCATAGTAGATCCTCCCTGACCCCTTAGGTTTGATGTACCATTTTGCCAAGTTTGGTGTAATTCCGTTCAGCCATTCAGGCTGTAGACGTATCTAAATGTCCTATGGAAAATTGCATGGGGAAAACACATTTGAAAGTGTTGAAATTTAGAACCAATTAAAATGTTGCTTTGGTTTTGTATTTGTGTGTGATGAAAGTTAATTGGTTATGTATATATCTAAAATGAGAGGAAACCACAGCCATTTTGTGATACTACTGTCTGAGGTACATTTGTGAGAAATTTTTGGTGCTCAATTTCTGGTGTTTGATTTACACAGTACTAACGCTTCTCCTACTTTCAAAAAGGTGAGTTGTTAAGTTGTAAGGGGAACTATGTTGTACACTTTAAGATAATTTGAAAAATGTTTTCTGTTATTTATTTACAGTCCTTCTGTTATACTAAATACTTGATAAAGTTAGTTTTATATTATGTATTACTAAAAACGATAAATGAAAGTGATTATTTTTTTCTGCAATTTACAGCAAGAAATTTCAAAATAAAATGGATCACAATGAAGAGACCGTGGCAATTTCTTTTGAATTATCCACTACATTTATTGAAATTGACAGCACCAATAATGAAATATTCTCACAAGGAGGAGATGACTTGAATGATTTTTTTGATCAATCTCTTGACGGCGAATTTATCGAATGTTTGGAGACCATAGAGTTACAAGAATCATCATTGCAGACTTTTCATGAGGAGATTCCTGATGAGATGATTGAAGAGGAAATTCCTGATGAGGACATGTTACTAGTTCTTTCAAATTATGAAAATTCAGAAGAATAAATTTATATTTAGAAATCAAAAATTGTTTGAGACATTATTCATTTTTATTTTTAATTTATGAGGTTGTAGCGAAGTGATTGTAGTATAAAATTAGACTTATACTATAGAGTGCAACATTTTTATGTTACATAGTAAGTTTACTCATATTTACTTCCCTTCTCCCACTATATTATCTCCAATGTGTATTTGACATCTCTTCTTCATCTCCGGCCTCCTTTCTCTCACTGTCTGTCTCTGATGCATCCTATCGCTGCCATTTTGTGTAATTACAGAAGAGAGTAAAATAAAATAGTTCAGATCGTGAAAAGGGGGCAAAGTAGAGTACCCCTCACCCCCTAGGCCTTCTCAGGCGGTCCCAAAAGGATCAGTTCCTGCTTTCCTGAGAGATTATGGTATGAGTTCCATATACCACAATAACTTGCATTACAACATGCAAGATATCTATCTCCTATTACCAACTTTTGGAGATATTCGCGCTAAGCGCGAATATCTCCAAAAACTAACACCTGCCCTGAGCAGTTCTTAGCCATGTTATCCAATGGGAGGTGGATAACATGGCTAAGAGCATTAGCTCGGTAATGCATGAATATCGCTGACTTTTCAGTGATATTCATGCATTGCGGCCGTTTTTTATCGCATTTGCGATAAACCTTGATAATAGCAAGGTTTATCTGCGATAATTTCTGACGATGCTTAGCGGTAAAAAATTCGTTGCTAAGCATCGTTAGCGATAAATATCGCTTAACTTTGGTAATATGCCCCAACGTCTGTTAACGTTCGATTCGAAGGAAATCAGGAAGTGTTGAAAAACATTGTCTGCGCCATCTTGCCTTTTTTCAAATGCCACACTTTTGTCGTGCACGGCAGCCATTTTAGATGCCTTGACCAGACCCACTCTCTGCACGCTGTCGATCCTTAGCATGGCTCCCCACCCTCGCAAGCATCTCCCCCAGGCACTGGTCACCCCCGCTCTCTGTCTTATGCATGGGCAATAAACCTCCCCCATCTGCGCTGCTCTTCCCTGAGAATCACACCCTGTGCCCGCCCGACACCTCCCTTTCGCCCTATTCACTACCGCACCCTCTGACACTCCTCTTCCTCTGTGTCCGATTGTCCAGGCCGGTCCCAGGCTATCAGCTAGCCCTGCAGATGTAGTTTATGGCCCCAGCTGTAAAGAATCACCCCTCTTCAAAGGAGTTATAGTAGATCAAGGCCCACACCCGATGAGATCCGTCACACCACACGCGTTCCTACTATCTGAAAACCATCCTGTATTGTGATTGGGGAGGGGACCGAGCCTGAAGCGGAAGATTCCAGGGATGACTCTTTGTACATCAAAATTTTTACAATTATGTGTCACATTAAAAATATATAGCACTCCAACAAAGTAGTAGGAATATAAAACTTTAATAACTTATAAATATATACAACAAAACAAAAACAGTAAAAACATTTAAACATTTTTAGGGAAAAAGAAGGAACAATGGTCAGTAGCGGTCGGTTGTGCGAATAGTCCCAAGGCAGCACAACGTCCAGATTTCTGGACGGCACCCAGGTGATGTTGCCTGGGTGCCGCACTGATTTGGGTATCCGGCGTGGGGCGTCCCGGGGGGTGGGTCGTCAGTAGCGGTCTGTTGTGCGAATAGTTCCAAGGCAGCAGAACGATGGCACCAAGGTGATGTCCAGTAAGTTGCCGCCCTCCGAATAACGGCGTGAGGCGCCCCGGGGGGGGGGGGGGGGAGGCAGTCCAAAGTTCCGTTAAAAGGGCAAAGGAAAGGATCGGTGGTTTGAACCATCAGTCAAAAAGGGGAGGGGGTGCAACAATTTTTCCTACCGGGTCACACTGTGCTTTCACCGGAACTGATCCGAACTGTGGTCTGCAGGATTCTAGTCATTCAAACTGAGGCTGGCGCCAGCATGGGAGCGCCGACGTCCCGCGGCTACAGTTTCGTCACTCCACGGGCGATCATGGCAGTCATTCCCCATCGGGGGTGTCTGCGGGGGTCGGGGACTCCCGCGGCTCCTCTAGAATCTTCAAGGTCGTGGAGGACTACGGTGGTGGAGTCAACCAGTGACCGGGCCATTTCTTTATGTTGGGCCCGCTCTTGCCAGGTCGACCGCCATTTTGAGAGTTCAGTAGCTACCGGCGATCGCGGGGTCAAATGAGCGGACGGGCTCCACCCTGCCGGGCGAGACGTTGCAGCATCGCCACAGTGGAAGAACCTTTTTCCGGGCGCCTGGAGCGCTGAGGGTGCAGCTGGGAAGCCTCCACCTGGGAAGGCGGGAGAGGCCTGTTCACACCGTCTCTCCCACCCAGTGCACCCCAAGGCGTCTCGCTTGACATTTGTTATGGCCGGACCAGGCGATGAGGACGAGGGGGGGGGGGTCGGAGGCATGTGCAAGACATCCCCCCCCAGTGTTGTCGCAGCCATTATAAAAGATAGAAGAAATGTCCCGTCCGTCTTTGGGCCGGACCTCCGGTGGATGGCGGCCGGACGCCCTTGGCTCTGGCCCCATGAACGGGTTCCTTGGCTCATCCGGTGGGGCAGGCCTTGGCGTGTGGTGCCTCTCCTGGGCTTTTCGTGCAGTGGCCTCTCCACTCCCAGGCCCTCCATGGATGCTGGCCCAGACTGGGAGAGAGAGGGTCTAACCTGCAATTCTCCAGGGTTACCGCCACCGCGGCCAGATCCCGTCGGCCTCGGCCTCTGGTTGATGGTGGCCGGACTGGGAGAGAGAGGGGAGGGTCGAGGACACAGACATTCCCCCCCTTGCAACTCTCCAGGGTTGTCGTAGCAATCCCCTTGGCCGGGTCCCATTGGCCTCGGCCTTTCCTCCGGCTACACCCTACGTGATGATCTTCTGCCGACGGTTGGCAGCAGGACCCGCCTTATATGGGTTGCTTCCGGCTGGGCGTAGCCGCAAACCTGTTGCACTTTGGAAGTTTCCAGAATGGGGCGGATGTCTGCTGACTTGTATCTTTCCCAGTTTGCCGTTATTTGGCCGTGGCAGGCGGTGGGACAGACACGTTTTGGGGTAGTGAGGGGCGATGAAGCCTCGTTGCCTTGTGGCCGTTGCAATGTCACACTTGGTTTCTCTTACTGTTTTCAGGTTTCTTATTACGGGCTTACTTCTAACGTTTCTTGTTTCTAGGACAATAATAGGTTTTATCATTACGTATTGTTATCGTTTCTTTGTTTGTTATTTAATAAAAAGTTCATCAGTGGCCTACTGATTTTCGTTTTCCTATTCCTTTCTTTCCAGGTTGTTTCATGCTAAAGTTTCTGTTAACAGGATACAGTGATCACTTCGTTATTATTGCATATGTCCTTTTCACTAGGGGTGCTCTCTGGTCGGGCCAGATGACCTATCTCTAGTAAATGGTCCGGGTGAAACAGGTGCATCAATCAGTGGGGAGTAGATAGGCATGACAGATTACAACGGGGGAGAAAGGTCCGCATTACCTACCCTTTCACTACTTGCAAAGATTTTCCTACGTTTATTTGCAAACAGGGAATACCTCCAAAAAGAACCAATTCCCAAACAGTCAATGTTCGGGCAAACAATCAATCAATGAGGAACGAAATAGGCACGACGTGTTAAAGGTTTGCGTTACCTACCCTTCACTATCTGCAAAGGGAGAGAGAATATTCCTATTCTTCCCCGTTTGCAGGCAGAGAAGATCCTTAAGAGAACCAACTTCGAACAATTCAATGCTCGATTCAAACAATCAACAAGGGGTACTGTGAACACAAATGAACGCCGCTTATGTACATACACATTGCTATTTTCAACAGGTTGTTCCTAATGTTTCTATTTTAGCGAGGTCAAAAAGAGATCCCATTAGTGGCCTACTGATTTTGCTCGATTCCTTTTGTTTTTTTACACGATTTTTCGCTATCTGCAAAGACTAAACAGAGTATTGCGACTCTGTGGTTGTTTGTAAATAGAGAATGAACCAAAGAGAACCAATTCTAAAACAGTAAATGCTTGGATAACAATCAATCAAATGGAGAGAGAAGCAGGCACGACGGATTACAACGGGGGCAAAGGCCTGCGTTAACTACCCTTCACTATCTGCAAAGAGAGAGTACTCCTAATAGAAATGAGGGGGGGGGGGCAGCATTGAAAGCAGATCAGTGTGCATAAACATGAAAATGTTTTTTCTTACCACGTACTTGACAATCGACAGCTTATGATATTTGCTATTAAAAAACCATTGAAATTCACTGAAAAAACCATAGGTTATAGACCATATATAGTTAGGAATTAGCATTTACAAAACCTTGAAAATTCACTGAAAAAACCATAGGTTATAGACCATATATAGTTAGGAATTAGCATTTAAAAAACCTTATTTTACTCACACAAAACCATTGCAAATCCATATATAGTTAGTTGTACTAACTATATATCGCGCACCCGCAATCCACTGCTGATCATTTCACATATTACATCATTCATGACATGGTCAGTGACATCACTGATGACATCACTGATGACATCTCAAATGACATCACTGATGACATCACTGATGACATCTCAAATGACATCACTGATGACATCACTGATGACATCTCAAATGACACTGGCTCTTATGCACAGTTATTTATATATGTCAAGTCTCACATGTACTGTGTTTTACATATGTACTTACTTTGACATGTAGCACTGAGATATCCATTCACTCACCAATACACTGATGCACACAGTCAACCGCCCATACAGCTGTTTCCACATGCACTTTTGAACCCATACATCTAGTGAATCAACTGCTCACACATCTATGCACAGAGTCATACACCTCCCAGCCACCCACACATACACTCAGTCTCCCATACAAATACTTGGGCAACCAATCAATAACCCATATAGTTACTCATATAGCTACTGAACAACACATGCAGCAGTTTTCAGAACAACAGACATAATGATGCACAAATTAAGACAGTTTAGTCACTAACCCATGCACTCAGTGAGACACATTTAATCACTCACTCATACAGTCAGTCATGCACCTACTAAATCCTTCATCCAGACACTTATACATCCACTCAAGACATATTTTAACTTTACAGAAAAATACAGTCACTGGATGTTGTCATCAGTGATGTCATCAGTGATGTCATTTGAGATGTCATCAGTGATGTCATCAGTGATGTCACTGACCATGTCATGAATGATGTAATATGTGACATGATCAGCAGTGGATTGCGGGTGCGCGATATATAGTTAGTACAACTAACTATATATGGAATTTCAATGGTTTTGTGTGAGTAAAATAAGGTTTTTTAAATGCTAATTCCTAACTATATATGGTCTATAACCAATGGTTTTTTCAGTCAATATATATATATATATATATATATATATATATATATATATATATCATTGAATGCTAAATTCAAAATAGGTAGTGTGTTGGGTGCTTTACCAAGAAGTCTTATTATTGGCTGTTGTTTAAAAAAAGAAATGTAATACAGATATGGAAATGCTTTTCAATCTGTGGAGTAAAGCGCATATGCTCCATCTTATTTAGAAGCCGGATGTTCCTTCTAGAATGTGGTGTGACCTTATGACCTACTGGTTCCACTTGGTTGCTAGGTACACTGAGCTAAGTGTACTGGGAGGAAGGGTGCTAAAGAGACAATAACATTTTTTAAAGTAGAGGAGTGATGACACAATTTAAGTAATGGCAAACTTAATGTCCAACTCAGGACTATGCAATAAACTGTTGTGTAGTATTTACATTTCAGAAAAATTAACCTAGATGTAGGTTTGAGCACCTGTTTCTTTTTCATGATTATTCTGCGATCATCGCGAAAACCTCACAAAAACTTGTTGACAGGAACCTCGTTTTGAAAGAATCTACAAGGGTTAATAGATGCTAACCATTCACAAGTGGAAATGCAGTAATCTAAAATGAAAGACGATTTCATTTGCTGCCTTTCTCATTATGATAGAGTGGAAAGTTGAAGAGTTTGCCATGTTAGAGTTGCTTTGCATGAGAGTTGTGTACCATTCTTGTGTTTAGTACATAACTGTTTAATCCTTTAAAAAAACTACATTAGAAATGAAGATGTATATGAGATTAACTATGTCTATTACAGGGTATGTATTTAAGAGGTTAGTGGTGAATGTTTTGGGAAGTAAGAGAAACATTAATTCGTGCCTCTTTATTACATTGTGTAATTTAGTGAAAAATAACAGTCCGTGCAAAGTTGCAATGAGGAACTAAGAATGTTTAAAATGTCTAAACATGTGCAGAATAGATGCATCGGTTATTTGCGTTCTGGGAGTTGTAGTACTTTTAGTAACATTATTAAACAGTAATAGTTTAATGAGTAATAAAAGATGAGAACATGTTGTCCGCCTGTGTATGAATTAAAAAGAAGTAATACTTGTTCGGTATGTATTGAGAAGTGTTTGTCAATGTGGTTTTTAACTTATATGGCGTCAATACCTTCAACGGGGGCCTGCGGGTGACTGGAACTAACTTGCCCGGCAGTACCCATGGCAGGAAAGGTCGCTGATGTGTCGCTATCACGCCTGGATGCGCAGAAAAAGGCTGCCACACTCCCGCAGCATGGGACGAGCGCGGGCGAATCCCAGGCCAAGGGTGGGCTCGTCTGAGCCTGTCAGAGACTGGGCTGCCCCGCTCCTCTTGGTTTAGACTACTGATCATCTGGACTAATAAATCAAGCGGTCTGCCCACATAAGGTTAGTGCCCACAAGTACTGTAGGAGAGTAGGGTCTGCTTCCTATGGTTACCCCCACTTTTTGCTGGGAATCCCTGGTTTTTTCGACTTTAGTATGGCTGTGGTCCTGCTAATCAGGCCTACAGCCTAGCTGTTCTCTCTCTAAATTGATACCCTGTAATTTAGGTACATACCAGATTGGTTACTGGGTCACCCTTGTTACCCCTTGTACAGTGTACCCTTGGTACCCAGGGCATAGGTGCACCCTAGGCCTATCAGGGGCTGCAGCATGTATTGTGCCACCCCTGGTTTGCCTTCCAAACTGACACCACAAGTCTGTTCTTACAGCCTGGGTAAGGTGGTGTAATCACCCCTTACTTAGATATAGTATACCTATATCTATATACCTATATAGACACATATACACCTATAAGCCATTCCTAAGGCAGACCTCGACAATCCTGGAGGTAGAGGGCTTGGTTTTATGTGAGTGGTGTGCAGCGGATGGGATAAGAGCTTGCATTGTTTTACCAAATAATCTTGAGAATATCATTTGAAAAATCACATCAAGGTACCTGTAGGTACATATAAATCAAGACTTATAATACATAAGTTCTACTGAACTTAGCAGTTGTAGGTGGTAAGGGCTTAGCACACCCTGACTACAACTTCTAGAGAGGTTCTAATAGGTAACAAGTAGTGTGGGTAGGTGCACACACCACACCACACTAGTCATGGCTTTAAAGGCAGGAGCTAGTGCATCTCTGCCAGATGTCAGCCAAGAGCAGACATCTAAATATGACACCTTCTCTTTCCAAGAGTTAAGAGGTTGGGGTGTCATAAGAAAATTAAAGCAAGGACATAGTCCAGCCACCCAGCACCTGGTAAATCTCTTAGTGGCAGATGACTTGGAAAAAGCATCAGACCCAGAAGCACATGGTAGCAGGGAGGGGGGCCATCCTTCATCAGAAGAGGATCCTAGTGGGGGAGCCCCACTGGTCTCTCAAGATGATGAGGATGCAGGCCAGGATGCGGTTAAGGAACCTGGCCTGGAAAACACAGGACTACCTGAGGGTGGGGATGGCCCAGGAAGGCCTCCCTCTATCCCTCCACGTAGGCCTAATGGTGTACCCAGAAGGCACAGGTCTCTCTCGGGATGAGTCTGGGCATTCTGATTCATCAGTAGGGTCCTCTGCCTCAGCTCACAGGAGGAGAACATCCCCTGAGAGAAGAGAGCAGGAAGCTAGAATGAGAGAAGTCAAGCTTAGGATCAAGAGGCAAGAAGTTACCCTTGCAAAGGAGACCCTAGCTCTTGAAAGAGAGAGGAAATTGTGTGGGCTAGAGCCCACTGGTGGCAGCAACATCCCTAGTGGTAGGGATAGATCTCATGACCTTAGAAACCTAAACAAGATTGTCCCTCCTTATCAGATTGGGGATGACATCCACAAGTGGATAACTGCTTTGGAGAGGGCCTGCAAAGTACAGCAGGTACCCCAGAGTCAGTGGGCAGCAATCTTGCGGCTCTCCTTTGCAGCTCCTCACTGTTAGAGAAGAGGATGCTGACAATTACAATTCATGAAGAGTGCTCTTATAGATGGGTTTGGCCTAACCTCTTAGCAGTACAGGTTGCTGTTCAGAGACACCCAGAAGACACAGACTCAGGACTGGACAGACTTTGTAGATTGTGCTAGTAAGGCTCTGGAAGGCTGGTTACTGGGCAGTAAAGTAAGTGACTATACAGGATTGTATAACCTTATAATGAGAGAACAGATTCTTAATAATTGTCAGAACCAGTTATTGTATCAACAACTGATTGACACTGATTTGACCTCTCCACAAGAATTGGGCAAGAGGGCAGACAAATGGGTCAGAACCAGGGTGACGCAGAAGGTACAGAACCAAGGTGGTGACCAGAAGAAGCAAGACCAAAAGGGTGGGGAGAAAGCAAAAGATCAGAAGTCTTCTCAAGGTCCCCAAAAAGCTTCTAATGGTGGGGGTTCCCAACAATCCAAAAAGAAAGAAGGTCCAAAGAAACCCAGGTGCAAGATTTGTAAAGTTAATTTTCACTGGACCAGTGATTGCACCAAGAAGGAGACAGCTCCAATCACCATTGCCCCTAAGGCAACTGTTACCCCCTAGTTCAGCTCCAAGTGGTGGTTCTCAACAGAAGGGTGTAGTAGGGTTAACCCTGGGAACTGAGATGGACTCTGGCCTAGTCAGAGTACCAATTCAAGCTGTTTTGATCTGTGATGGAGGCATGGATATGTCCTTTCCTATGAGTCCCATTAACTTGAGCAAGTACAGACAAACTCCTTTAGTCAATGAGAAAGAGGTTCAGGCCTACAGGGACACAGGGGCTAGTGTTACCATGGTGAAACACAACTTTGTGGACCCTGGACAGATCATACTAGGTGAAACATACCTAGTGACCAATGCTAGCAATGTCACTACCACACACAGTATGGCAGTTGTTAATTTCTCCTGGGGAGGGGTAACTGGCCTTAAGAAGGTTTTGTTAGCTCAGACCTCCCTGTAGAATGTTTGCTTGGCAATGACCTAGAGACTTCAGCCTGGTCTGAAGTGGAGTTTAGGACACATGCAGAAATGTTGGGCATCTCAGCACGTTCTTGCTGTAACTAGGTCACAGGTCAAAAATTGCAACACTGAACAGGCACTGGATTCTGGAATAATGGACCAGTTGCCTACCAGGAAAAGGAGCAGTTAGGGTTAAGGCAGTGCCTTCCCCCTGCCTCAGGATGAGGATCAGCCTTTTGAGGGATTTGATTGTGAGCCTGGAGAAGGAACTTCACATAAGAGCTTGAGCCTGATCAGGTTGAGTTTCTTGGGACAGGGGGACCTTCCAGGGCAGATCTGAGGTAGAAGCAGTTGGAATGCCCTTCTCTTGAACCCCTCAGACAGCAAGCTGCTGCTGAGGCTGCAGGGAATGCTAGTGGAACCCATAAAGCTTATTGGGAAGAAGGGTTCATGTATTCAGAGGCTAGAGACCCCAAGTCTGGTGCTTCCAGGAGGTTGGTTATACCTTTGGCATTCAGGGGCTTCCTTTTGACACTAGCCCATGACATTCCCTTAGCAGGACATCTTGGCCAGAACAAAACTTGGGACAGGCTTGTCCCTCACTTTCACTGGCCTCACATGTCAGAAGACACCAAGAAGTGTTGTCGCTCCTGTGTGACCTGCCAAGCCAGTGGTAAAGCAGGTGACACAACAAAGCCCCCCTTATACCACTACCTGTGGTAGAGTTCCCTTTGAAAGAGTTGGGATTGGCATTGTTGGACCAATGGATCCCCAAACAGCCTCTGGGCACAGGTTTATTCTGGTGGTAGTGGATCATGCCACCAGATACCCAGAAGCCATACCACTTAGGACCACTACAGCACCTGTGGTGGCAAGAGCCCTCTTGGGAGTTTTCTCAAGATTGGGTTTCCCTAAGGAGGTTGTATCAGACAGAGATGCAAACTTCATGTCTAGTTACCTGACAGCAATGTGGAAGGAGTGTGGAGTGAACTATAAGTTCACCACATCCTATCACCCAAAATGCAATGGTCTAGTTGAAAGATTCAACAAGACCTTAAAGGGCATGATTAAGGGTTTCCCTGAAAAGCTCAGGCGGAGATGGGCTATCCTACTGCCCTGCCTTGTATTTGCCTACAGAGAGGTCCCACAGAAGGGGGTTGGCTACAGCCCTTTTGAGCTTTTGTTTGGGCATCCTGTAAGAGGACCCCTTTGTCTGGTGAAGGAAGGATGGGAGTTCTCTCAAACTTCCCAAACAAGACATTGTGGACTATGAACTTGGTCTCCGCTCCAGGATGGTAGAGTACATGAAAAAGGCATCCAAAAACCTTGAGGCTAGTCAGGAATTGCAAAAGGCCTGGCATGACCAAAAGGCTGTACTGACTGTTTACCAGCCAGGACAGAAAGTGTGGGTGTTGGAGCCTGTGGCCCCAGCAGCTCTCCAAGACAAGTGCAGTAGACCCCACGCTTTGTTGAACAGAAGGGAGAAGTCACCTATCTGGTTGACCTTGGAACTCCCACGAGCCCCCAGATGGTGCTTCATGTCAACAGACTGAAACCATATGTTGACAGGGCAGACATGGGCCTGCTCATGGCTACTGATGTAGGACAGGAGGAAGAGAGTGACCCTCTCCCAGTCCTGCTCTCTCAGAACCCTGACGATGGGTCAGTTGATGGTGTAGCCTTGGCAGGCAGCCTCACTGATCAGCAGCAGAGTGACTGTAGACAAGTTCTGCAGGCCTACAGACATATGTTTTCACTGACTCCAAGTCAGACTACCTGGTGCACTCATGAAGTGGACACTGGGGACAGTCTACCTGTTAAAAGTAAGATTTACAGGCAACCTGATCAGGTCAGGGACTGAATCAGGACAGAAATCCTGAAGATGTTGGAATTGGGAGTCATTGAACCCTCAGAGAGCCTTTGGGCCAGTCCAGTAGTCGTTGTGCCTAAACCCCACATCCAAGATGGTAAGAGAGAGATGAGGTTGTTTTGTGGATTACAGAGGTCTCAATGCTGTCACTATGACAGATGCCCATCCAATACCCAAGGCAGATGAGCTCATAGACCGGTTGGCATCTGCCAAATTTCTGAGCACATTTGACCTGACAGCTGGCTACTGGCAGATCAGACTAGCTGATGATGCAAAGCCAAAGACGGCATTTTCAACCCCTGGTGGACATTATCAATGTGTGGTAATACCCTTTGGTCTGAAAAATGCACCTGCCACATTTCAAAGGTTGGTGAACCAAGTCCTCTCAGGCCTGGATGACTACTGTGCAGCTTATCTAGATGATATTGCTGTCTTTAGCTCCACCTGGGGAGATCACCTGATCCACCGGAAAAATGTTTTGGAGGCCCTGCAAAAGGCAGGCCTAACTATCAAGGCTACCAAGTGCCAGATAGGGCAGAGTCAGGTTGTATACCTGGGCCACCTTGTAGGTGGAGGCCAGGTTCAACCATTGCAGAGCAAAATCCAGACCATAATGGACTCGACTGCTCCAACCACCCAGACTCAGGTCATAGCTTTCTTAGGCCTGACTGGGTATTACAGGAAATTTGCTAAGGGGTATGGCTCTATTGTGACACCCCTTAATAACTTAACTTCCAAGAAAATGTCTAAGGAAGTTCAGTGGACAGTCAACTGTCAAAAGGCATTTGATGACCGGAAGCAGGCCATGTGCACTGCACCAATTCTGCAAAGTCCAGACTACTCCAAAGAATTCATTGTTCAAACAGATGCTCCTGAGTTGGGGGTAGGGGCTGTGTTATCACAATTGAATAAAGATGGTCAAGACCAGCCAGTAGCTTTTATAAGCAGAAGGCTGACCCCTAGAGAGAAACGTTGGTCAGCTATTGAGAGGGAGGCCTTTGCTGTGGTTTGGGCACTGAAGAAGCTGAGGCCATACTTGTTTGGTACTTACTTCAAAGTTCAGACAGACCATAAGCCCCTCTAGTGGCTAAAACAGCCGAAGGGTGAAAATCCCAAACTGCTCAGGTGCTCCATTTCCCTACAGGGAATGTACTTTACAGTGGAACATAGACCTGGGAGTAACCATGCAAATGCAGATGGACTCTCCAGATATTTCCACTTAGAACATGAAGATTCAACTGGTCAAGGTTAATTTAATGTCCCTGCGTTTGGGGGGGGGGGGGTTGTGTAGGAGAGTAGGGTCTGCTTTCTATGGTTACCCCCACTTTTTGCTGTGATTCTCTGGTTTTCGACTTTAGTCTGGCTGTGGCCCTGCTAATCAGGCACACAGCCTAGCTGTTCTCTCTCTAAATTGATACCATGTACCATAGGTACATACCATATTGGTTACTGGGTCACCTTTGTGAGCCCCTGTATAGTGTACCCTAGGTACCCAGGGCATAGGTGCACCCTAGGCCTACCAGGGGCTGCAGCATGTATTGTGCATCCCCTGGTTTGCCTTCCAAACTGACGCCACAGGTCTGTTCACACAGCCTGGGTAAGGTGGTGTAATCACCCCTTACTTAGATACAGTATACCTATATCTAGATACATATATAGATACATATACACCTATAAGTCACTCCTATGGCACACCTCCACAATCCTGGAGGTAGAGTGCTTGGTTTTATGTGAGTGGGTGCCCTAGCATGAGCTGAGCCTCTCTGCAGCTTTCGGAACCATCTCCTTATAGCTCTTCTATGATATGGCCATACTATATACTCTTAAGTGCATTATAATCCTAGCGGTTAATGCTAACTTTGGTGTGGATTTATCAAAACATGTGATGTAAGGTGACAAACACTTTGGAATACTACTCCCCCCCGCCAGTCCTGGCAGCGGGGGTAGCATTCCACCCTTCTAGAGGGAGAAGACATGTAGTTACTGGTAAACCTGGTTAAATTTAAACAGATCCTCAGCATCACAAAATGAATGCTGCTGCCACATACACGAGTCTGCCCTCCTGCTGCTGGATGAAACTCCGGCAGGGGAGGCCTGGGCAATAGGTTTCCTGTCCAAGGAGGTGCTTGCACCTCCCCAGACAGGCCTTTGTGTATTGGGGCAGGGAGGGCTGCATTCAGTGAATGCTTTCCAGACACTGCCTCGGGCACACTAGGTGCTCCATGCATTTCCCAGTTCAAACCGGTTGCTGGGGCACTCTGCCCCAGCTCTGGCGTGAAACTGGACAAAGAGAAAGGGGTATAATCACCCCCTTCGCAAGTCCACCCATAGGAGGGACCTTAAATGTAGTCCAGCCCCTAAACTTAGCACAAGTATAGGATCCCAATCCCTAGGACTTTAGATTACCCTGGACGAAACTCTGAAACATAAATCCTGGACCTTGTGGTCAAGGAGTGACCACCCTGTTCAAACAGGCACCAACAGCATTGTTGCCGGTCTGCATTTTCGAGGCTCCTGCCGGATCCCAAAGAATCTGCGACACAGGACACGGACTTCCAGACATCTCTGACCCGACCTTCGCTCACAGCAAAGCGGAGACCTGTGGCGGACACGAGAGGCGTGGGACCGGAACGCCTGGACATCCTGCATTTTGCTAACTGCATCGACTCCCGAGGTATCTCACAGTTGTGCATTGGGGTACTTGAAGCCCCAGCCCCAAGTACCATTTGCACCGAAGCTCAGGTACCCACACTCCACGAGTGTCCCGTGGACCCCGCTTTTACATTTCAGCTCGACGCGTCTTTGCGGTTCCTTGCTCATTGGCTAGTGAGCCCCCGAAGACTTGCTTTTAAATCTAACTTACTTTTCTGGTTGCTCCAGGCTTGCTCCAACTTTCCTACAAAGGATGCGAAAAACCCTGTTCGGTCTTAAAAAACGCCTCAGGGGCCGATGTCAAACCAAAAGGGCCGTAAAAAGCCGGGGACACTGAAGATTCTAACTACAGCTGGGGGTGGTTGCCAGCAATCCTGTCATCAAAACACTCAATTTGACCGCCAGCGGGTGAGACACCTGCAGAAACACACAATTCCTTTAGAATACCCCTCTCAGCGGCGGACAAACAGCACAAAGGAGATAACAAGCAGGGACGGCCTCAAATTCTCACTATGTTCATGGAATATTAGTGGACTTCATCACAAAATTTCAAATGATGATACCATGGCTTTCCTGTGCGAACATGTAGCTATCGCCCTACAGGAAACTTGGGCGACAGAGGGCTGTCCCATAGAAGGATATATTGAGTTTTGGAAACCAGCACTCAGGGACAGCCGCTTCGGCCACCCTAAAGGCGGATTGTCCACATACATCTCAAACAACCTAAAGGGAGCTCTCAACCAAATTCACTTCAAAGAAGATTGGCTACTTGGGGTCAAAATTAACCCTCGGAGGATGCAGCGTCCAATTCTCCTTGTCAATGTGTATATTAATCCCAGCAGCCATACAATAAAAGATCACCTGGTGCGATTGTGTGAAATCATGAACGACATCGCTACTGAATATCCTAATTCGGACCGCTTCATTACGGGGGATTTCAACACAAATTTGTTTCAGGGGAATGCTGCTGACATGGAAGGCCCGGACCTGACTAACATCTTTGAGGCTATGACTCAATTTAAAACTCTGATGCAAGCCCCAAATATTTTAGGTGAGCTCTCTGTGATGAGATTCTATAATGCAGGCTACCTGGTAGTGAACGGAAGGACAACAAGCGATTCACCTCCAAACTGGACCTGGTCGAATGGAACAAAAAAGTCTTACTTAGACTTCACTATCTGTAATTCAGAATTACTGTTCAAGCTGAACACTTTCTGCATCCACCCACGGTCTGAAAGCGACCACAGGCCCCAGGTTATCACTCTCACCACAAATCCGGATTTACACAAAGTGGCTCCAATAACATACAAGGGAATCCATACTGAAAACCTCAAGTGCCGGAAATGGAATGAATCTAACAGTCAGAGTGTTTTAAAAGCAAGCAAGGACTTCATAACAGGCAGTCTTGATAAAGATGCCAACCCGATATGGAAATGGTCGCAGCTGTGTCTCCACCTAATCAACTCATATCCAGCGACTGCGCAGAGATCAAACCGCTCATCACAGGTAGGGGCCGCAACCTCCGCTGTCATAAAACCACTAAAGAGAGCAAGGAACATCGCATTGAGGCTGGTTTCAAAATTCCCGGGGAACAGTTCCTACCTTGCCACATATTATCATGCCCAAAAAGCATTCAGGAGGGCAGTCTCCCAAGAGAAACAGGCTCAGGAAAACCAGTACTGGGTAAAACTGGTATGGGAAAGCAAGCAAAAAAACTCAAGGTAATTCTGGTCCCTTGTCAACCGCTCCCACCTGAACCTAACAAACTCTGGCCCTGCAAATATCCAGGAAGCTGAATGGGTAACATATTTAGCAGATCACTTTCAGGTACAAGACAATCATGACTGCACTAAACCGCCCAGGGCTCCTATTATTGCAGATGATGTATCACTGATTGCCACCTTGGACATAAACCGGGGACTTACCCCTGTACATGCACTAACCGAGGAACGAGTTGCTCAAGCAGTGATAAAAGGGAGACAAGATGGAGCACCAGGCCCGAATGGCCTACCACAAAGGTTATTCAAATCGGACGTCCCGTTTTGGTCCAGGGTGTTACTAAATCTTTTTAACCACACTCTGAGAACACTGACTATCCCGGATTCATGGCCGGGTGCAATAATTCATCCCATCCACAAAACTGGATCACGATCAAAGCCTAATACCTACAGACTAATCGCCCTATTGGACATAGAGGCAAAACATTTTGCAGGACTCATTTTGGAGGACCTAAGGCAATGGGTAAAGGACCATGCTCTGATTCCCTTGAACCAAACAGGGTTTGTTCCCAATTCAGGAACTACAACAAATGTACTGGCAATTTCTACTATAATCGACAAAGCTCTATTAACACGCAGGATGGTCTTTTGCTGCTTTGTCGATTTCAAAGCAGCGTTCGATAGAGTGCCTAGGGCGGCTCTCTGGAAAAAACTAACTCAGTGGGGTATTCCAAACAAAATACTGAACCCAATTATTCAACTCTACTCTGATACATGGGTTCGAGTGAAGTTAGGGTCCGGCTCGCATCTCTCGCGAAAAATCATGACCTCGCGCGGTGTTAAGCAGGGATGCGTGCTGGCCCCTCTTCTCTTTAACCTATTCATAGCCGACTTGTCAAGTACTCTAGACAGGGTAAATAGTCATCCACCCAAAATAGGAGGTGCAGCACTATGTAATCTTTTATTCGCCGACGACCTGGTCCTGTTTAGCTTTACTAGAGTAGGGTTACAAAGGCTCCTGGTTGCATTATCGCAATATACGACTGACAACCAACTAGAAATTAACATGGAGAAAACCCAGATAGTCCCATTTGGCAAGAAACACTACAGTGGCGGTGGTTGGTCAATCAACAAAATAAATCTCTCGATTGGCCAATCATACAAATATTTAGGTGTTCACTTGGACACAAGGGGCAGCTTTTCAAAGCAAAGCAGCGTGATTGCAGCTAAAACTACGGCCCTAGTGGTATCCTTGGCCAAGCTATCAAAGAAGCTTTCAGGTGGCAATAATAAGGGGGCAAAGAACCTTTGCCCCCTTATTAGAAGTTCTTAGAGCAAAAATTGGGCCAACACTTTCTTATGGCATAGAGATCTTTAAAGGCAAAATGAACACTGCCCTAAACAAATACACAACAAAAATCTACAGAAAGGTACTTCATCTGCCGAGTACTGCCTCTTCGGCCCAGATCAGATTAGAGCTGGGTTTAACCAACTATGAAGCCTCTAATGTTGGTACTTACCTTAAGCTCTGTCATAAATTAAGGCAGGCCGAACCAGGTACACTCGAATTCCTAATCTGGAAAGAAATTAGTGAAACTAACCCAGGGGGATCATTTGGGCGCCTTCTGAATGATTACATTCATCAAATGTCAGCTGCCGACCTTTGGGCTCTTAACCCCAGTCAGTCGGTTTTTAAAAAATATAATAAAAAAAAAAGTGTAAAACTGAAATCTCTGGCTTTAGACGAAGCTATAGTCACGAAAATTCTTGGGCAGTAGTCAACTCTTACAAACGACTGACCCCTGCTGCCTACCTCTCCACGACATTTTCACTCTACCTAAAGCGCTGCCTGATTGCTCTAAGAATGGGAGATTGGCACTTCCTCCAAAATCTACCCACCTGGCGTCGCAAGAAGGAGGACACAACATGCAGAGGATGCGGGTTAGCTACAGAAACAATCTTGCATGTGCTCTGTATCTGTCCCTCATTTAACTCCCAATGCAGATGTCTGCTTAAGCCAGAATGGAACAAGCTGGGAGGTCGGACCTATAGGCATGCCACTATTGCTGCCCTGTCTTCAGATAACACTGTTTTAAACATACATTTATCCACATTTATTCAGCATGCTTATCAGAACCTAGACAAAATGGACAAAGCTGAGGCCATACTGCTCACTGAGAAGACTGATCATGTATTTTAATAGAACTTGTAAAGACCGGGAGGGCTAATTTACAAACTGACATGATTTAACTAGCATGCCCATGTTCATATTTTATTTTTCTACTGTTTTATTATTTTTATTCATAAATCTGTAGACAGTGTGATTCGTGCAATCTTTTAAAGATATGTTTTTATAGCTAAATAAAGAATTATTACTATTCCCTACAAAGGAGAAGCGCCACAGAACTTGCTGGTCTGCACCGAAGCCAATCTCAACATCCTGCGTGGATTGCGTTTGCCAAGGCTTGTTGAGTAAAATCCGGATACCGACACTGTCATCAACTAAATGCTTCGTTGGACAGCTCGAATCCAGCTCCTGGTTGTCGTCGACGCCTCCTGGACCTCGTGGCTGAAGAGACAAACTTCACCTTTTTACCTGAAATCACCTGACATTGACTCGCAGCTTTCCATCGCCATCCTGGTCACTGACAAGTGACCCAGACTCTGTCCCTTCTGCTTTCAGGTTCTTCAGATCTTCGATCCACCCTTGGATCCACCCGGACACTTTTCCTCTGGTCGCCTGCAGCACTTCTTTGCAGCTCTCCATTGAAATTGACGATGAAACCCAACATCAAAAGACACCTATGTACCAGTCTGCCGTGCGTGAGGTAACACGAGTACTCTGGTAGTCTCGAGGGTAGTGGCCCTCCTAGTGTCTAAGCCTAAAAGGATTCCATCGTAGTCCATCCGGAAGTATCCTTAAATTGTAAAATTGTAACTTGTTAGTTTCCCGTAGAAAGTCAATGGTAACACGCGGCTGTGTTTAGACACTGCACGCGTCTCCCGTGGGCCTCCTACTTCCTAACCCTTGGTTGTTCCTAGAAGCCCCAGCGATTCCCTGGGCCCAAGGCCTGCTTTCTATCTCAGACGTGGTTCTTATACCACTATTTTAGTATATGGTTTGTGAGGCCCCTATGGCAAAACGTATACTGTGCAACTTATCGTATGCTAATTGAGTAACTTGTATTGTACTTTTACCTCTGACCGCATAAAGAGTGCACAGGGGTTGTGTTTAGAATAACTACATATATATTTGATATATACCTTGTGTGGTGTCCTTTCATTTGGTACTCAAGGGATTTTAATTGGTAAAACAACTTGCTTAATGCGCCCTCTGAAGTCTTAGCCTGATGACTGCTGGTCCATGCTACCACTAGGATAGCTTTCTATTAGGTTGACTTTACAACCACCATCAATAAGGGTCGATGAGACTGGTGCAAGGTGCCCACTAGAACTAGTGGACATCATATGCCAGGCTAACTTCTCATATTCGCCCTTACCGCGAACTATGGACCCAGCATCAGAACCACCAAGGATTCTTACTACCAATACCCCTCCGGAGAGTGTCGGAAAAAAGAAAGGGGGGGACATATAAACCTACTACAAGCCTGGGCATTAAGTGAAAAAAACAATGCACAATGAAATGGCCAGAGACTTGGGAGCAACTGGTTCTGGGGAGCCACCACAGGTTATCCCTGAGCAACCACTTTGGGTGACAAACCTGGTGATGGGCCTTAAAGCGCACGTTAGAACCATTGTAAAGGACAAACTTAGTATACCAATTAATCGGATTGACAAATTATCATTGGTCAATCATTTGGCGGGTGAGGCAGAGATGTGATGTGATGTGAGAAGGAACTTATATAGCGCGCTACCACTCCAAGGAGTATCTTGGCGCTTGGATTCCAGAAAGACAGCAAGTAGTAGATGAAAAGAGACTACCTGTCTAAGAAGCATCTCATATAATTCCCATACATTCGGAGTTTGGCAGGGCGTAGATCCATGTTTTTAAAAACGTTCTGAATTTTAGTTCAGTGGTAGCTTGACGCAGGAAAGAGGGAAGTCTGTTCCATGCTTTCGCGCCAATGACTGCAATGGATTTTCCTCCTCTGGTTGACAATTTGAATCTGGGGACATGGAGTAGGTTAGCTGTAGAGGACCTGAGTGATCTTGACGGGTGGTATTGATTGAAGTATTTGCGCAGGTACAGTGGGCCATGATGGTGAAAGGCTCTGTAGGTAATGGTCAGGACTTTAAAGAGTATGCGCTTATGAATTGGGAGCCAATGTAATGCATCCAAAGCTGCAGAGGCTGAAGATTTCCTGGGCAGCCTCAGGACCAGTCTGGCAGCTGCATGCTGGACCATTTGGAGTTTATGCAGGGCTAATTTGTTAAGTCCTGCATAAAGGCTGTTACAATAGTCCAGCCTTGATGTTATAAGGGCCACAGCTACCGTACGTCTGGCACTCAGAGGAAGAAGATCGAACAATTTCCTCAGGCTTCTAATGATGCCAAAACATGTCCCTGCTACTTCTTTGGCTTGTTGGTTAAAAGTCAGAGTGTTATCAAACTTTATGCCTAGGTTTCGAGCCGCATTGATGGTGTTAGGGGGGGCTTCTGCCTTTTCAGGCCAACAAACTTGTGGTGAAAAGGAATTATTGGGTCCAAAAGGAATGATTTTGGTTTTAGATGAGTTGCACTTCAGATGGTTGTGTGACATCTATTTGAAGGTTGCTGACAGACATTCTTTCAATGTTTGTTCTGCATTAGATTGATTCTTGTCAAAGGTCAGAACAAGCTGAGTGTCGTCAGCGTAGGCGACAGTACTGATGTTATAGGAGGAGATTAGGTCTAGTATGGGAACCATATAAAGGTTGAATAGGGTGGGGCTTAAGCTAGAGCCCTGCGGGACCCCTGTTTTGATGATTTTTTATTCTGAGGAAAATTCGCCCAGCCTTACAATCTGGTGCCTATGTGCTAAATAGTTTTTAAACCATTCGAACATGGTTCCTGCTATGCCAGCATTGGAAAGGCGATGTAAAAGGATAGCATGGGATACCGTGTCGAATGCTGCAGAGAGATCTAATAGGATCAGGACGGCCAGTTTGCCCTGATCCAATGCTGCACGGATGGTTTCAGTAGAGGACAAAAGTGCAGATTCAGTTGAATGGTGGGTCCTCAAACCTGCTTGACAAGGATGTAGAATGTCATTTTCTTCTAGAAATGCCATTAGTTGTTTATTGGCGAGAGATTCTGCAATCTTGCAGATGGCGGGAAGAAGTGAAATGGGACGTAGGTTGGAGAGGATGGAAGGGTCTTGTGATACTTTTTTCTGTAGTGGTTTCACTATCGCTGTCCTCCATTGAGGAGGAATTTCTCCCGATTGAAAAGACGAGTTGATGATGGCATTGATATGGGGGTTAGCCTCCTGTATTATGGATTTAAGGAGTGAGGGGGGGCAGGGGTCAGAAGGGGATCCTGATTTCAGGGTAAATATTCCCTGTAAAGAGTCGTCAAGGCTAATGTGGCTAAATTTTTCCCATCTAGGTTGATGAGTCTTGAGAACAAAATCACTGGTGGGTTCTGTTATTACGAATTGAGGGAAGTCTTTGGTAAGCATTTCTATTTTTTGGGTGAAGTAAGAGGCTATGTCATTGCATAAGATCTGCGAAGGAGGAATCTCTTGAGTTGCAGTGTTCGTTTTAGTGAAGCTATTGACAATTTTAAAAATTTCTTTTTGTTTGTTATTTGCTGCTTCAATACGGGAGGTGAAATAGTTAGTCTTTGCCACTTTGATGGAAGAGTGATATGATTTCCTAGCTTTCTTATATATCACTTTAGCATCATTGTCATAATTCCGTCGCCATTTATGCTCAAGAAGTTTAATTTCTGCTAGTTGTTTTTTAAGGGTGTCTAAGAACCAGGGAGCAGAGATTTTCCTCTTTCCTGTGGTCTCTCTATTTCTTTCTGGATTTCTGATTTTGTTTCCGATATCTGTCATCCATCTCACAATTTTTTTTTATTTTTTTATTTTTTTTTGGGTTAAAAACTTTTATTGAGCAATCAAATAAAAATCACAGAGATGGGCCTACAACCACACGGGCTGGCCGCTAATGGCAACGCACAACATAAGAAGCAAACGATTACTTCCGAGGCCAGGCACAAATCAGATACCAAATATTGCTCAAAACATAGGACAGGACATAACAATTTTCTGTAATAAACATAAAAAACTACAAACTCTAAACAAGGCGAATGCACATTAATCAAGGTCAGCCCAGAAGGCGGAGGGGAAAGCCACTAATCAGGAAGACGAAACCACAATCAGTGGGACTCGGCAAAGCCGGGGGGGGGGGGACAGCGGGGAGGACAGGAAAATCCTAGAACAGCATGAAAAATTTCGGGAACGCCAGCCTAGGGAGATAGGGTAACATCGGGAGTGTCAACCAAGGGAGGGGTACAAATGTCTCCACAATATTCGTTCCACTGACCCCAAATCTTCGTCCACGCCCTGGGTCTGCCCCTAGCTACATAGACGGTCTTCTCTCGGAACATGGACCAGTCCATGTTATCCTCCCACACCGAGACGTCGGGAGGTCTGGACGCGCCCCAGAGCTACGCAATGTCTCGCTTCGCGACCATGTATCCCAAGGTCGCCCATCTGGTCTGGGCCACAGAATAGTCGGTGGGTTCCCACACATTCAACAGGCATCGTCGGGCCTCAGGCCGGAGGGTAATGCCAGTCACAACAGTCATCACCGCAAGCACATCCATCCAGTAGGCCGCTACCACCGGGCACTCCCAAAGAATATGCAGAAATGTAGCACTCATCCCACAACCACGTTTGCATAAGCCATCCGGGGAAAAACCCATTACTACCAGACGCGGACCAGTTACATACACCCGGTGGAGGATCTTAAGTTGAACCAAACGAAGACGGGCGGGGATGGCGACCTCTTTCGGAGAAGAGAGTGCCGACTGCCAGTCCTCGTCATCCAAGTCCAACCCGTCACCGACCCAAACCTCCCTAAGTCGGAGCAGTAAATCAGCGCGATTATTAATCAGTTTCTTATAAATCAGGGAGATAGTGCTATCGGGCAGGTGTCCATCCAGTATGCGATCCTCAAGGGGGGAGGACTCGGGTAGGGTCACATCAGGAGTCAGTACTGAGGCCAGAGCATGCCGGACCAGCAGATATCGAAAAAACTCTCTATCACTCAAGTCATATTCGGCCTTAAGGGCCTGGAAAGACTTCACTCTACCCTTCACACAGACATCACCCACTTTACATATCCCAGCGGTCAAAGCCCTTAGTAGACCAGAGACATCCCAAACGTTCGGAAGCATAAAGCGGAGTCGCCATTGTCAGTCGGTTCTCCCATCCCAAACTCACATTCGCGGCACGCCACACATTGACTGCTATCCTGGACGGGCCCGTAAGATGGCGCCCAGCCGATCTGGAATAAAGCGCTCTATTAAAATCCCCTCCCGGCAGCTGGAGTCTATCCATCTCAAAGGCCGGATCTCGACCCGGGGAATACATTGCGTGGTTAATGGCAGACAGCTGGGTAGCCCAATAATATCTCTTGATATCGGGGAGCGCCATGCCCCCGTCGTACCAAGGGATAGTAAGTTTCGCAAGGGCGATACGTGGACGCCCGTCCCAGATCAGTTGCCTTTGAAGACTCTCGATCTCTCGGAAATAGGTAGCGGGAACGTCGTCAAAAGAATTTTGAAGTGCGTATAGGAATCCTGGCAAAGACATCATTTTAAAAAGGGCAGCCCTGCCCAGAGGAGACAGGGGTAGTTTACGCCAGCGGGCCACATCCAGTCGCAGTCCAAGAAGCGGGGGGAGGAGATTACGCTCGAACCGAAGTGAAGAGTCCAACGTAATAAAGATCCCCAAATACTTGAAGCCAGACTGGACAACCTGGATAGGAAATCTGTCCGGTAATGGGGGCAAAACACCAGAGAGAACATACACACAGGACTTAGCCCAATTAATCACCAGACCTGAGTTAGCACCAAACGAAGTAAGAACGTCAAATAAGACATTTAAAGATTTACGCGGGGAAGTAAGATACAGAAGAATGTCATCCGCGTAAAGCGAGACGCGGTCTTCAAAATCCGGGGACCAACGGATCCCTTTGAGTGAAGGTTCCCATCGAAGCCACGCAGCTAACGGTTCCAGGGCAAGCGCGAAAAGCAACGGAGACAAGGGGCATCCCTGATCAATCCCTCTACCCAGGCAGAAGGGGACAGACACCCGACCGTTTACCACCACCTGCGCCAAGGGTTCGGCGTATAACAATTTCACCCAACCAAGAAAATCAGGTCCGAAACCAAATTTCTCAAGAGCTGCCCAAAGATAGGGCCACTCTACCGTATCAAAGGCCATCGAGGCGTCTAGCGAAGCCAAAATGGCCGGCTCCGTCAGAAGCCCCGCCCTCGCAACAGCTCCGTGGAGACGACGTAGGTTAAGAGCCGTGTTGCGATGCGGGATAAATCCGGATTGATCCGGATGAACCAAGCCACCAATGACCGTCAAGAGGCGGGTAGCCAGAAGCTTAGCCAGAACCTTGGGTTCAACATTCAACAGGGAAATGGGCCTATAAGACGAACAAAGGTCCCGAGGTTTACCTTCTTTGGGAATAACAACAATCGTAGCCAGACGCTGATCATATGGGAGAATACCCCGCTCCCGGGATTCCAAAAACATGGTGCGAAGATAGGGCGCCACCTTATCAGGGCGTAGCTTGTACAATTCAATTGGCAATCCATTCGGGCCCAAAGCTTTGCCCGAACGGAGTGAGCGAATGGCCGTCGCTATCTCGTCCGTAGTGAAAGGGGACTCCAAAGAGACTCGGTCTAAATCGGAAACACTGGGCAGAGCTATATCACGCAACAAAAGGCGAGAGTCATCAACATCCCGTTCAGACACAGGGGAATAAACCACACGAAAATAGTCCGCAACACATTCAACTATTCCAACCGGGTCGGTCACTCTCACACCATTCAAAGTCTGAATCACAGGCACCACACGACTCGCCCTCTCCTTCTTATCCAACCATGCCAGCAATTTACCCGCTTTGTCCCCCACATCATACAAACGACCCTGTTGCTCCCGAAACATCAGTTTAGCCGCATCTGTAACCAAAGACCTATATGCAAATTGTTTCAGACCCAGGGCGTGGAGTTTACCAGGTGTAACATCCGACTCCAGGTCAGCCTCTATCTCAGCGATCTCCCTCTCAAGGTCCACCACCTCTCGATTCCTCGCCCTTTTAGATTCAGCAATAAGGGAAAGAGCCTGCCCGCGAATCACTGTCTAAAAGGCCTCCCACAGGGATATCGCAGAGGAGACGGACCCCACGTTGTCTAGAAAATAGTTGTCCAAAGACTTAATCAAGAGATCACGGGTCTCGGGGGAGGTGAGGTACCATGGGTTAATAGGAGCCACCCGGCCCGCCGCCCCCACCCCCACCTCAAAACAAAGCCAGAGCGGTGAATGATCAGAGATGCCCCGGGGGAGGTGTCTAATCTCGCGAACCGCCGGCGACTGCGCCGCAGGCATCAGGAAATAATCCAGTCTAGACAAACTCCCATGGGCCCCAGAATGGAAAGTGTATTGAAGCTGAGTAGAATGCATAAGCCTCCAGCAATCCACCAAGCCAAACGTATCCAGAAACCCACCCAGCCACTGTTGGGCCGAAGGAGTGTCCCTAGGGGGGTGACGATCGCGTAGACCGGAGAACACAGAATTAAAGCCCCCAGCTATGAAAAGAATACTATCAGGGAGGTTCAACAACACCCGTCCCAAATCGGAAAAGGTAGAGGTCTGTAGACCGGGGGGCACATAAACGGCAAACAAGGAAAGGGTCCGACCCTCATAGCGTCCCACGAGGACGGCGTAACGCCCCCGATCATCAAGGATCACATCATCAATAGCCAGGGGGAGGGAAGCCCGAACAAGGATACCCACCCCCCTGGAACCCGTGGTAAACCCCGAATGTGCGGCGAGGCGATAGCCCCACCTATTCATTGCACGACATGTATTGCCCACCAAATGAGTCTCCTGTAGAAAAACAATATCCGGAGACAAACGTCGTAGACATCGCAACACCACACCCCGCTTAATGCGATCCCCCAGACCATTGACATTCCACGAAATAAACCTCAACCCGCTACCCCCCATCCCACACAGCGACGCCGAAACCCCCCCCCCCAATGAGCATGACATCAAAAACATCATTAGCAGGATAGAATCGCCTTGATAAAACAAAACACAAACATCAAACTTCCCATCCACCCACCCCCCAACAATCAAGAAAACACCCCCCACCCTGAACCCCTGCAAGAAGCTAAAAAGCCACCCCAACATGCAGTGTGCCTGTCGCCCAAGAACCCCCATTCTACAAAAAGACCCCGGAGGAGGAAAGGCCCTGGCCCACCCGCCACCCCGATCAAGACAAATAACGAAGAGAACACACAGACAGTAGAGGTACTTAGGCATAAAATCCCAGAAGAAGTTACTCTACACGAAGACCCGGGCATAGACAAGTAGTTCAGCTCTCTACACCACCCTCAGCACCACCCGGGTGGTCGGCGGGCTCAGTCGCAGGAGGCCGGTCCGGCAGAGAGTCCAGCCAGTCATTCACAGAATCAGGCCGATCAAAGAAAAAGGTTCGGTCATTGTACTCAACTCGCAGCCTGGTCGGAAAAAGCATAGCATAGCGCAATCCCATGTCCCGGAGGCGCTTCTTGACTCCACGGAAGCCCATACGCTGTTTCTGCACCTGTTGAGAAAAGTCCGGGTAAAAGTTCACCGTGGCATTCTCAAAGGCCACCGGGCCCTTCACGCGCGATGCCTGCAGGATAGCGTCCCGATCCCTATAGTGGAAGAGTTTCGCAACAATAGGCCTCGGCGGGGCGCCCGGCTTACCCTGGCCTCCCGGAACACGATGGGCACGTTCCACTGCGAAGAATTTACTCAACCCAGATGGAGAGAGGTAGTTCTGGATCAGGTCCTCGACCAGGAGATCAACAGAGTGCGGGTCTGGATTCTCCGGAACGCCAACCACACGCACATTACAGCGACGTGCCCTGTTCTCAAAGTCCTCCAAGCGCCGGGTCATGAAATCGTTCACCCTACGGAGATTGCCAATCTCCGTCTGTATCTCCGAGACGTCTGCCGTGAGGCTGGATGATTTGAGATCCAATGACTTCACCTTCTCATTGGTTTTAGATAGGTCGGCCCGAATCAAGTTCACATCAATGGCCACGGTGTTGATTTTGTGGGCCAAAGCTTCATACTGTTGGCCTATTGTTTCCTTCATGCCAGAAATGGCGCCCATGATGTCCTGCAAGGACGGCTCCGTTGACGCGTCCACAGTGTGGTCAACCACACTCGGGCCAGGCAGGGCGGCTCCAGGGGACCCCTTCGAATGGGTGTAACGGTCCATAACATTAGACTGGACCGGGCCCCCACGCAGGGGCGTCTTGGTCTTTCGTGTCTCTCGGTCCCCTCTGCCCGCCATGTCGGAAACCGCGTCACCAGGAGACCCACTCGACCCGATGGAAATGGCCACAGGAAAGTAGGGCGTCAGGACCAAAAAGCAGCGGCGAGGGTACCACTAGGAGTGAACTAGCCTGGAAGGAGAATAAGCTGGCCAAAGGCCCGACAGCCGTCTCGTGCACCGGACCCAGCAAAGGCCAGACTCCCCTGCCAGATGTCTCAGTCTGAGGCAGAATCGAAACCGAAACTTAAGAGGGGGGCCCACAAGTCCAATCCCCCTGCCGCTGTTGTTCAACTCCAAGACGGCCACAGTGCCGCACCCAGTCCCGGGCGCACCTCAAGGGCGGACCCCGTAAGTTCGAGTCGTCGTATGTTCGGCGCCCCGGGTCCAAATCTAATTCCAAAAATCCCAGGAAGATCAGCCCAGCGTCCTCTACACAAATCCTCGTGAAGAATCAGGATATGTTCAGGATATCATGTCCGGAGAGCGCTGTGCTCACGCGGCCATCACGGATGCCCGCCAAGCTCCTCCTCCATCTCACAAATTTTTGATAGTCTATAGTAGTGTTTCCCGAGAGAGTAGGTTTACTTTCCTTGGCCCAACTAGTAAGATAAGGATGTTTCATGATTTTCCCCAATTAGGTAAAGTGTTTCCCTTATTTGCTACCTCTTTAGTCTTCAATTTGCTCCCTGTGAGTTCAATGTTGAATTCTATGAAGAAATGGTCGGTCCAGGTCAGGGGTATGGGATCATTAACAGTCATTTTATCCAAATTGGAACTGATGCAGTCAAGGGAGTGTCCAGCCTTATGGGTGGCTTCAAGAGTCCTGAGAGTTAATCCCAGGATCTGTAGGGTTTCTTTAAAATTAGAGGCATGTTTAACCATGGGATCGTCTAAGTGAAGGTTCAAATCACCTTCGATTGTAAAGTTGGAATACCTAAAAGCCAGGTCTCCCAACACTTCCCCTACACTGGCAAGAAACTGCGTGGGATTGCGAGGAGGACGATAGAGTAATGCTCCAGACAAGGTAAAGGTGACAAGGGGGTGGAGTCAACTAAAACCCTAGTTCAAAAATTAGTTTCTATTTCCAACAAGCCAGCATTCCCAATGCCTAATCTACCGACCACTTCTAACAGGCTCAATTCGACCTATCAGGAAGTCGTAGATCCCTGTTTGAGAATTCCATTACCACAGAGTCTAGACACAAATATGTCATACCAGTGGCCCCTTCAAGGTCCCCCTACAGAACTTGCCTCTAGGCCACCACTGGTTAGATCGCTACCACCAAACAACAAGCGGTTAAGCACAACCTATGGGGCCTGCTCAAGTACTGTGCATCGAGAAGAACTCATAGACAAAGAGATTGCCCTGCCATGTATTAATCTACTCCTGCAAAAACAACAATTGATGGACAGAATGCAGAACAAAGTCATACATTCACCCCAGTACAGAGATCTGGGCCTAAATCCATCGTTTTTTTGCACTCCACACCACCCCAGGTCATACATGGCCATATGCAAATCAGCCTTGACCCTGTGCCTCATGGGAACAGTCCAGCCCGAACTGCCAAGCCATGTCTTTCCTGGACCGGATTCAAGCATCCAAGGACCGGTTTCTGGCTATCAGCCTTCATCAGCCTGGATAGCTTGACTCCAGTGGTGTGGAGAGCATGGGACTCACGTCTGAGCATACCCATCCCACTCGGGGTGACAAATGCAAAAACAACAATTGATGGACAGAATGCAGAACAATGTCATACGTTCACTCCAGTACAGAGATCTGGGTCTAAATCCATCGTTTTTTTGCACTCCACACCACCCCAGGTCAGACATGGCCATATGCAAATCAGCCTTGACCCTGTGCCTCATGGGATCAGTCCAGCCCGAACTGCCAAGCCATGTCTTTCCTGGACCGGAATCAAGCATCCAAGGACCGGTTTCTGGCTATCAGCCTTCATCAGCCTGGATAGCTTGACTCCAGTGGTGTGGAGAGCATGGGACTTACGTCTGAGCATACCCATCCCACTCGGGGTGACAAATGCAAAAACAACAATTGATGGACAGAATGCAGAACAATGTCATACATTCACCCCAGCACAGAGATCTGGGCCTAAATCCATCGTTTTTTTGCACTCCACACCACCCCAGGTCAGAAATGGCCATATGCAAAGCAGCCTTGACCCCGTGCCTCATGGGAGCAGGGTATGCTCAGACGTGAGTCCCTTGCTCACTTTGCCACTGGATTCAAGCAAGCCGGGCTGAAGAAGGCTGTAATGCCAGAAACCGGTCCTCGGAAGCTTGTTTCCGGTCCAGGGAAGGCATGGCTTGGCAGTTCGGGCTGGACTGTTCCCATGAGGCACAGGATAGACTGATTTGCATATAGCCATGTCTGAACTGGGGTGGCAGAGTGGGCTAAAGAACGGTGATGGATTAAACCCAGATCTTTTGACTGGGTGTGAGTGTTTGATTGGCTCAGATGCTCCGTCCATCACCACCCCCTTTTGTACCGCTTTGGCCTCCATAAGTGTGGCAGGGTATGCTCAGACGTGAGTCCCTTGCTCACTTTGCCACTGGATTCAAGCAAGCCGGGCTGAAGAAGGCTGTAATGCCAGAAACCGGTCCTCGGAAGCTTGTTTCCGTTCCAGGGAAGGCATGGCTTGGCAGTTCGGGCTGGACTGTTCCCATGAGGCACAGGGTCAGACTGATTTGCATATAGCCATGTCTGAACTGGGGTGGCTGAGTGAACTAAACAATGGTGATGGATTAAACCCAGATCAGTTGACTGGGGGTGAGTGTTTGATTTGTTCAAACGCTCCGTCCATCATCCCCTTTTGTATCGCTTTGTTCGCCCTAAGTGTGGCAGGGTATACTCAGACGTGAGTCCCTTGTTCACTTGGCCACTGGATTCAAGATAGCCTGGCTGATGAGGATTATGAATCCGAAACCGTTCCCAGGATGCTTGTTTCCGGTCCAGGGAAGACATGGCTTGGCAGTTCGGGCTGGACTGTTCCCATAAAGCACAGGGTCAGACTGATTTGCATATAGCCATGTCTGAACTGGGGTGGCTGAGTGAACTAAAGAATGGTGATGGATTAAACCCAGATCAGTTGACTGGGGGTGAGTGTTTGATTTTTTCAAACGCTCCGTCCATCATCCCCTTTTGTATCGCTCCGTTCCAGGGAAGGCATGGCTTGGCAGTTCGGGCTGGACTGTTCCCATGAGGCACAGGGTCAGACTGATTTGCATATAGCCATGTCTGAACTGGGGTGGCAGAGTGGGCTAAAGAACGGTGATGGATTAAACCCAGATCTTTTGACTGGGTGTGAGTGTTTGATTGGCTCAGATGCTCCGTCCATCACCACCTCCTTTTGTACCGTTAATCTACTCCTGGCCTCAAGCCCTTATGTTTTCGTGCTATCAGGAGTACCAGAGTTGAAAAGAGGGTGTAGGGAATCTCATTCTGAGCTCAGAAATAAATGCATTTTTTTGTTGACCAAAAACAGGCAATTCCCCTATAAAGATGCAAATGAAATAATCCTCACGCGCAGGGTAGGCTGGTCGGGATGGAGGCCAAAAGATGTCCCTGGGGATTGAATAGTGAATAACTTTAGGGACACACGGGCTGTACAATCCATCCTAGACTGTGGTCACCAGAGGGAGATTGGGGGCATTACTTCTCTCCCTTTGGGATACTTTTTTCCACCAAGGTCTATGACACATAATAGGAGAAGAATGGGTAATGAACGGGGGATGTGCAACAAGAGTTGGCTATTGGCTAGAATGAACAGGACTCACCCAGACCACTTTTTTATAACGTCCCCGTTACAAATAGATTCAGCCCATTAGATACGATAGATTGACTAACGTCCACTGGGTTTCTTTTCCAAAGACACAGTCGCAAACTAGAGACTAAACTGTGATCATTGGATCAGGAAGAGCCAGTACAACAGGGTGGTCTTAGGAAACAGAAAGGAGACCAGGAGTTGGTACCTGTGGGAAGTGAGAGCCATAATTAGTAGTAATATCCAGGATCAGGTCTCCACTGGCAATTTATCGTCCAATATATCCCATCTGGATTTAGAAGAGGCTAAGACCATCTTATCACCAATGGCAAATTCCCCTCCTAACCCAGCCAGTAATCAACATTTTGGTTAATGATCAGAGCCAGATAGGAAGGGCAGGGACTAATGACCCACAACAGGTCCCCAAGGGTTTCCTCCCCCTCCTCAACCTTTATAGCCAATGAAGTAGGCCCATCGAGCACGCAGTTATTATCCTGGAACATAGCATGACTCGCCTCGAAACAAGATTCTCCAGATTGGGGGCTATTTATAGAGCAACATGAGTTATGTATGTTCCAGGAAACATGGGCGAGGGAGGACATACACAGAGTGGGCTATGCGTCATACAGTATTCCAGCAGCTCAGGGGGTTCGGGGAAGACTATTCGGGGGACTATGCATTTGGGTTGGTGTGCACCTTGGTTGTGAGTTCAAGTAGATAAAGACTTCATCACCAGACATTCTCTGTATTTTTTTGTCCTTTGCCACAAAAATCAGAATTGCCCTGATTAATGTTTACTCATGGCCGGTCTGCTATGGTCAAGTCTCCCCTATCCTCGATCGCTTGACCTCCTTCCTTCCAACAATCCCTGATAATTACTGGGCAATCATGGACGGGGATTTTAATTGTCAATTTGAATCCTTGAATGGCCTGGTCACAAGTATCTCAAGCGAGGAGGATTCTGTCTGGGCTATTCCAGACCCCAATATTTTGCCAATCCGGGCTTGGACTCCACTAGATATACAAATGCATGCACTTGCACTGAGTTTCCCCATTGAGGGCTTGCAATGGCCGCTCAGCATCTGATAGCCTCGGGAAGTCCACCTTTAATTGACCAGGCCAGGCTTCGATCATAGATTACAACCTGGTCGACATTAGATCATGGCACAGGGTGATTGACTTTAAGATCACTCCTCACTATGAGAGTAATCACAATGCTCTAGTGTTAGACGTAACCTCACTGCATGCCGGGGGCTCCCAGATCATATTACCACAACCTGATTACGGCCTATTATTGGCTAATGGAGGGAGGAGAGTCCGTTGGGGGGCCTCTTTATATCAACAAATTACCCCCCTTCTTGCTGTTGTATATCAATCCTTGGAGACTAGTGGCACCCCGACTTCCCAAACCAGAATCTCAAACAATCACCAAATTTTGCTTTCTGTTTTGGCATCATTTTTTTATACCAGTAAAAGGACTAGGCAGAATTGTAAACCATGGCATCCTTGTTATAATGAATATTGTAAGGCAGCCAAGTCAGTCCTCCTAATTGCAATTAGAACTAACAACAGGTCACAAATCAAGGAAGCCAGGGAGACCTTCAAACCTCCTGTAGCCAATGCAAAAAGTAGTTGGGAAAGTTAAAAATGGGACACACTCAAAATTGCGCTGGACAATCATGATATGAAGGTATTCTGGAATCTGATTAACACAGGCACACCTGAAAGTAATTCAGCTATATGACTTAATTTGGGGGAGGAAGTCTGGAGAGCCCATTTCTAATCCCTTTACACAATGACCAATGAGGAAGTTGGGCGGGTGGAAATGTCCCCTCCCTACCCAGAGCTGTCTTATTGAGATACGCGTCTGTTCTCCCTAAAGGAGATTACAGAAACCGTGGGAAAGATATTACCAGCTAAGGCACCAGGGTTGGATAAGATCCCTGGTGACCTCTTTCGCTCTGAGCCTTTAGTTTGGGCCTGGTACTTGTGGTCCCTGTTTAATGCCACCCTGCAGGGTATGGCGCCCCCTTCCAGTTGGGCTGAAATTATTCCAATATTCAAAAAGGGCTCACTGCTTAATCCTGCCAACTATTGCCCCATAAGTGTCCTTGACGTAAGTCAGACAATATTTGCATAAGTACTTCTGTGGCGACTTCAGTCTTGGATTGAAGAGTGAAATGTGCTCACACCCCTCCAAGCTGGGTTCAGGGCTAAGACCTCCACTATTGATCAATCTTTAGATTACAACTCCTTCATTGGAAAACAGTGATCCTAGAGGGTGGCAGCCTCGATCTTAAATTTGTGGACCTTAAATACACATTTGATCTAGTCCTGAGGGACAAACTGTGGGGTATATTATTGGATATGGGAGCTCCACAGTATCTCTGCTACCAGCTGAGATGCCTACATCAAGAAAACTTTGCAGAAATAAGGTATGGCAAAAACTGAGAACTCTCAGCTCCCTTCCCTATAGAGAAAGGGGGAAACCAAGGTTGCGTCTTGGCTCCAACTCTTTTTTCCCTTTTCATAAATGGATTAATAGAGTCCTTGTTGGCTGGTAAAGATATTGATGCCCCTAGGCTAGTGAACCATAAAATACCGGCCCTAATGTTCTTGCTCTCAAAATCCCCTATGGGTATGCAAAGGGTTCTTGACATACTCAGCGTTTTCTGTAGAAGCAGGGGCTTGGAAATCAATATCCAAAAAATAAAGTATATGGTCTTTAATGCGAATTCCAGCAATCACCCAAACCACTGTTTAGATGGAAGGGGTCGTGAGAGGGTGTCTATTTTCGTACCTGGGGATCACATCACCTGAAAACAATGGAATGGGGGCACAAATAAAGAAAGCTAGCCTAAAGCTGGCCCAGTCCACAGGGGGCATTGCAAAGATATATAAGATCTGCACGCACAAAGTGATAGGTCCTGTGGCTGAGCTCTACAAGGTACAGGCAAGTATGGAGCAGAACTATGGGGTCATTACTCTATTACTCCTTTATCACTTATAGAGAACTCGTTTGCAAGGCAACTCTTGGGTCTCCCCTCTAGTTCTCCCCTAAACACCCCTTCGATTGGACTTCGGGATTAGTTCCACTGTGGGTGTAGTTTCCTCTAGACCCCTTTTATATTGGTGACTCCTCAGGAGTACTCCCGAACTAGCCTCATACAGAGATGAGCTGAGAGATGTTATGAGCCTACCAGGTGCAGGAAAACTCCCTTAGCTGGATTATATTAGGAACACCTGCCAGGCCCAGGGGAGGACAAACTTGTGAACCTCCGCTGAAGAAACCTGTCTAACGACTCCCAGAAAGGCATACCTTGAGACCTACAGGGAACATAAACTGGCCCAGCTATGGAGGGGGGCCAAGCCTGGGTGCCTTACTTTTAGGTTCATGGAAGTAAATCTGCAATACAGGCTAGAACCGGTGTTAGATTACATCCAGCTGCTTCTAGTGAAGAAGCTGTTCCTCCAATTCAGACATGGGGTGTTTCCGCTCCAATCTTTTACCAACAAGTGGTCGGGCACCCACAATCTGGATTGTCCAGCATGCAGCCACGTAGCGGAAACTGAATTGCATGTTCTCTTCTTTTGCCCGGCTTATAGGTGGTCAAGGTCTTGTTGGCTGCTACACTTGTGTAGGAACATAGGGTCTAGACGCTGTTCTGTGGTCTTTAGGCTTTTTAAGTACGACACCAACATGCCCATTGTGTTCTCCAGCTCGCGTTATTTGTATTCAATGTGGTGTACCAGTAGAGCCATTTTAAAGGAGACTCCATAGGCTAATTACAGTCTATTACTATTTACCAGGTACTCTGGGATAGGTACCCTTTTTCTTAAATTGATTGAATGTAGCCATTGGACCTTTGATTTATCATTTTTGTAATTCAGTCACTGCTTAAGGTATTTATAAAAATATTTTAGAATTTTATTCCATCACTTTTATCTTGGTATAACCATTATTTAAAAAACAAAAAAGAAAAAAAAAGAAATTGCTAATTTTAATTTTTACTTGGTCAGTCTCTTATACAATATATCACTTAGGTGCTCCCTCAATTATTTGAATGAAATTGTTGTTAGTTCATATGCACTTTATTGTCATCCACTACGCGATTATTTCAGGGGCACAGAGGTGGAGGAGGCTCTAGCGACCATGTTGGCTGCAAGGAGCTGTAGCTCCTTAGCAAACCCTTACTTCAGCTTCCAGAGTGGCACTCCGTCGCGCTTTAGTTCCCACCCAATAATTCCGCAACTGGAATAAAGGCAAATCACTGGAGACTTAATATCGCCCTTCTCCATCCATGCATCGCAGAGAAATGAGACGTGATGTCCCTGCCAGTGAACATGCCAAGATGGCGCCCGGGGACCTGTGAGTCTGTGCCCGGAGGCTGTAAAAATGGGCTCCGTGATGCCACCGACCTCCGTTTCACCTTCAGACAGCGCTCCCCCACCCCCGCATCTGCAAATGTTGCCGGCAGACCCTACTGGAGAGAAAAACTGAGCATTGTGGAGTTCGTTTACCTGTACCGCTTGTGAGGCACGGGTGCAGCTGGAGTGGGAGGGGCCTGCGGGCCTGACCTGCGGCGTTCCCCAAGTCCAGCTCTATATCGGGACCAAGCCCACGACTGGGAGGTACGTAGACCTTGGGAGCAGCCACGCACTGTCCCACTACATGCAAAACACTCCTCTGAGCGAGACGATTCCAGACCATCCACTGCAAGGGAATCCTTTCCTATGCCTCCACCTGCGATCTCTCCCTGCAACCTCTGGGAGCTCTGAGACCATGGTTCCTGGTGGAGGCATGGGGGCTCTAAGATGGCCTTCCATGTTCCGTGTTGAGGCATCACTATTGGACCCTAAGGCACCCTGGGTCCCCTTTCCACTGGGATCCTGCACCAATGCACTACGTTCACTACTGCTGCTGTGAATGTGGATTATCTGCTGACTCTCGCCTCTCACCACTGTTGAACTGGGGGCGAGCTGGAGGGCGAGGTGGACAGCGCTTCCCTGTAACACCGGACCGGGGCTTTAGATGGAACTTGGACTATGCCCCCTGGGCGGAATCCATAAATACTTACCATGGAGCCAGAGCAACCTTGGCCAATGCCCGGTGAAGCTGTTCTACGCAGCTATAGAGTAGTTTGGCTCTGGTTCACCTCCTCTGCCGTCACCTACCCAGTTGGACATCGGACTTTGTTTTTCCTTGTCTACCTGTTGTGTTTCCCTCCCTCCCACGTCTCCTTCCTTTGTTGTACTCCTGATCCCCCTTTCCACGTTGCTAACTGTTATTGTGTTCTTTCCCTTGCTCAACTGCATTTTTAGTGTTGGACATTGATGTTGTGTAGCTATTTTTTGTAACCTATGTAACGTCCACATTCTCCCTTATGTTAAGCGCTCTGATACCTCCGGGCCTAGCCAGCGCTATATACAACTCCAAATAAATAAATAAATGAACATGCACTGTATGTTTGTTGCACAACCCCCTGCCTGAGGGCGTTTAGAAGAGTTGGACTTGTCAACTAGCCCAGATATTAATGTACGCATAAATTGCCATCTAAAAATATATATTTTATACGATGCTGTTATATTTTGTATATAATGTACTTTTATAACCTATGTGCTTTTATGGTCCTAGTGGCCGAAATAAAGATTTTTGACTGACTGACTTAAATGACCACTTTGCATATGCTTAGATGGTAAGATGGTTTTTGCGCTTGCACATAGATATATATATATACACGGGGGACTTTTGAGTTTACTTAAAGATGCAGAGAGGTATATATTTGTGGAAAGATGGCTTGAAGTTATGCATCCATTAAGAAATCGCATATATGTTTACATGGTGATCTATGTTCAGTAAGGCTGATGAAAATTGAATTTATATCGTGAGGGTAGTGTTTTTTCTTTAAACATGGTTTGGTTAAAATGGAGGAGCATTAATAGTGCAGAATGCCTCAAGAGTTCTTGTGCTTGGTTCCTTTCGAGTGTATATTTTGTTTGAGATATGCTGAATATGTTTTAAAAGCAGAATAAATATTTGAGAAATTATGTAGGTATACCATGTGCAAAAGATGATGCACTTCGAAAAATTTCAAAATGTTGTTTTCCATTTTAGAAACTTATTGATGCATGTGCACGCTCAGTAACAAAGCAATGTATGGTTCTAGAGAGCCATGTGTGCAATTATATATCAAGTGTGATACCTAGACTTTACTCACACATCTCAGAAGAAAAGCATATATACAGTAAGATACCGACAGAAGGAGATACCAATGAGTGAGAGATTTTGTGACAACTGTTATGTATCTAGCAGCAATCAAGGTACTTTCACAGTCAGCCAGGCAGTATTCAAGAATTCATGCAATCACCCAGCCTCTAGTCAGGTAGTCATAAAATCAGTGATTCACTATCCATGAAGTTATTTAATTACCCAGACACTTTTGCAATCGGGCAGGCAAAGATTATGTAGTCTTTGCACTATGCAGGCACTACCCATACATTAATCTAATCATCTAAGTACTAACTATTTACTTGTGCGATCAACAAGGCTGTAACTATGCAATCATTATAACATTTGCAAATAACCTATTCAGTCATCTAAACACCCACTTACATCCTACACAGTCAATGAAATTCTGAGGCACACATGTGCACTGATGAAAAACTCAGGCACACTTATTTACTCATCTAATTACGTAGAGAGTACCATTGTAGTAAACCTATCACCCATCCAGTACCTATGCAGTCATTTAATTACGGAGGCAATTGTCTTGCACTAATACAATCACCCCAGCAGTACGCTTACTTTCAACAAATCTCTCAAGCGTTAGCAATGGAAGCATGCAGATACTCAGACACTAGTCATGCACTCATCTAATAACCAGGCACTACTGGTGCACTTATTCAAGTATCCAGGCACTCCCCATGTAGTTATCTAAAGACTCAGGCACTACCTGCTGGCTCAACCAAAAACAAATGGGCAGCATCCAATCGCTGAAAACACTATTCATGCACTCAACCAATAGGCTAGGTGCTATGCATAGACTTAAACCATGTATGCATTATCCATGCACTCTATAATTCGCCTATATATTATGTATGCACTCTTGCAATCATCAAGGCACTAGAGTTGCACTCATTTAATCATCCCACTAGTATCTATGCATGTATTGAATTATTGAAGCATTAGTCACACACTTGTCTAATCTTTCAGGCTCTCCTCATGCACTCATCCAAACACCCAGATACTAGTGGTATACTCATGCAAACACACAGGCAGTAAGTAAGTAGATATGGAATGTCCCATGGAGTTATGACATAGTCAGGGAATCATCTAGGCACTACCTGTATCCCCAGGTAATCACCTAGGCACTACCTATGCACTCATTCAATCATCCAGGGAGTATTGATGTATTCAACCACCAACCCATGTATTCACATGTTTTACTGAGGAATATGTAGACTTTCAGAACCATGTGGGAAATGATATATGCAACCTGTCACACACTCTTTGCAAGTACTCGAAAGAATCAGTAAGCTATATGGTTGGATATAGATTAATGTGCAGATTTTTATAAGCAGTGTTTCCTAAAATTGAAATCTGATAAAGTACTAAGATACTCATTACACCAGAGACACGGTGGTAGAGAGGCACACAAACAGCTCTTATGGTGTGTTTTTGGATTCACAGTGTTGAGATACTGTATGTACTTCTACACTTGGGAAATTTGGCAGCGCGGTGCTGCATTACTTTCAAAGCACTGGGATGCGTCATATTTACATCAATATGATGTATCCCTGTGCTCTCCCCTGCGCTGGCACACAACTGGCTGTCATGCTCCAATTTAGGCACCCTTGTACCATGTGTGAGAAGTTGGCCTGGTATATGATGTTCACTATTCTAGTGAGCACCTTGCACCAGTCCAAACAACCCTTATGGTGATGGTTGTAAAGTCAACCTTATAGACCAGCTATCCTAGTCGTAGCATGGACAATGCAGCCTTAGGCTAACACTTCAGAGAGCATGTGAAGCCAATTGTTTTACCAATAATAATCCCTTGAATACCAAATGAAAGGACACCACACAAGGTATATATCAAATATATATGTATTTATTTCTAACACAACCCCTCTGCACTCTTTATGAGGTCAAAGTTCGAGATACAGCACAAGTTACTCAATAAGCATACTATAAGTTGCACAAATACAATTCTGTCCTAGGGGCCTCATGAACCATATACTAAAGAAGTGGTATAAGAACCACTTCAGGAAAGGTGAATAGGCCTAGGGCTAGGGAATCACTGGGGCTACACTGATCAACCAAAGGACTGGAAGTCGGAGACCCACGATGCATGTGCACTGTCTAAACACACACGCGTGTTACCATGGAAAGTCAATGGGAACGTAAAAGTCACAAAGTAGTTGATTTAGGACACTTCCGGATGGACTACGGGAAAACCCAGTTAAACTAGGACACTTGGATAGTTACTACCCACGGGAGCACCGTAGTACTCGAGTTACCTCACCCAGGGAAGCCGGGTGCAGAGGTGTGAAGTCGTGTCGGGTTTCTTCGTCGAATCCTATGGAGAGCTGCAGGAAGATGCTGCAGGCAACCAGGAGGAAGATGTCCGGGTGGATCCAAGGATGGATCGAAGAAGTAAAGAACCTGAAAGCAGAGGGGACAGAGTCTGGGTCACTAGCCAGTGACCAGGAAGGAACCAGGTGTAGGAGAGTAGGGTAAGGCCATCCTATGGTCACCCCACTTTTTGCTTTACTGGTTTTCGACTTAGATGTGGCTGTGGGCCTGCTAATCAGACCCTCAGCCCCGCTGTTCTCTCTCTAAATTCACATCATGTACTTTAGGTACATCGCCAATCGGAAATTGGGTCACTCTTATGAGTCCCTGTACAGTGTACCATAGGTACCCAGGGCATAGGTGCATCCAAGGCCTACCAGGGGCTGCAGCATATCTTTTGCCACCCCTGGCTGGCCATCCAAACTGACACAACGGGCTGATGACTCAGCTGGGGCAAGGTTGTGTAATCACCCCTTGCCAGAACTGGTGAGGGGGTAGTATTCCAAAGTGTATGACACCTTACACGACATGTTTTGATAAAGCCAAACCAAAGTTAGCATTTAACCGCGAGGTATGGCAATATCCTAGAAAAGCTATAAGGACATGGTTCCGAAAGCTGCAGACAGGCTTAGCTCATGCTAGAGCACCATCTCACATAAAACCAAGCACTCTGCCTCCAGGATTGTTAAGGCCTGCCATAGGAGTGACTTATAGGTGTATATGTGTCCAGATATAGGTTTAGACATAGATATACTATATCTAAGCAAGGGGTGATTACACGACCTTGCCCCAGCTGTGTGATCAGCCAGTTGTGACAGTTTGGATGGCCAGCCAGGGGTGGCAAAAGATATGCTGCAGCCCCTTGTAGGCCTTGGATGCACCTATGCCATGGGTACCTATGGCACACTATACAGGAGCTGATAAGGTGACCCAAATACCAAATGGAGATGTACCTAGAGTACATGGAGTCCATTTTACAGTGAGAGCAGATAGCCTGGGGTCCTGATTGGCAGGATCCCAGGCCAACTAAGTCGAAAACCAGCTAAAACAAGGCAAAAAATCTGGGGTAACCATAGTCAGGTATCCACCTTCCTACAACACCCCTTTCCCTTTGTCCAGTTTCACGCCAGAGCTGGGGCTGGAGTGCCCCAGCAACTGGTTTGAACTGGGCTATGCATGGGGCACCTTGTGTGCCCCAGGCAGTGTCTCATTTCATTCAACCAACCCTGCCCCAATACACAAGAGCCTGTCTGGGGAGGTGCTCGCACCTCCCAAGGCAGGAAACCTATTGTCCAGGCCTCCCCTGCCGGAGTTTCATCCAGCAGCAGGAGGTCAGACTTGTGTCTGTGGCAGCAGCATCCATTTTGTGATGATGGGGCTCTGTTTAACTTTAACCGGGTAAAGCTACAACTACATGCCTTCTCCCTCTAGAAGGGTGGAATGCTACCCCCGCCGCCAGAACTGGTGGGGGGGGGGGTAGTATTCCAAAGCGTATGACACCTCACACAACATGTTTTGATAAAGCCAAACCAAAGTTAGCATTAACCGCGAGGATTATAATGCACTTAAGAGTATATGGTATGGCTATATCATAGAACAGCTATAAGGACATGGCTCCGAAAGCTGCAGACAGGCTCAGCTCATGCTAGAGCACCATCTCACATAAAACCAAGCACTCTGCCTCCAGGATTGTTAAGGCCTGCCATAGGAGTGACTTATAGGTATATATGTGTCTATATATAATGGTAGGTATAGGAATACTATACCTAAGCAAGGGGTGATTACACGATCTTGCCCCAGCTGACTGATCAGCCAGTTGTGTCAGTTTGCATGGCCTGCCAGGGGTGGCATAATACATGCTGCAGCCCCTGGTAGGCCTTGGATGCACCTATGCCCTGGGTATCTATGGTACACTATACAGGGGCTCACAAGGTGACCCAATACCCAGTTTGAAGATGTACCTAAAGTACATGGAGTCCATTTTACAGTGAGAGCAGATAGCCTGGGGTCCTGATTAGAAGGATCCCAGGTCAACTAAGTCAAAAACCAGCTAAACACTAAGCAAAAAGTTGGGGGTAACCATAGTCAGATATCCATCCTCCTCAACCCCCCCCCCCCCAACCGAAAGGAGATAAGGCTATCCTTCACCAGGTAAGCCTATGTTACCCGAGTGGCAATATAAGGAGGTTCCTGCACTGGCATGGTTATCCCCTGCCTCATGGTCCACTAAGCAATCCCTCACCCTAGGGGTATCAGAGGGACTCCACCATAGGGAATCTCTACCTGTGGTGTGTTTTGGCAAGGTAAAAGGCGTGTGTTGGCATGAAGTACTGAAGTGATGCTCCACTAATGTAGGGCTCAGCTTCCTCCAATCACTATCCACCATATAGGTCTCTCTTTCCATGACTGAGTTGCACTGTGCTCTCAGGGTCAACCTCTGGCTACCTATAGCTGGAGGCTGGGTCCCTTTTGTTGCCTTACTGGAGGGACAGGTCAGGTTTGGGCCACCAGGTCCCAGGTTTGGTTGTGCCCAACAGAGTCTATTTGGGGAAGGTTCCTACCTAAGGGGAAGAGAGAGCCCTCAGAAGGTTTTGAAATTTTCACCTGAGTAGGGCTGCTAGCTTTGGTGCCCCTAATCTTCTGTTGGGGGGGGTTCCTTTGGACAGGTGGGCCTTTGGGGCCCACTGGCCTCCCTGACCTCTACAGCCCTGGGCTGACTGAGGCAGGGTAGAGAGGGGCAGGTTACCTGCTCCAGACTGGGTCCCACCTTGGAAGGGTCCACTGACATCAGAGGCTCTGTCGGGCCAGGCCTGGCTACCTCTGGGACAGTTTCTTCACAAGGGGTAGGGTCAGTTCCCTGAGGAGGCTGACCTTCACCTAAAGTCTGGCGGGAGGGAGACTTTTCTTCCTCCCAAATGCTCTCTGTTTGTGTGGAGTGATCCATAGTTTCAGGCTTCACAACACACAAATCTGTTTGAGTTTGGGCTGTGGCCATCACAGCCCTACCAACCTTTTCAGGAAGGAACTCGGTTTGAGTTTGGGCTGTGACCATCACAGCCCTGCCAACCAGTTCAGGGAAGGAGCCTGCCTGAGATTGGGCTGAGACCATCACAGCCCTACCAACCTTTTCAGGGAGGAAATCTTGAGCTGGGGCCATGTCCATCACAGCCCCACTAACCTTTCCAGGAAGACCTGCCATTTTGGAATGGGTTTCTTGTTCTACCTCAGCCCAGGCTGAGATCTCAAGATCATTTCCCAGTAGATAATCTACAGGCAAGTTTGTAAACACTGCCACTCTCTTTGGGCCAGTGACACCTACCCAGCTGAGATGTACTACTGCCATGGGCTGATCTTTCTGTATTCCATCAATATTGATCACCTGGTAGGTGAACCCAGGGAAAAGTTGTCCTGAGGGGACTAAACTTTCAGTCACCATAGTGATGCTAGCCCCCGTGTCTCTATAGGCTTCAACTTTCTGACCATTGATGAGGGGCGCCTGTCTGTACTTGCCCAACGTGTTGGGACAAGCAATGAAGTTGGCAAACCCCATGCCATTTTCACAGACAAGAGTAGCTAGGGTAGGGGACTTGGTTAGGCCAGAGTCCACCTGAGTTCCCCAAGTAAACCCAGCCAAATTCTTGGGGGCACTCCCACCACCTGGGGGATTACTACTAGTAGTAACAGGAGGTGTTGGAGTATTGCTTGGAGGAATATGTTCCTTATTGTTGGCTCTTGGGCAACTGCTGTCAGTTTTCTAATGTCCAGGTTGTCTACATACATGACTATATGGTTTCTTGACATTAGAGGAAGGAGTTTGGGACCCACCCCCCTCAGAGACTTTTTAGGGCCCTGTAGTGGTTCTCTTTTTAGATGTATCCCCACCTTTCTCTTGAAGCTTGAATTTATCTTTCTTTTGGTTACCACCCTGATTTTTAGGCCTAACCCTGGTTCTGACCTATTTGTCTGTCTTCTTCCCCAATTTGTGGGGAGAGGTCAGATCAGAGTCCACCTTGTGTTGATGTAGAAGCTGGTTCTGACAATTATTAATGATCTGCTCCATCATAATCAAATTATACAATCCTGTATAGTCATGTACTTTGCTGCCCAATAACCAGCCCTCCAGAGCCTTAGTAGCACAGTCTACAAAATCAGTCCAGTCCTGAGTCTGTGTCTTCTGGGTATCCCTTAACAGCAACCTATACTGTTCAGTGGTTAGGCCAAACCCATCAATCAGAGCCCTCTTCAGGACTGTGTAGTTGTTAGCATCTTCATCACTAACTGTGAGGAGCTTGTCTCTACCTTTTTCTGAAAAGGAGAGCCATAAGATTGCTGCCCACTGACTTTGGGGTACCTGCTGTACTTTGCAAGCTCTCTCCAAAGCAGTTGTCCACTCGTGGATGTCATGCCCTATCTTGTAGGGTGGGACAATCTTGCTTAGGTTTCTAGTATCATAGGACCTATCTTTATCCTTAGGGATAATGCTGCCACCAGTGGGTTCTAACCCACTCAACTTTTGCTCTCTCGCAAGTGCAAGTCTCTCTTTGCCTCTCAATCCTCAGATTGACTTCTTTCATTCTGGCCTGATGTTCTCTTCTCTCACCACGCCCTCGCCGCCATCCCCCGCATCCGAAGAGCCACCACAGGAGGAAGGTCCTTCTCCTACCTGGCAGCCAAGACATGGAACTCCCTCCCCACCCACCTTCGCCTCACCCAGGACCACCTCGCCTTCAGGAAGCAGCTCAAGACCTGGCTGTTCGAACAGTAGCCGACCCCCCCCCCCCCCCCCAGCGCCTTGAGACCCTCTGGGTGAGTAGTGCGCTATATAAATGCCTTGATTGATTGATTGATTGATTGATTGATTCTCTCAGGGGAAGACATTCTCCTGATAGCATCTGACCCTATTGAGACACCAGAGTGATGAGATACCCTGGATAGGGATCTCCTTCTTCTGTGCTCAGAGTTAAGACTGCTTGGGGGTCTGTCGGGTACTAGGCCCTCTCTAGTCCCATGTAGGCTTAGGTTAGCCTGGCTAAGTACTCCCAGTAGGACCTGGCTATTGTCATCCTCCTCAGAGTCCTCCTCTACCTCACTCTCATCAACTAGATTGTGATCAGGGGAATCCTCTGCTGAGGGCTGACCCTCTTCTGCATTTCCTGTAGGACGTGGGCTGGCTGCTTTCTTAGCATCATATTCTTCCATGAGTACTATCAGGTGCTTGAGGGTAGGGTTTGAACCCTGGTTTAACCTCATAGTTGTGCACAAGTGCCTCAAATAATGGAAAGTTCAGGTATCATATATGGAAGGTATCCTTAAAGGATCTACCTCCATTGAGAGAGATCCACTTGGTTCTACTCTCAGAGACATGATCTAGTGAGGTGTAGTGTGTGCACCTACCTACACTAAGTGTAATCTACTAAACCTCTCTAGGAGTTGTAGTCAGGGTGTGCTAGGCCCTTTGCTCTACAACAACTAAGTTCAGTAGAACTTAAGTATTTAGGACTTGATTTATATGTACCTCTAGGTACCTTAATGTGATCTTTCAAATGATATCTAAAGATATTATGGTAAAACAATCAGCAAGCTCTTATCCCAACTGCTGCACACCAATGTGAGAAGTTGGCCTGGTATATGATGTTCACTATTCTAGTGAGCACCTTGCACCAGTCCAAACAACCCTTATGGTGATGGTTGTAAAGTCAACCTTAAAGACCAGCTATCCTAGTGGTAGCATGGACAAAGCAGTCTTAGGCTAACACTTCAGAGAGCATGTGAAGCCAATTGTTTTACCAATAATAATCCCTTGAATTCCAAATGAAAGGACACCACACAAGGTATATATCAAATATATATGTATTTATTACTAACACAACCCTTCTGCACTCTTTATGAGGTCAAAGTTCGAGATACAGCACAAGTTACTCAATAAGCATACTATAAGTTGCACAAATACAATTCTGCCCTAGGGGCCTCACGAACCATATACTAAAGAAGTGGTATAAGAATGACTTCAGGAAAGGTGAATAGGTCTAGGGCATCGCTGGGGCTACACTAATCAACCAAAGGACTGGAAGTTGGAGACCTACAGGATGCGTGTGCAGTGTCTAAACACACACGCGTGTTACCAAGTAAAGTCAATGGAAACGTAAAAGTCACAAAGTAGTTGATTTAGGACACTTCCGGATGGACTACGGGAAAACCCAGTTAAACTAGGACACTTGGATAGTTACTACCCACGGGAGCACCGGAGTACTCAAGTTACCTCACCCAGGGAAGCCGGGTGCATAGGTGTGAAGTCGTGTCAGGTTTCGTCGTTGAATCCTATGGAGAGCTGCAAGAAGATGCTGCAGGCGACCAGGAGGAAGATGTCCAGGTGGATCCACTGGTGGATCGAAGAAGTGAAGAACCTGAAAGCAGAGGGGGCAGAGTCTGGGTCACTAGCCAGTGACCAGGAAGGAACCAGGAAGGAACCAGGCGATGTTGAGATGCAATCAGGTGATGTCGTGAAGCTTGTCTCTGAAGCCGCGTGGACCAGGAGGTGTCGACGATGACCAGGAGCTGGATATGGACTATCCCACAAAAGATCTCGCTGTTGGCGGTTTCGGCTTCTGTTCAGACCAGCAAGATCTGAGGAGCTTCTCCATTACAGGAAAGCAGGAGCAAGCCCAGAGCAACCAGGCAAGCAGTGTTATTTCAAAATGGTGTCTTCAGGAAGGCCACTAGCCAACGGGCTACCAACCGCGAAGACACGTCGAGGAGAAATGCAGGAGCAGGCCTCACACGGCAACCGTGGAGTGTGGAGGGCTGAGCTTCGGTGCACTTACTGCTCGCGGTTGGGGCTTCTCAAACCCCAATGCACAACTTCGAGGACTCCTCAGAAGCTGCACAGTTAGCAAAAAGCAGGTACTGCAGGATGTTCGGTCCCACGTCTCTCGTGTCCGTCAGGGGTCTCAGCTTTGCTGTGGATGTGGGCCGGAGTCAGAGAAGTCTGGAAGTCCAGAGGCTGCGTCGCTAGGTTGTCGGGTTCCATAGGGAGCGGCAACAAAGCAAACCGGCAAGTTACTGATGGTGCCTGTTTGCACAGGGTGTATATTTACAACAAGGGGTGGTGAGGGACAGAGTCTCTGAATTAAGCAGAATACTCTCACCCTGTCAAGAGATCAGGGCTAGATCCAACACCGTTTTTTAGCTCACTGCACCATCCCAGTTTCAGAACCTGGCTGTATGCAAATTAGTCTGTTCCTGTCCCAGTGCATGATGGGAACAGGGCAAACCAAACTACAAAAGCCAATTCTTACACTGGGAAGGAAACAAGCTTCCGGGGACCGGTTTCTGGCATTACAGCCGTCTTCGGCCCGGCTTGCTTGAATCCTGATGGTGCAATGAGCAAGGGACTCATGTCTGAGTATACCCTTCCACGCTTAGGGTGGAAAAAAATATTTACAACAAGGGGTGGTGAGGGACAGAGTCTCTGAATTAAGCAGAATACTCTCACCCTGTCAAGAGATCAGGGCTAGATCCAACACCGTTTTTTAGCTCACTGCACCATCCCAGTTTCAGAACCTGGCTGTATGCAAATTAGTCTGTTCCTGTCCCAGTGCATGATGGGAACAGGGCAAACCAAACTACAAAAGCCAATTCTTACACTGGGAAGGAAACAAGCTTCCGGGGACCGGTTTCTGGCATTACAGCCGTCTTCGGCCCGGCTTGCTTGAATCCTGATGGTGCAATGAGCAAGGGACTCATGTCTGAGTATACCCTTCCACGCTTTGCACAGGGTGCTCACTCCTTGACCACAAGGGAGATTCTTCAGTCTTCTAGTTGCAGTAGAATGTCGAAGGTCCAGAGTTTTGTTTCAGAGTTTCAGTTCAGGATCATCTAAAGTCTCTAGACTCTGCTCCTACCTATATACTGATTTGAGGGGCTAGATTACCTGCTAGATCCCTCCTAGGGGTGGGACCAGGGAAGGGGGTGGTTACAGCCCTTTCCCTTTGTCCAGTTTTGCGCCAGAGCCGGGGCTGGAGTGCCCCAGTTACTGGTTTGAACCGGGCTATGCATGGGGCACCTTGTGTGCCCCAGGCAGTGTCTCATTTCATTCAAACCACTCTGCCCCAATACACAAGAGGCTGTCTGGGGAGGTGCTCGCACCTCCCAAGGCAGGAAACCTATTGTCCAGGCCTCCCCTGCCAGAGTTTCGTCCAGCAGCAGGAGGTCAGACTCGTGTCTGTGGCAGCAGCATCCATTTTGTGATGCTGAGGCTCTGTTTAACTTTAACCGGGTAAAGCTACAACTACATGTCTCCTCCCTCTAGAAGGGTGGAATGCTACCCCGCCGCCAGAACTGGCGGGGGGCTGGGTAGTATTCCAAAGTTTATGACACCTTACACAACATGTTTTGATAAAGCCAAACCAAAGTTAGCATTAACCGCGAGGATTATAATGCACTTAAGAGTATATGGTATGGCTATATCATAGAACAGCTATAAGGACATGGTTCAGAAAGCTGCAGACAGGCTCAGCTCATGCTAGAGCACAATCTCACATAAAACCAAGCACTCTGCCTCCAGGATTGTTAAGGCCTGTCATAGGAGTGACTTATAGGTATATATGTGTCTATATATAATGGTAGGTATAGGAATACTATACCTAAGTAAGGGGTGATTACACGACCTGGCCCCAGCTGACTGATCAGCCAGTTTTGTCAGTTTGGATGACCAGCCAGGGGTGGCATAATACATGCTGCAGCCCCTGGTAGGCCTTGGGTGCCCCTATGCCCTGGGTACCTATGGTACACTATACAGGGGCTCACAAGGTGACCCAATACCCAATTGGAGATATACCTAAAGTACATGGAGTCCATTTTACAGTCAGAGCAGATAGCCTGGGGTCCTGATTAGCAGGATCCCAGGCCAACTAAGTCGAAAACCAACACTAAGCAGAAAGTTGGGGGTAACCATAGTCAGATATCCATCCTCCTACACCATGGTGCAAGGCGGCCTGTGTTGTAGAGTTTTCTTACCTACCTTTCCTTCCCCACGCATAACAAAGGCCACACGCTCGACCAAATTTTTTCCACTATCCCAATTGATATTTCCACTCCAGTTCCGGTCTTGTGGTCGGACCATTATTTAGTGAAATTCCAGATCTGCCATTTTGACAAATCACCCTCCAGTATGCACAGTCGCCTTCTTCAGCCTTCACAAGCCTATCATCGAGTTTCCTCTGACATGCTTGCTTAAGCTCTTTTATCCCATCCTTGCCGGCTGTCTGGCAATCTTGAGGACGATCTCGATCTTTTACAATAGTGGTTTGTGGAACGACTGGACGAATTAGCCCCGGTGTTGATTGCCCGTAAAACTGCCTGCAGGGCTTCTGCCCCTTGGTTCACTGCTGTTTTGGCTGAAAAGCAGCGACAGTGTAAGAAAGATGAAAGGGTTTGGCGCCGTCACTATGATTCTGCAGCCAAGTCCACTTACAGGGAATCCACTAATTTGTATCATATTGACATTCTGTGCGAAAAGAAAGCTTACTTTGCCAGAAGAATCGAGGCTGCCACTAACATCAGTAAAGAACTGTTTTTAATAGTTAAAGAGTTCACCTCTCCTACATTGAGCACGCCTACCTGCTGTCATTCTGAATCTTGGGTTACCCAATTAGAAGTTTTTTTTGCTAATAAAATTAAGTCCATTCAGAACTCCTTTTCGTCCCCCGGCGCTGAAATAACTTCCTCCACTGCTGTTCTTTCTTCTCTGCCCCCGACTGCCAAGGGTCCCTGTCTTTCAGAGTTCCCTCCTCTCTCTCTTTCAGCCTCACTGGTCCTTTTTAACAAATTAAAGTCAGGCTCCCCATTGGATCCCTGTCCGGACAAATTTGTTGCCAAAACAGCACAAGCGATTAATTCCCTAATTAATCCCGTACTTAATTTATCCCTTAGTTCGGGAGTGGTTCCTGCAGCTTGGAAACATGCCCTTCTTCTGCCGCTTCTAAAAAAGCCAAATCTGGATCCGCTGGTACATGCCAACTACAGGCCTATTTCTCTCCTTCCCGTATTTACCAAGGTCGTGGAGAAACATGTCCATAACTCATTATCCACTTTTCTTGAGACCAACAACATCCTGCACTGCTCCCAGTCTGGCTTCCGTACTAATATGAGCACGGAGACAGTGCTGCTAGAAGTAACTGAGGCAATTAAGGAGGTCTTGGATTCAGGGGGTAAGGTGATGTTGGTGATGCTCGATCTTTCGGCGGCCTTTGACACCGTCCCCCACAGCGGTCTCCTTTTAAGACTCTGGGAGATCGGTCTGCGGGGGACGGTGTTCAATTGGTTCGCGTCCTTTCTAGCGTCTGGGCCCCCCGTTCTCCGCCGTAGTGCCGCCTGTGGAGGCTGGAGTTCCGCAGGGTTCTATTTTGAGCCCTGCTCTCTTTAATATCTATATGACCGCCTTAGCGGCACAGGCGGAGTCCCACGGTACCCAGATCGTTTCATACGCCGACGACACCCAGCTCCTCTTTTCCTGTGAGAAGGGTCCTGATTTCAATGGGGAGAGTATCAGAGATTGCCTTGGAGCTGTTTTTCAATGGTTCCAGCTTAACAGCCTCAAGTGCAACTCGAATAAATCTGAGGTGCTCTTCTTCGGATGCTCTTCCGACCCTCGGTGGCAATCTTGGTGGCCCGAGGACATGTTTCCTCCCTCCACCGCCTCTGTTACTGCCAAAAATCTAGGAGTGAAAATTGATAATGGCCTGACCTTGAAGCCCCAAATTTTTGGTTTAGTCGGGAAATGCTTTGGCCTTCTCAAAATGCTAAGGAAATTCCTCCCTTTACTTTCTTTGGCCCATAGAAAGACCATTGTGCAGGTAAAAATAGGCTCTCACTTGGACTATGCCAACGTGCTCTATCTTGGACTTCCGGAGTACCTTCTATTACGTTTGCAAATAGTCTAAAACTCTGCTGCAAGAGCCATCTGAGGACTCCATCGCAGAGCCAGCGCTAAAGATCTCTTGAAAACCTTGCACTGGCTTCCAATTCGTAAACAAATTGTTTTTAAGACGCTCACTTTGGCCTTCAAGGCTCTTCACGGCCCGGGCGCCAAATATGTCAGCAAACGTTTGGTTTTTTACCAGCCATCCAGATCCCTTAGGTCAGCCTCCCTGGCCTTGGCTTCTGTTCCAGCTATTAGACAAGCCCATATAGGAGGTCGCTCTTTTAGACGCTTGGCGCCCCAGTTGTGGAATGCCTTGCCGGCTCCTCTGAGAAAGACTGTTAACCTGTTAATATTTAGAAAAGATCTTAAGTCCTGGCTTTTCGTTCAGTAATATTTGGCATTTCTCTCCTGCCCCTGCACTGCCGCGGGTTTTCAAAGCGCCGGGACACTCCTCGGAGTAGCTGAGCGCTAAATAAATCTCACATTAACATTAACGTTACCATTTTATGCAGGAATGCACACCTTCCTGCACAAAAACCATCACAAGGTGTTTTCCTTTTTCTATGTGTGCTGAAGAATGCAGCACACATTGAAAGAGTAAAAAATGAGGAGAAATAAAAGCATGTCTTCTTGTTGTGCCCCCAAACCCTCCCATGATTTGATTATGATTAATTCCCAGGTGTACGAATCGTTTTAAATCTGGGAATGTGGCAAAACGCATTAGTGTTGCATGGGAACACCCACAGCAACACCCATGGCCCACTCCTTTCCCGCAAAGTGCTGCGTGAAAAGGGCCCGTATCTACATGGCCACAAAAAGCCACGCAGAGTGGCTATAAGTGGCCTTGTAAACATGAAGCATTACACTATGCTAATAATGTGTCAAAAAAGTGATGCTTTGGCACATGGGGCTTGTAAATACACTCCCTTGGCTTGATGTTCATTTTGATATTTACTTTAGAAGGGATAAATTGGTCTTTCACCATGTATAAGTTAGAAGTGGGATATGGTTCAGCTGTGTTGTAGGACATGGTGCTAAAATGTTGAGAGGTAACCAATAAATGCAGTTTTGTGTTTTGTTTTGAGTTTGATATATTGAAGCAAGTGCATGTAGTAGTACAGCTAGGTTCAGCTGTAGATTGAAAACTGCAACTTATCATTAAAACTGTTTTTGTATTATGTGTAAATAGGTAGCAAAGTAGTTTGTAAGTTGGCTTGGGTAATATTTCAAATATAGATTTTTTTATAGAACAAGACATACATAACTACACACAGTTAGAATGCCTACAAAAGCTCAGACGAAAAAGCAGCAGAAGCAACTACAGTATCTCTGCAGAAATTAGGTACAAAAGGGCAAAATGCAGAAATAGTGCTGAAAGAAATAAGGATCTATTGGTAAGAGGACAAAGTCATTTCTTTAAAATATATGTGGACATTTGCTAAGATTACAAAATAAAGGAAACACAATAATGACTATGAGAAACAACAAGAGTGGGCAAAGTGTACATTGGAAGAAGAGAAAAGATTGTAACAAACATGGACACAACATAACCAGGAGACAGAAGCAGTTTGAGGAAATCAGAGACAGGATGTTTTGTAGTAGAGTGGTTGTAAATTTAGTGAGAAATTTAAAAAAGTGTAGAAGGAGAGATGCAGTGAAACAGAAAGAACAAATTGAGAGAGTAGATGATAAGGCCTTTGCTTTAAAGAGGAAGCTTTTCTTCATTCAGATTCTAAACAGAATGAAGACTCCTGACAAAAAAGTGTTGTGCATGAGGAGACAAAATCAGAAGAAAAGATTAGTGAATAGAAGTCACTAGTGTACAGTTTTTAGTGGAGAATGAATACATACTTCAAGTGAACCTGCAAGCTGCCTTTGATCTAGTCAAGTGGAAAAAAGTGTGGATAGCTTTCCACATAATAGGGGTTCAGTTATTTACTAGAGACCATTATTAGACTACACAGGGATGATTATGCTCAAGTGAGTTGGGGGAAGAATGGTAAATTGACCGATAGGATAAGTGTGAGCAGAGAAATGCGACAAGGATGTGTACTGGCACCCACTCTGTTCACCCTATATATCAATGGATTACTGTCCGATTGTAGCGGTGACCGTACCAAATTAGCTGGCCAAAGAGAGGTATCTCGGCTTTTTGCTGCTGGCACCCTACTCATATCTAGGCCGCTGATGGGGCTCCAAAATGTAATGGATCTTTTATTAGTATTGTGCTGGAAATTTGTGCTGGAAATGGTTATAACAAAAAATAAATGTATGACCTTTAATCCTCAAAAGTCATATAGGGAGATGGTCAAAAGGGGGGAAACCCCATTAGAGCGGGTGATGCAATATGACTACCTGTGGGCCAGGTTGATTAACTCATTAATATGGGCCCCGCAAGTTGCAAAGACCCATCTAGCACTCCAACTTGCAAGTTCTACACTTATAAAAAAAATGAAACTGTCAGCTTTTAGGCCTGTTGCCCAAGTTATCAAAGTTTATCAAGCCAAGGCCATTGGAGCCGCGGCTATTGGGTCACACTAAGGTAGGGGTGATTGAAAAAACCAAGAACGTTTTTATAAGATCAGTCCTGGATCTTCCCTAAAATGCCCCCCCCCCCGAGACTCCCATGAGCTTGGACTTGGGGCTCAAAAATGTAGTACATGTGATTGGCTTTTGGCTCCTCGTTTTTTGGATTTGAGTTTGGTCAAACAATTCCCCACTCTCCCTGAGACAATCACTGCTTGCTGTGATGGCATTAGACACAAAAGGGAGTATCCGTTGGCTAAAGGATGCTCAAATTGGGTAAGAGTGAGTTCTGGACAAAGCCAGAGAGTATTGAGAACAGATCTGACATATCTAAAATAGAGATACTGGGACCACATCATCAATTTATGGATAAATGGGGGAAGAACCGGGACCACACAAGGAGGATTGGGGATTTTAAAGATCATATGTATCAAGAGGAGTTTTAAAAACACCATAGAACCTCCGCTAGCGAAATCCCTGTTCTTAAAATTTAGATATGTCATCTTGCCAGTCAGTGAATTCTGCAGTCACTGGAATAGTGCTTACATCTCACCCACCTGTCCCACCTACTTGGCTGCCCATGAAAATGAAGCACATCTATTGTTTTTTTGCCAGGAATACATTGCAATCAGACTAACCTGTCTATTCTCTATTTGTTACGTTCTATAGCTGAACCACTTAAAAGACATTATTCAAAGTCTTTGAACTGCTCGCACTGAATGGTTAGTCTTTACCCTGCCCAGATACCTGTAGTACACATGGAGGCTAAGGATTAGGAAGATGAAACTGCCCTCAAAATAATGTTAATGATTATGTACTGTATTGGATGGTGGGGATTCATATTACGTTAACCATAGCAATCTCATATCTTACCGGGATATCTGTTATAGGTTAGTTTACTGAGATAAACACTAGTGCCTAAGAGGCTAGCTACCAATTGATGTGGATATGAATTAGATAATATGCTTTTTTAGTTGATTTGAATTGTTTTGGGGGTTTTATCTAGTAGAACTGTATATTTTATAGGCTCATTATTTTTTACCACTCCTAAAGTATAGGTTTTTACATGCTGTTATGAATTAATTCATTTAGTACATTATTGTATAGTTTTGTGGTATTGATGAGCTTTTATGATTTTTGTATAAACCGAATAAATATATATTTCTACTAGTACAGAGCCTTTATTTAAAGAAGAAAGCTATGTCCAGGATAACAGACTAGTCCATGCTATTGATGAAAGAGTGCAAAGTTATGAAATGAAGAATGGTAATCCTATAGCAAGGTGATGGTACCTAGAAACGTAGAAGAAGTTATTGCAGAAGAGGTGCAAGGAAGGCATAGTCAGGGTACAGTATACAAATGGAATTGAAGTAGTGCTTGTAGTATTAGACAGCAATCCATTGATATATTAAGAAAATTCCTACATAGCTTTCCAAGGTGAAGTTTAAAACACTAAGGGCCATATGTATCAAGGTACCCATTTGCGATTCTGAAATAGCGATTTTTAAGAAATCGCTATTTCAGAATCGCAAATTGGTATGTATGTACAAATTCGCAATTTTTGGGCGAATTCTAAGTATTCCTTAATTGCGATTAGCAAATTGCGAATCACAGTTAAGGAATACTTTCCCATTCATTTCTATGGGCCAGGAGGCCCATAGGAATGAATGGGAAGGTATTCTCAATTTTGCGATTCGCAATTTGAAAATCGCAAATTGAGAATAATTTCAAGAGTGCAGGGGTGTCCAAAGTGCATCCTGTTGCACCCCTGAAATAAGCATGGGTGCACATGTGGTGCAAATACAGGCCTTAAGGGCATGTATGTGCGTCACATGGTACTTTGAAAAATGCAAAAATTTGCATTTTTCAAGGAATTCGCAAATTAACGCCAACTTGAAGTTGGTGGAAATTTGAGATTCCTTAGGGACAATTTGCAATTTTTTTTGCTTCATACATTGCATTTAAGGAATCGCAAAATTTGTGATTCCTTAAATGCAATTGCAAAATAAGGAATCGCAAATTTTGCGATTCCTTATTTTGCACCAGATTTTCCTTTATACATACCATTTTGCAAATTCGCATTCGCAAACGCCGAACTTCAGCGAATTTCAGCGTTTGCGAATGCAAATTTTTTTCATACATATGGCCCAAAATAAGTTATACCACTCAACAATGTGAACTTTAGTTAGGAGGCTGTGCTATGTGAAAACTCTTGCTTTATGTTTAGGAGAAATTAATAGAAAATGTTTGTATTGTAGTGTGGCAGACAGAGAAAAGGTTCGTGGTGATGTGCAGTTTCATTTCTTAGGTCCTAAGCAGGATTCTAGGAAAAATGAAGAGTCGTTAAGAGAAGGAGTTGCAGAACAGGACACATATATATTACAGCTGATCGTTTTAAAGAGATTACATTGTCTAAAAAACAGAGTATGTTTGGGTATGTTGTCGATGAACTTACTAGAAGATTTAAACACAGACTGTGAAAAAGTAAATAATGATAACTGGCAAAAGTTAGCTGTGTATTTATTTGTAGATGGACAGTTTGACTGGTCTATAGGACAAGTTATATGTAAGTAGTGTACAATAACTTACAAGATAATAAAATGAACAACACAGATATTAGATACCCATTTTGGAAGATAATACAATTCCTGCTAATGTAGGAAAACTATGAAGGGCCAAATAAAAAAAAAATAAACATTTATTATTATTTGCAGCATTGCCGAGGGTCGCTGTGGACTGCTCTCCAGCAGTCACTATAACTCCACAATCCGGTATGATGCCATTGGGAAAAACTGTGGAGCCAAATCTTGAAGTTGAGATTGGACTTTGGAATGGACTTGGCTTCGATGTTGTTGTGGCTGCTATTGAAGGTTGAGGGTCCTTCAGCCTTGTGTTGCCTTCTTGCTGATCACTATAAACTCCTCTTAAAGAATGTTCTAGATACATAAATGGGTGTGTTCTTAATCTTTTAGTTGAAAAGAATATTTTCCAATGATATTCCTTTATTTCCTGGTGACATGATTTTCTGTTTTGTACTTTATTTTTTTAGTGGTTTTGTAAAGTAATAAAGATTTTTTTGTTCTTTTTTATGGAATCAAAAATGGCAAGTGGGACAGGAAGAATTGGAAAAATGTGCACTGAAAAATGTGCAAAAAATAAATTAGCATGTATGATTTTTTGCAGCATTGTGAATAGCTGTACCACACGGCTCACAGAAGTTATAACAACAGTACACTCCGTGTAATACGTGGCCATTCTTGAAAACTCAGGAGCCATATCCGTTACAGTAGTCTGCACCTCTGAAGGGACTTTCTTGCCAGGAATTGTTGCTGGTGCCACTGATGTAGATGGTCCTCCAGCTTCCCTCTACTTGATTGCTAGTTAGAGATGTTTTCTATGTTAGTGGACGTCCTCCCACATGAATATTTTTGATTCGTCTCTCTAGAGTGGATCTTTTCAAAGAGTGTGCATTGTACTCGTTTTGGAGCAGTTTTTGATTCCTGTTGAGTTTGGGTAAGAATGGGTAGTTTTATGGGTGTTTTGTAGTTCTGTTCTATGTGTGAGTTCAGATGTTAAAAGTTATTTTTTTAAACAGTTTAGAAGCAACTAAATTCAACAAGATTCCAGGAGTGAACTCAAGTTTTTCGATGATAAGGGTACACAGAAAAGAGCATCCTTCCTCCTTGCCCCATATTTTGGTTTCAATGAGATCCAGTTTGGTGCTTAGGCATTCTAGGCAGCAGGCCAGTGATTGTAGCATGTTGATTTGAAGCTCAATTTTTGATGCCTGCCGTAACAAAGCTATGGCCATTGGATATTGAGAGGCACCAATAGAGGCCATGAACGGATATACAGATTGAGAAGGCTTAAAGGATTCATGCTTTGTTGCGTCAAGTACTCTGAATGGCTTTGGGGTGAGCTCTGTTTTTTCCAATTTGTGTTTCAATATTGGGAAGAAAAGTTGTTGAGAGATTGCCTAAATCGTTTTTAAACTGTCTTACTGGCTGTGTTTAAATGTTACCGACTCATCATGTACGGTCAGAAGAATCAGGCCGATTTCTGCGGATTTGATCAACTGTTTTCCTTTCCTGCTTTTCCATGGATGGTTGTCTTGTGTGGATTTCTCTGGTGGTGTTATTCCTGTCAGCTATGTAATTCTTGGACGGAAGTGTTAACCCTTCTTTACAACATTCTTTATAACTAAGCCTTCAAATTCGTCAGTACCCTCACAGGTTTGAGAGGAGCGCTGGTTTGAGAAACTGGTTAGTGTGCCTTGGGCAAGAATAAGTCCAGCACCTCTCAGTTGTGTAGAGGCTCGATGCTAGTGCATTGTTCAGACATATTGAGAGATTCAGCACTTTTATTTCATACTGGGAGTCTTGGAAATGCTGGGTGATGAGTCAAGGTGAAGTTGGAGGCACCGGGAGGGCATGCGGACCCACAGGTCACTTTATGCAGCTCTTTATTAGTTCTAGGGACTCCTAACTATCAGAATGGTTTGTAGGTATAACTTTTCCCACTGCTAATCCCTAAACTCCAGCCTTTCTGCAGCTTGGTGACTTCATTCTAGGCATTTTGATAGTGCAAGTGACCTGGTCGTTGTGCTGCGGCTGGTTATCAAGAGGACGTTGTTTCTAAGCGAGGAAAAGAGATGGAACGGACGAGCTTCCCTCTTCCTTGCAGCTCAGCGCTATGATAAGCAGTGGTCGAAGTGCAATAACAAAAGAATGGTAAATGTGATGCTGTGTGCGAAGGGGGCACGGTTAAGGAGTGTGACCAAAAAACACATAGTCTGCAACTTTTCTCGGTCTTTCAACTTCAGGTAACTACATTAAATATGGCACAGCTTAAATGAAAAATAAATGCAAGTCAAGTTAATCAGTGGGAAATGCATTATTGTACATTATGAAGCCTCTATCATTTAATGCACTCCATAGGCCTGTTCCAATAAACCAGAGAGCCACAGATTTCAATCCTGTTGGGGGCAGTGGAGAACAGTGACGTGTATGTTTAGTGCTATGAGGTCACAGTTTGGGACATAAAGCACTGTGAATATGTAATTCAATATTTTAATCTTGCATTATAAGATAGGCCGTTATACAATGTGCAAGATTTTATAAAAAGTGCTACCAAAATATAGATTTAGGCATACCCAAACTATACATAGTGATTTTGCTTTCTTAACTTCCATTAAAAGCCCACGTTAACTCCCTTGCAATGCCACTCAAAAAGAATACACCTGTGTCATCAGGAATCTTCAAGTGATTCATTCCATCAATTAGAAGCAATACCTGCTTTCAGGCATCCTTTACATTTGCAGATTAACCAGCTGCACACATTTACTTTTCTTTCAATTAAGCAGGCGCCCTGGCAAGAAGGCCAGTCTGCACAGGAGTCTCTCTGCCTTACACTTCAGCTGAAGCATTTCAACTCTTGGAATTTACCGTCCTGGGACAGTTATCTTTTCATCAACAAGTAGGGTACTGTTTTATCTTAAAGTAGAAAAGACTGGGCATGCCGTGCCCCTCAGATCTCACCCACTTCAACCACGGATTACATGGTACGCCTACTGTGTATTTTTAGAGTAAAAATTAGGCATTTAACACCCATGTGACCAATCCTTAGATATGGAGTTCAACAACGTGCGACTCGTCAGTAACAAGTGCTTTGTAAATACCATTTACAAATACAAAATAGGCTAATTATCCAAAGACCTGAGACTGCTAGGGGCACAAGAAGCAATAGAAAGCACAAAGGTTCCTTTACCAATAAATTAACTTTGAATGACCTGCGGAAAGATTTGCCTATGGTTGGCCTTGAGGTCCAAGACCAGCGCACACACCAACTAGAACTTCTGAATCTTAGAAGCTGCATCAGCCCGGGCTATGGCACACGACCGAGGGAGGAGGGGTTAAAGTCCTTTTTAACCCCATCGGCGATGCGTGCCTGAAAATAAGCAATACGCTTAGAGCAAAGCGAGCACGGGTGCGAAGAGAACAGAGCCACTGAAAGCCGAAGCAGAGGCAGCGGGGTTTTGCCAGCGGGTTTCACCAGCAGCCGCGCAGACTTTTTACCCCCAAAGAGCTCCCCCGGAAAACTCAGCTGAAGTGGCTGAAGTGGCCGCATCTTCACCTTCACCGCACCGCACCGGCAAAAGAGGTGAGAATGCTTCTGAGTAGCGCGAGCAGTGCGAGCAGTGCGGGGGGGTCAGTGACGCGAGCGGGGCTGCCGATAGAGGCGGCCGCGAAGTAAGAGGTTGACCTAGGCAGTCTGACCAGGTCTGGTTCGCCCATGGTTCCCCCTGTGCGCTCCGCTCGCGGTCAGCTCTCCTTGTGAGCTTCTCTCACTGTCCACTCACCTGTGTTCCCTTGTGCGCCTCGTGAGCTATTGGCGCTGCACTGCCTGATTCCCGCTGGACTCGCCTGGACTTGCCTGCTGACTTCCTGCCTTTCGCTTCCCTCTCAGCCTCTCAGCCTGCCGGCGGGGTGAACCGGCCTTCGGGCTTATCGGTGTGGGGAAGTGCCGAGCGAGACAGGTGAGCGGCGGCGGCGGCGTTGGAGTGATCAGCAGAGGAAGGGCTCCCTGCCGCGAGCGTTGTTAGACCTTCTGAACACGGCAGGCTGTGCCGCGTCCAGCCCTGCACGCTCGGCTGTGCGTGAGCTGCCTAGCTTCTCCCCCTGCTCTTCCTGGGAAGCGAGGGAGAGAGGCGACACCCGCCCCAGCAAGAGAGGACTCTAATTGAGAGCCAGAGCGCCGGGGAGTCGGAGAGCCGGGAAAGAGAGGTCAACCCAGAGGTCAACGACTGAACTGAGAGTGGCTGAGCCAGCCGTTAAATATCGTTGAACACTGAACTTAGGGAAGAGTTGGGCTGCCACACTGCCGCTGTGCTGTAACGTGCCCCCCCTGATGACAGCTACTCCAAAGTTGTGTGCCCGCCCTACACCATCCTGTACCGTATCATTGTTTGAGGTTATAGGCGGTGGAGGTGGAGGTGGTGACCTGGCGGGTAGTGGGCGCAAGGCAGGACACAGAGGGAGCAGACAGGCTTGGGAGGCTTGGGGGCCTTGCTCTTCTAGACACGAGCAGCGAGTGAGCGGTGAGGAGCGGGGCCGCACAGACCTCCACCAGAACGGAGCGGCAGCCTGAGGATTACGGCCAAATTAGTGTCACGGACACGCGTGGGAAGGCCACGTGACTGGAGCAACATTCTAAAACACGAACCCGGAGAGTAAAAGCCGGACAGCCGGGAGTCGGGAGTCCGTTTGCACGTTCGCAAGTAAGCAGGAAACCATGAGAACGGGGAAAGTGCGGCAGGAGAGAAGTGACGAGATAAAGGGAAATGACCAAGACAAAGACCAGGGCACACTACAGACCGGGGGAAAAAAAGAAGAAAACAACACAGCAAAGAGAGAGACTAGTGTCTGCCCCAGAACTATCGACAACCAGTCCAAAAAAAATCATTGGGATACAAAACATTTTCTTCTTGAAGGACCCTATGGCGGCCATCTATGGTCAAACGCAGGAACAAGTCCACCTACCAAGTCCAATCATACCCGCATCAAGGACAAATAACAGCGAACAACCACAAACAAATAACAAGAAGGAGGACAGAAAGGCACAAAAAAACATTATTGAGAATAATTCCCCAATTAAACTATCAAAACAGTCGCAAACCCCACAGTTACAAATCTCTCAAGTTCTTGCCAAGTCAAATGGCAACACAGAAGATCGCAAGCCAATTACGGTATTAGCCCAAATACACAACCACAGTACCCCAGGTCTGGAAAAAGACATGATAATAGAGAATAGGAATAAGGATAAGGCCAACATTCCCAACATAAAGGGAAACCAAACCGGGGTCGAGCACACCACCGCACAAGGCGACGTATGGTCAACCTCCTTTTCCTTACCCAACGAGACAAGCTTGGATAGACTCATGGAATCCAACAATCAAGTAGGAAACTTGACTCAAAACCACAGACAAGAAGTCTCCAAGAACAAACAGAGTGAGCAAGATGTACATAGATCAGCAAAAGATCAGGGAAAGGGACTGGGTGGAGAGGAAAATCCCGATAAAAAGAAAGAGAACCCCAGACAAAAAACAAGATGGCATCCCCAATCACGATCTCCTCTGTGAGCGGGTCAGAAGAAGTGTCAGCGGTAGAGGCTCACAAGGCCCCGTGGAGTGAAACACTAATCAACACCTTGGAGCAGGCAATTAGGGCCCTGAATTTCCAGTCTGATAAAATGGACATACAAATTGACCTAATAAATTTGATTGCATGGCACATTTCAGGTATAAATACTAGGCTAGACCACATGGCAACCCTTCTACCAAGGAGGGCAGACATGGCACATTACACCGATACCTCCCAGCCAAGCTGTGTATGCGGCAAATTGGTAGATAAATTGTCAAATCTACCCGATATCTTAAAAGACATCTTAGGGGCAGTCCAGACATCAATAGGGAACAAAAAAAGGGTAGAGGAGGTTGAAGAGGAAAACGGGAGTCCTTACGAAAATAAAGAACAAATTATAAACTACGCCCAGGACCACGGGAAAGAAAAGACAAACAAGGAACATCCAGAACGGAAAGCCCCTCAAATTGATGACACGCAGAGCGCAACTGACAATTTAAAAACAAAGCTAACAAAAAGACAAAGGAAACGTGCCAAGAAGGGGAGGACCCAGCTCAAGGAACCACCTCTGACTAATGATCACAATTACCCTATTTTCAACCAAACAACCTCAAATAAGGAGGAATTAACAACGGAAAAAGACGCTGCAAATCACACAGACAAGACCCAGGATCAATCGAACCAGTCAAGAGAAGAGTACGGATGCAACTCGCTTAACGAATCTGTGATCTCCCCCGAGCACAAAAAAACAAATCAAACACAAGGTAGACAAAACCTGACCACACAAAAACACAAATCCACTCATCAACAAGAAAAAGGTTGGATAGAAGCGAGAGGTGACGATAAGCTTTCATGCCGAGAGGTCTATGGAGATCAAGTAGTAATGATACAGCAGAAAGACGAAACCCCAACTCCAAAAGAAAGAAGAGCTAAACAAGAGGACTACGGAGATCAGGTAGTAACGATTCTGCGGATAAACGAAACCCCAACTACTGAAGTAAGAAGGGCCAAACAAGACAAGCAGATCCCAAATTCACGGAGGAATGAGGAAAAACATCCGATTGAGGGCGATAAAAACACCCAAAGGAAAATTACAAAAATAGACAGCAAAGATAGAAGCGCAAGAACGCCGATAAAAATAAAGATACATGGACATGGACAACCCTGCAACCTCCAACAAAAAGATGAGCACTTATTGTACACACAGACATCCAAACATACAAAGAATGACAAACTTGAAGATCTAATAACCAAAGGGAATAAGTCAAATACTGCACCCATTTTTCAGCCAAATAGAAAATCCAACCCAACTGATAAAACAACAAAAAACATTATAGGGCCTGGTAGAATAATAAACGTAAAGGGAGAAATAACAAAAACAACTCAGCGGAAAGAAGAAAAAGATGAAAAACAAGTAGCCAAAACACAGGAAGAAACCCCTGAAAAACTCTCATTCATTCCGGAATACCAGATAACAAGTGGACAAGACAACTTGAATAGAGGGAATATAATGCAGCTTTTCAAAGAAATTCCAGAACTAGAGGAAATATCATCACAAGACCTGCTGTCTGTAGAATTCATAACCAATGCAAACAATCGAAACGCAGAAGAGTCCTTAACTACTTGGTCTTCAAAAGCCGTAGTAGAAAGGATACTCGCTACGAGCCAAACCTTTGAAGCTTGGGGCATTGGACTGAGGCGGCATCAACGGGAAAAATACCCATTCCCCTTTTGAAAAACATCAAAAGGGAAAGGCCGGAAAAGGAAGCCGGAACCTCCCAGAAATCATGCCTTAAGAGTGCATGTTCAGTAACCCCACAAAAAACATCACAAAAAGCAAGGAGCAAGGCAACCACAGAGGAACAAGGAAGCATTCTGGAAAAGATCACAGACTGGTCTTGGGTCGCAAAGGTGTTAAGCAATAAGAGCTCCTAGCCATCGCAAAAGGCCGCATGAGAACAATAAACCCCAACTACAGATTACACTTTATGACCAAAAGGAACCGGGGAATATCCAAAAAGCTGGGGAGGACTCCAACACGTGGAAACCACATACGATCAGCACTGGTCTTGGAACGTCCACGGCTTCAACAATATGGGGCAAGACCACGATACCACGAAATTCTTGGAACAACATGACCTAATATTACTCCAAGAAACTTGGAATTTGAGTCAAGTATCCATCCCCGGTACATAGAGTTTCACGTCCTAGCCGAAAAATTCTCAAAATTTGGGCACCCAAGAGGAGGCCTAACAACATATATCACACAGTTGTATGGATGGCAAGTGGAAGAAATAGATATTGGGGCAAACGGGCTGCAAGCAATAAAAATTACAGAAAGAACCAACTCAAACTTGCACAATCACAACCTATTAGTGCTCAATGTCTATGTACACCCAGAAAAGAAACAGAAGAAGGAAAGACTTATAACCTTAATGACCTTGATCCAAGCCCTACAAACCTCACACGAATCGATTTCCCTGATTATTTCAGGAGATTTTAACAGCAATTTACTTAAGGACAATCGTATAACTCAAGAGCTCGGGGAATTGGGCCTATCAATTTTGAATGGGAAGGCAAACGGGGACAAACCAGCATCAATAACCTTCTTAAGCGGCAAGCGGAAATCAACAATAGACTTCACTATAATGAGCAACAGCCTGGTGCCAAAGGTAAGCACATTTTCGGTTGGGCCGCGCACAGAAAGTGACCACCTCCCATTAATTACCAAAATTAAAATTTTGGCCAATAAAAACCAAAAAATCAATACGGTCATTCAATATACTGAAAAATTCAACCTATGGAAATTAAAATGGGGAGGAAAAGACATAAAACCTATAATGGATAAATTGAAAAAACAATTGTTGGAAATGACACCAAAAGAAATAGAAAACCCAATACAAACATGGGAATATTTATGTAACACTTTAACCAGAGATCCGCCTACTAAAAAACCGAACAATGGAAGAATCGACACCAGGAAGAAGCCCTGGTTCAACCTCACACTACGGGAGGAAAAAAGGAAAATCTTACGTGAAGTCCGGAAGCAGGTAATAAAGATGAAAAACGGAAAGACACCGGATAAGGCAAAACTAAAGGCCATGCGAAAAAAAATATAAGATACTGCTGAGTAAAGCAAAAAAATCATATCAAGAAGAAATCTGGACCAAATTACTAATAGCCGGTAAAAACAATAATGGTCGGTCATTTTGGGGCATCATTAATAAACTGACAAGGAGCAACCAATTAAGACAAGAGAGGCAGGAATTGGAGAAAGTAAATGTATTCAGCACGTTAAAAACATGTATACAGGCAGGGAGAACGGACAAAAGCGGAATTGCAAAAAAGATTGCAGAATATGCGACAAAAACTTGGAGCAGGCTAAAACTCTTTTAAGCACACAAGAAGCCCCGCGAAAAGAAATCAGGGAACAACCACAGGCCAGGGAGAATCGGCCCACAGATAACATTGGCAACGAGATTACCACACCTTCAAAAACATCTGAAGAACAAAAATCTGTCCCAGAAACCCTCGTAACACCTAAACAGCTAAAAGGCATAATAAAACACCTAAAAACAGAGCGTGCAGCAGGGCCCAACGGGCTCCCGAATGCTCTCTTCAAACATTCCCCTGAGTTCTGGGCAGAATACTTAACACTCCTCTTTAATTTGATTTATAGCCAGAACAAAATGCCCAAATCCTGGAATGGGAACATAATACACCCTATCTTCAAACAGGGTTATCACAACGACCCAGGGAACTACAGGATGATATCGCTGATCGATGTGGAGGCGAAACTATACGGATCATGCTTGTTACAGCGCCTCCAAGATTTGATGGAAGATACTAATATAATACCCATGTTCCAAACGGGTTTTAGGCCAAGGACGGGCACATTAACAAATTTGACAACTTTAGCCCTCCTAGAGGAAAAAGCGGAAACAAAGAAGACCAGATTGTTTGCTTGTTTTATTGACCTACGAGCCGCATTCGACAGGGTGAATCGAATCCGACTATGGGAAAAATTAAGATCGTGGGGGCTACCAAAGAACCTATTGGAGTCAATGATATGCCTGTACAGTAACTCCTGGGCAAGAGTTAAACTGGGAGACGGCAGCAGCACGACTGCAGAAATTAGCACACAACAGGGCCTAAAACAAGGCTGCGTCCTGGCCCCAAGTTTATTCAACCTCTACATGGCGGATATCATCAACCATATGCAGGTGGGAGAAGGTCATCCACCGAATTTGGCAAAAAAAACCATTCCGTTCCTACAGTATGCGGACGATATAGTTGTGTTGAGTCAAACCCCAATAGGGCTGCAAAGAATGATTAATAACCTTGTAACCTATTTGGAGCACGAAGGCTTGGAACTAAACAAAGGAAAGACCAAAGTGGTCCGCTTAGTAGACCCAAAAAAATCATCGTTTAAATGGTACGCAAACAGCACCCAAATAAAGGAGGAATCATCCTGTAAATACTTGGGTCTAAAACTGGGGCGAGGCCCAACGAATAAAGAACATAAAATAGACCTAAAGGCAAAAACCCACTCCATGATCTACGCACACCGGTTACTGCAAAAAAAACTGAGTTGCCCAAACTATTCACATCTGCTAAATGTGATGAAAGCACAGACCTTACCCACCTTGTCATACGCACTGGTTATCTGGTGTGGTAAAGATACAGGGTTGTTAAATAATCTGCAAACAAAAGTATACAAAGCGGTTTTTAACCTATCAAAATCAGCCTCACCAGCACAGGTGCTTCTAGAGTTTGGCCTACTGAATCAAAAGTTTCGCAGTATGGGTACCTTTGAGAAGCTTTCCCACAAAATACGTCTGTCAGAGGAAGGCTCACTGGACAGCCTGTGCTGGAAAGAAATTGAAAACCACCAGAAACAGGTCACATTAGGCAGCTGGGGAGATTTCTTGACTCAATCCTTGAGGGGCTTAGGAATCCAATCGATATGGGATTCTATCCCAGATAGAACCAGCTTCGACAAAACAACAAATAATGCTGTAAATGGGAATCCTTTCTGGAAGACAAAACGATACTCTCGAAACGAAAACACGGGTGGACCGTGATAAATTCATACTCTGGGATAAAGCCGCAGCCTTATTTAAAAAGTCATTTCAACGAGAAACTAAAGCAGAAATATATAGAACATCGGCTGGGCTTACAGCATTCGAAGGACTTGCTACCATCCTGGAAAGGTAGTCACAAGGACCCGCATTGCCGCTTATGCGGCTACCATAATGAAACACTACCCCACCTACTATGCGTTTGCCCTGCTCTTACGGACTTAAGGAGACGTCTTTTAAAAAACATTTTTAACAAATTGAACATTCGTACATGTAGACAAGCTGTAATTAGATGGTTGGAGGGATCATCTTCTGTGTTGGCTTGCAGGGGGGTTAAATATATGAGAAAAGCACAATCCCTCATACGACAAGCGGAGCTCGGGGAGATAAGAGACATTGAAAATGGCATATCCAACAATTGACAGACAAGCTTGGCATGGTCATAACAACCCATCAAATTGCAGGAAAATGGACAAAGTTGAGTTGATCAGCTAAGTAAGAACAATCACAAAGCAAACAAACAAATAACTAAACAAGTTTTGGTATCAGCTTAATAAATAATGCACTAAACAAGTACATTTTTTTTTTTAAAGTGATCTTTGTAATGCAAATGTAATATTGTAATAATTTTTAATAATTGGAAACAATAAACTTTTTGACTTATAAGCAATACGCAACAGACATTTTGCGCAGGAATGCTATTGGCATGATTTCAAACAGTCTGCGATAGTACCTGCATTTTCAATATTTCTTATATACTTTGACAGTGATGAAGTACTGGCAATTTCCAACGTAAATCAAGGGTAGATGGCCAACATATTTTCAAATTAGCCCCCTGGTTTAGTAAACAATGGGAGCAGTGTACACTTGTGAGCCAGGAATAGAGTTAGAGAAGCTTCCTTTAGCGCGTATCAGTGCAATTCTAAGAGTCCCGTTCTCCCCCACCTTTTGACTGTAATGTTATCATAGCTCAGCCCTACTCCTAAACGCGCTCTGTTACGGTCGCTGTAGCAACTAGGACCGTGGTCCAAATAAAACGCACTACGTCACGGCGCAGTGGCGCGCACTGTGCGTGCCGCCGTCACCTGGAGACTTCCAGCACGTCAGCCATTACGCATAGCCCCCACATTCCGCACAGTCTCTCGAGTCCCGAGCGGCAAAACATGAATAAATCCGGTAGCTTTGACCAAAGAGGTGCAGCTTGATCGGCTGCCGGGAATCCACGTAGCTGAACAGAACCTTCATCTCCGTCACCATAGGTGCGCTGCGTAAAATTCTGGGCAGTTCTCACCGGAATTGTAGTCGGCTGAACGGAACGAGTACAAGTGACGGCGGTAAAACTTAACAGCGTATCATATTCTCAACTGTGCAGAGAAGCTGCCTGCTATTATACAGTTCGAAAGGATGAGAGATGAACTGCCCCTTTACGTTGGAATTAGTGGCCTGGGGGTTACCTTAGACATGTTTACAACAGGGTTTGTAGTGCGACCAATGTCTGCAATCTAAGCTTGAGCATAGCATGTCTGCGATATGATGCACACACTTTTTTTCTCACTACACAACTTATGCTGGTAACGATTGTGTACATTCAGAGTAGAAAACTTTCTCACAGACCGTAGCCCAATGGAGCTACAGATCGTAGCCCAATGGAGCCACGGTGCACCATACGCTCCTCTACCAAATTTTCTTCTGTCTTACCTGTGACGCAACGGTGGCGGTGGGGCTTCCGAAAGAGTCCACCGAGGAGAGGTACTGGGACTCGGCTGAGGGTGATGAGCTGCAGCGGGAAGGAGAGTCGTAGTCTCCGGAAAGTCCTTGATACATGTCCCCAGGTGGCGGGGGCGCCTGCCGGAAGCCAACTCCGTAGAAGTGTTGGGTGGACCCCTTGCCGATGGTAGAATGAGGTTTTCAGAGCGAGGTACCCCCCTTGCACGGACCTGCCTCAGTTTCTTGCCATTCGCATTGACCCCGCCATGCACAAATCCCAGGTATACCAGGTGCCGCTGAATCCAAGGCTACAGCAGCTGCCTCTTAGAAGTAACTATATGAACCACTTTCAAAGATCACAGTCCAATTTTTACAGTTATCATTTTCTCCCCAGCTGTCAACATTAAATACAAAAGGTCCTTATGTATCCTGTATTAATTTCGAAGGGCCAGTATGATGACTTGGGGGGGATATTTTGGGTGACCGAGAGATCGAAGAGGCGTCTTGATTAGGTATAAGGATTTGTTATAACTTTTAGTCTACCGATATATAGAGGAAATGTTATGTAAGGTCTTCACACCTTCTCTTTAAACCTCTTGGAGCAGTACTCTTTACTAAGCCGCAGCGTTTCTCATACCTCAAAGAAGAGCGTATTTCTTATATCTTGGATGGCAAACCACTCTATGTTTGGCAACGTCTGAGCCAGCATCGCTCATTTTTTTTATTAGGTAATTCTTGGTTTTCTCTCTGTCTGTGGCACCTTGATTAGCTTCCAGTTGGATGTGCTTAATATGTAAAGCCAAGAAGTTCACTTTCACTCCTGTCTCTTGGAGTAATTTCTTTTGCACAAGCAGCTCCTAACATATATGGACTTCCACCCTGTTTCCTACAGCTTGCGAGTAGATTGGATAGTAGAGTAGTGGCACTCCTAACCCCAAGGATACAGTACACAGTTCATTTCATGCTCTAAAGTGTATCCACGTAGGTCATGTGCCCAGACCAAGTGCAGGAAGTAGTGATCAGCGGTTTCTGCTGCCCAAATCGGATGCCCTCCAGCGTCCTACAAACAGCTCGTTGATCCACTTGCTCAGCCTCACAGTACAGATCCGATAAACTGAAAACTCCCGACCAAAAAAGGTATGTTATATCCAGGTGCAGTCCACGATAGCCAAAGTCAGATCCGTATTCTGCGGAGACCATCAGCCTTGGAAGAGGTGGAGGCTGAAGCTTGGATTGCGTATTCTAGTCGGGGACTCCCCCGTGCCTCTTAGTAGTATTTTGTATCTGATGTCATTGCGCGTGCGCCTCGTCTCTCCTCTGCAAAGTTATGAATGAATCTTGTCGGCGCTCCTGGGTTTATATACACTGCTAAACACGCCCCTTGTTACGTCAAGCACTTCATTTTTCGTACTCCCTGATACTTGTAGAACCCGAGGAAACGGAATATGACGCTTCTTGGGTATAGCAAACATATGATGTCCGTGCGAGCACCACACAAAAACCAGGCTTTCACTTTGGTAGAAATGGACTATTTAGGGTATCCTCTTGCTTTGGTGAGATAGAGGGCGCGCCCGAGTAGGGATCCCCGTCCCCGCCCACTGCTGGAGTTCCTGTGACGCAGATAGCCATATATGGTGCTGTCTCTGCTGTGTGTTTGTTTGGTAACCAAGCAAGACGTCAGAGGGAATCCCTCTCAGGTCTGGCTCTGAGAGTACCCTACATTATTAATAGTAGCAGCTCCTACTAACGAGCCATCCGGGGAAGGAGGCGGGAAGCGACGCTGTGATTAGGAGAGGGCTGCACAGACGGAGCTAGAAATAATACGGTCCGATAGCAACTGCACTGCTTGGTGACAATTGCACAGATACGGGCTCACTATCACATTGAGCAAGCGTATTCATGCAGTTAAAAAAATACAGCGCAAGTAGGAAACGCATTTTTTTTTTTTGCATATTTATATAGAGCGAACTCACCCGAAAGTATTTGAGCGCTTTACATGAACACCAAATTAATCGATCAAAATCTTATTTATTTAGATCTCTTATAGGATCAACAATTTAAATAAAATACACTGTTGCATCACTTTTTATAAAAACCTTATTCTACACATTTAAAAAAATACAGAAATAAAAAAGATTTCATAATGTATACAATTTATCGCAAATAAATTAATTAGGTGGATATTTCAAAAAAGCAATCGGGTCAGTAGGAGAGGAAATGTTATATCTATTAACAATAGGTTTTATAAAAAAAAGTTGCTAGCCTCTACTATCTCCTTATTCGAACATTGATCTAAGATACGTATTAAATTAAATCCTGGATTCCATTATTACATTTGTCACATACACCAATATTTTCTTCTCGGTCACTCCATTTTCTTGTGTAGGGCTTTAAAGAGTGTATACCTAGTAGGAGCATAATGATGCATCTCCCAACACTATGCTCCAGAGTAAATCTCATATACTGTTGTGGGGGTATTATAGGACCCGGATCCCCCAGCATGTTCCCCGCTTCCTCCTGATAACCTGAGAACCCACATTGGAATCATCAACAGAGATTTGTGTGGGTGTAAAACGGCCATGTTTAATATTTTTGACATTTCATAAACATGACAAGGCATTTCAAATACATTATTCACAGTTATCAACACAATTTTATTATTGACTTTCCAGATCTTCTTCAGCAAGATTAAGATTCTAATCCTCCAGCACTAAGGGGCCTTCCAGCTCACATCTTCCAATCCGAGCATCCATGCAAGGTGCAATACACCTGCGCCCATGAGGAGTGGGCCCCAAACCTCTGATCCTTGTCCGCCTTCTCCCGGGGCCCACCCTCCGACCACCAGGATGACCAGGGACCCAGGAGGCTCGTAACCTGTGGCCCTAGCCTCCCCAGCCGGGGCCATATTTTACAGCGGAGAGCTTACCGTCTCCCCCCTCAGTGCTGGCCTAGGGAATACGCAAGGCGGACTCCCGTCCATTCCGTCGGTCAATTTTATTGTTCCAAGGTCTTTCTACCGCAACACGCCCCTCCAACCACTGAGCTAAAGGGACGGGTGGGTGGGAGTTAAAACTAAACAGGGGGAGGTAAAAAGGGGGACGCTTCTGGGAGCCCGCAAACCGGTCCGGTGCTGCAGAGGAAGGAGAGACTGGGGTCCCAGCCCCAGGAACCTAAATAGGGCCCCAGACTCCGCCCTCTGCCCCACCGGAAGTGCGTCCTCTTGCCCCGGCAGTAATACGTCGCCGGTCGCCCATTGGGGCTGACCGGCCCCTAATAGCCTAAACGAGGTAGGGGCGGGGAACGGGGGCCAGGTCCTAAGTGCGCGCTCCTTGATGGTTGCGCTTGGCATAGGACCTGGATCCCCCAGCATGTTCCCCGCTCCCTCCTGATAACCTGAGAACCCACATTGGAATCATCGACAGATTTGTGTGGGTGTAAAACGGCCATGTTTAATATTTTTGACATTTCATAAACATGACAAGGCATTTCAAATACATTATTCACAGTTCTCAACACAATTTTATTATTGACTTTCCAGATCTTCTTCAGCAAGATTAAGATTCTAATCCTCCAGCACTAAGGGGTCTTCCAACTCACATCTTCCATGCCGAGCATCCACGCAAAGTGCAATGCACCTGCGCCCATGAGGAGTGGGCCCCAAACCTCTGATCCTTGTCTGCCCTCTCCCGGGGCCCACCCTCCGACCACCAGGCTGACCAGGGACCCAGGAGGCTCGTAACCTGTCGCCCTCGCCTCTCCAGCCGGGGCCATATTTTACAGCGGAGAGCTTACCGTCTCCCCCCTCAGTGCTGGCCTAGGGAGTACGCAAGGCGGACTCCGGTCCATTCCGTCGGTCAATTTTACTGTTCCAAGGTCTTTCTACCGCCACAAAGGTGACCAGGGCCCACAGGTCCGTCACCTTCCCCACCTGCGCTCTGAAAGACCGACCACAATTCTACACTCAAGGTATCCATACCAATGTTTGATAACTGTACCCAATCCTCGAGATACCTCACCTCACCTGGAAACCATTCGGTGTGGAACGTGACGCGAGCGGCCCTTCGCTGAGCACAACCCGGTCCATTCCTCCATGAGCCGCCTCACCGTGATATTCAACGCTCTTGGTCGCGCTCTGGGTCCATCCTTGTGATACAACACCTCTCTGGAAACCATTTGGTGTGGGATGCGACGCGGACGGCCCTTCGCTGAGCACAACCCGGCGCTCCGGGGCCCTCCGCCCTGCGTGGTATCACACCTGACCATGCAATTTCTATCCAGGGAAATACACTTCCCAGCCCGGCAAACGCGGTTTAGCGGCGCCTCTTTGACCGTCGGGGACAAATGCCCCAGTACCCCCACCACCTTGGCAGGGCACCCTAATGCACTGGAGAGAAATGGAAAAGTCAGGCACTGTCATGACCAAATTGCAAGCATCATTTAACAGCCACCCAGGCTTGATGTGAAGATGAAACCAGTTGATCGCCAGTATCCCCTTTGTCCCTGCTGTGTCAGATAATGAACCTGCCCTTCGTTGCTAAGGCTTCCGACCCCAATCTACAGGAATCAACTGAGGCAGTCCTTTCCTTCGTGCAAAATGTTTTGGCTCCAACCGATGGAGCACCACCTGCCGCAGTTATACCCATAGGGCAATCAGGTCGCCCCGACGGCCGGGACTAGCTTGCGAAACTCAAGCGTAAGAAATGCACTGCTACCATCATACTACTGGTTATATAGTGCAATGTATATACGAACAGTACTATAAAGTAGTTCTGCAAAAGCATTATATGTTTTCCATGCCATAAGTTGTCTAAAACATATAAAACACATGCTAAAGGAAGGCGACCAGTACCTAACTAGTGCTACCACCATATGCCTACCCTGGACTACCTAACCTAACCTAAGCAGAGTACGAGGGAATGAGTAAGAGAGGAGAAGCTCAAGTTTGAGTCATTCTCGGACAGGACACTATCCAAAAATTATCTACGGGTTGAATCAGCTCCGTCCCTTTGGGTTTTGGAATGAAAGATGTCTTGTATCTCTTCTATGGAACTTGATTTCCCAGTCTCCCGCAAGGGGGACCGGAAACCCTGGAGCTGGATGTCTCGACCGGAGAGAAAACAGCCTCTCTCAGTGCGTCAGCTGGAGGGTCCGCTTCCTTCGGCACTTGCAACTGCGAGGCGTCGGCAAGTAGTAAGTTGATCTGCTTGTGAGGATAAATCTGAACATATTTAAACTTATGAAGGGGCCGAGTTAGACGTGAGATTCTCCTTACTAACGTCGTATGAGGACTCAATTCCCAGCCAAACCTTGATTCCTAGATAAATTAGCATATAGGCAAGTGGAAGTCCTGAGCTGCTGAACACACGTTTCTCTAAGAAACAGTCATTGATTCTAAGAACTTAGCAGAAGTAAGGTAATGTTTTCTGTGGCTCTATAAGGTTAAGATGCCCATATAAGGGGGTGAATCGGGAAGACTACACTAGGGTCCTAGATTCCTTTCCAACACCAGTACGATCTCCCTATCCTGTGGGCCCTCCCTTCCGGGATGGGCCAGCCTCTAACAGGGGAATCACACCCTCTGGTACCTTTGCAGCGATGACAACCATCCTGCTCGTATGCCTGCCATAAAATTACTAACATACCTGAGGAAGTCACCCTGCACCCCTCACTTCTTCATCAGTAAACACAGCATTTTCTTTTCCTTTGGTGCCTTCTATGTTCTAGCAGTCGTGCACCTCTCCTTCACACACTTTCACATAACATGGCAATTACCTTTGGCACAAGTGATATTTGCTATGCGCCCCCTGCAACAAGGCCAATGATTGCATGAACGTAGTCTGAGCGCATGTATTCCTTACTGACAGGCACTTTAATCGCTACCCTTCTATGTTTCAGCAGTCGTGTACATCTGCTTCACACACTTTCACATAAAATGGCAATTACCTTCGGCACAAGTGACATTTGCTATGTGCCCCCTGCAAAGAGCCAATGATTGCATGAACGTAGTCTGAGCGCCTGTATTCCTTACTGACAGGCCCTTTAATCACTACCCTTCTATGTTTTAGCAGTCGTGTACATCTCCTTCACACACTTTCACATAAAATAGCAATTACCTTCGGCACAAGTGACATTTGCTATGTGCCCCCTGCAACGAGCCAATGATTGCATGAACGTAGTCTGAGCGCCTGTTTACCCCACTGACAGGCACTTTAATCACTTCCCTTCTATGTTTTTGCAGTCGTGTACATCTCCTTCCCACAATTTCACATAAAATGGCAATTACCTTCAGAACAAGTGACATTTGCTATGTGCCCCCTGCAAAGAGGCCAATGATTGCATGAACGTAGTCGGAGCGCCTGTAGTACCCACTGACAGGCACTTCAATCACTACCTTAAGCCTCAACTCCAGAGCTGAACCATCATGAACCTTCCCCCACAACCCGAACTCACAACATCTAGTGGTAACTCAGTTCAAAATATACACGACAAAGAGTTCTATGTTCCATGAAAAACTACAGGAACAGATGTGGAAAGGCAAACACTCTTAAGGAAAGCAATTTGAAGTAACTTGCATCAGGTATTGCATCAAGGACATAGCGTAGCTTACTTGTCGAGTCATCGAATAAGTGTATTTCTTGTAAAGGATACAAATACAGGGCCAGATCGGGCCGCTTTTACTTACTGCCATCTGAATTGGCATGGGCTGTATTCCTTAAAACTCTGCCTGCCTGACATCTAAAACGTTGTCCCGAACATCATCAAAAGTAATATCACTCAACAATTTCTGAATCTGAACTTATCCGACTAACACGATTCAGATCCCCCCACTGAGGCATCCACTCTGACTTGAATGATATCTGAGGAATTCCTCTCTCCACCAGATGTTGATTTTAATTGGGTGCCCTTCACACACTATCCGCCACGACCAGCTGTGTCATGTGAGCAGCCCTCAAGTGGATGCAGCTATCTTGCATATCCTTGTCGCATGAAGGACATGCTATCTTTTTTCCCCGCTCCCCCCCCCCCCCGATCTCTCAAGCCAAAGGAGGAGTCCACCTCCTGTGTTCACCCGCCCAGGGTAAAAACGGTATTTGCATGTCTGGTATGGCGGGAAGGTGACCGGCCTTGTCCCAGCACCTGGCAGCCTATTACAAATTATTTTACATCTGCATGACCTGGAGGATGCAGATATAACTTGCCTATCCTTGTAGCAGGAACACCATGCTATCTTGTTGACAGACTCTACAAGCTCATGGGTTCCAACACTGAAGGTTTTTTCCCGCTTTCCTCCACCCATCTTTCAAGCAACCGGATGAGCCACACCCCGTGTTCACCTGCCCGGGGCAAAACGGTATTCGAATATCTGGCATGGCGGGAAGGTGAGGTATGACTATGTATACCGCCAGACATGCCCCCCTAGACCTGCGAGCCAGTTTACAAGGATATCCCCATCGGCCTTTATTCAAAGATACCTGGGCGTACACTAGCATGGCTGATTAACGTGATTGAGTCATCAACTGGCAAGGTCCCCGGCCAGTCAGCGTGACCAGGTCATTACCGGCGAACTTCAGTAAGTAGGGTCGCCCTCTTTGTAAACCAGTATTACGGGTCCCTCTGTTGTCAGTCTGTGCAATGTGCGCCCCCTCGCAGTAGTGCGCCCTCAGACTGTAGGACTGCACCTTATAGAACCAACAAAGATACATCTAACTCATAAAGGCTCAAAAGGAAGCGGGGTATCTGCAGATTATCGCAGAGAAGCGCCTGACTCCGTAAACTTCCGGAATCTAACAAATACACATCTAAATCCACAGGCAAGCAGTACTTAAAAACGCAAATTTGGGAACCTTCTTTCAGAGTTGCATAGACGGTTTGTCGCATTGGCGCCTTTTATCACCATGCTCGTTAGGAGCCAGAGACAGCATGGCACCCTCCCGCCATTAAACAACATATCCCCCCCAGAAGAGGGGCTTCCACCCAGCTTCTCGAAGTACACCGCGATCCTGCCGCCAGCAAAAGAACTCCAAGCACCCATGGCAAAGCACGGGGAGAATTTAATCTCCTAGCGTATCCCGTTGCCCGGGCCATCCGACCGCCCCCATAATCCTTCTCACCTCGACGACAGAAAACAAGGCACCGCTATACCGCCTCTGTATGGCCAATAAACCGGAAGAGGTACCCGCATGTTAGACGGGAGGATCTGACTTGTGAGAGACTCTGCAACTATAGGGTAGCCTACGGAAGTATCGGAAAACTGTGCGAGGCCCTGGGCCGGCGCTAAACAGGAGTTCAGCTGGACAATGCCCCTATCTCGTATCCCCTGCGGTGATCCCTAGCTGCACCCGGCCCACGCCGACAGGGAGGGGAACAGTACGCCCAAGAGGCCCTGTCAGCAGCCGCAAACCCCCTGCTCAGGACAGGCTATTACCAACAATTCCCCTCCTTACGCTATCTTCGGCTGCCAACAGGTCCCCCAAGCGCACCCCCCTCACCTGTCGACATGGACGCCTCCCCACACCGACGACGCGTGGTCTCGCCGCGCTCGACGTCGCCTACTCCCACGAGGTCCGGACCGGACTCGGCTGCGCTGGATCCCGAAGGCGACCGCTGACCTCCACTCCACCGAGGGATAAGTTAGTTAAAACTAAACAGGGGGAGGTAAAAAGGGGGACACTTCTGGGAGCCCACAAACCGGTCCGGTGCTGCAGAGGAAGGAGAGACTGGGGTCCCAGCCCCAGGAACCTAAATAGGACCCCAGACTCCGCTCTCTGCCCCACCGAAAGTGCGTCCTCTTGCCCCGGCAGTAATACGTGGCCGGTCGCCCATTGGGGCTGACCGGCCCCTAATAGCCTAAACGAGGTAGGGGCAGGGACCGGGGGGCCAGGTCCTAAGTGCGCGCTCCTTGATGGTTGCGCTTGGCAAACTCTATAGTATGGGTAAAAAGCTTATAATGTGATAACTGAAGACAATGTGCCTTATCAAATATAACTTTATTTGATTGTTAGAAAGCAATCATAAAAGTGTACATAAAAACAGTTCATTAAGATCTTTTAAAAAATAATTTTTTACAAATTATCTGTGGCGTACAAAAAATTCATCAATTGCAGGGGATTCAAAGTCCATAATATCATAAACTTTAAAGTGCATTTATATAATCTGCGCATCACATTTTTCAAATATAATGTAGTTGTTGCAACACAGATGATTATCAAGACATTGAATACTAAGCATGGCCACACGGCATTGACGGTGGCCCATTTCTCTCAAGAATGGTAGTAAAACATGTCTAATCACATACAATTTACAGAAGAGAAAAACATGAATAGTACTCTGAAATGAAATATCATCACAGGGACAGGGAGGTAAATCGTGAGTCCAATTATTTACTGTGGGGAAACTAACCAATCTATGGAAAGTTCCAAATCTAAAGCGAGACGATAAGAATCTTTCGTAATTATCTAGCACATAGATTAAATAGAGCTGAATGTTAAAAGTCGTTAATATCATTTGATGTTGCAGAACAGAGGGTTTTAAAACCTCAGTTGCAACTCTTAAAGAATCCAGGAAAGCTAAACCCTCCTTCTTCAAGTCTTTACGCGAGATAGCTGAGATATTAGTAGGGTTTAAAAAAGAATCCACTTTTCCAATATCTTTAAAAAAGTTATAAACCTAGCTCAGCCACGGTATCCTCATGGCTCCCTCTAGTTTGAGGATATCCGTCAAAATATCTCTATTAAGCTGTGTTGCTTCTTGTGTCCACAGCCTGTGCCATAATAGTACAGGCTCCAGCTTAATTAGATCAGATATAAAAGCAAGACCCAGTTCTGCATGACAATTGTAATTAGGGGTGCTCTTAGGACAAAACCCCATACCCCACTGCCATAAGTAGCACCAGCCACACATTTAGCTTTATAGATCTTAATTAGCTCTACAGGTGGTCTAGTGCCTAATTTCTTTGAAAAGGTCTTGAGAGCGGCCGTTGATTGAATCATCGCAAGTTTTTTAGCTGACACAGCCTGCGACCACGACTCACTCGGAGTAAAGAGTATCCCAAGGTAGGAAAACTGCTTGGTAGATTCAAGCTTCTGTCCTGCTATAAATATGGCCCTCTTAAGTTTACAGTGCCTGCCGCAATACATAGTGAAAGTTTTGGTTGTATTAACTTTTAAACCCAGCTCATTCATAAAGTGGAAAAAGCTATCTACCATACGCTGTAATCCCACTTGAGTACGTGACATAAGGACAGCATCGTCAGCGTGCAAAAGCGCTGGGATTGGGCGGTCGGCTATGTATGGGGGATCCAAAATATTGTTGCAGAGATCTTTTTCCAATCCGTTTATATACAAGTTAAAAAGGAAGGGGGCCAGAACACAGCCCTGTCTGACCCCACTCCTAATTGGAATTTTGTCGGTGCGTTCCCCCTTTAGGCCAAAGCGAACGCGGGCTGAAGCGTCGCTATAAAAACGTTTAAGATAATAAATAATATTATCTTCAACCCCAAGCTGTCCCAGTAAGATCCATAGTTTGGAATGGATCACGCAGTCAAATGCGGCCGAGAGGTCAACAAAGGCCAAGAACAGGTTACCCTTCTTGGCCCTTGTGTACTTCCCGACCAGCATTAATAGGTTTAATCCCTGTTCCACTGTCCCTAAACCAGAGCGGAAGCCATACTGGAGATCAGATAGAATAGAGTTTTCTTCTGCCAACGCCAGAAGCCGGTCCAGAATTATTCGACCCTCTATTTTGGTAAAGTAATTTAAGAGGGAAATGGGCCTGTAACAGCCCGGATCTTGTCTGTCCCCTTTTTAAAAATAGGGACTATTACAGATTCCACCCAAGTGGACAGAAATTCTGATACACAGCTAGCGTTAAGCACCTGGACCAGAAGAGGGGCCCACAACGAAGGGGTAGTCTTAAAGATATCTATGGGGACACCATCTGGGCCCGGGGCCTTACCACCCTGGCTTACACACAGGGCTTTTTCAACTTCCTCCAGGGTAAAGCACACATTTCTTGAGGTGGGATATTCAGAGGGAGATATCACAGAACCCACTTGTCCCTCACCCTCATACACTCTAGAAAAGTGCCTAATCCAATCAGATTCAGGAATTGCTATTTCTAGCTTTGGACCAAGCTCTTCACTAAGAAAGGGAGTTCTAATAAGTTTCCAGAAGCCCGCACTGTCATTCCTAGTAGAAGCAAGATGCAGGGCTTCCCAGGCTTCAACTCTCAGCATATGCTTTCTATCTTTTATTGCTATTTTGTATTCCTTCCTAAGTGTGTGAACCTCCCCGACACAGCTAGGTTTCCTATGCAATTCATTCTTTAGGAGAGCATAAGCCCTAGTACACTTAGAATCGAACCAACCTCCCTTTCCCTTATGGTTCTTAAATTGTCTCACAATGGAGGTCTTAATTGCATTCGAAATGGTCGAGAAGGAAGCAAGAAGCATTTCATGGGGAGAATCTAACCTTACGCAAATCATTATTTCATGTTGGCATTTACCAACCACTGATTTAATTATTTCTGCCTGATTCACCATGGCCCATTTTAACGTATATCAATTAACGCTACCAATCGCTAGATTCACGTCCACGCTGTCCCTTTCTTTATAATTCGTCAGGGTGAACGTTGTTGGCAGTTGGATGGCCACACAGAGCGGGAAGTGGTCACTTAATTCAATGTCAGATACATTAAAGGAATAGATTCTACCACCATATTTGTTAGAGACAATAGCATAATCGATGGTTATAGCACAACCCCTTCCATTAAATGTAGAAGATGAAGCAGATGTTAATGTACAAAATTCATTTGCAAATCCTAAATCAAATTTAGCCAACAAACTATTAAATTGTTCCCCTTGAGTAGAGTGATTAAAATGTTAATGACCCAAACCGTTTTCCTGTGTCATACCACACCTATTATCTTTCATCATGCTACACAAAGTGCAATTAAAATCCCCGAACAAAAGGATCATCAATTTATGTCTATAGATTTTTTCCTGTAAAAACAGTACTTTGGTCAATTTACTTAGAACCATAGGTACATCACCAGAAGGAATGTTGTTATATAGGTTGACAAGAGCAATTGGGGTATCAAAGGCCAGGACGAGTATTAAAAATTGAAAGTAAATATCTGTAATAGGCTCAATTACTCTTACAAAATCCAATTTATTAGACAAATAAATACTCAAACCACCCTTTGCTCTTCCATGTAAAACGGCGACAGCTGGAGTATGAAAGGTCCTAAAACCGTTTAAATGGACCGGATCAAGACTCCAGGTTTCTTGAAAACAGAGCATATCTTGTGCCTGGATGAAATCCCACCAGATTGAATTGGCGATTTTAGATCTAATACCGGCAATATTCCAAGAGGAAATTTTACACACCGGTGGGACTAACTGGGGGATAACCGAGACAACAGAGGCGGAACCAGTTGGTAGAGAAGAGATCCTATGGTCACTTCCCACCTCTGGCCCCCCATCTATAGTCTCGGAGCCCCCTATATGTCCCAAAATCCCAGACGTAGTCGAGTCTATGCTAAGAGCTTTCCCCCCATCTGCCATTATAGTTTCACTATTACCAGAATAGGGGATAGGGTCAACTTCTACATCTAAAGGATTGAAAATAATAATATCCACCTGTAGTCGGTCATTGTTTTCTAAGCCAATAAGAGTGTCAAATGGATTAAATGTTGGGACACCGTATCTTCTATCCAATGGTCCATCAATGTTTAAAGGTGGACAAGGGGGAGCTAAACGCCTAATTGGTCCAGATGGACAATAAAAGTAACCGAGGGGAAGAATGTTAACAAAGTCTGGGTCAATTCTCCCAGTATAACCTCTCTCGATTAGGGAACGTACCAATTGTGGTGACCGGAATGATAGAATTACACAGTCACCCCTCAGTGTTTTATCTGAGGTACCCAACCAACTCACTCTTCTGGCCATCTTAAATTCTGAAAACAAATAGTTTTTAAACCCAAACTTGGTTCATAAAAAAATGAAGGGAGTTATTCCTTAAAGTCGACCAGTGTTCAAAGGCATTAGAGGGTAATGGAGGAACATTGGCTAACATCACACTATACTCTGTCGCTTCTGGGGGCAAGTTGAGAATGGGTAAACTTAAAATTGCATTTGTCTCGATTTTATCCTCAGCTCTTCTAGTTTGATTAGATGGTACATTGGAGACTGCTGGGGTGGAGACGGACAACCCAGAAGTATTAATTCCAGTATCCCCCTTAGTTTTTTAAACTCCAATCGGCCATTTACCTTGGGATTTATAGTTTGATTTTGAGTTTGGGTTACTGGGACCGGTAAAATAATATTGGGATTTTCATTCGAGCAAATAGCAGTAGTTTGGGGTAGTATAGAAATTGATTTATCCTGGGATAGCTGCTGTTTCTTATCAAGCTTTCCCTCCATGTTGGTCAACCTTGTTTCAATATTCCTAACCTTTAAGCTAATGGGTTCTAAAAGCGTTATTAAAAGGGTCTCCATTCTTTCCCAGAAGGAGTCCTCTACTATTGGGACCCTTGCACTAGTTGATGGAAATTCAATTTCTGGCTGGTTATTCACCTTATTTCCTCTTTTCCCAATAGGCTTTTCAACAACCTTTCTTTGTTGCTAGTGTTCCCTTTACCATTTTTTACAGCTTGACCTTCCTTATTGCTATGCTTTGATTTACGTCTTGCCTTCTGCCCTCTAGTCCTGACACACGGACTGTCACTGTTCTCAGTTAAAATGGAGATAAAAATTGGGCTTAAAGGTGTGCCACACCCCACCTTTTCTGGAGAATCATTCAAGGGAAGAGGATCAAGAGTTACATCACTAGTAAATATTGAGGGGGTCACAGATAACGTTGTTAAAGAGGGCAAGGGTTCAGTGGAGCAGGGGCCATCCCAAGAGATATCTCATTAGTTGGTAAAGTGTGATGCGCCCCGGGTAAAGCAACAAAAGATGGAGCTAACATCGAATCCTGAGAGTTAGTGGTAAACATTGAAATGTTTGTAGCAGGTAAGGGAGGAAGGGAACAAACGGGAAGTGAAAGGCGCCTTTCTGTGCTTTCAATAGCAGAGGCAACCGCCCCAATAGTCTTCTGCAGCATTTGATCGATAGCTGTCAGACTAGGAAGGGGTGGATTAGAAACTACCCTTTGTTTTGCTATTGGGGAATATTCTATGCTATAGGAATATTCTTCCCCATTATTTAACGCTAAGTATAAATTAAAAATGAATAAAAATCCAAGACAATATATCTATGTCAGCATACGCCCAAAAAAAAAAAATTAACACATTAAGAAATATATAAAAAGAGCACTTCAAACGGGCTCTTAATAAAACACAGATTAAACCCCAATAAAGTGATTGCTTTTTACACTAAAAGACACTATTTACTATTTGGTGTCGTACAACTAAAAAAATGTTAAGAACCTGTATACAATGTCCAAGAGGGGTGACCCAGCCTGGCCTCTTTTGGCCCCGGACAGCCACAGACGGTCCTGCCCTTGTCCCGGGCTTCTCCCGGTGCGTCCCGCGCGCGTCCTCGCGGGACGAGGGACCAGACGTGTCTTTATGCACCTCCTGCCGTGCACTGATGTAGTTCGTGCCCCGTGGAATCCTGGGGGTTGTAGTCAGCAGTGGCGTGACCGGCGGAGCCTAGCCCGGCCGATCAGTGCCCAGAAGAGTCCCTGGCGAGTGACACAACAAAGGAGCAGGTGGGTGGAACCAAGCCAGGCCACGGGGAGACAAACGAGTGATTCACAGCCACCCACGCTGATTCCGCAACACCAGGGGACTCGGCCCCAGGCGTGTCTTTATGCGCCTCCTGGTGCGCACTGATGTAGTTCGTGCCCCGTGGAATCCTGGGGGTTGTAGTCAGCAGCGGCGTGACCGGCGGAGCCAAGCCCAGCCGGTCAGTGCCCAGAAGAGTCCCCGGTGAGTGACACAACAAAGGAGCAGGGGGGCGGAGCCAAGCCCATCCACGGGGAGACAAACGAGTGATTCACAGCCACCCACGCCGATTCCGCAACAGCATGGGACTCGGCCCCAGGCGTGTCTTTATGCGCCTCCTGGCGCGCACTGATGTAGTTCGTGCCCCGTGGAATCCTGGGGGTTGTAGTCAGCAGCGGCGTGACCGGCGGAGCCAAGCCCAGCCGGTCAGTGCCCAGAAGAGTCCCCGGTGAGTGACACAACAAAGGAGCAGGGGGGCGGAGCCAAGCCCATCCACGGGGAGACAAACGAGTGATTCACAGCCACCCACGCCGATTCCGCAACAGCAGGGGACTCGGCCCCAGGCGTGTCTATATGCGCCTCCTGGCGCGCACTGATGTAGTTCGTGCCCCATGGAATCCTGGGGTTGTAGTCAGCAGCGTCGTGACTGGCGGAGCCAAGCCCGGCCGGTCAGTGCCCAGAAGAGTCCCCGGTGAGTGACACAACAAAGGAGCAGGGGGGCGGAGCCAAGCCTGGCAACGGGGAGACAAACGAGTGATTCACAGCCACCCACGCCGATTCCGCAACAGTAGCTTAACGTGGGTCATATTTTTCAAAAAATGCTACAAGTGTGCTGGAGACCAAGATTGGAGAATGTTTTCAGTACATTGGAAGTATTCTAGGGCAGTCTTAAGATTTAGTTAATCAAAAGGAGACTAGCTTGAAATAGACAAAGTTAACAAAAATTAATTTAATTTTTAGTTCAAGGACTCAAGTATGTTTTGTCACGGGTTAGTGGCATCTGGTAGGTGTGCTCATGAAGCCCTCACCCACCAACCTAGTTGGTGGCATGCTTCATCATCGGGCCCACCCAGTGACACCTAGCGTGTCCCGGGTGTGCTTCGACGCCTGATTACAGCGGAGCAGGTATGTCGCTGAGTGTGCGGTGAAGAGTGTTATGGAAAGTGGGTTAAAACGGCTTGGCGGGGATCCCAGTGCCCGGAGACAAATTAGACTTTAATAGCTGGGTCACCGTCAGCGGTTAAAATAAGGCTGTTGGATGTTAGAGGCGAGTTACGACCTCTCACATCCTGGAATGTGTCAACATGTTTGAGCCAGTGCCTTATGACTATGCTGGCTTTCTTCAGGACGGGTTAAAATACGTGTATGTGATTAAAACTAGTGGGTGTATACTACAGACTATGTGTATACACGCCCTAAAGTGTTTTTCTATGTGTGAGAGGGGGATTCCCTTCTCAAAACACGCTAGTTTTGGAAATGTGCTACTTCATGGTTGAGAAGTGGCAAGGGTTGACCAGAATTGCTGGCCAGAGCCTGCTTTGGACCTGTAGTGCCTCCTTCGCAGAACCGGTTCTGCGAAGGAGGCACTACAGGTCAGCATAGTCATAAGGCACTGGCTGAAACATGTTGACACATTCCAGGATGTGAGAGGTCGTAACTCGCCTCTAACATCCAACAGCCTTATTTTAACCGCTGACGGTGACCCAGCTATTAAAGTCTAATTTGCCTCCGGGCACTGGGATCCCCGCCAAGCCGTTTTAACCCACTTTCCATAACACTCTTCACCGCACACTCAGCGACATACCTGCTCCGCTGTAATCAGGCGTCGCAGCACACACGGGACACGCTAGGTGTCACTGGGTGGGCCCGATGATGAAGCATGCCACCAACTAGGTTGGTGGGTGAGGGCTTCATGAGCACACCTACCAGGTGCCACTAACCCGTGACAAAACATACTTGAGTCCTTGAACTAAAAATTAAATTAATTTTTGTTAACTTTGTCTATTTCAAGCTAGTCTCCTTTTGATTAACTACATATAAACCCGGGGATATGGACTAGCTTTCTGGTCCTCTCTCTCTCTCTTGATACACGAACAGTCTTAAGATTTGCCCTAAAAGTGTCTTGTTTTTTCCCTGACTTTAAAGTTTCATATTTCAATAAGGCTCTTAAAGAGCATTCTTTAGCATACACTAGTTTAAAAGCCCATCTTATTACGTTGGCTAAAGATATTGAAAATGTGCTTTCTGTTGCGAGCTCAAGGCGAAGAGTCTGTACCGGGATGGCTTGGCTCAACAATATAATTTTACATACTAATTTGCCTTCGCAAGTATACAGTTTGCTTCATCTTGCTATTGGAATATTCTCAATGACATAAGTTATGGTTGTTGGAATTTTAGCCCTATATATTTCTATAAGGCTCTTGCCTTAAGAGCAATAGAATTTCCTAAGGGTTACCTATACATATCAGCACCAGTTACCTTACACAAGGACACATTTTGGGTAGGCACGGGAAGATTACGTGATTTCTCCAGATTCACAGGATGCCGAGCCGACGCCAAGGCTCAAAGCTGGTTCCCCAGCTCCAAAATTGGCAGCTCTGGCCGGAAGGCCACATCCTCTCCCCATTGAAGGAGGTGTACATATTGTACAAACAGTTAATACTGAGTTAAATGTGAAAGGATCAGCAAAGGCTTGCATTTAGGGAACCAAGGGCCAGATGTAGGTAATCTTGATTTACCTACTCTTAAATACCGAATCATACCGATTCGGTATTTAAGAGTAGGTAAATGGGATGTAGGTAATTCCTCTTTTTAAATTACCAAATCTGTATTTACCAATTCGGTAATTGCCATTCATTCCTATGGGCCTGGAGGCCCATAGGAATGAATGGCAATTACCGAATCGGTAAATACCGATTCGGTAATTGGGGGAACATTGAAGGGTGGCAGGGTGTCACTTTGACACCCTGTTGCACCTCTCAATTGTGCATGGATGCACATGTTGCAGACATACATGCCCTTAGGGCATGTATGTCTGCAACATGGCACTGTTTAAAAAGCAAAAGAAATACTTTTTTAAAGGGTTTTCATTATTTACCACCAACTTCTAGTTGGTGGTAAATAACAAATTCTTAAACCCCTGTAGCACTGATTACAGTGCTACCTACTAGGGTGACCAACTGGCATTGGTGCAAATTCAGGACGGTGAGTGTAAAAATTCAGGACAAAGGGTCAAAATTCAGGACACAAATTCAGGACAGGAGGTCAAAATTCAGGACAAAACTTCAGGACAAAAGGTACGTTTTACAGACACATCAGAGGTCGCGCAGTAGTATATAAGTAAGCCCAGCCATTTCCAAACATATTCAACCGTTTGCAAACCTATCCATCATGTATCCTTCCATCTATCATTTCACTCATCCATCCCTTCATCCATCCCCTCATCCATCGTTTCACTCATCTCCATTATCCATCCACCCACCCTTTCACCCTATCCATCTGTACACTTATCCATCCACTCTTCATCCCATCCATCCATTCACTCATCCATTCAGGCATTTACCCTTTCACCAATCCAGCCATCCTTTCACTTACTAATCCTTCCACCCATCCACTATTTTATTCATCCATCCATCCTCCCTTTCTCTCTCCATCGACCCTTTCACTTAGCCATCCTTCCTTCCATCCATCCATCCACCCACCCATCCATCCATCTACTCATCCAATCATGAATCCATCCATTGACCCCATCACTCATCCATCTATCATTTCACTCCTTCACACATCTATTCATCCTTTTGTCAATCTACCCTCCCTTTCACTCACTCATCCATCCTTACATCCACCCTTTCACTCATACGTCCATTCATTCACCCTTGCACTTATCAATCCATCAATCCATCCATCATTTCACTTATCCACCCAACCATCCACCCACCCACTCATCCATCCTTTCACCCACCCACCATCCAATCCACTGATCCATCCTTTCACCCACCCACTATCCACCCACCCATCCATCCATCCATCCTTTCACCCACCCACTCATCATCCATCCATCCTTTCACCCACCCACTCATCATCCATCCATCCACCCACCGACTCTCCATCCATCCTTTCACCCACCCATGAACAAGGGCAATGAAGCCTGAAACGAGTAAGGAGAAAATAAATTATTTCAGAATGTCAAAATGCTGGTGCATTGCAATTAAATGAAATTTGGCAAGTTCGTCTGTTATCGTGTGCATTTCCGAAAGATTTGGGTATCTTGGTGATAAAATATTTTAACGGCAGTCCTGTCGTGGAAGTGGCACCGCTTGGAAAATGAGGACCGCAGAGGCTGGAACTTTTCAAAACTCTATTGAGGGATAACAGGCAGCACGATGTTCACCAGCAGGAATGTTCTGAGGCCCACTAAAGGCAATACTGACGAAAGCTTGAACAGCAAACAAAACTCACTGGAGGGTGTGATTGAAGCCTGGGAACACCATTTTCCACAATGCAATATACTCGAGCTTCCCTGAGCAGTCCAATCAAAAGGCAGGACATTATTTAAATGCACAGAGATTCAAGGCTGTTTTGTTTTGTTGTTTGTCAATCCTGTGAACAAGGGCAATGAAGCCTGAAACGCGTAAGGCTGTAGATGGGGTGTCAACTGTGCAGTCAAGTCTTCAATGACTGGCCATGTGAAGTGTACATCCGGATGGTGTTACGTTCTTCCATGGTTGCCACGTCTGGAAAAGGCATGTGGACTACGGGTCATCTGTGATACCTATGTGTACAGTATGGACACAGTTGCTGCCAAGTCACAATGTACCATGCAACATGCTTAGAGACAAAGGGAACATGAAATGTCAACACAACTGAACCTACAGATCCTTCAAATACATGATTTACAATATCAAAAATGTTCCTTATATACATGCCAGCATCAGTAGCATACACAGACATGTTATCAGGGTTTGGTGACACAACACTTATAGTGGTGTAATGTATAAGTCACTAGTGTCTGACATCATGAAAGTCTGCAAACAGCACATATTCTAAGGATCAACAGTTAAAATATTTCACTTTAATGCATTTCAAAATATTACATGTACATTAATAAGACTGAATAGGAAAATGTCAATCAAGAGATATGTAACACATGATATACACATCATCTCATAAACACAGTCATGCCCAACACTGTCACAGGTTGGACACTGTCATTCATGTATGTCTACTTTACACATAAATTCACATACACTGTTAATTTTCAATGTAGTGGATTTAGAAATGGGTAACAATATCATAAACTGCAGTCTGGGGCACACAGATAGACTACTATTTCACATTGCACCAACCAGATGAACATGCATAATTATTTCACTGTCCAATCATCCTAGGGTAAAATCCTTAGCCATTACTGACACCACAGACATCTACCGTCTGATTTTTGTTATTTTGCTATTGCTCAGACAGGACACTAATGCAGTGCCAAGGCAAGATTGCACATGTACATTCACACATAAAATAATGTTCACTGTGACCAATGTGTAGTGGTACTTGTATAGCGCACGAATCACCCATGAGGCATCTTGGCGCTTGTACGAATACTGCTGAGGAACCCTTCCGGGCTTTTCCCTGTGAAGTGCCCACTCCTGGGCACCCCCAAGGTGAAGCCAGGCATCCTAGCATTGTTGGGGCCGTTGTGGAGATTAAGCAAGCCCAGAGTTGCAGAGTGGGACCCATGATTAGAATAGGCACCGAGGCGAGAATTATCAGGTCCAAGGAAGTTGAGCCCAAGACCCACCAAGGCGGGAATTGAACCCTGGTCCCGGGCTAGACCTCTGCATCAGGGTCTGCCGCTCTAACCATTAAGCCAGACTTCTCCACCAATACAATGCTGAAAACAGCACTTCCAATCCAGACATGCTTTATATACAAATTATACAGTGTGGCATGTGTCCCTTAAAGTTAACTCCTCGTGTGAGTATATTTCATCAATGTACATCTCATTTTTTTTACTGTATATGGTGCATTACACACATGTACTGTACTGAGATACATCATCCACATCAGTGTATCAGTGTATGCTCTGATGACCGATTATTTAAAGGACGCGTCCTTCCGCATCCGAAACGATTTGTGTACAGCCATTGGTTGTCATGGTGAAAGACGCTGGTGAGTATTCAAAGGACAAGTCCTCCATATGCGACACAATTTGTTGACAGCCATTGGTTGTCATGGTGATAGACGCTGGTGAGTATCCAAAGGACGCGTCCTTCCGCATCCGAAACGATTTGTGTACAGCCATTGGTTGTCATGGTGAAAGACGCTGGTGAGTATCCAAACGACGCGTCCTCCGCATCCGGAACAATTTATTTACAGCCATTGGTTGTCATGGTGAAGGACGCGGGTAAGTATTCAAAGGACGCATCATCCGCATCTGAAATTATCTGTTTAGAGCCATTGGCTGTTTGTTGGCATGGTGAGTGATGCGTGTTTCTACTCATTTCTCGAGCGCAAGTACAACAACTTTGTTGCCTCATATCACCAATGTACCCATTTCAAAAGAGATCGCATGAAGAGTGTTTGAACGTTGTGGTAGGCGTGTTGTTTGCTAGTAAAGTAATGCATTGGCCAGATTCGTATAATGCGACCAACGCAAACCTATCACTTTTGATGCATGTATTGAGACCGCCTCTGCTGTTTAGATAAACGTCTGTCTGTTCCCTAGAGACTTTATTTGCCCGCACTACCTGCTTCATTCCTGCACCTCCCTATCTCTCTGCTGCTGTGAAAACATCCTCTGGTTGCCACAATGGCAAGGACACACCCCAGGGCCCCAGCTTTCACTGAGGAGGAGAATCAGGGCCTGCTGGACACACTCCTGCCACTACACAGCCAGATGTATGGCAAACCAGAGGAGCAGGTGAGTGAGATTGACAGTGCATTGCCCTTGGGCATGTGTTACAACTGTGCATTACTGGCATTAGGAATCTCTATCAGAGATATTAATGTATGCTATTTTAAAACATAACATAACAGAACTGATTTTCACAGGCACACTGCTGTAGAGGTGTGTGTCCTGGGTCAAGCATGTTATCACTGTCCCAAATGGAACAGAGATTAGATCGTACACATGACTGATGCACATGATGCCACATGCATTATCCTTAGTTATTTGTTAAAACATGTAATGAGCTAAATATATTAGTGTATGATAGAGACACATGACCCATGTGGACTAAGGGGCCATCACCATGTCATCCTTATAGGTCAACACCCATGAGAAGGACAGAATGTGGCTGATAATCGCCAAGAAGGTGCGTGACGTGGTGGCCGCATATTGTCGTGTTCGTCATTGCCGCAAGAGGTGGCAGGACCTTTGTGGCTAGGTCAAGAAGATTGCTGAGGTCCAGCTGGGCCTGTCACAAACAAGGGCAAGTGAGGTGGCCGGCGAAGATTGACCCCCCATATGCGACGCATCATAGCGGTGGTCTTCCATGACCTGGATGGGTAATTGAAGGTCCAACAGCACCAAGGAGGGTGTGAGCCACTTACATGTTGCATTTCCTGGCATCCTGGCAGCTTTTCTGATCTGAGCTTGATGGCACTTTTAGTGATCGTAAGTCTGCCAAAAGTGTAGGCATTCACACTTGATTAAAAAAAGCGGATGGTGCAATAGATGACAGGTATTGACCCATTCATCAGGGACATGTGAATTAGTCATGTTCAGGGATTGTAACAGTGTTGACATGCACATGTGTGCCTAATAATTTACACAAGACGTGTGTATGAGTTTCTGCATGACTCCCATGGCTTTACAAGTGTCTGAACATCCACTGATGTGTGATCCTGTTCTCAGAGTGGATGGAACAAATCATTGAAGTATGTTGTAAATGATTCCAATTTTGCAAATCACATGCAAAACATTTTGTGACAAAGGATTTCTCCATGTAGAGACATAGATTTGTTCGTCTTGGTCTGTGTGCAAAGGTCTTTTTCACTGACATGCTGCCAATTGTGATCACATGTATCCCAGGAGACATTCTAGGGTAACTCGGACCACATGTCACAATGTACTTCCCATGATGTCATGCCAAACCATACAGACAACATTTTGAAAAGTGAGTCCATGTGTAGGGGTATGTGATGGTGAAATCACAAGCCAATCATTGTTAAACACAGGTTGTCACTGATTGCAACATGTCATTATTTTTGAGGTATGATGTGAACTACACAGTCACAACTGTTGACGTGTGTTTCTGCTCTTGAATACTCAAACATGATGGTTTTTCAAACAAGGGTTTTTTAGCATTACTGTCCGTTTTTGAAATGTAAAATGTGCACCAATTGCAAATGTGTTAACCACATGGTACGTAAGACATGAGCAATCTCAGTAGTGGAAAGTGTGCATACATTTTATTCAAAGGGAAAGACAGTCAGACTTTGTCCAAGTGATGTTGGAGCGAAGGGGGTATACTTCTAAGACCATCTCCCATAACGGCACAGTCTTAATTCAAGCCAACAACAACTTCAAGGCTTTTGACGTACTCTTCCCCTAACTTTGGTCTACCTCCTCTCACCCCCCTTCCCCGGCCAACCCACCCCCTCTTCCCAGACAATCAGACCTTCCAGCTGAGCACCCAAACCATTCACGCGCCCCCCATTAACAACACTAGCCTTCCGGCACGTGACACCACCCTCACAGCTGTCACCATGAACAAGCCGCCCCCACATCTGACCATCTCCTTGACAACCCCTGCCTACTCCCCTCCTCATACTACTACGATTGACCACAACACACAGTCCTCGACCCCCATCTACTTCCCTATACCCACACTCATAAGAACGCGGCAGCCACAACATGACCCGCCACTCGCTGCGCCCTCGCTCCCGTTCAACGACCACACGAACTACATACTCTTAAGAATGCGGCTGCCACAATATGACCCTCCACTTGCTGCGCCCTCGGCCTCGCCCAACGACCACATGGACAACACACTATCTATTAAACGACAAGACAGCAATGTTAGGACACCCCCCTCCCGGGAGGACCCCATTCAGAACCGCCCTACCCCTACCCTTGAAAAGACGGGACAACGTCTCACCCTGCTTGAAAGCCAGCAAACCATCGTTATCCAGGGTTTCAACTAAATCCTAACCAACTTCGCCTCGCCTCGCTCCATAAACCTTACCAAAATCTCCATAACACCCCCACCGTCAACAACCGCACTCACCAATGGCTCCCCACGTCTCGCGACCACATTGGGATCCAAACCCTCCCCGAATCGTATTCGGAACCCAGAACGTACCAACAGAACTAGAACAGCTATGTCCCCGAGGGAAGCAGCAGATCTTGCCTCTTCTTACGACTCCCCAGCCACTGCCACCCCCTATCCAAAATCCAGGTGATCACTGGATTCAGAAGGGACCTCTCCCCTTCTAAACACTCCAGACCCCCAGCCTCCCTCTCCAACATCCTCAGGGCCCCTCTTAAGAAGAACCCCACTAAAGAGACACCCACCACCAACTGCATGCTCATAAACTTCAGATCAGCCTCTAAACACGCAACTGAGCTAGCAGAATCCATCCTCACCCATGACATAGACATAGCCTTCATCATGAGGCATGGCTAAATAAATGCTTGACTCCAATTTTGGACACTCTCGTGCCACCAGGCTTTGCAATCATCAACAAAGATCGAAAAGACCAAAAAGGCAGAGGTATAGCAATCATTCAGAACAACAATAAACTTGTGACAGAAATTGACACCTTTAACTATAACACCTGTGAGTGCCTTTCCGCCAACATCAACACAAGGGACAACAAGACATTCCAGTGCCATCTCCAATATCATCCCCGAGGAAACACCACTGCATTCACGATCACCTGTCTGACCTCATTGTTCATTGCTCACTCTGAGACGCCAACAACATAATTCTTGGAGACCTGAACCTACACTGGAACAAAAACAGCAACCCGGTAATCCAGAAGCTAAATGAGCGACTACACAGCAACAACCTTACCCAGCATTGTTCAGAAGGTACCCACAACAAAGGAGTAACCCTGGATACCATCATCTCCCAACAAGATACCATCATGATAGATCAGATCCTACCTGTGGACTGGTCTGACCATCGCCTAATCCTATTCCACATCACTTAACCAATCACACATGAACCCCCCACCCAAGACCCCCCTAAATGGATGAGAAATCTTAGACTGATCTCCATGGCCGACTTCGAAGAAAGGGTAGGCTCACTCCTGCCTACCTCCACAGATGATCTCTCTACAGTGGAAGTCACCACTCACTATAACTCTACTATGACTTCCATCCTGAATCAATTATCCCCCTGAAACAAAGAAAACCACGAACATTCCGTCTAGATCCTAGTTCAACTCAGACATCAATGCTGAAAGAAGACAACTAAGAGCTGCAGAATGATGATGGAAGAACAACCCCTCTAAAGCCTCCATGAGCAACTCAAAGCAACCCGAAGGAAATACAAAAAACACATTAGCAACGAAAAAACACCTTCTTCTGCACCGCCCTGGACAAGGCGAAAAACATACCCAAAGAACTATTCAACATCATTAGACAACAAACATCTAAATCCTCTGCTGCCCCAGGCCAGGTCTCCAAAGACGTGTGCGACAACTTCGCCAACTTCTTCATAGACAAAATCATCAAGATTGAGCTCTCACTAGATGTCAACCCCAACACCTCTTGCACAATCTGACCCCCAGAAACCGAAACCAATGCACGCATGCACCCCTTAAAAGTCTAGAACTCCATCAACCCCATACCGGAAACCGAGATTCTCAAACTGATCACCACCTCCAAATCCACAACCCACACATTAGATCCTTTACCCACTCAATTGACTAAAAAGCTGAAACTCTCCATAGCCCCATTCTGGTGCAAGATCATAAATAGCTCCTTGACAACTGGCGTCATACCTGACTGCCTCAAAGTCAGTCAAGTCACTCCACTCCCGAAAAAACCTGGCCTTGACACCAATGATCTGAACAACTTCAGACCTGTTTTCAATATCCCCCTCCTTGCTAAAATCCTTGAAAAGTGCGCTCTTTCACAATTGACTCAGCACATGGACAGGATCAACCTTCTAGATTCCCACCAATCGGAATTCAGTAAAGGCTGTAGCACAGAGACTGCGATTCTTAACATCGTGGACGACATTCACAAATCTCTAGATACCGACAAATGCTGCCTACTTATCCTCCTGGACCTATCGGCAGCCTTTGACACGGTGGATCACAATCTTCTCATCAAGGCTCTCCAAGAAAGGGTAGGAGCAGACGAAGTTGTCATACAATGGTTCTCTTTCTTCTTACACAACCGCTCCCAAAGGATAAAAATCGAAACCTTCACGTCCAACTCACACCCTGTCAACAGAGGTGACCTCCAAGGATCAGTGCCCTCCCCTCAACTATTCAACATTTATTTGGAACCCCTCACCTCCCTACTCAAAAAGCCAACATCACCTTTCACCTCTATGCAGACGACACCCAGATCTATCTGGAAACCTCCTCCTTTGAAGATATTCAGAGACTAAATAGAACTCTTAAAGAAGTCCAACATTGGCTATCCACGAACCACCTCAAACTCAACCAAGACAAAACTGAAATCCTCCTCATCTCCAACAAAAGAAATCCCCCAAATCATGGAATGGCTTAAAGAAATCGATACTCTCAACTGTAATCTCACTCTGGCTAACTCTACTAAATCATTAGGAATCACTCTAGACCCCGAGCTTGACATGGTCAGTCACATCAAGAACTACGCGAAAAGTGTCTTCCTCAATCTGAAGCTTCTCAACAAAATAAAAGCCTTCATCTTGCCCAATGACCTCAAACAAGCCATCCAATCCCTGGTGTTATCAAGACTCGACTACGGAAATGCTATCCTCACCAGTACAGCAAAATTCCACCTAGCCCCTCAAAACAACTCTAAATGCAGCAGCCAGAATGGTCACCAGAGTCAGGAAATGTAAGCACATTGCACCCGCACTCAAAGATCTAAAATGGTTCCCACTAGAGATGTCTGCCAGCTTCAGAACTGCCTGTCTCACGCACAAAGCCTTCCACACACAGAAACCCGAATATCTGGCCTCCAAACTCAAAAAGGCCGGCCAGACTAGGAACCTCAGGAGTTTCAACTCCCTTCTGCTCATTCCTATGAAAACGCGCAAACAGAAAACCGCTTCATGATCCTTCACCGGAAACGCACACAAAATTTGGAACTCCATCCCAGCAGACATTAGGACTATCCCGTCCTTTGTAAAATTAAAAAAATTCCTAAAAGATTTCTACCTCAACCGTGCCTTCCCGGACTGGTAACCAGCGCTGAAGGGCACAGGGCACATACCTGCATTCAGTAGCACCAGGACACCTTGTCACCATAATCTACCTTCTCCTAGCACCCTTTCGCCCCTCCACGCTCCCCCCTCCTCCCTGAAAATGGTTCTGCACAAGACAATTGTGCACTCTGCGAGGCTCTTAGGGCTGCCCTGCCTAAATGTTGCCCTCCACACTGGGACTTCGGAACCAACGTGTATACCTATGATTGTTCGGGATTCCTGTATTATAACTATTGTAAAGTGCTCCGATACCCTGTGCTATATAAAACTCCTTATATAAATAAAGGTTCAGTGTAGGCAAGATTGTTCAACAGTGTTGACTGTACTCATGCTGGAAATGGGTTCAGTCACAACAATCCATGCAGTCATTGTACCCAGATGTGCCAGTGGAATGGTGTTCCGCGTGAGGCATTGTGAAGCTGAAAATCTCAGACGTGCCCGTTTATAGACCATTAATTACATCTATGAAACTTTATTTTTTTTCAGTCTTCAAATATGTATGATTCTGCTACTTGACACCATACATAGATGACACAGGACAGTGTGCTACATGCCTGTCAGACCAGCTATGCTATGTTATGCTTTCAAGCTCCCAATCTTTCAAAGGAACCTTACTGTATCGACCACCAGGTTCATGATCAGATTTTCTTGTGGAACTTGAAACTTTATTAGAATCAATAGCAGCAATACCAGATTATACTATCCTGGGAGATTTCAATTTCCATTTGGAATGTCCCAACGACAAGTAATCTCCCTCTCTGATTACTGATCTTTTATAATTAGGCCTACACCAGTTAGTCACTTTACCTACTCACAGGGCAGGTCATACATTGGATGGTCTCTTCACTAATAATAGTAACATCTCTCTATTTTCAGTCACCCCTTTGATCTGGACAAACCATTCTGCAATAACCTGTACCATTCAGATTAAGAAGCCCTACTACAGAGGTAAGGATCCTCACACATCTAAACAGATTCGGGCATGGAATAAAGTTGATGCCCAACTCTTGCAAGAATCCATTTCCTCCTCCCATTATAGTCCTTCAGAAAACCCAGAAATAGCCTCAAATAATTACTCCGTCTGGTTACACAACATCTTTACTTCATTAGTACCATCTAAAAAGATCTCTACTAATCGAAGAGTTCGCTCCGCACCTTAGTTCTCAGAGGAATTAAGACTGGAGAGACAACGTTGCAGGAATTTAGATAGACACTGGCGGAAAGATTACAATAACAATGCCAAAACACTATACAAAGAGTCAATGATAAAATATAAACACCTGATTGTCCTGCACAAGAGTAAATACTACTGTACTCAAATAGAATCGGCCCAAAACTCCCCGAAGGAACAATTTCAAGTAGTAACTAAACTTTCCACACCCCCAATAGGCACTTCTTTTCAAGCTTCTCAAGATTTATGCAATTCGCTTGCTAATTTCTTTAAAGATAAGGTTACTCACATTTACTCTGACTTCGCCATACAGGGTAACTTAGACCCGCCAACTTTAAAAAATTCATCTCATGTCTCCTCCACCACCGTATTTTCAGAATTTACTCAGGTCTCACCTGAGCAGGTACGCGAGCTTGTTCTCTCAACTAAATCGGGTTCCCCTCTAGACCCTTCTCCAACCTCTATCCTTAAACTTATTCCGGATCCTATTGCCATTACTCTTGGTGATATTTGTAACTCCATGTTCAACACTAGTGTCTATCCATCAGTCTGGAAAAAGGCTATTACTAAACCCTTACTCAAGAAACCCAATTGTGAATCCTTTAGAACCAAAAAATTATAGACCTATAGCGTGTCTCTCTTTACCATCAAAAATCATCGAAAAAATAATGAACATTCAATTAGCTCAAATTCTTCGACAATAATAACCTGCTCGATGATACTCAATTTGGGTTTAGGAAGGAGCATGGGACAGAGACAGCCCTTATCAAGGCTTCGGACGACATCAGGATGATTCTGGATAAGGTTGGTGAGGCTGTCCTTATTCTTTTGGAGCTGTCCACAGCTTTTTACACGCTCGATCACGCCATCCTGATCGACCGTGTCTCTGCCATTGGCATCAATCAAAAGGCCAGGGCCTTACTGACCTAATTTCTTGCAAACCGTACACAGTCTGTTAAGCTGGGTGAATTCCAATCTCCGGTCTTCTTCCTCCCATGTGGAGTGCCTCAGGGATCCTCCCTAAGTCCGACCGTATTCAATATCTATGTGTCGGACTTGGCTAGGATCATCAAAACCTATGGGATGGGGTTGACCTCTTATGCCGATGACACCCAGCTTTTACTGGCAGTCCATAATAACGGAGTAGAAGTGGCAGCAAATTTTCAAGAAGGGATCCGAGACATCAGTTTCTGGATGTCACGCAACTGCCTGAAATTGAACTCCCATAAAACGGAGGTAATGACTTTCGGCAGTTTAGTCCCTAGCTGGTCCCCAACTTGGTGGACAACTGAGATGGGATCCCCCCCGCTTCCTGTCACCAAGGATAGGAATTTGGGAGTGATGTTTGATGATAAGCTTTCATTTATACACCATGCAAATGCTGTGGTGTCTTCATCTTTTTTCACTCTCAAAATTATCAGGAAACATCTTCCTTTCCTTCCTTTGAGCGCAGGAAAACCCCTTATGTGCACAATGGTCTTATCTAAGATCGATTACTGCAATGGCCTTTTCTTAAATGCTCAGGAAAGAGTTTTGAATAAGTTGGAGTTAATTCAAAACTCAGCAACCAGAATACTGTCAGGCATGCCTAAGTTCAAATCTATTTCCCCGGTAATACGCCAGCTTCATTGGTTGCCGATTAGGAAACAAATTAAATTCAAGGCACTCTGTATTACATACAGAGCAGTTAACAACTCTGGACCTGAGTTCCTAAGAAGATCTTTATGCCGTTACATTCCCAACAGATTACTGCTTTCCTCCTTAGCCCGCCTCTTAACTGTCCCTCGTACAAAGAAATCATCATGGGGAGACAGATGTTTCTCAGTTGCCACGGCAAATTTGTGGAACACCCTACCCCCTCATATCAGGGCTAGTCCCTCTCTTCTTACATTCAGGAAGTTAGTAAAAATGTGGCTCTTTAACCAGTAATTAATCACTCCAACTGCTCTGTATTACTGTCTTCAGCACCGAGACACCTTTGGGTATTTGTGCGCTATACAAATTGCATAAATAAATGAATAAATAAAATAAATAATACCTTGGTGTCTCCATGATGACCCTCATATGTGTCTACTGACATTGGGTATGCAAAGCGACTGAACACGTTATCAATCACTGTGAACTGTGTAACATGACCCATACAATGAGTATGCATTGCGCATGTTTGACAAGGTAGACATGTGAGCCGTGACATATGAGCCAATGGTTCAACTATAGATGACTAATGATTTCAGGATGTGTACCATGTCTCAGTGACATCTGAGATTCATATCAACTTTTTGATGTCTCTACTCACATGCAGAAGATGAGAAAGTAATACCAGTCCACAAGTTCATTATGAGCACAAGACAAAACATTCCCTGCCATAAACTCCATTATTCAACATCCTTGTTCTATACTTTGATGTTGATACTTGCAAAGTTTCTGATCACATCATGTGTCATTAATCAATGGGAAAGTGTCAGGCTAACAAGTACCATTTCTGTTAATGCAACATGTGTTAATAGCACAACTCAATGTGATGTTTGATATCTATTTACATCTGTGTCTTAACTATGTGTCAACTAGGTATGGATGACTCATATAAATCTTTTTTTTACGTGGTCACAACATCATCTGCTGACACAGGAGTAGAGAGTGCCACGGATGTTGTGGGAGCAGAACGTCAGACTGGGTCCAGTAAAGAGTCATCAAAGGGGATACCCAGTGTTGGAGAGGGTGAGGGGAGTCTCAATGGCAGTGGATCTACAACAACATCTGCAGCTTCTTATTCCAATCACAGCTCTGGTGAGGACTCCCATAATGTGGTGAGAGACACAGAGACTGCATCTACAACATCAGAGTTCGCCTTCACCACCCCTACCTTCTTTACCCTCCCTGCTGCTCCCAGTTCCACTGTCCATGGCCACAACAGTGTCAGGGGAAAACTATCCTTTGGGCCAGGCACCTCACACCCGGCACCTGTCTCCCCAGCTGCCCTCAGTGCAGAGACCAATGACTTCCCGAGGCATATTTCTGTTGGGCAGACATTAATGCTGAGTGTCCTCTATGCACAAACAACTCTTTTGACAGACATGTCATCATACAAGGAGGGCATTCACTCAAACATGTCTGCCCTACAGAGATCAAATCAGGCTATGTCCTCAACACTGACGGCAGCACTATCTTTCCTCCAGCAGTACCTCCCACGTCCTATCTCTTACTCATCCACAGTCCCAACTACTCTCCCGGACTCAAGCACATGCACACACACACAGTCACACACTGAAACATTCACACGCAACACACAAAAGTCACAAGCCACACCAGTGCACACTCATGCTACAGACAGCACACTTACACCAAAGGAAGTGACAGCACCCAACACACATGCATCCAGCGACCCCTGGCCCTCCTGGTAGGTCGCTCCCCCTCCACGCAGCTTCGCCTGTGTGCTCCTGCTGCCGCTGCCGAGTACCCGCTGGTAAGTGTGCTCTACCCCGTTTCTGTGTCCTGTTTGTGCCCTCTGTGCCACTGTTTTTCCCCCTCTCTGTGCCCCATTTTTGCTTCTTTGCCACTCGTTTTTCCCCTCTGTTGTGCCCTGTTTTGCCCTTTGTGCCACTGTCTTCCCCCTCCTTTGTGCTCCACTTTTGCTCTCTGTGCCACTCGTTTTTCCCCTCTGTTGTGCCCCATTTTGCCCTTTGTGCCACTGTCTACCCCCTCCTTTGTGCTCCACTTTTGCTCTCTGTGCCACTCGTTTTTCCCCTCTGTTGTGCCCCGTTTTTGCCCTCTGTGCCACTGTTTTTCCCCTCTGTGTGCCCCGTTTTTGCCCTCTGTGCCACTGTGTTTTCCCCTCTGTTGTGCCCCGTTTTTGCTCTCTGTGCCACTCAATTTTCCCCTATGTTGTGCCCCGTTTTTGCCATCGGTGCCACTGTTTTTTCCCCTCTGTGTGCCGCGTTTTTGCTTCTGAGCCACTCGTTTTTCCCCTCTGTTGTGCTCCGTTTTTGCCCTCTGTGCCACTGTGTTTCCCCCTCTGTTGTGCCCCATTTTTGCTCTCTGTGCCACTCGTTTTTCCCCTCTGTTGTGCCCTGTTTTTGCTCTCCGTGACACTCGTTTTTCCCCTCTGTTGTGTCCCGTTTTGCCCTTTGTGCCACTATCTTCCCCCTCCTTTGTGCTCCGCTTTTGCTCTCTGTGCCACTCTTTTTTCCCCTCAGTTGTGCCCCGTTTTGCCCTTTGTGCCTCTGTTTTCCCCCTCCTTTGTGCTCCGCTTTTGCTCTCTGTGCCACTCTGGCTCCTCTGTTTCTGTGCCCAACCGCAGCACTCCCATCGGACCGCCCACCTCGGAACTCCTCGACGCTCGACTTCCGGTTGACCGAGTAAGTGCATCGCCAGGAACGTCTTGAACGCCTGCTGCATTATCGGACGCCGCAACCGCCGCCTGCTGCACTTTCCGCCGCCACGAAACGATAATTGAACCCTCCTTGGTACCAAACGGCAAATACTGAAGCCGTGCCAGGATCCGGCGCGCTGACTAAGATTCAGCACAGGAAGCGCCAAGGAAAGTTTATCAACGTGGGGAAGAGCGTGGTCAAGTTAAATCCGAGCCTGCACTACTTGGAGAGGAGCCCGTTAAGAGCACATAACTAAGAGGCGGTCGGTGGCTGAAGAAAAGACACAAATGACCAGGAGAGGAGAATACTGACACTGAAGTTGTTGAGGTGTCTGGATTTCGTATGGCGAGGTGAGGAAGGAGTGCGGGCCCACAGAAACAGAGGTAAGTGAAAGAGGCAATTCTTCGTAAATTTGATTATTTTGCCCTAAATTAAATAATTAAGGGAAGTTATCTGGGGGAGAGGGCAGTTGCTCATACTTAAGCGACAGAAGCCTTCCAGTGCAACAAAGTTCCCTCGTACCCTCGGCTACGCAGTAAAGAAGAATTTGAAAAACAAATGGCCTTAGGGAAAACAAAACCACGTAAGGCCCAGAAAAACTCTAAAAAAGCAGGAAACAAATCCGGAATGTTGGACGTGACCAATGTATCAAAAAGTCTGGAGAATGCAAATAAAGGTATGGTATGGGTGGCGCTGTGGAAATCCTTCTGGGCCCCTTACCCTGTGAGGACGCTGTTGCCCCGTGTTGCGCTGAGGAAATTCTTCTTGTGCCTGAGTCTGCTGCTTGTCCCCCTCTCGCCGCCGCCTTTCACATTCACGCGGCCGCCGAGCAGAGGGGGGCATTAAACTACATATCCCGCCTGCCCTTGCGGCGGGAATCTCGGCACCAGAGCCCGCCAGGCGGCGCTGAAAAGTCGCGTCACCCCGGTGGAGCGGGTGGCGCTGTGGAAATCCTTCTGGGCCCCTTACCCTGTGAGGACGCTGTTGCCCCGTGTTGCGCTGGGAAATTCTTCTTGTGCCTGAGTCTGCTGCTTGTCCCCCTCTCGCCGCCGCCTTTCACATTCACGCGGCCGCCGAGCAGAGGGGGGCATTAAACTACATATCCCGCCTGCCCTTGCGGCGGGAATCTCGGCACCAGAGCGCGCCAGGCGGCGCTGAAAAGTCGCGTCACCCCCGCGTCGCGGGAGCGCACGGGAGCGCCCGGGGCTAAGCCCGGGCAAAGGACGGGCCCTCTGTGGCCCTCGGTGACTGAGGTAGGCTGGGCTGGGCCCGGTTATTTCCATTTCTACCTACCATTACACTGGTGGATAACGAAGTGTCACTCGAGAAGGTAAAGCAAACTTTGTCTCCATAGACATTGACCGGAGGTCAATTGTCTCTCCTCTCCATTTTCCACACTATTTTACGGTTCATTTATCATTTTTTATATTATTATAACTTCAGTGGATATACCCTCTTTTTTTGACGATACCCCCTTGGAAAATTAATTTAGAGGATGACAAAGAAACTCCGCTCTGGGAGATTAGTGGGGGGAAGGACCTGTGCAAAAACAAAATCTAACCCCTTAAGAAATAAATCAGTGAATAATTACTCGCTAAAGGGACAATATCAGCTCTTCGACCTGTGGGAAAAAGCAGTGGATAAGAAATTATCTGTTGATGCAAATGATGGCTTACTTTCTATCGCACAGGTTGGCCCTTCTCAAGTAGATAATATGGTCTCTCCCCCATCACTGACAGACCCATCTCAAATAGAAATCACTGCAGGGACCAGCCCTGTACATTTTGTTGCTGACGGTCCCATTGGGCCTCATGTTCACTCTATGGAAGGAAAACAAATTAAAAACTCTCCTGCGCCACAGGCTTCTACTGCGTATGTTAGGACAGGTGGAGATCTTTCTCTGTCATCCATTGACCTCGAACTTTGTGGCCGATATGTGAGTGCAGGAAGTCTGAAATCTTCAGAAGTCATTAAGCCATCAGTGGGCGCTACCCCATCTGGCCTATTGTTATATAGTAGCACTCCTTCCATAAATGTGCAGGATATGTCCGCGTTGTTAAACGTTTCTATGACCCCTGAGTTCAATCTATCTGGAATTTGTCCTCCTGCTGCTACTGGCGAAAAACCAATATCGGAGTCTTTGATTGCCCTTGAACATTTATTATCCTCTATATTATGTCTTTTGGGCAAATTTGTGGGCAGTTCGGACTGTATCTTGGATTCAGTTACTAAAATATTGAATGCAATGCTGCACAAGGCTCCTGAAATGAGGAGAGCTTCTTTGACCTCGACTGATACTAGCCAGGTAACGGGGAATACAAATGCGCCTTCAGAGAAGCTCGATACAAAGCCGTCAGCTATGGATCAAGAAAATAACATCACGGCCCCACCAGTTCCTGCGGCAAATAATTGTGTAAAAAACTCTGATCTTGAAATAGAGGAAGAAAACCTGTCTGGTTCAGTATGTACAGCAGCACAGGAATTATTCCCAATTTTCAAACCTGGAAAAATAGGGCAACAAGAAGATGATGATCAAGAAATACCAAAAAAAAGCCGGAAACATAGAAATGACAAAGGGAAAAAAAGAAAACCTTTGCGCAAATACAGGAAGAAAAGACAAAGGCGGATAATCTTTCAAGACTCTATCGTTTTAATTGATAATGAGGAGAATGCCATTGATTCTAACTTGGTGACCACTAAAATGGCAAGTGAATCCTGCCATTTAAATTATGGTCCAGAGACTAACTGTAATACTCTGCCTTTGACTTTGGAAGATTTGCCTCAGAGGGGTGGACACGGCCCGACTGCCCCGCCTATGGTAGAGACAGGGAGCATTACTCCGGTTGCACTGGGGGATCTCAACCCTTTGGCTCCTTCTTTTGCTCCTATGGTTGGGGCCGGTAAAGGCCCACTCCGCTCTCCCCAGGCAAAAAAATCAATGACTTATGTGGACACCTTTGTTTTGGACTTTGTTCCTTTATTTGATGTAAATTTGCCCCTAAATAGATCATGGTTGCTTAAATGTTTCAGTGACCAGGAAAGTCTTCACCTTATTCAATCAAGTGATATTGAGTTAGTTTCTCTGTTAGGTGAAGATAGTGTAACTAGTATAAGAGTCAAATTTTATTCTAAATTCATTGTAAATTTGATATTACAGCAAGTGGAGAATTTCCAATGCAGAGGTATTGATGTTTTGCCTATTTTCGGTTCTGATAAGACCTCTTCTCCCCACGGGATGACCCAAAAGGGTGATAAGCTAGATGGGGCATCTTCTCCGTTTGAGGATCTAAAGATTTGGGTCTCTAAGGGGAAACGGTCGGTCTCTAAGGCACTGCTTCTTCCACTAATCCAGAACTCTGCGCCATTAGAGGAGAATCACCGGTGGAATTGGCTGCATAGTGCCCTTGCAACTAAGAGCACAGATAATTCCAAATTATTCCATCATCTTTAATAATCAATTAAAAATTATCTCCTGGAATGCAGCCGGGCTACATAGTAGTCCTGAGAAGCTTGATTTTTTGTTCTCGCTGGGAGCAAATGTGATCTGCATCCAAGAAACATGGTGCATTGACAATATCTATGAAGGGAAGGATTACTATGTGTTGGAAGCACCTGCTGCCCCATCCAGGAAAGGTCATGCTAAAGGGGGAATAGTTTGCTTGTTATCCAATAAACTGCGCTGGAGATTCTCGCATTACATTGATCCTAGTAATCTCTTTCAGGCTATAACAATAGCGAATCTCCCCAGCTTTCCAAATAAATCGGGTGTCGTAATTATCAATGTGTATATCCCCCCTGAAGAGCGTTATAATATTTTATTGAAGCACGTATTTCAGTATATTGGACAGATTAAGAATGTTTCTTCTCCACCCGATGTTATTCTAGTTGGAGATTTGAATTGTAAAATCTCTAACGCTAGTTTAAATTTATTTAGAAATAAACCCAAAGAAGAGGCCCATTTTATCCCACAATCGCTTTTCCCTGACAAAATAATAACTAATAAAAGAGGGAAGATTCTCCTGGAGGAATTATCCGCAGTTGAGGGGCTCATTTTAAATGGGAGATTTCCCTCTGATGTGCCCGCGAAATGTACTCATAAGTCTCCTTTTAGTGCCTCTATTCTTGACTATGTGATCTCTGACTATGACATTTTCCCATATGTTCAGGATCTTATGATAGCCCCTACATCTTTAAGTGATCATAGCATAATTACTATAACTCTCTCTTTCAAACCTCCACCCACTGAGTCTTGGTCTCTTGGTAACAACGACGTCACCTTCCAGGGATCCTCGGGTAGGTGTTGTTGGAACCACACTACCATCAGAGGTGTGCATGATATTTTATGCAAAACTATACTAGAACTAAATGGCTGGTGTGGTTCTGAAATTGCTAATTTTGAAAAATTTATGAGAAAGATCACTCTAGATGTAAAAAAGGTTAGTGGTTCGGGGAAAAAGGTAATTGTTCCCAGTGCATTGCGCATCCTGAATAAGGAAATAAATAAATTAGTGCGAGTGCAATATCTAGGCAGATCAGGTGAACTAGCCGAAGAAATATCGAGGTTAAAAAGAAGGAGAATCAGACTAAAAGCGAGACTAAAAAAGGAGAAGGAAGACTTAGTATGGATAAACCTGCGGGAGGCAGTTGTGCATGGCAAAACTAGAGAATTTTGGTCCATAGTCGGGGGGGATGCAGCACCAGAAGCAGCCCTCTTCCCATTCCTATCTCTGAAGAGGTATGGTCCTCTTACATTAGGAAGTTGTATGCAGGGAACGTAGCTTCGGCTGTAGATAGTGTCCCTGATCTAACATCTGAGGATCGGATTAATTATCCTACAGAGAAATCAATAGAAATGGCCATAAAGAACATGCGTTTGTCCGGCGCAATGGGACCTGACGAACTCCCCATGACGGTTCTAAAGCAGGAACCTTTACTCTGGAGTAAGATTCTTTACCCATTGTTCAAATCCTGCTTTGATACTAAAACGGTCCCTGCCTCTTGGAAGGGAAGTATATTGGTCCCTATTTTTAAGAAGGGAGCTAGGGACTGCCCCATGAACTACCGTTTGATCGCTCTCCTCGATTCAGTTGGAAAGGTTTTTGCCAAATGTATTTTAAGCTTGCTTGAAAATTGGGTCGAGGAGAATAATATTTTACCATGTGAACAAACGGGTTTCCGTAGGGGACACGGTACATTAGACAATCTCACCACCCTACATGTGATCTCTGATAAATATACACGTGTAAGAGGAGGAGTGGTGTTCGCTGCGTTTATTGATTTCTCCACGGCGTTCGATAAAGTTGATCGTCGAACGCTGTGGAGAAAGTTAGCAGCCCTTGGTTTACCACTATATCTATTGGATGTGTTACGAGCTCTTCATTCAGAAACGTGGTGTAGTGTTCTCCAAGGGGGCGAGAGGGGACTTTCGCATAAAATTCCTTCTTTGAACGGCCTTAAACAAGGCTGTCTTCTGGCACCACTATTGTTCTCATTATACACCGCAGATCTTCCTGCTTCCTTGACAGCTTGTGTGGGTATAGCTCCGGTGGTAGGGGGGACCCCTATTTCTTGTCTCATGTATGCTGATGATATTCTTGTTTTAGATTTAACCCCCAAAGGTCTCGCTAATCGGTTGCAAGCTTTACACGTTTTTGCTGATGCCCATTTTATGAAGATTAATATATCCAAAAGCAAAATTATGTGTATTGCTGGAAAAAAGAAATGCCGTTCTGAAAATTTCGGATGGCTTATTGGTGGCCAGAAATTAGAGGTTGTTAAAACCTATACCTTTTTGGGTAAAATCATTGCGGCCAATTTGAGTGAGAGGCCCCATATCGAGCACAGTTTACGCAAAGCACTTGCGCATGGCAAAGGTTTAAATTCCTTCTATTCTGCCACTGGAAAGAGACACTTTGCTTGTCTTCTTGAAGTGTTTAGGGCAAAGATTCCCCCTACGATATTATATGGCATAGAACTTATAGAGTTGAAGCATTGGGATTTTTGTAACAAAATTGAAGGGAAACTCTTAAGATCCCTATCCACCCTTAATACCTCGTGCTCTTTGGCAGCATGTAGGCTTGATTTCGGCCTCAGGAGCAGCTGGGTTCAGGGACTATGTGCCCTGGTAAGATGGGTGGCTTGCTTGGCTAGAGCCGAATTAGGGTCGATGAGAGCCCTCCTTAAAAAGGAATTGCTGGGCAACTTTAAAGAGTTCTCACGATTAGTAAGGAATTTCAGAAGAGCTGTGTCACTTTTAAAGTTAGATGAAAGTGTTTTATTCCTCCATTCATCGTCACAGCTAAAACTCCTGCCAAAACAGGCATCGTGGGAACTATGCTATCAAATAGATAAGAACACAATACAAGAAAAAGGGGGTTGTGATCTTCTCCTTAATTCTTATGCTATGAAGTTGGCCCAACCTTATGCCACATGGAATATGCCACATGGTGTTCGTAGATTATGGTTTCTTTTACGATATGATTTATTGCCCTTAAATTCACTTCTATCTAAATGGTATGGAACCTCTTCTATGTGCAATTTCTGTAACTTGAGTATTCAGGATCGTATGCATGTCATGTTGATTTGTCCTGCACTTCGCCTATTGCGGTTTAAATGGTTTAAATCGATATGTCTCCAATTGGGTATTTCTGATGTGAATACTTTTTTACGATTTTTACACTGTCCTCCAAATGAAATGTTTTGCTTCTATATTTTTAACTTTTTTAAAGGCTTTTTAGCTATTTATTAAGGAATCTGGAGAGGTCTGACATTGTTTTCTCTTGTCGATTTTTCTATGGATGAAATTAGTCTTGTATGTATGATTGAATTTTCTTTTTTCTTCTGTCTGTATTTGTCTTTTGAATTTTATGTGGCCCTTACTGAGAGCCAAAACATAATAAAATAAATTGAATTGAAATATGGTAACACCAACCGGCAGCAGAGTAATGACTAATGGAGAAACTTTACCCCCGAGTTCAACTCCTTTGCCAGCACCTGCATCCTCTAAGTCAGCTGGCGCAAAAGGGGGGTCGGCGGTATCAAAAACTATTAAGGATTTTATCGGGAAACATTTTAAAGGGAAAGAGACAGTATGTAAGGAGACAAGTGTATTAGAGATCCCGCAAACCATCGAAGACTCGGCAGAATCTAGCATGGAACCCCTGAACCAGTCTGACTTCAATATCGCTGAGATACCATTGGAACCTCGACTGTCTTCCTCACCAAGGATGTGGCAGTCACTATTCACCCAGGTTATAGGAGCAGAGGTGGTGAACGAAGATAAAATAGATAGTAGCAATCACTTGGGGGAAGAGAATTATGCTGAGCGGGAAATTAGTTTCAATGGACAACAAAGACTAAAGAGCCCAATTGTTATCGGTCTAAATGCTACAGATGTGCCCCTATGTAATTTGGAGGTGACTGGATCCACCAGCTTATCCATGCTTGAGGTTATGTTAATGCTCCAAAAGACCTTGCAGGGAATTTTAGAAGTTTCAGTCCTAAATAACGACATTATAAAAAGACAAGGTGACCAATACAAGGATATAATTGGAGAATTGGTACAGATTAAAAACTTGATGCCCGCCTTAGTAAGACCAGTATAAGACCAGGAAGAGAATATAGTGGATAGTGGGGATGTAGCGATAAGGGGGAGTAGTCATTCAGAGGATGCACCCACAGAATACATATCCTATCGCCCAATGATAATAAAAAGGTATGGGGGAAGGAGCTATAGAAAGCAAATAACAACAAAGCAAAGGAGGGGGAAAAAGACCCCAGTTAACTGCAATCCCGAAAAGCAACAGGAGCATGGGAGGGAGACCTCTCCAGCCCATAAGATAAAGGATAAGGAACTAAGGCAAGGAGTTAAGAAACTACACTTTGCTGAATCAGGAGCAAGTAGTAATAGTTCAGACAATCCAAGCAGGAGGATAATAAGGAATAGATTGGGAAAAGGTGAAAAAGCAACCAGGAGGACCCAACCCGGGGTAAAGGAGAGCACAGCAGTAGAATGGGGGTGGACACACCTGTAGGTGGGGGGCCCACAAACCTGAACCAGGTGAAGGGGGTTAGAGCCAGAGACAGAGAAGAAGTAAGCATGCATAATAGGGGAGAGATGCCAGATGGAATATTACAACACCGACAGCCAGAACTCCCTACAGATAACTGGGTGTTTGTAGAGCCATTAGGACAGGAATAGGGGGGGAAAAGAGCAAGGAAATGAAACCCTTTAAATCGTTCACAGCTCCCATCATCTTTTGCAATGTGTCCCAGCCTAAGATATGTCAGTACTGCAGATCTAAAAGAAGTTGGGTTTATGGCAAATGGCAAGGGAGAGGAAATAACTAAGGTTCTACTCCACTCAGCCTTAATAAAAGATGCAATAGAAAAGGCAGAGTCTGAGATGCTTTGGGAAGGAATTAGAATAGTAAAAAGGGAATAGGTGCTACTGAATAAGACAGGGAACTCTCTCCTTGGGAACCACGCAGCACTAGATGAAAGACAAATAAAGATGATTAGCCTGGGGAGAGGCAAGAAAGATGCCCTTGAAATTACGATAAAACCAAAAGATCAGAGGTGGGACGTGGAAGATGTCCTTGCTGGGAACAGATATAGAGAACTGGCCTAAATGAATGGTGAGGAAGATGGTTATATGAGTAACATTGATTAGGAAGAAGGGTCGTTGCACAGCCTAGCCATTCTGTCCTGGAATGTAAATGGATACAATAGAATAAAGTCACAGGAAAATTTCAAAAACATCTTGAAGAAAAATGATATTGTATGCCTCCAGGAAACATGGCTGTGCGACGAAACCCCAGTTACGGAAGGCTTCACTCACCACGGAAAACCAGCAAAAAAGAACCAATCAGGTAGACCTTCCGGTGGCCAGATGACGCTGATCTCAACAAGGATAGCCAAAGATATGGTACCCCTCGAACTCAAGTGCAAATGGGCATTTGGTAGTAGAGTGTGTACCCTAAACAATATACCGGGGGTTGAAAACGTATGTATTATAAATGTGTACATACAGAAAGGGAAATCAAACGAATATAAGACTGATTTCGAATGTTTAAAATCAGACCTGGAACACCTATGCGATTGCTATCCAAGAGATGTGCTAATGATATTGGGGGACTTCAATCACAGATTAAATCCCATTAAAACGGACCCCTGGTTGAGGGATATGTTGGGAGTATATAAAATAGAGCCCGCACATTTTCCCTGTTGTGAGATTTCAACCCAAGACGACGAGCTTGGGCAACTGCTGGGGGCTATAGGTATGGTCTGCGTAAAATGGAAGGAAGGATGCAGACCGGCCCGCGAATCGTACCTTTAAGCAGACCCTCCAGCTTATCGCGATTTCGCGATTTGCAAAAAAATCGCGAAATCGGCCGATCTGTTTAAATGCCGCGATATTTGGGCAAAAGCCCGCGAAATTTGCCGTTTCCGCCTTAAAATCCAGCCCATTTTCAATTCCCCAGCTGTAGGGCGCGCTAAAAGGTGTGAGAGCGCGACCCTTTGTGAAACGCCCTCTGTCATTCATCGGCCATCCTGTGGTGAGGTGATCTGCGGGCCCCCCACTGACTGACTGTTGCTGAAACGCATTTGATGTGTCGGTGTTGGGGGTAACACCCTCATTCGGGTGCTAATCTGTCCACCTCTTCACCAATACAGACGAACAATCACTGGAGTAAACACTTCTGACTTAGTAAGTGCGTGGAGAGGTCAGATAGAGGGGAGGGATTTGGGAGGTGCTGAAATAGAGATTAAAATGTACAGACCATTCCGAAAAGACGGGGCTTCGAAGGAGCGCTGGGCGCTGCACTTCTGTCGTCTGGTGTAATCGATGCTCGTCGTGCAACCTCAACCAATGTGTGCGTCACCCAAATGATTTATAGCTACAAAGTATACAACAGAATGGAACTCGCCACGGAGAGCAAAAGAAAATACACTGTAGTTCAATAATATTGTAGGGACCAATACTGCTGAAATGGAAGAATGAAACTTCCTTGAAAGTCTGAGAAAGCCAAGTGCCCCCTCTAGTGGAAAATATAGAGATCTGTTGAGCACCATTTATTATTACATCTCAATAAGGGGTGGTGGAGGGATATAAATGATGCAGCAGGTGCAGTGGTGCCGGGACCCCAGGTTGTGGAATGCCCACTGAAGATCAAATATGGCGCCCTTGCTTTTACAACTCACTCGGGGGTTAGCGGCCTATTTTCCTTTGTTTGTATTAGGGCCCATTGCAATCTAATTTCGCCACAGATCGCAGTTTAGTCATACTACAATGCATTACGTCCTTACATTTATTTAGGTTTGTCATGCTGTGCTCGAGCAGAAGCGAATTCCAATGCGAAGAGGAACCGAAATCCATGGCTAGGGGGCTGTCTGTTAATAGTAATCGTTTTCATTCAATGTCTTTTCAGTCATTCCGACATCTATGGGGTGTGTTATTTACAGCATGTAGCTCTGTGATGCTCACCTTCTGTGTTCAGCGGCCATCCACTTTAGGACAAGCATTTACAATGCAATGGTCTCGGCATCATTAAAGGTATGCAACACCCACCCCCATATAAAAGAAATACACTTCTATGAAGAATGAATAACTCAAACAGTAAGATATCTGTGTTTGGTGTTGCGAAAAACCCAAAATAAAATGCCGCTAAATGCCGCTAAATTTCCATTTTTGTGCCGCTAAATTTTCATTTTTGTGCCGCTAAATTTGCCAATCCATGCCGCTATATCCTGGGGGGTCTGTTTAAGATAGGACAACAAATGTGCCCAATAGATTATGCATTCATTCAGGCCTGGAACTTTTATTTAATTAAACAATTTGAAATTCTTAGGGATGAGGGTAGTGATCATTACCCTCTACAGGTAGAACTCCAGGTACTCAGTTCCCCATATAGACAAAAAGTGCTTTCAGTAGAGGTGGAATATCCTAAACGACTTACTACGAGAATTACCGATGAATATATAAAAAAACTGAGTGCACACCAGTTAACCGTGAATTTAGATAACCTAGCCCCAGTGGAGGGCATAACCTGGTATGAGGATACAATAAGGGATATGGTGGAATGCCTCAGGACAAAATTAAAACACGGTAATAGTAAAGTAGTAAATAATGTGAAATCATACCCCAGTAGCACCTCCCATTGGTTCGATGATGAATGTCGGAAGGTCAAGGCCAGTATTAGAAAACAGGAGAGACACCTAAGAGCAAATTATAGTGATGAAGCGGTAACAGAACTTAAGAAACTAAAAATAAAATATAAGGCCATTATTAGAGATAAAAAAGGACATTTAAGGATAAATGTTGGGGGAATTTACTGGAGACAATTGAAGAAAAGAATGTGAGAGGCTTTTGGAAGTTAATCCAGCAATGTACTGGGAAAGCCTCAGGAACCCTACACTGTTCGGTGCCAGAGGTCAAGTGGGTGACATATTTGAAAGAAATCTATGGCATATGGCCAGATAGGGAGGGGAGAACGGCCAATGATTGGCCTAGAATAAGGGAAGAAATTAAAGCACACTTCTCCCCAGCTGCCATTAGAGGTATAATAAAAAGACTAAACCTAACACGGGCGGCAGGACCTGATAATTTACCAGCAATTATAATAAAAACGAATATAGATTGGTGGGCGGAGTTTTTTTCTAATATGTTCCAAGAGATCCTAAATACAGGCAAGTTCCCAGATAATTAGAAAGGGGCAGTTGTCAGGCCAATACATAAGAAAGGTGATGTAAACTCCCCAAAAAACTATCGCCTAATAAACCTGTTGGATATAGGCAAAAAGGTATTTTCTAAAGTAATTTTGGGTATACTAAAGGACTGGGTGGATAACAATCAGATAGTTCCACCAGAACAGGGAGGTTTCAAAGAAGGCCACTCAACTGTTGACCACTGTTTCGCTCTTTGGTCCATTGCACGTAAGTCGATCGATCAGGGGGAAAATTATTTGCCTGTTTCGTGGACTTCTGTGCAGCTTTCGATCTGGTGAATCCAAGAACTGCATACAGAAAATTGGGCACAGATAATCCTGGATAAGGAGGGAGGATTGACGGAGAGAATCCCAATTGGGAATGGTTTAAGGCAGGGTTGTGTACTTGCCCCCCTACTATTTTCTCTGTTCTTAGCTGACCTGCCTCAAAAGTTGAGAGAGGTTAGAGGGGCAAACCCAAAATTGGGAGCAAACCAGATATCATGCCTCCTCTATGCCGATGATCTGGTAACCATGGATCAGACGGAGATTGGGCTCCAAAGAAAAATAAATCGATTCAAAGAATACTGTACTACCAAAAAACTAGTAGTAAATATGGAGAAAACAAAAATTGTTTGTTTTGGTAGGAGAAAAACAAAGTTCTCTTGGTACCTGGGCACAGTATTGCTTGAGAGGGTAGCTGATTATAGATATCTGGGAATGTGGTTTTCTGGTACCCTGAAATGGCATACCCACTTACAAGCTCTAAAAATGAAGGCATTGGCTTCCGTGAAAGGTTTAAAAAGATTCAACAATATTTACGGAGAAATGTCGGACAGACCGGTCCTGAAAGCCTATCAAGCAATGGTGCCCCCTCAATTCTTGTATGGAGCCGAAGTTATTTACCTAAGTAGTAAGACCTCCTGGGATAGAGAGGAGGGAAATATATTAAAAAGCCTATTTGCACTGCCCAAATCTTCTATGGTACAGGCGGCCAGACTTGAGTTGGGAATTACCTCGTGGGCGATAACCGCCTGTATGGCTCTTGTACGATTCTGGCAGCGATTGGGAACAGATGAGCTCCTCAAAATCTCCCAGTGGGCCAAAGAGGAAATTATAAAGAGCGACCTACCCTGGGCAAAAGAGGCTAGAGCATCAATAAGGAATGCATACAGGGTGCTCGATCTGAAGGTTTGCCCGCTACAAGAGCATATAATAATAGGTAAAAGAGAACTAAGGCTCCAAGGCACCGAGATGTCCCGCACTTATGACCGGGAGTACCTTTCACAGAAAAGCTCGGTAGCCCACATGACATCTGCCTGGGAGCTCGACCAACACTTTCCGTATGTGGACCGGCTACCAAGTCATAATTTAAGGCGGGAAGTCTTAAAAATGAGAATCGGAATAAACCCATGTTATGCTAATAATGGAGCCCGAAATCAAATGATAAGTTGTAACGGGATCTGCACTTGCACTTTAGGCACTACCTGTAATATTATACACATTTTATTAGATTGTATGTGGTTTTTAGATTTACGAAAGGAGATTTTATGCCCGATTTTTAAAAATTATAATATTACAAATAGGATGCAAGCCGCCAAATTGTTGATGGAAATGGAGAACTTATATATAGCATGTGCGTTGGGGAAATATATGAAAAAAGTTAAGGTATCCCTCAGCTGCACAGAGTAAGATCTAATAATATAAGTCCCTAACACCAAATAAAGGTGAAACAATTAGTGTTTAAAAAAGAGCTGCATGATTAAGAAGATGTTGTATAGATATGAATTAAGTGTTTTTATTTAAATCAATTGTTATAACATTCCGATTTTAAAAATGATAGTTAAAGTATAAGTATATTAAGATGTAATATGTTTATCGATACCGCTGTGAGATGTATTTACTGTTGTTTTTATTTTTCTCTGTTTTAGTAAGATAAGAGGTAAATTGTACTTTTATGGTTGTAACAAACCAAAAAAGTTTGTTTTGACTGACTGACTGACACTCGATTTTCCCCTCTGTTGTGCCCCGTTTTTGCCCTCTGTGCCACTGTTTTTCCCCCTCTGTGTGCCATGTTTTTGCTTATGTGCCATTCGTTTTTCCCCTCTGTTGTGCCCCATTTTTGCCCTCTGTGCCACTGTTTTTCCCCTCTGTGTGCCCCGTTTTTGCCCTCTGTGCCACTGTTTTTTCCCCTCTGTTGTGCCCCGTTTTTGCTCTCTGTGCGACTCAATTTTCCCCTATGTTGTGCCCCGTTTTTGCCATTGGTGCCACTGTTTTTTCCCCACTGTGTGCCACGTTTTTGATTCTGAGCCACTCGTTTTTCCCCTCTGTTGTGCCCCGTTTTTGCCCTCTGTGCCACTGTTTTTCCCCCTCTGTTGTGTCCCGTTTTGCCCTTTGTGCCACTATCTTCCCCCTCCTTTGTGCTCCACTTTTGCTCTCTGTGCAACTCTTTTTTCCCCTCTGTTGTGCCCCGTTTTTGCCCTCTGTGCAAATGTTTTTCCCCCTCTGTGTGCCATGTTTTTGCTCATGTGCCACTCGTTTTTCCCCTCTGTTATGCCCCATTTTTGTCCTCTGTGCCACTGTTTTCCCCCTCTTTGCGCCCCAATCTGCTCTCTGTCCCACTGTTTCCCCGCCCCTGCCCACTCGCTGCTCCTGACTCCCGCCTCCCAGCTGCTCCTCCCTCCCATCTCCCCATATAAGCCGGACGCTGCGCAGTGAGGTGAGCGACCCCTGACCCTTCTGGTAGGTCACTCCCCCTCCACGCAGCTCCGCCTGTGTGCTCCTGCTGCCGCTGCTGAGTACCCACTGGTAAGTGTGCTCTACCCCCGTTTCTGTGCCCCGTTTGTGCCCTCTGTGCCACTGTTTTCCCCCTTTCTGTGCCCCGTTTTTTGCTTCTGTGCCACTCGTTTTTCCCCTCTGTTGTGCCCCGTATTGACCTCTGTGCCACTGTTTCTCCCCCTCTGTGTGCCCCGTTTTTGCCCTCTGTGCCACTGTTTTCCCCCTCTTTGCGCCCCATTTTGCTTTCTGTCCCACTGTTTTCCTGCCCCCCTGCCCACTCGCTGCTCCCGCCTCCCAGCTGCTCCTCCCTCCCACCTCCCCATATATGCCGGACGCTGCGCGGTCGCGCAGCGGACACGCCAAAGGCGTGCCTAAGGCAAGCCTGTCTGCGCCCATCCGTGCCTGGACCGCGCCCAGTGCCAGAACCCCTGGACCCCGCGAACACCACTACACCAGACTCCACGCACTCAACACCGACCGAAACCACACCTGCTTCCAGGCTGCCCCGAAACGGACCCACAGACCCTTCTCCTGCCGCACCTGCAGCTTCACCTGCGACAGAGGCACCAAACCTCCAAGGACTGGACCCAACCACCTCCGCTGCATACTCCTCAACACCCACTCCGCACGCAAACACGCAGTCGAGCTCTGGGATCTGCTCGACACCTCCGCCCCAGACATGGCCTTCCTAACCTAGACCTGGTGGAACGACTCCTCGGGGCCTGACATCGCCATAGCCATCCCGGACTGCTACAAGATCACCCGCAGGGATCACGCCAACGGAATCAGAGGAGGAATAGCCATCGTCTACAAGTCCACCCTCAAGGTCGCCACCCACGCAGACGACACCCTCAACACCGCCAAACACCTGCACTTCCGGATCCACACCGACCCCAGCACCACCCTTAGAGGAACACTCGTCTACAGACCCCCCGGACCCCGGGCTCAGTTCAGCGACTCCATCGCCGACCTCGCCAGCACCCACGCACTCGCCTCCACGGACGATATCCTCCTCGGGGACCTGAACTTCCACCTCGAGAACAACGACGACGCCAACTCCGCCACACTGATCGCCAACCTCGCCAACCTTGGCCTCAGACAACTCGTCACCGCACCCACCCACGCCGCCGGCCATACGCTGGACCCCATCTTCTCCACAAGCACCCACTTCGCCTTCGACCACACCACCGAACTCCACTGGACTGACCACCGCTGCATCCATTTCACCTTCAAGAAACCAACCACGCTCCACCACACCCAACAGCTGCCTTGCCACTGCTGGAGCAAAGTCACCGAAGACGAGCTGATCACCACCCTCGCCCAGAACCCACCCACCGACCCCACCAACCCAGACGCCGCAGCCCGCAACCTCAGACAGTGGATCGACGACTGCGCCAACACTCTCGCCCCACTCAAGAAACCCTCCAACAGCCACGCCAGCAAGAAAGCCACCTGGTTCACAGACGAGCACCAGACCTCCAAACGCGTATGCCGGAAACTGGAGAAGAAATGGCTCCACGAACGCCGGACAACCACGCAGCCCACCAGGACGTCACCCGCAGACATCACCACCTCATCAGATTAATCAAGACATCCTCCTTCAAAGACCGCCTGGATAACAACGCACACAACAGCAAAGAGCTCTTCAGCATCATAAAAGAACTCTCCAACCCCAGCGCCAATGCCAACGACATCCCGCCCTCACAAGAACTGTGCGGCTCACTGGCCATCTTCTTCCACCGCAAGATCGCTGACATCCACGACAGCTTCAACACCACGACCGCCTCCTGGTCCAACGTTAACGACGTCGAGACACGCAAGGTCATGAACTCCATCCACTCAGGATCTCCGTCAGACCCGTGCCCACACCACGTATTCAACAAGCAGAGCAGCCATCGCACCCCAACTACGGAAGGTCAACAACATCTCCTTTCGAAACAGCGACATTCCCGGAAAGCTGGAAGCATGCCAAAATCAACGCCCTCCTCAAGAAGCCCAAGGCGGACCCCAAGGACCTCAAGAACTTCCGGCCCATCTCCCTGCTCCCGTTCCCGGCGAAGGTCATTGAGAAAATCATCAACACGCAATTGGCCCGCCACCTCGAAGACAACAACCTCTGGGACTCGTCCCAGTCCGGATTTAGACTAAGCCACAGCACCGAGACAGCCCTCATCGCCGCCACAGACGACATCAGGCGCCAACTAGACAACGGCGAAATATCAGCCCTCATCCTCCTGGACCTGTCAGCCGCCTTCGACACGGTCTGCCATCGCACTCTAAAGACACGCCTCCAAGAAGCCGGAATACAAGAGAAGGCCCTTGACTGGACCACGTCCTTCCGCTCCGGCAGAACCAAGAGCGTCCGCCTCCCACCCTTCTGATCCGAAGCCACCAACATCATCTGCGGCGTCCCCCAGGGCTCATCCCTCAGCCCGACGCTGTTCAACGTCTACATGGCCCCCCTCGCACAAGTGGCCCACCATCACGACCTCAACATCATCTCCTACGCCGACGACACCCAGCTCATCCTCTCCCTCACCAAGGACCCACACACTGCCAAAACAAATCTCCACGAGGGAATGAAGGCCGTCGCCGACTGGATGAGGAGCAGCCGCCTGAAACTGAACTCGGACAAGACGGAGGTCCTCATCCTCGGACCCACCCCCTCAGCCTGGGACGATTCCTGGTGGCCAACCATACTGGGAACAGCACCGACACCCACCAACCATGCACGCAACCTGGGATTCATCCTCAACTCTTCCCTCTCCATGTCTAAGCAGGTCAACGCCGTCTCCTCCTCCTGCTACAATAACATCCGCATGCTCCGCAGGATCTACAAGTGGATCCCGACCGAAACAAGAAGAACGGTGACAAAGGCCCTCGTCAGCAGCAGACTGGACTACGGTAACGCACTCTACGCAGGAATCCCAGTCAAACACCTACGATGACTACAACGCATCCAAAACGCCTCCGCCCGACTGATTGTCAACGTCCCCCGCCACAGCCACATCACCCCCCACCTGAGAGACCTACACTGGCTCCCCGTCGACAAGAGGATCACCTTCAAGCTCCTCACCCACGCACACAAAGCACTCCACAACGCCGGACCAGCCTACCTGAACAGCAGACTCAGCTTCTACACCCCCACCCGCCAGCTCCGCTCCGCCAGCCTCGCCCTCGCCGCTGTCCCCCGCATCCAACAAACAACCTCTGCTGGCAGATCCTTCTCCTACCTCGCCGCCAAGACCTAGAACACCCTTCTTACCCACCTACGGCAGACTCAAGACCTACTCGCCTTCAGAAGACTCCTCAAGACCTGGCTCTTCGAGCAGTAGCGGCACCCCACTCCCCTCACCGCCTTGAGACCCTCACGGGTAAGTAGCGTGCTTTACAAGTACTCTGATTGATTGATTGATTAATTGATTGATTGCATACCTCACAACACTCTGCCTCTACAACCTCTACTCTTTCCGCTCCTGTATCACCCTCAACCCACGCTCCCAACCTTGTTCCCATTGGATTTTTCCCTCCACAAACATTCATCCCCCCCCTCCTAAGAGGAGGAGGTATCTACAGGATATCCTACCTGTAGCATCTGCTAGCCCCACCACACCCTCCATGGAACATAAAGCATCAACTCCCCATAGAAAATCCCTCTGGCCCCAATCCAAAGCCTCCACCCCTACACCCCATAGATCCCCAGACAAGCCCAGTACATCAGAATTGGCTAAAACACCCACCAAAAAGACACCTCCCCTCCCCGTTTTAGACTCACCCCTCACAAAATGTAAAACCCCTAAATTAGTTAAGGCATGACCATCCTCAGCTCAAGCTGCCCAACCCACTTCCGCTGCATCCCCCTCACAATCAGAGTGAACCATTGCAGTGGAGTCCCACACCACGCCATCAGATCCTATCACTGCAGTGGACCCTGCAACTCCTCCTGCTCCCATCCCTCCCAAAACACAGCCCAGTCCCAAATAGTTTGTCACTTTTGGTGCCTGGCACGCCCCCAAGATGCCCCTCTCAGGGGAGGTGTACCCTTGCCGGAATTGTGCTGGCAAGAATATTTTGGCCTGATGTTCAAAGGGCACATAGATATTTATTTTACAGACAAATAAAGCATTTTTTTTAATAAAAACACTTTTGTTCAACAACTTGTTTCAGAGTTCACAGTGTGACAAGTGGAATAGTTTTTTTTTCATATATACAATGATATTAGTGGGACATGTAGTTTGTGCACTTTAACAGACGGATATCTCCAGGTGCCCCACACTCAGGGCTCGATTCCGATTCGGGAAAAAAAAACATTGTACGATTCGTGTTTGTAGCCGTTTCCATACGATTCATACAAAGCCGTCCGAATTGCGTAGTACGATTCGTTTCCGAAGATTCCGTCCGAATGTTCACGAACCGTTCGAAAAACCAGCGAAGAACCGTACGATACGGACTCGGCTACTGAACCTTACGATTTGTAAACATGGCGTACGACCCGCCAAGTACAATCCTGATCGGAGACCGTTACCGCGATTCGTACGCGAAAATGCCTTCGCGTATGAACTGCGATTTGTACGGAAAACATTGCGTATGAGCGAGTCGCACAATCAAACAGAAAGTAAACCCCCCATCAACGAAGCTCACGTGTACCCCGCCAATCTGTCGCATATGAGAGAGCTACCCAATAAAGTACGAATCGAAACCCCTCTCAAAGAAGCGCACGCGTACCCCGTAAATACATCTCGTATGAGAGAGTTACACATTAAAGTACGATTCGAACCCCCCTCAAAGAAGCGCATGCGTACCCTGCAAATACGTCGCATATGAGAAAGCTACACAATAAAGTACGATTTGAACCCCCCCTCAACGAAGCGCACGCGTACCCCATAAATACATCGCGTATGAGAGAGTTACACATTAAAGTACGAATCGAACCCCCCTCAAAGAAGCGCACGCGTACCCCGTAAATACGTCGCGTATGAGAGAACTACACAATAAAGTACGAAACTAACCCCCGCTCAAAAAATACACACGCGTACCCCAAAAACAGCACAAGGAGTGTTGTAAAGAGTCACACAACACCACCAAACATATCTCCTGTGTACAAAGCAATGTCCTGGCCAAATCAAAAGTGGCAAACAGAGGGCCCAACTCAGACCCACCCCTTATAACACTCCCACCCAAAAATTCAAAATAAGCCACAACCACAAATGGAACAATAAAAAGGGCCAACAACCACAAACCATCATCCTTTGCAACATACTCACTTACCTACCGAGACTGACTACACACCAACAACTGCACACATCCACCTTCACACATACCCACAATCATATTCAGACCCACACACCCCCTTCACATTCTGACCCACATTCTGATCCACACCCCTATCCATACACACAGTTACCCCCCAATTCACATTTGCCCCACACCATGACTACAACAAAGAATCCAAAGTTCACTAACCAGGAGATGGAGATCCTTGCAGATGTAGTCATCAGAGTTGAGCCACAGCTGTTTGGTGCATTGGCCAAACAGACCAGCATAGCGGACAAAACACGCATGTGGGCAAGGATCGTTGATAGGGTTAATGCTGTTGCACCCATCAGGCGCACCAGGAAGGATTGCCAGGCCAGGTGGTACGATCTGCGGAGGATGGTCAAGCGCAAGATGGATGAGGTTAACGCCAACGCTCGTTACACTGGAGGTGGTGGTCCCCGCAGACCAGTACAGTACCAGCCCTGGGAGGAGAAGGTCATGGCCCTGCTACCACCGGTGGGAGTACATGGAATTCCAGGAGTCGTGGAGCCTGGTGTGTATACAAACAACTCAAGTCACATGGGTGGACCACCAGCATTGCCCACACACATGAGGGGTGGCTAGATAGGACTCCCAGCAGTGCCCAGACATAGGAGGGGGTTGTAGATATGACTCCCAGCAGTGGCCAGACATAGGAGGGGGGTGTGCATAGGACTCCCAGCAGTGCCCAGAGATAGGAGGGGGGGTGTAGATATGACTCCCAGCAGTGCCCAGACATAGGAGGGGGTGTAGATATGACTCCCAGCAGTGGCCAGACATAGGAGGGGGTGTAGATATGACTCCCAGCAGTGCCCTGACATAGGAGGGGTGGCTGGATAGGACTCCCAGCAGTGCCCAGAGATAGGAGGGGGGTATAGATATGACTCCCAGCAGTGGCCAGACATAGGAGGAGGGTGTGCACGGGACTCCCAGCAGTGCCCAGACATAGGAGGGGAGTGTAGATATGTCTCCCAGCAGTGGCCAGACATAGGAGGTGTATGTGCACAGGACTCCCAGCAGTGCCCAGACATAGGAGGGGTGGCTGGATAGGACTCCCAGCAGTGCCCAGACATAGGAGGGGGGGTGTAGATATGACTCCCAGCGGTGCCCAGACATAGGAGGGGTGGCTGGATAGGACTCCCAGCAGTGCCCAGACATAGGAGGGGTAGCTGGATAGGACTCCCAGCAGTGGCCAGACATAGGAGGGGGGTGTAGATATGACTCCCAGCAGTGCCCAAACATAGGAGGGGTGTAGATATGACTCCCAGCAGTGCTCAGACATAGGTGGGGGTGTAGATATAACTCCCAGCAGTGCCCAGACATAGGAGGGTGTGTGTGTGTAGGACTCCCAGCAGTAGCCAGACATAGGAGGGGTGTGTGCGTAGGACTCCCAGCAGTAGCCAGACATAGGAGGGGTGTGTGCGTAGGACTCCCAGCAGTGCCCAGACATAGGAGGGGGCTGTGGATAGGACTCCCATCAGTGCCCAGGCATAGGAGGGGGTATAGTTATGACTCCCAGCAGTGCCCAGACATAGGAGGGGGTATAGATATGACTCCCAGCAGTGCCCAGACATAGGAGGGGTGACTGGATAGGACTCCCAGCAGTGCCCAGACAAGGGAGTGGTGGCTGGACAGGACTCCCAGCAGTGGCCAGACACAGGAGGGGGTGTATATTTGACTCCCAGCTGTGCCCTGACATAGGAGGGGGACTCCCAGCAGTGCCCAGACATAGGAGGGGGTGTGCGTAGGACTTCCAACAGTACCCAGACATAGGAGGGGGGTGTGGATAGGACTTCTAGCAGTGCCCAGACATAGGAGGGGGTGTAGATATGACTCCCAGCAGTGCCCAGACATAGTAGGGGGTGTGGATAGGACTCCCAGCAGTGCCCAGACATAGGAGGGGGGTGTAGATATGACTCCCAGCAGTGCCCAGACATAGGAGGGGGTGTAGATATGACTCCCACCAGTGCCCAGAAATAGGAGGGGTGGTTGGATAGGACTCCAAGCAGTGCACAGACATAGATGGGGTGGCTGGATAAGACTCCCAGCAGTGGCCAGACATAGGAGGGCGGTGTAGATATGACTCCCAGCAGTGCCCTGACATAGGAGGGGGGTGCGTAGGACTCCCAGCAGTGCCCAGACATAGGAGGGGGATGCGCATAGTACTCCCAGCAGTGCCCAGATATAGGAGGGGGGTGGGATTAGGACTCCTAGCAGTACCCACACATAGGAGAGTGTGTAGATATGACTCCAAGCAGTGCCCAGACATAGGAGGGGGTGTAGATGTGACTCCCAACAGTGCCCAGACATAGGAGGGGGGTGTGCGTAGGACTCCCAGCAGTGCCCAGACATAGGAGGGGGGTGTGTGTAGGACTCCCAGCAGTGCACAGACATAGGAGGGGGTGTAGATATGACTCCCAGCAGTGCCCAGACATAGGAGGGGGGTGTAGATATGACTCCCAGCAGTGCCTAGACATAGGAGGGGTGTGTGCGTAGGACTCCCAGCAGTGCCCAGACATAGGAGGGGGGTGTGCGTAGGACTCCCAGCAGTGCCCAGACATAGGAGGGGGGTGTAGATATGACTCCCAGAGGTGCCCAGACATAGGAGGGGGGTGTAGATATGACTCCCAGCAGTGCCCAGACATAGGAGGGGTGGCTGGATAGGACTCCCAGCAGTGCCCAGACATAGGAGGGGTGGCTGGATAGGACTCCCAGCAGTGCCCAGACATAGGAGGGGGGTGTAGATATGACTCCCAGCAGTGCCCAGACATAGGAGGGGTGGCTGGATAGGACTCCCATCAGTGCCCTGACATAGGAGGGGTTGCTGGATAGGACTCCCAGCAGTGCCCAGACATAGGAGAGGGTGTGGATAGGACTCACAGCAGTGCCAAGACATAGGAGGGCGGTGTAGATATGACTCCCAGCAGTGCCAAGGCATCGGAGGGGGGTATAGATATGACTCCCAGCAGTGCCCAGACATAGGAGGGGTGTGTGCGTAGGACTCCCAGCAGTGCCCAGACATAGGAGGGGGTGTGCGTAGGATTCCCAGCAGTGCCCAGACATAGGAGGGGGGTGTAGATATGACTCCCAGCAGTGCCCAGACATAGGAGGGGGTGTAGATATGACTCCCTTCAGTGCCCAGGCATAGGAGGGGGTGTAGATATAACTCCCAGCAGTGCCCAGACATAGGAGGGGGGTGTGCGTAGGACTCCCAGCAGTGCCCAGACATAGGAGGGGGTGTGTGCGTAGGACTCCCAGCAGTGGCCAGACATAGGAGGGGGATGTGCGTAGGACTCCCAGCAGTAGCCAGACATAGGAGGGGTGTGTGCGTAGGACTCCCAGCAGTGCCCAGACATAGGAGGGGGTGTGCGTAGGACTCCCAGCAGTGCCCAGACATAGGAGGGGGGTGTGGATAGGACTCCCATCAGTGCCCAGGCATAGGATGGGGTATAGATATGACTCCCAGCAGTGCCAAGACATAGGAGGGGGGTGTAGATATGACTCCCAGCAGTGCCTAGACATAGGAGGGGTGGCTGGATAGGACTCCCAGCAGTGCCCATACATAGGAGTGGTGGCTGTATAGGACTCCTAGCAGTGGCCAGACATAGAAGGGGGTGTATATTTGACTCCCAGCAGTGCCCTGACATAGGAGGGGGACTCCCAGCAGTGCCCAGACATAGGAGGGGGGTGTGTAGGACTCCCAGCAATGCCCAGACATAGGAGGGGTGTGGATAGGACTTCCAGCAGTGCCCAGACATAGGAGGGGGGTGTAGATATGACTCCCAGCAGTGCCCAGACATAGGAGGGGGTGTGGATAGGACTCCCAGCAGTGGCCAGACATAGGAGGGGGTGTGCGTAGGACTCCCAGCAGTGTGCCAGACATAGGAGGGGAGTCTAGATATGACTCCCAGCAGTGCCCGGACATAGGAGGGGTGGCTGGATAGGACTCCCAGCAGTGCTCAGACATAGGAGGGGGTGTGGATAGGACTCCCAGCAGTGCCCAGACATAGGACAGGGGTGTAGATATGACACCCAGCAGTGCCCTGACATAGGAGGGGGACTCCCAGCAGTGCCCAGACATAGGAGGGGGTGTGCGTAGGACTCCCAGCAGTGCCCAGACAAAGGAGGGGGGTGTGGATAGGACTTCCAGCAGTGCCTAGACATAGGAGGGGGGTGTAGATATGACTCCCAGCAGTGCCCAGACATAGGAGGGGGGTGTAGATATGACTCCCAGCAGTGCCCAGACATGGGGGGGGGTAAGACTCCCAGCAGTGCCCAGACATAGGAGGGGGTGTGTGCGTAGGACTCCCAGCAGGGCCCAGAAATAGGAGGGGGGGTGTGGATAGGACTGCCAGCAGTGCCCAGACATAGGATGGGTGACTGGAAATGACTCCCAGCAGTGGCCAGACATAGGAGGGGGGTGTAGATGTGACTCCCAGCAGTGCCCTGACATAGGAGGGGTGTGGATAGGACTCCCGGCAGTGGCTAGACATAGGAGGGGGTTGTGCGTAGGACTCCCAGTAGTGGCCAGACATAAGAGGGGGGTGTGGGTAGGACTCCCAGCAGTGGCCAGACATAGGAGAGGGGTGTGGGTGGGACTTCCAACAGTGGCCAGACATAGGAGGGGGGTGTGCGTATGACTCCCAGCAGTGCCCAGACATAGGAGGAGGGTGTGCGTAGGACTCCCAGCAGTGCCCAGACATAGGAGGGGGTGTGGATAGGACTCCCAGCAGTGCCCAGACATAGGGGAGGGGTGTAGATATGACTCCCAGCAGTTCCCAGACATAGGAGGGGGGTGTAGATATGACTCCCAGCAGTGCCCAGACATAGAAGGGGGGTGTGCATAGGACTCCCAGCAGTAACCAGACATAGAAGGGGGGGTGCGTAGGACTCCCAGAAGTAGCCAGACACAGGAGGGGGTGTGCGTAGGACTCCCAGCAGTTCCCATACATAGGAGGGGGTGCGTATAACTCCCACCAGTGCCCAGACATAGGAGGGGGTGTGGATAGGACTCCCAGCAGTGCCCAGACATAGGAGAGGGGTGTAGATATTACTCCCAGCAGTTCCCAGACATAGGAGGGGGTGTAGATATGACTCCCAGCAGTGCCCAGACATAGAAGGGGGTGTGCGTAGGACTCCCAGCACTGCCCAGTCATATGAGGGGGGTGTGCGTAGGACTCCCAGCAGTAGCCAGACATAGGACGGGGGTGTGCGTAAGACTCCCAGCAGTTCCCATACATAGGGGGGGTGCGTAGAACTCCCAGCAGTGCATCGACATAGGAGGGGGTGTGGATAGGTCTCCCAGCAGTGACCAGACATAGGAGGGGGTGGATATGACTCCCAGCAGTGCCCAGACATAGGAGGGGCTGTGCGTAGGACTCCCAGCAGTAGCCAGACATAGGAGGGGGTTTGCGTAGGACTCCCAGCAGTTCCCATACATAGGTGGGTGGTGCGTAGAACTCCCAGCAGTGCCCAGACATAGGAGGGGGTGTGGATAGGACTCCCAGACGTGCCCAGACATAGGAGGGGGGTGTAGATATGACTCCCAGCAGTGCCCAGACATTGGAGGGGGGTGTAGATATGACTCCCAGCAGTGCCCAGACATAGGAGGGGTGGCTGGATAGGACTCCCAGCAGTGCCCAGACATAGATGGGGTGGCTGGATAGGACTCCCAGCAGTGCCCAGACATAGGAGGGGGGTGCGCGTAGGACTCCCAGCAGTGCCCATATATAGGAGGGGGGTGTGTATAGGACTCCCAGCAGTGCCCAGACATAGGAGGGGGTGTAGATATGACTCCCAGCAGTGCCCAGACATAGGAGGGGGGTGTAGATGTGACTCCCAGCAGTGCCCAGACATAGGAGGGGGGTGTTCGTAGGACTCCCAGCAGTGCCCAGCCATAGGAGGGGGGTGCGCGTAGGACTCCCAGCCGTGCCCAGATGTAGGAGGGGGGTGTGGATAGGACTCCCAGCAGTGCCCAGACATAGGAGGGGGTGTAGATATGACTCCCAGCAGTGCCCAGACATAGGAGGGGGGTGTAGACGTGACTCCCAGCAGTGCCCAGACATAGGAGGGGGGTGTGCGTAGGACTCCCAGCAGGGCCCAGAAATAGGAGGGGGGTGTGGATAGGACTGCCAGCAGTGCCCAGACATAGGATGGGTGACTGGAAATGACTCCCAGCAGTGGCCAGACATAGGAGGGGGGTGTAGATGTGACTCCCAGCAGTGCCCTGACATAGGAGGGGTGTGGATAGGACTCCCGGCAGTGGCTAGACATAGGAGGGGGTTGTGCGTAGGACTCCCAGTAGTGGCCAGACATAAGAGGGGGGTGTGGGTAGGACTCCCAGCAGTGGCCAGACATAGGAGAGGGGTGTGGGTGGGACTTCCAACAGTGGCCAGACATAGGAGGGGGGTGTGCTTATGACTCCCAGCAGTGCCCAGACATAGGAGGAGGGTGTGCGTAGGACTCCCAGCAGTGCCCAGACATAGGAGGGGGTGTGGATAGGACTCCCAGCAGTGCCCAGACATAGGGGAGGGGTGTAGATATGACTCCCAGCAGTTCCCAGACATAGGAGGGGGGTGTAGATATGACTCCCAGCAGTGCCCAGACATAGAAGGGGGTGTGCATAGGACTCCCAGCAGTAACCAGACATAGAAGGGGGGGTGCGTAGGACTCCCAGAAGTAGCCAGACACAGGAGGGGGTGTGCGTAGGACTCCCAGCAGTTCCCATACATAGGAGGGGGTGCGTATAACTCCCACCAGTGCCCAGACATAGGAGGGGGTGTGGATAGGACTCCCAGCAGTGCCCAGACATAGGAGAGGGGTGTAGATATTACTCCCAGCAGTTCCCAGACATAGGAGGGGGGTGTAGATATGACTCCCAGCAGTGCCCAGACATAGAAGGGGGTGTGCGTAGGACTCCCAGCACTGCCCAGTCATATGAGGGGGGTGTGCGTAGGACTCCCAGCAGTAGCCAGACATAGGACGGGGGTGTGCATAGGACTCCCAGCAGTTCCCATACATAGGGGGGGTGCGTAGAACTCCCAGCAGTGCATCGACATAGGAGGGGGTGTGGATAGGTCTCCCAGCAGTGACCAGACATAGGAGGGGGTGGATATGACTCCCAGCAGTGCCCAGACATAGGAGGGGCTGTGCGTAGGACTCCCAGCAGTAGCCAGACATAGGAGGGGGTTTGCGTAGGACTCCCAGCAGTTCCCATACATAGGTGGGTGGTGCGTAGAACTCCCAGCAGTGCCCAGACATAGGAGGGGGTGTGGATAGGACTCCCAGACGTGCCCAGACATAGGAGGGGGGTGTAGATATGACTCCCAGCAGTGCCCAGACATTGGAGGGGGGTGTAGATATGACTCCCAGCAGTGCCCAGACATAGGAGGGGTGGCTGGATAGGACTCCCAGCAGTGCCCAGACATAGATGGGGTGGCTGGATAGGACTCCCAGCAGTGCCCAGACATAGGAGGGGGGTGCGCGTAGGACTCCCAGCAGTGCCCATATATAGGAGGGGGGTGTGTATAGGACTCCCAGCAGTGCCCAGACATAGGAGGGGGTGTAGATATGACTCCCAGCAGTGCCCAGACATAGGAGGGGGGTGTAGATGTGACTCCCAGCAGTGCCCAGACATAGGAGGGGGGTGTTCGTAGGACTCCCAGCAGTGCCCAGCCATAGGAGGGGGGTGCGCGTAGGACTCCCAGCCGTGCCCAGATATAGGAGGGGGGTGTGGATAGGACTCCCAGCAGTGCCCAGACATAGGAGGGGGTGTAGATATGACTCCCAGCAGTGCCCAGACATAGGAGGGGGGTGTAGACGTGACTCCCAGCAGTGCCCAGACATAGGAGGGGGGTGTGCGTAGGACTCCCAGCAGTGCCCAGACATAGGAGGGGTGGCTGGATAGGACTCCCAGCAGTGGCCAGACATAGAAGGGGGGTGTAGCTATGACTCCAAGCAGTGCCCTGACAAAGGAGGGGTGGCTGGATAGGACTCCCAGCAGTGCCCAGACATAGGAGGGGGTGTGGATAGGACTCCCAGCAGTGGCCCGACATAGGAGGGGGGTGTGCATAAGACTCCCAGCAGTGGCCAGACATAGGAGAGGGGTGTGGGTAGGACTCCCAGACGTGGCCAGACGTAGGAGGGTGGTGTGCGTAGGACTCCCAGCAGTGCCCAGACATAGGAGGGGGTGTGCATAGGACTCCCAGCAGTGCCCAGACATAGGAGGGGGTGTGGATATGACTCCCAGCAGTGCCCTGACATAGGAGGTGTGGCTGGATAGGACTCCCAGCAGTGCCCAGACATAGAAGGGGGTGTAGATATGACTCCCAGCAGTTGCCAGACATACGAGGGGTGGCTGGATAGGACTCCCAGCAGTGCCCAGACATAGGAGGGGGGTGCGGATAGAACTCCCAGCAGTGGCCAGACATAGGAGGGGGGTGTGCGTAGGACTCCCAGTAGTAGCCAGACATAGGAGGGGGGGTGTAGGACTCCTACCACTGTTCAACAGCATGGGGGTGGGTACAAGTCTCAGGGCCAGAAGACTGCAAGGGGGATGGTGAAGAAGCTTAAACTAAGGACAACCCTATAACCACTACTATGTATGCACAAGCCCAATTGCAAGCTTCCCATATGGACCAGGTACACACCCATGGACCATTCTCAATGTACAGGGAGTGAGAAAGTACTGACAACATAGCTGACACTGGGCCATGGTGTATGCTGCAAAAGGTCATCCTGTTACCAGTGCAAACAGTAACATCAGGACAACAAGGTCAGATATCTTAAACCTGAACTCACAAACATGGTCATGGCACCATGCTCCATGGGGGGACAGCCACACCACGAGTGAGGCACAGTTCCAATGCACACTCAAACTACCAGCACAGCCTGTCACACATACCCCTTACATAAACATAGCCAGCTGGGACAGGCAATGTAGTGTTCCACTGTCACCACCCTCATGTAACATCACAAATACAGATTTGATGAAGCATCTAAGCCAAAACATGCACAGGCCTGATTCCCAAGTCACTTGCACTTATACCACAATGCCATAGCTACACGTTCCTCATGCAGCGGACGCAGAAATATTACTGCAATGGTGTTGGGTATTGACAAGGTGATGCACATGGGAGATGTGTCACGTTGTAAAGCCCTGCGGCAGAAGTATGTGGACTGGTCAGGTGTGGTTGTGGTGTGGTGTGCATTGGCTGCCTGTCACGGCACAGCAACACCTCACAAAAGTGGCTGACTGAAATATTAACATTTTCACTCAGCCACTTTCATGCGCATGCTGCCTCAAAAACATGTGCATGCCTGAAGCAGACGTAAGGATTAACACAGCATTGTGCAGATAGGGCTGCACAGAGCATTGCTGGTTCAGTGTTGCACCAGCAACACAATGCAAGCAATGTGCCACTTCCATGGCACATATGTGGGAAACACCTGTACTGTTATCACACTGTGGGGATCCACAGTGTGAAAGTGTTGCATCCATGTTGGCATAGGTGTGGTGCACAATGACTGTCAAATCACTGCTGAAATGCCTGTCAGTTCCATTCAATGTAAATAGAACCTGACATTAAAATGTGTCCTGAACACAGATCAATCTGACACCACCAGTGAACAGTGTGAAAAATCTAAAGCAGGTGTAACAGTGATAACGAAAATGTATATGAAACATATTTTTTTGCATTGCATGCCATTAACATCTTCTGTCTCTCACACACAGAGTAACATGCACAAACTACCCCCAACCAGGGGGGAGAAGGATCACAGTCCCAGGCTCCACAGGACCCTGATCCCACCAACAGCGATGCCTCTCATCACTCCATGGATGACACAGACCAACCTGGTACCTCTGGATCCCAAACCCGTGCAGCAGCTGGATCAGGGACATCTGCGCCAACCACCACACCCACTCCTGCCACATCCCAGCAGACAGCTTGGAGCCCCACCCACAATCCACAACTGAGCCAGTCTGACAATGAGGGACAATGTTCGGCGGACACCCAGGAGGAGGCAGACAACACCGCCACTGTCAACCAACAGGGGTCCCGTCGACCCGATGTGCCCACAACAGTAGGCCAGGCTCGTGTGGGCAAGGGTGGTGGGAGTGGCTCAAGGCGGAGGCGAGAACCTGACCAGCAAGCTGACGGGCCCGGTATGTCCAGGGAGTTCAGCAGGGAGTGGGGGCCCTCATTGCTTTGAAAAACCAGCAGGCCGAGCAACACGCCAGTCAACTACTATACCAAGGACGGATGGAGGAAAGACTGGATGAGCTCTTGGCGGTGCAGAGGGACATCAGCCATTTACTCCATCGGATTGCTGACAACATGCAACACCCTCCCTGTGTCACTAGGCCAAAAACATCCAGGCAAACACTGACAACAGGCACAGGGAGGGAGGAGGAGGTGGATACATCCGACAGAGAGTCCCAGGCATCGTCAAGGCCTGCATATGAGGGTCCCCCAAGGAAGGCGGGTCGTCCATGGAAAAGATGTTGAGAGGCAGAGGGCCAAGCAAATTTCCCAGGTCACCTGGTCTGGTATCTTGCCTTTCTGTGCAACAGCAGCACCATATTGACTGTCACACTCTCCAACATGGACTTGCTGGCCGCAGTCTCACCAATGATGCCATACACTGTGTTCTGGACTCTGTTGACTGAAACTGCAAGGCATCACATCTCCTTAGGTGAACTTTGGATTCCCCACATTTTTGTACAGCACCTAACACCTACTCACATTTCACTCACAAGATGTAGAATAAAATAATCATAACACAATAGGTATTGATTCCCCCAGAGTCAAAGTATGCCAGAGTGTTGACAAACACAAGCCATACATACACTGGGATCTGAGTCTGGTTGTGGACACACATAGGTCATAATGTATGATTAACTACATCCATTGTGGTAAATACTCACACCTGATGGTTACTATCTGCTGAGGGGGGATTGCCATACTTCTCTGACATACAGTTACATAACAGTCTCATTAAGGTGTACAGGTCATAGCTAATGTGTTGGTGTCCAGGGAGGGACTACCAGGTCTTTTTCTTGATGTGGGAAATCTATCAGCCTCATGCAGTTGTACTGTGTAAGTGATGAATGTTGTCCAGGGCAAGGGTGGCTGGACAGACTACAGGCAATGTGGTGTTGGATGGGAGACGTCCATAATAGTATTTTTTGGTTGTGGTTGTGGAGTGCCTACTGAGTGTGGCTAAGGAGTATTGAAGGTATTGCTGTAGTTGACAGTGGCACTCTCAAACAATCAATCAAACAGGATATTTCTAAAGTGCGCTACATACCCGTGATGGCCATACACTGTGTTCTGGACTCTGTTGACTGAAACTGCAAGGCATCACATCTCCTAATGTGAACTTTGGATTCCCCACATTTTTGTACAGCAACTAACACCTACTCACATTTCACTCACAAGATGTAGAATAAAATAATCATAACACAATAGATATTGATGTAGAAGTATTTTTTCCCCAGAGTCAAAGTATGCCAGAGTGTTGAACAAACACAAGCCATACATACACTGGGATCTGAGTCTGGTTGTGGACACACATAGGTCATAATGTATGATTAACTACATCCATTGTGGTAAATACTCACACCTGATGGTTACTATCTGCTGAGGGGGGGTTGCCATACTGCTCTGACAGACAGTTACATAACAGTCTCATGAAGGTGTACAGGTCATGGCTAATGTGTTGGTGTCCAGGGAGGGACTACCAGGTCTTTTTCTTGATGTGGGAAATCTATCAGCCTCATGCAGTTGTACTGTGTAAGTGATGAATGTTGTCCAGGGCAAGGGTGGCTGGACGGACTACAGGCAACGTGGTGTTGGATGGGAGACGTCCATATTAGTATTTTTTGGTTGTGGTTGTGGAGTGCCTACTGAGTGTGGCTGAGGAGTATTGAAGGTCTTCCCGTAGTTGACAGTGGCACTCTCAAACAATCAATCAAACAGGATATTTCTAAAGTGCGCTACATAGCTGTGATGGTTTGAAGGCACTGGGTGGAGGGGAGGGGGCTGCTACTGATCGAAGATCGAAGAGCCAGGTATTGAGGAGTCTTGTGAAAGGCAACAGCTCCTGAGTCTGATGTAGGTTGTTTGGGAGAGTGTAACAGGTCTTGGTGGCCAGGTGGGAGAAGGATCAGCCTCCGGCGGTGGATTTCAGGATGCGTTCAACAGTGGCGAGGGCGAGGTTAGCAGACCAGAGGCTGCAGGAAGGGGTGTAGAAGCTGAGTCGGTCATTGAGGTATGTTGGTACGGCGTTGTGTAGGGCTTTTTGGGCGTGGATGTGGTGTTTGAAGGTGATCCTCTTGTTGATGGGGAGCCAATGCAGGCCTCTCAGGTGGTGTGTGATGTCACTGTGTTGGGGGGCATTGAGGATCAGTCGTGCCGAGGCATTCAGGATGTGTTGCAGCTGTCTCCGGAGCTTGGTTGATGTTCCTGCATAGAGGGTGTTCCTGCAGTCCAGTCTGCTGGTGACGAGGGCCTGGGTAACGGTTGTACTTGTGTTGGAGGGGATACTTTTGAAGATCCGGCGGAGCTATCGCAGGGTGTAGAAGCATGATGTGGAGACAGCGTTGACTTGCTTGGTCATGGAGAGGGCGGATTTGAGGATGAACCCCAGGTTGTGTGCGTGGTTGGTGGGTGCTGGGCCTGTTCCTAGCGATGTTGGCCAACATGAGTCGTCCCAGGCTGATGGGGTGTTGCTGAGGATGAGGACCTCCGTCTTGTCTGAATTCTGCTCCAGCCTGCTGTCCATAATCCATTCTGCTAAGGACTTCATTCCCCTGTGGAGGTGGTCTTTGGTCGTGTGGGTGTCTCTAGTGAGTGACATGATAATCATTTTTTTTTTACGTTTTTATTGGGAAAATGACATAATAACATAATTACATAAAGAAAGGATAACAAAATACATTATATCTGTGTCATTGCCCAAATTTTTTGTATTTTCCACCACCCCCCACCCATTCCCTCCCCCCAGATCGCTACAGGGGGATAAAGAAGCATTATAAAGAAAATACACAAAAAGAAAAAAAGAAGATATGGGAAGTAGGTCCACAAGTTTACAGATCAAACTTAATTTTAAAAAAAGCGCCTCAATTTCATCTCGAATTTCATCAAACTTTCCACATCCTTAATTCTCGAGATTCAGCCAATTTATTAAGGTCTCCCAAATCAATTCCCCCGCTCTACGAGCCCTCGGACCTCTCCTCTTAAAAATCAGTAATTCCCACTTCCCGACGTTTATAAATTTGCTCAACCATTCATATAGTTTCGGGGGAGCAGGGTCTAACCATACCGTTGCAATACACAGTCTCTGTGTGGCCACAGCAATATATAATAGCTTTCTCTCTGGTTCAGTCATATTCATATCCACTATTCCCAGCATTATGGCCTGTCGTGATAATTGTATCGTGTATCCAAACACTTGTTCTAGCCGTTGCTCGATTTGATTAAACAATGGAGTCAAACAAGGGCAGGATGCGAACATGTGTATACTATCTACCGCAAACTCCCCACATCTAGGCCAGTTAACTCCATCCACCCCGCCCCATTGTTGTATACGATGTGGGGTAATATATAGATTTAGCCATGTCTTAAAGCATTGAATCTGGAGGTTTGCGGATATAGGAGTGATATGATAATTTTGGTGTTGTTGGCGTAGATGATGTTGAGGCTGTGTTGTTGAGAAAACGTGGCCGAGTGGTGCCATGTAGATATAGAACTGTACTGGGCTGAGGGATGATCCCTGTGGGATGCCGCAGAAGATCTTGGTGGTCTTGGAGCAGAAGTGTGTGAGGCGTACATTTGGGGTACTGCCGGAGAGGAAGGATGTGGACCAGGCCAGGGCCATCTCTTGTATTCCAGCGTCATGGAGGCGTTTTGTTAGGGTGTAGTGGCAGACCGTGTTGAAGTGTGCTGATAGGTCCAGAAGGATGAGTGCGGCTGGTCCTCCTTTGTCCATCAGGATTCAGATGTCGTTGGTGGTGGTGATGAGGACCTTCTCGGTGCTGTGGTTGCTTAAAAGCCGGACTGTGATGGGTCCAGGATGTCGTTGTCTACTAGGTAGCGGGTCAGCTGTCTGTTGACAATCTTCGCCGTGACTTTTGCGGGGAAAGTGAGCAAGGAGATGGTCCGAAAGTTATTTAAGTCATTTGGGTCTGCCTTGTGTTACTTCAGTAGGGTGTTGATCTCGGCGTGCTGACAGCTCTCCGTAAAGGTTGCTGTCTTGAAGGAGATGTTGATAGTTTTTTGGAGATGGTGTGCGATGGCTGTACTTGCTTTGTTTAAAACATGGTGGGGGCATGGGTCAGATGGGGATCCAGAGTGGATGGAGTTCATGGGCTTGATGGTGTGTTTGTAACTGACATTGGACCAGGCGGTCAGGCGACTGGTGCATGTGGGGGTGCCAGGGGTGGTGTGCTTGGTGGTGGATGAGGGGGTATCATTGTTGAAGCTGTTGTGGATCTTGGTGATCTTGCAGTGAAAGAAGGTGGCCACTGATTTGCACAGGTCTTGTGATGTTGGAATGTCATTGGTGTTGGAGCTGGGATTGTAGAGGTCTTTCCCAATGTTCAAGAGCTCTTTGGTGTTGTATGTGTTGTTGTGTAGGCAGTCCTTTAAGGCTGGCCTCTTGGAAGTCCTGATTAGTTGGTGTTGTTTGCAGGTGCCATTCTTGTGGGCTGTGTAGCTGTCTGGTGTTCAGTTGCAGAGCCAGTTCTCCTCCAGTTTCCGACAGGTGTGTTTGGAGGGCTGGAGGTCTTTGGTGAACCAAGTGGCTTTCTTGTTGTTGGGATTGGTTGCGGAGGTCTTGTGTGGGGCAAGGGTGTGTGCGCAGTTGTCGATCTACTGTATGATGTCGATGGTGGTGGTGTTGGGGTTGGTGGGGGCGGTGGTTGGTCCCAGGGCGAGGGTGGTGGTACTTTGATCCTTGTTGACCTTGCCCCAGCAGTGGCGTGGAAACTGTTGGATGGTGTGGTGTTTGATGTGCTTCCTGAGGGCGAAGTGGACGCATTTGTGGTCAATCCACTAATGTTTGGTTGTGTGGTTGACAAAGACGTGGGGACTTGCGGACAACATGGGGTCCAGTGCGTGTCCAGTGGCGTGTGTGGGTGTTGTCACAAGCTGTTTCAGTCTGAGGTTGCCAAGGTTGTCTGGGGGTGGATTTGGCGTTGTTGTTATATTTGAGTTGGAAGTTCAGGTCCCTGAGGAGGATGCAGTCCGTGGATGTGAGGGTGTGTGTGCTGATGAGGTTGGTGATGGTGTTGCTGAAGTGGGGGGGGGTCTGGGTAGTCTGTATACAAGAGTTACTCTGAGGCTGGCTTTGGGGACATTGTGGATATGGAAGTGCATATGCTTGGCGGTGCTGAGGGTGTCATTGGTGTTGTTTGTGACTCTGAGGGAGTCCTTGTGGATGATGGCGATTACCCCTTCCACTCTGTTGGTGGTCTCTCTGCGGGAGATTTGGTAGCCCCCTTGGATGGCAATGGCGATGTCTTGTGCGGAGGTGACTTTCGGCCAGCTCTCCATCTAGAAGGCAACGTCAGGGGTGGTTGAGTGTAGGAGGTCCCAGAGTATGATGGCGTCCTTGCGAGCAGAGTGGGTGTTGAGGAGGATGCATTGCAGGTGGTGGGTATTCTGTTAGATGGTTTGGGGGACTGGATGCAGTAGAAGCTGTAGTTCCAGCAGGTGAAGGTCCCTTGGTATATTTTTGGGGTAGCCCCGTAGCAGGAGTCTTTGCGTCCGGGGTTGCGTGCGTGGAGGGTGCTGGAGTAGTAGAGCAGGCTGGTGTTGTGGTGGCTTTGGGGACCCGGGGTACTGGCACTGGGTGTGGTCCAGGAGCAGATGGGCACAGATGGCCTTGCCTTTGGTGCACTTTTAGTGCGAGAGTGGTGCACCCACTGTGTACGTCCACTGTGCGGATGCACAGCGTCCGACAATTTAAAGCATGGAGGGAGGTGCATCTGGGAGGCTGGAGCGTGGTGGCAAGGGGGTGTTGCCGCAGGGGCAGCAGCGGGAAGGGGTGCATAGAAGCAAGGGTGCGGGTGTTTACTTTAAATTGCATGAGCACGTCTTAGCTGCTACAATGGAAACACAGGGCACAGCGTACACGGAGGTGGAAGATAATACAAGTTACAAATCACTGTGGAAAGTGCAGTAGGCAACCGCAAGTGCACAGTGGAAGGCTTGCCACAGCAGTTGCAAAGTCACGCTACATGCAGTAGCAGGCAGGGAACAGGTGGAGCTGTTTGGTGGCAGGGGGGCTAGCTGGCCTGCAAGCAGGGTCAAGGGTCACTCTTGATTGCATCATGAGTTAGCGATTGTGTGGATTTGGTGAACTAGATGCAAACATTGATGTAGCAAAGCAGGATGGTGGTGTGTCTGTTCTTCAGGCAGGAGTAGCTCTCCCACTGAAACATTTTTTTCATGTTTAGCTGTGGGCCTGCATGCTGAAGTCCTAGTACAATGTCTGAGGAACAATCAGGAACGTTGTGTTGCAGCCCAGTGGTTTACGATTTGAACTCAATTGATGTTTTAGCCTCTCAGCTCAATTAGCATATGTTAAGCCACTTCCCCTGCTGACCCCCTGACCACAAACCACTACAACATCCATGCTAAGATACACTATGAACACTGAAACGTCATGTGGAACCCTTAGGTCAGATTGGTCGGTAACCCAGATGTGTGTAGACACACGTTCATCATGCACATCTTTACTTAAGGTAACACAGATCCTGTTTAAGCTTCCAATCACATACCAAGATCTATCTATCAGTCCTCGCAAAGATTTATGTTACATTTTCTTGTAAGCAACTGATGGCCTTTTTTTAAGCTAATAGCCTGCTTCATTACTCACTATCCAGCCACCATCCCACCCATACTACAAAGGTGGCCCTCATACAAATGGCAGACTCTATATGCTGGGAGGTAGATGGAGATTCCAAGGCAGCGTTGGTGCTGTCCGACATGTCTACAGCATTTGACACCGTAGACCATCACAATCTTCAGATCCACATGAAGACCATAGGTGTGCGGTCCTCTGTGCTGAACTGGATATAGTCATAACTATCTGACTGCACACATCAGGTCCGCACCTACAACATCGACTCCTTAGTCAAAACACACAAGTGGGGTATGCTGCGGGGCTCTGCTCAGAGTACGCATACTTTGGCAATATTTCCATTACCACGCAGCCTGAATCAATTGCCATGTCTAGAATCTAAATGATATCATATGCAGAGGATCTTCTGATTCTAATCAACTAAAATTCAGTCAGAGCTGCACATTTTGAGCATCACCACAATTGTTACTTGGTCTAGTATGTCACTCTGGGGGTGTACCTCACAAACTTTTATCAATCATACTCCTGGAAAGTTGGTGTCGTCCTTTGCGGGTGGTCTACTATCCATCTGTGATGGCAATGTAGAAGTAGTGTTTGTGTCTTACTTACAACCAGGTCACAGTAATGATGGTTTTGTGTTGTGCTGTTGTGTTGATGAGGTAACAGAGTCCAATGTTGTGCTACTGTAAGTAGCATGTGTGCAGAACAACGCACATAACCTGCTTGTACGGACATGCACTGTTATGTGTGGCACCCTCTACCCCTGCAACATCTATGAGGCACACTAAGAGTGTGGGAAAGACACCAATGCAAAAAACTACATCACTGGGCCTAACTGGTTTGAAGACGTCATCCTCATCATCACGTAAAATGATCCAGCCCACCATTCGCAGAATGTTGTGGTCGGAGGCGCCATTTGAACGCAACCACCCGACGGTACGTCTGTATAACGCAAACCTGGCTAAAATGCTAGCGCTGGACCTTCTCCCTTTTTCTTTCGTGGAAGGGGTGGGGTTTCTAGAATTAGTGGCAACAGTCTGCCCTAAATGGAAGGTTCCTAGCCGGTCCTGTTTTGCCAGAGTTGCGGTTCCAGCACTACATCAAGATGTGCTGGAGGTGATTGGCCTGTCAGTTCGGGCTGGACTGTTCCCATGAGGCACAGGGTCATACTGATTTGCATATGGCCATGTCTGAACTTGGGTGGCAGAGTGGGCTAAAGAACGGTGATGGATTAAACCCATATCTGTTGACAGGGTGTGAGTTTTTGATTGGTTCGGATGCTCCGTCCATCACACTCCCTTTTATACCGCTTTTGGCTGCCATAAGTGTGGCAAGGTATGCTCAGACGTGAGTCCCTTGCTCACTTTGCCACTGGATTCAAGCAAGCCGGGCTGAAGACGGCTGGAATGCCAGAAACCGGTCCTCGGAAGCTTGTTTCCAGGGAAGACATGGCTTGGCAGTTCGGGCTGGACTGTTCCCATGAGGCACATGGTCAGACTGATTTGCATATAGCCATGTCTGAACTGGGATGGCAGAGTGGGCTAAAGAACGGGGATGGATTAAACCCAGATCTTTTGACTGGGTGTGAGTGTTTGATTGATTCAGATGCTCCGTCCATCACCACCCCCTTTTGTAACGGAGGTGATTGGGGCAGCATTGCAGAAGAGTGCTGTTCACACTATCCACTTGACAACAGACATGTGGACCAGTTGCCAAGCCCTTGATTACATGTGCATCACTGCACACTGGGTCTCTTTTGCAGGGTCTTTTGCAGGGGTTAGAGACAAGTCAAGTGCAGTTGTTGACCTGGACATAGTTTTTCAAGCTACTCGGAAACATGCAACATTAGCCATGTTTGCCATGGAGAAAACTCATACTGCAAAAAACATTTTGGAGGAGTTTAACAGTAAGGTCTCTGAATGGCTGCAACCAAGAAATCACATAGTTGGTTATGTTTCCACGGATAATGGCAGTAATATAGTTAAGCAATGTATGAGGTGGTCTGCACACCATGTTTCTTTCTATTCAATTGAATCCAAATTTATTTCATTTACTTTTGCCTTTGCGTGCAAACTGGATTGTGCCTCGCCATGATGCACTTTACATAAATGCCCGAAATGCATTGGGTTATGAATAAAGATGCTGCTTGGAACTACTTGTTGTGTTGGATTCGTGTTTACAAAGAAGCCTGGATTGGCGCATGTTGACGCGTAAAGTTTCCTAAAAACGCAATTGGTTGCATATGTGGATAATAAGCGAAAGAAAAATTGAAAAACAAGATAAAACAATTCTGATTAAAGCATGGACTAATACTTAAGATGGACAAATGGAGTAATATGAGTTTGGATCGAGTATCCTATAGCTGCAGTGCATTTTGGAGTGGAGCGTGACTTTCGCGCTCCCCATAGTAATATAGTTAAGGCCATGCGTCAAGGTGAATATTTCAGAGTGCCGTGTTTGGCGTACTGTATAAACTTGGTTGTGCAAGATTTCTTGAAAACTGAAAACACAGCCAAGAAGTTACTGACCATCTGCCGAAGAATCTGCACACATTCCAGCCATTCTTTTAAGGCCCGGAAGGAGCTGAGGAGCATTCAACATGAACGTAAAGTGCCAGTCAAAGGACTCATCCAGGAGGTGGCAACACGTTGGAACTCAACCTTTTACATGCTTGAGCGTCTGTCTGAGCAGTGCATGGTAATCAATGACTATGTCTTTCAACTAGGTTCTGATCATAAAGACAAGAGGCTAGAGTTGGAGGAATGGAAGCTAGTTAAAAGCCTGACAGACATGCTTCGTCTTTTTGAGGTCTTCACGCGTGAAGTCAGCAGGGAGGACTGTTCTTTGGGCAAAGCTATCCCATTGTTGGTCATGCTAGAGCACCAACTGAAGGGGGTGTCTTCAACGTTCAGAGATGCGGGTGAAAAAAAGCAAGACGCGTATCAGTTGGCGGAGAGCTTATTAAGGCGCCTAGTTGCCAATGAAAGGCTTAAAAACATACATACAGAACAACATTACATTTGTGACACAATTCTGGATCCACGGTACAAAAAGACAGTGGCCAGCAAAGCGTTCATTCCTTTTGATGAAGCAGATGTTTCAAAGTACAAACATTGGCTAGCTGTGTCAGCCAGTCGGTTCGAAAAAGAGCGGCAGAAAATTCAAGGAGGCGGCAGAAGTCCAACTGAATCAGCAGGCCATCCAGCGTCAAGTTCCACTTCTGAATCTGTGGGCGAAGGGAGTCACTTTCCCTCACAGCCGTTAACGACACCAGCAGCAACCGTATCATCATTCTCACCTGCACCAGGCCTAGCCATAATATTGTCGGAAGTGGATTGGCTAACTCAGCAAGGGTTTGCTCGTTCCAGTGCTGCGAAGGCCACAGATGGTATGCAAAGTGGAGCAACCGTGGAGAACCTTGAGTTGATGGTGCAGGCCTATCTGGATGACCCAACAGAGGTCTTTGTTAATACGAACCCATTGCTGTATTGGTACAGGAAAATGGCTCTATGGCCACTAATCACCACCCTGGCTACAAATTTGTCTTGCCCACTCGCAAGCGTGTCTTCTGAACGTGTTTTCAGTGCTGCTGGTGCCATTGTAACTTCAAAAAGGACCCACCTCTCGGCAAAAAATGCGGAGAGGTTAACACTGATCAAGATGAATCAGCACTTGATACCACCAGATTACAAAGTACGTGAATGCACGCAGGAAGAGGAGGGCACCGACTTAGGTGACGGACGTTCTTCTCTGTTACCTGACCTACTCCCGTCTCAATTGATGGAGTTTGAGGACGAGCTCTACTTCCCTGACACCGAGCCCTGAAAATGACTTCCTTTTTTTCGTCCTTATTCACTTTTATTCCTGTGTGTCTTTCTTTGTTTTGCAACTTTTACCACAACACAACTCTAATCACCTAATCACAACAAGTCCATAAGCAGCACTGTCTTCATCTTATATTCCTTATTGATTTGAAGGTGCTGCAGTCTGCATTCCTGAGCTTCACAAGTTCACAACTCAATCATGCTCATTTATACTCCTCCAGACTCCCCCTATCCATTTCCCTCAAGGCAGATGTAAATGTAAAATGTAAATTGATACTTGTATAGCGCACTACTCACCCGCAAGGGTCTCAAGGCGCTTGCACGAATACCGCTGTGGAACCCATCCTGGCTTTCCCTGTGAGGTGTCCACTCCTGGGCACCCCCAAGGTGGAGGCCAGGCATCCTTAGCGTTGTGGGGGCCGTTGTGGAGATTAAGCAAGCTATTGCCCAGAGTTGCAGAGTGGGACTCCATGATTGGAATAGGCAACGAGGCGAGAATGATCAGGTCCGTGGAATTTTGAGCCCAAAACCCGCCGAGGCGGGGAATTGAACCCTGGTCCCGGGCTAGACCTCTGCATCAGGGTCTGCCGCTGTAACCATTGAGCCACACTTCACAACATGGATGGATTACGACGAGTCCCCTCAAGTGGGACTGAAATTACTGACTGACTACATGCTTGCTGATTGCTGACAGAGTTACTTCTGATATTGATAGGAGAGGCTGCCCTGTGGGTCCTCACTTTCCGAAGAAGATGCGGACAAAAAGTAGAACAGGTAATGAATAATTGAGAAGATGGCATGCAGTGGACAACAATGGCTGCCTGGCTCTGATGAAACCAAATGCTGTTTGTTTTTTGTGCATGAAATGATGATTCATATGTCTTGTCTTAGTTATTATTTAATCTTTCACACAGTAATTGTAACTCATGTCAACAACTCTGTTTTTTTACCTTGTTTAATTAAAATTGTACTTCAAATTCAGGGGCCACTAAATTGGGGCTATGTGGCTTGCTGCATGCAATTAGATATGCTTTGTCTGTCTGACAAAGAGCCTAGGTATGCTACATCAGGTTGCTTCACTCAGTAGTGCCTGCCTTGACCCTCTGCATGGCACTGCCTCAATCTTGGGCCAAACATCCGTTATGTTTGCAAAATGTGCTGTTTTTGGGTATTTTGCAAATTTCGCAAAAGTACGGAAAAATTGCAAATTCTTGAGCGGAACTGATTTTTGGCCCATGCTTGCGGCAGGGCCATGCAGACAGTCAAGGCAGGCACCACTGATTGAAGCATCCTCCTGATGTAGCATACCTAGGCTCTTTGACACAGACAGACAAAGCATATCTACGGTTTAGGGTTCAGTGCGATTTACTAGGGTTTTTGGGTTTAAGTTGGTATGGTTCACGCTGATTCTAGGGCTCGGGCCCTATGCAGGCTCCTTCATAATGATGTTGGCAATGTTTAGGGGGGTTTGGTGTTCTTTGGTCCAGAACTGGCAGAATTTTGGCCTTTTTGGGTGTTTTGCGAGCGTGTGTGTTTGGGTGAAAACTAAGTGAAAACTAGTCGTAGACCTTCTTCTTCTTCTTCAAAGAGCGCAGTAGTTCGATTTTGTTCTGCCTTGCGGAGATTCTTGTGAATCGCTGGAACAAGTGACTGTCCAGGTAAGTTTCAAGAGGATCAAAGTAGTGGAAATGCTGAAAACAGCAATGTTTTTGTGAACAGCGCAATTTGCCATGTTTTGAATATACCAGGATTGCATGTTTTTGGGGGGCTGTTTGGGGGTGTTCCAGATTTGTGGGGGAGGATGTGGGGTCTGGGAGCACTGCTGGGATAGCATTTGATTGGAAGTGATTTGAAGAAAATCCATGGTGGGGAAGAGGAGTTAGGGCCTAGCTGCGGAGGGCGTTTGGACCGATGTTGACTGGTTGGCTGAAAATGTTCTAAGCATGAGTTTTTGCATTTTTGCTTTTTGCCTGTTTAGGGGTGTTCTGCTTTTTTGCAGGTGGCTGCAGGGGTCTGGGGTCATAGCTCGAAGGTCTAACATCGGAATCAAGTGTTTTGGATCAAATCCATGGTGAAAAGGTTTTTCCGTTTTTGCTCACTTGCCTGTTTTTGGGGTGCTCTTTGGGGGGCTTCTAGGTTATTGGGGGTGGGGTTTTGGGTCTGGAAGCACTGCTGGCACAGTCTAATTTTGATTGCATTTTGTTTTCAGAAAATCCATGGTGAAAAAGGGGAGTTAGGGCCTAGCTGCAGAGCGTATTTGGACTGAATTGAAGGTAGGCCCATTTTTCCTTTTTGCCTGTTTGGGGGTGTTCTGCTTTTTGGCGGGTGGCTGCAGGGGTCTGGGGGTTTGGCTCGGAAGGTCTAATATCGGAATCAAGTGTTTTGGACCAAATCCATGGTGAAAAAGGTTTTCCGTTTTTGCTCACTTGCCTGTTTTTGGGATGCTGTTTGGGGGGCTTCTAGGTTATTGGGGGTGGGGTTTGGGGTCTGGGAGCACTGCTGGCATAGTCTAATGTTGATTGCATTTGTTTTTTAGGAAATCCATGGTGGAAAAGGGGAGTTAGGGCCTAGTTGCACAGCGCATTTTGGACTGAATTCCAGGTAGGCCCGAAATTTGCAAAGTCTCACTTTTTGCGGTTTTGCTTTTTGGCTGTTTGGGGGTGTTAAACTTATTTTCGCCCGGGTTGACGGGTCTGGGGGCATTGCTGGGAAGGTCTAATACTGGATAAAAGTGGTGTGGAGAAAATCGGAGGTGAAAAAGTTTTTCCATTTTCAGGCATTTCGCTCACTTTAGCGTTTTTGGGGGGCTGTTTGGGGGGTTACTGGTGTTTGTGGGGGGTTTTGGGGTCTTGGAGCAACACTGGGTATGGATACTTTTGATTGCAAGAGGTATGAAGAAAATCCATGGTGGCAAAGGGGAGTTAGGGCCTAGCTGCAGAGCGCGCACGGAGTGATTTGGGATTGAGGGCTAAATAATTCTGTCTCACTTTTTGCGGTTTTGCTTTTTGGCTGTTTGGGGGTGTTAAACGTGTTTCCGCCTGGGTTCACGGGTCTGGGGGCATTGCTGGGAAGGTCTAATACCGGATAAAAGTGGTTTGGAGAAAATAGGAGGTGAAAAAGTTTTTCACTTTTCAGACATTTCGCTCACTTTAGCGTTTTCGGGGGCCTGCTTGGGGGGTTCCTGGTGTTTGGGGGGGTTGGGGAGTCTTGGAGCAACGCTGGGTATGGATACTTTTGATTGCAAGTGGTTTGGAGAAAATCCATGATGGCAAAGAGGAGTTAGGGCCTAGCTGCAGAGCGTGCACGGAGTGATTTGGGATTGAGGGCTACATAATTCTAAGTGCCACTTTTTGCGGTTTTGCTTTTTGGCTGTTTGGGGTTGTTAAACTTATTTTCGCCCGGGTTGACGGGTCTGGGGGCATTGCTGGGAAGGTCTAATACTGGATAAAAGTGGTGTGGAGAAAATCGGAGGTGAAAAAGTTTTTCCATTTTCAGGCATTTCGCTCACTTTAGCGTTTTTGGGGGGCTGTTTGGGGGGTTACTGGTGTTTGTGGGGGGTTTTGGGGTCTTGGAGCAACACTGGGTATGGATACTTTTGATTGCAAGAGGTATGAAGAAAATCCATGGTGGCAAAGGGGAGTTAGGGCCTAGCTGCAGAGCGCGCACGGAGTGATTTGGGATTGAGGGCTAAATAATTCTGTCTCACTTTTTGCGGTTTTGCTTTTTGGCTGTTTGGGGGTGTTAAACGTGTTTCCGCCTGGGTTCACGGGTCTGGGGGCATTGCTGGGAAGGTCTAATACCGGATAAAAGTGGTTTGGAGAAAATAGGAGGTGAAAAAGTTTTTCACTTTTCAGACATTTCGCTCACTTTAGCGTTTTCGGGGGCCTGCTTGGGGGGTTCCTGGTGTTTGGGGGGGTTGGGGAGTCTTGGAGCAACGCTGGGTATGGATACTTTTGATTGCAAGTGGTTTGGAGAAAATCCATGATGGCAAAGAGGAGTTAGGGCCTAGCTGCAGAGCGTGCACGGAGTGATTTGGGATTGAGGGCTACATAATTCTAAGTGCCACTTTTTGCGGTTTTGCTTTTTGGCTGTTTGGGGTTGTTAAACTTGTTTCCGCCTGGGTTGACGGGTCTGGGGGCATTGCTGGGAAGGTCTAATACCGGATAAAAGTGTTTTGGAGAAAATCCATGGTGAAAAAGTTTTTCACTTTTCAGACATTTCGCTCACTTTAGCGTTTTTGGGGGGCTGTTTGGGGGGTTACTGGTGTTTGGGGGGGGTTGGGGAGTCTTGGAGCAACGCTGGGTATGGATACTTTTGATTGCAAGTGGTTTGGAGAAAATCCATGGTGGCAAAGGGGAGTTAGGGCCTAGTTGAAGAAAGCGTTTGACACTATTTTTAACTTAGGGCTCGTTAGGGTTAGCAGTATTGCATGTGTTTGGGGGTGTTCGAGATTTTGGCAACTGAGTTCTGGGGTCTACTGTTGGAGCACTTGTCGAGAAATGTCTAATTTTGGTTGCAAGTGGTTTGAAGAAAATCCATGGTGGGAAAGGAGGGATTTGGGCCTACTTTACTTTCAAAGTATGTTTTGTCACCATTTTCCACTAGGCCTCAGACAGGTAGCAGTATCGCATGTTTTTTGGGGTCATTTTAGCGTCTGTGTTGAAGGGTCTGGGAGCACTGCTGGGAAGGTCTAATTTTGTTCTAAAATCGTAGTTTACAGTACACCTAGCTTGAGGGGAAAGATCCGCAAAATTCGCCCATACTTATTTATCCTTCAAAAGGAGACTCAGAGTACGCCCTTTCGAAACTATAGTACTGTCGATTCTGAAACTGAAAGTGTGACTTTTTGCACTACACAGCGTACGTACCTTATATTTTTTTCTCAGTGGTGTTTTAATATCACTTCCTGTTTTTCCATCAACATTTACAGGGCGGCTTTCACCCTGTGCAATGGAAAAAAGGAGGAAGTCAGGCTTCACATTAGCGACCCGCAATTCAGCATCCGCCAGGCAGGCAGTGGACAGGGTGTCTTCTGGTCACCAACATTGATCGACGGAGTGTCAGATAGAATGGAGGAGTACCGCAAATAGGAGGAATGGCTGGATGCATGCAACTTCCCAAATTCAACAGGACAAGTACAACAACATACAGTAACAGTATCCATTTATTTCTACTTATCTTTTAAGTAATGTTATTGCTGTGAACTTCTTTGAGTGTGACTCTGCATTTCTTTGCTCTCTGCTTCTAAATTCATCCCTCCAGCCATTATATAGTTTTACTTTGCTATTTTTCAAACTAATTTAATAAACAAAGTGTTTCGCTGAGTGCAGAGATAGGCAAGTGAAAACGCATAATTACTGCAGCCCTGTACTGTCGCATTCTTTCATTCATTAGAAAGTACTACTTAGTTTAAGTAACCTAACCATCCATTTAGCAATCAACTTCATGTTTGCAGTAGTGCATGCACTTCCTTTATGTCCCTTAAAATATTTATGGATATCTTCGTATCCAAAGATTTGTTTATCTTCATTTGTTGTTTGTCCATGCTGTGTTTTTTTTTCCTCTCTCAACAAAACTTTCCCAAAAAAAACATTCCCATCCAATTTCCAAACCCTAACCCTCTTCCCCCGGACTGTGTGGTTTTCATTGATGTGTGAGTAAATGACAGCAATAATTCCACACACTTGCTGGGGAGGATAAGGTCATAGCAACTGAAAATTAATTACATTTCAAGGCTGGTGAAGGAATCTGAGGATATATTCTTACTCAGCTTGACACAGACCCATGACTATTGGCAAATCAAAGCAGATTTTCATGGGCGCCATCAACTGGATTGATCATAAAGAAAATCCTCCTCCTACAAGAGGCAAATTATTACGCTGCTGTGTCCTTCACCTTCAGTACTATTTCTTGTAGTAGTAGCCAATGTCAAATTCCACGCAAGTAGTAGTTATACTTTCAATACTTTAGCATTTGTAAGGCTACATTATGGCACTGTTCTAGTGTACTGTCACGTGCTGTAGTATCTATCGTACCGTTCTATTGCTCCGCTCAGGCCAATCAAGGATTCAATTTCTTTTTTTCATATGCTGCAACTGCCACTGTGTACCACCACTAGTACCACCGCAATGATGCCATTTCAACCGCCCAGGATTGCCAACCTTAATCGCCATATGCCATGCAGCCAGCCCTGTGCCTAGCCCTATTTTCAAGCACGAATTACAGGTAAGATAAGCGTTTGGGGGGAGGAAGAATAATGGACTAGTAGGAGAGACGAGAGACTGGCGGTGGTACTAGTAAAGTCCTAGGACAATTGAATTCACTAACTCTGTGAGAGGCACTTACTTTTGTAAACATTTGGGCAATTACGTACACAATTTGAATCAAGAAGCCACTTAAGTTTCAGGAAAACAAACTTACAGTTAACCCCCCCCCAGCCTCAACTGAAGTAAAAACACGTATGCTATGTTTAAGTTGAAAGCAATATTTATTTATATCCCTAACAAAAATAAACTATCCTGCAAGACCCGACCCACCCCCTCTACCAAACCCCAATGAATGTCCGTGAAATAAAAAGTCCCTAGAGTCCAAAAAACCCAACTCCCAATTACCACCCCCCAAAAGTCTTTAAAAAAGGGGCAAGAGACAGTCTCTCCTCCTCTAATGCTGCCGGCGGTGTACTTTTTGGGCCAGGTGGTCATGTTCCTTGCGGAGGTTCTTGAGCAGGATTCTCATTTTCTTCTGCTCCTGCTCAAGGTAGGACACCCTGAGGGTTAGGTGGTGCACGCGTGCCTTGCACCTGCTGTGGGGGATAGCTGATTTTTTGGCTGCTTGGCTGTGGCGGGTGGCTGCGGTACCACGGCTCCGTACCGCTGGAGGCCTGCGCTGACTGGCTGACCCAGGAAGCGCGGAGGAGGATGCAGCTGTCGCTGTGGATGTTGTGGTGGTCTGCGACTGCGTGTCCTCCTCCTCCTGGGCCACCAGCCGCCGATATTCGGCGACAGTCGCCTCCAGTTTCCGTTGCTGGGCCCGTCTAGCCAGCTCCTTCCGTGACTGTTTTGAAGGAGCATCGATATGAAGAAAGAAAAACATAGTCTGTAACCAATGCTCTTTAAGATTAACACAAAATAATTCAGCAGAAAGTTGTGTCACAGTAGAACTAGCAACTTGCAAGCACAGTACATAACATTTGTGGCCTGTATCTATCTAACCTCCCACTTCTTCAGCCTTGCTCTAACATTAGTGGGAGTTTCAGGAATCAATTCTACGAGCACTATGGACTCACTACATTAGAGTCGACTATGACAGTACACCAGTCTTATTCTTCTTCTTCTCTCTTGTTTAGCGAAATTGGTACGTAAACTTCTGGAAGCCGGCATAATGCCAGCGCAGTCAACTTGCACCCGAGAAAAACAGACGCACGCCATGATGACACAGGCTAGCGTTACTGTACCAGACCAGTACATGCAGGAGGTGAAGCTCTTACTTTTCTATTACGGGTGGCACTGAGAATACTTTGTTACAAGGGCTACTGCTTAATTAATTTAACTTTCACCCTACAGTGCCAATGACTACTAGAAAAGGAAAAGGAAGAAGATAAATAATATGATTATCTATCCCTTCACAGGATATGTATTTGATTACATATGGGATGACTTTAGGTGCTTTGTTTTTTTATTGAGTGAACACTGATAGGCCACACATGAATGACAGAGTTGTACTAAAATTATTAACAGAGGTAGTGAGTGGCACCCGTAATCGCCGGATATATGCTGTGCTTGCAATACAAACTACTGCTACTATTCATGGTAGTATTCGGAAAAATTACAACTTCTTTTCCTTGCCTTTCATACACTGGAACGGATGTGCGGGTGCGGTGTTACATGCTCTTCAAAGTAACACTTAGTTCATCCAGTGACCGTCTACTCTCTCTACATACACATATGCTATCTATGAGTCAGATAGTACCATGATCCAGGCATCCATCCATTCAAAGTAAATGTCAATCATTCTTCTTAATGTCTCAACTGGACAAACCTTACTTTTTCTCACGGGAAAACAACATTTTCATTTTATTTTGGAAACCGCAAGCCATGCATCCGTGCTTGACTTGCATTTGAATTTCAACCAAAGGATATATTGCGCACACATACAGTTTCTGTTTCACCCACCCAGGCAGTCCTCTTCCCTTTCTCCTTCCACCCATCCTTGCTTTATCCTTCAACCGGCCATGCCTCATATTCCCAGCCACCTCGGGCAGCATTCAAAAACACGTATCATTCTTTGCCAGTCATCATTAATTTTAACTCGCTCGTCCTTCCACACTTACTTACACCCTTCTTTCCCTTTTTGTTCATCCCATCCATTAAGTTCATCTCTGATCTGATTTGGATTCTCGAAAAAACTTTCACAGCTGAGTTGAAGTCAATTTAGAGGAGGCTACTACCTGGTTGATAAAAACTTAGTTCTAAATTTGTAAGTCTTCTTAACAGTATAGTATACTTGTACTGTACAACATATACACCCGTGCAGAGAGCACACTCGGCAGTCTGCATGCAATCTCAATAAGTACGAAATATAATAGCTTACCACTGTCCGCCACTACCGTGGCATCCCCCACAGCAGCTTCCGCTGGCTGTTGCACCGCCTCCGCCCCAGGAGTGCCCACCTCCGCGCTGGCCCCGGCACCGGTGGATGGTTGTGCCGATGTTCCGCCTAGAAAATAAATTTCAGATTCTTAGATGCCATATACACCACTCCCTAGTATTTTGTCTAGGAATGAAAACATGTCACTACGACTACACAAACAAATTTAATCTAGTCAAAACTAAAAATTGCACTTTTTTCAGGGAAGGGTGTTGTCTTGCTACACTTTTTGACACAACTGATGAATGCTTGCTTTTTAACACGCACCGTTTTTCTCATAACAGACAGAAGCTTCCTTTCTAAGAACAAGTGCAAGATCAGATCATCATCCCTAGGACGGAGTCAGCAACGATTCAGCACCACAAAGAAGATTTGAAGTTTCAACAAGGTGAGGGCTCGCCCACAATTAATGTGTGAAATCACTAAGCACTTTTCCATTTGCAATCTACCGTTTATGTTGTATGATGACCTTGATTTTAATAAATGTTTTTACTTTTAATAAAGCTTTAAAACTTACATAGACTCTGTGGCTTTTAGTCATGAGTGAGTGAGCGAAAGGGTTTGCAATTTGCAAGCATGAGTCCGTGGCTCTGAGAGGTCGGGACTCTGACTCCGTAGTCTTATGTCCTGGGTTGGATAATCATCATTGGGGATCAATCATCGATGCATTAGGGAGCTAAATGACTCTGTCACACTAGCTAGTCAGTAAGGAGACTGGGGGTTCAAATTCTGTTATGACTGAGGTATGTGGAAAGTCTAACTGCGCATATTATAATTGATAAACAATGCACTATTTAGTGTCCATAGTTCTGTTTGTGCAGAATTGTCCCTGCAACAATAGTAGTATGGATTGTCTTCCTATCCAATCAAAAAGTAAACTAGTATCTAAGGTAAGGGGGAACCTTTCCTGACCTGCCCACGGATTGCTAGCGGGATCGCTGCCTGTCTCCTGCTGTCAGCGCACCCTTTCCTGGACGCCGTCCCGCCACCGGAGCCTCCTGTCTGCCTCCCGCTTCCTCGCTAGCTTTGCCATCACGCTAGCACGGCCGCCGAGGGGAGAGCCGGCTGGGGACTACATCTCCCATCACCCCATGCGGCCCACGCATCACCTAACCGCGCCAGGAGGCGCTTAAAAACCGTGTAAGCACCTGCTGAGTGGGGAACCTTTGCTGACCTGCCCACGGATTGCTAGCGGGATTGCTGCCTGTCTCCTGCTGTCAGCGCACCCTTTCCTGGATGCCGTCCCGCCACCGGAGCCTCCTGTTTGCCTCCCGCTGCCACGCTAGCTTTGCCATCACGCTAGCGCGGCCGCCGAGGGGAGAGCGGGCTGGGGACTACATCTCCCATCACCCCATGCGGCTCACGCATCACCTAACCGCGCCAGGAGGCGCTTAGAAACCGTGTAAGCCCCGCTTCGCAAAAGGGCGGGCCGTCTACGGCTGTCCAGGGCCGGACAAGGTTGGGCTGGGCCATACCTCCAACGCTCCCACTTTCGTGGTAAGACTATTATTGACAACCTTTAGTAAAACGCCCACCCCACTTAAACCATGGCTCATAGTTCTGGGGGGGGGGGGGAAACGCTGTGCCACGGCACCAAAGGGATGCTTAAATGGCACATTAGATGATTTCTTTGTAAGAGTCACTGGGGTAATTGATAGAGAGATTGTTCTCACAGAAAAACGCTTATCCCAGGAACTTATGGGTCTGTAACGCTCCTCATTAGGCGACCTGAAAAACGCTGTCTCGACGGACCATGCAGAATTGAGAACATTACTGACACCTATCTCCAAAGAACACGAGGTTGTAACACTAGAGGATAAATCCAGAGACTCGGACACAGACTCATTACCACTCAACATTTCTTCATGTAGTAGTTTGTCATCAGGGGGGTTCCACCCGATTGCAGCTAGAAAAAGTCTAGTGGCAACTGATTTACAACCTACAATACCCCCGAATCCCAAACTAGTGAAAAAAAGGAAAAGGGGCGGGGGCCGCCACCTAGGCAGGAAACCGAAAATTGCTAAAATTGTCAGGCAAACCAAGCCCAAAGAAAGCCATTATTACATTTAATAAACCAGGGAAAAGTCAATTAGTACCGCCTCTTTGGCGCCCAGTGCCTCAAATAACTGTACCTTTACTGGGGGAAGAAAAAGAGACGGAAATGATATTCCCTAATATAACACATCTATTAAGATCTTTTACCCTACCACTGATAGAAAGACTAATGGTTATCAATGGGCAGCTTGATACCTTAAGCGAATTAACCCTAGAAAACACACGGAAACTAGATGTATTAATGCCACCAGCCCATAGTAAGGAGAGTGGGGTTGAACTTAGTAACAACACACTTCTGAAAAGCAAGTTATCTAGCAGGACAGATATTACTATACCTAAAGAGTAAAGTAAAGCTTCCAACTTGAAGAAACCCCCAGAAAACAGAGCTAATAAAATTAACTCAATAAATACACCAGTATCAAAACCAGCTGGAAATAAGGGGGCAGATGAGGGTAAAGCTCAGATGGAAGCCCGGACCCCTTTGCCAATTATTAACTTACCACCTGAGGCATCACCTTTGGTACTAGTTATGGGAAATGTCCCAGTGTTGAATAAAGGTACAAGTGAAAGCCATGGTCAATTAAAAAACAAGGTGGCACACTGGCTTACTTATAACACTTCAGAGGGTTGTAGTATATGGCAAAACATCATAATGACACTAAGGGTGTCGCTAACACTTCAGAGGGTTGTAGTATATGGCAAAACATCATAATGACACGAAGGGTGTAGTGGGTGGGCAAGACACTGAAGAATAAAACAGGGGATTGTGTGATAGTAAACTTTAACAGTCCCAAGCCAGTGGGGAGAATTCTTGGTGAGGCTAAGTTCTATATAGGGAGACAGAGACAAGGTATTGAAATTCTGCCCCTTGAGTATTTTTACAGAGACCAGAACAGAATACATCCTGTTAGAGGCAATGGGTGGAAATATAAAAGCGCACCGTACCCATCGATAAGCCAGCCCTGGGAATACCCTAGAAAGAGACACCTATGCCACCCACTCCGGACACAAAGGGGAAATGTGGGATATGATCCTGTTTTGGAAGGATCAAACCGGTTTATAGCGCTCTCCGGCTTAAATGATTGTGATTGACTGGGTGGCGGTAAAGATAATGTCACATTGATAAACACAGTGACCTTGCAAGGGGGGAAGTCTCCTGCACTATATATCCCACATGACCATACAAGCCAGGGGAATAGTGTAATAGGGAAAATGAATAACCAATCAAACTTCATCACAAAGGAAATTACACTCACTAATGATATTTTATATGATAACCCACCAGGATTAATAACCAATATCGGGGACAGTAGGGTTACTGAGTTAGGGCCAATAGATAACAAAGAATTAAAGTATGAGCAAGAAATTGCCGGACTGGACCCCATGCCAGACATGCATAGGGGGGTCACTGACGATGAGAAATCGTCGCCAAAACAAGAACCACTCAGGGAGCGGGGCGGTCTAGTGAGGATTGTCTCCTGGAATGTATGTGGATTAGAGAGCAGAGTGCTTAATACTATCTGGGGAGACTTTGTCCAAAACATTGACATTCTATGTATACAAGAAACCTGGCTTATTAATGAGAAACACCTTCTTGGCTTTAAAACTTTTCATGTCCCCGCAGTCCGCTCCCTGTTTGGGAGGCATAAAGGAGGGATCTGTATTTATGTCTCCAACCTGCTAAAAGTTGTTAAGATTACAAGAAGAAATTATTCACATTACTATCAGATAGTCTCAGTTACCCTAAACCATCGGGTCGAGCTACTAATAGTTAATTTCTATAACAACATAAAAAATGGGGATTTTGTAGAGGTTCTAAGTAGTTTGCAAGGGGAATTACATAACCAGAACTTGTCGATGGGGGAAAATAAAATGTTGATATGGGTAGGGGATTTTAATTTGAATATTTGTGATCAAGAAAGTTGTGGATTTCAGGAATATGGCAGGGGGGAAATGTGAGCAGGTGTCACTTTATGCACTCTGAGAAAGGAGAGATACTAAATAACATAATGGCCAATTTTGACCTTGGCTTTGCAAATTTAATGTGTACTCCTAAGGTGGAATTTAGTGCCACATTCTTAGCTAGAGGATGTCAATCTATTATTGATTTTGTAATTGTGACAAATAGCTTCACACATTGTGTAGAACATTTTGAAATTCCAACAATTGCCCTAAGTGACCATCTTCCTCTCAGTATGACTATAACTATAGGAGAGCTAACTAGTACCAGCATCATTGAGTCACTTACTTGGACACAAAACATCGCTATAGCTCGCCACAATGGGTTGACACTTAAGTGGAGCACTGTAGACTCGGCCAACAAATATAAAGAAATAATAACTATGTCTCTCACAGATATATTGATATGTCTGGAGGAGAATTCCTCAGATGAACAAATCTTGGAGGCTTTTGGTAAAATTACAAAGATCATTCAGGACAAACTAACCAGGGTGCAGAGAAACAAGCCCAATAAAGGGGTGGGTTGGTTTGACTCCAGGTGTACCAAGGCGTATACCGCCCTTAAGGCTGCCCTGAACGTCAAAACAAGGGATCATGAGGAAATAAGACACTGCAGGAAGGTGTATACCCAGGCAAGGCGCCAACGGAAAAAGGAAATTAAGGACCTAGCATGGCAGAATTTGCTGACTGCCTCACAGTGTAGAGACGCTAGGGCCTTTTGGGAGGCAGTCAACGCTCCCTTTTTCACCAAGAAAGAGACAGAAAGGTTAGAAATCGCTATAGATGAAAAACCTGGATTGACTTCTTTTCTAAGGTTTATAAAAACGTACAGGAGGCCCCCACGAAAGAGGAAAAATCGATAGGGTGTCCACTGAGAGGGAGCGATTTTCACCCTATAATCATGGAGATTACCCTACAGGAAGTACAGTCTGCATTACAAGCTAGTAAAGCCAATAAAGCCCCGGGACCAGATGGGATCCCAAACGACATCTATAAATTAAATGTAGATTTATGGGCCCCACTCTGTACTCGGGTCCTTCAGGCTTGTTGTGCCATAGGTTTTATTGGTACCTGGTCGGAATCGGTTATTATACTGATATATAAAAAGGGGGACAGGGAGTGCCCATTTAATTATAGACCAATCTGACTATTAGACTCCCTCATGAAAATGGCAGGGAGGGTGGTCTTAAATAAAATGCAATTATGGGCCGAGGAACATGATATCTTGAGCACTGTACAGTATGGCTTTCGTGAAGGGATGGGTACGGTAGAGCAGGTCTTACATTTTGTCTTGCTACAAGCCAAATACACTCCAGCTAAAGAAGGACAATTATTCGCTATCTTTGTTGACCTCTCTGCCGCCTTTGATTGCGTGATACATTCCAAGATGTGGCAAATTCTTGAGGAAATGGAAGTCGAGCCTGTCATTATACTCTTCCTAAGGCAAATTTATTCTGGGGCAACGCCCAAAGTTAGACATGGGCTGAGGGGGGAGTGCACTGGGTCCTTTAGAATAGAAAAGGGGGTAAGACAGGGGTGTGTATTGGCCCCCTTTCTTTTTACCCTCTATACAAATAAACTTGAGGAAGAACTGGGTGCTTGTAAAATAGACTTCCCAAAGTATGGCAATAAGCCAATTGTATCACTGTTGTACGCGGATGACGCGGTTTTGATGGCGAGAACGAAGGTTGGAGCACAGAAAGCATTAATAAAGTATCTAGAATTTATGGGAGAAAGGGGCCTTATGATAAATGCAAAAAAAAATCATATGTGATGCAGTGTGGTAAGGGACGTGCAAGCTGTAAAAACCTTAAAGCGTCGGGGCTTGTAATTGAGCATACTAAAACTTTCCCATATCTGGGAGTAATAATTGAAGATTCTGGCTCCTGGGGGCCCGAGGTCAAGAATAGGACCCTATCTTTTAAACGCACTAAAGGAGCATTAAAGAACTTTGCCGCTATGCTGGGCAAAAGACCCCCCGAAATTATGATAAAGATTTATATCTCTAAATGCAGAAGTGTTGCGCTGTATGGCGCAGGGATCTGGGGGTATCACGACACATCGGCGATTCAAGTCGAAGAAAATAACTTTTTCAGATACCTGTTAGCTCTTCCGAAAGGTACCTCAGTTTTTAATTGCCATCAGGAATTGGGGATGGACTACATATCCGACCTGATTAAACTGCAACCTGTTTTACTTTGGCGCAGAGTATGGGTCTCAGAGGCCCTTGGCCTGAATCAAGAAATAATAAAGGATGTCATGGGTCTTGATAACGCGAAGCGTATAGCTTGGCTTGAGTACATCAGGAAAATACTTACTGACATCCAACGGCCTGAGTTTTTTAGTAACCCAGTTTCAATCATGAATATTTCAAAATCAGATTTGAAGAGGTTATGTATAGCCCATGTGAACTTCTTAGGTGTGTAGGAGAAATGAAGAAGAAAACAGTTAGTGATCACCAATTGTCGTTGACTACCTACACAATTCAGCCATATTTAACCATATGCAACTTGGGCTTTGACCGATTCATTTTAACAAGATTTAGGTTCAATTTATTTCACCGGTTGGTCACATTTCCCCCTAAAAACGACTGGTCTAGAACCTTAGCTCCTTGCCCTTGCGATAGTACTTCGGTACAAACCACCCTTCATATAGTACTGTTTTGTAAATTTATGAGGAGGAGCGTAAAAGGTGGATCAAACAGTATCTGAGGCAATGTGCCTGGCGGCAATGCTGACCTGCGTTCCTTAGTTTGCAGCAATTGGGAAACGCCACCTCTACTTTGGTTATGACTGTTTTTTTAAAAAATGTTTTAAGGAAACGGAATTTAGTGATTAGCGAACTCGTGTAAAATGATTTAATACTGTTTTAACAAAATGTTATTTATTGTAAAATGATTTGTATTAATGTATATATATGAATTGTTGCTTTTATGATTTTATATAACAAAAATCGAATAAAGCTGATCTGAATCTGAATCTGAACTAGTATCTTATTCTTTCTTGGTGGTCATGGACAGTTTATTGTTGGGAATTGTCAAAGCATAAACTTTTAGAAGACTTCAAAAGACATTATGGACAACCCAGAGGACTGCACTCAGTGCATAGAGCTATTGCTGAATAGAATGGGAGTTTCGTTTAACACCTTTTGCCAACTGTGCAAGCTTAGTTAGCTACACAGACAGACTAATAATAATAATCTAGTAGTACCACAGGGAGTCATAGTAGAGGCAGGATAAGAATTTAGAAACAGTCTACAAGAAGATCAAAGACGATTTAGAAAAAATCGAATGAGGAACGTTAGTAAAAAATAGGTACTCTAAAAGATAGGGAAGTATAATTATTAATATTAACTTGAAAACTTACTGGGGCCAGAAGAGGAGCCCTGGCCGGACCGATCCTGGCCTTCCTGTTCCTCCTCCGCCGGTGCCGCTACCTCCTCCTCTGTCCTCTTGCCCCTGGGGGCAGCTGATGTACAACATGAAAGAAAGACCCAAACATGGATGATTGTTGTCAACCAAATCAAACATTTCAAAAGAACAATAACAAATTATTTCGGGGAAATAGCAAATAGACAACAATTGCACTACATTTATTGACCTATCTGATGTGGTCTACTAGGATATTAGTATTGCTGGATTCGCGGACCGTTGACTTGGAAAGTTATGTAACTCACTAAACCAACTACAAAAAGGTTCGACTAGGACTGGCAGGCAGCACTCCACAGCACGCGAAGTGACAGACAAAGTCCATCTGGGAGATGCATCACGTTGTAAAGCCCTGCTCCATCAGGGGGCGTTCCGGCGCAAGGGAGGGCGTTCCTGCGTAGGAACGCATCCTAAAAGGGGCTGAGTGAAATCTACAAGATTTCACTCAGTCACTTTTAGGCCAATGCTGTGTCACTCAAAAGCCTGCGGCTGCTTGAAGCAGACGTACGGCTTGATGCAGCATTGGGGAGATAGGGCACCCCAGAGCATTGCTGGAGCTGCGTCGTGGTTGCGACGCAACTCCAGCAATACGCTGCCTTTAGGGCACAGATGCGTGACGCTTCTGTGTCGTTTTTGCCCCATGGTGCGCCGCATTGTAAATGCGGCGCACCATTGGTGGTGGAGGCGTGGCGCACAATTACTGGTGCATCCCTGCTAATTTGCAGGGATGCGCCAGTAATTGTAAATCTGCCCCTTAGTGTCTAGCATTACCAGTTCTGTAAAGTACACTCATACATAATTACTCAGGCCAATGAAATGATCACAAAAATCCAAAACAAATAAGCATAGTAGCACCGCCACTGAGCAGAAGAGCAGTGCACCTGAAATGCAATCACAGAACATTTTGAAACATAATTTACCTACAATGTAATCGGCAGCATTATTGCTCTTCGGAAAAACAAAAAATTTGCAATATGATAACACATAGAGCAGGAGAATAGCTACTACTACTCACCAAGCCCGGGGTTCTCGACGCCTAGCAGGTCGAGCAGGTTGTGTTCACGGTCCAGGAGGTCGGACCACCGGTGCGTGGCCTGGTTGTAGGTGCGCCGGACCCGAGAGTGTTTGTAAATGGCCCAGCGCACCTTCTCCCACAGCTTCTGACGCTCCCGGAGCCCGTACCCGCTAGCGATCCTGCCGCCTGCCGCGATGGTCTTGGGGAGGTGGCGCTGCACATAGTAAACCAGTGCGGCCACCTCCTCTGTGCTGAAGATCTCCCGGACTGTGACGTGCTCCTCCCACAATCGCCCGCATGGGAGCCGGGTACGGGGTGCGGGACCCTTCCCCTTCTCCTTCCCGGCTCCCTTTGCCATGGTCCTGTACAGCAGAAAGAAAAAAAAAGGAAATAATAGGGAAAAAGTAAAGTACATTTTTTTTTTCTAAAAAGTAGCTTTAAAAGTAACGAAAAGTTGAAAAACACACAAAATATAGATCTAGAAAAAAAGAGGGATAGATATAGAGTAGAAAAGATTAAAAAAAAGTCCAAAGAAACAAAGGATTGCACAGATGAAAGGAGGATTAGAAAGCATGCACAGAACCATAGCAATGAATGAAAAACAAGATGTCCGCGCCCGCGGAGGACCGCGTGGGTAAGTTCACGTGATTTTTCCCCGCGAGTACGCAAAAACATGCGCGAACACGTAATAGCGCGCCGCACACAACGCGACATTGCCAATAGAGCCCGGAAACGGAAATAAGCATCGCGCACAAGATGGCCGCGCCCATGTACGACCGCATGGGCAACCTCGCGGTCGGTGCGCTGCAAGCGGTCCACGAATAAGCAAAAAAACGCGCGAAGACGCAAAAAAAAAGAAATCCGCAAATTCGCACGAATTCGCGGATTACAAGTTCGATTTCGAGTGAATTCGCAGCCCGGGAATCTCGCAAAATTGCAGAAAAACAAATTTTGCAAAACTGAAAGCACTTAGCAGGTGCAAAAGTTCAAGCTAATTTGTAACCATTCCCTGTAGTGCTTCCTGAGGGGCCCCTCCAGAGTTCAGTTGCCTACTTGCAACTATTCTCTGACCCTGCTCTGACCCTCAAAGCAGGGTCAGAGAATAGTTACAAGTATGGCACAATGCTCCTGTAAAAAAAATTAAACTGCAACAGGAAGCACTTACAGCTAAGGCAGAAGGTGCCAGACTTGAAGCTCAAATTCAGTGACACATTAACCAGCCCCAAATTAATTAATCTCAGTTGAGGCTGAGCAGGTGGGCTTGCTTTCCCCCCATAATCTACAGTGGTGAACCAGAGGGTGCTGTGATGAACTAGAGGGTGGCAGTGCTGAACCAGAGGGTGGCAGTGATAAACTACAGGGTGGCAGTGATGAACCAGAGGGTGGCAGTGGTGAACCAGAGGGTGGCAGTGGTGAACCAGAGGGTGACAGTGCTGAACCAGATGGTGACAGTGCTGAACCAGAGGGTGACAGTGCTGAACCAGAGGGTGACAGGGGTGAACCAGAGAGTGACAGTGCTGAGCCCGAGGGTGACAGTGCTGAACCAGAGGGTGGCAGGAGTGAACCAGAGGGTGCTGTGATGAACCAGAGGGTGGCAGTGGTGAACCAGAGGGTGACAGTGCTGAACCAGAGGGTGATAGTGGTGAACCAGAGGGTGCTTGACGAACCAGAGGGTGGCAATGGTGAACCAGAGGGTGTTGTGGTGAATCAGAGGGTGGCAGTGGTGAACCAGAGGGTGACGGGGGTGAACCAGAGGGTGACAGGGGTGAACCAGAGGGTGACCGGGGTGAACCAGAGGGTGACAGGGGTGAACCAGATGTGACAGTGCTGAACCAGAGGTGACAGTGCTGAACCAGAGGGTGACAGTGCTGAACCAGAGGGTGGCAGGTGTGAACCAGAAAGTGGCAGTGGTGAACCAGAGGGTGCTGTGATGAACCACAGGGTGGCAGTGATGAACCAGAGAGTGGCAGTGGTAAACCAGAGAGTGGCAGTGGTAAACCAGAGGGTGGCAGTAGTGAACCAGAGGCTGGCAGTGGTGAACCAGAGGGTGACAGTGCTGAACCAGAGGGTGACAGGGGTGAACCACAGGGTGACAGTGCTTAACCAGAGGGTGACAGTGCTGAACCAGAGGGTGGCAGGGGTGAACCAGAGGGTGGCATTGGTGAACCAGAGGGTGCTGTGATGAACCAGAGGGTGGCAGTGGTGAACCAGAGGGTGGCAGTGGTGAACCAGAGGGTGACAGTGCTGAACCAGAGGGTGACAGTGCTGAACCAGAGGGTGGCAGTGGTGAACCAGACAGTGCTGTGATGAACCAGAGGGTGGCAGTGGTGAACCAGAGGGTGACAGTGCTGAACCAGAGGGTGACAGTGCTGAACCAGAGGGTTGTAGTGGTGAACCAGAGGGTGCTGTGATGAACCAGAGGGTGGCAGTGGTGAGCCAGAGGGTGGCCGTGGTGAACCAGAGGGTGACAGTGCTGAACAGAGGGTGACAGTGCTGAACCAGAGGGTGACAGTGCTGAACCAGAGGGTGGCAGTGGTGAACCAGAGGGTGCTATGATGAACCAGAGGGTAGCAGTGGTGAACCAGAGGGTGGCCGTGCTGAACCAGAGGGTGGCAGTGCTGAACCAGCGGGTGCTGTGATGAACCAGATGGTGACAGTGGTGAACCAGAGAGTGGCAGTGGTGAACCAGAGGGTGGCAGTGGTAAACCAGAGGGTGGCAGTGCTGAACCAGAGGGTGGCAGTGGTGAACCAGAGGGTGACAGTGCTGAACCAGAGGGTGACAGGGGTGAACAGAGGATGACAGTGCTGAAACAGAGGGTGACAGTGCTGAACCAGAGGGTGACAGTGCTGAACCAGAGGGTGGCAGGGGTGAACCAGAGGGTGGCAGTGGTGAACCAGAGGGTGCTGTGATGAAGCAGAGGGTGGCAGTGATGAACCAGAGGGTGGCAGTGGTGAACCAGAGAGTGGCAGTGTTGAACCAGAGGGTGACAGTGCTGAACCAGAGGGTGACAGAGGTGAACCAGAGGGTGACAGTGTTATGTTATGTTATGTTATATTTATGCTTCTATAGCACACGGCCACTCCATTTGGAGCATCCCGGCGCTTTATCGAAGGTACCCACCAAATGAGGGAGAAACATAACACTGAAGGGACATGCAACACACGCATAAAACACAGCAGCAGTCTAAGGGAAAAGCCATGTTTTAAGGGCCTTTCGGAAGGACAGCAGGCTAGAGGCCTGTCTTAGAGAAATCGGGAGGTCATTCCAAGCGCGAGGAGCTAAATAACGGAAGGACCGACCTCCTGCTCTGGCGCGCTTAATAGTGGGAACCTTCACTTTGGATAGCGCGGCAGATCTAAGAGATCTGGAGGGCTGATACCAAGACACACGTTTGGAAATGTATTTAGGACCAATACCATGTAAGGCCTTGAAGGTCGTAGTCAGAGTTTTAAAAAGAATCCTTTTATCAATCGGGAGCCAATGCAGGGTAGAAAGAAGGGCAGTGGCTCTGGCTCTTCTTGGGAGGCCGAAGACTGCTCGGGCTGCAGAATTCTGAGCAACTTGAAGACGCCTGACCAGGTATTTGGGAAGCCCCAAAAATAAAACATTGGCGTAATCCAGTCTGGAGCCAACCAGTGCCTGGACAATAATTTTTCTGTGCTCAATGGATATTAATGGTAATGGTAGTGGTGAACCAGAGGGTGACAGTGCTGAAACAGAGGGTGACAGTGCTGACACAGAGGGTGACAGTGCTGAACCAGAGGGTGACAGCGCTGAACCAGAGGGTGGCAGGGGTGAACCAGAGGGTGGCAGTGGTGAACCAGAGGGTGCTGTGATGAACCAGAGTGTGGCAGTGATGAACCAGAGGGTGGCAGTGGTGAACCAGAGAGTGGCAGTGTTGAACCAGAGGGTGGCAGTGGTGAACCAGAGGGTGGCAGTGGTGAACCAGAGGGTGACAGTGCTGAACCAGAGGGTGACAGAGGTGAACCAGAGGGTGACAGTGCTGAACCAAAGGATGACAGTGCTGAACCAGAGGGTGGCAGTGGTGAACCAGAGGGTGGCATGGGTGGCAGTGGTGAACCAGAGGGTGGCACTGCTGAACCAGAGGGTGCTGTGGTGAACCAGATGGTGACAGTGGTGAACCAGAGGGTGGCAGTGGTAAACCAGAGGGTGGCAGTGGTGAACCAGAGGGTGGCAGTGCTGAACCAGAGGGTGCTGTGTTGAACCAGAGGGTGACAGTGGTGAACCAGAGAGTGGCAGTGGTAAACCAGAGGGTGACAGTGCTGAACCAGAGAGTGGCAGGGGTGAACCAGAGGGTGACAGTGGTGAACCAGGGGGTTGTGCGATGAACCAGAGGGTGGCAGTGATGAACCAGAGGGTGGCAGTGGTGAACCAGAGAGTGGCAGTGGTGAACCAGAGGGTGACAGGGGTGAACCAGAGGGTGACAGGGGTGAACCAGAGGGTGACAGTGCTGAACCAGAGGGTGACAGTTCTGAACCAGAGGGTGGCAGGGGTGAACCAGAGGGTGGCAGTGGTGAACCAGAGGGTGACAGTGCTGAACCAGAGGGTGACAGGGGTGAACCACAGGGTGACAGTGCTGAACCAGAGGGTGGCAGGGGTGAACCAGAGGGTGGCAGTGGTGAACCAGAGGGTGCTGTGATGAACCAGAGGGTGGCAGTGATGAACCAGAGGGTGGCAGTGGTGAAACAGAGAGTGGCAGTGGTGAACCAGAGGGTGGCAGTGGTGAACCAGAGGGTGACAGTGATGAACCAGAGGGTGACAGGGGTGAACCAGAGGGTGACAGTGCTGAACCAGAGAGTGACAGTGCTGAACCAGAGGGTGGCAGTGGTGAACCAGAGGGTGGCATGGGTGAACCAGAGGGTGGCAGTGGTGAACCACAGGGTGGCACTGCTGAACCAGAGGGTGCTGTGATGAACCAGATGGTGACAGTGGTGAACCAGAGGGTGGCTTCGGTGAATCAGAGGGTGGCAGTGCTGAACCAGAGGGTGCTGTGATGAACCATAGGGTGACAGTGGTGAACCAGAGAGTGGCAGTGGTGAACCAGAGGGTGGCAGTGCTGAATCAGAGGGTGGCAGTGCTGAATCAGAGGGTGACAGTGCTGAACCAGAGGGTGGCAGGGGTGAACCAGAGGGTGGCAGTGGTGAACCAGAGGGTGCTGTGATGTACCAGGGGGTGGCAGTGATGAACAAGAGGGTGGCAGTGGTGAACCAGAGGGTGGCAGTGGTGAACCAAAGAGTGGCAGTGGTGAAACAGAGGGTGACAGTGCTGAACCAGAGGGTGGCAGTGGTGAACCAGAGGGTGCTGTGCCCATACACGACCGCATGGGTAACTTCGCCGTGCAAGCGGCCCGCAAACACGCAAAAAGCCCCACGAACACGCAAAAAGCCCCGCGAACACGAAAAAACCCCAAAAATCTGCAAATTCGCACGAATTCGTGGATTTTGCGGATTGCGAATTCTATTTCGCGCGAATTTGCGGAACGCGAATTCGCAAATTTCACCCATAATTATAGAAAACCTAGCTGAAGCAAGCACTATGGGCGGCCAAGATCGACTCTGAAGATTCTCTATGGGCAAACTTGCATGCCGACATTAAGCAGAATGACAGCATAAGGTTCTGGGGGACAATAAACCAACTAATTCGACCTACACATGAGGGATTGTCATCAAATATTTCTAAGGAGAATTGGGCAACATACCTTGGTAACCACTTACATCAAGAAGGCACCACAGAGACTACACCGGAGACAACTCCAAGAATTACCGCTATCACGCATCGGCCCGGTGAGGAAAGCATAACACCATCGGAGGGGGTTGAAGGCGATTTGCTGGGAGCTACACCTCCAAGTGACTACCTCAAAGCAATCAAATGCCATATACAGAATGGAAGAAAAGAAGGGGCGCCGGGCCACAACTGAATACCGCCAGTGCTCTACAAAGAGGATGCAGATTTCTAGGCAAAAGCACTTAGTCCACTTTTCACAGAGATAAGGTGTGAGAAGTTGGCCTGGTATATGATGTTCACTATTCTAGTGAGCACCTTGCACCAGTCCAAACAACCCTTATGCTGGTGGTTGTAAAGTCAACCTTATAGACCAGCTATCCTAGGGGTAGCATGGACAAAAGCAATATTAGGCTAAACTCAAGAGGGCATGTGAAGCCAGCTGTTTTACCATATGCAATCCTGGAATATCAAATGAAAGGACAGCACACAGGTTATTTATTCAAAATATATATGTGTTTATTTCTAAATAAATCCCCTTAACTCTTTATGAGCACAGGAGCTCAAGCGTATAACAAATTACTTAATATAACATACAAAAGTTGCACAATTATGGATAGGCCCTGGTGGCCCGTAAAACCATATACTAAAAAAGTGGTTTAAGAACCACGTCACGAACAATGGTAAGGCCTAGGGCCTCGAGAATCGCTGGGGCTACACTGGACTAACAGCAGTTAGGACGTAGGAGGCCCACAGGATGCAGGTGCAGTGTCTAAATGCACACGCGTGCACCAATAGAAGTCAATGGTGCGTAAAAGTTAGAAAGTTGCAGATTTGGAAGTCTTCTGACTGGACTAGAACTTAACTACTTAAAACTAGGACACTAGGGATATAAATCTCTGCAGGAGCACTGTAGTACTCGTGTTACCTCACCCACAGGAAGCGGGTGCATAGGTGTCAAAGTGTGTCGGGTTTCGCCGTGGAGTTCTTTGGAGCCTTGGAGAAAAGATGCTGCAGGCGACCAGGAGAGAAGGGTCCGGTTGGATCCAAGGGTGGTTCGAAGATGTAGAGTACCTGAAAGCAGAGGGGACAGAGTCTGGGTCACTAGCCAGTGACCAGGAAGGAACTAGGAAGGAACCAGGCGATGTCGGGTTGCGATCAGGTGATGTCGTGAAGCTTGTCTCCGCTGCCACGTGGACCAGGAGGTATCGACGACAACCAGGTGGTGGACATGGACTGTCCCACGAAGGCTCTCGCTGTCGGCAGTGTTGGATCTCGATTTGGAGTCAACAGGCCTTGGCAAATGCAACCCATGCAGGAATGCTTCTGGATCGGACCAGCAAGGTCTGATGGGCTGCTCCTTTTCAGGGGAGCAAGAGCCAGTCTGGAGCAACCAGACCAGCACTGTAAATTCAAAGGTTCTTTGTCACAGAGGCCACTAGCCAACGGGCAAGTGACCGGACAGACGCATCAAGCAAGAAAATGCAAAAGGGCCCCACACAGCACTCGGTAAGTGTGGAGTGGTGATCTTCAATGCAAAAGCTGCTCAGGGCTGGGGCTTCTCAATCCCCAATGCACAGCTTCGAGGGTGCCTTGGGAGCTGCACAGGAAGCACTTCGCTGGCTTTCCAAGATGGCCGGTCCCACGTCTCACGTCACCTCCAAGGGTCTCAGCTTTGCTGTGGCTGTGGATCGGGCTGTTGGAAGTCTGGTTCTTGTCGATCTCTGTCATTCGAGCTCCGGCGGGAGCAACGACAAAGAAAACCTTGGAGCGCTTGATGGTGCCTGCTTGCACAGGGTGGTCACTCCTTGACCACAAGGGAGATTCTTCAGTCTTCTACATCGAGTAGGATGTCGAAGGGTCCAGAGTTCTGTTTCAAAGTTTCAGTCAGGATTATCTAAAGTCTATGGACACAGCTCCTACCTTTATTCTAAATCAAGGGGCTGGATTACCTGCTAGGTCCTTCCTATGGGTGGGACCCAGGAAGGGGGTGGTCACACTCCTTTCCCTTTGTCCAGTTTCGCGCCAGAGCTGGGGCTGGAGTGCCCCAGCACCGGTTTGAACTGGGCTATGCATGGGACACCTTGTGTGCCCCAGGCAGTGTCTAGTTTCATTCAGCCCTCCCTGCCCCAATCCACTATCTCCTGTCTGGGGTGGTGCTAGCACCTCCCTGTGACAGGAAACCTTTTGTCCAGGCCTCCCCTGCCGGAGTTTTGGTCAGCAGCAGGAGGCCAGACTTGTGTCTGTGGCAGCAGCATCCATTTTGTGATGTTGAGGCTCTGGTTAGTTTTAACCGCGTTTACTGTTAGCAACATGTCTTCTCCCTCTAGAAGGGTGGAATGCTACCCCCCTTGCCAGAATTGGCGAGGGGGTAGTATTCCGAAGCGTATGACACCTTACACGACATGTTTTGATAAATCCAAACCAAAGATAGCATCTAACCGCGAGGATTATAATGCACTTAAGAGTATATGGTATGGCAATACCCTGGAACAGCTACAAGGACATAGTTCCGAAAGCTGCAGACAGGCTCAGCTCATGCTAGAGCACCATCTCACATAAAACCAAGCACTCTGCTTCCAGGATTGTTAAGGCCTGCCTTAGGAGTGACTTATAGGTGTATATGTGTCCAGATATAGGTTTAGACATAGATATACTATATCTAAGCAAGGGGTGACTACATGACCTTGCCCCAGCTGAGTGATCAGCCAGTTGTGTCAGTTTGGATGGCCAGCCAGGGGTGGCAAAAGATATGCTGCAGCCCCTGGTAGGCCTTGGATGCACCTATGCCCTGGGTACCTATAGTACACTATACAGGGGCTCATAAGGTGACCCAATCCCAATTGGTGATGTACCTAAAGGACATGGTTGTGAATTTAGAGAGAGAACAGCAGGGCTGTGGGTCTGATTAGCAGGCCCACAGCCACATTAAGTCGAAAACCAGTGAAGCAAAAAGCAAAAAATGGGGTGACCATAGGATAGCAGACCCTACTCTCCTACATAACCCCCCAAACTTAACCTTGACCAGATAAGTCTTCATGTTCTGAGTGGAAATACCTGGAGAGACCATCTGCATTGCCATGGTCAGTCCCTGGTCTGTGCTCCTCTGTAAAGTCCATCCCATGTAGGGAAATGGACCACCTGAGCACTTTGGGATTTTCACCCTTCATTTGATTTATCCACAAGAGGGGCTTATGGTCGGTCTGAATCTTGAAGTGAGTGCCAAACAAGTATGGTCTCAACTTCGTCAGGGCCCAAACCACAGCAAAGGTCTCCCTCTCAATAGCTGACCAACGTTTCTCTCTAGGGGTCAGCCTTCTGCTAATAAAAGCAATGGACTAGTCGTGACCATCTACATTAAGTTGTGAAAGCACAGCTCCCACCCCCAACTCAGAAGCATCTGTTTGGACAATGAACTCTTTGGAGTAGTCAGGACTCTTTAAGATAGGTGCAGAGCACATGGCCTTCTTCAGGTCATCAAATGCCTTTTGACAGCTAACTGTCCACTGAACCTTTTTTGGCATCTTCTTGGATGTCAGGTCATTGAGTGGTGTCACAATGGACCCATAATTCTTGACAAATTTTCTGTAGTACCCAGACAGGCCGAAGAAAGCTCTCACCTGTGTCTGGGTGGTTGGAGGAGCCCAGTCCTGTATGGTCTGGATCTTACTCTCCAGTGGTTGAACCTGACCCTCACCTACAAGGTGGCCCAGGTACACAACCTTACTCTGCCCTATCTGGCACTTTGTGGCCTTGATAGTCAGGCCTGCCTTTTGCAGGGCCTCTAAAACCTTATTCAGGTGGATCAGGTGATCCCCCCAGGTGGAGCTGAAGACAGAAATATCATCCAGATAAGCTGCACAAAAGTCATCCAACCCAGAAAGGACTTGGTTCACCAACCTTTGGAAAGTGGCAGGTGAATTATTCAAACCAAAGGGCATTACCACAAATTGATAATGACCTCCTGGGGTTGAGAAAGCAGTTTTGGCCTTGGAGTCCTCAGCTAACCTGATTTGCCAATAGCCAGCTGTCAAATCAAATGTGCCCAGAAATTTGGCAGAAGCCAATCTATCAATGAGCTCATCTGCCCTTGGAATTGGGTGAGCATCTGTCCTAGTGACAGCATTGAGACCTCAATAGTCCACACAGAACCTCACCTCTCCCTTACCATCTTGGGTGTGATGTTTTGGCACAAGGATTACTGGGCTGGCCCAGGGGCTCTCTGGTGGCTCAATTACTCCAAGTTCAAGCATTTTCTGCACCTCAGTCTTTATACAGTCCCTGACATGGTCAGGGTGCCTGTAGATCTTACTCTTCACAGGCAGACTGTCACCAGTGTCCACCTCATGGGTGCACCAGTTAGTCTGACTAGGTGTTAATGAAAACATGTGTCTGTCGGCCTGTAGAACTTGTCTGCAGTCCCATTGCTGCTGGTCAGAGAGGCTGCCTGCCAAGGCTACTCCATCCACTGAACCATCATCAGGGTTTTGGGATAACAGGTCTGGGAGAGGGTCACTCTCTTCCTCCTGTTCCCCATCTGATACCATGAGCAAGCCCATGTCTGCCCTGTCCACATATGCCTTCAATCTGTTGACATGGAGCACCCTGTGGGGGTTCCTAGGGGTGCCAAGGTCCACCAAGTAGGGGACCTCCCCCTTTTTCTCAAGTATGGTGTGGGGTCCAGACCATTTGTATTGGAGGGCTGCTGGGTCCACTGGCTCCAACACCCACACCTTCTGCCCTGGCTGGTACTCAGTCAACAAAGCCTTCTGGTCATGCCAAGCTTTCTGGAGTTCTTGGCTGGCCTCAAGGTTTTTGGAAGCCTTCTCCATGTATTCAGCCATCCTGGAGCGGAGACCAAGTACATAGTCCACTATGTCAAGTTTAGGCTTTTTGAGAGGTAACTCCCATCCTTCCCTCACAAGACACCGAGGTCCCATTACAGGGTGCCCAAACAAAAGTTCAAAAGGCTGTAGCCAACCCCCTTTTGTGGGACCTCTCTGTAAGCAAACAGAAGGCAGGGTAAAAGGATGTCCCATCTTCACCTAAGCTTTTCAGGTAATCCTTTTATCATCCCTTTGAGGGTCTTGTTGAACCTTTCAACAAGCCCATTGCATTGTGGATGGTAGGGTGTAGTGAATTTATAATTAACACCACACTCCTTCCACATAGCAGTCAAATATCCTGACATGAAGTTGGCACCTCTGTCAGAGACAACCTCCTTTGGAAAGCCCACTCTGGAGAAAACTCCAAGTAGGGCCCTTGCCACAACAGGAGCTGTTGTGGTCCTCAGGGGAATAGCTTCTGGATACCTGGTGGCATGATCCACTACTACCAGTATAAATCTGTGCCCAGATGCTGTTTGGGGGTTCATTGGGCCAACAATGTCTATCCCCACTCTTTAAAAGGGTACCCCCACCACAGGTAGTGGTATGAGGGGGTCCTTTGTTGTGCCACCTGATTTGCCACTGGCTTGGCAGGTCACACAGGAGCGACAAAACTCCTTGGCATCTTCTGACATATGGGGCCAGTGAAAGTGAGGGACAAGCCTGTCTCAAGTCTTGTTCTGGCCTAAGTGTCCTGCTAGAGGAATATCATGGGCCAAGGTTAGAAGGAAGCCCCTAAATTGCAGCGGTATAACCAACCTCCTGGAAGCACCAGGCTTGGGGTCTCTAGCCTCTGAATATAGGAGCCCATCATCCCAACATACTTTATGGGTACCTTGAGCATTCCCAGCAGCCTCAGCAGCAGCCTGCTGTCTGAGGGGTTCAAGAGAAGGACAAGTTAACTGAGCCTGCCCCAGATCTGCCCTTGAGGGTCCCCCTGTCCCCAGAAACGCAACCTGATCAGGTTCAAGCTCTTCCAGGACAGTCTCCACTTGGATCACAGAATCATCCTCCTGAGAGGGCTGATCCTCGTCCTAGGGCAAGGGGGAAGGCACTGCCTTAACCCTCTTGCTCTTTCTCTTGGGTTGTGTCTGGTCTATAGTTTCAAGATCCAGCACAGGTTCAGGTAGGCACTTCTTGGCCTGGGACCTGGTTACAGCAAGGACATGTGCTGAAATACCTAGCATCTCTGCATGAGTCCTATACTCCACTTCTGACCATACTGAGTCGTTAGATCATTGCCCAAAAGACATTCAACTGGGAGGTCTGCACTTACCACCACTCTTTTGAGGCCAGTTACCCCTCCCCAGGAGAAATTAACAACTGTCACACTATGTGTAGTAGTGACGTTGCTAGCATTGGTCACTAGGTAATTATCACCCAGTACAATTTGTCCAGGGTCCACAAAGTTAGGTGTCACCATAGTGACACTGGCACATGTGTCCCTGTAGGCCTGAGCCACTTTATCATTAATCAAAGGCATCTGCCTGTACTTGCCCAAAGTATTGGGACTCACAGTAGTGGACATAGCCATGTCCACATCACAGATCAAAAGAGAAAAAATATGACAGTGTCCCATGAAGACAGAATGTCAATGGAGAAGAAATACCTTTGGATTCGGGTTCTTCCTCAGCGAGTTCTATTACTGGACGCAACCACTAAGTATCACAACCAATGCTTTAGTCGGGTAAATGTTAAGAACACCATACAATAACGTTAGTATCTATAGTAAAGATAAATTATAAAGTTTTTGTGACAGGAAAAGAAATCCAAAAGTTTTATTTAAAAAGGTAAACACAAGTTTATTACACATATTTCAGAATACTGAAGACACAAACTTAATACAAATTAAAAGTACATTTTGATACACCAAAATTTCATAAAATGTTAAAAATGTTCTTGAGAACACAGGTCGACGCGGCGTTTCGGTTTAAAAAACCTTCCTCAGGACAGTGTCTCAGGATATTCGTTGCGATATACCTCCCAATTTTTGATTATGAGGGCTGATGTCTGATAGACTGTAGTATTTGTGTCCTGTTATTGGTCCACATCCACAAGTGCTGTGGTCCCACTTATTCGGGTGATGGTTTAATATGCCTTAGTCGTCAATATAAGGCTTTCACTGGAAACACAGAACCCCCAGACGCTGTATACGGAGGAGCAGGGAGGCCAGCCGTTTTTATCCAAATGCTTTTGCAATTGAAATAATCAAAAGCGGGCCGTTGAAGCATATTCAGCACGCGGCTGCAGAAATTAAAAAAGCAACACTATTGTGCACGTGAATTTATAGATGCACTTATCCTTTCTGGTGGCCCCTCCGATACAGTGAAAAACTATCTGGCCTTATATTGACGACTAAGGCATATTAAACCATCACCCGAATAAGTGGGACCACAGCACTTGTGGATGTGGACCAATAACAGGACACAAATACTACAGTCTATCAGACATCAGCCCTCATAATCAAAAATTGGGAGGTATATCGCAACGAATATCCTGAGACACTGTCCTGAGGAAGGTTTTTTAAACCGAAACGCCGCGTCGACCTGTGTTCTCAAGAACATTTTTAACATTTTATGAAATTTTGGTGTATCAAAATGTACTTTTAATTTGTATTAAGTTTGTGTCTTCAGTATTCTGAAATATGTGTAATAAACTTGTGTTTACCTTTTTAAATAAAACTTTTGGATTTCTTTTCCTGTCACAAAAACTTTATAATTTATCTTTACTATAGATACTAACGTTATTGTATGGTGTTCTTAACATTTACCCGACTAAAGCATTGGTTGTGATACTTAGTGGTTGCGTCCAGTAATAGAACTCGCTGAGGAAGAACCCGAATCCAAAGGTATTTCTTCTCCATTGACATTCTGTCTTCATGGGACACTGTCATATTTTTTCTCCTTACTCCCCTTGGTCCCAGATCACACTTTAGGGGGCCCCCTATACCTTTTTTGATATTTCACATCACAGATCAAGACTGCCTGAGTAGGAATCCTGATTAGGCCAGAATCCACCTCAGTACCCATGGTTAACCTTACTATAGCTTTAGTTTGGGGGCTGCCACTGCTGACTGTACTAGGGGGTGCAGTTGCCTTAGGGGCTGCAGTGGCAGGGTCTGTACCTTTCTTGGTGCACTCACTAAACCAGTAAGAGACTGACTTACAGTAATTACACCAAGGTTTCTTTGGGCCATCATTCTTCTTCATTTTCTTTCCATTTTGGGACCCCCTCATTAGAAGTATTTTGGGGGCCTGAAGAAGACTTCTGGTCTTTTTGTTTTTGATCTCCACCCTTCTGGCCTGCCTTTTTCTGATCACCTCCATGGTTATGGGGTTTCTGCTTAACGCTGGTTCTGACCCATTTGTCTGCCTTCTTTCCCAATTCTGGGGGAGAGGTCAGATCTGAGTCAATCAGGTGTTGGTGCAACAACTGGTTCTGACAGTTATTAAGGATTTGCTCTCTCATGATCAAATTATACAATCCTGTATAGTCCTTAACTTTACTAACCAGCAACCAACCTTCCAGAGCCTTAGTGGCAAAATCAACAAAATCAGTCCAGTCCTGAGTCTGAGCTTTTTGGGTATCTCTGAACAACAACCTGTATTGCTCAGTGGTTAGGCCAAACCCATCAATAAGAGCACTCTTCAGGACAGAGTAGTTTTTTTCATCCTCAGGGCTAACAGTGAGGAGCTTGTCTCTTCCTTTTTCTGAAAAGGAGAGCCACAAGATTGCTGCCCACTGATCTTGGGGAACCTGCTGTACCATGCAGGCCCTCTCCAGAGCAGTCATCCATTTGTGGATGTCATCCCCATCTTTGTAGGGGGGCACAATCTTACTCAGGTTTCTATGATCATAGGACCTGTCTTTATCCTTAGGGATATTGCTGCCACCAGTGGAATCTAATCCACTTAACTTTAGCTTCCTTGTGGAGAAGCGTGGCTCAGTGGTTAGAGGCGGCAGACCCGGAAGCTGAGATGGACCGTGGACCAGGGTTCGATTCCCCGCCTCGGTGGGTCTCGGGCTATAAAATTCCACGGACTCGACAATTCTCGCTCCGGTGCCTACTCGACTCACGGGGTCACACTCTGCGACTCTGGGCAATAGCTTGCTTAATCTCCCCTAAGGCCCCTCGCGGCGGGATGCCTGGCTTTCACCTTGTGGACACCCTGCCGGGGTTTCTCACAGGGGAATACCAGGACGGGTTCCCTAAGCAAGCGCTTAGATACCGTGTCGGTGATTTGCGCTATATAAATACATGTACATTTACATTTACATGTACATTTACATTTGCTAAAGCAAGTTTAGCTTGGGCCAGGGCTGTTTCCTCTTTCTCTATCTGAAGTTGGACAGCTCTCATCCTAGCCCCATGTTCTTTTCTCTGAGGGGAAGTCATTCCCCTTTGAGAACTCCTTGAGGCATTAGAGAGAAGAGACTCCCTGGAGGGAGATCTTTCCCTTCTATTGCCTGGGAGAAGCCTACTATTAGGTCTGGAGAGAGGAAACTCTTTTCCATTCCCATGTAAGCTTAGGTTAGCTTGGCTAAGCCTTCTGACCTGAACCTGACCATTCCCTCCATCATCTAAATCATCATCTTCATCTACCTCTTCAGCCTCAACTTCTGGGGTGATGGAATCATCATTAGTGGGGGTTACTCCTTCTCCTGTATTACCTGAGGGGCCTGCTCCAGAAGCCTTCTCAAGATCAGCTGTCTCTAGTACTTGTATCAGGATTGGGATGGTAGGGTTATGACCTTTTTTCAGCCTCCTTGAGGTACACAAGGCACTCAATTCTCTGAAGCTGAGTTTTTCATAGCTGGAGGGTGCCCTGGGAGGGTCACTTTCCACAGGTAGAGAACCAAAGGGTTCACCTGTGCCAGACATGACTAGTGAGGTGTGGTGTGTGCACCTACCTACAATAGGTGTTTAGCTACTAGAACCTCTCTAGGAGTTGTAGTCAGGGTGTGCTAAGCCCTTTTCTCTACAACAGCTAGGTTCAATAGAACTTACGTATTTTAAGCTTTGTTATATGTACCTATGGTACCTAATGTGATCTTTCAAATTATATTAAGATTACAGTTGGTAAAACAACAGCAGGCTCAAATCCCAACCGCTGCACATCAATGTGAGAAGTTGGCCTGGTATATGATGTTCACTATTCTAGTGAGCACCTTGCACCAGTCCAAACAACTCTTATGGTGGTGGTTGTAAAGTCAACCTTATAGACCAGCTATCCTAGGGGTAGCATGGACAAAAGCAGTCTTAGGCTAAACTCAAGAGGGCATGTGAAGCCAGCTGTTTTACCATATGCAATCCTGGAATATCAAATGAAAGGACACCACACAGGTTATTTATGCAAAATATATATGTATTTATTTCTAAATAAATCCCCTTAACTCTTTATGAGCACAGGAGCACAAGCGTATAACAAATTACTTAATATAACATACAAAAGTTGCAAAATTATGGATTGGCCCTAGTGGCCCGTAAAACCATATACTAAAATAGTGGTATAAGAACCACGTCACGAAAAATGGTAAGGCCTAGGGCCTCGAGAATCGCTGGGGCTACACTGGACTAACAGCAGTTAGGACGTAGGAGGCCCACAGTATGCGGGTGCAGTGTCTAAATGCACACGCGTGCACCAATAGAAGTCAATGGTGCGTAAAAGTTAGAAAGTTGCAGATTTGGAAGTCTTCCGACTGGACTAGAACTTAACCACTTAAAACTAGGACACTAGGGATGGAAATCTCTGCAGGAGCACTGTAGTACTCGCGTTACCTCACCCACAGGAAGCGGGTGCATGGGTGTCAAAGTGTGTCACGTTTCATCGTGGAGTTCTATGGAGCCTTGGAGAAAAGATGCTCATTTTTATTTAACAAGGGAACCCAATAAGTACCTTTGGACCATGGGTAATCAATTTTGCAAAAACAACAAGGGTCCTCAGGAAATAGTAATAAACAGAGTGAATAATTTTACAGACCACAATCGGTACTATAACCAAATTTCCAGACCCAGCCGGGTGAGGAATTGTTTAATTTGAAGATAAAAAGGGAGCCAATTGAATTTTCTGTAATACTGTTTAAACCGTCAAACAGTATTACAGAAAATTCAATTGTATGCCATTCTGTAATTACTGCATGTCGAAACTTGTTTTTGCATTGTTCATTAATTTACAAGCGACATTTTGGCTCCAAACCTCTTGCCTGTAAACCCTTTCTTTTACTTTTGTAGCATCTCTGCTACATTCTTTTCTTTGATGGATAGGTACAGGACTGTGCCCTATCTGAATTGTTCATAATTGACCACCTTCAGGTCAATCAAACTTCCTTTTTATCTTCAAATTAAACAATTCCTCACCCGGCTGGGTCTGGAAATTTGGTTATAGTACCGATTGTGGTCTGTAAAATTATTCACTCTGTTTATTACTATTTCCTGAGGACCCTTGTTGTTTTTGCAAAATTGGAGAAAAGATGCTGCAGGTGACCAGGAGAGAAGAGTCCGGTTGGATCCAAGGGTGGATCGAAGATGTAGAGTACCTGAAAGCAGAGGGGCCAGAGTCTGGGTCACTAGCCAGTGACCAGGAAGGAACCAGGCGATGTTGGGTTGCGATCAGGTGATGTCATGAAGCTTGTCTCCACTGCCACCTGGACCAGGAGGTATTGACGACAACCAGGTGGTGGACATGGACTGTCCCATGAAGGCTCTCACTGTCGGCGGTGTCGGATCTCAATTCAGAGTCAACAGGCCTTGGCAAATGCAACCCACAAAGGAATCAAGGATGGCTTCTGGATCCAACCAGCAAGGTCTGATGGGCTGCTCCTTTTCAGGGGAGCAAGGGCCAGTCTGGAGCAACCAGACCAGCATTGTAAATTCAAAGGTTCGTTGTCACAGAGGCCACTAGCCAATGGGCAAGTGTCCGGACAGATGCATCAAGCAGGAAAATGCAAAAGGGCCCCACACAGCACTCGGTGAGTGTGAAGAGGTGATCTTCGGTACAAGAGCTGCTCGGGGCTGGGGCTTCTCAATCCTCAATGCACAGCTTCTAGGGTGCCTCGGGAGTTGCACAGGAAGCACTTTGCTGGCTTTCCAAGATGGCAAGTCCCACGTCTCACGTCGCCTCCATGGGTCCCAGCTTTGCTGTGGCTGTGGATTGGGCTGTTGGAAGTCTGGTTCTTGTTGATCTCTGTCGTACGAGCTCCGGCGGGAGCAATGACAAAGCAAACCTTGGAGTGCTTGATGGTGCCTGCTTGCACAGGGTGGTCACTCCTTGACCACAAGGGAGATTCTTCAGTCTTCTACGTCGAGTAGGATGTTGAAGGGTCCAGAGTTCTGTTTCAAAATTTCAGTCAGGATTATCTAAAGTCTATGGACACAGCTCCTACCTTTATTCCAAATCAAGGGGCTGGATTACCTACTAGGTCCCTCCTATGGGTGGGACCCAGGAAGGGGGTGGTTACACCCCTTTCCCTTTGTCCAGTTTCATGCCAGAGCTGGGGATGGAGTGCCCCAGCACCGGTTTGAGCTGGGCTATGCATGGGACACCTTGTGTGCCCCAGGCAGTGTCTAGTTTCATTCAGCCCTCCCTGCCCCAATCCACTATCTCCTGTCTGGGGTGAAGAAATCGCCATTACTGAACAGGAGCTGGGCTTGGATGATTCCTCTATAGAAATATCGGGGTCTCCTTTGAGTGCCAGACAGATCCCATTGGAGCCTAAGATCTTTATTATCCCCAGTAAAACCACTTTACCCGCGACCAGCATTGTATGCCCCGAGGTCGAACTTCCTGCCAATATTGCAACAGAACAAGATCCTCCAGGGGTGCTCTTAAAAGCAGTTAAAGATGTGGCGCCAGACAGCTTAAAAGGCAGAAAAAAGGACATTCTGTTTCTAGACATTTTGAAAGCTCTATGAGAGACATGGTGGAGAGTATACTCACAGGGGGGACTCACCATTGCCACTGACCTGGGGAGGTCACCACCTGGGCCCCGGGATTGCCGCAGCACAAGCGCTGCTATCTTGCCGCCACTGGACTCTCTGCCTCCCTTCTGCCTGCCGCTTCACGACCATCGCGGCGAGGCAGGAGATCAGGAACTACAGTTCCCAGCACCGCTTGCGCCTAGGAAGGCGCGCATCCTGTCCCGCCCCCGGAGGTGCGCTTAAGGCCAGCGCGAGCCCCCGCGTCGTGGGATCGCGCGCGGGTCGGCGCCCGGGGCTAAGCCCGGGCAAAGGGCGGGCCCTCTGTGGCCCTCAGCGGCACGAGGAGGACGTGGACGGGCCAGACCCCTTGGCTTTTCTGCTAAAGAAGGTACAGTGCCCATTCTCGTTTGTAGAAGATTCAAGGACATCTTGTTTTACTAACTTAGCCACATTACATAAAGTATGACTTTTAAGGGGGCCTATCCAATCTTCTTTCAAAAAGGTCGCCCAGGACAGGAATTGGACACGCTCACTCAGAGCCATCTGAACCTAATCACTATAAGTGATACAGATTCTGATGACTGTCGTCAACTCCTAGATCCAATTCAAACCCTCCCACAATCCTCTGTCAGGACAGAAAAAGTGTCTTATTGGGAGGAATTAAATGCTTTGTGCGGGTCAAATTTTATTCCAGTTATAGCCCCTTCCCCCGTAAAAGGCTCTACTATCGATCCTCGCGCAGACAAACCTTATGAGTCACCCCCATCACCCAAGGAGGATAGCAGCCAAGTTTTTGGACTGACACAGGGCCATTGTGCAAAAAGGAAGCACGACGAAACAGAAGGTACAATACAAAAACTCTGTACTGATTCCTCATCGCTCGCCATTAATCCTATCCCATCCAAGGTGCACACTGGAACTTTGGAGGACGAAGCAGCATCCCCCCACCTACAACTATTGCCCCACTTCGAATTGATGTTAAGATCTGTACTATCACCAATGCTTGACCAAATCAACATCCTAGGGGATAGGTTGACAAGCCTAGAGGCTATTATTAAAGCCAATTCTTTCCCACCTGCAAAGATTGTTATACCTAACTGTTCCACCCTTCCTACTGTCCCCAAAGTACCTCTCACTATAAAAAGTGTCCCAACTGTAAGTCAATCCCACAACTGTTTACCTAATACTGTTACCAAAACCGCCCATACATCTGTACGAACTCCTAAGAGAAAATCTCCAATTGCCACCAAAATTCCTCGTAAACCAGTGTTATCTAAATCTTCTGCTACTAGAGCAGAACTAAACAGAGCAGCTTGTATACATTTGCCTCCAGAAGCAGCACCCTTTGTGCTTGTTCTTGCAGGAGTACCTCCACCTACCCATGGGAAACCTGAAAGCCATCAGGACCTATTTCACAAAGTCCGGTTTTGGCTATCAAAAAATAGACCCCTCCCACCTAATAAAAACGGTGGCATCCTGAGCGTCAGAAGGGTGGGCTGGCTGGGGTCATCAGCTAAAGAAATTCCCGGGGACCTAATTTTAGTTAAATTTAGGGACAGGCACACAGTCCCCTATTTACGATCCTCCCAGCCCCATGAAAATGATGGCTCCATTTCCGTTTTGGATCTTTATGATTTGTACCCGAGTACCCCACCTGTCCCCTCACCAAGATCAACAGCCCCACGCAATTATCTGTTAGGAAGGGATTCTATCAACTATCAACTCTCCTACCCCTATTAGATCAGCTCTGGTTATGAGAAACCGGTTGTGAATGTTTATGGAAATCAGTATCATGTAAATATGTACCGTGGTTTTTATTGTAGCTTGTATTTTATATATGGATGGATACGTTTATGATTTCGAAATAAAGTTATATTTGATTTGATTGATTTGAGTATACTCACAGAGAAACTGGAAACAACTTTGACCTAGATATCAAGTGACATTATAGAGACCTTAAAGGAATGTGTAACAGAAATCCTGAAAAAATGTGAGCGCATAAATGCTTTTATAGCCTCTAAAGATTGCTTTCCTCCCTTACCTAAGGACCATTTGACAAACAAAACACGAACCCAGCTACTACCGCCCTCGATGGGGCAAGGATAAAGATCACCATCTATTCCCCTGATCTCTCCCTCCTCACCGATGTTGCATAGTGGTTTAGCATCTACAAACTTAGACAAGGGCCCTACGAGCCAGGTGACGAGCATAGTTCATCATAGTTTCCCCCCCCCCCCTCAAGACACTTTTACAACTGAGAGGGCTCATAATAAGGGCAGGGGTATGGACCACAAACATACTATTAACCTTCCCCCGGAGGCCACTCCGTATGTGGCCATACTAGTTAATGTACCCCCTCTGAATCTTGGGGAGACTGAGACTCAGGAATCTCTGTTAGCTAACATCAAGACATGGTGTGATGAGAACTGCACGGGGGGAATATCTCGCGGCTAGTATAAACATGGGAAGGCGAGTAGGATGGCTGGGGAAGACAAAAAAAACCCTAAAGGGAGACTGCCTCATTGTGAATTTCAACAGTCCTTATGAGGCGTCTCGTTTATTCTGGAATGCTACGGAAACGAATGACGAGGAGGACGAGATACGAGCATTACCATTAGGCTTTTTTTACCACCGGCCACAGCTACCCAGGAGATATATAGGGTTGAGCTGCCCCCCAGCACCAGCCAGACAACCACCAAGACACCCGGTTAGCCTAACTAGTTGGGCTACTAAAAAATCGGGATTTCTACCAAAACCACAAAATCATAGTACGGCAGATACTAGGGTGGGATTGGCACTGTCAAATAGGTTTTCACCCTTATCACACCTCGGTGATATTGACTGACTGACCCAAGATACTCCATTACACCAACCCAAACGTAATCCATGAAATCCAGAAGGGAAGGCGAAACACGTAAAATTGTTGAGCTGGAACATCGCTGGTTTACGCTCCAAGAGGGATGATAAAGCATGGATAGAACTCTTGAGGCAATATGACGTGGTGGCAATCCAAGATACTTGGGATAGGGACTGCAATTTTTGGGTGGATGGGTTCACTTCATATTCTGAGGAGGAGGACTTATGTTTTTAATTTCGGTAAATATTCAGGGCATAGTGAAGGTGCTTAACTCCACTTCTCCTAATTACTTAGTACTCAAAGTTACCCTGCCAAATAATAATACAATCTTATATATTAATTTTTATAATGCAATGCAGGGAGTGCGCCCAAATGAGCACCTCAAATCATTAGCTAACTTTTTAACCACTTATAAGGAAGCTCTAACCACTTTTTTCTATGTTATTTTGATGGGTGATTTTAATATTCACTTATGTGATTTAAACTGCCAATTTAGAGATTATAATCACCCGGCACATTTATCCTATCAGCATTTTGGACATAGCGATAAGGGAGCAGCCCTGGAAGATCTGCTCTCAGACATAGATTTGTTTGAGCCAGAGTTTGCTGACAAGAAGGATCGAGTTCCCACATATAGTGCCAGGGATAGCGAAACCATTATAGATTATATGTTTTTATCTTCTGGCTTGTTAAATTCTGTTATATTTTATAATGCTATCCAATCCACTTTTAGTGATCATAATCCAGTGGTGCTGGCACTCGAAAATAATTTAGTTTGCTTTAACAAAATCGAGTCCCCTGAAGCTGTTGTAGAGGTTGTAATACAGGACCAGGGCAGGAGATTGAAATGGAACAAAATCATTCCTGAGGACTTCCTTAATACAATTAAATCTAAAGTCCAGAAAGAACTCAACACCTGTATCGACCCGCTTACATATGGAGGGGATGTTATATCCTCATATGAAGTAATCTGTCAACAGATATCAAGGGACCTCACAGTGAAGGTACAACATAACAAAAAAACGGTGCATGGATGGTTTGACCATACCTGCACAAAAACTCACAGTGAGCTTCTAAGAGCTCTTAATAAGAAACCTAGAGATAAGATTGAAGTAGCTCGTATAAGGAAGAAATATAAAAACACCCTCCAAACACATAAAAACAAAATCAAGAAAGAGGCATGGGACTCATTACATGAGAAAGCCACCTTGAAGAATAGCCCCAAATTGTGGTCAATCATTAATTCCCCTTTGTTTAGCGGTGAAGATTATGTCCCGCTAGAAGTCAATATAACGGAAAGGGAATGGCTAAACCATTTTGAGAATATCTATGGAAGCAACTTAGAGCTCGATATTTACGTGCCACATGCTAGAGAGTCAATGAGGTTTTCCCAGAGCTTTACTATAAAAGAAGTTCATAAAGCAATAGTAGATACGGCTGGTCAAAAAGCCCCGGGCCCGGATGGGGTACCATCTGACATGTATAAGGCAAATTCGGCTTTCTGGTCTATTATTCTTACAAATGTTTTAATATAGCAGCCTGCTCCACCCCTGTCACCTTCCCCACCTCTTGGTCCCGCTCTATCATAATTCTAGTTTTCAAAAAGGGCCAAAGGGGGGATCCAAGATGCTACCGGCCAATATCATTGATTGATTCCTCGGTAAAAATTCTAGAGAAAGTAATTTTAGCCAGGATAACAGCCTGGGCCACAGAAAATTCCATCCTAAGCAATGCCCAATATGGTTTCAGAAGACCAGTGCCTAAATGTACATCTTATAATTAACAAATATACTGTTGCAGCTAAGGGCTCAATCTTTTTGGCATTCATGGACTTATCCACAGCTTTTGACCTAGTTAATAGGTCAAAGCTGTGGATGATGTTATTGAAGCTAAGTCTTGACCAGGCTTTGGTAACTTTTTTGGCAGAATTGCATAGAGACCTGTCTGCATCTATCAGGATGTCACAAGAGGGAAGGTGTACAGCTGGGTTCAAATCGGACAGGGGGGTGCACCAGGGGTGTATCCTGGCCCCAATGCTATTCACATTATACATAAACTCCCTTGAAGATGTTTTGAGAACAATAACAACTGATATTCCGCGTATGGGAGGAACGTCCATTCCTGTACTCCTATACGCGGACGATACAGTGCTATTGGCTAGGACGCCAAACGCGTTACAACGTCTTCTTAACTCCTTTGGGGAGTTTATGAAAAAACTCGACCTAGTCATTAATACTGAGAAGTCGCATGTTATGTCTTTGGGGAATAAGAGGAAGTGTTTTAAACCTGTTTCATGTAACGACTCAGTAATATCTAAAGTAAAAGTCTTCACCTACCTTGGGGTCGTGTTTGACGATGTAGGCTCATGGGCTCCCCAAATCCTGAATAAAGTAGCTGCCGTAAAAAGATCTTCGGCTGCTATTTTAGGTTTTGCGAAGAGACTGGGTGGCAAACCAGCTGAGGCAATATTGTCCATCTATAAAGCTAAAACTCTGGCCATAGCAAGATTTGGGGCAGCAATATGGGGATATAAAGATACAACTCTCATTCAGAGAGAAGAAAATAAATTTCTGCGCCTCCCCCAATCAACTGCCACATATGCAGTACACCTGGAGCTTGGGATGGGCTATATCACAGATCTATTAAACATGGCCCCCATCCTACTATGGATCAGAACCTGGCTGAACCCCAAACTCACACTAAACCATAAGATCATCAGGGACTGTATGCTACTCGATAAAGCAATGGAAATTCAATGGCTGTCCTTCATTAAATCTACATCTATTATTCTAGGGCGCCCAGAGATTTATACTAACCCAGAAGGTCTAACAAAAGCTGATATCAACTGGGTAAAAATAAACTTTATAAGATCTAGAGAAACGGATCGTGAAGCTACAGAAATAACCAAACCTACTGTGAGGACCCATTGCATGTTGTTACTATCTATGCCTTCTCAACCACATCTGTCAATTGTCACTAAACCCTTCCACCGATGGTTGCTTACTAAATTCCGTTTTAATCAGTCGCATTTACTATTGGGATATTTTAGCGAGTGGTGCAAACCAAAGGATGCTGCTCCCTGCAAATGTGACGATCACTCATATCAGGATACGATGCACTTTGTGTTCTTCTGCCCATTTTATATGGGAGGTAGGAACAAGTTTATCACCCCATTATTAAAACATAGGGGGTTCCTGCAGGTTAAACCTGCATTACTCTATCTTCAATTAATGGAATCCTCCGCTGTCATGTTTGGGGTAGCAAACTTCTTAGTAGCATCTTTCCGTAATAAGAAACTAAGATCATTGGGGCAAATACCCCCGGAATATCTAATATCCTAAATTGAAATTATTCCCACCAATTAATTGAGATTATACATGACGCTAAATTTCTGAATTTTAAAACATGTATTGAATCAAAAGTCAATCTCGTATAATTTGCAAGCTATATTGTATAAAAATCAATTCGACTCCACTGTGTTTTGTATATATGAAATGTACATTTTGTAATATAATTTTTAATGTATTTTTGAACTCATGATTTTATTCTGTGATTGAATAGCATACTTTTATGATTTTAAAATAATCGAATAAAGTGGATTTTGACTTGACTTGACTCCTGTCTGGGGTGGTGCTAGCACCTCCCTGTGACAGGAAACCTTTTGTCCTGGCCTCCCCTGCCGGAGTTTCGGTCAGCAGCAGGAGGCCAGACTTGTGTCTGTGGAAGCAGCATCCATTTTGTGATGTTGAGGCTCTGGTTAGTTTTAACCCTGTTTACTGTTAGCAACATGTCTTCTCCCTCTAGAAGGGTGGAATGCTACTCCCGTTGCCAGAATTGGCGAGGGGGTGGTATTCCAAAGCGTATGACACCTTACACGGCATGTTTTGATAAAGCCAAACCAAAGATAGCATCTAACCGCAAGGATTATAATGCACTTAAGAGTATATGGTATGGCAATACCCTGGAACAGCTATAACGACATGGTTCCGAAAGCTGCAGACCGGCTCAGCTCATGCTAGAGCACCATCTCACATAAAACCAAGCACTCTGCCTCCAGGATTGTTAAGGCCTGCCATCGGAGTGACTTATAGGTGTATATGTGTCCAGATATAGGTTTAGACATAGATATACTATATCTAAGCAAGGGGTGATTACACGACCTTGCCCCAGCTGAGTGATCAGCCAGTTGTGTCAGTTTGGATGGCCGGCCAGGGGTGGCAAAAGATATGCTGCAGCCCCTGGTAGGCCTTGGATGCACCTATGCCCTGGGTACCTATAGTACACTGTACAGGGGCTCATAAGGTGACCCAATCCCAATTGGTGATGCACCTAAGGTACATGGTTGTGAATTTAGATCGAGAACAGCAGGGCTGTGGGTCTGATTAGCAGGGCCACAGCCACATTAAGTCGAAAACCAGTGAAGCAAAAAGCAAAAAATGGGGTGACCATAGGATAGCAGACCCTACTCTCCTACATAAGGCAGATAAGCCTACTACCTCCGTCCTGGTGGACTTCAATAATCTCACCAATTTTCAAGTCAGGTGACAAGACTCAGCCAAAAAACTACTGGTTGGTCGCTTTATTAGATAACGAGGCAAACATTTTTGCAGGCACACTCCTGTATGAAATACAAGTATGGGCCAAAGATAACACAATAATCCCTTTGAATCAGACAGGCTTCTGTAAATCAGTCGGAACGGTCACAAACATAATAACTATGGCTCTGCGTATCGATATGGCCGAGAAAACAAAAATGCTACTACACCTATGCTTTATTGATTACAGGGCCGCCTTCGATCAAGTGAATCGCAGCAAACTATGGGCAAAACTGGCTAAATTGGGTATATTCCAATCTTTGCTCAATCTGCTAATCAACTTGCACACCGAGAACATGATTCAAGTAAAACTGGGAGATGGGTCAACTCTTTTGAGACGGACACCAACAACAAAAGATCTCAAGCAAGGATATGTGTTGGCCCGACCCTTTTGCACCTGTTCCTAGCAGACCTTATCCCGCTTTTAAATACCAGCAACTCTCATTCTCCAAGATTAGGGAACCTAGTGTTACCATGTCTACTTTACGTGGATGAATTTGTTCTAATTAGCCAAACAAGGAGGATTTACAGCAGCTTCTTAATACTACTTACGAATACTCTGAGGCAAACAACTTGAACATCAACTTGGAGAAAACCAAAACCATGACAATTAACAAGAACTCGAAGAAAACACCCATCTGGTTTTGGGGTCATACCGCATTGAATCAGCAAAAGAATATAAATATTATGGGGTGATCATCGATAAAGGAGGGCACTTTACAGCCCAAAGGGACTCTATCAGGAGGAGGGGAACAGCCCTAGCAGTCTCGCAAAGAATCTTAATGGACATCGTACAATGTACTCTAGCCTCTCAATTAGCGGAAAATTTCAAAGGACAAAATCTCACTCAAATGGTCACCATGCCTACACATGTAGCGGGCCACACCTTAGAACTTATTTTTACCAACATTCCAACCCTCACCACCAAGGACCCTATTTCTCTTACGTGGTCAGAACACTGTATGATACCATTCAACTTTTCTGTGACTAAGTATAAGAAACTGTTAAAACCTGCCTATGTAAATAAAATAAACTGGAGGAATGTTACACCCGATACTATAGGTCCGGTCCTTCAAAAAAAAACTTTAGAATTGACTGAGAATCCCAACTATGATGCTACCTTATTTAATCACTGGGTCACTTCCTCTTTAAACATGATAGCTCCTATAAAACCAATGAAAAAAACCAGAACTAAACCCACGACCCCCTGGTTTACACCAGAACTCCGTACTGAGAAGAGCCTCTGTAAGAAACTCGAGTGGATCTGACAGAAAACCTATAACACTAAATCTAAAAATGCCTATAGAATAGCTTTAAAGCACTTCCACAGATCAAAGCTGAGGTCGATTAGGGATTACACTGCAGATCAAATTAAATCTGACAACGACTCCGCAAAATAAATTTTTAAGATTGTTCAAGATTTTATGAAACCTGACTCTATGCACAGTAAAATAGTACACTCTACTACACTTAGCAAAGTTCACTCGGACTTCTTTCAAGACAAACTACAAACCATCTACTCCTCATTCCCCGCAGGGGAAGTCACTGCCTATCCTCCCCCCTCCTTTTCCCCTCCTCACATCTGGTCCGAATTCAGTCCTTTTAGCCTGGAGGCTTCTTTTAGCCAGCTGGAAAAAACAAAATCTGGATCTCCACTAGATCCTTGTCCAGCTAGGTTTTTTAAACTTCTGGCCCCACTATTAAATCCCCATCTCAACCTTCTTTGGAATTCTTCTCTGAATACCGGTATTTACCCTTCAGTTTGGAAAACTGTCTGGTTCAACCTATTCTTAAAAAAGAAGATGCTGATCCTGCTGAGTTAAAAAACTTCAGGCCCATCTCCCTCTTGCCAGCACCGGCCAAAATCCTGGAACAAGAAGTACAAAAACAGCTGTCCGCATACCTAGAAGCTAACAAACTGCTCCATGACTCCCAGTCTGGTTTTAGGTCAGGATACAGTACTGAGACAGCACTGTAGGAAGTTGTTGACAATGTCCGAGAGACCCTGGACAATGGCCACTGTGGTATGATTGTGCTGTTATATCTGTCGGCAGCGTTCGATACGGTGTCCCATGCGATCCTGCTTGACAGATTAAGACAACTGGGAGTGACAGGAACCACTCTATCCTGGTTTGGCTCCTTTTTGGAAGAACTGTCCCAGAAAATACTGTTGCACCCTCACCTTTCATCCTCACACCCTATAGTCGATGGAGTCCCACAGGGTTCAGTCTTGAGCCTGACTCTTTTTAATATCTACCTCTCCCCACTAGCCCCCCTTATTGAACAACATGGGGTAAGTGTCATCTCGTATGCTGATGATACACATCTTGTGTTCTTGTTCAGAAATATATCCGAAGTAGCCTTCTCCAACCTCAGACACTGTCTGGTTGATATTTCTACATTGATGACTAAGAACTGTCTGAGGTTGAACACAGATAAAACTGAGGTTTTATTGTTTAATCAGCTGCCCCTCCCCCCCACTTGGACTTATGGTGGCCTCCTGAGCTTAATCCCCCACCTCGCCATGTGCCCTCGGCCAGGAATCTGGGGTTTAAGTTTGATTCCGCTCTCTCTTGTAAGGCTCAGATCAGTCAGGTCTCCTCTTCATGCTTCTGGAAAATGAAGTCCCTACGGAGATTTCTCCACCTCCTTCCCATGGACTGCAGAAAGACAGTTAGTCCATGCACTCATCACGTCCCAAGTGGACTATGCCAATAGTCTGTACCTGGGCTTGCCTGATTATATGATCAGGAAATTACAGACTATACAAAATGCTGCCGCTAGGCTCGTCAGAAACATCCCTAATCGACATCACATATCCCCCCACTTACGGAGCCTACATTGGCTGCCAGTAAAAAGGAGGGTGGAATCCACTCGCCTATAGGGCAATCAAATAGACAGGCCCCCATTACCTGAGAAAAAGACTCCGAAAATACCATCAGACAAGGACTCTGAGTTCCAATCACCAAGTACTTCTGGTCACCCCTCGCTTCAAAAAAGCCAGATTAGGTGGTCGATCTTTTACGGTAAGAACAGCCCACCTATGGAACTCCCTACCTGAGTCCATAAGGAAGGCCAATTCGGAATTTGTGTTCCACAAACTCCTAAAAACCTGTTTTTTTAGCCTCCCCCAGCTCTGAAACATCTGGCAATCTGCCTACTCTTCATGTACTCCGCATTTAGCGCCGGGACACCTCCGTTGGAGGTAGCTGTGCGCTCTATAAAACTCCAACTAATAATAATAATAATAATTCCAAGCTGAGCGTTCCTTCACTTGCCCCAATAGCCAAAGTAATACGGGCAAAACTCCTACCCAATTCAATTCAATTCAATTCAATTAGATCTTTATTCGGTTATTTGCAAAAAACAACCATAAAAGCACAATTTAATATACATCATAAAAACAAATTGATAAAAGAAACCACATTGTCCACAGGAGTAAAACACAATTGATCTGTAGGTGAATATATACAACAATATATACAACAATGTCAAGCATTACCCCTCCATGCTGATTCTAAATTTTAGGGCTAATTTTAAAAAACTGATTACAAATAAAGTGCATTTGTTATTTAGCAGCTGTAAGTAGCAGAGTGCAGGTTTAATCTGGGTAAAATTCAGTCTTTTAAGAAGAGGCTTAAGGTAGACCCTCCGAGGAATATCATAAAAGGGCAAAAAAATAAAAAGTGCACCAAATCCTGCGGAGACACACAGTCGCATCCGCAGGTAGGTAACACTTGGCCTTGATGGCTACCTCTTGGAATGGCTAACAGTAAGTGAAAGAGGTTCAGCCGAAACCTAATTAATAAAAAACGGTCAAAGCTCGACATTGGCCAAGTCAGATATGATTCCATACATAATGTAGTTTGTATGACAACATAATTTCTATTGCTGCTTTTCTTTAGGTCCACCTCCTCCCGCTGGGATAACTGTGAAAAAAAGAAAGTATTTTTCACAAACTTTACGTCGGTTACAGTAATTGAGTCGGGATTTGCGAGAGTTCCGGTCGCCCCAATGCAGTGAAACAATTTTTCAAGTATTTTAGCCACTGGATTTTTAGCATGTTATCCCATGTCAGTGCTTCTCTCAGGAGCTGATAGTTTAACTGGAGGTTCTTATTTAGCCAGCAATTCAGCCAGAATGTTAAAGGCCGAAGTGCAATGGTATCACCTAGATATGGGGAACCTAACTCCTCGTGCACTATAAAATTGGCAGTTCCTCTTGGAACCCCCAGAAGCTGTTTCAAAAAATTATTTTCTGCTACTACCAAGTCATAAACATTCGTGTGCCCCCATAACTCACTTCCGTAGCAGCCTATTGCCACACTCTTGGCCTGATATACTTTTAACAAAGCGGCAATTGGCCGTTTCCCCATTTTCCTCGCGAAATTAAAAATTGCTGCATTTGCTCGTGTTATCTCCCCTTTTTTCTTCTGTACAGCGGGGCCCCATTTCAGTTGGTTATCAAACAGGACCCCCAGGTATGAGAAAGTTTTAGTTGTCGGAATCTTCTCCCCATTTACATGGAATGAAAACTCCTTCTTATGTGCTGTACCTACATTCATAACAAAAGATTTTGAGTTATTAATGGAGAGATCACGGAATTTCATAAATATAAAAAAAGTGTTAAGCAGCAGTTGGAGCCCTTTTGCGGTCCTTGCCAACAAAACGGCGTCGTCCGCATAAAGTAAAACCGGTAACCCTTTGCATCCAACAAAGGGATAATCAGCACATGTTTTTAAGAGGGTATTTTCCAGATTATTAATGTAAAGATTAAAAAGAAACGGGGCCAGGATGCAACCCTGTCTTACACCCCGTTGTACACCGAATGCCCTGGTCACCTTCAGGTCCTGGGTGTATCGCACGTTAGCTCGGGTGTCCTGGTGTAGATCCGCCAGGAAATTGACCAGGGTCTGCTCCACCCCCATATTGCTCATAGCCTCCCATAATTTGCCCCTATTCACACAGTCGAAGGCTGAAGAGAAGTCCATGAAAGCAATATGGACTGTGCCCTGACGTGCCATCGTATATTTACCTAACACCATATATAGGTTGAGACACTGGGAGATGGTAGAGTGGCCTGGTCTAAAACCATATTGAATTGGAGAGATTATATTATTTTCGTCAGCCCAGGTTGTTAGCCTATTCAGGATTACACCGCCTACTACTTTTACGACCGAATCAATTAAGGATATTGGTCTGTAGCAGGATGTGCTGTTACGGTCCCCTTTTTTAAAAACGGGGACTATTGTGGACAACCCCCAGGACTTTGGGCATCCATGGTCAGCAGCTGCATTAAATACAGCAGAGAGAACGGGGGCCCAAAGTGTTTTCTTTGATTTAAAAAGGTCCGGAGGCACACCATCGGGCCCGGGTGCTTTCCTGCTGGTTAAACCCATGATGCCCTTCTCCACCTCACAAATGTTGAAACACAAGGGTTTAATACCTGGGACACCTTTGTCATATATAGGTTGTGGTATATCACTATTAAAAATACAACTAAAATGAGAGACCCAATCATCTTCTGAGATGTTGGTACCTAGGGGGGAATCACCTGTGGAAGCAAAGAGAGGTGTATTTATAATGCCCCAGAATTTAGAGCTATTACCAAGTATTTCTGGATCTAACAGATTTTCCCAAATGGCCGCTTTTACTTCTGCTTTGCGTTTAACCAGAGCCCTTTTATAGGCGAGCCGAGCTGCCCTGATGTTTACCTGGTCCCTTGGACTGGCCTTAAGGGCTGACTTTAGGTCACGGCTTGCCTTAGAGCAAACATTGTCAAACCACTTTGGCGCATTACAGATCCGGCCTGTAGGGGCTACTGTTAGCATTCCCCCAACTTTAGTAATTATGCCGTCAAAGGCTAATAACATTTCCTGTGCTGATGGTATGGGTGATACGCAGGTGGATAACTCAGTGTTACATGTCCTATTGATCTTTTCATAAAGTTCGGCCGAGTTCACCCTTTCCCACTTTAGACGTCTATTACCGTCCATACATTTTAGGACCCCACTGTCTGGCCTTTCTTCTAGTACATTGAGGAGCGTCCCTCCTACCCACCATAGCTTATGGGAGCGAGGCACAGAGGGGCAGGGACTCCAAGCTCCTAGATGACACGGTTGCAAAAGTTTATAGAATAATCTTTGGTCGACCTAAAAGAGTCTCTCCAGCACAGATCAGGCTCGAGTTCGGCCTTCAAAAACAGACCCTCGCAAGACAAGGTGCAATAGCCATTTTCGGTCATGCTGCACCTGCTGTGCATCTGTAAAGGAATGACACAAGAACAAAACAGCTTTTTAAACCACTTTTCAATTACAGATGCATCTACACACAAAGGCAAGCGGTGCTGGCGTGTTTTGCACCTGACAACACACAGCTGAACTGCCGCCTGGAAAAAGTTTCTGAGGCTATTAGAGAAGAAAATGCCCCAATAGCCATAAGCACGCCTTAGCACTAAATCGGACAAAGTAATGTTACTGCCTAAATGTAAAACGGTTAAATCCCGCTAAGTCGTTGAACTAAACATAAAATCTCGCATTTTAAACAGGACAGATGAAGTGATTTAACAGATTTTTTTACTAAATCTCTCTTTTTATCTTTCTTAAAATTGTCTTTTATAATGATAATGTAATGTATTTCTTAGCAATGCTTTTAAGTAACTATGCTAATAAAATTAAACTTGAAACACTCCAGTGAGTGCAACATTAGGGAAAGTGTTTGATAACCGAGAGGTAAATATTACTATTCCCACTCAAAAGGGTTCAACAGTACGGAAAGTCTGGGATAGCAGTTAGGGAAAAATTACTATTCACAGTTCAACAGTTAAAAAAATACATATTAAAAATTAAATAAATATACAAATACATAATGTAAAAAAGTATAAACATCAGATATATAAAAAGAAACCCTATTATAATTTTAATTACATATAATAAATACCCTAAATTATTATTTTAAACTGGAAAATATTTACAAACAAAAACCTTAATTAATACATGAAAGTATTTATTTTATTTTCCAGCCTAAAACACCACACCAAAACAACATACTTCAACATTTTAAATTACATGTATTCCCATATTTCTCGTAATTATTAATCAATTAAAAAAGATTATTAATAAAAAACATATTAACTGACTACACACACTTTAACACTATAATGTACACATTACATACCTAAATTAAACTATAAAACAAGAAAACATAATTAAAACGTACTTTTAAATTAAAAACTATTACTAGTGACAACTAATGATAAAGTAATTCAAATTGATTGAATTCCCACCCTTTACCTCTTTATAAGTAAAAACAACACAAAACATAAACAATTACCCCAAAAAATATCAAATAATTAACATTAATCAACATCTATATATTAATTAATAAAATTAAACACAGATTAATTCACATCCATTACCACTATAAACACCACAACACACACCTAAAATGAATTACACAATTGCCATAATACATTTTAAATTAATGTAATTAATATCCAGCAACAGATATTTATTAATAACAAATACATAAACTACTTAACACCCTTTACACATATAACCCCAAAACACACACCTAAAATTAATTACACAATTACCATAATTAATTACCAATGAATTAATTATAATTCATTAACAACCATTACGTCAATTAAAAATGCATTATTTCCCACCTTTACACCTATAAACACCACAATACACACCTACAATTAATTACACAATTACCAAAATTAATTAATTAAAATGATTTATCAGCCAATTATTAATTCAACAATTAAAAATAAATGACTTCCCACCCTTTACACTTATAAACACCAAAATACCCACTTAAAATAATTACACAATTACCATAATTAATTACAAAGTAAATAATATTAAGAAACAACAAATTATTAATTAGTTAATAATAAATTACTTTACACATTTAACACTATAACATCTCAATTAAATATTAATAATTAAAATATGATCAATTAATTTAATATTATTAAATTACTTCCCACCCTATTTCCCTATAAACCCACAACCCGCTACGGAACTAAAAATGCAACGAAAATGTTTATCTATATTAAAAATACAAACAATTCTTTTACAAAAAAATACATCTCATACATTTAAAACATATACTAAAATAGATGCCATTAATTTAAAAAAACAGTATTTTTAACAACTCCCATAGATGGCGGGCATATATCAGTCCGCTCGCCATCATAACGGTGATGGGACTGCCCGTCAGACATGTGGTGGTCCAACCAGGCCAATTAGGATGCGTCCGCCATACTGGAAGGCGCATGCTGGCCTTTTACCGTTGTGGACGGTGCTGCTGGCTGCAACACCATCCGCAATGGTAAAAGGACATGCACAGCATTTCCCTGCACCACGTGACAGGCACCAGCGGGAACTGCAGGGGGTACCCCCAGTACTCCCCACACCCTCCTGAGGGGGCCCGCCATCATGGAAGGCCTATCACTCGCCCTCCTACTAATATGGCGGAGCGGTGCCTGCTAGACACAGCCACAATATTAGTGGCCCAACTTTGCCCGGCAGACAATCGTGATGATTGCCACCGACAGAAAAGGGGTGGTCGGACTTTGCGTCCGCCGCAGTACCCTCCGTCATCCTAATATGGCGGTGGGTAATTCTCATTACAATGGCGTAACGAACGCCACCGCCGGCCTTCGTAATGAGCCCCTATATTTTTGCAAACGATATTAAACACATCGATATTTTTAAAATCAATATTAGTCACCTTAATTCGATATTTTTGACCACGATATTCCTGCTGTCGATATTTCTGAACCACGATATTCCTGACTCGATATTTGGGCAACTCTATATTTTAAACTTGATGTTCTGTCTACACACCATTAAAAGTACAGACAGCATTAACCTTGTGGCTCCTCCATGAGTCCTGCAGGCCCCATCCTCCATGAGTCATCAAAGCGTTCGCACTGGTCGGCCAGATTGAGTGGTATAAGTTAGTTGAGGTGCACCTTGTGTATGCACTGATGACATTTTTTTATTTTTTTTATTTTCAAAAACCTTTATTGAGAAAAATTGAATAGCACAGTTACAAGATTCCACGTTTGTAAAGGAGTAAGCACAGCAATACAATACAGAACATCAGAGGCAATATAAACATTGGGATACTACAGGCACGATCCGGAGACAATAGCATGTAGACACAGAGGAGTTGAAACATATATCTGAAAGAGGCACCACAAGCGGGGTGGAGGGATGGAGGGAGCACGAGGGAAGCGGGAGCAAAGATGAAACAGCTCAATGACCTGCACCGGCGGCCATCGCAGCGGAGCCCCAGCAGGGCGTGAGGGAGAGGACGCAGGGCGCTGTGAATTATGATTTGAGAGGTAGGTCACCAGTGGACCCCAAACATCAACTGGGCGCGCCCTGGCAGGTTGTAGGTCCCAGAATTCAGATAGGATAGTGTGTATGCACTGATGAAAGGCTCAAATGCTTTATCTGGACATTCAGGCGGGGTCACTGCACTCTTGATCTCAGGAGCTGACGAATATAGAGGTAGGTGCTTAAAGTGTGACATGTCCCATGTGTTGGACTTTGTGGGTCGATGCGTTGACACCATTCATCCTTTGCATGTCACAAACCTCAAAGGGTCAACAGCAAATGGAGTGTCCATTTTCTGCGTCCATCTTAGTTTGACCAGAACCTAGTCTCCTTTATTGAAAACTATTTTCTGGGCCCTTCGGCGCTGATAGGCATATGTTTTCATAGGTGGCAAGACTCTCACCAGTGGTGGAGTGAGGAGTTGATCAATAGACAAAGGACTTGAAACATGGCTGGGTTTAGAGTGATTCCTCCTATCGATGCTCATTGAATCACCCTCTTAAGGGTGCCCATGAATCGTTCAACACAAACATTAGCTTGGGGTCAGAGAGGTGTACTCTTTAGATGCTTGACTTTGAGTCAAACAAGAAACGTCTTGAAATCTTTGCTATTGAAAGGCAGGCCCCATGCTGCACATATGTCATCAAGCCACTCAATTATATTGTCATGGGTTGTCGAAGATAAGTCTTCTACCAAAGGAAAATGTGAATAATCATCAATGACTACCGTGATGTCAATTTCCTACAGGCCAGAAGAAGTCAACAGCAACTGTCTCCCAAGCTTGCGCGGGAAGGTCAGATATCGTGAATGGATGCTGCATTACCTTGTGTGACAGACAGTTACAAAGGTGGCAATCTTTCAGCTTTCTCAACTCATTCACTTAGACAAGGAAACCACACTTGGTCTCTTAGGGCTCTCTTGGTGGCTACAATGCCACAATGTCCTTAATGAGCCTGCTCAATGACTTACTGTCTTAGTCTCACAGGTATGATTATTCTGGAGCCTCTCAATATGATACCTTCTTGTTTGACAGATAGCTCATCCTAAACATTTTTTTAAATTCAACATAATCAGCAAAAGGCTGATTACACTTTTTCCACAATTGCATTGTAATGAGGTCTTGGAGGATAAGCAAATCTTTATCTGCTCTAGTATCAGCAACAGTCGTTTCAGTGGGTAGAGCAGCTGACGTGCTGGACCTCACAATGAATTCAAGATACTCTTCAGCCACTTTGGATGTTGAACTGTGGCATTGTAGCAGTACTGGTAAAAAGTAACTGGCAGGGTTTTGATCTTTCCTTCGCTTGTGTACAATCACATAATCATACTCTTGCAGTTGCAACCCCCACCTCTCGATATGAGGGGGCATCTTAGCTTTCGTGTTTACAAAGATACTGAGCTAAGGCTGGTGGTCAGTGATGACAGTGAACTTTTTTCCATATAGAAACACATGAAAATTTTCGCAGGCCCACACTACAGCCAGACTGTCCTTTATTGAGAATAGGCATGTCTAATTTCAGACAGGGTCCTACTGGCATAAGCCGCAATTTGTCTGAGCATTCAGATGGCCATTGTGTTGAGCAGGAATTCCCCCGCCCCATCTGGCTTGCATTTACTGTGATCTCATTATGTAACTTGGGGGTAAAATAGGCCATTCATTACCAGTATGTCATCACTGTAATTGAAAGCATGTCTAACAGGTTGAATTGCTCGGCGAATAATATCCTGAAATATCTCTGCTGCCGAAGATACCCCAAAACGTAGGGCCTCACTTACAATCTTTTAATGAAGGGAAGCACTGCAAGCCTTCCTGCTGCGTTGCCCTGCATCAAAAGAAAAGGGCAGAAGTGCACTGTATCTAGCAGCTGTGACACATTCATGTCCTTTCCCTCTGCGCTGGTGGACAAATGGCTGCCATGCACCATTGCAGGCATCCTTGTGCAGTGGTGCAAGGGTGTCTGCATTTAAGAGGTTATTGTTTTTGTGCAGGAAGGCTCACCTTTCTGCCAAAAACAATAATTAGAGGTGATTTCCTCTCTCTATGTGTGCTTCAAAATGCAGCCCACATGGAAAGAAATGTTTTTGGGGAGAAGTAATGTAATTTCTCCTCGTTGCACCTCTCCTGTGCCACCTCTGGGAAGGAGTATTCTTTTGATGCCTTACCAGGTTTATGAAATCTTGTAAATCGGGGAATGTGTCAAAAGCCATGGTGTTATGTGGGACCACCCACTGTAACGCCCATGCCATGCCTCCCTATCATAGGGTGAGACTAGGCAGAGACTTGTGCTCCTTTGTCTGGGTCCATATCTACAAGGCCATGAAAAGTCACTAGGATATGGCAAAGTGTGCCGCTGAACCATCACTAAAAGTGACTTTAAGGCTGGTCAAGGGGCTTTTATATAATGCCCTCAATCTTTTGTATCTGAATAAACCAACATGAGTCGAAAAAGTAGTAATATATGTACAGTTCTCTTCCAGCTCGAATTTATGGTATCCTTTGTTCAGGTCAAGATGGGGGAAGACTTTGCCACCATTCAGCTGCATGATCATGTCCGCTATGTGGGCTCCAGGATGTCTTTCTCTCTTAATTGCCTTATTGGCCTAGCGCATATTAACACAAATGCACACTGCTCCTCCACTGTCCTTTTTCAGCACGACAACTATGGGCGAAACCCACAGCTTGGTACCGGTGGAGACTTCAATTATGTCATGTTTCAACAGTGTTTGTAGGTCTTTGTCAACAGCCTCTTGTAAGTGAAAAGTAACTCTGCGGTGCTGTGGGGCAACCAGGCGAATGTCCTCATTAATATGCAGTAACATTTTAGTTTTCCCGAGTGTCTTCCTAGGCCATGAAACAACAACATGTACTGACTTATGTTACAGACTGAGCACGGAGGATGTAGTTGAAAGATATTATTCCCATGTCAGCAGCAGTGGCAAAGCTAAGTAGTCATGCACTCGATGAATTTCCCTGAAGGAAATGAATCAGCGTCTACACTAACGTCTTTTGTGTCTCATGGTTGCTGTAAATGACCCATGACTCTTGTGCGGTTTAGCAGAAACCCATGTATATACCGTTGTGTTTGATGCGGTAAAGCTTGGCACACAAGATAAGCAGTTAAACTAATCTAATTGGCATTTATTTATTTAGCAGAATTTATAAAACGCAAATAATCATCCCCATGGGATATTAATCGACCCATTCAGCTTTAATGTAATTTTAGGACAGCATCCAAATGAATATTGTTGCTCTGTTTGGTGCTTCTTTTTTTACTTTTCATTTCTATGCAAGCAGCTAACTCGACATGTGCTTGTTGTTCCTTGGTAAATGTCATCAACGCACATCCATCTCCTTCACTAGTGCTTGTTAAGGAATGTTAGATTTGGGGGTCTCTAGTTGGCACAGGTAGGTACTTGTGACAAATAGTAAACCTTGCCTCTAGTCAGGGTAACGAGGAACACTCCTAAAATAACCCCTGCTCACCCCCTTGGTAGCTTGGCACGAGCAGACAGGCTTATCTCAGAGGCAGTGTGTTGGACTTGGCCCTTCTGGCAGGTTCCCCCCTAAACTTTTTGCTTTGGTATGTGACTTGGTGTTAGTTATTTTTTGCTTCTGCACACTTTCACTGTATCCCAGTGTAAAGTGCGTGCGCACTCTGAGTGCATATCGTGAGATAGGCCTGCCCTCCCATAGGAATGCATGGGGAATGTATGTGTCCATGTTAGTTCCTGATGTGTGGGGAGTGCAGGGTCGAGTTTGGTATGTGCGGACTCGTGTGATTAAATGCTGCGTAATGATGTGTGCGGCATAAATGTGTCTAGTGTGGAATTGCCACTTCGAGAAGTTGGCCTGTCTTAGTAATAAAGGTGAATTCCCTGTCTGGCTTGTGATTGGCTGGAGCTGGCTGGTGTGCCTGGCTCCATGAGTCAGGATGGGTCTGCTCCGGTGGTGAATGGGAAGATCTGCATGTTAATGGCAGGGAGGGGCTGCACCTGGGTCCTAAATAGGGCTGGGCTTTCCCCTCACAATGCTGGCTCCGCCCCCTGTGGTGCGACTGATGACCCTAGCCTGTCCTCTGAATGGGGAGGGAGGCTTAGCACAACAAGTTGCACCAGGGCGGTGCTTACCTTACACAATGCTGGCTCCACCTTCTGTAGAATGTCTGATGTCCCTGCCCTGCAGCCTAGACAAAGGATTTGTGTGTATAAAAGAGGGGCTGTGACCACATGAAAATGTTCTCTTGCTGATCCTAATTTGGAGGGGGCCTGCTGCTGCTGCTGGGCCCAGGAGGACCGACACTGGGGACTTCCCCCCTGCCTGGAGGGCCCTGTGAGCTGTCCCCTGGGCCCAGCCTTTGCTCCTCCCGCCTTCATTCCCTTTTAGAACTCTGTCCCTGGACCTTTGGGACTTTGGTGGCCTCCCCCTTCTGAGAACAGCGCATTTGCATCCGCTGGGGCAGTGATCCCGGCCCTGAGGGATTCCCCAGCGTGGGGATCCTCCTTTTGTGCTGATTGATGGCGCAGGAGCCTACCCCGTTTATTTGCCGATGTATTACGTCCCGAGCGGGTACCCACCCCGCCAGGGACCTTGCCGCATTATTTTTCATCATGTGTGCCCACCCCGCTTTATATTTTTCAATTTACCAGGTGCCTACCCCGGATTGTTGCCGTGAGCCGTTCCCCCCCCCCCGGGCCGCTGCGCTGCCTGCGACGACCCGGAAGTACTTCGCCGGAAGACAGGAAGCGGATGGGAGCCCACCCCGCGCTCCTGCACCACCAGCGATAAATCAACGCCTTTCCCTGGGGCTCCCGGGAGCGAGGGAGAGCCCCGGCTGCCGTGGTGCCCAGAGTTGCCTAAAGAAGTCCCAGGCGGGAGCCTACCCCGCGCTGGGCCGGCCCGAGGAACAAAGCAGGCAAGAAGAGCCCGGCCGCGGATGAAAGGAAACGTCCCAGGGAGAGCTGCCCGGTGAGTGCCAACGGCCTGGGGGAGCTACGGGCAGGTTCAGCGTGCCGAAGAGAGGCACAGGGTCCTACCTTGTGTTGAGCGGCCCCGTCTGGTCAGCGGGCCGCTCCAACGTGAGACACTTTTGTTTTCGAGCCTGAGGGCCTCTCCCGGGCATAGTGGTATCTTGAGTCTCCCGAGCGGGACTTCCACGTTCAGGGGCCATTGTTCTCTTGAGACCCCCGAGCGGGACTCCAACGACGGAGGCATTTTATTAAACAGAGCCCACCAGGCTCCTGGGGCACAGTTGATTTCGAGCCCACGAGGCTCCACCGGGCATTTTGTGCATAGAGCCCACAAGGCTCCCACTGGGTTTTTGGCCCCTACTATTCTTTCGAGCCCCAGAAGGAGAGCCAGGAGGCACGCTGGTGCCAGGCTCAGTTCTCCAGCTGCCCAGCACTTAGTAGTTTAGGCCTAATCTTTTGCGCAATCTTCTGTGGCTGCCCGCGCAGCCTGCCCTGACTTTGCTGGACACAGGGCATTTCAGCCCCTGAGAGGCAAGTTGGCCTGGGAACAGTTCCATGTGTTGTGCCCTTGCGTGGGGTACGTGTTTATGCCCTATGTGATCTTTTGCGCAAATGTGATAACCTGCCTAATATGATTTCTGCATGATGTATAATGCTTTATGCCTATACCTCTGAATGTATTTTTAGGCTTAGGAGGTTGTTTTTCCTAGTATAGGTTATGCTAGTGAGTTCATAGTTATCTCCGTGATATTTGCCTAAGGTGTTTAGGATTGCATAGGTGGTACTTACCTTTTGCCAGTGGTTACTGGTTGTGTGCTAAATTTGTTATTTGGTGCTACAGTTATTATATGTGCTAAGTGTTATTCCTACAAAGTGCTATTTCTACCAAGTGCTAGTTCTAAAAGTGCTTATTCCTGACAGTGGCCCACGTGGCCCTGTCCCATGTACATAATCCCCTGTAAATTCTGCCCATGCCTATGGCACATTGTAACGTGTGTGTTTATTATCTAATGTGTTTGGTATAATACAAAGGCTATTTTTATATATAACCTTGTGTGGAGTTTCGTTTGTGGTGGGCCTTGGGATGTTGTCGCCGGTGGGTGCGTGGGCAAATACTCAACCTACATTGCCTCCGGGATAAGCTTTACTGCTCGTGTCACGTTACCTAGAGGGTGAGCAGGGGTTATCTTTGGCGTGTAACTCCCTTGCCCGGACTAGAGTGGTGGTTTCTGCCTTGCTTTGGCGCAAGCCTTAGCCAACCGGAAATCCCATTTCTAACACAGTGTGTAAAGCATTTGTGACCACATACAGTAACCCAGTGACAAGTCTACAAATGGACACTACACAATCAATCAATCAATCATACGCATTTATAGAGCGCGCTACTCACCCGCTAGGGTCTTAAGGCGCTGGGAGTAGGGGGAGGGAGCTGCTACTGCTCAAAGAGCCAGGTCTTGAGTTGCTTCCTGAAGGAGAGAGGGTCCAGGTCAGCCGGAGGTGGGTGGGGAGGGAGTTCCATGTCTTGGCCGCCAGGTAGGAGAAAGATCTTCCTCCGGTGGTGGTTCTGCGAATCCGTGGGACGGTGGCGAGGGCGAGGCTGGCGGATCGGAGCTGGCGGGTGGGTGTGTAGAATGTGAGGCGGTTGTTGAGGTATTTGGGGCCCATGTCATGGAGAGCCTTGTGTGAGTGGGTGAGGAGTCTGAACGTGATCCTCTTGCTGACGGGTAGCCAGTGCAGGTCTCTCAAATGGGCCGAGATGTGGCTGTGACGGGGGATGTCCAGGATGAGTCGTGCAGAAGCGTTCTGTATGCGCTGGAGTCTTCTCTGTAGCTTGGGTGTGGTTCCAGCATAGAGGGCGTTCCTGTAGTCCAGTCGACTGGTGACGAGGGCCTGGGTGACCGTCTTTCTGGTTTCGGTGGGGATCCACCAGAAGATCTTTCGGAGCATGCGCAGGGTGTTGAAACAAGATGACGAGACGGCGTTGACTTGTTTGGTCATTGTGAGGGAGGAGTCCAGGATGAAGCCCAGGTTGCGTGCATGGTCTGTGGGCTTGGGGGCGGTGCCCAGTGCGGGGGGCCACCAGGAGTTCTCCCAGGCAGAGAGGGATGGTCCGGGGATGAGTATTTCCATCTTGTCTGAGTTCAGTTTCAGACGGCTGAGCTTCATCCATTCCGCGACGTCTTTCATTCCTTCCTGGAGGTTGGCTCTGGCGGTGGTGGGGTCATTGGTGAGGGAGAGGATCAGCTGGGTGATGTCAGTGTAGGAGATGATGTTTAGGTTGTGTTGGCGTGCGATGGCTGCGAGGGGGCTCATGTAGACGTTGAAGAGGGTCGGGCTGAGCGAGGAGCCTTGAGGAACTCCGCAGATGATCTTGGTGGCCGCTGAGCGGAAGAGGGGAGACAGACTCTCTGAGTTCTGTCGGAGAGGAAGGAGGTGATCCATTCCAGAGCTTTCCCTTGGATCCCGGCGTGGTAGAGGCGGGTTGTTAGGGTGCGGTGGCAGACTGTGTCGAATGCGGCCGATAGGTCGAGGAGGATGAGGGCAGCAGTTTCCCTGTTGTCGAGCAGGGACCTGATGTCGTCGGTAGCTGCGATGAGGGCGGTCTCGGTGCTGTGGTTTGCTCGGAAACTGGACTGCGAGGGGTCGAGGGAGCCGTTAGTCTCGAGGAAGGCGGATAGTTGTTTGTTGACGGTCTTCTCGATGACTTTGGCAGGAAAAGGGAGGAGCGAGATGGGGCAGAAGTTCTTGAGGTCCGTGGGGTCCGCAGTGGGTTTCTTCAGGAGGGCACTGAGCTCCGCATGTTTCCAGCTCTCCGGGAAGGTGGCGGATGTAAAGGAGCTGTTGATGATGTTCCCGAGTTGGGGTGTAATTGTGGAGTCGGCTTTGTTAAAGATGTGGTGTGGACAGGTGTTGGCTGAAGAGCCGGAGTGGCAAGTGGGTGGTGTCTTCAGTGCTGACCGAGGTCCAGGTGCAGAGGGTGGTGGTGGGGGGCGCTGGTACGGTGGTTGGGTGCGTGGTCTGGGCGTCAAAGCTGTTGTGTATCTCAGCAATCTTGCGGTGGAAGAACGAGGCGAGTGAGTCGCAGAGGTCTTGCAAGGGTGTGATGTCGTTGTTGCTGGCGCTGGGGTTGGAGAGCTCTTTAACGATGCTGAAGAGTTCCTTGCTGTTGTGGGTGTTGTTGTTCAGTCGTTCGCTGAATGATGTCCTTTTGGTGGTGCGGATCAGCTGGTGGTGGTTGCGGACGACGTTCTTGAGGGCTGTCTCTACTACTTGCGGACACCGTTTGGGGCACTGGAAACTTACACGGAAACACCGGGCTGCCACTGTGGACATCGCTGGGGGCATTGAACAATCCTCAGAAATACCGGGCTGCCACCAAGTCATCTCGTAGTCCTCCCGCTGCCGCTCCTGTCACCTGCGGCCGCCGAGAGGAGGACTACGTTTCCCTTGCTGCATCGCGGTCGGAGCCGCCATCGCCCGACCCTGCCCCCGGAGGCTCTACTAAAGCGCGCGTCACCGGCGGAGCGGGTGTCTTTCTCTACTACTTGCGGACACCGTTTGGGGCACTGGAAACTTACACGGAAACACCGGGCTGCCACTGTGGACATCGCTGGGGGCATTGAACAATCCTCAGAAATACCGGGCTGCCACCAAGTCAACTCGTAGTCCTCCCGCCGCCGCTCCTGTCACCTGCGGCCGCCGAGAGGAGGACTACGTTTCCCTTGCTGCATCGCGGCAGGAGCCGCCATCGCCCGACCCCGGCCCCGGAGGCGCTACTAAAGCGCGCGTCACCGGCGGAGCGGGTGTCTTTCTCTACTACTTGCGGACACCGTTTGGGGCACTGGAAACTTACACAGAAACACCGGGCTGCCACTGTGGACATCGCTGGGGCATTGAACAATCCTCAGAAATACCGGGCTGCCACCAAGTCATCTCGTAGTCCTCCCGCCGCCGCTCCTGTCACCTGCGGCCGCCGAGAGGAGGACTACGTTTCCCTTCCTGCATCGCGGCAGGAGCCACCATCGCCCGACCCCGCCCCCGGAGGCGCTACTAAAGCGCACGTCACCCGCATCGCGGGTCGCCGGGCAAAGCCCGGGCAAAGGGCGGGCCCTCTTAGGCCCTCATAGGCCAGAGGAGGCCGGGCTGGGCCTCCCCCTGTCGTGTTTGGACGTTGGATCCTATAAACCGGTATTCAGATTCGCGTCATTCAACACACCGTCCCGTGTACTATTATTGACTTCTTCGTCGCACAATGGTGCGGACACTTAGGAAGGACCGTAAGGTCACCATCGCATCTACTGGGGGGGGTTGCAACTGGCACCATTGACCAATTCTTGACACGGGCGAAAGTGGTTATAGAGAAAGAGATAGCGTTAGTGGAGAAGCGCTTGTCGCTAGACCTTTTAACTGGGAAGCGCTCCTCGCTTGGCAAGATACTCCTAAACCCGCACCAAGCACCACTCCATTAGTCACCCTGAGCCCAGTATCCAGCCACACACAAGGGGAAATTGATAGTACCGAGGTATGTTCTTTATTGAACTCTACCCCCATCAGTTTGACCTCTCGTGCTTCTTATGTCTCGTCACCCGTATCCTCCATCTCACCTCTGCAGCCATCCTTGCCCGCCACCCCTGTACATGTTACAGAGACACATGAGACCACCAACATTAGCACTGTTTACCAGTGCTTTTGCCCTCTGCACCTGTGATCTCTGTGCATGCAAATTTAGAACCACCAGAGAACACTAACATTGGTATTACTAGTACTACCAACCCACTAGGTCAAAGGAAAAGAGGTGTTAGTCCACCAAAGAAGGTGACAGCAAAGAGGCGCAAAAAAGCGCTAAGGGTACCCCGAGAATCTGTGCCACCTGTTACTCCACCTCTATTAGCTAATGACAATCCCCATCTAGCCCTGCAAGGGTGTAGTGAAGCGCGGCTAATGGAAAAAATGGAAAAGCTGGTTAGGTCATTAATGTTACCACTAATTGAAAGGTCGAAAGAGATCAAATCTAAATTAGATCGCATAGAAAAATTAGTCTCTGGTAACACAACCAGACTAGACGCCATTACTACAGTTTTAAAGCACCCAAAGGCCCCACACCCAATTACCATAACACCAACTACAGTCCCAAGTACTACACATGTAACTATGAAACCTAACACCAGCACAGCCTTGGTTACTCGACCCGCGACAACCACGTTGAACAAAAGTACCCCAGAACCCAACTCAAAGGGGCCTTCCAGAAACACAGCCGCAAGGGTAGGTGCCATGCCTAAGAACCAACCTGAGTCCCATGTCCATATAGCAGACAACTTGCCCAAGGCACGAGGAGATATTTATTTATTTATTTATTTGCGGGTTTGTATAGCGCTTGATTCGACTCCCAAAGGAGTATCTCTGCGCTTTTTAGCAGCCACAAATAACAGAAACAGCAAAACGAGAGGCTTAAATGGAAGTCTAAAGTGGAAACAGAAAGGTTTTAAGAAGTTTCCTAAAACGTAGTGGCTCTGAGCATTGTCTGAGAGCTTTGGGAAGACTGTTCCATAAATATGGTCCAGCCACAGACAGTGCCTTGCCACCGTATCTGATATGAACAACAAACATACCTACCAACGAGCCCCCTGTGTAAATCTCCCACCGGAAGCAATACCTTACACAATCATCATGGTGGGAGTACGTGGGATCGGACCCGACAAGCGGGAAACACATAGGGACTTGAAGCACAAAGTCATCTACTGGCTCAACAGTAATAGAATACTCCCTCCCTTCTCTAATACATAGATACTTAATGTTAGGAGGGTAAACTGGGTAGGGAATACCACCAAGGACCTGGAAGGGGACTGTGTCATTGTGAGCTTTAAAGATCCCTGGGTGGTTGATTTTATCCGCAGGGAACCAAGGTTCGGCAGAGAGGGGGACATCCAAACACTAGACTTACACTATTTTTACCATGGTATAAGACACGGCCCACCTTTCCACCCGCACCATGCTTATAGAAGGGAGCCACATGCAGCAAACATTCTTAACAGGGCTATGTTTCACCTACCCTTATCAAATCGATTTGAGCCCTTCTCAAATTTAGATGGAGTAGAATGACTGTTACGTATTGTTGATTCTCCTGTAACTAGCAAATCTGATAAGATGTCCTCGTGGGGTACCAATTATGGAATGATTGTGGAAATTTTAAACGATGGGCAGGAGGAGGGCGGTGAGGAAGGTCATGAAGAAGTGCAGGTTGTGGACATCCTTCATAAGCAGTTTGTTGAGGGAAGAACAGTCAACACAAGACCTATTATAAATGATTTAGCCCAGGTTGAGGACCCTCTTGTAAACTCAGAGAAAGCCGGATACCCAAGCGACCCAGAAAGAACCTTAAGTACGGAGATGCACGTCCCATTAAACCATAATAACATGCCCACTATTGATATTACACACATAGGCAGCCACAGGTTATCACTACCCCATCAACCACTTTACGTAACTGGAGTAGGATTGAACTTTATTACCTGGAATATAGCAGGCATTAATAGCAAATTTGACACTCCTTTTTGGGATGATTTTATCTCCCAAGGGCATGACATAATATGTCTCCAAGAGACATGGTATAGAGATCAAATCACTGTTGAAGGTTATACATCCTTTTATATCAACGCCGAGGAATCGGTTGCTGGCAGGGCAAAGGGCGGCTTACTGACCCTGATCTCTACTGGGCTAACAGAATTCAAACTAGGTAAACATATAGAAGTCGGCCCTCATGCTTTAATATTTTTGTCTTGAACATCAGCAAACTAATGATTTGATGATTGTCAATTTCTATAATAAAAATTTTAACGCAAATAGAGATTTTGTGGTACAGGAAATAGAAACAGCATTAGACAATCTTCTCACCAACTATAGAGGCTGTACTGTTATTCTCTGGGCTGGGGATTTTAACCTGCAAGCTTGTGCTGATGCCCTAAAAGGGATTTACGGCACCACTTATGATCCTGAGGATAGAAGTACACAACTTCAAAATCACTTTTCACATGACAAATACGGGTTGGCTTTGAATAGTTTGGCCGTCAAATTAGACCTTGAAATTTTAGATTGCTCCAAAAAAAGGGGAGATATCAGATGTCCAACTTTTAAGGGCAGGAACTTTAACTCCAACATAGATCATATTTTACTATCGAGTGGTACTGCGTACCGTGATGTATGGATAGAGGAGCAAGTTGTGAGTGATCACAACAGTATCTCACTAATTTTACTCGGCTGGGGCCCTAAAGCCCAAACATATAGCAAGCCGACACAAGAAATTACAGCCTCTAGACCCAATGGCCCTAGAATTAAATGGGCTAAAATCAATCCCTATAAACTATTAGCGGAAATAAAAGATAAATGTGGAGAGGATATAAACTATTGCCTCAAAGATGTGTATAACCCGGCAACTATGCTACCTATGATCATTAAGATCCATGCTACCGTAGAGGGCCTACTGACTGGCAAGAATCGTAAACATAGAGCCAATCAATCGGGCTGGTTTGATAAAGACTGTATCGAGGCTCTATCCTCATTAAAACTCGTGATGTGAATCAAACCAAGAGACATTGAACAAATTAGGGAAAAGCGGCATGTCTATAAAACCAGGCTAGCAATAAGGAAAAAACAATTACAAGAAGAGGCATGGGAAAATTTAGATGTGGCGGCAACCTTAAAAAACAGTAAGTTACTATGGAGACAATTAATTGCCCTTTTCTAAAAAATGACACTATACCAGCAGTAACCTCAAATGTCAGCTCTGCAGATTGGATAGAACACTACTCCAAGGTTTTTAATTCAGATGATCTGATTTTACATAGTCAAGGCCAATGGCCAATCATCGCGTTGTCTATTACCCTGAACGAGGTCATGGCAGGAATTGAGAAGAGTAGTGGTGGCAAGGCCCCTGGTCCGGTTGGTGTGCCCATAGACCTATATGAACATGAAAAACAGCTATGGGCACCCATCCTCACACGTTTTTTCAACGCTGCCATCGAATTTGAACTTCCTCAGACATGGGGTCAATCAATTATTGTACCACTTTTCAAAAAGGGTTCAAGGGCTGAGGCATGCAACTACCGACCTATCTCCCTCCTTGACTCTTCCATTAAAATACTAAGCAGGGTCCTCCTGGCCAGACTGGAAACTTGGGCAGAAGAGGAATCCATTTTATCACCAGTACAGTATGGATTCAGGAGGGGGATTGGTACGATGGAGCAATGCGTCAATCTCGACCTCATTATCAACAAATATACAACAGTTAAGGAAGGAAACCTTTTTTTATGTTTTGCCGACCTCAGTTCTGCTTTTGATTTGGTCGAACACTCACTCTTATGGCCTGTTTTAATAGATATGGGAGCACCTAAAGAAATTATATATTTTCTCGCTAGATTATATGAAATACTAACATGCAAGGTACGTTTTGGGACGGCGGGTGAATGCACCCCCTATTTTAACGTTAACAGAGGGATAAGGCAAGGATGCGTTTTAGCACCACTTCTGTTTTCATTGTTTATCAATGAGATAGACACAATACTTAGAACCACTACAGTGGATGCACCCTGTATCGACGGTAAGCCCATTCCAATTCTGCTTTATGCAGACGACGCGGTACTTCTATAGCGTACTCAAAATGGTCTGCAATACCTCATTGACAACTTTTCTGCTTTTATAGCCACCCGGAAACTGGTAATTAATAAGGGCAAAACGTTTACAATGGTATGTGGGAAAAAGATCAAGCAAAACAGGACCTTCTTTTTATACAATATCAGGCTAGAACCCAGCAAAAAATTCTGTTACCTAGGGATAACTTTTTCTGGGGACGGGGGCTGGGCTGGCGAACAGGAGTCTGTACATCTAAAACTGATGAGGAACATCAACAGTATCTTTAGATTCGCAACTAAGCTGGGGAACCGTAGAATAAAAGAAATGATCCATATTTACATTGTGAGGTGTCTGTCATCCGCACTGTATGGGGCCGGCGTTTGGGGACATAATACTAATAGTTGTAAGTTGCTTCAACATCAGGAAAATCTTTTCCTAAATCGCTTACTATGTACCCCGGCATCCGCTTCCATAGAGATTTCACACAGGGAAGTAGGTTTAGCCTACATTGGAGACCTGGCTGCATTACGTCCCCTTTCCCTATGGAGATCCATCTGGTCTAAAGCTGAAACAGTATTTACACAAACTGTAATTAAGGATTGTTTAAAATTAGAACATCACATGCGCATTCCCTGGTTTAGGCATATCCGGTTTTGGTTCAAGCAAGTCTTTGACCACGATCCATTCTTGAATCCAGAACTGGGTGTCCAGGTTTCCAAAAAAGAGCTCAAAGATCTGTTCCTGGAAAATTTAAAGAAGGTTAGGACTACCAGATATGCAAACCAATATACATACGCCTTCTATAATGAACACAATATTACAGAAGGTCTCCAACAATATTTAATAACCGTCACCAGAAGTTCTCACCGCTTTGTATTGACCCGGATGAGACTAGGCATCGTGCATCATCTAGTGTCCTTCCCTCAGATCGGAAGGAATAGCACTTTGCCCAGCCCATGTGACGGGATATCTAAACAGAGTTGTTGCCACTTTATGCTTTTCTCTAAATTTTATATTCCTTATAGGATAATGTACTTAAAGCCTTTGTTTTTAAAACTTAACATAAGAGCTACTAAAGAGGCTTTGCAGCTAACGTTCGACCTGAATAGCACGGATGTATGTTTTTACGTAGCCACTTACATTTTAAAATGTGTTTCCAGCAGAAAATGAATCATTCTATGATCTAGCCTATAATGACCCCAGCAATTTTAATAATTGGTATACTGTTGTTTATACTGGTTTGTATTATACATTAATTGACTTTTTATCTAGATGTAATTACTATACACTACTAATTTTAACATGTTTTTAATTTGTAAATATACTTTTAAATGTATTATGAGCTATTCTAACTTTATCTGATAAAACGTTGGGATTATGCACTTTGTCACTTTATTCAAAAGAAACAATGTAATAATGCATTTAATTGTCTGCAAAGTATCTTGGGTGAAATACCGTAACTCTGTCCCCTAAAATTGATTTTATTTAGTTAATTTTGAGGAAATTTAGTACATGTCCTTGTCCTCGTATGATAATGGATCCTTTTAAAAATATAAAATAAGGTTTATGATGTATTATTTGTATTTCCTCTGTATGCTATATGGTTATATTTTATATTCCGAATAAAGCATTTGAAATTTGAATTTGAGGGCTGTCATGTTTTCCGTTGATTGGTCGTGGCGCCAGGCTTTCTCGAGGGTACGGCAGGATTTCTTGGAGTTTTTGAGGTCGTTGGTGAACCACGAGGCTTTCTTGCTGCCGGGTCTGCTGGGAGGATTCTTCAGTGGTGCAAGGGCATTGGCGCAGTTGGTGAGCCACTGTGTGAGGTTGCGGGCTGCTTCGTTGGAGTCCGTCGTGTTGGTGGGAGGGTTCTGGCTCAGGGAGGTGGTGAGCTGGTCGGTGGTGTTCTTGCTCCAGCATCTCCGGGGAACCTGTTGCGGGTGGTGGTGGGTCGTGGTTCTCTTGAAGTTGAAGTGGACGCAGCTGTGATCTGTCCAGTGTAGTCCGGTGGAGAGGCTGAAGGAGATGTGGTTGCTGGAGGAGAAGACTGGGTCAAGCGTGTGCCCGGCGTAGTGGGTGGGGGTGTTCACCAGTTGCTTGAGTCCGAGGTTGGCGAGGTTGTCCAGCAGGGTGGTGGTGTTGTTGTCATTGTTTTCCAGGTGGAAGCTGAGGTCTCCCAGGAGGATTTAGTCTGAGTAGGTGAGGGCGTGTGGCCTGATGAAGTCTGCAATGGCTTCGCTGAATTGTGTGCGTGGTCCCGGGGGTCTGTAGATGAGAGTGCCTCTGAGGGTGGTCTTGGGGTCAGTGTGTATCTGTAAGTGAAGGTGCCCGGCGGTGGTGAGGGTGTCGTCGGATTTGGTCGTGATGCGGATTGTGTTTCTGTGGACGATGGCGATGCCTCCTCCGGTTTGGTTGATGCGGTCCCTCCGGGTGATCTTGTAGCCACCCGGGATGGCTATGGCGATGTCGGGGGCTGAGGAGGCGTTTATCCACGTTTCTGTGAGGAAGGCGACGTCCGGCGTTGTTGTGTCGAGGAGGTTCCAAAGTTCGACGGCGTGCCTGTGGACGGAGCGGGTGTTGAGCAGGATGCACTTGAGGTGGTTGTTGCTGGTGCCTGGCCTGGCGGGTGCGGTGCAGGTCCGGAGACAGGTGAATTTGCAGGCTTGGCAGGTGAAGGGTCCGTGGGTGCGTTTCGGGGTGGCTCGGTGGCAGGCGATGTTCCGGCCGGTGTTGAGTGCGTGGAGGGTGGTGGTGTCGTAAATCAGTCGGGCGGGCTGGGAGCGTTGAGGGCCAGGGTTCCTGGCACTGGGTGCGGTCCAGGCGCGGACGGGCGTAGACGGGCTTGCCTTCGGCACGCAATCGGCACGCCCGCTGCGCGTGACCGCTGCGTGCTCATGTGGTCTCCGCCATAATGGCGAGGAGGGAGGGAGGAGCAGCTGGGATGCGGGATGGCGAATGGGGAGGGGAGACGGTACAAAAGAGAAAAAGGGGGGCGGGCCACAGGGGAGCAGCGGCGGGGGGGAGCGAAGAGCGGGAAAACGGTCCCGAAGCAGGCGGCAGGTGACAAAACACAATCGGGAAACCAGTGGCACAGAACAAGCACAATAACAGAGGCACAGGATCACAGGGCACAGTAGAAGTAAAAGAGAGTACAGGTACAAGTGAAGCGCAGGATACTTAGCAGCAGGGGCAGAGGCTGACTCACGGCAGCAACGGTGGAAGGCAGGGCACACCCACGGGGAGCCGCACGGTGCGTGGAGCGACCGGCCCTGAACAGGGTCAGCGGTCACATACAGTAACCCAGTGACAACACTACAAATGGACACCACACAAGGTTTATGTAAAAAATAAGTATAATTTATATAGACTTAACACAAGGCCACAAACGACAAAAATCCACAATACTGTTACTTTAAAATGGTAATTTTAGCTTAGTTTAGTTCAGTTCTTAAGATGCAACACTTTGCATCAATGTACCTTACGATGCGTTGCGCTTCCACAACAAGCAAAGTTGCAGCAATGGAAATGCGGCACAGTTCCGGTGCAAAGAAATAAAGAAGTGAAGATCTTCCAGATGCGGCATGCTTCTCCGATGATGCGAGAATTCTCGGTACGATGCGTCAACTGCAGCTGCGACACCCTTGTTCAGCGATGCGACGGCAACAGCTTCAGCTGTGACACTCTTCTCCGACATTTGCGAGAAGCTTCCGCATGATGCGACAACTATAGCGGCGACATCCTTGTTCAGAAATGCGATGGCAGCAGCTCCAACTGCGGCACTGTTCTCCGGGGATGCGAGGCGCTTTCCTCGATGCGGTGCAATACGACAGCTACAGCGGCGACACCCTTGTTCAGAAATGCGATGGCAGCAGCATCGGTGGCGACACGCTTCTTCCTCGTTGCGAGACGCTTCTCTCAATGCGGTGCAATACGACAGCTCCAGCAGCGACACCCTTGTTCAGAAATGCGACGGCAGCAGCAGCGATGACAAAACGCTTCCTCTTTTTTTGCGAGACGCATGTCTCGATGTGGCGCAATACGACAGCTACAGCGCCGACATTCAAGATGCGACGGCAGCAGCAGCGACGGCGACACGCTTCTTCCTCATTGAGTCGTGCTTTCGGCTCCTTGCGACACGCAGTCCCTCAGAAGGCCACAAAACAGAAACAGGCACTTCCAAAGAACTCTGGGGAGCTGGGGGTTGAAGTCTGTTGTCCCTGAGACTTCAGCAGGAGGCAAGCTCTTTTCCAAGCCCTTGGAGATCCTTTACAAGTTGAAAATAAAGCACACAAAGTTCTTTCTCCTTTCTTTGACAGTCAGACAACCACTGCAGGCCAATCCCCCAAGCAGCACTTCAGCTTAGTGATAGTCTCTCCTCAGTTTCTTCAGGTTCCTCTCCTCAGCAAAGGTTTCTTCTAGAAGTCCAAAAATGATCTAATTTCTTGGGATTAGGGTCCCAATATTTATACCCCAAAATCCTTTGTCCTCTGAGGGCAGAGGGGCCTTTGCCCAGTCCAAACCAGTTCTGGAGCACTCTGTTTACATGACTCCTTCTTTCCTTTCACAGTGCAGGGCAGAAACATCAGACGCCCCACTGGAGCTGGAGCCAGCATTGTGGAGGGAAGCACAGCCTTGGAGCACTTTGTTGACAGGATTCATTGTCTCCTTTCACTGTGCAGGGTAGAGACATCAGCCGCACCCCAGGAGGTGGAGCCAGCATCGTGAAAGGCAGGCACAGCCCTATTCAAGGTTCATGTGCAACTCCTCCCACCCATCTAGATGAAGATCTCTCTATTCACCACTGGGCTGAGTCATTCTGTCTCTTTGAATCCCCCAGCCCTGTCATTCAAAAACACCAGACAAGGAATATACAACCTAACAGAGGCAGGCTTGAAAGGTTAGGGAAGAAAATACCTAGAGCCATATGTATCAACCGAATTTTGATTCGCAAACGCTGTGAATCGCAAAAAAGCAACGTTTGCGACTCAAAATTCGGAAAACGGTATGTATGAGGATAATCGCAAGGCAAATTTAAGGAATCGAAAAATTTGCGATTCCTTAACTTTGCGTAAACATTTAAGGAATCGCAAATTGCGATTCCTTAAATGCTTTGCAGCAACCACTGAAGTTTTGCGAATTTTCCTTAAGAAATCGCAAATTACCTCCAACTTCAAGTTGGTGGTAATTTGCGATTTCTTTCACAAATGCACTTTTTGCCATTTGTGAAGGTGCCATATGCGCACACATGTATATTTCAGGGGTGCATCAGGGTGTCCTTATGACACCCTTGAAATTATTCTCAATTTGCGAATCTCAAATTGCGAATCGCAAATTGAGAATAACTTCCCATTCATTCTTATGGGTCTCCTGGCCCATAGAAATGAATAGGGGGGTCACAGGTCGCAGCACTTAGCACGTCGTGAGGGCAACGGCACAGTCTTACCTGCATTCCCGCCGTGAGGGCAAAGGAACAGACTTACCTGCATCCCAAGCCGTGAGGGCAACGGCAGCAGGTCCACCACACGCCGAACGCACCAGCAGAAGCGGGAACTACATCTCCCAGCTGCCCGGGGACCGGCGCACCAGTGACGCTCCCGACGCGCCTGGAGGCACTTTAAGAACGAGGAGCGCCGAGTGCGCCTGGGGATCTCAGGTTGCAGCACTTTCCACGCCGTGAGGGCAACGGCACAGTCTTACCTGCATCCCAAGCCGTGAGAGCAACGGCAACAGTCCCCTCTGCATCTCACACCGTGAGGGCAATAGCAGTAGTTCTACCACACGCCAGACGCACCAGCAGCAGCGGGAACTACATCTCCCAGCTGCCCCGGGGACCGGCGCACCAGTGACGCTCCTGACGGGCCCGGAGGCGTTTTAAGAACGAGGAGCGCCGAGTGCACCTGGGGGTCACAGGTCGCAGCACTTTCCACGCCGTGAGGGCAACGGCACAGTCTTACCTGCATCCCAAGCCGTGAGAGCAACGGCAACAGTCCCCTCTGCATCTCACACCGTGAGGGCAATAGCAGTAGTTCTACCACACGCCAGACGCACCAGCAGCAGCGGGAACTACATCTCCCAGCTGCCCCGGGGATCGGCGCACCAGTGACGCTCCTGACGGGCCCGGAGGCGTTTTAAGAACGAGGAGCGCCGAGTGCACCTGGGGGTCACAGGTCGCAGCACTTTCCACGCCGTGAGGGCAACGGCACAGTCTTACCTGCATTCCTCCTGTGAGGGCAAAGGCACAGTCTTACCTGCATCCCAAGCCGTGAGGGCAACGGCAACAGTCCTCTCTGCAGCCCACGCCGTGAGGACAATGGCAGTAGTTCCACCACACGCCGGATGCACCAGCAGCAGCGGGAACTACATCTCCCAGCTGCCCCGGGGACCGGCACGCCAGTGATGCTCCCGACGCGCCCGGAGGCGCTTTAAGAATGAGGAACGCCTCCCACCTCGTGGGACGCACGCGGGCGGCGCCGGGAGAAGCCCAGGACAAGGGCGGGACCGTCTGTGGCTCTCAGGGGCCGGAGGAGGCCGGGCTGGGCCCCCCTCTAACATCTGTTCTGAGGAAAGGTACAGTCCCATTTTATTTCACTTGACAAGCAACTATGGGAAAGAAGAGAACTGATGGACAAAAACTTAATGAAGGGGGAGGGGCAACCCTGGACTCATATCTAGTGAAAGTAACTAGCTTGCTTACTGAGGAAATCGAAAGAACTGAAAGGCGGCTTTCTATGGACCCAGGACGCACTGTTACTGCTATGGTTCATGACATTCCAGAGGGTATTAATTCTCAGCCATTAACTCCAACCCAAGGGCTACCACAGGATTTGATAGACTTGGTTGAGCCACCCTGTACATCTATGAGTTGTCATGACCTGTCCCAAAATGTATCTCCCTCAGGTCATATTGAAGATGCCCCATTCTGTATCTCTCCGCCGCCTATGCTGATCACGTGGAGATGTACTACAGCTGGTGGTCTGGTTCCCCTTAGTAAGGCAAAACAACAGAAGGTGGTAAGGCACCCTAAATCAAAGTCTTAATCGACTAAACAATCACTCCCCATTAACCAGCCTTCTTTGGAGGACATATCCAACTTGCTCTGGGTAACATTTAAAGAGAAACTAGATTCAACTCTGGCTCCAATCATGATCAGATTAACCACCATTGAAGAAAGGGTCATAGCTTTGGAGCAAAATAGTGGTCCGAGTCCCCCGTCGAATGTTTCTTCCTTAATATTAGCACCAGCACCTCAGGAGAACGCTGGGCAGCTATCTATGTCGATGGGGCAGGATCCACAGATGCTTTTAACTAAGGGTACAACTTATCTTCCCTCTGTTTTGGATGGATTATCCATCCAGGATATAGCTCCTGAAACTGTGTAGTAAGTTGGTCCAGGCAAGTAGAGGTGTTTTAAGTGATATTTATTAAGATGATAAGTAAGTCCAGATTAAGTACAAGTTTAGTTAAAGTCTAGTCCCACCAGGAGCACCCAGCAGGTAGCTCAGCCCCATCTGAACAGTCATTAGTCTCCCAGCAGCACTGAATATTCTATATTACATCACAGCACTGAAGCATTCTAATGGACATCACCAGATGGCAGGAACATACATAAGGAGACATTACTCATAGATTATAACATATCTCCTTTTCTCTGAACGCGAATAGAACATTTTAAAACATAAGTCTGTAAGAGAAAATTATACATACCCATCAATACCCGCTGACACAACTACTGGCCAGGCAAATGTGTCAGAAAGAACAATAAAGCATGTGAAGTTGAAATAGACATTCTCATACATTTCCTTACATTTCCTTAAATTAATATACTATATTCTCTCTTCCTCTTCCTCATAAAGAGTAAAAAGGAAAGAACAGCTCAACAACCACCCCTCACATATCTAACTAAAAGAAGAGCATGTAAGGAGAAAGACGTCAAGAAGAAAATGGAAAACTGAATGAAAGCATAAGAAAGAACAGATAGTGACTTCTCATACTATTCAATAAACAGTATCAACATAAGAATAAGATAAACATTGAGCAAATAGAAGTTGAAACTCAATATATATAACTTGGAGAAATAAAGGTAGAAAAAGGGATAGAGGACCCAAATCGCTAATAAAATATTGATATGTTGACAGGGATATATCTATATCAACAACAAAATAGAATATTGAAAGTAGTAGAGTCATTGATAAGAAGAAATCCATCTCCACAACCTAAAAGTTGAAAATTGAAAATCAGTGAGTAAATAATAAGAAAATGACCTCACCAAAATCAAAATCGAATATACATTGAAACTGGAGATAAACTGTGCGTCGAGTTATACGTATGTATGTAACTTGACAATTGAGAAAATAGATATACAGCATATATGTATATATTTCGAAAATTTAAAAATCTAGAACAAATGCATATAACTTGAAATTCGAATTGAAATGTACATTCCTAATTAGGAAACATTGTACATATGCACATGCATAGATAATTAAAAAATTTTGAACACCTGCAGGTAAGTTGAATAATAAATTGAAAACATTACAAATGAATGCATGTACTGAGTGCTAAGAAACAGTATTAAAGTGCAGTATTAATATATATTTTCACAAAAAAATACTACACTCTATTTCGATATAAAAAGTGGGTAGACTCGAATTTACTTGAACTAGATATTGTCTTTCTCAAGGAGAAGCTGGTGTAAAATACCCACTAGATGGCAGCATTAGTCTTGTTTGAATATGTGGATCACGGTGTTTACAGTACCTTGTCTCGATGAAATTAGAAGAAAACATTTTGAAGACTTGTGGAATGCAGAGTTTCAAAGAACAGATAATTTGCCAGTCGCTGTAATTAATTTGAAGAAATGAAGTAGGCAAATATGCAAAAGCGTGCCTATTGCTGTAGGATAAATTATATATATATCTCCTTTTCTCTGAAAGCGAATATAAATTAGAAATTAGAACTCCTGCAGGTAAGTTGAATATTAAATTGAAACCGTTTTTATAACACAGGTTTTCATTTCCATCTGTTTTCCCTTAATTTCGGAAACATGAAGCATCTTATCGCTTTCTTACACACAGGTTCACAGCTTACGTCTTGCTACCGGCACGTTAATGCAGCAAAGCCTCCATGAATAGCATATTATCTTCGAGTTTACGTAGAACCAGACGTCATATGGAGGACAGTCAGGCAAGGTAAGATGTGCGTGTGTGAAAATCGAACCTTCACAAAGGTTTAAACATCGCACACGTTCAACTGTCTCTTGAATGGCTAGTTTTTGCTCCGTGTTAATTAATTTGTTAATTAATTGAAATAGAAATAACAAGGAAGTTTTAAAAGTAATTGCTGCATATTTAGAAATGTTTGAACGCACCTCGCTCTTGCTGTGACCCTCTCCTTATTTTATTAAAGAGTGTAGCGAAGTATTTAAAACGGCGCATTCATCCTCACAGTTGACAAAGTCTTTCTTAGAAGGGAAACTTCTATTGCAGTGCAGGTCGTAAATCATCTAATGCCCAATACTAAATAGATGACAGATTGATTAAGCTGTGCTTCAAGTGGACGAGCACGACAGTTAAATGTCTTGGAAGTTTATGTAAAAGGCTCTCTCTTATTTTTCAAGGCTATTCGTTTTTCAAATGTCTCTGTCAGATCCATATCTATCTGCTGCTTTTAGTTAAAATATCTCTTGAGTGCAGTTCGTAAATTAAGTGTTTGGCACTAAACAGATGGTAATTTCATTTATCAGTGCTTCAAACACACACGAGCACATGATGTTTGAGAATTAAAGAGGGCTTATTGAGTGTGACGGTTCCTTTTCCGTGTGGAATGACGCTTGTATAAGGTTGAATAGATAGTTTCCTATATGTCTTTAGGAAGAGATGAGGATGTTTGTAGGGAGAAGTTGTGTAATTTACACGATAGAGTATTTGGTGTTTGAAGTGTAGACATGTTACTTGGAATTTGAAAAACACTTCTGAATAATAGCATGATAGAAACATTGAAGGTGGTTAAAATGTCTATTATTGTTATTTGGAAAGAGAAGTCTGGCATAGAGACGTTGGGGGCGACCGGTGAAATGGTCACTGGTGGGGCTAGGTGCCAGATGCTTCTTTGAATAAGGTAGAAAATTGAATTAAATCACTTGCCTTTTTGTCGCTTGAATCTTGTTTGAAGTATGGAGTTGAAATCCTAGGGAGGTAGCTGTGACGTTGAAAATCCAGTTGAGCACGTAGAGGGTAAGTTCAAATCGTCGCCATCAAAATGTAGTAAGTTGAGACATTACTCATAGATTATAACAAACTGTTGCCCCAAAACCCAATGGCGAGCTTGTAAATCCAGAGAAAGGGGTCCCTCTTGCTACCCGACCAGTTGCCTCCTCAGACATATATAAACCCCTCCAAGAGAAAGGAGTCCTTTCAGTTCATACCAGAGGCCTTCCCATTAGTACTTGTCCTGGCTAACGCCCCTCTTCTGGGACCAGGCCAAGTGTAATCAGCAGCCACATTAATCGATTAAGCATTGCATTGGCTGATCAATACCTTGAAGATATCTGAAAGGGGCAGCCAGCAATTAGCTAGGGAAATTATAATGGCCAGAAGGGTGTCATGGGTGGGACACCATAAGAAAAGATTTGGGGGGGATTGTATAGCCATGAACTTTCTAGTCCTCAAGTGTTAACTGAAGTGTTGGCAAATTGACTCCCTCCCCAACAAAGGGGCTCTGCAATAATACCATTAACTTTAGAATTTTTCTATGATAGGACTTGGTGTTTAAGGAGTACCAGGAGGTCAAGGCCAAATTGTTCGCTCGCATGCCTGCCATATGGGAGGGTGACCCCAACCCTGTTTGATGGAATCGGCCTGAGGAATCGTTTTGGAGCCCTGACCAATATGGAGGAATGCGACTGACTACAGGCTATCACTAGTAACCCATTGAGAAATACATTATTGAGCGCCCGAGCTAACGATTCTCGGGTGCAAGGTAATGTGGGTATCTACCTAGATAACATGCCATCTGCCCGTCCCTTGGCTAGCCTTCTGACCATTAATGGGATCACCCAAGAATCTAATACCCCCTTAGTGGAATGTTTGAATCCCATCACAGATCTAGGAGCTTGTATAAAGAATAGAAACTCGGTAAGCACACCAATCCCAAAACCTACCACTGTAGGGCAAATTCTAGAGAGGGAGAGTGACATTTTAGCAAGTATAGAGAGGCCTTTAAATATAAGTACAACTTTGCAAACTAAAGAAAACTTGTCCCTGCTCTCATGGAATATTGCAGGAATTGGAAACAAATTACTGTCCCCGGAATGGTGTACATTCATAGACCAGCATGACATTTGCCTTTTTCAGGAGTCTTGGTCAGTGGTCCCCGTCTTTCGTGTAGGATTTCTTAATTTTTATATCCCCGCAACAAAAAAAACAAAAGGCCGTCCTGCAGGTGGCTTGATAATTTGGGTCCGTCAGAGCTTACGTTGCAAAGTTCAGCAAATCGGGTCCCCAGAAAATGATATTTTGACGGTCAGGCTTGAATGGAGCCATGATCGCTGGGTGGCTATTTTTAACGTCTGTGCTAGGGGAATAATTGGGGGGCATACCTCTGAGGTAATAGTCGCTCTTGACTCCCAGCTAGAGGCTCTTCCAGACCACATTGTCCTAATCGTGGGCGGGGATTTTAACACTACTTATGAACCACTTGGCCAAGAAGACCAGGATCTATCTGCAGACCAGGATTACAGATGGGGAATCCCTATACTTGAAGTTCCAGCTATAAAAAGATGGTCAGCTGCCGCAATTCAATTAAAAGCTATGTGCCTAGAAAGAGGCCTTAGAGCAGCAAATGTGCGAACCCCTTCAGATCAGCAGGGAGAAAACACATTTGATAATGGACGTAACAGCAGCCGCATAGATTACTTGTTGGTGGACATAAGATTATGGCATAGCCTAGTGGACATGGTTATTAAACCCCGACTGGAAAGTGACCATAACCCCCTTTGTTCTACATTTCTAACTCTAAAGGGGGATAGAGATGAGCCACCGAGGGGAGGAATTTCAAAATTTGACATTGTTGCCTCAAACAATATGCGCCATGTTTAATGGAATAAATTTATTGAAAACCCAGTAAAATTGGATGCGCTTAATGCGGAAGTCGTGAGCGAACTGTCCCAATTAAATACCCAAACCAGTGGCTCGGATTTTCCCCAAATCATGTTAGAGGCACACAACCAACTCTTCTCTAGGCTAAAATCCTTCTATCTAAAAGAATCAAAAACGGATAATAGAGGTACAAACACCCATACGGCTAGGTGCTATAACGAAACCTGTAAATTAGCCCGCCATAAACTGAGTGCGGAACTAAGGTCTAAGAACGCCGCTAGAGTGAGGGAGGCAAGGGACTCCTATAGATACATCCAGAGGGTTGCAAAAAGAGAGTGGGACCAAGATAGGTGGCGGGATCTGAAACATGCTTGTGAAGCTAAAGATTCCAAGCAATTTTGGAATATTGTTAAATGGGACAGGGGAGGACTGGCAGAACCTCCTCAAAATAATGTTGCCCAGTCCCAGTGGTTAGAATTTTTTAAGCCTCAGTATTCCTGTAGCCCGATAGAGGAGGATTACCTCTTACCCCCTTCTATCTTTTATCAAAGACAGCGTTTTACTACTAAAGATGTTAGTTTAGCACTAGATTATGTGTCAAGGGGCAGAGCCCCAGGCATGGATGGTATCCCTGCCGATGTTTTTTAAGCGATAGACCGACCTGGTGCCAGTATTTTGCTTTGTTAGCTAATTCAGTGGCTAAGGGAGTTCCCATTCCATTCTTGTGGAAGGGAGCAGAAATAATCCCTGTTTTTAAAAAGGGAGACAAATCCCTCCCCAGCAACTACAGGCCCATCAGCCTAATAGATTCAGCACAAAAACGTATGGGTCGTTTAGTTCAAAATAAAGTACAGTCGAGGGTAGAGGAATATAATATACTATCCCCATTTCAAGCTGGCTTTCGCTCTTGCACTAGTTCCATAGACCAAGTCTTTTGCTTCATTACAATTTATTGGAGGAATGTGGTCTTGTCTAAAGGGACACTTTACGCTCTATTTGTCGACTTGAAATCGGCTTCCGATTTGGTCCCTCGTTGCAAACTCTGGAGAGTCCTTGCTGAATTGGGGATGGCCCCTGAGTTATTGACCCTCCTCGTCCGCTTACATGAGAGCAATTTTGCTAGGATCAAATGGGGGACACAGGGTGATGTCACTGATTCATTCCCTGTCGAACGTGGTGTTCGGCAGCGTTGTGTTTTGGCCCCCACCCTGTTTTCTTTATACATCAATGGAATAGTGGACCATCTTTCCAGATCCCCTACGGATGCCCCTGTTATAGCTGGGGTTCTTGTACCAGTCCTCATGTTTGCGGACGACACCTTGATCGTCTCCAGGACCCCGAGTGGCCTGCAGAAGGCGGTCAACGCCTTTGGGGAATTTTGCCATCTACGTGGGCATGAGATCAATACCACAAAAACTAAGTTTATTTCCCTGAACCAGCATAAACACTTCAAAGGTAGAATCCTCCTGAAAGACACTCCCTTAGAGCAGGTGGATGCTTTCACCTACCTAGGTATTTTGCTCCAGAGTAGCATGGGATGGAAAAGCCACACTGATATGGCCATCTTAGAATTCCACCAGCTTGTAGGTATTTTATCCTCAAACATAAATCCTCTCTCACAAAACCAATTATTCCAGCCTTGTATATATATAACATCAAAGTGATAAGCTCTGCCCTCTATGGAGCAGCGTTATGGGGATTTAATAACTTGAGTCACCTTGCAAAAGTTGAGAATAAATTCCTACGTAGTCTAGTTGGTGTTCCCCAAAGCACACCTATGGTTCCGCTTTTATTAGATCTAGGCAGAAAAAATGTGGAAGAAATAGCCAGGTTACACCCACTTTTGTACTGGAGGCAAATATGGACCACCCCTGAACTTACACTACGTCCAGGGTTTGAAGGATGTGATTTTGGCAGATCGCTTTCATAAAATCCAGTGGCTAAAAGAGTTTAGGTATCTTTTGATAAAGCTGGATCTAAGGCTACTATGGGATGAACCGGATACAGCAACCTTCCCTACAAAAAAACAATTGAAAGAAAAATACTGGTAAATGGTCCTGATATCATCCTATCGGTCCGTTATGAATACTAACTTGACAGGCCATTTTTTAGAACATAAATTTTGGCCGTCCTGTGAAGCATACTGGGACATAATTGAGAGCCCCCCAGTTCGAAAATTGTATTTTCAATTTAGCGTCGGTACCTTACCAATTAAAGTTTTTACTCATAAATGGGCGCCCTCTCTAGATGAAAAATTTCATAATTGTTTAGACATGGTAGAGTCTATAGCCCATTTATTTTTTGTATGCCCCTTATATGTTGCCCCACATCGCAATTGATTGAGACCTATTTGCTCTTCCCTGGGCACTTTGAGGCATATAGTGTCAGGGCCCGCCTCGCAGGATCCGGCTGATGAATCAATGGCTCCACCTCCAGATGTTACCAACACCCCGAATATACACACAGGGAGTTCGAACCATCAGGCGAGGGATAAATGGAGAAGAAAAAAGACCGGGGAAGGGAAAGGGTCAGCAGGGACAAGGGATCTGAAATGACAAAGCACAGAACATATATAAATACTAAGCAGTATCCGACACTACACTCAATAATTCTCGCTAGAAATTCAATACCTTATCAAGCTGTAATCATTCTTCCAGCAGTAATAAGAAAGTCCTAGTCCAGCCTCCTGTAAATAAGCACACTGGTTTACACCATATCTAGGATTCTGCATACAACATTCACAGACCAAGACCCTTGTATCTACACACCATTTTATGTGGAGGTGAACTTCATAATAACCCTTTTCTATGGACCTCGTGGTTTGATCAGACCTCTGATTGTCCACTTCCCCAGATGAACATAAAACCTAGGTAGAGTTGGAGAGAATAGTCTCTGAAGGCACTCTAATTAATATCTTAAACTTTATAATTCTAGACGGAAAGGAGTTTGATTCCACAACCGGTAAAGGCAGCTTGAAGTTGCGACCACCTCTAAGCTCCTCATATAGTGGGTTCCTTGTATATATCAATAATACGGTAACATGTGGGTGCGACCGCCACTATGCTCCCCCGCTTCTTAGTGTAGAAAAAAAGTAAATGAACAACCAATCTGGCAGCGGGTAGTTACGACCACCACACCACTCCAGATCTAAGATCACCACTAGCACACGGTAACGTGTAGAACCCCACTACGCTCCGCTGCTGGGAAAACTCCTCCCCAAAGCAAAACACCCTTCACGGCAACGCGCAGCGGCTAGCCACAACGTTCCGCGGACAGAACAAATACTAGTCACGTTAGCAAATCCGGCACGCATCAGCCGATGCACATCCTCCGGTTGAACAAAGAGACAAATGAGCAGGATTAAACGCGAGCAACGGCTCCCAGCGTTTACACGATACAGTACCTTTAGAATGTACATTGGCTCCGCAACCACGTCGCTCCAAACCAAGAGCAGCTGCTCCTGAGGCAAACGGCGGTTGGAAACTCCTCAACACAACTGACAACGGACTCAGAATTACGCGCACCTTTCCCCGACCGCCTCCAGCCAATATACTTCCTGTAGCAAAGGCTCATGGAAGTTGTAGTTTTAACAATCTAGGCAGGCGCGGCAAGGTGAAACCTGACATATAGAAGCTCTAAGGATACTAGGATCAGATTAATTTCCACATATCGCTATAGCTGTAGCCAAATTTTTAAGGTGGGTCTGGATCATTCGTACACGCACTTTATTGCCATTTGCTGCTAGCTAGTTACTATGCTCATTGATATTAATGCTGTCTTTATTTTATGAATTAATTTTAACCGTATTATATATGAATTTTAACTAGCCTTTCTTATTCGACAATAACCAAATTAAATGTAATACTGTTTTATTCTGTGTATTGTCTATGTACTATTTATTGTGTATTTTGATAGTGGTTTGTATTGTATGCGCTTTTATGACTCACTGTTGAATAAAGCTTTTTGAAATTGTAAATTGAATAGGAAAGTATTCCTTAATTGCGATTTCGCTATTTGCTAATCGCAATTAGGGAATATTAAGAAATCGCAAAATAATTGCAATTTTTACATACCTCCCTTTTTGCAATTCTCAAATAGCGATTTCTAAAAAAATCGCTATTTGAGATTCGCAAATAAGGGTGTTGATACATATGGCCCCTACTTTCTAAAAGTGGTATTTTCAAACACAGAATGTTAAAACCAACTGCACTAAAAGATGTATTTTATCATTCCGAGTTCAGGCATACTAAATTTGAATTTCTACCTTGTTCTCTGAGTCAGGTAGGATTATAAAAATGTAATAATCTAATTGCCCATTCTGGCCTATGGAGAACAGGTAGCCTTGCAATAGTGAAAAACGAAAATGGCTGTAATTCACTATTAGTATATGCCAATCACACCAGGGCATGTCCCACCTTATACTTACAATGCACCCTGCCCTTGGGCCTGCCATAGGGGTGTCTGATATGAAGAAAAGGGAAGGTTTAGGGACTGGCAAGTGGGTGCACTTGAACCAAAAACAGAGAGAGGTCCCCTAATGAATCCGATCAGGGACAAGGGGTGAATGAATGGGGCCCTTAATAATATATTGGATAGCCTTGAATGCGAAGAACCACCTGATTACTAGTCATGCTTAAAATGCATCCTAAAATCCTTGCTTAGGTTAGATCTGGGTTGCATTTCTAAGGGTGTAACAGTGAATATGTTTTATGTTTTCTATTCCTAAAACACTCTGATCTGATACTCACAATGTAGCATTTTTGTCTGTGGTCACATACTCTGTCAGTTGGTTCTTCAAGATGCAAAAGCTATGTTTTGTATCTAGAAGAAAAATAGAGAGTCCCTAAACACAGAGAGAATAAGTTCTCAGACTAACAGAAAAAAAGATATTCGTGCCAAACTGTTGAATAACCCACTGTGTAGTATTGACAGATCACAAAAAACAAATTGTTTGCTTATTATACCAAGGTTATATTTGTTCATTTTATTAAATACAATACACATCAAAGATAATTTTTTACACAAGAGTAGTTATATACATTGCAAAGATTACAAATTAAAATCACATAATAAATTTCATTACATAAAAAACATTACTTATAAAGGTTACAATATTTGAGAAAGGTAGTTGTTGACGCAACGTTTCAGTATTTTTTTAATAAAAATTCTTACACCTTCTTCAGGACAGTTTCTAAATAGCAGAAAACACAGAGTTACTTATATAGCCAAGTTACATTCTTTTAGCAAACAGTACACAATATTTTTACACAAGTGGTCAGTAGGCAGATTCTAAATTCAGTTTATCTTGTATATCATTTAAATGTCTCAGTGTAATTCGTAATTATCATCTGTAAAACATAAATTGTTTTGTACCGTCTACAAGAGAATATAGATAAAAAATATATAAAAAAGTATATCAGTGGGGGACTCCTAATCACCCCATAGCCTGTCCTAATTGCTATATGAATATTTTGGAGTAATCTATGGTCTGTCTATTCACTCTCTGGGCTTTGACTGTCAAAGTGAAAAGTCACTTATCGTATTGACAATTGTTACTATGTATACAACACTAAGGAATTATCTATACGTTTTAATAGTCAATTCCCTACTGTATTGTCCATATGGTTTACATACCTCAAAAAGTAAACACTTTAGGAGATGCTCTTAGGAAAAGCTTGAAGGGTAGATTTGGTAATGAGCCCTTCGTTGGATGTGTGCTAGGGTCTGCTACTCACATCCGGTGGTTCTGGTCATACTAAAACACAGAGATGTACACCTAATAAAATTCTGTGTTTGAAATGCCATGTCCTCAATATCGGTAAGTTACGAGTAAAATTCTACCTCAGATTGTAGTTATCATTTCTCTATTCATCCAGGGGAGCCACCGATCTTTATAGGTAGATTCAGGATAAAATCTAAAAAGATAATATTAAAACTAAAGTCGTAGCTTCCAAGCTTTTTTTTATAGCTACAACTGTAGATTTGTGACTAACAATCACAGAAGATTACTTACCAATTATAAATCAAACAATGGTTTCTGTCGCCGCAGCCTTTACTGAAATCCTGCTTATATAGACGGCATATGGTACTTTGATTGTACTCTAAAAATATGATTGGTAATTAATATCCAATCTGCAACAAAAGAAAAAAATATTGTGCTTAAAATCTATTCTTAAAAAAACTTCATTATCATTTAATATCTCTAGTTTATCTCCCACGTTTCATTATTGCCCATTCCACGAGTTACTCAATTTATATGGGGTATTAATTGTATTTTTCGCCAATAGCCCCAATTGTAGTGAGCTCTTATCACGCGTTTTACTTTGCACAAATTCCTCAATTCAAAGGCGTACCACTGTTCTACAGACACTGTTTGGGTTAACCGTGTCTATGAATCAAATGTACAGTCTGTGACTACTCGATCGCAAATTACGCCGGTATCGTCATATGTAAACTATTTTATTCCGGTGTGACCAAATCCATCCCAAATGATCCCGTTTTAAATATGAGTAATATTATTTAAGGGGCAAGGACCCAAGTACTAGGTATTAACCTTAACATTTGGTGATAACAAACTAGCTATACATAGCTGTTAGCCACATTTCTGTACCAGATAAGGTTGTTATTACGGGTCATATAGGGGTGACACGCTATGGGGGTTGCCGAGTTTTAATTCCAAATCCCGCAACCAATTTACCGTTGCTCTCTCATTCTCGCCTCCTATTGTACCGCAGTGCACATGCTTACCGTGATTTAAAATGACGGCCTCCCTGCTCCCTCTGGCGTGAAATTGGCATTGTGCCAGGTCCTGTATTTTGAGCGTTTAAATAGAACCCGGTCACAGATTGGGCTAAGTTCCGCTCACATGACCGAAAAAATAACCAATCGGGTGACCGGAAAAATAACCAATCGGGTTAATCTCTAAACACATACCGGAAGAATGACCGGTTAAAGGTTATACTTTCTTTTCTTCAACTACAGGAAACTTTATCAGTTTATGCATTCTCTATCATCGTAATAGGACATTTAAGGTCTAGTATTAATGCAATTGGGCTAAGGCAGTATGGTTAATGGGACCGATTCTAATATACTAGATACTGCCGACAAGACACAAAATACATGTATCGACCAGTATTAATGGTCTATGATAATTCACAAATATTTACTATTTTTCAACCCATACAATCTTAGGAAATAAGAGAGATCATGGGGAGAGCTACATAGTCCTAGTATTTTGCAGGGGGATAGTATCAAGATGTTTATGCTTCAAAAAATCTATCGCTCACTATACGTCTAGATTAATGGTACAGACAGCTCACAGAAAACGGACTACCAATCCTATCCAGAGGTTGTTCCGTATTCAAAGTTAGTACCATAAATGATTATGTCTATAGTTATAGCCATCTCTTATCGCAGCAAAGTCATGTTTAGGGAAATATCACCTAAGTGAAAAGAATAGGGTCAAAATTAAAGGTTACAAAATTAGATGGTTAGACAATTCGTTCCCAGTCCTCTTTGCTATTGAGGCCGTTTCTAACTGTATTAAGGCGTGACATATAATATTGCTCTTGTTTTTTTCTTTCAGTATTAATGTCTCCGCCCCGGCTATTCATTTCAATGACCTCCAGTCCACACCAAGTGACATCATCACTCGTGTGTCCTCCCTCTTTCCAGTGTTTAATAAGGGGAGCACCTTTCTTATGATTTCTAATTGCTGATCTATGTTTGTTCATCCTTACACGAACTTCTCTTGATGTCTCACCTATATATGCAAGATTGCATGGGCATTTGATAAGATAGATTACATTTTTGGTGCGACAATTCATAAAGCTCTTGATTTTAATAGAAACATTATTGTGTAGGATACAGTTACCTTTTAAAATATTGTGACAATTCAGGCAATCACTGCATGCAAATGTACCTGTAGGTAAAGGTGCATTATTGATACATGGTTGGCTATTTAATTTGTGTTCGCTATACGTATGGACCAAAGTGTTTCTTATGGTGCGATTTCTCCTGAAGGAGAACATTGGTTTGGGCAATTTCTCATTCTTATTATTAGTCACTAAATGCCAATTTCTGTTTATTATGTTTTTAATTTTGTTACTAATAGAGTTAAAGTTAGTGACAAAAATCATCTTGTGATCCATTTTCTTGGGCTTTTTTGCAACAAAAAGGCTCTCTCTATTGAAATATTTAGCCCTTTTGTAAGCGTGACGGATCATGCGCTTAGGGTACCCTCTTTCTAAAAAATTTGGGTGTACTTGCCCAGTCAGCATAACAGTCCCAGACTGCACGCAGGCTCTGCAATGGCAGACCATAGACACATTTTACAAGGCTACTTCTGTGGGTGGCACAACCAGTGCTTCAGGCCCACTAGCAGCATTTGGATTTACAAGCCCTGGGCACTCCTCGTGCACTGTACTAGGGTCTGACAAGTAAAACAAATAGTCAATCATGGAATCACCTAATAATACCTTCATTTACAGTAGGGAGCACTTGCACTGTGGCACTGGACAGCAGTGGCACAGTGCCCAAAGCATCCAACACCAGCAAAAACACGAGGCAATAACAAAAATGGAAGGGAGCTCCACGCCAATAGTGCCAGGTCTAACACGTGTCCCCTCCAGCTGAAATGTGGGGAGAACTACCCTAACTCCTGAGAGTTCTGATCACTAAGGTGGAAAAATTTGGACAGACCATCAGCGTTGGTGTGTTCAGTACCAGGGCGCTGTTCCACCATAAAGTCCATACCCTGTGGGGAAATGGACCACCTCAACAGCTTTGGATTCTCATCGCTTATTTGCATCAACCATCTGAGGGGCCCATGGTCTGTCTGAATCCGGAAGTAAGTCCCAAACAGTTATGGTCTCAGCTTCTTCAGTGCCCAGACCACAGCAAATGCTTCATGTTCAATAGCACTCCATCTCTGTTCCCGTGGAAGTAACCTCCTACTGATGAAGGCTACAGGTTTATCTAGGCCCTCCTCATTTATCTGTGACAAAACAGCCCCCACACTATGCTCTGAAGCGTCTGTCTGAACGCTAAACTCTCTAGAGAAGTTTGGTGCCAGGAGCACGGGCACCGTGCACGTGGCAGCTGTCAGGGACACAAAAGCTTTCTGACAGGTGTCAGTCCAAATCAATTTCTTGGGCTGCTTCCTGGAAGTCAGCTCTGTCAAGGGTGCGACAATGTTGCCATGCCCTTTGACAAACCTCCTGTAGTACCCTATGAGTCCTTAAAAGGCTCTCACCTCTGTCTGGGTTTTGGGGTGCTCCCAAGCCAGGATGGTTTCAATCTTGGGCTATAGGGGCGCCCTCTGGCCGCTCTCAACTTGGTGTCCCAAGTACACCACGGAACCCTGCCCGATCTGGCACTTACTCGCCTTGATCGTGAGGCCTGCCTTCCGCAGTGCAAACAACACTTCCCAGAGGTGGCGCAGATGTTCTTCCCAACTGGCGTTGAACACTGCGATGTCATCCAGGTAGGCGGCACTGAACTCATCCAGTCCAACCAACACCTGGTTGACCAACCTCTGAAAGATGGCAGGGGCATTCTTCATCCCAAAGAGTATAACACGGAACTAGAAATGCCCATCTGGTGTGGAGAATGCTGACCTCTCCGTTGCCCCATCAGTCAAGGCGATCTGCCAGTACCCAGACGTTAAGTCAAATGTGCTGAGGTACCATGCAGCCCCTAGCCGATCAATGAGCTCATCAGCTCTGGGGATGGGGTGCCCGTCAGCCTTCGTGACTGAATTGACCCCTTGTTAGTCCACACAGAACAGGAGTTCGGGTGTGGCAACAGGCACAGCAGCATTTGGGACCAAGACCACTGGGCTGGCCCAAGGACTGCTAGAGGACTCAATCACCCCTAACGCAAGCATCTTTGTGACCTCCTCTTTGATGCAAGCCCTCGCCCTGTCAGTTACCCTATAAGACTTGTGCTTCACAGGTAAGCTGTCTCCTGTGTCCACATCATGGACACACCAATCTGTGACACCGGGAACCAGGGAGAACAGATCAGAAAACTGCCCCAGCAACTGGCGGCAGTCATTCTGTTGCTCAGGGGTCAGGGTGGAAGAGAGGTTAACACCATCCACTGACCCATCTTGCTCTGTTGCAGTCAGGAGGTCAGGAAGATGCTCAGTCTCCTCTTCTATTCCACAGCATCTGTTGCTAGGAGCATGCCCACTTCAGACCACTCTAAGTGGGGCTTAAGGCGGTTGACATGCAGGACCCTCAAGGGGTTCCAGGGAGAACGCAAGTCCACCAAGTAGGTAACAGGACTCTTGCGCTCGACAACCTCAAATGGTCCTGGAGCACACAGGGCTCCACTGGGGCCATGACCCACACTTTCTGACCAAGTTGAAGCTCTACCAGAGTGGCATTCTGGTGATGCCATCACTTCATCTCCTCCTGGCTGGCTTCCAGATTCGCCTCAGCGAGTTGCCTGAAACGCCTAGTCTGAGGCCACCATGTGCCTCTATACATCCTGGGGAGGTTTCCTGGGAGATTGCTCCCAGCCTTCTTTGACCAGACTCAGAGGTTCTCTGACTGGGTGTCCATAGAGAAGCTCAAAGGGACTGAACCCTAGAGATTTCTGTGGCATCTCACGGTATGCAAAGAGTAGGCATGGTAAGAGAACGTCCCACTTATGCCTCATGGGTTCCTCAAGACCCATTATCATGCCTTTCAGGGTCCGATTAAACCTTTCAACCAACCCATTTCCTTGGGGGTGGTAAGGAGTGGTAAATGTGTAAGTTACCCCACACTCCTGCCACAGGGACTTCATATACTTAGTGATGAAGTTGGGTCCACGGTCAGACACTACCACGCGAGGGTATCCCACTCATGAGAAAAATTCCCATCAGTGTTCGTCCCACCACGGGGGCTGTCACTGTCCTCAGAGGTATGGCTTCCGGGTACCGGGTGGCATGGTCCACCAAGACCAGGATGAACCTGTTGCCTATGGCTGTCTTGGGGTCCAGTAGCCCCACGATGTCAATCCCCACCCGTTCAAAAGGGGTACTGACCACAGGGAATGGCTGGAGAGGAGCCTTGACCTTCCTCTCACTCTTTCTACTTGCCTGGCAAGTCTGACATGTCCTACAATGAGTGTCTGAACTCTTGCCCATTTGGGGCCAATGAAAGTGGGTGACAAGCCTCTCAAAGGTCTTGTCCTGCCCCAAATGTCCTGCCAATTGCACATTATCAGCCAGCCCCAGTAGGAAGGTTCTGAACCTCAGGGGTACCACCAGCACACGGGCTAACCCAGGCTCAGCAACCTTAGGCTCACTATACAGGAGACCATTCTCCCAGTAGATCCAATGTGATCCAGACTGATCACCTGCTGCCTGGCTTACAGCCTGTTGCCACAAGCCCTCAAGAGAAGGTCATTCTCTCTGCTCTCGGCAGAATTCTTACCTGGAGGGGCCTCCTTCCTGCTGCCAATGGGTCAGCTCAGGCACATCCCCCAGTTCAGCTACCTGTTCCCCGGTAGGCTCCAGGGCATCCCCCTCAGGGTCTACCTCCTCCTGGGCTGTGGCAACTTCGGGGGCCAGTTTCCCGTGCCCCCTGCCTCTTCTCTCTAAGGCAGGTTCCTGGACCTCCCTCTCAGGCTCCAGGTCCTCTTGAGCACCCCTACTGGCTGCCATTGACTGGGTGGTCATGCACGCCCCCAGTCACGCAGACCCACCATCTTCAAGTGAGTACTCTTCTCCACATTTTCCCAAGATGAGCTCTCTAAATCGTTCCCCAACAAACAGTCAACAGGCATGGCGGGCCTCACAGCTACCTGAAGAATACCAGAGACCCCCCCACTCAAAGGGAACCTGAGCCATTGGGCAATGGCTCTCTGTGTTGTCGGCGGCAACAACTTGGCAAAATGCATGAGGGACTATCTGCTCTTGAGACACCGGGTGACACCTGACAGCTGTCACACTGGCGCCTGTATATCCAATAGCCTCCACCCTTTGGCCATTGATGGTCACCCACTGCCCATATTTCTTAGTGTTCCTGGGCAGCTGAGTGGCTGGGACCACCTCACAGTCTCCTAAAGAGACAAGGGTCATCTGTGTGGGACCCCACCCACCTTGGACATCAGTCTCCTCCACCAAGGCTACACTTGCAATCTGCCAGGGCGGAGGACCAGTGGGTTCTGCTTTTCCAAATAGGCGGCACCTGAGATCACTCACCTTGTGACCCAGGTCCCCACATTTGTAACATTTAAGCGGCCCCTGTGGAACAGGTCTACCTGTCAGGACCCCTTGCTTTCTCTCAGGGGGAGGCTGGGAACCTTTCCCTTGGTTCCCTTGGGGACTACTTTGGGGCCCTTTATGGAACTCCTTTTGTTTACCCTTGTCCCCCCCACTCTTCTGCTGGGGACCCTGCCCACCTTTGGCTGAGTCTTCCATGTGACCCTTGTGGACCTGGGTGCTCACCAGCAGTCCGCCTCCTCAGCACGTGTCCTAGGGTTAGTAAGCTTGCAATCAATCAGGTGCTGGGGCAGCTCAGGAAAACAAATACTGGACAAGTGTGCACACGCAATGAAATCAAGAAGCCCCTGAAAATCATTAACTTCGCTACCCTTCACCCAACCATCCAATGCTCTGAAAAAGAAAGTGACATATTCAACTCAGGTACTGTTCTCTATCTTCTTACAAGACCTGAACCTCTGCCTATAGAGTTCAGGGTTCAAACCATACCTAGACATTAAGGCATCCTTCACGTGGCTGTATCAATTGTGGACTTCAGAAGGCAAGTCTATCAGTGTATCCCGCCCCTCACTAAGGAACCTTCCCCACAACCCCACTCCCCAATCTCTCTCAGGAACCCGTTGGGAAGACATGGATACTTCATAGGCTTGAACCACTGCCCAATATCATCATTTTTATAAAACTCTTTCACCACATCTTTGTGAATATATACTCTAGCTTGCACAGGCACTGACGGTATGCTGCCACCAGAGGGAGTACTCCCTAAACTCTTAGTTTTAAATTTCAACTCCCTCAAAACCTTTTCATGCTCTAACTGTAATCTTTTTTCCTCTATGTCTAATCTCCTATTTTCTAAGTCCAGTTGCCTATTCACCTTGAACTTGGTCATCTTCATTTCGTGCTTTCTGCATTTTCCTCTGTCCTCCAACTCCTCTGGAGACAGACTCTTGCCAGAAGCACTTCTTCCTGTGGGGGGAGGTGTTTTCCTTCCTCCTGGGCCCAATGGCCCTTCCAGCTGCACATCTGCATGGTCATCCCCTTCCTCAATCTCAGGGTTTTTTCTTGCTTCTACCCAGGCCCTCAGCGCCTTGTAGAACTCTTCTTTCCTTTTGAATCCAGCAGTGGAAACCTTGAATTTCTTGCAGAAGTACTTAAGCTGCCTTACTTTGTAGCTTTCCAATTTCTCTTTTTCCCAATCACAATCAATAGAGACCATGGATTCGGTATCCCCCAAGACAACTAAATCTGGCATCTTTCAAAAATAGAAAATCCAAAAAGGAAGCTACCAAAAAGTATGGGCCCGATTCACAGAATGAACTTAAGACTCAATCCTAAACTTACTACTATTTTGGTATTCACAGAATGCACTTACTACTTTTGGCATTAACAGAATGAACTTACTACTTTTGGTATTCACAGAAGTTAGGATGGTGTCTTAAGTTTGTCTTAAGACAAACTTAAGACAGCCTTAAGACAAACTTAAGACAGACTTAAGACAGACTTAAGACAGACTTAAGACATACTTAAGACAAAATCAACTTAAGTCTGCCTTAAGTCTGTCTTAAGTTTGTCTTAAGGCTGTCTTAAGTTTGTCTTAAGACAAACTTAAGACACAATCCTAACTTCTGTGAATACCAAAAGTAGTAAGTTCATTCTGTGAATACCAACAGTAGTAAGTGCATTCTGTGAATGCCAAAAGTAGTAAGTGCATTCTGTGAATACCACAATAGTAGTAAGTTTAGGATTGAGTCTTAAATTCATTCTGTGAATTGGGCCCTATGTGGTTGCGTTATGGTCTGCACTCACTAAGTAGTGTTCACCGATCACTGTACATGAGTCATAAATGCAAGTCTAGAATCCTCACCGCTGACCACCAATGTTAGATTTGGGGGTCTCTAGTTGGCACAGGTAGGTACTGGTGACAAATAGGGACCCTTACCTCTAGTCAGGGTAAGGGGGTACACTCCTAAAATAACCCATGCTCACCCCTTGGTAGCTTGGCATGAGCAGACAGGCTTATCTCAGAGGCAGTGTGCAAAGCATTTGTGACCACATACAGTAATCTAGTGACAATAAAAAATAAGTATACTTTATTGAGACTTAACACAAGATCACAAACGACAAAAATCCACAATACTGTTACTTTAAATTGGTAGTTTTAGCTTAGTTCAGTTCAGTTCTTAAGATGCAACACTTTGCGTCAATGTACCTTACGATGCATTGCGATTTCACAACAAGCAATGTTGCAGCGATGGAAATGCGGCAAAGTTCAGGTGCAAAGAAATAAAGAAGTGAAGATCTTCCAGATGTGGCACGCTTCTCTGATGATGTGAGAAGTCATTGTTTGATGCGTAAACTGCATCGGCGACACCCTTGTTCAGCGATGCGACAGCAACAGCTTCAGCTGCGACACTCTTCTCCGACGTTTTCGAGAAGCTTCCGCAAGATGCGACAACTACAGCGGCGACATCCTTGTTCAGAAATGCAATGGCAGCAGCTCCGACGGCGGCGCGCTTCTCCGGGGATGCGAGGCGCTTTCCTAGATGCGCTGCAATACGACAGCTACAGCTGCGACTCCCTTGTTCAGAAATGTGACGGCAGCGACGGCGACACGCTTCTTCCTCGTTGCGAGACACTTCTCTCGATGCGGTGCAATACGACAGCTCCAGCGGCGACACCCTTGTTCAGAATTGCAACAGCAGCAGCAGCGACGGCGACACGCTTCCTCTTCGTTGCGAGATGCTTCTCTCGATGCGGTGCAATACGACAGCTATAGCGCCGACATTCAAGATGCAACGGCAGCAGCAGCGACGGCGACCCGCTTCTTCCTCATTGATTTGCGCTTCCAGCTCCTTGAGACACGCAGTCCCTCAGAAGGTCCCAAAACAGCAGTATTAGAAGACAATGGTCCAAGGGCTATTATTTTGCAACATCGCAGTTAGTCAACAATTCATAATTCAATCAGTAGAGTATTATAATCTACTCAACATCAATAAGTTGAACAGTCTCACAACGCAACAGCCAAAGAACGATAAACAGTTGTGATTTATTCATTTTCTACCACTATTAGGTGATATAAATAGCTTTTGCAATACATGTAGGTCATATTGGTTGCCCCCAAGGGGAGCGTGCAAAATAGGAAGAAGTGGTAGTGCTTAGTGATAGAGAAAGGAAAGAAAGAATAGCAAGGAATTGCAAAGATCGTGACATAAAAACACAGTTTTTTTGTTATACACAAGGATCAAGAATCATCCCTATACTGAAACCTGGCCATAAATCAATTCATCCATAATTTTAAATCATTACGAAACCTATATGTCTGATGACTATAATGCACAAGAGAGTAATAATATATAGGTCCAGGTCGACGATCAAAAGAGAGTCGACGTTTCGACTCGACTTCGGGCCTCGTGGTGAGTTAAGCCTGGGCCGTGCGAGTCTTCATCAGGAATAAGGAGGGCAGCCATATATCGTTGGATGACCCTGTGAAACAAAGAAATGGTCTAAGGAAGCTGTTGCTAATAAGGAAACTAAGTAAAATAAAAGAGGCCAGGGGTCAATTGCTAACCCTGACGGTGACGATGATTCTAATGTGATTTTCTTGTGTATTTTCCTTGATCAATTAATGAAAGGTCCTCCTAGAAGACAATACACTCTATTGAGGACCTAGGATTAAAAACTCAACTCATACTGTATGTGGAGGAAGATAAGAGAAATACCTTATTAATTATATGCCTCCAGGAGGAATCACTCCAAGAATATTCCAATGTGTAGTCAATCCCTATAAAGGAATGAACATATTCGAGTAACCAAATTCTCTTTTATTGGTCATCACACTAACAGGAAAAAGGTCATAATTATACCTGTTTTGATCAGTGTTGTGGAATAATAAAATCCTGTTTCTCCTTCCAAAAACCTGATGACAGTGCGCCTCGTACTTCAAAATATCGTATTTAATTTCGCACCGCTATAAAGGGAAGGCAAAGTTCAATATAAGTATGGAAATTATTATAACAAGTCCACACCCTATTAGTCACTTGCCCCAAGCGGATCATAAAGCTTACCTAACTTGTGCGGTGTCAATGTGAGCAGAGGGGCGATTGATTCTGTGTAACCCTTCAGGCTATGAATTCCATAATTAATTAGGACTCCTGCTTTCTAACCTGTGGTTATTCAGTGTAGCCCCACTGATTTCCTAGGCCTAGGCCTATTCACCATTCCTGCAGTGGTACTTATACCACTTCTTTAGTATATGGTTTACGAGGCCCCTAGGGCAGAATTGTAATTGTGCAACTTAACGTATGCTATTTAAGTTACTTGTGCTGTATCTCGAACTCTGACCTCATACAGAGTGCAGAGGGGTTGTGTCAGAAATAAATACATATATATTTTATATATACCTTGTGTGGTTTCCTTTCATTTGATATTCAAGGGGTTAATATTGGTAAAACAATTGGCTTCACATGCTCTCTGAAGTGTTAGCCTAAGACTGCTTTGTCCATGCTACCACTAGGATAGCTGGTCTATAAGGTTGACTTTACAACTATCACCATAAGGGTTGTTTGGACTGGTGCAAGGTGCTCACTAGAATAGTGAACATCATATACCAGGCCAACTTCTCACATTGATGTGCAGCGTTTGGATAAGAGCTTGCTGATTGTTTTTACTATAATATCTTGAGATATCATTTGAAAGATCACATTAAGGTACCTAGAGGTACACATAATTCAAGTCTTAAAATACTTAAGTTCTACTGAACTTAGTTGTTGTAGAGCAAAGGGCCTAGCAGACCCTGACTACAACTTCTAGAGAGGTTTAGTAGGTAAGCCTTAGTGTAGGTAGGTGCGCACACCACATTTCACTAGATCGTGTCTCTGAGAGCAGAACCAAGTGGATCTCTCCCAGTGGAGGTAGAACCTGTAAGGATACCTTCCAGATATGATACCCTAACTTTCCATGATCTAAGGCACTTGTGCACATCTAGAAGGTTAAAACAGGGTTCCAACCCTACCCTCAGACATCTGATTGAGCTCATGGAAAAGTATGTTCCTCAAAAGGCCTCTAGCACAGGCATACCAGTTAATGTAGATGAGGGACAGCCCTCAACAGAGGATACCCCTGATCCTGATCTTATTGATGAAGATGAGGTAGAAGAGGAGGACTCTGAGGAGGATACTGATAGTCAGGTTATAGTGGGAACACTTACCTAGGCTAACCTAAGCCTACATGGGGCTGGAGGGGGCATAGCCCGACACAGACCCTCAAGCAGGCTAAACACTGAGCCCAGGAGGAGGAGATCAATGTCCAGGGAATCTCGCCACTCTGGTGCCTCATTAGGGTCAGATACTGTTAGGAGAATGTCTTCCCCTGAGAGAAAAGAGCATCAGGCCAGAATGAGAGAAGTCAATCTGAGGATTGAGAGGCAAGAACTTGCCATCCCCAAAGAGAGACTTGCTCTTGCAAGAGTGCAGAAATTAAGTGGGGTAGACCCCCCTGGTGGCAGCATTATCCCCAAGGATAAAGATAGGTCCTATGACAATAGAAACCTAAGCAAGATTGTCCTACCCTACAAAGTTGGGGATAACATCCACAAGTGGATTACTGCTTTGGAGAGGGCTTGCAAAGTACAGCAGGTACCCCAAAGTCAGTGGGCAGCAATCCTATGGCTCTCCTTTTCAGAAAAAGGCAGAGACAAGCTCCTCACAGTTAGTGATGAGGATACTAATAACTACACAGCCCTGAAGAGTGCTCTGATTGATGGGTTTGGCTTAACCACTGAGCAATATAGGTTGTTGTTCAGGGATACCCAGAAGACACAGACACAGGACTGGACTGATTTTGTAGATTGTGCTACTAAGGCTCTGGAGGGCTGGTTATTGGGCAGCAAAGTACATGACTATACAGGATTGTATAATTTGATTATGACGGAGCAGATCCTTAATAATTGTCAGAACCAGCTTCTACATCAACACCCGGTGGACTCTGATCTGACCTCTCCCCAAGAATTGGGTAAGAAGGCAGACAAATGGGTCAGAACCAGCGTTAGGCCAAAAAATCAGAGTGGTGACCAAAAGAAAGATAATACCAAGCCTCAAGAGAAAGGTGGGGATAAATCTAAGGACAAATCCACTACAGGGCCCCAAAAATCCTCTGAGGGGGGTGGGTCCCAAAATCCTTCCTCTACCGTTAAGAAACCTTATTGCCATGTATGTAAGCAACCTGGCCATTGGAAAACTGAGAGCAGTTGCCCAAAAGCCAGCAATAAGGAAAATGTTCCTCCAAGCAATACTCCAACACATCCTGGTATTACTAGTAGTAATCCCCCAGGTGGTGGGAGTGCCCCCAATAATTTGGCTGGGTTTACTTGGGGAACTCAGGTGGACTCTGGCCTAACCAGGTCCCCTACCATAGCTACTCTTGTCTGTGAGAATGGCATGGGTTTTGCCAACTTCACTGCTTGTCCCAACACTTTGGGAAAGTACAGACAGGAGCCCCTCATCAATGGTCAGAAAGTTGACGCCTATAGAGACACAGGGGCTAGCATCACTATGGTGACGGAGAGCCTAGTCCCCTCAGGACAACTTTTACCTGGGTTCAGATATCAGGTGGTCAATATTGATAGAGTACAGAAAGATCATCCCACGGCAGTAGCAAATCTCAGCTGGGGAGGTGTCACTGGCCCAAAGAGAGTGGCAGTGTCTACAAACTTGCCTGTATATTGTCTACTGGGAAATTATCTGGAGATCTCAGCTTGGGCTGACGTAGAACAAGAAACCCATTCCAAAATGGTAGGTCTTCCTGGAAAGGTTAGTGGGGCTGTGATGGCCACAGCCCCAGCTCAAGATTTCCTCCCTGAAAAGGTTGGTAGTGCTGTGATGGTCTTAGCCATCAGACTCCTTCACTGAACAGGTTGACCGTGAGGTACTGGGTTTTTCTGAACCGGTACTGAACCGGTAACCCAGCGGTGTCAGGGAACACACCCAAAGACCTCGAGTCCTTTCCTGATTCAGACCACAGAAACTCAGAGTCTTCTAGGTGAAGTCATGGATCGATTTTATTGGCTGCAACCAAGGTAACAAGCGTCCTAGAAGTACAACAACACGGGGTGTATATTCTTAGGAGACTGCTGCAATTCACAAAGTCAGGCTTCTCCTTTTATACAAAATATTGTGCTTTAGGCAAACATTCTTCACATTTTACTATACTATTGAAATGTTTCCATTACAAAGAAAAAACAGAGTCATGATGACAAGGCCATAGTTCAGTTTGTCCAGCCCACGATAAATTACCTGGCAGGGCCCAACATTTTCATCAGATACCGGTGGACCCCCAATAAAACAGGCACCTCCTCATCATAAAGCAAGTGAGAGGAGAAAGAGCAGGGACAGGTGTGAGCAAGATTCGGCAGGATGTGTGTGCGATGAATGGGTTTATGGCCTGTTGTACCTTGATGCTATCTCGTTCGGCCACTGGGAGAGGAACTGACCAAACAGGTTCGGCCTGGGGCAATGGTTCCAACTTGCCCAGGTCAGAGAAGAGTCAATCAAGGTGTACGTGTCCTTTGGAATCGAATTTAGCTGTATTATAAGCCTATGTAAAGGGCAACTCACAAAATGGCTGCCTTACACAAAATGGGAGCCAAGGGTTCAGAACGAAAATGACGATTTCGAGGTGAAATCGTCACTTGAATTTGACAAAAATGCTTGTACATAGTGTACTAGCCATTTTCGGTCTTTTGATATAAAAGTCGTCATGCTACGACGAAGTTTTATTCACGAGTCCAGAATTTTCAGAACTACAACAGGGCTGTGATGATCACAGCCCACACGCAAACCGAGTTCCTTCCTGAAAAGGTTGGTAGGGCTGTGATGGTCGCAGCCCAAACTCAAACAGATTTTTGTGTTGTGAAGCCTGAAACTATGGATCACTCCACACAGACAGAGTGTATTGGGGAGGAAGAAAAGTCTCCCTCCCACCAGACATTAAGTGAGAGTCAGCCTCCTCAGGGAACTGACCCTACCCCTTGTGAAGGAACTGCCCCAGAGGTAGTCAGGCCTAGCCTGGCAGAGCCCCTGATGTCAGTGGACCCTTCCAAAGTAGGACCCAGTCTGGAGCGGGTAACCTAACCCCTCTCTACCCTGCCTCAGTCAGCCCAGGGCTGTAGAGGTGAGGGAGGTCAGGGAGGCCAGTCGACCCCAAAGTGCCTCCTGTCCACAGGAACCCCCCCATCAGCAGATTAGGGCACCAAAGCTAGCAGTCCTAGCCAGGTGAAAATTCCAATAACTCATGAGGGAACTCCCTTACTCTTAGTTAGGAACCTCCCCCAGATGGACTCTGTTGGGCACAGCCAAACATGGGACCTAAGGGCCCCAAACCCGACCTGTCCCTCCAGTAAGCCAACAAAAGGGCCCCAGCCTCCAGCTGTAGGTAGCCAGCACAGTGCAACTCAGTCATGGAAAGAACGGCATACATGGTGGAGAGGGATTGGAAGAAGTTGAGCCCTACATTAGTGGAGCCTCACTTCAGTACTCCATCCCCACACCAGCCTCTTACTGTGCCAAAACACACCACCTATGGTGGAAACCCTCTGATACCCCTAGGGTGAGGGATTGCTTAGTGGACCATGAGACAGGGGATAACCATGCCAGTGCAAGTACCTCCTTAAATGGCCACTCAGGTAATATAGGCTTACCTGGTCAAGGATAGCCTTATCTCCTTTTGTTTGGGGGGATTGTGTAGGGGGATGGATATCTGACTATGGTTACCCCCAACTTTTTGACTAGTGTTTAGCTGGTTTTCGACTTAGTTGGCCTGGAATACTGCTAATCAGGGCCCCAGGCTATCTGCTCTCACTGTAAAATGAACTCCATGTACTTTAGGTACATCTCCAATTGGATATTGGGTCACCTTGTGAGCCCCTGTATAGTGTACCATAGGTACCCAGGGCATAGGTGCATCCAAGGCCTACCAGGGGCTGCAGCATGAATTATGCCACCCCTGAACTGAAACTCTGACACAAAACTCTGGACCTTCGACATTCTACTGCAAATAGAATACTGAAGAATGTCCCTTGTGGTCAAGGAGTGACCACCCTGTGCAAACAGGCACCATCTAGCGAATTGCCAGTTCGCTTTGCCGTCGCTCCCGAAGAATCCCGATGACCCTGCTACACAGGACTGGACTTCCAGACTTCTCTGACCCCGACTCACACCTCCAGCAAAGCTGAGACCCGTGGCAGACACGAGAGACGTGGGACCAGACACCTGGCCATTTTGCTCTTTGCTACATTTTGCAGCTTCTAAGGCATCCTCTAAGTTGTGCATTGGGACTTGAAAAGCCCCAACACCGTTGTAAGTGCATGGAAGGTCAGCCCTCCACACTCCACGAGTGCCGCGTGGGGTCTGCTCTTGCATTTCCTCTTGACGCTTCTTCCCGGTTGCTAGCCTGTTGGCTAGTAGCCATCTTGAAGACTCCATTTTGAAACAATGCTGCTTGCCTGGTTGCTCTGGGCTTGCTCCTGCTTTCCTGCAAAAGGGAAGCTCCACAGACCCTGCTGGTCTGTGCCAGAAGCCGATCTTTGTATCCTGCGTGAGTTGCCTTTGCCAAGGCTTGTTGACTCCGATCCGGAAGTCGACACCGCCAACAGGGAGAGCATTCGTGGTACAGTCCGTATCCAGTGCCTGGTCATCGTTGACGCCTCCTGGTCCACGTGGCTGCAGAGACAAGCTTCACTTCTTCACTGATCGCAACTTGACATCATCTGGTTCCGTACTGGTTCCATCCTGGTCATTGGCTAGTGACCCAGATTCGTTCCCCTCTGCTTTCAGGTTCCTCACTTCTCCGAACCACCCTTGAATCCATCCGGACATCTTCCTCCTGGTCGTCTGCAGCATCTTTTCGCAGCTCTCCATAGGAATCGACGACGACACCCGGCACAACTTCGCACCTATGCACCCGGCTTCCCTGGGTGAGGTAACTTGAGTACTCCGGTGCTCCCGTAGGTAATAACTATCCAAGTGTCCTAATTTAACTGGGTTTCCTCAAAGTCCACCCGGACTGTCCGAAATCAACTAGTTTCTAAACTGTACATTCCCATTCTAAGTCTATGAGAACCAGCGTGTGTGTTTAGACACTACACACGCATCCTGTGAGACCCCTGCTTTCTAACCTGTGCTTATTCAGTGTAGCCCCACCGATTTCCTAGGCCCTAGGCCTATTCACCATTCCTGCAGTGGTACTTATACCACTACTTTAGTATATGGTTTACGAGGCCCCTAGGGCAGAATTATAATTGTGCAACTATACGTATGCTATTTAAGTTACTTGTGCTGTATCTCGAACTCTGACCTCATAAAGAGTGCAGAGGGGTTGTGTTAGAAATAAATACATATATATTTTATATATACCTTGTGTGGTGTCCTTTCATTTGATATTCAATGGGTTATTATTGGTAAAACAATTGGCTTCACATGCTCCCCGAAGTGTTAGCCTAAGACTGCTTCGTCCATGCTACCACTAGGATAGCTGGTCTATAAGGTTGACTTTACAACCATCACCATCAGGGTTGTTTGGACTGGTGCAAGGTGCTCACTAGAATAGTGAACATCATATACCAGGTCAACTTCTCACAGTGGTGTGCAGCGGTTGGGATAAGAGCTTGCTGATTGTTTTTACTATAATATCTTGAGATATCATTTGAAAGATCACATTAAGGCATCTAGAGGGGGTGGGGCCCAAAATCCTTCCTTTACCGTTAAGAAACCTTATTGCCATGTACGTAAGCAACCAGGCCATTGGAAAACTGACAGCAGTTGCCCAAAAGCCAGCAATAAGGAAAATGTTCCTCCAAGCAATACTCCAACACCTCCTGTTACTACTAGTAGTAGTCCCCCAGGTGGTGGGAGTGCCCACAAGAATTTGGCTGGGTTTACTTGGGGAACTCAGGTGGACTCACCATCACCATAAGGGTTGTTTGGACTGGCGCAAGGTGCTCACTAGAATAGTGAACATCATATACCAGGCCAACTTGTCACAGGCTGCTTCCTGGAAGTCAGCTCTGTCAAGGGTGCAACAATGTTGCCATACCCTTTGACAAACCTGTAGTACCCTTTGAGTCCTAAAAAGGCTCTCCCCTCTGTCTGGGTTTTGGGGGGCTCCCAAGCCAGGATGGTTTCAATCTTGGGTTGTAGGAGCGCCACCTGGCCGCTCCCAACTTGGTGTCCCAAGTACTCCACGGAACCCTGCCCGATCTGGCACTTACTCGCTTTGATCATGACGCCTGCCTTCCGCAGTGTCAAAAACACTTCCCAAGGGTGGCACAGATATTTTTCCCTGCATTATCATCCAGGTAGGCGGCACTGAACTCATCCAGTCCAACCAACACCTGGTTGACCAACCTCTGAAAGTTGGCAGAGGCATTCTTCATCCCAAAGGGCAAAACACGGAACTGGAAAAGTCCATCTGGTGTGGAGAATGCTGAACTCTCCTTTGCCCCATCTGTCAAGGTGATCTGCCAGTACCTAGACGTTAAGTCAAATGTGCTGAGGTACCATGCAGCCCCTAGCCAATCAATGAGCTCATCAGCTCTGGGGATGGGGTGTGCGTCAGTCTTCGTGACTGAATTGACCCCTTGGTAGTCCACACAGAACCAGAGTTCGGGTGTGGCACCAGGCACAGCAGCCTTTGGGACCAAGACCACTGGGCTGGCCCAAGGACTGCTAGAGGACTCAATCACCCCTAGTGCAAGCCTCTTTGAGACCTCATCTTTGATGCAAGCCCTCACCCTGTCAGTTATCCTGTAAGACTTGTGCTTCACAGGTAAGCTGTCTCCTGTGTCCACATCATGGACGCACCAATCTGTAACCCCAGGAACCAGGGAGAACAGATCAGAAAACTGTCCCAGCAACTGGCAGCAGTCATTCTGTTGCTCAGGGGTCAGGGTGGAAGAGATAGTAACACCATCCACTGACCCATCTAGCTCTGTTGCAGACAGGAGGTCAGGAAGAGGCTCAGTCTCCTCCTCCACTCCTAATCACGCACTGTGCACTTGGTGCTCCGCACTTTAGTCATTCATATTATTCTACACTGTAATCATCAGTCTTTTTTAGTCCGTATCTAAAAAAGAACAACCGGCAGCGTCCGAGTGTGTGGAACGGTTCGTCCAGTAAAGAGCGAAAGTAAAGAACACAGATAAGACAGAAGGAAAGTTGAAATAGTGGCAGTATTGTGAGAAGTCAGAATAAGACAGAAATAGTGGTCAGTGTGACACTGACGAGTTCACAACTCTTTTTTTGGAAGAAAGTTTCATACAGATTCACCCCTGATGAATGCACTGACAATGTGCCGAAATGCATTGGGTTCTTTGAAAATGCGTTTATGTTCATGCAATAATATATTGTTGGAATGTTTATCAGCATAATATTGTATGTATCAGATATATAACAGTTGTTATCAAAGATGAATTGTTCTAATATTAATTGAATCATAAATAATGGTATATAAAAACAAGGTGAATTAAAAATTTTATGATACGGACTAAAAAAGACTGATGATTACAGTGTAGAATAATATGAATGACTAAAGTGCGGAGCACCAAGTGCACAGTGCATGATTAGATGGGCCAGCATACCCATCATAACTTATATCTTTACACAAAGGAGTGACTATCCTTATTAATCACAGCACCGATTGAGTAATATTGATGATCTTTAATACAACGGAGTGCTCCTCATCTACTTAATAACTACTTCCTCCTCCACTCCAGCATCTGTTGCTAGGAGCATGCCCACTTCAGACCTCTCCAAGTGGGGCATAAGGCAGTTGACATGCAGGACCCTCAAGGAGTTCCTGGGAGACCGCAGGTCCACCAAGTAGGTAACTGGACTCTTGCGCTCGACAACCTCAAATGGTCCGGTCCACTTGTCCTGGAGCACACAGGGCTCCACTGGGGCCATGACCCACACTTTCTGACCAGGTTGAAGCTCTACCAGAGTGGCATTCTGGTGATACCATTTCCTCCTGGCTGGCTTCCAGATTCGCCTCAGTGAGTTGCCTGAAACACCTAGTCTGGTTCCTGAAGGCCAGCATGTAGCTCTTTACATCCTGGGGAGGTTTCCTGGGAGATTGCTCCATGCCCTCTTTGACCAGGCTCAGAGGTCCTCTGACTGGGTGTCCATGGAGAAGCTCATAGGGACTGAACCCTAGAGATTTCTGTGGCACCTCATGGTATGCAAAGAGTAGGCATGGTAAGAGGATGTCCTACTTACTCCTCATGGGTTCCTCAAGACCCATTATCATGCCTTTCAGGGTTCAGTTAAACCTTTCAACCAACCCATTTCCGTGGGGGTGGTAAGGAGTGGTAAACGTGTAAGTTACCCCACACTCCTGCCACAGGGACTTCATATACTTAGTGATGAAGTTTTTTTCCCCGATCGGACACTACCTCGCGAGGGAATCCTACTCGTGAGAAAATTCCCATCAGTGTTCGTTCCACCACGGGGGCTGTCACTGTCCTCAGAGGCATGGCTTCCGGGTACCGGGTCGCATTGTCCACCAAGACTAGGATGACCATGTTTCCCACTGGCTGTCTTGGGGTCCAGTGGCCCCACAATGTCGATCCCCACTCGTTCAAAGGGGGTACTGACCACAGGGAATGGCTGGAGAGGAGCATTATGCTTCCTCCCACTCTTTCCACTTCCCTGGCAAGTCTGACATGTCGTGCAATGAGTGTCTGAACTCTTGCACATTTGAGGCTAATGAAAGTGGGTGACAAGCCTCTCAAAGGTCTTGTCCTGCCCAAATGTCCTGCCAACGGCACATCATGAGCCAACCCCAGTAGGAAGGTTCTGAAGCTCTGGGGTACCACCAGCACACGGACTGACCCAGGTTCAGCAACCTTAGGCTCACTATACAGGAGACCATTCTCCCAGTAGATCCAATGTGATCCAGACTGATCACCTGTTGCCTGGCTTACAGCCTGTTGCCGCAAGCCCTCAAGAGTAGGCCATTCTCTCTGCTCTCGGCAGAATTCTTCCCTGGAGAGCCTCCTTCCTGCTGCCAATGGGTCAGCTCAGGCACATCCCCCAGTTCAGCTACCTGTTCCCCGGTAGGCTCCAGGGCATCTCCCTCAGGGTCTACCTCCTCCTGGGCCGTGGGAACTTCGGGGGCCAGTTTTGCGTGCCCCTGCATCTTCTCTCTAAGGCAAGTTCCTGGGCCTCTCTCTCAGGCTCCAGGTCCTCTTGAGCACCCCTACTGGCTGCCATTGACTGGGTGGTCGCGCACGCCCAGTCAGGCAGACCCACCATCTTCAAGTGAGTACTCTTCTCCACATTTTTCCAAGGTGAGCTCTCTAAATCGATCCCCAACAAACAGTCAACAGGCATGGCGGGCCTCACAGCTACCTGAAGAGTACCAGAGACCCCCCCACACTGAAAGGGAACCTGAGCCATTGGGCAATGGCTCTCTGCGCTGTTGGTGGCAAAAACTCAGCAAAATGATGAGGGGCTATCTGCTCTTGAGACACCAGGTGACACCTGACAGCTGTCACACTGGCACCTGTATCTCTAAGAGCCTTCAACCTTTGGCCATTGATGGTCACCCAATGCCCATATTTCTTAGTGTTCCTGGGCAGCTGAGTGTCTGGGACCACCTCACAGTGTCCTAAAGAGACAAGGGTCATCTGTGTGGGACCCACCCACCTTGGACATCAATCTCCTCCCCTAAGGCTACACTTGCCATCTGCCGGGGTGGAGCACCAGTGGGTTCTGCTTTTCCAAATAGGCAGCACCTGGGATCATTCGCCTTGTTACACAGGTCCCCACATTCGTAGCATTTCAGGGTCCCTGTGGAACAGGACTACCTGTTGGAAACCCTTGCTTTCACTCAGGGGGAGGCTGGGAACCTTCCCTTGGTTCCCTTGGGGACTAATTTGAGGCCCTTTACAGAACTCCTTTCGTTTACCCTTGTCCCCCCCACTCTTCTGCTGGGGACCATGCCCACCTTTGGCTGAGTCTCCCATGTGACCCTTGTGGACCCGGGTTCTCACTCAGCGGTCCGCCTCCTCAGCAAGCTTCCTAGGATTAGTTAGCTTGCAATCAATCTGGTGCTGGCGCAGCTCAGGAAAACAATTACTGGACAAGTGCTCCCACGCAATCAAATCAAGTAGCCCCTGAAAATCATTAACTTTGCTGGCCTTCACCCAACCATCCAATGCTTTGTAAAAGGAAGTGACATATTCAACCCAGGTACTGCTCTCTATCTTCTTACAAGACCTGAACCTCTGCCTATAGAGTTCAGGGTTCAAACCATACCTAGACATTAAGGCATCCTTCACGTGGCTGTATCAATTGTGGACTTGAGAAGGCAAGTCTATCAGTGTATCCCGCCCCTCACTAAGGAACCTTCCCCACAACCCCGCTCCCCAATCTCTCTCAGGGACCCGTTGAGAAGACATGGCTACCTCATAGGCTCCGAACCACTGCCCAACATCATCATTTTTATAAAACTCTTTTACCACATCTTTGGGAATATATACTCTAGCTTCCACAGGCACTGACGGTACGCTGCCGCCAGAGGGAGTACTCTCTAAACTCTTGGTTTTAAATTCCAACTCCTTCAAAACCTTTTCATGCTCAAACTGTAATCTTTTTCCTCTATGTCTAATCTTCTATTTTCTAATTCCAGTTCCCTATTCACCTTGAACTTGGTCATCTCCATTTCGTGCTTTCTGCATTTCTCTCTGTCCTCCAACTCCTCTGGAGACAGAGTCTTGCCAGATGCACTGCTACCTGCGGGGAAAGGTGCTTTCCTTCCTCCTGAGCCCAATGGATCTTCCAGCTGTACATCTGCATGGTCATCCCCTTCCTCAATCTCAGGGTTTTTTCTTGCTTCTACCCAGGCCCTCAGCGCCTTGCAGACTTCTTCTTTCCTTTTGAATCCAGGAGTGGAAACATTGAATTTCTTGCAGAAGTTCTTAAGCTGCCTTACTTTGTAGCTTTCCAATTTCTCTTCTTCCCAATCACAATCAATAGAGACTATGGATTCGGTATCCTCCATGACAACTGAATCTGGCATCTTTCAAAAATAGAAAATCCAAACAGGAATCTACCAAAAAAGTATGTGGTTGCGTTATGGTCTGCACTCACTAAGTAGTGTTCACCAATCACTGTACATGAGTCACAAATGCAAGTCCAGAATCCTCACTGCTGACCACCAATGTTAGATTTGGGGGTCTCTAGTTGCCACAGGTAGGTTCTGGTGACAAATAGGGCCCCCTGCCTCTAGTCAGGGTAAGGGGGACTCCTAACATAACCCCTGCTCACCCCCTTGGTAGCTTGGCACGAGCAGACAGGCTTATCTCAGAGACAGTGTGTAAAGCATTTAAGACCACATACAGTAACCCAGTGACAACACTACAAATGGACACCACACAAGGTTTATATAAAAAATAAGTATACTTTATATAGACTTAACACAAGACCATGAACGACAAAAATCCATCCACAATACTGTTACTTTAAAATGGTAGTTTTAGCTTAGTTCAGTTCAGTTCTTAAGATGCAACACTTTGCGTCAATGTTCCTTACGATGCATTGTGCTTCCACAACAAGCAATGCAGCAATGGAAATGCTGCAAAGTTCCGGTGCAAAGAAATAAAGACGTGAAGATCTTCCAGATGCGGCACACTTCTCCGATGATGCGAGTAGTCTCGGTTCGATGCGTCAACTGCTGCGGCAACACCCTTTTTCAGCGATGCGATGGCAACAGCTTCAGCTGCAACATTCTTCTCCGACGTTTGCGAGAAGCTTCCTCACGATGCGACAACTACAGCAGCGGCATCCTTGTTCAGAAATACAATGGCAGCAGCTCCAACGGCGGCGCGCTTCTCCGGGGATGCTAGGCGCTTTCCTCGATGCGGTGCAATACGACAGCTACAGCGGTGACTCCCTTGTTCAGAAATGTGACGGCAGCAGCTGCGACGGCGACATGCTTCTTCCTCGTTGCGAGACACTTCTCTCGAAGCGGTGCAATACGACAGCTCCAGCGGCGACACCCTTGTTCAGAAATGCGACAGCAGCAGCAGCGACGACACACTTCCTCTTTGTTGCGAGAAGCTTCTCTCAATGTGGTGCAATACGACAGCTACGGTGCCGACATTCAAGATGTGACGGCAGCAGCAGTGACGGTGACACGCTTCTTCCTCGTTGAGTCGCGCTTCCAGCTCCTTGCGACACGCAATACCTCAGAAGGCCCCAAAACAGCAGCAGGCACTTCCTCTGGGGAGCAGGGGGTTGAAGTCTGTTGTCCCTGAGACTTCAGCAGGAGGCAAGCTGTTTTCCAGGCCCCTGTAGCTCCTTCACAAGTTGAAAATAAAGCACACTAAGTTCTTTCTCCTTTCTTTGTTAGTCAGGTAACCACTGCAGGCCAATCCCCCAAGTAGCCCTTCAGCTTAGGGATAGTCTCTTGTGGCATCCTGGCCTATGGTGTTTTGAGGAACCATGGGTCAGGATTCTACATAACTCACATTCCATTTGGAGTCAGTTGGCCCTGGCTCTTTTACCTGTTTGTTTAATGTATTTATGTTAATTAAATACATAACTTAATCTACCTTGTTTGACCTTCATTTACAACGTAATACTGGAGACGATTGTTACCACCAACTGAAGAGCCTGGAGCGCTGCCTGAACATAATTTGAAGGCAGATCAAGAATTAAATAGCTCATCTCGACATCCATAAGATAATTGGATTTCCTGTTGCTTTGAGAAACCCTTTCTCTGTCGGATGTTTACAAGAGGTTAACGATGTGAGGTTAACTTCTAGATTGTCTCAGTTTCCAGTCGCGAGTAATTATATTCTTTAGTGACTGTTCAACTATTTAAAGCTCAAAGTTAAAGCTTTTCTACATAGAAGGAGCATGACTGTCTCATTTATCTGATCTGAGTGATTATTCTTTTGGGAAACAGCTAATAAACTAAATTGTGAACATATAGGGGCAGATTTATGTTGCCTGACGCATCTCTGCAAATCGGCAGAGATGCGCCAGGAAAGATACGGCACTCAAGTTCATCCCTGCGCCACCCATGATGCGCCGCATTTACAATGCGGCGCACCATGGCGCAGGAATGAACAGATGCGTGTCGCATCTAGGGCGTGAAGTTGGCGCAGTGCTGAAGTTGTGTTGCGTGCGGCACGTAACTCCAGCACTGTTCCAACTTGCCCTATCTCTAACGTGGTGCGTCAAGCCTTACGCCTGCTTCAAGCAGGCGCAGGGTTTTGACACATCAGCGTTGGGAAAGTGACTCAGTGAAATCTTGTAGATTTCACTGAGTCACTTTTCAGGGGCGTTCCTGCGACGGAACACCCCCCCTGCGTGGAAACGCCCACATGAAACCTGACGCAGGTTTCATGTGGCGCAGGGCCTTGCACCGTGACGCATCTCCATAGATGCGTCACGATGTAAGTATGTCGCAATGTGGCGCAGGGTTTACGCCGCCGCTGCGTCACAGAAGTGACGCAACGGCGGCGCAAAAGTGCCGCAAGTCCGACATAAATCTGCCCCTTAACATTTAAATAAACGGTGCGCTCGAGCGCAAAAGCAAGTTGAGCCGATAACTGAATGTCAGCACGTGCATTCGAACGAGGAAGCAGCTGGCAATTATCACAGTGTGAAGCGCTCAAGCGTGAAGACAGTCACTGAAAGTAAACACATTTTTACTCGAGAGTGCGAGTGAATCCAGCACGTGTGAAAGGTGCTAAATTGTAAAGTAATTCTACATTTGAAACAACATGAATGTGCCAATTATTTGTTAAAGGATTTGATGTTTGCCTTAAAGAGCCTAATCGTATCAATTACCTCACGCAGCCTAGCGTCAAGGGAACTATATTTAAACCTAATCTTCAGCTGTTACAAACAATTATCTGCATTGTACATCTTTCAAGGAGCGCGTGCATTCCAGTGTGAAGCTCAAGCACTCGAGCGTGAAGACACTCGAGTCGGAAGACAGCTGACAGTTGGAAAAGCTCATGCAGATAGTTAAAAACAATTACAACTTCAGCTGTGTAATGTTGTAAAACTCTCCCCCCACAGAGGACACTGCAGGCTGGACAGGTGGTTCAATCTCTATTAATTACCACAACTGATCGCTACACAAAAGAGCGCCGAGCGTCTAACTGTGACCTGTGACCTGCTCCAGTCGCTTCTGCCGCTTCTCTCCTTCGCGCGCTTTCTCCCGCCTCCTTCTGCGCCTGCGCTAGTGTTCCGCTCTTGCTCCGGCGCACCACGTCATCACGCTGGGCATCGGAGACTAGAGCGCAACACTACATATCTCCTCCTTTTCCAACAATGCAAACAACAATTATTTTCCTCTTTCAACAGTCACTCATTTCATAGTCTTTGAATCGAGAGGGCCGGGTGACTGCTCTCCCGGCACGGGTCCGTCTTACCGGGGTGATCTCTTCTCTGGCACCTCCACTGGCAAGACTCCTCACTCCCATCTGTGTGACGTCTTCTTTCGCTGCAGCTGGGGTCATGCTTCCCGCTGCTCCTTCATCAGTCCACACTTCCTCATTCTCCTCATTTCCCGTTTGAACAAGTCCTTCATTCTGTTTCTCACTTCCTGCCCTTATCTCTTCTTCTTCGTCAGCATGTCTCTGGTCCCCGGTCTCTTCCTCCTTGCTTGCGGCCACTGCATGATCCTGTTGACCTTCGCCATGCGGTCTTGGGACCACACTCTGCCGTCACTGAGCAAAGCTGCTCTTCCGTATACTTCTTTAACCTGCAGGGGTTTGCTGTACTTGCTTTCGCCTTTTCTTTGGAGTGTAGCAAGTTTAACTCTAACCCATTCCCCTCTTTCCAGATCAGTCTCTTTAGTGTTGTGCCTCCTGTTGTAATGTGCGGTGTACACCCTCTGGGCTCTTTCCAGGTTGTGCTGTACCACCGCAGGTGACCATTTGCTCGTCACTGTCTTTTCTCTCCACACAACATTGTCTTTTGTAAATGGGAGTCTGCCTCTCAAAATTTGGAAGGGGCTGTAGCCTAGCGCTGTCGGCGTGATTCTGTATGCCCACAGCATGCTTTGGACTTCAGTCTCCCAATCCTTTCCTTGCATTATAGCCGCCTGTACGGACCCCATCAGCACACGGTTGAACCGTTCTACTTGTCCGTTGCACGCAGGGTGGTACACTGCTGTGTGTTTGGACTTTATCCCGTTTCTTTCCATGTACTTGGTCCATTTTTCCGAGATAAACTGTGGCCCATTGTCGCTTAATATTGTCCTCGGTATTCCTTCACGCAAGAACACTGAAGTGAGAAATCTCAACACCGTGTCCGTGTCCATGACTTCTTGCACATCCACTTCCGGCCATTTGGAGTATTTATCAATTACCACACACAGGTATTTGGCTGTGCCACTGTAGTCAAGCACGGGACCTAGGATGTCCACTGCTATGTCTTCCCATGGATTTTGCGGTTGTTCGAATACACCTAACGTCGGCCTCAATGGTCTCAAGATTTTATCCGCCCCCTGGCACTGGGCACATTCCCTTACTTGCTTTTCTTTCTGATTGTCCATTCCCGGCCACCAGTACGTTTGTTTCACCCTCATCTTCGTTTTAACAATGCCGAGGTGCCCTTCATGAAGTTGTTTCAACAGCAGGGGGATTAACGGCGCTTGGGGAACCACCTTATCTCCCCGATACATGAAGATGCCTGAATCACTCATCGATAGCTCCTCCCGCACTTCGTAGAATTTTCTCAAGCTTTCTTTGAGATGCCTTTTCTCTGGCCACCCTGATATCAGATAGTGTTTGACATCCGCCATTTCACTGTCATTTTCGTATGCCTGGGCGCATTCTTGCCTGCTGATTGTCCTCTCCGAGTCGGCCATTTCTGCCACCATTTCATCTGTGCCCGGTGGAACTGCTGGTGCTTCTTCCATTGCCGAGGCTCTGCTCAGATAGTCAGCCACCTTATTCTGAGTCCCTGGCAAGTACTCCACATCGTAGGTGTAGTCTAGCAACTTGAGTGTCATTTTCGCGATGCGTGGGGTAGCTGTGTCGTGGCCGCTGGAGGTTAGTTCCTTGACAAGTGGTTTATGGTCCGTCTGCAGTTTGAAACGGGTGCACCATATGAACTGCCTGAATTTTCCCATGGCCCATGTGACTGCCAGCATCTCCTTCTCAATGACACTACATTTTTGTTCAGTGGGGGATAACGCTCGGGAAGCAAAACTGAGTGTCTCCACTGTGCCATCATTCCGTTCCTGTGCTAGTACTGCTCCCAGACCCTTTTCACTGGCGTCCGTTGTTAGGATGGTGCTGCCTGCCGGATCATATCCATGCAGGGGAATCGCCCTGCTGATGTCGCTCTTCAGAGCGTCAAACTCACTCTGCGCCTCTTCGTCCCACTGAAATGTTGACTTGTCTCTGATTAGTTGTCAGAGTTTGTGAGTTTTCGTGGCAAAGTGTCTTACAAATTTGCTATAATACTCTGCCATTCCAAGGAATGACCTCACCTCCTCCTTGTTGACTGGGGCTCTGGCATCACAAATGGCACGTACATTTTGTCGTTTGGGAGTGATCCCTTGACTCCCTATTTCATGTCCCAGATAGGTGACAGCCGACATGCCCAGCTTACATTTACTCCACTCGGCGGTGAGGCCCTTCTCCTGCAGCACATTAAGCACCTTGGTCAGTTTCTTGTCATGGTCTTCTTGGTTTGTACCCATTATCAGGATGTCGTCCTGAAAGTACTGAACCCCTTGTTGGTCCTTGAACAGGCGGTGCATCAACTTCTGGAAAACCACAGCTGCAGATGCCAGCCCAAATGGCATGCGGCGGAACTGATAACACCCAAAGGGTGTGATGAAAGAGGTGAGTTTCCTGCTCGCTGGGTGCAAGTCAATCTGATGGTACGCTGAGGTGAGGTCAATGGTGGAAAACCAGGTCACTCCCCTCGTTTTTGCCACCATCTCCTCAATTCTTGGTAGGGGAAACTTTTCCACTATCAGGCATTTGTTGAGTTCGCGGAGATCCACACATAAGCGTACCTTGCCATTGGGTTTCCTGGCCATGACCAAGGGGGCCAGCCATTCCGAGCTGTCAATAGGTTCTATTATTCCCTGTTCCTCTAGTCTCTGGAGTTCCTGTTGGCCTGCATCCGTGATGGCGATGGGGATGTTTCTGACTTTGTGTGATACCGGTCGAGCGCCTTCTTTGAGGAGTATTTTGTGCACAAACTTGTCCAGTTTCCCGACTGTGCCTCCAAACACTTTGGGGAAGGCTTGCTTCAGCTTCTCTAGCTTCGGCCAACAGCTATCTTCTGTCAAAAGGATCTGTTCCTTGCCCCCTGGGTCTAATTTTATCCCCAGATCACCTTGGTCTCTCCAACCTAGCACCGAGGGGCCCGCTCTGCTACATATAGCTTGCATGTCGCTGATCTTCCTCTGAATTCGAATTTCAGGGCGCGGAACCCTACCATAGGAATTGCGTTGCTGGTGTATGAAATCGGTCGTATGTCTGGTGGGTTTAAGTGTGGACCCAAGGTGGGCACAAAGTCTTCCTCCCATACCGATCTTTGTACGATGGAGTATGGTGACCCCGAGTCAATTGCTATGTGAACCTTCACTCCTCCTATCAGCATGTCTGTGCGTGGTTTGTCCGAGCGTTTGCCCGTTATCTCCAACACCTGTTCTTCGACGCACAAGACCATGTCAACTTCTTCCTGGTCATCTTCAGTTTGATCTTCTGACTGGGGCTGCCCGATGCATTTCACCATGGACTTCTTCCCTTTCTTGCGGCACACCTTCTCATAATGGCCTACCAGGGCCACAGAATGAGCATCTGGCTCTAAACGCCAGGCACCGTTTGTCCTGTGCTGAGTGAACCGTACTCCCGCATCTGTAGCACGAGAACTTGCTGACCACGGTCTGCCCCCCCGGCGAGGTCTGTTTCCCTGTCCACCTGGGTTCATGCCTCCCATCTCCAGTGGACTTCCTTTGCCTGGTAGACGATTGAGTTTCATCAATTTTGTTCACCATCTGTCTCTGTGGGTTCTCCTTCTTGGCTGCCTCTGCGCAGCGTTTAGAGAGTTCAGCTTTCTTTACCATTGCGATCACGTCTTTGAGTGATGCCTCTCCCTGCGCCCACAACTTATCCTGGACTGACTTGTTTGTGGTGTGCATTACTATTTGGTCCTTGATGTACTCGTCTTGTAGTTGTCCATATTTGCACGTGATGGCTAGGCGTCTCAATGCAGCCACATAATCGTCTATGGATTCCCCTTCCTCTTGCTTCCTTTGTTGGAAGTTGTACCGGTCAATAGATACACATACCGCCGGCCGATAATGATTATCAAGGTCTTCTAGGGCGTGCTTGAATACATCATTGTCCGCAGCTTGTCTCACTGCAGGCACAATGTTCGCAAATACACGTACACCTTCCGGGCCCAGGTTATGTAGTAATAACCGTTTCTTCCTAGCACTGGGAAATGGCTCACCATTTTCATCCTCCAAGGCCTCCACGTAGTTCTTGAAATATTCCCTCCAGTCCTCCCATTTCATCAGGGGCTCACCTGGTCTGGGTAGGAAGGGGACGGGCGCTGTGAGGGATGTCATTTGATTGCTCATTCTGGGCGCTGTTCTGGACTCTCCGTCTCGGTCCCCCGGGCTACCTGGTGCGCTGAGGCTCCCTTCTCGGTCTGTGTCTCCATGACTTCTGGGGCTGCCGGGTGTACCGGTATTTCTTCCTTGTGCTTCACTGGGGAGGCGTTCCTTTCCGTCCTCCTTATTGCTGTCCCTTCCTTCTGCCAGGGTCGCTGCTGCGTGTTCCCCTGCGCGTTTGTGCTGGCCTGGGACTGGTTAATTTGGCTTGGGGCCACGTGTTTGTGGGTTGCTGCGGTCGTGCGCTGCGGTCGTTGCTCTGGGCACGCTCACCATGTGGTGCCCCTTTCTCCAATCTCTGACCTGCTTGCTTCCTTGTGTCCTTAGCTGCAGCTCCATTTTTCTGTGTCGCTGCGGAGGAGTTGGTGGGGTGATCCCAGTCCTCGTCGCCACTGTAATGTTGTAAAACTCTCCTCCCACAGAGGACACTGCAGGCTGGACAGGTGGTTCAATCTCTATTTATTACCACAACTGATCGCTACACAAAAGAGCGCAGAGCGTCTAACTGTGACCTGCTCCGGTCGCTTCTGCCGCTTCTCTCCTTCGCGCGCTTTCTCCCGCCTCCTTCTGCGCCTGCGCTAGTGTTCCGCTCTTGCTCAGGCGCACCACGTCATCACGCTGGGCGTCGGAGACTAGAGCGCAACACTACAAGCTGTAATGTGAAAAGCGTTTTTGATACACATGGCATGAAGAGTAATGAGCACAAAACGATTTCGGCGCGTGTGGCAGTGCGCAATGATTAATTAGTAAACAAGCTGTGTGAGACTTGGGAGCGTGAGCTCAGTCTTGATATCAGTGTAAGAGTCTAAGGAGCCAGAAACAATGAACAACATCATGTTAAGCCTGCATATTAATTAAATAAACACTGACCTGCTGCTCCATCTTCAGAGTGCACTGTTTTCAGTCAAGTATTCAACACATTTGATGCACGAAGAACTTTAATTGGTCACAACGCTTTCCTGCTTTTTAGCTTACAAGGAAGCTGATTGGTTACTACATATCCTATATTTAAAAAAAACAAGGCCAATTCTTCGTATAAATAAGCCCAAAGATTTTCATAACAACTATTTATTAATTTGTTTTTCTCTTTGTATTTTAGGTGGTACACATAGCTATTATTCATTTTATTGTATTATATATTTTATTCTACATTTAAATATGGATGGTTTTGTTGCACCTGTACCTTTCTTACCCAATCCAGGTGATCCTGTTCTTGAATGAAAACAATGGAAAGATGGATTTTTGGCTTATTTAGAAGCAATTGGTGGGGAAGATTATACTGGTAAACGTAAATTAGCAATTCTTAAACATTCTTTAGGTGCGGAAGGTAGACGGGTCCTGAGCCTTTTACCACCTGTTGTTCTTGAGGAGGGTGATGACGATGTGGATGTGTATGACATGGCTATTTCTCAGTTAGATTTATTATATATAAAGAAAACTAATGAAGTAGTAGCTAGGCATAAATTCTTAAGTAGAGCACAATTACCCAATTAATCTGTTGATTCATTTCTAAATGGTTTAAGAATTTTAGCTGCAAAATGTATGTATGGTAATTTTCAAGATCAAATGTTACGAGATCAACTAGTACATAAAATTGGAGATACTAAGCTGCAAGAAAAATTACTAGCTGCTAAAGATCTCACACTAGAGAAAGCACTTGACATTAGTCATAGGTTTGAAGAGATGAAATTAGGTATGCAAGAATTGGCTGCAAAACCTACTTCTGAGGTACAAATTGTAAAAAAAAAAAAAATGAGTGATGTTAAGGAAGAAGATAAATCCTCAAAAGAGGTGGTGTCTAGCAAAGAGAACTCAATGTTTAATATGCAAAACTCAAAAAAGAATAATTACATTTGTTTTAAATGTGGAATACCGGGTCATTTGTCTAACGACAAATCTTGTCCTGCTATTGGTCAGATGTGCAGATTTTGCAGAAATAAAGGTCACTTTTCCAGAATGTGCAGAAATAGGAATACATTCCATAGTAAATCTGCTCAGATTAGAGAAATATCTCAAGAACCAGAAGTTTTAGATGAAGAACTTATGCTTTGCATTTATGAAGTTAACGATAAAAAAAAAGATTCCCCATTTTGTGTTATCAATGTGGATGGTATAGACATAGAAGCAATGGCAGATTCTGGTGCCCGTCACACTTTAATTGGTGACAAATATCTTGAGAAATTTCCCAATACCAAATTATTGCCTCCTGATATAAGATTGTTTGGTTATGGCAACAGACCCATTGATGTTTTGGGATATTTTGTGGCGAAAATTAATTTTAAAGGCATAACCATTTCAGCCAATGTGTACATTGCCAAAGAGGGTTCTTGCTTATTAGGATGGCCACAACAAAGAGATCTGCTCATCACCTTAGATCCCAATCATCCTAAGCAGGTATTAGGATACAGTGATTTTATTGCTCAAGTTGATGTTGATAAGATAACTGACTGGGAAAAATTGTTTCAGAATGTTTTTGCATCTAAACTGGGTTTATTGACAAATATTGTTCATAAGATTATCTTGAAACAAAATAGCACACCTAAGGTTCATAAGGCTCTCAATGTTCCTTTATCCATGAGACTAGCTGTGAAAGAAGAATTGGTTAGGTTGTGCAATCTGGACATAATTGAAGAAATCGAGTCATCCGAGTGGTTGTCTCCGGTTGTTGTCGTTCATAAATTCAACGGAAAAATTAGATTATGTGTTGATTTAAGAGATTTAAATGAGTGTGTGTGGGTAGATCGGCACCCCTTACCGAATATAAATGAGATGTTTGCAGCTTTAAAAGGGGCCACTGTATTTTCGACTCTGGACTTATCTAATGTCTATCACCAGATTGCTTTGCATGAAGATAGTAAACCATACACCTCTTTTATAACTTCTGAAGGTGCATTTAGGTACAAAAGGATGCCTTTTGGTCTAATATCAGCCTCTGCAGTATTTCAGAGAGTAATGCACAATTTGTTTAAAGATGTTTAAAACACATTGTATTTTCAGGACGACATATTGGTCTTTGGAAACAATAAACAAGACCATACTGAAACTTTATGTAAAGTACTTAACATCCTGCAAAACTCTGGAGTGACTCTCACTAAGGAAAAATGTAATTTTGAAAGGAGCTCTGTTGACTATCTAGGACATAACATAAGTGGTAAAGGTATATCACCCAAACAAAATGTTGTTAAAGCAATTGAAGAAGCTCCCGAACCCCAATCTAAAGATCAGATCAGATCCTTTTTGGGTCTGGCTGAATATTATGCTAAATGTATTCCGTTATTCTCAGATAAGACTAATCAGATGAGAAATTTAATGAAAAAAAATCAAAAATGTATTTGGTGTGAAAAGTGTGCTACAGAATTTGTGAATCTAAAAAAATAAATATCCTCAACCTCTGCTTTAGCAACATTTGACACGAGTTGTAATTCTGTTCCTGTTTCAAGACCAAATAGTGTATGGGAAAGAGTTTCTCTTGATATTGCTGGTCCGATGTGTTTGTTCAAGAGTCAGATGTTTGTAATTGTCCTTATTGATCAATTTTCTCAGTGGCCAGAAATTAAGTTAGTTCATTATGTTGATTCGCACACAGTTATTCAATTTTTGAATGAGGTGTTTGAAAAAGAAGGGTTTCCCAAGTGTTTGGTTCCACTCAAATGAAAGATTATTTGCTTAAGCATGGTATTGCTCATATAAGAACATCAGTATATTATCCACAAAGTAATGGAATTGTTGAAAGATGGATAAGAGTTCTGAAAGAGGGTGTGCAATTAGCATTATCCAATGGTAAGAATTGTGCTCAAGTTCTCAGAGACTTAGTGTGGAATTATAGAAGATAGGAGAGCTGACCTGTGTTGCGAGTGTGCTGCCCTTTATCCTGCACGCCAGTGGGATACCGCCTCAACCGCTACCTCTCGCCGCACCCGCTTCGCGGGTGCCGCAGCGCGGTTAGAGGCGAGGGGCTCGACGCGCTGTTAGTGCTGAATCTTCCCGGGACCAGGGTGGAGCTGAAGGACTTGAGGCATGCTTGAGTAGGGCGGAGACAGGCAGGGACTCGCTAGACCAGGAGTCCCTGCACAGCCAGCCACGGAGATCTTGGCCGCGCCCCCTCCAAGCCGCGCCTCCCGCCCAGCTGATCCTTAAAACCTAGCGAGACAGGTAATCGGTGGGAGAGCTGACCTGTGTTGCGAGTGTGCTGCCCTTTATCCTGCACGCCAGTGGGATACCGCCTCAACCGCTACCTCTCGCCGCACCCGCTTCGCGGGTGCCGCAGCGCAGTTAGAGGCGAGGGGCTCGACGCGCTGTTGGTGCTGACTCTTCCCGGGACCAGGGTGGAGCCGAAGGACTTGTGGCGTGCTTGAGTAGGGCAGAGACAGGCAGGGACTCGCTAGACCAGGAGTCCCTGCACAGCCAGCCACGGAGATCTTGGCCGCGCCCCCTCCAAGCCGCGCCTCCCGCCCAGCTGATCCTTAAAACCTAGCGAGACAGGTACTCGGTGGGAGAGCTGACCTGTGTTGCGAGTGTGCTGCCCTTTATCCTGCACTAAACAACCAAACAGTGAGCAACCCAATAAACCCTTGAGGGCTTGGGTAATGAAATATAAAATAAAAAAATGAAAAAATATAACAGGCTTCGTTTCTAAATGCAAGACGTCAATGAGACAATAATTCTTTCCTGTGATAATGTCTCTGGCACAAATGTATAAACCACATGTGTTGAATTGCTTTCTCCAAAAAATGCTGAAATACAATTTTCTATAATGATTTACATATATGTTAACTTTTGATTGAATGCAAGTTTTTCGTATATATATGGAAATATGTTACATTTAAACTCTCTTTAAACTATTTGACATAACCACAAGTGTTGGCTTGGTCTAAATGTTTAGAAATAATATCTGGGTAATGTATCTCATTGAACATGCACTTTCTTTTTATGTTTGTAACAGGTCTGTCTCTAGTTAGTGTCAACTGTTTGTCCACAAAGGTGTTATTAATATGTACATATTTAATATGGATATGTAATTGTAAATATTTATATTTTCAGATTACGCTGGTCTTTTATACAGTATACATATGACTTCTGTCCTGAAGATGGTCTCACCAAGTAGCTTCTAAGAGACCGAAACGTCGACTTTCACCTCATCTATGTCTTGTTTTATTTCATATTGATTTTAGATAGGTGTATTTAGGTTTTGTTGAGTCTTTGTCTCAATTTATTTGCTTCTGTGCCTACAAAACCTAATTATTTTTGAATGAATTTCACCTGTATATTATAGCTTTGACCATTGAACTTGATAAATTTCTTTTTCATTACACCTTTGTGTTCGTCTTTCATGTTTTACGTGTTATATATTTTCTGTTGGTTTAATTAATGTTGATGAATTGAATTCACATTGGATATATTGGTTAATCCTACCAAGTAAGTTTTCAACTAACTAAATACTACTCAAACAAATTCCCTTTATCCTGCATGCCAGTGGGATACCGCCTCAACCGCTACCTCTCGCCGCACCCGCTTCGCAGGTGCCGCAGCGCGGTTAGAGGCGAGGAGCTTGAAGGCGCTTCCCGGGACCAGGGTGGAGCTGAAGGACTTGAGGCGTGCTTGAGTAGGGCGGAGTCAGGCAGGGACTCGCTAGACCAGGAGTCCCTGCACAGCCAGCCACGGAGATCTTGGCCGCGCCCCCTCCAAGCTGCGCCTCCCGCCCGCAACGCTACCTATTTAACACCACTTTGGGCGGTAGCGGAACGCGAGTGGAACGCCGAGCGAAGCCCGGGCAAAGGGCGGGCAGTCTGTGGCAGTCAGGGGCTGTGAGAGGCTGGGCTGGGCCACCCCTCTGTCATCAACGACCCTGATAGCGCTGGCGAATTTACTAACTCTAGAGTGAGTACTTGCTCTTCCTCTAAAACCCGAACTAATGACCACTCGCTCAGGGAAGAGCTTAAGGGGAGGTGATGGAGGGTGTCCAGGTGGGGTCATAGGAACCATGGACAAATTTATCACACAGGTAGCAGCCGTTATAGAGAAGGAGATAGCTATGACAGAGCGGCGGCTTTCTCAGGAGCTAAACCCGTCTAAGAGATCATCCTTGGGCTCTATAGCTCGGGTAGAATCACCTATAAGCTTTCCTGCTCCCCCACTAACCTCTCCCCATATATCCGATGAACCACGGCTTGTCTCATTGAGGGCTAGCATTGACAGGTTGGAAAGCCTGGCTGCTTCTTCCTCTCATGCTCCTGAGGTTGTTGGCGCTGAGGCACCCCTTCCCACTGTCTCCCCTGCTACTAGAATTAGCCCTGTACCTACCGCCCCCTCAGCAGGAAATCTTGGGTCTCTGGGCAAATCTACGTCGGTCCATAAGATCTCGGCCTTAGGAAAAAGGAAAAGGAAAAGGATTGCCAGCCCGTTTAAAAGGAGCTCCCTGAAACTGCACAAGAATTCACGGAAACAGGGACCCAAGGGCCTTGGTTCCAAGTGTCTAACAAATTCCCCTTTTCTGTTTAAGGGGGCAGGCTGTACGTCAAAAAATGCAAGTGCCCTTCCCTTCCCGACCCTTCAGCCCTTGTCTTCCTGTGCCCCGGCAACCTTTGCACAATTGGAGGGGTTGTTGAAATCTCTGTTGTCTCCGATTGCCGACAGAGTAGCAGGGCTGGGAGATAGGCTAGACAGGCTTGAACAATCAACACTGGATAGCTTCTTCTCGCTGAAAGCGCTTATCAAATTACACTCCAAGATAAGGGAGGAGGGGCAGGGAGGGACTTCCACTAACAGTTCTACCTTGGTGCCTCAGCTCGCCTTACCAGTGGTATCTCCTGTGGCCAATGTCATAACACCTCAGCCGGTTGACACTGCATCTGCAGCGTCGCCGGAGGCTAACACGGGTAGTACTGGCCATAGAGCGCAAGCTGCTCCAAGTATCCCTAAGCACCCTAAAGTGCTGGGTCGGGCGGAGATGCCTGGGGGGAGCGGTCAAGCTAAAACAAAGGGTCGGGCAAAGGTAAGGCCACTTCACAGGCTCGGCCTGATGTAACCTTGCTTGCCAACAATCCCCCCACACAACGGCAAACACAGTTACCAAATGCTGCCCACAAAGCTGTATTCTCTAAAAATGCCCCTAAATCTCCCCCAGTGAACTTGCCCCCTGATTGCTACCCGTACGTTGCTGTCCTTATAAACGTACCTACACTGAAGGCTGGCAACAATGAATCCCCCGAGGCCTTATTAAATAAAACTATGCACTGGCTCGAGTCCAATAGACCCCTTGCGAGGGGCCTTGACGGACACATTATAGGAGCCAGAAGGGTGAATTGGGTGGGCTACGGTCATAAGCATGTGGAAGGAGACTACGTGGTGGTCAATTTCAGGGACAACAGAGTAGCACAATCTATCTGCGACCACAAACTCAATTCTGAGGGGCAGGGAATTGGTTTAGTGGACTTAACGTTCTTCTATCCAAGATTAACCCCAACTCCGAATGGCCGAGACTTCGGCTCGGGGCAGAGCAGCAGAATCAACTGTTTTGATTTCCCTGCCAAACCACTATTCTATCCTCAGGCAGTCTGGCCATCATCTGGGTGGAGACCTCCAGGATATTGAAACAAACTTAATCTTGGGGGGGCCCCTGGAGTTGTCAACTCTGTTGGCGACTCAGACCTGAGTGGGCTGTCTGTAGATCTAGTCATACCCTCTACAGGCAGTGAATTCCCCACTCTCATACATGAGAGAAGACAGGCTCGAGATGAACATCGAGGGGCTAGTACTCTAGTGCTCCAGGATTCCTTGGCGGGGGAGATTGACCTCGTCTCCGACGGTGGCACAGCTGTGACGGATCCAGTTCTTAGGATGTTCAGCTGGAACATCGTGGGAATTGATAGGAAGCTGGAGTTGCCTGAGTGGAATGACCTTGTGGATGGATACTCCATCTGCATATTCCAGGAGACCTGGGCCTTGGAGCCCTGCCACAAGGTGGGCTATTCGTCCCACTTCGTTCCCGCCGTCATGTCTCAGGCAGGGAGGGGGCGCCCTTCGGGGGGCCTTTTCATTTGGGTTGCAGTCTCCCTGGACTGTAGGGTGGTAGAATATCCGACAAATTCTCCTGACATCCTCAACATCACGTTGAAGGACTCCCGGGGTCGCCTTCTCTTAGACATCTTCAATGTCTATGCTAGAGGTACTAGGGGGGGAGTACAATCGGCCACCATTGCACTTCTGGAAGATCTTCTAAGGCAACGGCCAAGGAACTCGTGCACCATGGTGGCGGGTGACTTAAATTGCACGTTCGAGCCCCTGGGCCTCGATGATATGTTAGGCATAGAGGAGGAGGATGCGAGAAAGGGGATTCCGGCCTTGGCTCTGCCCCCCATTAAGAAGTGGACGCAAGTGGCGTTACAGATCAACGCATTACATTTGGAATTCGACCTGAGGGCGGTAAATGGGAGGTCCAAATCTGATCTGAAGGGTGCACATACATACAACAGGCCCAACCATACATCGAGAATAGATTATTTTCTTCTCGATGTATGCTTATGGAACACTCTGAGCGACATGGAGATTATTGATAGTACTGAAAGTGATCATAATCGCCTGTCTCTTGGTCTGTCTCCAGAGTGGCTAAGGGGCAAGGTCCGGTCTCAACAACTCTTGTTGGCACCTAACACCCAGAGGATCAGTGTATCTAACTGCGGGAGGCGGCTAAAATGGCCTAAGATCGCCCTGTCCAGTGAGAAACTATCTGCCATAGGGGCCCTGCTGGCTGAAACACAGAGTAAATTGAGTTTATTGCCTGGTGCACCTAAGGAGGCCACGCAGGTCTTTTGTGCCCTAATTGGGGAACTGGGCAAACTCTTTGTGTCACCCAGCATTAACCTGGGTAAATCCAACAGGAGAGATCACGGGACAAGACAGGGCTGGTATACTGCCAAATGTAGGACCCAGAAAAAGGCCCTGATAGGGGCGGTTAAATCTAAGTCCCCGTTTGCTGTTAGAACAGCAAGGAAGGACTATTCTCTGACCATAAAGGCAGCGAAAAGAGAGTGGGAGGAGAAGTTCTGGGAAGATCTTTTGTCTGCAAGTAAAGGAAAGGATGCAAGGGGTTTCTGGAGTCCGATTAGAAATAAGAACAGGCCAGATGGTTCGCTGGTCACATGCAATATCCCCGCACAGCTCTGGTACACTCACTTTGAGGCCCTGTACTCTCAACACGAAGGGATTATTAGTGAGTCCTTCTCCTTGGAGAACGCCACAATAGTCAGCGATATGGCTGACTTCACTGAGAGGGAGGTGGAGGCTGTAATTAAGTCGCTGGTCCCACTAAAAGCTGCAGGGCCGGATGGGATACCCTGTGACTTGCTTCTTGCCAATCCCAAGGAATGGGGAAAACTGGTCGCTACGTTATTAAATGCCATCATGAAGGGAGCTTTGGTACCTGATTCCTGGAAAGGGACGGAGGTTGTTCCGATTTTTAAAAAGGGCTGTCGGGACAACCCCGCCAACTACAGGCCCATCAGCCTAATTGACTCTTCCCAAAAGGTGGCAGGGAAGGTGATTTTGGGGAGGGTCCTCCAATGGGCTGAGGAGCACAAGATACTGTCAGACTTCCAGGCGGGCTTTCGTTCAGGCACAGGGACGATAGAACAAGCATTCAGGTTGACCCTCCTGTACTGGAAGGTGGTGGTGCTGGGCAAGGGCAGTCTTTATTTGGCCTTCATTGACCTGAAGACTGCCTTTGACCTAGTACCGAGGGAGTAACTATGGAGGGTTCTGCAGGGGCTGGGTCTACCCGCCTATATCCTGTCGCTCCTGATTAAACTTTATTCAGATAACTATGCACAGGTGCGGTGGGGTAGGAACGGGGAGAAAACCAACAGAATCCCAGTGCAAAGGGGTGTCCGCCAGGGATGTGTGCTGGCTCCCACACTATTCTCATTATATGTGAATGGTGTGGTTGAGCATCTGCTCAAGGAACCTGCAGCTGCTCCGTCCCTGTCGGGCATCCGGATCCCCACCCTGCTCTTTGCCGATGATACCTTGCTCATCGCTAAAACACCGCAGGGTCTCCAAAAGCTCCTCACCCGCTTCCAGGAGTTCTGCTCCCTTAGGGGCCTGATAATTAACGTAGATAAGACCAAATTTTTGACTATGAACCCGCCCAAAAAGCTAGGGCCCCCACCGATCTTAAACACTGTCCCATTGGAGAGGGTTCGCGACTTTGATTACTTGGGGATTCGCCTCAGCAACTCTATGAGTTGGACCCCACACATTCATAAGATGTTGCTTAATCATAAAAGGGTGACTGGTGCCCTACTTAGGGAACACCGTTCTTCCCCCAAACATTGTATTGCCCCAGCCATAGATATTTATAAAGCTAGAGGGGTTGCAGCGGCTTTGTATGGGGCAGAGTTGTGGGGGTCCTCAAACCTGAAGGTACTAGCCAAGGCCGAAAGTAAATTTCTGAAAGAACTCTTGGCACTCCCATCAAGCACACCCACAGTCCCAGTGCTCTTTGACTTGGGCTGCAAAGCAATCACAGACCAGGCGCGATTGCGGCCTCTGCTTCTGTGGGCCCGCCTGTGGAGGGTCCCGGAGCTAGCCTCCTATGCAGCAGGTCTATCTGAGGTAATTGCAACGGAGGGATGGCATCGAATCAAATGGCTAAGGGACATCAAGAGCCTACTGGTGGAGCTGGGTTTGGAAGATTCCTGGGTTACCCGCTCTGCCCCTCCGAAAGCCACCCTGAAGAAGATATATTGGGACTGGGTAGCCACCAAACTCATTCACAATCCTCGTCACTGCAACTCGACCGCAGAATTCCTGAGAATTAAAGACGTAGTTGCCTATGAGCCCTATTTGGACTTAATCCCCATTCCCCTGGACAGGGCTCTCTACTTCAAACTTAGAGTGGGTACTTTACCTTTGGCCGACTTGATGTCCAGGTGGAGATCTTCATCTTCCCAGTGCTCAGCTTACTGCGCAGTGTGCTCGACACGGGTGGAGACGGTGGCACATTTCTTATTTGAATGTCCTGACTATCGTGTCCCAAGGAGACGTTGGCTAACACCACTGTGCAGGCTCCTAGGCTCAAGACAGCATCTGGTGGCCCTCCGTATTTTATTGACTGACACTTCCCCCCCCCCCACTGTCTGTGGTGTCTCAAAATTTTTAAAATGGGCTTGGATGATCCGAGCCAAAAGGCTTTCTATTTCAATTTAATTCTATTTTTAACTATTTATTGCATTTTATCTGATTGTTTCATGAATTACAATAGTATGTTATTATAAAGCCTTGTAATTGTATTTTGCAATGTTTCGCTTTTAAGATATTTACGTATCGAATAAAGCTTTTTACAACAACAATTATAGAATTACTCCTAGAGTACCAGGTGATGTGTCTCCGTTTGAGAAAATGAGGGGAAGGAAGGCTGTTTGTGATTTAAATTAGTCATGGATGTTAGAGATGAAAAACAAAGTTGACCAATCCAAAGTGTTGAGGGGTTCCAATGATATGTGTCGTTGGCCATCCGATGAAAGGCAAAGGTCATTTCAGAAATGTGTAGATTCCTTGTCTCAATTTAATATTGGAGATTGGGTTCGAGTAAAGAAGGGAAGATTAATTAGGGTTGGAGAATCCAAGTTTTCTATGCCTATGAAAATAATCAGAGTTGGACACCAAGTTGTAGAACTAACTGATGGAAATGTGTGGCGCATGAGCAAGGTTGTTAAAGTGCCTGTATGTTTATGGCCTAACCTAGATGTATTACCTGGAGCATATAACACCTTACTTAAACAACAAAACTATAATGATACTAGGAATCCAGCTACTTCAAGGTTGAAATGTAAACCATCCTGTTGTAAGGATTATGTCATGGCATAATATATTTTAACAAATCTGATATTCTTATTATGATTGAAGATGGGTTTACAAGAATAACAACTGAATATATTGAATAACTATTCTTATATTTGTAAAGATGGTATATTTTTGGATTTAGTTTAGGTACTGATTTTGCTTGTGATTCGATTATAATGAAATGTTATATATTTCTTTTGATAACAATGTAATTTGTTAAATGTGTGTTGCTGAACGGGGATGTGTGGCATCCTGGCCTATGGTGTCTTGTGGAACCATGGGTCAGGATTCTACATAACTCACATTCCATTTGGAGTCAGTTGGCCCTGGCTCTTTTACCTGTTGGTTTAATGTATTTATGTTCATTAAATACATAACTTAATCTACCTCGTTTGACCTTCATTTACAACGTAACATCTCTCCTCAGTTTCTTCAGGTTCCTCTCCTCAGCAAAGGTTTCTTCTTGTAGTCCAAAAGTGATCTAATTTCTTGGGATCAGGGTCCCAATATTTATACCTCAAAATCCTTTGTACTCCGAGGGGCCTTTGCCCAGTCCAAACTAGTTCTGGAGCACTCTGTTTACATGACTCCTTCATTCCTTTCACAGTGCAGGGCAGAAACATCAGACGCCCCACAGGAGGTGGAGCCAGCATTGTGGAGGGAAAGCACAGTCTTGGAGCACTTTGTTGACAGGATTCCTTCTCTCCTTTCACTGTGCAGGGCAGAGACATCAGCCGCACCCCAGGAGTTGTAGCCAGCATCGTGAAAGGCAGGCACATCCCTATTCAAGGTTCAGGTGCAACTCCTCCCACCCATCTAGATGCAGATCTCTCTATTCACCACTAGGCTGACCCATTCTGTCTCTTGGAATCCCCCAGCCCTGTCACTAAAAAACACCAGACAAGGAATACACAACCTAGCAGAGGCAGGCTTGAAAGGTTAAGCAAGAAAATACCTACTTTTTAAAAGTGGTATTTTCAAACACAGAATGTTAAAACCAACTTCACTAAAAGATGTATTTCATCATTCTGAGTTCAGGCATACTAAACTCGAACTTCTACCATGTTCTCTGAGTCAGTTAAGATTATAAAAATGTAATAATCTAACTGCCCATTCTGGCCTATGGAGAACACGTAGCCTTGCAATAGTGAAAAACGAAAATGGCTGCAGTTCCCTATTAGGATATTCCACACACAACAGGGCATGTCCCACCTTATACTTACAATGCACCCTGCCCTTGTACCTACCATAGGGGTGTCTGATATGAAGAAAAGGGAAGGTTTAGGGACTGGCAAGTGGGTGCACTTGCCCAGTCAGCATGACAGTACCAGACTGCACGCAGGCTCTTCAATGGCAGACCATAGACACATTTTACAAGGCTGCTTCTGTGGGTGGCACAACCAGTGCTGCAGGCTCACTAGCAGCATTTGGATTTACAAGCCCTGGGCACTCCTGGTGCACTGTACTAGAGTCTGACAAGTAAATCAAATAGTCAATCATGGAATCACCAATTAATACATTCATTTACAGTAGGGAGCACTTGCACTGTGGCACAGTGCCCAAAGCATCTAACACCAGCAAAAACACATGAGGCAACAACAAAGATGGAAGGGAGACCCACGCCAATGGTGCCAGGTCTAACAATGATGTTGAAGAGCCTTTATATGACAAATTTGCTGACAAACGATTTTCCTAGATTGCTACTTGTCGTAATTGATGCTGCCTTTTGGCCTTGTCGGTGTGGCGAGGATGCTTCTGAAAACTAAGCGTGGGTGTAAAATCCATTTCCGGGCCAATTTGCGGATTTTTGACGATTTTGCGATCCGCGAATCGCGCGAAATTGCCCAATAATCTGCAAATTCGCAAGCTACGAATTATTTTGCTTGGTCGCGCTTGAAAAATACAATATCGCGCGCGCGGCGTTGACTCTGAGCCTGCCGAGTTGTTTTTCTCCCGGTTTTGCGTGTGCTGCGCCATTTTCGATCTTGCTGCGTGATTGCGCAAGAGTTTTTCTAACGCAATTACATTATCGCGGCTTGCCATCTTGCTCGGCGAGAGCTTGACAACGCGAGTACATCATACAGGCCCGCGACGGCACGCAGTTGACTTCCGGCGGGAGGTTTGAACAGCTCGCGTTCCCGAAATTGCAAAAATTGCAATTCTGCACAAGAAATCCACTGCAGGAAGCATAAACCTTGTGAAAATGATGATTTTGATCAGAATAACTACTCAGATTGACATTTGGCTGCACTTTTTGGTGCAGGAGTCCATTTTTTGGGGTGGGGTAGGAGGAAGGAAGTGCCCCAGAATCTCCAACTTCCTGTTCCTGTCCAGCAGGCTCCTCCCAGTGCTTTGTACATGTCCTGGTCACTTTTCATTTGGCTGTAGAGCTGGAAGGATTACTTTTTGTGGCTGCTGGTGGATATTTGTATTTGAGGACTTTTTGGACTTTGGAGTTTGGATCACTTTTGGACTTGAGATTTTACAAGTAAGTTGGTGTTGTTTGTTTGGGGCATTGAGGCAACTCCAGTTCTAAAACTTTTTTCACAACTTTAACAAAATATATATTGTGGTGGGTAGCTAGCCACAGTATCCAGTAGGCCCAGGGTTAGTCATGGGTGCACGATACAACTGTTTCTGTGATTTTCTTAAACTTAATTCTCATTTATGTCATGGAATTTTAGCTCACTGTTATATGTTGTTTTTTTTTATTTTCTGGTGTCTGTAAAGCCTCACTAGCCAGTAGGCCCAGGGGTAGTGAGTGGTGCATGGACCAAGTCTTTCTGTGGGGTGTCTTGAATGTAAACATCATTGAGGGCAACGATGGCATTGGATTGTGGTGATTTTTATGTGTTTTTCGATTTTTTGGGGTGTTGTTGGGGACTGGCCATGTGGGTGGGGGGCATTTTGAGAGCTGGTACAGGCAGGGCCTGGCCATGTGGTGGGGGTCAAGGGGCCATTTTGAAGGCAGGCAGTGTGCTCAGGCCTGCACCCAGTTTGCCTTGCTTTCAACCATTATGCCCAGGGGTACTCAGTGGTTCATGGACCTAGTCTTTCTGTGGGGTGTCTTGAATTTAAACATCATTGAGGGCATGGATGGCATTGGATTGTGGTGATTTGTGAGTGTTTTTCGACTTTTTGGGTGCTGTTGGTGCCTGGCCATGTGGGTGGGGGCCATTTTGAGGGCTGGTGCAGGCAGGGCCTGGCCATGTGGCTGGGGGTCAAGGGGCCATTTTGAAGCCAGGCAGTGTGCTCAGGCCTGCACCCATTTTGCCTTGCTTTCATCCATTATGCCCAGGGTTACTCAGTGGTGCATGGACCAAGTCTTTCTGTGGGGTGTCTTGAATGTAAAAATCATTGAGGGCATGGATGGCATTGGATTGAGGTGATTTTTATGTGTTTTTCGATTTTTTGAGGTGTTGTTGGGGACTGGCCATGTGGGTGGGGGGCATTTTGAGGGCAGGTACAGGCAGGGCCTGGCCATGTGGTGGGGGTCAAGGGGCCATTTTGAAGGCAGGCAGTGTGCTCAGGCCTGCACCCATTTTGCCTTGCTTTCATCCATTATGCCCAGGGTTACTCAGTGGTGCATGGACCAAGTCTTTCTGTGGGGTGTCTTCAATGTAAACATCATTGAGGGCATGGATGGCATTGGATTGTGGTGATTTGTATGTGTTTTTCGATTTTTTGGGGTGTTGTTGGGGACTGGCCATGTGGGTGGGGGCCATTTTGAGGGCTGGTATAGGCAGGGCCTGGCCATGTGGTGGGGTTCAAGGGGGCATTTTGAAGGCAGGCAGTGTGCTCAGGCCTGCACCCAGTTTGCCTTGCTTTCAACCATTATGCCCAGGGGTACTCAGTGGTTCATGGACCTAGTCTTTCTGTGGGGTGTCTTGAATTTAGTCATCAAATAAGTGTGTTCATGACATGTGAACACATCCCTCCGTTTGGGCACTCCGCTTAAGGTTCGTCACGAAGAGACAGACTCCACGGATTTTGCAATACATTTATTTATGATTCATTAGATGTTAATGTTGTAAATTCAGTTCATTATTTTCATTTCTTTATCCTTTGATTACAACAGTGTAGTGATTTCCAAAATAAATGCTCCAATGCATTTCGGGCATGAGTTGCCCTTTCTCAAGGAGCCCTAGAAATTCAAAACAATAGAGGTTTGCTACATAGCCCATCATCATAACGAAATACAAACAAAACTGTCAAATCCATCATTTCAAAAGTTTCATATGATTTAACCACATTAACTAACAATGGTGTGTTATGCTCATTCATAATGTACAGTTTCGCTATGAATTAAATACATGAAAATACATGGCCTTCAATGGTGAAGTAAAATAATGGTTTAACACGGGTAAGGTCTGGGAGTGAAAGGAACAAGGGAGTATCTATCGTTGACATGCAAAAGAAAAAGGAAAAAGGACTCACATGGTCTTGAATTTCAAAAACTGGTTTCAAGGATGCTGAAACATAAGTGGGATTGGAGTAAGAATATGTGACGACTGCTATTCAGATGTAAAAATAAGTCCCACATGTTTTAACAGGCAGGTTAAAAACCCGACTTACTGAAATATCTAGAGATACGCGAGGTATCCAAATTCCCTTCGTCCGTCAGGGTCGAAATACGGAAGTTAACCTTGGCGTTTAAAGAGGTGTATTTCCCGCGAAGGCGCGCTGGCTAACATAAAAAGGGGACTTGCGGGGAGCCATTAGGGCAAATGGCATCCCTACGTATCGGTGACATAAAAAACGGACTGAGAGTGAAAAACGTGTCTTGAATTTAAACATCATTGAGGGCATGGATGGCATTGGATTGTGGTGATTTTTGAGTGTTTTTCGACTTTTTGGGTACTGTTGGGGCCTGGCCATGAGGGTGGGGGCCATTTTGAGGGCTGGTCCAGGCAGGGCCTGGCCATGTGGCTGGGGGTCAAGGGGCCATTATGAAGCCAGGTAGTGTGCTCAGGCCTGCACCCATTTTGCCTTGCTTTTATCCATTATGCCCAGGGTTACTCAGTGGTGCATGGACCGAGTCTTTCTGTGGGGTGTCTTGAATGTAAACATCATTGAGGGCATGGATGGCATGGGATTGTGGTGATTTTTATGTGTTTTTCGATTTTTTGGGGTGTTGATGGGGCATGGCCATGTGGGTGGGGGCCATTTTGAGGGCTGGTACAGGCAGGACCTGGCCATGTGGTGGGGGTCAAGGGGCCATTTTGAAGCCAGGCAGTGTGCTCAGGCCTGCACCCATTTTGCCTTGCTTTCATCCATTATGCCCAGGGTTACTCAGTGGTGCATGGGCCTAGTCTTTCTGTGGGGTGTCTTGAATTTAAACACCATTGAGGGCATGGATGGCATGGGATTGTGGTGATTTTTGAGTGTTTTTTGACTTTTTGGGGTGTATAACTGATGTTCATCTGGTTTCCATTGCTTTTAGGTGCACAAGAGAACCACCAGTGCCAGGAAGAAGTCCTGCAGCGGTGTGTGCAGCACAACGTCACGTGACGTCACATGTGGCCACAGACAAGACAACTCTGCAACTCGTGCAACTGCGGCCTGCTGTTCTGACATCTCAAGATGATGGCCCCAAAGAAAGTTGGCCATAGCCCCTCAGCGAAAAAAGTTTCCAGTGCCACTGCCAGTAAGAAGGAGCAGAAGAAGCAAGTGGCACCACCTACCAAGGAGACTGGTGTGCCCACCGACACCTTTTTTGGGACAAAAAAGTAAGCCTGCAGCAGCAGCGGTTTCCGCCGGGGACCAAGCTGGAAGCAGCACCTTCGCTTCATTGGACTCAGTGCCACCATGCAAACTTAGGTCCAAGACCATGTGTGCTGCTGCGGCAGCCACTTTGGTTGTTCAATCACCATCGACCAGTGATGTTGGCTCATCTCAAGAAAGTACCATCTAATCAACGCCGGGTGTAACTCAGCTGACGAGTGTTCAACAACCACAGCCGCAACGACAACCACACGTGCAACTAGTACAAGCGCAAGTACATGGGCAAGGAGAGGTGCAAGGAGAGGCGCAAGTAGAGCGCAAGGAGAGGCGCAAGTAGAGCCGCAAGGAGAGACGTAAGTAGAGCCGCAAGGAGAGGCGCATGGACAGGTGCATGGAGAGGTGCAACTAGAGGTTCATGGAGCGGCACAACTGCCTACAATGCTTTTTCCTCCAGAAGTTGGAGGCACACCAGGAAATTGATATTCAAGAGGAGGTATCATCTGAGGAAGCCACTCCTCCTGATGATGATTATCCATTATTCATTGTCTTCCAGATCCCCAGCAAGAAAAAGGTCAAGGAGGGATACTACTACTACTACAAGTTTTTCTTCAAGCCCCCTTCCTTCTGATGACCTTTATCGTGATTGGAACCCAGCCATGCAGTCTGAGAGTGAGTCACGCCATGAGCCGACAAAGGTAGCTAAGCCTAAAAGGAAGGCTCCCGCAAAGCTTCCACTTATGGGTGATGACGACGAACAAGAAGTGGTGTCTTCTGCTGCTGATGAACAGTCTGACGATGACCCAGTCATCACAGTCATCACTCCAGCCCCAGCAGGCATGCAGCAGACAGACATTCTCACCCTAGCCCGAATGGCTGCTGAGCGCGATATGGGCGGCGTGGCACCGGTACTACCACCGTTAACTACAACACCAACACGACCTACAGCTCCCATCTTTTTTAGTCAGAAGGGCCGGCATGGATCTCAATCCAGCTCGACCTCAAGTAGTGGTGCTGTAAGTGAACAACAGAAACAAATTCAGCCACGCCCATCCTCCACTTCATCTGGCATTGAAAGTCAAAGTAGCACCTCCACCTTCAGCGGACATCACCAGTCCCCAGTTTGGGACTTCTTTACTGTTAGCCAAAGGGCGGAAAACATGGTCGTTTGTTCGATTTGTAAAACGTTAGTTAGTCGGGGTAAGCTTGGTACCAACTATGGTACCGGAGGCCAGAGAGGTCATCTCAAGCAACACCACACTATCATTTGGGAAGCACACATGAGGAAGATCGAGGAAGGCAAAAGAAAAACAAATCCAAATGTATCCCTTGATATTGCATCTGATGATGACGAGAGGCTGATCGTGCAGGGGGGAAGTGAAGAAGCGACAGACATTTTTTCTGGTACACCCAGTTCTGCTGGCAGCAGCACTGCAGTGGTATCGCCCACACCCTCTACCCCTGCAACATCTATGAGGCACAGTAAGAGTGTGGGAGAGACACTTATGCGAAAAACTACATCAATGGGCCTAACTGGTTTGAAGACGTTATCATCATCATCATCACTTAAAATGATCCAGCCCACCATTCGCCAAATGTTGTGGTCGGAGGCGCCATTTGAACGCAACCACCCAACGGTACGTCTGTATAACGCAAAGCTGGCTAAAATGCAAGCGCTGGACCTTCTCCCTTTTTCTTTCGTGGAAGGGGTGGGGTTTCTAGAATTAGTGGCAACAGTCTGCCCTAAATGGAAGGTTCCTAGCTGGTCCTATTTTGCCAGGGTTGCGGTTCCAGCACTAAATCAAAATGTGCTGGAGGTGATTGGGGCAGCTTTGCAGAAGAGTGCTGTTCACACTATCCACTTGACAACAGACATGTGGACCAGTTGCCAAGCCCTTGATTACATGTGCATCACTGCACACTGGGTCTCTTTTGCAGGGTCTTTGGCAGGGGTTAGAGACAAGTCAAGTGCAGTTGTTGACCTGGACACAGTTTTTCAAACTACTCGGAAACATGCAACATTAGCCATGTTTGCCATGGAGAAAACTCATACTGAAAAAAACATTTTGGAGGAGTTTAACAGTAAGGTCTCTGAATGGCTGTAACCAAGAAATCGCATAGTTGGTTATGTTTCCACGGATAATGGCAGTAATATAGTTAAGGCCATGCACGAGGGTGAATATTTCAGAGTGCCGTGTTTGGCGCACTGTATAAACCTGGTTGTGCAAGATTTCTTGAAAACTGAAAACACAGTCAAAAAGTTACTGACCACCTGCCGAAAAATCTGCACACATTTCAGCCATTCTTTTAAGGCCCCGAAGGAGCTGAGGAGAATTCAACATGAACGTAAAGTGCCAGTCAAATGACTCATCCAGGAGGTGGCAACACGTTGGAACTCAACCTTTTACATGCTTGAGCGTCTGTCTGAGCAGTGCATGGTAATCAATGACTATGTCTTTAAACTAGGTTCTGATCATAAAGACGAGAGGCTAGAGTTGGAGGAATGGAAGCTAGTTAAAAGCCTGACAGACCTGCTTCGTCCTTTTCAGGTCTTCACGCGTGAAGTCAGCAGGGAGGACTGTTCTTTGAGCAAAGCTATCCCATTGTTGGTCATGCTGGAGCACCAACTGAAGGACGTGTCTTCAACGTTCAGAGATGATGTTAGAAAGCAAGATGCATATCGGTTGGCCGAGAATTTATTAAGCTGCCTAGTTGCCAATGAAAGGCTTCAAAACATACATGCAGAACAACATTACATTTGTGCCACTATTCTGGATCCACGGTACAAAAAGGCAGTGGCCAGCAAATCATTCATTCCTTTTGATGAAGCAGATGTTTCAAAGTACAAACATTGGCTAGCTGTGTCAGCCAGTCGGTTCGAAAAAGATCGGCAGAAAATTCAAGGAGCCGTCAGAAGTCCAAATGAATCAGCAGGCCATCCAGCGTCAAGTTCCACTTCTGAATCTGTGGGCAAAGGGAGTCACTTTCCCTCACAGCCGTTAACGACACCAGCAGCAACCGTATCATCATCCTCACCTGCACCAGGCCCAGCCATAATATTGTCGGAAGCGGATTGGCTAACTCGTAAAGGGTTTCTTTGTTCCAGTGCTGAGAAGGCCACAGATGGTACGCAAAGTGGAGCAACCGTGGAGAACCTTGAGTTGATGGTGCAGGCCTATCTGGATGAGCCAACAAAGTTCTTTGCTAATACGAACCCGTTGCTTTATTGGTACAGGAAAATTGATCTATGGCCACTGATCGCCAACCTGGCTATAAATTATTTGTCTTGCCCACTCGCAAGCGTCTCTTCTGAACGTGTTTTCAGTGCTGCTGGTGCCATTGTAACTTCCAAAAGGAACCGCCTCTCGGCCAAAAATGTGGAGAGGTTAACACTGATCAAGATGAATCAGCACTTGATACCACCAGATTACAAAGTACGTGAATGCACGCAGGAACAAGAGGACACCGACTTAGGTGACAGAAGTTCTTCTCTGTTACCAGACCTACTCCTGTCTCAATTCATGGAATTTGAGGACCCGAGCCCTGAAAATTACTTCCTTTTTTCGTCCTTATTCACTTTTAATCCTGTGTGTCTTTCTTTGTTTTGCAACTTTTACCACAATAAAACTCTAATCACCTAATCACAACAAGTCCATCAGCAGCACTGTCTTCATCTTATATTCCTTATTGATTTGAAGGTGCCTCAGTCTGCATTCCTGAGGTTCACAAGTTCACAACTCAATCATGCTCCTTTATACTCCTCCTCCAGACTCCACCTATCCATTTCCCTCAAGGCAGATGGATGGATTACGACGAGTCCCGTCAAGTGGGACTGAAATTACTGACTGACTATCATGCTTGCTGATTGCTGACAGAGTTACTGCTGATATTGACAGGAGAGGCTGCCCTGTGGGCCCTCACTTTCCGAAGAAGATGCGGACAAAAAGTAGAACAGGTAATGAATAATTGAGAAGATGGCATGCAGTGGACACCAATGGCTGTCTGGCTCTGATGAAACCAATTGCTGTTGTTTTTTTGTGCATGAAATGATGATTCATATGTCTTGTCTTAGTTATTATTTAATCTTTCACACAGTAATTGTACCTCATGTCATCAACTCTGTTTTTTTTTTTTTAACCTTGTTTGATTAAAATTGTACTTCAAATTCAGGGGGCACTATATTGCATTTCACAACATGTGTAAAATGACCTTGGAGCGGACTCTCTTGCCAATATACCATGATGATTGATTAAATAATATATCTTTTTTCTTTACAGTCACTCACTGGGATGGATGGATCATCAGCGTCGATTTACGGAAGAACAATGGCCAATTCTTGAGTGGCAAACAGGTAAACCAGTCTACAACAACTACTACAGCAGGACTACATGTCTGTCTATTCGTGGTATGTATTGGTCGAGGGCGAGGCAGTGTACTGTTGTTGTTATGCCAGGCAGAGTCCACTCCAGACAGCAGTTCATGTAAAATTGGGGCTATGTGGCTTGCTGCATACAATTAGATATGCTTTGTCTGTCTGACAAAGAACCTAGGTATGCTTCATCAGGTTGCTTGACTCAGTGGTGCCTGCCTTGACCCTCTGCATGGCACTACCTCAAGCTTGGGCCAAACATCCGTTATGTTTGCAAAATTTGCTGTCTTTCGGTATTTCGCAAATCTCGCGAAAGTATCAAAAAATCGCAAATTCTTGAGTGGAACGGATTTTTGGGACATGCTTGCGGTAGGGCCATGCAGATGGTCAAGGCAGGCACCACTGAGTGAAGCATCCTCCTGATGTAGCATACCTAGGCTCTTTGACACAGACAGACAAAGCATATCTACGGTTTAGGGTTCATTCAGTGCAATTTACTAGGGTTTTTGGGATTAAGTTGCCATGGTTCACGCTGATTCTAGTGCTCGGGCCCGATGCAGGCTCGTTCATAATGATGTTGGCAATGTTTTAGGGGGTTTTGGTGTTCTTTGGTCCAGAATTGGCAGAATTTCGGCCTCTTTGGGTGTTTTGCGGGCGCGTGTGTTTGGGTGAAAACTAAGTGTAAACTAGTCGTAGACCTTCTTCTTCTTCTTCTTCAAAGAGCGCAGTGGTTCGATTTTGTTCTGTCTTGCTGAGATTCCTGTGAATCGCTGGAACAAGTGACTGTCCAGGTGAGTTTCAAGAGGATCGAAGTAGTGGAAGTGCTGAAAACAGCAATGTTTTGTGAACAGCGCAATTTGCCATGTTTTTTATATACCAGTATTGCATGTTTTTGGGGGGGCTAGGTTTCTGTGGGTGGGTTTTGGGGTTTGGGAGCACTGCTGGCACAGTCTAAGTTGATTGCACTTGTTTTTCATGAAATCCATGGTGGAAAAGGGGAGTTAGGGCCTAGCTGCAGAGCGTATTTGGACTGAATTGAAGGTAGGCCCATTTTTGCTTTTTACCTGTTTGGGGGTGTTCTGCTATTTGGCGGGTGGCTGCAGGGGTCTGGGGGCATAGCTCGGAAGGTCTAATACCGGATAAAAGTGTTTTGGAGAAAATCGGAGGTGAAAATGTTTTTGCGTTTTTGCTCACTTGCTTGTCTTTGGGGTGCTGTTTGGGGGGGTTCCTGGTGTTTGGGGTGGTTTTTGGGGTCTGGGAGCACTGCTGGCACAGTCTACTGTTGATTGCATTTGTTTTTCAGGAAATCCATGGTGGAAAAGGGGAGTTATGGCCTAGCTGCACAGCGCATTTGGACTGAATTCCAGGTAGGCCCGAAATTTGCTAAGTCTCACTTTTTAAGGTTTTGCTTTTTGGCTGTTTGGGGGTGTAAAACTGGTTTTCGCCCGGGTTGGCGGGTCTGGGGGCATTGCTGGGAAGGTCTAATACCGGATAAAAGTGGTTTGGACTAAATCCATGGTGAAAAAGTGTTTCCGTTTTTGCTCACTTGCCTGTTTTTGGGGTGCTGTTTGGGGGGGTTCCTGGTGTTTGGGGGTGGGTTGGGTGGTCTTGGAGCAACTCTGGGTATGGATAGTTCTGATCGCAAATGGTTTGAAGCAAATCCATGGTGGCAAAGGAGAGTTAGGGCCTAGCTGCAGAGCGCACGTGGAGTGATTTTGGAAATGTGCCTAAAAAATTCTAAGTCCCCATTTTTGTATTTATGCTTTTTGGCTGTTTGGGGGTCTTCTACTTGTGTTCGCCTGGGTTGACGGGTCTGGGGGTATTGCTGGGAAGGTCTAATACCGGATAAAAGTGTTTTGAAGAAAATCGGAGGTGAAAAAGTGTTTGCGTTTTTGCTCACTTGCTTGTCTTTGGGGGGGTTCCTGGTGTTTGGGGGTGGGTTTTGGGGTCCTGGAGCAATGCTGGGTATGGATAGTTTTGATTGCAAATGGTTTGAAGCAAATCCATGGTGGCAAAGGGGAGTTAGGGCCTAGCTGCAGAGCGCGCACAGAGTGATTTTGGAAATGTGCCTACAAATTTCTAAGTCCACATTTTTGTATTTTTGCTTTTTGGCTGTTTGGGGGGTCTTCTACTTGTTTTCGCCTGGGTTGACGGGTCTGGGGGCATTGCTGGGAAGGTCTAATACCGGATAAAAGTGTTTTGGAGAAAATCGGAGGTGAAAAAGTTTTTGCGTTTTTGCTCACCTGCTTGTCTTTGGGGTGCTGTTTGGGGGGTTCCTGGTGTTTGGGGGTGGGTTTTGGGGTCTGGGAGCACTGCTAACACAGTCTAATTTTTATTGCATTTGTTTTTCAGGAAATCCATGGTGGAAAAGTCGAGTTATGACCTAGCTGCACAGCGCGTTTGGACAGAATTGAAAGAAGGCCTGAAATATTCTAAGTATGAGATTTTCCATTTTTGCTTTTTGCCTGTTTGGGGGTGTTCTGCTTTTTTGCGGGTGGGTTGGCGGGTCTTGGGGCATTGCTGGGAAGGTCTAATACAGGATAAAAATGGTTTGGAGAAAATCCACGCTGAAAATCGTTTTGGCACTTTTTTTTAACTTAGGGCTCGTTAGGGTTAGCAGCAGTATTGCATGTGTTTGGGGGTGTTCTAGATTTTTGCAACTGGGTTCTGGGGTCTTAGAGCACTTGTGGGAATGTGTAATTTTGGTTGCAAGTGGTTTGAAGAAAATCCATGGTGGGAAAGGGGGATTTGGCCTAGTTAAAGAAAGCGTTTGCCACTATTCTTAACTTAGGGCTCGTTAGGGTTAGCAGTATTGTATTGCATGTGTTTGGGCGGGGGTTCTAGATTTTTACGACTGGGTGGGGTCTTGGAACACTTGTTGGAATGTCTAATTTTGATTGCAAGTGCTTTAAAGAAAATCCATGGTGGGAAAGGAGGGTTTTGGGCATACTTTCTGAGTGCATTTTGGCACAATTTGAAATTAGGCCTCTGCGAGGTAGCAGCAGTATTCTGCACGTTTTTGGGAGGGTAATGTGGGGTGTTCTAGATTTTGGGGATTGTCATCTCTGAAAGTGAAAGTATAATGTTTGCACTACACAGCGTGCCTTATATATTATTTTCTCCGAGGTGTCTTTAACACATATTGTTGTGTTTTTCCATCATCAATTACAGGCAGGCTTTTACCCTGTGCCATCGATGTACTACTCAGGCTTACAATTAGCGATCCGCAAATCCGCATCAGGCAGGCAGTGGACAGTGTGTCTGGTCACCAAGATTGATCGACGGAGCATCCGATGGAATGAAGGAGTACCGCGAATAAGAGGAATGGCTGGATGCATCAACTTCACAAATTCAACGGGACAACTACAAAAAACAGTAACAGTATCCAAAATTCTCCTTATATTTTAAATGATATTCTTGTGAACTTGAACTTACTTCTACGAGTGTGACTCTGTGCGTTTGTTTGATCTCTGCTTCAAATTCATCCCTCCAGCTATTTGACACCTCTTTGCTATGTTTAACACTAATTTAATGTTCTAAGTGTTTATTCTCTCTGAGGACAGAGAGGCATGTGAAGTTGCAGTAAGTAGTAGTACTACTTTTCAGTAACCTAACCATCCATTTAGTAAACAACTTCTGGCATGCAGTAGTGCACTTCCTTTATGTCCCTTTAAAGATTTATCAATATCTTCTAATCCAAAGATTTGTTTCTCTTCATTTGTTGTTTGACTGTCCATGCTGTGTTTTATTTCCTCTCTACCAAACTTTCCCAAAAAAAAACATTCCCATCCAATTTTCAAACCCTAACCCTTTTCCCCCGGGCTGTGTGGTATTTCATTGAGGTGTGACTGACAACAACAATAAATTCCACACACTTGTTGGGGAGGATAAGGTCAAAGCAACCAGAAGTTCATGTGTGCCATCGTGGATTGATAAGAACATCCTCCTCCTACACGACGTGAACAATCAAATGCTTAATGCTTACCTTATGTTGGCACTGCTTAGGCTACAATTTAGGGCACTGTTCTGTACCGTACTATCTATTGTACTGTTTCTAATGCTACGCTCATGCCACTCAATGTTTAATTTCCTCTTTTCTTCATATAGTGATACTGCCAGTGTGTACCACTACTGCTACCAGCACAACAATGATATTGCATCCGTCGAGGATTCAAGGTAACAACCAACCTTAATCACCATTTGCAATGCAGCCAGCCCTGGGGCTACCCCGATTCTCAAACACAAATCACAGGTAAGATAAGCATATTGGAGAGATAGTAGAATAATGGGCTAGGAGGACTAAGTTGGGAAGAGAGCAGAGACTGACAGTACTACTAGTAAAGTACAGTAGTAGGGCTACTAAATTTACTAACTCGGTTACTTGCATTTTGGTACATTTCAGGACTAGATATTTCATTCATGCTGGTAAGTTTGAAGAAAACAAACGTCCAGTAACCACCGCCAACCCCCACACAAAATAATATATGAACGCGTATACTGTGTTTTTGTAAGAAAAATAATTATTAAGAAATATGTATTCGTGTTGTTTTCAGCACAACAATAAAATAAATTACCCGAACTCACCCCCCCCCCTAACCCAACCAATGTCAAAAAGTCCAAAAGTCCCCTTTCCCAAACACCCAATTCCCACCCCCTCAACAGTCTTTAAAAAAGGGGCAAGGGACAGTCACTCCCTCTGGTGGCGTAGTTTGACAAGCTGTTGCTGCATGTCCCGCTGCTCTTTGCGGAGGTCCCGGAGCTGGCGCTGATGTTTTTTGGCCAACCGCTCCAGGTAGTCCACTCTTCTACGTAGCCGGCGCACACGAACCATCCAGGATTTGGGGGCGGCCGCTGATTTTGTTGCTGCTGTGCGGCGGGAGGCTGTTGGGCCACGGCTCCGTTTGGCTGGAGGCTTCTGGCTGGTGGACCCGGGGGCAGTGGTGGAGGATGTAGATGTTGATGTCTCCTCATGCTCCCGAGCCCACAACTGCCGATACTCGGCACAAATAGCCTCCAGCTTATGGGCCCTGGCCCGGACAGCCATCTCCTTACGGGTGAGCTTTTTGGGAGTAGCATCTATGAAGAAAGAAAGAAAAATACTGTAGCCAATAGTCTTTAACATGAAGTCAAAATAATTCAACGGAAGGTTGACACTCAGTAACACCAGCAAGTAGCAAACACAGTATAACATTTTGGCATGTATCTTTCCGCCGTCTTTGTAAGCCTGTGACACTGTAAGTTTCAGGAATTCCACTAGCAGCACTATAGGTGGACTCACTACTACATACATAGTCAGAGAATACTAAAAAAAGGCCTTTTTTACTTTTTTTCTCTTGTTTTGCAAAAGAAATTACTGGTACGTGAACTTGTGGTAGCCGCCATAATGGCAGCTCACTCAGCTTTCACCCAAGAAACACAGACACAGGCCATGATGATGTAGACTCGCAGTACTTTAAGCATTACATGCAGGTGGGGATAGGAATGTCTTACTTTTCTATAGGGGTGGCACTGCCACTGGCCATACTTCATCCACTCAGCGTCTGCTCTACTACATCATACACCTCTGCTTTCGACGAAGAGGATAAAGAAGATAACATCCAGGCTTCCAAAGTACGTCTATGATTCTCCTTAATGTCTCAAATGTACCAAAATGTCTTTTTGTCAACAACCAACTGACACCCTTTTCATTATATTTTGGAAACCGCCGTCTTCTTATGTTGAATTGCATTCAACAAAACCATTCTTTACAGTCATAAATATTAAGACTCGCTCGTCCTTCGTTTCACCCTTCTTTAACTTTTCGTTCTTCACATCCCTAAACTACATCTGCTATGACTTGGCTTCACAATAAAAATTTGCCAGTTGAGTTGAAGTGAAATAGAGGGGGCCATTGGTTACCAGAGAAGTACCGCCGCTAATTCTATTAAAAGTCAAGGTAGGACTGTCTTCTACGTGATGGCCCAAAAAGTAGTTCTAAATTAGTAAATGTTCTTGACAGTACAGTGTACTTATACTAGTGTACTGTGTACTACTGTACAGTACATCATACACTCCTTTGCGAGCCTACTCAAAAAAATTTCAATAAGTAAGGAGTATAATAACTTACCACCGTCCGCCACCGCTGAGTCTTCCCCCCCCCAGCTCCTCCTGTTGGCGCCGCCGCATCCAGAGTGGACCCCTCCACACTGCTGGCCCCGGCACTGGTGGTCATCTGTGCCGCATCAGATGTTGTGACGTCTAGAAAAAACATGTCATATTTTCAGATGCCATACACAACCCCCTGTTTTGTCTCGTAATGGAAGAAAATGTTACATAACACATTTTTTATTACTGGGATTGAAAAAAAGTAATGGTTTTGTGGAGGGTGTTAACCTTTTATATGCTTATTCCATTAAATGCTACACTTCTTCTTATGACAACTGATAAATGCTTGCTTAACATGCACAATTTTTCTCATTACAGAAAGAAGATTCCATTGTCCTTCTGCCAGACGATTCACCAACTACTACTAAGTCATCACCAGCAGTACTTTAAGTACTTTAAAGAAGGTCATAAAATCATTGGTCAGACATTCTAGATAGTCGGTCAGGGGATTGGGGGTTCAACTTCTGTTCGGACTGAGGTATGTCGAAAGTCGAACTGCACCTATCATCAACAATGTCCTATTTATCTTGTCCATACTTCTTTGTGTGCAGAATAGTCCCTGAAACACTAGCGGTATGGGATGTGCTCCTCTCAAATCAAAAAGGCAACTGCTACCTTTTACTTGGTGTAAACAATGACATTTTGTTGTTGGAAATTGTCAAAGCACTTACATTAAGAAGACTGGAATAGACATCAAGGGCAACCTAGAGGACTGCACTCAGTGCCTAGAGCTATTGCTTTATCAGAATTTTGTTTTACACCGTTTGCCGAATGGGCAAGCATAGCTACCTACACAGACCGACTCATAATTGTAAATAGTAGTAGCACAGAGAGTGATGGTAGAGGCAGGATAAGAATGTAGAAAGTAGTCTACATTAGAAGAAGATCAAACACTATTTTGTAAAACATAGAATTATTAGGAACCAGTTTGTAATGAATAGGAGCTGTAAAAGTTAGGGAAGTATAAGTATTAATATAACAATGGAACAACTTACTGGGGCCAACAGAAGAGCCTGCAAGGGACTGCTCCTGTCCACCTTCTGCCACCGGAGTCTCTGTCGCCGCCGGCGCCTTGCCCCTGGGAGGTGCTGGTGATCATGAAATAAAGAAACACAACATGGATGATTGTTTTTTTGTAAATATTTCATTTCTTTGTACTCAATCTAAAATTATGTCGGGGAAACAAATTAACATCAATTGCATCTGATCTGGTCAACTAGGAGGATAGTAGTACAGTATTGCAGGATTTGCAGACCGTCTAATAGGAAAGTTATGTAATTCACTAACTACATCAACAACAAAAAGGTTCTACTACGACTGCCATGACTCAGCAGCACGAGACGTCGCGTGACAGACACAGTCCGTCATCATGATTGCAGACCACTAACAAATGTCCTATAACAAGTAATAAATAATATACTCAACGTATCAATCCACCACTATCTCTTCAAAGTGGCAGCAGCAGGAGTACAAAGAAGGACTAGACTTGAGTCTACTGTCTCTAGCATTACGCAGTAATGCTCTCAAATGACTAAAAAGTTGCCAACAAGTAAGCATAGTAGCAACGCCAATAACCAGGCGAGCACCTGCAATGACAGAAGCTATTTAAACATTAATTTACCTGCTATGTAATCGAATCAGCAGCATTCGTACTCTTCAGGAAAAAAATAGATTAGCAATATAACAGAGCAGAAGGAAAAAAAGTAGTTATTAAATAGCTACTTACCAAGGCCAGGGATCTCCAATCCTAGAAGGTCGAGCATGTCATGCTCCCGGTCCAGGATGTCACTCCACCGGTGCGTCACTTGCTGGTAGGTGCGCAGGACCCCAGACTCCTTATACATGCGCCGGTACACCTTCTCCCACAGCTGGCGACGCTCCCGGAGGCCATAACCGGAAGCAATCCGCCTACCTGATGCCACGGTCTTAGGGAGGTGGACTTGGACACAAACCATCAAGGCGGCCACCTCCATCGCAGAGAAGATCTCCCTGGCCTGGACTTCCTCCCCCTTCAAACGCCCGCAAGGGAGCCGGGTACGGGGTGCTGGGCCCTTCCCCTTGCCCTTGTCGCCTCCCTTAGCCCTGGTCCTGGGCACAAAAAGAAGGAGAGATGAATAGGTGTGAAAATAAAATAAGAGAGAGAGCGAAAGAATTAAAGTAGGTAATAAAGTAACAAAAAGTTACAAAAAACACAAAATATAGATGTAGGGAATTGGAGAGAGAGATAATAAGCAAAAAAAAACAAAAAAAGCTCAGAAAAACATAGGATTACAAAGTTGTAAGATGGATAGAAAGGTATCAGGTCCAAAACCATAGCAGTGAATGAAAAACAAGATGGCCGCGCCCATAGAAGACCGCGTGGGTAAGTTTGCGCGATATTTCCTCCGCGAGCACGCAAAAACACCCACGAACACTTAATCGCGTGCCGCAAACGACGCGAGCATGCAACAAGCGCCCGGAAAAGGAAACACGTCATGCAAACAAGATGGCCGCGCCCATACACGACCGCATGGGCAACCTCGGGGTGGGTGTGCTGCAAGCGCGCGAACACACAAAAAAACAAGAAATCCGCAAATTCGCACGAATTTGCGGATTGCAAGTTCGATTTTGCACGAATTCGCGCCCCGCGAATCTCGCGAAATGGCAGAAAAACGGATTTTGGAAAACTGAAAGCACTTAGCAGGTGCAAACGTTCAAGCTAATTTGTAACCATTCCCTGTAGTGCTTCCTGAGGGGCCCCTCCAGAGTTCAGTTGCCTACTTGCAACTATTCTCTGACCCTGCTCTGACCCTCAAAGCAGGGTCAGAGAATAGTTACAAATATGGCACAATGCTCCTGTAAAAAAAATAACTGCAACAGGAAGCACTTACAGCTAAGGAAGCAGGTGCCAGAGTTGAAGCACAAATTCAGTGACACATTAACCAGCCCCAAATTAATTCATCTCAGTTGAGGCTGGGCAGGTGTGCTTTTCCCCCATAATCTACAGTGGTGAACAAGAGGGTGGTAGTGGTGAACCAGAGGGGGGCAGTGGTGAACCAGAGGGTGGCAGTGGTGAATCAGAGGGTGCTGTGATTAACCAGAGGGTGGCAGTGATGAACCAGAGGGTGGCAGTGATGAACCAGAGGGTGGCACTGGTGAACAAGAGGGTGCTGTGATGAACCAGAGGGTGGCAGTGATGAACCAGAGGGGGACAGTGATGATCCAGAGGGTGGCAGTGGTGAACCAGAGGGTGCTGTGATGAACCAAAGGGTGGCACTGGTGAACCAGAGGGTGCTGTGATGAACCAGAGGGTGGCAGTGATGAACCAGAGGGGGGCAGTGATGAACCAGAGGGTGGTAGTGGTGAACCAGAGGGTGGTAGTGGTGAACCAGAGGGGGACAGTGGTGAACCAGAGGGTGGCAGTGGTGAATCTGAGGGTGCTGTGATTAACCAGAGGGTGGCAGTGATGAACCAGAGGGTGGCAGTGGTGAACCAGAGGGTGGCAGTGATGAACCAGAGGGTGGCACTGGTGAACAAGAGGGTGCTGTGATGAACCAGAGGGTGGCAGTGATGAACCAGAGGGGGACAGTGATGATCCAGAGGGTGGCAGTGGTGAACCAGAGGGTGCTGTGATGAACCAAAGGGTGGCACTGGTGAACCAGAGGGTGCTGTGATGAACCAGAGGGTGGCAGTGATGAACCAGAGGGTGGCAGTGATGAACCAGAGGGTGCTGTACCCATACATGACCGCATGGGTAACTTCGCCGTGCAAGCGGCCCGCGAACACGCAAAAAGCCCCGCGAACACGCAAAAAATCAAAAAATCCCAATTTCGCACGAATTTCGCAAAATATGCGGATCGCGAATTCGCTTTCGCGCGATTTTGCAGACCGCGATTTTGTAGATTTCGCCCATGCTTACTGAAAACTTCTGGTGTCCATTTTCTCTTCTCGTTGAGATGAATTTGGTTACTTTTTTGCTTTGCAGACCATTATGAAGTGTTTTTCTTTCTCACAGCCTTTGCAGATCTGTCCCATGGCTTGACATTTACCTTCATGGGGAAACGAAAAGTCCAAATCGGAAGCAAGACTTTTTCTTCTTCTGAGATGTCGACTTGTGTACATCAATTTTGTTCTTATGCTTGCTTTTCATAAATAGCGCTGATTTATTCTGTGCTGTTTCTGCTTACAAATCAGCAGTTTATCTGTCATTTTTCTGCTCTTGCAGCCATTAGTATTTTCTCTAAACTGAGTGTCTCTCTCAATATTCATCTCCTGAAGGAATCTTTAAGACAGCCATCAATGACTCCGAGGAGAGAGGGGCTTCTTCCTCATTAAAGTCACAAAACTAACAGCGTTTGATAAGTGTATCAAGTCTTTCAACAAACTCATTCATTGTTTCATCAGCCTATTGTCGTGCTTGGTTGAAGATGTACATTTTATAGTCATCATTCTGCATCGGATTGAACTTGGCTTCCAATCCTGCTTTTATCTTTCGGTACGATATTGCATCAGTTTGTGATACTTTCTTAATCACATCTTTCACTCCATCACCAGCAGCATTTTTCAAATATTTATGATTTTCCTGTTGCCTTTTTCTTCTGGTGCATCTATGAAATCATTGAATGTCTCGATCCATGCAGCCCACCTGGCTCCATTGTTCTATTTCTTTGCCGTGTCAAAACAAGATGATGGCTTCATGAATGTAGCTGCATCGTACCTTGCTCTCCCTTCTGTCGCCATTATTAGCACATACTATTCAGGCAGTGTTTTTCGCGCACAGCAGGACCAGCAACCTCTCCATGCAACACCCCTGTTGTTTGGGTCGGTCATCTTATCTGATTCTGGGGTCATATAGCACTTCACTCGCTTGTGCTGGTTAGTACATTTCTTCTTTTGTACCTGGTTGTCACTGCCTTTAGCATTTGTTTTGTATGGATAATGGCTCTGTGTACCAGTGCGACAGAGTATCTCTCGTTTGAGCCTTACCAGCAGGTTCTAGCAGGCTTTTTGAATGTGCTCCTCTGCAGGCCCTTCAACTTCTTTGATGGCTGTGTATGGGCTGGAGCGGGACTTTGATTCCACATATGCCTATGACACACACGCTTTGCATTGACCCGGGGCATCAGCGGCACACAAGGGCAGTTTGCTCATTTCCCCCTGCGCTGGCGCTAATTTCAATGCCTAGCTTCAACACAGGCACCCTTACACCATAGTGAAAGGGTGCCTGCATTGAGGTGAATAATTGTTTATGTGCAGGAAGGTGTTCCTTCCTGCACATAAACAATCATAAATGGTGTTTTTAAACTTCTATGTGTGCTGCTTAATGCTAGTATGTATGCGGCCCCATAATACGTATTGACGTGAGGCTTGATACTGGATCCATGAGGCCACCCTCCAGACCTGATCCAACTATACAACTGAATATCAGGTTTCTTCTATGTGACACCTTCACCCCAATACCCCCATTTTGCGCTTTCTAGGCAAGATGTCCGCCTCCTTTTTTCGAATCCTGATTCACCGCCCGTAGCACATACAGGCATCTCTGCATTAACAGACCCGCATGCAATTGCCAAGTTGTCTAGCCTACAGATTTCACAACCAGTTCAGTTTCACCATTGGCCTCTCCAAGATGACGCCCGTGTTTTTGACCCTTGATACTGTTCCAAGATGGCTCCCGTTTCCGTCCACCTTTCTGAGCTTACACCACTCTAGTGCTCTGCTCAATCAGCCGCCCCTCCCAGGTACAGGTGCTAGTTATTATTGCAGTTGTATTATAATCTATACACTTGTATATACACATAGCACACATTGTTGCCAACCTTAGTGAGTGACAGAGGGATCTGACCCCGTCCTGACGAAGAGGCAGTCAGCCTCGAAACATGTTGACAACAACAGGAGAACTAGCCCATTGTTAAGCTAGATTGTCTCCGCCACACTATTTTTAACGATACCAGCCTATGACTAATAAAGGATTTTTTGCTTTCATAAGGCCAGGTATTCTTTTAAATCTCACTTTTCCATATCACTCCTGACCCTACTCACACTCACTCAATACACTTCACATAGCACTTACAATATCTAAGTGCTCCAGCGTAGTCGCAAGTCGAATCATGCCCGACCCGCAGCGCGGTGGGAAGACCCCGATGATGAAGCATGACACCAAGGGCCCTTTTGGTGTGTGAGGGGTATTTTAACAAATACTGAGTATACCTGATATACTCTGGCTCACAGGAGACCTTCTAGAGGTGGACCTTGTTGTTTATTTATACCATTAACTGGAGGAGGGTGCGCCCACCTGAGTGCTTTCTAGCACTACCTCTTCACTCCCCCTTTTGATTCTTTGTTTACTAAAGACTTAGGACCTCAGTGAATTACGGTGTTCCAAAACCCACCTTACTACTCAAACCCCCTACCAAACCAGCAATCAGTGGTTCTTTGCCCTAGAGCAAAAACACCAATGACTAGTCAGCCCAGAACATGCGACTTAGATTACATGAAGTAAAGTGGATAACAAAAACACTCTTTCAATATAGTCTTACACCAGTCCAAAACAAGATGTAAATCAAGACACGTGCAACTTTGAAATGTTTATTTCTAACGCCATAATCTCATGCACAGTACCTTAGAAAATACAACCAAACATATTATCAGAAACAAGGTTGTCAGCATTTTTACTATTCTATGAAATACAAACGGAAAAAGCATCCTATAATGCTAAAGGTAAACAAATTTAAAATATACCTACATTTCACCCTCCCTACCTAGCAGATTAGTTTATAACTACAGAAAGTCTCATAGGATTACATGCGCAGACCCATATCTCCGGTACTCAGCAGTAGTGGATCACATTCAGTGCTCCACAAACTGTCAAGATACGAATGTTAAAAAGACAAAAGGACCAAAGGCAGCAGACCAGGTCAAGCACTACGGATCATTTAGTTCTTGAGTTAGGGTGGTGCAATCTCTTCCAACATCCGCTGCCGTGGGATGTGAAAATTATTGAAATACAAAAAACAGAATGGAAGGTGCACTCGAATGAAGTCAGTAGCAGTAGTTATTTTTAAGTAAATTCTTCTTTATTCAGAAAAGTATTCGTGAAGCATAGGCACAGCCAACGCGTTTCGTTCCTCTTTTTGCCTTTTTTAGGAACTTCGTCAGGGCGAGTACTTATAACGTTAAGGGGCAAGACTCGATAGTCAAATAAGATAACGTCCGGAGAGGTGGTCTGTTCAATGAATCAGAAGTAGTATCCTTAATATTAGGATGAAGTGTGCCTTACTAGGCGTCGTCTCGAATAGTTCTTGTTGATGTAGTACAGTCCAAATCCAGAAGCTAATGACAGCCCCAGAGCCGGATTGGCATTGAGTTTATCCTGCCGAGGTTTCAGGAGCCGCTACCCTATCACAGGTGCGGTTCTCCGCGTATGTGGCTTTAAACTCGGGTTATTACTGGACCAGTGGCGGTTGGATGATACTACCGATTACGTTACCTTGGAGGTCCTGAACGTGGGAGCAATATTATAGGTGTCGCTGGACCTACGCCTGAACCTTTTTGAAGACGTTACGAACCGGATAAACTTAATACGACCCGGATATCTCGAGACGACGCCTAGTAAGGCGCACTTCATCCTAATATTAAGGATACTACTTCTGATTCATTGAACAGACCACCTCTCCGGGCGTTATCTTATTTGACTATCGAGTCCAGCCCCTTAACGTTATAAGTGCTCGCCCTGACGAAGTTCCTAAAAAAGGCAAAAAGAGGAACGAAACGCGTTGGCTGTGCCTATGCTTCACAAATACTTTTCTGAATAAAGAAGAATTTACTTAAAAATAACTACTGCTACTGACTTCATTCGAGTGCACCTTCCATTCTGTTTTTTGTTTTTTAAGATACGAATGTTCTCTAACTGTGTGTAACTTTGTCTCCACAATGGATTATGAAACGCGCAAGTATCAGAGGTGGCCACAGCTCCATATGTATTATGGCTCGAACGTGCGAGGATCATTCTGAATAACAGACACAGTATTCAAGATAACCTTGATGTTCCATGCTCTCACTATACACACAAAACTAGCGAGGCAGTATATACAAATCTAGCATACCAAATTATTCTCATATAAAGCAAAATACTCAGCCTTCTCTAAACAATATTACAAGTACGTGTCATGTGCAAAGCAGAGCAGGAAAGCAAAAATAGCGTATAAGCTTCTAATAAACCCATGCTAACTTAACAGGGTGTGAGTGCAACGCTCAGCCCCACGGCACCCTTTCTTGATCAAAGCACGTGATATAAACATGGGCGAATTAAAAAAGCAGAGTCCAAGCATAAAAAGCAGAGTCAATTTCACATTTCCCAAAAAAAGTTATTCGCTCTTTGATAGAATGCAGTAGCTAAATAATAAAGAATACATAGAAAAATAAAAGAGTCTTAATCCAACAGCGTGTAAGCACAGTATGTAGCGACAGCCTCCAACAGGAAGTCATTGTTCTCATCTGAAAACATTTCAGCCATCCAATTCAATAGTGGGAATGAACATACATGTTCCTCAACGACCGGAGCCTCTATCACCATCGGAGGAAAACTCGGGTCATCTTCAATGTAACTGCGTGCCAAGAACTCAAGCGCCGCTGCAAAAACATTCCAACGTCCCATTATTCCATGTGTCGCTGCTAAGGCCATAATCCCGCCACCAGAACAGAGCACGTCATGAACCAGTAAGGGGCTCATCAGCTGGTCATAATCCGCGTTGGGAGACACCGTACTGCAGAGAGACAAATCCAGGGCCCAGTCGAAATCACAACTCAGGCAATGGAAGACAGGTTGAACGCATGTGAAAAAAGAGAATCGAAACTATAATCCATAAGCTCCACTCAACGTTGCAAGAGGCAGCGCTCCATAGTAACTACTCATTCGGTTGCGAAGCAGCAACAGCCGGGATATATTATCGTCTGCTGCAGGATGTGCATCCATATTTATGTAAACAAATTAATAAAAGCACAAGGGCAACTAATGTGAGTATTAAGCGCAAACCACCAAAGATGCTGGAAAAAATCGAATGAAAAAATCTCGAAAAGACACCAAATATACTTTCTACAGAAGTCACATGGCCACTGCTTCTAACTTTAAAAAAGTAAGGTAACCCCGTAGTCAAGGACACATTAAAGATACTCTAAATTAACTCCTCAAAATTCAAGAGCACGTCTGTATTTAATAAAGCATGCACGTCTGCGTGGGTGTTTGCTACATGAAGGACAAATGTTTCTGTACCAGATATATGAGCGACCTCTTTTTGATACAATAGCGCTCTTATACCACTCATTTGGTTGACTATGCTTTCAAGGTCGAAATCAATAGCCAGATGGAAACATCCAGCTTCCCATACAGAGGAGTTAACACAACTTTTTTTTTATTAAACCACACGCTCAGTTACCGTAATCTTGTAAGCAATGCCTGCTAACATTGCACAACAATCTCCATTATTTGAAAGTAAATAACTCCTGTTTCCAGTAAAGTGAGCGTTGTTATGATAGCAGGTGTCGGACTACCTTTCAAAACTCAGTCCAAATTAGGCGCATCTTGTATACAAGAGCCATGCAATTGTATGTGTCTACAAATTAAGTAGTGATCTGGTACTATTGTGCAATCCTCGCCATTCACATAGACTTCTTTTCCCTCCCTTAGGCACCTATATGTAAATGGTAATAACCAAGCTTCATGCAGATAAGCGCTCCCTAAACATCCATATATGCCTATAGCATAGTATTTCATGCAAACCTCAAACTTAACCAGGTTAAAAAATAACGTTATGATACTCTGGATAAGCCACACACCTGAATTGGATCTCCAATGAGTCAGCACTTCTAACCATTCTTATAGCGCGCCCTGTGCTCTGATTTGACAGTGAGAGAGTGATCACACCATAGTTTGTACTGCTAATCATTCTCAGCATACGCTACGAATACCCTTTGATGTTACACGTCGCATCAAAGCTTCCGTATGACGTTATGTACGGCGCCCCTAAAAACATATATTCATGTATTTAATGAACATACTAACAGAAGACTTAATATAGGATAATTATGGAATATTTTTTTTTTAAGTTTTAAAAATCCTATATTACTTCTATATTGTATGAGTGCAGCTGGGTTCCCCTCCGCCTAGTACCCTAGACTCTACCACACCCAGACCCGGTTCATAAGCACGCGTGATCGTCACCACAAAACCATTAGCACGGATATCGCTTTTCCACACATGCTTTTACAACTAGTATGCATTTACCACACACGATAAATGCATAATCTTAATAATGTTATTTTGTTGACCAACACGTGTTGTAATGCCTGTGCCTTACTTCCTTCAAATTAGTTTCTCGCTATACGTGTGACCAAGTCTGATAAGAGCGGAGACCAAGGACAAACACTGTGGTATCTGTGGCACGAAATCTCATTGATCACAGAGAAAATATGCACAGGGTAAAATGAAAGTAACAGGTATAAATAAAAATAAGGGAGAAAACCTACTAATATTGCGGTTGGATGGAGTATGTAATCAAAGTTTGGAGCCTCAACACTACATTTCAAATAAATATACATACAATATGTTTATTAATATATTACAAAAGTATAGCACCGGATGACACACATGACCCGGGAAAAGAAAGCGGCAAATTTAATACCTAAAATCAGGAGAGGCTTGCTTGGTGAACTTGAAGAAAAAGAAAAAAAAAGTGCTCGTGCAAACAAGGCTGCGCATGCGTAGAGTACAACTGATGCAGGTAAAAAAAACTGAAAGTTTTACATACTGTCATAGAAATATAGCTCTAAAAATTGCCCCCATAATTTGCCACCCCCGGGACCTAATAAACAAAACGGACTTCTATTTTTTTTCACCTTTTCCACCGCGTACAAGTACTGCACGAGTACTCCGCCATTTTTTTATTTTATTTAAAATAAAAATTGAGCCTAAAGATCCATGTACCATCCCCCTGACCAAGACTATTAGGTCAGAATGTTTCTACCCTGCCCCCTTTCCTTATTTCTCAACTTTCTTTTACTGTTTTCTTGTGACTCGGCTCTCGCGACAAACAAGATGACTGCCAACATTTCCTGTTTTGGAGTATTGACAACCAATCAGCATGCAGTTCTTGCTCGTAATTGCACGTATTTCCATACGCGTACGCCTCTATTTTCCTTTAAAAAAATAAAAATACAAAATAGAGCCTAAACATCCATATACGACCCCCTGAGCAAGCCTAGAGGGTCAGAATGTTTGTAGCCTACCCCCTTCCTTTATTTCTCAACTTTGCTTTACTGTTTTCTTGTGACTCGGTTCTAGCGAGGCACAAGATTGCCACCAACACTTCCTAGTTTCGAGTGTTGACAGACAGTTCACAGCTAATCAGCATGCAGCTCGCGCTCGAAATTGAACAGATTTCCGTACGCGTGCTAAACTCCGTCTCTAGATATCGTTATGATTTTACTTGCAAATTTTTTCAGAAACTACTGAACGGATTTACACCATTTAACAAAAAGCACAATCTGCTAACAGAACTCTACCTCTCTGCCAAATTTCGTGTAATTCCGTTCAGCCGTTCGGCTGTAGCCCTGGCTAAAGGTCCCTATGGAAAATTGCATTGGGAAAACACGTTTTGGGACCCCCTTTTTTCTCGGCCCCCACTTGACGAATCACCCCCAAACTTTCAGGGAAGTAGCGGAACCGAGCAGGCCATTTTCTTTGAGAAATTCACGAAGATTTGTTCACCGACGCCAAAGTTATTCCAAATAGAATGTTGTGGATTTCCTATGGAAACTAGGTCCTAACTACAACTACCTACTGGCAACCAGTAGGTAATATATATATATATATATATATATATATATATATATATATATATATATATATATATATATATATATGTCACGCAAAGCTTCCCTGGTTCGAGGAGCACACTAAAACAGACCCATTGTTGGCTCGAATTAGCAACCATTTATTCCAAATCATTTTATAAGCCTTACGCGTTTCGAAGCAACCTTCTTGTTCACAGGCATTGATGTGGTTTTGTAAATTTCAAAGGCCTTGTCCCAGCATGCTTTTAATCCTTTGAGAAGGTGAGTTTTATATTCCATGCATGCTGGGATGTGTAGTACTGTTTTTTGAATGCCTTTCTACGCTGCCACACTTTCAGATTTACTCATTATTTTCTGTGGGTTGAAGAAAAAAGGGATGCCAAAATATTTTCCCGGTCTGTTTTTCCATCAGGGCTCAAAATAGTTTTGTGTCCTTGGCCTCTTGAACTTGCGAGTGGTGCCTCCTCACGGCTGAAGAACCGTAAATTAAATGTCACGCAAAGCTTCCCTGGTTCGAGGAGCACACTAAAACAGACCCATTGTTGGCTCGAATTAGCAACCATTTATTCCAAATCGTTTTATAAGCCTTACGCGTTTCGAAGCAACCTTCTTGTTCACAGGCATTGATGTGGTTTTGTAAATTTCAAAGTCGTTGTCCCAGCATGCTTTTAATCCTTTGAGAAGGTGAGTTTTAGATTCCATGCATGCTGGGATGTGTAGTACTGTTTTTTGAATGCCTTTCTACGCTGCCACACTTTCAGATTTACTCATTATTTTCCGTGGGTTGAAGAAAAAAGGGATGCCAAAATATTTTCGCCGGTCTGTTTTTCCATCAAGGCTCAAAATAGTTTTGTGTCCTTGGCCTCTTGAACTTGCGAGTGGTGCCTCCTCACGGCTGAAGAACCGTAAATTAAATGTCACGCAAAGCTTCCCTGGTTAGGGGAGCACACTAAAACAGACCCATTGTTGGCTCGAATTAGCAACCATTTATTCCAAATCATTTTATAAGCCTTACGCGTTTCAAAGCAACCTTCTTGTTCACAGGCATTGATGTGGTTTTGTAAATTTCAAAGGCGTTGTCCCAGCATGCTTTTAATCCTTTGAGAAGGTGAGTTTTAGATTCCATGCATGCTGGGATGTGTAGTACTGTTTTTTGAATGCCTTTCTACGCTGCCACACTTTCAGATTTACTCATTATTTCCCGTGGGTTGAAGAAAAAAGGGATGCCAAAATATTTTCGCCGGTCTGTTTTTCCATCAGGGCTCAAAATAGTTTTGTGTCCTTGGCCTCTTGAACTTGCGAGTGGTGCCTCCTCACGGCTGAAGAACCGTAAATTAAATGTCACGCAAAGCTTCCCTGGTTCGAGGAGCACACTAAAACAGACCCATTGTTGGCTCGAATTAGCAACCATTTATTCCAAATCATTTTATAAGCCTTACGCGTTTCGAAGCAACCTTCTTGTTCACAGTCATTGATGTGGTTTTGTAAATTTCAAAGGCCTTGTCCCAGCATGCTTTTAATCCTTTGAGAAGGTGAGTTTTAGATTCCATGCATGCTGGGATATGTAGTACTGTTTTTGAATGCCTTTCTACGCTGCCACACTTTCAGATTTACTCATTATTTTCCGTGGGTTGAAGAAAAAAGGGATGCCAAAATATTTTCGCCGGTCTGTTTTTCCATCAGGGCTCAAAATAGTTTTGTGTCCTTGGCCTCTTGAACTTGCGAGTGGTGCCTCCTCACGGCTGAAGAACCGTAAATTAAATGTCACGCAAAGCTTCCCTGGTTCGAGGAGCACACTAAAACAGACCCATTGTTGGCTCGACTTAGCAACCATTTATTCCAAATCATTTTATAAGCCTTACGCGTTTCGAAGCAACCTTCTTGTTCACAGGCATTGATGTGGTTTTGTAAATTTCAAAGGCGTTGTCCCAGCATGCTTTTAATCCTTTGAGAAGGTGAGTTTTAGATTCCATGCATGCTGGGATGTGTAGTACTGTTTTTTGAATGCCTTTCTACGCTGCCACACTTTCAGATTTACTCATTATTTTCCGTGGGTTGAAGAAAAAAGGGATGCCAAAATATTTTCCCCGGTCTGTTTTTCCATCAGGGCTCAAAATAGTTTTGTGTCCTTGGCCTCTTAAACTTGCGAGTGGTGCCTCCTCACGGCTGAAGAACCGTAAATTAAATGTCACGCAAAGCTTCCCTGGTTCGAGGAGCACACTAAAACAGACCCATTGTTGGCTCGACTTAGCAACCATTTATTCCAAATCATTTTATAAGCCTTACGCGTTTCGAAGCAACCTTCTTGTTCACAGGCATTGATGTGGTTTTGTAAATTTCAAAGGCGTTGTCCCAGCATGCTTTTAATCCTTTGAGAAGGTGAGTTTTAGATTCCATGCATGCTGGGATGTGTAGTACTGTTTTTTGAATGCCTTTCTACGCTGCCACACTTTCAGATTTACTCATTATTTTCCGTGGGTTGAAGAAAAAAGGGATGCCAAAATATTTTCGCCGGTCTGTTTTTCCATCAGGGCTCAAAATAGTTTTGTGTCCTTGGCCTCTTGAACTTGCGAGTGGTGCCTCCTCACGGCTGAAGAACCGTAAATTAAATGTCACGCAAAGCTTCCCTGGTTCGAGGAGCACACTAAAACAGACCCAAATCTGAAAGTGTGGCAGCGTAGAAAGGCATTCAAAAAACAGTACTACACATCCCAGCATGCATGGAATATAAAACTCACCTTCTCAAAGGATTAAAAGCATGCTGGGACAACGCCTTTGAAATTTACAAAACCACATCAATGCCTGTGAACAAGAAGGTTGCTTCGAAACACGTAAGGCTTATAAAATGATTTGGAATAAATGGTTGCTAATTCGAGCCAACAATAGGTCTGTTTTAGTGTGCTCCTCGAACCAGGGAAGCTTTGCGTGACATATATATATATATATATATATATATATATATATATATATATATTACCTACTGGCGGTCGCCAGTAGGTATATATAGTTAGGATTTTTTCTCTATGGGTTTTTTGAAAATTCTATGTCTAATAACTTTGGCGTTTGTGGACGGAATCGGCTGAAATTTTCAGGAAAATGGCACATTTTGTTTCTGAGCAGCCCTTGAAAATTTGGGGGGGGTTCGTCCAGTGGGGGCCGAGAAAAAAGGGGGGTCCCAAAACGTGTTTTTAACATTGAGTTTTCCATAGGGCGGTTGGCCTCACTTTTAGCCCGAACGGCTGAATGGATTTGCACGAAACTTGGCAAAATTGTAGGGACTGGTAGCCCGATGTGCCTTTTGTAGGTCTCAATATATGTGCTCCAGTGGATTTTGAGAAATTAACGTTTAAAAAAAGATATATATCTGTAACAGCGGACCGGTTAGCGCTCTGGTTCGCGGACTTTTCGCGCAACGGAGCTTTGTGAAGCGAAGCTGATTGGTTCTCCGGCGTCTGTCAACATTCCAAACAGTCCGTAGCGGCCGCCATCTTGTCTCTCGGTAGGATCGAGAGACAAGAGGAGGTCAAAACAAAGGGGGAAATAACTATAAGGGGGCATAGTAGATCCTCGCTGACCCCCTAGGTTTGATGTGGAGGTTTTAAAAGGGCCCCGCGGGGCAAAAAAAAATAATAATAATAATAATCGAACGGCTGAATGGATTTGCACGAAACTTGGCAAAATTGTAGGGACTGGTAGCCCGATGTGCCTTTGCTAGGTCTCAATATATGTGCTTCAGTGGATTTTGAGAAATTAACGTTCAAAAAAAGATATATATCTGTAACAGCGCACCGCTTCGCGTACTTTTCGCGTTACGGAGCTTTGCGAAGCGAAGCTGATTGGCTCTCCGGTGTCTGTAAACATTCCAAACAGTACGTAGCGGCCGCCATCTTGTCTCTCGGTAGGATCGAGAGACAAGAGGAGGCCAAAGCGAAGGGGCAAATGACCATAAGGGGGCATAGTAGATCCTCGCTGACCCCCTAGGTTTGATGTGGAGGTTTTAAAAGGGCCCCGCGGGGCAAAAAAAAAAAATAATAATAATAATCGAACGGCTGATGACCATAAGGGGGCATAGTAGATCCTCGCTGACCCCCTAGGTTTGATGTGGAGGTTTTAAAAGGGCCCCGCGGGGCAAAAAAAAAAAATAATAATAATAATCGAACGGCTGAATGGATTTGCACGAAACTTGGTAAAATATTAGGGACTGGTAGCCCGATGTGCCTTTGCTATGTCTCAATATATGTGCTTCAGTGCATTTTGAGAAATTAACGTTCAAAAACAAGATATATATCTGTAACAGCGCTCCGCTTCGCGGAGATAAAATTATATCTGTATTACCTAGCTGTTGCTAACACCAGTTAGCGACGGCTAGTAGGAGATAGCGACCATCTTGGGTCCCACTTTGCATGTGAGTGATATTTATCACTAATGACATGCAAAGTGGGCATGCCAAGATGTTAGCGACTGGAAACAGTCGCTAACATCGCTATCTCCTATTATCAACTTTTGGAAATATTCGAGATAAGCGCGAATATCTCCAAAAAGTAACAGCTGCCCTGAGCAGTTCTTAGCCATGTTATCCAATGGGAGGTGGATAACATGGCTAAGAGCATTAGCTCGGTAATGCATGAATATCGCGGAGTTTTCAGCGATATTAATGCATTGCGCTCGTTTTTTATCGTATTTGCGATAAACCTTGATAATAGCAAGGTTTATCTGCGATAATTTCTGACGGTAAAAAAATCTTTGCAATGCATCGTTAGGGATAAATATCGCTTAACTTTGGTAATATGCCCCAACGTCTGTTAACGTTCGATTCGAAGGAAATCAGGAATTGTTGAAAAACATTGTGTGCGCCATCTTGTCTTTTTTCAAATGCCACACTTTTGTCGTGCACGGCAGCCATTTTAGATGCCTTGACCAGATCCACTCTGTGCACGCTGTCGATCCTTAGCATGGCTCCCCACCCTCGCAAGCATCTCCCCCAGGCAGTGGTCACCCCCGCTCTCTGTTTTATGCATGGGTAATAAACCTCCCCCCATCTGCGCTGTTCTTCCCTGAGAATCACACCCTGTGCCCGCCCGACACCTCCCTTTCGCCCTATTCACTACCGCACCCTCTGACACTCCTTTTCCTCTGTGTCCGATTGTCCAGGCCGGTCCTAGGCTATCAGCTAGCCCTGCAGATGTAGTTTATGGCCACAGCTGTAAAGAATCACCCGTCTTCAAAGGAGTTATAGTAGATCAAGGTCCACACTCGATGAGATCCGTCACAGCAGAAGCGTTGCTATTATCTGAAAACCATCCTGTATTGTGATTGGGGAGGGGACCGAGCGTGAAGCGGAAGATTCCAGGGATGACTCTTTGTACATCAAAGTTTTTACAATTATGTGTCACATTAAAAATATATAGCACTCCGACAAAGTAGTAAGATTATAAAACTTTAATAATTTATAAATATATACAAGAAAACAAAAATAGTAATAACATATAAACATTTTTAGAGAAAAACAACGAAGTAGCGGTCGGCTGTGCGAATAGTCCCAACGCAGCACAACGTCCAGATTTCCGGCGTGGGGCGTCGCGGGGGGTGGGTCATCAGTAGCAAACTGTTGTGCGAATAGTTCCAAGGCAGCAGAACGCGCCGAAATCTAGATGACACGAAAGTGATGTCTAGTAAGTTGCCACCCAGCAAATAACGGCGTGGGGTGTCGCGGGGGGTGGGTCATCAGTAGCAAACTGTTGTGCGAATAGTTCCAAGGCAGCAGAACGATGGCACCAAGGTGATGTCCAGTAAGTTGCCGCACTGGTTTTGGTATCCTACAATGCTGCTCCGAATAACGGCGTGGAGCGCCCCGGGGGAGGCGGCGTGAACGGGCCTCTCCAGGTGGAGTCTCATCTGTTTTAGTGGGGCGCCCCTTTACCGTTTCAGTTGCCATTCCGTCCGCTTTTGGTCCACTGTGTCAAAATCCGCCATTCAGCTGAGTTGCGCCCACTCTTGCGGTGCAGCGATAGGCGGCTGTCACAGGACTCTCAAAATGGCGGCAGGCTGTTTCCTTTTTGGGCCTGGTCCACTGAAATGGCCCTGGGACACCTTGGAAATCGGACGCTTGTCTGCTAGGTCTTGGACCCCATTCTCGAAAGCGTCCCCTCCGCCTTGAGAATTCATCAAAAGTTTTGGGGGCTCCGACTCCTGCAGGCTTCTGGTGGGGAGCGGCTGCCATGATTGCTCGCGGAATGACCACGACTGAGCTACGAGATGGTGGTGCTTTCATGCTGACGCCAGCTTCAGTCTGAAACATCCAGAAACAAGGTGGGGCTTTCATCGTTTGGGGGAAAAAAAAAGTTTTCATCCAATGAAAAGTGTTGTTTTTAGGTCATATGATCAAGCCTTCCATCATTAGGAAACCAAAAGTAAAATGAACCAATGAAAAGTTTTATAAACAAGTCACATGACCTGTTATGCGGCATAGGGTATAAAATGCGGAGAAAATACGTTGGCACGTGAGGCGGCGTCAGTAGCGGACCGATGTGCGAATAGGCCGAAGGCAATACAACGCGCCAAGATCCGGATGGCACCGAGGTGGTGTCATAGTTGAGAGTTCTGAGCAGCGGTTGTAACACTGTCTGAAGCTTATTTGCAGCTGCTGCTGCTTCACTACGCGCCAAGATCCGGATGGCACCGAGGTGGTGTCTAGTAAGTTGTCGCACTTCTGTGGCCATCCTACAATGTTGAAAGTCGGCGTGGGGCGCCCCGTTGGCCTGTGAGATGGTGTCAGTAGCGGACTGATGTGTGAATGGGGCCAAAGGCAGCGCAACAATATTTTCTACTATATTTCCGGTGTAGAAGACACCACAAGGCGCTGAGATGCCAAGATCCGGATGGCACCGAGGTGGTGTGTAGCAAGTTGCCGCACTGGTGTGGCCATCCTACAATGCTGAAAGTCGGCGTGGGGCGCCCCGTTGGCCTGTGAGATGGCGTCAGTAGCGGACCGATGTGCGAATAGGCCGAAGGCAGCACAACAATATTTTCTGACTGACACCACAAGGCGCTGAGATGCCAAGATCCGGATGGCACCGAGGTGATGTCTAAGTTGCGGACTGATGTGCGAATGGGGCCAAAGGCAGCGTAACAATATTTTTTGTATGGAAGATACCACTAGGCGTTGAGATGCCAAGATTCGGATGGCACTGAGGTGATGTCTAGCAAGTTGGTGTGGTCATCCTACAATGCTGAAACTCGGCGTGGGTCACCCCATTAGCCTGTGAGATGGCGTCAGTAGCGGACCGATGTGCGAATAGGCCGAAGGCAGCACAACGCGCCAAGATCCGGATGTCACCGTGGTGGTTTCATAGTTGAGAGGCACTTCATCTGCAGTGGGGCGCCGAGATCCGGATGGCACCGAGGTGATGTCTAGCAAGTTGCTGTACTGGTGTGGTCATCCTACAATGCTGAAACTCGGCGTGGGTCGCCCCATTAGCCTGTGAGATGGCGTCAGTAGCGGACCGATGTGCGAATAGGCCGAAGGCAGCACAACGCGCCAAGATCCGGATGTCACCGTGGTGGTTTCATAGTTGAGAGGCACTTCATCTGCAGTGGGGCGCCGAGATCCGGATGGCACCGAGGTGATGTCTAGCAAGTTGCTGTACTGGTGTGGTCATCCTACAATGCTGAAACTCGGCGTGGGTCGCCCCATTAGCCTGTGAGATGGCGTCAGTAGCGGACCGATGTGCGAATAGGCCGAAGGCAGCACAACGCGCCAAGATCCGGATGTCACCGTGGTGGTTTCATAGTTGAGAGGCACTTCATCTGCAGTGGGGCGCCGAGATCCGGATGGCACCGAGGTGATGTCTAGCAAGTTGCTGTACTTGTGTGGTCATCCTACAATGCTGAAACTCGGCGTGGGTCGCCCCATTAGCCTGTGAGATAGCTGTTCTTTGGATTTGGGCCTGGTCCACCAAAATGGCCCTGGGACACCTTAGAACTCGGACGCTCGATTTTTTTTTCCTTTCCTGTACATGCAAAAAAAGGTAAATGCCCGGTACGTTACACGCTTCATCTGCCACGATGAACTCTCCAGAGGAACCGAAAAAAAATATAGTTCTGGTAACTATACCATGCATCGTCATATGGAGAGGTGGCACCAATTAATTATAGTGCTGCATAAAAGAGAGATTTGGAGGAGAACCCCTGACCTGCTAGTACATTCATCAAAGAAGTGGCACTGAGAGCTTCAGAGGCAAGGGAAACGGTCCCAAATATTTAGAAGAACTTTGGAAAGATTAAAATGACATGTTTAGATTGTGGCAAATTAATTTCATGTGGACAGATGAGTGTTACTCTAATAAATACAGCATATGAACATCATCATAGTCGATGGTTGGTAGAGACATTTTGACTATATCCTGGACCTGCCCGTCCTCGCCCAAAATGGCGCCAGAATAAATGGGACTCGTAACTCCTTGTTGTGTACTGGTTGCAGAACCTTGAAATCACGAGATACGTATGCAGTTTTGAAGCACATGGCGGGCGGGGACGAGAATTGATTGAATATTTCGACATCCCTATTGATATTAAGTTCTGATGTGTTATTGATTACTGTACTGTTGAAAGTTCGAATTAACGTCACCCATGGTACTTGCCCGCAAATGTATATCTAGATAATTTTATTGTAACTGGCCCTGTCGTATTTTAATTATAAAATGTACGTCCACCGATTCCGTAACTGTTAGACACCTTAGTTCTTGCAACCTAATGGCCCGCCCGTTACGTTCCTCTACAGTGTACTTTACTTTACTTTGTGTAAATGTCTATTCATCATATACGATTACAGTTTGCTCCGTGGCCGGCCCACGTGGTTATAGGCTCGTATTTGTATAATGACATTTTCACAATAAAGGTTTTTAAAAGAAAACATGGTAGTAGTATATACATTGGTAAAGTTTTTAATAATAGTCACTGTTTTAGAATCATTAAAAGGCAAGTGAAATAAAGCAGACCAATTACATGAAGGGTAAAAGGTATAATACGAAGGAACGCAGTAAAGATAAATGGTCAAGGGCTGTTGTGTTTTCTATTCCTGCAACATAAAGTGATCGATAAGAATCTCATATTCAGGCGTATCGGCGACTAAGACAGCAGGTCGACCCTCTTTTGCTCAACGGCTCCGTCATGGGACGAAGAAACGCTCTTTTTCTCGAAAAAAGAATATATTTTACTTGCAGGACAGTTGTAAAATTTCCGGGAAAGTACATTAGCCTGGAACATTATAACATATATTTAAGAAAAAATAATGTTCGGAAGTAATGAAAAGCGTAATTTTTAGGTCATATGACCAAGCCTTTCATCATTACAATAAGAAAAGTAAAATGAACCAATGAAAAGTTTTATTAACAAGTCACATGACTTGTTATGCTTATGTTACGCGCTGCGCGCCCCGGATGACTTCCGGATGCGCTAACGCGGCGCGTCATATGACGCATTACGCGACAACGCAGGTACAGAATATAGTCAAAATGTCTCCACCAACCAGCGGTCGGAACACAACCCCTTTCAGCAGGCTAAATAGTTCTGTTAAATGACAACAGAAGGGACAGGCAACAAGAACCATCAGTCAAAGAGGGGTACATTGGGGCGCTACCGGAACTGATCGAATTGGTAGTCTACAGTGTTTCTGGATGTTTCAGACTGAAGCTGGGGTTAGCATGAGAGCAGCACCATTTCGTAGCTCCGTCGTGGTAATTCCGCAACCAATCATGGCAGCCGTTCTTTATCGTTATTTTGGGCGGGGTGGGTGGCGGAGCCGAGCTGTTTTGCAGCCATCATTGTGTGGAGTTCAGTTCATCTCACTAGTTTTGTATTTGTCATGAGGGGTTGTTCCTAATGTTTCTATTTTAGCGAGGTCAAAAAGAGATCCCATTAGTGGCCTACTGATTTTGCTCGATTCCTTTTCTTTTTTTTTACACGATTTTTCGTTATCTGCAAAGACTAAACAGAGTATTGCGACTCTGTGTTTGTTTGTAAATAGAGAATGAACCAAAGAGAACTAATTCTAAAACAGTAAATACTTGGATAACAATGAATCAAATGGAGAGAGAAGCAGGCACGACGGATTACAATGGGGGCAAAGACCTGCGTTAACTACCTTTCACTATCTGCAAAGAGAGAGTACTCCTAATAGAAATGAGGGGGGGGGGGGCACCATTCAAAGCAGATCAGTGTGCATAAACACGAAAATGTTTTCACATACCACGTACTTGACATTCGACAGCTTATGATATTTGCTATTAAAAAACCATTGAAATTCACTGAAAAAACCATAGGTTATAGACCATATATAGTTAGGAATTAGCATTTACAAAACCTTGAAAATTCACTGAAAAAACCATAGGTTATAGACCATATATAGTTAGGAATTAGCATTTAAAAAACCTTATTTTACTCACACAAAACCATTGAAATTCCATATATAGTTAGTTGCACTAACTATATATCGCGCACCTGCAATCCACTGCTGATGATGTCACATATTACATCATTCATGACATGGTCAGTGACATCACTGATGACATCACTGATGACATCTCAAATGACATCACTGATGACATCACTAATGACATCTCATTTGACATCATTCTTGTGCTAATACGATAAACCTCTTCAGACTCTAATATAATCTTAGATACACTCAGTGTATACAGACACTGAGTGTATCTAAGACAGTGTAAAGAGCCGAATTCAAAGCCGGGTGCATTATCTTTAAGGCTCTGCAAGGTAAGGGACCCCTATTTATCAGACAGCTGATCGGTAGATATGTCCCTTCACGGAATCTAAGATCTGCCCACAAAGACCTTTTAGAAGTTCCTCGTTTTAAGAAAAAACGACAAGGCGGCAGCAGCTTCCACTTCCTGGCAGCCACCCTATGGAACTCATTACCACTAGCCCTCAGACAGAGTAAAGACCTCCTTGCCTTTAGAAAGGCTTTTAAAACTCACCTCTTCATAAAAGCTTACCCGAAATAACTCTTCCGGCAGACTCACCTCTTGTTATGTTTTTTATCTTACCAGCGCCAAGAAGCCCCTGGGCGTACGCGCGCTTTATAAATTTTTAATAACATAACATAACATAACAGACACTCACACACTTCCACTCATCCATGGAGTTACTCACACACCCAGTCAGTCATGCAAAGAAACAATCTCATCTCCATTTCTTCAACTATACAGTTAAACACACCTTACTTATTGAAACATATACTAACACATATTTACTCTCTTATACAATCCTTGATACAAGTTCACAATGATCGATACAACCACTCACTCATTCGGTGGCTCTCATGCACAGTTATTTATATATGCCAACTCTCACATGTACTGTGTTTTACATATGTACTTACTATGACATGTAGCATTGAGATATCCATTTACTCATCAATACACTCATGCACACAGTCAACTGCCCATGTAGCTGTTTCCACATGCACTCTTGAACTCATACACCTAGTGAATAAACTGTTCACACATCTATGCATAGAGTCACACACCTTTCAGCCACCCCCACACAAACTCAATCTCCCATAGAAATACTTGGGCAAGCAATTAATAACACATATAGCCTCTCGTATAGCTAATGATCAACACATGCAGCAGTTTACAGAACAACAGACATAATGATGCACAAATTAAGACAGTTTAGTCACTAACCCATGCATTCAGTGAGACACATGTAATCACTCACTCATACAGTCAGTCACGCACCTACTAAATCCTTCATCCAGACACTTATACATCCACTCATTCTTCAATATGTAAGATATATTTTAACTTTACAGAAACATACAGTCACTGGATGTTGTCATCAGTGATGTCATCAGTGATGTCATTTGAGATGTCATCAGTGATGTCATCAGTGATGTCACTGACCATGTCATGAATGATGTAATATGTGACATCATCAGCAGTGGATTGCAGGTGCGCGATATATAGTTAGTGCAACTAACTATATATGGAATTTCAATGGTTTTGTGTGAGTAAAATAAGGTTTTTTAAATGCTAATTCCTAACTATATATGGTCTATAACCTATGGTTTTTTCAGTGAATATATATATATATATATATATATATATATTACCTACTGGCGGTCGCCAGTAGGTATATATAGTTAGGATTTTTTCTCTATGGGATTTTTGAAAATTCTATGTCTAATAACTTTGGCGTTTGTGGACGGAATTGGCTGAAATTTGGGGGGGTTTCGTCAAGGGGGGGCCGAGAAAAAAGGGGGGTCCCAAAACGTGTTTTTAACATTGAGTTTTCCATAGGGCGGTTGGCCTCACTTTTAGCCCGAACGGCTGAATGGATTTGCACGAAACTTGGCAAAATTGTAGGGACTGGTAGCCCGATGTGCCTTTGCTAGGTCTCAATATATGTGCTGCAGTGGATTTTGAGAAATTAACGTTCAAAAAAAGATATATATCTGTAACAGCGGACCGGGCAGCGTTCCAGTTCGCGTACTTTTCGCGTTACGGAGCTTTGTGAAGCGAAGCTGATTGGTTCTCCGGCGTCTGTAAACATTCCAAACAGTCCGTAGCGGCCGCCATCTTGTCTCTCGGTAGGATCGAGAGACAAGAGGAGGCCAAAGCGAAGGGGCAAATGACCATAAGGGGGCATAGTAGATCTTCCCTGACCCCCTGGGTTTGATGTGGAGGTTTTAAAAGGGCCCCGCGGGGCAAAAAAAAAAAAAATAATAATAATCGAACGGCTGAATGGATTTGCACGAAACTTGGCAAAATATTAGGGACTGGTAGCCCGATGTGCCTTTGCTAGGTCTCAATATATGTGCTCCAGTGGATTTTGAGAAATTAACGTTCAAAAAAAGATATATATCTGTAACAGCACTCCGCTTCGCGTACTTTTCGCGTTACGGAGCTTTGCGAAGCTGATGGTTCTCCGGCGTCTGTAAACATTCCAAACAGTCCATAGCGGCCGCCATCTTGTCTCTCGGTAGGATCGAGAGACAAGAGGAGGCCAAAGCGAAGGGGCAAATGACCATAAGGGGGCATAGTAGATCCTCCTTGACCTCTTAGGTTTGATGTGGAGGTTTTAAAAGGGCCCCGCGGGGCAACAAAAAATAAATATTAATAATCGAACGGCTGAATGGATTTGCACGAAACTTGGCAAAATTGTAGGGACTGGTAGCCCGATGTGCCTTTGCTAGGTCTCAATATATGTGCTTCAGTGGATTTTGAGAAATTAACGTTAAAAAAAAGATATATATCTGTAACAGCGCTCCGCTTCGCGGAGATAAAATTATCTCTGTATTACCTAGCTGTTGCTAACACCAGTTAGCGACCGCTAGTAGGAGATAGCGACCATCTTGGGCTCCACTTTGTATGTCAGTGATATTTATCACTAATGACATGCAAAGTGGGCATGCCTAGATGTTAGCGACTGGAAACAGTCGCTAACATCGCTATCTCCTATTACCAACTTTTGGAGATATTCGCGCTAAGCGCGAATATCTCCAAAAAGTAACACCTGCCCTGAGCAGTTCTTAGCCATGTTATCCAATGGGAGGTGGATAACATGGCTAAGAGCATTAGCTCGGTAATGCATGAATATCGCTGACTTTTCAGCGATATTAATGCATTGCGGTCGTTTTTTATCGCATTTGCGATAAACCTTGATAATAGCAAGGTTTATCTGCGATAATTTCTGACGATGCTTAGCGGTAAAAAATTCGTTGCTAAGCATCGTTAGGGATAAATATCGCTTAACTTTGGTAATATGCCCCAACGTCTGTTAACGTTCGATTCGAAGGAAATCAGGAAGTGTTGAAAAACATTGTCTGCGCCATCTTGCCTTTTTTCAAATGCCACACTTTTGTCGTGCACGGCAGTCATTTTAGATGCCTTGACCAGACCCACTCTCTGCACGCTGTCGATCCTTAGCATGGCTCCCCACCCTCGCAAGCATCTCCCCCAGGCACTGGTCACCCCCGCTCTCTGTCTTATGCATGGGTAATAAACCTCCCCCCATCTGCGCTGCTCTTCCCTGAGAATCACACCCTGTGCCCGCCCGACACCTCCCTTTCGCCCTATTCACTACCGCACCCTCTGACACTCCTTTTCCTCTGTGTCCGATTGTCCAGGCCGGTCCTAGGCTATCAGCTAGCCCTGCAGATGTAGTTTATGGCCCCAGCTGTAAAGAATCACCCCTCTTCAAAGGAGTTATAGTAGATCAAGGCCCACACCCGATGAGATCCGTCACACCACACGCGTTCCTACTATCTGAAAACCATCCTGTATTGTGATTGGGGAGGGGACCGAGCCTGAAGCGGAAGATTCCAGGGATGACTCTTTGTACATCAAAGTTTTTACAATTATGTGTCACATTAAAAATATATAGCACTCCAACAAAGTAGTAGGATTATAAAACTTTAATAACTTATAAATATATACAACAAAACAAAAACAGTAAAAACATTTAAACATTTTTAGGGAAAAAGAACGAAGTAGCGGTCGGTTGTGCGAATAGTCCCAACGCAGCACAACGTCCAGATTTCTGGACGGCACCCAGGTGATGTTGCCTGGGTGCCGCACTGATTTCGGTATCCGGCGTGGGGCGTCACGGGGGGTGGGTCATCAGTAGCGGTCTGTTGTGCGAATAGTTCCAAGGCAGCAGAACGATGGCACCAAGGTGATGTCCAGTAAGTTGCCGCCCTCCGAATAACGGCGTGGGGCGCCCCGGGGGGGGGGGAGGCGGCGTGAACGGGCCTCTCCAGGTGGAGTCTCGTCTGCTGTAGTGGGGCGCCCCTTTACCGTTTCAGTTGCCATTCCGTCCGCTTTTGGTCCACTGTGTCAAAAGCCGCAATTCAGCTGAGTTGCGCTCACTCTTGCGGTGCAGCGATAGGCGGCTGTCACAGGACTCTCAAAATGGCGGCAGGCTCTTTCCTTTTTGGGCCTGGTCCACTGAAATGGCCCTGGGACACCTTGGAAATCGGACGCTTGTCTGCTAGGTCTTGGACCCCATTCTCGAAAGCGTCCCCTCCGCCTTGAGGATTCAACAAAAGTTTTGGGGGCCCCCGACTCCTGCAGGCTTCTGGTGGGGAGCGGCTGCCATGATTGCTCGCGGAATGACCACGACGGAGCCACGAGATGGTGGTGCTTTCATGCTGACGCCAGCTTCAGTCTGAAACATCCAGAAACAAGGTGGGGCTTTCATCGTTTGGGAAAAAAAAAAAGTTTTCATCCAATGAAAAGTGTTATTTTTAGGTCATATGATCAAGCCTTCCATCATTAGGAAACCAAAAGTAAAATGAACCAATGAAAAGTTTTATAAACAAGTCACATGACCTGTTATGCGGCATAGGGTATAAAATGCGGAGAAAATACGTTGGCACGTGAGGCGGCGTCAGTAGCGGACCGATGTGCGAATAGGCCGAAGGCAACACAACGCGCCAAGATCCGGATGGCACCGAGGTGGTGTCCAGCAAGTTGCAGCACTGGTGTGGCCATCCTACAATGCCGAAAGTCGGCGTGGGGCGCCCCGTTGGTCTGTGAGTTCGCGTCAGTAGCGGACCGATGTGCGAATAGGCCGAAGGCAGCACAACGCGCCAAGATCCGGATGGCACCGAGGTGGTGTCCAGTAAGTTGCTGCACTGGTGTGGCCATCCTACAATGTTGAAAGTCGGCGTGGGGCGCCCCGTTGGCCTGTGAGATGGCGTCAGTAGCGGACCGAGGTGCGAATGGGGCCAAAGGCAGCGCAACAATATTTTCTGAATAGAAGACACCACAAGGCGCTGAGATGCCAAGATCCGGATGGCACCGAGGTGGTGTCTAGCAAGTTGCCGCACTGGTGTGGCCATCCTACAATGGTAAAAGTCGGCATGGGGTGCCCCGTTGGCCTGTGAGATGGTGTCAGTAGCGGACCGATGTGCGAATGGGGCCAAAGGCAGCGCAACAATATTTTCTGAATAGAAGACACCACTAGGCGCTGAGATGCCAAGATCCGGATGGCACCGAGGTGGTGTCTAGCAAGTTGCTGTACTGGTGTGGCCATCCTACAATGCTGAAAGTCGGCGTGGGGCGCCCCATTAGCCTGTGAGATGGCGTCAGTAGCGGACCGATGTGCGAATGGGGCCAAAGGCAGCGCAACAATATTTTCTGATTTGAAGACACCACAAGGCGCTGAGACGCCAAGATCCGGATGGCACCGAGGTGGTGTCTAGCAAGTTGCCGCACTGGTGTGGCCATCCTACAATGCTGAAAGTCGGCGTGGGGCGCCCCGTTGGCCTGTGAGATGGCGTCAGTAGCGGACCGATGTGCGAATGGGGCCGAAGGCAGCGCAACAATATTTTCTGAATAGAAGACACCACTAGGCGCTGAGATGCCAAGATCCGGATGGCACCGAGGTGGTGTCTAGCAAGTTGCCGCACTGGTGTGGCCATCCTACAATGCTGAAAGTCGGCGTGGGGCGCCCCATTAGCCTGTGAGATGGCGTCAGTAGCGGACCGATGTGCGAATGGGGCCAAAGGCAGCGCAACAATATTTTCTGAATAGAAGACACCACAAGGCGCTGAGATTCGGTTACCACCGAGGTGATGTCTAGCAAGTTGCCGCACTGGTGTGGCCATCCTACAATACTGCTCCGAATAACGGCGTGGGGTGCCCGAAGGGGGGGGGGCGGCGTGAACGGGCCTTCCTAGGTGGAGGCTCGTCTGCTGTAGTGGGGCGCCCCTTTACCGTTTCAGTTGCCATTTAGCTGAGTTTCGGCCGCTCTTGATGCTACAGCGACAGGCGGCTGCAACAGGACTCTCAAAATGGCGGCCTGTTCTTTGGATTTGGGCCTGGTCCACTAAAATGGCCCTGGGACACCTTAGAACTCGGACGCTCACTTTTTTTTCCTTTCCTCTACATGCAAAAAAAGTAAATGTCCGGTACGTTACACGCTTCATCTGCCACGATGTACTCTCCAGAGGAACCGAAAAAAAATATAGTTATGGTAACTATACCATGCATCGTCATATGGAGAGGTGGCACCAATTAATTATAGTGCTGCATAAAAGAGAGATTTGGAGGAGAACCCCCGACCTGCCAGTACATTCATCAAAGAAGTGGCACTGACAGCATCAGAGGCAAGGGAAACGGTCCCAAATATTTAGAAGAACTTTGGAAAGATTAAAATGACATGTTTAGATTGTGGCAAATTAATTTCATGTGGACAGATGAGTGTTACTCTAATAAATACAGCATATGAACATCATCATAGTCGATGGTTGGTAGAGACATTTTGACTATATCCTGGACCTGCCCGTCCTCGCCCAAAATGGCGCCGGAATAAATGGGACTCGTAACTCCTTGTTGTGTACTGGTTGCACAACCTTGATATCACGAGATACGTATGCAGTTTTGAAGCACATGGCGGGCGGGGACGAGAATAGATTGAATATTTCGACATCCCTATTGATATTAAGTTCTGATGTGTTATTGATTACTGTACTATTGAAAGTTCGAATTAACGTCACCCATGGTACTTGCCCGCAAATGTATATCTAGATAATTTTATTGTAACTGGCCCTGTCGTATTTTAATTATAAAATGTACGTCCACCGATTCCGCAACTGTTAGACACCTTAGTTCTTGCAACCTAATGGCCCGCCCGTTACGTTCCTCTACAGTGTAAATGTCTACTCATCATATACGATTACAGTTTGCTCCGTGGCCGGCCCACGTGGTTATAGGCTCGTATTTGTATAATGAAATTTTCACAATAAAGGTTTTTAAAAGAAAACATGGTAGTAGTATATACATTGGTAAAGTTTTTAATAATAGTCACTGTTTTAGAATCAGTAAAAGGCAAGTGAAATAAAGCAGACCAATTACATGAAGGGTAAAAGGTATAATACGCAGGAACGCAGTAAAGATAAATGGTCAAGGGCTGTTGTGTTTTCTACTCCTGCAACATAAAGTGATCGATAAGAATCTCATATTCAGGCGTATCGGCGACTAAGACAGCAGGTCGACCCTCTTTTGCTCAACGGCTCCGTCATGGGACGAAGAAACGCCCTTTTTCTCGAAAAAAGAATATATTTTACTTGCAGGACAGTTGTAAATTTTCCGGGAAAGTACATTAGCCTGGAACATTATAACATATATTTAAGAAAAAATAATGTTCGGAAGTAATAAAAAGCGTAATTTTTAGGTCATATGACCAAGCCTTTCATCATTACAATAAGAAAAGTAAAATGAACCAATGAAAAGTTTTATTAACAAGTCACATGACCTGTTATGCTTACGTTACGCGCTGCGCCTCGCGCCCCGGATGACTTCCGGATGCGCTAACGCGGCGCGTCATATGACGCATTACGCGACAACGCAGGTCCAGAATATAGACAAAATGTCTCCACCAACCAGCGGTCGGAACACAACCCCTTTCAGCAGGCTAAATAGTTCTGTTAAATGACAACAGAAGGGACAGGCAACAAGAACCATCAGTCAAAGAGGGGAGGGCTAGTTCTTCTCTACCGGGTTACGTTGGAGCGCTACCGGAACTGATCGAATTGGTAGTCTACAGTGTTTCTGGATGTTTCAGACTGAAGCTGGGTTTAGCATGAGAGCACCACCATTTCGTAGCTCCGTCGTGGCCATTCCGCGAGCAATCATGGCAGCCGCTCTTTATCGTTATTTTGGGCGGGGTGGGTGGCGGAGCCGAGCTGTATTGCAGCCATCATGGTGTGGAGTTCAGTTCATCTCACTAGTTTCGTATTTGTCATGAGGGGTTGTTCCTAATGTTTCTATTTTAGCGAGGTCAAAAAGAGATCCCATTAGTGGCCTACTGATTTTGCTCGATTCCTTTTGTTTTTTTACACGATTTTTCGTTATCTGCAAAGACTAAACAGAGTATTGCGACTCTGTGTTTGTTTGTAAATAGAGAATGAACCAAAGAGAACCAATTCTAAAACAGTAAATGCTTGGATAACAATGAATCAAATGGAGAGAGAAGCAGGCACGACGTATTACAACGGGGGCAAAGGCCTGCGTTAACTACCTTTCACTATCTGCAAAGAGAGAGTACTCCTAATAGAAATGAGGGGGGGGGCAGCATTCAAAGCAGATCAGTGTGCATAAACACGAAAATGTTTTTACTTACCACGTACTTGACATTCGACAGCTTATGATATTTGCTATTAAAAAACCATTGAAATTCACTGAAAAAACCATAGGTTATAGACCATATATAGTTAGGAATTAGCATTTACAAAACCTTGAAAATTCACTGAAAAAACCATAGGTTATAGACCATATATAGTTAGGAATTAGCATTTACAAAACCTTGAAAATTCCCTGAAAAAAACATAGGTTATAGACCATATATCGTTAGGAATTAGCATTCAAAAAACCTTATTTTACTCACACAAAACCATTGAAATTCCATATATAGTTAGTTGCACTAACTATATATCGCGCACCCGCAATCCACTGCTGATGATGTCACATATTACATCATTCATGACATGGTCAGTGACATCACTGATGACATCACTGATGATATCTCAAATGACATCACTGATGACATCACTGATGATATCATTCATGTGACAATACAATGCATCTCCTCACATTTTAATATAACCTCTGTTACACCCAGTGTTAAATACAGAGTATAATTTTTGAAACCATTGACACACCAATACTAGTTACTACATACGCACTCACTGATTCCTACGTCTACACACACATTCACTCATTCACCCATACAATCATTCATACATACAATCACTCATCTTTACAACACTATCATATGCACTCATACACCTATACAGACACTCACACTCTGCCACTCATCCATGGAGTTACTCACACACCTAGTCAGTCCTGTAAAGAATCAATCACACTTCCATTTTCTTGTCTATACAGTTAAACATGGAGCACCGTACATTTTCAAACATATACTAACACATACTTACTCTCTTATACAATCATTGATACAAGTACACATTGATCTGCACAGAGTCACACACCTCCCAGCCAGCCACACACCCACTCAGTCTCCCATACAAATACTTGGACAATCAATCAATAACCCATATAGTTAATCATATAGCTACTGATCAACACATGCAGCAGTTTATAGAACAACAGACATAATGATGCACAAATTAAGACAGTTTAGTCACTAACCCATGCACTCAGTGAGACACATTTAATCACTCACTCATACATTCAGTCATGCACCTACTAAATCCTTCGTCCAGACACTTCTACATCTACTCATTCTTCAATATGTAAAACATATTTAAACTTTACAGAAACACACAGTCACTGGATGATGTCATCAGTGATGTCATCAGTGATGTCATTTGAGATGTCATCAGTGATGTCATCAGTGATGTCACTGACCATGTCATGAATGATGTAATATGTGACATCATCAGCAGTGGATTGCGGGTGCACGATATATAGTTAGTGCAACTAACTATATATGGAATTTCAATGGTTTTGTGTGAGTAAAATAAGGTTTTTTAAATGCTAATTCCTAACGATATATGGTCTATAACCTATGGTTTTTTCAGTGAATTTTCAAGGTTTTGTAAATGCTAATTCCTAACTATATATGGTCTATAACCTATGGTTTTTTCAGTGAATATATATATATATATATATATATATATATATATATATATATATATATATATATATATATATATATATATATATTACCTACTGGCGGTCGCCAGTAGGTATATATAGTTAGGATTTTTTCTCTATGGGTTTTTTGAAAATTCTATGTCTAATAACTTTGGCGTTTGTGGACGGAATTGGCTGAAATTTTCAGCAAAATGGAACATTTTGTTTCTGAGCAGCCACTGGAAATTTGGGGGGAGTTGGTCCAGGGGGGGCCGAGAAAAAAGGGGGGTCCCAAAACGTGTTTTTAACATTGAGTTTTCCATAGGGCGGTTAGCCTCACTTTTAGCCCGAACGGCTGAATGGATTTGCACGAAACTTGGCAAAATTGTAGGGACTGGTAGCCCGATGTGCCTTTTGTAGGTCTCAATATATGTGCTGCAGTGGATTTTGAGAAAATAACGTTCAAAAAAAGATATATATCTGTAAGCGCGGACCAGGCAGCGCCCCGGTACGCGTACTTGACGCGTAACGGAACTTCGCGTAGCGAAGTTGATTGGCTCTCCGGTGTCTGTCAACATTCTAAACAGTCCGGAGCGGCCGCCATCTTGTCTCTCGGTAGGATCGAGTGACAAGAGGAGGACAAAACAAAGGGGGAAATGACCATAAGGGGGCATAGTAGATCCTCCCTGACCCCCTAGGTTTGATGTGGAGGCTTTAAAGGGGCCCCGCTAAGCAAAAAAAAAAAAATTTTTTTTGTTTTTTTTCGTGGTTAGCGCCCGGTACGCGAACCGGGAAGCGTTCTGGGGAGCGTATCACAATGAAAAATGAATGATAGACTTTTCAAATGCTGTATGTTAATTGATTGTTGGTTTTGTTGATTATTTTTTTTTTTTTTTTTTTTTAAGCTTTTTTTATTGTGTTTCATAATTTATTAAACTTTCTAACATTTCATTGTCAGAAATTTCATAATAATCATGGAATATAGATTGTAGTCTCTGAGGTTGTAAAATGTCCTCATTTGCAAGGAGGTTATCTACTGCTTGTACACATTGCAGTAGTTCTTGGTCCCAAGTTTCATCCATAAATTCAATCTCATTTGGATCAATGATTTCTGTGTTGGACTCTGGAAGGACAATTTCAAATGAAATGTTTTGTTCACTTTCCATTTTTCCTGAAATTTGCATAAAAAAAATATATATTAGTAGAGGTAGGGCACTGTTGGGATTAATTTTAGATAGGCAGTTTTTAACAGAGAATTTATCTTTGGGCAGTGTATAGTATCAGAGTGGAAGTAGGAATATAAAAAAGTGTATCTAAATTTATAAGTACTACAGAGGGATAGTATATAACTAACAGAAAAAGTTTGCCATATTAACTTAAAGTGCACAATATACTTCAGTTTTAAAAATAACAACTTACCTTTAAAAAGAAGTTGAAGTTATTAATGAAAATCCTATTGAAATGTACACCAGGAAGTAGTAGTCAAAATGGCTGTGTTTCCTTCTCTTCCTTTATATATATTCGGGTACATAACCAATCAAATGTGAGGTAAAAAAAGTAGAAAATGAAAGTAACATTTTAATTGGTTGTCAATTCCAACATTTCAGATGTGTTTTGTGAAGTAATTTACCTCACGGTATTTAGAGAGGTCTACAGGCTAAATGGCTAAATGGAATTCCAATCAAATTTGTGAAAATGGTAGGGATTGGTATGTAGTATGAGCTAATCTATATTTGGTGAAATTGTCTCCAGTGGCTTTTCTGTGAACTACTTTCCCACCTTTTTTTCCCAGGGAGCGACCCGGTACGCGAACCGTTGAGCGCCCCGGTTCGCGTACCTTAAGCGTTCCGGGAGTCCACCATTTTGTGTTTCGGTCGAATTAAGATACAAGATGGAGGGCAAATAATGTTCAGAATGGGTAGAAGGGGGCACGGTAGACTTATCTTGACCCCCTAGGTTTTCGCGAGGTTAGCTCCCGGTACGCGTACCGGGTAGCGCCCCAGGGAGTGTACTTTGTTGAAAATTAGTGAAAAAAGTTAGAGTAAAATAATAATTGTGAGTGATAAGATGTAGGGTAGCTCTGAGAAGAGCTTTTGGGTTTATGGTACATTTTGGTACTTATAAGTAGGTACCAATGCACATTTTTAAATTCAGAGTGAAAACTCTGTTGCCCTCATCTGAGAAGTGAACTCCATCTCCTCTGTAGATATCTTGCATGTAGTAACGCAAGTTATTGTTGTACAGGGAGCCCATTCCATGGTCTCTCATGTAAGCTGAAACAGATTTGTTTACATGCTTCCTCGACTTCTCAATTTGTGGACAAAATTGGTTTGACCACCTCCATTTCTGTCTTTGGCATATATTTGAATATACCAAGGCAGTCTGAGGAAAAAGTGCCATTAATTGCTCAAAGGTGTCCTTTAAAAGCATTTCCAGACCTACACCAGTCAAAGTGCCCAAGTCATTACCTCCACAGTGCACAATTAACAGGTCAGGTTTTGGCAAATGCATAAAGGTTTTCACCAATGGTATCAATTGGTGACATTTTAATCCTCTGTGGCCAAACCACTTAATTTCCACATCTTGTAAATTGAGGTTAGGTAAATTCCTGCTTTCAACGTACCTTTGAGCCCAGTGAAAATAACTATGACCAACAATCCAGACAGAAAACATGGTGAGAGAAGGTTCTCCTGCAGTCAGATGAAGTGTGGCAATGAAATGGCAGTTGAAAAAATGTGAGTTTGAAATGAAAAAAACTGTGGAGTTTCTGTGTTCATGAAGTAGTAACAGTGATTGGTGGATTTTGATTGATGAAAACAGAAAGTTAGGGTGTACAGATGTGTTGTTTGAAAGATGTATTTTGAGTGGTCAATAAAAAATCATTAAATGAAAGAAAGCACTGGATATGCAGGTGCACTGAGAGTTCAGAGTTCAATTGCAACATTGTTGTGTGAATTTGCAAACACCAGAGTTTCTCCAAGAGGTGGTTGCTATGGAAAATAGGCAGAAAGGGCAGAGGGGGAAGGGTTTTCATTTGAAAAAAAGTGAGGGAAGAGTTTTGATTGGGTGACATGAGAAATATGTGTGAAGAATTACACCATTTCTGTGCTTTTGATAGCTGCAGACTCTGGAGTGCATACCTTTTGCTCTGCTGAAGACAAATTGGTGTGTTTCTTAGACTGTTTTCAAACTCAAAGTATTTGCTAAGGTGAGAAAATATTTCTTTACTTTAGATAGAGAATAGTGTGCTTTAAGGAGAAAATTATGATTTATGTGGCGCAAATTGCTTGTAAATATGCTCTCACATGTGCATGGAAAATTTTGATTTTGAATGTTTGTGTTACATAGCCATGTTAAAAGTGACGCAACCATGCTGGAAAGCCAATCAAAAAATGATTTCATGTGTTTTAATGACATTTTAAGTCATTTTCTGATGTGCAGTGTTTAGAAATTATGATTTGAAAATCGTTTTTGTGGAAAAGGAATTGTTTTTAAATTCATGACAAGGATATAATGGTGTATGGTTCTTTATAAGGCAATTGACTGTCCTTGATGTTATTTTTCTCATTTTAGTGTAAGACCTTTCTCTGTGGCGCAAATTGCTTGTAAATATGCTCTCACATGTGCATGGAAAATTTAGATTTTGAATGTTTGTGTTAAATAGCCATGTTAAAAGTGACCAAACCATGCTGGGAAGGCAATCAAAAAACGCTTTCATGTGTTTTAATGACATTTTAAGTCATTTTCCCATGTGCAGTGTTTAGAAATTATGATTTTAAAATCGTTTTTGGGGAAAAGGAATTGTTTATAAAATCATGACAAGGACATAATGGTGTATGGTTCTTTATAAGGCAATTGACTGTTCCTGATGTTATTTTTCTCATTTTAGTGTAAGACCTTTCTCTGTGGCGCAAATTGCTTGTAAATATGCTCTTACATGTGCATGAAAATTTTAATTATCAATGTTTGTGTTACATAGCCATGATAAAAGTGAACCAACCATGCAGGAAAGCCAATCAAAAAACGCTTTCATGTGTTTCAATGACATTTTAAGTCATTTTCTCATGTGCAGTTTTTTGAAATTATGATTTGAAAATCGTTTTTGGGAAAAAGGAATTGTTTTTAAATTCATGAGAAGGACATAATGGTGTATGGTTCTTTATAAGGCAATTGACTGTCCCTGATGTTATTTTTCCCATTTTAATGTCAGACCTTTCTTTGTGGCGCAAATTGCTTGTAAATATGCTCCCACCTGTACATGGAAAATTTTGATTTTGAATGTTTATGTTACATAGCCATGTTAAAAGTGACCCTACCATGCAGGAAAGCCAATCAAAAAACGCTTTTATGTGTCTTAAGGACAATTTAAGTAATTTTCCCATGTGTAGTGTTTTGAAGTTATGATTTGAAAATCGTTTTTGAGGTAAAGGAATGTTGTTAAAATTTATGTTCGCCATATGCCCCCAAATTTCTTTTTCAGGGTTGCAGCAGGGTGTTCTTGAGACACCCCTGCACCTTTGGAATAAATTCCTAATTTGTGATGAGCAAATTGTTAATCGCAAATTGCACCTTCATTTATATGAGCCTCCTAGCCCATGGAAATGAATGGGTAATTTGCAATTAGCAATTTTCTCAAACAAATTTGGAATGGTAAAGAATCGCTATTTATTCCTTAAAATTCGCTTTTTTGGAAATGCAAAATAGTTATATGATACATATGGCGGTTGATGTCTAACAAGATAAGAAGCTTATGGATACATTTATGATGACTGGTGCAATGAAGTAGAAATCACTTACTTCATTGGTAGGCCTTTACAATAAATTATCTCCTCTGTATTCTTCATCAAGCGTAACTTTAATCTGCAATCCTGAGTAGGCCTCACCTTAAACAAACCTCTGGATAGGCCACATCTTATTGTCATCCTGATTTAATCATTTATAATGCTAGGGACAGATTTATGATAGGTGTATACCTCTTTTGTGCCACTTAGAAAACATTGTCCATGGGGAAATGACTTAAAATGTCATTAAGACACATGAATGTTTTTTTTTAAAACGTTTGCAATTTTTTTGGGTCACTTTCAACATGGCTATGTGTCTGAAACAGTCAAAATCTAAATTTGCAATGCACAGGTGGGAGCATATTTACAAGGAATGTGCTTCATGGGGAAAGGTCTTATAATGTAATATGGGAAAAATGACATTAGAGATACTGAAATGCCTTATAGAGAAGCATACACCATTATGTCCTTGTCATAAATTTGCAAACCATTACTTTTCCCCAAAAACGATTTTCAAATTATATTTTGAAAACACTGCACATGTGGAAATTACTTAAAATGTCAATAATTCAAAATTTGTGATTCCTTAAATGCAATGTATCAAAAAAAAATATGTAAAAAATGATATTAAGGATTTGGAAACTACCACCAACTTCTAGTTTGTGGTAATTTGCGAATTCTTTTCAAAAAGCATTTAAAAAAAAAAAAAAAAAAAGGTCCCATATGACGCCCATACATGCCATTAGGGCATGTAGGTGTGCCATGTGCTCCCAAATTTCTTTTTCAGGGGTGCAGCAGGGTGTTCTTGAGATACCCCTGCACGCTTGAAAAAAATCCTATTTTGTGATGAGCTAATTGCTAATCACAACTTGCAACATTAATTCCTATGAGCCTCCTAGCCTATGGAAATGAATGGGTAATTTGCAATTAGCAATTTGCTCATTGCAAATTAGGAATAGTAAAGAATCGCTATTTATTCCTTAAAATTTGCTATTTATAATATGTAAAATATTTTGATGATACATATTGCAGTTCATCTGTAACAAGATAAGAAGCTTAGGGATAGATTTATGATGAGTGGCGCATCACCAGGGATGTGACAGTCATCCTGCGCCACTGTTCCGCCACCCATGTTGTGCTGCATTTACAATGCGGCGCAGCATGGGGCAAAAACGGCACAGATGCGTGACGCATCTGTGCCGTAAAGGTGGCGCATTGCTGGAGTTGTATCGTAAGTGCGATGCAGCTCCAGCAAGGCTCAGGGGTGCCCCATCTATACAATGCTGCGTCAAGACCTATGCCAGCTTCAAGCAGGCGCAGGGTTTTGAAGCAGCTTTCTCCTATCTGATTGTAAATGCGGCACACCATGGGTGGTAAAGCAGTGGTGCACATTAACTGGTGCATGCCTGGGGATGTGCCATTTAATATAAATCTGCACTTTAACATTTGAGTATGTGCAGGGGACACAGAGTCGTTGAGGCTTATCCAAGGTTAAGAACAGATGAGTCCTGTTCAGTGAAAAATTAGACATAGGCTTCACCTGCTCAGCATCGCTGGACATGGCTAAATAATAGCTGCAAAATGTTACTCTTGTTAAATAATTTTACTATTATAATCTGTGAGATTTGTCTCTTACTCTGCAACATCTCATTGTTGTTATCTTTCTTTAAAGATAAAGACAACCTCAACATGAGCGACAATCTGCAATCAGTTGATTTTGACCTCATCATTGAACTTGTAATTGAAACATCAGTGGATGTTGATCCATTGGATGATTTAAATCCTGAGGATGAAGAAGAGCGTGATGAGGATGCAGATTTGTCCGAATTATATGATATAGGATGGGAAGCTGACCTGCTTGAGCCTTTGGAATTATAAACATTTATTTTTAAAATTTATAATCAATAAAAAGTAAAAAGGTAAACCGTTTAATTTAAAAATAAAGACACCTTCAAAAACAGGTTATGTGTAGTGTCTTCAATAAAATATTAAAATATGCTCATAAAATTAGATCAGATTCACATATAAAATAGCATAGGTAACATAAATATAAATGTCATTTCTTTTCTGGTATTTCTGTATTGTAAAAATGGCAATGACTAAAAAATCTTCAAATTAAAATGTCAAGTAGTGTGTTATGTTTTTGATCACTATTACTGATTTACTGTTTGATAATAATGTTTAATAACATTTTTTATTATATTTTTCCTCAGATTCAACTGCAGATCATTTCAAGATTTCAATATGCCTACAAAAATAAGAGAGATAAAGGCTGCAAAACGTCAAAGACAGCAGGAGAAAAAAAAAACGCAGCAGTCCTCTAACAAAAAGATTTCTCAAGCCATGAAGAAAGCACCGGGTAAGAGCTCTAAATATTTCATAAGAAATATTTCTAATAAAAAAAATATTAGTACAGAAAATGTTTCAATCCATAACATGAGAAGTAAATCAAATGGAAAGAAAAGGACAAATGAAAATGTTACTGCTAGAGCAAGAGATAAATCTGTGCATGATAGTAGAAGGAAACAACAGTTTAGGGAGATTCGTAAACGAATGTTCCGTAACAGGATAATTGGCAATTTGTTAAAAAATATTAAGAAAGGTCAACAGAAATTAGTTTTTTATAGGAGAAAAAAAAAAGTTGAGAAAGTTATTGATCAGGCTTTTGAAATTAAACGTAAGTTATTTATTTTGATAATCAATAGAATTAGGAAGCTAAACAAGGCAATTTTTGATTTCAAAAGAAATAGTAGATGGAAGAGAATAGTTAATCGTAGTAATTTTTGTGAAGTTTTTTCTGGAGAATGGATACATAGTTCAAGCTGTGAGGCATTTTTTAATGAAGAGAGTTATTTCCAGGATAATGATTTGGTGCATGCAGTTGACATCAGTGGTCGTGCTTATGAAGTGAAAGATGGTTGTCCAGTTGAAAAAGAAAAACTTGTGACAACAGAGGCAGAAGAGTTGTTAGGTAATGAGGTTTTAGGAAGACGTGCTAAGGGTCCTGTGTACACCTGGAAGTGTAGTAGTATTTGCAGTGTGCGACAGGATTCCATCAATTTGCTTTGTGATTTTGTACGGACATTTAACAAGAAAAGTTTGAAGCAGAAAATAAGGTTGTTGCAAGAATTAGATCCTTGCAGAGTGAGAGAAGTGACAGGTTTGCATGGTCATTCACTGGCTTGTCTTTCCAGGAGAGTATGCCAGAGTGTTTTTCATCATTTCAGGATGCTAGCAGTGCATCATGACAAAGTGAGGAAGTTAGTTAGACTGTTGTATTATGCTAAGAGTCCAGCAATTATGCTGAAACAATTATGCGCTGCTCTTTTGCATGGTTCTGAAATAGATGTGAAGAATATATGTGAAGAAATTGAGTTTTGTTACTTTGGAAGTAAAGAGGAGAATGTTGAAATTGAGCAAGAAGTAGAGGGTCATTTGGAAGATAGTGTACATGTTTCCAGTACAGATAATTTCCAGAGGGAAATTGCGACGTTTGACATGAAATCAAGTGAGAGGCCTAATTTCACTTGTGTGTGTTGTAGACGCACTTATTATAAGAATCAGACTAAGTTAGTGGATTTATATGCAAAAAGTGAAAGGGAAAATAATAGTGAATGGAAGGATTTTGCAACATACTTGATGGTAGAAAATTGTTTTGATTTGGGATTGGATCAACGTGTGTGTACTTATTGTTGTAACAAATTAAAACAAAACCAGATGCCTGCTAGAGCAGTTCATAATAATCTGGAATTGGTTGAGATTCCTTCTGAATTGAAGGACTTAAATACTTATGAATCTATTTTGATTCAAAGTATCCATCCCTTTCAGGCTATTGTAAGAATGGAGCCAAAGACAGGGAAATTGCCTCCATCAGATTTACAGAGAGGATTAAAGGGAAGAGTTGTTTATTTGCCTCTAGATTTCAAGAAAAACATTAACACAATTGGAGTAGAAAAAGTGAAAGAGGAACCTCTGGTTATCTTAGTTAATGGGGTTCCGACAAAGAATAAGAAAATATGGCAAGATTTAGTAGATATTAGGAAAGTTAAAAAGGCAACATTGTATTTGAAAAAAAATAATAAATACTATAAGAATGTATATGTTGCAGAAGAGGAAGTAAGTGAGGAAGAGGATAGCGATTTGTGTGCTGGTCAAATTGAGAAAGTAGAACCCTCTACTAGTGAGGAAATATATGAACATTATAGTGTTCATCCTTTGCATTCAAAGGAAGTCATGGGGAATGCTATTGAGTTGTTTCAAATGAAACAAGCCAAAGGGAGTCCCATTAGTGTTTGGGAGGAAAGTTTGGAAGCTCGGTGTTTCCCACAGCTTTTTCCAACAGGTCAGGGAGGAAGATATGATGAGCGACCTCATCAAATTCCTGCTTCTGAATACCGGACTTTGCGATTGTATGCAGGAGATGCTAGGTTTCGACAATGCATTCCTTATTTGTTTCATCTCCTGTTTGAAAGCGATCTGTCTGGACTGTCATATGCAGTGAACCACATCTTGAAAAGTGGTATACACATGCAAAACATCTCGGCAAGTGATTTTATGGATAAAGTGAATGTCCAAGATAGTATTTTGGATTCTCACCTGATTAATCTCATGGCGTGTCAGCGTGGTACTAATGAGTACTGGTACCGTCGTCATGGTGATTTAAAATGTATGCTGAGGAACTTAGGTACTCCCACATGGTTCCTCACTCTGAGTTGTGCCGAGTATGGCTGGGAAGACTTACTTCAATTTCTACGAGAGGCAAATGCTAACGTAGAAAACATCGAATTCAAGACACCCGGAGAACTGTGCTCTTTGGATCCAGTCAATGTATGTAGGTACTTCAATCATAGATTTGAAGCTATGATGTCTTTCATCATGAATAAGAAGAATCCACCTCTTGGAGAGGTGTTGGATTTCTTCTGGAGAAAGGAGTACCAAGCAAGAGGTGCTCCTCATATACATATGTTGCTGTGGATCAAGGATGCACCTAAATTTGGAACGGATCCAGAAGACTCAGTGATGAGTTTCATCCAACAGTATTCTACGTGTGCTGTTCCAAACGCAAAGGAGAAGAAAAGCCTAAGAGAAAAAGTTCTGCGTTTCCAAAGCCATCGATGTGGAAAGTACTGCCGTCGTAAATTCCGAAACAAAGACAAGTTCTACACCAAATGTCGTTTCGGCTTTCCACGACCGGTGATTTCTAAAGGAAGAGTAAACAGTTTGATGTCTTCGCTGCGACATAATGTGATGAAGAAATCACCTAAAAACACTTACAATTTGAAGAGGAACGAAGAGTCCAAGTACATCAACGACTACAACCCGGTGATTTTGTCCATGTGGAATGCTAACATGGATATACAGTTTGTGGCTGATAACTGTATGGCTGTGGCTCGGTATGTGACGTCTTACATCACCAAAAAAGAGAAGACAGAATTGAAGGATATGTGGGAGGACATTTCCCATGAAAAGAGCCTCAGCAAGAAGTTGTACAGTTTCAGTCTGAAGATGTTGTCGCATCGAGAAATCGGAGCGTACGAATGTTCTGACCGGTTGTCTTCAGCAAGTCTCTATGCCAAGTCCAGGAGTATCGTTTGGGCGAGTCTTGGTCTTGCTGCAACGCGTAATCGAGTTCTCAAACCTGTGCGGGAAATTGAGTATTTGGCGGAAAAGGAGCCAAACAGTACCGACATTTTGAAGACAAACATGTTGGATACATATTATCCAAATCGAAGCAGTCACCTAGAGAATGTTTGTCTGTATGAGGTTCTGCAAAATTACATGTTCAAGAGGAACATCAAAGAAGATACTGAGAAAGGAGTGTATGCTGTAATAGGAAGTGAGGGATGTCTGGTCAAGCAAAGAAAATGCCACTTGATAAACCATCGAAAATTGAGTGGCGAATCTCCTGAAAAAAAGGAGTTTTTCTATTTAGCACTTTTGCAACTTTTCAAGCCTTGGCGTGCAGAAGAGGAACTGCTTGGAGATTTCCTCTGTTACGAAGACTCTTTCAATGCCGCCAAGGAGACCATAGAATGTCCTGCTTTTCCCAAATATGTAGAAATGTTGAATGCGGAAATTGAGCAGGAAGCAACGATTGCAGCCGAGATTGCCAGAGACAGTTCTCAGGACAGTCAGAGTTCTGCTTCATTGAGTCAGGATCCACTAGGAGGACCTCTTATTGAAAATGAAGCTGCCACTGCTATGAATGAGGTGGAAAGAGCCATGGCACATGCTCAAGAGGATGCGGTTAACTTAGAAGAGTTGGAAAGGCAACTCAACGTTGAGCAGAGGAAAATATATGACGAAGTTACCATGCAAATTGATCATGGATTAAGTCATGATAAGAAAGAGTGCTCATGTACGTCGTTGAAGCCTGTCCGACTGTACGTGAGTGGAGAAGCGGGAACTGGAAAAAGTTTCCTCATTAAAGCAATTTCATGCTATTTGCAGGAAAGGACAGAGTCATCGCTGTCTTGTGTTGTCACTGCTCCAACTGGACTGGCAGCACATAATATTAAAGGGATTACTTTACATCGTTTACTGATGCTGCCAGTGGAGCATGACAACAAATTAGAATATCACAAGCTATCTGGAGATGCTTGTTTTGAAGTTTCAAGAATCTTGAGGAAAATGAAACTTCTTATCATTGACGAAGTAAGCATGGTTTCCAATGTCATGCTTGCCTTTGTGCATTTGAGGATGCAAGAAGTTCTCAAAACAGAGTATGATGTGTTATTTGGTGGCAAACACATCATTGTTTTCGGAGATCTTCTGCAGCTGACACCAGTGAAAGGGCAACCTGTGTTCAAAATGCTCACGCATGAAGATACCAGGAAGTGCCTAGGCAGCATTGGCAACGTCAATATATGGTTAAACTTCAATTATGCTGAACTGCATGAAAATATGCGTCAGGCAAAGGATGAAGTTTACAAGACTATTCTACAAGATGTTAGAATTGGAAAAGTGACCGAGCATGGGAAAGAAGCTTTACATGCACGATTACTGTCAAATTTATATCCAGAACAAGATGTTGTGCCTGAGAATATTTTTCAGAAAATTACTGATAAGAAATCTGGAATATGTTTGATGCCAACTCTTGCAGAATGTGCCAAATTTAACAACAAAATGTTGCATTTAGAAAAGCAAGAGATTGTGAAAGTGGAAGCTATTGATAGAGTAGAGCATATGGGATCAACAATTATTTTGTCTGAGAATCTGAAAACAAAATTGGATTCATTAGAGAAGAGTATATCTAAAACTGCAGGTTTTGAAAAGACTCTGAATGTGTGCTTGAACTGCCGTATAATTTTAAGAAGGAATTTACATGTTGAAAGAGGTCTGGTAAATGGATCAATGGGTAATGTTGTTGATTTTGTGAAATACAGAAATAGAGATGGAATTGAATTTTTAAAAATTAAATTTGATGGCATTGAGGAAGTACAGCTAATTGCTCGTTGTTCTGCTAGATTTTTGCTTGTAAAAGACTTATATGTTCGCCGTAAGCAGTTCCCTGTTTGCTTGGCATATGCGGTGACAATTCATAAATCGCAAGGTTTAAGTGTAGACACTGCATTGGTGAATATTGGCAGTTCTGTGTTCAAGGAGGGTATGGCATATGTGGCATTGTCACGAGTTAGAACTTTATCGGGATTGTACTTGATTGAGTGTGATGTCAGAAACATTTGTGCAGATCTAGATTGTGTTAAGGAATACAATAGGTTAAGAAGAGAGTATGCGCCACATTTGCCTCAGTTTCCTTTGTTTGAGAAACGTCTGGTAGGCCGGAAACGAAGAAATGAGAACAATACTGGGGAGGTTGTAGCAAAAAGACAAAAAGTGAATGAACCTAAAATTACAAGCAGAAACAAAGAGGATTCTGTTGAAGATGTTGTTGGTTTTCAGTTTGAAAACAGTTCTGGTGTCAACTGCTATGCTAATGTAGTAATTAATGTTTTGTTTTCTCTAAAAAATGTAAAAGAAGAGATTGTGGTCAATTCTGATCAAAGATTTTGCAGTTTGTTAAATTCTGTGTTAGAGAAATGTACCACTGATAGAAGAAACATAGAAAGTGTGTCTGAAATTAGAAATCTGTTAGATAGATGTTCAGGCCAAACACAATTCTCTCAAAATATTCAGCAAGATTGTCAGGAGTTTTTAATGTATATGCTTGATGTATTACATGCTGAAGGTGTAGATGTAGATCAGCTGTTTGGGCTTTCTTATCAATGGCAGCATGACTGCGAGAACTGTATGGTATCAAGTACTACTAGTGTAGACTCAGAAAGATTTATATATTTAACTTTGCCAGACAGTAAATCAGTCTCCTTTAATAAGCTAGTAAAAGCTGCTAATCACAACATGGAGTGTAGCCAATGTAAATCTGAAATGATGTCCACATTATTTATACGAACATATGGCCAGTACGTCATTTTAATGTTCCAACGATGTAGGCCTGATGGAACAAAATTGACAACTTTAATAAAAAAATTTGTAGCTTCGCAGTTGTCAATATCAGGAAGGACTTTTGTAACTACAGCAATTATATATCATGACGGCCCTTCAATATCATCAGGACATTACACAGCTTATTTAAAGTCTAGAAATGGCTGGTCATTCTGCAATGATTCTGTTTTAATTTTCAAAAAAAAATTGCCGTATGACCTTAAAAACTCTTACCTGGTGTTTTTAAAACCAAAATTTTAGGAAAATAATCTCGGGATATGATCTGTGGAATTTCAAGAAGTTCTAATGGCTCCTACACAATTTGGCCTTGAGGATAAGTGTAGTTCAGAGACATAACTTCTAATCATAGGATTGGACATCATGGAGATGTATGTGCACTTTAAATGAGTTCAGAAAAACTGTTTCTTTTCATAAGCTAATTGAAGCAGCCAATCAAAACATGGAGTAGAGGGAATGTAAGTCTGCAATGCTGTCTACTGTTTTACATTGCTTTGTGATTAAAAGTGATGTAGAGAATTAAATAATTGTAGTACTCATAGAGGTAGTGTAAGTCTGCTTCATATTAAGCAGTATCAGTGTCATAGGAAATGTAGAACATGACTGAGCAAGAAGGGGAAGATATTACTATTCCAGGATTGTGAAAATGATCTTCAACATTTTAATTCTGAAAGTTGCGGAAATGCCAAATGATGGGATTGGCTTACAAGAAATCCAAGAGTTATAAATATCTCTGACTAGATTTGGCCTTGTGGAAAATAGTGGTAGAGAGCAAGAAGTCATTTATTGCATGTAACGTGTTTTTAAAAACGATGGAGGTTTTCTTTCAGAAAGTGGAAGGCTGAAAGTAATAACAGCACAAAAGAGTGTAAGCTGTTCATAGGACATCCTTGGACGTCATGGAAAGTAAGTTAACTTTAAGGAGTTCTGAATTTTAATTTCTGATGTTGTATGGGTTTTTTAAACACAATCATTTTGATTGTGTTTTTTTTTCCCCGCTGTTACATGATGAATACCTTCAAGTCACTGTTTTTAGTGAATTTTGATACATTCTGAGAACAGCAAAAATAAACCATTTAACATGTATAATTAATTCTGTACTGTTTGCATTTATGATGTATATGTAGAACTGTGTAGGAGGCATGGAGAAGGTGAGTTTTCTGTAAGTGTTAAATTTATTGTATGCAGTGCTGCACTTCTACGTATTCTTTCATATGCTGGACTACATCTGCACAATGAGATACCTAAGCAAAGGAAACACAAGTGATGTGATTGTGAAATGAGCAAAATAAATTGCACATATTTCAATTACATCACCTGTGTTTCCTATCATTACGAATCACATTGTGCAGATCAAGTTTAGGTCTGTCCACGGAAACATAGGAGGTTTCTACTTTGTTGAAGAGTGCAGTGGACATGACTCACTTCATTAGTAGACTTTCACAGATATTATCTCCTCTGTACACTTCAACAAGTGTAAATCTCATCTTGAACTCTGAGTAGGCCTCACCTCAAACAAATCTCTGGATAGGAGACATGTTATTGGCATACTGAAGCGACACTTTTCTGAAACAAGAGCAATGCAAAAGATGCACCATGTTTTAAGATAGGCCTCACTTCATCTGCATCAAGATACTGTTAGTTTAAAATGTATATCTTTAGGATTGTGTAGAGGACCTGGAGAAGCAGAAGCTTCTGTCAGTGTCAAAGTTGTTGAAAAACTATTTGTCCTTCAATATTTTCCCTTGTCTTTTGTAATTTTTAAATACATATTTTAATTTTTTTCAAATGTTGGTTCTCTCTTTCACAGATTGAAAGTATAGAAATAAAATGTGATTAATTTAATGGCAATTACAAGGTAAATAGTTGTACTCTTTTCGTTACATTTCTATCACATTCACCTACTATTAGATCCACTGCTTCACTTCTTTAATCCTCAGTTTCCTGCCTTTGCTACTTTCCTCATTCCTTTCTCTATTACCTATTTACTCAACTCCTTCCACTCTTTTTCTCAGTCCCTCTGTTCTCATAGTTCCTCAGTCTTGTTCACTCACTCCATCTCTATTACTCTTAGTGTCTGTGAATTACTTTCCCAACTTTTTTTTTTTTGGACCGCTTCCCGGGAAGTTGCCCGGTTCGCAAACCAGCAGCGTTATGGCAGTCCACCATTTTGTGTTTCGGTCGAATCAAGATACAAGATGGAGGGCAAATAATGTTCAGAATGGGTAGAAGGGGGCACGGTAGATGTATCTTGACCCCCTTGGTTTTCTGAGGGTGGCTGAGGAGGACCATAGTTCTTCACTCTTGTTCACTCTCTCTGTTTCTATTAATGTCACTGTTTATGACTGATCAAAAAAATGTTTTTTTAAAAAGAACAGTAACTATAAGGGAAGGAAATAGACAGTTATGTTAAAAGAAAGACAGCTATAGGGAGTAAACTAAGGATACTGTTACCTACAATCCACTGCTGTTGATGTTACTGACCATGTCATGAATGATGTAATATGTGACATCATCAGCAGTGGATTGTAGGTAACAGTATCCTTAGTTTACTCCCTAGAGCTGTCTTTCTTTTAACATAACTGTCTGTTTGCTTACCTTATACTTACTGTTCTTTTTTTTAAAAAATATTTTTTTTGGTTAGCTTCCGGTACGCGTACCGGGTAGCGCTCCGGGAGCGAACTAAGAGAAATAGAGGTTGGCAGAGTTCCAAATATTCTACCAATTTTTTTATAATGGGGAGTTAGTTCTGAAAAGAACTTTTTTTTTTATGTTTTTGTTGTTTTATATTTTTTTTAGTATTTTTTGAACATTTTTTTACTTTTTTTGTATTTTCTGAACGTTTTTAAATTTTTTTTGGTTTTTTTGGGGGGGGGGGGAAACAAAAACGATCCATTATAAAGGGCTCAACAGGAGCAAAAAAAAAAAAAAGAATTTATTTTTTGGTGCGTTTCGTACAAACATTAATATGATTTTGAATTGCTCGCAAAATCAAAGTGATGCTACTTTCTCTGTAGCAGATGAAAGTGCCACATTCCACGCACACTTGCTTTACGTGCCCAAACAACATTTGGATGTTTGCGATCATCTCCCTCGCCTCTGGTCCCGACACCTCTGGAACCACCGATCTTCTTGCCATTGGGAGGGGATTTTGTTGTTCGTCACGTAGCTGGGCAGCACTATAATTATTTGGGTGCCACCTACTCATATGCCGATGCATAGTATGATTGCCATAACTGTATTTTTTATCAGTGCCCCTTGACAATCTATCACCGCATATGCGGCAAAACACGTAACGTGCATTCACTTTCTTTTGCCCCTCAGGAATTCTGTAGAATTGCCAGATGTAATTCTCCTTTCGATTGTACCTCCTGGGCTCCTCTGGCAAAAACTCATGCTCTTCCTCCTCTTCCTCCTCTTCCTGTTCTTCCTCTTCTTGCAAAATTACTTCTGCAGGTGGTCCTCTCTTTCTTGGATTTGGTGGAGGTGGTGGGCTAGCACCAGCTGAAGCTACTAATGAAGCCATCTCAAAGTCTCAATAAAGGGTCTTTCTCTCACCAAGATGAAAGTCAGAGTGATGAAAGAAGGAGGGGTTTTCATCATTTGGGAAAAACAAAAGTTCTAAACCAATGAAAAGTGTCCATTTTAGATCACATGACCTTGTATTACATCATTAGGAAACCAAAAGTGAAATGAACCAATGAAAAGTGTTATTACCGAGTCACATGACCTGCTATGTTTACGTTACGCGGTCGGCGCCGCGCCGCGGATCGCTTCCGGTTCGCGTACCGCTGCGCTTCCGGGTACGCGAACGTAGCACGTAATATGACGTATTACGCGAGAACGCGAAACGTCATGCTGACGCGAAGCGTCACGATGTTGTTTTGTAACGCGAGAGGTGCGCAAAAGGAACGTTTACCAGTTCGCGTACCGGGTCGCGCCTCCGGATTGAGCTAACGGGAAGCTAACCGGTACGCGTACTGGGAGCGAAACAAAAAAAAATAAAAAAAAAATTGTATAAAAAACATGTAAAAAATATTTTTCTTTTTAAAGAATAATACATTGTAAAGGTTTTGATATTAGCTATTAAAAAACCAATGAAATTCACTGAAAAAACCATAGGTTATAGACCATATATAGTTAGGAATTAGCATTTACAAAACCTTAAAAATTCACTGACAAAAACCATAGGTTATACACCATATATAGTTAGGAATTAGCATTTAAAAAACCTTATTTTACTCACACAAAACCAATGAAATTCCATATATAGTTAGTTGTACTAACTATATATCACGCACCCGCAATCCACTGCTGATGATGTCACATATTACATCATTCATGACATGGTCAGTGACATCACTGATGACATCACTGATGACATCTCAAATGACATCACTGATGACATCACTGATGACAAAATCCAGTGACTGTATTTTTCTGTAAAGTTAAAATATGTCTTACATATTTATGAATGAGTCGATGTATAAGTGTCTGGACGAAGGATTTAGTAGGTGCATGACTGAATGTATGAGTGAGTGATTAAATGTGTCTCACTGAGTGCATGGGTTAGTGACTAAACTGTCTTAATTTGTGCATCATTATGTCTGTTGTTCTGTAAACTGCTGCATGTGTTGATCAGTAGCTATATGAGTAACTATATAGGTTATTGATTGGTTGCACAAGCATTTGTATGGGAGACTGAGTGTGTGTGTGGGTGGCTGGGAAGTGTATGACTCTGTGCATAGATGTATGGATTCAAAAGTGCATGTTGGAAACAGCTGTATGGGCGGTTGACTGTGTGCATGACTGTATTGGTGAGTGAATAGATATCTCAGTGCTACATGTCAAATTAAGTACATATGTAAAATACAGTACATGTGAGAGTTGACATATATAAATAACTGTGCATAAGAGCCAGTGAATGTGTGAGTGGCTGTATGGATCATTGTGAACTTGTATCCAGGATTGTATAAGTGAGTAAATATGTTTTAGTATATGTTTGAATAAGTAAGGTGTGTTTAACTGTATAGTTAAGGAAACGGAGGTGTGATTGATTGTTTGCATGACTGTCTAGGTGTGTGTGTAACTTCATGGATGAGTGACAATCTGTGAGTCTGTGTTTACACTGAGTGTATCTAAGGTTATATTAGAGTCTGAAGAGGTTCATCGTATTATCACATGAATGATTTTATCAGTGATGTCATCAGTAATGTCATTTGAGATGTCATCAGTGATGTCATCAGTGATGTCATTTGAGATGTCATCAGTGATGTCATCAATGATGTCACTGACCATGTCATGAATGATGTAATATGTGACATCATCAGCAGTGGATTGCGGGTGCGTGATATATAGTTAGTACAACTAACTATATATGGAATTTCATTGGTTTTGTGTGAGTAAAATAAGGTTTTTTAAATGCTAATTCCTAACTATATATGGTGTATAACCTATGGTTTTTGTCAGTGAATTTTTAAGGTTTTGTAAATGCTAATTCCTAACTATATATGGTCTATAACCTATGGTTTTTTCAGTGAATATATATATATATATATATATATCCAATTACCACTCTGGTGATAGATCCACCAAAAGGAGGAAGACACGGACTCCAGAAATCACTTCTTCACTGCTGACTGCAGTGACTTTTTATTTTGCCCGGTGCAAAATGCTCTCAGACAGGATGACGCGTTTCGGCTAACCTGTAGCCTTGCTCACATACCTGAACTGCTCAAGCAAAAACGTTTAAATACATTGGTGCATAAAATCACGTGATGTAGCAACTACACACATAATTAAAAGTTAAAACATACTGCATGCATAAAAACTACAAAAAACGCAGTTTTTATGCGTTTGATTGGTTCGAAGTGTTTTTACCAATTCAAGCTCAAATTGTCTTTATATGCTACATATTGATTGCAAGACAAACTGAAATTTGTACAGGATAATAGTTACCTTATATGTACAAATACATTTGCATGTTTTCGTGCTCAATGGTGATTGCTACACCCATTAATAAATTGCTTTCATGCACAAATACATTTCTAGATAGATAGTTGGAGTAAATCTATAATTCATTGCATTGTGATTGAACTTTAGAAGTGTATTCTTAAACATACATCTGGCCAGATAATGGGGATAACTACATATCCTTCCCCAAACAACGGTAAAACATATAAATAATTTTCATGCACAAATGCATTTATATGTATCCCTTCTTTTTGGCACCTAAATTGAAAGACAATTAGATGCATAAATGCATTATACATCCCTAAGAATTAATTATATTTAGACTTAGTACCAAATAGGCCTCATATTCGTTGTCCAGTTCTATTGGATACACACCCCTGAAAATCACCAAATAAGGCTTGGGCCCCCTTCCTCATCAGAATGGAAAGACCATGTGCAATCTTGATGCAGTATGTAAAAAGAAAAATATTTTTTTATACAGTGGAGCTCCCGTGCAAAAGTGTAATTAAAAACAGAGATGTTGTTAAAGAAACCAATGTGTCTTTACACATTATACTGTTCTTAGGAAAAAGGTCAGGCGTATTGTGCACAAGATTTTCTGGTTTTACTCAACAAAATTACTCTAGACTTCCCCTCCATCTCCAGGTTAAACGACATTGTCATAGAGAGAATATACGTGGAAATTCACAAACCATAAGAAATGTCAGGACGATCGATGTCAATTATATCTCATGCAATCAATACATTTTATCTAAGGACTGCTGGGATATACTGTAAGGAGTGTGAGTGGATCCAAATCCTATATAATATTAAACAATGAATATATAGGTATATATGAATGTACCAAAATGCCAAAATAAAGACAAGAACAAAGACAAGAACAAGAACTCTCTACCGATTCAGCTTATTTTCTACCTAAGTTTTGGAGGACATCGTTATACAGGGAAACTAAAAATTTTAAATTTTAAATTTACTCCCTTCTCGAATACTGTCCTAGAGGAAATGATGTATATCTTCAAAAATATTTAATCCCCTCGGGGTCTTGGTATCGAGTTTGAGTATATATTTGGTTTCAAGTTGTCGCAATTTCCTTTCGCGGTCACCTCCCTGTTTGCTAGATGGTACATTGTCAATCACAAAATATTTAAGCATGTCCAAGTTACCAGCATGCTCTTCATTGATGTGGCGAGCCACCGGATATGTGCTGTCTGAATTTACAGTAGCCCAAAGGTGCTGTAAAATTCGTTGGTGGACTGGCAGCTTGGTGCTGCCTACATAACGTAGGCCGCAACCACACTGTAGCACATACACCGCATAGTCTGTGCGGCAGGTGTAATGTCCTTTTAGCTTAATGGGAATCTCAGAGAAGCCTGTTGTATAAGTTTTGGTATTAATCCCAAATTTGCATGCACGACAAGTGCTGCATTTGTGGAATCCTGCACTTGCAGTCAGCCAATCTTTCCGTATGTCTAATTCTGGACTGGTTGTAACCAGGTCGTTTCTCATAGAACGTGCCTTTCTATAAGTATAGTTAGGTTTATTGGGTAATGCCTGAGCTAGTACGCTATCGGTGAGTACAATAGGCCATTGGGCATCAATAGTACCCTTTGCCTTTGCCTGTCTATTGTAGGTAGATATGAATCTACATGGTACCTTGCCCCTGACACTGTCCCCTGATTCTTGTCTGTCCCTAGACTGCGATATTACCTCTGTCTCATCTATGGCCAGGGGTGTTTTAATAGTTCTTTTCTGTCCCTGGAATTGGCCTTGGTTAATGCTGAATCTAACAACTTGGCTTGATAGCCTCGTTGTAGAAGTCTGTTTCTTGCAGCTTTTTGTGCAGACTCCATAGCTAACGGTGTACTGCAGGCTCTCCTTATTCTAAGGAACTCACCATAAGGCAAACTGGTAATGGTGTGCTGTTGATGGAAACTTGTCGCATGTAACAGGGAGTTACCTGCGGTTGGTTTGCGATATAGCTGGGTTGTGATTTTGTTATCCTCAATATTGACTGAGATGTCCAAGAAATTGGCTTGATACTGATCACTGTGTGCGGTGAACTGCAGGTTGAGATTATTGTCATTGATGGTATTAACAAATGTCTGCGCCTCCAATTCACTCCCCTTCCAAACGATAAATATATCGTCGATATATCTCCATATATGAATCAGGTTTTTTTCCGCTAGGGCTCTATGTTGCCCCCTGAGTACATGCTCCTCCCACCATCCCACGTGTAAACACGTGTAGCTGGGGGAGAAGCATGCACCCATGGCGACTCCCTGTCGCTGCCTGAACACCTTCCCATCAAACAAGAAAAAGTTATTATACAGACACCATCGCATCATGCTAAGTAACATTTTGTTATGGTTATACAGGGAAATACACCTATTTTTAAAATAAAAAAATTATAAAATAAATAATATAAAAAATGTAAAAATCAAATATATAAAAAATATATAATAATATTAATTACACATAACAAATACCTACGGGGAGAACATGGCTTCCGCGCATGTCCGTATCTTTCTCCTTCAGGCGTGCTGTAGCCTGATGTTACCTGCGCAGTCCGTTTTCCTTCCCTGTGGCTCCGGAGAAGACTGAGGGACTGCCGATCACCAGGGGCGTACAGAGGGGTCGGATGACTTGGGAGCAGCCCAGGACTCCCCACTTACTCTGCCTCCTGTGCTGGTGCACGGCCGCCCTGGAGCTGAGGCACGGCCGCAGAGCGGCGGCCCATGGCCTCCCCCGGGTCAGTAGCGGCAGCGCCAGGATCGGGTGCTTCTTTGGTGTGGTAGGTGATAGTGCTGGGCAAACAAGGTGTACTGGAGAGCCACTGCTGGCTCCGATCCCCCAAGTTGTTCCTTTGAAAAAGTCAGAGCTTATTCAGGACGGTGAGCAGAATACTCCTTGTCTTCATATCCTGGAGCCTCTAACCCTACCTGAAAATGTTTTTGATCAAGTCGAACAGGCCTCCCATACATTAAAGACCATTAAAAATACAAGGTAATCCCACCAACAAGCTAGCAGAGAGAAAAGGGTCGGAAAGCTGAAATTAATGTGATTGTAAGTAGAAAAGGGAATAAAGAAAGGGGGGAAGTGAGGGGGAGCCCCAAGATCAGTCAAAGGAAGAGCATACAATCATAATAAATAGCCCCGCTATCCCTAATATTTCTAGCCTGCCTGGCGACAACTCTCCTTTCCATAACTACCAGGTGAAGGGTAGGAGAATAAAAAAAGGGAAAAACAAGATCATATCCAGTAAAGTCAAGGTCACCCCCTCATTAAGGTCCTTTTTTAGGGTGCAACCAGAGGTTTTGCTTATCACAAAGCAGGGAGGAGAGGAAAAAAACAAAGACGGTACTGGCTTATCTGGGCACCTGAGCTCTACAGATACATTGCAGGTTAGGATGCAGTCTATATCAGTGGTGGAGGCTGGGCCACTCATTGATCGAACGGAACCGGGGTCTGAACTGAGGTCTGTAACAGGTCTTGCAGGGCGGACAGTAATAGGTCCTCAGAGTACCTCTACTATTGTCACTCCTATTGATATGGCCACTGCCTCTACCCCTGCTACCCCTGTTACTGCTACTGCCGCAGCCTCTGCTACAGTCTCTAGCTATACAACAAATGGGGGTGGGTCAGGATTAGGTTCCCAAGAACAGCTCGGGTCCCCCTCACTCTCAATGGAGGCCCTCTTTACATCATTGAAAGAAGATATCAAGCAAGGCTTTGTGGTATCAACCGCTAATCCGGGGGAGATAAGGAACTCGTGTGAGATCCTAGAAATGAAGGTAGATCTCTTCAACGCTAGAACTGAATCCCTTGAGCATTCTGCAGAGGAGCTAAAGACCACCTTATGGATGGCTGAGGGTAAAATATATGATCTACAAAAGGGGGAGGTTGTGGTGCGAGAAAGAATGGAAACGCTAGAAAACATCTCCTGTAGGAACAACCTTCGAGTTTTGAACATTCCGGAGGGGAAAGAGGAGACAGACTTAATTAATTTAATCATAAATTTGCTCAAAGAGGTTCTGCCACTCGACAATTCTGTGGAGTCCCTGACAAAGGACATACAAAGAATCCCTAGGGACCTCTTCCGCTTAAATCTAAATAGAACTAAGGCAAGGAAGATTCTCATCAATTTCCTTACCTCTGTGACAGAGAAAATTGTGAATTTGGCATTAAAGATGAAAACATTGAGAAGTAAGGATTTCACTTTGAAAGTTCGTTCAGACCTGTCGAGAGACATATTAGAAAGGCAGTGGGAGCTTGGGAAAAGGATGGACAATTTTAAGAAGATCGGAGCTATGGTGCAACTTAAATTTCCTGCCTTCTTGAAGGTTATGCACAATAATAAAATGTATACCATCAGGTCCATCCAGGAGGCAGATGAATTGTTGGATAGCATCAGTAAAGGGCCCCCTTAAGTAATTAAATATCGATTAAATATTAAAACTAATTAAATACTCGAGGCATTCTGTAGGTATAGGGAGTTGTAGTAAATAGTTTATGTTTTGGCATTATTATGGCGGGGAAAAAGAGATAGAAAGAAAAAAAAGGGAAGGTACAGAAGGAAGAATAAAAAAAGGGACAGACAAAATGAAGGGTAAAAAAAAATATCATGTGATTAAGGCCGCATGTTTGGCGGCTGAAACGCGTCATTTGGACATTGAGATTTAAATGAACCCTACTTAACTGCATCTTTGTTGACGAGTCTGTACCCTGGTGTTGCGCCGTTCCGGCTGTTTTCCCTTCGGGATCAAGCTGTGTATATATATATATATATATACGTATAGATTTAGAAACGCTGCATCTACTCCATGAACTGGAGGGGGACTTGGACATACCCAACAGCGCTATGCTTAACCTGATTAATGATGAGATTAACATTGGTTTAAAGTATAACAGAAACTTTAGGCCAAAATCTATATTTATGCCACAGATTGTAAACGAATCAATTGACATCTTTGAGAAGGCGATGATGAAAGAATTTGAAAGTTTGTCTAAGCGCAACAACTATGTAAAATGTAACCTCACAAATGTACAATTTAAAGCAATCAAATCCCTTAACGATGACAAAAGTATTGTGATCAAAAGATCGGATAAAGGGGGAAATATTGTGGTGCTTCCCCGAGACCTATACATCAAGGAGGGCTTGTCACAATTGAGCGACTGTACCAAGTATGAAAAAAGCAGCAGGGCTATTTACCTTGACTGCGTTTCAGAGTACACAGAGCAACTTAATAAATGGAGAGAAAGTGAGCTGATAAGTAAGGATGAGTTCAACTTTATCCTAAACAAACACCCCAAAATACCGGCGCTCTACCTCCTACCAAAGGTCCACAAAAGCATGACTGACCCCCCAGGTAGGCCTATCGTATCATCTAGAGGGAGTTGTTGGGAAAACACCTCTAGATACGTAGACTTTGTCCTACAGCCCTTGGTGCAAACTTTACCCTCGTACCTTAGGGACTCCGGTCACTTCCTACAAAAAATCAATGACATGTCCTGTAACCCCGACTGGCTGTTTATGACCCTGAAGTCAGCAGCCTCTACACCTGCATCCCCCAACAGCAAGGTATCGAGGCATGCAGGCATTTCTTTAAAACACGATCTATCTCCTACCACCTACATACTGAGATGCTTCTTGAAATGGCATATTTATGCCTTACCAAGAACTACTTCCTTTTTAATAATACAGTTTACCATCAGCTACTGGGCACCGCGATGGGGACTTGTCTGGCGCCCAGCTTTGCCTGTCTGTACTTGGGACTATGGGAAGAGAAAGTGGTCTACAAATCCGAAGCATTCCATAAAAATATTGTGTGCTGGCTCCGTTACATAGATGATATTTTTATCATCTGGAACGGCAGCCAGAATGAAGCATTGGAATTTGTTAAAGACCTTAACACAAATAATTTCAATCTCAGCTTTACTAGTCATATAGATCCCACAGTCATTGAGTTCCTTGATGTTAAAGTCGAAAACAAAGATAACAACCTTACCACGACTCTATTTAGGAAGAGTACAGCAGGCAATAGTCTGCTACATGTCTCCAGTTGTCACCCCACTAATCTGATCAACTCTATCCCTTTAGGAGAATTTCTGATGGGAAAAAAGAAATTGCTCGAACGAAACTGACTATAAAAGGGAAATAACTCTGATGAGCGACAGATTCAAGGAACGAGGATACGGAGGAAAATGCATAGCGAATGCCCTAGCTAAGGCCAATAAGCGAGAGAGAACCAGCCTACTCAAGACTAGAAAGGAAGAAACCCAATCACCCTCGAAAAATATGAGCAGATTTATCACGGACTATCACTGTGATTCCAAAGAAGTGAGGAAAGCACTCAGTAAATACTGGAATATACTGAAGCTAGATAAAGACCTAGCCCCTGAAATTTCTGATCATCCCCAACTTACTTTCAGGAGACCCAAGTCCCTCAATGACCTTCTCTGCTCCACTCTCTTACCCAAGATAGTCAAGCCTAGAATTCCGGTGCAAGGTTTTTACACTTGCGGCAGGTGTAAAGCCTGTCGCAACAGTAAAAACTTAAAAGAGATACAGTTATCGAAAGACACCAGCAAATTCAAAATCACCAAACATGTTACTTGCCTTACAGACCATGTCATATACGCTCTGCAATGTCCCTGCCAATTATGCTATATTGGTAGCTCTAAACATCAGGCCAAGAAAAGAGTATTGGAACATATGCGGGCAATAACAAACGTAGACAGACAGTACCCCATTGCTAGGCATTTTGCTACACACCACAATAGCAATGTTAATATGTTGTCCTTTTGTGTACTGGAAACAGTTCCGATAAGAGAGAGAGGAGGAGATCGTATAAAGGAAATGAGGAGACTTGAGTCCAGACTCATTATCAAATATAGGACGACCCAACCTAATGGTCATAATTTGCATGAGGAATTAAATGTCCACTTGGGTTAAATTGTGAGCTTACTATATATATACTTACCTGCTGTTTTTAACCATTTATTTATCACTTTTGCACCGATAGAACAGTCACTGATTTTTGTATTTTTTAATTTTGGTCTACAGAATCTGTTGGTGATCATAATTGGGAATCTGTTGGACCTCTGGGAGCACCTGAGTACATAAGACTATTGATATGGACTATTTGAATTAAGACTATGAGCAACGTATGCCCACTTGGGCTTTACCGCCTCATGCCAGTGTGTATGGTGTAAGGAATTATGATTAACGTATTTTGCCCACTTGGGCGGTAAGCATAATGCACAAAAAATAATGATGTATTAGCTCCTTGGGTTTACATTGAGAAGCCTGTGTCAGAATTCCTTAACGTGCTCTGCTGACCAATGCTACTATGCACTTGTATTACTTTAGTCCAGTTAATTTAATTTACTGCATTCTGCGTGTCTGACCTAATAACGTATTTTGCAACAGTTATCATTTTTTCACTTATCAACCTCTAAGAGTAACAAACTCAGCCCGCAGATATACCTACTAGTCTGTTTTCCATGGATGTGAATTGAACAAACATGTGACTGTATTTAAAGAGCACTTGGTATTTGGTTTCTGTCTCGTGATGAAGCAGGTTTACCTGCGAAACGCGTTGAGGAAGCCATTGAATAAACACGCTTTTCATTTCTAAGTGGCCCGGATTGCTTTTCTTACCCAGGAGAAGGTTTTGGCTGTATGTATAGGGACTCGCTATCCCATCCGGGGCCCGCCTTTGGAAAAGCGGCAGGGTTCTAAAGCGACTCGTCTGGTTGGAATATATATATATATATATATATATATATATATATATATATATATATATATATATATTACCTACTGGCGGTCGCCAGTAGGTATATATAGTTAGGATTTTTTCTCTATGGGATTTTTGAAAATTCTATGTCTAATAACTTTGGCGTTTGTGGACGGAATTGGCTGAAATTTTCAGGAAAATGGCACATTTTGTTTCTGAGCAGCCCCTGAAAATTTTGGGGGGGTTCGTCAAGGGGGGGCCGAGAAAAAAGGGGGTCCCAAAACGCGTTTTTCCCATGTTAATTTCCATAGGGCGGTTGGCCTCACTTTTAGCCCGAACGGCTGAATGGATTTGCACGAAACTTGGCAAAATTGTAGGGACTGGTAGCCCGATGTGCCTTTTGTAGGTCTCAATATATGTGCTCCAGTGGATTTTAAGAAATTAACGTTTAAAAAAAGATATATATCTGTAACAGCGGACCGGGCAGCGCTCCAGGACGCGTACTTTTCGCGCAACGGAGCTTTGTGAAGCGAAGCTGATTGGTTCTCCGGCGTCTGTCAACATTCCAAACAGTCCGTAGCGGCCGCCATCTTGTCTCTCGGTAGGATCGAGAGACAAGAGGAGGCCAAAGCGAAGGGGCAAATGACCATAAGGGGGCATAGTAGATTGTCGCTGACCCCCTAGGTTTGATGTGGAGGTTTTAAAAGGGCCCCGCGGGGCAAAAAAAAAAAAAATAATAATAATCGAACGGCTGAATGGATTTGCACGAAACTTGGCAAAATTGTAGGGACTGGTAGCCCGATGTGCCTTTGCTAGGTCTCAATATATGTGCTCCAGTGGATTTTGAGAAATTAACGTTCAAAAAAAGATATATATCTGTAACAGCGCTCCGCTTCGCGTACTTTTCGCGTTACGGAGGTTTGCGAAGCTGATTGGTTTTTCGGCGTCTGTAAACATTCCAAACAGTCCGTAGCGGCCGCCATCTTGTCTCTCGGTAGGATCGAGAGACAAGAGGAGGCCAAAGCGAAGGGGCAAATGACCATAAGGGGGCATAGTAGATCGTCCCTGACCCCCTAGGTTTGATGTGGAGGCTTTGAAAGGGTCTCGCAGGGCAAAAAAAAAATATACAGTTTTTTTAGTTTTTTTGCGTGGAGTGCGCCCGGTTCGCGAACCGGGAAGCGTTCTGGGGAGCGTACTTTCTTGAAAATTAGTGAAAAAAGTTAGAGTAAAATAATAATTGTGAGTGATCAGATGTAGGGTAGCTCTGAGAAGAGCTTTTGGGTTTATGGTACATTTAGGTACTTATAAGTAGGTACCAATGCACAGTCTTAAATTCAGAGTGAAAACTCTGTTGCCCTCATCTGAGAAGTGAACTCCATCTCCTCTGTAGATATCTTGCATGTAGTAACGCAAGTTATTGTTGTACAGGGAGCCCATTCCATGGTCTCTCATGTAAGCTGAAACAGATTTGTTTACATGCTTCCTCGATTTCTCAATTTGTGGACAAAATTGGTTCAACCACCTCCATTTCTGTCTTTGGCATATATTTGAATATACCAAGGCAGTCTGAGGAAAAAGTGCCATCAATTGCTCAAAGGTGTCCTTTAAAAGCATTTCCAGACCTACCCCAGTCAAAGTGCCCAAATCATTACCTCCACAGTGCACAATTAACAGGTCAGGTTTTGGCAAATGCATAAAGGTTTTCACCAATGGTATCAATTGGTGACATTTTAATCCTCTGTGGCCAAACCACTTAATTTCCACATCTTGTAAATTGAGGTTAGGTAAATTCCTGTTTTCAGCGTACCTTTGAGCCCAATAGATGTAACTATGTCCAACAATCCAGACAGAAAACATGGTGAGAGAAGGTTCTGCTGCAGTCAGATGAAGTGTGGCAATGAAATGGCAGTTGAAAAAATGAGAGTGTAAAATGAAAAAAACGGAGGAGTTTCTGTGTTAATGAAGCAGTAAGAGTGATTGGTGGATTTTGATTGCTGAAAACAGAAAGTTAGTGTGCATGGATGAGTTCGTTGAAAGATGTATTTTGAGTGGCGAAGAAAAAATCATTAAATGAAAGAATGCTCTGGATATGCAGGTGCACTGAGAGTTCAGAGTTCAATTGCAACATTGTTGTGTGAGAGGTCTTGCAAGAGGTGGTTGCTATGCAGAAAAAGCAGAGAGGGGGCAGAGGGGGGAAGTGTTTTGCTTTGAAAAAAAGTGAGGGAAGAGTTTTGATTGGGTGACATGAGAGATATGTGTGAGGAATTACAGCATTTCTGTGCTTTTGATAGCTGCAGACTCTGGAGTGCATACCTTTTGCTCTGCTGAAGACAAATTGGTGTGTTTCTGAGACTGTTTTGAAACTCAAAGTATTTGCTAAGGTGAGAAAAGATTTCTTTAATTTAGATAGAAAATAGTGTGCTTTAAGGAGAAAATTATGAAGAAAGTTGTGTTTTTCAAATGTTGCTTTGTCTCAAGTGTTTCACAAATAGATTTTGTTTCTTTGAGAAATTGTAATTGGAGAAAATGTGAAGTATTAGTACTGACAGGGCTTTTATGTGCATAGGAGCTGTGGAGTGTTTTCAAATTATGACTTGTAAATCGTTTTTGAGAAAAAGCAATGGTTTTAATATTGATGAGAAGGACATAATGGTGTCTGCTTCTTTATAAGGTAATTGAGAGTCTCTGATGTTATTTTTCCCATTTCAATGTAAGAAGTTTGTCTGTGGAGCAAATTGCTTGTAAATATGCTCCCACCTGTGCATGGCAAATTTAGATTTTGAATGTTTCCGTTACATAGGCATGTTAAAGGTGACTGAAACATGCTGCAAAGGCAATCAAAAAATGCTTTTATGTGTCTTAAGGACATTTTAAGTCATTTCTCCATGTGCAGTGTTTTCAAATTATGAGTTGGAAATCGTTTTTGAGGTAAAGGAATGTTTTCAAAATTTATGTGCGCCATATGACCCCAAATTTCTTTTTCAGGGGTGCAGCAGGGTGTTCTTGAGACACCCCTGCACCGTCGGAAAAATTCTTAATTTGCGATGAGGTAATTGCTAATCGCAAATTGCACCTTCATTCCTATGGGCCTCCTGCTGCATGGAAATGAATGGGTAATTTGTAATTAGCAAATAGGTCATCGCAAACTAGGAATGGTAAAGAATCGCTATTTATTCCTTAAAGTTCGCTATTTAGGAAATGGAAAAAACTTTGATGATACATATGGCGGTTCATCTCTAACAAGATAAGAAGCATAGGGATAGATTTATGATGACTGGCGCATCACAAGGGATGTGTTAGTCATTCTGTGCCGCTGTTCCGTCACCTATGGTGTGCTGCATTTACAATGCGGCGCATCATGGGGCAAAAACAGCACAGATGCGTGACGTATTTGTGCCGTAAAGTTGGCGCATTGCTGGAGTTGTATCGCAAGTGTGATGAAGCTCCAGCAAGGCTGAGGGGTGCCCCTGTCGCAGGGTTTCTGTTCTCACACAGAACTGTGGACAGAGGATTGGAACCTCGGCGAATTAGGGTGTCCCAAAACTCACCTTAGTAATCAAAACCCCTTAGCAAGCTAGGTACAGTGTCACATTGGATATAACAAACTCTCAATGTTTAGACAATCCAGAATATGAACTTATAGTACCTCAGGATACGTGGAACTCATGAACAGTCGGTCGTTATATATTTCTTAGAAACCAGAACATGGAGTTAAGAAGAACACATGTGTATTTGAAATGTTTATTTACTAATGCCGTCTTCTCAGGCGTAGTATCTTAGATTATACAAGTACACATATTATCAGTAGCAAAATTACCAGCATAGTCAGTAGTACATAAAAAGCGAATGGTGACAGTATGTTAACATGCTGTAAATGAATAAGAGTTAGCAACACTTATAAGCAGCCGCGGGCCGTGGAGGGAGTTACGGTGGGGCAGGGAGGCGGGGAGGGGGAGGGGCAGGGTGGAGAGGGCTCCACCCTGCCCCTCCCCCTCCCCGCCTCCCTGCCCCACCGTAACTCCCTCCACGGCCCGCGGCTGCTTATATCTCACCCTCCCTAATACACATAATATATTATTTGCTAAGAAGATCTCTTTGTGTTGGTTTAGGGCGTGCCGATACTTTAGTGTCTTAGATTTGAAGGAATCACATCAGCATACACCAGCTCTCTCTTCATGTGAACCGCATCAAGTGTTGTGTATGTGTGTTCGGCAAAGCAATATAAAACCCGCCTCATGCCCAGAATTGGGAGAAGCTGCACTTATGTTATGAGTATGAAGTCGTGGAGATCAGACCTCATAACAATTCTGTATCGTGTTGTTCTTGAAACTTCAGCACTCGCTGTACAGATATAGTTTAAGAAGTAAAGCAGATAGTAGAGCAATAACATATTATTCTCATGTAAATCACGATGAACTATTAGGTTGAAAGCTAAAGCAACAACTAAGTGTCGTGTGCAGAAGTTGCAAAAAAGGAAAAAATGGCGTTTAAACCGGTAATGAGTCCATGCTAACTTAACACGGTGTAAAGATATCCAGGACCTAGATGACACCTCCCCATGATCCGGAAACGAACTGAATAAGATAATAGAAGTGCCATCTCATGAGAGCAGATTGCATCTTTATATGTGGACGGTCCGCAAGGTAAAACATTAAAAACTAGGAAAATGTAATGCTAAAGAAAAATAAAACAGCCAAGTACTTTATCGAGTCTTAAGCCAATAGGCAAGCTAAATAATAAAAACTTGACAAATAAGTCAATGAATTGTCAATGAAATGCTAGTACTCAGCATATCAAACATGAAAAAGGTCTATGACATAACTGTGTATGCAAAATAAGCTGCAACAGCCTCCAATAGGAAGTCACCGTCTTCATCCGAAAAGAGTTCAGCCATCCAATTTAAAAGCGGAAAAGAACATACGTGCTCTCCCAGCACCGGATCCTCTATCAACATCAGAGGACAGCTCGGTGGGTTTTCAAGAAAGCTCTGTTCCAAGAAAGACTGTGTTGCCGCCAGTAAATTCCAGGGACCAATTAGTCCATGCATCAATGCCACAGCCATAATCCTTTCGCCAGGACAAACCAACTCGTGAGTAATGATAGGAGTCATCAGCTGATTAAAGTCGACGTCAGGAGAAACCGGTCCGCAGAGACACAAATCAATGGCCCAATCGAAATCACAGGTCAGGCAGTGAAATACAGGCTGGACACAGGTGAAGTAGGAGAATCGAAAAGATAATCCATATGCCGTGCTTAATATCGCCAACGGCATTGTGCCATAATATTCTAGCATGCGATTGCGGAACAGTGTCAGCAGCTGCAGGGCGGGAGCTTGCACAGGAGGGACATCCATATTTAAAAATGTAAAAAAGCACAAGAGCGTCCGCTGGTAATGCAAGTAAAAATGGGAATCCACGAAGCAGAGTGGAAAAAATAGAATGAAAGAAAGCAGGGATGACTCCAAAGATTTTCTCAAATGAAGTCACGAGACCACTGGTAACAACTTTAAAAAAGTGCGCCAGGCCCTTTGTGGAGGACGCGTTAGAGATAGTCCGAACCATCTTGCTGAAATGGAAAGGCGAATCTGTATTTAAAAGGGTCTGCACCTCTGTACGGGTGTTCGCTATGTGAAGCACGAAAGTTTCACGGGCCGAAGTCAAGGCCACCTCTCTTTGAGACAAAAGAGCTCTTATTCTTGTCATGCCGTTGAAATGTGCTCCCAAGGTTGGTATTTGTGGCCAGATTGAAAACTCCCTATGTTCATGTGTGGGAGGAAATAGAACATTTCTGCAGCAAATAACCCGTTCATTTACTGTTACGATAAAATGAATACTTTTAATTAACCCAGAACAATCTTCATTATTGAGCATCAAATAACTACCATTTTCCAAGAACTTGAACGTGGGGATGATAGTAGGAACTGGTGTGCCTTGCAACACGCAAGCCATATTTGGTCGGTGTTTGTTGCATGAACCGTGTAACTGTATGTGCCTACACATTAGTGAATGATCTGGCGTCTCAGTGCATTCCTCTCCATTCAGATAAAGTTCTTGATCATCTTTGAAAATCTGTATGTGTATGGAAGCGACCAGACCTCATGAAGAAAACCACTATCTAAAGGTTAATAACGACCTATTGGTATATATTTCATACAATTTGAAAACTTATATAAAGCAAAAGGCAGCGTTATTAAACCGTGGATAAGGCACGTTGCCAAAGCAGTCAACCTTTTGGATTTATACTGGAAATGTTAAAGGAAGAATTACGGAGTAGGGCCTGTAAATCTTTAATGGACAACGAGTAAAATTACTCCAACCATCATATTCCTCTAACTCCGGGATAGTAGGGGTGTTTAATTTTTTAGAAGTAGCCAATCCAAAGCATTTGGTCTGGGAAATTGTTTCATTCACAAACAACATATGATTTGGGATGAGACATGCACGGTGGAAAGCCTCAGTGCCTTGTACCTGCCAGGTTCGTGAACCCCAAACTGATGTAGATCCTGGATATTTTTACTCTGTGTTACGTTAGCATGGTCTCATTACTGGTTTAAACGCCATTTTTCCTTTTTTGTAACTTCTGCACACGACACTTAGTTGTTGCTTTAGCTTTCAGCCTACCTGCGTCAAGATCTATGCCTGCTTCAAGCAGGCGCAGGGTTTTGATGTAGCTTTGTCCTATCTGATTGTAAATGCGGCACACCGTGGGTGGCAGAGCAGCGGTGCACGTTAACTGGTGCATCCCTGGGGATGTGCTAGTTAATATAAATCTGCCCCTTTACATTTAATTATGTGCAGGGGACACAGAGTAGGTGAGGTTTATCCAAGGTTAAGAAGAGATGAGTCCTGTTCAGTGAAAAATTGGAGATAGGCTTCAGTATATTATATACTTAAGTAGTGTGTTAAGTTTTTGATGACTGTTATTAATTTACTGTTGGGTAATAGTGGTTAATAACATTTTTTATTATATTTTACCACAGATTCAACTGCAGATTATTTCAAGATTTTAGGATGCCTAGCAAGAAAGAGTGAGAAAGGCTGCAAAACGTCAAAGACAGCAGGACCATGGAATAATGCAGCAGTCCTCTAACAAAAAGATTTGTCAAGTCACCAAGAAAGCACCGGGTAAGAGTCCAAAAACAGTCATAAGAAATATGTGTAGTAAAAAAAATATTACTACAGAAAATGTTTCAGTCCAGAAAAGGAAAAACAATTCAAATGGTAAGGAAAGGCCAATGAGAAATGTTACTGCTAGAGTAAGAGATAACTCTATGCATGAAAGTAGAAGGAAACAACAGTTTAGGGATATTCGTAAACGAATGTTCCGCAACAGGATAATTGGGAATTTGTTAAAAAATATTAAGAAAGGTCAACAGAAAGTGGTTTTTTATAAGAGAAAAAAAATAGTTGAGAAAGTTATTGATCAGGCATTTGAAATTAAACGTAAGTTATTTATTTTGACAATCAATAGAATTAGGAAGCTAAACAAGGTAATTTATGATTTCAAAAGAAATAGTAGATGGAAGAGAATAGTTAATCGTAGTAATTTTTGTGAAGTTTTTTCTGGAGAATGGATGCATAGTTCAATCTCTGAGGCATTTTTTAATGAGGAGAGTTATTTCCAGGATAATGATTTGGTGCATGCAGTTGACACCAGTGGTCGAGCTTATGAAGTGAAAGATGGTTGTCCAGTTGAAAAAGAAAAAGTTGTGAGAACAGAGATAGAAGAGGTGTTAGGTAATGAGGTTTTAGGGAGACGTCCTAAGGGTCCTGTGTACACCTGGAAGTGTAGTAGTATTTGCAGTGTACGACAGGATTCCATCAATTTGCTTTGTGATTTTATACGGTCATTTAATAAGAAAAGTTTGAAGCAGAAAATGAAGTTGTTGCAAGAATTAGATCCTTGCAGAGTGAGAAAAGTGATAGGTTTGCATGGTCATTCACTGGCTTGTCTTTCCAGGAGAGTATGCCAGAGTGTTTTTCATCATTTCAGGATGCTAGCAGTGCATCATAATAAAGTGAGGAAATTAGTTAGAATGTTGTATTATGCTAAGAGTCCAGCAATTATGCTTAAACAATTATGCGCTGCTCTTTTGCATGGTTCTGAAATAGATGTGAAGAATATATGTGAAGAAATTGAGTTTTGTTACTTTGGAAGTAAAGAGGAGAATGTTGAAATTGACCAAGAAGAAGAGAGTAATGTGGAAGATAGTGTACAGGTTTCCAGTACAGATAATATCCAGAGGGAAATTGCGACGTTTGAGGTGAAATCAAGTGAGAGGCCAAATTTCACTTGTGTGTGTTGTCGACGCACTTATTATAAGAATCAGACTAAGTTAGTGGATTTATATGGAAAAAGTGAAAGGGAAAATAATAGTGAATGGAAGGATTTTACAACATACTTGATGGTAGAAAATTGTTTTGATTTGGGATTGGATCAACGTGTGTGTACTTATTGTTGTAACAAATTAAATCAAAACCAGATGCCTGCTAGAGCAGTTCATAATAATCTGGAATTGGTTGAGATTCCTTCTGAATTGAAGGATTTAAATACTTATGAATCTATTTTGATTCAAAGTATCCATCCCTTTCAGGCTATTGTAAGAATGGAGCCAAAGACAGGGAAATTGCCTCCATCAGATTTACAGAGAGGATTAAAGGGAAGAGTTGTTTATTTGCCTCTAGATTTGAAGAAAAACATTAACACAATTGGAGTAGAAAAAGTGGAAGAGGAACCTCTTGTTATCTTTCTTAGTTAATGGGGTTCCGACAAAGAATAAGAAAATATGGCAAGATTTAGTAGATGTTAGGAAAGTCAAAAGGGCAACATTGTATTTGAAAAAATATAATAAATACTATAAAAATGTATATGTTGCAGAAGAGGAAGTAAGTGAGGAAGAGGATAGCGATTTGTGTGCTGGTCAAATTGAGAAAGTAGAACCCTGTACTAGTGAAGAAATATATGAACATTATAGTGTTCATCCTTTGCATTCCAAGGAAGTCATGGGGAATGCTATTGAGTTGTTTCAAATGAAACAAGCGAAAGGGAGTCCCATTAGTGTTTGGGAGGAAAGTTTGGAAGCTCGGTGTTTCCCACAGCTTTTTCCAACAGGTCAGGGAGGAAGATATGATGAGCGACCTCATCAAATTCCTGCTTCTGAATACCGGACTTTGCGATTGTATGCAGGAGATCCTAGGTTTCGACAATGCATTCCTTATTTGTTTCATCTCCTGTTTGAAAGCGATCTGTCTGGACTGTCATATGCAGTGAACCACATCTTGAAAAGTGGTATACACATGCAAAACATCTCGGCAAGTGACTTTATGGATAAAGTCAATGTCCAAGACAGTATTTTGGATTCTCACCTGATTAATCTCATGGCGTGTCAGCGTGGTACTAATGAGTACTGGTACCGTTGTCATGGTGATTTAAAATGTATGCTGAGGAACTTAGGAACTCCCACATGGTTCCTCACTTTGAGCTGTGCTGAGTATGGCTGGGAAGACTTACTTGAATTTCTACGAGAGGCAAATGCTAACGTAGAAAACATCGAATTCAAGACACCCGGAGAACTGTGCTCTTTGGATCCAGTCAATGTATGTAGGTACTTCAATCATAGATTTGAAGGTATGATGTCTTTCATCATGAATAAGAAGAATCCACCTCTTGGAGAGGTGTTGGATTTCTTCTGGAGGAAGGAGTACCAAGCAAGAGGTGCTCCTCATATACATATGTTGCTGTGGATCAAGGATGCACCTAAATTTGGAACGGATGCAGAAGACTCAGTGATGAGTTTCATAGAACAGTATTCTACGTGTGCTGTTCCAAACGCAAAGGAGAAAAAAAGCCTAAGAGAAAAAGTTCTAAGTTTCCAAAGCCATCGATGTGGAAAGTACTGTCGTCGTAAATTCCGGAACAAAGACAAGTTCTACACCAAATGTCGTTTCGGCTTTCCACGACCGGTGATTTCTAAAGGAAGAGTGAACAGTTTGATGTCTTCGCTGCGACATAATGTGATGAAGAAATCACCTAAAAACACATACAATTTGAAGAGGAACGAAGAGTCTAAGTACATCAACGACTACAACCCGGTGATTTTGTCCATGTGGAATGCTAACATGGATATACAGTTTGTGGCTGATAACTGTATGGCTGTGGCTCGGTATGTGACATCTTACATCACCAAAAAAGAGAAGACAGAATTGAAGGATATGTGGGAGGACATTTCCCATGAAAAGAGCCTCAGCAAGAAGTTGTACAGTTTCAGTTTGAAGATGTTGTCGCATCGAGAAATCGGAGCTTACGAATGTTCTGACCGGTTGTCTTCAGCAAGTCTCTATGCCAAGTCCAGGAGTATCGTTTGGGCGAGTGTTGGTCTTGCTGCAACGCGTAATCGAGTTCTGAAACCTGTGCGGGAAATTGAGTATTTGGCGGAAAAGGAGCCAAACAGTACCGACATTTTGAAGAGCAACATGTTGGATACATATTATCCAAATCGAAGCAGTCACCTCGAGAATGTTTGTCTGTATGAGGTTCTGCAAAATTACATATTAAAGAGGAACATCAAAGAAGATACTGAGAAAGGAGTGTATGCTGTAATAGGAAGTGAGGGATGTCTGGTCAAGCAAAGAAAATGCCACTTGATAAACCATCGAAAATTGAGTGGCGAATCTCCTGAAAAAAAGGAGTTTTTCTATTTAGCACTTTTGCAACTTTTTAAGCCTTGGCGTGCAGAAGAGGAACTGCTTGGAGATTTCCTTTGTTACGAAGACTCATTCAATGCTGCCAAGGAGACCATAGAATGTCCTGCTTTTCCCAAATATGTAGAAATGTTGAATGTGGAAATTGAACAGGAAGCAACGATTGCAGCCGAGATTGCCAGAGACAGTTCTCAGGACAGTCAGAGTTCTGCTTCATTGAGTCAGGATCCACTAGGAGGACCTCTTATCGAAAATGAAGCTGCCACTGCTATGAATGAAGTGGAAAGAGCCATGGCACATGCTCAGGAGGATGCGGTTAACTTAGAAGAGTTGGAAAGACAACTCAACGTTGAGCAGAGGAAAATATATGACGAACTTACCATGCAAATTGATCATGGATTAAGTCATGACAAGAAAGAGTGCTCATGTACGTCGTTGAAGCCTGTCCGACTGTACGTGAGTGGAGAAGCGGGAACTGGAAAAAGTTTCCTTATTAAAGCAATTTCATGTTATTTGCAGGAAAGGACAGAGTCATCGCTGTCTTGTGTTGTCACCGCTCCAACTGGACTGGCAGCACATAACATTAAAGGGATTACTTTACATCGTTTACTGATGCTGCCAGTGGAGCATGACAACAAATTAGAATATCACAAGCTATCTGGAGATGCTTGTTTTGAAGTTTCAAGAGTCTTGAGGAAAATGAAACTTCTTATCATTGACGAAGTAAGCATGGTTTCCAATGTCATGCTTGCCTTTGTGCATTTGAGAATGCAAGAAGTTCTCAAAACAGAGTATGATGTGTTATTTGGTGGCAAACACATCATTGTTTTCGGAGATCTTCTGCAGCTGACACCAGTGAAAGGGCAACCTGTGTTCAAAATGCTCACGCATGAAGATACCAGGAAGTGCTTAGGGAGCATTGGCAACGTCAATATATGGTTAAACTTCAATTATGCTGAACTGCATGAAAATATGCGTCAGGCAAAGGATGAAGTTTACAAGACTATTCTACAAGATGTTAGAATTGGAAAAGTGACCGAGCATGGGAAAGAAGCTTTACATGCACGATTACTGACAAATTTATATCCAGACAAAGATGTTGTGCCTGAGAATATTTTTCAGAAAGTTACTGAGAAAAAATCTGGAATATGTTTGATGCCAACTCTTGCAGAATGTGCCAAATTCAACAACAAAATGTTGCATTTAGAAAAGCAAGAGATTGTGAAACTGGAAGCTATTGACAGAGTAGAGCATATGGGATCAACAATTATTTTGTCTGAGAATCTGAAAACAGAATTGGATTCATTAGAGAAGAGTATATCTAAAACTGCGGGTTTTGAAAAGACTCTGAATGTGTGCTTGAACTGCCGTATAATTTTAAGAAGGAATTTACATGTTGAAAAAAGTCTGGTAAATGGATCAATCGGTAATGTTGTTGATTTTGTGAAATACAGAAATAGAGATGGAATTGAATTTTTAAAAATTAAATTTGATGGCATTGAGGAAGTACAGCTAATTGCTCGTTGTTCTGCTAGATTTTTGCTTGTAAAAGACTTATATGTTCGTCGTAAGCAGTTTCCTGTTTGCTTGGCATATGCGGTGACAATCCATAAATCGCTAGGTTTAAGTGTAGACTGTGCATTGGTGAATATTGGCAGTTCTGTGTTCAAGGAGGGTATGGCATATGTGGCATTATCACGAGTTAGGACTTTATCGGGATTGTACTTGATTGAGTGTGATGTCACAAACATTTGTGCGGATCTAGATTGTGTTAAGGAATACAATAGGTTGAGAAGAGAGTATGCGCCACATTTGCCTCAATATCCTTTGTTTGAGAAACGTGTGGTAGGCCGGAAACGAAGAAATGTGACCAATACTGGGGAGGTTGTAGCAAAAAGACGAAAAGTCGATGAACCTGAAATTATAAGCAGAAACAAAAAGGATTCTGTTGAAGATGTTGTTGGTTTTCAATTTGAAAACAGTTCTGGTGTCAACTGCTATGCTAATGTAGTGGTTAATGTTTTGTTTTCTCTAGAAAATGTAAAAGAAGAGATTGTGGTCAATTCTGATCAAAGATTTTGCAGTTTGTTAAATTCTGTGTTAGAGAAATGTAGCACTGATAGAACAAACATAGAAAGTGTGTCTGAAATTCGAAATCTGTTAGACAGATGTTAAGGCCAAACACAATTCTCTCAAAATAGTCAGCAAGATTGTCAGGAGTTTTTAATGTATATGCTTGATGTATTGCATGCTGAAGGTGTAGATGTAGATCACCTGTTTGGGCTTTCTTATCAATGGCAGCATGACTGCGAGAACTGTAGGGTATCAAGTACTACTAGTGTAGACTCAGAAAGATTTATATATTTAACTTTGCCAGACAGTAAATCAGTCTCTTTTAATTAGCTAGTAAAAGCAGCTGATCACAACATGGAGTGTAGCCAATGTAAATCTGAAATGATGTCCACATTATTTATACGAACATATGGCCAGTATGTCATTTTAATGTTCCAACGATGTAGGCCTGATGGAACAAAATTGACAACTTTAATTAAAAATTTTGTGGCTTCACAGTTGTCAATATCAGGAAGGACTTTTGTAACTGCAGCAATTATATATCATGACGGTCCTTCAATAACATCAGGACATTACACAGCTTATTTAAAGTCTAGAAATGGCTGGTCATTCTGCAATGATTCTGTTTTAATTTTCAAAAAAAAATTGCCGTATGACCTTAAAAACTCTTACCTGGTGTTTTTAAAACCAAAATTTTAGGGAAAGAATCTCGGGATGTGCTCTGAGAAATTTCAAGAAGTTCTAATGGCTCCTACACGATTTGGCCTTGAGGATAAGTGTAGTACAGAGACATAACTTCTAACCATAACAGTTGACGTCATGGAAAAATAACTGCACTTTGAATGAGTTCAGAAAAACTGATTCTTTTTATAAGCTAATTGAAGCAGCCAATCAAAACATGGAGTAGAGGGAATGTAAGTCTGCAATGCTGTCTACTGTTTTATATTGCTTTGTGATTAAAAGTGATGTAGAGAATTAAATAATTGTAGTAGTCATAGAGGTAGTGTAAGTCTGCTTCATAGTAAGCAGTATCAGTGACATAGGAAATGTAGAACATGAGTGAGGAAGAAGGGGAAGATATTACTAGTCCAGGATTGTGAAAATGATCTTCAACATTTTAATTCTGAAAGTTGCGGAAATGCCAAATGACGGGATTGGCTTACAAGAAATCCAAGAGTTATAAATGGCTCTTACACGATTTGGCCTTGTGGAAACGTGTGGTAGAGAGCAAGAAGTAATTTATTGTATGTAACATATTTTTCAAAACGATGGAGGTTTTCTTTCAGAAAGTGGCGGGCTGAAAGTAATAACAGCACAACAGAGTGTAAGCTGTTCATAGGACATCCTTCGACGTCATGGAAAGTAAGTTAACTTTAAGGAGTTCTGAATTCTGATTTGTTATGTTGTATGGGTTTTTTAAACACAATCATTTTGATTGTGTTTTTTTTTCCCCGCTGTTATATGATGAATACCTTCATGTCACTGTTTTTAGTGAAATTTGATACATTCTGAGAACAGCAAAAATAAACCATTTAACATGTATAATTAATTCTGTACTGTTTGCATTTATGATGTACATTTAGAACTGTGTAGGAGGCATGGAGAAGGAGAGGCTTCTGTAAGTGTCAAAGTTGTTGCATACAGTGCTCACATTCTACGTAGTCTTTCATATGATAGACTACATTCTCACAATGAGATACTTAAGCAAAGGAAACACAGGTGATATGATTGTGGAATGAGCAAAATAAATTGCACGTTTTTCAATTATATTACCTGTGTTTCCAAACATTACACATCACATTGTGTAGATGAGGTTTAGGCCTGTTCCAGGAGACAGAGGAGGTCTGACATTTGTTCAAGAGTGCAGTGGACATGACTCACTTCGTTGGTAGGTCTGCACATGTATTATCTCCTCTGTATTCTTCAACAAACCTAAATTTCATCTGCAACCCTGAGTAGGACTTACCTGAAACAAATCTGTGGATAGGTTACACCTTATCGGCATCTTGAAACAATCATTTAAAATGTTAGGGTCAGATTATGGTGGCCGTGCGCCTCTTTTGCTCCGTTGTGGGTCACTTTTGTGTAAAAGATGCACCATGTTGCAAGATAGGTTTCAGTTCATCTCCAGCAAGATACCATCAGTTTAAAATGTATATAATTAGCAGTGTGTAGGGGGCATGCAGAAGCTGAAGCTTTTGTAAGTGTCAAAGTTGTTGCATGCAGTGCTGCACTTCTGGGTACTGTTTAATATGCTGCACTACATCTGCACTATGAGATACCTAAGCAAAGGCAACACAGGTGATGTGATTGTGAAATGAGGAAAAGAAACTCCACATTTTTCAATTACATCACCTGTGTTTCCTAAGTTTACGAATGACATTGTGCAGATGAAGTTTGGGTCTGTCCACGGACACAGAAGAGGTCTGGCCTTTGTTCAAGAGTGAAGTGGACATGACTTACTTCATTGGTAGGCCTTCACATGTATTATCTCCTCTGTATTCTTCAACAAGCATAAATTTGATATGCAATCCTGAGTAGGCCTCACCATAAACAAACCTCTGGAGAGGCCACACCTTATCGTCATCCTGAATCAATCATTTCAAATGTTAGGGACAGATTTATGATAGGTGTATGCCTCTTTTGCTTCACTGTGCGTCACTTTTGTGATGCAGTGGCGGTGCAAAAGATTTGCTATGAGGCGACAAAATTACAAATTGATGCATCTAGGCAGATGTGTCATGCTGTAAAAAACCCGTGCTACATGAAACCGATGCAGCAGTGATGCAAAAGATGCACCATGTTGCAAGACAGGCCTGACTTCATCTCCAACAAGATAAGAAGCTAAGTCTTCTGTAAATGTCAAAATTGTTGTATATACTGCTCAACTTCTATGTACTCTTTGATATGCTAGACTCCATCTGCACTATGAGATACCTAACCAAAGGCAACACAGGTGATGTGATTGTGAAATGAGGAAAAGAAACTCCACATTTTTCATTTACATCACCTGTGTTTCCTAAGTTTACGAATGACATTGTGCAGATGAAGTTTAGGTCTGTCCACGGACACAGAAGAGGTCTGGCCTTTGTTCAAGAGTGAAGTGGACATGACTTACTTCATTGGTAGGCCTTCACATGTATTATCTCCTCTGTTCTCTTCAACAACTCGAAATTTCATTTGGAACCCTGAGTAGGCCTCACCTCAAACAAACCTCTGGATAGGACACATCTTATTGGCATCCTGAAGCAATCATTTAAAATGTTAGTGTCTTGCGACACTTTTGTGAGACAACAGCAGTGCAAAAGATGCACCATGTTTTAAGATAGGCCTCACTTCATCTGCATCAAGATACTGTTAGTTTAAAATGTGTATCTTTAGGACTGTGTAGGGGGCCTGGAGAAGCAGAAGCTTCTGTAAGTGTCAAAGTTGTTGAAAAACTGTTTGTCCTTCAATCTTTTCCCTTGTCTTTTCTAATTTTTAAATACATGTTTTAATATTTTTCAAATGTTTGTTCTCTCTTTCACAGATTGAAAGTATAAAAACGAAAAGTGAGTAATTTAACGACAATTATAAGGTAAATGTTTTGTAGTCTTTTCGTTACATTTCTATCACATTCACCTACTAGTAGTTCCACAGCTTCATTTCTTTAACCCTCAGTTTCCTGCCTTTGCTACTTTCCTCATTCCTTTCTCTATTACCTACTTACTCAACTCCTTCCACTCTTTTTCTCAGTCCCTCTCTTCTCATAGTTCCTCACTCTTGTTCACTCACTCCGTCTCTATTACTCTTAGTGTCTTTGACTGATCACTCTTTCACTACTTGTTCATAATGCTTTCTCTGTGTAGTTGAAGCACACTAAGGGGCATATTATGAACACAGCCAATAAAATTATTGCTGTTTTTATTGGCAGAAAACTGGTGCAAAAGTGGTTTTAGCGGCAGTTTTCTGCCGCAAAAGCGGCTTTAGCGACACATTTCTGCCGATAAAAGCTGCAAAACTTTTATTGCCTATGTTGATGATATTTACATTTCTTTGCTGTTTCAATTAATCTTTTTCTGTTATTTTTTTCTTTTCTGTTTTCTGTTTTTTCTCTCTGTTATTCCACATGTTTTAATCTTATTTTGAACATTCACTCACATTCTCCAAGAAACTCTTCTTTGTTATTGTTCTACTCTCTTTTTTTTCTTTCACTTCCTTATCTATTTTGTTTTTCACAATTATACCCTCTTCCATCTTTTCTTCGGTAAATAGATCTATTAAACAGTATCTCTGGTTTACTCCCTATAGCTGTCTTTCTTTTAACATTACTCTCTGTTTACTTCCCTTATACTTACTCTTCTTTTTTTTTTTTTTTTTTTTTTTGGTTCGCTCCCGGTTCGCGAACCGGGAAGCGAACGGGGAAGCGAACCAAAAGAAATAGAGCTTGCCAGAGTGCTAAACATTCTAGCAATTTTTTTTGAAAGGGGAGGTAGTTCTGAAAATAACTTTTTTTTTAATGTTTTTGTTGTTTTATATATTTTTTTTATTTTTCTGAACATTTTTTGTTTTTTTTGTTTTTTTTGAACAGTTTTATGTTTTTTTTTGTTTTTGATGGAGGGGAAACAACAAAAAACAGGCATTGAAAAGGGCTCAACAGGAGCAAAAAAAAAATTACTGTCTGGGGCGGTTAGGGCAATTATGATTTTCATAAGCTACGTTGATTAACGTAATGCTCATGTTACCACATGACAGCAATGCACCGCAATACAAACAGGTAAATTTGATGTGAACAAAGTTCTCCTGAATGTTTGGCACGGTTTCCCGTGCCTCTGCTCCTGTCAACGATATTTGTGATGTTGACCTGGCCACAGGAGTTGTTGTTGGGTTATCCTGCAGGTCACGCATCTCTGCCCGGCTGTAGTTCAATGGATGCCACCTGCTCATGTGACGATGCATGGTATAGTTACCGAAGCTATACTTTTTATCAGTGCCTCTTGATAACTGGTCTTTACAAATGAGGCAGGTGACATACCTAGCATTTACTTTCTTCTGCCCTCGAGGGAGTGAAAAAAACTGCCAAATAAAACTGGCTTTCCGATGGGAAACCCGGGGCACCTCTTCTAAGAACTGTGGTCCTTCTGTCTCCTCTTCCTCTAGTTCATCCTCTTCCTCCTCTGTGTTGCTGATCACCTGGGGAGGTGGTCCTCTCTTCCCATGAGGAGGTGGAGGTGGTGGTGGGGGTGCACCAGCTGAAGCAACTAATGAAGCCATTGCTGAACTATGAAAAAAGGTCTTCCTCTCACAATGATGAAAGTCAGAGTGAGGAAAGAAGGAGGGGTTTTCATCATTTGGGAAAAACAATAGTTCTAAACCAATGAAAAGTGTTATTTTTAGGTCACCTGACCTAGCCTTACATCATTATGAAACCAAAAGTGAAATGAACCAATGAAAAGTTTTATTAACAAGTCACATGACCTCTTACGCTTATGTTACGCGATGCGGAACGCGCCCCGGATCGCTTCCGGGTCGCTGCGCTTCGCGCCTCGGTTCGCGCTCCGGAGCACTTCCGGGTGCGCTAATGCGGCGCGTCATAAGACGCATTACGCGGCAACGCGATACGTCGCGCTTTCGCGACGCGACGCGGATCGCTTCCGGGGAGCTGCGCTTCGCGTCTTAGTTCGCGTACCGGAGCACTTCCGGGTGCGCTAACGCGGCGCGTCATAAGACGCATTACGCGACAACGTGATACGTCGCGCTTCTGCGATGCGTCACGATGTTGATTTCTAACGCGGCAGTTGCGCAAACGGAACGTTTACCGGTTCGCGGACTGGGTCGCGGCATCAAGATGAGCTAACGGGAAGCTTCCCGGTTCGCGAACCGGGAGCGAAGAAAAAAAAATATTAAAAAAAAAAAATTATTAATAAACATATAAAATATATTTTTGGATTTAAAGAAGAATACATTTGACAGATATTAGCTTTTAAAAACACCAATGAAATTCACTGAAAAAACCATAGGTTATAGACCATATATAGTTAGGAATTAGCATTTACAAAACCTTGAAAATTCACTGAAAAAACCATAGGTTATAGACCATATATAGCTAGGAATTAGCATTTAAAAAACCTTATTTTACTCACACAAAACCATTGAAATTCCATATATAGTTAGTTGTACTAACTATATATCGCGCACCCGCAATCCACTGCTGATCATGTCACATATTACATCATTCATGACATGGTCAGTGACATCACTGATGACATCACTGATGACATCTCAAATGACATCACTGATGACATCACTGATGACATCTCAAATGACATCACTGATGACATCACTGATGACATCACTGATGACATCAATGATGACATCACTGATGACATCTCAAATGACATCACTGATGACATCACTGATGACATCTCATTTGACATTACTGATCACATCACTGATGACATCATTCATGTGATAATACAATGAACCTCTTCAGACTCTAATATAACCTTAGATACACTCAGTGTAAACAGACACTCACAGACTGTCACTCATCCATGGAGTTACTCACACACCCAGTCAGTCATGCAAAGAATCAATCACACCTCCATTTCCTCAACTATACAGTTATACACACCTTACTTATTCAAACATATACTAACACATATTTACTCTCTTATACAATCCCTGATACAAGTTCACAATGATTCATACAGCCACTCACACATTCACTGGCTCTTATGCACAGGTATTTATATATGTCAACTCTCACATGTACTGTGTTTTACATATGTACTTACTTTGACATGTAGCACTGAGATATCCATTCACTCACCAATGCACTCATGCACACAGTCAACCGCCCATACAAATGTTTCCACATGCACTTTTGAACCCATACACCTAGTGAATCAACTGCTCACACATCTATGCAGAGAGTCATACACCTCCCAGCCACCCATACACACTCTCAGTCTCCCATACAAATACTTGGGCAACCAATCAATAACCCATATAGTTAATCATATAGCTACTGATCAACACATGCAGCAGTTTACAGAACAACAGACATAATGATGCACAAATTAAGACAGTTTAGTCACTAACCCATGCACTCAGTGAGACACATTTAATCACTCACTCATACAGTCAGTCATGCACCTACTAAATCCTTTGGCCAGACACTTATACATCCACTCATTCTTTAATATGTAAGACATATTTTAACTTTACAGAAACATACAGTCACTGGATGTTGTCATCAGTGATGTCATCAGTGATGTCATTTGAGATGTCATCAGTGATGTCATCAGTGATGTCATTTGAGATGTCATCAGTGATGTCATCAGTGATGTCACTGACCATGTCATGAATGATGTAATATGTGACATGATCAGCAGTGGATTGCGGGTGCGCGATATATAGTTAGTACAACTAACTATATATGGAATTTCAATGGTTTTGTGTGAGTAAAATAAGGTTTTTTAAATGCTAATTCCTAACTATATATGGTCTATAACCTATGGTTTTTTCAGTGAATATATATATATATATATATATATATATATATATATATATATATATATATATATATATATATATATATATATATATATATATATATTACCTACTGGCGGTCGCCAGTAGGTATATATAGTTAGGATTTTTTCCCTATGGGATTTTTGAAAATTCTATGTCTAATAACTTTGGCGTTTGTGGACGGAATTGGCTGAAATTTTCAGGAAAATGGCACATTTTGTTTCTGAGCAGCCCTTGAAAATTTGGGGGGGTTCGTCAAGGGGGGGCCGAGAAAAAAGGGGGGTCCCAAAACGTGTTTTTAACATTGAGTTTTCCATAGGGCGGTTGGCCTCACTTTTAGCCCGAACGGCTGAATGGATTTGCACGAAACTTGGCAAAATTGTAGGGACTGGTAGCCCGATGTGCCTTTTGTAGGTCTCAATATATGTGCTTCAGTGGATTTTGAGAAATTAACGTTCAAAAAAAGATATATATCTGTAACAGCGGACCGGGCAGCGCTCCAGTTCGCGTACTTTTCGCGCAACGGAGCTTTGTGAAGCGAAGCTGATTGGTTCTCCGGCGTCTGTAAACATTCCAAACAGTCCGTAGCGGCCGCCATCTTGTCTCTCGGTAGAATCGAGAGACAAGAGGAGGCCAAAGCGAAGGGGCAAATGACCATAAGCGGGCATAGTAGATCCTCGCTGACCCCCTAGGTTTGATGTGGAGGTTTTAAAAGGGCCCCGCGGGGCAAAAAAAAAAAATAATAATAATAATCGAACGGCTGAATGGATTTGCACGAAACTTGGTAAAATATTAGGGACTGGTAGCCCGATGTGCCTTTGCTAGGTCTCAATATATGTGCTCCAGTGGATTTTGAGAAATTAACGTTCAGAAAAAGATATATATCTGTAACAGCGCTCCGCTTCGCGTAACGGAGGTTTGCGAAGCTGATTGGTTCTCCGGCGTCTGTAAACATTGCAAACAGTCCGTAGCGGCCGCCATCTTGTCTCTCGGTAGGATCGAGAGACAAGAGGAGGCCAAAGCGTAGGGGCAAATGACCATAAGGGGGCATAGTAGATCCTCCTTGACCTCTTAGGTTTGATGTGGAGGTTTTAAAAGGGCCCCACGAGGCAAAAAAAAAGAAATAATAATAATCGAACGGCTGAATGGATTTGCACGAAACTTGGCAAAATTGTAGGGACTGGTAGTCCGATGTGCCTTTGCTAGGTCTCAATATATGTGCTCCAGTGGATTTGAGAAATTAACGTTCAAAAAAAGATATATATCTGTAACAGCGCTCCGCTTCGCGGAGATAAAATTATATCTGTATTACCTAGCTGTTGCTAACACCAGTTAGCGACGGCTAGTAGGAGATAGCGACCATCTTGGGCCCCACTTTGCATGTGAGTGATATTTATCACTAATGACATGCAAAGTGGGCATGCCAAGATGTTAGCGACTGGGAACAGTCGCTAACATCGCTATCTCCTATTATCAACTTTTGGAAATATTCGCGATAAGCGCGAATATCTCCAAAAGCTAGCACCTGCCCTGAGCAGTTCTAAGGCATGTTATCCAATGGGAGGTGGATAACATGGCTAAGAGCATTAGCTCGGTAATGCATTAATATCGCTGAGTTTTCAGCGATATTAATGCATTGCGGTCGTTTTTTATCGTATTTGCGATAAACCTTGATAATAGCAAGGTTTATCTGCGATAATTTCTGACGATGCTTAGCGGTAAAAAAATCGTTGCTAAGCATCGTTAGGGATAAATATCGCTTAACTTTGGTAATATGCCCCAACGTCTGTTAACGTTCGATTCGAAGGAAATCAGGAAGTGTTGAAAAACATTGTCTGCGCCATCTTGCCTTTTTTCAAATGCCACACTTTTGTCGTGCACGGCAGTCATTTTAGATGCCTTGACCAGACCCACTCTGTGCACGCTGTCGATCCTTAGCATGACTCCCCACCCTCTTAAGCATCTCCCCCAGGCAGTGGTCACCCCCGCTCTCTGTCTTATGCATGGGTAATAAACCACCCCCCATCTGCGCTGCTCTTCCCTGAGAATCACACCCTGTGCCCGCCCGACACCTCCCTTTCTCCCTATTCACTACCGCACCCTCTGACACTCCTTTTCCTCTGTGTCCGATTGTCCAGGCCGGTCCTAGGGTATCAGCTAGCCCTGCAGATGTAGTTTATGGCCCCAGCTGTAAAGAATCACCCCTCTTCAAAGGAGTTATAGTAGATCAAGGCCCACACTCGATGAGATCCGTCACAGCAGACGCGTTCCTATTATCTGAAAACCATCCTGTATTGTGATTGGGGAGGGGACCGAGCCTGAAGCGGAAGATTCCAGGGATGACTCTTTGTACATCAAAGTTTTTACAATTATGTGTCACATTAAAAATATATAGCACTCCAACAAAGTAGTAAGATTATAAAACTTTAATAACTTATAAATATATACAAGAAAACAAAAACAGTAATAACATATAAACATTTTTAGGGAAAAACAACGAAGTAGCGGTCGGCTGTGTGAATAGTCCCAACGCAGCACAACGTCCAGATTTCTGGCGTGGGGCGTCGCGGGGGGTGGGTCATCAGTAGCAAACTGTTGTGCGAATAGTTCCAAGGCAGCAGAACGATGGCACCAAGGTGATGTCCAGTAAGTAGCCGCACTGGAGTTTCCAGCTGCCGCCTCGCCCCCTGAAGTACCGGGTTATTTAGAACCCAGTGGTGCCAGGGGACACACCCAAAGACTCCGAATTCTCCTGTCTCAGACTACAGAAACGCAGAAACTTCTTGGTGACGTCAAAGATCAAATTTATTGGCTGCAACCAGTAACAGAGTTCCTAGAAGTACAACACGGTGTATGTTCTCAGGAGACTGCTCAACTTTACAAAGCCAGTCATCCCTTTTTATACCAAATATTATGCTTCAGGCAAACATTCCTTATTTACAGTTGACCACTCACATGTTTTCACGACAAAGAAAAAGCAGAATCATGATCACAAGCCCATTTTTCAGTTTGTCCAGCCCATAATCAATTATTGGTCAAACCCAACATTCTTCATCAGACAGGTCGATCGAACCCATCATAAAAACGGGCACATCCCCATCGTAAATGGACCATAAAGAAAGGAGCAGAGACAGGTGTGAGCAAGATAAGACATAGTTGTGAGCAATAAAAGGTTTGATGGTGTCTTGTGTCTTGATCGGTAATCTTGATTAGCTACTGGGAAAGGAACTGGCTTAACAAGTTTGGCTTTAGGCAAGAGGGTCGCTCGCTCAGGTCATTCAGAAGTCAGCTAAAGGGTACGTGTGCTTGGAGACTCGTTCGGCCACTGTACTTAATACTTAGAAATAGAAATACTTAGCTCCTCTTAGGTTTCGTAACATACACATTACAATTACAAGTTAAACCACCAAGAGCATGTTGATTCTTTACAGGACATTTGGTATATTATGACTGTATTTGTATATACGTGGGACACAGGTATTGACAGTTATTTATATTTCGCTTTGATTGTGTTTCAGGAGCATTGTGCTCTGTGCATTACTTTTGATACCAGGCATCTACAAGAAGATCTCGCATTGGTGTATTGAGTTCAGGTAGATACATTGTACAGTAGTTTATGCTAGTGACAGCACGGGAAATTTTGTTTATCATTCACGTTAACATATTGCACAACATCCTCGTTATACCGACACCTAGGCACACATTCACTGTAAGTTTCTTTGGCTCTTTCACCTATTTTTCACTTGTTTCAACTTTTGATTAATCGATCCTCGGTTTGCTAACGATTCATTTGCATGAGAGAATCACATTAGTATTAGGAAGTGGCACCCCCGGAAGTGTCTTGCTTTAATCATGTTTAATTTTCTTACTCATTCAGACATACATCAATTTTATTTATGTTCCAGGAAATCTCCCCTGATGAAGGGAAACCTAATTCCCGAAAAGCATTGGGCTCCGGACTCTTTGAAATTTACAATCATATGGATATAGAGATTTTGTAAATAAGTGATTTCCTTAACAATATGCTGTTTGGTTGTTGAAATGTTAAATCACATAAATGCATCAATTTAGATAGATAGACACTCAACATTAACATATGTATGTAAATAACATGTATTGTACATTCAGAAATAATGATGTAATTGTTTCTCTAATATGAATTATGATGGTTCTTTTAGATTAAAAAAAATTCTAAATCGAAAAAATTGATTACCCTTGTTAATTTTGTAGTGGAAAATAGTTTTCCAGGGAACAGTGCACACTGTTTGCAGACTGCTGTCTGCATTCTTTTCTATAGTTTAGCGCTAATCCCAAAGGCGAGTTTCCAGCTGCCGCCTCGCCCCCTGAAGTACCGGGTTATTTAGAACCCAGTGGTGCCAGGGGACACACCCAAAGACTCCGAATTCTCCTGTCTCAGACTACAGAAACGCAGAAACTTCTTGGTGACGTCAAAGATCAAATTTATTGGCTGCAACCAGTAACAGAGTTCCTAGAAGTACAACACGGTGTATGTTCTCAGGAGACTGCTCAACTTTACAAAGCCAGTCATCCCTTTTTATACCAAATATTATGCTTCAGGCAAACATTCCTTATTTACAGTTGACCACTCACATGTTTTCACGACAAAGAAAAAGCAGAATCATGATCACAAGCCCATTTTTCAGTTTGTCCAGCCCATAATCAATTATTGGTCAAACCCAACATTCTTCATCAGACAGGTCGATCGAACCCATCATAAAAACGGGCACATCCCCATCGTAAATGGACCATAAAGAAAGGAGCAGAGACAGGTGTGAGCAAGATAAGACATAGTTGTGAGCAATAAAAGGTTTGATGGTGTCTTGTGTCTTGATCGGTAATCTTGATTAGCTACTGGGAAAGGAACTGGCTTAACAAGTTTGGCTTTAGGCAAGAGGGTCGCTCGCTCAGGTCATTCAGAAGTCAGCTAAAGGGTACGTGTGCTTGGAGACTCGTTCGGCCACTGTCATCAGCCTATGTGAGGGCAACCACAAAATGGCTACCGTACACAAAATGGAACCCGAGGGTTCAGAACGGAATCCCTGATTTCATAGTGATCTCGTCGCTCGAACACGACGAAAACACTTGTATATAGTATACTCGTCATTCTCGGTCTGCTGATACCAAAATCGTCATAATATGATGATGTTTATGACACGGGTCCAGAATTCACGGAACCTCAGACTCTCCTTTTGCCCTTACATAGGCAATAACCTACACTCACGCTAATCTGAGTCCAGGTCTATATTCATAAAATCATTAAGATGTTGCTGTAGCATCATCCTATTACTTAGTACGTCCCTTGATACAGGTTTCCTTACACACGATGTAGCACAGAGGCCACATATAGCAGGAGCACACTGTATACAAAGACAGAACAGGAAAAGGATGGCTAAGATCATCCCAATGACCAGCAGAATCTTCCATCCCCATGTGGATAACAGTTCCCAGAACCATCCTATCAATGACCAATCTCCTTCCTGCACATGTATAGACTCGGAGATCTTGTGCAGTTTGGAAATGGCCTGGTACACTGTCAGAGCATTGTCTGCCCTGGATCTTTTTTTAATAGGTCTCTCCATCTCGAAAAACTCCATCCTCTAACCTTGCTGCTCGCGGAGGTAGGGTGTTCCGTGCTAAGGAATGCATCTGTCAGTCCAGGGAAACGCCCTAGGACCAACCAGAACCGTTGACCTTGTGTCTTAGGCTTGCACTCCAAAGACTTGATGCCGCGACCCTACAGCTGAGCCCGGATGGCGGCTCGAAAAACAAAAATCGGTCAAAACAGTTTCTCAGATGGGAGAGCTGAACTTTAAAAAATAGCAAAATGAATTTTTTATTTGTCCATGATTCTTGGTCTCAAATTATAACAGCTTTTTCCAGGTAACGTCTGGTCTTGGAATAAGAGTTTAGGCTCGGTAGTGTCCAATCGAACTGATGGTGGCACGGCTTCTTGCAAAAGACCGTCACTTTCACGCTTAGAGCTTGTCCCAATTAAACGTGCATCGCTAAAAGGCAGAAAACGAGGTACAGTTTCAGTCTCAGAATCAGGAATGCCCTCCTGGACCCACCGGTCGTACGGCAGAGGCAAAGGAACCCTCTTACAATGTACGCCGTGGATCCAGTTCTTTTTTCCTTGCACTCGTACTGCAGTTCTCGTGGACAAAAGTACCAAGTATGGGCCGATCCAGCAGGGCTGATCGTTCTTTGTCCGCTGGAAGTTCTTGATTAGTATCCACGATCCAGGATCGATTGCATGCCCTGGATCTTCAGAAGCCTGAGGCAGTGTATCATGAACCTGTTGGTGTAAGACACGCAATTTAGCCATCAAATCATACAGATAGTCAAGCAATACAGGGTGTTCAATCTCGCTAAATTTCGTCGGCCTCAGCACTCCCCATATGTTTGCCGGGCGGCCAAAAATTATTTTGTATGGACTAAGTCCCATTCGTGAATGCACAGTCATTCTAGTCGACAAGAGTGCTAATGGCAAGGCATCAGGCCACTTAAGACCAGAGCTCGCTTGTATCTTGGCCAACTTTAATTTGAGGGTGCCATGATAGCACTCTACTAATCTAGCTGATTGGGGGTGATTTGAGCGTGAAACTTTTGGCGGATTCCTAGCCCTTCACACACTCTCTTCATCACTTGACCCACAAATTCACTCCCATTATCACTCCAGACCATTCTCGGCAAACCAAACCTAGGGAAAAATTCTTTGACAAGGGCTTTAGCTGTGGATAAGGCAGTGTTATCTTTCAGGGGGTATGCTTCTACCCATCTTGAAAAGGCACAAACAACAACGAGTACGTATTTCAAGTTGTTGCACCTCTCCATGTGGATGAAATCTAGCTGCAAAACCTCGAACGGATACGTTGGAGGCGCAAAATGACCAGCTGGAGTTGGAGTTCCCTTACCAGGATTGTATTTCAGACAGACCATACAATTCTTGACCACATTCTCTGCACACTTTGGAATTCCAGCATTTTGCCATACTGGAGCCAACAACTTACAAATCCCTTTCACACTGATATGAGCCATTCCATGTGCCATTGTAACCACTGCAAGCACATACGCATCGGGTAACAACCATCGCTGATGCTCTGACAATTCAACCCAACAACCATTTGCATCTAATTTACCCGTACTCTCTCTCCACACACTCAACTCTTTCTCTGTAGCTTCAGCTTGAATAGACTTCACACTCTCTATCGTACCTTCACACATTCCAACGTCACCAATCCATCTTGCAGGGCCCGCAACATACATTCGACTCATCACATCTCTTGCCGTTTCTTTCGCAACTTCATCAGCAAACGCATTACCGCGACCAACGTCGTCAGTAACTTTCTTATGTGCACTGCATTTCACAATCGCGACTTGCAACGGCAAAGTAAGTGACTCAAGAAGCTCATTCACCAACTGATCATGCTGAATCTTAGTTCCATGAGACGAGAGGAACCCACGTTCCTTCCACAATCGTCCAAAACTATGCGCCACACCAAACGCATACTGGCTGTCAGTATATATGGTCACTTTCATTCCTTTTGATAATACACACGCTCTTGTAAGTGCAATCAACTCTGCTGCTTGAGCTGAATTATGTGGGATACGTGCAGCTTCAACAATTGTATGCAAAGTCGTAACAGCATATGCCGCAGTCGTATCACCATTCGGAAGCTTGAAGCATGAACCATCCACCCATAGGATACCATCACACTTCACAAGAGGAGTGTCCCTAAGATCTACTCTCCCTTTCGTTTCCGCTTCTGTCCTAAGAAAGCAATCATGCTGTTCAGAAACATCTGTCTCTGCTACAATCGGCAACAACGTAGCTGGATTCAACGTGTTGCATCTCTTTGTGTGCACATGACTTGCTAAAAGTGTCAACTCATAACCTGACAATCGAGCACTAGTTAAGTGCTGTGTCTTGGTCCTGTTTAACAAAGTATCCACTGCATGTGGAACCATTACAATCAATGTATTATTCATCACCAAACCAGCAGACTGTCGAATAGAAACAGCTGCTGCCGCCTTGGCTCTCAAGCAACTCGGCAACGCTCTAGCTACCGGATCCAAAGTTGACGAGAAATACGCACATGGACGCTGCTTGTCCCCAAAAGATTGTGTCAACACTGACAACGCACATCCTTCTCTCTCATGGACATACAGTGTAAAGGGCTTACTGTAGTCGGGGGTACCCAACACAGGAGCCGAACACAATGCATCGCGCAATTCCGAAAAACTTTTCTGACAATCATCGGACCACGGGAGGGGATTTGGTGTATCTTTACAAGTTAATGCCACCAAAGGTTTGGCCAGTAGGGAAAAATTTGGTATCCATTGTCTGCAATATGACGTGATACCCAAGAAAGCACGCACTTCTCTCTGTGTAATTGGCACACTCAATTTTGCAATTGCCTGAATTCGTTCTGGGGTCAGTCTTTTTCCCTCCTTCGACAAGAGGTGACCTAAGTAGGTCACTTCTTGTCGACAATACTGTATTTTCGAAAGAGACACTTTGCGGTGGAAATCAGATAAATGACGCAACAATGATAAAGTAGCTTTCTTAGAAATGTCCTCTGTATCGGCAGCAACTAACAAATCGTCGACGTACTGAAGAAGAGCAGCACCTTCAGGTAAGATAATCGCATCAAGTTGTGTTTTCAAAGCCTGACTATATATTGACGGACTCTCACAATAGCCTTGAGGAGCGCATTTGAACCGGAAACTTCGACCTCCTAAAGAGAAGCAGAAAATATCCCTACTCTCCTCGGCAATCGGGAAGCTGAAGAAAGCATACTTCAAATCAATCACCGAAAACCATGTGGCTGAAGCTGGAATCATGGTCAGTAAGGCGGTGATATCAGGAACAACTGGAAACTGTGGCACAACAATTTTATTCACCTCTCTAAGATCAATCACAAACCTGTAAACAGGTGGCTGAGAAGAGTCAGTACGCTTCAGAATAGGCAGAACAGGACTATTGCAAACGTTACTTCTTGTTTCTTCAATGACATTTTTTCAATCAGGTCATGAATGATCGCTAGCAACGCCCTTTCTCCTTTACTAGAGATCTTGTATTGGGGAATGCGTGGCATTTTAACATTTGCTTTCAGTGTCACAACATATGGCGGTATTTCCAAAAGACCCACATCATTAGGACCAGTAGCCCAAAGAATATCAGGAAGAGACGACAATTCTGTCGAAGTTTATCCTTTGACAAATACATCGAGGAGACCACTTTCTTACCCAATGTAAGTTGTACTCCCGAGGGAGAACAATACAATGTCGCGTACAATCTTTTCAACAGATCCAATCCCAACAAGTTCTCACCACAACCTGTTGTCAGAATAAGGGGTGCTTCGAATTCACAAGGTCCAACAGAAAGAGACATAGGACTAGAAATCGGGTTCCTAACCGGGGCGCCATAAAAACCTACTGAAACATTCGTCTCGCCAGACAAAGGTTAGCCAGGGAGTTTAGAGTGCATAATAGAACTCTTCGTAGCACCAGTATCCAACAGAAAAGGTTCTGACACACCTGATGTAATCACCTCAACATAAGATCCACTCTGATCTACTGGAACTGAAACAACTCCCTCTCTTTGTCTATGGCTGTCCTAGCAATCATCACCTCCCATATTCTCACCTTCTGCATAGTAGTCATCAGCATAGTACTGAGTAGTCCTACCAGACGCGCTATTCTGCTGATCAAAACTATTAATTGAATTTTGTGGAGGAAAGGAACGTGCATTCTGGGGGAACCCTCCATGTCCTCTACCTCTAGGTGCTTGTGGAACACCTCGACCTCTTGCGCTAGAAACACCATTCATACGCTGTAACAAAACAGGGCAGCTACTTTTAAAATGACCCTCTTCTTTGCAATATGCACATTGATTAGGGCCTACAGGAAAACGTGGTTGAGAAGACTCGAACCTTTGCGAGTTTCTCTGAAACTGCTGAGGCTGCTGATAATCACGCTGGTTATTACGGGGCGGATACGCTTGCTCTAAAAGCACCTTCGTTTTCAACTCAATAGTCTTTTTGTCTGCTCTATCCTTCTCGTCCTTATCCCTATTTTCGTAGTACTGTGCAGTAGCCAATATCTGTGCTGAAGAGGAAACAGCCCAAGAACTCTCTGAATCCTTCAATTTCTTACACAGATCGGGAAGCAGATTATGCACAAACTTGTCAACAAACAACCATTGACCACCTTCCGTAGTCATATCTTGACCACTGTGGTCGATAAACGTCTCTTCAAACCTAGTGAAGAAATCAGACACTGCTTCCTCTTTCTTCTGCTTGCATGCAGACAATTTATCCCAATTCACACGCATCGCAGGCATTAAAGTCTTCATGTACGTAACAATCTTACCAGGGAGGTCTGCAACCAAAGGCTCAGGTTTAGCACCACCAACTTGTCGGCCATCTGCAGCAGCAATATTAACCCATGAATCACCTAACTCTTGCGCATGATCCGTATGACGGATCAATCCCCATAAAGGCTGTGGAACAATATTTCCAAACAACATGTCTATATCAGCTAGATTCATAATACATGAGTCTGTGGTCTGTGACAATTCCTTATAATACCCTGCAGGATTTTTACGGGGGTCAAGCAAAGTCTGCTTAAGAGCCAAAACTTCAGATCTCTTCCATGGAACATGTACCCAAACACGCTGAAAGTGTGGCGGAATAGCTGGATTAGCGTTTGGGTCCCCTTCTTTCCAAACTGGGGGAACTTCTCTCATGGGATATTGTCTCACTTTCCTCCTAACAGAAGGTTCAGGCTCAAACAACGGTTGAGAAATAGTCTCACTCCTAAACGACAACAATGTCGCAACTGCTCTCTCAACATCGGAACCCACAATCGTGTGTTTCGCAAACTCGAACCGTACACAGCACACCTCAGGTGGATTGGGTTCCAAATCATTATCCTCCAATTCTTCACAAAGAAAAGCACACATTTTATCAAAAACATATCTCTGCTTCTGTGCTTCCCATTGGCGGAAGACATCCATAACAGACTCTAACTCATATCTTGTCGGGTCAGTAACCCATTTATGCGCCAAATGATCCAATACTCCCTTCTCTCTAGAATCAGGCAGTTGACTACGCAACTGTTTATGCTCTGAGACGGGGGTCGTAGTCAATGACCCAAAGAAAGGAGACAAAAGACTAGTAACAGTATCAGTCATTCTCTGTCAAACAGAAGGAGAAGTTGACAGAACAGGAGATAAAGCGGACTGAGAAGAAGCTAATGTAGGAGCAGTAGCAGAGGAGGCAGCAAGAACAGGTGAAAAAGTCGTAGGAATTAAAGACGGAGCAGGTAGCAAAGTCGGCGGCCCTTGAGAAGGCTGCACCAGAAGAGTAGGAGCCAGCTGAAGGGGAGCTGGCGGCTGTGCAATAGCAAGGGGCAAAGCAACCAGAGGTTGCACCACTAAAGGTTGCGGAGGTGCTGTAGCACTCTGCGCATAGGGGGGTGGCGAACTCAACAAATGTGACATTAAAGGGTCTTTCTCAAGATCCTTTGCTGCATCTTGCTGGAGAGGTGGCAAAACTGGATAGCATTTATCAATCGTCATTTTACGTTGCCTGTGCAACTGCTCACTCGCTTGTTCTTCTTTGTTATCTTTATACTGCATAGCAGCTTGCATTATCGAGATACCCTTTTCTCTTTTATTTCTCTTTGCTAATTTAATTTCTTTCTGTTTGGGATCCTTTCGCCATAGGCGGAAAGAGTCAAACATCGCCGGCCGGGCTTTCTTCTTAAAAAGTCTAACCTCTAGATTGTCTAGAATTTCCGTGTCAAAACTACCATATCGGGGCCATTGTAGGACACCGTCGTGTGTTTCGCAAACTCGAACCGTACACAGCACAACTCAGGTGGATTGGGTTCCAAATCATTATCCTCCAATTCTTCACAAAGAAAAGCACACATTTTATCAAAAACATATCTCTGCTTCTGTGCTTCCCATTGGCGGAAGACATCCATAACAGACTCTAACTCATATCTTGTAGGGTCAGTAACCCATTTATGCGCCAAATGATCCAATACTCCCTTCTCTCTAGAATCAGGCAGTTGACTACGCAACTGTTTATGCTCTGAACCGGGGGTCGTAGTCAATGACCCAAAGAAAGGAGACAAAACACTAGTAACAGTATCAGTCATTCTCTGTCAAACAGAAGAAGTTGACAGAACAGGAGATAAAGCGGACTGAGAAGAAGCTAATGTAGGAGCAGTAGCAGAGGAGGCAGCAAGAACAGGTGAAAAAGTCGTAGGAATTAAAGACGGAGCAGGTAGCAAAGTCGGCGGCCCTTGAGAAGGCTGCACCAGAAGAGTAGGAGCCAGCTGAAGGGGAGCTGGCGGCTGTGCAATAGCAAGGGGCAAAGCAACCAGAGGTTGCGCCACTAAAGGTTGCGGAGGTGCTGTAGCACTCTGCGCATAGGGGGGTGGCGAACTCAACAAATGTGACATTAAAGGGTCTTTCTCAAGATCCTTTGCTGCATCTTGCTGGAGAGGTGGCAAAACTGGATAGCATTTATCAATTGTCATTTTACGTTGCCTGTGCAACTGCTCACTCGCTTGTTCTTCTTTGTTATCTTTATACTGCATAGCAGCTTGCATTATCGAAATACCCTTTTCTCTTTTATTTCTCTTTGCTAATTTAATTTCTTTCTGTTTGGGATCCTTTCGCCATAGGCGGAAAGAGTCAAACATCGCCGGCCGGGCTTTCTTCTTAAAAAGTCTAACCTCTAGATTGTCTAGAATTTCCGTGTCAAAACTACCATATCGGGGCCATTGTAGGACACCGTCCTTTTTTGTGTAACGAATCCATACTTCGTTATACATGATTGGGCCCACGCCATGCTTCACATAGAGCTCATATGTTGGAGTTCCAATCGGAGGAACTGGACACGAGTCCGCCAATCGGGAATCCCTATTTCGACCACAACAAAACAAATTTCCAAGTCCGCTAAGACCAGGCATCTTCGCTCACTAGTCTAGCTTCAAACTTCAAGGGAATATCAAAACGATAGTCTCGTGAATACACGAGTCCCTCAGCTTTGGTACTTGCAAGTTCCAAATCAAAGATCCCAAGGGGATACCCAAAAACTAAGGACTGGGAGACGCTCCACTCATACTTAACTGAGGTATCGATGACGTCACCAGAAGACCCGTCTATCGTCTCGCTCTACAAATCATCAAAAGGTCCAAGTCAGGGCGATAGTCAGGGCAGCAGTCCTTTGTAGCCGTTGGAAAGCGGGGAACCTCGCAGCAAAAACTTTCGGACCACGACCACTTACAGGGGTCGATGAAGTGGCTGGCCTTCCTCCAGAATTTTCAGACGAAGCTCCTCACGAACCTCAGGCTTGGACCGGTACCGCTGAAATCGCCCTACGTTGGGCGCCAAATGAAGTACCGGGTTATTTAGAACCCAGCGGTGCCAGGGGACACACCCAAAGACTCCGGATTCTCCTGTCTCAGACTACAGAAACGCAGAAACTTCTTGGTGACGTCAAAGATCAAATTTATTGGCAGCAACCAGTAACAGAGTTCCTAGAAGTACAACACGGTGTATGTTCTCAGGAGACTGCTCAACTTTACAAAGCCAGTCATCCCTTTTTATACCAAATATTATGCTTCAGGCAAACATTCCTTATTTACAGTTGACCACTCACATGTTTTCACGTCAAAGAAAAAGCAGAATCATGATGACAAGCCCATTTTTCAGTTTGTCCAGCCCATAATCAATTATTGGTCAAACCCAACATTCTTCATCAGACAGGTCGATCGAACCCATCATAAAAACGGGCACATCCCCATCGTAAATGGACCATAAAGAAAGGAGCAGAGACAGGTGTGAGCAAGATAAGACATAGTTGTGAGCAATAAAAGGTTTGATGGTGTCTTGTGTCTTGATCAGTAATCTTGATCAGCTACTGGGAAAGGAACTGGCTTAACAAGTTTGGCTTTAGGCAAGAGGGTCGCTCGCTCAGGTCATTCAGAAGTCAGCATAAGGGTACGTGTGCTTGGAGACTCGTTCGGCCACTGTCATCAGCCTATGTGAGGGCAAACACAAAATGGCTGCCGTACACAAAATGGAACGCGAGGGTTCCGAACGGAATCCCTGATTTCATGGTGATCTTGTCGCTCGAACATGACGTTCAAGTTCAAGTTCAAGTTCAGGAATTTGTATAGCGCACTACTCACCCAGAGGGTCTCAAGGCGCTTGGGGGAGGGGGTGCATTATTTATCGAATAGCCAGGTTTTGAGTTCCTTCCTGAAGGAAATGTGATTCTGGGTAAGGCGGAGGTGAGTGGGGAGAGAATTCCAAGTTTTGGCCGCCAAGTAGGAGAAGGATCTTCCTCCCGTGGTGGATCTATGGATGCGCGGAACTGCGGCGAGGGCTTGATTGGAGGACCTTAGTTGGCGGGTCGGTGTGTAGAAGGACAGTCGTGTGTTGAGGCATTCGGGTCCTAGTTTGTAGAGTGCCTTGTGTGCGTGGGTGAGGAGACGGAACGTTATTCTCTTGTTGATGGGAAGCCAGTGGAGGTCTTTCAGGTGACCGGTAATGTGAGCTTGGCGCGGGATGTCCAATATGAGTCTGGCTGATGCGTTTTGGATGCGTTGGCGTTTTTTCTGTAATTTGGCTGTGGTTCCGGCGTAGAGGGTGTTTCCATAGTCCAGTCGGCTGGTGACCAGTGCGTGGGTGACAGTCTTTTTTGTTACGGTGGGGATCCAGCGAAAGATTTTTTTGAGCATACGAAGTACGTTGAAGCAAGAGGATGAGACGGCGTTGACTTGTCTGGTCATCGAGAGGGAGGAGTCTAGGATGAAGCCTAAGTTACGTGCGTGGTCTGTGGGTATGGGTGCCGTGCCCAGGGCCGATGGCCACCATGAGTCGTCCCAAGCAGAGGGGGATGATCCTAGGATGAGGACTTCCGTTTTGTCTGAATTAAGTTTTAGGCGGCTGTTTTTCATCCATTCGGCTACTTCTTTCATGCCTTCATGAAGATTGGTTTTGGCGGTGTTAGGGTCTTTGGTAAGGGAAAGGATCAGCTGGGTGTCGTCAGTGTAAGAGATGATGTTAAGGTTGTGTTGTCGCGCGATGGACGCGAGGGGACTCATGTAAACGTTGAAGAGGGTGGGACCGAGTGATGATCCTTGTGGTACTCCGCAGATGACTTCGGTGGCCTCTGATTTGAAAGGGGGGAGTCGGACTCTCTGGGTTCTCCCGTCGAGGAACGAGATGATCCAGTCCAAGGCTTTTCCTTGTATGCCGATGTTGCTGAGGTGTTGTATGAGGGTGCTATGACAGACTGTGTCGAAGGCGGCGGAGAGGTCGAGTAGGATTAGGGCAACTGTTTCTCCGTTGTCCAGTAGTGTTCTGATGTCGTCTGTTGCTGCAATAAGGGCGGTTTCGGTGCTGTGTTTGGCTCGAAAGCCGGACTGTGAGGAGTCGAGGGAGTTGTTGGATTCAAGGAAGGCGGCGAGCTGTCTGTTGACGGTTTTCTCAATGACTTTGGCAGGGAATGGGAGGAGGGAGATGGGGCGGTAGTTTTTAAGTTCAGAGGGGTCCGCTGTGGGTTTCTTCAAGAGGGCGTTAAGTTCGGCGTGTTTCCAGCTTTCTGGGAAGGTAGCGGAGTTGAAGGAGCAGTTGATGACATCACGGAGATGGGGTGCGATGATAGAGTCTGCTTTGTTGAAGATGTGGTGGGGACAGGGGTCGGTTGGCGAGCCTGAATGGATGAAGTTCATTAGGCGGATGGTGTCTTCAGTGGTGATTGGGTTCCAGGCGTTAAGGATGTTAGAGGGCGGTTTAGGTTCGGAGGTAGGTGGAGTGGACTGTTCTTTGGAAATGTTCTCAAAGCTGTTATGTATGTCGGCGATTTTGTTGTAGAAGAAAGAGGATAACGAGTCGCAGAGGTCTTGGGAGGGAGTAATGTCGTTTGAGGCTGCGGTGGGGTTGGTAAATTCTTTGACGATGTTGAATAGTTCCTTGCTGTTTTGGGCGTTGTTGTCGAGTCGATCCTTGAATGCTGATTTCTTGGTGGATCGTATCGATTGGTGGTGTTTGCGGGTGACTGTTTTGAAGGTGGTCAGGTTGTCAGTGGTTGGGTTTTTTCTCCATGTTTTTTCGAGAGTACGGCATAGTTTCTTGGATTTCTTAAGTTCCTCGTTGAACCAGGGGGCCTTTTTGCTACTCTGTTTGGTTTGGTGGTTAGGGTGCTAGTTCATCAGCGCTGTGAGTGATCCATTGTTTGAGTTTGGTGGCTGCTTGGTTTGGGTCCGATGAGAGGGTGGTGATTTTGTTCCAGTTTCTTCTTGGAATAGGTTGTGGGTCGTTGTGGGTCGAGGTAGTTTTGTAGCTGAAGTGAACGCAGCTGTGGTCCGTCCAATGGAGAGCTGTGGTGTGATCGAAGGAGATGTGCTTGCTGGAGGTGAAGATTGGGTCGAGTGTATGTCCGGCTATATGGGTGGGGGTGTCAATAAGTTGTTGGAGACCAAGATTGGCCAGGTTGTCCAGAAGGGTGGTGGTGTTGCTGTAGTTTTTCTTTTCCAGGTGGAAGTTGAGGTCTCCCAGTAGAATGTAGTTCTCGGAGGCGAGGGCATGTGGGCTGATGAAGTCATTGATGTCTTCGCTGAATTGTTTACGGGTTCCTGGTGGTCTGTAGATGAGGGTGCCTCTAAGTGTGGTCCTGGGGTCGGTGTGGATCTGAAAGTGGAGGTGTTCGGCGGTTGCAAGGTTATCGTCGAGGTTGGTCGTGATTCTGATGGTGTTCTTATGGACGATGGCAATGCCTCCTCCAGTTTGGTTGGTGCGGTCTTTTAGGATGATCTTGAAAGCGTCCGGGATGGCTATGGCGATGTCGGGCGCTGAAGAGGCGTTCACCCAGGTTTCTGTAAGGAAGGCGATGTCCGGTGAGGCAGTGTCCAGTAGGTCCAATAGTTCAGTGGCGTGTCTGTGGATTGAGCGGGTGTTCAGCAGGATGCACTTCAGGTGGTTCGGGTTGGAGTTGTGTTTGGAGTTAGCGGATTTGGTGTGGGTCTTGATGCAGGCGAACTTGCAGGAGTGGCAGGCGAAGGGACCGTGGGTACATCCTGGGGCAGCCTCGTGGCATTGTAGTGTGCGTCCGGGGTTAAGGGCTAGGAGGGTGGCGGCGTCATACGTTATGCGGGATGAGTGCGGTTTGCGGGGGCCAGGGGATCTGACGCTGGGCGCGGTCCAGGCGCGGACGGGCGTAGACGGGCTTACCTTTGGCACACCTTCGGCGCGCTTGGGGCGCGACCGCTGCGCGTGGACGCTGCGCGCAAATGCAGCTGTCATAAATGGATAGTGGAAGGGGAGGGGCCAGGAAGGGGCTGCTGGGAGGCGGGATCGTGGTGGAGGGGACGGGCTCCGATGCACAACAACAAGATGGCTGGTGAAACGAACCTGGAAGAGGCCGGGCACACACAGGGTTACGCTGTCGGAGGGGGCACTGGGACAAATAGGCTACACACTTATGAAGGCAAAGCGGGCAAACTCTAGGTAATCACAGCGGAGGCAATGCGATATAAATATAAATATGGCCAAATAAAGCGAGCAGCCCACTACAACAAAAACGGCTGAATAGTGAGCGCTATGATGGCGGAAGCAGCTGGGGAGGCAATGCGAGCAGCACAGTAACTTTAAGATGCAGAGCAATACAGTGGCCGGTAAGATAGTATAGTAACGATACCCAGGTGGACCAGGGGTCGTAGGGAGCGTCCGCTTCCGACACAGTCAGGGCAGACACAGCGCGGCACAGGACGGAGCGAGGCTAGGCACACAGTGGGAGGGAGGGGCTGCTGGGAGGCTGGATCGTGGTGGAGGGGACGGGCTCCGATGCACAACAACAAGATGGCTGGTGAAACGAAACTGGAAGAGGCCGGGGCACACACAGGGTTACGCTGTCGGAGGGGGCACTGGGACAAATAGGCTACACACTTATGAAGGCAAAGCGGGCAAACTCTAGGTAATCACAGCGGAGGCAATGCGATATAAATATAAATATGGCCAAATAAAGCGAGCAGCCCACTACAACAAAAACGGTTGAATAGTGAGCGCTATGATGGAAAACACTCGTATATAGTATACTCGTCATTCTCGGTCTGCTGATACCAAAATCGTCATAATACGATGATGTTTATGACACGGGTCCAGAATTCACGGAACCTCACCCCTGATGCAGTTCTCCCATACCGGGATCGATCGCGCTCATCACAGCAGGGATGCTATGGAGCTGTGAAACGCTGGGACCATCAAGGGCGAGCCTGTCTCGAAGTCATAGTCCAAAATAGCAACAACCCTGCAGAGGAGACGCTTCCCAGTGGCCGTGCGATTTGCATATACCCAGTGAGCAGTGTGCACCATCATAGCTTGGAAACCCCTCGGTGTCCAGGCTGCAGGAGTGGGTCAAATATCAGAATTGTAGCAGTACAGCTGTTGGTCAGTAACACAGCAGTTTTATAGCCCCCAGCCATTTTGAGCACAGAACTGCTCCTCCCTACAGCCTCAAGCCTATTCCCCACGAAAATGGCAGCAACTGGTAATGGCAACAGAAAGAGGACTGCACCATGAAAACAAACAAGGGTCTACAGCTGCCCCCTGAGCCAGGCTTGATAAGGTGGTGGCCATCTTGGAATGGCTTTGACCTGCTATAGCAGTCAATGAAAGACTTGTTGGACTTGAAAAATTACAGGGAATTACTTCTTACTTACGACCTAACCAATTTCTTAATATTTATTTCCTTTAAGGATACTGTCCTAATGATCACGGACATAAGGAAATCAATGTCAATAAAGACACCAACTGGGACTACAGTAAAAAGCGTCGGTGTTTTGGGAAAGGCAGTGGATTGCAGTATACATCAAAGAGGGTGTCACTACTACAGGACCCCCCCGGAATGGTGTATATGGCTCTCAATCCCTCAATCAAACCTCTCAATCTCCACTGCAGCCCTTCCCCCGCGGACAGCCTCCTCTGACCATCGTAAGTACGTTTGAGTCTCTGCCCCAATGCTTAGACTGCCCGCTCCTTCAAGACTGTCCACTAGGGGACACATGCTGCTGTGATGTGGTTCCCTGCCTCTAAGAGACCAAGTCAGTCTCTATAGCTTCCCTCACTTGGTATGTAGAGGCCCATCCCCTTTGCTGCTTACTGACCCATTTAGTTCACCCTAGCCAACCTGGTCCAGGCCTAACCGCTACCGGAGTAAACTCATATACCCTGGTTAACCCCCCCAACTTCTCCATAACCGCAGCAAAAACTTTCAAGCACTCCACCCTGAAAAACCACCCTGAGACATTGATCTCTGACCTGCGTTACAGTGCGGACAACAACATAGTCATTAATGACCTTGTTTTCTACTCCAGAAAACCCCCGTCTTGGCGCAATACCTTTGTGCACCTACTTAATGTACGCGCAACCAGGAACATTCCATATGACACTAAGCTCACAATAGCGCCCTCCTCAACCCTGTGAGCCGACCTCACTATCACCCTCTACAAAAGCGGAATCGTTTTGATCCAAGCCTCAACCAAAAACCTCAATAAATTTGCGGACCTTTTTACCCTCCTCAGAAACCATGTCCACGACACTGGCAGGGCGACCAACACCAGCCTCGATGACCCTCCGACCAGCCTACCTAGCCTAACAAGCCTCCCACAAACCCCCTCCCTAAGGGTTTCCAACACAGTTCATCCTAACCCCTCTAGTTCATCTACTGGCCTTGCTAACACAATCACCCGAGACCTTTGGTCTCCTCCCCACTAGCTCCCCACTCTGAGGTTTCCAACACAGTTCTTCGCAACCCCTCTAGCTCGTCTCCCGGCCTTGCTAACACAATCATCCTAAGACCTTTGGTCTCCTCCCCACTATGTCTCTGAGACTGGCACGCCTCCAAAGACCTATGATACAGGTCGAGCTAGACCTGCTAGCCCACAAACCACCCCTCCTAGTGTTCCTAACACAGTTCATCCTAACCCTTTTAGCACATCTCACGGCATTGCCAACAGAATCAGCACTAGACCACTGGTCCCCTCCCCACCAGCTCCCCACTCCGATTGTGAGACTGAGATGCCCACAAAGACCTATGACACAGGTCGAGCTAGCCCTTCATTCCTTTCCCATATGCATGAAGATAGAACTGCTTCTGAACCACTGCCCCCATGTCCTTTAGCGCCTCCTTTTTATATGGATATCGAAAAGCTGCACTCCAGAGCTGCCAAAATAATTCAGAGCATCCATTTCTCCATTCTGGATCTAACAAACCTCCTTCACCTCGCTGAACTCTCCTTCGCTAACCTCAAGCCCCTGCTGAACTCCACTCCCCTCTTATCACAGATCTCCCCAAACACCCACTACCTCTATCCTTGAGGCACCTTCGCCCTCGCAAGCATTCTTGCCACCTCTCAGAGGAGGAAACCCTAGCTCTCGTCCTCTCCCACAACTCTACCCTCGCCACTCCAAGTCCGCCAGACCTCACTGAAAAGGAAATCCTTGCCATCCTCCAGGACAACAACGCAGCCCCAGTTATCCCTTGTCTATCAGACATCCCATCTGCACAGTGGCTATCAACCCCAGCAGATCAGCTACCCGCCGTAACAGAAGTGCGATTAAAAGCAATTTAACGCCTGTACGCCTGTCCGCCCGACTCCTAACACTCCCTCTGACCCCTCTCTGACTGGTCTCTTAATTAACTGCCAATCGGCAGTAAAGCAGGCCGCCAATATTGCTGCTCTCATCCTGAACAAAAATGTAGACTTAGGAATTCTAACAGAATCATGGCTTAACGAATCCTCATCCCCATGCCTGGACCTCTTAGTCCTTCCCAACTATAACATTGCAAGGTTGGACAGGCAACAGAGCAAGAAAGTAGGAGGCATCATCTGCATCTATTGCTCAATCTTCTTGTCACGGAAATTCTGGTGGATACCACTGACTCCTACGAGTACCTCGCCCTCTCCATTTGCAACAACTCCACCCAACTGTGCAACCTGCACATCTTTTACCACCCCCCAGGCATGAATGACTCCTTCACTGACCACCTCATGGAAATTTTCACAGCTAAGAGTTCCACCAACGCTAAAGACATTTTCCTTGGCGATTTCAACCTGCACTGGAACAATCCCAAGGATCCTCATGTCAACACCATCAAAGACCTCCTGGCTGATCAAGCCCTGACCCGATCTTGCTCACTTCCAACTCACTCGAAAGGGGCCACTCTTGGCTGGATCATCTCTAAGGAATCAACAGTCAAGCTTATCTCTATAGTCCCATGTGACTGGTCTGACCACCACACCATCGCCTTCCTACTACTTGGCACCCACAAGACAAGGGCACCGCAGCTGGCGATTCCTAAACACTGGGTCAGAGACACCAAGAACCTGGACACAGAGAACTGGATGCTCGGTGCAAATCTGACCTCCCCCCTCACATATCACAACGGTCAATGACCTCAAAGATCACTACCCTGTGACTATATCGAACATTCTGGATGACCTAGCCCAACTAAAACTAAAAAGAACCCAAATCAAAGATAGAAACCCCTGGTTCACTGGATCCCTCAACAATGAGAGGAGATCCCTCCGGCAATCCGAAAGAATCTCGAGACAGCACCCCTCTGCCACACATCTAAAACTCCTCCGTCAGGCCAGAAATACCTACAACAGGAACATCCTCAACTCAAAAAGAATTCTTCAGATTGGAACTGGGGAACACCAAAACAGACCCCGCAAACTCTACGACTGGTCAAACAAGAATCCAACAAACTGGCCAAAACATCGAAAGAAAACTTCAAGTCTCTAATATCATCCGATGAATTCTTCTCGTTTTTTGCGGACAAAATCAAACATGGCCCTATGTTTCTGATGGCCCGGGGCATGGTGGGGGTGAACGGGGGGTCAGGGGTCCTACAGGCTCGGGCTTCCCTCCGCTGGGGGGTGCTGTAGGTCTATGCTGCGGGGCTCGAAGGAGTTAGGCTGACGGGAGGGAGCTGATCCGGGGTCTTTTATGTTATGTTATGTTATGTTATTTATTTTTGTAGAGCGCACGGTTACCCGAGGGTGTCCTGGCACTTTTAGGGGGGAAAGAGTGAAAGGCGACCCATGCCAAGGCTGCAAGGTCTAACACGCGTTCCCCCCAGCTGAAAGGCAGGGAGAACTACCCATCCCCTTGGGGGTTCTCTTCACTGAGGCGGAAGAATCTAGACAGACCATCCTTGTTGGCGTGGTCTATACCAGGGCGGTCCCCTAGAGAGAAATGGACCATCGCAACAGCTTTGGATTTTCTCCCCTTATCTGCATCAACCATCTGAGGGGGCGGTGGTCGGTTTGGACCCGGAAGTGAGTGCCGAACAGGTAGGGTCTCAGTTTCTTCAGGGCCCAAACCACCGCAAAGCCCTCCCACTCAATGGTGCTCCATCTTTGTTCCCTGGGTAGTAGCCTCCGGCTAATGAAGGTGACTGGCTGGTGTACGCCCTCCTCATTCAGTTGGGAGAGAACGGCCCCTATGCCATGTTCGGAGGCATCAGTCTGGACAACAAATTCCCAGGAGTAGTCGGGGGCCTGGAGTACTAGGGCAGTGCACATGGCTGACTTCAAGGCAATAAAAGCTTCCTGACAAGGGGGGAGGGTCCAGTGCACCTTCTTAGGCTGTCTCTTAGAGACCAATTCTGTTAGGGGTCCCACTATGCTGCCATATCCTTTGATGAATCTCTGGTAGTAACCGGTGAGGCCGAGGAAGGCCCTCACCCCGGTCTGGGTCGTGGGGTGTTCCCAAGCCAAGATGGCGTCGACCTTGGGTTGGAGGGGCGCCACCTGGCCACTCCCTACCTGGTGCCCTAGGTAGACCACCAATCCTTGCCCAATCTGGCACTTACTGGCCTTGATGGTGAGCCCGGCCCGGCGCAGGGCCATCAACTGTCAGGTTTCACCAGGTTTGCGCCTACGTGGCCGAGAACTACATTTCCCATGAGCCCCCCTGGTAGAAGGAAGTACTTCAGTCTGCTAAACGCGCATCCGGATGCGTGTTATTCTTGCTTGTTCCCGTTGTTCTCCTCGCGTGAGGGAGAAGTCCCCCTGCACGCCGTATTCCTTGTTTGGCGCCTTGAGAGCAGAGTTGCGTGTGCTTTGAGGATCCGAGGTACATCTTTTGTCTGGTCCGAGTGTCGGAGCGCGTAGACTTCCGCCGCGCTACCGAAGGATTCTGTTCTTAGTAACCCTAAGCGCACGCTGCCTCTCCCCGCATTGCCGGAGGGTTCTTCTATGTTTATATTCGTATTGACTGGAAGTGGAGCACAGTAGTAGTCGGCTACGTGTTGCCGTGTGTAACATCAATTGAGTTATTGCTTTGGAAGAAGCGTGTGCTGCTATTTTTTGACCTTCACGAATGCTGATGGATATTTGTTTTTGGTTAACGCCAGTGCTGGTATTGGCAATATACGCGGAGCGCTGTGGTGGCCTCAATTACGCGCTACCGTGATACTACCTGGGTGGAGGCGGACTTTAAGGAAAGGAAGCGGAGCGTGGTAGTGACCTTAACTACGCGCTACCGCATTCTCTTGATATCAGGATCTGATCAGTTGCACGAGTTCAGGTGCTCTTATGACAGTGGTAATAAGAGCGGAGTGTTGTGGTTTTTGCGTCCTACAAACTTCCGTATCTGGATTCTCTGCCAGGGCTCTGGTGGCTCATGTTCATTTACCGAAGAAGGGATTATAATACTGCTTCTGTTTTGGATCCTTTTTGATTGGTTCATCAGACTCCTATCTTTCCTCACCCACACTCCTGTTTCGTGGTATGTGCAGGGGGTGGTGGTCTCACACACATGACTCCTTATGCCTATTGTTGGAATGAATGCATCATTGAATATTGTTTGCTTTTCACTAGGCAACTCACGGTCACAAGAGGGGTGTGAGAAGAAGTTTACCGACAGGCGGTATGTTCCCTTAGTCTATGCAGGTATACAGGCTTTCTAGCGAGATCATATGAGAGTAGTCTGTTGTTGCTTATTTTTGTTTATGAACTTATCTTTTGTTGTTTGAGGTATTCCCTTCCCTGCTGACCCCTCCCTTTCCTTCCTTTCCCTTTCCTTTTTTCCCTCACCTAATGGCTCAAATACTCTGTGTTATACAATCAGAGTGTTTGTGACGTTGGGAGGTGGACCATCTTATACTACACCTGGATTCCGTGGCGCAGAGCCTGACAGAATAACACGCCCATGAATATTGCTCTACCCGATCCAGTTGTACATAATAATGGCCACCATGGAGGATGTACTACAAGCATTAGTACTAGTGCAGCAGGAGTTATCCTCTTCCAAGGCGGAAACAGCCGCCTTAAGAGAAAAGGTAGATAAGATGTCTAGGAATCCGTTTGATGCTCCCTCGCCCCAGATACAGGTTACGGTTCCTCCTCCTATCCCTCTGGCTAGTCCCGAGAGATATTCTGGGGACCCATCTAAGACACAAGTGTTTTTAACGCAAATCATGCTTCATTTCTCCTGTAAACCGGCTTCCTTCCCAAATAATCACTCCTGTGTGGCTTTCGCCATATCTTATTTGAGTGGTGATTCCGCCAATTGGGCAGTGCCATTGGTAAGAAACAATGACGCTGTACTGCCGGATTGGTCAGCATTCCGCACCGAGTTCGAAAGAGTGTTTGATAGACAAGCCACTACGTTCAGCGCTGACAGAGAGCTGCTGGAACTTAGACAAGGGAGAGGTGATTTGGTGACATATCTCACCAATTTAAGTAGGTTGGTGGCTGCGACCTCATTGCCCGAGGAAAAACGGATGTCCCTTTTTTATGAAGGCCTACGAGATGGCTTGAAGGATATTATAGCGCAAATAGACCCTCAACCAGCCACTTGCACAGACATGATTAACTTGACCCTCAGATTAGATGGTAGATTAGCTGAAAGGGGAGGTGACAGGAAAAGGTGGGACAGAGGCGCTTTTAGGTCCGAATTCCCTCCTCGTAGGGCCTTACCTCCCTCGGACACAGGCACCGAACCCATGGAAATCGCAGCGGTCCGAGCACCATTAACCAAGGAGGAGAAGGAAAGCCGTAGGGCCTTGGGAGTATGCCTATATTGTGGCAAGAAGGGCCATTACATAAAGGAATATCCTTCCAAACCCAAGGCCTCAGGGGGATGGAATAGGACTAAAAGGATAGTGGTATCAGTCTTGAGTACTGCGGATGACCAGGATGGGGAATCACAGGAGAGTATGACCAAGGCACAACCATGGAAAGTTCCGTCTTTGACCGTACTCACCTTACTAGACACAGAGACTCAGATTATACTACCCATGAGGCTAGAGAGTCAGCTACAGGTCCATCAAGTTATGGTTATGATAGACTCTGGAGCCACCGGTAATTTTATAGACAGTGGGTTGGTGTCTACCTTGTCTTTGGGCAGAGTCCCTAGAGAAACGCCTGAAGAAGTGTTAGCCATAGATGGGAAGCCATTAACTTCAGGTCTCATCACGGAGCAGACAGAGGTGATAGTATTGACCGTCGAGGCGGAAAAAGGCAGACATAGAGAAGAGCTGTCTTTGAACATCATAGAAGCCCCTCAGTATGAGATTATCTTGGGAATGCCCTGGTTAAGTCACCACAACCCTACGATAAATTGGAAGAAAAAATCGGTTCCGTTTCTAACTGAGGAATGCCAGGAACACATGGAGGTACATAGGACCTCATTAGCCTCTCCGTTACTGATACCTTTGGTTGTGGCTACTGCCGCTGAGAAGATGGTTAGTTTACCCCCTGAGTATCAAGGTTACAAAGATGTGTTCAGCGAAAGTAAGGCAGAGCAGCTACCACCACACAGGATGTATTATTGTCATATCGACCTAGTGGAAGGGGCCACCATTCCATCATGCCGAGTGTATGCTTTGTCCATTCCCGAGACAAAACATTTGAAAGAGTATTTGGACCATTTTGTGGACATAGGTTTCATCAGGCCGTCCAGATCCCCTGCTGCATCCCCTTTGTTTTTTATCAAGAAGGCTAACGGAGATCTGAGAGCATGTGTGGATTTTCGCATGTTGAACAGAAACACCATAAGAAACCGATATCCACTGCCCCTTATCTCAGGTATATTAGATCAGGTGAGGGATGCCAAAGTATATACTAAATTGGACCTTAGGGGCGCGTACCATTTGGTTCGCGTTCGTGAGGGGGACGAGTGGAAGACAGCTTTCAAAACTCGGTACGGGTTATACGAATATACTGTAATGCCGTTCGGTCTGTGCAACACACTGGCGGCATTCCAGTATTTTTTAAATGACGTACTGAAAGAGTTTGGGGATGTCTGTTTGGTTGTCTACATTGATGATATTCTGATTTATTCAGAGGACACGGAGATACAAAGCACACATGTTCTGCAGGTGTTACAGAAATTGAGAGAACATAAACTTTTCTGTAAAATTAGTAAATGCGAATTTAGTGTGCCTGAAGTGGAGTTTCTGGGGTGATGTTATGTCCTGAGGGTTTGTAAATGTTGGAAAGGAAGGTGCAGGCAGTGCAAGCATGGCCCACTCCCACATGTGTGAAAGAAGTGCAAAGCTTTTTAGGCTTCGCGAATTTCTATCGCAGGTTCATTCTGCCTTCCTCTCAGGTGGCAGTACCTTTGTCAAGACTACTTAGGAAAGGAGTGCAATTTCAGTGGTCTAACGATGCTGCTGAAGCTTTTGAGTTCCTGAAGAAAGCTTTTACCACAGCCCCGATACTAGCTCATCCAAAACCTGAATACCCTTACGTAGTGGAAGCTTATGCTTCTGATGAGGCAGTGGGAGCAATACTGTCACAAAGGGATAAGAACACAGGCCAACTACACCCCGTTGCATATCTCTCAAAGAAGTTGAGCATGTCGAAAAGAAACTACACTATAGCCGAGAAAGAGTTGTTAGCCATAAAAAGGGCTTTTCAAGAGTGGCGACAGTATCTGTGGGGGGCTGCCTTTCCGGTCACAGTGTTTACAGACCACAGAAATCTTCAGTTTATGAAGACAGCCAGACACCTCACTCAGAGACAGATGCGGTGTATGCTATTCTTTTCAGAGTATGATTTCACTATCACCTATAGGTCTGGGGCGGACAATCTGAAAGCTGACTCTTTGTCCAGGCAAGACCAAGGTGAATCAGGAGAGAACAGGCTATCTATGGAGGCGATTGTAGATCCAGGAAAGGTGATCTGTGTGATTCAGGCAGATACCTTTTTGGATCTTATATGAAAGACAAAGGAACAGGATGCCTGGGTGGTTTGGGCTACGAAGGGAAGCTGTCACACTATAAAGCAAGGACTACCGTTTCACGATAACAGACTGTATCTACCCACCTCAGCGTTGCAGAAGAAAGCTTTCGCTTGGTGCCATGATTCCCCTTTGGCAGGTCATCAGGGGGTAAAAAAGACTTTACTGCTCTTACAACGTCATTTCTGGTGGGAAACAGAGAAAACCGATGTTTCCAAATGGATAGGGCAGTGTGAGGACTGTGCACGAGCAAAAAATGAGACCGGAAAAAAGAAAGGCATGTTGATGCCTTTGCCCTCACCAAAAAGGCCTTGGCAGACTATCAGTTTGGATTTTGTTACCGGGTTACCATCTGATCAGGGCAAAACAGCCATCCTGGTGGTTATTGACAGTCTCACCAAGCTGGGACATTTCATTCCCTGTGTTAACCTTCCCACCGCTGGTCAAACGGCACAGTTGCTGTTGACCAACGTGATACGGTTGCACGGAGTACCAGAAGTAGTAATTTCTGAAAGGGGCCCTCAATTTGTAGCCAGGTTTTGGAAAGGATGGTGTCAGGCGTTACATATCCAGTCCTCGCTCTCCACGAGCTTCCACCCTCAGACTGATGGGCAAACCGAAAGGCTGAATCAAAAAGTACCTTCGATGTTATGCTTCGGATGCCCAGGACTCATGGGTATCGCTGTTGTGGATGGCCGAGGTGGCGTATTACAACGCGTGGCACAGTTCAACTGGTGTTTCCCCTTTTTGTGCTACCTATGGTTTCGATGCTTGGATACTTCCTGTTTGTATCCCAGAGGAGGTGGTAAATCAGCCTACAGTTATGGGGATAATGCGGAAGATACACACCATACAAGGGAAGGTTAGAGTTCATCTCTTACAGGCGAAACAGGAGTATAAACGGTGGGAGGATCGGCATCGGACAGTGGGGCCAGTGTATCAGGTGGGTGACAGAGTATGGCTTTCCACCCATAACTTCAGGTTCAAGTTACGTAGCGTCTTTCATCCACGCTATATAGGGCCATATGTCGTTCTGAAGCGAATCAACCCTGTGGCGTATAAACTGAAATTGCCTTGTATTCTTAAGATTCATCCGGTGTTCCATTGCAGTCTTTTGAAACCTGCTCTCTCAGCCAGAAGATGGGCTCCTCCGCCGGTGTTCGGTGATGGGGGTTACGAGTATGAGGTTAAATGCATTAAAGATTCCAAGGTGAGAAGGGGCGCACTGTGGTATTTGGTGTCCTGGAAAGGGTACTCAGCTGTGGATGAGTCCTGGGAGCCTGTCCGTAACGTCCATGCTCCAGCGGCGATCCGCTCTTATCACCGTAGGTTCCCCTTGAGGCCTGGCCCTAGAAGGCGCTAGGTGGGAGGACATACTGTCAGGTTTCACCAAGTTTGCGCCTACGTGGCCGAGAACTACATTTCCCATGAGCCCCCCCTGGTAGAAGGAAGTACTTCAGTCTGCTAAAAGCGCATCCGGATGCGTGTTATTCTTGCTTGTTCCCGTTGTTCTCCTGGCGTGAGGGAGAAGTCCCCCTGCACGCCGTATTCCTTGTTTGGTGCCTTGAGAGCGGAGTTGCATGTGCTTCGAGGATCCGAGGTACGTCTTTTGTCTGGTCCGAGTGTCGGAGCGCGTAGACATCCGCCGCGCTACCGAAGGATTCTTTTCTTAGTAACCCCCGGCACGCGCTGCCTCTCGCTGCGTTACCGGAGGGTTCTTCTATGTTTATATTCGTATTGACTGGAATCGGAGCACAGTAGTAGTCGGCTACGTGTTGCCATGTGTAACATCAATTGAGTTATTGCTTTGGAAGAAGCGTGTGCTGCTATTTTTTGACCTTCACGAATGCTGATGGATATTTGTTTTTGGTTAACGCCAGTGCTGGTATTGGCAGTATACACGGAGCGCTGTGGTGGCCTCAACTACGCGCTACCGTGATACTACCTGGGTGGAGGCGGACTTTAAGAAAGGAAGCGGAGCGTGTTAGTGACCTTAACTACGCGCTACCGCATTCTCTTGATATCAGGATCTGATCAGTTGCACGAGTTCAGGTGCTCTTATGACAGTGGTAATAAGAGAGGAGTGTTGTGGTTTTTGCGTCCTACACACTTCCGTATCTGGATTCTCTGCCAGGGCTCTGGTGGCTCATGTTCATTTACCGAAGAAGGGATTATAATACTGCTTCTGTTTTGGATCCTTTTTGATTGGTTCATCAGACTCCTATCTTTCCTCACCCACACTCCTGTTTCGTGGTATGTGCAGGGGGTGGTGGTCTCACATACATAACTCCTTATGCCTATTGTTGGAAAGAATGCATCATTGAATATTGTTAGCTTTTCACTAGGCAACTCACAGTCACGAGAGGGGTGTGAGAAGAAGTTTACCGACAGGCGGTCTGTTCCCTTAGTCTATGCAGGTATACAGGCTTTCTAGCGAGATCATATGAGAGTAGTCTGTTGTTGCTTATTTTTGTTTATGAACTTATCTTTTGTTGTTTCAGGTATTCCCTTCCCTGCTGACCCCTCCCTTTCCTTCCTTTCCCTTTCCTTTTTTCCCTCACCTAATGTCTCAAATACTCTGTGTTATACAATCAGAGTGTTTGTGACGTTGGGAGATGGACCATCTTATACTACAACTGGATTCCGTGGAGCAGAGCCTGACATCAACATCTCCCAGAGGTGTCGCAAGTGTTCTTCCCAGTGGATGCTGAACACCGCAATGTCATCCGGGTAGGTGGCGCTGAACTCTTCCAGCCCCGCCAGTACCCGGTTGACCAGTCTCTGAAAGGTGGCAGGGGTGTTCTTCATCCCGAAGGGCATCATCTGGAATTGGTAGTGCCCATCGGGGGTGGAGAAGGCGAATCACTCCTTGGCCCCATCTGTGAGGGCAATTTGCCAGTATCCGGAGGTGAGGTCGAAGGTGCTGAGGTAGGTGCCGCTCCCAGGCGGTCAATTAGTTCATCCGCTCGGGGAATGGGGTGTGTGCATCTGTTCTAGTAACAGCATTGAGTCCACGGTAATCCATGCAGAACCTTAGTTCGGGAGTGGTACCGGTGGCGGCTGCTTTCGGGACCAGGACCACAGGGCTGGCCCATAGGCTGTCAGAGGACACCACTACCCCTAGGCCAAACATTTTGGAGACTTCCTCCTTGATGCAGGACCGGACTCTATCTGGGACGCGGTAAGTTTTGTGCTGCATAGGGGGGGCTGTCCCCTGTGTCTACATCGTGGACACACCAATCGGTGACACTGGGGACCAGGGAAAATAGGTCCGCGAACTGCCACAATAACTGGCGACAGTCTTCGTGCTGTTCCGGGGTCAGGGACGGGGAGAGGACCACTCCCTCTATGGAGCCATCCTTTTCCTTGGCACACAGGAGATCGGGTAGAGACTCGGTCTCCTCTTCCACTTCATCATCGGTGGCTAGGAGCATGCTCACCTCAGACCGCGCGAACTGGGGCTTGAGGCGGTTCACATGGAGGACCCTGAGAGGGTTCCTTGGGGACTGTACGTCGACGAGGTAGGTGACCTGGCTTGTGCGCTCCACTACCTTGAAGTGACCGGTCCATTTGTCCTGGAGAGCGCAAGGTTCTACTGGGGCCATCACCCACACCTGCTGACCAGGCTGAAACTCTACCAGAGTGGCATTCTGGTCATACCAGCGTTTCATTTCTTCCTGGCTAGCCTCTAGGTTGGCCTCCGCGAGTTCCCTGAATCTCCGAGTCTGATTCCTTAGGGTCAGGATGTATCGGATTACATCCTGGGGAGGGTTCAGGGGGGCTGTCTCCCAGCCCTCTTTGACCAGGCTTAGGGGTCCTCGGACGGGGTGCCCATAGAGCAGTTTGAAAGGGCTGAACTCCAAGGACTTCTGGGGAACTTCCCGGTAACCGAACAGGAGGCAGGGCAGGAGGATGTCCCACTTGCGTCTGAGGGGCTCTTCGAGGCCCATGATCATTCCCTTGAGAGTCCGATTGAACCTCTTGACCAGACCATTGCCCTGGGGGTGGTATGGGGTAGTGAATTTGTAAGCGACCCCAAACTGCCGCCACAGGGACTTCATGTATTTGGAAATTAAGTTGGTCCCCGTCGCTCACGACCTCCCGGGAGAATCCCACCCAGGAGAATATTCCCATCAGGGCCCGCCTTACCACGGGGGCCGTCACCGTTCGGAGGAGCACGGCCTCGGGGTACCTGGTGGCGTGGTCCACCAGGACTAGGATAAATCTGTGGCCCAGGGCGGTCCGGGGATCCAGAGGTCCCACAATGTTGATCCCCACCCGCTGAAAGGGGGTACTGACCACTGGAAAGGGCTGGAGGAGGGCCTTGCGCCTTCCTCCACTCTTCCCACTTGCCTGACAGGTCTGGCAGGACTTGCAGTGGGTTTCTACGTTGTGGCGCATCCGGAGCCAATAGAAATGGGTGACCAGCTGGTGGTAGGTTTTATCTTGTCCAAAGTGTCAAGCTAGCGGCACGTCATGAGCCAGACCCAGTAGGAAGTCTCTTAAGCTTAGGGGTACCACCAGCACACGGGCTGACCCTAGCTCAGCCGACTTAGGCTCACTATAGAGGAGGCCATTTTCCCAGTAGAGCCAGTGGGACCCGGACTGGTCGATGGCCGCCTGGGCGGCGGCCTGCTGTCGCGCGCCTATGAGGGTGGGGCAGGTGGTCTGTTCCTGGCAGAACTCCTCCCAGGAAGGCCCACCCTCTTGTTGCCACTGGGTCAATCCCAGTAGGTCCCCCAGTTCTGCAATCTGCTCGCCGGTAGGGCCCTGGGCATCCCCTTCAGCGTTGGCCTCCTCTAGGGGGGTTGGGCTAGGGGGGTCTGGTTGCCCGTACTCCCCTTCTTCCCCCCTAAGGCGGGGCCCGGGGCTGCTCTCTCGGCCTCTAACTCCTCGTGAGCACTCATACTGAAACATAAACATAAACATAAACATACTGGCGGCCATGGACCGAGTAGCGGGCTAGTTGTCAGCGCGCTTTAAAGGATTCGAGGGTGGGCGTGGCCTGCGTCCGTGGTCATGGCCTGTGATCTGGGCGAGAATGGCGGCGAAATGAACTTCAACCCGCGGCAGCCCTTACATCGGCTGCGCGGGGAATTCTGATCCGGTGAGGTGGGGGGGAGTGCTCAGGGGACAGTGCAATCAATTCGGTACAAGATTTGTTTTAAAAAGCAGTTTTAAAATTAGCACAAAGTAAATTAACGAGCTCCCGGCTTACTCGCCTCAGGAGTGTGTTGGCCTCTAATGCGGCTAGTTGTCAGCGCGCTTTAAAGGATTCGAGGGTGGGCGTGGCCTGTGATCTGGGCGAGAATGGCGGCGAAATGAACTCCAACCCGCGGCAGCCCTTACATCGGCTGCGCGGGGAATTCTGATCCGGTGAGGTGGGGGGGGAGTGCTCAGGGGAAAGTGCAATCTATTTGGTACAAGATTTGTTTTAAAAAGCAGTTTTAAAATTAGCACAAAGTAAATTAACGAGCTCCCGGCTTACTCGCCTCAGGAGTGTGTTGGTCTCTAATATGGGCTAGTTGTCAGCGGCCTTTAAAGTATTCGAGGGTGAGCGTGGCCTGCGTCCGTGGGCGTGGCCTGTGATCTGGGCGAGAATGGCGGCGAAATGAACTCCAACTCGCGGCAGCCCTTACATCGGCTGCGCTGGGAATTCTGATCCGGTGAGGTGGGGGGGGGAGTGCTCAGGGGACAGTGCAATCAATTCGGTACAAGATTTGTTTTAAAAATCAGTTTTAAAATTAGCACAAAGTAAATTAACGAGCTCCCGGCTTACTCGCCTCAGGAGTGTGTTGGTCTCTAATGCGGGCTAGTTGTCAGCGCGCTTTAAAGGATTTGAGGGTGGGCGTGGCCTGCGTCCGTGGGCATGGCCTGTGATCTGGGCGAGAATGGCGGCAAAATGAACTCCAACCCGCGGCAGCCCTTACATCGGCTGCGCGGGGAATTCTGATCCGGTGAGGTGGGGGGGAGTGCTCAGGGGACAGTGCAATCAATTCGGTACAAGATTTGATTGCACTACTGACATCGATGTTCTAATTTTAATGCCCAGGTATGTCACTTTCCTTTCCGAACCAACATCGTGCAACAAAATTTTATCAGTACATAACATTTGTGTTTTAATAACGTTACGCTTATAACCAGATACCTGGCCAAATTTAGGTGCTAAGCACTCGATCTCTTTGAGTGCAGTGGAAAATCAACCGAAATTACAGCTATGTCATCCGCATAAGCAAAAACAGAGTGTGGAATATCTCATACCAGAAACGGCTTAATCAAAGGACTATTACCCAGCATGTTGATGAACGGATTTATATATAAAGCGAACAGTAGTGGCAAACATGGTCATCCTTACCTAGTTCCTTGTGTTATTCTCACTACGTCTGATACCAAACCCATTGCGGCAATCCTAGCAACCGGTGAAGCATACAGCACCGGCAAAGCGGTCATAAACCCCTTCCCAAAGCCCACCCGATTCATCAGCTTCCACAAGTAATCCCACTCCACGCGGTCAAATGCTTTTTCAGCATCCAATAAAATTGACCCTAATTGTCGTTTCTCAGCATGAGCTATATCAAAGAGGGTCACCACCTTGTTGACATGAGTAACTGTCCCCCGAGCAGGTAAAAACCTGTGTTTATTTTCTGACACTTATAAAGTAAAAACCTTAGATAGACGGTTAGCCAAGATTTTTGAATATATTTTGCCATCACAGTTCAGCAAAGAAATCAGGCGGTACGATCCAGGCAATTCCAGAGCTTTGCCCTTTTTACTAAAACCCACAATAGTGGCTGTAGGATAGTAGGATCTTCTTCCTATGGTTACCCCTACTTTTTGCTGTGATTCACTGGTTTTTCGACTTTAGTCTGGCTGTGGCCCTGCTAATCAGGCCCACAGCCTAGCTGTTCTCTCTCTAAATTGATACCATGTACTTTAGGTACATACCAGATTGTTTACTGGGTCACCCTTGTGAGCCCCTATATAGTGTACCCTAGGTACCCAGGGCATAGGTGCACCCAAGGCCTACCAGGGGCTACAGCATGTATTATGCCACCTCTGGCTGGCCCTCCAAACTGATACCACAGGTCTGCAATTGCAACCTGGGTAAGGTAGTGTAATCACCCCTTACTTAGATATAGTATACCTATATCTATATATATATATATATAGACAAATATGAACCTGTAAGCCAATCCTATGGCAGGCCTCGACAATCCTGGAGACAGAGTGCTTGGTTTTGTGTGAGAGGGTGCTCTAGCCTGAGCTGAGCCCCTCTGCAGCTTTCAGAACCATCTCCTTATAGCTGTTCTATGATATAGCCATACCATATACTCTTAAGTGCATTATGATCCTCGCAGTTAATGCTAACTTTGGTTTGGCCTTATCAAAACATGTTGTGTAAGGTGTCAAACACTTTGGAATACTACCCCCCCCCCCCACCAGTTCTGGCAGCGGGGGGTAGCATTCCATCCTTCTAGAGGGAGAAGACATGTAGTTACTGGTAAACCGGGTTAAAGTTAAACTGAGCCCCAGCATCACAAAATGGATGCTGCTGCCACAGACATGAGTCTGCCCTCCTACTGCTGGATGAAACTCTGGCAGGGGAGGCCTGACAATAGGTTTCCTGTCCAGGGAGGTGCTGGCACCTCCCCAGACAGGCTTTAGTGTATTGGGGCAGGGTGGGTTGCATTCAGTGAATGCTTTTCAGACACTGCCTGGGGCACACAAGGTGCTCCATGCATTTCCCTGTTCAAACCGGTTGCTGGGGCACTCTGCCCCAGCTCTGGTGTGAAACTGGACAAAGGGGAAGGGGTGTAACCACCCTCTCCCCTGGCCCTCCCATAGGTGGGGCCATAGAGTTAGCCCATCCCCTGTCTTTCCTATAAAGATAGAACCCCAGTCCCTAGGACTTTAGATTACCCTGGATGAAACTCTGAAACATATATCCTGGACCTTCGACATTCCATTTCGACTGGAAGATGGAAGACATCTCCCTTGTGGTCAAGGAGTAACCACCCTGTTCAAACAGGCACCAACAGCATCTTTGCCAGTCTGCATTTTTTAGGCTCCTGCCAGACCCTGAAGAATCTGTGACACAGGACATGGACTTCCAGACATCTCTGACCCGACCTTCGTTCCCAGTAAAGCTGAGACCCATGGCGGACACGAGAGACATGGGACCGGAACTCCTGGACATCCTGCATTTTGCTAACTGTACCTACTTCCCGAGGTATCCCGAAGTTGTGCATTGGGGTGCTTGAAGTCCCAGTCCCAAGCACCATTTGCACCGAAACTCAGAGTCCCACACTCCACAAGTGTCCAGTGGGCCCACTTTGTGCATTTCCGCTCGATGCGTCTTTGCGGTTCCTGGCCCGTTAGCTAGTGAGCCTCCAAGAAGACCAATCTTGAATTTTACTTGCTTTTCTGATTGCTTCAGGTTTGTTCCAACTTCCCTGCAAAGGAGAAGTTCCTCAGACCTTGCTGGTCTGCACCAAAGCCCATCTCGACATCCCATGTCCCTTCTGCTTTCAGGTTCTTCAGGTTTTTGATCCACCCTTCGATCCACCCGGACACTTTTCCTCTGGTCCCCTGCAGCACTTCTTTGCAGCTCTCCATTGAGAACAACGACGAAACCCGACACCAAATGGCACCTATGCACCCGGCTTCCGTGGGTGAGGTAACACGAGTACTCCGGTGCTCCCGTGGGTCTTGACTCTCGAAGTGTTCTAATCTAACAGGGTGCCATCGTAGTCCATCCGGAAGTGTCCTTAAATTGTAATTTTGTAACTTGTTTGTTTCCCATGGAAAGCCAATGGTAACCCGCTGCTGTGTTTAGACACTGCACGTGTCTCCCGTGGGCCTCCTACTTCCTAACCTTTGGTTGTTCCTAGAAGCCCCAGCGATTCCCCAGGCCCTAGGCCTGCTTTCTATCCTGGACGTGGTTCTTATACCACTATTTTAGTATACCGTTTGTGAGGCCCCTAGGGCGTAACGTATACTGTGCAACTTATCGTATGCTAATTAAGTTCCTTGTAATGTATTTATACCTCTGACCTCATAAAGAGTGTAGAGCGGTTGTTTTTAGAATAAATACATATATATTTGATATATACCTTGAGCGGTGTGCTTTCATTTGGTACACAAGGGATTATAATTGGTAAAACCACTTGCTTAACTCGCCTCTGGAGTCTTAGCTTGAAGGCTGCTCTCCATAGTTACCACTAGGATAGCTTTCTATAAGGTCGACTTCACAACCATCATCAATAAGGGTCGATTGGACTGGAGCAAGGTGTCTCACTAGAATAGTGAGCTTGCCTCATCTGTGCAGCCCTAAAGGTGGCCAACATTTCATCCTTCATCTGGTTAAAAAATATTTTATAAATCTCACCCGGAAGATTATCAGGTCCAGCGGCTTTCCCTAATGCCAAGCTCTTAACCACCATTTCTAGCTCTTCCATAGTAATTGGGCTGTCCAGTTGTTCCACCTCACTTGGATCTAATTTTGATATAGCCCCCTCCATAAATATGTCATCACCCACATCCACCACTTCCTGATATGTATACAGCTCCATATAGAACTGGTGTAATATTGCCAAAATACCTTGCGGGTCATGACACAATGTCCCTGAATTATCCTTTAACGCCACAATGCAGTGGGAGGCTTCTTTCATATGCAACCGTAGTGCGAGACATCTACCGACTGCTTCCCCATACTCATGACATTGCCTTCTATAAACCAGATATTTCCTCGCATTCTCTATATTCCACATTTAGCCCGACATCTAGCAGCTGCATTCTCCAAATCCAAAATATTCCCCCACTGTACTATCCCCTGAGTCAGTTTCTCCTCTGCCACTCTTAAAGCAGAATATAGTTTCTGCATCTCTAATTTTTTTTTTTATGAAATAGACCAAAACGTAGTACTTCACCCCTAAAACAGGCCTTAAAAGTATCCCATATGATTGATATATGAGCAGATTGTCTACTGTTATCAAAAAATTCCTTGCTCCAGCTCGACAAATGCTCTCTAAAGTCATCATTTAAGCAGAGTTTCCGATTAAAAGAAAAGGCTCTGGTTTTAAAGTTCAGACCGAGTGCCGTGACTTCTAAGACAATTGGGGCGTTGTCCGAAGAAATCCTAGGAAATATTTGAACCAAAGCCCCTATTAAAGAAGTAGTAGATAAAAAAAATAGGCCACCCGTACCAGTATTTTATGGGGGGAGGAATAAAACATGTACTCTGTAGGATATAAATTGCCCCATGCATCAACCAACCCATGATCATTTAACAAGTTATAAAGGGCCTTAAAGACCCGTGGTTTACGAGCTTTATATACTCGTAGACCATCTTGCAACTCCTGAGTTGTTAGATTAATATTTATATCCCCACATACAATCAGTGAAGTTGACTAGGATACCAGCTCTAAGTTTAAATCCTCCAAGATTGCTGCTTCATCTAAATTGGACCCATAGATAGTACAAACTGTATATTTACTAGACCCAAACCTGGACTCAGCTATAGCCCATCGGCCTAACTTATGCGCTAGATAACGACCAGATATGTTTATTTGATTAGGCTAAGATCGCGACTCCATGAATCATTGAAGATTTCTGAGAAGCACAATACACACAAGAGAGCAGGCAAGGTCTCACAGTGGTGTGTAACTACAATGGCAATCGTGAGGTACTAAAGGGGAGCGCATGAGAAGAAGGGTGGCAAGAGTTGGAGACAATGTGTCACCAAAAGGACCAGAATAATTCCCATCAGACCACCCGTGTGGTGGAATTACGTCACATGGGAATCAATGATCATCCCAACCTGAATCTGACCATATAGTCTCGATCCGGGAAGGGTCGTCAAAGAGATATGGTCCTGTTGTGACACCGGAAAGTGTTGTGAATAGACAAAGTGCAGTGCTAAGGAAAGTGTGTAAAATAAAATAAAATTGGCTACCTGGACAACACAAAGCATTGCAAAAAAGAGGGGGGTCCAGGTGTCAAAGATTAAAAACACGCCAAGTAGTAAGACTACTCAAAGGCGCTATGTAGTACGGTCGACATGTTTCAGCTGTACGAGCAGATGGCTCAGCTTTCTTCAGGACCTTTAGACAGGTTAAACAGCTACTGCAACTACATGTAATATGCATAGATGAAAAATAATGTACTCATCCATAGTTACATATATACCAGGAACTAGTATACTTAAAAGTCCACTGGAGGGAAGGAGAAGTGTCTTCTTCCTAACGAGAAAACAGAAGACAGTGTGTCAAACAACACCCAACCTCTCACGCACCTCCATCGTACACACACAAAAACCATGCAAACACACCTGCAGGAATACATTCTATTCTGCATTTAAATAGCATATTAACTTAAATCACTCAGAGGCATTTCCTCTCAGTGATACTCACCCAGCTTTGTGTGGGTGATGGCCTCACCTCAACCCGGCAACCGCTCGGGAGTATGAGGCCCCGCTCTGTAGTATAGAAGAAGACACAGTAAGCACATAACTTTACAATGTCCCACTCAGTGGTGCTATACAAATAACCAAACTGTCGTGTGAAAGTGCACAAGAAGTCACCCACCACTGAACATCCAAAGAATCAAAAAGACGTATACATAGATAACACACACCTTACAATCCCTAGTGACACAAAGGGGACTGATATCTATGTGTAGTGCAAGAAAACTGCTTGAAATGGTGGTATATTAACTGACCGTGGAATGACCTACCCTCCGCGTGCTATATGGAAGATGGGTACATTTATAACATAGTCTCTTGGTGGCTAAATAAGCCAGACCTGACGGAGGGCTACTGCGCTCACTCCATACATTCAAAAGTCGGGTGCCCAGGACCTCCTACAGGTGGAAAAGGTGATGATATATAGGTAGATCAGGGGCCATTCCGGGTGATCCTGAACTTCTTCATACATCGGGGGAGACCTACTGCTAACAGAAATCAAGAAGTAGGGGACTGCCAGGTCCTCCTACACTCGCTCATGCATCAGTAAAGATTCACTCGTTAAAGTCAAATGCGAGCACTCTCTAACTTACCTATCCGTCAGTGCTCTCGTTGCAGACCCGAACGGAAGTGGAGGTGCACGATGGTGACACCCTTCCTCCTTTTAAACCCCTATCGGGTGGATGATAAATTAACCATGAAGGTTGAAAGTAACGGCGATGAGTCGCGTTGTGGAAGCTGCTATTCACTCGCGCATGCGTGGAGGTCAGGGAATCTAAATTCTTAACGCGCATGCGTTCACCCTTAGACTCGCCGGATGGGTGCAATCTTTAAAGAGCGAATACTCTTGTTGAAGTGTGACGGAAGACACATAAAAGTTGTGTACCCTATCGGACACAATGTTCAAAATATCACTTGGTCAATGAGTAGCGTAACCCAGAGCTACTATCAGCCGTGTCTTGAATAGGTGATAAAACAAGAATTGTAACATCAGTGACCATGGCGTGTAAATAACTGTTAAGGAAAGGAAAGAAGAAGTCCAAGATGACGAGAGTTCAATATAGAGAACTGCTAACCCAGGCCCAGAGTGTAGACAATACAAGTCTCCAGACGTATTATATACGGTGGGACATACTCATGGAGTGATGCTGGATGACAATGTCCAGGTGGAGTACACGTATTAAATCAGACATGCCATCATGGGTCAGTGTGCATGTGGCAGCGTGCCCACATGGAAATCGATGTCTACGGGTGTCAGTGAGGGCAAACAACGAGACAACAAACACACAACAGTTAGGTGAGCTATAAGGTGCAAACATGGTTGGCACCATAATCAAAACGACCCGCAACTCGAAAGCTGCACTTAGTACTGAAAAACAAAACAGGTATGTGGAGGGTCGGGGGGAATATTTATTGACCTTCCTGCTCGTTCCCCTATCCCAAGATATACAATACACACAAGAGAGCAGGCAAGGTCTCACAGTGGTGTGTAACTACAATGGCAATCGTGAGGTACTAAAGGGGAGCGCATGAGAAGAAGGGTGGCAAGAGTTAGAGACAATGTGTCACCAAAAGGACCAGAATAATTCCCATCAGACCACCCGTGTGGTGGAATTACGTCACATGGGAATCAATGATCATCCCAACCTGAATCTGACCATATAGTGTCGATCCGGGAAGGGTCGTCAAAGAGATATGGTCCTGTTGTGACATCGGAAAGTGTTGTGAATAGACAAAGTGCAGTGCTAAGGAAAGTGTGTACAATAAAATAAAATTGGCTACCTGGACAACACAAAGCATTGCAAAAAAGAGGGGGGTCCAGGTGTCAAAGATTAAAAACACGCCAAGTAGTAAGACTACTCAAAGGCGCTATGTAGTACGGTCGACATGTTTCAGCTGTACGAGCAGATGGCTCAGCTTTCTTCAGGACCTTTAGACAGGTTAAACAGCTACTGCAACTACATGTAATATGCATAGATGAAAAATAATGTACTCATCCATAGTTACATATATACCAGGAACTAGTATACTTAAAAGTCCACTGGAGGGAAGGAGAAGTGTCTTCTTCCTAACGAGAAAACAGAAGACAGTGTGTCAAACAACACCCAACCTCTCACGCACCTCCATCGTACACACACAAAAACCATGCAAACACACCTGCAGGAATACATTCTATTCTGCATTTAAATAGCATATTAACTTAAATCACTCAGAGGCATTTCCTCTCAGTGATACTCACCCAGCTTTGTGTGGGTGATGGCCTCACCTCAACCCGGCAACCGCTCGGGAGTATGAGGCCCCGCTCTGTAGTATAGAAGAAGACACAGTAAGCACATAACTTTACAATGTCCCACTCAGTGGTGCTATACAAATAACCAAACTGTCGTGTGAAAGTGCACAAGAAGTCACCCACCACTGAACATCCAAAGAATCAAAAAGACGTATACATAGATAACACACACCTTACAATCCCTAGTGACACAAAGGGGACTGATATCTATGTGTAGTGCAAGAAAACTGCTTGAAATGGTGGTATATTAACTGACCGTGGAATGACCTACCCTCCGCGTGCTATATGGAAGATGGGTACATTTATAACATAGTCTCTTGGTGGCTAAATAAGCCAGACCTGACGGAGGGCTACTGCGCTCACTCCATACATTCAAAAGTGGGGTGCCCAGGACCTCCTACAGGTGGAAAAGGTGATGATATATAGGTAGATCAGGGGCCATTCCGGGTGATCCTGAACTTCTTCATACATCGGGGGAGACCTACTGCTAACAGAAATCAAGAAGTAGGGGACTGCCAGGTCCTCCTACACTCGCTCATGCATCAGTAAAACTTCACTCGTTAAAGTCAAATGCGAGCACTCTCTAACTTACCTATCCGTCGGTGCTCTCGTTGCAGACCCGAACGGAAGTGGAGGTGCACGATGGTGACACCCTTCCTCCTTTTAAACCCCTATCGGGTGGATGATAAATTAACCATGAAGGTTGAAAGTAACGGCGATGAGTCGCGTTGTGGAAGCTGCTATTCACTCGCGCATGAGTGGAGGTCAGGGAATCTAAATTCTTAACGCGCATGCGTTCACCCTTAGACTCGCCGGATGGGTGCAATCTTTAAAGAGCGAATACTCTTGTTGAAGTGTGACGGAAGACACATAAAAGTTGTGTACCCTATCGGACACAATGTTCAAAATATCACTTGGTCAATGAGTAGCGTAACCCAGAGCTACTATCAGCCGTGTCTTGAATAGGTGATAAAACAAGAATTGTAACATCAGTGACCATGGCGTGTAAATAACTGTTAAGGAAAGGAAAGAAGAAGTCCAAGATCACGAGAGTTCAATATAGAGAACTGCTAACCCAGGCCCAGAGTGTAGACAATACAAGTCTCCAGACGTATTATATACGGTGGGACATACTCATGGAGTGATGCTGGATGACAATGTCCAGGTGGAGTACACGTATTAAATCAGACATGCCATCATGGGTCAGTGTGCATGTGGCAGCGTGCCCACATGGAAATCGATGTCTACGGGTGTCAGTGAGGGCAAACAACGAGACAACAAACACACAACAGTTAGGTGAGCTATAAGGTGCAAACATGGTTGGCACCATAATCAAAACGACCCGCAACTCGAAAGCTGCACTTAGTACTGAAAAACAAAACAGGTATGTGGAGGGTCGGGGGGAATATTTATTGACCTTCCTGCTCGTTCCCCTATCCCAAGATATACAATACACACAAGAGAGCAGGCAAGGTCTCACAGTGGTGTGTAACTACAATGGCAATCGTGAGGTACTAAAGGGGAGCGCATGAGAAGAAGGGTGGCAAGAGTTGGAGACAATGTGTCACCAAAAGGACCAGAATAATTCCCATCAGACCACCCGTGTGGTGGAATTACGTCACATGGGAATCAATGATCATCCCAACCTGAATCTGACCATATAGTGTCGATCCGGGAAGGGTCGTCAAAGAGATATGGTCCTGTTGTGACACCGGAAAGTGTTTTGAATAGACAAAGTGCAGTGCTAAGGAAAGTGTGTAAAATAAAATAAAATTGGCTACCTGGACAACACAAAGCATTGCAAAAAAGAGGGGGGTCCAGGTGTCAAAGATTAAAAACACGCCAAGTAGTAAGACTACTCAAAGGCGCTATGTAGTACGGTCGACATGTTTCAGCTGTACGAGCAGATGGCTCAGCTTTCTTCAGGACCTTTAGACAGGTTAAACAGCTACTGCAACTACATGTAATATGCATAGATGAAAAATAATGTACTCATCCATAGTTACATATATACCAGGAACTAGTATACTTAAAAGTCCACTGGAGGGAAGGAGAAGTGTCTTCTTCCTAACGAGAAAACAGAAGACAGTGTGTCAAACAACACCCAACCTCTCACGCACCTCCATCGTACACACACAAAAACCATGCAAACACACCTGCAGGAATACATTCTATTCTGCATTTAAATAGCATATTAACTTAAATCACTCAGAGGCATTTCCTCTCAGTGATACTCACCCAGCTTTGTGTGGGTGATGGCCTCACCTCAACCCGGCAACCGCTCGGGAGTATGAGGCCCCGCTCTGTAGTATAGAAGAAGACACAGTAAGCACATAACTTTACAATGTCCCACTCAGTGGTGCTATACAAATAACCAAACTGTCGTGTGAAAGTGCACAAGAAGTCACCCACCACTGAACATCCAAAGAATCAAAAAGACGTATACATAGATAACACACACCTTACAATCCCTAGTGACACAAAGGGGACTGATATCTATGTGTAGTGCAAGAAAACTGCTTGAAATGGTGGTATATTAACTGACCGTGGAATGACCTACCCTCCGCGTGCTATATGGAAGATGGGTACATTTATAACATAGTCTCTTGGTGGCTAAATAAGCCAGACCTGACGGAGGGCTACTGCGCTCACTCCATACATTCAAAAGTGGGGTGCCCAGGACCTCCTACAGGTGGAAAAGGTGATGATATATAGGTAGATCAGGGGCCATTCCGGGTGATCCTGAACTTCTTCATACATCGGGGGAGACCTACTGCTAACAGAAATCAAGAAGTAGGGGACTGCCAGGTCCTCCTACACTCGCTCATGCATCAGTAAAGATTCACTCGTTAAAGTCAAATGCGAGCACTCTCTAACTTACCTATTCGTCGGTGCTCTCGTTGCAGACCCGAACGGAAGTGGAGGTGCACGATGGTGACACCCTTCCTCCTTTTAAACCCCTATCGGGTGGATGATAAATTAACCATGAAGGTTGAAAGTAACGGCGATGAGTCGCATTGTGGAAGCTGCTATTCACTCGCGCATGCGTGGAGGTCAGGGAATCTAAATTCTTAACGCGCATGCGTTCACCCTTAGACTCGCCGGATGGGTGCAATCTTTAAAGAGCGAATACTCTTGTTGAAGTGTGACGGAAGACACATAAAAGTTGTGTACCCTATCGGACACAATGTTCAAAATATCACTTGGTCAATGAGTAGCGTAACCCAGAGCTACTATCAGCCGTGTCTTGAATAGGTGATAAAACAAGAATTGTAACATCAGTGACCATGGCGTGTAAATAACTGTTAAGGAAAGGAAAGAAGAAGTCCAAGATCACGAGAGTTCAATATAGAGAACTGCTAACCCAGGCCCAGAGTGTAGACAATACAAGTCTCCAGACGTATTATATACGGTGGGACATACTCATGGAGTGATGCTGGATGACAATGTCCAGGTGGAGTACACGTATTAAATCAGACATGCCATCATGGGTCAGTGTGCATGTGGCAGCGTGCCCACATGGAAATCGATGTCTACGGGTGTCAGTGAGGGCAAACAACGAGACAACAAACACACAACAGTTAGGTGAGCTATAAGGTGCAAACATGGTTGGCACCATAATCAAAACGACCCGCAACTCGAAAGCTGCACTTAGTACTGAAAAACAAAACAGGTATGTGGAGGGTCGGGGGGAATATTTATTGACCTTCCTGCTCGTTCCCCTATCCCAAGATATACAATACACACAAGAGAGCAGGCAAGGTCTCACAGTGGTGTGTAACTACAATGGCAATCGTGAGGTACTAAAGGGGAGCGCATGAGAAGAAGGGTGGCAAGAGTTGGAGACAATGTGTCACCAAAAGGACCAGAATAATTCCCATCAGACCACCCGTGTGGTGGAATTACGTCACATGGGAATCAATGATCATCCCAACCTGAATCTGACCATATAGTGTCGATCCGGGAAGGGTCGTCAAAGAGATATGGTCCTGTTGTGACACCGGAAAGTGTTGTGAATAGACAAAGTGCAGTGCTAAGGAAAGTGTGTAAAATAAAATAAAATTGGCTACCTGGACAACACAAAGCATTGCAAAAAAGAGGGGGGTCCAGGTGTCAAAGATTAAAAACACGCCAAGTAGTAAGACTACTCAAAGGCGCTATGTAGTACGGTCGACATGTTTCAGCTGTACGAGCAGATGGCTCAGCTTTCTTCAGGACCTTTAGACAGGTTAAACAGCTACTGCAACTACATGTAATATGCATAGATGAAAAATAATGTACTCATCCATAGTTACATATATACCAGGAACTAGTATACTTAAAAGTCCACTGGAGGGAAGGAGAAGTGTCTTCTTCCTAACGAGAAAACAGAAGACAGTGTGTCAAACAACACCCAACCTCTCACGCACCTCCATCGTACACACACAAAAACCATGCAAACACACCTGCAGGAATACATTCTATTCTGCATTTAAATAGCATATTAACTTAAATCACTCAGAGGCATTTCCTCTCAGTGATACTCACCCAGCTTTGTGTGGGTGATGGCCTCACCTCAACCCGGCAACCGCTCGGGAGTATGAGGCCCCGCTCTGTAGTATAGAAGAAGACACAGTAAGCACATAACTTTACAATGTCCCACTCAGTGGTGCTATACAAATAACCAAACTGTCGTGTGAAAGTGCACAAGAAGTCACCCACCACTGAACATCCAAAGAATCAAAAAGACGTATACATAGATAACACACACCTTACAATCCCTAGTGACACAAAGGGGACTGATATCTATGTGTAGTGCAAGAAAACTGCTTGAAATGGTGGTATATTAACTGACCGTGGAATGACCTACCCCTCCGCGTGCTATATGGAAGATGGGTACATTTATAACATAGTCTCTTGGTGGCTAAATAAGCCAGACCTGACGGAGGGCTACTGCGCTCACTCCATACATTCAAAAGTGGGGTGCCCAGGACCTCCTACAGGTGGAAAAGGTGATGATATATAGGTAGATCAGGGGCCATTCCGGGTGATCCTGAACTTCTTCATACATCGGGGGAGACCTACTGCTAACAGAAATCAAGAAGTAGGGGACTGCCAGGTCCTCCTACACTCGCTCATGCATCAGTAAAGATTCACTCGTTAAAGTCAAATGCGAGCACTCTCTAACTTACCTATCCGTCGGTGCTCTCGTTGCAGACCCGAACGGAAGTGGAGGTGCACGATGGTGACACCCTTCCTCCTTTTAAACCCCTATCGGGTGGATGATAAATTAACCATGAAGGTTGAAAGTAACGGCGATGAGTCGCGTTGTGGAAGCTGCTATTCACTCGCGCATGCGTGGAGGTCAGGGAATCTAAATTCTTAACGCGCATGCGTTCACCCTTAGACTCGCCAGATGGGTGCAATCTTTAAAGAGCGAATACTCTTGTTGAAGTGTGACGGAAGACACATAAAAGTTGTGTACCCTATCGGACACAATGTTCAAAATATCACTTGGTCAATGAGTAGCGTAACCCAGAGCTACTATCAGCCGTGTCTTGAATAGGTGATAAAACAAGAATTGTAACATCAGTGACCATGGCGTGTAAATAACTGTTAAGGAAAGGAAAGAAGAAGTCCAAGATCACGAGAGTTCAATATAGAGAACTGCTAACCCAGGCCCAGAGTGTAGACAATACAAGTCTCCAGACGTATTATATACGGTGGGACATACTCATGGAGTGATGCTGGATGACAATGTCCAGGTGGAGTACACGTATTAAATCAGACATGCCATCATGGGTCAGTGTGCATGTGGCAGCGTGCCCACATGGAAATCGATGTCTACGGGTGTCAGTGAGGGCAAACAACGAGACAACAAACACACAACAGTTAGGTGAGCTATAAGGTGCAAACATGGTTGGCACCATAATCAAAACGACCCGCAACTCGAAAGCTGCACTTAGTACTGAAAAACAAAACAGGTATGTGGAGGGTCGGGGGGAATATTTATTGACCTTCCTGCTCGTTCCCCTATCCCAAGATATACAATACACACAAGAGAGCAGGCAAGGTCTCACAGTGGTGTGTAACTACAATGGCAATCGTGAGGTACTAAAGGGGAGCGCATGAGAAGAAGGGTGGCAAGAGTTGGAGACAATGTGTCACCAAAAGGACCAGAATAATTCCCATCAGACCACCCGTGTGGTGGAATTACGTCACATGGGAATCAATGATCATCCCAACCTGAATCTGACCATATAGTGTCGATCCGGGAAGGGTCGTCAAAGAGATATGGTCCTGTTGTGACACCGGAAAGTGTTGTGAATAGACAAAGTGCAGTGCTAAGGAAAGTGTGTAAAATAAAATAAAATTGGCTACCTGGACAACACAAAGCATTGCAAAAAAGAGGGGGGTCCAGGTGTCAAAGATTAAAAACACGCCAAGTAGTAAGACTACTCAAAGGCGCTATGTAGTACGGTCGACATGTTTCAGCTGTACGAGCAGATGGCTCAGCTTTCTTCAGGACCTTTAGACAGGTTAAACAGCTACTGCAACTACATGTAATATGCATAGATGAAAAATAATGTACTCATCCATAGTTACATATATACCAGGAACTAGTATACTTAAAAGTCCACTGGAGGGAAGGAGAAGTGTCTTCTTCCTAACGAGAAAACAGAAGACAGTGTGTCAAACAACACCCAACCTCTCACGCACCTCCATCGTACACACACAAAAACCATGCAAACACACCTGCAGGAATACATTCTATTCTGCATTTAAATAGCATATTAACTTAAATCACTCAGAGGCATTTCCTCTCAGTGATACTCACCCAGCTTTGTGTGGGTGATGGCCTCACCCCAACCCGGCAACCGCTCGGGAGTATGAGGCCCCGCTCTGTAGTATAGAAGAAGACACAGTAAGCACATAACTTTACAATGTCCCACTCAGTGGTGCTATACAAATAACCAAACTGTCGTGTGAAAGTGCACAAGAAGTCACCCACCACTGAACATCCAAAGAATCAAAAAGACGTATACATAGATAACACACACCTTACAATCCCTAGTGACACAAAGGGGACTGATATCTATGTGTAGTGCAAGAAAACTGCTTGAAATGGTGGTATATTAACTGACCGTGGAATGACCTACCCTCCGCGTGCTATATGGAAGATGGGTACATTTATAACATAGTCTCTTGGTGGCTAAATAAGCCAGACCTGACGGAGGGCTACTGCGCTCACTCCATACATTCAAAAGTGGGGTGCCCAGGACCTCCTACAGGTGGAAAAGGTGATGATATATAGGTAGATCAGGGGCCATTCCGGGTGATCCTGAACTTCTTCATACATCGGGGGAGACCTACTGCTAACAGAAATCAAGAAGTAGGGGACTGCCAGGTCCTCCTACACTCGCTCATGCATCAGTAAAGATTCACTCGTTAAAGTCAAATGCGAGCACTCTCTAACTTACCTATCCGTCGGTGCTCTCGTTGCAGACCCGAACGGAAGTGGAGGTGCACGATGGTGACACCCTTCCTCCTTTTAAACCCCTATCGGGTGGATGATAAATTAACCATGAAGGTTGAAAGTAACGGCGATGAGTCGCGTTGTGGAAGCTGCTATTCACTCGCGCATGCGTGGAGGTCAGGGAATCTAAATTCTTAACGCGCATGCGTTCACCCTTAGACTCGCCGGATGGGTGCAATCTTTAAAGAGCGAATACTCTTGTTGAAGTGTGACGGAAGACACATAAAAGTTGTGTACCCTATCGGACACAATGTTCAAAATATCACTTGGTCAATGAGTAGCGTAACCCAGAGCTACTATCAGCCGTGTCTTGAATAGGTGATAAAACAAGAATTGTAACATCAGTGACCATGGCGTGTAAATAACTGTTAAGGAAAGGAAAGAAGAAGTCCAAGATCACGAGAGTTCAATATAGAGAACTGCTAACCCAGGCCCAGAGTGTAGACAATACAAGTCTCCAGACGTATTATATACGGTGGGACATACTCATGGAGTGATGCTGGATGACAATGTCCAGGTGGAGTACACGTATTAAATCAGACATGCCATCATGGGTCAGTGTGCATGTGGCAGCGTGCCCACATGGAAATCGATGTCTACGGGTGTCAGTGAGGGCAAACAACGAGACAACAAACACACAACAGTTAGGTGAGCTATAAGGTGCAAACATGGTTGGCACCATAATCAAAACGACCCGCAACTCGAAAGCTGCACTTAGTACTGAAAAACAAAACAGGTATGTGGAGGGTCGGGGGGAATATTTATTGACCTTCCTGCTCGTTCCCCTATCCCAAGATATACAATACACACAAGAGAGCAGGCAAGGTCTCACAGTGGTGTGTAACTACAATGGCAATCGTGAGGTACTAAAGGGGAGCGCATGAGAAGAAGGGTGGCAAGAGTTGGAGACAATGTGTCACCAAAAGGACCAGAATAATTCCCATCAGACCACCCGTGTGGTGGAATTACGTCACATGGGAATCAATGATCATCCCAACCTGAATCTGACCATATAGTGTCGATCCGGGAAGGGTCGTCAAAGAGATATGGTCCTGTTGTGACACCGGAAAGTGTTGTGAATAGACAAAGTGCAGTGCTAAGGAAAGTGTGTAAAATAAAATAAAATTGGCTACCTGGACAACACAAAGCATTGCAAAAAAGAGGGGGGTCCAGGTGTCAAAGATTAAAAACACGCCAAGTAGTAAGACTACTCAAAGGCGCTATGTAGTACGGTCGACATGTTTCAGCTGTACGAGCAGATGGCTCAGCTTTCTTCAGGACCTTTAGACAGGTTAAACAGCTACTGCAACTACATGTAATATGCATAGATGAAAAATAATGTACTCATCCATAGTTACATATATACCAGGAACTAGTATACTTAAAAGTCCACTGGAGGGAAGGAGAAGTGTCTTCTTCCTAACGAGAAAACAGAAGACAGTGTGTCAAACAACACCCAACCTCTCACGCACCTCCATCGTACACACACAAAAACCATGCAAACACACCTGCAGGAATACATTCTATTCTGCATTTAAATAGCATATTAACTTAAATCACTCAGAGGCATTTCCTCTCAGTGATACTCACCCAGCTTTGTGTGGGTGATGGCCTCACCTCAACCCGGCAACCGCTCGGGAGTATGAGGCCCCGCTCTGTAGTATAGAAGAAGACACAGTAAGCACATAACTTTACAATGTCCCACTCAGTGGTGCTATACAAATAACCAAACTGTCGTGTGAAAGTGCACAAGAAGTCACCCACCACTGAACATCCAAAGAATCAAAAAGACGTATACATAGATAACACACACCTTACAATCCCTAGTGACACAAAGGGGACTGATATCTATGTGTAGTGCAAGAAAACTGCTTGAAATGGTGGTATATTAACTGACCGTGGAATGACCTACCCTCCGCGTGCTATATGGAAGATGGGTACATTTATAACATAGTCTCTTGGTGGCTAAATAAGCCAGACCTGACGGAGGGCTACTGCGCTCACTCCATACATTCAAAAGTGGGGTGCCCAGGACCTCCTACAGGTGGAAAAGGTGATGATATATAGGTAGATCAGGGGCCATTCCGGGTGATCCTGAACTTCTTCATACATCGGGGGAGACCTACTGCTAACAGAAATCAAGAAGTAGGGGACTGCCAGGTCCTCCTACACTCGCTCATGCATCAGTAAAGATTCACTCGTTAAAGTCAAATGCGAGCACTCTCTAACTTACCTATCCGTCGGTGCTCTCGTTGCAGACCCGAACGGAAGTGGAGGTGCACGATGGTGACACCCTTCCTCCTTTTAAACCCCTATCGGGTGGATGATAAATTAACCATGAAGGTTGAAAGTAACGGCGATGAGTCGCGTTGTGGAAGCTGCTATTCACTCGCGCATGCGTGGAGGTCAGGGAATCTAAATTCTTAACGCGCATGCGTTCACCCTTAGACTCGCCGGATGGGTGCAATCTTTAAAGAGCGAATACTCTTGTTGAAGTGTGACGGAAGACACATAAAAGTTGTGTACCCTATCGGACACAATGTTCAAAATATCACTTGGTCAATGAGTAGCGTAACCCAGAGCTACTATCAGCCGTGTCTTGAATAGGTGATAAAACAAGAATTGTAACATCAGTGACCATGGCGTGTAAATAACTGTTAAGGAAAGGAAAGAAGAAGTCCAAGATCACGAGAGTTCAATATAGAGAACTGCTAACCCAGGCCCAGAGTGTAGACAATACAAGTCTCCAGACGTATTATATACGGTGGGACATACTCATGGAGTGATGCTGGATGACAATGTCCAGGTGGAGTACACGTATTAAATCAGACATGCCATCATGGGTCAGTGTGCATGTGGCAGCGTGCCCACATGGAAATCGATGTCTACGGGTGTCAGTGAGGGCAAACAACGAGACAACAAACACACAACAGTTAGGTGAGCTATAAGGTGCAAACATGGTTGGCACCATAATCAAAACGACCCGCAACTCGAAAGCTGCACTTAGTACTGAAAAACAAAACAGGTATGTGGAGGGTCGGGGGGAATATTTATTGACCTTCCTGCTCGTTCCCCTATCCCAAGATATACAATACACACAAGAGAGCAGGCAAGGTCTCACAGTGGTGTGTAACTACAATGGCAATCGTGAGGTACTAAAGGGGAGCGCATGAGAAGAAGGGTGGCAAGAGTTGGAGACAATGTGTCACCAAAAGGACCAGAATAATTCCCATCAGACCACCCGTGTGGTGGAATTACGTCACATGGGAATCAATGATCATCCCAACCTGAATCTGACCATATAGTGTCGATCCGGGAAGGGTCGTCAAAGAGATATGGTCCTGTTGTGACACCGGAAAGTGTTGTGAATAGACAAAGTGCAGTGCTAAGGAAAGTGTGTAAAATAAAATAAAATTGGCTACCTGGACAACACAAAGCATTGCAAAAAAGAGGGGGGTCCAGGTGTCAAAGATTAAAAACACGCCAAGTAGTAAGACTACTCAAAGGCGCTATGTAGTACGGTCGACATGTTTCAGCTGTACGAGCAGATGGCTCAGCTTTCTTCAGGACCTTTAGACAGGTTAAACAGCTACTGCAACTACATGTAATATGCATAGATGAAAAATAATGTACTCATCCATAGTTACATATATACCAGGAACTAGTATACTTAAAAGTCCACTGGAGGGAAGGAGAAGTGTCTTCTTCCTAACGAGAAAACAGAAGACAGTGTGTCAAACGACACCCAACCTCTCACGCACCTCCATCGTACACACACAAAAACCATGCAAACACACCTGCAGGAATACATTCTATTCTGCATTTAAATAGCATATTAACTTAAATCACTCAGAGGCATTTCCTCTCAGTGATACTCACCCAGCTTTGTGTGGGTGATGGCCTCACCTCAACCCGGCAACCGCTCGGGAGTATGAGGCCCCGCTCTGTAGTATAGAAGAAGACACAGTAAGCACATAACTTTACAATGTCCCACTCAGTGGTGCTATACAAATAACCAAACTGTCGTGTGAAAGTGCTCAAGCATCACTCCATGAGTATGTCCCACCGTATATAATACGTCTGGAGACTTGTATTGTCTACACTCTGGGCCTGGGTTAGCAGTTCTCTATATTGAACTCTCGTGATCTTGGACTTCTTCTTTCCTTTCCTTAACAGTTATTTACACGCCATGGTCACTGATGTTACAATTCTTGTTTTATCACCTATTCAAGACACGGCTGATAGTAGCTCTGGGTTACGCTACTCATTGACCAAGTGATATTTTGAACATTGTGTCCGATAGGGTACACAACTTTTATGTGTCTTCCGTCACACTTCAACAAGAGTATTCGCTCTTTAAAGATTGCACCCATCCGGCGAGTCTAAGGGTGAACGCATGCGCGTTAAGAATTTAGATTCCCTGACCTCCACGCATGCGCGAGTGAATAGCAGCTTCCACAACGCGACTCATCGCCGTTACTTTCAACCTTCATGGTTAATTTATCATCCACCCGATAGGGGTTTAAAAGGAGGAAGGGTGTCACCATCGTGCACCTCCACTTCCGTTCGGGTCTGCAACGAGAGCACCGACGGATAGGTAAGTTAGAGAGTGCTCGCATTTGACTTTAACGAGTGAATCTTTACTGATGCATGAGCGAGTGTAGGAGGACCTGGCAGTCCCCTACTTCTTGATTTCTGTTAGCAGTAGGTCTCCCCCGATGTATGAAGAAGTTCAGGATCACCCGGAATGGCCCCTGATCTACCTATATATCATCACCTTTTCCACCTGTAGGAGGTCCTGGGCACCCCACTTTTGAATGTATGGAGTGAGCGCAGTAGCCCTCCGTCAGGTCTGGCTTATTTAGCCACCAAGAGACTATGTTATAAATGTACCCATCTTCCATATAGCACGCGGAGGGTAGGTCATTCCACGGTCAGTTAATATACCACCATTTCAAGCAGTTTTCTTGCACTACACATAGATATCAGTCCCCTTTGTGTCACTAGGGATTGTAAGGTGTGTGTTATCTATGTATACGTCTTTTTGATTCTTTGGATGTTCAGTGGTGGGTGACTTCTTGTGCACTTTCACACGACAGTTTGGTTATTTGTATAGCACCACTGAGTGGGACATTGTAAAGTTATGTGCTTACTGTGTCTTCTTCTATACTACAGAGCGGGGCCTCATACTCCCGAGCGGTTGCCGGGTTGAGGTGAGGCCATCACCCACACAAAGCTGGGTGAGTATCACTGAGAGGAAATGCCTCTGAGTGATTTAAGTTAATATGCTATTTAAATGCAGAATAGAATGTATTCCTGCAGGTGTGTTTGCATGGTTTTTGTGTGTGTACGATGGAGGTGCGTGAGAGGTTGGGTGTTGTTTGACACACTGTCTTCTGTTTTCTCGTTAGGAAGAAGACACTTCCCCTTCCCTCCAGTGGACTTTTAAGTATACTAGTTCCTGGTATATATGTAACTATGGATGAGTACATTATTTTTCATCTATGCATATTACATGTAGTTGCAGTAGCTGTTTAACCTGTCTAAAGGTCCTGAAGAAAGCTGAGCTTTCTGCTCGTACAGCTGAAACATGTTGACCGTACTACATAGCGCCTTTGAGTAGTCTTACTACTTGGCGTGTTTTTAATCTTTGACACCTGGACCCCCCTCTTTTTTGCAATGCTTTGTGTTGTCCAGGTAGCCAATTTTATTTTATTTTACACACTTTCCTTAGCACTGCACTTTGTCTATTCACAACACTTTCCGGTGTCACAACAGGACCATATCTCTTTGACGACCCTTCCCGGATCGACACTATATGGTCAGATTCAGGTTGGGATGATCATTGATTCCCATGTGACGTAATTCCACCACACGGGTGGTCTGATGGGAATTATTCTGGTCCTTTTGGTGACACATTGTCTCCAACTCTTGCCACCCTTCTTCTCATGCGCTCCCCTTTAGTACCTCACGATTGCCATTGTAGTTACACACCACTGTGAGACCTTGCCTGCTCTCTTGTGTGTATTGTATATCTTGGGATAGGGGAACGAGCAGGAAGGTCAATAAATATTCCCCCCGACCCTCCACATACCTGTTTTGTTTTTCAGTACTAAGTGCAGCTTTCGAGTTGCGGGTCGTTTTGATTATGGTGCCAACCATGTTTGCACCTTATAGCTCACCTAACTGTTGTGTGTTTGTTGTCTCGTTGTTTGCCCTCACTGACACCCGTAGACATCGATTTCCATGTGGGCACGCTGCCACATGCACACTGACCCATGATGGCATGTCTGATTTAATACGTGTACTCCACCTGGACATTGTCATCCAGCATCACTCCATGAGTATGTCCCACCGTATATAATACGTCTGGAGACTTGTATTGTCTACACTCTGGGCCTGGGTTAGCAGTTCTCTATATTGAACTCTCGTGATCTTGGACTTCTTCTTTCCTTTCCTTAACAGTTATTTACACGCCATGGTCACTGATGTTACAATTCTTGTTTTATCACCTATTCAAGACACGGCTGATAGTAGCTCTGGGTTACGCTACTCATTGACCAAGTGATATTTTGAACATTGTGTCCGATAGGGTACACAACTTTTATGTGTCTTCCGTCACACTTCAACAAGAGTATTCGCTCTTTAAAGATTGCACCCATCCGGCGAGTCTAAGGGTGAACGCATGCGCGTTAAGAATTTAGATTCCCTGACCTCCACGCATGCGCGAGTGAATAGCAGCTTCCACAACGCGACTCATCGCCGTTACTTTCAACCTTCATGGTTAATTTATCATCCACCCGATAGGGGTTTAAAAGGAGGAAGGGTGTCACCATCGTGCACCTCCACTTCCGTTCGGGTCTGCAACGAGAGCACCGACGGATAGGTAAGTTAGAGAGTGCTCGCATTTGACTTTAACGAGTGAATCTTTACTGATGCATGAGCGAGTGTAGGAGGACCTGGCAGTCCCCTACTTGTTGATTTCTGTTAGCAGTAGGTCTCCCCCGATGTATGAAGAAGTTCAGGATCACCCGGAATGGCCCCTGATCTACCTATATATCATCACCTTTTCCACCTGTAGGAGGTCCTGGGCACCCCACTTTTGAATGTATGGAGTGAGCGCAGTAGCCCTCCGTCAGGTCTGGCTTATTTAGCCACCAAGAGACTATGTTATAAATGTACCCATCTTCCATATAGCACGCGGAGGGTAGGTCATTCCACGGTCAGTTAATATACCACCATTTCAAGCAGTTTTCTTGCACTACACATAGATATCAGTCCCCTTTGTGTCACTAGGGATTGTAAGGTGTGTGTTATCTATGTATACGTCTTTTTGATTCTTTGGATGTTCAGTGGTGGGTGACTTCTTGTGCACTTTCACACGACAGTTTGGTTATTTGTATAGCACCACTGAGTGGGACATTGTAAAGTTATGTGCTTACTGTGTCTTCTTCTATACTACAGAGCGGGGCCTCATACTCCCGAGCGGTTGCCGGGTTGAGGTGAGGCCATCACCCACACAAAGCTGGGTGAGTATCACTGAGAGGAAATGCCTCTGAGTGATTTAAGTTAATATGCTATTTAAATGCAGAATAGAATGTATTCCTGCAGGTGTGTTTGCATGGTTTTTGTGTGTGTACGATGGAAGTGCGTGAGAGGTTGGGTGTTGTTTGACACACTGTCTTCTGTTTTCTCGTTAGGAAGAAGACACTTCTCCTTCCCTCCAGTGGACTTTTAAGTATACTAGTTCCTGGTATATATGTAACTATGGATGAGTACATTATTTTTCATCTATGCATATTACATGTAGTTGCAGTAGCTGTTTAACCTGTCTAAAGGTCCTGAAGAAAGCTGAGCCATCTGCTCGTACAGCTGAAACATGTCGACCGTACTACATAGCGCCTTTGAGTAGTCTTACTACTTGGCGTGTTTTTAATCTTTGACACCTGGACCCCCCTCTTTTTTGCAATGCTTTGTGTTGTCCAGGTAGCCAATTTTATTTTATTTTACACACTTTCCTTAGCACTGCACTTTGTCTATTCACAACACTTTCCGGTGTCACAACAGGACCATATCTCTTTGACGACCCTTCCCGGATCGACACTATATGGTCAGATTCAGGTTGGGATGATCATTGATTCCCATGTGACGTAATTCCACCACACGGGTGGTCTGATGGGAATTATTCTGGTCCTTTTGGTGACACATTGTCTCCAACTCTTGCCACCCTTCTTCTCATGCGCTCCCCTTTAGTACCTCACGATTGCCATTGTAGTTACACACCACTGTGAGACCTTGCCTGCTCTCTTGTGTGTATTGTATATCTTGGGATAGGGGAACGAGCAGGAAGGTCAATAAATATTCCCCCCGACCCTCCACATACCTGTTTTGTTTTTCAGTACTAAGTGCAGCTTTCGAGTTGCGGGTCGTTTTGATTATGGTGCCAACCATGTTTGCACCTTATAGCTCACCTAACTGTTGTGTGTTTGTTGTCTCGTTGTTTGCCCTCACTGACACCCGTAGACATCGATTTCCATGTGGGCACGCTGCCACATGCACACTGACAACTCTAGGAAACAGGTAGCTTTTTTAGACAGGGGCCAGGGGCCAGCCTCAAAAAACCAGGTTCAAGCCAGCATGGGAAATGCGAACCAGAAACAGGGTCTACAAGTCATAGAGAAGCCAGACGTGATTGTGAATTTATCTGACAGAGTCCTCACAAAACACGAGGAGTCCGTACTCAACTTGGGATTAAAATTTGTCCCCAGCCAGAGGACGGATTTCACGAAATTAAAGATTGAGACCCTTGAATTTTGTAGGAAGTTGAGACTCCGAGCCTTCTTCTTTCACCAACCCACACCAGTTGATAAAGAAACAACTGGCCTGAGGAACAAATCGAGTTTTGTTCCACATCAGAATATCCCCAAACAGGTTCTGGCGTTCGAACAGGTACTATTAGCATCCATTAATCAAATGGAGAGAGCCAAAAAATATGTACCACAGAACATCAGCCCGCACCAACGTACAGCTATTCAGAGCCTCAAAGAAGATTCTTCTTTAATCATTAAACAGGCTGATAAGGGGGGAGCAGTCGTCCTGTGGCCAAGGGACCAATACATTGGTGAAGGGATGAAACATGTCAATAACACCACATGGTACCGTAAATTACAAGAAGACCCAACGAAATTTATACAAGGTCTCATTTCACAGACACTGACTGAGGGCCATGAACAAGGCTTTCTAGGACCCAAAGAATTTGATTTCTTGACAAAAAAGTTCCCACGCATTCCGATCTTATATCTTCTCCCGAAGATTCATAAGAGTCTAGCTGACCCTCCGGGGAGGCCCATAGTATCTGGCGTCGACTCCTGTCTAGAACCTATTTCAAAATACGTTGATTTTTTCTTGAAGCCTTTCATTAAGGACGTCAAGTCATATCTGCGAGACACTACCGATTTTCTGAGTAAGGTAGAAGGCACTCCCTTTGATCCTTGCACTCAAGTAATGGTAACAATGGACGTTACGTCCTTATATACACAGATCCCTCAAGAAGAGGTTCTTGAAGTTATCGAGCTGTACCTTGAGAAGCGAGAGCGTCCCCATCGGGTGCCCACAAAATTTATCTTGAAATTGGCAGAAATTGCCCTTAAAAAGAATTATTTTGTATTTAATGACCAATTCTTCATGCAAGTGAAGGGCACTGCCATGGGGTGTCCTTATGCCCCAGAAATGGCAGTGCTCTACATGGCACAATACGAGATGAAGTTTGTCGATAACAATAATCCATTCAGTGACAACATCATCCATTGGTGGCGCTACATTGACGACGTCTGGCTCCTGTGGCAGGGGAGCCAGACCGAGCTCAGTAGTTTCCACGAATGGATCAACTCGAGGCACAGCGACATAAAATTTTCCATGGAAGCCAACAAAACTAAAATGACCTTCCTGGACATTGAAGTCACATGCTCGGATGGGCTCCTGAAGGCTTCCCTCTATAGGAAGACGACGGACAAAAATACCATTCTGCATCACAGCAGCCACCACCCGAGAAATCTAAAGGCCAATCTCCCTTATGGGCAATTACTGCGGATTCGCAGGAATTGCACGGAGATCAGTGACTTCGATCACCATGCTGAAATCTTTTGTGGGGAAATGACACACAGAGGATACCCTAAGAAGCTACTTAGGCATTCGTACAAACGAGCTCGTTGTACACCGAGAGAATGCCTCCTGCAAATAAAAGAAAAGAAAGAATTGGACCGGTTGGTATGCGTGACCACATTTGGTCCAGACACGCATAAAATGAGACAGACAATTCTCAAAAACTGGCACCTCCTTGATGGCTTAGAATGCCCCTTCCCCCGGCCCATTTTTGCCTATAAAAAAAACAAAAGCATTGGACAACAAATTGTCAGAGCAGATGTGTCATTGCCGAAATCCAAACAAGATATTTTATCCTGTTGGAATTTGAAACCAATTGACGGCCACCATAGATGTGGCAACTGTGTGGCATGCTCTAGTACGATTGAGGGCAATGAGTTCGAACACCGTGGGATCAAATGGAAGCATTCAGGTTTCTCTAATTGTAAAACCAAAAACGTTATATACGTCATCCAGTGTCCTTGCCCCAAGATTTACATCGGGAAAACAAACCAGCAAGTCAATTTTCGCATCAGTCAGCACAGGTCCAGGATTAGAAAGAAAGTGCTTACGGCACCCATGGTTGAACATTTTATTGATAATTCTCATTCAGAATTGAATTTCAAGTGGTCAGTACTATGGACACTTGGTACAACACAGCGCCCGGCAGACATCGACAAGATGTTGCTCCAGAAGGAAGCATACCTGATTCTTAAGTTCAATAGCACCCTTACAGGGCTTAACAGTATGTCTGAACTATCAAGAATTTAGCTGGTTTTTCCCACAATGACCTAGCTTTGATTAGCTCTTTTTGCCCCCCTCTGCCTTGCACTTGTCTCCTTTGTATTCATAAGGTGGACTCCTATGCAGCCGTCATGAGCCCCACATAATGGCCCCCCTTTGCCTTCCGTGTTCCAACTTTCATCCCAGACATGAGTGTAAATACCAATCCATTCCCACTCGGTGCGCCTTTGAATTTTTCAAAATTGGGACTACATATCCCATAATGCAATGGGACGCTGGTCATCCCTTTTTCTAGCAGTCCAAAATGGCCCCACGTAACGTTAGGCATTCTTCGAGAAGCCTTCCATTGGAATAGTGACTTTCCGAGGACAGGTAAGAAACGCGCTCCCTTTGGGAGCCTTGATTCACGTAGCAACCCGCTTCGCTCGGGAGCTTTGATTCATGTACAATCTGACAGCTTGCAGACGCGCATTTCAACCGCGCTTTTGTTCCCTTTTCTCAGCGCGCCACAGAAACGGAGACAAATCAAAACACTCCTGTTTCTGACTCCTGGGCCACCATGATCCGTGCAGCTGACCCAGGTAGGCTTCTTTCCACCAGCCCATAACTTAGTTGTTAAATATTGGCCAAGTGCAACCAGTTTGACGCCCGCTTTCACTTTGTTCATGTAGGAGCTTCATGCTGATTTCAACCTAGAGGGACACCGCTTTATTGCACACAAAACGCAAGGTATGGGGCCCCCTCTTCCTAAATAACGCATATCAAGTCCTTTAAAGGTTGACATTAGATCATAAGCCTTTTGCTTTTAATTGACAGGACTCAAAGACTTTTATCCTCGATCTCCTCCCTCTAAGGGGCGCCAGACGGTGCACATAGAGGTAGGCTCAAATCCTGATTCTCCCATTTTTTTTGATGCATATTCAATTATATGAAACAACATTTTGTGCTTTATTCATTTTAGAACTAAACCTTTGTGTCATCGCCCCCTGTCCATTGAACAGTGCTTGGGAGCCTGATAACCACAGGTACCCTTCTCATTCAAAACTCTATGAGTTCAATCGCTTCACATTTAGTCTTGGCTTTCAAAACTGTTCTCTATTTCTTTCACACAGACTATTCACAAAGCCCTGATGAGGGTTCGAATACGTTCTGCTCGAACCTGAAACGCGTCGGCATTACGCAAGAGTACAGTAATACATTAAATGTATCTATGCTAATGGACATTGTGCATGCTCTTGCCCCCTTTTTCACTTCGCTTTGGTGGTTTCAAAACAGGCATTCATATTTAACCATGAATTACTAAATGTGTTAATATTCCCTTTGTGTTCTTATGTATCTCATCAATTGCCATTGTGTATAATTATTGTTTGTATTTGTATAACCATTGTGTTGATTGTGTGGGTTCTTCCCCTTTTTCTGCTTTTGAAAAAACATTTTGCCAAAAATTTCAAAAAATAGTAGTAATTGGTATAAATAAATGTACCTTCACATGTGCAATTCAGTTACACGTGCCTTCTTCGAATAATTGTGTACTATTTTGAGGTGTGGGCATCTTCTTTTTTCCTCCACTGACCCATGATGGCATGTCTGATTTAATACGTGTACTCCACCTGGACATTGTCATCCAGCATCACTCCATGAGTATGTCCCACCGTATATAATACGTCTGGAGACTTGTATTGTCTACACTCTGGGCCTGGGTTAGCAGTTCTCTATATTGAACTCTCGTGATCTTGGACTTCTTCTTTCCTTTCCTTAACAGTTATTTACACGCCATGGTCACTGATGTTACAATTCTTGTTTTATCACCTATTCAAGACACGGCTGATAGTAGCTCTGGGTTACGCTACTCATTGACCAAGTGATATTTTGAACATTGTGTCCGATAGGGTACACAACTTTTATGTGTCTTCCGTCACACTTCAACAAGAGTATTCGCTCTTTAAAGATTGCACCCATCCGGCGAGTCTAAGGGTGAACGCATGCGCGTTAAGAATTTAGATTCCCTGACCTCCACGCATGCGCGAGTGAATAGCAGCTTCCACAACGCGACTCATCGCCGTTACTTTCAACCTTCATGGTTAATTTATCATCCACCCGATAGGGGTTTAAAAGGAGGAAGGGTGTCACCATCGTGCACCTCCACTTCCGTTCGGGTCTGCAACGAGAGCACCGACGGATAGGTAAGTTAGAGAGTGCTCGCATTTGACTTTAACGAGTGAATCTTTACTGATGCATGAGCGAGTGTAGGAGGACCTGGCAGTCCCCTACTTCTTGATTTCTGTTAGCAGTAGGTCTCCCCCGATGTATGAAGAAGTTCAGGATCACCCGGAATGGCCCCTGATCTACCTATATATCATCACCTTTTCCACCTGTAGGAGGTCCTGGGCACCCCACTTTTGAATGTATGGAGTGAGCGCAGTAGCCCTCCGTCAGGTCTGGCTTATTTAGCCACCAAGAGACTATGTTATAAATGTACCCATCTTCCATATAGCACGCGGAGGGTAGGTCATTCCACGGTCAGTTAATATACCACCATTTCAAGCAGTTTTCTTGCACTACACATAGATATCAGTCCCCTTTGTGTTACTAGGGATTGTAAGGTGTGTGTTATCTATGTATACGTCTTTTTGATTCTTTGGATGTTCAGTGGTGGGTGACTTCTTGTGCACTTTCACACGACAGTTTGGTTATTTGTATAGCACCACTGAGTGGGACATTGTAAAGTTATGTGCTTACTGTGTCTTCTTCTATACTACAGAGCGGGGCCTCATACTCCCGAGCGGTTGCCGGGTTGAGGTGAGGCCATCACCCACACAAAGCTGGGTGAGTATCACTGAGAGGAAATGCCTCTGAGTGATTTAAGTTAATATGCTATTTAAATGCAGAATAGAATGTATTCCTGCAGGTGTGTTTGCATGGTTTTTGTGTGTGTACGATGGAGGTGCGTGAGAGGTTGGGTGTTGTTTGACACACTGTCTTCTGTTTTCTCGTTAGGAAGAAGACACTTCTCCTTCCCTCCAGTGGACTTTTAAGTATACTAGTTCCTGGTATATATGTAACTATGGATGAGTACATTATTTTTCATCTATGCATATTACATGTAGTTGCAGTAGCTGTTTAACCTGTCTAAAGGTCCTGAAGAAAGCTGAGCCATCTGCTCGTACAGCTGAAACATGTCGACCGTACTACATAGCGCCTTTGAGTAGTCTTACTACTTGGCGTGTTTTTAATCTTTGACACCTGGACCCCCCTCTTTTTTGCAATGCTTTGTGTTGTCCAGGTAGCCAATTTTATTTTATTTTACACACTTTCCTTAGCACTGCACTTTGTCTATTCACAACACTTTCCGGTGTCACAACAGGACCATATCTCTTTGACGACCCTTCCCGGATCGACACTATATGGTCAGATTCAGGTTGGGATGATCATTGATTCCCATGTGACGTAATTCCACCACACGGGTGGTCTGATTGGAATTATTCTGGTCCTTTTGGTGACACATTGTCTCCAACTCTTGCCACCCTTCTTCTCATGCGCTCCCCTTTAGTACCTCACGATTGCCATTGTAGTTACACACCACTGTGAGACCTTGCCTGCTCTCTTGTGTGTATTGTATATCTTGGGATAGGGGAACGAGCAGGAAGGTCAATAAATATTCCCCCCGACCCTCCACATACCTGTTTTGTTTTTCAGCACGATTTCTGAGAAGCCACAACCAGTGAAAGCCCTAGCTCTTTTAAACTATGAGGATTACTCCAAGGTAAATGCGTCTTAAATACCAAATCCGGCTGGATAATGCGAAGTTCAGCGGCTACCCTCTTCCTTTTGTTAAAATTATTGAGACCTGAGACATTTAATGACCATATTTTAATCCCTCTGGAAGCCATTACAGAACCAAAAGAGAACCAATGGTAAATACCCTGTAAGATATGTTGCCTTAATGTAGAACAAACCCCAAGTTCAAAACTGTATAACTTCTTTATTAATATTCTTCCTTTTTGCAACTGTGGATTTTTTCCCCTTTTTACCCCACCTCAGTGTCCCTCCATTCCCCCCCCAGTGCTCCTCACCCCCCCCCCTTTAACGAGGCTTTAGGACCCATGGTCCTGTAGATGCCAAGCTTCCATACATCCCCTGCCTTTGCTCGCAAATCCCTCCAGTCAAGGCAATATTAATTACATTAATATAGACAACAATATTATCGTTTTTGTAAAAATATCGCCAATTCAAAAATACATAAAACAAACAAAATTAAACACCATAATTATATATAAATAATTAAACATACACTGCATATAAAATCCATTATATTTTATAATTTTAGCAAATACTAAAACATATTTTAAAACATGACATGATAAATACACTATTATTAACACTTGAATTTTATATTTAAATTATGTAGACACATTATTTAACATCAAATATAATATAATACACATTTCAATAATTTAACATGTGTAAAAAAACTGACTCTGTCTTAATTAGTGTTTTCCATATATGGAAACCAACTACCAAAATGATTAAAACAATAAAGATTAACCAATAAAAACACACACAATTAAAATTAACAATGAGGTTAACAAAAGAAATACTACAAACACTATATAAAGAAAGAAAACTTATTCTTATTTTACACCTTAAACCAAAAACAATAAGAAGCCGAAACTCTGCCGGATTTCTACCAGAAGCAAGGACTTCTTCAAAGAAAAAGATATTACATTCTTCAAAAAAGTAAACACATCACCATCTATCAAATAAATGTAATACTAATACTCAAAAACTACTATTTATCATACTCAAATATTTAATATTAATCTATTTTCAATGTATATCTCCTCTACAGATAACTCTCAAACCATCTACAAAATTACAGATCAACTTCGAAAATCACCTAACTAATAAGCTAGGTATTCATCAAACAGCATTGTAAAAAATTATAAAACACCCAACCAAACCCCAAATCCATCTCAAACACCCACCCCACCCCATGTACATATTTTACAAAATAGGTAAAAATATGTTTTCTTCTTCCAACTGAAATATCAACAACTTGACAACCAACAAAGAAAAAACATCTCCATTTAAAAGCAGCTCAAAACCAATTTTGTTAGTATATTAATAACAATGTGTATTTATTAAGAAAAAACATGTACAACCTTTGTTTTAATAATTTTGAAATACATTTTTTGTAGAATTTAACACATCAAAATGACAGAAGGCGCCCAATTTATCACGCCCCAAAAAGAAACATTTTTGCTGTGTTACATGGGGTATGTCTATACCCAGGAAACGCAAAGTGGACTAAAAGTAAATTGGAAATGTAGCCAGTACTATTCAAATAAGTGTTATGGTCGGGCAACAACTAGAGGAACGACTGTTTTGTATACAAGGGAGCATAACCACCCTCCAAATGTTACTGAAATAGAAGTTAGGACTGCCCTTGATAACATTAAAGAAGCTAGCACTAGCTCACATACACCTGTGACTCAAATACTTAAAGAATTGCCGCCTAGAGTACCCAAACATGCTACTGGGCAAATGCCCTCTATTTCCTAATTGAAAAGAACAATAGCTCACACAAAAAAAAGCCACAACAACTACCACTCCTGTTCCAAAAACTGTAGAAGAGGTGGTAATTCCCCCTGAACTTTCTATAATTCACAATGAAGAATCCTCTGTTCTCTATGACAACAAATGCAAGGAGAAAATAATAATTATTTTTGCAACTGCAAACCATTTATTAAAACTACAACAATAAGAAACATGGATGATGGACGGGACTTTTAAAATCTGTCCTAAACCATTCTATCAATTATACACTGTCCATGCCCTATATCAGGACACCAATGAAGATGTGATGCCAGTGGGTCACTGGGACCATCCCCTAGGGAACACTATTCATTCCTCCTAGTGACAGAGGATTCCACACAGTTCATTCGGTTTCTATTTTCATTTATTTATCAATGTTCATATTTTTGTAAATGTTCATCAAGATATATTATGTATCATATAATCTTCATTTGTTCATCAATCAAGGCATCATCATAATACATGACATCATCGCTTAGGGCATTATTATAATGTATAGCATCCAATGCATTTCGGGCTGCTAATAGAGCCCTTCATCAGGGAATAACGCAAAAACTGTAGCATTTTTCCTTCGAAAGCGTCCTAAGATAAGAAAACTTTTCATCCAAAAAGTCTCACTTCCGGGGACACAGGATGTACCTTCTTCCCTCCCTATATCAGGACACCAACATCCCTTTTATCTATGCTTTACTAACCAATAAACAGAACTCCACACATATGGAAGTACTAAGTAAAATTAAATAGGAAACAAATAATTGTTTTCCTCAGAAAATAATACTAGATTTTGAGCAAGCTATGATAAGTGCTATTCTGAAGTCCTACCGACGTACATCATTTCAGGGATGTTACTATCATTTCAATCAGTGTTTATGGAGACACCTTCAGAAATCAACACTAAGGGGTTGATTAGGATGGCGGATGGAAAAGCTTTCGACTGCCGTGGTAGCGGAAATTAACTGTCCGCAAATACCGCGGCAGAACCACCAGAGAAATCCGACGGGTGGATTCCACAGAAGTTCACCAGGAGCGAACGGAGCTGGTGAAAATCCATCCGAGGTGGTTGGATATGATGCAGAAAGACCCAAAACTACCGCACTGTCAGTGGATTGACCGCACATGGAATTAGGATACGATTGCGGTGACAGCGGAACGATCAGTTGTTTCCGACCGCCGCGATCGCAACAATTAATCAATGGGAGAGCCTGCGGAAGGACTGTTGTATTCCGACTGCCACGGTCGCTCCGGAAGAGCGGTAAAAACAACTACACAAGTCTACCAAGTTTGGCCAGTAATCTGGCTCAGCCTAAAAACACACCTAACATACCCCAATGACACATTCCCACAATAAGTAAAAAATACAAATTCCAGTTCAACCCACACAACACACCTGACAAGAATACTCCATTTTGACCCACCCACATAGCTGAGTATAAAACCAGCCCCTTCCCAGAATCATTTGCACTACTCCACACTGAAGGGCCCAATCCCACATCACAAAGGAGAGGCAAATCTGCACACATCACACCATCACAACCACACCACACACATCACCACCACCACCATCACAACTGCACTGTTCACACATTTGTATACCACACACCATGTCACAGAAGAAAATGCCAAAATTCACTGAAAATGAGTTGTCAGTGATGGTAGATGAGGTAATCAGAGTAGAACCACATTTGTTTGGAAACCTGGTCCAACAGACACCATTAGCCACCACAAATCAAATGCGGGCAAGGATAGTCAACCAGGCCAATTCAGTAGGGACCATCCCACGCACCCAGAACGAGATCAGGAAGAGGTGGAATGACCTCAAGACCAAGGTGAAAGAGCGTAACAACAAGAACCGTGAGCTGGCTCAGAGGATGGGCGGTGGCCCTCCCATTACACTACGAACATTCACCATATTATAGGAGAAGGTGCTTGCCATATTGCATCCAGAGAATCTCACAGGAATAGCAAGAGGAGTGGAGGCTTGTAAGTACCAACAAATGTCTACCATAACACTGCTATGTACTGTCTTGCACAACTACATAGCTACACTTCTTAGACCCAGATGCTCTTATGTGCACCACACTCTTCCCCCAACACATGTCTCACAGATCTAAGATTTACTCCCTTCGATTCACCCCAAAGGTAGCTAGCAATATTTCCATGGGGGCATGTGTACAGGCAGCCAGCACTACAACTCCCACCAGGCCCCGTTGTCCCACAGCTGAGCAAGATGGAGCACTCCCCCTAGCCAGAACCATGTGGCAGCCATTGCATTGCTCTCTTCAAACTAACAGGTGGGTAGCCACCTTAACAGGGAGGGGTGTTTGTGGATGGGAAGCCAGCACTTCAACTCCCACCAGACCCTCTTGCCCCACATGTGAGCAAGATAGAGCACCCCCCCAGCCAGAACCATGTGGCAGGCATTGCATTGCACACCTTCACCTAACAGGTAGGTAGCCTTCTTAACAGGAAGGGGTGTTTGTTGGTTGGGAAGCCCGTACTACAACTCCCACCAGGCCTTCTTGTTCCACATGTGAGCAGATAGAGCCCCCCCAGCCAGAACCATGTGGCAGCCATTGCATTGCTCACCTTCACCTAACAGGTAGGTAGCCATCTTAACAGGGAGGGGTGTTTGTGGGTAAGAAGCCTGCACTACAACTGCACTACAACTCCCACCAGGCCCCCTTGTCCCACAGCTGTGCAAGATGGAGCACTCCCCCCAGCCAGAAGCATGTGGCAGCCATTGCATTGCTCACCTTCACCTAACAGGTAAGTAGCCATCTTAACAGGGAGGGGTACAACATACAAAACAAGGTGGATTTGCTATTAATGACCTGCACACCAAAGTGTCTCCTTAGTGTAATAGTTCAGAAACCATAAACATAAATCAAGTATTGAGTGCAACTTTGGTGTACAACACTCATCCACCTAGGGCATCAAATTATGTATCCACAATGAGTGCAACAGATATCACATTAACAAAAAAACAACAGAGCACATCATATATGGGTAACTTTCATCCTTTGTGCAATCTGTACTCGTCTTCAATCAATGTTCTTGTATTAAAGAATTTTCAATCCGTGAGAATCACGTAGTGTAGACTAGTCAGATTTTATTCCTTTAAAAACACAATGTACCACAGCCAACACGCGTTTCGCCCTATACGGGCTTCCTCAAGGCTGCAAATCGTATATAAAGAATATCTTGTAACCTGTATGCTATGTGTAAGTGTCATGGTGTCACAGCATGAAAGCCCATATGAACACAAAACATGCATAGTCAGTTGCTAAAATGAAGTAAAGTACATGATATGACAAAGGTATGCATAAGATAACAATGACTAGTTCTTGCTCAGATGAAACATCTTCCATGCAGAGCAAACTAAAAAAGACGCATCACATACAGTTGGTGTGCCAAGATGATGATATGTCCTTGTAATCACACAATCTGTACGTGGAACATGGTATCAATTGACATGTCACACCATGGACAAGTAATGTAGGTATCTCCACATCATGTCATGAAGCGCAGTACCTTGTAGCCATACAAAGTGATATCAATGTAAACTGTGTGGTGTATCACATGTAACATCCAAACGTCTAACAACAAGTTTGTGGGGTGCACTTCAATGACCATTTCACCTCTGTTCAACATGAGATCCACAATTAATTGCTGCAGAAGACAACACAGACGTGCAGAGGCAGTCTCCCCCTACCCCGGAACATGGACTCTTGGATGTAGACTCCCTATGTTTCATGGATGAGGAGGTTGAACCTGGCCTATCCGGACTGCCAGGGTGCAGCACATCCCAGGCCCCCACTGTCCCTACCACCTCAGCAACAACAACCGCCCCTACCCCTGCTGCAACGACCTGTGCGACCTCAACCACCACTAGTAGTGCCTGCAACACTATCCCTGCCTCAGTGGATACCAACACCACCACACAATCAGAGGAGGGCAGGGAGAGTCTGCTGGTGTGTCAAGTGGCAACGTCAAAGGTCTGTGACAGCAGGACAGGTGGGAGGGCAACTGGGGGACAAATTTGAGCGGACACTGGGACCAAAGCCCTGGCCAACATTGCCAGAGTCCTTGGGGCATTCGAGCAAACTCAGGGACGCATGGGCCAGGTTTTGGAAGAAGTGCCTGAGCTCTGCCTGATGCTGAGGTTCATGGACACGCGTATGGGCCAAATGGTGGACCTTATGGACCAACTTGTGGGTGTTCTGAGGGACAGTCATGTGGCCCAAAGGACAGCTCACCCCCCCCCCTCCAGTCCCCTACGGGATGAAACTCCAACCACCCCAGCAGCGGCCACAGAGAGAGGTGAGCGGCAACAGGATGACTCCTCAGACACCGCTGAGCCCACAGCTGTGTCCTCCCCTGGAAAACACAAAAGGAGCCGTCCGAAAACCCCCACGGGAGGAACACGTGGCAAAGCACCAGCCAAACACAAGTCAAAGTGCCAGCCATGATGGCACCTCTGTTCACCTTGACATTGACTTTGTTGACTATCCTTACCCACACTGCCATGTTGATGGCAGGTGTCTGTTGGACTGTGTCACTACAGCAATGTGGTGACTACTCTATTGTCTCGTTTACCATCACTGGCAACTCATGAATTCACTTAGCTCCATTTTTTTGAAACATCACTTGTCTGTCACAAACACTCTTTGTAAATAAGCACCTATGTTTTTGTGTCAGCTCCATGTTTATCACAGTATGTACAATGTTGACTCAGATTCCAATGTATCAGAAGCTCTGATTGTGACGAGGCATTGAGGGCTGAAGGTACCTAGAAAGACACAAGAGCACGGCATTTACAGGTCAATACCCCATACAGCTTACCCGGTTCCTCCTCTTCAGCCAGGAGTTCCCTCTTGTACTAGGATGAGCCGCGACCACGTCAGCAGGGCTCAGAGTTCAGCTCTCCCCAAGGCAAGCTGCGAGCAGTGGTTGCCCGCCTGCTGAAGGAGGAGAGAAAGTCTTAGATTTTATTTTCATCTTGTAGAAGTCCTGGTGCGCCAGGCATCTGGCCGAAGGGTACTGCCCGCGGTTGGGGAGCCAGTAGTCGGTGTTTCCGGATCTGGACGGCAGGGAGACTGTAGCCAGTGTCCTGGCCGGTTTGTCTTCTAGGGGTACCCCTGTGAACACAGGTGGGGCTCATCTTAAGTGAAGAGACCCTGTGTTTCCCAGAAGGGGTGGTACAGGCCTAGCAGGGATCTTTAGGGTTCTTGGCTGAGTGTCGTGGTACTGCCCTGAGAGCAGGTGGGGCCAACCTTAAGTGGAGGGACCCTGTTCTACATGGGAGGGTGCGGAACTGGAAGGGGGTCAGAGAGATTCTGACCCCTGGGCATCCGGTGAAATTAGTTCCCAGGTGATAGACCAGTGGAGGGAGAGAGTTCCGAGACTGGTGAGAGAAGGTGTTCTGGAGGGTGCTTCTCCTGGGAGAGCACGGAACCTCAGAAGTAGAGGTAGGGTGGGCCGAGCTTGACCGTGACCTCTGGCCAGCCTGAGGGTGCGGACCCTAGGTTTGAGGAGAAAGTGGTAAAGTGGAATTACAAGGAGAAAGGGAGTGGAGAATGGCTGTCGTGGGGCAGGGGTTACCACCCCCCACTCTGGCTTGGCAGGGACCAGTGGTATCTGGGTGGCCTAGGGCCTGGTCCTAGCCGTGTACAACTAAGGAGTGCCATTGGGGTAGCCTAGTTGGGCCTGTTTCTTTTTTAAGTATGTGCTTGTCTTATGGATCAATGTGGCGTAGAACCGGAGGGTGTCCCTGCAGTGCGGGCCGCGTCCGTGTTTTATCGCCCAAAGCAGGGAAGTCCATCACAGTGGTGATTGGCCTACCCTGCGATTTGGCTGGAAGGGGGTAGTGTTGGACTGGGCCCTTCTGGCAGGTCCACCCCTGAAGTTTTTGCTTGTTATATGTGACCTGGGGATGGTGATTCCCACTCTGAGTGCGTGTAGATGAGAGAGGCCTGCCCTCCCATAGGAATGCATGGGGAATGTGTGTGTCCCTGATAGTTCCTGATGCGTGGGGGGGGTACAGGCTTGAGTCTGGTATGTGTGGACTCGTGTGATTGAATGTTGCAAGATGATGTATGCGGCGTGTGTGTGTCTAAAATGGAAGTGCCACTTCTAGACATGGGTGTGTGTGTGCTGTAGGTGTGCTGGCGCGTGATTGGCTGAAGCCGGCTGGGGAGCCTGGCTCCAGGAGTCTGTGTGGGTCTGCCCCAGTGGTGAATGGAGAGATTAACATGCTGATGTGAGGGAGGGGCTGCGCCTGTATCCTGTATGGGGCTGGGCATTCCCCCACAATGCTGGCTCCACCCCCCTTGGGTTCGTCTGATGACCCTAGCCTGCCTGATGAATGGAAAGGGTGGCTGGGGAATACAAGATACTCCCAAAACGAGCTGCGACTGGTTTCTCCCCCACCCAGCACCTTTAGACAAAGGAATTTCCTGTATAAAAAGAGGCTGTGACCTCTTCTAAAGGGTTCTTGTTCCCAACTTGAATCTACCTGGGGCGTGCTGCTGCTTGGGCTCAGGGTAAGGCTTGCCTCCCTGGGCCCTGCCCAGCTCCTGGACAGCTGATGGCCTTTCCCTTCTAGGAGCTGCTGTGCTCCACCTGAGGCCCTGGACTCTTTATGGACTTTGCTGTTTTCTTTGAGCTCCAGCGCTGGGGAGCGCTTTATCCTGCTTATAGCGCTGGGAGCGCTCTACTTTCACTTATAGCGCTGGGAGCGCTGTATTCCTGTTACTAGCACTGGGAGCGCTGGTTCTTGCCCTCTAGCGCTTGGGAGCGCTTCATTCCAGTTACTAGCGCTGGGAGCGCTTTATTTGACAAGCCGGTGCCCACCCGGCATTTGCCCCGTGCTTGTGGAGGTCCCCGAGCCCCCAGCGAGTGCCTATCTTGCTTATCCCCTTATTCACCATATTTACCAGGGAGCCTACCCCTCGCCATCCCCCCGAGATCACTGCCGCTGGCCCGGGACCCTCCGTGATGTCTTTCCCGGGCCGTGCTGGGATTGGCTGCCGGCCCGGGATTTGCTGCTGACGTATCCCCGGGCCGCGCCGTGATTGGCTGCCAGCCCGAGGAGCTTGTGTGGCGGCCTGAGGAGAGCGAGGAGGCAGGGAGCAGCGGGAGCCTTCTCCGCGCCCCCGCTTCCCCCCGAGAGAACTGTCGCTTCCCCCCCGGGGCCCCCAGGAGCGAGAGGGAGCCCCGGAGAGCGAGGAGAGACCGGCGTGAGCAAAACCCGGTGAGTGCTGCAGGAGGGAGAGGAGGGGCGTCGGGGCACATTGCCGGTGCCCGCCCCTCCCCTCCAGCGTGAGCGCCCGGGTGTCCAGAGGCCCGTGGGGCCTCCCCTGATGACGAGTCCCCCCGAGAGGGACTCCACCTATGCGAAGCAGAGCCCGAGAGGCTCAGAGGGCAAGCTGCGATCACGAGTCCCCCGAGAGGGACTCCACCACCCCCCCTGTTATTTATGAGCCTGAGAAGGCCCCAACGTAGCCCAAGTTGTTTCTCGAGCCCCGAGCGGCTCCACCTTTGTCCCTTGTCCCGCCGAGCCTGCGAGGCTCCGCCCCAGCCTCTTTCATTCCCGAGCCTGAGAGGCTCCCTCATTGGCATCTCTGCTCCGAGCCTGTGAGGCTCCAACGTGTTGCCCTCATCATCTACAGCTGCCCAGCACTTCGTGGGCAGCTGCCACATGTAGGTTTATTCTGACTACCTACAGCCTGTCCTAACATCGTGACATTGGGCGTCCTAGCCCCAGAAAGGCCAGTTGGCCTGTTGAAAGTTATTGGCTAATGTTCATGTGATTCCTGAGAGTTATTTTGTGTTGCACCTCTGAAGGTGCTCCTGATGCGTTATATGCTTTATCCTTTGTGTTCCTTCCAGAATATCCTATGCCTCATATATGTTGCTTATTGTTGTAGTGAGCCCTAATGCTAGTTCTATGAAGCTCCTGATTGTTATGTGTTCTAATGCCAGTTCCATCATGTGCATATTCCTAGCAGGGGTCCCATGGCCCTGTCCTGTACATAGTCCCTTGTAAATTCTGCCCGTGCCCCTGGCACCTTGTAAATTGCGTGTTCATATCTAAGTGTGTTTTTCAATACAAAGGCTATTTTCATATATACCTTGTGTGGAGTTCCTTTTGTGGGGGGCCCTGGAGGTTGTTGCTGGTGGGTGCGTGCGCAAATGCTTTACACATCGCCTCCGAGATAGGCCTGACTGCTCGTGCCAAGCTACCAAGGGGGTGAGCAGGGGTTGTCTTGGCGGGTGACTTCCTTACCCTAACTAGGAATGGTGATTTCTGCCTGGCCTTGGCGCAAGCCTTGGCCAACCAGGGATCCCATTTCTAACAAACATCTTACGTCTTGATTAACACAGTGCCAACAATGACTGGCCTCAAACAACAGCTTACAGCAAAAGTCACATGCAAGGACACCTTGATCTAAAGTAGTTGTACACATATTCAGTATGTACATACTGAGTACCCCCAAAACAGATTCAGACTATATGAATGTAAAATGGTACATTCTGACATCTTGTGTCACCAGCCCTGAGAGTAGTTGACACAGCACGTGTCTGTAAAAGCAACACTGCCGGCATCTACGTAGCTGCTGTACCTGCCACACCTTCTTGCATGAGTCGGACAGTGCACACATTAATAACACAATGAGCACAGGGTGTGCATAAAGATCAACTATCAATATGAGTTCAGCAATCTACACAGTGAAATAGGCACATTATGTAGTCCGTCCATCATTACTTTGGGTTGATTAGCCGTCTCACACATTGACATGTTTTCATATTTGAGAGTCCATTACACAACAGATTTGTGTACATGCACAACAACAACATCATAAGTGACATGTGAGGGAGTACATGCCAATGCATGTAATCCTGTGCACTGACATGATGTGTAGTCATCATTGAGTTAAATGTCACACTAGCATTGAATGTAACAATCTGGTGGCATGATTCATTGTAAGTGCCTACTGTTCAATGATAAGAACTGGCCATTGTCATTGCTACAGCAAGATGTGTTCATTGGTGCCGTAAGCGTACACCGCAATCACGGTCCTTTGCACCAATCTAACAATGCCAATTTGCGGTAGTGACCGCCTGGGCCCCGTGATGGGATGCCAATGCCCATGCCCCTTCAGCCAATGGGAACCATGATCGCGATGGTGAAATACACATTTATATCCACAGTAGGCTTGCTCCGCCAATGCCCATGCCCCTTCAGCCAATGGGAACCGCGATCGCTGTAGTGAAATGCACATTTAAAACCCGTGGTAGGCATGCTCCGCTACCGTGGGCCCTGTCATTGGGTACAATTGAAACATGCATGACTGCGGTAGTGACCGCCTGGTCCCCGCGGTGTGACACCGCCAATGCCCATGCCCCTTCAGCCAATGTGAACCGCGAGCGCGGTAGTGAAATGCACATTTGAAAGCCGCGGGAGACGTGCTCCGCTGCCCCGGGCCCAGTCATTGGGTACAATTGAGAGATGTACAATTGCGGTAGCGACCACCTGGGCCCGCTGTGCGACACCGCCAATGCCCATGCCCTTTCAGCAAATGGGAAACCGCGAATATTGTAGTGAAATACACATTTGAAAATCACGTTAGGCGTGCACTGTTACTGCGGTCTCGGTCATTGGTTACATTTGAAAAAAGCTGACCTTGAACACCAATTGCAGCAGCTGACAACCACTGAAACAACCCCAGGGGGCTATATATGTCTGTGAGAGAGCCACACATTTCCACTGCATCCAGACACTGCTGCCTGCCATTCTTTATCCCCAACTGCTGCTATTCCTGTCTCCTGGACCCGGTGATGGCAAGAACTGAGAACTTCAGGGCCCGTCCCTTCACCACAGAGGAGCTGAAGGTCCTGGTGGACGAGGTGCTTTCACAGTACGGGAGGCCATACTGAAGGACTGGACTTTTAACAGTACCAGCGGTGCCAGGGAACAACACCTATAACCTTCATGGGATACCTGTTTCGGCGCACAAACTACAGAGACACGGGACACTTCCTTCGGCATCAAAGATCAGCGTTTATTACTGCAGGGAAACAAGAGTCATAAGAAGTACATGGACATGTAGGTTCTGCGAGTCTGCTTCAAATTGCATATGTAGGTCGCTCTCTTTTATACAAAATGTTGCCATTGCACAACATGTGAACAAAAGATTACAATTCAGTTCCCACAGTAAAACTTCAAAAGGGTCGCTTTCATGTGTTCAGAATCCCGCAACATAATTACAGTAGCAATGCCGGTTCCCAACTGTAAAAGTACATCTTCCCACCATTAGGCACACCCATTAGAGTTGTAAATGACAAAGAAGAGGGGACAAGAGCAGCTGCAAGGAAGTCAGACACGTGTAGAGAAAAGAGTGTGGGGGTAATATCGGAAGCACGATCGTAGGATCAAAGAGTTGGATCCCATCTCCTGCACGGCTGTCACAATAGGCCGGCACGACCAGATTACCCTCAAGCTGAGCCATCTCCCTTTGCTGTGTCATTCCTCCGGTCATAAAGACGCATGAAAGGAATATGCGTCTTCCGCAAGGCTTGGGAACTAGAGGGTCAAGGGGCGAACAGTTACCTGCTCGCTGACTACGTGAGGGCAAGAAACAAAATGGATGCTGTATCTAAAATGGAACCCAAGGGTTCGGATGAAGAACACGTAATATTAGACGAACCCTGGCAGGTAGCGTAGCGAAAATACACACACTTGCCGAACTCGTCATTTACGGTTCGTAGATACCAAACTCGTCCATATTCGGTAATGCCCAGAAGGTCGTAATAATTTTTACGGAACCTCAGACGGTCCTTTTGCCCTCATGTAGGCAAGCACTAGTCGGAATCATAATCGATTTTGATACTCATCAGATCATTTAGATGTTGCTGATACATTATTCTATCCTTCAATGCCTCTTTGGTGACAACGGGCTGTCTTATACACGTCGTAGCACAAAGGCCACATAAGGCAGGACCACATTGCACACAAAGACAACATGAAAACAGAAATGTCACAACAACCCCTATGATCATCAGAATCTTCCAACCCCAAGTCGACATCAGACCCCAAAACCATCCCAGAAGCGTCCAATTTCCTTCGTCCACGTGTATGGACTCCGAAATTTTGTGCAACTTAGAGATGGCTTGATAAACCGTTGGAGCGTTATCAGGTATGAATACGCAGCAGCTCGAATGGATGATTTTACAAACCCCACCTCTATCTGCTAGAACGATATCTAGAACCATACGGTTCTGTAACGTCATTACATTAGTCTATCCGCCTGGAGTTCGGCTGTCAAATTACCAAGGACATTTGCAGTTATGTTGGCAGTTGATTCTACTACACGAGTTAACTGCCTCAGGTTCCTGCTATTAACCATCGGTCCCCAGAACGGTAGGAAACCCTTAAAGAAGTCTCCCGCTTCTTGTCCGGGAGTATCTTCTTTGCTAACCACACCTCTCACAATTCTAGTTCTGTGGTAATCAGAGGCCACAGTGAAAGTCGGAGGCAAAAGATTCGCAATATAGCAGGTACCTGAGAAATCATGAGGTAACCATGTATAGGCTCGATCATAACATACAAAGTAGGTACTCTTTGCAGGCAGGAAGACAGGGGAGGAGAGCGTCGGTAAGACATACGTCTCGGTACAAGCACTCTCCCCAAACTGAGCTCTCGGATTTCGACCAAGACCTTTCAAGCAGAAATTACCAAGGTGAGGTACAATCCATATCGGTGACGAGCTTTTAAGCTGCCTCTCACCCACTGATAAGCTGTACTCAGCCTCACTTAGTTCCTTATATGCTCGCACCTCTTCCTCTGGGATGAGCGATGCGTCAAAAATATCTCTATCTAAGTCTGCAATAGCTCTTGCCAGAGTCTTGTGGTACGGGCCAGGACCAGAGTTTGCTGAGCATGGTTCTCGATGGGGGTAGGAATCTAGTGCGCTACGAAACATAGTTTGTAATGCTCGAGCTGACCCATGTGCACTATAAGGCAGAACTAAGTACGGAATACCCTTATCCATGGTATGTGGCATTAACCCGCACACCCAACAATTTGTAGTGTTTACCACTAACTGATGCTGATGCAAGAGTTGGAGAAAAGAGTTGTTTCTGAATTCCGCACGTCTGACTTGTTCGTGTTGAGGCAGAAGATAAAAGGAATGTGGAGAGACAGTAGAAACGAAATATAGATCATGAGATGGAAGAGTAGGTGTAGCAGAAGACAATAAGAACTGGGACCCATAATATACTCCCCCTACCAGTAACATAGATATGGTGAGGAACAGTATGATCACCTGTGAGAAAAACCATTTCGTATGAAACATTTTATGCAATGCAGATCTTTGCGCCAACATTCCCTCTCTTTTCGACAGCTCAGACAATGATGATTCCATCCCCTAACAACCGTCCGCGACGTTCTTGACGCACTTCGTTCTGAGTAGCGATTACCAATTCCCAGGAGTTCCCAGAAATCGATAAAAGAAACCGACCTTGTGTCGATAGCTGCTAAACAGAAGGAAGTACCCGCACGGCCTTACGGTCAACCTGGATGGTAGGTTCTAGCTAAATAATGTTCTTGGCTGTACGAAAAAGGGAAAAAAATACACAATATATAATGTCCACTGTTTTCAGAGCAATGTAGAACCTAGAAAACAAAAATCTTTTTATTCGTGGCTTGTACGTGGACGAAGAAAGTATCGGCTACTCCCAGGGCGAGTCTGTTCTTCGAATAGTGGATTGGACGGCAAAGGAGTGTTCAATTGTTCAGGCGATTGTTCAATAGTCAAATTTTCCAAGGTTGACGTAGAGGAAATTGTTTGAGGGGAATCAACAACGGTGTCAGATACAAGCCGAGCTTCGCTGAATGGAACGAAACGTTGTGGAGTGTCGGTCTCAGATGAAGAAAGACCTCTTCTCATCCAGGTGTCCGACGGCAAAGGAAGCGGGACTTTTTTAGTATGGGTAGCGTGGACCCAATTCCGGCGTCCGTGTAGTCGAACCGCCGTCCTCGTAGCCAGCTGTACCTGAAACGGGCCCACAAATCTCGGTTCAAGGTTCCGTTTTCGTCCGTAGTTCCGGACGAGGATCCAGTCTCCTGGTTGGAGCCGATGACCAGGACCCTCTGTTTGTGACGGCAGAGCCTCAAAGACCTGTTGGTGAATCAAACTCAATTTAGCAGTCAGATCATAGAGATAATCGATCAACATAGGGTATTCAATTCTATCAAATTCTTTAGGTCTTGGGACTCCCCATACATTAGCAGGGCGGCCGAACACAATCTCGTATGGGCTGAGCCCTACTCGAGAGTGTACAGTTGCCCTGGTCGACAGGAGAGCCAGAGGCAAAGCGTCGGGCCATGATAAACCAGTTGTTGCCTGAATTTTAGCCAATTTCAGTTTTAGAGTGCCATTATATCCTTCCACCAAGCCTGCTGATTGTGGATGGTTTGCACTATGAAATTTTTGCACAATCCCTAAACCGCGACACACACTCTTCATCACACTCCCAACAAACTCACTTCCGTTATCCGACCATACGACCCGAGGCATTCCATACCGAGGAAAATATTCTTTGAGCAAAATTTTTGCCGTGGATAAAGCTGTGTTATCCTTAAGGGGGTAGGCCTCAATCCACCTAGAGAATGCACACACCACAACCAACACATACTTCAAGTTATTACATCGGTCCATGTGGATAAAGTCCAACTGGATGACTTCGAAAGGGTACGTAGGAGGGGCAAAATGGCCAGGAGGAGTGGGGGTGCCCTTACCAGGATTGTGCATCAAACATACCATACAATTCTTAACCACTCTCTCTGCACACTTAGTAATCCCATCATTCTTCCATACATGAGACAACAACTTGCATATGCCTTTCGTGTTGATGTGCGCCATACCATGAGCCATTGTAACAACAGCGAGCACATACGCATCCGGTAACATCCATCTCTGCTTCTCTGATAAATCAACCCAACATCCATTCTCATCCAATCTTCCCGTGCTCTCTCTCCATTTAGTCCTTTCCGTCTCAGTGGCTTCATTCTGTATTCCTTTCACACTTTCAAATGTGTCTTCACACATACCAGTCTCTGTTGGCCATCTCACTGAGTTCGTAACATACATTCTGTTTGTCAGATCTTTAGCCGTCTCTTTAGCCGTTTCATCCGCAAACGCATTACCACGACCCACATCGTCTGTTACTTTCTGATGTGCGCTACATTTGACTATGGCCACCTGTTTAGGCAATGTGAGTGCATCTAAAAGATCATTTACAAGCTGACCATGTTGAATCTTCGTGCCATGCGACGTAAGGAATCCTCTCTCTCTCCACAGTCGTCCAAAACTATGTGCCACACCAAACGCATACTGGCTATCTGTAAACACATTCACCCGTTTATCTTTAGACAACACACACGCTCTCGTCAATGCGATCAACTCAGCAGCCTGAGCCGAATTCTGACTTAATCTTGCTCTTTCCACAATCGTTCTCAATGTTACTACAGCATACGCAGTCGTCACGTCACCATTCGGCAACTTAAAACAAGAACCATCCACATACAAAGTACCATCGGGATCTGTCAATGGAGTATCTTTTAGGTCAATACGACCCTTGGTCTCCTCTTCAGTTCTGAGATAGCAGTCATGTACTGCTTCACCACTTGATTCTGTGTCGATCGGCAGCAATGTTGCTGGATTCAACACATTACATCGTTTTATCCGTATATGACTGGCCAGCAACGTCAACTCATATCCAGACAACCTTGCGCTCGTCAGATGTTGAGTTTTCGTTCGATTCAATAGAGTGTCAACTGCATGCGGAACCATCACCGTAAGCATATTATCCTTGACTAGACCTGCGGACTGTCGAATGGACGCCGCAGCTGCCGCTGTTGCCCTTAAACAACTCGGCAAGGCTCTAGCTACTGGGTCTAAAGTCGAAGAAAAATAGGCGCATGGGCGTTGCTTGCCGCCAAAAGGTTGTGTCAGAACACTCAACGCGCAACCATCCCTCTCGTGAACGTATAGTGTAAACGGCTTACTGTAGTCATGAGTGCCCAACACAGGAGCCGAACACAACGCATCACGTAATTCAGAAAAACTTTTCTGACACTCTTCAGACCAAGGCAATGGGGATGGAACATCTTTGCACGTAAGAGCTATCAATGGTTTCGCCAACAATGAAAAATTTGGAATCCATTGTCTACAATAGGACGTAATACCTAAAAAGGCACGAACATCTCTTTGGGTTTTTGGCACAGTCATTCGGGAAATCGCTGCAATTCTCTCTGGGGTCAACCTTCTCCCTTCTCTTGACAATAAGTGACCTAGATAGGTAACTTCTTGACAACAATACTGTAGCTTTGAAGGCGATACCTTGTGGTGTAAGTCATGTAGATAGTGCAATAATGATACCGTAGCCGTTTTGCAAATAGCTTCTGTATCGGCTGCCACTAAAAGATCGTCAACGTATTGAATCAAAGCCGCACCTTTAGGTAAAACAAAGGCATCAAGTTGACCTTTAAGTGCTTGGCTGTAGATTGATGGACTCTCACAGTAGCCCTGTGGAGCGCGTTTTAGCCTAAAACTGCGACCACCTAATGAGAATCCGAATAGGTCTCTGCTTTCCTCTGCAATCGGGATGCTAAAGAAAGCATTCTTTAGATCGATCACTGTGAACCAGGAGGCAGATGCCGGAATCATTGTTAGTAAGGCCGTAATGTCGGGAACCACAGGAAATTGTGGAACCACTATTTTGTTCACCTCTCTTAAATCTATTACGAAACGATATACAGGAGGTTTAGTTGGGTCAGTTCGTTTCAGAATTGGCAATACAGGGCTATTACACACGTTTCCACGAGTTTCTTCAACAACACCTTTTCCAATGAGATCATGAACGATTGCTAACAGTGCTCGTTCGCCCTCAAGAGAAATACGATATTGAGGTAAACGTGGTAACCGCGCATTTGGTTTCAATTGAATCACATAGGGTGGAATGTCTAACAGGCCCACATCATTGGGACCTGTGGCCCATAAGGACGCAGGGAGGGAACTCAATTCCGGTGGAAATTTATCGACCGATAAATACATGGGAGAGATCACTCTCCGTCCCAATGTAAGCTCCACTCCTTCGGGGGAACAATACAAAGTTGCATATAATCGTTTTAATAAATCCAAGCCCAAAAGATTCTCACCACAACCTGTAGATAGAATCAGTGGAGCCGTTAGCTCACGAGGTCCAATCATAAGAGGCAAAGGACTAGAGACTGGGTTGCTAACAGGGGCGCCGGAGAATCCAACGGAAACGTTCGTTAAGCCAGACAAAGGTGCGCCAGGGAGTTTCGAATGCATGATGGAACTTTTCGTCGCACCAGTGTCTAACAGAAAAGGCTCAACTACACCCGATGTAGCCACTGCAACGTAAGGCCCACTCTGATTGACCGGAACTGACACTACTCCCTCTCTTTGTCGTTGGCTGTCCTAGTAATGGTCGTTTGCAACAGTCTCATGCTCTACGTAATAATCATCCACATTATACTGTGCAGATCGAACTGACCCCGCGTTTCGCTGGTCAAAACAATTATTCGCATCTGATTGATTTTGATGACGATCAATCTGATTGTGGGATGAACCACGACCTCTACCTCGTGATGCCTGTTGAGGACCACCACCACGGTTTCCTCGTGTCGACACACCATTCAAACGGTCCCGTAAGGCAAGACAATCATATTTTAGGTGTCCCTCTTTCCTACAATATGCGCACTGATTATACCCAAGTGAAGATCTATAATCAAAGTTGTCAGAGCGCGGCTGCATCCTATCGGGCTGTGCTCGTGGTCGATACTGCTGTTGTGAATCATTTTGGTTTGATCGTGGAGGATATGCTTGCTGCAACAAAACCTTCGTTTTGAGCTCTTTCGTTTTCTTTTCTACACGATCACTTTCTTCCTTTTCCCTATTCTCATAATACTGGGCCGTTGCTAGTATTTGCGCAGGGGTTGAAACTGCCCACGCACTCTCTGAATTCTTCAATTTGTTGCTTAGCTCAGGCAACAAATTCGACACGAACTTGTCAACAAATAACCGCTGGCCTCCCTCAGCGCCCATGTCCTGGCCGCTGTGGTCGATAAACGCGTCCTCAAACCTCGTGAAGAAATCCGAGACACTCTCGTCTTTCTTTTGCTTACAAGCTGATAACTTATCCCAGTTCACCTTCATCGCTGGCATGAGAGTTTTCATGAGCGTAATGATTTTCTGAGGCAAATCCAAGATCAGTTGGTCAGGCTTAGCCCCACCAACTTGTAGTCCATCAGCCGTTATCAATGCAGCCCAATCACCCCCTAATTCAACTGCGTGGTTGGCTTGACGAATTTTTGCCCAAACTGGTTGCGGTACAACATTACCGAACAACATGTCGATGTCGGCAAGGTTCATAATAGAAGCTTCCACCAGTTGTGATAACTCCTTATAATAACCAGCCGGATTTTTACGCGGATCGGGCAAGGATTGCTTCACTTGCAAAACTTCCGATCGTTTCCATGGAAGATGTATCCATACCCTCCGAAAATGCGGTAAACCACAGGGTTAGCTTGCAGATCTCCAGGCACCCAAAGTGGCGGAACCTCTCTCATAGGATACTGACCAGGAACCGCTTTCCAATTCTCAGAGGTATCATCTAATGACACCCGAGAATGTGCTGTGGATCTGAACGCTAATAAGCGTTCCACGGCACTTCGTACATCTTCACCTATAATCATACCGTTCGAAAAGTGACTCTGAAGTTCAATTATGTCGGACGGTACATTATCTATATCATCATTATACCATTCTTCCCTCAAAAAGTTACACATCTCTTCAAACACGAATCTCTGCGTAGGCTCATTAAACTGAGAAAACGTGTCGAAGACCACACGTGGAGTGTAATTAGCAGGATGTCTTATCCACCTATGTGCCATGGTTACTAACGTCTCTTTCTCCCTACCACTAGGGATCTGACTCCGTCTCTGAGGAGTTCCAGATAAATCAGACGAAAATAACGGACCAGAAAGGGGTGAATAAAGGGTAGCAACAGAGTTAGGAACACGCTTACGAACAGAAGGGGAAAGAAAAACAGGGGCAACAACACCGGAGGTGAAGGAAGGCATAGTAGGAACGGACAAGGTAGTCGGAGTAGCAGAAACAACAGTTTGCGAAGGTACAGGTACAGGAGCAGTAGGAACAAGGACAGGTGGTGGAACAAACGTAGGGTTAACAGCGGGCTGACCCGCAGCCGCTGGAGCAACAAGAGGTACAACAGGAGGAACAACAGGAGCAGCTACAGGAGCAGTAGCACCCTGTACATAAGGAGGTGGTGATTTCATTAAATACGATAACAAGGAATCCTCCTTCAAATCTTCTTCTTTCTTCTCTAGACTACTCGGTAAAACCGGGTAACATTTATCTATTTTCATGTGATGCAATCTAGTAGAGATTTCCATTTCCTTTTCTTCTTTATCCTGTTTACATTCTCGTATAGTTTGCATTATCGGAACGAACCCTTGCTTTTGATCCTTTTTAAGTTGTTTGATTTCTTTCTGCTTGGCCTCTTTACGCCATATCCGAAAGGAATCAAACATAGCTGGCCTAGCTTTCTTTAAAAATAATTTAGCCTCAAGATTATCTAAAATCGAAAGTTCAAAAGTTCCATGTGGTGGCCATCTAAGGTCACCGTCTTTCTTTGTATAGCGGATCCAGTATTCATTATATATTATAGGACCCACCCCATGTCGACTATAAAGGTCATGTATCGGAGTTCCAACTGGAGGTATCGGACACGAGTCCTCCAACCGGGAATCCATTGCGCAACATTTGAAAATACGAAACAAACCACTATGGCTAGGCATCGTGCACACTAACCTAGTATCAAACTTCAAGGATTATCGAAGCAATTAAACCTCGTGTAAGTCAAAACCCTCGGTTTTTGGCAATTGCAACTGTCAAATAATACTAAGAACCAATACTAAGAACCACAAATGCATGGAACCATGCAATACAACAAAGCCTTAAGGCTATCACAAAGCTCGGAGAGCTAACCACAAAGCCTGAGGAGGCTATTACAAAGCTCGGTGAGCTATTACAACAAAGCCTTAAAGGCTACAACAAAGCTTTCAAAAAGCTAGAACCACTAAGGACTGGGAGCGACCCACAAATACTTAACTCAAAACTTCAATGGCGTCACCAGGAAGGCCCGTCTATCGTCTCGCTTGTACGTAAGGTCTGCACCGGGCGTCGAAGACAGGTCGACAGTCAGGGCATCGGTCCGTCGCAGCCGTCAGGAGGCGGGAATCTTCGCAGGGAAAATCGTCGGGCCACTTATTTCGACAACAGGATCGATGAAGCGGGGTGCACCTTCCCTCGGAGATTTCACACGAAGTTCCTCACGATCATCAGGCTTTGGACCGGTACCGCTGAAGTCGAGCCCACGTTGGGCGCCAACTGAAGGACTGGACTTTTAACAGTACCAGCGGTGCCAGGGAACAACACCTATAACCTTCATGGGATACCTGTTTCGGCGCACAAACTACAGAGAAACGGGACACTTCCTTCGGCGTCAAAGATCAGCGTTTATTACTGCAGGGAAACAAGAGTCATAAGAAGTACATGGACATGTAGGTTCTGCGAGTCTGCTTCAAATTGCATATGTAGGTCGCTCTCTTTTATACAAAATGTTGCCATTGCACAACATGTGAACAAAAGATTACAATTCAGTTCCCACAGTAAAACTTCAAAAGGGTCGCTTTCATGTGTTCAGAATCCCGCAACATAATTACAGTAGCAATGCCGGTTCCCAACTGTAAAAGTACATCTTCCCACCATTAGGCACACCCATTAGAGTTGTAAATGACAAAGAAGAGGGGACAAGAGCAGCTGCAAGGAAGTCAGACACGTGTAGAGAAAAGAGTGTGGGGGTAATATCGGAAGCACGATCGTAGGATCAAAGAGTTGGATCCCATCTCCTGCACGGCTATCACAATAGGCCGGCACGACCAGATTACCCTCAAGCTGAGCCATCTCCCTTTGCTGTGTCATTCCTCCGGTCATAAAGACGCATGAAAGGAATATGCGTCTTCCGCAAGGCTTGGGAACTAGAGGGTCAAGGGGCGAACAGTTACCTGCTCGCTGACTACGTGAGGGCAAGAAACAAAATGGATGCCGTATCTAAAATGGAACCCAAGGGTTCGGATGAAGAACACGTAATATTAGACGAACCCTGGCAGGTAGCGTAGCGAAAATACACACACTTGCCGAACTCGTCATTTACGGTTCGTAGATACCAAACTCGTCCATATTCGGTAATGCCCAGAAGGTCGTAATAATTTTTACGGAACCTCAATATGGTGCTCCAGATGCACTTGTAAGTGTTTCAGAGTGAAAGTTTGAGAGTGCAAAGAGTGCTCACTCTGCAGTAGTATGTGCCTGTGAGTGCAAGTTAATGTGGATGCATCCTCATTTATCACATACCATGCTCCATACATAGCCTAGTAAATGTTGCACTTGAGTATTTGGGGAGGATGGCAAAATACAAACCTAGGTCTGAGACTTGGTAATGTAAGTGTGATACACTGTCTAGCATGCTGACTTCATGTCAATGGGGTGTGCAGCCTTTTCTTCACAGATCTATGGCTGTATTTAAGGATGGGAGGGACATGCAGTGTATTTGCAGCCATACAGTTACACTGCTGGTTTGGACAGTCGAAGTCAGGAAAAAGATTGCCTGTGCTATGTGAAGTCAGAGTCCATGAGGTTTTCACATGCTAATTTGTGACATTACAAATGTATTTCGTCCAGAGGGTACTGAAGAATGTGTGTACTATTTTCATATTGCCCCATGGATATGTGTGGATTATGCACAAGATTAAAATGCATGAGTGTAACACTCTTGGTGGTAATTCACCTATGACACATCAGAAAAATTTAATTGGGAGATATCATCTGACCATTGTTTTCTTTATATGTTCTGTGTCGCATGTGTCGCATGTGTAGACACTTTTTGCCCTCTCATGTTGTACATGCATGTGAATTTTCTGATGGCCCACATTTCACCTAGGTGTGAGTCACCCTGGCCTGCACAGAAGCTGCCCAATTTTAGAAGGACCCATCAGTAAATGGACTGAGTGAAAATATGTGTTGTCCATCACCCTATTTCTCAATGAGCTATCTTAGACCTGAGGATTGCACAAGACAGGCCTACACCTTGTGAGAAGAGTGTGAGAATGGAAGATCATGTTCCTAAATGTGATCTCCATAACACAAGTAGCCATTCACTGGCCAAGGACATTGAGGGGTGTGTAGTGTTGGACACAGTGAGTCTGCCCCGACACATCATTTCAAATGCATTGTATGTCATGCTCACTCACTAACTGCATCACAAATTACGGCCTTCTTCACAATGTTTTCTGTGCTGGCACTCTGCATGTGTATGAAATGGCCATGTGTCCATCATCATACATGTATACCATTCTATGACAATATTTGATGCAAATGTACTACGTGTCGTGTCTGTATGGACTCTGCTCAACATTTATGTATTGGTGTGCTATGTTTTTTCATGCTCCTGTACTGACACACAGTGGTACATAACACAGTGTTAGTGAAACTTCCTTTACTTATCTCCCATGCCTGCAGCTTAAAGTCCACCAGCGTATGGCCATATTGCACTCAATGTGCGGGCTCTGGGTGTCTCCAACTAACGGCACACACACTGTCAGAAGAGGTGGGATGACATCTGCCGGCTGAGCAAAAACGTGGCAGAGAACGCTGGGGAAGCTCCCTCGGACTGGAAGGTTGGCGCGCAGGAGTATGGCACCACTAATGGCCCTCATCTTGGCAGTGACACAGCCAGAGCTGGATGGACGTTTGAGGGCCCATCAGCAGCAAATTGGGGGTGAGTATTCTGCAAATGGTGAAATTGGGTGTGAGTGACTGCATGTATCCCAACCCTGAGCCAGTGTGGAGCTCAGTGATATTTTGTGTGTGATGCAATGGCTTGTAAGTTGCCTCTGTGTTGCAAGCAGCTGTCATGCATTCTCGCTACATGTACTTTCTCTTGTGTTTAATACAATGGTCCTTGGCATTGCAAAATGAGATGTGGCCTTCTGACATCTGCTGCATTATTTGTGTCATAGACATCACCGGGCAGTGAACAGCAGTGTGCATCATCTAAGTGTGCTTTGGTAGATGTGTAGAGTGCTTAACTTGGAAATTGCGAGAACTACACATCTGACATCAATGTGCACAACATGGTGGATATCAGTAGCTCACGGCAATTGCAAAAGGACATTTGGGAGTCAGTATCTGTGTTGTTCCCTTAAAGTGACTCAATATGTGACTGAGACAACATATTGAGATGTATATCTATCTCACCTACAGGCACGTAGGTATGCTTACAGAGATCAGTATGTTGGGTTAAAGGAGGCACGGGCCAGCTATTTGGGTGTGTCAATGTCACATGAGTCATTTATGTCAACTATGCATGTTTCCATGCACCTTCTGAGTTTTTCATTAAGGTTGCACGTGTAGACTGCCCAAGGTGGTGGGCAACATGGGGGTATCATATTCTATTTTTGTGCTTTGCCTGCATATGTGGTTTGTGAGTATGGAACTATACTGAACCTACGTCTCTGTCTATTACAACATCTACCGAGGGCACAGAAGGACAGGTCATGGACACCAGTGGTGAAGCTTCTGGCACAACTGCTACACATGAGCTCACTGACACTGATGTGACCAGCAGAGGGGAACAGGAGTGCCCTGGGAGAATCACACCCAGAAAAAACAACCTCAACATCATCTGACTCCAGCGGTGACTCCTCGATGTTGGTGGGCACAGGGAGTTCAAAATCTGCCTCTTCTTCCACCACACATCATCCAGTGCCCACCCTCCCGGCTACTACCACTAGTGCTGGCTGTGCCCATAGCCCTAGGAAGGGTAGAGTGTCCTTCCCCCAGGCACCTCTGCCCCTGCCCCTGTCTCCTCTGCTGCCCTCAGTGTAGAGGCAGTGGACCTTTTGCGCCAGCTGGGTTTGGGTCACACTACTCTCCTGAATGCCTTCCAGGATCTTGACAAGAAGCTGACACAGTTAGTTGCCTTCATGGAGAGCTTTCATTCTGACGTGGGTGGGCTACACAGAACTGTCCACTCTTTGTCCTCCACAGTGACGGCAGACATTCAGCTGTCACAGGCTCCCAGTCCAGCTCCAGTCCCTTCAGCAACTACCCTGCCAGTGGCACCGCCTGACGAGAGTGGCCACACACCTCAGTCCTCAGGTGCCAAGTACTCCACATGCAGCACACAACAGCAGCCCTCCAAGTGGACCAGAGCACTGACACCATCCCCAAAACACAAAACAGGCACACAAGAGCACAAAGGCAAAAGCCCTTCATGTGACACTCAGGGGAATCAGGCCAAGAATCAGGCCTCAAGCTCACATTCATCCAAATCACCACCATCCAAGGGCACTCCCATCCCCACACCAGCTCCAAAAGACAAAAAAACAGTTGCCCTGTCTGCTGTGAAGCTGGTGCCTGCAAAGAGTCAGCACAAACAGCTCTATAAGGCAGATTCACCCACAACGTCAACTCCCACCCACACCCTCGTGAAGGTGGGACAAGAGAGCAAAGTGGGGGGTTTACCTGGATAACAGTGGATGGAGGGGAAAAGGCAAGGCCACCCCAAGCATACCACCAGATCCAGAAAATCCCCACAGGGAGAGTCACCTGCACCTGATACACCTTTGGTGGAGAGGGAGGCTGTTGTGCCCATCCCACTTCCCACTCCTGCCAAGACAATTCTTTCCTATGGAATCCCCAAGAAGTGGAGACCCAGTCCTCCACATTCACCCTCACACATTGTGTCTCAGAGCAGCATGTCTCTGCCTCCCCATGTCACCATGCCACCCGGTCCAAGCAGTCATCAGGCTCCCACAGCCACTGAGTCCTCTACCTCAGCTGGTCCTCTCTCTCCCAGGTCCAGTCCTCCAACTGACCCCGACAATCAGCCACCTCCCAGTTCAAATGACAGCCAAGTCTGAAGCAAAGTCCCCCTCCCACACCCATCTCTCCCACAGCGGTGCCTGGACTGCCCATTTGTATCCCAGGAGCTGTGGTGATTCCCATGGCAGTTAACGGTGTTACCCATTCCCTGTGCAGTTTCTCATGCACACATATGCACACCGGAACTATGGCCTGACCAATGGCCTTGCTGTTTGTCACTTTGGATGCCCATTCCCTGTGCACTTTCTCATGCACACATGTACATACTTTGAATTTATTCTGGCCAATGCCCTTACTGTTTGTCACTTTAAATGCCCATTCCCTGTGGACTTTCTCATGCACAAATGTGCACACCGGAACTATGGACTGGCCAATGGCCTTGCTGTTTGTCACTTTGGATGCCCATCCCCTGTGCACTTTCTCATGCACAAATGTGCACACCGGAACTATGGACTGGCCAATTGCCTTGCTATTTGTCAGTTTGGTTGCCCATTCCTTGTGCACTTTCTCATGCACACATGTACATACTTTGATTTTGTTCTGGCCAATGGCCTTGCTGTTTGTCACTTTAAATGCCCATACCCTGTGGACTTTCTCATGCACAAATGTGCACACCGGAACTATGGACTGGCCAATGGCCTTGCTGTTTGTCACTTTGATTGCCCATTCCCTGTGCAGTTTCTCATGCACCCATGTGCACACCGGATCTATGGACTGGCCAATGGCCTTGCGGTTTGTCACTTTGGATGCCCAGTCCCTGTGCAGTTCCTCATGCACACATGTACATGCTGTGATTCTGGACTGGCTAATGGCCTTGCTGTGTGTCTCTTTTGATGCCTATCTGGGTCTTATGTAATAAAGACAGTTACTCCTGTTGTCTTCTTTGTCAATTTCTTTGATAAATAAAATGTTTTCTGAATGGGTATGGTTGCATGTGACACATGCTCTGTGTACCACTTTAACATTGCCAATTGCTTGTTTTACTTTTTCAGAGTTTGCCAGAGGTGACAGCCACTCTTGTTCTTTTTTACTTTAAGACTTGAGGGTGCAATGATGGTCCACTGTTACTGTTATACTAATCATTCTGTGTCGCTCGCAGGAGGGACTTTGCTTTTTGCCCATAAACTCTTTCTGGCAGGGACTCCAAGGACTAGGAGCCCTGGAATCCAGCACACGTGTGCCTCCACGCCTCCATGCCTACTGCGCTACAAAACTCCTTGCGGGCCCCGCTTCACGGGAGCAGCTCTCGCAGGAGGGGCTTTGCTTTTTGCCCGTAAACTCTTTCTGGCAGGGACTCCAAGGACCAGAAGCCCCGGAATCCAGCACACCTCTGCCTCCACGCCTCCACGACTACTGCGCTATAAAACTACTCGTGGCCCCCGCTTCACGGGACGGGCGCGCGCCCGGTGAAGCACGGGACAAGGGCGGGCCCGTTTGAGCCCGTTCAAGACTGGGAGAGGCTGGGCACCCCCTCTGAGGCCTGCGATACCAACAGCCGGTTTCCCTCTCCAGTAAGTGGATATATGATTGGTATTTGATTATATTTATCTATTAAATTGAACAAATATGGCAGCACATGAGGGAAGAGGGAGGAAAGCAGCCAGAGTTGGGTATGTCGTGGGAACTCTCAACCAATTTATAACGAGGCTACATCTGTGCTTGCCCATGAGATAGCCATTACTGAGCGCAGACTCTCTATGGACCCCGTGTTTGCCAAACGGTCATTTTGGGGGGGTATAATGAACGTGCGTTCACCAGAAAGTCATTCCCAATCTGCCCTCTTTCATGGCTCCCAGACTCAGAGCGCAAGTTTGCACCAACCTGTAGTGTCACCTAACACCGATGAAGATTCTTTACATCTTACGTCATTGCTGTGCGTTGCATTGCCAAACTCATTTAAGAGCACAGTCACGTGCACTGCAGAAGTTCACAAAGAGCCTACACAACCCATGGAACATGTACAGGGGGTTGTCTTAAAGAGGAAACGAGGAGGGACACAGCAGAAGGGAAAGAAGCCTAAGATCTCTAAGTTAAGCAAACCAAGAGAGACTTTAAATGCAGACCCTCCCATTATTGAAGTCCCCCAGGAAATACTGCCTGCAGTAAATGGTGTGAATATGGCTGGAATTGCAACTGGACTGCCGCAGACTGAGGACGCTTATTGGTTAAAAATAGGTGCTCTCATAATATCCTTCTTGGAGCCGCTAATAACAAAACTTTCATTAATTGAGAACAGGCTTGAGAAATTTGAATGTTCGATAATGTCCACTCTGGGAGGCATTGAGAGCAAAATAGTGAGTTGTGGTCAAGGTAATGAGCTGGTGAGGGAGGGAGGAAGGGACCCTGCGGCCTGCTTTGGCATTAACTCCTTCGATGCTGATGACGGAGCGGTTCCGTCATCAGCATCGGTTGGGCTGTGCTGATGACGGAACCGCTCCGTCATCGGCACAGCCCTTGGGGGGAGCGCTGGCGCTCCCCCCCTGGGGCATCGATCTCGGCGATTTAAGCAGGGATGGCAGCGGAAGACTTTTCGCTGCCACCCCGGGCCCCCCCACGCTTCCTGGTGACGTCAGCGCGCGCCGACGTCACCAGGAAGTGCTGGATGCGCTGAACGCCATTTCTTTCCAGCGCGTCCAGCGAGCAGGTAAGGTTTCTGCTCTCCGGTGGGGCGAGGCGGCGTTTCTCGGTGCCTTGAGGCATCGGGGGGAGGAAACCCTGTTTCCTCTCCCCTGATGTCCCAATGCAGAGCATTCCTGGTGCAGGATCGCCCACAGCGTCGCGATCCTGCACCAGGAATGCCCCCCACTAGACACCAGGGATCTTTTTTTGGGAAAAAGGAAGCGACCCCTTGGGCAAGGGTCGCTTCCAGGGGCATAATTTATAACTTCAGACCTTTCTGCACCCCCCCCCCCGGGGGCAGATCGCGCATTGTTTTGCCGAATCTGGATCGGGGGGGCAGAAAAGCCCACTAGACACCAGGGATTGTTTTTATCAAAAGGAAGCGACCCCTTTCCTGGGGTCAAAAATATTATTTTAGACTTTTCTTCCTCCCCTGGGGGCAGATCGCCCGTTTTTTTGGCTGAATCTGGACCCAGGGGGGGTAGAAAAGCCCACTAGGCACCAGGGATTGTTTTTTTTTGCAAAGGAAGTGACCCCTTGGGCAAGGGTCGCTTCCTGGGGGTGAAATAATTGTTTTAGACTTTTCTGCCCCCCCTGGGGGCAGATTGGCCCCTTTTTGTGCCGAATCTGGACCCAGGGGGGTAGAAAAGCCCACTAGACACTAGGGATTGTTTTTTTTTGCAAAGGAAGCAACCCTTTGGGCAAGGGTCTCTTCCTTGGGCCCTTAGTTTTTATTGAATATATTCTGCCTCATAATTTTGCCTTTCTGCCCTCAGGAGGGAGCAAAAAACCTTACTAGACACCAGGGAAATCTTTTTGTTTTAAATGGAAGCGACCACTTGGGCAAGGGTTGCTTCCAGGGGGTCCAAATTTAAACAAGATTTATATTCTGTCCCCCATTGGGACATTCACCCCATTTGTAACATAACCTGTGACATAGCCTGTTGTAATGTGTATTTTTTTTCTAAAGTGTAATGTTTTCTTTTCTCTTTAGACTGTTGCAGTGTGCGGTTTCATTACTGATGGTTCTGCTGTTTGTGTAGTTGCATGTGTTTGGTAAGAGACCTTTTTTGTACAATTTTTCTGTAAATGTTTTTTTTTTTTAAAAGTGTGTAGTAATACGAGTATGTTTGGTTTCTGTTTTTTGTGATTGTGAAACATGTTTTGCATTTGTGCTTGATGTGTATTTTGCTTTTTGTAGATTTAAGTTTTTTTTCTTCTTTCTAGTGGGATATCGTTGACTATTTGCTGTGTCTTTGCAGAGTAGGTGCTGGTGAGTGTGGCTGTATTTTGTAAGTGAATTGTATAGTTATTCAGTTTATAGATCTTTGTGATAAAGGCTTACACTTTGTTTACCTCCTTTGCACAGTGTTGGTTGTTGAGTTGTTTGTGCAGTCTCCTTTCTTAGTGAGGATAATGGCTAGCCACCGGATTACCGCGCAGCAAGTTGTTGGAATGCTTTTTGATTCTTCCTCTGACCATGGTGCTGAGACTGACTCTGATTCTGAGGCAGAGGTGGGAGGTGAAGATTCTGGTAGTGAGTTTTCTCTCCACATGGCATCATCTGATGATGAAGATACTGTGAGTGCTGATGAAGCTACTTTTGGTGTGGATGAAGTGTCTGTGTTAGAGGAGGACATTGCTGTGCCGGTAGTGCGGCAAGAGGCATCTGGGCTGCAGCCTGGGGCTGCTAGACTTTCAGTTGGTGTAGTGAGACAAGAGGCAGCTGGGCGCCAGCCTGAGTCTGCAAGACTTTTCATTGAAAGTTCTGACCTCTGGGTTGCCCCAGGCATGGTGCAGCCGACATTGCCTGAATTTACTGGTGTTCCAGGGTGTAGGGTGAACACTGAAAACTTTTTGCGAATTGATTTTTTCAAGTTGTTTATGGATGATGTGTTTTTGGCAGAGATTGTAGAGCAGACTAATTTGTATGTAGAACAGTTTTTGAAGGAGAACAGTGCCAGCCTTAGGCCTCACGCTAGAGCTACCCGGTGGACTCCCACAAATTTGGAGGAGATGAAAAAGTTTTTGGGGTTAACTTTTTTGATGGGCTTGCTTAGGAAACCATCAATGGCTTCATATTGGTCTACTAGTCCCTTGATGGCAACAGCTATATTTCCGGCAGTCATGAGTCGTGATAGGTATTTGCTTCTGCTTCGGATGATGCATTTTGTTGACAATGGTTTAGCTTTGTCACGAGATCACCCTGATTGTGACCGTCTTTTCAAGATTCGGCCTGTCATTGATCATTTTGTTGATCGATTTCCAGAGATCTTTGCTCCTGGGAAAGAAATTGCAGTGGATGAGTCCTTGGTGTTGTTCAAGGGCCGCTTGGTATTTAGGCAATACATTCCTAGTAAGAGAGCACGCTATGGAATTAAGCTTTATATGCTGTGTGACAGTCGGACTGGATATGTCTCTAATTTCAGGGTGTACACCGGTAAGGAATCCAGGATTAACCCCCCTGGTTGTCCGTCGACTTTTGGAGTGACTGAGGAAATTGTGTGGGCACTTGGTAGAGGATTGTTTAACAAAGGCCATCATTTATATGTAGATAACTTCTACAGTGGTGTGCGGTTGTTCAGGGAATTGGCCAAAGTGGACACTGTTGCTTGTGGCACAATCCGCTCTAACCGTAAAGGTTTCCCAAAAGAACTTGTTTGGCAAAAGCTTGCTCGGGGACAGTGCAGTGCATTCCGTTGTGAGGAGCTTCTAGCTGTGAAGTTTTCAGACAGGAGAGATGTATACATGTTGACTTCCATACATGATGAAAGCACTGAACCGGTGACTGTTTGGTGTCAGGTTGTAGAAGCGCGCAAACCTGTGTGGATTTTAGACTATAATAGGCACATGGGTGGTGTTGACAGAGTAGATCAGAGGTTGGAACCGTATGCTGCTCTTGGTAAGGCTTACATTTGGTACAAGAAGTTGGCTATCCATCTTTTCCACTTGGCAACCTTTAATGCTTTTGTTGTGTTCCAGCAATCTTGTCCTCAGTCAAAGATGACTTTTGTAAAGTTTCAGGAGTCTGTAATAGGCAGCCTTGTTTTAGTGGAACAGGCAAGTGTTCCTAGAGTTGGAGTGGTGGAGGATGTTGCCAGATTGAAAGATCGCCACTTTCCTGATCAAATTCCTCCTACAACCTCAAAAGACTTTCCCAATCGGAGATGTAGAGTCTGTTGGCGAAGAGGTTTGCGGAAGGAGGTTCGTATGTACTGGCCCGACTGTCCTTCTAACCCTGGGCTGTGTGTACCTGCTTGTTTTAGAATGTACCACACGCAAAATAATTTTTGGGAGCATCCATGAGTGGTAAAGTGAATTGGCTGGTATCTATTCTTTAAAACATATTGTTCAGTTTTAAAGTTGGCATTTGTTAAGTGTATTTAGATTTAGTTGTTGTGTTAGTAGATTTGTATCAATTTGCAATTTGTTTTTGTTTTTCATTTGTATTGAAAAAAAACTAAAGTATGATGTTGGTTTGTGTGTAGTGTCCATTGTCTGATGGTGTGCATGGTTTGGCACTTGGCTGGCGGTGTCTGTGGACTGGTGCTTGGCTGGCGGTGTGCGTGGTCTGGTTCTTTGTTGGCGGTGTGCATGGTCTTGCGCTTGCCTGGTGGTGTGTTGGGATTGGTGCTTGGCTGGTGGTGTGCCTGGGCTGGTGCTTGGCTGGCGGTGTGGGTGGAGTGGCGTTTGCCTGGTGGTGTGTGTGGACTGGTGCTTGGCTGGGGGTGTGTGTGGTCTGGTGTTTGGTTGGCGGTGTGCGTGGTCTTGCGCTTGCCTGGTGGTGTGTTTGGATTGGTGCTTGGCTGGTGATGTGCCTGGATTGGTGCTTGGCTGGTGGTGTGTGCGGAGTGGTGCTGTCCTGGCAGTGTGTGTGGACTGATGCTTGGCTGGCGGTGTGCGTGGTCTGGTGTTTGGTTGGCAGTGTGCGTGGTCTTGCGCTTGCCTTGTGGTGTGTTTGGATTGGTGCTTGGCTGGTGGTGTGCCTGGACTGGTGCTTGGCTGGCGGTGTCTGTGGACTGGTGCTTTCCTGGCGGTGTGTGTGTGGACTGGTGCTTGGCTGGCGGTGAGCTGGGTCTGGTGCTTGACCGGCGGTGTGTGTGGTCTGGTGCTTGGCTGGTGGTGTGCGTGGACTGGTGCTCGGCTGGCGGTGTGTGGGAAGTGACTTAATGCTGGTTACTACACAGTGCTAGCTGAGCGCCACTCCATGCAATCCGTGAGTTTGTGTAGTTGCTGTGTCAGGAATGTGGACGTGTGAAAGTGATGGGCTCTTGATTGGCGTTGTCTGCTGGTGGAAGTGTAGTAATGTGATGGGTCCACGGCTGGCGGTGTGAATGTTTTGTACGTGTCACATGTATGAAAGATGTATGAATGGCCTGTAAAGAGGTTGGTGCCTTGTCGTGGCTTTACAGCTCACGAGCTGTGAGTCAATGGTTCAGTTTCTCGTCCTTTCCATTATTAACTGTGTATTTCATTTTTTGTGAAATCACTCGCTAATTCAATGGTATATACTGAACCATCACTCACCCTCGTGCCAAATCCAACCAGTATGTGTGTGTGTTTGAGAACTTGATGTTTGTGTACTTTATTTATTTATTTATTTATTTTTTGAAGCAGGCCGCACCTTGTCACTTTTTTTGTAAAAATGTTGTGATGTGTTGCGTGTGGGCCTGGTGGTGTGAATGGTCTTCTGTGTGTCAGGTATGAAAGCTGTGTGAATGGCTTGTAAAGCGGTTGGTGCCTTGAAGTGGTTTTACAGCTCACGCACGAGCTGTCAGTCATTGGTTCAGTTTTTTGTCCATGTAATTGACATTGCATTTCATTTTTGTGAAATCTCTTGTTAATAAAATTATATATACTGAACCATCACTCACCCTCGTGCCAAATCCAACCAGTATGTGTGTGTGTTTGAGGAATAAATGGCTGTGCAGGGATATTGTTTTTTTTAGTCTCTCTGCCAAGGTGTACATTCCGCCTACGAATAACCTGCCAATTGTAGATATTGTTGAAAACCCATGGGACTACATGGTGATGTCTCTCCGGTGAAATCTAACAATTAATTTTATCCACAGTATACTGCAAAACTCACAATGTCCGTCATATTTTCCTTGCAATATTGCGCCCAAATTGTCACGCTGCACAAGTAAACAACTAATTTTGTCAAAACTAATTGGTTTAGCTAGGGGGTCACATGGGTTTTTCACTCCTTCCTCGGTTGCCATCTAGGGAAACCTAGCAAACCCACACATTTTTGGAAAGTAGACACTCGGGGGCTTTCAAGGGGGTATGGCTTGCGTGGATCCTCCAACGTTCCTTTTCTCAGAATCCCTAACAAACTTTAAATGTAGCTGGAAAAATTTGTTGTTTCAAACATTTTTGTGTGTAAAAGTGTGGCATCACTGGGCTCACACAAATTTCCACCCATCCGGCGTTCCCCAAGGTGTCCCGATAAAAATGGTACCTCACTTGCGTGGGTGATTCAAGGACCCACAACAGGCAAGGGCCCAAAACCTAATGAGGCAACATCAAAATTACCTATCACAAAGCAATCTGGTTTTGCAAGGGGGTTCCCATGAGTTTTTGGCCCGGGGCTCGGCGGCCATGTAGGGAAACCTACCTAAACCATACATTTATGGAAACTAGACACCCGGGGGACTCCTGCGAGGTATGGCTTGCATGGGTCCCTCATCATTCTCCTACCTAGAATCCACCGCAAAGCTAAGATTTGGCAAAAAAAAAGCTTTTTTCTCACATTTTTGTGTGGTAAAGTTGTGGAATGTGTGTGGATCCTCAAATTTCCTCCCACTCAGCGTTCCCCCAGGTCTCCTGATAAAAATGGTACCTCACTTGTGTGGCCAGGCATAGTGGCTGCAACAGGAAAAAGCCCAAATTGTACGGTGGAGACTTAAATATTACCTATAGCAAAACTACCTTGTTTTGGGGGGGGCACCTGAGTTTTTGGCCCGGGGATCAGTGGCCATCTTTGGGAACTACCAAACCCAAACAGTTCTGAAAACTAGACACCCGGGGGAGTCCAGGGATGTATGGCATGCGTGGGTCCCCCAACGTTTTCCTACCCAGAATTCCCTGCAAACCTAAAAAAAACACTTTTCCATACATTTTTGCGTGGGATCTCCGTGCCGGCACAAATGTCCTACCACCCAGCTTACCCTTGTTCTCCCGAGTAAAATGATATCTCACTTGAGTGATTGGGCCAAAGGCCTGTGACTAGGATGACTCCAAAACAGTAGAATTCTCGGTGCTTAATTTGTCAATCCAGACGCTACAATTTCTTAAAAAGACATTTTTAGCCTGTTCTGCTTTGGACACCCAAAAAAGTGAGGTATCATTTTACTCGGGAAAACAAGGGGAACGCTGGGTGGTAGGACATTTGGGCCGGCACGGAGATCCCACGCAAAATTGTATGGAAAAGTGTTTTTTTTACCTAATTTTAGGGTTTGCAGGGAATTCTGGGTAGGAAAACATTGGGAGTCCCACACATGACATACCTCCATGGACTCCCCCGGGTGTCTAGTTTTCAGAACTGTTTGGGTTTGGTGGTTTCCAAAGATGACCGCCGAGCCACGGGCCAAAAACTCAGGTGCCCCCCAAAAGTAAGGTAGTTTTGCTAAAGGTAATTTTTAAGTCTCCACCGTACGATTTGGGCCTTTTCCTGTTGCAGCCACAATGCCTACCCACGCAAGTGAGGTACGATTTTTATCAGGAGACCGGGGGGAACGCTGGGTGGGTGGAAATTTGTTGATCCACGCAGATTCCAGAACTTTCCACCACAGACATGTGAGGAAAATGCATTTTTTTGTCAATTTTTTAGCTTTGCAAGGGATTCTGGATAACAGAACCTGGTGGGAGGCCATTGAGTCACCCCATCCTGAATTCCCTTGGGTGTCTAGTTTTCAAAAATGTATATGTTTGCTAGGTTTCCCTAGGTGCCGGCAGAGCTAGGGTTCAAAAACTACAGGTAGGCACTTTGCCAAAAAAGGGCCAGTTTTCACTGAAAAATTGAGGTGCGACCAGGATGTGTTTTGCGCCATTTCCTGTCGCAGGCACTAGGCAGACCCAGGCAAGTGAGGTATTATTTTTCTCATAGGACTTTGGGGAACACAGGGTGGGTGGAAATTTGTTGAACCACGCAGATTCCAGAACTTTCCACCACAGAAATATGAGGAAAATGCTTTTTCTTTTCCAATTTTTTAGGTTTGCAAGGGATTCTGAGTAACAGAACCTGGTGGGAGGCAGTCGAGTCACCCTATCCTGAATTCCCCTGGGTGTCTAGTTTTCAGAAATATATAGGTTTTGTAGGTTTCCCTAGGTGCCGGCAGAGCTAGGGTTCAAAAACTAAAGGTAGGCACTTTGCCAAAAAAGGGCCAGTTTTCACTGCAAAATTGAGGTGCGTCCACGTTGCGTTTTGCATCATTTCCTGTCGCAGGCACTAGGCAGACCCAGGCAAGTGAGGTACCATTTTTCTCATAAGACTTTTGGGAACAAGGGGTGGGTGGAAATTTGTTGAACCAGCAGATTCCAGAACTTTCCACCACAGAAATGTGAGGAAAATGTGGGGTTTTTTCAATTTTTTAGGTTTGCAAGGGATTCAGGGTATCAGAACCTGGTGGGAGGCAGTCGAGTCACCCTATCCTGAATTCCCCTGGGTGTCTAGTTTTCAGAAATGTATAGGTTTGCTAGGTTTCCCTAGATGCCGGCAGAGCTAGGGTTAAAAACCTACAGGTAGGCACTTTGCCAAAAAAGGGCCAGTTTTCACTGCGAAATTGAGGTGCGACCATGTTGCTTTTTGCGCCGTTTCCTGTCGCAGGCACTAGCAGACCCAGGCAAGTGAGGTACCATTTTTCTCATAAGACATTGGGGAATGCGGGGTGGGTGGAAATTTGTTGATCCACGCAGATTCCAGAACTTTCCACCACAGAAATGTGAGGAAAATGCATTTTTTTCCAATTGTTTGGGTTTGCAAGGGATTCTGGGTAACAGAACCTGGTGGGAGGCAGTCGAGTCACCCCATCCTGATTTCCCCTGGGTGTCTAGTTTTCAAAAATGTATAGGTTTGCTAGGTTTCCCTAGGTGCTGGCAGAGCTAGGGTTCAAAAACTACAGGTAGGCAATTTGCCAAAAAAGGGCCAGTTTTTACTGCGAAATTGAGGTGCAACCATGTTGCGTTTTGCGTCGTTTCCTGTCGCAGGCACTAGGCAGACCCAGGCAAGTGAGGTACCATTTTTCTCATAAGACTTTTGGGAATGCGGGATGGGTGGAATTTTGTTGATCCACGCAGATTCCAGAACTTTCCACCACAGAAGTGTGAGGAAAATGCGTTTTTTCTCCCAATTTTTTAAGTTTGCAAGGGATTCTGGGTAGCAGAACCTGGTGGGAGGCAGTCGAGTCACCCCATCCTGAATTCCCCTGGGTGTCTAGTTTTCAAAAATGTATAGGTTTGCTAGGTTTCCTAGGTACCCTGTGACTCCGCTGTTGGCGCTCGTGACCCTGTCTCCGCTGTTGGCGCTCGTGACCCTGTGACTCCGCTGTTGGCGCTCTTGCCCCACCTGCGCCGCGTCTGTGTTTAAGTTTCCGATTGTTTCTCTTCCCCCCGTGTGTTCTCTGCTCCCTAGCATTTTACACTCCTCGTGTTGTTTTACTCGTTCCTCTGTAACTCCGTTTGCTTTGACCCCCTGTGTAGCTTCTGCTCCCTGTTTATTTTCTGTTTCCCCCATTTTTGTATAATTGTACCCCTGTGACTTGTCGCCCCCGGCCCCTGCCGCGCTTCCAGCCACCTCTCCGCTCCCCGACGCTGCCCCCTGCGGCCCCGCCCCTCCCCTCGTCAGCCCTTCCCATTCGCCGCCCCGCTCCTGCCTCCCAGCTGCCCCTCCCTCGCTCCGCCCCCCCCACTCTCCACATATGGAAGAGCGGTCAACGCGCAGCGTGCACGCGCAGCGGGCGCGCCGATTGTGCACCGAAGGCGCGCCAAAGGTAAGCCTGTCTGCGCCCGTCCGCGCCTGGACCGCGCCCAGTGCCAGGACCCCTGGCTACCGCAGAGACCAGCCCAGCCGCCGGACCTATGACGCCACCGAACTCCACGCACTCAACACCGGCCGACCCCCAGGATGCTTCCGAGCCACCCCGAGATGCACTCACGGACCCTTCTGCTGCCACTCCTGCAAGTTCGCCTGCACCCGGACCTGCACTACTCCAGCACCAACTAGACCAAGACGCACAACAGCAACAACCACCTGAAGTGCATCCTGCTCAACACCCGCTCCGTCCACAGACACGCCATCGAGCTCTGGAACCTGCTCGTCACCACATCTCCAGACGTTGCCTTCCTCACGGAAACCTGGATGAACGCCTCCTCAGCGCCCGACATCGCCATCGCCATCCCGGACGGCTACAAGATCATCCGGAAGGACCGCGGCAACCAGACAGGTGGAGGCATCGCCATCATCCACAGGAACACCATCCGCATCACGACCATCACCGACGACACCCTCGCACCCGCCGAACACCTACACTTCCAGATCCACGTCAACCCCAAGACCACCCTCAGAGGCACCCTCATCTACAGACCCCTGGGACCACGCACACAATTCAGCGAAGACATAGCCGACTTCATCAGCCCACATGCCCTCCCCTCCGCTGACTACATCCTCCTCGGGGACCTCAACTTCCACCTGGAGAACAACAACGACCGCAACACCACCACCCTGCTGGGCAACCTCGCCAACCTCGGTCTCAAGCAGCTGGTGACCACCCCCACCCACTACGCCGGACACACGCTCGACCCCGTCTTCTCATCCAGCAAGGACATCGCCTTCAGCCACGCCACCGGACTCCACTGGACGGACCACAGCTGCGTCCACTTCAGCTTCACAAGGACCACGCTCCACCATCACCAGCAACAGGCTCCCCGCAGAAGCTGGAACAAGATCACTGCAGACCAGCTCGTTACCTCCCTGAGCAAGAACCCGCCCACCAGCACAACGAACCCCAGCCAAGCGGCCACCAACCTCACGAAATGGATCAGCGACTGCGCAGACAACCTCGCCCCTCTGAAGACCCAGCCGAGCAGACCCGGCAGCAAGAAAGCCCCATGGTTTAACGACGAACTCAAGAGCTCCAAGAAGAACTGCAGAGCACTCGAGAAAACCTGGCGCAGAGACCCAACACCGGACAACATGACTGCCCTCAAGCTCGCCACCCGAAAACACCACCAGCTGATCCACGCCACCAAGAAAACCGCATTCAAGGAACGACTGGACAACAACGCACACAACAGCAAGGAACTCTTCAACATCGTGAAAGAGCTCTCCAACCCCAACGCCGCAAACAACGACATCACCCCTTCGCAAGACCTCTGCAACTCCCTCGCCTCCTACTTCCACAACAAGATCGCGGACATACACAACAGCTTCAGCACTCAACCACCGCACGCCGCGACCGAACCACCGCCCCCCACCACCACCCTCCGCGCCTGGACCCCGATCAGCACCGAAGACACCATCCGCACGATGAACTCCTTCCACTCCGGATCTCCGACAGACCCCTGCCCTCACCATGTCTTCAACAAAGCCGACGCTGTCATCGCACCCCACCTGCAGGACATCATCAACACCTCCTTCGACAACGCCACCTTCCCGGAGAGCTGGAAGCACACCGAACTCAGCGCCCTACTAAAGAAGCCATCAGCCGACCCCACCGACCTCAAGAACTACCGCCCCATCTCGCTACTCCCGTTTCCAGCAAAGGTCATCGAGAAGACCGTCAACAAGCAACTGGCGGACTTCCTCGAGAAGAACGGTTCCCTCGACGTCTCACAGTCTGGCTTCCGGTCCAACCACAGCACCGAGACCGCCCTGATCGCAGCTACCGATGACATCCGAGCCTTGCTCGACAACGGAGAAACAGCGGCCCTCATCCTCCTGGACCTCTCCGCGGCCTTCGACACCGTCTGCCACCGTACCCTAGTACAGCGCCTCTGCAACGTCGGAATCCAGGAGAAGGCACTTGAGTGGATCACCTCCTTCCTCGCCGGAAGGACACAGAGAGTCCGCCTCCCCCCGTTCAGATCGGAGGCCACCGAAGTCATCTGCGGCGTCCCTCAAGGATCCTCGCTCAGCCCAACACTCTTCAACGTATACATGAGCCCCCTTGCAGCCATCGCACGCCAGCACAACCTCAACATCATCTCCTACGCCGATGACACCCAGCTGATCCTCTCCCTCACCAACGACCCCGCCACCGCCAGAGCCAACCTGCACGAAGGGATGAAAGACGTAGCCAAATGGATGTCGAACAGCCGCCTCAAACTGAACTCGGACAAGTCGGAAGTCCTCATCCTGGGATCCTCACCCTCCGCCTGGGACGACTCCTGGTGGCCCACCGCCCTGGGCAGCGCACCCAAACCAACAGACCACGCACGCAACCTGGGCTTCATCCTGGACTCCTCCCTCTCCATGACCAGACAAGTCAACGCCGTCTCCTCGTCATGCTTCAACATCTTGCGCATGCTTCATAAGATCTTCCGATGGATCCCCACCGAGACCAGGAAGACGGTCACCCAGGCCCTCGTCACCAGCCGTCTGGACTACGGCAACTCCCTCTACGCCGGAACCACCGCCAAACTCCAAAAGAGACTCCAGCGGATCCAGAACACCTCAGCACGACTCATCCTGGACATCCCCCACCGAAGCCACATCTCCGGACACCTGAGAGACCTGCACTGGCTCCCGGTCAACAAGAGAATCACTTTCTGGCTCCTCACCCACGCACACAAAGCCCTACACAACCAAGGCCCAGGATACCTCAACAGCCGCCTCAACTTCTACGCTCCCAAACGCCAGCTTCGATCGACCAGCCACGCCCTCGCCGCCGTCCCCCGCAACCGAAGAGCCACCACAGGAGGAAGGTCCTTCTCCTACCTGGCCGCCAAGACCTGGAACTCCCTTCCGACCCACCTCCGCCTGACCCAAGACCACCTCGCCTTCAGGAAGCAGCTCAAGACCTGGCTGTTCGAGCAGTAGCGGACCCCCCCCCAGCGCCTTGAGACCCCCCGGGTGAGTAGTGCGCTATATAAATGCTTTGATTGATTGATTGATTGAGGTTTCCCTAGGTGCCAGCAGAGCTAGGCTTAAAAAACTACAGGTAGGTACTTTGCCAAAAAAGGGCCAGTTTTCACTGCGAAATTGAGGTGCGACCACGTTGCGTTTTGCATCATTTCCTGTCGCATGCACTAGGCAGATCCAGGCAAGTGAGGTACCATTTTTCTCATAACACTTTGGGAAACACGGGGTGGGTGGAAATTTGTTGAACCAGCAGATTCCAGAACTTTCCACCACAGAAATGTGAGGAAAATAAGTTTTTTTTCAATTATTTAGGTTTGGAAGGGATTCAGGGTATCAGAACCTGGTGGGAGGCAGTCGAGTCACCCTATCCTAAATTCCCCTGGGTGTCTAGTTTTCAGAAATGTATAGGTTTGCTAGGTTTCCCTAGATGCCGGCAGAGCTAGGGTTAAAAAAACTACAGGTAGGCACTTTGCCAAAAAAGTGCCAGTTTTCACTGCGAAATTGAGGTGCGACCATGTTGCTTTTTGCGCCGTTTCCTGTCGCAGGCACTAGGCAGACCCAGGCAAGTGAGGTACCATTTTTCTCATAAGACATTGGGGAACGCGGGGTGGGTGGAAATTTGTTGATCCACGCAGATTCCAGAACTTTCCACCACAGAAATGTGAGGAAAATGCATTTTTTTTCAATTGTTGGGGTTTGCAAGGGACTCTGGGTAACAGAACCTGGTACGAGGCAGTTGAGTCACCCCATCCTGATTTCCCCTGGGTGTCTAGTTTTTAAAAATGTATAGGTTTGCTAGGTTTCCCTAGGTGCTGGCAGGGCTAGGGTTCAAAAACTACAGGTAGGCACTTTGCCAAAAAAAGGCCAGTTTTCACTGCGAAATTGAGGTGCGACCATGTTGCGTTTTGCGTCGTTTCCTGTCGCAGGCACTAGGCAGACCCAGGCAAGTGAGGTACCATTTTTCTCATAAGACTTTTGGGAACAAGGGGTGGGTGAAAATTTGTTGAACCAGCAGATTCCAGAACTTTCCACCACAGAAATGTGAGGAAAATGTGTTTTTTTTCATTGTTTTTAGGTTTGCAAGGGATTCCGGGTATCAGAACCTGGTGGGAGGCAGTCGAGTCACCCTATCCTGAATTCCCCTGGGTGTCTAGTTTTCAGAAATGTATAGGTTTGCTAGGTTTCCCTAGATGCCGGCAGAGCTAGGGTTAAAAAACTACAGGTAAGCACTTTGCCAAAAAAGGGCCAGTTTTCACTGCGAAATTGAGGTGCGACCATGTTGCTTTTTGCGCCGTTTCCTGTTGCAGGCACGAGGCAGACCCAGGCAAGTGAGGTATGATTTTTGTCATAAGACTTTGGGGAACGCTGGGTGGGTGGAATTTTGTTGATCCACGCAGATTCCAGAACTTTCCACCACAGAAATGTGAGGAAAATGCGTTTTTTCTCCCAATTTTTTAAGTTTGCAAGGGATTCTGGGTAGCAGAACCTGGTGGGAGGCAGTCGAGTCACCCCATCCTGAATTCCCCTGGGTGTCTAGTTTTCAAAAATGTATAGGTTTGCTAGGTTTCCCTAGGTGCCAGCAGAGCTAGGCTTAAAAAACTACAGGTAGGCACTTTGCCAAAAAAGGGCCAGTTTTCACTGCGAAATTGAGGTGCGACCACGTTGCGTTTTGCGTCATTTCCTGTCGCATGCACTAGGCAGATCCAGGCAAGTGAGGTACCATTTTTCTCATAACACTTTGGGAAACACGGGGTGGGTGGAAATTTGTTGAACCAGCAGATTCCAGAACTTTCCACCACAGAAATGTGAGAAAAATAAGGTTTTTTTTTCAATTATTTAGGTTTGGAAGGGATTCAGGGTATCAGAACCTGGTGGGAGGCAGTCGAGTCACCCTATCCTAAATTCCCCTGGGTGTCTAGTTTTCAGAAATGTATAGGTTTGCTAGGTTTCCCTAGATGCCGGCAGAGCTAGGGTTAAAAAACTACAGGTAGGCACTTTGCCAAAAAAGTGCCAGTTTTCACTGCGAAATTGAGGTGCGACCATGTTGCTTTTTGCGCCGTTTCCTGTCGCAGGCACTAGGCAGACCCAGGCAAGTGAGGTACCATTTTTCTCATAAGACATTGGGGAACGCGGGGTGGGTGGAAATGTGTTGATCCACGCAGATTCCAGAACTTTCCACCACAGAAATGTGAGGAAAATAAGTTTTTTTTTTCAATTATTTAGGTTTGGAAGGGATTCAGGGTAACAGAACCTGGTGGGAGGCAGTCGAGTCACCCCATCCTGATTTTCCCTGGGTGTCTAGTTTTCAAAAATGTATAGGTTTGCTAGGTTTCCCTAGGTGCTGGCAGAGCTAGGGTTCAAAAACTACAGGTAGGCAATTTGCCAAAAAAGGGCCCGTTTTTACTGCAAAATTGAGGTGCAACCATGTTGCGTTTTGCGTCGTTTCCTGTCGCAGGCACTAGGCAGACCCAGGCAAGTGAGGTACCATTTTTCTCATAAGACTTTTGGATATGCGGGATGGGTGGAATTTTGTTGATCCACGCAGATTCCAGAACATTCCACCACAGAAATGTGAGAAAAATTCGTTTTTTCTCCCAATTTTTTAAGTTTGCAAGGGATTCTGGGTAGCAGAACCTGGTGGGAGGTAGTCGAGTCACCCCATCCTGAATTTCCCTGGGTGTCTAGTTTTCAAAAATGTATAGGTTTGCTAGGTTTCCCTTGGTGCCAGCAGAGCTAGGCTTAAAAAACTACAGGTAGGCATTTTGCCAAAAAAGGGCCAGTTTTCACTGCGGAATTGAGGACCGACCACGTTGCGTTTTGCGTCATTTCCTGTCGCATGCACTAGGCATATCCAGGCAAGTGAGGTACCATTTTTCTCATAACACTTTGGGAAACACGGGGTGGGTGGAAATTTGTTGAACCAGCAGATTCCAGAACTTTCCACCACAGAAATGTGGGGAAAATAAGTTTTTTTTTCAATTATTTAGGTTTGGAAGGGATTCAGGGTATCAGAACCTGGTGGGAGGCAGTCGAGTCACCCTATCCTAAATTCCCCTGGGTGTCTAGTTTTCAGAAATGTATAGGTTTGCTAGGTTTCACTAGATGCCGGCAGAGCTAGGGTTAAAAAACTACAGGTAGGCACTTTGCCCAAAAAGTGTCCATTTTCAATGCGAAATTGAGGTGCGACCATGTTACTTTTTGCGCCGTTTCCTGTCGCAGGCACTAGGCAGACCCAGGCAAGTGAGGTACCATTTTTCTCATAAGACATTGGGAAACACGGGGTGGGTGGAAATTTGTTGATCCACGCAGATTCCAGAACTTTCCACCACAGAAATGTGAGGAAAATGCATTTTTTTCCAATTGTTAGGGTTTGCAAGGGACTCTGGGTAACAGAACCTGGTGGGAGGCAGTCGAGTCACCCCATCCTGATTTCCCCTGGGTGTCTAGCTTTTAAAAATGTATAGGTTTGCTAGGTTTCCCTAGGTGCTGGCAGGGCTAGGGTTCAAAAACTACAGGTAGGCACTTTGCCAAAAAAGGGCCAGTTTTTACTGCGAAATTGAGGTGCAACCATGTTGCGTTTTGCGTAGTTTCCTGTCGCAGGCGCTAGGCAGACCCAGGCAAGTGAGGTACCATTTTTCTCATAAGACTTTCGGGAACGCGGGATGGGTGGAATTTTGTTGATCCACACAGATTCCAGAATTTTCCACCACAGAAATGTGAGGAAAATGTGTTTTTTCTCCCAATTTTTTAAGTTTGCAAGGGATTCTGGGTAACAGAACCTGGTGGGAGGCAGTCGAGTGACCCCATCCTGAATTCCCCTGGGTGTCTAGTTTTCAAAAATGTATAGGTTTGCTAGGTTTCCCTAGGTGCCGGCAGAGCTAGGGTTAAAAAACTACAGGTAGGCACTTTGCCAAAAAAGGGCCAGTTTTCACTGCGAAATTGAGGTGCGACCACGTTGCGTTTTGCGTCATTTCCTGTCGCAGGCACTAGGCAGACCCAGGCAAGTGAGGTACCATTTTTCTCATAAGACTTTTGGGAACAAGGGGTGGGTGGAAATTTGTTGAACCAGCAGATTCCAGAACTTTCCACCACAGAAATGTGAGGAAAATGTGTTTTTTTTCATTGTTTTTAGGTTTGCAAGGGATTCCGGGTATCAGAACCTGGTGGGAGGCAGTCGAGTCACCCTATCCTGAAATCCCCTGGGTGTCTAGTTTTCAGAAATGTATAGGTTTGCTAGGTTTCCCTAGATGCCGGCAGAGCTAGGGTTAAAAAACTACAGGTAGGCACTTTGCCAAAAAAGGGCCAGTTTTCACTGCGAAATTGAGGTGCGACCACGTTGCGTTTTGCGTCATTTCCTGTCGCATGCACTAGGCAGATCCAGGCAAATGAGGTACCATTTTTCTCATAACACTTTGGGAAACACGGGGTGGGTGGAAATTTGTTGAACCAGCAGATTCCAGAACTTTCCACCACAGAAATGTGAGGAAAATAAGTTTTTTTTTCAATTATTTAGGTTTGGAAGGGATTCAGGGTATCAGAATCTGGTGGGAGGCAGTCGAGTCATCCTATCCTAAATTCCCCTGGGTGTCTAGTTTTCAGAAATATATAGGTTTGCTAGGTTTCCCTAGATGCCGGCAGAGCTAGGGTTAAAAAACTACAGGTAGGCACTTTGCCAAAAAAGTGTCAGTTTTCACTGCGAAATTGAGGTGCGACCATGTTGCTTTTTGCTCCGTTTCCTGTCGCAGGCACTAGGCAGACCCAGGCAAGTGAGGTACCATTTTTCTCATAAGACATTGGGGAACGCGGGGTGGGTGGAAATTTGTTGATCCACGCAGATTCCAGAACTTTCCACCACATAAATGTGAGGAAAATGCTTTTTTTTCCAATTGTTAGGGTTTGCAAGGGACTCTGGGTAACAGAACCTGGTGGGAGGCAGTCGAGTCACCCCATCCTGATTTCCCGTGGGTGTCTAGTTTTTAAAAATGTATAGGTTTGCTAGGTTTCCCTAGGTGCTGGCAGGGCTAGGGTTCAAAAACTACAGGTAGGCACTTTGCCAAAAAAGGGCCAGTTTTTACTGCGAAATTGAGGTGCAACCATGTTGCATTTTGCGTCGTTTCCTGTCGCAGGCACTAGGCAGACCCAGGCAAGTGAGGTACCATTTTTCTCATAAGACTTTCGGGAACGCGGGATGGGTGGAATTTTGTTGATCCACACAGATTCCAGAACTTTCCACCACAGGAATGTGAGGAAAATGTGTTTTTCTCCCAAGTTTTTAAGTTTGCAAGGGATTCTGGGTAACAGAACCTGGTGGGATGCATTCGAGTGACCCCATCCTGAATTCCCCTGGGTGTCTAGTTTTCAAAAATGTATAGGTTTGCTAGGTTTCCCTAGGTGCCGGCAGAGCTATGGTTAAAAAACTACAGGTAGGCACTTTGCCAAAAAAGGGCCAGTTTTCACTGCGAAATTGAGGTGCGACCACGTTGCGTTTTGCGTCATTTCCTGTCGCAGGCACTAGGCAGACCCAGGCAAGTGAGGTACCATTTTTCTCATAAGACTTTTGGGAACAAGGGGTGGGTGGACATTTGTTGAACCAGCAGATTCCAGAACTTTCCACCACAGAAATGTGAGGAAAATGTGTTTGTTTTTCATTGTTTTTAGGTTTGCAAGGGATTCCGGGTATCAGAACCTGGTGGGAGGCAGTCGAGTCACCCTATCCTGAAATCCCCTGGGTGTCTAGTTTTCAGAAATGTATAGGTTTGCTAGGTTTCCCTAGATGCCGGCAGAGCTAGGGTTAAAAAACTACAGGTAAGCACTTTGCCAAAAAAGGGCCAGTTTTCACTGCGAAATTGAGGTGCGACCATGTTGCTTTTTGCGCCGTTTCCTGTCACAGGCATGAGGCAGACCCAGGCAAGTGAAGTACGATTTTTCTCATAAGACTTTGGGGAACGCGGGGTGGGTGGAAATTTGTTGATCCACGCAGATTCCAGAACTTTCCACCACAGAAATGTGAGGAAAATGCATTTTTTTTCAAATTTGTTAGGTTTGCAAGGGATTCTGGGTAACAGAACCTGGTGGGAGGCAGTTGAGTCACCCCTTCCTGATTTCCCCTGGGTGTCTAGTTTTTAAAAATGTATAGGTTTGCTTGGTTTCCCTAGGTGCCGGCAGAGCTAGGGTTAAAAAACTACAGGTAGGCACTTTGCCAAAAAAGGGCCAGTTTTTCTGCGAAATTGAGGTGCAACAATGTTGCGTTTTGCGTCGTTTCCTGTCGCAGGCACTAGGCAGACCCAGGCAAGTGAGGTACCATTTTTCTCATAAGACTTTGGGGAACGCGGGATGGGTGGAATTTTGTTGATCCACGCAGATTCCAGAACTTTCCACCACAGAAATGTGAGGAAAATGCATTTTTTTTCAAATTTGTTAGGTTTGCAAGGGATTCTGGGTAACAGAACCTGGTGGGAGGCAGTCGAGTCACCCCATCCTGAATTCCCCTGGGTGTCTAGTTTTCAAAAATGTATAGGTTTACTAGGTTTCCCTAGGTGCTGGCAGAGCTAGGGTTAAAAAACTACAGGTAGGCATTTTGCCAAAAAAGGGCCAGTTTTCACTGCGGAATTGAGGACCGACCACGTTGCGTTTTGCGTCATTTCCTGTCGCATGCACTAGGCATATCCAGGCAAGTGAGGTACCATTTTTCTCATAACACTTTGGGAAACACGGGGTGGGTGGAAATTTGTTGAACCAGCAGATTCCAGAACTTTCCACCACAGAAATGTGGGGAAAATACGTTTTTTTTTCAATTATTTAGGTTTGGAAGGGATTCAGGGTATCAGAACCTGGTGGGAGGCAGTCGAGTCACCCTATCCTAAATTCCCCTGGGTGTCTAGTTTTCAGAAATGTATAGGTTTGCTAGGTTTCACTAGATGCCGGCAGAGCTAGGGTTAAAAAACTACAGGTAGGCACTTTGCCAAAAAAGTGTCCGTTTTCTCTGCGAAATTGAGGTGCGACCATGTTGCTTTTTGCGCCGTTTCCTGTCGCAGGCACTAGGCAGACCCAGGCAAGTGAGGTACCATTTTTCTCATAAGACATTGGGAAACACGGGGTGGGTGGAAATTTGTTGATCCACGCAGATTCCAGAACTTTCCACCACAGAAATGTGAGGAAAATGCATTTTTTTTCAATTGTTAGGGTTTGCAAGGGACTCTGGGTAACAGAACCTGGTGGGAGGCAGTCGAGTCACCCCATCCTGATTTCCCCTGGGTGTCTAGTTTTTAAAAATGTATAGGTTTGCTAGGTTTCCCTAGGTGCTGGCAGGGCTAGGGTTCAAAAACTACAGGTAGGCACTTTGCCAAAAAAGGGCCAGTTTTTACTGCGAAATTGAGGTGCAACCATGTTGCGTTTTGCGTAGTTTCCTGTCGCAGGCACTAGGCAGACCCAGGCAAGTGAGGTACCATTTTTCTCATAAGACTTTCGGGAACGCGGGATGGGTGGAATTTTGTTGATCCACACAGATTCCAGAATTTTCCACCACAGAAATGTGAGGAAAATGTGTTTTTTCTACCAATTTTTTAAGTTTGCAAGGGATTCTGGGTAACAGAACCTGGTGGGAGGCAGTCGAGTGACCCCATCCTGAATTCCCCTGGGTGTCTAGTTTTCAAAAATGTATAGGTTTGCTAGGTTTCCCTAGGTGCCGGCAGAGCTAGGGTTAAAAAACTACAGGTAGGCACTTTGCCAAAAAAGGGCCAGTTTTCACTGCGAAATTGAGGTGCGACCACGTTGCGTTTTGCATCATTTCCTGTCGCAGGCACTAGGCAGACCCAGGCAAGTGAGGTACCATTTTTCTCATAAGACTTTTGGGAACAAGGGGTGGGTGGAAATTTGTTGAACCAGCAGATTCCAGAACTTTCCACCACAGAAATGTGAGGAAAATGTGTTTTTTTTTCATTGTTTTTAGGTTTGCAAGGGATTCCGGGTATCAGAACCTGGTGGGAGGCAGTCGAGTCACCCTATCCTGAAATCCCCTGGGTGTCTAGTTTTCAGAAATGTATAGGTTTGCTAGGTTTCCCTAGATGCCGGCAGAGCTAGGGTTAAAAAACTACAGGTAGGCACTTTGCCAAAAAAGGGCCAGTTTTCACTGCGAAATTGAGGTGCGACCACGTTGCGTTTTGCGTCATTTCCTGTCGCATGCACTAGGCAGATCCAGGCAAATGAGGTACCATTTTTCTCATAACACTTTGGGAAACACGGGGTGGGTGGAAATTTGTTGAACCAGCAGATTCCAGAACTTTCCACCACAGAAATGTGAGGAAAATAAGTTTTTTTTTCAATTATTTATGTTTGGAAGGGATTCAGGGTATCAGAACCTGGTGGGAGGCAGTCGAGTCACCCTATCCTAAATTCCCCTGGGTGTCTAGTTTTCAGAAATATATAGGTTTGCTAGGTTTCCCTAGATGCCGGCAGAGCTAGGGTTAAAAAACTACAGGTAGGCACTTTGCCAAAAAAGTGTCAGTTTTCACTGCGAAATTGAGGTGCGACCATGTTGCTTTTTGCGCCGTTTCCTGTCGCAGGCACTAGGCAGACCCAGGCAAGTGAGGTACCATTTTTCTCATAAGACATTGGGGAACGCGGGGTGGGTGGAAATTTGGTGATCCACGCAGATTCCAGAACTTTCCACCACATAAATGTGAGGAAAATGCTTTTTTTCCAATTGTTAGGGTTTGCAAGGGACTCTGGGTAACAGAACCTGGTGGGAGGCAGTCGAGTCACCCCATCCTGATTTCCCCTGGGTGTCTAGTTTTTAAAAATGTATAGGTTTGCTAGGTTTCCCTAGGTGCAGGCAGGGCTAGGGTTCAAAAACTACAGGTAGGCACTTTGCCAAAAAAGGGCCAGTTTTTACTGCGAAATTGAGGTGCAACCATGTTGCTTTTCGCGTCATTTCCTGTCGCAGGCACTAGGCAGACCCAGGCAAGTGAGGTACCATTTTTCTCATAAGACTTTCGGGAACGCGGGATGGGTGGAATTTTGTTGATCCACACAGATTCCAGAACTTTCCACCACAGGAATGTGAGGAAAATGTGTTTTTTCTCCCAAGTTTTTAAGTTTGCAAGGGATTCTGGGTAACAGAACCTGGTGGGAGGCATTCGAGTGACCCCATCCTGAATTCCCCTGGGTGTCTAGTTTTAAAAAATGTATAGGTTTGCTAGGTTTCCCTAGGTGCCGGCAGAGCTATGGTTAAAAAACTACAGGTAGGCACTTTGCCAAAAAAGGGCCAGTTTTCACTGCGAAATTGAGGTGCGACCACGTTGCGTTTTGCGTCATTTCCTGTCGCAGGCACTAGGCAGACCCAGGCAAGTGAGGTACCATTTTTCTCATAAGACTTTTGGGAACAAGGGGTGGGTGGAAATTTGTTGAACCAGCAGATTCCAGAACTTTCCACCACAGAAATGTGAGGAAAATGTGTTTGTTTTTCATTGTTTTTAGGTTTGCAAGGGATTCCGGGTAACAGAAACTGGTGGGAGGCAGTCGAGTCACCCTATCCTGAAATCCCCTGGGTGTCTAGTTTTCAGAAATGTATAGGTTTGCTAGGTTTCCCTAGATGCCGGCAGAGCTAGGGTTAAAAAACTACAGGTAAGCACTTTGCCAAAAAAGGGCCAGTTTTCACTGCGAAATTGAGGTGCGACCATGTTGCTTTTTGCGCCGTTTCCTGTCACAGGCATGAGGCAGACCCAGGCAAGTGAAGTACGATTTTTCTCATAAGACTTTGGGGAACGCGGGGTGGGTGGAAATTTGTTGATCCACGCAGATTCCAGAACTTTCCACCACAGAAATGTGAGGAACATGCATTTTTTTTCAAATTTGTTAGGTTTGCAAGGGATTCTGGGTAACAGAACCTGGTGGGAGGCAGTTGAGTCACCCCTTCCTGATTTCCCCTGGGTGTCTAGTTTTTAAAAATGTATAGGTTTGCTTGGTTTCCCTAGGTGCCGGCAGAGCTAGGGTTAAAAAACTACAGGTAGGCACTTTGCCAAAAAAGGGCCAGTTTTTCTGCGAAATTGAGGTGCAACAATGTTGCGTTTTGCGTCGTTTCCTGTCGCAGGCACTAGGCAGACCCAGGCAAGTGAGGTACCATTTTTCTCATAAGACTTTCGGGAACGCGGGATGGGTGGAATTTTGTTGATCCACACAGATTCCAGAATTTTCCACCACAGAAATGTGAGGAAAATGTGTTTTTTCTACCAATTTTTTAAGTTTGCAAGGGATTCTGGGTAACAGAACCTGGTGGGAGGCAGTCGAGTGACCCCATCCTGAATTCCCCTGGGTGTCTAGTTTTCAAAAATGTATAGGTTTGCTAGGTTTCCCTAGGTGCCGGCAGAGCTAGGGTTAAAAAACTACAGGTAGGCACTTTGCCAAAAAAGGGCCAGTTTTCACTGCGAAATTGAGGTGCGACCACGTTGCGTTTTGCATCATTTCCTGTCGCAGGCACTAGGCAGACCCAGGCAAGTGAGGTACCATTTTTCTCATAAGACTTTTGGGAACAAGGGGTGGGTGGAAATTTGTTGAACCAGCAGATTCCAGAACTTTCCACCACAGAAATGTGAGGAAAATGTGTTTTTTTTTCATTGTTTTTAGGTTTGCAAGGGATTCCGGGTATCAGAACCTGGTGGGAGGCAGTCGAGTCACCCTATCCTGAAATCCCCTGGGTGTCTAGTTTTCAGAAATGTATAGGTTTGCTAGGTTTCCCTAGATGCCGGCAGAGCTAGGGTTAAAAAACTACAGGTAGGCACTTTGCCAAAAAAGGGCCAGTTTTCACTGCGAAATTGAGGTGCGACCACGTTGCGTTTTGCGTCATTTCCTGTCGCATGCACTAGGCAGATCCAGGCAAATGAGGTACCATTTTTCTCATAACACTTTGGGAAACACGGGGTGGGTGGAAATTTGTTGAACCAGCAGATTCCAGAACTTTCCACCACAGAAATGTGAGGAAAATAAGTTTTTTTTTCAATTATTTATGTTTGGAAGGGATTCAGGGTATCAGAACCTGGTGGGAGGCAGTCGAGTCACCCTATCCTAAATTCCCCTGGGTGTCTAGTTTTCAGAAATATATAGGTTTGCTAGGTTTCCCTAGATGCCGGCAGAGCTAGGGTTAAAAAACTACAGGTAGGCACTTTGCCAAAAAAGTGTCAGTTTTCACTGCGAAATTGAGGTGCGACCATGTTGCTTTTTGCGCCGTTTCCTGTCGCAGGCACTAGGCAGACCCAGGCAAGTGAGGTACCATTTTTCTCATAAGACATTGGGGAACGCGGGGTGGGTGGAAATTTGGTGATCCACGCAGATTCCAGAACTTTCCACCACATAAATGTGAGGAAAATGCTTTTTTTCCAATTGTTAGGGTTTGCAAGGGACTCTGGGTAACAGAACCTGGTGGGAGGCAGTCGAGTCACCCCATCCTGATTTCCCCTGGGTGTCTAGTTTTTAAAAATGTATAGGTTTGCTAGGTTTCCCTAGGTGCAGGCAGGGCTAGGGTTCAAAAACTACAGGTAGGCACTTTGCCAAAAAAGGGCCAGTTTTTACTGCGAAATTGAGGTGCAACCATGTTGCTTTTCGCGTCATTTCCTGTCGCAGGCACTAGGCAGACCCAGGCAAGTGAGGTACCATTTTTCTCATAAGACTTTCGGGAACGCGGGATGGGTGGAATTTTGTTGATCCACACAGATTCCAGAACTTTCCACCACAGGAATGTGAGGAAAATGTGTTTTTTCTCCCAAGTTTTTAAGTTTGCAAGGGATTCTGGGTAACAGAACCTGGTGGGAGACATTCGAGTGACCCCATCCTGAATTCCCCTGGGTGTCTAGTTTTCAAAAATGTATAGGTTTGCTAGGTTTCCCTAGGTGCCGGCAGAGCTATGGTTAAAAAACTACAGGTAGGCACTTTGCCAAAAAAGGGCCAGTTTTCACTGCGAAATTGAGGTGCGACCACGTTGCGTTTTGCGTCATTTCCTGTCGCAGGCACTAGGCAGACCCAGGCAAGTGAGGTACCATTTTTCTCATAAGACTTTTGGGAACAAGGGGTGGGTGGAAATTTGTTGAACCAGCAGATTCCAGAACTTTCCACCACAGAAATGTGAGGAAAATGTGTTTGTTTTTCATTGTTTTTAGGTTTGCAAGGGATTCCGGGTAACAGAAACTGGTGGGAGGCAGTCGAGTCACCCTATCCTGAAATCCCCTGGGTGTCTAGTTTTCAGAAATGTATAGGTTTGCTAGGTTTCCCTAGATGCCGGCAGAGCTAGGGTTAAAAAACTACAGGTAAGCACTTTGCCAAAAAAGGGCCAGTTTTCACTGCGAAATTGAGGTGCGACCATGTTGCTTTTTGCGCCGTTTCCTGTCACAGGCATGAGGCAGACCCAGGCAAGTGAAGTACGATTTTTCTCATAAGACTTTGGGGAACGCGGGGTGGGTGGAAATTTGTTGATCCACGCAGATTCCAGAACTTTCCACCACAGAAATGTGAGGAACATGCATTTTTTTTCAAATTTGTTAGGTTTGCAAGGGATTCTGGGTAACAGAACCTGGTGGGAGGCAGTTGAGTCACCCCTTCCTGATTTCCCCTGGGTGTCTAGTTTTTAAAAATGTATAGGTTTGCTTGGTTTCCCTAGGTGCCGGCAGAGCTAGGGTTAAAAAACTACAGGTAGGCACTTTGCCAAAAAAGGGCCAGTTTTTCTGCGAAATTGAGGTGCAACAATGTTGCGTTTTGCGTCGTTTCCTGTCGCAGGCACTAGGCAGACCCAGGCAAGTGAGGTATCATTTTTCTCATATGACTTTGGGGAACGCGGGATGGGTGGAATTTTGTTGATCCACGCAGATTCCAGAACTTTCCACCACAGAAATGTGAGGAAAATGCATTTTTTTTCAAATTTGTTAGGTTTGCAAGGGATTCTGGGTAACAGAACCTGGTGGGAGGCAGTCGAGTCACCCCATCCTGAATTCCCCTGGGTGTCTAGTTTTCAAAAATGTATAGGTTTACTAGGTTTCCCTAGGTGCTGGCAGAGCTAGGGTTAAAAAACTACAGGTAGGCACTTTGCCAAAAAAGGGCCAGTTTTCACTGCGAAATTGAGGTGCGACCACGTTGCGTTTTGGGTCATTTCCTGTCGCAGGCACAAGGCAGACCCAGGCAAGTGAGATACCATTTTTCTCATAAGACTTTGGGGAACACGGGGTGGGTGGAAATTTGTTGAACCAGCAGATTCCAGAACTTTCCACCACAGAAATGTGAGGAAAATGTGTTTTTTTTCATTGTTTTTAGGTTTGCAAGGGATTCCGGGTATCAGAACCTGGTGGGAGGCAGTCGAGTCACCCTATCCTGAAATCCCCTGGGTGTCTAGTTTTCAGAAATGTATAGGTTTGCTAGGTTTCCCTAGATGCCGGCAGAGCTAGGGTTAAAAAACTACAGGTAGGCACTTTGCCAAAAAAGGGCCAGTTTTCACTGCGAAATTGAGGTGCGACCACGTTGCGTTTTGCGTCATTTCCTGTCGCATGCACTAGGCAGATCCAGGCAAATGAGGTACCATTTTTCTCATAACACTTTGGGAAACACGGGGTGGGTGGAAATTTGTTGAACCAGCAGATTCCAGAACTTTCCACCACAGAAATGTGAGGAAAATATTTTTTTTTTTCAATTATTTAGGTTTGGAAGGGATTCAGGGTATCAGAACCTGGTGGGAGGCAGTCGAGTCATCCTATCCTAAATTCCCCTGGGTGTCTAGTTTTCAGAAATATATAGGTTTGCTAGGTTTCCCTAGATGCCGGCAGAGCTAGGGTTAAAAAACTACAGGTAGGCACTTTGCCAAAAAAGTGTCAGTTTTCACTGCGAAATTGAGGTGCGACCATGTTGCTTTTTGCGCCGTTTCCTGTCGCAGGCACTAGGCAGACCCAGGCAAGTGAGGTACCATTTTTCTCATAAGACATTGGGGAACGCGGGGTGGGTGGAAATTTGGTGATCCACGCAGATTCCAGAACTTTCCACCACATAAATGTGAGGAAAATGCTTTTTTTTCCAATTGTTAGGGTTTGCAAGGGACTCTGGGTAACAGAACCTGGTGGGAGGCTGTCGAGTCACCCCATCCTGATTTCCCGTGGGTGTCTAGTTTTTAAAAATGTATAGGTTTGCTAGGTTTCCCTAGGTGCTGGCAGGGCTAGGGTTCAAAAACTACAGGTAGGCACTTTGCCAAAAAAGGGCCAGTTTTTACTGCGAAATTGAGGTGCAACCATGTTGCGTTTTGCGTCGTTTCCTGTCGCAGGCACTAGGCAGACCCAGGCAAGTGAGGTACCATTTTTCTCATAAGACTTTCGGGAACGCGGGATGGGTGGAATTTTGTTGATCCACACAGATTCCAGAACTTTCCACCACAGGAATGTGAGGAAAATGTGTTTTTCTCCCAAGTTTTTAAGTTTGCAAGGGATTCTGGGTAACAGAACCTGGTGGGAGGCATTCGAGTGACCCCATCCTGAAATCCCCTGGGTGTCTAGTTTTCAGAAATGTATAGGTTTGCTAGGTTTCCCTAGATGCCGGCAGAGCTAGGGTTAAAAAACTACAGGTAAGCACTTTGCCAAAAAAGGGCCAGTTTTCACTGCGAAATTGAGGTGCGACCATGTTGCTTTTTGCGCCGTTTCCTGTCACAGGCATGAGGCAGACCCAGGCAAGTGAAGTACGATTTTTCTCATAAGACTTTGGGGAACGCGGGGTGGGTGGAAATTTGTTGATCCACGCAGATTCCAGAACTTTCCACCACAGAAATGTGAGGAAAATGCATTTTTTTTCAAATTTGTTAGGTTTGCAAGGGATTCTGGGTAACAGAACCTGGTGGGAGGCAGTTGAGTCACCCCTTCCTGATTTCCCCTGGGTGTCTAGTTTTTAAAAATGTATAGGTTTGCTTGGTTTCCCTAGGTGCCGGCAGAGCTAGGGTTAAAAAACTACAGGTAGGCACTTTGCCAAAAAAGGGCCAGTTTTTCTGCGAAATTGAGGTGCAACAATGTTGCGTTTTGCGTCGTTTCCTGTCGCAGGCACTAGGCAGACCCAGGCAAGTGAGGTACCATTTTTCTCATAAGACTTTGGGGAACGCGGGATGGGTAGAATTTTGTTGATCCACGCAGATTCCAGAACTTTCCACCACAGAAATGTGAGGAAAATGCATTTTTTTTCAAATTTGTTAGGTTTGCAAGGGATTCTGGGTAACAGAACCTGGTGGGAGGCAGTCGAGTCACCCCATCCTGAATTCCCCTGGGTGTCTAGTTTTCAAAAATGTATAGGTTTACTAGGTTTCCCTAGGTGCTGGCAGAGCTAGGGTTAAAAAACTACAGGTAGGCATTTTGCCAAAAAAGGGCCAGTTTTCACTGCGGAATTGAGGACCGACCACGTTGCGTTTTGCGTCATTTCCTGTCGCATGCACTAGGCATATCCAGGCAAGTGAGGTACCATTTTTCTCATAACACTTTGGGAAACACGGGGTGGGTGGAAATTTGTTGAACCAGCAGATTCCAGAACTTTCCACCACAGAAATGTGGGGAAAATAAGTTTTTTTTCAATTATTTAGGTTTGGAAGGGATTCAGGGTATCAGAACCTGGTGGGAGGCAGTCGAGTCACCCTATCCTAAATTCCCCTGGGTGTCTAGTTTTCAGAAATGTATAGGTTTGCTAGGTTTCACTAGATGCCGGCAGAGCTAGGGTTAAAAAACTACAGGTAGGCACTTTGCCAAAAAAGTGTCCGTTTTCACTGCGAAATTGAGGTGCGACCATGTTGCTTTTTGCGCCGTTTCCTGTCGCAGGCACTAGGCAGACCCAGGCAAGTGAGGTACCATTTTTCTCATAAGACATTGGGAAACACGGGGTGGGTGGAAATTTGTTGATCCACGCAGATTCCAGAACTTTCCACCACAGAAATGTGAGGAAAATGCATTTTTTTCCAATTGTTAGGGTTTGCAAGGGACTCTGGGTAACAGAACCTGGTGGGAGGCAGTCGAGTCACCCCATCCTGATTTCCCCTGGGTGTCTAGTTTTTAAAAATGTATAGGTTTGCTAGGTTTCCCTAGGTGCTGGCAGGGCTAGGGTTCAAAAACTACAGGTAGGCACTTTGCCAAAAAAGGGCCAGTTTTTACTGCGAAATTGAGGTGCAACCATGTTGCGTTTTGCGTAGTTTCCTGTCGCAGGCACTAGGCAGACCCAGGCAAGTGAGGTACCATTTTTCTCATAAGACTTTCGGGAACGCGGGATGGGTGGAATTTTGTTGATCCACACAGATTCCAGAATTTTCCACCACAGAAATGTGAGGAAAATGTGTTTTTTCTACCAATTTTTTAAGTTTGCAAGGGATTCTGGGTAACAGAACCTGGTGGGAGGCAGTCGAGTGACCCCATCCTGAATTCCCCTGGGTGTCTAGTTTTCAAAAATGTATAGGTTTGCTAGGTTTCCCTAGGTGCCGGCAGAGCTAGGGTTAAAAAACTACAGGTAGGCACTTTGCCAAAAAAGGGCCAGTTTTCACTGCGAAATTGAGGTGCAACCACGTTGCGTTTTGCATCATTTCCTGTCGCAGGCACTAGGCAGACCCAGGCAAGTGAGGTACCATTTTTCTCATAAGACTTTTGGGAACAAGGGGTGGGTGGAAATTTGTTGAACCAGCAGATTCCAGAACTTTCCACCACAGAAATGTGAGGAAAATGTGTTTTTTTTCATTGTTTTTAGGTTTGCAAGGGATTCCGGGTATCAGAACCTGGTGGGAGGCAGTCGAGTCACCCTATCCTGAAATCCCCTGGGTGTCTAGTTTTCAGAAATGTATAGGTTTGCTAGGTTTCCCTAGATGCCGGCAGAGCTAGGGTTAAAAAACTACAGGTAGGCACTTTGCCAAAAAAGGGCCAGTTTTCACTGCGAAATTGAGGTGCGACCACGTTGCGTTTTGCGTCATTTCCTGTCGCATGCACTAGGCAGATCCAGGCAAATGAGGTACCATTTTTCTCATAACACTTTGGGAAACACGGGGTGGGTGGAAATTTGTTGAACCAGCAGATTCCAGAACTTTCCACCACAGAAATGTGAGGAAAATAAGTTTTTTTTTCAATTATTTAGGTTTGGAAGGGATTCAGGGTATCAGAACCTGGTGGGAGGCAGTCGAGTCACCCTATCCTAAATTCCCCTGGGTGTCTAGTTTTCAGAAATATATAGGTTTGCTAGGTTTCCCTAGATGCCGGCAGAGCTAGGGTTAAAAAACTACAGGTAGGCACTTTGCCAAAAAAGTGTCAGTTTTCACTGCGAAATTGAGGTGCAACCATGTTGCTTTTTGCGTCGTTTCCTGTCGCAGGCACTAGGCAGACCCAGGCAAGTGAGGTACCATTTTTCTCATAAGACTTTCGGGAACGCGGGATGGGTGGAATTTTGTTGATCCACACAGATTCCAGAACTTTCCACCACAGGAATGTGAGGAAAATGTGTTTTTTCTCCCAAGTTTTTAAGTTTGCAAGGGATTCTGGGTAACAGAACCTGGTGGGAGGCATTCGAGTGACCCCATCCTGAATTCCCCTGGGTGTCTAGTTTTCAAAAATGTATAGGTTTGCTAGGTTTCCCTAGGTGCCGGCAGAGCTATGGTTAAAAAACTACAGGTAGGCACTTTGCCAAAAAAGGGCCAGTTTTCACTGCGAAATTGAGGTGCGACCACGTTGCGTTTTGCGTCATTTCCTGTCGCAGGCACTAGGCAGACCCAGGCAAGTGAGGTACCATTTTTCTCATAAGACTTTTGGGAACAAGGGGTGGGTGGAAATTTGTTGAACCAGCAGATTCCAGAACTTTCCACCACAGAAATGTGAGGAAAATGCATTTTTTTTCAAATTTGTTAGGTTTGCAAGGGATTCTGGGTAACAGAACCTGGTGGGAGGCAGTTGAGTCACCCCTTCCTGATTTCCCCTGGGTGTCTAGTTTTTAAAAATGTATAGGTTTGCTTGGTTTCCCTAGGTGCCGGCAGAGCTAGGGTTAAAAAACTACAGGTAGGCACTTTGCCAAAAAAGGGCCAGTTTTTCTGCGAAATTGAGGTGCAACAATGTTGCGTTTTGCGTCGTTTCCTGTCGCAGGCACTAGGCAGACCCAGGCAAGTGAGGTATCATTTTTCTCATAAGACTTTGGGGAACGCGGGATGGGTGGAATTTTGTTGATCCACGCAGATTCCAGAACTTTCCACCACAGAAATGTGAGGAAAATGCATTTTTTTTCAAATTTGTTAGGTTTGCAAGGGATTTTGGGTAACAGAACCTGGTGGGAGGCAGTCGAGTCACCCCATCCTGAATTCCCCTGGGTGTCTAGTTTTCAAAAATGTATAGGTTTACTAGGTTTCCCTAGGTGCTGGCAGAGCTAGGGTTAAAAAACTATAGGTAGGCACTTTGCCAAAAAAGGGCCAGTTTTCACTGCGAAATTGAGGTGCGACCACGTTGCGTTTTGGGTCATTTCCTGTCGCAGGCACAAGGCAGACCCAGGCAAGTGAGATACCATTTTTCTCATAAGACTTTGGGGAACACGGGGTGGGTGGAAATTTGTTGAACCAGCAGATTCCAGAACTTTCCACCACAGAAATGTGAGGAAAATGTGTCTTTTTTTCAATCTTTTAGGTTTGCAAGGGATTCTGGGTATCAGAACCTGGTGGGAGGCAGTCGAGTCACCCTATCCTGAATTCCCCTGGGTGTCTAGTTTTCAGAAATGTATAGGTTTGCTAGGGTTCGCTAGATGCCGGCAGAGCTAACGTTAAAAAACTACAGGTAGGCACTTTGCCAAAAAAGGGCCAGTTTTCACTGCGAAATTGAGGTGCGACTATGTTGCTTTTTGCGCCATTTCCTGTCACAGGTACTAGGCAGACCCAGGCAAGTGAGGTACCATTTTTCTCATAAGACTTTGGGGAACACGGGTGGGTGGAAATTTGTTGAACCACCAGATTCCAGAACTTTCCACCACAGAAATTTGAGGGAAATGTGTTTTTTTTCCAATTCTTTAGGTTTGAAAGGGATTCTGGGTATCAAAACCTGGTGGGAGGCAGTCGAGTCACCCCATCCTGATTTCCCCTGGGTGTCTAGTTTTCAAAAATGTATAGGTTTGCTAGGTTTCCCTAGGTGCCGGCAGAGCTAGGGTTCAAAAACTACAGGTAGGCACTTTGCCAAAAAAGGGCCAGTTTTTACTGCGAAATTGAGGTGCAACCACGTTGCGTTTTGCGTCGTTTCCTGTCGCAGGCACTAGGCAGACCCAGGCAAGTGAGGTACAATTTTTCTCATAAGACTTTGGGGAACGTGGGATGGGTGGAATTTTGTTGATCCACGCAGAATCCAGAACTTTCCACCACAGAAATGTGAGGAAAATGCATTTTCCCCCAATTGTTTAAGTTTGCAAGGGATTCTGGGTAACAGAACCTGGTGGGAGGCAGTCGAGTCACCCCATCCTGAATTCTTCTAGGTGTCTAGTTTTCAAAAATATATAGGTTTGCTAGGTTTCCCTAGGTGCCGGCAGAGCTAGGGTTAAAAAGCTACAGGCAGGCACTTTGCCAAAAAAGGGCCAGTTTTCACTGCAAAATTGAGGTGCGACCATGTTGCTTTTTGCGCCGTTTCCTGTCGCAGGCACTAGGCAGACTCAGGCAAGTGAGGTACCATTTTTCTCATAAGACTTTGGGGAACGCGGGGTGGGTAGAAATTTGTTGATCCACGCAGATTCCAGAACTTTCCACCACAGAAATGTGAGGAAAATGCATTTTTTTTCAATTTTTTTGGTTTGCAAGGGATTCTGGGTAACAGAACCTGGTGGGAGGCAGTCGAGTCACCCCATCCTGAGTTTCCCTGGGTGTCTAGGCTTAAAAAATGTATAGGTTTGCTGGGTTTCCCTAGGTGCCGGCAGAGCTAGGGTTCAAAAACTACAGGTAGGCACTTTGCCAAAAAAGGGCCAGTTTTTACTGCAAAATTGAGGTGCAACCACGTTGCGTTTTGCGTCGTTTCCTGTCGCAGGAACTAGGCAGGCCCAGGCAAGTGAGGTACCATTTTTCTCATAAGTCTTTGGGGAACGCGGGATGGGTGAAATTTTGTTGATCCACGAAGATTCCAGAACTTTCCACCACAGAAATGTGAGGAAAATGCATTTTTTTCAAATTTTTTAGGTTTGCAAGGGATTCTGGGTAACAGAACCTGGTGGGAGGCAGTCGAGTCACCCTATCCTGATTTTCCCTGGGTGTCTAGTTTTCAAACATGTATAGGTTTGCTAGGTTTCCCTAGGTGCCGGCAGAGCTAGGGTTCAAAAACTACAGGTAGGCACTTTGCCTAAAAAGGGGCAGTTTTTCTGCGAAATCGAGGTGCAACCACGTTGCGTTTTGCGTCATTTTTCTGTCGCAGGCACTAGGCAGACCCAGGCAAGTGAGGTACCATTTTTCTCATAAGATTTTGGGGAACGTGGGATGGGTGGAAATTTGTTGATCCACGCAGATTCCAGAACTTTTCACCACAGAAATGTGAGGAAAATGCATTTTTTTCAAATTGTTTAGGTTTGCAAGGGATTCTGGGTAACAGAACCTGGTGGGAGGCAGTCAAGTCACCCCTTCCTGATTTCCCCTGGGTGTCTAGTTTTCAAAAATGTATAGGTTTGCTAGGTTTCCTTAGGTGCCGGCAGAGCAAGGGTTGAAAAACTACAAGTAGGCAATTTGCCAAAAAAGGGCCAGTTTTTCTGCGAAATTGAGGGGCAACCATGTTGCGTTTTGTGTCATTTCCTGTCGCAGGCACTAGGCAGACCCAGGCAAGTGAGGTACCATTTTTCTCATAAGACTTTGCGGAACGCGGGATGGGTGGAATTTTGTTGATCCACGCAGATTCCAGAACTTTCCACCACAGAAATGTGAGGAAAATGCATTTTCCCCCCAATTTTTTAAGTGTGCAAGGGATTCTGGGTAACAGAACCTTGTGGGAGGCAGTCGAGTCACCCCATCCTGAATTCCCCTGGGTATCTAGTTTTCAAAAATGTATAGGTTTACTAGGTTTCCCTAGGTGCTGGCAGAGCTAGGGTTAAAAAACTACAGGTAGGCACTTTGCCAAAAAAGGGCCAGTTTTCACTGCGAAATTGAGGTGCGACCACATTGCGTTTTGCGTCATTTCCTGTCGCAGGCACTAGGCAGACCCAGGCAAGTGAGATACCATTTTTCTCATAAGACTTTGGGGAACACGGGGTGGGTGGAAATTTGTTGAACCAGCAGATTCCAGAACTTCCACCACGGAAATGTGAGGAAAATGTGTCTTTTTTCAATCTTTTAGGTTTGCAAGGGATTCTGGGTATCAGAACCTGGTGGGAGGCAGTCGAGTCACTCTATCCTGAATTCCCCTGGGTGTCTAGTTTTCAGAAATGTATAGGTTTGCTAGGTTTCCCTAGATGCTGGCAGAGCTAGGGTTAAAAAACTACAGGTAGGCACTTTGCCAAAAAAGGGCCAGTTTTCACTGCGAAATTGAGGTGCGACTATGTTGCTTTTTGCGCCATTTCCTGTCACAGGTACTAGGCAGACCCAGGCAAGTGAGGTACCATTTTTCTCATAAGACTTTGGGGAACACGGGTGGGTGGAAATTTGTTGAGCCAGCAGATTCCAGAACTTTCCACCACAGAAATTTGAGGAAAATGTGTTTTTTTTCAATTCTTTAGGTTTGCAAGGGATTCTGGGTATCAAAACCTGGTGCGAGGCAGTCGAGTCACCCTATCCTGAATTCCCCTGGGTGTCTAGTTTTCAGAAATGTATATGTTTGCTAGGTTTCCCTAGATGCCGGAAGAGCTAGGGTTAAAAAACAACAGGTAGGCACTTTGCCAAAAAAAGGCCAGTTTTCACTGCGAAATTGAGGTGCGACTATGTTGCTTTTTGCGCCATTTCCTGTCACAGGCACTAGGCAGACCCAGGCAAGTGAGGTACCATTTTTCTCATAAGACTTTGGGGAACGCTGGATGGGTGGAAATTTGTTGATCCACGCAGATTCCAGAACTTTCCACCACAGAAATGTGAGGAAAATGCATTTTTTTCCAATTTATTTGGTTTGCAAGGGATTCTGGGTAACATAACCTGGTAGGAGGCAGTCGAGTTACCCCATCCTGATTTCCCCTGGGTGTCTAGTTTTCAAAAATGTATAGGTTTGCTAGGTTTCCCTATGTGCCGGCAGAGGTAGGGTTAAAAAACTACAGGTAGGCACTTTGTCAAAAAAAGGCCAGTTTTTACTGCGAAATTGAGGTGCATCCACGTTGCGTTTTGCATCATTTCCTGTCGCAGGCACTAGGCAGACCCAGGCAAGTGAGGTACCATTTTTCTCATAAGACTTTGGGGAACAAGGGGTGGGTGGAAATTTGTTGAACCAGCAGATTCCAGAAGTTTCCACCACAGAAATGTGAGGAAAATGTGTTTTTTTTTCATTGTTTTTAGGTTTGCAAGGGATTCCGGGTATCAGAACCCGGTGGTAGGCAGTCGAGTCACCCTATCCTGAATTCCCCTGGGTGTCTAGTTTCCAGAAATGTATAGGTTTGCTAGGTTTCCCTAGATGCCGGCAGAGCTAGGGTTAAAATACTAAAGGTAAGCACTTTGCCAAAAAAGGGCCAGTTTTCACTGCGAATTTGAGGTGCGACCATGTTGCTTTTTGCGCCGTTTCCTGTCGCAGGCACGAGGCAGACCCAGGCAAGTGAGGTACGATTTTTCTCATAAGACTTTGGGGAACGTGGGGGGGTGGAAATTTGTTGATCCACGCGGATTCCAGAACTTTCCACCACAGAAATGTGAGGAAAATGCATTTTTTTTCAAGTTTTTTAGGTTTGCAAGGGATTCTGGGTAACAGAACCTGGTGGGAGGCAGTCGAGTCACCCCATCCTGATTTTCCCTGGGTGTCTAGTTTTCAAACATGTATAGGTTTGCTAGGTTTCCCTAGGTGCCGGCAGAGCTAGGGTTCAAAAACTACAGGTAGGCACTTTGCCTAAAAAGGGCCAGTTTTTCTGCGAAATTGAGGTGCAACCACGTTGCGTTTTGCGTCGTTTCCTGTCGCAGGCACTAGGCAGACCCAGGCAAGTGAGGTACTATTTTTCTCATAAGACTTTGGGGAACGTGGGATGGGTGGAAATTTGTTGATCCACGCAGATTCCAGAACATTCCACCACAGAAATGTGAGGAAAATGCATTTTTTTTCAAATTATTTAGGTTTGCAAGGGATTCTGGGTAACAGAACCTGGTGGGAGGCAGTCGAGTCACCCCTTCCTGATTTCCCCTGGGTGTCTAGTTTTCAAAAATGTATAGGTTTGCTAGGTTTCCCTAGGTGCCGGCAGAGCTAGGGTTAAAAAACTACAGGTAGGCAATTTGCCAAAAAAGGGACAGTTTTTCTGCGAAATTGAGGTGCAACCATGTTGCGTTTTGCGTCGTTTCCTGTCGCAGGCACTAGGCAGACCCAGGCAAGTGAGGTACCATTTTTCTCATAAGACTTTGGGGAACGCGGGATGGGTGGAATTTTGTTGATCCACGCAGATTCCAGAACTTTCCACCACAGAAATGTGAGGAAAATGCGTTTTCCCCCCAATTTTTTAAGTGTGCAAGGGATTCTGGGTAACAGAACCTGGTGGGAGGCAGTTGAGTCACCCCATCCTAAATTCCCCTGGGTGTCTAGTTTTCAAAAATGTATAGGTTTACTAGGTTTCCCTAGGTGCTGGGAGAGCTAGGGTTAAAAAACTACAGGTAGGCACTTTGCCAAAAAAGGGCCAGTTTTCACTGCGAAATTGAGGTGCGACCACGTTGCGTTTTGCGTCATTTCCTGTCGCAGGCACTAGGCAGACCCAGGCAAGTGAGATACCATTTTTCTCATAAGACTTTGGGGAACACGGGGTGGGTGGAAATTTGTTGAACCAGCAGATTCCAGAACTTTCCACCACAGAAATGTGAGGAAAATTTGTCTTTTTTTCAATCTTTTAGGTTTGCAAGGGATTCTGGGTATCAGAACCTGGTGGGAGGCAGTCGAGTCACCCTATCCTGAATTCCCCTGGGTGTCTAGTTTTCAGAAATGTATAGGTTTGCCAGGTTTCCCTAGATGCTGGCAGAGCTAGGGTTAAAAAACTACAGGTAGGCACTTTGCCAAAAAAGGGCCAGTTTTCACTGCGAAATTGAGGTGCGACTATGTTGCTTTTTGCGCCATTTCCTGTCACAGGTACGAGGCAGACCCAGGCAAGTGAGGTACCATTTTTCTCATAAGACTCTGGGGAACACGGGTGGGTGGAAATTTGTTGAACCAGCAGATTCCAGAACTTTCCACCACAGAAATTTAAGGGAAATGTGTTTTTTTTCAATTCTTTAGGTTTGCAAGGGATTCTGGGTATCAAAACCTGGTGGGAGGCAGTCGAGTCACCCTATCCTGAATTCCCCTGGGTGTCTAGTTTTCAGAAATGTATAGGTTTGCTAGGTTTCCCTAGATGCCGGAAGAGCTAGGGTTAAAAAACTACAGGTAGGCACTTTGCCAAAAAAGGGCCAGTTTTCACTGAGAAATTGAGGTGCGACCATGTTGCTTTTTTGCACCGTTTCCTGTCTTAGGCACTAGGCAGACCCAGGCAAGTGAGGTACCATTTTTCTCATAATACTTTGGGGAACGCGGGATGGGTGGGAATTTGTTGATCCACGCAGATTCCAGAACTTTCCACCACAGAAATGTGAGGAAAATGCATTTTTTTCCAGTTTTTTTGGTTTGCAAGGGATTCTGGGAAACATAAACTGGTGGGAGGCAGTCGAGTCACCCTATCCTGAATTGCCCTGGGTGTCTAGTTTTAAAAAATGTATAGGTTTGCTAGGTTTCCCTAGGTGCCGGCAGAGGTAGGGTTAAAAAACTACAGGTAGGCACTTTGCCAAAAAAAGGCCAGTTTTTACTGCGAAATTGAGGTGCATCCATGTTGCGTTTTGCATCGTTTCCTGTCGCAGGCACTAGGCAGACCCAGGCAAGTGAGGTACCATTTTTCTCATAAGACTTTGGGGAACAAGGGGTGGGTGGAAATTTGTTTAAACAGCAGATTCCAGAACTTTCCACCACAGAAATGTGAGGAAAATTTGTTTTTTTCATTGTTTTTAGGTTTGCAAGGGTTTCCGGGTATCAGAACCTGGTGGGAGGCAGTCGAGTCACCCTATCCAGAATTGCCCTGGGTGTCTAGTTTTCAGAAATGTATAGGTTTGCTAGGTTTCCCTAGATGCCGGCAGAGCTAGGGTTAAAAAACTACAGTTAAGCACTTTGCCAAAAAAGGGCCAGTTTTCACTGCGAAATTGAGGTGTGACCATGTTGCTTTTTGCGCCGTTTCCTGTCGCAGACACGAGGCAGACCCAGGCAAGTGAGGTACGATTTTTCTCATAAGACTTTGGGGATCGCGGGGGGGTGGAAATTTGTTGATCCACGCGGATTCCAGAACTTTCCACCACAGAAATGTGAGGAAAATGCATTTTTTTCAAATTTTTTAGGTTTGCAAGGGATTCTGGGTAACAGAACCTGGTGGGAGGCAGTCGAGTCACCCTATCCTGATTTTCCCTGGGTGTCTAGTTTTCAAACATGTATAGGTTTGCTAGGTTTCCCTAGGTGCCGGCAGAGCTAGGGTTCAAAAACTACAGGTAGGCACTTTGCCTAAAAAGGGGCAGTTTTTCTGCGAAATTGAGGTGCAACCACGTTGCGTTTTGCGTCGTTTCCTGTCGCAGGCACTAGGCAGACCCAGGCAAGTGAGGTACCATTTTTCTCATAAGATTTTGGGGAACGTGGGATGGGTGGAAATTTGTTGATCCACGCAGATTCCAGAACTTTCCACCACAGAAATGTGAGGAAAATGCTTTTTTTTCCAAATTTTTTAGGTTTGCAAGGGATTCTGGGTAACAGAACCTGGTGGGAGGCAGTCGAGTCACCCCTTCCTGATTTCCCCTGGGTGTCTAGTTTTCAAAAATGTATAGGTTTGCTAGGTTTCCCTAGGTGCCGACAGAGCTAGGGTTAAAAAACTACAAGTAGGCAATTTGCCAAAAAAGGGCCAGTTTTTCTGCGAAATTGAGGTGCAACCATGTTGTGTTTTGCGTCATTTCCTGTCGCAGGCACTAGGCAGACCCAGGCAAGTGAGGTACCATTTTTCTCATAAGACTTTGGGGAACGCGCGATGGGTGGAATTTTGTTGATCCACGCAGATTCCAGAACTTTCCACCACAGAAATGTGAGGAAAATGCGTTTTCCCCCCCAATTTTTTAAGTGTGCAAGGGATTCTGGGTAACAGAACCTGGTGGGAGGCAGTCGAGTCACCCCATCCTGAATTCCCCTGGGTATCTAGTTTTCAAAAATGTATAGGTTTACTAGGTTTCCCTAGGTGCTGGCAGAGCTAGGGTTAAAAAACTACAGGTAGGCACTTTGCCAAAAAAGGGCCAGTTTTCACTGCGAAATTGAGGTGCGACCACGTTGCGTTTTGCGTCATTTCCTGTCGCAGGCACTAGGCAGACCCAGGCAGGTGAGATACCATTTTTCTCATAAGACTTTGGGGAACACGGGGTGGGTGGAAATTTGTTGAACCAGCAGATTCCAGAACTTTCTACCACAGAAATGTGAGGAAAATGTGTCTTTTTTTCAATCTTTTAGGTTTGCAAGGGATTCTGGGTATCAGAACCTGGTGGGAGGCAGTCGAGTCACCCTATCCTGAATTCCCCTGGGTGTCTAGTTTTCAGAAATGTATAGGTTTGCTAGGTTTCCCTAGATGCCGGCACAGCTAGGGTTAAAAAACTACAGGTAGGCACTTTGCCAAAAAAGGGCAAGTTTTCACTGCGAAATTGAGGTGCGACTATGTTGCTTTTTGCGCCATTTCCTGTCACAGGTACTAGGCAGACCCAGGCAAGTGAGGTACCATTTTTCTCATAAGACTTTGGGGAACACGGGTGAGTGGAAATTTGTTGAACCACCAGATTCCAGAACTTTCCACCACAGAAATTTGAGGAAAATGTGTTTTTTTTTTCTTCAATTTTTTAGGTTTGCAAGGGATTCTGGGTATCAAAACCTGGTGGGAGGCAGTCGACTTACCCTATCCTGAATTCCCCTGGGTGTCTAGTTTTCAGAAATGCATAGGTTTGCTAGGTTTCCCTAGATGCCGGAAGAGCTAGGGTTAAAAAACTACAGGTAGGCACTTTGCCAAAAAAGGGCCAGTTTTCACTGCGAAATTGAGGTGCGACCATGTTGCTTTTTGCGCCGTTTCCTGTCACAGGCACTAGGCAGACCCAGGCAAGTGAGGTACCATTTTTCTCATAAGACTTTGGGGAACGCGGGATGGGTGGAAATTTGTTGATCCACGCAGATTCCAGAACTTTCCACCACAGAAATGTGAGGAAAATGCATTTTTTCCCAATTGTTTTGGTTTGCAAGGGATTCTGGGTAACAGAACCTGGTGGGAGGCAGTCAAGTTACCCCATCCTGATTTCCCCTGGGTGTCTAGTGTTCAGAAATGTATAGGTTTGCTAGGTTTCCCTAGGTGCCGGCAGAGCTAGGGTTCAAAAACTACATGTAGGCACTTTGCCAAAAAAAGGCCAGTTTTTACTGCGAAATTGAGGTGCTCCCACGTTGCGTTTTGCATCGTTTCCTGTCGCAGGCACTAGGCAGACCCAGGCAAGTGAGGTACCATTTTTCTCATAAGACTTTGGGGAACAAGGGGTGGGTGGAAATTTGTTGAACCAGCAGATTCCAGAACTTTCCACCACAGAAATGTTAGGAAAATGCATTTTTTTTCAAATATTTTAGGTTTGCAAGGGATTGTGGGTAACAGACCTGGTGGGAGGCAGTCGAGTCACCCCATCCTGATTTCCCCTGGGTGTCTAGTTTTCAAACATGTATAGGTTTGCTAGGTTTCCCTAGGTGCCGGCAAAGCTAGGGTTCAAAAACTACAGGTAGGCACTTTGCCTAAAAAGGGCCAGTTTTTCTGCGAAATTGAGGTGCAACCACATTGCGTTTTGCATCGTTTCCTGTCGCAGGCACTAGGCAGACCCAGGCAAATGAGGTACCATTTTTCTCATAAGACTTTGGGGAACATGGGCTGGGTGGAAATTTGTTGAACCACGCAGATTCCAGAACTTTCCACCACAGAAATGTGAGGAAAATGCATTTTCCCCCTATTTTTTAAGTGTGCAAGGGGTTCTGGGTATCAAAACCTGATGGGAGGCAGTCGAGTCACCCTATCCTGAATTCCCCTGGGTGTCTAGTTTTCAGAAATGTATAGGTTTGCTAGGTTTCCCTACATGCCGGCAAAGCTAGGGTTAAAAAACTACAGGTAGGCACTTTGCCAAAAAAGGGCCAGTTTTCACTGCGAAATTGAGGTGCGACCATGTTGCTTTTTGCGCCGTTTCCTGTCACAGGCACTAGGCAGACCCAGGCAAGTGAGGTACCATTTTTCTCATAAGACTTTGGGGAACGCGGGATGGGTGGAAATTTGTTGATCCACGCAGATTCCAGAACTTTCCACCACAGAAATGTGAGGAAAATGCATTTTCCCCCCTATTTTTTAAGTGTGCAAGGGGTTCTGGGTATCAAAACCTGATGGGAGGCAGTCAAGTTACCCCATCCTGATTTCCCCTGGGTGTCTAGATTTCAAAAATGTATAGGTTTGCTAGGTTTCCCTAGGTGCCGGCAGAGCTAGGGTTCAAAAACTACATGTAGGCACTTTGCCAAAAAAAGGCCAGTTTTTACTGCGAAATTGAGGTGCATCCACGTTGCGTTTTGCATCGTTTCCTGTCGCAGGCACTAGGCAGACCCAGGCAAGTGAGGTACCATTTTTCTCATAAGACTTTGGGGAACAAGGGGTGGGTGGAAATTTGTTGAACCAGCAGATTCCAGAACTTTCCACCACAGAAATGTGAGGAAAATGTGTTTTTTTCATTGTTTTTAGGTTTGCATGGGATTCCGGGTATCAGAACCTGGTGGGAGGCAGTCGAGTCACCATATCCTGAATTGCCCTGGTTGTCTAGTTTTCAGAAATGTATAGGTTTGCTAGGTTTCCCTAGATGCCGGCAGAGCTAGGGTTAAAAAGCTGCAGGTAAGCACTTTGCCAAAAAAGGGCCAGTTTTCATTGCGAAATTGAGGTGCGACCATGTTGCTTTTTGCGCCGTTTCCTGTCGCAGGCACGAGGCAGACCCAGGCAAGTGAGGTACGATTTTTCTCATAAGACTTTGGGGAACGCGGGATGGGTGGAAATTTGTTGATCCACGCAGATTCCAGAACTTTCCACCACAGAAATGTTAGGAAAATGCATTTTTTTTCAAATTTTTTAGGTTTGCAAGGGATTGTGGGTAACAGACCTGGTGGGAGGCAGTCGAGTCACCCCATCCTGATTTCCCCTGGGTGTCTAGTTTTCAAACATGTATAGGTTTGCTAGGTTTCCCTAGGTGCCGGCAAAGCTAGGGTTAAAAAACTACAGGTAGGCACTTTGCCTAAAAAGGGCCAGTTTTTCTACGAAATTGAGGTGCAACCACATTGCGTTTTGCATCGTTTCCTGTCGCAGGCACTAGGCAGACCCAGGCAAGTGAGGTACCATTTTTCTCATAAGACTTTGGGGAACATGGGGTGGGTGGAAATTTGTTGAACCACGCAGATTCCAGAACTTTCCACCACAGAAATGTGAGGAAAATGCATTTTCCCCCCTATTTTTTAAGTGTGCAAGGGATTCTGGGTATCAAAACCTGATGGGAGGCAGTCGAGTCACCCTATCCTGAATTCCCCTGGGTGTCTAGTTTTCAGAAATGTATAGGTTTGCTAGGTTTCCCTACATGCCGGCAAAGCTAGGGTTAAAAAACTACAGGTAGGCACTTTGCCCAAAAAAGGGCCAGTTTTCACTGCGAAATTGAGGTGGGACCATGTTGCTTTTTGCGCAGTTTCCTGTCTCAGGCACTAGGCAGACCCAGGCAAGTGAGGTACCATTTTTCTCATAAGACTTTGGGGAACGCGGGGTTGGTGGAATTTTGTTGATCCACGCAGAATCCAGAACTTTCCACCACAGAAATATGAGGAAAATGCGTTTTTCCCCCAATTTATTTAGGTTTGCAAGGGATTCTGGGTAACTGAACCTGGTGGGAGGCAGTCGAGTCACCCCATCCTGATTTCCCCGGGGTGTCTAGTTTTCAAAAATGTATAGGTTTGCTAGGTTTCCCTAGGTGCCGGCAGAGCTAGGGTTCAAAAACGACAGGTAGGCACTTTGCCAAAAATTGAGGTGCGACCACGTTGCGTTTTGCGTCATTTCCTGTCGCAGGCATTAGGCAGACCCAGGCAAGTGAGGTACCATTTTTCTCATAAGACTTTGGGGAACATGGGGTGGGTGGAAATTTGTTGAACCACGCAGATTCCAGAACTTTCCACCACAGAAATGTGAGGAAAATGCATTTTCCCCCCTATTTTTTAAGTGTGCAAGGGATTCTGGGTATCAAAACCTGATGGGAGGCAGTCGAGTCACCCTATCCTGAATTCCCCTGGGTGTCTAGTTTTCAGAAATGTATAGGTTTGCTAGGTTTCCCTACATGCCGGCAAAGCTAGGGTTAAAAAACTACAGGTAGGCACTTTGCCAAAAAAAGGGCCAGTTTTCACTGCGAAATTGAGGTGTGACCATGTTGCTTTTTCGCGCCGTTTCCTGTCACAGACACTAGGCAGACCCAGGCAACTGAGGTGCCATTTTTCTCATAAGACTTTTGGGAACGCGGGATGGGTGGAAATTTGTTGAACCACGCAGATTCCAGAACTTTCCACCACAGAAATGTGAGGAAAATGCATGTTTTCCCCCACTTTTTTAAGTTTTCAAGGGATTCTGGGTAACAGAACCTGGTGGGAGGCAGTCGAGTCACCCCATCCTGAATCCCCCTGGGTGTCTAGTTTTCAAAAATGTATAGGTTTGCTAGGTTTCCCTAGGTGCCGGCAGAGCTAGGGTTCAAAAACGACAGGTAGGCACTTTGCCAAAAATTGAGGTGCGACCACGTTGCGTTTTGCGTCATTTCCTGTCGCAGGCATTAGGCAGACCCAGGCAAGTGAGGTACCATTTTTCTCATAAGACTTTGGGGAACACGGGGTGGGTGGAAATTTGTTGAGCGAGCAGATTCCAGAACTTTCCACCACAGAAATGTGAGGGAAATGTGTTTTATTTTTTCAATTTGTTAGGATTGCAAGGGATTCTGGGTATCAAGACCTGGTGGGAGGCAGTCGAGTCACCCTATCCTGAATCCCCCTGGGTGTCTAGTTTTCAGAAATGTATGGGTTTGCTAGGTTTCCCTAGATGCCAGCAGAGCTAGGGTTAAAAAACTACAGGTAGGCACTTTGTCAAAAAAGGGCCAGTTTTCACTGCGAAATTGAGGTGGGACCATGTTGCTTTTTGCGCCGTTTCCTGTCTCAGGCACTAGGCAGACCCAGGCAAGTGAGGTACCATTTTTCTCATAAGACTTTGGGGAACGCGGGGTTGGTGGAATTTTGTTGATCCACGCAGAATCCAGAACTTTCCACCACAGAAATATGAGGAAAATGCGTTTTTCCCCCAATTTATTTAGGTTTGCAAGGGATTCTGGGTAACTGAACCTGGTGGGAGGCAGTCGAGTCACCCCATCCTGATTTCCCCGGGGTGTCTAGTTTTCAAAAATGTATAGGTTTGCTAGGTTTCCCTAGGTGCCGGCAGAGCTAGGGTTAAAAAACGACAGGTAGGCACTTTGCCAAAAAAGGGCCAGTTTTTACTGCGAAATTGAGGTGCATCCACGTTGCGTTTTGCATCATTTCCTGTCGCAGGCACTAGGCAGACCCAGGCAAGTGAGGTACCATTTTTCTCATAAGACTTTGGGGAACAAGGGGTGGGTGGAAATTTGTTGAACCAGCAGATTCCAGAAGTTTCCACCACAGAAATGTGAGGAAAATGTGTTTTTTTTTCATTGTTTTTAGGTTTGCAAGGGATTCCGGGTATCAGAACCCGGTGGTAGGCAGTCGAGTCACCCTATCCTGAATTCCCCTGGGTGTCTAGTTTTCAGAAATGTATAGGTTTGCTAGGTTTCCCTAGATGCCGGCAGAGCTAGGGTTAAAATACTAAAGGTAAGCACTTTGCCAAAAAAGGGCCAGTTTTCACTGCGAATTTGAGGTGCGACCATGTTGCTTTTTGCGCCGTTTCCTGTCGCAGGCACGAGGCAGACCCAGGCAAGTGAGGTACGATTTTTCTCATAAGACTTTGGGGAACGTGGGGGGGTGGAAATTTGTTCGATCCACGCGGATTCCAGAACTTTCCACCACAGAAATGTGAGGAAAATGCATTTTTTTTCAAGTTTTTTAGGTTTGCAAGGGATTCTGGGTAACAGAACCTGGTGGGAGGCAGTCGAGTCACCCCATCCTGATTTTCCCTGGGTGTCTAGTTTTCAAACATGTATAGGTTTGCTAGGTTTCCCTAGGTGCCGGCAGAGCTAGGGTTCAAAAACTACAGGTAGGCACTTTGCCTAAAAAGGGCCAGTTTTTCTGCGAAATTGAGGTGCAACCACGTTGCGTTTTGCGTCGTTTCCTGTCGCAGGCACTAGGCAGACCCAGGCAAGTGAGGTACTATTTTTCTCATAAGACTTTGGGGAACGTGGGATGGGTGGAAATTTGTTGATCCACGCAGATTCCAGAACATTCCACCACAGAAATGTGAGGAAAATGCATTTTTTTTCAAATTATTTAGGTTTGCAAGGGATTCTGGGTAACAGAACCTGGTGGGAGGCAGTCGAGTCACCCCTTCCTGATTTCCCCTGGGTGTCTAGTTTTCAAAAATGTATAGGTTTGCTAGGTTTCCCTAGGTGCCGGCAGAGCTAGGGTTAAAAAACTACAGGTAGGCAATTTGCCAAAAAAGGGACAGTTTTTCTGCGAAATTGAGGTGCAACCATGTTGCGTTTTGCGTCGTTTCCTGTCGCAGGCACTAGGCAGACCCAGGCAAGTGAGGTACCATTTTTCTCATAAGACTTTGGGGAACGCGGGATGGGTGGAATTTTGTTGATCCACGCAGATTCCAGAACTTTCCACCACAGAAATGTGAGGAAAATGCGTTTTCCCCCCAATTTTTTAAGTGTGCAAGGGATTCTGGGTAACAGAACCTGGTGGGAGGCAGTTGAGTCACCCCATCCTAAATTCCCCTGGGTGTCTAGTTTTCAAAAATGTATAGGTTTACTAGGTTTCCCTAGGTGCTGGGAGAGCTAGGGTTAAAAAACTACAGGTAGGCACTTTGCCAAAAAAGGGCCAGTTTTCACTGCGAAATTGAGGTGCGACCACGTTGCGTTTTGCGTCATTTCCTGTCGCAGGCACTAGGCAGACCCAGGCAAGTGAGATACCATTTTTCTCATAAGACTTTGGGGAACACGGGGTGGGTGGAAATTTGTTGAACCAGCAGATTCCAGAACTTTCCACCACAGAAATGTGAGGAAAATTTGTCTTTTTTTCAATCTTTTAGGTTTGCAAGGGATTCTGGGTATCAGAACCTGGTGGGAGGCAGTCGAGTCACCCTATCCTGAATTCCCCTGGGTGTCTAGTTTTCAGAAATGTATAGGTTTGCCAGGTTTCCCTAGATGCTGGCAGAGCTAGGGTTAAAAAACTACAGGTAGGCACTTTGCCAAAAAAGGGCCAGTTTTCACTGCGAAATTGAGGTGCGACTATGTTGCTTTTTGCGCCATTTCCTGTCACAGGTACGAGGCAGACCCAGGCAAGTGAGGTACCATTTTTCTCATAAGACTCTGGGGAACACGGGTGGGTGGAAATTTGTTGAACCAGCAGATTCCAGAACTTTCCACCACAGAAATTTAAGGGAAATGTGTTTTTTTTCAATTCTTTAGGTTTGCAAGGGATTCTGGGTATCAAAACCTGGTGGGAGGCAGTCGAGTCACCCTATCCTGAATTCCCCTGGGTGTCTAGTTTTCAGAAATGTATAGGTTTGCTAGGTTTCCCTAGATGCCGGAAGAGCTAGGGTTAAAAAACTACAGGTAGGCACTTTGCCAAAAAAGGGCCAGTTTTCACTGAGAAATTGAGGTGCGACCATGTTGCTTTTTTGCACCGTTTCCTGTCTTAGGCACTAGGCAGACCCAGGCAAGTGAGGTACCATTTTTCTCATAATACTTTGGGGAACGCGGGATGGGTGGGAATTTGTTGATCCACGCAGATTCCAGAACTTTCCACCACAGAAATGTGAGGAAAATGCATTTTTTTCCAGTTTTTGTGGTTTGCAAGGGATTCTGGGAAACATAAACTGGTGGGAGGCAGTCGAGTCACCCTATCCTGAATTGCCCTGGGTGTCTAGTTTTAAAAAATGTATAGGTTTGCTAGGTTTCCCTAGGTGCCGGCAGAGGTAGGGTTAAAAAACTACAGGTAGGCACTTTGCCAAAAAAAGGCCAGTTTTTACTGCGAAATTGAGGTGCATCCATGTTGCGTTTTGCATCGTTTCCTGTCGCAGGCACTAGGCAGACCCAGGCAAGTGAGGTACCATTTTTCTCATAAGACTTTGGGGAACAAGGGGTGGGTGGAAATTTGTTTAAACAGCAGATTCCAGAACTTTCCACCACAGAAATGTGAGGAAAATTTGTTTTTTTCATTGTTTTTAGGTTTGCAAGGGTTTCCGGGTATCAGAACCTGGTGGGAGGCAGTCGAGTCACCCTATCCAGAATTGCCCTGGGTGTCTAGTTTTCAGAAATGTATAGGTTTGCTAGGTTTCCCTAGATGCCGGCAGAGCTAGGGTTAAAAAACTACAGTTAAGCACTTTGCCAAAAAAGGGCCAGTTTTCACTGCGAAATTGAGGTGTGACCATGTTGCTTTTTGCGCCGTTTCCTGTCGCAGACACGAGGCAGACCCAGGCAAGTGAGGTACGATTTTTCTCATAAGACTTTGGGGATCGCGGGGGGGTGGAAATTTGTTGATCCACGCGGATTCCAGAACTTTCCACCACAGAAATGTGAGGAAAATGCATTTTTTTCAAATTTTTTAGGTTTGCAAGGGATTCTGGGTAACAGAACCTGGTGGGAGGCAGTCGAGTCACCCTATCCTGATTTTCCCTGGGTGTCTAGTTTTCAAACATGTATAGGTTTGCTAGGTTTCCCTAGGTGCCGGCAGAGCTAGGGTTCAAAAACTACAGGTAGGCACTTTGCCTAAAAAGGGGCAGTTTTTCTGCGAAATTGAGGTGCAACCACGTTGCGTTTTGCGTCGTTTCCTGTCGCAGGCACTAGGCAGACCCAGGCAAGTGAGGTACCATTTTTCTCATAAGATTTTGGGGAACGTGGGATGGGTGGAAATTTGTTGATCCACGCAGATTCCAGAACTTTCCACCACAGAAATGTGAGGAAAATGCTTTTTTTTCCAAATTTTTTAGGTTTGCAAGGGATTCTGGGTAACAGAACCTGGTGGGAGGCAGTCGAGTCACCCCTTCCTGATTTCCCCTGGGTGTCTAGTTTTCAAAAATGTATAGGTTTGCTAGGTTTCCCTAGGTGCCGACAGAGCTAGGGTTAAAAAACTACAAGTAGGCAATTTGCCAAAAAAGGGCCAGTTTTTCTGCGAAATTGAGGTGCAACCATGTTGTGTTTTGCGTCATTTCCTGTCGCAGGCACTAGGCAGACCCAGGCAAGTGAGGTACCATTTTTCTCATAAGACTTTGGGGAACGCGCGATGGGTGGAATTTTGTTGATCCACGCAGATTCCAGAACTTTCCACCACAGAAATGTGAGGAAAATGCGTTTTCCCCCCCAATTTTTTAAGTGTGCAAGGGATTCTGGGTAACAGAACCTGGTGGGAGGCAGTCGAGTCACCCCATCCTGAATTCCCCTGGGTATCTAGTTTTCAAAAATGTATAGGTTTACTAGGTTTCCCTAGGTGCTGGCAGAGCTAGGGTTAAAAAACTACAGGTAGGCACTTTGCCAAAAAAGGGCAAGTTTTCACTGCGAAATTGAGGTGCGACCACGTTGCGTTTTGCGTCATTTCCTGTCGCAGGCACTAGGCAGACCCAGGCAGGTGAGATACCATTTTTCTCATAAGACTTTGGGGAACACGGGGTGGGTGGAAATTTGTTGAACCAGCAGATTCCAGAACTTTCTACCACAGAAATGTGAGGAAAATGTGTCTTTTTTTCAATCTTTTAGGTTTGCAAGGGATTCTGGGTATCAGAACCTGGTGGGAGGCAGTCGAGTCACCCTATCCTGAATTCCCCTGGGTGTCTAGTTTTCAGAAATGTATAGGTTTGCCAGGTTTCCCTAGATGCTGGCAGAGCTAGGGTTAAAAAACTACAGGTAGGCACTTTGCCAAAAAAGGGCCAGTTTTCACTGCGAAATTGAGGTGCGACTATGTTGCTTTTTGCGCCATTTCCTGTCACAGGTACTAGGCAGACCCAGGCAAGTGAGGTACCATTTTTCTCATAAGACTTTGGGGAACACGGGTGGGTGGAAATTTGTTGAACCAGCAGATTCCAGAACTTTCCACCACAGAAATTTAAGGGAAATGTGTTTTTTTTCAATTCTTTAGGTTTGCAAGGGATTCTGGGTATCAAAACCTGGTGGGAGGCAGTCAAGTCACCCTATCCTGAATTCCCCTGGGTGTCTAGTTTTCAGAAATGTATAGGTTTGCTAGGTTTCCCTAGATGCCGGAAGAGCTAGGGTTAAAAAACTACAGGTAGGCACTTTGCCAAAAAAGGGCCAGTTTTCACTGAGAAATTGAGGTGCGACCATGTTGCTTTTTTGCGCCGTTTCCTGTCTTAGGCACTAGGCAGACCCAGGCAAGTGAGGTACCATTTTTCTCATAAGACTTTGGGGAACGCAGGATGGGTGGAAATTTGTTGATCCACGCAGATTCCAGAACTTTACACCACAGAAATGTGAGGAAAATGCATTTTTTTCCAATTGTTTTGGTTTGCAAGGGATTCTGGGTAACAGAAACTGGTGGGAGGCAGTCGAGTCACGCTATCCTGAATTGCCCTGGGTGTCTAGTTTTCAAAAATGTATAGGTTTGCTAGGTTTCCCTAGGTGCCGGCAGAGGTAGGGTTAAAAAACTACAGGTAAGCACTTTGCCAAAAAAGGGCCAGTTTTCACTGCGAAATTGAGGTGTGACCATGTTGCTTTTTGCGCCGTTTCCTGTCGCAGACACGAGGCAGACCCAGGCAAGTGAGGTACGATTTTTCTCATAAGACTTTGGGGATCGCGGGGGGGGTGGAAATTTGTTGATCCACGCGGATTCCAGAACTTTCCACCACAGAAATGTGAGGAAAATGCATTTTTTTCAAATTTTTTAGGTTTGCAAGGGATTCTGGGTAACAGAACCTGGTGGGAGGCAGTCGAGTCACCCTATCCTGATTTTCCCTGGGTGTCTAGTTTTCAAACATGTATAGGTTTGCTAGGTTTCCCTAGGTGCCGGCAGAGCTAGGGTTCAAAAACTACAGGTAGGCACTTTGCCTAAAAAGGGGCAGTTTTTCTGCGAAATCGAGGTGCAACCACGTTGCGTTTTGCGTCGTTTCCTGTCGCAGGCACTAGGCAGACCCAGGCAAGTGAGGTACCATTTTTCTCATAAGATTTTGGGGAACGTGGGATGGGTGGAAATTTGTTGATCCACGCAGATTCCAGAACTTTCCACCACAGAAATGTGAGGAAAATGCATTTTTTTCAAATTTTTTAGGTTTGCAAGGGATTCTGGGTAACAGAACCTGGTGGGAGGCAGTCGAGTCACCCCTTCCTGATTTCCCCTGGGTGTCTAGTTTTCAAAAATGTATAGGTTTGCTAGGTTTCCCTAGGTGCCGGCAGAGCAAGGGTTAAAAAACTACAAGTAGGCAATTTGCCAAAAAAGGGCCAGTTTTTCTGCGAAATTGAGGGGCAACCATGTTGCGTTTTGCGTCATTTCCTGTCGCAGGCACTAGGCAGACCCAGGCAAGTGAGGTACCATTTTTCTCATAAGACTTTGCGGAACGCGGGATGGGTGGAATTTTGTTGATCCACGCAGATTCCAGAACTTTCCACCACAGAAATGTGAGGAAAATGCGTGTTCCCCCCAATTTTTTAAGTGTGCAAGGGATTCTGGGTAACAGAACCTTGTGGGAGGCAGTCGAGTCACCCCATCCTGAATTCCCCTGGGTATCTAGTTTTCAAAAATGTATAGGTTTACTAGGTTTCCCTAGGTGCTGGCAGAGCTAGGGTTAAAAAACTACAGGTAGGCACTTTGCCAAAAAAGGGCCAGTTTTCACTGCGAAATTGAGGTGCGACCACGTTGCGTTTTGCGTCATTTCCTGTCGCAGGCACTAGGCAGACCCAGGCAAGTGAGATACCATTTTTCTCATAAGACTTTGGGGAACACGGGGTGGGTGGAAATTTGTTGAACCAGCAGATTCCAGAACTTCCACCACGGAAATGTGAGGAAAATGTGTCTTTTTTCAATCTTTTAGGTTTGCAAGGGATTCTGGGTATCAGAACCTGGTGGGAGGCAGTCGAGTCACTCTATCCTGAATTCCCCTGGGTGTCTAGTTTTCAGAAATGTATAGGTTTGCTAGGTTTTTCTAGATACTGGCAGAGCTAGGGTTAAAAAACTACAGGTAGGCACTTTGCCAAAAAAGGGCCAGTTTTCACTGCGAAATTGAGGTGCGACTATGTTGCTTTTAGCGCCATTTCCTGTCACAGGTACTAGGCAGACCCAGGCAAGTGAGGTACCATTTTTCTCATAAGACTTTGGGGAACACGGGTGGGTGAAAATTTGTTGAGCCAGCAGATTCCAGAACTTTCCACCACAGAAATGTGAGGAAAATGTGTTTTTTTTCAATTCTTTAGGTTTGCAAGGGATTCTGGGTATCAAAACCTGGTGTGAGGCAGTCGAGTCACCCTATCCTGAATTCCCCTGGGTGTCTAGTTTTCAGAAATGTATAGGTTTGCTAGGTTTCCCCAGATGCCGGAAGAGCTAGGGTTAAAAAACAACAGGTAGGCACTTTGCCAAAAAAGGGCCAGTTTTCACTGCGAAATTGAGGTGCGACCATGTTGCTTTTTGCGCTGTTTCCTGTCACAGGCACTATGCAGACCCAGGCAAGTGAGGTACCATTTTTCTCATAAGACTTTGGGGAACGCGGGATGGGTGGAAATTTGTTGATCCCACGCAGATTCCAGAACTTTCCACCACAGAAATGTGAGGAAAATGCATTTTTTTCCAATTTTTTCGGTTTGCAAGGGATTCTGGGTAACAGAAACTGGTGGGAGGCAGTCGAGTCACCCTATCCTGAATTGCCCTGGGTGTCTAGTTTTCAAAAATGTATAGGTTTGCTAGGTTTCCCTAGGTGCCGGCAGAGGTAGGGTTAAAAAACTACAGGTAGGCACCTTGCCAAAAAAAGGCCAGTTTTTACTGCGAAATTGAGGTGCATCCACGTTGCGTTTTGCATCGTTTCCTGTCGCAGGCACTAGGCAGACCCAGGCAAGTGAGGTACCATTTTTCTCATAAGACTTTGGGGAACAAGGGGTGGGTGGAAATTTGTTGAAACAGCAGATTCCAGAACTTTCCACCACAGAAATGTGAGCAAAATGTGTTTTTTTCATTGTTTTTAGGTTTGCAAGGGATTCCGGGTATCAGAACCTGTTGGGAGGCAGTCGAGTCACCCTATCCTGAATTGCCCTGGGTGTCTAGTTTTCAGAAGTGTATAGGTTTGCTAGGTTTCCCTAGATGCCGGCAGAGCTAGGGTTAAAAAACTACAGGTAAGCACTTTGCCAAAAAAGGGCCAGTTTTCACTGCGAAATTGAGGTGTGACCATGTTGCTTTTTGCGCCGTTTCCTGTCGCAGACACGAGGCAGACCCAGGCAAGTGAGGTACGAATTTTTCTCATAAGACTTTGGGGAACGCGGGGGGGTGGAAATTTGTTGATCCACGCGGATTCCAGAACTTTCCACCACAGAAATGTGAGGAAAATGCATTTTTTTCAAAATTTTTAGGTTTGCAAGGGATTCTGGGTAACAGAACCTGGTGGGAGGCAGTCGAGTCACCCTATCCTGATTTAACCTGGGTGTCTAGTTTTCAAACATGTATAGGTTTGCTAGGTTTCCCTAGGTGCCGGCAAAGCTAGGGTTCAAAAACTACAGGTAGGCACTTTGCCTAAAAAGGGGCAGTTTTTCTGCGAAATTGAGGTGCAACCACGTTGCGTTTTACGTCGTTTCCTGTCACAGGCACTAGGCAGACCCAGGCAAGTGAGGTACTATTTTTCTCATAAGACTTTGGGTAACGTGGGATGGGAGGAAATTTGTTGATCCACGCAGATTCCAGAACATTCCACCACAGAAATGTGAGGAAAATGCATTTTTTTCACAATTTTTAGGTTTGCAAGGGATTCTGGGTAACAGAACCTGGTGGGAGGCAGTCGAGTCACCCCTTCCTTATTTCCCCTGGGTGTCTAGTTTTCAAAAATGTATAGGTTTGCTAGGTTTCCCTAGGTGCCGGCAGAGCTAGGGTTAAAAAACTACAGGTAGGCAATTTGCCAAAAAAGGGACAGTTTTTCTGCGAAATTGAGGTGCAACCATGTTGCGTTTTGCGTCGTTTCCTGTCGCAGGCACTTGGCAGACCCAGGCAAGTGAGGTACCATTTTTCTCATAAGACTTTGGGGAACGCGGGCTGGGTGGAATTTTGTTGATCCATGCAGATTCCAGAACTTTCCACCACAGAAATGTGAGGAAAATGCGTTTTTCCCCCCAATTTTTTAAGTGTGCAAGGGATTCTGGGTAACAGAACCTGGTGGGAGGCAGTCGAGTCACCCCATCCTGAATTCCCCTGGGTATCTAGTTTTCAAAAATGTATAGGTTTACTAGGTTTCCCTAGGTGCTGGGAGAGCTAGGGTTAAAAAACTACAGGTAGGCACTTTGCCAAAAAAGGGCCAGTTTTCACTGCGACATTGAGGTGCGACCACGTTGCGTTTTGCGTCATTTCTTGTCGCAGGCACTAGACAGACCCAGGCAAGTGAGATACCATTTTTCTCATAAGACTTTGGGGAACACGGGGTGGGTGGAAATTTGTTGAACCAGCAGATTCCAGAACTTTCCACCACAGAAATGTGAGGAAAATGTGTCTTTTTTCAATCTTTTAGGTTTGCAAGGGATTCTGGGTATCAGAACCTGGTGGGAGGCAGTCGAGTCACCCTATCCTGAATTCCCCTGGGTGTCTAGTTTTCAGAAATGTATAGGTTTGCTAGGTTTCCCTAGATGCTGGCAGAGCTAGGGTTAAAAAACTACAGGTAGGCACTTTGCCAAAAAAGGGCCAGTTTTCACTGCGAAATTGAGGTGCGACTATGTTCCTTTTTGCGCCATTTCCTGTCACAGGTACTAGGCAGACCCAGGCAAGTGAGGTACCATTTTTCTCATAGGACTTTGGGGAACACGGGTGGGTGGAAATTTGTTAAACCAGCAGATTCCAGAACTTTCCACCACAGAAGTTTGAGGAAAATGTGTTTTTTTCAATTCTTTAGGTTTGCAAGGGATTCTGGGAATCAAAACCTGGTGGGAGGCAGTCGAGTCACCCTATCCTTAATTCCCCTGGGTGTCTAGTTTTCAGAAATGTATAGGTTTGCTAGGTTTCCCTAGATGCCGGAAGAGCTAGGGTTAAAAAACTACAGGTAGGCACTTTGACAAAAAAGGGCCAGTTTTCACTGCGAAATTGAGGTGCGACCATGTTGCTTTTTGCGCCGTTTCCTGTCACAGGCACTAGGCAGACCCAGGCAAGTGAGGTACCATTTTTCTCATAAGACTTTGGGGAACACGGGATGGGTGGAAATTTGTTGATTCACGCAGATTCCAGAACTTTCCACCACAGAAATGTGAGGAAAATGCATTTTTTTCCAATTGTGGGAGGCAGTCGAGTCACCCCTTCCTGATTTCCCCTGGGTGTCTAGTTTTCAAAAATGTATAGGTTTGCTAGGTTTCCCTAGGTGCCGGCAGAGCTAGGGTTCAAAAACTACAGGTAGGCACTTTGCCAAAAAAAGGTCAGTTCTTACTGCGAAATTGAGGTGCATCCACGTTGCGTTTTGCATCGTTTCCTGTCGCAGGCACTAGGCAGACCCAGGCATGTGAGGTACCATTTTTCTCATAAGACTTTGGGAAACAAGGGGTGGGTGGAAATTTGTTGAACCAGCAGATTCCAGAACTTTCCACCACAGAAATGTGAGGAAAATGTGTTTTTTTTTCATTGTTTTTAGGTTTGCAAGGGATTCCGGGTATCATAACCTGGTGGGAGGCAGTCAAGTCACCCTATCCTGAATTGCCCTGGGTGTCTAGTTTTCAGAAATGTATAGGTTTGCTAGGTTTCCCTAGATGCCGGCAGAGCTAGGGTTAAAAAACTACAGGTAAGCACTTTGCCAAAAAAGGGCCAGTTTTCACTGCAAAATTGAGGTGCGACCATGTTGCTTTTTGCGCCGTTTCCTGTCGCAGGCACGAGGCCGACCCAGGCAAGTGAGGTAAGATTTTTCTCATAAGACTTTGAGGAACGCGGATGGGGTGGAATTCTGTTGATCCATGCAGATTCCAGAACTTTCCACCACTGAAATGTGAGGAAAATGCGTTTTTCCCCCCAATTTTTTAAGTGTGCAAGGGATTCTGGGTAACAGAACCTGGTGGGAGGCAGTCGAGTCACCCCATCCTAAATTCCCCTGCGTGTCTAGTTTTCAAAAATGTATAGGTTTACTATGTTTCCCTAGGTGCTGGCAGAGCTAGGGTTAAAAAACTACAGGTAGGCACTTTGCCAAAAAAGGGCCAGTTTTCACTGCGAAATTGAGGTGCGACCACGTTGCGTTTTGCGTCATTTCCTGTCGCAGGCACTAGGCAGCCCCAGGCAAGTGAGATACCATTTTTCTCATAAGACTTTGGGGAACACGGGGTGGGTGGAAATTTGTTGAACCAGCAGATTCCAGAACTTTCCACCACAGAAATGTGAGGAAAATGTGTCTTTTTTTCAATCTTTTAGGTTTGCAAGGGATTCTAGGTATCAGAACCTGGTGGGAGGCAGTCAAGTCACCCTATCCTGAATTCCCCTGGGTGTCTAGTTTTCAGAAATGTATAGGTTTGCTAGGTTTCCCTAGATGCCGGCACAGCTAGGGTTAAAAAACTACAGGTAGGCACTTTGCCAAAAAAGGGCAAGTTTTCACTGCGAAATTGAGGTGCGACTATGTTGCTTTTTGCGCCATTTCCTGTCACAGGTACTAGGCAGACCCAGGCAAGTGAGGTACCATTTTTCTCATAAGACTTTGGGGAACACGGGTGAGTGGAAATTTGTTGAACCACCAGATTCCAGAACTTTCCACCACAGAAATTTGAGGAAAATGTGTTTTTTTTTCTTCAATTTTTTAGGTTTGCAAGGGATTCTGGGTATCAAAACCTGGTGGGAGGCAGTCGACTTACCCTATCCTGAATTCCCCTGGGTGTCTAGTTTTCAGAAATGCATAGGTTTGCTAGGTTTCCCTAGATGCCGGAAGAGCTAGGGTTAAAAAACTACAGGTAGGCACTTTGCCAAAAAAGGGCCAGTTTTCACTGCGAAATTGAGGTGCGACCATGTTGCTTTTTGCGCCGTTTCCTGTCACAGGCACTAGGCAGACCCAGGCAAGTGAGGTACCATTTTTCTCATAAGACTTTGGGGAACGCGGGATGGGTGGAAATTTGTTGATCCACGCAGATTCCAGAACTTTCCACCACAGAAATGTGAGGAAAATGCATTTTTTCCCAATTTTTTTGGTTTGCAAGGGATTCTGGGTAACAGAACCTGGTGGGAGGCAGTCAAGTTACCCCATCCTGATTTCCCCTGGGTGTCTAGTGTTCAGAAATGTATAGGTTTGCTAGGTTTCCCTAGGTGCCGGCAGAGCTAGGGTTCAAAAACTACATGTAGGCACTTTGCCAAAAAAAGGCCAGTTTTTACTGCGAAATTGAGGTGCTCCCACGTTGCGTTTTGCATCGTTTCCTGTCGCAGGCACTAGGCAGACCCAGGCAAGTGAGGTACCATTTTTCTTATAAGACTTTGGGGAACAAGGGGTGGGTGGAAATTTGTTGAACCAGCAGATTCCAGAACTTTCCACCACAGAAATGTTAGGAAAATGCATTTTTTTTCAAATATTTTAGGTTTGCAAGGGATTGTGGGTAACAGACCTGGTGGGAGGCAGTCGAGTCACCCCATCCTGATTTCCCCTGGGTGTCTAGTTTTCAAACATGTATAGGTTTGCTAGGTTTCCCTAGGTGCCGGCAAAGCTAGGGTTCAAAAACTACAGGTAGGCACTTTGCCTAAAAAGGGCCAGTTTTTCTGCGAAATTGAGGTGCAACCACATTGCGTTTTGCATCGTTTCCTGTCGCAGGCACTAGGCAGACCCAGGCAAATGAGGTACCATTTTTCTCATAAGACTTTGGGGAACATGGGCTGGGTGGAAATTTGTTGAACCACGCAGATTCCAGAACTTTCCACCACAGAAATGTGAGGAAAATGCATTTTCCCCCTATTTTTTAAGTGTGCAAGGGGTTCTGGGTATCAAAACCTGATGGGAGGCAGTCGAGTCACCCTATCCTGAATTCCCCTGGGTGTCTAGTTTTCAGAAATGTATAGGTTTGCTAGGTTTCCCTACATGCCGGCAAAGCTAGGGTTAAAAAACTACAGGTAGGCACTTTGCCAAAAAAGGGCCAGTTTTCACTGCGAAATTGAGGTGCGACCATGTTGCTTTTTGCGCCGTTTCCTGTCACAGGCACTAGGCAGACCCAGGCAAGTGAGGTACCATTTTTCTCATAAGACTTTGGGGAACGCGGGATGGGTGGAAATTTGTTGATCCACGCAGATTCCAGAACTTTCCACCACAGAAATGTGAGGAAAATGCATTTTCCCCCCTATTTTTTAAGTGTGCAAGGGGTTCTGGGTATCAAAACCTGATGGGAGGCAGTCAAGTTACCCCATCCTGATTTCCCCTGGGTGTCTAGATTTCAAAAATGTATAGGTTTGCTAGGTTTCCCTAGGTGCCGGCAGAGCTAGGGTTCAAAAACTACATGTAGGCACTTTGCCAAAAAAAGGCCAGTTTTTACTGCGAAATTGAGGTGCATCCACGTTGCGTTTTGCATCGTTTCCTGTCGCAGGCACTAGGCAGACCCAGGCAAGTGAGGTACCATTTTTCTCATAAGACTTTGGGGAACAAGGGGTGGGTGGAAATTTGTTGAACCAGCAGATTCCAGAACTTTCCACCACAGAAATGTGAGGAAAATGTTTTTTTTTCATTGTTTTTAGGTTTGCATGGGATTCCGGGTATCAGAACCTGGTGGGAGGCAGTCGAGTCACCATATCCTGAATTGCCCTGGTTGTCTAGTTTTCAGAAATGTATAGGTTTGCTAGGTTTCCCTAGATGCCGGCAGAGCTAGGGTTAAAAAGCTGCAGGTAAGCACTTTGCCAAAAAAGGGCCAGTTTTCATTGCGAAATTGAGGTGCGACCATGTTGCTTTTTGCGCCGTTTCCTGTCGCAGGCACGAGGCAGACCCAGGCAAGTGAGGTACGATTTTTCTCATAAGACTTTGGGGAACGCGGGATGGGTGGAAATTTGTTGATCCACGCAGATTCCAGAACTTTCCACCACAGAAATGTTAGGAAAATGCATTTTTTTCAAATTTTTTAGGTTTGCAAGGGATTGTGGGTAACAGACCTGGTGGGAGGCAGTCGAGTCACCCCATCCTGATTTCCCCTGGGTGTCTAGTTTTCAAACATGTATAGGTTTGCTAGGTTTCCCTAGGTGCCGGCAAAGCTAGGGTTAAAAAACTACAGGTAGGCACTTTGCCTAAAAAGGGCCAGTTTTTCTACGAAATTGAGGTGCAACCACATTGCGTTTTGCATCGTTTCCTGTCGCAGGCACTAGGCAGACCCAGGCAAGTGAGGTACCATTTTTCTCATAAGACTTTGGGGAACATGGGGTGGGTGGAAATTTGTTGAACCACGCAGATTCCAGAACTTTCCACCACAGAAATGTGAGGAAAATGCATTTTCCCCCCTATTTTTTAAGTGTGCAAGGGATTCTGGGTATCAAAACCTGATGGGAGGCAGTCGAGTCACCCTATCCTGAATTCCCCTGGGTGTCTAGTTTTCAGAAATGTATAGGTTTGCTAGGTTTCCCTACATGCCGGCAAAGCTAGGGTTAAAAAACTACAGGTAGGCACTTTGCCCAAAAAAGGGCCAGTTTTCACTGCGAAATTGAGGTGGGACCATGTTGCTTTTTGCGCAGTTTCCTGTCTCAGGCACTAGGCAGACCCAGGCAAGTGAGGTACCATTTTTCTCATAAGACTTTGGGGAACGCGGGGTTGGTGGAATTTTGTTGATCCACGCAGAATCCAGAACTTTCCACCACAGAAATATGAGGAAAATGCGTTTTTCCCCCAATTTATTTAGGTTTGCAAGGGATTCTGGGTAACTGAACCTGGTGGGAGGCAGTCGAGTCACCCCATCCTGATTTCCCCGGGGTGTCTAGTTTTCAAAAATGTATAGGTTTGCTAGGTTTCCCTAGGTGCCGGCAGAGCTAGGGTTCAAAAACGACAGGTAGGCACTTTGCCAAAAATTGAGGTGCGACCACGTTGCGTTTTGCGTCATTTCCTGTCGCAGGCATTAGGCAGACCCAGGCAAGTGAGGTACCATTTTTCTCATAAGACTTTGGGGAACATGGGGTGGGTGGAAATTTGTTGAACCACGCAGATTCCAGAACTTTCCACCACAGAAATGTGAGGAAAATGCATTTTCCCCCCTATTTTTTAAGTGTGCAAGGGATTCTGGGTATCAAAACCTGATGGGAGGCAGTCGAGTCACCCTATCCTGAATTCCCCTGGGTGTCTAGTTTTCAGAAATGTATAGGTTTGCTAGGTTTCCCTACATGCCGGCAAAGCTAGGGTTAAAAAACTACAGGTAGGCACTTTGCCAAAAAAAGGGCCAGTTTTCACTGCGAAATTGAGGTGTGACCATGTTGCTTTTTCGCGCCGTTTCCTGTCACAGACACTAGGCAGACCCAGGCAACTGAGGTGCCATTTTTCTCATAAGACTTTTGGGAACGCGGGATGGGTGGAAATTTGTTGAACCACGCAGATTCCAGAACTTTCCACCACAGAAATGTGAGGAAAATGCATGTTTTCCCCCACTTTTTTAAGTTTTCAAGGGATTCTGGGTAACAGAACCTGGTGGGAGGCAGTCGAGTCACCCCATCCTGAATCCCCCTGGGTGTCTAGTTTTCAAAAATGTATAGGTTTGCTAGGTTTCCCTAGGTGCCGGCAGAGCTAGGGTTCAAAAACGACAGGTAGGCACTTTGCCAAAAATTGAGGTGCGACCACGTTGCGTTTTGCGTCATTTCCTGTCGCAGGCATTAGGCAGACCCAGGCAAGTGAGGTACCATTTTTCTCATAAGACTTTGGGGAACACGGGGTGGGTGGAAATTTGTTGAGCGAGCAGATTCCAGAACTTTCCACCACAGAAATGTGAGGGAAATGTGTTTTTTTTTCAATTTGTTAGGATTGCAAGGGATTCTGGGTATCAAGACCTGGTGGGAGGCAGTCGAGTCACCCTATCCTGAATCCCCCTGGGTGTCTAGTTTTCAGAAATGTATGGGTTTGCTAGGTTTCCCTAGATGCCAGCAGAGCTAGGGTTAAAAAACTACAGGTAGGCACTTTGTCAAAAAAGGGCCAGTTTTCACTGCGAAATTGAGGTGGGACCATGTTGCTTTTTGCGCCGTTTCCTGTCTCAGGCACTAGGCAGACCCAGGCAAGTGAGGTACCATTTTTCTCATAAGACTTTGGGGAACGCGGGGTTGGTGGAATTTTGTTGATCCACGCAGAATCCAGAACTTTCCACCACAGAAATATGAGGAAAATGCGTTTTCCCCCAATTTATTTAGGTTTGCAAGGGATTCTGGGTAACTGAACCTGGTGGGAGGCAGTCGAGTCACCCCATCCTGATTTCCCCGGGGTGTCTAGTTTTCAAAAATGTATAGGTTTGCTAGGTTTCCCTAGGTGCCGGCAGAGCTAGGGTTAAAAAACGACAGGTAGGCACTTTGCCAAAAAAGGGCCAGTTTTTACTGCGAAATTGAGGTGCAACCACGTTGCGTTTTGCGTCGTTTCCTGTCGCAGGCACTAGGCAGACCCAGGCAAGTGAGGTACAATTTTTCTCATAAGACTTTGGGGAACGTGGGATGGGTGGAATTTTGTTGATCCACGCAGAATCCAGAACTTTCCACCACAGAAATGTGAGGAAAATGCGTTTTTCCCCCAATTGTTTAAGTTTGCAAGGGATTCTGGGTAACAGAACCTGGTGGGAGGCAGTCGAGTCACCCCATCCTGAATTCTTCTAGGTGTCTAGTTTTCAAAATGTATAGGTTTGCTAGGTTTCCCTAGGTGCCGGCAGAGCTAGGGTTAAAAAACTACAGGTAGGCACTTTGCCAAAAAAGGGCCAGTTTTCACTGCGAAATTGAGGTGCGACCACGTTGCATTTTGCGTCATTTCCTGTTGCAGGCACTAGGCAGACCCAGGCAAGTGAGGTACCATTTTTTTCTCATAAGACTTTGGGGAACAAGGAATGGGTGGAATTTTGTTGAACCAGCAGATCCCAGAACTTTCCACCACAGAAATATGAGGGAAATGCATTTTTTTCCAATTTTTCAGATTTGCAAGGGATTCTGGGTAACAGAACCTGGTGGGAGGCAGTCGAGTCACCCCATCCTGATTTCCCCTGGGTGTCTAGTTTTAAAAAATGTATAGGTTTGCTAGGTTTCCCTAGGTGCCGGCAGAGCTAGGGTTAAAAAACTACAGGTGGCACTTTGCCAAAAAAGGGCCAGTTTTTACTGCGAAATTGAGGTGCAACCACGTTGCGTTTTGCGTCGTTTCCTGTCGCAGGCACTAGGCAGACCCAGGCAAGTGAGGTACAATTTTTCTCATAAGACTTTGGGGAACGTGGGATGGGTGGAATTTTGTTGATCCTCGCAGAATCCAGAACTTTCCACCACAGAAATGTGAGGAAAATGCATTTTTCCCCCAATTGTTTAAGTTTGCAAGGGATTCTGGGTAACAGAACCTGGTGGGAGGCAGTCGAGTCACCCCATCCTGAATTCTTCTAGGTGTCTAGTTTTCAAAAATATATAGGTTTGCTAGGTTTCCCTAGGTGCCGGCAGAGCTAGGGTTAAAAAACTACGGGTAGGCACTTTGCCAAAAAAGGGCCAGTTTTCACTGCAAAATTGAGGTGCGACCATGTTGCTTTTTGCGCCGTTTCCTGTCGCAGGCACTAGGCAGACTCAGGCAAGTGAGGTACCATTTTTCTCATAAGACTTTGGGGAACGCGGGGTGGGTAGAAATTTGTTGATCCACGCAGATTCCAGAACTTTCCACCACAGAAATGTGAGGAAAATGCATTTTTTTCCATTTTTTTGGTTTGCAAGGGATTCTGGGTAACAGAACCTGGTGGGAGGCAGTCGAGTCACCCCATCCTGATTTCCCCTGGGTGTCTAGGTTTCAAAAATTTATAGGTTTGCTAGGTTTCCCTAGGTGCCGGCAGAGCTAGGGTTCAAAAACTACAGGTAGGCACTTTGCCAAAAAAGGGCCAGTTTTTACTGCAAAATTGAGGTGCAACCACGTTGCGTTTTGCGTCGTTTCCTGTCGCAGGAACTAGGCAGGCCCAGGCAAGTGAGGTACCATTTTTCTCATAAGACTTTGGGGAACGCGGGATGGGTGGAATTTTGTTGATCCATGCAGATTCCAGAACTTTCCACCACAGAAATGTGAGGAAAATGCATTTTTTCCCCCAATTTTTAAAGTTTGCAAGGGATTCTGGGTAACAGAACCTGGTGGGAGGCAGTCGAGTCACCCCATCCTGAATTCTTCTGGGTGTCTAGTTTTCAAAAATGTATAGGTTTGCTAGGTTTCCCTAGGTGCCGGCAGAGCTAGGGTTAAAAAACTACAGGTAGGCACTTTGCCAAAAAAGGGCCTGTTTTCACTGTGAAATTGAGGTGCGACCACGTTGCGTTTTGCGTCATTTCCTGTCGCAGGCACTAGGCAGACCCAGGCAAGTGAGGTACCATTTTTCTCATAAGACTTTGGGGAACACAAGGTGGGTGGAAATATGTTCAACCACGCAGATTCCAGAACTTTCCACCACAGAAATGAGAGGAAAATGTGGGGTTTTTCCAATTTTTTAGGTTTGCAAGGAATTCTGGGTAACAGAACCTGGTGGGAGGCAGTCGAGTCACCCCATCCTGAGTTCCCCAGGGTGTCTAGGTTTCAAAAATGTATAGGTTTGCTAGCTTTCCCTAGGTGCTGGCAGAGCTAGGGTTTAAAAACTACAGGTAGGCACTTTGCCAAAAAAGGGCCAGTTTTTACTGCGAAATTGAGGTGCAACCATGTTGCGTTTTGCGTCATTTCCTGTCGCAGGCACTAGGCAGACCCAGGCAAGTGAGGTACCATTTTTCTCATAAGACTTTGGGGAACGCGGGTGGGTGCAATTTTGTTGATCCACGCAGATTCCAGAACTTTCCACCACAGAAATGTGAGGAAAATGCATTTTTTCCCCAATTTTTTAAGTTTGCAAGGGATTCTGGGTAACAGAACCTGGTGGGAGGCAGTCGAGTCACCCCATCCTGAATTCTTCTGGGTGTCTAGTTTTCAAAAATGTATTGGTTTGCTAGGTTTCCCTAGGTGCCGGCAGAGCTAGGGTTAAAAAACTACAGGTAGGCACTTTGCCAAAAAAGGGCCAGTTTTCACTGCGAAATTGAGGTGCGACCACGTTGCGTTTTGCGTCATTTCCTGTCGCAGGCACTAGGCAGACCCAGGCAAGTGAGGTACCATTTTTTCTCATAAGACTTTGGGGAACAAGGAATGGGTGGAAATTTGTTGAACCAGCAGATCCCAGAACTTTCCACCACAGAAATATGAGGAAATGCATTTTTTTTCCAATTTTTTAGATTTGCAAGGGATTCTGGGTAACAGAACCTGGTGGGAGGCAGTCGAGTCACCCCATCCTGACTCCCCTGGGTGTCTAGTTTTCAAAAATGTATAGGTTTGCTAGGTTTCCCTAGGTGCCGGCAGAGCTAGGGTTCAAAAACTACAGGTAGGCACTTTGCCAAAAAAGGGCCAGTTTTTACTGCGAAATTGAGGTGCAACCACGTTGCGTTTTGCGTCGTTTCCTGTCGCAGGCACTAGGCAGACCCAGGCAAGTGAGGTACAATTTTTCTCATAAGACTTTGGGGAACGTGGGATGGGTGGAATTTTGTTGATCCACGCAGAATCCGGAACTTTCCACCACAGAAATGTGAGGAAAATGCATTTTTCCCCCAATTGTTTAAGTTTGCAAGGGATTCTGAGTAACAGAACCTGGTGGGAGGCAGTCGAGTCACCCCATCCTGAATTCTTCTAGGTGTCTAGTTTTCAAAAATATATAGGTTTGCTAGGTTTCCCTAGGTGCCGGCAGAGCTAGGGTTAAAAAACTACAGGTAGGCACTTTGCCAAAAAAGGGCCAGTTTTCACTGCGAAATTGAGGTGCGACCATGTTGCTTTTTGCGCCGTTTCCTGTCACAGGCACTAGGCAGACCCAGGCAAGTGAGGTACCATTTTTCTCATAAGACTTTGGGGAACACGGGATGGGTGGAAATTTGTTGATCCACGCAGATTCCAGAACTTTCCACCACAGAAATGTGAGGAAAATGCATTTTTTTCCAATTTTTTTGGTTTGCAAGGGATTATGGGTAACAGAACCTGGTGGGAGGCAGTCAAGTTACCCCATCCTGATTTCCCCTTGGTGTCTAGTTTTCAAAAATGTATAGGTTTGCTAGGTTTCCCTAGGTGCCGGCAGAGCTAGGGTTCAAAATCTACATGTAGGCACTTTGCCAAAAAAAGGCCAGTTTTTACTGCGAAATTGAGGTGCATCCACGTTGCGTTTTGCATCGTTTCCTGTCGCAGGCACTAGGCAGACCCAGGCAAGTGAGGTACCATTTTTCTCATAAGACTTTGGGGAACAAGGGGTGGGTGGAAATTTGTTGAACCAGCAGATTCCAGAACTTTCCACCACAGAAATGTGAGGAAAATGTGTTTTTTTTCATTGTTTTTAGGTTTGCATGGGATTCCGGGTATCAGAACCTGGTGGGAGGCAGTCGAGTCACCCTATCCTGAATTGCCCTGGTTGTCTAGTTTTCAGAAATGTATAGGTTTGCTAGGTTTCCCTAGATGCCGGCAGAGCTAGGGTTAAAAAGCTACAGGTAAGCACTTTGCCAAAAAAGGGCCAGTTTTCATTGCGAAATTGAGGTGCGACCATGTTGCTTTTTGCGCCGTTTCCTGTCGCAGGCACGAGGCAGACCCAGGCAAGTGAGGTACGATTTTTCTCATAAGACTTTGGGGAACGCGGGGGGTGGAAATTTGTTGATCCACGCAGATTCCAGAACTTTCCACCACAGAAATGTGAGGAAAATGCATTTTTTTTCAAATTTTTTAGGTTTGCAAGGGATTGTGGGTAACAGACCTGGTGGGAGGCAGTCGAGTCACCCCATCCTGATTTCCCCTGGGTGTCTAGTTTTCAAACATGTATAGGTTTGCTAGGTTTCCCTAGGTGCCGGCAAAGCTAGGGTTCAAAAACTACAGGTAGGCACTTTGCCTAAAAAGGGCCAGTTTTTCTGCGAAATTGAGGTGCAACCACATTGCGTTTTGCATCGTTTCCTGTCGCAGGCACTAGGCAGACCCAGGCAAGTGAGGTACCATTTTTCTCATAAGACTTTGGGGAACATGGGGTGCGTGGAAATTTGTTGAACCACGCAGATTCCAGAACTTTCCACCACAGAAATGTGAGGAAAATGCATTTTTCCCCCAATTTTTTAAGTTTGCAAGGGATTCTGAGTAACAGAACCTGGTGGGAGGCAGTCGAGTCACCCCATCCTGAATTCTTCTGGGTGTCTAGTTTTCAAAAATGTATAGGTTTGCTAGGTTTCCCTAGGTGCCGGCAGAGCTAGGGTTAAAAAACTACAGGTAGGCACTTTGCCAAAAAAGGGCCTTTTTCACTGCGAAATTGAGGTGCGACCACGTTGCGTTTTGCGTCATTTCCTGTCGCAGGCACTAGGCAGACCCAGGCAAGTGAGGTACCATTTTTCTCATAAGACTTTGGGGAACACGGGGTGGGTGGAAATATGTTCAACCACGCAGATTCCAGAACTTTCCACCACAGAAATGAGAGGAAAATGTGGGGGTTTTCCAATTTTTAGGTTTGCAAGGAATTCTGGGTAACAGAACCTGGTGGGAGGCAGTCGAGTCACCCCATCCTGAGTTCCCATGGGTGTCTAGGTTTCAAAAATGTATAGGTTTGCCAGCTTTCCCTAGGTGCTGGCAGAGCTAGTGTGGTACTGGGTTTTTAAGAACCGGCACAGAACCGGTAACCCAGCGGTGCCAGGGGATCAACACCCAGAGACCTCGGGTTCTCCTGAGTCAGACCGACAGAAACTTCAGAGTCTTCCAGGTGAAGTCAAAGATTAGTTTATTGGCTGCAACCAAGGTGACAGGGTCCTAGAAGTACAATACCAGTATATTCAAGAGACTGCACACTTTCACGAAGTTAGGCTTCTCTTCTTATACATAATATTCAGCCTTGGGCAAAACATTCCTTGAATTCGTGGTATTTCATTTATGGTTACTGATTACAAAAGAAAAGCAGAGTCATGATGACATGTACATATTTCACGTCGTGCTGCCCATAACAAATCATCCGGCAAGGCCCAACATTTCATCAGATATCGCTGTACCCCTAATAAAAATGGTCACCTCCCCATCATAAAGCAAGTGAGGAGAAGGAGTGGAGAAAGATGTGAGCGAGATATGGCAGGTGTGCGCGCTGAAATGGTTTTATGGCTGGTTGGGCCTAGATGCTATCTTGCTCGGCCACTGGGAGGGAACTGACCTAACGAGTTCGGCCTGGGGCAATGGTTCTAACTTGTACTGGGGTCAGGGAGAAGTCGATTAAGGAGTATGTGTCCTTGTGGAATCAAATTCAACTGGATTAAGGCCTATGTAGAGGGCAACATGCAGCTAAGGGTTTAGAAGGTAAATGACGATTTCGAGGTGAAATCGTCACTCGAATATGCCGAAAATACATGTACTTGATGTACTCATCATTCTCGGTCTTTTGATACCAAATTCGTCCTATTTCGACGAAGTTTTTATTCTCGAGTCCAGTACTATTATATGAATCCAGATTTTTCAGAACCACAGACCCTCCTTTTGCCCTTATATAGGCAATTAATCTATCCTCATGTTAATCTGAGTCCAGATCTATATTCCTAAAGTCATTGAGATGTTGCTGCAACATCATTCTAGTGCTGAGCTCATGTCTTGACACAGGCTTCCTTACACATGATGTAACACAGAGGCCACATATTGCAGGAGCACACTGTATGCATAGACAGAACAGGAAAAGAATGGCTAAGACCATCCCAATGACCATCAGAATTTTCCATCCCCAGGCAGATATCAGTCCCCAGAACCATCCCATTAATGACCAATCTCCTTTATCCACATGGATAGATTCGGAAATTTTATGTAGTTTGGAGATGGCCCCGTATACTGTTGGAGCATTATCTGGAATAAAAATGCAACAACTGGACTGGATCAATTTGCATACTCCACCTCGGTCCGCAAGTATTACATCCAAAGCGACCCGGTTCTGAAGGGTCATCAGTCGATCCGACTGGAGCTCAGCAGTCAGGTTACTAAGGGCACCAGCAGTTTCAATCACGGTGGATTCAACTACCCTTGTCAATTGCCTTATGTTTCTGCTGTTAGCCATGGCTCCCCAGAACGGCAGAACACCCATTGCAAAGTCACCAAATTCTTGACCTGCAGTGTCTTCTTTACTCAAAACACCTCTAACTACCCTTGTCCGATGGTAATCTGCCGCTGCTGTGTAGGTGGGAGGTAACAGGAATGAAACAAAACATGAGCCCGAGAAGTCAGGGGGCAACCATGTATAGGCTCTATCACGGCAGATGAAATAAGTACCCTTAGCGGCTAAAAAGGCAGGGGAAGTCTGGGATCCAAAAACGTACGTTTCTGTACAAACACTCTTCCCTAGCTGAGCTCTGGGATTCTTACCAATACCTTGCAGACACAGGTGACCTTGATGGGGTACGATCCAGATAGGGGACGATCTCTTGGCTTGCTGTTTCTCACTTAATGTAGTGCCATATCCGGTCACATTCCAACCTACATATGCAAGTATCTCATCATCCGGGGTATCTTCGTAAGAAGTTACTTCCTTGATCATATCAACTATACCCTTGACTAGGGCGCTAGTCTTGAGGCTGTCTTTTACCGAGCGTAGGGGTTGGATTTCTCGTGCATATATGAACATTGTCCTATATGCCCATACTGACCCATTGTGACTAAATGGCAGGACCAAATAGGGGATACCTCTATCCGTGGTGTGGGGCATGAGACCACACACCCAACAGTTGGTTGTGTTCATTACAAGTTGGTGTTGGTGTAATAGCTGAACGAAGGAGTTATTAATGAACTCTAATCTCCTATTTGATTCGTGGTCAGGCAAAGGGTGGAAAGAATGAGAGGAAACAGTAGGAGGAGGTATGGGTGATGTAGTGGGCGCGAATGTCACATGAAAAGAGAATAAAACATAGCTTATCAAAAAGACCATTACGCTAAATAGCATAAAAATACACATTATTATAAAAATTCTCTTCCTTATTGTTTTCAAAAGTCTCTGCTTAAAGTTCATTTGTTTGGCAGTTCTCTCCACATCAGGAAACTCCATCCTCTCTAAGGTGCTGCCCGCGGCGGTAGGTTGTTTCAGCTAAAGGATGCTTCCGTCAGTCTAGGGTGGCTCCCTTGGACCAACTGGAACCAGCGACCTATCGTCGTCAGCTGCACCCAAAAGTCTTTAATCAACCGCGACCCTAGCAGCGGAACCCGGATGGCGGTTCGAAAAAAAACAAAAATAAGCAAGTTACCTAGATGGGAGAATCTGCACTTTCAAAAATAGGATTTGGGGAAAAAAACATTTTTTATTAGTCCACAGGTTTTTCTCTCGGATCATAAAATAAATCACTTTTACTTTAGTCTGTTTTTCTTGGTCGCAAATTGTAGCGTCTTTTCCCGGGTACTGTCTGGTCCAGAAATAGTAGCTCGGGTTCCACAGAGTTCAATTGTTCTGGTGGTGGCGCAGTTTCTGAAAAAATGTTCCCACTTTCGCAATCAGGATTGGCTTCTTTCACACGTTCATCAGTTGTGCGCTCTGAGTCAGTGCCTCCTTTTCGGACCCATTGGTCATGTGGCAGAGGGAAGGGTATTTTCTTACAATGGATCCCGTGGACCCAATTGGCCTTCCCCTCCACTCTAACAGTCGACCTTGTAGACAGGAGGACGAGGTGAGGCCCGGTCCATCTGGGCTGGTCGTTTCTTGTTCTTTGGAAGTTGCGGACAAGCACCCAGGAACCGGGGTCAATGGAGTGACCCGGTGTCTCAGAGACCGGAGGCAAGGTGTTGTGGACCTGTTGATATAAAACACGCAATTTAGCCGTCAATTCATACAAATAGTCAAGCAAAATGGGGTGTTGCAGCTCGCTAAACTTCGTGGGCCTAGGCACTCCCCATATGTTGGCTGGCCGACCAAAGATTATTTCATAGGGGCTGAGTTTCATTCGCGAATGCACAGTCATTCTGGTGGATAGGAGTGCTAAGGGTAGAGCGTCAGGCCATTTAAGACCTGTGCTCGCTTGGATTTTGGCCAATTTAAGTTTAAGCGTGCCATTGTAACATTCCACTAATCCAGCTGATTGGGGGTGATTTGCAGCGTGGAACTTCTGCCTAATGCCTAGCCCTTCACACACTCTTTTCATCACACAACCCACAAATTCACTTCCGTTGTCAGACCAGACCATTCTAGGCATTCCGAACCTGGGGAAGAACTCTTTCACAAGGGCTTTCGCTGTGGACAAGGCAGTATTGTCCCTTAGGGGATAGGCTTCTACCCATCTTGAGAAGGCACAAACAACCACGAGCACATATTTTAAGTTGTTGCACCTCTCCATGTGTATGAAATCTAGCTGCAAAACCTCGAACGGATACGTAGGAGGTGCAAAATGACCAGCTGGAGTTGGGGTTCCCCTACCAGGATTGTGCTTCAGACATACCATGCAATTCTTGACAACATTCTCTGCACACTTGGGAATCCCTGAATTCTTCCACACTGGGGCCAACAACTCGCAAATCCCTTTCGCGCTGATATGGGCCATCCCATGAGCCATTGTAACCACTGCAGGCACATATGCATCGGGTAACAACCATCTCTGTTGCTTTGTCGATTCAATCCAACAACCATTTACATCCATTCTCCCTGTACTTTCTCTCCACATGCTTAACTCTTTCTCCGTGGCCTCAGCTTGGATGGACTTCACACTTTCTATCGTGTCTTCACATATTCCAACATCACCAGTCCATCTTTCTGGGCTCGCAACATACATTCGGCTCATCATATTCTTTGCAGTTTCCTTAGCAGTTTCATCAGCAAATGCATTTCCACGACCAACATCATCAATCACTTTCTTGTGTGCACTACATTTCACGATCGCTACTTTCAGGGGCAACGTCAGTGATTCAAGAAGCTCATTCACCAACTGACCATGCTGAATCGTAGCTCCATGCGAAGTCAGGAACCCACGTTCTCTCCACAATCGTCCAAAACTGTGAGCCACTCCAAAAGCATACTGACTGTCGGTATAGACAGTCACTTTCATTCCTTTGGATAACACACATGCTCTCGTCAGTGCCACGAGTTCAGCGGCTTGAGCTGAACCATGTGGTATTCGCGCAGTTTCAACGATTGTGTGCAAAGTTGTGACAGCATATGCTGTAGTCACGTTACCATTTGGGAGTTTAAAGCATGAACCATCCACCCATAATGTACCATCACATTCAGCAAGAGGAGTGTCGAATAAATCAACTCTCCCTTTCGTCTCTTCCTCTGTTCTGAGGAAACAATCGTGCTGTTCTGAAGCATCCGATTCCTCAGCAATTGGTAACAATGTGGCTATGTTCAAGGTACTGCACCTTTTGATGTGCACATGGCTTGCTAGTAGCGTCAATTCATAACTGGACAGTCGAGCACTAGTTAAGTGCTGTGTCTTGGTCCTATTTAACAACGTGTCTACTGCATGCGGGACCATCACGATTAGTGTATTATTCATTACTAGACCTGCAGACTGTCGAATAGAAACAGCTGCTGCTGCTGTGGCCCTTAAACAACTTGGCAATGCTCGTGCTACCGGATCCAAAGTTGACGAAAAATAGGCGCATGGCCGCTGTCTATCTCCGTATAACTGAGTCAGCACAGACAATGCACAGCCCTCCTTCTCGTGGACATATAATGTGAAAGGCTTACTGTAGTTGGGGTTACCTAACACAGGGGCCGAACATAATGCTGTGCGTAATTCGAGAAAACTTTTCTGACACTCATCAGACCAAGGAATGGGATTGGGTGTATTTGTACACGTTAGTGCCAATAAGGGTTTGGCTAATAACGAAAAATTTGGAATCCACTGTCTACAGTACGATGTACTGCCCAAGAAAGCGCGTACTTCTCTCTGCGTTCTTGGCACATTCAATTTAGCTATTGCCTGAATTCTTTCTGGGGTCAGTTTCCTTCCCTCCTTCGATAAGAGATGACCTAAGTAGGTCACTTCTTGTCGACAATATTGAAGCTTGGAAAGTGACACCTTGTGATGTAGATCACATAGATGACGCAGTAATTCCAACGTTGCCATTTTACATATTTTCTCAGTATCCGCAGCTATGAGCAAATCGTCCACGTACTGTACGAGAGTGGAACCTTTGGGCAAAACCATTGTGTCAAGCTTACTTTTCAGAGCTTGACTGTATATTGAGGGGCTTTCACAGTAGCCTTGAGGAGCGCGTTTAAAGCGGAAGCTGCGACCACCTAAACTAAAGGAAAAAATATCCCTGCTTTCCTCAGCAATCGGGATACTGAAGAAAGCATTCTTCAGGTCAATCAACGAAAACCAGGATGCAGAGGCTGGAATCATAGTCAATAATGTTGTAATGTCGGGGACAACTGGGAATTGTGGCACCACTATCTTATTTACTTCCCTAAGATCAATCACAAATCTATACACAGGTGGCTGAGAAGGGTCCGTTCGTTTTAAAACAGGCAGAACAGGACTATTGCAAACATTGCCTCGTGTTTCTTCAATTACGTCATTTTCAATCAACTCGTAAACAATCGCTAGCAAAGCTTTTTCGCCCTCATTGGATATTCTGTATTGGGGAATTCGTTGCATTTTGACATTCGGTTTCAATGTTACAACATACGGTGGAATTTCTAAAAGACCTACATCATTCGGACCAGTAGCCCAAAGAATATCTGGAAGAAGTGCCAATTCTGCTGGAAGCGTATTCCTCGACAAATACATGGGAGAAACCACTTTCTTACCTAAAGTCAGTTGTACTCCTGAGGGAGAACAGTACAAAGTCGCATACAATCTTTTTAGCAAATCTAATCCTAGCAAATTTTCACCACAACCTGTTGTCAAAATAAGGGGTGCTTCGAATTCACAAGGACCAACAGAAAGAGATAAAGGGTCGGAAATCGGATTTCTAACCGGGGCGCCAGAAAAACCTACGGAAACATTCATTTCGCCAGACAAAGGTGCGCCAGGGAGTTTGGAGTGCATAATAGAACTCTTTGTAGCACCAGTATCCAACAGAAAAGGTTCTGACACACCCGATGTAATCACCTCAACGTAAGGTCCACTCTGATCTACTGGAACTGAAACAACTCCCTCTCCTTGTCTAAGGCTGTCCTAGCAATCATTACTCTCCCACTGCTCATTTTCTGTGTAATACTCATCAACGTAGTATTGAGCTGTCCTGTCAGATACGTTATTTTGCTGGTCAAACCTGTTCATAGAGTTTTGTGGTGGAAAGGGACATGCGTCCTGAGGGGCGTTTCCACGCCCTCTTCCTCTAGGCACTTGCTGACTACCACGACCTCTTACGCCAGAAATTCCATTCGCACTTTGTGGCAGGGCAGGACAGTCATATTTGTAATGACCCTCTTGTTTGCAGTATAAACACTGGTTGGGACCTACGCGGTTTTGATTGTAATCGAATCTCTGCAAGTTTCTCTGAGGCTGCTGAAAAGTGTTCTGGTGGTGATTCGGACCATTATTATTTTTATTACCACCACCACGTGGAGGATAGGCTTGCTGTAGCAAAACCTTCGTTTTGAGTTCTCTAGTTTTCTTCTCTACTTTATCTTTCTCATCCTTGTCTCTATTCTCGTAGTACTGTGCGGTAGCTAATATCTGGGCTGAAGATGAGACTGCCCAAGAACTTTCTGAATCTTTTAATTTCCTACACAAGTCTGGAAGTAGATTGTGCACAAATTTATCGACAAACAATCTCTGACCACCTTCTGTGGTCATATCTTGACCGCTGTGGTCAATGAATGTTTCTTCAAATCTGGTGAAGAAATCTGAAACAGTTTCTTCTTTCTTTTGCTTGCATGCAGATAACTTATCCCAATTTACGCGTATTGCAGGCATTATCGTTTTCATGTAATCTACTATTCTACCAGGTAGTTCCGCTATCAGAGGCTCAGGCTTGGCACCACCAACTTGTCGTGCATCTGCAGCAGTAATATTAGCCCACGTGTCACCTAATTCCTGGTCATGATCTACATGACGAATTTTTCCCCATAAAGGCTGTGGAACAACGTTCCCGAATAACATATCGATATCGGCCAAATTCATTATACATGACCCAGCAGTTTGCGACAATTCTTTATAGTACCCTGCAGGATTTTTACGCGGATCTGGTAGTGTTTGTTTGAGTGCTAAAACTTTAGCTCGCTTCCATGGAACATGTACCCATACGCGGTGAAAGTGGGGCAGGACAGGTGGGACAGCTGTCGCGTCACCCTCTCTCCATTGTGGTGGAACTTCTCTCATAGGGTATTGTCGTGCCTTTTTCCTACTAGATGCACTGCATTCCGATGGTGACCCAGAACTGCTTCCCTTACTTCGATATGATAATAGCATTTCAACTGCTTTTTCCACATCGGGACCTACAATCATACCCTCTCCAAACTTAAATCGTACACGACACATCTCTCGCGGGATGCATTCTTGATCATTGTCTTCTAAATCCTCGCCAAGAAAGACACACATTTGTTCGAACACATATCTCTGTGTCGCTGCTTCCCATTGATGGAAGACTTCCATGACAGACTGTAAATCATATTTTGCAGTGTCCATAACCCATTTCCGAGCTAAACCATTCAGGGAATCTCTCTCTTGATAATCAGGCAGTTGACTTCGCAACTGTCTTCGTCCTATGTTAGGGGTCGCAGCAGGCGACCCAAAAAGGGGTAAAAGAAGATTAGTAACAGTGCTGGCCATTTTCTGCCGAAGGGAAGGTGAAACTGAAGGACAAACAGATGAAAAAAACGGGGTGAGATAAGGCGGGGGTAGAGATGGCAGAAGAGGTATCAGGAATAATAGATGTGGTACTAGTCAAAATCATAGAGGGGGCATTAGGAGATGTAGAAAGCACTGTAGGCAAAATCGTAGAAAACACAGGTGAAACAGAAGTGGTTGGTGGGCCTGGAGGAGGCTGCACCGGAAAAGTAGGAGGCAGCTGAAGAACAGCTGGTGGGTGCTGTGGAAGAGCCAGAGGCGCAGCTTGTGCAACTAAAGGTTGCGGGGGTGCTGTAGCATTCTGCGCATAGGGGGGTGGTGAAGTTAATAATTGCGACATTAATTGGTCTTTTTCACGCACTTTTTCTGTCCCTTGCTGAAGAGACGGCAAAACTGGATAACACTTATCTATTGCCATTTTACGTTGCCTGTGCAACTGCTCATTTATCTGCTCTTCCTCATTATCTTTAAACTGCACGGCAGCTTGCATTACTGAAAGTCCCCCTTCTCTCTTATTTTTCTTAGCTAATTTAATTTCTTTTTGTTTGGCTTCTTTGCGCCATAAGCGGAAAGAGTCAAACATCGCCGGCCGGGCTTTCTTTTTGAAGAGTTTAACTTCAAGGTTGTCTAAGATTTCAGAATCAAAGCTACCATATTGGGGCCATTTTAAAACACCATCTTTCCTAGTGTATTTAATCCATACCTCGTTGTAAACGATGGGGCCTACCCCATGTTTAACGTATAGCTCGTAAGTCGGAGTTCCAACTGGAGGAACCGGACACGAGTCCTCCAATCGGGAGTCCCTATTATTACTACCAAGACAAAACCAATTCCCGAGTCTAAGACTAGGCATCCTCGCTCTCTAGTCTAGTTCCAAAACTTCAAAGGATTTATCGATTACGATATTTCTCGTGAATACACGAGTCCTTCGGTTATGGTGCTTGCAAGAACCAATAAAAACCTTATGTATCTCCAAGATACCACAAAGTAAGTCCAACTAAGGACTGGGAGACGCTCCACTTATACTTAACTGAAAAATATCGATGGCTTCACCAGAAGATTCGTCTCAGCGTTTCGCTCTACCGAAAATTTCAAGGGTCCAACATCAGGGCGATAGCCAGGGCAGCAGTCCTTGTAGCCGTCGGGAAGCGGGGAACCTCGCAGTAAAGACCTTCGGACCACGTCGACATGCAGGGGTCGATGAGGTGGTGGGCCCTCCTCCGGAATTTCCACACGAAGCTCCTCACGATCTTCAGGCTGATTGGTACCACTGGAATCGCCCCAAACGCTGGGCGCCACATGTGGTACTGGGTTTTTAAGAACCGGCACAGAACCGGTAACCCAGCGGTGCCAGGGGATCAACACCCAGAGACCTCGGGTTCTCCTGAGTCAGACCGACAGAAACTTCAGAGTCTTCCAGGTGAAGTCAAAGATTCGTTTATTGGCTGCAACCAAGGTGACAGGGTCCTAGAAGTACAATACCAGTATATTCAGGAGACTGCACACTTTCACGAAGTTAGGCTTCTCTTCTTATACATAATATTCAGCCTTGGGCAAAACATTCCTTGGATTCGTGGTATTTCATTTATGGTTACTGATTACAAAAGAAAAGCAGAGTCATGATGACATGTACATATTTCACGTCGTGCTGCCCATAACAAATCATCCGGCAAGGCCCAACATTTCATCAGATATCGCTGTACCCCTAATAAAAATGGTCACCTTCCCATCATAAAGCAAGTGAGGAGAAGGAGTGGAGAAAGATGTGAGCGAGATATGGCAGGTGTGCGCGCTGAAATGGTTTTATGGCTGGTTGGGCCTAGATGCTATCTTGCTCGGCCACTGGGAGGGAACTGACCTAACGAGTTCGGCCTCGGGCAATGGTTCTAACTTGTACTGGGGTCAGGGAGAAGTCGATTAAGGAGTATGTGTCCTTGTGGAATCAAATTCAACTGGATTAAGGCCTATGTAGAGGGCAACATGCAGCTAAGGGTTTAGAAGGTAAATGACGATTTCGAGGTGAAATCGTCACTCGAATATGCCGAAAATACATGTACTTGATGTACTCGTCATTCTCGGTCTTTTGATACCAAATTCGTCCTATTTCGACGAAGTTTTTATTCTCGAGTCCAGTACTATTATATGAATCCAGATTTTTCAGAACCACACTAGGGTTAAAAAACTACAGGTAGGCACTTTGCCAAAAAAGGGCCAGTTTTTACTGCGAAATGGAGGTGCAACCACGTTGCGTTTTGCGTCGTTTCCTGTCGCAGGCACTAGGCAGACCCAGGCAAGTGAGGTACCATTTTTTTCATAAGACTTTGGGGAACGCGGGTGGGTGCAATTTTGTTGATCCACGCAGATTCCAGAACTTTCCACCACAGAAATGTGAGGAAAATGCATTTTTCCCCCAATTTTTTAAGTTTGCAAGGGATTCTGGGTAACAGAACCTGGTTGGAGGCAGTCGAGTCACCCCATCCTGAATTCTTCTGGGTGTCTAGTTTTCAAAAATGTATTGGTTTGCTAGGTTTCGCTAGGTGCCGGCAGAGCTAGGGTTAAAACACTACAGGTAGGCACTTTGCCAAAAAACGGCCAGTTTTCACTGCGAAATTGAGGTGCGACCACGTTGCGTTTTGCGTCATTTCCTGTCGCAGGCACTAGGCAGACCCAGGCAAGTGAGGTACCATTTTTTCTCATAAGACTTTGGGGAACAAGGAATGGGTGGAAATTTGTTGAACCAGCAGATCCCAGAACTTTCCACCACAGAAATATGAGGAAATGCATTTTTTTTCCAATTTTTTAGATTTGCAAGGGATTCTGGGTAACAGAACCTAGTGGGAGGCAGTCGAGTCACCCCATCCTGATTTCCCCTGGGTGTCTAGTTTTCAAAAATGTTTAGGTTTGCTAGGTTTCCCTAGGTGCCGGCAGAGCTAGGGTTCAAAAACTACAGGTAGGCACTTTGCCAAAAAAGGGCCAGTTTTTACTGCGAAATTGAGGTGCAACCACGTTGCGTTTTGCGTCGTTTCCTGTCGCAGGCACTAGGCAGACCCAGGCAAGTGAGGTACAATTTTTCTCATAAGACTTTGGGGAACGTGGGATGGGTGGAATTTTGTTGATCCACACAGAATCCAGAACTTTCCACTACAGAAATGTGAGGAAAATGCATTTTTCCCCAATTGTTTAAGTTTGCAAGGGATTCTGAGTAACAGAACCTGGTGGGAGGCAGTCGAGTCACCCCATCCTGAATTCTTCTAGGTGTCTAGTTTTCAAAAATATATAGGTTTGCTAGGTTTCCCTAGGTGCCGGCAGAGCTAGGGTTCAAAAACTACATGTAGGCACTTTGCCAAAAAAAGGCCAGTTTTTACTGCGAAATTGAGGTGCATCCACGTTGCGTTTTGCATCGTTTCCTGTCGCAGGCACTAGGCAGACCCAGGCAAGTGAGGTACCATTTTTCTCATAAGACTTTGGGGAACAAGGGGTGGGTGGAAATTTGTTGAACCAGCAGATTCCAGAACTTTCCACCACAGAAATGTGAGGAAAATGTGTTTTTTTTCATTGTTTTTAGGTTTGCATGGGATTCCGGGTATCAGAACCTGGTGGGAGGCAGTCGAGTCACCCTATCCTGAATTGCCCCGGTTGTCTAGTTTTCAGAAATGTATAGGTTTGCTAGGTTTCCCTAGATGCCGGCAGAGCTAGGGTTAAAAAGCTACAGGTAAGCACTTTGCCAAAAAAGGGCCAGTTTTCATTGCGAAATTGAGGTGCGACCATTTTGCTTTTTGTGCCGTTTCCTGTCGCAGGCACGAGGCAGACCCAGGCAAGTGAGGTACGATTTTTCTCATAAGACTTTGGGGAACGCGGGGGGTGGAAATTTGTTGATCCACGCAGATTCCAGAACTTTCCACCACAGAAATGTGAGGAAAATGCATTTTTATTAAAAAATTTTAGGTTTGCAAGGGATTGTGGGTAACAGACCTGGTGGGAGGCAGTCAAGTCACCCCATCCTGATTTCCCCTGGGTGTCTAGTTTTCAAACATGTATAGGTTTGCTAGGTTTCCCTAGGTGCCGGCAAAGCTACGGTTCAAAAACTACAGGTAGGCACTTTGCCTAAAAAGGGCCAGTTTTTCTGCGAAATTGAGGTGCAACCACATTGCGTTTTGCATCGTTTCCTGTCGCAGGCACTAGGCAGACCCAGGCAAGTGAGGTACCATTTTTCTCATAAGACTTTGGGGAACATGGGGTGGGTGGAAATTTGTTGAACCACGCAGATTCCAGAACTTTCCACCACAGAAATGTGAGGAAAATGCATTTTTCCCCCTATTTTTTAAGTGTGCAAGGGATTCTGGGTATCAAAACCTGATGGGAGGCAGTCGAGTCACCCTATCCTGAATTCCCCTGGGTGTCTAGTTTTCAGAAATGTATAGGTTTGCTAGGTTTCCCTACATGCCGGCAAAGCTAGGGTTAAAAAACTACAGGTAGGCACTTTGCCAAAAAAAGGGCCAGTTTTCACTGCGAAATTGAGGTGTGACCATGTTGCTTTTTCGCGCCGTTTCCTGTCACAGACACTAGGCAGACCCAGGCAACTGAGGTGCCATTTTTCTCATAAGACTTTTGGGAACGCGGGATGGGTGGAAATTTGTTGAACCACGCAGATTCCAGAACTTGCCACCACAGAAATGTGAGGAAAATGCATGTTTTCCCCCACTTTTTTAAGTTTTCAAGGGATTCTGAGTAACAGAACCTGGTGGGAGGCAGTCGAGTCACCCCATCCTGAATCCCCCTGGGTGTCTAGTTTTCAAAAATGTATAGGTTTGCTAGGTTTCCCTAGGTGCCGGCAGAGCTAGGGTTAAAAAACGACAGGTAGGCACTTTGCCAAAAATTGAGATGCGACCACGTTGCGTTTTGCGTCATTTCCTGTCGCAGGCACTAGGCAGACCCAGGCAAGTGAGGTACCATTTTTCTCATAAGACTTTGGGGAACACGGGGTGGGTGGAAATTTGTTGAGCGAGCAGATTCCAGAACTTTCCACCACAGAAATGTGAGGGAAATGTGGGTTTTTTTTCAATTTTTTAGGTTTGCAAGGGATTCTGGGTATCAAGACCTGGTGGGAGGCAGTCGAGTCCCCCTATCCTGAATCCCCCTGGGTGTCTAGTTTTCATAAATGTATAGGTTTGCTAGGTTTCCCTAGATGCCAGCAGAGCTAGGGTTAAAAAACTACAGGTAGGCACTTTGTCAAAAAAGGGCCAGTTTTCACTGCGAAATTGAGGTGCGACCGTGTTGCTTTTTGCGCCGTTTCCTGTCTCAGGCACTAGGCAGACCCAGGCAAGTGAGGTACCATTTTTCTCATAAGACTTTGGGGAACGCGGGGTTGGTGGAATTTTGTTGATCCACGCAGAATCCAGAACTTTCCACCACAGAAATATGAGGAAAATGCGTTTTTCCCCCAATTTATTTAGGTTTGCAAGGGATTCTGGGTAACTGAACCTGGTGGGAGGCAGTCGAGTCAACCCATCCTGATTTCCCCTGGGTGTCTAGTTTTCAAAAATGTATAGGTTTGCTAGGTTTCCCTAGGTGCCGGCAGAGCTAGGGTTCAAAAATGACAGGTAGGCACTTTGCCAAAAAAGGGCCAGTTTTTACTGCGAAATTGAGGTGCAACCACGTTGCTTTTGCGTCGTTTCCTGTCGCAGGCACTAGGCAGACCCAGGCAAGTGAGGTACAATTTTTCTCATAAGACTTTGGGGAACGTGGGATGGGTGGAATTTTGTTGATCCACGCAGAATCCATAACTTTCCACCACAGAAATGTGAGGAAAATGCGTTTTTCCCCCAATTGTTTAAGTTTGCAAGGGATTCTGGGTAACAGAACCTGGTGGGAGGCAGTCGAGTCACCCCATCCTGAATTCTTCTAGGTGTCTAGTTTTCAAAAATGTATAGGTTTGCTAGGTTTCCCTAGGTGCCGGCAGAGCTAGGGTTAAAAAACTACAGGTAGGCACTTTGCCAAAAAAGGGCCAGTTTTCACTACGAAATTGAGGTGCGACCACGTTGCATTTTGTGTCATTTCCTGTTGCAGGCACTAGGCAGACCCCGGCAAGTGAGGTACCACTTTTTCTCATAAGACTTTGGGGAACAAGGAATGGGTGGAAATGTGTTGACCTAGCAGATCCCAGAACTTTCCACCACAGAAATATGAGGAAATGCATTTTTTTTCCAATTTTTTAGATTTGCACGGGATTCTGGGTAACAGAACCTGGTGGGAGGCAGTCGAGTCACCCATCCTGATTTCCCCTGGGTGTCTAGTTTTCCAAAAATGTATAGGTTTGCTAGGTTTCCCTAGGTGCCGGCAGAGCTAGGGTTCAAAAACTACAGGTGGCACTTTGCCAAAAAAGGGTCAGTTTTTACTGCGAAATTGAGGTGCAACCACATTGCGTTTTGCGTCATTTCCTGTTGCAGGCACTAGGCAGACCCAGGCAAGTGAGGTACAATTTTCTCATAAGACTTTGGGGAACGTGGGATGGGTGGAATTTTGTTGATCCACGCAGAATCCAGAACTTTCCACCACAGAAATGTGAGGAAAATGCATTTCCCCCCAATTGTTTAAGTTTGCAAGGGATTCCGGGTATCAGAACCTGGTGGGAGGCAGTCGAGTCACCCTATCCTGAATTCCCCTGGGTGTCTAGTTTTCAAAAATATATAGGTTTGCTAGGTTTCCCTAGGTGCCGGCAGAGCTAGGGTTAAAAAACTACAGGTAGGCACTTTGCCAAAAAAGGGCCAGTTTTCACTGCAAAATTGAGGTGCGACCATGTTGCTTTTTGCGCCGTTTCCTGTCGCAGGCACTAGGCAGACTCAGGCAAGTGAGGTACCATTTTTCTCATAAGACTTTGGGGAACGCGGGGTGGGTAGAAATTTGTTGATCCACGCAGATTGCAGAACTTTCCACCACAGAAATGTGAGGAAAATGCATTTTTTTTCAAATTTTTTAGGTTTGCAAGGGATTGTGGGTAACAGACCTGGTGGGAGGCAGTCGAGTCACCCCATCCTGATTTCCCCTGGGTGTCTAGTTTTCAAACATGTATAGGTTTGGTAGGTTTCCCTAGGTGCCGGCAAAGCTAGGGTTCAAAAACTACAGGTAGGCACTTTGCCTAAAAAGGGCCAGTTTTTCTGCGAAATTGAGGTGCAACCACATTGCGTTTTGCATCGTTTCCTGTCGCAGGCACTAGGCAGACCCAGGCAAGTGAGGTACCATTTTTCTCATAAGACTTTGGGGATCATGGGGTGGGTGGAAATTTGTTGAACCACGCAGATTCCAGAACTTTCCACCACAGAAATGTGAGGAAAGTGCATTTTTCCCCCCTATTTTTTAAGTGTGCAAGGGATTCTGGGTATCAAAACCTGATGGGAGGCAGTCGAGTCACCCTATCCTGAATTCCCCTGGGTGTCTAGTTTTCAGAAATGTATAGGTTTGCTAGGTTTCCCTACATGCCGGCAAAGCTAGGGTTAAAAAACTACAGGTAGGCACTTTGCCAAAAAAAGGGCCAGTTTTCACTGCGAAATTGAGGTGTGACCATGTTGCTTTTTCGCGCCGTTTCCTGTCACAGACACTAGGCAGACCCAGGCAACTGAGGTGCCATTTTTCTCATAAGACTTTTGGGAACGCGGGATGGGTGGAAATTTGTTGAACCACGCAGATTCCAGAACTTTCCACCACAGAAATGTGAGGAAAATGCATGTTTTCCCCCACTTTTTTAAGTTTTCAAGGGATTCTGGGTAACAGAACCTGGTGGGAGGCAGTCGAGTCACCCCATCCTGAATCCCCCTGGGTGTCTAGTTTTCAAAAATGTATAGGTTTGCTAGGTTTCCCTAGGTGCCGGCAGAGCTAGGGTTCAAAAACGACAGGTAGGCGCTTTGCCAAAAATTGAGGTGCGACCACGTTGCGTTTTGCGTCATTTCCTGTCGCAGGCACTAGGCAGACCCAGGCAAGTGAGGTACCATTTTTCTCATAAGACTTTGGGGAACACGGGGTGGGTGGAAATTTGTTGAGCGAGCAGATTCCAGAACTTTCCACCACAGAAATGTGAGGGAAATGTGGGGTTTTTTTTCAATTTTTTAGGTTTGCAAGGGATTCTGGGTATCAAGACCTGGTGGGAGGCAGTCGAGTCACCCTATCCTGAATCCCCCTGGGTGTCTAGTTTTCAGAAATGTATAGGTTTGCTAGGTTTCCCTAGATGCCAGCAGAGCTAGGGTTAAAAAACTACAGGTAGGCACTTTGCCAAAAAAGGGCCAGTTTTCACTGCGAAATTGAGGTGCGACCATGTTGCTTTTTGCGCCGTTTCCTGTCTCAGGCACTAGGCAGACCCAGGCAAGTGAGGTACCATTTTTCTCATAAGACTTTGGGGGACGCGGGGTTGGTGGAATTTTGTTGATCCACGCAGATTCCAGAACTTTCCACCACAGAAATGTGAGGAAATGGCATATTTTTTTCAAATTTGTTAGGTTTGCAAGGGATTCTGGTGGGAGGCAGTCGAGTCACCCCTTCCTGATTTCCCCTGGGTGTCTAGTTTTCAAAAATGTATAGGTTTGCTAGGTTTCCCTAGGTGCTGGCAGAGCTAGGGTTAAAAAACTACAGGTAGGCACTTTGCCAAAAAAGGGCCAGTTTTCACTGCGAAATTGAGGTGCGACCACGTTGCGTTTTGCGTCATTTCCTGTCGCAGGCACTAGGCAGCCCCAGGCAAGTGAGATACCATTTTTCTCATAAGACTTTGGGGAACACGGGGTGGGTGGAAATTTGTTGAACCAGCAGATTCCAGAACTTTCCACCACAGAAATGTGAGGAAAATGTGTCTCTTTTTCAATCTTTTAGGTTTGCAAGGGATTCTGGGTATCAGAACCTGGTGGGAGGCAGTCAAGTCACCCTATCCTGAATTCCCCCGGGTGTCTAGTTTTCAGAAATGTATAGGTTTGCTAGGTTTCCCTAGATGCCGGCACAGCTAGGGTTAAAAAACTACAGGTAGGCACTTTGCCAAAAAAGGGCAAGTTTTCACTGCGAAATTGAGGTGCGACTATGTTGCTTTTTGCGCCATTTCCTGTCACAGGTACTAGGCAGACCCAGGCAAGTGAGGTACAATTTTTCTCATAAGACTTTGGGGAACGTGGGATGGGTGGAATTTTGTTGATCCACGCAGAATCCAGAACTTTCCACCACAGAAATGTGAGGAAAATGCGTTTTTCCCCCAAATGTTTAAGTTTGCAAGGGATTCTGGGTAACAGAACCTGGTGGGAGGCAGTCGAGTCACCCCATCCTGAATTCTTCTAGGTGTCTAGTTTTCAAAAATGTATAGGTTTGCTAGGTTTCCCTAGGTGCCGGCAGAGCTAGGGTTAAAAAACTACAGGTAGGCACTTTGCCAAAAAAGGGCCAGTTTTCACTGCGAAATTGAGGTGCGACCACGTTGCATTTTGCGTCATTTCCTGTTGCAGGCACTAGGCAGACCCAGGCAAGTGAGGTACCATTTTTTCTCAGAAGACTTTGGGGAACAAGGAATGGGTGGAAATTTGTTGAACCAGCAGATCCCAGAACTTTCCACCACAGAAATATGAGGAAATGCATTTTTTTCCAATTTTTTAGATTTGCAAGGGATTCTGGGTAACAGAACCTGGTGGGAGGCAGTCGAGTCACCCCATCCTGATTTCCCCTGGGTGTCTAGTTTTCAAAAATGTATAGGTTTGCTAGGTTTCCCTAGGTGCCGGCAGAGCTAGGGTTCAAAAACTACAGGTAGGCACTTTTCCAAAAAAGGGCCAGTTTTTACTGCGAAATTGAGGTGCAACCACGTTGTGTTTTGCGTCGTTTCCTGTCGCAGGCACTAGGCAGACCCAGGCAAGTGAGGTACAATTTTTCTCATAAGACTTTGGGGAACGTGGGATGGGTGGAATTTTGTTGATCCACGCAGAATCCAGAACTTTCCACCACAGAAATGTGAGGAAAATTCATTTTCCCCCAATTGTTTAAGTTTGCAAGGGATTCTGGGTTACAGAACCTGGTGGGAGGCAGTCGAGTCACCCCATCCTGAATTCTTCTAGGTGTCTAGTTTTCAAAAATATATAGGTTTGCTAGGTTTCCCTAGGTGCCGGCAGAGCTAGGGTTAAAAAACTACAGGTAGGCACTTTGCCAAAAAAGGGCCAGTTTTCACTGCAAAATTGAGGTGCGACCATGTTGCTTTTTGCGCCGTTTCCTGTCGCAGGCACAAGGCAGACTCAGGCAAGTGAGGTACCATTTTTCTCATAAGATTTTGGGGAACGCGGGGTGGGTAGAAATTTGTTGATCCACGCAGATTCCAGAACTTTCCACCACAGAAATGTGAGGAAAATGCATTTTTTTTCAATTTTTTTGGTTTGCAAGGGATTCCGGGTATCAGAACCTGGTGGGAGGCAGTCGAGTCACCCTATCCTGAATTGCCCTGGGTGTCTAGTTTTCAGAAATGTATAGGTTTGCTAGGTTTCCCTAGATGCCGGGAGAGCTAGGGTTAAAAAACTACAGGTAAGCACTTTGCCAAAAAAGGGCCAGTTTTCACTGCAAAATTGAGGTGCGACCATGTTGCTTTTTGCGCCGTTTCCTGTCGCAGGCACAAGGCAGACCCAGGCAAGTGAGGTACGATTTTTCTCATAAGACTTTGGGGAACGCGGATGGGGTGGAAATTTGTTGATCCACGCAGATTCCAGAACTTTCCACCACAGAAATGTGAGGAAAATGCATTTTTTTTCAAATTTTTTAGGTTTGCAAGGGATTCTGGGTAACAGAACCTAGTGGGAGGCAGTCGAGTCACCCCATCCTGATTTCCCCTCGGTGTCTAGTTTTCAAACATGTATAGGTTTGCTAGGTTTCCCTAGGTGCCGGCAGAGCTAGGGTTCAAAAACTACAGGTAGGCACTTTGCCTAAAAAGGGCCAGTTTTTCTGCGAAATTGAGGTGCAACCACGTTGCGTTTTGCGTCATTTCCTGTCGCAGGCACTAGGCAGACCCAGGCAAGTGAGGTACCATTTTTCTCATAAGACTTTGGGGAACACGGGGTGGGTGGAAATTTGTTGAGCGAGCAGATTCCAGAACTTTCCACCACAGAAATGTGAGGGAAATGTGGGGTTTTTTTTCAATTTTTTAGGTTTGCAAGGGATTCTGGGTATCAAGACCTGGTGGGAGGCAGTCGAGTCACCCTATCCTGAATCCCCCTGGGTGTCTAGTTTTCAGAAATGTATAGGTTTGCTAGGTTTCCCTAGATGCCAGCAGAGCTAGGGTTAAAAAACTACAGGTAGGCACTTTGCCAAAAAAGGGCCAGTTTTCACTGCGAAATTGAGGTGCGACCATGTTGCTTTTTGCGCCGTTTCCTGTCTCAGGCACTAGGCAGACCCAGGCAAGTGAGGTACCATTTTTCTCATAAGACTTTGGGGGACGCGGGGTTGGTGGAATTTTGTTGATCCACGCAGATTCCAGAACTTTCCACCACAGAAATGTGAGGAAATGGCATATTTTTTTCAAATTTGTTAGGTTTGCAAGGGATTCTGGTGGGAGGCAGTCGAGTCACCCCTTCCTGATTTCCCCTGGGTGTCTAGTTTTCAAAAATGTATAGGTTTGCTAGGTTTCCCTAGGTGCTGGCAGAGCTAGGGTTAAAAAACTACAGGTAGGCACTTTGCCAAAAAAGGGCCAGTTTTCACTGCGAAATTGAGGTGCGACCACGTTGCGTTTTGCGTCATTTCCTGTCGCAGGCACTAGGCAGCCCCAGGCAAGTGAGATACCATTTTTCTCATAAGACTTTGGGGAACACGGGGTGGGTGGAAATTTGTTGAACCAGCAGATTCCAGAACTTTCCACCACAGAAATGTGAGGAAAATGTGTCTCTTTTTCAATCTTTTAGGTTTGCAAGGGATTCTGGGTATCAGAACCTGGTGGGAGGCAGTCAAGTCACCCTATCCTGAATTCCCCCGGGTGTCTAGTTTTCAGAAATGTATAGGTTTGCTAGGTTTCCCTAGATGCCGGCACAGCTAGGGTTAAAAAACTACAGGTAGGCACTTTGCCAAAAAAGGGCAAGTTTTCACTGCGAAATTGAGGTGCGACTATGTTGCTTTTTGCGCCATTTCCTGTCACAGGTACTAGGCAGACCCAGGCAAGTGAGGTACAATTTTTCTCATAAGACTTTGGGGAACGTGGGATGGGTGGAATTTTGTTGATCCACGCAGAATCCAGAACTTTCCACCACAGAAATGTGAGGAAAATGCGTTTTTCCCCCAAATGTTTAAGTTTGCAAGGGATTCTGGGTAACAGAACCTGGTGGGAGGCAGTCGAGTCACCCCATCCTGAATTCTTCTAGGTGTCTAGTTTTCAAAAATGTATAGGTTTGCTAGGTTTCCCTAGGTGCCGGCAGAGCTAGGGTTAAAAAACTACAGGTAGGCACTTTGCCAAAAAAGGGCCAGTTTTCACTGCGAAATTGAGGTGCGACCACGTTGCATTTTGCGTCATTTCCTGTTGCAGGCACTAGGCAGACCCAGGCAAGTGAGGTACCATTTTTTCTCAGAAGACTTTGGGGAACAAGGAATGGGTGGAAATTTGTTGAACCAGCAGATCCCAGAACTTTCCACCACAGAAATATGAGGAAATGCATTTTTTTCCAATTTTTTAGATTTGCAAGGGATTCTGGGTAACAGAACCTGGTGGGAGGCAGTCGAGTCACCCCATCCTGATTTCCCCTGGGTGTCTAGTTTTCAAAAATGTATAGGTTTGCTAGGTTTCCCTAGGTGCCGGCAGAGCTAGGGTTCAAAAACTACAGGTAGGCACTTTTCCAAAAAAGGGCCAGTTTTTACTGCGAAATTGAGGTGCAACCACGTTGTGTTTTGCGTCGTTTCCTGTCGCAGGCACTAGGCAGACCCAGGCAAGTGAGGTACAATTTTTCTCATAAGACTTTGGGGAACGTGGGATGGGTGGAATTTTGTTGATCCACGCAGAATCCAGAACTTTCCACCACAGAAATGTGAGGAAAATTCATTTTCCCCCAATTGTTTAAGTTTGCAAGGGATTCTGGGTTACAGAACCTGGTGGGAGGCAGTCGAGTCACCCCATCCTGAATTCTTCTAGGTGTCTAGTTTTCAAAAATATATAGGTTTGCTAGGTTTCCCTAGGTGCCGGCAGAGCTAGGGTTAAAAAACTACAGGTAGGCACTTTGCCAAAAAAGGGCCAGTTTTCACTGCAAAATTGAGGTGCGACCATGTTGCTTTTTGCGCCGTTTCCTGTCGCAGGCACAAGGCAGACTCAGGCAAGTGAGGTACCATTTTTCTCATAAGATTTTGGGGAACGCGGGGTGGGTAGAAATTTGTTGATCCACGCAGATTCCAGAACTTTCCACCACAGAAATGTGAGGAAAATGCATTTTTTTTCAATTTTTTTGGTTTGCAAGGGATTCCGGGTATCAGAACCTGGTGGGAGGCAGTCGAGTCACCCTATCCTGAATTGCCCTGGGTGTCTAGTTTTCAGAAATGTATAGGTTTGCTAGGTTTCCCTAGATGCCGGGAGAGCTAGGGTTAAAAAACTACAGGTAAGCACTTTGCCAAAAAAGGGCCAGTTTTCACTGCAAAATTGAGGTGCGACCATGTTGCTTTTTGCGCCGTTTCCTGTCGCAGGCACAAGGCAGACCCAGGCAAGTGAGGTACGATTTTTCTCATAAGACTTTGGGGAACGCGGATGGGGTGGAAATTTGTTGATCCACGCAGATTCCAGAACTTTCCACCACAGAAATGTGAGGAAAATGCATTTTTTTTCAAATTTTTTAGGTTTGCAAGGGATTCTGGGTAACAGAACCTAGTGGGAGGCAGTCGAGTCACCCCATCCTGATTTCCCCTCGGTGTCTAGTTTTCAAACATGTATAGGTTTGCTAGGTTTCCCTAGGTGCCGGCAGAGCTAGGGTTCAAAAACTACAGGTAGGCACTTTGCCTAAAAAGGGCCAGTTTTTCTGCGAAATTGAGGTGCAACCACGTTGCATTTTGCGTCGTTTCCTGTCGCAGGCACTAGGCAGACCCAGGCAAGTGAGGTACCATTTTTCTCATAAGACTTTGGGGAACGTGGGATGGGTGGAATTTTGTTGATCCACACAGATTCCAGAACTTTCCATCACAGAAATGTGAGGAAAATGCGTTTTTTCCCCCAATTTCTTAAATGTGCAAGGGATTCTGGATAACAGAACCTGGTGGGAGGCAGTTGAGTCACCCCATCCTGAATTCCCCTGGGTGTCTAGTTTTAAAAAATATATAGGTTTACTAGGTTTCCCTAGGTGCTGGCAGAGCTAGGGTTAAAAAACTACAGGTAGGCACTTTGCCAAAAAAGGGCTAGTTTTCACTGCGAAATTGAGGTGCGACCACGTTGCGTTTTGCGTCATTTCCTGTCGCAGGCACTAGGCAGTCCCAGGCAAGTGAGGTACCATTTTTCTCATAAGACTTTGGGGAACACGGGGTGGGTGGAAATTTGTTGAACCAGCATATTCCAGAACTTTCCACCACAGAAATGCGAGGAAAATGTGTTTTTTTCATTGTTTTTAGGTTTACAAGGGATTCCGGGTATCAGAACCTGGTGGGAGGCAGTCGAGTCACCCTATCCTGAATTCCCCTGGGTGTCTAGTTTTCAGAAATGTATAGGTTTGCTAGATTTCCCTAGATGCCGGCAGAGCTAGGGTTAAAAAACTACAGGTAAGCACTTTGCCAAAAAAGGGCCAGTTTTCACTGCGAAATTGAGGTGCGACCATGTTGCTTTTTGCGCCGTTTCCTGTCGCAGGCACGAGGCAGACCCAGGCAAGTGAGGTGTGATTTTTCTCATAAGACTTTGGGGAACGCGGGGTGGGTGGAAATTTGTTGATCCACGCAGATTCCAGAACTTTCCACCACAGAAATGTGAGGAAATGGCATATTTTTTTCAAATTTGTTAGGTTTGCAAGGGATTCTGGGTAACAGAACCTGGTGGGAGCCAGTCGAGTCACCCCTTCCTGATTTCCCCTGGGTGTCTAGTTTTCAAAAATGTATAGGTTTGCTAGGTTTCCCTAGGTGCCGGCAGAGCTAGGGTTAAAAAACTACAGGTAGGCACTTTGCCAAAAAAGGGAAAGTTTTTCTGCGAAATTGAGGTGCAACCATGTTGCGTTTTGCGTCGTTTCCTGTCGCAGGCACTAGGCAGACCCAGGCAAGTGAGGTACCATTTTTCTCATAAGACTTTGGGGAACGCGGGATGGGTGGAATTCTGTTGATCCATGCAGATTCCAGAACTTTCCACCACAGAAATGTGAGGAAAATGCGTTTTTCCCCCCAATTTTTTAAGTGTGCAAGGGATTCTGGGTAACAGAACCTGGTGGGAGGCAGTCGAGTCACCCCATCCTGAATTCCCCTGGGTGTCTAGTTTTAAAAAATTTATAGGTTTACTAGGTTTCCCTAGGTGCTGGCAGAGCTAGGTGTTAAAAAACTACAGGTAGGCACTTTGCCAAAAAAGGGCAAGTTTTCACTGCGAAATTGAGGTGCGACCACGTTGCGTTTTGCGTCATTTCCTGTCGCAGGCACTAGGCAGCCCCAGGCAAGTTAGATACCATTTTTCTCATAAGACTTTGGGGAACACGGGGTGGGTGGAAATTTGTTGAACCAGCAGATTCCAGAACTTTCCACCACAGAAATGTGAGGAAAATGTGTCTTTTTTTCAATCTTTTAGGTTTGCAAGGGATTATGGGTATCAGAACCTGGTGGGAGGCAGTCAAGTCACCCTATCCTGAATTCCCCTGGGTGTCTAGTTTTCAGAAATGTATAGGTTTGCTAGGTTTCCCTAGTTGCCGGCACAGCTAGGGTTACAAAACTACAGGTAGGCACTTTGCCAAAAAAAGGCAAGTTTTCACTGCGAAATTGAGGTGCGACTATGTTGCTTTTTGCGCCATTTCCTGTCACAGGTACTAGGCAGACCCAGGCAAGTGAGGTACCATTTTTCTCATAAGACTTTGGGGAGCACGGGTGGGTGGAAATTTGTTGAACCAGCAGATTCCAGAACTTTCCACCACAGAAATTTAAGGGAAAATGTGTTTTTTTTCAATTTTTTAGGTTTGCAAGGGATTCTGGGTATCAAAACCTGGTGGGAGGCAGTCGACTTACCCTATCCTGAATTCCCCTGGGTGTCTAGTTTTCAGAAATGTATAGGTTTGCTAGGTTTCCCTAGATGCCGGAAGAGCTAGGGTTAAAAAACTACAGGTAGGCACTTTGCCAAAAAAGGGCCAGTTTTCACTGCGAAATTGAGGTGCGACCATGTTGCTTTTTGCGCCGTTTCCTGTCACAGGCACTGGGCAGACCCAGGCAAGTGAGGTACCATTTTTCTCATAAGACTTTGGGGAACACGGGATGGGTGGAAATTTGTTGATCCACGCAGATTCCAGAACTTTCCACCACAGAAATGTGAGGAAAATGCATTTTTTTCCAATTTTTTTGGTTTGCAAGGGATTCTGGGTAACAGAACCTGGTGGGAGGCAGTCAAGTTACCCCATCCTGATTTCCCCTGGGTGTCTAGTTTTCAAAAATGTATAGGTTTGCTAGGTTTCCCTAGGTGCTGGCAGAGCTAGGGTTCAAAAACCACAGGTAGGCACTTTGCCAAAAAAAGGCCAGTTTTTACTGCGAAATTGAGGTGCATCCACGTTGCGTTTTGCATCGTTTCCTGTCGCAGGCACTAGGCAGACCCAGGCAAGTGAGGTACCATTTTTCTCATAAGACTTTGGGGAACAAGGGGTGGGTGGAAATGTGTTGAACCAGCAGATTCCAGAACTTTCCACCACAGAAATGTGAGGAAAATGTATTTTTTTCATTGTTTTTAGGTTTGCATGGGATTCCGGGTATCAGAACCTGGTGGGAGGCAGTCGAGTCACCCTATCCTGAATTGCCCTGGTTGTCTAGTTTTCAGAAAGGTATAGGTTTGCTAGGTTTCCCTAGATGCCGGCAGAGCTAGGGTTAAAAAGCTACAGGTAAGCACTTTGCCAAAAAAGGGCCAGTTTTCATTGCGAAATTGAGGTGCGACCATGTTGCTTTTTGCGCCGTTTCCTGTCGCAGGCATGAGGCAGACCCAGGCAACTGAGGTACGATTTTTCTCATAAGACTTTGGGGAACGCGGGGGGTGGAAATTTGTTGATCCACGCAGATTGCAGAACTTTCCACCACAGAAATGTGAGGAAAATGCATTTTTTTTCAAATTTTTTAGGTTTGCAAGGGATTGTGGGTAACAGACCTGGTGGGAGGCAGTCGAGTCACCCCATCCTGATTTCCCCTGGGTGTCTAGTTTTCAAACATGTATAGGTTTGCTAGGTTTCCCTACGTGCCGGCAAAGCTAGGGTTCAAAAACTACAGGTAGGCACTTTGCCTAAAAAGGGCCAATTTTTCTGCGAAATTGAGGTGCAACCACATTGCGTTTTGCATCGTTTCCTGTCGCAGGCACTAGGCAGACCCAGGCAAGTGAGGTACCATTTTTCTCATAAGACTTTGGGGAACACGGGGTGGGTGGAAATTTGTTGAGCGAGCAGATTCCAGAACTTTCCACCACAGAAATGTGAGGGAAATGTGTTTTTTTTTCCAATTTTTTAGGTTTGCAAGGGATTCTGGGTATCAAGACCTGGTGGGAGGCAGTCGAGTCACCCTATCCTGAATCCCCCTGGGTGTCTAGTTTTGAGAAATGTATAGGTTTGCTAGGTTTCCCTAGATGCCAGCAGAGCTAGGGTTAAAAACCTACAGGTAGGCACTTTGCCAAAAAAGGGCCAGTTTTCACTGCGAAATTGAGGTGCGACCATGTTGCTTTTTGCGCCGTTTCCTGTCTCAGGCACTAGGCAGACCAAGGCAAGTGAGGTACCATTTTTCTCATAAGACTTTGGGGGACGCGGGGTTGGTGGAATTCTGTTGATCCATGCAGATTCCAGAACTTTCCACCACAGAAATGTGAGGAAAATGCGTTTTTCCCCCCAATTTTTTAAGTGTGCAAGGGATTCTGGGTAACAGAACCTGGTGGGAGGCAGTCGAGTCACCCCATCCTGAATTCCCCTGGGTGTCTAGTTTTCAAAAATGTATAGGTTTGCTAGGTTTCCCTAGGTGCCGGCAGAGCTAGGGTTCAAAAACGACAGGTAGGCACTTTGCCAAAAAAGGGCCAATTTTTACTGCGAAATTGAGGTGCAACCACGTTGCGTTTTGCGTCGTTTCCTGTCGCAGGCACTAGGCAGACCCAGGCAAGTGAGGTACAATTTTTCTCATAAGACTTTGGGGAACGTGGGATGGGTGGAATTTTGTTGATCCACGCAGAATCCAGAACTTTCCACCACAGAAATGTGAGGAAAATTTGTTTTTTTCATTGTTTTTAGGTTTGCATGGGATTCCGGGTATCAGAACCTGGTGGGAGGCAGTCGAGTCACCCTATCCTGAATTGCCCTGGTTGTCTAGTTTTCAGAAATGTATAGGTTTGCTAGGTTTCCCTAGATGCCGGCAGAGCTAGGGTTAAAAAGCTACAGGTAAGCACTTTGCCAAAAAAGGGCCAGTTTTCATTGCGAAATTGAGGTGCGACCATGTTGCTTTTTGCGCCGTTTCCTGTCGCAGGCATGAGGCAGACCCAGGCAAGTGAGGTACGATTTTTCTCATAAGACTTTGGGGAACGCGGGGGGTGGAAATTTGTTGATCCACGCAGATTGCAGAACTTTCCACCACAGAAATGTGAGGAAAATGCATTTTTTTCAAATTTTTTAGGTTTGCAAGGGATTGTGGGTAACAGACCTGGTGGGAGGCAGTCGAGTCACCCCATCCTGATTTCCCCTGGGTGTCTAGTTTTCAAACATGTATAGGTTTGCTAGGTTTCCCTACGTGCCGGCAGAACTAGGGTTAAAAAACTACAGGTAGGCACTTTGCCAAAAAAGGGAAAGTTTTTCTGCGAAATTGAGGTGCAACCATGTTGCGTTTTGCGTCGTTTCCTGTCGCAGGCACTAGGCAGACCCAGGCAAGTGAGGTACCATTTTTCTCATAAGACTTTGGGGAACGCGGGATGGGTGGAATTCTGTTGATCCATGCAGATTCCAGAACTTTCCACCACAGAAATGTGAGGAAAATGCGTTTTTCCCCCCAATTTTTTAAGTGTGCAAGGGATTCTGGGTAACAGAACCTGGTGGGAGGCAGTCGAGTCACCCCATCCTGAATTTCCCTGGGTGTCTAGTTTTAAAAAATGTATAGGTTTACTAGGTTTCCCTAGGTGCTGGCAGAGCTAGGTGTTAAAAAACTACAGGTAGGCACTTTGCCAAAAAAGGGCAAGTTTTCACTGCGAAATTGAGGTGCGACCACGTTGCGTTTTGCGTCATTTCCTGTCGCAGGCACTAGGCAGCCCCAGGCAAGTTAGATACCATTTTTCTCATAAGACTTTGGGGAACACGGGGTGGGTGGAAATTTGTTGAACCAGCAGATTCCAGAACTTTCCACCACAGAAATGTGAGGAAAATGTGTCTTTTTTTCAATCTTTTAGGTTTGCAAGGGATTATGGGTATCAGAACCTGGTGGGAGGCAGTCAAGTCACCCTATCCTGAATTCCCCTGGGTGTCTAGTTTTCAGAAATGTATAGGTTTGCTAGGTTTCCCTAGTTGCCGGCACAGCTAGGGTTACAAAACTACAGGTAGGCACTTTGCCAAAAAAAGGCAAGTTTTCACTGCGAAATTGAGGTGCGACTATGTTGCTTTTTGCGCCATTTCCTGTCACAGGTACTAGGCAGACCCAGGCAAGTGAGGTACCATTTTTCTCATAAGACTTTGGGGAGCACGGGTGGGTGGAAATTTGTTGAACCAGCAGATTCCAGAACTTTCCACCACAGAAATTTGAGGAAAATGTGTTTTTTTTCAATTTTTTAGGTTTGCAAGGGATTCTGGGTATCAAAACCTGGTGGGAGGCAGTCGACTTACCCTATCCTGAATTCCCCTGGGTGTCTAGTTTTCAGAAATGTATAGGTTTGCTAGGTTTCCCTAGATGCCGGAAGAGCTAGGGTTAAAAAACTACAGGTAGGCACTTTGCCAAAAAAGGGCCAGTTTTCACTGCGAAATTGAGGTGCGACCATGTTGCTTTTTGCGCCGTTTCCTGTCACAGGCACTGGGCAGACCCAGGCAAGTGAGGTACCATTTTTCTCATAAGACTTTGGGGAACACGGGATGGGTGGAAATTTGTTGATCCACGCAGATTCCAGAACTTTCCACCACAGAAATGTGAGGAAAATGCATTTTTTTCCAATTTTTTTGGTTTGCAAGGGATTCTGGGTAACAGAACCTGGTGGGAGGCAGTCAAGTTACCCCATCCTGATTTCCCCTGGGTGTCTAGTTTTCAAAAATGTATAGGTTTGCTAGGTTTCCCTAGGTGCTGGCAGAGCTAGGGTTCAAAAACTACAGGTAGGCACTTTGCCAAAAAAAGGCCAGTTTTTACTGCGAAATTGAGGTGCATCCACGTTGCGTTTTGCATCGTTTCCTGTCGCAGGCACTAGGCAGACCCAGGCAAGTGAGGTACCATTTTTCTCATAAGACTTTGGGGAACAAGGGGTGGGTGGAAATGTGTTGAACCAGCAGATTCCAGAACTTTCCACCACAGAAATGTGAGGAAAATGTGTTTTTTTCATTGTTTTTAGGTTTGCATGGGATTCCGGGTATCAGAACCTGGTGGGAGGCAGTCGAGTCACCCTATCCTGAATTGCCCTGGTTGTCTAGTTTTCAGAAAGGTATAGGTTTGCTAGGTTTCCCTAGATGCCGGCAGAGCTAGGGTTAAAAAGCTACAGGTAAGCACTTTGCCAAAAAAGGGCCAGTTTTCATTGCGAAATTGAGGTGCGACCATGTTGCTTTTTGCGCCGTTTCCTGTCGCAGGCATGAGGCAGACCCAGGCAAGTGAGGTACGATTTTTCTCATAAGACTTTGGGGAACGCGGGGGGTGGAAATTTGTTGATCCACGCAGATTGCAGAACTTTCCACCACAGAAATGTGAGGAAAATGCATTTTTTTTCAAATTTTTTAGGTTTGCAAGGGATTGTGGGTAACAGACCAGGTGGGAGGCAGTCGAGTCACCCCATCCTGATTTCCCCTGGGTGTCTAGTTTTCAAACATGTATAGGTTTGCTAGGTTTCCCTACGTGCCGGCAAAGCTAGGGTTCAAAAACTACAGGTAGGCACTTTGCCTAAAAAGGGCCAGTTTTTCTGCGAAATTGAGGTGCAACCACATTGCGTTTTGCATCGTTTCCTGTCGCAGGCACTAGGCAGACCCAGGCAAGTGAGGTACCATTTTTCTCATAAGACTTTGGGGAACACGGGGTGGGTGGAAATTTGTTGAGCGAGCAGATTCCAGAACTTTCCACCACAGAAATGTGAGGGAAATGTGTTTTTTTTTTCAATTTTTTAGGTTTGCAAGGGATTCTGGGTATCAAGACCTGGTGGGAGGCAGTCGAGTCACCCTATCCTGAATCCCCCTGGGTGTCTAGTTTTGAGAAATGTATAGGTTTGCTAGGTTTCCCTAGATGCCAGCAGAGCTAGGGTTAAAAACCTACAGGTAGGCACTTTGCCAAAAAAGGGCCAGTTTTCACTGCGAAATTGAGGTGCGACCATGTTGCTTTTTGCGCCGTTTCCTGTCTCAGGCACTAGGCAGACCAAGGCAAGTGAGGTACCATTTTTCTCATAAGACTTTGGGGGACGCGGGGTTGGTGGAATTCTGTTGATCCATGCAGATTCCAGAACTTTCCACCACAGAAATGTGAGGAAAATGCGTTTTTCCCCCCAATTTTTTAAGTGTGCAAGGGATTCTGGGTATCAGAACCTGGTGGGAGGCAGTCGAGTCACCCCATCCTGAATTCCCCTGGGTGTCTAGTTTTCAAAAATGTATAGGTTTGCTAGATTTCCCTAGGTGCCGGCAGAGCTAGGGTTCAAAAACGACAGGTAGGCACTTTTCCAAAAAAGGGCCAATTTTTACTGCGAAATTGAGGTGCAACCACGTTGCGTTTTGCGTCGTTTCCTGTCGCAGGCACTAGGCAGACCCAGGCAAGTGAGGTACAATTTTTCTCATAAGACTTTGGGGAACGTGGGATGGGTGGAATTTTGTTGATCCACGCAGAATCCAGAACTTTCCACCACAGAAATGTGAGGAAAATTTGTTTTTTTCATTGTTTTTAGGTTTGAATGGGATTCCGGGTATCAGAACCTGGTGGGAGGCAGTCGAGTCACCCTATCCTGAATTGCCCTGGTTGTCTAGTTTTCAGAAATGTATAGGTTTGCTAGGTTTCCCTAGATGCCGGCAGAGCTAGGGTTAAAAAGCTACAGGTAAGCACTTTGCCAAAAAAGGGCCAGTTTTCATTGCGAAATTGAGGTGCGACCATGTTGCTTTTTGCGCCGTTTCCTGTCGCAGGCATGAGGCAGACCCAGGCAAGTGAGGTACGATTTTTCTCATAAGACTTTGGGGAACGCGGGGGGTGGAAATTTGTTGATGCACGCAGATTGCAGAACTTTCCACCACAGAAATGTGAGGAAAATGCATTTTTTTCAAATTTTTTAGGTTTGCAAGGGATTGTGGGTAACAGACCTGGTGGGAGGCAGTCGAGTCACCCCATCCTGATTTCCCCTGGGTGTCTAGTTTTCAAACATGTATAGGTTTGCTAGGTTTCCCTACGTGCCGGCAAAGCTAGGGTTCAAAAACTACAGGTAGGCACTTTGCCTAAAAAGGGCCAGTTTTTCTGCGAAATTGAGGTGCAACCACATTGCGTTTTGCATCGTTTCCTGTCGCAGGCACTAGGCAGACCCAGGCAAGTGAGGTACCATTTTTCTCATAAGACTTTGGGGAACACGGGGTGGGTGGAAATTTGTTGAGCGAGCAGATTCCAGAACTTTCCACCACAGAAATGTGAGGGAAATGTGTTTTTTTTTCAATTTTTTAGGTTTGCAAGGGATTCTGGGTATCAAGACCTGGTGGGAGGCAGTCGAGTCACCCTATCCTGAATCCCCCTGGGTGTCTAGTTTTCAGAAATGTATAGGTTTGCTAGGTTTCCCTAGATGCCAGCAGAGCTAGGGTTAAAAACCTACAGGTAGGCACTTTGCCAAAAAAGGGCCAGTTTTCACTGCGAAATTGAGGTGCGACCATGTTGCTTTTTGCGCCGTTTCCTGTCTCAGGCACTAGGCAGACCAAGGCAAGTGAGGTACCATTTTTCTCATAAGACTTTGGGGGACGCGGGGTTGGTGGAATTCTGTTGATCCATGCAGATTCCAGAACTTTCCACCACAGAAATGTGAGGAAAATGCGTTTTTCCCCCCAATTTTTTAAGTGTGCAAGGGATTCTGGGTAACAGAACCTGGTGGGAGGCAGTCGAGTCACCCCATCCTGAATTCCCCTGGGTGTCTAGTTTTCAAAAATGTATAGGTTTGCTAGGTTTCCCTAGGTGCCGGCAGAGCTAGGGTTCAAAAACGACAGGTAGGCACTTTGCCAAAAAAGGGCCAATTTTTACTGCGAAATTGAGGTGCAACCACATTGCGTTTTGCGTCATTTCCTGTCGCAGGCACTAGGCAGACCCAGGCAAGTGAGGTACAATTTTTCTCATAAGACTTTGGGGAACGTGGGATGGGTGGAATTTTGTTGATCCACGCAGAATCCAGAACTTTCCACCACAGAAATGTGAGGAAAATGCGTTTTTCCCCCAATTGTTTAAGTTTGCAAGGGATTCTGGGTAACAGAACCTGGTGGGAGGCAGTCGAGTCACCCCATCCTGAATTCTTCTAGGTGTCTAGTTTTCAAAAATGTATAGGTTTGCTAGGTTTTCCTAGGTGCCGGCAGAGCTAGGGTTAAAAAACTACAGGTAGGCACTTTGCCGAAAAAGGGCCAGTTTTCACTGCGAAATTGAGGAGCGACCACGTTGCATTTTGCGTCATTTCCTGTTGCAGGCACTAGGCAGACCCAGGCAAGTGAGGTACCATTTTTTCTCATAAGACTTTGGGGAACAAGGAATGGGTGGAAATATGTTGAACCAGCAGATCCCAGAACTTTCCACCACAGAAATATGAGGAAATGCATTTTTTCCCCAATTTTTTAGATTTGCAAGGGATTCTGGGTAACAGAACCTGGTGGGAGGCAGTCGAGTCACCCCATCCTGATTTCCCCTGGGTGTCTAGTTTTCAAAAATGTATAGGTTTGCTAGGTTTCCCTAGGTGCCGGCAGAGCTAGGGTTCAAAAACTACAGGTAGGCACTTTGCCAAAAAAGGGCCAGTTTTTACTGCGAAATTGAGGTGCAACCACGTTGCGTTTTGCGTCGTTTCCTGTCGCAGGCACTAGGCAGACCCAGGCAAGTGAGGTACAATTTTTCTCATAAGACTTTGGGGAACGTGGGATGGGTGGAATTTTGTTGATCCACGCAGAATCCAGAACTTTCCACCACAGAAATGTGAGGAAAATGCATTTTCCCCCAATTGTTTAAGTTTGCAAGGGATTCTGGGTAACAGAACCTGGTGGGAGTTAGTCGAGTCACCCCATCCTGAATTCTTCTAGGTGTCTAGTTTTCAAAAATATATAGGTTTGCTAGGTTTCCCTAGGTGCCGGCAGAGCTAGGGTTAAAAAGCTACAGGTAGGCACTTTGCCAAAAAAGGGCCAGTTTTCACTGCAAAATTGAGGTGCGACCATGTTGCTTTTTGCGCCGTTTCCTGTCGCAGGCACTAGGCAGACTCAGGCAAGTGAGGTACCATTTTTCTCATAAGACTTTGGGAAAGCGGGGTGGGTAGAAATTTGTTGATCCACGCAGATTCCAGAACTTTCCACCACAGAAATGTGAGGAAAATGCATTTTTTTTCAATTTTTTTGGTTTGCAAGGGATTCTGGGTAACAGAACCTGGTGGGAGGCAGTCGAGTCACCCCATCCTGAGTTTCCCTGGGTGTCTAGGTTTAAAAAATGTATAGGTTTGCTAGGTTTCCCTAGGTGCCGGCAGAGCTAGGGTTCAAAAACTACAGGTAGGCACTTTGCCAAAAAAGGGCCAGTTTTTACTGCAAAATTGAGGTGCAACCACGTTGCGTTTTGCGTCGTTTCCTGTCGCAGGAACTAGGCAGGCCCAGGCAAGTGAGGTACCATTTTTCTCATAAGTCTTTGGGGAACGCGGGATGGGTGAAATTTTGTTGATCCACGCAGATTCCAGAACTTTCCACAACAGAAATGTTAGGAAAATGCATTTTTTCCCCCAATTTTTTAAGTTTGCAAGGGATTCTGGGTAACAGAACCTGGTGGGAGGCAGTCGAGTCACCCCATCCTGAATTCTTCTGGGTGTCTAGTTTTCAAAAATGTATAGGTTTGCTAGGTTTCCCTAGGTGCCGGCAGAGCTAGGGTTAAAAAATTACAGGTAGGCACTTTGCCAAAAAAGGGCCTGTTTTCACTGCGAAATTGAGGTGCGACCATGTTGCGTTTTGCGTCATTTCCTGTCGCAGGACTAGGCAGACCCAGGCAAGTGAGGTACCATTTTTCTCATAAGACTTTGGGGAACACGGGGTGGGTGGAAATATGTTCAACCACGCAGATTCCAGAACTTTCCACCACAGAAATGAGAGGAAAATGTGGGGTTTTTCCAATTTTTTAGGTTGGCAAGGAATTCTGGGTAACAGAACCTGGTGGGAGGCAGTCGAGTCACCCCATCCTGAGTTCCCCAGGGTGTCTAGGTTTCAAAAATGTATAGGTTTGCTAGCTTTCCCTAGGTGCTGGCAGAGCTAGGGTTCAAAAACTACAGGTAGGCACTTTGCCAAAAAAGGGCCAGTTTTTACTGCGAAATTGAGGTGCAACCACGTTGCGTTTTGCGTTGTTTCCTGTCGCAGGCACTAGGCAGACCCAGGCAAGTGAGGTACCATTTTTCTCATAAGACTTTGGGGAACGCGGGTGGGTGCAATTTTGTTGATCCACGCAGATTCCAGAACTTTCCACCACAGAAATGTGAGGAAAATGCATTTTTCCCCCAATTTTTTAAGTTTGCAAGGGATTCTGGGTAACAGAACCTGGTGGGAGGCAGTCGAGTCACCCCATCCTGAATTCTTCTGGGTGTCTAGTTTTCAAAAATGTATTGGTTTGCTAGGTTTCCCTAGGTGCCGGCAGAGCTAGGGTTAAAAAACTACAGGTAGGCACTTTGCCAAAAAAGGGCCAGTTTTCACTGCGAAATTGAGGTGCGACCACGTGGCGTTTTGCGTCATTTCCTGTCGCAGGCACTAGGCAGACCCAGGCAAGTGAGGTACCATTTTTTCTCATAAGACTTTGGGGAACAAGGAATGGGTGGAAATTTGTTGAACCAGCAGATCCCAGAACTTTCCACCACAGAAATATGAGGAAATGCATTTTTTTCCCAATTTTTTAGATTCGCAAGGGATTCTGGGTAACAGAACCTGGTGGGAGGCAGTCGAGTCACCCCATCCTGAATTCTTCTGGGTGTCTAGTTTTCAAAAATGTATTGGTTTGCTAGCTTTCCCTAGGTGCTGGCAGAGCTAGGGTTCAAAAACTACAGGTAGGCACTTTGCCAAAAAAGGGCCAGATTTTACTGCGAAATTGAGGTGCAACCACGTTGCGTTTTGCATCGTTTCCTGTCGCAGGCACTAGGCAGACCCAGGCAAGTGAGGTACAATTTTTCTCATAACACTTTGGGGAACGTGGGATGGGTGGAATTTTGTTGATCCACGCAGAATCCAGAACTTTCCACCACAGAAATGTGAGGAAAATGCATTTTTCACCCAATTGTTTAAGTTTGCAAGGGATTCTGGGTAACAGAACCTGGTGGGAGGCAGTCGAGTCACCCCATCCTGAATTCTTCTAGGTGTCTAGTTTTCAAAAATATATAGGTTTGCTAGGTTTCCCTAGGTGCCGGCAGAGCTAGGGTTAAAAAACTACAGGTAGGCACTTTGCCAAAAAGGGCCAGTTTTCACTGCAAAATTGAGGTGCGACCATGTTGCTTTTTGTGCCGTTTCCTGTCGCAGGCACTAGGCAGACTCAGGCAAGTGAGGTACCATTTTTCTCATAAGACTTTGGGGAACGCGGGGTGGGTAGAAATTTGTTGATCCACGCAGATTCCAGAACTTTCCACCACAGAAATGTGAGGAAAATGCATTTTTTTCAATTTTTTGGGTTTGCAAGGGATTCTGGATAACAGAACCTGGTGGGAGGCAGTCGAGTCACCCCATCCTGATTTCCCCTGGGTGTCTAGGTTTCAAAAATGTATAGGTTTGCTAGGTTTCCCTAGGTGCCGGCAGAGCTAGGGTTAAAAAACTACAGGTAGGCACTTTGCCAAAAAAAGGGCCTGTTTTCACTGCGGGCACGCGATAACGACGTTTTGTACAATTCGCGCTGCAGAACACGCCGAATTTGCAATCTCGCGAGCAATATGTCTCGAGTTGCATAAATTATCATCAAGAAAAGAGAGCCTATTCTTGTGAACATCTAGAGACGTTATGTCCAAGTGACGAAACACACAGTGAAATTGATTAATTAATTAATTACAGTAGGTGATCAAAAAACTAACAAAACTAATGAGACTAAGAAACTATAGAGACAGGAGAAAGATTATTTTCTAAAAGAACCCTCACTCACCCTAGTGGTGACATGCTTCATCATGGGGTTCGTCACAGGGGGGCCAGGCTATCCCCCCCTGTGTGCTTCAACGCCTGCAATTGCAGCGGAGCAGGTATGTCAGCAGTGAAATATGTGAAATTCGTGAATGTGTGGTGACAATAAAAGATCCCAACTGATCCCCAACAACTTTATTTAAAGGACCAATTGTTCACAGTAAAATGGTGTGATCACTGCAAGGTCAAAATTAAAACCTTGGTGACCTGGTGTAGGTGGTCAACATGTTTCTGCTGTATTGCGTGCTTTTTCAGCTCAGCTTTCTTCAGGACCAAAATAAGAAAAGTGCGCCCTCCGGGGGTCCACCCACGCTAAGGGGTGTCCACACCGTTAGGACCATAGAGGAAAAAAATTATTTTAACTCTCCTCGGTTAACTCACGGTTTTACCCGTACTCGATAATCCTGCAATTTGCCTGGATACCATCTAAAACATAAAACAAACATTTCTATTATATGTATGTTGATTAATTCATGTCTCCAAATCAGGTTTATCATTTCAAGTAATTATTGACCTGTTAACTCGAGTAATTTTTCAGTTACAGATTTATCGAGTTGCATAAAACCTTCTTGCAAATGTTGATGCTGTTCATTTTGCTAAAGAAACTCCTCAGGTTGTCATTTGGTTGTAGTTTTTGGAGCATGAACCACTTACTGTTTCTGTCCTCTATGTACTTTGTTGTTTGAGGGTGGCCTGACCATGTGGGTGGTGGGGCGGCCATTTTGTGAAGCCAAGCATTGTCCTTTTGCCATAGGCATGTATTGTCTGTCTTCCCTTTCTTTTCATGTTGTTGGGGGTGGCCATTTTGTGTGACCTTCCATCGTGCTTTAGTTTTGTCGCAGGCCTACAAACTTGTGATTTCTTCTGCCAGTAGGCCTAGAGTCCCAGAGGTAGTCAGCGGGGGTGCTTGATGTAGCGGTTTCCATTTTGTCTGTTGAATTTAACATCATTTAGGGCATGGGTGGCAATGCATTGAATTTCCAAATGTGGTGTTTGGGGTGTAGTGTATTTTGTCAATATAACCCCACAGTGTGGGCAATCTGTATATATGTATTGTTTAGGCAATATAATTGTTGTCCTGAGGATGAACCTTGTATCACAATAGGGTTCGAAGTGTCGTCGACCTTAAATACACTAAATGCTTATTTATCTTGTGATTTATCATTTGCATATGTGTATATTTTGGATTGTCTGTGTATAATTTATGATATTCAGACTGCCTCAATTTGCCTAAAAATCTTTTGTTTGTCTCTCCTTGAGTGTGTTAGTTGGGCATCGGCTGGTGTCCCACTTGTATCACACTTAATTTTTATGGATCTTATGCATTGAAAATTAAACTGTCCAGCTGGACATTTGATATAGAACTATTCAGTCTATATTTATTGGAATGTATTGTCTTCTGGTCTAGGGACATTGTTTTTGTTAATATGCAAAAGTGCTGCTGGCGAGCAAGTGGAAAGTGTCCGAGTGGATCCGGTGGATCAGAACTGTGAAGAACCTGAAAGCAGAGGGGACAGAGTCTGGGTCACTAGCCAGTGCCAGGAAGGCGATGAGCGGATGCCCACTGATGTCGGGTGATTTCAGGTGAAGAAGGTGAAGCTTGACTCTTCAGGACCAGGAAGTGTCAACGACAAACAGGTGCTGGATTCGAGCTGTCCCATAAACGATGTAGAGTGCTGCGGTGTCGGTTTCCAGATTGGACCCAACAAGCCTTGGCAAAAGCAACCCATACAGAAAGCAGAGATTGACTTTGGTGCAGACCAGCAAGATCTGATGGACTCACCCTTTGGTGGGGAGTCAGGGCATATCTGGAGCAACCAGGAAAGCCCAAGGAAAAGAAGAGTTACCTTCGTGGGGACCCACCAGTCGACGGACCAGGGATCGCAAAGGGGGCTCGAGCAGAAATGCTAGAAGGGGGCTCACAAAACACTCGTGAAGTGCAGGCCTGCAATCTTCGAAGCAGATGGTGCTTGGGGCTTGGACTACAAGTAGCCCAATGCACAACTTTGGAAAAGCTCGAGAAGTGGATGCAATAGCAAATGTGCACGGTGTCCAGAAGTTCCGGTCCCACATCACTGTGAGGGCTGCGGGTCTCAGCTTTGCTGGGATCTCGTGTCGGCCTCTGTGAAGTCTGGAAGTCCATGTCCTGAGTTGAAAATCCATCGGGATCCCGCGGGAGCCTATGAAATGCAGACTTGGAAGATGCTTCTTTGGTGCCTGTTTGAACAGGGGAGTCACTCCTTGACCCCAAGGGAGAGTATTCCATCTTCTAGTCATGTAGAATGTCAAAGTTCCAGGATATATGTTGCAGAGTTTCGTCCATGTGTAATCTTAAGTCCTAAGGACTGAGGTCCAATACTTATACTAAGAAAGGGGGTTGGACATACTCTGGGGACACACCAATGGGAGGGTCTGGGTTCTCCAGTTTTGTGCCAGAGCAGGGGCTGAGTGCCCCTGCAACCGGTTTGAACTGGTATATGCACAAGGACACCAAGTGTTCCCCCAGCACTGTCTGAAAAGCATTCTATGAATGCACCCACCCAGCCCCAATACACTAAAGCCTGTCTGGGAGGTGGTTACACCTCCCTGTGACAGGAAACCTATTGTCCAGGCCTCCCCTGATGGAGTTTGTCCAGCGGCAGGAGGTCAAACTCGTGTCTGTGGCTGCAGGATCCATTTTGTGATGCTGGGGCTCTTTTAAACTATTACCGGTTAGGTCAGTGTGTACATGTCTCTCCCTCTAGAAGAGTGGAATTCTCCCCCCGTCGCCAGGACTGGCGGGGGGATAGGATTCAAAGTGTTTGACACCAAACACGACATGTTTCCATGCAGCCATTCCAAAGTTAGCATTAACCGTGAAGTTATAATGCACTTAAGAGTATATGGTCTGGCTGCATCACAGAACAGCTACAGAGAATTGATTCTGAAAGCTGCAGAGGGGTCCTGCTCATGCAATGGGCAACCTCTCACACAAAACCAAGCACTCTGCCTTCAGGATTGACAAGGCCTGCCATTGGAGTGACTTATAGGTTTATATGTGTCAGTAATTAAAGGTAGATATAGGTAACCTATATCTCAGTAAGGGGTGCATGCACCACCTTACCCAGGCTGCAGTAGCAGACCTGTGGTGCCATTTTGGAAGGCTTCCCAGGGGTGACATAATACATGCTTCAGCCCCTGATAGGCCTCTGGGGTACCTATGCCCTTAATACCTAGGGTACCATATACTAGGGACTCACAAGGGTAACCCAGTAACCAATCTGGAGTGTACCTAATGTACATGAAATCAATTTAGAGAGGGAGCAGCTAGGTTGGTGTCCTGGTTAACAGGGTCCCAGCCAGACTAAGGGGCATATTATCAAGAAGGGTGTTAAAATTATCGCCGCTTTAGCGGCAGGAAACTGCCGCTAAAGCGATGATAATGGGGTTGATAATATGCCCTTGTGAATTTCAATAGAAGCCCATATTCACACCAGAACATGGGCTTCTATGGGAATTCACAAGGACATATTATCAAGCCCATTATCTCCGCTTTAACGGCAGTTTCCTGCCACTAACGTGGCGATAATTTTCACGCCTTTTCTTGATAATATGCAACTTAATTCGAAAAACAGTGAAACACCAGCAAAAAAAACAATGGGGGCAACCATAGTAAGCAGATCCTACTCTCAAACACAATCGGTCACACAAATCAAGCCTAAACTAGCCAAACAAACTAAACAAATGTTTGAATACCTACAACAACACATCAGACTATACCCTACAACTAGAGGCCTAGAATACTTACCAATAATTGCCAAATGCCTACTCCAAACTCTCAAACCAGTGTAAAATATATTGTACTTTTCTGTTAAAATTATTTTTTTTAACAAAAAATATTGTCTAATATATTTTTTATTAATAAATGAATATATATATATATATATATATATATATTACCTACTGGCGGTCGCCAGTAGGTATATATAGTTAGGATTTTTTCTCTATGGGATTATTGAAAATTCTATGTCTAATAACTTTGGCGTTTGTGGACGGAATTGGCTGAAATTTTCAGGAAAATGGCACATTTTGTTTCTGAGCAGCCCTTGAAAATTTGGGGGGGGTTTGTCAAGGGGGGGCCGAGAAAAAAGGGGGGTCCCAAAACGTGTTTTTAACATTGAGTTTTCCATAGGGCGGTTGGCCTCACTTTTAGCCCGAACGGCTGAATGGATCTGCACGAAACTTGGCAAAATTGTAGGGACTGGTAGCCCGATGTGCCTTTTGTAGGTCTCAATATATGTGCTCCAGTGGATTTTGAGAAATTAACGTTTAAAAAAAGATATATATCTGTAACAGCGGACCTGGCAGCGTCCCAGGACGCGTACTTTACGCGCAACGGAGCTTTGTGAAGCGAAGCTGATTGGTTCTCCGGCGTCTGTCAACATTCCAAACAGTCCGTAGCGGCCGCCATCTTGTCTCTCGGTAGGATCGAGAGACAAGAGGAGGCCAAAGCGAAGGGGCAAATGACCATAAGGGGGCATAGTACATTGTCGCTCACCCCCTAGGTTTGATGTGGAGGTTTTAAAAGGGCCCCGCGGGGCAAAAATAAATAAAAATAATAATAATCGAACAGCTGAATGGATTTGCACGAAACTTGGCAAAATTGTAGGGACTGGTAGCCCGATGTGCCTTTGCTAGGTCTCAATATATGTGCTTCAGTGCATTTTGAGAAATTAACGTTCAGAAACAAGATATATATCTGTAACAGCGCTCCGCTTCGCGGAGATAAAATTATATGTGTATTACCTAGCTGTTGCTAACACCAGTTAGCGACGGCTAGTAGAATATAGCGACCATCTTGGGCCCCACTTTGCATGTGAGTGATATTTATCACTAATGACATGCAAAGTGGGCATGCCAAGATGTTAGCGACTGGAAACAGTCGCTAACATCGCTATCTCCTATTATCAACTTTTGGAAATATTCGAGATAAGCGCGAATATCTCCAAAAGCTACCACCTGCCCTGAGCAGTTCTTAGCCATGTTATCCAATGGGAGGTGGATAACATGGCTAAGAGCATTAGCTCGGTAATGCATGAATATCGCTGAGTTTTCAGCGATATTAATGCATTGCGGTCGTTTTTTATCGTATTTCCGATAAACCTTGATAATAGCAAGGTTTATCTGCGATAATTTCTGACGGTAAAAAAATCGTTGCTAAGCATCGTTAGGGATAAATATCGCTTAACTTTGGTAATATGCCCCAACGTCTGTTAACGTTCGATTCGAAGGAAATCAGGAAGTGTTGAAAAACATTGTCTGCGCCATCTTGTCTTTTTTCAAATGCCACACTTTTGTCGTGCACGGCAGCCATTTTAGATGCCTTGACCAGACCCACTCTGTGCACGCTGTCGATCCTTAGCATGGCTCCCCACCCTCGCAAGCATCTCCCCCAGGCAGTGGTCACCCCCGCTCTCTGTCTTATGCATGGGTAATAAACCTCCCCCCATCTGCGCTGCTCTTCCCTGAGAATCACACCCTGTGCCCGCCCGACACCTCCCTTTCGCCCTATTCACTACCGCACCCTCTGACACTCCTTTTCCTCTGTGTCCGATTGTCCAGGCTGGTCCTAGGGTATCAGCTAGCCCTGCAGATGTAGTTTATGGCCACAGCTGTAAAGAATCACCCCTCTTCAAAGGAGTTATAGTAGATCAAGGCCCACACTCGATGAGATCCGTCACAGCAGAAGCGTTGCTATTATCTGAAAACCATCCTGTATTGTGATTGGGGAGGGGACCGAGCCTGAAGCGGAAGATTCCAGGGATGACTCTTTGTACATCAAAGTTTTTACAATTATGTGTCACATTAAAAATATATAGCACTCCGACAAAGTAGTAAGATTATAAAACTTTAATAATTTATAAATATATACAAGAAAACAAAAATAGTAATAACATATAAACATTTTTAGGGAAAAACAACGAAGTAGCGGTCGGCTGTGCGAATAGTCCCAACGCAGCACAACGTCCAGATTTCCGGCGTGGGGCGTCGCGGGGGGTGGGTCATCAGTAGCAAACTGTTGTGCGAATAGTTCCAAGGCAGCAGAACGCGCTGAAATCTAGATGACACGAAAGTGATGTCTAGTAAGTTGCCACCCAGCAAATAACGGCATGGGGCGTCGCGGGGGGTGGGTCATCAGTAGCAAACTGTTGCGCGAATAGTTCCAAGGCAGCAGAACGATGGCACCAAGGTGATGTCCAGTAAGTTGCCGCACTGGTTTTGGTATCCTACAATGCTGCTCCGAATAACGGCGTGGGGCGCTCCGGGGGAGGCGGCGTGAACGGGCCTCTCCAGGTGGAGTGTCATCTGTTGTAGTGGGGCGCCCCTTTACCGTTTCAGTTGCCATTCCGTCCGTTTTTGGTCCACTGTGTCAAAAGCCGCAATTCAGCTGAGTTGCGCCCACTCTTGCGGTGCAGCGATAGGCGGCTGTCACAGGACTCTCAAAATGGCGGCAGGCTGTTTCCTTTTTGGGCCTGGTCCACTGAAATGGCCCTGGGACACCTTGGAAATCGGACGCTTGTCTGCTAGGTCTTGGACCCCATTCTCGAAAGCGTCCCCTCCGCCTTGAGAATTCATCAAAAGTTTTGGGGGCTCCGACTCCTGCAGGCTTCTGGTGGGGAGCGGCTGCCATGATTGCTCGCGGAATGACCACGACTGAGCTACGAGATGGTGGTGCTCTCATGCTGACGCCAGCTTCAGTCTGAAACATCCAGAAACAAGGTGGGGCTTTCATCGTTTGGGAAAAAAAAAAAGTTTTCATTCAATGAAAAGTGTTGTTTTTAGGTCACATGATCAAGCCTTCCATCATTAGGAAACCAAAAGTAAAATGAACCAATGAAAAGTTTTATAAACAAGTCACATGACCTGTTATGCGGCATAGGGTGTAAAATGCGGAGAAAATACGTTGGCACGTGAGGCGGCGTCAGTAGCGGACCGATGTGCGAATAGGCCGAAGGCAACACAACGCGCCAAGATCCGGATGGCACCGAGGTGGTGTCCAGCAAGTTGCAGCACTGGTGTGGCCATCCTACAATGCTGAAAGTCGGCGTGGGGCGCCCCGTTGGCCTGTGAGTTTGCGTCAGTAGCGGACCGATGTGCGAATAGGCCGAAGGCAGCACAACGCGCCAAGATCCGGATGGCACCGAGGTGGTGTCTAGTAAGTTGCCGCACTGGTGTGGCCATCCTACAATGCTGAAAGTCGGCGTGGGGCGCCCCGTTGGACTGTGAGATGGCGTCAGTAGCGGACCGATGTGTGAATGGGGCCGAAGGCAGCGCAACAATATTTTCGGAATAGAAGACACCACTAGGCGCTGAGATTCCAAGATCCGGATGGCACCGAGGTGGTGTGTAGCAAGTTGCCGCACTGGTGTGGCCATCCTACAATGCTGAAAGTCGGCGTGGGGCGCCCCGTTGGCCTGTGAGTTTGCGTCAGTAGCGGACCGATGTGCGAATAGGCCGAAGGCAGCACAACGCGCCAAGATCCGGATGGCACCGAGGTAGTGTCTAGTAAGTTGTCGCACTTCTGTGGCCATCCTACAATGTTGAAAGTCGGCGTGGGGCGCCCCGTTGGCCTGTGAGATGGCGTCAGTAGCGGACCGATGTGCGAATGGGGCCAAAGGCAGCGCAACAATATTTTCTGATTTGAAGACACCACAAGGCGCTGAGATGCCAAGATCCGGATGGCACCGAGGTGGTGTCTAGCAAGTTGTGGCACTGGTGTGGCCATCGTACAATGGTAAAAGTCGGCGTGGGGCGCCCTGTTGGCCTGTGAGATGGTGTCAGTAGCGGACTGATGTGTGAATGGGGCCAAAGGCAGCGCAACAATATTTTCTACAATATTTTCGGAGTAGAAGACACCACAAGGCGCTGAGATGCCAAGATCCGGATGGCACCGAGGTGATGTCTAAGTTGCGGACCGATGTGCGAATGGGGCCAAAGGCAGCTCAACAATATTTTCTGAAGAGAATACACCACAAGGCGCTGAGATGCCAAGATCCGGATGGCACCGAGGTGATGTCTAAGTTGCGGACCGATGTGCGAATGGGGCCAAAGGTAGCGTAACAAGATTTTCTGTATGGAAGATACCACTAGGCGTTGAGATGCCAAGATTCGGATGGCACCGAGGTGATGTCTAGCAAGTTGTGCCACTGGTGTGGCCATCGTACAATGGTAAAAGTCGGCGTGGGGCGCCCTATTGGCCTGTGAGATGGTGTCAGTAGCGGACTGATGTGCGAATGGGGCCAAAGGCAGCGCAACAATATTTTCTGACTGACACCACAAGGCGCTGAGATGCCAAGATCCGGATGGCACCGAGGTGATGTCTAAGTTGCGGACTGATGTGCGAATGGGGCCAAAGGCAGCGTAACAATATTTTCTGTATGGAAGATACCACTAGGCGTTGAGATGCCAAGATTCGGATGGCACCGAGGTGATGTCTAGCAAGTTGGTGTGGTCATCCTACAATGCTGAAACTCGGCGTGGGTCATCCCATTAGCCTGTGAGATGGCGTCAGTAGCGGACCGATGTGCGAATAGGCCGAAGGCAGCACAACGCGCCAAGATCCGGATGTCACCGTGGTGGTTTCATAGTTGAGAGGCACTTCATCTGCAGTGGGGCGCCGAGATCCGGATGGCACCGAGGTGATGTCTAGCAAGTTGCTGTACTGGTGTGGTCATCCTACAATGCTGAAATGTAGTGGGGCGCCCATTTACCGTTTCAGTTGCCATTCAGCTGAGTTTCGGCTGCTCTTGATGCTACAGCGACAGGCGGCTGCAAGAGGACTCTCAAAATGGCGGCCTGTTCTTTGGATTTGGGCCTGGTCCACTAAAATGGCCCTGGGACACCTTAGAACTTGGACGCTCGATTTTTTTTTCCTTTCCTGTACATGCAAAAAAAGGTAAATGCCCGGTACGTTACACGCTTCATCTGCCACGATGAACTCTCCAGAGGAACCGAAAAAAAATATAGTTGTGGTAACTATACCATGCATCGTCATATGGAGAGGTGGCACCAATTAATTATAGTGCTGCATAAAAGAGAGATTTGGAGGAGAACCCCTGACCTGCTAGTACATTCATCAAAGAAGTGGCACTGAGAGCTTCAGAGGCAAGGGAAACGGTCCCAAATATTTAGAAGAACTTTGGAAAGATTAAAATGACATGTTTAGATTGTGGTAAATTAATTTCATGTGGACAGATGAGTGTTACTCTAATAAATACAGCATATGAACATCATCATAGTCGATGGTTGGTAGAGACATTTTGACTATATCCTGGACCTGCCCGTCCTCGCCCAAAATGGCGCCGGAATAAATGGGACTCGTAACTCCTTGTTGTGTACTGGTTGCAGAACCTTGAAATCACGAGATACGTATGCAGTTTTGAAGCACATGGCGGGCGGGGACGAGAATTGATTGAATATTTCGACATCCCTATTGATATTAAGTTCTGATGTGTTATTGATTACTGTACTGTTGAAAGTTCGAATTAACGTCACCCATGGTACTTGCCCGCAAATGTATATCTAGATAATTTTATTGTAACTGGCCCTGTCGTATTTTAATTATAAAATGTACGTCCACCGATTCCGTAACTGTTAGACACCTTAGTTCTTGCAACCTAATGGCCCGCCCGTTACGTTCCTCTACAGTGTAAATGTCTATTCATCATATACGATTACAGTTTGCTCCGTGGTAGGCCCACGTGGTTATAGGCTCGTATTTGTATAATGAAATTTTCACAATAAAGGTTTTTAAAAGAAAACATGGTAGTAGTATATACATTGGTAAAGTTTTTAATAATAGTCACTGTTTTAGAATCATTAAAAGGCAAGTGAAATAAAGCAGACCAATTACATGAAGGGTAAAAGGTATAATACGAAGGAACGCAGTAAAGATAAATGGTCAAGGGCTGTTGTGTTTTCTATTCCTGCAACATAAAGTGATCGCTAAGAATCTTATATTCAGGCGTATCGGCGACTAAGACAGCAGGTCGACCCTCTTTTGCTCAACGGCTCCGTCATGGGACGAAGAAACGCTCTTTTTCTCGAAAAAAGAATATATTTTACTTGCAGGACAGTTGTAAAATTTCCGGGAAAGTACATTAGCCTGGAACATTATAACATATATTTAAGAAAAAATAATGTTCGGAAGTAATTAAAAGCGTAATTTTTAGGTGATATGACCAAGGCTTTCATCATTAGAATAAGAAAAGTAAAATGAACCAATGAAAAGTTTTATTAACAAGTCACATGACTTGTTATGCTTACGTTACGCGCTGCGCGCCCCGGATGACTTCCGGATGCGCTAACGCGGCGCGTCATATGACGCATTACGCGACAACGCAGGTCCAGAATATAGTCAAAATGTCTCCACCAACCAGCGGTCGAAACACAACCCCTTTCAGCAGGCTAAATAGTTCTGTTAAATGACAACAGAAGGGACAGGCAACAAGAACCATCAGTCAAAGAGGGGAGGGCTAGTTCTTCTCTACCGGGTTACATTGGGGCGCTACCGGAACTGATCGAATTGGTAGTCTACAGTGTTTCTGGATGTTTCAGACTGAAGCTGGGGTTAGCATGAGAGCACCACCATTTCGTAGCTCCGTTGTGGCCATTCCGCAACCAATCATGGCAGCCGCTCTTTATCGTTATTTTGGGCGGGGTGGGTGGCGGAGCCGAGCTGTTTTGCAGCCATCATTGTGTGGAGTTCAGTTCATCTCACTAGTTTTGTATTTGTCATGAGGGGTTGTTCCTAATGTTTCTATTTTAGCGAGGTCAAAAAGAGATCCCATTAGTGGCCTACTGATTTTGCTCGATTCCTTTTCTTTTTTTTTACACGATTTTTCGTTATCTGCAAAGACTAAACAGAGTATTGTGACTCTGTGTTTGTTTGTAAATAGAGAATGAACCAAAGAGAACTAATTCTAAAACAGTAAATACTTGGATAACAATCAATCAAATGGAGAGAGAAGCAGGCACGACGGATTACAACGGGGGCAAAGGCCTGCGTTAACTACCTTTCACTATCTGCAAAGAGAGAGTACTCCTAATAGAAATGAGGGGGGGGGGGCACCATTCAAAGCAGATCAGTGTGCATAAACACGAAAATGTTTTCACTTACCACGTACTTGACATTCGACAGCTTATGATATTTGCTATTAAAAAACCATTGAAATTCACTGAAAAAACCATAGGTTATAGACCATATATAGTTAGGAATTAGCATTTACAAAACCTTGAAAATTCACTGAAAAAACCATAGGTTATAGACCATATATAGTTAGGAATTAGCATTTAAAAAACCTTATTTTACTCACACAAAACCATTGAAATTCCATATATAGTTAGTTGCACTAACTATATATCGCGCACCCGCAATCCACTGCTGATCATGTCACATATTACATCATTCATGACATGGTCAGTGACATCACTGATGACATCACTGATGACATCTCAAATGACATCACTGATGACATCTCACTTGACATCAATGATCACATCACTGATGATATCATTCATGTGATAATACAATGCATCTCCTCACACTCTAATATAACCTCCGTTACACCCAGTGTTAAATAGAGAGTATCATTTTTGAAACCATTGACACACCAATACTAGTTACTACATACGCACTCACTGATTCCTATGTCTACACACACATTCACTCATACAATCATTCATACATACAATCACTCATCTTTACAACACTATCATATGCACTCATACACCTATACAGACACTCACACTCTGTCACTCATCCATGGAGTTACTCACACACCTAGTCAGTCCTGAAAAGAATCAATCACACTTCCATTTTCTCATCTATACAGTTAAACACAGAACACCTTACATTTTTGAAACATATACTAACACATAGTTACTCTCTTATAGAATCACTGATACAAGTACACATTGATCTGCACAGAGTCACACACCTCCCAGCCAGCCATACACACACTCAGTCTCCCATACAAATATTGAAGAATGAGTGGATGTATAAGTGTCTGAATGAAGGTTTTAGTAGGTGCGTGATTGACTGTATGAGTGAGTGATTAAATGCGTCTTACTGAATGCACGGGTTAGTGACTAAACTGTCTAAAAGTGTGCATCAGTATGTCTGTTGTTGTGCAAGCTGCTGCACGTGTTGATCAGTAGCTATATAAGTAGCTATATGGGTTATTGATTGGTTGCACAAGTATTTGTATGGGAGACTGAGTGTGTGTATGGCTGGCTGGGAGGTGTGTGACTCTGTGCAGATCAATGTGTACTTGTATCAGTGATTCTATAAGAGAGTAACTATGTGTTAGTATATGTTTCAAAAATGTAAGGTGTTCTGTGTTTAACTGTATAGATGAGAAAATGGAAGTGTGATTGATTCTTTTCAGGACTGACTAGGTGTGTGAGTAACTCCATGGATGAGTGACAGAGTGTGAGTGTCTGTATAGGTGTATGAGTGCATATGATAGTGTTGTAAAGATGAGTGATTGTATGTATGAATGATTGTATGAGTGAATGTGTGTGTAGACATAGGAATCAGTGAGTGCGTATGTAGTAACTAGTATTGGTGTGTCAATGGTTTCAAAAATGATACTCTCTATTTAACACTGGGTGTAACGGAGGTTATATTAGAGTGTGAGGAGATGCATTGTATTATCACATGAATGATATCATCAGTGATGTGATCATTGATGTCAAGTGAGATGTCATCAGTGATGTCATTTGAGATGTCATCAGTGATGTCATCAGTGATGTCACTGACCATGTCATGAATGATGTAATATGTGACATGATCAGCAGTGGATTGCGGGTGCGCGATATATAGTTAGTGCAACTAACTATATATGGAATTTCAATGGTTTTGTGTGAGTAAAATAAGGTTTTTTAAATGCTAATTCCTAACTATATATGGTCTATAACCTATGGTTTTTTCAGTGAATATATATATATATATACATACATAATAATTAGAGGTTTTAAAAAATAAACAATAACAGTAAATCTTATAGCATTTCCCTCCCACAATAAATAGTTAAATTAACTTACCATTTCCATAGCGATAGACAGAAAATCCCACTTTTTGTAAAACAAATAACCCTGGGCGGAGAACTCCGCTCCGCTCGCGGAGTTTGCGAATTTTCGGCAACTTCGCGCTTCGCAGTGAGCGTGAAGTTGTCGACTACTTCGCAATCTACAGCGTAGCGTAGTAGTTTTTCTTCCTCGCGCGCTCAATAGCATTCTCGCGTGCGCGGTAATGACTTACCGCGGTTCTGCGTTCGCTTTCTCGCTTTTCTCTCCCGGTCGCGTACGCTACAATGTTTGGAATCCGGCTGCACAATCCCATGCGACTGTAAGAATGCGATAACGTCATTCTGACGCGCGAACACGTCATTAGGACGCGCGATCTTCCTTGCAGCTCCATGTTGGTAAGATTGCGTTTCCGAACACGCAGAAACTGCAATCTGGCACAGAATATCTCTCGAGCGTGTTAAAACCTTCTAAAAAATTATCATTTTGCTCAGGAAAACCCCTCAGATTGTGATTTGGCTGTAATTTTTTTGGGCTAGGAGTCCTCTTTTTGTTTCATCTCTTTTTTTCAAGAGAAAGGAAGTGCCCCTGAGTCTCCAACTTCCTGTTCCTGTCCAACAGGCTCCTCCCAGTGCTTTGTCCATGTGGTGTTCACTTTCATTTGGATTTGGAGCTGGAAGGATCACTCTTTGTGTATGTCTGCTGCATCATAGCATTTGATTGGATTTATTGAGGAATTTTGGATTTGAACTTTTCTTTTACAAGTAAGTTTGAGAATTGAGTATTGGTGTACTGTAAATGTTTGTTTGGTTTGGTTTTTTTTAACTACAGTTTTCTGTGCTTCTCAATATTTCTTAAAAATTATTATTGAGGGAGGCCTGTACTTTCATGAGGGGCCACGTTGTATGTCTTTGAAATTTCATCCAGTAGGTCTAGAGGTACCCACGGGTCCAACCATGTTTCTGTGGTGTCTGTAAAACATCATGGATGGCATTGGATTCAATTGCAAACTCTGTTGTAGTGGAATTTCATTTGTTTTTAGTAAAATTAGGTAACCCTAGTCGTTCATGTAGTTAGTGTAGGCCTGCTTGAGTTCATTTACTTTCTGTGGGTGGCTTGGCCAGGTGGTGGCAGCCATTTTGTGTTTGTAGCCACTGTGTTTTTGCCATAAGCCTCCAAGCTTGTGGCTTACTCTGCCAGTAGGCCCAAGGGTACTACTAGAGTCATCATCATGGGTGCATGAAAGTTGTTCAATTGTTATTGTGGTGTTTAAGTTGTAAGTGTAAAATCATGTAGGACATGGATGGCTTCGGATTGATTAGCAAAATGTGTTTTTGGTGTTGAATTGCAGGTTTCGGGTGTGTGTTGAATAATATGGCTTTTTCTGCACACTAGGTAATCCTAGAATTTAGCTCGTGTAGTTTTGGTAACTTTGCACAGTGCGACAACGCGACCTTACAGTTTTTGTCTTCTTCGCTCGCTCAATGTGCGTGCTCGGGCACGCGATAACGACGTTTTGTACAATTCGCGCTGCAGAACACGCCGAATTTGCAATCTCGCGAGCAATATGTCTTGAGTTGCATAAATTATCATCAACAAAAGAGAGCCTATTCTTGTGAACATCTAGAGACGTTATGTCCAAGTGACGAAACACACAGTGAAACTGATTACTTAATTAATTACAGTAGGTGGTCAAAAAACTAACAAAACTAATGAGACTAAGAAACTATAGAGACAGGAGAAAGATTATTTTCTAAAAGAACCCTCACTCACCCTAGTGGTGACATGCTTCATCATGGGGTTCGTCACAGGGGGGCCAGGCTATCCCCCCCTGTGTGCTTCAACGCCTGCGCTTGCAGCGGAGCAGGTATGTCAGCAGTGAAATATGTGAAATTCGTGAATGTGTGGTGACAATAAAAGATCCCAACTGATCCCCAACAACTTTATTTAAAGGACCAATTGTTCACAGTAAAATGGTGTGATCACTGCAAGGTCAAAATTAAAACCTTGGTGACCTGGTGTAGGTGGTCAACATGTTTCTGCTGTATTGCGTGCTTTTTCCGCTCAGCTTTCTTCAGGACCAAAATAAGAAAAGTGCGCCCTCCGGGGGTCCACCCACGCTAAGGGGTGTCCACACCGTTAGGACCATAGAGGAAAAAAATTATTTTAACTCTCCTCGGTTAACTCACGGTTTTACCCGTACTCGATAATCCTGCAATTTGCCTGGATACCATCTAAAACATAAAACAAACATTTCTATTATATGTATGTTGATTAATTCATGTCTCCAAATCAGGTTTATCATTTCAAGTAGTTATTGACCTGTTAACTCGAGTAATTTTTCAGTTACAGATTTATCGAGTTGCATAAAACCTTCTCGCAAATGTTATGAACAACAGTGCCCCTGCACTAACACAAAAGCATATAGTAACAAATTTAGTATATGATTGTAACATACGAAAATGACATATAGCGCATCAATCTAAACAGTTCGTGGAGATACGTGATTCAATGAAAGTTCATCTATTGTGACGGGTAAGTCAGTCAATAGGCTGTATTGAGGGTGTCCATTTTCTGTTTATTGTTCCGTTTCAAAAAAAGCCAACACGTGTTTCATAGCAAGGAACAAATGTGAATCTTCAGGGCTATATAAAAAATACAAAGTCTGTTTACACTCCACATGTTTTGGTTATACTTATTCATAAAAAAACGGGTGACTCACGGTGTCACCATGGTGGACAAAGGCATGCGCAGAAGGTGGTAATGTGACTTTTTGTGTATGTAGGGAAAAGTCATAGCTAAGGTGACATAGGTGACATGGTGCTGTGTCTTGTGGCAAAAAATTATAATATCTGTCAAGAACAAAGTGACTGATGTGACTTGTAGTACGTCGCTTTGCAAACATCCTGGCCGGTTGTGCGAGTGAAGTGGTGAGACAGGTGGGGTGTGGTATAGAGAGAACGGGGTCCCACGATTACTCATGAGTGACATAAGTGAACGTTATTTAAATTTGCTTTTAAAATGACAATGTTAAATCATTGCGGTTATCAATTGCTTGGTGCGTGTGAGGTATGGTATCACAGATTGCTTTTAAAATGACAATGTTAAATCATTGCGGTTATCAATTGCTTGGTGCTTGTGAGGTATGGTATCACAGATTGTTTGTCTTCCAAAGTGGGCACTTAGAATAGTTTGATTCTGTGAGGGTGGACTGCCGTTCAGAAAACCCAGACATACCTGGAAAAAGGCTTTGTAGACCGGATATGCTGGTAAGGAGTGGACACAAGAAAGGGCGCGAAGAGACCGGTCAGGACTTGAACTGTGTTGATCGTCAGTATAAGGATTTAAACAACGGGGAGACAAATGAAAGAGAAGCGGAGGAAACAATGTAAAAAGTCAAACATTTATAGAATGCTTGTCTATATTGAAAGACAAGGAAAGACTCATGCTGGGCGTCTGATTGGAACTATAGAAAAAAGGAGGGTAGAGTCCATAGAACAGAATTTTGAGTGGGAAAAAAAATATGCGAGGCTATGGCTTGATGCCATACTTTAATCTAGTAAATTCAAGAACTACAATTACACCAACAAAAATTCTCAATAAGATGAACACTCGGGGAGCCAATTATGATTGCAGGCCACTAATTTCGTGAGGGGGCGTTTTATAAGACATGTTTGGACATTTAAAAAGTACGAAGTTAATGTTGTTGTAAATCTCGGAACTCACCCGGCCAGCCAATATATTTTGTCTATTTGGCTTCAATGTAGGGGAGGTGATTGCCACGGTAACGGCAAGAGACCTAGTATAGCGTTTTTAGGACCGCAGTATCCGATGTGTGGATAAACACATCTGTAAAGAAAGCAAGATTTACACCGCGTTTAACGAGTTCCACTAAGACATACGACCATACCCCCCGGTAAAGGCAAACGCATGGTAGTGAAAGAGATCCTACCTTCGTTCACTGCAGGTAAGGTGGAAACCAGGAGGAGCGGGGTCAGTGTGGTTACAGGGCGGGTGCGCTCTTGAACCACAATGTGCCTTGTCCTTAGGAAAAAGTAAAATCAAAAAGGCGGGTAAGATACTCTCCATAATATGGAGAGACCAGAACGTATGAATATATGAGCGTTGGTTATACGGGGGACACAGAAGTTGCCTGTCTTGAAGCGCTTACCTGGCGGACGTGTTTCTCCCTCTGCGAGTTTCCCGGCGCCGTGTTTCGTAAACGGACACGTGACCGGAAGTGGGGCTCCTTTAAATAGTGATTACTTGTCGGTGAGTTTCAGCGACTAGAACGTCGCCCTAGAACTCTGATGTCAATATGCATGGCCATAAAGAGAAGAGTTACTACCCCGAGTTAAAGGGTAGAATGAAAAATTAAAATATGACTCCAAAAAACTGTGTACATATCTGACTCGCGCGCATATATCTCGCGCGGTAATTAGTGGTTGAAAAACATGTTTTTCATGTGTAAAAAAGGTATAATTTCTCTTTTCCATACTAGTTTGGTGCTCACAACGTTGTAACGTGTGACGTGTTTCACCCAGATCCCTTGTACAAAGTCACTCCCTAAGGGGAGGTGATGTATAAGATTGCTGTGAGGCCCAGACTCGGACCTCATTCCAAACCATCAGGGATGTGATTGGATAATACAACTATTGCACTGAACACCCAGCAAGGTGAATAGATGCATCGACTCGTAGGTGTGTCTACATGTCGGCATGAGTTAAATATAAATGTCAATATTGGCAGAACGTCTCAGTGTTGGGACGTGAGCAAGATGCTTAGCATTTTCCTACCCGGGTAGGGGTCTGGTCCTATATAAGGGTAGGTTATGATTTGCGAACCATTCCATCACACAGAGGATCAGGAATTGGTTCTGACTACGCAATTGTAGTAAGATGGAGCAACTGGGTACTCCTGTATACAAGTTAATATACATACGCGGGCACGCGATAACGACGTTTTGTACAATTTGCGCTGCAGAACACGCCGAATTTGCAATCTCGCGAGCAATATGTCTCGAGTTGCATAAAACCTTCTCGCAAATGTTGATGCTGTTCATTTTGCTAAAGAAACTCCTCAGGTTGTCATTTGGTTGTAGTTTTTGGAGCATGAACCACTTACTGTTTCTTTCCTCTATGTACTTTGTTGTTTGAGGGTGGCTGACCATGTGGGTGGCGGGGCGGCCATTTTGTGAAGCCAAGCATTGTCCTTTTGCCATAGGCATGTATTGTCTGTCTTCCCTTTCTTTTCATGTTGTTGGGGGTGGCCATTTTGTGTGACCTTCCATCGTGCTTTAGTTTTGTCGCAGGCCTACAAACTTGTGATTTCTTCTGCCAGTAGGCCTAGAGTCCCAGAGGTAGTCAGCGGGGGTGCTTGATGTAGCGGTTTCCATTTTGTCTGTTGAATTTAACATCATTTAGGGCATGGGTGGCAATGCATTGAATTTCCAAATGTGGTGTTTGGGTTGTAGTGTATTTTGTCAATATAACCCCACAGTGTGGGCAATCTGTATATATGTATTGTTTAGGCAATCTTTTGTTGTCCTGAGGATGAACCTTGTATCACAATAGGGTTCGAAGTGTCGTCGACCTTAAATACACTAAATGCTTATTTATCTTGTGATTTATCATTTGCATATGTGTATATTTTGGATTGTCTGTGTATAATTTATGATATTCAGACTGCCACAATTTGCCTAAAAATCTTTTGTTTGTCTCTCCTTGAGTGTGTTAGTTGGGCATCGGCTGGTGTCCCACTTGTATCACACTTAATTTTTATGGATCTTATGCATTGAAAATTAAACTGTCCAGCTGGACATTCGATATAGAACTATTCAGTCTATATTTATTGGAATGTATTGCCTTCTGGTCTAGGGACATTGTTTTTGTTAATATGCAAAAGTGCTGCTGGCGACCAAGTGGAAAGTGTCCGAGTGGATCCAGTGGATCAGAACTGTGAAGAACCTGAAAGCAGAGGGGACAGAGTCTGGGTCACTAGCCAGTGCCAGGGAGGCGATGAGCGGATGCCCACTGATGTCGGGTGATTTCAGGTGAAGAAGGTGAAGCTTGACTCTTCAGGACCAGGAAGTGTCAACGACAAACAGGTGCTGGATTGGAGCTGTCCCATAAACGATGTAGAGTGCTGCAGTGTCGGTTTCCAGATTGGACCCAACAAGCCTTGGCAAAAGCAACCCATACAGAAAGCAGAGATTGACTTTGGTGCAGACCAGCAAGATCTGATGGACTCACCCTTTGGTGGGGAGTCAGGGCATATCTGGAGCAACCAGGAAAGCCCAAGGAAAAGAAGAGTTACCTTCGTGGGGACCCACCAGTCGACGGACCAGGGATCGCAAAGGGGGCTCGAGCAGCAATGCTAGAAGGGGGCTCACAAAACACTCGTGAAGTGCAGGCCTGCAATCTTCGAAGCAGATGGTGCTTGGGGCTTGGACTACAAGTAGCCCAATGCACAACTTTGGAAAAGCTCGAGAAGTGGATGCAATAGCAAATGTGCACGGTGTCCAGAAGTTCCGGTCCCACATCACTGTGAGGGCTGCGGGTCTCAGCTTTGCTGGGATCTCGTGTCGGCCTCTGAGAAGTGTGGAAGTCCATGTCCTGAGTTGAAAATCCATCGGGATCCCGCGGGAGCCTATGAAATGCAGACTTGGAAGATGCTTCTTTGGTGCCTGTTTGAACAGGGGAGTCACTCCTTGACCCCAAGGGAGAGTCTTCCATCTTCTAGTCATGTAGAATGTCAAAGTTCCAGGATATATGTTGCAGAGTTTCATCCATGTGTAATCTGAAGTCCTAAGGACTGAGGTCCAATACTTATACTAAGAAAGGGGGTTGGACATACTCTGGGGACACACCAATGGGAGGGTCTGGGTTCTCCAGTTTTGTGCCAGAGCAGGGGCTGAGTGCCCCTGCAACCGGTTTGAACTGGTATATGCACAAGGACACCAAGTGTTCCCCCAGCACTGTCTGAAAAGCATTCTATGAATGCACCCACCCAGCCCCAATACACTAAAGCCTGTCTGGGAGGTGGTTACACCTCCCTGTGACAGGAAACCTATTGTCCAGGCCTCCCCTGCCGGAGTTTGTCCAGCGGCAGGAGGTCAAACTCGTGTCTGTGGCTGCAGGATCCATTTTGTGATGCTGGGGCTCTTTTAAACTATTACCGGTTAGGTCAGTGTGTACATGTCTCTCCCTCTAGAAGAGTGGAATTCTCCCCCCGTCGCCAGGACTGGCGGGGGGATAGGATTCAAAGTGTTTGACACCAAACACGACATGTTTCCATGCAGCCATTCCAAAGTTAGCATTAACCGTGAAGTTATAATGCACTTAAGAGTATATGGTCTGGCTGCATCACAGAACAGCTACAGAGAATTGATTCTGAAAGCTGCAGAGGGGTCCTGCTCATGCAATGGGCAACCTCTCACACAAAACCAAGCACTCTGCCTTCAGGATTGACAAGGCCTGCCATTGGAGTGACTTATAGGTTTATATGTGTCAGTAATTAAAGGTAGAATAAGGTAACCTATATCTCAGTAAGGGGTGCATGCACCACCTTACCCAGGCTGCAGTAGCAGACCTGTGGTGCCATTTGGAAGGCTTCCCAGGGGTGACATAATACATGCTTCAGCCCCTGATAGGCCTCTGGGGTACCTATGCCCTTAATACCTAGGGTACCATATACTAGGGACTCACAAGGGTAACCCAGTAACCAATCTGGAGTGTACCTAATGTACATGAAATCAATTTAGAGAGGGAGCAGCTAGGTTGGGGTCCTGGTTAACAGGGTCCCAGCCAGACTAAGGGGCATATTATCAAGAAGGGTGTTAAAATTATCGCCGCTTTAGCGGCAGGAAACTGCCGCTAAAGCGATGATAATGGGGTTGATAATATGCCCTTGTGAATTTCAATAGAAGCCCATATTCACACCAGAACATGGGCTTCTATGGGAATTCACAAGGACATATTATCAAGCCCATTATCGCCGCTTTAACGGCAGTTTCCTGCCACTAACGTGGCGATAATTTTCACGCCTTTTCTTGATAATATGCAACTTAATTCGAAAAACAGTGAAACACCAGCAAAAAAAAAATGGGGGCAACCATAGTAAGCAGATCCTACTCTCAAACACAATCGGTCACACAAATCAAGCCTAAACTAGCCAAACAAACTAAACAAATGTTTGAATACCTACAACAACACATCAGACTATACCCTACAACTGGAGGCCTAGAATACTTACCAATAATTGCCAAATGCCTACTCCAAACTCTCAAACCAGTGTAAAATATATTGTACTTTTCTGTTAAAATTATTTTTTTTAACAAAAAATATTGTCTAATATATTTTTATTAATAAATGAATATATATATATATATATATATATATATATATATATATATATATATATATATATATATATATATATATATATATATATATATATACTTTACGCTCGACTCTCCCAAAGTCCAAAAGAAAGAGGCAGCACTCGCGGATCAAAGTCAAAGCCAGGGTTTAATCAGAGGGAAAAAGAAAAGCACAGACGCGTTTCGGCGTGAGCCTTCGTCAGTGTGTCATTCGTCCACATCTAACAGTCCATGTTATAAACATACACACAAACCATACGCATTGTCATGGACATAGGACTACACCCCTTACGCCACTGTGGGCGCCATCTTGGAATGGTGTTCTCTCCAAGGGTCTATACTAATTTTAACATGAAGTGATCATGGTTAAAAATAAAGCCGTGGATCGGCAAGTGTCCTATGACATGTATCTACAATGCTAATATGGTCACATTAGTGCAAAGAAAACATACAAGAAGTCATATAAATTCTCGAGCACATGAAAGCAAAAAGCAAAAAACGAGAGGAATCAAAAGGAATCAAAAAGGAATTAGTACCTGTCCTATAACAGTCAATGAACCAAACATTCTGTCATAATTCGTCACGGTTCATAGATAATGCTATTTACAGGATATATAACAGGAAAATACTCTTTTATATTCCTAAAGCTTGCAAAGGAAAGGTGTATTTACACTATTTACAGGAATAAAGTTGGACTAAACCATTTCTACGTGTGTATCAAAATAAAAATGAAATTGAAAATTATAAATGTTTGTCAAGATGGATACTCCAAGGTCACAGACAAACCTATACTTTCAAAATTATACCCTTCATTCGGTTATTTACAAGTACATATACAAAATAAATTCACACACTTTACATATATGGTGTATGTATATGTCAGTTGGGATAGAATTTCTATGGGTACATTAACACATCCATGGTAGTCCATACTCGTTTCCATCAGGGGGCAAAGGTGTATGGGTGTTGCAAATTCTACATACTAGTTCAAAAGGCATATATACAAATATACAAATATACAAATATACAAGTTGTACAGAAACTCATAGGTCAGGTTCGAAGATCTTATGATTTGAAAACTGCCACCAGAACAGATTGGGAAAGATGTTACTGATCTTACAGAGTCCACATATATAAGTTGTCCCATGGAGCATACCTGTTCTAGTTGGATTTTTCATCACAGTGTATATAGCTTCCTGTGGGAATGGACACTCTGCTAATCCCATGTCATTACTTGCCCAAGTGATATGCTAATTCCTCCCCGCTGTTGAGCCCACCAGGTTGTTTCGTGGAGAGATCTACAATATATCTGGACTCTAATCTGCGGAGTCGCCTCAGCCTATCACCTCCTCTTACATTTGGTGGAACCATATCCAATCCAAAGAATCGGAGTAGCTTACGATCTTTGCTGTGCTCCTCTGCAAAATGCCGAGCGACCGGATATGAGGTGTCAACTTTCTCGATCGCCCGTTGGTGCTCCAGGATCCTCAGTTTGAGCTCCTTGATCGTACTGCCGATGTAGCGTAAGCCACACGGGCAGATCAAGCAATAGACCACAAACTGGGAACTGCATGTAATGAAGTGCTTTATGGGCACTTTCATCCCGGTGTCTGGTATTTCAAATGATAGCACCCGTTTGCTGCCACTGCAAGCCTTGCAATGGCCGCAAGGAAAGAAGCCTGCCATCCGCTTCAAGGAGTTATCTTTAGGTGATGGTTTCCTAAGATGGCTTGAGACAAGCATGTCACTGAGCGACCTATACATACATAATAATTAGAGGTTTTAAAAAATAAACAATAACAGTAAATCTTATAGCATTTCCCTCCCACAATAAATAGTTAAATTAACTTACCATTTCCATAGCGATAGACAGAAAATCCCACTTCTTGTAAAACAAATAACCCTGGGCGGAGAACTCCGCTCCGCTCGCGGAGTTTGCGAATTTTCGGCAACTTCGCGCTTCGCAGTGAGCGTGAAGTTGTCGACTACTTCGCAATCTACAGCGTAGCGTAGTAGTTTTTCTTCCTCGCGCGCTCAATAGCATTCTCGCGTGCGCGGTAATGACTTACCGCGGTTCTGCGTTCGCTTTCTCGCTTTTCTCTCCCGGTCGCGTTCGCTACGATGTTTGGAATCCGGACGCACAATCCCATGCGACTGTAAGAATGCGATAACGTCATTCTGATGCGCGAACACGTCATTAGGACGCGCGATCTTCCTTGCAGCTCCATGTTGGTAAGATCGCGTTTCCGAACACGCAGAAACTGCAATCTGGCACAGAATATCTCTCGAGCGTGTTAAAACCTTCTAAAAAATTGTCATTTTGCTCAGGAAAACCCCTCAGATTGTGATTTGGCTGCATTTTTTTGGGCTAGGAGTCCTCTTTTTGTTTCTTCTCTTTTTTTCAAGAGAAAGGAAGTGCCCCTGAGTCTCCAACTTCCTGTTCCTGTCCACCAGGCTCCTCCCAGTGCTTTGTCCATGTGGTGTTCACTTTCATTTGGATTTGGAGCTGGAAGGATCACTCTTTGTGTATGTCTGCTGCATCATAGCATTTGATTGGATTTATTGACGAATTTTGGATTTGAACTTTTCTTTTACAAGTAAGTTTGAGAATTGAGTATTGGTGTACTGTAAATGTTTGTTTGGTTTGGGTTTTTTTAACTACAGTTTTCTGTGCTTCTCAATCTTTCTTAAAAATTATTATTGAGGGAGGCCTGTACTTTCATGAGGGGCCACGTTGTATGTCTTTGAAATTTCATCCAGTAGGCCTAGAGGTACCCACGGGTCCAACCATGTTTCTGTGGTGTCTGTAAAACATCATGGATGGCATTGGATTCAATTGCAAACTCTGTTGTAGTGGAATTTCATTTGTTTTTAGTAAAATTAGGTAACCCTAGTAGTTCATGTAGTTAGTGTAGGCCTGCTTGAGTTCATTTACTTTCTGTGGGTGGCTTGGCCAGGTGGTGGCAGCCATTTTGTGTTTGTAGCCACTGTGTTTTTGCCATAAGCCTCCAAGCTTGTGGCTTACTCTGCCAGTAGGCCCAAGGGTACTACTAGAGTCATCATCATGGGTGCATGAAAGTTGTTCAATTGTTATTGTGGTGTTTAAGTTGTAAGTGTAACATCATGTAGGACATGGATGGCTTCGGATTGATTAGCAAAATGTGTTTTTGGTGTTGAATTGCAGGTTTTGGGTGTGTGTTGAATAATATGGCTTTTTCTGCACACTAGGTAATCCTAGAATTCAGCTCGTGTAGTTTTGGTAACTTTGCACAGTGCGACAACGCGACCTTACAGTTTTTGTCTTCTTCGCTCGCTCAATGTGCGTGCTCGGGCACGCGATAACGACGTTTTGTACAATTTGCGCTGCAGAACACGCCGAATTTGCAATCTCGCGAGCAATATGTCTCGAGTTGCATAAAACCTTCTCGCAAATGTTGATGCTGTTCATTTTGCTAAAGAAACTCCTCAGGTTGTCATTTGGTTGTAGTTTTTGGAGCATGAACCACTTACTGTTTCTGTCCTCTATGTACTTTGTTGTTTGAGGGTGGCCTGACCATGTGGGTGGCGGGGCGGCCATTTTGTGAAGCCAAGCATTGTCCTTTTGCCATAGGCATGTATTTTCTGTCTTCTCTTTCATTTCATGTTGTTGGGGGTGGCCATTTTGTGTGACCTTCATCGTGCTTTAGTTTTGTCGCAGGCCTACAAACTTGTGATTTCTTCTGCCAGTAGGCCTAGAGTCCCAGAGGTAGTCAGCGGGGGTGCTTGATGTAGAGGTTTCCATTTTGTCTGTTGAATTTAACATCATTTAGGGCATGGGTGGCAATGCATTGAATTTCCAAATGTGGTGTTTGGGGTGTAGTTAACTGTTTGGGTGTGTGTAAAAAACTGTAAATGCCTTTGTTGTTTGTGTTGTTGTGTAACTTTCAAACCTTTTAGCCTAGGGGATTTTCTTTTTTTGCATTAAGCTGTGATGTGTAATATGCATCCTCCTTTTTCTGGCCATATAGGGTTATAGATAGACCTGCTTGAGTTTATTTAAATTGTACGTACTTTCTTGTTGGTGGGCTGACCATGGGGCTGGTGCCCATTTCCATTTGGTGAAGCCATGCATTTTGCTTTTCCCATAGGCCTGCTTTGTCTGTTTTTTATTCCTTTCTTATTTTTTTATTCCTTTTCTTATATTTTTTTGTGACCGCCTGTCCATGTTGTGGCGCCAATTTTCTGGTACTAGTAGCCACTGTGTTTTTGCCATAGGCCTCCAAGCTTGTGGCCTACTCTGCCAGTAGGCCCAAGGGCACTACTAGAGTCATCATCATGGGTACATGAAAGTTGTTCAACTGTTATTGTGGTGTTTAAGTTGTAAGTGTAACATTATGTAGGTCATGGATGGCTTCGGATTGATTAGCAAAATGTGTTTTTGGTGTTGAATTGTAGGTTTTGGGTGTGTGTTGAATAACAAGGCTTTTTCTGCGCACTATGGAACCCTAGAATTCAGCTCGCGTAGTTTTGGTAACTTTGCACAGTGCGACAACGCGACCTTACAGTTTTTGTCTTCTTCGCGCGCTCAATGTGCGTGCTCGGGCACGCGATTGTGGAAAAGTAAATTTTGCCATGTTATATGTGCCTACGTGTTCCCCATCTTATGTTATATGTGCATGATTAATATGCATATGTATTCCCTTCTGATCGATTAAAGACGCAATTACAGTTGTGTCCATCCCTAGTATGCCAGTTTCCAGTCTTCATGAAAGCAACGAATATTAGGCCTATGTAAACCTACGTTGCCACATTTTTACAGTGTGCACGTTAATCCATTGAATTGTCCCCGTTTCTAGGCCTCAAAAGGGCCCGGACTCAGATTCAGCTCCTGTCTCCTGAACCCTCTCCGAGGAGCGATACAGCCCCCACCTGTATCCTTGACCCTTCACTTACTTCTTGCCTCGCAGTGCCCGGCCCGGCTTGGCTCTGCCTCCCAGTCTGCCAAGAGTATGTTATGATTCTAGTTATCAGTCCAGCCCTCCTTCTCTGCATTCCTAAGCTACTGAATCGCATCAATAGTTTCCGTCATGGTCTAGCCTTTATGTCTCCATGTAAGAGAAATACTGTATTTATATTCATAGAATATTCCTCGCACACAAACTACATGTAGAATTATGCACGCACCAGTCTTAGTGTCTATTAGCCTTTGCCCTGATAACTTTTGGATTCTATCAACATGTACTATAAACACCAGATACTAGATATGCCTGGGTACATGTCGCTCTGACACTCCAGACTTTAGTCTCCTCTTCTAGCACAGAAGTCATAGCCCCCATTTCTCTCTGGTAACACGTCATTGCCAGTTTGCGCGCACCACTAGGTTAGAGGTCCCAGCTGCTCAGGTAGCCCCCTCCATGTTTCTGCCCCATTTATGACATATTCTGTTACGTTTACATCACATGTCTATGTATACGCCCTGTACACGCCTTCTTGTTACACCCACTTTATGCCTTATCTTTCGCGACTGCTACAAACCACGCCCACTGCTACGCCTACTGCATTGAATGCAATGTATTTTGTTTAACTATATATACTAATGTTCTGTTATTAAAAGTTATGCGCATCATTCCCAGATCCTGCCCCCGGCAGCTGCCGGGCCCTGCCATCCTATTCCCATGCAGGCTGTCCTGTTCCTGTCCTTTATGCTTATTAAAGCCTGTAAACTCCAGCTACCTCGAATCTTGACTCTTATTTATTGAGCTACCTGTTTATTGATTAATTCCCAAAAATAGATCCGGTAATATTTATTTATTTACCACATAATGGCGCCCGAATAGGGACTTGCCCTTTCCCCACGCGCCGGAGAAGCCACGCAGGCCCCCTGATCCTCTGCAGCCGTGACGGAACCATACCGTGCACGTGCAGATATTTCTGCTTCAAGTATCCCTCAGGCCCACGGAGGAGACGGAGGTTGTGGTCCAGCGTCCAGACGAGGCGGTGGAGGAACGCGGCGAGTCCCGACCAGAGCCCAAACCGAGAGTCCAAGGTCCGAGGTATCCGGAGGCCCACCTGTAACTGAAGTCCGAAGTTCGTCCGTCCGTCGTCGTAGCAGTCCAGTCCAGTCCGAGGCCTTCCGTTCTTGCTGCCCGGTGAGTACCGTTGCTGGGGTAGTATCTAGACAGGGTCAATTAATTTGTCTCTGGTCCGTGGGTTTGGGTACACAGATCCAACACGAAGTGTTCACCTAGGTGGATGCGGGTCCTGACGTGTCTCTTTATGGGACCGGTAAGTTTCGTGCTGTTTTAGCAGTACATCTAGTCATTCTAGTCAGTTCTGTTCTCGAGAAATTCATGTGTTATGTTTTCAGTATTTCAGGTAATATTCTGTCCGAACTGTTATTTTAAATGTTATTCCATGTGTTTTTTCAATGTCGTGGTATGAGTGATTTGTTTCAGTTATTATTGTGTTTATCGTGTATTGTATTGTGTCCAGACTCCAGCCTAAGTTATGCCTCTGTTCTCAAAGTTACGTCAGTTAAAAACTAGAAAAGGTCTGCTCGAGGAAGCAGTTCCTGTCCCGCCTAGGGACAGTCCAGGTCATTTTATGTATCATAAGCATGGCATAAGTGCCATATTATATCTAGACTTATGGGTAGAGTACACCAAGGAATTAGAAGAGAAATATAGATGGCCCGTATCAGGTACGTGGGATGCCGAGTGCATCATGCGAGTAGAAGAAGTATTATGGAAAAAGAAAGCCAGACAGTCCCAGAAAGATGCCATCGAGTTATGGCGCAAAGAATCTCATAAAAGAACCGAAAAATAAAACAGAAAGTCAGAGTTAAGTAGAGAATCCTCAGGAAGAGCCCAAGAAAGGGAATTAATCGAAATAGGTGAACGAGTTAAAGCCGAACAGTCAGACAGACAGAGAAATGCCCTTATTAAGGGTATGTATCCTCTTCTTGCCGAGGGCTTGCCAAAAGCAACCCCGGAAGCACCATGTAATTTTCCGCCACCATTAGTTCCGATTAAGCTACGTCACAAACCGACCGCAGCTGATATTTTTCTCTCGTCCTATTTGGACGACACAGTCCCAGAATATGCAAATCCTGTTCCGCCAGCTCCTGTAAATAATGTAATTCCTGTTCCTCCAGCCACCGGGGCACCTGTTACAGCACCTGTTACGGTACCCCCGGTCCAGCCCACAGTACAAGTACCCGCTACATCAGTCACTCTGCCAGCCCGTACAGTACCCGTTGATGATTCTAGTTTAGGAGCCGTGGGGGGGGGAGATCCTCCTCGTACCCCGCCCCAACACAAACGTGTGACACTACTTGAGTTACATGAACGTGCGTTACAGCGTACGCCCAAACAGCAGTCCGTTGCAGATATCAGACGAGCTCTCACCGAATGCCGTTATGATCCAGTCCCAGGCGATGATAATATGGTCATATATTCATTGCGTGTAAGACGGGTGACCGAGTATTTGGACACCCTACCGAATATGAAAGAAGATCTAGACAGAATATATCGTTTCATCCGTACAGGAACAGACCCAGAAAGTATTGGCGAAGCCATGTCTCAAAGGAAAGCCGAGACCCAGCTCATGCTGTTAAAGTTTCTAATTAATTGTTTAATAAGGGAACAAGATTATCCGACTAAAGATCCGACCGAAATGAAAGTCCTGACAAGGTGGAGTGATAATATAGCCGAGGGTAGACACAGGACACTAAGTTGTATAGAGAGTATGTACAAGAAAATTCGTAAGGAAATAATAAGGTTACACGAGAAACGTAAAGCCGCACAAGTGTCCGAGAAAGAAGACGACTCTGATACTGAAGAGGTAAACGACGAGAATCCCACCAGAATAGCGTATGTAGGTAAAACTAGACTTCCCGACCGACATTCACGTCTAGAACACAAGAAAGTTTTCTCTCTTCCAGCACCAGAACAAGGTTCTCTTGAACAAGTATTTCAAGCTACCGATCACATTCTGAAATCACGAATCGGTTATAGTGAACTTAGTACCATGCATGAACAAGAACTAGCCCGATCAGCAGTCCGATGGACTACTGATTCCACCACTTTTTCAGACGAAATAGTGGCACAAATGTTTCTGAAACTGCCCCCAGCCGAGCAGCGACTGGTGGCTATGTACATGATCCAGCACCTCATTACACTGTATGAGGGTCAGCATTCTGATCCAGGTCCGTTACATGATGTTCTGAACGAGTTACTCCAGTATAGATGGAGAGGTCTAGGTACCGATTTAATTAGTGTCATTCTAGAACAGCGCCACAAATATAGAACATTTCTGAATCCGCATTTTGTTCATGTCTCACCCCCAGAAAGTAAACCATTTTACATAGATAGACAGCATCCGTTACGAGAAGTACACCCAGTTAGGACAGCGGGTGGTGAAATGCAACGAGTATTTGTTTACACCCCTATCACAAAGATGGAACTCTTAGAGATGAAGAAATTAATTCCCTGTCACGACAAAGATCCAGCAGGGTTCCATCGAGAATTAAAAGACATGCTCCGTATGGGAGAATACACGTATCCAGATATAATTAAAATGCTAAAGGTCCTGTTGCCCGCAGGGGTATATGAAAAACTCAAGGAAAAAGAATGGGAGGTGGGAGAGAAAAAGATTGATTGGACAGCTCTAGAAGCTGAAGATAAAATACGAGTACCAGGTACCGGTCTTGGGGATAAATGTAAAGAATTGCCCGAGTTATTGATACAAGTCTTGCCAAGGTTACTAGCCACGAAAAAGGAAGATTGGGATGCAATCTCAGCATGCAAACAGAAACAGGATGAAGACACTAGTGATTTTTATTCTAGATTTGAAAAATGTTTTATTATCAACAGTGGTCTGAAGACAAGTAGCGAGTCGTACCCTCATCTTTTTGTTACCAAACTAGTCGAGAATTCAAGTCCACAAGTTAAAAATAGAGTTTTGAAAGTCGAAAGTACTTGGCAAGCTAATACCCCGTCGCAAATGCTCCAAATGCTCCAGTATCACCAGAACAGAATCAGGGAAGAGCAAGAACACGAAAGGAGACGTATGAAAGACACGAAAATGAAAGTGTTGGTAGCACAATCTGTTCCACAAGACAGTCAGAAGAGGGGTCCAAATCAAGCCAGTCATCCTGCAGCTCCCGTTAAAGGGACCTGCAATTATTGTAAACAGCCAGGTCATTTTATAAACGAGTGTGCAGTTCTGAAACACAACATAGCAACTGGTAAGACTAAAGAAAGACCACGTCCGCCTAGACAAGAACAAGTTTCACAGACTTCTCAGTCACCACAGAATGCACAACAGACAGTTCCAGCACCGCAGCCTATCGCTGCAACACAGCATGTTACACAGCAAATGTACCAGTATGCCCAGACAGAGTATCCAGAGTATCAACAGTATTCATGAAACAGCCTAGAGAGGGAGGTAGGCTTGCCTCTCATCGAGATACCTGTAGATCAAGAGGGTCCCTATGTACACAGTCAAGTATTAGGGAAAGACAGAAAGTTTCTGATTGATACAGGGGCAAGTAGGACTACTATCAGTCATGACGAGGTTCCAGGGGCTCCGCTCTCAGGCTCTAGAAATGTTTCCCTTGGATTTTCAGGAAAGCCTATTATTAACGAGATTTCAAAACCAGTTTCTCTAGAAGTTGGTCCATTGTCCCGAACTACTGATTTGTTACTTACGAAATCATGTCCAGAAAATTTGTTAGGCATTAAAACACTGAAAGAATTAGGTGCAGTTATTTGCTGCTCCCCAGAAGGAATCCGATTGTTTTTAAGAGACTTTAAAGGTCACTATGTATTACGTGATTTTGATCCAAGATTATCAAACGTTCCACAGCATTTACGGGCGCAAGGTCCAACTGATGTAGGTTTTATGCGAATCACACCCCATCGTGTGACTCTCAAGCAAGGTATAGTCTTGCCACGAATCAGACAGTACAGATTGCCACCTGAGGCTGTAGCAGCCTTATCCAAAATTATTGACGAGCTCATTGCTCAAGGAGTGGTTGTAGAAACTGACTCCAATGTATGTAATTCTCCTATCATTCCAGTCATGAAACGTACTGATCCAAATGCACCTCCAGTATATCGATTAGTGATTGACCTTCGAGAGCTTAATACATGTATCATACCCCAGTATCCAGTAGTCCCAGATATCTCATCCCTATTGACAGCCATTGATTCTGAAGCTACATTTTTCACTGTCATCGACCTCAAGAACGCATTTTTCAGTGTCCCCATTCATCCAGACAGCCAGTACCTTTTCGGTTTTTGTTTAAATGGAAGGAGCTATAAATTCACACGAGCTCCTCAAGGTTTCACAGAAAGTCCTAGTATTTACAGTCAAGCACTCAAGAGACAACTAGACAATATTCACATGCCAACTGACACTGCCCTGCTCCAGTATGTCGATGATCTACTGATCACAGCCCGTTCTGAACGTGACTGCGAGCGAGCGTCACTTACAGTTCTGTATTTTCTGGCCGAGCAGGGGCACAAGGTGTCCCCTTCGAAGCTTCAATTCTGTGTCCAGCAAGTGATCTACTTAGGCCACTTACTGTCCAAGTGGGGTAGGCAGTTGACACCAGACCGTATCCAGTTAATAGCGAGTCTTCCACAGCCCAAGACACAGAAGGAGGTACGAGCTTTTATTGGCCTCACTTCTTATTGCAGACAATGGATTCCTCAATATGCATTTCTAGCCAAGCCACTGATACAGTTAACGACACAGGAGGCAGCCGTATCGACTGTCCTCCCTTGGACCCAGGAACATACACTTGTTTTCAATGAATTAAAGAAAGCCTTATGCCAAGCACCTGTTCTAGCTACACCGAACTACAGTAAGCCTTTTACACTTTTTGTCACAGAACGTGATGGTACTGCATTATCTGTTCTCACACAAGATCAAGCAGGACAATACAAGCCCTGTGCTTATTTTTCGAGCACATTAGATCCAGTAGCCCAGGCTCTGCCTGCGTGCCTCAAGTCAGTTGCAGCCACAGCTCTAGCTATCAGACAAAGTGATTCCATAGTGTTAGGACACTCCCTGACAGTACAAGTTCCACACTCCGTGGAAGTTCTTTTAAACCGAACGCAGACTCAGCACTTGACAATTGCACGTTTAACAGGTTATGAACTGACACTGTTCCAGCCACACATAGAAATCAGACGCTGCAACATTCTAAATCCTGCTACACTGTTACCGTCAGTTACTTCAAATTCTGCCACACATGACTGTGTGGAAGTTGTTAACACTATGACAAAGCCAAGACAAGACCTGACAGACATTCCATTACCTAATCCCGACCTGACACTTTATGTGGATGGTTCATGTATGAGAACTAGTACAGGAGAACTAGTAGCCGCGTATGCAGTGACTACTGAAACCGAAGTTATAGAAACACATCGTATTGACACCCTGTCTGCTCAAGCAGCAGAGCTAGTTGCTCTGACCCAAGCATGCATACGTGCCAAGAACCTGAAAGTAAACATATATACAGATTCACGTTACGCATTCGGAGTTGTACACGACTTCGGAGTACTCTGGCAGGAGAGAGGTTTCATGACTTCTCATGGAACCAAGATTCAGCATGGTCTCCTCATTCAAGCTCTGTTAGATGCAATACATTTACCGACAGCTATTGCTATCATGAAGTGCAAGGCACATATGAAAGTTACTGACATCATTTCCCAAGGTAACGATCTAGCAGATCGAACAGCCAAGCTTACAGCTCAGACATCAGACATTCCAGTTAACACGACACAGACACTCACTCCAGATCCAACTACTTGTATGACAGTTAAGGACCCTACACAAGATATCATAGACATACAGTTACATGCTACCCCCGAAGAAATCAAGAAATGGTCCGAACAAGGAGGGGTCCAGACAGATCAGGGATGGGTGACGAAGGGAAAAGCCACATGGTTTCTCCCCGACTCTATGGTTCAAGTCATTATCCATACCGCACATAGTCCAGCACATCTAGGAGAAAAAGCTATGTTAGACAGTATCCAGAACCTTTGGTTCAACAAGCACTTACGAGCTGCAGCCAAGCAGAAAGTCCGTACTTGTATGATATGTTGTCAATTCAATCCAGGTAAAAGTGTCCCGGTGGAACAAGGTGGATTCCAACCTCCTGACCACCCTTTTGAAGTCCTCCAGATGGATTATATTCAGATGGAGCGATGTCGAGGTTTCAAGTATGTCCTCGTAGTTGTATGCGCTTTGTCCAGGTGGACAGAAGCATATCCAGTCCCAGATTACACAGCCGCGACCACTGCCAGGCAGTTGGTTCGTGAATTCTTTCCCCGTTATGGACTCCCTAGGGTCGTGTATTCAGATAACGGCCAGCCATTCTCATCTGAGTTAATGAAACATGTTTCCCTTTTGTTAGGGTACCAGTGGAAGTTCCATTGTGTGCGCCATCCTGAAGCAGCCGGTCTCATAGAGAGACATAATCAGACCCTGAAAATCCGTATTGCTAAGACATGTAAAGAGAAAGGTGTAGACTGGCTAGTTGCCCTGCCAGTTGCTTTATTCTACATGAGAATGGTTGCACATTCCAGATCAGGTCTGTCCCCGTACGAGGTCGTATTCGGCCGCCCCCCAAACATGTGGGGTACACCTAGACCCCGCAGTATTACAGATGTTTCCAGTAATATGCTGACAGATTACCTAGCTTCCTTGATGTCTGCCCTACACTCTTGTCGTTCACAGGTTGCCGCCGCATTTCCAGACAATACCGAAGTGAAACCGCATGAGGTCATTCCAGGCGACCTTGTCCTCGTCAGGAACTTTGATCGTTCAAGTCCGCTGGAGCCCCGTTGGAAGGAGCCACGACTTGTTCTCCTGACCACCCGCACGGCCGTGAAGTTGGAGGGCCGCAAGGGGTGGGTCCATCTGTCCCACATCAAGAAATTCCATGGACTCCGAGAAAAAACATTTTCAAAGGACATTTCTAAAGACTGCCTGAAACCAGACCCTGAATTTGATTCTGAACTGAAAATTCCTCTGTTAGAGAAAACTCCGCAACAGGAGTATAAAAAGAAACTCCGGTCTAGTAAAATAAGTCAGCCAGTTTAATTGTCTAAGTCCCTCTCGGGTGAAACGGTTAGACAGGTTTCTGACATGTATGAGATAGACCCCCATAGTGAGAGAGTTAGTCAAAACTCTATCAGATGTATCGTCATTCTAAGTTTCTTATTGTTTCTAAGTTTAATGGTTACCTGCACAAGTTATGCATTACATTTATGTTTTCCAAGTTCACATGTAAATAAGTTTTCTAATGCTACAGTAGAGCACACATTTATTGATCTGCCTCCTCACGAGCTATCCTATCGTCTTGCTATGCGTAATAATACATTCATTAGAATGTTACACTATTCACACCAGACCAGCAATGCCACTAATTGTTGGGTGTGTGGTCGACTCCCCCCTTTCCAGACACCGAAGGGAGTTCTGCCACTCTTTCCTTATCCATTTTCACATAATGGTTCGTGTGGAGCATGGTCCACGTTAACGTCATCCTCAAATGATATGTCCCTTCTGAATAGAACATGTTTTCCAGACAAGCAAGGTCTCTCCCATAGAACAGGGTTAGATCTAGAAAATGAAGTTTACAATTTGGGTAATTATTCTTCGAATTTTATGGTCCTGAATGTTCAGTCCGATACTACTCCAGATTTGCCTGCCATTTCAGTACTACCAGTCAAAGGCGAATTATGTGTCCGAAAGAATGGTTCCGCACATGTAGGACATAGTGATTGTACTACTACTGTCGAGTATAGTGACAGTGGGAAATCTATTTTCAAAGCCTCACGTCATTCTTATTTTGTTTGTGGTCAGACCGCATATGTTCGTCTGCCCCTTGATTGGGATGGAACATGTTACATTGCCTTCCTACTGCCACCAGTTTTCCTAGTCCCATCTGATTATCACAGAAACACACATCTAGTACATGTCAGACATAGAAGGGAGATCGAGTCCCCAATTGTCGATCAAACTGAAACTACTCTAGAACAGTATCAAGACTTTAATAAAGGTTTCTTCTTCTTCATAGGACCTATCCAGAATAGTAAGTTAATACGTAGGTTAACCAGAACCCTTGAAGCAGTAGTGAATGAGACTACTTCTGCTCTAGGTAACTTAACCGAAGAGCAATCTGCTATGAGATTTGTCGTGCTCCAAAATCGTCTCGTTCTTGACGTCATACTGGCCGATAGAGGAGAAGCATGTAGAGTCATCGGATCTAGTTGTTGCATTTTCATTCCTAATAACGCGCCGTCTGTTTATTCAGCTATAACCAGACTTCATGAAATTGCCCATCAGTTACACCAGAATCCAGGCACCTGGACATGGTCCGGTTGGCTCTGGAGTATCATATCTGCCTGGGGATGGAAAGTATTGTCATTCCTAGGTATTGCAGTAATGATCATATTCAGTTGCTGCCTCTGTATACAATGTGGCCCTGCGATTTGCGGCATGTGCGCTACCTCTTGTATTCCTAGTCCTAAGTCCCGTTCCAAGACAATTCGAGACGAGCAAATGATGCTATATGAAATGATAGATGGTATCATGAATATTGATGTTTCCTGATGGAAACGTAGGGCACAAGGAGGGAATGTGGAAAAGTAAATTTTGCCATGTTATATGTGCCTACGTGTTCCCCATCTTATGTTATATGTGCATGATTAATATGCATATGTATTCCCTTCTGATCGATTAAAGACGCAATTACAGTTGTGTCCATCCCTAGTATGCCAGTTTCCAGTCTTCATGAAAGCAACGAATATTAGGCCTATGTAAACCTACGTTGCCACATTTTTACAGTGTGCACGTTAATCCATTGAATAGTCCCCGTTTCTAGGCCTCAAAAGGGCCCGGACTCAGATTCAGCTCCTGTCTCCTGAACCCTCTCCGAGGAGCGATACAGCCCCCACCTGTATCCCTGACCCTTCACTTACTTCTTGCCTCGCAGTGCCCGGCCCGGCCTGGCTCTGCCTCCCAGTCTGCCAAGAGTATGTTATGATTCTAGTTATCAGTCCAGCCCTCCTTCTCTGCATTCCTAAGCTACTGAATCGCATCAATAGTTTCCGTCATGGTCTAGCCTTTATGTCTCCATGTAAGAGAAATACTGTATTTATATTCATAGAATATTCCTCGCACACAAACTACATGTAGAATTATGCACGCACCAGTCTTAGTGTCTATTAGCCTTTGCCCTGATAACTTTTGGATTCTATCAACATGTACTATAAACACCAGATACTAGATATGCCTGGGTACATGTCGCTCTGACACTCCAGACTTTAGTCTCCTCTTCTAGCACAGAAGTCATAGCCCCCATTTCTCTCTGGTAACACGTCATTGCCAGTTTGCGCGCACCACTAGGTTAGAGGTCCCAGCTGCTCAGGTAGCCCCCTCCATGTTTCCGCCCCATTTATGACATATTCTGTTACGTTTACATCACATGTCTATGTATACGCCCTGTACACGCCTTCTTGTTACACCCACTTTATGCCTTATCTTTCGCGACTGCTACAAACCACGCCCACTGCTACGCCTACTGCATTGAATGCAATGTATTTTGTTTAACTATATATACTAATGTTCTGTTATTAAAAGTTATGCGCATCATTCCCAGATCCTGCCCCCGGCAACTGCCGGGCCCTGCCATCCTATTCCCATGCAGGCTGTCCTGTTCCTGTCCTTTATGCTTATTAAAGCCTGTAAACTCCAGCTACCTCGAATCTTGACTCTTATTTATTGAGCTACCTGTTTATTGATTAATTCCGAAAAATAGATCCGGTAATATTTATTTATTTACCACACGATAACGACATTTTGTACAATTCGCGCTGCCGAACACGCCGAATTTGCAATCTCGCGATCAATATGTCTCGAGTTGCATAAAACCTTCTCGAAAATGATTATGCCGTTCATTTTGCTAAAGAAACTCCTCAGGTTGTCATTTGGTTGTAGTTTTTGGAGCATGAACCGCTTACTGTTTCTGTCCTCTATGTACTTTGTTGTTTGAGGGTGGCCTGACCATGTGGGTGGCGGGGCGGCCATTTTGTGAAGCCAAGCATTGTCCTTTTGCCATAGGCATGTATTGTCTGTCTTCTCTTTCTTTTCATGTTGTTGGGGGTGGCCATTTTGTGTGACCTTCCATCGTGTTTTAGTTTTGTCGCAGGCCTACAAACTTGTGATTTCTTCTGCCAGTAGGCCTAGAGTCCCAGAGGCAGTCAGCGGGGGTGCTTGATGTAGCGGTTTCCATTTTGTCTGTTGAATTTAACATCATTTAGGGCATGGGTGGCAATGCATTGAATTTCCAAATGTGGTGTTTGGGGTGTAGGTAACTGTTTGGATGTGTGTAAAAACTGTAAATTCCTTTGTTGTTTGTGTTGTTGTTGTGTAACTTTCAAACCTTTTAGCCATGGGGATTTTCTTTTTTGCATTAAGCTGTGATGTGTAACAGGCATCCTCTTTTTTCTGGCCATATAGGGATATAAGCCTGCTTGAGTTTATTGTTTTCTGGCCTTTTCCCCATGTACCTGTGATGAGTGCCCATGTGGCTGGGAGCTGTGGTGGTAGTAGTAGTGTGCTGTTTTGTTTTTGACAAATTGGCCTGTGTCTTGCCATTGTTCCTGTTGGCTTACTACTGTTCACATCCCCATTGCTATCTGCTGCAGGTCACTGATGCTGCATCCATCCGAAATGATGCACAAATTAAGGATAAACAAGTTCCACTTCCACTACATTTGCATTTTAGTTCTTTGCTTTTCTTACTCTTACTGAGTGTACTAATACTTCTAGTAGTAATTAAAATTAAAGCTAAAAAAATTCCACATTCGACTGATGTTATTCTGCCTTTTTTGCTTGTAGGTGCACAAAAGACTGAAGAGGAGGTGTCTGTCATCATTCATCGCCTGTTCTACTGCCAGATGGATGTCCTTCTGTACTACGTCACGTGTGGTGTGACTCACCTGACCAGACATCATTCTCAGCAACTTGTGCAACTGAGTGCTGCTGCTGACATCTGAAGAAGATGGGCCCAAAGAAAGCAGGTAGCAGGTCCTCCAAGACCAAGAAAGTTGCTGAGAAGAAGAAGAAAGAACAGAAGAAGGAAGTGACACTTAAGTCTGGTGTTGACCCGAAAACCTTTTTTGGGGAAAAAAAAGTACGCCTGCAGCAGCGGTGACCGGGGTCTAAACTGGGGCCAGCACCTCCGCATCAGTGGGCACAAGCCACCAATTCAGGCCCAAGCAGATGAGTGGGGAAGAGGTAGCCAGCCTAATGGTGGAAAGCAGTGATACTGAGCCTGACCTAAACTTGTCTCTATCTCAAAGTAGTACACATTCCACGCAAGAAGGAACACAGCAGAAAAGTGGTGAACAACAACCACCGCCCGCACTAGTAGATGTTCCAAAACAGCATCCACAACCACCGCCCGCAATAGTAGATGTTCAATCTGAGCCACCGCCCACAATAGTAGTTGTTCAACAACCACCGCCCGCAATAGTAGATGCTCAACGAAAAGAACAACCACAACCACCCCCTGAAATAGTAGTTGTTCCACAACCACCGCCCGCAATAGAAGATGTTCAACGAAAACAACAACCAGAATCACCGCCTGCAATAAGTGTTGTTCAACAACCACCACCCGCAATAGTAGTTGTTGTTCCTCCCGAAGTTGGGGCAGTTCAGGAAATTGAGCCTGATGCAGAGCCAGAAGAAGAGGAAGCACCTCATGCCGGAGATCTATTGTTTTCCAAATCCCCACCAAGGAAAAGGAGGGTTAGTCCATTGAGTTCTTCGTCAAGCATCCTTTCTGATGATCTTGATCTCAATTGGGAGCCACAACAATCTGAGCATGAGAGGGAGAGACATCCCAAGAAGACCAGGCTAGGTAAAAGGAAGGTTCCAGGAAGCCTTACACTTATGGAGTGTGATGTTGAACAGCCGGATAATGATGGTGATGACGAGTCAGACCCAGTCATCACAAGCATTACTCCTGGGCCTGAGGACATGGAGACTAACATTTTAACCCTATCGAGAATGGCTGCGACTAGTAGGGATTTAGCACGCATACCTCCAACACAGGCCACACCAAAACTACCTCCAGCTTCCATTTTTACATTTGCACAGAGCCGGCAGCGTCCTACATCCAGCACAAGTTCCACCTCAGCAGAAGTAGGTAGTGGTACTACTGCGCAGCCACATAGTGAAATTCAACACACAACCTCCAGTTCATCCGGCATTGGAAGTGGCACCTCTAGCAGGAGACAAAAGTTAAGCTCCCCAGTGTGGGGCTTCTTTACAGTTATCGCAAATGAGGACAACATTGCTATATGCTCCATTTGTCATTCCTCTGTTAGTCGTGGTAAGCTTGGTACAAACTATGGTACCGGAGGCCAAATGACCGATTTGAAAAAACACCACGCAATCAAGTGGGAGGACCACCTACGTAGCATAAAAGCAGGAACCATTAATGTTGGTGGGGAAGCAGTAGAAGGTCCACTCATGGTCGAACAGGAAGAAGAGGGAGACATTCTATCTGGTAGTGGTCCACAAAGTACCCCTGTCCCCAGCACTGCAGGGGTAGATCCCACATCCTCCGCACAGCAACATCTCAGTGGCACCAGAGTAAGAGTAACCCGGAGACACCAAGGAGTACGGGTGCGAAGTCTGCGACGCAAAGTACTGCATCGAGCATAACTGAAAGAAATACCAAGCAGCGTACCATTATTAGCATGTTTAGGCAGGAGGGAAAGTACGAGCGCAACCACCCAATAGCACGTTTGTACAATGCTAAGCTTGCTAAAATGTTAGCACTGGACCTTCTCCCTTTTTCTTTTGTTGAAGGGGTGGGTTTCCTGGAATTTGTGACAACCATCTGCCCAAAATGGAATGTTCCCAGCCACTACTATTTTGCCAGAGTTGCTGTTCCAGCACTACACCACGACGTGCTGGAATTGCTTGGAAAAGCCTTGCAGCAGATTGCTGTTCATAGTATCCACCTGACAACAGACATGTGGACCAGTTGCCAAGCCACTGATTACATGTGCATCACTGCACACTGGATCTCTTTTTCAGGTGTTAAAGACAAGATATCTGCAGGCATTGACACTGCTGAGATTTGTAATGATACTCGCAGACATGCAACTGTAGCCATGTTTGCTATGGAGAAATCGCATACTGCTGCAAACATTTTGGCTGAGTTTAACAGCAAGGTCTTTGAATGGCTGCCACCAAGAGGCCTTAACATTAGTTTTGTTGCCACCGACAATGGCAGCAATGTAGTTAAGGCCATGCAAGATGGTCGCGATTTCAGGGTCCCGTGTTTGGCACACTGCATTAACATTGTTGTTCAAGACTTTCTGAAAAATGAAAGCAAAGTCAGCAACTTACTGACCATTTGCAGAAGAATCTGCACACATTTCAACCATTCTTTTAAAGTCCGGAAGCAGCTACGGGTCATTCAACGTGAGTATAAAATGCCAGCCAAAGCACTCATCCAGGAGGTCCCAACATGTTGGAACTCTACTTATTACATGCTTGATCGGCTGTTTGAGCAGTACATACCACTTAATGCTTATGTCATGACAAGAAGATCAGGGGATCCTACTGTTATTAAAGCCATGACCGTTGAGATGTGGCAATGGGACCTCATTAAATGCCTGACAGAGATGCTACTTCCTTTTGAGGTCTTCACACGTGCAGTCAGCAGGGAAGACTGTACTATGGGCCAAGCTATCCCATTGTTGTACATGCTAGAGCAAGAGCGGAAGTAGGTGTCTGAAACATACGAAGGTGTTGAAGGAAAACTTGAAGCATGTTATTTGGAGAAGGCCTTAGCCGGCCGCTTATCTGAGAATAGAAGGATTCAAAATAACATTGTGTCACATCAACATTACATTCCTGCCACAATTTTGGATCCACGGTACAAATTATTTGTGAACAGTAATGCAGTAATTCCTTTTTCAGAAGGGGATGTTGCCAAGTACAAAACTGTAATAGCCGAGGAAGCCACTAATTTAGAAAACGAACGGCTCTCAATTAGAGGCCTGCCAGTGCCAGCCCAGGACAGTGCAAGTATTACTGAGCATCCTACAGAGTCAAGTTCTTCTTCACAGCATGAGAGCAGTGCGTTTGCTTCCCAGCAATCACCAACACTACCAATAACAACAACAGCACCAACAGGAACTGATTCATCAGACACAACCAAAAAAATAGCTGCTTGGTTTCTACAGAAAGGGATGGGTAAGTCCCTTGCTGTCGCAAAGCCAAAAGAGGACAAGCAAACCGGAGCACCACTGAACATTGAGCAGTTGGTCCAGGCCTATCTGGATGACACAACAGAGGTGTTCATGGAGCAAAGCCCATTGGTGTATTGGTATAGGACAAGAAGCCAATGGCCAGTGCTCAGCAGGCTGGCGATAAAGTATCTGGCTTGCCCTGTTGCAAGTGTCTCTTCTGAGCATGTTTTCAGTGCTGCTGGTGCCATTGTAACTGTGAAAAGGACCAGTCTCTCGCCCAAAAGCGTGGAGAGGTTAACCATGATGAAAATGAATCAGCACTTCATACCACCAGACTACAAAATACGTGAATCACAGCTGAAAGAGGAGAGCGAGTCGGAAGACATAACTAGTGGGTTACATGACCTACTTCTGTCAGAAGAACCACCAGGGTTTGAGGACGAGCTCCTCTTCCCTGACAACTAGGCTTCTAAATTGTTACATTCTCCCTTCCTTTATTTGTGTGTATCTGTCTTTCTGGTTCAAACTTCAAAACCAACACCATCCTTTCTCTTACTTTTAATTACCTATTGGAGTTGCACATCTGTGCATTTAACTGTGCACTCCACTCCTCAGAGTCCTGCTCCATCTTCCTAACTCACCCTAAATACATTTCCATCTTGCCATACATTGGATGGAGATGGAGAATAGTACAATAATGTAGCCTCTAACAGTCCCTCCATAACAAGTGAAACGTACGTGACTATAGCCATCTTCTGTTTTGTTTCCAATCTGAAACGCATCACTGTCTTATGGCTACCTCCTCTGTTTGCAGGCATACACAACTCTTCAATGTCAGAACTTGAGCAGGGCTCCAAAATTAAAGTAAACTCGTCATCACTTTCAGAAGGCTCTGCTGCATCTGTGATCTGACAGCCACAAAGAAGAGAAAGACAGGTATATGAAATGAATAATGCAATACATTGCATTGGATGCTTGTTGACTCAGAGCAAATGTGTATGAAGTAGAATTATACTAGTAGTCTAATATAATAACAAAGTACTTGTGTCTCAAGTGATGGTCAATGTTTCCATGTTGTTTAATATTATGTATCCAATTGTACTCCTACTACTGCAGGTGTAGTCTGGACTTAATTGTAGTCACTCACTACAGACTGAGTTGCTGTTGGTGGTCTGTTGGACAACACGTACAAGTGCCACACCGGATGATGATGACCACCATACCATCTTTGCATGCTGTCAGTCAGTTTGATGTGATACGACGTTTGACTACGTTCAGGAAGTGGAATACAAGGTAAACACAACCAATCAACAAGAACCACAGCAGACCTATGCTACATGTGTATGCAGTGGTGGAATAGAATAGTGGTATGATTGAGTGACAATTTCGCATTGATTTAATCACTTGATTTGGAAAATGCTAGGTTGCTTTATATGCCTTTTGTCTGGAACTGTGAAAAATGTAGGTAAATGGAGTTTGGGCCACAGACTCACGGCCCGGTGTTGTGGTGTGGTCTGTAACTGTTCTGTGCTGGCTCCTATCTTGTTGTTCTTTTCGATGACTGCTGTGCAACTAGAAGAGTAGAGTTACACAATGTATCCAAGCCGCCTCAGTCTGAAAATCTTCTCGCTCACGAGTCTAGTCTTTTTTGCACTACATGTTAATTGATTTTTATGTTTTCATTCAGTTAACTTATTTTGTAATACCCAATTTCTTTTTTCATCAACACTTACAGGCCGGCCATTCACCCAGCCCTATTATACTTGGAGCAACAACTCACACTTACCTTACCAATCCTCCTCATCATCCAGCCAGAGGCGCCCAAGAATGATATTCAGTCACACTGTCCATGGAAGGGAGGCTAAAGATGAATGACGAGATACAACTACACATTTGGACCTGGATAATACATTAACTTTAGTATCATTTTCGTAATTATTTTTGATTCCTTTTTCCTCTTCTTTTATTTTACGCTTGTGTTTGGTAATTGATTGTTCACTTAAACTATTTCTTAATTTTCTTTGCTAGCTTTCAGCCCGCTACAGCAGGTATTACGGTTTCTCAGAGGGCATACAGCCTAGGCAAAAGTCATATTCATATCATATATAAGAAATACTTCCTTTGAATTGTGTAGTAGTAGTTAAGTACCACTCATTATATATTATTAACCATCAAGTTATAACTTATCTTCATCATGCATGCATTTCGTTTTTCTTACTTAACTTTAGATTTATTGGGTAGTAGTGGATCATCAATCATCGTCTTCATTGTTTTGCTTTTGTTGTCTCCATGCGTACTGTTTTTCTTTGTCAAACCTTTACCCAAACCCCCGTTCCCATCCATTCATCAAACCTTAACCCTCTTCCCCCTGGCTGTGTGGTTTTATATTGAGGTGTGATGTTACTGCATTAAATCTACACCAACAATTGATCACACGCTTGCTGTGGCATATGTGGTGAAAGCAACACTAATGAAATCAAATGTCAACGAGGCAGGGCGAGGCTCTTCTTCTGCTTGCCCACCCAAGCTCACTGTATGTACTAGTGTACAAGGCAATTAATATCCCAAAGTGACCCAACAAATAAATCTAAATAATTGGTGGCATTGTTTGAAAGTAATTTTACAGCATTTAAGTTTACGAATTGGATTGTGTTTTACTGACTCCTTCAACACAACTACAGTTATCTTCTTGTACTTGGCAGTCCCCGACACCATTGATTTCTTTGAGTTTAGCAGTTGCAATATTGTTTTTATTTATTTGTGAGTCTTATGTACTGTATTTTTCTACTTCTCCCACATTCTCTCTCAGTCAAATGACTGTTTCTTTGTTTTTGTTTGCCAATGCTAGTGCCAGTGTCTAGTCTACTACTACCATCACACAACCACGGCATATTCTCCGTTGTCTTGGGAAACCATGCAGCCCTTGCGGTGCCAAACTTAATCATCATCAATCACAGGTAAGAAGAGAAGTTTGCTGGGAGGTATAATGGAGGAGAGACTGGTAGTACTAATAGGACAAATATAACTCTGTGGGTTTACCACATCTATCTGTTTCCATGTTACACATGTGGTCAATTAATAAATTATTTCAATAAAACACTGGCCGCTGCCCTGCATCTAGACTAGTAAACCTTGTGACGTACAACAGTAACCCCACCACAAAACAACATCATATGTGTACATTGAAAATAAATAACATTTATTCATGTACATAAAAAAATATCCTCCTAGTCCTATCCCACCCCTAGCCCCACCCTAACCCCAATCAATGTCCAAGTCCAAAGAATGTCCCACAAAAATAACCCCAACACACAATTCCCACCCACCAACAAAAGTATTAAAAAAGGGGCAAATGAACAGGGTCCATTACAATCGGCGGTCTTTGAGGTGTTTGTCCACTATTATTTTGATGCGCTCCTCTAATTGGTCCTCCAGCTTGGCCACCCGGAGGAGAAGTTGTTCCCGAAATGCACGGCACCTACATTTGCATCCATGATGTGGGGGGGCGGCAGATGTTGTGAAATGCCGGCGGTGAGCGGCTGCCTGACCACGGCGCCGTACTCCTGCAGGTGGGGTCTGGCTGGGGCCTGGGGCATTGGAAGAGGCAGCAGCTGCTGCCGCCGCCTCTTCCTACTCCTCCTCGGCCTCAGCCACCAGCCGGCGGTACTCCTCCACAATGGCCTACAGTTTCCTTTGCGGGGCCCTGGCTGCCAACTCCTTCCATGATGGTTTTTGGGAAGGAGTGTGAGTATCTATAAAGAAAGAAACAGAATTGAAACTGAAACTCTTCAAAATTAATTCAACACATAGTAGCATAGTAGCACTACCAAGCGCAGTACATACAATTGGTGGCAACTTTTAATATCTATCTAATCTATCCTCCTGCCTGTAACATTTGTTGAAGTTTTTTACGGCATTATACTTGCCCTAGTACTATGGGTGGACTTGAGTACACAGAAGAACACCAGTCTTTTTTGTGTCTCCTTTTATATTTTCAAAGTAAGACTCTGCGTCCAGTAACAGTCTCCACCTATGATGAATACAATACATTTAGGGGGCATCCATCCATTAAAAGTAAATGTCTATCATTCTTTATTATCGCCTTAGCTGGTTTCACTTTCACCAACAACCACCCATGCGTCCACTCCTTCCTTGCCTTGGGTTTGATTGACACAAACTCCGCTCATGATTCTTGCTATCCACTATATCCATGCACCCATATTGTTTTGCCCAACCAGGCATGCATCTTCTTTCACCTTCCAGTTCTACCCATCCTTCAACAACCCATGCATCAGATTCATATTAGCCACGTGCATGAACCTTCCAAAGTATCCTTCTATGGTAGTCTTATTACATCTCTTTCGTCCTTCCTCCTTCCACCCTAGTTCACTTCTTTCCCTTTTTGTTCAACACATCCCTCAAGGTCATCTGATCTGACTTTTAGTCTTCTCCATAACTTTCACAGCTGAGTTGGAGTCTGACAGTAGAGGTCTTATTTACTCAACTCACGCTGGTAATGCTGCAAAGGGTGTCTTCAACCATTGTATATTGTCCAGTACAACTTCAATCTGGATAGCACAGTGAGGGAAATGTTCCCCTTCCACCTAGTAATGCAAATAAGTAATGAATATAACTTACCACCGCCCACCGCTGACGTTTCCTCCCCCACTGGTGCTCCTGCAGGTGCCGCAGCCACTGTCCCCTCCTGGATGGCATTAGCATCGCCGCTGGCCCCGTCGGCACTGGTGGTTGGTAGTGATTGTGCACCTATAAAACCAAGTACACCTTTTTAGATGCCTGCACACCTCCCCCTATTTTACTAGTTGTGCTTTTTTCACCAGGAAGGAAGATTGAAAAAACAGTTATGTACAACATAAATCGTTGTAACTAGTCCAAATTGCGTACTACTGTACAGCAGTCATTAGACAGAGTTTAGTTTTAATTTATTAGATGGTCCCTAGGGTCATCTAATCTCTACTCCTACTCTAGTCTTTGGAAAGTTAGCCTGAGCCATGTAACCATTTTGGATCCGGGTCTACTGTTTTGCCCATGTTACCTCGCAGCTTGTTGCACAGTAAGAAAGACACCTTTGAGGCCACATGAGTGTTGCATACAACTAAAGAGGTTGACAAACAAGTATTGTTAGTCCCTTTTGCTTTTCCATAATGTTACACTTTTTGGCATGACTGCTAAACTGGCATAGTTGTAATGACTGTCTAACGTGCAACATTTTTCTCATAGGCAGATGAGAAGATTGCCTTCTACGAACCAGGGATTTGCAGAGCTTTCGAAAGATGCATGTGTAACCAGTATACGTTCAACGGTGAGGGGTCTCCCAGAATTCCTACAGTTCTCTATCGTGCACTAGTTGTACAAAATGTATAGTATTTAATCTTCTTTATTTTGCATGGTGGAGCTGGATGTTTTTCATGGAACAACTTACAAGTTACAACAATACAAAGCTTGTTATTAAAAAAATAAAGTTTTTGAACTTGCACATAGACTCTGTGGTATATTTTGAGTGTCTGGGGTGTTGTGGACTTAAACGAGTGAGTGAGCGAAAGGGTGTTCTTCTGTTCTGGGTTGTGTAATAAAATCATTGGGTATATCTAACTATCTTCGTGTGGGGGGTCGGGAGAGGGACAAATGACTATGACTGAGACACTTAGGTAGGTAGACGATCATTGAATTGTGGGTTCTTCTGAATGAGTTCTGTGACTAGGGTGTAAGTAAGGACCAACCTCCCTATCACCAACATCCTATTTTCTTGTGCATAGTTCTGTATGTGGCTGTGCAGAGAATAACCCCAACAGTAGTAGTAGTATACTAACCTAACAAAAATTAGTAGGCAAACATCTGGTTGCGTGTTTTGTTGGTGGGAATTGACAAAGACTAGAGATTACAGCGGACAACGCAAAAGACAGGAGTGGACCCAGTGGCTACAGCTATTCTATCACAGCTTTATTCAAAAGAATACCTTAACTAAAGATTGGGGAACAGGGCAAGCTTAGCTACAGACAGTCTAATAGTAGTAGCACAGAGAGTCATCGGGCAGAGGCAGTTTGAAGGAATGAAAGTCAGGGATGGCATTGGATACCCAAAATTTGGATAACAAATTGAAGACCCAGAGGTTTAGCTAACATTGAATTAGGAAGGAAGCTTAATAGGTTGGAAAAAATAAGGTGCGTTAAAAAGTTAGGAAAATGTAATTGTTAATAATATAAGCACTGTAGGACTTACTGGGGCCAGCAGCAGGATCCTCGGTAGAGGAGCGCTCCTCTGGTGGTTGTCCCGCCGACTCGGATCCCGTCTTCTTGCCCCTGGGTGGTGCTGATCATGTAAGAAATAATAAAGAAAGAGAAACATTGAGTGCTGTGAAACAAATACATCATTCAAAAATACTCTCGAACATTTTAGGAAACAACAATTGCAATAAAATTGACTTCGAAGTCTAAATGACTACTGGCTTGCAGGATTCACAGACTGTCTACTTATAGAACACTAATCAAATGTTCCATAAACATTCTGATTGCAGAATATACTAACAAAGCCAGTACCACCTGACCTACACCACCTATTCCAGAATCCAGACGGGCCAATTGTTCAGTAAGTCGGCATATCCATTTTATTTTTGCCCGCAAACATGCATAGATGAGATGGAGGACACATGCGTTGGTTGCTTGCATCATATGAACTGCTACTGACTGACGTGACAATGCTATTGCTGCTAAGCCTACCACTCAGTAAACAAACTTCAAACCGGTTTTATGGAGGGATGGGATAAATAAGAACTAACTAAGCATTCAGTGACAGAGGAGGCGTCATGCAGACCGTTAAAAAAATATGAACTAATACAATCCATCGACCACTATTTCACTAAAGGACAATGTAAGGACTAGACTCTAGAGATAGCATTAACTAACTTCAGTTCTCTAAAGTAAACTCTAACATCAATATTCACCAGCCCAAGCTAGCGCAAAGTTACAAACCAGTAAGAGAAGTGGCGAGCAGCACCTGTGTCATACAATAACAGAAGATTTTGAGATGGAATTGATCTGCAATGTAACTAAGCGCACCAGTAATCGTGTTACTTATTCGTCCAAGAATTATACAGAATATTTATACTGCTATATATATATATATTAATATTACTAGCTACTCACCAAGCCCCACGACCTCGACACCTAGCATGTCCAACAGGTCCTGCTCCCTGTCCAGAATGTCTGCCCACCGGTGGGCCAGCTGCTGGTGGGTGCGCCGGATATCCGAGCAGCGGAAGACTGCCCGGCGCACCTTCTCCCACCGGCGGTGACGCTCCTCAGGAAGGTAACCGGAGCCTGGCCTGCCGCCTGCTGCCAAGGTCAAGGGGAGGTGGCGCTGGATGAAAAAAACCAGGGCGGTCACCTCGCCTCCCCGAAAAGTTTCCGGGCCTGCACCCCAGCAGGTCGATTCTGCCGCAAGGCAGCCGGCTCTTGGGCGCAGGCGTCTTGCCCTTCGAGCAGGTTCTGCTGCTCCCCTTTGCCATGGTTCTGGGGTGGAGGTGGAGGTGGAAAAGAAAAGTTAGAACAAAAGGAAAAAAAGTTAGGGGGAAGAAGTAGGAGCTTAAAAAAAGAAGTAAAATAAAACAGTAGAAAAGTTAAAAAAAAGGTGGAAAAGTAGAAATAAAATGCAAAATATAAACTTAGGGACAGAGAGAGATAGATGATAAGTAAAAAAAGTAAGAAAAACTGTGAAAATAAGTAAAGATTGCAAAAATAAAAGGTGGATAGAAAACTAGGCCCAGAACCATACATAGAGTGTGAAAAACACACGCGACCACGTGGGTAAGTTCGTGCGCGATTTCACGCGAACACGCACTTTGTCAGCGTGAACAAGTAGTTGTGTTCCCGAACATGACGTGCACAACGCGAACACGTTATGTGCGACCCGGATGAGGAAATAGGGGACGCGAGCGGGCGGGACAATTGAAAAAACAAGATGGCTGCGCCCATAGCCCACCGCATGGGTAAGGTCGCACGCTACAATCCCCCGAGCATGCAGACAGCGCCCGGAACACGCACAACGCACTCCCGAGCAAGAAAAACGGCTCGCGAACGGGTCCAGCAAGCTACAACGCACGCTCGCGAAGCTAGGCGAAGCTCGCGTAGTCGAGAAAGTCTTCACGTAGCTTCACGTAGCGCGACTACGCATACTACGCCCAGGGTTAAAAACAAAGCTGGTAGCTCATAGTCCAAATAAAAGAAAAATTACCCCCAAAATAATGAAAAAATTCAACTGTACTAAAAAGTAATCCTCAATCCGTAAATACACAATCCATAAACTATAAAAAAAAAGAAAAAGTGTTTTAAAAAAAGAAACGCTTCAGGAAAACATGAAAGATTAAGAACGTGTAAAATAATTATTAGTTACTTAAACTAATATACACTTCCTTAATAAAAAAAAGCTATCTTGTAGTAACCGCAACTCCGATCGAACAAAACCTGTAAAAACACACAAACATTTCCACCCTCACAAATATACACACAATATACAATATAACAGTATCACAAACATTATTCACACAATAATAACACATATCCTACCAGACATTAACACTTCTAAACTAGGCCTAAAAAAATAATGATACACAAATCGTCAAAACCGAACGCATAAAAAAACACCACAAATCCAAAAACCTAACTCCACACACACTAAATACAACTTAACTACTTTCAAATAAAAATAAAAATGTAGTTTAAATAAATAAAAGTAATCTTACCCTCCTCGACGCGAAGCAGCTCCTGACGCTGATCATCTCCCCATCGAAATAACCCAAAACAACCACGAACGATTACAAAACACAAGCCCCAAAAAATATGGCAGCTTCAAATATATAAAATGAATATAATTGAATTTAAGAAATGTCATTACATTATATATAATTACTAACATATTTAATTTAAATACTTCAATGTATATCTTATGTCTTTAAATGTAATTTTCATTTTTATATCATTGTAAAATACTAAACACATAGGGGTCTGTTAGGTGCACCCTAGCGGTGCTGGGACCGGCTGCCAGTGGTGCGGCGGTTCTGCACCGGCAGTTAGGATGCCACCGCCAGTAATATGGCGGGGAGAATTGGGTGGTGGGCGTAGTCGGATCAAGGGCGGATCGCCACTGCCATGCAGGCGGTGGCGAACCGCCCATGATTCTAATGGGCCCCCTAGTGTCCCACGTATTCTGAGGGACCGCCACTGGCTTACCCAGAAATCATTATGGTCATGTGGGGTGTGCAGATGGGCCTCTGACAACAAGAAGGAGTTTTTTTGGACATGACAACAGGAAATACACAATTCGACATAACATCAATTGTAACACCAGATTTTTAATATACATCATTGAATGTAAATGCAAAGGAATGTATGTGGGGAGTACGTGGAGAAGTGTGGCTCAGGGGTTAGAGGCGGCAGACCCGGAAGCTGAGATCGGTCCTGGACCAGGGTTCAATTCCCCGCCTCGGCGGGTCTTGGGCTAAAAATTCCACGGACTCGACAATTCTCGCCCCGGTGCCTCCTCGACTCACGGGTTCACACTCTGCGACTCTGGGCAACAGCTTGCTTAATCTCCACAACGGCCCCTCGCGGCGGGATGCCTGACTTTCACCTTGTGGATACCCTGCTATCTCACAGGGGAATATCAGGAAGGGTTCCCTAAGCAAGCGCCGGGAAACCCACTGCGGGTAGCTGTGCGCTATATAAGCTCAACTACATACATACATACAATTAGAGCCTTGAAGGAGAGAATTGGGGAACATGTTAGGGCTTTAAAACAACAGTACGAGAGATACCCCATGGCAATACACATGTGGGAATGTGCAGCACAAGGACAGCATAAACAATTTTTTCCTTCTAAGGTATAGAGGTAATACCCCAAAACTCTAGAAGGGGCAATAGGGATTGAAGACTGAGACGGGAGGAGGCTACATGGATCATGCGTCCAAGAACTGTAGGTTAGGGTTTGAATACTGACCATGAGATGCAATATTTCTTGGGTGACTAAATGGCACAAAGCATAAGAATGGCATTACTGTTTGAATAACGGAATTATGTTTTCAATGTATTACACATATGTATGAAAAGATGTTATATTGTCCAGGAAAATTATCCATGATCTCTAATTCACCTTTTAACTTGTATCATTATCCATGATTTAATGTGAAAATAGTTAGTATGGGTCACAACACAATATTATGCAAGGTGATTGTTAACATGTGTCTACTATTTTTAAATTGATGATGTACTTCAGCACCCGAGGTGTATTTCAGGGTAGGTTTGGACCATCTGGGTCCGGGCCAGTGGTTTACTGGAGATCAATAACTCATACGTCTAACATGGACATGTGTACACTATGGACTTTTCACTCAATGATTCTACCATCCCATATTTTATATTATTTACTGCCACTATGTTAGAATTGAGGATGTATGATATTACAACACGGTTTCTATACCGCGGTACCATTACAACGCGTCAATCACAACGCAAGTTAGATTGCATTCTCTACTGCACCATCGACTCTTCATTTCTTGGTAGGCTAGAGGAGGTCAAGAGTGACCCAGGTGACCATAGTTGGGTTACTTCCTTCAGTTGGCACCCAAACAAGGACTCCACCAGGTAACCCAACCCGCCCGTAGTCGTGATGTGGGGTTGGGTCCGGTTGGATGGGCGGACCGGGGATCCCCATATGATAGAGCCTGCTTCTCGAAGCTGCCCCGCCTGTCCGATCAGGCGGCTCCTCATCTACTGGTCATCTCGGCTGGGGTCCTGAAAAAACGAAACCCTTGGATCTGACAGTTTGGTCCGAAGAGTCGGCAGTGGAGAATACTCTTCTTTGACCTGTGTGCACCAGGTGAGTTCATCTTGATTCTTGGTATATACCGCGCCGTCTTGATTACCTTGGTGGGTCTGCGGACCCTTGTGATACGGAGCATTTTTTTACGATCTGCCAGGTCACTTATTTAATTTGGCCTATTCTTGAAAAGGCCTAGGGCTAGAGCCTATCTTGTCTTGGCGCAGTCTGACGACTGTTTTTGAGAGTTCTTTGTGTGTATCTTTATTGTGTGTGTGTGTGTGTGTGTGTGTGCATGTTGATTGAGTGAATAAGTGAATGTGTCTGATTCTTGTTTGAGTAAAGTGTGGTGCTTGGGGTGCCGCTATTGTTCTGCTGTGCATCGACTGGAGTATAAGCAGCCTGCGCCTCCAGAAGGCACTCCAAGTTTTGAGATGTATGTGAAGCATGGTACTGGTCTGTGAGGAACCGTCAGATATACTCCACGATCCCGAAAACCCCGACTTACCTTTTACTCCTCGGCCATGGGATCAGTACTTCTGTGGGCTCTGTGATTGATAAACTGGCCGAAGCACTCGGGCAATCACGCCGCCATACCTCCTTACCTTCAGTAGTATTACAAAAATATGTCCCTGGAGAAGATCCCGATTTTTTTTCTCAAACTTTGAGAGGATGGCGAGGGCCGCCATGTGGCCAGAAGAAAAATGGGGACAATTTCTAGGCCCACTCCTGACAGGCGATTTACAAGCAACCTACCAGGCGGCCAATCCTCTTGGAACCACCCCCTATCCTGATGTAAAACGTTGTCGTATTGCAAAAATAATCTATGGAGCTATACCTACCAATAGCCCCCACTTATCGTCTTACCAAATAATCAATCAGTTGGCAGTGAAGAAAAGTCAATAGTTTATTAGACAACCCATACTCTATAAAGGAGCCCCTCAGACGTCACCCAGCCAGTGCGTGGAGAAGGCTGACGATTCACACTCAATACATGGCATATATACTTTCATTGCGTTACATGAGATCACCGTACATGGAAAAATACTAGTAGGCACAGTAGCTTAAAGGAAAGACCATATATGGCACACAAAGCTCATTTAGAAGTCTGTTTCTGCTATTATTGGTGAGTGTCAGGAGGGGTGACTCCCTTTTGTCTCGGTGCCTGGGAGCACGGGTACAGCGTCTCCAGGAATGCGCTTATCACCTCTGAAACCAGATGTGACCTTGGGTCTCAGAGCAAGAAAGAAAAGTATGAATTCAGCTGTCTGTATAACTCAACTTAACAGGGCTTACTCGGCTGCTGGAGGGTGGCACGTGATCACCGTCCAAGTCTAATACATGTACAACAAAATGGAGTCTGTTTGGTTCTTAGTCTGCGTACAAAGATACATAATGCAAGAGCAGCAAAGGAGTTCCTGTATCGACATAACTAATTGATCTAAACTATGATAGTATGAATATAGATACATATAAATATAGGTACATATGAATATAGATACATCATGCTAATACAAAAGATTACGAGAAATGTAGAGAAACGATTTTATCCCTCAGAACCACCCTTTTAGCATGATGTAGCTAATCTAGAGAATCAGTCCTCAAAAATACCCTCGTCAATCTGCATCAGTTTTCGTATTTCTTGTTTGACCATTTGGGCTTTGACTTTAGTTGGGGATGGTTCTATCACAGAGGATGTTAATTTAGATGCACAGTAAGAACAACAGGCAGGTCCACAGTGTACGCAGAAACAACATGTAAAGATGACACCTGCTATGCCAGCTAATACCATCAGAATCTTCCAACCCCAGGTAGATAATAAATTCCAAAACCATCCAGAAAGGGACCAGGTGCCACTGTCTGCATGTATTTCAGACGCTAAACAATGCAAGTTTTGAATAGCCAAATGGACAGAAGGGGCGGAGTCAGGGATATACACACAACAGGAGCTGACGATCACGCGGCAGGCTCCTCCTCGATCTGCTAAGATAACATCTAGCACCATACGGTTTTGAAGAGAGACAAGTCTCGTAGCCTGAAGCTCTACTGTCAAATTTGTTAGTATACCTGCTGTGGTGTTTATAACTCTCTCAACTACCCTAGATAGGCGCCTTACTTCTTTACTAGTGATGATGGGCCCCCAAATAGGAAATACTCCCTTGACAATGTCGATAAAGTGCTGTTCAGGGGTATCAGTTTGATCTATCTCAGATGTATCTAATTCTCGTTTATCTCGTATCACAGGCAAACTTTGTCCATCTAGTAACAATTCCGCGGAGGGTTATCAATGTTCAGAAGGGATGGCGCACAACATGTAGTGGTAGAGTAAATGTAGAGAAGGTACGGTAGTTTGGTGCAGCTTGTTCAGAGAAAACCCTATAACTCTGAGACCCAAGGGTTAGACGAGCTACCCTTATGTAAAGTAAATGTCAAGTCAAGCGCACACAACAAATCCAATGATATGAGTAATCAAGTTAAATGTTCAAAATGGATAAGATCACACAATAGTGTCCAATTTTCATTCTTGTTTTTTATTAGATGTATAAATGTTACTCCTATTCAGAGGAGATCCAACAAAAACCGAAACCAGCCGACACGTGTTTCGTCAATAAGGGTGTTAGCCCAATGACTCTTCAGGGCTGGAAGTGATACAAAGGAAAGTGAGGAAATATTTATAGGAAGCATATTTTTAAAGCAAGAAGTCTTGAGAATAGAGAAAAACCTGTGATTGTGGAAACCAAGAAAAAAAGGGATGTGTGACAGAACATATTAAAGTGACTGGCACATCTAAAAGACACACCTAAAGTGAAAACATTTTTGAAGTGACCTAACCAATTGGTGTGTGTTTTAAAATTCGAAATAAAGGTCCAAAAGGACCAAAAAAGAAACTCAGAACGCTGAAGAAAGCATAATGGCTAGCAGAAGTAATGGTTACATTTAATCATTTAGGAGTCAATTGCATGTTAAAGAACGACTAAGCACGGAAAAACGAAAGCTATGCAGAAACAACTTAAAAAGTGCAGTGTGGTGAGGCCAGTGCTCTGTGATATGGCTGTCTAGAGTCAACAGTTCATTGTCTACTGAACCGGTAAGTTATGTTGAGCCACTTGAAAAACAATAATCACCTAGACTCCGAAATATGTTTCAAAAGTCACCTCTCTGGTCATGCTCATTAGTAGAACCAAACATGTAATCAAAGCAAAACATTTAAAGCAACAACAAGCTTCGCATGTGTACTAGCGTCATGGCAGTACGCTTATGTCAGCTGCAGGAATATTTTCATGCACCTGTTATTATTACTTCCAAAATTGATAGAATGTTAACCACATAGATATGTCTCCATTATCTGATGCCCACACATAACCTTAATCTAAAAAAAGTTTCCCAAAGCATCTTAGATATGAGTCCGAATTCGCAAAGTATAAGCAAAATATTTGTACAGCACGGCTTAGTTTAAACAATGAAAAGAAGCATGCAGTCTTTGGTAAAAAGCGACAAAAAGCGTGCATCAGTGGTTTTTTCAATGAGAATTCGTTGTTCTTTTTTATAGAAGCAAGAGGAAAAAGGACAAGGATATAAGAAAAGAAATACCTGCACTATTGTATACAGTTACGTTGTCTGTGGGAGAAAGAAAAAATAAAAAATATAATGAGGGACGGGTTTAGTATAGGCAGAGCAGCAAGTATGTGCATGCTGTGCCAGAACCGTTAGATAAATAATGTGCTGTTTAATAACTCACCGGTGGAGCGGTGATAATTCCAGACCGCTCCTATTCCGTAGTTAGTTCTTGAAGTGCAAAATTGTGCACTAGGATGAGATAAGTAGACCAAAGGTGTTGGTTGACAAGAGGCGGGTAATGCCCGTTGTTCGTATTGCGGCTAAAAGGACGAGAAATGAATTTTAAGAGAACCGGCAAATATTCCAAGGCACAAAAGCACAAGGATACGGGCATATGGGTATACGTTGCCGGGTAGCAGAGCGCTTCTACAACTTACCGTTTATGCCGTTCTGTGAATCAAAGGTATTAACCGGATACGGGAAACACCCTGGCTTGGCGCTAAGACGTCCTATATGGACCAGCCTACCACGTGTGCGAAGCGGCTAGAAGGCTAAACGCCGCTATCAAAATGAAAAAAAGACTCCGTTTACCAAGGGTAATGGAGTCGGGCGAGGCAGGGGATCAAAATTACAGAAAAATACTAAAATAAAGAAATAGTAAGGAATGTTAGAAAAGAGTGAAAAGAGGAGTAATACACAACGAAAAAATTAAACAAAGCACAAATGAATTGGGTAGTTTTGTGAAGAAAGCAGTCATGTGAATAGGAAAAAGAAAAACAATGCGATTATAAACATTAGTTAATGTGGAGATATGCAGAGAAAATACCGAAACGGGTAAAAAATGATGTTGTGAAAACATTGTATCATAGTTCATGGCCCCAGGAAAAAGTGAAGCTCATTATCCGTGTTCTGTCCGTACTTCACGGAACGCAGACGCATAATCCAGATTGCTTCCTGACGTCTAAGTCTCAATTCTCGGTTGCCCCCTCTCACATTTGCTTCAACTATATCAATTCCAAAAAACTTGAAATCCTTAGTTGTGCCCTGAGAGGCACAAGTGGCCATATGTATTGCCATCGGATAGCGTGCATCTTGTTGTAGAATGGCTCGTGCGTGTTCTCTGATGCGTTCTCGTAGTGGTCGGATGGTGCTGCCCACATATATACTCTGGCACATGCATTGGATGATGTAGACCACATATCTGGAATCACAGTTTATGTTGGTGTTGATGGAGTATCGTTCTGTGTGGAAGCCATTGAAAGTCTTAGTAGCATGTTTGGCCCATTTGCACATTCCACAATAACCACATTTGTAGAATCCCTTCGATTTCTTTGTAAGCCATGTGACTGTCTTTGTGCCATGTGGCACTGTAGGGCATAGTCTATTTCGCAGGTTTCTGCCGCGTCGATATGTAATCTGCGGTCTAGTGGTGATTGAGTCCTTTAGTGTTCTATCAGCTAATAGGATACCCCAGTGTTTGATGACACTCCTTTTCACTGTTGAGCTGATGTCATTATAGTCCATGATCAATCTCACGGGTTGGACTGCCTCATCCTTTGTCATTTTTTTGGTAAGCGTTGCTTCCCTGTCGATTCGTTGGATTCTCTTCTTTGCTTTGTGTATAATCCCTGCATTATATCCTCTATTAGAGAATCTTTTCGTCATATCCCGCATGCATAGGTCAAATTCACTGTTGTCACTACAGTTCCTTCTCGCCCGTATGAATTCCCCATAAGGGATGGAGTTGATCTGATTGGGAGGATGTGAGCTGCTGGCATGTAGAATTGCATTGCAAGAGGTCTCTTTTCGGAAAAGGCGGCTTTGTAGGGTATTGTTTCTGATGTATATTTCCACATCTAGGAAGGTGACGTTTGTGGTGCTGATGTGGCTTGTGAATTTCATCTCCAACAGTGAATTTGACCTATGCATGCGGGATATGACGAACAGTGAAAAGGAGTGTCATCAAACACTGGGGTATCCTATTAGCTGATAGAACACTAAAGGACTCAATCACCACTAGACCGCAGATTACATATCGACGCGGCAGAAACCTGCGAAATAGACTATGCCCTACAGTGCCACATGGCACAAAGACAGTCACATGGCTTACAAAGAAATCGAAGGGATTCTACAAATGTGGTTATTGTGGAATGTGCAAATGGGCCAAACATGCTACTAAGACTTTCAATGGCTTCCACACAGAACGATACTCCATCAACACCAACATAAACTGTGATTCCAGATATGTGGTCTACATCATCCAATGCATGTGCCAGAGTATATATGTGGGCAGCACCATCCGACCACTACGAGAACGCATCAGAGAACACGCACGAGCCATTCTACAACAAGATGCACGCTATCCGATGGCAATACATATGGCCACTTGTGCCTCTCAGGGCACAACTAAGGATTTCAAGTTTTTTGGAATTGATATAGTTGAAGCAAATGTGAGAGGGGGCAACCGAGAATTGAGACTTAGACGTCAGGAAGCAATCTGGATTATGCGTCTGCGTTCCGTGAAGTACGGACAGAACACGGATAATGAGCTTCACTTTTTCCTGGGGCCATGAACTATGATACAATGTTTTCACAACATCATTTTTTACCCGTTTCGGTATTTTCTCTACATATCTCCACATTAATTAATGTTTATAATCGCATTGTTTTTCTTTTTCCTATTCACATGACTGCTTTCTTCACAAAACTACCCAATTCATTTGTGCTTTGTTTCATTTTTTCGTTGTGTATTACTCCTCTTTTCACTCTTTTCTAACATTCCTTACTATTTCTTTATTTTAGTATTTTTCTGTAATTTTGATCCCCTGCCTCGCCCCGACTCCATTACCCTTGGTAAACGAAGTCTTTTTTTCATTTTGATAGCGGCGTTTAGCGTTCTAGCCGCTTCGCACACGTGGTAGGCTGGTCCATATAGGACGTCTTAGCGCCAGGCCAGGGTGTTTCCCGTATCCGGTTAATACCTTTGATTCACAGAACGGCATAAACGGTAAGTTGTAGAAGCGCTCTGCTACCCGGCAACGTATACCCATATGCCCGTATCCTTGTGCTTTTGTGCCTTGGAATATTTGCCGGTTCTCTTAAAATTCATTTCTCGTCCTTTTAGCCGCAATACGAACAACGGGCATTACCCGCCTCTTGTCAACCAACACCTTTGGTCTACTTATCTCATCCTAGTGCACAATTTTGCACTTCAAGAACTAACTACGGAATAGGAGCGGTCTGGAATTATCACCGCTCCACCGGTGAGTTATTAAACAGCACATTATTTATCTAACGGTTCTGGCACAGCATGCACATACTTGCTGCTCTGCCTATACTAAACCCGTCCCTCATTATATTTTTTATTTTTTATTTCTCCCACAGACAACGTAACTGTATACAATAGTGCAGGTATTTCTTTTCTTATATCCGTGTCCTTTTTCCTCTTGCTTCTATAAAAAAGAACAATGAATTCTCATTGAAAAAAACACTGATGCATGCTTTTTGTCGCTTTTTACCAAAGACTGCATGCTTCTTTTCATTGTTTAAACTAAGCCGTGCTGTACAAATATTTTGCTTATACTTTGCGAATTCGGACTCATATCTAAGATGCTTTGGGAAACTTTTTTTAGATTAAGGTTATGTGTGGGCATCAGATAATGGAGACATATCTATGTGGTTAACATTCTATCAATTTTGGAAGTAATAATAACAGGTGCATGAAAATATTCCTGCAGCTGACATAAGCGTACTGCCATGACGCTAGTACACATGCGAAGCTTGTTGTTGCTTTAAATGTTTTGCTTTGATTACATGTTTGGTTCTACTAATGAGCATGACCAGAGAGGTGACTTTTGAAACATATTTCGGAGTCTAGGTGATTATTGTTTTTCAAGTGGCTCAACATAACTTACCGGTTCAGTAGACAATGAACTGTTGACTCTAGACAGCCATATCACAGAGCACTGGCCTCACCACACTGCACTTTTTAAGTTGTTTCTGCATAGCTTTCGGTTTTCCGTGCTTAGTCGTTCTTTAACATGCAATTGACTCCTAAATGATTAAATGTAACCATTACTTCTGCTAGCCATTATGCTTTCTTCAGCGTTCTGAGTTTCTTTTTTGGTCCTTTTGGACCTTTATTTCGAATTTTAAAACACACACCAATTGGTTAGGTCACTTCAAAAATGTTTTCACTTTAGGTGTGTCTTTTAGATGTGCCAGTCACTTTAATATGTTCTGTCACACATCCCTTTTTTTCTTGGTTTCCACAATCACAGGTTTTTCTCTATTCTCAAGACTTCTTGCTTTAAAAATATGCTTCCTATAAATATTTCCTCACTTTCCTTTGTATCACTTCCAGCCCTGAAGAGTCATTGGGCTAACACCCTTATTGACGAAACACGTGTCGGCTGGTTTCGGTTTTTGTTGGATCTCCTCTGAATAGGAGTAACATTTATACATCTAATAAAAAACAAGAATGAAAATTGGACACTATTGTGTGATCTTATCCATTTAGAACATTTAACTTGATTACTCATATCATTGGATTTGTTGTGTGCGCTTGACTTGACACAAACTTTGTCCATCTAACCGATGATCCGTATGATAATTGGAGGGTGCTATATAAACAGGTGGATACAGAAAAGACAAGTAACAGCGACCTGTCCATCCCCGGGGAAGCCATGTGTAGGCATTCTCGACACATACAAAATAAACATTTGGAGGGGTTAACAATGGAGGGCTACTAAAGGTTCGTAGTCGATAAGTATAATTACACGGGCTGTCTCCTACTGAAATGTGCCCAGTTTCCTGTACACAGAATGCAGAGGTACTATTTAATATAGGCACCGGGATAGCTTTGTCATCAGTAACGTTTCGATCCTGAAATTGCTGAAAATACTGGGTAAAATTAAATTCTGCAAAGTCAAGTATCTAGCTCTTCAACCATCTATCATTTTCATATTTGGTATATAAATTCATGCAGGCGTTCGGGTCCAGCGATCATTCCCCATTATTACCCTGTGGGTCAAAACCCTGATGTACCTCTATATAGGCCAGGATCATTTCATAATCACGTTCAGAATATCGAGATGAATCTACCGTATAATGTAGGTACATCATCGACAGCGGTACAAAAGGGGGTGGTAATGGACGGAGCATCTGAATCAATCAAATACTCGCACCCAGTCAAAAGATCTGGGTTTAATCCATCACTGTTCTTTAGCCCACTCTGCCACCCCAGTTCAGACATGGCTATATGCAAATCAGTCTGACCCTGTGCCTCATGGGAACAGTCCAGCCCGAACTGCCAAGCCATGTCTTCCCTGGACCGGAAACAAGCTTCCGAGGACCGGTTTCTGGCAATCCAGCCGTCTTCAGCCCGGCTTGCTTGAATCCAGTGGCAAAGTGAGCAAGGGACTCATGTCTGAGCATACCCTGCCACACTTATGGCGGCCAAAAGCGGTACAAAAGGGGGTGGTAATGGACGGAGCATCTGAATCAATCAAATACTCACACCCAGTCAAAAGATCTGGGTTTAATCCATCACCGTTCTTTAGCCCACTCTGCCACCCCAGTTCAGACATGGCTATATGCAAATCAGTCTGACCCTGTGCCTCATGGGAACAGTCCAGCCCGAACTGCCAAGCCATGTCTTCCCTGGACCGGAAACAAGCTTCCGAGGACCGGTTTCTGGCAATCCAGCCGTCTTCAGCCCGGCTTGCTTGAATCCAGTGGCAAAGTGAGCATACCCTGCCACACTTATGGCGGCCAAAAGCGGTACAAAAGGGGGTGGTAATGGACGGAGCATCTGAATCAATCAAATACTCACACCCGGTACATCATCGACAACAATTTAAACCAGGCCTCACAACTTCCCAAATAAGATAAGGGCCATGAAACTAAAAGATCATGCCTGTGCATAACTTAAGGTAGCAGACCACAAACCCAGCGATTGGTCGCATTAGTAGCACTATGCGTTTGATGCAACATTTCGACAAATACATTCTTAACATAAGTCTGGCGATGCCTTTCTTTATGAGGGGCCAAAGTAAGAAAGTAATGTTCAGTCGGTGGAGTGGGAGTTCCTAATACAGTATGCATAGGATGATGAAATTCTAAGTATAAGAATACACTAATTATTATGATAAAAAATGCTGCAATGGTGATCACAAAAACGACTTTTACACGGGTTGTCCAAGAAGAAAACATGGGTACATAAGTAGGCATATATTGAGTAGCGAGGGGACGTTCCTCCTCAGGAATAAAGCGACCAAAGGAATACATTCTAGCTAAAAGTCCGAACTACACTAAGGGATGCAGTCCAACCTGCCAGAGGGTACTACTTTCCTGTGTCCATCTAGAGCCGCACAGGCAGGCTCCTATCGTTCATCAAAAGAGGAAACAGATCCTTGCAATGTTGTTATATACAGTTGCAACCTGGGCCCCTCTTGGGCTTCTTAGCCTTTCTTTCTGAACAGAGCAAGGGCAATAGTCCAGCTCTCAAAGTGTTCAGTCCAGTGTCTCGCTCAGCACCCCAAAACTGATCTATATATGTATATATGTGGGCAGCACCATCCGACCACTACGAGAACGCATCAGAGAACACGCACGAGCCATTCTACAACAAGATGCACGCTATCCGATGGCAATACATATGGCCACTTGTGCCTCTCAGGGCACAACTAAGGATTTCAAGTTTTTTGGAATTGATATAGTTGAAGCAAATGTGAGAGGGGGCAACCGAGAATTGAGACTTAGACGTCAGGAAGCAATCTGGATTATGCGTCTGCGTTCCGTGAAGTACGGACAGAACACGGATAATGAGCTTCACTTTTTCCTGGGGCCATGAACTATGATACAATGTTTTCACAACATCATTTTTTACCCGTTTCGGTATTTTCTCTGCATATCTCCACATTAATTAATGTTTATAATCGCATTGTTTTTCTTTTTCCTATTCACATGACTGCTTTCTTCACAAAACTACCCAATTCATTTGTGCTTTGTTTCATTTTTTCGTTGTGTATTACTCCTCTTTTCACTCTTTTCTAACATTCCTTACTATTTCTTTATTTTAGTAGTTTTCTGTAATTTTGATCCCCTGCCTCGCCCCGACTCCATTACCCTTGGTAAACGGAGTCTTTTTTTCATTTTGATAGCGGCGTTTAGCGTTCTAGCCGCTTCGCACACGTGGTAGGCTGGTCCATATAGGACGTCTTAGCGCCAGGCCAGGGTGTTTCCCGTATCCGGTTAATACCTTTGATTCACAGAACGGCATAAACGGTAAGTTGTAGAAGCGCTCTGCTACCCGGCAACGTATACCCATATGCCCGTATCCTTGTGCTTTTGTGCCTTGGAATATTTGCCGGTTCTCTTAAAATTCATTTCTCGTCCTTTTAGCCGCAATACGAACAACGGGCATTACCCGCCTCTTGTCAACCAACACCTTTGGTCTACTTATCTCATCCTAGTGCACAATTTTGCACTTCAAGAACTAACTACGGAATAGGAGCGGTCTGGAATTATCACCGCTCCACCGGTGAGTTATTAAACAGCACATTATTTATCTAACGGTTCTGGCACAGCATGCACATACTTGCTGCTCTGTCTATACTAAACCCGTCCCTCATTATATTTTTTATTTTTTCTTTCTCCCACAGACAACGTAACTGTATACAATAGTGCAGGTATTTCTTTTCTTATATCCTTGTCCTTTTTCCTCTTGCTTCTATAAAAAAAGAACAATGAATTCTCATTGAAAAAACCACTGATGCACGCTTTTTGTCGCTTTTTACCAAAGACTGCATGCTTCTTTTCATTGTTTAAACTAAGCCGTGCTGTACAAATATTTTGCTTATACTTTGCGAATTCGGACTCATATCTAAGATGCTTTGGGAAACTTTTTTTAGATTAAGGTTATGTGTGGGCATCAGATAATGGAGACATATCTATGTGGTTAACATTCTATCAATTTTGGAAGTAATAATAACAGGTGCATGAAAATATTCCTGCAGCTGACATAAGCGTACTGCCATGACGCTAGTACACATGCGAAGCTTGTTGTTGCTTTAAACGTTTTGCTTTGATTACATGTTTGGTTCTACTAATGAGCATGACCAGAGAGGTGACTTTTGAAACATATTTCGGAGTCTAGGTGATTATTGTTTTTCAAGTGGCTCAACATAACTTACCGGTTCAGTAGACAATGAACTGTTGACTCTAGACAGCCATATCACAGAGCACTGGCCTCACCACACTGCACTTTTTAAGTTGTTTCTGCATAGCTTTCGGTTTTCCGTGCTTAGTCGTTCTTTAACATGCAATTGACTCCTAAATGATTAAATGTAACCATTACTTCTGCTAGCCATTATGCTTTCTTCAGCGTTCTGAGTTTCTTTTTTGGTCCTTTTGGACCTTTATTTCGAATTTTAAAACACACACCAATTGGTTAGGTCACTTCAAAAATGTTTTTACTTTAGGTGTGTCTTTTAGATGTGCCAGTCACTTTAATATGTTCTGTCACACATCCCTTTTTTCTTGGTTTCCACAAGCACAGGTTTTTCTCTATTCTCAAGACTTCTTGCTTTAAAAGTATGCTTCCTATAAATATTTCCTCACTTTCCTTTGTATCACTTCCAGCCCTGAAGAGTCATTGGGCTAACACCCTTAATGACGAAACACGTGTCGGCTGGTTTCGGTTTTTGTTGGATCTCCTCTGAATAGAGTAACATTTATACATCTAATAAAAAACAAGAATGAAAATTGGACACTATTGTGTGATCTTATCCATTTAGAACATTTAACTTGATTACTCATATCATTGGATTTGTTGTGTGCGCTTGACTTGACACAAACTTTGTCCATCTAACCGATGATCCTTATGATAATTGGAGGGTGCTATATAAACAGGTGGATACAGAAAAGACAAGTAACAGCGACCTGTCCATCCCCGGGGAAGCCATGTGTAGGCATTCTCGACACATACAAAATAAACATTTGGAGGGGTTAACAATGGAGGGCTACTAAAGGTTCGTAGTCGATAAGTATAATTACACCGGCTGTCTCCTACTGAAATGTGCCCAGTTTCCTGTACACAGAATGCAGAGGTACTATTTAATATAGGCACCGGGATAGCTTTGTCATCAGTAACGTTTCGATCCTGAAATTGCTGAAAATACTGGGTAAAATTAAATTCTGCAAAGTCAAGTATCTAGCTCTTCAACCATCTATCATTTTCATATTTGGTATATAAATTCATGCAGGCGTTCGGGTCCAGCGATCCTTCCCCATTATTACCCTGTGGGTCAAAACCCTGATGTACCTCTATATAGGCCAGGATCATTTCATAATCACGTTCAGAATATCGAGATGAATCTACCGTATAATGTAGGTACATCATCGACAGCGGTACAAAAGGGGGTGGTAATGGACGGAGCATCTGAATCAATCAAATACTCGCACCCAGTCAAAAGATCTGGGTTTAATCCATCACCGTTCTTTAGCCCACTCTGCCACCCCAGTTCAGACATGGCTATATGCAAATCAGTCTGACCCTGTGCCTCATGGGAACAGTCCAGCCCGAACTGCCAAGCCATGTCTTCCCTGGACCGGAAACAAGCTTCCGAGAACCGGTTTCTGGCAATCCAGCCGTCTTCAGCCCGGCTTGCTTGAATCCAGTGGCAAAGTGAGCAAGGGACTCACGTCTGAGCATACCCTGCCACACTTATGGCGGCCAAAAGCGGTACAAAAGGGGGTGGTAATGGACGGAGCATCTGAATCAATCAAATACTCACACCCAGTCAAAAGATCTGGGTTTAATCCATCACCGTTCTTTAGCCCACTCTGCCACCCCAGTTCAGACATGGCTATATGCAAATCAGTCTGACCCTGTGCCTCATGGGAACAGTCCAGCCCGAACTGCCAAGCCATGTCTTCCCTGGACCGGAAACAAGCTTCCGAGGACCGGTTTCTGGCAATCCAGCCGTCTTCAGCCCGGCTTGCTTGAATCCAGTGGCAAAGTGAGCATACCCTGCCACACTTATGGCGGCCAAAAGCGGTACAAAAGGGGGTGGTAATGGACGGAGCATCTGAATCAATCAAATACTCACACCCGGTACATCATCGACAACAATTTAAACCAGGCCTCACAACTTCCCAAATAAGATAAGGGCCATGAAACTAAAAGATCATGCCTGTGCATAACTTAAGGTAGCAGACCACAAACCCAGCGATTGGTCGCATTAGTAGCACTATGCGTTTGATGCAACATTTCGACAAATACATTCTTAACATAAGTCTGGCGATGCCTTTCTTTATGAGGGGCCAAAGTAAGAAAGTAATGTTCAGTCGGTGGAGTGGGAGTTCCTAATACAGTATGCATAGGATGATGAAATTCTAAGTATAAGAATACACTAATTATTATGATAAAAAATGCTGCAATGGTGATCACAAAAACGACTTTTACACGGGTTGTCCAAGAAGAAAACATGGGTACATAAGTAGGCATATATTGAGTAGCGAGGGGACGTTCCTCCTCAGGAATAAAGCGACCAAAGGAATACATTCTAGCTAAAAGTCCGAACTACACTAAGGGATGCAGTCCAACCTGCCAGAGGGTACTACTTTCCTGTGTCCATCTAGAGCAGCACAGGCAGACTCCTATCGTTCATCAAAAGAGGAAACAGATCCTTGCAATGTTGTTATATACAGTTGCAACCTGGGCCCCTCTTGGGCTTCTTAGCCTTTCTTTCTGAACAGAGCAATGCGATAGTCCAGCTCTCAAAGTGTTCAGTCCAGTGTCTCGCTCAGCACCCCAAAACTGATCTAGCAATACCCTATTACTCAAGTCTCTCCCTATCTCCTGCTATGTTCACTGGGGGTACCGTGTTGTTTTCTGGGCCACAGGTTGTAGCGAACATGACCAGGTGAATCATGGTCAGCAAACTAAACAGATGAAGTGGCATTCATGATGCCTGATTGGTCATGAACTCCTTGTGCAACAACAGGGGCAACAGATTCCCGGGCCAATCCCACTGTCGATGATGAGACCCCTTCCATGCCCGATGCTCCTTCCTCTTGTCTTTCGATTCCCTCGGCGTCAGAAAAAGGAACAACGTGAGGAGCTCGTCCGCTCCCCTGGGTCAAAACTCCTTCCGGGATCTGCTGATCAAAGGAAGCGGAAAGGTACAGTCTTCAGGTGGGAAACGTGTATCCAGTGTTTCCGACCGTACACCTTAACCGCTGTCCGAGTAGCCAGAAGGATCTGAACTGTCTCGGTCCACCTAGGCTCCAGACTTGATTTCCATTGATAATTCCTCACCAATACCCAATGGCCGGGTTCCAAACGATGTCCGGGACCCTACGGCAGGGGCTGCAGCGTATCTGACACCTGTTGATGGATGGAACGAAGATCTTTAGTCAAAGTACACAAGTAGTCTGTCATCATTGGATAATCAATTTCTTGGAAGTTTCTTGGTTGTGGAACACCCCAAACATTAGTTGGCCACCCAAAAATGACCTCGTACGGTGACAGTCCTGATCGAGAATGGGGGGTAACACGCAAGGACATTAAAGCTAAAGGCAAGGCATCGGGCCACTTCAACCCTGTGCTTTCCTGTATTTTGGCCATTTTCAATTTCAAACTTCCATTATATTTTTCAACCAACCCTGCAGATTGGGGATGTCGAGCAGCATGAAATTTCTGTTTGATGTGTAATCAATTACAGACATGCTTGATAAGATCTGCATTAAAGTGCCCCCCCGTATCTGACCAAATCACTCTAGGTAATCTGTATCTAGGGAAAAACTCCTTAATCAAAGCTTTGACTGTCTCCAGGGCAGTATTTTCCTTGGTGGGGTAGGCTTCTACCCATTTACTGAAAGCACAAACCACCACCAGAACGTATTTCAAAGTATTCACTCTTTCAAACTGAATATAATCCATCTGAAGGACTTCAAAAGGTAAGGACAGGGGCGCAAAGTTTCCCCCAAGAACAGATTCCCGCCCTCCTGGATTATGTCCTAAACAAACCATGCAATGCTGACCGAAGTGAGTTGCAGTGTTGGCAATATAAGGTTTTTCCAAACTGGATCTAATAAAGCACAAATGCCTTTTGCTCCGACATGCGCTGTTCCATGAGCCATAATTACTCTAGCATTGACAAATGCATTGGGAAGCATCCATCTTTGTTTCTCACTTAGGTCAATCCAACAACCATTATCATCCAACCTCCCCACCTCATTTTCACAACGGGACAATTCATCAGGGGTAGCTTCTTTCTGTATTTCTCAGACACTTTCCATGGTGTTATCAAACATATCAGACTCCTCAACCCATCTAGTTGAACTTACATACATGGGAGACACTTTAGATCTAGTAGTCTCCTTCGCTATTTGATCAGCAAAAGCATTCCCCTCACCCACAGTATCCACTATTGCCTTGTGTGCACTACATTTCATGTCCGCTACCTTTCGGGGCAGAGTCAAAGCAGCTAACATCTTTTCTGCCCACAATTTTCCGAAACTATGAACCACACCAAAGGCGTACTGGCTATCAGTGTAAATATTTACCCTCAAATCCTCAATTAACTCACAGGCTCGCAACAGTGCAACTAACTCAGCTGCTTACGCGGAATGATAGGGAACTCGAGAAGCCTCAACTACAGTGTGAAGAGTGGTGATTGCATAAGCAGCGGTCGGTGTGCCATCTGGTAACTTAACCCCATCCGCGCTAAGCGTTTTACCGATGTGCGCTAAAGATTCGCAATTACCGCGTTACATGACGAGCTCAGCTCGTCATGAGCGTACGACAGGCGTACCTCATGACAAGCTGAGCTCGTCATGAGCGTGGAAGGGGTTAAAGCAGGAGCCATCCACATACAACTCCCCTTGGGGGTCAGATAGTGGCGTGTCTGTGAGGTCCACTCGTCCCTTCATTTCTTCCTCAGTCCGAAATATACAATCATGTATGTCATGACATGTATGTCGACAGGTACTGCCACTTGGCCCCTACTCTGTCCGTGGCTGTCCTACGCATAACAATACCTATCTGGCCTGTCAGTTCCACAATCTTCATTATAGTACTGCCTTCCCTTTGAATTATCAAAACAATTTCCCCCTGCCTCACCTCGTGTCACCTCTTCTCTTCTCATGTCACTTCGATCAACTCCTCCTCATCCTCTCCCTCTGCCTCTCACAGTTCCGTTTTGTGCTAAGAGGAAAGGACACTGAGCGCGCCAATGCCCTTCCTGTTTACAGTAAGCACATTGGTTTGCTCCCAAAGTAACAGCTGGACCTCCTCCTCGTCCTGTTCCCACCACTCTTGGAACGAACCCTCTTCCCACTCCGTCTCTACCCGTCCTCTAGCTACTTGCTGTAATAACACTCGAGTCTTAAGATCCTTCGTCTTTTTGTCTGACTTATCTTTGCTCTCGTTTTCCCTATGTTCATAATATTGGGCCATACTCGAAATAACAGAAGGAGTAGAGGTGGTCCAAGTACTTTCAGCTGCCTGGAGCCAGGCAAATATTTCGGGCAACATATTAGTCACAAAGCGATCAATGAATAATCTTATCTCACCTTCCACTGACAAATCTTGCCCACTGAAATCAATGAACACCCCCTCAAATCGAGTAAAGAAATCAGACACACTCTCATTCTTTTTCTGTTTGCAAGCGGTTAGTTTATCCCAATCCATCTTTCGGGGTGGAATTAAAGAATGCATATATGTGATAATCCGATCCGGCAAAGCTAAAATTTCCGGTCTCGGTTTATCTCCAGGTTTCCGATTCTTGTCCCAGTCTTTAATTTGATCCCAAGTTCTTCCCAACTCGTTAACGTGAGGATGATCATGCACCTGTCGCTATACGTCGACAGGGACCAGTAACCCGAAAAATAATTCTATATCAGCTAAGGTCCTCACAGCTGATGAAGCGGCCTCAGTGAGTTCCTTATAATAAGCAGTGGGATTTTCCGGGGGTCGGGTAACTGGGACTTCAGGGAAAGAACCTCGCTTCTTTTCCAAGGGGTATAAACCCATTTTTCGTGGAATCGGGCTTCAACCCGAACTTGAATGATTTGATTACCATTATCCCTGACCTCAGGGATTTCAGGCTGATAAATCGGATGAACTTCCCGCATGGGATGTTGAGTATCCCAACTCGGGCATTTAGTGAACAACCTTTCCCGATACTTCATTATGGTCACCAAATTCCCATATACATCTTCTAATCCTAATTCAAATTTGTGTGCCCGGTCCACAATGTCATATAGGACTTGTGGGGCTCTTCCATCTGCGAAACATTGTCCCCATAGGGAAATTAAATGATTGGCCATAGTTTCTGAAGCATATTGCTGCATGACTGGTTAATAATCCTTCATGGTCCCCCATATATCTGTAAACGTATAGATGGCGTTCCGCACTCATTGGGATGCTTGATCTATTACCATCTGTTTCTCCCTCAAGCCCACCGTATTGCGGGTGTACAGCCGCCGGGCGCCCAAAGTCCCGGAGACATGGGAGGGAGTTGAATCAATCATTGTGGGAGTTGACGTGGCTGACAGGGAAGGCCAGGCCTAGGCCGGTGAAGCTAATGTTACAGAGGACATAATGGGAGGAGACGGGCCACTGGTCAATAATGTAGCCGTGGCTGGTACTGGGGATGCGGGAGTAAAAATTGGCCCCATAGGCGTAGAGGCTGCAGTAACGGCCGGGGCCGTGGCTTGTGGGGTGGACAAGGCGGGGGCCATTACAAGTGGTATCACGGGGTATATTCATTGCGGGGCATAAGGAGGCGGGGGACGCACAACCAATAGATCCTCAATTTCATCTTCCGGCTCAGTTCGAGCTGTGTAACTTTTATCCATCTGTAACCTAAACCTCCTATCTATACATTCAACGTTTTTCTCAGTTTGTTGCCTATCATATGCTACAGCCTTCTGGGTTATGGTCTGACCATTTTTCACTTTGAGCAACTTCTCTTTCCTTATACGACGGCGTTTCGCCTCTTTCTGCCACAGCTTTAAAGAATCGAACATTGCCTGCCGGCTTCTTTTGGCGAACAATCGATCCTGTAAATACTGTATCTTTTTCTCATCAAATGATCCAGTTAAGGGCCATTGTAATTCCACGTTATCCTTTGTGTATTTGTGCCATAAATTATTAAACAAAATAGGCGTAAGGCCATGTTTTACATACATATCAAAATTTGAGTTGCCCTCTGGCGGAGCAGGCTGGCTTTCATCCACGGCGGCAACAACATTCAAAACATATTTTACTAAAAACACAGCATTTTGTTTATCAACAATACACCTGCTCACAAGCTCTCAGACATGGCCATGTGAACTCGTGCTCAATCTCTCCTGAAAACAGGGTCTGTCACATAAAATGGACGAACAAAACATACAATATTTTACGTGTCTTTTCTCAAAACCAAACAACCAAAGAACGGAGCCCGTCGACTCTCGTTTGTGGAGAACTCATAGATTTCAACCACCAGACCAACAGACACCAGAAACAGGCAGTCCCGAGACTACCAAGAGGCCATCAGACAGGAACTAACCACAGACCGGCCTACAGACCATCCCGCGATCTCCCTGGTTCACCTTCAGGACTATTCTGACTGAGCCCGCTGCCTTAGCGCCCCTTCAGATGTGTCCAAAAGGCTACCCAGTTGCAACCACGGGCCTTTCCGAGAACAGTCCGGCCGGGTGCGCACCACACGTGCCACACCAAGGCACCTGATCGAAAACCTCTATTATTCACCAAACAAGTCTGTGGAGCATCTACCCATGCAGCCTCAATGCCACCCCGTCAGACCTCCAAAGTTCTCCGTGGTACGCCGACCACCAGCCAAATACAGTTAACTGTTTCCAAGACACCGCTTAACAGCGTAATCCAAAGACACCAAATCAATACACTCACCTGGTGCACACAGGTATGATTGCGTGTTCTCCACTGCCTCCTCCTGAAGACCAACACGGTCAGCTTCTGGGTTATGCTCGTAGGACTCCGGCGAGGGGTCATTAGTAGCTGGGGCTCTCTGATTGTGAGAGCTGAATTCAGCCAGAATCGTTAGTCAGTCCACCCCCTCGACCAGAGTACTCCTTCATTTGTCCTTTCTCACCCCGTGTTACGGGAGGACGACCCCAAATGCGAAGTTCCACCAGAGTCGCCAACTGTTGTATTGCAAAAATAATCTATGGAGCTATACCTACCAATAGCCCCCACTTATCGTCTTACCAAATAATCAATTAGTTGGCAGTGAAGAAAAGTCAATCGTTTATTAGACAACCAATACTCTATAGAGGAGCCCCTCCGACGTCACCCAGCCAGTGCGTGGAGAAGACTGACGATTCACACTCAATACATGGCATTATACTTTCATTGCGTTGCATGAGATCACCGTACATGGAAAAGTACTAGTAGGCACAGTAGCTTAAAGGAAAGACCATATATGGCACCCAAAGCTCGTTTAGAAGTCTGCTTCTGCTATTATTGGGGATGGTCAGGAGGGGTGACTCCCTTTCGTCTTGGTGCCTGGGAGCACAGATACGGCGCCTCCAGGAATGCGCTTATCACCTCTGAAACCAGATGCGACCTTGGGTCTCAGAGCAAAAAAGAATAGTATGAATTCAGCTGTCTGTATAACTCAACTTAACAGGGCTTACTCGGCTGCTGGAGGGTGGCACGTGACCACTGTCCAAGTCTAATACATGTACAACAAAATGGAGTCTGTTTGGTTCTTAGTCTGCGTACAAAGATACATAATGCAAGAGCAGCAAAGGAGTTCCTGTATCGACTTAACTAATTGATTTAAACTATGATAGTATGAATATAGATACATATAAATATAGATACATATGAACATAGATACATCATGCTAACACAAAAGATTATGAGAAATGTAGAGAATCGATTTTATCCCTCAACGTAGTATCCTAGAATGTATGGGGATAGATGAAGATACATATAGGACCAAACTCCGACAGATTAAAGAAGAGCCACAGGAAACCCAAAAAAGCCCTTTACTTTAGAGTAAAGGACATGATAGAGAGATGGCTTAAGCCATTGACTTCCTCCAAAGAGGAGATAATAGAGAAAATATGTCTGGAACAATTCCTACAATCCCTACATCCGCCCTGTGAGAAGTTGGCCTGATGTATGATGTCCACAGTTCTGTGGGCACCTTGTATCAGTCCAAACAATCCCTTATGGTGGTGGTTGTAAGTCAACCTTATAGACAAGCTATCCTAGGGGTAGCATGGACTAAGCAGCCTTAAAGGCTTAACCCAAGTGGGCATGTGAAGCCAGCTGTTTTACCATATGCAATCCTGTAATATCAAATGAAAGGACACCACACAAGTTATATATTATAAAAATATATGTATTTATTCTCAGAATAATCCCCTATACTCTTTAGTGAGTAAAGAAGCACAAGCGTTTAAACAAAAGCACCATATAACATATGAAAGTTGCACTTTTATGGATGAGGCCGGTGGCCACTCAAACCATATATCAAAAAAGTGGTATAAGTATCACTAATCGATCAGTGGTAAGGCCTAGGGCCTTGGGAATCACTGGGACTACACTGGACTTTCAGCTGTTAGGACAGGAGTAGGCCGCGGGATTCGGGTGCAGCGATAAAAGCGCACGCATGTGCCAATGCAAAATCAATGGTGCGTAAAAGTTATCGAGTTACAGTTTAAGATGTCTTCCGACTGGACTAGAAGGACAAAACTTTAGACTTAGACACTAGGGGTGTAAACCACTACAGGAGCACCGGCGTTCAAGAGTTACCTCACCCACAGGAAGCGGGTGCACAGGTGCAAAAGCATGTCGGGTTTCGTCACGAAGATCTAGGGTGCCTGGAGATGAAGATGCTGCAGGTGTCCAGAAGAGAAGTGTCCGGTGTGATCCAAGGGTGGATCGAAGATGCAGAGAACCTGAAAGCAGAGGGGACAGAGTCTGGGTCACTAGCCAGTGACCAGGAAGGAACCAGGAAGGAACCAGGCGATGTCGGGCGCAATCAGGTGGTTGTCGTGAAGCTTGTCTCCGCTGCCGCGTGGACTCTGGGGTATCGAGGATGTCCAGGAGTGGATGACGAGTTGTTCCACAAAGGCTCTCACTGTCGGCGGTGTCGGCTTCCAGATCGGAGTTGACAAGCCTTGGCAAGGGCAACCCACGCAGGATTCAAAGATCGCTTTTTACTCGGACTAGCAAGGTCAGAGCGGGTGCTCCTTTTCAGGGGAGCGAGGGCCAGTCTGGAGCAACTGGACAAGCAGTGTAAATTCTTTGGTTGATCGGTACTGGGGCCACTAGCCAACGGGCAAGCGACCAGACCAACGCATAAAGCAGGAAAATGCAAAAGGGCCCCACGCAGCACTCGATGAGTGTGGAGGGATGAGCTTCAGTGCAAAAGCTGCTCGGGGCTGGAGCTTCTCAAACTCCAATGCACAGCTTCGAGGGAGCCTTGGGAGCTGCACGGTCAGCGCTTCATAGTTTTTCCAAGATGGCCGGCCCCACGCTTCAGGTCGCCTCCACAGGTCTCAGCTTTTCAGGGACTGTGGATCGGGCTTTTAGAAGGCAGGCACGTTGGGTCTTGTCGATCTTTGTCACTCGAGTTCTGGCAGGAACTGCAACAAAGAAAATGGTGAGGTGCTGGATGGTGCCTGTTTGCGCAGAGTGGTCACTTCTTGACCACAAGGGAGATTCTTCAGTCTTCTACGTCGAGTAGGATGTCGAAGGGTCCAGAGTTTCATTTCATAAGTTTCAGTCAGGATAATCTGATGTGCATCTGCACAGCTCCTACCTTTATTCCAAATCAAGGGGCTGGATTACCTGCTAGGTCCCTCCTATGGGTGGGACCCAGGAAGGGGGTGGTTACACCCCTTTCCCTTTGTCCAGTTTCATGCCAGAGCTGGGGCTGGAGTGCCCCAGAGCCGGTTTGACTGGATTTTGCCTGGGACACCTTGTACGACCCAGGCAGTGTCTAGTTTCTTTCAACCCTCCCTGCTCCAATCCACTATCTCCTGTCTGGGGTGGTGTAGCACCTCCCTGTGACAGGAAACCCTTTGTCCAGGCCTCCCCTGCCAAGTTTCGGTCAGCAGCAGGAGGTCAGACTTGTGTCGGGGCAGCAGCATCCATTTTGTGATGCTGAGGCTCTGGTTAGGATTAGCCGTGTTTTAAGTAAAGCAACATGTCTTCTCCCTCTAGACAGGTGGAATGCTACCCCCGTCGCCAGAACTGGCGAGGGTGTTGTATTCCAAAGTGTATGACACCAAACACGACATGTTTTGATAAAGCCAAACCAAAGTTAGCAATAACAGCGAGGATTATAATGCACTTAAGAGTATATGGTATGGCAGTATCACTGGAACAGCTGTACGGAAATAGTTCCAACCTCTGCAGACAGGCTCAGCTCGGGAGACAACCTTTACAACGCAACTTTTACTACGCAGTGCCATTACGACGAAACTTTTACAACGCATACCATTACAACGCATTGCGCTGGGGGCGCTCTAGGATAGGGAATAGGTTAATTTACTATCCAATAACCTTCCCTAGTGTCCACGGGGACTGGAGTTGGAATAGTAAATTAAACTATTCACTATCCAGCGCCCCAAAGCACTATGCGTTGTAATGGTATGCGTTGTAAAAGTTGCGTCGTAATGGCATGCGTTGTGATGTCATACATCCGCTCAGCTCATGCTAGAGCACCATAAAACCAAGCACTCTGCCTCCAGGATTTTTAAGGCCTGCCATAGGAGTGACTTATAGGTATATATGTGTCCAGATATAGGTTTAGATATAGGTATACTATATCTAAGCAAGGGGTGATTACACCACCTTGCCCCAGCTGAGTGATCAGCCAGTTGTGTCGATTTAAGTACCAGCCAGGGGTGGCAAAAGATATGCTGCAGCCCCTGGTAGGCCTTGGATGCACCTATGCCCTGAGCACCTATAGTGCATGGTACAGGGGCTGACAAGATGTCCAGTACCAAATTGGTGATGTACCTAGGGTACATGGAGTCCATTTAAAGAGAGAGCAGATAGCCTGGGACCCTGATTAGCTGGATCCCTAAGTCGAAACCAGCTAAACACTAGGCAAAAAATCTGGGGTAACCATAGTCAGGTATCCACCCTCCTACATAACCCCCCCCCCCCAAACGAAAGGAGATAAGTCTATCCTTGGCCAGGTAAGCCTATATTACCTGAGTGGCCATATAAGGAGGAACCTGCACTGGCATGGTTACCCCCTGTGTCATGGTCCACCAAGTAATCCCTCACCCTAGGGGTATCAGAGGGTCTCCACCATGGGGAATTACTACCTGTGGTGTGTTTTGGCAAAGTAAAAGGCTGGTGTTGAGATGGAGTACTGAAGTGAGGCTCCACTAATGTAGGGCTCAGCTTCCTCCAATCACCTTCCATCATTCATCTAGAATAGATTATTTTCTATTGGACTATAATCTTTGGGCCTTTATGTCTGATATGGTTGTCATTCCTTCTACAGAAAGCGACCATAATCCACTTTCTTTATCGCTAATGGCCATGTTAACGGCTCCTTCCCGTTTGCGGGATGTTCCAGTCTTGCGAACAACTGGTGAAGTTCCTCCGGCTAATTGTGGGAGGCGACTTGAGTGGCAAAAGTTCAGTTTGGATGAGGGTAAGGTCCATGGAATAGGCACAATTAGGTCCAAGGCTATGATCAGTCTTGGTAGTAGTCCCCTTACTTTTTCATCTGTCTCCTCTATTTTTTATAATACTATTGATGCTGTTGGTGAGCTATTTGTGATTTGCAATAAGGATCCTCCTAAGAAGTTGTGTAGAGAACCCAGTGGGTCCTATGGATGGTATTCCAAGAAATGTCGGAGAACGAAAAGGGTCTTGATAGAAGCGGTAAGGTCTAAGAGTTTGGAGAGGATTGGGGTGGCCAGGAAGGCTTATAAATTTACCATTAATAATGCCAAAAAAGAGTGGGACGACCAGTTTTGGCTAGACCTAAAAGAGGCTAGTGCAGGGAGGGACCCGAGGGGTTTTTGGAATTTAGTCAGGTCAAGAAATAGGCCGGTTGACTCCTTGCTAACCTGTAATATTCCGGAGGAGGCATGGTTCAACCACTTTTCTAAACTTTACTCATCCTCCCAGGCCGACTCCGGTGGGTTGTTTTTCCTGCCTCCAAGGAGCACGGCTGAGTGTAGGGAAATTCAATCCTTGACACCTAAGGAGGTGGAGAGGGTTATTTCTTTTCTAGTACCCCACAAAGCACCGGGCCCGGAAGGGGTACCCGGGGATTTGTTTCGTTTAAATATGACTGAATGGGGGCTACTCATTTCCTTGTTGCTTAATGCTTCCTATTGTGGTGCAGTCCTTCCTGACTCATGGATGGGTGCTGAGGTCGTTCCTCTCTTTAAGAAGGGGAATAGGGACGACCCAGCAAATTATAGGCCCATAAGCCTAATTGACTCGTTCCAGAAGGTGGTGGGGAATGTGGTGGGGAATGTGGTTCTGGGGAGAATACTCCAATGGATAGAGGACAATAAAATTCTCTCAGAGCTGCAGGCTGGGTTTAGGTTGGGTACTGGGACCATCGAGCAAACCTTCAGATTGATGCTTCTGTATTGGAAAGTGGTTATCCTGGGTAAAGGCAGTTTATATCTTGCCTTTATTGATTTACGGACGGCGTTCGATCTTGTCCCCTTGGAGCCTTTTGTGGAAGGTTTTGCTTGATTTTGGAATGCCCATTTACCTTTTATCTTTGGTGATTAAGCTCCACTCGGGGAATTTTGCTCGGGTGAGGTGGGGTAAGCAGGGTGAGAAGTCTGCAAAAATACCGGTAAACAGGGGAGTACGCCAGGGATATGTGCTCGCCCCCACTCTGTCCTCGTTGTACGTGAACGGAGTGGTGGATTATCTTCTGGCAAAGCCATCCGATTCACCATCCCTGGCGGGTAAGAGAGTTCCTACCCTACTCTTTGCCGACGACACCCTGCTCATCTCTAAGTCGCCTATGGGATTACAAATTCTCCTCGATAGTTTTCAACTTTTTTGTGAGAAAAAGGGCCTTCAAATTAATACAAATAAAACCAAATATTTGATCCTCAATCCACCGAAAAAGCTTGGGAAACCACCATTATTAAATCGAGTACATTTGGAGAGGGTCAAAGAATTTGATTATTTGGGCATCCGCCTGTCCGACACCATGAGGTGGTCAACACACCTACAAAAGATGTTGTTGAGCCATAAAAGGGTGGCAGGGGCTCTCCTTAAAGAGCAGCGCTCATCATCCTTCAAACCTATAGCTCCTGTAATGGATATCTATTCAGCCAGAGGGGTTAGTGCGGCCCTGTACGGCGCTGAGCTATGGGGATCGGAGAATGTTGATCAGTTAGCATCCTCAGAATTCAAATTTTTGAAAGATTTATTGTCCCTCCCTTACAGTACCCCAACCTTACCACTATTTCTGGACTTGGGATGTCGCCCCATCAGAGACCAGGCTAGACTGCGCCCTCTGCTCCTCTGGGCTCGACTTTGGAGAGTCGCAGAGCTTTCCAGTTATGCAGATGGTCTCAGAGAGATACTAGAACTGCCTGAATGGTCAAAGATCGGGTGGCTGCGGGATGTAAAATCACTACTCGGGGAATTAGGGCTTTGGGAGTCATGGTATTCTAGGACTGCCCCGCCCAAATCTACCCTGAAGAGGATTTATTGGAACTGGCTGACCGGGAAGAGAATCTCGAACCCCGACCTCTAGGAACTTTATCTTGGTAAAGGATGTGTTTTATCGGGAACCCTACCTCGATGTAATATCAAAATCTAGAGACAGGGCCCTGTTTATCAAATTTAGACTGGGTATTTTACCAGTGAGAGAATTGACATCGACCTGGAAAATCCCGGCGCAAACAATTTCAACATGTGCCTTTTGCCCCCAGAGGACTGAATCTGTCCCTCATTTATTTTTTGAATGTCCTGCCTACAAAGCCCCTAGATCTAGATGGCTAAAACCTATCTGTAGGGATTTGGGTATGAGGCATTGTATGGTAGCTCTGAGAATTTTAAAGTATGACACCCGGCCCTTATTTGTGTGTGGTATTGCAAAATTTTTAAGTTGGGCCTGGGTGATCAGATCAAGAAGGCTTAAATTAATTGTTTAATTTGAGATATTAACTGTACCTGTTTTAGCTCATTTATAAATGTTATCTTTTTATAGAAATCTTAAAGAATATAATGTTTTGAATCTTTTCTATTGTATGTACTGCTTTTTAAGATTTTATTATCGAAATAAAGCCTATTTTGACTTGACTTGACTTGACTTCCACCATCTGTGCCTTTCTTTCCTTGACTGAGTTGCACTGTGCTCTCAGGGTCAACCTCTGGCTGCCTACAGCTGGAGGCTGGGTCCCTTTGGTTGGCTTACTGGAGGGACAGGTCAGGTTTGGGGCCTTGGCGTCCCAGGTTTGGCTGTGCCCAACAGTGTCCATTTGGGGGAGGTCCCTAACTAGTGGTAAGGGGGATCCCTCAGGAATTTTTAAAGTTTTCACCTTGCTAGGGCTGCTAGCTTTGGTGCCCCTAATCTGCTGATGGGGTGCTTTATTTGACAGGGGGCCCTTTGGGACTCACTGACCTCCTTGACCTCTGTAGCCCTGCGCTGACTGAGGCAGGGTAGAGAGGGGCAGGTTACCTGCTCCAGACTGGGTCCCACCTTGGAAGGGTCCACTGACATCAGGGGCTCTGCCAGGCTAGGCCTGACTACCTCTGGGGCAGTTTCTTCACAAGGGGTAAGATCAGTTCCCTGAGGAGGCTGATCCTTTCCTAATGTCTGGTGGGAGGGAGATTTCTCTTCCTCCTCAATGCTCTCTGTTTGTGTGGAGTGATCCATGGGTTCAGGCTTCACAGCACAGGAATCCGTTTGAGTTTGGGCTGCGGCCATCACAGCCCCACCAACCTTTTCAGGAAGGGACTCAGTTTGGGTATGGGCTGTTACCATAAAAGCTCTCTTAATCTGTCTAGGAAGGGAGTCTGCTGAAGATAGGGCTGAGACTTGCACAGCCCTACCAACCTTTTCAGGAAGGACATCTTGGATTGGGGCTGTGGCCATCACAGCCCCACTAACCTTTCCATGGAGATTTACCATTTTAGAATGGGTTTCTTGTTCTACCTCAGCCCAGACTGAGATTTCTAAATCATTCCCAAGTAGACAATATACAGGCAAGTATGGGGACACTGCCACGTTCTTTGGGCCAGTGACACCTCCCCAGCTGAGATTTACCACTGCCATGGGATGATTTTTCTGCACTCCATCAATGTTTGTCACCTGGTATGCGGCACCAGGTAAACGTTGCCTTGAGGGGACTAGATTCTCAGTCACCATAGTGATACTAGGCCCTGTGTCTCTATAGGCCTCAACTTTCTGCCCATTGATGTTGGGCTCCTGCCTGTACTTGCTCAAAGTGTTTGGGCAAGCAGTGAAGTTGGCAAACCCCATGACATTTTCACAGACAAGAGTAGCTGTAGTAGGGGACCTGGTTAGGCCAGAGTCCACCTGAGCTCCAAAAGTAAACCCAGCCAAATTCTTGGGGGTGCTCCCACCACCTGGGGGATTACTGCTGACAGTAACAGGAGGTGTTGGAGCTTTACTTGGAGGAATATTCTCTTTATTGCTATTCTTTGGACAACAGCTATCTGTTTTCTAGTGGCCAGTCTGTTTACAGTCATGGCAGTAAGGTTTCTTCTGGGTAGAGGAGTTGTTTTGGGACCGACCCCCATCCTTGGAGTTTTGGGGCCCTGTGGGAGACTTGTCTTTAGATTTATCCCCACCCTTCTCTTGAGCCTTGGACGTATCCTTCTTTTGGTCATTACCGTGATTCTTAGGCCTAATCCTGGTTCTGACCCATTTGTCTGCCCTCTTACCCAATTCTTGGGGAGAAGCCAGATCTGAGTCCACCAGGTGCTGGTGCAAAAGCTGGTTTTGACAATTACTGAGGATCTGCTCCCTCATAATCAAATTATACAATCCTGTATAGTCATGTACTTTGCTTCTCTGCAACCAACCCTCCAGGGCCTTAGTAGCACAATCTACAAAATCAGTCCAGTCCTGAGTCTGAGCTTTTTGGGTATCTCTGAACAACAACCTGTATTGCTCAGTGGTTAGGCCAAACCCATCAATAAGAGCACTCTTCAGGACAGTGTAATTTTTAGCATCCTCAGGTCTAACAGTGAGGAGCTTATCTCTCCCTTTCTCAGAAAAGGAGTTACATAAGATTGCTGCCCACTGTTCTTCAGGAACCTGCTGTACCATGCAGGCTCTCTCCAGAGCAGTCATCCATTTGTGGATGTCATCCCCTTCCTTGTAGGGGGGCACAATCTTTGTCAGGTTTCTATTGTCAAAGGACCTGTCTTTCTCTCTAGCAATATTGCTGCCACCAGTGGGTATCTCCCCACACAGTTTTTGTTCCCTTGCTAAATCAAGTTTAGCTTGGGCCAGGGCTACCTCCTCTCTCTCTATCTGGAGTTTGACAGCTCTCATCCTGGCCTTATGCTCTTCTCTCTGGTGGGAAGTCATTCCCCTTTGAGATTCCCTTGAGGTACTAGAAAGGTGAGAATCCCTGGAAGGAGATCTCTCCCTTCTATTGCCTGGAAGTATTCTGTTATGTACTCTGGGGAGGTGCTGGCCCTCTCCATTTCCATGTAGGTTCAAGTTGACTTGGCTAAGCCTCCCAAATGGTACCTGGATAACCCCTTGATCATGATCCGAATCATCACCATCTGTCTCTGGGTCCACCTCCTCATCTTCTACCTCTGGGGTGGTGTTCTCAGTATCTGGGGGGTTCACTCCTTCTCCTGACCCCGAGGGAACTTCTCTAGCTTTTTCAAGATCATCCTTCTCCAGGATGGCTATCAGGATGGGAATGGTAGGGTTGTGACCCTTTCTCAGCCCCCTTGCAGTGCACAAGGCACTTAAATCCTTATGGCTGAGTTTGTCATAGCTGGAGGGTGCCTTGGCTAGGTCACCTTCCACAGGCAGAGCAATGGGTTGCTCACCTGTGCCAGACATGACTCTAGTGAGGTGTAAGTGATGCACTTACCTACACTAAGTGTTTTCCTACTGTACCTTGCTAGTGAGTTGTAGGCAGGGTGTGCTAAGCCCTTTGATCTACAACTACTAAGTTCAGTAGAACTTAAATATGTAAGCTTTGTTTATATGTACCTAAGGCACTTAATGTGATCTTTCAATTTGATAAAAAGATTGCAATGGTAAAACAACAGCAAACTCAAATCCGCACCGCTGCACACCAATGTGAGAAGTTGGCCTGATGTATGATGTCCACAGTTCTGTGGGCACCTTGTATCAGTCCAAACAATCCCTTATGGTGGTGGTTGTAAGTCAACCTTATAGACAAGCTATCCTAGGGGTAGCATGGACTAAGCAGCCTTAAAGGCTTAACTCAAGAGGGCATGTGAAGCCAGCTGTTTTACTATATGCAATCCTGTAATATCAAATGAAAGGACACCACACAAGTTATATATTATAAAAATATATGTATTTATTCTCAGAATAATCCCCTATACTCTTTATGAGTAAAGAAGCACAAGCGTTAAAACAAAAGCACAATATAACCTATGAAAGTTGCACGTTTATGGATGAGGCCGGTGGCCACTAAAACCATATATCAAAAAAGTGGTATAAGTATCACTAATCGATCAGTGGTAAGGCCTAGGGCCTTGGGAATCGCTGGGACTACACTAGACTAACAGCAGTTAGGACGGGAGTAGCCCGCGGGATTCGGGTGCAGCGCTTAAAGCGCACGCATGCACCAATGCAAAGTCAATGATGCATAAAAGGTATCGAGTTACAGTTTTAGGAGTCTTCCGACTGGACTAGAAGGACAAGACACTAGGGGTGTAAACCACTACAGGAGCACCGGCGTTCAAGAGTTACCTCACCCACAGGAAGCGGGTGCACAGGTGCAAAAGCGTGTCGGGTTTCGTCACGAAGATCTAGGGTGCCTGGAGATGAAGATGCTGCAGGCGTCCAGAAGAGAAGTGTCCGGTGTGATCCAAGGGTGGATCGAAGATGTAGAGAACCTGAAAGCAGAGGGGACAGAGTCTGGGTCACTAGCCAGTGACCAGAAAGGAACCAGGAAGGAACCAGGCGATGTCGGGAGCAATCAGGTGGTTGTCATGAAGATTGTCTCCGCTGCTGCGTGGACTCTGGGGTATCGAGGATGTCCAGGAGTGGATCACGAGCTGTCCCACAACGGCTCTCGCTGTTGGCGGTGTCGGCTTCCGGATCGGAGTTAACACGCCTTGGCAAGGGCACCCCACGCAGGATTCAAAGATCGCTTCTTACTCGGACCAGCAAGGGGAGCGAGGGCCAGTCTGGAGCAACCAGACTAGCAGTGTAAATTCTTTGGTTCGTTGGTACTGGGGCCACTAGCCAACGGGCAAGTGACCAGACCAACGCGTCAAGCAGGAAAATGCAAAAGGGCCCCACGCAGCACTCGATGAGTGTGGAGGGGTGAGCTTCAGTGCAAAAGCTGCTTGGGGCTGGAGCTTCTGAAACTCCAAAGCACAGCTTCAAGGGAGCCTCGGGAGCTGCACGGTCAGCGCTTTGTAGTATTTCCAATATGGCCGGCCCCACGCTTCGGGTCACCTCCACGGGTCTCAGCTTTGCAGGGACTGTGGATCGGGCTGTTAGAAGGCAGGTACGCTGGGACTTGTTGATCTCTGTTGCTCGAGTTCTGGCGGGAACTGCAACAAAGCAAATGGTGAGGTGCTGGATGGTGCCTGTTTACACAGGGTGGTCACTCCTTGACCACAAGGGAGATTCTTCAGTCTTCTAAGTCGAGTAGGATGTCGAAGGGTCCAGAGTTTTGTTTCATAAGTTTCAGTCAGGATAATCTGATGTGCATCTGCACAGCTCCTACCTTTATTCCAAATCAAGGGGCTGGATTACCTGCTAGGTCCCTCCTATGGGTGGGACCCAGGAAGGGGGTGGTTACACCCCTTTCCCTTTGTCCAGTTTCGCACCAGAGCTGGGGCTGGAGTGCCCCAGAACCGGTTTGACTGGATTTTGTCTGGGACACCTTGTGCGCCCCAGGCAGTGTCTAGTTTCTTTCAACCCTCCCTGCTCCAATCCACTATCTCCTGTCTGGGGTGGTGTAGCACCTCCCTGTGACAGGAAACCCTTTGTCAAGGCCTCCCCTGCCAAGTTTCGGTCAGCAGCAGGAGGTCAGACTTGTGTCGGGGCAGCAGCATCCATTTTGTGATGCTGAGGCTCTGGTTAGGATTAACCGCGTTTTAAGTAAAGTAACATGTCTTCTCCCTCTAGAAGGGTGGACTGCTACCCCCGTCGCCAGCCAGAACTGGCGAGGGGGTAGTATTCCAAAGTGTATGACACCAAACACGACATGTTTTGATAAAGCCAAACCAAAGTTAGCAATAACCGCGAGGATTATAATGCACTTAAGAGTATATGGTATGGCAGTATCACTGGAACAGCTGTACGGAAATAGTTCCGACCTCTGCAGACAGGCTCAGCTCATTTTTTTTAATTTTTTTTCAAGTTTATTTATTTTTATTTGCTTTGGTACTCAACTAACGACCACACATATTTTAAACGTAAAATTCAGGTTGTTTACAACAGTAACATTTCTTGTCCTAATACAATGTTAAAAAAGATTAAAAAAATTTATAAAAGTTATGACAGACAAATTCATTTGGCGGGAATTTACATAGAGTGATCAGTTCCTTTGCTGAGTTAATCCTACATTTAATGTATATGGCTTGCAAGTACCGCTTTCTTGCCGTTACCACCTTTGGATTTAAACAGGCAAACATTAGATGCTCGACATCTTGCTCTCCTCCATTACACAAATTACATTTAGAGTTTTCCTTTAAGTGCCATTTGGCTGTTACAGTTTAAACGGGTAAAATACCGAACCGGAGCAAAACAGTCGCTCTCCTGACAGAATGATTTAGGTTGAAAGCAATGTATTGTTGAATTTTCTTGTATGTTACAGTTTCAGTGAAATTCCTATATGTAGATAGTTTAGAACAATGCAGAAGGTCTAGATCAAAGCTCATCCTTGGGGTGAAATGTTTCAAAAAGAGTTTAAGTTGGAATGGTGTCCAGGCTAACAGCAAATCAATATTAATCTCCGCTAGCTTAAAAGCAACTGACATATTTTTCTTAAAAATGTGTTTGGATGAGTCACAGTCCATTGTTTCTGTTTTGAGCAGAGATCGAAGAGTTCCTTCCTCGGCATGCAGGAGATTATATGCCCACCTGATGACATTAGCAATTCCTCGGGAGTAGGAGCTGGTTAATGAGAACTCGAGGCGAAGGGCTTGTACAGGAACGGCCTGTGATACCTTCATTAGTCTCCGTAATATTTTTCCTTCTTTTAGATCTAGGAAGTTCCACTGGTTTATGGGAATATATTCCAAGGCGTATGATAGTACAGGCGGTATCTTAACGCTATATACCTTGCGCAGAGAAGAGAAATGCCTGTATCCTGACGCTGCGTATAGTCTTGCAAGAGCTCCCGCGTGTACATCAGCTTTTCTAGTCAGGTTCACAGTGTGTGGCCGATTTTGTAGAGACTTGGTAAAGATCCTGCCTAGATAGGTGTATTCATTTACTTCTTCCACTTTGTCTCCACCAAGGGTCCAGTTATATTTAGAACTCTTTTTCTTTCCTGAAAAAGAAACTATTTTTGTTTTGGTAATGTTAGGGATTAAGTAGTTTTCCTCCGTATATTTGTTCAGTGCCTGGAGATTGCTTTGTAGTCCAAATGGTGTTAAATCTAGTATGACAATATCGTCTGCGTATATCAGTGTATGTATGTTATGGGAGGCAACTTTTGGTTGAAAATTGCGTGCTTGCTGGAGACATTGAGGCATATCACTGAGATAGAGTGAAAAGAGTAGGGGAGCAAGGAGACATCCCTGTTTGAGGCTGTTGGGGGTCAGGATAGGGCTGGTTAGGCCCCTTTCTCTCCCCATTTGTACCTGGCACCAGGTGTCTGTATGCAATGATTTTAATATTCGTAGTAACTTATCAGGGATACCCATTTTACTAAGTTTTTCCCAGAGTATCCTCCTGTCCACCCTTTCTAACGCAGTCGAAAAGTCAATAAAAGCTGCATAAACAGCCTGAGATTTGATGGACACATATTTATCTAGGATAGTTTGAAGGATGGCAATATTGTCCGTGACTGAATGCTTTGGTCTGAAGCCAGCTTGATATCGATGGATCAGTCCAGATGAGAAGGCCCAGTTTTTAAGTTGATCCAGGACTTCCGCTGTGAAGATCTTTCCAGTGGCATCCAGCAAAGCAATTTGTCTGTAGTTACCAGGTTGTAGTCTTGATCCCTTTTTATGTATAGGTATGATGATACTGCCCTTCCACGACTTCGGGATTACCCCAGTACTAAGAATGCTGTTGAAGAGGGGGAAAGCATCCTACTCCACCCTTTTGGATCGATCTGGAGGACTTTAATTGGGATTTGATCTGGGCCAGTTGCTCCTGTTGATCTCGCTCTTCTTATGTGTATCTCAATAGAGAGGGGAGAGGATGTGCCAATGTTTGGAATTTCAGTTTCTGAATTACTGGAAAACTTAAAGACCATTTCTGAATTATTGTTTAATTTGTATAGATTAGTGAGATAGGTTTCCCATTCGTTTGGGGGCACAGGAATACTTTGTAATGTTTTTTTCGTGCCCGTTTCTTTGGCAATTATGGTCCAGTAGGCACGTTGGTTGTTCTGTTTAGCTGCTATCTGCAGATCCACCCAATTTTGATCTTGGGTTATTCTCTTGTGTTTTTCTTTTTCTCTCCTCCGTTGGTTCTTTAGTTTGTTAATTTCTGCTTGCCTAGATGGTGAAGCTTCTAAGAACTATGCTTTTATCAGTTTATTTAGCAGCTTTATTCCAGTGGCTGATTTTGGATTTTTGTTTTTAGTCTTTGTAGATCTTGGTTGCGTCAACTTTTTCTGCAATTTTTGTGTTAGTTCTTTTATGATCAGTTCAAAATTCCTTATTGGGTTTACAGAGTGTGTTGTTTCAAGAAGCTGGTTAATGGCTATAATATTAGTTATCTTATTAAGTGTCGCTGAGTTCCAATAAATCCGTCTTTGGTTTTGATTTACCATGACTGTGCTGTGTTTGTACATGATTTGAGTAGGTGTACATGGTAGAATTTTCCACTCTGTAGTTAACTGTAGGATAGCGTGATCGCTTCCGTGTACAACATTTATTTTTAGTTGTAGGGCGGATCCGAACAAGTCTAGACTGGATATCATATAATCCAAAAGTGTGTTACTATTATTCCCCTGTCTTGTATTTGAGGCGGGGATGTCGCCTTCCACATTCCCGTTTAATATTATTCCATTTAGCGTTGGGAGCGATGCTAGTAGAATTTTTCCCCTTTGATCCGCCTTGTTTCCTTTGGGGAATAATGGTGTGGAAATTTCTAACGCCTCTTCTTTATACCAGTTAGACCATTTTGATATTTCTTTATTGGAAACTTTCCATTTAGATCCCCCATGATGAGGAACGATGGATAGTCATGCCTTTCAATTATTTGATCTATGCCATCCAGGATCTCTGTCATCATTCCGTCCATTTTTGCTCTAGGCGGGATATATACATTAAAGATTAGTACGTTATTTTGGGAGTCTAAAAGGTTTGTCCTGCACCTAACCTTAATACATTGATAATTATAAGAATTCTTAAGATTATTTCTTGGGCCCAGTCATACTCTTCACTTAGTAAGATTGCAATCCCACCCTTTGCATGCCCCCGCTTGACCCGCAGGGCAGGGATGTCATATATGAAGTATCCCTCCAGATTGAAAGTTGGAGAGTTTTTTACTAATTCTGCCATTTTTTCTTTAGTTTTTCCCGCTATATTCCAAGAAGAGATCACTAAGCCTGTGCTAAACAGAAGAGCTAATGTCCTTCGTTTGTTTGTTACTGTTCAGGGTCTCAGAGATCCAGTCCCATGACTGGTCCCTCTGTATTGTTTCCTTACTGCGAGTGCTTTTGCTCCAGATTTCCCTTTCGCCATTCTTTACTGAAACAAATAAATTTGCTGCTGATTGATCTAAGGGATAGGTTTTTTTATTTATGGTTTGGAACGTTTTTTGAGAGGATTCGAGCGGATACATCATATTGTAGGCTTCATTTCTTTTTACTGGAATCAAGTCATAGCCACATTTGTGGAGGATCTCGCTCTCCTTAAGGATAATTCCTGGTAAGGCTGGGGACCAGAATTCTACAATTGCAATTTTTGTTTTCTCTTTGTCCGGAAACATTACTAGTTTGATCTCATTTGACGCTAAAAATGTTAGCGACTGGATCTGTTGCAATAGGTTAATGATTCGGCCGCGATTAAGTGGAGCTTCATCAATAGGGAATAACTCTGTAATTTGTAAATAGTTGGATCTTATCTCCTCTTCTTGGGATTCTTTTCCCTGTGAATCGGGATATCCTACGAGTGTTCCTCTTAGAGTTGCACTTTCCGAGCTGTGTATGAAATCTGTAGCCTTTGGATTTAGTGTGGAATATTGGCAAAGATTTTTGCTGTTGGTTTTCACCTGTATCTTCTGGTGCATCATACTCGGTGTCAAGGGCAGATTTGGTCTTCCTTCATAACCTGGTGAGGCGTTAAGTAGGGGAGTGGTACTCTGAAATTTGATTTTTGTGGCCTTCTTCTTTTTGAATCTTCTTAGCGCCTTTCTCTTTTTTGTCTTTCCTTGCCGTTGTTCCTTCTCTGTTTTTTCCGAGTCTTGTACTTCTTCACTAGTTAACCCAGTGTTTTCTTCAGGATCAGGTATTATAGAATTGATCATGTTTAGTTTGGATTTGCTTTGTGCAAATATTGGGTAGTACGTCACAGGTTGTTGATGTGGTTCTAAGTTAGTTTGCTCTTTGAAGAGTTTTCTGAGGGAATATACGGTGATATCACTCTGTTTTCCCACACTTTCGCCAGATGATTTCTTCCCGGTTTGTGTTGCAACTTCTTTTTTCGAGGGAGGCGGCATAGTGTCCTTTTTTATTTTTAAGGTGTCACCAGTTATCTCTTGGCATTTGCCACAGATTCCTGTTGTTTTTGTTGTTTTTGATGACCGAATTTGTTCTTTCTTCTTTTTTTCCTCAACCAGAAATTTTAAGATTCCAATTTGTACGTCAAGTGTTTGATCAGAATTTTCCAATATGTTACCTAAATGTTTGAGGACTGATTCCAGGATATCTTGTAAAACAAACATTGATTTAGAAACTGGTGTGTAATGATTGATCAGGCTGGTGTTTTTAAAGATAGAAAGATCTGGTGAATTTCCGAGATGGCCCTCCATATCTGTTGGTTTTTGTGGAGTACTGATCTGTATGTTGTCGATCCTCCTTTGGTGTTTCATTTGAGATGTTCCATCCTTGGTGCAGGTATCTGGGTAAATGATGTTTCAGTCGAAAGACTGTTGTATTTTGGAAAGATCCGGTGTTATTGATCCGGTTGCCTTTAAATCTGAGGTTGAATCCACTTGTTCCATAAAGGTATTTTTTTCTCCTGCTTCTGGGATTATTTGGGTGCCGTTTTCAACTTCCATGATACCTTCTGTTTCCAAATTTGCCTGTTCTTTTACTATATAGTCATTTTCATCTGGATTTGCTTTTGCGAAATTCTTTCTGATTCCAGGGGTTGCTATTGTCTTTCCGTTTCTTACTGCTTTACTGGTGCTCTTCCTGATTGCGTTGTCCGTTCCCATTCTTTTCATGAAAATGGTTCTGGATCTGAGCTTCTTATAAGCCATTGCACTATTTTAAGTCAGTTAGAGGTGACACGTTGTTGTCCAGAGGTCCGGGCGGGGCGGAGACTATATATATTTTCCCCTTCTATTCACTGCTTTTGTCCCACGATAAAAGTGTCTGCTTCCAATAAACTCTGTCGGGTAGTTAGATTTCGGGGCCAATGCCCGGCGCGCCGCTCATGCAACGCCAGCACCAGCGCCCTGATCCAATTCCCAAGTTCGTTCCTATAGGATTATGCAGTTTTTTTTGTGTTTTTTTTTAGGGCCAGCTCTGGACTCCTCACCACTTCCGCTAAAGCAAGGGGACTGACTTTAAAGAAAAGCTTTCTGGTGAGTTATTACTATGTATAAAGAGTGGCCAGGTGAAGAGGTAATACAGCTGGTTGGCTCACCTTAGTTCCCTTGCTGTACTCTACTGGAGCATCCCACTCGGTGCACCGCAGTTCTTGCCTCCTTGCCCAGGAGAGTACTATAATGCCGGTCTATTTGATATGGTCCTCCATATTGCAAGTTCCAAACACCATAACACCAGAGCACCCGGCTCGCACACCTCCTATGCCAGCGCTGGTGCAGTAAGGTCGGCTGCCAGAGATGCAGAGGGAGCAGGAGTGCAAGAGGGGTCCTCCTGTCTTTAAAGAGTGCTGGCCGCTGCTGCAGCCCGCCGCCTTCTATTCACCTCTGCGGTGGCGGTAACAGCCTCTCAAGGATGCAGGGAGTACGGGCGGGGTCTTCTGTGTTGACGTCTTGCCGGTGCCGGTGCCGCTGCACGCCGCCTTCTCTTCACCGCGGCGGCGGCAACAGCTGCAAGTTAATCGGTTTGTTCGGAGATGCGGAGAGGGGGTGCGGGAGGAATCTTCCGTGCTGAATCTGATGTTTGCCTGCCGGTACTTGCCGCTCCCGCAGCACGCCGTCGTCTCCAACTCGGCGGCGGCGGCGGTGGCAGCTACGGATTTCTCTGCGGTTTTTTCAGCTTCTCTGCTCCTTCAGAGTTTCAGCTCTGCTCCTCCGTACCGCTGCACCCTCCGCTCCTGCTCTCACTCGTTGCTCCTCCTCTACCTCACACGTCACCTCCTTCTTCAGCTGCTCTACTCTGTTACTGCTACAGCCCGTCACTACCCCTCGGGAGGCTTCTCTCAGCTCGCCGAATATTGACAGTCAAGGACTGGCAGGGAGTCTCTTTTGTGCAGTGACACCGAGGTAAGCGCAGACAGGTAACAAGCCCTCACACCTGCTTCCCTGTTGACTGGAGTGCTGCCAAGGGCTTAGCGGCGATGTTGTGTCCCCCCTTCACGCCAAGTGCGTCCTGCAGCCACGCCTGGGCCGGGGGGAAATTCCACTGGGGCCGCGGGGGGTCACGTTAATCCCCCGCGGTTGTCGCAGCACCTCAGCTCTCCCAGCCCAGCCTCTCCCGGGACTTCCCACTCTCCTCTGTGCCGGGAGCCCGGAGCCGCGGACCTCTCCTGAGGGGGCGCGGTAGGAGGTCGAGCAGGAAAGCGGGAAAGGTCGGCCGCGGTCGGCCGCGGTCAGCCGCGGGTAATGAAGTTGCCGGGGTCGCACGCCAGCTCGCTGTACCGGCTTGCTCTGCTCGCTCACACACTTGCTGCTCCCCGCCATGGAGAACCGGCGTCTGGCGATCCGGCGTCTGCACTCCGCTCTCTGCAGCCCTCTGCTGCACTCTAGTGGTCAGAGGCTCAGCTCATGCTAGAGCACCATCTCACATAAAACCAAGCACTCTGCCTCCAGGATTGTTAAGGCCTGCCATAGGAGTGACTTATAGGTATATATGTGTCCAGATATAGGTTTAGATATAGGTATACTATATCTAAGCAAGGGGTGATTACACCACCTTGCTCCAGCTGCGTGATCAGCCAGTTGGATCGATTTAAGTACCAGCCAGGGGTGGCAAAAGATATGCTGCAGCCCCAGGTAGGCCTTGGATGCACCTATGCCCTGAGCACCTATAGTGCATGGTACAGGGGCTGACAAGGTGTCCAGTACCAAATTGGTGATGTACCTGGGGTACATGGAGTCCATTTAAAGAGAGAGCAGATAGCCTGGGACCCTGATTAGCAGGATCCCAGGCCAACTAAGTCGAAAACCAGCTAAACACTAGGCAAAAAATCTGGGGTAACCATAGTCAGGTATCCACCCTCCTACACGCCCATACAAAGATGGGTTAGACAGCATGCAGACCTTACTCTGGCCAGAGCTGTACACATTGCAACCGCAATCTACCGGGGCCCAGGAATCACATAGAGGGAGAGAGGATTCCTCATGGAAACCATCTGGTGGAGCAGCAATGCAACCCACCAAGATACACTCTGCTCCAAGGAAACCAGAGACGGTGACCTTAGTTCCAGGTCCTGTGCAAACGCCTCAACAACCCCCCCTTATGTTAGGACCTCAGTGCTTCCACTGCGGTGCTTTCGGTCACATCGCCCGCTCCTGCCCACAAAAGGAAGAGCCCACGAAGGTTGGGTATTCTCGAGCCCTTTAGTGCAATACGGAAGAAAAAGGATCCCCCTTTCATAAAAGAATGTTGGTTAATGGAGAACCACGAAACGCCTTAGTTCACACAGGATGCTTGCAAAGTGTTATACGACCCCAAGAGATCCCAGGGGGTGTTCCTCAAACAACAGGAGTGGTGCACATTCAATGTGTTCACGGAGACAATGAACTGTATCCCGTAGCCAAGGTAAATGTCCAACATCACTCCTCTGACCCTGAGGGTAAGATTAATCCCAAAGTTGCCTGAATCTTTGATCTTAGGGAATGATTATCCACATATTGATGAACTCCTCCAAGAATCCTGGAAGGAAGGTACTGAATGGAGGAAGACAGCTCCTTTATCACAAGATACGGAACCAGAGCTGAATAAAGGCAAAGACCGGAAAAGTAGAAAATAGAAGAGAAGGGAAAAGAAATACTGGACCTCATCAGTCCTAACCAACACTGGGCAGGAAATATGGAATCATGATCAAAGCTTCCACGTTGCCCAAAGAGAAGATCCTACCCTTCAAGAAGCATGGCAACAGGCCACAACTCAGGTAGACCCCCACCTCACAGGTCCCCAGTTTTTTATTAAAAAAGGCTAGTTATATCGGAAGGGAGGTAAACTCTACCCAACCAGCTGCTAGTACCCCAACCCTTCAGGAAAAAGGTCTTATTCTTAGCTCATAGCCATCTCTTAGGGGGGCACTTTGGTACCGATAAAACTGAAAAAGCCATCCTAGACAGGTTCTACTGGCCAAGAGTTTTCTAACAGATCCGTACATATTGTAGAGAGTGTTCAGTATGTCAGAAAAACAGTCTATATCTTCCCCCTAGGGTCCCCCTAAGACCTCTACCTATCATCGATGAACCTTTTTCCAGGGTGGGTATGGACATACTGGGTCCCCTCCATCCATCCCGTAGTGGATATCGTTATGTATTAGTCCTAGTGGACTACGCTACAAGATTCCCTGAGGCTGTTGCCCTCCGACATCCCAACACGACACAAGTTGCTAAAGCAATGATTAATTTCTTCTCACGAGTGAGTTTCCCAAAAGAGATTATCACAGATCAAGGAACCCCCTTTACATCAAGGTTAATGAAACAGGTATGCTAACAGCTTAAAATAAAACAAATTTGCACGGCAGGCTACCACCCTCAAATGGATGGCCTAGTAGAGCAGTATAATGCCACACTTAAGAGCACCTTAAAAAAATTACTAAACCTGGAAGCAAGAAAATGGGAGGATATGCTTCCCCTGGCTTTATTTGCCATTCGTTGTGGACAACAAAAAAGCCTAGGTTACTTCCCCTTCGAATTATTATACGGAGACAGCCCAGAACTCTCCTAGATATGGCCAGAGAAAAATGGGAGGAAGAGAAGATGGCTCAAAACCTCTATTAGAGTATGTCTCTAGTTTACGGACCCACCTTAATCAGGTGAGAGACATTGTTAAAAACAACCTAGAAAAAGCCCAATCCTCTCAGGAACAACAATATGATAAAAAAGCGAAAGCCCGTACCCTAGAAGTGGACGATATGGTCCTTATCATGATGCCTACCCCTGAACAGAAGCTGTTAGTCATCAATGGAGCGCACAACGCTAGCCCCTCCTCCGGATCGCCCCTCGGGACTCTGGTACTTGTAGTTCTTTGGTGGATCACCCACGTGGGTGCAAGTCGGTACTTGTTGGACTGATGAATCTCTAGACCAGATACATGTCCCAGGTTTTAGGATATCGCCCAAGACATGTCTCGGGTTTCGGGATAACTTCCCTCATCAGTAGAGAAAGATCGTTAGAGGTGGAAGAGAAGGCCGCCACACAACAGTCAAAGGCCTCGATGCCAGAACCGGCACGCAGGTGCGTCGTCCAAGAGCCCTTCGGCCCAAAGCTCAAGGGAGCCATATTGTGTTTAGTCATCAATGGAGCGCACACCGCTAGCCCCTCCTCCGGATCGCCCCTCGGAACTCTGGTACTTGTAGTTCTTTGGTGGATCACCCAGGTGGGTGCAAGTCGGTACTTGTTGGACTGATGAATCTCTAGACCCGATACATGTCCCGGGTTTTAGGATATCGCCCGAGACATGTCTCAGGTTTCGGGATAACTTCCCTCATCAGTAGAGAAAGATCGTTAGGGGTGGAAAAGAAGGCCGCCACACAACAGTCAAAGGCCTCGATGCCAAAACCGGCACGCAGGTGCGTCGTCCAAGAGCCCGTCGGCCCAAAGCTCAAGGGAGCCATTTTGTGTTTAGTCATCAATGGAGCGCACACCTCTAGCCCCTCCTCCGGATCGCCCCTCGGGACTCTGGTACTTGTAGTTCTTTGGTGGATCACCCAGGTGGGTGCAAGTCGGTACTTGTTGGACTGATGAATCTCTAGACCCGATACATGTCCCGGGTTTTAGGATATCGCCCAAGACATGTCTCGGGTTTCGGGATAACTTCCCTCATCAGTAGAGAAAGATCGTTAGGGGTGGAAGAGAAGGCCGCCACACAACAGTCAAAGGCCTCGATGCCAGAACCGGCACGCAGGTGCGTCGTCCAAGAGCCCGTCGGCCCAAAGCTCAAGGGAGCCATATTGTATTTAGTCATCAATGGAGCGCACACCGCTAGCCCCTCCTCCGGATCGCCCCTCGGGACTCTGGTACTTGTAGTTCTTTGGTGGATCACCCAGGTGGGTGCAAGTCGGTACTTGTTGGACTGATGAATCTCTAGACCCGATATATGTCCCGGGTTTTAGGATATCGCCCGAGACCTGTCTCGGGTTTCGGGATAACTTCCCTCATCAGTAGAGAAAGATCGTTAGGGGTGGAAGAGAAGGCCGCCACACAACAGTCAAAGGCCTCGATGCCAGAACCGGCACGCAGGTGCGTCGTCCAAGAGCCCGTCGGCCCAAAGCTCAAGGGAGCCAATTTGTGTTTAGTCATCAATGGAGCGCACACCGCTAGCCCCTCCTCCGGATCGCCCCTCGGGACTCTGGTACTTGTAGTTCTTTGGTGGATCACCCAGGTGGGTGCAAGTCAGTACTTGTTGGACTGATGAATCTCTAGACCCGATACATGTCCCGGGTTTTAGGATATCGCCCGAGACATGTCTCGGGTTTCGGGATAACTTCCCTCATCAGTAGAGAAAGATCGTTAGGGGTGGAAGAGAAGGCCGCCACACAACAGTCAAAGGCCTCGATGCCAGAACCGGCACGCCGGTGTGTCGTCCAAGAGCCCGTCGGCCCAAAGCTCAAGGGAGCCATATTGTGTTTAGTCATCAATGGAGCGCACACCGCTAGCCCCTCCTCCGGATCGCCCCTCGGGACTCTGGTACTTGTAGTTCTTTGGTGGATCACCCAGGTGGGTGCAAGTCGGTACTTGTTGGACTGATGAATCTCTAGACCCGATACATGTCCCGGGTTTTAGGATATCGCCCGAGACATGTCTCGGGTTTCGGGATAACTTCCCTCATCAGTAGAGAAAGATCGTTAGGGGTGGAAGAGAAGGCCGCCACACAACAGTCAAAGGCCTCGATGCCAGAACCGGCACGCAGGTGCGTCGTCCAAGAGCCCGTCGGCCCAAAGCTCAAGGGAGCCATATTGTGTTTAGTCATGAATGGAGAGCACACCGCTAGCCCCGCCTCCGGATCACCCCTCAGGACTCTGGTACTTGTAGTTCTTTGGTGGATCACCCAGGTGGGTGCAAGTCGGTACTTGTTGGACTGATGAATCTCTAGACCCGATACATGTCCTGGGTTTTAGGATATCGCCCGAGACATGTCTCGGGTTTCGGGATAACTTCCCTCATCAGTAGAGAAAGATCGTTAGGGGTGGAAGAGAAGGCAGTCAAAGGCCTCGATGCCAGAACCGGCACGCAGGTGCGTCGTCCAAGAGCCCGTCGGCCCAAAGCTCAAGGGAGCCATATTGTGTTTAGTCATCAATGGAGAGCACACCGCTAGCCCCTCCTCCGGATCGCCCCTCGGGATCTGGTACTTGTAGCTGTTAGGCCAATGGCAAGGCCCATATAAAGTTATAGAAGAAGTAACCCCAGTGACATATCAATTGGAATTGGACCCTCAAAGAAAAAACACTCAAATATATCATATCAATAGATTAAAAAAATGGGAAGGCCCATTGCCTGTGCTAACAGGAACCCTCTCCCAGTCTTTGGTCGAGCAAAGAATTGATAAGGAACTATCTGAACCACTACGACAAGAGCTATATGACACCCTACAACCATTACAAGAAGTCTTCTCCCTGCTTCCTGGTCGAACTACTGTAATAGAACATGAGATGCATACCCTTCAAAGAAAGAAAGTCAGACTACGCCCATATCAAATTCCCAAAGCTAGACGAGAAGCAATAGATCAAGAAGTCCAACAGATGTTAGCTCTGGGGGTCATTGAACCCTCCAAAAGTGAATGGTGTTCTCCGATAGTGATAGTACCCAAACTAGATGGGTCCATCAGATTTTGCATTGACTTTCGCAAAGTAAATAAAATCTCTCCGTTTGATGCAAATCCCCTTCCTAGGGTAGATGAAATGATTGAAAGGCTAGGAAAGGCTCAATATGTCAGTACGTTGGACTTATGTAAAGGTTACTGGCAGGTGCCGTTACGAAAGCAAGATAGGGAAAAAACAGCTTTCTCAACCCCCAAAGGTCTGTACCAGTTTAGAGTGCTACCCTTTGGATTACATGGCGCACCTGCCACATTCCAAAGACTTATGAACATAATATTACAACCCTATACAGCCTTTGCAGCAGTCTATATAGATGATATATTCATCTATAGTGCTTCTTGGAAAGAACACCAACAACATCTGACCCAAGTCATCAAGGCCCTAGGTCAGAGGTCTTCGAACTTTTGTCTGCTGAGCCCCCCCCATCTAAACCTTTTTACACGTTGAGCCCCCCCCCCCACCTCCCCCCCACCCCCACCTGACGAAAAAGTTCTGGAAGCTGGTACTCTGCATCATTGATGGCCATTCCCTCCTGCAGAGCCAAGGTCGTATAAGGCAAATAATATTTAAAAAAGTATGAGTGTTTAGTAAACTGATGTTTTTGTAGTGCTTGGGCTTATTATAAAGTTCCAATGAAAAGTCTCCAAGAAACAATTAGCACAAAAAATTACATTGGTGCTTTATTTTTTACATAAAACACAAAATTTAGGATAGATTAGTAAAACACTCCCAACCCACAGGTCAGGCGTGTGCCTGTTTTTCTCCACAGGGACAGTCAAGTGTGGATGTATTCTGGCTTCAGCCATCCTTAGGTTGTGCTCCCCTTCCAGTCTTGAGCAGTACCTGGAAATGTGAGTGCTCACAAAGTTATGTAATATATTTGTTGCAGTTTTATATAGCGCAAACCTGACCCAAATGTATTGGAGAGCTTTACATGAGCAGCTTTTGCATTACACAAGCACACATTCATTTTTGTAGGCACAGGGAGATTAAGTGATTTGCCCAGAATCACAGGATGTTGAGCAGGCACCAAGAATTGAACCTGGTTCCCCATCTCCACAGTCATCAGCTCCAGGATAACCTTGAGGGGGAAGGGTTCAAGAGCGAGGTGAACAGCAGCAACCAGATGTTAAATTCAGCAGCCACAAGGCAAACGGTAACAGTGAAGAAGTGCTGTTTCAATAGCAAAGTTGAAGTATTTTGCAGCTTTATGTATACAACATTTGTGGCACTCCCGGGCATCTTTCCTGCGGTCCCGTTCATTGGAGGAACATCAGAGCTGACGTCAAAGCAGTGCTCTGCTGCAGGAACTACATGCTGATTGACGGTTCTGCATGACTACTCCAATCAGAGAGCCCTAACTCGAGATGGGCGTATGAAAAACAGGCAGCAATCGTACTAACGACGTGGGACGCAACAAGGGACGCAACTAGACCCGAACTTTGGGGGGGGGCTAAGACTCCCAGCTAGGGCTGGCCCTAACACTGGTTGTGCAGAGTGCAACAGTCATTTTGTGCGGCCCTCCCCATTTCCTCCTTCTCCATGAATTCCCTCACTACCACTCGCCAACAATGCACTTCATCTCTCTATAGCCCCTTTCTGACAAATATAAAAAAAAATGTATAGGGCTACACGTAGTTTACTCACACTCAGTTCTGTGATCTGGATGGTACACGTTCTTTGTAGCAGGTACATTTATTTGAGGTTTTATAAAGCGCGAACATTTAGCCCTTTGCGCTGTGTGGATGACAGGAGTGCCCATGTGAGTGCACAGTGAGCAATGCAACAGTGTGAGAGTTGGGTGAGAGGAGTGAGTGCAGGGTGAGTGAGGTGATCATATAAATTTGGGTGCGGATGTCAGTGCAGAGTGGGATGAATGAATGAATGGTTAGTGATGGGCTTGTTTGAGTGAGTTTGCAGAGTGAGCAGTGAGGGGGGCACGTGATTGAAGTGTCACATGAGCAGGGTGAGTAGTGTGCATTTGTGACTGCAGGGTGAGGTACAGGGTGAACAGCGCAAGAGCATTGTGAGTGCAGAGTGAACACTGTGAGTACAGAGTGAGCGGTGTGCTCATGTGAATGCAGGGTAAGTGGAGGGAGAACGGTGTGAGTTCATGGCGAGTGGCATAAGTGCAGTGTGGTCACTGTGAGTGCAGGGTGAGCAGATGCTGTGAGTGCATCGTGATCAGTGTGAGTACATTGTGATCCCTGTGAGTGCAGGGTGAGCATGAAAGTGAAGGGCGAGAATAAGGAGTGAGCTGTCTGAATGCAGGGTGCATTCCCATACACACTTGGTATTGAGGGCCGACATAGGGTTTCAGATATAAGTTAAACTATTGCTTTTATGGCATTATTCAGGGTCCAGGTATTACGGGTGGAGGAAATAAATATTGTGCTCATCCTGCAGCAAACTTCCAGTCTTGTGATTTGGTTTGCCAATTAATTATATTGATTTCCCAGACGGTACAAAAATAAGAAGACCCCTAAATCCTATTTTCAGCACTTATCTGTGCATACGTAGAACAGCAAAAATAAATAGAAAACATTTTTATTTGTGTTCTAGGGCTGCCTGAATAATCCATGACTGATAATTAAAAGTAAGATTGAAAAGTCACATTACAAATGAATACAAAATATTTTATTTATAACCCTATTTAGTGTAAAGACAAGGCCTTTGCAGGCTCTTTAAAAAACACATAGCTGTCACTTTTCTTTTGGTAACCCTACTTTACATTCTGTTTCACGAAATGCATTCTAACACTAACGCAGTAAAAAGTAAAATCCAAATGAAATGAAGAGGCAGAATCGGGGCCCAGGGAGTACTGGAACCAGAAAACAAACGGCCTCTGTAACCAGTTTACAAAGGTATGTGAAAATGCACATGGTCTTTAAAGACCTGTGAAAAACTCGGGCGTGCTGGAGATAAGACTCCAGACACTGCCCAGCCGAGTCCACAGCAGATCGAGCTGCACCGCAGCCCGGGCTGAGACACACGCCAGCGGGGGCTGAAGCCCTTTCAGCCTGATGGGCGTTGTGCGCCTGGAAGAACAATAGAAGGTGAAGTGGTGGGATGCGCGCTCCCCCTGACGGGATGCTGTGCCCCCCCCCAGGGGGGCGTGCCCCACAGTTTGAAGACCTATGCCCTAGGTAATAGTGGTTTGACCATCAATCCTGCCAAAAGCCGTTTGGCGGCCAAAACTGTAAAATACCTCAGATATCTTCTGGGAGAAGGATATATCAGACCTCAAGAGGAAAAAGTAGCTGCCATTACTCAAATACCCTTTCCTCAGTCTGAAAAAGACCTTAGAGCCTTCCTGGGATTGGTAAGGTATTATAGAAGCTTTATTCCATGTTTTTTGCAAATCGCTTCTCCCCTAACCGACCTACTGAAAAAGACGTCCAGACTGTTAAACGCCTTAAAAATCCTTCCCCAGAAGAGAGACAGGCTTTCCAGTCCCTAAAATTGGCCATTACATCGAAACCAGTCCTCTTGAGTCCAGATTACACGAAAACCTTCCTGGTACAAACCGATGCCTCAGAAAATGGCCTTGGGGCTGTACTATCACAAACTGACGATGAGAATTGTGAACGACCAATAATATCCATCAGTCGCAAACTTTTTCTGAGGGAAACCAAATACGCAGTCATAGAGAAGGAAGCCCTAGCAATCAAATGGGCAATTAAATCTCTACGTTATTACCTAAAGGTGTCGTGTTTTGGCAGCTCCTGAGTTAGCGCTTAGCACAGCTACACGGTCTTCTCGTTAACTTGACCAAAACGAACGGGGGCCATTTTGAATCCTTCTGGCTTCCATTTTCTATGAACACACTGCCTCGTGGTCAGTGTGCCCTTTCGTCCTTCCTCGATACCCATGGTCACCTATTCTGCTCGGCAACAGGCTATTTTTAGTACTGGTCAAGCGCACATGCGCACTATGCATCAACTGGTCACTCTTTAGGAATGTTAGCACTAACTGATCAGTGCTATTGAACTCCTCCTACATGCTGGCTGTGTTCCAAAAATGACCTTATATGTACCGAAAATGTGTAACTTGTAACCGCCTATCTTTTTATTGCTATTAAACTGTATAAAAGAGGTCGCGCACCGATGTTCGGTGTGCTACTTCTTACATTGCCGAAGGGTGCTGTAGGAATGTGTCACCACCCCATGGGGTCTTAATAAACTTGTCTTTTGCCTTTTCCAGTGTCCGTGCCAACTTCTATACTAAGGTGTTCGAGAGTTTAGCAGAGTATGTAGGCCTGATTTGAACCCAACACCACAATTGGCGACCACGAAGGGACTCATCGGCGACTCGGATGCCCGAAGGAGAGGTCGTGACGAAGGTCAGGAAACTCGCCATGGACGCGTACGCTGCCACTGAGTGACCCGAGTCTTGGCACCCACGGTGTGTTTTTCCTTCCTTCCGATCTGACCTTCCAGGTGGCGCCGGTCTTCGACTGAGATTCTGATTTTGGATTGTCGTGATGTGCCGTTTTGGCTGATTTCACCACAGAACTTGGCAGTTGGACCTTGGACGTTTGAAAATAGTTGGTAAGCTTTTGATTGGTGAGGTAGTCTACTGACACTTACTGTGGCTTTTTGAATTTTGAATTTGAATTTGAATTTGTTTGAAGTTAGCTAACGTTTGAATCTTTGAATTTGAATTTGAATATGTGAAGTGCACCTCACATAGGCAGGCATGTAGGGATATTTCTCTGATTTATTTGATTTGAACGATACACCGTGTTAGGTGCCATTTTTGTGTAGTATCGCGTTTTCGTGGTACTTTTTGAACATGCCTGTTTTTAGCACACTCCGAAGGATGTGCTGTTTTGAGAATGGTACCAATTATCGATTAAATGAATCACAGCCGGCTCCCCCAGAGGGGACTCCAAATCGTGAGATGTATGTCAAATTCGGTATTCCACCAATAATGTACAGCACGTTATGGCATAAGTATACTAAAACTGATCGTGAATTACAGCGGCCACTATATGGGTCGTTTGACCTTCGAAAGGTTCAATATGTAGAGCAGTGTTTGTTTCAGCGAAGGTCTAGACAAGATATGTTTGATTGCGTGCGTATGTGGGAGAAAGAGGTGCGTGAACGAGTGAAGCGTGAGGAAGCCTTGGCGGAGAAGGTGCAGCGGAAGGCTGCACATGATAAAGCTTTACAGCTACAGGAGAAGGAATTACAGGAAAAGAAAGAGAGAGAGACGCGAGAAAATTATTTACAGGTTAATGGTCAATTCCCTATCAGGCGTCCTCTTTATCCGGTCCTTACTAATGAAACAGATGATTTTTCATTACTAGATCGCTGTCCGCCTCCGTACGTCGCACCTACGGCTCCGAACGAGGAATCAGACGAGGATAGTGATCGTACACAGCGTACAAGGTTACATGCGGAACGAACTGCGGAATTACGTTAGTTTGCACGAAAGCTAAATATTAATACTGTTACTGTTTCTGAAATTACTGCACAAATGGAACAGTGGTGTGATCAGGAGCGACTGTATTTCTTAGATCATTTTGGAGATGAGGTCGTTGACCGGTTCAGAAAATATTCTCTAGAGTTAGAACCCAAGGATCTATCCAAGGGTCGTGAGAATTTTCGTAAAGGTCTTTTTGTTCTTTCAGATGCGGATGAATTCTTCAAACGTTTGATTCATCTACGGAATGAGGCGACACGACTACGGGAGTTGGAAAAGTCGAAGAATCCGCCTGCGTCCGGAGCGACGGGGATATCCAAAGAATGCCCTATCTTTGGAACAGATAAGATCGCTGCGATTAATGTTAGACCTATGCGAGAAGCTGCGCCTTTATATGTCCCTCATAAAGGGGATGGCACAGATGATGATAAAAGATCCAAAGACGCGAAAGGGTATTTTGTATATAACTGGGTTTATACGCCTTGGAATAGAGCAGATGTTATGGCGCTTAAGAATGCTTTGCCTGATCCCCGTAAAAATCCTGCGGCTTTTTATGAAAGTGTTGAAAGTGCAATTTCTTCGTGTATTATGACGTTAGTTGATATTGATCTGTTTTTCGGGTTGATATTGCCCCCTGATATGTGGAGAGCGATTCGTAAGTTTGACGACCACACGACTCTCGGGGCCACTTGGAAAGATCTTGTTCAAGCTGATTTGGATAGGGAACCAGCATGTAAGCCGTGTCAATTAATATTAGACCTTCCAGGGGCCATACTAACAAAATTAATGACTCTTGCTCCCGCTAAAAAGATTGATTGGACTATATTAGCCTCTTGTAAGCAGAAGACGGATGAATCGGTTTCCGATTTTTTCTCCCGCTTTGAGGAAGCGTTCCATGATTACAGTGGTCAATCATTGACAGAAGATACAGGCAGGCATTTATTCGTTGATAAGTATGTGGCTAATCTCCTACCGGAGATTGCGAAACGATTAAAAGCGAGTGAAAGTTCATGGACCACATCAACCCCTGCTTCTTTATTGACTATGGCTCAATATTATGAACGACAGGAATTGGAGGCAAAAGAAAGTAGTGAAAAGAAAGCGAAGGATTTGAAGACGAAGGTAATGTTAGCTCAGGTTCAGGCTACGAGAGGAAACAGCAGAGGAGGGCGAGGATCGTACAATAATGCTCCTCCCCCTCGTTCTGACATTTCTGTGAATCAATGTGCATACTGCAAACAGTTTGGGCATTGGATTGCAGACTGTCCGGTGTTTCGAGAGCAGTGTAATTTGAGGGGGCGAGGAAGTGGAAGGTCTAGGAATAATTATGGAGGGCCAAGAGGATGGGGAACGAATGATCGAGGAGGTTATGGAACGCACGATCGAGGAGGTTATGGCACGAATGATCGCGGAGGATATGGAGCAAGGGGTCGTGGTCAGACAGATTATAATACGTTTGATAATCGCAATCAATATCAAATAAATGAGGGTGGTTCTGCTGAGCCACGGGATGAGCACTATGCATAGGATTGCGTAGGATGGGGTGTGGAATCGGTTGAGGTACCAGTTGATCAAAGGGGTCCATATATAGAAGCACATGTTTTGGGTTCTACTGATCAATTTCTGGTCGATACAGGAGCTACTCGTAGCGCTTTGACCAAATACTTGGTTCCAAGGGCTCCCCTGTCTGGCGAGGTAATTACAGCTATAGGGTTCGATGGAACACCTACTTCTAGCCCACTGTCTCAACCAGTTGCATTTCATGTTGATAAATTTGCTGCCCCTTGTCCCTTTTTGTTGTCTCCAAATACACCAGATAATATTATGGGACTCGATATGTTAAAACACTTTCGAGCTACTATTCGCTGTGCCCCAGAAGGAGTGCGAGTTGTGTTGAATGAGAATTACCCAGAATTTGAGCGAGTGTGTTTTCTTCATGAATCTGAAGTATTGGCCTCCTTACCAAAAACGTTGTGGGCCACTTCAGACACGGATGTAGGGCAGATGATAATTCCTCCAGTACGTATCACTGTAAAGGAGGGAGTATCTCTACCACGTGTCCCACAATATAAGATTTCGAGAGAAGGTGAACTTGCTTTGATACACATTGTGAACGATTTGATTTTGGCAGGAGTAGTTGAGGAAGTCCCCTACAATGTTTGTAATAGCCCAATTTTACCGATCCTTAAAAGAGATACAGATGCTAAGGTCTACCGTTTCATTATTGATTTGAGGGAAATAAACAAGATAGTAGTGCCTCAGTACCCGGTGGTGTCTGACATCACCACGTTGCTTACGTTGGTTCCATCGACGGCAACTACCTTTACAGTCATCGATTTGAAGAATGCCTTCTTTTCAATCCCTGTACATCCTGACAGTCTATATCTATTCGGCTTTACATTAAATAATAAATCGTACAGATTTTGTCGAGTTCCTCAAGGCTATACCGAAAGTCCTAGCATTTATAGTCAGGCATTAAAAAGACAGCTTGATTCCTTTGAATTACAAGATGGAGTGGCTCTTATTCAATATGTAGATGATATCTTACTTGCTGCAGACACATCAGAACAATGTGAGAAGAGTACCTTTTCCTTGCTTTCCTTCCTAGCCAAACATAATCATAAGGTTTCGAAGAAAAAGCTGCAATATTGTAGACCCAAGGTGACCTACCTCGGTCATCTTTTGTCTAAGGAGGGCCGTGCATTGACACCAGATCGAATTCAAGCAGTTTTAGACACACCAGTTCCTCGCACTCAGAAGGATGTTCGTGCCTTTATAGGTTTGACGTCTTTTTGTAGGCAATGGATATTGGGTTTTTCACACATTGTTAAACCATTGTTGGCATTGTTGTCTAAAGATACACCGATCCCCATTGAATGGACGGATGAATGTCAGAATGCTTTTGAACAATTGAGACAAGCTCTTTGTTCTGCACCAGTGTTGGGTACACCTGATTACACGAAGATCTTTACATTATATGTACACGAGAAGGATGGATGCGCATTGTCAGTGTTAGTGCAGACACACGGAGACAAACAGAGGCCTTGTGCATACTTCTCGGCGGTACTCGACCCTGTGGCTCGAGGATTACCTGGATGTTTTCGAGCAGTTGCAGCAACAGCAGTAGCGATACGACAAAGTGAGGGAATAGTTTTGTCACACAAATTGTTGGTGTTAGTTCCCCATGCGGTAGATGCGTTATTGAATCAGACGAAAACACAGCATCTAACCAGTGCCCGTCTGACCGGATATGAGCTAACGTTGTTGGCGCCGCACATCACACTAAAACGATGTGCGACACTGAATCCTGCTACTTTACTGCCGGATCCTGTTGCTGAGACCCAGAAGGAAGAACAACATGATTGTGTTTTTCTGACTGAGGAACAGACAAAGGGTCGTATCGATTTACAGGATACACCATTTCCAGATGTAGATGGGGAACTGTGGGTTGATGGATCGTGCGTGAGGTTACCAGATGGTACGACTTCCGCAGCTTATGCGATCACGACACTTAAGACAGTGGTAGAAGCAGCACGAATACCCCAGAAATCGGCTCAAGCAGCTGAATTGATAGCCTTAACGAAAGCATGCGAGTTAAGTGCTGGACTATGTGTGAACATTTACACGGATAGTCGTTACGCTTTTGGAGTAGTGCATGATTTTGGCCTACTCTGGAAGGAACGAGGATTCTTGACTTCACATGGAGTACACATCATGCATGGAGAATTGGTACGCGATCTCCTGAATGCACTGTTATGTCCAAAGAAAGTAGCAATAGTGAAATGCAGTGCACACAAAAAGGTGACGGACAAAATAGGACAAGGCAATGCTTTCGCAGATCGCATTGCGAGAGAGACCGCTATGCTACAAAATGATTTCCCCATGTACGTGGTGAAATCACAAGCCGAGCGGTGGCATGATGCTAGAGAAGAAATACTAGATATACAGAAGTCAGCATCAGAGGCAGAACTTACGAAATGGGCCACTGAAGGAGTATTGGATGATGAGGGTTGCTGGCGTAGTAAAGATATGGAGAGATGGAAATTACCCATGGCCTATTTACAAACAATGGTGCAAATGACACACGGGCTGGCACACATTGGAACTTTCGCAATTACTAAATTGCTTACACGAGTTTGGGAAAATGCTGACATTGCTAGCACGGCTAAGAGAGTAGTGCAGACCTGTCTGATATGTTTACAGCACAATCCTGGACAAGGGACTCATACTCCTAAAGGAGGGTTTGTTCCACCTACTGCACCATTCGAAGTACTACAAATGGATTACATCCAGCTGGAGCGCTGTAATAATCTCAAGTATGTCCTAGTGGTGGTGTGTGCCTTCAGTAAATGGATTGAGGCTTACCCTACGAAAGACAATACAGCATTGACAACAGCTAAGGTGTTACTGAAAGAGTACTTCCCGCGCTATGGTGTTTGTAAAATTATGTGGAGTGATAATGGTCCTCATTTCATTGGGAAAGTAGTGGAGTACGTCCTGAAAGGATTGGGAATCAAGCAACGATTCCACGCTGTCTTTCATCCGCAATCAGCAGGTTTGGGAGAAAGATACAATGCAACTCTGAAGCTGAAGCTAGCAAAGATAGTGGCATCCACATCTCTAAAATGGCCGGATGCTTTGCCTCTGGCATTGCTGTCCATTCGATCAGTGCCACATTCTCGATCTGGCCTCACACCCTATGAAGTGGTGTTTGGAAGGCCGATGAATATTTGGGGAGTTCCAAAACCTCGTTTAATACATGATGTGCCTTGTATAATGATGAACGATTATTTGGCACGATTAACAAATGATTTACTTTCTATTCATCAACAGGTTCGAGAGGCGCTCCCTGATAACTCCACTGGTGAGGCTCACGATCTTCGTCCTGGTGACCATGTTATGATCCGGGTGTTCGAGCGCTCCAGCAGCTTGGAACCGAGATGGCATGGCCCTGAGCAAGTGCTGCTGGCGACGCGGACTGCTGTGAGAGTCACCAATAAGAAGCGGTGGATACATTCAACGCACTGCCGACGTGTTTCTCCGGATCTGGTGAGCCCTGTGGTGCTATCCGACTACAGAAAGATTTTGGATACAGAAAAGAGCCCAGCTGTCACGCCTGATGAATTGGAGGGAGCCTTCCCGGACCACGTTGTTTCTGATAAAGTGAAGTACAATCTACGTCCCAGGAAATAAGATTCCTTTTTGTATTTTTGAACTGGTTGGTAACCGCTCTGAGGTTTGTGAAACGGAAGCCGGGAATATCAAGGGGGGGGGATCAGTTCTGCCCAGTGTAGCGACACCCGTCTTGAATCCCGGAGAACAAATCAACGGCAGCCTCGGTCCAGAACCATCGTTTTATTTTTTCGCTTAGTGTTGCTCTTGAAGAGTATTGTTTTGTGAACTATGGCATCTCCTTCGACACGAAAAGGGAGAATTCTTGGTGCTGTTTTGTTTGTCTTGACCGTAGTGGTGATCGCAGTATTAGCTTGGACTATAGAACTATTGTTTCCTGTACGAGAACATTTGCTGCCCACTACTCCAAGTCCATCTGAACATTTTCATTTTACTTTGCCTTTTCACGAAGAAAGACATAGGCAGACTTATTTGAATAACAGCTTTATTCAGATTTTGCATCATACTCATAACATGACCAACACGTCCAATTTTTGGGTACGTGGAATGTTGCCCGGACATCAGAAGAGGGGAGGAACTCCACTCATTCCTCTCCCGTTTTCTCATAATGGTTCTTGTCATGCTTGGTACACTCTTCTTTTCACCCTGCGATGGCCAACGAAAGGTGGACTACTTTTTCGATTGAATAAAATATGCTATAACGACAAAGATGGTTATCCACACGCTGAAGGAACTAAATTTGAATGGGAAGAGTATCGTCCGGACAATGTCTCTACACCTCGTGTATATACGAATCAAAGACTTATAAATGTGACGAGCTTGCATATGATAACAGTCATTGATACAAAAGCAGATTTGTGTATTAGAAATAAAGGTACAATCCCTGTAGGCCGCAGTGAATGTAATATTACACTTACCTTTGATACACCAACTGGAATTGCATTCGTAGCTTCACGTAACACATATTTCATTTGTGGAAATAAGGGATACCATCGTCTACCATTGGGATGGTTAGGAACATGTTACATAGCTTTTGTATTACCACCTGTATTTATTGCTCCTCCCATGTACCACAATGATTACGTTTTGTACCATGATTTCATACTGAACAGAGTTAAACGAACATTAGATCTTGATGAAATTGACCAGACTGATACCACTTTACAACAATATGTAGATTTCAACTTGGGGTTATTTTCATTTGTAGGAGCTGCACTGAATAGCAGGAAGATAAGGCGGCTTACACGTGTGGTGGAAGCTGTCGCTAATGAAACTGCCTCTGCTTTAGGGAATATTACTGAGGAAATGCAAATTACCAGAATTGTAGCGCTCCAGAATCGAATGGTTCTAGATGTGATACTAGCTGATAGGGGCGGAGCATGCCGCGTCATCGGAAGTAGTTGTTGCGTGTACGTACCAGATAACTCACCTTCCGTGTATGATTCGATTACGAAATTAGATAAGATAGCTGCTGAGATCCACCCAGAAAATGGAACATGGACCTTTTCTGGTTGGTTCTGGACCCTGCTTAGTACTTGGGGTTGGAAATTATTAACGATTCTCTGTGTTTTTATTGGAGTACTATTTTCCCTTTGTCTATGTATTCAATGTGGCCCTACATTATGTTCTGTATGTATCACAGCCTGTATTCCGTCTAAACGAGCTATTGTTAAGCAAGAGAAACTGATCAATGATGAAGTATTGAAAATAATGGCTATTAACATTGATGATGAACATTCTGATTACGTTCACTATGAGGTAGCTTTTGCTAAACGCTAAAAGGGCCGTCTGTCGTGTTTTGGCAGCTCCTGAGTTAGCGCTTAGCACAGCTACACGGTCTTCTTGTTAACTTGACCAAAACGAACGGGGGCCATTTTGAATCCTTCTGGCTTCCATTTTCTATGAACACACTGCCTCGTGGTCAGTGTGCCCTTTCGTCCTTCCTCGATACCCATGGTCACCTATTCTGCTCGGCAACAGGCTATTTTAGTACTGGTCAAGCGCACATGCGCACTATGCATCAACTGGTCACTCTTTAGGAATGTTAGCACTAACTGACCAGTGCTATTGAACTCCTCCTACATGCTGGCTGTGTTCCAAAAATGACCTTATATGTACCGAAAATGTGTAACTTGTAACCGCCTATCTTTTTATTGCTATTAAACTGTATAAAAGAGGTCGCGCACCGATGTTCGGTGTGCTACTTCTTACATTGCCGAAGGGTGCTGTAGGAATGTATCACCACCCCATGGGGTCTTAATAAACTTGTCTTTTGCCTTTTCCAGTGTCCGTGCCAACTTCTATACTAAGGTGTTCGAGAGTTTAGCAGAGTATGTAGGCCTGATTTGAACCCAACACCACAAAGGGTTGAGAATTTCTCCTATACACCGACCATGCCCCATTAGAATGGCTGTCACGGAACAGAGGACATAACCCAAGAGTCCTGAGATGGTTCCTCACATTACAGCCATACCGATTTACCATCCTCCATAGAAAAGGGAAGGACCAAGCAAATGTAGATTATCTGTCCCGTTATCCATTAAATCACTTTCTTGTACACAAGAAAGTTAGGGGGGAAGATGTGAGGAACCGTCAGATATACTCCACGATCCCGAAAACCCCGACTTACCTTTTACTCCTCAGCCATGGGATCCGTACTTCCCGGGTTCTGACGCCGGTGAGGAGTGCTGGAAAACAAAAGAAACACTAATGTGGGACTATTATTGGTGGAGAAGTGTGGCTCACTGGTTAGAGGCGGCAGACCCGTAAGCAGAGAACGGCCCGGGACCAGGGTTCGATTCCCGACGCGGCAGGAACGTGGACCAGGGTCAGCGGACTCGATAATTCTCGCCTCGGTGCCTACTCTAGTCAGAAACCACACTCGGCAACTCTGGGCATCAGCTTGCCTCATCTTCACAACGGCCCCCCCAGACCGCCGGGGATGCTTGGTCGCACCTTAGAGATACCCATCAGGGACCATCTCTCAGGGTGAGCCAGGACGGGTTCCCCAGCGGTCGAAGCGTGGAGATACTCCTCCGGGAGTCGATTCCTAGCGCTATATAAACCCGCAATTAAATTAAATTAAATTAATTATTCTCCTACACATGGCGGAGAATCAACTAGCCTATGGCAAGGCCAAGACTTACACCAAGATAATCACGTGGGCAGCAGGAACCAATCCCTAACAGACAAGGGAGGGGAGGAGGAACCAGAGAAAGGGAGAAAGGACGTGAATCCGAAAAGACCGGGAGATGGAAAGGAAGGCTCCGATAAGGATGGAGAGAAGGACGCCAGAGAAGAGAAGACCAGAAGCGAGGCGGAGTTGGTGAGAACAGAGGCGGGACCAGAGGAGACCATCAATCCGGACACCGCCGAGGACGCTTCTGCTGACACGGACGACGAGGACGGAGAAGCCCCAGACGTATGGTGGGAAGAGTGGTGGTCCCCAGAAGAAACGAAAGAACCGCCGCAACTCAGGAGAGTTGCGGCCTAAGGCGGTATGTGGTGCGGGCTCCTGGGTCGCGAATGGGTGGCAGGATGGAAACAAACTAAGTCACGCCAACACCTTGTCACCAGAACCTGCCTAAAAGCTCACCTCGCACTAAGAACCTGAAACACCTTTTCTTTTTCTGTTTCTGAACAATTTTTCCCTTGGGGCTGACCGCATTCCCCTATATGAGGCATAACCCCAGTGTGTGCATATAAAAAGCAGATGGAGAGCTGGGGACATTGAGGTACCGAGTCCATACAGGGGAGGGTGTATAGTCAATACTGTTTTTTTTCCTTTCTTTTCACATTGGTGCTGTTATCCTCACTGGGTGTGGTGAAAGTTTAAACCCACTGATAGGAGAGGAAAATACTTACCGCCTGTTTCTGTTTTTGTTGTTCTGTCCCTATAAGCTTCCTGGGTCCATGCCTTCCTGAAACAACCCGTCTGAAAGGGAGGAGAAAGAAAGGAAAACGTGAAGAAACAACCTTTTCCTTGTTGAAACCTAGGAAACTACTCATTAAAGACATTTTTTAAACCTAAAGAAACTTGTATATAAACAGTTTTTTTTGTTTAATAAAGAGCCACTATTAATCCCATACGGCCTCCTCGTTTCTGTTTCCACCTATCCCTCCGACATGGCCCTATTATGTTTCATACATTATGGCACAAGTATACGAGGGACAATGCTGAGCTTCAGTGGCCACTGGATGGTACCTTTGACGAACAAAATTTGAATTGTTTACAGGACAAATTGTTCACTAGAAGAAGTAGGCAGTTGTCGTGTATTTCTATAGGTTCTGAATCAGTCCCCCTATTCCTGACCCTATTCTGGTTAAACTAACTATCAAGTTAACTAACAGTCAGCCCATGAGGCAAGAAAACCCCCATGATGCAGATACCGTTATCTGACGCAGTCACACTCCGGCACAGGAACGTGTTATCTGATTAGGTCATAACGCTTGAGATCTAATTAGACAAGCGACATTCCTCCAGCCCCTGATAAGGCATACGACGTTCTCATAACAAATCAAACCTATGACAACCTGGAAAATCCGTGCGGCCATTGTTTTGATTTCACAGAGAACTTTAGTAAAGAATGTGCTAACGAGCAAGTCGTATGACATCTTTATTGACGTATCTATGTCCATCCTTACGTCAATCTCGGCACCTTTAAGGTATAAATATTGCCGACCTTGCCCTATGCAAACACACGCGTGGTGACAAGACGGAGCAGCCATACTTGCCGAAGCCGAGAGCAGAAGCAGACCCCGCTGGCAGCAGCCCCGCCTTCCTGACGCGCTGAGAGACGCGCTGCTATCTCAAGCCGAGAGACCCAGCACCGGCGCTTCTGGGCAGCCCTCGCAGGCAGCCTGGAATATCGAGAGCAGAGAAAGAGATACCATTCCTCATTCATCCTAACTTCCAGGTACAGAACTGAATAACCCCTCACAGAGAATTCCTTAGTTATTCACTTGGCAAAAACAAACTTAACTTAAACTGTAACTTTCTATTCCCGCCCACGCATTAGACTTAGGTCAGGTACACGGGGTAGGCGTATTTAGAAACACCAGTTGAGTACGTTTAGTCAAATGTATATGTGTATGTAAATATATTTTAATCATTTTAAACATCATATGGCTCAGAAACCATATCAATGTTTTTACAGTATTATTTTATACTATTGCTTTTAATGTATGCACTTTACTTAACTATAAGTATTGCAATAATATCGATCCATTTCTCTTGTACGAGAAAAGAGACTGATCAATAAATAACACCTTTTTATTGAACACGCCCGTCTCTTCCTTTTCTCTACATTCTGATGAGACTAAGAATGCACGTACTGACTGAGTAAAATAATTGCCTTGTGCTCACACGACTCTTGAGATTGACTCTTGATTAGGGGAGAGCAAAGTTGACATGTTCTATGGTTGTCAGAAACTAAATCCCTTCTTGTCTAATCAGGGAAGTTAATCCTTCCTTGAACATTCGAGAAAGTTTCTAGCGAACTCTGAGCTTAGCTGGCAAACCCAAAAATTAAGTCTAGTATCGACAGTAGTAGACCTAGTTAACGTCTGGCCTAGGCCTTTACTGCTGTAGGTACTATTCCAATGCGCAGAGCCTATTGGGAAAATAGGAGCTACACTACATGGCGCCCAACGCGTTTGGAAAGGGCGATAAAACTAACGTAAGACATTTAGAGTAACTCAGTCGTGCTTTCTCACTCAGACCCCTTTTCCCAAATACTCCAAAGACGTCTGGAGTGGGTGAAAGGTTATATCCTCCAAAACCTCGCAGGAGGGAACTCCTATGTATGGTTCTTGGTATAGTCAACGTTGAAGGATACACCGTTCCAAAATATTGTGCATCTAATCTTTGTTCCATAAGAAACCTGATCTGCAAACAAACATAATACCATCCTGTCTGTAAAATGGCAGAGAGTGATGATGAAAGAGAGGCAGTTAGATTAGCAACTGAACTCGCAGATGCTGATGCTACCATGCAAGCAGCAGACCCGAATATAACACTCATTCCGGTCATTAAAAGGAGATCTATAACCTTAAAACTTATAGAAAATGGACTGACACCTAGAGGTGGCACAGTCATATTCGTAATCGAGGCACACGAATATCGGCAGACAGAGGTATACTATTCATGGATACATTTTCCAGCAGCAAATGCTGTAACAAAGTACTTCCACTATTACAAAGTAGAGGAACCTCCTCAAACGTACACTCCTTTCGAGGAGGTGGAAGTACCACTCAAATTCCAAGAGCATTTGCTCTTATTTGATGGCGCCCTAAAACATAACAATCACATTACAAGGCTCGGTCCTTTAGGAAGACCAGGAGCAACGTGGCCGGTCTTAGCCGGATACACACCACATCCAGACATCGAAAGAATGCCTGCAGCAGAGCTATTAATACAGCTAAAACAACTACTAAAAATTCATAGACAATTAGTTCAGTATGTAATGCGGACTTCAACAATTCAGCCAGCGATTAAACTTCCACAGCTGACCCCTCACCAGGGGAACACAAATAAAATTACACCACAGAACATCCAATCCTGCCTAGGTAAAGTTCCAGCTAAACGGGAACAAATACCATTCTGGTTGGCACAGAAAATCACCCAAATAGAGGCGGTGTTTCCTGACACCACCCCGCTGGAAAAACACAGGATTCTGACTATATGTCTCCCAATGGGAATCGCACCACACATTGAGGACTGTGACACTTGGGGTACAGTCTTTGCTTCCATCTACACAAAAATGCACGGTGTTCCATCCATTTCGGTAATACCAGATGTGCTAAAACAAATTCAAGATGAATACGGTCCAGAACCTGCTTTAACTCTTGGTATGAAATTACTAAAAGACTTCAAGCAGGTCTCGGCTATATTATTAGCCAACATAAAAGGTGAAGCAGCAAACGTGGCGATCCGCCAGAGGTTAAAAGAGACAGATATAGCAGACCAACCAGCTGAAATTGCCAGAATCATAGAAAAATCCTATGAAGAACTAGGCAGAGATAGTCTAGGTGGAATACCAGTAAAACCGCAACTGACTACAAGTCCAGAAAAAATATTTTTTAATAATAATAATTCACCAAAAAAGAACTGGGATGGAAATAAACAATCCAATCCTAAAGAAAAGAAATTCCAGTCCAGAGGAAGGTCTCCGAGGCAAAGAGAGAAATCTCCAAACCAAAGACAGAGGTCACCACAGAGTGACCCCTCTGGGAATAGATATAACCTTAGAAATAGGGATAATATTAAAAAACCTGATAGATATCAAGACATTGATACACGTCCCTCTCAATCTTTTCAGAATTCCTCGCAGGAATCGGAAAGAAGAGGACGATCAGAAGAGCACGCCAAGTCCAAAGACAAGGAACCTGCTCAGCTAAAAAAGAAATTACAATTTCCAAAAAAGAAGGTAGCCAGTATCAAGGTAGTTAACAATGCCGAGAATACTGAGGACACAACTGAAAAACGGAGAGTGGGCTCAGACAATGCTAGACAGCGCAGCAGAGGTGAGCATAGCTCGCAAAGTCCTTATGAATCATCTGGAGACAGTGGACACGAATGAATACCTTCAAGTGGAAACTGCAGACACCAGAGTTAGCAAGCCCCACAAGATATACGAGATAACATTACGTATAGAGGGAGATAAGACTAGGAAAATAAGGGGACTATTTTGGGATAACCTCTCCAAAGGCTATGACATCCTTCTAGCTGAAAAAGACTGGCCACCAGAGTTTGTCAGGGAGTGCCCTCATGGCGAAGAAGTAATTATGCCTGCCTTCTCGAATCAAATACCGATTCATAAAAAATACACACTTGCTAGAAAGTGGGCAGTGGCCTTAGCACCTGCTTTATATAAAAATCATGTAGGATGGGATGAGGATTCTCCTCCTCACAAAATCCAGTTAAAATCACAACCAACTGCACAAAGGCAGTACCCAATTAAGCAAGAAGCTAAAAAACAAGTAAATGAAATACTAGATCAGCTAGAATACCAGGGGGTGATTGAAACTTGCACCTCACAAATGAACAATCCTTTGTTTCCGGTCTCCAAACCAGACAATTCATATCGTCTAGTTTTGGATTACCGACACCTTAACACATGTTGCAAAACCTTTGCAGTGCAAAACTCACACAGTGCTGCACTAATGAATAACATAGTGCGCAAAAAATACAAAACAACCTTGGACATCTCCAATGGATTCTTTTGTCAAAACATAGCACCGGAGAGCAGATATTTAACTGCATTCTCAGTAAATGGCACTCAAAAACAATTCTGTCGGTTAGCCCAGGGGTACAAGAACAGCCCGGGGGTATTCTCAGCGAGAGTAACAGAATTACTACAACTATATGATGATGAAGCATTATCTTATGTTGATGACATTTACCTAACAGATGATGACTTGGAGACTCACTTGAAAAGAGTGAACACCATAATACTTGGGTTCGCTGCAGAGGGTTACAAATTCAACTTCAAAAAGTCCAGAATTTCCCATCTGACGGTCCTATTCTTAGGATATGAGTTATCAAGTGAAGGTAAAAGCCTGGCAGACAATTTCCTAGAGAAATGTGCCGTAATCCAAGCTCCTAAAACACTAAAAAACCTACAGTCAATTCTAGGCTTCCTAAATTTCGGAAGAACATACATTGCAAATTACGCAGAAAGGGTCAAACCCCTTTATGATCTAATTAAACCAGACTTTAAAAGATCCAGTTGGACTCAAACACACACAGAAATTTTGAGATCCTTACAAACAGACATGCTAATTAAAACAAAATTAGAAACACGTGATAACACACGCAATCTTGTGATTCGAGTCATCCCAGGGAGATGCGGATTCACATACCTGACTTCTAATGAAGGAGAAAAGGTACCAATTGCATTCAAATCACACTTGTACACAGAAGCTGAACAGAAATTCAGTAATACAGAAAAAATCATTCGTGCAGTTCAAACCGCAATAGCTAGAGAAAAAGACATAGCTGACGGTAGACATATCACAGTCAGAACAGCAGAATCAGCCTTTGAAGCATTAACAACACCGTGTAATTTACCAACAACAACATTGAATCCGGAATGGATACAATGGGTGAATTCAATCACAATGGACAAAGTATACTACTTCTTTGATCCAGAACTAGAAGAATTAAAAAATCTAAAATATGAAAAGACGTATCCTCTGCCAATCGACATTCTTCCTCTACGACATTACGCCTGTGTAATCTATACAGACGGACATGCTCAACCCTCCGTTTGGGGAGAACAAGCATACAACCCCACATGTGAGATTACAAAAGAAGTGTGGCACGGAGGTAAACTAAGACCTCTATTAACAAAATCACACTCAGTAGAAACTAATTCAGAACTACAAACTGAAATAATAGCTTTGAAAATGGCGCTAGATAATGCGGATCGCGAATTCCCGACACTTATAGTGTCAGATTCATATTACTGCGTCAAAGCATATAACAAGGATTTGCAGACATGGATTCAGAACGGTTACAAAGATGACACAGATGCACCAATAAAGCAGAAACTGCTCTGGGAACAAGTAGCTCTTTTACAAAAAGAACTACCAAAGACTCACGTGACACACTCACTGAGTCATCAACGTGATGGCGTTCACGTTGTAGGGAATTCATTGGCTGAAACAGCCGCAGCGGCAGCCACTAAATCGGCTCCCGTAGATCGAAAAAAGCGTACATTAAAATACATTGACGGTGAAACAATGCTGGCGGTGAAAACGTCATCAAAAGGCGACTGCTCAGCGTTACCGATCAACTATCCACTCAATTATACATACATAATCGATGCAAACTCCGTCCCTTTTGCTCGAATCCCTGGAGTGGGGGATAGAGTGATTCCAAACATGGACAGGAGAAACTTGTTAATCGCAGACGCACACATGGGCGAGGGTCACAGACACCTTAAATTAAAAGATTCTCTGGAAGAATTACAATCACGGTACTGGTGGCCAGGCATGAGCCTGCACTACACCATGTTTGTAAAAAACTGCCCAAACTGCAACAGAGATCGCAGTGGGGAGAGAAGCAGTTTAATACCTCGTCGTATCAAGGCAGATAATATTACCAGCAAAAAGAATGGCTTGCGATTAACATATACAGGCTAGTTTCCACATATAATGTAGATCACCAGCACTCGGCTGACGTCCGGACTATTATACAAGATTTGCGAGTCTAAATGGCATATACGCTAAGAGCATGCTACGTTCGACCATTGTTTTCACTCAGGCAATCCAGCCTGGGGGGGAAACATGGCCAAATGAGCACAGCCCAGCGGGAATCTTCTCACTTCCTTCCTGAGGGTACGGGATGGTGTAAAGAAAAAACCAAGGCAGAAAGCAATCTATAATGGAAAGGATATTAGGTTCGGGAGCTGGGGGGGTCAAACATCTAATAAGTGTCCAACGTAGTCTAAATAACTTGCCAAGAAATTCTCTGAAGGGATTCAGTCCGTACGAATTATTATTCGGAACTAGGATGTTGATCTCTGACCTTGATAGTCAGACTTCAGTGGTAATAGAAAAAACCTTTGATGTCAAGGACCGTTTGGCTATTTTGCAGGACTTAAACAAAACAAGAAAAGACCTGAGCAACATACAGTTGAAACAACAGCCAACAACCACTGAAGAATCACCACCTGTCCCAGCAAGACCTGTCTGGATTCCAAAAGTCGGGGATCTAGTCAGGGAGAAGATCGCGGTAAAGAAGGAATTTGGGCCTTCTTACAGAAAAGCAGTTCCTGTCTTGTCTGTCAACGGGACAAGATCAGTTGTACTACCGCCACTTGCTGGAAAAAAGGAGAACCGAGTTTTATCCATCGACCTGGTAAAACCACAACATGTGGCCGATAACAAACAGTAGGCCAAGTGGACTCCCAATAAGTAGCAGAACACCAAGGTTTGCTACCAGCACAGAGGTCCTATCAAAAAGGCTCATCACATTCGAAACGCCTGCAGAAGAACAAGAAGGACTATGCAACAATGCAATAGAACTAAGACCTCTGAAAACCCAAATAAAGACATTTAGCAGAGACACACCAATCTATACTGAAGTACCAAGTGAAAATGCAAGGAACAAAAATCCTGAAGCAATTGGAACAATTGACAGAACTGCATCCGGGTACTTCATCAACTTCGATGATTCCTCTGACGGCTTCAGTGAATCAAAGACACAGCCATCATCAAAATCCTTTAAAGACAAAGCTAAGGAACTTTTGAAACATCTGAAAGAAACATATCTGGTTTCTCCATGGATTGAATTTTGGGTGGGTTTTGGTGCATTTATCCTCATACTTTGGCTCATCATGGTATTTACTTTGGGACGCTTCATTGAGGGAAAATATGCTAAAATGGACACAGCAAGTCAGAACATCAACTTGGTCCTCAAACCACACACATCTTCACACGTCGAGAAAAGAGAACTTTCTTCAGCCAACTTCACAGCCAATCCTATACCTGGTGGGGTAGCCTGGGACAACACTGACTATGAAATTTATGGTCCGGTCGAGATCCTGAAATATCCACACCAAATCAAGATCTCCTTGAGTGACTTTGCAAAACCAAACTCATTTGCTGATGATTGGGACTTCGAGAGTATTAACAACATGATGTCTGACTTAGTAATGTCTGCTAAATTTACAAAACATGATTATTTGCAAGGTTCTACAAATTATGATAGTATGTATTGCTATAACCATTATGGTAACCATTTTTTACATAAATCTGCACAACCTAGAAATGTTTTAAATTATAATCAATGGGAACATTGCGCTACACCTCCAAAAGGGAGCTCTAGAACCGTGTATGACAAATATTCATATTTTTCAGGTTTTAACATAAGTAATGCTGAAACATTTTATTTTAAATTGTCAAACAAGACAGGGATGAAAACCATGATAACCAACACAAAATTGATATATTCAGATTCATTCTTTGAAAAAATGAATACATTTGGATTTGATTATTGGGACAAAAATGTTGATTTAAAAAGTGTTTGGGGTACAAAAGAATGGCAAGTACAGGGTTTAGAAGCTTTGTTTAGAGCCTGCATGATCCCAGAACAAATGATATTTTTAAATGACACTGTTCAACAAACCACCTGTCTTGGCTTAGCCAAAATCAAAGATTTAAATAATCCGTCTATTCCAAAGCCAACAATGTTTAGCAATAACTCTGATACAGATGAAGAAATAGACGTAAACCATATATTAAACCAAAACAGAACACATCCTGATTGGAAACAATGGTTGATCTGGCCCACAGATACAAATAACTGTCAAGATAGATTCCTGAATAAAACACAGGGTTTTAAAATGACCAGGCCAGACCCTAGATATCCCCAAAGACATCACCCAGGGATAATAACAACCTACAGTGTGGGCAAATTATGCCTTCAATGGCTACAGACTTCCACACTGCCTGAAATTAAGCAACACCTAACTTTACTTACTGATGGTGCTGACTTGCGTGATTTCATAATGGGACCACGCAAACAGCGTCAAAAGCGTTTCATAGCAGCCTCTGTATATGCAGCATACAATGAGGCCTGGAAGGTTACTCAAATAGAAACAGCAGAAAGAATACGGGAAATTGACCGTATTCATTTGGAAAAATCACTTTCTGTAGTGGACAATGGGTTAATGACTCTGTCCTCCAGAATTTTTTCATTGGACAGCATTGTGTCTTCAGCAATCGATATATTATCGCAAGACTTACTGTTATTACAACATGGTCAGTCACAATTGCGTTCCATTGTACAGCTTGGCTGGACGTTACAAAATCTGCGTTCAGGCTATGTGCCTTGGCGTTTAATCAACACAACGTCACTATTCCAAATCTTTAACCTTACTGATAGACAAATCGGTATGGCGCAAAAGGGTGCTGATTATACAATCTTGAGCATTGAAAAACTAGAAAGATTACCAATGACAATGTCAGAACGACCTGTCAGTGAATGGATAATCCACGGAATCATAAATATTCCAATCTCAACCTTCAGGTTTCAATACTGCCAAAAATATATACAGGCTGGCATGTACGAGAAATTGGGAAAGGGGTACCTTAAAACAACTTGGAACCTGCCCTATTCACATGCATGTGTCAGTAATAAAGGACAGAAAGTGTTTCTTAGTGGCAACAATTGTGCTATGTCACTAAGCGGCACGCTTCTGTGTAACGGAATTAGTTTGCATGGAGCCTGTGAAGGGAATTCATACAACCTTTCATGTCACCAGCAAGGCGCACCTGCAACTGAAATAGAACCATTCTTTCAAAGACTCTATAATGGGAGTTACATTCTTATTGTAGACCGCAGATGTTGCAGTCTTATGCCCGGGACTCCTTATCTAGTAACTACAACGGCGAAGGTCAAGTGCTGTGGACGCTCTTTATTCCCCAGCTCCTTTCCAGACAGGGAGGCAAGGGCATGGCCCAGTTTGAAAATTACTTCTATTCGAATAGACACTTTAAGCAGAATGAAAACAGTGCTTCTTCAGACGCCTACAAGGCTCACGTCATCAAAAGAAACGTATGATCTACAAGTCGCAAGGACGACTGCAGAGATACATACATTATTATCAACTAATTCCCCCGTACATTTCGCGGAAATCCTAAGCGAAATCTTAAATATTTCTGATACCACTGGGGTCTCAAAGGTATTTAAGACAGTATTTTCGATGGCATTAACACCATTCAAAGCCATACTGGGTATTTTTCCAGATTTCGTCCATTCGATTTTTGGCGGACTTCCCCTGATCCTGGGACTAATTGCAGGAATCCTATTCCTAGTCCTTATTTTTCGTTATGGCAACCCATGTCACAGATCAAACTCTCGCGACAATGGAAGATACGATCCTAGCCATTGGATACCGGGACCGGATATCAAAAATCCTGGGACTCTCCCGGCTTAGAGACCTAAACATGACTTGGTTTCTATCATTTCGACCAATGTGGCAAAGGTGTGTTTTACCTGTACTAAGGTGTCTGCTATGCGGAGAAGAATGCGTGTTAGACACCTGTCTGACGCTACAATCGGATGCGCCGGTGGATGCAGATACACTGTTGGTTCCTACCAAGGTTCACGCTTTGTGCTGCCCTCAAAGGCTGCCAATCCTGATGACGGCATTCCTGGAATCTTCACCACTGCGATTGAAGAGTAGTGAAGTTCAAGATGAAAGCAGCATCGAACAGGTACGACCTTCTGTCAGCAATGCGAATCAGAATGTCAATGGAGACAATCATGCGCACGAATGCATGGTTACACCTATTTCCGACTTAGTGGAACTTTCCCATGAAGCTGTTGACAGTTTTTTCGAAAGCCTGAATGATATGATGTTCTCTCCAGAACAGAAATAGAGACTTTTGAGTAAAACTCGCACACGGCGTTCCTGAATTCGGCCTTCAACTTTAAAAATAAAGTCACATGAACAATTTCACTCCAGTTCACGGACAGCAATTTTTTCAGCATGCCCCTTAAAATATTTTTCTACATATTTTTTCCCGGGACACTGATCTTCTGCTTAAAGTAAGAAACTATTCCTAGAGAACTAAAATTTCTATTTTTAGATACTTTATAGACTTTAGCTGCCCGCTGGTAGGTTCACAAATATTTTATTATGTGATGAAATGGTCTCGGACTTCCTTTCTGTATAGCCATATTAAGATTGCAAAAAACACAGTTGATGGACAGAATGTAGAACAATGTCATACATCCACCCCAGTACAAGGATCTGGGCCTAAATCCATCGTTTTTTTGCACTCCACACCACCCTGGGTTAGACACTGGCTATATGCAAATCAGCTCTGACCCTGTGCCTCATGGGAACAGTCCAGTCCGAACTACCAAGCCATGTCTTTCCCAGACCGGAATCAAGCATCCAAGGACCGGTTTCTGGCTATCAGCCTTCATCAGCCTGGATAGCTTGACTCCAGTGGTGTGGAGAGCCTGGGACTCACGTCTGAGCATACCCAGCCCACTCGGGTTGAAAATTGCAAAAAACACAGTTGATGGACAGAATGTAGAACAATGTCATACATCCACCCCAGTACAAGGATCTGGGCCTAAATCCATCGTTTTTTTGCACTCCACACCACCCTGGGTTAGACACTGGCTATATGCAAATCAGCTCTGACCCTGTGCCTCATGGGAACAGTCCAGTCCGAACTACCAAGCCATGTCTTTCCCAGACCGGAATCAAGCATCCAAGGACCGGTTTCTGGCTATCAGCCTTCATCAGCCTGGATAGCTTGACTCCAGTGGTGTGGAGAGCCTGGGACTCACGTCTGAGCATACCCAGCCCACTCGGGTTGAAAATTGCAAAAAACACAGTTGATGGACAGAATGTAGAACAATGTCATACATCCACCCCAGTACAAGGATCTGGGCCTAAATCCATCGTTTTTTTGCACTCCACACCACCCTGGGTTAGACACTGGCTATATGCAAATCAGCTCTGACCCTGTGCCTCATGGGAACAGTCCAGTCCGAACTACCAAGCCATGTCTTTCCCAGACCGGAATCAAGCATCCAAGGACCGGTTTCTGGCTATCAGCCTTCATCAGCCTGGATAGCTTGACTCCAGTGGTGTGGAGAGCCTGGGACTCACGTCTGAGCATACCCAGCCCACTCGGGTTGAAAATTGCAAAAAACACAGTTGATGGACAGAATGTAGAACAATGTCATACATCCACCCCAGTACAAGGATCTGGGCCTAAATCCATCGTTTTTTTGCACTCCACACCACCCTGGGTTAGACACTGGCTATATGCAAATCAGCTCTGACCCTGTGCCTCATGGGAACAGTCCAGTCCGAACTACCAAGCCATGTCTTTCCCAGACCGGAATCAAGCATCCAAGGACCGGTTTCTGGCTATCAGCCTTCATCAGCCTGGATAGCTTGACTCCAGTGGTGTGGAGAGCCTGGGACTCACGTCTGAGCATACCCAGCCCACTCGGGTTGAAAATTGCAAAAAACACAGTTGATGGACAGAATGTAGAACAATGTCATACATCCACCCCAGTACAAGGATCTGGGCCTAAATCCATCGTTTTTTTGCACTCCACACCACCCTGGGTTAGACACTGGCTATATGCAAATCAGCTCTGACCCTGTGCCTCATGGGAACAGTCCAGTCCGAACTACCAAGCCATGTCTTTCCCAGACCGGAATCAAGCATCCAAGGACCGGTTTCTGGCTATCAGCCTTCATCAGCCTGGATAGCTTGACTCCAGTGGTGTGGAGAGCCTGGGACTCACGTCTGAGCATACCCAGCCCACTCGGGTTGAAAATTGCAAAAAACACAGTTGATGGACAGAATGTAGAACAATGTCATACATCCACCCCAGTACAAGGATCTGGGCCTAAATCCATCGTTTTTTTGCACTCCACACCACCCTGGGTTAGACACTGGCTATATGCAAATCAGCTCTGACCCTGTGCCTCATGGGAACAGTCCAGTCCGAACTACCAAGCCATGTCTTTCCCAGACCGGAATCAAGCATCCAAGGACCGGTTTCTGGCTATCAGCCTTCATCAGCCTGGATAGCTTGACTCCAGTGGTGTGGAGAGCCTGGGACTCACGTCTGAGCATACCCAGCCCACTCGGGTTGAAAATTGCAAAAAACACAGTTGATGGACAGAATGTAGAACAATGTCATACATCCACCCCAGTACAAGGATCTGGGCCTAAATCCATCGTTTTTTTGCACTCCACACCACCCTGGGTTAGACACTGGCTATATGCAAATCAGCTCTGACCCTGTGCCTCATGGGAACAGTCCAGTCCGAACTACCAAGCCATGTCTTTCCCAGACCGGAATCAAGCATCCAAGGACCGGTTTCTGGCTATCAGCCTTCATCAGCCTGGATAGCTTGACTCCAGTGGTGTGGAGAGCCTGGGACTCACGTCTGAGCATACCCAGCCCACTCGGGTTGAAAATTGCAAAAAACACAGTTGATGGACAGAATGTAGAACAATGTCATACATCCACCCCAGTACAAGGATCTGGGCCTAAATCCATCGTTTTTTTGCACTCCACACCACCCTGGGTTAGACACTGGCTATATGCAAATCAGCTCTGACCCTGTGCCTCATGGGAACAGTCCAGTCCGAACTACCAAGCCATGTCTTTCCCAGACCGGAATCAAGCATCCAAGGACCGGTTTCTGGCTATCAGCCTTCATCAGCCTGGATAGCTTGACTCCAGTGACAGCCATATTAAGAGCCATTTCATGTGTATTTCTCATATACCGATAAGCAATAATGCATAAAAATGCGTGTTTACTTTTGCATTTAATTCATAGCTTAAGTGCATACAATATATATGACTGCAATTTTTCAGTATATTTGAAAATTTCGAAATGCATTTATGTATTTTGGGGTGGTAAGGTATACACTATACTCTATAGTATGTTGTACTATGTTATACTATGCATAGATTAGTAGATATGACCATAGTTAGCGTGGAGTGGGTGTCGTGTATTTCTATAGGTTCTGAATCAGTCCCCCTATTCCTGACCCTATTCTGGTTAAACTAACTATCAAGTTAACTAACAGTCAGCCCATGAGGCAAGAAAACCCCCATGATGCAGATACCGTTATCTGACGCAGTCACACTCCGGCACAGGAACGTGTTATCTGATTAGGTCATAACGCTTGAGATCTAATTAGACAAGCGACATTCCTCCAGCCCCTGATAAGGCATACGACGTTCTCATAACAAATCAAACCTATGACAACCTGGAAAATCCGTGCGGCCATTGTTTTGATTTCACAGAGAACTTTAGTAAAGAATGTGCTAACGAGCAAGTCGTATGACATCTTTATTGACGTATCTATGTCCATCCTTACGTCAATCTCGGCACCTTTAAGGTATAAATATTGCCGACCTTGCCCTATGCAAACACACGCGTGGTGACAAGACGGAGCAGCCATACTTGCAGAAGCAGACCCCGCTGGCAGCAGCCCCGCCTTCCTGACGCGCTGAGAGACGCGCTGCTATCTCAAGCCGAGAGACCCAGCACCGGCGCTTCTGGGCAGCCCTCGCAGGCAGCCTGGAATATCGAGAGCAGAGAAAGAGATACCATTCCTCATTCATCCTAACTTCCAGGTACAGAACTGAATAACCCCTCACAGAGAATTCCTTAGTTATTCACTTGGCAAAAACAAACTTAACTTAAACTGTAACTTTCTATTCCCGCCCACGCATTAGACTTAGGTCAGGTACACGGGGTAGGCGTATTTAGAAACACCAGTTGAGTACGTTTAGTCAAATGTATATGTGTATGTAAATATATTTTAATAATTTTAAACATCATATGGCTCAGAAACCATATCAATGTTTTTACAGTATTATTTTATACTATTGCTTTTAATGTATGCACTTTACTTAACTATAAGTATTGCAATAATATCGATCCATTTCTCTTGTACGAGAAAAGAGACTGATCAATAAATAACACCTTTTTATTGAACACGCCCGTCTCTTCCTTTTCTCTACATTCTGATGAGACTAAGAATGCACGTACTGACTGAGTAAAATAATTGCCTTGTGCTCACACGACTCTTGAGATTGACTCTTGATTAGGGGAGAGCAAAGTTGTCATGTTCTATGGTTGTCAGAAACTAAATCCCTTCTTGTCTAATCAGGGAAGTTAATCCTTCCTTGAACATTCGAGAAAGTTTCTAGCGAACTCTGAGCTTAGCTGGCAAACCCAAAAATTAAGTCTAGTATCGACAGTAGTAGACCTAGTTAACGTCTGGCCTAGGCCTTTACTGCTGTAGGTACTATTCCAATGCGCAGAGCCTATTGGGAAAATAGGAGCTACACTACACAGTTAATGTTTGATACTTTGCAAGTATGGCAGAAGGAAGCTAATCAGGGGCATACACAGGCCGAGAAGGAGTCTAGGAAGAAGGCAATGTAGACAGTGATTTAGAAAGCTGTAGCTTATGATAGAGAACAAACTGAACAAGTATTGGGTGTGCAGATAGGACGTTTTGATTACAATGTAATAGGTCCTATCTTGTTCAAGAGGATGAGGATCCCTTTGTGGAGGATCTATCGAACACTCGTACCCCACCTCCATATGTCCCGCACACAATATATCCTGTTGTTCCGACGTCTCAGTCCCCTGTTGCTCCTTTGCCTTCCTCTGGTCTTTCTGCAGACTCGACTGCTTTGGCTCCAGCCCTGCTCCCCTCCCCTCTGGTTTCACAAGCTGTGAGTGTGGTGACTGCAGGCACCCCCACAGTATCTGCTGTTTCTACTCATATTTCTCCCCCTTCTCTCACATTTACAACCCAGTCATTGCTAACCTTGTCACCTGCATCTTTATCTCTTGTGTTTTCCCAAGGCATTTCATCCTCAGTGTTGTGTAGTATTGGGACACGGGCGTAGGTTGGATGGGGGGATTGGGCAGCACCATGGGAGCGAATAGAGCTGGTATTGATTTGATCTGATGTGGATGAAGAGGAGAAAAAGATGATTGCAAATCAGGCAGCGCAACGGGCTCGGAATCTGATTTATAGCGCGGAGGATATATGGAGTGTGATGAGAGATTTCAAGCCATTTGTACATCAGCAAGCCCTTCAACATATGTCGGCTACAATGATTGGTTTGTGGGAGCAGTGTATTGGTGGCACAGCTCCTCAAATTATTTATGACATTCGAGATTGTGTATATTCCGCTGTTATGGCCCCTGCAGAAGTTCTCAGTAATGTTGGGGCACTTATCGAGAAAGATTACATCACCGTACTCCACCTAGTGTGTCCCAATGAGGGAGGTGCCCCCTATTTTTCATCCCAAGATCACAGAGCAGCTTAGCCAGAGAGGTGATGTGGTCCAACAGCGGGTAGCTGCTCCTTTTCAGGAACAATGGATCTATACCCCGTGGAAGAGAAGTGAGGTGCTAGCTCTTAAGAGTCAATTACCAGATCCTAGGATTAACCCTAAGGTGTATTATAAAGAGTTATCAGAGGCCGCCTCCTCGTCAGTTATGACCTTAGCAGGTATTGAGATGTTTTTGGGCTTTTGGTGCCTGTTGCTATCTGGAAGCAGGTGCATACGCAGGACCACGTAGTGGAGTTGGGTGGCACTTGGAATGAGATTAGGGCATGGGATAAGGAGTGGAAGGCGGGTGAAAAACCTATAGCAGGGATTCTGGCTTCGCCCAGTCGTATTATCACCTACATGCATTCTCTTATCCAACCCGGACGAGTAGATTAGGATAAAGAAAAGAAAGAGGAGAGTGTGTCTGATTTTTTTACACGGTTTGAAGGGGTGTTTTGGGATTTCAGTGGGCAGGATTTGTCAGTTTGTTAACAGGTTTGTTACGAATTTACTTCCGAACATTGCGGCTCAGTTGCAAGCTTCTGAGAGTACTTGGAATACCTCTTCTCCTTCAGTGATATTGAGTATGGCTCAGTACTATGAGCATCGAGAAAATGAAGAAAGGGACAAGGTGGAGAAGAAGAGTAAGAATTTGAAGACAAGCGTGTTGATGCCGCAGGTTGAAAGGACTTTCAGCAGGGGATGAAGCACAGGTCCCGCTCAGAAGCCACGGGGGTGCCGGGAGAGGCGGTGCACCCCTGGGGCCGAATCAGTGTGCGTATTGCAAAAAGGAGGGACATTGGCGAAGTGAATGTCCAGATTTGTTACAGAACATTGCAGTACCTAGAGGGCGGGGTTCAAGTGGATGGGGCCGTGAGAAGGTTGGTCGGTATGAGGCTCAAGCTAGTGCATCCTCGTGGAGTTGTTCTGACCAGAACTATTTTTATGACCCCCGGGGAAGGCAGTACTATCATGATGAATATAATATGGATGAAGCTGCAGGGATGTCCTATGGCTAGGACAGCCAGGGACACGTAAGGGGACCAGTCCAGATTCCTGTAGATCAGAGTCCTCCTTATATCACAGCAGATTTGCATGGTTTGGCTCAAAACTTTTTGGGTGGATACAGGTGCAATGAACAGCTCTGTTTCTCGTTCGCTGGTCCCCGGGGCAGCCCTGTCTGGCCGTAATATTATTTCGGTAGGTTTTTCAGGCATACTGGTTGTGAGCCCAATTTCTCGACCTCTAGCTTTGACTGTTGATCCTTTTACAGTGGTCTCCCCATTTCTGTTGACAGCAAATTGTGGGGAAAATTTATTAGGATTGGATTTGTTGAAGAAGTTACATGCTATTATTTATTATTCTCTAGATGATGTATATATCATGCTTGGACCTAATGTGGCTAGTTCACAACAGTGTTTGGCAAAGGATGCACTGCTTCCTGTTAAATTTCAGGAGATGCTGTCCTCATTGTGGGCCACAGGGGATACAATGTGGGGCTGTTGTAGATACCAACAGTTTCAATACAGGTCAAGGGGAATGTTGTGCTCCCTTGTGTTTCCCAATACAAAATATCACAGGCTCGGAACAGGCTTTGATGCAGATTATACCGGACTTGATCAAATCAGGGTTGGTTGAGGAGAAAGTAGTGAATGTATGCAATAGCCCCATTCTTCCTATTCTTAAGAAGACACCTTTGGATTCCCCTGATGCACATCCTGATGTCTATAGTTTTGTAATTGATCTGCAGGAGTTTAATAAAATCATAGTCCTTCAGTTTCAGGTAGTTCCAGACATTACTGTTCTTTTGACAATGATTCCTTCCGCAGCCAAATTCTTTTCTGTAATTGATTTGAAAAATGCTTTCTTTAGTATTCCTATTCTTCCAGACAGCAGGTAACTTTTTGCATTTGCTCTGGACGGTAGGAGCTTCCAATTCTGTCGAGCTCCTCAGGGGTACACTGAAAGTCCCAGTATTTATAGCTAGGCTTTGAAAAGTCAATTGGACTCTCTTTCTCTTCCCACAGGTAATGTATTATTGCAGTACGTAGATGACCTTTTGATAGCCTCCAATACCGAAGAGGGTTGTCGGGATGCCACTGTAAAACTGTTAAAGGATTTGGTGAATAAAGGACATAAAGTGTCTCTTCCCAAGTTCCAATATTGTCAACAAAAGATCGCCTATTTAGGTCACCAATTGTCGAAGGAGGGTCAATCAATTAATCAATCAATCATGGTTTTGTTGAGCGTGACTACTCACCCCTAAGGGTCTCAAGGTGCTGGGGAGGGGGGGTGGTGCTGGTTCCAGTCCATCAAGGAGGAGGTCTATCAAAGAGCCAAGTTTTGAGGTTTCTCGTGAATATTGGGAGTGATGTTGTCTGTCTGAGGTGGAGCGGTAGGGCATTCCAGGCTCTGGCCGTGAGGAACGACTTGATGCCGTTGTTAAGATGCCTGTCGCTGTGACATAGAGGGATGTGCCTGCTTTCATAGGCATCACCTCATATTGTCAACACTGGATACCCGCATATTCTTTATTAATACAGCCCCTGCTTTGCCTAACAACTAAAGATGTGCATGAACTCTTGCCCTGGATGCATGAATGTCAGCATGCTCTTGAACAATTAAAAGTTGTGCGTTGCTATGCACCTTGTTAGAAATGGGGATCTCTGGTTGTCTAAGGCTTGCGCCAAAGCCAGGCAGAGACCACTACTATAGTCAGGGAAAGGGAGTTACACGCCAAAGATAACCCCTGCTCACCCCCTTGGTAACTTGGCATGAGCAGTCAGGCTTTTCCGCGTGGCGATGTGTAAAGCATTTGCACAACACACACAGCAACAACATACTAGGCGCACCACAAAAGGAACTCCACACAAGGTTATATATAAAAATAGCCTTTGCATTATCAGAAAACACATTAGATGGTAATCACGCAATATACACTGTGCCAACTGGCACTGGGCAATATTTGCAGGGGATTATTTACACATGACAGGGCCACGTGGGCCACTGTCAGAATTATCACTTAGTAAAAATAGTATAAGTCAGAAAATATCATAAATGTAGATCACAACCAGTAATCACTGGCAGATACTATACGTGGCATCATCCTGTAACATAAATCATATTACGCACAGTTATTTTTTTTTAAACACAATTTTTATTGTTTTGATTGCATAAGAAATGAAATAAATGGCAGAACAGCAGGTTTACAGTCCCCTCATAGTCATCAACCCATGACAATACATTCGTACGGTGGGGCATCTCCTCCCTCAAAAGTTGCAAAGAATCAGTCTTCTAGTGTCCATGTTATATCACCTGAAAAATCAGACAGTTGGAAGACTATATCCCTTAGACTTCCCCCCAATCTCGGCCCCAACTCCTACCCTCCCCCCGCTACCCCCCAATCCCCCCCTCCTCATCAATAAACATATTTAAACATTGCTTGCTATTTTAAAACTGATTACTATGTTTTAAAAGGAAATTGTACTCTGTTTTACCTGATTACAGCCGAGTAGAGGCTGGTTGGGGCCGCCATTTTGGGTGAGGAAAGGGAGGAAGAGCTAGCATACTAGCGCTAAGCCCCTCCCGCCCTCCCGCCCTTTTCTAGATAAAATGGCACCCTCATACAGGAGGCGCAGCGGACGGGCGCAGCGGGGGCGCCGACAGGGCGCCGAAGGCGCGCCAAAGGCAAGCCCGTCTGCGCCCGTCCGCGACAGGCCGGGACTAGGGACCACACCCCATGCCCAATTACCCACAGTAGATATTAATTGCACTATCTCGTACTCCAGCACTGAGCTTAGGAGTTTGAACAAAGTAGGGGCAAGAAATACAACACATTGTGCTCGACTGGGACCATATGATGCTATGGGCCCTTTTTGCTGTCGGCACTGTCAATGGGGAAGTGATATAGGGACAGAAGTCTGTATAAAAAATACCCCAACTCTGGCCCTTAAATGCATCTATCTCAACGCAAGATCCCTACCCAAACATGCGATAGAGCTATGGGACTTATTGACCGAAATCAGACCAGACTTAGTTTTTATTACTAAGACCTGGCTCGATACCCACAGCACCCCAGACATCGCGACAGCCCTTCCAGCGGAATATAAAATACTCAATCTGAATAGAGTGAAGAAAAGAGGCGGAGGGGTAGCCCTGCTATTTAGGGAATCCCTTACCTGTAGACAAGAACCGATCACACAGTCCAACAGCCATGAAGCAATGGCATTTTCAGTATCCGTAAACACTAATATTATATTTGGGGGAGTGATAGTTTATAACCCCCCTGCAAGCACTTTAGATTTTAGTGCCCAACTTTTTACCCAAATACTACCGGTTTGTCTCAAAAACAAGAATATCCTTGTGATAGGAGATTTTAACGTACACTTTGATAGCTGCAGCAACCCATTAACCAAACAGTTAGTGGAGGACATGGATATCCTTCAGCTGACACAAATAATTAATCAGCCAACACATAGGGCTGGACATATTTTAGATCTCATCTTCTCCAATATAGGAGCCATTGACATCAATGCAATTAAACCATTGATATGGACTGACCACTCTATGATTTTGTTCACTATTAAAGTACCTACCAATCTCTCTAAATCCATGCCCCCATCAACAGCATCAGCTAGGAGCTGGAAAACATTTTCTGTGGAAAAATTCCAGAATCATTTTTCACAGGTATCCATAGGAAACACCAATATTAATAATGAAATAGAAGAGCTCCAGAATAATATCAAGTGTGCGCTGGAACACTGCTCAGCTCCGCTCTCTAAACATAAACGGAGAGGCACAGTTTCAGAGAAGTGGTATGGACCTGAACTAAAATCTTTAAAAAGGAAATGTACATCTTGCGAACACAATTGGAGGCTCAATAAAACCCTAGAAACAAGAGCCATATACAAAAGGGAACTTGCGCTCTACAACAAAGCTATTAGGAAAGCAAAGAAAGACTATTTCTCACGGAGGATAACAGAAAGCAAAAATTCATCAAAAGAACTATTCAAAATAGTCAAAGAGTTATGCAGCCCAGTTAATTTATCAGTGGATCTTACCCCCTCGCAGGAAGGCTGCAATAAAATTAATGATTATTTCTGTGAAAAATTGATATGATCTATGCCTCTTTTTCCAACATCGAATCAAAGCAACCACAACCTTGTGTAACATCCCCAGTTCTGGCTAGCTGTTCTAGATTCGGCCCTTTCTCAGAGGAGGAAGTGGGCAAAGCTATGTTGGAAGTAAAATCAGGCTCCCCACTGGACCCATGCCCGCATCATATTTTCTCACAATTAACATCAACAATCTGCCCAGCTGTAACCAAAGTCTTCAATCTATCATTGAACTCTGCTGAATTCCCGAAGTATTGGAAAAACGCCATAGTTACTCCCTTACTAAAAAAAAGCAGGATCTGATATTCATAACCCGGCAAACTATCGGCCCATTTCCCAACTTCCTTATTTGTCTAAGGTGCTGGAGAAATTGGTCAACAGGCAGCTCTCCAAATTCTTAGAGACCTATGATCTATTGGATAGTTCCCAGACAGGGTTCCGGGCTAACAATTGCACTGAGACAACACTCCTGGCAGTGTCAGACAATATCAGAACCACGGTAGATCAGGGAAAGACAGTCGCCTTGATTCTACTAGACCTCTCGGCGGCATTTGACACCGTCCCACACCACCGACTCCTGGAAATCCTAGCAGCCAAGGGTATCCGGGATAAGGCATTGGCATGGTTGCAGTCTTTCATGCAAGACAGAACACAGTCAGTACGAATTGGTGATTTTGTTTCCCCTCCCCTGAACATCAAGTATGGGGTCCCACAAGGGGCCTCATTGAGCCCAACCCTATTCAATGTGTTTGTCTCCTCACTAGCCGATATAGGGAGAAAGTGGGGTGTTGGGATCTGCTCTTACGCAGACGACACCCAACTAATGATTTCATTAGATGAGGAAGACGACCCTAAGAATAGGCTACTGAACTGCCTGACCGAACTAGCCAACTTGATGCATAGCCATTGTCTCAAACTAAACGCAGACAAATCTGAGATTCTGCTGTTTGGTAGACATACACACCTATGGGATAACAGCTGGTGGCCCACAACTCTGGGCACCGCCCCTATCCCAGCATCAACGGCCAAAAATGTAGGTGTGACTCTAGATAATACCCTGAGTATGAAAACCCATGTATCCACAATCTGTGGCAAAGGCTTTGCAATACTCAAGATGCTCCGGCGAGTTTTTCCATGGATCCCCACTGAATGTAGGAAGATACTTGTCCAGTCTTTATTAATGAGTTGGCTGGATTACGGAAATTCCCTGTTTGTGGGAATGGCGGACTATCTGTTCACGAAACTACAAGTCGTACAGAACGCTGCAGCAAAGGCAATTTGCAATAAAAGGAAGTACGACCCAGCCAAAAGCTGCCTGCGTGAGCTTCACTGGCTACCAATGAGACAGAGAGCTATCTTCAAGCTAATGTGCATAACACATAAAGCATTGCACAATACGGGCCCTCGCATCCTAAAAAATAAAATCAGATTCTATGCTCCAACGAGGAACCTGCGTTCCTGTACGGCTGCTAGAGCAAGCAACACTCGTTGAAAACAGCTAGGATGGGTGGACGGGCGTTCTCCCACCTGGCACCAAATAACTGGAACAAGCTGCCGCAGGAACTCAGACTAACAGACTGTTATTTGTCCTTCAGGAAGCAACTAAAAACATTTCTTTTTCCAAAATCTGACTAAACACAATCCCCACTCTGTTATCTGTTAACTATTCACTACTGTCAGGATAGCACCGTGATATCCCATTGGGGATGATTGTTTGCGCTCTATAAATACCATAAATACAAATACAAATACAAATAAAACCAAACATCTCAACCCCCCCCACCTCACCCCCCAGGCGTGTCTGAGTACTACTATCTTGGGATGGGGCCGACCCCTCCAGGTCTATCTAGTAAAGGGACCAATGGAATCATGCAGACTGTGTCATCGTTTGTCACGGGAATGGGGCAGCAGTTGAGAATCTAGCTTCCCTTCGGACCTCAAGCTGTACTATGGCAAGCGTGTCACAGGGCTATGTGCGGGGGTCTCCTCATCCTCAGCAGCCGGAAGTGTGAGTTCTATGACTAATCTTTGCCCTCTCTAGTGCCTGTTCATTGCCTGTTCTAAGTGCCATTTGTAACCGGACTTCCCCTTCACAGCGGGTCCACCTACAGAACTCAGTTTTCCATTTGTCTACACTGGGACCTTTATTCGCCTTCCATTGGGAAGTTATAGTTCTTTTCGCTAAGATCAACCCCAGGTCAAGAAACTTACTAGTAATTTTGTTCTTTGAGGTGTGGGGAAACCAATGCAGGACACAGTGTGCCATTGAGGATTGCAAGTCCCTTTCTGTAACCTCTCTTAATTGCTCCGTCACCCCCTGCCAAAAGGAGTCAAAGCTGGACAGGACCATAACATGTGTTGGAAATCAGCAACCTCCGCCGGACACCGTGGACAGGCCGCTGAGTGGGTTGGGAAATATTTGTGTAGGCGGACTGGGGTCAGGTATGCCCTGTGTAGGATGTGGAAATGCACCAGCTGGAACCTAGCGTTGCGCGTCCCCTTCCAAACCCTTTCCACGATTCCATTCCATGCCATGTCAGGGATTTCCTTCTCTATATCCACTTCCCATTTAGTCTTTAGGGCTAGCAGAGGGGCCAGAGCCTCCAGGGTCATACGTTTGTAAAGGCACGTGACAGCTTTGATGGTCCCCGCAGCAACCACTACATATTGGCAACCCATAGCTGTCGGAGGCTCTGTCATGCCCAGATTCCAATGCTTGTGAATCGCCGTCGTAAACGCAGCATGCACCAGAAAGTCACCTCTAGGTAGTTCAAAATGTTCTCTCAGAAGGTCAAATGGCATCAACGAGCCGTCTTCATATAAGTCGCCTATGGTCTCTAGACCCTGTTGTTCCCAGGCCTCCAAACTTTGCCATGTACCTCCGTGAGGGAGTGCCCTACAAATTTTCAGTGGGATCTCGGGTGCGTAAGGGATCTTTATCCCCTCCTTCGCAGGTACCTATGCCAACATTTCTGGGCTGTGGCAAATTCCTGAGTGAGATGCATATCCCCAATCGGGAGGCACAGAACTATGCGAGACAAAACTTGCACGGGGCCCGCCGGCTCACCGGACTCCCCTTCTTCTCTGGTGGCCCTCGGTTCCCATTGTGTGAGCCACTGCAGTTGAGCCGCCAAACAGTATGTCTCATAATCCGGGTCTGCTAGTCCTCCCTCTGCCCGGGGTCTCATGAGTGTCTTGAGCGCCACCCTGTGTCTGCCGACCCCCATAAAAAGCCATTAACCATCATCCTTAACCTTCGGAAGCAGTTCACCGGAATCCAGATTGGAAGAGTCCTAAAGAAGTAGAGCAGTCTCGGAAGGTCACCATCTTGAGGAGTGCCACTCTCCCCGCTAGAGATAGCGGAAGCGTGCCCCAGAATTCAAAATTCGCCTTGGCGCTCAGGATCGCCTTCCCCACATTCCCTTCTAGGATGTCTCCCCGTTCGTGGTAAATTGCCGTGCCTAAGTAGGGAAGGCATCTCTCCTCCCAGGTCACCCCTTCAGTAGATCACGGGCACGTCCTACGTTCCCGAGTCGGGAATAGGTACGACTTCGCCCAGTTGACCTTTAATCCAGCCACCATGCACAACGCCTGCAGTAGGGACTTCGCTCCCCGCAGGGAGTCACCTGTATCCGCTAAAAACATCAAGAGGTCATCTGCATAGAGCGCGATATGATGCACTTGCCCATATACATCCAACCCCTAATATGCCTGACCCGACCGAGCATGCGCTGCCAAAGGCTTCACCGCTATAGCAAAGAGCAATGGTGAGAGGGGGCAACCCTGGCGTGTGCCCCTACCCACTGCACATGCCTCCGAGACTACTCCCCCTGTCTGGACCCTGGCCGTTGCGTCCTTATATAGTAGAGCCGTCCAACTCACAAAATCCGAACCCAACCCCATCCTACGCATAACATGAAAGAGGTAGTTCCACTCCAAGCTATCAAAAGCTTTTTCAATGTCGACAGCAAACACTGCCGCTTGGTCCACTTCATAGGTATCAGCCTCCAAAATATATAGGAGTCGTTGTATATTAAGCGCGGTATTGCGGGCAGGGATGAACCCGGATTGATCTACGTGAATCAGTGTGGACGTGGGGGAGCAACTGCGTCGCCAAAATTTTGCTCAAGAATTTATAATCCAGGTTGAGCATAGACAACGGGCGATATGCCGACCTATCCCAGGGCTGCTTGCCTGGTTTCAATAATGGAATAATGATCGTCTCCCTGGTAGAATCCGGCAACCTACCCAGCCTCTTAGCCTCGTTGTAGAGCCATGTCAGCCGGGGCGCTTGGAGGTCAATGTAAGTGAGATAAAACTCCACCGGGAAGCCATCCAAGCCTGGTGTTTTGTTCCGTGCCATACTTTTAATAGCTGTCCTCACCTCTCTCACCTCAATGTTTCTACCCAACAATTTCGCATCTTCATCCTCCAATTCCGATAAGTGCAAATCCCCCATGAAGCTCTGTAAGTCGTCATACGACGGGAGCACCCTGCTGCGGTAGAGCTCTGTGTAAAAATAAAAAAACAGCTCATTTATCCCCTGTTGATCAAAACGGGCCCGCCCGATTGATCTCTGAGTTCTGATCTGCTGGGCCAAGACCTGGCTGAATTCAGAAATCAGTTTAAACCATTCTATTCTCACAGACTGTTTGGCACTGGATAAAGTCAACAAAATCCCATGGTTGGCCTACATTAAAAATATGTTTTGTAAACTGGGCAGGCCAGAACTATACTTCGCCCCGAGCACCATCAAGAGAGGTGATGTATTATGGATTAAGAACAATTTCTTGGGACATAGGGAGGTGGAACGGGAGGAAGTAGAGCTCCAAAAACCGGGAGTAAGAGCTAATTACATACTTCAGACCACCCCGAAATTGGAACCCTACTTGATTATTGTGACTCGGCCCTTCCATCGTAATCTCATTGTAAGATTTAGACTTAATATCATTCAATATTTCCTGGGGAATTATCCAGTATGGGGAAAGTCAGATCCATCTATTCCCTGTAGGTGTGACGATGTCTCTGAACAGACCCTGATGCACTTTATTATGTATTGTGGCCATTATGAGGAATGTAGGAAACAGTTTTTATTACCTATTTTGAGAGAAGCAGGGTTCATACAAGTTCGTCCCGCTCTCCGTTACCTACAGCTCCTGAGTAGCATCAGAGTAATATTTGGGGTCGCAAGTTTTTTGGTTGCTGCTATGCGTATTAAGTCTAAAAAACTGAAGTTAAATGTTCCTTGAAATGTGATCATAATTACTAACCATTAGTTGTACCGATGAATTGCACTATCCCATGTAAATATATGAAATTGTTCTCTTAAATGCTTTTTAAACCAAATTGTTTTATATGTATCGTTATTAAAACACGAATTGCCACTTGTTTATTTGTGATGGAATCACTTTTATGATTTTAATTAATCGAATAAAGCTTGTATTGACTTGACTTGACTTGATCTCTGAGTTCTAATATAACTGAGCCACGGCGAGCTGGGTTGGCCAGCCAGGCCAGGAGGGCTCCCGATTTATCTCGCTCTGAGTGCGCCCGTGCAAGATAGGACTTGTGGTCAAAACATTGAAGGCATTCTACCGTTGCCGCAGCTGCCTCCCTAGCCTCCAATAAGGCTTCCTGTTTATCCGGGCATTCTGGCCGCTCTTTCTCCAGGGTGCGTAACCGCTCATCTTCCCGTTGGATGTCTTGTAGTAAGGTCTTCCGAGTCCCTGATACCGTAGCAATACAGCTCCGACCCACTACCGTTTTGAAGGCATCCCACTCAATAGTGACCGACCCCGCAGACCCTTCATTATTCTGAAAGTAGTTTTCAATACCTGAGGCTATAGTGGTTTTGAAGACCTGATCCTCACCGCCTCCGGGCACAATCTCCAGGTAGGAATTCTGGGGCGCAGTCGTGACCACTTCATCTGGGCCATCAGCGGGTTATGGTCAGAGACGGTGCGAGTGAGATACTCACTAGTGCAACTCTCTCCATGCACATCAGGGGAGCACAGGAATGCATCTATACGGACATGCAATTCGTGGAGGGCAGAGAAAAAGGAATAATCCCTAACTGTTGGATGCTGAACCCTCCAGGTATCAACCAATCCCCATTGTCATTGCCAGGTAGAGCGCGCAATCGCCAGTCTGCCCGCCGGTGCATTCGGTAATGGGGGGTGTGATCGATCTAGGGCAATGTCTGTGACACAAATAAAATCTCCTCCAAGGAGCAATGGGCCCACCAATACTGAAGCCAATTTACGGGACAACGAGGAGAAGAAAGTGGGTCGTTCTACATTTGGGGCATACAAACATCCCATCGTTAAATTCCTACCATCTAATTTCCCCTGTGTCACTACATATCTGCCCTCTGGGTCAACCAGTTGTGTCGTACACTGAAATGGAACCCCCGCCCTTATCCATATTAAGACCCCCCTGGAATAGGCCGACAATACAGTGTGATAAACGTGGCCCCTCCACTGGCGTTGAAGAGCTTTCCCTTCCTTTGCCATGAGGTGTGTCTCCTGTAGGAAGGCGATTTGAACACCTCTTCTTACTAAAAAGGAGTTTATCTTGTGGCGCCTATGCATAGTGTGCATGCCCCTAACATTCCACGTGAGACATGTGTAACCTAATGCGGGTCCCATTGCAGACATTGGTCTTCATGACATTCCACCCCAAGTTCCTCTCCGACACGCCCAGGCCCCTTAAACCATACCCCATAAATAAAGCAAGCAAAACCTCCCCAACTCCCCCTCCCCAGGACAGGCGTCCAACGTGGCATCCCCATCCAAATCAAGAAAATAACACTTATAGCGTCTAATTCAGTTCAGGTTGCTTGGAACGTCGAACCAAGAGGTCCGGAAGTCACCCTCCCCCTCCCAAGAGTTCATCTCCGTGCACCAAGTCCCCATGAGAGCACCGCAAAGCATCAGTGAAGACCCCCCCTATAACTGATGCCCCAAGGCCTAGCATATACCCCAATACCTCACATAGGCAGCCTTATCGTCCTTATAGCCCCATCAGCCAAACACTCCGTCCTCTGTTTGTGGAGTGACCACCGGTAGGTCAGCCTCCGATAGCCCATGGACACTGCTGGAACCAGGGCTCAGGTCCCCACACCTTGTGCGTTCTGACGTATTGCTGGATGGGCTGATGTCTCCCTGGCTGATGGCCGCCACTGCCAATACTGCCTTGTCTCGTTCTTGACGCCAGCCTGCAGGGGAGCCGGGTCGTTGTGTCGGTGTCACGATGGGAGAGCGACGTCGAGGTGAGGTCGTAGCTGATGAGCGCCCACCGGTCTCCCCATGGGCCTCTAGCCATTCCCAGGCTGCCTGTGGCGGGAGGGAAAAGTGCGTGGATCCCTCAGCAGTGACCCTCAATCGGACCGGGAACAGCATTGCATAAGGAAGGTGCAGAGTCCGTAATTTCCGCTTAACCGCTAAAAAGGAGGCCCTTTGTCGTTGAACGTCTCTGGTGAAATCCAGGAAGATCATAACTTTACTGTTGCCAATTCGCAGACTCTGTAGCTCCCTGGCTTTCTGCAGGATATGGACCCGGTCCCGGTAGTGAAGGAGCCTTACCACCATTGGGCGAGGCTGGGCCCCAGGCTTAGGCAGTCGCGCCGGAACCCTGTGGGCCCGCTCCAGCGCACAGAAGGGGGAAAGGCCATCTGGGGCCACCTCTGCCCATAACCAGGTTTCTACAAAGCGGACGGCATCTGATCCCTCTTCTCGCTCCGGGATTCCCACTATGCGGAGGTTATTACGTCGAGAACGCCCTTCACTGTCTTCTGCTCAAATTTCCAACACGCGGACTCTCTGCACCACTTCAGTCAACGACTTCTTCAGGGCATCAACCTCATCTGGAATGTCCTTCTTGGCCGTCTCATTAGTCGTCACCCGTTCTTTCAGCTTTCTGTGGTCATCTTTCAGGAGAGAGAGGTCAGAGCCTATGGAGTCCATTCTTTTCTCCAAAGCCTCCCTCGAGGCCACGATGGCTTGCAAGATGTCGCTCAGAGAAGTGTCCCGTGGTTGCGCAGAGCCGCTAGGACCAGCCGCCGCATCTTCATCTTCCGTGGTGTGCCCTGGATCATCAAGTCTTAGTGCCTCAAAGCCCTTCTTCCTGTTCCTCCTGACCATCTTGGGTGTGTGTGCTAGCGGCTAGTCCCGCCACCCAGCCCCAGGTCCAAAGTTACACTTGCAGTAGTCAGCACAGTTCAGTCAGGGTCCCCCTTCAATATTAGAACGCTTGTAATCAGTGACCCTCAGCAATGGTGTCTTGCGTTGTTCCGCGTTATTACTAGTCCAGACACCTCCCTCAGGACGCACCACCAGGGTGACTGTTTTTTCCCTCTGGTCGTGGTCCCATCAGGCTTGTAGTCGTAAGGCGAGGACCACTCACCGCTCGTCACTCCCAAACTCCTCTATCTCAACATGGTGGCCAAGTAATGCAGAGGGGTCCTCTTAAGAGAACTCCGTCAGGGTGCAGAACTATGCCACAAGTGAGGATCCTGCCCGTCTGCCCACTCCACCAGCTCCTGGGTCAAGGGCACCTTCCCTCCTTCAGCGCTAGCAGAGCTCACTTTATCTCAGTCCCGGCCAGTGTACTGTCCAGCCGCGGGCCGTGGAGGGAGTTACGGTGGGGCAGGGAGGCGGGGAGGGGGAGGGGCCGGGTGGAGGGAGCGAAAAACCGGCATTTGGATAATTGCAGGTAAGTAAACAATTTAATTAATAAAACGAATTTGGTAGTGCGCCTTGCATCACAAAATGCGATGCAGTGCGCGCTACGAAATTCGTTTTATTAAATAAATTGTTTACTTACCTACAATTATCCATATGCCGGTTTTTCGCTCCCTCCACCCCGCCCCTCCCCCTCCCCGCCTCCCTGCCCCACCGTAACTCCCTCCACGGCCCGCGGCTGGTACTGTCGCCTCCCGGAGTCTTATATTCTGCTCTTGATGCTCCTGCAAATGTCGCCCTGGTACCATTAGGTCGTCGTCATCTTGGGGACAGGCAGTCCTCAAGTTATCTCCTTGTAGAATCGCTCAGGGCCTCACTACAAGCACCCCACCTGTCTTGGATGCGTCGACACAGGCCTCGCACCCTCCGCTCACCCCACAGAGCTCCAGGGATCCCCTCGCACGCAGGAGGACGCCCCAGTCAGGCACCCATCTTCGCGACTTCGGTCGCCATTTTTGGATCGCGCCGCTCGGCCACGTCGAGCATGCAGAAAGTTCTCTCACGCCTCTCGTGGGGTTCAATTTGTTGCGCTGCCCCGCTCAACAAGGGCACGGGGTTTAAGGGAGTACAGTCCGGGGTCAGGGACCCATAAATGAGGCCAGACTATAGTGGGGCTCCCGCTCGTCCGCCCACTTCGACAGCTCCCAGGTCAAGGGCACCCTCCTTTCTTCAGCGCTAGCAGAGCTTGCCTAGTCACAGTCCCAGCCAGTGATCTGTCGCCTCTCGGGGTCTTATACTCCCTGTTGGTGCTCCTTCAAATGTCACCCTGAGGGCGCCGCCATCTTGGGGTCAGGCAGTTCTCAGGCTGTCTCCTTGTAGGATCGCTCAGGGCCACACTGCAAGCTCCCCACCTGTCTTGGCCACATTGACGCGGGTCTCGCACCCTCCGCTCACCTCACAGAGCTCCAGGGGTCTTATCGCACGCCGGGAAGCCCCAGTCAGGCGACCCCCTTCGCGACTCCAGCCGCCATTTTGGGATCGCTCTGCCTGGCCACCTCGGGCTTCTCGGAAAGTTCTCCCATACTGCTCGTGGGGCTCAATTCGTCATGCCCCCCCCCCATTCAGCAAGGACACAGGGTTCAGGGGAGTACCGTCCGGGGTCGGGGACCCGGAAATAAGGCCAGGATATATGTGAGAGAAGGGCGGCCGCGGAGGAGCTTCGGAGTCCGCTGCCGCTTACATCAGCGTCCAAGCAACGTCCCCATTACGCACAGTTATGACATCAGGCGAGAAATATTCGGCGCCAACCTCATAAGCCTTAACATAGTAGACCATAATCTCCCAAACATAACTCGCATTAGGAAGTAGTTTACTAACATAAACTGCAGTAAGGAATTGCTCATACATAAACCACAGTAGGGAATAAAAATAAAACATTACACAGTAGGTAAAACCTCATAATCATAAAAGCACCTCTAGAGGCATAAAAACAGGGTGCATAAAACATACCATATAAATTACATTTCCTAGCACCTATATAAATCACATCAGGGCCTGGTGCCCTTCAAACCTAATAGTCCCCCCTGACCAACTGGTCATCTCTAAGGGGCTCAAATGCCCTATGACCAAGAGTCAGGGCATGCTGCCTGTGCAGCAGAAGTCAAGGGTGCGCACTTGCGCAAACCTAAATGTTGCAGCTGGCACTAAGTGCTGCGCAGCTGGGAATAGATGGGGCGAAGGAGTACGTCTCACTCCTGACTTAAATATGTCCCCTAAAGAAAGAAAAACCTAAACGGTGCAGCTGCCCACTACTTGCTGGGCAGCTTGGAATGTTAAAATGCGGCATGGGACCTCAGTGGCCCTTAAAATAAATTATGCCCCATGTGGGAGCCACACGGGCTCTGAAGATAAATCATGCCAAACGTTGGAGCCACCTAGGCTCTAGAAGCAATTATGCCACCGTTGGAGCCACGCACGGGCTCTAAAAATGAACATGTCCCCAAAAACGTGGAGCGCACTGGCACTGTAAATAACTGTGCACATGGTGGAGCAAACACGGGCCCCTCTGGTCCTTAAAACAAATATGCCCCCAAGTGTTGCAGCTGACCCCTGCATTGTGAGGCAGCTGGGGGACAATCGCCACTATGAGGCAGCATGGGCCCACGGACCCTCGGGACCCCCACGGGGCCCTTTGAACAAATATGGCCAAGGTGGAGCAGGCTGGCTCCTAAAACAAAATAATGCCTGCCTTGTTGGAGCGACCCACTGACAGACGGGGTCGATCTGACTCGGTGCCTTGCACTAGCACTAAAAACAACTATGCTCCCTCGTAGCGCGGGAGCGAAATGCAGCCATGTTCCCCCCCATCAGCCCTCACTCACCGGGCTATGCGGGGGTTCCTCTCATTGGATGCGGCAGGGGCAGGCACCGGCAATGTGTCTCGCGCCCCCTCCGAGGGAAACAGGCTGCGGCGCTTGCGGGGCTCTCTCCATTCATGGGAGCCCTGCGTCACCAGGCGCCCAGCTTCAGCCGGTCCACATCCTCGGAACCGGGGCTTTCGATATGGAGCCCATGGGGCTCCAGGCTGCTTCCTCCGGCTGCCGGGGCACGTGCGGGACTTCCTCCTCACAACCGGAAGTCCCACCCGTCGTCAGGCACCTTGTGGCCTGACGTTTGTTTTCGCTGCGACTCGGGCCGTATCGGTGATATTTTCCACCAGTAAGAGGGGTAGGCTCCCTCGTAACTAAAAATATACAGCGGGGTGGGCACCCGCTTAATTACTAACACAAAGCGGGGTGGGCACCCGCTAAGAGGTAAATACAGCGGGGTGGGCACCCACAAGTAAATATGAAAATAAGCGGGGTGGGCACCCGCAAAGCTCACAAGTAGGGGGGAATCCCTACGCTGGGGATTCCCTTCAAAAGGGCTGCAGCAACAGCGCTGCGCAGCCAACACGCTCTTCTGGGGGCAGTATATCAAAGCACGCTCAGTGCGCTGAAAGGGCCAGGTGCTCCTAAAAAAAAGCAAGCACCCACAGGGCGCTAGGGCAGCCCCAAGTCCATAGGGCTGAAAGATGAAGCAAAAAGGTTCCAGGGCATAGCTGGGCCTAGGGAGGCAGCCCTCCTGGCAAGTCCACCTGGGCCCCAGAAGCAGCACGCCCCCCAGGAATCAGGATACAAAAGCAGAACATTTCCATGAGGTCACAGCCCCTATATTTATACTACATTTTCCTTAGTTTAAAGGTGCAGGGTTTGGGGGAACCAGATACAACTGGTTCAGGGGAGCTTTGGAGCACTTTGTTTTGCTCAACTCCTCTCTCATTTTCACAGTACAGGCCAGGGAGATCAGATGCACCACAGGAGGTGGAGCCAGCATTGTGAAGGGAAGGCACAGCCCTATTCAGGTCCCAGGTGCAACTCCTCCCTCCCATCTACAGGAAGATCTCCCTATTCACCACTGGGCAGACTCATCCTGGCTCCTGGAGCCAACCACACCATCCAGCCCCTGTCACTCACAAGGCAGACATGCAATTCACATCAGGCAGGCAGACACACAGCACACAGAAATGCCAACTTCTAAAAGTGGTACAAAAGGGGGTGGTAATGGATGGAGCATCTGAACCAATCAAACACTCACACCCAGTCAAAAGATCTGGGTTTAATCCATCACCGTTCTTTAGCCCACTCTGCTACCCCAGTTCAGACATGGCTTTATGCCAAGCCATGCCTTCCCTGGACCGGAAACAAACTTCCGAGGACCGGTTTCTGGCATTGCAGCCGTCTTCAGCCCGGCTTGCTTGAATCCAGTGGCAAAGTGAGCAAGGGACTCACGTCTGAGCATACCCTGCCACACTTATGGTGGCCAAAAGCGGTACAAAAGGGGGTGGTAATGGACGGAGCATCTGAACCAATCAAACACTCACACCCAGTCAAAAGATCTGGGTTTAATCCATCACCGTTCTTTAGCCCACTCTGCTACCTTTTTGTACCAACTTCTAAAAGTGGCATTTCTAAAATAACCACAATAAATCTGCGCACACTATTGCGCAGCATTTATTCTCACAAGTTTGCACATACTAAACTTGACCCTGCACTCCCCTCACACGAGGAATTACCCCGAACACACATATCCCCCATGCATTCCTATGGGATGGCAGGCCCGTCTCACCACACGCACTCAGAGAGCGCACGCACTTTACACTGGGCCACAGTGCTAAAGTGCGCAGAGCCCTAAAATCACTACCACCACGCCTGAGCTTAAGGCAAAAAGTTCAGGGGTGAACCTGCCAAAAAGGGCCAAGTCCAACACTCCTGTGTTTGGTATGCCTGATTATAAGAAGCCTTTCATGCTGTACATACACGAAACAGCTGGATGTGCACTTTCTGTGTTAACACAAGCCTTTGGAGGTAAGCAGAGCCTTCTGCTACGCTTGACTCTGTTGCCAGAACACAGCCGAGTTGTTTAAGAGCCACGGCAGGTGCGGCGGTCTCTATTCGACAATCGGGAGGGCTTGTCCTTAATCATGTTCTCACAGTAATGGTACCTCATGCTGTGGATGTACTTTTAAACAAGATAAAGACGCAGCATCTCACCAGTGCTCATCTGACTGGTTATGAATTGACTCTATTTGCACCTCATATTATTATCAAAAGATGTACCATTCTGAATTCAGCCATGTTACTTCCTCTCCTTTCAGAAGAGGAGGACACGGATATCCATGATTGTTTGTTTCGAACTGAAGAAGAGACGAAGGGATGGGTAGAATTGACTGATGTTCCCCTATCTGGCCCAAAAGGGGAACTATATGTTGACGGCTCTTGTTTCAAATTGCCAGATGGCACTACTACAGCGGTGTATGCTTTTACCATGCTGCGCACCGCAGTTGAGACATATAGGGGTCTATTAGAATGGCAGGCACCCTAGCGGTGCTGGGACCGACCGCCAGTGGTGCGGTGGTCCCGCACCGCCAATTAGGATGCGAACGCCACCGGGGTTGTCGCATCCTGTATATTTAACATTGTGGTGGGCGGTGCTGTATTCAGCACCCGCCACAATGTTAAAAGGGCATGTTGTGCATTTGCATGCACAACGTGACAGGCACCGCATGGTGCCTGCCACCTTGTGCATGCAATTGTCGGGGGTACCATGGGAACACCCCCAAGTGCAGCCACCCACCCCCCAACCCCCTGGGTGCCTGCAAGGGCCCCCAAAGACATTCTCCGCATGCCTTTCCATAGGTGAGTCTCTGCCATGGAAAGGCATGAGGCCGCCAACATCGTAATATGGATGGCAGTGCCTGGAAGGCACTGCCACCATAATGCAGGTCTTTTCTGCCCGGTCGGCAATCGGGTAGATTGCCTACCGGTGGAAAACTGGTGGATGGTCTTTCCGTCCGCATGGATCCCCACCGCCATCGTAATATGGTGGGGGAAATGTTAGGTGGGCGGACGGAATGGCGAGCAGATCGCCACCGCCATATGGGCAGTGGCGATCTGCCTGCCATCCTAATGACCCCCTAAGTATTCCTTACCAGTCAGCGCAGGCTGTGGATCTGATGGCTCTTTTGCGAGCATGTGGATTTAGCGAAGGACCGATTGTCAACATATAAACTGACAGCCAGTATGCCTTCGGGTAGCTCATAATTTTGGGTGCCTCTGGGAAGAGAGAGGATGCTTGACTTCACAGGGCACCAAGCTCCAACATGGCCCATTGATAGATAGCAGCCTTGACCCTTCCCAAACGATTGGCAATAGTGAAGTGTAGTGCCCATAAAGCAATTACTGATGATGTGGGGAGGGGAAATACGTTCACAGATCAGATAGCAAAAAAGACAGCCAGGTCAAAAATGATGAAAATGTTTGTGGCAGGTCCTGCTAGATGTGTACCAGGTGTTACTATTGTTAAATATTGGACGGATTTGTTAGCATGAGCTGAAAGCCATTTTGTATTTCTGGCAGCCATTTTGTTTGCCATGTGCTCGCCATGTACTCTGTCCTACCTTTCTGTTAACTGCTCTTGAAATCTGCCTCGAGACAAACTATATTTAGCATCTTCCACCTTCGCACATGCCTAGAAGGGTCTAGCTAGTAGAATGCAGCTGCTTCTCTAGTATAACTGTCAGGCTATTTTTGCTGCTGTATGGAGGAGTAACTCTCCTCCCACTTTGTTGAGCAAGCAGATCTTGCATGTCCATATTAGTCATTTTTGCATGCTTACTTGAGCCAGGGCTGCCCCCTGGTTTTATGCTTACTATGTAACCCTAAGCATATATAAAGCCCCAGTTTTCTGTACTCCTTAGACTTCCTCATTCAGTTGCTAAGGCTTCTGTGTGTGTCTCACTCATTTGAGGTTAATAAATATGTATTTTATATTTCAGCTTCTGTGCCAATTTCTTCTTTGTTGGTTTAAAAGGACCAAGTATCAGTGGGACACCTGTTTCAGGTTTCAATGTTCTTCAAATGGCGCTCCAACGTGGACCTCATCAGAGAAGTGGCTATCTGAGGGAGTGATCTTGTCAGGAGACAGAAATCTACTGAGGAGGTCAGGACAGGACTCTACTAAGGAGGTACTCTGTGCAGGGAGATTCTGGGGATTCTCTGTCTCTGCAGCCCAGTTTATTTCTGCTCTTCCTGATTTTGATCCTCCACATGATGTCACCCCTGACTGAGAACCTTTTTGGCTTGAGTATTCTAAAAAGACCGTTAGGTCATTCAGAACTTGGCAGTTAGAATCTGGACAACCATTTGTTTGGTAAGAATCGTTCTGCAGCACTTGCTGTTGGTTTTGATGCCTTTGATTGGTAAGGTAGTTTAGTAACACTTACTGTGGCTTAGATTTGCGTTGGCCAACTTTTGATTAGTATGTATGTAATATGTAAATTGCAATTTATGTAGGCAGGTAATGAGGAGACTTTTCTCTACTGTGCATAATATTTGAACGGCGCAACATACGAAGAGTACCTTAAGCACTACTTTGATTATAATATTTGCAAATTTTGCAATATATTTGGCATGCCTGTTTCAAGCACACATCAAAGAATGTGTTGCTTTTTGGAGGTACCATAGTGAGATGTGAATTAAATTAGCAGGCTCCCTTGAGGGAATAGCTCGATAGGTTTAAGTATAAAAACATATTTCTTCCTTGGTGATCCTGTATCCCCAGGGAATTAAAATATGAATCCTTTTTCTGCGCAATTTTATGAATGGAGCTATGCAGAGAGATATTGTGGTGTTCTGCCAGCCAAAGCTAGTAAATTGAGAGTATTTTGGCTTCTTGGAAATAAAAAAGTCTGTTGGGCTGTTTTTTTTTGCAGTCTTTTGGAATACTATTGAGAAGCGCTTTTTGTAAATATGACTTACAACTTATATTTACAAATTGTTTGGTTTAAGTACAGTCTGTGGGCTGTCCTTTGTTTCTGTCTTAAGTGTTGATCTGTGGGTTAAATGTGTGTTTAAATGTCTATGTGGTTTTTGGTTTTCCCATTAGTGGAACTTCTGTAAGTAAATAGCGATTGCGCTCTTTGTGTAAGGATTGCTAGCCTTAAGCGCGCTATATTGTGTGTCCTGAGTGTTTTACCCCCTACTGTATATGTCTGAAATGAGCTCAATGTGTGTGTTTGTGGTTTTTATTTGCTGTCATCAGTCTGTTATGCAAAATGTCATTTAATTAATATTAAATAAAAATTAAATAAAAATCCAGAAATTATCCATATGATATGCTAAATAAATTATATGTTACTATTTAATTTATAGAGTAAGCAACTATGTGCATGTACAACCTGCTAATGCTTAAAAGATAAAATTAGAATTCACATTCACTAGGAATAACATAGGCCTTAAAAATGAAATTGTGTGTTTTGCAATAAATAAACTTACAGCATTTTCCTTAGATACATTGTATTTGATATTAACAGGCAAACACATCATCTAAATACATTGGATGTTGCTGAACTGCACACACATTTTAAAACTAGAAATGTCTCAGTTTTAAATACACTGTCCCCAAGCTTACATTTCAACAAAAAGAAAAGCTTAACGACGGCTGTGTTTTTACTGCCCCTTAGCAACAGCTGTTGTTTTGATTGTAGGCCACGGAGAGACAGGAATGTTCACTCAGCCAGGATTTTGTCAGTTAAACACAGGTAAAATGCTGCCTTTCAGACTGCTGTTTTAAATAAAGTTACAAAAATCAGGTTCATTATTTTGTATAACAGGAAAACATTTCAAGTGAGGATTTCCTTTCTTAAAGCCGTTTTTATAAGCACATTCTTGGTTTTGATGTTAAATAATTGTCCTTTTAAAAAAAGTGGCGCAAAAATGTTTCATGTTTCAAGTTAGGCTTCCGTGCCTAGGCTTATGAATGAATGCGTCTAAATATGGCAGGCAAGGGATGCAGCTTGCTTTTCCTACATGGAATTATCAAAAATGATTGGTTTAATAAAAAAAATATTAATTATGAAAAAATTATTTAAAAAATAAGTGCTTTTAAATTAGTTTTTTAATATTTATGAAGCTTAATACTCATACTGTGACCTCCTAGCATTAAAATTAAGTTTAAGTTGTGTTGTACCGCATAATGAGGATATTTGCATATGAAATATCACTCTGCACAGGCGTAATAAACTAATTTTTTTAAAGGGTAATTATACTATATTTCTAATTTTTCATTCCTGGGCTATCTAAAGAACATTCTGAGGATGATTATTATGCAAACAAATGATAGGATATTCATTTTTAAGTGCCCCAAATCTCAAAGTCGAAATTGGGCAAAATGTCACTATTTAAACTGCATTCTTGCCATTTAGAGCAGCTTTTAAAGTGCCTTAGGCTTCAGTAAATGCATACATTTAGGTATAATACAAATTGCTGACTACTATATTGTTAGACAAATATATTGCACACTGCTTATAATTGAAAATATGTATAAAAAACCAGCAGAAGTTACTAAACTGAGAAACAGGGGAATGGGTCAGCTTTCCGTTTTCAGGGTGATTTTGAATAGGGAAAGCTGCATGGAAAATTTGCACACAGAATAAGACAGTTGGGAAGAGTTTAATGTCAGCTCTATATTTAGAAGCATAGCATGGCTCCCAGAGCAAGGTCTGCGTTGCTATTTTGACCTCTGAAATTTTTTGAAAGAGGACAGCAGAAAAGGAGAAGTTTTACTTTTTTTTGGCAAAAAACAAGCACTTTATGCACTCATGTGATAGACAATGATATCATGGTATATGTGAACTTTGCTTAACAGATAAGCTTTGCCATATTTATACAGCAATAATGCTTAAAAGCTGAGGCAATTAAATTTGTACATTTGCGAAAAGGGTTGGGGTTTGGGTATTCATGTGTTTTTCTAGCTCTCTCAAAAGTGCTATGTACGGGGGGAGGAGCCAAGCTCGTGACCGCAATGGCCGCTCTGTAGCTCGGCTCCGTCAGCCTTCCTGCCCAACACGCAAATCCTGACAAATATCCTGCCCGAGACGACACACTCGGGAAGAAACGGAAACGTGAAGCAACGCTCGTACTCACCGTCTGGCCTGGGGGCTCCTGCGTGCTGTGGATCCGAAGCTGTGCTCCTGCTTGGTCCGGGGCCTTCGCGGTGTGGAGACCGTAGCCTTGCCTGCGTGGATCGGCCGGGGTGGCGATGTCGGCGGCGGCCCCCGGCGGGAGAGAGGGCCGACTGTGAGAGGCCGTTGTACGATTGTTCCGGTGGGTACTGACCGGGCCCTGTCCAGCGGCCGGGAGGCCCCGTGGTAGGGCGCGGCGCGCCGTGGATGGGGGAAGACCGTGCAGGAGGACGCCCCCGTTGCTGCCTCGTCCGGCCATCTTGAAGCCCTGCGCCCGGAGTCGGCTTGTGATGCCCGCGGGTGGTGGCGCAGGCGGACCCCCCGAATTTGGTGGCGCGTCTTTCTGCACCAAGATTGCCATTCTTGGGGCCTGCGTGAACTCCAGGGGTGTTCTCGCTTAAGAGCCCGCTCCGGGAGTTGCGGAGGGTGGTGACGCGGCTGAACCCGCAAAATGGCGGCCGACACCCTGGGACACGGATTTCCTCAGGGCGGCGGACTTGTGTGGCTGGAGTGCACAGGGGCCTGGTCATGTGAGCGTGAGCCCACGATTGGTAATGTCCTTGACGCCCTGCAGTCTCTGCATGCGGCCTTGGCCCTGTGAAAGGTATACGGTCTGCCGCCATCTTTGATGGACCGTTCTTCATGGACGCGGCTCGACTTCGTGGTGGCGCTGCTTCGTCCCCCTCGATCGCTGCGAGGAGTGCTACCGCTGTGCATCGACAAGACTGCAAGCCTGCGGCCCCGAATCTCCTGGCAGTTGTGAGTGTGGAGTGCGAGGGCGTGGGCTCCATGTTGGGGCCCGATCCTGCTCGAGTGTTCGAGGAGCGTTGTGGACTGCTGCTCCGATCTACTTTGGTGAGGTCGTGCTGTTGTACTGCGGGGGAGCCTCTGCTTTCATATACGGCGAGACTGAACTCCTGTTTTTTGCTGCTCTTGGTGTCATCGTTGAGAGTTCCGGACTGCAGAGAAAGATTCTTGTTTTGTTGCTGGTTGCCGGGGCCCCCTGGTCTACACCCTTGCCTTGTTTTGTTCCGATCAAGTAGCCTCTCCATCTTGAAATGTTTGCTTTCCACTGCTATATCATGTGTGGTAGTGATGACTAGGAAAGGCCAGGGGTGAGCCAAACTGAACCCTGAGGACTACCGGTGAACGGACTGTGATGAGGCAGACCCCCAATCACGATAATATGGACGATCCCTTTGAGAGTTTATGATACCTGAGATTGTGTCGATCTCGTTTAGACGCTGCATAATTGTGTGGGTGGGCGGGGGGCTGGGGCCGAACGACTCGATTGATGGTCTCCTTCCCCCCCCTCTTGATTTCTTTCCCCCTTTTTTGCCTCTTTATTCCTCTCTCTCTCCTTGACTTCTCTATATTTCGGGTTCTGATTTAGGGCGACAGGCACGCTGCTGGGGGGTAGGCCGTAGCCTTCTGCAGGGGTGCAGGGAGGGGTGGGTGGGCGGGGGCTTCTTCTCTGTTTTCTTTTCCTTAGTTCTATGGCTCTTTTGTATCCCTTTATCGGGGCGCCGCGTCTGTGCTTGTCTCCCATGGTACGATTGAGGGTGGGAACTGGAGGTGTGTTGTTCTTCTTCTTACGGTTTTGCCACATTGCTATTACGACTCACATGCCCACCTTGCTGGCGATATCCTTACTTTCTTTGCGTGCTTATTGCTGTGGGGCGCTTGCATCGGCGCGGCGTTCTCTCCTTCTTGCTTATATTACTTCTCCCCTTTCCTCCCTCCCTTCTCCCCTCTTTTTCTTCTTTAGGTTAGTATAGCGGATGATTATACTCACTGTTGCTATTCCGGTTCCTCCATTCTGTCTAAAACATGTAACTGGGTGATAGGTAGACAAGAGACGAGCCACGGTGGGTACTGCTCTGATATATGGCGTCCATATCCTGCTTGATGTAAACTGTTGCTGATGATTATCCATATTGATGCCCTTATGTTTTGCTGTTTGCTTCGTGGCCCGCTATGGGAACTCGGATATCCATACACTGCAATTGATCCTGCTATACTCCTTATTATAAAATTAACCTTCTTTGATCCTGCTCGATGGCCGTACTTAACCTTTCCAGACTGAACTGATTGCCTCTATATTGTTGGCTGATTCCGGGGAACATCCCTCCGGAGTCATTGGCCTCTCATACTGTGTCGTGGCCGGCCTGACTGGTTGTAGGCCCGTATTTGTATATTCCTTACTGCATAATAAAGGTTTTCAAAAAAAAAAAGTCCTATGTACATCCTATAACTTTGTTTATGCCTAGTTGCTACAAATAGGGGTTGATAGTGTTGACAGAAGTGAAACCTGTTTCAGATTTCCTACTGTCAAAATGGGGGAAGGAGGCTATCTCCTCTACAAATTAAGGCTAGGTAATATGTATGTTGCTCTCTCCTTTCCTCAATTTGTTTTTAGCCTGTCTAAACTGTCTGTGAAATACCAATGAGACATTTAATTGGCTATTCAATAATACTGTTTTAAACATTGTTAGCATTAATAAAATTAATATTTGTTTGATGAAATTATGACAGGATCAGTAGTCTAGATTGTTGTTCCCTTATTTTGATCTTTAAGGGGAATTAGATGTGGGTAGTTTTGTTCTACAAGTCTTAGGTGATAACACCATTATTGTAGTTTTGCAAGGGCATTGCTAGCTTTTTTTATTAGCTAGTCCGTGTAAATAAACTGACAGTCCTTATTAGCGCTGATGTTGCATAGTCTGGATCATGAAAAGTAGAACGCAGGGAAGATGCCCATGTGATCCTTAGCAAAAACGTTTTGAAGAAAATGTTGTTTTATAGATAATAACCCTGTTAAATTAGCAGTTTTAGATTTTCCTGCTGCTCCTATAACATGAGAGCATGGTCCTAAAGTGTACAATGTAGGTATAGCCCACAAATCTGTCACACCTGTCTCAGTTCTGAGCACTGAAGCTGACTATGATTGTAATCATTTACATGTAGGAGTAAGGGTAAGATGTGTTAGTATTTCTCTGCATTTTATGTTGGTTTGTAGATCTTGTATACCCTGTAAAGCACTCTATAAGACACTAAAATAAATAAATAAGAAGAATCATTTTAGAAGTGTCTGCAGTCCTGTACAAGCAATGTAAAGTTTATGAGCAAAAGTGTAGAACATTTCCTTTTTTGAGGGTTTTTCAGATTAGTACACAGGAATACACCAATGTAAGGATTTAGAGTATGTCTGTGTTGTTTTTCTCTGAGTTTAGTAAATAAATATATGGGGCGTCCCAAGACTAGGACATTTTGAGACTATCCTCTTGGTTGATAGACGGCTTCTGTGCCTTGTCTAAAGACCTTTTGTTCTGTCCACCAATAGATATTTGCTGCTGTACAAACCACTAGCAGAGGGGCCCGGACATCAGATTCAGCCTGGGGAGTCAGCGTCAGCACCAGTCCAGCTTGAAGCCAAAGTGAAGGTAACCAGCACAGGCATTGCTGGCAACTAGGACCTCAGTGAAGGTGGAAGCCCTGTGATCAAGTGTATACCCCTGCCACTGTCTTGGGCAAAAGACGGAGTCACAAATCAGAAAGGAGAAATTGTGGTTGATGCCCAGCTGAGAGTCACAGACCGACCAGAACGGCAAGGAGGCTTTGCTTGAGGTGACCCCTTTTGAAACAAGGGTTGCTTCAGAGATCCTAGCATCAGGCCTTTGAATTCTGGTCCCAAAGTGAATACAAGTTTGCTCCTTTGTTTGTTGGTTAAGAGATACCGGGGTACACTGGATGTAATATGTGGCCCCAATGAATGATCAGTGCGCCAGAAGAGCAATACAGGAGTTAGGGAAGAACTTGAGATTAGGGTACAGGTGCTGTGTCTCTGGTGCCTGTTAGATTGAAGTGAAGAAAACTGGTGCACTGCCTGAGACACTGGACAGGATCGCTAAGAGCATTTGCCTGGTGGGTGACTGCCCTATCCTGAAAGAAGAGACTTGTTCCTTAAAACTGGACTGGGATTCTTGAGTTGCGAGTTGTGCAGCTCCACAGTGGAAACAACAAGAGCCGGCCTGTGATGCTCAAACGGACACAGGGAGAAGACTCCCCTCTGGTTGGTTGTACAGCAGCTTCATTTTCCCCAAGAACTTCTTTTTCTTGTCAATAATGTACCCCTTTAGTCGTCCCATTTTTGAGGAGGAGCAGCCCTTTGCAGCTCTTTGTTCTAATTCCTATGGCTCTAGCGCACTTTTTTATAATAGGCGTAGTGATCGAATCTGCGGGTAATCTCTCGGGGTTCCTTTCAGGGCTGACTTTAGCTCCCTGGCAGCCCTTGAACAGTTATGGTCAAACCATCTTGGGTCCCTAGACTTTGGGGCTGTTTTAGGAGTGGACAACATCGTGCCCACTTTGATAGTGGTTATCTCAAAGGCCCTGAGAATATCCATTGGGGCAGAGGCAGGGGATACACAGGATACAAGTTCTGGAGCACATGATTCCCTCGTAGAGTGCATCCGGGTTTACTTTAGACCACTTGAGATGGCGCCTTCCATCTGTACATTTCAGCACCCCATCAGTTATGGACTTTTCCCGTAAAGACAATATATTCCCTGCCAGGTGAATACAAACAGGGTTGTGGTCACTATATGTGCTGTCTAAAATACCGAAACCCGATAAACGGGTTCGTAAACCCTCCGTAATTAAAATATGATCTATAAAGGTCCCTCGTAAGTGGCCCTTGAATGTGAGGACAACCAATTTACTATCAACATCTACCATAGACATGATGCTTATTAATTCATATTCATTCATTAAAAGGTTAAGGGCATCACCCCGACCGAGTGTTCAAAGTGTGTACCCCCCATTCTGTCACAACCCAATTCACCCATGGCAGTTTTTGCTGGGTTACCACAGGGGTGAATGTTGAAATCCCCCGTTAGCATCATGCAATGTGAGGCTTTTCCCCGGTGTTTTTTAATAAATGCACACAATTGGTCAATCTGACATGTCCCTAATGAGTTCACCGCATTATAAAAATTGATCAAAAACACCCTCACGTTCCCTCGCTTCAGAATAACTGCTTGGATATTACTGTTAGTACTAGTTATAGGGGTGATTACGCATTTCAACGCTAAAGAGGTGTATATGACCAGACCACTTTTGGCTCTGCCGCTAGGTGAGCGTTCGGCCGGGACGAAAAAAGCCTTGTAGCCCTCTAAAAAGAGTTCACAATCCACCAACCAGGTCTCTTGTAAACAGATCACGGGAAAAGACATAATGAACTCAAACCACTTAGGATCTTGGAATTTCCCTGCCAGACCAGCGATATTCCAGGAAATTACGTTATAAGTAACGTTGTTCCTTATGACTGCGCCCAAAACTGTTTTGGGGCTCGCGACTAAGGAAGCAATGTAATCTCCACCCCTGGGTTCACCTAAGCCACACCCTCTCGTATGCTGAGGATCCATAGGCGATGTTGGCTCTTCAGGTGTGACAGGTCTATTTAGTCAGTCGCAGTCCTATAGAGAGGAGAGGGATGCGAATCTATTACATAAACTAGGTAGACCATTGGGGTTCCCCTGGGGAGCGTACTTAGCTGGTTTAAATGTATAATGCGTGGATCTGGTGTCAGTAGACGACCCATTTAACTGCCAGTTAGAATGTGACGGTCGGATGTTTTTAGTTGGATACTCTCGATGATAAAAAAAGCCCAAAGGGAGAATCCGAATACCAGTATTGATTTTAGGCATGTCAAGACCGTTTCCTCTGTGTAACCTCTCGACGGGCCTACAATCATTAAAGTTTACAACAATGCAGTCCCCCCTCCCGGTTTTCTTGAGTTCCCCACCCAACCCACCAGACGGACCATTATGATGTTGCGGTCTATTGTGGGACTCACTGATGCGTTATTGTGGAGCCAGTAAATCACTTTGTTCTTAAGTTGCGAGTAGTCCTCGGTAATACTTCGCAGAAGGGGTGGTACATTGCCCAAGATTACCACCAGGGGTGTGGATTGGGGAGGTAGATCTAATACAGTGGGATTTGGGGCGTAAATGGGCCTTACACACCGGGGCCTGCTACCGGTGGTTCTAGGGCCTTGAGGTGTGAGATTGGGATTTAATATTGGCGGGGCCTGGTTGGTGATGAATCAATCAATCAATCAATCATATCATATCATTTGTAAAGCACACTACTCACCCGTGAGGGTCTCAAGGCGCTGGGGTGGGGGATGCTGCTACTGCTCGAAAAGCCAGGTCTTGAGGAGTTTTCTGAAGGTCAGCAGGTCTTGGGTCTGCCTTAGGTGGTTGGGGAGGGTGTTCCAGATCTTGGCAGCGAGGTAGGAGAACGATCTGGTGCCTGAGGTCGCTCTTCGGAAACGGGGGACAGTAGCGAGGGCGAGGTCGGCGGAGCGGAGCTGGCGAGTGGGGGTGTAGAAGCTGAGTTGTCTGTTGAGGTACGTTGGTCCGGTGTTGTGGAGTGCCTTGTGTGCGTGGGTGAGGAGCTTGAAGGTTATCCTCTTGTTGACCGGGAGCCAGTGCAGGTCTCTCAGGTGGGGTGTGATGTGGCTGCGGCGAGGGATGTCGAGGATCAGGCGTGCAGAGGTATTCTGGATGTGTTGGAGCCGTCTCAGGAGTTTGGCCGAGGCTCTTGCGTAGAGGGCGTTTCCATAGTCCAACCTGCTGCTGACAAGGGCCTGGGTGACTGTTCTTCTCCTTTCAGTGGGGATCCACTTGAAGATCCTATGGAGCATGCGGAGGGTGTTGAAACAGGAGGAAGAGACGGCGTTGACCTGTTTAGTCATAGAGAGGGTGGAGTCGAGGATGACCCCTAGGTTGCGTGCGTGGTCAGTGGGTGTTGGAGCGGTTCCCAGTGCGGTCGGCCACCAGGAGTCGTCCCAGGCCAAAGGGTTGGATCCGAGGATGAGGACCTCCGTCTTGTCCAAGTTCAGCTTCAGTCGGCTGTTCCTCATCCATTCAGCAACGGCCTTCATTCCTTCGTGAAGGTTGGTTTTGGCAGTGTGGGGGTCCTTGGTGAGGGAGAGTATCAGCTGGGTGTCATCGGGGTACGAGAGGATGTTGAGGTCATGCCGACGGGCGACGTGGGCAAGCGGTGCCATGTAGATGTTAAACAGGGTTGGGCTAAGGGATGAGCCCTGGGGTAGGCCACAGATGATCTCAGTGGCTTCGGAGCAGAAGGGGGGAAGGCGGACTCTCTGTGTTCTGCCGGAGAGGAAGGAGGTGATCCAGTCCAGGGCCTTCTCTTGGATCCCAGCGTTGTGGAGGCGTGTTTGTAATGTGTGGTGACAGACCTTGTCGAAGGCGGCTGACAGGTCCAGGAGGATGAGGGCCGCCGTTTCTCCGTTGTCCAGCAGAGACTTGATGTCATCGGTTGTGGCGATGAGGGCAGTCTCCGTGCTGTGGTTGCTGCGGAACCCGGACTGGGAAGGGTCCAGGATGTTGTTCTCATCGAGGTAGCGGGTCAGTTGTTCGTTGACAGTCTTCTCGATGACCTTTGCCGGGAACGGGAGCAGGGAGATGGGCCGGAAGTTCTTTAGATCCTTGGGGTCCGCCTTGGGTTTCTTGAGTAAGGCGTTGATCTCGGCGTGCTTCCAGCTCTCCGGGAAGGTTGCTGTCTCGAAGGAGGTGTTGATGACTTTCCGGAGATGGGGTGCGATGGATGTGCTGGCTTTGTTGAAGATGTGGTGTGGGCATGGATCTGACGGAGATCCGGAGTGGATGGTGTTCATGATCTTGATGGTGTCATCGTCATTGATGTTGGTCCAGTAGAGCAGGTGGTTGGTGCCTATGGTGGTCGTGGGGGCGGAGGTCTCAGTGGTTGTCGGGGAGGTCGTGGATGTCTGTGATCTTGCGGTGGAAGAAGGTGGCCAGCGAGTCGCACAGGTCTTGCGAGGGTGGGACGTCGCTGGTGTTGGAGCTGGGGTTGGAGAGTTCCTTCACGATGTTGAAGAGCCCTTTGCTGTTGTGCGCGTTGTTGTCTAGGCGGTCTTTGAAGGAGGCCCTTTTGGAAGATCTGATGAGGTGATGGTGTCAGCGGGTGGCATTCTTGTGGGTGGCGTGGCTGTCCGGTGTTCGTTCACAGAGCCAGATCTTCTCCAGCTTTCGGCAGGTTTGCTTGGAGGCCCAGAGGTCTTCAGTGAACCAGCTGGCTTTCTTGTTGGTATGATTGTTGTAGGGTTTCTTGATCGGGCGGGGGTGTTGGCGCAGTTGTCGATCCATTGTCTGAGTTTGCGGGCGGCGGTATCGGGGTCGGTATGGTCGGCGGGTGGGCTCTGGGCGAGGGTGGTGGTTAGCTGGTCTTCGGTGACTTTGCTCCAGCAGCGGTGAGGCATCTGTTGGGTCCGGTGGTGCGTGGTGGGTTTCTTGAAGGTGAAGTGGATGCAGCGGCGGTGGGTCCAGTGGAGTTCGGTGGTATGGTTGAAGGAGGCGTGGGGGCTTGCGGAGAAGATGGTGTCAAGCGTGTGACCGGCGAAGTGGGTGGGTGTTGTGACGAGTTGTCTGAGTCCGAGTTTGGCTAGGTTGTCGATCAAGGTGGTGGAGTTGGTGTCGTCATTGTTCTCGAGGTAGAAGTTCATGGAGGCGAGGGCGTGTGTGCTGACGAAGTCGGCGATGGAGTCGCTGAACTGTGGTTGGGGTCCGGGCGGTCTGTAGATGAGGGTTCCTCTGAAGGTGGTGTTGGGGTCGGTGTGGATCTGGAAGTGCAGGTGTTCGGCGGTGCTGAGGATGTCGTCGGTGTTGGTCGTGACTCTGAGAGTGTTCCTGTGGATGATGGCGATTCCTCCTCCCGCTCTGTTGGTGTGGTCCTTGCGGGTGATCTTGTAGCCTTCCGAGACGGCTATGGCTATGTCGGGTTCCGAGGCGGGGTTCAGCCAGGTCTCCGTCAGGAAGGCGACGTCTAGGGAGGTTGAGTCGAGTAGGTCCCAGAGTTCACTGACATGTTTTCAGGTGGAGCGGGTGTTGAGAAGGATGGATCTGAGGTGGTTGGGTTCTTTCCTGGTCGGCAGCATGGTGGGGCAGATGCTTGTGAAGCTGCAGTTCCGGCAGGTGAAAGCTCCTTGGGTGCGCTTTGGGGCGGCCAGGAAGCAGGTGTGTGATCGTCCGGTGTTGAGTGCGTGGAGGGTTCTACCATTGTAGCGGTGTCGGGCGTCGTGGCGTTTGTGGTGTCCAGGAGTCTTGGCGCTGGGCACAGTCCAGGCACAGACGGGCACAGACGGGCTTGCCTTAGGTGCGCCAGCGGCACGCCCGCTGAGCGGCTTCCATATGAGGGGATGTGGGAGGGATGAGCAGCTGGGAGGCGGGAGCGGGGTGGCGAATGGGATTGCAAATGGGCGGGGCCGCAGGGACGCAGCGGCGGGAAAAATGGGCGGGGGCTGCGGGAGAGCTGGGCACAGGAAGGAAAAACAAGTTTAGGCAAGAAAACAAGAACAGGCACAGAGGAATAAAAACAAGTCTGGGCAAGAAAGCAAGTACAGGCACAGGGGAATAAAAACAAGTCTGGGCAAGAAAGCAAGTACAGACACAGGGGAGTAAAAACAAGTCTGCGCAAGAAAGCAAGTACAGGCACAGGGGAAGAAAAACAAGTCTGGGCAAGAGAGCAAGTTAGGCACAGGGGAAAAATACAAGATTAGGCAAAAACAATGCAGGCAGAGCCATGCAGCAGCATGGGGAGCGACCTGCCTGCGAGCAGGGTCATAGGTCACTCAATAATGCTCAATGCTCAATAATTCCCCCGTCTGCTCTATCAATGCCTCAGCGCCCGAAACCCCCCCCCTTAGGGGCCCTAGAGTTAGGTGAATCGGTGAACTATACATACGTTAGTCCTCCCCACTTCGTAGAGGTAAAGGGTAAATTTGGCATGGGATATCCTGGCCCCTGCTTGCATTTTAGAAAACCGAGAGGGACAGGGTACCCAGGTTGCACCCCTGATATTTATTGTGATAATCTGTATATGGAAAAACAAAACGTCCCTCTAACAGGTTGGCATTATCAGGATCTGACAGTTATTCAAGAGGCAGGTTATTACCAAGTGTGCTGTCCAATAATAAATGGAACAGGCGCTTACTGATATCTAAATTGTTCTGGATTAATATTGTACAAGAATATAATGCGTTTAGGAAAACTAGATATGCTCCGGTAGTTTATCAAGGACTGCTTTATGCACATTCAGGTTTTTATTTTCTATAGAACGGTACATACTCCAATACATATAATGGCACAGAAGCTGTGGCTTTGGAAATTGTGTTAACTCTTGGGGTACCTTGCAAGTATAATAAAGCAAATACGAGATCAGTAAAAAGAACATTGACCAAGGAATTTTGTGAGGGCGTTACCGTTTTGGAAGTCAATAATTACAGTAACATTATCACTTTTGGATATATACTTTCCTCTATTATCACATTTGGTGGTACTGCCATTGTCAGGGGTGAACGGGCTAGAGAATATTTTGGGTGTAAACTGCAAATCCTGTCTAACTCTTCAGTGGCAGCTTTACGTGACATCACCACTCAGTTGGAAATTATGCGCATATACTCTGATCAAACGAGATATGCGGATGATTTTGAGTGGAATTCAAAGCCATGTGCACGGCTTACAAACTGATTAATGGAGCTGGCCCCCCGATTCTCAGCGACCTGGTAACGCCTTATATAGCTCCCAGATCCCTGCGGTCCGAGAATGAACATCTAGCCATCATCCCCAAATTTAAAAAGACACGCACTGGTGGCCGACGCTTCTCTGTGAAAGCTTCCACCAGATGGAACTCACTCCCCCGTTCCCTCAGACTGGAACCCAGCTATCTTATTTTTAGAAAAAAATTGAAAACACTTCTATTTCCGAAATAACGTCCCCCCCCTTTTTTTTCTTCCTTTTCTCTCCTCCATCTCATCTGGATATCAAAATCATTACAGCGCGGGGATGCCTTCGGGTCACCAGGCGCTCTACAAGTCGTTAAAATAAATAAATAAATAAATAAATAAATTTTATTTTAGCTAAAAGTGGTGGTGCATGCGCTATAATAGGAGAGCTGTGTGTGGTTGGTATCACAAATATGGAAAGGAATATCACTCAGCATATTTTAGACACCCTGGAAAATGTTCGAGAAATGGAGAGCGGTAACTTGAGTTGGTCTTTGTTTGGTGGCTGTGGTTGGATTTTTTAAAAAGTGATATATTTCATTGTACTCTTAATTTGTTGCTGTGTTCTGACTCAGTGCCTTCCTTTATGCTGCTCGTACTTTGTTACTTGCCTTTCTCCCAAAAGGATTTCAGCTCATGATACTAATGCAACCATAATACTTCAAAAGGAGCTTGATACTATTATGCATGTAGATGAAGGTGTTTTTGGTTCAACTACTTCTCTTGCAGGTTCTGGTCCTGATGTTTCTTGTACTTCTAATGTCTGGTGTTATTGTCTTCCATATGTTTGCTATGCATATATGCATACATATATCCGTACTCGACATGTTATTACCTGTATTTCTATATTGCCTCCACCTTTAGAATTGTAAAGACCCTTATCTGATATCAAGAATAAAGGCGTTCGCGTTAGCTAAATATTGCTAAAAGGAGGGCCTGTTGGAATTGAAACGTATTACTGCCATTTTACTCGTATTTTACCTGGTATTATGTTAGCATTTATTTAGCTATGTTATAATACATTCTTGATGGATGCATACGCAATTAACAAGGGCAGATGTTATGTAAGTTAGGTTGACATCTGTGCCACCATTTTACCTATAATAGACCCCGTCTTGTATTCCAATCTAAACTGTTACTGTATCATTTACAAGAAATGGTCCTTGGGGAGTTTTGTTTCTTAAATGTTGAATCATGCTTGTTAACGCATGCCTTTCCCTTTGGGTAAAGGCCCTCTCCCACCTGCCTAGTAAGGAGGATAAGCCAGACGACCTTGGGCAGTAGACACCTTGTGCCAGGATGCGGAATCAAAACGTGTGCTCTGTACCCCCATTGTATTACGACATCAACCAGTATTTTTCCATGATAGGAGGGTCTTTGTGGGCTCCGCAACATACATAATGTAACTGTATGCTTGTTTTTTTTTATTTTTTATAAAGTTTTATATAGCGCGAACCAGATCCCAAGGGATATCAGAGCGCTTTACAAAATGATGAAGGTAGAGTACTACTCCAGTATCGATAATAAAAAGAATGCCAAACAGTTGTAGTCACCAAAAGTCACATACAAGTGATACATAACGAGAAGAGAAGGAGAATACAGCTCCAGAAACGATATCAGATAAGGATACAAAACAGTTATTGTCACAATAATCACAGACAGGTGGTACACAGCGAGTAATACAATAAACAGGTCAATACCAGGCTGCTACAGGGGCAAACCTTACATCTGAGAGGAGCAGAGAGCAAAAACATAGGATGATAAGAAGGATGTAGAGTTAATCAAATCGGCCAAGTTAAGATAAGAATTTGTTCAATAGGAATCTTTTGACTTCAGGTTTGAAAGCAGGTATTGATGATATTCTGCGCAAGTCCGGTGGAAGAGAGTTCCAGATCTTTGGTGCAGCACCCGAGAAGGCTCTACGACAAGTTCTCGTTTTATTCGTGATACGTGGTTTCAGGAGGAAGTTGTTAGCGCTTCTTGTAGAGTCAGTCCCTCGTCAGTCATCATAGGAGGCTGGTCAGACTGGACTCAACTGCACTGTACATTGTGACTAAACTAGTTAGATTGCATTCTCTACTGCGTCATCAACTCTTCCTTTCTTGGAAGGCTAGAGGAGGTCTAGAGTGACCCGGGTGACCCTTGATGGGTTACTTCCTTCAACTAGCATGCTCACTTCTAAGACCCACTGCCTTCCTATTTTCAGGCGATGTCACACATTTTTTCTAACTTTACTGTCAGGATATTAATGTGGCATCAAGCTTTGGGGCCACGCAAGATAGGCGAGGTATATATCGCATGGGTCATTTACTCTTGATCCACACAGTCTCAATTTATATCCATGGTTGATACAATTGTGATTAAATCCGCCGTCACAATCCGACTTACAGGATGATTCAAGCTTAATTTTTGCATGGTTATACACATACCCGTGGATATGGGTTGCCGATCACGAGGCAATATGACTGTTTCACACATGGGACAGCTGACGCCTCAATGAAACATAGTTGTGGCACACTCACTTCCTATAGCGCATGACGGCATATGGTTCGCGGACTAGTGCCTGAGACATGGCATATAGATGAACTTCAGGGTCGCGTATCTGAAGGCATCCGGTTCAGAACGCGAATCCAGGACGTTTCACTCTGTTCGAGCGTATTCGCTCAGGCAGGACAGTAAGGGTGAGCATTTAGAGTCTCTTTAGCAAGAATCCTGATCATGGCTTAGAGACCATTTGTGACCTTTTCCTAAACCCCCTTCCATTGCGCCCACAGGCATGACCTTTTCGTGGTGGTAACAGGGACTTTAACCTCAGGACAGCCTCCGTACTCTGGAGGTTTCTCCAAGCCTCATTTAAGGTAAGGGACATTGGGGCTCCTGGGTAAATTTGAACAGTGGATGCATATTAGATAGTTCACTTTGCTGAACACCGACATTATTTGAAAATGTACACCCTTTAAGGTGGGACAAATTACCGAGCGCTAAGAATATTATTGTGGACAATGTGTTGAAATCTATTGACCAGCTGGGTCCGAAGTATAATCCGCAAAGAGGTGAGACTCACCTTTCCTTCTACAAAATCTACCTGCTAGATTATTGTGTGCATCAATACAGGTGGTACTAGCCTGTAACATGACACTCTGCTATCCCATGTGCAGGATTCAGAACCTCGAATTTAAAGAGCCAAACAGGTAAGGTGCCTGCCCCCTCAGCCAGAATTTTTCATAGAGGTTTACGTCTTTGCATGGTTAGTTTAAGATGGGAGGGTACAGACCAACTTTACTGATCATTATTTCTGTGTCTTTCTATAGGCACTCGCTCAATTAAAATGGATTCACCCCCTCGCCGGCTTTCTCTTGACACACGTTTTTCACCACACTTACTATCATGCAATATGTTCTGCACAAGTTGTTGTCACCCGGCGAGGTTAACTCTTTATGCTGATACTTAAAATTTGCAATCCAGGTTGCTGGATTATATTCCACGGATACCACTTGTTGCTTGGGTTTCCACACATGGTGAAATGTTTTCACCAATACTGTTTTTCTGTTGTTGATACAAATGTTTATCATATTGTTTCTAGCCCTGAAGAAGTCGTGGGGTCTTCCCCGTTCGACGAAACATGTGTTGTACTGGGCTTTTTTTGGATTAAAGAAAAACATGAAAAACACAAGAACTTTCCACTCTTTATTGATGCAATTTTCATCTACTTAATGTAACTTGACATGTGAAATTGAGCGTGTGCATAGGATAAGAATTGTGAATAATATTGGCCCCGGGACCAATTGTTTGAGGGTATAGGGTGTTTCCCCTCACCTTGTTGCCCCGCAGAAAACATATCTTCTTAAACTAATGAAAACTGTATGGGCGCCATTTCCCCTCATCAAATGACACCCCTCATGGTTATAATTTAAAGTGAACTTGGAGTGCTGTTATGTCTAGTGGAGTGCCCTGCCACATGTAATAAGCTGAGTGGAGTGTGATTTCACAAAAGTGTTGTGGGCCCGTCTGCTGTGCAGATGCCACAGGAGCCTGTGCTACACCCATGCACAATGTTGACAGACATGGGAGAATGTGGATCTTGGAATGTGAGGCCTAGCTGGAGACTGATTCAGGAAGGTTGATGTTGCATGGGGTGAGCTAGCTAAACAAGGGTAGAGATGAACAGACTTGTGTATCCATTTTGGAAATGGAGTGGAGACTCAGACGTAATGGGGGCGGAACAAGTTAGGATTTTTATGAGCGTTGGAGGTAGGAGTTAAGGTCAAAGGCAGTTCTTGGATAGGAGACATGAAGTATTCTCATTCTTACAATGTGAATTTTTTATAATGCTGGGGTGTAGGTATCAGTGCGTGGGACCTTCTAGGACTAGATAAAGCCTGGGCAAGGTATGCTAGGAATATGTAGATGTGATTGAGGTAGAACCAGCTAGACAAGGTTGGAGGCAGGCAGGAGATGAGAGCAGGGCCGGACTGAGAACTGAAAGCAGCCCTGGCAAATTTTGCCAGACCAGCCCCCGTCCGGCGTGTGAATGGTGAATTTTACAGCACATTTTTCGTTACATATTCAAATTGTATCAACTTTCAAAGCACAGTAAGTAGTAGATGATGACCTTAAAGAACATCAGGTTACCCACCCAGTCATAAGTACCCATAGACATTCTTTCAGAGAGCACCAAAAATATACACAAGTAGTGAATCAGAGAGAACAAAGTAAAAGTGAGACCAGCCCCCACATGGTGATCCGCCAAGAGGTCTGAAGACTTATGAAAAACAAATGAAGACGTCTGCATAATACATTAATTGACAAAAAATATTGTATAGAAACGCTGGAAGCATGAACAAGCACAATTGGCCTGGCTATGTTTTTAGGTGGGGAGGAGAGAGAGGGGCGAAGGAAGGGGGAGAGAGAGAGGGAGATAGAAGAAGAGAGAGGGAGAAGAAGAGGGAGAAAAAGAGGAAGAGAATGAGAGATAGAGGAAGGAGAGGAATTTGAGAAACATGGAGAGAGGGATGGAAAGAGTGAGAGGAACGATAGAGAGAGGGACGAGAGAGAGAGGGAGGGGGAGATAGAGGGAGAGAGAGAGAGGAGAGATAGAGAGAGAGGGGGAGAGAGCGAGAGGGATGGGGAGAAAGGGATAGAGAGTGGGAGAGGAACCGAGAGAGATATGGGGATAGAGAGGGAGAGAGGGGGATAGAGGGAGGGAGAGAAGGGGAGAGAGTGAGAGAGGGATAGGTATAGAGAGAGAGATTGAGAGGAATAAATTGAGAGTGCGTGCGGGAGCGAGAGAGAGGGATAGAGAAATAGAAAGAGGGATAGAGAGAGAGAGTGAGTGAGGGAGCGAGGGGGCAAGAGAGGGAGAGAGAGAAAGGGAGTGAGAGAAAGAAAGAGCGGGAGGGAGGGAGAAGGAGGACAAAAGAAAGGGGGGAGAGAGAGAGAAAGAGACAGAGAGAGAGAGGGATAGAGAAAGAGAAAGAGAGAGAACGGGGAGGGATGGAAGGAGAGAGAGGGAGAGAGGAGAGAGGGAGAGAGGAGAGAGAGGAGAGAGAAGGAGAGAGAGAGAAGGAGAGAGATAGAGGAGAGAGAGAAAGAGAGAGAGAGAGAGAGAGACAGAAAGCGATAGAGAGATAGAGATAGAGAGAGAGAGAGAGAGAGAGAGAGAGAGAGATATAGATAGATCACACTGTTCCCTTTTCCGTCCGCATTTGTCTTTTCTTCTTCCTTTTGTCTCTCTTCCACCTTGATTTTCACTTTTTGTTTCACTCTATGTCCCTTCTCTTTGTCTCTGACCCTTTTGTCCTTGCCTTTTTCTGGTTTCTCCCTCTGAATGTAGATGAAACTTGCAATCAAAATAAACCGATGATGAGATTTTTTCATGCTGTCCAGGGACAGTGCTACGAAATATAAGAGGTGGGACTTCAAAAACATAGTTCTTTTTTTGTGTTTTAGGTTTTGAATATTTCAGGAACGCCGGCATTAAAAATGCATTCATATGACCAGGAAATATATAGCTGCTATAAATACAAATAAGGTACTCTGGACCATACATTTGTTTTATATACTGGAATCGACACAACCCTGGGCTCACAAACTCCAGCTAGTGCGTATTGTGCGATGGGTGTATCCGGTGGTGCCTCGCTGAAGCTTGGTGCCACCTTTTAAAAGATATGTAATGCACCTGTGATAATAGCAAATTGAGGTCACGTCTTCATCACAGAGACGTCCTGGTTGAACACAATGGCAAGCACACGCGCCAAGCCCAGATCTGGCGTTACTACTCTTGCGCGAGACGTTTCGGAGATTAACTAGTGGCACTGTTGTAATGGCGGGACTTCCTCCCTTCTTTAAAGAGATTTGCTTGTACCTGCTGGGTTTACAGTCAGGCAGCCACTCTCTGAAAAGGCACATTTAAAAGGAGGGCTGCTCACAACGCAAAAAAATAAAAGGAAAAATACAAGCCATTTATTTTATATTGTCGGAATTGCCAAAGCGATCACAGTATGACTTGGGTGCCTCTTCGGATCAGAGTGAATTGGGGCCCATCGGGAGACGGGGAGGGGAAGAACCGACCGGACACAGGTATATAGTGTGTTAAAGGCCGCTTTTATTGGAAACAGGTGCATCCTGAACATACCCCAACCTTGGCCTTTGCCGCACAAAACTAGGCCTAACTAAATATGCACATATCTGTCAATCCCCCCACCCCCACCCCTAAACAGTTCCCCAACAACCTCATAAAACTCCTTATCATTTACACAAACTCCTGGCTCAATGTTTTAATCTCTGCCCTCTGTACACTCCTTCCCTTCCAACCAGTCCAGCTCCTTCCTCCTATCCTACCCCCCCCCATTATACTAGGGAAAAGCGCCAACCCAAAGAAAACCACCCCCGCACCTGCTCCTAGCGACACACTCGACAACCCTACCACAGAAAGCACCTGAAACCAACAAAAACCCTTACTTTATCCCCCCAACCCTAACTAGCATAAAACAGGGAGGGAGGGTGGGACAAAAAACCCCTTCACCTCCCCGGCTGCTGGGTCACTGTCCCATCAAAATGGTGACCAGTGACCCAAAATGGCCGCTTTTATCCCCACCCAGCCCAAAAGAAGCCCAAAACCGCCGACAAGCCCAACTGCCCAGTCCCTTCCTGTGTCCTCCTGTAATGTTTCCCCTCCCCTTCCTCCCGGAGCCCCAAAATCCCCGGGGGGGCGAGCCTCCCTCCGGTCGGCCACCCCCCGCAAAGCCCCATTGGGGCCCATCGGGAGACGGGGAGGGGAAGAACCGACCGGACACAGGTATATAGGGGTATATTATCAACAACTAGCGATAATTTTTGTCTCTAACTTGTTTAGAGACAAAAATTATCGCCGCACATCGGCGATTTTTATCGCAGATAAACCTTGCTATTAGCAAGGTTTATCGCAAATGCGATAAAAAACGCCCGCAATGCATGAATATCGCTGAAAAGTCAGCGATATTCATGCATTATCGAGCAAATGCTCTTAGCCATGTTATCCACCTCCCATTGGATAACATGGCTAAGAACTGCTCAGGGCAGGTGTTACCTTTTGGAGATATTCGCCCTTAGCGCAAATATCTCCAAAAGTTGGTAATAGGAGATAGCGATGTTAGCGACTGTTTCCAGTCGCTAACATCTTGGCACGCCCACTTTGCATATCATTAGTGATAAATATCACTGACATGCAAAGTGGGGCCCATGATGGTCGCTATCTCCTATTAGCTGTCGCTAACTGGTGTTAGCGACAGCTTGGTAATAGGGAGATCATTTTATCTCCGCTTTCTTGGCTTTTAAAGCCAAAAAAGCGGAGATAAAACCCCTTGATAATATACCCCTAAGTGTGTTAAAGGCCGCTTTTATTGGAAACAGGTGCATCCTGAACATACCCCAACCTTGGCCTTTGCCGCACAAAACTAGGCCTAACTAAATATGCACATATCTGTCAATCCCCCCACCCCCACCCCTAAACAGTTCCCCAACAACCTCATAAAACTCCTTATCATTTACACAAACTCCTGGCTCAATGTTTTAATCTCTGCCCTCTGTACACTCCTTCCCTTCCAACCAGTCCAGCTCCTTCCTCCTATCCTACCCCCCCCCCATTATACTAGGGAAAAGCGCCACTCGAAAGCCTTTACCGCTTTCGACCCCCCCCCTAGGACCTCTGTACCTTCGGATATCGCTTTACCCCTATCGCCCTGTCCAACGCCTCCTTCAACTGCACCACATAAAGTTCCATCCCGTATCTAGACAAATGGACACCAGCCTCCAAGAAAAAATATATAGCACCATACATCAGCTCCGGGTGTTCCATCCTGCCCACCCCTTCCTTCTCACAAAAGGCCCTCATTTCCCTGTTGATCTTCCTCCTGGTTCTGTAAATCGCCCCCGGCCTCACTGCCCCCCTCCAACATCTCCTCGGAATGAACTCAGACCAGATAATGTGACACCCTGCCCACTGCCTCTTAATCTCCAATACATCCCTCCGTATTTGCTTTACAAGGGCCAAACCCTTACATTGCACCAGGTCGTTTTCACCCAGATGAACCACCAAAACATCCGGGCACACCCCTCCCCGAACAACATTATTTAAAACCGGCACCAACTCGTGCCAACGCATTCCCCCCTTTCCTCTCCAATGGCATTTAAACAACTGTTCATCTAATTCCAGGTTAAGGCTCTTGCATTTCTCCCATTCGGCCTTTTCTGCTCTTTTAACAAAAGAATGTTCCACCACATAAATGGACACCGCCGCCGCCGTAGGCCCTGCCACTGCACCTGAAAAGAGACACATGTAAGCAACAAGTCCACACCTTCTCATTCCACCACTACCCCTCTCAACCTGACGTATGTCTTAAAACAATCCGATTTCCAGCGCCCCAACCGCTTTATGTCCTCCTTCCCCCAACCCCGGCGCGCCGCCTCCGTCGCCGCCCCTATGCGGAAAGAATGCGTCCCGAAGTCTTTTGGATCCTCACCCATAGACCGCAGGGCGTGCCGCAGGACCCATAACAACTGCGCGGCCGTCACACGTCCCGCCTCTCCCCTGTCAAAGACCTCCGCACCCGCCTGCGCTCCACCGGCCGCCAACCGCCTCCCCCACTCCACCGGACACACCGCCACCTTGGCCCCCGGACCCAGTACCACCCACGTGCCCCTCTCCCGCTGGTCGGTCTTGGAACATCGGAGCCGCACAGCAACCTCCCTTCCCCGAAACTCCACGTCCCCCCACAGCAATCCCGCCTGCCCTTTCAAACCCACCAACTCTGACACCCGAAAGGCCCCGAAATACAACCACGACATCAAAGCAGAGAACCGCACCGCCTCCTCCTGATCCCTACACACCACCGGCAACCGACTCAACAACCCCTCCAACATTGCTTCCATAATGGGCCGTCTCTGCCGCACTCGGGCCCCCTTCTCTCTCTCCCAACCCTCCAGGAGACGGCCTCCCAATTCCCCCGCCGAGGGAGCATAGCCCCACCAAAGCTTGCCCATAAACGCCACACCCGCCAGCTTACCCGCAATGGTCACTCTCGCCAGACCTCTGTCCATAAACCCAACATGATTTGCACCACCTGTTCCTCCCGCCGCCACTTGTCCCGCTGCCTTACCGCTCCAAAACGCAGAAACTCCAGCCAGGCCTGTTCGTAACTCTTCCATGTAGACACTGCCACGGACGACCTCACCAATCGAACGACCCGCGCTCTCCCACTAACCACATCTCCTCCGGCACCTCCGTCTTGACCGCCTCCGCCTCCGTGGCTAGCCCATGGAATCTCTGCCATTGTTGACGAGACAAAGCATCCGCAATGTCATTGTCCACTCCCGGCACATGTTGCGCCCGAAACAAGATATTGTTGTCCTGGCACCTCAACACAAACACGCGCATCAGCTTCAGCACCTGAGGTTCCCGCGCAGACTGCCGATTCACCACCTGTACCACCGACATATTGTCCACCTTGAACAACACGCGCCTGTGCGCCAACTCACGCGCCCACACAGTCACAGCCACCACCAGCGGGAACAACTCCAAGAAAGCAATGCTTCTCCCCCCGCCTGCCACTGCTCCGGCCACTGCTCCGCGCACCACCGGCCCGCCCAGTAGAGTCCAAAACCGCCGACTCCCGCCGCATCCGATGACATGGTCACGTCCCACTCCCACTCCTCCGGCGGCGCCATGGGAACACCGTTGAATCTCTCCAAGAAAGCCAACCACATGCACAGATCTTCTCTCGCGCCCGCCGGCAACCGAACGTGGTGATGAGGCATTGACAGCCCAGACAAAGCCAATCCCAACCGTCGACAAAAAGTCCGCCCCGCCCGCACTACTCGGCACGCGAAATTCAAATGCCCCAGCAACACCTGTACCTCTCGCACCAACACCTTCCTTTTTGCCAACATGTCCCTCACCAGAATCACCATCGCCGACCTCTTGTCCTCCGGCAGGCGTGCTTCCATGGCCGCTGAGTCGAGCTCTATCCCGAGGAACGACAGCACCGTGCTGGGCCCTTGTGTCTTCTCTGGCGCCAAAGGCACCCCCAGGTAATTCATTAGGTCCATAAAACTACTCAGCTGTTGCTGGCAGTCCGTTGAACCGGGGCTACCCACCAGGAAGAAGTCGTCCAGATAATGCGTAATCGCCTCAGAGCCTGTGCGCCAGGAAAAAGCCCACTGCAAGAAAGAACTGAATCGCTCGAACAAGGCACATGACACGGAGCACCCCATCGGAAGCGCTCTGTCCACAAAAATCAACCCGTCCAGCTGTATTCCCAGCAACTGATGATCCTCTGGGTGAACCGGCAGCAACCTGAATGCCGATTTTACATCGCATTTTGCCATGAGCGCCCCCCGTCCCGCCGTCGTCACCAATTTTCTCGCAACGTCCACGGACGAGTAGGACACCGACGCCAAGTCTGCCGATATAAAATCATTCACCGACGCGCCCTCCGGCCACGAGAGATGTTGAATCAAGCGAAATTGACCCTGCTCTTTCTTCGGGACCACACCAATGGGTGAAATGATCAGATCCTCCAAAGGAGCCCCCTCAAAAGGTCCCACCATCCTCCCCTCTCTCACTTCTTTGAAAAGCTTCTCCCGGACGATGCCCTTGTGTGCGTTCACAGACTTCAGGTTCTCCGCCCAACGAGCGATCCGCGGACCCTCGTACCCCAACCGGAAACCCTCCCTGAAACCCCGACGCAGCACCGACGCATCATCCGCCCGCGGATAAACTTCCAAGAGAGGTTCCAACCGATCCAGCCTAACCGGAGTACGAGCCTTTTCCCAAGGTACTCGCACCCCCCCTTCCCTCCCCTCTACCCCTACCGGGCCCGGGAGCCGGGGATTGACCCTGTGAGGGGCCTCCCCAAAGCCCCCAGCAACGCGATTCTGGATGTCGTTTTCCACAAGAGGAGCACTCGTGCCTAAATTTGCACGTCTGCCGGAGACAGGAACCCCTGTTAAAATCCCAGCAGGCCCCCGCCCTGTAAGCTCCCGGCTCCCCCCGGACCCACCCCCCCACGGGTGGGGCGAGCCGAAAAGGGTGTGGAAGCCAGTGGCAAACCACTGGCCGTGTAAATAGTGCGCCCAAATTTCGCCCCACTCATTGTCTGCTGATAAAGGTCCGCATCCAACTCCCCCCACTTGGCCTCCGGATCCGACGCCATACGCGCCCGAAACTCCTCATCATAATGTGACCACGCATTGCCACCGTAAGTCACTTGCGCCCTCCGCACTACGTCCATGTACTTGAACAGCGCGACTGCCCTGTCTGGGTACTTCTCGCAGTATACGCTCGCATAGATTAAGAACGCCGCCGACCAGTTCTCAATAGTAACCGGCACCCTCGGCCGCCGTGCCAATTCCTGTTCTTCCTCCTTCGACCCCTCCTTGGCCATCAACTCCCGATGCAGCAACCTAAAGATCTCGACATACTCCCCCTTCCATATTTTCTCCCTGGTCGCCAATGACAAATGAGCCCCCAACGGCTTCGCCACGCCCATGTACGGCAGTTTTTTAACCAGAACGTCGCAGCTCTCTTTCGCCCCGGAACTCGACGCAGCCGCACCACCTAACGCCCCGTCCGTCCCCGCGGTCCCCACCGCCGCGCTCACAACCGGGCCCTCCCCGCTCCCTTTCGCTCCGGCACTCGCCGCCACTAACTCACTAGAGGACCCGCTCGACCCCGCACTCCCCGCCGACCCGCAAACCGCCTCAGTACACACACCGGCATCCATCACATACCTACCTTTCACCAGTCTCACTGTATCCCCACCCTCCGCATCCGTCCCAACCGACACGTGGTGTCCTCCCACACCACCTCCTCCCGCCTTGCCTCCTCGAGGCGTGCCCAAGCCACTCCCCGACCCCGTACTGGTCTTACCTGGCGTCAAGGCTGGCGTCCTCACCGGATCCCGCCGCCTAACCAGATCCTCAGGGGGAGCCGTCACTCGCGGCACCACTTGCCGGGGGCATTCCTGCAAAACACTGGCAACAACGTTACAAACCTCCCCGGCCTCCCGCAACTCCCCTTCTTCCTCCGACTCCAGCTCCGCACTCCCTGCCCCTTCTACCACAATCCTACTAGTAGATACCCTGCTCAACCCTGCTCTGGCCCTACACTCCGTCATCAAGGCCCCTAGGTCCACACTCACTCTCCGTCTACCCTCATGTTGGTAAGAAGAAACTGCTGCCTCGTTGCTCCATCCCCGTCCCCCGGCGGCCGGATCGACCCATCGGGAGGGGGGCGCTGGAGAGCTACTGTCCATCCATCTTCTTTCGGACCACCCCAGGTCCTTCGTTGGAGCGCGACCGCCCGTACTAGGCAGAGCCGGCCCATCCACTCGGCGGGGTGGAGCCGCATGCTGCTCACCCGAGCCCCTCCCCCACTGCTCCTGCCAAGAGAAAAACGGGGAAGTCCAGCATGCCGGGGCAAAACCATCTCCACTACCTCCCCAACCGCCTCTCCCCCCCCGCCGCAGAATGTCCTCCTCGCCACGCCGGACGACCCCCCCACCCACCCTCCCCCCACCCCCAGCTTCCCACCCCGCCCGGACCGCCCCACGCGCCCCCTCCCATACCCCCCCACCCACCCCACCCACGCAACTCCCCCCCCCTGCTCCCCCCGCACCCTCAAAACTACCATCCTCTCCGCTGGGTCCCCCAAGAAACCTCCCCCCACCTCCGTCTGCCCCCACCCCCCGTCGCATCCCCCAACCCCCCACCTGCTCCCGTCTGCCCCCTATCGCACCCCCTCCCCCCTGTACCCCCCGCCCCCCACCCCGCGGGGAACCCCTACTGCTAGGCGGAATGGCCTGCTCCTCTTCAGACTCCTCTCCCTCCTGTCCGCTCCCGCCCCCCACCCCCTCCTCCTCCTCCCCCTCCGTGTCCTCAATCAGTAATGGGGATTCCCCCCCTGCCCCCTCTAGCCCTCCGTGCCCCTCCCCCCCAGGTCCCCCACCCGCTCCAACAACAGGCCCCTCTCTCCCCTCACCCCCCTCCCCCTCCGGGCCACCCCCCACCACATCCTCCGCCTGCCCCTGCCCCCCGGCCCCTCCCCCCTCGTGTCTTTCCCCCACCCCCCCACTCGCGTCCCCAGGCAGCCTCGCACCTCTCTCCAAAACCATGCCCGACCCTCCAGGGCCATTCTCCCCCGCCCCTCCGTCATTCCGGGCCCCCCCCGCCCCTCCTCCTCACCTACAAATGTCAAGGGAACCTTCCGTCCCGCAGCACGCTTCTTCCCTGGGCCTCTCCTCCGCTTCGGCGCCCCAGCCGCCTGTGAGCCGCCACCGCGCGCCGCCCTCTTAACTGCTCCCGCCCCCTCCCCCTTGCGCGCACGTGACCTCGGCGGGTCACATGCAGCCACAGCCGCCGTGGCGCCGTCAGCAGCGCGCCGCGGTGGCCTTACCCGCACGTCGCTGCGGAGAAGATCGGTCCTGCCGGCCTCCCCCAGCAAACGCAGCGCTTCCTGCACCCTCGGATCAGCCAGGGCGTCCGCCATCATCTCCTCAGCCCTTCGCGTCGGCCCGTCGCTTCACTGCACCACAGTCCACCTCGCGCAGACACCGACCAACAAGGCACCACAGGTAAGTTCACGGCGCTATCACTACTCCGCGACGCCCAAAAGCCCTGTAACACACTAACAGCACCTAGGCACAAAAAACCCCTTCACCTCCCCGGCTGCTGGGTCACTGTCCCATCAAAATGGTGACCAGTGACCCAAAATGGCCGCTTTTATCCCCACCCAGCCCAAAAGAAGCCCAAAACCGCCGACAAGCCCAACTGCCCAGTCCCTTCCTGTGTCCTCCTGTAATGTTTCCCCTCCCCTTCCTCCCGGAGCCCCAAAATCCCCGGGGGGGCGAGCCTCCCTCCGGTCGGCCACCCCCCACAAAGCCCCATTGGCAAAAACAGGCTCACCCCTGCAGTAAGGACGGGGCACGCTGGGGTGTTCATTACATGCACGAGGTTCCATCAGATATGCGGCAGGTGCGGCAGGGAGAGAGTGCCCCCCTCCTCCCGTGCAACAATTATAGACATCGAAAGGTGGATGGGTCAGTCAGATCTCGCGCAGGCTGGGGGTTCGGCATTTCAAGTCATCTTCTGTAGTAACAGAGTCCGTGGCATGGGAATTTGTACTGGCAGGCGTGAGGGTGCTTGTGTACAGTTTACACCTTTGAATGCGTCTGTAGTACCGTGTGCCCAGCAGATGCGCGTGACAGCAGACCTGCCAGCCTGCAGCAGGGCATGGCCCTGCATTCCAAGGGCACGTGTGTTTCTATAGACAGGCCTGTCTATAGATGTAGTAGGCAGTGCGAATGAGCTCCCGCTCCACCCCCTCGACCAGTGTGCTCTTTCACCAGGAGTTTGGTTGGGCGGAGTTCTCAGAAATAAAAGCACTTGCAGCAGGTAGAAGTTAGAATGTGTAGGCGCTAGAATTGCTGGGAAGGCAGTTCTCTCGCCCATATGCCTACCAGTCAGTAACATTTTGTGGTTTCTCTGATAGAAACGGGTACCCACAGCAAACAAGACATGTCACAAAGACTACATACATGGGAAACCACATGCATGGCAACTCTGTTATGGCATAGTTGTTCTAGAAGCAAGGATAAGTACATATGTTCAGCTGCTTTGAAGTGACAGGTCATGACTGCATGTTTGGGGGCATGTCTGGCTGCTAAACGTTTTCATATCATAATGGTGAACCCTACATGCAGTCTCATGGAGTGCACCATGTTAGTAAACATTCTCTGGTTGCTTTCACTCCTGCAGTGTGTGCATTGTCTAGTGGCAGGACCTCCGAGTTAGACCCACACACATACACTTCACATTTGGGGGCTGTGGCTGTCGAAGAGTTTCATGCAACTGTGTGTAACAATAAAAAAACACTGCTTGTAGGATCATGTGCTGCACTTTTTTAAGGGTATGGCCACACCTTTCAACACCACCTTAGGCAGAATGTGGATGGTGACATATAAGGGTATTTACAGAGGTAAACTAACACCCTAGCCAAAGAATGACACACACACACAATGTCTCCCCTTTCTCTTCTCTCTCACACACACACTCATTCTAGCTTGCACGCACACACCCTCATTGTGTATGCGTGTTTCTGCTTCCCACTCAAACATACGAACAGAAACAATATGGCTTTTGCACACATGTAAATAAATACATACTTTGTCTCGCTGTCACATACACACAGATTTACACCTGTCTCACTCTCACACACTAACAAAGACACATTACTTCCCTCTCTCTCATTCCCCACCCCTTCTACACAGTGAAACACCTATATGTCTAAGCCTGGCCTGCCATTATTACACCTACCGTATGGTACTACTCATGATATCTGCACGGATCAAACCAGACTCAGTGTCGCAAGGACAGTATCTGGTCGCACATGCATCTTTCTTCCCCACTGGCTGAACTACTGAGGCAAATCACGTTTATGTGGCCTCTGAGTTTAATTGTTAAACATTAAAGAATGTATAATTTGCAACCATAACACACAGCAACCAATTCTGCATTTTTAATACAACAACCATTCCGATTTTGAGAGGAGTAAACATCTAAACATTTTTTGCCTTCGGAACCTTAGTGGCATTTACCCCATCTGCTGAGAGCTAATGGCATTTACAGAAGCAGGAAGAGTTTCTCTCATAAACGGGACACACATACAGATAAGTGGCATCTGAAAAAACAGCATTTGCAATGTGGAAAACATGGTAGACGCGTACATTTTCTGTAAAGCCTTACCTGGAGCTAAGGTCGGTGCCCCTGCCGCTGCCATCGGCCTAGCCAGTCCTGTCCCAGCTTGTCCACCCGCGTCCACCTTAGGGACCTGCAATATACTTGGTACAACATTGGCAAGCCCCGCCCCCCCCACTCCTTCCCCGCTCTTCATCCTGGAGCTCACCCTCCTTTAGACTGTCCCCATCATAGTCCAGCGTAACTCCCCCAAACAGGTCATCCACAAAATCCCACTCATTCCCCAGCACCACCTGTGCCATACTCTCACCACACTTTGCCTCGGGACCACGACACCTGGCACCCGGGGGCCAGAGCGACAGTGACCTGCCGGTTTGTCGCTACCCTCTGTACCTTTGCCACATCTCTTGCACCATAGGCTGTTCTTGACCGACTGGCTGCTGGGGCCAATGAGGTAGTTCGGTGCCTTCTTGTGTTGGCCACATTGGGATCCCACGCCGATTCCAGGAGGGCCGTGCAAGGCCCAGCACTAACTTTTCCTTGGTGTGAAGGAGACATCTCCAGCTCTACCGAGTCTGTCCCAAACCCCACTCCTGCTCCTGAAAAGTACAAGACAAGACTGGTGTACTGGCATTCAAAAACCTGCTCCCCCGTTTCGAAGCCCAGGCCAAGTACCCCCTATGCGGTGCTACCAGGCTCCCACCTTGCCCACCCCCACATCCTCCCCAAGGTACCAACCCCCAATGGGAGAACCCTTGAAGCACCCAAAATCCTCATTCCCACCCCTCGAAGTCCTTTGCCCCTGCGTCCTCCTCCTCACTCCAGTGTAGCATTGCTACCACCAGGGCAGAAGCTGGGCCTCCCCCCGGGCAACTACCCCGACGTTCGCACTACCCCACCTGCCTGCAATGACCCCCCTTTTCCCAGGTACACATCCAGGCAGGCCACCCAGTCCTCCCCTATCCTCACGTGCCGCCGCCAAATGGCTGAAAATATCCAGGCCAGATCAATCCTGGCAGACGCCTGGCTGGGGTCCTCCCTCCTCCCCGCACCAGTCGCTCTGTCCTGCTAACCAGGCTCCACAAAGCTGACCCCTTCCCTCCCCACAAACTTCTGCTGCTTCTCATGCACAATCTGGGTCCCTCCACCTAACCCAGTCCACCCCCTACCCCTACCCCGCCCTCAACTCCCCACTTGGCCTTCCCATGCTCCATGGAGGCCGCGTACCACCTCTCGTGCGATGCTACCTCTTCTTAAGCTAGAGCAGGCAGCTCCTCGAACGTTTCCCGCTCTTGCCTTTGGTTATAGCCGCACCCCGTAAACATGCTGCCTGTGCGCTGGGGCCGCTGCTGCCTGCTCGCTCCTGACCTCGGCCCCTCCCTCTACACCAGGCATAACCGCCCGGCACTCCCTAAGGGCCCGTTGTGAGATGTTGGCCTGGTATATGATGACACTAATTAAAGTGGGCACCTTGCACCAGATTGGATGGTATCTTCTCGAATAATACACAGCTGGCGGTTATTGACCTTCTCCCAGTGGTCTGGTCAGACCATAAGGCGTGTTGTTTAAGTTGACTAGGCAAGACCGATGCTGTGGGAAACCAGCTAATAAACAATTGGTCCAAAAGGGGGTGGTGATGGACGGAGCATCTGAACCAATCAAACACTCACACCCAGTCAAAAGATCTGGGTTTAATCCATCACCGTTCTTTAGCCCACTCTGCCACCCCAGTTCAGACATGGCTATATGCAAATCAGTCTGACCCTGTGCCTCATGGGAACAGTCCAGCCCGAACTGCCAAGCCATGCCTTCCCTGGACCGGAAACAAGCTTCCGAGGACCGGTTTCTGGCATTACAGCCGTCTTCAGCCCGGCTTGCTTGAATCCAGTGGCAAAGTGAGCAAGGGACTCACGTCTGAGCATACCCTGCCACACTTATGGCGGCCAAAGCGGTACAAAAGGGGGTGGCGATGGACGGAGCATCTGAACCAATCAAAGACTCACACCCAGTCAAAAGATCTGGGTTTAATCCATCACCATTCTTTAGCCCACTCTGCCACCCCAGTTCAGACATGGCTATATGCAAATAAGTCTGACCCTGTGCCTCATGGGAACAGTCCAGCCAGAACTGCCAAGCCATGCCTTCCCTGGACCGGAAACAAGCTTCAGAGGACCAGTTTCTGGCATTACAGCCGTCTTCAGCCCGGCTTGCTTGAATCCAGTGGCAAAGTGAGCAAGGGACTCACGTCTGAGCATACCCTGCCACACTTATGGCAGCCAAACCGGTACAAAAGGGGGTGGTGATGGACGGAGCATCTGAACCAATCAAACACTCACACCCAGTCAAAAGATCTGGGTTTAATCCATCACTGTTCTTTAGCCCACTCTGCCACCCCAGTTCAGACATGGCTATATGCAAATCAGTCTGACCCTGTGCCTCATGGGAACAGTCCAGCCCGAACTGCCAAGCCATGCCTTCCCTGGACCGGAAACAAGCTTCCGAGGACCGGTTTCTGGCATTACAGCCGTCTTCAGCCCGGCTTGCTTGAATCCAGTGGCAAAGTGAGCAAGGGACTCACGTCTGAGCATACCCTGCCACACTTATGGCAGCCAAGGCGGTAAAAAAGGGGGTGTTGATGGACGGAGCATCTGAACCAATCAAACACTCACACCCAGTCAAAAGATCTGGGTTTAATCCATCACCGTTCTTTAGCCCACTCTGCCTCCCCAGTTCAGACATGGCTATATGCAAATCAGTCTGACCCTGTGCCTCATGGGAACAGTCCAGCCCGAACTGCCAAGCCATGCCTTCCCTGGACCGGAAACAAGCTTCCGAGGACCAGTTTCTGGCATTACAGCCGTCTTCAGCCCGGCTTGCTTGAATCCAGTGGCAAAGTGAGCAAGGGACTCACGTCTGAGCATACCCTGCCACACTTATGGCGGCCTAAGCGGTACAAAAGGGGGTGGTGATGGACGGAGGCATCTGAACCAATCAAACACTCACACCCAGTCAAAAGATCTAGGTTTAATCCATCACCGTTCTTTAGCCCACTCTGCCACCCCAGTTCAGACATGGCTATATGCAAATCAGTCTGACCCTGTGCCTCATGGGAACAGTCCAGCCCGAACTGCCAAGCCATGCCTTCCCTGGACCGGAAACAAGCTTCCGAGGACCGGTTTCTGGCATTACAGCCGTTTTCAGCCCGGCCCGGCAATAGGAAAAACACTGCACCCTGGTATAGCCCTCAACTAAGATTGCTAAAACAAACATGCCGTAGACTTGAAAGAACCTGGAGAATTACTCCCTCGAAAGACACAAAAGATACATATAGACAAGCTATCAGGAGCTATAAAAAGGAGATAAAAGAAACGCAGGCTAAATTTTATGAGGAAAAAATAGCCACTGCTGCTAACTCTCCCAAAGAGATCTTTCGAATAGCGAAACTTTGATCACTCCGGCACAAACACCCCCTTCCAGCGAAGGAGCCCTGGAACGCTGTAACAAACTTGCAGTGTTCTTCAAAGAAAAAATAGAGATGATATATAACACCTTTCCCTCTAATCAAACTGATATAGATGGCCAGCATCTCACTGATTTAACCGGAGTGCCCATTTTAGATCACTTGGACCCTTTGACGTTAGAGACACTTGATACAATCATTTGTAAAGTAGTCTCAGGTTCTCCGACAGATGCTGCGCCGCCCAAACAGTTAAAAGCAATAATTAAATCCGTCCAAACTACCATAATGGAGATATTAAATCTCTCCATGTCGACAGGTATAGTCCCTTTATCATGGAAGTGTGCAATGGTGAAAGCACTAATCAAAAAGCCCAGTCTGGATCCTTCCATTCTATGTAATTATCGACCAATTTCCCTCCTGCCATGGCTTAGTAAATTGGTGGAGAAACATGTAAATAACATTCTCACCAATCATCTCGAATCGAACAGTCTGTTGGATGACACCTAGACTGGGTTTCGACCAAACCATGGAACGGAGACTGCATAGTTGTTAGTAACAGAAGAGGCAAGGAAATTGGTAGACGAGGGAGGAAGGGCAGCTATCATCTTGTTGGACCTCAGTGCAGCGTTCGACACGGTCAAACATTCCATCTTGATCAACCGTCTCAGAATGAGCGGGGTGTCGGGCGCTGCACTGAACTGGATTACCTCCTTCCTCAGTAATCGCCATTTCCAAGTCTTTGAGGGAGATGTAGTTTCATCTACTCAGGTGCTGGAATGTGGGGTTCCACAGGGTTCGGCATTGAGCCCAACGCTCTTCAATGTTTATATGAAGCCGTTGGCAGCCGTAGTACATCCATTCGGCATTAAGATCGTCAGCTACGCAGACGATACCCAACTAGTGGTATCACTGGGCCAAGACCTGGCTCATCTGATGAGCTGACACCCTGCCTTGAAGCAGTGGCCGGATGGATGAAGGACTCCTACCTCCGTCTTAACGGAGAAAAAACTGAAATCATGTTGTTAGGCAATGCCGCCCCTGCTTCCATCATGCCCCCATTGCCCACATTTCTGGGTCCAGCTTAACCCTGGGCGTAGTTCGCGGAGCCGCACTCCGCGGAGCTACGCGAAGACGCAGTTGCACTCCGCGACCTTCGCGTAGCTCCGCGGACATGCGTAGTAGCTTGCTAGACCCGTTCGCGCGCCGTTTTTCGTCTTCGGGAGCGCGGTGCGCGTGTTCGGGGCGCTGCCTGCATGCTCGAGATAGCTAGCGCGCTAAGTTACTCAAGAGGTTTGTCCCGCCCGCTTGTGTTCCCTTATTTCCTGCTCCGGGTCACAAGTAACGTGTTCGCGTTGTGTTAGACATGTTCGGGAACTCATCTTCTCGTTCGCACTGCCAAAGTGCGTGATCGCGTCAAATATCGCGCGAACTTACCCCGGCGCACGCGATAATGTTATTCAGCGCGCGAGAACTACGCTACGCACCGGATCGCGGAGTAATCGACAGCTTCGCGTTCTCCGTAGAACGCGGAGTTGCCAAAACTCCGCAAGCTCCGCGAACGGAGCGTAGTTCTTCGCCCAGGGTTAGTCCAGCTCCGCTACCCAAACCGCACATAAAGAGTCTGGGAGTGTGGCTTGATGACAAATTGACCTTCAATCACCAAGCCACAATACTATCATCAACATGCTACAGCCTGTTAAGGATGATACGAAAAATTCTCCCTCTCCTCCCTTTTGTAGCACGAAGGATTATGATTCAGGCTCTAATCCTTTCCCGGCTAGATTATGGTAACTCCCTATACTATGGAGCTCCACTGTCCACCATTAACAAATTACAGGTGGTACAAAACAGTGCAGCCAGACTGCTCCTCCAGGTCCCCAGGAGACAATCGGCCAAACAAGCCCTCCGTCAGCTGCATTGGCTACCAATGAATGCCAGAATTCAATTTAAAACACTATGCATAGCCTATAAAGCCATCTGGAAAACAGGCCCTAACATTCTTCACCCTTTAATACCACTCTACCTACCATCTAGGTCGCTTCGATCCAGCAACCAATTCTTGGCCTCTACCAGAAAGATAAAAAAGCAAGATGGGGGGGCCGCTCTTTCTCACATTCAGCGGCTAAATTGTGGAACGCCCTTCCCCAGTCTTTAAGAGAGATACGTAGCCTGACTGCCTTCCGTAAACACCTGAAGACACATCTTTTCAACTTGTAGTCTTCACTGAATTGACACTCTTGGTTCTGAAGCGCTACGAGGCCTCCGGGTAGTTAGGTGCTATATAAATATTCTTTCAATTCAATTCAATTCAATTCAATCCAGTGGCAAAGTGAGCAAGGGACTCACGTCTGAGCATACCCTGCCACACTTATGGCGGCCAAAGCGGTGCAAAAGGGGGTGGTGATGGACGGAGCATCTGAACCAATCAAGCACTTACACCCAGTCAAAAGATATGGGTTTAATCCATCACCGTTCTTTAGCCCACTCTGCCACCCCAGTTCAAACAGGGCTATATGCAAATCAGTCTGACCCTGTGCCTCATGGGAACAGTCCAGCCCGAACTGCCAAGCCATGCCTTCCCTGGACCGGAAACGAGCTTCCGAGGACCGGTTTCTGGCATTACAGCCGTCTTCAGCCCAGCTTGCTTGAATCTAGTGGCAAAGTGAGCAAGGGACTCACGTCTGAGCATACCCTGCCACACTTATGGCGGCCAAAGCAGTACAAAAGGGGGTGGTGATGGACGGAGCATCTGAACCAATCAAACACTCACACCCAGTCAAAAGATCTGGGTTTAATCCATCACCGTTCTTTAGCCCACTCTGCCACCCCAGTTCACACATGGCTATATGCAAATCAGTCTGACCCTGTGCCTCATGGGAACAGTCCAGCCCGAACTGCCAAGCCATGCCTTCCCTGGACCGGAAACGAGCTTCCGAGGACCGGTTTCTGGCATTACAGCCGTCTTCAGCCCGGCTTGCTTGAATCCAGTGGCAAAGTGAGCAAGGGACTCACGTCAGAGCATACCCTGCCACACTTATGGCGGCCAAAGCGGTACAAAAGGGGGTGGTGATGGATGGAGCATCAGAACCAATCAAACACTCACACCCAGTCAAAAGATCTGGGTTTAATCCATCACCGTTCTTTAGCCCACTCTGCCACCCCAGTTCAGACATGGCTATATGCAAATCAGTCTGACCCTGTGCCTCATGGGAACAGTCCAGCCTGAACTGCCAAGCCATGCCTTCCCTGGACCGGAAACAAGCTTCCGAGGACCGGTTTCTGGCATTACAGCCATCTTCAGCCCGGCTTGCTTGAATCCAGTGGCAAAGTGAGCAAGGGACTCACGTCTGAGCATACCCTGCCACACTTATGGCGGCCAAAGCGGTACAAAAGGAGGTGGTGATGAACGGAGCATCTGAACCAATCAAACACTCACACCCAGTCAAAAGATCTGGGTTTAATCCATCACCGTTCTTTAGCCCACTCTACCACCCCAGTTCAGACATGACTATATGCAAATCAGTCTGACCCTGTGCCTCATGGGAACAGTCCAGCCCGAACTGCCAAGCCATGCCTTCCCTGGACCGGAAACAAGCTTCCGAGCACCGGTTTCTGGCATTACAGCCGTCTTCAGCCCGGCTTGCTTGAATCCAGTGGCAAAGTGAGCAAGGGACTCACGTCTGAGCATACCCTGCCACACTTATGGCGGCCAAAGCGGTACAAATGGGGGTGGTGATGGACGGAGCATCTGAACCAATCAAACACTCACACCCAGTCAAAAGATCTGGGTTTAATCCATCACCGTTCTTTAGCCCACTCTGCCACCCCAGTTCAGACATGGCTATATGCAAATCAGTCTGACCCTGTGCCTCATGGGAACAGTCCAGCCCGAACTGCCAAGCCATGCCTTCCCTGGACCGGAAACAAGCTTCAGAGGACCGGTTTCTGGCATTACAGCCGTCTTCAGCCCGGCTTGCTTGAATCCAGTGGCAAAGTGAGCAAGGGACTCACGTCGGAGCATACCCTGCCACACTTATGGCGGCCAAAGCGGTACAAAAGGGGGTGGTGATGGACGGAGCATCTGAACCAATCAAACACTCACACCCAGTCAAAAGATATGGGTTTAATCCATCACGGTTCTTTAGCCCACTCTGCCACCCCAGTTCAGACATGGCTATATGCAAATCAGTCCGACCCTGTGCCTCATGGGAACAGTCCAGCCCGAACTGCCAAGCCATGCCTTCCCTGGACCGGAAACAAGCTTCCGAGGACCGGTTTCTGGCAACAATTGGTCAGCAGAGCTTGGAATAAGATAAAGGCAGACAAATTACATGAGCTGTTAATTTCTTCTGTGTTTGCCTTACCAACTAATCTAGATGATGCCACTTCAGCCTATACCAGCTGGTTGGAAGCAGCAGGCAATAAATTAGCTCCAACAAAAATTCTCCGCCATAACAAGGCACGTCCCTCCTCACCTTGGTACACCCACAAGCTTAGAGAGAAATAACTATCAAGCAAGCATTTTGAAAGAACTTGGAGGAGGGAATACAATGAGAAAGACAGAAATAATTATAAACAAAGCCTACGTCAGTACAAGCAGCTGCTTCAAAAGACAAAACGAGAATTTTTTGCAGATAAGATTACTTCTTCTAAAAACTCAGCAAAGGAACTTTTCAAAACAGTCACTGCTTTAGTACACCTAGCTCCCCATCCTATTTCGGCTAGTCAAGAAATGTGTGACAAGACAGAAAGATGTTTCTAAAGTTGAGGCTATTTTTTCTACACTCACAGGTTCAACTACCAAGACACCTTTGACCGACACAGTAGATCCAAAGCCATTGCAAAGCTCTATCTCTCAGTTGGTTAAATTTGCTCCAGTCACTATCATAGATACTCTTAAGCTTCTGATGGCAGCAAAATCAGGCTCTCCACATGATCCCTGCCCTCTCTCTATACTTAAACTAGCACCAGAGCCGGTTACGCTAACTCTGACGTCTATTATTAATGTTATTTTTAAGGAAGGGTATTTTCCCAGAACATGGAAAACCGCATCCATAGTGCCCCTTCTGAAAAAGCATCTCCTGGATCCCAAAGACTCAAACAATTTTAGGCTCATTTCCAGACTCCCACTACCTGCGAAAATCACAGGAAAAATTATGAATACTCAACTCAGTCTGTTTCTGGAAGAAGCCCAGGTATTAGACCCCACTCAGTATGGTTTTCGGGGGGGGGGGTCCCAGTGATAGAGCGCGCAGGTCACCCGACCAACAATTTTACCATATGCACACGTGGGCCCATAAATTTCAATACACCATATTTATTAATCGGGTAACCTACACTCTACTACCAGCAACCCTGTTCCTTCCTATTTATTTACCAATGTACATGACTTACCAATCCTTGTCACGGGTACCTATGATCACAATGGATCAGGGAGCTAGCTGCAAAAGATAAGCAGTCACAAAAATACAATAACATTTATAATATTTGCACTCTTTAGAATAACTACAGACTCTGGAAGTTTTGAAAACCTTTATCTAGTCTTCTTCAGTATCAGCAAGCAAGAAGTTAACAGTGAGTAGGCTATCAATAACCAAGATCATAAAAAGTGTATATTCGTGTAAGAATAGAATAAGGCCTACCATTTAGAAGTCTAAAGGGAAGGTAAGAACAGGGAGCATGCTAGTAAGAAACTTCAGAGTTTTAGACTTGATATGGAGTGACTAAAGGACGAAAAACAAGGAACATGCTAAAATATCACAGTAAAATACCCCTCGAAGATAGGTAAGGTAAGGAAAGGTAAGGAACTTTAATTTGTACTACAGAATCTTTGGAGGTACCATATAGCTATAGGAAAGATCAAAACTGGATCATGCTAAATTTTCAGAGCAATCACTTTAAATGATAGGTAAAGAAAAGGAACATCTATACTTCATGAACTGTATTTCCGGGTTTTTCTTAAAGGATGGGGAAGAATGGAACATGCTAGTAAACAAAACAGAATATAGAATCTTTATTATTGGTCAGCACAGGGAGGGTAAGAAAAGGAAACATTTTGCAAATAAGACTTTAACAGTTTCAAAGACAGCAAGTAAAAGATGTAAGTGTATTTCCCTCACAGAATTATATTTACCTAGGGACGCCTGCCACAAACATTGACTTACCCATATCCTGCCGTGAGGGCAACGGCTCATTAATCTCCGTACCAGCGGGCTACAGCTGCTGTTGTGAGGGGAACGGCTGCACAAGAGGCCGCAACACAGCCTACAACCACCGCGGGGGCCTGAACCACAACTCCCAGGTGCCCCTGCGGCCAGGTCGCGTCCCTGACGCTATCACTGCGCCCGGAGGCACCTGAAAACCGAGGAGCGCCGAGCGCGCATTGGGACGCCAGCCGCAAACATTGACTTACCCATATCCTGCCGTGAGGGCAACGGCTCATTAATCTCCGTACCAGCAGGCTACAGCAGGCGCCGTGAGGGGAATAGCTGCACAAGAGGCCGGAACACAGCCTACAACCACCGCGGGGGCCCGAACCACAACTCCCAGGTGCCCCGACGGCCAGGTCGCGTCCCTGACGCTATCACTGCGCCCGGAGGTGCTTGAAAACCAAGGAACGCCTCTCGGCCCGCGAGTCGCGCGCGGGAGCAGCCGGGTGAAGCCCGGGCAAAGGGTCTGTAGCCATCAGGGGTCGACAGTGATCGGGCGGGCCATCCCTCTAAGCTGCTACAAAGGTGAGCCTTTCATATATTAACATGGGGAAACGGAATAATACCTCCTCAACCCAGTTCACTAAAGCTCCCTCTGTTATACCTGCCTCAATTGAAAGTATGCTGGAAAATGCCTTTAACCTAGTCACCACTGAGATAGCCAACACTGAAAGAAGAATGTCTATGGGACTGTCAAGCTCATATTTAGAACTCCCAGAAATCCAGCCTATCTGTACGACTAACATTTTGCCACTTTCCCCAGTGGTCACAATCACTAAAACTGTTTTGCCGGCAACCTCACCCCCTGTTCTACCAGCTGATAGCAATATTATTACCATCACTGACTCACAGCAAGATCCCACGGACCTCACTGTTATCCCCTCCTTGGTTCCTAGCGATAAGACAGTTGGAGAGAAAAGGAAGAGAGGCCCCACTAAACCAACACCAAACAAGAGGAAACAACCAGTACGTAATAAAGGGCAACCTACCCCACAGAGTATGTGGTTTCGTGGGAAAACCACATCCAGTAGGGGCCCTGACACAGAGACTGCACCCTTGGTAGACACTAATATTGTCACTGCATCTTCAAGTTGTGAGCAAAACTCTGCCTGCACACAGACCGAGCCAACCATGGGAAACGCTTCACAGACAAACCAAATGGGAATTTTATTGAAACCATTGTAGACTCAATTTTTAATCAAATGAAAGGTCAAATGGATAAACAGTTTAATATGATTTTTAAAAGACTGGATAGATTAGAAAGCCTGGTGAAAAGGGAAGATGTAAAAAGGAAAGGTACTATTAGTATTGACAAGTTAAGGGGAGATCGAGTCCTGAAAGATATGGAGACTGTTAATAGGGGCATTATGGGGGAAAGGCCAACCTGTGGTATATTGGATACTAAGAGTGTAACCAGGGACAGTCCCACAGGGAGTGACCTGCTTTTGCCATCACGGGGTACCACTGCGGATAAACCACCTCAGACCAGGTCGCATGTACCAGATAGGCAGCCCAAGTCAAGTCAAGTCAAGTCAGAATTTATATAGCGCACTACATACCCATAGGGTCTCAAGGCGCTTGAGGAAGGGGGGGAGGTTTACTTATCGAATATCCATGTTTTAAGATGTTTTCTGAAGGCTAGGTGGTTTTGAGTAAGGCGGAGGCCTGTTCCACCGGTGGGGTGCTGGGAGCCCTGTTCCACCGGTGGGGTGCTGGGAGCCCCAACGGGGCCTGCTTCTGGGAAACCGGGGAAACCAGGAAATGTTGTCTCCGACAATGGGTCAACCAATGTCACACGGCCCAAAAAACAAACAGGGCCAGTCCTCCATTTGCCCCCTGAAGCTTGCTCATACGTTTTAATTCTAGCAGGAGTTCCCCCCTTGAAGGAGGATCAAAGAGAGTCTTGGGTTCAGTTAAAAAATAAGTCTATTGATTGGCTGTCTAGGCATAAAGGTGTGGGGATGCAGATTTCTAGCGAAATCTTGACAGTACGACGGGTAGACTGGGTTGGTCCTCGCCCAAGAATATCAACGGAGACTGCATTGTCATGAATTTTAGGCATCCCTTAACTGCAAAACATGTCTTAAACAGCAATAACACCCACTTCAGTCCATCAACCGCTGTGACCCCTTTATCTCTGGGATATTTCTATAGACCTCCAGTGAGACCATTCAACCCAGTTATACCAATCTATCCATTATTCAACAGATTTAGTGCTCTATCCGACCTAGAGAGCCAGGGTTTACCACCAACGGGCTCCCCAGATGCCATAGAAAGGCCCATGACCTACGATAATGCCTCCCAGCATAATAATAAACCAAGTACCATTATCACTGTTCCCAAGCCTTGTATGGAGGTTATACCACCAGGGAAATTAAATACAACTGATCTTGTTACCCAAGTCGTTACCCCTACCGATAGGTTAACCGTACTAAGCTGGAACATCGCTGGTCTAAAAGCTAAAAGCAAAAATGAAATCCACTGACTGGACTGAACTGAACTGGACTGAATGGATCAATAACTTTGATATCCTAATGTTCCAGGAAACATGGTGCACCAGCAGCCTGCTTTTTGAAGGTTATACTTGTCATAACCACCATGTCCGGCGGTGGGACGACCCAGCGGAGGTTTATCATTATGGTAAAGATCACCAAAACTCTGGCGACTAATGATGAGAATTTTCAGGCTTTAATCTATTCCAGTAGGATCAAGTTGTGTTTAATTAATTTTTATAACAATGATTTTTCATCTCAACCCAATAATAATTTTATAAGGCTATTCGATTTTATTGATAAAATTGTGGATGGACAAACCTACGGTAAATTTGATGGGATCATCTTGGGAGATTACTTTAACGCCCACATTCACAAGGGTAACACCAATCCAGCAGCCCCTTTCAGTCGGGTGCTACCTTGTAAAAGAGGGGAGGAATTACTTAATCACATAGCTACTCGTGACTTAGTCAATGTCATGGAGATAGCCAGTCGCACTACGAACGAAGGTCCCTTGGCTACATACATAGGGCGCGGCTGTTTTTCCACAATTGACTACGTATTTATTTTCTCTCTACTTGTGGATTGTTTAATAAAGGCTGACGTCCCTAGCACTGTACATAGTGATCACAATCCAATTCTGACTATTTTTAATTCTATTAAAATATTGGATAAGTGACAGGAAATAGGGGCAACTAACCTGATGGCATCAACTGATAAACTCAGAGTAATCTGGAAGGGGATAGACAATAGGGGGCTTTTAGCATGCATTATTAATAAGCACCCCCAATTGATTGATATCTGCTTATCCATTGATTATCAAGGTCCTGACATTATTGCGGCCTTTGTACGGCTATGTGTGGCTTTTAAAAAGGAGATCTCCAAACCAGTCAAACGCCCTAATAAAGATCCCAGGTGGTTTGATAGCTCCTGTTCCAAAGCAAACCGGGAACTACGGGAGGCTCTTTTAGTAGAACCACGAGACCAGCCCCTGGTAAGATTATTGAGAGCACGCTATAAGCGTGCCACAAAAACTCGGGCTGAAGAACTTTTAAAGGACAAGTGGATATCCCTTGCCCGCACAGCCGCCCTTAACCCCTTCCATGCTCATGACAAGGTCAGCTCATCATGAGGCACACTGGAGCTGTGCTAATGACGAGCTGACCTTGTCATGAACAATGGGAATCCAGACTAGTCAGCACCCAGCGGGAATTGCCTTAGCACCAATGTGGTTAAAGATGTTGCCGGGTTTTGGGGCGAGGTCAAATCTCTGAGGTCTATAGGATCAAATATTACCCCTATTAACTGCAATATATCAGGTAAAACGTGGGAAGATCATTTCACAAATATTTATGCTGCACCTTGCGCATTAGTTGACATCATTTACCCAGTCATGGCACTTAACTCTACGATAATGGAGGTGGAAGACGCCATAAATCAAAGCGCAGGCAAGAAGGCACCTGGTCCTGATGGATTATCCATCGATCAAATTAAATCAGAGCCTGAAGTTTGGTCACCTCTATTGTGTAATGTTTTTAATAACTTGTCCCATACCCCTGACCCGGAGACCTGGTCTAACAGTATCATCGTCTCCATCTTTAAGAAGGGTGACAGACTCAATCCTAGTTGTTACCGCCCTATATCTTTAATTGATAACACCCTGAAGATTCTAGGTAGAGTCATTTTTAATAAAATCAGGACCTGGGGTGAGGATAATAAGATTTTACACCCGTGCCAGCTAGGCTTTAGAAGAAACGTGGGGACTGTGGAGCAATGTCTGAATTTAAACCTAATAATGAGCAAATACATCATAGCTAAAAAACCACCTTTGTATTTAGGATTTATGGATTTATGTTCAGCTTTTGATTTTGTTAACCGCTCACAATTATGGGTGGTTCTTTTATAGTATGGGTTGGACAAAGCTCTTGTATATTTTTTGGCCCACCTGCACAGTGACTTGAAAGCCCGCGTTAGAATAAACAATGAAGGGGAGGTCTCAGAGGACATTTTAATAGGCAGGGGGTCAGACAAGTTTGTGTCTTGGCCCCCCTGCTTTTTATTTTGTATATAAATGAATTAAGTAATTCATTGTCTAAACAAACAAGTGATGTCCCCAGTATTATTGGAACTTTACTCCCCTGTCTTTTATACACGGACGATGTGATCCTTATGGGCCGCACCCCCAAAGCACTGCGCACTTTAATAACGGGCTTTGTCTCCTATATGGCGGATCTTGACCTGTGTACTAATTTTAATAAATCGTACATAATGTCGTGTGGGCCTAAAAAATATAACATTCAGCATATCATGTCTGGGAGCGACGCCCTAAAAAGCACTTGCACTTTCCCCTATCTAGGCCTGATGTTCTCTAGCACATGTTCTTGGCAGCCCCATGTGGCCTATGGGAGGAACAAACTGGGCAAGGCAATACATTCCATAATCAGCCTTCAACAACCTAAATGTGCTGAGATAGTAAACCCGTTATTGCAAATCTACAGAACCCAATGCCTACCTACGGCAACCTATGGTGCAGAGGTATGGGGGTACTCTAAGAGCGCCAGTATACAGATCGAAGAGAACAGATTCCGTAGAAAGGTTCTGGGGGCGTCTATCTCAGCACCCACCTATATTTGCCATAGGGAGCTAAATCTTTTCTATGTGGAGGACTTCATCAGGTCAAGACCAGCACTATTTTGGCAAAAAATATGGCGGAACCCTGCCGCTTCTTTGACCCAAGAAATAATTATGGATTGCTTAAGGTGTGACAGGGCAAATCACATACCTTGGTTGGGGGCAGTAAAAAGAAGCTTAGCAAGCGTGGGCATGGAGCACTTATTCTTCTCCTTCCGAGCCACTGAACAAGTACAACATAAGCTAGTAAGAGGGGCATTGTATAATTTATATCAGAAAGAGAGAGAAACCTCTGAGAAACATAAACCTGCCATTATAGGATATATTCCCCTCCTGGCACAGGGTAAGAGGCTTAATAACATGCCGCAGGGATACCTTAGAAAAAATTTGGGGAGGTGGACTAGAGGTTTGCTCTTTCGTCTTAGGGAAGGAAGCATTAAATATTCTTTATCATTTCCACTGGGCTTCAATAAAAACCTGGAGACTTTGCAATGTCCCTGTAATCTAGGGTGTAAGCAAACTTTGTTACACTTCTTGTTCTTCTGTGGCTTCTATGCTAGATATACAAAACTTTATTTAATTCCCTATTTTAAAGAGCATGCCGTGGTGGATTTTAATCTAGCATTTAAGGAATTATTACTGTTGAGTTGCGACAAAGTAATTTTTAGAGTAAGCTGCTTCCTCCAATCAGCGATACGTTCCCGAGCAACTATGAATATGCCCTGATAAATTGAATCACTTGCATATCATTGCAATTTTGTACAAGAGTCTGAATATTTATTTAATGCACTTTTGCACTTTATAGTAGTCCGCACAGTACATTTATGATACTTTGTACATAGCCAATTAGCTTACAATGTTTACATTTATTGAGTGCCAGTATCGACTATAAAGTGATGTATTCATAACGATATAATTTGATGGTACCCACCTAATATAGATTGCCAGGCAACCATCGCACAAATTGATTGTACATTTTTAAATTGTTTTATACTGTTTTTACAGCTTATTATGTGGATTGTTGTGATGATTTTGTACTTTTATGGATGTTTTTATATATCCGAATAAAGATCCTTTGACTTGACTTGACTTGATTTACCTAGAACGGTGTGGAGACCAACCCTGGCCACGGGTCAGTTAAGGACAGTAGGAAAACCCAAGGAAAAGCGATTGCCAGTAGGCCAGCAGGTGCAGTACGGAAACCCAGGACAGGAAACCAGATTAGGATCAGGACAGGACCACCAAGGTAAGACCAGCACCCGCAGTTCAGTTGCAACGCCTTAGCTACACCCTGTCTGCAGCTATCAGCCAAAACCCCGAATGGGTTCTCGATTTCCCCAGCAAAGTGCTTCGCCAGCACTTAAGGTTCTCAAAACCCCGATTGGGTCTGTGAGTAAGTCGGACAGAGTGCTCCGTAGCACCTCTGCTTCTCGATCAGCTATTGAGTGCGTTGGGTCAGTGACAGGTCAGCCATTCGGACAAGTCGGACAACTTCTCTAGCTAAACTAGGCCAGTTATACTGTTTTCGGGTCAGTGTACCACGCCCCAAATGTTGCAAGTGTAAGAATCCCCAATTTCGATTGGACAAAAGAGAGGACAGGTCATCACACCTCCTAGGATTTGACTTTCTCAAGCCCATAATTTACATTTTCTGGGCCCGCCTATCGAACTTCAGGTTCTCATGGTGAGTTCAATATGCAAAACAATGGACAGTCTATTAATTTATACAATGTAGTCTTTTGCCATCTTCTTAGTAGGGTCAGACAAATGGTTCCCAGGCACATCTTGGCTGGTGCCTCCATCTGGCTTGGTTTCAAGAACACCGAGTTCATCCCCTTGCTGAAGACTGTCATGCGCAGAAGGGATTTTTCAGCCTGGAGTATTCCCGTCCCTCATGCCCAATGATTTACGATAATGAAAAGTAAATAGAAACAGCTTTAGAACACAGAAAAAATTGAATGCACTGTATACCATGAATCCCTATATTACTCCCATTACTTTATAATAACTATAGCATTAGGATTAAATGCAGAACAAACAGCATTGCTAAAGCTGCGGTACAAGATTCAGGCATGTGAGAACACAAAGCAGCCATATTAAGTCTAGTGCGCAAGTGCAAAGGTTTCCCACCAGAACAGCGAGTAGGTCACATCACATGGGTATGACCGAAGCATTCCCAGAAGAAATTCCCGCGTAGCAGCAGCCATTTTAATCTGCAAGCGTATTAGGATTAGTAAACACATAGGCAAGCTTCTCTGGGATGCCCCAATGTCAGCATAAAGGGTAAATTAGTAAGACAAACAGATTGATTTAGTTCATTAAGGTTATTCGAGGTTCTTGAATACAAGCAAGTCGCTTTACGTGCGAATCCTTGCTCCATCAATCCCCTCTTTGATGATATTTTATATCATCACAAATTAATGGAACCAGATTGCCAACTTGTCACATTTTCCCCAGTTCAATCTCTTCAAACAATCTGTTCAACTTTTTCTCAGTATCTTTGTTAGGGTGAGAATTTTTCACCCTTTTATAAATCTGATTATTTAATTCTTCTAATTCTAGCTCATCAACATTTCGTTTCACTCCTCTCTTGTTCACAGTGTATTTGTTTTGGTGTTTTCGACATTTACAGCAGATTATTATGATGAATACTACTAGACCTATTCCCGCAATTGGCATCAGTATTTTACTCAAAAGACTTTTACCTAGGTTAGAAAACCAATGACCTACAGCAGAGAGACCATCAGTAAGTCTCTTCCATGCACTGTCAACCTCAAGTGGTGTGAGCTCTTTTTCCAAATTCGTAATGTTCTTTACATACCCTTTGATTTCCACACTTTTGTCAGGTATGTAAGTGCAACAATGTTGCGCTTTCAGCATTCTGCAGACTCCGCCCTCTTTTGCCAATAATGTATCAAGAGCAAGTCCGTTTTGTAAAACCATTGATCTGATCGCAACCATTTCGGTATTGACCATCAGGAAACCTCCAGCAGTGTCAGTTAATAACCGATCTACTTCTGTGGACAATTTGCAAATTCTGTGTGTGTTTAGAGCCACTCCCACTGTAGGTATCATTGTACTAAAAATATCACCTACTATTTCGCCAACACTTTCTCTTTTACTACGTACTAAATCATTAGTTCTTTCAGTGCTTCCAGTGATTTTCCCCACATGGTATATCTTTGGGAAGGCAATACCAAAATAACAGCTCCCATACCAATGGTCGGGCAATTTGAAATAAGCCTTATTTCCACATATAAAATAAATTCCAGGAAACACAGGCTCTGACCCATCTTTGAAACCTCAACCCCAATTACCTTGTAATTGTGTTCACATTCACTGGAACCAATGAAGATATTGTTATAATAACTAGTTCTTTCTCTTTTAAGACAAAGTTTCCCCTTTTTTCGAAATCCAGCAACATGGCAGCATTGGCCCCACCATTTCAGGTGCTATCTATGCTTTCAGCCCATTTAGGAATTTTCTGATTTTTGTCTTTGGCTTTCTTTTGGAAACTTTCTCTTCTTTTCTCTACCATATTTAGAAACATTTGCTCTTTTTCGTGTAATGAACAGGTCAAGTTATCATTATGTGCGTTATCTATGTCTATTTTTCCTACAGTTAGAAAATAATCACTCATGAATTGAGCTACATCTCTAGTTGTATGTACAGGGTTTAGGTTTCTTCTCACAGGAAGTTCAGAAAATGTCACATCAAGGTTTGAGTAATAATACTGTAAAGGTCCTCTTCTATAAATTAAACTAGTTAGTATACTACAGGAAATTCCATAGGTTAAGGGCAAGTGGTGGTGAATCACACCTTCAGCTACTGAAGTGGGTAGCTTCATACAGACAGAACAGTCGTCTATTTCCATAGCTTCTACATAATGTACTAACAGGTTTGCGAAAACATTTAAATGAGTTTTGTTCTTGATTTTGCTAAAGTGTAATCCTTCCTCATCTGGTGCTTCTAAATCTAATTGTGTTTGTTTAAGGCTAAGTGGCTTCTTAGGTTCATCTACTCTTTGTGGTGTATCTCTAGTGTGTGATTCTACAGTGTCTTCAGGTAAGTGATTATTTGGGTACAGGTTCGGGTTTTTACTCATCATTGAAGGAATGGATATTGTTAGTCCTATCCAAAGTATCAGTACTATTGCTACACTACATAAACATACTTGGCAGCATGTTTTTAAACAACTTCATCTCGGTCTCCCATTCACAGAAAAATCAGACATTTTGGCTCAAAAGAAGCTTCAACCCCTCTTTGTAACTCTGCACAGCTTGCTTACTCGAGCAACTTTTCAGGTTGGCTCCGCTTCTTCTTCGGCCTGGTCAGTAATCAATTCTTCATCACTTTCGTCACTTATTTCCAGATTTTAAAATTCTTCCAGTACAAAGTAAGTCCACTCAGGACTCTGGTATTTGTTATTCAGTTTCTTTATACGGGCACTTCTTCTCTTAGGTTTTACCACCGCTGGGTCAGTTTGACTTGACACTTCATTTATTTGCTCAGGTTCTTCGTTTATTGTTTTTAGTTGCAATCTCAGTCTTTTCACAAATCTAAGTACTGAATCACCTTTTCTGAGTCTTTTAATTGGCACTGTGTCTTGACCTTCTTCAAACACTCTTTTGTTTTCGTTCAGTTGTGGCACAATTGTTTCAAGTTTGTCTTCAGTACTTCTTCCTAACTGACTAGGTCCAGGTCTTTCATCTATTTCTTCTGCCTGGTCACTAATCTGGCCTTGTTCAGGTGTAGGCTGCATTTGGCTTTGATCTGTTTTGATTTCTTCTTCCTGAACACAATTATCTAGTTCTATCTGGTCCTGTTCAAGCTCTTCGAACTCTTGATTTTCTTCCGCTTGAACTTCCGCCCTAATTTTTATCTGTCCCTTTTCTGGCTCAGGTGTTCTTGGTGGAGTGTCGACTACCTGTTCTTTCCCTATCTGGTCCTCCTCTGAATCAGATTTGACTTGGATTTCGATGATCTGAGTACCTTCTTCTGTACCTGTCTCGTCCTCACTATCCCACTGTTTATCTAAATATATTTGTCTTCTTGTTCTCACAGGATCTATAGTCAGGTCGACTATGGGGATCCAATCGTCTTGACTGGAGCTCGGTTGTTCCTCTTCAGCTACTTCAGGACTGATATCTTGAGAGCCTTCAGCTGCACAACCTTCGGCCTCAGTTTCTTCAGGTTCAGTCACTTTCTTCGTATGGCTGGCATGGATCCAGCAAGGTACTCCTGCACACTTCACAGCTGTGGTGGTTACCAAGATCACCTGTTGTGGCTTTCTCCACCTTGGCTCAAGACAACTTTTCCGAGTATTTTTCTTGATTATGACCCAGTCACCTGGATTCAGGTCATGTGCTGGAGTCATTGGCTTGGCGACGGCGTCTCCCACAACCTGGTGAAAGATAGAACGCACTTGGTCAGCCAGTTCTTTACAGTACTCTAGTACCAAATCATCAGATATGCTTATCAGTTTGTATCCTGGCACCCATGCTTGCCGCATTGCTCTTCCCATGAGTATCTCGTGGGGACTCAAGCCTGTGTTCTGGTTTGAAATACTTCTGAGTCCCATCAAGACAAGAGGCAGAGCATCTGGCCATTCCAATTGAGTGTATTCACACATCTTTCCCAATCTTGCTTTAATTGTGCCATTCAGTTGTTCTACCACTCCAGAAGCCTCTGGGTGATATGCACAGTGCAGTTTTTGCGTAATTTTGAATGCTTCACAAATCTGTTTTATTATTTTACTCTGGAAATGCCCACCTCTGTCTGCTTCAATCGTGACTGGGAATCCGTACCTAGGTATTAGTTCCCTAAGTAATAATTTGGCTACTGTGATGCTGTCATTTCTACGTGCTGGGTAAGCTTCCACCCATTTTGAAAACAGGCAGACAATAACAAGTAGGTATTTCATTCCTCGACAAGGGGGTAATTGAATAAAGTCAATTTTAAGTCGAATAAAGGGGCCCTATGCCTTCCCAATTTTCCCTGGTAACACCACGGTTTTCTTTCCAGGGTTAAATTGTTGACAAATCAGACACCTCTGGCAGAGTGCTTCTGCTACGTTTCTGAATTTTGAATTGAACCATGTTTGGCGGAACATGCGAATCATCACGTCCCTTCCTAGATAGGTGTCTCTATGTATTAACCTAGCCATAGGAGCAAGCAGACAGTCTGGCAACACAGGCATATCATCCAGGTACACAATGACACCATCTTCCACCCTCCTCTTGCAACAAAAGTTTCTCCACCTTTGCTTTTCCTGTGGCTCTGCTGCTTCCTGTAAGTCTCTCACTTCCTCCCATGTATTCACTCCCTCTAGCATCAAAAGTTGGCAGCTGTTTCCGTTTCCCCCAACCTTTATATTGATTGCTATTCGGTATCTTGCACAATGTTGGGCTAATTGGTCAGCATATTGATTACCTTCTGTCACTTTGTCATCGCCAGATTTGTGAGCAGCACACTTGACCACAGCCAATTCTTTAGGTAACTGGATTGCTTCCAGTAAATCCTGCACGTATTTTCCATTTCTAATAGGGGTGCCTGAAGAAGTCAGGAAATCCCTCTGCATCCACAACTGGCCAAAGTCATGCACCACCCCATAACCATACTGGCTATCAGTATATATGGTTATTTTTTAATTTCTCCCAAATTTACAAGCTTTCGTCAATGCAACCAATTCGGCTATTTGTGCAGACTTGACTCCATGTATATAGGATGCTTCCACTGGGCTTCCCAAGGTACACACTGAGTAGGCGGCGCTTAGGCCTCCTTCCTCATGTCTCATGCATGAGCCGTCTACAAACAGCTCATAATCTTCATCAATTAGAGGATTTTCCTTTATATCCAGGCGTGTTAGTACTGTACTCGGTCAAATCAATGCAGTCATGTTCAATTTCCTCCCTTGCTTCTGCTGCGAATGAACTTGGTAGTAGGGTAGCTGGATTCAAAATATTACATCGGGCAATGGTTACATTTCCTGCACATACAAGGATTCTATCATACTTTGTCAGCCGACTTGGGGTGAGATACTGAGTCTTTGTTCTTGTCAGTTAAATTACAACAGAATGGGGAACATACACAGTTACTGGATGTCCCATCACAATTGACTCACTCTGTTCAAGACTCGTGCATGCTGCAGCTACAGCTACAGCTTTCAAACATCCAGGTAATCCAGCTGCTACTGGGTCCAATGTGGAAGAAAAGTATGCCACAGGACGTCTGGTCAAACCATGAATTTGGGTCAGGACTGAAAGTGCACAATTGTCTCGTGTATCACAAAAAAGTGCAAAATCTTTTGAATAGTCAGGCATTCCTAAGGCAGGAGCTGTACACAGACATTCCCGCAATTTTACAAAAGCAGTCATGCTCTTGTCATCCCATTCCACAGGATCTTTTGCTCCTTTCTTTGTCATTTTTATCAATGGTCTTGCTAGGACTGCAAATCTCACAATCTACTGCCTGCAGTATCCTACAACTCCTAGAAACATTCTGATCTCTTTCAGGGTTTTGGGCAATTCCATGTTTCGAATTATTCTAATTCTTTCTGTGGTAACTTTCCTGATACCTCTCTCTATCTGGTGCCCAAGATATTTTACTGATGAGGTACAGAATTGCAGTTTGTCTGGTGACACTTTATGTCCACCTTCATCTAAATGGTTCAGCAAGGCAATGGTGTCTGTAACACAGTCTTTTCTGCTTTTAGACGCCATCAAGAGGTCGTCTATATATTGCACCAGGACTGATTTTCTGGGCAATACCAAAGTTACAAGACACTTTTTCAAAATCTGATTAAAGATAGAAGGGCTTTCCGTGTACCCCTGAGGGACACGATTCCAGACGTAGACATGGCTGTCGAATTCAAATGAGAAAATAAATTTGCTGTCTGGATGCAATGGAATTGAAAAGAATGCATGACATAGGTCAATGACGGTAAACCATCCAGCATTCCATGGTATTTGGTACAGAATCACTGCAGGGTTTGGCACGACAGGACAGAAAGGAACCACTAGTACAACCCTGTACTTACCACTAGGTTTCTTTATGCCAATTATCGGTGAGTTACAAGGACTACTTAATACTTCTTGTAATATGCCTGATTCTAGCAGTCGTTTGATTTCAATAGCAACTCCTGCTTTCACTTCTGCACTCATTTTATACTGTTTAGTATTTGGGTAGACTGCATCTTCTTTTATGGCTATTTTTATGGGGTCAACATTTGCCATTAATCCTACATCTTTTCCAGTAAAATTCCATACCTCTGGTTTCACTGTCTCTTGAGCTCTTCAGGTAAGTCCTGCATTGTCAGTCTTTTAATTTCTGAGTCAGGTCTTGCTAACATTAATTTGTAAATTCCATCTTCATCAGGGGTCTGAATTTCAACGCCATTTGGAGTGCAAAAGATAGTGCAATTCATTTTACACAACAAATCTCATCCTAGCAGGTTCACGGGACTCGAGTCACATACTACAAATCTATGCATTTCTTTAAAATTCCCAATTGTAATTTCCATAGGTTCAGTGACTGGGGTACTAATTAGGTGATTAGAAACGCCCACTACTTGGATTGCTTCTCCCGAGAGGGGTAGGTTTGGAACGTCTGCAGTAGAACGGGTAGCACCAGTGTCCAACAGAAAGGTGACGTCATTTCCTTCAACCTTTCCTTCAATGTATGGCCCTGACTGGTCCACCGGCAAGGAGGCGCCAAGCACGCACTCCTCGTTCCTTCCTCCTCAGGCACGGTCAGTAGGTGTCGTCACAGAAAAATGTGTAATTTAACAGAAATTGTGAAGTTGCTGCATTCCTATCCTCCTTTCCTTCCCAATCTGTTGTGTCATCACCCTGCTGTGCTTTGCTACTGTAGTTTGGCCTAGGTGCACGAGGCAACTGATTCTGTTTTACCTGTTGCTGGGTCTTCCGTGGAGTCTCTTTCTGCGTCTGTGGATTTAAATCATTAATTTGCACATTACCATTCTGTACAGCCGTACACTCGTCTCTCCAGTGTCCTATCTTTCCGCACCCGTGACATGGGAATTTATTGCGTGCCTCCTCTCGACTCATTTTTACTCTAGGCTTTCCTCCAACCCCAGGGCCTTGACTCTGATTATTAGTCATTTTGCTTAACTGCTGTTCCTGGTGCTCTGCTAGTTTTACCTGTGCCCACATGACTTTTTCTTTTAATTCTTTGCGTTCATCTGCCAGTTCATCTTCGCATATTTTGCATACTTCAGAACTTCATCAATTGGTTTAGCCTGCCAGCAAATCTTATTGTCGTTGATCCACTGGGAAATCTCAGGCCTTAACCATAACACAAATCTATAAATAAAGTGGGTCATGTCTTTCATCTCAATGTTATCCAAGCCGCTGTACGTCTTGAACACCTGTAACAGTCGTTCATAGTAAGAATGTACAGTTTCATCTCGATTTTGTGTAGTTCTATCTATTCTCGTCCAATCAGTTTCTTTTGCAGGTACCTTTCCTTTCAGATATAACATTACCTGGTCGTATTTCCTCATGACATCCCCTGATGGAGCCCCTGTCTTTGGGTCCCTCGGGAATTCTTCACTAGGCCAATCAACAGCAATTTTACATTCTGTCCACAAATCTACAGGAACTACAATGTCAAAGAACCCATCTAGATCTTTCAGGAGACATTTCTGAACTCTCACAAACCTCTCGACTTGTCTGTACCAGTCTACAGCTTTCGTAATTTTGGGAAGTCATTTGTAAAGGAAACAATATTTACTGTCGAGACCATGGACCATGTACACATGTACATATATCCTCCACCTGGCACTTCTCTCATAGGATATAACTGTTCCACCTTTTCTGCTTCTTTCATAACATATTCAGATGACATTTACTTTGATCTACTATCTTCTTTTTTCTTGGCCCACCTTGTTTTCCATTTTTCTAAATCTCCCCATTTTTGTAACAGGTTTAGTAATTCTCTTATCTGTACCTTTTTTCCTGACACGTTTATGTTTTCCAAATCTTTGTCTGAGAATTCTGCTCTGTATGGTTTTTGCAACACTTTAGATCTGCTAATGTCTATTCCTATACTAGCCGCAGTGTCCATTAGTTTCTCATGGAACACTCGGGTATTTCGGGTGACACTTTTGCAAATAAACAACAATTCTTCTTCACTAAGGGTGTTCAGGCTGTCCAAACCTACATTCCCAGCCATCAGTTCCTCCAGTTCTATTCTTAGTTTGTATATATCCAATGGTTTTGGCTGAGGATTTGGTTTCTCTAATTCTCAGGTCCATCTTTCTATTTCTTCAGGTGTCACTACCGTGGCACTTCTAGTACCAGAAGCTGACTCAATCTGAACTTCTCTTGAACTAAAAGGAGTGTTTTTCCTTTGTGAACTCCCTTCAGGCTCCCTTATCGGTAAATCCATCAAGGAAATCACAGACTCGCATTCACTTGCTTGATCATCTATTATCAAGGGCTCTTTTCTCGGCTGTACTACAGATGGGGTTATAACTGGAGTTTTTCGGACTACCTTGCTTTTCCCGTAAAAAGGAACAACTGGACCAATAGTTACTGGACTCGTCAGAGCTTCAGGACTGGTATTTAATTGGGAAATTTTCTGAATTAATTCTGTTCTTTGTTTAATCAAAGCTTCTCGTTCTCTATCCTGAAGTACTTTTTCCATGGAGGTTTCATGTATTATTTGCGGAACTAATGACAGGCTATAACTCGGGGCAGTTGGATGTGCCATACTCGGTCCTTCGCCATAATTAGGTTTCAGGAAGGGGTTTCTCGTACTCAGAGGTCTCGATTCCTCCAGATGAGGGGGTCTTAGACAGGTATCTCTCGAACCTAAGGATCTTGGTCCCTCCTGGTAAGGTGGTCTTATACATGTATCCCCCACACTTAAGGATCTTGGTCCTTCATTAAAAGGTGGTGGATTTTTCATTAACAAATCCTCCAGGTACTCATCATCTGATTCACCACTGGTCATTAAATGTTTTGTTTTCTCTGTTCTTTTCCCTCCCTCGGGCTCTTCTACTGTTAATACAGGGTACAGTCCTTCTTCCATCATGTTTTGTCTCCATTCTTTCATTCTTTTTTCTCGGGTCTCTCTATTTACTTTCGGATAACATTTTGTTAACCCTTTGTCATTTCAAGGTCTGTCTCACTCAAAAGCCTCTATTTCCCATTCTTCTAAGGCCTCATATTGTGTTAGTCTGGGTCTGGGATGCAAATCATTCATTCGGGTTCTCAGGTTGAAAAAATTCTGCCATTAAATGTCCCTTCTAAAGGAAACGCTAAAATTCCGTCATCTTTGGTATATTCCACCCAATTTTCTAACCACACACAAGCATGGTAGCCTCTGTCGAACATCATAAACGATGCGGGAGTATTAGGTGATGGAATAATAACTCCTTCTCTAGTTTTGATAGGCTTGTCTTTCTTGAAATAGTTCTTTACTCTGTCTACAAGAGTCATTTTTCTCTTGCTTCCGTACATAATGTTATATCTATCTGTTCTCCACTGATCTCTCACAAAACCTTGATATCTAGGATCAGGTCGGGCCTCGGGATGATGCGAATACCACATATACCCTTTCGCAATTTACTTTGTTTACAAAATCACTTCCAATCCAAATGCGTCTTTTAGTTTTCTGCAACCAATCAAATGCGCGATTTCAATCTATTTCAACCAATGGGTGCGCGGCGTTTCTCGTGAGACGAGTTCCCACGCTCCTGTGCTCACCCCTCCTTTACAATGCTGTCTCAGCTACACACCCACTGTCTCGGCCAATGCCAGCGCGGCACTGAGTGACGTCAGCGCAGCTCCGCAACTGACTCCCTCCTTCACAAGGTAAGGAAAAACTCAATTTCTACCCTTTAAAGTGGAAGTGCTCTGTTTAATTTACAACGTAAAACACATTCGCCACTGTACTCGAGTGTCTAGAAAGAAAAGATTTGTTTCACTGCAAGTAAATCCCTTCCATTTACTTTTCATATACTGCGTGTAGATCCCTTCTGCCTACTCTTCACACAAGCATTAGAGAACCTGCTACTCCTTCGACTCATCCACTCTAAGCCAAAAGTTTCACCAGCGAACCCTTTTGCTATCAATCAAGCTCAGACGAACCTGCTACTCCTTCTGTGTGACCCTTTCTAGGTGATATCACAATAGAAGTTTTGCCAGCGATCTCTTCGCTATCATTTATTCATACATTTATACAGAAAAACCATAATTAGTGCTTCCAGTTCTGCCCAACCCGCACTAACTTTCCTCGAGCCACTGACCTCACTGCGAGGTGGATTCTCCTCACCACCCGCTATTCTGCCCCCGGGGATTCCAGACAAACATATAACAATCACTAACGAGTTTATTAGTACATATATCAATATAGCAGCATTTAAAAACCCCAATTTAAACATTTCATAACATTTCAAAACAATTACATTTGATCGATCAATATTTAAGCAGCAATAATTTTCACAGTTTAGCAGCAGTTTACCTATCTTAACTAGTCCTACCTACCTTTAACTAGTCCCTAACCATCCTCTGCTACCAGAAAAATTACTGATAGAGCGCGCAGGTCACCTGACCAACAATTTTACCATATGCACACCTGGGCCCATAAATTTCAATTCACCATATTTATGAATCGGGTAACCTACACTCTACTACCAGCAACCCTGTTCCTTCCTATTTATTTACCAATGTACCCGACTTACCAATCCTTGTCACGGGTACCTATGATCACAATGGATCAGGGAGCTAGCTGCAAAAGATAAGCAGTCACAAAAATACAATAACATTTATAATATTTGCACTCTTTAGAATAACCACAGACTCGGGAAGTTTTGAAAACCTTTATCTAGTCTTCTTCAGTATCAGCAAGCAAGAAGTTAACAGTGAGTAAGCTATCAATAACCAAGATCATAAAAAGTGTATATCCGTGTAAGAATAGAAAAAGGCCTACCATTTAGAAGTCTAAAGGGAAGGTAAGAACAGGGAGCATGCTAGTGAGAAACTTCAGAGTTTTAGACTTGATATGGAGTGACTAAAGGACGAGAAACAAGGAACATGCTAAAATATCACAGTAAAATACCCCTCAAAGATAGGTAAGGTAAGGAACTTTAATTTGTACTACAGAATCTTTGGAGGTACCATATAGCTATAGGAAAGATAAAAACTGGATCATGCTAAAGATTCAGAGCAATCACTTTAAATTGACTAAAGGATAGGTAAAGAAACGGAACATCTATACTTCATGAACTGTATTTCAGGGTTTTTCTTAAAGGATGGGGAAGAATGGAACATGCTAGTAAACAAAACAGAATATAGAATCTTTATTATTGGTCAGCACAGGGAGGGTAAGAAAAGGAAAAAAAATTGCAAATAAGACTTTAGCAGTTTCAAAGACAGCAAGTAAAAGATGTAAGTGTATTTCCCTCACAGAATTATATTTACCTAGAACGGTGTGGAGACCAACCCTGGCCACGGGTCAGTTAAGGACTGTAGGAAAACTCAAGGAAAAGCGATTGCCAGTAGGCCAGCAGGTGCAGTACGGAAACCCAGGACAGGAAACCAGATTAGGATCAGGACAGGACCACCAAGGTAAGACCAGCACCCGCAGTTCAGTTGCAACGCCTTAGCTACACCCTCTCTGCAGCTATCAGCCAAAACCCTGAATGGGTTCTCGATTTCCCCAGCAAAGTGCTTCGCCAGCACTTAAGGTTCTCAAAACCCCGATTGGGTCTGTGAGTAAGTCGGACAGAGTGCTCCGCAGCACCTCTGCTTCTCGATCAGCTATTGAGTGCGTTGGGTCAGTGACAGGTCAGCTATTCGGACAACTTCTCTAGCTAAACTAGGCCAGTTATACTGTTTTCGGGTCAGTGTACCACCCCCCAATTGTTGCAAGTGTAAGAATCCCCAATTTTGATTGGACAAAAGAGAGGACAGGTCATCACACCTCCTAGGATTTGACTTTCTCAAGCCCATAATATACATTTTCTGGGCCCGCCTATCGAACTTCAGGTTCTCATGGTGAGTTCAATATGGAAAACAATGGACAGTCTATTAATTTATACAATGTAGTCTTTTGCCATCTTCTTAGTGGGGTCAGACAAATGGTTCCCAGGCACATCTTGGCTGGTACTTCCATCTGGCTTGGTTTCAAGAACACCGAGTTCATCCCCTTGCTGAAGACTGTCATGCGCAGAAGGGATTTTTCAGCCTGGAGTATTCCCGTCCCTCATGCCCAATGATTTACGATACATGAAAAGTAAATAGAAACAGCTTTAGAACACAGAAAAAATTGAATGCACTGTATACCATGAATCCCTATATTACTCCCATTACTTTATAATAACTATAGCATTAGGATTAAATGCAGAACAAACAGCATTGCTAAAGCTGCGGTACAAGCTTCAGGCATGTGATAACACAAAGCAGCCATATTAGGTCTAGTGCGCAAGTGCAAAGGTTTTCCACCAGAACTGCGAGTACGTCACATCACATGGGTAAGACCGACGCATGCGCAGAAGAAATTCCCGCGTAGCAGCAGCCATTTTAATCTGCAAGCGTATTAGGATTAGTAAACACATAGGCAAGCTTCTCTGGGACGCCCCAATGTCAGAATAAAGGGTAAATTAGTAAGACAAACAGATTGATTTAGTTCATTAAGGTTATTCGAGGTTCTTTTTTTTTTCTTTTTTGTCCTCATACGCCAAAAAAGATATTTTTCAGAGTAAGTTGTTCCAACCACCCCCTGTAATTGTAGCAGGGGGGCCCCTTCTTAGACTCTGAAGATCCTTATGGATGCTCTTTTTGCAGACACCCAATACGTACCTCGCGGTACTACAAAATGTAGATTCAACTCAGTTCTTCTAACTTTCCAGGCCCTTGAACTGATCTGAGGGTGACCTATTCTGCAAAAAGGCATATCATTGGACAAAGTCGTTCATAGACTATCCAGGCAATTAATACATGGAATCCAAAAATGCTTCCTTCTCTTCCAAGCTACCGTATCCAATCTGAGTGTATGCCTGTTTGCTCTAATCCAATCTAAGTATAGTGGTGCAGTAGCACTCACCCACAGTTTGCATATTTCTCTACGAGCAAAAATGATTAAATAAAGAGATAATTTATTAATGTCTTGAGGAAATTCCTCATAATTAGAAACAATTCCAAAGAAAACTAATGATACACTAACCTGTATATCATAATTGAAGAGCACTTTCATACCTTCTTCTATTTCAGACCAAAAATTCATTAGCGCAGGGCAAGTCAGAAACATATGAAGGTCGTCCGCCTTTTCCTGGTTACACTTTGGACAGCATGGAATAGGCCCCTTAGAAAATTTAGCCAACCTGGCCGGAAACCAATACACTCTATGGAGAGAAAACAAGTGATTTCGCTTTAAATTGGCAGGTGATACTGTAACATGTAGTAAATTAAAAGATACTTGCCATAGGTTTGGCAAATCGACCTCCGAAACTTGATGCCTCCAAAGTTGCACCGGGTGACCAAACTCTCCATCTTCTCCTTCCAGAATTGTCCAATAAAGCACAGATGTTATTATTTTTCTTGTTTTCTTCAATAGGAGTTCCTCCAGGGCTGAAGTAGCACCAATATCCACTGTCATAGCCTGGGCCCAACTTCTAATTTGTAGATATTTGAATTTAGATAAAGGACCCCTTCCGGCATTAATTGGCCCCAAGATTTGATATTTGGTATCCGAAGTGGAATGGATAATGAGTCTTTAGTCGATTCTGGAGAACCTGGTGAGTCCCAAATTGGAGCCATCGCAGAATAATATGAGATATTTAGCACCCTTCTTACTCTGGCCCACACATATGCCATATCTCTGAGAACCTTTAAACGCACCTTCTTAAAAAAACGCGAATCACCAAACTTAAACAAAAATTCCTGTGTGCCACCCTGAATCTCAGATAAAATAGTCTGAAACATAAAGTCTGTTTCGGTCCCTGATGGGGAATCAAATAGTCTTATTCCCGCCTTAATTAATAAAGTCCAGGCATATATTCTCAGATCTGGAGCGCATAGCCCTCCTTTGGCTTTCCTTCTTCGAAGCTTCTTCCATGCAATCCTTATGCCCTTTGAAGCCCAAATGAATGAGTTCCATTTAGCTTGGATCTTACTTAATCTGGATTCCTTAAAAGCGAGTGGAATGTTTTGAAATATAAAAATTTATTTAGGTAACAACATCATTTTAACGGTGTGTGGTCTAAATATCGAGTTTTTATTTTCGACTGGACATAATATCGACTCCAGAATATCGAGATGGCATTAATGTCGAGGTAAGTCATATCGATGTATTTATTATCGATTTTCATGTATGTTTAAAAATATCGATTGAAAAAATATCGAGTAAGTAATATCGATAGTAAAAAATATCGTTATTTTTAGTAGTTTAAAAATATCGAAAGTCAAAATATCGGTTTTAAGAATATCGAAAGTTGTGTTATCGACAGTCATGATTAAATATATGATATTTTTTTATGTATTTATATTGAAATTTTTTTTATAAAAAATTAATAAATATAAAAATTTATTCAAATAGTATAATAATTTCTAGGAGCGGGTAGTGGGTTTTTAGGGGAATAGGGTGGGAAGTAATTTAATTATAATTAATTAAATATGTACATTTATTAATTGGTAGTAATATTTAATTAATTGTTAATTAAATAATATTTTTAAATTATATTAAATTTAATTGCTAATTAATTTAAGTTAATTGATTAATTGGTAATTATGGTAATTTAAATAATTTATGTCATGTAGCGGGTTGTGGGTTTTTAGGGGAATAGGGTGGGAAGTAATTTAATTATAATTAATTAAATAGGTAAATTTAATAATTGGTAGTAATATTTAAATAATTGTTAATTAAATAATAGTTTTCAATTATATAAAATGTAATTGGTAATTAATTTAATTTCATTGATTAATTGCTAATTATGCTAATTTAAAATATTTATGTGATGTAGCGGGTTGTGGGTTTATAGGGGAATAGGGTGGGAAGTAATTTAATTATAATTAATTAAATATGTAAATTTATTATTTGGTAGTAATATTTAAATAATTGTTAATTAAATAATAGTTTTCAATTATATAATATTTAATTGGTAATTAATTTAATTTAATTGATTCATTGCTAATTATGCTAATTTAAAATATTTATGTGATGTAGCGTGTTGTGGGTTTATAGGGGAATATGGTGGGAAGTAATTTAATTATAATTAATTAAATATGTAAATTTATGATTTGGTAGTAATATTTAATTAAAAGTTAATTAAATAATATTTTTTAATTATATAAAAATTAATTTGTACATAATTTAATTAAATTGATTAATTGGTAATTATGTTAATTTAAATAATTTATGTCATGTAGCGGGTTGTGGGTTTATAGGGGAATAGGGTGGGAAGTAATTTTATTATCAATCATTAAATATGTAAATTTATTAATTGTTAGTAATATTTAATTAATTGTTATATAAAAAATATTTGTTGTTTATTTATAATTTAATTGGTAATTACATTTTATTGATAAATTGCTAATTATGTTAAATTAAATTTTTTATTTCCTGTAGCGGGTTGTGGGTTTATAGGGGAATGGCGTGGGAAGTAATTTAATAATAAAGAAGGAAATAATAATATTTTTTAAAGGTATACAACGTTTACCACGCAACTTTTACTACGCACTACCATTACAACGAAAATTTTACTACGCAAATACCATTATAACGCATGTATTTACAACGAATTTTTTTACAACGCAGGTACTTTTACAACGCATACCATTACAACGTAAGTATTTGTAAGTATATAATTATATTTAAAATGTTATAGGTTTGGGTTTTTGGGTAAAGGGTTTTTTTTAGCGTTCAGGGTCAGTTTTGGGTTTTTGGGTAAATGGGTATTTTTAGGGTTCAGGGTCAGTTTTTGGGTTTTTGGGTAAAGGGGTATTTTTAGGGTTCAGGGTCAGTTTTCAGTTTTTTGGTAAAGGGGTATTTTTAGGGTTCAGGGTCAGTTTTCAGTTTTTGGGTAAAGGGGTATTTTTAGGGTTCAGGGTCAGTTTTCAGTTTTTGGGTTAAGGGGTATTTTTAGTGTTCAGGGTCAGTTTTCAGTTTTTGGGTGTTGGGGTATTTTTAGGGTTCAGGGTCAGTTTTCAGTTTTTGGGTAAAGGGGTATTTTTAGGGTTCAGGGTCAGTTTTCAGATTTTGGGTAAAGGGGTATTTTTAGGGTTCAGGGTCAGTTTTCTGTTTTTGGGTAAAGGGGTATTTTTAGGGTTCAGGGTCAGTTTTCAGTTTTTGGGTAAAGGTGTATTTTTAGGGTTCAGGGTCAGTTTTCAGTTTTTGGGTAATGGGGTATTTTTAGGGTTGAGGGTCAGTTTTCAGTTTTTGGATGAAGGGGTCTTTTTTGGGTTCAGGGTCAGTTTTCAGTTTTTGGGTAAAGGGGTATTTTTAGTGTTCAGGTTCAGTTTTCAGTTTTTGGGTAAAGGGGTATTTTTAGGGTTCAGGGTCAGTTTGGGGTTTTTGGGTACAGGGGTACAGGGTAAAAATTACGTTTATACTTGGTGGAGTTGGAATAGTAATTTGTATGGGTTCAGTGTCCAGCACCTTCCCTGATGTTATACTTGGTGGAGTGGGTATAGTAATTAGTATGGGTTCAGTGTCCAGCACCTTCCATGAGTTTACAATTGGTGAAGTGGGAATTGTAATTTGTATGGTTTTAATGTGTAGTATGGTTTTGTGAGTTTATAATTGGTGCTGTGTAAGTAAGAAAACATTTTTAATACAAATAACTATTATTGGTAGGATACTATAATAAAGTTTTAACATTACATATAAAAAATTTGTATTAATGATAATTATTGTTATTGTAGTAGTTAAAAGATAAATACATTTTTACATGTATTAAAAATTTAAATGCATTTTTAAATAGAATATTTCATATGCAATTAATAATCATATAGAATAATAAAGAAGGAAACATACACAGGGTTAAATGGAATAAATGAAAAACAGTTTATTAACATATACTAAATAAATTGTAAGTAGAGATGTATTATTTATTTCTATTGAAAATTGTAAGTAAACAGTTTTTATTATCCCAAAAAAATATGAAGTGCATATATATGTTTTTAACAAATAAATGATATTTAAATATTTATATGTTTATTCACATATATTGTAATTAAATTAATTAAAGAAACAAATTGGTAATATGTACTTTTCATTTAATAACAATTATGTTATTCACATAGACATTGAATATATTGTCATAGATAAATATGTATATTTGTTTTATAACAGTAACATTTTTGTTTTTTACAAAGTTATCATATTTTTTTTAAACAAATTAATATTATGAATATTTAACATATTTATAATATTAATTTTAACATAGATAAACACACAAATAAATTTTTAGATACATACATAATGTTTAAACTAATATGAGCTATTTTTATAAACAAATTATTTGTAACAAGGTTATATATTCACATTTGTTTAACATATAGATTATTTTCAACATGTATATATAAATAATAACATATTATTTAAAGTACCAGATAACAGTTGAATAATTATTTGAAAGTAATGAATATTTAAGAAATAATTTTCTACAATTTAAATAATTATTTACTCAATGTAATACTCAGTGTATTTTTTAAAGTGTTGAAATATAGAAATTAATGAGGTTTTTGCTGTACACAGGGACTACTTTTTAACCGCGTAATGTTATTTAGGCTTATTTGGTGCTTCAACAGATCGCGGTTGGATGCTGCTTCGCGTTAGAGAGGGTAAGTTTGTTTTTATTGTATTTTATAAGTTAATGAAGTTAGTGTTAGTGTATGTGTGGTGTGTTTAAGTTTATGTACATAGGGTTATTAAGAGAAGATTGTGTTTTCGGTTTTAGGTAGCGTGTACGATATTTAATTTTTACCGCGTTTTAGTTGTAGGTGTGTGACGTGAGCTAATATGTTTAAATGTTACAAAGATAATATGTTTGGTGTATAAATATGTCTTTTTATATATGTATGGGTGTTTTTGTGTGGGTGGGTATGTATTTTATTTTTTCAAGGTTATCGTCGCGTTTTACTGTTTTTGAGGAGGTCCTTCTTTTTCGATCAGAGTTGTGTGACGAGTATTATATACTCTTATTTTAGCACACAAATGTTTTGGTTTTCACGTTTTGCAGGAGCGTTTTTTGTTGTGCTGTCACCGGATCACCGAGGAATCACCGCCCTGAAGGCTACCCAGCTGTCACTGACTCCAACCTCGCCGGACCCGCTCCGCGGGTCCCGCAGCGCCTCGTGTCCCTGAGGAGGCTGACTGTTGTGGGAGCTAGAAGAGGAGGCGCGGGCAGGTGAGAGTGCCGGCGGGGCTGCGAGCACGCAGGCAGGGACTCCATTGTCCAGGAGCCCCTGCGCGCCCATCAACACACCTGGGCTGCTCTCCCCGCTGGCCACGCCCCCCGCTTGACTGCCACAAAAGCCGCTGTTTGCTGCATACTGTGGGATCCCTTTTCCTTGTTGTGCTGTCACCGGATCACCGAGGAATCACCGCCCTGAAGGCTACCCAGCTGTCACTGACTCCAACCTCGCCGGACCCGCTCCGCGGGTCCCGCAGGGCCTCGTGTCCCTGAGGAGGCTGACTGTTGTGGGAGCTAGAAGAGGAGGCGCGGGCAGGTGAGAGTGCCGGCGGGGCTGCGAGCACGCAGGCAGGGACTCCATTGTCCAGGAGCCCCTGCGCGCCCATCAACACACCTGGGCTGCTCTCCCCGCTGGCCACGCCCCCCGCTTGACTGCCACAAAAGCCGCTGTTTGCTGCATACTGTGGGATCCCTTTTCCTTGTTGTGCTGTCACCGGATCACCGAGGAATCACCGCCCTGAAGGCTACCCAGCTGTCACTGACTCCAACCTCGCCGGACCCGCTCCGCGGGTCCCGCAGCGCCTCGTGTCCCTGAGGAGGCTGACTGTTGTGGGAGCTAGAAGAGGAGGCGCGGGCAGGTGAGAGTGCCGGCGGGGCTGCGAGCACGCAGGCAGGGACTCCATTGTCCAGGAGCCCCTGCGCGCCCATCAACACACCTGGGCTGCTCTCCCCGCTGGCCACACCCCCCTGTCCACTAACCAATTAGCTACAAGGAACAGAGATTAAATTTGCCCACTACCTCCGCTTCGCGGGAGCGCGCCGGGAGAAGCCCGGGACAGGGGCGGGACCGTCTGTGGCCGTCCGGGGCCGAAGGAGGCCGGGCTGGGCCAGCCCCTTAACACCTGCTGTTCTGCGGCCCGGGTCTCGCCACACGTTGGACATGGCGACAGAAGAGGATACCCCGGGGAAAAAAGGTAGATTACGCAATGGGTCATTGGAGAATTATTTTCAAAAGAAGAGTGAGGGTGAAAAGGACTCTATCTTAGCAGAGCGTAGGGCTGAGCGCCGCCGCTCAGTTGAGAGCTTGAAACATAGACCCCTCACTGATAGCTCCCTACTTGATCAGACCCGGGAGGGAGGTTCTGTAGACATGAGTGAGGACTACGGTAGTCAAGAAGGTGTTCCCCTATTGTTCCGTGATTTTGTTGCCACTCCCTGTTTGCCTTTGGATAACATTATAATCGCTTCTCCTACCCCTAGCCCAAGTCGCGTCATTGTTACATCTAAACCCAGGAAACAGAAACCTAGGCTTTTAGCTGCGGCCCAGATCCACCACCCACCACCCAGTAAAAAAAGGAGAAAATATAGGGTGGCACCAGGTAAAGCCAAAACCCCGCACACTGAGTTCGGTAAAGGGGTAAAAACTCACAGTTCAACTGAGATTATACCAGCAGTGGCACCACCTTTGGTTCACAGCCCATTTGTAGTAGCTACACAGGCGGTGGTTTCTGATAGTAACGTTAGAGCCACAGCAGCCGTTACCTCACCTCCCCCCACATTGATAGGGAACTTGGAGTTTTTATTGAGATCTCTCCTTTTACCTATTAATGAGTCCATTAAAAAGGTGGAAATCAGACTGACCATACTGGAAGCCGCCATAACCAGCATGGCCAATCCGACCAAAACCCAGGGGAGTGGTGTGGTGCATCATGCACCCTTGATAAGGCCTCCTCCCCCCTCAGTCCAAAAAAACCCACCTGCCCAAGCGCAGCAGACCAAGCAAACTGTACAGTCCCAGGTTAGAGTAGACACTTCCCCTCAAAACCCACCGCCTCCAAAACAAATAAAGACATCTGTAATTGAAGTGGGTGCTGCCCCAATCTAACCAATTTCAAAGGCTCCGACAAGTAACAACCATAACGTCCACGGGGAAGGTAGAAACAATAGAATTCCACAAAAAAAGGTGCCACAAGTGGAGATTCCCCCAGAAGCAGTGCCCTTTGTGGTGGTCTTGACTGGGGTCCCACAGTTAGCAGAAAACAAGAAGGAGGGATATGTTGACCTCAAGAATAAAATCATTCATTGGTTGAGAACATACAGGACGATAGCGCCCAATATAGACGGGGATATTGTCCATGTTAGACGGATCAATTGGCTGGGGAGTAGAATTAAAAATATTGAGGGGGATGTAGTGGTGGTCAATTTTAGAGATCCTCGGGCTGTTGATTATATTTTAAACTGGCCACCAGGAAACGGGGAAACATGCATCACCCCTAGGGCCTTAACATACTTTTATCCCAGGTCAGAGGCAACCCCTTTTAAATACCCAAATAAATTCCAATCCTATAGGACTTCTCTTACCTTGCCCTACAATAACAATTATCCTCAGCATGGGCAACATTTTGCCATGTTGTCGGACCAGCACCTTGGTTGGTCTACGGTCCCTCACAGACACACGATGAACCATGACACCAGGATGAATCACTTGAGACCTTTTACCCCGCTGGACACTTACAATCGGTTTTCTCAGCTCTCTGGGCTGGAAGACTGTGATTGAAGTTCAGCGTCTGGGGGGGGAGGCAAGTGAATTACCCGGGGAGGAGGTACCACGACGATTCTGTGGTAGTATAGATACAGGGGAAGTCAGTCCACCTTTAGCTCGAATTAGTATTACCAACAACATTACTGAGGCTTCTATGTCAGTTAGGCCTCTGACTAGCATGGGTGGTCGCCCTGTAACCCCTGCTCCCTCTGTACAGGAGGGGGGGAGCTGTTTGACCATGGTGGATAATGAGGGGGAGATCGGGGAGATATATACCATAGCGCCCAAAGGACGGCGGGTAATAAACCTCCTTTCATGGAACATCGCGTGGTTAAAAAGAAAGTTAGAAATTCCAGAGTGGCATACGTTCATTGAGAGGTTTGACGTTTGCCTGTTTCAGGAAACTTGGAGCCTATCACCGTTATACAAATCGGGGTATACCACCCACTTTTTGTCAGCAGTAAGTAAGGGAAAGGGTAGACCAGCGGGTGGCCTCTTGGTCTGGATTAAAATAGAATTGGATTGGGTGGTCACACGCCATATCTTGGAGAGTAATGATATACTCCACCTCTCCTGTAGAGGAAAGGGGGAGGGCAGTAGGCTTGACCTCTTCAATGTATATGCTAGAGGGGCCACTGGGGACTCTGCCTCTTTGATTTTAACAGGTCTGGACTCCGCCCTAGCTAATTGCCCGTCATCAGCAAAAATCATTGTGGCGGGTGATTTTAACTGCACGTTCGAACCCCTCCTCGGAGATGACCCCTTGGGTATTGAAGAGGAGGATTCAAAATGGTCCATCCCAAGCTTATCTCTGCCCCCCATTAGGAAATGGTCAGCTAGGGCAATCCAAATCAATGCACTGACTAGGGACCACAAGTTAAGAGCCCTTAATGGCAGGACTTTATCCGATCAGACAGGGGCACTGACCTTCAATAGCATTACTGGGCCGTCCAGAATTGACTACATCCTCATGGATGTTAGTCTATGGGAAGACCTTATTGATATGGAGGTCCTCCCAAGTCAGGATAGCGACCATAATCCCCTGTGTTGCAAGTTTAATTGGGGCACCCATAAAGGTAGGAGGGTGAACCTCACCTCAAAAACATCTAAAGAGGTTATTCCATTTAATAACAACCGCAGACTGAAATGGGATAAGGCTAAACTTAAGGAGGACGATCTAGGGGCAATTAAATCTCTGGTAGAGGGTTTGTCCTCTGATTTGGAGGTCTGGGTCGGTGAAAACCAGATTAGCAGGGTTTCATACCCCTCCCTTGACTCAGTTTATAAAGTCACAATAGATCATGTTGGTCAATTTTTTATCTCGAAAGGAAAAAGTAATAGGGCTACTGCTATACCCCCCACTTTTAATAAACCGTGGTATACAGATCAGTGTAAGGGCAAAAGAAAAAACCTGACAAAAGCCCTGATTTCTGGGGATCCTTTGCTGGTTAGAGCGGCCAGGAAGGATTACCTAAAAGCATTATCTCTGGCCAAACTTGAGTGGGAGGAACAGCATTGGCAGGACCTATCCAAAGCTGTGAGTAGTAGGAACCCGAACCTTTTTTGGGATCTGATCAATAGATCTAGGCAGAGGAAATCACAACCATTGGCCGCACATATAACTAGTCAGCAATGGTATGATCATTTCTCATCCCTATATGGTGGTATTGAGGAACCAGCCAGCCCTGTGGCAGTCAGGTTGGGTGACGGGGATACCCCAGGGGTGGTTGATCTTCCTTTTACGACCAGAGAGGTAGTGATGGCTATCAAACACCTAACCCCCAAGAAAGCAGCCGGGCAGGATGGGATTCCTGGAGACCTGTTGATAGCGGAGCCACAGGCTTGGGCCAAACTAATAGCCACAATAATGAACTTGATTACCAGGGGTCACCAGGTGCCAGATTCCTGGAAGGGGGCAGAGGTAGTAACCGTGTTCAAGAAGGGGGCGAGAGATGACCCTGCGAACTACAGACCTATCAGTCTGATAGACATAATCCAGAAAGTGGTTGGCAGGGTCATTATTTCAAGAGTAGGAGACTGGATCGAGGAGGCTAGCATTCTCTCCCATCTACAAGCGGGTTTTAGAAGAAAGGTAGGCACGATGGACCAGGTCTTTCGCTTTTTTGTTATCTATTGGAAGGCAGTTACCATCAAGAAAGGCAGCTTATATATGGCCTTCATAGATCTCAAAAGGGCCTTCGACCTGGTCCCACGTGCAAAATTATGGGAAATCCTGGGAGAAATGGGATTTCCCAGTGGACTTCTGAACCTAATCGTAAAGCTCCACGAGGGGAATTACGCGAGGGTCAAATGGGGATCCCAGGGCCAGTTAACAGATAGGGTCCCTGTGAGGAGAGGAGTACGCCAGGGCTGTGTCATGGCTCCAACCCTCTTCTCCCTATTTGTGAATGGAGTGGTGGACCATCTGAAGGGGGAGGAGGCGGATGCCCCATCCCTGGCGGGGGAAAGAATCCCCACCTTACTCTTCGCCGACGATACCATATTAATCTCCAAATCCCCAGTGGGTTTGCAAAAACTCTTGAACCAGTTTAGCTCCTTCTGTACCAGTCGAGGCTTAACCATCAATACCTCGAAAACTAAATTGATGGCACTCTCCCCCTCCAAAAGATTCAAAAATAACTTCCTGCTCAATGGTGTCCCTCGAGTTGGTTGAGTCTTTTGACTATCTTGGTGTCCGGATAAACAGTCGCATGACCTGGAGGGACCACTTGGCAAAAATGTTACTCAGTCACCAAAGAGTATCTGGGGTGACCTTGAGGGAGCTCCGTGAATCAAGTAGCAAACCTGTCTCCCCGGCCATGGCCATTTATGAGGGTCAGATTCTCCCGGCGGCACTATATGGCTCCGAACTCTGGGGGTTTGAAAATGTTTCAGAGCTATCGAAAGCGGAAAACAATTTTATAAGGAAGGAGGTGGCTCTTCCTATCTCCACCCCATTGATCCCCCTGAGAATAGATCTGGGTAGAAGAGCACTAAAGGACCTGGTAAGGTTACGCCCGTTGCTCTTTTGGACCCGTCTAAGAAGAACTGAGGAGCTTGCAAAATATGCTGAAGGGTTGGACGATCTTCTTCTACTGGACACGGGGAAAAAAATAGGATGGCTGAATAAATTGAAAGATTTGGCTCTTAACCTGGGGCTAAGAGATGCATGGGAGTCTCAATCACCGCCACCCAAGGAAGTGATCAAAAAGCTGTATTGGGATTGGGTACAGAGTAATGCGCTGAGGGCCACGGATGAGGGCTCACTCACGGACCAATTTTTGTTATTTAAATGTGTGAGAAAATTGGAGCCCTTCCTTGACCTGATAACTAAACCTCTAGATCGAGCGCTATATCTAAAATTGCGATATGGGACGCTCCCGGTGCAGGATTTCACTGTGAGATGGTCAAACTCTGGTGCCCCCCTGCGCTCATGCCCTGGCTGTGTAGCACCAAAGGAGTCTGTGGCCCACCTATTCTTTGCCTGTCCAGCTTACAAAGGGGCACGAAAATTTTGGTTGAATCCTGTCTGCAGGGAACTGGGATTGAGGTGCCACAGCCAGGCACTACGTGTACTTTCTACGGACTCTTCATCTTCCACCGTGATTTGCGGGGTGGCAAAATTCTTGGGCAGTGCGTGGACAACGCGCTCCCGCCTACTGAAACTGCATTCGGGGAGACCTACGGTCTGATGTTGTATCCGCTGGTAGCAACTTAGTGACTGTGGTGCACCTCCTTCTTTTATTCGTATTTTAATAATTGTCTTGGAGAATTGGTAATGTATATTGTATATGTATTCTTTTATGGTGATCAATTTGCCGAATAAAGATAATTAAAGTGTTAAAAGTGTAACAAATTACTATTTTCGGGTTTTCAATGGTATTTATTTATTTTTTTTTTGCAGAGTTTTATATAGCGCGAACTAGAACCGAACCGAATCAGTTATCAGAGCGCTTTACATAGCACCAGTTACGTTACATGAGGACACACTTTCATTTTAGGCACGGGGAGATTAAGTGATTTGCCCAGAATCACAGGGGGTTTTTGGCGTCGTTACCGAGACTCGAACCAAGTTCCCCAGGTCCGAGGTCGAGCGCCTTAGCCGTTAGGCCAACCCTTCTCCACTTTGCCAATAGATTGTTTAATGGCAACAAATCCTGTCTTAAAAGAAACCAAAATCGCCGAATGCTATGTGGTAGATTCCAGGCGACATAAGGTTGCATAGCTTTCCTAACATACGAGTTAGTAAGATGGTTAGCTCCTTTCTTAAGATAAATAGCCTCCTTGTCCATTTTAAAGCTAAGGTCCCAAGATGCCGCTTTCAAGAGTGATTTTAACTGTGCAGCGGAAACAGTAAATAGTGTGCTCTCTTCCAATTGGAGAAGGGCGGCCGCCTTTCTGAAATTTTTAACAATTTGCGAGTACTCTTTTAAGCTACCCAACAGTTCAACCTTCATAAGATTTCTAAATGAACCCATTTCTCCCCTAGCCAAACTGGCAACCCACCGAACAACAGCTGCTAGGCCCTGCACCCACGTACTGCGAAGGCCATATTCAAGTCTGCAGGCAGCTGCTGAACAAGCGGTATTAAGCGAGGATATAGATCTTAACACTTTCCCTTCTACAGAATGTAAAAAATCCCATTGCCTTAAATCAACCAATTCCATTCCATACAAAAGGGAAGAGGGGATTTTTGCCCTAAAAACTTCCAGTAGGCAATTGAAATGTCTTCTCCCCGTGGCTGAGTATAATGCACTCAAGCCTTTTCCCTGAGACAAAGCTTTGCGGGTATTGTTATCGGTATGGGGCTTATCACTCAGATTATTGGAAATGAATTTTCCTAAAAAGACATAAGTCTTTACCACCTCCAATTTATGGCCACCAACTGTCCAAACAAAGTTCTTATACTTTAACTTTTTTCTCCCTGCAATACACATAATTTTGCTTTTTGTTGCATTTATCCTCAAGTAGTGGGCTTCGGCAAAGAGATGTAATGCACGAAGACGATTGGCCAACCCTTTAGGTGTCAGATCCAGTAATATAATATCATCTGCGTATAACAAGCAGGAAATAGGGGTTCCCCCTACAACCGGGGCTATACCATCACTTGAGGAGATAAAAGCAGGAAGATCCGCAATATACAGTGAAAAAAGCAATGGGGCAAAAAGACAACCTTGTTTTAATCCATTAATTGATGGAATGACACGTGATAACCCCCTTTCTCCACCTTGCAGAAACACGACACCATGTATCGGTATGTAAAACCTGCACCAGATCTAGCAAGTGAGGGGGCATGCCCATGGCAGATAGCTTTCTCCACAGCAGGGGGTGATCCACTTTATCGAATGCTGTGGAGAAGTCTATAAATGCCGGGTACACATATCCCCCACGAACCCTTACGTATTTATCAGAGATGATCTGAAGTGCGGTAAGGTTATCTAAGGTGCCGTGCCCTTTGCGGAAGCCAGTCTGTTCTAGGGGTAAAATGTGGTTCACATCAACCCAATCATTAATTAAGGATAACAAACATTTGGTGAAAACTTTTCCAATTGCGTCAAGGAGGGCTATTTGACGATAGTTCTTCGGTATATCCCTATCGCCCTTTTTAAACAGTGGCACCAGTATGCTCCCTTTCCAAGAGGAGGGGAGAATTTATATCGTGTGTATTACATTGGAGAGGAGTCGCTATGGATTTGCTTGTATTTTTGCGTTTTTTTTTGGGCTTCCATGGATTGAATGGGTTTTTGCTATGGTGTCGTATGGATTGCTTGGAATTGGATTACGTTTGAAGGTGCAACAATAAGGTAATTTTTTAGTAAACTTTTTATGGGTGGGGAAACTGTTTTAATTTTTGCTTTAGTTACGTTGTATGTAACATTTTGTAAATACATTATCTAAATACATTTTATATATGTTAATATTATGTATTTGATCATTTAATTGCAAATTGTTACATGTAAAAATTAAGGATTTTCAAAAAAAAAAGCTTAATGTCACGTGTATAGTTATGTTATGTTTTAAAGAATAGTTTTTGCAATCATTGATAGATAGTCTAGTCCTTTGCTAGTTGGATAGAGGGTAACTTGACTTTGGAGTGTGTTATACATTTTTTTCCTTTCTTTGGTGAGTTTAGGTCCGATCAAAGTTACTGATTGCTCCATTCGGAGCTCCTGGTAACTCTGTTCTTTTTGTAAGGATTGTATTAATTTGTGAAGGGTAGGTGTTCCTCGGCCTGTAGTTGCTTGGAAGGCATTGTGCCATCCTTCAACTGCATTGTTGGTTTTTGCTTCCTTATTTAGTGTGCTAAGGTAGACATTCCACCAAGCTATTTGGTATTTGGGTTGTCTTCTATGGCCTGATCTGTGTAGCCTTCCTACCCATGTGTCTTCGAAGTAGTCAAGCATAGGGCTTAGTCTTTCTTCGTTTCTTTTATAGTAGGGGCTGTCTATTAACAAGTTATAGTGCTCAGTTACATCTGTCAGTGGAACATAGGCTAGGGTGATGAGTTTTTTTATTTGATAAGCAAAAGTGCTATCAGTGGCGTATTGGATACTCAAGGTAGATTGTTGTAGATGTCGCCAGATACATTGGTTAAAATGATAATAGCAACCTTGTATTGCTGTGTGTGGGTATGTTTTAAGGATGGTGTTTATCATAGCTTTTTCAAAGTCAATGATAATTTTTTGTGGAAAATAGTTGTTAGTATGTTGCTTGACTTCAGTTAGTATTTCTTGATAGGTAGCTTGCTGTTTGTTTGGTAGAAGGGCATAAAGGAATGGAATATTAGCATTTTGGAAATGACCATGGATAGTGTATAATTGATAAAAAAGGTTTGGGACATACAGAAAAAGTACCATCCATCATCCAAGTTTGGCATTGGGTAAGTTTAGTCATGTTGTTTGCTGTGGCAAACAGTATAATTCTTTTATCTTTACATTTGTTGTCATAGAGTATAAAATCTTCTTTATTGTGAGTTACAGAGAGTTCAGGGGGAATTTGCACTTCTTCAAAAGTTTTTGGTGTGGGAGGAGTAGTGCATGTTGCTCTTTTATTTCTAGCTATAGTTTTTTTTAGGGAATCGATAGATGGTAATTGGCTAGAAGCATGTTGGGAAAGTACACTTAAATGGTGTTTTAGAATAGCAGTTGTTGGTTGATCAGTACTAGTACTAGCTTCTTTAAGGGAATCTAGCATTTGTCTAATCTCTATTTATGTTACATTGGGTGGGTGATTATGTTCCTTAGTATAAGTAACAGTAGTCTCCTGAGTTATAGCTCTACCATAACATTTGTTGGCATAATATTTCGTACACTTCCAAAAAACTTTCAAATCTTTTTGTTTCTCTTGAGTGTAGACATATCCCATGTAACAAAGAAGCATTTTCCCTTTTTGTGAATAAATGAATTTAGCTCCTTCAGTCATGCTTGTATTGTAGTGCTAGGAGGTAATTAAAAGAGAATGTCATTACATTTGTTCAAAAAATAATGTTGTATTCTAATAATACAGTTTAACACATTTCTGATTTACCTGTAAATCTTTTTATGATTTCAAGTAGTTCTTTTCAGGTGTTGATGTTCTTCAAACTGTTATTTTCTGTGTATATATTGTTGTACCTGTGGAAGTTGAGAAAATGTGTACAAATATTTTAGAACTATTTATGATATTTTGGTAGAGGTTTTTAGCTAGTTTCTATTTAGTTACCTATCTATTAAATGTCGAAGTTACATTTAAATTATATACTTACTTATTTATATTTAACTTTTGATGTCCAGGTGTTGTCTAGGTCTTCTGTATTTTCTTTTTGTCTGTAGGATAAATAGTAAAAAAAAAACATATATTTTAGGTATTTGGCTTTTAAACATAGGTGTGAGGTTTGAGAGTTACATTTTCGATGGAAAATAATGTAGTAGTACTTACTTTATATAGGTGTAGCTGTCTTTATGTTGAAGTCAATACGTTTTCTTTCAGAAATCCTGCAGAGTTTCGTCTTCCTTTAGTTAGGAGATTTAGGCTGCATTTTTAGTTTGCTGTAATCTTGTTTATATAGTATTAGTCTAATAGTTTCTGAAGTAGGATTGGTTGTTTAAATTGATAGTCTGTTTTAATTCGTGGATTTGAATTTTTTAACCTGTTATACTAATTGCTTTCCTTATATGGGTGACGCCAATTAACGTTTATTTAATGTGTAAGGCCTTATTTTGTATAGGTAATGTTATCTTTATATTTTTAAAGTGGAGGAATATATATAATTTGCAGTAAGAAATGTTTAGTTGTTCGAAACATTGTTTATGTATTATAAAATGTATGTTTGTATTTATTTTGTGTTATAAATGTTAGGAAAATATATAGTATGTTTTATAGCTTTTTAGAAACAATTAGTGAATAAATATGAATAGTATGACTACATTTTAAGATAATACAGTGATTTATTCAAGGATGTAGTAATTTCGATATTTTTAAAAAACGATAAATGTGCTATCTATATTTTTGTATTCGATATTTTGTCCGTTTTTTCATTTAAAGATGTGATAATCGATGTTTTAGAAATCGATAATGTTGTTAGTCGATATTGTAGTAGTCGTTGTTTTTTTTAGTCGATAATGTGGTTTCGATATTTTTGTGTTTTGTTGTTTAAGTATAGGCAATCGATAATTTTGTAGTCGATAATTTTTCGTCGATATTTTGTACAGTTGATATTCGGTCTGTCGAGGTTATGTCAGTGATCCCATTTTAACAATGTTGACTCTTCCAATTAAGGTCAAAGGAAGAAGTGATCAACTTTTTGAAGATTCTGTAATTTCCCTCTCAATTTTTACTAGATTTTTATCGGCCAATTGCTGTATGTCCTGCGTAATTTGGACTCCCAAATATCTAATTTCATGTTTTAAAATTGGAATTGGAGTTAGAGATGTTATATTCCAGCACATGCATTCTGATTTAGACTGGTTAATCTGATATCCAGAGATTTGACCAAACTGCTCTGCTGCGCTATAAATAAGAGGAATTGCCTTAATGGGGTCTGATGTATATAACATCAAATCATCCGCATATAATGAGACTTTTTTCTCCCAGTTATTATGTTTAAATGGTATGATATTCTGGTCTTGTCTGATATTTTCAGCGAATGATTCGATGTAGAGATCGAAGAGCAAGGGTGAAAGCGGACACCCCTGTCTTGTGCCTCTTTGGATTTTTATGGGTGATAATAGACTACCATTTATTAATATTCTAGCTGTTAGAGTATGGTAGAATGTGGCTACAGAACCACAGAAGTTCCTACCCAAATTAGACCTTTCTAATACTTTAGCAAGAAATTCCCAGTTAACACGGTCAAAAGCCTTAGTGGCATCTAATGTAATAACCGCCAGTGGAATTTTGTGAAAAGAGGCAACATCTATTGCACCGACTAAAGCTTGTGTAAGGTCTTGTATAGAGCGTCCTCTAACAAATCCCTTTTGATCTACATGTAGAAGACTACCGGCTACCCCATTCAATCTCTCTGCCAATATTTTTGCCATAAGCTTGTAATCTGAATTGAGCAGAGAGATTGGTCTGTTTGAATCACACTGTGATAGCGGCTTCAATGGCTTGGGAATAAGAACACCTGTAGCTTCGCTACAAGAAGCAGGGATTTTACCGCCTTCCTCAAATATAAATGTAAAAAGCTTCTGAAGAACTGGTGTAATTACCGGTGCTAAGCTTTTGTATATCTCAGAAGACAGCCCGTCCGGACCCGGAGCCTTACATATTTTAGCAGAGTCTATTGCCATAGCTATTTCAGTCAAACTAATAACTCTATTTAGATTCTCAGATGTCTGATCATCTAGACTGCAAATCTGATATTGATTAAGCCATGTCTGAATTGATTCTTGGTGCGGAACTAAATCCTCTTTATATACTTCTTCAAAATGATGGAAGAAAGCCTGTTCAATATCAGCACTGTTCTCTGAAATCACATCAGTATTACTCAACTGTACCCCTTTAATATTATTTCTCTTCTGTTCTTTTTTTATCTTCCAGGCTAAGAGCTTGCCGCTAGCTTCACCGTATTCAAAGTGCGCCAGAGAGCTAGCCTGCCATCTTTTCCTCAGTCTTTCATCTAATACCTCCTTCAGTTGCAATTTACATGCTATCAAATCTTCTTTAATATTGGCTCCTGCTGCTGAGATAGGGTCTAATAAAGCCCATTCTAAAATCTTAATTTTTGACTCGATCTGCGAAATCTGCGCTCTGTATGCTTTATGTTTCGCAAATTGAAATGCCAGTAGTCGCCCTCTCAAAAAAGCTTTATATGTGTCCCAAACAACAGGTAGTGTAGCTGTGCCTAAATTAACTTTGAAAAACTCATTTGATTCAACAAGCAACTTCTCTGTTACCTCTTCTTCCAGGAAAATGCTCCTATCTATAGTCCATCTTTTGATGCACTGTGGGCCGGACAACTTAAGAACTAAAGAGACATCAGAATGGTCTGAAATATGCGCTCCTAGGTGTTTTACCTCCTCCACTTGCTCGCCTAACTGTTCTGCAATTAAAAAGAAATCTAATCTGGATTTATGTCGCAATTTCTTATTATGAAAAGTAAATTCTCTTTTCATACCTGATTTCTTCCTCCATATATCAATCCAACCCAACTGGTTGATTGCGTTTAATAATAGAGATCTAGTTTTAGGGTTATGAGAGAGCTTAAGTTTATATGATTTATCCAATTGTGAATCAAGTACTAAATTAAAATCCCCTGCAAAAATCACAGGGTCCTCAAAATCCAAAAGCTCAACCAAAAGTTCTTTAAGAGGGAGTGTATCATCTAAATTTGGACCGTAATATCCTACGATTGTGTATTTATGTGAATTATGTTTTACTTTTGCTATGACCCATCTCCCTTTTTTATCAATTCTTGAATCTAACAACATAAACTCAGGATTAGATTTATTCAATATAGCCACCCCTTTATTTGAAGTTTGCTGCGAAGTGGTTAACACGTGTTGAATCCATTTTTTCTTTATACACATGTCTCTTAACTCTTGTTCCGTGGAAAGCGTCTCTTGTAAAATAAAAATATACTCAGGAGCATCTTTTAAACATTGGAATAACCTCTCTCTTCTGTGTTTAACCCTTAAACCATTTACATTCCATGACATAATCTTAATATAAGCACACAAAGCTATCCTGTCCTGCGACATTTTGTGTTTACTAAGTATGAACGACTAAGTATCATATTTGGCGATTTGGACAATGTTTTTTTTTTCTTTTCCCACATGCTCCCCACCCACTGCCCTGACCTCGCCCCCCCCTGCACAAACCCTCCCGTGCTCCCCTGGAGAACCCCCCTCCTTTCTCTTGGCCTACCTCGGGCCATTGAGGCTCCATCCCCAGATGTCCGGATGATTGAATGTTAATATAGCTAAGAATCTCATAATAAATCTATGAAATGTGATATTATTTGCCTTGCTCCCTTTTATTATCATCAGTAAGTAATTGAAGATACTCTTCAGCCTCATCCAGCCTCTTAAAGACTCTCATTTTATTTTTATACATCACTTTAAAGGATGCGGGGAACTTGAGTTGAGCAGTGGCGCCATGTTGGTTAAAGGGATCGAGTAGCTTGCCAAGCTCCCACTGCCTGGATGCTGTTATTGAAGATACATCCAATCTGATCTGAAATGTAATCCCATCCAGCGATAATGAACTACTTTTTAGAGCCCTTTTAAGTATCTCTTCTTTTAGAGTATAAGTCAACAAGTGGACTAAGATCTTCCTAGGTCTACTTTTGTTTGGATTTAATCTGAATGGGTCTCTATGGACTCATTGGATGTCTCTCATTATTTCTTCTTCTGAAAGCTTAAGCTGGGTCGTTTTTTTTATTAGTTTAGCCACGAACTCTGTGATATTTCCCCCCTCGGCCCCTTCCGGGACTTTCAGGAGGCGCAAATTATTCCTCCTTTGCGCGTTTTCTCGGGACTTCATTTTTTCTTGATAGCCCTGCTCACGCTGTCTGAAATCTTCAAGTTTTCTAGAGTGTTGAACAGCGAGCGCTTTGAGGTCTGTTACCGTGGACTCTAGTGCAGTAGTTCTGGCAGCGAGTAAATCAAACTTCTCTTCCAGCTTCTCGCAGTACAATTTTATCTCTTGCTGATTGCTCTGAGAAGCTATGAACCCACTTTTGACCTCATGGCTAAGGGCTTGTAACCTTAATATTACAGACTGATCCGTGGTCAATGTAGCTGATGGAATAGATAGTATATCATCCTCGCTATTACTTGTTGGAGTACTAATCTGCCCTTTCGGCTCTTTATCCTTAGTTTCAGAAACTTGCATTATGCTATGCCTTAAATCCACTATCTGCTCCAAAGCTTGATCTGATTCTAGGTCTTCCAAAAGCTGATATTTATTAGATGTTTGGACCCCCCTTGAAGGCTCTAATGTTGACATCCCGCCGGAGTGTTTAAGTTCCAATACCGCAGGCACAGTTTTGAAGTAAGCCTTCAACGACGGTGGTGGTTTAACCTTTATGACAGGCTTCTGTGTTTTAGATGTACTCTTTTTCCCAGCCTTTTTAAGAGATTTTGCCTTAGATTTAATCACCGCCGATGGTGGAGTAGCTATGGGCCCTTTGACAGCAACCTGCTTCCCTCCTCTGCTTCTAAGCGTGTACCCGGAAGCCTGGCTTCCTTGAGTCTCTCTTCCTGACATACGCGATAGAGATACTGATGACACTCTCTCTCCATCAACCATATAGCTGTTGTTTTTCCCGTTAGAAAAAGATTTTCGTGGTCCAATGCATTGTGGGTTATGTAGTTCTATTTGCGCAGCTCCAAATTCGGCCCCAGTGTGAGGAAGTCTGTATGTAATGTGATGTAATGTGTATACTTGTAAAGCGCACTGTTGCCAGTCGGCGTCCTGGCGCTGTATACCGCTGGGGAACCCGTCCTGGCTTTCCCTGTGGGATGGTCCCTGCTGGAATCCCCAAGTTGGAGCCAGGCATCCCCGGCGTTGATGGGGCCGTTGTGGAGATTAGGCAAGCTAATGCCCAGAGTTGCCGAGTGGGACCCCTGGTTAGAGTAGGCACCGAGTCGAGAATTATCGAATCCGCTGATCCTGGTCCACGACCCTGCCGCGTCGGGAATCGAACCTTGGTCCCGGGCCGACTTCTGCTTCCGGGTCTGCCGCCTCTAACCAGTGAGCCACACCACTCCAGCCCTTCTCCCTTTCCAGAGCTCAGAGGCCGCCTTAACCCATCGAATAAGCCCCCCCTCCCGGAATGGGTTGCAGTCTTACCTTTGAATTACTGGTAGGAATACTTGTTGTGCGGGTAGTGACGGCTTTCACCGCGTCTAAGCCAGGTTCCTCCTCCAGACTGACTTGATCCGCAAAGCACACGGAATGTGGGAAAAAAAACCTGAATACCGCTTCTGCTTTCTTTTTTCGCTGAAAAAACCACTCCACACCGCAGCGCGTCTGCTCTCGAAGGCTTCGGTCCGAAGGCTCAGTCAGCCGCCAAACACTCAGGGCCGCCCAGCCCCGCCTATCTCTATGCGTCTGTTACCGTGGCCCCAGCCGCGACTGCCGAGTCTCTTCAGAGTGTGTGTGCGGGACCGTAACCCACTAGAAAGAGCTCGTTCTGGTACCAAACAATGCCCTCGATGCTCAGAGGCTGAAAAAAACTATCGATCTTAGCTATTTTGAAGTAATAGCATTGCGAAAAGCCGCCCGGACACCCGAGCCTCAGGAGCCTCCCGACTAGCCATGTCTGCTAGCCGCCATGTTCTCCTCTGTCATGAAGGTTATTCGAGGTTCTTGAATACAAGCAAGTCGCTTTACGTGCGAATCCTTGTTCCATCAACAGTACTGAGTCTGCACAACTGAAATCCACTGAAGAAGTTAGCTCTATATTAGATCAGGGAGGTAAAGCGGACATGATCATGCTAGACCTCTCCGCGGCCTTTGATATGGTCCACCATGTTCTATTTATGGACCGGCTGCGCGAGATAGGAATCAAAGACACCGCCTGGAAGCTACTTAAATCTTTCCTAGCTAATAGAGTACAGACTGTGTCCCTTGGTGAGTTCACAGCAAAGTCTTTCTCGCTGCCTTATGGAGTCCCTCAAGGGTATTCCATAGCCCAACACTTTTTAATATTTATGTTTCAAAGCTTGCTCCCTTGATCAACTTTTTTGGTTTTAACTTAACCTCGTATGCGGATGATACCCAAATTGTGGTGTCTCTACTACCAGCTAGGATGCAGGGATTGGCTTCCTGTTTCCATGACTGCATGACAGCTGTGGGTAACTAGATGGCCCAAAACTGCCTTAAACTAAATTCCAATAAGACCATGGTGTTTCTGTTTTTCAATGACCCAAACTTCTGGACCCCGGTCTTGTATCCAGATACACTAGGTCCTCTGCCAAACCCGATTAGGAAAGTAAAGAATCTGGGAATCTATATAGATAACAATCTTAGCTTTAAGGACCAAGTGAATGCAGTGATTTTTGCTACTACCTTCACTCTGAGATCCTGCAAGAAAAGCATGCCCCTCATACCCAAAAACAGCCAACGGACAGTCATTACTGCCTTAGCTATGTCTAGATTTGACTATTGCAATAGTCTATATCTTAACAAACAGGATAGTCTTATGAAAACACTTCAACTCCTGTAGAATGCACCTGCCAGACTACTCACCGGCATACCTAAACATGCCTCAATCTCGGCTGAAATTAAAAAGCTCCATTGGTTGCCTGTCAAAAAACGTGTCACGTTTAAGGCTGTCACATACAGAGATTGGTTAACTAACCTTACAAAGCTGGATACAGGAGAAGCGATGACGTTGCTAGTTTCTCCCTTCCTCCTTAGCGGTACCACCTGTGAATACGTCACCACACACTTATCAGATGGGACCCCAACAGGGGAAGGGAAAAAAAGGGAGAAATAAACCATAACAATGTGGCAGCCAGAAACCATCTACAGCAGTGGTTCCCAAAGTTTTGTCTCCTGAGGACCCCCATTGAGTCAGCACTGGAAGCCGGGGACCCCCTAGCAATCTGCATAATTTAAATTTTAAACAGTAATCCGAAAAAAATAAACACAGGTGTGAACACAAAACAAAAAGTCGAATTACTAAGGATTTTAGTATTTTATATTGAAAGAATCTGCAAAAAACTAAAAACTTTATAGGGAAGGTTGGTGGTGCATCTCCATGACTAACTTTTAAATGGTTGGTTTTTATTTCACACTACGAGGCTCCTGCTCCTGCCAGGGCCAGTCTGGAAACCCAAAGCAGCCCTGGCAAATGTTTTCAGACCAGTCTCCACAGGGTGCACATCAAGTGCAGTGAGTGAGTCGAACTACTACAAAGGGGACTTTGGTTGGGAGGCTCTCCCCCCATGACAAATTAGGAAACAATAGTGCATTCTACAACACATTTATCATTATATATTGAATTGTATTAGCTTTAAAAGAATAGTAAATGCTGACTTTACTATGCACCAGGATACGATAATCTTTGATTCCCTTTTTATCACACTCCAACAGTGCCTCTCGTCTCTCCATAGTCCCCCTGTCACATGTATTTCATTTGTTTTATAGCATCTCTCATACCATTGTAGGATGTCAGAGCACTTTACAACACACAGACATGTAGGGCAGATTTGCAAGACCCTTGCGCAACCGGTGCATCACAAAAAGTGGCGCTCTGGCGGCGCATTTTAGTGCCTCATATTTATAAGAACAGGAAAAACCACCCTGCGTGACTTTTCCTGTTCTTATAAATATGGCCCCTTTGCACACAGGACTTTGCGTGAAAGGTGCGTTTCATGGGTTTTGCTGTGAGTGTTCCCAAGCAACACCCATGAAACCAGACACATTTCCAGATTTACGAGAAATCATGAATCTGGAAATGCGTCCGAATGCTACACCTCCCCAAGGGCGGCGTAGGGAGGTGCAACAAGAAAAAATGTATTCATTTCTCCTCGTTGTTTAGGAAGATGAAATCCCCTCTAGTGATTGTTTATGTTCAGGTAGGATTCCCTTTCTGCACATAAACAATCTCCCCACAACGCAGGCATCCTTGCACCATGGTGCAAGGGTGCCTGTGCCGGCGCATGGCAGCAGTTTGTGCACCCGCGCAGGGTGAGCACTGAGATGCAACATACCATGGTAAATATGTTGCATCCCTGTGCTTTGAAAGTGACTAAGTGCAGCACAGCCAAAAGGCTTGCAGCACTCACTGAGTCACTTTCCTTGTAAATCTGCCCCATAGAGACAATGAATCATACGTGTAATAACATAAGGCAAAGGTGACTACTAGTTGTAGGATTCACATCATTCATACTGGTAGGCATACCACAATGTTTAGCATTGACTTTAACAATGAAACTTTATTTCCATTCAAATAAACCTTTTTAGCAGTATCTGGATAATGAAAGACTGGGAAGAAACTTAAGTTACTATCTTGTACCATGCAGTTTGCAAACATCTTTTTGATGCCAGTTTATATGTCTCTGTGCTAGATCACAATTGTCACTTATGAACTGCACAGTAACTAAAGAATCTCTGTGACAAAAGCAGTAACCCATTGACCTATGCAGATCAAACAGTTAAAAAAATAAATACAGGATCACTTTCTTTGCAAGAGGCATATTAACCCTCTGTGCTACATTAAACAAGTCAAGCTGCCATGGGACAAAACTCATCTCTCTCCAACAGGAACATTAATCACTGGTGTTATCTTGGTCTTGGCACTTTTATTGTTGCTGGAAAACTTCTAATTATACTTGGAACTTTTGCAGTGCTTTTAAAACTGCTGCCTGCGGACCCCTTGGGAATGTGTCACGGACCCCTAGAGGGTCGCGGACCACAGTTTGGGAAACACTGATCTACAGCATGGGTTGAAGTTTTGGTAGACTTCACTCTAGTGTCTGTGTCTGGGACCTTTAAAGACAAAACACAATAAACACACATGAGATTTCCCCCTTGTGCCCCAGCGTATATCAATACTATATATATCTGTGAGTGTTCACTCACTTTATATATTGCCACTTGTATCCAAGGAAAGAAAGGCACAAAAATAGAAAAAATAAAGAAAAATGAAAAGCAAGAGCTAATATAGTCCTGCACTGAATGAATAATGAAATGCAACAGGAACCATTGGAAAAAAGACAAGGGAACCTTTACTCATCTGACAATAGTCGTTTGGATTTCCGAATGCTGGTGAATGCTGATGTCCTGGAAATCCACATGTCCCGACTTGCTCCTGAAGGTAAGCGAAATCCGAGCCTCTCAACAGCTCCGCTCACACAGAAATCTCCAAACAACTAAAAATGCCTAAATACCTATTCAGGACGTTGTCGCTTGTTCCTTCACCAGCGGATAGTACTGAGAGGTTATTGAATGTGATTCTCTTCTGTGATTCACCAGGCCAAACCTTTTTCTTCTTCTCCGAGGGAAAAAGAAAACGTATGTTTGCTAGCAGCGCGGATCCCCTACACTGCTCTGAAGGTCGAAGGTCGCGAATGCGCCCCATCGCGTTCACGAGCCGAGAAGAGAATACTTTCCAAGAAGTAGGACTCCGTGAAAAACACCCGCGGCTCCAGGCAAATGCCGCCGGGTGAATGTAAGAGTTCTCGCAACACGGATCCCCGATGCTGCAGTAAGATTCAAAGGTCGCGAATGCGCCCAGCGTTATTCCGACTCGATAGCTGTTTTTCACCAAGAAGACTGGATTCTGGTCGCGGCTCCCAGCACAGCAGACTAAGCCAAGCTGCCTTCACCGTGGATTACAGGTGAAAAGCATCGGCTAGAAGGAGAGGAGGAGCCTATAAAGGAAACGGTCAGGTGAGGATGGAAAGTGAAGACAGACCCATAGATAGGTGTTCTGGGTGATGTAGTGCTCTACTCTAATCTCACCTGCATACCCCCCTACCTCACTGTGATCATGACAAAGGCCCTCTGTGTGGTCCATAAACCCTCCAAGGAAATGGACCCCTTCATCTTAAACTACAATTTCAGCGGTATGTTCCTCGTAGAATGCTTCGCTCTTCTGAAGCTAAATTGGTGTCAGTGCCCTTTGTAAAGAAGTCAAACTGGGGAGGCAGAAGTTTTGTGGTTGGAGCTGCCAAGGCATGGAATGACCTTCCGTTGCAGTTTAGGTGCCTGACAAGCCATCTTGACTTCAGGAAGTCTCTTAAGACGTGGCTTTTTGCTGTCTAACAACTAGCCTTCACAAACCCTGTGTTAGTAACCTCTGAAGGACATCATACGCAGCGCCAGGACACCTTCGATATCAGTTCCGGCTATAGAAATGTTAATAACATTAACATTAACATATACCCCTTATGGTGATTTAAGAGGTCAAAGATAACCTTTGAAAGCTATCCAAGTGGCAGCGGTGGAGAGCAGCCTTCAGGCTTCGTCCTGAAAGAATGTTAAGCAGCTTTTTTTACCAGTATGCAATCTTATTGTATTGATTAAATGAAAGGAGAACCACACAGTAGTTATAAGAATATATGTTTATTATTATAACACACCTTAAATACCTCACAGTATCTGCCACATGCAGGTAAACACAAAGCACGCAATACTGTAGCACAGAAGCAATCATAAATAGCACTAATATACAGTGAGCTCCCGGGGCAGCCCAAACCATACACTAAAAAAGTGGTATAAGAACCCCGACTCAAGTCAAGACAGTCTAGAGGATGTAGAATTGCTTGGCCTCAAGGAACTACCCAAGGTGAATAGGTAGGAACCAAAGGAGGAGGGGTGCAGTGTGAGAACACAACGCGTGCCTCGTACAATTCAATGGGAGAGTCACAATTGCAGTTTTAAAGTTTAAGGACCCTTCCCTGTGGATTACGAGGAAACCTTTTGGAACACAGAGGTTGGAGAGTCACCTCACCCGTGGATACTGAAGTACCAGAATGACCTATACCAGGGAAGCCGGGTGCATAGGGGTGAAGTGGCGTTAGAAACGGCCGTTGTTCGCAATGGGAGTCTTCGAAATGCCACTGCTGGAAAGAAGAGAAGTGTCCGGTGGAACCCACAGGGGGGATTCTTGATGGAAGGAACCTGAAAGCAGAGGGGATAGAGTCTGGGTCACTCAGGAGTGACCAGGGGCTCGGTAGACAAATGCCCACTGATGTCGGGTGCTTCAGGTGTGAAGAATGAGACCTTGACTTTACAGCTGCAGGGACCAGGAGTCATTGAGAATGACCAGGAGCCAGTTACGATTTGTCCCACAAAGGATGTCGAGTGCTGAGGGGTAGGTGTCTGACGGGAGCACCAGCAAGCCTTGGCAGCGGCAACCCATGAAGAAGGTCAAAGAAGTTTACGGTCTGGCACAGCAAGGACCAGAAGACTCACCACAGCAAGGGGAGTCAGGGCAGGCCTGGAGAAACCAGGGGAGCCGAAGAAAAGCAGTGTTGTCCCTCAAGTGGACCCACAAGTCTAAGGCACAGGAGTCACAAGAGGACCTTTAGCAGTTTCACAAAGTCACATCTTCCAGGGCACAGAGTGAGAGGTGGCCAGAGTCCTTTGTACAAAATATGCGAAGAGTTTGGGGCTATCGACAGCCCAAGGCACGAAGTTGAGGAACACTGTAGGAAGGTGGCTACCTGACTATGGTTACCCCAGATTTTTTGCCTTGTGTTTAGCTGGTTTTTGACTTAGTTGGCCTGGTTCCCTGCTAATCAGGGCCCCAGGCTATCTGCTCTCTCTGTAAAATGGATTCCATGTACCCTAGGTACATACCACAATTGGAAATGGACTCCTTGTCAGCCCCTGTACCATGCACTATAGGTGCCACCAAGGCCTACCAGGGGCTGCAGCATATCTTTTGCCACCCCTGGCTGGTTCTTAAATTGACACAACTGGCTGATCACTCAGCTGGGGTAAGGTGGTGTAATCACCACTTGCTTAGATATAGTATACCTATATCTAAACCTATATCTGGACACATATAAACCTGTGAGCCACTCCTATGGAAGGCCTCATCAATCCTGGAGGCAGAGTGCGTGGTTTAATGTGAGATGGAGCTCTAGCATGAGCTGAGCCTGTCTGCAGCTGTCGGGAACAACTCCCTAAGCTGTTTCAGGATAATGCCATACTATATACTATTAAGTGCATTATAATCCTCGCGGTTATATAGCAACTTTGGTTTGGCTTTATCAAAACATGTCGTGTAAGGTGTCATACGATTTGGAATACTATCCCCTCGCCAGTTCTGGTGACGGGGATAGCATTCCACCCCTTTAGAGGGGTAAGACATGTTACTTTACTTAAATGCGGTTAATTTCTAAAAGGACCTTGGATCCACAAAATGGATGCCTCTGCCACAGACACGAGTCTGACCCCCTGAAGCTGACCGAAACTCAGCCAAAGGGGCCTGGACAAAGGGTTTCCTGTCGCAGGGAGGTGTTACACCCCCCCAGACAGGAGATAGTGGATTGTAGCAGGGAGGTTTGAAAGAAACCAGACACTGCATGGGGAGCACAAGGCTGCCCCTTGCATAATCCGGCCAAACCGGTTCTGGGGCACTCCAGGCCTCGTGCCAGGGCGGCCTGGATCAAAGGAAGGGGGTGTATCCACCCACTTCCTGGGTCCCACCCACAGGAGGGGACCTAGCAGGTAATCCAGCCCCCAAAATTAGTATAAGACTGGGAGCAGTGCCAAAGCACTTCAGATTATCCTGATGAAACAAGAAATGAAACTCTGGACCCTTCGACATCCTACTCAACGTAGAAGACTGAAGAATCTCCCTTGTGGTCAAGGAGTGACCACCCTGTGCAAACAGGCACCATCCAGCCATCGACATCTGCTTTGTTGCAGTTCCCGCTGGAACTCGAGCGACAGAGATCGACGAGATCAAGCTTGCCTGCCTTCCAACAGCCCGATCCACAGTCTCTGCAGAGCTGAGACCCGTGGAGGCGACCGGAAGCGTGGGGCACGCCATCTTGGAAAGACCACGAGACGCTGACCGTGCAGCCCACGAGTGACCCTCGAAGCTGTACACCGGGGTTTGAGAAGCCCCAACCCTGAGCCACTCTTGCACCGAAGTTCAGCCCTCCACACTCGACGAGTGCTGCGTGGGGCCCTTCTGCTTCCTTTGGCTCAACGCGTTGGCCCGGTCACTTGCCAGCCGGCTTGTGACCCCTGTGCCGACAAAACTTGAAATTCGACTTGCGATTCTGGTTGCTCCAGATCTGCACCAGCTCCCCTGAAAAGGAGCCCCCACTCTGACCCTCCTGGTTTGAGTGAGAAGCAATCTCCCGGTTCCGCGTGGATTGCTTTTGCCAAGTGTTGTTTGCTCCAATCTTGAAGCCGACAGCGCCGACGGCGAGAGCGTGCGTGGGACAGATCGTGACCCGCTCCTGGACATCGTAGATGCCCCAGAGCCCACGTGACAGCGGAGAGAAGCTCCTCGACAACCACCTGATTGCGCCCGACATTGCCTGGTTCCGTCCTGGTTCCACCCTGGTCACTGCTGAGTGACCCAGACTCTGTCCCCTCTGCTTTCAGGTACTTTTCGACTCGAGTCCACCCTTGGACTCCACCGGACACTTCTCTTTCACCCTGCCTGCAGCCCTTTCAGCTCAATGCACCAAGAGCCTGCGTGACGAAACCCGACTCAACTTCGACCCTGTGCACCCGCTTCCTGTGGGTGAGGTAACATTGCAATGCCGGTGTTCCCACACTGGTACACACCTCTAGGGTCTGTGTCTTAAGTTTTGTTCCTCTAGGTTCAGCGGAAGTGTCCTTTAACTTTAACTTTGTAACTTTTACGCACCATTGGTTAATATTGGTGCATGCGTGCGCTTTCTGCACTGCACCCGAATCCCGCGGGCTTTTCCCGACTTCAGCATTGCTTGTCCCGACTGCTCCCAGCGATTCCCTAGGCCCTAGGCCTAACCACTGTTCGATTGGTATCTCTTATACCACTTGTTTAGTATATGGTCTGAGTGGCCCCTCGCCCTCATCCATATTTGTGCAACTTTGTATGTTATACTGTGCTTTTGATTTAACGCTTGTGCCCCTTTATTCATAAAGAATACTGGGGATTGTTTTAGTAATAAATACATATATTTTTATAATATATACTTGTGTGGTGTCCTTTCATTTGATATTACAGGATTGTATGTGGTAAAACAGCTCGCTTAACACGACCTCTTAAGTTAAGCCTTTAGGCTGCTTAGTCCATGCTACCCCTAGGATAGCTTGTCTAATAAGGTTGACTTACAACCAGACACCATAAGGGATTGTTTGGTCTGATAACAGGTGGTTCCAGAATTGGAAACATCACCTATCAGGCCAACTTCTCACATTGGGGGCAGCGGTGGGATTTGCGCTTGCTGTTGTTTTACCATTGCAATCTTTTATCAAATTGAAAGATCACATCAAGTACCTTAGGTACATATAAATCAAAAGCTTAGCATATTAAGTTCTACTGAACTTAGTAGTTGTAGATTAAAGGGATTAGCACACCCTGACTACAACTCACTAGCAAGGTACAGTAGGAAAACACTTAGTGTAGGTAAGTGCACCACTTACACCTCACTAGCAGTCATGTCTGGCACAGGTGAAGCCTCAGGCTCTCTGCCTGTGACAGTTGACCTTACCAAGGCAACTTCCAGTTATGACAAACTAACCCACAAAGACTTGGTTGCCTTGTGCATCTCAAGAGGGTTAAAAAGGGGCAGAAGTCCCACCAGTCCTTCCCTGATAGCCGTTCTAGAACAGGATGACTTAGAAAAGGTGAATGCAGTTCCCTTAGAGTCAGGAGATGGAGTGAACCCCCCTGTAACTGATACCACTCCAGAGGAAGAGGAGGAGGACGGTTCAGACTTAGAAGAACCTGAAGATCAGGAACTAGGGGTTAATCAGGTTATAGTTGCCAGGCTTAGCCAGGCCAACTTAAACCTACTTGGGAATGGAGAGGGCCAGCACCTCCCCAGACCCTATAACATTCTCCCAGGCAACAGAAGAGTGAGATCTCCAGCAGGGGACTCTCATATTTCTAGTGCCTCAAGAGAATCTCAGAGAGGAATGACCGCCTCTCAGAAAAAAGAGCATGAGGCAAGAATGAGGGCTGTCAAACTCCAAATAGAGAGGGAGGAGGTAGCCCTGGCTCAAGCTAGACTTGCCTTGGCAAGAGAACAGAAAATGTGTGGCTTAGATGCCACTGGTGGCAGCAATATTCCTAAAGAGAAACCCAGGTCCTATGATAGTAGAAACCTGGCAAAGATTGTGCCCCCCTACAAGGAAGGGGATGACATCCACAAGTGGATAACTGCTCTTGAGAGAGCCTGCATGGTACAGCAGGCTCCTGAAGAACAGTGGGCAGCAATCTTATGGTACTCCTTTTCAGAGAAAGGGAGGGATAAGCTCATCACTGTCAGACATGAGGATGCAAACAATTACAAAGTCCTGAAGAGTGTTCTGATAGATGGGTTTGGCTTAACCACTGAACAGTACAGGTTGAAGTTCAGAGACACACAGAAGACACAGACACAGGACTGGACTGATTTTGTAGATTGTGCTACTAAGGCTCTTGAGGGTTGGCTAAATGGCAGCAAAGTACATGACTTCACAGGATTGTATAATTTGATTATGAGGGAGCAGATCCTAAGTAATTGTCAGAACCAGCTCTTACACCAGCACCTGGTGGACTCAGATTTGACCTCTCCCCAAGAATTGGGAAAGAGGGCAGATAAATGGGTCAGAACCAGGATTAGGCCTAACAATCAGGACAGTAACCAGAAGAAGGAGTCTACCAAGCCTCAAGATAAGGGTGGGGATAAAAGTAAAGAAAAGACTTCCCCAGGGCCCCAAAACTCCAAGAATCGGGGTGGGTCCCAAGACACTTCTTCAACTGAGAAAAAGCCCTATTGCCATGTCTGTAAGCAGGTTGGGCATTACAAAACAGACAACTGTTGTCCCAAGAATGGCAATAAAGAGAATATACCTCCAAAGCCAGCTCCAGCACCTCCTGTTACTGTCAGCAGTAATCCCCCAGGAAGTGGGAGCACACCCAGGAATCTGGGTGGGTTTACTTTTGGAGCCCAGGAGGACCCTGGCCTATCCAGGTCCCCATCCCAAAATAATCTTGTTTATGAGACTGGCATGGGGTTTGCCAACTTCTCTGATTGCCCAAATACTTTGAGCAAATATAGACAAGAACCCATCATCAATGGTTTGAAAGTTGAAGCTTTTAGAGACACAGGGGCTAGCATCACCATGGTGGCTGACTGTATAGTCCCCTCTAAGCAACTTTTACCCGGTGCCACATACCAGGTAACAAACATTGATGGCATCCAAACAAATCATCCCATGGTAGTAGTAAGTCTCAGCTGGGGAGGTGTCACTGGCCCAAAGAGAGTGGCAGTGTCATCAAACTTGCCTGTGGACTGTCTACTGGGTAATGATTTGGAAATCTCAGTTTGGGCTGAGGTTGAACAGGAAACCCATTCTAGAATGGTCAATTCCAATGGAAAGGTTAGTGGGGCTGTAATGGCTACAGCCCCAATTCAAGATGTCCTTCCTGAAAAGGTTGGTAGGGCTAAGCAACTCTCTGCCCCATCTTTAGCAAAAGCTCTTCCTGAACAGAATAGCAAAGCTGTTATGATAACAGCAGAAACCCAAACTGAGTCTCCTCCTGAAAAGGTTGGTGGGGCTGTGATGGCCACAGCCCAAACTCAAACTGATATGTGTGTTGTGAAACCTGAAATGATGGATAACTTCACACAAACTGAGAGCACAGAGGAGGAGGAGAAATCTCCCCCTCACCAGACTTTAGGAAAGGATCAGCCTCCTCAGGGAACTGATCTTACCCCTGATGAAGCAACTGCCCCAGAGGTGGTTAGGCCTAGCCTGACAGAGCCTCTGATGTCAGTGGACCCTTCTCAGGTGGGACCCAGTCTGGAGCAGGTAACCTGCCCCTCTCTACCTTGCCTTAGTCAGCCCAGGGCTGCAGAGGACAAGAAGGACAGTGAGACCCAGAGGGCCCCCTGTCAAATAAAGCACCCCCATCAACAGATTAGGGGCACCAGAACTAGTAGCCCTAGTCAGGTGAAAACTTTAAAAACTCCTGAGGGAGCCCCCTTAAAGGTAGTTAGGGACCTCCCACAGATGGATTCTGTTGGGCACAGCCAAACCTGGGACCCAAAGGGCCCAAACCTGAACTGTCCCTCCAGCAAGCCAAACAGAGGGACCCAGCCTCCAGCTTTAGGTAGCCAGAGGTTGACCCTGAGAGCACAGTGCAACTCAGTTAAAGAAAGAAAGGCACCCATGGTGGAAGATAATTGGAGGAAGCTGAGCCCTAAATTAGTGGAGCCTCACTTCAATACTCCATATCCAAACCAGCCTTTAACTTTGCATAAACACACCCAAGGTAGTGATTCCCTATGGTGGAGACCCTCTAATACCCCAAGGGTGAGGGACTGCTTAGTGGACCATGAGACAGGGGGTACCCATGCTAGTGCAGGTACTTCCTTATATGGCCACTCAGGCAATATAGGCTTACCTGGCCAAGGATAGCCTTATCTCCTTTCGTTTGGTGGGGGGGGTTATGTAGGAAGGTGGCTACCTGACTATGTTTACCCCAGATTTTTTGCCTTGTGTTTAGCTGGTTTTTGACTTAGTTGGCCTGGTTCCCTGCTAATCAGGGCCCCAGGCTATCTGCTCTCTCTGTAAAATGGATTCCATGTACCCTAGGTACATACCACAATTGGAAATGGACTCCTTGTCAGCCCCTGTACCATGCACTATAGGTGCCCAGGGCATAGGTGCCACCAAGGCCTACCAGGGGCTGCAGCATATCTTTTGCCACCCCTGGCTGGTTCTTAAATTGACACAACTGGCTGATCACTCAGCTGGGGTAAGGTGGTGTAATCACCCCTTGCTTAGATATAGTATACCTATATCTAAACCTATATCTGGACACATATAAACCTGTGAGCCACTCCTATGGAAGGCCTCATCAATCCTGGAGGCAGAGTGCGTGGTTTAATGTGAGATGGAGCTCTGGCATGAGCTGAGCCTGTCTGCAGCTGTCGGGAACAACTCCCTAAGCTGTTTCAGGATAATGTCATACCATATACTCTTAAGTGCATTATAATCCTCGCGGTTATATAGCAACTTTGGTTTGGCTTTATCAAAACATGTCGTGTAAGGTGTCATACGATTTGGAATACTATCCCCTCGCCAGTTCTGGCGACGGGGATAGCATTCCACCCCTCTAGAGGGGTAAGACATGTTACTTTACTTTAATGCGGTTAATTTCTAAAAGGACCTTGGATCCACAAAATGGATGCCTCTGCCACAGACACGAGTCTGACCCCCTGAAGCTGACCGAAACTCAGCCAAAGGGGCCTGGACAAAGGGTTTCCTGTCGCAGGGAGGTGTTACACCCCCCAGACAGGAGATAGTGGATTGTAGCAGGGAGGTTTGAAAGAAACCAGACACTGCATGGGGAGCACAAGGCTGCCCCTTGCATAATCCGGCCAAACCGGTTCTGGGGCACTCCAGCCCTCGTGCCAGGGCGGCCTGGATCAAAGAAAGGGGGTGTATCCACCCACTTCCTGGGTCCCACCCATAGGAGGGGACCTAGCAGGTAATCCAGCCCCCAAAATTAGTATAAGACTGGGAGCAGTGCCAAAGCACTTCAGATTATCCTGATGAAACATAAGAAACGAAACTCTGGACCGTTCGACATCCTACTCAATGTAGAAGACTGAAGAATCTCCCTTGTGGTCAAGGAGGGATCACCCTGTGCAAACAGGCACCATCCAGCCATCGACGTCTGCTTTGTTGCAGTTCCCGCCGGAACTCGAGCGCCAGAGATCGACGAGATCAAGCTTGCCTGCCTTCCAACAGCCCGATCCACAGTCCCTGCAGAGCTGAGACCCGTGGAGGCGACCGGAAGCGTGGGGCACGCCATCTTGGAAAGACCACGAGACGCTGACCTGCAGCCCACGAGTGACCCTCGAAGCTGTACACCGGGGTTTGAGAAGCCCCAACCCTGAGCCACTCTTGCACCGAAGTTCAGCCCTCCACACTCGACGAGTGCTGCGTGGGGCCCTTCTGCTTCCTTTGGCTCAACGCGTTGCCCGGTCACTTGCCAGCCGGCTTGTGACCCCTGTGCCGACGAAACTTGAAATTCGACTTGCGATTCTGGTTGCTCCAGATCTGCACCAGCTCCCCTGAAAAGGAGCCCCCACTCTGACCCTCCTGGTTTGAGTGAGAAGCAATCTCCCGGTTCCGCGTGGATTGCTTTTGCCAAGTGTTGTTTGCTCCAATCTTGAAGCCGACAGCGCCGACGGCGAGAGACTGTGTGGGACAGATCGTGACCCGCTCCTGGACGTCGTAGATGCCCCAGAGCCCACGTGACAGCGGAGAGAAGCTCCTCGACAACCACCTGATTGCGCCCGACATTGCCTGGTTCCGTCCTGGTTCCACCCTGGTCACTGCTGAGTGACCCAGACTCTGTCCCCTCTGCTTTCAGGTACTTTTCGACTCGAGTCCACCCTTGGACTCCACCGGACACTTCTCTTTCACCCTGCCTGCAGCCCTTTCAGCTCCAAGCACCAAGAGCATGCGTGACGAAACCCGACTCAACTTCGACCCTGTGCACCCGCTTCCTGTGGGTGAGGTAACATTGCAACGCCGGTGTTCCCACACTGGTACACACCTCTAGGGTCTGTGTCTTAAGTTTTGTTCCTCTAGGTTCAGCGGAAGTGTCCTTTAACTTTAACTTTGTAACTTTTACGCACCATTGGTTAATATTGGTGCATGCGTGCGCTTTCTGCACTGCACCCGAATCCCGCGGGCTTTTCCCGACTTCAGCATTGCTTGCCCCGACTGCTCCCAGCGATTCCCTAGGCCCTAGGCCTAACCACTGTTCGATTGGTATCTCTTATACCACTTGTTTAGTATATGGTCTGAGTGGCCCCTCGCTCTCATCCATATTTGTGCAACTTTGTATGTTATACTGTGCTTTTGATTTAACGCTTGTGCCCCTTTATTCATAAAGAATACTGGGGATTGTTTTTAGTAATAAATACATATATTTTTATAATATATACTTGTGTGGTGTCCTTTCATTTGATATTACAGGATTGTATGTGGTAAAACAGCTCGCTTAACACGACCTCTTAAGTTAAGCCTTTAGGCTGCTTAGTCCATGCTACCCCTAGGATAGCTTGTCTAATAAGGTTGACTTACAACCAGACACCATAAGGGATTGTTTGGTCTGATAACAGGTGGTTCCAGAATTGGAAACATCACCTATCAGGCCAACTTCTCACAAACACCAACAAGCATATGCACTTGCAAAACTACAGAGTACACAGGGTTATGCGGTCCCCACAAGGGATACTGTCCTTAAACTTGGTGAGAGGGCAGGTCGACCTCAAGGAACGTAGGAACCTACCTCATGTGTTGCTGGAGCCTTCGGTTTCGAAAGGAAAACATGATCATCAGTTGCGTTATGGTGCCTGCAAATGCAGGGGAGTGACTCCTTCACTCTAAGAAAGATACTTCAGTTGTCCTTGATGATCCACAGGTCCTGCACAGAGCCTGTAAGCCCTTTTTTACCCACAGGAGAGGGTTGGACAGTTTCAGAGGACCCTCTGAGGGGTGGGTCAGGACAGAGGGGAGGTTACTCCCGTGTCTTTTGTCCTGTTTTGTGCCAGAGCAGGAGCCAACAGCTCCCAGAACTGGTTTGAGCCGGACTATGCACTGGGACACCAAATGTGCCCCATGTGCAGACTTTCATACACTTTGGAAGTGCGCCCACCCAGCTCCAATAAACTAAAACCTGTCTGGGAGGTGGTCACACCTCCCTGTGACAGGATGCCTATTGTGCTGCTTTCCTCTGCGCGCACATGGCTCAGCAGCAGGAGGGCAGAAATGTGTCTCTGGTCGGAAGCAACCATTTTGTGCTGTCCAGGTCAAGAAGGCTTTTACCCGGCAGACTAGGGACCCCCACGAAGCTTGCTTCTGAAGGGTGGAATAATACCTCCCACACCAGTTACTGGTGTGGAGGTATGATTCCAAGGTGTTTGATTCCAAACACAACATGGTTTGTTGCAGCCGTTTTCACGATATCATTTTACGTGTGCATATAATGCACCTCTACCTGTATGTCTGGCGTCACCAGCAAACCAAGAGAATGGTCTCCGAAGCCTGCAGGGGTGGCCTGCTCATGAAGGGGCACCCTCTCACGTAAAACCCAGCACCCTGCTTTCAGGACTGTCAAGGCCTGCTATAGGGGTGACTTGTACGTTTTAAGTGTAGTGACCTATAGATATAGTAAACCTATATCTAAAGTAAGGGGTGCATGCACCATCTTACACAGACTGCAATGGCAGGCCTGTAGTTCCATTTTGCAGGGCCTCTCATGGGTGGCATAATACAAGCTTCAGCCCATGGGAGGCCTCTGGGGCACCTAAGCCCTGGGTAAATGTGTACCATATAATAGGGACTGACAAGGGTACCCCAGTATCCAATCTGGAGTGTACCTAAGCACATGACATAACATTTTAAGGAGAAAGACTAGTAAAAAACAGTGTAACATCAAGCAAAAAGTGGGAGTCACCGTAAGAAGCAGATCCTACTTTGCTACACAACCCCCCTCAAACCTAAGGAGTTGAGACTAACCTTGCCCAATTGTCTTCATTTTCTAAGTGGAAATATCTGGAGATTCCATCTGCATTGGCATTGTTACTCCCAGGCCTATGTTCCACTGTATAGTCCATCCACCGTAGGGAAGTGGACCACATCAAACGTTTGGGCTTTTCACCCTTCATCTGTTTTAGCTATAAGAGGGGATTATGGTCTGTCTGAACAATAAAATGAGTGCCAAACAATTATGGCCTCAGCTTCTTCAGAGCCCAAACCACAGCAAAGGCTTCCCTCTCAATGACTGACCAATGTTTCTCTCTAGGGGTCAACCTTCTGCTAATAAAAGCTATTGGTTTGTAGAATATAGAAACCTTGTCACAGGGATCTCACTGATACTTGGTCCTTTTAAACCAACGAAGAAGAAATTGGCACAGAAACTGAAATATAAAAGTAACATTTATTTATTTATTTAGTGTTTTATAGAGCGCGAACCAGACCCATGACGGTATCAGAGCGCTTTACAGTAGTATCAGGTGGGATACAGAGCAAAGGGGGAGGAGAGTCCAGGGATAAGGGAACAAATAAAAACAGTATATGGTAAAATGGGGTTGCCAATTCTACGGGGGTAGCATGAAGCAGAGCGGGCCGGCCAAACTTCAGAGGACATGTGCAAAGTATCCACGCAGTACCCACAGACGACACACCAGGCACACCACAAAAGAGACACGACACTGCTTCTGGTTGGAAAAAGAATAAGTGTTGTATTATCTCCAACCTGCAAAGGTAAAACAAAATAATAGCAGTAATCACAAGGGGGCGCCAACTGGCGCCAGAGCAATGAATGCAAGGGGGATTATTTACAAGGGAAAATTGGCAGGAATAAAAGGTTAAGTCTGTGAGTCCATGGCTGCAATAAAAACGTGTTATCATTGGCATGAAACCTTAGGAGAATACGCGAGGGAAAGAAATACTAATGCTGAAACCCATGTCAATATCGCAGGGCAAACTCAGGCCTTAATCCTCGACCTCACCTAGACGTAAGCTGTAGACGTAAACTAAAGCATTAGACATAAAATACACACTAGGTATGGAGCCATAGCCACACAACAGGGCCTGCATCTGCATCTCCTGTGAAAAGAAACAAGCGGCACCTGGCCTTAACAACTGGCATAGACATGCAAATGTAATATCAGGCCTGGGCTGGCATAATCACGGCCATCCTGGGGCACATACCTTTGGCACAGACCATATCAACAGTGGGCATAACACTAGGTATAACACAGCCGGACTGGCCTTAGCACCTCCTGCAAGAAAAGAAACAATGGGTGCATGACATTGACATCGGGCCTACAACCTCAGTAGAGGGACCTCTGGGCGTCAGGCAGGAGCCTTATACTTGGGCAGGAATCACGATGCTCATAAGAATGGCAGAGCACACATCCACATTGGCTCAACTAATCATGAGTAGGGGCGCAGTGACCTAAGCACCCAGCCTTAACCGAATAGGGGCTCAAAAGCACCTCCCGGTGACATAAAAACACTAGGCACCCAAGACCGGCATTCCCCCCCCACTCAACAGTGGTATCACACATGAGGCAGGACCATCTGCAGCTAAACTTCCATAGCCTGACTTCCCCTATTGGCCTGGAATCAGGCAACTCCCTACTGCAGGCACAACCCAGGTCCCTGAACCACCCGGGGCCCGCACCTCCGAGTCTCTGTCCTGAGTCTACTGGCCCAACGTTGCAGGTGCCCTCTGCCAGGCGAGGCACCTGGAGAACTATCTGTTCCTGGGGGCGGCAGTTCACCATGGAATACTGGCACCGGGGGTTGGGCACCGACAGTATGCCCCGATACACCCCCCAACACAGTCTGTTTGAGCCCCACACTCACCGGGCTCTTGGCAATGTCTCCACGCTTCTGCTCCTCGCTCCGGGCTTCCTGGGCAGTAGGGTGGGAGGCATGCACCAACAATGTGCCTCAAGGCCTCACCAGACAGACGCAGACACTGCTCCCTGAGCGGAGGTGGGGTAGGCTCCTGCCCTATTTACAAGGCTGAGAGGCGGCAGGATCTGGCGCGGTAGCGCTTAGGAACACAAAAGCAGCCTCTTCCAGCTGCGCAGCACTAGCCACCACACAGCGCTTCTCCTCAGCCCAGCTCCTCATACAGGGCTTCTAGATCACAGCGCTTAGCAGGCAGCCCTTATCCAGGGCCAGGCAGCCCTTCCAACAGTCCAGCGCTTGGTTGAAGCGGCGCTTTGCAGGCACACACAGCAGGCAGTACAGATCAGGCACTTCAGGACTACCCAGGGCTTCTGCAGCACAGCGCTTCCAGGATTATAGCGCTTGGCACACAGCGCCTCCTCCAGGCCCAGCACGTCCAGGAGCACAGCGAAAGGGGGGCGGACAGTCCCAGCAGCAGGCCCAGAGTAACACTCCTCACGTCCTGGGTGGCGGGGTCCCAGATGCTCCTTCCCTTCTGCTCGCTTCTTTGCGCAGCGCTTGCGTAGCGCAGGGTCCCCGCAGCTCCAGGGACCTAGGGGGCCCTCCTTCCTCAGGGGCCCGGGGGACAGAGCAGTAGGCACTACTGGGCCAGGTCAGCAGGTAGTGGGGGCATCATCAAAGCAGGGTGGTAGGCTTTCACCATCCCCACTGCAGCGTGGCCCTCCTCCCACATGGCAGCCTGAACTCCTGAAGTGGGGCTTCACAAGCCCTGGGGACAGTAGGGGGGTCCTAGGTGGGTGCAGGGCCCAGCACACAGGCCCAAGTGGCGGTATTCCCTTGCAGCAGGTCCCCTCACATTCCTGTCCCAGCTCTGTCTCTGCACATCACATCTCTACTGCTCTACCTATACAACAAAGGCTGGAAGCCTCTAGAATTCTCAGGCGAACTAGTTGTAACTGGCTCAGAAGGAGGAGTAGAGCACCCTGGGTGCCAGACTTTCCCTCCAAATGCAGGGATGGCTGGGTACCTAACATCTAGACCGCTAACCTACTGCAGTCAGGAGGCACAACGTACAGCCATGGCATCCATTTTAAATACAGCATCCCATCAGGGTACATTTCTGTAATGGGTGGTTAATAACTGTACACCATTGTATTGCATTGTCACATTAAACAGGGCATCTTATACCTCACATGGCCTATACAGTGACCTTTACCATGGGGGAGACATCCTACAATAGGGGGTGAAAAGCGAAAATTTTGGGGGGAAAAGGGCCAAGTCCAACACAACTCCCCCCCCCAGCCAAAGGCCAGGGTAGACCAATCATTGCCTTGATGGGCTTCCCTGCTTGGGGCGGAAAAAGGTGGACGCAGGCCCGCAACTACAGGAGCACCTGCAGTTTCTCCTCCACTCTGGAACCCGATGGTTCCCTCTCGCAACCCTCCCTTCACCAACCAAACCACCCCACTGAAGCTCTCTAGTGGGATGTGGCCAGGACTGGCCTCTAGGCCATCCAGAAGTCTATGACCCTCGCTCTCTCACAGAGTGGGAGACTTTAGCCTCAGGCCCGTAGTACCCGGTGACCACTCTCCTCCTACCAAACTGCCACTGGTCCTCCCACGTGGGGTACGAACCCTCAGGCTGACCAGCCACCAGGGGTGAGGCTCTTCTCCCCCTACCTCTCCTTCTGGGGTTCCGCCCTCTCCTCCTACGCGGGACACCCTCAGAACACCACTCTCTCCCCAACCTGGAGTCGTAACCCTCAGGTTGAACCGGTGACAGGGGCGAGCCCTCCCTCCCCCTCCACCCCCTCCCAGAGTTCCGTACCCTCCTAACTGGAGTAGTACCCCTGAGAGTCAAATCCGGCGGGACTCTGATTACAGATGTCCCACCTGCCAGGTCAGGCAACCCCTGAACCTGGCCACCCAACCCGATATCTACGCCCTGTGGCTGAGCCGGTGACAGAGGAGAGACCTTCCTCCCTCTGCACCCCCTCCCAGAGTTCCGCACCCTCCTAACTGGAGTAGTACCCCTGAGAGTCAAACTGGTAGGGTCCTCAATTACAAGGGCCCCACCCTCCAGGTCAGGCAACCCCTGAACCTGGACCCCCAGCCCAGGATCTAAACCCTTTGACTGGTCAGACCCCTGAACCACTGGAGCTCCGATTACAGATACTCCGGGTTCTCCTGACACGAGGGGATCCCCTTCACTGGAAGGCACCTCAGGACAGCCTAGGCTCCCAACCTGGGGTTCCCTTATAGAACTCTCCAGGCCCTGTGACTGCGGTTGGGGCACCTCGGGACACCTCCCCGTCTCACTCCTTCCTGTAGATAGGATGTGAGGCCCTACAACCCTCTCACTATCATGGGACCTAGCTGGGCTACTCCTCACCTCTCCCGCCTCGCCTGGTCGGAAGATCCCGGCACCACTCCCTTCAGGATCACTCCCCAATGCCCTCTCAGACTCTCTGGCACTTACTCAGAGGTCTGCCTCCCGTGCAAGTTCCCTGGGGTCTGAGAACCTACACTGCAACAGGTGGTGACGCAACCGGGGAAAACAACTGCGTAGCAGGCGCTCCTTGATGACTACCTAGAACAACCCTTCCCCATCATCCACTGCGCGATCCACCAACCAACCCTCCAATGCAGTCCAATACACCTCCGCAAACTCCTTCCAGGACTGGTGGGACAGCTTTTCCCTGCCCCTGAACACTAACCCGTCCCCCTCTTCCTAGGAATCAGGCACAGTCTCCTGGGCTCTGGAAGTGGGACTTCCTGCACTGGAACTACTCTCGCTGCCACCACTGGATCCCACCCTCACTGGTGAATCCAGACCACAAAAACCACTCTCAGGGGACAACCTACCCACCTGAGCTACTCTCTCCCTGGCGAAGGCCTTCTCCGCCTCCGCCATCCTCTCTTGCGCTAGGACCATTTCCGTCTTTAGCCTCTGCTCTTCCACCCTCAGCTGCGCTAACTCCTTGGCATGCCTGAGCTTTGCCAGCACCAGCCGATGCTCCCTTTCTTCCCTTCTGTCTACCCACTCTTCTGGGGACCAGGAAAGGGATGGGGCAGTGCCCCCGGGACTGGACCCAGTGCGAGACTCCCTATCTACGGTGTCCTCATTAGCTACTCGCGTCTCTGTCCTATAACCTGCTCCTTGGACATAGAGAACACGCCGCATTCAGGTTACTGGACTCTAAGTCCCAGAAGGCTCTGGGCTGCCATCACCTACAACGGGGCTTGTCACCGCCCACAGCACCGTTTTTACATAACATTTGGCTACTTCCGCTGTGTGGGAGCGCGCGGGAGAAGCCCGGGACAAGGGCGGGGTCGTCTGCGGCCATCAGAGGCCGAAGGAGGCCGGGCAGGACCAGTTCCCTAACCTCCCTCCCACCGTTCTAGTATTTGTGAGGTATTGTGCAAAGTGTATCGCTATTCTACTATTAATGTAATATAGAGCTTGTTGTATCAACACACTATAAGAGTATCTTACATGCCAATGTCTACACGGTCAGGAAAGGGCAGGAGGGTGGGGGGGGGCTGCGTTAGTGGCACGCTAGATTAGTTCATTACCCGAGCATATTCGGTACTTGAAAAAGAAATTGCTATTACCGAACGGCGCCTTTCCACTGAACCATTGAACCGTAAACGTTCTTCTTTGGGGCCACTATCATTGGCTGTCTCCCCTGTCAACATTGATGAGCGCACTGAAGGTGTCCTACTCAGCAATGTATCGATTAGTTCATGTAGTACCGGGGAGAATCTTGAGAGGTCCGTTGCGCAAGGACATATAACTCAGATGGACCCCTTGATTCTATGCCAGACGGTCACCTCAAATAGGGAACACACACGCATCAGTAACACTATGCCCTCCCAGGGTACTTTAGTGCAGTCTGAGTCTGCGACCATCACAGGGCCTAATCTAGCACCCAACAAAAGAAAAAGAGTCGGTAGCGGCCAGAAGGGGGGACCCCCAAAAACTTCTAAGAAATTTAAACCAAAAACACATAACGTAAGTGAGAAAACAATGGGCCCGGGGAGGTTAGCAAAACCTATATCTCTATCACCAAGAGTCGATTCACCTGCCGGTAGCCCTTTTTCTCGTAATCTATCTGAGTCAGTAACCCCTTGCTTAAAGCCACTTTCTTGTATAGGTACCATATCCCAGATTCCTCTCATTGCCCAAATAGAGCAAATTGCGAAATCACTTACACTCCCGATACTCGAGAGGATAAAGATATTGTCGGAGAGGTTGGACAGATTTGAACAAGCCACACTTGACAATTTTTTTCCCTTAAGACATTAATTAAATTACATTCTAGAAATAGTCAGGGCGATTGTGAACTGAGACAAAATCCTCTGGCAGATTCCACACTTATACCTGTGTTGGAATCGGCAAATATTACAGCGACTTCTGGGCCTCTGTCCGGAACGAATCCTGCAGCAATAGATACTACAACCCATAGTGCCCAGCCTGGTAGAAAATCCACGACTCCAACCTCGGATGAAGGGATAAAAGAACCCCCCCCCCCAAAGCACACCCACGCAGGGCCGGGAGGCAGATAACATTCAAAGCAAAACAGCCAGACATTGTATCGACCAACTCACATCAAAACAAAAGCCTGGTATGGCAATGTCAGATAACCAAAATCCAATCCATATCAATCTGCCCCCCGAATGTCTCCCTTATGTAGTGGTGTTAACTGGAGTTCCACAGCTTAAGACTGGCAAATCGGAATCCTATCACGAACTCAAAAATAAAACCACCTATTGGTTGAATAAGAACAGACCGCTCCCGAGCCAAATTGACGGTCAAGTCCTCTTTGTAAGAAGGGTAAATTGTGTTGGCAACAGGATTAAGGATATTTCTGGGGACTGTATCCTTGCAAATTTTAGGGACGTCCGTGTTGCGAGGTTCATATGTAATCAACAGTTTGGTCAGGATTGTAGTGGAATTGGTACCTATGATCTGAACCACTTCTACTTGCAATCTGCATACTCGCAGCACATGCAGAATCCTCATTACTCATTTTGGGGGGGGGACAAGGTGTGCCTACTTGTGACAATCACCGTTCCCACATAGTACCCGCCCTCAGCAGAAGCCCTGACTTTTACGAGCTGGATTGTGGATATTGACACGGTGATTACCTTGCCCTCAATCTGTCATTAAATGCTATAGATAGGATCTGGTCTGCTGGCAGCAGGAAGTTTGTAGAACAGCAAGGGACTTTCCGAACTTCTGATAGTTTTCTTCTAACTAATGCTGCTAGCCGCACAAGCACGATAGTGCGAGAACTACCAATTACCCAGAGTAACTGTGGGAGCCCTAAGAGAGAAGGAAGACTTCAGGAGACTGTAATTGGGCTGAGAATAAACGGCATTCAGGCCGTTTGCGACGAATCCTATGGAATCAGTCCGGCCCTGCCAGATCAACTCACTAGGCTGGGAAATACTCCTATCTCGCAGGCTATTATCCCTTTGTACCCTACAACAGACCCTGCTGGGTTGCAAGATAGCACATATCTAGCGCCAATAAATATACCCCTGGTTTTAGCTGTAGTCGATCCTCCCATAAAGATTCTGAGTTGGGATATAGCGGGCATCTCTAAGAAATTAGATCTCCCAGACTGGAATATTTTGGTTGAGTTTCACACAATCTGTATTTTCCAGGAGACCTGGAGCCTGGTGCCCCACTATAAAGTCGGCTATACCACCTTTTTCTTACCAGCAGTATCCCCCTCCACAGGAAGAGGCCGTAATTCAGGTGGGCTCCTAATATGGGTTAGTGTCTCTCTGGGATGTACCATTAAGCAAATGCAATGCAATTCCCCTGACATCTTAAGGATCTCACTAAGCGGTGCACAGAGTGGGAGAACAATGGAAATATTCAACATTTACGCCAGAGGCACTAAAGGTGGCGCTCCATCATCCATAATCACTCTCCTGGAAAATGTACTCAGGCACTGCTACCACAACACGCACGTGCTGATTGCAGGGGACTTTAATTGTACATTTGAGCCCCTTGCGGCAGAGGACATCTTAGATATTGCTGAGGATGATGCCAGGAGGGGTATTCCTACACTTGCAATCCAACCGATAAAGAGGTGGTCGCAACGGGTTATACAGTTGAACACACTAGTCATGGAGTTTGGCTTAAGAGCAGCAAATGGTAGAACTGTTTCAGATCCAACTGGGGCCCACACGTATAATAGGGTCAATCATTCCACAAGGATTGACTACATTCTCCTTTATTTTGAGCTTTTGCACTTTATGCAGGATATGGAAGTTCACCCGACTACCGATAGCGACCACAATCTACTTTCTTTGAGTTTACATCCTTTGTGGCAGCGCGTGCATGGTCCTGTAGCATTAACCGAAACAATGTCAACCTCAGAAGTTCGCCCATCCAATTGTGGAAGGCGCCTAAAATGGTGCAAAGTTGCTTTGGATGAGGCGAAAGTCAAGAATATTGGGGCCCTCCAGCTAGCAGCACAGACCAAGTTGGATATAACCCCTGCAGATCGATCTGATCCATCTAGGGTGTCGGTAATATTTCAAGACACCATTAAAGCGCTGGGTAACCTATTTTTAGTCCAAAACAAAGGTGTGACACAGAGAGAACCCCGTAATGGCAAACAGGGCTGGTATACAACAAAATGCCGTCATAAGAAATCTGCACTAATTAAGGCAGTTAAGTGTAAGTCCCAAGTGAAGGAATCAAATTTATTCTAACGGGTCACACTTACCAATAACCCATAACGCATTAAAGTTTATAATACTTCAGTCGGCAATGGAGAAGGTTCAATCGTTTATTCTTCGAATACAAGCCCTGACAGGGGAGCCTCAGTCTACACGACCCTCGGAGGTGCGCAGAGGAGACTGATTACATGTTCAAAGTACAAAGCATATATACGTTTCATGCGTTAAAGATGACACCCTACAAGGAAAAACAGACGGGGAGTCAGTAAGCCAAGAGGAAGACCCATATAAGGCACAATTGATTGGTAGCAACCTAGGCCTAAGCTATTCCGAGGGCAGGTCAGTAGGGTGCCTCCCCGTCTATTTGGAGCCTGGGAGGACAGGAACGGGATCTGCTAGAATGTGCGCATCCCACAAGAAAGGCAGGTGCGACCTTGAGTCTCCCGTGAGCTAACAGCTAGCAACAAATAAAAATGGTTTAGCTGACGCCATGGTTTCGAGCAGAAAGCATAATCATGTGATTTCAAGGAAACAGCACTTGCATACGAGGAAACGAAACAAAATGGCTCTAGCTATATCAATAGGACTAGCCAACAGAAAGTGAATCATAGGTTACAAGATGATTATAGTGCATTTTGACTGCATGATTATATAATTACGATGTTGTATTGGACATATGAGGCCAATAGCGTGTATTATCAAAAATTCGATCCCAACAGATGGCCCTTTTGGCCTAATATGGCCAATACACATGATTTTATTCTACAAAAACCCCTTCATCTATTTGCATGAGGTCTGATACTTCCTTTTGAATCATCTGCTTCTCTACCTTGGCTTGTCGAGAAAAATGCAATGCAGATGTGATCCTGGTTGCACAAAACGAGCAGCAGGCCGGGCCACATTGGAGACACAAGCAACACATAAATATTACTCCAAAGGCCCCTGCCAGCACCACGAATATCTTCCAACCCCAGGTAGCTAAAAGACCCCAGAACCAACTGCTAAGAGACCAGGTGCCATTGTCCACATGGGCCTCACTGGCTAATCGATGTAGCTTCTGTATAGCAAGATGAATAGTAGGGGCTGAATCTGGAATAAACATGCAGCAGGAGCTGCCGATCACACGACAGGCTCCTCCCCTATCTGCGAGGATGACGTCAAGAACCATCCGGTTCTGGAGCGAAACAAGCCTCGTCGCAGCAAGCTCTACAGTGATGTTAGTTTAAATCCCAGTTGTGGTCTGGACCACATTCTCAACTATCCGGGACAGGCGTCGTATACTGCGACTATTGAATATGGGACCCCAGAAGGGGGTGAGCCCCTTAGCAAAATCTTCGAATTGTTGTAAGGAAGTATCCGTTTGATCAGTACTATCGAGATCATAACTCCTAACATTCCGGCTGACTACTACCTCTTTCTGTATCAACTGATGAGTTCTATGATAATCGGGTGGGGCAATGTACACAGGAGGGTAGAGAAATGAAAGATAGCAACTTCCTGCCCATCCTCGGGGAAGCCATGTGTAGGCATTCTCACCGCAAACGAAATAGACATCTGGTGGGGTAATCATAGGTGGGGTACTGTATACTTGTAGAGTGTAGGTGTAATTACATCTACTCCTGCCTACCTTAACATGACCTCTTCCCTGTATGCAAAATGGGGAGGTTGTATTAATGATGGGGATCGGTAAGGCCTTGTCATTTGTGACATTTCTTTCTTTAAAATGCTGAAAATACATAGTATCATTGAAAAGCTCAAAATCCTGCATTTCCTCCATTAGCCAAGTAACATTCTTATAGTCAGTATATAGGTTAATACAGGCATTTGGGTCTAAGGAACCCTCTCCTCCGTTCCGCGCTGCATCAAATCCCTGATGTTTTTCTATGTATCTTAGAATAGCTTCATAATCTTTCTCAGTGTACATTTTTTGTTCAGCCACATAATGCGAGTACATCAAAGATAACAATTGGAACCAGCCTTCACAGCTGGCTAAATAAGACTTTGGTAAAGAAATAAACAGTTTGTGCTGATGCATGACTGGAGGGAGTAGCCCACATACCCAACAGTTCGTCTTATTTATAGTGGAATGGGTCTGATGCAACATTTCTATAAAAGCATTTTTCATATAAGTTTCTCTATGTCTAGCCTTATGAGGGGGCAAAGAGTAGAAGAGATGCTCTTCTGGGGCAACTGTAGTTCCTAATAACTTCTGTACCGGGTGTTGAAATTCTAAATATACAAATACACTCATCATAATAATTGTAATAATAATGATAAAAACAACGAATACCACCTTCACTCTGGTGGACCATCCGGAAAACACATGCATATTATCCACATATCGCCGAGGGGCCAGTGGTCTCTCATCCTCCATCGCAAATCGGGCAAAAGGAAACATACTCTCTAAAAGTCCAGATATAACTCGGTCCCTCTCTATAAGTCCACAAACTATCTTTGTATCCACAAAGCACGCACGCCGCCAGAGGGGTTCTTCTTCCCTGTGTCCTTTTTGGAGCCTCACAGGCAGACTCTTTGCTTTTTCTCCATGAACAAAACGGTAGACAATTTCCTTCGTCACGTAGAACGACCGCAGCCCCCAACTCAGTCTTTCTTGCTGAACAGAGCTATCTAGTGCAATGTTCCTAGCTCTCAACGCGTTCAGTCCAGTGTCTCGCTCTGTACCCCAGCAAACCTATCCGATGTTTCTTAATTCAAGTCTTTCCCTAACTCCTACCATGAGGATCTGGGGTACAGCGCTGTTTTCGGGGCCGCAGGTCGTAGTTGCAGCGACCAGGTCACTCTTGATCAGAAAACAACTCAGTTGCACGGGCATCAGATACATTCGAGCACTGTGGTGTACCCACAACACTGGTCTCCGCTGATTGGGTTGTGGTACTTTAAATTCTGGACTCATGTAATAAACTTTGTCATAGCATGACGATTTTTATATCAAAAGACCGAGAATGGCCAGTACACTATGTACAAGCATTTTCGTTATGTTCCAGTAACAATTTCACCTCGAAATTGTCATTTTCGTTTTGAACCCTTGGCATCCATTTTGTGTACAGCAGCCATGTTGTGTGTTGCCCTTTACATAGGCTATAACACACAGCTAAATTCGATCCCATAAAAGCCACGTACACCTTGATTGACTTTTTCCTGACCTGGACCAGGTGAAACCATTGCCCCGTGCCGAGCCTGTTTGGTCAGTTCCTCTCCCAGTGGCCGAGCAAGATAGCATCAAGGCCCAACATTCCATAAACCTTTTCATCGCATACACACCCTGCCTATCTTACTTCCATCTGTCCCTGTTCCTGCCTCCACGAGCTATTTATGCCATGGGCTGTGATCTTACTGTTTTGGGGTTATCCGGCCTTGTCAGCTAAAGAATGTATTCATTATGTGGACATTGTTTATGGCCTGGACTTATCTTGAAAGTGGGTTTTGCATCTGTGTGCACGTTCTGGGAATGTATTTCAAATATGTGCCTAAGGCATAAAAAACTGTATAAAAGGACTGTGCGGAGTCCATGAAGGCAGGCTATCTCATTCAGTCGCTTTTAGGCGTGGCTGGGCGACGTAGCCTCACAGTTGTATGTAATAAAGATGTCTTTTCATATTTCAGATTCTCTGTCAATTCCTTTGCTGCTTTTGAATGGACTACCTATTGGTAAGACCCCTGAGAAGGAGTTTGAGGATTTCGAGAACCTCAAATGGCACCCAACTTGTGGCTCAATCGTCCAGTGGCTATCTGAGGAGTAATTGTGTCAGAGGATGGAAAAACTGCTGGGGAAGGCAAGACAGAAATCTACTAAAAAGGGTACTCTGTGCACAGAGGTTCTGGGGGATTCTCTGTCTTTGCGGCTCAGTATGTTTTTTATTTTTTTTCTGACTCAGAATCTCCAAAAGATGCCACTCTTGGTTGAGAAACCCTTTCTTTTTGTGGCGTAAGTATTTTAAAAGAGACTGTTGGGACGGTTGGGAATTGGCAGTTAGAATTTGGACAACTATTTGTTTGCTATAGCTTTGATAGATTTGTATAGGTTTGGATATGCGAATTGTAATTTGTGTAGGCGGATATGAAGAGACTTTTCTCCATCTGCTCCAGTTGAAGTATTTGTGGGTCGCGCCCATTCCTTAGTTCTTTGGTATTTTGGTAAGTATTTGTGGGTCGCGCCCATTACTTAGTTCTTTGGTATTGCGCTTAAGATTATTTGAACATTGCAATTTTCAATAACCAAGGGTCTTATAAATTTACGAGTGTATCGATAGAGATAACCCCTTGAAGTTTAGAAGCTAGATTAGTGGGATATAGGATGCCTGATCTTAGCATTTTTGGAGATTTGTGTTGGCCAACTTTGGTATACGTTTGAATTTGCCGGCTTCCCTTAGGGAATATCTAAATAGGTTTAGATATACAAACATATTTCTTCCTTGGTGATTTTGTATCCCCAGGGAATTAAAATATGACATAATGCAAAACAAGGATCCTTTGCTCTGGGCAATTTTACATGCAAAACGATTTTTGGTGTTCTGCCACCTAAAGCTAGTGTATTAAGTGTATTTTTGGTTTCCTGCACATACAGTGGTCTGTTGAGCTGTTTATGCAGTTTTTTTAACACTATTGAGAAGTGTTTCTTGTAAATATGGTCACAGCTACACTGGTTGGGTTTTGAGTACAGTCTGGGCTGTCCTGTTTCCGTCCTATGTATTGACCTGTGGGTTCCATGTGTGTTTAAATGTGGTTTTTGCCGTTACTGTAACTTCTGTTGTGAATAGCGTTGGCGCAATTTATGAAACATAATGCCTAAAAGCGCTGTATTGTGTGTCCTGGATGTTTTGAACACTTTCTGTTTCTGTTTGAAATGAGCTCATGTGTGTATTAAGAGTTTTGATGTTTTTCAGTTTGTTGAGTGAAATGTTGGATTAATTTATATGAGGTCGAAAATTACATGAACATGAAGCAGTTTACCATGCGACATCCTAAAATAGCTATATGTTGCTATTTAATTTATAAATTAAGCAAAACGCATATGTGCAAAATGTTAAAGGATTGAAATTAGATAAAGTTAAAATTCGTATTTACTAGGAATATGAAAGGCCTCAAAAATAAATTGTGTGTTTTATAGAGAAACGAATTTATAACATTTTTTGTACCTACATGCATTAGTATATGCCCGCATACAAAACTACCGTTACACGCTTAAAAAGGATAAAATTAGGAAAAACATTCAATGGATATAAATAAGGCCCCAAAAGGAAAAAACGAAATTGTCTATTTTTTTCAAAAAAATAAATAAACAGCATTTTTTCTTAAATTGCACTGTATTAGATGTTTACAGGCAAGTCTTTCAGCTGCAGTACATTTGATAGGAATGTTCATTCAGCCAGCACTTTCCCAGTTAAAGATGGGTGGAACTTTGCATAACCGTCCATTTAAATGAAAGTGGCGCAGAAATGTGACGCAGGAAAATGTAATGTTTAAAGTTAGGTTTTTGTGCTTCGGCGCATAAATGAACTCATCTAAAATTATAGGCAAGGGATGCAACGTACCTTTATATGTGGAATTCTCATAAAAAGATAATTGGTTTCTTTGAAAGAAAAATTATTAATTATGGAAAAAATTTCTGAAAAAAAATAAGTGCTTTTTAATATCGTTTTTTGATATTTATAAAGCTTAGTACTCATGCTATGACCCCCTAGCATTAGAATTTGATTTAAGTTATGTGTTACTGAATAATTAGGGAATTTGCATGTTGGTTTTCGCTTGGCGCAGGCGTAAAACACTTTCTTTTAGGATTTACATGAGAGATGCCCAATGTTCAACTTCTGTCATGTGTAAAGGACATTCTGAGGATGATTAATATGTAAAGCAATCATAGGATATTAACTTTTAAGTTCCCTAAATTCCAAAGTCGAAAATGGGTAAATTAGACTATTTAAAGAGGCATTCTTGCCATTAGAGTAACTTTTACAGTGTCTCAGGCTTTAGTAAAGACATACATTTAGGTATCATACAAATTTGCCAGTTATTCTTATTTGGGCTCGCTATGCTGCCTCAGTGAGCCAATGTGAATGATGCACAGGTTTTGTTTTGTATCAGGATTGAAGGTTCTAGCTTTAGCAGGGCCTACTTGGACATTCATGTTTAGGGTTGATGAAATGGGTATCGTTGCATAGGGTGGTAACAAGCAGTTGTTTTAAGCTGGTATGTTGTGTTGTTGTGCTCAGCAAATTCTTCACAGTGAATGTTTTAAAAATTCTAAGAATAAATGACTTTTAACCCTTTAAAGAAGTCATTTATAACATGTGGTTTTTCAATAGGGTTGATTATTGGAGGGTTAAAAAGAGTGGGACAGTTTTTGTATTTGTCAGCTCCAGGGACGAATAGGAGGATGGGCAAGGAACGCACGAAGTATGTCAGGCAGAGTTTGACCTGAAGGTCAGTGAGGTGGGGGTTAGGAGTAAGTGAAACCAGATGTTCTGCTGAGGGCCTTTCGGACCTCAGGGCATTCCGGCGCAGGGGATGTAGAGTGTCTGTGAATGAGTTCTGCTTTTTGAGAAGTTGGAATTAGTATGTTTTTGGAAGATGGTTAATTACAGTTGGTATTTTGTATGTTATGTGCAGTCAGCAGTATGTTGAAAAGAGATGGGTTTTTTATGACTTCTTTGCAAGGAAATGTTCGTGTTTTTTCATGATTTTGCATTTTCCCCTTTATGAATGGTTCCTACTGGTTGATACTGTAAGTTTTATTTGACAGTTCAATCTCCAGTGCTGGTGATGATCTGTAAAAAGGGTGGGAGTAAGTGAAAGTGTAAATTTTGCGATTAAATGAAAGTATAATTTTGGTGCAATTTTGATTTTTGATTCTAAACCTGACAAATTGAGCAGGCCTGCATTGATGGGTTTTGGGCTGCGTGAATACATGCGTCACTGCTTATGTTATTGTGATTTGTCCATGCCTTTTTGTGCTTGCTATACTGCATGTATATTTGATGGCTTGGTATATGTTGGCTGTGTTTTATGTTGCTACTTAAGAAATTATTACAAGTTTGCCTTTATTGCAAGGAGGCATGTATGACGATATGTGTCACTTTTACAATAATTGGGTAAAATTTGTATTGATACTAAATTTCACAGACATGATGTTTGCATGCTGTTGACACGAATAGACAACACCTCACCAGTGTATGTCAAAATTTGGCCATAATAGTATTGAAGTAAAATAAAAGAGATATACATGAGTCATGATATTGCCCTCTCCCTTATGGACCAGGTAATTCTAAATTTATGTATCCTTGATTGGACCTAAGGATGAAATTATGGATTTGTGGCTCTTGTTAAAGGTGACCTAAACTTTTCATTTTTTTCCCTGCAGAAGGAACTGGACCATTAACTGGCATTACCGTATATGGTGTAAGGGCGTGGTAGAGTCCACATTTCTGCACTATTTGTGACTTTTGTGTCCATGTTTTTTGGTATTATGTCACAAACTTGACTATCACCCAAGAATTTTTGTTCTTCCTATAGATTTTGTTTTTGTTGTTTCTCCCCTGACCGATGCCGCATCATGCTTAGTTATTGGGGATTTTAGTTGTGTCCTATTTCCATTTCCCTTTTCCATATTCCTTTCACCAGTCAGCCCATTTATTATTATGGGTGTATTGTTTATGTGCACACTTCTAGATTGAAGTGATGTATTAGGGACCCCCATGTTATGTAAAATGTTTTTTCTTCAGACTGATCGTCGGGGTAGTGACAGGCTGGTTAACTGACCCAATGTTATAGTAAGACACGTTTTCCATCTCAATAGGAGATATCTTAAGTTTACCTTTTTAACATGACGAATCTTCAATGTCTATTTTAATTCCTCAGTTCTCTTTTATTCCTGCTGCTTTAATTTGTGGTGGGATCAGATGTGTTTTAATCATGCAAATAGCGGGACTCTCCAGTTCTGGTCTTGTTGTCTGCACATTTGATCATTAGCCTTTGTATTGCATAGTGCACTTAATGCACATTTTTAAAGGGATTTTTTTTTCTTCACCTTGATACTCTGTATTATGTCATTTCTCTATTTGAGATGTTCCAGATAAGGAATTTAGGAGCACTTAATCATTGAGGAAAATATGTATTTGCACCATTAGACAATGCCACCATATGTAAAAACATCCATTTAGATAGAATTTTCATGTAGTTATTTACCCTTAGATGATGAAGGATATGCTCTGACACGGAAACCCAATTGAAAAGCCCAGAGACACCGATTGCCTACTGCCTTTATGTTTGAAATTGCTTTTTGAAAATGACAGTGCATTCTAGACCAACATTGTCCCATGGCGTGTGGCCACTCCTTTGCAGATTGCAGGCCACTTGCTTTCAGTCCCCTTGTCAAAACCCATGAACTGTTTTTGTGCTTGATTTGAAGGAAACTAACAGTTGTCACATTTCCTATATCACTAGGTTCTGCGGGAATCTTCCAGAGTCAAAGGAAGAGTGATACCCTGCAGACCTGTGATCGAGACTAAGCACACTCTCCATCAGTGACAGATGAAAGACAGACTTCTTGGCTCTACAATTCCTGCAACCAAGTAGTGTGACAGCAATCATCAGCATGACAGCGATCATCAGCGTGCCCCCAATGGTACCTCCCAAGCAAGCCATTTGTTTCATCAGAAGGCGTTGTAAACAGAAAATGAAAAGAGGAGCTGGTTTCAAAGATGCGAAGGATCCCTGTTGTTGATGGCAGGGCTGTCATCCAGTTTGTTCAGTTTGTTCAACTGTCATGTGCTTGAACCTCTGACAGCGCGCGGTCCCCTGATCCCCTTGGCCTAAGTTTTTGGCCCTCCACACACCTCTTTTCCTTTGCTCCAGCGGAAAGGCAGTGCACCCGAGGATAAAAAGACACTACATTCCGGTGCCCATGAGAGAGCAGCTTGAGCGTCCTCTGACACTCTGATGAGTGTTGGAGTCTGAAAGTGCTACTGATCTTGCTGGGTTGTTTCTCAGTAGTGCTTGGATCTGCATGAAATGCTTTGTGCCCTTGATCAATGAAGGGTGCATCATCTGTAGTATCTGCCACGAAGAAGAGACACTGGTGCACTGCCTTGAGACATTGAGACTTTGTAATTGAGCTATGAGTGTTTGCCAGGAGGGCACTCCAACGGATACTGAGTCATTAAGAGCCTGAATGAAGAGGCCCAACGCGAAGAAGACACTGGAAGCGGATTTGATGGACAATAGAAGCCTACCAGCAGAGGCTTTGACGGACTCTGGGTATTTTCTGTGAGCTTGTATAGAATTGGAGTTTGGAAACTAATTTTTGCAGCTTTGCTAGCATTATTTTAAAGTACTATTCCCTTGAGTAGAAGCAGAATAACGTCCATTTTCTGTGAAAGAGTATTCCCTTTTCACCTCAGAGCATTAATGAGAGTCACCACTGTTTCACTTGAGCATATAATGAATTACAGAAATGCATAAGAAGACCTAAAATGTACTAGATAATTTTAGGATGTACGTTTGCTTAGGGTTGTGGAAAATTATGATTCATTTGTAATAGCGGTCACTACTTTGTCTGTATGTTCTTAATGACGTGTTTTCTAGTGTGTTTTAAGCAGGCATTGTCTTTTATGGGTGGGATTGTTTTTGCTGCCCAAATCACATCTGCACCCACCTCCCAAACCTATGTCTTTTCCTACTTCTACTTCTTTTCATCTTTCCAGATGTTACCCGAACACGGATAGTTAGGAGATCAGAGTTTACTGATAAATCCCTTTTGTACCGTTTTCATCAACACCAGTTAGTAGTTGAACATCACTTATTGTTGGGTGTGTGGTCTTGTACCACATACTACAGATAGAGGCACTCCCTATTTTTGTCCTGCCATATATGGCCTTTGTGCTACTGCGTGTGTAGGGAGACCTGTCCCGAGAGAGTCGCTAGGTAATAGGATTACGCTCAGTAACATCTTGAGGATTTTTATAAAATATAGATCTGGACTCAGACTAGCGTGAGTATAGGTTATTGCCTATGTAAGGGCAAAAGGTGCGTCTGTGGTACTTTAAATTCTGGACTCATGTAATAAACTTTGTCATAGCATGACGATTTTTATATCAAAAGACCGAGAATGGCCAGTACACTATGTACATGCATTTTCGTTATGTTCCAGTAACAATTTCACCTCGAAATTGTCATTTTCGTTTTGAACCCTTGGCATCCATTTTGTGTACAGCAGCCATGTTGTGTGTTGCCCTTTACATAGGCTATAACACACAGCTAAATTCGATCCCAAAAAGCCACGTACACCTTGATTGACTTTTTCCTGACCTGGACCAGGTGAAACCATTGCCCCAGGCCGAGCCTGTTTGGTCAGTTCCTCTCCCAGTGGCCGAGCAAGATAGCATCAAGGCCCAACATGCCATAAACCTTTTCATCGCATACACACCCTGCCTATCTTACTTCCATCTGTCCCTGTTCCTGCCTCCACGAGCTATTTATGCCATGGGCTGTGATCTTACTGTTTTGGGGTTATCCGGCCTTGTCAGCTAAAGAATGTATTCATTATGTGGACATTGTTTATGGCCTGGACTTATCTTGAAAGTGGGTTTTGCATCTGTGTGCACGTTCTGGGAATGTATTTCAAATATGTGCCTAAGGCATAAAAAACTGTATAAAAGGACTGTGCGGAGTCCATGAAGGCAGGCTATCTCATTCAGTCGCTTTTAGGCGTGGCTGGGCGACGTAGCCTCACAGTTGTATGTAATAAAGATGTCTTTTCATATTTCAGATTCTCTGTCAATTCCTTTGCTGCTTTTGAATGGACTACCTATTGGTAAGACCCCTGAGAAGGAGTTTGAGGATTTCTAGAACCTCAGGGTCACCACCCTGTCAACTGGGGGCACAGCTTCACTTGGCTGCCCCTCTTCTCGGGCTTCTAAAAAAGGTACAAAGCTCTGGAGCGATTCTCCTTCTTGACTTGGAATTCCTTTGCGATTTTGCAAATCAAAGGGCAAAGGAAGTGGGAGTCGCTTCAGATGGCTCGCATGGATCCAGTTCTTTCGCCCATGCACCTTCACAGCCGACCTGGTAGCAAGAATGATCTGGTAGGGTTCAGACCATTTTGGTTCCAAACTTGATTTCCGTTGATAATTCCTCACCAGAACCCACTGGCCGGGTTCCAACCGATGTCCAGGACCCTCTGGTAGCGGCCGCAATGTCTCGGATACCTGTTGATGAATAGAACGCAGATCTTTAGTTAAGGCATACAAGTAGTCTGTCATCAAAGGATAATCAATATCTCTAAAGGACCTAGGTCTAGGGACTCCCCACACATTTGCAGGGCGGCCAAAAATAACCTCATATGGAGACAACCCGGTTCTTGTGTGTGGTGCCGTTCTCAGAGATAATAATGCTAGAGGGAGTGCATCAGGCCAGTTCAATCCAGTACTAGCGCAGATCTTGGCCATTTTCAATTTCAGTATACCATTATATTTCTCAACTAAACCTGCTAACTGGGGGTGTCTGGCTGCATGAAACTTCTGCCTGATTTGTAAACCATCACAAACACTCTGAACCAGTGCAGAGTTGAAATGCCTTCCATTGTCCGACCAGATAATCCGGGGCAAACAATATCTAGGGAAATACTCTTTAACCAAGGCTTTAGCAGTTGCTACCGCGGTGGCTTCTTTGGTGGGGTAGGCTTCAACCCATTTACTGAAAGCACAAACCACCACTAACACATATTTCAGATTATTCACTCTCTCCATCTGTATGTAATCAATCTGAATAACTTCAAATGGCAGGGATGGTGGTGCGAAATTGCCACTTAGGACAGACTCTCTGCCTCCCGAGTTATAACGTAAACACACTGGACAATATTTGACCAAATGTGCTGCTGTTTTGGGAATATTTGGGTTGCTCCAGACGGGGTCTAATACAGCACAAATACCTTTTGCTCCTATGTGTGCCGGACTATGGGCCATGGTCACTACAGCGTATACTAATGCATTAGGGAGTAACCAACGCTGCCTCTCAGTTCGATCTATCCAACATTCATTCTTGTCTAGTTGTCCCACTTCCTGCTCCCATTTCTGTGTCTCATCTATGGTAGCTTCCTTCTGCAATTCTTTTACACTTTCTATGGTATTATCAAATACAGATGTTTCCGCCACCCACCGAGTTGAAGCACTAGGGAACATGGGAGTCATTTTAGTCCGGGCTGTTTCCTTCGCTACTGAGTCAGCAAAAGCATTTCCTTTTCCTGTGGAATCAATGATTTTCTGATGGGCACTACATTTGATAATGGCCACTTTATCTGGTAACGTCAAAGCTAACAGCAAATGATCAATTAAAGGACCATGCTGAATCTTTTGGCCATGCGTTTTTGCCGTTACTGTAACTTCTGTTGTGAATAGCGTTGGCGCAATTTATGAAACATAATGCCTAAAAGCGCTGTATTGTGTGTCCTGGATGTTTTGAACACTTTCTGTTTCTGTTTGAAATGAGCTCATGTGTGTATTAAGAGTTTTGATGTTTTTCAGTTTGTTGAGTGAAATGTTGGATTAATTTATATGAGGTCGAAAATTACATGAACATGAAGCAGTTTACCATGCGACATCCTAAAATAGCTATATGTTGCTATTTAATTTATAAATTAAGCAAAACGCATATGTGCAAAATGTTAAAGGATTGAAATTAGATAAAGTTAAAATTCGTATTTACTAGGAATATGAAAGGCCTCAAAAATAAATTGTGTGTTTTATAGAGAAACGAATTTATAACATTTTTTGTACCTACATGCATTAGTATATGCCCGCATACAAAACTACCGTTACACGCTTAAAAAGGATAAAATTAGGAAAAACATTCAATGGATATAAATAAGGCCCCAAAAGGAAAAAACGAAATTGTCTATTTTTTTCAAAAAAATAAATAAACAGCATTTTTTCTTAAATTGCACTGTATTAGATGTTTACAGGCAAGTCTTTCAGCTGCAGTACATTTGATAGGAATGTTCATTCAGCCAGCACTTTCCCAGTTAAAGATGGGTGGAACTTTGCATAACCGTCCATTTAAATGAAAGTGGCGCAGAAATGTGACGCAGGAAAATGTAATGTTTAAAGTTAGGTTTTTGTGCTTCGGCGCATAAATGAACTCATCTAAAATTATAGGCAAGGGATGCAACGTACCTTTATATGTGGAATTCTCATAAAAAGATAATTGGTTTCTTTGAAAGAAAAATTATTAATTATGGAAAAAATTTCTGAAAAAAAATAAGTGCTTTTTAATATCGTTTTTTGATATTTATAAAGCTTAGTACTCATGCTATGACCCCCTAGCATTAAAATTTGATTTAAGTTATGTGTTACTGAATAATTAGGGAATTTGCATGTTGGTTTTCGCTTGGCGCAGGCGTAAAACACTTTCTTTTAGGATTTACATGAGAGATGCCCAATGTTCAACTTCTGTCATGTGTAAAGGACATTCTGAGGATGATTAATATGTAAAGCAATCATAGGATATTAACTTTTAAGTTCCCTAAATTCCAAAGTCGAAAATGGGTAAATTAGACTATTTAAAGAGGCATTCTTGCCATTAGAGTAACTTTTACAGTGTCTCAGGCTTTAGTAAAGACATACATTTAGGTATCATACAAATTTGCCAGTTATTCTTATTTGGGCTCGCTATGCTGCCTCAGTGAGCCAATGTGAATGATGCACAGGTTTTGTTTTGTATCAGGATTGAAGGTTCTAGCTTTAGCAGGGCCTACTTGGACATTCATGTTTAGGGTTGATGAAATGGGTATCGTTGCATAGGGTGGTAACAAGCAGTTGTTTTAAGCTGGTATGTTGTGTTGTTGTGCTCAGCAAATTCTTCACAGTGAATGTTTTAAAAATTCTAAGAATAAATGACTTTTAACCCTTTAAAGAAGTCATTTATAACATGTGGTTTTTCAATAGGGTTGATTATTGGAGGGTTAAAAAGAGTGGGACAGTTTTTGTATTTGTCAGCTCCAGGGACGAATAGGAGGATGGGCAAGGAACGCACGAAGTATGTCAGGCAGAGTTTGACCTGAAGGTCAGTGAGGTGGGGGTTAGGAGTAAGTGAAACCAGATGTTCTGCTGAGGGCCTTTCGGACCTCAGGGCATTCCGGCGCAGGGGATGTAGAGTGTCTGTGAATGAGTTCTGCTTTTTGAGAAGTTGGAATTAGTATGTTTTTGGAAGATGGTTAATTACAGTTGGTATTTTGTATGTTATGTGCAGTCAGCAGTATGTTGAAAAGAGATGGGTTTTTTATGACTTCTTTGCAAGGAAATGTTCGTGTTTTTTCATGATTTTGCATTTTCCCCTTTATGAATGGTTCCTACTGGTTGATACTGTAAGTTTTATTTGACAGTTCAATCTCCAGTGCTGGTGATGATCTGTAAAAAGGGTGGGAGTAAGTGAAAGTGTAAATTTTGCGATTAAATGAAAGTATAATTTTGGTGCAATTTTGATTTTTGATTCTAAACCTGACAAATTGAGCAGGCCTGCATTGATGGGTTTTGGGCTGCGTGAATACATGCGTCACTGCTTATGTTATTGTGATTTGTCCATGCCTTTTTGTGCTTGCTATACTGCATGTATATTTGATGGCTTGGTATATGTTGGCTGTGTTTTATGTTGCTACTTAAGAAATTATTACAAGTTTGCCTTTATTGCAAGGAGGCATGTATGACGATATGTGTCACTTTTACAATAATTGGGTAAAATTTGTATTGATACTAAATTTCACAGACATGATGTTTGCATGCTGTTGACACGAATAGACAACACCTCACCAGTGTATGTCAAAATTTGGCCATAATAGTATTGAAGTAAAATAAAAGAGATATACATGAGTCATGATATTGCCCTCTCCCTTATGGACCAGGTAATTCTAAATTTATGTATCCTTGATTGGACCTAAGGATGAAATTATGGATTTGTGGCTCTTGTTAAAGGTGACCTAAACTTTTCATTTTTTTCCCTGCAGAAGGAACTGGACCATTAACTGGCATTACCGTATATGGTGTAAGGGCGTGGTAGAGTCCACATTTCTGCACTATTTGTGACTTTTGTGTCCATGTTTTTTGGTATTATGTCACAAACTTGACTATCACCCAAGAATTTTTGTTCTTCCTATAGATTTTGTTTTTGTTGTTTCTCCCCTGACCGATGCCGCATCATGCTTAGTTATTGGGGATTTTAGTTGTGTCCTATTTCCATTTCCCTTTTCCATATTCCTTTCACCAGTCAGCCCATTTATTATTATGGGTGTATTGTTTATGTGCACACTTCTAGATTGAAGTGATGTATTAGGGACCCCCATGTTATGTAAAATGTTTTTTCTTCAGACTGATCGTCGGGGTAGTGACAGGCTGGTTAACTGACCCAATGTTATAGTAAGACACGTTTTCCATCTCAATAGGAGATATCTTAAGTTTACCTTTTTAACATGACGAATCTTCAATGTCTATTTTAATTCCTCAGTTCTCTTTTATTCCTGCTGCTTTAATTTGTGGTGGGATCAGATGTGTTTTAATCATGCAAATAGCGGGACTCTCCAGTTCTGGTCTTGTTGTCTGCACATTTGATCATTAGCCTTTGTATTGCATAGTGCACTTAATGCACATTTTTAAAGGGATTTTTTTTTCTTCACCTTGATACTCTGTATTATGTCATTTCTCTATTTGAGATGTTCCAGATAAGGAATTTAGGAGCACTTAATCATTGAGGAAAATATGTATTTGCACCATTAGACAATGCCACCATATGTAAAAACATCCATTTAGATAGAATTTTCATGTAGTTATTTACCCTTAGATGATGAAGGATATGCTCTGACACGGAAACCCAATTGAAAAGCCCAGAGACACCGATTGCCTACTGCCTTTATGTTTGAAATTGCTTTTTGAAAATGACAGTGCATTCTAGACCAACATTGTCCCATGGCGTGTGGCCACTCCTTTGCAGATTGCAGGCCACTTGCTTTCAGTCCCCTTGTCAAAACCCATGAACTGTTTTTGTGCTTGATTTGAAGGAAACTAACAGTTGTCACATTTCCTATATCACTAGGTTCTGCGGGAATCTTCCAGAGTCAAAGGAAGAGTGATACCCTGCAGACCTGTGATCGAGACTAAGCACACTCTCCATCAGTGACAGATGAAAGACAGACTTCTTGGCTCTACAATTCCTGCAACCAAGTAGTGTGACAGCAATCATCAGCATGACAGCGATCATCAGCGTGCCCCCAATGGTACCTCCCAAGCAAGCCATTTGTTTCATCAGAAGGCGTTGTAAACAGAAAATGAAAAGAGGAGCTGGTTTCAAAGATGCGAAGGATCCCTGTTGTTGATGGCAGGGCTGTCATCCAGTTTGTTCAGTTTGTTCAACTGTCATGTGCTTGAACCTCTGACAGCGCGCGGTCCCCTGATCCCCTTGGCCTAAGTTTTTGGCCCTCCACACACCTCTTTTCCTTTGCTCCAGCGGAAAGGCAGTGCACCCGAGGATAAAAAGACACTACATTCCGGTGCCCATGAGAGAGCAGCTTGAGCGTCCTCTGACACTCTGATGAGTGTTGGAGTCTGAAAGTGCTACTGATCTTGCTGGGTTGTTTCTCAGTAGTGCTTGGATCTGCATGAAATGCTTTGTGCCCTTGATCAATGAAGGGTGCATCATCTGTAGTATCTGCCACGAAGAAGAGACACTGGTGCACTGCCTTGAGACATTGAGACTTTGTAATTGAGCTATGAGTGTTTGCCAGGAGGGCACTCCAACGGATACTGAGTCATTAAGAGCCTGAATGAAGAGGCCCAACGCGAAGAAGACACTGGAAGCGGATTTGATGGACAATAGAAGCCTACCAGCAGAGGCTTTGACGGACTCTGGGTATTTTCTGTGAGCTTGTATAGAATTGGAGTTTGGAAACTAATTTTTGCAGCTTTGCTAGCATTATTTTAAAGTACTATTCCCTTGAGTAGAAGCAGAATAACGTCCATTTTCTGTGAAAGAGTATTCCCTTTTCACCTCAGAGCATTAATGAGAGTCACCACTGTTTCACTTGAGCATATAATGAATTACAGAAATGCATAAGAAGACCTAAAATGTACTAGATAATTTTAGGATGTACGTTTGCTTAGGGTTGTGGAAAATTATGATTCATTTGTAATAGCGGTCACTACTTTGTCTGTATGTTCTTAATGACGTGTTTTCTAGTGTGTTTTAAGCAGGCATTGTCTTTTATGGGTGGGATTGTTTTTGCTGCCCAAATCACATCTGCACCCACCTCCCAAACCTATGTCTTTTCCTACTTCTACTTCTTTTCATCTTTCCAGATGTTACCCGAACACGGATAGTTAGGAGATCAGAGTTTACTGATAAATCCCTTTTGTACCGTTTTCATCAACACCAGTTAGTAGTTGAACATCACTTATTGTTGGGTGTGTGGTCTTGTACCACATACTACAGATAGAGGCACTCCCTATTTTTGTCCTGCCATATATGGCCTTTGTGCTACTGCGTGTGTAGGGAGACCTGTCCCGAGAGAGTCGCTAGGTAATAGGATTACGCTCAGTAACATCTTGAGGATTTTTATAAAATATAGATCTGGACTCAGACTAGCGTGAGTATAGGTTATTGCCTATGTAAGGGCAAAAGGTGCGTCTGTGGTACTTTAAATTCTGGACTCATGTAATAAACTTTGTCATAGCATGACGATTTTTATATCAAAAGACCGAGAATGGCCAGTACACTATGTACAAGCATTTTCGTTATGTTCCAGTAACAATTTCACCTCGAAATTGTCATTTTCGTTTTGAACCCTTGGCATCCATTTTGTGTACAGCAGCCATGTTGTGTGTTGCCCTTTACATAGGCTATAACACACAGCTAAATTCGATCCCAAAAAGCCACGTACACCTTGATTGACTTTTTCCTGACCTGGACCAGGTGAAACCATTGCCCCAGGCCGAGCCTGTTTGGTCAGTTCCTCTCCCAGTGGCCGAGCAAGATAGCATCAAGGCCCAACATGCCATAAACCTTTTCATCGCATACACACCCTGCCTATCTTACTTCCATCTGTCCCTGATCCTGCCTCCACGAGCTATTTATGCCATGGGCTGTGATCTTACTGTTTTGGGGTTATCCGGCCTTGTCAGCTAAAGAATGTATTCATTATGTGGACATTGTTTATGGCCTGGACTTATCTTGAAAGTGGGTTTTGCATCTGTGTGCACGTTCTGGGAATGTATTTCAAATATGTGCCTAAGGCATAAAAAACTGTATAAAAGGACTGTGCGGAGTCCATGAAGGCAGGCTATCTCATTCAGTCGCTTTTAGGCGTGGCTGGGCGACGTAGCCTCACAGTTGTATGTAATAAAGATGTCTTTTCATATTTCAGATTCTCTGTCAATTCCTTTGCTGCTTTTGAATGGACTACCTATTGGTAAGACCCCTGAGAAGGAGTTTGAGGATTTCTAGAACCTCAGGGTCACCACCCTGTCAACTGGGGGCACAGCTTCACTTGGCTGCCCCTCTTCTCGGGCTTCTAAAAAAGGTACAAAGCTCTGGAGCGATTCTCCTTCTTGACTTGGAATTCCTTTGCGATTTTGCAAATCAAAGGGCAAAGGAAGTGGGAGTCGCTTCAGATGGCTCGCATGGATCCAGTTCTTTCGCCCATGCACCTTCACAGCCGACCTGGTAGCAAGAATGATCTGGTAGGGTTCAGACCATTTTGGTTCCAAACTTGATTTCCGTTGATAATTCCTCACCAGAACCCACTGGCCGGGTTCCAACCGATGTCCAGGACCCTCTGGTAGCGGCCGCAATGTCTCGGATACCTGTTGATGAATAGAACGCAGATCTTTAGTTAAGGCATACAAGTAGTCTGTCATCAAAGGATAATCAATATCTCTAAAGGACCTAGGTCTAGGGACTCCCCACACATTTGCAGGGCGGCCAAAAATAACCTCATATGGAGACAACCCGGTTCTTGTGTGTGGTGCCGTTCTCAGAGATAATAATGCTAGAGGGAGTGCATCAGGCCAGTTCAATCCAGTACTAGCGCAGATCTTGGCCATTTTCAATTTCAGTATACCATTATATTTCTCAACTAAACCTGCTAACTGGGGGTGTCTGGCTGCATGAAACTTCTGCCTGATTTGTAAACCATCACAAACACTCTGAACCAGTGCAGAGTTGAAATGCCTTCCATTGTCCGACCAGATAATCCGGGGCAAACAATATCTAGGGAAATACTCTTTAACCAAGGCTTTAGCAGTTGCTACCGCGGTGGCTTCTTTGGTGGGGTAGGCTTCAACCCATTTACTGAAAGCACAAACCACCACTAACACATATTTCAGATTATTCACTCTCTCCATCTGTATGTAATCAATCTGAATAACTTCAAATGGCAGGGATGGTGGTGCGAAATTGCCACTTAGGACAGACTCTCTGCCTCCCGAGTTATAACGTAAACACACTGGACAATATTTGACCAAATGTGCTGCTGTTTTGGGAATATTTGGGTTGCTCCAGACGGGGTCTAATACAGCACAAATACCTTTTGCTCCTATGTGTGCCGGACTATGGGCCATGGTCACTACAGCGTATACTAATGCATTAGGGAGTAACCAACGCTGCCTCTCAGTTCGATCTATCCAACATTCATTCTTGTCTAGTTGTCCCACTTCCTGCTCCCATTTCTGTGTCTCATCTATGGTAGCTTCCTTCTGCAATTCTTTTACACTTTGTATGGTATTATCAAATACAGATGTTTCCGCCACCCACCGAGTTGAAGCACTAGGGAACATGGGAGTCATTTTAGTCCGGGCTGTTTCCTTCGCTACTGAGTCAGCAAAAGCATTTCCTTTTCCTGTGGAATCAATGATTTTCTGATGGGCACTACATTTGATAATGGCCACTTTATCTGGTAACGTCAAAGCTAACAGCAAATGATCAATTAAAGGACCATGCTGAATCTTTTGGCCATGCGTGGTAAAGAAACCCCTTTCCCTCCACAGCCTCCCAAAACTATGAGCAACGCCAAAGGCGTACTGGCTGTCCGTGTAAATGTTTACTCTCAATCCTTTGCTAATTTCACATGCTTGTAACAAAGCTATTAGGCCACTCACCAGGACTTGCTGTTGTTTCCCTCGACTGTGAGAAAGATTGAATCCCTGCTTCAGTGTCTTCAGAACTGCTGGAATTGCGCAAATTAACATCGTCCTGCACTCCGTGTTGCTGCCTCCCCGGGGACTCGCTGGTGTGAGCGAGAGCTGCATTCGGCACGCTCTGTCACCCGCTCCCAGCTAGAGTCCACAGGGTAGAGGCCGGGCGGAGCAGCGCTTTCAGCCCGGGGGACTGCGAGGACCAGCAACCCTTGCTGGGACTAGCTGGTTCCTCTTCCCCCAGGCGACACGCCCACGGACACGCCCACCGGCGAATGAGGAAGCGGGCCTAATTTGCATAAAGCTTCGTGACCCCCGCTTCGCGGGCGCCACTCACCAGGACTTGCTGTTGTTTCCCTCGACTGTGAGAAAGATTGAATCCCTGCTTCAGTGTCTTCAGAACTGCTGGAATTGCGCAAATCAATATCGTCCTGCACTCCGTGTTGCTGCCTCCCCGGGGACTCGCTGGTGTGAGCGAGAGCTGCATTCGGCACGCTCTGTCACCCGCTCCCAGCTAGAGTCCACAGGGTAGAGGCCGGGCGGAGCAGCGCTTTCAGCCCGGGGGACTGCGAGGACCAGCAACCCTTGCTGGGACTAGCTGGTTCCTCTTCCCCCAGGCGACACGCCCATCGGCGATACAATTACAAATATCATCCGGGTCAACGCGCAGCGGGACACGCGCGGGACCAAGCGCGGGACGAAGCCCGGGCAAAGGGCGGGCCGTCTGTGGCCGTCCGGGGACGACTGAGGACGGGACGGGCCACCCCACTTACGTCTAGCCATTGAGGAACTCTCATAGCCACACTCTGAAACTGATTTGAAAATATATCTCAATCTTTACTGATCAATCCTTATCGCAGACCCTGAAACAAAGTCATTACATTCACACAAAACCAACTGCGACTACTATAACAAAAAAGTTGATCTCCGGCCCCAAATATGAGGGCTTTAAAAAAACTTCGCTCACGAACAATCTATATGAGGCGCATGGGGACAGACGCAGCTGTCAGAAAGTCTGCAGATAAATCATTGAAACCTGGTCAAATATCAAGTACTCCAGCTATAAACAAATATTTCTTTACCCTCTCCAAGAAAAAATCTCTATCTTCATTTACAACTGAAGATCAAAATAAGCTGGATCCTTCAATAAATAAGGTTGAACATGATTCGTTACTCTTCTTCGATCAGAAATTCTATAAACAAGGACAGACAACATTTGAAAGTAATTTGGCAAATATCTCTCTCACTGGAGAACGTCAAAAATCGTTCCTAGATACGTCTCAAATAATACCTATAACACCAACAAAAAACCAGGATAATGAATTACCTTTCGACGTGTCTATAAGTGATAATACGAAGACAGAACAAGAAAAATCAGAAATATTACTAAACCAAAAACACCCACTAACCAGTTCACCAGAAAAATCCCCTAACCTTTACTCTAATCAGGCCAATCTTACTGACCCAAATTTTTTACATTTAAATTTTGGAAACACTACCTCTCCCCTGTCAAAAGCACTTTTTACGTTGCAGGAAATCTTGGAATCAGTACTCACTCACCTTGGTCAAATTCTAGCTAACTCTGACGATACTTTAGACGTACAAATAGGAATACTTAAATTCCTGGTTGAAGAAAAAAAGAAAAAAGAACAAAATAAAGTTACATCAAAAAAACTTGAACTAGTCGAAACATTACAAACTGAAGATTTTCAAAAAAATGGAAATACGACTCCAAAACAACAGGAAGCAAGCTCGCAAACGAACAACATAGTAATAATCGAGACCAAAACCAAGGAATTAAGAAAGAAGAAAAAACCTCTCATCACATATTCTCTTAAAAAACTGTTTAAAGAAGAATCGGAAAACATCACCGAAAATAATAATAAGCATTTTCCTATCTTTTCGAACAAAGTATCCAACAACAACCGAGATCAGATTATTGGGGACAATAAAGCAGAGTCATCGGGAGTTACTGCTGAACAGAAACGCAGCCAACGAGAAAGGTCTGAAAAAAGTAATGACAGGGAAAATGCAAGGGGGAAGAAGAAGAGAAAACCACTAAGAAGAATACAGAGGAAAAAAGGGAATAAACTTAAATTTCAAAAATTCACTCCCATAAACTTGGTGAACTCTCCAGAAATTCAAAAACACCGTTGGCAAAACTTTTGAATCCAAAAGCAGAAGAATTTTGTCCACTGACAGAAAATAGAACAACAGCACGAAATACCATGGATACTAAAGAACCTCATGACAAGAAATCTCAACCATGGGAAGGAATTCTATCTAAGCACATAATTATTGAAGAATTATTTCCCACAGATAAGATGCCGTTGAATCATGGTAGAATACTCAATCTTTTACAAGAAATACCATCCCTGAACTCTCTGACAAGCAAAGAAATCTACCTAGTACTCTTTCCAAAAAAAGAAAATGATAAACTAGTACAGGTATCCTTTTTTTCTCCAGTTTTGCCCGGAATAATAATCAGAGAGAAGGAAATTCTACACAAGAATGGCTATGACGTAATCTCTGTAGTAGATCTTAAAACCAACAATCAGAACAAAGGTATACTAGGACAAACTAACAGAAGAAATTAAAATATCAGTTCATATTGGGGAGAATCAGTATCAAATATTACGAGAAAAGACTCACTTAAAATACAAGTAATGCAAGGTGAGAGGTCAGTATGGTCCCGGGACTCAAGCTCTAGTAATACTGAGAACTCAATAAAATCTTGGGCATGGTTATCAGAAACTTTAAATAGCAAAAAAACGGTTAATCCCCAACAATATCAAGTTTAGCAAAGGTCTGACGCTACTGTCTTGGAATTTGGCTGGGAAAACTGACAAAAAAATGAAGCATGCAACTAAAAACTTCCCAGATATTATTGGTTTACAGGAAACATGGTTAATTAATCCCTTTAAACAAAAAGGATACTACGTATATGAAACTCTGGCAAAAAGATCTAGAAGGGGGCACGCCAAGGGTGGTCTAGCAATTTTACTAAAAGAAGATCACTCTTGGTCACAGGAAATAATCAATACAAACACAGATAATCTACAATGTCTAAAGGTATCACTTAAAACTCAAACGTCAGCCACATTTGAAAAAATATTGCTTTTTAACATCTATGCACCTCCCAGTAACAACTGCGATTTGCTGTTTGACCGCCTAATGGAGATGATCATCACTCACATCATCGAAGATCAACTTTATTTGTCATATATTATAATGGGAGACTTGAACGCAAAAATTTCAAACTGCGAAATAAAGAAATGGGCTCTTCTCTTTAAAGAGGAATCTTTGGAAACATCACTCCCTGTACTCCCAAAAGGAACGAAATCAGACAAGAGAGGTCGCGCACTACTATCATTTCTCCCCAGTATTAATGGGACAATATTAAATGGTAATATCCATGGTGATAAACCAGCATCGTACACAAGGCAGGGAAACGGATCTCCCTCTATCCTTGACTATTTTATATGTGGGATCGAAGAAAAAGAACAAATGATTCAACTTTCGATTATATTCAATGAGGAAAGTGATCATGCTCTTTTATATCTATCAACTCAATGGACTGCACAGTCTACTTTCCAGAACCAGCCAATATTTCATAAAACCAAAATGGAAGTAAACGCAATGAGGCGTCGAATTTATTGGGGGACAGAAAATCTGGACCATCTGAGGCTATTAATCTCCCATACCAATCTGTTGACTACCATATACTCAGTCGATCCTATAAAGAACTTTGATTACATAACAAATAAGCTCAAACATGCTTTACAAAGTAAGTTAGAACACACCATATCAGTAAAAAGCAAATGGAGAAGTAAGCATAAAAATTCAAATCAACCAGTCGTAAAACAACTTAATAGGTTGATACGAGCCCAGTATCTGAATTTCTCGTCTACAAACAAAAAGGAAATCAATAGATTAAAGAACCAAATACGACGAGAAAAAACTAAACAGAAAAAACTGAAGCAGGACTCCAATTGGACTGAAATCCAACAAGCAGCTAAACAAAACAACCAGCGCAAATATTGGGCCCTGATTGCAATAATGACAGGATCCAAAAAAAAGCTGGAAGCAACTCCCGTTTCAGAAGAAGACTGGGAAATTTATCTTCGTGAGCTATATAGACTGAACAAGTCTATTAATAATGGTGAGGCTGAAGTACAAATCTTGGAAACGAATGATACAAAAATCAACAAAACGTCGGTAGTGTCTGTCTCTATGAATCTATAATTGTGGAGAAGTGTGGCTCAGTGGTTAGAGGCGGCAGACCCGGAAGCTGAGATCAGCCGTGGACCAGGGTTCGATTCCCCGCCTCGGCGGGTCTCGGGCTCAAAAATTCTACGGACTCGACAATTCTCGCTTCGGTGCCTACTCGACTCATGGGGTCACACTCTGCGACTCTGGGCAATAGCTTGCTTAATCTCCACTACGGCCCCTCGCGGCGGGATGCCTGGCTTTCACCTTGTGAATACCCTGCCGGGGTATCTCTCACAGGGGAATACCAGGATGGGTTCCCTAAGCAAGCGCCTTGAGACCCCTGGGTGAAACGCGCGCTATATAAATCGAAATACATTTACATTTACATATCAGAAAGGCAAGAAGCACGGGTGCATCGGGCCCCGATCAGATACCTATCAAGGTCTATCAAATCGACCATAAAGAGTGGGGACGGTTGCTCTCGCCACTATTTAATTATATATTCGACAGCGGCAAAATGCCAAACTCCTGGAAGGGAAGTATAATTATCCCGATTTACAAAAAAGGAAAAAGAAGTATACCGGGAAATTATAGGCAAATTGCCCTCATGGACGCTGCCGGGAAGATTTTTGCAGCAGAAATTTTGGATAGGCTGAAAACTTGGGCATTTTCATTGGGTTTAATTCCTAAGTTTCAGTCTGGATTTCGTCCAAATCACGCAGTGACCGACAATGTAGCAATCTTCCAAACCATTTTAGATAAGTATGTATCAGGGAAAAAGCAATCCATCTATGCAGCGTTCATTGACTACTCGACAGCCTTTGATCGAGTGGATAGACCGACCCTGTGGTCAAAATTAAGAAGAATGGGCATTTCGGAACAGCTATTGCTTTTAATAGTGAATCTACATAGTGACACCTGGTGCCGTGTCCAAATGGGGAGTGATAAGGGTCTATCGAAGATAATACGAACATCAAATGGCCTAAAACAAGGGAACCTCTTGGCTCCAATTTTATTTTCTTTGTATTTAAGTGACTTACCATCCCAACTACAACAAGGGCTAAGTACTCCGCCAAAGATAGCCACTGAGTATATTCACTCCCTGCTGTACGCGGACGACATAGTCATGTTTGACCTAACTCCCTTTGGACTTCAAAATCTTCTAGACATTTTACACCAGTATTCTAGGAAAAAATTTCTAATTCCAAATATAAATAAAACCAAAGTGGTTGCCTTTGCAAAACAGAAGAAAAGGGTGAGATACGAATGGAAGTTGGGAGGTGAGAAGCTAGAGCAGGTAAAGGAATATACATATCTGGGCAGAATCTTCTCACAAAATATGAGTAACAACAGTCAAATTAATCACCTAAAAAGGAAAAGTGACCTACATGCTGGGGCTTTGTCTCGCCTATATTCTGCCACTGGACATAGGCATTTCTCTGCACTAATACAAGTCTACCGAGCTAAGATTCCACCGGTCCTGTCTTATGCTTCGGAATACATTCCTTTTAAACAATGGACCTATATGGACTCAATTGAAGGTAAAATATTAAAAAATTTACTGAAAATCTCTACATCTACCCCAGTACAGGCGTTGAGACTGGAATGTACCATCACGAGTGCCTATGCCACAGCCGTAGCTAGTATCATAAGGTGGGCCTATAACCTTCTCCATTCAAAAGAAGGCACTCTACGAAGTTTACTAAAAGTCGAGACATTCAACATCGGTTCTACCCTTCTCACTTTTTCCAAAAATATGCGAGAGGCCTTTCAGCTCGCAAAAGTTAGTGTGGAAATTTTGTCTATGTGGTCTCCAGCACAACTCAAACTTTTTCTAAAAAACTTCACCCCCAAACTGAGTTACGAGATTGACCACTTACATTGTGATAGACTATCCTCGTATAAGAACTATGCAGACTCCCAGGAATATAAGCAAAATCAGTCTTATCTAGATTATACTCTTATACACGGTGTAAGGCGTGCAATTATGATGCTGCGCCTGGGAATACTTCCTGTATTAACTTTTACTTCTTCCTGGAGATCAGACAGTTCAGCTCTTTGTACTCTTTGTCAAGGGGGCAATCAGAATTTGGAACATCTTCTTTTTATATGTCCAAACGCAGAAATAGTAAACGCATGGTTAACATGTCTTACGCCCATTTATCGGTCCTGTAGGATTGTAAACTCAAAGGACTTTTTATCAATATGCAAAAACCCCCCAAATGAATATGTCTGTTATAGAATTTTTAAGTTTTTGAAAATTTCATTGAAAATGTATTAAATGAAAATGTATAAAGTATATATTTTATTTTGTGGTCCTCAAAAGAGTACCGTAACAAAAATAAACTTTTTTTGACTTTTTGACTTTTGACTATTAGTTCAGCGGCCTGGGCTGAATAGTGTGAAATCCTAGCAGTTTCTACCACCGTCTTTAACGTTGTAATGGCATAAGCAACTGCTGCAGTTCCGTCTGATAATTTAGAACAGGAACCGTCAACGTACAATTCTCCTTGGGGGTCTGGTAAAGGGGTGTCTGTAAGATCTACACGCCCTTTCGTTTCTTCTTCAGTTCTGAATATACAATTGTGGATATCGTCCTTTTTATCATTAGAGGGGAGAGGCAAAAGTGTCGCTGGATTCAATGTAGCACATCTTTTGATCGTAATATGGGGTGCGAATGATGTTAATTCATAACCTGTTAAACGAGCACTCGTGAGGTGCTGGGTTTTAGTTCTATTTAAAAGTATATCCACAGCAGGTGGCACCATGACTGTAAGGTCCGTATTTAAAACTATCCCCTCTGATTGTCGGATGGCCACCGATACCGCCGCAGTGGCCCTCAGACAACTGGGAAGGGCTTGTGCGACCATGTGCAGCACTGATGAAAAGAAGGCACAGGGTCTCTGTTTCCCCCCAAAATCCTGAGTTAATACTGAAAGGGAACAACCGTTCACCTCGTGCACATAAAGTGAAAAAGGCTTCCGGTAATCTGGGGTACCCAAGACAGGTGCAGAACACAAAGCAGATTTCAGAGAGTCAAAGGCTTCTTGGCATTCATCCGTCCAGGGTAGGGGTTCATGCACATCTTTGGTAGTCAAGTACAACAAGGGTTTAGAGAGGAGTGAGTAGTTAGGAATCCATTGGCGACAGTAAGAGGTTATGCCAAGAAAAGCACGGACATCACGTTGAGTACGAGGTACAGACATGTTAGTGATCACAGATATTCGTTCCGGTGTTAGTCGTCTCCCCGCTTTCGACAGTAAGTGGCCAAGGTAGGTCACTTCCTGTTGACAATATTGAAATTTGGAAAGGGAGACTTTATTTCCTTTTTCAGCCAAATGATGTAACAATTTCACAGTTGCGTCCTTGCAACCATCCTCCGTATCGGAGGCCACCAGAATGTCATCCACATATTGAATGATCGCATTACCGGTGGGCAGGATTAGTTCATCCAATACTGCCTTCAAGGCCTGGCTATATATGCTAGGGCTTTCTGTATAGCCTTGAGGTGCGCGCGTAAATCTGAAACTTCGTCCTCCTAATGAGAATCCGAAGATATGTCTGCTATCAGGATGAATTGGGATGCTGAAGAAAGCGTTCTTCAAATCGATAACAGAAAAATATCGAGCGGTAGGGGAATCATAGTAAGGATCGTTGTGATATCTGGTACCACTGGGTATTGAGGGACTACTATTTTATTTACCGCTCGAAGGTCAATCACAAAACGATATGCGGACTTATAATCCGGGGCGCCATCAATCGGTGTCTTTTTTAGAATCTGCAAAATTGGACTATTACAGACATTAGCAGCTGTTTCTTCCACTACCCCCTTGTCAATGAGGTCACGGATGATATGTAGCAAGGCTTGTTCACCTTGTGGTGAAATTTTATACTGTGGAATGCGGGGCATCTGTGCATTTGGTTTCACGGTTATTGACACAGGGGCTATTCTTAACAGACCAACATCGGTGTCCCCTGTCGCCCACAAGGTCTGAGGAATGGTAGAGAATTCAGGGGGCAAGGACTCGTTTTTAGCTAAATACTGGGCCATCTCTATGGGCAGTTTCTGCATTGTAAGAAAGACACCATCAGGAGAACAGTAAATTTGTGCATGGAGTTTTTTTAAGATATCCAAACCTAACAAATTTTCTCCACAATTAGAAGTGAGGAGGAAAGGTGTATGCATAGAAATGGGACCAATCGTAAAAGGCAGAGGTTTTGAAATGGGGCTTACTACCGGTATTCCAGAGAATCCGACCGATACATTATTTTGGCCAGACAGAGCTGCCACTGGGACCAGTGCATGGGCGACTGAACTACTCATCGCCCCAGTATCCATTAAAAACTTCCCTGATGTACCCAATAGTTCTCCTTCTACATAAGGTCCCTCTTGGTCCACTGGTACTGTAATATGGCCCCCGCTCTGTCCTTGGCTGTCTCATGCGTAATCTCGGTCCTCGTACCTGTCATTCTGATAAGTCTCGTTGTAGTATTGTCTATTCCGAGGGTCATCGAAGTGATTCTTATGAGAACCCTTGTGCTGTGATTCTTCCCTTCTCATACTATTTCGATCTATGTTTCCCCGACCTCTTCCTCGACCTCTACTGGGTCCGTTCCGCCCTTGCAGCAGAGGGCAATCCACCCTCCAATGTCCTTCCTCCTTACAATAGGAACATTGGTTTATCCCAATATTCGGAGGGCCCCCTCTCCCTCTCCCCGCCATCTGACCTCTCTGGAACGAGCCTCGGACTCCCCGTCCTAAGGTTTGCACTCTACTGACTTGCTGTAATAGTACCCTTGTTTTTAAATCCTTAGCCTTCTTTTCTGATCTTTCCTTACTCTCATTCTCACGATGTTCATAATATTGGGCCATACTGAGGATGACGGATGGCGCAGCCGTGGTCCACGTACTCTCAAACGATTGAAGACGGGACATAACCTCCGGGAACAGATTGGTGACAAATCTATTCACAAATAATCGAATTCCTCCCTCTGTACAGAGGTCCTGGCCACTGAAATCGATAAACACTTTCTCGAACCGAGTAAAAAAATCGGACACACTCTCGTCCTTCTTCTGCCTACATGCCGTCAATTTATCCCAATCTACTTTCCTGGGAGGCAGAAGTGTCTTCATATATGTAACAATTTTATCGGGCACTGCTAATATTTCATCCCGGGGTTTTTCACCTGGCTTTCGTTCCTTATCCCAATTCTTCAATTGGCCCCAGGTTCCTCCTAATTCAGGGGCATGATCCGTATCATGTATCTGTCTCCAGATTTCAACCGGGATTAGGAGACCAAAAAATAGCTCAATATCAGCTATAGTCATGATGGCGGAATTGGCAGCTTCGGTCAATTCTTTGTAATAAGCTGTAGGATTTTTACGGGGGTCTGGTAACTGGGCTTTTAATGTAAGGACTTCACTTCGTTTCCAAGGGGTATAAACACATTGTTCCTGAAGCCTAGCATCCACCCGAGCCCTAGTTACCACATTATTAGCATCTTTTATTTCAGGTACTTCAGGGAAAAAGAGGGGATGCACCTCTCTCATGGGGTGCTGTGCCCCCCATTCAGCACTCTTCCGGTGCATTCGTTCCTGAAAGTGCAAAACGGTAGTTACGTTCTGATACACTTCTTCAGTTTGGAGATGGAACTTATGAGCATGATCCCTGATATCACGCAATATCTGGGGAGGTAAACCTTCCTCAAAACACTGTTCCCATAGTGAAATCAACCGGATCGCCATGCTTTCTAAAGCCAGCTGCTGTGCAACCGTTTCAAAATCCTTCATAGTGCTCCAAATATCTTCTTGAGTATAAATAGGGTTTCGCATCCATTGGGATGCTTGTACAATAATAGCTCTCCTTTCCTCCTGTCCCAACAGTGACCGTGTGAAAGCTCGCTCATCACTCGGGTCAGTCAACGGCCGCTTGGGTGTGGCACCTGGACTAATGGTATTTTGGAGAACCAACATAGTCTGAGTCGGAGGGGAGAGAAATACAGGGTGCAAAGAAGAAGGGACAGCCGCATCCGGCTGAAGGGATATTAGGGGTGAGGTAGTTGGTCGAAGAGATGGAGGGGAAAGCAGAACGTCAGGTCCCGACCTACCAACGGGGGCCGTGGCGACCACCCCAGACTGTTGTCGGATGGCCGAAGCGGCTCCCGTTTGGTCAACTCGTATCACCGGCACAGCCGGATGCAAACCTTGAGGTGGAGGTGGCCTGGCTTCTAACAATTCTTCTAATTCATCTCCCGTCTCTGGTCTAGCCACATAGCTTTTATCGGTCTCTAACCGAAACTGCCTATCCATCCGTTCAATATTTGTCTCCACCTTTTCTTTATCATATGCTACTGCTTTCTGTGTTATTGTTTGACCTGACTTCATTTTCCCCAACTTCTCCTCTCGAATTTGTCGTCTTTTAGCCTCCTTCAACCATAGGTTCAAGGAATCAAACATCGACTGACGACTTTTCATCATAAATAATTTATTCTGAATATAATTATTTTTCTTCTCATCAAAAGACCCCGTAAGAGGCCATTGTAAATCCAAATTATCCTTGGTGTATTTTTTCCAAAGAGTGTTGAACAAAATCAGTTGTAACCCATGTTTGACATACATATCAAAACTGGGACTGCCCTCGGGAGGGGCCGGCTGCCTTTCTTCGAGCCGCGTACCTCGCTGACAGCAGCACCCGAAACATATTTTACTAAAACAAGGCATTATGGTGATTATACTTAATTTACTCGCTCTTTCTACACAAAATCCCCAAACCCATACTCATTCGGACGCGTCCCTTCTTAACACTCACTCACACATTCTCCATACAATTGTCACAGTAAAGTGCTGTAAAACAGTGCAAGGCAAATATTTCTCGAAACCTATTCAAATGCAAATGACGTCTTCAAATACGAACAGAGCCCGTCGACTCCTGTTCGGGGAATCGATTCAAAAGAATTCCAGACCAACAGATTTCACCAAAAGAGAACAATCGTTAGAGTGCTCCAAGACCCTCAGATAGGCGAACCACGAATTTTCTCACAGGCCATCCCATGGTCCTGTTCTGGTTGGGCCGGGTATCTGGACACGTCTCCAAACCCCTAGCTTACCCAGTTGCTCCCAAAGCTTTCCCAGGGAGAATTCGGCCAAGCTAGCAACGCCGTACTCTGCTAAGGCATCAGAGGTAGTCTCAATTATTCACCAAACAAGTCCGTGATGTCTCTACCCGTGCAGCCCCTTCGCCACAACGGTAGATCCCCAGATTCCCTCGTGGTCCGGCTTCTCCGGCCACCTTCCAACAAAGACAGTTAACTGTTTATCCAAAAAGGAAAACACTCGCTCTGAGTGATCCTAATCCAATACAAATCACAAATAATCACTCACCTGGTGCACTCAGGTTGATTGCGAATTCTCCACTGCCGACACTTAAACAGACCGACACAGTCTGTTCTTCTCTCGGGTTAAGCCCGTAGGACTCCGGCGTAGGGTCTTCAGTAGCTGGGAGGGATACTGGGCTCGAGAGTGGAACGGCTTGTTTTCATACCACAAACGGGTGTCTCAAATCAGGATCCTCTTTCTGTCCACCCACTCGGCCAGAACTCCTCCTTGTCCCATTACTCCTGTTTAAAGGAGGGGCGACCCTATCGCGGAGTCCCGGCGGAGTCGCCAACTGAAGGAATCAAATTTATTCTAACGGGTCACACTTACCAATAACCCATAACACATTAAGGTTTATAATAATTCAGTCGGCAATGGAGAAGGTTCAATCGTTTATTCTTCGAATACAAGCCCTGACAGGGGAGCCTCAGTCTACACGACCCTGGGAGGTGCGCAGAGGAGACTTATTACATGTTCAAAGTACAAAGCATATATACGTTTCATGCGTTAAAGATGACACCCTACAAGGAAAAACACAGTTTGTCAGTAAGCCAAGAGGAAGACCCATATAAGGCACAATTGATTGGTAGCAACCTAGGCCTAAGCTATTCCGGGGGCAGGTCAGTAGGGTGCCTCCCCGTCTATTTGGAGCCTGGGAGGACAGGAACGGGATCTGTTAGAATGTGCGCATCCCACAAGAAAGGTAGGTGCGACCTTGAGTCTCCTTTGAGCTAACAGCTAGCAACAAATGAAAATGGTTTAGCTGACGCCATGGTTTCGAGCAGAAAGCATAAACACGTGATTTCAAGGAAACAGCACTTGCATACGAGGAAACAAAACAAAATGGCTCTAGTTATATCAATAGGACTAGCCAACAGAAAGTGAATGATAGGTTACAAGATGATTATAGTGCATTTTGGCTGCATGATTATATAATTACGAGGTTATATTGGACATATGAGGCCAATAACGTGTATTATCAAAAATTCGATCCCAACACAAGTGCTGATCCAGCTGGCCAGGAAAGAGTATACACGAACTGTTTTAGAAGCAAAAAAAGAGTGGGAGGATCACTATTGGCAAGCACTTAAGGAGGCTAGCATTGGGACAGATGCTGGCCTTTTCTGGAGTAAAATAAGATCTAAGAATAGTCCTGTAAATGATCTTATAACGTGTAATATTGCAAGCCAAACGTGGTTCGACCACTTCTCAAAACTGTACTCGTCTCCACAGAGTCAATTTCTCAAAGCTTCTCGGCAACTTTAGGGGAACCCAACAACTACCCATATACACAGAAAGAAGTGGAATATGCGATTAAGTGCATTGTGCCACATAAAGCAGCAGGCCCTGATGGCATCCCCGGAGACCTCTTACGCTCTGACCTGCCCAAATGGGGAAAGCTTATTTCCATCTTAATTAACGCCTTGGATAACGGCGCTATAATCCCTGAGTCGTGGAAGGGGGCAGAGGTCGTCTCAATCTTTAAAAAGGGGCACAGGGGCAACCCTGCCAACTACCGTCCAATAAGTCTGATCGACTCCACTCAGAAGGTTGTCGGGAAGGTGGTACTTGAGAGAATTCTGCAATGGGCTGACGAAAATAAAATCCTCTGGGACTACCAAGCGGGATTTAGGGCCGGCACTGGGACCATAGAGCAGGCATTTAGATTGCTACTTATTTATTGGAAAGTGGTCCTCATGGGAAAAGGCAGTCTTTACCTCGCGTTTATTGATCTAAAGACTGCCTTCGATTTGGTGCCCCGGGAACGCTTATGGGGAGTGTTGTCCGAAATGGGGATTCCCTCGAACATCTTGTCAATATTAGTGAGGCTTCACGAGGGTAACTTTGCTCAAGTGACAAATAGAATTCCAGTGAATAGGGGCGTCCGCCAGGGATGTGTCCTGGCTCCCACTCTGTTTTCACTTTATGTGAACGTGTGGTGGAGCACCTGCTGAAAAGTCCATCTGACGCACCATCCCTGGCGGGCGAGCGAATTCCAACTCTCCTATTCACTGATGATACCCTCCTCCTTTCCAAGTCCCCTGTGGGCCTCCAGAGCCTCCTAGATAGTTTCCAGTCCTTCTGTATTCTGAGAGGCCTTGTAATAAACACAGATAAGACCAAGTACTTGATACTGAACCCACCAAAAAAGTTGGGCAGGCCCCCAGTATTGAACATTGTATCTTTGGAAAGGGTTACCGTATTTGATTATCTTGGAATACGCATTACCGATACCATGCAGTGGAACCCTCACATACAGAAAATGCTTTTATGTCACAAAAGGGTAGTGGGGCCATCCTCAAGGAGCAACGCTCTCCATCAATTAGACCCGTTGCTCCGGTTATAGAAATATACAAGGCAAGAGGAGCAATCTCGGCCCTATATGGAGCCGAACTGTGTGGTACAACTAATATCGAACAGTTGACAAGATCTGAAAATAAATTCCTTAAAGATATAATGGCACTCCCCCAGAGCACCCCTACGATCCCACTGTTACTTGAATTGGGGTGTAATTCGATTAATGATCTGGCAAAAGTCCGACCACTCTTACTATGGGCTCGGCTGTGGCGAGTGCCGGAGCTAGCAAAGTATGCGGAGGGCCTGTCAGAAATAATGTCCATGATGGGCTGGCATAAAATCAAGTGGCTTAAAGATGTTAAATCCTTGCTTTGTGATTTGTGCCTCAAAGATGCATGGGAAAATAGATCTGCCCCGCCAAAAACAGTATTGAAGAAACTTTATTGGGGTTGGGTATCGAGTAAACACTACTCTGATCCCAAATTAGGCAGAATAACCGATGACTTCTTGAGGATCAACAATGTCACTTTTTGTGAACCCTATCTTGACATTATCCAGAAGCCCTTTGATAGGGTTTTGTACTTCAAATTTAGGGTTCGTATATTACCAATATGAGAATTGACTGCCCGCTGGAAAGTCCCTTTCCAAACATTCCCTTTTTGCCCAAACTGCGAGACTAGAATAGAATCAATGGCACACATCCTGTTCGAATGTCCGGCATATAAATCACCAAGGAACTCTTGGCTCAAACCGTTATGTAGAGAAATGGGTACTAGACACCATTCTGTAGCGCTGCGCATTTTTAAATCAGATACTCGATTATTATATGTATGTGGTTGGTCAAAGTTTTAGAGATGGGCCTGGTCCATCAGATCGAAAAGGCTAACAGAAAATATTTAATCCGTGATTCTACTTTTATGTGAGAGTAATTCTATTTCTCTACTCTGCGTTTTATCTTCGATGTAATATGTGTACTTTTAAGAAAAATTGTAAGAAGTTGGCCCCTCGGTGTTCATGTTGACGAAAAATGGTTTTCTTTTATGATGTAAATGTAAATGTAAATGTATTGGACTTGTAAAGTGCACGGCTGCCCGTAAGTGTCCCGGCGCTTGCTTAGGGAACCCGTCCTGGTATTCCCCTGTGAGAAACCCCGGCAGGGTGTCCACAAGGTGAAAGCCAGGCATCCCGCCGCGAGGGGCCGTAGTGGAGATTAAGCAAGCTATTGCCCAGAGTCGCAGAGTGTGACCCAGTGAGTTGAGTAGGCACCAGAGCGAGAATTGTCGAGTCCGTGGAATTTTGAGCCCGAGACCCACCGAGGCGGGGAATCGAACCCTGGTCCACGGTCGATCTCAGCTTCCAGGTCTGCCGCCTCTAACCACTGAGCCACGCTTCTCCACGCTTCTGATGTTAAAGTATTGTTTTATGCTCATGCTTTTAAGATATGTTTTTATCGAAATAAAGCCTTTTTCATACTCATACTCATATAACCTTCTTCCTCCTCATCATCAGAGTAACCACCCTCCAGGGTTATGGACTGGGAGCCCTCCCTCTGGTCTCTACCAAATCCACCCTTCAAATACGCGGAGGGGTAATCAGACAGGTCTCCTCAGGGCTCTAAGGGTTCCCCCCTCATAAGAGTTTCGTAGAGGAACAACTTCCTTTTAATGTTGCCCACTGGGGGTATCCCTCTCTCCTTGCAGAAACCCAAAATTTCCTGCGCCGTGTAATCCATGAGGTCGTCGTGAGGTCATTATAAACCAACCCCATCCTGACAAGGTACACCCGGGACACACCACCCACAGTACAACAAGGGGACACAATTCTAAAAACACTTTTCAGGAGGAAGCAATAATAAAGAAAACAGAATATTCAGCCAAACAATAATCCCCACAAAAAGACTGTGATTACTCTCCAATCTCTTTTTGCAATGTAACCTGTGGCCGCTGTGGTACTGCGCAAACACAAGTCCTATCCCACAGCTCACCAACAATGTTAGAAATGGGTTTGCCAATTCTACGGGGGGTAGCATGGAGCAGAGCGGGCAGGCCAAACTTCAGAGGATATGTCCAAAGCATCCACGCAGTACCCACAGACGACACACCAGGCACACCACAAAAGAGACACAACACTTCTTCTGGTTGGAAAAAGAATAAGTGTTGTATTATCTCCAACCTGCAAAGGTAAAACACAACAATAGCAGTAATCACAAGGGGGCGCCAACTGGTGCCAGAGCAATGAATGCAAGGGGGATTATTTACAAGGGAAAATGGGCAGGAATAAAGAGGTTAAGTCCGTGAGTCCATGGCTGAAATAAAAACTTGTTATCATTGGCATGAAACCATAGGAGAATACGTGAGGGAAAGAAATACTAATGCAGAAACCCAAGGTCAATATCGCAGGGCAAACTCAGGCCTTAATCCTTGGCCTCACCTAGACGTAAGCTGTAGGTGTAAACTAAAGCATTAGACATAAAATACACACTAGGTATGGAGGCATAGCCACACAACAGGGCCTGCATCCGCGTCTCCTGTGAAAAGAAACAGGCGGCACCTGGCCTTAACAACTGGAATAGACATGCAAATGTAATATCAGGCCTGGGCTGGCATAATCACGCCCACCCTGGGGCACATACCTTTGGCACAGAACATATCAACAGTGGGCATAACACTAGGTATAACACAGCCAGCCCGGCCTTAGCACCTCCTGCAAGAAAAGAAACAATGGGTGCATAACATTGACATCGGGCCTACAACCTCAGTAGAGGGACCTCTGGGCGTCAGGCAGGAGCCTTATCCTTGGGCAGGAATCACGGTGCTCATAAGAATGGCAGAGCACACATCCACATTGGCTCAACTAATCATGAGTAGGGGCGCAGTGACCTAAGCACCCAGCCTTAACCAAATAGGGGCTCAAAAGCACCTCCCGGTGACATAAAAACACTAGGCACCCAAGACCGGCATTCCCCCCCCTCAACAGTGGTATCACACATGAGGCAGGACCATCTGCAGCTAAACTTCCATAGCCTGACTTCCCCTATTGGCCTGGAATCAGGCAACTCACTACTGCAGGCACAACCCAGGTCCCTGAACCACCCGGGGCCCACACCTCCGAGTCTCTGTCCTGGGTCTACTGGCCCAATGCTGCAAGTGCCCGCTGCCAGGCGGGGCACCTGGAGAACAATACTGTTCCTGGGGGTGGCAGTTCACCACGGAATGCTGGCCGATACACCCCCCAACACAGTCTGTTTGAGCCCCACACTCACCGGGCTCTTGGCAATGTCTCCACGCTTCTGCTCCTCGCTCCGGGTTTCCTGGGCAGTAGGGTGGGAGGCAGGCACCGAGGCCTCACCAGACAGACGCAGACACAGCTCCTCGAGCGGAGGTGGGGTAGGCTCCTGCCCTATTTACAAGGCTGAGAGGCGGCAGGATCTGGCACGGTAGCGCTTAGGAACACAAAAGCAGCCTCTTCCAGCTGCGTAGCGCTAGCCACCACACAGCGCTTCTCCTCAGCCCAGCTCCTCATACAGCGCTTCTAGATCACAGCGCTTAGCAGGCAGCACTTATCCTGGGCCAGGCAGCCCTTCCAACAGTCCAGCGCTTGGTTGAAGCGGCGCTTTGCAGGCACACACAGCAGGCAGTACAGTTCAGGCACTTCAGGACTATCCAGGGCTTCTGCATCACAGCGCTTCCAGGATTATAGCGCTTGGCACGCAGCGCCTCCTCCAGGCCCAGCACGTCCAGGAGCACAGCGAAAGGGGGGCGGACAGTCCCAGCAGCAGGCCCAGGGTAACACTCCTCACCTCCTGGGTGGCGGGGTCCCAGATGCTCCTTCCCTTCTTGGCGCTTCTTTGCACAGTGCTTGCGTAGCGCAGGGTCCCGGCAGCTCCAGGGACCTGGGGGCCCTTCTTCCTCAGGGGCCCGGGGGACCGAGTAGTAGGCACTACTGGGCCAGATCAGCAGGTAGTGGGGGCTTCGTCAAAGCAGGGTGGTAGGCTTTTACCATCCCCACTGCAGTGTGGCCCTCCTCCCACACGGCAGCCTGAACTCCTGAAGTGGGGCTTCACAAGCCCTGGGGAAGGTAGGGGGGTCCTAGATGGGTGCAGGGCCCAGCACACAGGCCCTGCATTGCATTGTCACATTAAACTGGGCATCTCATACCTCACATGGCCTATACAGTGACCTTTACCATGGGGAGACATCCTACAATAGGGGGTGAAAAGCAAAAGATTTGGGGGGAAAAGGGGCAAGTCCAACACAAACAGTCATAATATTCGACTACTATAAGGGATAGGAGCAAAAACGATGCAATAAACTAGAAAAGCAGTCTCATCACCCAGAAGGATTGTTCAAAGTGCAGGGTGGGTAACATAGGGAAGGCAGCAAAGGAATAGTGCAGTGATGATAGGTAAAGTCAGGATGAAGGGGTGACTGTAGCGTGAGCTTTAGGAGAGGAATTTGCCCATTAGGAAAGATTTGGTCTCCTTTTTGAAGTAGACTAGAGACGGTATTCTTCTAATGGCGGGTGGGAGTGAGTTTCATATCTTGGGGCGGCCCCAGAGAAGGCCCGATTGTATGTTCTTTTTTTCTTGACAGGTATTATTTAGAAGGCAATTACAAAAGTGTATGCAATATGCATTACATAAATAAACAAAAGGAGTCTCTAAAGTTTTTTGGAAAAGGGTATTATTCACCACCACATTCAAGCTCCTGCATCCACTGCGAGCCAAGTCCCACGGAGAGAACCCCTATCGCCTCTTCCGCTCTGATTGATTCAGATGTCCACCGCCCGCGCTGACCAGAGTCTTCCGAACCTTCGATCAGCTGGGTACCAGTAACAGACTGCTGGACCCCTTCCTTCCACGCTATTTCACCTTTGATGACGACCACTGCTTCATCGACAACCCTGTCCTGATGACGATCCCGACTGACGGGGATCGAAACGCCGTCGACCTTACAGCTTAACTTTTTGGTGCCTATTATGTTTTGTACTCCCCCAAAAATGACCCATTCATGTTTTAAGTGATTACAACTTGATCCTTGGAGACATTACTGTATTATAATTTCACCAACTGTCACAACGCGCCGACCATGCTGTTCACTCCAGCACTTGCACTGTCACTATCACCAACTGTATATATCACTGTATATATCACTGTTCACCAAGTGCCACTGGGTTGTCACATGATTTGTTCTGTACAGTGCTGTTTAACTGTATTACCATGTGAAAAAAAAACCTCCCTTTTCTCTTTAAAAAGTGGTGAATAATACCCTTTTCCAAAAAACTTTACAGACTCCTTTTGTTTATTTATGTAATGCATATTGCATACACTTTTGTAATTGCCTTCTAAATAATACCTGTTGGGAATTGTTCTAATCTACAGTATACACCCATCCCAACGTGGTTTATGGGTCCTCTCCTGTTATTCTTATACATACTTTTTTTCTTGAAGCGTGTGGATTGGAGCAAAAGGGCTCTGGCGGACCGGGAGTTTCTGATACCTCCGGATAATACAAGTTTCTGTGCGAGAAAAGCAGGGGACTTGGAATAGAGAGCCTTGTGGGTGATGCAAGCCAGTTTGAATTGGATTCTGGCCTCAAGAGGAAGCCAGTTCAGAGCTTTAAGGTGGGGCGAGATGCGGTCAAACTTCTTAGAGCCAGTTACGAGTCTGGCAGCGGCGATGAGATAGGCTTTCAGGGGTGCCAGAGAGATCTTGGGTAGGCCTGCGAGAGTGGAACAACCATATTCTAGTCGAGAGATGACTACGGCCTGGATAGCCGATTTTAGATCAGGAGGGTCGAGGAAAGGTTTCAAGTTTCGCAGGTAGTTCAGGTAAAATCTGGCGGTTTTGGCCATCGCATTGATATGGCCCCGTTGATATGGCCCCGCATGTTCAGGTTGCCGTCTAAGGTAATTCCCAGGGACTTAGCAGAGTCCACAATGGTAGGAGAGCAGTTTAGCGCTGTGATAGTCTTGGTCCAAACTTGAATGTCTGCATTTGCGTTGGGTGGTGAAATTAAGAGGAACTCAATTTTTTGGCCGTTGAGTTTAAGCTCGTTGGATGTGAGCCAGTGAACAGTTAGTTTCAAGGCCTCATTCAGGGAACGGATATCCTCTGGAGAAGAGATATTGATGTGGAGCTGTGTGTCATCGGCATACATGTGGTAGGAGATATTGCCAGTGCGCAGCACCTCTGAGAGCGGTTCAAGGTACAGATTGAAAAGGGTAGGGGATAAGGTTGATCCTTGGGGGACTCCAACTGTGATCGGAGGGGAGGCGGATAGGTTGCCGTTGATCAGGACTCTCTGCGAGCAGTTCTGGAGGAAGGATCGGAACCAAGCCAGAACGGTGCCAACCAGGCCCATCCTAAGTTTGAAGCGATTCAGGAGAATTTCGTGGTTAACCGTGTCAAAAGCCGAGGATAGGTCAAGGAGGATCAAGAGACAGGTTTTGCCTTGGTCAAGGGCTTGAAGGGCATCATCGACAATGTGGAGGAGAGGGGTTCCCGTGCTGTGCCCAGGTCTGAAACCAGATTGCAAGTCATCTAGAAGGTTGAAGTTGGAGATGTGTTGGCTTAACTGTTGCTGTACACATTTTTCCAGCACTTTAGCTAGGAGAGGGATGTTAGAGATAGGTCTGTAATTGTCAGAAGAGGCAGGATCTAAGGTGGGTTTTTTTAGGATGGGGACCACCTAGCCGGCTTTGAGAGAGACAGAAATTGATCCCTGTAGCAGAGAGGAGTTGATTATAGTCGTCCAAGAAGGGATGATAGCCTGAGAAACAGAGGCAAGGCAGTTTGAAGGGAGAGGGTCGTTGAGGTGATTGTTGGAGCTTAAGGAGGAAAGAGTTTTTGAGATCGAGTGTTCATCATAGACTTTGAAGTTGGACCATGAAGCTTGGTTTTTGGGGGAGGTCTTGGAGGGCAGCGCTGAGTGGGGATGAGGAACAGGAGGGGTTTGGGAATTGATAGCAGATATGAGTTCCTTTCCTAGGGCAGAGATTTTATCACAGAAGAAGGAGGAGAATTGCTTGCATGGGATTGTGGAAATAGGGGTTTCTTTGGATGATTTAGCAAGTTTGTTTGATTGGTGTTTGCCCAACTTGAATAATTTGCAAGGTCTATTCTTAGCGTTGTCCAGTTCAGCTCTGCAGAATTATTTTTTAGAATTAATGATTTTTTTGTTGTAGGCGTTTCTGGCCAGATGGAGTAGTTTAAGATGGTCGGCAGTAGGGTGCTTTTTCCAGTTTCGTTCTGTTTGTCGGAGGGACCTCCTCTCATTGTTAAGGGATCCGTTGAACCAGGGGTTCCTGTCTTTGATCTGTGTTTGTTTCAGTTTTAGCGGGGCAAGGTCATCGATTATGTTGGCTATCGTTATGGAATAATGTTCAGTGAGGTTTTCGACCGAGGTGTTATGGGGGGGAGGGGGGAGGTCAGTTGCATAGCAGGCAGCCAGTTTCTCGGGATCCAGGTTCTTGGTGACCCTGATGCATCTTTTGGATATCACCGGTTGCAGTGTCCATGTCTTGTGAGTGCCAGGAAGACAGAAGGTGATAGCGTGGTGGTCAGACCAGTCGCAGGGATCTATGGAAATGAGTTTGACTGCAGATTCCTTGGAGATGATCCAGTCTAAAATGGCCCCTTTTGAGTGAGTAGGGAGGGAGCAGGCTTGGGAAAGGGCTTGGTTGGCCAGGAAGTCTCTGATGGCGTTGACCTGCGGGTCCTTGGGGTCATTCCAGTGCTAGTTGAAGTCGCCAAGAAAAATGTCATTGGTGTTCTGAGAGGCCTTGCCTCTGATGAATTCCATGAGGTAGTCTATGAAGGTGTCATTCTTGCCTGGGGGTGGCAAAAAATGTGCAGCCTGCACTGAAGGGAGGTGTTGTTGCAGACAGATAGGGCAAGATATTCGCAGGAATCAGTAGGTTCTGCCAGAAGTTCAGTGATAAGGAGGTTGGAGCGGTAGATGCAGCCAATGCCACCCCCTTTTTTTTTAAATTGCCTGTCCAACCTTCCGATGAGATAGTTGGGCGGGACTAGCAGGTCTAGGCAGGGTGAAGAGGATTCATTTAGCCAGGATTCCATCAGGATCGCTGCATCTGGGGTTAGGTTCAGGATGAGATTGGCGACATCAGCGGCATGCTTTACCGCAGAGCAGCAGTTGATAAGGAGACCAGATAGAGAGGGGGCTGTATGCGAATTGTAAATAGGGCCAAAGGTTGGGACTGGCACTAGGCTACTGTTGACTATTCCTCTGTTGCGGAGAGTAGCTGATCTGTAAGGATTGATTGCAACCGTGCATATGGATTGATCTTTCTTCAGGTCAGAGGGACATGGGTGTTCATACCTAATGAGGAGGTCAGCGATTTCATCCTCCGAGAGTTCCATAGTGCTAGTCGTAGCAGGGGTAGGTTTGTAGGATAGGAGCAGGGCCTGTATTTCTATCTCTGAGAGGTAGCAGGGCTGCCTGTAAGGGCGCAGGTGTCTCAGGGGTAAAGGGAATGGGTAGAGAAGGGGCTTGGAGTAGGATGTGGGGGGGTAGGGTTCTGTGAGAACCTGATCTTAGAGAGAGTGAGCTCGGAGAGGTGCAGGAGGTTTTTGAGGTCCGTGAAGGACTTGTGGATGCTCAAGGTTAATTTGGTGGCTTTGCGGTGGAGAGTGTCAGCATAAGACCAAGGGGCAGTCCTGGCTCATGTAAGCATGCAAAATGCCTAATATGGGCATGCAAGATCTGCTTGCTCAACAAAGTGGGAGGAGAGTTACTTCTCCATACAGCAGCAAAAATAGCCTGACAGTTATACTAGAGGAGCAGGTGCATTGTACTAGCTAGGCCCTTCTGAGCATGTGCAAGGCTCTGAAGAGGGAAACAGCACATGGCGAGCACATGGCTACCTAAAATGGTTGCCAAAATAAAAAATGGCTTTCAGCTCATGCTAACAAATCCCTCCAATCTTTAACAGATAGTCCTTTTAGCATGAGCTAAAGACATTCCTATGATCCAGTAGGAACACAGAAAATATTTGCACATTATTTTTCATAAATTTATCAATATCCTAATTCATTGCTAGGTGGGCATTTTCCATTCTAAACACTTCATTAAGCAAGTATATATGAGGTATAAGCACGTATACAAAGGAAACAAAGCATCGGGTCATAATTAACAGACAGATAGTAGGAGAGAGTAATGACCACTATTTCAAACAGAATTATAATTTTTCACAACCCTAAGCAAATCCTAAAACCCTCTAGTAAAAACATTTTCAGGGCTACTTGTCCATTTTCCTTTTATGAGGGCTAGAACATCAATTATATTTGGGACCAAGAGGACCACACAGGGTCATAAGAATTAGGACGAAGAGCTGCAAAGGGCTGCTCCTCCTCAAAAACGGGACATCCAAAGGGGTATATAATTGACGAAAAGAAGAAGTCCTTGGGGAAATTGAAGCCGCTGTACAACCAACCAGAGGGGAGTCTTCTCCCTGTGTCCGTTTGAGTCTCACAGGCAGGCTCTTGTTGTTTCCAAGGTGGAGCTGCACAACTCGCAACTCAAGAATCACAGCCCAGTTTCAAGGAAAAAGTCTCTTCTTTCAGGATAGGGCAGTCACCCACCAAGGCAAATGCTCTCAACGATCCTGTCCAGTGTCTCAGGCAATGCACCAGTTTTCTTCACTTCAATCTAACAGGCACCAAAGACACAGCGCCTGTACCCTAAACTCAAGTCCTTCCCTAACCCCTGTATTGCTCTGCTGGTGCACTGCTCATTCATTGGGCCACACATTGCATCCAGTGTGCTCAGGTATCTCTTGACCAACAAACAAAGGAGCAAACTTGCATTCCCTTCGGGACCAGGATTCAGAGGCCTGATGCTAGGATCTCTGAAGCAACCCTTGTTTCAAAAGGGGTCACTTCAAGCAAAGCTTCCTTGCCGTTCTGGTCGGTCTGTGACTTTCAGCTGGGCATAAAAAACTTGATCCACAATTTCTCCTTTCTGATTTGTGACCCTGTCTTTCGCCCAAGACAGTGGCAGGGGTACACACTTTATCCCAGGGCCTCCGCCTTCACTGAGGTCCTAGTTGCCAGCAATGCCTGTGCTGATTACCTTTACTTTGGCTTCAAGCTGGACTGGTGCTGACGCTGACTCCCCAGGCTGAATCTAATGTCCGGGCCCCTCTGGCAATGGTTGTAAGGCAGCAAATATCTATTGGTGGACAGAACAAAAGGTCTTTAGACAAGGCACAGAAACAGTCTATTGTTAGAAGGGGCGATCCCAGGGGGGCCAGGATATGCTCTCCCGACAACTCCGTGACCCACCTCTCCCAAGAATATTGCTGAGTCTTAACGTGAGGTCCTCGCCGGGGAGGACTTCGAGTCTAGGATCGTAAACACTGAGCTCACACCACACTTATGAACGGACACCACACCGTGGATTTCAGTACGCAAGTTCTTTATCACACAGTAGAGATTTAGGCAAAATTAACAGGTATTTACAAGCGATCGAGGGATCGTAAAGTCTCAGTGGTAAGGAGGAGGGAAGCGGGACAGTCTCAATATTAGGCCAGTACGAAGCATACCCTGCGCACAGCTCTCAATCCTCGAGCCGGGGGATACGGAAGATGGCGATCGTACTGGCTGCTCCACTCACTTCTTCTCGAACCAGGTCGTGTTGGTAGCGTCGATGGTCCCGCCGGACCAGAGTACTCCTCGAGCCGCGACGAGGTCAGCAGGGCCCGATCCGGAGTGAACAGAGAGTCTGTCAGTTCTTGAGGAGCCACGACCACGTCAGCAGGGCTCAGGCTGTTCAACAAATGTCCTTAGAGTTCAAGGATGAGCCGCGATGAGGTCAGCAGGCCTCCGAGGTTCCAGTTCCTTCTTCACGAGGATGAGCCGCGACAGTGTCTGCAGGGCTCGATTAGATCCAAGTTTCAGTCTTCTACCCAAGGGTTGAGCCGTGATCAGATCAGCAGGGCTCTCCTTGTCCAGGATACAACTGCCCGCTAGTTCTTGGACGGGCCTTGATATAGCGCAGTAGCCCTTTGATGTCCGGACCCTCGCAGGCGGGGATCTCCAGCCTCGGGGCTGGTCGTTGGAGTGTTCCGTCGGTTGGCTCTTTGATCCTTTAGAAGATGTCTCCGGGAATTCCCAGATGCCCAGCAGGGTCTGGAGCCAGCTCTCGGGGAGGCCAAAGGTGTGATCGAAACCAGCCCACAAGGGAAGGCCAGAGGTGTGGGAGAAACCAGTCTCCCAGGGGAGGCCAGAGGTGCAATCGAAACTCCTTGTCTTATCTCACTCAGGATGCCCTCTACCCCCCAGCCGGGCATGGCACGTCTGAAGCCTATGTTTTGCTGGGGCCGGGGTCAGGCAAGGCCTAGGGAGTCAGGGACCTCGGGAAGGGTAATGGCGGCCGGGGGCCCTGTGGGTTGATGCAGGTTCTGGGCACCCGGTACCGGGAAGAGGGATGGCGGAATGCGGGGATGGTCGTCGGGTGGTAGGGTCGTGTAGGGAGCGGGGCGGACAGGGGACGGGACGACCAGGGGTTTCTGGGTGCGGGGCTAGGCTAACGGAGTGCTGAGGAACGGGGGGAACCACAACACGAGGCCAGGTCCAACATCTATCAACAGAGAGGATAGTCTCAGAATACTTCCTAGTCTTGGGACGCCCCATATATTAGCAAGGCACCCGAGAACCACTTAATCTATGTAAGAGTAAAAAAAACAACATCCTGGACCTATTGGGAAGTATAAAAGGAACTCTTTGGTGAACTGACAAGAGTAATACAACACCCAATCCCAAGCAGCCAAGGAAGTCTACATTCATTTACTAAACTCAGAGAAAAAGAGAAAAACAACACAGACATACCCTAAATCCTTACATTGGTGTATTCCTGTGAACTAATCTTAAAACCCTCAAAAAAGGAAATATTCTACCCTTTTAAACTACTTGTACAAGACTGCAGACACTTCTAAATGATTCTTCTTAATAAAAGCACCTACATTGTACGCTTAGGGCCATGCTCTCATGTTATAGGAGCAACAGGAAAATCTAAAACTGTTAATTTAACAGGAGTTCTTATCTATAAAACAACATTCCCTTCAAAAATGTCTGCTGAGGATCACATGGGCATCTTCCCTGCGTTCTACTTTTCATGATCCAAACTATGCAACATCAGCTCTAATAAGGACTGTCAGTTTATTTACACAGACTAGCTAATAAAAAAAACTAGCAATGCCCTTGCAAAACTATGTAGCATGAGAACAACATACAATAATGGTGTTATCACCTAAGACTTTTAGAACAAAAACTACCCACATCTAGTTCCCCTTAAAGATCAAAATAATGGAACAACAATCTTGACTACTGATCCAGTAACATAACATATATATTTATTCATTTTATTAATGCTAACAATGTTTAAAACAGTATTAATGAATAGCCAATTAAATGTCTCATTGCTATTTCACGACAACTTAGACAGTCTAAAAACAATTGAGAAAAATAAATTTTACCTCCCCTTAATTTGTAGACGAGCCAGCCTCCTTCCTCCATTTTGACAGTAGGAAACCTGAAACAGGTTTCATTTCTGTCAACACTGTCAACCCCTATTTGTAGCAACTGGGCATAAACAAAGTTATAGGAGGTACATAGCACTTTTGAGAGGGCTAAAAACAGGAATACCCAAACCCCAATCCTTTTATTAAATGTACAAGTGAAACATGAGGGCGAATGAATTCAAACTAAATTTCATTGCCTCAGCTTTTTTTTACAGTAATCCTCAGACTAAAAGCATTAGTGCTGTATAAAAATGGCAAAAGCTTATCTGTTAATCAAAGTTCACATATACTATTATATAGTTTTCTATCACATGAGTGCATAAAGTGCTTGCTTTTGGCAAAAAAAGTAAAACCTCTCCTTTTCTCCCCTGTCGTCTTTCAAAAAGTTTCAGAGGTCAAAATAGCAAAGCAGACCTTGCTCTGGGAGCCCTGCCAGGCTTCTAAATATAGAACTGACTTTTAACTCTTCCCAGCTGTCCTATTCTGTGTGCAAAGGGGTTCCATGTGGCTTTCCCAATTCAAAGTCACCCTAAAGACAGAAAGCTGGAAAGCACTTACCCCCCGTTTGTCGGTTTAGAGTTAAGACAATAACTTCTGCTGGTTTTATACATTTTCAATTATAAGCAGTGTGCAATATACTTGTCTAACAAGATAGAAGGCAGTTGTTTGTATTATATCTAAATATATGCATGTACTGAAGCCTAAGGAAGTTTAAAAGCTGCTCAGAATGGCAGAATTGCTTTTTAAATTAGTGAATTTTACCCAATTTCGGCTTTGATATTTGGGGCACTTAAAAATGAAAATCCTATAATCGTTTTGAATAATAGGAATCCCCAGAGTGTTTTCTGGATAGCCCAGGAACGGGAAATTAGAAATATATCATATATACCCTTATAAAAATGAGTTTATTACGCCTGCGCAGAGTGATATTTCATATGCAAATTTTCTCATTATGCGGTACAACACAACTTAAATTAAATGTTAATGCTAGGAGGTCAGAGTATGATTATTAAGCTTTATAAATAATAAAAAATGAATTATAAGCACTTATTTTTTAATACTTTTTTCCATAATACTATATTTTTTTAATAAACCCAATCATTTTGATAATTCCACATAGAAAAAGCAAGCTTCATTCCTTGCCTATCATATTTAGACACATTCATTCATAAGCCTAAGCACATAAGCCTAACTTGAAACATGAAAAGTTTTGCGCCACTTTTTAAAAGGACAGTCATTATTTAACATCAGAACCAAGAATGTGCTTATGTAAAAAGGCATTAAGAAAGGAAATCCCTACTTTAAATGTTTTCCTGTTATCAAAAATAAGGAACCTGATTTTTGTAACGTTTTAAACCAGCTGTCTGAAATGCAGGGTTTTACACCATGTTTGCACTGAAAAAATCCTAGCTGAATTAACATCCCTGACTCTCCGTGGCCTACAAAAACAACAGCTGTTTTTCAGCGGTAGTTAAAACAAAGCTGTTGGAAAGCTTTTTTTAGTGTTGAAATGTAAGCACGGTTACAGTTTATTTTTAGTAATGTTGGTGCCAATGTCATCCGCCCCCCCCCCCAAACAGGGGTCTATTAATTAATCCCTAAAATCTTGCGCTGTTACCCAGTGTACTTGGGTCTAGGAGTTCTCTCCAGGTTGTATCCTTTAATTCGGCTTTGCGATTTGCTAAAGCCTTTTTATAATTAAGTCGAAGGAACCGGATCCACAGGTGATCTCTTGGCCTGGCTTTCAAGGCTGCCTTTAACTCTCTTGCAGCTTTAGAGCATACTGCGTCAAACCATTTAGGATCCCTAAACGAAGAACTGGGTACAGTCAATCAATCAATCAATCAAAGCATTTATATAGCGCACTACTCACCCAGAGGGTCTCAAGGCGCTAGGGGAGGGGGGTCCGCTACTGCTCGAACAGCCAGGTCTTGAGTTGCTTCCTGAAGGCGAGGTGGTCCTGGGTCAGGCGGAGGTGGGTCGGGAGGGAGTTCCATGTCTTGGCGGCGAGGTAGGAGAAGGACCGTCCCCCTGTGGTGGCTCTTCGGATGCGGGGGACGGCAGCGAGGGCGTGGCCGGTCGATCGGAGCTGGCGTTTGGGGGCGTAGAAGTTGAGGCGACTGTTGAGGTACCCTGGGCCTTGGTTGTGTAGGGCTTTGTGTGCGTGGGTGAGGAGACGGAAGGTGATTCTCTTGTTGACCGGGAGCCAGTGCAGGTCTCTCAGGTGTCCGGAGATGTGGCTGCGACGGGGGATGTCCAGGATGAGTCGTGCTGAGGCGTTCTGGATCCGTTGGAGTCTCTTCTGGAGTTTGGCGGTGGTTCCGGTGTAGAGGGAGTTGCCGTAGTCCAGGCGGCTGGTGACGAGGGCCTGGGTGACCGTCTTCCTGGTCTCGGTGGGGATCCACCGGAAGATCTTACGTAGCATGCGCAGGATGTTGAAGCACGACGAGGAGACGGCGTTGACTTGTCTGGTCATGGAGAGGGAGGAGTCCAGGATGAATCCCAGGTTGCCTGCGTGGTCTGTTGGTTTGGGTGCGCTGCCTAGGGCGGGGGGCCACCAGGAGTCATCCCAGGCGGAGGGTGAGGATCCCAGGATGAGGACTTCCGTCTTGTCCGAGTTCAGTTTCAGGCGGCTGTTCTTCATCCATTCGGCTACCTCTTTCATCCCTTCGTGAAGGTTGGCTCTGGCGGTGGCGGGGTCGTTGGTGAGGGAGAGGATCAGCTGGGTGTCATCGGCGTAGGAGATGATGTTAAGGTTGTGCTGGCGTGCGATGGCTGCGAGGGGGCTCATGTAGATGTTGAAGAGGGTAGGGCTGAGCGAGGAGCCTTGGGGAACGCCGCAGATGACTTCGGTGGCTTCAGATCTGAACGGGGGGAGGCGGACTCTCTGTGTCCTTCCGGCGAGGAAGGAGGTGATCCACTCCAGTGCCTTCTCCTGGATTCCGACGTTGCTGAGACGCTGTACTAGTGTACGGTGGCAGACAGTGTCGAAGGCCGCGGAGAGGTCTAGGAGGATGAGGGCTGCTGTTTCTCCGTTGTCGAGCAGTGCTCGGATGTCATCGGTGGCTGCGATCAGGGCGGTCTCGGTGCTGTGGTTGGCCCGGAATCCAGACTGCGAGAGGTCGAGGGATCCGTTCGTCTCGAGGAAGGCGGCCAGCTGCTTGTTGGCGGTCTTCTCGATGACTTTTGCAGGGAATGGGAGCAGCGAGATGGGGCGGTAGTTCTTGAGGTCGGTGGGGTCAGCTGATGGCTTCTTGAGAAGAGCGCTGAGTTCGGCGTGCTTCCAGCTCTCCGGGAAGGTAGCGGTGTCGAAGGAGGTGTTGGTGATGTCCCGCAGGTGGGGTGCGATGACAGCGTCGGCCTTGTTGAAGACGTGGTGGGGGCAGGGGTCGGTCGGAGATCCGGAGTGGATGGAGTTCATCGTGCGGACGGTGTCTTCGGTGCTGATCGGGGTCCAGGCGCGGAGGGTGGTGGTGGGGGGCGGTGGTTCGGTCATGGCGTGCGTTGGTTGAGTGCTGAAGCTGTTGTGTATGTCCGCGATCTTGTTGTGGAAGTAGGAGGCGAGGGAGTTGCAGAGGTCTTGCGAAGGGGTGATGTCGTTGTTTCCGGCGTTGGGGTTGGAGAGCTCTTTAACGATGTTGAAGAGTTCCTTGCTGTTGTGTGCGTTGTAGTCCAGTCGTTCCTTGAAAGCAGTTTTCTTGGTGGCGCGGATGAGTTGGTGGTGTTTTCGGGTGGCGAGCTTGAGGGCAGTCATGTTGTCCGGTGTTGGGTCTCTGCGCCAGGTTCTCTCGAGGTCTCGGCAGTTCTTCTTGGAGCTCTTGAGTTCGTCGGTGAACCATGGGGCTTTCTTGCTGCCGGGTCTGCTGGGCGGGGTCCTCAGGGGGGCGAGGTCGTCTGCGCAGTCGCTGATCCACTGCGTGAGGTTGTTGGCCGCTTGGCTGGGGTTCATTGCGCTGGTGGGTGGGTTCTTGCTCAGGGAAGTCGCGAGCTGGTCGGCTGAGATCCTGTTCCAGTTTCTGCGTGTAACCTGTTTCTGGTGGTGATGGATCGTGGTCCTTCTGAAGCTGAAGTGGACGCAGCTGTGGTCCGTCCAGTGGAGTCCGGTGGCGTGGCTGAAGGTGATGTCCTCGTTGGATAAGAAGACGGGGTCGAGTGTGTGTCCGGCGTAGTGGGTGGGGGTGGTCACCAGCTGCTTGAGTCCCAGGTTGGCGAGGTTGTCCAGCAGGGTGGTGGTGTTGCGGTCGTTGTTGTTCTCCAGGTGGAAGTTGAGGTCCCCGAGGAGGATGTAGTCAGCGGAGAGGAGGGCGTGTGGGCTGATGAAGTCGGCGATGTCCTCGCTGAATTGTGTGCGTGGTCCCGGGGGTCTGTAGATGAGGGTGCCTCTGAGGGTGGTCTTGGGGTTGATGTGGACCTGGAAGTGCAGGTGCTCGGCGGGTGCGAGGGAGTCGTCGGTGTTGGTCGTGATGCGGATCGTGTTCTTGTGGATGATGGCAATGCCTCCTTCGGTCTGGTTGATACGGTCCATACGGATGATCTTGTAGCCGTCTGGGATGGCGATGGCGATGTCGGGCGCTGAAGAGGCGTTCATCCAGGTTTCCGTGAGGAAGGCGACGTCTGGTGAAGTTGTGTCGAGCAGGTTCCAGAGCTCGACGGCGTGTCTGTGGACGGAGCGGGTATTGAGCAGGATGCATTTCAGGTGGCTGCTGCTGTTGCTCGTCTTGGTCTTGGTCGGTGCTGGAGAGGTGCAGGTCCGGGTGCAGGTGAACTTGCAGGAGTGGCAGCAGAAGGGTCCGTGGGTGCGTCTCGGGGTGGCTCGGTAGCAGCCCGGGAATCTGCCGGCGTTGAGTGCGTAGAGTTCGGTGGCGTCGTAGGTCCGGCGGGTGGGCTGGTTTCTGCGGGGGCCAGGGGTCCTGGTGCTGGGCACGGTCCAGGCACGGACGGGCGCAGACGGGCTTACCTTTGGCGCACCTTCGGCGCTCAATCGGTGCTACCGCTGCGCGCGTCCGCTGCGCGGTCGCTCTGGGGGCGTCATAAGAAGGGGGACGGGAGGGCGGGTCAGCTGGGCGTCGGTCGCGGTTCGGCCAATGGGCCGGTGGTGGGCGGGGCCTGTGTGGAGCTGCGGCGGGAAAAACTGGCGAGCGGGCGGCTCTGCTGTGGCTGGGCCGCTCAGGGGGGCAGGGGGGCGTCGGCGGCGGAAAATGCGGCAAAAGGCTGGCTTGTCAGGAGCAGGAGGCGGCAGGAGGAGCAAGGGGGTGACCCGGCCTGGTGAGAGGCGCAGGAACAGTTAATAACTCCCCCACCTTTGAAACAATCCCCTCAAATGCTTTAAGTACGTTCGTAGGAAGGGAATCTGATGACACACAGGATGTTAATTCCTAGGGCACATAATTCATGAAGTTTGTCATGAAACAGATCCGGATTCACCTGAGACCACTTAAGGCGACGTTTCCCATCCGTAGGTCGCATCACACTGGATGTTACCATTTTTGCCTGTGTTTTCAACAAACCACCGCCCAGATGTACACAAACAGGGTTGTGATCACTAAAGATACTTTCTAGAATTTTAAATCCCAAGAGGAAAGCTTGGAAGCCAGCCGAGATCAAAACATGGTTTGTAAAAGACCCACCATTACGACCTTTGAAAAATGGGACAGACTGTTTGCTAGAATCAGCAGCAAAGGACATGGAGGTAATCAGGTTAAATTCATCAAGTAAATTGTTGATTGCATCACCCTGGGCCGAATGCTCGAAGTGTAGTCCCCGCATCCTGGCACAGCCCATTTCTCCCAAACTGTTTGTCACTGGATCGCCACACGGATGCATGTTAAAATCCCCTGCTAGCATAAGGCCATGGGCAACATGTCCGCAGTACTGTCTGACGAAGTTCCCCAACTGGGCGATCTTACAGACCCCAAAAGTATTCACTGCATTATAAAAATTAATCAGACACAGGCTTTCATTTCCTCGCTTTAAAATAACAGCATGGAAATCAGCATGGATAAGGGGAAGTGCCTTGATCCTGCAGTTTAGGGCTAATGCTATGTAAATGACCAGACCACCCTTGGCTCTGCCGCAGGTAGATGGGGAGGCCGGGATAAAGAAGGCTTTATAACCCTCTAAAAATAAATTTCAGTCCACCATCCTGGTCTCTTGTAGGCAGATCACAGGAAATTGCCTGATGAACAGCATCCACCTTGGGTCCTGGAACTTCCCCGCTAACCCTGCAATGTTCCAACGTTGTAGCCTGCTTTCCCCATATGATCCCCCGCTGGGGCATTAGGTAAAACGTCTGTTAGCTCAGTGGTGTGCCTGAGGCAGCATCTGCATAAGAGGGCCAGCACTTGAATTATTATTAAAAGTTGGAGGGCTAGTCAAGAGGCAGGGTGTTTCTTCCCCACAAGCGCTGCGGGAGCCCTGCTTCACTAAAGAGCGCCTCCTGGCGCGATGGCGTAGTTTGAGGGGTGTTTTCCCGGTGGTGCCGCTAGGAACTCTGGGATTTGTTGTCCCAGCACGGAGCAGTGGCCCAAATGACTCTCTTGGCGGTGGACAGCGAGAAAGCGGCGCACCGGCTATGCAGGGTAGACTCAAAGCACCCAAGATTCAGCCTCCGGTAAGTGTTTATACAAGTTCCAAGGACTATGCAACATTCTTTCCATCGTTAGCTGGGGAAGCCCTTTCAACAGCCCAGGAAGAAGTGCCAGCCAGGACCCAAATTCCGTAATCAAATTCCATAATCAATCCACAGCAATACATCTATTCTGTGGATAACTTCCGCTTGAGCTGCCAAAGCCTCTAGCTTTCAAACTAGTCAATGTGAGGCGAAGCTTCTAGCAAACCTCACCCCCTTTTTCTCATGAGAGCTTGTACCAGTCTCTGTCAAGGCCACGACATCGGCTGGCCAGGCCTCTGTATTATGGCTCCGAGGCAGAGTATGCACATTCCACAGATAATATCCAGTTCTCTCTAGTCGGTGAAGAGTGAAAAATAAGTGAGAAGCAGAAACAATACCTCCCCACTCTGCAACTATGTGCGAGCACAGAATATGGTTTCACTCGTGAAAATGGAGTTAGTTATGCCATGCACACAGAAAGGCTTAAAGCAAGATAGCATTGAAAGGCAAGATGACATAGGCCATGTCAAAGCCAATAGTAAGCACTGTCATGAAGCAAGGTAAATTCGGAGAACGAAATTACATGAGGCCATGTCAAATCAAATAGTAATATAAATGCCATGTCAAAGCCAATAGTCAAAGTCATAATTCACATAATCCAAATAGCACTATACACATTTCTGCACAACTGCATATCCCTCAGTATACAACACGAGCACATGTGTGCGCCACCACCCACAACACTGCATTTCGACACCCCACACCTTATATTCTTGGCAAGACGAATCTACTCTGTGACAGCTCCCACTGAAAGACACTATTAAAATAAGATATCCTCTGGAGAAGTTGTAGGATAAATATTTTATCAAGTATCTGAGCATAAGCATTCAGCACCAACAGTACAGCAGGGTAGACAGATCTGGAATGCCAGATCTGTCAAGAGGCAAACATCACAACATTCTAATGATATAGCCAAGTTCTAAGCTTAACATGGCAACATCCCACTTTACCCAAGATTACAATACATCCCCCTTTCAATATAGAAAATAACAAAAATGAAGAAACAAAATAGTAAAAATACGATAAAAGAAAATTTGCAACAAAACCCTGAAAGTAAAAGCGATAATAAGTAATCTGCAACAGTGTAAACATTATACAATATTTCAGCAATGAAAATAATTTTAAAGGCCTATATTAAGACAAAACATAGTCCTTTAACTTACTTAACTTTAACAGACAGATTTTTGCTTCTTTTTGATGAAAAACCTTCTTTGCAGCTGACATTCACATCTGGGGACTGAACCCCTGAACTTGGAGAAGAATACAGAAGTTTTCCTGTAAATTTCACAAGCCTGGACATACTCCATACGCAACCTGTGTCAACCTTCACAACATTCTTCCTAATAGCAACAATGGTGAAGGGACCTAAGAAACTAGATTTCCTTTCAAAGTATGTCTAGGATTTTTCACCATAACTTTGTCACCGAGGTGCCATTTTTACTTCACACACATCTTGGTGTCAAAATTAGATTTATATTTATGTTGATACTCAGAGATTCTGTTACGCCTAGCCTCAATTTAAATAATTCCATCAATACTAACAGGCAGCCAAACTGGATTAAATTTAAAAACCGCCTTCCTTCCTCTCAAGGCTTCAAAAGGTGATTTTTGTGTGACTACATTAGGAGTAGTACGATGTGCCCACCAGGTATCCCTCAAAACTTTGTTGAAAGACACTTTAGATTCGAGAGCACGCTGAGCACAACTCTTGACAATTCGGTTCATTCTCTCAGTCAACCCATTGGCCTGTGGCGTGCACAAAGCTGTTTTCGGATTAATGATGTTATGATCTTTAAGAAATGTATACTTCTCATGGGAAACAAACTGCACCCCATTATCAGTAATCAAAAATGTAGGCACACCTTCCATGGCAACAACATCTTCAAGAAAATCAATCACATTCTTGGTGCTCACAGTAGACACACATTTGGTAATCATCCATTTTGAAGTGTAATCCACTAACAAGATAACAAAACATTCATAAAATGGTAAAAGTTCAAACGGGCGAGCAATATCTAATCCCAGTTTTGTCCACACAATATCAGGAATTTCCACAGGAGACAAAAGTGCAAAATTGGGAACACAAGCCTTATCATTAGAAGCACATAGCACACAGTTTTTGACAATGTCTTCGGTCATGTGGTCCATGTTAGGCCACCAGTATCTTTCCCTCACTCTGGCTTTGGTGAGACTCCTACCCAAGTGTCCTTCATGAGTATTATCCTGTTCCTAAATTCCACAGGAGTAATTACTCTATCTCCTCTCATCAAATTTCCTCCATAAAATTATAACTCCTCACTCACAGACCAATACGATTTCAATTCTTGGTCTAATGCTTTATAGTCAGGCCAACCTTGACTCGTCCACACCTTGAGAGAAGAAAGACTCTCGTATTTCTTCACACCATCCAACCATTCTTCATCAGACAAGGTTGACTCAGCCGTCCAACAAACATTCTCTATGTCAGACTCACTCTGCTCACGCTCAACTGGTAAACGTGAAAGACAGCAGCAGACTTATTGTTGTTCCCAGGTATGTGTTGTAACAGAAGTTATATTCCTGAAGACCTTCACTCCAGGTGTAATATGATCGCTATGACGGCATGAAAAGATTTGAACCAAAGGACTATGATCCGTCTTGACCAGGAATGGAATGCACCAAAGGTAAATCTAAAGTGTTGAATGGCGCAAAACACACTCAAAGCTTCTCTCTCAATGCACAAATGATGAACCTCAGCATCTCTAAGTGCTCTAGAGGCAAAAGCAACAGTTCTCTCTTCTTCATCAACAATTTGAGAGAGAACTGCTAGCAGCCCCCTGAGACTAGCATCGGTGGTTAAAACAGTTTTTGTGGTTCTGAAAATTCTGGACTCATATAAACATTCTAGACTCGAGAATTAAACTTCGTCGTAACATGACGAATTTGGTATCAAAAGACCGAGAATGGCTAGTACACTATGTACAAGCATTTTCGTCATATTCGAGTGACGATTTCGCCTCGAATTCGTCATTCTCATTCTGAACCCTTGGCTTCCATTTTGTGTATGGCAGCCATTTTGTGAGTTGCCCTCACACAGGCAAATGGATCAAGCCAAATTCGATTCCAAAGGACACGTACACCTTGATTGACTTTTCTCTGACCTGGGCAAGTTGGAACCATTGCCCCAGGCCGAACCTGTTTGGTCAGTTCCTCTCCCAGTGGCCGAACGAGATAGCATCAAGGCAGGACAGGCCATAAACCTTCTCATCGCGCACACACACCCTGCCGAATCTTGCTCACACCTGTCCCCACTCTTTTCTCTCTCGCTTGCTTTATGATGGGGAGGTGCCCGTTTTATTGGGGGTCCACCGGTATCTGATGGAAATGCTGGACCTTGCCGGGTAATTTGTTATGGGCTGAACAAACAGAAATGTGGGCTGTCATCATGACTCTGCTTTTCCTTTGTATTGGAATTTTTTTTATGGTATAAGTAAAATGTGGAGAATGTTTGCCTAAAGCACAATATTTCATATAAAAAGAGAAGCCTGGCTTTGTGAATTTGAGTAGTCTCCTGAGAATATACATCCCGTGTGTTGTACTTCTAGGACCTGTTACTTGGTTGTAGCCAATAAAATCGATCCCTGACTTCACCTAGAAGACTCTGAGTTTCTGTGGTCTGAATCAGGAAAGTACTCGAGGTCTTTGGGTGTGTTCCCTGACACCGCTGGGTTACCGGTTTGCTACCGGTTCTGAAAAACCCAGTACCTCAGTTGGCGCCCAACGTGGGGCGATACCAGCGGTACCGGTCCAGCCAGAGGTTCGTGAGGAGCTTCGTGTGAAAATTCTGGAGGAAGGCCGCCACTTCATCGACCCCTGCATGTCGACGTGGTCCGAAAGTCTTTGCTGCGAGGTTCCCCGCTTCCCGACGGCTACAAAGGACTGCTGCCCTGGCTATCGCCCTGATTTGGACCCTTGAAGTTTGGTAGAGCGAAACGATAAGACGAGTCTTCTGGTGACGTCATCGATATCTCAGTTAAGTATAAGTGGAGCGTCTCCCAGTCCTTAGTTGGTTCTTACTTTTGGGTATCCTTTGGGATCATTTGGAACTTGCAAGTGCCAAAGCCGAAGGACTCGTGTATTCACGAGAAATATCGTAATCGATAATCCTTTGAAGTTTGGAGCTAGACTAGAGAGCGAAGATGCCTGGTTTTAGCAGACTTGGACATTTGTTTTGTCTTGGTTGTACTAAAAGGGACTCCCGATTGGAAGACTTGTGTCCGGTTCCTCCGATTGGAACTCCAACTTATGAATTATATGTGAAACATGGAGTAGGCCCCATCACATATAACGAAGTGTGGATCAAATACACCAGAAAAGACGGTGTTTTAAAATGGCCCCAATATGGTAGCTTTGACACGGAAATCTTAGACAATCTCGAAGTTAAACTTTTTAAGAAGAAAGCCCGGCCGGCAATGTTTGACTCTTTCCGCCTATGGCGTAAGGAAGCCAAACAGAAGGAAATTAAATTAGTGAAGAAAAATAAGAGAGAAAGGGGAATTTCGATAATGCAAGCTGCTATGCAGTTTAAAGACAATGAAGAAGAACAGATGAGTGAGCAGTTGCACAGGCAGCGTAAAATGGTAATAGATAAATGCTATCCAGTTTTGCCGCGTCTTCAGCAAGATGCAGCAAAAGAGCTTGAAAAAGACCCGTTAATGTCGCATCTGTTAAGTTCGCCACCCCCCTATGCGCAAAATGCTACGGCACCTCCGCAACCTTTAGTTGCGCAACCTGTGATTGCATTGCCTCCTGCTCCTCCACAGCACCCACCAGCTATTCTTCAGCTGGCTCCTGCTCCTTCGGTACAGCCTCCTCAGGGCCCACCGATCACATCTGCTTCACCTGTGCTTTCTACGACTTTGCCTAAAGCACCTTCTATTTCGCCTAATGCTTCCTCTGCTATTGCCTCTGCTACAGCCTTATCTCACCCTGTTTTTCCGCCCGTTCTTCCGTCAGTTTCTCCTTCCGTTTGACAGAGAATGGCCCACACTGTTACTAATCTTTTCTCACCTTTCTTCGGGTCGCCTAATACGACCCCTAACCCGGAACAAAGACAGTTGCGGAGTCAACTGCCTGACTATCAAGAGAGAGATTTACTGAATTGTTTAGCGCATAAATGGGTTATCGACGCTGTAAGGTATGATGTAGAGTCTGTCATGGAAGTCTTCCGTCAATGGGAAGCACCTAAGCAGAGATATGTTTTTGAACAAATGTGTGTTTTTCTCTGCGAAGATTTGGAAGACAATGATCTGCAATACAACTCGCCCGAGTTGTCTCGTGTGCGATTCGACTTCGCAGAAGGCATGATAGTAGGTCCCGATGTTGAGAAAGCGGTTGAGACATTGTTGTCGTATAGGAGTAAAGGGGGCACTTCTCGATCACTATTTGAGCGCGACGCATCCGGTAGGGAAAAGGCGCGACAGTAGCCCATGAGAGAAGTTCCTCCAGTTTGGAAGGAAGAAGTAGCAGCTGGTCTTGGTAATGTTCCACCACTTGTGCCAGCACACTTTCAGCGTGTGTGGGTACATGTTCCTTGGAAGCGAACTGAAGTCTTAGCCCTTAAACAGACATTGCCTGATCCCCGTAAAAATCCCGCAGGGTATTACAAAGAGTTGTCACAGACTGCTGGGTCATGTATAATGAATTTAGCAGACATAGACATGTTGTTTGGGAACGTAGTTCCACAGCCTTTATGGGGAAGGATTCGTCATGTAGATCATGATCAGGAGTTAGGTGACTCATGGGCTAATATTACTGCTGCAGATGGCCGACAAGTTGGTGGTGCTAAGCCTGAGCCTTTAATAGCTGAACTTCCTGGTAAAATAATTGATTACATGAAAACGATAATGCCTGCGATACGTGTAAACTGGGATAAGTTGTCTGCATGTAAGCAGAAGAAAGATGAAACGGTGTCTGATTTCTTCACCAGGTTTGAAGAAACGTTTGTCGACCACAGTGGTCAAGATATGAGCACAGAAGGTGGTCAGCGTTTGCTTGTCGATAAATTCGTGCACAATCTGCTTCCAGAGTTGTGTAAAAAGTTAAAGGATTCAGAGAGTTCTTGGGCAGTTTCCTCTTCAGCACAGATACTGGCTACTGCACAGTATTACGAAAATCGAGACAAAGACGAAAAAGATAGAGCAGAAAAGAAAACTAAAGAACTGAAAACGAAGGTTTTGTTACAGCAAGCATACCCGCCACGTGGTGGTAGTGGCCAGAATAATGGTGGTCAGAATAACTATCAGAGTAATTATCAGCAGCCTCAACAGTATCAGAGGAACTCGCAAAGAGTCGAGTATACGCAGCCACGTGTTCCTGTAGGCCCCAACCAGTGTTCGTATTGCAAGGAAGAGGGTCATTTCAAGAATAGTTGCCCTATTTTGTTACAACGCGCAAGTGGTGGTTCAAACACAAGAGGTAGAGGTGTTCAGCAAGCACCTAGAGGTAGAGGACGTGGAAACGTTCCCCAGAACGCCCGTCCCCTCCCACCTCAAAATTCTATGAATAGTTTCGATCAGCAGAATAACGCATCTGGTAGGACAGCTCAGTACTATACTGATGATTATTATACAGAAGATGAGCAGTGGGAAGGTAATGATTGCTAGGACAGCCATAGACAAAGAGAGGGAGTTGTTTCAGTTCCAGTAGATCAGAATGGATCATACGTTGAGGTGATTACATCAGGTGTGTCAGAGCCTTTTCTGTTGGATACTGGTGCTACAAAGAGTTCTATTATGCACTCCAAACTCCCTGGCGCACCTTTGTCTGGCGAGATGAATGTTTCTGTAGGTTTTTCTTGCGCCCCGGTTAGAAATCCGATTTCTGACCCTTTGTCTCTTTCTGTTGGTCCTTGCGAATTCGAAGCACCCCTTATTCTGACAACAGGTTGTGGTGAAAACTTGTTGGGATTAGATCTGTTAAAAAGATTGTATGCGACTTTGTACTGTTCTCCTTCGGGAGTACAGCTTACACTGGGCAAGAAAGTGGTTTCTCCGATGTACTTGTCAAGGGATAAACTTCCAACGGAATTGTCGTTTCTGCCTGATATTCTTTGGGCTACGGGTCCTAATGATGTGGGTCTCTTAGAAATACCACCATATGTTGTAACATTGAAAGCCAATGTTAAATTGCCACGAATTCCCCAATACAAAATATCTAGTGAAGGTGAAAAAGCTTTGCTAGCGATCGTATACGATCTGATTGAAAAGGATGTGATTGAAGAGACTAGAGGCAACGTTTGCAATAGTCCTGTTCTGCCTGTTTTGAAACGAACCGATCCTTCTCAGCCACCTGTTTACAGATTTGTGATTGATCTGAGAGAGGTCAATAAAATAGTTGTGCCACAATTTCCAGTTGTCCCCGACATTACTGCCCTATTGACTATGATTCCAGCTTCTGCAACATGGTTTTCGGTGATTGACTTGAAGAATGCTTTCTTCAGCATCCCGATTGCTGAAGAGAGCAGGGATATTTTCGGCTTCAGTTTAGGAGGACGAAGCTTCCGCTTTAAACGAGCTCCACAGGGCTACTGTGAAAGTCCATCAATATATAGTCAAGCTTTAAAGACACAGCTTGATACGATTGTTTTACCTGAAGGCGCTACTCTTGTACAGTACGTTGATGATTTGCTTATGGCTGCAGATACTGAGGAAATATGTAAGAAAGCCACGTTGTTATTGTTGCGTCATCTGTGTGATTTGCATCACAAGGTGTCACTTTCCAAATTACAATATTGTCGACAAGAAGTGACCTACTTAGGTCATCTCTTATCAAAGGAGGGAAGGAAACTGACCCCAGAAAGAATTCAGGCAATAGCGAAATTGAGTGTGCCAAGAACACAGAAAGAAGTGCGTGCTTTCTTGGGTATTACATCGTACTGTAGGCAATGGATACCAAATTTTTCGTTATTAGCCAAACCTTTGGTGGCATTAACGTGTCAAGATACACCCAATCCCGTTCCTTGGTCTGAAGAGTGTCAGAAAAGTTTTTCTGAATTGCGCACAGCATTATGTTCGGCTCCTGTGTTAGGTACCCCCAACTACAGGAAGCCCTTTACATTGTACGTCCATGAAAAAGAGGGTTGTGCATTGTCCGTGTTGACACAGTTATTTGGTGACAAGCAGCGTCCATGTGCATATTTTTCGTCGACTTTGGATCCGGTAGCTAAAGCATTGCCAAGTTGTTTAAGAGCAGCAGCAGCTGTTTCTATTCGACAGTCTGCTGGTCTAGTGATGAATAATATGTTAGTCGTGATGGTTCCACATGCAGTAGACACGTTGTTAAACAGAACCAAGACACAGCACTTAACTAGTGCTCGATTGTCAGGTTACGAATTAAGATTGCTAGCGAGTCATGTGCAAATAAAAAGATGCAACTCTCTCAATCCAGCTACGTTGTTGCCAATTGTAGAGGAATTAGATGCTTCAGAACAGCATGATTGTTTTCTTAGAACCGAAGAAGAAACCAAAGGGAGAATAGATCTCCAGGACACTCCTCTTGCCGAATGTGATGGTACATTGTGGGTGGATGGTTCATGCTTCAAGCTCCCGAATGGTGATACGACTGCAGCATATGCTGTCACGACTTTGCATACAATTGTTGAAGCTGCACGTATTCCACATAATTCAGCTCAGGCAGCAGAATTGATTGCACTCACGAGAGCATGTGTGTTGTCAAAAGGAATGAAAGTGACGGTCTATACCGACAGCCAGTATGCGTTTGGAGTGGCTCACAGTTTTGGACGATTGTGGAAAGAACGTGGGTTCCTGACTTCGCATGTAGCTAAGATTCAGCATGGTCAGTTGGTAAATGAGCTTCTTGAATCACTGACCCTGCCTCTGCAAATGGCGATTGTGAAATGTAGTGCTCACAAGAAGGTGACTGATGATGTTGGTCGTGGAAATGCATTTGCTGACGAAATCGCGAAAGAAACTGCAAGGAATGTGATGAGCCGAATGTATGTTGCAGGCCCTGCAAGATGGGTTGGTGATGTTGGAATGTGTGAAGACACGATAGAGAGTGTGAAGTCGATTCAAGCTGAAGCTACAGAGAAAGAGTGGAGTGTGTGGAGAGAAAGTACGGGTAGAATGGATGCAAATGGCTGTTGGGTTGAATTGTCAGAGCATCAGAGATGGTTGTTACCCGATGCATATGTGCTTGCAGTGGTTACAATGGCTCATGGAAAGGCTCACATTAGCGTGAAAGGGATTTGCAAGTTGTTTGCCCCAGTATGGCAAAATTCAGGAATTCCCAAGTGTGCAGAGAATGTCGTCAAGAATTGCATGGTGTGTCTGAAACACAATCCTGTTAGGGGAACCTCAACTCCAGCTGGTCATTTTGCACCTCCTACGTATCCGTTCGAGGTGTTGCAGCTAGATTTCATCCACATGGAGGGGTGCAACAATTTAAAATATGTACTCGTTGTTGTTTGTGCCTTTTCAAGATGGGTGGAAGCCTATCCCCTAAAAGACAACACTGCCTTATCCACAGCTAAAGCCCTTGTGAAAGAGTTCTTCCCCAGATTCGGAATGCCTAGAATGGTCTGGAGTGATAACGGAAGTGAATTTGTGGGTCAAGCGATGAAGAAAGTATGTGAAGGGCTAGGCATTCAACAGAAGTTCCACGCTGCAAATCACCCCCAATCAGCTGGATTAGTAGAATGTTACAATGGCACGCTTAAGTTAAAATTGGCCAAAATTCAAGCGAGCACAGGTCTTAAATGGCCTGACGCTCTCCCTTTAGCACTCCTATCCACCAGAATGACTGTGCATTCGCGAGTGAAACGTAGCCCCTATGAAATAGTTTTTGGCCGCCCGGCCAACATATGGGGAGTGCCAAGGCCCACGAAGTTCAGCGAACTAGAACACCCTGTTTTGCTTGATTATCTGTACGAATTGACGGCTAAATTGCGTGTTTTGCATCAACAGGTTCATGACACCCTGCCTCCGGTCTCAGAAACTCCAGGTCACGCCATCGACCCTGGATCCTGGGTGCTGGTCAAGAACTTTCAGCGAACCAAGAACGACCAGCCCAGGTGGACCGCACCGCACCTCGTCCTTCTTTCCACAAGATCAGCTGTTCGAGTGGAGGGGAAGGCAAACTGGATCCACGGGATCCACTGTAAACGGATCCCTCTACCTCTGCCGTACGACAAGTGGGTCCAGAAGGGTGTCGGCGACTCAGAGACTGAAACCGTGCCTCATTTTCTGCCTTTCAGTGATGCACGAGTAAAAGGAACACTGACTGAACAAGAGAGTGATGAGATTTTACAACCAGCAGTATCACCGTCATTTGGATTGGACACTTCAGAACCTGAACTCCTTTTCCAAGATAATACAATACCAGGAAAACAACGGTATAATTTGAGGCCGAGAAATACGAACTAATAAAAGTATTTTTTTTTTCCTTCCAAAGTACTATTTTTGAAAGCGCAGCTCTCCCATCTGAGAAACTTGCTTATTTTTGTTTTTCGAACCGCCATCCGGGTTCCGCTGCTAGGGCCGCGATTGCCCAAAAGTCTTTGGGGTGCAGCTGACGACGTTAGGTCGGCAGTTCTGGTTGGTCCAAGGGAGTTGCCCTAGACTGACAGAAGCATTCCTTAGCAGAATCAACCTCCCATCGCGGGCAGCACCTTAGAGAGGATGGAGTTTTTCGAGATGGAGAGACCTGCCAAGGAAATGAACTTCAAACACAGATTATGTAAAATAATGACAAAGAAAAGCTTTTTGATATTGTGCATTTTTATGTTATTCAGCGTGATGACATTTTTAATAGGTTATGTTTTATTGTCTTTTCGAGTAACATTTGCACCCACTACATCGCCCATACCTCCTCCTTCTACTGTTTCCCCACACTCTTTTCAACCCCTTCCTGAACACGAATCAGCTAGGAGATTAGAGTTCATTAATAACTCCTTTGTTCAGCTTTTGCACCAACACCAACTAGTAATGAACACGACTAACTGTTGGGTGTGTGGTCTTATGCCTCACACAACGGATAAAGGTATCCCTTATCTGGTCCTGCCTTTCAGCCACAACGGGTCTGTGTTAGCATACAGAACAATGTTCATATATGCACATGAGATCTACCCCCTACGTTCTGTAACAGACAATCCTAAGAATAGTGCTCTAGTTAAGGGTATAGTCGACATGATTAAGGAAGGTATTTCTTATGAGACTATCCCGAGAGACGAGACACAAGTATACATAGGATGGAACATGACTGGATATGGAGCTACCCTGAGTGAGAAACAGCAAGCTAAGAGATCTTCCCCGATCTGGATTGTACCCCATCAGGGTCACCTGTGTCTGCAAGGTATTGGCAAGAATCCCAGAGCTCAGTTAGGGAAGAGTATCTGCACTGAAACGTATGTTTTTGCAGCCCAGACTTCCCCTTCATTTTTAGCAGCTAAGGGTACCTATTTCATCTGCCATGATAGAGCCTATACATGGTTGCCCCCTGACTTCTCGGGCACATGTTTTGTTTCATTCCTGCTGCCTCCCACTTACACAGCAGCGGCAGATTACCACAAGACAAGGATAGTTAGAGGTGTCTTGAGTAAAGAAGACACTGCAGGTCAAGAATCTGGGACTTCGTAAAGGGTTTTCTGCCGTTCTGGGGACCTATGGTTAACAGCAGGAACATAAGGCAATTGACAAGGGTAGTTGAATCCACCGTAGTTGAAACTGCCGGTGCCCTTAGTAACTTGACTGCTGAGCTCCAGTCGGATCGTCTTATGACCCTTGAGAACAGGGTTGCTTTAGATGTCATACTTGCAGACCGAGGTGGAGTATGTAAATTGATCCAATCGAGTTGCTGTGTTTTCATCCCAGATAACGCTCCAACAGTGTACCAGGCCATCTCCAAACTACATAAGATTTCCGAATCTATTCATGTGGATAAAGGAGATTGGTCGTTAATGGGATGGTTCTGGGAACTGATATCCAGCTGGGGATGGAAAATTCTGATGGTCATTGGGATGGTCTTAGCCATTCTTTTCCTGTTCTGTCTGTGCGTGCAGTGTGCTCCTGCAATACGTGGCCTCTGTGCTACATCATGTGTAAGGAAACCTGTATCAAGAGACGAACTAAGTACTAGAATGATGTTACAGCAACATCTCAATAACTTTAGGAATATAGACCTGGACTCAGATTAGCATGAGATTAGGTTAAATTGCGATGTAAGGGCAAAAGGAGGGTTTGTGGTTCTGAAAATTCTGGACTCGTATAAACATTCTAGACTCGAGAATTAAACTTCGTCGTAACATGACGAATTTGGTATCAAAAGACCGAGAATGGCTAGTACACTATGTACAAGCATTTTCGTCATATTCGAGTGACGATTTCGCCTCGAATTCGTCATTCTCATTCTGAACCCTTGGCTTCCATTTTGTGTATGGCAGCCATTTTGTGAATTGCCCTCACACAGGCAAATGGATCAAGCCAAATTCAATTCCAAAGGACACGTACACCTTGATTGACTTTTCTCTGACCTGGGCAAGTTGGAACCATTGCCCCAGGCCGAACCTGTTTGGTCAGTTCCTCTCCCAGTGGTCGAACGAGATAGCATCAAGGCAGGACAGACCATAAACCTTCTCATCGCGCACACACCCTGCCGAATCTTGCTCACACCTGTCCCCGCTCTTTTCTCTCTCGCTTGCTTTATGATGGCGAGGTGCCCGTTTTATTGGGGGTTCACCGGTATCTGATGGAAATGCTGGACCTTGCCGGGTAATTTGTTATGGGCTGGACAAACAGAAATGTGGGCTGTCATCATGACTCTGCTTTTCCTTTGTATTGGAAACATTTTTATGGTATAAGTAAAATGTGGAGAATGTTTGCCTAAAGCACAATATTTCGTATAAAAAGAGAAGCCTGACTTTGTGAATTTGAGCAGTATCCTGAGAATATACATCCCGTGTGTTGTACTTCTAGGACCTGTTACTTGGTTGCAGCCAATAAAATCGATCCTTGACTTCACCTAGAAGACTCTGAGTTTCTGTGGTCTGAATCAGGAAAGTACTCGAGGTCTTTGGGTGTGTTCCCTGACACCGCTGGGTTACCGGTTCGTTACCGGTTCTGAAAAACCCAGTACCTCATTTTCCGGTTGACATCAAAATGCACTAAGGTCGGTAACCTCCCGATCTCAGTTTAAATGTCAACAAAGGCCCTCTCACAATCATCCATCCCAAAAAAATGTGTACCTTTCTTAAGTAACGCCCTGATAGGTTCAGTCATGCTCGCAAATCCCTTCACAAACTTGGAATACATTTCAGCCAGCCCTAGGAATGACCTGACTTGATCCCTATCTTTGGGTGCAGAAGCCTTCACAATACTCTCTGCAAGTTGTAACTTGGGCTGAAATCCTTCACCCGAGATTATGTGTCCTAAATAAGTGACAGATCTCACCCCAAAGCGACATTCCTGCTTCTTCAGAGTGAGTCACTTCTCTTTCAAGTACTCTAAGACAGACATCAGAGTAGCATAGTGCTCAACTTCATTCTTTCCATAGACCAAAATGTCGTCCTGAAAGAACATGTTATTTGGTACTCCTTTCAGAACTATCTTCATCACCCTCTGGAAGCATGCCGCCGCCAATGCACCAAAAGGCATCCTTAGGAAGCGGTAAGCTCCCAGAGGCATCACAAAAGACGTCAGATGTCTCGAGTCCTTATGAAGAAGAATCTGGTGGTATGCGGACGATAAGTCCAGAACATTAAACATTTTCACTCCTTTGAGCATACCAAGAGATTCAGAAATGTTCGGTAAAGGTTGGCGATCCACCCATATCCACTCGTTAAGACCCCTCAAATCCACACACATCCTAACTCTGGCACCACCATCTTTAGGGGCCAAAACAATGGGGGTCAACCATTCTGACCCTTCTATTTCTTCAATAAATCCTGGATTCAAAAGTCTTTTGAGCTCAGACTCCAACAGTGCCATCATCATGTTGGGCACCCTCCTGACTTTAAGCACACAGGGTACAGCTCTCTCTGTAAGAACAATTCGATGCTCAAACCCCTTAAAGCATCCCAAGGTATCTCTGAAAACTTCAGGAAACTTTTCAAAATACTTAGAGTCTTGATTTTCATATTCAAGATCCACCAACATGACCAGATCCTTGGGATCTTTTGCACTAGCATTAAGTATGATACCTAAGTCACGTTGATGTCTCCATCCCAAAAGATTATCCCCTCTCTTAGCTACGTTGACCTTGCCCATAGTTTGCCTTCCCTTGAATTGAATATTAGCTTCGACATATCAATCAATCAATCAATCACAAGAATTTGTATAGCGCGCTACTCACCCGTAAGGGTCTCAAGGCGCCGAGGGGGGGCGGGGGGGGGGGGGAATCGCTATTGCTCGAACAGCCAGGTCTTGAGTTGTTTCCTGAAGGAGAGGTGATCGAGGGTCAGCCGTAGGTGAGTGGGGAGGGAGTTCCATGTCTTGGCTGCCAGGTAGGAGAAGGATCTTCCTCCGACGGTGGATTTCCGAATTTGTGGGACGGAGGCGAGGGCGAGGCTGGCGGAACGGAGCTGGCGGGTGGGTGTGTAGAATGTGAGGCGTCTGTTGAGGTACTTCGGGCCTGTGTCATGGAGAGCCTTGTGTGCGTGGGTGAGGAGTCTGAACGTGATCCTCTTGTTGATGGGGAGCCAGTGCAGGTCTTTCAGGTGGGCAGAGATGTGGCTGCGGCGAGGGATTTTATTTTATTTTTTTATAAAGTTTTATATAGCGCGAACTTGATCCCGAAGGATATCAGAGCACTTTACAATTTGAGGCAAAGGTAACAAATCAGAAGATTAGTCTAACATTGGGAATCTAATGGGCGTTGAATCAAGAATGGTATCAACATACACTGTCTGGAAAATGCGTAAAAAAGTGAGACCCAAACTATCCCCACTTGGTTCCAATTCCTAGATCTTAATTGACCAAGGAAATGAGTGCTACAGAGAATAATCTAAGGACTGAAGAGATCCTGGGCTGGAATCTTTATAGCTGATCCCCCCAGAAGTGAGGAGCCATTACCTGAAGTCTGTGCATCTTGCTTGAGAGCTAAGGTTCTACATGTGGACTAGGCTATAAAGAGATGGCACAGAGTGTCTGATCATGCAGAAAGAGAATATCAAAGGAAAAGCAAAGTCCATGAGACAGGGTTTTGGGACATCACCGAAGAAATAGCCTGAACTGGGGAGTGTAACCGGTGCCAACCAGTCTGGAGAGGATTTCTTGGGCTCCATAGAACTTCTCATAACAAGTGAAGTGAGCAAAATTATCATTCACCACCAGTACGTGTCAGCCAGAGTCACAGTAATTTACCTGTCCTCTGCCAGAGGAAGCAGAACTGGTACTGACTTTGTCACAACATCAAGCTTTGCAAATAAAGAGCCAAGACTGCTCCGGGAGAGAGTTCCTATTGGCAAGGGGCCCTTGGGGTGTTAGACCTGCACTGCTCCCACCCAGAGCCACCTTACTAAAGCACCAAAGCGGAAAGTCTGAACAGTAAGAGTTGTCACAATGCACTGCTGGGAGAAGAATTACTCATTCATGCTCAAGGTGCCAGCTGCAATACGCTTGTGTGTTATTTAATCCATTGGGACAGAAGCACCCTAAAGGGCCTTAATAATGAGACATACAGACTGGCCTATAAGTTTCAGAAACAGAGAAGCTTCTTGCACAATATTACAGTGAGCTCACGCCTGTTCCAGATTCATAACTGAATATTATTATGTGTTTAGAACTCCATATCACCGATAGATCCAAGTAGCTAAGTGTTGATATGTGATTTACAAAGAAAAGCACTGCGCTGGACAGTACTCATTGTGTCCGAGCATGTCCAGGATGAGTCGTGCTGAGGCGTTCTGAATGCGCTGGAGTCTTTTCTGGAGTTTGTCTGTGGTTCCAGCGTAGAGGGTGTTCCCGTAGTCCAGACGGCTGGTGACGAGGGCCTGGGTGACCGTCTTCCTGGTTTCTGTGGGGATCCATCGGAAGATCATTCGGAGCATGCGCAGGGTGTTGAAGCAGGATGATGAGACTGTGTTCACTTGCTTGGTCATCGTGAGGGAGGAGTCCAGGATGAAGCCCAGGTTGCGTGCGTGGTCCATTGGTTTGGGTGCGCTGCCCAGGGCAGGGGGCCACCAGGAGTCATCCCACGTGGAGGGAGATGGTCCGAGGATGAGGACTTCCGTCTTGTCTGAGTTCAGTTTTAGGCAGCTAATTTTCATCCATTCTGCGACGTCTCTCATTCCATCCTGGAGGTTGGCTTTGGCAGTGTTGGGGTCGTTGGTGAGGGAGAGGATCAGCTGGGTGTCGTCGGCGTATGAGATGATGTTGAGGTTGTGTCGGAGGGCGATGGCTGCGAGAGGGCTCATGAAGACGTTGAAGAGGGTTGGGCTGAGTAAGGATCCTTGCGGGACGCCGCAGATGACTTCGGTGGCCGCGGATCGGAACGGGGGAGGCGGACTCCCTGAGTTCTTCCGGCAAGGAATGAGATGATCCACTCCAGGGCCGCTCCTTGGATTCCGGTGTTGCTGAGGCGCTGTATCAGGGTGCGGTGGCAGACGGTGTCGAAGGCTGCTGAGAGGCCCAGGAGGATGAGGGCAGCAGTTTCCCCGTTGTCGAGCAGGGACCTGATGTCGTCAGTGGCTGCGATGAGGGCGGTCTCGGTGCTGTGGTTTGCTCGGAAGCCAGACTGTGAGGGGTCGAGGGATCCGTTGGTCTCGAGGAAGGCGGAGAGTTGTCTGTTGACGGTCTTCTCGATGACTTTGGCTGGAAAGGGAAGGAGCAAGATGGGGCGGAAGTTCTTCAGGTCCGTGGGGTCCGCGGTGGGTTTCTTGAGGAGGGCGCTCAGCTCGGCGTGTTTCCAGCTCTCCGGGAAGGTGGCGGATGCGAAGGAGTTGTTGATGATGTTCCGGAGTTGGGGTGCGATGATGGAGTCGGCTTTGTTGAAGATGTGGTGTTCAAGGACATTGATTCTCGCACCACCATAACTGACAGGGTTTATATCAGGTGGCAGCAACATCGTACTGTCCAAGCCCACAACCTCGTCCCATTGCTTGTTACCAACCATTGTGAACGGTGCCCCAGAACCAGCTAAAACCACAAAGTCATGACCATCAACAGAGATATCACATTCAGGCATCACAATTTTCCCACCATCAATTACATTTTCACTGTCAACAATGTTTAGAATGATGGTTCGCACAGTCTCAGCTCCATTCTCTGGATTTCAAATCTTGATAGTGATAGAGCGCGCGAGGTCACCCAGCCAATAATTTCGCCGTTTCCGGCTTCGGGCCCATATACTTTCAATTCACAATATTCATTGACAGGGTGACTTCACGGGCTGCTACCAATTTGTGTGAATTCCCTACTGTTATTACTCAGTGTACCCGACTTACCATCCACCGACACGGGTACCTATGACCTCAACGGATCAGGGAGCTAGCTGTAAAAGGAAAGGCAGCAAATGCAAATTCAAATGACATTCAATACTGTTGTAAAATGACCACGGACATCTGGAAGTTTTAAAAGCTTTATCTAAAGTTCGTTTTCATCAAGCACCAAACTTACAAGAATAAGGCAATCAATAACCAAGATAATGAAAAGTACATAACTATAGAGAAATAAAGTCAGGGTAATCATTTAAATGCTAATATGAGATGCAAAGGGAAATGCTATGCATTCAAGGCAAAAACTCTTTAGACAGTTTAAGTAAGGCCGTTCTAGACCATATCAGGAAATGACAAACTGCAATGCAAAATATGATTTCTAAAAGGTAGGGTAACATGGGAACATATCAAGAAATATGCAAATGACTTTTCGTTTCAATAGCTGCGGCAAAAGCATGGAAAATCAACATATGCAAAGGTGTCTCTTTATTGAAGCAAAAGTCAGAAATATAGAAAGGTGCAAGTTTTAAAGAATTTAGAGCAGTATTTACCTAGACTGGTGTGGAAACCAAACCCTGGCCACGGGTCAGTTAAGGACAGGAAACCCTCAAGGAAGGATACCCCTCAAAGGACAGCAGGTGCAGAATGGACACCCAGGACAGGACAGGATACCCTCAGGTTAGGAATCAGGACAGGACCTCAGGACAGGACAGCAAACCCTCAGGACAGGACCGCTCAGGACAGGACAGCACCCGCAGTTTGGAAGCAACGCCTGCGCTCCACCCTCTCTGCAGCTATCGATCAAGACCCCGATTGGGTCAGCGAACTCCCAGCAAAGTGCTTCGCCAGCACTTTTAAGGTTCAGTAAAACCTTAGTCTATGGTCAATTTCGGACAGAGTGCTCCGCAGCGCTCTGTATCTTCAGTCACCTATTGAGTACGATGGGTCAGTGACAGGTCAGCTAAACCAGACAAGTCGGACGACTTCCCTAGGTGAACCCAGGGTAGATATACTGTTTTGGGACAGGGTACCACCCCCCAAATGTTGCAAAGTGTCAGAATCCCCAATTTCGATTGGTCCAAAGGTAGGATTTGGGTAACACACCAATCAAAACACACTATTTGGATGCCTAATTTACATCTCTGGGTACCGCCTAGCAAGATTGGGGTTCCCATGAGAAACTGCACGGCAAACAGCAGCACAACACACAATGTATCATATGAGGAGCAACATTCTCCGTTCTCATAGCGCAGAGGTGGCTTTCCCAGGCGCATCTTGACTGTGGCTGCCAGCTGGCTGAGTTCCACTGTCCAAAGTTGCCACCTTTCAGTGCTCCATGATCATGCGCAGAAGAGACCGTCAATATGGCTCCCAACCAGTTCGGACCCCCATTCCCAGCGGTACATGAAAAGTAAGCGAGAACAAATTAATACATAGAAATAACATTATGAAAACACATCACAGGGTTTGTACTTTCAACTTATCACTATAAAATATACTTATGCGGTCTAAATGTTAGCTACATATAAACAGATACAAAAGCAGTGGCACGAGCAGTACCACGTTACAGGCAAAGCTATGTATTACGCATGCGCATAAATTTCCCTCCAACTCTGCAGACACGTCAGGACACGTGAGTGTGGCTGACGCATGCGCAGTAACTAAATACAAGCGGCGGCCATATTAAATGACTTGAGTAAATTATTTTAGTAAAACACATAGGCAAGCGTCAAGGAACCTCGTTTAAACATAAAGGAAACGTTAGTAAAACGTACAAATTATTACCTTGTTACACATAGACGAGGTTCATGAATTCGGCAAGTCGCAAAATATGCGAAGCTTTGCTTCATCAATCCCCTCTTTGATGATATTTACTATCATCACAAAATTTACATGGAACCAGATGCCAACTTTCTTTCACACTTTATACAACTCTATCTCTTCCAGCAATCTCTCCAGATTTTCTCTTTCAGTTTTGGTAGGGTGAGAGTTCTTCACCTTTTTATAGATCTGATTATTCATCTCTTCTAATTCAAGCTCATCCACACTTCCTTTCACCCCTCTTGCATTCACTTCATGCTTTCTGGTGTGCTTACGACATTTGCAACAGACAAATATGAAGAATAGGATGAGACCTATAATTCCAATTGGCATCAGCACCTTGAACAATAAGCTTTTACCTACGCTAGCAAGCCAATGACCTACATTTGAAAGACCATCTACCAGTCTCTTCCAGGCACTATCAACCTCGAGTGGTTTGAGTTCCTTTGCCAAATTAGTAATGTTTTTCACGTATCTTTTGAGCTGTACACTTTTATCCGGAATATAAGTGCAACAATGTTGCGCCTTCAACATCCGGCAGACTCCGCCCTCTTTCGCTAATAAGGTATCAAGAGCAAGTCGATTCTGCAAAACCATTGATCTGATCGCAACCATTTCGGTATTGACCAGCAGAAATCCATGAGCTGTGTCAGTAGACAACACATCCACTATAGTGGACAATTTGCAAATTCTGTGAGTGTTCAGAACCACTCCCACTCCAGGTATCAGTGCACTGAAAATACTACCCATAATTTCACCTACACTTTCTCTTTTACTACGCATTAAGCCATTAGTATTTTCACTGCTTCCAGCAACTCCATTCACATGGTATATTTTCGGGAAGACAATGCCAAAATAGCAGCTTCCATACCAGTGATCCGGCAATTTGAAATAAGCCTTGTCCCCACAAATATAATAAATTCCAGGAAACACAGGCTCTGACCCATTTTTGAAACCCCAACCTCCAATTACCTTGTAATTATGTTCGCATTCACTGGAACCAATGAAAATGTTATTATAATAGCTAGTCTTCTCGCGGTGAAGACATAGCTTGCCTTTCTTTTCAAAATCCAGCAACAGAGCAGGACCCGCCCCACCAGTTGAGGTGCCTTCCATGTTCTCTGCCCATCTCGGCCTTTTCTGACTTTCGTCATTAGCCTTCTTTTGTATTTTAATTCTCCTTTTCTCTGCCATGTTCAGAAACATCTTTTCCTGCTCACGCAAAGAACAAGTCAAGTTATCTCTGTGTGCGTCACCTATGTCGATGTTACCTATAGTCAGAAAGTATTCGCCCATATAGCGAGTAACGTCACTTTTGGTATGTACAGGATTCAAGTTCCCACGTATAGGAAGTTCAGAAAAGATCACGTCATTGTTAGAGTAATAGTACTGTAACGGTCCTCTTTTGTAAAATAAACTAGCTAAAATGCTACAGGAGATTCCATATGTCAACGGCAAGTGATGGTATGTCACGCCTTCAGCTACAGAGGTAGGTAGCTTCATGCAGACATAGCAATCTTCAATTTCCATAGTCTCTACATAGTGTATTAACAAGTTTGCAAAACATTTAAGTGTGTCCTGTTCTTAACTCCAGTCCTCCCCCATCTGATGCTTCTATGTCTTGTTTTGTTTGTCTCAGTGCTCTCTCATGTCTTGCTACACTCTGTGTTGTCAGCTCCTCACTGTCAGTATTTACAATTTCAGTAGGGACAATATTAGTATCTTTCCTTACAGCAAAGGGAATGAAAATTGTTAGTCCTATCCAAACTAATATCAGGACAACTACACTACAGACACATACCTTGCAGCATGTTTTGCAACAGCTGCGACTAGGTCTACCATTCACGTTTGAATCAGACATTTTGGCTTCAGGAGAAGTTTCTCGACCCCTCTTTGTGACTTTACACGAGTATCTTACTTTGTGCAAATTCACGGTGGTTCGTCTTCTTCTTCGTCAGAGTACTCAGGGACGGGCTCTCCGTCGCTTACGTCAGTTATATCAAGATCTTCAAGTTCTTCCAAAACGAGCGTCCATTCAGGAGACTTGTACTTTTTGTTTTGTCTTTTTATTCGATCACTCCTTCTTTTGGAAGTACCTTCTTGTTGCTCTGTTATGCGAGCACTTCTCCTTTCTTCTGCGCGTTTTTCTTCCACCGTTTTTATCCTTAGTCTCAATTTCTTTACGAACCTAGGCTCAAGATGTTTTCTTTTCTTAAGTCTTTTTGTTGGGACGTGGACTTCGTTTCCTTCTCTTGCCCTTTTGTTTTCATTTACTTGTGGCAATTCTGTTTCAGTTTCTTCCTCTTCTATCTGACTAATTCCAGGGCTCGCATCTATTTCTTCTGCCTGGTTACTAATCTGGCCTTGTTCAGGTAAATTGTGTGTTTGCTCTTCAAGTGTCTCTGACTCTGTTTCCTGAACACGTTCTTCTAATTCTATCTGATCCTGTTCAAGCACTTCGATCTCTGGACTTTCTTCTGCTCGAACTATTACACTATGTCTAGTCTGTCCCTTCCCGACATCTGGAGTCAGTGGAGGAGTATCAAACACTTGCTCTGTATCCTTCACCTGTTCAGTATCGGGCACTGGCTCTGTAGCATTCACTTGTTCTGTATCAATCACGTGCTCTGTCCCTTTCTGACCTTCTCCTTCCTCAGTTTTGATGTGAATCTCAAGATTCTGAGGTTCTTCGCCTGTGCCTTGCTTTTCCTCTCTAGTCCACTCTCTACCTTCCCGAAGCCGCTCACTTGTTCGAATGGGGTCTTCAGTGAGATCAATCAAGGGAATCCACTCCTCTGGCCATATGCTTGGCAGCTCGTCTTCAGCTACTTCCGGCTCAGCTTCTTGGACCCCTTCAGCAGGCTGTGCTCTTGGTAGTTCGTTATCAACTATTCTTGGGCCAACGTCTGCTGATTCTGCAGCTCGACTAGTACTGGGCTGTACGTTGTCAGCTACTTCCGGTCTGGCTCCTGCAGAGTCCTCTGCTGGACGCCCTTCTGCTTCAGGCTCCTCGTCTGGTAATACCTTCTGGGTGTGGCTGGCGTGTATCCAGCGTGGAACTCCTGCACACTTTACTGCTGTGGTAGTTACCAGGATCACCTGACGTTTTTCTCCCCACCTTGGCTCCAGGCAGCTCTTCCGAGTATGCTTCTTTATCTTGACCCAATCTCCCGGGACCAGTTTGTGGAGAGGAGTCGTTGGATTGAGGATGGCGTCTTCTCCGATCTGGCGAGAGATAGAACGCACTTGGTCACCCAATCTCTTGCAGTATTCAAGCACCAAATCATCAGTAATACTCAACAGTTTGCTTCCTGGCACCCATGCTTGTCTCATCACTCTTCCCATAATGATTTCATGGGGACTTAGGCCTGTCTTGCGATCAGGAACACTTCTGAGTCCCATCAGGACCAGGGGCAGGGCCTTCACCCAGGTCAATTTAGATGCATCACACAGTTTTGCTAGTCTGTTTTTGATAGTTCCATTTATTTGTTCCACTACTCCAGAAGCCTCTGGACGGTAGGCACAGTGAAGCTTTTGTGAAATTCCAAAGGCCTTACAGAGTTCGTCGATCACTTCATTATGAAAATGTGAGCCTTGATCTGATTCAATAGTGACTGGAACCCCGAAACTAGGTATCAGTTCTTTCAGTAAACACTTAGCCACTGTTTTTGCGTCATTTTGGGGAGTAGGGAAAGCTTCCACCCACTTTGAAAATAAACAGACCATGACAAGGACATATCGCTTTCCTTCACAGCGGGGCATGGTGATGAAATCAACCTGTATTCTCACAAAGGGACCCCCGGACCTCCCAATTTTCCCCAGTTCCACCACAGTCTTCTTCCCTGGGTTCATCTTTTGACATGACAGGCACCTCTGGCAGAGGGACTCTGCTACTTTCCTGAACTTTTTACTGTACCAAGTCTGTTGGAACACTAGAATCATGGCGTCCCTACCAATGTGTGATCCTTCATGTATCAACCTCGCCATTGTGCTAAGTAGGTGTCTAGGTAACACAGGCATACCAGTTGGACCTATGATGACACCATCCACACGTCTTGGTCTACACCCATCTTCCTTCCACTTCTCTCTTTCTTGCCAAGGTGCCGCCTGCTGCCACTCTTTCACTTCATCCCATGTAGGCACTTCTTCAAACACCTTAAGTTGGCAGCTGGTTCCTGGCCACCCTCGTTTTGGATTTACGATATACCGATCTCTAGCGCACCACTGGGCCACTCGATCAGCAAAATCATTTCCCAGTGATACAGTGTCCATGCTCTTCTTATGAGCAACACACTTCACCACTGCCAGTTCCTTTGGTAACTGGATTGCCTCTAAAAGGTCTTGAACAACTTTTCCATTTCGAATAGGGGTACCTGATGAAGTCAGGAACTCCCTCTGTAGCCACAACTGGCCAAAGTCATGCACAACCCCATAACAGTACTGACTGTCAGTATACACTGTTATGCGTAGGTTCTTCCCAATTTGGCAAGCTTTTATCATAGCAATCAATTCGGCTACTTGTGCAGACTTTATGTGATATAGATAACCTGCTTCTTCAATTTTCTCTAAGGAGACTACCGCATAGGCAGCACTCAGGCCTCCTTGTTCATGCCTTAGACATGAACCATCTACAAATAATTCTTTGTCATGCATAGGCAATGGCGTTTCTTTTATGTCTGGGCGTGGCTTGGTGTTGAATTCTGTTAAATCAATGCAATCATGCTCATCATCCACCCCCCCTTCCATATCCTTTGGGTCGGGGAGTAAGGTGGCTGGGTTCAGAATAATGCACCTAACAATGTTTACATTTGCAGCACCCACAAGAATCCTCTCGTATTTAGTCAGCCGACTAGGGGTGAGATACTGAGTTTTTGTTCTGGTCAACAAAATTACCACTCCATGTGGAACATACACAGTTACCGGATGTCCCATGACAATTGACTCACTCTGCTCTAAACTGGCACAGGTAGCAGCTACTGCTTTCAGACAACCTGGTAATCCAGCAGCCACTGGATCCAAGGTGGCAGAGAAATATGCCACAGGCCTTCTGGTTGTGCCATGTTCTTGAGTTAGGACTGACAACGTGCAATTATCGCGAGTGTCACAGAATAGGGCAAATTCTTTGGAATAGTCTGGCATTCCCAATGCAGGGGCTGTACACAGACAATCTCGCAGTTTGGTGAAGGCTGTTAAGCTTTCATCATTCCATTCTACAATATCAGGTGTTCCTCTCTTGGTCATTTTTATCAAGGGCCTAGCTAGGACTGCAAATCCCAGAATCCACTGCCTGCAGTATCCTATCACACCCAGGAACATTCTGATCTCTTTCTGAGTACGGGGTAACTGCATCTTTTGAATTATTCTCACTCTTTCCGATGTCACTTTTCTGACGCCTTTCTCTATCTGATGCCCCAGATATTTCACCGATTTTGCACAGAACTGTAATTTGTCAGGGGCCACTTTATGTCCCTTCTCACACAGGTGATTCAGTAGGGCAATGGTGTCAATCACACAATCCCTATGACCTTTAGACGCCACCAAGAGGTCGTCTATGTATTGCACTAAGACAGAGTTTCCAGGTAAGACCAAAGTTTCCAAACATTTTTTCAAGATCTGATTAAAGATAGAGGGGCTCTCTGTGTACCCTTGAGGGACCCTGTTCCAGACATACACGTGACCATTGAAGGCAAATGAGAAAAGAAATTTGCTATCTGGATGCAAGGGAATGGAAAAGAATGCATGACACAGGTCTATCACAGTGAACCACTCAGCATCCCAGGGAATCTGATACAGAATCACTGCTGGGTTCGGGACAATGGGGCAGCAGGGGACTACTATCTTGTTGACTTTTCGTAGGTCCTGCACTACCCTGTACTTGCCACTAGGCTTCTTGATGCCCATAATCGGGGAGTTACATGGGCTACTCATTACCTCCTGTATGATGTTTCCTTCTAGCAATTTCTGTATTTCCAGAGTAACACCAGCTTTCACTTCTGCATTCATTCTGTAGGGTTTAGTATTGGGGTATACTGCATTGTCCTTTATTGCTATCTGTATGGGGTCCACGTTTTTCATTAACCCTACATCTTTCCCAGTAAAGTCCCATACCTCTGGCTTCACTGCTTCTTGGAGTTCTTTGGGCAAATCCTGCATGGTCATTCGTTTAATTTCTGAGTCAGGTCTGATCAGCATTAATTTATAAATGCCATCTTCATCTGGGGTCTGAATTTCAACACCCTTTGGTGTGCAAAAGATGGTACAGTTCATTTTGCACAGCAAATCACGTCCCAGTAAGTTTACTGGACTGGTGTCACAAACGACAAATCTATGCATTTCCTTAAAGTTTCCAATTGAGATCTCCATGGGCTTGGTAACAGGAGTACTAATCAATTGATTAGATACACCCACTACTTGGATGGCTTCTCCCGAGAGGGGTAGGTTTGGAACGTCCACTGTTCTCACAGTAGAACGGGCAGCGCCAGTGTCCAACAGAAAAGTGACATCATTTCCGTCAACCTTTCCTTCAATGTATGGTCCGGACTGGTCTACCGGCAAGGAGGCGCCAAGTACGCACTCCTCGTCCTCCCCTCTCAGGCCCCGTCAGTACTGGTCATCACAAAGGAAGGTATCGTTTAATAGATACTGCGAAGTTGCTGCATTTCTGTTCTCATTGCTTTCCCAGACTTCTATCTCCTCTCCCTCTGCTTGTTTTCCCTTGTATACTTGCTTTGGTGCTCGAGGCACCTGAACTGTTTTTACCTGTGGTTGAGTTTTTCTTGGTCTTTCTTTCTGCGTCTGTGGAGTTAAATCAGGTGTTTTGGGGTTATCATCTGGCAAGTAAGGACACTCGTTACGCCAGTGTCCAATTTCGCCGCACTGATGGCAGGGAAATTTCTTCATTGCTTCCTCCCTGCTCATTTTGGGCCGGGGCTTACCTCCTCCCCCACCCCCAGGACCTTGGTTCTGAGTGTTTTTGACCATGTTACTCAACTGTTTTTCCTGCTGTTCTGCGAGCTTCACCTGAGCCCACATGACCTTTTCCTTGAGAGCCTTTTTCTTTTCTGCCATCTCGTCCTCGCAGTACTTTGCGTACCGCAGGACCTCGTCTACCTTTTTGGTATGCCAACAGATTTTATTATCCTTTATCCACTGACAAATTTCGGGTCTTAAACCGTTTACAAACCTGTAAATGAAATGCGTCATATCCTTCATCTCGATGTTATCTATACCACTGTATGTTTTAAACACCTGCAACAGCCTTTCATAATAGGAGTGGACTGTCTCCTCTCTCTCCTGCGTTGTTCTATCTATCCTGGTCCAATCCGTTTCCTTTGCTGGCACCTTATTTTTCAAATGCTGAATTACTTGATCATATTTTTTCATTACTTCAATGGACGGCTCCCCTGTGGTAGAGTCCCTCGGGTACTCCTCACTAGGCCAGCCTATGGCTATTTTACACTCGGTCCATAGATCGACCGGGACCACAATGTCGAAAAACCCATCCAGGTCTTTCCACAGGCATTTTTGCACCTTTACGAACCTTTCCACTTGCCGGTACCAGTCAACTGGCTTTTCGCGCAATTTCGGGAAATCGTTAGTAAAGGACACAATATCCTGTCTGGACCATGGAACGTGCACATACCTCCCACCTGGCACTTCACGCATGGGGCATAATGTTTCAGGCTTGTCTACTTCTCTCAAAGGGAACTCAGGGGTGGCTTGTCTGGATCGAGCCTCATCTTTCTTTCGTGCCCACCTGCTTCTCCATTTTTCCACGTCTCCCCATTTTTGCAAAACTGCAAGCAACTCTTTAATTTGCAACTTCCTCCCTGACACATTCAAGTTCTCTAAATCCTTGTCTGAGAATTCAGCTCTGTAAGGCTTTTGTAAGGGCTTGGATCTTGAAATATCTATCCCCATACTAGCTGCGGTGTCTGTCAGTTTTTCGTGGAGCACCCTGGTACTCCGGGTAAGGCTTTTACACATAAACAGCAATTCTTCTTCAGAATAGGTGTTTAATCTGTCTAATCCCACATTTCCTGCCATCAATTCCTCTATTTCTACCCTCAGCTTGTAGAGGTCTAAAGGTTTCGTTTGCTGAGCCTGTTTTTCTAATTCACGACTCCAATTTTCAATTTCTTCCGGGGTTACCAAAGAGACACTCCTAGTACCTGATGTTGATTCTAATTTAATTTCTTTCGCATTAAAAGGATTTTGCCGCTTCGGCACTCCCTTTCCGGTCTGTTTGTTGGGCAGGTCCAAGAACGCAACTTCAGACTCACACTCACTGGACTGATCATCTATTATTATGGGTTCCTGTCTGGGTGGTGCCATGATTGGGTTCATAACTGGAGGGTTCGGATTTCCCTGACTATTCCCATATAACGGAACCACTGGTCCAATAGTTACTGGAATAGTCAAAGCTTCAGGACTGGTGTTTAACTGGGAGATTTTCTGAATTATTTCTGTTCTCTGTCTAGCTAGAACTTCTTGCTCCCTCTCTTCCAGTATCCTTCCTAATGTTCGTTCAGGCATTATCTGTGGGGTCAGGTGAGGAGTAAAACTCGGGGCAGTAGGATGCGTTTCACTTGGTCCCCCACCATAATTTGGTTTTGGGAACAAAGTTCCTGCACCAAATGACCTGCGCTCTTCCCCATATGGAGGCTGCAAAAAGGGCACTCCTGAACCTAGTGACTTTTCTTCTTTTTCATAAAGAGGTCTGGGGAAGAAGGCTCTTTCACGGGGATATTTTTCCTCCGGGCTCACGGGCATACTAGGATATATATTTCGTACCTCCGCGGGTCCGGGATTCTCAAAATAGGGCAATACCTGGCCACCTCCCCCCCTACATAGGGATCTGTCCTCCTCCTTGATAGATGGACGTTGGGGATTTTCTCCTGTACTGGAAGGTCGGGCTCCCTCATTATAAGGGGGCGGACTTCTCGTAAAGATGTCATCTAACAATTCATCGTCTGACTCCCCATGGGCTTCCCAATGCTTACTCTTTTCTGTCCTTTTCTCTCCCACAGAAGGGTTACCTGCTGGCATCATGGGAAACAGACCCTCAACAATCATGCTCTGTCTCCACTGTTTCATCCTTTTATCCCTGGTCTCTTGTTTCAGCCTTGGGTACCACTTGGTCAGACCTTTGTCCATTCGTGGTTTCTCTCTTTCGAAAGCCTCAATCTCCCATTCCTCTAATGCCTCATACTGCGTTAGTCTTGGTCTGGGATGCAATTCATTCATTCGGATTCTCAAATTAAATAAAATTCTGCCATTGAAAGTACCGTCTAACGGAAAAGCCAATATTCCGTCATCTTTTGTGTACTTTACCCAATTCTCTAACCACACACAGGTATTGTACCCTCGGTCAAACATCATGAATGAGGCGGGAGTATTCGTGGCGGGACAATAACGCCCTCTCTAGACTTAATCGGTTTGTCTGTTTTGAAATAATTCTTTACCCTATTTACAAGGGACATTTTTCTCTTAGCTCCGTACATAATATCGTATCTATTGGCTTTCAACTGATCCCTTTCAAACCCTTGGTTTCTTGGATCGGGTCTAGTCTCTGGACAATACGAGTGCCACATACGATTTCTACGCTTAACTCTGTTTACAAAGTTACCTCCAATCAGAACGCGTCTTGCAATTCCGTGCGACCAATGGGGTGCACGCGTTCAAATATTTTCAGCCAATGGGTGCGCGGCCCCTTCGAGAGACTGTCCTCACACTCCGGCGCTTCACCCCTCCTTTACAATTCCAGCCCCGCTACCCGCCCGCTGTGTCTACCAATCCCAGCGCGGCACGGAGTGACGTCAGAGACGCTTCGCGGCTGACTCCCTCCCTTCACAAGGTAACGGAAACTTTCTTTCTTTCTAAAGTGCTCAGTGCTTGGTTATTTAACAACGAATACACATTCGCCACAGTGCTCAAGTGTCTAGACAGGATAGCTTTGTTTTACTGCAAGTAAACTACTTCCATTTACTTTTCACGCGCTGCGGGTAGATCTCTTCCGCCTACCCTTCACTCTAGCATCGGTGCACCTGTTATTCCCCTAAACTCATCCACTTCTCCGGGATATATCCGAGTCTAAGGTTTCCCAGCGGACCCCTCTGCCTTCTCCCAAGCTCCGATGAACCTGCTACTCTTCCGATGTGACCCTTACTAGGTTACGCCACTATGGGAATTTTGCCAATGAACCTCGTTACTGACATTTATTCACACATGTATTCAGAAAAAAACCCTAGTCAGTGCTTCCCGGTTATCCTAACCTGCACCTAACTTTCCTTGAGCCTGCGACCTCAGGACAATGGATTCTATTCACCACTTGCCCTTTCAATTCCCCAGGGAGTTCGGACAACACAAAACGAGACGGTTTACAAATGCATGGATTAATACATATAACAATATAAGAACAAGAATAATAATGAAAAAACAATTCATGAATTCCAAAGCAGCGTATCCACAAGAGAATGATCAGGTCTCTCGGAACAGCCGCTCTTCCAGCAGCATCAATATACTAGCAGCTACCGACTTAACTAGTCTAACTAGTCCTACCTAACCTTTAGCTAGTCCCTAACCATCCTCTGATCTACCAGAAAAACTGATAGAGCGCACGAGGTCACCCAGCCAATAATTTCGCCGTTTCCGGCTTCGGGCCCATATACTTTCAATTCACAATATTCATTGACAGGGTGACTTCACGGGCTGCTACCAATTTGTGTGAATTCCCTACTGTTATTACTCAGTGTACCCGACTTACCATCCACCGACACGGGTACCTATGACCTCAACGGATCAGGGAGCTAGCTGTAAAAGGAAAGGCAGCAAATGCAAATTCAAATGACATTCAATACTGTTGTAAAATGACCACGGACATCTGGAAGTTTTAAAAGCTTTATCTAAAGTTCGTTTTCATCAAGCATCAAACTTACAAGAATAAGGCAATCAATAACCAAGATAATGAAAAGTACATAACTATAGAGAAATAAAGTCAGGGTAATCATTTAAATGCTAATATGAGATGCAAAGGGAAATGCTATGCATTCAAGGCAAAAACTCTTTAGATAGTTTAAGTAAGGCCGTTCTAGACCATATCAGGAAATGACAAACTGCAATGCAAAATATGATTTCTAAAAGGTAGGGTAACATGGGAACATATCAAGAAATATGCAAATGACTTTTCGTTTCAATAGCTGCGGCAAAAGCATGGAAAATCAACATATGCAAAGGTGTCTCTTTATTGAAGCAAAAGTCAGAAATATAGAAAGGTGCAAGTTTTAAAGAATTTAGAGCAGTATTTACCTAGACTGGTGTGGAAACCAAACCCTGGCCACGGGTCAGTTAAGGACAGGAAACCCTCAAGGAAGGATACCCCTCAAAGGACAGCAGGTGCAGAATGGACACCCAGGACAGGACAGGATACCCTCAGATTAGGAATCAGGACAGGACCTCAGGACAGGACAGCAAACCCTCAGGACAGGACCGCTCAGGACAGGACAGCACCCGCAGTTTGGAAGCAACGCCTGCGCTCCACCCTCTCTGCAGCTATCGATCAAGACCCCGATTGGGTCAGCGAACTCCCAGCAAAGTGCTTCGCCAGCACTTTTAAGGTTCAGTAAAACCTTAGTCTATGGTCAATTTCGGACAGAGTGCTCCGCAGCGCTCTGTATCTTCAGTCACCTATTGAGTACGATGGGTCAGTGACAGGTCAGCTAAACCAGACAAGTCGGACGACTTCCCTAGGTGAACCCAGGGTAGATATACTGTTTTGGGACAGGGTACCACCCCCCAAATGTTGCAAAGTGTCAGAATCCCCAATTTCGATTGGTCCAAAGGTAGGATTTGGGTAACACACCAATCAAAACACACTATTTGGATGCCTAATTTACATCTCTGGGTACCGCCTAGCAAGATTGGGGTTCCCATGAGAAACTGCACGGCAAACAGCAGCACAACACACAATGTATCATATGAGGAGCAACATTCTCCGTTCTCATAGCGCAGAGGTGGCTTTCCCAGGCGCATCTTGACTGTGGCTGCCAGCTGGCTGAGTTCCACTGTCCAAAGTTGCCACCTTTCAGTGCTCCATGATCATGCGCAGAAGAGACCGTCAATATGGCTCCCAACCAGTTCGGACCCCCATTCCCCGCGGTACATGAAAAGTAAGCGAGAACAAATTAATACATAGAAATAACATTATGAAAACACATCACAGGGTTTGTACTTTCAACTTATCACTATAAAATATACTTATGCGGTCTAAATGTTAGCTACATATAAACAGATACAAAAGCAATGGCACGAGCAGTACCACGTTACAGGCAAAGCTATGTATTACGCATGCGCATAAATTTCCCTCCAACTCTGCAGACACGTCAGGACACGTGAGTGTGGCTGACGCATGCGCAGTAACTAAATACAAGCGGCGGCCATATTAAATGACTCAAGTAAATTATTTTAGTAAAACACATAGGCAAGCGTCAAGGAACCTCGTTTAAACATAAAGGAAACGTTAGTAAAACGTACAAATTATTACCTTGTTACACATAGACGAGGTTCATGAATTCGGCAAGTCGCAAAATATGCGAAGCTTTGCTTCATCAATAGAAAATTTACAAACCTTGGCATAGTGTCCTTTCACACCACACGTATTGCAAATAGACTCTCTGGTGAAGCAATGAGGGTAGTTGGAGAAGTGTGAAAAACTTCCACACCTAAAACATTTTGGTTTGGGAAACTCTCCAGAAGCTTTGTCATTAATACTACTACTATTAAAAGAACGGTTTTCATGGTCTGTCTTAGCTGGTAATCCTTTGGGAGGACAACGTGGACGCACATCTTTTTCCAAAGTCTTATGTTTCTCAACAGATGAGACCTTAGCAACATTGTCACAGCTGTCGTAAGTAACACTGTCAACCAGGACATGAACATCATCTTTCACTTCTTTTTTTACCTCTTGGCCTTTCCTCATCTCCTTCACCCAAGTAGAAGTATTCTCCATTCCTTCTACAATAGCAACAGCTTCAACCAATGACGGATTTTTTGATAAGAGTTTTTCTTGGACTCGAGTGCTATTGATGCATCTCACCAACTAATCTCTGACAGGAGAATCTGAGAGTTCACCAAATTCACAAGTCCGTGCTAAGGTCTTAAGAGATGCAACATAGCTTCCAACTCGTTCAATGGGACCCTGAGACCTAGTAAAAAATGTGTGTCTCTCCAATACAACATTAATGCGAGGACCGAAGTATTTTTCGAACATAGTCATGGACATCTCATATACGTCGGCAGGTTCCCCATCCCAAGTACCAACAGGGATAAGGTCCATGCTGTCATAGATATTTCTTCCCTCTATACCCACGTTATGTAAAAGGATAGCTTATCTTCTAAAAACTTCTCTCCTCCAATTGCCACTATGTAATAGTCAAATAGATTCCTCCATCTCTTCCAGGGAAAGATTGGGTCACCCTCCTCGGATAAAAAAGGTGGTGGTTGTGACATAGTTGATGTGGTAGCCATGGTTACAAAGGCAATTTGTTGTATAGAGGAACAAGGACACTTTGAAAGTCATTATTATGCTGTTGTCAATGAGAATAATTTTAAGGAGAAACAAGAATTTGTAATAAAACAACAAGAAAAACCAAGGTCACTGCTGTAACATAGCACTGTCCAGCCTCACCGTAAATATCCTTGTGTGAAAATTAAAAGAATGTGTAATAAAACAGCACGAAAAACGAAAGTCACTGCTGTAATGGTAAAAGCATCGCACTGCTCAGCCTCACCGTAAATATCGTTGCGTGGGATCAATGTTGTAAGTCACAGTTCTTGCCAGTAAATTTCCCGATCTCGCAAAATGTAAATAGTGAAAATTAAAATGGCTGCACGCTGCGTAGTCACGGAGTTAATAAGCGCCGGAATGCAGCGTGCGGTTCAATGATGCATCCAACGTCAGAGAAAGCACATGCTGCGTAGTCACAGCGTACCCACAAGCTGGAGTGCAGCGTGTGTTCTAGATGATGAAGACAGCAGCAGGAGAGCGAGGAAACAAATGACGGCTCAAGGAACAACCGTTAACAGTGAGCCATCAGATAACCAAGCACTTTCCCAAAAATTGTCTCTTTGTTGTAGAAATTACTAGAGAAAAAAACCTCACAGTTTCCTTGTAGAGATCTTTGGTAGACTCTGTAAACTTCTGCTAGATGATGCAAGTCCACGGCTGAAAGCAGGCAGTCCAAATCATTAAACAGGGGAGTTGGTGCTGAAGGCGCCTGTCCCCAATCAGGCCAAAAACACCTCGTCGCCAGTGTTAAAATAAGATATCCTCTGGAGAAGTTGTAGGATAAATATTTAATCAAGTATCTGAGCATAAGCATACAGCACCAACTGTACAGCAGGGTAGACAGATCTGGAATGCCAGATCGTTCAAGAGGCAAAGATCACCACATTCTAATGACATAGTCAAGTTCTAAGCTTAACATGGCAACCTCCCACTTTACCCAAGATTACAACACACAGTAAGATTACAGGACAGAAGAGAAGCAGGCATATGTAGGGCCATCCTACATTAAAGCTAGGGTAAAATAACACACTAAAATCTGTTAAAATGGTGGTAGTCGAAGGTCATCATAGGGTGCTAGACGACAAGAGTGGTTATTTCATTACACCTGCACATCATAACAGAGCGTGCTGAGAAACTTAGGACGCAGAGGTTGTGCTTTCACGCCAGGGCACACAGCGTGGTGAGCGGCTGGTGCACTGGCCCAGAGTGTGAGGAGCATAAGGCGCACTAGGCCGGAGAGTGCACTTCTCCCCTCCATGCTGGGTCTTAGAAGCGCTGAACCAGGGCCCACTGGCTCTGGATTCCAATTGGAATGCCCTTAAGGATGAAATAGAAGGTAAGCCCTGCTCAGCCATGTAAGAAGTTGGCCTGGTATATGATGCTCACTAGTTCTAGTGATCACCTTGTACCATGCCAAGCAGCCCTTATGATTATTGGTTGTAAAGTCAACCTTATAGACAAGCTATCCTAGGGGTAACATGGACTAAGCAGTCTTAGGCTAAACTCTGTAAAGGCATGTGAAGCAAGCTGTTTTACCATACACAATCCTCTTGAATACCAGATGAAAGGACACCACACAGATATATATTGAAAATATATATAGATTTATTTCTACAAATATACTCTTTATATATCTCTATATTATAAATATATCTATATTATAAATATATATATATCTATAATATATAATATAATATATAATATATATAATATATATATATCTATAATATCTATATTATAAATATATATATATATATAAATATAAAAATATCTATATTATAAATATCTCTATACTCTTTATGAGCACAGAAGCAAATGCGTTAAAACAAAACACAGTTTAAATATACAAAAGTTGCACGAATATGGATAAGCCCTAGGGGCCACCTAAACCATATACTAAAATAGTGGTATAAGAACCACTATGGGGAAAGGAAAGAGGCCTAGGGCCTGGGGAATCACTGGAGCTGTTCGGGAATAGCAGTGATGAAGTCGGGAAAGGCCCGCGGGACTCGGGTGCAGCGCTTAAAGCGCACGCATACACCAATGCAATGTCAATGGTGCGTAAAAGTTACAAAGTTAGTGTTTTAGGAACCTTCCGATGGACCTACAAGGATGAAACTTTAGACACAGGCACTAGAGGTGTATTCCAGTGTGGGAACACCGGCATTGCTGAGTTACCTCACCCACAGGAAGCAGGTGCACAGGTGCGAAGTAGTGTCAGGTTTCGTCACGCAGGTCGATGGTGCTTGGAGCTGAAGATGCTGCAGGCGGGTCGTCGAGGAGAGTTCCGGCGGATCCAAGGGTGGATCTGAAGAGGTGAAGACCTGAAAGCAGAGGGGACAATGTTCAAAGTCACTAGCCAGTGACTACCGTGGAACCAGGATGGAACCAGGCAATGTCGGGTGCAAACAGGTGAAAAGGTGAAGATTGTCTCTGCAGCCACGTGGACACGAAGAGGTCAAGGATGTCCAGGAGTCGATCATGAGCTGTCCCACAAAGGTTCTCGCTGATGGCGGTGTTGGCAACTTGATTGGAGCAAACAGGCCTTGGCTAAAGCAAGCCACGCAGGAATCGATGCAAGCTTCTCACTCGGACCAGCAAGGTCAAAGCGGGTGCTCCTTTTCAGGGGAGCAAGGGCCAGTCTGGAGCAACCAGACCAGTGGTGTAAGTCGTAGTTTTCGTCGCCAAGATGGCCGCTAGCCACGTGGCAAGTGGCCGGGATGGCGCGTCGAGTGGCAAAGTGCAAAAGGGCCCCACGCAGATTGTGGAGATGCTGGGGGGCTGCTCTTCGGTGCAAATGCTGCTCGGTATCGGGGCTTCTCAAACCCCAAAGCACAGCGTCGAGGGTGCCTCGGGTGCTGCGCAGTCAGCTTCTCGGGGGTCTTCCAAGATGTCCGGTCCCACGTCTCTCAGGGCCTCCACGGGTCTCTTCTTTTCAGGGACTGTGGATCGGGCTCTGAGATGTCTGGGAGTCTGGGTCTTATCAGGCTCTGGGCTCGGGCTCGGCGGGAGGTGGCGGCAAAGCAGATGTTGAGTTGCTGGTTGGTGCCTGTATTCACAGGGTGGTCACTCCTTGGCCACAAGGGAGATTTTCTTCAGTCTTCTGTGCAGCAGAATGTCGAAGTCCAGTTTTCTTCTTAGTTTTAAGTCAAGTTCAGGATGATCTGAAGTCTTAGGACACAGCTCCTACTCTTATTCTAAATCTAGGGCCGGATTACCTGCTAGGTCCCTCCTCTGGGTGGGACCAGGAAGGGGGGTGGTTACACCCCCTTTCCTTTATCCAGCTTCGTGCCAAGACTGGGGCTGGAAAGCCCCAGCACCGGTTTGAACTGGAAAATGCACAGGGACACCTTGTGTGCCCCAGGCATGTCTGATTCTATTCAGCCCTGTCCTACCCAATACACAAAATCCTGTCTGGGGTGGTGCTAGCACCTCCCAAGGCAGGAAACCCTTTGTCCAAGCTTCCCTCGCTGGAAGGACTCCCAGCAGCAGGAGGTCAGACTTGTGTCTGTGGTGGCAGCATCCATTTTGTGATGCTAAGGCTCAGTTTAACTTTAACCGGGGTTCAGGTTAGGTACATGTCGTGTCCCTCTAGAAGGGTGGAATGCTACCCCGTCGCCAGAACTGGCGAGGGGGTAGTATTCCAATTCGTATGACACCTTACTCAACATGTTTTGATAAAGCCAAACCAAAGATAGCATTTAACCGCGAGGATTATAATGCACTTAAGAGTATATGGTATGGCAGTATCATGAAACAGCTAAAGGACATGGTTCCGAAAGCTGCAGACAGGCTCAGCTCATGCCAGAGCACCATCTCACATATTTCCAAGCACTCTGCCTCCAGGATTGATGAGGCCTTCCATAGGAGTGGCTGATAGGAACATATGTGTCCATTTTAAGTTAGATATAGGCATACTATACCTAAGTAAGGGGTGGTTACACAGACTTACCCCAGCTGAGTGATCAGCCGGTTGTGTCAAATATGGAGGCCAGGCCAGGGGTGGCACAATACGTGCTGCAGCCCCTGGTAGGCCTTGGAAGCACCTATGCCCTGGGTACCGGGGTACACTGTTACAGGGGCCAATAAGGTGAACCAGTTCCAATGTCGTAATGCACCTAAAGTGCATTGGCATCAATTTAGAGAGAGAACAGCAGGCTGTGGGTCTGATTAGCAGGCCCACAGCCACATTAGGTCATAAACCAGTGAAGCAAAAAGCAAAAATTTGGGGTGACCATAGGATAGCAGACCCTACTCTCCTACACAACCCCCCCCAAACGCAGGGACATTAGACTAACCTTGACCAGTTGTGTCTTGATGTTCTAAGTGGAAGTACCTGGAGAGACCATCTGCATTACCATGGTCAGTCCCTGGGCGGTGCTCCACTGTAAAGTCCATCCCCTGTAGGGAAATGGACCACCTGAGCAGTTTGGGGTTTTCACCCTTCATCTGATTAAGCCATAAGAGGGGCTTATGGTCGGTCTGAATCTTGAAGTGAATGCCAAACAAGTATGGTCTCAACTTCTTCAGGGCCCACACCATAGCAAAGGCCTCCCTCTCAATGGCTGACCAACGTTTCTCTCTGGGGGTCAGCCTTCTGCTAATAAAAGCAATGGGCTGGTCTTGACCATCTACATTAAGTTGTGAAAGCACAGCCCCCACTCCCAACTCAGAAGCATCTGTTTGGACAATGAACTCTCTTGAGTAGTCAGGACTCTTCAGGATAGGTGCAGAGCACATGGCCTTCTTCAGGTCATCAAATGCCTTTTGACAGTTTACTGTCCACTGAACCTTTTTGGGCATCTTCTTGGCTGTCAGATCATTAAGAGGAGTCACAATGGACCCATAGTTCTTAACAAACTTCCTGTAGTACCCAGTCAGGCCCAAGAAAGCTCTGACCTGAGTCTGGGTAGTTGGAGGAGTCCAGTCCTTTATGGTCTGGATCTTACTCTCCAGTGGTTGAACTTGGCCTCCACCTACAAGGTGGCCCAAGTATACAACTTTACTCTGCCCTATCTGGCACTTGGTTGCCTTGATAGTGAGGCTTGCCTTTTGCAGAGCCTCTAGCACTTCCTTCAGGTGGACCAGGTGATCCTCCCAGGTGGAGCTAAAGACAGCAATATCATCCAGATATGCTGCGCAAAAGTCATCCAACCCAGTAAGGACTTGATTCACCAACCTTTGGAAGGTGGCAGGTGCATTTTTCAAACCAAAGGGCATCACTACAAATTGATAATGCCCACCTGGGGTAGAAAATGCTGTTTTGGCTTTAGACTCCTCAGCTAACCTGATTTGCCAGTAGCCAGCTGTCACGTCAAATGTGCTCAAATACTTGGCAGAAGCCAATTTGTCTATGAGCTCATCTGCCCTTGGAATAGGGTGTGCATCTGCCCTGGTGACAGCATTGAGTCCTCTGTAATCCACACAGAACCTCATCTCTCTCTTCCCATCTTTGGTGTGAGGTTTGGGGACCAGAACCACTGGGCTAGCCCAGGGGCTCTCTGAAGGCTCAATGATACCTAATTCCAGCATCTTTTGCACCTCAGTCTTGATACAATCTCTGACATGGTCAGGTTGACTGTAAATCTTGTTTTTCACATTTCACAGGAAGACTGTCACCAGTGTCCACCACATGGGTACACCAGTTAGTCTGACTGGGTGTCAGGGAGAACATATGTCGATATGACTGCAAAACTTGTCTACAGTCATTTTGCTGATGTTCAGTGAGGCTGCCATCTAAGGCCACACCATCAACTGAGCCACCCTCAGGGTTCTGAGTCAGCAGGTCTGGGAGAGGGTCACTCTCTTCCTCCTGCCCCTCGTCTGTAGCCATGAGCAAGCCCATGTCTGCCCTGTCAACATATGCTTTCAGCCTGTTAACATGGAGCACCCTATGGGGGCTCCTGGGAGTTCCTAGGTCCACCAAGTAGGTAACCTCTCCCTTCTTTTCAATGATAGTATGGGGTCCAGACTATTTGTCTTGGAGTGCTGCTGGGGCCACTGGCTCCAACACCCATACTTTCTATCCAGGCTGGTACTCAGTCAAGACAGCCTTTTGGTCATGCCAAGCTTTTTGTAATTCTTGGCTAGCCTCAAGGTTTTTTGATGCCTTCTCCGTGTACTCAGCCATCCTGGAGCGGAGACCAAGTACATAGTCCACTATGTCTTGCTTGGGCTTTTTGAGAGGTAACTCCCATCCTTCCCTCACCAGACATAGGGGTCCTCTTACAGGTTGCCCAAACAACAATTCAAAGGGGCTGAAGCCAACCCCCTTTTGTGGGACCTCTCTGTAAGCAAACAGAAGGCAGGGTAGAAGGATGTCCCATCTTCGCCTAAGCTTTTCTGGTAATCCTTTGATCATACCCTTTAGTGTCTTGTTAAATCTTTCAACAAGCCCATTGCATTGTGGATGATAGGGAGTGGTGAACTTGTAGTTGACACCACATTCCTTCCACATAGCTGTTAAGTATCCTGACATGAAGGTGGCACCTCTATCAGATACTACCTCCTTAGGAAACCCCACTCTGGAGAAAACTCCAAGTAAGGCCCTGGCCACAACACGAGCTGTTGTGGTCCTAAGTGGAATTGCCTCTGGGTACCTGGTGGCATGGTCCACCACCACCAGTATGAATCTGTGCCCAGATGCTGTAGGGGGATCCATTGGACCAACAATGTCAATCCCCACTCTTTCAAAGGGCACCCCCACCACAGGTAGTGGTATCAGAGGGGCCTTTGTGGTACCATCTGCTTTGCCACTCGCTTGGCAGGTTACACAGGAACGACAAAACTCCTTGGTATCTTCTGACATGTGAGGCCAGTGAAAGTGACAGACAAGTCTGTCCCAAGTTTTGTTCTGGCCTAGGTGTCCTGCTAAGGGAATATCATGTGCCAAGGTAAGAAGGAAGCCCCTAAATTGCAGAGGTATGACCAACCTCCTGGTTGTACCAGGCTTGGGGTCTCTACCCTCTGAATAAAGGAGCCCATCATCCCAATATACTTTATGGGTACCTTGAGCATTCCCAGCAGCCTCAGCAGCAGCCTGCTGTCTGAGGGGTTCAAGAGAAGGACAGGTTAACTGTGCCTGCCCCAAGTCTGCCCTAGAAGGTCCCCCTGTCCCCAGAAACTCAACCTGATCAGGTTCAAGCTCTTCAGGGACAGTTCCTTCGGGGGTCTCAAGATCATCTTCCTGTGAAGGCTGATCCTCACTTGTAGGCATTTGGGAAGGCACAGCCTTTACCCTCCTGTTCCTTGTCTTGGAAGGTACTTGGTCCATTGTTCCAGGATCCAAGACCTGAGGTTCAGAGAGGCACTTTTTGGCCTGTGACCTGGTCACAGCAAGGACATGTGATGATATCCCTAACATCTCTGCATGAGTCCTGTACTCAACTTCTGACCATAGAGAGCTCTCCAGGTCATTGCCCAACAAACATTCTACTGGGAGATCAGCACTAACCACAACTCTTTTTAGGCCAGTTACCCCTCCCCAGGAAAAGTTAACATTTGCCACACTATGTGTAGTAGTGACATTGCTGCCATTGGTCACCAGGTAATTATCACCTGGGATGTACTGTCCAGGGTCCACAAAGCTAGGTGTCACCATAGTGACACTGGCACATGTGTCCCTGTATGCTTGAGCCACTTGTTCATTAATTAAGGGTGTCTGTCTGTACTTGCCCAGGTTACTGGGACTGACAGTAGTGGATAAATCAATTTCCACATCACAGATCAGAACAGCCTGTGTAGGGGTTCTGACTAGGCCAGAATCTCCCTCAGTTCCCAAGGTGATACCCACTACCCCCTTAGTTTGTGGACCAACACTGCTAACTGTACTAGTGGGTGCAGGTGCCTTAGGGGCTGCAGTGTTGGGGGCTCCACCCTTTTTACAATCACTTGTCCAGTGAGAGGTGTTTTTACAAAAACTACACCAGGGTTTTCTTTGACCTTCTTTCTTCTTCTTTTTGGAAGTTTGGGACCCACCCTCAGTATTAGTTTGGGGCCCTGTTGAAGACTTCTGGTCTTTAGCTTTCTGCTCCCCACCCTTCTGGTCTGTTTTCTTTTGGTCACCACCCTGGTTCTGGTTCTGGTTCTTTTGCTTAACTCTGGTTCTAACCCATTTGTCTGCCCTCTTTCCCAATTATTGGGGAGAGGTTAGATCTGAGTCAACCAAATGTTGATGCAACTGCTGGTTCTGACAGTTATTTAAAATCTGTTCTCTCATACGCAAATTGTACAATCCTTCATAGTCTGTAACCTTACTTCCCAGCAACCAGCCCTCCAGAGCCTTAGTGGCACATTCAACAAATTCAGACCAGTCCTGAGTCTGTGTCTTCTGGGTGTCTCTGAACATTAACCTGTACTGTTCAGTGGTTAAGCCTAACCCATCAATCAGAGCACTCTACAGGACCAGGTAGTTTCTAGAATCCCCATCACTAACTGTGAGGAGTCTGTCTTGGCCTCTACCTTCAAAGGAGAGCCACAAGATTGCTGCCCACTGCTCCTGAGGGATCTGCTGTACTCTGCAGGCTCTCTCAAGTGCAATCATCCACTTGTGGATATCATCCCCAACTTTGTAGGGGGGCACAATCTTACTCAGGTTTCTATTGTCATAGGACCTGTCTTTATCCTTAGGGATAGTGCTGCCACCAGTGGATCCTAATCCACTCTCTCTAGGCTGTCTTGCTCTAGCAAGCTTCTCTTTGGCCAGGGCAACTTCTAATTCTTGCTTCTGGATCCTAAGTTCAGCCTCTCTCATTTTGGCCTCATGTTCCCTTCTCTGAGGGCTAGTCAACTCCCTTCTGGAGTGACCATGAGAACCTCTAGAAGCATGGGAGGTATTGGATTCACCTGAGTGATTCCTCCTCCTCCTGGGCTCCTGGTTAAGTCCACCTGGGGGGTCTGAATGGGTTGGACCCACTGTCAGTACCAAATAGGCTTAAGTTAGTCTGGTTACGCCTGCTGACTAACACCTGACTATTTCTCTCATCATCAGACCCACTTTCTTCCTCCTCTTCCTCTTCATCCTCATCCTCAGGCTGAGTATCTCCAGTGTTCTGGTTTTCCTCATCTATCTGGATGACAGGGACAGGGGCATCAGTGTTTTCTTCTTCAGAAGGAGAGCCTCCATCTCCAGTCCCTGAGGGGCCTGGTTTGGAGTCTTTAGAGCTTCAGACTGGTCTAAAAGCTCTCTGAGGTGACCTGCTGTAGGGGTAGGACCCGTTTTGATTCCTCTTAAGGAACACAGCTGCCTCGGTTCTTTAAAAGTAAAGATAGCAAATTTGGATGGTGCCCTTGGAGGGTCACTCTCAACAGAGATAGGTCCAGTGGATCCCTCTGCTCCAGACATTGCTCTAGTGTGGGTGGATATGTTGCAATCTACCTACACTTGTGTTTACCTACTAAACCTATCTAGTAGTTGTAGTCAGGGTGTGCTACTCCCTATCCTCTACAACAACTAAGTTCAGTAGAACTTAAGTATACTAGTCTTGTTTTAATGTACCTAACAGGTACCTGTATGATCTTTCAAATGATACTCTCAAAGATTGTAATGGTAAAACAACAGCAAGCTCAAATCCCAATCCGCTGCTCACCAATGTGAGAAGTTGGCCTGGTATATGATGCTCACTAGTTCTAGTGATCATCTTATACCATGCCAAGCAACCCTTATGATGATTGGTTGTAAAGTCAACCTTATAGACAAGCTATCCTAGGGGTAGCATGGACTAAGCAGTCTTAGGCTAAACTCTGTAAAGGCATGTGAAGCAAGCTGTTTTACCATACACAATCCCCTTGAATACCAGATGAAAGGACACCACACAGATATATATTGAAAATATATATAGATTTATTTCTACAAATATCCCCTATACTCTTTATGAGCACAGAAGCAAATGCGTTAAAACAAAACACAGTTTAAATATACAAAAGTTGCACGAATATGGATGAGCCCTAGGGTCCACCAAAACCATATACTAAAATAGTGGTATAAGAACCACTATGGGAAAAGGAAAGAGGCCTAGGGCCTGGGGAATCGCTGGAGCTGTTCGGGACTAGCAGTGATGAAGTCGGGAAAGGCCCGCGGGACTCGGGTGCAGCGCTTAAAGCACACGCATGCACCAATGCAATGTCAATGGTGCGTAAAAGTTACAAAGTTAGTGTTTTAGGAACCTTTCGATGGACCTACAAGGATAAAACTTTAGACACAGGTACTAGAGGTGTATACCAGTGTGGGAACACCGGCATTGCTGAGTTACCTCACCCACAGGAAGCGGGTGCACAGGTGCGAAGTAGTGTCGGGTTTCGTCACGCAGGTCGATGGTGCTTGGAGCTGAAGATGCTGCAGGCGGGTCGTCGAGGAGAGTTCCGGTGGATCCAAGGGTGGATCTGAAGAGGTGAAGACCTGAAAGCAGAGGGGACAATGTTCAAAGTCACTAGCCAGTGACTACCGTGGAACCAGGATGGAACCAGGCAATGTTGGGTGCAAACAGGTGAAAAGGTGAAGATTGTCTCTGCAGCCACGTGGACACGAAGAGGTCAAGGACATCCAGGAGTCGATCACGAGCTGGCCCACGAAGGCTCTCGCTGATGGCGGTGTCGGCAACTTGATTGGAGCAAACAGGCCTTGGCTAAAGCAAGCCATGCAGGAATCGATGCAAGCTTCTCACTCGGACCAGCAAGGTCAAAGCGGGTGCTCCTTTTCAGGGGAGCAAGGGCCAGTCTGGAGCAACCAGACCAGCGGTGTAAGTCGTAGTTTTCATCGCCAAGATGGCCGCTAGCCATGTGGCAAGTGGCCGGGATGGCGCCTCGAGTGTCAAAGTGCAAAAGGGCCCCACGCAGATTGTGGAGATGCTGGGGGGCTGCTCTTCAGTGCAAATGCTGCTCGGTATCGGGGCTTCTCAAACCCCAAAGCACAGCGTCGAGGGTGCCTTGGGTGCTGCGCAGTCAGCTTCTTGGGGGTCTTCCAAGATGTACGGTCCCACGTCTCTCGGTGCCTCCACGGGTCTCTTCTTTTCAGGGACTGTGGATCGGGCTCTGAGATGTCTGGGAGTCTGGGTCTTGACAGGCTCTGGGCTCGGGCTCCGGTGGGAGGCGGCGGCAAAGCAGACGTTGAGTTGCTGGTTGGTGCCTGTATTCACAGGGTGGTCACTCCTAGGCCACAAGGGAGATGCTCTTCAGTCTTCTGTGCAGCAGAATGTCGAAGTCCAGTTTTCTTCTTAGTTTCAAGTTGAGTTCAGGATGATCTGAAGTCTTAGGACACAGCTCCTATTCTTATTCTAAATCTAGGGGCCGGATTACCTGCTAGGTCCCTACTCTGGGTGGGACCAGGAAGGGGGGTGGTTACACCTCCTTTCCTTTGTCCAGCTTCGCGCCAAGACTGGGGCTGGAAAGCCCCAGCACCGGTTTGAACTGGCAAATGCACAGGGACACCTTGTGTGCCTAAGGCATGTCTGATTCTATTCAGCCCTGTCCTACCCAATACACAAAATCCTGTCTGGGGTGGTGCTAGCACCTCCCAAGGCAGGAAACCCTTTGTCCAAGCTGCCCTCGCTGGAAGGACTCCCAGCAGCAGGAGGTCAGACTTGTGTCTGTGGTGGCAGCATCCATTTTGTGATGCTAAGGCTCAGTTTAACTTTAACCGGGGTTCAGGTTAGGTACATGTCGTGTCCCTCTAGAAGGGTGGAATGCTACCCTCATCGCCAGAACTGGCGAGGGGGTAGTATTCCAATTCGTATGACACCTTACTCGACATGTTTTGATAAAGCCAAACCAAAGATAGCATTTAACCGCGAGGATTATAATGCACTTAAGAGTATATGGTATGGCAGTATCATGAAACAGCTAAAGGACATGGTTCCGAAAGCTGCAGACAGGCTCAGCTCATGCCAGAGCACCATCTCACATATTTCCAAGCACTCTGCCTCCAGGATTGATGAGGCCTTCCATAGGAGTGGCTGATAGGAACATATGTGTCCATTTTAAGTTAGATATAGGCATACCATACCTAAGTAAGGGGTGGTTACACAGACTTACCCCAGCTGAGTGATCAGCCGGTTGTGTCAAATATGGAGGCCAGGCCAGGGGTGGCACAATACGTGCTGCAGCCCCTGGTAGGCCTTGGAAGCACCTATGCCCTGGGTACCGGGGTACACTGTTACAGGGGCCAATAAGGTGAACCAGTTCCAATGTCGTAATGCACCTAAAGTGCATTGGCATCAATTTAGAGAGAGAACAGCAGGCTGTGGGTCTGATTAGCAGGCCCACAGCCACATTAAGTCATAAACCAGTGAAGCAAAAAGCAAAAGTTTGGGGTGACCATAGGATAGCAGACCCTACTCTCCTACAAGCCATTTTTAGGTCTCGCCTAGGCAGCGCACATGCACTGCTCTAGGAGGGCCCTTAGCCATCGGTCTGCTCCTTTTCAAGCACACTTGTGCTTGTGCTAGCATACAACTTGCAGTAGCGAGCAGCGGCGTACGCGGTAATTGAAAACATATGGCTCTCCCGCCGCTGCTGCTCACTCTCGTGGATGCCAGCACAAGCACAAGTGCTTGACTAGGCTTGATATGGGCTTCTCGAGGCAGAGGGCAAAGTTAGGCGCGCTGTAAGTTTTATTTACCGGCTCGCTCCGTTACATCGCTATCTCGCAGGTTGAGCTTTTGCACCTGTGTCCCCGTTTCACAAGAAATACGGTCTCAAAATGTTTTTTAAAATAGAATTAAAAACAACGTTAATTCATCACGGGGTCCTGGGTAGTATAGATCTCTGAATTATGCCAGTTTCTTGGCTGCTTCCAGAATCAACAGACGGACACACTGTAAGAAGCTTTCATTAATCTACCCCCCTCCTCCGTGCTGCCTGACTATCTCCCAGCTTCCCCGCAGAATACTTTCATCGTGAAAACTGTAGCATTGTTTTTGTATAAAAACCAGTCTCAAAATGTTCTTTAAAATATAATTCAAAACTAAGTGAATTGATCACAGAGTCCTGGGTAGTACAGATCTCGGAATAATGCCAGTTGTTTGGCTGCTTCCCCCTCCCCTCCGCTCTCCGACGATCCTCAAAGTATTTCCCCTCCTTCTGGTCTGCCTTACTCCATTCTTCCCCCTGGATCCCTCCTATCCCCTTACCCGCTTTCATAACATCACTTTTGTCCCTTTCTTCCTTCTCTCCCCCCTTTTTAATTTTTGTCCACCATCCTTGTTAATTCCACCCAAGTCTGTCTCTCAATTACTGTTCCCTGAACTCATGCTTTTTCTTTGCTAAGTTTTCTTATCGCTTGAGGGGAACGTCTTCCTCTTTCGGCCAACTCTGCCTATGCCCCCTCCCCCCTCTGCGTCTCTTCCCCCTCCCCCACCTATCCGTCTAGTCTTGATCCCCCCTTCTCCCTCTCTTGATCCCCCCTTCTCCCTCGGAGGCTGCCTATGATTTGGCATTCCCTTCGAAATGTACGTGTAAAATGTATAAATGATGATTGTTGTAACTTGCCGTCGTTCGCAATGTAAAGCGCTCTGATACCTTCCGGTCCAGCCAGCGCTATATAAAACTCAATAAATAAAATAAACTAAATAAATAAATAAATAAAACAAGCGTCCAATGAACTTCCCCCTTCCTCCGCTCTGCCTGAGTTTATCTCCCAGCCTCCCCCCGCAGCATACTTTCATCGTGAAAACTGTAGCATTGTTTTTGTATAAGAACTGGTCTCAAATGTTCTTTAAAATATCATTCAAAACAAAGTGAATTGATCATGGGGTCCTGAGTAGTACAGATCTGGGAATAATGCCAGTTTCTTGGCTGCTTCCACAATCGACAGACGGACACACTATACAAGCGTCCATTAATTTACCCCCCTCCTCCGCACTGCCTGAGTTTATCTCCCAGCTTCCCCCCCGCAGCATACTTTCATCGTGAAAATTGTAGCATTGTTTTTGTATTTTAATAACGAATAAAACCCAAACTTTTTGTGCCCAGGACCACACGTTTTATTGTCAAGTAGCTGAGAATCCTGGTGTCATGATTACGCCGCCTACACACCAACCACTGAAGTGAGCGCATCCCTTTCTTGGCTCATTAATTGCTGTTTCATGTCGAAGGGCATGGTCGGTAAATACCTTGTACGCATTGACCGAGGTGACATTTCTAGAAAGCAAATCCAAAACTTAAAATAAGTCCATTTGGCAGAAAGGGAACTGAGGCACATCGAGATATCTTTGCCCAGGATCACACTGTTGCTTTCTGAGTTGCACCACGGGTACTTGAGGCCATCTTGGAGTTTGTGCACTCCTCTGTTGACATAGGATTGTTCAATGTTGATTTATGTGGGGAGGGGGCGAGGCAAGAGTGAGTGGTGCAGAATTATGCAACTAGCCATTGATTACGTTTCTAGACAGTATCTGTTGAAATTTGAAGGAGATAATGTTTTTGTATTACACTCGCAGTCGCATGGTGTGCATTTTATCATAAGGACTGCAAATGTTTGGGCTTTAACTTTTACAAACATGTTCTCGGTTGAAAAAATGCTTTACCGATTTAATATTAATTGAATACTTGGCTGGGCGCAGAGATTGTTCCCATATTTAAGAAGGGATCACCTCTGCTCCCAGCCAACTACTGGCCAATTAGCCTCATAGATGTACCCCAGAAGTTATTTGGCAGGCTGATATTGGATCGCCTCCAAAATTGGATGGAGGATTTCACTATTCTTAGTCCCTATCAGGCGGGATTCAGAAGAGGGGTCTCCACTACGGACCAGATCTTCCGCTTGAACCTCCTGTTTTGGAAGACTGCGGTAATTGAGGGCGGCAGCTTGTACACGGTATTCGTGGACTTGCGAGCCGCCTTCGATTTAGTACCCAGAGATAGACTCTGGACCATATTGTCGGAGATGGGCATTCCGGCTGACATCCTGACTATTTTGATAAAACTACACCAGGGAAACTTTGCACGTGTCAGGTGTGGAAGGAATGGGGCACTTTCAGACAGGTTCCCCGTTGACAGGGGGGGTGAGACAGGGTTGTGTGCTCGCGCCGACCCTGTTCTGCCTCTTTGTCAACGGTGTGATCGCCCACCTGACTAAGATGGGTGACATTGATGCTCCTAAGTTGAACGGCAGCAGGGTGCCCGCTATTATGTTTGCGGACGACACCCTGCTGCTGTCCAAGTCCCCCATGGGAATACAAAGGGTCCTGGACGGGTTCTCAGCCTTTTGTGTTGAGCGGGGGCTTGAGATCAATGCTTCAAAAACTAAATACATGATTCTCAACCCCCCTCCCTCAACACGCCCCAACCCTACTATAGGTTCACTAAGATTAGAGAGGGTACTTACCTTTGAATATCTGGGCGTAACCTTCAACCAGGACATGACGTGGGATACACATCGGACCAAGGCTAACATGAAATTGGTCCAGCTAACGGGTGGCATCTGCAGGATGGCAAGCAGGTCGACCTACAAACCTCTTGGTGCCGCCCTCGAAATTTACAAAATGCAGGCTAGAGGGGCAGTTTTATACTGAGGGGAATTGTGGGATCATACTTCCGCCCAAAATCTCCAGACTACCGAAAACAAATTTATCAGGCAGTTGGTGGCATTACCAATAAGTACCCCGCTTCTCCCGCTGAGACTTGATTTAGGCCTTAGACCTATCTCGGAGGAGCTGGGACTAAGACCAATAATCTTCTGGCGCCGTATCTGGAGCACGCCTGAACTCATGAACTATAGGAACGAGCTTCAAGAGATTCTTGGTCTACCCAAATCAAGACAAATCCCATGACTTAGGTACATTAAACAAACATGTGAGATACTGGGCAGACCAGAATTATGGCTAGATCCATCTAATGCATGTAGTAGGACCCCACGCAAACTCCTTGCGAGGGACTTTTATGAACTGAAGCTATTAGTTACAAAGGGGAATATACGGGAGGGGTCTTTGACAGATTAGTTTATTAAATCTAATGACTCATACCAACTTGAATGTGTGTTAGATGGCATTGCTCCCGTCCTCACTAGAAAATTATTTATGCAATGGCGTATGGCACACTTCCTATTAGGGCATTCACAAATTGCTGGGCCAAGTCTCTTTTTGGCGAAAAGTGCCCGTCATGTTCACACAATTTGGAAGATGAACTGCACATTATATTCTTTTGTGAGGCTTACCAAAGATCCAGGAAACACTGGCTTGTTCCCCTTCTTAAAAATCTTGGCTTCAGTCGATATCTCCCTGCTTACAGAATTCTAAAGACGGATCTCTCACCTCCGACTGTCTTTGCCGTAGCAACATTTTTAACTGTGATGTGGCACATCCGCTCCCGCCTTTTGAAAGATGAGGTAGATGCGGGTAATTGAATTGCAAATGATTTTAAATTCGCTTATTGTTATGCTTTTTTAATGATGTTTATTGTATATCATCTGCATCGTGATTGAACATTTGCTTGTACTTCTTTTATGATCTAAATCGATCGAAATAAAGATTGAAATGAATGAATACAGTATGTATTTATAAAGGCATATTCAGCTGATTCAAGAGTTTTGCAACTTCTGTTATTTCCGTTTATCGCGCTTTAACATAACACTGACTCGCATGAAAGGGAATGAAGTGTTTTGCATGAGCACCACTTATATTACACAAGGATCCAGCACCACGCTGCCCGTTTTTTATTTATCTCCGTTTATCACGCTTTAACATAGCGCCAACTCACCAGGAAAGGACTGAAGTGCTTTGCATGAGCACCACTTACACTATACCAGTTCCTATTGGCCTGGCCTGCTGCCACTCCATTGTCTCCAATGGGACTCCAATAATTCCAGAGCTCTGTTAACTTTATGCCACTGGGGCGTGGTGACATGCAAAACATGTACCCTACTGGCTAAAGGCAATGCATAGCAGAAGGGTATAGCATTGCTACAGTCTGCTCACACCTCTTTGTACTTCTACGGTGGGCACCTCATCTAGAGACTAGTCTAATAAATAGGCAGAGCATTTTTGTAGACAAAGGACAGGCTTGGAACGTGACCTAACAATACAAGCATTGCTTTTGGACCCTTATAAGTATTTAGTATGGCAGCACAATATCCTTCGTGCAACAACATCAACTGTTGTATGGCTAAACACTTATACGGTCCCAAAGGTGAGACCTATTGGCAATGCCAGTGCTTGTTTATACTACGCTTTCCCCTCGTATGACAGACAGGCCAGGAGCAGGTGTCACAAGAAATAGTTTATCATCCTGCAAAGCCACACAGAAGCTTTCTCTCACACCACACACACAAATTCGGTCTGGTAACAATGTTATTCTACCAAGAAATCTACTGATTTAGGAAGTAAGCACACCACTTTTAACAAAGCTACAGCCTACAATTTCTTGGAGTCAACTTGCTGGTTTTAGGGAAACTGTAGGTTGAACCTTACCAAAAAGGCTGAAAACTGAGTAATTTTCTGAAATGGATTACTCGAAGCTACTACTCAAGTTATTAACTCACATCACTGCTCAGCACAGGTGAGGTTGCTTTGAAGAGATGGGGAGGTTAGAACTGGCCACAGTGCATGAAGCAGACATGCCAACCCTCCCGATTCAGGCGTGAGACTACTGATTTGAAGGCTAGTCTCCCGCCTCCCGATCCCTACAAGCAAAAACCCGATTCCTCGGGGGTTTCAGCTGACAGGGGTTGGTATTGTGTAAAGTGCTAATTCTTCCAGCAAAGAGTGGCAATGCAGGGGCTCTCGAAGGGGTGAAAAACCAACAAAGCGTCATTAACAAGAGAATCGTCTTTTAAAGACCTGCGAAGTACTGGGGGGGAGGCTGTTTCAGCCCAGGCTGCCACAGGGGGTGGGGGGTGCATGCACTGCCAACAACCTGCCAGGCCAGTGCCCAACACTTGCATCACCCTCTCTGCCTGCCATTATGCTCCATGCTTCTGAAAGGTAAGAAAAAAATGTGCATTTGCGTTTCAAATGTCCGATCCTACAGCAGCACACTTCCAAAGCCCATACATGCCAGTAACCCGATTCAAAGCGTATAAGAGGGTCTGAAGTACCAAGAAGGGGAGCACTATGTATGTATCTAAAGAGGACTACCCACGACTACCTTCATCAACATACCAAGGAGGTAAGAGTCACCCCCACAAGGAGTCTACCCAGTGATCATATGAGGATTCCCATCAGTCACCACACGGAACCGCCCTTCATCATTTGGGTTCCTCTTGAGACCACTACTGATGTTATCTATTCTATTTCACATGGAGGGGTCTGGTTACGAGATACCCTCACATGATCAAATAGATTAACGTGGTCTCTTATCTCAAACGGAGATGATGTTATAAAGAGGGGACTGATATCGTAGTGCAAAAATTAGTAAAAGAAAAACTAAGTGTGTGAATTAAAATTGGATGCGGGGGTGCTGAATGTAACTTTATTCTGTTGCTACCCACTCTGCCAATGTTAAAAGAAGTAGACAAGAATAATCCAATAATTCTTGGATCATTAAATGTATTCTGGGGTCAACATGTTTCTGCAATGTGTGACAATAGTTGTCATTGCTTTCATCAGGACCATCATACACATATGCTACTACGAATTAGTGCTCTCAAAGAAAAAACAAAGAGTGCTCAAAATTATAAATGAATTATGAATAATTCAAACACGATACTAGAGTCACCTGAATACACTAGATGTCTGTATCGGTGGTTTCACCATTCCAATGAGGATATTGCTAAAAATAATGAAAGTATGATGTTGTTATATTATAGTCATTTAGAACAAACATAGCATTCCCGTACTTGTACATTTGTACTAGGTCAGTTTCATATAATCCTAGTGGGAAGTAACATTCTTCCAGGCACACTCATAATGTCATTTACCATAGTGCGCTGATCTCAACTTTAGAAATGAATTGTCAAATTGGCAAAGGAGATTAGCATCTTACCCCAATTGGAGGATGTATAGACTTCACCCCACCTGGCCACGGCTCAGGATGAAGGGGAAGCACCGCTCTGAAAAAAGGGCAAAAAACAGCTGTGCTGAAAAAGCCACTTAATTCTAGTGTTTTGCAGACAATCACAGAGATGAACCGAACGCGCTGCCCCATGCCCCTTAAACATATCGTGGTTGGCCTCTAAGCATGATTCGATTGAGCTATCATGCTTTTACAGCTGTTACAACATTGAATATGCACCCGATCAAGGAATGGGTCCTGCAGCTCGTTAGGGGCATGGTAAGTCACTCGCACTTAGCAGTACCAAAGATAGTTCTCATATCCTCTGGACTTACGCTGAAGATATATGCAGTAACAAATATACACAGAGTGAGCAACTTGCAGCGCTTGCAAAGCTAGTGAGGAATAGACACACACAGAGGCGGTAAAACGCAAATAAATATACATCTCTCTCACCTAACCGTCGGTACTTCGAGTTGGCGTCTGAGCCGATCGGGGAGGTGTGGAAGTCCGCCTAGGCCGCTGTATATAATGGCGTGTATGATTGAATAGTAGCGTGTCACATGGGTTATTATGTGAAACGCGATTGGTTGGTTTTAGGACCAATGATGTTACGGTATTCTCGTAATTCAACAGGGTAAAAAATTAAGACAATCGGGTACTTGGTATGTGTATAAGAATAACATATCGCCCGTATTTATAAAAAACACAACCCAAACTGCGTTGGTTTAGCAGACGTTCCACATGACACTGCTGTAGCTTAGATAGTGTGGGAGTCCGCCTAAGCCGCTATATAGAACGGCGTGTATGGTTGAATAGTAGCGTGTCACATGAGTTATTATATGAAACGCGGTTGGTGGGTCTGAGGACCAATGATGTTACGGTATTCTCAAAATTCAACAAGGTAAACAATGAGAGCAAACAGGTACTCAGTATCTATATTAGAATGACATATCGTCTTTATTTGCATAAAACAGCCCAAACTGCGTTGGTTTAGCAGACGTTCCACATGGCACTGCTATAGCTTAGATAGTAGTGCCTACGTTCTGTCAATCAACGTAATTGCTTTTCATGAATAGTGATTTCACGCAACATGTTCAACCATGGATGATGGTTTAGAGGGTATAGAGGTTTATTAAATCGTATATATCCTGTATATCAGACCTTGGATGACATATCAAGACAAGAGGTGGTACAGATCAATTAATCGGGTCTATGCCCACAGTATTATCAGAGGATTATAGGTTAAAGATGGTACCATCAGGTAAGAAACAACTTCACAAATTGACCCATGGTATATCATCATTTAGCCCTCCATTATTAGTGCCCAATTTAAAAACCCATTTTTGTTCTTTCAATAGCAGAAATCTGCCTATGTCAGTGATGTGGTGCGGAATGTTGGGCTGTTCAATAACTGTCCACTGTAATGCAGTGGTTGGATGGCGTGCCTCAAGGAAATGATTCGTCAGTTTAGTAGTTTGCCTCTTGCACCTAATGGTGCTTTTGTGTTCCGATATCCTTACTCTGATTTTCCGAGTGGTCATCCCCACGTATCTTAGTCCACAAGGACATGTAATTAGGTATATCAGGTTGTCGCTGTTACAGTTTGTAAACTTGTTTTGAATCCAAGGCCGTGATGTGCCTATATCTATTTCTGTAGATTTCTTCGTTTGGGGGCAGGAATGACATGAACCACATGGGTGGTGGCCTCTCACCGGAGGAAGGTCCCTTAGTGTACCCAGAGCCCTGGGTTCCCTATTGCGTGGTCTCGTATGAATAAGACGATCCCTCAAGTTTGGGCCCCTCTTGAAGGAAAACAAAGGCATCTGAATTGTAGATTCATCAGAATTCAAAATTGACCAGTGGCGTTTATCCATTCTCTGGATTTTATTGGACAGAGTCCCAAAAGTGGTAACAAAAGTTAGTCTTTCAAGGGGAGGTTTTTGCACTGGGGGTTCCAGAAGAGCTGAGCGATTGTTGTTCCTAGCTCTTTTCAGCGACCGCTACACCGTCTACACATCCTCCAATTGGGGTAAGATGCTAATCTCCTTTGCCAATTTGACAATTCATTTCTAAAGTTGAGATCAGCGCACTATGGTAAATGACATTATGAGTGTGCCTGGAAGAATGTTACTTCCCACTAGGATTATATGAAACTGACCTAGTACAAATGTACAAGTACAGGAATGCTATGTTTGTTCTAAATGACTATAATATAACAACATCATACTTTCATTACTTTTAGCAATATCCTCATTGGAATGGTGAAACCACCGATACAGACATCTAGTGGATTCAGGTGACTCTAGTATCGTGTTTGAATTATTCATAATTCATTTATAATTTTGAGCACTCTTTGTTTTTTCTTTGAGAGCACTAATTCGTAGTAGCATATGTGTATGATGGTCCTGATGAAAGCAATGACAACTATTGTCACACATTGCAGAAACATGTTGACCCCAGAATACATTTAATGATCCAAGAATTATTGGATTATTCTTGTCTACTTCTTTTAACATTGGCAGAGTGGGTAGCAAAGGAATAAAGTTACATTCAGCACCCCCTCATCCAATTTTAATTCACACACTTAGTTTTTCTTTGACTAATTTTTGCACTACGATATCAGTCCCCTCTTTATAACATCATCTCCGTTTGAGATAAGAGACCACGTTAATCTATTTGATCATGTGAGGGTATCTCGTTACCAGACCCCTCCATGTGAAATAGAATAGATAACATCAGTAGTGGTCCCAAGAGGAACCCAAATGATGAAGGGCAGTTCCGTGTGGTGACTGATGGGAATCCTCATATGATCACTGGGTAGACTCCTTGTGGGGGTGACTCTTACCTCCTTGGTATGTTGATGAAGGTAGTCGTGGGTAGTCCTCTTTAGATACACACATAGTGCTCCCCTTCTTGGTACTTCAGACCCTCTGATGCTCTTTTCTGTCCAGTACTGTTGGGGCTGTATCAGAGTGTGGTCTTTAAAATCCCCTTTGACCCTCTCTAAATGTTTGTTGTTGTCACCCGATTCAAAGCCCCATTCTCCCGATTTTTTTTTTTAATTTCCCACTTTGCTCTCCTGAAATGTTGGCATGTATGATGAAGGTTACTGTAGAAATGCTCGTAGCAATAAATCGCTGACCCAGTTATTTGGTTGCACGCTTCTTTATTTAACTTTATAACTTCCCTGAAGAGCGCCGAGCCGGCGCTGCTCTCTGTGTCTCCTTTCGCGCCTCCTAATGAGATGCGCGCGCATCGTTCCCCAAGATGGCCGCCGCACGTCACGTCCTTACGTGACGTGCAACAACTAGTGCGCCACTACATATCTCCCCTTTTTCCACACATTGAATGAGTCACTTACAGTTCGCTGTCCATGTTGTAATCTCGAAACCTGGAGGGTCTCACCACAGACCTTCCACTCCGGGTCACCCGGGCCGGGTTCGCCGGGGCCCCTTGCCTCTGTATCTCGATGCATCCTTCTTCTCTCAGCGCAGCCGCGCCCATGTCCGTACTCCTCCTTCGTATGTCCATATCGGCTCCTTGGTTACTGTTCTCACTTCTCTCCTCCAGTCGTTCATCTCTGGCACTTCCCCCTTCTTGCTGCTCACTTGCACATTGTTCTTTTTCTACCTGCGGGTCTTCCATGTCCTCCCATTCAGTTCCGTTCTGCTCCCATTGCAAGATCTTGTTGCATCTGGCCATGCGATCCTGGGACCACACATTCCCATCACTCAGCAGGGCCGCTCGGTCGTACACTTCCTTTACTTGCATGGGCTTACTATATTTACTGTCTCCTTTCTTCTGTAGCGTTGCCAACTTTACTCTTACCCACTCACCTATCTCCAACGTTGACCCTTTCACATTTTTCCGTTTGTTGTAGTGGTCGGCATAAATGGATTGTGCCTTTTCCAGGTTGGCTCGTACCACCGCGGGAGACCATTCGCTGGTGATAACTTTCTCTTTCCAAATCCGGTTGTCGTGCGTGAAGGGTTCACGCCCTCTCAAGATCTGGAATGGGCTGTATCCAGTTCCAGTGGGAGTGATCCTGTAGGCCCATAAAATGTTCTCTATGCCTTTCTCCCAATCTTTGCTGCAGGAAATGGCAGCTTGTACGGCTCCCATCACGACCCTGTTAAACCGTTCCACCAAGCCGTTTCCTGCTGGATGGTAGATCGCTGTGTGTTTGACTGTGATGCCGTTCCTCTGCATACATTTGTTCAATCTTTCAGACGTGAATTGGGGGCCGTTATCACTCAGGATAGACTTGGGGATGCCCTCTCTCACGAAAGTGTTTGACAAAAAATTCAGAATGTTTTCAGTGTCCATGGTCTCATCCACCTTCACCTCCGGCCATTTGGAGTATCGATCCATGAGGACACATACATACTTCTGAGTGCCCTGGTCATCAAGGATGGGTCCTAATATGTCTATCGATAGTTCTTCCCACGGGTTCTGCGGGGGGTCGAACTTTCCTAGCGCGGGGCGCAGGGGTTTGAGCGTCTTGTCAGCTCCTTGGCACTGTGGACACTCTCTGACGTGCCTCTCCGCTCTTATGTCCATGCCTGGCCACCAGTAGTTTTGTTTGGCCCTTAACTTCAATTTTCCTATGCCTAGGTGGCCCTCGTGTAATATGTTCAGTAACTTGGTGATGAGGTTCCTTGGGGGGATCACTTTGTCTCCTCTATATGTGAACACTCCCTTGTCCCCTACCGACAATTCTTCCCTTACTTCATAGTATGGCTTGACATTTTCACTCACGTGTTTTTTGTCTGGCCAGCCCTTGACAATATGCATCTTCACTTCTTTCATGACGCTGTCCTCCTCGTATTCCTCTGTCCACTCCTGGTAGCTGATGATTTTCTCCTGGTCCTCCACGAGAGCTACCAATTCCCTTTGATCTGTGGGGTCTTCCTCTCCTGGCTCCATGGCTGCTGCTCTGCTCAGGTAGTCTGCTACTCGATTCCGATTCCCTGGAATGTACTCCACATCATACCTGAATTCAAGTAGTTTCAGAGTCATTTTGGATATTCTGGGAGTGGCGTTGGCGTGTCCACTAGATGTTAGCACCTTCACCAACGGCTTATGGTCTGTCTTAAGCAGGAATCGGGTTCCCCATAGAAATTGCCGAAATCTCGTCATGGCCCACACCACGGCCAACATCTCCTTTTCGATTACACTGTATTTGCTTTCGGTAGCGGTCAATGCCCGGGATGCAAAACTGATCGTCTCCATCTGTCCTTGTCCCCGATCTTGCATGAGCACTGCGCCCAGTCCCTTGTCGCTGGCGTCAGTTGTGAGCACGGTGGTGACCTGTGGGTCATATCCTTTGAGCGGCACCGCTCCCGTGACGTCCTTCTTGATTGTCTCAAACTCACTTTGTGTTTCTGGTGTCCATTGGAAACTGGTGCTCTCCCTGGTCAGCATCCTCATGTGGTGTGTCTTTGAAGCGAAGTGTACCACAAATTTACTGTAATACTCCGCCATACCCAAAAATGATCTGACTTCCTCCTTGTTTGTGGGGGGTGGAGCTTCAGCGATTGCCTTTACATTTTCTGCCTTAGGTGTGATGCCTTGTACCCCTATTTCATGGCCTAGATAGGTCACCGACTCCAGGCCCAATCGGCATTTTGTCCACTCTGGTGTGAGGCCTTTGATTTCCAGGGTTTCCAGCACTTTTCCGAGCTTCTGATCATGGTCCATTTTGTCTCGCCCCATTACCAGAATGTCATCTTGGAAATATTGGATACCTGTCATGTTCCTAAACAGCTGGTGCATTAGCTTCTGGAACACGGCAGCTGCCGAGGCCAGTCCAAACGGCATGCGGCAGAACTGATAGCAACCAAATGGGGTGATGAATGATGTAAGTTTCCTGCTGTCCGGGTGCAATACTATTTGGTGGTAAGCGGAGGTCAAATCGATGGTGGAGTACCATTTGACCCCCCTGGTTCTCGCCAACATTTCATCAATCCTTGGGAGGGGGAATTTCTCCACGACAATGTTCTTATTTAGTTCTCTCAGGTCAACACAGAGCCTGACCTTCCCGTTGGGCTTCATGACTACCACCAACGGTGTGAGCCATTCTGCACAGGTAATAGGTTCAATTATCCCTTTCTTCTCCAAGTCTTGAAGCTCTATTTGAACTGCCTCTCTTACCGCTATGGGTACATTTCTTACTTTGTGGGCAACGGGAATGGCGTCCTCCTTGAGTACAATCTTGTGTTGGAATCTCTCCAGTTTCCCTACTGTACCTCCGAACACCTTTGGGTAGTCTTCTTTCCACTTAGTCAAATTGGGCCATGTTTCCGGTTCCGTGAGCAGGATCTGTTCTTTTCCTCCTGGGTCCAATTTTATTCCCTGGTCGCCCTGGTCCAGCCATCCCAGTACGGACGGTCCCCTCTCTGAGACGTACAGCTTGCAGAGCGCTGACCGGCCTCTGAACTCGAACTTCAGGAGTCGGAAACCCACCATTGGGATACGATCGCCATTGTATGTGACTGGTCGGATGTCCAGTTTCTCCAACTCTGGTCCTAGCCTTGGTCTGAATGTTTCGTCCCACACCGCTCTTTGAACTATTGTGTAGGGGGAGCCTGTATCCGCCACTACACTAATGGTTATTCCGCCCATCTTCATTTCTAATACCGGTTTGGTTGTCCTTGTTCCATCCACGCATAATACCTGGTCATATATGCATAAGACGGTGACTACTTCTTCTTCTGTAGTCCCGTCCTGGCTTTCCTCTCCTTGGTCGATGTATTTCACCACGCTTTTTGACGTTTTCTTCCGGCACACTTTCTCATAATGGCCGATGATGCCGCAGTGCAAACACTTGGCCCTGAATGCGGGACATCTTCTGTCATGTGCCTCGTGGGACCAACTTCCGCACCTGTAGCACGTTTTCTTGGTGTCGTTGCCTGCTTGTTTTCCTTGCAGTCCTGCGTTGCCCTGCCATTTGTTGGATCCTTTTGGTGCGGGGCCCTTGTACCTCTGGTCCCTGCGAGGTTCCTCTTCATATACCCTGTTTACCATGGCACTGGTTGCCGTGTCTTTCTTGGTAGCGTCGGCGCACCTGCGTGCGAGTTCTGCCCTCTTGACGATGACCATCACGTCTGTGAGTGTGGTGTCTCCACTCGCCCACAGCTTGTCCTGAACGTTCGTGCTGGAGGTGTGCATCACTATCTGGTCTTTGATAAACTCCTCCCCCCACACTCCGTACCTGCACGTGGCCGCTAGTTTCTTCAGGGCCGCTACGTATTCCTCAATCGACTCTCCAGCCCGTTGTTTCCTCTGCTGGAAATTGAATCTGTCGACTGACACACATACAGTGGGTCGATAGTGTTCGTTCAGGTCGTCGATGGCGTGGGCATACACGTGGACCGGCGCTATGGCATATCCCGCTGGTGTACTCATCTTCTCTTCCTTGACTGTGGGTGCCCTGTCTCCTTTGCTGGTGGGGCTACCTGGGGTGCTGTCCGCTTCTTCTTTGCAGGGTTGTGCCTGGGGACTCTCAGTGTCAGCCCCCTCCCCCTGCTTTGTGGCGGCCAGCTCGGTACCTCACGTGTAAATGGGCGGTTTGGATTTGGCGCGCTTGTCTTGGCTGCATAAGGTCTCTGTGCCACCTTCCTGCTGCCTTCCCTGTTTGGGCAGTTATGGGCTCTGCCGCGCTCTTCAGGTTTATGGGAACTTATCTGGTGCATAGGTCCAGGCTCTGTCCAGTTGGCGCTGCCGGGATCATATGGCCTCTCAGATCCGTACTGCAACAGGGTCTGGATTGGCTGGAGCTCTGCTGACTCTCCCAGAGTTCCCTCGTGGTGGGTCCGTTTTTTTTCGTTTTTTTTTTTTTTTTGAAGATTCTGGTCGCTTTCCGACCTCGTCGCCACTGTAGAAATGCTCGTAGCAATAAATCGCTGACCCAGTTATTTGGTTGCACGCTTCTTTATTTAACTTTATAACTTCCCTGAAGAGCGCCGAGCCGGCGCTGCTCTCTGTGTCTCATTTCGCGCCTCCTAATGAGATGCGCGCGCATCGTTCCCCAAGATGGCCGCCGCACGTCACGTCCTTACGTGACGTGCAACAACTAGTGCGCCACTACAGTTACTCGCATATTACATAGCATTTAACCCGCATGTCCCCTCCTGAATCAAAAGCCATGTGGTGCTTGCCTCTGAACCCTGATTACTAGTAATGCGGATTTAGGTGCAGGGCTATTGTGAGGCCGTAAATAACTTTTCCACAAGGTATACCGGCTCATAAATAGCGATATTAGAAGTTTATCTACAAAGAATGTTTAAAAAAAGGATTTGCAATGCAATAGGTCTCGCATTTGCGAGAGTTTGAGCTGTTGGCCATTGTAAATGACAATGCCTTTTATTTACCTGTTGTTTTTTAAATAATAAATAAAAGGCATTACCATTTACAATGCCAATAGCCTAAACTCTCGCAAGTGCGAAACCTATTGTATTGCAAATACGTGTTTTGTTTACAAGGGGTACGTGGCATTAAGAAGTTTGAAGACCACTGCTCTACTTCAATTTAACACGAGGCAATAAACCAGTAAGGGGGGGGGGGCGGTGCTAGACTCCCCAGAGAGGGCCGCAGGTAAGGGGTGAGAGGAGGCCGCAACCAAAACTCGTGCCTCCCTGGGTGGAACGCCCATCACCCCCTGCTACCCAACTGCCGTCAATTACACCTCGCCTGATCACGAGTTAGTACAATATCTCGGAAAGCAGAACGTGGCCAGCCTTTCGCACAAATGTCTCGAACAGCAGCCGGATGCGCGCTTTAAGGGTCCGCCCTCCAGCCTGATTGGTCGGTTGACATCCATTCGGGATGGAGTAGCTGTATTTGGGTGGCTGTCAATTGGACAGAGCGCGAGTCTGTTTTCTAGCTAAGGAAGCGATTGCTTTTAATGTGGATAAAAGGCATAACAGCGCTTAGGCACACTACGAGTAACGATCACCCCGTGCGAGTCGGAGATACCGCACAACTTTCGGCCTCATTACGGGTACTTGGAGCTGGAGGACCTCGGAGCAGAGGGTGAGACGGCTTGGCAGAGGTGTACTCGGTGACGGCGGCCTTTATCTGATTGATGTTATTGTATGTGGTAGGGAGTTGTATTTTGTGAGTGTTTAACGAGGGCGGGCGTTTTGTCGAAATCTGTACGATTTATGTGCTATATGATGTGTAGGTGTTCGAACTCTCACAGTAGGAGGTTATGTTCCTAATCCAGTAGAGGTGGGCGCGCCACTGAAAGCTCAAGCCCGAAGTCTGGTTTAGCGCGAGGTCCTTTTTGGAACAGCGAGCCCATAACGCGCCGAGCTCCCGTGATTTTCGTCATATCTTCTGAAATCTCCACGCCCATAAAAAATGAACTTGACCTTTTGTAATGCAACAGGTTCCCGTGAAAAGTCCTGTCCTCACCAATACCTTCAGGTGGAGTTCTGTCTATATAAAACAGCCTAAAAAAATCACAGACAAAAACAAGCCTTCACATAAATAAAGACTAATGGGTACTTGTTAGTGGATGCTTTATTATAAGTGAAACCAGAAAACCTGGATGAATCTCGGCTTCCCAACTTAAATTGTGTAGTCTAAGGCATTTAGTTAATTTCACCAAAACTCTTTTTATTTCCTCATAATCATATGAGAGTCCTTTAGAGTATGTGATTTCAGAATACCATTTGTACAAAAACTATTGCGTTTGATTTAATAGACTATAATGTTTCTCTGTAATAATCTGGGCCATGTACTTGACAACTGTTTTGCCTCTTAGTTATTAAATCTAAACCATTAATAAACTATCTCTTTCAATATGTAATTATCAGTGCAATGCTATAATGTGACGTGTTAATGTCAAAGCTTCCATGTTAAAAAATTAATTTTAGACTGAGTTTATGATATTTTAAGTGATGTTTGTTGTATGATTTATATTTGCACGGGCTTTTCGATCCGAGCCTGACCTTGGCTCAGCTCTCCTTGTTAATTTATTGACTCGCCCACCTCTAGTGATCTTGGAGATGTACCTGGTGCTGTGTAGGATAGTTTTGGACAGGCTGCTGCTTGTAGGTTGTTGATTCCTCATGACATGCCTTTCACAACCGGACAAGGAACAGGTCCGTTTTGGTATGCCTTTTACTTGTGGTGTTTAGTGCAGCAATGCTGATGACTTGGAAAATATCTACATTTGACACCTATACAATCTGACCACATCTATATATCTCACATAGACACTCCGATATGGGATGATATTAATTCTCATACCAACAGATCTCTCCACTTCTCTCTCAACCATCCCAGCTCGGGACAACAACTATATACAAATTCTTAGATTGGACAACCCAGTGCAGTAACTAGGTAGGCACACAGTAACACATGAAATATCACAAAGGAACTTGCAAAGCTACTGTCATGCTGAAAAAATATGTGCGTCTATTACACTTCATCATCCAACACACTGCTACGTTACACGATAACTAAACCTCAGTGGTCTTCGCTCATGATGTTGAAATACTTCCCACATGGGATAAAAACTTCCTTCCAACAACACACCCTACATGGTGAAGCATTCTACTCATGTAGGCTAGTTATTGAGCACCCCCACATAAGGGTAGTAAGCGCTGAATAAATACCAAAACAAATGAGACGGGTCCTACTCCGCCAAAGGGACAGGACGCCACTTGACACAATGTCTTAAAAATTAGATCCCCTTGGGAATTTCTGCATTCAACACACCACTATTAGTTTGTAACTCTACTCTCATAACCCATGTATTAGTACATACCCACCCAATAGGAGCTTAATGTATTAGCCAATTAATCAAAATGTAAAAATTGTTTTATTTATTTGTACATTCTAAATTCATCACAACACAATTAAAAACACGACGAAATGCAACCCCCGCCAGATTAAAAACAAAAGTGCGTGACAATGTGAAAAATCAATATTCATATACAAATAAAAACTTTGTTAGAGTAAATCACAAACAATATTGTCCCCAAAGGGGCAAGTCCTGTTTAAAAGTGACCAAGAAGCGATGCGTTTCGGTGGTCTCACAGGTCCTACCACCTTCTTCAGGCTTTAAAAATTACATTAATCATATCACAGCACTTTGAATATCTAAAAAACACAAAGTATATAATCATATCAATAAACAATTCATGTACACAAACCGTTCCTATACACTAGTATCTAGTTTATTCATCATTTAAACTGTTGGATAATCTATAATCAAATCACATGAACAAATAATTGAGTTATGATGAATTTAGAATGTACAAATAAATAAAACAATTTTTAAATTTTGATTAATTGGCTAATACATTAAGCTCCTATTGGGTGAGCGTTTACTAATACGTAGGTTATGAGAGTAGAGTTACAAACTAATAGTGGTGTGTTGAATGCAGAAATTCCCAAGGGGATCTAATTTTTAAGACATAGCGCTGAATAAATGCCACAAAACAATGCCTGTAACGTGAGATGTTTCAGGGCCGCATACAAATTTAACAAACAACCTGTACTTAAATTGAACAATTGGTTTCTTAAACATTTTTTCTTTGAGTCAAGGTTTCTGTTGTGGGGCCATCCAAAGTGTTCCTTCAGTCTAACTAAATTTCAAGTCCATATTAGATCACTGTATCAATGTCCAAGCATTTTGAGATTTATTCACAAAGCCAAGAGGTTTGTGTTAGTGTGCTTGGAGTTAAAGGTCCCTGTGTTCAGGCTGGAAAGGACACATAGCAGTACAGCCACAGAGCAGTTATTGTTCCCCATGTGTCAAATTCTTTATTTCTTTACATAGGCTGCTCTGAACAAATCGTAAAGCTTGCGTGGAGGAGAAACGCAAAACCCAAACATGTTTTTACATGTGAGATGCTAAACAAAGTTAAGCAAGAAAACCTGTCAATGAGTAGCAGTCGCAAATCAGTGAATGATTACCAAACTGTTCATGCTAGTCTGTAATGATTCACACGTGGTGGCTGTGGGCATCATAGGTAACATTCAGTTCCATGGACCCTCGCACAACCCCTTTAAATTTTGTTGGTATTCCAGCCATAGCTGGCAAGGGTTAACATTGCTTGTGTGCAACATTTTCATAATTTCAGTGTAATCATGAATGTCATTCAATGACTGAGTGACCCATTCTAGCAAGCAAATTCAAGGAATGAAGATGAGGGAAACCTATACATATCAGAAATTATTCCCATTTGAGCAACGAGAAACTCCAAGATCTTAAAAGTGCTGCAAAGCACCAGAAATGGAAGGGCAGCACCAGAAATGGAAGGGCAGCTCAGTGACACTATCATGATCCACATGAGGGCACTGTCTCTGCCGGTGCCAGGGGTCCAGATAAATGTTTATATTCATAAAGCGCTTCACTGAGAGAAACAAAGAGGGCATGTGATTTGCTCACTCTGAGCCAGATGGGGTGATTCTGTGTTTTTGAGCATCTTAAAAATTCACAATACAATATATTCCCAAATGTTTACGGACAACATTGGCAGCGAGTAGGGTTGCACATCACTGCAGCAGCTGCTGAAATTAATTAACTTTTATAAAGGATGGCCTCTGCACACTACAGCAGGCACACAGAGCTGAGCACGCTAGGAGGGGTTGTACAGTCAAGTCTGTGAGTGTGGGGGTCAGGTGCTTGGATGGACCGGCAGTGCAGGTTTTAACCCCTCCCCTGCTAGGCCTTTCCCCCTCCTGTGCTAAGCCTTTTTTTGGCTATTTGGGGTAGTGCGCGCTTAGGCCCCTGTAACTTTTTGACCACACAAGGTATACATGCCAATTTTGCGTCCTTTTCTTTCAACATCATGGGGATTGTAAAGGTACCCAGGGTTTGTGGATTCCCTTGGAGGGGTCTCAGAAATTAAGCAAAATACAGTAACATTTTTGTTTTTTTCAGAAAAATGGGGAAAACGGGCTGCAAATGAAAGCCTCTGAGTTTTTCCCTGCAAATGTTATCAAAAAAGGGTTTGCGGGGCTGAAATCACAATTTTCCCAGCTTTTAGGGAATGACAGTCTTTTGTCAGAGAACCAACATTTTTCACAGTTTGGGCATTTTTCTGGGACATAGCCTATTTTTGCTACTTTTAGTGCTTTCAACCTCCTTCCAGTTAATGGTAAAAATGAGTATGAAAGCAATAATGGATCCTGGAAAGCTATACATTTTAGAAAAGTACATACAATTCTGAATTCAGAAATGGGTCATTTGTCTAAATCCATGAAGGTTTCTTAATAGAAACTAATAGTTAAATATTGGAAAAATTGAAAATCAGTTGAAAAAAACAGCCTTTTGTGTCAATGTTTTCACCTGTAACTTCTTGTAATTGTGACCGCTCTTTGAAAGCAATATACTGTTACACCCACTGGACCTTCCTGGTTGTGGGGATATATAGGACTTGTAGGTTCACCAAGAACCCGACAAACCCAGAGTAAAAAAACTGAGCAACAACTTGCAATGGTATTTTATTATGTACCGGGTATTGAGCAATTATTCTGGGAAAATGTATACATGGAAAAATCGGTATGAAAGACACCTATGTATTTCTGAAATGGGTACAAGTTATAGAGTTTAGAAACAGTACATATTTGCACATTTTCAAAATTGGGAATACTCCTACTAGCTTGAGAATTATTGGTCATTTTTCAAAATGACTTCTTTTTTACACAATGTCTTTCATTTGGAAGGGAGAAATGCATGAAAACTTAATAGGTAATAACAGTTGATTTACAAATCTGAATTACTCTAAGTCTCCCAATAAAAACGGTACCTTACTTGTGTGGGTCGGCCTTGTGCCCGCAACAGGAAACGGCGCAAAACGCAACGTGGTCACACCTCAATCTCGCAGTGAAAAATGACCCTTTTATTGGCAGATTGCCTAGCTGTAGTTTATGTACCTTAGCTTTGCCGGCACCTAGGGAAACCTAGCAAACCTATAAATTTTTGAAAAGTAGACACCCTGGGGAATCCAGGATGGGGTGACTTGACTGCCTCCCACCAGGTTCTGTTTCCCAAAATCCCTTGCAAACCTAAACAATTGTCCAAAAAACAAATTTTCCTACATTTCTGTGGTGGAAAGGTCTGGAATCTGCGTGGATCCCCAAAGTCTTCTGAGAAAAATGGTACCTCACTTGTGTGGGTCGACCTAGTGCCTGCGACAGGAAACGACGCAAAACGCAACGTGGTCGCACCTCAATTTCACAGTGAAAAATGACCCTTTTCTGGCAAAGTACCTAGCTGTAGTTTGTGAACCCTAGCTCTGCTGGCACCTAGGGAAACCTACCAAACCCACACATTTCTGCAAAGTAGACACCCGGGGGTTTCCAAGGAGGTATGGCTTGTGTGGATCCCCCAATGTTCCATTACTCCGAATCCCTTGCAAACCTCAATTTTAGCTAAAAAAAAAAAACAGTTTCTGCACACATTTCTGTGTGGGAAAGTGTGGCATCACTGGGCTCACACAAATTACCTACCACCCAGCGTCCCCCCAGGTCTCCCGATTAAAAGTGATGCCTCACTTGTGTGGGAGGCCCAAGTACCCGCGAGAGGCAAGGCCCCAAAACATTTTGAGGCAACATCGACATTGCCTATCAAAAAATGTTTTGGGCCCTTGCCTGTCGTGAGTACTTGGGCCTCCCACACAAGTGAGGCACCATTTTTATCGGGAGACCTGGGGGAACGCTGGGTGGTAGGAAATTTGTGTGAGCCCAGTGATGCCATGCTTTCCCACAAAACACATGTGTGAAAAAACAGATTTTCTCAGCTAAAATTGAGGTTTGCAAGGGATTCTGGGTAAGGGAACGTTTGGGGGATCCACGCAAGCCATACCTCCTTGGAAGCCCCCGGGTGTCTACTTTTCAGAAATGTGTGGGTTTGGTAGGTTTCCCTAGATGGCCGCCGAGCACAGGACCAAAAACCCAGGTGACCTCCCTTGCAAAACCAAATTGTTTTGACATAATTATGTGTTCAGTACTACACCGTTAGCTTTTTGGGACAATATTGTGACAGACATTTTCAAGTTTGCAGGACATTGTAGATAACAAAATAACTTGGAATTCACAAGAGAGACATCACCATGTACTCCCATGTGTTAACAATAATATCTACATTTAGTAGGTTATTCTTAGATGGAATGTACACCTTAACATAGACACTCAAAAGACAAACCTTCCAGCACAGCTATCTATTCCTCAAACACATACACGCACTGGTTGGATTTGGCACGAGGGCGAGTGATGGCTCAGTACATAAAATGTTATTAACAAGAGATTTCACACAAATGAAATGCTCTGTCAATAATTAAATGCATAAAAACCAAACCAGTGACTCGCAACTCGTGATCTGTAAAGCCACGACAAGGCACCGATCGTTTTACAGGCCATTCACGCACCTTTCATACCTGATACACACAAGACCATTCACACCATCCGGGAGCAAAAGCAACACATTACAACATTCACAAAAAGGGACAAGGTACACCCTGCTTCAGAAAGAGAAAAAAGACAAATATTACTGCACAGCCATCTAATCCTCAAGCACACACACATACTGGTTGAATTTGGCACGAGGGTGAGTGATGATTCAGTATATACAACTGTATTAGCAAGTCATTTCACAAAAATGAAATGCACTGTTAATAAGTGAAAGGATGAGAAACTGAACCATTGACTCACAGCTCGTGAGCTGTAAAGCCACGTCAAGGCACCAACCTCTTTATAGGCCATTCATACACCTTTCATACAAATGACACACACAAAACATTCACACCGCCAGCCGCGAGCCCACCACATTACAATACTCACACCAGCAGACCGCGCCATTCAAGGGCCCATCACTTTCACACGCCCACATACCTGACATAGCAACTACACAAAGTGATGGACTGCGTGGAGTGGCGCTCAGCTAGCAGTGTGTGTAGTGACCAACAGAGAGTAACTACTCACACACCGCCAGCCGAGCACCAGTCCACCCACACCACCATCCAAGCACATGGCCATGCACATAGTCAGCCTAGCGCCACTCCATGCACACCGCCAGCCAAGCGCCACTCCACGCACACCGCCAGCCAAGCGCCACTCCACGCACACCGCCAGCCAAGCGCCACTCCACGCACACCGCCAGCCAAGCGCCGCTCCACGCACACCGCCAGCCAAGCGCCGCTCCACGCACACCGCCAGCCAAGCGCCACCCCACGCACACCGCCAGCCAAGCGCCGCCCCACGCACACCGCCAGCCAAGCGCCGCCCCACGCACACCGCCAGCCAAGCGCCGCCCCACGCACACCGCCAGCCAAGCGCCGCTCCACGCACATCGCCAGCCAAGCGCCGCTCCACGCACACCGCCAGCCAAGCACCACTCCACGCACACCGCCAGCCAAGCACCACTCCACGCACACCGCCAGCCAAGCGCCAGCCTACACACACCGCCATCACATTTAGAATTTTTTTTACAAACAAATTGCAAATAGATACAAATCTACTAACACAAAATCTGAAACTAAATAGATTGCACTAATATCAAACTTAAAACCGAATACAAATTTTAAACAGTACAGACCAGACAGTTCATTTTACCACTCATGGATATTCCCAAAAATTCTTGTGTGTGGTAAGCTCTATAACAAGCAGGCACACACAGCCCAGGGTTAGAAGGACACCCAGGGCAGAAAAGACGAGTCTCCTTCCGCAAACCTCTTCGCCAACAGACTCTACATCTCCTGGTGGGAAAGTCTTTTGTAGATGTGGGAGGAATGTAATCAGGAAAGTGGCGATCTTTCAATCGAGCCACACCTCCACCACTCCAAATCTAGGAACACTTACCTGTTCCACAACAACAACAACGCTAGCTATCACAGAGTGCTGAAACTGAAGAAATGTCAACGTTGAGGCAGGAGAACACTACTTGAACACAATAAAAGCATTGAAAGTTGCTAAGTTGAAAAAATGGATGGCCAACTTCTTATACCGAACATAAGCCTTCCGAATAGCAGTGTAAGGTTCCAACCTCTGATCTACTCTGTCAACACCACCCATGTGCTTATTGTAGCCCTGAATGCACACCGGGTTGTGCACTTCAGCAACCTCACCCCAAACAGGCACAGGTGAAGAACTCTCATCATGGATGGTAGTCAGCATGTACACATCCCTCCTGTCCACAAATTTCACAGCTAGTAGTTCTTCCCTACGCAAGGAACTGCACTGACCCCTCTGAAGTTTTTTGCAAACAAGCTCTTTTGGAAAACCTTTGCGGTTAGAGCGGATTGTGCCACATGCAAATGTGTCCACTTTAAACAATTCATTAAACAATTGTACAGCAGTGTAGAAGTTATCAAGGTACAAATGGTGGCCTCTGTTGAACAGTCTTCTAGCAAGATCCCACACAATTTTCTCTGAAACTCCAAAAGTGGACGGACAACCAGGGGGGTCAATAGTGGAATCTCTACCAGTGTACACATGACAATTAAAAACATATCCTGTTTTACTCTCAGACAACATATACAGTTTAATGCCATAGCGTGCCCTTTTGCTAGGGATGTACTGCCTAAAAAACAAATAACCCTTGACCAAAACCAAAGACTCATCAATAGATATTTCTTTCCCTTGAATGTAAATCTCTGAAAATCGATCAACAAAGTGATCAAGAACAGGCCGAATCTTAAAAAGACGGTCACAGTCAGGGTGACTACATGCATAGCAAAAGTAAATACCGATCACGAGTCAGAACTGCTGGAAATATGGGTGTTGCCATCAAGGGACTGGAAGACCAATATGAAGCCAGATTCGGCTTCCTTACCAAACCCATCAATAAAGTCAAACCCAAAAACCTCTTCAGCTCTTCCAGATTTGTGGGACTCCACCGGGTAGCTCTAGAGTGGGGCCGAAGTTTGTCATTGTTGTCCCTCAAAAACTGTTCAGCATACAAATTAGTCTGTTCAACAATCTCACCCAAAAATACATCATCCATAAATAACAGAAAATACTGTATAGGCAAAAAAATTTCACAATCCACTCTACACCCTGCATCACCGCTAAAGGCAGGCAACACCGGCTGAACCATGTTTGGATCAACCCAGAGTCCAGCGCTTCCAGTAGGAAGCCTAGCAGCCTCAGGCTGCAATCCAGATGCCTCTTGCACCATCAGCACAGCATTATCCTCCTCTAAAACAGGCACTTCATCTGCACTGAGAGAACCTTCATAATCCGATGATTCCATGTGGAGAGAGAACTCACTGCCAGAATCTTCCCCTCAGTGTCATAATCCGGCTCAGAGGAAGATTCAAGAAGAATACCAACCACCTGCTGAGCAGTCATTTTACGGCTAGCCATAATAATTACTAATAAAGGTAACTTGTCACACAAGTCAACAACAACAAACACTATGTAAAATAAGCAATGAACAAAATTCACCTTTATCAAAAATACCTATACACTCCAATACGATACCACTCACTTGCCAGAAGCAGTTACACCACGTACTCTGCCCAGACACAGTATGGATCAACAATATCCCACTATAAAAAAAGTAAAAGGAAAATTACACATTAGACAATACAAAACACATCACAAAGATTTTCTTGCTCAAAACACTAACTAAATATGCTGCCACTATGAGACCACTTACAAAAAAATTAATTCCTACATTACAATATTACTCATTTGGAGCAAATACAACACAAATATTTTACTTACCAAAAAAACTGCAAGTACGCAAAACTGCACAACAACCACTGTCGAAACCACAAAACAGGAATCAAAAGCGTTACACTAGAATAAAAAGGAGAACACAACATTACAATCTCTTATGCAAACAATGCACCAAACCACCATTCAAGCTAAGGGGTAGGTGGGCCTAAGAGTATAAATTAAATATTCACCCCCCTAAAAAGGGGAGCAACTCTTGACCTTGAGGCCACCCCCAAAACAAAAATAAATAAAACTCCGGTGTCTAATGGCTTCTGCCCCCCTTGGGAGCAGATGGGCCTAAAAACCTACTGCTACTCTGCCACCCAAAGAGGGCAGAAATGGTCACAATCATCCTCCCATAAAAAGGAGTAACCCATGTCCAAAGGCGGCACCCTACCATTAAAAAAAATAACTCGGTGGGCTACTGGCCCTACAAAAAAAAGGGAATATGCCGAACTGTCCCTCCGGGTGATATCAAAAGGGATGATGGACGGAGCGCTTCAACAAATCTAATTCTCCCCCCCATCAACTAATTGGGTTTAATCCATCATCATTCTTTAGCTCACTCCACCACCCGAGTTCAATACATTTAAATCCGCCCCCCCCCACCCCCGGGGGGAAAACAAAGAAAAATCATAGGCCCCCAAAAGGGCAGCAACCCTTGCACAAGGGGTCGCTCCCCAAATCTACATTTTATAAACTGGGCTCCCTAAAATGGCCCCCATGGAAGTGACCCTTGCCCAAGGGGCCACTCTCCAGCACATTGGCCCAATGTATTATTTTTTTAATTCTGCCCCCCCCCCACCCAGGGGGGCAGACAAAGTGATTTATAATGCCCCCAAGACTAAATTTAAAAATATAGGCACCCTAATGTGGCCCCCATGGGAGTGACCCTTGCCCAATGGCCCACTCCCCAGCACAATGGCACAATTTCTAAATTCCTAAAATAAAATTAAAGTTCTGCCCCCCCCCCCCGGGGGGCAGACAAAGTGATCAACATTGCCCCCAAAAGGGGAGCGACCCTTGCCTAAGGGGTCGCTCCCCAAGACTAAATATTTTTAAGAGGCCTCCCTAAAATGGCCCACATGGGAGTGGCCTTTGCCCAAGGGCCCACTCCCCAAAACAATGGCCGATTTTTGCGCCGACTTTTTTATAAAAGAATTCATTTTCTGCCCCCTCCCGGGTGGCAGACAACGCAAATATTTGTGCCCCCTAAAGGGCACAAATATTTGCCCAAGGGGCCGCTCCCCGAATTAACAAACATGCTCCACGACCGTGCAGCAGGAATGCTCAAAAGAGGCATTGAGGGAAAGGAAAACCCTTTCCTTTCCCCCGATGCCTCTTTCGTTCTCATCTCCCTCTCCCCGACCCCAAAACTTACCTGTTTCTCCTCCGCGCAGGAAGCAAATGGCTTCCCTGCGCGTCGGGAGAGAAAGGGAACCTCCAGCGACGCGGAGGGGGGGCGGGGGGAGGCAGGGGAAGGGCTTCCCCGTAAAAAAGATGAGGATCGCGCACCCATGGGCGGAGCGCCAGCGCTCCCCCGTGGGTGGGTCTCCAGCTCGTCATGAGCACCCGAGCACTGTATGCCATGACAAGCTCAGCGCGTCATGAGCATACAAGGGGTTAAGGCTTTAAGCGCCCTCCTGCGCAAATGATCCTGACTGGACTGCTGGTGAGAGAATGGATCAGCAATACATTTAAAGGCCGCTGCTCCGGTGGCCGACTTCCAGGCTGTGCTCCAGTCACTGCAGTGTGCAGACACTCGTGAAATGCTCCTCAGTCCTGTCAGACCTGCACGGCCGCGCAGGACTCTGAGCCAGATGCCTGTGCAGCCTTGCCACGGTTCTGCCCCAACCCTGTCTTCCCTGACTGACTCTCACAGTCAGTCTCGTACACCGCGCTGCTGCAGTACGACCACAACGCTGCAATAACTACCGGAATTAGTTCACCCAGGCTCCGTGCGTGCAGGTGCACAAGGCACTATAAATACATGATAAAGCATTTTAATGTTGTGATGTGGAACAACACGTTAAAAAGCGTTAGTCTAGCGCCTGATGTGAGGTACTTGGCAGGACTAGGCGGCCCTTTGGCTTCAGTGGGACAGAGTTTGCTGTATCAGCACTCTGGGAATGCAGAGATGAAAGTCTGCTGTCTCTTGCACTTTTCCATCAATGCATTCAGAGCCTTTTGCAAGAATTCCCACATGAAATTGTGCCTTTTAAATACGAATCGGGATTCCGATGTTTCCGGTGATTTGCTTCATTGTGCTGGACTGATATGTCCGAGATAATTTAAGCTTGCATTGCAGACACTGTGCAAACACAGCACAGGAGTACAAAGCACGCCAATTAGATAATTGTCCCCAGATATCCTTGTTCTGTATGTGATGGAGGATGGCAGTAATTTCACTGTACCTATTCTTGTCTGTGAAGCTTTTACTCCCGTTAGCAGCTCTGCATTTGGGTATAATTTGTATTATTATTGTTCATTCTGTACAAGTTATGTGGCAAAAGAAGCTTGCAGTTCTTATACCTGTGCTTGCCTGTTCTGGAAAGCATCTAGTGCTGTAGTCGTTAGTTATCTTTTAAGGGTGTGAGCAGTGGTTATTTAAATGTGTTTCTTGGCTTTCTGCAATGTTTGTTTGTTGGCAGGAATCTAGGGGTTACAGGTGTATTAATTAAGAGATACTTTAAGTATATTTGAGGGTGTGTGGCGGGCTACAAGGATCAAGGCACACGTGGGGACGTGGTAAACTTGGTTTTATTTTACGTACAACCCTTTTCTTAGGGGAGGCCAGAGTTCAATCGTTGAAGCAATGCGACTCCGGTCCTGTTAGCGTCACAGGGTGCGTCTGCTTCTGTTCCTGGTTTTTTTCTCCCCTCGCAAGCGGTGTCTCGGTGGTGTACGGCGTGGAAACCGAAGGAAAATAAGTGGGGAAAAGGTGAGGAGTACTGTAGGGTTTGTATTCAGGTGATGGGGGAGTGAGGGATCACCAGTGCTTGCACACAACTACAACTACGACGGTGACTAGGTGCACAGGTAAATGGGAGCTGTCCAGAGTAGCAGGGGGCGCTTTACTCACCAGTGTATGTGCTCCTGCCCACCTACCCTGAATTGCGCTCCCTTAGCTGTTTTAGCCACGCTCCTCCTGAAGCGTGGCGGGGCGCAGCATAGGATCGTTGGTCTCCTGGCTTTGTTGCCGCTGCCTCTTCCTCCAGCTGCGGTCGTCTCTCCTCTGGCATTCCGTGTCGATTTATCGAGGTTCTCTAGTCTCTGCAGCCTCTTCGACTCCTGTCTTCCCCCTTCTCGTCACAATAGCCTTCATCTTCTATAGGCCAGTCTAGAATGCCGTCAGAAGCCCGGGCGTCGTCTTCGTGGGAGTATGTCCAGTTAAAGGGACCCTGTCTCTTTAAACTGTTTTCTTCCTCTTGCGGTTCAAAGCAGAAGTCCTTCGGCTGAAACGATAGTTCAGTTGGCACAGTCCACCAGCCTTCTGTCTCTTCTAGCCCCTCCTGTGAGTCGCCTAAATTGTGACAGGGTGTTTTATATAGCCCAAGAAATTCGGCACAAAGCCGTTTCAGACTACTGAGGGTTTGCCTATTTTGCTGGCTAGTCAGTCCAGATTATTTAATTTTTTTAATTTATGTATTTGTTTATTGCATTTCACACAGTATAGCCCAGCATATCGCAGTAAATTAACGTAGCAGCTAGTGTAAAGAGTAAAAGCAAAAAACAACCTTTTAGCATGCACAATGAACATAACCAACAGGGGAGACCAGCCCTTTACCGAATTAGACGTGATACTACATTATAAGCGATACCAACTGCTTCTATGACAAACTCAGGGTGATACCTATGAGTCCTGTGTGTACAAACCACTGTGGAGGACAATGAGGCATTCTGAGGGCATAGTTGTAGGAAGGTAGGATCATTCTGCATGTGTACCCCCACTTTTTGCCTGTTGCTAAGGTGGTTTTGGACTAGTTTGACCTTGCTAATCAGGACCACAGTCTATCTGCTTTCTCCCTAATCTGTTTTGTTCTGTACTTGGGTACACTCCTGATTGGATACTGGGGTACCCTGGTCAGTCCCTAGTATATGGTACCCAGGTCATAGTTACCCCAGAGGCCTCCCATGGGCTGAAGCATGTATTATGCCACCCGTGACGGCCATGCAAAATTGGACTACTGGTCTGCCATTGCAGCCTGTGTAAGCTGATGCCTGCACCACTCAAGATATAGGTTTCTTATATCTAAGAGCCACTGCACTTAAAACCTATAAATCACCCCTCTAGCAGGCCTTAACAATCTTGAAAGCAGGGTGCTTGGTTCTAAATCAGGGTGCCACTGCATGAGCAGGACAACCCTGCAACCTACGGAGTCCATTCTCTCGGGTTGTCAGTGTCGCAGTCATACATATAGGTAGAGGTGCATTATGCGACCGCGTGATGACCATCTAAAAAACAACTGCAAGTAACCCTATCGTGTTTTGTATCAAACATCTTGAAATCATAACTCCACACCGGTAACCGGTGTGGGAAGTTTGATTCCACCCCTCGGAAGCGAGCTTTGTGAGGTCCCTGGTGTTTCTGGTACCAGCCTTCTGGTCCCGGACAACACAAAATGGTTGCTGCCGACCAGATACACATTTCTGCCCTTCTGCTGAGCCGAGCTCGAGTAGGGGAAGGCAGAACAATAGGCATCCTGTCACAGGGAGGCATGACCACCTACCAGACAGGATTTAGTGTATTTGGGTAGGGTGGGTGCACTTGCCAGCAACTGAAAGTCTACATGAGGGGCACATTTGGTGTCCCTGTGCATAGTCCAGTTCAAACCAGTCCTGGGAGCCATTAGCTCCCGCTCTGGCGCAAAACTTGACAAAGAACATGGGAGTAACCTCACCACTGTCCAAGCCCTCCCCTCTGTCCAAGCCCTCCCCTGAGAGGGTCCCTCCCCTGATTCTGTACAACCCTGTCTTGTGGCTACTTAAGGGCTTACCTGGCTGTATGACACTAGATTCAACATGGACAAGATTCTGAACCAGACACCATTGAACTTTGACCGTTTGGACATCGTTTGGACCGGACTTTGTCTCCCTCTCAGTCTGAAGCATTGTCTGTGCCTGTGCACCGTAAAGGCTCCATGCAGGACCTGTAGAGCATCAAAAACAACTGAAAATATCTCCCTTAGCATGAAGGAGTCACTCCCCTGTATGCGCAGGCACCGCAACATAACTGTCTGGACTGATGACCCTGAGCTCATACGGACTCCGAAGGCTCCAGCAACACAGGAGGTGGGTTTCTATGTCCCTTGAGTTCCAAGCTGCCCTTTCACCAATTTTGAGGTCTGAATCCCTTGTGGGGGCTGCAAACTTGAACCCCTGGACATTTTGCAAGTACATATGCTTGTTGGCGTTTCCCGAACAAGTGCCTTGGGCTATGAGTAGCCCTGATCTCTGGCACCATTTCCTACCAAGAACTCCGGCCTCCTCTCACGGAGTGCTCTGTAAGCTGTTGTTTGGTGATATTGTTTGAGGTCCTCTCGCCGCTCCTGTGCCTCCGGCCTGTGAGTTCACTTGAGGGTCAACTTTACTTCTCTTGAGCTCCCCTGGTTGCTGCAGGCCTGTCCTGACTACGCTTGCTGTGGTGAGTCTCCTGGACCTTGCTGGTCCGACCCGTAACCTTCTTTGACCTTCTGCGTGGGTTGCCGTTGCCAAGGCTTGTTGGTGCTCCCACCGGATACCGACCCCTCAGCACTCGCCATCCTTTACGGGACAGCGTGTATCTCGCTCCTGGAAATCCTCCATTGAGATGGATGGCAGTTTCCGACGCCTCCTCAGCCCTATGCACCCAGCTTCCCAGCGATAGGTAACTCTGGTACTTCGATATCCATGGGCGGGGTGGCTCTCCAACCTTCCATGATCCAAAGGATATCTTTGTAATCCACTTTTAAGGGCCTTAAACTCTAAGGGCCAGATGTAGGTAATCCCCGATTACCGATTCTTAAATACCGAATCATACCGATTCGGTATTTAAGAACTGGCAATCGGGATGTAGGTATATTTACCAAATTAATTACCGAATCGGTATGATTCGGTAATTAATGAATCTGTATTTACCGAGTCTGTAACTGCCATTGTTTCCTATGGGCCCTGAGGCCCATAGGAATCGATGTCAATTACCGAATCGGTAAATACCGATTCGGTAATTGAGGGAAATATTGAAGGGTGGCAGGGTGTCACTTTGACACCCTGTTGCACCCCTCAATTGTGCATGGGTGCACATGTTGCTGACATACATGCCCTTAGGGCATGTATGTCTGCAACATGGCACTGTTTAAAGAGCAAAAAAAATGCTTTTTAAATGGTTTTCTTAATTTACCACCAACTACTAGTTGGTGGCGAATTAAGAATTCGTAAACCCTTGTAGCACTGAAAACAGCGCTACCTACATCTGAAATGACCGAATCGGTAATTTTACCAATTCGGTATTTTACGGAATCGGTAAAATTACAGATTCGGTAAAATTACAGATTCTGTCATTTTACATGCCCCTACATACCAATGTCCAAATACCGGTCGGAAACGGCCGAAAATCGGTATTTTCGGTTGTTTCCGACCGGTATTTGGACACCTACATCTGGCCCTCTGTAATTTTACATGCCCCTACATACCAATGTCCAAATACCGGTCGGAAACTGACAAAAATCTGTATTTTCGGCCGTTTCCGACCGGTATTTGGACACCTACATCTGGCCCTCTGTAATTTTACATGCCCCTACATACCAATGTCCAAATACCGGTCGGAAACGGACAAAAATCTGTATTTTCGGCCGTTTCCGACCGGTATTTGGACACCTACATCTGGCCCTAAAACTTCAATCGTCACTTTCCCATAGAATTGTACGGAGAGTGCGGTCGTGTTCTCACACTGCACATTGTGTACAGTAACAAATCTCAGCAAAGGACTGTAGATTTAGAGATGGTTTTTTTTTTTTTTCCCACCGCGTTCTGGCTCTCCCTTCTCTTTCCCAATCGGATATCTCTGGTATAACCCCCAGTAACCTTTGGGACGACTCTGTGGTGGGAGGAGCTCATTATATACATCTGATATTGTGTGTTGCTGTAAAGTATATTGGCATTTCAATAGGAGATTAACGGAGTGGGGCCCTTTGCCCAACGCATGGCAACTCTGCGTTTGACGATAATAGTCCCATTGCTGCTATTATACTGCTACTGGCTATTTCCTCCCTGTCGTTGCCAAGCAGTGTGACCAAGGGGCTAGGCACTAACTGCTTCTCCACAACATTCCTCAATATCGAGAATACCTTCCACCAGAATGTGAATATACTGGGACAGTTCCATGCCACATGCAGAAACCCAGCCTCTTGCTCCCCGCACCTGTCGCATTTCAGTGAGTACCGCAGCCCATAGGGAAGCAACCTTCTGGGAGTGTAATACACCCTGTTGATGTACTTAAAGTGCATCAGACTGTGCCTACCATTCGAAGATACCCGTCTCGTCGCTTCACAGCAATATGCCCAGCATTTGTCATCTATTATCATGTCTAGGTCCCTCTGGCATTCCTGTCTAACTCTGTGTAGCTGTGTTTCCTGGGTTCCTGAGCCAGGGAATATAGCACTGTAATTAATTTAGCTGGGGAGTTTGCTTTGACACCATGGGAAAGTGCCGGAAATGTACAAAACTCCTGCATGCCCTCTCCCAGTAGTTCCTGCCACGCATTCCTGGGCTGTAGGATGAACAAGCTTCCGGTGACTTCTCTGGTTTTAATATCCTAATTATCATCTCCTCTCTCAAACAGAGGAGCCAGTAGGTCCTGGAACGCCCTGTAAAATGCAACTGCAAGCCAGTTCATACCCTGAGCGCTGCCAGCACGCATGGATTTGATAGCCGCCTTGACCTCACCCGTAGTGAGCAGGGACATGAGGTATTCTCTATGAGCGTTTCTTAGCCATGTCATCTGAATGCGCTCCAGACAGTCCAGTGTAGCCTTATCGTCGGGAGGGGATTAGGAGATGTATAGTTACGAATAATAACTGTAGAATCTATTTGCTATATCTTTTTGTTTGTGCAGTGGGAGGCCATCCTCATCCAATATTTCTGTGATGGTGTCCTCTTCACGCACTGGGTGTAGTGAAGCTGCTACAGTGGCTCCCGGGTGGTCTCCCTCGACTTAAACCCTTGCCGCTGCATATTTACCAAGATGTTTGACCTCCCTCTCCGCTGTGTCCTGGAATTCCTCGAGTAAAACTCTGATACCCCAATACTCTATCGTCCTCTGTCCTTTGGAAGGTTTGTTCAAGCACCAGAATATCCTTCTTCAAGCATGTCAGTGGGTCCCTTAATGACCGGAGCACACCAGCATGGTTAGACATGACAATACCTCGGTTATAAACCTTGAAGGCCTCCCAGATAGTAGAGAAATTCATTTACAGAGCCCAATTCTTTTTCTAAATATACCTCTATCGCTGTTGCAATTTCTGCAGTGACTACTGGATCGAGCAGGGAGTATGGGGGGAACCTCCAAAAAAACATCAGGGCCTGTTTGAAGGGGCACTTCAAGTCTAATTGTATGGGAGCGTGATCTGAATGGGTGTTGGGGTTTAGGGTGCACATCTCCACCTGCGCACGTAACCTTTTGGACACACGCTAGTATTCAGTCCGTGTGTGTATCGTGAGGGGTGGAGTAGTGTGTGAACCCAGCATGTCGGGGTAGCACTGCCTCCACACGTCAACCAGGTTGAGGCACTAGATAAGTTGTAGGATACATTATAATATATATGTTATAAGTATTTAGTTATGCAGCACAATATCCTTACTGCAACTACATTAACTGTTGCATGGCTAAACACTTATAAGGTCCCAAAGGCGAGACCTATCTGATATGCCAATGCTTGTTTGTTTTCTATTTGAGAATGATTTGGTATTTTTGCCTTCTGGGACTCACTTCTGCAAGGTTCCCTCGGCTGCCCCTACACCACTGCAAGCTACCCGACACTGCTCCCAATGATGCAAGCGTCCACACTTTCCAATTTCAGCTTCATATACCCTTACATATATTCAGAAAGTAGGCTATAATCGAACCACCCAGGATAATGTCCTGCATGGCTAAAGACTTATAAGGTCCCAAAGGCGAGACCTATTGGCAATGATAATGCTCGTGTTTTTTGTTTTTGTTTTGCGTTTTGGTGCATTGAACAGCTGGTGTAGTGGGGACCAAGGGGCCAATTAGAACTGAGGTATGGGCCCCATCTGTCCCCCCTGGTAAAGCCACCATATGAATAACTGGACACTAACAGAGGGTCAGTGTTAAGGTTTTCAAAGCACCAAGTTTTCTTCTAGCTAGGCGGAGCCACTCCTTACATTATGTAACAGTCACGCCTGGAAAAACCAGTTTTACTGGGTGTTGCTGCTTTTTCACAATTTAAGTAGCTGAAAAACAAGCTGCTCTTTATGTAACAACGCAAGGCAACTGGTACTTACGTATTACATAACGTATCACTTTATTCCAAAGAACAGGATGTGCTACTTTGTACACAAACCGCACACTGCTCTCTGTTATGCAATCTACCGAAGCATGCGAGGGTTTAATGACTTCTGCTTTGTTACGCAATCTACTAAAGCATGTGCGAGAGTTTAATGTTTCTTCCTCTGCTACATTGTTACACATTTTCCACCAGGCATGTAACAAACCCCAAAACACACAGAAAAGAGCAATAGGCGAAAAACAAACTATGTTTCAAACACACGTTTAAATTATGAAACACATGATCACATACTTTAGTGATGGTGTTCAAATAACTGTATCGTAATGTGCAGCATTTACGCCACCATCAAAACTTGAAACCCATGAAATGTAAGAAAAATCCGTTGGTGCCTTATACCTATACTCCTATTCGCACACTCTGTAAATACGTTGTTTGCCCACACTACCAGCCACCCCCACCTCAAACCATTGACAATATCTTTAGAGTGGAGGTTCTGATTAGCCCCAACCCCCACTGCTTTTGGATCTCTGCCGTGAGGGCCTTATGCAAGAGGGGACCTTGTGCAAGAGGAAGAGCCCTTGCTGTACATCCTAACAGTCTCTAAAGTCTCCAAAGGGCAATAAAAAGCCATCTTCATAAAAGATCTCCATCACTATTGTGCCAGCTGCCACCCATTCCCTCAGCTTGTGTCAGTTTCCGCCATGTGGAAGTTCTAGTAGAAATTCCAAAGGGATTTCTGGAGCCTAGGTCTGCCTAGTTTTCAACTTCTGCAGGCTACTAACCCAGCATCTGCGGAGTGCTCTAAGTTCAGAACTGTCTTCTGTTACCAGAGCGTGTAACCGCAGTACAATGCGGGACATCCGATGGAGACCTGGCACAGAAGGGCCCAAATTCTTTGTCCTACGGACCCTTCCAGCCACCCACTGTGTGAGCCATTTTAGCTGCACAGTCAGGTAATAGCTCTCAAAGTCTGGAAGGGCCAAGCTGCCTGCTGCTGTAGGTCTCTGCATCGTGGTCATAGCCACTTTGCGCCTGCCGCTGATGCAGCAGAGTTTACCAGCTCGGTTTACACACACCACAATACTTACCTGGGCCCATACACATTAATACAATAAGCTAGTAAATCCCTGCTGGGATCAATATATATACATATCTCTGTGCGTGGGATTTTTACCTACCAACCCTGTCTCATTTAGGGATAATTTCCTCTGGTCAATAGATCTGATAGTAGGTAGCATAGGGAAAACATATCATTTAAACTTTATTTCAAATGACCACAGACTTAAAGATTTTTAAAAGTTTCTCTGGTCAAATGTTTTGCGAGTCCAATCAAATGCACGTTAATACATAATTTCTCCATTAGGAAAGAAATTACAGTTAGCTAAAATTAATTCACAGTTTAGAATTCTTGGGATGACAGCACCTGGAGGGGGAGAAATAAAGAGCAGTACAGGGACATACTACACAGAATTATATTTACCTAGAATGGTGTGAGGACCTGGACAGCAGAGTCAAAGATTCAGGGCAGGATAGGTGACCTCTTCTAGTACACTGCCAGTGTTGCACCCCTCTCTGTTACTACTCGCTCGGGCTCGTCCGGACCCCTTCCTCGACGTGCCTCCTCTGTTCTGATTCTGCGATTTTTTTTTTTTTTTTTTTTTCCCCCCCTAGTGTTCGATTCTTCGTTCAGCTCACGGACAGCATGTCAGCATAGTATCTGACAGCATCTCGGCATGGCATCTGCGTCCAGACGATTGTGCTAACTAACTAACCTACATCTGTTATACTATTTCCTGTGTATGATCCACCCCCAAATGTTTCAATCTCATGAAAACCCCTAATTCTAATTGGGCCAGGCAGTGGGGAGAGGTCATCACACCATACCAAGTGTAAATATTTTCTTTAGTCTCATTGTCTAATTTCCCGACCCTTAATTTTACTTCCACAAGCTTTAATCCCACCTGCATTTCACATATGGCTCAATATATTTAGGCAACATTTGTTGCATCTAGTTCCTTTCGCAGGTTCAAGAGTTGCGGTTCCCAGGCGCTTGCAGTGTACATGTCCTTGGATTTAGTCCATTAGTGCCATCTGGTTCCGAGCACATTTACAGCGCGCGTGCGCATCCAGCAAGTGGGTAGGGATCTCAGTCACCCTCCAAGGCCCAAATACGAACTAATAATAAAGTCAAAGAAAAACATGTTAGAATACGAAACTAAATGAATTCACTGTATACCACTTATTCCTACTCTAATCCCATTATTTAGATACATCTTTAGCATTAGGCATTTAGGGAAACTTGCAAGGTTTTAGTTGCAGCATAGCATGCGCATTACCTTGTGAGTTTCAAGCGCCCATTTTTAAAGCTATTGCGCAGCTGCAAAGTTTCCCACCATGCGACAGAAGGCGTCATACTACGTAGATGCAGTAGACTTATGCGCACAGACTTTCCCCGCGTTTTGGCAGCCATTTTTTTTTTTTTTTTAAAGAACCTTTATTGTTTCAGCAAGGAAATACAAACATGGGCCTACAACCATTCCGGCCGGCCGCTATTCAAGTCCAAAATAGAACAATACATTATAGAAAAATACAGCGGCACGGAAATCAAGGTCTGATGAGCGTCCAGGATATAACATATGTAGAAACTCGCGATATGAGATTAAGGATCCAAGAAGGTTCATTTTACAATAAAGAAAAATAAAATTAGAATCAATGTCGTACAATCATACGTGCTCCTACGATAGCGAACAAAAAGCAGAAAACCCGCCAGCAGTGCACATGCATTCGAAGTAATGGGGGTAGGGCCTTTGAGTCAGGACAGCTGTAAAAAACACATACAGTTCGTTGCTTGCTATGCCCCATCCCACAAAGCGAAACACACTGTAGGAAACATAGAAGCGACGACATCGAAAGAGAACGACAAAGGGCCATAAAGACAAAGAAAGGACAAATTAACATCCATCCCCCAACCCCCACCCTGCACCCCTGCAGAAGGTTACGGCCTACCCCCCCCCCCCCCCCCCCCCCCCCCCAGCAGCGTGCCTGTCGCCCTAATTAGAACCCGAAATATAGAGAAGAAAGAAAAAAGAAGAAAAATTATTGGAGAAGGGCCATCACCCGGCCACCCGGCCCCTCCCCACCACCGCGTGCAATAATCGTCTGACGGCAATGATAAAAGGACTATGAAAAAGAGTAACCATTTACATCACAATCAATTATATCCCGCTAAGTGTCCCTGAATCACCATCAACCAACAATGAGTCCCACCATGTCCCAAACGGTCTCACCCCTGGCCTCTTCTATCCATAGTACCAACGTATGTCTCGTCTCAATCGGCATACAAAATAGCACGAAGGGTCCAAATGTTCCAGGAGGATCTGGAAGTGTCGTTGCTCCACGGGACGTTAGCCACCAGAATCCACGCCGAAGACGCATGGCGGAAATCTGCCTGTGTCAATATCAACACCGATAATAACCTCCAGTCCGAACACAGTTTCGCCAGCCATGGAAAAAGAATCACACAATGCGGCAAGCGCTGAAACACCGCCGAGGCAGCCCAAAACACAGATCGATGTTGTTTGTCACTCGCCGAGCAGACGAGGGCCCAATGAGTCAATCACACGTGCAACAGGTGTACCCACAGTAATCACATGAACCAAGTCCATCAGCGGCTCTACGAACGTAAGCGTAGCGGAGGCAGTCGTCAGTGGCACAGAGGCGGGCAGATCGGCGCCTACACAAGATTGAACCAAGCCGACGTGGAACGGCGGAACAACAATGGCGGCCATCCTTCTTACCAGTTCCCGGGCCTCCCGGATCAGGGACATTTGCAGGGTTGTTAATGCAGCCAGTACATCTCTGGATGTGGGCCCTTTCTCATGTTGCCAACCCCCGGGACTCTCTTGTACAGCGGTTTCTCTGTCCGGATAAGGGGTGCGGAAAAGGGCGCCATCCGCCATCTCAGCCGTTACGGCCTCCTCCTTCTCCATCTCACCGCAGGACCGGCCCTACACCAGGATGTAACAGTATTCACAGGAGGACCCCAAAAATCAGAGCAGGAATCTCAACGGAGGGTCACCAAAGGGCTAAACAAATTCTCTGCCGCTCCCCGGGAGTCACCCATCCGTCCCGGGAGAAGTTGTTAATGCCCTGGCATCACACCGAGGGGGGCCGAGGATCATGGTTTCTCTCCGGTCCTGCTGTAGCGCACTTCCCGCAGGGCAATCTGCTATTTGGAGTAGGTCGGCATTGTCGCCTTTGGCCAGCAGATCTCAGGTTCCCTCCGACCGGCTCACGCAGCCAGAGGCCGCTGTTGTTGCAGTCGCGGACGGATACTCTCCTCACTCGAGATCGCAGCCCTGGCACAGTGAAGGCCGCCAAACAGTCGGGGACATTTCGTCGGGTATCTTCGCCAACTTTAGATATGCAATTATTTCGCAGGATAATTGCCAGGATATACGTGCGGGGTGAGCGGGCTCACGGAGCCGAGCGTTTATGCAGCCATCCCGGTCGCCATCTTGGCTCCTCCCTTGGCAGCCATTTTTAATGACACTCTGATTACTAGTTAGTAATACACACATGCAAGCATCCACTGGATGTGTAATTGTAGGAGAGTAGGATCTGTTTACTATGGTTACCCCCACTTTTTGCTGCGTTTCACTGATTTTCTGACTTAGTCTGGCTGTACCCCTGCTAACCAGGACCCCAGCCTAGCTGCACTCTGTCTAAATTGATTGTATGTACATTAGGTACACTCCAGATTGGTTACTGGGTTACCCTTGTGAGTCCCTAGTATATGGTACCTTAGGTACCAAGGACATAGGTACCCCAGAGGCCTACCAGGGGCTGAAGCATGTATTATGCTATCCCTGGGAAGCCTTCCACAATGACACCACAGGTCTGGTGCTGCAGCCTGGGTAAGGTGGTACTTGTAACCCTTACTTAGATATAGTGTGTGTGTGTGTGTGTGTGTGTGTGTGTATGTATATATATATGTATGCCGAGGGAGGCCTTCCTGATGAAAGGACCAAAGGACACAGCAGGGGTAGCAGGTAACCTTTTAATTAGCGCAGATTTACAGCATAATGCATTTCGGCGTTTTCTTCTTGCCTTCCACAGATGCCTATTCTGCCTTGGGTTACTTCAGCTCCCTCTTTCATCTTGCGGAGTTCCAAGAGTAATTGGAGTGTTCCCGGCCCTGCCTTTAATGGTTTCAGCTGTTGATCAGTGCTGGACGAACTCGGTCTTCCAGCATGCAATGCAGCTGTGATTAAAAAAAAAAAAAAAAGCAAAGTAGCGCTTCAATGCGCCCTGTTGAGCCCGAAACGGGGAGAAGGCTGAATATGTGCCACCAAAGTCCCAGAATTAAAATTGCAAAGGGTCACCTCGGGTCCCCAACGCCTCAACCCCCTGAGCAGTTCAAAGCCGAGCCGAGCCGTGACGATGAGATACCGTGATCCAGCGTCCCCGTGACTTCACGGACTGCGGGTTGCAGCAGCTCTTGTCCGTCGTGCTCCTGAGCTGGGCCAGCAAGCTACCAATCCCTTGGTTTCCAAATGTCATGTTGCCATGTTGCCTTCACTTTGTTGCCGGCCGCTTTTCGAGACGGGTCCTTCATTTGCACACGCTGAAGCATGTATTATGCTATCCCTGGGAAGCCTTCCACAATGACACCACAGGTCTGCTGCTGCAGCCTGGGTAAGGTGGTACTTGTACCCCTTACTTAGATATAGTGTGTGTGTGTGTGTGTGTGTGTGTGTGTGTGTGTATGTGTATATATATATATATATATATATATATATATATATATATATACACACATATATATAAACCTATGGCAGGCCTTGACAATCCTGAGGGCAGAGTGCTTGGACTGCAGCTCGCGGAATCCCTTCCTTATAGCTGTTCTATTATACAGCCATGCCATATACTCTTAAGTGCATTAGAACCTCGCGGTAATTGCTAACTTTGGAATGGCTGCGTCAAAACATGTTGTTTGGTGTCAAACACTTTGGAATCCTACCCCCCCCCCCCCCCGCCAGTTCTGGTGGCATGGGTAGAATTTCACCCTTCTAGAGGGAGAAGACATGCACACACTTACTTACCCGGTAAATGTTTAAAAGAGCCCCAGCATCACAAAATGGATGCTGCTGCCACAGACACGAGTCTGACATCCTGCTGCTGGACGAAACTCCGGCAGGGGAGGCCTGGACAATAGTTTTCCTGTCCAAGGAGGTGCCTGCACCTCCCCAGCAGACTTTAGTGTATTGGGGCAGGGTGGGTTACATTCAGTGAATGCTTTCCAGACATTGCCTGAAGCACACTAGGTGTCCCTGTGCATTTCCCATTTCAAACCGGTTGCTGTGGCACTCAGCCCCAGCTCTGGCACGAAACTGGACAACGGTCCTCCCATAGGTGGGACCCTAGAGTTAGTCCAACCCCTAAACTTACTATAAGTATAGGAACCCAGTCACTAAGACTTAGGTTTACCCTGGACGAAACTCTGAAACAGAAATCTTGGACCTTCGACATTCCATATCGACTGGAAGACGGAAGGAATCTCTCTTGGGGTCAAGGAGTGACTCCCCTGTTCAAACAGGCACCAAAGAAGCATCTTGCCGGTCTGCATTTTCGTGGCTCCTGCCGGATCCCGAAGAATCTGCGACACAGGACACGGACTTCCAGACATCTCCGAGGCTGACACGAGTCCCCAGCAAAGCGGAGACCTGTAGCTATCGCAAGAGACGTGGGGCCGGAACTCCTGGACCTCCTGCACATTTGCTAGTGCACCTACTTCCGGAGCTTTCCCGAAGTTGTGCATTGGTCTAATTGTAGTCCAAGCCCTGAGCACCCTTTGCACCGAAGATTGTGGACCTACACTCCACGAGTGTTCTGTGGGCCCGCTTTTGGCATTTCTGCTCGAGGCTCCTTTGCGATCCCTAGTCCGTCGACTGGTGAGTCCCCACAAAGGTAAATCCTTTGTTTTGTGGGCTTTCCTGGTTGCTCCAGACGTGCCCTGACTCCCCTCCAAAGGGTAAGTCCCTCGACCTTGCTGGTCTGCACCAAAGCCAATCTTTGCGTTCGGCGTGGGTTGCTGTTGCCAAGGCTTGAGTCCAATCCAGATACCGACGCTTAAGCACTCGACATTCTTCGTGGGACAGCTCGAATCCAGCTCCTGGTTGTCATTGACGCCTCCTGGTCCTCGTGGCTGAAGAGTCAAGCTTCACCTACAGCACTTGAAATCACCCGACATCGGCTGGCATCTTCTTGTCGCCATCCTGGTCACTGGCAAGTGACCCAGACTTTGTCCCCTCTGCTTTCAGGTTCTTCCGATCTTCGATCCACCCTTGGATCCATCCGGATACTCATCACCTGGTCGCCTGCAGCACTTCTTTGCACCACTCCATTGGAAACGACGAAGAAACCCGACACGAAAAGACACCTATGCACCCGGCTTCCCTTGGTGAGGTAATACGAGTACTTCGGTGCTCCCGTGGGTCTTGACTCTCGAAGTGTCCAGTACTGGAAGGGTTTTACCGTAGTCCACTCCTAAGGGTCCTTATTCTTTAAAATTGTAACTCTAATTTCCTCCTTCGAAGTCAATGGTGATTCCCGGCTGTGTTTAGACACTGCACGCGTCCCCCGTCTGTCTCCTGCATCCCTACTTTGGGTGGCTCATGGTTGCCCCAGTGGTTCTACAGGCCCTAGGCCTTGTCTCTATGTTCACAGCGGTACTTATACCACTTTCTTAGTATATGGTTTGTGAGGTCCCTAGGGCAAAGTGTATACTGTGTTAATTTACTGTGTGCTATTAAAGTTCTTGTATTGTACTTTTGCCTCTAACCTCATAAAGATACTAGTGGGGTGTGTTTAGAATAAATACATACATTTTATCTATATACCTGGTGTGGTGCTCCTTTCAATCGGTCATTCAAGAGATTATAGACTGGTAAAACAAGCTGCTTTACATTCCTTCAAGACTTAGTCTGAAGGCTGCTCTCCACAGCTACCACTAGGATAGCTTCCTATAAAGATTGTCTAAACCTACCATCAATAAGGGTCGTTTGGTCTGCTGCAAGGTGCCCACTAGAATAGTGGACATCATATGCCAGGCCAACTTCTCACAGTATTAACGAATGTAAATGCCATATTAGCATTTACAGACAGATTGGTTACATTATTTGTTATTCGAGAGGATTGCGTACGAGCAAGTTTCTTTTATTACGAAACCTTGCTCCATCAATCCCCTCTCTGATGGCATTTTATGCCATCACTAATTTCTATTACTAAATGAGATGCCAACTTTAGCATTCTACCATTTCAATTTATTCAACTCTTTCATTTCTTCCCTTATCCTTTTTTTGTTTTGTAGACCCCTCATTCTTTTGTAAATATTTCCTTTCATTTCTTCAAGTTGTATCTCGTCAAAGTTCCTTTTCTTTCCCTTCTCATTCACTTCATACTTTTTTCTTTTCCTGTAACATGCGTGCCAACACATTACTGTCAAAACTAGCAAAGTTATGCCATTATTGGCATTAGTATTTGACCTAAAATACCTTTTCCTAAGTTAGAAAAACAGCATCAAAACTATTAGCTATTTTCTTCCATCCAATGTCCCCCTCCAGTGGTTTCAATTCTTCTTCCAAATATATATCCTCCAATTTCAACGCTTTTGTCAGGTATTTACGTACAACAATGTTGCGCTTTCAAAATTTTACAGACTCCACCCTCTTTTGCCAATACGATATCCGGGGCAAGTCGATTTTGCAAAACCATAGATCTGACCGCAACTAATTCTGTATTGAACAACAAGAATCCTCCAGCAGTGTCAGTTGATAACCGATCAACTTCTGTAGACAACTGACAGATTTTTCGAGAATTGAGCAGAACTCCCACTGAAGGTATTAATGCATCAAAGATATCACCTACTATTTCGGTAAAACTATCCCTTTTTGTTGTGTGCTAGTCCTCTATCGTCTTCATTGCTTCCAGCGATTCTTTTAACGTTATAAACTGTAGGGAATACTATTCCAAAATAGCAACTTCCATACCAATGATCAGGTAACCTAAATTAGGCTTTGTTTCCACATATATAATAAATTCCAGGAAATACTGGAGATGTTCCTCCTTTTAGTCTCCATCCCCCAATCACTAAGAAATTATATTCACATTCACTGGAACCAATAAATGCATTGTTATATTCTGTTTTTAATCTATGGAGACAGATTTTCTCTTTCTTCTCAAAGTCTAAGGACATAGCAGCATGATTCTTGCCAGTGGCCAAAAGATCTTCCTTGTTAAGTTATCTTTATAACCTGTTTTTTTCATTTGATACAAGTCCTGTATGAAAGCCTCTTGAACAAGCATTGGCATAGCCAATAGGTCACGCTGATAAGTGAAAAGCGAGACCTATTGGCTATGCCAATGCTTGTTTGTTCCAGTGGTTACTGAAATGAGCCTGACGTTCTACTCGTCTGCAGTTTGCCCTGAGCTGGCGTGGGGAGAAGTCACGCCTGACCATGAAGCTTAATAAAGCCTTTTAATTACAAGCTTATTAGTCCCAGAGCTTCATATTGCAACATAATTTTGGCGACGACTTGCCGGCTCAATGACAAAGTCGCAGCGTGAACTTCAAGATCCTGTGAAAGCAGTCAGGAAAACAAACCCATGAAGGAAGGTTGAGAGGAGCACTTGACACCCCCATGAGGATTGTAAAAGACAGTCTGTGGATTGGGTGTCAATGCGCAAGTGCAACAGAAAATGAACGTGGAGCGTCGCTGAAAGAAAGAGGAACTAGCGTGATATGCTGTAAAGTGAAAGAGACACCATGTTTAAGTGTAGCAGGAGGATTGTTTTTTAATAGCGGAAAAAAGCAAACTTGTGAAAGCGATTAGTTGAGGCGAGCGCAAGTCATCCCATCTCTAAAAGTACATTTTTGATATAAAGACCACTGTCACATTGACGCAGTTCGATATTGTGTGTTGCAGCGGAGGCACAGCGCAAGGTAATCAGATACAGTGGGGGAGAGATAAAACAAGAGCGGCCGGGAAACTGAAAGTACGGCCGGCCAGCCATGATTAATTAGGGGAGGAGAAGCCGCAGAGCGCACGCTGGGCGAAGCCCTTTGATGTGCTGTGCGGCCGTGAAAAAATGCAATTAGGAGGGAGGGAGGGAGGGAGGCTGATGCGCGTGCTTGTTTGGTCACGTGATTCACGTGAGCTCAAAGAAAACCGCAGCAAAAAGCCCTTGGTTTGACGAGCTTTTTGAGCACTTAAATTCTCGCTCCGCTCAATGCGCTTGCGCGCATTGATAGGTCGCAAGACCTAAAAAGGTCTATTTTGTTCCCCGGTAGCAATTGGGGGTAAAATCTTGATTTTGGGTGTTTGTCGCTTGGCCTTAACAAAACAAGAAAAGGATGCTTTATATAACCTCTCAAATGATAAGCAAATAGTAATAAAAACAGCTGACAAAGGCGGAAATGTCGTGATTTTAGACAAACCAGCCTACATAAATGAAGCACACAGACAACTTGGTGATGCAACTTATTATGAGAGGTTCCAAGTGAATCCAACAAACAAAATGAAAAGAGAACTAGATGATCGCATCCACAAATGGGCAGCTCAAAAACTCATAGATGATGACGAGAAAAAATATTTGGTGGTGGACCACCCAATCATGGCCACCATATATTTCCTCCCTAAAGTGCATAAAGACGCAGCACAACCCCCAGGACGACCAATAGTCTCGGCTAATGGATCCCTACTAGAGCCAATGGCAAATTATATAGACCATTTCTTGCAACCCTTTGTCACCAACCTGGAGTTTTACATCAAGGACACGAGTGATATGCTGAGAAAGATTGAACAAATCACCTGGGATGATTCATACTACCTGATCACAATGGATGTCATTTCATTATACACTACAATAGCAAATTATATGGGATTAAGGCTTGCAAATATTTCTTACAAGAAAGAAACGTACATCTAAGTGATCATAACCAAATGTTGTTGGAAATTTGCCTAACTGGAAACATCTTTCTCTTTGGAGATGAAATCTATAGACAGTGCAACGGAACGGCTATGGGTTTTTCCTGTAGCCCCAGCTACGCCTGCCTCACCATGGGATGGTGGGAAAAAGAAGTGGCATGGTATACTCAGAACAACAAATATGTGGATAAAATTGTCCAATGGTCAAGGTTTATTGATGACCTCATAATTGTGTGGAAAGGAAAGCAATGGAATTTCATGAGTATTTTGAAATACTGAATACAAGTATTGAAACTCTAAAATTCACATATGAAATACGAAAAAATGAGGCTATCTTCCTAGACACAAAAATCTATATAAAGGACAAAAAAATTCAAACCACCTTGCATCGCAAGACAACTGCCGCAAGTGCCACCCTTCAAGCTGACAGCTTCCACCAGAAATCCGTGATTCAGAGCATCCCATATGGAGAATTCCTCCGGATTCGCAGAATCTGCAGTGAGGAAAATGAATGGCTGAAACACAGCACCAACACAGCAAACCGATTAAAAAATCGGAAATATAATGCTGGCATAATAGGCAACTGTTGGAAAAAGGCAAATGAAAAAACAAGAAGTGAATGTTTAAAAATAAAATCTAAAACAATAAAAAAAACAACGGAGATAAGATTTATAACGGACTATATCCAAAATGGTAAATTTGATTCTCAAAAAGAATTGGAAAATTCTTAAAATGGATGGCACCATAGGAAAACTGGTGGGTGATCACCCCATAACAACATATCGCAGAGCAAGGAACCTCAAAGACCATCTAGTGCAGAGTCCTCTGGACACTCAAAACAAAGGCAAAGATTGGTTACAAACTAAAGGCTTTGTTTTTATAGCTGCAAGGTCTGTCAAATAGCCAAACCAACATCGGAGATCCAAATGCCAAACAAAAAGATGTGGAAAATTCAAAATGTAATCACCTGCAAAAGCAGATATGTGGTGTACATTGTGGAATGTCCTGTAAATTAAAACATATAGGGCCAGATGTAGGAGGCCATTTACCGACCGGTAACGGCCGATTTCGGCCGTTACCGACCGGTAAATGGGTGGTATGTAGGGGGCCATTTTTACAGATTCGGTAAATTTACCAATTCTGTAAATACCGATTCGGTATTGCCCATTGATTCCTATGGGCTTCAAGGCCCATAGGAATCAATGGGCATTACCGAATCGGTATTTACAGAATCGGTAAATACCGAATCTTAACGATTCGGTATTTACCGATTCTGAAACACCTACATACCCTCCCCCCCCTCTATTTTACCACTTCTTAAATACCGAATCGGTAAAATTCGGTATTTAAGAAGTGGTAAAATAGAATTACCTACATCTAGCCCATAGGGAGTACAACATGCGAATTAAAAAAGAGAATTTTAGAACACACTCGTGCAACCACAAACAAGGATAAAAACAATGCCATAGCCAGACACATGGAATTGTTTTACAAGGGGGATTGGAAAACATTGAAATTTTATGGCATCGACCAGGTGACAGACAATAAACGTGGAGGAAACTTGGAGATTATGCTTCGGCAGAAAGAATCTCGCCACATTTTAAAATTCAGGACAATTACCCCGTTGGGTTTAAATCAATCGGAGGAATTATATGTGCACCTTTAACAAACAAATATATGAACACTGTGCAAGTGTGTGTGTATATATATATATATATATATATATATATATATATATGTATATATATATATATATATATATGTCAAAAATATCTGAGAATGTGCACAATTTTAAAGGACAATTTTGCATCAGATTGCATATCATTAACCAATGGGGTTATCACTAATGTGTGGTTTTGAAAATGTAAGCCTCTTACTGACAGTTTCCCCATCATGGTATTGTTAGTTTGCACGTTGCACATGGCGGTGAAAAATGGATAAACTACATGTCCCATAAGGCTTCAGGGGCATGTATCGGGGAAATGCACAGGAAATGATGTAATTATCTTTTCAAACCTATGTAAACCACTAGCAATTCACTGTTTGTAAGTTACCGTCAAGCAGCGGCTGCTGCGAAACGCGTCAGCTTTTTGTTGTCTTGCCGAGTGTCCGATGGAAATAGAATGCTAAATAAAAAGAAATCTTACTGAAACGAGTTCCTTTGGTGAGTGCGACCCGTCTTTTCCTGGGCTCCCGGGAGTATTGTGAATATATATATATATATATATATATATATATATATATATCACCAACAGCTCCTCCCGAAGAAAAGAGATGTGGCCCAAATGAGGATGCAAGGGGGTCTTTTATTTTCAGCGTGGACAAAGGAAAACTGCACAGATAACCAGGCGTATGCATTTCGGCTCCTGCCTCTTCAGCGCCCGTAGTGCAAATGAGACGAGGGAAAATATACACATCCTACAACATTTCTTTTATACAGCTTCGTTTTTGTTTTTCAGCAGCTCTATCAGACATTTTTAGGACAAGAAGAATTTCTCTCCTTTAATTTCAGAAATTTAGTACAGGATAACACCTCCTCAATTTGCTCTGCATTCAATTCGTCATTTTCTTCATTTATGTCAAGATTCTCAATCTTCGAGAATGACATATGTCCACTCAGGACCCCTGGATTTATTATTCAGTGCTTTCAACCTTGGGTTTCTTTGTTTTCACCTATTCTTCTTTTTCTTTCAATTCTGCTTCATCTTGTAGATCTTTTACCTCCTCCCATGTTCCCAAACCTGGTTAGCATATTGGTTACCTGCTGTCACATAGTCATCCCCTGACTGGTGAGCAGCACCCTTGACCACTGCCACTTCTTTTGTCAATTGTATTGCCTCAATCGAGTCATTTACACATTTTCCATTTTTAATAGGAGTTCCTGAAGAAGTCAAGAAATTCCTCTGCATCCAAAGCTGGCCAAAGTCGTGCACAACCCTGTAACCATAATGACTATCAGTAAAAATGGTTACTTTCCAATTCTTCGCAATTTTCCAAGCTTTAATTAAAGCAATCAATTCGGCTACTTGTGCAGACCTGACTTCTGGTAAATAGGATGCTTCGACTATTCCAGCCAATGTACACACAGCATAAGCAGCACTCTGTCCTTCCTCCTCATGACGAATGCATGAGCCATCTACAAACAACTCGTGATCTGCACCCTTCAAGGGTTCTTCCTGTATGTCTGGTGGGTGTTTGGTACTGAGTTCTGTTACGTCGAGACATTCATGTTCGACTTAATCTTTCACCTCTTCTTGGTATGGGTCTGGCAACAGAGTAGCTGGATTGAGTATAGTACATCTGACTATGGTCACGTTTTTAGCACCTAATATGATTCTTTCATACTTAGTCAATCGACTAGGGGTAAGATACTGAGTTAGAGTTCTTGTGAAAAGAATCACAACTGCATGTGGGACATACACCTTCACAGGGTGTCCCATAACAATTGATTTGCTTTGTTCCAGGCTCACACAGGTTGCAGCTACAGCTTTTAGACAAACCGGTAATGCACATGCTACAGGTTCTAAAGTATCAGAAAAATATGCCACAGGTCGTCGCATTAGACCATGCCTTTGAGTTAGGACTGAGAGTGCATAATTCTCTCTCTCGGAGCAGAATAGAGCAAATTATTTTGAGTCATCTGGCATGCCCAGTGCAGGTGCTTCACACAGACAATTTCCTAACTTCACAAAAGCTTTCATGCTCTCATCATCCCACTCGAGTGGATCCTTTGCTCTCTTTTTAGTCATTTGTATCGGGGTTTAGCCAGTAATGAAAACCCTACAATCCACTGTCTGCAATATCCTATGACTCCCAGAAACCTCCTTATGTCTCGTTGGGTTCGTGGCAGTTGCATTTGCCTTATTATTTAAATTCTTTCAGAGGTCACCTTCCTAACCCCTCTCTCTGTCTGATATCCCAGGTATTTAACCAAGTTTTGACAAAATTGTAATTTCTCTGGGGACACTTTATGTCCTCCCTTGGCCAGTTGATTTAACAAAGCGATTGAATCAGTAACACAGTCATCTCGGGTCTTCGATGCAACCACTAGGTCGTCAATATACTGCACCAGGACTGATTCTCTGGGCAGTAAAAGAGATTCAAGACCTCTTTTAGGAATTTGGTTAAAGATTGAGGGACTTTCAGTGTACTCTTGAGGCACACGATTCCATACATAGACACGCTCCTCAAATTTTAACGAAAATACAAACTGACTATCTGGATGCAGTGGAATAGAAAAGAATGCATGACATAAACCAATTACAGTAAACCAGCCTGCCTTCCATGGTATCTGGTGTAAAATCGCAACTGGGTTTGACACTACAGGGCAACATGGCACAATGATTTTATTTATTTTCCTCAGGTCTTGAACCACCCTATATTTTCCGTTTTTGGTTTCTTTTTGCCAATTATGGGTGAATTACAAGGTTTGCTCATAATTTCTTTTAAAATGCCATGCTCAACTAATCGCTCAATTTCAGCTGCAACACCTGCTTTAGTTTCAGGACTCATTTTGTATTGTCGTGTATTTGGGTAAATGGCACCTTATTTTACCGTCACTTTCACAGGATCTACATTTGTCATTAATCCTGTCTCTTTTCCGGTAAAGTCCCATACTTCAGGATTTACTGTTAATTTGACATCATTTGGTAGTTCTCTTTTCGTCATCATGGAATACATTTCGTTTACCCTAGTTCCCTGTTTAGCTAACATGAATTTGTAGACACTATCTTCATCTGGGGTCTGAATTGCAACACCATCCGGTGTACAAAATATTGCGCAATTCATTTTGCATAGTAAATCTCTTCCGAGCAGGTTCACTGGACTAGAGTCACCCACTCCAAATTTGTGCACCTCTCTGAAATTACCAATTCGCACCTCCATTGGTTCTGAGATTGGAGTTCTGATCTGTTTGTTTGAAACGCCTACTACCTGGATTGCTTCTCCCGAGAGGGGTAGGTTTGGAATGTCTGCTGTTCTCACAGTAGAACGGGTAGCACCAGTGTCCAACAAGAAGGTGATACCATTTCCTTCTACTTTACTTTCAATATATGGACCTGACTGATCTACCGGTAGGGATGCGCCCAGTACACATCCCCCCCCTCAGAGGCACAGTCATTGTGGGCCAAAGTCGTAATATGGGTCCTGCAAAAGAAACTGTGATGTCACAAAGTTTCTTACCACTTCCTTCTGGAAATCCAGCGTCCACACTGTACTTAGCTTGACTCACAAAATTTCGCTTAGGGGCTGTTGGCAATTGGTTCCGTGGATTTATAACCTGTTGCGGTGGACTCATTAACACCTCATTCTGCGTCTGAGGATTTAAATTTTGATTTGCCGTTATTAGTCTGTATGTTTTTACACTTGTTCTTCCAATACCCCAACTTGCCGCACCTGTGACCGGGAAACTTTTTCTTTTCCTCTTCTCTGCTCATTCTTCCTCTTGGTTTACCTCCACTATTATCCCCCTTGGCCTTGCCCCTTTCCTTGATTACTTACTTGATTATTTAACTGGAGTTCTGGCTGTTCTTCTAATTTTACTTGAGCCTACATTACCTGTTCTTCCAAAGCTTTTCGTCTGTTATCAATTTCGTCTCCACAGTACTTGGTGCACTTGAGAATCTCATCCAGGCCCAAATACCAACTAACAAAGTCAAAGTAAAACGTGTTAGAATACGAAAATAAATGAATTCACTGTATACCACTTATTCCTACTCTAATCTCATTTATTTAGATATATTTTTAGCATTAGGCATTTAGTAAAACTTGCAAGGTTTTAGTTCCAGCATTGCACACACATTACCGTGTGAGTTTCAAGCGGCCATTTTTAAATCTATTGCACAGCTCAGGGGTGGGGGGGATCCTATCGCCCAACGCCCGAACCATGCAGTTTTTATCGATGGGCAAGAAGATTTACTGTCCATTTTGTCCGACGGACTAGTAGACATTAAATCTCGTAAATAAAACAGGCTTCAGGCACTCTGGGGCTCACAGCCAACCAGAATAGCTTGGCAGGAGCCTTTTAAGGCCTCTGATTGGCTAGCAGCTGGACTCTGGGCAGTGATTGGCTGAGGGAGTGAAACGTCACTCAGTCTCAGCAAGCTGTTCGTGGCCTCCCAAGGAAATACTTTCAGATAAAGTAAAAAAATAAGCACTGCCATAGTGCCCGCCTTAGCACTGCTAGAGTGTTCAAAAGTGTTCTAATTTACTAATGTTATGCAGCTTGTGGCTGCAGCAAGCGTGGGGACTCATTGCTGCTATTTGAGCGTGACTGAGACAGCATAAAACTCGGGGAGGGGGGCAGAGCTAAAGCAGTGGGCCCAGTAAAGCTGCAGGACTGGGGGATCCGAAATAAAATGAAACTCGAACCAGCCTGACAAAGGACCTGGGAGAGAGACTGCCAACGATCAGCCCGGAGTATTGGAAACAAGCTGCAGTGGTCTCAAACCTTAATGGCAAATTCGACTGCCTTGAAGTCTTGTTGCCCGACTTTCCATTACTCTGGTGCATGCCACTGCCCTGAGTTTTTCCATTTATTTCCCAGTCGTCCACCTCCCTTTGTGTACTCGCTGCTGCTCTCCTCCTCGGCATGGGCCAAATACACCTGCTGCCTCGTTCCTGGCCTCCAGCAGCTTCCAGACCTCAATTAAAATGTCAAGAGAAGTCCCGTGATTAATCGGCCTCCTGGAGAGAGACCGGAGGTTTCTCTAGTGGAAAGTTTGACTTGTCCTATGGCAGCGCATAGGGTTAAACAGCCTGGTGCTAAGAAAGAGTACCACTATTTTTTTTTTTCTTTCCTAGTTTACCTATTTTGTTTAAAAATGTTTCTCTTGTGAACAGTACTGAGGCTACGTAGTCTTATGGGTAAGCGCGCCCTTTCTCACAGAAAAGTTACACATGACACCGTTGACTCTTCTCAATTTCAATGAACCAAATACTGATATTTAATTATTCCCACTGAGCCACTGTAAAGCAGTTCTTTATTGCACACCTTCACCTCTGGTGGGTGGGCTGTGCTTTTAGGACTCTGCGAGGCTGCTGAAGATCGTGAAGCATTGGTGCAAGAAAAAATGAAAGTATTTGAGGCAACATGAAAGATTTGTTGATGTAATACAGAAAAACGGGATTGTTCTAAGGATGGAAGGAACGGACTCCATCAGTCTTTAATTGCCACCGTCACTGCTTTGTCATTAGCTAACCAAGTCTGCCAACGGAAACCCAGATTTCTGCCTTGCGATTGTTTGCAGCGTGCCAAGTGAATTTCCATATTGACTACAGCCTTGCACTGTAAACAGAGGATGCAAGAATCAAGGACTGTCAAAAGTGCACCTGCAAATTTTTACATGCAGGTTAAATTCCAGGTCAACCTGTGGAATCACAACTAAAAAGGAAGTACGTTTTTTACAGGTCTATTTAAGAGTATGGCAATTTGTCTTACTGTTAAAGGTGCACACAAAAAAAAAATCTTATGCACGGTATCCAAATGCTAATCTGGCACAGAGTGGAGTGTTCTTTCTCAGTCGTTATTCTACATCAATGTGTCATGACTGAATGCGGGGATTGTGAATGCGGGGATTGTGACTATCAGAAAATGTTATAGCTGCAACATTTGCATGCCTTTTCCATTTCCAACTGCAGTCGGGATAATGTCCTGTATAGAGTTAAAAAACAATCCCTGCACCTACAGCTTCATTCAAATTTTCGTTTTAACCGTATCGGCAACTACCATGGGCCAGTTTTCTCAAACCCATGTTTGAAAAAATTTAATTTATTGGTATTTGTTTATCAAGTCCAAGACACAAAAACACAGTCTACTATGTTCCCACTTATTCTAGTGCCAAAAAAAAAGAGATCAACTTATTTTGTCTATTTTGGCTATTACCACTTCAGATGACTATTGAAAAATTACTTTTTGGCGTTCTTTCCAGTGCAATAGTAGGTCGTTGGGATGCAAGTGTTTTCCCCTCTGACTGCATTCCACTTTGTGAAGAAGTCTTACCACTGGCAAGCACAGATCCATTCACATGCTGAAAAAGGAGCTTCTAAGCATCCTAAGGTCTGTGAGTAGGTGGCAAGGGAGCAGGAACAGTTGCCACGAAACAAAAGGGAGATTTTGAGCCAGTATGCTGGAGAATGAATGGGAACGGGCATCTGGTGTGTTGTGGAAATGAAAATGAGTCTGACGAGATGAAGTTGAAGTGGACTGGAGCATTTGTTAAAAGAGTAGAGGAAAAGGGAGTATGTAGAGTAGCTGTGCAGAAAGAAGAGAGCCTGCTTATGATTAGAAATTAAAATAAGTACAATGATTCCTCTGGTATTTCTTTTAAGGAACCTTCTAGTTGAAGGACAGATACTACAAATTGTCTGTCCATGGGTATTAATTTACACACAGAAAAAATCTACCACCTAATATTCTTTGTTCATCTAATCGCTATCAGAAAACATTATACCAACAAAATTATACACAAACACAAGAAATTAGTTTAGGTTACTTGTTTTAGTCAACCAAATTTTCTTTACACTAGATTTTTTTGGTTGTGTTTCATTTTCTATACATAAATATCCAGATGTCATATATCTATCCACATTATATACACTGTACAACAAGACATAAACAATACGCACGAAAATCGCACTTTTATACCCTTATTATCCCGGGTTGAAATGAAGCCCAATATTTTACATAAGGAAATTCATGGCATAATCTTTTTTTAGCCTTAATTCCTTTTTCACAATCCCCATCTAGTCATAGAGCCTAGGAAGCTGAAATAACTTTATGCTTCTTTTTTTGAAAAGCTCTCGTAGGATTTTTCACAATCAATTCCACATTTGTATGGTGTCGGATTATGGTAACTGTCGACGCGTTTCAGCCTATCAAAACAATTTAAGGCCTCCTCAGGACTTTGGGCAACAAGTACAAAATTACCTACAAAAGAATAATAATACAAATAAATACATCAAGAAAAAGCACGGTAACTGTTTAAGTTTGAGCGCACAGCGAGTAAAGGAATATCACAATACAAATGAGTAAGAGTGGTGCTCCAGGTGAAACAAGTCGGTTACCACGACAAGATCAACGTGCTAAAATTAGCTCGAACAAGGCAATTATTTTCACAGAGCAACACAGAGTCCACAAAATTCTTTTTCCAATTGAAGTAATATTAATTTTATTCTTGATGTGTTTCAATTTGCATCTTCATTGAAAGATTCTTGAATACAATCTTCAAACCAAATGCAGCCAACACGTTTTTCGTCTGGTCAAGTACGACCAAAGACTTCCTCAGGGCTGCAACCCAAACAAAGTATAACAACCATTATATTCTAATTACAACCATCCTTATTCCTAAAGATGTATAAAGGATCAAATATGTACGTAAAGTATAAAGAGAATACGTCCCAGAATTACAATAGTGCTCAAAGTAAAGATGTAGTTCATAGTGTTCTGCTCACCACCAAGTTGTAGCTGGAATCACCAATGTGATACCAGTATTGGATGGGATAAGTAGCCTCCACCTATTCAGATCATTCTATATCTATTTCACCTAGTCATTTATAGTGAGTTAGTACAAAGTAAAGGTTGCGACCATGCTGCAGGACTTCATACTTATATGCCTCCACCACGCTCTATTCTAATTGTCAAGTTTACTTCCAAGTTCGTATTCCATTTGAGTCTGTAAAGATTTAAATGATCAATGGTATCTCATAGATGGTTTTCTTGGCTCAAGAAAATTATACGTAACGTAAAAATTAGTGCGATGCGCTTGCCTCAAGGTATTTCATACTGATATTATACATCTGTGACAGTCAACACAAACCAACATATCTGTTACCATGGTACTCGCGACTTGAGATCATTATTCGTACCATTAGGCGAATACTCAGTCTTATTGAAATCGATCATATGTCTTACCTATTTCTTATAAGGTATTCCCAAGTATGATGAACCGTAATGTCAGGGTGCCGAATTACGTCACCTGAAAAGTCGAGAGCCCAAATTAAAGCGCTATTCTTTTCATATTGTGCATGGTTGCACTATAACGTGTGCGGTTGCACTGTAACGTGTGTAGCTTCAAAAGTTCTCACCTTCTAGTAGTAAGTTTTTCGCTTAGGTCGAGTATCTCTGTTTCCACGTCCTAATATAGCGCCATCTTAATATTCCCAAGTATGATGAGCCGTAGTGTCAGGGTGCCGTTTTACATCACCTGAAAACACTATTGACACGTTCATTAACTGTGACACAACTTTTGTTGTTTATGTTATTGCATGTAGCTGCGGAATGATTTATGTTGGGAGCACCAAGAGGAGGCTCAAAGACAGAATGTCGGAGCACTTCAGAGCAATCAAACAAGGGGATACTCTGTACCCAACCGCAGCTCATCTGATCAGAAATTCGCTAGACACAACTAAGCATACCTTCAGCTATCATGGTATAGATCATGTTGATTCAGATCCCCGAGGGGGTAATAGGATTCTTTCTCTTAGGAGGAAGGAAGTAACATGGTTAATTAAACTTAAAACTGTAGAGAAAGGTCTTAATGTCGATCATGAATATGAATTTTTCTTAGGGAACGAATAACTTTCTTAACTGTATACATTCCATGAGATGACCGTACCTAGTGCAATGCTTTAGAACTAGTAATTTCTATATGAAACATGTAAATTGGTTTTATATGCTGCAATGCCTATCAATGAATGTAATTTGGTATGAGACATGTTAGTTATACTGTATAACCTCATATGAAACCATTACCTATACCTTCTTTACTTTAAATGTTCTCAATATGTCACAAGATGGATTGTACTTTTTGATCAAACATTAACTCTCCATATCCTTACTGCCATCTCCTACACTCTTGCATATATTCCCCTAATTTGATTTCTTGCGACTCAACAGCAGGACAGACTACTGGCATCCTCCGCCACACCTTATTCTAAAAACCAACAAGATGAAGAATTGGGAGATATTTATTTACTTCACTTGATAATCAATTTATGAAGATATAGCATAAGGAGGCCCCATCTTGTATTTGCGTGGGAATACTGAGCTCTGATCCTACTTGAGATCATTCCCACTATATATCTTTTTCGGTGTCTTGAGAGGTGACCACATTCCTCTTATAACTACATAGAAATAAGTATAAGAAGATGAGTCTGGCAACCAATTGGTGCAACGGATTGTTTCTATTGCTGATTTTTACACTACATGGATATTTTCCTACATTACTGTTCATTTATAAAAAAATGTGGTCGTAATAGCCGTGAATACGCTTTATATTGAATAAAAGTTACCATCAAAAGATGGCGACCTTCATTTACGGTATTGCATGTTACCTCGCCATTCGAGTTTGATAATCTTTAGCCTATAACGACCCGTACAGTATAGACTGGAAACATGCTACAATTATAGATGTATTTACATAATTTATAATTATTGGAATTAAGAGTCACCACAATAGTCAAGGTATTACTAGTACGTGATATAAACTATAAAGTATAACTACAATGGGAACTTAACCCAGATGGCGCCTACCACCTTCATTCATATATAAATGGGAGTATTAAGATGGCGCTTTACTAGGTACGAATAATGATCTCAAGTCGCGAGTACCATGGTAACAGATATGTTGGTTTGTGTTGACTGTCACAGATGTATAATATCAGTATGAAATAACTTGCGGCAAGCGCATCGCACTAATTTTTACATTACAAATAATTTTCTTGAGCCAAGAAAACCATCTATGAGATACCATTGATCATTTAAATCTTTACAGACTCAAATGGAAAACGAACTTGGAAGTAAACTTGGCAATTAGAATAGAGCGTCGTGGAGGCATATAGGTATGAAGTCCTGCAGCATGGTCGCAACCTTTACTTTGTACTAACTCACTATAAATGACTAGGTGAAATAGATATAGAATGATCTGAATAGGTGGAGGCTACTTATCCCATCCAGTACTAGTATCACATTGGTGATTCCAGCTACAACTTGGTGGTGAGCAGAACACTATGAACTACATCTTTACTTTGAGCACTATTGTAATTCTGGGACGTATTCTCTTTATACTTTACGTACATATTTGATGCTTTATACATCTTTAGGAATAATGATGGTTGTAATTAGAATATAATGGTTGTTCTACTTTGTTTGGGTTGCAGCCCTGAGGAAGTCTTTGGTCGTACTTGACCAGACGAAACACGTGTTGGCTGCATTTGGTTTGAAGATTGTATTCAAGAATGTTTCAATGAAGATGCGGATTGAAACACATCAAGAATAAAATTAATATTACTTCAATTGGAAAAGAATTTTGTGGACTCTGTGTTGCTCGGTGAAAATAATTGACCAATAAATACATATCTATATATATCTACGGCTATTGCAGTCACGGACACAAGCGCCCAAAGGTGCTCCTAAAGCTCAAGGAGAAGAACAATTCTCGAGGTCTTGGCAACATTCTTTTTGGAAAAAGAGAAAGAAATGAAATAACACCTCCTAAAGTGCACAAGTCCTTATCCTGATAGAACCATAATCCACTACACCACAAAATGTGAGCGATGTTTACTACATAATAGTGCATCCAAAACCAAATGCCACAATTCAAAACAAAACAAACCTACCAGCAATAAGCTGTGTTCCACCTCTTGGTACCAAAGATGTCAGTATCGTCCTCTACCTCTCAAAATCGATCTCTTGCACCTACCACTTCGGGTAGTGCTACATTATAAACTTGACAAGACTCTGCTATCCAATTTTCTAAATACAAAAATCCAAAAAGAGAGTATAAACAAAATTATTATAAATGCAAAAAGAAATACCAGAGGCATCATTGTACTTATTTTGTTGTAACGTCCCAGATGCCTTATGGTTTATTGGGTTTCCCCTGAGATATATATATATATGATTAGAAATTGGAAGAAAAATAGGTATGTAGCTAATGCTAGGTGACTGATATAGCAAGAGTTCCGGAGCCAGCCTGTGGTGAAAGATTGGAAGCAAAGGGAGAATGGCACTGCTGGTGACAGAGTGGATACCATAAGGCAAGCTTGGACCTGTGATGAGAAAATGGCAATAAAAGGAATTGAGCCGCCATTGTGGAATAGTGAAGCAAAAATGGAAGACTGCATTGTGAGAGAATAGATGAAAAGGGACATGCAGGTTGTTATGGGAGAGCAGGAGGAAAGCATGGAGTGTTAAAAAAATAGAGGGTGAAGGTAATTTATGCTATACTGTAAGAGTTGAGGGAAGGAACTCATAAGTCTATGTCAGAGGTGTATGGGAATACTTCAGCCTATGGTGTGAGAGAACAAAGGAACCAATAGGTTTAGCATCCATAGACCAGCTGTTGGACAGGCCCCACGAAGGGCTCGCTCCCTCCCTGCATGACAGGGCCCAGACATCGGCTCTCCGGGGGCTACCCGCAGAAGCAACCCGCAACCCGTCCCCTCCGGGACGCCTGCTCCCGGATATCTCTGTGCCACGGGCCCAGGCCCCGTCAACCCCATTGCCCGGCCCAGCCGCCATCTTGGACACTGCACCACGCGGCCGCGTGGCCTCAGCTCGACCCCAACCCTGGGCCTGGCCGGGCCCCGACATCCCGGCACCACCATCCACCCAGGAGGTGAACGGACCACTTGGCAGGTTAATGGGAGAAAGAAGTGTCGATGGCTCTCCCCGCCAGGTGCCGATCGCCCCCAGCCTCCCCGGGTGCTGGCTCCACCCCCCTGCTGGGTGTCTGGACTCCCTCATCCCGGACCTCCCGACCTCCCAGTGCGAGGGTCCGGACATCAAAGGGCGCCAGACCTATAACTGAGGCAGCCCCAGAGCAGGAAGGCAGTTGTATCCTGGAGTCGAGAGACACCGAGAAGAACTCATCTTTGACGGACTGCTGGCGCTGCCGCAGCCCTGCCTTGAGAACTATTGTCCTGCCTGCTGGCGCTGCCGCGGCCTTCTGCAACCTTCATCCTCGTGGGACCTGCTGGCGCTGCCGCGGCCCGTTGTAACAGTCATCCTCGTTGGGACCTGCTGGCGCTGCCGCGGCCCGTTGCCACCTACGACCTCTTCGGGACCTGCTGGCGCTGCCGCGGTCTGACCCGTCCGAACGCCGAGCTCGAGGATTGTGAGCTACCACCGTTTCACCTCAGTACCCGTAGGTACCAAGACTGTCCCGCTACCCCCTTTCCCTAATAGAGACTAGAATTGAGAGGATCATCGTGTCCTGGTCTCCTTGTATCGTACCACCTTACTCAAGAATTGCCTATAAAAGGTGTTAAGCTGATCTTCGTGTGGTGTCCATCTGTGGGGGGGAAGTTACTGGTCTGTACGATCGCTGGAGACGGCCCTCACCGGAGGCCTCTCCCCTTGTGCTCGGCCGACCCTCCAGGTCCCCGTCTAACATTGGTGGCCAGCGGCGCGATCCGAACCAACGCGTAACCTTACAGAGAGTAACTCACCCTATGACTAATCCACAATGACGACCAGAGAGAGCGGATCTGCAGAGAAATTCCAGATGGAAAACTGGAAGAGTACAACCACCGAGAGCTAAAACAATTTTGCATAGAACTAGGCATTGCTACCACCGGTCTGAGCACGAAAGAGGACTTCAAACACGCCCTAGAATCCTGGGCAGAGACAAATACCGCCGGACCCCGGGACCCCGAAGCCCCGGAAACAAACACACTCTGACGGAAGAAAGGAGAACGGATCTCTCCCGGGAAGAGATCCGAGAACGAGAGAAAAATAGACTTCACGAGTTAGAGCTGGCACGGCTCAAATTAGACGGAGAATTGAAACTGGCAGAACAAAAGATGAACTTAGAACACTTACGGCTCCAAGAAGAGCGAGAGGAGAAGCAGAGACAGAGAGAACTCGAAGAAAAAAGACTGGCATACGAACACGAGTGCAAGCTAGCGGAGATAGAGATGCGCAAACAGAACAAAGACCTAGGGGTGCCCGAGCAACCGCGCCCCCCAGGTACTACCGAACAGAAGGTCCACATCCCCAAAGATGTGGTCCGTGAATATTATCGGAACGACGACATACAGCAGTGGTTCAAGGCCTACGAGATCGCCATGACTGCCCACTGGATCGCTCGAAGTGACTGGGGAGCCGGTCTATGGGGGAGATTCGTCAATGAAGGCCGTGATGCCCTGCTGCAGCTTCCGGACCATCAAATGACGTCCTATGACCACATGAAGGCCGCCCTCCTCAGTCGATATGGGCTGACGTCCGAGATGTACCGCCAGAGGTTCCGCAACTGCACCCGCATCCCGGGTACAACCTGGATAGAATATGTGAACTATTTCAGCCGAGCCTTCGAGGGATGGATCAAGGGTAGCAACGTAACAACCTACGAACAGCTCTTCAACCTCATTGTGTGGGAGCACCTCTCCAACAACTGCTTCGTCGAGCTCAGGCAGCACCTCCTCGACAGTAAATTGACTGACCCACGGCAGCTCGCCGCCGAGGCTGACCGATGGGAGAGCACCCGAGTGGCCCGGAGTGGGCCCAACGAGCAGAACAGAACCAACCAAGGTCATCATCGTCCCCGAGGAGGAGGAGGAGGCCCGGGCCGGGGCAGAGACGCCGTCCCGGCCGCTCCCGCAAACTACACCCCGCCCCCGGCCGGCCGGGCAACCCCCCGATGCGCCCGGGGTTCCGAGCCAACGTTACGTGTCATCGATGCCAGCGAGTCGGCCACTATGCCAGTGACCCGACCTGCCCAAAGAACCAGACCCCCGGGCCCCGCCAGGTGGCTGCCGCCGCCCTAGGAGAAGAGCAAGTCTCCGAAGAGCCTGAAGAGTACGAGCAGGAGCAGCCCGAGTGGGAACCTGCCGCCATGACCCTGGCCTGCCTAGGGGGGAGAGACCTGATCCCGCGGGCTCCCCTACCAGTCAACACCAGGAAGTACAGCCAGTGGGTGAACATAAATGGGCGTAAGGCCGAAGCCCTGCGTGACACAGGGGCCAGTGTGACGGCCGTCCGTTGTCACCTGGTGACCCCAGAACAAATCCTGCCAAATGTTCTTTGCCCCGTCCGATCGGCCGACAATTCGGAGAGCCTGTGTCGGATGGCCTGCGTCCCCTTCGAATGGGGAGGAGTGTCCGGTATGCTAAAAGTGACTGTCCGCGACGATGCCCCCGTGTACTGCCTCCTGGGGAACGATCTCGAGAGTTCCCCGTGGGCAGCCGTTGAAAGAAGAGAGCACCTGGGGATGTTAGGCCTGCCGGGCTCGGCGTGCGTAACAACCCGGTCCATGGCCCCCGACACCATCCCTAGATCTGAAGAACCCGAATGGCCAGCACCTCCTCCCCCGATCGCTCCGGAGGGAGACTCCATCCCTACCGACACCCCGGAACAAACCCAAGAAGAGCCCGCTCAGCCCCAAGACCTTCCGGACCTGGCTCAGTGGCGTCAGGAAGGGGGGCCCACCCAAGAACAATTCCGGCAAGAGCAAAAGACATGTCCCTCCCTCGAGGGACTGCGACAGCAAGCGCTCGCCCAGAGCGCAGGAGACACCGCAGGGGCCCACTGGATCTATTGGGACAATGACCTACTGTACAGCGAACAAAGAGTAGCGGAGCTGGGGACCAGTCGAGTGCTGGTGGTGCCCCTCCGCTTCAGAGACTTCCTTTTGAACTTGGCCCATGATGTCCCCCTGGCTGGACACTTGGGGCAAGACAAAACATACAACCGCCTGGTGACTCACTTTTACTGGCCGAGAATGAGAAATTACGTCTCCAACCACTGCCGGTCATGCCCGACCTGCCAGGCCAGCGGGAAGAGCGGCCGCAAACTCAAGGCCCCTCTGCAACCCTTCCCCGTTGTGACCACCCTGTTCGAAAGGGTTGGAATAGACATTGTGGGGCCCCTGGACCCCCGAACAGCACAAGGGCATCGATTCATCCTGGTCCTGGTGGACCACGCCACCCGCTATCCTGAGGCGGTTCCCCTTCGAACTGTAACAGCACCAGTGGTAGGTCGAGCCTTAATGGGGATCTTCTCTTGAGTGGGCTTCCCCAGGGAGGTCGTCAGTGACAGGGGCACGAACTTTATTTCAAAATATATGAAATCCCTATGGCAACAGTGCGGAGTCACCTACCGATTCACAACCCCCTATCACCCGCAAGGAAACGGACTGGTCGAGCGATTCAACCGCACTCTCAAGGGGATGATCATAGGGCTGGAAGAACCCCTACGCCGCCAGTGGGACGTGCTACTACCGTGCCTCCTCTTCGCCTACCGAGAAGTCCCCCAGAAGTCCCTCGGCTTCAGCCCCTTCGAACTCCTGTACGGACACCCTGTTCGCGGGCCTCTCAGCCTAGTTAAGGAGGAGTGGGAAATGGCCCCCCTGAAGACCCCTCCAGACGTCTACAAGTACCTCCTGACCCTCCGTAATCAGACCCGGCGATTCAGAGAGCTCGCCAAAGCCAATCTTGAGGCCAGTCAGGAGGACATGAAGAAGTGGTACGATCAACATGCCTCCTCCATCGAATTCGAGCCTGGCCAGCAGGTGTGGGTGATGTCCCCCATCGAACCCTGTGCCTTACAGGACAAGTGGACGGGGCCCTTCAAGGTGATCGAGCGTAAGAGCCCCGTCACCTACCTCATCGACATGGAATTCCCCCGGAACCCCCTCCGGGTCCTCCACGCCAACAGACTCAAACCCCACTTCGTGCGCTCGGAGCTCAGCCTGCTGATGGCCACAGACAGTGGAGCTGAAGAGGACTCCGAGCCCCTCCCTGACCTGCTGGGGACCGGGGAACAAGATGGTTCAGTGGACGGGGTCCAACTCTCCGAGGCCCTGACCCCGGAGCAGCGCCAAGACTGTCGGGCCCTCCTGCTGCAATTTGCACGCCTATTCTCCCTCACAACCGGGCTCACCCCCTGGTGCCTGCACGACGTGGACACTGGCGACAGTCCTCCTATCCGACACCGGCCGTACCGAGTACCAGATCGGGTACGCACCTGCATCCAAGAAGAAGTCTCCAAGATGCTCGCCCTCGGAGTCATCGAACCCTCGGACAGCCCCTGGGCCAGCCCGGTTGTACTGGTCCCCAAAGCTGCGGCCCCGGGCACCACACCCGAGCTCCGGTTCTGCGTCGACTATCCGGGTCTGAACGCTGTCACCCGAACCGACGCTCACCCCATCCCCCGAGCCGACAAACTAGTTGACCGCATGGGGGCGGCCCGCTACCTAAGCATCTTCGACCTGACGGCGGGCTACTGGCAGATCGGCCTCACCCCCAGGGCACAAGAACGATCCGCTTTCTCCACCCCGGATGGACACTACCATTTCAGAGTGATGCCCTTCGGCATGAAAAACGCTCCAGCCACGTTTCAACGACTTGTGAACCAGGTATTGGCGGGCCTCGAAGAGTTCAGCGCCGCATACCTGGACGACATCGCGGTGTATAGCCGCTACTGGTCAGACCACCTCTGCCACCTCCGAGGGGTCCTGCAGGCCCTCCAACAGGCCGGCCTCACAATCAAGGCCAGCAAGTGCCAAATAGGCCAGGGGTCCGTGACCTACCTCGGACACCAAGTGGGGAGCGGTCTGGTGGCCCCCCTCCAGCTCAAGATCGCTGCCATCCAGTCCTGGCGGCCCCCCGTAACCCAAACCGAGGTCCGAGCCTTCTTGGGGCTCACCGGATACTATCGGCGGTTCGTGAAGGACTATGGCAGCATTGTTCGGCCCCTCACGGAACTCACATCCAAGACCAACCCAAAAACAGTCAACTGGACTCCCGACTGTCAAGCGGCCTTCGAGAGGCTGAAGGCCGCCATGTGCACCGCTCCTGTGCTCCAGGCCCCCGACTACAGCCGTGAGTTCATCGTCCAGACTGATGCCTCAGACCATGGCATCGGGGCCGTCCTCTCCCAACTGAACCCCGAGGGAGTCGACCAACCAGTGGCCTTCATCAGCAGATGCCTCCTGCCCCGAGAACAGCGCTGGAGCACCATTGAGCGAGAGGCCTTCGCAGTAGTATGGGCCCTCAAGAAGCTCCGGCCTTACCTCTTCGGAACCCACTTCCGGGTACAAACAGATCATCGGCCCCTGCAATGGCTAATGCAAATGCGGGGAGAGAACCCCAAACTATTGCGATGGTCCATCTCCCTGCAGGGGATGGACTTCACTGTGGAGCATCGCCCTGGCCAAGACCACGCCAACGCGGATGGCCTGTCCCGCTTTTTCCGCCTCGACGAGGAGAGTCCCCAAGAGGATGGGTGACTCTCACCCCGCCTTCAGCTGGGGGGGACGCATGTTGGACAGGCCCCACGAAGGGCTCGCTCCCTTCCCGCATGACAGGGCCCAGACATCGGCTCTCCGGGGGCTACCCGCAGAAGCAACCCGCAACCCGTCCCCTCCGGGACGCCTGCTCCCGGATATCTCTGTGCCACGGGCCCAGGCCCCCGTCAACCCCATTGCCCGGCCCAGCCGCCATCTTGGACACTGCACCACGCGGCCGCGTGGCCTCAGCTCGACCCCAACCCTGGGCCTGGCCGGGCCCCGACATCCCGGCACCACCATCCACCCAGGAGGTGAACGGACCACTTGGCAGGTTAATGGGAGAAAGAAGTGTCGATGGCTCTCCCCCGCCAGGTGCCGATCGCCCCCAGCCTCCCCGGGTGCTGGCTCCACCCCCCTGCTGGGTGTCTGGACTTCCTCATCCCGGACCTCCCGACCTCCCAGTGCGAGGGTCCGGACATCAAAGGGCGCCAGACCTATAACTGAGGCAGCCCCAGAGCAGGAAGGCAGTTGTATCCTGGAGTCGAGAGACACCGAGAAGAACTCATCTTTGACGGACTGTTGGCGCTGCCGCAGCCCTGCCTTGTGAACTATTGTCCTGACTGCTGGCGCTGCCGCGGCCTTCTGCAACCTTCATCCTCGTGGGACCTGCTGGCGCTGCCGCGGCCCGTTGTAACCGTCATCCTCGTTGGGACCTGCTGGCGCTGCCGCGGCCCGTTGCCACCTACGACCTCTTCGGGACCTGCTGGCGCTGCCGCGGTCTGACCCGTCCGAACGCCGAGCTCGAGGATTGTGAGCTACCACCGTTTCACCTCAGTACCCGTAGGTACCAAGACTGTCCCGCTACCCCCTTTCCCTAATAGAGACTAGAATTGAGAGGATCATCGTGTCCTGGTCTCCTTGTATCGTACCACCTTACTCAAGAATTGCCTATAAAAGGTGTTAAGCTGATCTTCTTGTGGTGTCCATCTGTGGGGGGGAAGTTACTTGTCTGTACGATCGCTGGAGACGGCCCTCACCGGAGGCCTCTCCCCTTGTGCTCGGCCGACCCTCCAGGTCCCCGTCTAACACCAGCAAATCCATTTAGGCAACAGCTGGGACAAGTTGATTTTTTTACAGGACAAGTAGATTTGTTACTTTTAGTCCCCTGGACAAGTAATTAAAAAAAAAAAAATCCACATCCCTGACAGCTGCAAAGTTTCCTACCAAGCGACAGAAGGCGTCATACTACGTAGATGGGCAGATGCATGGCAGAGACTTTTCTGCGTTTTGGCGGCCATTTTTAAAGACTCTCGGGTTACTAGTTAGTAATACACATATGCAAGCATCTCGTGGATGTGTAATAACAAATGTAAATGCCATATTAGTATTTACAGACCGATTGGTTACATTATTATATGCTATTAGAGAGGATTGCTTATGAGCAAGTTTCTTTTATTACGAAACCTTGCGCCATCACCGCACCCCCAGAGAAACCCTGTTAGCAAAAATCGGAGGTTTCAAAAAACACCTGCTGGAATAGAAAGTGGGAGGACTACATAGCAAAGCAATATAGCGGCTGTGGCAAAGCCACCATTTTCAGTAGGGGGACTCTATCAATTACGTTGAGAGGAAGTGTAGACCAGAACTCCAAACTATTTTTCACCCGCGCCTTCCCACTATCTTCCTTGAGGAGATCAGCGAGGTTGTGATATATTTTAACCCCTGTAGTCGGTAGGCAACTGGATTCCCTTAACACGTCACCCACTACTGCATGTCTGTCCCAGCCAGATTCAATGGGAAACCAGCACGATTTTCTCCAGTTGACTAGTAATCCTGAGACCCATCCGAGGTGCACAAGGAATTTCTTCCCTCCCACGAAGTCCTACCTCGCAGTGCTGAGGAAGAGCAAAAGATCAGAATATAATGCAATATGGTGCTGTTCGTCCAGTACCTCCAGGCCTTGGTAGTAGAGTCCAGATCTGGTATGACAAATAATAGGTGCCAGAGCAAACTGGAGGGGTGATAAAGGGCACCCCTGCCTAGTGCCCTGGCCCACCTGATAGCTGTCCGAGATCTTACCCCCTATACACACTCTAGACCAGGAGTCAATGTCTAGCAAGCCAGTCCATGCCACAAATCCAGGTCCCAGTGTAGTGTAGTTCCTATATCCCTGATGGGCTCTGCGCATTGGAATAATATACACTATAGTTTTAGCATTGAACTTAGGTCAGTACGCTCCTATCGAGTACATTAAACGTAATTACTTGTGTGTGCCAGCTAACTCAGATGTCAATAGAAACTTCTCGAATAAACAAGAAGGGATTAGTTTCTGACAATCGCATAAACATGACAACTTTGTTTCCCTTAGAATCGGAACATTCTCAGAATCGTGGAAACAATAGATAACAGTTTCACTTAGTCAATCGTGCATGCTTCGTTTCTACGGAGCTTACACAGAAATAGGTAGACGGGCGTTTCAATAAAAAGGGTTTATTGAACAGTCTTATTTCTCGTGCAAGAGATATGAACTGCTACAATAGTAAGACCGAATGCGAAGTAAAATACGTACAGCATTAGCAGTAGGATAAAATAATACTGAGATAGCATGGTTGGTAGCTATGCATATATTCATAAAAATACATACATAACACCGGCTAAAATGTGAATACACGTCTGGTGCTTCTAGCTAGTTCTACCCCAGTGTACCTAACCTAAGTGTAGTACGAGGTTAGAAGTAGGTGCTGTTTTTCTATAGTCTAGTTTAGCTATAGTTAGGATATGTGTTGCCAAGATTTGCCAAAAGTCTCTCTCGGTTCTAGTCTGCTCCATACCTTAGAATGAGAGAGGTTGGAATCTCTTTCCGGGTCTCGATCTCCATCACCCCGCAAGGGGAATCAGAAACATTGGAGCTGGATTCTCTGCGAGGAGGATGACAGCGTCTGGTCAGTGCGTTAGGCGGTGACTCTTAAATCCTTCCGAACTTGCTGTATGGAGCTGAGCAGCCAAGCTGTGCAAGTATGCAGCCGTGGTTTGCCAGGGCAAGTGTAGGTATATTTATACCTAGAAGGTGCTTAGGAATGCCACTGTTGACGTAAAAGTCAGGCAGAGGAACGTTCTGAATGAACCCCTAAAGAATAGATGTTCATGCATAATAAATGAGTTCATGGAGAAATCAATAATCCAAGCAAGGGGAAGTCCTAAAGGCTTAAGAGTCTGGTTTTTCAAGAACTCGTTGTGACGTGGATGGACGGATGTAGGTGACCATGCCTGTATTTGGTTTGCATTGATAATGCCTAAATAAGGGCAATGACAAATGTGCCTATATAAGTGCGTAAATCGGAAAACCTATATACAGTATCTAAATCGACTAAATCGACCTTTGCATCACTCTATAGAGATAGGGCCATTCCAGGCTATCAAAGGTCTTCTCAATATCACCCTCCAACACACGCAGGATTCTTCGAATATTAAGTACCGTGTTGTAGCCGGGAATAAATCCCGCTTGGTCTCAATGAACGAGAATTACTATATGTGGGATAGACGCATGGCGAAAATCTCGCTCAGGATCTTATCATCCAAATTGAGCATTGACAACGGTCTATAGGCTGTTTTATCAAGAGGTGGTTTGCTGGGTATTAAAAAAGGCAGGACCAGGGCTTCCTGCGTGGTCTAAGGGAGCCTGCCCGTCTGCCTCGCTGAGTTATGTAGTTCTACTGATCAGGGGCTTAGCTCCTCTACATCTACAGAGTAGAATTCTACCAGCAGTCTGTCCGTGCCTAAAGTATTGTTCCAGGCCATAGATTTAATGGAGGCCCTGACCTCTGGGAGTGCGATGTACCCTCCCAGGGAGTCCGCCTCTGCCTCAGACTTGGTCGGCAAGTCCAGCGTCCCTAAAAAGGTATCTATGTCCGCATGTGTGCAGGTCACCCCGCTCTGATATAGGTCGGCATAGTAATCACAGAACGCCCGGTAAATATCCTGTTGTCAATGGAGTGTGGGAGTGTGCTCTTTTCTTCTAGGATCACTGAGCCCCTTTTGCCGGGATTAGACAGCCATGCTAGAAGCCCTGGTGTGATCTCTTTCTGCGTGTGCTCTGAATATATAATTCCTGTAGTGAAAACACCTCAGTTTTTCAACCTGATCGGCCACTTTTTCTTTAGCTTCCAGTAATGTCTCCTGTGATTACCAATGCTCGGGTATAAGTTTCTCAATATCCCGCACAGTCTGTTCCGCAGCCAGTGTCTCCCGCAGGAGAGTCCCATTGATTCCTATTGCTTCAGATTCATCTGCCCCTGATCACCGACTTGGAGTCCCAAGCTATAAGTGGGCTTGATGCAGTGCCCTCATTCTCTGTAAAATACTGTCCAATAGCTGTTCGTATCTAAAGGAAACCGTTAGTTATAGATTCCTTACCTTAGAATTACCCCCAGGCATCAGACTGGATCCAGAAAGTTTTTTCGTCAGCAGTACCTCTGCGCGTCAGAAGGTGACATTGGTTCGCTTCTTGTGCGTCGTTGCTGTCGTGGTCGCTGGAATGACATTGTGGTAGCTACTTAAATGACGCCCTCATGTGCTGACGTCGGCTTTTTTTTTTTTTTTTCTGACACAGCCAGCGCAGATCTGGAGAGAGCAGTATCTCTAGTCACTTTTTGACTGAACTGTTTGAGCGATTTTTGTCGACTTCTTTTGAGTCCTTCGCTCCTGGTGCATGTAGGGATGCCCGGCTTCAAGGCTTGCAGTTCCTCTACCCAACTGATGTCTGTTACGGATCCGCACCGAGTTTGCCCCTTTTGCCTGGAGCGCGCCAATGCCTCTTTTGCCTGGAGCGCGACCACGACCCCAAGTCGTGCTCAGACTGCTGGTCCATGACGCTGAAGGTTTTTCTGGAGCGGTCCCGAAAGCTTCTTGAGCGTCGGCAGTCGGCTCCATGCCGTTCGAGGTCCTGGTCGAGAGGGAGATCGAGGGACTTGTTTCATCATCATCATCATCATCGTCGTCGTCCAGGTAAGTCAAAGCACAAGAAGAAGTCGAAGAAGCATCGTCGCTCTTGCACTTCTCCCCTTCAATTGGCTGAAGCGACGAGGGAAGCGCTGAGCCGGCTCGGGGTTTCCCCTCCTTTCCCAGGACCTGGAGCAACTCCTGCCCAGCTTCGAACGTTCTACGAGGCGATGCATGCCATCTTTAGGCAGTTCAACGGCTCACCTTCGAACCCCGCAGACTCGGTTGGGGGGGCCTAGGCCTTCTCTACCGGCAACTCCGGCCCGGCAAACACAGGCCCCTCTTGGATCCAGGCCCGGAACTGCATCAGTGCCGGTTGACCTTATTACACCTCCACCGGCGCTGCTTCCTCCAGCCACACATCCGCCTTCGACGCCGGACGCCCCCCCCCCCAAGCCAGCCTGCGCCCGTCGGTGCCCGGAGCGCGACCAGCGCCAGAACCCCTTGCCGAATTGCCCCCTACACTTATGGTAGGTGCAAACTGCTAAAGCTACGTAACAGCAAGTGGGCCCCCCCATTGTATACTACCACAAAACTGTACAGGTACAATTTTTCAATGTAAAAACTGCCTGTTCACAACCAACCCTACAACATGGTTAACCCCCAGATCCATGACTAAATTTAGAGAAGGGCGAGAAGGTATGGAATCCACCAAAGATAGAAGTGGGGAAACCCAAGTTAGGGAAAGGGACCTACTAGGGGAAAATAGGGCCCTAAAAACTAGGGCAAGGGAGCACTTTAAGTGTTTGCTGCTTAATGCCCAGTCTATAGTCAAACACAAACGCGAGTTGGTGGACTTAATTCAACTTTCCACCCCAGGCTTAATATTTAGAACTGAAACGTGGACAGATACAACATCAATACCTAACTGGAATATTGCTATACCAGGAGGGTATGCTTTCTCCTCGCAAGACAGAGGTACAGGCAAAGGGGGGGGGGGGGGGGCTTAGCAATCCTCTATCGGGACCACTTTAAAGTTCAGGTGGAGAAGATTACTGCCCTGCCTGCGGAAGCAATGCATTTTCGCATAAAACTTAATAACCTTCAGACCTTTCAAGGGATTCTTGTTTACCGTCCACCTGGTCCTAAAACAACGTTTTCTCAGGCCCTTCTGACACTTCTAGAAACTTAGTTTTCTCAAGCCCTTCTGACACTTCTAGAAACGTACACGGACTCCCTCTCCCTCACAATTCTGGGCAATTTTAATTACCACCTGGAATCTAAAACTAGCACTGACACCGCCCAGCTGCTCGACAATCTCAAGGCCTTTAACCTTAACCAAATTGTTACAGAATCTACTCACTTGGCAGGGCACACCTTAGACGGGATCTTTACAAGCAACCCTGATGTGACCTTGTCTGATCTGACTGCCCTTCTTTGGACAGATCATAAGGCCATATATTTTAACCTTGAAATCAAACAGCCACTCCTTGGTGTACAGGCCAATTCATCTAAGGTGCTAACCGACGATGGGGCAAACTAAAAGACGGTGCCTTTGAGGCGGCACCTCTTTCCCCACTTCACTAGAAACAAATAGCAATGGGGCTGTTTTGCAGTTTAACAACTGGTTGCTGACAGCTGCTGATCAGGTTCCACCAGAAAAACTGGTGGCTATTAAAAGAGCAAAAATATCGTCTCCATGGTATTGTAGTGTAGTTCCTATATTCCCAATAGGCTCTGCGCATTGGAATAATATATAAACAGCAGTGTAGACGTAGGACTGAGGTCCACTAGGTCTCTACTGACTATATTAGACTTAATTAGTTTTGCCAGCTAGCTCAGAGGTCACTAGAAACTTTCTGGAATAAGCAAGGAGGAGTTTAACTTCCCTGGATAGACAAGAAGGGATTAGCTTCTGACAACCATAAAACATGACAACTTTGAGTCGTGTGAAAACAATAGACAGCTATTTCACTCAGTCAATTGTGCATACTTAGTTTCACCAGAGTGCAGAGAAATAGAGAGACTGGCGTTTTCAATAAAAGGTGTTATTTATTGAGCAGTCTTTTCTCATGCAAGAGAAATGAATTGCCACAATTGCAATACTTATAGTAAAGTGCGTACAGTAAAAGGAGGATTATAAAATAATACTGTAAAAGCATTGATATGGTTTCTTAGCCATATGATACTTTAAAATAGATAAAATATATACATACATAAATACATTGACTAACGTACTCAACTGGTGCTTCTAAATACGCCTACCCCGGTGTACCTGACCTAAGCCTAATACGTGGGAAGGAGTAAGTAAGTAGCAGTTTAAGTTAAGTTGGTTTTGCCAAGAATCTAACTCAAGAATTCTCTTTAAGGGTTTAGTCAGCTCCGTACGTGGGTAATAGAAAGCAGGAGGTCTGGTATCTCTCTCTCAGGACTCGATATCCCAGCAACCCGCAAGGGCGGCTGAAAACACCGGAGCTGGATTTTCTTGGCTGGAGAAAAAGACAGCGTCTCTCTCAGTGCGTCAAAAGGGAGGGGCGTCGTCCATGGGCTCTCATCAGCTGGGCTCTCGGGCAAGTAGATAGCCGCTCTGCTCCACCGTGTGTTTGCTTAAGGCAACGTTGGTATATTTATACCTGAAAGGTGCCGGGTTTGACGTAGGGTTGGACATAAGACGTCAATAAAGATGTCACTAAGAACTGGCCGTTCTTTCAGTGCTCACAGGAGTTCTAGGACAAATCAAAACAGAAGCAATGGGGATTTCCCAGGTTGCTGGAGGTTTGCTTTGTTTAAAGAACGCGTTGTACTCTCTAGGAGTCTGGGGAAGTAGCCTTGCTTAATTTGGACTGCATGGGCTACGACTAAATATGGATATGATTCTTATGCCTTTATCAGGATATTATTTATTATAGCCATACAAGGGCATAAATTAGGAATATTGAATTAGGGTCCTAGATAGAAATACAACACCCACTCCACGATCTAATGTCCCTCATTACTAAAACTAAGCAATAATAAACATATAATGGTGCATGTGTTTTCCAACCCACCCCAAAATACATAATTTGCATTTGAAATGGTATATGGTAAATACACGAAAATGAGTATTGGTACTGTACGCTTTTCAAGCAGTGGTATCATTCAGTTAAAATGCAAATATATATAAGCTGAACGATTTGCGACAATTACACATGAAATGGCTCTGAATACAGAAAAGAAGGTCGAGACCATTCCATCACATATTAATACAAATGCTGTACATGTGCTAGAGGCTGAGGTAAAATATTGTCTCTAGAGTTCCTAAAATAGAAGCTCTGTTCTCTAAGAATAGTTCTACTTTAAGCAGAGTAAATGTGCCAGAAAAAGGTAAATATTTTGGAAGTGAAAAAAAAAAATGTTGCTTTTAGGGGAAAAAATAGTTCCAAATGTTTTCAGTAGCTTTTGTTTATCAAAGCTGAAGGCCAAATTCAGAGTTCAGGGAACGCTGTGTGCTTGTTGCTCAAAAAGTTATTCTTTCTGTTCAGGGTAGAACATCATTTCAGACAGACTCGCAAAAAATTGGTCTACGACATCAGGTGAAAGTTCGACCAAGTTTGAAAATGCCGAAACAGTGCATGTGTGAGAATGATTGCTATCATCGATGTCAGGATCAGCAATGCTCACAGAAGGTTGTACCTGTGTGATGCTGCTCTCATCTCGTACTCCACCGCAACCTACTTGTAGTGGTGAAGTCTCAACGAATGTCGTCATCAGAATAGGTAGCCGCTGGGGACAACACGATGCATGAGCCGTTACAGGACCTAGCAAAGTATCTGTATCCATTGGTACTGCTGATGGTAGTGTAAGACAGACGTCCAACACGCATTCTTCTCCGCATAGCATACATCGAAGCACAGGTAAGATGCAATTTTGCCCGATAGGCCTGAATGAAAGAAACCAGGTCATATTCAGATCTCTTTGCCGGGCTAATCCGAGGACTTTAGTTATGCGGGCCCGGTAGCGTATAGCTAGGATCATTTCTTCCATCGTTGCTGGAGTCTTGTCTGCGACTTGGCTTGCCATATCGGAGCAGAAGGATCAAAAATAAAATTCCTGCACGAGTCCCAAAAGTAGAGGTAGGCCGCCAAAGACAGAATGGACAAAATTGGGAAAAATGCCCAGAACTGTTTCGAAGGGTGTTAACAGTCCCGAAAAAATTGTCTTAAATACATGTGCGATGCCACTGGTATCTGACATGTTTAGGATTTGGCTTAGCATTTCTACGAAATGCACGGGGCAATTTGTTGATAAAATGGAATGTATCTCTGCCGTTGTCCTTGCAACTTGCAGATCATACGTTTCTTTTGATGACGTTAAAGGCACAGATGTCTGTAAAAGAACAGAATTCATTTTGCTTAAAGTATCAATTCGAATAGAAGAGATATTCAAATGCCGCCTCCTTGTCTGGAGTGCTGTTTGGATACAATACTTGCATACAGCAAGTGACCATGGAAGTAACGCTCACAAGATGGGCTTTCCCTGGCACCATGCCACAACAGCTGTGGTCATTTATTAGAATAAAGCTCCCGTTAGAGCCATTCTTTAGACAGCTTTCTATCTGTTGCAGGAGTGCCGTGCAGGTGACATGAAAGGTTATTCGAAGACCCTTGGCAGGCCCCATGCAAGTTAATACCTTGACACAGAAGTGTACCGCTTAGTGATCTTTTACAATTGTTACCACTAAGAAATACATTTTTTCTTTTCACTGTAACATGTGTGTATAAGGTAATTTCCATGTTGACTTGATGTACCCTTTACCCAACCTTTCATACTGGCCCGCTGGTATATACTCTTGGCAGTATTTAAATTGGAAAGTTGTTATCGGAATTGTAATTATTCCGTGTATTATCCATTCAATGACAGGTCTTTCTGACATTGTCAATGGTAATCTCTCAAGTTTTTCAATGCTCAGAATCGTATAGTCTGCTCCTTTTTGTGCCAAACTGATTTGTTTATCAGTAAGGTTAAAGATAGAGAATAATGACGTTGTGTTGATTAAACGCCATGGCACGTAGCCTGAACGCAGATTTTGCAACGTCCAGCCAAGCTGTACAATAGAACGTAATTGGGACTGACCGTGTTGTAACATTAGCAAGTCCTGCTCTATTATATCAATAGCAGATGATACAATACTGTCCAGTGAATATATTCTGGAGGACAGAGTCATTAACCCATTGTCCACAACAAAAAGTGATTTTCCCAAATTATTACGATCAATTGCTCGTATTTTTCCTCCTGTTTCAATTTTCATTACTTTCCAAGCTTCGTTGTACGCAGCGTATATACCGGCCGCTATGAAACGTTTTTGACGCTTTTTGCGTGGTCCCAATATGAAATCACGCAAGTCAGCACTGTCTTTAAGTAAAGTCAAGTGTTGCTTAATTTCTGCCCGTGTGGATTTTTGTAGCCATTCAAGGCATAGTTTCCCTACACTGTATGTTGTAACTATCCCTGGATGTTGTCTCTGGGAGTATCTTGGGTCTGGCCTGGTCATTTTGAACCCCTGTATTTTGTTCAGGAATCTATCTTGACAGTTATTTGTGTCTGTGGGCCAGATCAACCATTTTTTCCAATCAGGATTTGTTCTGTTTTGGTGTAAAATATGGGATACGTCTATCTCCATGTCTGTAGTGCTATTGCTATCAGGTATGGGCTTTGGAATAGACGGTTTGTTTACGTCTTTTATCTTAGCTAGGCCAAGTAGTCTGTTGAATGGTGTCATTCAAGAATATTAGTTGTTCTGGGACCATGCAGGCTCTAAATAATGCTTCTAAACCTTGGACCTGCCAGTCTTTTGTACCCCAGATGGTTTTTGTTTCAATGTTGTTTTTCCAGAATTCAAAACCAAATGTAGTCATTTTTTCATAAAATGTTTCAAAATAGATCAATTTAGTATTTGTCAGCATTGTTTTCATTCCTGTCTTATTTAACATTTTTAAAATAAAACGTTTCTGCATCACTTGTGTTAAACCCTGAGAAGTATGGGAATTTCTCATACAATGTTTTTTAACTGCTTTTAGGTGGAGTTGCACAATGTTCCCATTGGTTATAATTAAAAACATTTCTAGGTTGAGCAGATTTATGCAAATAGTGATGACCAAAGTGATTATAACAATACATTTCTTCATAATTTGATGACCCCTGTAAGTAATCATGTGCTGTAAATTTTGCTGACATTACTAAATCTGACATCATATTATTAATATTTTCAAAGTCCCAATCATCAGAGAATGTATTTTGTTTTATAAAGTCACTTAATGAAACCTTGAACTGATGTGGATATTTCAAGAGCTCAATTGGGCCATAGATTTCATAATCCGTTTTGTCCCATGCTACCCCACCGGGTATTGGATTGGCTGTGACGTTCACTGATGATAGTTCTCTTTTCTCGATGTGAGATGATTTGTGAGGCTTTAGGACGAAGTTGATGTTCTGATTTGCTGTGTCCATTGTACTGTATTCTCCTTCAATGAATTTTCCCAAACAAAGAACCATAATGAGCCAAAGCAGGAGGAAAAGTATACCTAACACAATCCAAAGTTCAATCCATGGAGAAATCAGATAGGTTTCTTTGAGTTGATGTAAGAGTTCAGTCACTTTGTTTTTAAAAGTTTTTGTTGCTGGCCTTTCTTCAGGTTCGCTTAGATCTTCAGAAAAGTCATCGAAATTGATGAAGTAGCCAGATGCAGTTCTGTCAATTGTTGGAATCTCTTCCGAATTTTGATTTGCTTTTGGATTTTTCTTTGTTTCATTAGCATAGTCTGAGGCTACATCGTTGTAGACTGGTGTTTCTTGACAAACTGTTGCAATTTGGGTTTCAAGAGGCATAAGTTCCATGGCTTTGTTGCATAGTCGTTTTTTATTCACTGCAGGTTTGTCAAATGTGATAAGTCTCTCAGTTTGAACCTCTTTTATTGTAGCAAATTTTGGTACTCTGCTATTTCTTGGGAGTCCACTGGGCCTACTACTTATTATTGGCCACATGATTGTGGTTTTACCAGGTCGATGCATACAACTCTGTTCTCCTTTTTACCAGCAAGGGGCGGTAGTACAACTGATCTTGTTCCGCTGACAGCTAAGACAGGTACTGCTTTTCTGTAAGAAGGCCCAAATTCCTTCTTCACCGCGATCTTCTCTCTGACCAGATCCCCAATCTTTGGAATCCAGACAGGTCTTGCTGGGACAGGTGGTTTTCCTTCAGTGGCTGTTGGCTGTTGCTTTAATTTTATGTTGCTCAGGTTTCGTCTTGTTTCATTTAAGTCCTGTAAAACAGCCAAACGGTCTTTGATATCAGAGCATTTTTCTTCTACCACTGAAGTCTGACTATCAAGGTCCTGAATATGCATTCTAGTACCGAACAATAGTTCGTACGGACTGAGACCTTTTAGAGAATTTCTTGGCCGATTATTAAGACTACGTTGGACACTTGTTAAATGTTGGACCCACCCATCACCCAAACCTAATACCCTCGCCGTTATAGATTGCTTTATGTCCCGGTTTTTTCTTTCCACTACCGCATTTCCCTCAGGATGGAAGGGACAAGAGTACCGCAATGCAATGCCCATGCGGGTCATGGCCTCCTTATAAGCCCTAGAGCTAAAAGCAGGACCCTGGTCAGAATGTAGCATGCCAATTGTGTATGTGCCGATAAGGACTCGCAAATCTTTGTATAACAGTTCTGGCGTCAGCCGAGTGCTGGTGTCTGTATTTTAAGTGAATCTAGTCTTAAACATAAATGGGACACAATTTTCCTGCTGGATTTTTGCGTATAGATAGCATAAGGCTATCTAAAAGAAGGGTCCTGGCAATACTCCGGTCGGTTCATGACTGCGATCTCTGTTGCAGTTTGGACAGCCCATTGCAAATCTGTAATGTTGCAGGCTCATCCCCGACCATCAGTACTCTGATTGCAATTCTTTCAGAGATTCCTTGATCTCTTGGTGCCTTAGACCTTCACCCATGTGTGCGTCTACTATTAATAAGACTCTCCTGTTCGTGTTTGGAATTACTCTGTCCCCCACTCCAGGGATTTGAGCAAAAGGAATGGAGTTTGCATCAATTATGTATGTATTATTGAGTGGATAGTTTACAGGTAATCCTGCATAGTCGCTTTTTGAAGACGCTTTTACCGCCAGCATGGTTTCCCCGTCTATGTATTTTTCTGACCGCTTTTTTGTGGCTACGGAAGCCGGTTGAGCTGCTTCCGCTGTGGCTGTATCAGCCAATGAATTCCCTGCAACGTGAACGCCATCACGTTGATGACTCCGTGTATGTATCACGTAAGTCTTTCGTAGTTCTTTCTGCAAAAGAACTACCTGTTCCCAAAGCTTCTTATGCTTTAATGTGGCACCTGTGTCATCTTTGTAATAGTTTTGAACCAAGTTCCGCAAGTCATTATTGTAAGACTTGACGCAGTAATGTGAATCGCACACTATTAGTGTGGGGAATTCGCGATCAGCATTTTCAAGCGCTATCTTTAAAGATCTTATTTCAGCTCGCTGAGTTGAGCAGTTTCTGAGTGATTCAGTTTTTGTGACTATTGGTTTGAATTTACCAAAGCGCCAGCGACCTTTAACAATCGCACACGCTGCGTTGTAGGATTTTCTCTCTACATCATAATGTTGTGCAAATCTGTCCATGTAGATTACACATGTGTACTGTTCGAGAGGCAGACTTTCGATTGGCAGAGGATATTCTTCTTCATATTCTAGATCTTTTAATTTTTTCATTTTCGGGTCAAAATAGTATTTCACGTCTTCTGCAGCAAGAGAATTTTCCCATTGTATCCATTTTGGATCTAATGCCACAGCAGTAAAATTGCGTGGGCTTGTTAATGCCTCAAGGGCTGATTCCGCTGTTAAAACAGTTATCCTTCTCCCTAGGGCTTGGGCTCTTTCTTTTGCTACAGCAGTTTGAACCGCTATGAGAATTTTTTCAGTAGAACTGAATTTCATTTCAGCTTGTCTGTACAAGTGTGATTTGTAAGCTATAGGTACCGTTTCTCCCTCATTAGAGGTCAGGTAAGTTTATCCGCATCTTCCTGGGATGACTCGGATTACAAGGTTGCATACGTTTTCGCGTGTTTGCAATTTTGTTTTTGCTAACATGTCTGTTTGCAATGATCTCAAAATTTCTGTGTGTTTCTGAGTCCAATTTATTGGTTTGAAATCAGGTTTGATTAATTCATAGAGAGGTTTAACCCTCTCCGCATAATTTAGAATGTATGTTCTTGCGAAATTCAGGAAACCTAGTATTGATTGTAAGTTCTTCAGCGTTTTTGGTGCTTGGAGTACAGCGCACTTCTCTAAGAAGTTGTCTGCTAGGCTCTTGCCTTCACTTGATAATTCATATCCTAAAAATAGGACTGTTAGATGGGCAATTCGTGACTTTTTAAAGTTGAATTTGTAACCCTCCGCTGCAAACCCAAGTATTATGGTGTTTACTCTTTTCAAGTGAGTCTCCAGGTCATCATCTGTGAGATAGATTTCATCGACATAAGATAATGCCTCATCCTCATATATTTGTAGTAACTCTGTTACCCTTGCTGAGAATAATCCTGGGCTATTCTTGAATCCCTGTGGGAGTCGACAGAAGTGTTTTTGTGACCCCATTATTGAGAAAGCGGTCAAATACCTGCTTTCAGGTGCAATGTTTTGACAAAAGAATCCATTAGAGATGTCTAATGTCGTTTTGTATTTTTTGCGCACGATGTTATTAATTAGTGCTGCACTGTGTGAGTTTTGTACTGCAAATGTTTTGCAACAGGAATTTAGGTGTCTGTAGTCCAAAACTAGAGGATCTGAATCGTCTGGCTTGGAGACAGGAAACAAAGGATTGTTCATTTGTGAGATGCATGTTTCAATCACCCCCTGGTATTCAAGTTGATCTAAGATCTCCCTGACTTGCTTTTTAGCTTCTTGTTTAACTGGGTACTGCCTCTGTGCAGTGGGTTGACTTTTTAACTGGATTTTGTGGGGAGGAGAGTCCTCATCCCATCCTACATGATTTTTATATAATGCAGGAGCTTCGGCCACTGCCCATTTTCTTGCATATAAGGATTTTTTATGAATTGAAATATGATTTGAGAAGGCAGGCATTATCATTTCTTCGCCATGAGGGCACTCCCTGACAAACTCTGGTGGCCAGTCTTTCTCAGCTAAAAGGATGTCATAGCCTTTCGAAAGGTTATCCCAAAAGAGACCCCTTACTTTCCTAGTCTTATCTCCCTCTATACGCAATGTTATTTCGTATATCTTATGAGGTTTGCTAACTCTGGTGTCTGCAGTTTCCACCTGAATGTATTCATTCGTGTCCACTGTCTCCAGAAGATTCATCAGGATCTTGCGAGCTATGGTCACTTCTGCTGCGCTGTCTAGCATTGTCTGGGCCCACTCTCCGTTTTCAGTTGTGTCCTCCGTATCCTCGGCATGTTTAATTATTTTAATGCTGGCTACCTTCTTTCTTGGAAATTGTAATTTTTTACTTTGATGAGCAGGTTCCTTGTCTTTGGACTTGACGTGCTCTTCCCTGTGTTCTGACCGTCCTCTTCTTTCAGATTTCTGTGAGGAAGTCTGAAAAGATCGAGAGGGACGTGTATCAATATCTTTATCTATCAGGTTTCTTCAAATTATCCCTATTTCTAAGTTTGTATCTTTTCTCAGAGGGCTCCCTCTAGGGAGACTTGTTTCCTCGGTCACGAGATCTTTCTCTCCGTTGAGGAGACCTTCCTCTGGACTGGAATCGTTTTTCTTTGGGAGTGGATTGTTTATTACCATCCCAACTCCTTTTTGGAGTATTTAGATTATTTTTAATAAATGTTTTTTCAGGATTTTCAGTTAGTTGGGGTTTTACTGATTTCCCACCCAAACTATCTCTACCTAGTTCTTCATAGGATTTTTCTATGATTCTGGCAAGTTCAAATGGTTGTTCTGCTATATCTGTTTCTTTCAATTTCTGGCGGATCGCCACAGATGCTGCTTCTCCTTTTATGTTGGCTAGTAATATAGCCGAGACCTGCTTGAAGTTTTTCAGTAATTTCATACCCAGAGTTAAAGCAGGTTCTGGACCGTATTCATTTTGAATCTGTCTTAGCACATCTGGTATTATCGCCATAGACGGAACACCATGTGTTTTTGTGTAAATTGAAGCAAAGACTGTGCCCCAAGTGTCACAACATGTGGTGGGATCCCCATTGGAAACCAGTCAGAATTCTGTGTTTCTCAGTAGGGGTAGTATCAGGAAATACTTCCTCTATTTGAGTGATTTTTTTTTGTGCTAACCAGAATGGGATGTGTTCCCGTTTTGAGGGTACTTTACCAAGACATGATTGTATGTTCTGTGGTGTAATTTTGTTTGTGTTTCCCTGATGAAGGGTCAGCTGTGGAATGTTAATAACTGGTTGGACTGTTGAAGTCCGCATTACATATTGGACTAATTGTCTATGTATTTTAATTAGTATTTTTAGTGGAGCTAAAAGTTCCCGGTCTGTCATTGTTTCAATGTCGGGGTGTGGTGTGTAGCTGGCTAGATCCGGCCACGTGGCTCCTGGTCTATCTAGTGGACCGAGCCTGGTGATGTGATTTTGATGTTTTAGGGCGCCTTTAAACCAGAGCAGGTGCTCTTGGTAATTTAGTGGGATTTCAACATCCTCGAAAGGAGTGTATTCATCCGGAGGTTCCTCTATTTTGTAATAGTGGAATTTGTGTGTTACAGCGTTTGCTGATGGAAAGTTTATCCATGAATAGAATACCTCTGTCTGCCGATATTCATGGGCCTCTACCACGAATATGACTGTACCACCTCTGATGTCAGTCCATTTTCTATAAGTTTAAGAGTTATAGTTCTTCTTATATTTGCCGGGATGAGTATAGCATCCGGGTCATTCTGTTGGAGAGTCGTGTCATCCGCCACGAGTTGAGCTGCTATTCTAGCTCTCTCCGTTTCATCGTCGCTTTCCACCATTTTACTGACCGAAAGGTTTTTGTTGCAGAGCTAGTTTCAAGGAAACAAAGATTAGGTGCACAATATTTTGGAACACTGTATCCTTCAACGTTGACTAAACCAAAAACTATACATAGGAATCTCTTCCTACTAAATTCCGGCGGATTTTAACCTTTTACCCACTCCAGACGTCTATTGGAGTTTTTACGGAAAAAGGGTCTGTGTGAAAAAGCACGACTGAGTTACTCTAACGTCTTGCGTTAGATTTATCGCCTTACCAAACGTTGGGCGCTATGTAGTGTAGTTCCTATATTCCCAATAGGCTCTGCGCATTGGAATAATATAAACCGCAGTGTAGACGTAGGACTGAGGTCGACTGGGTCTCTACTGACTATATTAGACCTAATTCGTTTTGCCAGCTAGCTCAGGTCACTAGAAACTTTCTCGAATAAACAAGGAGGAGTTTAACTTCCCTGGATAGACAAGGAGGAGTTTAACTTCCCTGGATAGACAAGAAGGGATTAGCTTCTGACAACCATAAAACTTGACAACTTTGCTCCCTCAGAATAAGAGTGTATCTCTAGAGTTGTGTGAAAACAATACACAGCTATTTCACTCAGTCAATCGTGCATACTTAGTTTCACCAGAGTGCAGAGAAATAGAGAGACTGGCATTTTCAATAAAAGGTGTTATTTATTGAGGAGTCTTCTTTCTCCTGCAAGAGAAATGAATTGCCACAATTACAATACTTATAGCAAAGTAAAGTGCGTACAGTAAAATGAGTATTATAAAATAATACTGTAAAAGCATTGATATGGTTTCTTAGCAATATGATACTTTAAAATATATACATACATAAATACATTGACTAACGTCAACTGGTGCTTCTAAATATGCCTACCCCAGTGTACCTGACCTAAGCCTAATACGTGGGAAGGAGTAAGTAAGTAGCAGTTTAAGTTAAGTTGGTTTTGCCAAGAATCTGACTCAAGAATTCTCTTTAAGGGTTTAGTCCGCTCCGTACCTGGGTAATAGAAAGCAGGAGGTCTGGTATCTCTCTCTCAGGACTCAATATCCCAGCAACCCGCACTGGCGGCTGAAAACACCTGAGCTGGATTTTCTCGGCTGGAGAAAAAGACAGCGTCTCTCCCAGTGCGTCAAAAGGGAGGGGCGGCGTCCGTGAGCTCTCACATCAGCTGGGCTCTCGGGCAAGTAGATAGCCGCTCTTCTCCAAACCACTGTGTGTTTGTTTAAGGCAACTTTGGTATATTTATACCTGAAAGGTGCCGGGTTTGACGTAAGGTTGGACATAAGACGTCAAAGATGTCACTAAGAACTGGCCGTTCTTTCAGTGCTCACAGGAGTTCTAGGACAAATCAAACAGAAGCAATGGGGATTTCCCAGGTTGCTGGAGGTTTGCTTTGTTTAAAGAATGCGTTGTACTCTCTAGGAGTCTGGGGAAGTAGCCTTGCTTAATTTGAACTGCATGGGCTACGACTAAATATGGATATGATTCTTATGCCTTTATAAGGATATTATTATAGCCATACAAGGGCATAAATTAGGAATATTGAATTAGGGTCCTAGATAGAAATACAACAGTATACTCCAGAGCTTAAACATCTAAAGATCTGCTGTAGAAGTGCTGAGCGCCTCTGGAGGCAGGATTATGACAGCCAAAAGAAATCTTTATACAACTGCTCTATCTCCCACTATAAGGAGGCAATTACTGCAGCAAAAAATGAGTTTTTTTACAGCAAAAATTAAAGAGGCAGGAAATTCTTCCAAGGAACTGTTCAAATCTGTTAAATTATTAACAACACCTCAGCAAGTTAATACTTTTTAACCTGATCAAGCTCTCTGTAACAGCTTAGCTAATTATTTCCAGCAGAAGGTGCAACAAATCCGCAATGATTTTGTAAAGGACATCGTACCTTATGGTGCGGTAACATCGGGGGGACCATTCATATAGACTGACATGCTTTCAGCCTATAAATAATTAATTCACTTACAAACTTTTACTTTCCATAAAATCAAGTGTGCCTGCCGATCCCTGTCCTCCTTCCATCATGCATCAGGCGGCCCATAAGGTCTGTGAAATTCTGACCCCGGTCTTGAATCAAGTTATAACATCTGGCTATTATCCAACTATTTGGAAGGCAGCAACTATCACCCCCGACCCCTTTCTAAAGAAACCCATTGTGGATCCTACCGATCTTAAAAATTATCGACCTATTGCCAGTCTACCAATTGCGGCTAAAGTCTTAGAGAAACACCTAAACACAGCATTGACCAAATATCTTGATGTAAACAACCTGTTGGACATTTCCCAACATGGCTTCCGTTCTCATCATTCTACCGAATCTGCCTTAATTCTTGCAACCGAAAAGATCCGCAGGGTGGTGGATGAGGGAGGGAGGGCGATCCTCGTGCTCCTTGAACTCTCAGCCGCATTTGACACTGTGAATCATACGATTTTGGTGCAGCGGCTGAGGGACATAGGGTTAGGGGGGACAGCTCTGGCTCTCCTGTCCTCCTTCCTGGAAGCAAGAGAGCAGAGGCTACTCTGGGACGGCCTGAAATCGGATAACTTCCATCTCCCATGTGGTGTCCCGACTGTTCAATCTCTATGTGACTCCGCTGGCTGATCTCGTCCGGAGGCATGGCTTTGCTCTGGTCTCTTACTCCGATGACGCACATTTCGTCATCTCCATTCTCAACTGACCAGAGACCACAGCAGCCAGGTTCCATATCTGCCTCACAGAGATTATGACTTGGATGAGTCCGAACCATCTGAAAATAAACACGGACAAGACCGAGGTGATGGAATTTGGGTCGGGTCAGCCCCTGTGGAACCGATCCTGGTGGCCTCCGGAAGCTGGAGAATGCCCCTTGCCAGTACAGCAGGTCAGAAATCTGGGTGTCATCTTCGATAGCAAACTGAATTTTGGCTCTCAGATAAACAGCTTGGTATGTTCTGTTTTTTTTCTCTTAAAAACTCTGATAAAAATCTTTCCTTATATTCCACGGGAGCTACAAAAAGCTGTGTTGGTCGCTCTTTTCTTATCCAAACTGGATTATTGCAATGCCCTATTCCTGGGAATTTATAAATATCAGCAGCAAAAACTGCAGTCTTTGTAAAATGCTGCAGCGAGGCTCCTTCTGGGTATCCCCAGAGGTCAGCCAACCTCGGCCAGTATTAAAATGCTGCATAGGCTGCCTGTCAAGCAGCGCATTGAATTTAAAACCCTAACTGGTGCATTAGGCACTTCATGGCACCGGTGCTGAGGCTCTTCAAAATCTTTTTACACCTTATGTCCCAACTCGTAAACTGAGGTCAGCTAGTTCTGGCCTCATTAAAATTACAAAAGTAAGGCGGGCGAGATGGGGGGCAGAGCAATCACGCACTGTGCAGCAAAACTGTGGAACAAACTGCCGCTCCGCCTGAAGCTTCAATCGAATCCATGGATTTTTAGGAGGAATCTCAAAACCTGGCTGTTTCCTGTCCTCTAGGCCTGACTCATGATCGCCCTCTCCATCTACACTTTCCAGCGCCAAGACGCCTCTGCATCCGAGCGCTTTATAAACATCTAAACATAAACATGGGGGATGCCAGTGGTCTTGGTACCTCTCCTGATCTTGGCATGTTGTCTCTTCCTACTGTGGCTTTGGAGGAGGGAGCGTCATACGCAGTGGTGTTGCCTGGGGCGGCCTAGGCTCTCCACCTCTAGCTCCCTACAGTGGCGGTCAGGACTAACCTCCTGACAGAGGTGCTTCACCCGCAATCCAGCTCTTCCGAGCCCCTGCTGCTGTTCAGTGAAGCCCTCACTTTTGGGCACCTGGTCCAGGCCCAGCATGGGGGCTCCCGTGAATAGGATGATTGCCCGACGCCACCGCCTGGCTCTGAGCAACCCCCACTTTCCTCTCCCAACACCCCACCCCTGAGAGCTTGGTGGTCCAAGCTTCTACTTCCAAGAGTGCATTCCCTACCACTCCACCAGATAGGGAATCCAAGATGCTGAATTACCTTGGGAAGAAAATGTTCTCTTCTGCCAGCTTGGGACTGTGGTTGGTAAACACCACATGTATATTGGGCTGTTATTCCCACTCCGTGTGGGATACTGTTGCGCAGGTGCTTCCTCAGTGTCCGGAGGAGGCCTGGACAGTGCTCTCCCAGGCTGTTGCTGCTGGAAGGGATGCGGCAAAGTTTACCATCCGTTATGGATACCGCCGACTCTCTGGGCAGGACAATTTCCACATTGGTAGTCCTTCGACGCTACGCCTGGATGAGATCAACTGGCTTTTCTGGGGATGTCCAGAATACCCTGTGGACATGCCCTTTGATGGCCTTCGCCTTTTTGGCGACAAAGCAGACAACGCTCTAGAGCGTTTCAAGGACTCATGAGCTACGCCAAGTCCTTGGGCCTCTCCAACTTCCCCGCGCTGTCTGCTTTTTGCCCCTTTTGTGGATACGGAAGAGGTGCCCCACTACGTCCCGCCCAGAGCCATGGGCCTGTGCTAGTTCCCCAACCTTTGCTTGGCTGGGGAGGTGGGTACCACCGCCATGGTTTAGGGGGCCAGCGGGGGTGCCAGTCCACCTCTGCAGCAGCCTCTAAACCTTCCTAGTCCGACATTTCAGGCCAAGCAAACGCCAGTGGGTGGCAGGATCCGCCATCCCCTCCCCCACTGGCGCACCATCACGTCGGACAGGTGGGTTTTGCAGAAAGTCCGAAGGGGCTACTCCCTCTCCTTTAAGACTACCCCTCCAGCCATGCCACCTCGGTACCACCGCATGTCGGAGGATCACCTGAGCCTTCATCAGGAAGTCATGGCTCTCTTGGCCAAGGGAGCCATCAAGAGCGTTCCTGCCCCAGAAGTAGGTCGTGGTTGCTACTCCCGCTACTTTCTGGTTCCCCAGAAGGACAAGGGCCTGCGTCTTCGCTTGGATCTCAGGAACGTCAACCGCTTCCTCCGGAAGGAGAAGTTCAAAATGTTGACCCTTGCTCAGGTCTTGTCTCTCCTCGAACCTGGAGACTGGATGGTAGCGTTGGACTTGCAGGATGCTTATTTTCACATCCCCGTCCTTCCGGCCCACCGGTGCTACCTGCGGTTCACGGTAGGCCACGAGCACTTTCCGTTTACCATGCTCCCCTTTGGTCTTACCAGCGCTCCTCGGGTGTTGACGAAAGTGATCGCAGCTCATCTGCGCAGATTGGGGTTTCATTCATCCCCATCTCGATGACTGGCTGTTGAAGGCTGGCTCGCTCAGGACTGTCGTCTCCCACCTCCTGACCAGCTGACCTCCAGCATTCGCTGGGGTTCTCCATTAGTGTGCCGAAGTCACACCTGATTCCCTCTCAGAAGATCCCCTTCATCGGAGCAGTTCTGGATACAACACGGTTTCGGGTTTATTCTCCCGAACAGCGAATTCGGGATATTCGGGCTATGATTCCGATCATTCAGCCTCTATCCCGGGTTTCGGTCAGGATGATCCTAAGGCTGCTGGGCCTCATGGCCTCCTGCATCCTGCTGGTTGATCATGCCTGGTGGCATATGGGGACTCTGCAGTGGGACCTGAAGTTCCAGTAGGTGCAGCATCAGGTGATTCAGTCCGATTGCGTCCAAATCTCAGTGGGCACTGCATGTGAATTGCAGTGGTGACTCATGAGCCAGGATTGGGTCAACGGCAAATCCTTCTTCTTCCCCAACCAGAGCACACAATGGTGACGGACGGATCCCGTCTGGGATGGGGCGGCCACATGGGAGAGTCCGAGATCAGAGGCCTCTGGGCTCCACATCAATCTACTGGAGCTCCGGGTGATCCGTCTTGCACTCAAGGCCTTACTTCCCTCAGTCTGTGGAAGAGTAATGCAGGTGTTCATGACAACTCCACCGCCATGTGGTACTTCAACAAACAAGAAGGGATGGGGTTGTGGACCCTATATCAGGAGGCCCTCTGCCTCTGGACATGGCTGGAACATCAGGGCATATTCCTGGTGGTTCAACACCTGGCAGGTTCTCTGAACTCCAGGGTGGACAAACTCAGGTGCATGATGGATCACAAATGGCGTCTTCACTCGGAGGTGGTGCAAGGTTCTTTTAGCAGTGGGGAGAGCCTTGGTTAGATCTATTTGCCACCGAAGAGAATGCGCAATGTCAGCAATACTTGGAATTTCCAAGGCGGCACTCACTAGGCGACACTTTTCGTTGTGAGTGGAGTTGCGGTCTGTTGTATGCCTTTCAGCCTATACCACTTCTGCCCAGAGTGCTGAAGATCCGGCGCCACTGGGCCCAAGTCATCCTTGTGGCTCTGGATCGGGCACGAAGAGTCTCGTATCCTGAGCTGCTCAACATGGCCATCGATCCTCTGCCGCAACTGCTTTTTCGAGAGGATCTTCTGTCGCAGCAGCAGGAAAACGGCCCTCCAAACTGTCCAGCCTCAACTTCCTTGTGTGGAGATTGAGCTGCGGCAGTTGACGTCATTTGACTTGCCTCCCAAAATTTGTGATATAATCTTTGCAACTAGGCGTTTCTCCACTAAGACCTTATACGCCCGACAGTGGAACACATTTGTGGCATGGTGCACAGCAAAGGCTGTGGATACCCTTTCTGCCCCTCTTCCTGAGGTTCTCATGTTCCTCCTTTCTTTGGCCCAGCTGGGCTCTGCTCTGGGCACTCCTCTTTTCTAGTCCCCGGTTGTAAATCGTTTTTAAAAGGCAGTACTCATCTCTTTCCTCCTATTCCCTTTGTTATGCCTCAGTGGGACTTTAATCTGGTCTTGACATATTTAATGTGCACTCCCTTTGAGTCGCTTCAGAACTGTCCCTTAAGACTTTCAACTCTTAAGACTGCATTACTGGTGGCTAACACATCTGCCAGGAGAGTGAGTGAGCTCCAGGCTCTTTCACCTAAGCCTCCTTTTCTGTCTGTCCATCTGGACTAGGTTGTCCTCAGGATCCTTCCTTCCCAAGGTTGTCACCTCCTTTCACATTGGGCAAACCATCACTTTGCCTGCCTTCGTTCCGCCTTCGCATGAGGAATAGAGGCTCCACCGTCTGGACCCAAAATGGGCGCTTTCCTTTTACCTGGATCGCACCAAACCGTTCTGGTTGGATGACTAGCTCTTTGTTGGCTACGTGGGCGCCAAAAAAAGGTCGGCCGTACACAAGCGAACCATTTCCAGATGGGTAGTCTTGTGTATCAAAGACAGCTATTCTCTAGCAAAAAAGGTGCCTCCAGTGGGGCTGCGCGCCCACTCCACCAGGGCAACGGCAGCCACTACTGCTTTGGGACGAGGAGTCCCTCTGAAGGAGATGTCAGGCAGCTACGTGGGCATCGCTGCACACGTTTATGAGACACTACTGCCTCAACAGCCAAGTCTGGAGAGCCTGCTTCTTTGGCCGTTCTGTTCTCCAGGACTTTCCGCTGTGAACTTGGTTTGCAGACCCACCACCGGGCTTGGTATTGCTGGGGTATCTATTCTAAGGTAAGGAATCTATAATTGTTTCTTTCAGATGAACAAGTTACTTACCTTCGGTAACGATATATCTGTAAGAAACATAGGTTAGTTATAGATTCCTTACCGCTTCAACCACCCTCCCTGTTCTTCAAACTGATTCCTAGGGTTAAGGACATCCCTTCTGTGCCCTAGTTTTTTGCACCAGTGGTCATTGTCTTGCATGGCTCTGCGTTTCTGGCACGGAAAGTCTTGTACAGAACTGACATCGGCGCGCGAGGGCGGCGTCTAAGTAGCTACCGCGACATCATTCCAGCGACCACGATGCCAATGACGAATGTGGAGCCGACCGACGCCCCTTTCCGACGCGCAGAGGTACTGCTAACGAAACAACTTTCCGGATCCAGTCTGATGCCTGGGGGTAATTCTATGGTGAGGAATCTATAACTAACCTATGTTTCTTACAGATATATCATTACCGAAGGTAAGTAACTTATTCATCGTGGCCTGAAAAACAGGCTCCTCAAGGGATTCCTGTTTTAGTCGCCAAGTGGGAATAGAAGGTTGGGTCCTCGTCCAACGCAACCCCAACAGCAGCGAATTGTGATCGGAAAATGTTCTGGCTATATACTCACTAGTTCTGATTAGATCGTGCATATCCGGTGTACAGAGGATAGCATCCAAACTGACGTGCAATTCATGTAGATGTGTAAAAGGAGTAGCCCTGTTCCCCCGGATGGTGTGACCTTCATGAGTCCATGAAGCCCAATTGGGACTGCCAATCCCTTAAAGCCCTAGTTGTCTTGACAGTTGGGGAATCCCTCAGGGGTGGGTGAGAGCGGTCCAGTCTGATGTCTGCCACACAGTTATAGTCTCCTTTCAGGAATACCGACCCCATCAGGTATGGTGTCAATGTTCTGGAGAGAGCCGCTAGAAATGAGATTTGATCTACATTCGGGCCATAGAGGCTCCCAGTAGTGACATCGTGGCCATCTAATTTACCAGACTCCACCACATATCCCCACTCTGGATCTACCAGGTGGGAGTATTCTGAAAAGGTATCCCATGTTTGATCCACACCAATACCCCCCTAGCAAAGTCAGAGTAATCTGTGTAGAAGGCTTGCCCTAGCCTTCTGCGCTGTAGAGCTTTGGCAATTAGATGTGTTTTCTGTAATAGGGCAATCTGTGCTCCCCTCCTAGCAAAATTGGCATACACTTTGTGTCAATTAAACATGGTGTTCATACCTCCGACATTCCATAAAAGTAATTTATACTCTGTGGTGGGTGCCATGTGTCAATTGGTATTTTCTGTACCCCATCCCTGGGTTCCCCTGTTACCATGTACTCTCACTTTTCATGTGATGTACCTGTGTGGAACTCGGCACGCTGAAACACCATCTGGAAAGCAAACCTACATTGAGAACACCAACTCCCTCTCCCCAGGACCGGTAGTGGTCCGAACCCCATCCAAACACAATACCAACTGGTATCTATTTGCATGTGTACCAGTGGAACTGCAACAAGGGGTAAAAAGTGATCAGAGGCTACACAGAACACCCCAACTCCCCCCCCCCCCCGTCAGGTTGAAAGCAGAGTCCTAACCCAATCCAGAAACAAGAATGTAATGGGTAGAGAGGAGGAGGCATGTAGGTAGTCAAGGTGACTCGGACCAATGTTAATCGGAGCATCCCATTAAATGATTTCGTCTGCACTGTGAGGAGCAATCGTCTGCAATTCCGTGTCCTCCACAGAACAAGTGACCTTGAAGCCCTCAGAGTTCTGGTCGCCCTGCTCGCTTATGGAGTATCTTGGGCTCGTGCCAGCATTAATAATCTCCGTTACAGCACTAATCCATTTGTGCCGTTCAGATAACAATGGGGCTCATTTCTTGTTGGCTCCTCTTTTCCTCCAGCGAGGGGTGGAACTCACGGAGCCCCTCTCCCGATTCGGGTGCTGGTCTGGATTCATTCAGTTCAATGTGTCTTGCAGGGTCAGGAAGAACTGAACACCAGAAGATTTAACCTCGCAAACGGGTCGGAAATAGCATAGCATGGCATAGGGAACAGTCAGTTGGCGGAGAAAGTCAGTCAGTTTGACAGCAAGAAAGGTGGAATGTTGTCTTTGTATGTCTTGAGTAAAGTCTTTGAATTGGGCAATTGGGCCAGCGCCTGTATATGGTCGTGATCCCTGTAGTGGAGGAGCCTAGCCACTAACAGCGTGGGGGCTCTCCCAGTCTAGGAGGGCAGGCCTGTACTCTATGCACCCTCTCTAGGGCGTAAAACGAGTAAAGACCCTTCTGGCGCCACCTCTTTGCACAGCCAGTCTTCTAGATAGGCCAAAACATTGGTACCCTCCGTGCACGTGGGAACCCCAATCATCTGTATGTTGTTCCTGCGGGATCAGTTTTCACTGTCCTCTGCACGCAAATCCAGGATCTTAACTCTGCCTTCTATGGTAGATCGTGTTATCTGTAATGTGGCAATCTTTGGGGGTAGGTCTGTTGGCGTTCGATGGGTTGATGTGATGGTCTCAGCGAGACAGCGGTGATAATTATTTAGGAGGTTGAGGTCAGTTCTATGGCATCTATATTTGCCTTGAGGGCCACACACAATGCAGTGATAGTCTGCATAATTTCACATAGTGTTAGCCGGTTTTACGGAACTCTTCAAGATGGGCAGCCTGGTCTCCTCTTCCTCATCAGTTTGGGCTGACTTTGAACACTGTTCTGGGGCACCCGGCATGCGCTTCTTGGACACTTTTCCCATATCTGCCAAGGAGCAGAGCTTTGAAAGCACCAGATCTCACCTCCTCACTCAGATCGCTAGGGCAACCAACGTTCTTCAAGGACAGGGCTGGTTCTCAGGGGGTGTACACTGAACCCCCCCTGTATCGTCCAACTGACCTCAGTTCCTTCTCAGTATCCCTCAGCTTCAGGCCCCCCGGCAATGTCTCAGCATGCCCCTTTCTACCGCCAAATGTGCAGCAGGCCTCGCCCCAAGAGGAACTCCGTGGCCTCCCAGCAAATCCCGGGGCTGGTGCAAACACCGCCCAGATGCTCAGGGTGTTGGGGGAGGGAGCAGACGCCTGCATTGGGTGACCTCAGCTGGCACCTCTCATAGCGCGTTCCAAGACCAAACTCCTGTCACCCTGGGGAGGAGGGGGGGCGTGAATCCACAGGGCCATGGCGGTCAAAGGAGTAGAGGCATCAGCCAATACCAGACTGTGCCACCTCCCCACTAACTCCAACAAACAGGATCCCCACTCGCACTCAAGTCAAGCTCAGGGCACTCCCTGGAGGCTGTAGCGTCTTGTTAGCAGAAAGGTAGGGGGCCATGCAGTGGTTGGAGCCTTCTCGACGCCAAGAATCTATTCTCTGCGGCAGCTCAGGACTTTGACCGCCCACTCTGCTCACCGTCCGCCCCAGATCTGAGGGGTCAACTGCAGGTCTCCTCCTGGGGGCGCCAGGCAGCCTCTCCTTCGCAGCATCAGCCTGCCCTCCTGAGCTATTTTCACTGGAACAGAAGCCAACATTTAATAAACCACTTGTTTGTTTGTACTGCCTATGGCCTTTACTTTACTGTAACTGCCGCAGTATGTGTGGAGCTTAAAGCATATCTCTGTAGAGCTGCCTTGTGTTCTGCACGTCTCTTGTACTGGGATCAGACCGCATCATTGTCTCATTCTGTGACATCAGTCATTACAGGTGCCCTCTGCATTTTGATGACAGGCTGCTGCACATGTCGATTCAACCTACACCCTGTTTTCCAAAAACCTATTATTCACATCTGTGGCGCGCACCAGACTTCATTTTCCCATTTTTCCCATTATTATTGAAGCCTCTAGCTCTACCCTGACCCCAAACTTCTACCTCTCGGAGGACCAGGAGCTTGAAGACCTTGAGATAACACCCCAGTCCTATAGGGCATCAACGATTGCCCTCCTTGGAAAAAAGGGGGAAAAAACGGTCTGAACCACCTTAAGCTTCTCCTTTGTCAATTCTGTTTTTTACTCCAAATAATCACTACAATATGTGGAGTAAGCCAAACCCCTCATCAGTTGACTTTGCTTGCTAGTACAGCACACTCTGATGAATCTGGTTTAGCTCTGGTTTCATTCCCAACACAAGCGCAAAACACTATATTCGGTAGGATCCTCCATGCTCCTATATTGTTGGTACACCTGCATACATTTCTCATGATTTGCATCAACAAACTCATCTGTATTCTCAGTCATTCTCATTTTTGACCAATTTACCTGCCTCACTGGAATTTACTTTTGTTCAAATAATTGATAACCTCATTATATTTGTCCATAACGTCTGGGGTGGGCTCAAAATGCCTTGCAGTCCTTCCAGGTTCATTTTCTGGCCACTTAATCACTGACTTGCATTCAAGCTACAAATCCTTTAGGATCACAATTGGAAACTATGGATCCAAACCTACCCATTAAAAACTTTGACACATTAATAATCTGGACACATTCATAATCTGATCAACTTCTGAATACCACTTACCTACTTCCTCTATCATTTTCATTAAATCTTTCATGTCTGCTATATGCTCGTACTTTGGACCACATGATCCTGGAACGTCTCAGTCAAAATTCCTGTAAACCAGTACAGCATGATGCTTTTTATTTATTTATAGAGTTTTATATAGGGCGAACCCGAAGGTATCAGAGCCCTTTACATAGTTGGCAAGTAGAGGTTACATGAGTTGCACATGGGTTATGATAAATCATTTGCACCACTACTACCTTCGCTTTCCAAAGGCTTTGAAATCCATTCACTCTTATGTCTTTCAGTGTCTTCCGTAGCTTTAATTTCTCTAAAAGTATTTCAGTATAATGTATCTGCTGCATTCTTTTTTCTTTTCATAATTCAGCTTCTGAAATTTTAATTGCATAGAATTTATGAATTCTCCTCTTATCTAAATACACATTCATGTATTTTGCTGGTTTCTTCAATTTCATAAATTGACACACTTGTTTACCTACTACTGAAATCAGAAACACCAGTTCATCAGATATTCATTTCAAAAGTGTATTACTTAAATTGCATAAACCCACAACATTTTTCAACATTTTTCAAATTCCACATCTATGCTGAACTTCTACTTTCATTAGATCTCATTTTAGGCTCCAGCACCTCCAAAACCACCAATAAAGCAGCATCTTAGATGGACTCTGCTTTCTTTCCTCATCGTAGGCATAGGTCTTGCACCCAATAACTCATCTACCACTTCATCTTCCTCATCCGAATCATGCTGCTTTACACCTTGTTGAAGAGTGGGTGATTGGTAGGGGCGTGGCCTCACAAAATGGCCGGTTAGACGTGTTTTCGCGCTGCTCCTGCTCAACGGAAGAAATCCTACGTTTATCCTGGCTAGATAGCGACCTGCAATGCCCTGGAGTGCTACTGGAACCCCCCCTGAGTTCCAGGATCCCAGCGGGGGCAAAAAATAGTGGCCTGCAACGTCGTACTGGGCGGCCGAAGTCCCGCTGATATCCTATCCCCCAGTGCACAGCGGCCGCCTGAGTTGGGCTCAGAGCGGGGGACGGCAGCAGAAGACCCCCGAGCCTGCTTGCGGGAGGTGGAGGTGCCTGTGACCCCCAGTGAGGCCCATAGATAGTAGCTGACAAGAGGTGACGCCCTGAGCGGAGGTGCAGGGGCGGAGGGATGGCCCGACGGCGGCTGCAGGAGGAGCGTGTTGCTGATGCTGAACGCTGGGCGAGAATGGGGTTGAGAGGCCTGCTAGCCTCTGCCCCGAGGTGGCAGCGATTCTAGTGAGGTGGCGCTGGATGACAGCAGGGGGACCGCCGTAAACTGCTTCGGGCCCCCCGGTGGGCTGCAAGGGGGTCCGTGATCCCGTGAGTGCTCTGCCACATGGTGCCCAGGGACCGCGGCCTAAGTGGAGGCCGGCAACAGCAAGGCGAGACCACGGCGGTGAGGCCTGCCTGCCACTGCCAACAGCGAATGGTAATTCGGATGAGGTGGCCTTAGAAGACTGAGAGGGGACCGCTCTGAATTGACCCGGGCCTCCTGGTGAACTGAGTGGAGGCCCATGATCTGGGGACTGCCTTGCCGCATGGTGGCCAGTGAATGCGACCTAAGTGGAGGCCTGCAATAGGAAGGTGAGACCGGCCGGTGAGGCCTGCTTGCCCCTGCCCAACGACAGCTGCATTCCTGGTGTGGCGGCCCTAGAGTCTTGAGGGGCAACCACTGTGAACTTCCTCGGGCCTCCTGGTGACCTGGAGGGAGGCCCGTGATCCTGGGAGTGCCCTGCCGTGTGGTGACCAAGGTCTGCGGCCTAAGTGATGACCTGCAACGATAAGACAAACAGGTGCGGTGCGGCCTGTTTGCCTCTACCCATTGGTGGCTGTAATCCGTGTGTGGAGGCCCTGGAACCCCGGAGGGGGGAACCGGTGTGAACTGCCTTGGGCCTCCTGGTGAGTTGAGAGGAGGCCCGTTATACTGGGGGTGTCCTGCCGCATGGTGACTAGAGACTACAGCCTAAGCGGTGGCCTGCAACAGTAGGGGGCAGAAGCGCCCTCAATGAACTGAAAGGGGCCTGCAGGACTCCAACACGGAGAAATATCGCCAACACCAAGGACCCGGTTTCTGGTTTGACATCGGGAGAGTACGCCTGTGGGGGGGACCCAGGTGAAATTACGCAAGATATAACAGTTGTTGACCTGATGGGACCCCAAAAAATAATATGGCGAGATCGCGCTGACCATGGGGAAAGACGGGTCCCATCGAGGTGCCCAAACAAAATAATGCAATATACGGTTCCTGTCCCGGCAATGACAGACTGCCACAGAACATTCCCGGACCAAGAAACTCAGCAAAACGCAGCGGCCTGAGACCAGGCTGACATACTGGCAGCAATTTGTGACTCCAGAATGGCGCTGGAATCCAAGATAGAGGGAATGGCCATGGATATCAACCACCTGCGCCTAGACCTCCGAAAGTTGGCAGACAGGGTTACCACAACTGAAGGTGACCTGAATGCTCTGCAGATTGAGGTACGACAGCTAAGAGAAACGGTAACAACCCTTCGGGACCACACGGCTAGGCTGGAAGATAGGGCGGACGATGCGGAAGGCAAGTCACGAAGAAATAACCTCCAGTTTTAGGGATTCCCGGGAAAGGCGGAAGGGCCGGCAGCGGACCTATTCCTGGAAGACTGGATTTACACAACATTTCCAAACCTCAGACTCTCCAAAATGTTTGCAGTGGAGAGAGCCCATAGATCTCTTGGGGCGCCGCCGCAACCGGAGCCCCGCCCAGAGTGATGATTGTTTGAATGTTCAACTTTAGAGACAGGGACGCAATCCTGCAACACATCCGCACTAATGGGCCTCCTAGATTTGAAAACCAGGATATCCACATCTTCATCGGACTACACGAAAAAGGTGCAGGACTTGCGAAATGGCTTCCTGGGTGTAAAACGTCAGATGCAGAACCTCAACATTAAATACAGCCTAATGTTCCCTGCCAGGCTTCGAGTACAATACTTTGGCAAGGTGCGTTTCTTTGATAACCCGGCTGAGGCTACTGACTGGATGGACTCGCTGGGCTTGGCCAGTCAAGACCACAGCCAAGGCTGGCAAGAACAGAGGAGGCGGAGCGGACGGCAGCGGCACCGACAAAGACGTGAGGAGGAACAACGGTCGAGAACCCAGGAGCCAGCTGACGGAGGACATATCCTGGTGGGACCAGATGGCACACTCGTCACGGAGCGGGAGGCGATTCCCGCGTAAAACCAGTTCTCTCCGCTATGCTTGGTACAAGAAACACAATCCGACCTGGGGGGTGCCACTGGCCTGGTGGGTGAGGACTCTGGAGAAGGCTGACTGGTGGACTAGGAGCTGTGATCGAGGGGGTCTGAGTCATGGACACAGTGAGTACAAGTGCTGCACTAAGGGTCACTGGACTTAATTAAGGGACTTGAGTGAGGGGGCCAGGGGCCCGGGGACACGCTGGGGTGGAGATAGCCTAAACCCTCTCAACAATTATTTAGCCAATCTCGCTAAATGGACCGTTTTGGAATGGCCGGCTGTAGTGTGCTGAGGTTACCCGGCTAGACCACTGGTCGGGCGGGGCCACGCGGTGCCAGTCAGTCGTTTACATTTTGGTAGTTGAGACGGGAGGGGCTTTGTTTTTGATCTTGCGAAAGTAAGTTCCCTGAGAATAGTTACTTCAAGTTGGGTGGGGTGAATTGGGGATGGGTGGTGCTTTGGGGCAGGGTTCTGAGTCCTCAGACCAGGGTTGGGTTAAGAGACTGAAGAACTACTACCTGTGGGTGGGGGGGCCAGGCGTTCACATTTTGGTTTTGTTGGTGATGTTGCCAGGTCTGGGCATTGCTATACGGGAAGAGGTCTGAGAAGAACCGACTATGGGAGGTCATGCTACAAAATAATAGGGGTCCCCTACAAGACGTTGGGTCGCGACGTCACACACAACGGCGGACTCATGCAAGGTGACACAAAGCAGTATAAACTAATGACGTGGGCTCAATAATAGGGTCAAACGGATCTTTGTGGCAACCTATCTTAGGCGCTATGGGATCAGTACTGCGCTTCTTCCTGAGACGCATTTGTGGGGCAACCGTCTTAAATATGTTCAACGTAGATGGAGGGGCCAGTTTTCTGCTACCTCCTACTCTGGGTTTGCCAGGGGCGCGCTTATATGGGTGGCACCAGGGGTTCCCTTTAAGGATTTTCATACCAAACAAGACCCTGAGGGGAGGTTTGTGATAGTGGAAGGACACTGGAGGGCGTAGTGTATGTGTAGTGAATATATACGCCCTGAATAGTGATGAAGGGGGTTTTAAGGTAAGTTTTGGGGCAGTTGGATCTGGATCCAGACACGGAATTGATTATGGCGGTAGCTTTTAATTGTGCCCTTGACGCGGAATTAGACCGACACCCCCCAAAATTAGATGCTAAACCCAAAACCAGAGAAGCGATGGACCAGATGCTTCAAAACAATGGCTTATTGGACATATGGCGACATCGCAATCCAGATCGGCGGGAGTACTCATGTCACACACTTGCTGCCAATACCTATAGTAGACGAGAACGTTTTTTATCCAACGGGCGGCGGCACATAGGATAGCGGAAACGCAATATCTGTCCCGCTACTTGTCCGACCACTCCCCCACTACTAATAGCATATTTGCTGGGCTGACCGCGGTCCAAGATACCGCTATGGAGGCTCAACACTGAAGCTTTCAGGGACCCGACCTATAAGGACGCCATATCGAACGGGTTGGAAACCTATTTTGAGACGAACTGGGGCTCTGCCAGTTCCAGGGTGATCGAATGGGATGCAATGATAGTGGTGTTAAGGGGGGTATGCATGTCTATGGAGGTAGGGGTTAAAGTGCTAGAATGAGACCTATGCCGACATGAACAACACTTAGTGGCTCTAGAGAAGGAGCTTCCCACGAATTAGGAGGGGTCGGCTCAAAGGGAAGGCGTGCAACGGTAGATTGGGGGACTTATAGAACTCGCTGGGCAAATTCAATAAAAATCTGAGCAGGCGTTGCTGGTATACAGAAGGGGATAAGGCGGATAGGTTGTTAGCACGCCTGATTAGGGCGGAGACGCAACCCCTCCCGATTTTGGCACTAAAAAACGATCTTGCCCGGGTGGTCAATACGCAAAACGAGATCAACAAAACATTCTGGACCCACTTATGTAGAATATACTCTGAGCCCGACGCTCCTGTGGCCCCCGAGGTGGTGGAGACTTTTCTGGCGACGGTGGAGCTGACCTGTGTGGACCCGGAGAGTCAGGAGGCTTTAAGAGCCCCCTTTAGAGGGGATGAAATACGGACGGCGATCGCCTATCTAAACTGCTAAGTACACTGGGATGGATGGATGGATGGCATAGCGGCGGAACTGTTTAAGGAATATGGAGGGTCCTGATCCCTAAATTGTTGGAAATCACGGAGGAGGCCGTGAGTACGGACAGCTCCCAAATTCCATGAGGGAAGCGTTGATAGTAATGATCCCCAAACCAGGGAAGGGTCCCCTGCTCTCCATTTCATATAGGCCAATTTCAGTGTTGAATGTGGACCTTAAAATTATCAGCCAAGTCTTAGCCAATAAAAAAGTGGTCGATTACAAAACATATTCTAATGTAAATTTCATCATTAGATTATAAAGGTACACACACGAATCAAGTAGCATTGAAACTGAATTTAATTCAGCTGTGGGTAGTGATTTCCAGTAGTTTCACAGGTATTATATTTCATTTCATACAATACAATGCAATTTCTAAAATCTTCAATCAAAACAGTGCTCGGTGATTGTCAGAAGGAAAAGGGGGGGGTTTTAAGTAGGATGGGGTGTGGTTGGAAAAGATTGAGGGACAAAGAAAAGGAATTGTGTCCTGTAAACAATTCTATCTCAATTTGAGAACATTTCTAGTCCATGATAGATCAAAATGGTTCCCTATATACACTATACACGGGGGCCATATATGGCAAATTTTGCTGTGGCGTGTATGTGTAGGTGGTGTCGACGTTTCGACCCCTATGGCAAGGGCGGGTGATTCCTCAGTTTAGGGTCTTCATCAGGACAATAAAAACAGTGACAGTGAGCACATATATATACAGGCGTTTTGATGGTGTCCCACCTCAGTTGAGACTGGCGCCTTTGGGGTATTTGGGTTCTTCAAACAACAGGATCCATAAGTCAATAAGTGGAATCCCAGATGACGGGGTATGTAAAATTTGAAAAGCCTTCCGGTTAAGTCAATGCGTGGGTGTGGCAAAAGTCCTACATCCACTGGAAGAATTAATCAAGAGTGGGGTGTAGGTTTCTTACACCATCTGTGTTAATGCTGGCTATGTTATGCAATCATTGGAGGGACGGGCCCAACAGAGTATTTTAGTGTTCCTAGATATCGAACAAGCGTTCGACTCGATCAGGTGGGACTATCTCTGGCAGGTACTGCTAACAATGGGCATGGGTGAAGGTTTTGTCAATTGGGTCAAATTGCTCTATACCTAACCGGTGACGAGGGTTTGCACCGGACGGTATACCCTGGACGTAATACCCATAGCAAGGGGGACGCGGCAGGGTGCCCGTTCTCCCCCTTGCTGTTCGCCCTGGCAATGGAGCCATTGGCCTGCCAACTTCGCGGGGGACTGGAGGGACAGGGCATACGGATTGGGGTTTCGGAGCATGTTGTATCCCTGTATGCGGATGACGTACTTGTATATCTGGCTCGGGCGACCCAGTCCCTGCCAATCCTGATCGCTGCACTGGCGCGGTTTGCGGCAGCCTCTGGACTTTCCGTCAACAAGACGAAATCGCATATTTACGCGATAGGATCGGAGAGTGATTGGGAGGGAACCCAGCGTCCGGTGTTGGAACTCCCTTGGGCAGCGGACACTCTCCGGTATCTGGGGATATGTAAGTAAGTACATTTATTATGTATAGTTAATTAAAACCAGTACATTTGTTACATTTAAAACAATTTCTTAAAATATGATGAGAATATAGTCTGTGTAATGGTCTTTGTAAAAAGGCATGCGGTGAGAAACCGAGGGTAGTTGTCGGACGGTGTTACCTGATCTAGGGCAGGCTAGACTTTTGTGGCCCAAAGTTCGTCCATTAGGTCCCAGAGCCAAAAGTTCCTGCCAGTTGTAGGTTTTGCAGACTTTGCTCTATCGTGGTCAGAAACTTGACGTATCTGCAGTTCAGTTTTGTATTTGCAGGGTTCAAGCATGCAAGCACAGCCTGCCTTCGCGTGCTGGTCCCTATCTGCTTGAACTGGTCCCTTAATAGCAGTCGACGGACTTGTCGGAACTCTTCGCAGAGACAGGTCATGTGTAGTATGTCTCCGGTTGCTAATTTGCAATGCGGGCAGACTTCATGGCCATTGCTCCTGAGCCATGGTGGTTGGTGCTCTCTGCTGGGCAGGATCCCTAGTCTATATTTCAAAAACTTCAGTTCTGTAGTTTTTGGGTAGCCCTGGCTGAAGTAAGGTTGTGGTGTCAGGGATTTATACATGTTTAATGTCATCCACGCATGGTTTCTTTTTGCAAAAGCAGCCTTGTCCTCTATTAGGGATATAGTTTTTACGTTTTTCCAAACCTCTTTTTTAAAGGGGTTGTGCCCCAATTGCATGTCCCAGAGTGCGGATGTCTTGACAGCCCCCAAGGCTGCCTTCAGGTAGGAGCGTGCCTGAGATTTGTCCCTGCTTTGTATGTCTTGCCACAGCGTTGCGTTTAAGGTGTCTTTGAGGGCTGGGCGGAGTTTGTGGCAGCAGATAATGAAAGCTCCTTGTCTTGCAAGGGCTTGTTTTTTTAAGCCAAACTCAAGCCTTATTTGGGCAGGCGAGGTGTAGGACGGAAGTGAGAACAGAGTTCTGTATGCTTTTACCTGGATGTTGTCTAGGTTCTTGGAGTCTCTTCCTCGTAGTGCCTCGCTTCCGTACGAAATTGAAGGGAGCAGTTTAGCCTGGATGACTTTTAAGTATGGTGTTAAAGTCGGTCCTGCTAGTTGGTTTGCTAAGTTTTTCAGTGTGATAGCGATCAAGGCCCCTCTTCTTTTTATTTCCTCCATCTGCTGGACAAATGAGCCTTCGGTATCGAAGGTAAGTTCCAAGTATTTATATTCGCATGAAGACTCTATTTTTTGGCCACCCAGAGTCCAGGGCTTCTGATGTTTATTCCTGGTATTGGGGATATGGATAGACAGGACTGAGGCCATATTTTATCAACATAATATGGGGAGGATTGTCCGTGGACTAAGGGGTAGTATTGCCTTTTGGAACACACTTAACCTCTCCCTCATTGGGAAGATCGCCTTGATAAAGATGGTGGTCCTGCCTCGATACCTCTATGCAATGCAAGAGTCCTTTTTTAAACTCCTGCACAAAATATTCAAGGAACTGGATGCACTCCTGGTCCTATTGTTATGGAATGGGAAGAGATGCCAGGTTAGTCTGGAGACAATGAAGCGTAGGTGGGGAAAAGGGGGTCTAGAGGTCCCAGATTTAGAACTTTACTACTTTGCAGCACAATTGTAACATGCCATAGCATGGATGGATACAGACCGCTCATGGGAGAGGTCACTACTAGAGGGTACTTATGGGGATCGACAGCTAGGAGACCTTCTCTGGCGGGCGGGAGGATGACTGGTTCAAAGTCCTCTACTGGTGAGACTTGGGCGGTACTGTGGAACCTAGTGATGCGACGCCTAATTCGGGGTCAACCGTTTGCCCCGGAGGTGGACTTCTAGCTCATGCAATCCTTTTCCCACATAGACCTGGTGATGTGCACGGATAAATGGAAACATGGGGGGGCTGCCTGATGCTATCTGACCTTTATCCAGATAATAAATTCTTTACATATCATGAGGCGGTAAGTAATTTTGAGCGGGGATCGAGGCAGTTTCTGCAATATGCGAAGATAGCGGCAACGGCGCGGCACCTGTTGCCTTCGTTCCAAGAAGCCCCAGAACACACTCATACCCTGGTCACGATGCTTGCCATGGATGGGGGGTGAAAGTTTGTTACGCACCTCTATAGGGCGCTACGAGAGGATAAGAAGAATGAAAATAGAAGATACTGGGCATCAGGTGTGTCTGCAGGAGATTACGCCTCGAGACTGGGAAAAGATACACAAAGGGGTCCGGAAGGTATCGGTATGCAACCACTTTAAACAAATTCAATATAACATAATACATATGACCTATCTCTCACCCAAACGGCTTCACGCCATTGATAAATCCAGAGATCCACACTGCTCCAGGTGTTGTGGTGTTCCAGCGGTTTTCCCGCACATGGTGTGGTTGTGCCCAACGATCCAGGAATACTGGCGGACGGTCCAAGAGGACCTGACCAGGATAACGGGATGGGTAATTGACCTGGACCCACGCGCTTGCTTATTAGGCTTGATTCCACGAGATCCTAAGCGCAAGACAAGTAGGCGGTTCCTAGTTCTGGGCCTAGTTATAGCCAAAAGACTTATCTCAATCCATTGGCTAACCCAACAGGGGCCACTAGTGGCGAAGTGGAGAACAGATTTGAGGGAGTGGGCGCTGGCAGAAGAAGTGCATATGCGTAACACCAGGAAAGATCACAAACTGCCAGAAGTGCTGCTGGTGTGGGGAACAATGATACAAGAGATAGCGGGAAACACCACACAATCCACACCAGCAAGTGAGGAGCAGACTCCTTCTGCAGGGGAACCGCCCCAGGATCCAGAGAGCAGGCACAAGGAAACCCAGTATAGACGACACGAAGTACAGACCTTGAGTTACCCAGACCCGGCGGGGGGGAGGAGGAGGGTAGAGACGGGAAGGGGTTCAGGGGGGTGAGTAGGGGTGGGGGTGTTCAGTTGCAGTTATGTTTTGATGACGTTCATAAAAATGAGAAGGAATATGGAACGAAAGACTTCTCCACTGTCAAGACCTGTGGTCTAAATCCTGACTTGTATTGATCCAAAACCGGGCTCCACCTCGGCTGAGGTGGAAGAGATTGATGCTGATTATTGTATGTTGTCTGTTGATATGGAGGAACACCTAATAAATAAATAAATATAAAAAAGTATGCACCTACCACTAGCAATAAGGCCACCCACGTAATATAAGGTCCAGACAAGGTCTGAATACATTAGCCCCTGGCTCAACACTTGGTAGCTGGCTGCGAGCAGGCACTCTTAACTCAGGAGACTGGTATGTAAAGCATTTAAATACAACAATGCATTAAATAAGGAAAACACTACACACAATAATAATCCCACACCAATTTATAAACATAGGAAATATTTTTATCTTTAAAATGACACCGAAACAAAAAAATCCAATGCAGAGAACCGGAGATATGACTTTTAAAAAATAAACCACTTTATAGTTCTTAAAAACCTATAGCACCAAACTAGGACATCTGGTCACGCTTGGCCAGGACAAAGTCAATTTGAGGCGGCCGCAATGAATCCATTTTCAAATAAACAAAACCGGAGGCCCCTGTAAAAATGTTACCTTCCAGCTTGGAAACGTTTCTGGGGGATTTTCTCTCAACATTGTGTGGTCCCCTTCAGCAGGCAGATTTCGATGCAATGTCGTCTGATTCTTCTCCGCAAGGCCCCAGTCAAATCCTGGCAGTCTGAAGCTTTCAGCTGGATGAACTTGCTATCCAGGCCGGGTTGCAGATAAAGGTAGTCGGTTTGAATCTTGACGTCTGGCCAGTCCACTTATGGAGCTTTTTCCAAATGTCTTTCGAAACTTCTCCCAGCTTCTGGAACTTCTTCCTCTTGAGGGTTCAAATTGTCCAAAATTCTAATTGAAGGATCTAGAACATAGGTACTCACAAACAATTCCCAGGGGGCCACAAAATACTGTCTGTGGCGTCCCGAGGGCCACACCGATGCCAGCAGGGCGATGGTCGGGTGATGAAAGGTGGTCGTAGAGGGACGCAAAGCAGATTCATGCTAAAGATAAGTTGTCCAGGAGACATTCTTTGCTTATTTCCCTTTAGTTAACTTACAATAACAGCCCAGAACAACAGCCCAGAGCTGCTGTTCACCAGGGGAATGCAATTAAAGGTTAGGAGGGCCGCATGCGGCCCTTGGGCCATACTTGGGCATCCCTGGTTGTTAGAAATGGGGTTCTCTAGTTAGCAAGGATTATCACCTTTGTCCAAGTAGGCACCCTTCCTTCTAGTCAGTATAAGGGAGTTACACTCCTAAAATAACACCTGCTCACCCCCTTTGTAGCTTGGCACGAGCAGTCTGGCTTATCTTAGAGGCAGTGTGTAGAGCATTTGCACATAACCAATACAGTGTAAGCACTACAAAAGGACACCACACCAGTTTATAAAAATATCTAATATTTTTATATACTTGGGGCAAGACCAAAAACAATAAAAAGAATCCACAATACAGTACTTAGAAATCTTCTGTTACCAAAAAAGACTTAAAATAAAGATCCTGGAACTCGAAGGTTCAGTCTGGGACTATTGCGGCATCGTGATCAAAAAATCCAAACCGTTCTGGCTGACAGCGACATCGCGGGCCAGCTACGGTGCCGGGAAGACTCGCAAAACAGTACCTTTAGAAATGCAGGGCATCGGCGACCTCTAGTTGAGCTCCGAAAGCACAGCATTCGCAGGCGTCGGTTCCGGGTGTCAGTGCAGGAGTCGTCGGGCCCTTTAAGTCTCTCCCTATGCAGATCGAACTCCTCGCGGTGGAAGTCAGGAGCGCCGATGGTGGCCGGCATCTGGCGCTGCAGTGTGAAGTGCTGCGTGCAGTGCCCTCAGGTCGCGATGCAGGCAGCGACTCGGTGAAGGTCGTCCAGCAGCGTCAGTGAGACCAGGGCTGCGTTGCTAGTCGGTGCTGGTAGATCACGGTGCAATTAGCGGCATCATCGTTGCTGAAGCGCTGTTGTCGGCTGACAAACTGGAGTCTGACGTCGGTAGGTCAAGGCTGCGGTGTGGGATTAGGATGGTGCGTTGTGTAGCATACGAGTGGTGCCCTCGAACCATGGTGCAAGCAGCAGCACCTATCTCCGCTTGGAGCGTCGTCGTAGGGAATACTAAGGCAATGGCATGAAGCGAGGTGGTGCGGAGTGCGGTGCCCACAGGTTACGGTGCAAGCAGCATCTCAGTGGTGGCGGTGAGGCATTGCGGCGGTGCCTTCAGTGCACTAAGTCGGCAGCAGTGTCGTAGACGGCGTTGGTTTGCTTTTCTCCCGTTGCAGCACAAAAACACAGTCCCTAGTGCTGATGGCAGAAGAGCTTTAAGTCTTTGCTGTTCCTGAGACTTCTTGAACAGTGGGCAAGCTCTACCTCAAGCTCTTGGAGAAACTCAAGAAAGATGTTTGTAGAAAGTTCCGTCCTGTCCTTTCACTGCACAAGACCGAAGCAGCCATTACCGGTCACCACAGCAAAGCCCCCAGCAAAGTGGTAGTTCCTCCTCACAGCTTCGCCAGCTCTTTTTCTTGACAGTCTTCTTGGTTACAAAAGAGTTCTAAAGTTTAGGGGTTTGGGCCCTGCTTTTTATAGCCAAAAGTCCTTTGTTCTCTGGGGGCAGAGAGTGTCAGTGCCCATCCAGAAGGAGGTGGAGACAGCATTGTCAGAGGCAGACCAGGCCCATTCAGGTGAAAGGAAACCTCCTCCCCCTACTCTAAATGTAGCCCTGGTCTATTCAGCCCATCCCTGACCGATCTAGACTCTCTGGAGCTACTGTTCCTCCCAGCCCCTGTCATCCCAAAGCCAGACAGTCAATCCACAAACCCAGCAGAGGCACACTGGATAGCTAAGCAATAAAAGGCCTACTTTCTAAAAGTGGTATTTTCAAACACAGAATGTAAAAATCACCTACACTAAAAGATCCATCTTTAGATTCTGAATTCAGGCATACTAAGCTTAACTATCCTGGGGAACAAGGTAGAAAAGTAATCTTTACAATATGTTATAAACAAACTCCCCAATCTGTCCTATGGGTACAGGTAGTCATGCAATAGTGAAAAACAAAATTGTCAGTAATTCACTATCAGGACATGCTACACACTCCTGTCAGATGTATGACGTTACAACGCATGCTTTTACCACGCATGCTGTTAAAACGCAGTTTTCACAACGCAAACCTTTACAACGCATAGCGCTTTGGGGTGCTGGATAGTGAATAGTTTAATTTACTATTCCAACTCCAGTCCCCGTGGACACTAGGGAAGGTGTTGGATAGTAAATTAAATCTATTCCCTATCCTAGAGCGCCCCCCAGCGCAATGCGTTGTAATGGTTTTCGTTGTAAAACCTGCGTTGTAAAAGCACTGCGTTGTAAAAGTTTTGTTGTAAAGGATGTTTCCCGGGTATGTCCTACCTTTCACAGACACTGCACCCTGCCCACAGGGTACCTTGGGCCTACCTTAGGGGTGACTCGCATGTAAGAAAAGGGAAGGTTAGGGCCGGGCAAGTGGGTGCACTTGCCAAGTTGATATGGCAGTTACAAACTGCGTGCAGACTCTACAGTGGCAGGTCTGAGTTACCTTTTCACAGCTACTTATGTGGGTGGCACAATCGGTGCTGCAGGCCCACTAGTAGTATTTGATTTACAGTCCCTGGCACACTCAGTACACTTTTACTAGGGACTGACTAGTATATCAAATATGCCAATCATGGAATCACCAATCCATCATACAGATTTCACAGAGAGCATATGCACTTTAGCACTGAATAGCAGTGGTAAAGTGCCCACAGTCCTAAAACCACCACCAACAACACCAGGTCAGGAAAAAATAGGAGGAAAAAGGAAAATGCTTGGGATTAACCCTGGAAAAATGGCCATTTCCAACACTGGTCTAGAAGCTCTGAGATGGTCCTTGAAAGTCTGGACTACAGTTCTCACAATGCACCTGACCAACTCCTTTAAAGTCCACTAAACGTACTTCAGGCTGGGGTCTCCTAGAGGGAGATGGTGCACGGAAGCTCTGATAACCTGTTGTTTTTAGGGAGTCCACTCCTTAATCCTTTATAAAGCAAGGCTGGGCTGTACTTCTACGTATGCAACAGGAACAACTGAGGTAGCAATCCTGTGTGGTGCAGACCAGGGTTCCATCAGGGCGCTCATGTAGTTTCAAGCAACAACTTTGAGTTCCTGTGCAGCTCTCACCTATGTATTCAATGATCTGGGGTGACAAGTAAAGGGACACCCCTGTCCAATGAGGTGTCGGGTGCCACCCGAAAGCTTGACAGCTTCCCCCCAAAGTGTGGCATGTTCTTGTCCCACAAAGCACTGCATTTTAAAATTCAAGATGGAGATTTTCTCTTGTTTCAAGTAAGAGCTGGCTAAACTAACCAGCTGGGGTAGCTAATTTCCATGAACCCCCCCCCCCCCCTCACCTCCTGTAAATTTCATTCCAGGGCCTGACATCTGGCTTTGGTTACAAGAAGAGGTGTGGCATGTCTTGCTCCCTCTTTGAAGCCCAGTTTGACGTACCCAGCCCCTGAACTGGCCAGTTCCTTGCAGCTGCAGAGTTCTAACCATCCGGTAACCTCTGCTCTCTGAAGCCATTTATAACCTCATCTAAGCAGCCTTGCTACATCTGTTAAGGCTGACCAATCGTGAATGGCTGCTTGAAGGCTGGATTTTGGCTCAATGAAAAGAAAGTTCTATAACTTCTTTTCTGTACCGTTATGATAAATTTAACTGTGGCAAGTTGTTGGATTTATCATTGGCAATCTTTTAAGTCTTTGAGTTACATTTTTAGCCCCATCCTAGCAATAGTTACAATTAAATAACATATTCCAATGTTAGCCTATGAAGCTAATACTCTGCAATGGGGACAAACCGAGTATGCAGTTTTTCTCCACCAGGGCTTATAAAAGATCTTTTATAATGTCTCTGCTTAAAGTTACATGTAACCCCAACACCTGGGGCACCTAGGTGAGACCTTGGGGATGACTTGTATGTAGAATTCAGGTAGATTACCACTTTGGTAGTACCTGTACCACCAACGTTGAATTGCATGTTATTTACTTTTAAAGACTGTCTGTAAAGCAAGCTGCCTTTAAAAACAAGCATTTGCAATGCAATAGGTCTCGAATTTGTGAGAATTTAAGCTATTGGCATTGTAAATGACAATGCTTTTTATTTCTGTTTTAAAAATCAGCACATATATGAAAGGCATTGTCATTTACAATGCCAAAAGCGCAAACACGCGCAAATGCAAGACCTATTGCATTGGCAATCAATAATTATAGAATGATCATGCATTGCAGTACTGTGAACTTCAGGACGCTCTCTGTCCAGCGTGGGGTGGGACCCAGGCCGGCCCCTGCTGATGCTAGAGTCTCCATCAGGATGGGAGAGGCCCCAAAAACGGTTCAATCTCATCATCAGCTGCCTAATAATAGTCACTGTTAGATTGAGTCACCGGACTCGCTCGAGCCGCCCGGGTGCCGCAGGCGACATCGGACATTATGTTTTTGAAAAGTTCAAGCTTTACTGTTGACGAGGCGCAGACGCACTGAGACGCAGGTCAGTCCTATAGCTCATAGCCAGGAAGTCTCCAGCTGGCTGTATTATTTTACAAAAACACTAAAGTTGTTTACTTGCGGCTGCATAGCACAGGCCACCAGCCTGTTACATAGCCCCAGCTGCAGCAGCACCAGATCACACAAACTGCACTCAGCCACTCCACTCACCACTCCACTCACAGAGCTGAGCTGGGGCGGCTCTGCTGAATTTTAGTGACTGGAGCAAATTAAGCAATGTCATAAGCAGCAAGTACTGTTTATCAATAAAGTCATAATTTTTTCTCGTACAGTTTGAAATAAATAATAAAAATATGTAATCAAACCTTTATTACGATAGAAGTGAGAGTCAAATATGGTAGGATGCGGTAATGTGAAATATGAGGTAATATTAGTACTTCAACTGAACACTTAACCTCATGCAGTTGGGAGGTGTGGAGTACAATTATTTATTTTTTCGAAACCATCTTGTTAAGCGACTATGAAATGTCTTCTTGTGAAAGGAAAAACCGACAAGAAAGCAGCCGACAATGATGAAAGTGGGCGCTGCGCCAAAATCTAAAATGCGGCGCCCGTGCATATTTAAGATATGTGCATGGCGACCCATGAAGCGGGCCCCATGGTGGTAGATTAAGAAAAAAACATGAAGCTTGGCGCCGTGGTGATAAAATATCCCTAGCAAAAAACAAGTAGTCCCTAAACAAAAGCGCTAAACACTTACTGCGTAACAAAACCGTAGTTGGTCGGTGCTGCTTCCGATACAAAGGAAGGGATGTATCGGAAGAGCCAACCAATAAAGAAGCAGGAAAGAAGAGCAATGGGCAAGTTCACCAATGGCAAACAGCAGGCGGGATTACACTCCTTATCCTGCTTACACCAGGTCTTGCAGACAGCGCATGCGCTGCCTAGGCTTGTCCTAATGACAGCCAGCAACACAGTAGTGCACACTCCAGCGCAGGAAGTCTACTAGCCTCTTACCCGCCTCCCTGTTACATACCAAGGACTTATAGGTAGTTTGAATTCCCTCCCCTCTGCCCTATTATCCTATGGACTGAAAGGATCTGTCCTTGCAATTGTAATTATTCCTAATTATCATATACCTACTTCATCAGAGCAATTGTCCTGGGCCTGGTTAGCAGAGCCTAGGGCCCAGACTAAGTCCGTTATCAGCAATATCAGTCAAAGAATGGGGGGTGAACAGGGCCAAAAGGTTTACTTTCTTACATTGCTCCCTCCCAAACGAAAGGTGATGGGTAACTTAACCTACACTGAGGTAGCTAACTACAAAAAAACTGGAACGTCTACCTGCATTGTCATGAGCAGCCTAGGTCTGTGTTCCACTGTGAAGTCTATTTGAAGTAGAGAAATGGACTACCTCAATAGCTTTGTGAACTGCATGAGCCAACGGAGAGGTCAGTTTGCACATAGAAATGAGTACCAAACCAGTATGGTCTTCACTTTTTCAGGAACCAAACCACAGTAAAGGCTTCCCGCTCAATGGCACTCCACCTCTGCTCTCTAGGAAGAAGCCACCTACTAATGATGACAACTGGATGATCAAGGTCCTCCTCATTTACTTGTGCCAGCATTGCCCAATCCTTGGGGTTTTTTTTCTCTGAGTTTTATATAGCGCAAACATGAGCCGAAGGAATCGGGTATCAGAGCGCTTTACATGAGCACCAGTTGCATTACACAAGGACACATTCATTTTGTTAGGCACAGGGAAATTAAGTGATTTGCCCAGAATCACAGGATGTTGAGCGTCGCTGCTGAGACTCAAACCTGGTTCCCCAGATTTGAGATCGACCGCCCTAGATGTTAAGCTACATCCTCTCCATCATAATCTGAAGAATCTGTCTGAACCACAAACGTCTTTGTGTAGTCAGGGGCCAGCAACCTTGCTGCTGAATACATAGTATCTTTCAGAGTTTCACAGACTTTCTGACACTCTGGGGTCCATGTGATTTTCTTTGGCTGCTCTTTAGAAGGGAGTTCTGTTGGGGGGGGGGGGGGAGGGGTGTATTATAATCTTCTATAATACCCAGTCAGACCAAGGAATCCCCTGACCTGTGTCTGGGTTGCAGAAGCCTTCCAATCCAAAATGGTTTGGATTTTGGCCTGGAGAAGAATGTACATGGCACCCACCTACAAGGTGACCCAGATAAACAACTAAACTCTGCCGTATTTGGCAGTTACTGCCTGCTGCAGGGCCTTAAGCACTTCCTTCAGGGGGCTTACGTGATCCTTCTAGGTGGAACTGTACACAGCTACATCATACAGATGAGCTGCACTAAACTGCTCTAGAGAGGACCCTGCTCACCAGCCTCTGGAAGGTGGGAGAAGCATTATGTTCAGGCTTAGTTTAAATTGGTAATGTCCCTCTGGTGTGGGGAATGCAGACCTCTCCTTTGCTCCTTCACTGAGGGCAATCTGCCAGTAGCCTTAGGTCCAATCGAATGTACGCCGATACTTAGCAGACCCTAACCAAACAATGAGCTCACAGCTCTAGGTATAGAGTAAGTTTCATCCTCGGTAAATGCATACAGTCCTATGTAGTCCACATTGAACCGTAACTTCTTCTTTCTCCCCTGTAGGTTAGGTATGGGCACCAGTACCACTGGGCTGGCCCATGGACTGTCAGAGGGCTCAGGTATCCCCAATTCCAGCATCAGAGCTACCTCAGTCTAGATGCTGTCTCTGACCCGGTCAGACCACCTGTACAATGTGCTTTTGACAGATAAGCGGTCACCAGTGTCAATGTTGTGTATACACCAGCTGGTGATACCTGGGTTGAACAAGGGTCTTGGACCATTAAATCATATAATCCCCCCATCTACTAGGCGAATTAAAGGATACCTTGGAGTGTGTAGGATGCTGGCTCTCTATATAGTGCACTAAAATGAAGCACACTGTGTGGAGAGTCCAGGGGGACCTGGATTGGTATACAGAGGCAAAAGTTGATCATACTAATGCTCTATTTGTGGTAGTGTAGACGAGCAGTTGGGCTTATCAGAGTGTAGTGCTCGGCATTTGTTGTACTCAGAGGCAATAAATGTGACACACACTCCAGAATAAATCTGTAAACACTGTATAAAAATACCACTTATTTTTATATAGTTTTTTAAGACCAAGTGCTTTGTTCTACTGTAAGTACTTTTAAGATCCACATTTTTCAGGTACGCAAAATAAATCACTTTTGTGCGCAATTAAACACAAATGAAGTCAATGGGAGAAAATAGAAAAATGCGTATAAAAACATGCAGTTGCATCTCAAGGTTCACCTTTGGGATTTATGTAAGTAGCAATGCCAGGCCCAATGTTTCACCAGTGGGTTCTCTGGACTGTCCCGGATTTGATCTGGAGCAGGGTGTTGAAGTCGTTGGTAGCTGGTGAGCAACGAAGAAGGGGGACACTTGAAAACACACTGCACAAAGAGACTTAAAGGTAAGTCTGAGAGGTCACACTTTAGGGAGCAGGTCGCAAGGTCCTCAGGATGACAGAAGCTCAGCTGGTGCATCGGTACCCAGGCCAGGCGAGTTGGGTGCGGAGCAGATGTGTCAGCCAGGCGACATGTGTCCAGATGTCCTTAGGGTGAAGAGCAGGCAGCATGGAGAGCCAGGTTTGGGACAGCTGGGCCACTCACAAAGTCCATGTCAGGGGTCTTGACCTCCCTCAACGGGTGCTTGCTTCCTGGGCAGTTGGAGCCCAGATTCGACTTTTCGTCTCAGTGAATGCCTAAGAGGATCCGGTACCCTGGGTATTGTTGAGGCCAGCCTCTGGTAGGTCTTGGTGTCTTCAAACTTGGGCCTTGTGTACCACTTTTGTTTTGGGTGCTGCATCTGAGTCCCTATGGAGGAACAAGTCGTAACACTAGATTCTGCGGTTCAGTGCCTGCGGCTGCAGGAGAGCTGTACCACCTTCATTGTCAAGTCCTTGGCAGCTGGCAGGGTTTGACACCAGTTTTGTGCAGCAGGGCTTCAGTCCTCCGGACAGCAGCTCTTCTTCATCCTTTTCTACTTTGTGCCTGTCGAATCTAAGTTCAAGGTCCAGGGATGCCACCTAACTGCTAAATTTCAGGGGGTTAAAGGGGTTGGCAGGTTGTAGCCAATGGGATACCTATCTTTATGGTGTCTACACCCTCTAAGTGACTATTTCCTATGGGAAGGGGCACCACCCTGATCCCAATTGGCAAGTTTCCTCCCAAACTAATCAATCAATCATTAAATTTGTAAAGCGCACTACGTACCCGTGAGAGTTTCAAGGCGCTGGGTGGTGGTTGGGGGGGTTCTGCTGCTACTGGTCAAAGAGCCAGGTCTTGAGTTGTCTCCTGAAGGTCAGCAGGTCTTCGGTTTGTCATAGGTAGCGGGGGAGGGTGCTCCAGGTCTTGGCGGCGCGGTAGGAGAAGGACGTGCCTCCGGAAGTGGTTTTACGGATGCGCGGTACCGTGGCCAGGGCGCGGTCAGCGGTGCAGGTTTCTCAGGTGGGGGGTGATGTGGTCACGGCACGGGACGTCGAGGATCAGGCGTGCAGAGGCGTTCTGGATTCTTTGCAGTCTGTTGATGAGCTTGGACGAGGCTCCTGCGTAGAGGGCATTCCCTTAGTCGAGTCTGCTGCTGACTAGGGCCTGGGTGACTGTTTTCCTTGTGTTTGTCGGGATCCATCTGTAGATCTTGCGAAGGATGCGGAGGGTGTTGAAGCAGGTGGAGGAGGCAGCGTTGACTTGTTTGGTCATGGTGAGTTTCGATTCGAGGATGACTCCCAGGTTGCGTGCGTGGTCGGTGGGGGCTGGGCGGGGGGGTTCCCAGTGGTGTGGGCCACCATGAGTCGTCACATGCTGAGGGGTTGGACTCGAGGATGAGGATCTCCGTTTTGTCTGAGTTCAGCTTAAGTCGGCTTTCCTTCATCCAGTCGGCGACTGACTTCATTCCCTAGTGGAGGTTGGATGTGGCGGTGAGAGGGTCCTTGGTAAGGGAGAGGATCAGCTGAGTGTCGTCGGCGTAGGAGATTATGTTGAGGTCGTGTTGTCGGACGATGCGTGCTAGTGGTGCCATGTAGACGTTGAACAGCGTCGGGCTGAGGAAAGATCCTTGTGGGACGCCTCAGATTATCTCGGAGGACTCGGACCAGAATGGGGGGAGGTGGACTCTCTGAGTTCTGCCGGAGAGAAAGGAGATGGTTCAGTCCAGGGCCTTCTCCCAGATCCCTGCGTATTGGGGTCGCAGCGGAGAGATCCAGGAGGATGAGGGCAGCTGTCTCGCCGTTGTCAAGAAGGATCCTGATGTCGTAAGTGGCGGCGATGAGGGCGGTCTTGGTGCTGTGGTTGCTGCGGAATCCTGATTGGGAGGGGTCCAGGATGTTGTTGTCTTAGAGGTGACTGGTGAGCTGGGTGTTAACTATCTTCTCGATGACCTTTGCTGGGAACGGGAGCAGGGAGATGGGTCGGAAGTTCTTGAGGTCGCTCGGATCCGCCTTGGGTTTCTTCAGTAGGGCGTTGATCTCTGTGTGCTTCCAGTTCTCAGGGAAGGCAGCGGTCGCGAAGGAGAGGTTGATGATTTTGTGCAGATGGGGTGCGATGGAATTTCTGGCTTTGTTGAAGATGTGGTATGGGAGAGGGTCGGACGGGGATCCGGAGTGGATTGTGTCCATGGTCTTGATTGTGTCCTCTATGCTCATGTTGGCCCAGGGTGTCGTTGGCGGTGGGGTGTGGTGGGTCCGTTTTCCAGTGAAAGAAGGTGGCGAGGGAGTCGCACAGAGCTTGGGATGGCGGGATGTCGTTGGCGCTAGAGCTGGGGTTGGAGAGTTCGTTCACGATGGTGAAGAGTTCCTTGCTGTTGTGTGCGTTGTTGTCAAGGCGGTCTGTGAAGGAGGTCCTTTTGGCGGCCCTGATGAGGTGGTGGTGGTTGTGGATGGTGTCTTTGTGGGCGGCGCGGCTGTCCGGCGTCTTGGCGTTGTGCCATATGTTCTCCAATTTCCAGCAGGTGCGCTTTGAGTCGAAGAGTTCTGGGGTGAACCAGCTGATTCTTTTGCTGGTATCTCTGTTGGTGGGTTTTTTCAGCGGGGCTATGGTGTTGGCGCAGTCGTTCATCCAGCGTTCGAGGGTGAGTGCACCATCATCGGGGTTGGTCGGGGGTTGAGTGCGAGGCTTGTCTGTAGTTCTTCTTCAGTGACTTTGCCCCAGCAGCGGCGGGGGGCCTGAAGGGCGCGGTGGTGTGTGAGAGGTTTTCGGAAGGAGAAGTGGGTGTAGTGGTGGTCTGTCCAGGTGAATTCGGAGGCGTGGCTGAAGGTGATGTGGGGGCTTGAGGAGAAGATGGCATCAAGCGAGTGACGGGCGATGTGGGTCGGCGTCGTGGCGAACTGTTTCAGTCCGAGGTTGTCGATGAGGGTGGAGGAGTTGTCGTTGTTGTTCTCCAGATGATAGTTCAGGTCTCCGAGGAGGATGTAGTCGGAGGTCAGCTCGTGCGTGCTGATGAGGTCGGCGATGGAATCGCATACTTGAGGCGAGTGTCCTGGCGGTCTGTAGACAAAGGTGCCTCTTAGGGTGGTCTTGGGGTCCGTGTAGATCTGGAAGTGCATGTGTTCGGCGGTGCTGAGGGTGTCGTTGGTGTTTGTTGAGACCCTAATGGTGTTTTTGTGGACGATGGCGATTCCTCCTCCGGCCCTGTTGGTGCGGTCTCTGCGGGTGATCTTGTACCCGTCGGGGATGACTATGGAGATGTCTGGCGAGGAGGCTTCGTTCATCCAGGACTCGGTCAGGAAGGCGACGTCCGGTGATGCTGTGTCGAGTAGGTCCCAGAGTTCGACGGGTGTTTGTGTGCGGAGCGGGTGTTGATCAGGATGCATCTAAGCTGGTTGGGTTCCGTCGTGGCAATCGTCTCGGCGCTTTCGAGACAGGAGAAGCTGCAGCTCAGGCAGGTGAATGGACCATGGGTGTGCTTCGGGGCGGCCTTGCAGCAGGTGTGGGTCCTTCATGGGTTGAGAGCGACTAGAGTATTGGCGTTGTAGTGGCGGTGGTCTTCGTGGCTGGTGCGGAGGGCAGGGGTTCTGGCGCTGGGCGCGGTTCAGGCACGGACGGACGCAGACGGGCTTGCCTTCGGCGCGGCCGCCATATATGGGGAGATGGGGAGGGATGAGCAGCATATATGGGGAGGCGGGAGGGGTGGTAGCAGGGGCAGCGAATGGGCGCGGAGGGGGCGGGCCGCAGGGGAAGCAGCGGCGGGGGGAGCGGGGTCATCTCGGGAAGAAAACGGACTGGGGCAGGGATCAGGGCATGGAAGTCAGATACGGGGCACCGAATCAAAGGGGGCAGCAGCAGAAAAAAAATAGGGCACAGAATCAAAAGGGGGCAGCAGCAGAGAAAAACAGGGCACAGAAACCAAGGGGGCAGCAGCAGAGAAAAAAGGGGCACAGAATCAAAGGGGGCACCAGCAGAGAAATAAGGGGCACATAATAAAGCGATGGGGCACAGAACAGAGCGGCGAGCAGGGGGCAGGGGGGCACAGAGGAGGAGCGGACAGGCAGAGAAGGCACAGTAGAACGGATACAAACCACAGGCACCACTGGCCACCAGGGATGAGGCGCAGGTGGAAGCCTGCGGGTGGAGGAGGGCCTCGACTTCGGCGGCGATCAGGACACTTCAGCGGGGGTGCTGGCAGAGCTGCAGCGGGGGGGAGCGACCTACCAGAAAGGTCAAGGGTCGCTAAGAAGGAGGGAAATGAGGGTGGTGCTGGCTGAATGTGGATATACCTCCTAATTTAACTAATTTTCCCACCTGTCCTCCTGCCAAATGTAGAGCAGGAAAGGGGGGGGGGGTTTGGCATCCTCCACTAGCTGGAGCTGCCCGGGTCGTATTTCAAGGGCAGCATCCCCTTTAAAGCTTCCCACCTTGGAAGGCCATCCTGGACTGAAGGATGTGTGAAGCACCTTTGCCCAGAGCAGGCTTTGTTCCTGGCCTCTAAGAGCACTGGCTCTCACCCTAGTAGGTAAGAAACATACCTGGTGGTGGCAGGCTGGCTAAGACTAGTCCGAGGCCACACCAGTGCTTGGTAGGTTTTCAGACACACCCTTTAAAGGGTCTCCTGTGTGCATTTAAATCCAACACTGGCATCAGTGAGGGTTTATTAAGACAAGATGTTTGGTAACCAACATCTTCGGGTACAGTGAAGCTAACATGGAGCTAGGAGCCTCGTAATCACAAGTATCCAGCCCATGCACTCTCTAAGGCTTCCCTGTGCACTTCCAATATCCAAGAACAGCTCTGATATTGCAGGGTCATATCTGCTCATGCAGATGTGTCCTCACATGGCACAGAGTGCATCCTGCCTCAGGGCTGTAAGGGGACTTGCCTATACTTCATGCAGTGTATGGGGGTATAGTTACAGGGCTGTGTACCATGTCGACTCTTCTGGGTTTTTTTCCCCACCAAGACACGCAGTCTGCAATGGAAATTTGCATGGTCTAGGTTAGGGGTCCGTGGGGTGGCACCAGTGGAGCTGCAGCCCCAGTAGACCCTCTTCAGTCCCAAAGCCCTAGGTACCAGAAGTACCATTTACCAGCGACTTACAGGGGTTACTGAAGTGGTACAGTTTTAGGAAAGAGATCAGACACTGGGACCTGGTTGGCATGGACCCAGTGCCCTTTCAATTCGAAATCACATCATACACTAGGCATATAGTGGGGGCTAACCATGTTAAAAGAGACACTTTACTGCAGAGTGGATGAGGGATTTTTGTCTTCTAATTACGCCCCCCTAGTCTTTTGTTTTACTTTTAAGAGTTCCCTGGAATATGGCCGAGCCCACCCTGCTCTTTACTAGTCCGGGTGAGCCCAATAATGAAGCATGGCGCTAATAGAGGGTGTGAGAATTACATATGAAAAATAAATGTTTTCCTTTCCCACTCCTAGTGAGGTGAAGTCTAGGTGTGTCGAGCGCTTCCTCTCATCTGGCCCAGTGTCGTGAGGTTAGGAGGTATACTCTGTAGGTATTGTTACTACCAAGTAGGTAACCTCACCCTTTCTCTCTAGCATTAGATAGGGCCCAGTCCACTCGTCCTGGAGGGCCCTAGGAGCCACAGGCTTCAACACCCACACCAATTGCGCTGGAGTGTACTCCGGCATGGTAGCCGTTTAGTCATACCAGTGCTTCATGTGCCCTTGCTGGCCTCCAGTTTTCTGCTTGCCTTGTACATGTTCTCTATCATGCGAAATCACAGGCATGGCACATAATTAATCACATTGTCCTTCACTTCTTTGAGAGGCTTTTCCCAAGACACTCAACAGGCACCATGGCCACCCTTACAGGGTACCCAAACAACAACTCAAAGGGACTAAAGCCAACCCCTTTTGTGGGACTTCCTTGTAGGGAAACAGTAGGCATGGGAGAAAAACATCCCATCTCCTCCTGAGTTGCAGACAACCCATTGATCAGGCCCTTCAGGTTCTTATTGGATTTTTCCACTGGACCATTTGTGTGGTGATGATATGGGGTAGTTAACTTGTAGGTAACCCCACACTTTTCCCACATTCCCTTCAGATAGCTGGACATGAAATTTGTACCCCTTTCTGAAACAACCTCTTTAGGGAAACCCACTCTGGTGAACTCGTCAAGTATTGCCCTAGTCACCAAAGGGTCCATGAGGGGTATTGCTTCAGGGATCTCGAGGCATAGTCAACTACCACCAATATATACTTGTTCCTTGATGCTTTTGGTGGTTCTAGAGGTCCAACAATGTCCACCCAAACACTCTCAAAGGGAGTCACAACCACTGGCAGTGGTATCAAGGGAGCATTTGGCTTGCCCCCTGTCTTGCCACTGACCTGACAGGTTGCACAGGAGCTGCAAAACTCCCTCACTTTTACAGATATGTTGGGCCAATAGAAATGATTAACCAACTGGGTCCAAGTCTTATTCTGAGCCATATGTCCTGCCAAGGGAATGCCATGGCTTGAAGTCAGGAGAAACTCTTTGTACTTCTCGGGGACCATTAACCTCCTGGCAGCCTCTTTGTTTAGGTCTCTAGCCTCAGTGTGGAGAAGACCATTCTCCCAGTAAGCTTTGTGGAAGCCACTCTCATCACCCTTCTTTTGCCTGGAGGCAGTCTGCCTCAAGCTCTCAAGGGTGGGACACATTGCCTGGAGACAGTCTGCCTTAAGCTCTCAAGGGTGGGGACACACTCTCTGCCCCTGACAAGTCCTCTCCGGAGGGTCCAACAGCTCCTTGCAATTCTGCCTAGTCAAACAGATCTTCAGGAATGGAATCCCTACCTCCGAGGTCAGATCCTCCACATCAGGGTTAGATTCCTGTTGCACCTCTAGAGTTCCTGGGGATGGCTCACCAGACCCATTGCACTTTGCCTTGTCATTGGATACTTAGCCCTTTGTTCCAGGGTCCAAGAGTCCAGAATTTCCCTTTTGCTCAGTCTGTGATCTGGTCACAGCCCATACCCACTCAGGAAAATCCAGCATACTTGCATGGACCATTCTCTCCACCTCTGACCAGTCACACGCTTTAAGATAACTTCCCAATAGACAGTCTACTGGGAGTACAGGAGACACAACTTCTTGCTTAGGGCCTGTCACACCTTATCATTCCAAACTCACCATTGCTATGGGATGGAGTTTAGCTCTGCTGTCTGCATAAGGTACCTAGTGATACACACCAGGCATGTCCTGTCCTGGGAAAATTAGTTTTTTTGTTGACCCTAGTCACATTGGCTTCTGGGTCTCTCAGAGCCACAACCGGAGTTCCATTGATTTTAGGCCTCTGCCTATAACTCTCCATGCTGGGAGGCAGGACTGTCAGGGATGCAATTTCCACCCTACCCAAGGACACTAAGGGTGTGTCTGTCATCTCCTTCCCCATCTCTGGGACAAACTCCACCTGTGCTGGCAATCCCCTGGGGCTGCCTACCAGTGGGTGGCTTCTTTGTGCAGACAGCATCTTTCCGCTGGTTTCCTGGCTGCAAACAAAAAACATTGACCTGCCTTCATCAGGTCACAAACTTTCCTGTCTTTGCAGGGTCAAAACATTTCCCCTGATACCCCTTCTTGAAGGTGGTTTGTCTTGAGGTCCCTCCACCCGCTCAAATTTTTGTGAAGGCTCTTATTGTCTTTAACCTTCTTTCCCTAGCCTCGTGCTGTGTGTAGCATGCAGTTTCAGCATGCAGTTTCTGTATACCTAAACCTACCTAAAGAGCCCAGCAATCGATCTTTTGAATGCCTCATTCACCTATGGCATATTACCACCCAGCTGGAAGCAAGCCATTGTCAAGGCCCTTTTGAAAAAACCAGGCCTTGACCCGGCTGATCTGGCTAACTACCGCCCTATCTCTCCCATGCCTGGGCTAAATAAGATCGCCGAGAAGTTTGCCAACCGCCAGCTCTCGCACTTCTTGGAAGCCAACGATTTACTAGGTCGGACGCAGACGGGCTTTCGTCCTGGCCAGGGAACCGACTCGGCCCTGATCTCGATGGTGGAGGAAGGCAGATGCATCTTGGATTCGGGAGGATCCGCTGCGGTGCTCCTCCTGGATCTAAGCGCTGCATTTGACACGGTGGATCATAATATTCTGATCCACCGTTTGGGGAAGATTGGAGTGAGCGGATCTGCACTTAAATGGCTCACGTCGTACTTGAGTGACCGGACATATCGGGTTTGCAAAGGCAATTTCAGATCTTTGCCTACCCCCCTTCAGTGTGGAGTACCGCAGGGCTCTTCATTGAGCCCTACGCTCTTTAACGTCTATATGGCCCCACTGGAGGCGGTGGTTTCACCCTTCGGGGTGAAAATCGCAACCTATGCAGACGAAACCCAACTGATCGTCTCGCTGTCCCTTTTGGAAAGCCAGGGGGAAAAGTTCGCATCATGTTTAATTAACATCATGTCATGGATGTCGGATTCCCGGCTTAAACTAAATGGGACTAAAACGGAGATGATGCTCCTTGGCAACCTGTGTACGACACTTCCTAAATCCATGTGGCCGGCCAGTCTAGGTGCCCCCCCAGCTCCCAAAGAAGCAATAAAAAGTCTTGGGGTTTGGCTGGAACCTGAGCTGTCAATGAGTACTCAAGCTAAACGAGTGGCAGGGACCTGCTCCGGTCTGTGCGGAAGATCCTCCCGCTTCTCCCTGAAAATTCCCGGAAACTACTGGTGCAAGGACTAGTTATATCAAGGCTGGATTATAGCAATGCCCTATTCCTTGCTTCACCAGAATCCACTTTGAATGTGCTCCAAAGAGCTCAGAATGCGGCAGCACGAATGCTCACTGGTACTGCCAAAAGATCCTCAGCCAAGCCTGCACTTAAGGCCTTGCTTTGGCTTCCAATCCGAGCTCGCATACAATTCAAATCCCTCTGCATTGTGTTTAAAGCTTTGCAAGGATCGGGCCCTCCAATTCTTAGGGACCTGGTTCGCCCTTATAAACCAACGCGAGCCCTTCGCTCTGATGACGGTAATTTTGTGGTGATACCCAGAGCAAAAAAGGTGAGGTCCGGCGGCCGCCGGTTCTCCATTAACGCAGGCCAATTATGGAATGCTCTACCGCTGGCACTGCGGAAAGAACCTAACCTAGCGAGATTCCGCAAAGCATTGAAGACTCACCTTTTCCCCCTGTAGGCTTTCTCTTCAGTTACATTTGGTGGTGGTCCTGTGTTTCGTTTTAGCGCTGGGACGCTCGAGGGCAGCCATGCGCTTTATAAATTCCTTTTCATTTCATTCATTTCATTTCATGAACATACTTGGAGGAGCCTGCAAACTCACTCCACGTCCGTTATGCTGCTAAGTGGAAGAGTTTTGTTAAGTATTGTACCTCACGCTGCTTAAACTCTTATACCAATGGTCCAAGACCTTGTTTGCAGCCTCTTGCATCTGTTGAACTTGAGACTAGCTACACCTGATAAGGCTACACCTAACCCCCGTTGTCATCCTTATATGCCGTACAGGGAACACTCTTCCTTGTTCAAGATCCCTACCATTAAAGCCTTCACTGAAGACTTTAAACATGTAATTTCCCCCATGATGCCTGTCGCTCCATCATGGATTTTCAGTGTTGTCCTCAATAGGCTCATGGGCCCTTCTGGCGAGCCACTCACACTTGCCCTTTATAGTTACTCTCCTCGAAAATCGCTTTCCTAGTTACCGTTATGTCTTTTGAGCGTGTTTATGAATTACATGCTCTTGCGCTATTCAAGCCTTTCTTTAAGTTCGACAATGACAGGGTTGTCCTTAGAACTAACCCTAAATTCCTTCCCAGGTTTGTTTCACCTTAACCAAAAATGGAACTCCCATTCTTCTTCCCCCAGCCTGACTTTCAAGCTGATACAGTGCTGCACAAACTTGATGTCAAGCGTGCTATTATGTACTACATAGATGGGACCACGCCCTTTCGTAAAACACAACAGCATTTTTGTTGCCTTTCTGAAACCTCATAAAGTTTGCTCCATATCAAAGGCAGGAGGCTCATCGAATGCATCCAACCCTGCTACCTCAAAGCATGAAGAACACTATCTGCACCTTTTTCTAGGGAACAAACCCATAGGTGACATTTGTAAAGGTGACAAATGGCCATCTCCATACACCTTCACAAGGCGACATGCCAGAGTTGGTCATACTGGCCTAAAGACTTTGGTTCAGACCTCTGCGCCATCCGCTGGCTCCCAACCGCTTGGGGAATAACTGCTTTACAGTTGATGCAACAAATGTGTATCTAAAGCCAAACATGCTACGAACATTACAGAACCTTTTAATATCCGTTTGTTGCATGCAGATTCTCACACCTGACTCCTAGAACGCCACTGTTTGCTACAGAGCTCCTCAATGTTTTAAATTCTGTATCCTCTCCACTTAACACGTATAGTCACCATACTATCCGATTTACTACCCCATACCTACTGTCACCCGCTGTGCGGAAAACAATACAACAGACCCATGCGCATTCACAACCAGAGGAGGAGTCCGTGATACTTTGTGACTTCTTCAAAGAAAAACAAGTTTCAAAAGTCCAAGCCCAACACCTGATGTCAAGAATATGCGGAGCATTTGAAACTATAGCACTACATGTTACAAACAAATAGCTTACACAGTATGTAACATAGGGCCATATGTACACATTTACTGAATAGCTATTACCAAAAATCAAATCCTTGTGAATTGCAATTTGATCATCGCTAATTGCTATGCAAGTAATGAAGTGCTAAAATGATTGAGATTGGTTATTTAATTGATTTAGTATTTAGGAAATCCCCTTTAGGGTTTCCTAAATAGCAAATGGAGTAGCAGATAGCAGTAATCGCATGTGGCATACAGTGATGACATCAGAAGCAGAAAGTAGGCCTTGTTTAAACCTGAGAGTGTTGGTGCTGGAATTCCCTGGGAGAATCCATTTGGAATCCAAGTAAATGTTTGCCATCTAACCTTTTATGAGGCCAAAATGTCCCGCAAGGACAGTGGCGAAGATGATGGCAGCAGAGAAAGAAAGCTTAAGATCTCGGAGAAAGAACTTGAAATCTTCATAGAGGATTGTGTTTGGCACCACGATCAACTGCCCTACATGTTCAAGTCGGTGCATGCACCACTTACTTAAGATATAGGTTTACTATCTTAAGTAAGTGGTGCATGCACCAACTTTTACAGGCTGCAATGGCAGGAATGTTCCATTTTGCATGGCCTCTCATGGGTGGCATCTGTCCCGGATGTGGAGTCATCCCTGCCCCTGGACGTACGTTGACCGACTGGACGACTCCACATCCTGTGGTTTCTGCGCACGTACCATATGGCTAATACTCCAGGACAGATGTAGCGAACTGTACAACCAACAGTGGTTGTACGCAGAGCATACTGAATAGTCAAATCCACTGGTTCAGTATCATATTATTCGCTTATGCACGTGTTTTTTATGTTTTTTTCATGTTTTGCACCTATATATTCCAGTAGCAGAAGTGTGGCTCACCGATTAGAGCGGCAGACCCTGAGGCAGAGGTCTGGCCTGGGACCAGGGTTCAATTCCCGACGCGGCAGGGTCTTGGGCTCAATGTCAACGGACTCGAAAATTCTCGCCTAGGTGCCTACTCTAATCATGGGTCCCACTCTGCAACTCTGGGCAATAGCTTGCTTAATCTCCACAACGGCCTCGAAAGCGCTAGGATGCCTGGCCTCACCTTGGAAGTGCTCAGTAAGGGGCATCTCGCAGGGAAAACCAGGAAGGGTTCCAAAGCGGTATACAGCACCAAGATGCCCGTCAGATGATAGTGCGCTTTACAAGTATACACAGTGCGCTTTACAAGTATACACATTACATTTTTTATTACATTAGCTGAATCACTGACCCCGAAGAAGGTCGTGACACTACTATAGGTCCCTCTGGCCGAAACATGTTGGTCTATTAATAGACACTTCTGCCTCTAATGTCGGCACCTGTGTTAGCCAGCTATTCACTGTTTTTAATCCTGACACCAGGCAGCTGAATAAAGTCATAGCATAGCTAACCCAGTAGCCAGTTTTAACTTTTCACATCACAGCACTGCACTTTCATGCACACATCAGTCTCACATAGGGTTTTAGTACACCCGCCCTGACCCAATAAAAACATCCCTGAGCTCCTCCCTCGTAGAGAGGGGGTTGAAGCCCACGTGAATACTAGGTTTTTCACGAGAGGAGGCACCCCTATGATGAAGCATGACACCTCTGGTGTATGAGGGGAACCTTCCTAAAAAGGGAAACCACTCTCCTTCCATTGAAGAGTACCCTCGGAGAGTAATGTAACCCGCGGCTCTTTTTGTGTTACATTAATTCGGTGGGGAGTTGGCTCACGCAGGTCCTTAAAACTCCTATAGCCCCCAAGTGTATTCACAAATACAATATATGCCAACAAATTAACAACTGTATCTGATCAGTGGAAAACAGAAAGGAAGTTAAAACTTAGAGCTGGTGTGTTAATGCTTAAAAGCTCTATGTAGGGAGGCTTGGCCGGCAAGATGGCGGATGAGATGTAGCCTAGTGGAACTCCGTACGGGCCTTTACGAACCTGGCTGAATCCTGTTGCCCTGGGATCCATCTATCCCTCAAAACCCAGATACTGTGCCTCGTGAGGTCTGTGGCACTTGCCAGGCTTCTTTACCCTGCTTGACTCAGATTTTTATAAGTTTAAAAAATGTTGTCAGACACTGAAAATAAATACCCACCATAATCCTCAAGAATTTGAAACTCAAAACGGGAAAGGCCTACCGGTTCTGGCAGCTTAAAGTATTTTCTTTCCAAAAAAATTCTTTCAAGGCCCCTAATGTAAGCTTTCAAGGAGTTTCACACATTCGCATGTGGAGCCGTTCCCACATAATTATGAATGAATTCATTAACGTAGTGTCGCCAGAGCAAAATAAGGCTTTGTCATGATTGTAAAATCTTGGATATGTTTACCTTAGTTGGATAGTCCCTTTCTATCTCCAGTTAAGTTCAAATTGGACTGATGCATGATCGAGTTTATCGTGGGATGAAATGTAGATCAAGCTTGGTTGCCGGTAGTTTAGAACGGTAGGCAGACAAAATATCGTAATTTAAATATCGACCTACAATTATATATCGAAGTTAAAATATCGAAGGGACGGAATATAGAAGGTTAGTAATATCGATGTTAGTAATCTCGATGTTGGTAATATTGATGTTACTATTATTGATTTTTATGTATATTATTATGTATTTAATATGTATGTGTTATTTTTTTTAATGTTATTTTAAGTTAATTTTGTATTTTAGTACTGTAGCAGGTTGTGGGTTCATAGGGGAATAGGGTGGGAAGTAATTTAAATGTAATTAAGTAATTTATTTTATTCATTGGTATTACTAATTATGTTAATTTTTATTGGTAATTAATTTTTATTTGGTAACTAATTTTAATTAATTGATTTATTGATAATTATGTTCCGTAGCGGGTTCTGGGTTTATAGGGGAATAGGGTGGGAAGTAATTTAAATGTAATTAAGTAATGTATATTTATTATTTGGTATTGTTAATCATATTATTGTTAGTTATTAATTGGTGATTCATTTGTATTGGTAATTCATTTTTATTGAATAATTGATAATTATGTTAAGTGTATTTTATTATTAGAGTTTGTTTTGTGTTTATAGGGGAATAGTGTGTAAAGTAATTAATACATTTATAGTTGGGTATTGATGATTAATTTATTGGATATTAATTATTAAGTAGTTATTTAAAAGTATATGTTTTTTGGTTATAAAAAATATTTATTGTTTATTCATTAATTGGTAATTGCATATTACTAAATATTTATTGATATTTTTACTTATTATATTAAGAAATTATTTATTGTTCAATATTAGTTATTGATTACTTTTTAATCATTAATATGCTTTTGTTATAAGAAATGTTATTGTTCAATGTTTATTCATTGGTAAATAATATGTATTTATTATTTGGTATTTATTAATGTATTATTCATTGGTAATTATGTTTTAATAACAATTTATTGGTATTTGTAAATAGTTTCGATTTATTTAATTAATATTTTAATATTTTAAAATATTAATTTATTTATAAGTATGTTATTTTTAACTTCTACGCTATCCAACACTTTCCCTACTGCTGCACTCTCTGGAGTGGGAATAGTAATTTTTACCGCTACGCTATCCAACACTTTCCCTACTGTTGCACTCTCTGGAGTGGGAATAGTAATTTTTACCCCTACGCTATCCAACACTTTCCCTACTGTTGCACTCTCTGGAGTGGGAATAGTAATTTTTACCCCTACGTTATCCAACACTTTCCCTACTGTTGCACTCTCTGGAGTGGGAATAGTAATTTTTACCCCTACGCTATCCAACACTTTCCCTACTGTTGCACTCTGGAGTTGGAATAGTAATTTTTACCCCTACGCTATCCAACATTTTCCTTACTGTTGTTTTTTTGGGAGTTCGAATAGTATTTTATTCCCTCTGTTACTTATTATTTTTTGTATTGTTTTAGTTAATGTAGTATTTAATTAATTATAAAAATATTAAAAGTAAATTAAACTTTTTTAATTTGTTTTGTAGAATTATTTAATTTTTAATTTAGATGAATTTGTCATTTATATTTTTAATTATTTATAAGTTATTAAAATAATTATTAAACCTTATTAAGTATCTATATTACATATTATATGTATGTTTAATATTTTATTAAATTATGTATATTAATTTTAAATATTATAAAATATTTGTAACTGTTTTATATTTGTAAGTATTTAATTTATTTTACATATTTTTTAAAACTATTTTTTTACATCAATATTTTTTTCTCTATTTTTGTACTTACCATGTTGTAGATAGGATGTCGATATTGTTGACATCGATATTTTTGCTCCGATATTTTTGTAGGTCGATATTTTGTCTTTCTATATTTTGTCAGACATTCGTCTAGGACACTAAAACCAAATCAGTTCTAGAGAGTTGCTTGTGAAGGATAGAATAAAAGAGTATATTCACTTTTTGCTGGATAGGCAACTCGCATAGATTAACACTAGTATTATCATCATTTGTTGAATATTTTTACTTGTACAGTTGGTCTCCAAGTAGGAATGACAGACTTGCCCAAATTGCTAGGAATACAGTAAGTTCTTGAAAGAATCTGAGGTCATTAATATTTTGGGTACATAAACAGCGGATGGAAAACATGTTATCCCCTGTTTCAAACCTGTGCTCCAGCACTTCTTCTTGCTGAATCTATTTTTGATCTTATTCTCCAGTAATTACAAGCAATGTAATTGGGTCCCTCGGACAGATGCAGCATTACATGAACAATGGTAGCTCCTAAAATCCATTAAGCAGAAAGCTTTTGCCACATATGATTTAGTCACATGGTTGTTAGGATTTAAATTGTTTTATTCCAATACTTTGCCTACTTTGTAAGCATTGATATTAGGTCACTTTTTTCTTTCCCCGACCTTCGCCCCCCTAACCACTCCTCTCTCCTCAGTCTGCTCTCCTGATGTCCTCCACAGTCTACCTACCGCCACCTTAAATCCTTGAGGCGACTTCCTCCCGTGGAGCTCCTGCTGAGAAGAACTATTTGTGCCGTCCTTATCCAATTCCTCAGTCTGCTCACCTTACATTCTTTATTGTAGCTGGAGTTTTAATTAGAAAGATTAATTGTTTTTCAATAGTCCTGTTGTCCCACAAAGATCAGTTACATTTCTGTCGCCACAAAATATTTTTCAGTATGTCTTTCATATTTATCATACGTTATTTTTTTTCACTTCTCTTCCGGTAAATATTGACTTGGTTATGCTCATCTGACATATTCAAAAAATTCCACGATTTCACTTACTTTACAATTGTTGGGCTGCCTAATCTGTAGTCTCAGGTGTCAGTGAACAATCGGTCATTCCGCAGTCTGGTACTGCAGACCATTATTTAACCTTATTTTCAATATTTCCGTTTGTTTGAATACATGATCTATGTACCCCATCTTTGAGTGTATACCTGTTTCCCTCCTGACATTGTTTTCCTAGCATTGACCAGCACCTCTCTTATTCTTTAAAGGTTAAAAATCCTTCACAATGGTGCCAGAAGCGCCATTGCAGAGAGTTGTTCCTCAGCCCTCCAGCGAGGGCATCGAGGCGCCAAGCACTTTATCTGGCATGAAGAACGTCTCTTCGAAAGATGATTCTGAGGGGATCACAAAGATGCCTGATGAACGGAAGAACGAGAGACCGAGACAGACTTTCGTTTACTCCGAAAAAGATTCTGGATTCTCTGGTGAGTATATGATGCTGTTTCTTACTCCGTCCACTTGCACCTTTCTCTTCTTTTTCCACCTTGTGTTTTTTTCCAATTGTGTAGATTTCAATTTAGAACTGGCTTTACCTAGTTGCACACAAACAGCTCGTCTGCTTCAAACTACATTGACATTTATAAGGCCAGACCCAGCATGCTTTGAACTACCACATGTTTGAATTGCTTGGGTTTCATTTTTGGCAGACCGATATGGAAGTTGTCATTGATATCGCTCCAGTAACATTAGTATTAGGACTCAAAAAGTTAGTATAAAATAAGTATGTATACTTGGGTGTTGTTTTGGCGAGGGAGCAACCAACCATAATGTTCAGTTGAAAAGAAGACTTCCACTTTATACATGAAACAAGCAACTTCTCAGATCCTGTCCTTTTGCTTCCAGTCCCCTTCTTTCCTAACTTTTGGACATAACGTTTTTCTCCTTACTTAATATGAATCGAAAATTTGCAATAGCATTTAATGAAAGCCTGACTTTGGTACGACCACTTTCTCTTATTCCGTGTAAAGTTTGAAACATTTGCACACAATTTACTTGAGGTTCAATAATTTTGTATAAGAATAGAGCTTTTTTCTGTGTGAAAATATTCGTGTTACAGTTAAAATAAGATGTCTCTTTCCCTCTTACTGCTTGAATCTTCATGGATCCAAAGCCCTGAGACACTCACAGGGGTGCTCTAGTTACTGGTGATCATGGGGTGTGAGACTCCACTGAGTGTGCCCAATATCATCTTGACTAAGACCTGTCGGCAGATGCAAGGAAAGAGGAGTGAGAGAATTTCTGAACCTGGCGATGTTGATGCAGTGGTTGTGGATGTATGTGCTGCTCTGGGCGTCAGCCAGCACCAGGCCCTGCAGACCTGTGAAGACCTCCCTCATGATGGGGTTTCAGGCATCATGGGGCTGCACTCGAGAAGTGTTGAATAGATACGTGCTCAGGAGCTGCATAGTTGCCCGACATGACTCATCTGGAAGGAGTTGTTGCTGGCTGTGGTGGAGACCTGTGTGCCACATAGTGGAACTATATCAGCAGAATATTGAGGAGACCTACGGATGCTACTGCTGGGTGCTACAAGTCACTGTGCTGAATCTTGCAGGATGGCACGTAGCCTTGAAAGTCTGCTTGGACAACTTGACCAGTGTGTTGTGACACTGGATCCCAATAGACCTTGCCAGAGATATGAGGGAGGCAGGTTCCGATTTGGTGCATCGATAGAGGCTAGTGCCATGCTCCTGTGATGAGCTTAGCAGCACAATTGTGAAAGCCTGCAGTTTCAAAAGCTAGCTGATCAAGAACAGATAATCTATGCGTAGGCATACTATTGAAGGGTGTGAGGTAGCTCCAGCAAGCTGTTGTGCACACCATGAACATTAGCTTCAGTCATCCTAAACAGCTTTGTCTTGTAACACGGCTTGAATGACTGAGAAAACCCAGCAGGCTCTTTGACAATAGAGTTACAGCTCGTACTCTAGATACAATTGCATTCTTATAAGCTGCACAGGGTGAATACTTCTAAGGAAGAAGTTACGATGGAGGAACAAAGTTGACCACTCACCAAATAGGACCATCCCAAAAGGCGACCTACTGGATAGCGTACAGACTTTGAAACTAGATGAGGAAGAGCTTAGAAAGGACATCGATGGGAGCCTTGAAGAGCTAAGATCAACCTTAAGTGCCAAAATCTATGGCAAACTGTAGACGTAGTATGCTCTAAACAATAAAAGTTGAGAACAGGCAGGATGCTCTTGAAGCTCATAATACTACCACTGCAGGTCAGTTGCAAGCTAATGAAGCACAACTTGAAGCGCTCTTCTTAAAAACAGAGGAGATGATAAACGGATTTTGCAGAAAGGTAAAGGGTTTATTAGGGCGTAGTTAGGGGTTGGTAGAAGTAATGGAGTTGAACAATAAGGAGGTTAGGGAATACCACCTAAACAAACAGACCCCTACCAGAAAATCCAGGTTCTGGAGAGTCAGACCCCCTAAAAAGGAGGGCGGGGGCTCACCCCCCAAAAAGAGAGAAGTGTGTGTGTGTGTGTGTGTCCGTCCATTCCCCTCTCCCCTTATATCAGAGGTCTTCAAACCTTTGTAGGTTGAGCCCCCCCCCCCCCAGCTGAATTTGTTTTAGATGTTGGGCCCCCCCACCACCTGACAGAAATTTCGGGACTCGACCGCCACTCGCACATTCCGGGCATATTCAGCGAATAACATTCAATACAATAAGTTTTTTATGGTTGTTGCATGAAGCAGACATTTCTCTACAAATAGTAATAGACTCCCTCACATCTATTACATTAAAAAGAAATTAAACAAAACGGTATTTACAAGAATTTGTTTAGGAATTATTCCAGTCCTTCAGGGAAAAAACAGAACTGTCTCTATCAAGGGGCCCCTGGAAGGCTGGATTGTAGTACATTTAGATGTCTCCTTTTGTAAGTTAGGACGAAAACCTTAATGGGGCACGACATGCCCATACTTGTGTACAGGGGTGAGTGAGGCGACCATATGAAATTGGGGGCGCATGTTAGTGCAGAGTGGGACGAATGAATGTATGGTTAGTGGTGGGCTTATTCGAGAGATTGCAGATTGAACAGTGAGGGGGACAGGTGAGTGAAGTGTCACGAGTGCAGGTTGAGTGGTGTGCTCGTGTGACTGCAGGGTGAGGTACAGGGTGAACAGCGCAAGTGCATTGTGAGTGCAGAGTGATCACTGTGAGTGGAGGATAAGTGGGTGAACGGTGTGAAAACATGGTGATCAGTGTGAGTGCAAAGTGAGAAGGTAAGTGGGTGAATAGGGTGAGCGCATTGTGATCACTGTGAGTGCAGAGTGATCACTGTGAGTGGAGGGTAAGTGGGTGAATGGTGTGAGTGCATCGGGGTCAGTGTGAGTGCTGGGTGAGAGTGAAAGTGAAGGGCGAGAATGAGGAGTGAGTGGTCTGAATGCAGGGTGCATTCCCAGACACTTCAAGTAACTCAGCATGTTATTGACGGCAGCGTAGGGTTTCAAATGTGTTACACTGTTGCTATTATGGCAGTAACCAGGGATCAGGGCGGTGCTAATAAATAATGTGCTGATCCCTCAACAAACTTCCAGTCTTATGATTAGGGTTGCCAGCTCATTATTTTGAAGTCACAGATGGTATAAAAATAATCAGTCACCTAAAGATGTATTTTCAGCACTTGTCTGTGCATACTTTGAACAGCAAACATAAATAGAAAGAACTTTTGTTTTCTAGAGCTGCATGAATGATCCATGACTGATAATAAAAGGGAACAAATATAGAAAAGTCACATTACAAATGAATCAACAAAAAGAAGGGGGACCGGGAGCTCGTTAACATTACAAATGAATACATACTTCTTATTTATAACCATATTTAGCAACTTGCAAACTGTTTAAACAACACATGGTTGACTGGTATTTTGTGTGCCTGTCTGTGTAATTTTTAAAAAAAAACTTTCAGGGACGTTTTAAGGATTTTGGGGCCTGTGGGCCAAATGTATTTTTGGGGCCCCTGTTCAGACCAGCTTTGATTTTATGGTCCAGTCTCCGCTCTTTCATGCCTTCTTTGGTCAAATAATAAATGTGTGCATTGCGTGTCAAATCACTTGGATATTCAGGGATAGTGATGTGTGTTTTCACTATGTAACACAACAGCAGTTCACTAATATTACTGCAAATAATCTGTCACATCCTTCTATTTCTCATATGTGAGGTAATGTATTGATCCAAAATAAACTTTTTATATGGATGTCACATGACGCATAAACAAATTTTGTCTGCAAAATGTCTGTAATAGAATTTTACACATTAAAAATGAATGATTGAGAAACGCTATTTATAACATTGTGTTTAAAAAGGATTCAAGATCATGAGGGCAAGACTTGTAGAATAGAGCTGGCTCTTTCAAACACCCCCCCCCCCCTTACACCCCCTTTGAAAGGCTGGGGCCCATGCCTTAATCTTCTCTGGAAACTTTGTCTCCATTCTGCGAAGAGCTATCTCGCCCAGAAGGGGGTTAATTCATAGAGCTGAAATGCTTCAGCTGCAGTGGGAGGCAAGGAGTCTCCTCTGCTAAAGCTGAAAGTGTGTCTGTTTGTTTTCTTTCGGTATTAGCAGAGGAGACTCCTTGCCTCCCACTGCAGCTCGAGCATGTCGCCTACAAATTAACCCCCTCCTGGGAGACTGAACAACACAAAAGATGCCATCGATCTCCCCTCCCTCCCCCTTTCAAATACCGGAGTCCTCCAAGAAGACAGGGAACGAAGAGAACAAAGGTCAGCGTGGAGTGCGCGCCCCCCCTGGGAAGGTGTCGCGCCCCACAGATTGAAGAACACTACCTTATATCCTGACTGGTGCCTAAGAAATGGAATGCTGCCACTGTTTCACTATTGCTTAAGAAACCTGCATTCCATCCAAAAATTAAGGCAAATTTCCGTCTTATCTCTCTTCTTCCTCTATTTGCCAAGATGACTGAGATCCCAGTACACAATCAGCTTATCCAACATCTGGAATCACATATACATACCTTCAACGAGCATAAGAAGCTATACCTGCTTCTGGTCCAAAACAGATGTCTGTTTAAAGCTGTATGTTCATACCCGACAAAACTATAATTGTGGGCAAAGTTCTTATATGGCCACATTATTTTTCTGGTATCCGCTTTCCTGCAGATCTCAGTCTGCCTGCTTAGTAAATGGCCCCAAATAATAGAATTGGTACCCTGATCTTGTTTAGATGACATCTCAAGGCCTTCATTTTCACCAGCTCTGTATGTATCATTTTCAATGTCTTAGCGGACGTGCTTGGCGTTAGTCTCCCTTTCTGTTTTTAGCGCCCTGACACTTCTTTCCCGGAGTAGCTGATTGTGCTCTACAAATTTAAAATCCAGTCACATGATAATTGTGAGAATGGCTGATAATCAGTTTGCTTCTCAGACGTTTGGGCACCTGGTAGCGAATAAGAAACTTTTAAACCAGCTCTAGGCCAACTGTGATTTAAAAGTAAGTTGTTGTTGGTAAGGTTTGGCTGCAATGGATCCGAACGAAATGTAAAATCTTGCGAAGTGAGAGGAAACCAATGAGTTATAGGCCAACCGAACAAAGGATGGGTAATTCATATTGAGAGTCTAGAGAATTGCACAGTCTCAACGTGAATGGAGGGGTCCACAAATTTAGGAGGAATGCATAATTCATAAATATTAAAGAAAATAGCTGGTATCGTATTGGGGGCAATAAAAATTATATTAAAATAGAACGCAAATTTGGATTTCTTGATTGCATATTTGTATATATAGCTGGCTTTTTGGCATTGCTGTTAAATGTCTGGAACGTAGTTTCAGCGCAAGCGGGCTTTCAAATGGGCACAGTGTTTCAGCTCAAATAAATCCTTAGAAAACCAGCTATAGGATGCGTTAGTCTTTTGAGTTAACTTAACAGTTAGCATTGTAATCCAATTTAAAATAGTGTTCACTATTTCACACTATCCCTTTTGAAATATTTGCAACTTAGTGTTTGAAGTGGAGCTGCTGTCCGATATTAAAGTTGTTGAAGCTAGAGTATGTGCAGAAATACAATTTTACCTTCTGAACTCTGAAAAAGGACGACTTATGGACCTTAATTCTCATATTGGCTGCACAAGGAAAGAGGAGGATGAATGATCAGAGGCAGTAAGCCCGACTTACTTTTTGTGAAAGGCATATGTTTATGCCAACAGGACTCTAAAGGTAGATTGTTACAAAAATATGCTGAAGTCTGTAGATTTGGTATTTTATTAGTTGGAATCTCATAGATCACTGTATTAGGCAAAGGTTTTGGTGTTGTTCACCCCTGTTGTAGCGGAAAAGCTTACCAAACTTTCTTACCACTCTGGATATCACTAGGCCTATTTCTTACAATATCCAGATCCTATAATCCCTTAATTTTTTACCCTACATTACCATGACTTGGGTCCTCCGACGGATATTTTACGTTGAGCTGATAGGGACTAGAATACTCTGAAGATGCAAACAATTATCCTATGAGGACCTGGAATACATAATTGTTAACATGACCATAACCCTTACGAGTCTAGACAAAACCTTCTTTATCCATACATATAGTCTCCTTGAGATATTAAATAGGACCAAAAGAATGAGAACGAATCGATAAAGAGAATTCAAGCAAAGCATTTATCTAATGCCTAAAATAATAATAAAAACATTTATTAAGCGCCTGAATACACTAAGGAGAGTGCGTCTCCGCGCTAGGATGCGTTCCAACACAGCTAAAAATCATCATCAATCCACGGAGAGAAGAGGGGACAGGGGAAGAAAAACCTTAAGTTTATATTAAACTTCAGGAAATAGATAGGTCTTCAGTTTCTGCCGGAACCTGGTTTCTGATGGCTCCATCCGCAACTCACAAAGAAAGTATGTGGGGCTTGCACTGCTTTTTAAATCAATGATTGTCGTGTTTTTATGGATTGTAGCATGCTTGAGGAGAAATCGCTGTCTGGTCCACGCAGCGTCTATAATAACACAAACTATTTCAAAGCTGCCCCTGCATGGGGGCAGGCTACTCCTAGCACTGCGAATGAGACTGAATCAAGTCTTGTTCACTTTGGATATTTTTAATAAAGTTTTTTCAAGTTTTTTCAAGTTCTTGGTTTCTGGTTCAACACATTGTTTTCATGGTTGCCAATGATATATCATACATCGTATCCATTGTCTGTTCAACGTAAATTGCAAATCACATCATGGTGACAAATCCCAATGCATTTCGGGCTGTCATGGAGCCCTTCGTCAGGGGGTTACTCTACAAGAAGGAAGAAGATGTGTAATCACTAAAAAGTCGGTATATGATGTACAGCACGTGGAGGTGACTGGGTGAAACGAAAATACCGAAGTGAAGGTTGGTGACAGCGGTACTGGTGATGATGTCTCAAAATGTGAGGCTATGCCATATATAGTGCGCCGGATATAAACGTGTGTCATGTTAGTGCAGAAAAATTGCCCGGGTCTGTGGCGTGATCGGTAAAAACGTGTGGTGGCCCCAAGTGCTCAAGTAGGTTAAACGCGTGTGCAAATAGAAACCATATTCCCGTTAGTAAAACGAGCATGTGGATGCGGTAATTACTCACGGTTGAAGATCTGTGCAGTTCGGTTACCTGTGAATACACGGGGAACCCGAACAGGTGGTTAGAACTATGTGCAAGGCTCAAATCTGTCATAACCGTGACCATGCTCAAAGTTACTTACTTCAATGAAACTCCGAAGAGCTTTCTATGTCGGCGTCCCTGCGATCGGCATGGCAAGTGTCCCGAGAGGGAGTGCGTGGTGATAACGGCATGTCGTAGGTGGTTAACATAGAAGACGGACTTAAACCCTGAGTAGTGGGCGCCATCTTAGAGTGGTAAAGAGTTGTCCGGTGATCTAAAATGTGCATGTTGTTAAAAGAACCCGGGTCGGACGTGAATCAAGTTGGAAACATGAACTTATGTTAACACAATGAGCAAAAATAAACCATAATGAACAATAATACATGGTGTCCCAAGGGGGCCGGGGTAACCGGGTCTTCCGTTAAGGTAACCTGACTGACAGGGAGTTTTGGAGTGAACAGAAACACCGGCTCCTTGAGTAAGGGTTTAAGTGAAGGATTTATTGGGATGTATGTCTTTCTTTGTAAGGCCGCCGCTCGATCCCGTGAATGAGCTGCAGGATCAGATGGAACGGTGGCCGGCTCCAGCGTGCGGTCTTCTATTCAGGGAAGGGGACGGGTACAGGTGAGCTCTGGCCTGGGGACGTCTCTCTCCCAGCTATCCTCTGCTCCGGGGCAGAAAAGAAAGGAAAACCGGATCAGGTGACTGATAGGACTAACAAGCATGTAGATAGGACCGGGGGTGAGGGAAACCAGTGACAGTGCCGCTTCAACAGAACTATGTTCAGGTTGTGAGGGAAGAGTGCACGTGAAGGGAAGTACAGGCTAGCTTTACAGGGGGGAATTTACACTATACACGGGGCTCGGTCTTCCGCCCCACCCAGCCCGCCATACGACCCCGTACCTCTTGAAGCCACGCTCGTCCCGTGGGAACGTGGCGGGGCGAAGCGTGGACACGTTGGCCTCCTGGCTTCTGGACGCTCGACTCTTCGTCCTCCTCGGTCTCCTCGCGGTCTCGTCCTCCAGCCTTCTCCTGGGAAACGCCGTCCGACGCCTCTCTCCAGCTTCCTGCTTTTGGCGTTCCGACGCTGCTGAGGGGCGTGGTCTCTTCCTCGCTCTCAGGACAATTAAAGGGGCCGTGTGTGCGGATATTCGCCGGCCATCCGGACTCCGGACAATTAAAGGGGCCGTGTGTGCGGATATTCGCCGGCCATCCGGACCCGGGTCTTCTACCCACGGGCATTCTGGTAGCTCTAGGGGCAAGGTGAGAGGGGGGTGGCGGACCACCAGTCCGTTGTCGTAGCCGTGTCCAGTCCGCACGCCGTCACACATGGTAAAAAGGAACATGCAGTAAACTACATCATGTCTCGAAAAAAGTTCGATAAGTGCTGAATAATCAAAGGTAACATAGGAATTCCATCCTATCATTTAACCTGTTCGGTTGCATCGTGGCCATGTAGCGGATCCAATATGTCTCCCGTTTAAGGAGTGTTCTTGTTATATCTTGTGGGTTTGATTTGTTCCAGGATCAGGTATTTCAACTGGGCTACAGAATGATTTTTTTCAAGATAATGTGCTGCTACAGTCGATTTAACATTTTTAGTACGAATATTGCTTTTATGTTCCAGTATGCGTACGCAAAGTTTTCTTTCTGTGTGGCCTATGTAACATAGGCCACATGGACATTTGAGCATATAAATAACGTTGGCGGAGTTACATGTAGCATTGACTTTTAGTTTCACTTTGTGGCCTTTCATGGGATGGTTTGTATAGTTGCCTGGTATAACATTGTTGCAATTGCTGCAATTGTAGCGTGGTGAAAGTCCCTTATATGTTTGAGTTTCCATGGTTTCATGGGGTTTTGTGAGAATTTCTTTAAGATTGCGTCCTCTTGTGTAGGCGAAAATAGGAGTTTGAGCAAAAATGTTTTGGAAATCTGGTTCAGTACTTGGTAATGGCCAGTGTTTTCAAATTATTTTTCGAAACTGGTTGCTGGTGACCGTGTATTTAGACACTACCACCATACGTATGTTCTCCATTTTGGGTTTGATGCGTAGCAGGTCTTCGCGGTTGGTTTTGTTGCATCGTGCAGCTGCTTTATATAAGGTTTCTTGTGGGTACCCTCGTTCTCTGAATCTTTCTAACGTGTAATTTTGTTGTTTTTCGCTTTCCAAGGTAGATGACACTATGCGCTTGACTCTCAATAGTTGTGAGTATGGTAGGTTGAGTTTGAGTCCTGGCCGGTGAAAACTGTTGTAGTGCAGTATAGAGTTGCGATCTGTGGGCTTACGAAAGATTGTAGTAGATATCTTGCCATCCTGTCTGTTGACTAATACGTCTAGAAAATGGATATTTGTTGTGTCATAGTTCCATGTAAACTGGATACGATCATTAATGAGGTTCCAACTCTCTAGGAAGTTTTGTAGACTTGTGCTGGGACCTGCCCAGAGGATGAATATATCGTCAATGAACCTGAGATATAGTTTGCCATAGGTCTTCCATGCTTGATTGTCCAAGATGTGTGTTTCTTCAAATGTCTTCATAAAAATGTTGGCATAGGACGGAGCTGCACAATTTCCCATGGACATGCCGCATAGTTGGTGAAACCACTTGTCGTTGACTGTAAAGTAGCTGTGGTAAAGCGTGAATATTAGTAGTTCCATTAAAAATGTTGGGGGGGCGTGGCCAAGGCGGCGAGAGGCTAGAGAGCTCCGTCCCGCTGGCGCAATATCCTGTCAAACATCCTGCATCGCCCTAACCCACTACCGCCTGGTGAGGTGCCTGGCTGCTAGCAGTGCAGTGGAAGCTCCGGTGGTGTTTTGGGCGCATTTGCGGCGTCTACGCCGAAGATCCGAGTCTCACGGCCGAAGGGCCTGCGCCGCTCGGGAGAGCCGGGACCTCGCGCTTGCCCGCGCCCAGCCGGAAGTGAGCCGACGCGGCGTGCAGCGAGACGGAGTTCACCGGACCCCACTTCTGGCGGCGGACAGACCCGGAGCTACACAGAGATCCGCCGACGGCTGCTGCAGAGGGATCCCAGCGCTATCCTGAGGCCGACCTGCCATCGGAGGCCGGGTAAGCCGCCGGCTCGGGCGGGAGACACTGTGATGGGAGGGGCGATACCCTCGACTGGGCCTGCTCTCACTCGGCGGCCAAGTCGGACCGCGGGAGCCTGGTGATCCGAGTGTGGCTTTGCCCCTCCAGCTCCAGCCATCAGCCCCCGGTGGAGGCCCGGGAACCGGGGCGCGGCTCGTGAGACCTGCTGAACATTCGGACACGGTTGGCCGACCGGCGGGGTGTGCAACTGCCTGGGGGCTAGCGCCTCTGCCCCCTAGTTGCATACCTGTGACACTGGACGCTATACCCTGCATACTGGCGCTATTCCTGGGGCTGGTGGGCGCTGCAGTGACTGTACCCCCCTGCAAGGCTCGTTTGTTCTTCAGTGGCGCCTACAAAGGCCGAGTGGCTGCAGCCGGAGGCCCATACCCGGTGCGAGAAAGGGTTTCATCCGGCGCCCCCGCGGCCTGATTGGACTACATACCTGTGCCAGTGGCTCACCATGACGAGGGGAGGCAATAGTGGCAACACTGCAAAACAAGGCCCTATAGACAAATTCACGGGGCCTCATGGCGGGGCCGGGGCCACGGGAGGCTCACAGGGACCATGCCCTGACAACGCGGCCCTCATGGCTGCTATCACGCAGTCCAGAGACATGCTAGACGCAAAAATTGGGGCCGTAGGTGCTGATGTCACCCTGCTCCGGCAGGATCTGCGCAATGCGGAGGCCCGCATTACTGAAACCGAGACCAGAATCACCGAGGTTGAAGATGATGTGGTAATCCTTAAAAAGAAGGTGGCTACCATGGAGGGCATACAGAAGGGCCTCGCGCTCAGGGTTGAGGACGCAGAAGGTCGGGCCCGGAGGAACAATCTACGCTTTGTGGGATTTCCGGAGGATAGTGAGAAGGGCGACATGGCGGAGTTCCTGACCCGTTGGTTGGAGGGGTGGCTCCCCCCAGAATCCCTGTCGCGCTGCTTTGTGGTTGAGAGGGCGCACCGAGCACTTCTCCCGAAGCCACCTGTGGGTGCCCGTCCTCGGCCCGTGATCGCCAAACTGCTCAATTATCACGACCGGGATGTTATATTGCGACAGGCGCGAGCGAAGGAGCCCCTAATGTATGACAATCCTAAGATCCTCCTCTTTTCTGACTATACTAAGCTAGTGCAGCAACAAAGACAATCCTTCACTGCGGCAAAGGCGCGTCTGCGAGAACTGAAAATTCAGTATGCCCTGCTTTACCCAGCACGGCTCAGAGTGGTCTTCCAATCCCGGACACAATTCTTTAATTCACCAGAGGAGGTCTTTGCTTGGACAGATGAAACAGTTCGCATTAGGGTGCATACTCCTCCGGGTAGAGACTCTGACTCTTCCTCTACAGGCGGACCTTCGAGAACTCCCCGGAGGTCACGCAGCAGAAGCAACTGGCGTTCGCGCTCCCAGAAGAGTCAGCCTTCCCGCAATGGAGAGGCCGGGGCGGCTGAGGAGGTGGATAATCCAACGTCGGCGTCTTGAGGCCCCGTGCTACTCCGCACATCCCCGTTCCGCCCCGGCAGTGTGCCGTTTGAGCGGAGGGTCCTCTACACGAGCGCCACTTCCTGCTTTGCACCACTTCCGCCCTGCCTCTCCACCGTGCAGGTGAGCGGTCTAGTGGTTCACGTCACTCAGCATATATGGTGACTTGGAGGAAGCGCAGCGGACGAGCGCAGCGGACGAGCGCAGCGGGAGCGCCGACTTCGCGCCGAAGTCAAGCCCGTCTGCGCCCGTCCGTGGCCGACCGGGGCCAGGGGCCACGCATGCTGCTTGTCGTATTACTTACTCTTCTCAGGATTTATTCTCGCTTCAATGCTCCGCCCCTCTTGCTCCCCATGTTGCTGGTATTGCTCAAACTTGCGGCATCTGGACTTCTCATTGTCCCCATGATTACCCGATTAGGTCTCTTTCCCTTATCTCTCATAGTAACGCAGTTCCCACACCCACCATGATCAGCTCTCATGACTCTCATTCCATTTCCACTGTTTATCTCAACACCCGCTCGCTTCCTAAACACCAACTGGAAGTGTTCCAATTATTGGACAATGGCAATATTGACATCCTGCTCCTCTCTGAAACATGGCTTCATGAGGATTCTTCCCCCGACATCCTTGCTCCATTCCCACAGGATTTTATATCCTCCAATCCAACAGGGCAACGGGTAGACCGGGTGGTGGAGTAGTTGCCGTTATTCGCTCCAACCTCCAATTTACAACTCTGATAACTACTCCTATCCTAAACTCTGATATTCTCACTTTGAAATTCATGTCCCCCAAATATTCCTTCATGTGTGTTTTAGTGTATCGCCCCCCTGCTAACATGCCCCTTTTTTCTTCGCATTTTGGTGATCTTATCTCGCAGTTGGCCATCAATTCCGCTAGAATTCTGATTATAGGTGACTTCAACTACTGGCCATCAGACTCTCAGGAAAGTGGCCGGTCGGTTGAATTCACAGATTTACTTTGCGGTCTTAATTTCCAACAGCACATTTTCGTACCAACTCACAATAAAGGTCATACTCTGACCAGGCATGGACGGTAAACCTGGACATTTCTCCTCCCCTAGTTTACCCATGTACCTGGTCTGACCATTTCTTTATTTCTTTCTTATTAAAACTTTCCCTGCCTATCCGCCCTCCACCGGTATCGAATTTTTCGGCACGAAACTGGAAACATGCCGACATCCCCCATTTTCATTCTATTCTGTCAACCACACTCCCCAGTGATAACATTGATATTAACACACAACCTGCTACTCTTGATCAATGGCTGACCCAAGCTTGTGATGTGGTTGCTCCCATGAAAATTATCAGATCCAAACGCCCACATGACGCGCAGCACTGGTTTACTGAACAACTAAAATTGGACAAATTAGCCCTCAGACAAGCTGAGCGTCGGTGGAGGCGAAACTATGACCCCTCACTAAAGTCTACCTATACCGACCTATTAAAACTATATAAACAATCCATCATTTTGGCCAAATCCTCTTACTATTCCCAGAAAATCATTAGTTCAGCCTCAAAAACTAAGGATATCTTCTCCATTGTAGCTGAACTCTCTCTCCCAGATCGTGTTACCGCCCAGCCCCAACCCTCTCAGGCTCTCTGTGACTCCCTCAATATATTTTTCATAGATAAAATCACTACTATTAACAATATTCCTCCCCCCTTCCTCGCCCAATGTCTGTGTTCTCCCTCCCTCGAATCCTGGTTGTTTGCATGAATTCCCTCCTATTTCCCTGTCTGAATTTACCTCTTTATTACATGTAGTCAGCTCTGGCTCCCCCAATGATTGCTGCCCCCCCCAAATCTTGAGGGATGCTTTCCTGGCCTGTCCAGGTCCCCCACTAGACCTGCTGAATCACTCTCTCCTTACAGGCTCTGTCCCCGATGCTTTCAAAAAAGCCATTGTAGTACCCATCCTTAAAAAACCCGGCTCTGATCCGGCGGTTCTAGGCAACTATCGACCTATCTCCCTCCTCCCCTATTTGGGGAAGGTGTTGGAGACTTATGTCGCTCGCTGTCTGAGCGCCTTCATTGAAAAATCTCACTTCCTAGATGACCAGCAGGCCGGCTTCAGACCGACCCACTTTACGGAAGCGGTTGTCGTGGCTGTTATGGAGGCGCTGAGACAGGGGGCGGACAAGAACCAGGCCCAGGCCTTGGTGCTCCTAGACCTGTCGGCCGCTTTTGACACGGTCGATCATGTTATCTTGATCGACCGTGTCAGAAACGCGGGTATCCAGGGTCTGGCCTTTACCTGGATTGGGTCCTTTCTTCAAGAACGCTTTCAATCGGTTCAACTTTCCACCTTCTCTGCCATGATTTTTCCAGTCATGCCAGAGTCCGGCCCGTCTGCGCCCGTCAGCGCCAAGGAGGTGCCAGGGGCCGGACACTCTGCCCGGCCCCTTCGAACCCCTTCTGTGGACAATGGGTACTTATCAGCCTCCCTTATGTCTCTCAGACCCCTCTGGCAGACGTGCCATCACACACTTTTTCCTGAACAATTGCATCGTGGTATTATCTGTGGCTGCATGACCAACTCGAGTCTGCCAAATCAGGTCAGTGCTGCTTGGTCATCTAAGGTTAAGGTGATTCATGACCCTCCTTCCCCCTCTAAAGAAGTGGGCTTCCTTATCAACGCCTGTTCCCTGGTCAGTAACAATTTTGCTTTCCGAGACTTTGTCTCGGAAAGAAAACCCTCCTGGGTGTTTATTACCGAAACATGGGGCTCTGATTCTGCTGGCCCCGATCTGATCAATGCCCTCCCCGATGGCTATGCCATGGTGAGACAGGATAGAGAAGACCGTAGAGGGGGTGGAATAGGCATTGTTTATAAGAACACTTTTACCTGTCGTATGGAGCCCCTCCCTTCTCCCCAGAACTCCTTTCAGGCTCTTTTTTTCTCTTAGTTCCTCCCCCACTGAAAACTTTGCTGGTATTCTTATTTACAGACCCCCGAGCTCCAGGTCCTCGTTTGCTGCTGATCTACTTGAAGTGATTGAACCATTCATCAACAGGCCTTCCTTGACTATTCTTGGAGATTTTAACTTCCATCTAGAAAATCTCAATTCGGCTGACACTTCGTCACTTGTGGACTCACTTGCCTCCCTCAGCCTTTCCCAAAAAGTGCTATCCCCTACCCATTCCGCGGGCCACATTTTATATGGGGTGTTTACTAATGATCCCAGGCTTGAGCCTGGTTCCCCTTTGCCCCTCTCTTGGTCGGACCACAAAGCAGTCCCCTTGGAATTTGTCTCAAGCTCTCCTCCTGTCCTTTCCACGGATATGAACCGTTGGGTTCTAAAGAGGAACTACAGGGGTTTGTCCAATGAATCACTTGGCCCTCTTAGTGTCGGCTTCAAGGCTCCCCCTCTCAGGACATTGACACCACAGCCCGTCAACTCGCAAGTACCATCTCTAGGGCTATGGCTACCCTAGCCCCGCTAAAATCCTACTACTGTGCTAGGAAACGCCCGTCAGCGCCTTGGTACTCTGAAACTCTTAGACTCCAGAGACAGGAGTGTAGGAGGCAGGAAAGACTTTGGAGAGCTCAGCTTGATGCCAACCTACGGATTAAGCATAAAAATCTTCTTAAGAACTACAAAGCAGCGGTGTTAACTGAAAAGCAATCTTACTTTTCTAAGTTAACCTCGTCCCTCACCTCCCCGGGTGATCTCTTTAAGGTGGTAGATACCTTATCTCTTGTTCAACATCCTGATCCCATAGTTCCCTCCCAAGAACTCTGTGATCAGATCTCCACCTTCTTCCACACCAAAATTCTGGATATTTACACTTCTGTCCAGACCCACAACCTCATTCATCCTCCCCTTCCAGCTCAGTCCACACCCCAGTCTCCAATGACATCTACTCCAATTTTCCCCTCCTTACGACTGAGACTCTGAATAAACTCTTAGATTCGACTAAGTCAGGATCTCCCCTTGATCCCTGTCCTCTCAAAATTTTAAAAAGCTGCAGGGACACTCTACTTCCCCCCTCTGTTGGAAGTTATGAACAGAGCCATCTCCATTGGTGAGTTTCCGGCCTCTTGGAAGACTGCCATCGTCAAGCCCCTCTTAAAAAAGGCCTCTTTGGACCCTGGGATTCTTAAGAACTTCCGTCCCATTTCCCTCCTTCCTGCTCCAGCTAAGATGTTGGAGGCTCATCTGAATTTCCATCTTAGCGCCTTTCTGGATAAGACCTGCCTGCTTGATCCATCTCAGCATGGCTTCCGAAAGGCCCATAGCACTGAGTCAGCCCTTACAGTGGTGGTCAATAACATCCACGCTAAGGTCGATAGTGGTCAGACTACTCTTCTGATCCTACTCGACCTCACAGCCGCATTTGACACCCTGTCGCCTACCATTCTGGCCTCCCGCCTCAGTGAGACGGGAGTGAAGGGACTGGCTCTGAGCCTCCTCACCTCCTTCCTCAAACATCGGGAGCAAAGGGTCAAACTGGGTGACTTACTTTCCAATGCCATGCCTTTGCAGTGTGGGGTCCCGCAGGGCTCCGCATTGAGTCCTACACTCTTCAACATTTACGTGGCCCCACTTGCTAGGCTTGTCAGAACTTTTGGACTGGAAGTTCTCTCATACGCCGATGACACCCAGATTATGGTCTCCTCGTCCCAATCTGTCGAGACCACGGCCCTAAACTTCCGAAATTGTATGGAAGCTGTGGCAGGCTGGATGGCCTCGAATTTCCTTAAATTAAACGGGGAAAAGACTGAGATCCTGGTCTTTGGTGGAAGCAAGGAGATCTGGTCAGATGATTGGTGGCCTCAAACATTGGGAACCTGTCTTCTGCCCTCTACCGCCGCCCGCAACCTGGGAGTCATATTTGACACCTCTCTTGCCTTTGACAGGCAAGTAAACAGAACGGTCTCAACCTGTTGCGGGGTTCTGAGGGTTTTAAGAAAACTTACCCACTACCTCTCCTCTGATGCCCGGAAAATGGTTGCAGTCGCCCTTATATCCTCGCGTCTGGACTACTGCAATGCCTTATATCTTGGCATGAGTAATAAATTACTCCCATCGTCTGCAGGTCGTCCATAACGCGGTAGCGAGATTTGTCGTTGATGCCCCCAGACGCTCTTCAGGTACCAGTATCAGGAGAAACCTTCACTGGCTCCCGGTACATGCCAGGATAAAATTTAAAATTCTGACCATCACTCACAAGGCTCTTCATGGTGCGGGAGCTGAATCTATTAGGACCCTAGTGTCGACCTAGGTCCCAGGCAGGGCCTTGCGCTCTGCCGGCCAAAACCTGTTGACTGTACCCCGAGTCGTTAAGGCGAGATGGGGTGGTAGGGCTTTCTCTTCCCTAGCCCCTAGACTCTGGAACGAGCTCCCTTCGGTACTCAGGGGTCAGGAATCTCTTCTGCTCTTCCGAAAGGGCCTTAAAACTCTACTCTTTAATGAGTCCTACTCTTAGGCCTCTATCGCCTGTGTTTTTCATATGTACCTGGCTTTATTCCATCATTTGCGCCTTGACGCCTCCGGGCAAAGTTGCGCTTTTACAAATTTTAATTCAATCAATCAATCTCTGCTCCCCAGATCCCACTCTCCTGTGGTGTCCCCCAGGGTTCCGCTCTATCGCCCCTTCTATTTAATCTTTACATGCAACCCCTCCTAGCTTCCCTCCGTCATTCACCTGTCACTATCTTCAATTATGCAGACGACCTGCAGCTAATTTTCCCCATCGACTCCTCTTCTCGCTCTTGCTCTAATTTTCAATCGATCATGCTTACCATCTATGAGTGGATGAATTTCAGCCAGCTGAAACTCAACCCTAGCAAGACTGAGTTGGTCCTGACAGGAGAGCCCTTAAATCCCTGGTGTCCTAGCTTCAGGCTCTTGGTTCCCCCCCCCCCCCCCCCCCCCCCCGTCCAGTCGAGTCCGTGAAGAGCCTCGGTGTCATCATCTCAAGTGATCTGTCGATGAGGCCTCAAATCAATTCCATCACTTCGGCCTGCTTTTACCACCTACACAGAATTGGTAAAATCCGAAGGTTTCTGTCCTCAGAGGCTCTCATACTTGTGATCATGGCCCTTGTCACTTCACGTATTGACTACGCGAATTGCCTGTATGTGGGGATCCCTGCGTACCACCTTCATCGGCTTCAGCTGGTGCAAAACCAGGCGGCCAGACTGATTTTTCAACAGCCTAAGCACCAACACGTCATGCCCCTGTTGAAAAGACTGCATTGGCTCCCAGTCGCGTCCCGCTGTATCTTTAAAATGGGTTGCACTGTTTTAAAATCTCTTTCTGCACTTGCCCCTTAGCCTTAACCGTCACATTCCCTCAAGGCACCTTAGGTCCTCTGCCCACAATCTTCTAATTACCCCCAGGTACAAACGCAAGAAACATGGTGGTGCCTGTTTTTCCTTTCTTGCTCCTTCTACCTGGAACTCTTTCCCTCTTTCAATCCGGCTTATTCCTGACTACATCACTTTTCGTAAAAATCTGAAAACTTATCTGTTCCAGCTAGCTTATGATTAATACCCTCTCTCACTGCTGCTCATCCTTTCCACTTGTCCCTGAGCGCCATGAAACCAATTGGTGTCCGTGCGCGGTAACAAGTTCTTTTAACATAACATAACATCCTGGCCATGGGGCTCAGGAGTTTTCCTAATGGAACATGGCTACATCGGAAGAGAAGTTTTTGCTTGTGACTTCCCATTTAAGTGTGTGCTCCGTGTAGCATGTGTACAAGGGGGATGTGGGTTGGGGAATGCCTGTAAGAGGGCGGACGTACCCACGGGGCTGTTAGGTCAGTTGGGTAAGGGGTAGGTAGAATTAGAGTGGGTAGTTGGTGGGGATCCATTGGGGTAGTAGGTACCTGGCCTCCCGTTGGGGGTTGGCGATACCCTATTCCGTGACAGGTACTTCCATGTTGGTGAGGTATGGGGTTGGGGGGTGGACGGGTGTTGCGGTTTGGATGGGGGTGTTGGTGGGATGGGGGTGCTGCGGGGGGGGGCGGGGGGGTAGGGGGGTAGGGGGCGGAAGGGGACGATGGGGAAGTTGGGGTAACTTGTTCTAACACAGTGTCTATTCGTGTCCGCTTAACATCCTATGTGTGCGTGCGGTCCATGATACCCAGGGCCTTGCTGTACATGCCCCCTGATGGCGGGTGACACCCATGAGACAGAATCCCCGCTGGCATCCCTGCGAGTCGTGAGCTGGAATGTACGGGGGATGCTTGATAAAATCAAGAGGGGTGCGGTCTTGCGGCTGGGAAAGAGAGAAAAGGCGGACGTGCTACTCCTACAGGAGACACACCTTCTGGGCTCCAAGACTCTGAGCTTACAGCGCTACGGTTATCAGCAGGTGTATCATGCTGGATTTGTGCGAGGGTCACGGGGGGGTTGCAATCCTTGTCCACCGTAGATTGTCCTATTCACATGAAGCACAATGGCTGGACAGCCATAGCAGATATGTCTTCATCAAAGGAAAGGTGGGGAGCGAATCTATGGTCTTTGGAAGTGTGTATGCCCCACCTCCACTGCAGGAAGCCCTTGTTGAGAAACTGTTTGTGTGGGCTGGAATCCCGAATGTGTTGGCGATAGTAGATGGTGACTGGAATGACATGATGAATGGGAGCATAGATCGCCACAGGCCGGGAGGGGGCCAACTAGCAGATACCCTCACTAGATTGAAAGGCATGGTGCAGGGAATGGGCTGGATTGATGCATGGAGGTATCAACATGCGCATAGCCGTGAATATACCTATGTTTCTGCAGTCCATGGGTCGTTCTCTAGACTTGACTACTTGTTCGTCCCCCAGGGTTGGATAGGGCGGGTGGCCTCCACTTCCATTCTCCTACGCGGCTTATCCGTTCACTCCCCGGTCTTGATGGACCTGCACCTAGACAGGAGACGGCAGCCTTTTAGATGGCGTCTCTCCACCTGGCATTTACAGCAAGAAGACTATCGGTCTCATATGAGGACCGCAATAGCTCAATACTGGGACGATAATGACAGGCCGGAAACTGATGCAGTGACCCTCTGGGAAGCCTTAAAACCTGTGCTCCGGGGTGTGGATATTGCCTGGTGTGCCGCAGCCCGAGTAGCCCGTAGGGAGGCTATCACTGATGCAGCACATAGGGTCCGAGACCTGGAGGTGAAGTGTACGACTGGAGATGCAGCCAATGCCGTAGGACAACTGCTCCTTCAGCAGCAATCATACACTTCCTTGCTGATAGACGAGGCTCGCCAACTCTGGTTGGCTACACAAAGTAGGATCTACCAGTGGGGGGACAAATCCAGCGCCATGCTCTATAAGCTCTGCCAGACTACGTTCCAGGCGCACTCCTTACCGGGCCTCTGTGACGAGGCGGGAGGGGCGGTGACGGCCCCACCTGCTATTGCGGCCAGCTTCGCACGCTACTACGCGACCCAATACACTCCTCGGGAGTCTCTTCCGGCAGAGGACATAGACAAATTCCTAGCGGATCTCCCGCCACGGGCGCTGTCAGATGAGGGAACGTCCCAAGCTTGACCTTCCATTGTCAGCCGAGGAGCTGGGCACGGCGCTGGGAGAGCTGAACACTGGCAAGGCCCCGGGGCCCAATGGCTTTCCCTGTGAGTTCATGAAAATGTTTCATCTCCAATTGGGAACCTACTATAAGCGAGCGTTAGAGGCGGCCAGGGACAGTGGTCGCCTTCCGGCAGACTGGCGACACGCCGAAATTGTGGTGTTCTGTAAACCTGGGAGGTCTCCTAAACAACATGAATCTTACAGGCCGATTTCGCTCCTGAATGTGGAGGCGAAGTTGCTGGCAAAGGCCTTGGCCAATCGTCTGCTCCCATACATAGCGGATCTGGTTCACCCGGACCAGGTCGGTTTCATGCCCGGTAGGGCGACACGCCACAATATCAGGTGTGCTCAGGTGGTAGTGGATGTGGCTCGAGCGGCCGGGATTCCGGCGGCGCTTCTCCTAGCAGACATTGACAGGGCGTTTGACTCCCTGAGTTGGGTCTACCTATGTGCCCTCCTGTCTCGCCTGAACCTGGGGCCCCGATTTCTTTCCTCGATACAACTGTTGTACACCGACTTAACAGCGTCCGTGAGAGTGGCGGGAGCAGTGTCCAGCCCCTTCCCTATAGGCCGGGGCACCCGTCAGGGCTGTCCCCTTTCGCCTTACATATTCGCCCTGGCAATGGAACCGCTTGCGGCATGGGTGCGAATGGATGCACAAATGCGAGGTGTGGAATGGGAGGCGGGACCATCTGACAGAATAGCGCTTTACGCCGACGACGTCCTTTTCTTTCTTAGACTTAAATAGGTCGGGCCGAGAATCCTGGAAATTATGTGTATCTTTGGTGAGGTGTCTGGCCTCTGCCTGAACCTGCGGAAGTCTACGCTGTGGACGCTGAGAGATCGCGGTGGTCTGGGGCACTGGGCAGATGTATTGCAGGAGGCTGCTGGAGGAATTAAATACCTAGGGATATTCCTGACGGACGTCCCCGGGGTCTCGGGGGCTCGCAATGTACTGCCTGTTTGGGATCGTGTGCGCTCGGACATGACGACATGGTCCAGAATGCCCTTGAATATCTACGGCCGCTCGGCTATATTCAAAATGGTGGCTCTCCCGCGCCTACTGTACCAGTTACAGAATCACCCATACCCTATTCCGCTGCAGTGGTTTAGTCGAGTGAACTCTGCGCTGAGCCAGTTCCTTCGGGCGGGTGGGGTAGCGAGAGTGGCACTTTGCACATGTTTTCTTTCCACTTACTGCGGGGGGCTGGCCACATCGGACATTCTGTCATATTATCAAGCGTCCCACCTATTGATACTAAACGAATGGTGGTATGGGGATCGGAGCGATCCGGCCTATGCCCTTGAGCGGTTTTTGATGGACCCACAAACGCTACACACCATCTTGTATTCAGCGGAGGCGCGGAAGAGGCTTCCGGAGGTCACACAGGCGGTCTTTCGTGTGTGGCGCGGTGCGCTGCATGGGATGGTGGAACAAATTGACGAGGGAGACTCCCCTCTGGCACAATGGGCGGCTGCCGGCGCTGGCATCCCTGAGGGGCTTTAGTGGCTGGGACGCTATAGGTATATCGGCCCTGGGCCATGTAATGAAAGGCACGGCTCTTAAGACGTTCCAAGCCCTGCGAGAAGAATATGGTATGCCCCCAACACAGTTCTTTCGCTATCTACAGCTCCGACACGCTTTGTCTCCCTCCCTAGTCGGTCTAGACTCCTTGCCCTGGAGGCTAAGGTCTTCATGGGTGAGATAGGCACTAAGAAAATATCCTGTATATACCAGACGATAATCATGCATTGCTCCTCGTCTCTAGATACTCTGAGATCTGCATGGGAGGGGGACATAGGAGACCTGGAAGAAGAGGACTGGAGGGGGGCAGCAATAGCGGTTCGCCTGCGCTTTATCCAATTTAAATACTTGCATAGGGCCTACTATACTAGAGACAGATTGTGGTGGGCGGGCCTGATAGCCTCCCCTGATTGCCTGCGGTGTGGCCGTGCGGCTGGAACCTTTGTACATACGGTGTGGGCGTGTGCTAAACTGTTGAGATTTTGGACTGGTGTCTGGGACTGCCTGTCTGAAGTGTTGGGATGGGTCCTCCCCCGCTCCCCGAAACTGGGCCTCTTGCATGTTATGGAACAGGTGGGAGGTAACATCTTAAAACGCCACTTACTGCTTCTGGGCCTTACAGTGGCCAAACGTGATATCGCCCGAGCCTGGAAAGACCCAAGGGCTCCCTTGCTAGGGGTGTGGAAAAGGGGATTAGACTTCTGTATGGGGCTGGAGCTTCCGGTGTTTGTTGCCAGGGGCTGCCCCCAAAAGCACTTTAAAATTTGGAAGAGGTGGGCGGAATATAGAGGGCTGTGGCTGGAACCGCCAGCATGTCATAATGTTGATGAAGGACACTCGCTTGTGGACCTAGGGTGAACGGATCCACGCACGGACTTTGCTACTGAACTGTATTAGCTATTGGACCACGCTGACACTGTGAGGGGCTAGGGGTGGGATCCGGGCGGGAGAATAATAGGACGGGAGTTTGGGGGAAGGGAGTTCAGGGATGGGTGTTCCTATTGAAAATTGCTTGTACTGCTTGAAGATGATGATTATTTCTAGTACACTGCACCTCTAGTGATCAGAGAGCAGTGCCCTCTTTGCAATACTTCAACACCAAAAAAATAAAAATAATAAAAATTGTTTTGGAAAAAAAAAAATTGGGGGAGGTCCGCATCTAAGGTGGATCCAATAAGTGCTCTCTCTATGGCCTCTATTCCTAGGTCATGGGGTATAGATGTGTACAGTGAACACACGTCCACTGTGCATAGTATTAAATCTTGTTCTCCCAGTAGGTTGATGCTGGTGTTTAATTTCACCCAAAAAATCGGTGATATCACGGATGTAAGATTCAGCCTCTAATACAAAGGATTGGAGATACTTGTCAATAAATTTGCCAGTCGTCTCGTGGATACTTCGTTTTGTCGATACTATGGGCCGGAACGGAGGCCTGGTTGGATGCTTATGTCTCTTGGGCACCAGATACATGACTGGTGCTGAAGGATTGTTGGGAGCTAGGTATCGTCTTGCCCTGTCGTTAATGGTGCCATTGTCAAATGCTTGTTGTAAAATTCCGTTAAGAATTTCAACGTATTCATTAGTAGGATCTTTTGGAAGTGGGGCATATGTATTGATATCAGTTGTATGTTGTATCATTTGTTCATGATAGAAGATGGAGTCCATAATGACTAATGCTCCCCCTTTATCGGCCGTTTGGCACACTATAGAGGTATTGTTGGCCAATTTTTTTTAGATGTTTTTTTCTCTCTTAGACAGTTGACCCCGTTTGATGGGTGGCTGAAATGGGAGGATTGATATCTCGTGTTTGATCATATTTTCAAAAGTGTCTAAAATGTTATGGCTTTGTGGAGCCAAAAATGTACTATGGGGGCGGAACCCTCTCAATATATCCTCTTCTTTGTACTGTGGTCTGAACAATGTTTTTGATGTAATGTCGTAGACGTATGTTGCGCATTAGCTTGAAAGTACTCACTTCTAATTCCAACGTGTTGGTACGGGTGGTTGGAACAAAAGATTGTCCTTTCTGTAAGGTCAATGTCTCTTCAGGGCTTAGTTGATATGATGAGATGTTGATTACTAGGTTGTTCTGCTCTGTTATTTCTTGCGTGAGGGTTTCCTTTTTTCTGGTTCGGTTTGTGTTTTTTCCACCTCTGCGGGGTTTGTCCCGCCTGGGTCGGATTGTTGTCCCTGGCTTTGCTCCAAAAAATTAACCGCAGCATAAGATGTGCCGGCTTGTTGTGGTTGTTCTGGGGGGTGGTCTTCTCTTTCGATTGAGTTCTGGAGTCTCCTTCCGATGACGAAGTTTCATTTTCTGAGTACGGATTATATGATCTATTCGGGCGTCAGCGGGCGTACACTTCTGCCCAAGTGAGCACCTCGCCGAGCTTATAGTCTATGGTGTCACGCTTAAATTTCCGAATTTTTCTTTCTTGTGTTTTTCGAATATGTTTTGTCAAGTTGTTGGTTGACATTCTCCAACATTTTGGTTAATTCTGTGGTGTCCATGGCATTGGCCAGCTCAGTGTGTGTGTGTGTTTGATGTCTGTGGCCAGTTCCGCCAAGATTTTGGACAGTTCCTCTATGATTAGGAGGATTAAGTATAACAAGCACTTGTTGAGTATGGCGTACCATCGCTCAACAAACCTCGCGTTGTTTTTGCATAATAATGGTTTTAAGGGGACCCTGAGGCCCCTGGGGATCCGCTGGGCCCGGTGATACCAGACTAGAGTGCTGGCATGTAACTTCTGATTGGATTCCTTCTTGAGCAAGTAGAGTAACTGTTTGATGTTACTTTCTACGGTGCGTGCACACACACTGAGCTGGCCAATGCCATGGACGCCACAGAATTAACCAAACATCTTATGCTGCGGTTCATTTTTTGGAGCAAAGCCAGGGACAACAATCCGACCCAGGCGGGACAAACCCCGCAGAGGTGGAAAAAACACAAACCGAACCAGAAAAAAGGAAACCCTCACGCAAGAAATAACGGAGCAGAACAACCTAGTAATCAACATCTCATCATATCAACTAAGCCCTGAAGAGACATTGACCTTACAGAAAGGACAATCTTTTGTTCAAACCACCCGTACCAACACGTTGGAATTAGAAGTGAGTACTTTCAAGCTAATGCGCAACATACGTCTACGACATTACTTCAAGAACATTGTTCAGACCACAGTACAAGAAGAGGATATATTGAGAGGGCTCCGCCCCCATAGTACATTTTTGGCTCCATAAAGCCATAACATTTTAGACACTTTTAAAAATATGATCAAACACGAGATATCAATCCTCCCATTTCAGCCACCCATCAAACGGGGTAATCTGTCTAAGAGAGAAAAAAATATCTTACAAAAATTGGCCAACAATACCTCTATAGTGTGCCAAACGGCCGATTAAAGGGGGAGCATTAGTCATTATGGACTCTATCTTCTATCATGAACAAATGATACAACATACAACTGATATCAATACATATGCCCCACTTCCAAAAGATCCTACTAATGAATACGCTGAAATTCTTAACGGAATTTTCAACAAACATTTGACAATGGCACCATTAACGACAGGGCAAGACGATACCTAGCTCCCAACAATCCTTCAGCACCGGTCATGTATCTGTTGCCCAAGATACATAGCATCCAACCAGGCCTCCGTTCCGGCCCATAGTATCGACAAAACGAAGTATCCACGAGACGACTGGCAAATTTATTGACAAGTATCTCCAATCCTTTGTATTAGAGGCTGAATCTTACATCCGTGACACCACCGATTTTTTTGTTTTGTTTTGTTTTGTTTTGTTTAGTTTTTTTGGGTGAAATTAAACACCAGCATCAACCTACTGGGAGAACAAGATTTAATACTATGCACAGTGGACGTGTGTTCACTGTACACGTCTTTACCCCATGACCTAGGAATAGAGGCCGTAGAGAAAGCACTTATTGGATCCACCTTGGATGCGGACCTCCAAACATTTTTAATGGAACTACTAATATTCACGCTTTACCACAGCTACTTCACAGTCAACGACCAGTGGTTTCACCAACTATGCGGCACGTCCATGGGAAATTGTGCAGCTCCGTCCTATGCCAACATTTTTATGAACTACAACACAACTGCCAATGCTGCCAGTCTGAATCACAATTCCTATTTAGATCACCACATACGAATTTAACACTATGTAGGCGAAGTCTATTTTTTTAATCAATCTGTTTGATTTTAGTTTTTATTTAATTTGTCATTTTTTCATTTCTTTGAGTGAATTTTTTCATTTTCAAAAAAACATTTCAACAAAACATCAAATCTATCTACATAAACACTTTACAATACTACACCCTTTAATAACATTCATACACATTCTCTCTCAGTAAATTTCTCACATAAAACACATCCATACACAAATATTCAGTTAGCAAAATTATTTTCTGTACACTTTACATAATTTTGTACAAAATCCATAGTATACAGTTTTTTAAAATAAATTAATCCAAATGCAAATATCGTTTCTGTTATCCTTATGGTTCAAATAATAGTAAGGTCTACGCGTTTCGAACTCCCTTTTGTTATGGGGTTCTCATCAGGACCGTAAACTGTAAGTAAAAGAAAAGAGAGGGGACTCTTATTAATTTCATATCTGTTTCAGCCTCCAAGCTGCTATGAGGTTCAACACCACCCTTCCACATCTTACCTCTCTATTATTGTCTCTGGTTAGAATCACTACGACGCAGAACCACCTAAATCATAAACATATATTTAGCATCCATGAATTAAAAAAGACCACAATACCCTAGCTCTACCACTCTAAATGAATAAAAAGACCACTCACTTATTTTCTGTGGATGGCGTTCTTTCACTGTTAAAGGAATAATAACGTGATGTTATAATTTTGTGGGCCATAGTTGTGCACTCCAATATAAAAAGTGGCAAGTGTCCTACCTAATTAAATTATTGCGAGCGCCTCTCGTATTAGGGGCGGTAAACCAGACACTCTCGATCAGTGCCCGGAGAGAGAAAACGGGATTGTGTCAGTTTGGCTATTTGGGAATATTGCGTCTCAAATGTGGATCCCTATCTCTCTGGCTCAGAGCCTCGTTTAATCTTCGAGGCATTTGGGCGGTCTTACCTTTCTGTACTCTGTATCGTAGTCGTAAGAAGGTCCGGTGTCTTATTTTTATGAAGACATTTTGAAGAAACCCACATCTTGGACAATCAAGCATGGAAGACCTATGGCAAACTATATCTCAGGTTCATTGACGATATATTTATCCTCTGGGCAGGTCCCAGCACAAGTCTACAAAACTTCCTAGAGAGTTGGAACCTCATTAATGATCGTATCCAGTTTACATGGAACTATGACACAACAAATATCCATTTTCTAGACGTATTAGTCAACAGACAGGATGGCAAGATATCGACTACAATCTTTCGTAAGCCCACAGATCGCAACTCTATACTGCACTACAACAGTTTTCACCGGCCAGGACTCAAACTCAACCTACCATACTCACAACTATTGAGAGTCCAGCGCATAGTGTCATCTACCTTGGCAAGCGAAAAACAACAAAATTACATGTTAGAAAGATTCAGAGAACGAGGGTACCCACAAGAAACCTTAGATAAAGCAGCTGCACGATGCAACAAAACCAACCGCGAAGACCTGCTACTCATCAAACCCAAAATGGAGAACACACGTATGGGGGTAGTGTCTAAATACACGGTCACCAGCAACCAGTTTCGAAAAATAATTTGAAAACACTGGCCATTACTAAGTACTGAACCAGATTTCCAAAACATTTTTGCTCAAACTCCTATTTTCGCCTACACAAGAGGACGCAATCTTAAAGAAATTCTCATGAAACCATGGAAACTCAAACATATAAGGGACTTTCACCATGCTACAATTGCAGCAATTGCAACAATGGTATACCAGGCAACTATACAAACCATCCCATGAAAGGCCACAAAGTGAAACTAAGTCAATGCTACATGTAACTCCGCCAACGTTATTTATATGCTCAAATGTCCATGCGGCCTATGTTACATAGGCCACACAGAAAGAAAAATTTGAGTACGCATACTAGAACATAAAAGCAATATTCGTACTAAAAATGTTAAATCGACTGTAGCAGCACATTATCTTGAAAAAAAATCCTTCTGTAGCCCAGTTGAAATACCTGATCCTGGAACAAATCAAACCCACAAGACATAACAAGAACACTCTCCTTAAACGGGAGAATTATTGGATCCGCTACATGGCCACGAGGCAACCGAACGGGTTAAATGATAGGATGGAATTCCTATGTTACCTTTGATTATTCAGCACTTATCGAACATTTTTTGAGATATGATGTAGTTAACGGCACGTTCCTTTTTACCATGTATTATTGTTTATTATTGTTTATTTTTGCTCATTGTGTTAACATAAGTTCATGTTTCCAACTTGATTCACGTCCGACACCGGGTTCTTTTCACAACATGCACATTTTAGATTACCGGACAACTCTTTACCACTCTAAGATGGCGCCCACTACTCAGGGTTTAGGTCCGTCTTCTATGTGAACCACCTACGTCATGCCGTTATCACCACGCACACCCTCTCGGGACGCTTGCCATGCCGATCGCAGGGACGCCGACATAGAAAGCTCTTCGGAGTTTCATTGAAGTAAGTAACTTTGAGCATGGTCACTGTTATGACCGATTTGAGCCTTGCACATAGTTCTAACCACCTGTTCGGGTTCCCCGTGTATTCACAGGTAACCGAACTGCACTGAGATCTTCAACCGTGAGTAATTACCGCATCCACATGCTCGTTTTACTACCGGGAATATGGTTTCTATTTGCACACACGTTTAACCTACTTGAGCACTTGGGGCCACCACATGTTTTTACCGATCACCCCACCGACCCGGGCAATTTTTCTGCACTAACATAACACACGTTTATATCCGGCGCACTATATATGGCATAGCCTCACATTTTGAGACCTCATCACCAGTACCGCTATCACCAACCTTCACTTCGGTATTTTCGTTTCACCCAGTCACCTCCACGTGCTGTACATCATATACCGACTTTTTAGTGATTACAAATCTTCCTTCTTGTAGAGTAACCCCCTGACGAAGGGCTCCACGACAGCCCGAAATGCATTGGGATTTGTCACCATGATGTGATTTGCAATTTACGTTGAACAGACAATGGATACGATGTATGATATATCTTTGGCAACCATGACAACAATGTGTTGAACCAGAAACCAAGAACTTGAAAAAACTTGAAAAACTTTATTAAAAATATCCAAAGTGAACAAGACTTGATTCAGTCTCATTCACAGTGCTAGGAGTAGCCTGCCCCCACGCAGAGGCAGCTTTGAAATAGTTTGTGTTATTATAGACGCTGCGTGGACCAGACAGCGATTTCTCCTCAAGCATGCTACAATCCATAAAAACAGGACATTCATTGATTTAAAAAGCAGTGCAAGCCCCACATACTTTCTTTGTTAGTACACTTTACTGCCCCCGGGGACAGTGCACGCTATTTCAACCGTCATGAATTACGACACCATTTCCAACATGACGGACCTCAAAGCCGACACGTTTGCCTTCACCACAGAGGATGCCAGTAAGATTTATGGCATGATCCAAGAAGACATCGCACCCACCACGAATGCACGCACCGTAGAAAGTAACATCAAGCAGTTACTCTACTTGCTCAAGAAGGAATCCAATCAGAAGTTACATGCCAGCACTCTAGTCCGGTATCACCGGGCCCAGCGGATCGCCAGGGGCCTCAGGGTCCCCTTAAAACCATTATTATGCAAAAACAATGCGAGGTTTGTTGAGCGATGGTACGCCATACTCAACAAGTGCTCGTTATACTTAATACTCCTAATCCTAGAGGAAGTGTCCAAAACCTTGGAGGAACTGGCCACAGACATCAAACACACACATACTGAGCTGGCCAATGCCATGGATGCCACAGAATTAACCAAAATGTTGGAGAATGTCAACCAACAACTTGACAAACAAACATATTCGGGAAACACAAGAAAGAAAAATTCGGAAATTTAAGCGTGACACCATAGACTATCAGCTCGACGAGGTGTACACTTGGGCAGAAGTGTACACCCGCCGACGCCCGAATAGATCATATAATCCGTACTCGGAAAATGAAACTTCGTCATCGGAAGGAGACTCCAGAACTCAATCGAAACAGAAGACCACCCCCCCAGAACAACCACAACAAGCCGGCACATCTAATGCTGCGGTTCATTTTTTGGAGCAAAGCCAGGGACAACAATCCGACCCAGGCGGGTCAAAACCCGCAGAGGTGGAAAAAACACCAACCGAACCAGAAAAAAGGAAACCCTCACGCAAGAAATAACAGAGCAGAACAACCTAGTAATCCACATCTCATCATATCAACTAAGCCCTGAAGAGACATTGACCTTACAGAAAGGACAATCTTTTGTTCCAACCACCCGTACCAACACGTTGGAATTAGAAGTGAGTACTTTCAAGCTAATGCGCAACATACGTCTACGACATTACTTCAAAAACATTGTTCAGACCACAGTACAAGAAGAGGATATATGAGAGGGCTCCGCCCCCATAGTACATTTTTGGCTCCACAAAGCCATAAAATTTTAGACACTTTTGAAAATATGATCAAACACGAGATATCAATCCTCCCATTTCAGCCACCCATCAAACGGGGTAATCTGTCTGAGAGAAAAAAAATCTTACAAACATTGGCCAACAATACCTCTATAGTGTGCCAAACGGCCGATAAAGGGGGAGCATTAGTCATTATGGACCGAATCTTCTATCATGAACAAATGATACAACATACAACAGATATCAATACATATGCCCCACTTCCAAAAGATCCTACTAATGAATACGCTGAAATTCTTAACGGAATTTTACAACAAGCATTTGACAATGGCACCATTAACGACAGGGCAAGACGATACCTAGCTCCCAACAATCCTTCAGCACCGGTCATGTATCTGGTGCCCAAGATACATAAGCATCCGACCAGGCCTCCATTCCGGCCCATAGTATCGACAAAACGAAGTATCCACGAGACGACTGGCAAATTTATTGACAAGTATCTCCAATCCTTTGTATTAGAGGCTGAATCTTACATCCGTGACACCACCGATTTTTTTTGTTTTGTTTTGTTTTGTTTAGTTTTTTTGGGTGAAATTAAACACCAGCATCAACCTACTGGAAGAACAAGATTTAATACTATGCACAGTGGACGTGTGTTCACTGTACACGTCTATACCCCATGACCTAGGAATAGAGGCCATAGAGCAAGCACTTATTGGTTCACCTTGGATGCGGAACTCCAAACATTTTTAATGGAACTACTAATATTCACGCTTTACCACAGCTACTTTACAGTCAACGACAAGTGGTTTCACCAACTATGCGGCACGTCCATGGGAAATTGTGCGGCTCCGTCCTATGCCAACATTTTTATGAAGACATTTGAAGAAACGCACATCTTGGACAATCAAGCATGGAAGACCTATGGCAAACTATATCTCAGGTTCATTGACGATATATTTATCCTCTGGGCAGGTCCCAGCACAAGTCTACAAAACTTCCTAGAGAGTTGGAACCTCATTAATGATCGTATCCAGTTTACATGGAACTATGACACAACAAATATCCATTTTCTAGACCTATTAGTCAACAGACAGGATGGCAAGATATCGACTACAATCTTTCGTAAGCCCACAGATCGCAACTCTATACTGCACTACAACAGTTTTCACCGGCCAGACTCAAACTCAACCTACCATACTCCCAACTATTGAGAGTCCAGCGCATAGTGTCATCTACCTTGGCAAGCGAAAAACAACAAAATTACATGTTAGAAAGATTCAGAGAACGAGGGTACCCACAAGAAACCTTAGATAAAGCAGCTGCACCAGTGCTTAATTTGTAAAATATGAAGTGAAGGTGCTCAAATGTTTGTCGGAGGCCACACCTACTTTTCTCTGGCTCCACCCACTTCATCCGCTGGCTCCACCCACTTCCTATATTAGCTCCACCCACCTTTTCAACTGGTACTGCTAAAAGTCAGAGGTAATATATATCTGCCACTACCCGAGGTGATCTGCACAAGGCCCGTTTTTACCACCACCTGCTTTGTCAAGCATGAGGGGAGACTGAGGCGCTTGGCATCCTATGCCGGACCCTCCACTGACCACACTATCAGCGGACACGTGACCATCTACATGCTTATATTTCCCGCACCGGACTCTACCATGCCTCTGGGGCCGCTCAGCTCTTGCTGGCCCCCTGCTCACCTAATCCTCTTTGCTCCCACCTGTAACAACCCCCAATGCTCTCTCCACCTTTCGGCTTTAGTTTGTGAATGAGAGCCAGCCCAACTGCAGCCACACCACCCTCTGCAGGGGCTGAACAATCCCAGGTACCGAGGCATGGCCAAGACCCCAGTTCCAAGAGGTCCTCCCTCTTAGCATCCTTCAGTGCCAACAACACTTCCACCACAGCCTTGTTCCCTCTCCTACCCATACCACCTACCTCCTGCCAAAGACCTAACCACCAAAAAACTCACCATGGACACCTTGGTACCCAACATGCTGCCATTTACCAGCAAGGCGTTTGTCGCCGAGACAATCCCCTCTTAAGCCAATCTACTCCTGCCCTTTTATTTATTAACCAGTTATGACCAGGGCAACTGGAATTATGCGATTGTTGCATAATTGTAGGATTGACACATCCATCTTCTGTCGCATAAGCTGCAGATTTAAAGAAAAAATATTGTTTCTAGCTCAAACGGTTAAAAAGTTAGTAAAGAGAAAAACACAGTCACACGTTGCTGCATATTGGAAGGCCCTTTGCAAAGGTTGACTGATCACCTATCTGTATCTTATTGATATACATGTGTGCTAAACTGGTGCTGAGGTACATGATCAATACATTGAGTCCCATTAAACTTAGTTATAGCAGCACCTGGTACTGCGTCTAGAGATGGCTAAACAGTAGTGTGAATTACAAACATCAAAAAAATGGCTGCAAATGCAATTGAGAAGCATGACTCAACTGAAATAATGTGCGCATGCTGCTTGCCGCGCACAGCCCCAGGCCCGGGCCCCCAACCTAACAGATTTTATGAGTGTGTATCATATATACTCAGAGAAAGAGCAGTCATGTATTATGCTCTGCAGGTCACACCCCTGACTGGATTGTGTGTCACGTTCCCCTGTTGCCCTCAGTGGTTGCCATATGTCCTTTGGGCGAGATGTCGGGGCTGGAGCTCTGTGTACAGCTGACTTGTGGTATCACATTATGTCATACTCTCGATCCAGCTTTTAACTGTGGGTTTCTGTCTGTCGCCCCAACGCATAAGTATTTTGCATTTTGCCTGGAGCATTGCCATTGCTACAAATCTGTGACTTCTCTTAGGGAGTTCATGTACATAGCCCAGCAAGGCTAGCAATGGGAGAGGTTCAATTGCAATCCGGTCATCTGTTTCCCTTCCCAAAATAAGTCTTGCCAATAGGAAGCTATTATATTACATATCCATGTCATGTGCACAAAGGGGGGCGCATTGCATTTGGGTCATCGTGCAGAATTTAACTTAACACTGGGAACAAGACAGGGTTGCCCCCTTTTCCTACTGTTACTTGTTCTAGCTCCCTAACCATTGGCACAAGCCATCATACAAAATACCAAAATTCAAGGAATTTAGACACATGCAAGAGAACACAATTCTTTCCTTTATTCTGACATTTTAGTAACACTCTCTTATCGTCGAACCTCATTTGATAGATGAAGTCCCGTTTCTCCCAGTTCTCTTGGTACAAAATTAACTTGCAAATGCAAGGCACTCCTCACATACCACACACATATAGCTGCAACTGCCGATCATCCTTTTAAGTGGCAAGTATCCCGCCTCAAATATCTAGAATATACATAAACACTGGACTCGCAAAACTGGTGAAAACTAATGGTGACCCACTTCTGGTCAAACTTAAGATTGACTTTGCAAGATGGTCCTCACTTAATCGCTCCATGTGTGGTAGGATGCAGGTATAGAAAATGAACGTTTTGCCTCGCCTTTATATGGTCTGTTTTTCAATGTTACCCCTAACTATCCCAGCACAAACAATGCATGATCTTACTAAATTGCTGGAAGCATTCATACAGGCTTGAAGGAAACCATCTTGTGAACGTCGAAAAAATGTGCTGGAAAATACCTGCACAAATTAAGCTCTGAATAGCACAAGGGGAGAGGAGTACGCACAAAAGAGGGCATACACAAGCCAAGGCACATCCAATAGGAATATGAATACCCTTAAGATAATGCAAAGAGCCGAGCCATGCTTTCAACATTACAAGATTCCAAAAATTATATCTGTCCAATACAGAAAACTCACCTAATCGAAAAGAGCAGTTTAGACTGAAAATCTAAATGGTTTCGACAGCAATAATTGTCATGGGCCTTCCCAAAAGAGGTAGTATGGCAAATAGCATGTCCAAAGAGCGGTACTTTGGAAGACAAAGGAAGAAAAAGGTCACGCATCAGGGACTGCAATTGGGATTTGCACAATCAAACAAGTGACTGAAAACATTTCGAATGCTGCGTGCCGCGGTCCTGCGTGCCCTTACTGCCCTGCCCTGAAAAAACGAAAACAACTGAATCTCCTGATCTGTCCAGCCGGCCTACTACTACACCGCCTATCCTAACCGCAGTCAGTCACCACCTGCTCACCACCAGAGTCAACAATTACAATTATGACCGTGATCCAGTGATCCTACGGCCCCCAGGCCCTGCCCTGCCTCTCACCTGCGCAGCTTGATGATTAGTACTGATCATCATGATAATTGATTGATTCATTCGGCCGCCCGCCTACACATCTTGTTTTAAAAACCTGCCTGGCTGCCCTACACATATTTTCTTAAAACCCTGAGTGACCACCTGCACCACAGTAATCATTCTAATCCAGTAGTAATGGCTGCGGCCTACCAGCCAGGGCCCCGGCCAGGCCCTGCCTGCCTCGCTCGCCTCGCCCTCGCCTCACCTGCTGAGCTCCCAGTCCCAACTCCTGCTGACCTGCTGTTGAGTTGAAAGGCGGGCGGCGTGCTTGTCCCTGGCACTGGACTCACTGCTGGGATGGCACTGCTGGGATGGCTGCCCTCACGCTGCTGGTGAGGAGGAGGTGCGGGTATGCTGGGGCGGGCAGCGAAAATGTGCATATGCAATATCTGGCATCTGCGCATGCGTGGCTGCCTCTGCCGCGCACAGCTTCAACCCCCGCAGCAAAGCCCTGCCCTGGCCTCCAACAAGAACAACAGGCTCCCGCCCACACTGGGGCCCTGGCGTGGCGACTCGGGCGAAGTCTTGAAGAAAGAAGACAACCAGGTAGGACTAATACTCTACTACTCACTCGACTCGTGATGATGCTGCTCAACTCAGGATGGAAAATGAGAATCGAAAGTAGGACTGGAGTCAACTGACGTCACGTCACCCCCCCCCCCCCCCTCCCCCAGGAAATACTGCTGTGCTAAACAACGAGCGCGGAATGAAACAACCCTTATGGCACCACACAGCAGTGCACGCAGGACGACTTAAGGCATGAGACAGTGGAGACTTTGATTTCTACACACAGGTGCACTTAATGCCGCGGCCGCCGTGACATAGACCCGGCCCTCATAATTAGGTGCCAGTGCTAAGCACCGGCAAGCCCCGGCTCAAATTAAGCCCTGAGCTGCACTATGCAACAAAACCAACCGCGAAGACCTGCTACTCATCAAACCCAAAATGGAGAACACACGTATGGTGGTAGTGTCTAAATACACGGTCACCAGCAACCAGTTTCGAAAAATAATTTAAAAACACTGGCCATTACTAAGTACTGAACCAGATTTCCAAAACATTTTTGCTCAAACTCCTATTTTCGCCTACACAAGAGGACGCAATCTTGAAGAAATTCTCACAAAACCCCATGAAACCATGGAAACTCAAACATATAAGGGACTTTCACCATGCAACAATTGCAGCAATTGCAGCAATGTTATACCAGGCAACTATACAAACCATCCCATGAAAGGCCACAAAGTGAAACTAAGTCAATGCTACATGTAACTCCGCCAACGTTATTTATATACTGAAATGTCCATGCGGCCTATGTTACATAGGCCACACAGAAAGAAAAATTTGAGTACGCATACTGGAACAAAAAAGCAATATTCGTACTAAAAATGTTAAATCGACTGTAGCAGCACATTATCTTGAAAAAAAATCATTCTGTAGCCCAGTTGAAATACCTGATCCTGGAACAAATCAAACCCACAAGACATAACAAGAACACTCTCCCTAAACGGGAGAATTATTGGATCCGCTACATGGCCACGATGCAACCGAACGGGTTAAATGATAGGATGGAATTCCTATGTTACCTTTGATTATTCAGCACTTATCGAAAACATTTTGAGATATGATGTAGTTTACTGCACGTTCCTTTTTACCATGTATTATTGTTTATTTTTGCTCATTGTGTTAACATAAGTTCATGTTTCCAACTTGATTCACGTCCGACACCGGGTTCTTTTCACAACATGCACATTTTAGATCACCGGACAACTCTTTACCACTCTAAGATGGCGCCCACTACTCAGGGTTTAAGTCCGTCTTCTATGTTAACCACCTATGTCATGCCGTTATCACCACGCACACCCTCTCGGGACACTTGCCATGCCGATCGCAGGGACGCCGACATAGAAAGCTCTTCGGAGTTTCATTGAAGTAAGTAACTTTGAGCATGGTCACTGTTATGACCGATTTGAGCCTTGCACATAGTTCTAACCACCTGTTCGGGTTCCCCCTGTATTCACAGGTAACCGAACTGCACTGAGATCTTCAACCTTGAGTAATTACCGCATGCACATGCTCGTTTTACTACCGGGAATATGGTTTCTATTTGCACACGCGTTTAACCTACTTGAGCACTTGGGGCCACCACACGTTTTTACCGATCACCCCACAGACCCGGGCAATTTTTCTGCACTAACATGGCACACGTTTATATCCGGCGCACTATATACGGCATAGCCTCACATTTTGAGACATCATCACCAGTACCGCTGTCACCAACCTTCACTTCGGTATTTTCGTTTCACCCTGTCACCTCCACGTGCTGTACATCATATACCGACTTTTTAGTGATTACACATCTTCTTCCTTCTTGTAGAGTAACCCCCTGACGAAGGGCTCCACGACAGCCCGAAATGCATTGGGATTTGTCACCATGATGTGATTTGCAATTTGCGTTGGACAGACAATGGATACGATGTATGATATATCTTTGGCAACCATGAAAACAATGTGTTGAACCAGAAACCAAGAACTTGAAAAAACTTGAAAAACTTTATTAAAAATATCCCAAGTTAACAAGACTTGATTCAGTCTCATTCGCAGTGCTAGGAGTAGTCCATCTGCAACTCAACAGGAAGTTCATTCCATTGTTTGCTGGCCAGGAACCTGAAAGATCCCCCACCCATCCGTGCTTTATAAATGCGGGGTATCAAACTGCATACTGCCCATGGATCTCAAGACGCCTAGGACGATAAATAGTTAGCATCTTGTGAAGGTAGGCCGGGCCTCTGCCATGTGCAATACGGTCACTAATGCACATGGTCTTGAACCGAATGCGTTCCCGCATGGGGAGCCAGTGCAGGATCTGTAAAGCACGTTTTCCTGAAGACCTCCTCGGCAGCTTTAGAACAAGCCTGACCGCGGCATTTTGGACACATTGCAACTGGTTCAGTCCCCTTTTACTGAGGCCACAGAGCAAGGCATTCCCATAATCAAGATGGGACGTAACCAGTGCATGGACCAAAGTTTTCCTATCTCGAATAGGTAGGAGATCCAAGATTTTACGCAGGACCTTTAATATGCCATAGCATTTCCCCGCCATCTTGCTTATGTGTTGGGAATATGTGAGATTGGAGTCCAAAAGAACCCCCAAAGTCTTCACAGTAGGGGTGGGTGTAGGACCCAAGTCAGTGGGCCACCAGGCTGATGTCCAGATTAAAGGAGAGGAGCCAACCACAAGAAGTTCGGTCTTATTACCGTTTAGGCGAAGGCAGTTACACTTCATCCAATTAGCCAGTGCCACAAGACATGCAGAAAATTTTCTGCCGTCTCAACTGGGTTGTGGGATAGAGTAACCACCAGTTGCGTATCATCCGCATCTGATACGATATCCATCCCATAAGATTCCACCATCCTGGCCAGGGGTTCCATGTATAGGTTAAACAGCACAGGGCTGAGAATGGAACCCTGCGAGACCCCTTGATTTAAAGTTCGAGGCGTGGATAAAGGGGGGACAGTGTATTTGAAATGTTCTCCCCGCCAGGAAGGAGACCATCCATTCATGCGCCGGACCGACCACTCCCATCTCGCTCAGACGGGCAAGCAGTCTAGAGTGCGATATGGTATCGAATGCCGCACTTAAGTCCAGCAATATCAGGGCGGCAGTCTGTCCTTCATCCACTTTCTGGTGAAGCAATTCTGTGGAGTAAAGAAGGGCAGTTTCAGTCGAATGCTTCGCCCTAAAACCAGATTGGGAGGGGTGTAGAAGCTGGTTATCTTCCACAAATTTAACCAACTGATTGGTGACCAGTTTTTCCACCACTTTGGCACAGAACGGTAGGAGAGAAATGGGCCTAAGATTGTCCAAATGAGAGATACTCAGGTTAGCCGTCTTTTTAATCGGGACTACTTGTGCAAGTTTCCATTCCATTGCATAGACAGTGCAGGATTGCATTTCATTTCAGATTTAATGACAATTTGTTAATGCAAACATTCACACAGTTTAGCAAAGATCATTCTCAGCAGTACAATTCACCCTATAGAGAGAAGGAAAAATGCAAATTCAGTTATTAGTGATACAAACCAAAGTAAGCCAGTTTACTTCAGGTCTGTCTTCAGGTAATTCAGTTCAAGTTCAAGCTGCAGCACCACATACCACAACCGGAGTCAGAATAACCTCTCAGCTGAAAGGTTATTTCCCGCACACCTTTACCAGCCGGCAAAGCACAGAATTTGGGGTCGCAGTTTGAAAGTGGAAAACAAAAGGGACATAGAGCGTTAAATAGGAATCAAGAGTCAACCTGACAGCATCTCAGACTAGGAAAATGAATGACAGCCAGCCCCCGTCTCCTCCCCAGATGTGGCAATTATACTCCAACTGTTCCAGGTTTACATCCCTTAACGTATCCATTTCATCAGTCCATGGGGTGATCAGTAATCCTACAATTCCGGATTAATTAAATAATCACTTTTTTGTAAGTCTCTTTAAAGTTAATTTTGCTCCATTTAGTTAGCATTTGTCACATTCTCGGAAGTAGGAGGTACTTGTATTTGTCCATAGTCAATCCGTTCCCAGGCACCTTTAAATAGTTTTGCAACATTATTTGCTAAAGTTCTATCGAATATGCTTCTAGGGAGCGGTGAGTCAATTGTTCACTAGAACAGAATTGAAACTTAAAATAAAATTCTCACAGGGCTTAGGTGATTTGTACATTGGCGAAAGAAAGGTTTTTGAGACCTACATGGAACAATAGCTGAATCTGAAAGCGACTGTAGTTATAGATTCCTTACCTTAGAATTACCCCCAGGCGTCAGACTGGGATAATTTTTCTGTAGCAGTACCCCTGCCCGTCGATAGGTGGCGTCAGTTGACTCGGCGTCTGTCGTCAAGGTCGCGGGTATGACGTGACGTTGTCTACTTCGCTGTCCCTGTGCGCTGACGTCAGTTTTTCTTTTTCCGCGCCAGACAGCGCAGATCTGGAGGGAGCGTGCCCCTTAGTCTTTTTTGACTAACCGTTTATTGACTTTTTGTCAGCGCCTTTTTCGAGTCCTCGACTCCTGGTGCACGAAGGATGTCCCATTGTCGTACCGGCTTCAAGCCATGTGACTCCTGTCACAAGTTGATGTTGGTCACCGATCCACACCTCGTGTGTCTTTGGTGCTGGAGCGCGACTACGATCCAAATCCGTGCTCTGACTGCCAGGCCATGAACCCAAAGCCTTTGCGGGAGCGGTCCCGAAAGCTTTTGGAGGACCGCAGTCCGGTCTGCGCCGCTCGAGGTCCCCGTCGAGAGGAAGGTCGTGGGACCGGTTGCGGAGTCATCACCATTCCTGCTCGAAGTCTTGCACTCCTCCGGTAAGCCAAAGCACAAGAAGAGGGCAAAGAAGCATCGTCGCTCTTCGCCTTTGCGACACAGGCCCCGAAGCTTAGTCGTTCTCCAGCTCCATCTTCGGAGCCTGCTGGGACGGCTCCGCGCTTCCTTCCCTTTCTTTTTGCCGGAGCCGGAGCATCCCCTGCCCAACTTCATGCCTTTTGCGAAACAGTCCATAGCACTTTTGGGCAGCCCGACTTTGTTGGCGTGTCTTCGGTCACTGCAGACACGGCTGGGGGCCCTGGACCTTCGATGTCGGCAGCTTCGTCCTCGGCGCCAGAGGGCCCCCAGTGACAATGCCCCCGACACCGGTTGTGCCCCCAACCGGTGTCGACCCCAGCCTCACCCAACTTGGACCCGGTGCCGTACCAACGTCGTCCGATATCGGTACTGGCGCCGTAGGGTACTTTTGTACAGCTGTTCATCCCTGGCGTTCTCCAACGCCCTGAGTGGCAGCAGAGGAGGGTGAGGAGGACTGGAAGGGGTCCGTTGAACCTCTCGCAGACCAACTTGAGGAGCCAGACTGGCCAGAGGAGTTGGGTGATGCCAGTGGTCTGGATACCTCCCCAGACCTTGGTATGCTTTCTCCCCCTACCGTTACTACCAAGAAGGGGGCTTCCTACGCCGTGGTGTTCCGTAGGGCGGCTGAGGCCTTGGGCTTTGAGCTTCCTACTGTGGCTGTCGGGACTAACCTCCTGACTGAGGTGCTTCAGCTGGCGGCAGGATCTTCGGGACCCCTGCTGCCTTTTAATGAGCTCTCACTGACATCCTTCCGGGCACTTGTTCCAAACCCCGCACAGGGGCTCGTGGAAAGGATGATTGCTCGATCTACCGCCTGGCCCCGGGCATCCCACTTTTCCTCTCCCAACACCCTACCCCCTGAGACCTTGGTGGTCCAAGCCTAATCCTCAAAAGGCGCATTCCCTACTGCTCCCCAGATGGGGAATCGAAGAAGCTGGACCATCTTGGGAAGAAGATGCATTCTTCCGCCAGCTTAGGACTGCAGTCGGTGAACACAGCATGTCTCTTGGGCCGGTAAATACACACACGGTGTGGGATACGGTTGCGCAAGTCCTGCCACAGTGCCTGGAGGAGACCCAGGTTGTGCTCACCCGCATTGTTGCTTAGGGTAGAGGCGCAGCAAAGTTCACCATCCGGTGTGGGCTGAGTACTGCTGGCTCGCTGGGTAGGGCATTTTCTATGTCGGTAGCCCTGAGGCTCTACCCCTGGCTGAGAATGTCTGGATTCTCTGGGGATGTCCAATCAACACTTTTGGACATGCCCTTTGATGGCCGTCACCTGTATGGTGACAAGGGGGACAAAGCGTTGGAGTCCTTCAAGGACTTTAGGGCCACCGCCAGATCTTTGAGCCTCGCAGCAACTTCACGCCCCATGCAGTCTGCCTTTAGCCTCTTTTGTAGATATGGAAGGGGTGCCCCACCACGTTCCACCCAGAGCCACAGGGCGGCGCAGGCTGCCCAGCCTATGTGTGGTTGGGGACATGGGACCCAGCGTCGCAGGTCTGGTGGGCAGAGGGCGGGCCAGTTCACCAATGCCCTCTGCAGCACCCTCCAAACCATCCTAGTCCGACTTTTCAGGGCCACCAGTTGCCAGTGGGCAGCAGGATCCGCCATCACCTCCCCCACTGGTGCAACATCACGTCGGACAGGTGGATTTTGTAGCTAGTCCAAAGAGGCTACTCCCTTCTCTTGGAGACTACCCCGTCCCTCCATGCTGCCACCATACCATCGCATGTCGGAGGATCAGTTGGCCCTTCTCCGCCAGGAAGTTACAGCTCTCTTGTCCAAAAGAGCTATCGAACGAGTGACTGTGCTAGAAGTAGGTTTGTGGTTGCTACTCCCACTACTTCATCGTACTCAAGAAGGACAAAGGCCTGCGTTCTTTCTTAGACCTCAGGGATGTCAACTCCTTCCTCCGGAAGGAGAAGTTCAAAATGTTAACCTTGGCTCAGGTCCTGTCTGCCCTCGACCCTGGGGACCGGATGGTAGCATTGGACTTGCAGGATGCTTATTTTCACATCTGTGTCTTGCCTACCCACCGGCTTTACCTACAGTTCACGGTTGGCAACCAGCATTTTCAGTTTACCGTGCTCCCATTTGGTCTTACCAGTACCCCTCGGTGTTCACAAAAGTGATGGTGGTGGTCGCAGCTCCTCTGCACAGATCAGAGGTTCCAGTCTTCACCTAGCTTGACGACGGGATGTTGAAGGTGGTATTGCCCCTGGCTATCATCTCCCACCTCCAGGCTACAGCTGACCTCCTGCATTCGCTGGGGTTTACTATCCGTGTGCCAAAGTTGCACCTGATTTCCTCTTAGAAGCTCCTTTTTATCGGAGCAGTTTTGAATACAGCGCAGTTTTAGGCTTATCCTCCCGAGCAGCAAGTCCGGGATATTCGGTCTATGATACCGATGTTTCAGCCTCTATCCCGGATTTCGGTGAGAATGACTCTGAGTCTGGTCTGTTGGTGTGCTAAGCACGGCAAGAGAGAGAACACACCTGTGATGAGCTCAGCGGAGAGGGGGTGAAGCAAAGCCGGAGCCGCGCCACACCGCAACAGCGTTCTTGAGGCCTTCTAGCTGACCCGCGGGCCAGTGGACTGTGAATAGGGCAGCGGGTCGACAAGGCGCATCGGGGACCTCCAGGACTCCTGTCTCAGGCTCCTCGCAACACCGGATCACACCGTGTCACCAGAGTCCGAGACGACAAAGAGTCGTATCGGCAACTTCGACCCCTGTCCCCTCTGGCAGCAAAGGCGCTCGCAAGGTGTTGGCAAGGGGAGCGGGGGGGGCTCGGGGCTGAGTGGCTTGGTGGAACTGGGTTGGCATGGTTGGCTAGGTTACCACACAAGGTAGGTCTGCTCAGCCTCAGTCCGCATCCACTCCTCCCGACCCTGCTCCTGTGCCCCATCCTCCTAAGGGCCTACCGAAATAAAAAAGAGGCTCTCTACAGTGTGTTCCGTAAGGCCCCAGCCGTAATCGGGAGAGACACTCCCTAGTGGGGCTTCCAGAGTTCCTCGAGACTAAGAAACAACCCTTAGAGAACAGACCATGAGATCAGGGAAGCCGTGAGGTGGCGAAGAAAAATCCTGGGGACAACTAAAAAAAAAAAGAAGAGGGGGGGCCCACTCTGCACACCCAGCATAAACTAAGAGGCAGACGTAGGAACGGCCACAGACAGGGGCATGAGTCTCCAAAGGCCGATATCTCAAAGCGACCGACAACGGGCTAGACCCATACACAGATCCTCCAGCATTTCCAGACTCTACAAAACAAGGGTCATTGAGCCCTGTCCCTGTCCCCAGTGTCGCAGAGGATGCCTACACAGACAACACAGAAAGCAGACCAGCAAAAAGTAACGAGGGAGAAATAGACGATGGGGCAACAGCCCCTCCCTCCCCACCACAATGCATCAGGCTCAGGCTTTAAAGTCCGCAAACGGGCGCTAATTTCTGACTGCCTGAAAGTATGCCATAAACTTTTCACAGGGAGCGGCAAGAAGCACACAGAAAATAAAGACTGCACCAACGTGAACGTTGAGGTTCACAAGGACACTACGGATCTCACGTACAGCGGCAACAAATTAATCACCTCATACCACGAAGTAGGAAGGGCGTCTCCTCCTGTGGTTGCAGAGGTTGAAGGATAAGGATTCACCTCTCTCTGACGCAGAAAGCCTTGCGCCAGGTGTGTCTAGAATCACTTCTAAGCGTAGCGGTGTACAGGAGTTGCCATCTCCTTTCCTGAAGAAGACGAAGCTTCAACTCCAAAAGTCTCCTCCTGTGTCTCCACCTCCTCCTGCTATGCCTACGCCCTCGAGATCTGACTCTCTGGCGTCCACGGCTCCTTCTGTGCATGTTTTTGCTAAAACGTGCCAAATCGTCGACGGGAGTGTCGACGGTCGTTCTTACGATGAAATCTGCCGTCTCCACCACTCTGACGACGAGTTGTGCCAGCGTGTCGTCGACGACGGCTGCGTCGACGTCTTCAGTGTCGACGATGGTGTGTGTCAGCTTCAAATCGGTCTCGTCGACTATTCCAATCTCCTCGTCGACGTCAAAGAAAGGAGCCTCGTCAACATCAAAACCTTCGCCGACGCTTGCTGTGAAGAAAGCCTCTTCGTCGACGGTGGTTGTCTCCTCGACTGTGTTGTCGTCGACCTCTGGCTTCGCATCTATGCCTCTGGTGCCATTTTCTTCATCCAGTTCTGGGGCTTCTGTCGTTGACCCTTCGTACCAACGTCGACATGTGCCTTTGGACCAGCTTCCAGTTACATGTCGCCCTCAGCCTCCATCACCTTTTTGCCACGGGTTCGGATCACGACTCTGGTTCTGATGAGGAGGACGATGATGGATTCCGGGCAGCTCAAAGTCCTTCGGAGCTGGTCATTAAATGTCAGGACTATGAGGATGATCAGGAAGATCCTTACTTCCATGAGGAGGAACCTTCTGTTCAGGTTCCCACAGCACAGATTCCTCTTTCCCTCATTTCTAATCTCCAATACATGTTGGAGGATTACAATAGACATTTTCCAATGTCTCACCAGGGGTCTCCTCAACCAACGGTGCCTGTGACTACAGCGGCTCCTCTCACTACTACACTGCCAGAACCAACGGCGCCTTCTGCACCAGCTGTAACCTCTATTCAAGTCCATGCAACTGTCTATGAGGATGATAACGTTCGCCCAGATCGAGAGGACGGCGAAGTTGATGATGAAGATGGGAACATGGCGATTGGGACGATTATCAGATCCAGACGCCGTCTGCGCCACCTTCAGGTCCAGGGCATTCCCCTCCTGTGGCTATAGCTGGTTTTCACCAGCTTATAGAAAGTGCAGCGATGCGTTTTAAGACGAGGACTGTTTTCTTTATGATTTCAAGAGTCCACCTTTCAAACAGGTCCGGGCAGTGCCCATAATTGACTTCATCTGGAGCGAGGGTGTCAAACTGATGCAGATGCCAAATTCTATACGGTGCTTCTTCCTCGTTTGGAGAAGAAATATAGAGTGCTCCAAGGTTCTCCAGCTTGCTTCGTAGCGCAGCCTAAGCCCGATTCCGTGATCACCCAGGCCGCACAGCGCCGTTCCAGGAATCAGTCTTCTCCTATTACCACTCCTCCCGACCGTAAGGGACGTCGTCTTGATGCCATTGGCAAAAATAATTCCACTATGGCATCTACCACCGTGAGGGCTGCGAATTCTCTGGCCATTCTAGGGTGCTACGACTGCCAGATGTGGTCGGATAGGTCTTCTTTTATCGACCTCATTCCTGAGCCCTCCAGAGCAGAGGCTCTCGAGATTCTTCAGGAGGGAGAGAGCGTCATCGGAGATTATCGACTGCTCTGTGGACATTGCATGCACTGGTTTTCGTCCGCTTGTGGGGGCAGCCGTCTTATGTCGTCAGGGCTGGCTTCATTCCACCTCTTTTCGCCAGGAGGTTCATCCGAAAATCCTCGATATGCCCTATGATGGGGAATCGCTCTTTGGCCAGCATGTGGACGACGCACTACAAACCATCAAAAAGGACACCGAGACGGCTCGTGCCCTAGGCACTTTGCAGTTTTGCAAGCAGCCTTTTCGAGGTGCGCTCGGATGCGGCACCTCCTCTTCTTTTCACGGCGGATCCAACCAGTACCGCTCCTACGGCCAAGGAAATCCGAGATATTCCTCTCAGCCCCAGCAGTCCTATCGGCAACAGTCTTCCAAATCTTACAGAGGGAAATCTTCCTACAGAGGCTCCGCTTCTAAGAAGCAATGACTTGCCTTCCCTGCTCAAAGTTTGAGGTTGAATCTCCCTTTTCTATTCCAATTGGTCTTCAATCACCTCGGACCGTTGGGTGCTGGACATTGTATCAAAATGCCACGCTTTGGAGTTTGTCAAGTTCCCTTCAAACACTCCTCCATCTGGTCCAGCTCCGGCTCACCTCAGGGTGCTCTTTCAGCAGATTCGACTCATGATTCAGAAAGGTGCCATCGAAGTGGTTCCCAAGTCTCAGAAGGGGATGGGATTCTATTCCCGATTTTTCCTCGTCCTCAAGAAGTCCGGCGACTGGCGTCCGATCCTCGATTTACGAGCCCTGAACAAGTATCGGAAGTGTCAATCCTTCCGCATGCTCACGCTCGCAGAAGTTCTCCGCCATCTCTCGAAGGACGACTTCATGACCACCATCGATCTCCAGGACACGTATTTCCACGTGCCAATACTTCCAAGACACCGGAAGTACTTGCACATATGGGTAGGGCGCAGGGACTTTCAATTCAAGGTTCTGCCTTTCGGCCTTCGCTCCACCCCTCGCGTCTTCACGAAAGTCCTGGCTCCGGTGGTGGCATATCTATGTTTGAAGGGTGTTCACAATTTTCCCTACCTGGACGACTGTCTCATCAAGTCACAATCTCGCCATCAGGCGTCTCTGGACACTCGATTATGTTAAACTCTATTCCACTCCCTCGGTCTCTCCATCAACACCGAGAAGTCTAAGGTCGATCCAGCTCCCTGCAGGACCTTTCTAGGCGCCACTCTGAATACTTCACTGGCGAAGGCATTCGTGTCTCACGAGCGTCCGCTGCGGATTCTATGCCTAGTGGCTCTCATCGTTCAAATAGGTCTGTTTCAGTTCGTGTATTGATATCCTTTCTGGGGATGGCATCCTCTTGCATCTCCCTGATCCCAAACTGCAGGCTCAAGAGTCGCCCAATTCAAGAGGAACTGGACAAAACGTAGCATCAGGTCACTGGCTCTTTCAACGATCTGGTCCAGGTGACCGCTCGGATGAGATCCGCTCTCCAATGGTGGGCTCAACTGTCAAACATCGCTGCAGTTACTTCTTTCCTAACCATCGCTCCGGAGCTTGTCCTTACCACGAATGCCTCCCTGGAAGGCTGGGGCGCACATCTTAAGGGCCTATCCATAAAGGGCAAGTGGACCCTGTCTTAACGTTCCTGGCACATCAACAGACTGGAACTAATGGCCATCTTCCTGGCGCTCAAGTCTTTCCATCTTCTGCTCCAGGGAAAATACCACCAGTATGCACTATGTAAACAAACAGGGCGGCACCAAGTCGCCGCTCCTTTCTCAACTGGCACAGAGGATCTGGGACTGGGCACTCCGTCACCACATTACCCTGACAGCGGTTCACCTACCAGGCATCTCCAACATCCTAGCGGATTCCCTCAGCAGGTCTGCGTCTTCGACACACGAGTGGGAGTTGCATCAGCCGACTCTGGGCTTCATCTTTCGGCTGTGGGGTCGCCCGACAATGGATCTTTTTGCGAGCCCTGTGAACCAGAAATGCCCATCTTATGCCAGCTGGCTTCCCCATGAAGGGTCATTCGGGAATGCCCTTTTGATGGACTGGTGCAATCTATTCGCCTACGCTTTTGCGACGATTCCGCTGGTTCCTCGAGTGTTGTGGAAAATGCGGAGACAGCCGTGCCACATTCTCCTGATCGCTCCCAGATTGCCTCGCCAGGCGTGGTTCTAGGAACTGCTGCTTCTCTCACAGTGCGAACCCTCCTCCTTCGTCCTCGGGCGGATCTCCTCACAATGGACAAGGGTCAGATATGTCATCCGGACCCCTCCTCTCTCAAATTGTTGGCTTGGAACCTGAGCACCTTGAATTTGCCCACTTGAATATTTCACCAGAATGTAGGGACGTTCCTGCCAATGTGAGAGCTCCGTCCCCAGTGAAGACTTACAAGCTCAAGTGGAAAAGGTTCTGTCACTGGTGTGCATCTGCCAACATCCATCCTGTGCACTCCTCACCTGCTCAGCTTCTGCTGTTCTTTCTGCAGTTTGCTCAATCAGGACTTTCCCACTCCACTTTGAAGGTCTTCCTAGCGGCTATATCTCGTTTTCGGCAGGATGGGTCTTCCTCTCTCTCTGGTCTTCCAGAGTCATTCGGCAGTTCAAGGGGCTGTTCAGGATGTTCCCGCCTATTCGGCGTCCTCCTCCTACCTGGCATCTCAATGTTGTTTTGGCACAATTGATGAAGGCACCTTTTGAGCCCATCCACAAAGCGGATTTAACATTTTTGACCTGGAAGGTGGCTCTTCTTCTTGCATTAACCTCATCACGTCGCGTGAGATATCCACGCCTTTACCATTCAGCCTCCTTTCCTTCAATTGCAATCGTACTGTGTTGTACTTCTCACCAACCCGGCATTCATGCCTAAGGTGCCAACTGACTTTCACCTTAATGAACCAGTGTTCTTAAAGACTTTCTTTGCTAATCCCCAATCTCCGGCGGAACAACGTTTGCATTCTTTGGATGTTAAAAGATGCCTTAAATTCTACATCAGCGACTTTTCGTTGGTCTGATCAACTGTTCGTTGCATATGGACGCATGCGCAAAGGGCGTTCTGTTACCAAGCCAACTATTGCACGTTGGGTTTCATCAGCAATTTCATTCTGTCATCAGAATGCCGGCAAGCCTCTTCAATCTACAGTGAGAGCTCATTCCACCAGGGCGATGTCATCCTCTACTGCCCTGTTTGCTGGTGTGCTGATTCACCACATATGTCGAGCAGCCTCGTGGTCCAGCAGGCACACTTTCACAAAGCACTACTGCCTTGAGAAGATCAACGAAGCTGATACGGCAGTGGGCCAGGCGGTGCTTCGCAATCTTTTTAAATAAGGTGAGCCTCTTTCCTTCCCTCCACCTGTATGGTTTTTCCTATTATCTGTCTGGCAGCTTTTTGTCATTTCCTTGCATTTTTCATGCTAATGCACTGCTATTTTGTCTTGCGTCCAGCTATTACTGCTCACTATTCTATTCAAGCATGTGAATCTATGAAAGACACCCCAATACTGGAGAAGAACAATTGTTACTTTCCTGTAAACTGTTGTTCTCCAGTATTGGTGTCTGTCATAGATTCACATGCGACCCACCCACCTCCCCTCAGAGGCTCGCTTCTCTTCCTAGACTTTTGTCACTCTTGTGCTACGAAAATCTGAGGGCTTGAGTCTCTGAGGAGAAGGTTCTAGAGGGGTGCTTGTGCCTGATTGGCTGTAGTTTGGACTAGCATAATGACATGGATATGCTATAAAAGTGTTCTTTTTCTTCCTATGTGTTGATGATGACCTTGGTACTTATAAGTATTTGTGGTTTTGAAAGGTATGTAATTATATTTTTATATATGTATTTTATTGTTGTTATTGCTATTTTATTTACCGTGGGGCTCCCACTTCGACGACTGGGAATATTCAAGCATGTGAATCTATGAAAGACACCAATAATGGAGAACCACCGTTTACAGGTAAGTAACCATTTTTCTTACACCTTGGTATTCAAGTTGCTAGAAGATTTCTTTGACCTGTTTCTTTGCCTCATGTTTAACAGGGTACTGCCTCTGTGGAGTTGGCGTGGTTCTTCATGGTATTTTGTGGTGTTTAAACTCCATGTCCCACCCTACATGGTTGTGGTATAATGCCGGAGCTAGCAATTGTGCCCACTCTTGCGTGTATGAGTGTTTCAAGGAAACCGGAACGAGGTCGGAAAAACAAGGCAAAATGAAGCTTTCACCTTTTGGGCAATTCATTTTAAATTCAGGCGGCCAATCTTTTTCTGCCAATAGGATATCATATCTAAATGTCAAATTTTCCAAAAAGAGTCCTTTAATTTTACTTTAGATGTCCCCCCCCTCCTCTTTTTTGAGATTAGTTTCATGTAAGCAGTGTGCGACACTCACAGTGATGTACTCATTCAAAACTGCTGTCACCAGAAATTCCTTCAGGTTCTGGCGAGCTATTGTAAAGTCTGCCGCGCTGTCTCGCATCGTCAGAGCCCATTCCCCGTTCAGAAGCGGAGTCCTCAGTAACCTGGGCATTTCACATTTTTAAGCCGGCTTTCTTCTTTTTGAATTGAGTCTTTGCTTAGGTTGCTCTTCCTGTTTGATGATGAAATCTGAAGTCCGATGTGTTTCCCTTTAGTCGATCTTCAGTTTTTTGTTCTGACCGTCCTTGCCTCTCCGAGCTTTTTGATGAATCCTGAAAGGAACGTGTATCAATATCCTGATACCTGTCAGGTTTCCTAATGTTATCACAATTCCTAAGGTTGTACCTCTTTTCAGAGGACTCCCGTTGGGGAGAACCACTCCTTGATCATGAAGTGTTTCCGTTAATATTTTTAGATGTATTATTATACCATTTCTTTTTAGAAGTAATGGGTGCTTGCTTTGAGCTATCCCTGTCAGAATTATTCACCATTTGTGGTTTTGCTTGTTTGGCGCCAAACTATCTCTACCTAGTGAAGCCTAGGTTTCTTCAATAATTTGTGGTAATGCTCGCTACTGATGTGCAGGAGTTGTTTCCCTTAGTCGTTGGCGTATAGCCACCGCTGCTGCTTCCCCCTTGATGTTGCTCGGCATAATTGCCAAGACTTGGTCCAAATTACCCATCCGCTTCATTCCCAAGTCCAGGGCAGGTCCTGCCCCATACTCATTCTGTATCTATTTCAATACTTCAGGAATAACTGATATGGTTGGGGTACCGTGTATTCTAATGTATACTGCAGAAAAGATTGTTGCCCATGTGGTACAATCCTCCAGTGAGGGAACCATTCCCATTGGCAAGCAAATTGTTAACATTCTGTGTTTTTCCTGCTGACTCGTATGGGGAAATACTGCTTCCAACTGTGCTATTTTTTGAGCGATCCTGAATGGTACTTGATCCCTCTTCGATGGGAACACACCCATGACTGTGGATTAATTACTAGTGTAGGTTGAGCCTGGAGTATTCCAGTTGGAGCAGCTCTCGCAGGTTGTATTGTGAGTGTTCGCATGACGAACTGGACAATGTGTCTGTATAGCCGGACTATTTCTTTATACAGTGTATGCACTTCCCCTACTGGGAGTGTCTGTCTCATGATGTGGAGTGTAAGCCGCTAAGACCGGCCAAGTCGCACCTCCAATGCTGAGCGGACCGAGTCTTACGGCTGAAGTTGTGTGATTTAGGGCACCTTTAAACCCGTTTTTATGTTGCTGGTAAGTTAACGGAACTTCAATGTCTTTGTATAGGATGTATTCTTCTGGTGAATCCACTTCAATGTATTCGTGGAATAAATGTGTCTGTGGATCTGCAGGTGGAAATTTTAACCAGTAATTGAATACCTCTGATCCGAACACCTCGTGTGCCTCAATCACGGAGGTAACATGGCCACCTGTTTCAGGTAATCCATGTTCTACTAATTTCAGAGTTACTGCCTGTCTGCAGTTTTTTGTAATGTTAAGAGTGTTTGCTAATTCTTCTTCTACTTTTGGATTATATATTAGTTTATTAATCAATTAAAACCATGAACAAAATCACTCGGTTAAATACACAACGAATAAAAAGTAAAATAGATAAAAAGCGGGTATGTAATCAACTAGTACAACCTCGACTCTTCACGCTACATACCCTTTGCTTTCTTCAACTTTCCTTCCTAGAGATTTTAGTCGGGATACCAAGCACTAATCTATGTTAGATAAAAAGTGACTAAACAGGAATTGATAGTTACCCTGATGTCTAAAAAAGCAATCTTTCTGCACAGAAAACTAAAATATCCCTTAAGTAAGTTAATATATATAGTTAAAATGCCTATAAGCGGGACTAAGGGAAGTATGAATACGGTGCCAGATGGACTGAGATCCACTATTAAAATCATTTATGCACAAATTCACATCATTAAAAAAACAGAAATAGATAAGGTAGTTACCTAAGTCCAACGGGATGTGAAACTACTAATTTCAGTCAATAGCATCCCGTCCTTCACAGTTTCTGTTTGTGCTAGATTAACATTAGAGGTTTCCGAGTTATTACAATTTGGACTTCGATTCAGGGACCCCCTCCAAATTACGCTTCGCATATCCTATTAGCTGATCATTTTCTCAAAACAGATCAATAACTGAGTCAGTCTAATGTTCAGCATGGTATTGTTTGGGTCCATGAACTCCATCAGTGCATGCCTGCAGGACCTAATTCCCCATTCAAGGAACTCCCGCCTTAATAGAACTCTTCGTTGAACCATCAAAGCAGGACAAACAGACATTGTGAAGCAGAGATTCAGGCCCCTGGTGGGATAGACGGGAGGACTGGTGTTCACTTTGATCGGACATCCTCCATTTTGGCATGAGATCTAGCGTGGGATTTCTCCAAATCTTAGGGCCAAAAATGACTGTTTGATCTTCCGGTGGTAAAATGCAGCTAGCAGGGCTGATTCCCTTAGAGTGGAATACGATTTTATCCGTGGCAACGTTTTGACAGGGTTTCTTTGTCTACCATCCAACTTTACAGTTTTGTAGATTTATTTACAAGCTTTTTAAAGATTTGCCCAGAGATATTAGAATTGCAAAGGTCACCCAGATCAAGCGTCGTAATACTATTTTCTAAAAATGTATTGTAAGCACAGATTCCCCTTTGCAAGTTAATTTCAATCCAGACTAGATTTACCAGAGTAGACAACAGGATGTGGGAGTACACCGCTGACCTCTCAGGCAAGGTTCGCCCCTGGCATTCTGGGAAATGCAGTCTCTTGTAGCTCGCTCTGATATTTTCGAGTATTTTGCCAAGGTTGGCGCAGATAGTGTTGATCTCTAGACATGTGTTTCTGGTTTATTAACTGCCATCAGTAGAGAATACAGTCTTGTATTTTGGCGTTTGCTGAGTAGGCTGCCAAACATTATATCATGTCCGGTACCTCTCACTGGCGCGCAGGTGCTTCTTCCACAAGCTCGTCATCTCAATGACTCACGGGAGTACTTTCAATAGACAAACAGGATGTGGAAGCACACCGCTGACCTCTCAGGCAAGGTTCGCCCCTGGCATTCTCGGAAATGCATTCTCTTGTAGCGGTGTGCTCCCACCCCTGTTTCTAGATTTACCGGAGTTTTCTTTTTCTGAACCTCTGCTAGTCGCAGGTTCAGTAATTTTGTAAGGAGAAGAAAGTAAAGGTTGTTAAGAGGTAAGGTTTAGCACAATATGGGAACCTTTTATCCTTACAAACTTGTCTAAAACCTTTAGCCAATACACAGGGTGTACCTGCTAAGTAAGTAAAGTAAAAAATGTATTTGCACAATTAATTAAAATCGTTGCAATATTCACATTCAAGTCAAGTCAAAACAAGCTTTATTCGATTACATTTAAAATCATAAAAGCAGCAAGACAGTATAAATTTAGAAATTAATTACAGTGTAACAAATTTCATGAAGTTAAAAGACATTCAGGGGTCAAACTCTGTAACAATGTCCACTGTACGTAGATATAAAAGTTCACACCAATATAATTTATACACAGTATAAAAAAGGTTAAATATAGTTAAAAAACAATAGCAGCGAATACAAGATAGTGAGGTCACCCTTCCAGTTGCCTCGGGGATAGCATCCTGGTCCTCGTACGCATGGCTGCGACCAGGAAGCTAGCAACCCCGAGGATTGTCCTGGTGCTACCTAATAACTGCAAGTAAAGTAGAGCAGGGCGTACCTGGACAAAACCTGCACCTCTTAAAATGGGTGCCAAAAACCTCATTCTACTCTCTTTATAGTGGCTACAAAACATGACGAAATGCATGAGGGTCTGCTCAGAAAAATTATCGCAGCTACATGGGGTAGACTCATCAGGAACACCCCACACAGGAAAATCACCCAGGAAGTATTGGATTATATTGAACCTAAATCTAATGAGCAAATGACGATGGAATGGTCTGCTCACGATTTTTAGATAAGGTTCAGTTTGGGGCGTAGTCAGAAGGAGGAAGTTGGCTCTAGCTCTAGGTTTAGTTAGTTCTTTCTCCTCCCGTGTTTGGATTGCCCTCCTCATAAAGTTTTCTTTAATCCATTTCAGGTCTTCCCTAAGTATAGTGTTTGGGTGACTAAAAAGGTCAGGCCTGCCAAGTCTGCCCATCTCCCCCTTTACGTATTCCAGCCACGGAATCTTTGAGGCATTATCCAAGGACATGCAGTCCCTAAGAATAGTATGGTTTAGTATAATGTCTTTGTTCAGCCAGATTTTGGTCCAACATATTAGGGGCGCTAGTTGGAGCAAGTCAGTGATATATCCCAACCCTAACTCAGTGTGTATCGATAGGACTGGTGTAGATTGTGGAACACCCAATAAAGACCTAAGAAAGTGATTGTCTACTGTCTGTAGTTTACCACAGTGAGAGTAACCCCACAGTGGGGCTCCATAGGAGGCTATAGATAAGCATTTGGTTTTGTAAACCTTCAATAATGCCTCCATCGGTCGAGACCCAAGACGCTTAGCGAAACTCAAAAGTGCGGAGGGGGATCTAGTGACAGCTAGAGATTTCGCATCCACCTGTGGGGTCCAAGAGCCCTTCTCTTCAAATATCACACCCAAGTAGGTAAACACTTGTACCCTCGAAATCCCCTCTTCGCAGCAGCTATAAGATTTCAACTTTTTTGGCCTAGCTCGCTTCCCTACCAGCATGATATGTGATTTTATGTTATTGACCAAAAGGTCTAACGAAGTCATGAAGTGGCCAAATGCGTCGAGAAGCCTCTGTAACCCCACCCCTGTACGGGCACCGCATCGTCCGCGTAGAGGAGTACGGGTACTGCGGACCCCCCCACGTAGGGGATATCAGGTGTGGACCCCTCCAAGGCTTTATCTAGGGAGTTAATGTAAAGTGTAAACAGAAGTGGGGCTAAAATACAGCCCTACCTCACACCTCTTCTAGAACTAAAAGGTCTGGTGGTACTGCCTTCACGATTAGTTCTAATGGTGGCTGATAAGTCTGCGTGAAGTGCGGCCAGGAAGTCTACCAGAGGGGGATCAATCCCAATGCCAGCCAATATGGCCCATAACTTGGCCCTATTGACCAGGTCGAAGGCCGAGGAGAGGTCCATAAAGGCCAGATATAAATGGCCCTCCTTTGCCATAGTGTATTTACTGACCAGCATGTGGAGGTTCAAACACTGCTCTATTGTACCTCGTTTCTCTCTGAAACCATATTGTAGGTCAGAGAGCACCCCCTTCTCCTTAATGATATCGCCTAGTCTGTATAAAATGACTCTGCCAAGAATCTTTACGGCGGAATCGATAAGCGAGATCGGCCTATAACAGGCCGGATCGGATCTGGAGCCCTTCTTAAATATAGGGATAATGGTTGAGGTGGACCAGGTTTTTGGAAATCCCTCATTAACAGTTGAATTAAAAACATTGGTAAGAATTTTGGCCCATAATGGTGACTGGGAGCTGTATAGGTTTGCAGGGACACCATCTGGTCCCGGGCCTTATGTTTGGTCATTTCATCGATTGCCCTGATAACCTCAAATTCAGAAAAGGACAGAGGAGATGCTTCAGTCAAAGGCTGTTGAGGACGGAGTGTAGCTGGCCCATCTTCGCTATTATATATTTTACTAAAATGATTGACCCAGGCATCCTCGGGAATCACACAGTCCAGAACGGTGTTATTTGAGATGGCAAAGTAAGGGTGATTTAAAATCATCCAGAATTGGGAACTGTCTCTCAGAACACTAACCGTTGTTAAGCTGTCCCAGGCCTCACTTTTTATTGTTTTTTTACGTGTCTCGGTAGCCTGCCTATATTCTTTTCTAAGCCGGCCCACCAACTCCCTATCTCTTGGCTGCTGTTTAAGAGCCTGAAGGAGAACATTATGTTTTTTAGAGCACTCCCTGTCAAACCATCTAGGGCTAGATGAATCCGCTCGTTTCTTTATGGTCGTCAGGTCAAGGCTAATTTGTGTACATATAGAGGTGAAAGAACTAATGATGGCGGTGCCTTCAGATGTGCTGTCCATGCAAATTGTGATGTCAGCTTGTCTGTTCTGTAGAAGGTTGTCCATAAAGCTATCCGGGACGACCTTTGCCCAATTTAATCTGCGTCCCTGCTCCCTAAGGACAAGGGTATCACCACGGTTCCCCAGACGCTCAACCTGGGTGACAATGTTGCTACCCATGTCCAGGGTCAAGACTACAGGATTATGGTCACTGAAAGGGGAAGTACACACTTCATAGGATACCACCATATCGATTAGCCCGGGAGTAATGAAAATGTAATCGATAATCGTACTGGCATCCCTGCCTACAAAAGTCGGTGCCCTCTCATCTCCCCATGACCCTTCAGCCTCGTATAAATTTAGTTTTGCGAGTAGATCTTCCAAGTCCGCCCCCTGTGCAGTATGCTCAAAGTGAGTACTGACAGCTCCCGAGGGGGCCAGTACCTCTTTGTCCAAACAACCCCAGCCACATGGGTGGACGTTAAAATCTCCCATTAACAGGATATCGAATGAAGCATGTTGCTTTGACTTATATGAAGATAAAAACAGAAATAGGGACTTCAAGTGTGAACAGTTTCTATCCCTTGTAGGGGCATTGTAATGGTTAACTATCAGAGTTAGCGGAAAATTTGGCCTGGCCCACTCGATGCATAAGATGTTATCAGAGGTACAATCAATCTTACTAGTGACACCCGCCAATTTTAAAGAGAAAAGTATGTGCAGCCCTCCTTTGTGCCTGCCACCCTCCCCGGGGGTTGCCTTGACTGAAAAACTCCGGAACCCGTCCAAGAAAAAGTTATCACTGGCATCCCATGTTTCCTGGAAGCCCAAAATCTCGTATTGGGACACAAAGTTTAACCATCTAGCATCTGTGGCTTTCTTCCCTAGCCCTGCGATGTTCCAGCTTACCACTGGTATGTGGCGATACCTATGTGCAGGGATGACCTCCGTGATAGAGGGCACGGTGGATGGTTGTCAATCATTGGAATCTAGGGGAGAGTCAGTAGAAAGGGGAGAGAACCTATTACTGAGTAAGATTCCTGTCCCCTGACTACCAATATAATGTTCTTGGGTGGGTGGAGCTACTACGGGATTTGGTCTCACCCGCAGTAGAGCCTGGTGGGTTTGGTAAGATATATGTGGCGGAGCCCCTATCCCTCCTGCTTTTCCTATCAGGTGTGGGATAGGCGGGTGGGGTGATCTTGGCTGAGGGTGTGTGGGAGGGGGGTAAAAATACCCTAGTGGGAGTGGTCTAATACCAGCACCAACTAGATCAGAACCATCCCAGAGAAGAGTATCTGCCATATTACATCTGTTAAAGTTAACAATTACACAGTCTCCGGGAATGCATTTGACCTTCCTTCCCACCCAATCCACCCTTCGAGCAGCTATAATGTGTTTGCCCACATCCACACTCCCACTACTGAACTGTGATCACCAATTTCTAGTTCTATGTAGCAGCTCGGACTCAGATTCACTCTGGTGTGGTTTAAGGCACGGGATCCCGGTCAAAATAACGACTAAACGGGCAGCATCTGGTGGAAGGTCCACTGCCCGGGTCAGTCTTTTACGAGGATCGTTGGGTTGGTGTCCCTGTGCTATTGGGGTCGCTATTGGGGTCGCTGCCACACTTGGTGCCCCAACCCCCGCACCATCAGCCTTTTGTGCCCCTCGCAAAGATGCAATCCTATCATCACGTGCTATGACCATAGGGGCACAGTTAGTGCTATGCGATTGCATATGCGAGCTGACTGGCTCATTAGTTGTCATGGAGACCCTCCCTTGTTGCTCAGATGTTAAGTTACTTTTATAGTGCGTCTCACTGTGTGCATTGCGCTCATATAAATATTTATCAATCTTGTCGCATTTACTCATAATGTTATTCACACATGATTTTAGAGTGTCCACAATGTCTTTCGCTATGTTTACCAACAAAGGTTCCAACCGCGATTCGAATAAGCCCTCGATCATTACGGCCAGGTTGGCTCGAACATCCTCGGGAATCAGTTTGTCCGCACTGCCTGAGTCACCCTTACGAATTGTCTTGCCTCGTTTGCTTTTAGCTTTAGGTGGTATGTTATTAGCCAGTTCAGGATATACAATTTCACTACTTGGTTGAGGAGGTGAGGTGGTAATCCTGGGTGCGGGAGGAATAGTAGGAGCCCTAACAACAACATTGGGTTCCAGTGGAATATGAGAAGCAGACTCTGGGACAACTAGGTCGATTAGGTCCCCGGACTCAAGAGCGGGCTGGCCGAGTCCCAGTTCTTTTTCCGCATTTGCAATTTCGTCATTAAGAGCCCCCACAGCAGATGTCAGGTAAGATATGATAGTCTCTGATTTCCTAGGGACCTTGGCCTTCTTACCTTCTCCACCGTTCACAGTCCGCTTGCGTTTCCCCATTGCGAGGAGCAGGGTATGTGGCCCTGCCCTGCCTCCTCCTACCAAAGACTGTCCCGCCCTTTTCCCGGGCTTCTCCCGGCTGCTCCCGCGCGCGACTCGCGGGAGGTCAGCGTTTTTCTATCGCCTCCGGGCGCTCCAGGCGCGTCACGGGCGCGCCGCCCCTGAGGCTGCTGGGGGCTGTAGTTCGGGGAGTCTCCTGGCGCTCCCCGTCTGCCAAGCAAAGTACCGCCGTTCACCTCACGGCACCGCCCGCTGGCGTCCCAGGCAAGTTTTCCGCTCCTGATGTTCACATTCAAAATTAACCGTTGTAAAAGGAGAATATTCAAGTCTATTAAAAAAAAAAAATGTTTTTATTTGGTTAAAGGAACGCGAGGAATGTCATTTAGAGGGGGTAAAGCTCAGACTTGTCAGGTGGTAAGATCAAGGAGTTAATTTCTGTAATAAACTTTACAAAACCTGTCGCCATCTGAGATGAGTCTCCCCTCATACAAACATCGAGTGCTTCTTGGCATGTCCTGATTTTAAGAAGAAGCCAAATTGGTCTCAGCCAGAAAATTCTTTGTGCTCGTAGGTGTTGACAAATACACAGGATGTGGATGAAGCTTTCCTCTTCCTGATTACAAAAACGGCATTGGGAGGAGGCTTGTTTCTTATATCCTTGGCCAAACTTATATGCCTTCAGCGGAATTAAGCCGAAGCGGAATCTCATTAGTTGGAGTTTTGTATGTGACTTCATAGAGGATGCAAGATAAGACTGTAACGTTTTTGGGGCATATAATTTGGAGGCCCAAGAGCCGTGGAAGAGCTGGAGTACCTGTTGCGCGTCAAGGTCATTTGATAGAATTTTTGCTTGCTTGGTTAAAAGCTTCGATTTCACCTCGGTGGGCAAAGAAGTTGACCATATGTCTTTTGCTTTATGGAATTCGAGGCAGAATGTCAAATATTTATTCCAGGATGTTTTGTGGTTGCAGAGAAATGACCATATGCAGCTCTTTAAAGTATGAAGGCTAGCTGGTTTCGTTTTTAAGCAATAGGTGATGTATCTTGCGCTCATAATCCATCACATAGAGGATAGAGAAAATTCTTTCCGAATTTGGGCATGGGAGGTCGATTTTGGCAATCGAAAAACCCTGCGGTAACATGGCGATTGCGCTCTGTCTAACCAGTTATTCATTTTGTCTTGAAAGATTATTGCACCAAAAGAGATTGTAGGAAGGAATTTTGCAGTAATCCGTTTTATTAGCAGGACTAAGTCCTGGGAGTGCAAAGCGCTCTTCGTTCTTATGAAAGCCCCCTCCAGGCTACGAGCAACTGCCTGCATCTCAGTTGTATGCACAGATGATCTCCCTTTGTGATCAATCCAAACGCCCAGATACTTATATGCGGTGACAGTTTCCAGTGGCTTCCCTTCAATAAACCACGTGGTCTTTTTTTATTTTTGCAGAAGATATTGCCATTACTTTGGTTTTAGTAACATTTATCCCTAGCATATTGGTGTTGCAGTACTGGGCAAGGGAGTCAAGCAGTCTTTGAAGGCCCACCTGAGTTTGGTCTAGGAGAATGGTGTCATCTGCGTATTGCAGAGTTTGGATTTTTGTTTGATCAATTCTCGGAGGAAAGGCTCTGGGGCGGGACAGCCATTCAGGGAGGTCCGCGAGGTACAGATTAAAAAGTAATGGTGCAAGGGTGCACCCTTGTTTTAGGCCTCTGCTAGTGTAAATTTTGTTAGAAGTAGACCATCTCGATGTAACTCTTACTTTAACCCGGGTGTCTGTGTGTAGGGCTATTAGTGCTTTCAATAGCGACCGTGGAATGCCCCATCTTGCCAATTTTTCCCACAGTTTAGACCGGCTCACGCTATCGAAGGCTTTACGAAAGTCGATGAATCCCAAGTACATCGATTTGCCTTTTGCGACTAGGGTGGTTTCCATCAAGTGGGCCATACAGATCAGATTGTCCTCTATGGCTGCCTCTTTGGAAGCCAGTTTGGGTGAAAGGGATTAGGTTGTTATTTTCCACCCATTTTGTAAGTGCCGTTAAGAGGACGCTAGCGTAGGCATTCCCGTCCACATCGAGTAAGGCTATCATCCGATAATTGTCGGGATTAGAGCGCGAGCCTTTTTTATGGAAGGGGACGAGAAGTGATCCTTGCCAAGAGGCCAGGATGGGGCCTCCCAATATTATATAATCTACCTGCTAAACTGAGGCAGATTATCCTTCCCACATCAGACGTCTGAAAAATGTGAGTAGGGTTGTCTGAGAAAGCACGACTGAACTACTCAGATTTTACTGTTAATATAAGAACCAAACCAACGTTGGTGGTTCCATGTTGTTTAGTTCCTTGGACCACCAGGACCTACGCCTTTTGGATGACCTAAACTGAGGGCTTCGTGTGCAGATACTCTGGACACCCCCACAGGATGAGTCAGCCGTTAGACCAGCTAGCTCTTTGGTGCCACTACCACCCCCCTGTGTCTGCATTGGTGTGTGTAGTTTCTGGCAACCACCGAATATGACAACCCTGATTCCTCATGTATAGTGGAAACAATACAGTATCTTTCCCACAGTCACTCATGCTTACTTTTCTCAGAGTACACATAGAATGACGATTGGAACGGTTTCAATAAGTATTTTTTGGTCAAGTGTCAGTCTAGTGTGGGACATATTAGCTGCAACAATGAAAAGACCGGAGCAGACAAATGTGATCACTAGCACCAATATAGTAAATACATTTCTACTATAGTGCTAATAAAATCAGATTATATAAAAAGCCATTAGCGTATCCTACCTAAGTGTACCTAGCCTAGAGATATAGATGAAGCATGTGTATGCAAGTGCTCATGTGATCCTAATGGAGCCAAGAATTCCACAGGGAAGTACTATCCCCTCACCTGACGGTTCTGAATGAAGGACCAGTATCTGCCTCGAGGAATGCACCCTGCAAGGGATGTCAGGTCACTGCTTATCAAAGGATCAGCCTGCAGAGTCTCGGTCCAGCCTGGAAGGAATTATCCTCTGTTTTCTAAGTAGAAACGAGGGTCTTTTATACTAAAGTGGTCACTCCTAGGTTTTTCTAGAATCAATATGTTTTGAAAACATTCACTAATCCCTCCATTAATACTTTTCTATAAATAAAAAAAGCACGCATGCACAGCTGGCTGTTGGCCATGGATGAAAAAAAGTGGTGAACCTGGTACAGAATAAATCTGCCATGCCTGGGGACATGTTTATATATGTCAGGTACCGGGATGAAGGTAGGATGCTAAGAGCCCGTTGTCGAAAACGGAAGCTATTAGGTTTAAGGTCACCTTTGTAGTACCGTTATGTTGTATGGAAGGGACAAAATGTATGTACTTCGTATGCACATGATGGGACTACCTTAAAGGACATGACAGTTTGTTCTGCAAAGGACGCCACAAAGCTCTACTAGATGGTGCCAGTTGGTAAAAGATCCAAGCCCTTCAAGAGTTTAGAACAAGTCCACTCTATACTCTCTAGAGCCAGGGACTCCTACCTTTTTTGTAATGAGAGCTACTTATGTTGACTGAAATTCACCCCTAGCTACTGACTTTATTGTTGTAATCGTGATCATATCAGTCTAGCTTAGATTAGTGACCACCTCAGGCCAGATTGCTAGTGGTGATTACTCACTGCATAAAGCAAGGTTGTCAGCAGTAATGCAAAAATGCTTTTTTAATTGGGAATGCATATACAAGGATATTATATAACGCCAACAGCTGCAATGCCTCTGCCATCAAGATAATAGGAATAATGAGTCTCCCCAGTGCTTTAAGTTTATTTTGGAAATTCAACTATTTTTCTCCAAATGTCATCTTTGAGTTCTGAAAATATACGCATATCTGCCTATAATACATGTTTTTCAGTTGTGTTATCCTTTTATTATTTCAAAGTTTAAAATGTAGTATGCTGTGCTGACAGGAGAGCTACATACAGGTAGCTGGTGAGCTACCAGTAACACACAAACTACTCGTTGGAGATGACTGCTCTAGAGCGATTCCCGAATCGGCAGCGCCTAGTCCGTTTCATGCACCTTGACTTTGTGATCTCTAAAGACTATAATATTTTCCATGGGAAGTATTTCCCACAGCCTGCCCAGGCAATAGTCTAAGCTAGGAGATGTACTTTCCATGCAGAGAGCTAAAATTGTGCTTATTGTCATTAACTATTGAAGCTGTGATCTACTTTCCTCTTGCTGATTTGTGGGACCTCTACCCTTGGTGTTTTAGGCCCAGGAGCACTACCCCTGGGTTCCCAGGAATCTGGATTCCTAAGGCCAGTTCAATTTCTGATAGTATTGTTTCCGAGTATCTGTGGAGCTTTGGACACAACCACAATAAGGGTAGAAAGGATGCCAGTTGCTCCAGACCCCCTCCAGCACAGATGAGATTTCGATTTAGCCAGAGCAGATTTTGATTTTCCATTCTGCTAACTTGTCTAGATATTTATATCAATGATTGCAGATCTTGTATTCGGGGCCCCCATGTAATTATATTGGGAGCTGAAGTGCAAGCTTTGTCATAAATGCGCTTTAACCTACTGGGAAATAGTCACACCCATATACCCCCTTCTTTTGTCTCTGACCTGGTGTTTTCTCAATCGCAGTGAGCCCCAGAAGTTGTTTATAAATAATGTATATTAAATGTTTGCTGTGGGATCTGTGTTTTAGACATATTTTTAAGGAGGTAGGTGGGAGGTCTTGTGGCTCCTTGTTTGTTTTGCAGATGTATAGCCCAGTGGTGGACCTGTGTCTATGCAAATCTGTCTTGGTCAGGGGGCTTACACTGGTTTTTAATGTCTTTAAAAGATTTTATCGGAACGTTCCAAAACAGTAAGCCTATCATGGCACACTGGTTTAACCACCAATTTTGGAAATAATATTTATCTGTAGTCGGAGTAAGTTCTTAGTGTGTAAACAGATGGGTAGAAACCCCCATGCCCCTAGACACCCACCCCCAAATTGCAAAGGTAACTCTTGTGACTAGGGAGGAATATAAGCCCCAGCCATTGAGCTTGGTGTAGCCAACGAACCTGCTACAGTGAGATTGCAAAACCATTGTTTATAACTTTCTGTACTTTCCCAATCTACCAGGTATCTTAAGTGAGCAGTTCAATATTAGGACAAAATGTGCGGGATCACCAAACTTCCCTGCAGCTTGGGCGATTATAGCAACTTGCTTGCGATCATAGGAGTCCTTCTGTGACAGATAAACTAATGAATTTCAGACTGCAACTGCTGTAGCGATATACCCAGCACTGCCAGGGCTATGGTCTGAAATACATGTACGATTCTAGGTAAAATGACATTTTTTGTTACAGCAGCTTTTCATCCCTATGCTGACAACCTGGGATGAAACCTGACTGGTTGGGTCTGTCATGTCTGACATGAATAGTTTGAGGTGCGATGCAAGTATCTCTCTGAAAATGTTAATGTCCAGGTTCAAAAGGGAGCTGGACCTGTAGCATGAGCAACATTTGGGGTCCTTGCCCTGTTTAGGCTAGACTACGAATGTAGTCTCTTTTCTTGAGGGTTCTAGTTCACCTTTTTCCCTAAAATCTAGTAGAAAGCCTGGCTAGGAAGAGGCCAGCTTGTGACAGAACATCCTATAAGAAAGAGGTGGGAACCCATCTAGCCCGGGTCTTGCTGAACTTAAGTTTGAAGATTACGGTTAAAACTTCTTTTGAAATGGATTCTTCCAGTTCATCTAGGTGCTCCTTCCTCAAAATAAGTGTGAGCTTTACTCCAGGTAGGCCTCTACCTCCCAGGTATGCAAGGCTTGGTAAAACAGGCTAAAGGCATTTTTATTGCCCTGTCCTCGATTGCTAGATTTCCTTGGGATTATTAATGAATGTCACCCTTCCATTATTGATTAGAGCTCTGAGTTAACTGACTAATAACTTACCTTCTTTGAACAATATTTTATTTCGTCTGCAAGAGTGAGTGTTCCGCTTTGTGTAGGTCAAAGGTTTTAAGTTGAACATGCAAGACCAACAGTTTACACCAAACCTTGTGTGACGGAGTGCGCTTATGATTCTTTTCCAAATTAACAATTGTATAGCTGAGCTTTTATTGGTTCTCTTTTGTCTAGTCTGATTCTTTCCATATGTCCCTCTTCTGAAATAAAAACACCCCTGAAGATCACTTAAAGAGAATCCCAGTCCATGGCAAATTGGATTTCTGGTCTATCGTTTTTCAGCTAAGCGATCCGTGATGGTAGGACTGTGTTAAAGTACGTTTTAGATCTGGCTTGACAACTTTAGCTGTCTGCCAGACTCTTGAAATGAAAACAAATGAATAATAAATACATATTTTCATAAATGGAGGGGTTCTGGGACGTCCATCATCAGCCATTGGCATATCTGTGTCATGCACATTCTGTTTTTGTTCATGACATCATAAAGCTTGGGTCAAACCACTACAGTCAGTGGTTGATCTGCCTTGTGCGTGAAAGCATTTTATCTGATGAAATGTACACATCCAGCTGAAATTGAGTGCCCCTTTGGTGTTGCTATTTCTCCTTTTGCAGTATTTTTTTTGGGGGGGGGGGGACATTGAACGTTCCCAGAGAACGCTACCTGCGCAACTCACTTGCTACTCTGATTATCTGTGATGCAACACATCATGTTCTGCAAAATGTTCCTGAACTGGGCCACTACGTCCATAGTGTATTTGTTTAGAGGCCACAGAGTGGCCATCTTGGATCTGTACTACTAAGATACACTAAGCACAATATATTTACTTGTTGGCAGCCCAGTGTGATGTTTACTGGACAGCCAACTTGGAATCATGCTGTACACTGCAGTGTTTAATTTTTATTTTTTTTATTTAAATTCGGAACACGCATTTGCCATGTTGGTACAGGCTGTATTTCTTCGATTATTCTTTTCATTTCTTTTGTATATGCTTGCTAAGTTCATGTACTTCATTGTGAATGGGCAAATGATTGTCGGTGGATGAGTAGATGCATAAGTGCAAGGATGAGTGATAGAGAAATATTTAAGATAAGTATTTAAACTCACCGGAGACTGGGGCACCTTCAGTTTCATGCTAGACCTGCTGTTTGGGGGTTGGGGGGGGGGGGGGATATACTGCACTACCTATTAAGCTAGATGATAGAACAAATAACCGGTAAGATTTTCGCCAAGCTACACTGGACTCAATTTTTACTTTAGATCTTTACTTTCTGACTGTTTGCCCCCCCAATACCCTAAATCAGGAGGGGAGAGAGAAGCACTTCACTCAGCTTCCCATTGTAACATCACTAATGAACCACATTTATTCAACTGGATCTCCAAGAGGATTGTCTCGTAGACCCTCAACCACGCCTTCACAACTGATGGTGTATGTCATCACCCTAGGTGTGATATGCTGGATAGTATCCTCATTGGGTCTAATCACTTGAGTGTCCGGTTTTTGGTTGTTGACCATCCTGTCTCACTTTTTTCCTGGTTTGAATGTTCCTGTGTTTTTATCTTACGGTGACTTTTATTCTCTTGTCCCTAGGAGGACTGACTTCAGGTTTCTTATTGTTCCCTGCATCAGAGGACTGGGCTGTTTGGATCGTAGGTGCACCCATACTGCATGAGATAGTAGGCAGTGCCTACTGCCAATCAACAGGCTATTGAGAGACTGCTTATCGCATTAAATTGAGTGATATACAGGTATAATGCCTTTTACCCGTGTTCCTGGGGAAAGTGATGTAGGACGTGCAATGTAACGTGTATGGAGCCTGTGAGCTGAGGAATGGGCATACTGAATGTAGCATAGAATCGTGGTTCCCTTTGTGTATATGAAGCCAATTTGGGCTTTTTGTCCTTGTAGGAGCCACTGCAACAGGGTTCAAACACCCTACAGTAGATTGTCTTATTTTTGTAATGGGGCTGACTTGCTACTGCAGAGATGTGTAGCAAATTACTAGTCACATGATTGAGCATTAGACTTTATCCCCTTACAGACTTCCTAAACTGTACAGAGGATCTGTTGATATGTCCTAGATGCTCATAGCCCACTTTTATCATATGGTGTAGGGGTGTGTGGTAATGCAAGCATATTGGAGTGAGATACTGGATAGTATCGAGAATGTCTCCGGTCAGGAAATCCTTTTGATGCCATTGCAGTGTTTGTTTGGCCAGTTCACTAAGCTTAATTCTCTAAACAAAAAAGTAGGTTAATAAATCTGACACTGATAGTTGTTAAAAGGAATATAGCAATGAACTGTGTAGCACACACAACACCAGGTGCTGTAAAATGGATGCAGAATTTAATCAAATGGCCACGAGCAGAAATAGCAGCTTTATTGGTCAACAATAGAAGTGCTGCACCCATACTTTCAGATGTATTGGACAACACATAAAAGCGTTGGAGGCAAAGTCTGATATTTGTCCACAATGAGGATAAAGATGAAAATGGTGTTTGTTTATTTTACTGTTGTTCTTTTTGTCTGAACATCCATATTACTAGATGTAAATACTAGCTGAACTATCGTGAGGTGCACGGAGCACAGTTGATCAAAAAGGGAGCGGGTGGTATGTTTACAGTTTTTCTAGACTGTTATAACCTGTGTTCTCCTTACAGTGCAATCAAGGGCTGTGGCATTCGAGGCTATCCTGGCAATGAGTCTTCCTATAAATATGTTGATACCTGTTGAAAACCTAGTAAAAATCTAATTTAAAAAAAAAGCCATAAGATGGAATCATCTCAGCCTGATTCAAACTTCCATCCCTCCATAGTTATTAAAACCAGTACACTAAATATTTACAGTACTGATTTAAGCTCAAATATACAGTTGCATTTGTGGTGTGCACTATAAAAGTGCTAAACTATTACAATGATCTTTTCTGGTCCTCTTATTACCCTTTATAGCTTGTGATTGTCCCCACACCCTAGATTAACCTTACTCTTACTTCTAGCAGGAGACCTTTGATCTAAAACAAATGTGACCAATAGGTATAATTTCCTGTCCTAGACCACTCATAATTCCACCACCCTGAAAGCAGGCTCAACCCAAATAATATATTAATTTGAGCCTTTTTTAAACTGCATGTCAAGTCTGCCTGAGAGAGCAGATACTTTGCCTGTATTATTCATCCAATAACTCTGACCATGTGTCATATGGGAACATTATAGAGAACAATCCAACTTCAAGGTTGGTTGCTATGTCTTGAGCTTGCTTTGCTGATGGGCACTTGACCGCATCCTTCGGAGCCTTCCCATTGAGAAGATATGATTAGCAATCTGCATTCATATAGCCTTAGCCAGCTTTAGTGGGATCTAACAGCTATTAATGGCCCGCTCTAACATTAAAGGTCAGAACCGGAGGCAAGAGTCTTTACCAAGGTAGCAGACATTTAGTGGTCGGTAGAGCCCACTACAGAGGGTTCTAGGGCTATTAGAACATTCTGCCTGTAGTGGACAGAATGTTTAAATTTGTAGAGAAGTGTAGATCTGTGGAGAAGTGTGGCTCGCTGGTTAGAAGCGGCAGACCCTGATGCAGAGGTCAGGCCCGGGACCAGGGTTCAATTCCCGACGCGGCAGGGTCTTGGGCTCAATGTCCGTGGACTCAATAATTCTCGCCTCGGTGCCTACTCTAATCATGGGTCTCACTCTGCAACTCTGGGCAATAGCTTGCTTAATCTCCACAACGGCCCCAACAGCGCTGAGATGCCCGGCTTCACCTTGGGGGTGCCCAGGAGGAGACATCTCACAGGGAAAGCCAGGTAGGGTTCCACAGCGGTATATAGGGCTCCATCATATCACCTGTTTTTAACATAGCAAATCTTCTTACACTTGGTTTCAGGAGCTCCTCACCTTCCCTTTTAAGCTTTCTATCCAAAAAGAAGGCTCGCTTAACTGCATCCACATCACCCTTCACAATCCCACTCGGGTGCTCGAACAAGTCCAGGCGGCCAAGCCTAGAAAAGTTCGATTTCAAGTACTTTAACCAGGGTGTACCCATTGCCTTATCCTGTGACAAATAATCTCTCATGATCAAATGGGTCAATGGAATATCTTGATTCAGCCACAATTTTAGCCAGCAAGTCATCGGGCGTAATGAAAAAATATCATAGAGATATTGCGCCCCTAGCTCTTCGTGCAGCACAAAATTGGATGTGCCTACTGGGACACACGAGGCGTTTCATAAAAGAATTTTCTACAATCTGTAGTTGCTCACCGCCCACATAACCCCATATTTCAGCATGGCATTGTTGTTTTTTTCCCCTAATTTGGATGCAAAGTTAAAAATAGTAGCGTTCACCCTTACCAATTCCTTTTTCTTTTTGTCAAGGTGTGGGCCCCAGCTAAGTTTGGAGTCAAAAGAGACCCCTAAATAAGTGAATGTCTTCGTGATAGGAATTACTACATTATCTATTTTAAATGAGAAGTTCCTTTTTGATTGTTGGCCAACTTGCATAATATAGGATTTAGAGTTGTTGACCAGGAGGTCCCTATGCATCATAAAATTGTTAAAAGCATTTAATAAAGCTTGGAGACCTCTCTCTATTCTGGAGATTAAAACTGCATCGTCAGCATATAAAAGAACAGGAATACCACGTCTGCCGATTCTAGGACAGTCGGCCTTTACATCCTGCAATACGCTGTCTAGTTAATTGATATAAAAATTAAAAAGAAAAGGGGCAAGGATGCAACCTTGACGCACACCCTTCCCAATGTTAAAATTATCAGTTACACATAGCTCTTGAGAGTACCTAACATTAGCACTGGTATTGTTGTGTAAATCAGCGAGGAAATTAACAATCCCACTATCAACACCCTTGTCCCTCATGGACTGCCACAGCTTTCCCCTGTTGACAGTCGAAAGCTGAGGACAAATCCATGAAGGCAAGGTGGACCGTGCCCTTTTGGGCAACAGTGTACTTACTTAAAATTAGAAAGAGGTTAAGGCACTGTGTAATGGTAGAACGTCCACTGCAGAAGCCATACTGGGAGATGGACATAATGCTGTTTTCCAGCGCCCAGTCAGAAAGCCTCCTCAGTAGGATCCTTCCCACTATTTTGACCATAGCATCAATTAATGAGATGGGTCTATAACAAAGAGGGCTACCCTTGTCCCCCTTCTTAAAGACTGGGACAATCGTTGACACCCCCCATGACTTTGGGCAGCTCATTTTGGCCGCAGCGTTAAAGACCGATTCTAATATTGGTGCCCAAAAGCTGGGGTCAGACTTTTATAAGTCTGGCGGGATCCCATCAGGACCTGGGGCTTTCCCGGCTGTGAGTCCCATTATTCCCTCAATAACCTCACCTCTTTCAAACCTAATAGGATCACTATTAGTAGGGGAAGAAGGATTGGGTTTAACACTCAGCGTGCCACCATACAATTGGGTAAAATGTGTGACCCATTCCTCCTTTGTTATACAACATTCTAGTCCATCCCCTGGATCCTGGGTCACACATTTACATTTAAAACAAAGGCCTTGTGGAGCCCGAGGGGGTTGAGATCCCCTCAGGCTCTGTGTGGCCCTTGTTCCCTCTATTGCTGTGGGCAAGCATTGGAATGTTGATGCTCAGGGCTTCTACCAGCTATAAGGAACACGGAGCACTCCATTGTTTTCAATGGAGCTCTCAAGAGTCCAATATTATAATCGGCATTCAAAGACGAGAGTAAGCTGAGCAGAGCGAGCCAGGAAAAATCAAACTACTGTCTCCAACTTTAAAGCTGGCCCCAGTGTCTCCGACCAGCCTGCCTGATTCCACCTGCTGATCCGCAAAATTGCAGAGGTTGCCCATAAACTGTTATCAGCATTTGAAAGTGAAGTACATGGAGCCGTGCCCACTCGTAACTATACACACCCTTACTTAAACAGAAATGTTTTGGTAGCAGGTGTCTCGGTTGGTGCAGTTATAGTATTTTGCCATTCAATTCTGCCTTTTAGGAGAGAAGTCCTTACTCTCTTGTAGTATTGTTTGTGTTTATATAGCGCTTATTACCACCATTTGGGGTACTGAAGCGCATAGCCACATGGAAGGCAAGCTACACCGTGTAGGGTGTGTTTGGAAGGGTGTTTCTGTTTCCAGCCTATGCAGGACGTCATTTCATGTACTGTGTGATGTCCGCGAAGATGCAGTTATGGTGTTATGGAGTGTATCACATGGTGGTGTGATGGGTGAGGGTATGTGAAAAGATAGAAGTACACTTTATAATTGTACTAAAAACTAAAACCTATGTAGCTACACAACAGCCTATCCATAGGGTAGGAATTGCTTTCTGTGTGCACGCCAAACGGGGTTATCAGACAAAACCAACTGCTGCCCAGATGCACCCAAGGGAAGGAGGAAAGAAATGTAAGAGCAATCTGAGGCAGCTGGACATTGTTCATTAGATTGTAGTACAACAGCTTTACAAAAGAACAACTAGAGAGTAACGAAAAATGTGTCCTTTTCCCTGAGTAGTATGCAAATAAACAAAATGGACAAGTCCTTAGTAGGTTTCAGGGCGTAGTTCCTGACCTGGACCTTCGGAAGAGGAGCGCAAACGACAGATAGTTGTTTAAGGAAACCCCTCACCCACCTACCTAGTATGTGGCATGCTCCATCTTCGAGGCCCAGCTGGATCACCGAGTGCTTCAACGCCTGAATTAAGGCAGAGTGGGTTGTTGTGTGAGAAGTGTGAAGTGCAATGTGAAGTGAAATTATGTGATAAAAATATCTCTAGGAATAACCCTTATAAAAGTTTTAATGGAAGGGTCCTAGAGCATAGGTAAAAACATAGTCGGGATATATATATATATATATATAAGGTTTTAAAATGTACCTCTGTATCCCTTAAAAATTAAGTTCTACTAGTTTCAGCCTTCTGATATGTTCAAGAGGCTTTCGTCAGGATCAATTTTTTAAGTGCGTGGCTAAAGAAAAGGGCCACTGTGGTGTAAATATCAGCACACACCCTAAAGTGTGCTGTGAGTGTGGTGGGATCTTGTTACTTCCAGATCCTCTGCATGGAGTACTTTGACTCTGTTTCAAAAATGCCTCATGGATCCGATCAGACAATGTTACACCCCATTCTGACCGTTTGTCTGGGGATATTAGGTGACCATGATTAATATCCCCAGACAATCTGTCAGAATGGAGTGTAACATTGTCTGATCGGCCTTTCACCCTTCAGAGAAAGTAAAAAAGCGGAGTTAATCCCTCGGCAACGTGAACACTTCTAATTTGCAGTGGCAACCTATTTTGTAACTGCCCATGGCAACACCCCCTACTACGTGTGTTGTTACTTTGTAAGCTTTAATTACAGTCTCAAGCACTATTTCCTCCAACAGCTTTGTCCTGCTTGCTGTTGCAGGCAGAACACACTCTCTCCTAAAGATTTGTTTTTAAATTTTAGTGTAACATTTGCAGTGCAAGAAGACTCGCAGTTGCGAGACTTTAAGCTATTGGCATTGTAAATGACAAATCCTTTTATTTTATCTGTTTTAAAAATAAAACGTAAATAGAAGGCATTGTCATTTACAACGCCAGTAGCTCAAACTCAAGACCTATTACATTGCAAATGCTTCTAGGGTGAGGATGCAAACACCTCCAAAATAGGCCCATGGCCAAAAAAGAACAAGCATTTGCAATGCAATAGGTCTCGCATTTGCGAGAGTTTGAGCTAACAGCATTATAAATGTGTTGGTTTTCAAAACAGATAAATACATTTTACTTTGTGATATGATTTAGATGACGTTTCAGTAACCGGCTCCATTCTAAGATGGGAAACGCTCTCTTTTCATCTTTTCCTGATCTCCTCTTTCTACTGAGTAGTCTTCTTGTTGAAACTTCAGTTGTTGGTCGTCTGTTGCTCCCATTCCTCCACCCTGTTGGAGTAATCCTTCCACCCTCTCTTCCCCACGGCCACCAAACCCAAATAAAACAGCCTGCCTCGTTTGTGATGGATGCTCTTCTGCATGTGAGCACTTGACTTATAATATGTCCTTGTCACAAGATTAGCAACATATTTGAAAACGCTGTAAATGAGGAAATTGGAAATAAAGTGCTTTTTTGCTTGTTCAATTATGTTGTTTTGCTTGTATTTTATTTTACTAAGCCTGTGTTCATTGGGCTGTTTCATTCTGTGCTGATAGTGTCCTTTTAAATAGTACCTATAATAATCCTAACACAGCGAGAGCGGAACTAGAGACTTGACCCGGATGGGTCCCCACACAATGTATCACCCTCTGACCAGGCATGGCCAGTGGCAGTGGTTATAAATAAAAGGGCAGCGATTGTTCGTGGTTTTCCGCCCGTACCACTATACCTGAATGGATGTAAATGATTTCAACGCGCTTGTAGGCCACGCTTTTACATCACACACAAGCTATACATTGACAACAAGGGTGCTAAGCACCCCACAACACATCTCGATCATCACCGCTACGCACAACCACCTTCGGCACAGAGCCTGCTGCATGCCTTCTGTGCCACTCGTCTCCCCCGCCGCTGTGTCCCCTGCGGCCCCACCCCCCTGACTGACCACTGCCCATTCGCTCCTCCCGCCTCCCAGCTGCTCCTCCCTCCCACCTCCCCATGTATGCCGGACCCTGGGCGGCCGCGCAGCGAATGAGCACGCCGCTGGCACACTGACGGCGCGCCTAAGGCAAGCCCGTCTGCGCCCGTCCGCGCCTGGACCGTGCCCAGCGCCAGGAACCCTGGACCCTGCACACACCACGACACCCACCTCCGCTACGACTCCAGCACTCTCCATGCACTCAATGCCGGACGATCTTGCACCTGCACCCAAGGACCCTTCTCCTGCCGGAACTGCAGCTTCACCAGCATCCGACCCGCCAACCCACCCAACATGGAAACAAACGTCCGCAGATGTATCCTGCTCAACACCCGCTCCGCCCGCAAACACGCCGTCAAACTCTGGGATCTACTCAACACCAACACCCCAGACATCGCCTTACTGACTGAGACCTGGATGACCCCCTCCTCGGCACCAGACATCCCCATAGCCATCCCGGAAGGCTACAAGATCACCCGCAAGGACCGCACCAACGGAATAGGAGGAGGAATTGCCATCGTCCACAGAAACACTCTCAAAATATCGACACACGCCGACGACACCCTCGAACACCTGCACTTCTAGATCCACACCGACCCCAACACTACCCTCAGAGGCACCCTCATCTACAGACTCCCCGTACCCCGTCGCAGTTCTGCGACCCCCATCACCGACCTCGTCCGCACACACGCCCTCGCCTCCACGGACTACATCCTCCTCTGGGACATGAACTTCCACCTTGAGTACGACTACGCCAACTCCTCCACCCTGATCGACAACCTCTGCAATCTCGGACTCAGACAACTCGTCACAGCACCCACACACTCTGCCGGCCACACGCTAGACCCCATCTTCTCAGCGAGCACCCACGTCTTCTTCGACCGCACCACCGAACTCCACTGGACCGACCATCACTGCATCCACTTCACCTTCCGGAAACCCACCACACACCACCGCACCCAGCAGATGCCTCGCCGCAGCTGGGGCAAGATCACCAAGGACCAGCTAACCGCCGCCCTCGCTCAGAACCCACCCGCAGACTCAACCGACCCAGACGCCGCAGCCTCAGACAATGGATCAACTACTGCGCCAACACCCTTGCCCCGCTCAAGAAACCCCCGAACACCCACACCAGCAAGAGAGCCAGCTGGTTCACCGAAAACTAGAAAAAAACTGGACCCGCGAAAGAACACCGGAAAGCTACACAGCCCACAGGAACTCCACCCACCGACACCACCAACTCCTCATATCTGCCAAAAAGACCGCCTTTAGAGACCACCTAGACAACAACACACACAACAGCAAAGAGCTCTTCAGCATCGTGAAGGAACTCTCCAACCCTAGCTCCAACACCAACGACATCCCACCGTCACAAGACCTGTGCGACGCGCTGGCCACCTTCTTCCATCGCAAGATCACAGACATCCATGACCCCTTCGACGCCGTCACCACCCCGACAACAGCCCACACCCCCGCTCCCACGACCACCACTCGCACCAACCGCCTGGGCGTCTGGACCAACATCAACACCATCAAGATCATGAACACCGTCCACTCCGGATCCCCGGAAGACCCCTGCCCACACCACATCTACAACAAAGCCAGCAGCACCATAGCACCCCACCTCCGGAAAACCATCAACATCTCCTTCGAGACAGTGACCTTCCCGGAGAGCTGGAAGCACGCAGAGATCAATGCCTTACTAAAGAAACCCAAGGCGGACCCCAAGGACCTCAAGAACCTCCGACCCATCTCCCTGCTCCCGTTCCCAGCGAAGGTCATCGAAAAGGCTGTCAACATACAACTGACCAGCTTCCTCGAAGAGAACAACATCCTGGACCCATCCCAGTCAGGGTTCCGCAGCAACCACAGCACCAAAACTGCCCTCATTGCTGCCACCGACGACATCAGGAACATGCTTGACAACGGAGAAACCGAGGCCCTCATCCTCCTGGACCTGTCAGCCGCTTTCGACACAGTCTGACACCGCACACTAAGAGCAAGCCGCCACACTGCAGGAATCCAAGAGAAGGCCCTGGACCGGACCACCTCCTTCCTCTCCGGGAGAACCCAGAGCGTCCGCCTCCCACCCCCCACCCCCCCCCCCCCCCCCGAAGCCACCGAGATCATCTGCGGCGTACCCCAAGGCTCATCTCTCAGCCCAACATTGTTCAACGTCTACATGGCACCACTCGCCTACGTTGCCAGACAGCACGACCTAAAAATCTCCTACGCCGACGACACCCAGCTGATCCTCTCGCTCACCAAGGACCCCCACACCGCCAAAACCAATCTCCACAAAGGAATGAAGGCCATCGCCGACTGGATGAGGAACAGCTGACTGAAGCTGAACTCGGACGAGACGGAGGTCCTCATCCTCGGCTCCAACCCCTCAGCCTGGGACGACTCCTGGTGGCCGACGGCACTAGGAGCACCCCCTACACCCACCAACCATGCACGAAACCTAGGAGTCATCCTCGACTCCACACTCTCCATAACAAAGCAGGTCAACGCTGTCTCCTCCTCCTGCTTCAACACCCTCCGCATGCTTCGCAGGATCTTCAAGTGGATCCCCACCGAAACTAGGACGGTCAGCCAGGCCCTCGTCAGCAGCAAACTGGACTACGGCAATGCACTCTACGTAGGAGCCCCGGCCAAACTCCTGAAACTACTCCAACGCATCCAGGACGCCTCAGCACGCCTGATCCTCGACATCTCCCGCCGCAGCCACATCACACCCCACCTGAAAGACCTGCACTGGCTCCCCATTAACAAGAGGATTACCTTCAAGCTCCTCACCCACGCACACAAGGCACACCACAACACCGGACCAGCGTACCTCAACAGACGACTCAGCCTCTACACCCCCGCCATCCAGCTCCGCTCCGCCGACCACGCCCTCGCTACCGTCCCCCGCATCCGAAGAATGACCGCCGGCGGCAGATCATTCTCCCACCTCGTCGCCAAGACGTGGAACACCCTCCCCATATGCCTACGGCAGACCGAAGACCTTCTAACCTTCAGGAGACTCCTCAAGGCCTGGCTCTTCGAACAGTAGCAGAACCCCCCCCCCCCCCCCCCCCCCCCAGCGCCTTGAGACCCTCACGGGTATGTAGTGCGCTTTAAAAATGCTATGATTGATTGATTGATGGTGGGCCCGCCAGAGTTCGCTTGTGGGCGTGGCGGTCAGCTGCTACTGTGTGCCCCAGCACTGGTGCTCTTGCACTGCTTCCAAGCCTGCAGCCACGAAGAAATGGGCAACCTTGTAGGTTGCAGCTGCTTGTGAGCGCCGAGTGGACGCTTTCTATGCATGCCTGAGAGAACTAGCCAGCACGTGCACGGCAGACGGCCAAGCCAAAGAGGTGAGAGCACCAGTCATACAGGGGTGTCGAAACAAAACCCTTCAGAGTCTCATCCTCCGCAAGCCGAGAATCCCACTTAAAGACCTCCTCGTCATGGCGCGGTCCCATGACCTGTCGGACGCTAGAGCAACCGAGATGGACATAGCCATCACTCAACAACCAGGAAGGCCCACCACCGTTAAAGTAGAACAGGCAGACGCGATCCGAACTCAAGAAAGAGGAAAGCAATTAGCGAAGGCAGCACCTGGCTCTCTGTGTGGGTACTGCGGGCGAGAACAACACCCCCTGGAACAATGGCCATCACAAGGGCAAACTTGTTCAAAATCTGGCACCCTCAATCATTTTGCCACCGCGTGCAGAGGGGGGCTCAAAATCGGGGGTGCTCGAGGTGCAGAGGGGGGCTCAGAATCAGGGGTGCTCGAGGAAGACGACCACCATCCAAGTCTGTAAGACAACTATCCCTTGAAGACTTGAGAACCCAAAGGCAGCCAAAGGATCACAGCCAGCGACTTGAAGCGCAGGAGGCGCCCACATGTGTAATAGAAATAGCTGGATCCCGTGTCACAGCTCTGATCGACACCGTAGCATCCGTCAACGTTCTGGGCAGCCAACAGTACAAGCAACTGCAAACGGGCCCCAGTTATCCCCCGACCAGTGTCTGGATACTCACCTACGGCAGACAAACACCGCTAACTCTGAGGGGCAAAATGACGGTACTGGTGAAAGCAGAAGACCAAGAGATCATGACAACATTCCATGTGGTCAACAAAGAAGTAACATCCTGGTAGGAAGGCATACTGCGGAAGATCTCCACCTAGTCACATTTGCCTGCTCAGTCAAGGCACTCCAGACTGATGAGGTACTTACACTGATCCCACATCTCTTTACAGGGCTAGGGTGCATGAAGAGGCTGCCTGTCAAGCTTCACATTGCCAGATCAATCAAACTGGTGGCGATCCGTCAGACTCCTACCATTCCACCTATGACCCCTGGTCGAACAGGAGTTGCGCAACCTGGAGCAACAAGGAGTGATTGAAAAGGTCACCAGCCCGTCGCCCATGGTGATTGCGGAGAAGCCGAAACAGCTAGGGAAAATACGGTTTTCCATAGACCTGCATCTACCCAACCAGGCGATCAAAAGCTAGAGGCAAATAACGCTTACGATGGACAGCATTGTAGCCTACCTGAACGGCTCCTGAGAGTTCTCTAAGCTAGACCTTAACGCAGGGTACCATCAGCTAAGGCTAGCAAAAGAGAGCAGGTACATAACAACTTTCTCGACACTCGTGGGGGTGCAACGTTATAAACAGCTGAACCTCTGCATTTCATCTGCTGCCGAGATCTTTCATGACGCCATCCGTTGAACCCTTTCTGGCCTGCAAGGGGTGCTGAATGTAAGTGACGACATCCTGATTCACTCCTCATCAATCGAAGAGCACCATAAACACCTTATAGCAGCCCTGCACTGACTGTCGGACCACGGTATAACCATCCATAAAGACAAGTGCTTTTCTTTTTCAGAACTCTATTGTTCTAATTGGTTACATTTTTAACCAGGAGGGGATACAAGGGGACCCACGAAAGTCCCATGCCATACCACAAGCGCCAACCACCGTGTCAGAAGTGCGTAGCTTTTTAGGGATGGCCAGGTATTGCGGGCTGTTCATCTCCAACCTGGCTACCATTGTCAAACCTGTCTGAGCTTTAACCAAGAAAGATTCCACATGGAAATGGGAGCGTAAGGAGGAGGTCTCATTCCAAAACATCAGGAGGCGTTTCTCAACCAGACCAGTATGGCATACTTAGACGCAACAAGAAATACAGACTTGCTAGTAGACGCCAGTTCGGTGGGCCTAGGAGCTGTGATCACGCAGGAGGTAGAGCCCAGCAAATGGGCACCCCTCGCCTTTGCGCACAAAACCCTCACACCAACAGAAGAATGGTACTCCCAAATGGAGAGGGAGGCGCTAGCAATCAAGTGGGCATGCAGCTATTTCCAACTTTACATCAGTGGACATCCATTACAAGTGGTCAACGACCACTAGTCACTTGTTCCTCAGTTCCAAAGCACAGCCCCACACCCTCCACCACAAATCAAATGGCGGGCGATTCAGCTGCAGTACTAGCAAATGGACTTGGTATATTGGCCGGGATCAAGGAATCCTGCTGACTTCCTCTCCCGGCACCCACCTGACCCAAGAGAAGAAGACATAGACAATGACGCAAGAACCAAAGAATACCTAGAAATGGTGTCCCTAGTATCATGTCCCTCTGCCCTCACCATCTGCAACCAAGAACGAGCCCTTAGCCAAGGTCATAGAGTCCCCACTCTGAGGGTCATGGGAGAACTTGTTGCGCATCGCCACCAACTGGTGTGTCCCTGACAAGAACACCAAGGGAAGTTGTGGAGGGTGCAGGACGAACTGAGCACAAAACAGCAGAAGGTTTAATGTTAAGAGTATCTCGAATCGTGATCCCTGAGAGCCTCCAAGAGAGAGTGACAACCCTTTCGAATGGGTGCCACTAAGGAACAGTTCGAATGAAGTCAGAAATGAGGAAAGAGATCTGGTTCCCAGGGCTAGAAGCTGCCATTGAAAACTTGGTACGAAACTGCCACTCCTGCCAGATCACCAGCAACCAGGAACCCCCGGTGCCAATAATCACCGCAGAACATGCCTCAGCCCCTTGGTCCCAAATTAGCCTTGATTTTGGGAGCTTCACAGATGGGTGACGTCAACTAGCACCGCCAACTTATCCAAACATCCGATAGTGGAAGTGATGGATTCCACAGCATATACGCACATCGCACCAGTCCTAGAGAAAACAAATGCGCTGTTTGGTCTGCCCCAAGAACTGAAGACTTACAATGGCCCACCCTTCCAAGGAGGAGAATTCAAAGACCTGCTCGAGTCACTTAGGAGGAGAATTCAAAGACCTGCTCGAGTCACTTGGCATAAGACACCGACTCATCACCCCTCAGTGGCCGCAAACCAATAGCAAAGTAGAACGGTTCATTTGCATGCTGAATATGACCCTTCCCATCGCAGTGCCAGAAGAGACCAACCCAGAAACCGCATTACATCGGATTCTATGAGAATACTGCAGCACCCCACATTATTATTATTATTACTGTGGCTTATAGAGCGCGCGGCTACCTCCGACGGAGGTGTCCCGGAGCTAACAGCGGAATCCGCAGCATGACCATGTGAAATAGCTGGGCTTTAAGACCGGTCAAATAACCATGTTTTCAATGCTTTCCTGAACAAGCATTCAGACTTGGCCTTCCTAAGGTGTTCTGGCATGGAGTTCCAGAGCAAGGCTGTTTTAACAACGAGGCCCGTCCACCAATCCTAGCTTTCCTGAAGCGTGGGATCACCAGAAGCACCTGATGATTAGATCTTAGGACCCTCGTTTGATGGTATTTCCGAAGTCTTTGCTTAAGGTATTCTGGGCCAGAGCCTCTGATTGCTCTGTATGCCACAGTCCGCGCCTTAAACTCAATTAGTCTTTTGACCGGCAGCCAATGTAGGCTCCTGAGATGTGTTGATATATGGTGGCGGAGTGGCACATTCCTAAGTAATCTTGCTGCCGCATTTGTATAGTCTGCAGTTTTCTAATTAAATAGTCTGGCAAACCCAAATACAGACTATTTGCATAGTCGAGCTGTGAAATGACTAATGCGTGGACCACTGACTTTCTACTTTCCATCGGCAGAAGATGTAGGAATTTTCTCAAGGCTTTTAGCTTCCATAAACATGTGGAGGAAACCTGGCTTATTTGGGATTTGCCAGTTAGATCAGAGTCAAACCTAAACCCAAGATTCCTAACCACTGTGACCGGAGAAGGTGGCGGATTTATCTCTGAGGGCCACCAGAGGTCCTGCTTGGGAGGAGAAGTTTGATTAAAAAAGAGGACCTCTGTCTGGTCTGCATTTAACTTAATGCAGCTGTCAGTCATCCAAGTCGCCACTGTCAACAAACACCTCTTAAAGTTTGTGAATGCCACCTCTGAATGTTCCCTAAAAGAGAACACCAGCTGGGTGTCATCAGCATATGAGATGACCTTCACCCCTAGTTTTTCAATGATTGGGGCTAGCGGAGCCAGATAAACATTAAAGAGAGTAGGGCTGAACCCTGAGCCCTGCACACACTAAGGGGCTGGAGGAAGACATGGGTGGTCGTAGAAACACATTTTGGGATCGTCCCTCCAAAAAGGAATGGAACCAGCTCAAGGTAGTCCCCGACACTCCCCGGTGTGCCAATCTTTATAGGAGGATCTGGTGTGCCGCAGTATCGAATGCTGCGGACAAGTCCAGCAACACCAACATTGCACAGGTACCCTGATCTACCGTTTCTCTTATAGTTTCTGTTACTTCCAATAAGGCCGTCTCTGTGCTGTAGCCTGACCTGAAACCCGACTGTGAGTCATGTAGAAGATTATGAGACTCTAAGAATTCAGCCAATTGTTTTTTCACTTCTTTCTCGAGTATCTTAGCCGGTGCCGAGAGAAGTGAGATAGGTCTAAAATTCATTAAGTCTGCCGGGTCTGCATCTTCTTTCTACAGGATTGGTTGCACAAAGACTGTTTTGCACCTTATGGGATAAATACCTTTTTCCAGAGAGGTGTTCCAGATAGAATTAAGGAGGGGGTTCAACCAAGTAGCAAGAAGTTTATATAACCTAGGTGGACAGGGATCGGCCGGTGAGCCAGACTTGAGTTTATGAAGTTCCAGCATCGATGTTTCAAGACTAAAAGGCCGGAATTCCGACCATCTCTCTGCTCGCTGGATGGAGGACAATGGCTTGACTGGGAGATTTGCAGGGCCTGTCTTAGGAAAAGAAGAGTAAATCATCTGAATTTTATCTTGGAAAAAACTAGGTAGCTCTTCACAAAGCCTAGCTGAAGGCGCAATCGTGCTCTTTAACCCCTTGCATGCTGCCGCGATTCTGCGCCTGTGCGGCACATTCCGATCGCGGGTGTGGTCATGACGGCCCCCAGCCGTCATAAGCACACGAGCACTGTAGTGCATGACGGCTGGGGGCAGTCATCAGCATGCAAGGGGTTAATACTTGTGGCTTCAGAAAACCCTGCATAATCTTAAAGCCTTCTGTTGAGGAGTTATCTGAGGTTTTTATTTGATCTGCAGAAAATTCCTTCAGGGTGTTACATTTTAGAATGTGGAATTTTTTTGATGCTGTTCTGTATGTATTCTTGGCCTCTAAGTCATATTCTTTCCGCCATAGACGTGCTTCTCGCTTACATAAGCTTTTTTTCCTGGCAAAGTTCTAACGAGAACCATGGAGCTGATAGTTTTTTCTTGGCCGGTTTCGAGGATTTAAAGGGGGCCACTTTGTCGAGGGCTGAGAAAATCCAATCATCAAAGGCAGACACATCTAGATTGGGGTCTCCTGACAAAGATGGGGGCATTTCCTGTAATTTCGGACACATGCTTTCGTGTGTAACCTTCCTCCAATTTCTCCTCTCTTCCGACTCACGGCCAGACTGACTAAGGCTGACCAGACTGGTAAGGGTAAAGGTAACTAAATAATGACGACACATCGATCTCCCTGGTCCTTAATGCTCGCCGGACAGGGATGGGACACCATACCCGTATCCGACCAATGGACCACACCACCCTATTAGCCAGCCGACACTCTGGCGCGACGAGCTCAAACCAACGAAGGGGCCAGCAAAAGACGAGGAGCTAGTCCTCGACTCCTTGTGCCAGGGCACCTAGTACTGCTTCAAAACCGCCACGCAGGATGGAAGTTCAAGGCGCCTTACGAATCAGGGACCTGGACGGTAGTGCGAGTCAACAGGACAGCTATCATCATGGAGTGGTGTGGCTCACTGGTTAGAGGCGGCAGGCCTGAGAGCAGAAGTCAGCCTGGGGCCAGGGTTCAATTCCCGACGCGGCAGGGTCGTGGACCTTGGTCAGCGGACTCGATAATTCTCGCTTCAGTGCTTACTCTAATCAGGGGTTCCACTCGGCAACTCTGGGCATTAGCTTGCCTAATCTCCACAACGGCCCCACCAATTCCGGGGATGCCTGGCTCCACCTTGGGGACTCCCAGCAAGGGACCATCCCACAGGGAAAGCCAGGACGGGTTCCCCAGAGTTATACAGCGCCGGGACGCCCCGTTGTTGGGGCAGCTGTGCGCTTTACAAGTATACTACATTGCCAAATGTGGGAGCAAATTAGTTACCAGAAACCGGTCATGGTTCCGGAGAGTGGAGCACCCGCATCAAGGAAGCTTCGACCTGGAATGCACCGAAGTGGGAACTGACTGGGGTGAAGGGAACCTACAGCCCAGCCCGAAGGGTCAAACGTGGCCAATCCTCCTAGCCCTCTGACAGCCCCACCAGCGAAGAGTCTAGTGTTGTCTCCCAGCCAGATCTGACCACCCAAAACACCAGCTGTTGGTCCACCTTGCAATGCTACAACTTAAGACTAAATCTACCGCCTAGTCCGAGACTAAAAGACTTTGTCAGCTGAACTTTGTTGAGACAGTTTTATAACAAGTTGGGAAGAGATGTAACAACCCTAACACTGCGAGCGCGGAACTAGGAGCTTGACCAGGAAGGGTCCCCAAACAATGTATCACCCTCTGGCCAGGCGTGGCCAGAGGTTCTAAATAAAAGGGCGTAGATCGCTCGTGGTCTTCTACCTGTATCACTATACCTGAAAGGATGTGAATGATTTCAAGGAGCTTGAAGGCCGCGCTACCACATCACGCACAAGTGCCACAGTACCCATGTGTTTGTGTTCTTGAAAACTAAAGGAATGGCCGCCTCGGCTATTAGTTTGGGAATTATTTTATTTTCTATGTAGAGTTCAGTTCAAATGGCTTTATTCCACAGCATGTATCATAAAAGCTTCAAATTGCATCTATACAATAAAACAATATCTGCTCCATTTCAGGATAAAATCTTGCAGTACAGTGCAGATGGTCGTTAAAAAATCTTGACATAAAATTAATAGCAGCATATTTGATTTAAAAACATAAAACACATTTCATAAAAAGCTTAAGTCTGGGACACTATATACATAAGGGGGCGTAATCCATCTCAGTAAACCATGTATAAAGTACAAGTGCTATCTATATAGTTAACAGTGTTTAGAGGTTATAAAGCATTCCAGGATGGTATATGGTTATAGTCACAAGTAATGAGTCATAAATATCTACATTAAAATCACACCTCATAGGGCTCTGATCCTGATTTGCCAGGCTTGGCTTAGAAATTTTGCCAGTCCACATGAAAAAAGGACACTGGAATCAGATTAAAAAAAATGCTTAGCAGACCGGTAGTCGCGGGTGCCCATGTCACTACATATTGGTTTTAACCATTTGCTTCTAGATTTATTATAAGCAGGGCAAGCAAACAGGACATGGGCAACACACTCCACCGGAGCTCCACAGCACGGGCAACTCTATCATGTTCTCAGCTGTACGCCACTTTGCCTTTCGGGTGTTAACAGGAAGCGTGCCGTATCTAAACTGGATATATAGAGTCCTATCTCGTGGGACCTGAATCACATCTAAGTAGCGTTCCAAGCTTCTAGTTTGTTTAAACAGGAAGAACTCCTCTGTCAGTCTGCCCAACATTGGCTTGCATAGTTCTTGCCTGTCAATCCAATCCCAATAGTATCTCTTGAGTTCCACTTTACTAGAGGGAGTCTTGCTTTCCCATGAGTCTCCAAGGCCAAGTTGCATCATAGCTTTCTTCACATACGATAGCCAGTTTACCTTATAGTTTACAAACAGATTCATTACCTCCGTTAGAGCTGCAGCATAGTTGGTAAGCTTTTCAGTGCGCCGCAGGCGAGCCCAAAAAAGCAATGGTCGTAACCTGGCAATTGCTCTAAACGGACGCCTACTCATGTCATACATTAACGGTGTTAAACGGGTGTTGCGTGGAAGCATTACCAAATCCCTCAGTAATTTGTGCTCAGACCAACTTATTTCATCCACATTTTCAAACCCCCATAGCTCGGCTCCATACATGGCAGAGCTAACTGCCTTTGCTTCATAAACTGCGAGCACAGGGGAAACTGGCCTACTATACGAGGAGCGATGTTCCCTACTTACTGCCCCGGTCACACGTTTATGGTTCAGAAGCATTTTGGATATATGGGGCCTCCAGAGCATTTTATCTGAGAGTCGTATGCCTAGGTATTCGAAGTTCTTGACTCTTTCCAGAGGGGTACCATTTAGTGTAAAGTTGTTCCTAAAAGATTTTGGGGGGGGGGTTAAAAGCCATAAACTTTGTCTTCCTCGGTATTAATAACTAAGCCCCGTGCATCACAAAAGGATTGATATCTGAACAACAATTTTTGAAGCCCAACTGAAGTCTTTGACACCAAAAGAGTGTTGTCAGCGAATAGGAGCATTGGCACTTTGTCACCCACTAAAATAGGCGCATTCGCTGGATCCTCCTGTAGAAACTTCACCACCCCGTTCACATACAAGAACAAGGTGGGAGTCATTACGCAACCCTGGAGCACTCCCTTATCGACCGAAATCCACTTTAACTGACCTTGGGCTCCCCATCTAACCGGAGCATAGTTACCCTCATGAAGACGGATTAGTAAGTTAAGAATTAGCGGAGGAATGCCCATGTCATTTAAAATCTGCCACAGTTTGGCACTTGGTACCAGATCAAAAGCTGTTTTTAAATCAATGAATGCCATATAGAGGCTACCTTTCCCAATTAAAACCACTTTCCAATATATGAGCATTAGCCTAAAAACCTGATTGATCATCCCGGTATTGGCCCTAAAACCTGCCTGGTATTGTGAGAGGATATCTTCCTCATCACACTAAGATTGTATTCTCTGCAGGAAAACCCTACCAAGCACCTTTTGCATTACATCAGTCAAGCTAATGGGCCTATAATTTGAAGGGTCTTCCTTATCACCTTTTTTGTAAATGGGAACTACTTCTGCGCCTTTCCAAGAATCTGGAACTGGGCATCCTGCAGCAATGGCATTAAACAATAAGTAAAAACAGCACAACCACCCTCTAGAATCAAACAAAAATAAATCTCCTGGCAGACCATTCGTTCCTGGGACCTTAGCAGGGATTCATTTTAAAATCGCAGACTCTATTTCAGCCCGCAAGAAAGGGTCTCTATCATTCACTATAGGTGGAATGTCTGGGGTGGCGCATAGCTCCTCCAGACATCCGTCCTCAATAGAGGAATATAACTTTGCAAAGTGATTATGCCAATCATAGCCAGTGATAAGATTGGATACAGTGTTTGCATCCCTGTTGGCTCCACGACTCACTAGAGACCAGAAGAGACTCTTGTTCTTTTCCTGATTAGCGTCCTTCAGCTCTGACCAATGTTGCTCATCCCACTCAATCTTCGCTTTGTTTAAAGCTACCTTGTAGTCTTTCCTAACCGTTGTGACCCTAGAACAATTTTTAGTTCTAATTGCTAGGATAAGAGATTGTCTTTTGAGCTTGCAATCTAAAGTGTACCACAAATTGTGTCTATGTTGGCAGACACGCCAAGTCCTGTCCTTGCGTGGAGCCTGGAAATACGAGCTTAGTGTCTCCACAGTATTGGCATGAACTTTGGAGATCATATCACACTTAGATTTATCTGTGTTCATAACACAAACTTCCGCTATTTTCTCAGACAAGACTTTGGGATAAGTTAAGATGAGGGACTACCCATTTACCATCAGCCCTATCATGCTCAAAAAGATCATCTGAGCTCAAAGGTTCAGAAGTGCAATTTAAGTTGCCTGCAACCATAATACGATTACCTGGCGAACAGCTGGAAATTGCCTGTTCTAAAAGCGTGATGGTGGGTAATTGATTGCCCCCCCTAGTTCCTCTGCTATAGACGTTGAACAAATCTAAGGTTTCCCCGCCTTTTGGGCCCCTAACAGTCAGTCTCATGATATAACTTAACAAGCACTGGCGTTGCCAATAGGTCTCGCAGTAGGAAAGTTGGAGCTATTACAATTGCAAATAACAATGCCTTTTATTTGTATTTTTATTTTAAAAACATAAAGGGCTTTGTCATTTACAAAACCAATAGCTCCAACTTTCCTACTGCGAGACCTATTGGCAACGCCAGTGCTTGTTAATTTATGACAATTATGTATTGTTTGTAGTAAATAAACATGTTTTATGTAAATCTACGTTGTACTCGTAGTATTGTAAGGAAAGAATAATTATGGGGCATGCGGGAGCAAAATCGCATCCTAAGGAGGTTAGATGGACTGCTGACTTTCTAAATACCCTGCTTCTGTGCAGCATTTCCATGCACTCATTTTGACTTCGACTCCGGTTTGAATAAGGAGGCAATAAAACTCCTTTGATAAGGAGTTTCTAACAGTGTTCTGTGGAAAGAAGCAAATGTGGCTGCACACAGAAAGATGCCAGCCTACATAATTAAAGGAGTAGAGACGCCGAAGTTTGTTTTAATTTGTTCTTAGAGAGAAACAGACTAAGACTTCATTAAAAGAAACCGAGAGCTAAGTAATAACCGGCTCTGTGTTTGTTGAATACTTTCTCAAGCACTTTTTAGCAACTGGTTTAATGAGCTTCGCAGCACATACTTTTAACACAGTGACCCGAAAGAAAATGTTTTGCACGGTTTACATTCCTTCAAGTGGCTCCGCTGGAAGGTTAGGTAGGTTTATTAGCATTGTGAGTCAAGGAACACATAATTTATGGGGTATACATGCGTTAACATTAGAAAAAGGCTACGGAACTGGAGTTAGTCCGGGAAGCATGGAGATCCAGCCTCCCGTTACCTGTTTTGTTTGGTATGTACCTGCTGCTGACTGCACTGTCCGCGTGCGATAGGAGTGGAGGATCAGCCATCTGTGGGATGAACAGGGCAGTGATGCCGGAACGGGGTTGTCGGGGCTGCATCACGGGGCAAGCCCAAGACTTAAGGCTTGATGTGCTCCAGCAATTCGGAAGCACAGAGAAGTAGCCTCCGGTTATCTGTTTTACTTAGCAGGCGGCTATAGCGAAGTGACTGGAGAAGTAAACCAAGCAGCGATAGGAAGTTATGGTGTGGGGAGAGCATCGCAAGGCTTGAGTTGATCTGCAAGAACGGGCTGAAAGCGACAAAGTGTTGGTGTGGGGAGGGTAGAGCGAGACATTAGCTGGTCTGCTGTGATCGTCAGAGAGCAAAGAAAAAATGAAGACAAGACACACGGCCGAAACAACAAGCATGACACGGCCATGAAAGTGAAACTAATTTCCCGCGTGGCCGTTAAACTGGAGCGGACGAAGAGGGAGGGAGAGAAGGGAGGGGGTAGGTGCCTGCGAGTGGTATAGGAAAGCCATAAACTAAGGAAAGACAGATGGCGCCTGATAGGAAACTGAAGCGGGAAAGTAATCATGCTCCAGATGGCGCCTCGGTGAAAGCAAAGTGAGGGCGCGTCAAGAGAGTTCGCCTTCGAAGCTGCGGAACAGGGTTCGAGTAGTCTGGAGAGGGTCAAACATCTTGTTATTTTGAGAAAATCAATTAATCTTAAATAAGGCTGATGACTGCAGGCTCACTCACTCGCCAAAATGAAAGTCCCAACAAGCATGACACGGCCGTGAAAGTTAAACTAATATCCCGCGTGGCTGTTAAACTGGAGCGGATGATGGCGGGGAAGTCTTACAGGGGGCGGAGCAGGGAGAGCGGCCTTTGAAGTGCACTTTACACGGCCAGCCGGCAGTGAAACTGAAAGCACGGCCGGCCGGCCGTGAAAGCCTTTGATGACGCAGCAGGGGGAACAGACGGCGAGAGGGTGTGAAAGCAGCAGGGGCAGGCAGGCGGCTGGGGGCATGTGCACGCGCTTTTAAGCGCATGCGCATTAAGCTTGAATTTCACGGGCACTGCAAGGAATCGCCACGATTCCTTGCAAGTTGATTAAAGACTGTTTAAGCCCCAATAGTCTCGCAAGCTCGATGCGCATGCGCATCGACAGGCGAGACCTAAAAATGGATGCATGAGAACACGACATCCTAGGGTAGTATTTACCCAGACAATCAAACCTACCAAGGGACGCCCTCTCCCCACAGTAGTAGCTGGAACACAATAACACGTATACCCTATATTGTGTAGTGATACAAGACTCCAAGTCTCTTGGAATATGCATATATCAAATCCCTCAATAAGTTCATTAAAATAAGGGAGTAAAAGTTTATTTTGTAAACCTGCAACATTCCACAATATAATCCTAAGTTTACTAGATGTGGAAATCAAAGCTGGTTTATCGTTTGTCAATTGAAGCAGGTTCGACTGTGCCTGAGAACCAGACACTTCAGGGCAAGCTCGAGGTTTACCTAACCCAGTCTCACGTATCCTCTGGTCAGCCTCAGTGTCAGGACTTAGACCCCCATTCCCATCACTATCCAATGCATTATATTGTGTGTCTGGACTTAGTAAGGACTTTTGTGCAATATCTGGTGAGTCTAAATTTGATAAGGAGATTTGTGGGTTATCCTTAGAGCTACAGGTAATGGTATTTAGAAGCATATTAGATGAATGGATGGACTCTAATCAGTCGACTGCTTCTAAAGATATCCCTTGCTCCAGAGTGCCAATTGTCCCACCCCTAATGTGCGTGCGAGTGCTCCTAAATTGTATGAATGAAACAGATGGGGGACATGTTCTAAATTCTACGGTAAGGAGATTTTCTGCCAACTCAGTGGAACAAAGTGTAAGTTGTATGTAATCGTGTGTTTGCGTTGGGGATGAGCATCTGCGAGTGCAAATTATGTCCTCTCGTATCAATGAACGACAACCCCTTGTGTGTCGAATCCAATGTATCACTTTATTTGTTATGGAGTCAGGACTTTCGCGAGCAACATTAGGGTTAAGTTTGGGGACGTTAGTCATATGAATCATTTGGCCTGGTAGGTGCAGGGCAGCGGATGAGTGACGAGCCCGCTGATGTAATTTAGCCATAGAATTACTGCCCAAGGGTATACTGCTGGGTATTGCTTGCTCTCGACGTAAACTTGGAGGAGATGTATTAGGGCTTTCTCTCGATATGGATCCCTTTGGGGCAAAATGACATTTTGGTACAGTATGATTTATAATATTATTAGGTTTCTGGCTTTTAGAGATTGAGTTAATAGGAAGCGTAGTGTCTAAACTAGCGAGTCCGCTAGTTTTAACCCTTTCAGTTGGAGTTATCTTGTCCACTGCATCCTTTTTAGGTCGAAGGCCTAAAAGGCTGCGCTTGCGCAGTCTTAGGCCGGAGATTTAATGACTCTTAGTAGCGCAGAAGGTCCCCCCTCCCTGCCCTGTCTCTCCTTCATTGGCTGGCTTCCTAAACTGAGGCCAGCCATTGGAGGAGAGATGCGTCACTCCAAACAAGCCCCGTCTTTTTCGGATTTGGGGGCGTGATTTTTTGCGTTCTTTAGACAGTGACGTTGTCTGTCACTCAGAACAGCAAAACACGCCCCCAATCCGAAAAAGTTCAGAAGCTTTGAGGCAGCCATTTCTGCCCGACCGCAGCCGCCGCCGCCTCCCCAAACAGCCGGCGAGTGCCGTTTGTCTTGATTTCTCTGCTGTTTTCTCGAGCGTTCCCCATTTGATTTAAGTAGTTTCCTGTCTGTAGTTACCGGCAGTAAATGACCCCCTTCGTCCCCGTCTTTTTCCTCCCTTCGTCCCCGTCTTTTTCCTCCCTTCGTCCCCGTCTTTTTCCTCCCTTCGTCCCTGTCTTTTTCCTCCCTTCGTCCCCGTCTTTTTCCTCCCGTCTCTCTTCCCCTCTTTGCATTTCTCTTCCCTGCCTTTGTTTCGCGCTCTCACTCCCTTCCCCTCAGATGTCGGTCGTGATTTTCATCCTTCCCTTGTCCCTCTGTGACATGCCTGGCTCCTCTTCCGGCCCCCACCCCCGCCGGTGTCATGCTCTCTTCTCTTTATCGTTTATCAGCGGCTGCTCCTCTTGTGACCTTGGCGCCACAGGGCAAGTTTAACAAGAGCCGCAAAGCCGAGTTAATCTGTCCACGGACACCCCTCCCCTCAAGCTGGTGCGCCACCCTGCAGCCTCCCGCCCTTCGGCCTGTCTGTACTGTCCGTCCGTCGGGCTCTTAGTCCATCCAGCTGTCAGCCTGTCCGTCTGTCTGTCACCCGTGCATCCGTCAGTTTGACGGCCCAGGTGCACAGACGGACAGGCTGACGGTGCAACGGGCAGGCCGGTTCTATGGACTGCACCAACGCTTCCTTTTCCTCCTGAAACTGAACGCCACTCTTCCGTTTCTAGGCGCTTTCACCCCTGTTAACCACATTCTCACGTAACTGACTTATGTTTTGTGTAATTTATAATCTAATTTTTATACCTGGATTAGGCAAAAACAATAATATTAATACAATGAACATGAGTCCAGTTCGATGTTGTTCTAGGATTGCACTGACTTCTACCTCTTACACATTGGTCACCCTCAAGTGTCTCTCCTTTGCACTGTAACTAGCGGCTGACAGTTTTTATTTGTCGTCCTATCCCCTATACCCAACATCACAGCCTTTCTATAATGGAGCCCAACGGCACGCACACTTTTAGAATTATCTACCCTCCCACACTCACCAAAAAAGCCACTAAACGCTTTAAACAAAACTTCCTGAGATCACACCCTGAAACACCCTTTGCCGACACCTACTTCTCACCGGGCAATGGAGCCCTGAACACTGATATCATCTTCCACACCTCACGCAGAGCCCAATGGAGAAAAGTGTTCCTATCCCTACTCTCCGTCTCTACCACCAGGAAAACAACTCATGGCCTAACTCTCTATCACACCTTCCCGCCTCTTCCCTGGCAGGACTACCATTACTATCTACAATAACTGGATTGTCCTAATTCAATCCACGGATAAGAACCTGGAACTGCTAGACAACCTGTTCCCCAAGTTCAAAGAATACCTCTCCAAGCTGCGGACCCCCACCCAGAACTCCACCAGCACTACCACCCCTGACGTCGCAGCCCCCACCTACAACACCTATACCCCTAGCACCCCAGTAAATGACCCACCTGCGGTTTACACCCCACACTCCCCAAGAACAGTCACAAACGTCTCCACCTCATATACTAGCCGCCCCTCTAACAGGACCCCTCGTACCCCCACTCACACCCCCTCCATCCCACTCCCCCTGACCTAACAACTCACACTCACAACACGTCACCATCTGAACACACCATCGCCCGGAGCTTATCCACCCCCTCCTCCCTTCCCCCCCACGGCAGACCCCTCTCCCTCCCCAGCTCCCTCCCCACTCCCACCCACGAGTCTCTCACACCTGACACAATAACTCTCACCCACACGCCACCATCTGAACACACCACCATTTGGAGTTTATCCACCCCCCACTCACATCCCCCTTGCAGCGGACACCTCTCCCTCTCCAGCTCCCTCCCCACTCCCACCCAAGACACTCCCACCCTCCCAACAAAAGATACAGAACATACCGCCTCCCTTACCTTAGCATCCCCCTCTCTCCCACCTCCTATTCTCAGCCCCCACTACCCTCCTGTCTCCCCCACTGTCTTCAGCCTTCACTCACTCTTTTACCCACCGACACCGTCTCCCACTGACGTCACTACCTATGCCTCCCACCTACCGCCCCTTTCACCTACTTCACCCACACCCCTCGCCCACAAAAAGGCCCCCACTTTGAATGCCATCCCACTCGTTAGCACTGCAGAACCCTCCAACAACGCCAGCTTATCCACCCCCTCGATACCCTGCCTGCTCTTCAACTCACTACTCAACGACTCTCCAATGGCTCTCATCACAAACCCCATCCCCAATACACCCCCTGACCAGACTTTATCCACCCTCCAGCAAGTCAAAGAGGATATTCTACAAATCAAAAAAGATGTCCACGCAATCAAAGAGCTTCTCTCCTCACAGCCCAGTCTACCTCCCACCATCCCTCTACCCTACAAACGACGCACCCTCCCTACATACCCTCGCCTCCAACGACACCCGCGCTGGCCGACTATCCCCGTTCGCACTAACGCCCACCGCCCCCGGCGTGTCCTCAACCCATTGTCGGACCGTGAATTATGCTCTCTACTACGCTCCTATGGCCCAGGTCCGGTAAAACACACATCCAACGCACACATCCCCATACCCACAATTCTTACAAACCCTCTGAGGCTCCCAACACTCAACAATAGAGGTTCCGTCCCTAACAACCTCAGAAAAGTTCCCCTCACACTAGAAAGCTCGACCACCCTTCTCTCTCCCAAACTCAAATGCATCCTACTCAACTGCAGATCGGCCCAGAGACACTCCTCCGACATCGCTGATCTCGTCTCAGCTAGGGATCTGGACCTAGCCATTCTAACGGAAACGTGGCTTACTGAAGCCTCTACCCCGATTATGGACATACTAGTCCCCCCCAATTATCACATCATTAGGCTGGACAGGTCTCCTGGCAAGACGGGCGGGGGAATTGCATGCATTTTTAGGAGCAACCTCTCCGTTACTAAAATCACCCCCCCCCCTCCTTCCCCTCCAATGAACTCCTCTGCCTCGACATCACCAGCGAGGGCAAACAAGCTTGTGCTTTATATCTCATCTATCACCCGCCTGGTGACAACCTCATATTCACCCAACAACTCATGGACTTGATCACTTCCAATGCCGGTCGGCAAACAACCCAAGTCTATCTGAGTGACTTCAATCTACACTGGAACGATCAGAAAGACACAGTGGTGAATAGTCTCAAAACTTTCCTTAATGCGCTTGACCTCACCCAAATATGCGATAGACCAACACATGACAAAGGCGCGATACTCGATCTCATCATTGCCAAAGAGAACTCCACACAACTGGAGGCGATTCAACCCTGCGACTGGTCGGATCACCACATTATTACCTTCTTTATCAATGAAAAAGTGAAACCTATCCCAGCTCAACCAATCAAATCCAAAACATGGAAAAGGGACATGAAGAACCTTAACCCCTCTACCCTGCCCCCCCACATCGGCAATCTCCTCCTTCCCCCTTCAGGTGCCTCGGATGTTCAAACACTGATGGACCACTACCTTGATGCTATGAACACAGTAGTCAATGAAGTCGCCCCACTTCAACTGAAGAGTCTCCACCAAAACTTCTAACCCCTGGTATGATGATAGTCTCAATGACGACAGGCGTAATATGCGAATGGCAGAGCGCACCTGGAGATCGGACCCTTCAGCACTGCACCTCAAAAGGCTTAAAAACAAAAGAAACACCTACTTCAGGAAAATAAAGCGCACAAAGGCTGGCTTCTTTAGCCGTCAGTTGGACCAAGCAAAAAATAGGCCAAGAAAGCTGTTCGAACTAATCAAGACCCAAACAAAGACCCAACCCCTACAATCAAACAGCACAACAGGCGACACCCCACACTGTGAAGCCTTCTCTGCTTTCTTTAAGCTAAAGACTGACCACATAAGAAATGACCTCATCTTGGATGTAAGTCGATTCCCCAACAACACCAGAATGTCCTACACTCAACCTAAAAACAAGGCATCTTGGCTGTACTTCGATACCTACTCGGAAGATGCAATACGCAAACTGCTCTGCACCTTGAAGCCCTCTAATCACCTCACAGACCCTCTACCTGCTAATGCTGTAAAAGACTTCATCCCCTTGCTCCTCCCTCTCTGGACCAAAATCATCAACAGCTCCCTGCAACAAGGCCTCATACCGGACTCCCTCAAGGTGGGGCAAGTCACGCCTATACTCAAGAAACCTACAGCTGATCCGTCTGACCTAAACAATTACCGGCCCATCACCAATATCCCCACCCTGGCCAAACTGCTGGAAAAATGTGTCCAACTACAACTAACTAAACACATTGACCAATTTGACCTCCTCAACCCTCATCAATCAGGCTTCCGAGCGAAACATAGCACGGAAACAGCTATGACACACATAATTGATGACGCCCTCCAAATTCTTGACCGCAATGAGTCCTGCCTCCTCATCCTTCTTGACCTCTCGTCAGCATTTGACACGGTCAAACATGAGAACTTGCTGGAGCTGCTAAGCACTAGAATGGGTCTATCGGGAACTGTTCTCAAATGGTTTTCGTCCTTCCTTCACAATCGATCACAGAAGTTCAAGATCGACAATGTGCTATCCACACCTGTGCCTGCAGATCTAGGCGTCCCACAAGGATCCTCCTTCTCCCCCACACTGTTCAACCTCGTCATGGACCCGCTCGCCACCTTGCTCCAAGCTTCCAATGTCCAATTCCATATGTACGCCGACGACACACAACTCTACCTAAAGCTACAATCTCCGGAAGATATCAAACATCTGAACTCCACGCTTATTAACACTCAATCTTGGCTGGCAGATAATCACCTCAAACTAAATGCTCTGAAAACCGAGTTCCTACTCATCTCACCCCCGACGAAAACTTCCACCACCCAAACATGGCTCAATAATCTAACAGCACTCAATGTCCAACCTACCATAGTGGATTCGGCGAAATCCCTAGGCATCACACTCGACGCCAAGCTCGACATGCAGCAGCACGTTAGCAAAGCCACAAAAGCAGCTAATTTCCAAATCAACACATTGAGGAAAATTAAACCTTTCCTCCCTGCCGAAGACTTCCAAACTGCTGTACAAGCTCTAGTCATCCCTCGAATAGACTACGGAATTGTGGCCCTCAGCGGACTCCCGCTATCCACAACAGCACCCTTAAGAGCCTCCCTGAACGCTGCCGCGAGACTCATTACTGGCTCAAGAAAATATTCGCATATATCCCCAGACTTAAAGTCTCTAAAATGGCTGCCTTTTGAAGCCAGAATACAGCTAAAAATTGCAGTTATGACACACGCGGCCGTGCACCACAATGCACCCAACTACCTCGCTCAAAAGTTGTCTATCTCAGGAGGTTCGAGGTCCAATAGAAGCACAAAAACACAAAAAACCTACTCCTGAAACCTCGTAGATTCCGGAAAGAGAAAACATACAAGCGCTCCTTCTCTGGAATGGCACCCAGGATTTGGAACGCGCTCCCGCCTGAAACTAGGCTGATCTCCTCCACTGCACTCTTCAAGAAAGAGGTGAAAAGCATCCTCCTGGCCAAGATCTCCTGAACATGATTGGTGCTGGATCAGAGACTCTGCATTGCTCTGTATCACTGCTCACCTTGTCCTCTGGCACTATACTTCTAACCTGATGTTGTCACTACCAATATATGTTACACGTTGATTCACTCTCCAGATGCCCTTACTCAGTGGTCTCGCTACACTAAGACTTTGGTATAAGCCATCCACACACCCAAGGTACACATGAACACCCCTGTAGTGGGATCAATGACTTGTGCCATCTTATATTACTTGTTTACCTGATTGTATTGTGATATGTTTCATGTATGTCACTATTACCCCACCATGTTAGTGACTACTATATTGCTCCCATTGTCTCTGTTCACTCATGTTTCATGTATGTCACTATTACCCCACCATGTTAGTGACTACTATATTGCTCCCATTGTCTGTTCACTCCTACTGCCCCCTGTCTTTGTGAAGCGCTCTGATATCCGTAAGGATCTGGTTCGCGCTATATAAAACTCTGAATAAATAAATAAATAAATGTCTACAAAGACCGGCAAAAGGTTATTTCCCATGAGTTATTATGAATTCATTGGTTCTGACCCCCTCCGAGGCCGCGGGGTCTCTGGTTCACCCACGTTCACACATCTCTGTCTCCTGTGTGTCTTCTGTAGGCGATGCTTTACACAGAAACGGAAGTGCAAATGCTCACTCCTTACAGTACCGGTTTGCTACTGAGGAGTGTCGGTACTGTCTTATTAAATGTATTGCAGCAGTGCTTTGAGGTGCTGTTTTTTTTTTGCAGAGTTTTATATAGCGCGAACTAGACCCGAACCGAATCGGGTATCAGAGCGCTTTACATAGCACCAGTTACGTTACATGAGGACGAACACACTTTCTTTTTAGGCACGGGGAGATTGAGTAATTTGCCCAGAATCACAGGCGTCCCGCTCTCTCTTCACTATTTACCTCAGTCACCCTCCCCTCGCCTGACCGTCCTATCCTATGTCTGGGATCACGCCTGTCCTCCCGGGCCCCGATTACAGGTGCTGTGCTTCTACAGGGATTATAGATGCTGCGATTTCAAGAGGTCCCGCATTCCCCCCGTGTTATCGGGTCATACCACTCTACTGGGTTTCTAAATTTTTTGACAAGTGTCCCCGCCCTCCCGCTTCATTCACAGGACGGGCTGCTGCGCGCGCCTCTCCCGGGGACTCACATCCCAATGGTCCCACTCTGACCTCATCCAGAGGTCATGTTTATTGCCTGGGGTCACCCCACTCCTGACTGGGCCCATTGGACGGGATGGTTAACTCTTTCCAGGTACCAGACCGCTCTGTCGGTACCACCTCTTGCCCAGGGTCACCCCACTCCTCCTACGCATCTGCGGGACCCAGGGCTCCCTGTGAGGGTATTCTAGCCCCCTTGTTGCCCCTCGTCTCCAGAGGCCCATTGGATGACAGGGCGCGCCTCTCCAGGGACACCCCACTCGGTGGGTCTCGTCCGCTGCCCCGCCTCGCCCCCTCTCTTACTGCTGTTACTCTCTCATTAAATGTATTGCAGCCGGTCTGTAGTTACCGGCAAAACTAACTGGAAAACGGAAATATGCGAGCCGAAACATTACAACATACAATTTTATTCGGATTGCTCCATGAAAGCACAAATCGTTGCCGCGTTATGCATTTTATCTATTCATAGCCATAAAGAGGCCCCGTGAATACTATGATGTGGTCAAGCCTAAAGGAGTCAAGACATAAAGGTAAAACTGAAAAACACCAAGCGTTGTCCTCGACTACCCAGTCATAATAAATGAGTTTTATTTGACAGTTGGTGGAGTCTTTAAATATGGTACACAGTTAGACTAACATTTTTCCAGCTGCTTGTCGCCAGTATATATAACCACCAAGCCTATATCATCAGTAACTAATTAATGTACAGCGAACTGATGAGATGGCATTTTAAAGGAGTCACTGGTAATCTACTAATTTAAATAAGGACCCTAAAGGTAAACTGCGCCAGGTCCGAGAATAGGCGAGCGTTAATGTAATTTATACCCTTGCTATGCTGCGATTCCCCCGGGCCTGTAGAAAATGCTTCCACAGACTGAAATGCGATGGTAAACTTTGACTTCAAAGAAAACAGCCTGTCGCTTCACAAAATAAATCCTCGGTAGAAGCCTTGGGGTGGAGGGAAATTGGGGCAGGCGGACACATGAACAGCGGGAGAGCCGATTAACACACTGAAACTCCAACCCTGTTTACAACACCGATTTTTAACACTAGTTCGTCTCATTTCTATTGGCCTCTTTTAACTGTCCTTGCGCCCCTAGAGAATACGGCTGTCGACGCGGAATGCGTTTTTCATGCCTTTAGCACAACCGATGAAAAACTAGAGCTTTTGTTAAGTTGCGCGTTGTGTTACATAAAACATTAGTCGAGCCTCCCGAGGGCCACGGGCCCTGTTTTCGAAAGCTAATGGCCTTCCTACATCGAGTCTTGGTCCAGCTGGTGTTTCACATTGACTCTGCACTGCATAAATGAAAGAGTCAATAGTCGGCTGACTCGCAAGCGCCACAGACATTAGCAAGCCTCAGGACAGTGCAGCACACTAGTGGCAGCCAGGATGCTGTGATTATTTCAAATATAGTAGCCTTCAGTGATGTACTACTCAACCCTAACAAAAATGATTACCGAGCAGAGCGCTCTAAGTTAAACTGGATCTCAGCTGCCTGCACTGGGGCAAAGATAGCTCAGTGGGTTGGGTCCTTGCTGCCTAGAACTGCGTGTAACGTGAAAAACACGGCCTGGCTGACTCAGTGTATCACCCTTTTCCGATTTAGGAAATTAGTCAAATAATGATGCATACTTATTGTGCCAATTAAACAACTGGTATGTGCTTTACACATGGTTTAGGTTATAGAGCTGGGTGAGTTTTGGATTCATTCTCAGTGATGAAAACGGAACCCTGTCAGCGTATACCTGCCCCGCCATCTCACCAACTGTGCCATGGTCGCATTTGTTGGGGTCTCTCCATCTCAGGAAATGTGCCGAAAGAGCCCCGGACCCCCAAACACCCGGCTGTGCTTGCTCTCCTGACCCCTGGTTGTGCTTGCTCTTCTGCCCCCTGGCTGAGCTTTCTCCCCTGCCCCCTGGTTGCTTGTGCTTGCTCTCCTGCCCCCTGGTTGCTTGTGCTTGCTCTCCTGCCCCCTGGTTGTGCTTGCTCTTCTGCCCCCTGGCTGTGCTTGCTCTCCTGCCCCCTGGTGGTTGTTTGTGCTTGCTCTCCTGCCCCTGCCCCCTGGTTGTTTGTGCTTGCTCTCCTGCCCCTGCCCCCTGGTTGCTTGGGCTTGCTCTCCTGCCCCTGCCCCCTGGTTGCTTGTGCTTGCTCTCCTGCCACTGCCCCCTCGCTGTGCCTGCTCCCCTACCCCTTCGCTGTGCTTGCTACCCTGCCCCCTCGTTCGTTGTGCTTGATCTCCTGCCTCCTGTGTGTGGGTGCTAATGCAATAGGTCTCGCATATGCAAACGATTAAGCTATTGGCAATGTAAATGACAATGCCATTTATTTATGATTTACAAAAAAAAAAAGCCACGAGCAATGCCAATAGCTCTACCTTTAAAATGCCGAGACCATTGCATTGTAAATGCTTGTTTCCATTAAGATGAAACCGATTACTTGGTTGCTGTGAAGGAAGTGAAGCCAAAGGTAATAGGATTTTAACCAATACAGTAAGATCTTCAATCATCTGCCTAATAGTTGTAATTTCCCCCTTGAGTGAATCAATAGTCATATAGATATCCTGCAGTTCTACACTACCTTGCACCTGTGGTTGTGTTTGTACTGTACTTGTTAGTTGTACATCTATACTTGGGTTAGTATCAGGCGTAGCTAACACAGAAAACCTATTTGAGCAAGGAACTGTGGGATAAGAAACACATTCTTCAATACCGGTGGAAGAACCTAGATTTTTGGTAGTTTCATCTTGTGGACCTTTGGTTATAACAAGTGGTGTTGTGCTGACATTGTCAGGATCTCCCTTTCTAGAAAGTTTCTGGAACATTGCGGGTATGGTTACTGGGCAAGGCGGACTGACGTAGTTAGGGGTGGAGTGACCATTACTACGTGGTAGTAGGGCTTCTGAGGCCAGGATGTCCTCGCACACAATGAAAAGAGTGTCAATTCTATGTAGAAACAAGTCTGCTTTCTTAAATTGACCTCTTTAATTGTCTCATTGTTTGATGCAGTATAAAAGTCATACCAGCTCTCTAGAACAGCGAATGAAAGAGATTCAAGCAATATGTAGACATGTGTGCAGTATTTGCCATGAGCATTGTGATCAAATAAACTAATTCTGGATTTTACAGAAGTTGTTTTGAAACATTCAAGTATGTGTGAACGTGAGAGGAGGAGCCAAGATGGCGACCGGAGCGGACCTGTAGGCTCCCGGCTCCGCTAGTCATTTCTTGCCGCGCTGGCATCCTGATTCACATCCTGGCGCAATCGCTCGCAGATTGTGTGCGAAGCGGCGCTGATCCCGGCGGCGCTTTCCCGGACCCCCGGCCTGCCCGGCAGCTGAAGATATTGGTCTCCTAACTCACGGCCCCGGACCCCGCTTCCGTGGGCTCCTCCTGCCGTGCCCCTGAGACCTGCGGCCGGCCGGAGAGCTCCGTTGGCGCCGGCTGCTGTGGCACTGATGAGACCCTTGCGAGGCGCTGCCTGAGCCCAGCCACCTATTCAGACGTGGGGCAGACAGAAAGAGGGCGGCGCGCACGGAGCTGCGGATCCCCATCGCAACGGAGCCTTTGTTCGAGGCGGAGGATACGGGGAGAGGACTGTCCGGCCATTTTGGGTCGCAACTAGCTTATTGACCCCACGCCTCGCTGCCCGGAATTGCCGAGGGGCGCTTGGTCTGCACGGACGATCTCTTGGGTGCGGCGCAGGGTGCTCCGCCGGAAGCTAAAAGGGGGTACGCTGCTTATCTCCTTGGCCCGGTGAACGTCGTGGTGATTGGTCACAATGGCTTTGCATGACGCCATGTTTTGTGAGGTGATGCGCCCGTCCACGACAGCGATCAGTGTTGCCCTCTCTGCAGGTGAGCCCGACATTCGAGAGGTTCCTCGGGGACATGAGGTCCAGGGACTGCAGCCTAATATTACCCTTGGCACTATCCTGGCGGCCCTGTGCATCCTCCGTGCAAAAGTGCGCCATTGCTACCGGGACTGGGGGGACAAGCTGGACAACATGGCGTCTACGCAGAGGTGGGGCGCTGCTGTTCTGGGTTTGCAAAGCTGCCACCTGCCACCACCTTTCATGGATGGGGCGACAGCGCTTTCTCCTGCCTGCTATACATTTGAGCTCGCCGTCGATCTTGCTGCCGCCCAAGATCACCAGCTTGACGACTCCGCCCGAGATACTTTGTTTCCCCTTTCAGTGAAGAACGCAACATTGTGGCCGGACTCTCTATCGTGTGTGCCTCGAGAACTGTCTGTGGTGCTGCAGCTGCCATCTCCTCCTGCACTGTGCCTCCTGCCTACACTGCCTACAACGTCGTCTGCTCCTGTTGTTATTGTGGACCATTCTGCTATACTCGACGGACTCCCTGGTGATCCACCGTGGCCATTTTGGGCTCCCTTATTGTTGTTCTCTTTCCTCTCGCCATTTTGCTCCTTTGTTCTGCGGTGGGCGGGCCTCTCTTGGGAAGCGCATCTAGGGGTATATCCACGTTCGGGTCAGGGCTAGGGTGCTTCTCCTGTTGTTGGCTGCTGGGCTGATGGACCGGGGTTCGGGATTGTTTCTTGCGTCCAGATTATTTGACCGCTGTTGATTATTGTTCCACTTCTGTGTTTGCCTTACTGTTTGCTGCTTGCCCTGCATCGGGGGTGGAAGGTGTATTGGTGACTGGTGGAAACCGGGTTGCCTGGAATTGATCCTCCTCCTGTTTTTACGCTGCAGTGTTTTTACATCCTGTTTTTTGCATTATTGTTGCGGGGGGGTGGTGTTTTATGTCTGGTTCGCTGACTCCTTTCCTCTCTTCTTTCTTTCTTCTCTCTTCTCTCTTGTTTCTTCTCTTTCCTTGTTATTGTTCCCTTTCTTCTTTCTATATTTCGGGTGACTCTGGGCGACAGGCACGCTGTTTAGTGGGGTAGACCGTAGCCATTACAGTGATGTAGGGTGGGGGGGGTGTTTGTTGTTTTAGTTTGTTTTATTCTATGGTCCCTTTTTGCCTTTTTCAGGGGGTGGGCTGTGTCCCTTGGTGTCTATTCCTTTGTCTCATGAGCGTCTGCACTTTCTTCCTTTTCGGGGTGGGTGGGCTGTACATATGGCGTCCACTTTATTCGTTTTTTGATATTCTTTGTCTATTTCGCGCCTGTTATGGGCGTGTGAGGTCTCTGGGCTCTGCTCTGCTGTGTTTGTCTGCCTGCGTAGGGGGTTGTTCCCTCCCGCCCCCCCCCATTTTTCTTCTTGGTATATGTTGCATGACGCGCTGATAGATATGGTTGCTGCCTCCTTCATTCGTGTAAAATGTAAAATGAAACCTCTTTATCCTGGCGCGGGCGATGTCATGATTTTTTGCTTCCATCCTGATTTTATCCTGTTGTATACATTGCTTTATTTTTTCATCTCCTGACTTTGCGGCCGGCCCCTGTGGTTGTGGGCCAGCGCTTGTACCTCTACTTGTCTTTCAATAAAGGTTTTTAAAAAAAAAAAAAAAAAAAAAAAGTATGTGTGAACGTAAATCATATCTTTTCAAACTGCTTGTTCTTTCGTACATTCTGCGTGTATTGTTTGTCTACAGAGAAGTTTGTCACAGCATCTTTCTCACATTTGTTGCTGTATGGTGTCAGTGTTTGTTCTTTTATTCTCACTGCTGTCTGAAATAACTTAACACCAGCCGTGAGTAAGATTAGCTGTGGCAAAGTGTTTCGACGAGAATCCATACTGCAGAGCGTACAATCTGTATAGAGTAGCCAAAGAAACAGTTTCTCCACATAATTAGAAAATTTTAAATCAACTTTTATTCATATCAAAGCAATTATTGTTATAAATAGAAAACCTGTTGGCAAATGCTAGAGTAAATATCTGGTTTAACTTTATTCTTGGTTTAGTGTTTGATATCTCTATTTTTTTTTTTAGAGCTTCTGAATGTGCATGCTTGAGATGAGGTTCACATTTGGCATACATGCATCTTGGTATATTCAGAAAGGGGCTTTCAGTCAGCCCTCTCCATCCAGTGGTCTCTTGTGGTGTCATTCACAGTTTGTTTCCTAATACCACAGCATACAGAGTTGGAAACAGGCCAGCCCACTCAAGCCGCTGAAACCTTTCTGCGTCAGTGACTGCATTCCGCAGTATACATTGCCACCCACCACCATCAATGCAAATATTCCCCTTTGGGGTCAGGGACAGCTGGCCTAACGTGTGGTGTTTCTTTATAACCGTTTATTGGGTTTCTAATGCAAGGGTCTGGTAGCTTAGCAGATTCTAGTAGAGGGCCATTGTTGAGGCCAAACTCTTGGAAATTGCCCTTGTAAAGCTTCCCAAGATGGGTATTTTGTTTGTCCATGCGTGCACCTGCGTGGTAATATTGAAGGGTTTTTCGATTTCCTTATCTGAAAACATTTCAAGATGAACATCCATGCATGAGGATGTGCGCAGGCGCAATTATCAGCCATATGAGATTTATTTCTATGTTTTATAAAACCTGCGGATGCTTTGAAGCCATATCTGTAAAAATACAATTGACCACTGGCTGCCATCCATGAGCACACATGTACTCGCATGTGGCCCTCTTTAAATCTCTTGTAATATGTTTTACAAAAACATTTCCAAAGGAAATACAGACGTGAGTCCCTTGCTCACTTTGCCACTGGATTCAAGCAAGCCTGGCTGAAGACGGCTGAAATGCCAGAAACCGGTCCTAGGAAGCTTGTTTCCGGTCCAGGGAAGGCATTGCTTGGCAGTTCGGGCTGGACTGTTCCCATGAGGCACAGGGTCAGACTGATTTGCATATGGCCATGTCTGAACTGGGGTGGCAAAGTGGGCTAAAGAACGGTGATGGATTAAACCCAAATCTGTTGACGTGCGAGTGTTTGATTGGTTCAGATGCTCCGTCCATCACCACCCCCTTTTGTACCGTAGTGTACAAACAGGAAGGAAGTTTTATCGTTAACCACAAACTATATGTCCTGGGCGCTGAGCAACGTAAATGCCACATCTTATGTGGTGTTCTCTTTATCATTTAATTTTGTTAAATCTTTTTATTTTTATTGATCCCTTTTGTATCCAAAATTGCTTCCATGTTGTTAAACAGAAAGTGGGTAAGAGGGGTTAAGTGGGGGGTGTAGAATGTCTGTATTGCTAATTTGTATGCCCGACCAACTGTGCTGTTGAAGGCATGAAAAAATCTCTAGCCTTTGAGATGGAAAAGAAAGTGAAGTTTGTGTGTAAACTTCGATTAGATTGTGAGGATTAGAAAGGGAATGCCTCCTTGTTTATTAAATGGCCTGAGATATGTTTTTTCTTTCCTCAACTTGCACAATCCTACTACTATTTTCTAATTATATTTGACAACATAGATGTTTTGCATGTTTAATACTGTCTATGTAGGCAGTCAGCAATGATTGTTATTTTCCTTCTTCCAACATATAGTTGGAAGTTGGAGAGAGCTAATATTTGATAGAGATATATAGCCACAGATTCCTTAGCTCAGAATCCTCTCCAGGTGCCAGACTGAATCTGGAATTTTGTTCAGCAGTACCTCTGCGCATCGGTAGAGGGCATTGAGGAACTCCGCAGTGACGTCAGCCCCAGATTGTGATGCCAACAGAGTCCATATAAGCCCCACCCCACACCTGCTGATGACATTTTCTTCTTTTCCAGCTAACATGGAGCCGCACTGCAGTACCCCCCCTCCCCACCCCGCCTTTTTTCTGCCTACTTGACGTTTTTTCGTCCCCGCATCTCCCAGCTATCCTGGGTCCAGGGAATCTTTGACCCAGATGAGACCATATTCTCAAACTCTTCATTCTATTCTTGGATCGTCACCTCCCTATGGAGTGACCTCAGGCCCCATGGAAGTAAGTGCATGAGGTCATGCCTGTGACCCTGCCAGTTAGTCTCCCCCGGCTTCGGTCGGTTTCCTGTGTGTAACATCTTAGCTACACCAGTTCACAGCCCATCGAGGCTCCCACCTTTGGCTCATGCTTCTCTGCTGTCCAGTCCGAAGTTTGTATCTAACTCTTGTCTGCTGGCCTCCATAGTGGTGCCATCGCCTTGACGTCGATCAGCTTCGGTTATAGCGCCGGATGCAGCACTGATGGAGAGGACCCTCTCAGACTCCCTTCCTCTTGTTTTTCCTTCTGAGGACAGTGTGTCCCCTTCCAAATTCGGAGATGGGTCCACACTCTTTACAGTCTGACTGGTTACTTGACTTTGGTGACGCCAGTGGGTTGGAATCTTCCATAGCCTCTCGTCTCCTACTGGTTTTGTCTACAAAGGCGAGTTCAGCTCTGATAGACTTACTCAATTGAGTTTTGGTTGTACTTTCTGTGGAATTTTCAACTGACCCTTTACTTGGCGTTCTACATTCTGGCAGTCTAATGTTGAACCTCTGCTTTCCTATAGTGACTTGTCTTTTTCATATCCTACTGGGTGCTTGGGCTAAACCTGAAACACGGCCCTGTGGATCTCTCCTGTCTCCTTAGACATTCTTCTACTAGAAGCGTTATAGTTCAGGCTGCTTTGTCCACTAAAAATATTGATTTTCTCCCTCCTGTCCCTCTGGAAAGAGGCCATGAAATTTGATGCTTGTGGTAGGCGTATTCTCTTCTTCTAGCACTGCTTTGCGCACTCTGAACACTTCTTGTGTCCTCACCCACTTCTCCCACGCCTTGTGTGACTCAGTGAAACACCTCCTGTCCTCCCTACTGTAGGCAGCTCAGAAAGCTCTTGTTACTCTGCTATGTGATCGGCAACAAGCTGCCACTCTTTTAGCATCCACTGCGGTATGGATACAACCGATTCTGTTGGTCGGGCTATAGCCTCTTCCAAGGCTTTATATTGGTGTGCGTGGTTGCGTACTTCCAGGTTTTCGAAGCCTGTGCAAACTACTTTAAATGACATGCCTTTTGATAGCGCCATCCCTTTTTGGCGTACATGCAGATTCAGCCTTATGCCGGTTCAGAGATGGTCATGGTGGTGCGGAGTCCAACTATTCATTGTACTAAGGTTGTAGGGGACAGTTTTTTTTCCTGCCTGTTTTGACTCTTGCCCGCCTACATAGGGTGAAGCACTCTCTCCCTTCCAGGGCTGCCTCCGTTGTGGTGGTCCTGCTTTCTGCAGGTACTTTTCTTCTCACTTATGCTGTCAATGACAGGTTTAATTTCCAGCCATCTGGAACACATCTTGCTGTGCCGTCTCGTGGGAGTCCTTTCTTAAGGCTTCTTTCTGCCATTTGATTTTTCCTACCTGAATGTTTACTGTCTATACACCTAGAATCCCTTATAGGGACTCTAGTTCTTCTTTTCTCTGCCCCCTCAACATGGGCGACACTGGTAATGCAGAATGACATGCTCTTGGCCTGGTTTTCTTCTGGTCTGATCTTCGATCATCTGTGGTGTGTACCTGCTCTTTGTTCTGTTTTACTCTGTGAGGCGCATGGATTTTTTCCTACTCATTGAATGTACCAGGAATCCCTACTAAGCCTGCTGCCCTTATATCGGCATCTGTTTTTTTCTGTGCCCCCTTCTCTCCATGATTGTGCTCCTGATGCTCTTTAACTTCTGCAGTCTTGTGTTCCCCTTGGCGGTTGTCCTCTTCTCTTTCATAGTGGCCTTTCCACATGCTGTTTATTCTTTACTTCTCCTGCTACCGCCTGCCGGCATACTTTCTCCGTAGGTGGCGTTGGTTCTTGGACGGTTGCCCTTGTTCTCCTGTAGTGGGTGATGCCTTCCTCTTTCTGCTCTGAGGCATGGTGTTGCTGTTTCCCATCTTTGTCTTTCTGTCTGCAACTCAGTTACTCTTGTCACCTCTTCTTTTAGGATGTATTATCTCTGACCTTCCTTACCTCTGTTCTTGTATCAAGCAATCAATCAATCTACTTATAAAGCGCACTACTTACCCGTGAGGGTCTCAAGGCGCTGAGGAGAGAGGTGCCGCTACTGCTCGAAGAGCCAGGTCTTGAGGAGTTTTCTGAAGGCGAGCAGGTCTTGGGTCTGCCGCAGGTGGGTAGGGAGGGTGTTCCAGGTCTTGGCGGCGAGAAAGGAGAAGGCTCTGGCGCCGGAGGTTGCTCGTTGGATGCGGGGGACAGCGGCGAGGGCGAGGCTGGTGGAGCGGAGCTGGCGGGTAGGGCTGTAGAAGCTGAGTCTGCTGTTAAGGTAGGCTGGTCCGGTGTTGTGGAGTGCTTTGTGAGCGTGGGTGAGGAGCTTGAAGGTGATGCTCTTGTCGACGGGGAGCCAGTGTAGGTCTCTCAGGTGGGGGGTGATGTGGCTGCGGCGGGGGATGTTGGGGATCAGTCGGGCGGAGGCGTTTTGGATGCGTTGTAGTCGTCGCAGGTGTTTGACCGGAATTCCTGCATAGAGTGCGTTGCCGTAGTAGAGCCTGCTGCTGACGAGGGCCTGGGTCACCGTTCTTCTTGTTTCGGTGGAGATCCACTTGTAGATCCTGCGGAGCATGCGGAGGGTGTTGTAGCAGGAGGAGGAGACGGCATTGTCCTGTTTTCACATGGAGAGGGTGAAGTCGAGGATGAATCCTAGGTTGTGTGCCTGGTCGGTGGGTGTCGGTGCCGGTCCCAGCGTGGTCGGCCACCAGGAGTCGTCCCAGGCGGAGGAGGTTGGTCCGAGGAAGAGGACCTCCGTCTTGTCCGAGTTCAGCTTTAGGGGGCTGCTCCTCATCCAATCTGCGACGGCCTTCATTCCCTCGTGGAGGTTGGTTTTGGCAGTGAGTGGGTCTTTGGTGAGGGAGAGGATGAGCTGGGTGTCGTCGGCGTAGGAGATAATGTTGAGGTCGTGTTGGCGGGCCACTTGTGCGAGGGGGGCCATGTAAATGTTGAACAGTGTCGGGCTGAGGGATGAGCCCTGGGGTACTCCGCAGATGATGTTGGTGGCTTTGGAACGAAAGGGTGGGAGGGGGACGCACTGGGTTCTGCCGGAGAGGAAGAACGTGGTCGGTGCTGTGGATTCGTCTGAATCCGGACTGGATTGGGTCTAAGATGTTGTTGTCCTCGAGGTGGTGGGCCAGTTGCGTGTTGACGATTCTCTCGACCTTCGCCGGGAACGGGAGCAGGGAGATGGGCCGGAAGTTCTTGAGATCCTTGGAATCCTCTTTGGGCTTCTTGAGGAGGGCGCTGATGTCGGCTTGCTTCCAGCTTTCCGGGAATGTAGCGGTCTCGAAGGAGATGTTGACGACCTTCCGTAGTTGGGGTGCGATAGCTGCGTCTGCTTTGTTGAATGCGTGGTGTGGGCAGGGGTCTGATGGTGAGCCTGAGTGGATGGAGTTCATGACCTTGCGTGTCTCGTTGACGTTGGTCCAGGAGGTTGGTGCGGGTGGTGTTCGCAGGGGGGGTGGGGTCTGGCGTGGTCGGGGTAGAGTTGGTGTTGAAGCTGTCGTGGATGTCCGCGATCTTGCGGTGGAAGAAGGTGGCCAGCGAGTCGGACAGTTCTTGTGATGGTGGGATGGGGTTGGCGCTGGGGTTGGAGAGTTCCTTCACGATGCTGACAAGCTCTTTGCTGTCGTGTGCGTTGTTATCTAGGCGTGTTTTGAAGGAAGATATCTTGGCTAGTCTGATGAGGTGGTGATGTCTGCGGGTGGCGTCCTTGAGCGCTGCCTGGCTGTCCGGTGTATGGTCCTGGAGCCATTTCTTCTCCAGATTCTGGCATGCACGTTTGGAGGTCTGGAGCTCTTCGGTGAACCAGGTAGCTTTCTTGCTGGTGTGGCTGTTGGAGGGTTTCTTGAGCGGGGTGAGGGTGTTGGCGCAGTCTTTGATCCACTATCTGAGGTTGCAGGCGGCAGCGTCTGGGTTGGTGGGGCCGGTGCGTGGGTTCTGGGCGAGCGTGATCGTCAGCTGGTCTACGGTGACTTTGTTCCAGCAGCAGCGAGGTAGCTGTTGGGTGAGGTGGTGCGTGGTGGGTTTCTTGAAGGTGAAATGGATGCAGCGATTATCCGTCCAGTGGAGTTCGGTGGTGTGGTTGAAGGTGACGTGGGTGCTCGTGGAGAAGACCGGGTTAAGCGTGTGGCCTGCGGTGCGGTGACAAGTTGTCTGAGGCCGAGGTTGGCGATAAGGGTGGTGGAGTTTGCGTTGTTGTTGTTCTCGAGGTGGAAGTTCAGGTCCCCGAGGAGGATGTAGTCCGTGGAGGCGAGTGCGTGCGTGTGTGCTTGCGAGGTCGGCAATGTGGTCGCTGAACTGTTCCCGGGGACCGAGGGGTCTGTAGACGAGTGTTCTCTGAGGGTGGTGTTGGGGTCCGTGTGGATCTGGAAGTGCAGGTGTTCAGCTGTGTTGAGGGTGTCGTCTGCGTGGGTGGAGACCTGGAGGGTGGATTTATGGACTATGGCTATTCCTCCACCGATTCCGTTGGTGCGATCCCTGCGGGTGATCTTGTAGCCGTCCGGGATGGCTATGGCGATGTTGGGTGCAGAGGAGTCGTTCCACTAGGTCTCGGTAAGGAAGGCGGCGTCCGGGGCGGAGGTGTCGAGCCGGTCCAAGAGCTCGACGGCGTGTTTGCGTGCAGAGCGGGTGTTGAGGAGTATGCAGCGAAGGTGGTTGGGTCCGGTCTTTGGAGGTTTGGTGGCTGTGTTGCAGGTGAAGCTGCAGGTGCGACAGGAGAAAGGTCCGTGGGTGTGTTTCGGGGCGGCCTGGAAGCAGCGGTGATCTCGGTCGACATTGAGTGCGTAGAGGGTGCTGGCATCGTAGCGGAGTCGGGTATCGTGGTGCCTGCGGGGTCCAGGGGTTCCGGCACTGGGCGCGGTCCAGGCGCAGACGGGCTTGCCTGCGGCGCGGCCCCACAGCGGCCGCCAGAAGTAGGGGAGGTAGGAGGGAGGGGCAGCTGGGAGGCGGGGGGCGAATGGGAGCGGGAGCGGGGCGGCAGGGAATGCAGTGGTGGGAACGGCGAGGGACACACAAAGGAAAAGGGGGCGGGCCGCTGGGAATGCAGCAGCGGGACGACGGTGAAGAGGGAACAGAAGGCAAAATGGGCAAAAGAGCACAGGGACAATACAGTGAGCAGACAAGAAATGCAGTGATACAGTAAGCACAATAAACACACTGAGCACACTAAACAGAAAACCAAAGCAGGTAGTACCAAGGTGTCGATCGGAAGCACAGATGTTCAAGGGGCTAGAACACACTTCAGCAGAGGCAGTAGGGAACGGGCGCAGTCGGGTGGAGCTGCGCGGCATGGGGAGCGACCTGCCTGCCAGGGGCAGGATCAAGGATCGCTCTCACTGTCGCCCAGTGGCCGCCATAAGTAGGGGAGGTAGGAGGGAGGGGCAGCTGGGAGGTGGGGCTGGGGCCGCAGGGAACTCAGCGGCGGGAACAGCGAGGGACACAGAAAGGAAAAGGGGGCGGGCCGCAGAGGAGGCAGCGGCGAGACGACGGCGAAGAGGGAACAGAAGGCAAAATGGGCAAAAGAGCACAGGGACAATACAGTGGAGCAGACAAGAAATACAGTGATACAGTAAGCACAATAAACACACTGAGCACACTAAAAAGAAAACTAAAGAAGGTAGTACCAAGGTGGCGATCGAAAGCACAGCTGTTAAGGGGGCTCGAACACACTTCAGCAGAGGCAGTAGGGAACGGGCGCAGTCAGGTGGAGCTGCGCGGCGTGAGGAGCGACCTGCCTGCCAAAGACAGGGTCAAGGGTCGCTCCTGTATGACTTGTGTGTGTACAGGAATTTTTACGTTTTTTAATATGCATGTATATACCCATCTCTTGAATGTTCTCTTGTAGATGTATTTTGCATCAGGTATATACCTGGTCTTCTTACAGTGTCCTAGCTGTATTTTAACTACACCCTTGGTGACCTGGTTCAATCTTCTTGATTGTACTTATCTGTTTCCTTCCCTCTCTTCAATGAGCATCTCAGTTACATTATTTCGGAGGATGCCTTATATATCTATGAAGGTTCTCAGTATAAGAGCTGTTTCTTTTTTCCGTTAATGTCTTACTATTTATTTTTCTTGATCATTCTATGATTGGAGGTCCCTTTTTTTCAGAAATCTGTTTCTCAGGATAGTTTCCTTAGTCAGTGGGTGCTCTTTATGCGTTGTATGTTTATGCTGCGGCTGAGCACGCAATGTATGCTCCTTCCATTGGTTTTGAGCCTGAACACTATGGTCTATTGTCCGTGGTCCCTTTGCATTCCCCTATCGTAGGTTGAAAACCCTTTTGGGGCTGCCTCTTTACTGGGTCTTTACTGTGTTTCCCACGGCCCTGTAGCTTTCTAGTTCCTGCGGGCTTCCCGTAGTCTTTCTTGGGGTTCAGTCCTTTGGTTTGCATCTTGCATTAACTATCATCTTTAGGATGGTGTGGTCCTTTTCTATCTTTTGGACCAGCTTCTTCTATATGGGGATCTTTGGTGAGGTCAGTTCGCAAACTCTCCTCTTAGGTATCTGATTTTAAAATAAGAAATCTGCAGCTAGATGCCTCGATCAGATGGACAAGTTACTTACCTTCAGTAACACCCTTATCTTGTAGAGACAGGATATAGCCGCTGATTCCCTATCGACCCACCCATCCCCACTCTGCAAACTGAGGGCCCTCTGGTCTCCTAGATTCCTTCTTTGCTCCATACTGCAATTCTTTTAATCTGCACTTGTTGATACAAGATTTTTCCCTTTTTGGCACACTTTTTCCTGAGACAGTTTCTCTAAGTGGCTCTGCGTTGTTGGCGTGGAAAGGGTCACAAAAGAAACTGACATCCGCGCATTGGGGGAGGACTTATATGGATTCCATTGGCGTCGCATTCGGGAGACTGACGCGCCGAGATACTGCTCACAAAATTTCATGATCTGTTCTCGTGCCTGGGGAGGATTCTAAGATCAGGAATCTGCGGCTAGGTACTGTCTCTACCAGATAGGGCGTTACCCAAGGTAAGTAACTTCTCTAACTAGAAATATTGAATGTTAAACTGCTTTTGTATCCTATCAGGATCCATAAATAAAATGACTGCCAGATCTTGTACATTGACTAAACCCTGCCCACTTAGAAATCTGAATGGGGAATTGTTCAAGTTTGTGTAGTTAATAACTTGTGTTGTATTTGAGGATTCAGAAGTGCTTAATGTTAATTTATGTAATGTCCTGTTTTCCCAACTTCCCAGATGCTGGTTCTGATGACTTGAGCAAGGTGGAGCAGACTGGCATAGAGTATGGTTCCTTCAACAGGTCTGACAAGCCTGACCAGCTGGCGAGGTCAGACAAGCCACCAAGAGGCACTAGCAGCACCTTCACCAGCCTGGCCCCAGTGTACATTCTCAAAAATGTAATCGTGCAAGAGGTAGCAGTAATATCATTACCCACTTATATCGTCTGCCTGTTTGGTGGTTTTTGAGTGTGTCTACAAGATTTTTGGTAAAGGGCTGGACCACACCAAATGTCTGCAAGGAGAGACCTAGTGTGTATGCCGAGACAGAAGGTGGTGTGTTGTCAGAAAAGTTGGGGTGGCAGTGGTTGCCACTCTCCTAAGCAAGACTCCAAGAAAAAAAGCTGAAGACTAGTGTGCTGTATTACCATTCATAAAAATTGTAAATGTGTTGAGCACCTAGTTCATAAAGAATTTTTTTTCACAAACATGAATCCACTGCCAGTGGCAATGAGAATCTGACCCTTCCGTTAAAGCTGCAAATTAGTGTTGATAGCATTCCTGTTTTCTAAATGTTACAAGACCATTAGGCTATTGTCTCTGTCCGTAACGTGCTGCTGAATTGCACTAATATAATTATATAGGTATTCTATAACCTCATACATGTAAGGCATATTCCACAACAAAGTTGCTTTATAATGTATTTCTTAGAATCGATCGAGGGACTTGTGGCGTTGATTTACTTGACATTTTTTAGGTAAATTTAAAATGTCTTTCATTTTCTATATCTCAGCTTAAAATTCCTCTTTGGGCACTTGCATTTATATCAAATAGTTGGAACACTTTTGGCGCACTTTGGCAGCCTAACCTGAATTCTACATTTTGGATCGATTCTGGCCTGTTAACAAGTGTTTAGTGGCAGTCATTAAACAGATTTAAGTCAAGGTAAATTATTGTGGGGGACCTGTTTATAATATGGCAATGCCCGAGGCATATATTTCCCCCTGAAGCTGTGTGCGATGTATGGAATTATAAGTGCTGCTCGTTGTGAGCTCGCTGTTGAAACCCCTCCCTTGTTGCATGCTCATGCCTGCCCACAGGCCAAGGTGGATCACCGAGGGCATTGGCCACGCAGGAGCAACGGTAGGACACATCAGGGGCGGGAGCTAGACAATGGTCTATTGAGGCTCTGAGGCTTTTTGAGGCTCTCTCTCCCTCACCAACAAAACCCTGGGAGTATGGAGAAGAGTGTTTTGCGTTGAGCGTTTCAAGTACATTGGAAGAAATTGAAGTGTTCTGGAGTGCTTCAGATGCTCCTTTGTTTGTGCTAATCCAGCAAAGCATGAGCCACTGCTGCTAAAACTAACACCGGACACCACCAGGACGGCAATGAGCCCAGCAGTGAGATCGGCGTAGAGGAGGAGGGGCTTGCGACTGCCACAAGGCTGACCGTGGCATTGGCTGCGACGGAAGGGGGAGAGCGCTGGAGGTGCGTCCTGACTTTCCCAGACCATCCTCACACAGTGATCGGGCAGGCCCGGCTTGGCACAGGTGGGGCAGGACCCGGCATTAACGGAAGCGGCCTGGAGGCGGGGTGCCACTGAAATGGAGGTCAGCGGTGCGTAGCAGCGGCGGCACCAGAGGGCTGACATCAGGGGAGCGGCTTGCCCTCATCGATTGATCGGACTAACCTTGGGGCAGGACGACAGCTGTGGATCCGTGCCTGCCTGCCTGAATCGCTGTTCCAGCTGCTCCACGCTTGGGCGAGCATGAATTGGGGAGAGTTACAATCTGAGGGACTCCCGCCTGCCAGGTCCCAGAGCTCAAAATTCCCTGATTGTGGTTGCCGAGTGTAGGGCCTGCCGGTAGGCTGTGGAGCACTGCACTGGTGCACAGTCAGCCAGAGTCGACAGCAGCCGGCCCAGGAACTGGGGTAATGACCTGGCAGGCCGCGCCATCAGCGAGTATATTCGCACGCTTGGACCACACCATCGTGAGAGGCAACTCCATCCCCACCCCCCCATCGCACAAGGACTCTTCAGCTGGTGACCGGGACCATGGGCAGCATTTCCATCCGCTATGGTGAGGCACCATAAACCCAGCAAGCAGGGCGCGTGACACCACGCAGGAGAAGGGTTGCAGACCATCAGTTGGCTGCTGGTTGGACACTTGAACATCCCCTGGTGCAGGTGAACTCCGACAGACCTGCGAGAGCACAGTCCGCCTCGCCCAGGATGGTGGAGAGTAGCCGGCTAGGGCGGATAGGCTGAGTAGGCCTGGTGCCACCCAAGATGGCCGGAGGGCGAAGTGAAAAAGCTGCTCTGCAGACGAAGATGGAGGAGTATTCCTTGCAGAAAGGGTCAAGCCTGCAGGACAAAGAAGTGGACGAAAGGCCGGGGACGAAGCAGGCACCAGAAGGGTAGTCGGAACTGACCCTGCAGGATATCATGACAGCGATTACCACTGTAAGAACCTCACTTGAAACCAAGATTGACTCTGTCTCAGCGGTGGTCTCTTTGGTCAGGGCAGCCATGCGGAACATGTCGACAAGCACCTACCCTTTGGCTTCCCACCCTTGTGGATGGCCACAATGGTGGCCAGCCTCTGATCTGATGGATTAATCCCCTGCTCTTGGCTCGCCAACAACATGTTAGTGAGATATGGAGCGAGTTTGCTTTGTGCCAAAAAGTTGTGCCTGTTGAATATATGAGTACTGGAAGGAAGGGGTCTCAGTGAGAGAGCAATTATAATTATACATTTTTAAGGAAAATTAGACCACAATGAATGAATCCAACATTGTTTTTATTCACAATGAGGAGCACTATATCAAATATATTGACATTTTCAAAGCATAAAGTAGGTCGAACGGTGCCCAAGGGGGAAGGAAGGAAGTGAAATAGTGAGGATGGTGTGTTGGAGGTATGTGACAATAAAACCAAGAAATATAAAAAATTTAGAAATATTTACAGTAGTGTTTTCATTTCATTACACATCGGATGAATCACTGTGCTAAATACATACAAATATGTCATACTCCAATAATGCAATTAATGTCAAAATGTGGGTAAGGAGTTGACTACAAAGACGTTGTCGACGTTTCGACCCTCAGAATAGCGCAGGGTTAGTTGAGCCCTTGCAGTGGGGTCTTCTTCAGGACAGGGAAACGGGCAGGCAACCTAGTAGACATGTATATATAGAGGATAGTTGTAATGAGATGACGGAATATATCCATTTATAAGAAAAATGACATTTAGAATTATTATTCAATAGCACACATTGAAGAGCGTACCGTGGTACTAGGCACTTTGTCTTATCACTGCTTTAGTCCTCAGAGTGGTTTGTCAGAACTACAGTTAAAAAGAGAATGAAACGTAATTTAGCATTAACTAGGTGTGCACAGAGCACTACAAAGGAATCATGATAATCGTGAAAAAGTCTCACCGATGATTAATCAATTCATACATGGATATAGAGGAGATATGGAGGGCGAAGCCAGCCGCGTGGCGGCGACACAGTCAATTTCTGAAAAAATAACGGTATGATGGTTTAAGGGTAGTGAAAGGATCCACCATAACTGGTGAATTACTATGAAAGACAATTACAAGGAAGACGTCCGCTTACCGGCGTCGTCCAAATCAGGTCTATGGTCGTTTGATCAAGCCCCTCGTTGTCAGTAAATATCTGTAAAAACGGGGTATACACGAGCTTAGAGATTTGTGCATATACGTGGTATCCGTATAACATTGAGTGGTCATGAGGACTTAACAAAGTAGTCCCACTGATTCAATCTCGTGAGGATCACAACCTCGGGGCCGAGGGTTAATCTGTGAAAAATATATGTATATATCACACACTGAGCCGTTGTGAATACAGTTGGCATTGGTGGAGTCATTTGCAATAAAGAAGCGCTGGGCGGGGAATCAGCAGTGGCTTACCTGTTTGCCGACTGGATCAGAGCAAACAAAACGCTGGCGTCTAGCGAGATGGAGCCGGTTTCCTGGTTTGTGAAATAACCATGGAAACCGGGCATGTGATCCGCGCACTACCAATGGAGCGCGAAGACAGACTGCGAGTGGTATTGTCACATATAAGACGGCGAGTTAGTTAAATTACCGGCTATGTGGGGTAGTCATTAGTTTGTATTATATATTGTATTCAGGGGTCATGCCCAAACATTGAGCCCTGGAATACGATATATAAATGTGGCCACGGCATGGGAGATCGTATCCAGGTTACCATGACGACAGGAGGCTAGACTCGGCGAGTGGTTAAACATCGAGTTGCAGGGAGCCCATGTCAGGGACACGGCGATATGGCAAATACATTTATAATAATACAGAACTTGAATACAGGTACATCATCAGCGCCGTTCAGTTGCTGATAAGTATTATTGATGAGTCAAAAACGAATAACAGGAGCATATCTGATGTCAGTAACAGGGGGAGTACCTCTCTGCAAGAGGGTAAAGTCCCACTCGGATTACATTAGATTGGTTCCTAATGACCAGACAGAGTGTTGGTGGTAGCCTGGAAAACCTCCAGATCATATTAATCATTAGTGTGCTGTAACACATAGAATTGGCATATTATTGGGGGGCGTACCTCTCACACGAGGGTAAAGGCCCATGACAACTTTATGAATCGACACACAGGTATGCAACGTGTTACGTAACTTCCTATCAACGCATTATTGCTAACTGTGAAAATGAACTATCAAACTCATTAAGCCCATTTTCTATCGAGTCAAAGCGAAACATCCATTTAATTTCACGGATATTGAGAATGTTAGTGATATTGCCACCCCGGGGACCTAGCACTGCCTTCTCTAATATCACCCATTTTAGACTCTCAGGAGAGTGGGCTGCAGACTTGAAATGCTCGACTAGAGGTGCCCCCTGGACATCACACCTTATCCTGCTCATGTGCTGGAGGATCCGTACTTTGGCCCTTTGTTGTGTTTGGCCTATGTATATTAGTCCACATGGACAAACAATGGCGTAGATTACGTTGGATGTGTTGCAATTGCTGTGGAACTTCAACGGAATTGTATGTTGATGATATACAAATTCCTTAGTTTGAATCGTTGCGTCGCATGCCTTACAATTCCCACATCTAAAGTGGCCTAGGACCGGTGGAAGATTCCATAGGGAAGTGATAGTGGGCTCATCAGGAACAGATAAAAAGGAACGCACCACATGGTCTTTGACACTCTTGGCTCATTTGAATGCATGAAGGGGAGTTCCTTTTTGGTTGATGTCATCAGATATCAATTGCCAGTGTTTGTTGATTATACGTTTGATCTGGTTACTTTTGGTGGAGAATGTTGTTACACACACTAATCTTTGATCTTCAACAGGTTTTTTTTCTTTGAGAGTAAGTAACTCATCCCTTGGATAATACCAGGCGCGCTTCCTTGATTTCTTCACTAATCGCTTGGGATAGCCTCGCTGGAGAAGGCGATTGGTCAATTGTTCGGATTCTAGCAAATAGTGTTCTTTGTTGGAACAGTTGCGACGGATCCGGAGAAACTGCCCGAATGGTAGGTTATCACGGAGGGCACGGGGGTGATGGCTGTTGTATTGTAGCAATGAATTGCGTTCTGCTGGTTTGCGATACAGTGTGGTCTGTAAAATACCCGACTCTTCGTACATGGTGATATCTAGGAAATTGATTTGTTTGTTGTCCGATTCACTGGTGAACTTTAGATGCGGTGATTGCTGATTCAGCCACAAGAGGAAAGCTGTTAGTTCGTCAGAGCTGCCATTCCAGATGAGGAGAATGTCGTCTATATATCGTATCCATAGACTTAGTTGGTCTTTGAATGGATTCAGATCATTGTGCACAGTGTTCCTTTCAAAGGCTGCCATGTACAAAATTGCTACATCCGGAGCAAAAGGAGCCCCCATTGCTACTCCGGAGATCTGTAGGTAGAACTTGTTTTTGAAGATGAAGAAGTTCTTGGTCATGGCTATAGTTAATAGCGCTATGATGAATTATGTTGGTACTTGTACCGGTGCTGGACGTTCGTTTAGGCATCTTGTGATTACCGCCAGTGCTTCTTGTTGCGGAATGGAGGTATAAAGGGATACCACATCGCATGTAGCCAGTATTTCATGTTGGGGATCAAATTGTCGGTTTTCGATGATCGTGATTGTGTGCATAGTGTCACGTAAGTACGATTGACAAGACTCAGCCAATGGTTTAATGAAGAAATCGATATATTTCCCCAATGGTTCCAGGATAGAGGACACACATACCTAAACAGTAAAGGGAGACTTTCGGGGACATTGGGATCCATGGTCGCCAAGCGGAATATTGCCAAAAGGTGGGGAGCTCATGAGGCGCCAACTGTTGTAGAATGGCATAGAGACATGGACTGGTGCATGTTGATGGAACAAACAGCTTATGAATCTAGGGGCTGTCCCAAAAAATGGTTGCAGGTATGGGAAAGATGGAACACTTTCAGGGGCGGAATCTGCAAGGCCCCAAGGGTGGAGCATGACCGGGGTTTTATACAAAGTGAGTGAACACAGTGCAGTGGGTCTTTGTGCAACCATTACTGAGCAATGGCTACTGATCGAATGTAATGGGTGCATGCATACTCCTTAACTATTGTAATTGTGTAATGATAGTATGTGTTATGTGGTCATCAATATAAATAATTAAAACAAAATCCCTGGAGGGACAATCGATAAGGGGATCTTGCTCAAGGGTGCCATTAAGACCCGTTTCCATGCCCAGGGGGTATGAAAACGTCAGCACCACACACCATTCTTTCAGAACAGGCAGAACTGCCTCCTAGACCATATGTTCTTTACAAAACACTGAAGTCTGTGGCCCAGTCAAAACTCTCTCTGGGCCCTCTGGGCCAGTTAGTCCAGCCGCAGTCATGTAAATTCCTGAAAGTCTTTAGTTTTGTTCACAGCCCAAACGGAGGATGTGGTAAGCAGAATGGGTTTCAACTGTGTAGAGCTGAGCACGGATCCTAACCCCCCTTATTTTGGACATCAAAAAGGTACTCGGCTGGATACAGTTAAGGCACCACGGTGCAGGTGGTTATTTCCCCCGGACACGGTCAGATGATTCCACTAAGTCTCCTATGGTCAATCTAGTTCTACCTCCTGACTCAGCACCTAAAGTATTGGTTATGGTTGGGAGCCCCCCACCTTTCCAGGAAATGCATCTGAATCATGAACGCAGCTCAAAAATAAATGTGTATAATGGTTGGATCCAGGGTTGGCTTGACCAATGTTTTGTTCCAAAATGTGATTATGGTTAGATGGCTCAGTTGGGTGGGAAGAAGAGCTAAGATACTGGATGGGAATTGCATTGTGATCAACTTCCGTGAGCCCACATTGGATGAGAAGATCCTCCATGTCTGTAACAGTACCCTAATTTTGCCCAAAACCATTAGGATAGTCCCATTGGAGTATTTTTATAGACCGTCTAAAATGGCCACCTCTGTAAAGACCCTACATCCCTCCCAAGACATGGTTGGCACCCTTCCCTTTACTGATAATCACCATTGCCTCCAGTCTAATGATAGATTTTTCTGCCAAAGCTGTCAGGATTGACTCCCTCTAAACAGCTCACAGCATGATCCCCTGGCATGGATCCCACAGAGGCTATCTATCTCAATTACCTTTAAGTAATTTGCCACCGGGGAGCATTCATGCCTTATCCTCTCAACCACCCACGATCACAAAAGCTGCAACCACTGATGGTTACAGTAGTGACTTAGCTAAAGTTGGGTCCTTTTATGAAATATAGCCGGGATAAAGAAAAATGTGGGTATGGCGAACTGGAGGGAGCACATATCTTATTCTATCATATCCTATGTTTTCAAGAGATGTGGGAGCTTCCGGAAAGATTAATTGATGGGTACAAGGTGTATAGAACACCAGCACAGTCATCATGCTTAGGTAAAGGTGAGGGCGGCTTAGAAAGATATGTTCGAGGCATGTGAGCTCCATTGTTAGATTGTTTTTTTCTGCCCCGGGTACGGACGTGTATTGCTGTGCTCTACTTCCAAATTGTTTCTTCCGGTTCCCCTCTGTGCGCACTCCACTCTACCCGCGTCAGTATTGTTTCGAACGCGTATCCCACTTCTCCGCGTATCATATCCGTCGAAGAAAACTTCTATTTCGATCAAAGATCTTGGAAAGGCCGTCCGGCTTAGCCGCTTTGGTCCACTTCGCAGTCGATGGAACGGACTCCATTTAAATTATCCTTTGGTGTGGCACCATGTATACGCGCACCGACTTGCACGAAGTGTGCAATTTGTGCTAGTTTCCAGAGCACAACGAGAAGACTGTGACATGTTCAAATTGTTCCGTTCGAAGAAAACGCTCCGCGATCGTCTGGCTCGACGTTGCGAGATGCAGAGTCAAAACGTCGCATACACGCTGGATATTTTCGGTGAAGCACCTGAGCAAGAATTCTACACACAAGGAGTCGAAGAAAAACTAGTCCCCATCCCAGAATCTGACCCTGTGTTGCAAGAAGACTTGCCACAAGGTCAACGTACCGTGAGTAACGACAAAAGGCTTCAGTTCCACCCCCATCTTCGGGCCTCAGTCGGCACTGACAGATGTTTCTGACGCCCCGCCATCCGGCTCGGCACCGAAACACGTCCCTAAGCCTTCTGGCTCAGGATCGAGTCGGCCAAAGACTGGCACTGAGCCGAAGCCTTCAGGCTCGAAGCCGAAAAGCGCTTTGAAGCCGAAATTCTTGACGCCGAAGACTAAGAATCCTTCTGCACCGAAACCTTCGGCACTGAAAAGTGATTACACCCTCGGTGCCGAAACCTAAAACTGTGCCTCCAAAGCGGCAGGATCCGATTTTCAACACCCAAATCGGACCCAAAGCAAAAGGAACTCTACATAAATCCTGTTACAGGACATGTTCTCACTAAGTCACCTCAGAAATGCAAACCTGGAAGCATTAGCACACCAATTCATCTACAGATAAAAACACAAATCTTTTCTCTGCAAAGCCTTCCCCTCCTGAAGACAAAGTAGGATATTTAGAATTACTTGTTGAGCTGCAGAATATCATGGGGTGCAGTTACACAAGGAATCTGAAGATTTCCTATTTGATACGCTCAGTACCACACACAGGGTTAGTCACACTCTGCCTATGCTTAAAGGCATGATGAGACATGCCGATGACATCTTTAAAGACCCAGTGCGGGCTTTCATTCTCACTACCCCTGATTGATAAAAAATATATGCCTGCTCCCTCAGATCCAGTGTTTATTAAAGGAAAGCTACCTTTAGTGGTCTCTAATGCCCGTAAACGGGCCAATTCACAGACTACAGGTGATGCTCCCCCTTTAGACAAGGAGTCAAAACTATTAGATGCCTCTGGTAAACGAATAGCCACCCAAGCAGCAAATCGTTGGCGCACTGCCAGCACCCAGGCCCTGGTAGCCAGATATGATAGGGCACACTGGGACAAAATGGAGCAGTTGCTACAACACCTCCCAGATGAGCACAAAGAAAAAAAAAAACAAGATTTAGTCCGGGAAGGGAAGCTCATATCCAATTCCTCAATAAGATGCACTTTTGATTCTGCAGACACTGCAGCTAGAGAGATCAACATTAGTGTGTTACTAAGAAGACCTGCATGGATGAGGGCTTCTGGTTTCAAACCCAAAGTACAACAGTCTATTTTAAATACCTTATGTGACAAGGAACATCTCTTTGGGCCCTAAGTAGATAAATCATTGGAAAAAATGAAAAAAAGACACAGAGGTAGCCGAGTCTACGGGAGCTCTGCAGTCTCCCTCTAACTGGGGCTCCTTTTGTCGCTCCGTCTACCGTGGGGGGGTCCAAAACCATGTCCTCTGCCTATACTGCCAACACTTACAAACGCAACAATCAATCTTCCTCTACAAGGGGTTTCTTTAGAGAAAGATATAGAGGTAACAGGAACAAGGGCCCATGCAAGGGTTCAGCACCATGTAATTCCCCCTCCCCAACAAGCAGTGACTTACCTATACTTCCCCCCCCGATCATCTAACACCTGTCTGGGAAGTCTTCTACAATTCCTCCCCCTTTGGCAATCTTTTACCACATACAAATGGATGTTTGGAATTATCCAACATGGTTATTGCCTGGAGTTTACCAACAATCCTTCAAACATACCACCACGTTCTCACAAAGTGTCACCAGAACCTTTGCATCTACTTTAGCAAGAAGTAGTCTCTCCTCTCCAAAGGAGCCGTGGAACCTGTGCCGTTACAACATGATGGGTCTGGGGTGTACTCCCTGTGCTTTCTCATCCCCAAAAAGGGCAGTTCCCAGAGACCTATTGTAGATCTCAGAGAACTAAACCTCCACATAATGTCAGAGCATTTCCACATAGTAACACTTCAACAAGTGCTCCCGCCTATACAGCAGAGCTATTTTATATTTACTCTAGATTTAAGACAGATATTTTCACATTCCAATCCATCCCACTCATCGCAAATACCTCCGATTCATGATAGCGGGTCACCATTACCAATTCAAAATGCTACCGTTTGAAGTCCCCACTGCTCCCAGGTTATTTACCGAATGTCTGACAGTAGTCGCAGCACATCTGAGAAGACGACAAATTCATGTCTTTCCATATCTGGACGACTGGCTCATCAAAGCCAAATGTGTCTCCAACCCGCTCAAACCACTATTCACTTGCTTCACCAACTAGGGTTTACAGTGAATGTGTTAAAGTCCCTTCTACAGCCTTCCCTGGGATCCACGATAGACTCTCCTAAAGCTCTAGCCTCTTCCAATACAACCAGTATTCAGTCCCTTCTACCTCAATTTCAGCTCTACCAATCATTGCCAGCAAGAGTCTTTATGCAACTGCTAGGCATGATGGCGTCTTGCATTACAATTGTTGCCCATGCAAGACTTCACATGCTCCCCCTTCAAGAATGCTTAGCAAGTCAGTGGAACCAGTCGCAGTGTCAGTTATCCGATCTAATGTTGGTAGACTGCCACACCTATCGCTCTCTGCAGTGGTGGAACCTACAAAATGTATCCAAAGGGCGGCCCTTTTCCGACCCTGCTCCACAGACAGTGCTAACAGCAGACGCATCGCTCACTGGTTGGGGCGCTCAACTACAAACTCACACAATCCAAGGATTATGGACTCTAAAGTTCGGGAGCCTTCATACCAATCACCTAGAGCTACTAGCAGTGTTTCTATTGCTCAAAGTCTTTCAAACTGACCCAATAGGCAAACTGTCCTAGTCCGCACATACAACATGACAGCTATGTACTACATACAAAAACGGGGGGGGGGCAATCTCTCTCCAACTGGCACTCCTAGAACAAGCCATTTGCCAATGGGCCATACATTACAAAATCTATCTCCTAGCAGAACACCTTCCAGGAGTAAACAATCAAATTACAGACAGAGACAGCAAATTCACGAGTGGCAACTTCATCCCCAGATCCTTCTTCCCTACTTTCAGGAATGAGGGTTTCCTCACATAGATCTGACCTGTTCACCACAGATCAAAACGCTAAATGCCCAAGCTTCGACTCCAGGTTCCCACACCTGCTTTCCAAAGGCAATGCCCTATGGATGAACTGGTCAGGGATATTTGCCTATGCTTTTCCACCTCTCCCACTCATTCCTCTGATAGTTCGGAAGCTCAGGCAATCATCCCTCAAACTCATTCTCATAGCTCCCACATGGGCACGTCAACCTTGGTTCACCACCATGTTAGAGCTGTAAGTAGTTTCCCGCCAAAAGCTGAATCTCCACTTCAGTCTCCTCACTCAGAGCCATAGAGAATCAGGCATCCAAATCCCAATGAACTCAACCTAGCGATTTGGCTCTTGAAGTCGCAGAGTTTGGTTATTTCTAATTACCACCAGACTCTATGAATATCCTAAAGGAAGCTAGGAGACCTACTACTAGGGCGTGTTAAGCAGCAAAGTGGAAACTTTTTGTTATATACTGTAACCATAACAATATCAATCCCCTGGATGCTTCAGTACAAAACATCATCTGTTATCTCTTACACTTGCAGCAATCTGGATTAGTTTATGCATCCATTCGATTGATACTTACAAAACAGACAACACATCTCTATTCAGAGTACCAGTGATTAAAGCCTGTATGGAAGGACTAAAGAGTGTAATACCACCATGAGTTCCACCTGCACTGGAATGGAACTTGAACACAGTCCTTGCAAGGCTAATGGGTCCAACTTTTGAACCAATGCACAGGTGTCCATTACAATTCCTCTCATGGAAGGTTGCTTTCCTTATTGCAATCCCTTCCCTAAGGAGAGTTGGGAAACTCCAGGCACTAACTATCCAAGAGCCTTTCTTTCAGCTTCACAAAGATAAGGTGGTTCCTCAAACCAAACCTAAATTTCTACCTCAAGTGATTTCTGCTTTTCACATAAATCAATCTCTTGAGGTACCTGTGTTCTTTCCTCAACCTGATAATGTAGCAGAACATGCTCTACACACACTAGATGTTAGAAGAACTCTACTATATTACGTAGAAAGAACATAACATTTTTATAAAACAAAACCGCTTTTTGTTGCTTTTTCACCACCACACAAAGGCAAACCAATTTCTAGATCTGGCATTGCAAGGTGGATCGGGCAATATTTCCAAACAATTTATGTGAAAGCAAAAAGTAGCTTGACAATACCCCCTAGAGTGTATTCCACCCGCAAAATAGGGGCTACTATAGCCTTCTTAGGGAATATTCCCTTAGCTGACATCTGTAAGGCAGCAACATGGTCTACACCGTACACATTCACCAAACACTATTGTGTAGATGTGTTAGCGAGGCAACAGGCTAATGTAGGCCAGGCAGTACTTAAAGCACTGTTTCAAACAACTGCAACAGCTACAGGTTAGCCACCGCTTTGGGAGAATACTGCTGTATAGTCAATGCAAAGCATGTGATCTACAGCTCACATGCCTCGAACAGAAAATATTACTTTCTTGGCATGTAGAGCTGTAGATTAACATGCACCCACCCACCTCTCCAGGTACCTATTACTGTTGCAGTTCTTTCTTATCTCATATCCATACTCGTGGACATCTCTAGTCTACCTTTACTAACGCCATTCTCACCCTCTGCGGGATAACAATCTAACAATGGAGTCGATGCCAATGCGCACTAGCACCAAAAGGAGGCGCCCCCTACCTCGTGACTGGAAAGGCTTCTTTGAAGAAAAACAACTTGCAAACATCCGGACCCAACACTAGATGGCAGGAGTAAGCAAAGCATGTGAATCTACAGCTCTATATACCAAGAACAGATGCTTACTGGGTAGGTAACATTTTCAGTTATAAACCCCTTTCCTGGGAGGTTGGTTAGGTTCATTAATGAATCTGTTCTATTGCATCTACTCGTAGTTGATGTGTCGGAAGAGTGATTCCAGTTAATTTTTACAATAACTGTTTTGATGCTAAAAGATCTTAGGTGGTTGTGACCTAAATGACCCCTTCCAGACCATTTTCTATGATTACCCAAAGCCTGTGCAGGTGTTCTGTTTGGATGATTGTATATGCCTACCACTGCAGACCCCCTGCTGAGTTAGCCTGCGGTTTAGTGGACACCAATGAGGAGCCAATAACTCACTTTATTCAGTGCATTCCCATATGGGGCATTAACAATCTCCTGCTTATATATGATTTAATAATGACCAATGATTTGGGTGTAGTAGCTACAAATCTTGCCCCTACCTTCTTGTTTTAGTCTCTGCAACTTTTGGTGATTGTGTTAGTGATTTTGAAGCCACATTACAGTGACCATTTCAGTGGGTTGAGTAACAATGCAGCATTAACTGTGATGGTAGGGATCAAGGGGTTGTTTAAACCTCGCTCTAAAGTTGGTTATAAACGAGTCTAGGCCCAGAAAAATAGTTCCTTTTTTAAATTGGCCGAGGTGGATAACACCAGCCTCCTTTCCTCACACTTTCAACTTAAGCACTTAGAGATTGCTACCTGCCTTGATACCCAAGCTGAGGTTGCTGAGTTAGATTGGCCTTTATAGATATCACAGCAAATATCAGACAGTCTCTTACAAATGTTGCCCAATCCCACTCACGAGCGCCATGGAGCTGGTTCAATGCAGCTTGCACCAAAGCCCTGTCAACCCTTCATTCAGCGCTGCACGTGAAACCCCATGCTGTGGAATTGATCAGAATGCACAAGCTCTTTATAAGTCCGCTCTGGCAGCCTGTAAAAAGCAGATGGAGGAGGCCTGGCATGCCCTTCTGGCGGGTGATTAATGCTCCCTTTTATGGGGTTACTGGATCCCACAATCGAAGTCCGTATTCCGCAACAGCAGTGGGTAGACTACTTTTCCAGTATACATACCATCCAAAGGGCACAGGGAGTCCTCGGAGATCACCAGCTTGCCCTTGTTTTCTGATTACACAGAGGTTTGTAGGGGATTGGCTGAAATTAATATGGGCAGGGCTCCCAGTCCGGATGGGGTACCCTAGATGTATCTACTGACAATTCAAATTTTTGGGCTCCTTTGCTTACTAATGTGTTTATGCTGTTGCAATGGTAGGCCCAAAGCCCACCTGGAATAGTTCAGTAATAATACCTATCTTTACAAAAGGTGATACAACTAAGCCTAAGAATTATAGTCCTATATCAGTTTTAGATTCCACTCTCCGCCATGAGGCGAATTTTACTGAATAGGCTGAAGGACTGGGCAGTGAAGAATGCTATCTTAACTGAAACGCAATATGGTTTTAAGAAAGGCTTGTGAACCGTAGATCAGTGCCTTAACTTGAGCTTAGTAACTGGCAAATACAAGACTGCTGAAAATGATTTTACCTGTCAATCTTTTGTGGTCCTGACGGCAGCTTCTGACTGCGTGTCACACTCCAAATTATGGTGCATTATGACGGAGTTGGATGTGGCGCTGGGCATTATTTCTTTTATTTGATTACTCTAAAAGGATACCACTGCCATTGTCTGCTTTGGAAAGGACGATTTATGTACTGACATCTTTAGGATCTAAAGAGACGTAAGACAAGGATGTGTACTTGCCCAGTTTTTGTTTGATTTATCTATTTATTTATTTATTTATTAACCGAGTTGAGTTGGTAAAGTTTTAAAATTGAAAGCAAAGGGCATACCTTCTGTGGAGACCAATCCTCTCCCCATTCTTTTATATACTGATGATGCGGTCCTGTGGTCAGGCTGGAGAGAGGACTACAAAGTTTAATTGATGATTTTATAGATTTTTTGCACGATCTAAACGTAAAGGCCAATGAGAGTAAAACGTTCACAAAGATCTCTGGGGCAAGATCCACCAAAAGACCCTCTCATTTTTAGACCCTCATTTTATTAACAACTCAAAGCTTTCTGGGGTGGCTTCCTTCTATTATCTAGGTATCCTTTTTGACAACAAATTGAGGTGGAAACCGATGCTGCTAAATAGGTTAGCTCTTTTCCAAAAGTCAATCAACTTGCATGGATTTTGTAAAAAGGTGGGCTCTAAATCAGTGAAGTATTTGTTGGAGATTTATTTTAGCAAAAGTGTTGCTAATTCTACGTACCGGACAGGTATCTATGGTTTAATAGATGTACATAAGCTGCAACAAGTAAAAAAACATTTTGAAGAATATCTTTGCGTTTACCACCAGCTGTGCCAATGCTGGCCCCCTTGTTCTTATGGCACTCTATCTGGGCAAGTGACGAGACCATCCTTAACAAACTAAAAGATGGTCTTTGACTACTTGCGGCCTTAGATATTCCTTGGCTTACTTAAGTAAAAGTGGCCTCAGAACTGATAAGGCACCCATGCCTGTTTGATTTCCCAGAGTCCTGCCCCTTGAAAAGACTTATATAAAACAAGTTATGTTATCAAAAGGCCTCGTTGAAGAGAGTATACTTGTATAATCACAAACCAATGGTTTGCACATTTAATTTGGTACACATTTACGAGGGTCTTCAACATTAACATTTTTTTATTCTCAACAGACAGCAGCATTTTGTACTCACCAGAATTAATTTTAATTTATGACCACTTGGTGGGATTTCCAGTCAATAGTTGCACTTCAAACGATTTGAACCACTGCGCATGCGTTAGCAAGTCTGTCCAGTCGACTTTGCATATTATGTTTTTTGCAAATGTTATCAGATACCTAGAAGGAAGTTTTTATTGCCACTTTTTAAAGTTTGTAAACGTAGCTTCTCTGTGGCCTCTTTTATATGGCAAATAGTTAAATTAAAAAAATGTGCAATAATATGAGACCACCATGTATTTTTTTTTTTTTAGGGATTTGGTACAGTTCTATTATATTTGACTTGATGCTTGAGTTCATCCGGTACACATTTTCTGTCATTCCTATGTTGGTTGTTGATATCCCTATCTGAATTTCCAGATTACCCTCACTGTGCGAGCACACCACAAGCTAAACACTGTAGAAAAAAGGAAATAGGGCGCTGAATAAGCATTCAGAATTGACATTTCAAGCCCATGGTTTTATGCAGCTGTTGATACCTTCTCCAATCCCATGAGGTTCCTGTTGCTTCTCAGAATCAAGGGTGGGTTTTGAGCTCCACTATGTTGGTGGAGTTCATGGAGTTTTGCTACTCCGTGCTCTGCTAGGAGTGCAGAGTTTGGAAAAAAATAACTCCACAATACGCCTGCATTGGTGAGTTAAACAAGAAATTGGTTCTGTTGGGTAAGACAGATTATTTGAACATTGCTCATAGATGCAAATGAAAACAAATCAGCTCTCTGATACAAGGACTTGTGTTTAGTGAGAAATAAATGCTCAAAACACCGGTAACCAAAGTCATAAGGTCAAAGCATTGTATTATACATGTTAACACAGAGTTGCTTACATATAAATCCGAATGACTTCATTCATGAAAAGATTTCGAAAACATGTTAAGACCGTCATACAAATGTGCAAATTTGTGACTTTTTCATCAAAAAATGCTCAATCAACGTGAACATATATACAGTGCGAGGAAATAAATCTATACAACTGTATATACAGGTACATTTCAAATTTGGCCAGAAGATGGTTTTGATCACAACCAGGGATTCCTATAGTTTCTGTGGGGATCCTGGTGATTCTGAACCTATGGATGCGTCGACGTTTCGACCCTAATGCGCCCCTGTGGGTGGTCGCGGCGGGTCTTTTTCAAGACTGGAGGGGAAAGACAGTTTAAAGAACAATGCAGGGGTTCCTCTGATTGATCTGTAATGGCTGAATGGCCCGTCGCATCTCTAAGTTTAGCAAAGCGGCACGACTGGAGGTACTAACTCTCTCTCAGCAGCTTTGTTTTCATTTGCATCTATGAGCAACGTTCAAATAATCTGTCGTACCCAGCAGAACCAATTTCTTGTTTAACTATTTCATACCCAGGTTCTGAGGGACACCGGGTCACCCCCTTTTTGTAAATCATGCATTGGTGAGTTAACCAGCACCTACTACCTCTACTCCCCATTATCTGCTGCCTGCATCCTCTGCTAGACTTAGATTGACGCTCCCGTTATATTAGTTGATAGGAATACTAAAGGCGTGTTCCATAGGCATGAAACCAAAGAAAGAACAGTACACCACACAAATGAGAAAATGTATTGGCCATCTTGGAGTGGGAGGATCTAACTGTAGTTTCTGCCATCGGGGGGCACTTGCTAGAACGGGATGAAAGTCCAAGATAGCATTTCCATTCCTGCCCCTGTGCTCCAGAAACATTGTAATGTGCCACCCCTCTGTCTTGCCCTTTAGTTATACGTATTGACGTCCGCAATGCTGAACTAGCCAATATGAAACTAATTTTAATTCATATGTTTAGAATATCGTTGTAACACATAACCACCACACTGGACAGCCTACTAATTTGACAGCCTGTATCACAGCACACCTTAGATACCTTCATCAACCATTATCATTCCAACACCAGAGAACTGTCCAAAGTGATTGCCAGATTATGTACAGATATAGCCGTATCATACCGACTGCAAGAGCATCGTGCAGCGAAGAATCGGAGAGGTGCAGGGCACACACACTGTACATTGAAAACCTTTAACTGGAGCGAGTTTCAAGAAGTGTTTGACAAATATAGATTTCAAAACCATGATGGTCGTAAATTACTCCTAAACATGACCACCCCCTAGAGTTCTGCAAACCGCTTAAACATGTCCAGGATGTAACACACTGTTCAATCGACTCATCCCCAGAATTCAACCCAATGTCAGTTGTCCTTTGTTGATGTTTTGATGGATGTCATGTGCCTGCAATTTCAACACTTTCGGGTTGTATGCCAGCCAATCCCACTGCTGAACATTTCTGAGCATCTGCATGAGAGTGGGCGGCAAAGACTGTTGAAAACAGAAGATCCTGAGGTGTACAGCAGGCAAGATCCCTTGGTGAGTTCCTGCCTGGCAGCGAGCTGCGGAATCGCTGAGGCAGAGCAAGGAGAGGGTCGACAGGGGCTGCAACATAAACCCTTCAGGAAATAGGTATGTGCCTTCTGCCCAGCACTGCAAGAGCGCCTAGGTCCGTCCCTGTGGTTGAGAAGAGGTCTTTGGAGCAGAGCTGTAGGAGAGTAGGGTCTGCTTCCTATGGTTACCCGCACTTTTTGCTGTGATTCTCTGGTTTTTCGACTTAAGTCTGGCTGTGGCCCTGCTAAACAGGCCCACAGCCTAGCTGTTCTCTCTGTAAATTGATAAGATTGTACTTTAGGTACATACCAGATTGGTTACTGGGTCACCCTTGTGAGCCCCTGTATAGTGTACCCAGGGCATAGGTGCTCCCTAGACCTACCAGGGGCTGCAGAATGTATTGTGCCACCCCTGGTTTGCCTTCCAAACTGACACCAGAGGTCTGTTCACACAGCCAGGGTAAGGTGGTGTAATCACCCCTTACTTGGATATAGTATATCTATATCTACCATATATATATATATATATATATATATATATATATATATATATATATATATATATATATATATATATATATATATATATATATAGACACATAGGAACCTATAAGCCACTCCTATGGCAGGCCTTAACAATCCTGGAGGCAGAGTGCTTGGTTTTATGTGAGAGGGTGCCCTAGCATGAGCTGAGCCCCTCTGCAGCTTTCGGAACCATCTCCTTATATCTGTTCCTTGATATAGCCATACCATATACTCTTAAGTGCATTATAATCCTCGCGGTTAATGCTAACTTTGGTTTGGCTTTATCAAAACATGTCATGTAAGGTGTCAAATACTTTGGAATACTACCCCTCCACCAGTTCTGGTAGCGGGGGTAGCATTCCACCCTTCTAGAGGGAGAAGACATGTAGTTACTGGTAAACCCGGTTAAAGTTAAACAGAGCCTCAGCATCAAAAAATGGATGCTGCTGCCACAGACATGAGTCTGGCCTCCTGCTGCTGGACGAAACTCCGGCAAGGGAAGCCTGGACAATAGGTTTCCTGCCCAGGGTGGTGCTAGCCTCCCCAGACAGGCTTTTGTGTATTGGGGCAGGGAGGGCTGCATTCAGTGAATGCTTTCCAGACACTGCCTGGGGCACACAAGGTGCTCCATGCATAGCCCGGTTCAAACCAGTTGCTGGGGCACTCCGCCCCAGCTCTGGCGCGAAACTGGACAAAGGGAAAGGGGTATAACCACACCCCTTCCCAGGTCCACCCATAGGAGGGACCTTTCAGGTAGTCCAACCCCTAAACTTAGTATAAGTATAGGAGCGGTGTCCCTAGGACTTTACATTACCCTGGACGAAACTTTGAAACATAAATCCTGGACCTTCAATGTTCCATTTCGACTGGAAGATGGAAGACCTCTCCCTTGTGGTCAAGGAGTGACCACCCTGTTTAAACGGGCACCAACAGTAACTTTGCCGGTCTGCATTGTCGAGGCTCCCGCCGGATCTCGAAGACTCTGCGACACAGGACACGGACTTCCAGACATCTCTGACGCTGCTCGACATTCCCAGCAAAGCTGAGACACGTGGTGGACACGAGACGTGGGACCGGAACTCCTGGACATCCTGCATTTTGCTAACTGCATTGACTCCCGAGGTAACTCGCAGTTGTGCATTGGGATACGAGAAGCCCCAGCCCGAGCACCATTTGCACCGAAGCTCAGGCCCCTACACTCCACGAGTGTCCCGTGGGGCCCGCTCTTGCATTTCAGCTCGACGCGTCTTCCCGGTTCCTAGTCCGTTGGCTAGTGAGCCCCCTGAAGACTTACTTTGAAATCTAACTTGCTTTCCTGGTTGCTCCAGGCTTGCTCCAGCTTCCCTACAAAGGAGAAGTGCCACAGACCTTGCTTGTCTGCACCAAAGCCAATCTCGACATCTTGTGTAGATTGCGTTGGCCAAGGCTTGTTGGGTCCAATCCGGATACCGACACCACAGTCAACTAGATCCTTCGTGGGACAGCTTGAATCCAGCTCCTGGTTGTCGTCGACGCCTCCTGGACCTCGTGGCTGAAGAGACAATCTTCACCTTTTAACCTGAAATCACCCGACATTGGCTGGCATCTTTCCACAGCCATCCTGGTCACTGGCAAGTGACCCAGACTCTGTCCCTTCTGCTTTCAGGTTCTTCAGATATTCGATCCATCCTTGGATCCACACGGACACTTTTCCTCTGGTCGCCTGCAGCACTTCTTTGCAGCTCTCCATTGAAAACGACGACGAAACCCGACACCAAAAGGCACCTATGCACCCGGCTTCCCTGGGTGAGGTAACACGAGTACTCCGGTGCTCCCGTGGATCTTGACTCTCGAAGTGTCCTAGTCTAAAGGGGTTTCATAGTAGTCCATCCTGAAGTATCCTTTAATTGTAAATTTGTAACTTGTTTGTTTCCCATAGAAAGTCAATGGTAACTCGCGGCTGTGTTTAGACACTGCACGGCTCTCCCGTGGGCTTCCTACTTCCTAACCCTTGGTTGTTCCTAGAAGAATATGGTTTGTGAGGCCCCTAGGGCAAAACGTATACTGTGCAACTTATCATATGCCAATTAAGTAACTTGTGTTGAACTTTTACCTCTGATCTCATAAAGAGTGCAGAGGGGTTGTGTTTATAAGAAATACATATATATTTGATATATACCTTGTGTGGTGTCCTTTCATTGGGTACACAAGGGATTATAATTGGTAAAACAACTTGCTTAATTCGCTCTCTGAAGTCTTAGCCTGATGACTGCTGGTCCATGCTAACACCAGGGTAGCTTTCTAGAAGGTTGACTTTACAACCACCATCAATAAGGGTCGATTAGACTGGTGCAAGGTGCCCACTAGAATTAGTGGACATCATATGCCAGGCTAACTTCTCACAAACGCCTCTTGGCTTTGCAGCTCCTTCCAGTACACACAGAGCATCTCCGTGCGTGAGCGGAACTCCGTAAAGTAGAGGGACTGTCTCCCCTGCTCGCCCTCCTGATCCCCGCTGCTGCCTGCCTTCTCAGGCGCTACTGGTACACCCGTTCAAACTTTGTGGCTTACCGAACTACGACTGACTCCCCAGCAACCCTGAGCTTTTTGCTCGCTATACCTACGCAATTATGTTCGGTGATCCCCAATCCCCCTCCCTCCTTGCTCCAGTGATGTCCCTCCCACTTCAGCCCTGCTCCGTGGAGCCAGCACCCTGGTTATTTTGTGGATTGGATTTCTTGAGTTGTCCAGCCATTTTGTAACTTTGAACGCTCGTGACCCAGGTCCTCCATCTTGAATGTTTCATCTGTTTCACATGCTGCTGGACTACGCCCTTTGTCGCCTGACAATACCTTTTACTCTGACTTTACCCCCTTTGGTCTTCCTCTTCCCTCCTCTCTTTTACAGTCATTGTTGCTTCCGAATGCTATGACTACTGATCCCACATTTTGACTTTTCGTATTGTCTTCTGGTTCCCTTGGAGTATTTCCCTCCTTGCCGGTTCTAACTGGCCCGATCTTCTTTTCTCCCCTTATCCCCCCCCCCCCCCTTCCTTACCCCTTGGACATGTATATATTTTATTCTAGGTTATTGTAACTGATGTTTTTTGTTGCAACACTGTTTATTTTTTCTATGGAAGTGTTTCTTTTTCTTATGCTCCTGTAACTGAGTCAATTTTGTAACTCGTTGATCCTTATGTAAAGCGCTCTGATACCTCCGGGTCTAGCCAGCGCTATATAAAACTCTGCAAATAAATAAAATAAATAAGTAGAGCAGAGTTTTTGAGGGTGCTTCGCAGAGCTCCGCATAGCGGAACTCGGTTAACTCCTCCCAAGCCTACTCAGAATTCAAAGTTCATGTGTCACTACAGGAGGACGTGTCTTGTTTATACCGGAAATATTTAAGTACAGTGAAGCAATTAGACAGTTACAATGTGATACATCTTGAAAGACTTAATTAATCATACTTTTTTTTGCATTTTAAAGGGTACAAATAGACCCCCGCTATTTCATACAAGAAATGAGAATCATTGTTTTGAGTAAATAACAGGTATAAGGTAAGATTCCACAGGTAGACACACAACTAAAACCAGATATATGTTGATCTGACCTCTGCCATCTCTTGGCTTTTCATATCATACGTTTGAAAATTGTGGGGCAAGTTGATTATGGCCCACTTCAGCGTATCACTGTCAAAATCCTGCATAATTGTACCTCTGCATGTCCACCTTCGTATATAAAGGCTACCCCACAATCACTCACAAAAAATTTCCAGCTCTCCAAAGTTAAAAAATAGAACAGACACTACTTGAGTCTCACTTAAGCTGGATATTGAAGAGGATCCCCACCACAGACTTTATTGAAAGCAGGTGACTGAAGACGCTTGAGGTGTTTTTTGAAAGAGGACTAAGGCAGGTGACTTATAGAGGTGGTTCAGAGTGAACCTTTTTTTAGTTCTTGCTTAGTTCATTAACAGATCTTCTATTTCTGACCATTTCCTGCCATTGTTTTGTCTTTTCCTCGAGCATTATTCAATGTTAGACTGCCTTGCCTGTGTGACTTTCCAGCGATGGGGATGAATGTGCAGTCACCTACCCCTATCTAGTTTAGTACTGCTGGTACCAGGTGAAAGTAGTAGCTTTTCCAGTCCATTCTGGGAGTGTGTTCCAGTTGGGTAATTATTGTGCAGTTTGTATTTAGCAAAGACTAAAGTTTCTCATAATTGTAAATTAATACCTCCATAATCCTATCATTTTGGTGCCCACAGCATGAGAAGTTTGTCTCAAACCCTTCTCTCTTTTCCTCTTTCTCTTCTAGCCTGTTAAAGGAGCACAGTTCTTGCAGACTCAGATGGAATGGAATGGATGTCGTGCTATGGACACAACTGCAGGGCAGACAAGGGTCATTCTCATTCAGCCCCATATTACCGCTTCTGTCTCAAACCTTTGGCCGGAAAAAAAGAAATCAGCAAAACGAGCTTATTTCCCCATTGTGAGAGCTCTACCCCAGATTGCCCCACACCCAAGTAAGGATGTGAAATGGCAGAGTTCGGTTTCAGTTGCGCCCATCGGAAAAATGACCAGACCCTGCAAACGTGTGTGTATGTTCACTTCGAAAGAAGAACTTACTAAGAGGTCTGAAACAGTACTAATAAGTAAACAGCATAAATCACAGGGGAGAATCGTAGAACGGTCACCTTCCCCTAACACCACAAGTCACAATCTTTTGATGCCATCTGCAAGAAGAACGGATATGGGCCTCCAACCTCAATCTATTGCCCCAAGCACAGTAACTACTTCAGTAGTGCCATCCTTGCTGCATGCACGCCAAGACAATTTGACAATGTGTTCCTCTTCTTATTCCATTTCTGAGGCAGAAACAATATCCAAGGTCTCCAGGAGGCTAGCTGCAAATTTGAAGAAGCAGCAGAGGTTCCATAACACTGTGGATGTCCTGAAGAAATCTGGTCTTCTGGACATTACCCTGATGACCAAAGAACTGATAGGGAGGAACAAGGCTACCCAGCGCAACATTAGTGAACTGAAGGAGCACACATTGCTTTTTTGTGAGGCCATGAAAAGCAATGATTGTAAGTTGTGGGAAAAACTCCAGAATGCCATGAACCTATCCAGCTTCTATTGGAATGTTAGTGGCAGCAATGCTATCAAACTAGACTGTGCTGCACCAACTGACCATTTACCAAAAGGATCCACAGATCTCTGAAATAGTTCCTATCCAGCATCTTCGATGGATAAGGTTCTCAACCAGCATTGCTTTGAAGGACTTCAGGCAAACGTAACCATGACATAACTATGAAGTTTAATACGAGTGCCTTAATATTAAACTGCTACTGTGTATCTCCTGCATAAAGCTCTACACAATTCTGAGTTAACATCAAATAAAAAGTACACATAGTTGTGTGTACTTGGGTGCCTTTGTCCTCTTTTTACAGGAAAATGAACGTTTGTTATGTGGATCTATATTGTTTGGTAAATTTAAAAGAGGTTTAATGTGAGGTTTTCCAGTTATCTCTTGAATGATCACCTATGTTTGCAAATCTCTCCTTTTGTTTTGTGCAAGTAAGAGCCCTGGTTGGATCAATCAGAAATGAGGCGAACAACTCTGAATTACAGATGCCACATCAACAGTTGTTGAAACTGTGCGGTCATCACAATTGGTCAAGAGAAACTTCTTTGAGCTGCTACTGCATTAATGTTACATGGTTGACTTTGATTCTTTAATTCATTTGACACCCTGAAAGCATACAGTATTATCCAGTGAGGTACTTTGCAAGTCCTAAATAATCAGCGTTACACTTGGTAGCAGTGGATTATGCTAGCTGCTCGTACGATGGCTAGTAAGGCAATACTCACAAAACACACTAGTTGGTAATATAGTGATGTACAAAAGTGGGTTCTACATTGGACTGTGTCCTTGCTACCCAGAGGGTACACAACAGATAGTGGTCAGACACCACACCCAGTGCAATATTAACAAGGGTTCAGAGCACACCGTATTACTTGATTCACCATCCTCACCGGGCATGAGTTTTGGTCTTTTATTCAAGTCTCAATATGAACAAAGCATTGCTAAAAATTTAAAATGCCCACAGGAAATCCAACACTGATAACACCAGAGAAAGTAAATAAACAGGACCAATACTTTGGTGTTTTGGCCATATGCCGTAGCGAGCTTCACAAGTCATATTTGGCAATGCAATAAGAAGGTATTGTGTACAAATGGAAGACTTCTCTCGGAATAGGCACAGCAGGCAGTACAGTGAGAGGGTATGTGTACAAGTTGGACTTCTTGAAAAAGAGGCAGAGCCAACACTTGTTTCGTCCAAGGAACTTTCTCAAGGCTGTAAAATACATATGTGAATCTCAGTTGGCACATAGTGCTATGTTGGAACACAGTGTTTGCCAAAGACCAATAGATAATTAACTGGTGGTAGGATATAGTGTGCTATGGGCTGGAAAAAGGTTATCTCTACAGCCTGAGTAATATTTAAAAAAATTGAAAGGAATAGTATTCAACCATACCACCTCAACCTTACCCATTGTAGTGTGGTGAGCTAAATATGCCATTAATTGTACCTTAAGTCCTTTATTGTACAAATCAAAGCAAAGGCAGTTTGTAGTGAGGAAACGTACTGGAAATGAAACATACAAGCCAATCGCTAGATGAAAAACAGTGTAATGAAAAATGTGGTACTCTCTGCAGTGTAATCGAGAGTCACAAATAAGAAGAGAATGTTTGTATAGTGTATGACATCACATGTTAATAAAAGAAGGTAACAGTAGACTTGTAGTAACGTGTTCATGTGCTAAGCCAGGAAAAAACAAAAACAACCTTTTTTGGAATATGAAATACTGCAAATAGTGTACTATGTGTAAATAAGAAAAAATCCGTTCCAAACGGCACGTGCCACTTTAAATGAACACACTGCATTGACATGCATTGACATGCCATTAAAACATTAAAGGGTGAACTGAATAGATGTTTCGGAAAAGTCGATTGAGAAAATAACATACCGCTGTATCAACACGCCAGAATAATAAGCATGGAATGCCCAGTTATGAAATATATACCAGAAATTAAATATTTTGGCATCAAAAGTCACTGTAGCACAACGCTGTTGAAGTCATTAAATGAGTGAAAGCTGTTTGATTTACAGCAAATATGCTCCTAAATCAATTAGACAAATTGGTGCTAAGTCGACATCCACATTGAGAGTGCACCATCTACAGCTACAGAGCCACTACTTAAACTTGTGTTATTGTTGCAAACATTAAACTGTCTCCGCCACATTCAGACTGCCAGGATCAAAAATATCAGGCACGGATAAAAAAAAAAGGAACACTCAGGCTGTAGGGTTGACATTTCTCCACCCTATATCACACTGTCCTACCACTGGTTACTTACGTATTTTCTCTAAGCATGTTAGTCTTTCTGGTTGATCAAACACATTTCTTGTCTTCAATGATTCATGAAAACCATGCACCTCTTTACTTTGGTTTTAGGCAAATATTATGTGTCAACCGTGATTCATAAATGTATTTTACAGCTCCTGAGAAAGTCACTCTGACGAAACACGTGTTTGCTGTGTTTTTTTTTTCAAGAAGTCTTCAACTTGTACAAATACCTTCACACTGGATTTCTGACTGTCGCTTCTGTTAGAAGTCGTTGATCTGCACAAAAACCTTCTTATTGCATTGCCAAATACAACATCTGAAGCTCTCAAATGCTACAACACCACAGGATTGGTCCAGTTTAGTTACTTTCTCTAGTGTTATCACAGTTTGATTTCCTGTGGACCTAGTAATATTTTAGCAATTGTTTGCTCCTATTTAGACTGGAATAAATGTTCCAAATAGTAATATGGTGAAGTGGTCACCTTTGTCACATTGCAGCCTGAATTAAGTAAACATTGCCGGTACTGGTCTAGTTGCCAATCGTCCCTCATTAGCCTAGAATCGCCTGGAAGTGGTTTAAATATCCAGTTGACTGGTTAAGATAATACACATAGCGCTCTCTTGTGGAGTTCGTACAGTGCTGCTCCATTGAAATTTCTATAAGGGGCATTGTGCTTTTAGCACATTGTATGAATGGCATTTTTGCAACTCTGACTTAATATTGAAGACCACTCTTAGTTGTTAATGCTATTGAAACCTAGATAAGGTGCTGAGAAAACAAACACTAGTCTACAATGACCAAAGTTATCCAAACTTCTCTTGGTGGGCTTATAATTATGGTTGTAAACTTTGGCTTGTATATGTACGTCCTAAGAATGTTCAAGATCCCATCACAGAATGCTATGTGGTTAAAGTATATATTTAGATAAATGAAGCCCTCTTCTCCAAAAGGGACATCTTGCACTGATTGGCATGGCTGTAGTTGGAGTGAAATGTGTCTTTACATTATTATCTCTACATGTGGGGCAATTAGTAGTTAAATAACTAAATAAATTGTACAGTGTCTCATGTTCAAAAAAGTCAGACTGTTGGTCGGCCAGAATATTTCACTCACATCTTATGCTATTGACTGTTTCCTTCTACCTCACAGGGAGTTTTCTATTGAAGTGCATGAACTGTATTGTCCTGGAACAAGAGGCCATATGCTTCAATGTAGAAGTAATCTTGGAACTAGCATTGGCAAAGCAAATACAGCTGGTGTTAGTCGCTAGTCTTTTAGCTTTGTCAATGCTTATTTGGTCATGTTTTTGCAAAGCTTTATTGTTGGGGAAAGCTGCCGGTCTCGCAACAATGTAAATAAATAAATAAAAAATGGCTAAAAGCAATTATATTTTTGTGGTCCGTATTTCCATAGCATTCCTGACACCTGAGGTAAATATTTTACGTGTTGATGTACTCCTTGTTAAAGAGTAGTAAAGTCAACCTGTGGCTGAAGTGGGCTTCACCCATTATCCCAGAAGAAGAAGAAGGCTGGCTGAAAGCCCCTATAAGTAAGTATACATATAATTTTAGTAGAATCAAAATTCCTTGGCAAATGCCAGACCTAGATAGGCTTCCCAACTAAAAGGAATACACTCTACAAACACTTGCTTGAGTATGATATAAACAAGTTTGTAAAGCCATACAAATGTCAGGTGTTCTGTTTAAATTCAAGTTTTGTGCAAACAAATGGTGCATGGAATATGCAAATTAAAAGGTGTGCGTGAAAACGCTACTTGACACGGATTTTAGATAGGTAGCTCACACCTCATTTGTGTTTTTATGAGGGTTGCCTTGGTTTTGCTGGAAAAAGCCACTTGGCAAAATCGACGTGTGTGTGTGTGTGTGTCGGTATGTGTGTGTGTGTGTGTGTGTGTGTGGCAAACGTGATATCACCCCTGGCGAATGGTGTAATGCAGCAGAGTGGTTGGTAATTAAAATGGGTGCGCATGTGGTTGAGTGAGGAGGAGGTGTAGGAGGAGTCTAGGCAGATTGGGTAGGTGGAGTCAGAGTGTAGCGGAAAAGCTGTAGAGGAGACCAAAGGGTGGTGATTGGGGACCAAGTGACTACGAAGGGATCATCGATGGAGGAGGGCCTGGGGCATTCAGAAAGTCAGGGGAAGATGGGCGTGGGAAGCATGGGGGCAAAGGTGGGCTCTCATGCAGTGGTTGCTCAGCACACAGATGGGGTGATTACAGATATTGGGATTTATGGTGGGGAACAACAACTTTTTTTTTTACTGCACCCCTCTTACACTTTCTGATTTCGGGGAGCAATCACATTTGGGGGAGCAGTATTAATAGGGGGTTGGGGATGTACTATGAAGGGTGATGAGGGCACAGAATGACATGGCTTCTGGGAAATTTTGTGGGGCTGTCCTTACCTTTTGTTGCTCTCCTCCTCCCTTATGGGGTGCACCCTAAAAAGGATAGGGTAAATTGGGGGGTGAACAGAATTGTGACAGTTTAAATTACTAAACACAAGGGGACACCATACAATCCTACTGCGGTTATGGCATTGAAAGGTACAACAAGGAGCATGTGGTGGCATGTTTGCAGGTGGGACTCCCCAAGATTTTACTGCCTCTCCTCCCGTCTGTGCGGCATATCCTAGGTACCCTAGGGATTTTTTTATTGCAAACAGACAGTATAGAGATTCCCGCTATGAAATCTGAGAGCACTAACATTTGCTAAATAAAGGGGGGCAGTGGAGAAGGCTAATGGGACAGGGCGAGGGTACCTGTGGCAATTGGTTGGATGGGTCATAGAGAATAATCATGGCATGCAAATAGGCAGCAGTGCATTGATTGGCAATGTCTGTAGATAGTTTGGCGTGATCTTCAATTTATTTGTCCTCCTTATGAGGGGATAATCCGCAGAGGGGAAGGTCAGGCCTCACTGTTAGGCAGAACATGTATTTATGATTTAAAGACGTGTAGTCTACGTGTGCTGTGAAGGGCTGTACAGAGCGGTAAGTGCCTGTATACATACCCAATCAATGTGCATCAAAACCATCACTTGAGACTGAACAGTTACAAAAGCAGCTGGGTTACTGATGGAATGTGAATGGAGGGCAGAAAGGAAGGGTGTGTGTAGTCAAGCCAAGTATTGAAACGTGGTTGGTGCACTACCAAAGCTGGGGTACAAGGAGGGAACATCTGAGGGGTAAAGCGATGGTAGTATCCAGAGGTGAAAAAAGGTGTCTGAGGCACAGAGGTATGGGGATCCTGGTCCTACATTGAATGGTGATCAAAAGTCCCTGCTAACGATTTCTGTCCAACCGTGACCAAATGTTGTACAGCCTTGCTCCCTCTGTAATGTTTCCCCAGTATCTTTAAAGCCTACAGATGATTGGAGCAAGCTTCCCAATGTTTTTCTTGGCCTCATACCCAGAAAGAAGTGCCTGAACTTTCTGTCCTAAGGATACTCCCAAAGGGTGAGCTACTGACATTCTGGGAAAATTCACACTAACCATGCGTATTTATGCACCATACATGGCAAATCCTTACACCTGCAAAGCATCATATCACACTTGCCAGCTTTGAGGTGGTGCAATTTGAGAGAAATACTCATCTATGCTTCTTTTCCTGAGGACTATGGAGCTGCTGTTCCTCTCTCACGTGTCCCTTCAAAGAGAGGTGACACACTCACTCAATCAACAATCATGTATGCTTACACACTTTCATCTTGCTCTTTAACTTCCAAACCTTCCGCCTTCACCACAAATAAAGGCCGGCCATTCCTCATTACTCATTCACCCAGTCATCACAGTCCTCCACTCCGTAGACCCTGCATCGCAAACATGAGCAAGAGGTATCTCAGCAAGCGGAATAAAAGCCTCAGTGTGCTTTTATGTTCATACTGCTGCCCTCTAGTAACACTACATGGCAACTGCAGCATAATTATGTGACTGAGAAGAGGGCTTTCCTATGCAAATAATGTTTATTTATTTTTTATTTATTGAAGTTTTGTATAGCGCAAGCTGGACCCGAAGGTATCAGAGCGCTTCACAACAGGTACAGTGAAGAGCAACAATTTTTGGGCAAAGAGAACAACAAAATCTGCAATTTACCAACTCGAGGGCTTTATGGACAGTTACAATACAGATCTTCAGGCTGAGGGGTTTCAAGAAGAGGAGTTAGTGGTCATTCCCAAAGTTATTTGTGGATTTCTCGTTACGATCGAGAGCGCTCTAGGAAGAGGGCTTTGAGTAGTATCTTGAATTTCGGGAAGGAGGTGGTTGTTCTCCAGTATCTGCAAGAGACACGTTAGTATTAGATTCCTTACCTTAGAATATCCCCAGGTGTCAGACTGGATCCGGAAATTTTTGCGTAGCAGTACCATTGCGCGTCGGTAGGCGTCGTCTGCGGCTCCGCGTCCGTCGTCGGCGTCGTGGGCGCCGTGATGACGTAGTCGGAGTACTTAGACGCCGCCTCCGCGTGCTGACGTCAGTTCTTCTTTTTTCCGCGCCAGCAAGCGCAGATCTGGAAAAAGCAGTAACCCTAGTCATTTTTTGACTAACTTTTTGATCGCTTTTGATCATTTCTCGATCGGTGCCGTAGGGATGCCTGGTTTTAAGCACTGCGAGGATTGCGACCGCCTGATGTTGGTCACGGATCCGCACCGCCGGTGTTTATCTTGTCTAGGCGTCGATCACGACGACAAGGCCTGCTCCGACTGCCGGGCCCTCTCTTCGAAAGCCAGACGGGAGCGGTCCCGCAGGCGACTCGAACTCCGGCAGTCGGTCCCGCGCCGCGAGAGGTCTCAGTCCCATGGGAGGTCGAGGGACAGGTCGCGGGCTCGGAGCCAGCACAGCTCTGAGAGTAGGCCGCACTCCTCCGGGTCGAAGTCGTCGTCTGGTAAGGGGCACAAGAAGTCCAAGCGGCGTCATCCAACCACCTAAAATGCATCCTGCTCAACACCCGCTCAGTCCACAGACACGCCATCGACCTCTGGAACCTACTAGACACCATCTCTCCGGACGTCGCATTCCTAACAGAAACATGGATGAACGCCTCATCAGCCCCAGACATCACCATTGCCATCCCGGAAGGATACAAGATCATCCGTAAGGACCGCACCGACCAAACAGGAGGAGGCATCGCCATCGTCCATAAGAACTCCATCCGCATCTCAACCAGCTCAGACGTCAACCTTACCAGCGCCGAACACCGCCACTTCCAGATCCACACCGACCCCAAGACCACACTCAGAGGCACACTCCTATACCGACCTCCAGGACCCCGTGCACAATTCAGCAACGTTATCACTGACTTTATCACCCCACACGCCCTCCCCTCCGAGGAATACATTCTGCTGGGAGACCTCAACTTTCACCTGGAAAAGAGCAATGACAGCAACACCACCTCCCTTCTGGACAATCTCGCCAACCTCGGACTCAAACAACTTGTCACTACGCCCACCCACATCGCAGGTCACACACTCGACCCTATCTTCACCTCCAGCAAACAGGTCTCCTTCAGTCACACCACTACTCTCCACTGGACGGACCACAGCTGCGTACACTTTATCTTCAATAAGACCACAACTCACAACCATCCACAACCTACTCTGCGAAGAAACTGGAACAAAATCACCATCGACCAGATCTCCTCATCGCTTCTTCAAAACCCCCCTACCCACTCCTCAAACACCGACCAAGCAGCCATTAACCTCACCCAATGGCTATCCAACAGCGCCGACATCCTAGCACCGCTGAAAAAACTTCAAATCAAACTAGGCAGCAAAAACGCCTCCTGGTTCAACGATGATCTTAAGAAATCGAAGAAACTCTGTCGCTCCCTCGAAGGCCTGGAAAAAAGACCCAAACACCAGCACCAGGGACGGCTCCAAAAACGCCACCCGCATACACCACCAACTAATCCGATCTGCCAAGAAAGCCGCATTCAAAGACCGACTAGACGACAACGCCCACAACAGCAAGGAATTATTCAACATCGTCAAAGAATTTACCAACCCCTCAGCCAACTCCAACGACATCACCCCCTCTCAAGCCCTCTGCGACTCCCTAGCTTCGTTCTTCCACAACAAAATCTCAGACATCCACAACAGCTTCGACATCCGACCCGGAGACCAACCCACCCAACCTTCTGCAGGACCTTCACCCCCCTTGAACATCCTTAATAACTGGAACCCAATCTCCACTGAGGACACCATCCGCCTGATGAACTCCATCCACTCAGGATCCCCCACAGACCCCTGCCCTCACCACATCTTCAACAAAGCAGACTCCATCATAGCACCACACCTCCGAGACGTCATCAACTGCTCCCTCAACTCCGCCACCTTCCCGGAAAGCTGGAAACACGCTGAACTTAGCGCCCTTCTGAAAAAACCCACAGCGGACCCCACCGAACTCAAAAACTACTGCCCCATCTCGCTCCTTCCATTCCCGGCCAAAGTCATCGAGAAAGCCGTCAACAACCAGCTCGCCGCCTTCCTCGAAACCAACAAATCCCTCTAGTCCTCACAGTCCGGCTTCCGAGCCAAACACAGCACGGAGACCGCCCTCATCGCAGCAACAGACGACATTCGAACTCTACTGGACAATGGAGACACAGTCGCCCTCATCCTCCTTGACCTCTCCGCAGCCGTCGACACAGTCTGCCATAGCACCCTTCTACAGCGCCTCAGAAACATCGGAATCCAAGGAAAAGCACTGGAATGGATCACCTCGTTCCTCACCGGAAGAACCCAGAGAGTCCGCCTCCCACCATTCAACTCAGAGGCCACTGAAGTCATCTGCGGCGTACCCCAAGGATCCTCACTCAGTCCCACCCTCTTCAACGTATACATGAGCCCCCTCGCGGCCATCGCACGCCAACACAACCTCAACATCATCTCCTACGCGGATGACACTCAACTGATCCTATCGCTCACCAAAGACCCTAACACCGCCAAAACCAACCTACATGAAGGAATGAAAGAAGTAGCCGAGTGGATGAAGCACAGCCGTCTGAAACTGAACTCAGACAAAACAGAAGTCCTTATCTTAGGTACCTCCCCCTCCGCCTGGGATGACTCTTGGTGGCCAGAGGCCCTTGGAAAAGCACCCATCCCGACTGACCACGCACGAAACCTGGGCGTCATCCTGGACTCCTCACTTTCTATGAACAGACAAGTCAACGCCGTTTCAACATCCTTCGCATGCTCAAAAAAACATTTCGCTGGATCCCCACCAACACCAGAAAAACGGTCACCCATGCTCTGGTTACAAGCCGCCTGGACTACGGAAACACCCTATACGCCGGTATCACCGCAAAACTACAGAAAAAACTCCAACGCATCCAGAACGCATCAGCCAGACTCATACTAGACATCCCACGTAAAGACCACATCTCTAGTCACCTGAAAAACCTCCACTGGCTCCCCGTCAATAAGAGGATTACTTTCTGCCTCCTAACCCACGCACACAAAGCACTTTACGAACTTGGACCCGAATGCCTCAACACACGACTTTCCTTCTACACCCCCTCCCGCCAGCTACGATCCTCCAACCAAGCCCTTGCTACCGTACCTCGCATCAATAAAACCACCATGGGAGGTAGATCCTTCTCCTACCTCGCAGCTAAAACCTGGAACTCACTCCCCACTCACCTTCGTCTCACTCAGAACCATCTAGCATTCAGAAAGCAACTTAAAACTTGGATATTCGACATGTAACTCCCCACCCTTCTTCAAGCGCCTTGAGACCCTCCGGGTATGTAGCGTGCTATATAAATCTTTTGACTTGACTTGACTGACTTGACGCCGCCGGCGCCGAGGGGTTCAGTTGTTCCGGCGCCTTCGGGCCCGGCGCTGCGGGACGCCGCTGGACCTCCTTCGGGATCTGGTTCGTCGCCGGTGGACCTTACGACCTCCCCGGCGTCGGACCCTCAGGTGTCGCCTCCGGCGCCGTCCCCGGGCGGCGCCGTCCCCGGTCCCACCTTTGTTCCTGTTCCGGCGCCGGGACGGTCCCGATGGGCGCCGCTCCAGACGTCGTTTGGAGAGTTTCACTTCTACGAACAGGCCCCATTAGTTGAGAACCCTGAGTTTCAGGAGATGGGTGATAAAGAGGACTGGGAGGGGTCTGAGGACCCTCTGACCAGAGAGTGTCAGTCTCATGAGGACTGGGCAGGAGACCTTGGGGAGGCCAGTGGCCTGGACACCTCTCCAGACACTGGTTTTGTCTCCCCTCCTACCGTGGCTTCGGAGGAGGGGGCAACCTACAGTGTGGTGCTGATGAGGGCTGCCAAGGCCTTGGGCCGCGAGCTCCCCGTCGCGGCCGTGAGGACTAATCTCCTCACTGAGGTCCTTAAACCGCAGTCAAGCTCGGCCGAGCCTCTGCTGCCTTTTAATGAGGCCTTGACCGACACTCTTCTGGGCACTTGGTCCAAGCCCGCTACGGGTTCGCCCGTAGATCGGAACGTGGCCAGACGCCACCGCCCAGCCCCGGGCGACCCATGTTTCCTGTCCACCCACCCCACCCCCGAGAGCCTGGTCATCCAGGCCTCCAATTCCCAGACCGCGTTCCCGTCGGTCCCGCCGGACAGGGAATCCAAGAGGTATGAGCAGTATGGTCAAAAGATCTTCTCATCCCTTAGTCTGGGTCTGCGGTCTTCCAACACCGCATGCCTCTTGGGCCGTTACACCCACTCTCTGTGGGATACGGTCGCGGAAGTGCTGCCAGAGTGTCCGTTGGAGGTACGGGCCAAACTTGGCCAAGCCCTTGTGGAGGGCCGGGATGCAGCCAAATATTCCATCCGGTGTGGGCTGGATACCACCGACTCGCTAGGTAGAGCGATGGCAACGACGGTGGCGGTTAGACGCCACGCCTGGTTGAGGTCCGCCAACTTTTCGGCAGATGTCCAGAACACGCTCATGGACATGCCGTTCGATGGCCGTCGCCTCTTTGGCGACAAAGCAGACCATGCGCTTGAGCGCTTTAAGGACTCCAGGGCTACGGCCAAGTCCTTGGGCCTCTCGGCCCGCGCAAGCAATCTGCTGCTTTTCACTCCTTTCATGGCCACGGAAGGGGTGCGCCCACACGTGCCGCTAGCCACGCTCCGCAGGGCAATACCCAACACGGTGGCGGCCGTGGGAACCGCCGTCCGGGCGGTCGGGGACAACGGCGAGGTCAGTCCACAACTCCCCCCGCAGCATCCGCCTCAAAACCCTCCTAGTCCGTGCTTTCAGGCCCATGTGACGCCAGTGGGGGTCAGGGTTCGCCATCACCACCTCCACTGGCGCACTGTCACTTCGGACAGGTGGGTGCTGCAAATCGTCCGAAGGGGCTACTCCCTCCCCTTCGAGACGACTCCTCCAGCCATGCCACCACAGAACCACCGTGTATCGGGGGATCACTTGCAACTTCTGCAGGAGGAAGTTATGGCCCCTTGTATGGCCCTCTTGGCCAAGGGGGCCATCGAGCGCGTTCCTGGGCCAGAAGTAGGGTGTGGTTGCTACTCCTACTACTTTCTGGTACCCAAGAAGGGCAAAGGGGGCCTACGCCCTATCTTGGATCTACGGAACGTCAACGGCTTCCTCCGGAAGGAGAAGTTAAAGATGCTGACTCTGGCTCAGGTCTTAGCTGCCCTGGACCCAGGAGACTGGATGGTAGTGTTGGACTTGCAGGATGCTTATTTCCACATCCCCGTCCTGCCGGCCCACCGGCGCTACCTGCGGTTCACGGTTGGCCACGAGCACTTTCAATTTACCGTGCTCCCCTTCGGCCTTACCAGCGCCCCACGGGTGTTCACAAAGGTGATGGCGGTGGTCGCAGCTCATCTGCGCAGGTTAGTGGTTTCAGTCTTCCCCTACCTCGACGACTGGTTGTTGAAGGCGGGCTCGCCCCAGACAGTCGTCAGCCACCTCCAGACTACGGAAGATCTCCTGCACCAGCAGGGGTTCTCCATCAATGTGCCGAAGTCACACCTGTGCCCCTCTCAGAAGCTCCTCTTCATCGGAGCGGTTCTAGACTCGGCGCAGTTTCGGGTTTATCCGCCCGAACAGCGGGTCCGGGATATTCAGGCTCTGATTCCCATCTTTCAGCCTTTATCCCGGGTCTCGGTCAGGTTGACGCTGCGGCTTCTGGGGCTGATGGCCTCCTGCATCCTTCTGGTGCATCACGCCAGGTGGCGGATGCGTTCTCTGCAGTGGGACCTGAAGTTTCAGTGGGCCCAGCATCAGGGCAACCTGTCCGACCACGTCCTGATCTCGGAGGGCACTGCGAGACAGCTGCAGTGGTGGCTCACGGACCGCGATTGGGTCAGCGGCAGATCCCTCTCCCTTCCCCAACCGGAGCACGTAGTTGTGACGGATGCGTCCCTCCAGGGCTGGGGAGGCCACATGGGAGAGGCGGAGATCAGAGGCCTCTGGTCTCCGGCGGAGGCCCGACTCCACATCAACCTGTTGGAGCTGCGGGCGATTCGTCTAGCACTGAAGGCATTCCTCCCCTCTGTCCGGGGGAGTGTAGTGCAGGTGTTCACGGACAACACCACCGCCATGTGGTACTGCAACAAACAGGGCGGGGTGGGGTGGGGTCGTGGACCCTTTGCCAGGAGGCTCTGCGCCTTTGGCAATGACTGGCACGCCAGGGCGTGACCCTGGTGGCTCAACACCTGGCAGGTTCTCTGAACGCCAGGGCGGACGAGCTCAGCCATCGGTGCATGATGGATCACGAATGGCGTCTGAACTCGGACGTGGCGCAAGGCCTCTTTCAGCAATGGAGAGAGCCTTGGTTAGATCTATTCGCCACCGAAGAGAACGCGCAATGTCATCTGTTCTGCGCGTTGGAATTTCAAGGCGGCACTCACTCTGAAACGCTTTTCGTCGCGAGTGGAGTTGCGGTCTGTTGTACGCCTTTCCGCCTATACCACTTCTGCCCAGAGTGCTGAAGAAGATCAAGTGCGACCGGGCCCAAGTCATCCTTGTGGCTCCGGACTGGGCGAGAAGGTACTGGTATCCAGAGCTACTCAGTATGTCAGTCGATCCCCCGGTTCGTCTGCCTCTTCAGGAGGACCTACTGTCGCAGCAGCAGGGGACGGTCCTCCACCCGAACCTGTCCAGTCTCCACCTCCATGCCTCGAGATTGAGCGGCGACAGTTGAGGCCATTTGACTTGCCTCCTGAAGTCTATAACGTCATTCTGGCAGCCAGGCGTCCCTCCACAAAGTCGGTATACGCCTGCAGGTGGACCAGATTTGTGGCATGGTGCACAGCAAAGGCTGTGGATCCTCTTGCTGCCCCTCTTTCTGAGGTTCTTCTCTTCCTTCTTTCTCTTGCCCAGCAGGGCTCTGCTCTGGGCACTATCAAGGGCTACCTTTCTGCCCTTTCAGCTTTCTCAGGCTGCCTGATCAACCTTCTTTGTTCAAGTCCCCTATTGTAAATAGATTTCTTAAAGGCATCACACACACGTTTCCTCCTGTTCCGTTTGTAATGCCTCAGTGGGACTTGAACCTGGTTCTTACGTTTCTGATGTGCGCTCCCTTTGAGCCACTTCACAACTGTCCTCTTCGCCTTCTGACTTTGAAGACTGCTTTCCTGGTTGCCATCACCTCTGCCAGGAGAGTGAGTGAGCTCCAGGCCCTTTCTTGTACTCCATCTTTCCTTTCTGTCCATCCGGACAAAGTGGTGCTGCGTACCAAACCTTCTTTCCTGCCCAAGGTTGTCACGGCCTTCCACATCGGGCAGTCTATCACTTTGCCAACCTTCTTCCCGCCACCGCATCCCTCTAAAGAGGAAGAGCGGCTCCACCGTCTGGACCCAAAACGTGCGCTCTAATTTTTTTGGATCGCACACGCCAGTTCCGGGTGGATGACCAACTCTTTGTTGGTTACGTGGGCGCTAAGAAGGGAAAAGCGGTGCACAAGAGGACCATCTCCCGGTGGATCATCTTGTGTATCCAGGCATGCTACTCCTTGGCTAGGAAGGAGCCCCCTGTCTGATTGCGGGCTCATTCTACCCGAGCCACGGCGACTGCCCTGGGCAGGGGTGTGCCCTTACAAGACATCTGTCAGGCAGCTACGTGGGCATCGCTGCACACGTTTGCTAGACACTACTGCCTGGATAGTCAAGTCCGGAGGGATGGCTTCTTTGGCCGTTCCGTTGAGGAAAATTTAATTTTGCCTTGTCATATGTGCCTACGTGTTCCCCATCCTATGTTATATGTGCATGATCGATATGCATATATCCCCCTATGATCGATTAAAGACGCAATTATAGTTGTGTCCAACGTTAGTATGTTAGTTATCCAGTCCCTGTGAAAGCAACGAGTATTAGGCCTATGTTGCCAACGTTTTACATTGTGCATGTTAATTCACCGCATTGTCCCCGTTTCTAGGCCTCAAAGGGCCTGGACACCAGATTCGAGCTCCAGTCTCCTGAACCCACTCCGAGGAGCGATGCGGCCCCTCCCGCATCCCTGACCCTTCGCTTACTTCCTACCGCGCAGCGCGGTGCCCGGCCTGGCTCTGCCTGCCTGTCTGCCAAGAATATGTTATGCCTCTAGTTATCAGGTCAGCTCTCCGTCGTCACATTCCTAAGCTAACGAACCGCATAAACACTTTCAGCTATAGTCTAGTCTTCCTGTCTCCATGTAAGAGAATTACTGAATTAATATCCATAGAAGATTCATAGCACACGCAATACATGAAGAATATATGCATGCACCAGTCTTAGTGTCAAGTAGCCTTTGCCCTGATAACTTTTAGATTCTATCAACATGTACTCCAAACACAAGATACCAGATATGCTATAGGTACATGTCGTCCTGACATCTCAGACTTTAGTCTCCTCTTCTAGTGCAGAAGTCAGAGCCCCCAGCTCTCCCTAGTTACACGTCATTGTCCGTTTGCGCGCACCACTAGGTTAAAGGTTCCAGCTGCCCAGGTAGCCCCCTCCATGTATCCACCCATTTATGACACTTCTGTGACGTTCTCATCACATGTCTTTGTGCACGCCCTGTGCCCGCCTTCTTTTCACGCCCATGTATTCTTATCTTACGTTTGTCACTTGTTACGCCTACTGTATTCAATGCAATTATAATGTTTTCCTATATATATACTATGTACTGTTAATGAAACGTTGCAGCTGCCATCCCGTGCCACTCGTGCCTTTCTATTTCAGGCTGTTCCGATCCTGTCCCTTCCCTTGTGCCTGATTAAAGCCTGTTCAACTCAGATACCCCGGATCCTGCCTCTTATTTATTGAGCTATCTGTTTTATTGAATGCATAGAAAAATAGTACCGGTAATTAATTATTTATTTACCACAGAATGGCGCCCGAACAGGGACGAGCCCCTTCCCCACGCGCCAGCGATGTAACGCAGGCCCCCCTGACCCTTCTACAGCCGTGACGGAACTCTACCGTGCACGTGCAGATATTTCTGCTTCATCAAGTCTCCCTCAGGCCCACGGAGGAGACGGAGACTGTGGTCCGGCATCCAGACGAGGCGGTGAGGAATGCGGTTCGTCCCGACCAGAGCCCAAGCCGAGAGAGCAAGGTCCGAGGTATCCGGAGGCCCACCTGTTTCCGAAGCACCGAAGTTCGAAGCGCATGCGTAGTAACCAGACGTCGTAGCAGTCCAGTCCAGTCCGAGGCCTTCAGTTTCTGCTTCCCGGTGAGTACCGTTGCGGGGGAAGTATCTAGACAGGTTCATTAGTTTGTCCCTGGTCCGATGGGTTTGGGTACACAGATCCAGTCCGAAGTATTCACCTAGGTGGATACGGTATGACGTGTCTCTTTATGAGACCGGTATGTTCTGTACTGTTTTAGCAGTGCATCCAGTAATTCTAGTAAGTCCATTCTCGAGAAATTCAAGCGTTATGTTTTCAGTATATCAGGTAGTATTCTGTTCGAACTGTTATTAATGTATTTCTATGTCGTGGTATGAGTGATTTGTTTGCCATTTCATTACTGTGATTATTGTGTATTGTGTTTAGTTGAAGTACAATTCCAAAATGCCTCTGTTTTCAAAGTTACGTCAGATAAAAACCAGAAAAGGGTTACTCGAAGAAGCAGTTCCTGTCCCTCCTAGGGACAGTCCTGGACACTTTATGTATCACAAGCATGGCTTAGATGCCATATTATATCTAGACTTATGGGTGGATTATACAAAGAATCTTGAAGAGAAATATAGATGGCCTGTATCAGGTACATGGGATGCCGAGTGCATCATGCGAGTAGAAGAAGCATTATGGAAAAAGAAAGCCAGACAATCCCAGAAAGATGCCATAGAATTATGGCGTAAAGAATCTCATAGAAGAACCGAAAAAGAATTCAGAAAAGCAGAATTAAGTAGGGAATCCTCAGAAAAAGCCCAAGAAAGGGAACTTCTAGAAGAAGGTGAACGAGTTAGAGCAGAACAGTCAGACAGACAGAGAAATGCCCTTATTAAAGGTATGTATCCTCTTCTTGCCGAGGGCTTGCCAAAGGCAACCCCGGAAGCACCCTGTAATTTACCGCCACCATTGGTCCCGACTAAGCTACGTCATAAACCGACTGCAGCTGAAATTTTCCTTTCGTCCTATTTGGACGATACAGTCCCAGAATATGCAAATCCTATTCCGTCTGCTCACCCTCAGCACCCTGTTAATAATGTAATTCCTGTTCCTCCAGCCACTGGTCCCGGGGATCCCGTTAATGTGCCAGTACCCCCGGACCAGTCCACACCACGTGTTTTGCCAGTTACTTTACCAGCCCGTTCAGTATTAACTGACGATTCCAGTTCAGGAGGAGCGGGGGGAGGTGCTCCTACCACCCCGCCTCAAGTAAAACGAATGACGCTGAGAGATGCAGCGTTACAGCGTACGCCAAAAGTGACTACATACGCAGACCTCAAGCGACACCTTACTGACTGCATATATGATTCAGTTCCAGGCGAAGATCACATGATGTTATATTCAGTACGTTTAAGACGGGTTGCCAACTTTTTGGCCTCCCTGCCTGACATGAAAGAACATCTAGACAGAATATATCATTTTATCCGTACAGGGGAGAATCCAGGAAGTATTCACGAAGCTATGGCACACAGAAAGGTCGAGATTCAAAATATGATTTTACAGTTCTTGATTAACTGTTTAATAAGAGAACAAGATTATCCTGATAAAGACAAAGACGAGATGAAAGCCCTGACTAGATGGAGTGACAATATAGCCGAGGGAAAACATAAGACACAAGGTAGTATAGAAAGTATGTACAGGAAAATTCGTAAAGAAATTATAAGTATACACCAGAAGGAGGAAGCAAAAAGAGCAACCGAGAAAGAGAATGACTCTTCAAGTGAAGAGGTAGACAGCGAGAATCCCGACAGAATAGCGTATGTAGGTAGAACTAGATTTTCCGACAGATATTCACGTCTAGATTACAAGAAAGTTTTTCCTCCTCCAGTACCAGAACAGTGTTCTCTTGAACAAGTATTCCAGGTTACTGATAAAATTCTGAAACTACGAATAGGTTATAGTGAACTTAGTACCATGCATGAACAAGAACTAGCCCGATCAGCCGTTCGATGGACTAGTGATTCTGCCACGTTTCCAGATGAAATAGTGGCCCAAACGTTTCTGAAGCTGCCCCCAGCCGAGCAGCGTCTGGTGGGTATGTGTATGATCCAGCACCTCATTACACTGTATGAGGATCAGCATTCTGATCCAGGTCCTTTGTATGATGTACTGAACGAGTTACTCCTAAACAGATGGAAAGGTCTAGGTACCGATTTAATTAGTGTCATATTAGAACAGCGCCATGAATACAGAACGTTCCTGAATCCACATTTTGTTCCTGTTCCACCCCCAGAAAGAAAATCATTCTACATAGACAGACAGAATCCGTTGCGAGAAGTGCACCCAGTTAAGGGAGAGGGGGGTGATCTAGAACGAGTATTTGTTTACACCCCTATCACGAAAATAGAACTTCTAGAAATGAAAAAGTTAATACCCTGTCACGATAAAGATCCGGCAGGGTTCCACCGTGAATTAAAAGACATGCTCCGTATGGGAGAATACACGTATCCTGATATCATTAAAATGTTAAAGGTCCTGTTGCCTGCGGGCATATATGAAAAACTCAAAGAAAAGGAATGGGAGGTGGGAGAGAAAAAGATAGATTGGACCGCATTAGAGACTGAAGATAACACACGAGTTCCAGGTACCGGTCTTGGGGATAAAGCTAAAGCATTGCCCGAATTGTTAATACAAGTCTTGCCAAGATTACTAGCCACGAAAAAGGAAGACTGGGATGCCATCTCAGCCTGTAAACAGAAACAAGACGAAGACACTAGTGATTTTTATTCTAGATTTGAGAAATGTTTCATTATTAATAGTGGTCTGAAAACAAGTAGTGAATCGTATCCACATCTTTTTGTTACCAAACTAGTTGAGAATTCCTTACCACAAGTTAAAAATCGAGTATTGAAAGTCGAAAGTACCTGGCAAGCTAATACTCCGTCACAAATGCTCCAGATGCTACAATATCACCAGAACAGAATCAGGGAGGAGCAGGAACACGAAAGGAGACGTATGAAAGACACGAAAATGAAAGTACTAGTTGCACAGTCTGTTCCACAAGACAGTCAGAAGAGGGGTCCGAATCAAGCTAGTCATCCTACAGCTCCCGTTAAGGGGACATGCAATTACTGTAAACAGCCAGGTCATTATATAAACGAATGTGCAGTTCTGAAACACAACATAGCTACTGGTAAAACGAAAGAGAGACCACGTCCGCCTAGACAAGAACAAGTTTCACAGACTTCCCAGCCACCGCAGAATGCACAATAGACAGTTACAGTACCGCAGCCCATAGCTGCCACACAACACGTTACACAGCAGATGTACCAGTATGCCCAGTCAGAGTATCCAGATTATCAGCCGTATTCATGAAACAGCCTAGAGAGGGAGGTTGGCTTGCCTCTCATCGAGATTCCTGAAGATCAAGAGGGTCCCTATGTACACAGTCTAGTATTAGGGAAAGACAGAAAGTTTCTGATTGATACAGGGGCAAGTAGGACTACCATCAGTCATGACGAGGTTCCAGGGGCTCCACTCTCAGGCTCTAGAAATGTTTCCCTTGGATTTTCAGGAAAGCCTATTGTTAATGAAATATCGAAACCAGTTACCCTAGAAGTTGGTCCATTGTCCCGAACTACAGACTTGTTACTTCCGAAATCATGTCCAGAAAATTTACTTGGTATAAAGACACTGAAAGAATTAGGAGCAGTCATATGCTGCTCCCCAGAAGGAGTGAGACTGTTCTTACGAGATTTTAAAGGTCATTATGTATTACGTGATTTTGATCCAAGATTATTGAATGTACCACAGCATTTATGGGCGCAAGGTCCAACTGATGTAGGTTGTATGCACATTACACCCTATCGTGTCACTCTGAAGCAAGGTGTTGTATTACCACGAATCAGACAATACAAATTGCCACCTGAGGCTGTAGCAGCCTTATCGAAAATTATTGACGAGCTCATTGCTCAAGGAGTGGTTGTAGAAACTGACTCCAATGTATGTAATTCTCCTATCATTCCGATTCTAAAACGTACAGATCCCAATGCACCTCCAGTTTATCGATTAGTGATTGACCTTCGAGAACTTAATAAATGTATCATACCCCAGTACCCAGTGGTTCCAGATATTTCTTCCCTATTGACTGCCATTGATTCCGAAGCTACGTTCTTTACTGTTATTGATCTCAAGAACGCATTCTTTAGTGTCCCCATTCATCCAGACAGCCAATTCCTTTTCGGATTCTGTTTAAATGGAAGAAGCTATAAATTCACACGAGCTCCTTAAGGTTTCACAGAAAGTCCTAGTATTTACAGTCAAGCACTTAAAAGACAACTAGACAATATTCACATGCCAACTGACACTGCCCTGCTCCAGTATGTCGATGATCTATTGATCACAGCCCGTTCTGAACGTGACTGCGAACGTGCGTCACTTACAGTCTTGTATTTTCTAGCCGAGATGGGGCACAAGGTGTCCCCTTCGACACTCCAATTCTGTGTCCAGCAAGTGGTCTACCTTGGACACTTACTGTCCAAGTGGGGTAGGCAGTTGACACCAGACCGTATCCAGTTAATAGCACATCTTCCACAGCCCAAGACACAGAAGGAGGTACGAGCTTTTATCGGCCTCACTTCTTACTGCAGACAATGGATTCCTCAGTACGCATATCTAGCCAAGCCACTGATACAGTTAACGACACAGGAGGCAGCCACATCGACTGTCCTCCCTTGGACCCAAGAACATACACTTGTTTTCAACGAGTTAAAGAAAGCTTTATGCCAAGCACCTGTTCTAGCAACACCAAACTACAGTAAGCCTTTTACACTTTTTGTCACTGAACGTGATGGTACTGCATTATCTGTTCTCACACAAGATCAAGCAGGACAACACAAGCCCTGTGCTTATTTCTCTAGCACATTAGATCCGGTGGCCCAGGCTCTGCCTGCGTGCCTCAAGTCAGTTGCAGCCACAGCTCTAGCTATCAGACAGAGTGATTCCATAGTGTTAGGACACTCCCTGACAGTACAAGTTCCACACTCCGTGGAAGTTCTTTTAAACCGAACACAGACTCAGCACTTGACAATTGCACGTTTAACAGGATATGAACTGACATTGTTTCAGCCACACATAGAAATCAGACGCTGCAACATTTTAAATCCGGCTACACTGTTACCCTCAGTTACTTCAAATCCTGCCACACATGACTGTGTGGAAGTTGTTAACACCATGACAAAGCCAAGACAAGACTTGACAGACATTGCATTACCTGATCCCGACCTGACACTTTATGTGGATGGTTCATGTATGAGGACAAGTACAGGAGAACTAGTAGCCGCGTATGCAGTGACTACTGACACTGAAGTTATAGAAACACATCGTATTGACACCCTGTCTGCTCAAGCAGCAGAGCTCGTCGCTCTGACTCAAGCCTGCATACGAGCCAAGAACCTGAAAGTAAACATATACACAGATTCACGTTATGCATTCGGAGTCGTACACGACTTTGGAGTACTCTGGCAAGAGAGAGGTTTCATGACTTCTCATGGAACCAAGATTCAGCATGGCCCCCTCATTCAAGCTCTGTTAGATGCAATACATTTACCGACAGCTATCGCTATCATGAAGTGCAAGGCACATACGAAAGTCACTGACATCATTTCCCAGGGTAACGACCTGGCAGATCGAACAGCCAAGCTTACAGCTCAGACTCCAGACATTCCAGTTAACAAGACACAGACAGACGTTCCAGTTCAGACGACTTGTATGACAGTTAAGGACCCTACACAAGACGTATCAGATATACAGTCACATGCTACACCAGACGAAATCAAGAAATGGTCTGAACAAGGAGGGGTCCAGACAGATCAGGGATGGTTGACGAAGGGAAAAGCCACTTGGTTTCTCCCCGACTCTATGGTTCAAGTCATTATTAACACCGCACATAGTCCAGCACACTTAGGAGAAAAAGCCATGTTAGACAGTATTCAGAACCTCTGGTTTAACAAGCATTTACGAGCAGCAGCCAAGCAGAAAGTGCGTACCTGCATGATCTGTTGTCAGTTCAATCCAGGTAAAGGTGTCCCCGTGGAACAAGGTGGATTCCATCCTCCTGACCACCCTTTTGAAGTCCTCCAGATGGATTATATTCAGATGGATCGATGTCGAGGTTTCAAGTATGTCCTCGTAGTTGTATGCGCTTTGTCCAGATGGACAGGAGCATATCCAGTCCCAGATTACACTGCCGCGACCACTGCCAGGCAGTTGGTTCGTGAGTTTTTCCCCCGCTATGGATTACCTAGGGTCGTGTATTCAGATAACGGCCAGCCATTCTCATCCGAACTCATGAAACAAGTATCCCTTCTGTTAGGGTACCAGTGGAAGTTCCACTGTGTACGACATCCCGAAGCAGCTGGTCTCGTAGAGAGACATAATCAGACCCTGAAAATCCGCATTGCCAAGGTATGCGCAGAGAAAGGCGTAGATTGGATGGTAGCACTGCCAGTCGCCCTTTTTTACATGAGAATGGTCGCTCACTCCCGTTCAGTTCTGTCCCCTTATGAGGTAGTTTTCGGTCGTCCCCCAAACATGTGGGGTACACCTAGGCCACGTAAAATAACAGATGTTGACAGTAATATGCTGACAGATTACCTGGCTTCCTTGATGTCTGCACTACTCTCTTGTCGTTCACAGGTTGCCGCTGCTTTTCCAGACAACACTCAAGTGAAACCGCACGAGGTCATACCAGGCGACCTCGTTCTGGTTAGAAATTTTGATCGTTCAAGTCCGCTGGAGCCCCGTTGGAAAGAACCAAAGCTCGTCCTGATGACAACAAGGACGGCAATCAAGGTCGAGGGTCGTAGAGGCTGGTTGCATTCCAGTCACGTGAAACGATTTTATGGACTCCGTCCAAAGACTTTTTTCAAAGACTGCCCCGTTCTCAAGGACTGCCCAGATACTGACTCTAAACTTCCCCTGTTAGAGAAAACTCCGCAGCAGGAGTATAAAGAAAAATTACGGTCTAGTAAGTCAGCCAGTTTAATTGTCTAAGTCCCTCTCGGGTGAAACGGTTAGACAGGTTCCTGACATGTATGAGATAGACCCACATAGTGAGAGAGTTAGTCGAAACTCTAAGAGAATACGTTATCGAAAGAATCTTCGAAGTCGATGCATTGTTACTCTTTTAATTTTATTATTTCTGAGTTTTACGATTACAGGCATAAGTTATGTTTTACATATGTATTTTCCTCCTACTGTTTCGCATGTACATTTTTCCTCTAATGTTACAGTAGAGCACACATTTAGTGAACTGCCTCCTCACGAGTTATCCTATCGTCTTGCCATGCGCAACAATACTTTTATCCGAATGTTACACTATTCACACCAGACTAGCAATGCCACAAATTGTTGGGTGTGTGGTCGACTCCCCCCTTTCCAGACACCGAAGGGAGTTTTGCCACTCTTTCCTTATCCGTTTTCACATAATGGTTCGTGTGGAGCATGGTCCACGTTAACGTCATCCTCAAACGATATGTCCCTTCTGAATAGAACATGTTTCCCAGACAAGTAAGGTCTTTCCCATAGAACAGGGTTAGATCTAGAAAATGAAGTATATGATTTAGGTAATTATTCCTCGAACTTCATGGTTTTGAATGTTCAGTCCGAGACTACTCCAGATTTGCCTGCTATTACAGTTCTACCAGTGAAAGGTGAATTATGTGTCAGAAAGAATGGTTCAGTACATGTAGGACATAGTGATTGTACTACTATGGTCGAGTATAGTGACAGTGGGAAATCTATTTTCAAAGCCTCACGTCATTCGTATTTTGTATGTGGTCAGACCGCATATGTTCGTCTGCCCCTAGATTGGGATGGAACATGTTATATTGCCTTCTTACTGCCACCAGTTTTCCTAGCCCCATCCGATTATCACAGAAACACACATCTAGTACACGTTAGACATAGAAGGGAGACAGAGTCCCCAATTGTCGATCAAACTGAAACTGCCTTAGAACAATATCAAGACTTCAATAAAGGTTTCTTTTTCTTCATAGGTCCTGTCCAGAATAGTAAGCTAATACGTAGGCTAACCAGAACCCTTGAAGCAGTAGTGAATGAGACTACTTCCGCTCTAGGTAACTTAACTGAAGAGCAATCTGCTATGAGATTTGTCGTGCTCCAAAATCGTCTCGTCCTTGACGTCATACTGGCCGATAGGGGAGGAGCTTGTAGAGTCATCGGATCTAGTTGCTGCATTTTCATTCCTAATAACGCACCGTCTGTTTATTCAGCTATAACCAGACTTCATAAAATAGCCCATCAGTTACACCAGAATCCAGGCACCTGGACATGGTCCGGTTGGCTCTGGAGTATAATATCTGCCTGGGGATGGAAAGTATTGTCATTCCTGGGTATAGTAGTAATGATCATATTCAGTTGCTGTCTCTGTTTACAATGTGGCCCTGCGATTTGCGGCTTGTGCGCCACCTCTTGTATTCCAAGTCCAAAGTCCTGTTCCAAGACAATTCGAGACGAGCAAATGATACTCTATGAACAGATAGATGGTATCATGAATATTGATGTTTCCTGATGGAAACGTAGGGCACAAGGAGGGAATGAGGAAAATTGAATTTTGCCTTGTCATATGTGCCTACGTGTTCCCCATCCTATGTTATATTTGCATGATCGATATGCATATATCCCCCTATGATCGATTAAAGACGCAATTATAGTTGTGTCCAACGTTAGTATGTTAGTTATCCAGTCCCTGTGAAAGCAACGAGTATTAGGCCTATGTTGCCAACGTTTTACATTGTGCATGTTAATTCACCGCATTGTCCCCGTTTCTAGGCCTCAAAGGGCCTGGACACCAGATTAGAGCTCCAGTCTCCTGAACCCACTCCGAGGAGCGATGCGGCCCCTCCCGCATCCCTGACCCTTCGCTTACTTCCTACCGCGCAGCGCGGTGCCCGGCCTGGCTCTGCCTGCCTGTCTGCCAAGAATATGTTATGCCTCTAGTTATCAGTTCAGCTCTCCGTCTTCACATTCCTAAGCTAACGAACCGCATAAACACTTTCAGCTATAGTCTAGTCTTCCTGTCTCCATGTAAGAGAATTACTGAATTAATATCCATAGAAGATTCATAGCACACGCAATACATGAAGAATATATGCATGCACCAGTCTTAGTGTCAAGTAGCCTTTGCCCTGATAACTTTTAGATTCTATCAACATGTACTCCAAACACAAGATACCAGATATGCTATAGGTACATGTCGTCCTGACATCTCAGACTTTAGTCTCCTCTTCTAGTGCAGAAGTCAGAGCCCCCAGCTCTCCCTAGTTACACGTCATTGTCCGTTTGCGCGCACCACTAGGTTAAAGGTTCCAGCTGCCCAGGTAGCCCCCTCCATGTATCCACCCATTTATGACACTTCTGTGACGTTCTCATCACATGTCTTCGTGCACGCCCTGTGCCCGCCTTCTTTTCACGCCCATGTATTCTTATCTTACGTTTGTCACTTGTTACGCCTACTGTATTCAATGCAATTATAATGTTTTCCTATATATACTATGTACTGTTAATGAAACGTTGCAGCTGCCATCCCGTGCCACTCGTGCCATTCTATTTCAGGCTGTTCCGATCCTGTCCCTTCCCTTGTGCCTGATTAAAGCCTGTTCAACTCAGATACCCCGGATCCTGCCTCTTATTTATTGAGCTATCTGTTTTATTGAATGCATAGAAAAATAGTACCGGTAATTAATTATTTATTTACCACAGGACTTTCTGGTGTGATTATTGGTTCGCAGACCCACCACCGGGGTTGGTATTGCTGGGGTATCTATTCTAAGGTAAGGAATCTAATACTAACGTGTCTCTTTCAGATGCACAAGTTACTACTTGTGTAACGATATATCTGTAAGAGACATTAGTTAGTATTAGATTCCTTACCAACCCACCCATCCTCCCCGTTCTGCGAACCAATATCTAGGGTTAGGGTTACCCCCTTTCAGGGCCCTAGTTTCAATGGCACCAGTGTTGGTTTTTAACATGGCTCTGCGTTTCTGGCGCGGAAAAGCTGTGTCTAAGAACTGACGGCAGCATGCGGAGGCGGCGTCTAAGTACTCCGACGACGGCGCCCACGACGCCGACAACGGACGCTGAGCCGCAGACGACGCCTACCAACGCGCAAGGGTACTGCTACGCAAAAATTTGCGGATCCAGTCTGACGCCTGGGGATATTCTAAGGTAAGGAATCTAATACTAACTAATGTCTCTTACAGATATATCGTTACACAAGTAGTAACTTGTGCATTCATTTGGGGTGTCTTTCATAGATTCACATGCCTGAATCATTCCACGTCGTCGGAGTGGGAGTCCCACGGTATATAAAAAAGCAATAATATGCCTGTAATAACCAAAAAAACCTTGGTAATAACCAACCAGGGAGTAAAGTAGCCCTAGCTACAGGAGCAAAAAGCTCCCACACTCATGACTATCCTAGTCATTTTGTATAGACTAAACTGCAGCCAATCAGGCGACAGCACCCACCAGAATGTTCTCCCCAGAGGCTCAGGCTCTCAGATTTTCTACCGCACGTTGTGTGAAGGGAGTCTCCCTGAGCTCTGCTCAGTTTCTTCTTACTTTGGTTGGTTTTTTAACCTTCAAAGGATGTCTACTTCTAAGTCCCTCTTTAGGGCTTGTGATTCCTGTGGAAAGCTAAGGCTGTTCAAGGAGGATCCTCAAAAAAATGCATATACTGTCTGTATCCGGATCATGAGGCAAAGGAATGTAAAATCTGCAGAACCTTCCCTCAAAAGACTCTCAGGGACAGAGAAGGTCGTCTTCTCCTGTGGCCTCAGAGGATAAAGGACAAGGATAACCCTGTTTCAGAGGTAGGGAGCATTGCCTCAGGGTCTTCTGTTTCCTCAAAGAAGAGGAAAACTGAGGTTGAGGTGACTTCTCCCAGGGCGAAAGTGTTGAAGGCCCAATCCTCTCAGGATTCTGGTGTGCCTACTACTTCCAAGAAGGTGTCTCCACCTGTGAAATCTGCGCCCTCAGGGAAAACTACAGTTTCCAAAGTACCTTCTCAGAAAATTTCACCTCAGATTGCACCTCTAGCCATAACAGAGTCAAGTACAGCCTCATCGTCGCCATCTCTTCATGTGGCTACTTCTTCCACTTCAACAGTGACTTTTTCCTCACCAAGATCAGCTATGGTGATGTCTTCAGCCTCCTCACCGTCGACGATAGTTCAGGTACAAATTAGACCCATCCCGTCGATGAAGATAGTTCCATCCATCGATCGTCGACGCTCCTCCGTCGACGGGAATCCTGAAGGTACCGTCGACGAGTTCTTCGTCGTCGATTCAGCCGTCGACGAACATCCTTCCGTCGACGACATCCGCGTCGACGAAGTTACCGTCGCCGACACCCTCGTCGACGAAGTTGCCGTCGACGAAGAAAATTATCCCGTCGACGAAATCCTCGTCGACGAAGCTAACACTTCAATTCCGTCGACGAGTTCACCGTCGACGAAGCCGTTACCGTCGACGGCCGCTCCGTCGACGATGGATCTGACAACACAGAGGGAATCAGGCTTGTCATCAGCACCCGTGGCTCCGTCGACGCCTCCACTGTCAACCTGTACGGCGATGCAAGTGTGGTCAGCTAAGACGTCCACTATACCTTTCCATCGCCGGCTACCACCGCTTCGCTCCTACAGAAGCGTGGTTCATCCTCCACAGCTTTGTCTCCTTTAAAGCTGCCAGATAAATTACTGGATTCTGAAGAAGAGGAATCCTATGAGGACGACACTTTCCGTGCTGCCAGGAGCCCTTCTGACTTGCTCATAAAGGTTCAGGATATAGATCAGGAGGAGGAAGACCTTTTCCAGGAGCACTCTAATCAGGAGACTGTGTCGGCGCCTAACATGCAAATGCCTATGGAATTATTCCAGAATCTCCAATATATGTTGAGCAATTATTATCGCAGGTTCCGCCTTCAGAATCGGGTGATTCTCATGTCTCTACGCCTAGGCCAAGAACATCTACGGCAACTTTACGACTCACAAGAATCAGTGTCTCAAATGACAACTGATGAAGCACGACCCGCAGTACCTTCTTCACTGGTACCATCACATCAAGCAGAGGGTCAGAATTCTTCGGAAGAGGAACGAGAGGACGGTGAATTGGACAAGTCCGTATCGTCTGAGTGGGACGACTATCAGGCACAAACCCCCTCTCCAGCAGGCCCGCCTACGGCGGATTCTCCACCGGTGGACATTGCCAGTTTTCACAAGATTATGGAAAGAGCTACAAAAAGGTTCCTCATCACCATGGAAGCTAAACAAGACGAATGCTTCGTATATAATTTTAAGGATTTGCAGCAGAGACAGAGTTGGTCTATTCCAATCATTGACTTTATATGGAAGGAAGGTCTGAAAATAATGGCTACACCAAATTCACTACCCGCAGTTCTACCTCGGGTAGATAAGAAGTATAAAGCACCTACTACGTCACCGGCATGCCTTATGCCTTATTGGTCAGGCTAAGACGGATTCTGTAGTTGCACGGGCAGCTCAAAGAAGGGCCAAGAATCCATCTGCACAGGTCTCTGCTCCCCCTGATAAAGACGGTAGACGTCTTGACTCGATAGGGAAGAAGGTGTCCACTATTGCGGCAACCACGGTTCGAGCCGCAATTCACTAGCAATACTTGGTAGGTATGACAGGCAGATGTGGTCTGACATATCGCCTTTCATCGAAAAACTTTCAGAACCAGATAGAGCTGAAGCAAAAAAGATCCTACTAGAGGGAGAGAGCGTTTCGTCTGAAATAATTGATGCTGCTGTGGACGTGGCAGCAACAGGTTTCAGACAGCTGGCGGGGGCAGCTGTTCTACGGAGGCAAGGCTGGTTAAAAGCTACATCCTTTCGTCTAGAGGTCCAGACCAAGATCATGGACATGGCCTATGATGGGGAGTTCCTTTTTGGACAACATGTTGACGGGGCTTTGCAAGCCATAGAGAAAGATACAGAGACAGCACGGTCGCTGGGCTCTCTACAATTTCGAAAGTCGTCCTTTCGTGGCGCAAGAGGAAGAGGCAATTTCTCTAACAGAGGAAATTATTCACAACAACGCTCCTACAATACCACCCAAGGAAATCAAAGATACCAGCCATACCGTCAACAAACATATGGCCAAAGGAGAAATAATTACTGTCAATCAAGAGGAAAACCCTCTTATCTAAGGAAGAGACAACAAGAGCAAGTGAGAAACCCATCCTGCCACCACTTTGTCCCAGCCTGAAGCAAATTGGAGGAAGAATATGCCGATACTATTCAAACTGATGGGAGTGAGGGACGTGGCTCTCAAGTGGCTCACCTCATATCTGAGCGGGCGGGTCTATCAGGTCTGCGAAGGCAACACTAGATCTGAGCCTATCCCCCTTCAGTGTGGAGTCTCGCAGGGCTCATCTTTGAGTCCTACGCTTTTTAACGTTTACATAGCCCCACTGGAGGAGGTGGTTTCACACTTCGGGGTGAAAATAGTGACCTACGCAGACGACACACAACTGGTCGTCTCGCTGTCTCTCTCAGAAAGTCATGGTGAAAAGTTTGCCTCCTGTTTATCAGGCATTATGTCCTGGATGTCAGGCTCCCGACTAAAACTCAATGGCACCAAGACGGAGCTGATGCTCCTGGGCAACTCGGTTACCTCTCTCCCAAAAACCATGTGGCCCCCCTGTCTGAGTGCCCCCCCTCCCCTAAGGATGCAATAAAAAGCCTGGGGGTCTGGTTCGAGCCGGAGCTGTCAATGGGAACACAGGCCAAAAGGGTTGCGGGGACCTGTTATGGCCTGCTCCGATCACTGCGGAAAATTCTTCCGCTACTCCCGCCCAACTCCAGGAAACTTCTGTTGCAGGGGCTTATTCTATCCAGGCTAGATTATAGCAACGCCCTATTCCTGGCGGCCCCCTGAGTCAACCCTCGATACGCTCCAAAAAGTCCAGAACGCGGCTGCCAGGCTGCTCACCGGATCGGCAAAAAGATCTTCTGCCAAACCTGCCCTTAAGGCCCTTCACTGGCTGCCGATCCGAGCAAGAGTGAAGTTCAAGTCCCTCTGCATTGTGTTCAAATCACTTCAGGGCGTCGGCCCTCCTATCCTGAGGGACTTGATCCGCCCTTACAAGTCGTTGCGCTCCCTTCGGTCCGACCATGGCAATATGGTGATAATTCCAAGATCGAAGAGGGCACGGTCTGGTGGCCGCCGGTTTTCCGTTAATGCCGGTCAGCTGTGGAATGCCCTCCCAGTTGCAATTCGGAAGGAACCAAGTCTGGGGAAATTTCGGAAAGCCCTGAAAGCCCACTTATTCCCTCTTGACGTCTGACTTCTTGGTGCACGCTGTTGGTAGCTCTGTGTTTCTTTTAGCGCTGGGACGCTCTAGGGCAGCCATGCGCTCTACAAATCAATTTTCATTTCATTCATTTCATTTCATTTCAAACTGGTCCAAGATTACCACGGACAGATGGGTCCTGGACGTCGTTTCCAGGGGTCACATTCTCGAATTCGTCAAAGCCCCTCCAAATTCTCCCCCCAAAGGACCACCTCCAGCTCATCTCAACGAGCGGTTTTCCGAAATACACTCTATGATTCGGAAAGGAGCAATAGAACAGGTACCTCCACATCAGAAGGGAACAGGATTTGATTCAAGATTTTTCCTGATCCGCAAGAAGTTGGGGGAATGGCGCCCCATCCTCGACCTGCGTGCCCTCAACAAGTACCTCAAAAAATTATCTTTCAGAATGTTGACGCTTCAAGAAATCCTCCAGTTTCTCACAATAGGGGATCACATGGCAACACTCGACCTTCAGGATGCATACTTCCATGTGACCATTTTTCCCAGACACCGGAGTTCTTACGGTTCAGAGTGGCTGGCAGGGACTTCCAGTTCAAAGTACTCCCCTTTGGACTGCGTTCAGCCCCCAGAGTTTTCACAAAAATGTTGGCCCCGGTGGCTGCACACCTGAGATTAGAGGGAGTTCAAATTTATCCCTATTTGGACGACTGCCTTATCAAGGCCAGTTCCATCGACGTGGCAAAAACTCACGTTCAGAGATGTATTTCACTATTCCAGAGCCTGGGTTTTTCGGTGAATTTCAAAAAGTCTCACCTGACTCCATCGCAGAGGAAGTCCTTCTTGGGAGCGACACTGGACACAAGTCTCGCCCAAGTGTTTATATCAAAAGAAAGGCAGGTGAAGATTCAAAAAAATGGCCTCAGCACTACTAACAAGAAAGTGCGTTTCTGTTCGCAAGTTCAAGTCTTTCCTCGGGATGATCTCATCCTGTATACCTCTCACCCCCAACTGTGGCCTACGAATGAGACCCTTACTGGAGGAACTCAGTCGTCAGTGGGTGCAAATAACAGGCTCATTTGAGGACGTCATCAAAATAACCCCTCGGATGAGAAGCTCCATCCAGTGGTGGGGGCAAGGAAGATGCAAGTGGGATGTACGTTCCAGGCAGAAGGACCCAGATTCATCGTGACCACGGATGCTTCTCTGGAGGGCTGGGGCGCCCATCTCCAAGGGATGACAGTCAGTGGCAAATGGAGCATACAGCAGAAAAGATGGCACATAAATCTGCTGGAACTGAGAGCCATTTTTCTCGCCATGAAATCTTTTCAGGCGATCTTGGAGGGCTCTACGGTGTTGATACGGACGGACAACAACCAGCATGCATTACCTGAACAAGCAGGGAGGCACAAGATCGGCCCGGTTGTCCCAACAGGCGCAGGAAATTTGGAATTGGGCCCTGGATCACAACATCAATCTGTCGGCGGTCCATGTCCCAGGGGTTGCCAATGTCCTAGCGGACTCACTCAGCAGATCTTCCGGAAGCAATCCCGAATGGGAGCTACATCAACCATCCCTGGATCAGATATTCCGAGAGTGGGGTCATCCCGACCTGGATTTGTTCGCAACAGATCAGAAGCGGAAAGGAAATGCCAACGCTTTGCAAGCTGGGTTCCCCACAAGGACTCGTGCGGGGATGCCCTTTCGATGAATTGGTGTAGAATATTTGCATACGCTTTTCCGCCAATTCCGTTAATTCCCAAGATCATCAGGAAGATGAAGTCAACCATGTCGCCTAATCCTAATTGCTCCAAGGTGGCCCCGGCAATATTGGTTCACCGAACTTCTCCTCCTCTCGGAGTGCAGGCCAATACAACTGCCTCGAATACCGAATCTCCTGACAATTCAGAGAGGCAAGGTGTACCATCCGGACCCAGTTTCTCTGAAATTATCAGCTTGGCTCGTCAGCACAATGAATTCGCCCACTTAGACATTCCTCAGGATTGTCAAGAGGTTCTAGCTAACGCCAGAGCACCATCAACGATTAAGACCTACAAGCTCAAGTGGAAGCGTTTCTGTGCCTGGTGCCAAACTGTTGATCTGCATCCCATTCAGGCTACACCAGAATAGATATTGCCTTTCTTCCTGCGGCTGGCTAGATCGGGTTGGAGCATTCAACCCTAAAGGTGTTTCTAGCAGCCATTTCCCGTTTCCGTCAGGACGGATCGAACTCTCTGTTTTCTTCATGAATAATCCAGCAGTTTTTCGAAGGGTTATTTCGTATGTTTCCTCCGATTCGATGACCACCTCCTGTTTGGCATTTAAACGTGGTGCTAGCCCAGCTAATGCGTCACCCCTTTGAACCGATCCATAAGGTTGACCTTAAGTTTATTACTTGGAAAGTCTCCTTGTTATTGGCTTTAACCTCTACCAGAAGGGTCAGTGACATTCAAGCATTCACGTCTAAACCACCTTTTTTACAATTTACCTCTGATTCGGTGGTGCTGCGGACCAATCCAAGGTACATGCCCAAGGTCCCTTCGGACTTTCATTTGAATGAGCCGGTAATCCTCGAAACATTTTTTCAAAATCCACAATCGCCGGCTGAACGAGCGTTACACTCCTTGGACATCAGGAGATGTCTCAAGTTTTATCTTTCAAGAACAGCAACTGTACGCAAGACAGATCAGTTGTCTGTGGCCTATGGCAGACTGCGCCAAGGCTGTGCAGTCTCCAAACAGACTATCGCCAGATGGGTCTCGTCAACAATTGGACTCTGTCATCAACAGGCAGGAAGACCCTTACAGGCCTTACCAAGAGCGCATTCTACAAGGGCAGTTTCCTCTTCCACTGCTCTGGTTGCTGGTGTGCCACTTCTGCAGGGCTGCAACGTGGTCCAACAGACACACTTTTACGAGGCACTACTGTCTGGACTCGGCAAGTGATGCAGATGCTTCGGTGGGAAGAGCAGTTCTTCGCAATCTTTTCCAATAAGGTGAGCCTCTGTTCTCCCGCCTCCTCTATGCTCTTTTAGACGCTTTACAATGTCTTTTGTATTTTATCTTTATGCATGTATACTATGATACATTTAGCGTCTATGAGCATTATGTTATGAGTACTGCTATCTATTCTGATTCAGGCATGTGAATCTATGAAAGACACCCCAAATACTGGAAAAGAACAATAGTTACTTACCTGTAATCTGTGGTTCTCCAGTATTGGTGTCTTTCATAGATTCACATGCAACCCGCCCACCTCCCCTCAGAGGCTCCCTCAGGCAATTATGTTGGTTCACTCCTATGCGAGAAAATCTGAGAGCCTGAGCCTCTGGGGAGAACATTCTGGTGGGTGCTGTCACCTGATTGGCTGCAGTTTGGTCTATACAAAATGACTAGGATAGTCATGAGTGTGGGAGCTTTTTGCTCCTGTAGCTAGGGATACTTTACTTCCTGGTTGGTTATTACCAAGGTTTTTTGGTTATTACAGACATATTATTGCTTTTTTATATACCGTGGGACTCCCACTCCGACGACGAGGAATGATTCAGGCAAGTGAGTCTATGAAAGACACCAATACTGGAGAACCACAGATTACAGGTAAGTAACTATTGTTCTTCTGATGCGGGGAGGGGATGGAGTTCCAGATCTTTTATTTTTTTAATCTGTTTATTGAAATATGCAAGGGAAATGTATAGCAGTACACAAAGTATACATTGCACAGTAACGAGAAGATATGCACAGTGCTAGTAACTGCATCACATTTCAACAGGATACAATATTTTGTTAACTGAACAACCAACAAGGCGAAAGTCAGTTTGTGCGAGAAACATATATGGTCTTCCTTAGATGAGGAGATAATCCTGAAAGACAACCAGTAATATAACAGATCATGTTGGGACAGGTCGGTGCAAGGCGAGTACATGGCGGACATATAAATTGTATATAGCATCGAAGGCATACATCATACAGCAGCTTACTGCGGCCCTGCAAGAAAAAAATACATGACAGTGCACTTATTGAACAGCGCGTATGAACAGTGAAATAATCACATTGCAAACAACTTTGACACATTATAAAGAAGCATGACGTTTTCTAAACTGGAGCATCCATCAGGATAACAAGCAACACGAACTAGAAACATAGACGTTTCACCTGGTTGGTGAAGCAGTTATCAGTTTCAGCCTTAAGTGTAGCAAATCTCAATGGGTATAGTCAGCCCATGTAAATATACTGCAAACATACCTTCAGGAATAACCACAAAAGGCATACATCATATATCTGCGAAGTGTGTCCGGGGCAGGCTCAACCCCCATCTACCGCTTCTGCCACAAATAAGGTAACAAACAATGTCCGAATCGGTGAATATAGGCCAATGGTGATAGGAAAGCACACTTCCCCACCGTGTCCACGATCTATTGCTCAGGCCCATCCGACTCGTGAGCCAGGGACCCTCTATCTCGCTGCCACTGCAAGAACGGTTCCCAGATATCCCTCGGCCGGGAAGTGGGCTGCATTAGTTCCCAGTACGTGCCAAGTTGCGTGTGGCCATAAGTGGCATCCAACAACCAGTCAGTGATTTTAGGCGGAGTTCTGCGCCCCCGTTTCATAGCCACCTGACGTTTAGCATAAAGTAGTAATAATGCATGTAATTTGTCATTTTTAGGTGCCGTGTCGGCGACCCACCCAAGAATCCCCAATAATGGGGAGGGATCATCTGATCTGGAAAGTATTTGATTCAGGGAAACGAATATGTCAGTCCAGTAGGCAGCCAGGGACGGGCAGCTCCAGGCAACATGTAAAAACAAGGCGCCCTCTGCACCACACCTCCAACACCTATCGTTATCTCTGTCCCATTCGGTGAAGGGCATCTGGGGTGCGGTAGAATCGATGTAGAAATTTGAAGTGTATAAGTCGAAGTTTATAGTTGGGCGAGAGTTCCAGTAATTGTCTGCAACAGAAAGACCACTATTCGTCAGTTAAAGGTGTATCTAGCTCCGTGTCCCACAACTGTTTAGAATTGGGCACTATGATGGGGGCCTGTTCTTGCATAGAATTATATATGCGGGACACCAATTTTTTCGGCGTGGCCCGTGCCAGAACGTTCTGGAGCGCGTCCAGCCGAGGAGGCTCATCTGGAAATTTGTCCCAGAGTGCCTTGCAGGATGATTTCAATTTATGGTATATGAACAACTCATTAAAGGGGAGACTTGGCTCAGCTTCCCCAAGCTGCAGATCCCTGAACCTACCCTCCGGGTATAAATCAGCAAACGTGCGCAGGTGTGTCCCTGCCAGCGCTATGTCACCTCTACTTTCTTCCAAACAAGGGAGCATAGGATTATGTTTCAGTGGAATCGCCGGCGCATATAGAAGGGGAAGGCAAGCTCTTTTTTGTAATTCGCGCCATGACCAGCGCAGCATATTAGCTGAGTCAACATCATGCATGGGTCTCGGGGCCTTTTGATACAGGGCAACCCCAAGAGGCAGCGGGGCCACCAAGTCGAGCTCCACCGCAGCGTGTGGTTGATAAGGTGTGGGGTAGGCCCAAAAACGCACGAATTAAGCCTGCGCACATAGCGCATATCCGGAGCTCCTAGACCACCCTGTCTCAGCGGTAGTGTCAGTAATGCCCAAGATGCTCTGGCCTGACCACCAGCACAGACCAGTGATAGCAGATGGGAGCGTAGGCATGTGAAAAAGTGATTTGTTAGTGGAATTGGGATATTCACAAAAAGGTACAAGAACCTAGGGAGCACTATCATTTTGGCAAGTGCAATCCGGCCGGCGATGGATAGGGGGAGTTTAGCCCATATGGCCACCTTGCTTTCAAGCCAATTCACCGCCCTCCCAAAATTTAAGGACCAGACATCCTGAAGGTTACGACTTATCCAGACCCCCAAATACTTCACCTTGTTGGCCTCCCAGCACAGAGGATATTCAGAATGTACCACAGTGGTGTTGTCAGTCAAGGGGCATATCACAGACTTCGCCCAGTTAATTGAAATACCTGATAGCCCTCCAAACCTTACAAATTCGCGCAGCAATGGGTTCAAATTTTAAGCCGGTTTCGAAACATATAGGGTGACATCGTCAGCATATAGGGAAATTAGTAGACTACGGGTACTGAAACCTATACCTCGTGCCGTGTGGTGTTGTCTAATTCTGGCCGCCAGCGGCTCCATTGCAATCGCAAATAGCAGCGGAGATAATGGGCAGCCCTGCCTAGTGCCTCGGGATATCAAAAATAGGTCAGGTAGCTAGCCATTCACTCATACACTGGCTTTGGGAGCGGTGTATAGCAGGCGTATCTGTCCTATAAACAATGGGCTAAACCCCATACTTTCTAGTATTTGGAATAGATAAGGCCACTCAAGTGAATCAAATGCCTTTGTGGCGTCCAAAAATACCACTGCAGCTTGGACATCTGGGTGAAGGTAGTGGAGTACTGAGAATATGGTTCTGAGATTGTGTGAAGTGGCACGCCCTGGTATGAACCCGGATTGGTCCGGGACGGCCACCATAGGGAGCAGGGGCTGCAGACGATCAGCTATGATTTTAGCATATATTTTTACGTCTACATTTATGAGAGATAAAGGTTTATAAGAGGCTAGTGATTGGCTGTCTTTGTCAGGTTTTAAAAGTGTGACAATGAGCGCCTCCCTCATGGATTCAAGTAACACCCCACTTCCAACGCCTCTGTGAATACAGCGTGTAGCCTTGGTGCGAGCTCTTCCACATAAGTGTTATAGAATGCTACAGGTAGCCCATCAGGTCCTGGAGCCTTATTAGATGGCATGCTTTTAATAACCTTGGCGATATCTTGAACCATGACCGGAAGATCCATGTATCTACGGTGCATGTCATTAAACCATACCAGGGCGATGGAGTCTAAATACGCTTTGAGGGAGTCCTGCGAGTGTGCGCTGGTGGACCCATACAGGTTAGAGTAGAATGTAGCAAATGTCTTAAGGATCTCAGCCTGTCCTATTACCACCTCCCCTGAGGGATTGACTATAGTGTGAATGTGTGTGGTGGGCGTGGAAGCTTGAATGAGTCTAGCCAAAGTACGGCTGGGCCGATCCCCTTCTCCATATCTTCGAGCCTCTGCCTGCTTACCTAGGAACTTTAGTTTGCGCTGCGCCTCCTCAGTGAAGTCTAACAATTTGGCTTTGATGCGTGCTGCCAGATCAGGCGTGGGGTCATCATAAAATAACTTCTCAAGGTCTTTGAGCTCCCTCGCCAACCCATCCATGGTGCCCCTTAGTGCTTTAAGAACTCCCGCTTGGCGTGCCAGGCATTGTCCTCTAATTACCACTGTAAATGCATCCCATAGGATAGAGTCTGTAGATACAGATCCTGTGTTTGTTTAAAAATATTCAGTTATATCTCTCCTGATGTCTTCCGTAAATGCTACATCAAGCAGTGCGTTTGGCGGCAGTCGCCAGGTAAAACCGCGAGTGGGGGTGCCTGGGATCTGCAGCTCTAGTAGGCAGGGAGCGTGGTCAGACAGCGAGCGGGCTAGGGCCTTCACCTCAACCGTCCATGTAGCCACATCTGGGGATACAAGCCAGAAGTCTAATCGCCACCATGCTGCATGATGGCTTGACACGCATGTGCCCTCCCTGACATTTGGGTTTCTATCCCTCCGTATATCTAGCAGTAGGCCCTCTCTAATGATATCACGTAAGGCCTGACCAGCGTGTGGGTGAAGTGGTCGAGACGCGCCCGTACGGTCTAAAAAATCGTCTAGCACCACATTGAAATCTCCCCCCCCAAATGATCGTGCAGCAGATCATCAGCATTATCTGTGCCCAGAGTCCCCTGAAGAAATCTGGGTCGTCCACGTTGGGGCCATATACAGCCGCAAGTACGAGCGGCTTCCCCGCAAGGGTGCCATGTAATATAACATATCTGCCATCTGTATCACTAGTCACTTTATGTTCTCTCCAATCCAGCCCCTTCCGTACAAGGATCGCCACCCCACGGGCATAGGTCGAGTATATAGCGGAATATATGGAGCCCCACCTGGTGTGTTTGAGTCTAGGTGAAGGCGTACAGTTTATATGTGTTTCCTGTAAAAAGCAAACGTCAATGTTATGCCTCTGCAAATAACCGTGAATGAGCCTCGCCTTTCTAATATCAAACCCCGAATGTTCCATGTTAATACCCTAGTCACACCCATCGATCTGCGTGTGTTGGTTGGTAGTGGTACGACAGGTGATCAATGACACATCTGAGTGCAACTAAAGGGTAGACCTCGTTAACACAGTATTGACGGTTCGCCAAACATCCAAATTTCCCAAACCACCCCCCACCCACAGCAACCCCCCAATTAGATTATGTCAAATACCCTCCCGAAATACGCAGAGCGTAACAACAATTTGAACATTTCGACATTGGGAGATACCCCTAGGAGGCGTGGCATCTCGAGCGTACACCCCTGCTATCACAGGGTGGCTGTACTGACACACCCCAAGTCGCTTGGCAAAATAAATTTCAGGTTGAACAGAGGTGCACAGCTACTACGCGGCACACAGCCGATCAGCGGGAAGCGTACCTTAGGCATTATAGTGAAGGCCAGATACCAAGCAGAGGAGAACGACTCTAGGGATCTATAACCAATAGAGTGTAGCAACAGCAAGAGCGAAATATAACAGCATAAGCATAACTTAAATGAACCTGCCGGTCTCAGTCATTGTCGCTCAGGCGATCTTCAGGACTTCCCCCAGATACAGTCTTCCTCTTGGTCTTCGAGCCACAGATATGTTTAGCGAATGTTCGCGCAGATTTGGCATCCGTAAAATACTGTGTGGTACCATCATGTGTGACTTTCAGCTTTGCTGGGTACAAGAGGGGGTAAGGAATTTCCGCCTGAAGCAGCAGACTTTTGGCTGGTAAGAATTCCTTCCATGCCGCCTGCACCAATGGCGTGAAGACTGGGTAGAAGGATATGGTGTTTCCTTTGTGCGTTATCCTCCCTTTTTCCTGTGCAAGCCGCAGTATTAAGTCTCTGTCTTGGTAATTGAGAAGCTTTGCAAGGATTGGTCTCTGGGTTACTCCCACCGGAGGCTTCTTACCCAACGCCCTGTGGGCACGCTAGACAGTGAACACTGGTGACAGGTTAGGGTCAAATAGCTCATGTAGTAGGTCAGTTACAAAGGCTTCCATCTTTCTCATGGCTGTAGTTTCTGGAATGCCTCTAATACGAGCGTTGCATCTCCTGGAGCGCGCTTCTAAATAATCCGCCTTAGCGCAAAGCATTTCTAGTTTTTGCTCCACGGTTATATGCTCCTTCGCTTTCTGCCTAAACTTGCAGCATTCTGTATGGCGATTCTCCAAACAGTTCAGCCTTGTTTCGTGTGCCACTACCTGCGATCTCACTGAATCTAGCTGGGTGGACATAGCATCTAGCTTCGCGTCTATTCTTTTCAGACCCGATCGTACCTCCAACATCAGCGCCTTGACATCCACATCTTGGCCCTCACTTTGCAGCGCCGCATCCGCAGTGTTCGGCTCCGACTCCGCTTGCTTAGGTTGGTGCCTCTGGTCAAACGCAATCTTTGGCTGGTGAGGGTCACCTTTTCCCATCCCGCCAAAATAGTGGGGCAAGGCTTCTGCTTAGCCTTTCGTCCTCAGGATATGATGCGGCTACTGTTCCCCGACTGACAATGGCCGGAAGCGAGTGGCGGCGCCGACCAGGCAGGTCAGTCAGCAGACCACGGCCCTCCACCGCGGTGATAGGATTTCGAGCTGTAGAGTCAGGTAGGAGGAGGAGATGCGGCCCCTAGCCACCACTCCTTCGGCGCTATGAATGGTGAGGCTGCAGTGGCAGTGAACGGGTAGGCTAGAGTCACATCGCAGAGCAAGGAAGGCAGATTTGAAGTATGGCACAAATGATTAGCCACACCGCCCCCGAGTACGCAGTCCAAACCCGTGGAACACGCGGCACCAAAAGGCAGTAAAGCAAAGTTTGTGACTGCTCGTGCATCAAGGAGGGCGCCTATTTCAGCACGAGGCAGAGAGTTCTGACTACTCGAATTTACTCACTGGGCGCCATTTTAGGTCAGTCCGGCCGGCCGTTCAGGGAGTTCGTGGAAGTGTAGGTAAGAGGCTCCCCGCGCTAAATATACAGATGTATTTGGCAACTTTGGCAGGGGACAGTGACTCAATAAGAGTGCCAGCAGTGTAGGGGCCAGTATGCCAGCTGCAGCCCAGCTCGCAACGGAAGGATTCCTGAATATGCCCGATTCAAAATGGCGGTGCCTCAGGAGCGGCCACACCAAAGTCCGCTGCTTCTTGCATATAAAGATCACAAATTCCACCAAATGAGATATGCTGCAACTGCGGCCGGGAATCGGCCCGATTTTGGTGGCTCACCTCGCCTTCCCTTGGGTTGCTGGCCGCCGCACAGGAATCCGCAGCGCACCCGGGCTTGGCCCTAGATCCCCGATCTCAAGTAGGGCAAGTCCCCAGGTCAGACCTCCACGGGCAGCGGGCTATCCAGAGGCTACTTCACGGTAAAACCCGGCAGTGCGCCTATCTTCCTTTTCATTCAAGCTCGGGCAGGCAGATCTTCACCGCTTGTGCTCCCGATCATCCGCTACATCAGAGCACAGGATTCAGTGGATTGCCTCACGAGGAATTACAATCCTGGGTGCTCTAGGAGTTTACACCGGCGCTCAAGAAGCTATACACACTTATATTAGCTCTCTACAATTTCTGTTACTTGGGTGCTTACAATGTTCAGGGGAGGAAAACACCCCACTCCTCCCTGCGTAATCAGAATGATTAGGCACACCTATAAAGTCATACAGATTGAAGCACTCCAACAATAATAGCTCCAATTAGCCAAATAATTAAACTATCCAAGGATTTTTGAAGATTTTCTTCTTTAATTCCAATTCCAATCCCAAACCAACGCGTTTCGCCGAGGTCATTAGACACCTATCGGCTTCATCAGGGCTTGTCTTCATATAAACAATCTCCTGCCTCTTGCACTTTAGGGAGGTCGCTCGCTCTATTTTTATCGCTATAATCCACTGGTTGGAGAAAAGCCTCTTTTCAGTGTCCGTAATTCCTGCAGTTTTAATCTGTAAATCGATCCAATTCAGTTTCCCATTATTTTCAAACTTTCAATTTTAACTCGCTTCTATCTTGCTTGTGTACCTTAGTCAGTGACTTTACTTCATATCTCCTCAGTAACGCCACTTCATATCTCTTCCCGTCTTTTCTCCGCCCTTAGTCCTGCATTTTCTCCCCTCCACGTTGTCTTGGCGTCCCGAGTACAGGCAACCTAGGGATTGGATTTGGAATTAAAGAAGAAAATCTTCAAAAATCCTTGGATGGTTTAATTATTTGACTACTTGCCTCACGAGGAAGGTAGGATTACTTCAGGATCATTGGTACAGCCGGCGGAGCTCGCCGCTCAAGCGGCCATTTCGCAGCTCGGTCGGCCACGCCCCCGGAGTTCCAGATCTTAGGTGCATTTCCCGCAAAGGATTTATTTGCGGTTTTGTGTTTCCCTGATTTCAGTGGGATGAGTAGTGTGTTGGAACTTCTGAGGTTCCTGGACTGACCGGTCCTTTTGAGTTTGGCGGCCAGATATTCTGGTTTACCTGTGTGCAAGGCTTTGTGTGTGAGACAGGCTGTATGGAAGCTGGCTCGTTGATCAATAGGGAGCCAATTAAGTTCCTTGAGTGCCGGAGAAATGTGCTCGTATTTCTTCGTTCCTGTGACCATTCTTGCTGCGGCATTGAGGGTAGTGGTCCGGGGACCTAGGTGAGATTTTGCTGTCCCGGTCAGGGCTGCGATTCCATAGTCAATTCTGGAAAGCACCAGTGCCTGAGTGACCTGTTTAAGATCTTTTGGGGGGAGGAAGGGTTTTATTTTGTATAGCAGTTTCAGATTTAGGCATGCACTTTTGGCGGCTTTTGAGATGTGTTTTTTCATGTCCAGTTTGGGGTCGAGGGTAATCCCTAAGGATTTCACCGAGTCCGTTGGCCCAAGGGCACCATTGAGGGCGTCTATGGCTTTGAGCCATTCTTCGATTTGAGGGTTTTCATCTCTATTAGAGAGGAGAACTTCTGTTTTCTCCTGGTTGAGTTTAAGGTGGTTCACTGCGAGCCAATGTTGGACCTCTTTGAGCGTGACATTTAATCTGTGTATGTCTTCGATCGAGGTGGTTTCCAGATAAAGTTGTGTGTCTTCTGCATAGAGGTGGAAGGAGATGTTGTGAGTTCCTTAGAAGTGTGTTGAGAGGTTCCATGTAGATGTTGAAAAATTGTGGAGAGAGTTCTGACCCGTGTTCAACTCCTGTCCTCCCATGCATTCTTTCTTCTGAGACGGTAACCATCTTGGGCCGTGATACTGCCTCCAACATCAGCTCTTCAACCGAATTCGAAAGCAGCCTATCTTAGGCGAAGGATTTCGCCACTCAAAGTCTGCACTTGGGGACATCACCCTCATTTAGCAGGGTCCCAAGTTGCCTGCAGCCATCCTCTATATAGAACATGGGCATATGAGGGATTCCTTCAAACGAAGGATGGGGATGTTTTAAAAGCCCAGCCCAGCCTTGCGCTATAATGCTCCAGTACCCCACCTGCTGCAGCAGGCATGGTGCAGACCTGCTAGAGCAAAGGCCTGACTTCGCCTTTTCTGCCTCTTGGAGAAAACAACGTTTCCAGCTTCTTGTTTCATCTAATAAAGGGCTTTTCACTTGCCGCAAACTTTACCTATCATTTCATTAGTCAGAGCTTGTACATGACCTTTATTCCTAGCCGACCTCACAGACACTAAACCCCTGATTTGAGATTTCGGCTCAAACCAAAATGAAAAATCACCACCATCCAATTTATTTGACTATCTGTGTAGCACCTTCCTCGCATTCTTGTGCACAGTTTTACCCCTTGAGGCCACATTTGCACTCTAAAATACACCAAATTTAAAGGACCGGGAATGAACACATTGATAAAGAACGATAAGGCGTTCACTTTTGCCCCTACTTCAGAAAAAGGGAGTTGGTGGGAGGATCAAGGGAATAGATTTGAAATTTTGGGGCGCCACGCGTGCCAAAAAGAGTGGCCGCTTTTATTCTCTATTTTTTAAAGTGAACATAAACTTTGCAAACAAAATTAAAAGCAGAATTTGAAATTTAAACACCTTGGGATGTTCAGAGAACATTGTCACGATTCGAACACCAGTCTTGTGGCCGCTTTTGCCACCAAAGGGACAAAACTTGCCACTGAGCTATATCGCCTGGATGAGCTACACCTTTGCAGAAGTAACTATAAGCAACGTAGAGTCCCTGGTGACATTGCCTGTTGCTTCCATTGCACATGAAAAGGATGACCATGATATAGGGACAATTTGATACACTACTCGCACGGAAACCAGTGTGCTCCAGTGGGTACGGTTCTGACTGTATGTTGCTTACAGTTACTACTGCAATGTCATTAATCACCAAGGAACTATATCTCAACGGTAAGTCTTGTGCTTCTGGTGGTGAAGGCTCTCACAGGATGGGGATTCGAATCCTGCCAATGTTGTCATAATATCCCAATGTGGTAAATTTTCAAACCGTGCTTTTTTTTATTTGCTAACTTTATTTTTTTCACATGGAAAAACTGGGGAAATCAATGGCAAACCTTTAAGGGATGTGTGCCCCAAAATTACAAATCTTTTCCCTCGTGAACTTCTACCAACCCCCCTTCTTCTCAAGTAGGTGCGATAGGGGCAAAGCCTTATCTTCCTTTATCAATGTATAATTCTTTTTTCTTTTAATTCGGTATATTGTAGAGCCAAATGTGGCTTCCAGGGGTATAACTGAGCAGAAGAATGCGAGGAAAGTGCTGCACTGATAGTAAAATAGCTTGTATCATGATCATTTTTCATTTTTGGGTGAGGTGATCTCTCAAATCAGGGGTTTGGCACCTGTGAGGTTTGTTAGGAATAAAGGTCAGGTATGACCTCTGGCTAATGAAATGATGAGCAAAGAATCAGGCAAATGAAAGTCTCTTTATTGGGTGCAATAAGAATCTAGAGGGTTGTTTTCTTCAAGAGACAGACAATGGTAGAGGCAGGTCTTTATTTATACAGGTCTGCATCATGCCTGCTGCAGCAGCAGGTGAAGGGATGGAGCATCGATGAGATGGGCTGGGCTGGGCTGGGCTGGGCTGGGCTGGGGCTTTAAACACCCATTTCCCTTCCTTTGAAGAACACCCACAAACGCTCATGCTCTGTATAGAGGATGACTGCAGGCAATTTAGGACCTTGCTAAATGAGGGTGATATCACCATGTGCGGATTTCGAGTGGCAAACCGTTAGCCTAAGATAAATAGCCTGCTTTTGAATTTGGCATACGAACCATGTTAAAGGCAGTATCACAGCGCAAATCCGACGACCATCTCAGAAGATAGTTAGCCTGGGAGGACATTATTTGCATAGGATGGCCCTCTTTCCAGGCCAATTATTATGCTGCAGTTGCCATGTGGAGTTACTAGAGGGCAGCAGTATGAACATAATAGCACACCAAGGCTTTTTTTTCTGCTAGCTGACATACCTCTTCTTCATGGTGGTCTTGCAGGGCCTACAGAGTGAAGGACTGCAATGACTGAGTGAATGAGTTTTTAAGAATGGCTTGCCTGCATTTTTGCTGCAGGAGGAAATGCTTGGAAGGTAAACAGCACGATAAAAGTGTCAATGTGTAAATGTTTGCTGAGTAATTGAGTGAGTGTGTCATCTGTCTCTTTGAAGGGAGATGTGAGAGAGGAACAGCACTTCCATAGTCATCAGATGGGAGAGGAAGCACAGATGAATATTTCCCTCAAATAAAAACACTTACACCACTTTACAGCTGACAAGTTTGATATGAGGCTTTGCAGGTGTAGTGATTTGCAATGTTTGGTGCATAAATATGCATGGTTAGTGATGGTTTCCCCAGAATGTCAGTAGCGCACCCTCTGGGAGTATCCCGAGGCCCGAAATGTCAGCCACTTCTTTGGGGGAATGAGGCCAAGAAAAGCTTTTGGAAGCTTCCTCCAGCCAACTGCAGGATAGAAAGATACTGGGAAAAGGTTACAGAGGAAGCCAGGCTGCACAACAGTTGGTCACCATTGGACAGAAATCTTTAGCAGGAACTTTTGACCACCCCCTCACTGTGGGACCAGGATCCCCATACCTCTCTACTTTCTGACACCTTTTTTGCCCTCAGGTTAGCACCATCTCATTACCACTCAAATGTTCCCTCCTGGTACCCCAGCTTTGGTAGTGCACCAACCACGCTTCAATCCTTTGAGTGACAACAAACACCCTTCCTATGTGCCCCCCATTTACTTACCATCAGTAACCCCGCTGCCTCTCTCACTGTTCAGTCTCAAATATCCTGTTATATGTACATTGCTCGCGTATACAGGCATTTACCGCTCTGTACAGTCCCTCGCAGCTCACTCAGACTATACTTCTTTAAATAATAAATACATATTCAGCCTTACACTTAGGCCTGGCCTTTCCTCTGTGGATCTTACCAAACATAAGGAGGACAAATACATTGAAGAACACGTCAAACTCTCTACAGACATTGCCAGTCCATGGACTGCTGCCTATTCGCATGCTATGATTATTCTCTATGGCCCATATAACCAATTACCACAGGTATACTTTCCCTGTCCAATTAATCTGCTCCACTGCCACCCTTCATTTAGCAAATGGTAGTGCTCTCAGATTTCATAGCAGGAATCTCTATACCATCTGTTTTCGATCGAAATTTCCCAAGGGTACCTATAACATTCCCCGCATAAAATCTTGGGAAGCCCGCTCCCCTGCAAAAAATACCACCACATGTTCCTTCTTGTACCTTCCAATACCATAACTGCAGTAGGATACTATCGTGCCTCCGTGGTTGGTAATAGAAACTCTCACGAATCCGTTCATACTCTAGCCCCCTTGTTTGCCGTATTCATTTGGGGTGCGCCCCATAATGGAAGAAGGGAGCAATAAAAACTTTGGTTAGCCCCCCAAAGCAATTACCCAGAAGCCATGTCCTTCTGTGCCCCCTACACATTTCAAAATGCACCCCAAGCCGCTTTTAATACTGCCCCCCCCCCCCATTTGACTGCCCCCCCAATCAAGGAACAACACGATAAAAGTGTCAATGTGTAAATGTTTGCTGAGTAATTGAGTGAGTGTGTCATCTGTCTCTTTGAAGGGACATGTGAGAGAGGAGCAGTACTTCCATAGTCATCCGATGGGAGAGGAAGCACAGATGAATATTTCCCTCAAATAAAAACACTGGCACCACTTTAAAGCGGACAAGTTTGATATGAGGCTTTGCAGGTGTAAGGATTTGGAATGTTTGGTGCATAAATATGCATGGTTAGTGAGGTTTTCCCCAGAATGTCAGTAGCGCACCCTCTGGGAGTATCCTGAGGCCCGAAATGTCAGACACTCCTTTGGGGGAATGAGGCCAAGAAAATCTTTGGGAAGCGTACTTAGGAGAGTAGGATTACCCCCCTTTGTTGCTGTTTCTCACTGATTTATCGACGTTGGTCTGGCTGGGGCCCTGCTAACCAGGACCCTAGCCTAGCTACGCACTCTCTAAATTGATTGCATGTACATTAGGTACACTCCAGTTTGGTTACTGGGTTAAGCTAGTGAGTCCCTAGTATATGGTACCTTAGGTACCAAGGGCATAGGTACCCCAGCGGCCTATCAGGGGCTGAAGCATGTATTATGCCACCCCTGGGAAGCCTTCCAAAATTGCACCACAGGTCTGCTCCTGCAGCCTGGGTAAGATGGTGTAAGCACCCCTTACTAAGACATAGTATACCTATATCTACCTTTTAAAACAGACACATGTTAACCTATAAGTCACTCGTATGGCAGACCTTGACAATCCTGAAGGCGAAGTGTTTGGTTTTGTGTGAGAGGGTGCCCAAGCATGAGCTGAGCCCCTCTGCAGCTTTCGAAATCCCTTCCTTATAGCTGTTCTATGATACAGCCATACCATTTTATCTTAAGTGCATTATAATCCTCGCGGTTAATGCTAACTTTGGAATGGCTGCATCAAAACATGTTGTGTTTGGTGTCAAACACTTTGGAATACTACCCCCTGCCAGTCCTGGCGACTGGGGTAGCATTCCACCCTCTAGAGGGAGAAGACATGTATACGCTGGTCTAACCGGTAGAAGTTTAAAAGAGCCCCAGCATCACAAAATGGATGCTGCTGCCACAGACCCGAGTCTGACCTCCTGCTGCTGGACGAAACTCCAGCAGGGGAGGCCTGGACAATAGGTTTCCTGCCCAGGGAGGTATAACCACCTCCCCAGACAGGCTTTAGTGTATTGAGGCGGGGTGGGTGCATTCAGTGAATGCTTTTTTAGACACTGCCTTGTGCACACCCCAGTTCAAACCGGTTGCTGGGGCTCTCAGCCCCAGCTCGGGCATGAAACTGGACAAAGTGGAAGGGGTGTAACCACCCCCTCCCCAGGTCCTCCCATAGGTGGGACCTTAGAGTTAATCCATCCCCTAAACTTAGTATAAGTATAGGAACCCAGTCCCTAGGCCTTTAGATTACCCTGGAGGAAACTCTGCAACATATATCTTGGACCTTCGACATTCCATTTCGACTGGAAGATGGAAGAAATCTCCCTTGGGGTCAAGGAGTGACTCCCCTGTTCAAGCAGGTACTAAAGAAGCATTTAGCGGTCTGCATTTTTTAGGCTACCGCCAGATCACGAAGAATCAGTGACATGGGACATGGACCTCCAGACATCTCTGAGGCTGACACGAGAACACATCAAAGCTGAGACCCTCAGCCATCACGAGAGATGTGGGACCGGAACTCCTGGACACGTGTATATTTGCAAGTGCACCTACTTACCGAGCGTTCCCGAAGTTGTGCATTGGCCTACTTTGTAGTCCAAGCCCTGAGCACCATTTGCACTGAAGATCGTGTACCTATATTCCAGAGTGTTCCGTGGGCCCTCTTTTAGCAATCCTGCTTGAGGCTCCTTTGCGACCCCTGGTCCGTTGACGGGTGGGTCCTCATGAAGGCCAATCCTTTGTTTCTTTGGCTTTCCTGGTTGCCCCAGACCTGCCTTGACTCCCCTCCAAAGGGTGAGTCCCTCAGACCTTGCTGGTCTGCACCGAAGCCAATATTTGCATTCTGTGTGGGTTGCTGTTGCCAAGGCTTGTTGGGTCCAATCCAGATACCGACGCTACAACACTCGACATCCTTTGTGGGACAGCTCGAATCCAGCTCCTGGTTGTCGTCAACGCCTCCTGGTCCTCGTGGCTGAAGAGTCATGCTTCACCTACATCACCTGAAATCAACCGACATCGGCTGGCATCGTCTTGTTGCCTCCCTGGTCACTGGCAAGTGACCCAGACTCTGTCCCCTCTGCTTTCAGGTTCTTCAGATCTTTGATCCATCCGGACACTTTTCATCTGGTCGCCTGTAGCACTTCTTTGCAGCTCTCCATAGGAAACGACGACGAAACCCGACACGAAAAGACACCTATGCACCCGGCTTCCCTGGGTGAGGTAACACAAGTACTTTGGTGCTCCCCTGGGTCTTGACTCTCGAAGTGTCCAGTACTGAAGGGGTTTGTTCCTAGTCCACTACTAAGTGTCCCTAATCTTTAACATTCTAACCGTAACTTTCTCCATAGAAGTCAATGGTGATTCGCGGCTGTGTTTAGACACTGCACGCGTCCCCCGTGGGTCTCCTGCGTCCCTACCTTGGGTGGTTCCTGGTTGCCCCAGTCGTTCTACAGGCCCTAGGCCTTGTTTCTTTGCTCCTCGTGGTTCTTATTCCACTTTCTTAGTATATGGTTTGTGAGGCCCCTACAGCAAAACGTATACTGTGCTAATTTACTGTGTGCTAATGAAGTACCTGTATTGTACTTTCGCCTCTAGCCTCATAAAGAGACTAGAGGAGTGAAATGAATGAAATAAAAGGGGGTTTTATAGAGCGCGATAGCTGCCCTGAGGCGTCCAAGCGCTAAAATAAATGGTGCTACCTGATGAGACCAGTTGGCAGAAGGAAGTTAGTCGTATTTATTGAAAAGGAGAGTTTTTAACTGTTTACAAAACGAGGACAAATTGGGGTTGGATCTCAGGTAGAGAGGGAGTGAATTCCACATCTTGGCCGCATTATAGGAAAATAACCGGCCTCCTGATCTTGATCTCCTGATTTTAGGGACTATGGCCAAAAAGGCATGGGCAGAGCGCAGTTGTTTGTTAGGCTGATATGGAGTGATTAGGGAATGATTAATCACCGGGCCTGTTTTCCAATAGGCCTGATGGGAGATGCAAAGGGATTTAAAATTGATTCTCTGACAGGGAGCCAATGGAGGCTCCTCAGCCCGGGATTGGCTGGGAGCCTGCGAGGGAGCTGAAGCAACGTGTGCGCAGCACAGTTCTGGATCAGCTGAAGTTTCCGTAAGGTGTATTCAGGGGCTCCTAAATAGAGAGCATTGCCAAAGTCCAGGCGGGACTGAATCAAGCCTTGAACCACAGTTTGTTTGGCTTCAAAGGGTAGGAGGGGGAGAATCTTCTTAAGGAGTCTGAGAAGACCAAGGCAGATGGCTGATAGCCTGGTAGCCTGGCTGTCGAAGGTCAAAGTCTTGTCCAGCCAGACACCAAGGCTTTTTATAGTATCTTTGGGTATTGGAGGTGGACCCAGACAGGGGGGCCATATAGAGTTAACTGTAAACGAGGTAGAGCAGCCAAGGAGCATAAGCTCTGTTTTGTCTCCATTGAGCTTGAGACATGATGCAGTCATCCAGCTTTTTACTTCCTCCAAGCAGCTCGCCAAATCAGCTGGTGCTGATTGGCTGTCCATCTGCGCGAGGGAGACCACTAGCTGAGTGTCGTCCGCATAAGTAATGATCTTAATACCATATGGACGGACGATCTCAGCTAGTGGTCTCATATATACATTGAACAATGTAGGGCTCAAAGATGAGCCCTGTGGTACCCCACAACCCAATGGTTCACTATGGGAGATAATATCCTCTTCAAAGACTTGAAATGATCTGTCACTCAGGAAAGATTTGAGCCAGGTTATCGTTCTCCCTGATACTCCTAGACTAAGAAGTCGGTGCAGTAAAATTCTGTGGTTCACCGTATCAAACGTGTGTTTAGAATAAATACATCTATTTTTATATATACCTGGTGTGGTTCTCCTATCATTTGATCAGTCATGTGATTATAGACTGGTAAAACAAGCTGCTTTACATTCCTTCAAGACTTAGCCTGAAGGCTGCTCTCCACAGCTACCACTATGATAGCTTTCTATATAGGTTGTCTTCAAACCTACCATTGTTGTGTTTCTATCTAGGACCCTAATTCGATATTCCCGATTTATGCCCTTATATGGTTATAATAAATAATATCCTTATAAAGGCATAAGAATCATATCCTTATTTAGTAATAGCCCATGCAGTCCAAATACGGCAAGGCTACTCCCCTAGACTCCTAGAAAGTACAACGCGTTCTTTAAACAAACCAAGCCTCCAGCAGCCCGGGAAATCCCCCTGCTCTTGTTTTAATTTGCACAAGAACTCCTAGAGTCAGAAAGAACTGTTAGTTCTTCGTGACGTCTTATGTCCAGCCTTACGTCAAACCCGGCACCTTTCAGGTATAAATATACCAACGTTGCCTTAAGCAGACACACAGTGGTTTGGAGCAGAGCGGCTATCTACTTGCCCGAGAGCCCAGCTGATGCGAGAGCCCACGGAAGCCGCCCCTCCCCTTTGACGCACTGAGAAAGACGCTGTCTTTTTCTCCAGCCGAGAAAATCCAGCTCCGGTGTTTCCAGCCACCCTTGCGGGTTGCTGGGATATTGAGTCCTGAGAGAGAGATACCAGACCTCCTACATTCTATTACCAAGGTACGGAGCTGACTAAATCCTTAAGAGAATTCTTGATTCAGATTCTTGGCAAAAACCAACTTAACTTAAACTGCTACTTACTTACTCCTTCCCACGTATTAGGCTTAGGTCAGGTAGGCGTATTTAGAAGCACCAGTTGAGTACGTTAGTCAATGTTTTTATGTATGTATATATTTTATCCATTTTAAAGTATCATATGGCTAAGAAACCATATTAATGCTTTTACAGTATTATTTTATAATACTCCTTTTACTGTACGCACTTTACTTTATGATAAGTATTGCAATTGTGGCAATTCATTTCTCTTGCATGCGAAAGAAGACTGCTCAATAAATAACACCTTTTATTGAAAACGCCCGTCTCTCTATTTCTCTGCACTCTGGTGAAACTAAGTATGCACGATTGACTGAGTGAAATAACGGTCTATTGTTTTCACACGACTCTAGAGATACACTCTTATTCTGAGGGAGCAAAGTTGTCATGTTTTTGCGGTTGTCAGAAGCTAATCCCTTCTTGTCTAAATCCGGAGAGTTAACTCTTTCCTGAACATTCGAGAACGTTTCTAGTGACCGTAGGAGCTAGCTGGCAAAACTAATTAAGTCTAATATAGTCAGTAGAGACCTAGTTGACCTCAGTTCTACGTCTACACTACTGTTTATATTATTCCAATGCGCAGAGCCTATTGGGAATATAGGAAGTACACTACATGGCCCCCAACGTTTGGTAAGGCGATAATCTAACGCAAGACACTAGAGTAACTCAGTTGTGCTTTTTCACACAGAACCCTTTTCCCGTAAAAACTCCAAAAGATGTCTGGAGTGGGTAAAAGGTTAATATCCGCCGAAACTTAGTAGGAAGAGATTCCTATGTATAGTTTTTTGTTTATTAAACGTTGAAGGATACAGTGTTCCAAAATATTGGGCACCTAATCTTTGTTTCCTTGAAACTTGATCTGCAACAAAACTTCTTTCAGTAAAATGGGGGAAAGTGAAGACGAAAGGGAGGCAGCTAGAGTAGCAGCTCAACTCCTAGCGGACGACACAACTATCCAACAGAACGACCCAAATGCTATAATCATTCCGGTAAATGTAAGAAAAACTATCACTCTTAAACTTATAGAAAATGGACTAACACCAAGAAGTGGTACATCATATTCGTGGTAGAGGCCCATGAATATCGGCAGACAGAGGTATTCTATTCATGGATAAACTTTCCAGCAGCAAACGCTGTAACACACAAATTCCACTATTACAAAATAGAGGAACCTCCGGATGAATACACTCCTTTCGAGGAAGTTGAAATCCCACTAAATTACCAAGAGCACCTGCTCTGGTTTAAAGGCGCCCTAAAACATCAAAATCACATCACCAGGCTCGGTCCACTAGATAGACCAGGAGCCACGTGGCCGGTTCTAGCCAGCTACACACCACACCCAGACATTGATAAATTGTCAGACCGGGAACTTTTAGCTCAGCTAAAACTATTAATTAAAATACATAGACAATTGGTCCAATATGTAATGCGGACTTCAACGGTCCAACCAGCGATTAACATTCCACAGCTGACCCCTCATCAGGGAAACACAAACAAAATTACACCACAGAACATATAATCATGTCTTGGTAAAATACCCTCAAAACGGGAACAAATTCCATTCTGGTTAGCACAAAAAATCACTCAAATAGAGGCAGTATTTCCTGATACTACACCTACTGAGAAACACAGAATTCGGACTATCTGTCTTCCAATGGGGATCGCACCACATGTGGAGGACTGTGACACTTGGGGCACAGTCTTTGCTTCAATCTACACAAAAACACATGGCGTTCCGTCCATGGCGGTTATACCAGACGAACTAAGACAGATTCAAAATGAATACGGTCCAGAACCTGCTTTAACTCTGGGTATGTGTGAGAACTTGGCCTGATATATGATGTCTCCAATTCTGGAACCACCTTGTATCAGTCCAAATATCCCCTTATGGTGTCTGGTTGTAAGTCAACCTTATAGACAAGCTATCTTAAGGGTAGCATAGACTAAGCAGCCTTAAAGGCTTAACTCAAGAGGTCGTGTTAAGCGAGCTGTTTTACCAATCACAATCCTGTAATATCAAATGAAAGGACACCACACAAGTATATATTATAAAGGTATATGTATTTATTACTCAAAATAATCCCCAGTACTCTTTATGAATAAAGGGGCACAAGCGTTAAATCAAAAAGCACAGTATAACATACAAAGTTGCACAATTATGGATGAGGGCGAGGGGCCACTCAGACCATATACTAAACAAGTGGTATAAGAGATACCAATCGAACAGTGGTTAGGCCTAGGGCCTAGGGAATCATTGGGAGCAGTCGGGACAGGCAATGCTGAAGTCGGGAAAAGCCCGCGGGATTCGGGTGCAGCGCTGAAAGCGCACGCATGCACCAATGTTAGTCAATGGTGCGTAAAAGTTACACAAATAGAAGTTAAGGACACTTCCGCTGAATCTAGAGGGACAAAACTTAAGACACAGACCCTAGAGGTGTGTACCAGTGTGGTAACACCGGCGCTGCAATGTTACCTCACCCACAGGAAGCGGGTGCACAGGGTCGAAGTAGTGTTGGGTTTCGTCACGCTGATTCTTGGTGCTTGGAGCTGAAGAGGCTGCAGGCGCTGTGAAGGAGAAGTGGCCGGTGGGATCCAAGAGTGGATCGAAGTTGAAAAGTACCTGAAAGCAGAGGGGACAGAGTCTGGGTCACTCAGCAGTGACCAGGACGGAACCAGGCAATGTCGGGCGCAATCAGGTGGTTGTTGAGGAGCTTCTCTCCGCTGTTACGTGGGCTCTGGGGCATCTACGGCGTCCAGGAGCAGGTCACGATCTGTCCCACGTAGGCTCTCGCCGTCGGCGCTGTCGGCTTCAAGATTGGAGCAAACAACACTTGGCAAAAGCAATCCACGTGGAACCGGAAGATTGCTTCTCACTCAGACCAGGAGGGTCAGAGTGGGGGCTCCTTTTCAGGGGAGCTGGTGCAAATCTGGAGCAACCAGAATCACAAGTCGTTGTTCAAGTTTCGTCGGCACAGGGGCCACAAGCCGGCTGGACAGTGACCGGGCCAACGCGTTGAGCCAAAAGAAGCAGAAGGGCCCCATGCAGCACTCGTCGAGTGTGGAGGGCTGAACTTCGGTGCAAGAGTGGCTCAGGGTTGGGGCTTCTCAAACCCCGGTGTACAGCTTCGAGGGTCACTCGTGGGCTGCACGGTCAGCGTCTCGTGGTCTTTCCAAGATGGCGTGCCCCACGCTTCCGGTCGCCTCCACGGGTCTCAGCTCTGCAGGGACTGTGGATCGGGCTGTTAGAAGGCAGGCAAGCTTTCGCTCGTCGATCTCTGTCGCTCGAGTTCCGGCGGGAACTGCAACAAAGCAGACGTCGAGGTGCTGGATGGTGCCTGTTTGCACAGGGTGGTCACTCCTTGACCACAAGGGAGATTCTTCAGTCTTCTACGTCGAGTAGGATGTCGAAGGGTCCAGAGTTTCATTTCTTATGTTTCATCAGGATAATCTGAAGTGCATTGGCACTGCTCCCATTCTTATTCGAATCTGGGGGGCTGGATTACCTGCTAGGTCCCCTCCTATGGGTGGGACCCAGGAAGGGGGTGGATACACCCCTTTCCTTTGATCCAGGCCGCGCTGGGACTGGGGCTGGTGTGCCCCAGAACCGGTTTGACCGGATTATGCAAGGGGAAGCCTTGTGCTCCCCATGCAGTGTCTGGTTTCTTTCAAACCTCCTTGCTACAATCCACTATCTCCTGTCTGGGGGGGTGTAACACCTCCCTGCGACAGGAAACCCTTTGTCCAGGCCCCTTTGGCTGAGTTTCGGTCAGCTTCAGGGGGTCAGACTTGTGTCTGTGGCAGAAGCATCCATTTTGTGGATCTGAGGCCCTTTTAGAAATTAACCGCATTTAAGTAAAGTAACATGTCTTACCCCTCTAGAGGGGTGGAATGCTATCCCCGTCGCCAGAACTGGCGAGGGGATAGTATTCCAAATCGTATGACACCTTACACGACATGTTTTGATAAAGCCAAACCAAAGTTGCTATATAACCGCGAGGATTATAATGCACTTAATAGTATATGGTATGGCATTATCCTGAAACAGCTTAGGGATTTGTTCCCGACGGCTGCAGACAGGCTCAGCTCATGCTAGAGCTCCATCTCACATTAAACCACGCACTCTGCCTCCAGGATTGATGAGGCCTTCCATAGGAGTGGCTCACAGGTTTATATGTGTCCAGATATAGGTTTAGATATAGGTATACTATATCTAAGCAAGGGGTGATTACACCACCTTACCCCAGCTGAGTGATCAGCCAGTTGTGTCAATTTAAGAACCAGCCAGGGGTGGCAAAAGATATGCTGCAGCCCCTGGTAGGCCTTGGTGGCACCTATGCCCTGAGCACCTATAGTGCATGGTACAGGGGCTGACAAGGTGTCCATTTCCAATTGTGGTATGTACCTAGGGTACATGGAATCCATTTTACAGAGAGAGCAGATGGCCTGGGGCCCTGATTAGCAGGGAACCAGGTCAACTAAGTCAAAAACCAGCTAAACACAAGGCAAAAAAATCTGGGGTAACCATAGTCAAGTAGCCACCTTCCTACAGTATGAAATTACTGAAAGACTTCAAGCAGGTCTCGGCTATATTATTAGCCAACATAAAAGGAGGAGCAGCATCTGTGGTGAACCGCCAGAAATTGAAAGAAACATATATACCAGAACAACCATTTGAACTTGCCAGAATCATAGAAAAATCCTATGAAGAACTAGGTAGAGATAGTTTGGGTGGGAAACCAGTAAAACCCCAACTAACTGAAAAACCTGAAAAAACATTTATTAAAAACAATCTAAATACTCCAAAAAAGAGTTGGGATGGAAATAAACAATCCACTCCCAGAGAAAAACGATTCCAGTCCAGAGGAAGGTCTCCTAAACGGAGAGAAAGATCTCCGGACCAAGGAAACAAGTCTCCCCAGAGGGAGCCCTCTGAGAAAAGATACAACCTTGGAGATAGGAATAAATTGAGAAAACCTGATAGATATCAAGATATTGATACACGTCCCTCTCGATCTTTTCAGACTTCCTCACAGAAATCGGAAAGAAGAGGACGGTCAGAACACAAGAAAGAGCACGTCAAGTCCAAAGACAAGAAACCTGCTCATCAAAGTAAAAAATTACAATTTCCAAGAAAGAAGGTAGCCAGCATTAAAATTAAACATGCCGAGGATCCTGAGGACACAACTGAAAAACAGAGAGTGGGCCCAGACAATGCTAGACAGCGCAGCAGAAGTGACCAAAGCTTGCAAGATCTTGATGAATCTTCTGGAGACAGTGGACACGAATGAGTACATTCAAGTGGAAACTGCAGACACCAGAGTTAGCAAACCTCATAAAATATACGAAATAACATTGCGTATAGAGGGGGACAAGACTAGGAAAGTAAGGGGTCTCTTTTGGTATAACCTTTCTAAAGGCTATGACATCCTTCTAGCTGAGAAAGACTGGCCACCAGAGTTTGTCAGGGAGTGCCCTCATGGCGAAGAAATGATTATGCCTGCTTTCTCAAATCCTATTCCAATTCATAAAAAATACACATTAGCAAGAAAATGGGCAGTAGCCCAAGCTCCTGCATTATATAAAAATCATGTAGGATGGGATGAGGATTCTCCTCACCACAAAATCCAGTTAAAATGTCAGCCCACTGCACAAAGGCAGTACCCAGTTAAACGAGAAGCTAAAAAGCAAGTCAGGGAGATCTTAGATCAACTTGAATACCAGGGGGTGATTGAAACATGCACCTCACAAATGAACAATCCTTTGTTTCCTGTCTCCAAGCCAGACGATTCATATTGTCTAGTTTTGGACTACAGACACCTAAACTCCTGTTGCAAAACATTTGCAGTACAAAACTAACACAGTGCAGCACTAATGAATAACATCGTGCGCAAAAAATATAAAACGACATTAGACATCTCTAATGGATTCTTTTGTCAAAACATTGCACCCGAAAGTAAGTATTTGACCGCATTCTCAATAATGGGGTCACAAAAAAAACTTCTGTCGACTCCCACAGGGATTCAAGAATAGCCCAGGATTATTCTCAGCAAGGGTAACAGAGTTACTACAAATACATGATGATGAGGCATTATCTTATGTCGATGACATCTATCTCACAGATGATGACCTGGAGACACACTTGAAAAGAGTGAACACCATAATACTTGGGTTTGCAGCTGAGGGTTACAAATTCAACTTTAAAAAGTCACGAATTGCCCATCTAACTGTCCTATTTTTAGGATATGAATTATCAAGTGAAGGCAAAAGCCTAGCAGACAACTTCTTAGAGAAGTGCGCTGTACTCCAAGCACCAAAAACGCTGAAGAACTTACAATCAATACTAGGTTTCCTGAATTTCGGAAGAACATACATTCTAAATTATGCAGAGAGGGTTAAACCTCTCTATGAATTAGTAAAACCTGATTTCAAACCAATAAATTGGACTCAGAAACACACAGAAATGTTAAGATCATTGCAAACAGACATGTTAGCTAAAACTAAATTGCAAACTCGCGAAAACATACGCAACCTTGTAATCCGAGTCATCCCAGGAAGATGCGGATTCACGTACCTAACCTCTAATGAGGGAGAAACGGTACCAATAGCTTACAAATCACACTTGTACACACAAGCGGAAATTAAATTCAGTTCTACTGAAAGGATTCTAATAGCGGTTCAAACTGCTGTAGCAAAAGAAAGAGCCCATGCCCAAGGCAGAAAGATAACAGTTTTAACTGTAGAATCAGCTCTTGAGGCGTTAACAAGTCCACGCAATTTGAATGCTGTGGCATTAGATCCAAAATGGATACAATGGGAAAATTCTCTTGCTGCAGAAGACGTGAAATACTATTTTGACCCGAAAATGAAAAAACTAGAAGATCTAGACTATGAAGAAGAATATCCTCTGCCAATCGAAATTCTGCCTCTCCAACAGTACACATGTGTAATCTACATGGACAGATTTGCACAACACTACGATGTAGAGGAAAAATCCTACAATGCAGCGTGCGGGATTGTTAACCACTTGGCTGCTAATGACAAGGGTAACTCGTCATAGAGTTTCCATTGACTTCAATGGAAATTACATTGAGATGCAGGTACCACCCTTAGCATCCAAGTGTTTAAAGGTCACTGGCGCTTTGGTAAATTCAGACCATTAATCACCAAAACTGAATCACTCAGAAACTGTTCAGCTCAGCGAGCTGAAATAAGATCTTTAAAGATGGCGCTTGAAAATGTCGATCATGAATTCCCCACACTAATAGTGTGCGATTCGCATTACTGCGTCAAGTCTTACAATAATGACATGCAGACCTGGATTCAAAACGATTACAAAGATGACACAGGTGCCACAATAAAGCATAAAAAGCTTTGGGAACAGGTAGTTCTTTTGCAGAAAGAACTACAAAAGACTCACTCACGTGATACATACACTGAGTCATCAACGTGATGGCGTTCACGTTGCAGGGAATTCATTGGCTCTCAGAGCCACAGCGGAAGCGGTTCAACCGGCTTCCGTAGCCACAAAAAAGCGTTCTAAAAATTACATAGACGGAGAAACGATGCTGGCGGTAAAAGCGTCTTTAAAAGGCGACTATGCAGCATTACCTCTGAACTATCCACTCAGTAATACATACATAATTGATGCAAACTCCGCTCCTTTTGCTCAAATCCCTGGAGTGGGGGATAGAGTAATTCCAAACACGAACAGGAGAGTCTTATTGATAGCAGACGCACACATGGGTGAGGGTCTGAGACACCAAGAGATCGTGAAATCTCTAAAAGAATTACAATCAGAATACTGGTGGCCAGGGATGAGCCTGCAACATTACAAATTTGCAAAGGATTGTCCGGACTGCAACAGAGATCGCAGTCGTGAACCGGACCAGACTAGTGCCAGAATACCTCTATTAGAAAGCATAAGGCTATCTATACGCAAAAACCCAGCAGGAGAAACGCGATCCCATAAATATTAAGACTAGATTCACTTAAAATGCAGACACAAGCGCTCGGCTGACGCCAGAACTGTTATAAAAGATTTGCGAGTCTTTATCGGCATATACGCAATTGGCATGCTACATTCTAACCAGGGTCCTGCGTTCAGCTCTAGGGCTTACAAGGAGGCCATGGCCAGCATGGGCATTGCATTGCGGTACTCTTCTCCATTCCATCCTGAGGGAAATGTGGTAGTGGAAAGAAAAAAACAGGACATAAAGCAATCTATAACCGCGAGGGTATTAGGTTCGGGTGATGGGTGGGTCAAACATTTAACAAGTGTCCAACGTAGTCTTAATAATCTGCCAAGAAATTCTCTAAAAGGTCTCACTCCATACGAACTATTGTTCGGTACTAGAATGCACATTCAGGATCTTGATAGTCACACTTCAGTGGTAGAAGAAAAATCCTTTGATATCAAAGACCGTTTGTCTGTTTTAAAGGACTTAAATGAAACAAGAAGAAGCCTGAGTAACATAAAGTTAAAGCAACAGCCATCAGCCACTGAAGAAAAACCACCTGTCCCAGCAAGACCTGTCTGGATTCCAAAGATTGGGGATCTGGTCAGAGAGAAGATCGCGGTGAAGAAGGAATTTGGGCCTTCTTACAGAAAAGCAGTACCTGTCTTAGCTGTCAGCGGAACAAGATCAGTTGTACTACCGCCCCTTTCTGGTAAAAAGGAGAACCAAGTTGTATCCATCAACCTGGTAAAACCACAATCATGTGGCCAATAATAAGTAGTAGGCCCAGTGGACTCCCAAGAAATAGCAGAATACCAAAATTTGCTACAATCGAAGAGGTTCAAACTGAGAGACTAATCACATTTGATAAACCTGCAGTGAATAAAAAAGGACTATGCAACAAAGCCATGGAACTTGTCCCTCTTGAAACCCAAATTGCAACAGTTCGTCAAAAAACACCTGTCTACAACGATGTAGCCTCAGACTATGCTAATGAAACAAAGAAAAATCCAAAGGCAAATGAAAATCCGGAAGCAATTCCTACAATTGACAGAACTGCATCTGGCTACTTCATCAATTTCGATGACTTTTCTGATGATCCAAGTGAACATGAAGAAACGCCAGCAACAAAAACTTTTAAAGACAAAGTAACTGAACGTATTCACCAACTCAAAGAAACCTATCTGATTTCTCCATGGATTGAATGTTGGATTATGCTAGGTGTACTTTCCTCCTGCTTTGGCTCATCATGGTTCTTTGTTTGGGAAAATTAATTGAAGGAAAATACAGTACAATGGACACAGCAAGTCAGAACATCAACTTGGTCCTAAAACCTCACAAGTCATCTCACATCGAGAAAAGAGAACTGTCATCAGTGAACATCACAGCCAATCCAATACCCGGTGGGGTAGCATGGGACAAAACGGATTATGAAATTTATGGCCCGATTGAGCTCTTGAAATACCTACACCAGTTTAAGGTTTCATTAAGTGACTTTGTAAAACCAAGTACTTTCTCTGATGATTGGGACTTTGAAAACATTAAGAATATGATGTCAGATTTAGTAATGTCAGCTAAATTCACAGAACATGATTATTTGCAGGGTTCATCAAATTATGAAGAGTTATATTGTTATAATCATTTTGGTCATCACTATTTGCATAAATCTGCTCAACCTAGAAATGTTTTAAATTATAACCAATGGGAACATTGTCCAACTCCGCCAAAAGGCAGCTCAAAAACATATTATGAGAAATTCCAATACTTCTCAGGGTTTAATATTAGTGATCCAGAAACGTTTTATTTTAAAATGTTAAATAAGACAGGAATGAAAACAATGTTGACAAATACTAAATTGATTTATTCTGAAACATTTTATGAAAAAATGACTACATTTGGTTTTGAATTCTGGAAAAACAACATTGAAACAAAAACCATCTGAGGTTCAAAAGAATGGCAGGTACAAGGCCTAGAAGCATTATTTAGGGCCTGCATGATCCCAGAACAAATAATATTCTTGAATGACTCCATTCAACAGCCAACCTGTCTTGGCCTAGCCAAGATAAAAGACTTAAACAAACCGTCCAAAGCCCATACCTGATAGTAATAGCACTACAGATGTGGAGATAGACGTATCCCATATTTTACACCAAAACAGAACAAATCCTGATTGGAAAAAATGGTTGATCTGGCCCACAGACACAAATAACTGTCAAGATAGATTCCTGAACAAAGCACCGGGGTTTAAACAGACCAGGCCAGACCCTAGATACTCCCAGAGACAACATCCAGGGATAGTTACAACATACAGTGTAGGGAAACTATGCCTTGAGTGGCTACAGAAATCCACACTGGCTGAAATTAAGCAACACTTGACTTTACTTAAAGGCGGTGCTGACTTGCGTGATTTCATAGTGGGACCACGCAAACAACGTCAAAAACGTTTCATACACGCTGGTATATACGCTGCTTACAACGAGGCTTGGAAAGTAACACAAATTGAAACAGCTGAAAAAATACGAGAAATTGATCGTATTCATTTGGAAAAATCACTTTCTGTAGTGGACAATAGGTTAACGACTCTGTACTCCAGAATATATTCACTGGACAGCATTGTATCAGCTGCTATCGATATAATAGAGCAGGACTTGCTAATGTTACAACATGGTCAGTCCTAATTACGTTCTATTGTACAGCTTGGCTGGACGTTGCAAAATCTGCGTTCAGGCTACGTGCCATGGCGTTTAATCAACACAACGTCATTATTCTCTATCTTTAACCTTACTGATAAACAAATCAGTTTGGCACAAAAAGGAGCAGACTATACGATTCTGAGCATTGAAAAACTTGAGAGATTACCATTGACAATGTCAGAAAGACCTGTCATTGAATGGATTATACACAGAATAATTACAATTCCGATAACAACATTCCAATTTAAATATTGCCAAGAGTATATACCAGCGGGACAGTATGAAAGGTTGGGTAAAGGGTACATCAAGTCAACATGGAAATTACCTTATACACACAAATGTTATAGTGAGGGGAAAAAGGAGGTATTTCTTAGTGGTAATAATTGTTAAAAATCACTAAGTGGTACACTTCTGTGTCAAGGTATTAACTTGCATGGAGCCTGTGAAGGGTCTTCAAATAACCTTTCATGTCACCTGCACGGCACTCCTGCAACTCAGATAGAGCCATTTTTTAGACAGCTTTCCAACGGCAGCTACGTTCTAATAAGTGACCACAGCTGTTGTGGCATGGTGCCAGGAAAAGCCTATCTCGTGAGCGTTAGTTCCATGGTCATTTGCTGTATGCAAGTATTGTATCCAAACAGCAATCCAGACATGGAGGCAGCAATATGGCCTTCTTTGAATATCTCTTCTATTCGAGTTGATACTTTAAGCAGAATGAAATCCATTCTTTTACAGACAACTGTGCCTTTAACCTCGTCCAAAGAAACGTATGATCTGCAAGTTGCAAGGACAGCAGCAGAGATACATTCCCTATTATCAACAAATTGCCCCGTGCATTTCGTAGAAATGTTAGGTCAAATTTTAAACATGTCTGATACCAGTGGCATCGCACATGTATTTAAGACAATTTTTTCGGGACTGTTAGCACCCTTTGAAACAGTTCTGGGCATTATCCCGAATTTTGTGCATTCATTATTTGGCGGTCTGCCTCTTCTTTTGTGACTCGTAGCAGGAATTTTATTTTTGATCCTTCTGCTCCGATATGGCAAGCCAAGGCACAGACAGAACTCCAGCTACAATGGAAGAAACGATCCTAGCTATACGCTACCGGGACCGCATCACTAAAGTCCTCGGAGTTGCCCGGCTAAGAGATCTAAGTACAACCTGGTTTCTTTCATTCAGACCAATCTGGCAAGATTGCATCTTACCTGTGCTTCGATGTATGCTATGCGGAGAAGAATGCGTGTTGGACGTCTGTCTTACACTACCATCAGCAGTACCAATGGATACAGATACCTTGCTAGGTCCGGTAACGACTCATGCATCGTGTTGTCCCCAGCGGCTACCTATTCTGATGACGGCATTCGTTGAGACTTCACCACTACAAGTAGGTTGCGGTGGAGTACGAGATGAAAGCAGCACCACACAGGTACAACCTTCTGTGAGCATTGCTAATCCTGACATTGATGATAGCAATTATTCCCACATATGCACAATTACAGCATTTTCGAACTTGGTCGAACTTTCACCTGATGTTGTAGACCAATTTTTTGCAAGTCTGTCTGATATGATGTTCTCCCCTAAACAACGCGAATAACTTTTTAAAACAATGAGCACACAGCGTTCCCTGAACTCTGAATTCGGCCTTCATTTTTGATAAACAAAAGCTACTGAAAACATTGGAACTATTTTTTCCCCTGAAAGCGAAATTATTTTTTTTTCACTTCCAAAATATTTACCTTTTTTTCTGGCACAAAGTACTCTGCTTAAAGTAGAACTATTCTTAGAGAACAGAGCTTCTATTTTAGGAACTCTAGAGACAATATTTTACCTCAGCCTCTAGCACATATACAGCATTTGTATAAATATGTGATGAAATGGTCTCAACCTTCTTTTCTGTATTCAGAGCCATTTCATGTGTAATTTTCGCAATTCATTCAGCTGATATATATATATGCATTTAACTGAATGATAACACTGCTTGAAAAGCGTACAGTACCAATACTCATTTTCGTGTATTTACCATATACCATTTCAAATGCGAATTATGTATTTTGGCGTGGGTTGGAAAACACACATGCATCGATATGTTTAATATTGCTTAGTTTTTAGTAATGATGGACATTAATCCGTGGAGTGAGTGTTGTGTTTCTATCTAGGACCCTAATTCGATATTCCCGATTTATGCCCTTATATGGTTATAATAAATAATATCCTTATAAAGGCATAAGAATCATATCCTTATTTAGTAATAGCCCATGCAGTCCAAATACGGCAAGGCTACTCCCCTAGACTCCTAGAAAGTACAACGCGTTCTTTAAACAAACCAAGCCTCCAGCAGCCCGGGAAATCCCCCTGCTCTTGTTTTAATTTGCACAAGAACTCCTAGAGTCAGAAAGAACTGTTAGTTCTTCGTGACGTCTTATGTCCAGCCTTACGTCAAACCCGGCACCTTTCAGGTATAAATATACCAACGTTGCCTTAAGCAGACACACGGTGGTTTGGAGCAGAGCGGCTATCTACTTGCCCGAGAGCCCAGCTGATGCGAGAGCCCACGGAAGCCGCCCCTCCCCTTTGACGCACTGAGAAAGACGCTGTCTTTTTCTCCAGCCGAGAAAATCCAGCTCCGGTGTTTCCAGCCACCCTTGCGGGTTGCTGGGATATCGAGTCCTGAGAGAGAGATACCAGACCTCCTACATTCTATTACCAAGGTACGGAGCTGACTAAATCCTTAAGAGAATTCTTGATTCAGATTCTTGGCAAAAACCAACTTAACTTAAACTGCTACTTACTTCCCACGCATTAGGCTTAGGTCAGGTACACCGGGGTAGGTGTATTTAGAAGCACCAGTTGAGTAAGTTAGTCAATGTTTTTATGTATGTATATATTTTGTCCATTTTAAAGTATCATATGGCTAAGAAACCATATCAATGCTTTTACAGTATTATTTCATAATATTCCTTTTACTGTACGGACTTTACTTTATGATATGTATTGCAATTGTGGCAATTCATTTCTCTTGCATGAGAAAGAAGACTGCTCAATAAATAACACCTTTTATTGAAAACGCCGTCTCTCTATTTCTCTGCACTCTGGTGAAACTAAGTATGCACGATTGACTGAGTGAAATAACTGTCTATTGTTTTCACACGACTCTAGAGATACACTCTTATTCTGAGGGAGCAAAGTTGTCATGTTTATGCGGTTGTCAGAAGCTAATCCTTTCTTGTCTAAATCCGGAGAGTTGACTCTTTCCTGAACATTCGAGAAAGTTTCTAGTGACCTCTGAGCTAGCTGGCAAATTTAATTAAGTCTAATATAGTCAGTAGAGACCTGGTCGACCTCAGTCCTACATCTAAACTACTGTTTATATTATTCCAATGCACAGAGCCTATTGGGAATATAGGAATTACACCACACCATCAATAAGGGTCGTTTGGACTCGTGCAAGGTGCCCACTAGAATAGTGGACAGCATATGCCAGGCCAACTTCTCACATTGTTGTGCAGCGTGTGGGATTCCAGCTTGCATTGTTTTACCAGATAATCTCAAGTGTTGATCATTTGAAAAAACACTAAAGGTACCTAAGGTACATATAATACAAGCTTATACTACAGGACGTTCTACTGAACTTAAAGTTGAGTGTCAAGGGCTTAGCACACCCTTTCTACAACTCAAGAGAGGTTTAGTACGTAAACAAATAGTGTAGGTAGTGCATACACCACACCTCACTAGTCATGTCCTCAAGGGAAGGACCTAGTGGGTCTCTTCCAGATGTCAGTCAAGTACAAACATCTAAGTATGACACATTCCCTTTCCAAGAGTAAAGAGCACTGTGTGCATTAAGGAAATTGAAGCCAGTACAGAATCCTAATACCCAACGCCTTATAGAGGTGTTATTGCTGGATGACTTAAAAAAGGCATCAGATCCTGAATGGGTAGGCAATGGGGTGGATACATCTGAGAAGGAGAATCCTAGTGGGTTACCCCAGAAGGACTCTGTCTCTGATGAGAAGCAGGCAGGTGACAATAACCTAGACCTGGAGAACCCAGCTCCTACTGGAGATGAGGAAGGCCAAAGTGGCCCTATCTTTGTGGTGGTGTGCCCAGAAGACCAAGATCACCTTCAGTGGAATTTAATAATTCTGGGACATCTATAGGGTCCTCTGTCTCTTCTCATAGGAGGGTTACCTCCCAGGAGAAGAGAGAGCATCACGTGAGAATGGAAGAAGCTCAACTGAGAATAAGGAAACAAAGGTAGCCTTAGAGAAGGCAACCCTAGAGCTTGAAAGAGCATGTAAAAAGATGTGGTTAGAACCCCATGGTAGCAGCAACTTCCCTAGTGGTAGGGATAGGTCTTATGACCATAGAAACCTTAACAAGATTGTCCCTCCCTATCAGACTGGGGATGACATCCACAAGTGGATAACTGCCCTGGAGAGGGCCTGCAAAGTACAAAAGGTACCCCAGGAGCAGTGGGCAGCAATCTTGTGGCTCTCCTTTGGAGACAAAGGTAGAGACAAGCTACTGAGGTAACAGGTTTTTAGGAACCCGCTGGTGCCAGGGGATAACACCCGAAGACCTCTGAGTTCTCCCTTGTTCCGGACCACAGAAACACGGAGTCTTCTAGTCACAGTCAGAGATCAAGTTTTATTGGCAGCTACCAAGTAACATGTGTCCTAGAAGCACGACAAACGCGGATCGTGTGTTCTCAGGAGACTGTTCGTTTTTACAGAACCAGCCGTCTCCTTATATACAAAAATAATAGCTGCAAGCAAGAATTCCTGAGTTTATGATATGGCTATACACATATTTCTACAATAATACAAAAGAGCGAAGTCATGTAGGCAAGCCCCTATTTTAGACGTCCAGTTCGTGATAGATTACCCGGCCAGGCCCGGAACTCCCATCAGATATCGACGAAACCCCAATAAAGAAAGGCACCTCCTAGTCATAAAACTGGCCGTAAACAGGGTGCGGGGACAGGTGTGTGTGTGTGTAAAAACATGATCTGGATGTAGTGAATGGTTTGTGGTATGTCGTGCATTGATGCTATCGTATTCGGCCACTGGGTGAGGAGCTGCCCAAACAGGTTTGGCTGGAGGCAATGGAGTCAGTTGGACAGGTCAGGGGGAAGTCAAGGAAAGGTGGACGTGTCCTTTTAGATCAGACTCGGCCTTACTTAATTGACTTATCATGAGGGCAAGACACAAGATGGATGCCATTCACAAAATGGAGTCTAAGGGTTCGGAACGGAAACTATGATTTAAGGGTGTTGGCATCCCCCAATCATGTCGCAAATGCATAGGGATGATGTCCTAATCATTATCGGTCTGTTGACACCAAATTCGTCATGGTACGTTGATATTTTGTGGCACGGGTATTGGATCTCGATATCGTGATAACAGTAGGGTCCAGAATTTCAGAACCACACTCCTCACTGTAAGAGAAGAGGATGCTGATGATTACAATGTCCTGAAGAGTGCTCTAATAGATAGGGTTGGCTTAACCACTGAGCAGTATAGAATATAGTTCAGAGATACCCAGAAGACACAGACTCAGGACTGGGTTGACTGTGTAGATTGTGCTACTAAGGCTCTGGAGGACTGGTTTCTAGGCAGTAAAATGTGTGACTATACAGGATTGTATAATCTGATCATGAGGGAGCAGATCCTTAACTGTCAAAATCAGCTGTTGCATCAGCATCTGGTTGTGAGAAGTTGGCCTGATGTATGATGTCCACAATTCTGTGGGCACCTTGTATCAGTCCAAACAATCCCTTATGGTGGTGGTTGTAAGTCAACCTTAAAAAGACAAGCTATCCTAATGGTAGCATGGACTAAGCAGCCTTCAGGCTAAACTCAAGAGGGCATGTGAAGCCAGCTGTTTTACCATATGCAATCCTGTAATATCAAATGAATGAACACCACACAAGTTATATATTATCAAAATATATGTATTTATTACTAGAACAATCCCCTATACTCTTTATGAGTATAGGAGCACAAGCATTTAAACAAAAGCACAGTTAAACATATGAAAGTTGCACAATTATGGATGAGGCCGGTGGCCACTCAAACCATATATCAAAAAAGTGGTATAAGTATCACTTTACGAACAGTGGTAAGGCCTGGGGCCCTTGGGAATCGCTGGGACTACACTGGACTAACAGCAGTTAGGACGGGAGTAGCCCGCGGGACTCGGGTGCAGTGCTAAAAGCACACGCATGCACCAATGCAAAGTCAATGGTGCGTAAAAGTTATCGAGTTACAGTTTTAGGAGTCTTCCGACTGGAATAGAATTACCACACTTTAAACTTAGACACTAGAGGTGTAAACCACTACAGGAGCACCGGTGTTAGATCGTTACCTCACCCACAGGAAGCGGGTGCATAGGTGCCAAAGTGTGTCGGGTTTCGTCGTGCAGTTCTATGGAGCCTGGAGATGAAGATGCTGCAGGCGGCCAGGAGAGAAGAGTCCGGTTGGATCCAAGGGTGGATTGAAGATGTAGAGTACCTGAAAGCAGAGGGGACAGAGTCTGGGTCACTCAGCAGTGACCAGGAAGGAACCAGGCAATGTCGGGCGCAATCAGGTGGTTGTCGTGAAGCTTGTCTCCGCTGCCACATGGACTCTGGGGCATCGACGATGTCCAGGAGTGGATCACGAGCTGTCCCACAAAGGCTCTCGCTGTTGATGGTGTCGGCTTCCGGATCGGAGTTAACAGGCCTTGGCAAATGCAACCCACGCAGGATTTGAAGATCGCTTCTTACTCGGACCAGCAAGGTCAGAGCGGGTGCTCCTTTTCAGGGGAGCGAGGGTCAGTCTAAAGCAACCAGACCAGCAGTGTAAATTCTTTGGTTCGTCGGTACTGGGGCCACTAGCCAACGGGCAAGCAACCGGACCAACGCGTCAAGCAGAAAAATGCAAAAGGGCCCCACACAGCACTCGATGATTGTGGAGGGGTGAGCTTCAGTGCAAAAGCTGCTCAGGGCTGGGGCTTCTCAAACCCCAATGCACAGCTTCGAGGGTGCCTCAGGAGCTGCACGGTCAGCACTTTGTAGTTTTTCCAAGATGGCCGGCTCCACGCTTCACGTCGCCTCCACGGGTCTCAGATTCGCTGGGACTGTGGATCGGGCTGTTACAAGTCAGAGAAGCTGAGTCTCCTTGATCTCTGTTGCTCGAGTTCCAGCAGGAACTGCAACAAAGCAAACATAGAGGTGCTGGATGGTACCTGTTTGCACAGGGTGGTCACTCCTTGACCACAAGGGAGATTCTTCAGTCTTCCACGTCGAGTGGGATGTCGAAGGGTCCAGAGGTATGTATCAAAGTTTCAGTCAGGATAATCTGAGGTGCATTGGCATAGCTCCTACCTTTATTCCAAATCAAGGGGCTGCATTACCTGCTAGGTCCCTCCTATGGGTGGGACCCAGGAAGGGGGTGGTTACACCCATTTCCCTTTGTCCAGTTTTGCGCCAGAGCTGGGGATGGAGTGCCCCAGAACCGGTTTGACTGGAATTTGCCTGGGACACCTTGTGTGCCCCAGGCAGTGTCTAGTTTCATTCAGCCCTCCCTGCTCCAATCCACTATCTACTGTCTGGGGTGGTGTAACACCTCCCTGTGACAGGAAACCCTTTGTCCAGGCCTCCCCTGCCAAGTTTCGGTCAGCAGCAGGAGGTCAGACTTGTGTCGGGGCAGCAGCATCCATTTTGTGATGCTGAGGCTCTGGTTATGATTAACCGCGTTTTAAGTAAAGTAACATGTCTTTTCCCTCTAGAAGGGTGGAATGCTACCCCCGTCGCCAGAACTGGCGAGGGGGTAGTATTCCAATGTGTATGACACCTTACACGACATGTTTTGATAAAGCCAAACCAAAGTTAGCAATAACCGCGAGGATTATAATGCACTCAAGAGTATATGGTATGGCAATATCCTGCAACAGCTATAAGGAAATGGTTCCAAAAGCTGCAGACAGGCTCAGCTCATGCTAGAGCACCATCTCACATAAAACCAAGCACTCTGCCTCCAGGATTGTTAAGGCCTGCCATAGGAGTGACTTATAGGTATATATGTGTCCAGATAGGTTTAGATATAGGTATACTATATCCAAGCAAGGGGTGATTACACGACCTTGCCCCAGCTGAGTGATCAGCCAGTTGTGTCTGTTTGGATGGCCAGCCAGGGGTGGCAAAAGATATGCTGCAGCCCCTGGTAGGCCTTTGGATGCACCTATGCCCTGGGTACCTATAGTACACTGTACAGGGGCTGATAAGGTGATCCAATCCAATTTAGTTATGCACCTAGGGTACATGGAGTCCATTTTAAAGAGAGAGCAGATAGCCTGGGGCCCTGATTAGCAGTATCCCAGGCCAACTAAGTCGAAAACCAGCTAAACACTAGGCAAAAAATCTGGGGTAACCATAGTCAGGTATCCACCTTCCTACACTGGTAGACTCTGATCTGATCTCTCCCCATGAATTGGGAAAGAAGGCAGACAAATGGGTCAGAACCATGGTGAAGCAGAAAGTACAGAACCAAGGTGGTGACCAAAAGAAGCAAGATAAAAAAGGTGAGGAGAAGGGTAAAGACCAGAAGTCTTCACAAGGTCCCCAAAAAGCTTCTAATGGTGGGAATTCCCAATCTTCTAAAAAGAAAGAAGGCCCAAGAAAACCATGGTGTGAAGTCTGTAAACAGAAGAGCCATTGGACCAGTGACTGCACCAAGAAATATACAGTACCAGCCACTATTGCCCCTAAAGCAACTGTTCCCCTAGTTCAGCTTCAAATGGTGGCTCTCAGCAGAAGGGTGTAGTAGGGTTGACCCTGGGATCTGAGATGGGCTCTGACCTAGTCAGAGTTCCAACTCAGGCTGTGTTAATCTGTGATGGAGGCATGGATATGACCACCTCTGTAAGTCCCAGTAACTTGGGCAAGTACAGACCACAGCCTTTGATACATGAGAAAAAAGGCAGAGACCTACAGTGACACAGGGGCAAGTGTCACAATGGTGACACCAGACTTTGTGGACCCTGGACAAGTCATACTTGGTGAGACTTACCAAGTGATCAATGCTAGCAATGTCAGGACCAACCATGCCCTGGCAGTTGTTAATTTCTCCTGGGGAGGGGTAACTGGCCTTAAGAAAGTTGTGATAAGTGCAGACCTCCCTGTAGAATGCTTGCTTGGAAATGACTTGGAGACTTCAGCCTGGTCTGAAGTGAAGTTAAGGACCCATTCAGAAATGTTGGGGATCCATGCACATGTGTTTGCTGTGACTAGGTCACAGTTCAGAAAGTCTAACACTGGACAGGCCCTGGATTCTGGAATAATAGACCCGGTGCCTAGCAAGAAAAGAAGTAGTAGGGTTAAGGCAGTGCCTTCCCCCCTGACTCAAAGTGATTATCAGTCTCTTGAGTGAGATGATTGTGAGCCTGAAGAAGGAACTGTTCCACAGGAGCTTGAGCCTGATCAGGTTAAGTTCTTAGGGACAGGGGACCCTTCCAAGGCAGATCTGAGTCAGGAGCAGCTGAGATGTCCTTCTCTGGAACCCCTCAGACAGAAAGCTGCTGCTGAGGCTGCTGGGAATGCTCGTGGCACCCATAGGATTTATTGGGATGATAGACTCCTGTACTCAGAGAGTAGAGACCCCAAGCCTGGTACAGCCAGGAGGTTGGTTATACCTTTGAAGTTCAGGGGCTTCCTATTGACACTAGCCCATAATGTTCCTTTAGCAGGACACCTAGGTCAGAACAAGACTTGGGACGGAATTGTCCCTCACTTTCACTGGCCCCACAAGTCTGAAGACACAAAGGAGTTTTGTCGCTCCTGTGTAACCTGTGAAGCCAGTGGTAAGGCAGTTGGTACTACAAAGGCCCCCCTGATACCACTACCTGTGGTGGTGGTGGTTCCCCTTGAAAGATTGGGGATTGACATTGTTGGACCAATGGATCCTCAGACAGCATCTGGGCACAGGTTTATCCTAGTGGTGGTGGACCCTGTCACTAGGTACCCAGAAGCTATTCCCCTTAGGACCACTACAGCACCTGTGGTGGCAAGAGCCCTCTTGGGAGTCTTCTCAAGAGTGGGGCTTCCTAAGGAGGTAGTATCTGACAGAGATGCACACTTTATGTCTAGCTACTTGCCTGCAATGTGGAAGGAATGTGTTCTGAACTATAAATTCACCACACCCTATCATCCACAGTGCAATGGTTCAGTTGAAAGATTCAACAACACCTTAAAGGGTATGATTAAGGGTCTCCCAGAAAAGCTCAGGCGGAGATGGGACATCCTGCTACATACAGGGAGGTTCCTCAGAAGGGGGTTGGCTACAGCCCATTTGAACTTCTGTTTGGACATCCTGTCAGAGGACCGCTTTGTCTGGTGAAGGAGGGATGGGAGTTACCTCTCAAACGCCCTAAACATGATATTGTGAACTATGTACTTGGTCTCCACTCCAGGATGGCTGAGTACATGAAAAAGGCTACTAAAAACCTTGAGGCTAGCCAGGAATTACAGAAAGCCTGGCATGACCAAAAGGCTGTACTGACTGTTTACCAGCCAGGACAGAAAGTGTGGGTGTTGGAGCCTGTGGCCCCAGCAGCTCTCCAAGACAAGCGGAGTGGAACCCACACTATTGATGAACACAAGGGAGAGGTTACCTATTTGGTAAATCTTGGAACTCCCAGGAGCCCCATAGGGTGCTTCATGTCAACAGACTGACCCCATATGTTGACAGGGCAGACATGGGCTTGCTCATGGCTACTGATGAAGGACAGGAGGAAGAGAGTGACCCTCTCCCAGACCTGCTCTCTCAGAACCCTGATGATGGATCAGTTGATGGAGTAGCCTTGACAGGCAGCCTCACCGATCAGCAGCAAACTGATTGCAGACAAGTTCTAAATCAGTTCAGACATATGTTTTCACTGACTCCAAGTCAGACTACCTGGTGCACTCTGAAGTGGACACTGGAGACTGTCTGCCTGTTAAAAAATAAAATGTACAGGCAACCTGTTCATGTCAGGGACTGTATCAGGACTGAAGTCCAGAAAATGTTGGATTTGTGAGTGATTGAACCCTCAGATACCCCTTGTGCTAGTCCAGTAGTCTTGATACCAAAACCTCCCACCCAGGGTGGTAAGAGAGAGATGAGCTTTTGTGTTGACTACAGAGGTCTCACTGCAGTCACTAAGACTGATGCCCATCCATTACCCAGAGCAGATGAGCTCATAGATCTGTTGGCCTCTGCCAAATTTCTGAGCACATTTTATCTAACAGCTGGCTACTGGCAGATCAGACTAGCTGAAGATGCAAAGCCAAAAACAGCATTCGCAACCCCTAGTGGACATTATCAATTTGTGGTAATGCCCTTTGGTCTGAAGAATGCACCTACCACATTTCAAAGGTTGGCAAATAAAGTCTTAACAGGCCTGGTAGACTATAGTACAGCATATCTAGATGATATTGCGGTCTTTAGCTCCACCTGGGAGGATCACCTGGTCCACCTAAGAAATGTTTTGGAGGCCCGGCCTAACTATCAAGGCTACTAAGTGTCAGGTAGGGCAGAGTCAGGTTGTGTACCTGGGCCACCTTGTAGGTGGAGGCCAGGTTCAACCATTGTAGAGCAAAATCCAGACCATCATGGACTGGGTTGCTCCCACTACCCAGACTCAGGTCAGAGCTTTCTTGGGCCTGACTGGGTACTATAGAAGATTTGTCAAGGGGTATGGATTCATTGTGACTCCCCTGAATGACTTAATGTAGTATTCTGTGTATTGTGCCTTTCAGGCAGTTGTAGAAAGAACCTTGTTATATGGACATTCTATGCTCTGTTTTAGAATGTGGGCTTGATGGCAGTTGATCGCTGCTTCTGCTTGATGTCGCTGTTATTCTCTTGAGCAGACTAAAGTCTATATTTAAACATCAAATCTGCATACTTTCTATGAGCACTTACTACAAAATTGTTGGCGACGATGCTCAAGAGAAGGTAAAGAACCTGTCTTACCTCGATCTACCTCGAGATTCCGTGTTCATCTTCAAGCTTCGTGGGAGGACGAAGATATGCTGTTATCCACACAGCAGTAACACAGCAAACAAAAAGGAAAAAGAGTTAAGTCTTTCCGCTTCATTTCTAGCGCGTCAGAAGTGTTGTTTGTTCGCTAGGAAGCGTAAGCGATAAAAAAAAAAATTTAAATCCCATTGTCAGCGCAAGTCGTGATTGGCAAAGAAAGAAACGTGTGGTTGGCAGCGCAACTCTACGCATGAGCGCGATGTAAAACCTGACAGTCAGCGCGAGTCGTAGTTGAAAAGGAAAGTCGCGTGTGGTTGGCAGCGTAACTCTACGTTGAGCACGCTGCAGTCGGCCATTTTAAAGACTCCACTTTGTACACGCGTAACCTTAGCAACGCTGTAAATATAACTACGCTGTCAACGCTGTCTGTTCTCCGTAACCCAGCGCAGTGAGGAAGAAATTGAACACATAGACGCTGTCAGTGGTTCGAGACACGGCACGAAGAATTGGAAACTTATCATACTAACTTAATTATTGTGTATTTTGTGACAATTGTACTGCTCCTCAGTTTGAAGCTAATTAACACGCTTTGACCCACTGAGTGTCTAAAAGAAGAGTTATTTCACGATTTTGATTTTAGAACTATCCCATTTTTACTATCTTTTGAGAACAGCGACAAGACAGACTTATAAAAACTTGGGATTAGAGTTCTTTGGTCAAGCATTTATTTTTGTGCAATATGCAGTCAGTTTCACCTCCACCTCCTTTTCTGGAAACGCCAGGCAATCCACCTATAATTTGGAAGAAATGGTTTGATGCGTTTGAGACTCATTTGGGTGCAATAGGCGCGTCAAGATATCGCGCAGAGAGGAAGAAATGTCTATTATTGCACTCACTAGGTTTTGAAGGTAGAGACATTTATAAACATTTACCTCCTTTAATTAGAAACAACGCAGAAGAAGACGTTGATGAATATACTGAGACAAGGATGAGACTGGAGTTGAGGTTTGATATCAAGCCTAGTCTTGTTGTGATTAGACATAAATTCTTCAAAAGAGAACAGTTACCAGGAGAAGATGTTGAGACATATGTATCAAGTCTAAGGCAGTTGAGTGCGGAATGCGAATTTGAGGGTTTCAGAGAACAATTAATTAGAGATCAGTATATATGTAAATGTACTGACAAGTCAATCCAACAAAAACTACTTACCTTGGGCAATCCAACACTTGAAGAGACAATCCGTACAGCCAAAAGCATAGAATTGTCTAAGAAAGAAGTGAAGGAACTTGAGAAGAAAAGTGAAGTCGCAGTTTCCATAGTCAGAGCTAAGGAGAACAAGGAAAATAAGGCAGCATCTGGTCAACAACGTTTCGAGAAGAACAATTTTCCTGGTTCACAACGTTATGAGAGGAGTACTTTTTCTAGAAGTGACATTTGTTATAGATGTGGAAATCTTTCACATAATAAGAGTAACAAATTCTGTCCTGCTAGGAATTCTACATGCCGTAATTGTGGGAAATATGGTCATTTTGCGAAAATATGTCAGAATTTTAGACAGGGAAATTCAGCCTTCATGAATAAGTCTCAGGGACAGAGCAATGTAAGTGGGGTAGGAAATGTTTCAGAGTCTTATGAAAATACCGGAAAGGATTCAGATCCCATTAACAGTATCCAAGACGACCTTAGGGAGATGGTTGTAGTGGTACGGGAAGATGGAGTCAGCACTGGGGACCCTTCAGATTGTGTTGACCCCTATGAAGATTTTGGTGTGGGTGACAAAGTACTTTCTTTGTTAGTAGATTCAGGCGCAAGAGTAACAATGATCACCCAAGAATTGTTTGATGAAACTTGGCCAGAAAGGAAGCTCGAACCACCTGATAGAGCCCCCGTTTCCTATGAAGGACGCAAAATAGCTTTGTTTGGGTATTTTGAAGATATCCTACAGTTCAGGGGTAGGAAAATATTTGGAAAAATATATGTTTCAATTAAGGGGTTAAACATTTTGGGGTGGTTCCACCAGGGCCTGTTTCAGTTGATTCTAAGACCAGGTACAAAAGAACAGGTTAGTGTCGAAGAATCAAACAACTATACTGAAAATTTAGCTGTCGTAGAATCAAATGACTATACTGAAAAATTAGCTTTCAAGTTTCCTACTGTCTTTGGGAAGGGGCTTGGAATGATTAAAGGTTTTACCCACGAGATAAGAGTGAAAGATGGAGCTATACCTGTTAAGCATAAGGTCAGGAGTGTCCCTTTTAGCATGCGAGATAGTCTAGAAATGGAGTTGAATGAGTTGTGCAAGAAAGGGATCATAGAACCAATTGAGTCATCCTTGTGGTTGTCTCCTCTTGTTGTCGCCAGGAAAAGGAATCGTGATTTGCGCGTTTGTGTTGATTTGCGCAGTCTCAATAAAAACATCTGGATCGATTCACACCCTTTGCCAAAAATTACAGATTTGTTGTCTCTTACTAGAGGTGCAAGATGGTTTACTAAGTTGGATCTAGCTTCCGCTTACCATCAGGTGGTGTTGAGTCAATCCTCTAGACATTTGACGGCATTTGTCTCTCCTTTCGGTAGTTTTCAATACTGCAGAATGCCGTTCGGCCTCGCGTTGGCGGCAGCAGTTTTTCAAAGGCTAATGAGTCAAATGTTTAAAGATACTCCTGGAGTAATTGTTTTCCAGGATGATGTTTTGATTTTTGGCGAGAACAAAGGTGATCATGACATTTCATTGAATCAAATTTTAGAGATTATGCAGGACAAAGGAATTGTGCTTAAAAGTGAAAAGTGTGTTTTCCTAAAGGAAAAAATTGAATTTCTTGGACATGTGGTTTCGCATGATGGCGTAGAACCACGCCCTGGGTTGGTGAAAGCCATTGTCGATGCTTCTCCTCCTGTTGATAAATCTAGATTGAAGTCATTCATTGGTCTCAGTGAATTTTACTCTAGATTTATCAAGGATCATGCGTCAAGAGTTCAACCACTAACAAACATGTTAAAGAAGAATGTGCCGTTTGTATGGGACAAGAACTGTCAAGAAATTTTCCAATGGATTAAGTTACAGTTAGTGAGTGACAGTATTCTTAAGCCTTTTGATCCAAATAAGGAATGTGTCGTGACTGTGGCTGCTAGTGGTTTTGGTCTTTGAGCTGTGCTTACTCAAAAGAATGGCCAAGTTGATAACACCATTGCGTATGCTTCGAGAGTGTTGCGTGGGGCTGAGATGAATTTCTCTGTCATTGAGAAAGAGCTTTTGGCTTGCTGGTGGGCGGTCAGGAAGTTCAACCCTTTTCTCTGGGGAAGTCATTTAGTGATACGAACGGACCATAGTCCTTTAGTCTCTATTTTAACTGGTGAAAAGATTAAGGAGCATACTCCAAGGATTGCCAGATTGTCAACAAAGTTACTTCAGTACAATTTTGACATCGTCTATTTACCTGGAATGAAGAACGTCAGGGCAGATTACTTTTCACGTTTTCCTATTACTGGCAATGGTTCTGATTTTGAGAAGGAAGAAGATCAGGAGGATTGTTTTGTTGCTGCTTTGGATCTTGAGGGAATGTGGGCTATTAATGAAGTTGAGTGGAAAAGGGAGTTGTTAAAAGATGAAGTACTTGTTCAAGTCATCAATTATTTGAAATCTGGTTGGCCCAAGGAAAAGAATGTATCTGGACAGTTTCAGACCTTTGTTAAAATTGCTGATGAGCTCACAGTTGAGGATGGTATTCTTCTGCGGTGTGGAAGGCTTATACCTCCTGAGAGTTTGAGGAAACGTCTAATTGATGGTGCACATGAAGGACATTTAGGGAAAACTTTCACGAAACGTAGGTTGAGGGATGTGTTTTGGTGGCCGCAAATGGATGTTTGTGTTGATACTTTGGTTGATAATTGTGTTATTTGTAAGTCCTCTGATAAAAGTCAAAAGGTAAGGACACCCCCTTTGGAGCCTATTCAATTCCCGGAGAGAGCGTGGGAGAGGATTGGCATTGATTTGGTTGGTCCATTCAATCTTTTACCTTCTTCTTCACGTTTTGCTATTGTTGCCATTGACTATTACTCCAAATGGCCGGAGATTAGTTTTATCAGTGAACCTTCCTCAGCTAATGTGATTCTCTTTTTACAAGATATTTTCCTGAGGGAAAGTTTTCCTTCGTTTGTTATGACGGACAATGGTGTACAGTTCGTTAGTTCAGAATTTGAGTGTTTTTTAAGACAAGGTAGTGTTACTCACAAGAAGAGTTCTTTCTATCACCCCCAGGCTAATGGCCTTGTTGAAAGGATGAATCGAGTGCTCAATAATTGTGTGCAGTGGGCTATTGCTAACAAGTGTGTAGTTGAGAATGCTGTGCGTTCCATGTTATGGTTTTATCGCACCACTGCGCATTCGTCGACTGGAGTGTCTCCTTTTGAACTTCTAAGAGGGAGGAAACCTTCTACGAAAATTTGTCCTGGTTGGATGTCAAAATGGGTGAAAATGAATGTTATGGATGATATTGATGGATTTGTGAGGGACAAAGTTACTGGAGCACAAGCAAAGCAAAAAGTTTATTTTGATGAAAGAAAAAGGGCTGTTTCTCAGAACATTTGTGCTGGTGATGTTGTTCGTATCAAAAGTCCAGTTCATGTCACCAAGGGAAGAAGTAAATTCTCCGAACCTTTAGTTGTTGATAAGGTTTGCGGTAATGCTGTGCGGGTAAACAACAAGAATTGGTGGAACATTTGTAAAGTTGTTAAAGTAAAAAATGAGGACGTTGACTCTAATAACTATTTATCTAGTTCTTGTTCTGATGCCAATAATGGAAATGGTAGATGTAATGATGTAAGCTTTGTGCCAGAGCTTCGCAGGAGTTTGAGAGTTTGTAAAATTCCTGCCAGGTTCAGGTAACTCTTTTGTACCCTGTTTTCTGTAGTTTTTTCCTTGCACTGTTCTTGTTCTTTCTTCTGCTACTTTTCTTTTACATTCTTCCTTGCTCTTTTCCTTCTTCATTTCTTTTCTTTTCTCTGTTTTCTTTTGGCTTTACTTTCTATTGTTTTGTAAGGAATGGGGATAATGTAGTATTCTGTGTATTGTACCTTTCAGGCACTTGTAGAAAGAACCTTGTTATATGGACATTCTATGCTCTGTTTTAGAATGTGGGCTTGATGGCAGTTGATCGCTGCTTCTGCTTGATGTCGCTGTTATTCTCTTGAGCAGAATAAAGTCTATATTTAAACATCAAATCTGCATACTTTCTATGAGCACTTACTACACTTAACTTCTAAAAGAATGCCTAAGAAAGTTCAGTGGACAGTCGGCTGTCAAAAGGCATTTGATGATCTGAATCAGCCCATGTGCACTGCACCAATTCTGCAAAGTCCTAACTACTCTAGAGAATTAATTGTCCAAACAGATGCAGCTGAGTTGGGGGTGGGGGCTGTGCTGTCACAATTGAATGATGAAGGTCAGGACCAGCCAGTAGCTTTTATAAGCAGAAGGCTGACTCCTAGAGAGAAACGTTGGTCAGCTATTGAGAGGGAGGCCTTTGCTGTGGTTTGCGCTCTGCAGAAGCTGAGGCCATACTTGTTTGGTACTCACTTCACTGTTCAGACTGACCATAAGCCCCTCTTATGGCTAAAACAGGTGACGGGTCAAAACCCCAAACTTTTAAGGTGGTCCATTTCCCTACAGGGATGGACTATACAGTGGAACATAGACCTGGGAGTAATCATGCCAATGCAGATGGACTCTCCAGATATTTCCACTTAGAACATGAAGACTCAACTGGTCAAGGTTATTTTAATGTCCCTGCGTGGGGGGGGGGGTTGGGTGTAGGAGAGTTGGATCTGCTTACTATGGGTACCCCCACTTTTTGCTGTGTTTCGCTGATTTATCGACTTTAGATTGGCTGTGGCCCTGCTAACCAGGACCCCTGCCTAGCTGTTTCCTCTCTAAACTGATTGCATGTACATTAGGTATACTCCAGATTGGTTACTGGTTTACCCTTGTGAGTCCCTAGTATATGGTACCTTAGGTACCAAGAGCATAGGTACCCCAGAGGCCTACCAGGGGCTGAAGCATGTATTATGCCACCCCTGGGAAGTCTTCCAAAATAGCACCACAGGTCTGCTCCTGCTGCCTGGGTAAGGTGGTGTAAGCACCCCTTACTAAGATTTAGTATACCTATATCTTCGTTTTAAAACAGACACATGTAAACCTATAAGTCACTCCTATGGCAGGCCTTGACAATCCTGAAGGCAGAGTGCTTGGTTTTGTGTGAGAGGGTGCCCAAGCATGAGCTGAGCCCCTCTGCAGCTTTCGGAATCCCTTCCTTATTGCTGTTCTGTGATACAGCCATACCATATACTTTTTTTTTTTTTAGGTATTATTTTCCGTTGTTTTCATAGTGCTACTTTGTATCATTAAAATTATATATTTGTTAACCATAGTTAAACACAGTGAGGGACTACCTGCGATGTACAGTTTGAACAAAAGTTAAAGAGTGCTCAGCTTTACATATTACATTCTTAAATGACACAGATTTACAATCAGGAATTGAAATGTAAATAGATTTTTCAAATTCTGTCACTGTTGAAACTGCATTCAAGAAATGAAAACATTCATGTTCCCAATAGTAGCTTACACTAAAAAGAGTCTCATCAACAATTTTTGGGAGAACAACCATACAGAATTCTTAACGGAATACTGAATACTACTTGTACATACATCAACAATATCTCTAGCTCCACTTGTAGGGTGGCACATATGTTTCTGTGATTGAAGTTGGGAATTCAGATTAGTTAAACTGTTGAAAAACGGGTTATGGATGTTTTGTTGGAGTATTTCTTTCACTAAAGGTAAGTACAGAAGATTTACAACAAATAGTGTAACAGTTAGTGCCATTGTCATTACTAAACTGAAATCCAGTTATTTCCATGTAATGTATTTTTTGCTTTTTCTTAGAAGGTTTTTTGTAAACTTTAGGCTCATTACTGTTGACACTGTGCTTTCCTTTAAGAAATATTTTAGGGTTTGAAACAACTGGGGATTCTCCAAGAGAAGGAGTATATGTTATCCGTTAACAATTGTATTTGCAGACACAGGAAGTGTCAGCACTAGTTTTTGTGTTGCCAAAGTCTATAACATATAAACCTGTTGATATTTTCACATGAGGCAAAATAAGTATGTCATACCCTCTTTGAAAACAAACAGTATAGCCAATGTTAATTAATCCATAATCCAAGCTTAGTCCTTAAGATTTGTGCATTATAACTGTACAAGCTAAAGAAAGAGGAAATTGTTCTCTGTGAATATATAAACCTTCGATATGCAAAAAACATGCTGATTCATAGTTAAGTTTTGTTGGTTCCTTTATATGCTCAAATTTATTAATAATAATCATTGGTTTAAATGGTTAGAAAATGTACTATATCCCATTGCTCCATATACAAGTCTGTGTTCCATGTCCATCCAAATTTCTGCGTAAAATGATGCAACTGATGCAACAGTTTTTACCTAGATGCAAGTCTTTTTCGATTTTTTTTTTTTACATGTTTATTGAAAGTTTTTGCAGCAGACAACATACATAAGGCACCGCATTACACAGATCTTGGCATGGGCATATACACAATGTCCCCATACATTAATTCCACATTAGTACATTGTAATGAAACCATGTCACAGTGAGAATGTTATATTAACCGCAACACCTGCACTCAAGCCCCACCCCTGTTGCACTTCATCTGTCTATGCGACAGTTCCATGGGGTCTCAAGGCATAAAGATGTGAGGAAGTGACAGCAGCTCGATGGAAGAGAAGGGGTCCGCTACATGTCAGGGCCTTCATTAGTGGGTGTAGAAACTAGCTGGGAATCGGAGTCCGAACTATCAGAAGCATCTAGAGTGTGCCTATTGGTAACATACAAGGACCAGAAGTTTTTGAGTCTATTGCGCGGGGGAGCATCTCACTGTAATTTTCTGTTTGTGTGCAGCAGAACAGCATATCCCTAGACCATTGTGCCAGAGTGGGGGTTGGGCCGTGCATCCAACAAATGGCAACACATCTTTTAGCTAGGAGAAAGTCCATATCCACCAGACGCCTACGCGACCTAGGGAGAGGTTTAGAGTACCCCAGTATGGCCAACAGTGGGTCTGGGTTAAGTTCCAGCTCTGATACGCGATTTACCTTGTGAAAGACTTCATCCCAGAATCTGGCGATTCCGGGGCAGGACCACGCGACGTTAAGGAAATCGGCGACCAGCGTGCCGCAGACCTTTTCATTGTGAGTTCTCACAAAGGCCGTAGCGATGTAGTCGTTCGGGTGTGTAGTACACCCTGTTTAAAAATTTAAAGTGAACCAGCCTATGGCGGCCGTTAAGAGTTATTCTTTTAGTGCTTAAACAGCAGTATCCCCATTTATCGTCCGATAGTTCTGTCTGCAGATCCTGTTGCCATGCTAGACGTTGTTTAGAGTATGCACCCTCTCTAGCTGCCATGGCAGTATGATAGAGTCTAGATACTAATTTGGCGGGGGATTGCGCCTTTAGAACCACTGTCATGGCCACCACTTCCGCGGGCTCCGCCATGTCGTCACCGAGGAGTGCCCTAAGGGCATGCCTCGTTCTGTGCAGCTGGATCTGCGCCAAAGCCGTGGGCGATACCGCCTCCGTCACAATGTCCTCCACAGATCGGGCGACGCATTCCGAGAAAAGATCCCCCCCATGGTATGCACGTTCAATGACCGAAGGGCTGCAATGCCCCTTTGTCTCTGCATGGGGCCAACCAGTAGCACCAATCGAGACGAGCCAAAGGGGAATAGAGTAAGTTACCGGCGAGCGTGTTGAGTATACTGTGCCAGGCGTGAGAGACTGATGTTAGCGAGTCCAATATGCCTGTGCGCCTGTCTTGTGGTGAAAATAGAAGAGATGGAAGCGGTTTGGGGTCTGCCACTATGGTTTCTATCCGAATATGCGTAGTATCAGTGGGGCCGTGTATCCAGTGATAAGCATGGTGGGCCTGGGCGACCCCATAGTAAAGTTCAAGGTCCGGAGCACTCAGACCGCCAATCGCATACGGCAGGGTCAATATCCTCCAGCCCACCCTGGATTGCTTGCCCGCCCATGCCAAGCGGACCATTAGCGACTGCAAATGTCAAAAAATAATTTGGATAGGACCATAGGGATATTTGTAAAGAGGAAAATAAAACGAGGCAGTACGACCATTTTCATTAGAGACACTCTGCCCATCAACAACAGCAGAAGACGGATCCAACCCTCAATGTCATCCTCCAGTTTGGAGATGGCCACCCCATAGTTTTCCCTCAGTACGATTTCTGAATCAGTATGTAGACGGATGCCCAAATACCGAACTGGATCCATGGTCCATTGTAATGGATAATCTGGCTCTTGTACCGTAGACAGCGTCAGGGGGAACATGATAGACTTGTCCCAATTCACCTTAATGCCTGAAAGTGCACCAAACAGGACTACCTCGCGCAGCCCAGGTGGAATGTTAGCTTCTGGGTCTCTAACATATAGAAGAGTGTTGTCAGCATACGTGGACACAATAAGTCGATAATTAAGAAACCTGATGTCCCTCTGACCATGATATTCCCGCAGGGCACAAGCCAATGGCTCAGCAATTAGTGCATAAAGGATTGGGGATAGGGGACACCCTTGTCTTGTGCTCCTATGTATCCGAATAGGATCGGTAACTAGGGAGCCAATCCGGATGCGGGCTGTAGGCTTGCGGTATAACGTTGCCAGCAATTGGAGGAAAACCGACCCAACACCTATGCGACTCAGGACATGCCTCATAAAAGGCCCCTCGACGGAGTCGAAGGCCTTTTCCGTGTCTAAAAAGACAGAGATGGCCGAGACCTCCGGGCGTATGTGCTGCATTGCTGCAAATACCATTTGTAAGTTATAGGTAAGGTTATGAGTAGGCACAAAGCCTGCCTGTTCTGGAGCCACTAGAGTGGTAACCAAAGAGCTCAGGCGATTAGCTAGTATCTTCGCAAAGTTCTTCGCATCAACGTTCATGAGGGACAAAGGTCTGTAAGACACACAATCATCTGCAGGCTTCCCCGGCTTAAACATAGCTACCAGAATCGCTTCCCGCATAGTCTGCGGCATTGTTCCAGAGGTGCATATATCTTCGAACAATGTGAGGAGATGCGGCAGTAAAAGGTCCCGGAACGCTTTATAGAAGGCAACCGTAAGGCCAGCACTGCCAGGGGCACTACCAGCCTTCATCTCCGGTAGGGCAAGAACAATTTCGTCTCACTCGATTGGGCAACTTGCAATGTGGATTAGTCAGCCAGGCAGCTCTCTATGGGACAGATAGTCCAGAATACGCTCCTCTGGGGCAGAGCCCCGCAAGGAATAGAGGCCCGCATAGTATTCCTTGAATTTCTCCGCCACCTGAATCTCCGTTAGGGGGGAGTAGCCGCTCTTTCCCTTCGATGTTTGATAAGTTGTGCAAGGACCCTGCCCGGTCTCTCCCCTTCACCCTATTACCTGGCAGTGGCATACTTTCCGAGATGCTTTAATTCTGAGCCTGCCTCCTCGTGGTATTCAAGACGCTTCCGAGTTAACTCGTTGTCAAGAGCTGTATTCTGATCCATTCCACGGGAGGATTACAGTTCTTTGAGCTTACGCTCCAGCGCTGACAGCCGAACACGTATCGACTTGAGCACACCCGAGTGCTTAGAAATAGTCACTCCCCTGATATATGCCTTAAAGGCCTCCCAGACGGTTAGGAAGGAATCCACCGATCCCACATTAGTATCAAAGAACGTTTCGATGGATTGGGCCAATGCTTCCTTAAATGCACTGTCAAGAAGCGAATATGGTGGGAAGCATCAGGAGAACGGGGGAAGTCTCATTTTGGGGGTAGCTAAAGAAATCAACAACAAGGAATGGTCAGAGTAGGTACGGGGCAAAATCGTGCAGGCACGGAGCTGCCGTAGGAGGTGCCGGGAGGCAAACCAATAATCAATCCTAGTGTGTATATTGTGTTGTGCGGAGTAGTGCATGAATCCCCCCTGGTGTGGATATTCGTGTCGCCAGATGTCCTCCAAATCATATCACAAAAGTGTGGATTCAACCGCCCCGCCCGAGGATCGTCTGTCCGGGCCGTCTGACCTGTCAACAATGGGTTGTCTGGTGAAATTTAAGTCTCCACCCCATAGCACACTGTCTTGGGCATATGGCTGTACAATCCCTGAAAGATTATTGTAAAAGTCTGGGTTGTCATAATTAGGACCATAAACATTTAGGATAATTAGTTCCAACCCCTTCCCATGACATCTGGTGAGTATATAGCTGCCTTCCCGATCTGTCGCTAAGGGCATCATTGTCACAAATTCACCTCGGATTCACCCAAGTCATAACCCCTCTAGCGTGTGAGGTAAAACCTGCAGCATGAATGTTACCCACCACCCCCTTGGAGAGCAATATGGGGTTGTCTGGATGTAGGTGTGTCTCTTGTAGCAGAGCAACATCCACCCCATGCCGATATAAATCACTAAGGATTTTGCGGACCTTACGGTGGTCATTGAGACCCCGTACATCCAGGTGAGCAGTACTAAAGAGTCATGGGTACCGTCAGAGTTAGTCATAGGCATGGCAGTTGTGACAGGGAGTGGCGTAGTAGATCTGTTGGGAACCATGCAGTCTGAGCACACCGAGCCAAAGCAGTGCCTCGCAACACAACATAACAATCAACAACATTCAAAGCCCCCCCACCCAAAGAGGAATCTCCCCCTACATGTGCAGGACTAGAGGCAATGCCATAAACAGTTTTAATTATAGCAATATAGTCACCCATCTCCCCACCCAAGCCTGCCCAACCCCAACTAGTCTGCGACCCAGTCCCCCCCCCCCCGTCAACCACCCCCCACCCTACCCCAAACAACAAAACACATCCCAGGTGTGTGTTGGAAATGGGATCCCCGGCTGGCCAGGGCTTTCGCCAAAGGACAATCTAGACGCCGCCTAACCTGCCGTGAGGGGAACGGCCAACTTGCATTGTACTTTGCCCCTGCTCACCGCCTGCTCACCGCCAGAACCGCGCCGTGAGGGAAACGGCCAGCGCTCAAACCATCAGCGCCCATACCGCCATCCACCGCCATCCACCCGGTGCAGCAGCAGCTGGGGAACTACATCACCCAGCTGCCCCGGGGGTGGACACGGCGGGTGTGACGACGGCCACGCGCCAGGAGGCGCCTTATTAGCAGGGAGCGCCGAAGCGCTCTTGGGACAATCTAGACGCCGCCTAACCTGCCGTGAGGGGAACGGCCAACTTGCTTTGTACTTTGCCCCTGCTCACCGCCTGCTCACCGCCAGAACCGCGCCGTGAGGGAAACGGCCAGCGCTCAAACCATCAGCGCCCATACCGCCATCCACCGCCATCCACCCGGTGCAGCAGCAGCTGGGGAACTACATCACCCAGCTGCCCCGGGGGTGGACGCGGCGGGTGTGACGACGGCCACGCGCCAGGAGGCGCCTTATTAGCAGGGAGCGCCGAAGCGCTCTTGGGACAATCTAGACGCCGCCTAACCTGCCGTGAGGGGAACGGCCAACTTGCTTTGTACTTTGCCCCTGCTCACCGCCAGAACTGCGCCGTGAGGGAAACGGCCAGCGCTCAAACCATCAGCGCCCATACCGCCATCCACCGCCATCCACCCGGTGCAGCAGCAGCTGGGAAACTACATCACCCAGCTGCCCCGGGGGTGGACGCGGCGGGTGTGACGACGGCCACGCGCCAGGAGGCGCCTTATTAGCAGGGAGCGCCGAAGCGCTCTTGGGACAATCTAGACGCCGCCTAACCTGCCGTGAGGGGAACGGCCAACTTGCTTTGTACTTTGCCCCTGCTCACCGCCTGCTCACCGCCAGAACCGCGCCGTGAGGGAAACGGCCAGCGCTCAAACCATCAGCGCCCATACCGCCATCCACCGCCATCCACCCGGTGCAGCAGCAGCTGGGGAACTACATCACCCAGCTGCCCCGGGGGTGGACGCGGCGGGTGTGACGACGGCCACGCGCCAGGAGGCGCCTTATTAGCAGGGAGCGCCGAAGCGCTCTTGGGACAATCTAGACGCCGCCTAACCTGCCGTGAGGGGAACGGCCAACTTGCTTTGTACTTTGCCCCTGCTCACCGCCAGAACCGCGCCGTGAGGGAAACGGCCAGCGCTCAAACCATCAGCGCCCATACCGCCATCCACCGCCATCCACCCGGTGCAGCAGCAGCTGGGGAACTACATCACCCAGCTGCCCCGGGGGTGGACGCGGCGGGTGTGACGACAGCCACGCGCCAGGAGGCGCCTTATTAGCAGGGAACGCCTCTCGCACACGCGAGTCGCGCGCGGGAGAAGCCCGGGACAAGGGCGGGACAGTCTTAGACAGTCCTAGACTGGCCGGGACTGGACTGGACCAGGATATTAACATCTCCAGAACTGTGAGTCTTCCGCCCGTTCCCTTGGTCATTGTATTGTTAGCTTTTGTCCATTTTACCTGCATCGCTTTATTTGTGTTGAATTATGTCAAAACAGAAAATACCCACCACTCCTGCCAACACCATGGACAATTATCTGGTACACAGAGTGGCAAAAATAAACAGTGACCGGAGGTCCTCTTTGGGTCTGAGTGACTCTTCCCCTTGCTCCCAAAGCGAAGCTTTGGATCTAATTGACTTGGATCTAGAAGCAGTGAATACAACAGTTACTGAAAATGCCAGAAATGATGACTGTTCAGTGTTAAATTCTCCTATAAATGTTTTACATCTTGATACAAATGTGGATTTACTAACGGGGGAGGAGCTACATAGGTCCTGTATTGATCTAGAGGTGGTTGAAGAGAGTGCCTCTTCGCCAACGCCAGTCCCGGCTCCAAGAGTGGTCAAACGACCCACCAAGGTCCCCCCAAAAAGGCTAGGTCTACGGTCTAATAGCAAAAAACCTGCAACCCCCCCTAAAATTAAACACAAAAATACTACTGATGAAACAAGGGAGGAAAGGAGTAACACAATAAACTTTGAAGAGCTGTTGTCAAATAAGTTTATGGCCATGTTAGAAGCTAAGATATCCTGTATAATCAAGCCGCTTATATCCAAAGTAGATCATCTGTCTGATAAAGTTCATAAGTTGGAGTCACTTTTAAAAATTACGAATGATAATGTGGGCGAACTCCCTAATGTAATTATGAACATGATAGACGAAAAGTTGGTGAATATGACTGATATCCCTCAACCAACACCCATCCCTATTGTGACAAGCATACCCAGTGTTAGAAACGATGTTGGTAATCCCGCAGTTCCTGTACCTTTGATAACCCAAGGGGATGCTCTAACACCCAACCCCCATTTAGAACTAAACCCTGTAGAACTGATTGTGGAAGCCTCCCCACTGGTTTTAGTATTGGCTAATGTCCCACCACTCGAAAAAGACCAGTCTGAGACCCCTGATTCTCTCCTAAATAAATCCTTGCAGTGGTTAGGTAACAACATGCAATTATCTCCATGGGGTAGAGAAAAGTTGTCCGATGACCTCCTAACAGCAAGAAGAGTAAAGTGGATAGGGACAAAACCAAAGAAATTTGCTGGGGATTGCGTGGTATTGAATCTTAAGGGCCCCGATGTATTATCAGATATTCTGCTTAATATCTTCCCACCCCAGCGTAGAAGGGCAGAAATAGTTCCACTGACGTTGGACTTTTTTTACAGCAGAAGAGGCCTAGTGGCAAAGCCCAGCATCCTAAGGACAAAGTGGTCAGCAGTGGGAACTAGAAGGGTCAGGGGCGAACAACAAATTCATGATTGGGGGATAAATTTGGAAAACCGCTACTCGGCTTTATCCAACTTAAATGAATGTGATTGACTCACAAGCCGAGAAAGCCCATTGTCGCAAAAGCATTCAAATAGAGGAAATATGACATGTACCGTCCTGGTAAACCAGAATATGGATATAGAGAGACCATCTTATATGGCACATGGAAACTCTGTCCCCACGGTACATAAAATAGTTATTGAGGGTACCGCTTGCATTGCAGAGGTGATAGAGCCCAAGGCTACATTAACGGAGGGCAAAATATTAATAGCAGATAGCCAATTAATAACCTGGAAATTTGAAAATGGGCAGCTATTGTTCCAACAGGATTCTGTCTTGCTTTCCCTCGTATCTTGGAATATAGCAGGCATAGCAAGCAAGGCACCCGCATTGGAATGGGCTGATTATATTGATCAACATGATATAATCATGTTGCAAGAAACATGGTCTCTTATTCCAACCTTTAGAGAGGGGTTTCTTAATTTTTATATCCCAGCAACTAAAAACCGTCTGGGACGCCCTTCTGGAGGTTTGCTAATTTGGATAAGGCAGTCCCTGAATTGTACCATAAAACAGCTATCCATACCATCCAATGATATCATGGCACTCAACATTAAATGGGATAATGGCCAAGAGCTTACCCTGTACAATGTTTACGCTAGAGGAGTGTCTAGCGGCAAAACGTCTAATACTGTTACAGTCTTAGAGCAGAACATCGAAATGTCCTCGCCACAAAAACAAATAATAGTGGGAGGGGATTTTAATGTCACTTTCGAGCCTCTGGGAGAAGAGGATGGGGCATTGTCTGAGGAAGAGGATGATAAGTGGGGAATACCGCAGCTGGAACTGCCTATCATTAAAAAATGGAGTAGCATGGCAATCCAGGTAAAAAGTCTCTGCCTAGCTAGAGGCCTGAGAGCGACAAATGGTCGCTCGCCTTCCGATCAAAAAGGACACAACACGTTTGACAATGGCCGATCATCTAGCAGAATTGATTATATACTTCTAGACGTAAGGATCTGGAGTAAAATGCTAGATATGGTTGTAGAAGACAGACTAGAAAGTGATCATAATCCCCTGCGATTGACATTTTATTCCCACTATGAGTCTATGGTACAAATTAATAATATTGGAATGTTGATGCAGGATGTAGTATGTGCGAATAACTTAAGTAACCTTAAGTGGAGTAAGCTCGTAGAGGATGTAGCACAACTAGAGGTATTAAAGAAATTGGTAGCCGATGAAGTAAATATCATCGAGTCGTACCAAGGGACGCCCAAATTCCAAGACTATGTGATGGAGGCTCATGATAAACTTTTTTCTAAAATACAAAGTTTTTTCATTAAAAAAGCAGTCCCGGGTAAAGCGGGGAAAAATCACCCAGTACAAGGCTGGTATGACAAGAGTTGTAGGGCGGCACGACACAATTTGAGCCTGGAATTGAAAGCAGGTAGTGGAGAAGTGTGGCTCACTGGTTAGAGGAGGCAGACCTGGAAGCAGAGGTCAGCCCGGGACCAGGGTTCATTTCCCGGCTCGGCGGTGTCTTGAGTCTTAAAATGTCCATGGACTTGACAATTCTCGCTCCGGTGCCTACTCGATTCACGGGTTCACACTCTGCGACTCTGGGCAATAGCTTGCTTAGTCTCCACAACGGCCCCTCGCGGTGGGATGCCTGGCTTTCACCTTGCGGATTCCCTGCTGGGGTTATCTCACAGGGGAATACCAGGACGGGTTCCCTAAGCAAGCGCTTAGAAACCGCTTGGTGATTTGCGCTATATAAATTCCTGTACATTTACATTTACATTTACATTTTACAGGTAATGCAATAGCAATTAGGAGGGCGAGAGATGTATATAGACAAACCCAAAAACTGGCCAGGAAACGCTGGGATGAAGAAGGTTGGCAGGATTTGAAGGAGGCATGTGCAGCCAAGGATTCTAGGCGGTTTTGGACTATAGTAAAATGGGAGAGGGGAGGAATAGCAGCCCAGCCACACAATAATGTTCCCATAAACCAATGGATAGAGTTTTTTAAACCACAGTATGCCCGTAATCTTGCATACATTCTTGACCAAACACCCCCACTTACTTTCTTCAAAACTCCAATATTCAACGAGAAGGATGTCAGCATCGCGTTGGATTGCATAGCGGGGGGGAAAGCCCCAGGCATGGACGGTATCCCAGCCGATGTATTTTTGTCGGACCGGATTGCCTGGAGTTCATATTTTAAAATGTTGGCAAATGCTGTGGCGATGGGAGGGGAAGTCCCCCCGTCATGGAAGGGAGCAGAAATAATCCCCATATTTAAAAAAGGAGATAAAACATTAGCCCAAAATTATAGACCCATCAGTCTAATAGACACAGCGCAAAAACTAATGGGGCGCTTAGTTCAGAACAAGCTGCAGCAATGGATCGATGAGAAGAATATATTGTCCCCCTATCAGGCAGGGTTTCGGCCATTGACCAGTAGTGTTGACCAGGTCCTTTACTTTCTGACCATCTATTGGAGAAATGTCACGCTAAAAAAGGGCACGTTGTATGCAGTCTTTGTAGACCTAAAAGCAGCTTTCGACTTAGTCCCTAGAGAAAAACTGTGGCAGACCCTGGCTGATGTAGGTTTGAGCCAAGAACTCCTTACTCTCCTAGTTCGCCTCCATGACAATAACTTTGCTAGAATAAGATGGGGCAAGCAAGGAGAAGTCACAGACTCTTTCCCAGTAGAACGAGGAGTAAGGCAAGGGTGTGTCCTTGCACCAACACTATTTTCAATTTATAACGGAATTGTCGCCCACTTAATGAAATCCCCATGCGATGCTCCAATTATAGCAGGCTCCCACGTCCCTGTTTTAATGTTTGCGGACGATACGCTTTTACTTTCACGCACACCAAGCGGTCTCCAAAAAGTGGTTGATGCCTTTGGTGAATACTGTGATAGTAGGGGCCTTGAACTGAATACCACAAAAACAAAATTCATGTGCCTAAACTACCAGTCCTCATTCAAAGGCGTAATTAAATACAAAGGAACCCCTCTAGAGAAAGTGGATGCCTTTACTTATTTAGGCATCACCCTCCAGGGAAACATGAGGTGGAAATCGCATATTAATAAGACACTATTGAAGTTTAACCAGCTTACTGGTGCAGTGACCTTAAAACATCGCAAATCGCTAACTAAGCCGGTTAATTGTGCATTAGAAATATACAATATGAAAGTATTAGGCGCCTGCTTATATGGATCCGAATTATGGGGGTTTTCAAACTTGGGAGAGCTGGGACGTGCGGAAAACAGATTTCTACGAGGGCTTGTTATGGCCCCCCAAAGTACACCTGTAATTCCGCTAAAACTGGACCTGGGCAGAAAAAATATTGAGGACATAGCTAGACTACGGCCACTCCTTTATTGGAGACGTCTGATGGTTACTCCAGAGCTGAACCATTATGCTACAGCTCTGGAAGATGTGGTCGAGTTCGACCGCTTTCATTGTATTGAATGGCTGAAGGAACTGCGGGGGCTTCTCGCACTGCTAAAATTGGAACACCTTTGGGGTAACCATGATGTGGCTAGTTTCCCCTCAAAAGCGAAATTGAAAGATTTATACTGGGAGATGGTCTATGTAACAATGTTCTGTAAAGGTTCCCAATCAAAACTGACTAATCGCTTCTGTGATATTAAAATGTATCCAGTTTGTGAAACATATTGGGACATAATAGAACGACCATATGATAGGAAATTATATTTTCAATTTCGTATAGGAACATTACCAGTGAATGCATTTAAAAAACATTGGTCTCCATTGTGGGATGACCATTGCTTCCACTGTAAAGATCAAATAGAGCACATTTCTCACCTGTTGTTCTGTTGTCCTTTATATGCTAGCCCTAGGCGTAAATGGTTAAAGCCAGTGTGCCTAAATATCGGCACCCGCAGTCAAATGATAGCTCTTAGAATACTTGAATCCGATTGTTCCACACCATTGGTTGTTGCCGTAGCTAAATTTCTTGCCTGGGCATGGACAATCCGCACACGCACTTTAAAGTCACATGTAAATGATATAGTGTCGCCCTAATCTAATTAGTCTATTGCATGAATTGTTTTAAAAATATTTTGTTAGAAATAATTGGAATTTTACTGTATTTTTAATGTATAATATTTGACTGTCATTGTTTAATACGTGTTTTAGAAGTATTTTTAAAAATATAGTATTTATTGTAATAGGGTTAGGTTGGATGCTTTTATGACAAATGTCGAATAAAGCTTTGAAATTTGAAATTTGACAAAGTCAGTCAGAGACCACCACTCCCAAGTCAGGGCAAGGGAGTTACACGCCAAGATAACCCCTGCTCACCCTCTAGGTAACGTGGCGCGAGCAGCAAGGCTAAACTTGGAGGCGATGTAGGCTAAGTATTTGCGCACGCAGCCCAGCAACAACAACCAAAGGCCCACCACAAAGGAAACTCCACACAAGGTTATATAAAAATAGCCTTTGTATTACACCAAAACACATTAGATAAAACACACACTTTACAATGTGCCAGGGGCACGGGCAGAATTTACAGGGGATATGTACAGGACAGGGCCACCTGGACCACTGTCAGGAATCAGAAGTAAGACTTTCAGAAATAGCACTTAGTACATAGAATATAGCACAAAATAGCACACAACCAGTAATCACTGGTAACCAGGATCTCACTAGCACCACCTGTACTAGGGAGAAAACAACCACCTATGTATCACAATACCTGTAGGGGTGTAAGAACATACACATGATGCAATGCATGACATTCATTCAGAGCTGTAAAGGTAAAGCACATGAAGCATAATGTACAATCAGAGGTGCAAGGAACAGCAAGACAATAGCGCAAAATCCACATTCGCCACCACCTGTGGCAGTCCCTGTGTCCCAATGTCAGGGCCTAAACGTGGCAGCTGCCCACAAAGTGCTGGGCAGCTGGGAAGCGATGCTGGGAGGGGGACAACGTTGGAGCCTCTCAGGCTCTGCACAAAGCACTTGTTTCCCCTTGAGCCTCGCTGGGCTCTTCACGCTACCAAATGCCTCCTCTGAGCCTCTCTGGGCTCTGAACCACAATGTGGGCACTCAGGGGCCTCTCAGGGGCCTCTCAGGGCTCAAACCCAAAAAGATGGAGCCTCGTTGCGCCTCGTGGGCTCGAAGAACAAATGCCCCCCTGAGCCCCACTGGGCTCTGCACACAAGGCCTGGAGCCCCTTTCCGGGCTCCGAACACAAAATGGGGGCGTAGTTGGAGTCCCCCTCCTGGGGACTCAGCGAACCAAGTAATGCCCACACGAGCCTCTCGGGCTCTGAAAACAACTGCTGCCCTGAGCCTCGCAGGCTCAGCACAACAGGTAAGGCCCCCACGAGCCTTTTACTAGGGGGAGGGGCGGGCACCGAAAATGCACCCGACGCCCCCTCCCGGGCACTCACCGGTCTCTGCAGGCTGCAGCACTTTCTGCCTCTGACTCCTGGCGGGCGGGGAACTCCTCTTTCGTGCTCCGCCCGGGGCACACGTCCAGGCTCTGTCTCTCCCTCGGGGCTCTCCCTGCTGGCAGCTGCTTCCGCCTGCCTCTCTCCTGCCCCCGGCCTGCCTGACTTCCAGGTCGCGGCTGCGGGGCGGGACTTCCGGTCGGCCTACTCCCTGATTGGCCGGCCGGCAGGAACACTTCCGGGTCGTCGCGGGCAGCGCGGCGGCCCGTCTCCAGCACTTCTAGGCGGGGGATGAATTTACCGAGGGGTCGGCACCCTCGAGGCAAGAACGAAAACGGGCATCAAGGTCCCTGGCAGGGTGGGCACCTGCCAGGCGACAAATTAACTACAAATAAGCGAGGTGGCACTCGCTAGGGTAGGCAAAGCGCTCCCAAGCGCTATAGGCAGTTAACACAGCGCTCCCAATTGCTCCAGCCAGAATAAAGCGCTGTTAGGCGCTAGAAGGAAAACGAAGCGCTCCCAGGCGCTAGGAACCTCAGAAAGCACTCACCAGCGCTAGCAATAGATAAAGGTCCACAAAAAGTCCTTCAGCAAGGCAGGGGGGGCAAGGCTGGGCCCAGAGCCAGCACACTGGGTCTCCAGGCAGGGAGACACCCCAAGCGGCGGTCCTCTGGCCCAGCAGCAGCAACAGCCCCCTCAGGATCCTGGAAGAGAACAACCACTGTGGGGACACAGCCCCATTTTTATACAGTGCATTCCTTTGTTTGAAGGTGCAGAGTGGGGGCGGAACCAGTCGCAGCTGGTTCTTGAGTACTCTGTTTACCTCAACCACCCTCTCTATTCACTGGCAGGGCTTGGGTCATTAGACACACCACAGGGGGCGGAGCCAGCATTGTGTGGGGAAAACCCAGCCCATCCAGGACACAGGTACACTCCTCCCACACATGACTCATGCTAATCTCCCACTCACCACCGGGCAGACCCATCCAGACTTCCTGGAGCCTGGCATGCCAGCCAGCTCCAGCCAATCACACGCCAGCACCCTCACAGCACACGTACAGCCATGTCTAGAAATGGCGCTTCCCTACTAGACACATACATGCTGCATACACCATCTCGCAGCATTCACTCTCACGAGTTCACACATACCAGACTCAAGCCTGTACACCCCACGCATCAGGAACTACCAGGGACACATACATTCCCCATGCATTCCTATGGGCGGGCAGGCCTAGCTCAGCACATGCACTCAGAGCGCGCACGCACTTTCCACTGGGACACAGTGAAAGTGCGCAGAATCCCTAAATCACCATCTCCAGGTCACCATCTCAAGCAAAAAGTCTAGGGGTGAACCTGCCCTAAGGGCCAAAGTCCAACAGTGTGCTTCACTCTGAAGTGGATGTAGCTCGCAAAATGGAATAGTCTTAAGTACCAAATGAGGACATACCCTGCAGTCCACCAAACAGGGATTAAGTCAGTTGCCCTGGGGTGTATCAAAACTAGGTCAAGCAGAGCCCCCGCAGAGAAGGGTCAAATCGTGTACGGGACTCCAAATTATCCCTGATGCAGCGCACCAAGGAACCACCTTGCCGCATCAGGGAGCCATCACACTACAGTTGATCGTGTATGAGGACCCCCCCAACAAACCCTATATTGAGCGAACAGAGGGGGGATCAGTCGTGTTAGATAACAGCCCCCCCATCCCTTTAATTAGGCATGGGAGTACAATCTATCAGATACCCCAGTGGGGTGTCCTCCACCTCTGTTAACCCTCGCTCAGACATATCCAGTCCTTCAGCGTGTTTATCTAGTCTTTCGACCATGCCGTCCATCCTATAAGTAAGGGCATCCATCTTGGTGCCTAGAGAGGTTATCCCACCTTGCAGGTTCTTTTCCATGTCACCCAAGAGGCTGCGAATGTCCTGACCCTGGTCTTCTGTGGACTGTTCTTTGTCGCACACACCATCTTCGGGGGCGGGTTCCCCCGTCCTGGACTTCCTTGTGTCGAACGATATTTTAGGCTGCGTCTTGTCTACACGCCCCATCTTGACAGGGGGATTTGGGAAAACTCTGTAGGCAGGTGGGAGACTCACAGTACGGCGACTCCCAAATGCAACGGCGCAGCCAGCACCCCAGGCCGGACTCGCGATCACCGGGGCGGCAGCAAAGCCCCTATTCCCGAGGCCACGCCGCGCCGAGGCATACACGCAGTCTCAAGGCTCGGGCCCCTCCAAGGTCCAAACCGCACCCCCAGCCCACCACGCGTACCGTTGCACTTCTCCAGAGGTCCCAGGGGGCAGCAATGTGGTCGGCGAGCAATTCACAACGTCTGTCTGTAGCCCCAAGCAGGCAACTCCTGTGTATCATCGGGTGGAGGAAGGGCACCCCAGGAGGATCAACATGAGCCTTTGCCCAAGCTGATAGCAAGAAACCACACGCCACAGTCCAGGCAGTATGTCTATCAGCCTGTCCAGCTGGGCATCCGATGCGGGTAGCAGTAACCAGGCCCGACTAGGCCACAAACAATCTAGGCCCCGCAACCGCGGGCCCCACAAGGTAATGCCCCACCTCTCGCACTCACAGGCCCCGCTCTCCGCACCCCACAGCGACCGGTGTAATGGTGTAAGTAGGTGGCACCCGTGGAACTGAACCGCAGCCTCTTAAGAAAGCTTCAAACACTTGTGCACAATTTGTTTCACTAATTAAGCAGACGGTGAAACTCCCAAGTTGGCAACATCAAATGGGTAGAAGGATGCCTACATACAATATCACTGCCTTCCCGTATGCTGCATATCAGGCCACCTGGTCGCGGACAGTCTATGGGGCACTGGATGCCCCGCACCATGAATGCCACAGATGCCGCAGGCCCGGGGGGGAAGCCGGAGCATCTCTCTCTCCCGGGGACCCCCGGGACGTACAATAGCAGCTCACCTCCGCGCCGGTGTCTCTCCGGGCTTCCGGCCGCAGGCTCCGGGTCCCAGGAGTCTCCGCGTCCATCCCGGCCAAACCAGCCAACCACTAGGCTCCTCACCACCTCGGGGACGGACGGCCCTCAATCCACCTCAGGATGCCCTCGCCGGGATGCCGAGAGGTGCGTCTATGCTCGTTTACGCAGCGGGATCGCCGCCATGGGCCACATGGGTCAAGGGAGCCCGGAGGCAAGTCCAGGCCCTGCACCCCGATCAGGAAAGATGTAGTTCTCGATGCCAGGAGCAGGTAAGGAGCTCGTTCCCTCAGCAGAGGGCTGCACGGGGGGTTTTCACGCAGTCAGCTGTACTCTTCCAGGGGTGTGAGAGGATGGCAGCTGCAGGATTTACCGGATAGTGTGGTGGACTGTTGGAGCACCCGGCTCAAACGTCCATCTTGGTCGTGAGCTAGCTCCGCCTCTGCCATACCATATACTCTTAAGTGCATTATAATCCTTGCGGTTAATCCTAACTTTGGAATGGCTGCATCAAAACATATGTTTGGTGTCAAACACTTTGGAATACTACACCCCCACCAGTCGTGGCGGTGGGGGTGGCGTTCCACCCTTCTAGGGAGAGAAGACATGTACACACTGGTCTAACCGGTAGAAGTTTAAAAGAGCCCCAGCATCACAAAATGGATGCTGCTGCCACAGACACGAGTCTGAACTCCTTCTGCTGGATGAAACTCCAGCAGGGAAGGCCTGGACTGTAGGTTTCCTGCCCAGGGAGGTGTAACCACCTCCCCAGACAGGCTTTATTGTATAGAGGCAGCGTGGGTGCATTCAGTGAATGCTTTTTCAGACAATGCCTGGGGCACACAAGGTGTCCCTGTGCATACCCCAGTTCAAACCGGTTACTGGGGCACTCAGCCCCAGCTCTGGCGTGAAACTGGAGGAAGGGGAAGGGGTGTAACCACCCCATCCCCAGGTCCTCCCATAGGTGGGACCTTAGAGTTAGTCCATCCCCTAAACTTAGTATAAGTTTAGGAACCCAGTCCCTAGGACTTTAGATTACCCTGGATGAAACTCTGCAACATATATCTTGGATCTTCAACATTACATTTCGACGGGAAGACAGAAGAAATCTCCCTTGGGGTCAAGGAGTGACTCCCCTGTTCACACAGGCACCAAAGAAGCAACTTGCCGGTGTGCATTTTTTAGGCTCCTGCCGGATCCCAAAGAATCTGTGACACAGGACATGTACTTCCAGACATCTCTGAGGCCGACACGAGATCACAGCAAAGCTGAGACCCGCAGCTGTCACGAGAGACGTGGGACCAGAACTCCTGGACACTGTGCGTACTTGCAAGTGCACCTATTTCCCGAGCGTTCCCGAAGTTGTGCATTGGGCTACTTGTAGTCCAAGCCCTGAACACCATTTGTACCAAAGATTGTGGGCCTACACTCCACGAGTGTTCCGTGGACCCGCTTTTAGCAATCCTGCTTGAGGCTGCTTTGCGATCCCTGGTCCGTTGACTGGTGGGTCCCCACTAAGGCCAATCCTTTGTTCCTTGGGCTCTCCTGGTTGCTCCAGGCGTGCCCTGACTCTCCTCCAAGGGGTGAGTCCCTCAGACCTTGCTGATTTACACCAAAGCCGATCTTTGCATTCTGCATGGGTAAACATCCTTTACAACGCGGTCAGTACACCGCAGTGCTGTTACATCGCGGTCGTTACAACGACCGCATGTAACAACACTATGCCTTTACAACGCAAGTCTTTACATCGACTTGCGCTAGATGGCATGCTAACATTAAAAATAGTGTCGTTTACTATCCCAACACCTTCCCTACTGATAAGTGGACTGGAGTTGGAATAGTAAATTGCACTTTTTTAATGTTAGCACGCCACCTAGCGCAAGTTGATGTAAAGACTTGCGTTGTAAAGACATAGCGTTGTAACATGCAGTCGTTGTAATGACTGCGATGTAACAGCACGCGTTGTAATAACACGCGTTGTTACATTGTACATCCTTCTGCATGGGTTGCTGTTGCCAAGGCTTGTTGGGTCAAATCTGGATACCGACGCTGCAGCACTCGACATTCTTTGTGGGGACAGTTCGAATCCAGCTCCTGGCCATCGTCGACACCTCCTGGTCCTCGTGGCTGAAGGGTCAAGCTTCACCTACATCACCTGACATAACCTGACATTGGCTGGCATCTTCTTGTTGCCTTCTTGGTCACTGGTAAGTGACCCATACTCTGTCCCCTCTGCTTTCAGGTTATTCAGATCTTTGATCCACCCTTGGATCCATCCGGACACTTCATCTGGTCGCCTGCAGCACTTCATTGCAGCTCTCCATAGAAAACGATGAAGAAACCCGACACGAAAAGACACCTATGCACCCGGCTTCCCTGGGTGAGGTAACACGAGTGCTTCGGTGCTCCCATGGGTCTTGACTCTCGAAGTGTCCAGTACTGAAGGGGTTTGTTCCTAGTCCACTCCTAAGTGTCCCTAATCTTTAAAATTCTAACCGCAACTTTCTCCATAGAAGTCAATGATGATTTGCGGCTGTGTTTGGACACTGCACGCGTCCCCCGTGGGTCAACTGGGTCCCTACCTTGAGTGGTTTCTTGTTGCCCCAGCGGTTCTACAGGCCCTAGGCCTTGTTTCCATGCTCCTCGTGGTTCTTATCCCACGTTCTTAGTATATGGTTTGTGAGGCCCCTAGGGCAAAACGTATACTGTGCTAATTTACTGTGTGCTAATTAAGTTCCTGTATTGTATTTTTACCTCTAGCCTCATAAAGAGACTAGAGGAGTGTGTTTAGAATAAATACATCTATTTTTATATATACTTGGTGTGGTTCACCTTTCTTTTGATCATTCATTAGATTATAGACTGGTAAAACAAGCTTCTTTACATTCCTTCAAGACTTAGCCTAAAGGCTGTTCTCCACAGCTACCACTAGAATAGCTTTCTATATAGGTTGTCTTTAAACCTACTATCAATAAGGGGCGTTTGGACTGGTGCAAGGTGCCCACTAGAATAGTGGACAGCATATGCCAAGCCAACTTCTCACACTGGCCTTCCCTCTGTGGATCATACCAAACATAAGGAGAAAAAATAAATTGAAGAACATTCCAAACTCTCTACAGACATTGCCAGTCCATGGACTGCTGCCTATTTGCATACTATGATTATTCTATATGGCCCATACAACCAATTGCCACAGGCACAGGTCAGTATCTCAGGGTCAGTGGCGAGCTCCAGGTATCCTTTCCCTATTCCATTCAGCCGTTCCACTGCCACCCTTCATTTAGCAAATGTTAGTGCTCTCAGATTTCATAGCAGGAATCTCTATACCATCAGTTTTCGATCGAAATTTCCCAACGGTACGTATAACATTCCACACAGGGGGAAGGGAAGCAGTAAAATCTTGGGAAGCCCTCTCCCCTGCAAAAATACCACCACATGCAAAAAGAAAGCGTTGCAGGTCACGGTGTCCCTTCCGTCGCGGTGCAGGCTATGGCTCGTTGACGGCATCGTGAGCTAGAGCTGGCGTTGTTCGGGGCGGACGTTGCTCGTTGCGGTGCTTCCAGCTTTACGGTGCGGTGTTCGAGCCGGAGTTTGGGAGCTGGCGTCTGTCAGTCCGGACAGCGCTGTGAGTCGGGCGGTGCGACGCGAAGTGTGAGAGGCGGTGCCCAACTCCGGTGCAGTCACAGGACTCGAAGTCAGCAGCAGTGACGCGTCAGTCAGACCAGTTCGAGTTGGTGTAGCGAGGCGTTGCACGTTGCGGTGTCCTTCCAGTCGCGGTGCAGGCGACGGCTCATTAAAGGCGTCGAGATTGAGCCGGTGAGCGCAGAGCTGGCATTGTTTGAGGCGGACGTTGCTCAGTGCGGTGCCAACAGGACACCGGGCCGGTCGTGAGAGTGGGTCACAGCTCCCTGCCTCTGTAGTCACTGGAACAGCAGGAATTCACAAAGGCTGGTGAAGTCCACTGGTCCTGGGACTTCTGTCAGGGGGCAAGCTCTCTTCCAAGCCCTTGGAGATCTTTTTTAGCACAAGTTGAAAGCAAAGGTAAAATCCACAAAGTTCTTTCTCCTCTCTAGGCAGCCAGGCAACCACTGCAGGCCAATCCCCCAAACACCACTTCAGCTTGGGAATAGTCTCTCCTGAGTTTCTTCAGGTTCCTTCTCCTCAGCAGAGGTTTCTTCTTGTCAGTTCCAGGAGTGATCTAATTTCATGGGATCAGGGTCCCAATACGTATACCCCCAAATCCTTTGTTCTCTGAGGGGAGAGGGGCCTGTGCCCAGTTCAAGCCAGTCCTGAAGCACTCTGTTTATCAGACTCCTCCTTCCCTTTCACAGCACAGGGCAGGCACATCAGACGCCCCACAGGAGGTGGAGCCAGTATTGTGGAAGGCAAGTACAGTCCAGGAGCACCTTGTTGACAGTCTTCCTTCTCTTCTTTAAGTGTGCAGGGCAGTGACATCAGACGCACCACAGGGGGTGGAGCCATCACTGTGGAGGGCGGGCACAGTCTTATTCAGGTCCCAGGTGCAACTCCTCCCTCCCATCTGGTTGCAGATCTCCCTATTCACCACCGGGCTGCCCCAGCCTGTCTCCTGGAATTCCCCAGTCCTGTCACACTCAAACTCAGACAAGGAATACACAACCTAGCAGAGGCGGGCTCAAATAGTTAGGCAAGCAAATACCTACTTTCTAAAAGTGGTATTTGCAAACACAGAATATTAAAATAAACTTTACTAAAAGATGTATTCTGTTCTTCTGAGTCCAGGCATACTTAACTCGAATTTCTACCATGTTCTTTGAGTCTACTAGGATTATAAACATGTAACAATCCAGCAGCCCGTTCTGGCCTATGGAGAACAGGTAGCCTTGCAATAGTGAAAAACGAAAATTGCTGTAATTCACTATTAGGACATGCCACACACATCAGGGCTTGTCCTACCTTATACTTATATTGCACCCTGCCCTTGGGCCTACAATAGGGGTGACTAATATGAAGAAAAGGGAAGGTTTAGGGACTGTCAAGTGGGTACACTTGCCCAGTCAGCAGGACAGTGTGAGAAGTTGGCCTGATATGTGATGTCCACTATTCTAGTGGGTACCCTGTATCAGTACAAACAATGGTGATGGTTATAAAGTCAACCTTATAGACCAGCTATCCTAGTGGTAGCATGGACAAAGCAGTCTTAGGCTAAACTCAAAAGGGCATGTGAAGCCAGCTGTTTTACCATATGCAATCCCTTTAATACCAAATGAAAGGACACCACCCAGGATATATATAGAAAATATATATGTATTTATTACTAAATTAATCCTCTGAACTCTTTATGAGGTCAGAGGCACAAGCACATAACAAGATACTTAATCAGCATACAATAAGTTGCACAAAATACAGTAATGCCCTAGGGGCACTTCGAACCATATACTAAAATAGTGATATAAGAACCACATCACGGACAAAAGATAGGCCTAGGGCCTGGAGAATCGCTGGGGCTACGCTGTACTACCAAAGGATAGGGAGCAGAAGGCCCACGGGAAGCGCGTGCAGTGTCTTTACACACACGCGAGTTACCATAGAGTTAGAATGGGAACAAAAGAAATGGAAACTACTTCTTTTACGTCACTTCTGGATGGAGAAGGAGAAAGCTACTTGAAAGTTAGACACTAGGATAGTAAATACCCACAGGAGCACCAAAGTACTCGCTTTACCTCACCCACAGGAAGCGGGTGCATAGGTGTCAAAGTGTGTCAGGTTTCGTCGCTGAATCCTTTGGAGCCTTGAAGAAAGATGCTGCAGGCGACCAGGAGGGAAGTGTCCGGTTGGATCCAAGGGCGGATCGAGGATGAAGAGTACCTGAAAGCAGAGGGGACAGAGTCTGGGTCACTAGCCAGTGACCAGGAAGGAACCAGGAAGGATCCAGGCGATGTCGCGAAGCAATCAGGTGATGTCGTGAAGCTTGTCTCTGCCGCCACCAGGACCAGGAGATGTCGACGATGACCAGGAGCTGGATACGGACTATCCCACAAAGGCTCTCGCTCTCGGCGGTGTCGGCTTCCGGATTGGAGTCAACAAGCCATGACAAAGGCAACCCACGCAGGAATCGAAGATGACTTCTTGATCAGACCAGCAAGGTCTGAAGGACTTCTTCTTTTCAGGGAAGCAAGGGCCTGTCTGGAGCAACCAGACCAGTAGTGTAGATTCAAGGTTTCATCGTCACAGAGGCCACTAGCCAATCGGCAAGTGACCGGACAGACGCGTTGAGCAGGAAAAAGCAGAAGGGCCCCACCAGAACTCGTGGAGTGTGGAGGGCTGATCTTCGGTGCAGTTGGTGCTCGGGGCTGGGGCTTCTCAATCCCCAATGCACAACTTCAAGGGTGCCTCTGAAATTGCACGGAAAGCAATTCACTGGCTTTCCAAGATGGCCGGTCCCACATCTCTAGTCGCCTCCACGGGTCTCAGCTCTGCTGTGACTGTGGATCGGGCTGTTGGAAATCTGGAAGTCTGGGTCTTGTCAGGCTCTGTGCTCGGGCTCCGGCGGGAGCATCGACAAAGCAAACCGTTGATCGCTTGATGGTGCCTGCTTGTGCAGGGTGGTCACTCCTTGACCACAAGGGAGATTCTTCAGTCTTCTATGTCGAGTAGAATGTCGAAGGTCTAGAGTTTCATTTCAAGTTTCAGTCAGGATACAATCTAAAGTCTTGGGACTCAGCTCCTACCTATATACCAAATCTAGGGGCTGGATTACCTGCTAGGTCCCTCCTATGGGTGGGACCAGAGAAGGGAGTGGTTACACCCCTTTCCCTTTGTCCAGTTTTGCGACAGAGCTGGGGCTGGAGTGCCCCAGCACCGGTTTGAAATGGACTATGCATGGGACACCTTGTGTGCCCCAGGCAGTGTCTCATTTCATTCAGCCCTCCATGCCCCAATACACTATGGCCTGTCTGGGGTGGTGCTCACACCTCCCAAGAGAGGAAACCTATTGTCCAAGCCTCCCTCGCTGGATGGACCCCCAGCAGCAGGAGGTCAGACTTGTGTCTGTGGCAGTAGCATCCATTTTGTGATGCTGAGGCTCTGGTTAACTTTAACCGGGATTAGTAGGAACAACATGTCTTCTCCCTCTAGAAGGGTGGAATGCTACCACCGTCACCAGAACTGGTGAGAGGGTAGTATTCCAAAGCGTATGACACCTTACACAACATGTTTTGATACAGCCAAACCAAAACTAGCATTCAACCGCGAGGTTCATAATGCACTTAAGAGTATATGGTATGGCTATATCCTAGAACAGCTATAAGGACATGGTTCCGAAAGCTGCAGACAGGCTCAGCTCATGCTAGAGCCTCATCTCACATAAAACCAAGCACTCTGCCTCCAGGATTGTTAAGGCCTGCCATAGGAGTGACTTATAGGTGTATATGTGTCTAGATATAAGGTTAGATATAGGGAGACTATATCTAAGCAAGGGGTGATTACACGACCTTGCCCCAGCTGAGTGATCAGCCAGTTGTGTCAGTTTGGATGGCCAGCCAGGGGTGGCAAAAGATATGCTGCAGCCCCTGGTAGGCTTTGGGTGCACCTATGGTACACTGTACAGGGACTCACAAGAGTGACCCAATTCCCAATTGGTGATGTACCTAAAGTACATGGTGTGAATTTAGAGAGAGAACAGCAGGGCTGTGGGTCTGATTAGCAGGCCCACAGCCACATCTAAGTCGAAAACCGGTGAAGCAAAAAAGCAAAAAGTGGGGTGACCATAGGAAAGCAGACCCTACTCTCCTACATAACCCTCCCCCAAACGCAGGGACATTAGACTAACTTTGACCAGTTGTGTCTTCATGTTCTAAGTGGAAGTACCTGGAGAGACCATCTGCATTGCCAAGGTCAGTCCCTGGTCTGTGCTCCTGTCGTGTATTTCTATAGGTTCTGAATCGATCCCCCTATTCCTGACCCTATTCTGGTTAAACTACCTAGCTAGTTAACTAACAGTCAGCCCATGAGGCAAGAAAACCCCCATGATGCAGATACCGTTATCTGACGCAGTCACACTACGGCACAGGAACGTGTTATCTGATTAGGTCATAACGCTTGAGATCTAATTAGACAAGCGACATTCCTCCAGCCCCTGATAAGGCATACGACGTTCTCATAACAAATCAAACCTATGACAACCTGGATAATCCGTGCGGCCATTGTTTTGATTTCACAGAGAACTTTAGTAAAGAATGTGCTAACGAGCAAGTCGTATGACATCTTTATTGATGTACCTATGTCCATCCTTACGTCAATCCCGGCACCTTTAAGGTATAAATATTGCCGACCTTGCCCTATGCAAACACACGCGTGGTGACAAGACGGAGCAGCCATACTTGCCGAAGCCGAGAGCAGAAGCAGACCCCGCAGGCAACAGCCCCGCCTTCCTGACGCGCTGAGAGACGCGCTGCTATCTCAAGCCGAGAGACCCAGCACCGGCGCTTCCGGGTAGCCCTCGCAGGCAGCCTGGAATATCGAGAGCAGAGAAAGAGATACCATTCCTCATTCATCCTAAATTCCAGGTACAGAACTGAATAACCCCTCACAGAGAATTCTTTAGTTATTCACTTGGCAAAAACAAACTTAACTTAAACTGTAACTTTCTATTCCCGCCCACGCATTAGACTTAGGTCAGGTACACGGGGTAGGCGTATTTAGAAACACCAGTTGAGTACGTTTAGTCAAATGTATATGTGTATGTAAATATATTTTAATCATTTTAAACATCATATGGCTCAGAAACCATATCAATGTTTTTACAGTATTATTTTATACTATTGCTTTTAATGTATGCACTTTACTTAACAATAAGTATTGCAATAATATCGATCCATTTCTCTTGTACGAGAAAAGAGACTGATCAATAAATAACATCTTTTATTGAACACGCCCGTCTCTTCCTTTTCTCTACATTCTGATGAGACTAAGAATGCACGTACTGACTGAGTAAAATAATTGCCTTGTGCTCACACGACTCTTGAGATTGACTCTTGATTAGGGGAGAGCAAAGTTGTCATGTTCGATGGTTGTCAGAAACTAAATCCCTTCTTGTCTAATCAGGGGAGTTAATCCTTCCTTGAACATTCGAGAAAGTTTCTAGCGAACTCTGAGCTTAGCTGGCAAACCCAAAAATTAAGTCTAGTATCGACAGTAGTAGACCTAGTTAACGTCTGGCCTAGGCCTTTACTGCTGTAGGTACTATTCCAATGCGCAGAGCCTATTGGGAAGATAGGAACTACACTACACTCCACTGTAAAGTCCATCCCCTGTAGGGAAATGGACCACTTGAGCAGTTTGGAATTCTCACCCTTCATCTGATTTAGCCACAAGAGGGGCTTATGGTCGGTCTGAATTTTGAAGTGAGTGCCAAACAAGTATGGTCTCAACTTCTTCAGGTCCCAAACCACAGAAACGGCCTCCCTCTCAATGGCTGACCAACGTTTCTCTCTAGGGGTCAGCCTTCTGTTAATAAAAGCAATGGGCTGGTCTTGACCATCTACATTACGTTGTGAAAGCACAGCTCCCACCCCCAACTCAGAAGCATTTGTTTGGACAATGAACTCTTTGGAGTAGTCAGGACTCTTCAAGATAGGTGCAGAGCACATGGCCTTCTTCAGGTCATCAAATGCCTTTTGACAGCTTACTGTCCACTGAACCTTTTTTGGCATCTTCTTTGAAGTCAAGTCATTAAGTGGTGTCACAATAGACCCATCATTCTTAACAAACTTTCTGTAATAACCAGACAGGCCCAAGAAAGCTCTGACCTGTGTATGGGTGGTTGGAGGAGCCCAGTCCTTGATTGTTGGACTTGGCCCTTCTGGCAGGTTCACTGCTTTTAATGGTGACCTGGTGATGGTGATTTTTGGTTTCTGCGCACTTTCACTGTGTCCCAGTGGAAAGTGCGTGCACACTCTGAGTGCATGTGGTGAGATAGGCCTGCCCTCCCATAGGAATGCATGGGGAATGTATGTGTCCGTGGTAGTTCCTGATGCGTGGGGTGTGCAGGCTCGAGTCTGGTATGTGCGGACTCGTGTGATTGAATGCTGCGCAATGATGTATGCGGCGTGTATGTGTCTAGTGAGGAAATGCCACTTCTAGACATGGGTGTGCGTGTGCAGTGAGTGTACTGGCACGTGATTGGCTGGAGCTGGCTGGTGAGCCTGGCTCCACGAGTCTGGATGGGTCTGCCCCGGTGGTGAATGGAGAGATTAGCATGCTGATGTGAGGGAGGGGTGCAACTGGGTCCTGAATAGGGCTGGGCTTTCCCCACACAATGCTGGCTCCGCCCCCTGTGGTGCATCTAATGTCCGGAGCCCTGCCAGTGAATAGAGTGAGGGGCTGAGCACATCAAGAGTGCTCACAAACCAGCTGCAACTGGTTTTTCCCCTCACCCTGAAGCCAGACAAAGGAATACTGTGTATAAAAAGGGGCTGTGTCCCCTTACAATCTGTTATTTTCCTGAGGGGGGCTGCTGCTGGGCGCCAGGAGGACCGCCACTGGAGATTACCTCCCTGCCTAGGAGGACCCTGTGAGCTGGCTCTGGGCCCAGCTTCCCCCCCCACCTCCTGAGGACTTTGCTCCTAGACTTTGCCCTGGCGCTTAGGAGTGCTGGATTGTGGTGCTGGGAAGCGCTTGCGGTCGGGGGCAGTGCTGCCCTTTCTGAGCAGCAGCTCGGAGCTGCTTTTGCCCCTCACAAGGGATTCCCCGGCATGGGGATCCCCCCTTGTTGCTTATTTTTAAGGTAGGAGCCCACCCTGCCATTTGCCCCACCAGTTGGTCAAGGTTTGGTGGCGCGGGAGCCCACCCCACTTATTTGCCGCCCTGTTGTGCCAGCTTGAGGTTTGATATCCCTAGCGGGTGCCCACCCCACCAAGGATCTTGTGCCCGTGGATTCCCACCCCTCGTTTGGCCCCCCGAGAGACAGCCGACGCAGCCATTTCTATTACGGGCCGTAGCTCTGCCCACGGTGACTCGGAAGTCCCGCCCCCGAAAACCGGAAGCAGACGGGGGCCCATTCCGCGCTCCGGAGTAGCCGGGAGATGTGAGTAGAAGGGAGGTGCCACCACCAGCGAGGCTCCGGTGAAGGAGAGCCCCACCCGCGGCACCAGCGAAGCCCTCGAGAGCCCCGCAACGGAAGCAAGACCGAGAGAAGAGCCCCCACCAGAAGAAGTCGCCCGGTAAGTGGAGCCAGGCCTGGGGGGACTCCGTAGGTGCAGACGAAGGGAGGAGGGAGTCGGGGCACATTGCCGGTGCCCGCCCCTCCCGCCTGTGCTATCTTGGTTGCAGGAACATACCCGGGGGCATTTTGTGTATCTCGAGCCCGTTGAGGCTCCAACGACCCCGAGGGCATTGTGTGTTCGAGTCCCCAGAGGGGGGACTCCAACGACGGGCTGCATTTCTATTTAGAGCCGCAGAGGCTCTTGTGGGCATAATTTCCTTTCGAGTCCCCCGAGAGGGACTCCAACAATTTGGGGCATTTTTTGGTGGTAGAGCGGACCTGGCAGATGGCGGGCAGCTCCCCCCCACACAGGGAATTCTGCTGCAGAGCCCCGAGGCTCACCGCCCGCATTGGTTGTTCTGAGGGCCCACGAGGCTCAGGGGGTCCCTTTCCTAGTTGGTAGAGCGGCCCCAGAAGGCAGTGGGCCGCTTCCACCTTGCCCTACATTGTTGTCTTGAGCCCAGCCAGGCTCTAAGGGGGCAAGTTGTGCTCAGAGGCTTCGGGGCTCCAACGTGTTGGCCCCATCATTGTCTCACACAGCTGCGCAGCGCTTAGTGGGCAGCTGCTACGTTTAGGCCCCCCTGACTTTGGGACACAGGGCGTCCTAGCCCTAGAGAGGCCAGTTGGCCTAGGGACTGCCACAGGTGGTGGCTTATGTGAGTGCTGCGCAATTGTTCTTACACCTCTGAATGTATGTTTATGCATCATGTGTTTTCCTGTGCTGCACCTCTGAATGTGTTTTGATGCATCATGTTCCTTGTTCTTACACCGCTGAATGTATGTTTATGCATCATGTGTTTTCCTTCCCTATACCTTTGAATGTTGTGATGCATCATGTGTAATGTGTTCTTTGCTTATACCCTAAATGTATGGTGATACTTAGGTGGTTGTTCTTTCTAGTACAGGTGTGCTAGTGAAGCCCAGGTTCCCTGCATAATATTCTCCTAAGGTGGTTAGGGTTGCGTAGGTCGTACTTACCTGGTACCAGTGATTACTGGTTGTGTGCTACAGTTGCTATTTTGTGCTACAGTGATTATTATTCTATGATCTACAACGTGCTATTTCTAACAGTATTTCTAGTTCTAAAAGTGCATATTCCTGACAGTGGTCCATGTGGCCCTGTCTTGTACATATCCCCTGTAAATTCTGCCCGTGCCTGTTGGCACATTGTAAAGTGTGTGTTTTTATCTAATGTGTTTGCTACAATACAAAGGCTATTTTTATATATAACCTTGTGTGGAGTTTCCTTTTGTGTGGGCCTTGGGTGTTGTTGCTAGGTGCGCGCGCAAACACTTAACCTACATAGCCTCCGGGATTAGCCTTGCTGCTCGCATCACGTTACCTAGAGGGTGAGCAGGGGTTATCTTGGCGTGTAACTCCCTTGCCCTGACGTGGAAGTGGTGATCTCTGACTGACTTTGGCACAAGCCCTGGCCAGCCAGGGATCCCATTTCTAACATTGATGGTATGGATCTTACTCTCCAGTGGTTGAACCTGACCACCAACTACAAGGTGGCCCAGGTACACAACCTTACTATTTCCTATCTGGCACGTTGTGGCCTTGATAGTTAGGCCTGCCTTTTGCAGGGCCTCTTAAACGTACTTCAGGTGGCTCAGGTGATCCTCCAGGTGGAGCTGAAGACAGCAATATCATCAAGATAAGCTGCACAAAAGTCATTCAACCCAGTGAGGACTTGGTTCACCAACCTTTGGAAATTGGCAGGTGCATTCTTGAAGCCAAAGGGCATCACCACAAATTGATAATGACCTCCTGGGGTTGAGAAAGCAGTTTTGGCCTTGGCATCCTCAGCTAGCCTGATTTGCCAGTAGCCAGCTGTCAAATCAAATGTGCTCAGAAACTTGGCAGAAGCCAATCTATCAATGAGCTCATCTGCTCTTGGAATTGGGTGAGCATCTGTCCTAGTGACAGCATTGAGACCTCTATAGTCCACACAGAACCTCATCTCTCTCTTACCAACTTGGGTGTGATGTTTTGGTACAAGGACTACTGGGCTGGCCCAGGGGCTCTCTGATGGCTCAATTACTCCCAGCTCCAACATTTTCTGTACCTCAGTCTTTATACAGTCCCTGACATGGTCAGGTTGCCTGTAGATCTTACTCTTCACAGGCAGACTGTCACCAGTGTCCACCTCATGGGTGCACCAGTTAGTCTGACTAGGTGTCAAGGAAAACATATGTCTGAAGGACTGTAGAACTTGTCTGCAGTCCTGTTGCTGCTGGCCAGTGAGGCTGCCAGCTAAGGCCACACCATCAACCGAACCATCATCAGGTTTCTGAGTCAACAGGTCTGGGAGAGGGTCACTCTCTTCCTCCTGTCCCTCATCTGAAGCCACGAGCAAGCCCATGTCTGCCCTGTCAACATATTTATTTATTTTTTATTTATTTTGAAAGTTTTATAGAGCGCGAACAGGATCCTTACGGATATCAGAGCGCTTTATAAACAGAGTGTGAATATGCATGCAAATGAATAATAATTAAGCAAAAAAATTTGAGAAAAGAAAGGTGTAAATGGTTACAAAATAAAGAATAACAATATGGTGGCAACGATGCAAGGCGGTCAATATACATACAAAAAACAATATAAATATTGTTTGGAGGAAAAGTATTGAGTTACCATAATACAATAGTCAAAGTTCAGGTAAATTTGGCTAAGAGGAGAGCTTTTACTTCTTTTTTGAAGGATGCCGTGGATGAAATAAGTCTGATTTCTGGAGGGAGGGCATTCCATATCCTGGGCGCCATTCCTGAGAAGGAGCGTTTATATGTTTTTTCTTGTGGAATCTCCTGGGTTTCAAAAGAAAATTGTCTGCGCTTCTTGTCGATCTTGATCCTCCAGGAATTGTCAGTTTCTGCGCGAGATAACTGGGGGAATTGTGATGTAAAGCTTTATGGGTCATACAGGCGATTTTCAGATGTATTCTGGCTTCGTAGGGCCGCCAGTTTAGAGCTTTTAGATCGGGAGTGATGTGTGACCTTTTTTTCGAGCCTGTGATAAGTCTGGCTGCAGCATTAATAGAGGCTTTTAATGTCAGTCAATTAGGCTTTATTTCGATATAATGCATATCTTAAAAAACAATACATGTGTATAAAAAACAATAAAAGAAGCCAATGCATAGATAATAAGCATACAATTCATACAACAAGTGGCACGAATAATTTACATCAAAACAGTCTAAAATACATATTAAACAAGATACAAAAGCCTAGTTGATCTAATGTGCCATGCCCAGCCTAGGAATTTCGCCAAGCCACATGCAAACAGGGGCCGCGGGTCCGTTTTCAAAATTCGTAGGGCCTCCTTATGGTATCTAGTCCAAAGCTCTCTACAGAGTGGTTTCAACCATCTGCGGCGAGGACCTACATAGGCCGAGCATTCAAACAACAGGTGGGGAACTGACTCTATCCTATTCTCACAAAAGGGGCAGAAGGGGATTGTCTGTGCCGGGACCTTCCACCTAGAAGTCAGTTTCCCAACTGGAAGTAGGCCTACCCTAAATTTAAAGTATAGAGCCCTGTCCCAAGGTTTTAAGATAATATCCAGATACGGCTCACAGAAGTGCACCTCCTTAACCAAAAGGAAATCCACAGTGGTCCTATACAAATTAGCATTACTGCTTCTGCCGTCAATCACCCAACTCCAGTATAACTTCTTCAAGGCTGACTTGGGGGGGGGGGGGCAGTTCTAGTATTCCAAGCATCTTCAAGACCCAGGTCTACAAGAAGGCGCTTGACTTCCCTTAGCCAGCGGACCTTTGACCAGCCAGGCGTAGATAGAACCTCTTTTAAACCTTCTGCATAACTGGACATTTCTTGGACTCTCCAGATACGCGCCCACAAGAGAAGAGGGCGGAGCCTCGCCTGGTCACTAATGGGCCGAGTACCCATATCTAGGAGAAGTGGTAGAGTTGGCGTACTGTAGAGGAGCCCCATTAAGTCCTTATGAAATTTGTTTTCTGAGCGGGACAGCTGATCCACATTCTGTACACCCCAGAGTTCAGCCTCATAGAGAGCTGCACTGACACCTCTTGCCCTATAGATGTCAAGTACCGGTGCAATGGGTTTGAGGGATGAGGCACGCTGTTCATTAAGGAGGGCCCCTACCATTAATCGCACCATTAATAGAGGCTTTTAATGGTGCGATTGTTGATGGGGAGACAACAGAGGACAGCACTTCCATATTCCACTCGTGGGATGACCAAGGCTTGGACTGCAGTTTTGAAATCCTTGGGAGGGAGGAAAGGTTTCAATTTACGCAATGTATTGATGTGGAAATTAGCTCCCTTCGTTGCATTGCTGATGTGATGATGCATTTTGAGATTGCCGTCGAGGGTAATGCCTAAAGATTTCGCAGAGTCCACAATAGTAGGTTGAATGTTGAGAGCAGTGAGATGGTTAAGCCAGGCCTGAGTGATGGGGATTTTGGAGGGAGGAACTATTAGGAGGAATTCTGATTTTAGCATGTTAAGTTTGAGGTGATTCTCTGCTAGCCAGGCCTGTGTTTTCCTAAGCGTTGTGCTGAGTATTTTGATGTCATCGAGGGTGTGTATTTTGAAGTAGAGTTGGGTGTCATCAGCGTACATGTGGAATTGAACATTGGATTCTTGGAGTAGTACAGTAAGTGGTTCCATGACTAGATTAAACAGAGTAGGGGAGAGGGAGGATCCTTGAGGGACACCAAGTGTTACAGGAACTGAAGTAGACATAGTATTATTGATCTTGAATTTTTGGGTCCTGTTGTGCAGAAAGGAGGTGAACCAATTGGGAACTGTCCCTGAGATACCCATTCTGAGATTCAGCAGATCAAGTAAATTCTCATGCTTGACAGTATCGAAGGCTGAGGAGAGATCGAGTAGTATGAGGAGGCAGGAACAATTCTGGTCAAGTATTTGAAGTGCATCATCAATGATGTGGGTCATAGCAGATTCAGTACTGTGGCCTGCTCGGAAACCTGGTTGATATGGGTTGAGGAGGTGAAAGTGCTCGATGTGTTTAGTCAGTTGAAGGTGCACGCATTTTTCTAGTAGTTTGGCAAGGGTAGGGATATTGGTGATAGGGCGATAGTTGTTAAGTTCGGAGGGGTCCGCTGTGGGTTTCTTTAAAATGGACGAAACCTGTCCCACTTTGAGGGAATCCGGGATGCATCCTTGTTGGAGTGAGCTATTGATGATTTTGGTCCATAGGGGGAGAAGTAATTGAATAAAATCCTTAACGGCGTTTGCGGGTAGAGGGTCAGTGAGGTGATTGGAAGGCTTCAGTGTGCTAAGAATCTTGGCAATTTTTTTCTTCCAAGTACATTTCAAAGGATGACCACGAAGCATTGTTTTTTAACTCGATGGGCGTTTTACTGTCAGGGTTAGAGTAGAGATTTAGATCAGTGAGGAGGTCATTCCTGATGTTGTCTGTCTTTAAGTTACAGAAGGAAGAGAATTCTTCACAGGACGGCAGTGCATTAGAGGTGTTTGAGAGAGTTTGAGGGACATCTCTGGCTTGAGTTTTTATTAACTCGAACAGTTTTTTTGGTCGGTTTTTTGCTTGATCAAGCTGAAGGCTAAAGAAAGCAGTTTTCGAGTTTGATTTTTCTGAAGTAAGCGTTTCTCTTTTTCTTTTTTTTTATTATATTTTTTATTATACTTCTGATCACACACATTATACTTTCAACAGTTTGTTTACACAACAAACAAAGGTTGTGATATAGTATTACAACATAAGTAATAAGCATAAGCATAAACAATTTGCAATAAGAAAGTAAACAACAGCAAAGTAAAACAGAATTAAATAAAAACCATATCATGATGCTTTACATGAATCATAGGTCCCTCTTTTATAAGTCAAAATCCAATGATAAACTAAGTCCCAATCATAAGCATGTTACCCTATCCCATCCCTCCAGCGAGCTAAGGGCTCCCAAATTCTACCTCCTCGTGCTCTCCTGATCCTTCCCTTCCTGGCATATATAGGTTTCTCCAGGTTATGCGCCGCTATTAAATTCGCCAACCAGACTTGTATCAACGGGGGAGTCTTGTCCAACCAGGCCCTCGCTATCATTAATCTAAAAACTGCCATAGCCAAAAACAAGAAATCGGCCTGCCCAAGATTACTCCCTTCTGGTCCGATTCCCAGCAGAATCCAAGTGGGGGTTAAAGTTATCTGTATCCCTAATGACATGTCCAGGAAACCCTCAATATCTTTAATTAAAGTGTGTAACTGAGGACAGATGGCAAACATATGTACAATGTCTGCATCAGGGGAATTGCACCTGGGGCAAGTGGTCCCCTCAGAACCCCCCCATTTAGCAATTCTAGCTGGTGTATGGTACAGCGAATATAGAGTCTTATAATGCTGGGATTGTAGGGGAGCTGAACACAGAATGGTACAACCCAGGTCCAATGACAGTCTTTGATTGTTTCCTTCTCAGATAACCTAACTCAGTATGATATAAGAAACAGTTTTCTGCCTCCTGCCCTAACACTACTGCATATATTTCTGTAGACATATTTGTTATTTTCTGTAGCTGACCACCCACTCCAATCAATCCCTGCATATATTGCAATGCCGCCGCCAGATAATACAGCCTGAAATCTGGCACGCCCCAGCCCCCTCTTTCTCTTGATAACGATATAAATCTATAAGCCCTCCGAGTTTTTCCATGAGCCCATAAAAACCTATTTAAAGTGCCTTCCAGCGTGTTAAACCATTTAGCCTCAAAAAAGAGGGGAATCGATCGGAATAAATAAATGAACTTAGGTAAAATCAACATTTTTAACACATTTGTACAACCCACCAAAGAAAAATGCAAATTATTCAGCCTGTCCAAGTCCTTCCTAACTTTAGCCAGTATAGGAGCCATATTGATCTCAACCACAGTGTCCAAATTTGCGGAAATTATAATCCCCAGATATGTTGCTGAGCTAACCACCCTACTATCAAAACTCCTCGTGAAATGATTTATGACAATTTGCGTCTTAGATTTGTTTAACCTATATCCTGAAACTTGACCAAATCTTTGGGCTTCCATTTCCACCCCCCTGATAGCAATATCTGGGTTTGGGGATAGTATAGCCACATCGTCTGCGTAGGCTAGAGATTTAACTGTGGAGCCATTCAATTTCATTGGTGGAATCCCTTCATTTCTTTCTAGTTTTCGTAGAAATGGCTCTAAATATAATGCAAACAGTAGTGGGGATGCCGGGCACCCTTGCCTTGTCCCCCTTAAAATTTTTACTACATCTGAATACCCCCTATTTACTCTGATATTTGCAGTAGGGTTATTATATAAGACTTGTATGGCTTTTAAAATGCCTTCACCAATACCACTCCACCTCAAAACTGCCCATAAGAATTTCCAGGCGACCCTATCAAAGGCCTTCAATGCATCAAAAAAGAGTGCCCCGATAGGGTCGCCCAGACCCCCGGCAGCATCGAACATTGTGATTACCATTCTAACATGCTGGGTCGTGCCCTTCCCAGGTATAAAACCGTGTTGTGATGTGCTTACCAGATGTTCGATACTCCCTGCTAGTCTTTTTGCCAACATCTTTGAATAGATTTTGACATCTGAATTCATCAGAGTAATAGGTCTGTATGAACCGGGAAGTGTTGTAGGTTTCCCTTTTTTTGAAATGACAATAATATCTGCCCCACCCCAGGACTCAGGAGGTATCCCACCCCGTTGTGTGTGATCCATAATCTCAAACATGTCGACCAAAAGAACATTTTGAAATACTTTATAAAATTCAATCGGGATTTGGTCTGGCCCAGCTGCTTTCCCTGAGGGGAGGCTACCCAAAGCCCAAGTAAACTCGTCCAAACAAAGGGGGACATCTAACATCTCTTTTTCTTCAGGAGACAAACAGGGGGGAGGAATATCACAGAGATAACTGTCTATCTCATTCTGGCTTGTTACTTCATCCAAGGAGTATAGATCATCATAAAATTTCCTAAAAACTTCCCTTATCGAGTCTGGATCTATAACGGAGACCCCCTGTGAATCAAGAATCTCTTTTATATCGGTTGCAGCAGTACGCTGCCTAGTTCGCACCGCCAAGACGCGACCAACCCTCTCACTCAGTTCGTATGCATCCTGCTTTTTAACCATATAGTTCTCAGCTGCTTTCCTGCTGAAACCTTCTATGGCCTCTCCTTTGAGGGCTACGATTTTAAGTAAGAAAGACTCCACTGCGATATTCTGACTTATGGCTGTAACTAATTTTTCTTCCTCTGCAATCAACCTTTGTCGAATTTCTTCAATTCTGATTCTTTCCCTCTTTCGTTTGGCCAATACATAGCTCATTGTCTCCCCTCTTATGCCAGCTTTAAAGCAGTCCCAAACCACCCCTGGGGATGCTGAGCCTCTATTTATATCCCAATAAAACTTTATCCAGGCTTCCATATGTTTCTGATATGCCGCATCTTTTAGGAGGATACGTTCAAAGGTCCACCGTGTTTTTTTACTCTCAGCCATAGGCATATTAAAAGTTAGCACCAGAGGACTATGATCTGAGACAATCCTAGGATGTTTTTCCACTTGAGCACCAGTAATTAACGAATTAGAAACTAAAAAGTAATCCAATCTGACCAAAATTTTGTGAGGGGCCGAAAAGAAAGTGCTACTATCCAAATGAGGATGTTGCTCCATCCAAGGGTCAGCTAAAGAGTTGTGCTGTACCATGTCGGCTAATGCCCTGTGTGTCTTTTTCTTCCTCCCTGTGTATCTACCCCCCGGTACCAAAAACAAACTTTCTGGGTTGTGAATGTTAAAATCCCCGCAACATGCAATGGGCTCTGGCCACTGGGCAAGTTCAGTATCCATAAACTGCCATACATCAGGGTCGTCATCAGTAGAACCATAAATTGTAGCCAATGTAAATTTTACCCCTTTAAAACTAATTTCCGCTATAGCCCACCTACCCCAAAGATCCTCCTTCTGCCTATGAACCACAGCATCTCTGTTTCTCCCCAGAATTGCCACCCCTCTGGTCCTAGTTCCTTGTTTACTGGCTGCTAATACCGTGAACCCCAGCTGATCCAGAAGGTATACCTGTGTGGTCTCAATATGGGTCTCCTGGAGGCATACCAGATCTAAATGGAGAGTTCTCAATAATCCTGCGACTTTCAATCTCTTATTGGAATCGTTGAGGCCACATATATTAATTGAAGCAATTTTACAAGACATTAAAGCATATCAAATATCCTTCTTATCATAAGCCATCCTTCAACATAGGAGTTATACAAAATATATACATATTCTACCTTCTTCGTGTATAATCTGTACTGTTTATACTGCAGCTGAACTTCAATGAAAATGTGTGTTATTACAATAAAAAAAAACAATTTTAACCATATTTAAACCCCCCCACCCCCCAACCCTCTCTTGCCTTGCCCACCCCCTCTATCCCCCTCCCCCCCTTTACAGGCAAATAGGTCATGAATAAGCATGGGCGGATTTTGCGGATTGGCAATCCGCGAACTTGCGTATTTACGGATTCGCAATCCGCGAAGATCCGCGAACTCTAGCGGATTTGCGGATTTTTCCGTTTTTTGTGTTGGCGCGTGTTCGCGCCGATTTTGGGACAAGTTCGCAATTGCGAACTTACTTTTCGGCTTGCAACGGCCGCGACTATGTTGTTTCTACGTCTGGTTTATCATCACAGGTTCACAGCACCCTCTGTTTCACCACTGCCACCCTCTGGGACACCCATGCCACCCTCTAGTACATCCTCACAGGCACCTATTAGGTTTATTTATTACTGTAGATTATGGTGGTTGAAAAAAGCTAGCACACCTGCCCTTCTTCAACTGCCATCAATTAATTTGTGTTTCATTAATGTGTCAGTAATTTTGAAAGTTCCAGTCTGGCTGGCACCTGCTTCCTTCCTTATCTGTAATTTGCTTTTTGTTGCAGTGAAATTTTTTTTTTACAGGACCTTTATGGTGCTATTCTATGAGCCTGCTGTTTGGGTCATAGCAGGGTCATAGAATTGTTGCAAACTCTGGAGGGGCCCATCAGGAAGCACTACCTTGAATGTTACTAATGTTAAGTTTGAACTTTTGCACCTGCTCATTGCTTTCATTTTAGCTAAAATCGTTTTTTTTGCAATTTCGCGCGTTATTTGGGGCGCGAATCCGTGCGAGATCGATTTCGGAAGCCGCGAATACGTGCGAATACAAAATTGTTTTTGTTGCGACGTGTATGTTCGCGTGATCTTGCGCGTGTTCGCGAGGCGCTTCTAGCTATTCGTTTGCCAAGTTACCCTATCGGTCGTACACGGGCGCGGCCATCTTGTTGGCGTGACGTAATTCCGTTTCCGCCCGCTATGTGTAATCTCGCAAAGTGTGCTGCTCGCGAGTACAATTTCGCGCGTACTCGCAAGGAAAATCTCGCGCGAACTTACCCACGCGGTCGTGAACGGGCGCGGCCATCTTGTTTCTCATTCATTGCTATGGTTCTGGGCATGCTTTCTGTATCCTCTCTCAATCTCTGCCATCCTTTGCTTGTTTGAAGTTTTTTTGATCTAATTTTACTTATTATCTAACCCTCTATTTTTCTAGCTCTATATTTTTGTGTTTTCTGCAGCTTTTATTTACTTTTAAACTACTTTTTTAAACTCTTTTCTTTTCTTCTTCACTATTCTATTTCTTCTTTATCATTTAAGTTTATTTCTGCCCAGACCATGGTAAAGGGAGCCGGGAAGCACCCTGAGAAGGGGAAGGGTCCCGCACCCCGTGCCCGGCTCCCGTGCGGGCGTTTAAGGGGGGAGCAAGTGGTCCCGAGGGAGATCTTCAGCGCGGAGGAAGTGGCGGCACTGATCTTCCATGTCCAGCGCCGCCTCCCCAAGACGATCCTGGGAGGCGGCAAGATCGCGACCGGCTATGGCATCCGGGAGCGCCGCCAGCGGTGGGAGAAGGTGTGCCGGGCCATGTACAAGATCTCTGGGGTCCGGCGCACATATAACCAGGCCACCCACCGCTGGACCGATGTCATGGACCGGGAGCGGGACTTGCTGGACGCGCTCGGCGTAGAGGTCCCCGGGCTTGGTGAGTAGTAGTAGTAGTACATTTACTACTCTGTTTTATCCTGCTCTGTTATTTGCAAATCTTTGTTCTTTACCAAGAGCAATAATGCTGCCGATTACATTGAGGTAAATTATATTTCAAAATCTTCTATGCATTTCATTTTCAGGTGCACTGCTCTCCTTCTCAGTAGCCTTGCTTGCTACTATGCTTCTTTGTTTTGTATGTTGTGTTCAGAAGCATTTCATTGGCCTGAGAAATTATGTATGAGTGTACTGTAAAGAAAAGAACTGCGTAATGCTAGACAGTAAGGGTCATATTTTCAATTACCGGCGCATCCCTGCAAAGTAGCAGGGATGCGGCAGTAATTGTGTGCCATGCCACCACCACCCATTGGCCCAAAACGTCACAGAAGCCTTACGCATCTGTGCCGTAAAGGCAGCGCATTGCTGGAGTTGCGTGCCAACGATGGCGCAGCTCCAGCAATGCTCTGGGGTACCCTATCTCCCCAATGCTGCATCAAGCCGTACGTCGGCTTCAAGCGCGCAGGGTTTGAGTCATGCATCATTGTCCTAAAAATGACTGATTGACATCTTGTAGATTTCCCTCAGCCACTTTTAGGATTCGTTCCTGCGCAGGTACGCCCTCCCTTGCGCCGGAACGCCCCCTGATGGCGCAGGGCTTTACAACGTGATGCATCGCCCATATGCCCATATGTGGTTTTTTTTTTAATATAAACGCCGCACCAACACCATGGCGAGTCTTTTGTTCTGCCGCTGCGTCAGAAAAGGCACGCAACAATGGAGGAAAATCAGCCGCAACTTCCGCAAGGGACTTATAAATCAGCCCCAACAGACTGAAGTCCAGTGTCCTTCCTTTAGACAGTCACATGGCTATCAGAAGAAATAGTGGCGGTGGTGGCGGGTGGATTGATAGTTTGAGTATTCACTGATCTGCAAGCAGGATGGACTTTGTCTGTCACGTGTTGCGCACTACTGCCTGCAGTGCCAGGCCTAGGCAAACCTCTTTAGTAGTCTGTTTATTGAGTTACATAGGAACTTTCTAAGTCAACGTTCCGCAAATCAGGCAATACGAATAACGTAGTATACCACATGAGATAGATCCCGTGGAATAGTTGTCTATCTATTTGCTATTTTTCCAAAATATGTTGTTATTGTTCTTTTGAAATGTTTGATTTGGTTGAAAAATCTCATCCATGTTTTATGGTTTTTCTTTCTTTCATGTTGTACATCAGCTCCCCCCAAGGGCAAGAGGACACAGGAGGAGGGTGCTGAGGATGCAGGCCAGGATCGGGCAGGCGAGGGCTCCTTTGCTGGCCCCAGTAAGTTTACATTTTACTAAACAGTACCTATTTTTTCCTAGCGTTCCTCATTCGATTTTTTCTAAATCGTCTTTGATCTTCTTGTAGACTGGATATAAATTCTTATCCTGCCTCGAATATGACTCCCTGTGGTATTACTAGACTATTCTTATTAGTCTGTCTGTGTAGCTAACTAAGATTGGACATTTGGCAATTCCATTGGACTCCCATTATATTCAGCAATACCTCTATGCACTGTCTCCTTACTGACTAGATAGTGTGGCAGAGTCATTCAGCTCCCGAAGTCACCGATTATAGATCCCCAATGATCTCTAGATTATCGTACGCAGGACAAGAGAGTAGTACGGAGTCACAGCACAGTCAAGAAGTGTCAGAGGCACTCATGCTTGCAAAAATTCCAAAACCTTTAGCTCATCCACTCTAGTCTAGAGGAACAAAAACCACAGAGTCTATTTAAGTGTAAAAGCTTTATTAAAAGTAAACACATTTATTAAAATCTACTTTGTCATAAAACTATTTAACTGTAAACGGAAAAGTGGTTAGTGCTGACGATTAATTGGACACATTTCTTGTGGTCGAGCCGAACTCTCACCTACTTTGAACTTGATCCTGGTCGTGTTCTTAGGACTCAGGAGTCAAGCTTCTGTCTGTTAGGAGAAAAAGTGGTGCGTGTTAAAAATCAAAAGCAAGCATTCATCAGTTGTGCATAAAAGTGCAGCAAGACAACAGCCTTCCCTGAAAATGGGACATTTTTACTATGGAGTAGACAGTCACAAATTATTACATTGTATTCTGTTTTTTTAACATTTCTCCTAGACCAAATATTATATAGTAGTGAGTGGTGTATTCTAACTTTCTTAAATGTACTTTGTAGGTGTAACATCTGGTGACGGGGCCAGCGCGGAGGTGGCTGTGTTGGACTTGGACTCGGAGGCCTCTGGGGAGGATGCGGCGTTAGAAGAGCTGGTGGCCGTTCCTGTGGGGGATCAAACGGTGGTGGCGGAAACAGGTAAGCTATATATTCCTTACTTATTGAGATTGAAGACTGCATAGTGTGCTTTCTGCACGGGTGTATTACAATTACAAATCAACCAGGTAGTAGCCTCCTCGAAATGTACTTCGACTTAGCTGTGAAGTTTTTGGTGAGAAGAATCCCAATAAGTTCTTAGACGAACGTGATGGATGGGATGAACGAAAAGCGAAAGAAGGGTGTAAGTAAGTGGGACGCGAACTTGTATGATGGCTGGCAAAGAAGAACGATATGTGTTTGCTTGGACCCAGAGGTGGCTGGGAAGGAAAGAATATGGTATGGTGCATGGCTGGGTCAATGATGAAGCAAGGATGGGTGGAAGGACAGCAGCCTGGGTGGGTGAAACAGAAACTGTATGTGTGCGTATACTTTGAATGAATGGATGCCTGGAGCATGGTATTCTCTGACTCTTACATAGCAAATGTGTATCTAGAGAGAGTAGATGGTCGCCAGGTGAAGTAAGTGTTACCTTGAAGAGCATGTACCACCGCACCCGCACGTCCGTCCCAGTGCAGGGAAGGCAAGGAAAAGAAATTGTAAATGTGTCCAATACTACCATGAATAGTAGCAGTACTTTGTATTGCGTTTGCATTCACAGCATATATCTGGTTATTACGGTGGACACTCCGTACCTCTCTTAATAACTTTAGTTTACTTGTAGTACGTCATTCATGTGTGGGTGTATCACTGTGTTCACTCAATATTAAGCAAAGCACCTAAAGTCATCTCATCTGTCATTAAATACGTCCCATGTGAAGTGATAGATAATCAAATTAGTTAGCTTCTTCAGTTTCCTTTTCTAGTACTCATTTGCACTGTAGGGTGAAAGGTAAATTAATTAAGCAGTAGCCCTTGTAACAGAGTATTCTCAGTGCCACCCGTAATAGAAAAGTAATAGCTTCACCACCTGCATGTACTGGACCGGTACAGTAACGCAAGTCTGTCTCCATCATCATGGTGTGCAACTTTTTTTCTCGGGTGCAACTTCACTGTGCTGTGTCCATGTCATTCTGCCGGCTTGCATAAGATAACGTACCCATTTCCCTAAACAAGAGAGAAGAAGAAGAATAAGACTGGTGTACTGTCATAGTCGACTGTAATGGAAGTCCATAGTGGTCGTAGAATTAGTTCATTAAACTACCACTACTGTTAGAGCAAGGATGCAGAAGTGGGAGGTTACATAGATACTGTCCTCAATAGTTATGTACTGTGCTTTCAATTTGCTACTTGTACTCTGTGACCCAACTTTCGGCTCAATCACTTTGTGTTATTAATAAGGAGCATTGGTTACAGACTATGTCTTTCTTTCTTCATATAGTTGCTCCTTCCAAATCAACAACAAGGAGGGAGCAGGCTAGATTGGCCCGGCAACGGAGGCTGGAGGCCACAGTCGCCGAGTATCGGCGGCTGGTGGCCCTGGAGGAGGAGGAGGACACGCAGTCGAGCGGGGCAACATCTTCGACTGTGACCACTGCATCCTCCTCCGTGACTAAACCAGCGGGACCGAGCCGGGCTAAGAAAGCCGACCGCCACCGCCAAGCACCCGAAATACCAGCTGCCCCCCACAGGAGCTGCAAGGAACGCCAACGCCGCCTACGAGTCCGCATGTCCAACCTGGAGCAGGAGGTCCTGAGGTATAAGACCTTGGTTAAGGGCCTCCGCTCCGAGCTTGCCACCCTCCGCAAGGAGTATGATGCCCATGCCGCATCATGCACCAGCACCAGCACCCTCCAGTAGTGGAGTGTCCCTTTCCCTTTTTTTATAGACTTTTGGGGGGTGGGATTTGGGAGTTGGGATCGTTTTGGGACGTTTCAGAGACAATCGTTGGGGTTAGGGTGGGTGAGGGAGATTATTTTGTTAGGGATAAATAAATATATTTTTCAACTTTATCTGACCATACCTGTTTTTTACTGCTTTTCAGTCTGGTGGGTGGGGGGCGGGGGTGTAACAGTAACTTTGTTTTCCTGAACAGTCGTAGGACTTTAGTAGTACAACCGTCAATCTCTTGTCTACTCCGAAATAATACTCCATTATACTACCTCCCACCAAACGCTTATCTTACCTGTAATTTGTGTTAGAAATTAGGGCTAGGCCCAGGGCTGGCTCCAGGTGAAATGGGGATTAACGTTGTCATTCCTGGGCGGGTGACATTTCCTCATTGCGGTGTTACTAGTGGTGTGACACAGTGGCAGTTTCATGCCTATGGAAAAAAAGAAAACGAAACCTTGTTTGTACTCCTTACTGTAGCATTACAACGGTTACGGTACGATCGAGAAAATAGCAGGTGACAGTACACTAGAACAGTGCCATAATGTAGCCTAACAAATGGTAAAGTATTGCAAGTATAACTAGTACTTGCGTTGAATTTATTTGACATTGGCTACTACTACTAGAAGATATAGTACTGAAGCTGAGTAAGTCTAGAAGATATCCTCGTATTCCTTCACCAGCCTGTTGCTGCTATCACCTTATCCTCCCCAGCAAGTGTGTGGAATTATTGATGTCATTTTAGTCAGACATCAAGCAAAACAACACAGCCCGGGGGAAGAGGGTTAGGGTTTGTAAAATGGATGGGAATGGGGGTTTCTTTTTGGGTAGGTTTTGTTGAGAGAAGAAAAAAAAAGCAGAGCATGGACAAACAATAATTGAAGATACAGAGTTTACAGACAATCTTTGGTTACAAACTAAAGGTAAGCACATGCAGTCACACTCATAGAATAAAAGACAACAATGGATACTGTATCTGTATTGCGTATGTTGTTGGAGTTGTCCTGTTGAAATTGGTAAGTAAGTTGCATGCAGCAAACAATTCCTCTTATTGGCGGCACTCCTCCATTCCAGCTGACGCTTCGTCCATCAATGTGGTGGTGACCACTGACAGAAGACACCCTGTCCACTGCCTGCCTGGCGGATGTTGACTGAAACCCGGCCTGTAATTATTGAACGGAAAACAGGAAGTGCTATTACAATACCACTGATAAATAAATAAAAGGTATGTACGCTGTGTGGTTCAAAAAGTGACACTTTGATTTCCCTAATAGACAGTACAATATTTTTGAAATTGCGTGCTCTGTCTGAGTCACCTTTTTAAGGATCAATAAGTATGGCCAAAATATTATAGCGGATCTTTCCCCTCAAGGTGGGTGTACTACTGTGTTTTAGAACAAAATTTGACCTTCCCAGCAATGCTCCCACCAAGACCCTTACTAAAGCCAGTCGCAAAAATGTAGAAGAACCCAATCATATCTCCAAAAACGATGCCTAGCAGAAAAATGGTTACAAAACGTACTTTGAAAGTAACAGTAGACCCAAATGCAGACCGTGGATTGTATTCAAACCACTTGCCTGCAAGCAAAAGTATCCATAGCCAGCATCGCTCCAACAGTGCTCTACAACAACAGAACCGCGTTGCAATCGAACCCCCCTAAACACATGCAATCCTGCTGCTAGGGCTAACCCTAACGAACCCTAACTTACAAAAAGTGCCAAAACTGGTGTTTCCTTATAGATTTTGTCCAACTAACTTCTAGCCGGTATTAGACCTTCCCAGGAATGCCCCAGGCAAGACCCGCCAACCCACCCGCAAAAAAACACCCGACACAACACCACCAAACAGCGAAAAAGCTAAATCTCATACTTACAATGTCTCTCGGCCTTCGGTCCAAACGCGGCGCTGTGCAGCTAGGTCGTCATCATCATCAATCATCATAACTCCTGTTTTCCACCACGGATTTCCTGAAAAGCAAATGCAATCAAGATTAGACTGTCGCAGCAGTGCTTCGACAGAGACCCCGGCCGCAACCCACCCACGAACAGCAGGAACCCCCCAAAAGGCTACATTGAGCAAGATGTCTGAAGAAATGGCAAAAAAAAGGCTGTTCCTTATGGATTTTGTCCAAAACACTTGTATCCGGTATTAGACCTTCCCAGGAATGCCCCAGGCAAGACCCGCCGGCGCCAACCCACCCGCAAAAAAACACCCGACACAACACCACCAAACAGCGAAAAAGCTAAATCTCATACTTACAATGTCTCTCGGCCTTCGGTCCAAACGCGGCGCTGTGCAGCTAGGTCGTCATCATCATCAATCATCATAACTCCTGTTTTCCACCACGGATTTCCTGAAAAGCAAATGCAATCAAGATTAGACTGTCGCAGCAGTGCTTCGACAGAGACCCCGGCCGCAACCCACCCACGAACAGCAGGAAGCCCCCCAAAACGCTACATTGAGCAAGATGTCTGAAGAAATGGCAAAAAAAAGGCTGTTCCTTATGGATTTTGTCCAAAACACTTGTATCCGGTATTAGACCTTCCCAGGAATGCCCCAGGCAAGACCCGCCGGCGCCAACCCACCCGCAAAAAAACACCCGACACAACACCACCAAACAGCGAAAAAGCTAAATCTCATACTTACAATGTCTCTCGGCCTTCGGTCCAAACGCGGCGCTGTGCAGCTAGGTCGTCATCATCATCAATCATCATAACTCCTGTTTTCCACCACGGATTTCCTGAAAAGCAAATGCAATCAAGATTAGACTGTCGCAGCAGTGCTTCGACAGAGACCCCGGCCGCAACCCACCCACGAACAGCAGGAAGCCCCCCAAAACGCTACATTGAGCAAGATGTCTGAAGAAATGGCAAAAAAAAGGCTGTTCCTTATGGATTTTGTCCAAAACACTTGTATCCGGTATTAGACCTTCCCAGGAATGCCCCAGGCAAGACCCGCCGGCGCCAACCCACCCGCAAAAAAACACCCGACAACACCCCCAAACAGCGAAAAAGCTAAATCTCATACTTACAAGTTACAATATCTCTCGGCCTTCGTTCCAAATGCCGCGCTGTTCAGCTAGGTCATCATCATCAATCATCATAACTCCTGTTTTCCACCACAGATTTCCTGAAAAGCAAATGCAATCAAGATTAGACTGTCGCAGCAGTGCTTCGACAGACACCAAAAATTACACACAAACCCCCGGAACCCCACCAAAGAGCACCTCAAAGGCAAGCAAGTCAGCAAAAACGGCAAGAAATTTCCACCTCATATTTGGTCCAAAACACTTTTGTCCATTATTAGAGCTTCACAGCAATGGGCCCAAAACCGTCAACTCACCCGCAAAGAAGTACAACACCCCCACAAGTGCTGAGTCTTTCTTCATTGTGCGTAATCCAGCACTCTGCTTGGAGGTAAATCGCAGTCTGGAGGAGGAGGATAGAGGAGCATGTTCTTCAGAACTTGTGAACCTGAGGAATGTAGACTGCGGCACCTTCAAATCAATAAGCAAACAAGTGAAGACAGTTCTGATGATGGTCTTGTTTTTGGGATTAGGTGATTAAAGTTTGAATTAAATTAACTGTGCAAAACAAAGAAAGAGAGACACAAAGCACACAGGAATAAAAGTGAATAAGGACGAAAAAGAAAGTTCTTGATTGATTGTCTCATTTTCAGGGCTCGGTGTCAGGGAATAAGAACAAGATTTCGTCATCATACTCTGCGAATTCAGGCTGGATGAGGTCAGTGGCACCGAACAGAGAAAAAATCCCCTCATCTACGTTGCTGTCCTCCTCGTCTTCATGTGGCGTGCTTTCTCGCACTTTGTAATCTGGTGGTATGAGGTGCTGATTCATCTTGATCATTGTCAGCCGCTCCACATTTTTGGGCGATAGGCGGCTCCGTTTGGGAGTTACAATGCCACCAGCAGCACTGAAAACACGTTCAGAAGACACACTTGCGAGTGGGCAAGACAAATAGTTTATAGCCAGGTTGTAGAGCTGTGGCCACAATTGTTTTTTGCCATGCCAATACTGCAATGGCTCCTCATTAAGAAAGACCACTGTTGAGTCATTCAGATAGTCCTGCACCATCGACTCAAGGTCATCAACTGTTCCTCCACTTTGCTTACTTTTTGCTGTGCCTGTGACATTTTTTCGAGAACCATACCCCATCAAACTTAGCCAATCCTCCTCCCCAGCCACTGTTAGTGTTGTCATTGTGTGTGGTGCAGATGATCCAGTTGCCGGTGTCTTTAACGGCTGAGAGGTCACTTGTGCCCCAGCCACAGGTGCAGAAGTGGATTCTTGTGACTGCGGATGGCCTGCTGATGCTGATGTACTGGCTTCTCCTTCAATAACCTGCCGTTCTTTTTCAAACCTCTTGGCTGACCAGGCTAACCAATGTTTGTACTTTTGAACATCTGCATCAGCGAAAGGAAAGAATGCGTTGTCTGCCAGCGCCTTTTTGTAGCGTGGATCCAGAATAGTAGCACAAATGTAATGCTGATCTGAGTTGATGTTTTTAAGACGTTCATCACCACGTAGGCGATGTAATAATTTCTCAGACAAAATGAAATGGTTTTTTTTTTTTTCATCTTTTTCAAACTCAGAAGAAACCGCCATCAGTTGGTGCTCCAGTATGCACAACAATGGGATAGCTTTTCCCAAATTACAGTCCTCCTGGCTGACTGCACGCGTGAAGAACTCAAAAGGACGAAGCATGTCTGTCAGGCTTTTAACTATGGCCCATTGCGCCTTACTCATCCGCAGGTCCTCCTTCTGAGATGTAGCCTCTGTCAAGAAATAGTGATCGAGTACCGTATACTGCTCATGCAGACGCTCAAGCATGTAGAAGGTTGAGTTCCAACGTGTTGCCACCTCCTGGATGAGTGCTTTCACTGGCATTCCACGTTGAAGTAGCAGTCTCCGCAGATGCTTCCGGGCCTTAAAAGAATGGCTGAAATGGTTGCACATTTTGCGGCAGGTGGCCATTACCTCGAACGCTGGACTCTCTTTATCACTCAAGAATTTTTGAACTACCAGGTTGATACAGTGCGCCAAACACGGCACTCTAACATAGCCACCCTCCGACATGGCCTTAACTACATTGGCGCCATTATCCGTGGAAACATAACCAATCTTGCGTTTTAGGGGGGATAGCATTGTCAAGACCTTTTTGTTAAACTCTTGCAAAAGGTTTTCTGCTGTGTGACTTTTCTCCAAGCCAAACATGGCTAGTGTTGCATGTTTCCGAGCAGCTTTGAAAACTTGGTCCGGGTCAACACCTGCGTTTAGCTTTGCTATAACACCTGAAAAAGAGACCCAGTGTGCAGTGATGCACATGTAATCATCGCCTGGGCCACTGGTCCACATGTCTGTTGTCAGATGTATTGTGTGAACAGCACTCTTCTGCAAAGCTGCCCCAATCGCCTGCAGCACATCTTCATGTAGTGCTGGAACCGCAACTCTGGCAAAATAGAACCGGCTCGGAACCTTCCATTTAGGGCAGAGCGTTGCAACTAATTCAAGAAAACCTACCGCTTCTACAAAAGAAAAAGGTAGAAGGTCCACAGCTAGCATTTTAGCCAGCTTAGTGTTATACAGACGCGTCAGTGGGTGGTTGCGTTCATATGGCACCTCTGAAGTAAGCATTGTTCTAATGTTGCCCTGGACCAAGCATTTACGGGCTGATAATGACTTCGTTGACCCAATTTTGCTCGCTGGTGAACTTTTGTGCGTTGGTGTCTCACTCGCTCCAACACTCTTAGTGTGCCTCACATTGGGTGTGCTGCTGAGAGGGGTACTGGGTGTAAGGGAAGTGTTTGACACGTCTTCTTCCTGCTCGTCAACATCAGATGAAACATCAACGTTTCCTTGATTTTGGCCTTTCTTGATCGCAGCTAGGTGCGCAAACCATTGGACAGCGTGCTTTCTCTCAAGATGACCACTCTGGCCGCCGGTACCATAGTTGCTACCTGGCTTACCACGACTAACTGCAAGCTTACAAAGGGTACAAATGGCAAACTTTGGATTTTTGGGACAAACAGTAAAGAAGTCCCAAACTGGGGACTTGAAGTGTCTGTGGGACCTGGAGGAGGCGGCGATACTGGTGGTGGTGGTCATGAAGCTAATGCCAGATGAAGTGGAGGGTCTGGATTGGCCAACTTTTGTACGTTTTCCACTTTCACCGCCACTAATTAAGGTCGAGGTTGACGCAGGTCTCTTCTTGCCAGAAAGAAATATGGAAGCGGGACGAGTTGGTGTACTACTTAACTCCAATGATTGTGGTGTTTCCACTGCCTCCTCATCGACAACATCATCATCATCATCATCATCACGCGCAGCAGCTCTTCGGGCTAGGGTCAAAATGTCTGTTTGCTGCATGCCCGCTGGGGCTGCAGTGACCTTTATGATGACTGGGTCGTCGTTGGCAGAGTCTTCATCAGCAGCAGTATCCGCCACTTCTTGTTGAGCCTCATCACACTCCATAAGTCTGAGACTTTGGACGAGCTTCCTTTTACGCTTAAGTACCTTTGTTGGATCATGGTGTGCCTCACTCTCAGACGGCTGTGGTGCTGGTTCCCAAGTTTGATCTGTATCATCAGAAGGAGGTGTGCTTGAAGAAGATGTAGACACCACCCTTGATCTCTTCCTTGCTAGGGGTGTGGAAGACAATGAAGGATCATCAGGAGGAGTGGCTTCCTCAAATGATACCTCGCCTTGATTGTCGATTTCCTGATGTGCCCCTACTTCGGGAGGAACAACTATTGTGGGCACTTGTGACCCTCCATGCACCTCTGCTTGCGCATCTCCTTGCGCTGCCTCTCCTTCCACATGTACTTGGGCTTGTACTTGCACATGTGATTGTTGTTGCGGCTGTGGTTGTTCAACACTCGTCAGATGAGCTACAACAACCTGTGTTGATTGAGGGACATTGCTGCTGCTTTCTTGCGATGAGCCAACATCACTGGTCGATGGTGATTGAAGAACTATACTGGCTGCCTCTGCAGCACTCAAGGGCTTGGACTTAAGTTGGCGTGGTGGTGGTGGTGGCACTGAGCCCAATGGAGCGGGGGTGCTGCTGCCAGCTTGGTCCCCAGCAGATCCCGCTGCTGCTGCAGGCATACTTTTTTTTTTACTCCCAAAAAAAGGGGCGGGCGGCACACCAGTGTCCTTGGTAACTTGCTTCTTCTGCTCCTTACTGGCACCTTTCTTGCTAGAGGAGCTACGGGTTACTTTTTTTGGGGCCATCTTCTTCAGAGCAGGTCAGCGGGCAGCAGTTGCACGAGTTGCAGAGGGTTCTGTGTCCAGACGTGACGTCGCGTGACGTTATGCTGCACACACACACCGCTGCAGGACTTCTTCCTGGCACTGGTGGTTCTCTTGAGTCTTCTTGTGCACCTAAAAGCAATGGAAGACAGAGGAACATCAGTTCAGTTATACACCCCAAAAAATCGACAAAACACAGAAAAATGAGCACAATCCCATGCCATCCATGATGTTTACATTGAAGACACCCCACAGAAAGACTACGGACATGCAAGTATGCAACACTCACTACCCCTGGGCATAATGGATGAAAAGTAGGCAAAATAAGTGCAGGCACACTGCCTCTCCTCAAAATGGCCCCTTACACCCCAGGCACATGTTGCCTGTACCAGCCAGCACTCAAGATGGCCACCACCACCACCCACATGACCAGTCCACATCAACAGTACACCCCCAAAAAACAGAAAAACAGCCAGAAATCACCACAATCCAACGCCATCCATGATGTTTACATTAAAGAGAGTGAGACCACACCACAGGCACACTCAGTCCATGCACCACCACCCCTGGGCAAAAGGCCACACCAGCAGCCCCCCAAAAACGACAAAAAACAATAAAATAAGCACAATCCCAGCCCATCCATGGCCTCTATTATGTTTAAATTCAAGAAGACACCCCACAGAAAGACTAGGCCCATGCAACACTCACCACCCCTGGGCAAAGGGCCCCACCAGCAGGCCCAAAAAAACGACAAAAAACAATAAAATCAGCACAATCCCAGCCCATCCATGGCCTCAATGGTGTTTAAATTCAAGAAGACACCCCTCAGAAACACTAGGCCCATGCAACACTCACTACCCCTGGGCATAATGGATGAAAAGTAGGCAAAATAAGTGCAGGCCTCAGACACTGCCTCTCCTCAAAATGGCCCCTTACACCCCAGGCACATGTTGCCTGTACCAGCCAGCACTCAAGATGGCCACCACCACCACCCACATGACCAGTCCACATCAACAGTACACCCCCAAAAAACAGAAAAACAGCCAGAAATCACCACAATCCAATGCCATCCATGATGTTTACATTAAAGAGAGTGAGACCACACCACAGGCACACTCAGTCCATGCACCACCCACCACCCCTGGGCAAAAGGCCACACCAGCAGCCCCCCAAAAACGACAAAAAACAATAAAATAAGCACAATCCCAGCCCATCCATGGCCTCTATTATGTTTAAATTCAAGAAGACACCCCACAGAAAGACTAGGCCCATGCAACACTCACCACCCCTGGGCAAAGGGCCCCACCAGCAGGCCCAAAAAAACGACAAAAAACAATAAAATCAGCACAATCCCAGCCCATCCATGGCCTCAATGGTGTTTAAATTCAAGAAGACACCCCTCAGAAACACTAGGCCCATGCAACACTCACTACCCCTGGGCATAATGGATGAAAAGTAGGCAAAATAAGTGCAGGCCTCAGACACTGCCTCTCCTCAAAATGGCCCCTTACACCCCAGGCACATGTTGCCTGTACCAGCCAGCACTCAAGATGGCCACCACCACCACCCACATGACCAGTCCACATCAACAGTACACCCCCAAAAAACAGAAAAACAGCCAGAAATCACCACAATCCAATGCCATCCATGATGTTTACATTAAAGAGAGTGAGACCACACCACAGGCACACTCAGTCCATGCACCACCACCCCTGGGCAAAAGGCCACACCAGCAGCCCCCCAAAAACGACAAAAAACAATAAAATCAGCACAATCCCAGCCCATCCATGGCCTCAATGGTGTTTAAATTCAAGAAGACACCCCTCAGAAACACTAGGCCCATGCAACACTCACTACCCCTGGGCATAATGGATGAAAAGTAGGCAAAATAAGTGCAGGCCTCAGACACTGCCTCTCCTCAAAATGGCCCCTTACACCCCAAGCACATATTGCCTGTAGCAGCCAGCACTCAAGATGGCCACCACCACCACCCACATGACCAGTCCACATCAACAGTACACCCCCAAAAAACAGAAAAACAGCCAGAAATCACCACAATCCAACGCCATCCATGATGTTTACATTAAAGAGAGTGAGACCACACCACAGGCACACTCAGTCCATGCACCACCCACCACCCCTGGGCAAAAGGCCACACCACACCAGCAGCCCCCCAAAAACGACAAAAAACAATAAAATAAGCACAATCCCAGCCCATCCATGGCCTCTATTATGTTTAAATTCAAGAAGACACCCCACAGAAAGACTAGGCCCATGCAACACTCAGTCACCACCCCTGGGCAAAGGGCCCCACCAGCAGGCCCAAAAAAACGACAAAAAACAATAAAATCAGCACAATCCCAGCCCATCCATGGCCTCAATGGTGTTTAAATTCAAGAAGACACCCCTCAGAAACACTAGGCCCATGCAACACTCACTACCCCTGGGCATAATGGATGAAAAGTAGGCAAAATAAGTGCAGGCCTCAGACACTGCCTCTCCTCAAAATGGCCCCTTACACCCCAGGCACATGTTGCCTGTACCAGCCAGCACTCAAGATGGCCACCACCACCACCCACATGACCAGTCCACATCAACAGTACACCCCCAAAAAACAGAAAAACAGCCAGAAATCACCACAATCCAATGCCATCCATGATGTTTACATTAAAGAGAGTGAGACCACACCACAGGCACACTCAGTCCATGCACCACCCACCACCCCTGGGCAAAAGGCCACACCAGCAGCCCCCCAAAAACGACAAAAAACAATAAAATAAGCACAATCCCAGCCCATCCATGGCCTCAATTATGTTTAAATTTAAGAAGACACCCCACAGAAAGACTAGGCCCATGCAACACTCACCACCCCTGGGCAAAGGGCCCCACCAGCAGTCCCAAAAAAAAGACAAAAATCAGCACAATCCCAGCCCATCCATGGCCTCAATGGTGTTTAAATTCAACAAAACAGTTGTATCATGCACCCCTAACCAACCCTGGTCCTACTGGATACTGTGGCTACCCACAATATAATTTATTTAATGTTCTGAAAAAGTTCCAAAATTTTACTTGCAGCAACTGTAATGCCCCAAACAAACTTACTTGTGAAAGTTGATTTCTAATCCAGAAGTGATCCAAAGACAGTCAAAAAGGCCTCAAATCCAAATATCCAGCAGCACCCACAAAAAGTAATCCTTCCAGCTCCAGATCCAAATGAAAGTGACCAGGAGATGGACAAAGCACTGGGAGGAGCCTGCTGGACAGGAACAGGAAGTTGGAGACTGTGGGGCACTTCCTTCCTCCCCCCCCCCCCAAAATGGACTCCTTGCAAAAAAAAAAAGCCATGCAAATGTCAACCTGAGGAGTGATTCTGATAAAAATCATAATTTTCAGAAGGTTTATCCTGTTTGCTGGTGATTTTCTTGTGCGAAATGGCAAAATCTCTATTTCGCAAGTGCGAGATTGTTCCTTTCCGCCGCAACTACGTGTTCGCAATTGCGAACTCTCGCGAGGTGTGCTGTGCAAGGTGGCAAGCCGCGAGTACGTATTCGCGGGCGACAAACTCCCGCGGGAACACGCAGCAAGATCTAAAATGGCGCGTCACTCGCAAAGAAAAACAACTCGGCAAACGCTAAAATGACGGAAAGTGAACGCCGTGCACCACGCCGCGCGCCGCAACCAAGCAAAAAATCCGCCGCGAGCGGATTCACGGATTTTCGACAAATTCGCGAGCGTTCGCGGATTGCGGATTTGCCGAAAATCCGAAAAATCCGCGAGCGGAGCGGATTTTACGCCCATGCTTAGTCATGAATGACCTATGTATGGCCGTTTCTGAATTGTGACAGTCGCACCCTTCCCCCATCACCTCCCACCAGCTGATAAAGCCCCCTTAAGAAAACCCTCAACCAATAAACCTATTAGCACCCATGTGTCCCCTGCTACTACCGCTACACTACACATCCCGATCCACACTTTACTTCAATCTATTCCTTGCATCTCTTTAGCTCTTCCATGTTTTGCTGTGCCTTAATTTCTGAAAAGAACATTCTGACTCCCCCTTTCGTAACCACTTTCAGTTTGGCGGGAAATAGCAGATAGGCCTCTGATCCCAGAGCCTGAAATTGCGAAATCAACTGCCTCAACCTCCACCTTCTCTCAACTGTCACATGGCAAAAATCAGGTCTGGCAAAAAATGTGGTACCCTCAAAAGATCTCTTACTGTCAGGTCTTGCCTTGTCAATAATTTCTTGCCGTAACAAAAAATTCCCAATATATACTAGGATAGCTCTAGGAAGGGAAGCCTGGCCTTCTCCTTCTGCGCCATACGACTTTTTCTGCTTAAAAGGGAACCTGTGCGCCCTCTGAATTTCCCTGTCCCACTGCCACTGGGACTCCGGGAATGCCCCCTCAAGTAGATTTATCACAAAGCGCCTAGTGTCTTGGCCCTCCAGCCCTTCTGCCACACCCAAAAGTCTAACATTGTTGCGTCTTTTGCGATTTTCGAAATCTTCCATCTTCCACTGGAGGTCTTCTGAGAGCTTTTCCTGCGTTGTTTTAAAGGATTGCCAGTTCCCAAGATCATCTTCCAATTTGCCAGTTCTCTCTTCCACCTCTGTAACCCTCCCAACCAGATCATCATAGAGCTTATTCGTTTTCTTCAATGCCAATTGAATTTATTTAGAGTCCTGTCTTGCTTTCCGGCTTACAGATCTGGCCTCAGTCTGCATTTGGTTCAGCATATTGAATAAGAGATCAAATGGGGCACTATGTTTAGAGGAGCCGGCTGGATCCTCTTCCTGATAAGTCTGAGAGGTTGCTGAATAATCCCAGAGGAGCCTCTTCTCTGTACCCCCTGGGGAGCCTTTCATCCCTTTACTTGATTTTACCTGTCTTTTCTTCTGGGTAGTATCATTACCCATATCCGTGTCTGAGGAGCTGGAGCTAGGGCCGGACAGATCACCCTCATCAGCGTCACCCCGCTCCTCAGATGACTCTTCACTAGGCAGCACTGAATCAGAATCCTCATTTACAGAGTAGAAGTGCTCCCCTTCAACTGAGCCGACATCTCCTATTTTCGCCGGTTCCTGAGCCCCTGAGCCCCCTCCAGAAGATAGATCATTATTCACGAGACTGACTGTGCTCCCCCATGTGGCCTTGGTATATTTTGAGACACCTAACTCCTTCTCAAGTGAAATGATAGCGCTCATCATATCAGCGCTCCCAGTTCCAACCTCACCTTTGTGTGTAGTCTCTGCCAACACTGCCATCGCGCCCCCCGAGATAGAATCAGGAGCTGCTTCTTTCTGCTCCTGCTCCTGACCCCTTCCTGCATCCTGGGTCCCAGAATCGACGATCTCTTTGTTCACCATACTCTGATTGGGCTGTTGCTTAGCAACAACCAGCGACGCATTCAGTGCGTCCGCGGCGTCCTCGAGGCCGGCTCTACCATTACTTAGCCCTCCAGGATTACTGCAACCGTGACCACCGCTTCGCCCTGCTGACCGAGCGGTAAAAACCTCCGACAATGTGGATTGTCTAAATGGTGTTTCCTTGGGCTTTTTTTCTGCGGCTTTGCCTACAATCCTTGAAAGCGTATCGGCAGGGCTACACACATTGGTGTCAGGGATCGCGCTAGATTTCACCCGCTGCTCAATCTTCGTTTTCTGCTGCGGGATCACTGTTTTTCTTATCGCGCCTGGATTCTTTGCTGGCAGCGTGGCCTCTTCAGTCGAAACCTTCTTCGCTGAATCCGGCTGCTCTTTAGTCTTATCCTTATCTTTTTTATCATTCTTAGCGGAGCGCGAGGGCATTTTGATCGGCTGTGGCTGCGGCTGCCGCTGGTGCTGTACAGATCTTTTAGAGCTAATGGTACTCATCAGATCCCGTAACTTCCCCTTCAGCCAGAAATACTCTGCTAGTAACCGGACTTTTAATACAGCACCGACGGAGAGCGCAACTCGGGATTGCCGCCAGAGTTCAGGGGCCATCGGGGGTTAGCAATCAATCCATACGCAGGTTAGTTCTGGTGATGATGATGGGAGAGAGGAGTTGGTGCGACCTCTCAGCACAATCCGCCCGCGGCCATCTTGCCCTCTGCCAGCGTTTCTCTTTTTCTTAAGCGTTTTGAGGTGTAAAGCTGATGGGACAGATCTCCAGTTACTTTCTGCCAGTCTCATGGCTCGTCTATCATCATTAAGAATCCTGTCATACCATGATTTAGAGATTTTTGAGGAAACATTCTTTGATTGAAGGGGAGCAGCTGCGTTGACAATTGAGGACATCGAGTTGAGGTAGTGGTCGGTAAGAGCCTGTACGTCGACAATGCCAATGGAGGGTAGGAGAAGATTGTGGTTGAGGGAGGGTAGTGAGTTGGGGTTGAGTTTCTTCAGGTCTCTCTTCCAGACCTTAGGTCTGGTGGATTGAGCCGGAATGAGCTTCATTTTTTCGATAATGAAGAAAGTGATGAGGAAGTGGTCAGACCAGTCAAGGGTTGGATTGAGTCGAGTTGGATAGAGTCAGCTTTGGAGATGATAAGATCCAGGATAGAGCCTTTGTCGTGAATGGGGCTGTTGCAAATTTATGTGAGGTCTAGGTCGATGAGGAAGTTTTTGAGACACTTGACCACAGAGTCGTTGTGGTCGTTCCAATGAAGGTTGCAATCCCCAAGGAAAATCTGTGTATGTTGACGTCCAGTGTTCGTTGTGATCAGATCCATGAGGTGTTCAGTAAAGGTGAGGTTGTCTCCTGGAGGGTGGTAGATGATATGTAGGGAGCAAACAGGGTTAGCTTCGCTGATGATATCAAGACAGAGGTGTTCACAGGAGGAGAATAAAGGTGAACTGGCTCTACTGATAGCGAGATTGCTACGGTGAATACATGCAAGTCCACCCCCTGTTTTGCCCACCCTGTCTAGCCTAATGATGTGGTAATTAGGGGGAACTAGAATGTCAATGAGTGGTGAGGAGGAGTCTGTTAACCAGGTTTCGGTGAGTATGATCAAGTCTAGATCATGTGCGATAATGAGGTCTGCAATATCCGAGGCATGTCTAGGGGCCGATCTACAGTTCAGAAGAGTACATTTAAGCCGAGGAGTGATAAGGGAGGAATAGGGGTATGTGGTGAGTGTGACTTTTTTTAGATTATCAGCAACGATACCTCTATTGTTCTGTTTGGAGGACCTGTGGGGATTGAGAGGAATAGTAGAGATGGGAAGATATGCGGGGACTGTGTGGGTCAAGGGTGAGAGATCATAAGAGTGTAGGAGAGATCGAATGTCGTATGCCGAGAGTGGGTTGATGGTGCGAAGAGGACGGGTGATAGAATTGCGCGAGGGGATGGATGTCCAATAAGGAGGATTCTGTTTGCAAGGAGGTGGGGGTTGGGTGAGGCGCTTGTAGGGTAAGGAGTTTTGATCTGAAGAAGAGTTGTCATAATCTTATCCAAGGTGTCGATTGGAACGGTAGAGGTGTTGGTGTTGGAGTGAGAAATGGGTTGGGTGGGTATGATACGGTTAAGAGTGAGATCAGATGAAGGCAAAGGTGGGGTAGGGGGGGTGATGCATGTAATGTAGTGCACAATGAAGGCAACGGTGTAAGGGAAGTGGAAATGGCTAATGAAGGGAAGAGAGGTATGATGGTTGGAATATTATTGGGAAGAGAGTGGTCACAACTTGGAGTCAGTGATGGAACGACTCCTGTGCAGGGTGCGTGAGGGGATTCAGTGGGAGGGGAATGGTTTCTGTTTGGAGCCAGTGGGGGAACGACTACTGTGCAGGGTTCTTGGGGGGATTCAGTGGGAGGGGAAAGGTCTCTGTTTGGAGCCAGAGCAGGGACGACTACTGTACAGGGGGCGTGAGGGGATGTAGAGGGAGGACTAAGGTGTTGCTATGGGATAGGGAGGCGGTAGGGGGAGGGATGATGGAGGGGGAAGAGGGACAGGAAGTGTAAGGGGCTGTGGGCATAGTGGGAAGCCTGAGAGATTGTGCAAGCGGTGAATTAGAATATAAGGTAGAGCAGGTTGGCGGCGTGATAGGGGGAGAGTATGGAGGGGTGCTGGAGGGTGAGAAAGAGAGGTTGGGGGGAAGAGTGAGGGCCAACGCTCAAGGATGGCAGTGGCGTAGGAGATGGGAGGGTGGTAAGGAGGATAGGAGTAGTGGTGACAGGAGTGGAGGGAGTGAGGGGAAATTGAGTAAATTGGGTAATTTGGGAAGAGGTAGGAGGATTAGAAACATAATCTTTTATAGTGGAGAAGATGTTATCAAATAGATTTAGACTGCGGTCTGTGGATTGGATGAGAATAGTTCCATTGTTGTAGATTGTGAAGGTGGCTGTGACATGGAAGAATTGTGATGGAGCAGTGTAGATCATAAGACCGTGTGCGGATTTCCTCGTCGAGGAGATCGAGAATAAGGCTTGGAAAGCTTTCCTCCATTGGGCTCTGTGTCTAGTGAAGAAAATGATATCAGTGGTCGTGATTCCATTATGTGGTGTGAAGTAAGGGTCAGCAAAGGGCGTTTCTGGGTGAGATTTAAAAAAGTTGTGTTTAAAGCGTTTGGCCGATTTTTTGTTGAGTTTAGAAGGGTAGATGATTTTGTAGGTGTGAGTGCCTGTAGGTTCCATAATGAGAGCAGTGATCCTGGGATAGCGGGGAAAAGATCTGAGTAATAAGGCTGAGTAGAGCAGAGAATGGGAGTAGGGAGAGGAGAGGCCTAATTCAGAACTTGAAGAGTAAGGGAGAGACGTAAGAGAAATAGTAAATAGAGCGGTAGGGTACCTGGACAAGAATGGACGAATCCTAAGTAAGATAACACACAGGCCTATATGTAGCCCTAGTAAGGTTATTAACATAAAACCAGTGAGTCACAGAATAGTCCTAATTCTATGAACAGGATCGATGAGGGATTGAGGTCAGGATATGTAAGTAATATCTTTATTCGGCAATTTGATCACCATAAAAGCATACATATACATAACATTTTAAATCACCGGTAAAACTTTAAAAATACAGAATAAAAGGGAAGAAATACTCCGCAGTCAGTAATTTGCTACAGGCTGTTCAAGCATCAGGCCGTCGGTCCCCCCATGTGCAATTTCAGTAAACGGGAGCGTGTCACCCACGCACTGGCCAGAAATTTTGCCACCCCGCAAATCATGGAGGAGGAAGAAGAGTCAGTAGAGAGTATACGTAATGCCTGGCTATGGCACCTCAGCCCCAATTCCCTACACACAGGTTTCAGCCAGAATTTCCGCGCCACTTTGTATGCGGGACAGGCAAAGAATAGGTGGGCCACAGATTCCTTTGGAGCTGCACATCCAGGGCACGAATACTGGGCGGCGCCAGAGTTAGACCACCTCGCCGTGAAGTCATGCACCGGAAGCGTCCCATATCTCAATTTTAGATATAGCGCTCGGTCTAAAGGTTTGGTTATCAGGTCAAGGAAGGGTTCCAGTTTTTTTACCCATTTGATTAACAGAAATTGGTCCGTGAGTGAACCCCCATCCAAGACCCTCAGTGCAGTACTCTGAACCCAATCCCAATATAACTTTTTAATCACTTCCTTGGGTGGCGGCGTTTGTAACTCCCAAGCATCCCTTAGACCCAAGTTAAAAACCAGGTCTCTCAATTTCTTCAGCCATCCTATTTCCCCCCCGTGTCCAGCAAAAGAAGATCATCCAACCCTTCAGCATATTTTGCGAGCTCCTCAGTTCTTCTTAAACGAGACCAAAAGAGCAATGGGCGTAACCTTACCAAGTCCTTTAGAGATCTTCTGCCCAGATCTAATCTCAGGGGGATCAGCGGGGTGGAAGCAGGAAGGGCCACCACCTTTCTTAAGAAATTATTTTCCGCTGACGATAGATCTGAGACGTTTTCAAACCCCCAGAGTTCGGAGCCATATAGTGCCGACGGGAGAATCTGGCCCTCATAGATCGCCATAACAGGGGAGACTGGTTTGCTGCTTGACTCACGGAGCTCTCTCAGAGTCACCCCGGATGCTCTATGGTGACTGAGTAGCATTTTGGCCAAGTGGTCCTTCCATGTCATTCGACTATTTATCCGGACACCAAGATAATCAAATGAGTTGACCATCTCCAGGGGCGCACCATTAAGCAAGAAGTTATTTTTAAATCTTTTAGAGGGGGAGAATGCCATCAGTTTAGTTTTCGAGGTGTTGATGATTAAGCCTCGGTTGGTACAAAAAGACCTAAACCGGTTCAAGAGTTTTTGCAGTCCCACTGGGGATTTGGAGATCAGTAAGGTGTCGTCGGCGAAGAGTAGAGTCGGAACTCTTTCCCCCGCCAGGGATGGGGCATCCGTCTCCTCCCCTTTCAGATGGTCCACCACTCCATTCACGAATAGGGAGAAAAGGGTCGGAGCCATAACACAACCCTGGCGTACTCCTCTCCTCACAGGGACCCTATCTGTTAACTGTCCCTGGGATCCCCATCTGACCCTCGCATAATTCCCCTCATGGAGCTTTACGATCAGACTCAGGAGCCTTCTGGGAAATCCCATCTCACCTAAGATCTCCCATAGTTTTGCCCGAGGGACCAGGTCAAAAGCCGTTTTGAGATCTATGAAGGCCATATATAAACTGCCTTTCATGATGGTAACTGCCTTCCAATAGATGACAAAAAAGCGAAAGACCTGGTCCATCGTGCCTACCTTCCTTCTAAAGCCTGCTTGAAGATGGGAGAGAATGCTGGCTTCCTCCATCCAATCACCTACCCTTGAGATGATAACCCTGCCAACCACTTTCTGAATTATATCTATCAACTGATAGGTCTATAGTTCGCAGGATCATCTCTAGCCCCCTTCTTGAAAACGGTTACCACCTCTGCCCCCTTCCATGAGTCTGGCACCTGATGACCCCTAGTTATCAAATTCATAATAGTGGCAATTAGCTTGGCCCAAGCCTGCGGCTCTGCGATCAACAGGTCCCCAGGGATCCCGTCCGGCCCGGCAGCCTTCTTTGGGGTTAGATGTTTAATCGCCGTCACTACCTCGGTGGTCGAAAATTCGGGGGCATCCACCCCTAAGATATCCCCAGCTCCAAAACTAGTTACCTCGGGGCTGATTAGTTCAACATTACCTCCATATAGGGATGAAAAATGATTAAACCATTGGTGGCTGGTTATGTGTGTTGCTAATGGTTGCATTTTCCTCTGTGTTGTTCTGTTAATCAGATCCCAAAAAAGATTCGGGTTCCTTCTGCTCACGGCGTTGGCTAGGTCCTGCCAATGCTGTTCCTCCCACTCGCGTTTAGCCAGCGATAGTACTTTTAGGTATTCCTTCCTGGCCGCTCTAACCAGCAAAGGATCCCCAAGGAACAGGGCTTCTGTCAGATTTTTCCTTTTGCCCTTACACTGATCTGTATACCAAGGTTTTTTAGCAGTGGGAGGAGTAATCAGTTTCCTGTGGCTTTTACCATTCAAGATGAAGAATTGACTGACATGATCTATTGTAGCCTTATAAGCTGAGTCGAGGGAAGAGTGCGGCGACGTACTAATCTCATTTTCACAGACCCAGGCCTCCAGATCAGAGGACAGGCCCTCTACCAGGGATTTAATTGCCCCTAGGTCATCCTCCTTCAGGTTGGCCTTATCCCATTTCAATCTACGGTTGTTGTTATATGGGATAATTTCTTTAGTAGTTTTTAGTGGGGCATTCACCCTGCTATCTTTAAGGATGCCCCAATTAAACTTACAACACAGGGGGTTATGGTCACTATCCTGACTTGGTAGCACTTCCATGTCAATAAGGTCTGCCCAAAAACTAACATCCATTAGGATGTAGTCAATTCGGGATGGCCCAGTAAGTCTGTTAAAGGTCAGTGCACCTGCCTGGTCAGATATAGTCCTGCCGTTAAGGGCTCTTAGCTTGTGGTCCCTAGTTAATGCATTAATTTGAATTGCCCTAGCTGACCATTTCCTAATGGGGGGCAGGGATAGAGATGGGATGGACCAGTTTGAATCTTCATCTTCAATACCCAGGGGGTCATCCCCGAGGAGAGGTTCAAACGTACAATTGAAGTCTCCCCCCACAATAATTTTTGCAGCTAAAGGGCAGTTGGCTAGGGCAGAGTCCAGAGCTGTTAAAGTTAAAGAGGCGGTGTCCCCTGATGACCCTCTGGCATAAACATTAAAGAGGTCTAGCCTACCACTCTCCGCATTCCCTCTGGAAGAAAGGTGGAGTATGTCCCTACACTCCACGTTGTGGCGAGTTACCACCCAGTCCAGCTCTATTTTAATCCAAACCATGAGGCCCCCCGCTGGTCTACCCTTTCCTTTACTTACTGCAGGTAAAAAGTGGGTATTATACCCTGTTTTATATAAGGGTAGAAGGCTCCAGGTTTCCTGAAATAGGCACACATCGAACCTCTCAATGAACGTGTGCCACTCTGGTAAATCTAACTTCCTTTTTAACCCCGCAACATTCCAAGATAGGAGGTTTATTACCCGCCGACCCTTGGGCATTATGGTATGTAGCCTCTTATTCGCACCCTCATTGTCCACCATGGTCATACAGCAGTCCCCGTCTTGGGCCAAGGGAGTAGGGTTTACAGGACAACTAGAAGTACTGGCCATAGAATCGACTATCATAGAAGCCTCAGTAATGTTATTAGTAAGGGCAATTTGTACTAAAGGTGGACTAATTTGCCCTGCCTCTATACTACCACGAAAACGTGGGGCCTCCTCCTCAAGATGATCACATGTCACCCCCATGGTCGCTAAGCTTCAATCGCAATTTTCCAGCCTTGAGAGCTGCGAAAACCGATTGTAGGTGTCCAGGGGAGTGAAGGGTCTGAGATGTTCCATCCTACTGTCAAGGTTCAACCTGTGTCTATAAGGCACCGTAGACCAAGCGGAGTGCTGTTCAAGCACCGGAGCAAAATGTTGGCCATACTGGGGATAATTGTTGCTGTATGGCACGGTGAGGGGTGGCCTGTATGTTTGAAACTTAGTTGGATATTTTTGGGGAAAAGCCTCAATCCTGGGATAGAAATAAGTTAGAGCCCGAGGGATAATGCAAGTTTCCCCGTTTCCAGGTGGCCAGTTTAAGATATAGTCTGTTGCTCTGGGGTCTCTGAAGTTGACCACCACTAGGTCTCCCTCTATATCTTTAGTTCTACTCCCCAGCCAGTTAAGCCGTCTGACGTGCACTATGTCCCCATCTATATTGGGCGCTATCGGCCTGTAAGTCCTCAACCAGTGGATAATTTTATTTTTGAGATCTACGTATCCCTCCTTCTTGTTTTCTGCTAACGGGGGGACCCCAGTCAAAACTACCACATAGGGCACTGCTTCTGGGGGAATCTCCACTTGTGGCACCTTTTTCCGTGGTATTCTATTAAAGCTACCTACCCCATAGTCGTTCTGGTTGTTTTTACTTTGCGGGGCCTTTGGGCCTGCTTTATTTGGGTCACCGCCCTTTTCAATTACAGGTGCATTTAACTGTTTTGGAGGCAATGGGTTTTGAGAGGGGAAATCAACCCTACCCTGTTGTTGCGTGGTTTTTATGGCCGCCTGGGCTGATACAGTTGGATTTTTTTGAACGGTGGTAGAAAGGGGCCTGGCTAAGGGTGTAAGGTGTTCCACCCCATTCCCATTCCCCTGAGTTTTAGTCATAGTAACCATGCTAGATATGGCAGTTTCCAGTATGGTCAGTCTGATTTCCACCTTTTTAATGGATTCATTAATAGGTAATAGGAGTGATCTCAGCAAAAACTCCAAATCCCCTATTAATGTTAGGGGAGGGGGAATAGCTGGTACTGTGGCTCCAGCATTGCTGACAGGAACCACAGCCTGTGCAACTGCTTCTAATGAACTATTTACAAGTGGTGGAACTACTACTGGTGTAGACTCCGACCCCTCTGCTAGGGTAGTCTTAGTTGTATTGAGGGTTTTTGCCCCGTTACCAAATTCAGTATGCGAGATTTTAGCTTTACCTGGTGCCACCCTTAGTTTCCTCCTTTTTTTACTAGGTGGCGGGCAATGAATCTGGGCCGCAACTAAATGCTTAGGTTTCTGTTTCCTGGGCTTGGTTATGGCAATGATGCGACTAGGACTAGGGGTAGGAGAAACAGTTATAATGTTATCCGAGGGCAAGCAAGGTGTAGATACAAAATCACGAAACAAAAGAGGAACGCCTTCCTGACTAGCATTATCCCCACTCAAATCTACAGAGCCTTCCTCCCGGGTCACAACAATCAGGGAGCTGTCGCTAAGGGGTGTGTGTTTCATGCTCTCAATTGAGCGGCGCCGCTCGGCCCTACGCTCGGCTAAAATAGAGTCCTTTTCACCCTCACTCTGAACCTTGGGGAAATAATTGTCCAATGACCCATTGCGTAACCTTCCTTTTTTTCCAGGGGTTTCCTCTTCTGTAGACATATTCAACGTGGCAGGCCACAGGCTACTAAACAGCAGATATTAGGGGGTAGGCCCAGCCCAGCCTACTCTGGCCTACGAGGGCCTCAGAGGGCCCGCCCTTAGCCCGGGCTTCGCCCCGAGCTACGTCCCGCGCGCGTCCCGCTGCGCGAGACAAGTAGACTGATTAAACCTCCTAAACGGGGGGGCGGGGCCGCTGCGGGAAGAGGCTTCAGGTGTTAGAGTGCCTCGCAGTCCCGCAGCGGTGTGGGCGGAGGGCGGGTCCTGGTGCAACGATGGCAGCTCGGGGCCAAGAGCCGCGTCCCAAAGCAGAACAGAAAACTGCAAACAGAGTCACAGCGCCTCGGCAGCAAAAGGCGAGGCAGGAGAAACGACCCTCAGCACAGGTCAGCCCACGATGTAGAGATGAGTAGCACCCGCGCAGCGGGTGCTGCGAAAATTAAATAGACACACCGGGCGGGGGGCGGGGCCGCTGCGGGAAGAGGCTTCAGGTGTTAGAGTGCCTCGCAGTCCCGCAGCGGTGTGGGCGGAGGGCGGGTCCTGGTGCAACGATGGCAGCTCGGGGCCAAGAGCCGCGTCCCAAAGCAGAACAGCAAACTGCAAACAGAGTCACAGCGCCTCGGCAGCAAAAGGCGAGGCAGGAGAAACGACCCTCAGCACAGGTCAGCCCACGATGTAGAGATGAGTAGCACCCGCACAGCGGGTGCTGCAAAAATTAAATAGACACACCGGGCGGGGGGCGGGGCCGCTGCGGGAAGAGGCTTCAGGTGTTAGAGTGCCTCGCAGTCCCGCAGCGGTGTGGGCGGAGGGCGGGTCCTGGTGCAACGATGGCAGCTCGGGGCCAAGAGCCGCGTCCCAAAGCAGAACAGCAAACTGCAAACAGAGTCACAGCGCCTCGGCAGCAAAAGGCGAGGCAGGAGAAACGACCCTCAGCACAGGTCAGCCCACGATGTAGAGATGAGTAGCACCCGCGCAGCGGGTGCTGCGAAAATTAAATAGACACACCGGGCGGGGGGCGGGGGGCGGGGCCGCTGCGGGAAGAGGCTTCAGGTGTTAGAGTGCCTCGCAGTCCCGCAGCGATGTGGGCAGAGGGCGGGTCCTGGTGCAACGATGGCAGCTCGGGGCCAAGAGCCGCGTCCCAAAGCAGAACAGCAAACTGCAAACAGAGTCACAGCGCCTCGGCAGCAAAAGGCGAGGCAGGAGAAACGACCCTCAGCACAGGTCAGCCCACGATGTAGAGATGAATAGCACCCGCACAGCGGGTGCTGCGAAAATTAAATAGACACACCGGGCGGGGGGCGGGGCCGCTGCGGGAAGAGGCTTCAGGTGTTAGAGTGCCTCGCAGTCCCGCAGAGGTGTGGGCGGAGGGCGGGTCCTGGTGCAACGATGGCAGCTCGGGGCCAAGAGCCGCGTCCCAAAGCAGAACAGCAAACTGCAAACAGAGTCACAGCGCCTCGGCAGCAAAAGGCGAGGCAGGAGAAACGACCCTCAGCACAGGTCAGCCCACGATGTAGAGATGAGTGTACATTCCCTTTCACAGAAAATTATGATAACACATATGAGAACACATATGAAATACAGAGTAATCCTGTCTCAAGATAAATGTTAGTGCAGTCCTTTTTCTGTGTCCATAGACCAAGAGAGCATGAGACCAAGTTAGTGCTGTCCTTTTTCTGTGTTCATAGATCATGAGAGCCCCAAAGTAGTCCTGTTTCTATGGCCATGGCTTAATGAGGGATGTTGGGATTGTGGTCCTGCTTCAGTTGCACCATATTGGTGGGAAGGTCCTCTTTCTATTATCATAGGGCAGTCATGATTCTGTAGGGGTGAAACACAGAGGGAATTGTGGGATTGAGGTCCTATTTCAGTCGGTTGTAAATTAATTAATTATCTCTGAAGGAGAAGACCTGTTGCAGGAGATGGCTTCCTTTGTTTAGATAAATAACAACAAGCGGCCATTTTGTAGAATAGGACGATGGAGAGAGAATAAGAGACCAAAAAGAAAACAAAACGAGTGCTGCCATTTTGTCCATTATGCAAAGGCAACTACTTGCTTGAGAAACATAGCACAAACAAATGGACTCATCTCAGTGTGTGAACCGGATCATAACAGACAGACCAGAGCACCTAGGTTGCATACCCCGGTGGGCTTGTCTTAGCATGCGTGCAAAAATAAAGGCGGCCCACAGAGCCAGTATGTACAACAGAATATAGTTAAAGCCATTTGTAGTGCAGTCCGCACAACCAGAATGTTTCCGTGAGGGGCTCCAGCACCACTGCTCAAACAACAGACTTCCGAGATTTATCCTCACGCAGTGACATAGGTGGCATGTAAAGGCGGGTCATCTGCCCCAGAACGTATCTCCATCACAGCGGATTGTTTCCTTGAAGTCGCCAACACATAGGCGGGGGACGCGCCGATCCCTCGTGAGCCCGGGTCCTACCAGCGTCTCAATCTGCGTATGGGTCAGGGCGCGCCTACCTGATCAGACGCTCATGGCTAGACAAGCATGGCTATGCTTTGAGTGTATTGACATGGAGCACCCTGTGGGGGCTCCTAGGGGTTCCAAGGTCTAGCAAGTAGGTGACCTCTCCCTTTTTCTAAACAATTGTGTGGGGTCCAGACCATTTGTCTTGGAGTGCTTCTGGGGCCACTGGCTCCAGCACCCACACCTTCTGTCCTGGCTGGTACTCAGTCAGCACAGCCTTTTGGTCATGCCAAGCTTTTTGAAGTTCTTGGCTAGCCTCAAGGTTTTTAGAAGCCTTCTTCATATACTCAGCAATCCTGGAGCAGAGACCAAGTACATAGTCCACTATGTCTTGTTTAGGCTTTTTGAGAGGTAACTCCCATCCTTCCTTCACCAACCATAGGGGTCCCCTTACAGGATGCCCAAACAAAAGCGCAAAAGGGCTGAAGCGAACCCCCTTTTGTGGGACCTCTCTGTAAGCAAACAGAAGGCAGGGTAGAAGGATGTCCCATCTTCGCCTAAGCTTTTCAGGTAAACCCTTGATCATACCCTTTAGGGTCTTGTTAAATCTTTCAACAAGCCCATTGCACTGTGGATGGTAGGGTGTAGTGAATTGAATTTGTAATTAACACCACACTCCTTCCACATAGCAGTCAAGTACCCAGACATGAAGTTTGCACCTCTGTCTGAGACAACCACCTTTGGAAAGCCCACTCTTGAGAAAACTCACAGGAGGGCTCTTGCCACAACAGGTGCTGTTGTTGTCCTTAGGGGAATAGCTTCTGGATACCTGGTGGCATGATCCACTACCACCAGTATAAATCTGTGCCCAGAGGCTGTTTGGGGATCCATTGGTCCAACAATGTCAATCCCTACTCTTTCAAAGGGTACCCCCACCACAGGTAGTGGTATAAGGGGGGGGCCTTTGTTGTACCACCTGATTTGCCACTGGCTTGGCAGGTCACGCAGGAGCGACACAACTCCTTAGTATCTTCTGACATATGGGGCCAGTGAAAGTGAGGGACAAGCCTGTCCCAAGTCTTGTTCTGGCCTAGATGTCCTGCTAAGGGAATATCATGGGCTAAGGTAAGAAGGAAACCCCTAAAGACCTGAGGTATGACCAACCTCCTGGAAGCACCAGGCTTGGGGTCTCTACCCTCAGAATAAAGGAATCCTTCATCCCAATAAACTTTATGGGTACCTGTAGCATTCCCAGCAGCCTCAGAAGCAGCTTGCTGTCTGAGGGGTTCAAGAGAGGGGCAGTCTAACTGTGCCTGCCTCAAGTCTGCCCTTGAAGGTCCCCCTGTCCCAAGAAACTCAACCTGGTCAGGTTCAAGTTCTTCTAGAACAGTTCCTTCAGGGGTCTCAGAATCAGCTTCCTGAGAAGGCTGATCCTCACTTGTAGGCAGGGGGGAGGCACTGCCTTAACCCTCCTGATCTTTCTCTTGGATGGCACTTGGTCCATAGTTTCAGGATCCAAGAACTGTTCAGTTTGGCACTTTTAGGCCTGTGACCTGGTCACAGCAAGGACATGAGGTGATATGAGGTGATATGCCTAACATCTCTGCATGAGACCTATACTCCACTTCTGACCATACTGAGGATTCAAGATCATTGCCCAACAGACATTCAACTGGGAGGTCTGCACTTACCACAACTCTTTTGAGGCCAGTTACCCCTCCCCAGGAGAAGTTAACAATTGCCACACTATGTGTAGTAGTGACATTGCTTGCATTGGTCACCAGGTAATTATCACCCAGCACAATCTGTCCAGGGTCCACAAAGTTAGGTATCACCATAGTGACACTGACACGTGTCCCTGTAGGCCTGAGCCACTTTGTCATTGATTAAAGGTGTTTGCCTGTACTTGCCCAGAGTAATGGGACTCACAGTAGAGGACATAGCCATGTCCACATTACAGACAAGAACAGCCTGAGTGGGAATCCTGACTAGGCCAGAATCCACCTCAGTACCCATGGTTATCCCCAGTATAGCCTTGGGTTAGGAACTACCACTGTTAACTGTACTAGGGGGTGCAGATGCCTTAGGGGCTACAGTGGTAGGGCTGTACCTTTCTTGGTGCACTCGCAAAACCAGTAAGAGGCAGATTTACAATAATTACACCAAGGTTTCTTTGGACCTTCTTTCTTCTTCTTCTTGGAAGTTTGGGACCCCCCTTCATTAGAATTTTGGGGGCCTGATGAAGACTTCTGGTCTTTTGGTTTCTGATCCCCACCTTCTTGGTCTGCCTTTTCCTGATCACCACCTCCTGGTTTTTCTGTTTAACCCTGGTTCTGACCCATTTGTCTGCCTTCTTTCCCAATTCTTGTGGAGAGGTCAGATCTGAGTCAATCAGGTGTTGGTGCGACAACTGGTTCTGACAATTGTTAAGTATTTGTTCTCTCATGATCACATTATACAATCCTGTATAGTCCTTAACTTTACTTCCCAGCAACAAGCCTTCCAGATCCTTAGTGGCACACTCAACAAAATCAGTCCAGTCCTGAGTCTGTGTCTTCTGGGTATCTCTGAACATTAACCTGTACTGTTCAGTGGTTAGGCCAAACCCATCAATCAGAGCACTCTTATGGACAGTGTAATTGTTAGCATCATCATCACTAACTGTGAGGAGCTTGTCTCTTCCTTTTTCGGAAAATGAGAGCCAAAAGATTGCTGCCCACTGACTTTGGGGTACCGGCTGTACTTTGCAGGCCCTCTCCAAAGCAGTTATCCATTTGTGGATGTCATCCCCAACTTTGTAGGGGGGCACACTCTTACTCAGGTGTCTATTGTCATAGGACATGTCTTTATCCTTAGGGATATTGCTGCCACCAGTGGAATCTAATTCACTTAACTTTTGCTCCCTTGCTAAAGCAAGTTTTGCTTGGGCTAGGCCAAGTTCTTCCCTCTCTATTCTGATTTGGACTTCCCTCATCCTAGCCTCATGTTCTCTCTTTTGAGAGGAAGTCATTTCTAGAGGCATTGGAGTGGAGAGATTCACCTGAGTGAGATCTTTCCCTCCTATACCTCTGGTTAAGTCAACTGTTGGGTCTGGGAAGGGCTAGCCCTTCTCCAGGGCCATGTAGGCTTAGGTTAGCCTGGCTAAGTCTTCTGACTGAGACCTGGCTCTCTACCTCTTCCTCAGAATCTTCTTCTTCCTCCTCCTCCTCATCATCATCTATGACAGTAGGGTCAGGGGCTTCATCTTCTGTGGAGGGCATGCCTTCAGCATTCCCTGTAGGGCCTGTACAAGAGGCCTTAAGAACCTCAGATTCTTCTAAGAGTTCTACGAGGTGCTGAAGGGTAGGGTTGCAACCCTGTTTCAACTTCCTTGTGGTACACAAGTGTCTCAGCTCTCTGAAGTTGAGTATGTCAAACTTGGAGGATGCCCTAGGAGGGTCACCTCCCCCAGGTAAAGCCACACTAGGTTCACCTGTGGTTGACATTGTCTAGTGAGGTGTGGTGTCTGCACCTACCTACACTATGTGTTATCTACTAAACCTCTCTAGGAGTTGTAGTTAGGGTGTGCTAGGCCCTTTGGTCTACAACAACTAAGTTCAGTAGAACTTAAGTATTCTAAGTCTTGTCATATGTACCTATGGTACCTATGTGATCTTTCAAATGATATCTCAAAGATTACAATTGGTAAAACAACAGCAAGCTCAAATCCAAACCGCTGCACACCATGTGAGAAGTTGGTCTGATATGTGATGTCCACTATTCTAGTGGGCACCCTGTATCAGTCCAAACAACCCTTATGGTGATGGTTGTAAAGTCAACCTTATAGACCAGCTATTCTAGTGGTAGCATGGACAAAGCAGTCTTAGGCTAAACTCAAGAGGGCATGTGAAGCCAGCTGTTTTACCATATGCAATCCCTTTAATACCTATTGAAAGTTTACCACACAGGATATATATATATATAGAAAATATATATGTATTTCTTACTAAATTAATCCTCTGAACTCTTTATGAGGTCAGAGGCACAAGCACATAACAAGATACTTAATCAGCATACAATAAGTTGCACAAAATACAGTAATGCCCTAGGGGCACTTCGAACCATATACTAAAATAGTGGTATAAGAACCACGTCATGGACAAAGGATAGGCCTAGGGCCTGGAGAATTGCTGGGGCTACGCTGTACTACCAAAGAATAGGGAGCAGGAGGCCCACGGGATGCGCGTGCAGTGTCTTTACACACACGCGAGTTACCATAGAGTTAGAATGGGAACTAAAGAAATGGAAACTAGTTCTTTTAGGTCACTTCCGGATGGACAAGGAGAAAGCTACTTGAAAGTTAGACACTAGGATAGTAAATACCCACAGGAGCACCAAAGTACTCGCGTTACCTCACCCATAGGAAGCGGGTGCATAGGTGTCCAAGTGTGTCGGGTTTCGTCGCTGAATCCTATGGAGCCTTGAAGAAAGATGCTGCAGACGACCAGGAGGGAAGTGTCCAGTTGGATCCAAGGGCGGATCGAGGATGAAGAGTACCTGAAAGCAGAGGGGACAGAGTCTGGGTCACTAGACAGTGACCAGGAAGGAACCAGGCGATGTTGCGAAGCAATCAGGTGATGTCATGAAGCTTGTCTCTGCAGCCACGTAGAACAGGAGGTGTCGACGACAACCAGGCGCTGGATACGGACTGTCCCACAAAGGCTCTCGCTGTTGGTGGTGTCGGCTTCCGGATTGGAGTCAACAAGCCTTGGCAAAGGCAACCCACGCAGGAATCAAAGATGGCTTCTTGATCAGACCAGCAAGGTCTGATGGACTTCTCCTTCTCAGGGAAGCAAGGGCCAGTCTGGAGCAACAAGACCAGTGGTGTAGATTCAAGGTTTCGCCGTCACAGAGGCCACTAGCCAACGGGCAAGTGACTGGACAGACGCATCAAGCAGGAAAATGCAGAAGGGCCCCACGCAGAACTCGTGGAGTGTGGAGGGCTGATCTTCGGTGCAGTTGGAGCTCGGCGCTGGGGTTTCTGAATCCCCAATGCACAACTTCGAGTGTGCCTCTGAAGTTGCACGGAAAGCAATTTGCCGGGTTTCCAAGATGGCCGGTCCCACATCTCTCGTCGCCTCCACGGGTCTCAGCTCTGCTGTGACAGTGGATCGGGCTGTTGGAAGTCTGGAAGTCTGGGTCTTGTCAGGCTCTGTGCTCGGGCTCCGGCAGGAGCGTCGACAAAGCAAACCGTTGATTGCTTGATGGTGGAGATTCTTCAGTCTATGTCAGGTAGAATGTCGAAGGTCCAGAGTTTTGTTTCAAGTTTCAGTCAGGATACAATCTAAAGTCTTGGGACTCAGCTCCTACCTATATACCAAATCTAGGGGCTGGATTACCTGCTAGGTCCCTCCTATGGGTGGGACCAGTGAAGGGGGTGGTTACACCCCTTTCCCTTTGTCCAGTTTCACGCCAGAGCTGGGGCTGGAGTGCCCCAGCACCGGTTTGAACTGGACTATGCATGGGACACCTTGTGTGCCCCAGGCAGTGTCTCAATTCATTCAGCCCTCCCTGCCCCAATACTCTATGGCCTGTCTGGGGTGGTGCTCTCACCTCCCAAGACGGGAAACCTATTGTCCAAGCCTCGCTGGAAGGGCTCCCAGCAGCAGGAGGTCAGACTTGTGTCTGTGGCAGCAGCATCCATTTTGTGATGCTGAGGCTCTGGTTAACTTTAACCGGGATTAGTAGGAACAACATGTCTTCTCCCTCTAAAGGGTGGAATGCTACCCCCATCACCAGAACTGGCGAGGGGGTAGTATTCCAAAGACCGAGAATGGCTAGTACACTATGTACAAGCATTTTCGTCATATTCGAGTGACGATTTCACCTCGAAATCGTCATTTTCGTTCTGAACCCTTGGCTTCCATTTTGTGTACGGCAGCCATTTTGTGAGTTGCCCTCACATAGGCAGACGAATTAAGCCAAATTCGATTCCAAAGGACACGTACACCTTAATTGACTTTCCTGTGACCTGGGCAAGCTGGAACCATTGCCCCAGGCCAAACCTGTTTGGTCAGTTCCTCTCCCAGTGGCCGAACGAGATAGCATCAAGGCACAACCGGCCATAAACCCTTTTCATCGCACACACACCCTGCCGGATCTTGCTCACACCTGTCCCTGCTCTTTTCTCTCTCACTTGCTTTATGATGGGGAGGTGCCCGTTTTTATTGGGGGTACACCGATATCTGATGAGAATGTTGGGCCTTGCCGGGTAATTTGTTGTGGGCTGGACGAACTGAAATGTGGGCTTGTCACCATGACTCTGCTTTTCCTTTGTAGTGGAAACATTTCAATGGTATACTAAAATGTGAAGAATGTTTGCCTAAAGCACAATATTTCGTATAAAAAGAGAAGCCTGACTTTGTAAGATTGAGCAGTCTCCTGAGAATATACATCCCGTGTTGTTGTACTTCTAGGACGCCTGTTACTTGGTTGCAGCCAATAAAATCGATCCTTGACTTCACCTAGAAGACTCTGAGTTTCTGTGGTCTGAATCAGGAAAGTACTCGAGGTCTTTGGGTGTACCCTGACACCGCTGGGTTACCGGTTCGGTACCGGTTCTAAAAAACCCAGTACCTCAGTTGGCGCCCAACGTGGGGCGATACCAGCGGTACCGGTCCAGCCAGAGGTTCGTGAGGAGCTTCGTGTGAAAATTCTGGAGGAAGGCCAACCACTTCAACGACCCCGCTGCATGTCGACGTGGTCCGAAAGTCTTTGCTGCGAGGTTCCCCGCTTCCCGACGGCTACAAAGGACTGCTGCCCTGGCTATCGCCCTGATTTGGACCCTTGAAGTTTGGTAGAGCGAAACGCTAAGACGAGTCTTCTGGTGACGTCATCGATATCTCAGTTAAGTATAAGTGGAGCGTGGGGGCGCTAGGTGGCGCCGGACCAAGATGGCCGCACTGGTGTGAGGCTCCCGCTCGACCGAGCATTCTCTCCTATCCTGCAGTGATCCTGACCGGGCACATACCCCCAAATACAGAATGCCTGCCTTCGCGTTGCCGAGCTGAACACGGCGGTACCTTCCTTTCCTGGAGAACCCCTTCCAACGTGAAGCTGGCGACCGCGGAAGCCTGAGCGGACCCATTGCTGATTCTGAAACTCCTGCCCGCCGGCTCGTCCTGCTGGGAAAGGCCGGTGCTCAGAGGCCTTTCCCGTCGCTGCTGGCAGGGCCCAGATCGCCGGGGCGATCCACCATCGGACGGCCAGTGACTGCTCTGCGTACCTGGCGGAGACTCCACGCTGCTGTCATAAGGTGAGCGCTGTCTGCGGGTGTCGCCACGTCCTCGCCCAGGTTGTGGTAAATAAAATATTACCCTGGCATAAGTTCTAGGCATTAACAATTAGCATGTATCAAATGAGAGGCAGAGAGTCCGTGGTGTCCAAGTTAAAAGGGCTTTATTCCAATAACTCTAGTTAAGGGAGAATCTGTTGCATCACCACTGAGGTTCAGGAAGGGTCTTCTAACAATTATTTACAGAGAACAGTATATATGCGTTTAATCTTGTACATAGGAGGAGGCTCGAGGCAGAGCAAGACAGAAAATGAGATAAGAGCATGTGGGCGTGCATGAGGGTGTACACTTTATGAGTCATAGGCGAGACATAGGTGGGTGATAGGTGGGCGGATACATAGAGGAGGAGTTGCGTAGCCAACTGGAACTTTGCCCTACTTCTGTGTGCAACTTGATCATGACGTGCAATTGACGTGTAACTGGGGGGAGCTGACTTTCAGTCTAGTAGAGAAGCCTTCAGTATCAGGGCGACCAGCACGTCTAGTACTATCTATCTATCTAATATCTTGAGTCAGGGGATGTATTATCTGAAGCAAAGGTCGCTCATCACTAAGAGCCAGAGAGGGCATATATTTCTTCGTTCATTGCGTGGGGGCCGTGAGCTTTCTATGGATGCAAGTACTGTAATTTACTTAAACGGAGACAGAAAGGCTAGGCCCTATCTATGCAGACGGGTTCTGTTTACCTTCTTCACCAGGCAGGAATGTGATTCTCTATAGCAAGCAGATAACTGTTGTGCAAAATACTGTCTTGGCACCCCTTGCTGGGTTTCTCTCGGCTGAGCTAGAAGTATGCGAGGTCAGGGATACGTAACTGCAGCTCTCAGTGTGTCAGGAGTCATGAAAACCTTAATTCGGGGACTGGTTCAGACTGAGCCACAAAAAGGGTTCATCTCGATATTAAAAGTATAATGCAAACACATGGGCCTTCATGTTAACGTTTGGGGGACTTGATGACAGGCATCCTAATGCAGGACATGATTGCAGAGGCCTTGTGATTCAGGCCACTACGGGAAAATATGCATGGGTGACATGCACATACATTAAACATAGGGAACATAGGGTACACGCAGGGGACACATTGGTCAGGCAAAATTTCATTTTCCTCATTCCCTCCTTGTCCCCTACTTTTACCCTCAGGACACATCTATGTTCATGAGACCGTATATTTGATCATACAGCATCATTTGTTCGTCTTTAATCCTTTGTATACGTGGATGTGGAACACAGGCAGTTGCACACAGACCGCAGATGGCCGGGCCACACTGCAGATAGAGACAGCAACCGAATATCATAAGCAGTATCATTCCTAGGAATGACAACACTTTCCATCCCCAAGCCGATATTACACCCCAGAGCCAACTGGACCAAGTCCATGTGCCTGGGTCTTGATGTATATCATGAGCAATCTTGTGGAGTCTTGTTATCGCTGCATACACAGATGGCGCGTTATTTGGGATGAAAATGCAACAACTAGAGCCGATCACTCTACAGGCTCCGCCCCTATCCGCCAAGATGACGTCAAGAACAAGGCGGTTCTGAAGAACAACAAGTCTCATGGCAGACTGCTCCTGGGTCAAATTCGCCAGGGCAGAGGCAGTTACATTCACTACTACTTCAAGAGTCCTTGTTAACTTGCGTATCAGTTTACTGTTTTAGACGGGACCTATGAAGAAAAAGAATCCTTTGTTGAAATCTGTATATTGCTCCCAAGCTGTTTCAGTCTGATCAATCCCTGAGGCATCTGTCTCTCTCCTTACTCTACCATGTTCTAGTCGTGAATCTCTATGATAATGGGATGGGGCCAAGAATACAGGTGGCAATAAGAATGCTATATAACAAGTCCCACCCCAGTCTAAGGGCAGATGTACATAGGCTGTCTGACCGCAAATGAAATAGGTATGGCGTGATGTTTTGAAAGAAGACAGTCCTTTATCATTAAACTCTACTACTGCTTTACACTCGCTGTGTCCCATATATACTGAACCTATCTTTCTAACACATAAATCACCTTTTACTGGCAGGACTGAAATAAACGGTGGACCTGCATTTTGCATGGGCTGAGCGTTCAGCATTACAAAACTAACGGATGCATTTCCTTGCTCGTACTCTTCATTTTCTAACTCTGTTCCTTTCCTTTGGGGAAATCCGTCTTTGTCTGGAAAAAATGCTTCATTCATGACTTTATTCAGGTTTCCATATATCCAGCCACCTGGATAGGCTATGTACTTTCTATCTATGGAGGTAATTAAGGCAAACCATGCTCCACACGAACCATTGTGGGAGAACGGTAGAGGAAAGAAGGGCAGAACTCCCTTCGTCTTTTGATAAGGTGGGAGTTGGCCACATACCCAGCAATCAGTCGCATTGCTGGTCTGATGAGAATGGTGTAACATTCGAATGAAAGTATTGTTATGTAGTGCAAGTCGATATGACAGTTCATGAGGTGGCAGTTCACTGAATGTATGCTCTATGGTATTGTTAAGGGAAGAATGTATATGTGAGGCAAAAGGAGGAAAGAAAACATGTAGTATTAAACTAACACAGATGATAACAATGCACAGAAAAAATAAAATAATCAAAGAAACTATACATCTACTGCGTAATAACTTGCAGTATTTCTCTTTCATTTTGCTTTTCTTACTATTCTCGTATGTGATCTTATACATGTCAAAAATCTAGTCTAACCGATTCACCACCGAGTGGACTTAGACAATTAAACTTCGTCTGACTTACTAGATCGTAGCTTAGACCTATACTCTTGCTGTGGAGTCTTTTCTAGCAAAGGCGGCGCAAGCGGCGCAAAGTCTTTAATGTCTTTATTCTTTTCAAAAGTTCCAGATTGTCCAAAGTATCTTTTGCAGTGTTGAGCGTGAAGCCATCCCTTGCGTCCTTCCACTTTAATCGCGGTCCTCGTGGTCAGTAACACCAACTTCGGCGTCTTCCAGCGCGGCTCAAGGGGGCTTGAACGATCAAAGTTCCTCACAAAAACGAAATCTCCAGGGACTATGGCGTGTTCCTTGACCTGGGTGTTGTCAGGGAAGCAACCTGTGAATGACAAGAGAGTAGTGCAGACATCAAGGAAGCCAGGTAATCTGTCAGCATGTTACTGTCAACATCAGTTATTTTTTTAGGCATAGGCGTACCCCACATATTTGGTGGTCTACCGAAGACTACTTCATACGGATATAGGCCTGTTCTGGAATGAGCTACCATACGCATGTAAAAGAGGGCAACCGGCAAGGATACCATCCAATCCACGCCTTTTTCTGCACAGACCTTTGCAAGTTTCGTCTTTATTGTCTGATTATGTCTTTCTACAAGGCCTGCTGCTTCAGGGTGTCGTACACAATGGAACTTCCAATTATATCCTAACAGAAGAGACACTTGTTTCATTAATTCAGAGGAAAATGGCTGACCGTTGTCTGAGTAGATGACACGAGGCAATCAATATCTGGGAAAGTACTCGCGCACCAATTGCCTGGCTGTTGTCACAGCAGTATAATCTGGAACTGGATATGCTTCTGTCCATCTAGTTAATGCACACACAACTACCAGAACATACTTGTAACCTCTACATCTGTCCATTTGGATATAATCCATCTGGAGGACCTCAAAAGGGTGGTCAGGAGGATGAAATCCGCCTTGTTCCACCGGGATGCCTTTACCTGGATTGAACTGGCAACAGAGCATACATCTTCGTACTTTCTGTTTCGCTGCTGCACGCAGGTGCTTGTTAAACCAGATATTCTGTAAGCTGTCTATCATTGCCTTCTCTCCCAAGTGTGCTGGACTATGTGTTGTGTTTATAATTACTTGTACCATGGAATCTGGAAGAAACCATGTGCTTTTCCCTTAGTCATCCAACCTTGGTTAGTCTGGACCCCTCCTTGTTCAGTCCACTTCTTTATCTCATCTGTGGTGGCATGTGTCTGTATATCGAGTACATCTTGAGAAGGATCCCTGACTGTCATGCATTTTGTCAGTAATGGTACCTCTGTCCGTGTCGTGTCTGTTGGTGTCTGGGCTGTAAGTTTAGCTGTTCGGTCTGCCAGGTCATTACCCTGGGTAATGGTGTCTGTAACTTTGGTGCGAGCTTTGCACTTCAGGATAGAAATGGCTGTAGGTAAATGTATGGCTTCTAACAGGGCTTGAATAAGCGGGCCATGCTGAATTTTGGCTCCATGAGAGGTCAAGAAACCTCTCTCTCTCTCCATAGGACCCCGAAATCATGAACTACGCCAAAGGCATATCGTGAATCTGTATAAATGTTCACTTTCAAGTGCTTAGCTCTTATGCAGGCTTGTGTCAGAGCAATGAGCTCTGCTGCTTGTGCTGACAGTGGGTCTATTCTTTGTGTCTCTATGGCTTCAGTAGCAGTGGTCACGGCATATGCTGCTACTAACTCTCCTGCACTCGTTCTCATGCATGATCCATCTACATAGAGTGTTAGGTCAGGGTCAGGAAGTGCAATGTCTGTCAGGTCTTGTCTTGGTTTTGTCACTATATTCATTACTTCCACACAGTCATGTGGTGGTGCATTTACTGTACTTGAGGGCAAAAGTGTAGCAGGGTTCAGAATATTACAACGTCTGATCTCTATGTGTGGTTGAAATAATGTCAGTTCATATCCTGTCAGTCTCGCTACAGTCAAGTGTTGTGTCTGTGTCCTATTTAAGAGAACCTCTACTGCATGCGGTACCTGTACTGTCAGGGGGTGACCCAGCACTATCGAGTCACTTTGTCTTATGGCTAGGGCTGTTGCTGCAACCAATTTCAGGCACGCAGGCAGAGCCTGTGCCACTGGGTCTAGTGTACTAGAAAAATATGCGCAAGGCTTGTGTTTTCCTGCTTGATCCTGTGTGAGGACAGATAATGCTGTTCCATCCCGTTCGGTTATGAAAAGCATAAAATGATTACTGTAACTAGGAGTCGCTAGTACTGGCGCTTGACATAAGGCTCTTTTTAATCCCTCAAATGCCAAGGTGTGTTCTTGTGTCCAAGGGAGGACAGTCGTAGATGCTGCCTCCAGTGTTGTCAATTGAATGAGTGGTTTGTCTAGATAGGCATACTGGGGAATCCATTGCCTACAGTATGAAGTGAGGCCAATGAATGTTAGCTGTCTACCCTGCTTGGACAGCAAGTGTCCAAGGTACACCACTTGCTGTTCACTGACCCGAACTTTGAAGGGGACACTTTGTGCCCCTTGTCAGCCAGAAAGTGTAAAACTGTCAGTGATGCATTTTTGCAGTCTTTTTCGTGCTGTAATCAGGATGTCGTCTACGTACTGTATCAGTGCTGTGTTGGTAGGCATATAAATACTGTCCAGCTGTCTCTTCAATGCTTGACTGTAAATGCTAGGGCGCTCTCTGTCATCAATCTAGCAAAAATAAATTTTCAATTCAAAAGCACGATATACAGAGGGTACACAGAGATCCTTATGGAAAGAGCAAAGAAAGGAAAACCCCTAGAAGGATCCTGGTAAACTTCAAAACTTATATACTGAAGGATAGGATCCTGGGAGAGGCATTGAAAAAAGGGACGTACAACAAAGATAGTTGGAACTTTAAAATAAGATCAGATATGTCAAAAGCCTCCCAGACAAGACAATGGGAATTGGGTAATCTGATGTCCGAATTGCATCAACTAGGTGCCACGGTGCAAATGAAATTTCCACCCTCATTACGGATTATGTGGAGAAATAAAATGCGTAATTTAAGAGAACCTGAAGAGGTGAAAAACTTGATAGAGCAAATCAAAGATCAAATACACGCAGAAGAACCTTTGAGTTAAATGTAGCTTGTAACACATATAGTCCTGTATATACCTCGAAATACAAAAAGAAAAAAAAAAAATAAATAATGCATATGTATATATATAACAGGAGTATAAGAGAAATAAATTTAAACCACACTTAAGAACAAAACACAAAAATAAGTATGAAAGAGTTACAACCTAACCAACTAATTTCATTATTTTAACTGTATATAGATAAAAATCACGGGGAGGGGATCAGGAAGCCAAAAGGGTTACGAAGATAACCGAAGGAGAAGAAGATGGAGGCTTCCCCGGGGAGGGTAACTTTAAAGCACGACTTAGCAAGTATAAAACTACACGAAAAAGGGTGGGGAGCAAAATAGGGGAAAAAAAACAAAAAATTCCTCATCTGCGAATACTCGGAAAATTAGAACAAATGGGAGTGAAACATAATCTACCAAAAGAGAACAGAATAAATGGGGAGTGCATGTAGGGATGTAAATATTCTATCCTGGAATGTAAATGGTTTGAGAACAAAAAGCAGAAGGAACAAAATCTTAGAGTATATCAGAACTGGGAAAAGCGAGATAATAATATTACAAGAAACCCACCTGTTAAAAGAAGAATGGGATCAAATAATGAAGAACCTATGGTGGGCAGACATTTTAATATGCACAACGCAACAATGTAATATAAAGGGAATAGCGATAATTTTTAAAAAGTCATTAAAAGCCACTTTAACCAGCTCAGAAGTAGACAGTAAAGGGCGATGGGCCATAGCTAATGTTAGAATAGGAAATTCTCCCATTACTATCACAGGGTACTATGGTCCGAATTTGGATGATGCTGATCCTCTGCGAAAATTGTATTCACAGCTGTTACTAGTTACCTCTCCCATAATACTGGGAGGTGATTTTAACTTAGTGATGGACCTAAAACTAGATAGATCACCACCAGGTAGACATACTAACTTAAAGAAAATGAGGCAATGGATTGGGACTTATAAAAAAGATCTAAATTTGGTAGACATCTGGAAAAACAAAGGAGAAAAGTCACAACCGTTCACTTTATATAACAAAAAACTGGGACACAAATCCAGGATCGACTTCTTTTTGGTTAGCAACGAACTGTCAAAGAAAGTGAAAAGAGTATCTCATTTACCAGCTCACCTCTCAGATCACTCAGCAGTACAGCTAGAACTACAAATTATAGACAACATATCTGAAAGAAGATTCACGGTCGAAAGAGTTTTGCTGGAAGATGAAGAGATCATAAAGGAGCTGGAAACAGAAACAAATATCTTCTTTGAGTTAAACGCGCTAGGTACCACTGAACAAATAACCTGGGATACCTATAAAGCTGTTATAAGGGGTAAACTCCTGAGCCTAGGGGCACATAAAAACAAACAAGCAAAGCAAGAGATATTAGATTTGGAATCAGAAATCAGATTCTTAGACATCGATATATCCACAGAACAAGAGGAGGAAAAGAAACAAGATCTTTTTAACAAAAGACAGACCCAAAAGGACAAAATAGATCAAATTTTGGAAGAGAGGTTACAGAAAAAATGGGATTCTAGCAAACTGGCGAAACATGAGTTTGGTGAAGGTTGCGGAAAATGGCTAGCGTGGAAGCTTAAATCGGATCTAGCTAAAAACAAAGTGGAAAGTATTATCCCGGATGATCAAACAACTCCTTCCTCTGATGAAGACACTATCAAGCATGAATTTTGGAAATTTTTTAAAGACCTTTACACGGAAGACATAAACCCCTCAGCTCAAATGATAGACTCTTACTTGAAAGATGCAGCACTACTAAAACTGGAAGAGAACGAAAGAAAAGCCCTGGATAAGGAAGTCCAAGAAGAAGAAGTGGCAGAAGCAATTAAAAGTTTGAAAAGGGGAAAAGCCGCAGGGCCAGACGCCTTACCAAACGAACTATACATGAAGCTGAAAAATTCTATACTCCCTCATATAACCAAACTAATTAACCTAATTCTAACACAACGAAAAACCATACCAGATTCCTGGAATGATGCCATAATTACAATCATATTGAAACCCGGCAAGAACCCTCTTAAATGCGAGTCATATCGTCCAATCTCGTTATTAAACACAGACTATAAAATATTCACTAAAATAATGGCAGCACGACTAGGGAGAGTACTATCAAAATTATTGCATCAAGATCAAAAAGGTTTCATAAAAGGAAGATATCTACATGAAGTAACTCAAGAACTTTTGATTTCAATAGATATCGCAACAAATGAGAAATCTCCACTTACCATACTCGCCGTTGATGCCGCAAAGGCTTTTGATAGGGTCAATTGGGCTTTTCTTGAGAATGTCTTGGTTAAGAACAATTTCGGACCTTACTTTATTAATATGGTAAACCAGATCTATAAAAATCCAAGATCAAAGGTCCTAATTAATGGTTGCTTAACAGAAAATATAAAGATAACCAGAGGAACGAGACAGGGATGTTCACTCTCCCCTTTACTATTTAATTTATATATCGAACCGCTGGCAAATAAGTTAAGAAACAACAACAGTATCATTCCATTCAAATACGGTTCATGGGAGAAAAAAATCGCTCTTTACGCGGATGACCTAATGATTTTTACTGAGGATTATCCAAAAGCCAAGGCAAGTATCGAGAAAACCTTAAAGGCATTCGGGAAAATATCAGGATACCTGGTAAATCAAACCAAGACAGAAGTCATGACATGGAACACGACCTTTCAAAGCAATTTTATAAAAAGCGAAATAAGGTATTTAGGAATTTTAATAAACCATGATATAGCGAAGATTGCAAATAGAAACCTAAATAAAGTCGCTGGAGAGGTAAGGAAACTGCTTGAGACATGGACCTCTCTACCGTTGAGCTTGATTGGGAGATCGAATATAATCAAGATGACCATCCTGCCAAAGTTTACTTTCCTATTCAACGCAATACCAATGGAATTTGGAAAGACAGAATTAGCTCGAGCACAAAGAAACATAACAAGCTTCATATGGGCAGCAAAAGGATCAAGAATTGCATGGAAAAAGATCAGGAGGAGCAAGGAAGATGGTGGATTGGCCAGCCCAGACCTGGTGGAATATTGTAGAGCTTTCCAATTCAAAAATATCAGAGTATTACTAAAAGACCACAAACACTACCCTGACTATTTTAAAGCAATCACAAAATCAGAGGATCAGGTGTTGTTTAAGTTTGGACACCCCAAATACTTAAAAAAAATAAAGCTTAAGATATTAAGGGATTCCGCAAAGATGTGGACACAAATCAGAGGCATTCTAAAAATACCGTACTACAGCAAATGGGCTCCAATCTGGGAATCTCCTGGAACCCCAGAATGCTTAAAAGATGCCCTTGCATTGGCACTGAAAAAAGTCAACATCAAAAATTGGGGACAAATACTAAATGGTTCAAACCTAAAAACATGGTTAGAACTGCAAGAAATGACAAATAATACTATATCCAGATTTAAATACTACCAAATGTTAAGCTGGTCTAGAACTTTGCCCAGTATAAACGGCAATGAAAAATTAGAAGATGACATGATCAAATCAACGCGACAACCAAAAGAAGTGGCAAAGTGGTACTGGGCTCTGATTATGGCCAACAACATTAACGTTAACATGGAAACCCAAATATGGGGGAAAGACTTTGCAATAACAGATTTGGATTTAATCTGGGAAAAATCAGTGGACAAATGCTGGTCCAACTTGAAATCCGCGGCTCTGAAGAGAAATCATTTATATACAATTCATAGGGCGTATTGGACACCAACAAAAACTCTCCAAATTTAAAAATGCTGGAATAAAGAAATGCCCTAAATGTGGAGAGGAAAAATCAGACGACATCCACATGTTTAAAAATTGCCCTCAATTGAAAGAGTTTTGGGATCAAGTCGGTAAGACCCTGTGCAATATCCTGTCCAAACAACTAACTGTGAGTACTACTCTTGTTCTTTTTGGGATATTAGACTCAGGTAATGAAGGGGGGCTTACCAAGGAGCAGGAGAATCTCCTCTTTGTGTTAATAGTTCTTGCTAGGAGAGAGATTTGTATCAAGTGGATAGTATTCGCCTGTCCGACTCATGCAGAATGGATGAACTCGGCAATAAGAATCAATAAACTGGATAAGTTAAGCAATGTAAGCAAAAGATTTAAGTTCTGGGATAGTTTTGAAACTTTCTTAAACCCCAAATAAGTACCACACTTAAGTCCTATGATTAAAGCGATACATCTTCTGGTGGACAAGTATGGTACTTGCCGAGTAGTCAAGTTGGCTAGCTCCCCTCGATCCGATCTAAGCCAGAAGCATTGTTATGTAATGAGTAAAGGAAACTCCTCAAACCAACAAGAGGTCAAAACTCCCCAGCCAAGAGAGATCAAGGGGCAGTGTCGGAAAAGATCAAAGAGGCAGACACCTGATACTCCGTAAGCATACAGTAATCGCAAGATGAGGACTAAAAAAAAAAAAAAAAAAAAAAAAAAAGCACGATTTTTATTTTGGGGAAACCTCTTTCCAAAAGCTCTGTATTTCATAAAAAATCCTACTCTAAATCTTGGGAATAGTATGACCATACTACCTACAATATGTTCTCTAAATGTATTTGAATAAAACCTAGATTTTTCTTGCATAGACAGAAGGGCTGGGGCCTAGCTACTCCTCACTCCTTTGAGAAGCAGCCCCTCCCTCTAGAAAGATGTTCGCGCTCAGAGTCTTGAATCAACTCCAAGCATAACAAGTAGAAGCCGAGCTCCATTGTGATCTAAAATTGAATGACTGCCAAATGCTGAACTCATTGCAAGGGCAAAACTCCTGCCAATTATTCTGTTTACACTACTGAGGGAAAAACTATTCATTTGCAAGCATGCCTTATCTGAAGCCAATGAAGCTTTCAGTGCTGACTGTAAGGAAGAGCAACTTGACCCCCTCCTCATCAAGTTTTTTTTTTTTTACACTGCCTACCCCTTCATCGTGATGTCACCCACAGGGCTGTTCCTCCACCCTTTCAAAACTCTGAGAGCTAAGAACAGCTGCCAAGTTACTGAAGAGAGAGCTTGGTCAAATTGCAAGCATTCTTTATCTGCATGCGAAGGAAGCCTGAGTCAGTTTATATCAACAATTGTCCGCGGAAAAGAATTGGAGTATGGCCAATAATAACAAGACAGGCACTGCTCGGTGCTCCAAGAGGGAAAAGCCCTCCCTTCACAAAATATCTTTCCCTTAGAGCCAGGCCACCTCAAGGTCGAAAAACACATTCTTTGTAATTCAAAACATATCTGTACCCAGGCCAGAGAGCTAACCAACAATCTCTAACTTAACTGAAGCAAATTTAAAACGTGATAAAAAGCATCCTAAAATCAGTAATTAATAAGGACATATTTTTTCTATATTTCGTAACCTAGACACATGCTAGCATTTTAAAATAATTATATCATAAAATATTGTTACTAGCTGCAAAGGGAAAAAGAAACAGAACAACATGGCATGGAAACACACCACATTTTACATTTTGAAATTAAAATGTGAAACTCCATAATTCTGCATTGCATAACCAAGATTTTCATAACTAAGTGTGCAAGCTCTTCTATTCTACCGATTAAAAGGGCCAGATTCATCATTTTTCAAAAAGCCATGTTTTCTAATTGAGTGCATTAACTGTCACACGCTATTCCAAAGGGCAGCTTGCATTGGGAAAAATAATAATGAACACATTTTTATTTAAAAGAACAAACACACGGTTGCATTACACTAATTAAAAGCACATTCTATGATGGGTCTGTTTTATATTTCCTCTCAACCGTGAAAACATTAAAGCACCCTCCGTGCAAACCCTTATCTCAGTCCGACTGGTTGATTTACAACTTACCGACCTCTGAGTCAAACACATTAAATCAAGTGTTCCAAGGCAAACACACACAAATACGCGGACGCATTGAAAATAGAATGTTAAATTACCATTCAGTCAGCAAGCTGACAAAGCACATAGGCAGACCCAGCAACCAATGAAAAAGTTAAATCAAACCATCATTCATTCTAAACACTCACTGACTTTTAGTGTCAGCTCACATAACCATGCATGTTAAACAGCATGTTAAAACAAATACTGCCTTCTCAATACAAGATATTAACTCTTTGGCAGCCGAAGCACAATCTTTCCCCAATGACTGCAGTACATGGGAAAGTCATGAACTCATCTCTCCACGTTATCACATAACACGTACGCACATCTTCAAAACGTTTTCTCCAAGCACTTGAAAGAGATCCAGCTCTCTCCTGCCTAACGTAATGATAACATGCTCTGCACAAACCATAACCACATGGCGCTATTCACAAGCCATATTCACAAGAAACTCAACAAGTTATAATAATGACATGCTCTTCATAAACCATATTTACAAGGAGCTATTTACAAGGAACTCCACAGTAAACTTATATAGCCGATGGGGGTGGAGGGAAATCTGCGTTTGCATAGTCCGGTGGGGACTCTTCTAGATAGGGGGAAATAAAAGCCTCTGATGCTGTCGGCTTCTTTCTATATACTCTAAAGGGTACAGGTGGTGGCGTTCGCGACCTACTGGGTCTTTCTGAGGTGGTCACTCTAACTAGTTCCTCTGACAGGACGGGGTAAATACCAGTAACGACGGCATTTCTTTCTCTATCAGTCTGTTATGTTTTGACCCGTTCCCCCTCCACCGCAGTTCTTTTTCTGTTTAGTTCTCTCTGCTTTGTTCAATTCTTTCTCTGTTCTCCTATGTGACTCTTTGCGCCATAACTCAATGGCATCTTTCTGAGAGGGTCTTGACTTCTTTTTCCATAGCGCTTCCTCTACTCTCATAATGCATTCAGAATCCCATGTTCCCGAGACAGGCCATCTATAGGTCCCTATCTGACGTAATTTCGAAAACAGTGGCATGTTGAAACCAACACAATGGAGATACAATGCACACAGAATAGACTGAAACAATCAACAATCATTCACACTACAACATTAAAACACTAAAACAGATACAGTCTAACCTGATACATGGAATAAAACATATACTTGAAAACAGTTAACTTTATGCACTGGAATACAGTACAACCATACCGGTCCCAAAAATGAGACACGTCTTTACCGTGCCCACGTTTTACCGTGGACCCATCTTTACCGTGCCCACGTTTTACCGTGGACCCGTCTTTACCGTGGACCCGTCTTTACCGTGCCCACGTTTTACCGTGGACCCGTCTTTACCGTGCTCACGTATAAGGTGAACCCGTCTTGAACTTTATGCATTCCCCATAGTGGTACTCACCGGGAAGCAGAACTTGAAGGCCTCGGAAACTTGATACTACGCATGCGCCTTGGAACAGGTGGGCCTTCGGAAACCTCGGACCTTGCTCTCTCACGGGTTGGGCTCTGGTTGGGATGATCCGCAATCCTCACCGCCTCGTGTGGACGCCTGGTCGCAGTCCGTCTCCTCCGTGGGCCTGAGGGAGTAAGCAGGAAGTCCCGCTGCGTGCACTTCGGAGTCCGTCACGGCTGTAGAAGGGGGCAAAGGCTGGACCTACGTCTCCGGCGCGTGGGGAAAGGGATAGTCCTGGTCGGGCGCCAAATTAATGTGGTAAATAAAATATTACCCTGGCATAATTTCTAGGCATTAACAATTAGCATGTATCAAATGAGAGGCAGAGAGTCCGTGGTGTCCAAGTTAAAAGGGCTTTATTCCAATAACTCGAGTTAAGGGAGAATCTGTTCCATCACCACTGAGGTTCAGGAAGGGTCTTCTAACAATTATTTACAGAGAACAGTATATATGCGTTTAATCTTGTAGGAGGAGGCTCGAGGCAGAGCAAGACAGAAAATGAGATAAGAGCATGTGGGCGTGCATGAGGGTGTACACTTTATGAGTCATAGGCGAGACATAGGTGGGTGATAGGTGGGCGGATACATAGAGGAGGAGTTGCGTAGCCAACTGGAACTTTGCCCTACTTCTGTGTGCAACTTGATCATGACGTGCAATTGACGTGTAACTGGGGGGAGCTGACTTTCAGTCTAGTAGAGAAGCCTTCAGTGTCAGGGCGACCAGCACGTCTGGTACTATCTATCTATCTGATATCTTGAGTCAGGGGATGTATTATCTGAAGCAAAGGTCGCTCATCACTAAGAGCCAGAGAGGGCATATATTTCTTCGTTCATTGCGTGGGGGCCGTGAGCTTTCTATGGATGCAAGTACTGTAATTTACTTAAACGGAGACAGAAAGGCTAGGCCCTATCTATGCAGACGGGTTCTGTTTACCTTCTTCACCAGGCAGGAATGTGATTCTGTATAGCAAGCAGATAACTGTTGTGCAAAATACTGTCTTGGCACCCCATGCTGGGTTTCTCTCGGCTGAGCCAGAAGTATGCGAGGTCAGGGATACGTAACTGCAGCTCTCAGTGTGTCAGGAGTCATGAAAACCTTAATTCGGGGACTGGTTCAGACTGAGCCACAAAAAGGGTTCATCTCGATATTAAAAGTATAATGCAAACACATGGGCCTTCATGTTAACGTTTGGGGGACTTGATGACAGGCATCCTAATGCAGGACATGATTGCAGAGGCCTTGTGATTCAGGCCACTACGGGAAAATATGCATGGGTGACATGCACATACATTAAACATAGGGAACATAGGGTACACGCAGGGGACACATTGGTCAGGCAAAATTTCATTTTCCTCAAGGTCCTTCCAGCACACGGCCGCCGCATAGCCTGGCCAACGGTCTCCGAGATCCTGTGAGACCATCTTGTGAGACCTGCTCGGCGGCGGCACAAGCTCCGCTGCAGCGGGACGGCGTGCGCCTGGTGTGCTGTCACCGCCGTCGTTGCCACACGCATCGCAGGGACTTACACTGCGGGGGGCGGCGGCACGCCCCTCTCCACGACAGCGCTCCCACCACTTCCTTGGCCGCCGAGGTGGCGATTCACCGGGTGACTGCCCCCTTAAACCCTCGGAGACTCACCAGCACTTACTTTCTGCCTGGCCGCCACCTGTGCCATTGCCTCCACAGCGGGACTCCGACACTGCCCCATCCCCCCCCGGGTGGCGCACTAGCCTGTGGCCCCCCTCTCTTACCACATAGGCCTTCTCATCGCTTGTCCGTCTCACTCCTGCCTGCTGCCTGGGGCCGCTTGATCGCAGCAGCGCGGCCCGTGAACCGCGCAGCAGTCCTGGTGTCGTAGCCTGAGGGGTGGTCTGCCCTTACATTGCCTGTGGCCTCGACGGCTGGTCCTCGGCTGCGGCTGCTCCGGACCCCATTCCACCTCCGGTGAAGTTTCCTGGGGCGCTCCATCCCCCTTATAACTACACTGTCACTACAACGAGCTGGCGCTCATTTCCCCCCCCTACATCGCTGGCGCCCAGACGCAACATGGGGCGCAACGATGCCCGTCAATCCAAGATCCCATTCGAATCCAAAAGACCCACCGGGGCGGCGCGGGAGTCAGAGGGTAATCCTGCAGCATCGGCCCCTCAAGAGGAGGACTGGAAGACTCTATTACTAGGCATGAAACAAAGCCTCTCCACGATCGATGCCAAAATAGACACCATGAACTTGCGCATGGACAGCGTGGTGGCCAAGCTGGATCAGCACGACTATCGCATCAAGGAGGCTGAGGGCAGGATATCTAGTTTAGAGGACGGAGCCGCTTCCTCCCATAAACAGGTCACTCAGATGGACAGGCTTCTCAAACTCATTGCCGACAAGAATGAGGACTTAGAAGCGCGTTCCCGCCGCACCAATGTTCGCATTTTGGGCCTTGCGGAGACTACCAATACTGGCAAAATGGAGACATTTGTGGAGAATCTCCTCATAGAACTCTTTGGAAAGGAGTCCTTCTCTTCGCACTTCATCGTCGAAAGGGCCCACAGATCCCTGGCGGCGCGTCCCCCCACTGGAGCTCCGCCGCGCCCTATTATTGCGCGCTTTGTGAATTATAGAGACCGGGATGCAGTGCTGAAACGCTCGAGAGAGCTAGGTACTGTCAACTACTGCAACACGTCTCTTTCCTTCTTTCCGGACTTTACTGCCTCCGTCCAAGACGCCAGACGCAAATTTTCAGTGGTGAAAAAGAAACTTGAGGCACTGGAGCTCCCATATGCCATGTTATACCCTGCCAAATTGAAGGTGACGTGCCAAGGTAGACAGCATTTCTTCCAAAACCCGCAGCAAGTGGAGGACTTTCTCAAACATGGTAGGAGGGGTCGAGGCGGCGATGATACTGCTGACCCTCACGACCGCCGCTCCAGATCCCCCTCGCCACTTTCGCAGCAGGACTGAATGGGAGCAGCGAGGCATTGACCCTTGTCGCCTTAACTTCTCTGCTACTGGCTGCACACATCCCGGCTCCTTCCACACAGCAACTACGGTACTCTGACAGTTCTACATTTACCGGTCTATTGATATACTGATTGCTCGGTCACCCACCTCCGTCCCATGATGGACGCCCGGGACTCCCGGTGTCTGTGGGTGCAAGTAAGGAGGTGGTTGGTGGGTCTGGTGCCCCCTGGCTCTGTATTCCCCCAATGGGCGAGCCCCTGCACACCCCCTCCCCCCTATGGGTAGGGGCAGATGTCAAACTGTTTCTAGTTTTTGGGTTACTTAGGGGTTGGGTGGGTGATGTATTCCCGGCGAGTTGGGGTTGCCGGCATGGGTGGGAAGAAACTCAATGCAAGTACCACTGTCCTTGATGCGCTCGATGTGTGGTCACTGGGGGGGTTGTGTGGGAGGGCACTGGGAGGGAGGGTTCATTGCCATTAAGCATGGGCGGATCTACCGGATCTCGCGTACGCAAACTTGCGGATTTACGGATTCGCAATCCGCGAAGATCCGCAAACTCTAGCGGATTTGCGGATTTTCCCGTTTTTTGTGTTGGCGCGCGTTCGCGCCGATTTTGGGACAAGTTCGCAATTGCGAACTTACTTTTCGGCTCGCAACGGCCGCGACTATGTTGTTTCTACGTCTGGTTTATCATCACAGGTTCACAGCACCCTCTGTTTCACCACTGCCACCCTCTGGGACACCCATGCCACCCTCTGGTACATCCTCAGTTCCTCACTGCCACCCATTAGGTTTATTTATCACTGTAGATTATGGTGGTTGAAAAAAGCAAGCACACCTGCCCTTCTTCAACTGCCATCAATTAATTTGTGTTTCATTAATGTGTCAGTAATTTTGAAAGTTCCAGTCTGGCTGGCACCTGCTTCCTTCCTTATCTGTAATTTGCTTTTTGTTGCAGTGAAAATTTTTTTTCACAGGACCTTTATGGTCTACTTGTAGCTATTCTATGAGCCTGCTGTTTGGGTCATAGCAGGGTCATAGAATAGTTGCAAACTCTGGAGGGGCCCATCAGGAAGCACTACCTTGAATGTTACTAATGTTAAGTTTGAACTTTTGCACCTGCTCATTGCTTTCAGTTTAGCTAAAATCGTTTTTTTCTGCAATTTCGCGCGTTTTTTGGGGCGCGAATCCGTGCGAGATCGATTTCGGAAGCCGCGAATACGTGCGAATACAAAATTGTTTTTTTTGCGACGTGTATGTTCGCGTGATCTTGCGCGTGTTCGCGAGGCGCTTCTAGCTATACGTTTGCCAAGTTACCCTATCGGTCGTACACGGGCGCGGCCATCTTGTTTGCGTGACGTAATTCCGTTTCCGGCCGCTATGTGTAATCTCGCAAAGTGTGCTGCTCGCTAGTACAATTTCGCGCGTACTCGCAAGGAAAATCTCGCGCGAACTTACCCACGCGGTCGTGAACGGGCGCGGCCATCTTGTTTCTCATTCATTGCTATGGTTCTGGGCATGCTTTCTCTATCCTCTCTCAATCTCTGCCATCCTTTGCTTGTTTGAAGTTTTTTTGATCTAATTTTACTTATTATCTATCCCTCTATTTTTCTAGCTCTATATTTTTGTGTTTTCTGCAGCTTTTAGTTACTTTTAAACTACTTTTTTAAACTCTTTTCTTTTCTTCTTCACTATTCTATTTCTTGTTTATCATTTAACTCTATTTCTGCCCAGACCATGGTAAAGGGAGCCGGGAAGCACCCTGAGAAGGGGAAGGGTCCCGCACCCCGTGCCCGGCTCCCGTGCGGGCGTTTAAGGGGGGAGCAAGTGGTCCCGCGGGAGATCTTCAGCGCGGAGGAAGTGGCGGCACTGATCTTCCACGTCCAGCGCCGCCTCCCCAAGACGATCCTGGGAGGCGGCAAGATCGCGACTGGCTATGGCATCCGGGAGCATCGCAAGCGGTGGGAGAAGGTGTGCCGGGCCATGTACAAGATCTCTGGGGTCCGGCGCACATATAACCAGGCCACCCACCGCTGGACCGATGTCATGGACCGGGAGCGGGACTTGCTGGACGCGCTCGGCGTAGAGGTCCCCGGGCTTGGTGAGTAGTAGTACATTTACTACTCTGTTTTATCCTGCTCTGTTATTTGCAAATCTTTGTTCTTTACCAAGAGCAATAATGCTGCCGATTACATTGAGGTAAATTATATTTCAAAATCTTCTATGCATTTCAGGTGCACTGCTCTCCTTCTCAGTAGCCTTGCTTGCTACTATGCTTCTTTGTTTTGTATGTTGTGTTCAGAAGCATTTCATTGGCCTGAGAAATTATGTATGAGTGTAGTGTAAAGATAAGAACTGTGTAATGCTAGACAGTAAGGGTCATATTTTCAATTACCGGCGCATCCCTGCAAAGTAGCAGGGATGCGGCAGTAATTGTGTGCCATGCCACCACCACCCATTGGCCCAAAACGTCACAGAAGCCTTACGCATCTGTGCCGTAAAGGCAGCGCATTGCTGGAGTTGCGTGCCAACGATGGCGCAGCTCCAGCAATGCTCTGGGGTACCCTATCTCCCCAATGCTGCATCAAGCCGTACGTCGGCTTCAAGCGCGCAGGGTTTGAGTCATGCATCATTGTCCTAAAAGTGACTGATTGACATCTTGTAGATTTCCCTCAGCCACTTTTAGGATTCGTTCCTGTGCAGGTACGCCCTCCCTTGCGCCGGAACGCCCCCTGATGGCGCAGGGCTTTACAACGTGATGCATCGCCCATATGCCCATATGTGTTTTTTTTTAATATATACGCCGCACCAACACCATGGCGAGTCTTTTGTTCTGCCGCTGCGTCACAAAAGGCACGCAACAATGGAGGAAAATGAGCCGCAACTTCCGCAAGGGACTTCTAAATCAGCCCCAACAGACTGAAGTCCAGTCCTTCCTTTAGACACATGGCTATAAGAAGAAATAGTGGCGGTGGTGGCGGGTGGATTGATAGTTTGAGTATTCACTGATCTGCAAGCAGGATGGACTTTGTCTGTCACTTCGCGTGCTGTGCACTGCTGCCTGCAGTGCCAGGCCTAGGCAAACCTCTTTAGTAGTCTGTTTATTGAGTTACATAGGAACTTTCTAAGTCAACGTTCCGCAAATCAGGCAATACGAATAACGTAGTATACCACATGAGATAGATCCCGTGGAATAGTTGTCTATCTATTTGCTATTTTTCCAAAATATTTTGTTATTGTTCTTTTGAAATGTTTGATTTGGTTGAAAAATCTCATCCATGTTTTCTGGTTTTTCTTTCTTTCATGTTGTACATCAGCTCCCCCCAAGGGCAAGAGGACACAGGAGGAGGGTGCTGAGGATGCAGGCCAGGATCGGGCAGGCGAGGGCTCCTTTGCTGGCCCCAGTAAGTTTACATTTTAATAAACAGTACCTATTTTTTCCTAGCGTTCCTCATTCGATTTTTTCTAAATCGTCTTTGATCTTCTTGTAGACTGGATATAAATTCTTATCCTGCCTCGAATATGACTCCCTGTGGTATTACTAGACTATTCTTATTAGTCTGTCTGTGTAGCTAACTAAGATTGGACATTTGGCAATTCCATTGGACTCCCATTATATTCAGCAATACCTCTATGCACTGTCTCCTTAATGACTAGATAGTGTGGCAGAGTCATTCAGCTCCCGAAGTCACCGATTATAGATCCCCAATGATCTCTAGATTATCGTACGCAGGACAAGAGAGTAGTACGGAGTCACAGCACAGTCAAGAAGTGTCAGAGGCACTCATGCTTGCAAAAATTCCAAAACCTTTAGCTCATCCACTCTAGTCTGGAGGAACAAAAACCACAGAGTCTATTTAAGTTTAAAAGCTTTATTAAAAGTAAACACATTTATTAAAATCTACTTTGTCATAAAACTATTTAACTGAAAACGGAAAAGTGGTTAGTGCTGACGATTAATTGGACACATTTCTTGTGGTCGAGCCGAGCTCTCACCTGGTTTGAACTTGATCCTGGTCGTGTTCTTAGGAGTCAAGCTTCTGTCTGTTAGGAGAAAAAGTGGTGCGTGTTAAAAATCAAAAGCAAGCATTCATCAGTTGTGCATAAAAGTGCAGCAAGACAACAGCCTTCCCTGAAAATGGGACATTTTTACTATGGAGTAGACAGTCACAAATTATTACATTGTATTCTGTTTTTTTAACATTTCTCCTAGACCAAATATTATATAGTAGTGAGTGGTGTATTCTAACATACTTAAATGTACTTTGTAGGTGTAACATCTGGTGACGGGGCCAGCGCGGAGGTGGCTGTGTTGGGCGAGGACTCGGAGGACTCTGGGGAGGAGGCGGTGCAAGAGCCGGCGGACGGTCCTGTGGGGGTTCAAACGGTGGTGGCGGAAACAGGTAAGCTATATATTCCTTACTTATTGAGATTGAAGACTGCATAGTGTGCTTTCTGCACGGGTGTATTACAATTACAAATCAACCAGGTAGTAGCCTCCTCGAAATGTACTTCGACTTAGCTGTGAAGTTTTTGGTGAGAAGAATCCCAATAAGTTCTTAGACGAACGTGATGGATGGGATGAACGAAAAGCGAAAGAAGGGTGTAAGTAAGTGGGACGCGAACTTGTATGATGGCTGGCAAAGAAGAACGATATGTGTTTGCTTGGCCCCCGAGGTGGCTGGGAAGGAAAGAATATGGTATGGTGCATGGCTGGGTCAATGATGAAGCAAGGATGGGTGGAAGGACAGCAGCCTGGGTGGGTGAAACAGAAACTGTATGTGTGCGTATACTTTGACTGAATGGATGCCCGGAGCATGGTATTCTCTGACTCTTAGATAGCACATGTGTATCTAGAGAGAGTAGATGGTCGCCAGGTGAAGTAAGTGTTACCTTGAAGAGCATGTACCACCGCACCCGCACGTCCGTTCCAGTGCAGGGAAGGCAAGGAAAAGAAATTGTAAATGTGTCCAATACTACCATGAATAGTAGCAGTACTTTGTATTGCGTTTGCAATCACAGCATATATCTGGTTATTACGGTGGACACTCCGTACCTCTCTTAATAACTTTAGTTTACTTGTAGTACGTCATTCATGTGTGGGTGTATCACTGTTCACTCAATATTAAGCAAAGCACCTAAAGTCATCTCATATGTCATCAAATACGTCCCATGTGAAGTGATAGATAATCAAATTAGTTAGCTTCTTCATTTTCCTTTTCTAGTACTCATTTGCACTGTAGGGTGAAAGGTAAATTAATTAAGCAGTAGCCCTTGTAACAAAGTATTCTCAGTGCCACCCGTAATAGAAAAGTAATAGCTTCACCACCTGCATGTACTGGACCGGTACAGTAACGCAAGTCTGTCTCACTCATCATGGTGTGCAACTTTTTTTCTCGGGTGCAAGTTCACTGTGCTGTCCATGTCATTCTGCCGGCTTGCATAAGATAACGTACCAATTTCCCTAAACAAGAGAGAAGAAGAAGAATAAGACTGGTGTACTGTCATAGTCGACTGTAATGGAAGTCCATAGTGGTCGTAGAATTTGTTCATTAAACTACCACTAATGTTAGAGCAAGGATGCAGAAGTGGGAGGTTACATAGATACTGTCCTCAATAGTTATGTACTGTGCTTTCAATTTGCTACTTGTACTCTGTGACCCAACTTTCGGCTCAATCACTTTGTGTTATTAATAAGGAGCATTGGTTACAGACTATGTCTTTCTTTCTTCATATAGTTGCTCCTTCCAAATCAACAACAAGGAGGGAGCAGGCTAGATTGGCCCGGCAACGGAGGCTGGAGGCCACTGTCGCCGAATATCGGCGGCTGGTGGCCCTGGAGGAGGAGGAGGAGGACACGCAGTCGAGCGGGGCAACAGCGACATCCTCGACTGTGACCACTGCATCCTCCTCCGTGACTAAGCCAGCGGGACCGAGCCGGGCTAAGAAAGATGACCGCCACCGCCAAGCAACCGAAATACCAGCTGCCCCCCACAGGAGCTGCAAGGACCGCCAACGCCGCCTACGAGTCCGCATGTCCAACCTGGAGCAGGAGGTCCTGAAGTATAAGAACTTGGTTAAGGGCCTCCGCTCCGAGCTTGCCACCCTCCGCAAGGAGTATGATGCCCATGCCGCATCATGCACCAGCACCAGCACCCTCCAGTAGTGGAGTGTCCCTTGCCCTTTTTTTATAGACTTTTGGGGGGTGGGATTTGGGAGTTGGGATCGTTTTGGGACGTTTCAAAGACAATCGTTGGGGTTAGGGTGGGTGAGGGAGATTATTTTGTTAGGGCTAAATAAATATATTTTTAAACTTTATCTGACCATACCTGTTTTTTACTGCTTTTCAGTCTGGTGGGTGGGGGGCGGGGGTGTAACAGTAACTTTGTTTTCCTGAACAGTCGTAGGACTTTAGTAGTACAACCGTCAATCTCTTGTCTACTCCGAAATAATACTCCATTATACTACCTCCCACCAAACGCTTATCTTACCTGTAATTTGTGTTAGAAATTAGGGCTAGGCCCAGGGCTGGCTCCAGGTGAAATGGGGATTAACGTTGTCAATCCTGGGCGGGTGACATTTCCTCATTGCGGTGGTACTAGTGGTGTGACACAGTGGCAGTTGCATGCCTATGGAAAAAAAGAAAACGAAACCTTGTTTGTCCTCCTTACTGTAGCATTACAACGGTTACGGTACGATCGAGAAAATAGCAGGTGACAGTACACTAGAACAGTGCCATAATGTAGCCTAACAAATGGTAAAGTATTTGCTTGCAAGCATAACTAGTACTTGCGTTGAATTTATTTGACATTGGCTACTACTACTAGAAGATATAGTACTGAAGCTGAGTAAGTCTAGAAGATATCCTCGTATTCCTTCACCAGCCTGTTGCTATGACCTTATCCTCCCCAGCAAGTGTGTGGAATTATTGATGTCATTTTAGTCAGACATCAAGCAAAACAACACAGCCCGGGGGAAGAGGGTTAGGGTTTGTAAAATGGATGGGAATGGGGGTTTCTTTTTGGGTAGGTTTTGTTGAGAGAAGAAAAAAAAAGCAGAGCATGGACAAACAATAATTGAAGATACAGACAATCTTTGGTTACAAACTAAAGGTAAGCACATGCAGTCACACTCATAGAATAAAAGACAACAATGGATACTGTATCTGTATTGCGTATGTTGTTGGAGTTGTCCTGTTGAATTTGGTAAGTAAGTTGCATGCAGCAAACAATTCCTCTTATTGGCGGCACTCCTCCATTCCAGCTGACGCTTCGTCCATCAATGTGGTGACCACTGACAGAAGACACCCTGTCCACTGCCTGCCTGGCGGATGTTGACTGAAACCCGGCCTGTAATTATTGAACGGAAAACAGGAAGTGCTATTACAATACCACTGATAAATAAATAAAAGGTATGTACGCTGTGTGGTTCAAAAAGTGACACTTTGATTTCCCTAATAGACAGTACAATATTTTTGAAATTGCGTGCTCTGTCTGAGTCACCTTTTTAAGGATCAATAAGTATGGCCAAAATATTATAGCGGATCTTTCCCCTCAAGGTAGGTGTACTACTGTGTTTTAGAACAAAATTTGACCTTCCCAGCAATGCTCCCACCAAGACCCTTACTAAAGCCAGTCGCAAAAATGTAGAAGAACCCCAATCAGATCTCCAAAAACGATGCCTAGCAGAAAAATGGTTACAAAACGTACTTTGAAAGTAACAGTAGGCCCAAATACAGACCGTGGATTGTATTCAAACCACTTGCAAGCAAGCAAAAGTATCCATAGCCAGCATCGCTCCAACAGTGCTCTACAACAACAGAACTGCGTTGCAATAGAACCCCCCGAAACACATGCAATCCTGCTGCTAGGGCTAACCCTAACGAACCCTAACTTACAAAAAGTGCCAAAACTGGTGTTTCCTTATGGATTTTGTCCAACAAACTTCTAGCCGGTATTAGACCTTCCCAGGAATGCCCCAGGCAAGACCCACCAACCCACCCGCAAAAAAACACCCGACAACACCCCCAAACAGCGAAAAAGCTAAATCTCATACTTACAATGTCTCTCGGCCTTCGGTCCAAACGCGGCGCTGTGCAGCTAGGTCATCATCATCATCATCAATCATCATAACTCCTGTTTTCCACCACGGATTTCCTGAAAAGCAAATGCAATCAAGATTAGACTGTCGCAGCAGTGCTTCGACAGAGACCCCGGCCGCAACCCACCCACGAACAGCAGGAAGCCCCCCAAAACGCTACATTGAGCAAGATGTCAGAAGAAATAGCAAAAAAAAGGCTGTTCCTTATGGATTTTGTCCAAAACACTTCTATCCGGTATTAGACCTTCCCAGGAATGCCCCAGGCAAGACCCGCCAACCCACCCGCAAAAAAACACCCGACAACACCCCCAAACAGCGAAAAAGCTAAATCTCATACTTACAATGTCTCTCGGCCTTCGGTCCAAACGCGGCGCTGTGCAGCTAGGTCATCATCATCATCATCAATCATCATAACTCCTGTTTTCCACCACGGATTTCCTGAAAAGCAAATGCAATCAAGATTAGACTGTCGCAGGCTCGCAGCAGTGCTTCGACAGACAACAAAAATTACCCACAAACACCCGGAACCCCGCCAAAGAGCACCTCAAAGGCAAGCAAGTCAGCAAAAACGGCAAAAATTTCCACCTCATATTTGGTCCAAAACACTTTTGTCCATTATTAGAGCTTCACAGCAATGGGCCCAAATCCGTCAACTCGCCCGCAAAGAAGTACAACACCCCCACAAGTGCTGAGTCTTTCTTCATTGGGCGTAATCCAGCACTCTGCTTGGAGGGAAATCGCAGTCTGGAGGAGGAGGATAGAGGAGCATGTTCTTCAGAACTTGTGAACCTGAGGAATGTAGACTGCGGCACCTTCAAATCAATAAGCAAACAAGTGAAGACAGTTCTGATGATGGTCTTGTTTTTGGGATTAGGTGATTAAAGTTTGAATTAAATTAACTGTGCAAAACAAAGAAAGAGAGACACAAAGCACACAGGAATAAAAGTGAATAAGGACGAAAAAGAAAGTTCTTGATTGATTGTCTCATTTTCAGGGCTCGGTGTCAGGGAATAAGAACAAGATTTCGTCATCATACTCTGCGAATTCAGGCTGGATGAGGTCAGTGCCACCGAACAGAGAAAAAATCCCCTCATCTACGTTGCCGTCCTCCTCGTCTTCATGCGGCATGCTTTCTCGTACTTTGTAATCTGGTGGTATGAGGTGCTGATTCATCTTGATCATTGTCAGCCGCTCCACATTTTTGGGCGAGAGGCAGCTCCGTTTGGGAGTTACAATGCCACCAGCAGCACTGAAAACACGTTCAGAAGACACACTTGCGAGTGGACAAGACAAATAGTTTATAGCCAGGTTGGAGAGCTGTGGCCACAATTGTTTTTTGCCATGCCAATACTGCAATGGCTCCTCATTAAGAAAGACCTCTGTTGAGTCATTCAGATAGTCCTGCACCATCGACTCAAGGTCATCAACTGTTCCTCCACTTTGCTTACTTTTTGCTGTGCCTGTGACATTTTTTCGAGAACCATACCCCATCAAACTTAGCCAATCCTCCTCCGCAGCCACTGTTAGTGTTGTCATTGTGTGTGGTGCAGATGATCCAGTTGCCGGTGTCTTTAACGGCTGAGAGGTCACTTGTGCCCCAGCCACAGGTGCAGAAGTGGATTCTTGTGACTGGGGATGGTCTGCTGATGCTGATGCTGATGCTGATGTACTGGCTTCTCCTTCAATAACCTGCCGTTCTTTTTCAAACCTCTTGGCTGACCAGGCTAACCAATGTTTGTACTTTTGAACATCTGCATCAGCAAAAGGAAAGAATGCTTCGTCTGCCAGCGCCTTTTTGTAGCGTGGATGCAGAATAGTAGCACAAATGTAATGCTGTTCTGAGTTGATCATTTTAAGACGTTCATCACCACGTAGGCGCTCTAATAATTTCTGAGACAAAATAAAATGGTCTTTTTTTTTTCATCTTTTTCAAACTCAGAAGACACCGCCATCAGTTGGTGCTCCAGCATGCACAACAATGGGATAGCTTTTCCCAAATTACAGTCCTCCTGGCTGACTGCACGCGTGAAGAACTCAAAAGGACGAAGCATGTCTGTCAGGCTTTTAACTATGTCCCATTGCGCTGCACTCATCCGCAGGTCCTCCTTCTGAGATGTACCCTCTGTGAAGAAATAGTGATCGAGTACCGTATACTGCTCATACAGACGCTCAAGCATGTAGAAGGTTGAGTTCCAACGTGTTGCCACCTCCTGGATGAGTGCTTTCACTGGCATTCCACGTTGAAGTAGCAGTCTCCTCAGATGCTTCCGGGCCTTAAAAGAATGGCTGAAATGGTTGCACATTTTACGGCAGGTGGCCATTACCTCGAACGCTGTACTGTCTTTATCACTCAAGAATTTTTGAACTACCAGGTTGATACAGTGCGCCAAACACGGCACTCTAAAATAGTGACCCTGCAACATGGCCTTAACTACATTGGCGCCATTATCCGTGGAAACATAACCAATCTTGCGTTTTAGGGGGGATAGCATGTTCAAGACCTTTTTGTCAAACTCTTCCAAAAGGTTTTCTGCTGTGTGACTTTTCTCCAAGCCAAACATGGCTAGTGTTGCATGTTTCCGAGCAGCTTTGAAAACTTTGTCCGGGTCAACACCTGCGTTTAGCTTTGCTTTAACACCTGAAAAAGAGACCCAGTGTGCAGTGATGCACATGTAATCAGCGCCTGCGCCACTGGTCCACATGTCTGTTGTCAGATGTATTGTGTGAACAGCACTCTTCTGCAAAGCTGCCCCAATCGCCTCCAGCACATCTTCATGTAGTGCTGGAACCGCAACTCTGGCAAAATAGAACCGGCTTGGAACCTTCCATTTAGGGCAGAGCGTTGCCACTAATTCAAGAAAACCTACCGCTTCTACAAAAGAAAAAGGTAGAAGGTCCACAGCTAGCATTTTAGCCAGCTTAGTGTTATACAGACGCGTCAGTGGGTGGTTGCGTTCATATGGCACGTCTGAAGTAAGCATTGTTCTAATGTTGCCCTGGACCAAGCATTTACGGGCTGATAATGACTTTGTTGACCCAATTTTGCTCGCTGGTGAACTTTTGTGCGTTGGTGTCTCACTCGCTCCAACACTCTTAGTGTGCCTCACATTGGGTGTGCTGCTGACAGGGGTACTGGGTGTAAGGGAAGTGTTTGACACGTCTTCTTCCTGCTCGTCATCATCAGATGAAACATCAACGTTTCCTTGAATTTGGCCTTTCTTGATCGCATCTAGGTGCGCAAACCATTTGACAGTGTGCTGTCTCCTAAGATGACCTCTCTGGCCTCCGGTACCATAGTTGGTACCTGGCTTACCACGACTAACTGCTTGCTTACAAATGGTACAAATGGCAAACTTTGGATTTTTTGGACAAACAGTAAAGAAGTCCCAAACTGGGGACTTGAAGTGTCTGTGGGACATGGAGGAGGCGGCGATACTGGTGGTGGTGGTCATGAAGCTAATGCCAGATGAAGTGGAGGATCTGGATTGCCCAACTTTTCTACGTTTTGCACTTTCACCGCCACTAATTAAGGTCGAGGTTGACGGAGGTCTCTTCTTGCCAGAAAGAAATATGGAAGCGGGACGAGTTGGTGTACTACTTAACTCCAATGATTGTGGTGTTTCCACTGCCTCCTCATCGACAACATCATCATCATCATCATCACACTCAGCAGCTCTTCGGGCTAGGGTCAAAATGTCTGTTTGCTGCATGCCCGCTGGGGCTGCAGTGACCTTTATGATGACTGGGTCGTCGTTGGCAGAGTCTTCATCAGCAGCAGTATCCGCCACTTCTTGTTGAGACTCATCACACTCCATAACTCTGAGACTTTGGACGAGCTTCCTTTTACGCTTAACTACCTTTGTCGGATCATGGTGTGCCTCACTCTCAGACGGCTGTGGTGCTGGTTCCCAAGTTTGATCCGTATCATCAGAAGGAGGTGTGCTTGAAGAGGATGTAGACACCACCCTTGATCTCTTCCTTGCTAGGGGTATGGAAGACAATGAAGGATCATCAGGAGGAGTGGCTTCCTCAAATGATACCTCGCCTTGATTGTCGATTTCCTGATGTGCCCCTACTTCGGGAGGAACAACTATTGTGGGCACTTGTGACCCTCCATGCACCTCTGCTTGCGCATCTCCTTGCGCTGCCTCTCCTTCCACATGTACTTGGGCTTGTACTTGCACATGTGATTGTTGTTGCGGCTGTGGTTGTTCAACACTCGTCAGATGAGCTACAACAACCTGTGTTGATTGAGGGACATTGCTGCTGCTTTCTTGCGATGAGCCAACATCATTGGTCGATGGTGATTGAAGAACTATACTGGCTGCCTCTGCAGCACTCAAGGGCTTGGACTTAAGTTGGCGTGGTGGTGGTGGTGGCACTGAGCCCAATGGAGGGGGGGTGCTGCTGCCAGCTTGGTCCCCAGCAGATCCCGCTGCTGCTGCTGCAGGCATACTTTTTTTTTTACTCCCAAAAAAAGGGGCGGGCGGCACACCAGTGTCCTTGGTAACTTGCTTCTTCTGCTCCTTACTGGCACCTTTCTTGCTAGAGGAGCTACGGGTTACTTTTTTTGGGGCCATCTTCTTCAGAGCAGGTCAGCGGGCAGCAGTTGCACGAGTTGCAGAGGGTTCTGTGTCCAGACGTGACGTCGCGTGACGTTATGCTGCACACACCGCTGCAGGACTTCTTCCTGGCACTGGTGGTTCTCTTGAGTCTTCTTGTGCACCTAAAAGCAATGGAAGACAGAGGAACATCAGTTCAGTTATACACCCCAAAAAATCGACAAAACACAGAAAAATGAGCACAATCCCATGCCATCCATGATGTTTACATTGAAGACACCCCACAGAAAGACTAGGGACATGCAAGTATGCAACACTCACTACCCCTGGGCATAATGGATGAAAAGTAGGCAAAATAAGTGCAGGCCTCAGACACTGCCTCTCCTCAAAATGGCCCCTTACACCCCAAGCACATGTTGCCTGTTCCAGCCAGCACTCAAGATGGCCACCACCACCACCCACATGGCCAGTCCACATCAACAGTACACCCCCAAAAAACAGAAAAACAGCCAGAAATCACCACAATCCAATGCCATCCATGATGTTTACATTAAAGAGAGTGAGACCACACCACAGGCACACTCAGTCCATGCACCACCACCCCTGGGCAAAAGGCCACACCAGCAGCCCCCCAAAAACGACAAAAAACAATACAATAAGCACAATCCCAGCCCATCCATGGCCTCAATTATGTTTAAATTCAAGAAGACACCCCACAGAAAGACTAGGCCCATGCAACACTCACCACCCCTGGGCAAAGGGCCCCACCAGCAGGCCCCAAAAAACGACAAAAAACAATAAAATCAGCACAATCCCAGGCCATCCATGGCCTCAATGGTGTTTAAATTCAAGAAGACACCCCTCAGAAACACTAGGCCCATGCAACACTCACTACCCCTGGGCATAATGGATGAAAAGTAGGCAAAATAAGTGCAGGCCTCAGACACTGCCTCTCCTCAAAATGGCCCCTTACACCCCAAGCACATGTTGCCTGTTCCAGCCAGCACTCAAGATGGCCACCACCACCACCCACATGGCCAGTCCACATCAACAGTACACCCCCAAAAAACAGAAAAACAGCCAGAAATCACCACAATCCAATGCCATCCATGATGTTTACATTAAAGAGAGTGAGACCACACCACAGGCACACTCAGTCCATGCACCACCACCCCTGGGCAAAAGGCCACACCAGCAGCCCCCCAAAAACGACAAAAAACAATACAATAAGCACAATCCCAGCCCATCCATGGCCTCAATTATGTTTAAATTCAAGAAGACACCCCACAGAAAGACTAGGCCCATGCAACACTCACCACCCCTGGGCAAAGGGCCCCACCAGCAGGCCCCAAAAAACGACAAAAAACAATAAAATCAGCACAATCCCAGGCCATCCATGGCCTCAATGGTGTTTAAATTCAAGAAGACACCCCTCAGAAACACTAGGCCCATGCAACACTCACTACCCCTGGGCATAATGGATGAAAAGTAGGCAAAATAAGTGCAGGCCTCAGACACTGCCTCTCCTCAAAATGGCCCCTTACACCCCAAGCACATGTTGCCTGTTCCAGCCAGCACTCAAGATGGCGACCACCACCACCCACATGGCCAGTCCACATCAACAGTACACCCCCAAAAAACAGAAAAACAGCCAGAAATCACCACAATCCAATGCCATCCATGATGTTTACATTAAAGAGAGTGAGACCACACCACAGGCACACTCAGTCCATGCACCACCACCCCTGGGCAAAAGGCCACACCAGCAGCCCCCCAAAAACGACAAAAAACAATACAATAAGCACAATCCCAGCCCATCCATGGCCTCAATTATGTTTAAATTCAAGAAGACACCCCACAGAAAGACTAGGCCCATGCAACACTCACCACCCCTGGGCAAAGGGCCCCACCAGCAGGCCCCAAAAAACGACAAAAAACAATAAAATCAGCACAATCCCAGGCCATCCATGGCCTCAATGGTGTTTAAATTCAAGAAGACACCCCTCAGAAACACTAGGCCCATGCAACACTCACTACCCCTGGGCATAATGGATGAAAAGTAGGCAAAATAAGTGCAGGCCTCAGACACTGCCTCTCCTCAAAATGGCCCCTTACACCCCAAGCACATGTTGCCTGTACCAGCCAGCACTCAAGATGGCCACCACCACCACCCACATGGCCAGTCCACATCAACAGTACACCCCCAGAAAACAGAAAAACAGCCAGAAATCACCACAATCCAATGCCATCCATGATGTTTACATTAAAGAGAGTGAGACCACACCACAGGCACACTCAGTCCATGCACCACCACCCCTGGGCAAAAGGCCACACCAGCAGCCCCCCAAAAACGACAAAAAACAATACAATAAGCACAATCCCAGCCCATCCATGGCCTCAATTATGTTTAAATTCAAGAAGACACCCCACAGAAAGACTAGGCCCATGCAACACTCACCACCCCTGGGCAAAGGGCCCCACCAGCAGGCCCCAAAAAACGACAAAAAACAATAAAATCAGCACAATCCCAGGCCATCCATGGCCTCAATGGTGTTTAAATTCAAGAAGACACCCCTCAGAAACACTAGGCCCATGCAACACTCACTACCCCTGGGCATAATGGATGAAAAGTAGGCAAAATAAGTGCAGGCCTCAGACACTGCCTCTCCTCAAAATGGCCCCTTACACCCCAAGCACATGTTGCCTGTACCAGCCAGCACTCAAGATGGCCACCACCACCACCCACATGGCCAGTCCACATCAACAGTACACCCCCAAAAAACAGAAAAACAGCCAGAAATCACCACAATCCAATGCCATCCATGATGTTTACATTAAAGAGAGTGAGACCAGACCACACCACAGGCACACTCAGTCCATGCACCACCACCCCTGGGCAAAAGGCCACACCAGCAGCCCCCCAAAAACGACAAAAAACAATACAATAAGCACAATCCCAGCCCATCCATGGCCTCAATTATGTTTAAATTCAAGAAGACACCCCACAGAAAGACTAGGCCCATGCAACACTCACCACCCCTGGGCAAAGGGCCCCACCAGCAGGCCCAAAAAAAGGACAAAAATCAGCACAATCCCAGCCCATCCATGGCCTAAATGGTGTTTAAATTCAACAAAACAGTTGTATCATGCACCCCTAACCAACCCTGGTCCTACTGGATACTGTGGCTACCCACATATAATTTATTTAATGTTCTGAAAAAGTTCCAAAATTTTACTTGCAGCAACTGTAATGCCCCAAACAAACTTACTTGTGAAAGTTGATTTCTAATCCAAAAGTGATCCAAAGACAGTCAAAAAGGCCTCAAATCCAAATATCCAGCAGCACCCACAAAAAGTAATCCTTCCAGCTCCAGATCCAAATGAAAGTGACCAGGAGATGGACAAAGCACTGGGAGGAGCCTGCTGGACAGGAACAGGAAGTTGGAGACTGTGGGGCACTTCCTTCCTCCCCCCCCCCCCCCAAAATGGACTCCTTGCAAAAAAAAAGGCCATGCAAATGTCAACCTGAGGAGTGATTTTGATAAAAATCATAATTTTCTGAAGGTTTATCCTGTTTGCTGGTGATTTTCTTGTGCGAAATTGCAAAATCTCTATTTCGCAAGTGCGAGATTGTTCCTTTCCGCCGCAACTACGTGTTCGCAATTGCGAACTCTCGCGAGGTGTGCTGTGCAAGGTGGCAAGCCGCGATTACGTATTCGCGGGCGCCAAACTCCCGCGGGAACACGCAGCAAGATCTAAAATGGCGCGTCACTCGCAAAGAAAAACAACTTGGCAAACGCTAAATGACGGAAAGTGAACGCCGTGTACCACGCCGCGCGCCGCAACCAAGCAAAAAATCCGCCGCGAGCGGATTCACGGATTTTCGACAAATTCGCGAGCGTTCGCGGATTGCGAATTTGCCTCGCGTCCTGGCTAACCAGTGCCCTGCACCTTGTTAGGACTTTCTCTGACCATTCCCCAGTCCTGATATCGCTGTGTATACCCATTGAAGTCTCCCCTTACCTGAGCTGGCGCCTCAATCCTGCCCACCTCACAGACTCCGCTTTCCGAACTGAACTGGAACAAGACATCCAGGACTTCTTTGAGCGTAATATTGGGTCGGTTTCAGATCTCACTACAGTCTGGGAGGCCTTTAAGGTTACGGTTCAAGGTTGGTGCATCGCAAAGGGAGGAGGCGTCCTTAAATCACTACGGGCGAATTACATAAACTTAAGTCCGAACTTCGAGACCTAGAACGGAATAGGACTCGCAACCCCCGCGATACTGCTACTGATGCCCTGCTTAGGGAAAAACTATCAGAATATACGGAGGCGGCAGATAAGGAGGGCAAGTTCCTTGGCAAACAGCATACTGCGCGCATCTATGGCGAAGGTGACAGGCCTGGCAGGGCGCTCGCATCGGCTGTCAAACCCCCTAGGTACAACAACTTTGTTACCTCCCTGCTAGATGAACACCGCACCCCACAAAGAGACCTCACAGAACTACTCCGCATTCTCACACTTCACTATTCCACTCTATACACGTCCCATAGATCGACACCAATAGACCTACACCAATACCTAGATGACACTGCCATTGCGTGGCTAGGCCCAACTCAGCAAAAATTTCTACACCACACTCTTGAGCTAGACGAAATAAAGGACGCTATCATGTCCATGAAATCAGGTAAAGCACCCGGCTCTGACGGGTTACCAACCGACTTTTACAAAGCCTACATTCATTTACTCGCCCCGATCTTGCAAAAGGTTTATTACGCTGCCCTCGAAGATGGTACCCTGCCGCCTTCCATGCGCGAAGCTCTTATAGCATCTCTTTTGAAGCCTGGCAAGCTGCCTGATAGATGTGACTCTTACAGGCCTCTCTCGCTGCTCAATACTGATGTTAAAATATTAGCGAAAGTGCTTGCAACGCGCCTCAACCTGCTGATGGAGCGCCTAGTCTTACCGGACCAAGCAGGGTTCGTCCCTAACAGGGCGACCTCCCATAACTTACGCACCCTTCAAGCTGTCCTCCAGGACATTAATCCCCGTGGCGAAGCAGCTGCCGTGTTCCTTGACGCTACCAAAGCGTTCGATTCTCTTGAATGGGACTACCTCCTGTCTCTTCTTGAGCGGATGGGGATTCCGTACAGCTTTTTAGATTGGATCAAACTACTATATACTAACCCATGCGCCTCAGTCCTACTGAACGGCGCTAGATCGGCCCCCTTCGTTATTCACAGAGGCACTAGACAGGGCTGTCCCCTTTCTCCTGTCCTCTTCGCGCTCGCCATTGAACCGCTAGCGGCTAAACTTCGGCAACACCTAACCACCGCTCTCTGATATACCCAGAGCATCAGCTACTAGTGGCACTGTATGCAGATGATATCACTCTATACATACATAAACCGCGCGAGAACCTAAATCCCGTCCTGCGCGAAATTACCAAATTCGGTGCCATATTGGGCGTACAGATCAACTGGTCGAAGTCCGCTCTTTTCCCCTTGACGGACAAAACTGAAAAGTTCCCCCTTGACTACCCCTTGGTGTAGGAATCGGAGGAGCTTAAATACCTGGGCGTCGACGTCTCCCGAAATCGGGAAGAACTCATCAGGGCTAACTATGGCACAGTCCTGGATAAATTGACTGATACTATCGCTAGGTGGATTCATCTTCCACTCTCCATGGCGGGACGTATATCCCTCATCAAGATGGTTCTCCTTCCCAAATTCCTGTATCTTTTCACCAACATTCCGCACAGTCCGGGATCACATTTTTTTCATTCCCTTAACTCCCAACTGTCGCGCCTCATATGGGGCGGTAAGCAGCCCAGGATTAGCTTACAGACTCTCATGCTACCATACCACCAAGGCGGATTCGATGTACCGAACTTTCAACGCTACTATGATTGCGCCCAGGGCCACTTTGCCGCCTACTGGCTTCACCCTCCTCCCTTCATGGCCCACTTGGCGGTGGAGGACGGTTATATGAGGCCTGAGCAGCCATCGGGTTACTTATACACCAAGCCCCGGGTCACTGACCGTGACCCGACCACGGTTGACTGCACGATCTTAGCTTGGCAGCGATTAGCGAAACACATGGGTTTCGCGTTCCTTTACTCTCCGCTTATGCCCCTAGCACATGACCCGCGGCTACGTGTGGCCTGTGAGGAGATCGGCCGTAAATTGCTAGTGAAACTGGCGGTCCACACATGGGGTGAATTGTACCTCCAGGGACAATTCCGTACGGCGGCTCAGTTTTTTGGAGAACATACCCCCTCTGTAATGGACACTTTCCTATATGTCCAGCTTCGTCAAAATGTCAAGGCGGTTACGCCCTCTTTCCCGGACGAGCCAGACACCCTGAGCCCCCTCCATACGCTCCTACAAGCTGACTCCCCGAAGCACGTGGTGTCTATGCTATACCTTTGACTAGGGATTAGTGCACAGCTCCAACTATTATACTGTGTGGGTTAATCTATTGTGGGTGCTCCGTAGGTTGCAGCCAACGTCCCTGGGCGCCTGAAATATAAATTGCTAGTAGTGTCTTTAGTGGACCACTAAAGACATCCCTTTGGGCACACCTTGTTCTCCTCTTGTTACAAAAGAAGATTCCAAACCATGGTTCCTATCGTTATTTACGTATTTATTTTCAATGTTTTTTTTATTTGTTGCATTTGATTTTTTGTAAATATTTCATCATATTTCAATCAGCGACACAGTTTATTTTCAAATCCAATGCATTTCGGGCGTGTTAATACCGTAAATACGATCTGCTTCTGTATCTTTAAAAGCAAAAATCTCTGCTCTGGCAGTCCCCGGGAAATAGTAGCACGCATCATGAGTAACTATGAAGAAATAACCAAGAGCACAGAAGCCAGAGCAGAGACTTTTGCTTTTAAAGATACAGAAGCAGATCGTATTTACGCCTTAATTAGGGAAGAACTATCGCAGGAATCCTCAACCCGGAGCAAGGAACAGAATGTTAGACAATTGATCTACCTATCCAAGAGACAGATAAACCAAAAGCTACATGCGAGCACACTCATAAAGTATCATCGAGCTCAGCGCATACCTAGAGGCGTAAGAATTTCCCTGAAACCTTCCCTTTGCAAAAATTCTAAGTCATTCCAAGATAAGTGGTTCGCCATACTGAATACGTTTTCTCTGGACCTCATCTTATTGATAATAGAGGAGCTATCAGGAATATTAGAAGATCTAACAAAAGAAATAGCGGAAGTGTCAATGGAACTATCAAATATGATGACTGAAGAAGAATTGGCACAAATATTGGGAGATATAAAAGATCAAATGGAAAAACATACAAGGGACATCAATGAAAGAAAAATCAGAAAATTTAAAAGAGATACCCTTGACTATAAGTTAGGGGAAGTTTATACGTGGGCAGATATCTACGCCCAAAAAAGAAGGAATCGCCCATATTCTCCTAATACTGATACATCATCCTCAGGAAGTGATACCACACAAAGGATTCAAAGACCACAACCAAGTTCTAAACAACAGGAACCGATCCGGACAGAACAAAGGCCTCAATCAGAAGGAAGGTTACAGGATAATACTCAAACTGAACAACCTACTACCAGTATTCCAGTAACAGTTAACCCTTTTTTAGAACAAGGCCAATCTCAAAAAGGAGACCCCGGAGAGGAAAGAACAAAAGAAAAAGACAAAGAGAAGGAACATCCCAACACAAGGAGCACTACGGTACCAAGGAAAGAGAAGGACAAGAAAAAGACTCAAACCTAAACCAACTGGTCATAAACATTAGTGACTACCAACCTAGCAAATATGAACTTAAACTGCTGCAAAGAGGAACATCGTTTGTACCCACGACCAACACGGATTTATTGGAACTTCAGGTGAGTTTTTTTAAACTCATGCGAAAATTAAGACTACGTCATTTTTTTGACAACGTACTTCCCCAACAAGACAAAGCACTTGATGACCAACTATGTGAATTACGAGCCATGAGTACCTTCCAAGCTCCAGTGAGCCATAAGACATTGGACATTTTTGAAAAAATGGTTAAACAAGACCTATCACATTTAAAATGTGACAAGCATATCAAGAAAAACATTACTCAGAAGGATATGGATTGCTTAAAAAAGTTGGCCGCTAACCCAAATCTAAGGTTCACCAAAGCTGACAAGGGTGGAGCCCTAATCATTATGAATGAATCCATGTATGAGAAGAAAGTTTTGGAACATATTTCAGATGGAAACACCTACATGCAGTTGAGTGGTAATCCCACAATGGAATTCTCCAAGAGTTTAGGTGTTATCATTGAAAGAGCTTATGAAATGGGCGTCATCAACACAAAAACAAAAAAGTTTCGCATCAAATCCTAAAAGTCCGGTATTTTACATGATACCGAAAATACATAAAAACCCATTGGATCCACCTTTACGCCCGATCGTGTCGACACGAGGAAGCATCCACGAACCCATAGGCCAACTACTAGATAGACATCTACAACCCACGGTAAAAAACATGAGAACGGGGGCGTGGCCAAGATGGCGGCGGAGTAGGACGTGTTGCGAGTCCCCTCCGGCGCCAGGCCCTGTATAGCTTTGTCCAGCGGCAGCACCCGGAGTCCCTTTGGGCGGTGAATTGCTTCAGACCCCCTTCGGGGTGAGGTCCGGCGTTTGAGCGACTTTCGAGGTCATTCGAGTCGGGGGCAGTGAGACCTGAGACGGCAACGCTACCTGGGGCCTGCACGGCGATTCCGGCTGCGGGGTCGACTGCGACAGGAGGCGCTCCGGTGCTACTCGGCGGCCGGAGACGGAGGGGAGAGCCCAAGCTTCCCTGAGGGTGCTGCGGAGATCCACCCGGTTCCGTGCGGAAGTTTGCCTGGTGCCGGACCCTTGGACCCCGCGGGAGGGCGGGGCCTGCAGCCCGTGGACTGCTGGAGCGGAGGCGGGGCCGATGGACTAATCGAGGCCGGGGATCGAGGCCTGGTCCAGGAGGCGGTCGGCGCTGCTCCTGGGCCCCGGCCTTTGCTCGGTAGCCCGGACCGCGGACGGCGGTAAGGGCGCCATCGAGGGGTTGGGCCCGGCCCCCGTGGGGGGTGTTGCAGCGGACGAGCAGCGGAGTGCAGCGCTACCCTTGCCTGGCCCCGGGGACCCTGATCGGCCTGTCCCGGTTGCGGAGAATTGTGGAGGGGAGCGCTTATGCGCTGATCAGCCAGTGACCAGCGCAGTGAAGCAGTGGCTGATTCGAGCGCCCTATCGGCGGATAAGCTACCTGACAGCCGGGCCCCGGAGGCGGAGCGGGACCGGTGGGCGGCTTGCAGGGCCACGGTCAGACCTGGACTCGGATCAGGGGGACATGGGGAGAAAGCGCTGTTTGGGCCTCGCAGCCAGTGGACCTAGCTGACCTACGCTGTTGGGGGGTCCTGTTCTCTCTACGCTGCCGTGCATCTCTCCCCTGCACCTCGGGGTATTGGGCCTCCCGGGAACTGAGAGGCTGACTCATCTGGCCCCTCTTGGCTATTGGAGCACCGAAGGAAGGCTGGTGGCCTTGTGCGTTGGCCTGGCCTGCACTCCGCGCCACTGCGGGACGCTCTTTCGCCCTCCTACTGGCGTGGGACTGGGATAATAGCGATGGCCTCTAATTCTCGCAAGGTGAAAGCTGGCAAAGAGGGGACTGCTAAGAATTCTCAGGCTCCGGCCTCCCCGGGCCCGAGTGCATCACCGGGGAGATCTGATGATGAGGCCCAGGCTACTAAGGCCTTCATGAAGGAACTCTTCGCTTCCATCAAGGACGATATATCTGAGCTCCGAACCCAGCTCACCTTGGATCTTCGCGAGGTGCAGAGGGATGTCGACGGTATTGGGGAGAGAGTGGCCACCCTAGAAGATCATGACCTCAGCATGGCCAATGATGTCCATTTGCTGCAACAGGACGTGATCCGTCTCATGGAACAGAACATAGATCTGCAGGCCCATGCTGAAGATCTGGAGAACCGTTCCCGCCGGAACAACATCCGCATTCGGGCGGTCCCATGGGATGGTGAAGCAGGAGATCTCCGGGAGTATGTGCAGGCGCTCTTTCTCCAGATTCTGGATGAGGAAGACTTGCAGGCGATCAAGATGGATCGGGTTCATAGAGTGGGATTGCCCAGGAGGAACGGAGGTCCTCCCCCTGACATACTGGTGTGTGTCCACGATTTCCAAGTCAAGGAAAGAATTCTGCGGAAAGCTCGTAACATCCCCTCCCTGCAATTCCGGGATCATCGCCCTCAACTTTATCAAGACTTGGCTGCATCGACACTCCAGAAGAGGCACGAGTTCCGTCCTATCACTGCTTATCTTCGGGAACACAACATCTCCCACTCCTGGGGCCACCCCTTCCGAATTATCTTTCGATGGCAGAATAGGTTGGCACAGATTCGTTCTCATCGGGAGGCGAAGGAACTCCTGTGGATTGAGGACGAGGCTCCGGCGCCCGTGCGTCGCAGTCCTTCGCCGCGGAGACGACGCCGTTCCTCATCTTGGCACAGGGTGGGCCCGGACATGAATCGCAGGAGGCCTGACCGCACAACTAGCCTTCAAGAGCGAGGGAATGCAGTGGCTTCTGTGGCCTCCGCCACACTTCCGCCGTCGCAGCAGAGCTCTGGAGCGGCCTGATCTACGAGTCGCTTGCCTTGGTGCCGGAGGGGCACGCACACTCAGGTAACGGGGATATGAATGTACTTTCAGAGAAGACACCCCGGTCTTTGGCCTTGGGAGATCCGTCCCTGGATCCCCACTTGCGCCCCCTGAGAGACTTCCTATGGGGTATGTTTGCTTCCGGACTCATTTGGTTTGTACTTTGGGTTGTTGGGGAGTTGGGGAGAGGGTGGGGGGTAGGGCGGGGGGGAGGGGTAGGGGGATGGGTGGGTGGGGGTAGGTGTTTGGGGGGGGTGGGAGTGGTGATGACAAATGGAGGGTTGTGCACGTACGAGATTGGTTGCGGGCTCGCTGCTATTGGTTTTGGGTGGTGTTTATCCTTCCGAGCTGGGCCCTGTGGGCTGGTTATCGACTTGGGAGCGGGAGCGGGGAGTGGTCCGGGTGGTTTCCGTCTTGTGGAGGGGTGGGAGGGTTGCCTGATGTGCGTGGGAACTGGAGGAATGTGTGCTGGAGAGTTGGGAGCCTGCAGGACATAGCTACTGGGGAGCAGGGGGGAGTGCTTTGCCTACATGCCTCTTAGCGTGGGTACTTGGAATGTGAAGGGCCTTAACTCCCCGCAGAAATGCCAGAAGTTGTGGAAATACCTGCTGGATCATCACCTAGATGTCGTGGGGCTCCAGGAAACCCATCTAGCCCGTAGGGATGAGCTCCGGCTCCGACATAGGCAATGCCCCCTCATATATAGGTCTACCGCTTCTACTAAACACAGGGGGGTGGCTCTCTTATTTCGAACTACTATCCAATTCCAGCCTCTGGGAGTGAGTGGTGATAAGGATGGCAGGTGGCTGATGGTTAAGGGGGTGCTTCATGGACGCCTGTGTACGTTTGTGGTAGTATATGTGCCCAATGCCCAGCAAAATAACTTTCTTCAGGACCTGTTGGATAAGCTGGGATGCTTCGCGGAGGGTCAACTAGTTGTTATGGGGGACTTTAATATGGTGTGGGATCAGGCCATGGATAGCTCCCGTGCCCAGAGGACGGACTCTGGTGTCTTCTCCGCCGTAACTAAAAACAGGATGGAGGAACTGGGACTTATAGATGGCTGGCGTGCAGTAAACACACAGACCAGGGACTACACCTTTTTTTCCCATGTGCACCACACCTACTCCCGCATTGATTATGTTTTTTTGAGTCAAGCCCTCAGGGGAGATGTCCGGGATTCTACGATTTTTTCGCTCTCTGTCTCGGATCATGGCCTGTTAATACTCCAGCTTCGGTGGTCGGTGAGGGGGGACGGATATCGGAAGTGGTACTTTCCGGCAGCTCTAGTGCGGGACGATGCCTCATGTAAGGAACTAAGGAAAGCCATTAGGGAGTTCTTGACGCTCAATCCGAGCTCGGACACCTCTGTATTTAACACTTGGGACGCATGTAAGGCTTCTCTCAGGGGCACTTGCATAGGACTTAACACGGCTCTTAACAGAGTGCGTAGGGTGGAAAGGGAGACTTTGGAGGCTGAGCTTGAGAGGTTGGAGCGGGCCCACAAACTGAACCCCTCTCGCGCGACGCTTCGTCCACTGACGGCGGTTAGAGGGAAGCTGAAGGCGCATTACAACAATCGCTCTGAGCTAACTCTCCTAGGACTTCGGCGGGGGTCGTACGCTCAGGGGAACAAAGTGGGCCGTCATCCGGCTCGCCAGCTTCGTGAGAAGAGAGAAAAGGAATATATTGGGGGGATCCGGGACTCGGGAGGCTCGATTCATCATCGGGACGGGGACAAGGCGGATGTCTTTGGGCGGTTCTACGAGGCGCTTTATAAGGGTGATCCGCTCGATTCAAGAGCGCAAGAGGCCTTTCTGTCGGGCCTCTCACTTCCGCAGGTCTCTGTAGATAGCAATGAACAGCTATCAGCCCCCTTTACTAGGGAAGAGGTGCTTGAGGCGATCAAGGCCTTGAAACCCAATAAAGCCCCGGGTCCGGACGGGTACACTGCCTATTTCTACCAGTCGTTTGCCTCCGAGCTGGTCGATTGCCTAGTCTCCCTTTTCAATGGCATGGCTGTCGTTGGAGAGACCTCTGGCACTATGGCCGAGGCCCTGATCATGGTGATCCCCAAGCAGGGGAAGGATCCCTCCTGTTGCACCTCATACCGTCCTATAGCCTTGTTGAATGTAGATGCCAAGCTGTACTCCTCTATAATCGCCCGCCGGTTGCAGGATCTGATGCCGGCCATTGTACACCCGGACCAATCCGGTTTCATTAAGGGGCGGCAGACCCATGACAACTTGCGGAGGGTAATACACCTGATAGAGAAAGCTTCCAGATTCCGCATCCCAGCGGTGCTGGTGGGTCTGGATGCGGAAAAGGCCTTCGATCGAGTCGATTGGGGGTCTTGTTTCGCACCCTCTCCGCCTTTGGATTTTCGCGCCAGTTCGTGACGATGATTCAGGCAAATTTTAATCGGCCAACCTCGAGGGTGTTGATTAACGGTCATCGGTCGGCTGCGTTTCCTCACTCTAGGGGTACGAGACAGGGGTGCCCCCTTTCACCGCTCCTCTTTGCCTTGAGTATCGAACCCTTGGCGCTGGCGATCCGGGAGAATGTGCGTATCAAGGGCATACCCTTCGCAGGGGAACAGCACAAAATATCCCTCTTCGCGGACGACGTCCTGTTATCCTTAGGAGATCCCGCTCAATCCCTGCCGCCTGTTCACGAGGAACTCTCTCGGTTTGAGGCGGTGGCGGGCTTCCGGGTCAACTTCGACAAGTCGCATGTCCTGAATTTGACCCTGTCCCCTGCCGACGTGGACCGGATGCGCGTGTTGACGACCCTGTCGTGGACGTCCACCTCCCTAATGTACCTGGGGGTGCACCTCACACCTACTGTGGGCTCCCTCTTTACGGCAAATTTTCCCCCCTTGCTGGCCTCGGTACGCAGCGATCTGGAACGGTGGAAGCCGAAATTCCTCTCGTGGCTTGGCCGGACACATGCTTTTACAATGGTCCTCCTCCCTAAATTTCTTTATCTTTTCCAAGCCCTCCCCATTCCTGTAGACATGGATTTCTTCCGCCGCCTAAAGACGATGATGTTGAAGTTTGTTTGGCAGGGTGGCCGGGCTCGGATACCCTTTATAACACTTCGTCGGCCAAGGGGGGAGGGAGGGGTCGGGCTTCCGGACATGCTCCTGTACTACAAAGCTGCACAGCTGCGGGTGGTGGTGGAATGGTCCCAACAGCTTTCAGAGAAAGACTGGCTACATATGGACCGGGCGGTGGCGGAGAGGTCGATTTGGGACTTGCTTTGGAAGCCCAAACTAGACCGACCAAAAAACGCTTACATCAGCACCCCCACTAGCACGGTTCTGAAGGTATTGGATACGGTTACTTGTGACGATCGCTGGACCACTTTTCCGTCCCCCTTCACTCCCATCCACTTCAATCCGGCTTTTCCGCCTGCCGTACAGGAGGGCCCATATCGCCAATGGCGCGAGGGTGGATGCCGAGCACTTACGCACTTGTTTCATGGGAACGACCCCCTCACCTTCCACAATTGCATGCGCGATTATGGCCTTCCAACCACAGAGCGCTATCACCACGCCCAGCTCCTTCATTGGGTGACTTCGGCGGGAGTCCGCGAGGCAGCTACTCGTCCGCTTTCCCCCTTCGAGTCCTTCCTGCTTCGCACTTCAGCGATACGGGGGGCAATCTCCTTCTTATATGGACTGCTTCTTTGCACCACAATCGCCCCGCGCCCTCGATATATGGAGCGGTGGGAGGCTCTCCTGGATCGAGATATTTCTGATACAGAATGGAAGCACCTTTGGAGGGATATAGCGACGCACAACCACTCCGTGAGTCTTCGGGAAGCCCATCTGAAAACCATGTATGACTGGTATCTGTATCCGTCCAGACTGCATCGTATTTCCCCTACGTCTTCGGATAGATGTTGGAGGGGATGTGGCCTTCTGGGCGACTTCCACCACATTTGGTGGGATTGTCCAATCATTCGACCCTTCTGGACGGAGATACTTTCTCACATCAAGGAGATATTGGGATACCCGATCTCGGGCTCAGTGGCTCATGTACTACTGGGTCTCCGAGATCCTCTGTTGGAGCATCAGACTAAGGCAGACAAGCGTATTCAGTGGCTATGCCTGGGGGCGGCTAAGCTCACACTGGCGGCGGCATGGAAGAAACCACATGCCCCAGCTATATCACTGTGGCACTCGAGGCTATGGGGTCTTTTGAGCATGGAGAGAATGTCGGACATCTTTCTGGGAGACTTTAAGAATTTCCTCTTTCGATGGGGACCACTAGTCCGATTTTTGTCATCTGGCCTGCCGTCTGCGGTATGCCCGCCCACACTACGTGCACTACACTTGTTTTAAGTATGAAAGGAATGTTTGTCTTCCCTCCTGGATATGGAGGGCGAATGGCTATGTTGTCACCATTGGGGGAGGGTGGGGGTGGGGAGGGAACTGGTTGGGGTTTTGTTTCTGTCCACTGTTGCGACCTTGCTTAGCCTGGGGACTCAGGATTGTTATAGCTTCAGGCACCCTTCTTCTACCGCTATCGGACAGTTTCTTGCGACCATTGGAAAGGGCACGGGCACCAAGACTGATGGAGCCTCTATCGCTACGGGTTGCTCACTGTACTTAATTTCAATGCATTTTATGCTCCCCTGTGTGGGCTTTGTGGCGGAGCTGTCGCCTATTTCTTTTTCTTTGTCCCCTTTCTTCCCTACCTACTATACTTTGCCTTCAAACAATAAAAACATGTTTTACAAAAAAAAAACATGAGAACGTATGTCAAGGATACGACGGATTTCCTATTAAAACTGGAGAGTATAACAATAAAACCGGAAGAACCTCTTATCATGTGCACAGCAGATGTACGTTCCTTATATACCTCGATACCACACCTGCTGGGAATGGAAGCAATAGAGAAAGCTTTACTAAACACTGATCTGAGTCATGAACTACAAACATTTCTTATGGAACTTATGACATTCACATTGTACCAAAGCTACTTCAGATACAAAGATTCATGGTACCAACAGCTCACAGGAACAGCTATGGGAAATTCGGCGGCGCCTGTATACGCCAACATCTTTATGCAGGACTACGAAGAAACCAATATTTTCTCTAAAAAAATATGGCAAGATAACATCAAATTCATGGTGTGGTACATTGATGATATATTCATCATGTGGAAATCATCAAAAGAATTATTGCAGTCTGCTCTATATGAATTCAATGAAATGGACAACCGGATACAATTGACTTGGGATATCTCAGACACTACAGTAACATTTTTGGATGTTAGAATAACACTTACGGAAAAGGGATTAGAAACCAGCCTGTACCTAAAAGAAATGGATAGGAACAACATGTTACATTTCACAAGCTTTCATCAACCTAGTCTTAAAAAGCATTTACCCTATTCACAGATGACAAGAGCAAAGAAAATCACATCGGACAGCACTAAAGTGGACACAACATTGGAAGAAATGACAACAAGATTTTTGAATAGAGGATATCCAAAAGAAGTTATAGAGAATGCAAAAAAAGGGTGAATGCTATTGAAAGAAAAGACCTCTTGAAATCAATATCTAAACAGGCAGAAGCTCGGATTGTAGCAGTATCTAAGTATTCTACCCAAAGTCATAATTTTAGGAAAATTATCACCAAACATTGGAAGATGCTCAAACTGGAACCAGATTTTCATAAATCTTTCGATCAAACACCATTATTTGCACATACCAGAGCCCAAAACTTGGGGGAAATCTTGAAACAACGTCCACATAAGATCAGACAATATAAGGGCACGAAACCCTGCCTAAACTGTGGGAATTGTAACAGTATCATCAAAGGTAACAAAATAAATCATCCCATGAAAGGACATGAGATCAAACTAAGGGTGAATGCGACATGTGAAACTAAAAATGTAATCTATGCATTGAAATGTCCATGCGGTAAATTATACATTGGTAAGACCGAAAGGAGCATCAAGACAAGATTAATAGAGCACAAGTCAAATATTCGGATGAAAAACACTAAATCATCAGTGGCCACACACTTTATTGAGGCGCAGCACAACATATCCCAATTGAAATATATGATACTGGAGATGGTGGAAAAGACTGAAGGAAGGGATAATACTAAATTTATGCTGCAACGAGAAAATTTCTGGATTCACAAATTAAGTACCCAGAGCCCGGATGGGCTCAATGAACGCATGGAACTGTCCTGTTATCTTTAATAGACTCTTTGAGTTTGTATTCCTTTTTCTGATAAAAGGAAACCTGCGAAGTAGAATTTTAAATGTTGAAACATGAGTTAAATATGCATTTACTGTGTAACCATGTCATTCCACTTTACACACACCAATTGCACTACAGCGATAGCTCACCAGCTTGGAGATCGATGTTTTGACTTCTAGGTATGGAGGGGTTCGATGCCCATGTGTTTTAATTTTTCACATTGAGTTTTGTTTTTTACATTTCACAATTAGGACCGGGTACCCATTCGCACTTAGACACTGGCATGTAGCTTCCATGATGAACTATTGGAGGAAAGCATTAGAGACATAAGCACGAAACTCGTAGTAAAGGGTCGGGTTTTATGATCACGTGACCGGAACAATATCCTATAGCGGACCCTGTTGTTGGTTAAAAGGGTGAGCAATCCGAGAGGAGGTTGTTGGAAGACAGGCGGCAAGGAGGCGAAGATACGCCGTTACACTGCGTTTCAGGTTAGTTTTAATAGGAAGTTAGTAGGATGGGGTGAAATACTTGTGAGAGGCAAACTAACGTTCGTCCAGTAGCTTGACAGTGGTTATTGGTTTTTGTTACAGCAATTTATGAACGAAGTTCACACGCGACACGTAAGTGATGCACAAAAGAGAGGACATGTGTTGGTACAGTCACGGGCATTTAAGGTAGTTATGGTGATATCGATAAAACACACACAGTTGTTTATTAGTTTGTGCAAATGGGATATTGATTAGATAACCATGACGCGCACACAGTATACTGACTCATGATTGTTACATTTTGTTTGTAGTGATGATTCCCTGATGAAGGGCGGTATTAACACGCCCGAAATGCATTGGATTTGAAAAGAAACTGTGTCGCTGATTGAAATATGATGAAATATTTACAAAAAATCAAATGCAACAAATAAAAAAAACATTGAAAATAAATACGTAAATAACGAAAGGAACCATGGTTTGGAATCGTCTATGCTATACCGACATGCACAACCAGCTCCATCCCCCCCCCCACTTAGATCCCGCAGAGACTGGGATGCTGATCTGGACACCCCGCTTTCAGACGAACAGTGGGAAGAAAGCTGCTCCCACACTAATGCAGTTACCGGTAATGCCCGTCTCAGGCTGCTGCATTTCAAATTCTTGCAACGAATCTACTTCACTCCCTCTAAACTGTTCCGAATCGGACTGCGCGCCGATGATCGCTGCCTCCGATGCAGAGGCGAAGGGGCTGACTTTTTTCACCTAGCGTGGGCCTGTCCCGTTGTGGCGGCATACTGGCGCGAAGTCTTCGAGGCACTATCCGACATGGTCGGGGCGGATGTAGCACCCTGTCCCAAGATAGCGTTGCTGGGTCACTCAGCCCCGTCGCTGGAATCACATAGGAAATGTTACGCTTTAGGCCTCTTGTTAGCTAAACGCCATGTGGCATGTAAATGGGGTAGGGGCCGCGCGCCTAAGTTCAAAATATGGCTCAATACAATGACCACATGGCAAGAACATATACGCAATTATGCCGATCTCATGCCACACATGTCCCGCCCCAAGGATCTCTGGGGACCCCTGGTGGCCTATCTTCTTCGAGAGCAAGGGAACAACTCTTCGGATCCATGAGGCGCGCCTGCGCGTTAAACACCGCGCTGCATACCCGGTTCGATTATGACTCCTGGCCCCGAAACGCCCAACGACACGTTCCCCTTGCATGACTCCGTACTCATTTTATAGACATGTTGCACAGATCACCACTGTTTTGACCTTGGCACTGTTTTCACTTCGTGCGCTGGATTTGCAGCGTTCCCTAGATCCCCCCCCTCCTCTCCCTCCTTGCCCTCCCCCTCCCGTATCAGCCTAATGCACAACACAGGTATGAAGCAACACTTACCCTGGCGAGGTTGCACTGCCTTCTCCTTAAGGCCATTGCATAGCTGTAATGATGTCCAGGCTGGTTCCGCAGGAGCGTCAGGGATCCGATGAAAATTCCACAGCCTTCCCCTACGGCCTTCCGACTCTATCAAACACTAGAGTACGAATGACTCGCTAGGGGAAAACAGGGAGACAAAACAAGGAAAGGTAGGGGAAAAAGACAAGATCTTGATGGGGTTCTTCAGAATGGACACTTGGCAACAGATGGGCTGTAAGAAAAGGAAACATACAATCTTTCTAGATCAAACACAATTCTACATGTACCCTGTCTATTTATGTATTCAACTACTACATACCACTTTGTTTTGTCTATGTCGTAGAACTGGTATGTGTGGTATGGTAGGATTTCGTCTTGAGCTGTTACAAGGAAAACAACAATAAGCACGGTTTTTCTCACCTCTTACACATGAATATAAAATATCTGACTTGTTGACTTCTCACTTTGTATATGGTAGATGACTACTGGACAAGATCCCCTACTTTGTAAACATTGAGCTGCTGCCAACACCAATGAACGTTGCCTGAAGATCTACGAGATAAAACATACACTTAGATCTTCTATTATACTCCCAACATTGATCAATATATATATATGTAGGCAGCGCAGAGCGCTGTTACCGTGATTCTACGTCGTGAAGGTTGTAAACTGCGCCCCACTCTGGTCCACGCAAGAACCCCAGAACACATGAGAGGCTTGTCAAAGTATAGGCAAAAAATGATGAAGTGCTCAAAGGGGAATTGGCATAGTGAAGGAATGCCAAGTGGGGAAATTGCGATGCCCAGCCGAATGACGGAGAACAAGCCCGGTCACCGGGCGGAGCACTAGAATGAGGAGAACGGAATGTGGGGGCAGGTAGGGACTCTGACTAACTAAATGGTCCCGGTATATCCCGCCGGACGGCGGAGACCAAGCCCGGCCGCCGGGCGGAACAACTCAGGAAGGAAGAAAGGACGGAACAGTGTGCCCGGCCGGGCGGCGGAGACCAAGCCCGGCCGCCAGGTGGAGCAACACAGGAATGAGGAAGGGACGGAGCAGTACGCCCGGCCGTGCGGCGGAGACCAAGCCCGGCCGCAGGGCGGAGCATCAATGGGAAACAAGGGCAGAAGTTGAGCCCAGCCGGATGGCGGGGAAAGACCCAACCGCCGGGCGGGACTCCACGAGATGGTGAGCGTTCTCAAAGATGAGCGAAAGCAACGAGACACTCGAGGACGCCAGGGAGATAGGTTACAGAATACTCCGAGTAACTGAGAGGGGAGAAGAAGGACAGAACTCGCACTCGAGCGCGAGGGCTGGAGACTCTCCTACTCAGTAACCGGAAACAATACAGCCAAACAGGAAGACAGGCAACAGGATACAGGACGGAACACTGGAATCCAAAGAGCTAGACGCAAGAACGTAAAGCGTCGTTCCTGCAGTGAGGAGGTCTTAAATAGTGTTCACAATTAAAGGGGCAGTGTGTGGATAACCTCGAGGCATGACAGTACTCTCCCCCCACAATGTCCCCAACCGGGTTTGGGCTTGTCAGGATATTTCTGATGAAAGCTACGTAACAGTCGAGGTGCATGTATGTTCGTGGCAGGTTCCCATGTACGCTCTTCAACTCCATAACCCTTCCAATGGATCAAGTACTGCAGTTTCACCCCCACTCTACGGGAATCAAGTACGGCCTCGACCTCATATTCCTCCGAATCGTGTATTGTTATAGGAGCAGGTTTCTTGGGCACTCTAGTTCCCGGTTCAACCGGTTTTAACAGTGAAACATGGAATACTGGGTGAATCTTAAACGATGGAGGAAGTTCCAGTTTCATGGCCACAGGGTTGATCATTTTTACCACCTTGTAGGGGCCTATGTATTTGGGGTTGAACTTGCGTGGCCCACCCAGGTTTATGTATCTTGTGGAGAGCCAAACTTCGTCTCCTGGTGTGTAAATGGGTTCTAACCTCCTGTGTAGATTTGCCCCTTCCGTGTATATCACTTTTGCCATCTCTAGGCTGTCTAATGTATTCTTATGTACTTGTTGTAGTCTCTCTACTCTGTCCATAGCGGCAGGAGTGGGACAATCAATAGAATCTCCTGCAGGCAACAACTTAGGGTGATAACCATAAGAACAGAAAAACGGAATTGTGTTGGTAGATAAGTGTGAATTGTTATTGTATGAGATCTCAGCTAACCATACCAGCTCATCCCAGTCCGTCAGGGATTGCAAGACTTGATTCCTTATGTACTGTTCAAAACATTGGTTAACTCTCTCAGTCTGTCCATCTGTCTGTGGGTGATGGCTAGATGACAATCGGACATCTATCAGGAGCAAGGAACATAAACCCTTCCAGAATCGTGACACAAACTGAGCACCTCTATCAGAAATTAGGACAGAAGGAAAACCATGAAGTCGTACTATTTGTTGCATGAAGATGGAAGCCAATTCAACTGCTGTGGGCAACCCTCTCAAGGGGATGAAGTGGGCCATCTTTGTAAATAAATCCACTACCACTAACAAGGTATTGTTCTTCATCTTAGTGAGAGGTAACTCCACTATAAAGTCAAGAGACACAGTATGCCAAGGGCCTGGAGGGGATTCCAACGGCATGAGTAAGCCCACTGGATTGAGGCGTGATATCTTAGTTTGAGCGCACACATGACATGTCTTAACAAAGGATTCTATGTCTTTCAGCATATTAGGCCACCAGAATCGATCTCTCACAGCTTTAGTAGTTTTCTTGATACCGGGATGACCTGCTATAGGATGAGAATGGTACCACATCAAAACCTGTTCTTGTAATTCTCTGGAAGGTAACACTACTCCCCCCTGCACACAAACCAATTCTCCCCTTGTGGAGGTCTCATGTGAACCCACTAGAGTTGTCATGTCCACTGCTGCTTGTCTGGTCTTCACTTTTACCAGGAAATCCTCCTCAGTCAGTGTACCTCTAATAATGTTTGTTCTGGGAATGATATAAGTCTTTTCTGCTACCTCTGTAGGGGATTCAAACCCCAATCGTGATAGGGCATCTGCCTTGCCGTTTCTTCTCCCTGGTCTATATTGGACCGTGAACTCGTATTCGCTGAAAAATTGGGACCAGCGTAATTGTCTCATGGAAAGCGCTTTGGCTGACTTAATGTATTGCAAATTACGGTGGTCCGTATACACTACAGCAGGATATCTGGCACCCAACAGGCACTGTCTCCACTCTTCGAACGCCTTTTTAATGGCTAAAAGTTCCTTATCACCCACTGCGTAGTTATACTCAGCCGAGGTGAACTTATGTGAGTAATAGGCCACTGGATGACACTCGCCAGACATAGAATCCGCTTGAGACAGAACCCCTCCCACTGCCACTTGGGAGGCGTCTACCTCAACCACAAAGGGTAGGGTAGGATCAGGATGTCGCAAAACAGGTGCACTGGTAAAGGCCTCTTTAAGTAGCCGAAAGGAATTATCTGCTTCTGAAGACCATAAGAAGGGGACTCCTTTCTTCAACAAAGCTGTGATAGGCGACACAAGGGCTGAAAAGTTACGAATGAATCGTCTATAAAAATTAGCCAGTCCCAGAAAACTTTGGATTTCTTTCACCGTGCGAGGGGCTGGCCATGCCAAAACAGCTTCCACTTTGGTGGAATCCATGTGGAGCCCCCAAGGAGTTACAATGTACCCCAAAAAGGGGACTTCTTGGGTGTGGAAGGAGCATTTTTCTAACTTGCAATTCAAGTGATTCTCCAGCAAACGTTCTAACACGTTGCGCACATGCTGTGCATGTTCTATCATAGAAGAAGAGAAAATCAGAAGGTCATCAATATATGCAATCACATATATGTCTAGCATGTCTTTCAATACCTCATTTATAAAAAATTGAAATGCCGCAGGGGCATTGCAAAGCCCAAATGGCATCACTAGGTACTCAAAAAGTCCACATTTGGTGCAAAAGGCTGTCTTCCATTCGTCCCCCTCCTTGACCCTTACAAGATGATATGCCCCACGCAAGTCCAACTTCGTAAAGAATTGGGCCTTGCGGATTCTGTCAAGGAGGGAGGCGATAAGAGGCAATGGATAACGATTCTTTATCGTAACGTCATTTAGCTTTCGGTAGTCGATGCAACATCGAAGACCCCCTTCCCTCTTCGAAATAAAAAAGAGGGAAGATGAAGCAGGGGAACGGGAAGAACGGATGAATCCCTTCTCAAGCATGGTGTCTAAGTATTCCCTCAAATACACATTTTCTTTTTCAGTGAGGGCATATACTCGGCTGCACGAAATCCTTGCCCCTATTTCGAGATCAATACGACAATCATAGACCCTATGTGGAGGGAGGATTTCCGCTTCCTTTGCATTAAAACGGATTGAAGATCATGATAGCAATCTGGCAAGGCAGAGGTCATATCACTGTGTACTGGATTAGTGGGTACTTCGTCAGTCGCTGCCCCTACTATGTGTGAGCAATTAACAGAAGGAAAGGTTATCGTAGAGGTTTCCCAATTTATGTCAGGGTTTTGAGATCACAACCAAGGAATACCCAGAAGTACTGGGAATTGTGGTGAACAAATTAGATCAAATATTATGTCTTCCTGATGGTCAGGTTCTCTGGTCATATGTAATAATGCAGTACTATGCGTTACAGGACCAGAGCTAATGGAGCTGCCGTCTATAGAGGTGACATTACTGGCTATCTCCTTTTTGATGCAGGGTATCATATTCTCTTTTGCCCACTCTGCATCCATATAGTTCCCTGAGGCCCCGGAATCTATCATGACTAACACATGTAATCCATGAGTTCCCTGGGTCAAAAATGCAGACACATGAAGATGATTTGTGGGGCTGGTAGTATAATCAGAGGAAGAGACTGTAAGGTCAGACCTACCTGGGATCCTCGTCTCACAAGACCCCAGGCTTCCTAGTTTCCCGAGTACTTGGAATGGGCAGGTTTAACAGGGCATTCCTTTAGAAAATGGCCGGCTTTGCCACAATACAAACAGAGTCGAAGTGTTCGTCTTCTCCGTCTCTCTTCTGGCGTCAAGGGTCCCCTTACTATGCCTATTTGCATGGGTTCGCTATCGTCACTAGTCTTTTCTACAGTACTCTTCTTTTCTCTGATTGGAAAGTAACGTGATTCATGCTTCCCTCTCTCTTTCCTTCTCTCTTGAATCCTGTGATCTATTTTCACCACTAGGTCAATGAGGTCTGTACAAGATGTCGGTAGATCTACTATTTGTGAGAGGGCATCCTTTAAATCCTCTCTTAGGCCTTTGTAAAACATGGTACTGCGTTTCTCTTCAGGCCAGTTGGATTAGACTACCAGCCTGCGAAAGGTAGTGATGTAGGCTACAAGATCTTGATTACCCTGTTTCAGACTCAACAATTCAGTATCAGAAGAATGGGTATACACATGCCTGTCAAACAGTTTACGGAACTCTCTCCTAAATGCAGTGTAGCTATGTAGGAGTGGGTCGTCTCTGTCCACTAAAAGTATGGCCCAGTCTGCAGCAGCACCACTAAGATAGGAGATGACAAATGCCACCTTCGCCTGATCAGAGGGAAAACAATTGGCTTTACAGGAAAAGTGCAACTGGCATTGGCTAAGAAAGGCGGCGCATTTGGCTGCGTCCCCTGCATACCTTTCAGGAGGAGCCAGAGGCAGGGAGGGAGGGGTGGTGACCTGTACCACCGATGTACCTCCACCCGTAGCCCCTGCCGTTTGTTGCCTTTGCAAAGTGTCTACCCTCGAAATCAATGTCTGGGTTTCGACCTGTAAATTCCCTAACATGCTGGCTAAATCGGACAGGGAAACAGCATCAAGATCCATGACGCTCGGGCAGAACACACCACGTGGGCTTTACGTTCTGTAATGATGTCCGGGCTGGTTCCGCAGGAGGGTCAGGGATCCGATGAAAATTCCACAGCCTTCCCCTACGGCCTTCCGACTCTATCAAACACTAGAGTACGAATGACTCGCTAGGGGAAACAGGGAGACAAAACAAGGAAAGGTAGGGGAAAAAGACAAGATCTTGATGGGGTTCTTCAGAATGGACACTTGGCAACAGATGGGCTGTAAGAAAAGGAAACATACAATCTTTCTAGATCAAACACAATTCTACATGTACCCTGTCTATTTATGTATTCAACTACTACATACCACTTTGTTTTGTCTATGTCGTAGAACTGGTATGTGTGGTATGGTAGGATTTCGTCTTGAGCTGTTACAAGGAAAACAACAATAAGCACGGTTTTTCTCACCTCTTACACATGAATATAAAATATCTGACTTGTTGACTTCTCACTTTGTATATGGTAGAAGACTACTGGACAAGATCCCCTATTTTGTAAACATTGAGCTGCTGCCAACACCAATGAACGTTGCCTGAAGATCTACGAGATAAAACATACACTTAGATCTTCTATTATACTCCCAACATTGATCAATATATATATATGTAGGCAGCGCAGAGCGCTGTTACCGTGATTCTACGCCGTGAAGGTTGTAAACTGCGCCCCACTCTGGTCCACGCAAGAACCCCAGAACACATGAGAGGCTTGTCAAAGTATAGGTAAAAAATGATGAAGTGCTCAAAGGGGAATTGGCATAGTGAAAGAATGCCAAGTGGGGAAATTGCGATGCCCAGCCGAATGACGGAGAACAAGCCCGGTCACTGGGCGGAGCACTAGAATGAGGAGAACGGAATGTGGCGGCAGGTAGGGACTCTGACTAACTAAATGGTCCCGGTATATCCCGCCGGACGGCGGAGACCAAGCCCGGCCGCCGGGCGGAACAACTCAGGAAGGAAGAAAGGACGGAACAGTGTGCCCGGCCGGGCGGCGGAGACCAAGCCCGGCTGCCGGGCGGAGCAACACAGGAATGAGGAAGGGACGGAGCAGTATGCCCGGCCGTGCGGCGGAGACCAAGCCCGGCTGCAGGGCGGAGCATCAATGGGAAACAAGGGCAGAAGTTGAGCCCAGCCGGATGGCGGGGAAAGACCCAGCCGCCGGGCGGGACTCCACGAAATGGTGAGCGTTCTCGTAGATGAGCGAAAGCAACGAGACACTCGAGGACGCCAGGGAGATAGGTTACAGAATACTCCGAGTAACTGAGAGGGGATAAGAAGGACAGAACTCGCACTCGAGCGCAAAGGCTGGAGACTCTCCTACTCAGTAACCGGAAACAATACAGCCAAACAGGAAGACAGGCAACAGGATACAGGACGGAACACTGGAATCCAAAGAGCTAGACGCAAGAACGTAAAGCGTCGTTCCTGCAGTGAGGAGGTCTTAAATAGTGTTCACAATTAAAGGGGCAGTATGTGGATAACCTCGAGGCATGACAATAGCCCCCCCGCCTCATGATTCCCCCTGTCCACACGCAAGATATGGTGGTATATCACGTGGGAGTTTCGTTTTGTTTGATGTTTATGTTGGTTATTTTACAAAAATTATAAAAGAAACCTCAAAGCCCGTTGCTCGGCTATGCGGCACTTCCAGAGCCGTCTTTCTACTTTGCATGTTATCCAATTATGCCAGTTTATATCGCGGCCGGCCCGGTCGGGTTGTAGGCGGCATGCTGTGTCTAACTTCAGTGATGTTGTCCTTCTAATGCTGGGCATGTTATGAACCGATTCTATAGATGCTGCCGGCCTGTTGTCACAGGTTGTAGGCGTGAAGCTGTGTATTGCTTTATCCTTGTTGCCTATAAGGGTTTCACAAAAATAAATAATAAAAAAAAAAAAGTATAAGTGGAGCGTCTCCCAGTCCTTAGTTGGTTCTTAGTTTTGGGTATCCTTTTTGGGATCACTTTGTTTGGAACTTGCAAGTGCCAAAGCCGAAGGACTCGTGTATTCACGAGAATATCGGAATCGATAATCCTTTGAAGTTTGGAGCTAGACTAGAGAGCGAAGATGCCTGGTCTTAGCAGACTTGGAAATTTGTTTCGTCTTGGTTGTAATAATAGGGACTCCCGATTGGAGGACTCGTCTCCGGTTCCTCCGATTGGAACTCCAACTTATGAACTGTATGTGAAACATGGAGTAGGCCCCATCACATACAATGAAGTGTGGATCAAATACACCAGAAAAGATGGTGTTTTAAAATGGCCCCAATACGGTAGTTTTGACACGGAAATCTTAGATAATCTTGAAGGTAAACTTTTTAAGAAGAAAGCCCGGCCGGCGATGTTTGACTCTTTCCGCCTATGGCGTAAGGAAGCCAAACAGAAGGAAATTAAATTAGCGAAGAAAAATAAGAGAGAAAGGGGAATTTCGATAATGCAAGCTGCTATGCAGTTTAAAGACAATGAAGAAGAACAGATGAGTGAGCAGTTGCACAGGCAACATAAAATGGTAATAGATAAATGCTATCCAGTTTTGCCGCCTCTTCAGCAAGATGCAGCAAAAGAGCTTGAAAAAGATCCATTAATGGCGCACTTGTTAAGTTCGCCACCCCCCTATGCGCAAAATGCTACGGCACCCCCACAACCTTTAGTTGCGCAACCTGTGGTTGTTATGCCTCCTGCTCCTCCACCGCACCCACCAGCTACTCTTCAGCTGGCTCCTGCTCCTCCGGTGCAGCCTCCTCAAGGGCCACCGGCTTTTACATCTGCTCTTCCTATACTCCCTACAACTTTGACTACTATATCGACTACCACTCCTGGTACTTCTCCTGACACTGCCTCTGCATCTGCCTCGTCTCACCCTTCTTTCACTCTTGTCTTTTCATCGACTTTTCCTTCTGTTCGTCAGAGATTGACTAGCACAGTCACCAGTCTTCTATATCCTTTCTTTGGTGCAACAAGTGTAACTCCTGACACAGAGCGTAAGCAGTTGCGTAGTCAACAGCCTGATTCTAGGGAGAAGGAAACGTAGAATTATTTGGCACATAGATGGATGACCGAACCGACAAAATATGGTCTAGAGTCTGCTATGGATGTCTTCCATCAGTGGGAAGCATCAAAACAGCGATACGTTTTTGAGAAAATGTGTGTTTTTCTGTGTGAAGATTTAGAGGAAAATGATTTGGACTCTAATCCGCCTGAGTTGAGCCATGTACGGTTCGAGTTTTCAAAAGGCGCAGTTGTGGGTTCAGATGTTGAGAAAGCAGTTTCGACGTTGTTGTCGTTAAGGACTAAAGGTGTTTCTCGTTCATTGTTTGAGTCAGATTCCTCTGCTAAGAGGAAGGCGAGACAATATCCCATGAGAGAAGTTCCTCCGGTATGGAAGGAAGAAGTAGCAGCAGGGCATAACAATAACCCCCCAGCCATACCAGCACACTTTCAGCGTGTGTCGGTACATGTCCCATGGAAGCGAGCTGAAGTTTTGGCCCTTAAACAGACATTGCCTGATCCCCGTAAGAATCCTGCAGGGTATTACAAGGAATTGTCGCAGACTGCAGGTTCATGCATTATGAATTTAGCCGATATCGATATGTTATTTGGGAACGTTGTTCCACAGCCTTTATGGGGAAAGATTCGACATGCAGATCATGATCAGGAATTAGGTGACTCATGGGCTAATATTGCTTCTGCAGATGACCGACAAGTTGGTGGCGCTAAACCTGAGCCTTTAGTAGCAGAACTTCCTGGTAAAATCATTGATTATATGAAAACTATAATGCCTGCGATGCGTGTAAATTGGGATAAATTGTCTGCATGTAAGCAGAAGAACGATGAAACGGTGTCAGATTTCTTCACCAGGTTTGAGGAAACGTTTGTCGACCACAGTGGTCAAGATATGAGCACAGAAGGTGGTCAGCGATTGTTCGTCGATAAATTCGTGCACAATCTGCTTCCAGAGTTGTGTAAGAAGTTGAAAGATTCAGAGAGCTCATGGGCAGTTTCCTCTTCAGCACAAATATTGGCTACTGCACAATATTATGAAAATAGAGACAAAGATGAGAAAGATAGAGCAGAAAAGAAAACTAAAGAGTTGAAAACGAAGGTTTTGTTACAGCAAGCGTATCCGCCACGTGGTGGTGGTGGCCAGAATAATGGTGGTCAGAGTAACTATCAGAATAATTATCAGCAGCCTCAACAGTATCAGAGGAACTCGCAAAGAGTCGAGTATACTCAATCACGTGTCCCCGTAGGTCCCAATCAGTGTTCATATTGCAAGGAAGAGGGTCATTTCAAATATAGTTGCCCTGTCTTGTTACAGCGCGCAAATGGTGTTTCTGGCTCAAGAGGTAGAGGTGTTCAACAAGCACCTAGAGGTAGAGGACGTGGAAATTTCCCCCAGAACGCTCGTTCCCTTCCGCCTCAGAACTCAATGAATAGGTTCGATCAACAGAATAATGCATCTGGTAGGACAGCTCAGTACTATGCTGATGATTACTATACAGAAGAAGAGCATTGGGAAGGTAATGATTGCTAGGACAGCCATGGACAAAGAGAGGGAGTTGTTTCAGTTCCAGTAGATCAGAGTGGACCATACGTCGAGGTGATTACATCAGGTGTGTCAGAGCCTTTTCTGTTGGATACTGGTGCTACAAAGAGTTCTATTATGCACTCCAAACTCCCTGGCGCACCTTTGTCTGGCGAAACTAATGTATCAGTAGGTTTTTCTGGCGCCCCGGTTAGAAATCCGATTTCTGACCCTTTGTCTCTTTCTGTTGGTCCTTGTGAATTAGAAGCACCCCTTATTCTGACAACAGGTTGTGGTGAAAACTTGTTAGGACTGGATCTGTTAAAAAGATTGTATGCGACTTTGTACTGTTCTCCTTCGGGAGTACAACTTACACTGGGTAAGAAAGTGGTTTCTCCAATGTATTTGTCAAGGGATAAACTTCCAACAGAATTGTCGTTTCTTCCTGATATTCTTTGGGCTACTGGTCCCAATGATGTGGGCCTTTTGAAAATACCACCATATGTTGTAACATTGAAAGCCAATGTTAAAATGCCACGAATTCCCCAATATAAAATTTCTAGTGAAGGTAAAAAAGCTTTGCTAGCGATCGTTTACGCTCTGATTGAAAAAGATGTGATTGAAGAGACAAGAGGCAACGTTTGCAATAGTCCTGTTCTGCCTGTTTTGAAATGAACTGACCCTTCCCAGCCACCTGTGTACAGATTTGTGATTGATCTCAGAGAGGTGAATAAAATAGTTGTGCCACAATTTCCAGTTGTTCCTGACATTACTGCCCTATTGACTATGATTCCAGCTTCTGCAACATGGTTTTCGGTGATTGACTTGAAGAATGCTTTCTTCAGCATCCCGATTGCTGAAGAGAGCAGGGATATTTTTGGCTTCAGTTTAGGAGGACGAAGCTTCCGCTTTAAACGCGCTCCCCAGGGCTACTGTGAAAGTCCATCAATATATAGTCAAGCTTTAAAGACACAGCTTGATACGATTGTTTTACCTGATGGTGCTACTCTTGTACAGTACGTTGATGATTTGCTGGTCGCTGCAGATACTGAGGAAATATGTAAAAAAAGCCACATTGTCTTTGTTGCGTCATCTGTGTGATTTGCATCACAAGGTGTCACTTTTCAAATTGCAATATTGTCGACAAGAAGTGACCTACTTAGGTCATCTCTTATCGAAGGAGGGAAGGAAACTGACCCCAGAAAGAATTCAGGCAATAGCGAAATTAAGTGTGCCAAGAACACAGAGAGAAGTGCGTGCTTTCTTGGGCATTACATCATATTGCAGGCAATGGCTACCACATTTTTTGTTATTAGCCAAACCCTTGGTGGCATTAACGTGTAAAGATACACCCAATCCCGTTCCTTGGTCTGAAGAGTGTCAGGAAAGTTTTTCTGAATTGCGCACAGCATTATGTTCGGCTCCTGTGTTGGGTACCCCCAACTACAGTAAGCCCTTTACATTGTATGTCCATGAGAAAGAAGGTTGTGCATTGTCCGTGTTGACACAGTTGTTTGGAGACAAGCAGCGTCCATGTGCATATTTTTCGTCGACTTTGGATCCGGTAGCTAAAGCATTGCCAAGTTGTTTAAGAGCCACAGCGGCAGCAGCTGTTTCTATTTGACAGTCTGCTGGTCTAGTAATGAATAACATGCTAGTTGTGATGGTCCCACATGCAGTACACACGTTGTTAAACAGAACCATGACACAGCACTTAACTAGTGCTCGATTGTCAGGTTACGAATTAACCTTGTTAGCAAGTCATGTGCACATAAAAAGATGTAACACTCTAAACCCAGCTACGTTGTTGCCAATTGTAGAGGAATTAAATGCTTCAGAACAGCATGATTGTTTTCTTAGTACAGAAGAAGAAACGAAAGGGAGAATAGACCTCCAGGACACTCCTCTTGCTGAATGTGATGGTACCCTATGGGTGGATGGTTCATGCTTCAAGCTTCCGAATGGTGACACGACTGCAGCATATGCTGTCACGACTTTGCATACAATTGTTGAAGCTGCACGTATTCCACACAATTCAGCTCAAGCAGCAGAATTGATTGCACTTACAAGAGCATGTGTGTTGTCAAAGGGAATGAAAGTGACCATCTACACCGACAGCCAGTATGCATTTGGAGTGGCTCACAGTTTTGGACGATTGTGGAAAGAACGTGGGTTCCTGACTTCGCATGGAGCTAAGATTCAGCATGGTCAGTTGGTGAATGAGCCTCTTGAATCACTGACCTTGCCTCTGCAAGTAGCGATTGTGAAATGTAGTGCTCACAAGAAGGTGACTGATGATGTTGGTCGTGGAAATGCATTTGCTGACGAAATCGCGAAAGAAACTGCGAGGAATATGATGAGCCGAATGTATGTTGCAGGCCCTGCAAGATGGGTTGGTGATGTTGGTATGTGTGAAGACATGATAGAGAGCGTGAAGTCTATTCAAGCTCAGGCTACAGAGAAAGAGTTGAACATGTGGAGAGAAAGTACGGGTAGAATGGATGCAAATGGTTGTTGGGTTGAATTGTCAGAGCATCAGAGATGGTTGCTACCCGATGCGTATGTGCTTGCAGTGGTTACAATGGCTCATGGAATGGCTCACATCAGCGTGAAAGGGATTTGCAAGTTGTTGGCTCCAGTATGGCAAAAGGCAGGAATTCCCAAGTGTGCAGAGAATGTGGTCAAGAATTGCATGGTGTGTCTGAAACACAATCCTGGTAGGGGAACCCCAACTCCAGCTGGTCATTTTGCACCTCCTACGTATCCGTTCGAGGTTTTGCAGCTAGATTTCATCCACATGGAGAGGTGCAACAACTTAAAATACGTACTCGTTGTTGTTTGTGCCTTCTCAAGATGGGTAGAAGCATATCCCCTAAAAGACAATACTGCCTTGTCCACAGCGAAAGCCCTTGTAAAAGAATTCTTCCCCAGATTTGGAATGCCTAGAATGGTCTGGAGTGACAATGGGAGTGAATTTGTGGGTCGTGTGATGAAGAAAGTATGTGAAGGGCTAGGCATTCAGCAAAAGTTCCACGCTGCAAATCACCCCCAATCAGCTGGACTAGTAGAATGTTACAATGACACGCTTAAGTTAAAACTGGCCAAAATTCAAGCGAGCACAGGTCTTAAATGGCCTGACGCTCTACCCTTAGCACTCCTATCCACCAGAATGACTGTGCATTCGCGAGTGAAACTCAGTCCCTATGAAATAGTTTTCGGCCGCCCGGCCAACATATGGGGAGTGCCAAGGCCCACAAAGTTCAGCGAAATCGAACACCCTGTTTTGCTTGATTATTTGTACGAATTGACGGCTAAATTGCGTGTTTTGCATCAACAGGTCCATGACACCCTGCCTCCGGGTTCTCGTGAAAAATTTCCAGCGAACCAAGAACGATCAGCCCAGGTGGACCGGACAGCACCTCGTCCATCTCTCCACGAGATCAGCTCTTCGAGTGGAAGGGAAGAAGCACTGGATCCACGGGGTCCATTGTAAAAGGGTACCATTACCTCTGTCGTACGACCAGTGGGTCCAGAAGGGTGTCGCGGACTCAGAGACTGAAACCGTGCCACGTTTTCTGCCTTTCAGTGATGCACGTGTAAAAGGAACAATTACTGAACAAGAGAGTGATAAAATTTTGCAACCAACTGTATCACCGTCAGTTCGATTGGACACTACAGAACCTGAACTCCTTTTCCAAGACCAAACAGTACCTGGGAGAAAACGTTATAATTTGAGGCCGAGACCTATGGACAAATAAATAAAATTTTCCTTTTTGCTATTTTTGAAAGCGCAGCTCTCCCATCTGAGAAACTTGCTTATTTTTGTTTTTCGAACCGCCATCCGGGTTCCGGTGCTAGGGCCGCGATTGCCCAAAGTCTTTGGGGTGCAGCTGACGACGTTAGGTCGACAGTTCTGGTTGGTCCAAGGGAGTTGCCCTAGACTGACAGAAGCATTCCTTAGCAGAAACAACCTTCCATCGCGGGCAGCACTTTAGAGAGGATGGAGTTTTTCGAGATGGAGAGACCTGCCAAACCAATGAACTTTAAAGCCAAGATATGTAAAATGATGACAAAGAAAAGCTTTTTGATATTGTGCATTTTCATGTTATTCAGTATGATAATGTTTTTAATAGGATATGTTTTATTCTCTTTTCGAGTAACATTTGCACCCACTACATCGCGCATACCTCCTCCTACTGTTTCCTCTCATTCTTTTCAACCCCTTCCTGAACACGAATCCGCTAGGAGATTAGAGTTTATTAATAACTCCTTTGTTCAGCTCTTGCACCAACACCAACTTGTAATGAACACGACTAACTGTTGGGTGTGTGGTCTTATGCCTCACACAACGGATAAAGGTATCCCTTATCTGGTCCTGCCTTTCAGCCATAATGGTTCTGTGTGGGCATACAGAACAATGTTCATATATGCTCGTGAAGTCCACCCCCTACGTTCTGTAAAAGAAAATCCTAAGAACAGTGCTCTGGTTAAGGGTATAGTCAACATGATTAAGGAAGAGATTTCTTATGAAACTACCCCCGAAGATGAGACACTTGCATATATAGGATGGAACGTGACCGGATATGGAGCTACTCTGAGTGAGAAACAGCAAGCTAAGAGATCGTCCCCGATTTGGATTGTACCCCATCAGGGTCACCTGTGTCTGCAAGGTACTGGCAAGAATCCCAGAGCTCAGTTAGGGAAAACTGTCTGTACGGAAACGTATGTTTTTGGGACTCAGACTTCCCCTGCGTTTTTAGCAGCTAAGGGTACCTATTTCATCTGCCATGATAGAGCCTATACATGGTTGCCCCCTGACTTTTCGGGCTCATGTTTTGTTTCGTTCCTGTTGCCTCCCACCTACACAGCAGCGGCAGATTACCACAAGACAAGGATAGTTAGAGGTGTCTTGAGTAAAGAAGACACTGCAGGACAAAAATTTGGGGACTTCGTAAAGGGTTTTCTGCCGTTCTGGGGACCCATGGTTAACAGTAGGAACATAAGGCAATTGACAAGGGTAGTTGAATCCACCGTAATTGAAACTGCTGGTGCCCTTAGTAACTTGACTGCTGAGCTCCAGTCGGATCGTCTTATGACCCTTCAGAACAGGGTCGCATTAGATGTCATACTTGCAGACCGAGGTGTGGTATGTAAATTGATCCAATCGAGTTGCTGTGTTTTCATTCCAGATAACGCTCCAACAGTGTACCAGGCCATCTCCAAACTACATAAGATTTCCGAATCTATTCATGTGGATAAAGGAGATTGGTCGTTAATGGGATGGTTCGGGGAACTGATATCCAGCTGGGGATGGAAAATTCTGATGGTCATTGGGATGGTCTTAGCCATTCTTTTCCTGTTCTGTCTGTGCGTGCAGTGTGCTCCTGCAATATGTGGCCTCTGTGCTACATCATGTGTAAGGAAACCTGTATCAAGAGACGAACTAAGTACTAGAATGATGTTACAGCAACATCTCAATGACTTTAGGAATATAGACCTGGACTCAGATTAGCATGAGATTAGGTTAAATTGCCTATGTAAGGGCAAAAGGAGGGTTTTTAGGTCTGAAAATTCTGGACTCGAGAATTAAACTTCATCATAGCATGAAGATTTTTATATCAAAAGACCGAGAATGGCTAGTACACTATGTACAAGCATTTTCGTCATATTTGAGTGACGATTTCACCTCGAAATCGTCATTTTCGTTCTGAACCCTTGGCTTCCATTTTGTGTACGGCAGCCATTTTGTGAGTTGCCCTCACATAGGCAGACGAATTAAGCCAAATTCGATTCCAAAGGACACGTACACCTTAATTGACTTTCCTGTGACCTGGGCAAGCTGGAACCATTGCCCCAGGCCAAACCTGTTTGGTCAGTTCCTCTCCCAGTGGCCGAACGAGATAGCATCAAGGCACAACAGGCCATAAACCCTTTTCATCGCACACACACCCTGCTGAATCTTGCTCACACCTGTCCCTGGTCTTTTCTCTCTCACTTGCTTTATGATGGGGAGGTGCCCGTTTTTATTGGGGGTACACCGATATCTGATGAGAATGTTGGGCCTTGCCGGGTAATTTGTTGTAGGCTGGACGAACTGAAATGTGGGCTTGTCACCATGACTCTGCTTTTCCTTTGTAGTGGAAACATTTCAATGGTATACTAAAATGTGAAGAATGTTTGCCTAAAGCACAATATTTCGTATGAAAAGAGAAGCCTGACTTTGTAAGATTGAGCAGTCTCCTGAGAATATACATCCCGTGTTGTTGTACTTCTAGGACGCCTGTTACTTGGTTGCAGCCAATAAAATCGATCCTTGACTTCACCTAGAAGACTCTGAGTTTCTGTGGTCTGAATCAGGAAAGTACTCGAGGTCTTTGGGTGTACCCTGACACCGCTGGGTTACCGGTTCTAAAAAACCCAGTACCTCACAGCCCGGCTTGCTTGAATCCAGTGGCAAAGTGAGCAAGGGACTCACGTCTGAGCATACCCTGCCACACTTATGGCGGCCACTAGCAGCATTTGGATTTACACGCCCTGGGCACACTCAGTACACTGTACTAGGGTCTGACCGGTAAACCAAATATCCAATCATGGAACCACTAATCAATACATCAATTTACAGTAGGGAGCACTCGCACTGTGGCACTGGACAGCAGTGGCACAGTGCCCAAAGCATCTAACACCAGAAAAACACACGAGGCAACAGCAAAAATGGATGGGAGACGCACACCAATGGTGCCAGGTCTAACACTTACCAATTGGCCAACCTCCTACTTACCTCTGTTGTGCCAACATCGATCATCTGCTGCTGAACCCGGGATTTGAACCCTGGTTGTCTGGTTGGAAGTCAGGAACCTACCCACTGGACCACACTGGTTTGCATATTCATAGCTTATCAAATCATCCCTATATCATGGTCACCCTTTTCTTGTGCAATAGAAGCCACAGGCAACGACTCCCAGGCCTGTATGTTGCTTATAGTTAATACTGATATGTAGTTAATCTCCAAGGAGCTATAGCTCAACAGTAAGTCTTGTACCTCTCCTGGTGAAGGCTCTCACAGGACAGGGGTTTGAATCATGCCAGTGCTATCATAGTATCTTAATGCAGTACATTTTCAAACAGTGCATTTTTTTCATTTGCTAACTTTATTTTTTTCACATGGAAAAACTGAGGAAATAAATGGCAAACCTTTTTGGCATGTGTGCCAAAAATTACAAATCTTTTCCCTCATAAACTTTTACCAACCCCCCTTCTTCTCAAGTAGGTGCGATAGGGGCAAAGACTTATCTTCCTTTATCAATGTATAATTCTTTTTCCTTTACATTTGATATATTGCAGAGCCAAATGTGGCCTCCAGGGATATAACTGAGCACCAGAATGCGAGGAAAGTGCTGCACTGACAGTAACATAGGTTGTATGGTGATAATATTTAATTTTGGGGTGAGCTGATCTCTCAAATCAGGGGTTTGGTGCCTTCGAGGTTGGTTAGGAATGAAGGTCAAGTATGAGCTCTGGCTAATGAAATGATAGGTAACATTTGAGGCAAGTGAAAGTCTCTTTATTAGGTGCAATAAGAAGCTAGAAAGGTTGTTATCTTCAAGAGGCAAAAAAGCGCAGCGACAGGTCTTTACTTCTGCAGGTCTGCGTCATGCTTGCTTCTGCAGCAGCAGCAGGTGAAGGGATGGAGCATCACATGGCTGCGGATTTAAACACCCTCTACCTTCCTTTGAAGAACGCCCACAAATGCCCACAAACGCCCAGGTTCTGTATAGAGGATGACTGCAGGCAATTTAGGACCCTGCTAAATGAGGGTGACATCACCATGTGCGGACTTCAAGTGGCAAACCGTTAACCTAAGATAAATAGGCTGCTTTTGAATTTGGCTGACAAACTATATGTTGGAGGCAGTATCACGGCGCTAAGCCAGCGACTGTCTCAGAAGAATGTAAGCCTGGGAGGACATTATTTGCATTGGACAGCCCTCTTTCCAGTCCAATTATTATGCTGCAGTTGCCATGTGGAGTTACTAGAGGGCAGCAGTATGAACATAATAGCACACCAAGGCTTTTCTTCTGCTAGCTGACATGCCTCTTGTTCATGGTGGTCTTGCAGAGCCTACAGAGTGAAGGACTGCAATAACTAAGTGAATGAGTAAGGAAGATTGGCTTGCCTGTATTTGTGCTGCAGGTTTAAATTTTTGGAAGGTAAACAGCACAATAAAAATGTCAATGTGTAAATGTTTGCTGAGTAATTGAGTGAGTGTGTCATCTGTCTCTTTGAAGGGACATGTGAGAGAGGAACATCACTTCCATAGTCCTCAGATGGGAGAGGAAGCACAGATGAATTTTTCCCTAAAGAAACCCACACCACTTTAAAGCTGACAAGTTTGAAATGAGGCTTTGCAGGTGTAAGGATTTGCAATGTTTGGTGCATAAATAGGTATGGTTAGTGAGGTTTTTCCCAGAATGTCAGTAGCGCACACTCTGCAAGTATCCTGAGGCCAGGATGTCAGCCACTCCTTTGGGGGAATGAGGCCAAGAGAAGATTTGGGAAGCGGGCTCCAGTCAACTGCAGGATAGAAAGGTACTCAGGAAAGGTTGCAGAGGGAGCCAGGCTGCACAACGTTTGGTCACTGTTGGACAGAAATCTTTAGCAGGAACTTTTGACCACCCCCTCACTGGACCAGGATCCCCACACCTCTGTGTCTCTGACAACTTTTTTGACCTCTGGTTAGCACCATCTCATCACCACTCAAATGTTCCCTCCTGGTACCCCAGCTTTGGTAGTGCAGCAACCACGTTTCAATCCTTTGAGTGACAACAAACACCCTTCCTATGTGCCCTCCATTTACATACCGTACTGTACTGTAACCTTTCCCCAGTATCTTTCTATCCTGCAGTTGGCTGGAGCAACCTTCCCAAAGATTTTCTTGGCCTCATTCCCCCAAAGGAGTGCCTGACATGTCAGGCCTCAGGATACTCCCAGAGGGTCCTCTACTGACTTTCTGGGAAAACCTCACTAACCATGCATATTTATGCACCAAACATTGCAAATCCTTACACCTGCAAAGCCTCATATCAAACTTGTCAGCTTTAAAGTGGTGTAAGTGTTTTTATTTGAGGGAAATATTCATCTGTGCTTCCTCTCTCATCTGACGACTATGGAAGTGCTGTTCCTCTCTCACAAGTCCATTCAAAGAGACAGATGACACACTCACTCAATTACTCAGCAAACATTTACACATTGACACTTTCATCGTGCTGTTTACCTTCCAAAAATTCCCCCTGCAGCACAAATACAGGCAAGCCATTCTTAATTACTCATTCACTCTGTCATTGCAGTCCTTCACTCCGTAGGCCCTGCAAGACCACCATGAAGAAGAGGTATGTCAGCTAGCAGAAAAAAAGCCTTGGTGTGCTATTCTGTTCATACTGCTGCCCTCTAGTAATGCCACATGGCAACTGCAGCATAATAATTGGACTGGAAAGAAGGTTGTCCTATTCAAATAATGTCCTCCCAGGCTTACTTTCTTCTGAGACGGTCGCCGGCTTTGCGCCGTGATACAGCCTCGAACACATGGTTCGTCAGCCAAATTCAAAAGCAGCCTATTTATCTTAGGCTAACGGTTTGCCACTCAAAGTCTGCACATGGTGATGTCACCCTCATTTAGCAGGGTCCTAAATTGCCTCAGTCATCCTCTATACAGAACCTGGGCGTTCGTTGACATTCTTCAAATAAAGGACGGGGGTGTTTAAAGCCCTAGCCCTAGCCCTAGCCTTAGCCTAGCGATGTGATGCTCCATCCCTTCACCTGCTGCTGCACCAGGCATGATGCAGACCTGCAGAAGTAAAGGCCAGTCTCTGCCATGTTTTGCCTCTGAAGAAAACAATCTTTCTAGCTTCTTATTGCACCTAATAAAGAAACTTTCACTTGCCTCAAACTTTGCCCATCATTTAATTAGCCTGAGCTCATACTTGACCTTTATTCCTAACCAACCTCACAGGCACCAAACCCCTGATTTAAGAGATCAGCTCAAACCAAAATAAAAAATTATCCCCATACAACCTATTTTACTATCAGTGCAGCACTTTCCTTGCAATTTTGTGCTCAGTTATACCCCTGGAGGCCACATTTGGTTCTACAATATACCGAATTTAAAGATCGCAGAACTCTTGTGGGGACATACCCAGCTCCAGCGCCCAGCAGCAGCGCTCCTTCCTGCCGCCGCTATCCCACCCCAGCGGCCGCAGCGTGAGGGGAGCCCTGAGGACTCCAGGACTCCATTTCCCAGACGCCCTAGCGGCGCAACACGCCGCCACACACAATTCCCGCGCCAGGAGGCGCCTGAAAAGCAGACCAGCCCCGGTGGAGCGGGGGGATCGCAGAACTCTTGTGGGGACATACCCAGCTCCAGCGCCCAGCAGCAGCGCTTCTTCCTGCCGCCCCTAGCCCACCCCAGCGGCCGCCGCGTGAGGGGAGCCCTGAAGACTCCAGGACTCCATTTCCCAGATGCCCTAGCGGCGCAACACGCCGCCACACACAATTCCCACCCCAGGAGGTGCCTGAAAAGCAGACCAGCCCCGGGGGAGCGGGGGGATCGCAGAACTCTTGTGGGGACATACCCAGCTCCAGCGCCCAGCCGCAGCGCTCCTTCCTGCCGCCGCTAGCCCACCCCAGCGGCCGCAGCGTGAGGGGAGCCCTGAGGACTCCAGGACTCCATTTCCCAGACGCCCTAGCGGCGCAACACGCCGCCACACACAATTCCCGCGCCAGGAGGCGCCTGAAAAGCAGACCAGCCCCAGCGTCACAGGATCGCGCGCGGGTCGGCGCCGGGAGAAGCCCGGGACAAGGGCGGGACCATCTAAGGCCATCATAGGCCAGAAGAGGACGGGTCGGGCCACCCCCCTGGCCGTGCAACAAAAGGAGGTAAATAACTTGGTTTATTATACTTAGGCACACTCCGGCCCTCTCCAAGGGAAACCACATCGTGTTTAGAGACATTTTTAGATCCTTGTAGGTGTTTGTTGCTGTTTCCGTGCAAATTACATCATGACATGCAAGGGGATGCGAAAAAATCCAACTCTCACGAGGGATTTGGCCAAGGGGACGTTGGACCACTACTTAAACAAGACAACGCCACCCATTGTCCATCAAATAGTGAGAACAGAACGACGACTGTCTACAGACTGCACCATCAGTGACTCACAGACAGTCGCCGTACCACAAAACTCATCACTGCTGGAGGAACTTAATAGTTTATGTAAATCCAAGTATGCCGCTGTCGAGTCGAGAATCGAGCAATTTAGTGCTTCTATCTGCCCTGCAGTAATTACAAGTCCCCAGTCTAGTGCATTATCCCTACCAAATGAAAGACTCCTGGGTACTCCCCTTTGTCCACCTGCAATAGGTAACACGAAATCCATAATGTCTCCTCAGGAGCCTTCCGGTAAAAGAAAACAAATTGTGGACAAACACACAGGGAGCCAAGCAAAACAGCAAAAATTGAATTTGAGCCCTCCATTGCCTATCATCTTTACCCCTAAAACATGTAAGGATTCCGCGAAACAGCTAATTTCTGCACCCTCTACCCCACCAACCCAGTTGGCCCAGATTGAACCCATGATCAACTCTATGATATCCCCCTTGATAGAAAGAATGAATAATCTAGGGGATAGGATCGCCGAAATAGAGGAAATGACTAAGACTAACTCGCTACTCTTAAAAAGTATGGCAGGCTCCAACCATATACAAATCAATCAACAAAAGGAGAGATAGGGTATAGAGCACTCTTAGACCCCAGTCAGTTATCAGATAAACAAAAGAAGAGTGTCCCTCAGAGAAGCGTTGTAGCACGTAAGATTCGAGGCCAGTTGTAAGTGGTCAGATACACAGACCAATTTCACGGAAAAAATTCAAGATTTTTTCAAGAAACCCTCACTCACCCTAGTGGTGACATGCTTCATCATCGGGTCCACCAGGAGAGATCGAATACCTCCCCGGTGTGCTGCGACGCCAGGAGACTGCGGAGCAGGTTCTTGTGAGGGTAAAGTGTGAAAAAAGTTAAGTGAATTTAAAAATGTCCAGGGTTGTACCAAAAAATCATTTATTGGCTGGTCAACCTGACATATTAAAAATTAACTATGTGTAGGGAGAACTAACCAAATAGAATATACTTGTGTTTCCCTATTAAAGAGAGGTCAACATGTTTCTGCCCGTGGTATGTGTGACTTTACAGGGCTTTCTTGAGGACCAGTTTGTGAGTGTCACCTTAACAGGTGTGGGCACGCTAAGGCCCACCCTGCCAAAGGCGGTGAAAGTTAAAAATAGCACTATGTATAAAAAAGGTGCATTAAAAGAAACAAACTAATAAGTCTGGGGAATTACCTCTGTTACGAGGAACCTAGAAGTCTGTGGACAGATGGTGAGACAAACAGACAAATAAACAAACAAATAACATAGAATCAATCAATATTGATCATTTTGCATGGCAATTGATGCAACTTGGTGGCGTGATACGTGCTGGCATACCTATCAAAGGCCGTGGCCGAGATGCAAGGGAAGTAAAGAAAAAGTTGTGCCACAAGCCGGGGTGGTGGGCCTCAACTAGCGCTGAGAAGTGTAGTCCAGCGCGATATGTTGCACGTATAATAGGGCAACAGGATAGTAAGTGGAGACTTACAGTGTTAAGTCCATCCGTGCGGGAAACCGGAAGTGGCTGCCCGTTATTACTTCGCTACCTAAAATAGGGCGGCGGGGAAGTAATCCCCGAAGTGTTAAGCGGTAAAGCAGAGCAGCATTGTGAATAGCGTTTTGCTCTGCTGGCCGTGACTAGTAGTATTGACCAGGCACACACATAAATGAGCGTAATAGATAAACACTTCTCACTTGTACAAGAAGTGAACCACGCCCCATAGAACTCAGGAGGGGGGTGGGAGCGACAATGGCACACCCTATTCGGGGAGAAAACAACAAACACAAACAGAGAATTTAGAGATCTGGCAGAATCTCGAGTACAGGACTTATCTGATTAGAAGTGTCCAAGGGAAGGTTCTTACGCCCGCAACGCTCTGCACCCTCTCGGTACCTAGCTGTTCCCTCGCTGGATCTCGTGGATCCTGAGCGAAGGGCAAGCCCGGTATTATGAGGGAGGAGGCAGAGCACGGGCCAATAGGAGCTTGTTATCCAAAGCGAGGCTTGGAATACAAGTCCCGTGATCCCGCGGGAGGTGGTGTCAAAGCGGGATTTCTTTACGAAAATGAAACCGAGGCTTGGAAAGCAAGCCCTTGGTAACTCGGCAATGAGGATTTTCAAGGCAAGTTTCAGAAATAATGACTATCACTGCCAAAGTAGCCTGACCAAACACTGTAAGTCTCCACTTACTATCCTGTTGCCCTATTATACGTGCAACATATCGCGCTGGACTACACTTCTCAGCGCTAGTTGAGGCCCACCACCCCGGCTTGTGGCACAACTTTTTCTTTACTTCCCATGCATCTCGGCCACGGCCTTTGATAGGTATGCCAGCACGTATCACGCCACCAAGTTGCATCAATTCCCATGCAAAATGATCAATATTGATTGATTCTATGTTATTTGTTTGTTTATTTGTCTGTTTGTCTCACCATCTGTCCACAGACTTCGAGGTTCCTCGTAACAGAGGTAATTCCCCAGACTTATTAGTTTGTTTCTTTTAATGCACCTTTTTTATACATAGTGCTATTTTTAACTTTCACCGCCTTTGGCAGGGTGGGCCTTAGCGCGCCCACACCTGTTAAGGTGACACTCACAAACTGGTCCTGAAGAAAGCCCTGTAAAGTCACACATACCACGGGCAGAAACATGTTGACCTCTCTTTAATAGGGAAACACAAGTATATTCTATTTGGTTAGTTCTCCCTACACATAGTTAATTTTTAATATGTCAGGTTGACCAGCCAATAAATGATTTTTTGGTACAACCCTGGACATTTTTAAATTCACTTAACTTTTTTCACACTTTACCCTCACAAGAACCTGCTCCGCAGTCTCCTGGCGTCGCAGCACACCGGGGAGGTATTCGATCTCTCCCGGTGGACCCGATGATGAAGCATGTCACCACTAGGGTGAGTGAGGGTTTCTTGAAAAATCTTGTATTTTTTCGTGAAATTGGTCTGTGTATCTGACCACTTACAACTGGCCTCGAATCTTACGTGCTACAACGCTTCTCTGAGGGACACTCTTCTTTTGTTTATCTGATAACTGACTGGGGTCTAAGAGTGCCCTATAACCCTATCTCTCCTTTTGTTGATTGATATCTAGCTGCGCACAGCAGTGAGAGCCCCTTTCATAAATCTATTCACTTCAAAGGTACAACAATCTGTATCTGTTGATAGAAAATAGCATAGAACAATGACTAACCTGGGACTCACATACTCTACGGAGGAAATAGATGAACTACTGGCAGATCCTAATATTTTTGCAGACCCAGCAATATCACAAGTGATTTCACACACAGCGGAATGGGACCAATTGTCTGAACTCAAACGTGACAGAATAAGGACCATACTTCATGGCACCATATTGAAACAATATCTCACCTCCAACTCAGCCCCTAAAGGGCTTTTGGTCACAAATGCCCCAGGATCTTTTTAAATGATGCTACGTTTAGAAGGGACTGGGCCATGATAGCATGGCATTGTACGAGGGACTGGCTAGTGCTGATTATTAAAACAGCACTACGCCTATCCGAAGCTCTACAGATAGAGATCCAACAAACAGAAGCCCAGTTTAAAACTACAATAACAGGCTATAAAAAAAAGTTGGATGAAATCAATAAAGATCTTACAGAATACAAGGACAACCTCTTACAGGCAAAATTGACCAAATTTCAAAAAGATCTTAAAAAATTCAAATTCGAAAGCGTATATCCCTACTCAGACCCCAATTACAGTGTCCCTAAAAAGGACACCAGTAAATCTGAGGACTCAGATAGTCACTCTTCTAGTGGGAGCAGTAACAGCAACCAAAGTCCCAGACAAAAAGGACGAAGAGGAGGAAGGGGTAAATTCAACTACCCAAACCAACAACCAAGATGGCAGAATTATGGTCATCCAAACAATGGCCCTACACCGCTTTTTTACCAACAACCCCAGTTCCCCATGATGAACTGGAACCCATATATGCAACCTCACTTTCCCCAAAACCATCCACCCATGCCTTTTTTAGGGAGAGGTGGGCGGGGACGGGGACGGAGCAGAGGCAATACCCAAGTAACCTGGGAAGACGAAGATGCAGTGGGGAAACATACCCGCAGTCGAACAACAACAGCCAGCACGAGCGCAATATAAGTCTTGTGACGAATCTTTCAAAGAAAGTTTTAACCCCAGAGGAGACGAAAGTCCTGGAAAAGGGTCTAGGTTTTGTCCCTACCTCTCGCCCCGATAAATTCCAACTTAACTGCGAACTCTCACAGTTTTTCAGGAAACTGAAGTTAAAGGCATTCTTTGAATCAAAAGATCAGTCCACAACCAATGATCAGGAGTTTGATACCAACTTCAGACTGAAATCCACCTTCATGCCACCTCCACACACAATACCTGCAGCAATTACTGCTTTTGAACAAGCTGTTCTAAAAGACCTAGAGACCACTGAAAATCCTAAGCGGTTCAACAACTTCACGGCTGTGGAACACAAAGCTCTGGAGAGTTTAAAAAATGATAGGGAAATTACCATCAAACCAGCCGACAAGGGCGGCGGGATTGTCATTCAGTATACTCCTGAATATGACAAAGTCTGCATGACACTTTTGAATGACAGGACCAATTACTTGCCACTTTCAACAGACCCGACGGCGGAAATGAAAACACGCATAGCAACCTTCGTACGAGAGGCGGAGACTAATGAACATATCTCCCCACATGAAGCCGCATACTTAATGGCAGGTGGTCCAACGATCCCCTACTTTTACACGTTGCCGAAAACACATAAAAATGTGCTTCCACCCCCAGGTCAGCCGATCGTGTCCGGAATCGGTTCAGTCTTGGAACCATTATCTTCTTTCTGCGACCACTATCTCAAACCAATAGTGCAGAACTCCAGCACCCACCTGAAGGACACGAAAAGTCTACTCAGACTACTCAACAACATCTCTTTTGAAAAAGACTCTGTCATACTGGTCACCATGGACATAGAGAGTCTTTATACCAGCATCCCCCAGGAAGAAACACTCCGGGTACTGGCTGAAGCACTAGACACAGTCAATTGGGAGTACACCACCCCAAAGGAGTTCATCTTACAATGTGCAAGGATGGCACTCAGAGAAAATTATTTCGAATTTAAAGGACAACTATATCTCCAATGCACAGGGACCTCAATGGGTAGTACCTTTGCTCCCAGCATAGCGGGGTTGTATGTGTACGATTTCGAAACTAAGCACATTCTGCCCACAACAAACCCTTTTGCCTCCTCCATAGGCCTATGGAGGAGGTATATTGATGATATTCTCCTCCTGTGGACAGGAAATGAAGACAGTCTTACTCAATTCCTGAACTGGGTCAATACCCTGGACCCTTACTTAAGATTCACCCACAATCAGAGCAAAGAATCGATTGTCTTTCTAGACGTAGTGATAAGGATAGAGGGTACAACTCTTACCACTGTGACCCATCACAAGCCTACAGCAAAAAATAATCTCTTGGAGTTTAATAGCTTCCACCCAAGACCCCTACGAGAGAACCTGCCATATGGACAATTCCTTCGCTTGAGAAGGAATTGCAGTAACACTACTGACTACAAAATCCAGGCCACAGAATTGACAGAAAAATTAAAACAAAGAGGATATCCGCAGGGAATCCTCAACAAAGGTCAGACCCGGGCACGCAATCAACCCCGCGATGCCCTCCTTGAGGAGAATGTGAAGACAAACACAGAGGCGCCACTTACGTGTGTAACCACCTATAGCACCTTGTCAGACAACGTAAAGAAATCCATTAATAAAAACTGGAAAATAATCACAAGCAACATGAGTGATTGGGAGAAACCCCTGTTCTCCTTCAAAAAGGGCAGGAGCCTAAAAGATGCCTTGGTACATACCACACCCTTACCAGGCACGTCATCCGCACTTATTAGGTCTGTCACAGAACCCTGGCACCTGCCTCCCATTACTGGTCACTTCCCATGTACTGATTGCAGTGTTTGTCATCTCACCACCCACACTAAACAACTCAACTTGGAACCCGGAAAAATATGGATTCAAAAATCTCATACCAATTGCAATTCTGCCAACGTTGTCTACTTGATTACTTGCCCTTGTGCGAAACGTTATGTTGGAATGACAACACGTAAAGTAAAAACTCGCATTGGGGAACATCGCAGCAACATTCGATGCAAAAAGGTCACAACGAAACTTAGTGAACATTTTTTGCAGGCACAACACACCCCAAACGATATGATCTGGACAATTATTGAGCAGGTCAACAACCCCAGGAACAGAGACAGCGTCCTGTTTGAGAAAGAACAGCGCTGGGTATATAGACTCAGTACCCACATCCATGGGCTGAATGACCAAATACCATGGACTAGTGTCCTAAAACATTAGGTTGTTCATTAGCAATGTCTGCTACCTGTCATTTTCTATCTAGGTTCTGTTTGTCTGACTCTTGTTAACATCCCGAGTCTTGACTGAACTCTAAAACAATGAGATTCATACTTCTTGAATCATGTAGTCTGAGAGCTCTGGACACACTTAGCGAGCACTCTGTAGTAATATGAACTAATCATAATCCTGATTGACTCTGCCATAACTAATTCTGTAACATGCAACTGACTACCCCACTGTATTGTAGCTATAGCTGCAGCATTTAATAATTTTTTAAAAAAAACATTATACTGTATGCCAACACTTCAGTATGTATTCCAATACAATAATTAATTTTCTGTATCAGCTAACCATGTTTTGAAAAAGTCATGATCATACACTAATCCTTTGGTCAGGCTACTTTGGCAGTGATAGTCATTATTTCTGAAACTTGCCTTGAAAATCCTCATTGCCGAGTTACCAAGGGCTTGCTTTCCAAGCCTCGGTTTCATTTTCGTAAAGAAATCCCGCTTTGACACCACCTCCCGCGGGATCACGGGACTTGTATTCCAAGCCTCGCTTTGGATAACAAGCTCCTATTGGCCCGTGCTCTGCCTCCTCCCTCATAATACCGGGCTTGCCCTTCGCTCAGGATCCACGAGATCCAGCGAGGGAACAGCTAGGTACCGAGAGGGTGCAGAGCGTTGCGGGCGTAAGAACCTTCCCTTGGACACTTCTAATCAGATAAGTCCTGTACTCGAGATTCTGCCAGATCTCTAAATTCTCTGTTTGTGTTTGTTGTTTTCTCCCCGAATAGGGTGTGCCATTGTCGCTCCCACCCCCCTCCTGAGTTCTATGGGGCGTGGTTCACTTCTTGTACAAGTGAGAAGTGTTTATCTATTACGCTCATTTATGTGTGTGCCTGGTCAATACTACTAGTCACGGCCAGCAGAGCAAAACGCTATTCACAATGCTGCTCTGCTTTACCGCTTAACACTTCGGGGATTACTTCCCCGCCGCCCTATTTTAGGTAGCGAAGTAATAACGGGCAGCCACTTCCGGTTTCCCGCACGGATGGACTTAACACTGTAAGTCTCCACTTACTATCCTGTTGCCCTATTATACGTGCAACATATCGCGCTGGACTACACTTCTCAGCGCTAGTTGAGGCCCACCACCCCGGCTTGTGGCACAACTTTTTCTTTACTTCCCATGCATCTCGGCCACGGCCTTTGATAGGTATGCCAGCACGTATCACGCCACCAAGTTGCATCAATTGCCATGCAAAATGATCAATATTGATTGATTCTATGTTATTTGTTTGTTTATTTGTCTGTTTGTCTCACCATCTGTCCACAGACTTCTAGGTTCCTCGTAACAGAGGTAATTCCCCAGACTTATTAGTTTGTTTCTTTTAATGCACCTTTTTTATACATAGTGCTATTTTTAACTTTCACCGCCTTTGGCAGGGTGGGCCTTAGCGCGCCCACACCTGTTAAGGTGACACTCACAAACTGGTCCTGAAGAAAGCCCTGTAAAGTCACACATACCACGGGCAGAAACATGTTGACCTCTCTTTAATAGGGAAACACAAGTATATTCTATTTGGTTACTTCTCCCTACACATAGTTAATTTTTAATATGTCAGGTTGACCAGCCAATAAATGATTTTTTGGTACAACCCTGGACATTTTTAAATTCACTTAACTTTTTTCACACTTTACCCTCACAAGAACCTGCTCTGCAGTCTCCTGGCGTTGCAGCACACCGGGGAGGTATTCGATCTCTCCCGGTGGACCCGATGATGAAGCATGCCACCACTAGGGTGAGTGAGGGTTTCTTGAAAAAATCTTGTATTTTTTCGTGAAATTGGTCTGTGTATCTGACCACTTACAACTGGCCTCGAATCTTACGTGCTACAACGCTTCTCTGAGGGACACTCTTCCAACCATATACAGTCTTTATCCGCCACTGTAGTGCCCTTAACATCTCCACAAAGTAACATTGACCAATACCAACCAGCAGCCTCACACATGTTACCTTCAAACATCCTGAAAGTACCCGCAAAACCTACAATAGTACATAGCTATTCCCCCAGAACAGGGCTGAATAAAGAAATCATACCCCACAAAGGGTCACTTTCCAATCTAGGGAACATGCCACGAAAATCTAATCATATACAATTACCACCGGAGGCTGTCCCGTTTGTGTGCGTCCTCTCTGGAGTGCCAGCACTTACAAATGGAAAATCTGAAAGCCAACAGGACCTAAGAAATAAGGCGGTGTTCTGGTTAACAAAAAATAGACCCCTGCCTCCTGATATTGATGGAAGAATACGAAGTGTTAGAAGGGTGGGCTGGCTAGGTCCGCTTCGAAAAGATATACCCGGCGACCTGGTGTTAATAAATTTTATTAAAAAAACAATCAGAGGGAGGTAGAGTATAGAAGTAGGGTTCTTACTCCACGGGCACTGTTTCATAAACAAGGAGAATCCTACTCGCAGTGAGAGGGACGGTGAGTATACCACAAGTGTGGGGACACTCAGTGTTGTGTTAAATACCCCTCACACACCAACAGGCCCCTTGGTGTCATGCTTCATCATTGGGGTCTTCGCACCCCTCTAACGGGATGCGGCGTGCTGCGACCTACGACTACGCGGGAGCACTTGTAGTTGGACTATGTGTGGTGTGTGTGATGCAAGTGATGGGGTAGTAAATGTGAGTGGTGGGGTTGGTGAAGGTTAAAAAGTACCTGGCTCGTGGGTATTAAGAAAAAACTTTATTCACAACCCCGGGCTGGTACTATTAAAAAGGTGCAGGGTGAGGTAATTAACTGTTGTCACTATGAACAGTACCTCTAGTGTGCGTCAACATGTTTCGGAGCTGGTGCTCCTTCTTCAGGACGGGGGCACAACTTCCCACCTTACTCACGTATTTCTAACAAATGTGTATTATACAAAAAAGTGCAAGACTATGTACAGTGAATTAATACTAAATACAGGCTATAGTGTGCCTACAGCGGGTTTTTTTGTGACCATGCACTTGCATGACCTACAAAGAAAAGAAAAGGAAAAATAAAATAAGTGTGGTGGCCCTGTTAGGGTAGCTCAACATGGTGCAGTCACCTGGAGCACCACTTGGCGTAGTCGCCCTGTGAAAGAAAAGGACAAACAACACAGAACACATAAACACACAGATAGTAGGTTCGAAATATTGGTCATACTCATTTTGTAGTGATGGCTTGCTTCATGAGCATTTCTGGACGCCAGGGGATGATTGCTAATTATGCAGTCTACAGGAACAAAAACGGGATTTTTAGTTTGTTTACTCACTTTTTTGCTAGGAAAAGGGTGTTTTCTGCAGACTCATACTCACTAACTCAGGACAGAATTTGTCTCCGTGTTCCCCTCACGCTGCTCCGCTGATTTTGACTGCGAACGGGAGCTGGGCGCTATATATACAGTGAATTCCCAAGGGCTACTCTCTAACTATTGGCTTATTGTCGGAAATGGCTAATGCCCATATTAGGCAAATCACAAATTGTAACACCAACAATGTAGTCTACATGATCACCTGCCCATGCGGTCTGGAGTATGTGGGCATGACCACGAGACCTGTGAAAACAAGGATAGGCGAACATAAAAGCAATGTCCGCTGCAAAAAATCAACGACGAAAATGGCAACACACTATCTGACTAAACAACATGGTGTGATGACCTGAAATGGACAGTAATTGAACACCTTCCAACAGAAATGGGTCTTTTTCAAAAGGAACAACGGTGGGTGTTCCGTCTAGGGACACATATCGAGGGATTGAATGATGATGTGCCCTGGGGGCAACTAACCAGTTGATATCTGCAAAACAACCCATGAATCTAAACCTGCTTTTCCACCGAATGTGGGAACAAACATGAGTGACCAATCTGGGCTGCCCTATACCATTGTGGATTATATAAAGAAACCAATGGCCACAACGTATTGCAATGCCACCGTTATGTTGGTGGTTGAATAGTCTCAGTTTCTCCTACTGTGGCTAAGCCTCATAATGATCATGAAACATCCAATGATCTTTTACAATGCTAGCCATATTCAGCGTTTGGGTAATATCACACCAAGGTACAGCTCCTTTTTTCACGAGACCGAACTACACGCATGCGCGTTGTAGTTATCACCACCGCAGGTGCGCATGCGCCTAGCACGCCCCGCTAATCACGAACACGCGCTGGTGTGCACATGCGCGAAACCACTGATGCGCGTGACCCCTCTTCGCCTCTGCCTTGAGTGGCTCGCTCCCCTGTCTCTCTGCCGAGACTCGGTATCGTACATGCTGTGCTGCTTTGATTATCACTGTGCCATTGTTTATTTTTGTTCGCCTGATATTTAAACACCGTTTGCCTGCCTGTACCATCTCTGCTCTGCAAATAGATTTTTGCGCGATATCCCCCCGGCGCCCTGCTTTGCTCCCCCCTCCATTTTGTCCCCGTTGTTGTTGTTGTTGTGCTTGCTGAGCCCGCCCCGCCTCCCAGCTGAACAGCCCTCCCACTACCTTTTTACGGCGCCCCTGGTCCTCGCAGCGCTGTGACCCCTCTTCGCCTCTGCCTTGAGTGGCTCGCTCCCCTGTCTCTCTGCCGAGACTCGGTATCGTACATGCTGTGCTGCTTTGATTATCACTGTGCCATTGTTTATTTTTGTTCGCCTGATATTTAAACACCGTTTGCCTGCCTGTACCATCTCTGCTCTGCAAATAGATTTTTGCGCGATATCCCCCCGGCGCCCTGCTTTGCTCCCCCCTCCATTTTGTCCCCGTTGTTGTTGTTGTTGTGCTTGCTGAGCCCGCCCCGCCTCCCAGCTGAACAGCCCTCCCACTACCTTTTTACGGCGCCCCTGGTCCTCGCAGCGCTGTGACCCCTCTTCGCCTCTGCCTTGAGTGGCTCGCTCCCCTGTCTCTCTGCCGAGACTCGGTATCGTACATGCTGTGCTGCTTTGATTATCACTGTGCCATTGTTTATTTTTGTTCGCCTGATATTTAAACACCGTTTGCCTGCCTGTACCATCTCTGCTCTGCAAATAGATTTTTGCGCGATATCCCCCCGGCGCCCTGCTTTGCTCCCCCCTCCATTTTGTCCCCGTTGTTGTTGTTGTTGTGCTTGCTGAGCCCGCCCTGCCTCCCAGCTGAACAGCCCTCGCCCCTCCCCCTCCACCTTCCATTTATGACAGTTGCTCCCGCGCGCAGCGTTCACGCGCAGCGCCCGCGCCCAATCCGCGCCGAAGGTGCGCCAAAGGTAAGCCCGTCTACGCCCGTCCGCGACTGGACCGCGCCCAGCGCCTTACCCCCTGCCCCTCGCGCTCCCCAGCCCTCCCGCATTACCTACGATGCCGCCACCCTCCTAGCCCTTAACCCCGGTCGCGCCCCCACCTGCGTCCAAGCCGCTCCTGGACACACCCATGGACCCTTCTCTTGCTACTCCTGCAAATTCATCGGCACTGTCATCATCTTCGCTACGACCACACCACAGATCCCCGACCCCAATCACCTTCAATGCATCCTTCTCAACACCCGATCAGTCCACAGGCACGCCATTGACCTATGGAATCTACTAGACACCATTTCTCCGGACATCGCCTTCCTGACGGAAACATGGATGAATGCTTCCTCCGCACCAGACATCACATTGCCATCCCTGAAGACTATAAGATCACTCGCAAAGACCGTACCAGCCACACAGGAGGAGGAATCGCTATCGTCCATAAGAAATCAATCCGCATCTCAACCAGCTCTGACGCCAACCTCGCAAACTCTGAACACCTTCACTTCCAGATCCACATCGACCCCAAAACCACACTCAGAGGCACCCTCCTCTACAGACCACCAGGACCCCGCGCAAAATTCAGTGAAGACATCACGGACTTCATCACTCCACACGCGCTCCCCTCCAAAGACTACATCCTTTTGGGAGACCTCAACTTTCACCTTGAAAAGATCAACGACCGCAACACCTCCACCCTCTTGGACAACCTCGCCAACCTCGGACTTAAACAACTAGTCACTTCCCCCACCCACATCGCAGGTCACACACTCGACCCCATCTTCACCTCCAGCAATCATGTCTCCTTCAGCCACACTACAGATCTCCTCTGGACTGACCACAGCTGCGTTCACTTCACCTACAACAAACCAAAACCCAACATCCACCTCCAACCTACCCTGCAAAGAAACTGGAACAAAATCTCCACGGACCAAATCTCCGCATCGCTCCTTCGAAACTCCCCAGCCCTCTCTTCTAACGCTAACGAAGCCGCCGCCAACCTCACCCTATGGTTATCCAACACCGCCGACACCTTAGCTCCACTGAAAAAACGTCAAAGCAAACCTGGCAGCAAGAAAGCCTCATGGTTCAACGATGATCTCAAGAAGTCCAAGAAACTCTGCCGCTCCCTTGAAAAGGCCTGGAAAAAAGACCCAACCACCAGCACCAAGGACGCCTTCAAAAGCGCCACCCGCACTCACCACCAACTGATCCGAAAAGCCAAGAAAACAGCATTCAAGGATCGACTTGACAACAACGCCCACAACAGCAAGGAACTTTTCAACATCGTCAAGGAATTTTCCAATCCCTCGGCCAACTCCAACGACATCACCCCCTCTCAAACCCTCTGCGACTCCCTAGCCTCATTTTTCCACAACAAGATTGCAGACATCCACAACAGCTTTGACAACCAACCCGGAAACCAACCCACCCTACCACTTGCTGATCATCTTCCCCCCGTGAACACCCTTAACGACTGGAACCCAATCTCCACTGAGGACACCATCCGCCTGATGAATTCCATCCACTCAGGATCCCCCACAGACCCATGTCCTCACCACATCTTCAACAAAGCAGACTCCGTCATAGCACCGCACCTCCGAGACGTCATCAACTGCTCCTTCAACTCCGCCACCTTCCCGGAAGACTGGAAACACGCTGAACTCACCGCCCTTCTGAAAAAACCAACAGCGGACCCCACCGAACTAAAAAATTACCGCCCCATCTCGCTTCTTCCATTCCCGGCCAAAGTCATCGAGAAAGCTGTCAACAACCAGCTCGCCGCATTCCTCGAAGCCAACAAATCCCTCGACTCCTCACAGTCTGGCTTCCGAGCAAAACACAGCACTGAGACCGCCCTCATCGCAGCAACAGACGACATTCGAACTCTACTGGACAATGGAGACACAGTCGCCCTCATCCTCCTTGACCTCTCTGCAGCTTTCGACACAGTCTGCCACAGCACCCTTTTACAACGCCTCAATAACATCGGAATCCAAGGAAAAGCACTTGAATGGATCACCTCGTTCCTCACCGGAAGAACCCAGAGAGTCCGCCTTCCTCCATTCAAGTCCGAGGCCTCTGAAGTCATCTGCGGCGTACCACAAGGATCCTCACTCAGTCCCACCCTCTTCAACGTATACATGAGCCCCCTCGCGGCCATCGCACGCCAACACAACCTCAACATCATCTCTTACGCGGACGACACTCAACTGATCCTTTCTCTCACCAATGACCCCAGCACCGCCAAAACTAACCTACACGAAGGAATGAAAGAAGTTGCCGAATGGATGAAACAAAGCCGTCTGAAACTGAACTCAGACAAAACAGAAGTCCTCATCTTAGGTACATCCCCCTCTGCATGGGACGACTCCTGGTGGCCGGAAGCCCTCGGAAAAGCACCCATCCCGACAGACCACGCACGTAACCTAGGCGTTATCCTGGACTCCTCACTCTCAATGAACAGACAAGTCAGCGCCGTATCCTCTTCCTGCTTCAACATTCTTCGCATGCTCAGAAAAACATTTCGCTGGATCCCCACCGATACAAGGAAAACAGTCACCCACGCTCTGGTCACGAGCCGACTGGACTACGGAAACACCCTCTACGCAGGTACTACCGCAAAACTCCAGAAGAAACTCCAACGAATCCAAAACGCCTCAGCCAGGATCATTTTAGACATCCCGCGCAACGAACACATCTCTGGTCACCTTAAAGACCTCCACTGGCTACCCGTCAATAAGAGGATCACCTTCCGACTGCTTACTCACGCACACAAATCACTCTACGACATCGGACCAGACTGCCTCAACTCAAGACTGTCCTTCTACACCCCCTCCCGCCGACTACGGTCTTCCAGCCAAGCCCTCGCCACTGTACCTCGCATCAACAGAACCACCATGGGAGGCAGATCCTTTTCATACCTGGCTGCTAAAACATGGAACTCACTCCCCGCTTACCTTCGCCTTACCCAGAACCACCTAGCATTCAGAAAGCAACTTAAAACGTGGATATTTGACAAGTAATCCTCCTCCCCTTCCTAAGCGCCTTGAAACCCTCTGGGTATGTAGTGCGCTATACAAATGATATGACTTGACTTGACTTGACTACTCTCTGGCGCATGCGTGCACGCGGCTAACCATTAGCACACGCAGGTGATCTCCATCGAGCTTAGATACACGCTCACTCTAACTGGCAAAAACCACACCTGGCACCACACGTGTAACCGGACATACCATGCATGGTGTGACGGTAACAAGGAGCGGATTTGCCTAATATGGGCATTAGCCATTTCCGACAATAAGCCAATAGTTAGAGAGTAGCCCTTGGGAATTCACTGTATATATAGCGCCCAGCTCCCGTTCGCAATCAAAATCAGCGGAGCAGCGTGAGGGGAACACGGAGACAAATTCTGTCCTGAGTTAGTGAGTATGAGTCTGCAGAAAACACCCTTTTCCTAGCAAAAAAGTGAGTAAACAAACTAAAAATCCCGTTTTTGTTCCTGTAGACTGCATAATTAGCAATCATTCCCTGGCGTCCAGAAATGCTCATGAAGCAAGCCATCACTACAAAATGAGTATGACCAATATTTCGAACCTACTATCTGTGTGTTTATGTGTTCTGTGTTGTTTGTCCTTTTCTTTCACAGGGCGACTACGCCAAGTGGTGCTCCAGGTGACTGCACCATGTTGAGCTACCCTAACAGGGCCACCACACTTATTTTATTTTTCCTTTTCTTTACTTTGTAGGTCATGCAAGTGCATGGTCACAAAAAAACCCGCTGTAGGCACACTATAGCCTGTATTTAGTATTAATTCACTGTACATAGTCTTGCACTTTTTTGTATAATACACATTTGTTAGAAATACGTGAGTAAGGTGGGAAGTTGTGCCCCCGTCCTGAAGAAGGAGCACCAGCTCCGAAACATGTTGACGCACACTAGAGGTACTGTTCATAATGACAACAGTTAATTACCTCACCCTGCACCTTTTTAATAGTACCAGCCCGGGGTTGTGAATAAAGTTTTTTCTTAATACCCACGAGCCAGGTACTTTTTAACCTTCACCAACCCCACCACTCACATTTACTACCCCATCACTTGCATCACACACACCACACATAGTCCAACTACAAGTGCTCCCGCGTAGTCGTAGGTCGCAGCACGCCGCATCCCGTTAGAGGGGTGCGAAGACCCCAATGATGAAGCATGACACCAAGGGGCCTGTTGGTGTGTGAGGGGTATTTAACACAACACTGAGTGTCCCCACACTTGTGGTATACTCACCGTCCCTCTCACTGCGAGTAGGATTCTCCTTGTTAATAAATTTTAGAAATAATAACTTAGTCCCATACCTTCAAACCTGGCAGTCACAAATAGGAGATGGACCTATACACACCTGGGGACTATCTGACTTTTATCCCAGAGCATCACTCCTCCCCCAATTAAGACCAATGAAGAGAGTAACTTCCGGTTGGGCAGAAACGGCCCCGGGGTGAGGGGCGATAATATCCAGACTTTGATTTGATATACTTCGCAATGAACTTAATGATTAGCTGATTTCCTTCAAAGATTTTTGCTATATTAATATAACGTTACTTACTGTAAAATGAAATGTAATGGTGTATATATACTGTAATGTTGCTTTTATGATTTTATATTTAAAAATCAAATAAAGCTAATCGAGTATCGACAAAGAATTATACATTTGTTGTAGTTAAAATGCAGCTGGACACAGGATGAGTAGATGAAAGTTAGATTTATTCATCAGTAGTAGTAGTATAGGCTTTATTCGATAAAACCATATCTTAAAAGCATCACAAAAAGAAAAATACATTTACACCTTAGGGAATGGGGATTTGGTACACAAATTACATCAAAACACAATAAAAAAAAAAAAGTAAAAGCGCAATTTACAAGTTAAGACCAAGAATTACACATTCTTTAAGATCTAAAATTAAACATTTTCTTTAAGCCTTTTCAGTCTAACGGCCCAAGCCCATGATAAAAATGTAGAAAGACCACATACATACAGTGACTGTGTGTCAGACTTCAGAATACGCAATGCCTCCTTATAATGCCTAGTACCCAGTAATCTGCATAAGGGTTTGAGCCAGCATTTCCTTGGCGAAGCATATGAAGGACATACAAAAAGAATGTGTGCAATTGATTCAGTTCTAGACATGCAGATTGGGCAAAAGGGTGTTGTTGAGTAGTGCCATTCCAGCGGGCAGTTAATTCGCGCACTGGAAGTACCCCAACCCTAAATCTAAAGTACAAAGCCCTGTCAGCAGATTTAGTAACTATGTCAAGGTAAGGTTCCTGGAAAGCCACATCCTTAACCCTGAGAAAATCTTCTGTTATTCTGCCGAGCTTAGGGTCAGTGCTATTTCTAGTTGTGACCCAACTCCAAAATAGGTTCTTGAGTGCTGCCTTAGGGGGGGGAAGACCTACATGCCCAGGCTTCATTAAGTCCCAATTCACAAAGTAAGAACTTCACATCTTTGAGCCACTTTATTTTATGCCAACCCGACATCGACATTACTTCTGCGAGTCCCTCTGCATACTTTACTAGTTCTGGCACTCGCCATAGCCGGGCCCATAGCAATAGCGGCCGAACTTTTGCCAGATCTTTAATCGAGTGGCATCCTAGATCAAGTAGCAAGGGTACCGATGGGGTACTCTGCAGAAGTGACATTAGGTCCTTTAGGAATTTGTTTTCTGACCTTACCAGCCAGGGCCGAGCTGACACCCCTCGCCTTGTAAATATCAATAACCGGGGCAATAGGTCTGGAAGAGGAGGAACGTTGTTCCTTGAGGAGCACCCCTACTACCCTTTTGTGGCTTAATAGCCTTTTAAGCTCGCTCAGTAAACATAGTACGCAAATTTACCATCTACTTGAGGACGAGGAGTATGATATTATGTTTTTTACTGAGACGTGGCTAGGTGGCTCGTCTGATCCTGATATTATAGAGACCATGCCCCCTGGATATTCCCTGGCCAGACTGGACAGGAAGGAGGGCAGGGGAGGGGGGATTGCTATCGCCACTAGAATGCCTTTGCAGTGTTCCTTAGTGCCCCTGACTATTGATCACTCTGAAGCTGGTGCCTTTACTATCAACATAGGACCTCAAACTTCTCTCTCTGGCATCCTGGTATACAGACCCCCTGGCAGGATGTTTGATTTCATTTCCAGCCTGACGGAGGTCACTGCTCACCAAGCGATGAGGAAAAAGCGATTTTTTGTGCTTGGTGATATGAATGCTCATTTCAATGACCCGTTGGATATGGAAGCGAAGGATATTAGTTCCAATCTCCGCTCCCTACAACTAGATCTCATCAATCAGGACCCCACTCACAGACTAGGGCACCTCTTAGACCCCATTTTTGGAAACCGCTTTGGAGTACAACCCTCCACTCCGATCCCGGTTCCTTGGTCCGATCATTCCGTTATTCCGTTTCTGATTCAGACATCAGAGGCTGAGTCAAAAAAAGACTCTGAGCAGCGGTATCAGCGGCGGAAATGGAAATGTTTCTCCCAGTCTACTTTTAGTGAACTACTTACAGTAGGAGGTCCTTTGGGAGGCTGTGACTGTGAAATGGCCTATAGTGAGCTACAAAACCGCATTCTAGGAGCACTTGATAAAACGGCCCCCATTCGTAGTGAGAGAAGCACCAAGAACGCGAGGAAAACTACTTTGTGGTATACTCCTGAAATCCAACTATCTAAATCTGCCTGCAAGAAGTTGGAACGTGAATGGCGTGTCAGCTTCTGCCCGGTGATTAAAACACAATATAAAAAAATGCAAAGGGAGTACTACAAAGCAATACGGATCTCCAAAGCCGCACATTACAAAAATCGTATTGGTGAGGCAGAGAACTCCTCTAAGGAACTTTTTAAAATCTTTAAGGAGATATCTGTAATCTCAAATGATAATGTGCCCTCCAATGATTCGGTGGAAACCTGCAATAACATTGCTAAGTACTTCTCCGGGAAAATTACGGACATCTATGCCAATTTTGCGGGTAATCTGACTGCTGACCCTGATCTTGGCAATAGTAGGGAGGTGTGTCTGATAGATTCAGATCTGCCCAGTTTTCTGGTACCCTCTCCGGAAATATTGGTTACTGTCTGAAAAAGTGTCAAATCAGGCTCCCCCCGTGATCCGGCCCCCCCCAAAGTACTTAATTCCAGCTTAGAAGTACTGGAGCCCTTTTTCAGACACATTATCCAACTGTCTTTCTCCTCGGCCGCCCTTCCGGGTGACTGGAAGAAAGCAATAGTTTTGCCGATAAAAAAGAAACCTAATATAAGCCAGGACATACTGGAAAATCTCCGACCAATTTCCCTTTTACCCTACCTGGCGAAAGTGACTGAAAAACTTGTAAATACTCAACTTATGGATCACCTAGAGTCGAATAATATGTTTCATAGCTCTCAGTCTGGCTTTCGAAAGAACTATTCGACTGAGACTGCCTTGCTGAGAGCGACCGAAACTCTGCGGATCGGAGCTGATGAAGGTAACATAATGGCACTCATTATGCTGGACCTCAGCGCTGCGTTTGACACTGTGGCACATTCCACCTTGCTACAGTGTCTGAGCAGTGCTGGGGTTACCAAGGCGGCATTGGGATGGCTTAAAGCCTTCCTCTCGGACCGTAGTTTTCAGGTTCAGAGAGGTATGTTTCTCTCCAACAGCATAGCCTTAGAACAGGGGGTGCCTCAGGGCTCTGCCCTGAGTCCCACCCTGTTCAACCTGTATATGGCTCCGTTGGCAGCTGTGGTCCAGTCATACGGCATAGATTTAGTATCTTATGCCGATGACACGCAGCTGCTCATCTCCCTGTCACAGACACCCACGTTAGCAGCGGCCAATTTTAAAACCTGCATGCAGGAGCTTGCTGGCTGGATGAACCAACATTGCCTGAAGCTCAATGGCTCTAAAACGGAGGTTCTAGTGATAGGGGGTAATGGAGCGAGCTGGACTCAGGAATGGTGGCCTCCTTGTCTTGGTTCTCTGCCCATCCCTTGCAAGGAGGCTAAGAACCTGGGGGTCTGGGTTGATCCCAAACTCTCTTTTGAGAGTCATGTTGACAAACTCGTGGGGAAATGCTTTGGGGTTATGAAGACCCTAAACCGCACTCTGGACCTATTGCCTCTAGAGGCCAGACGCATCATGACCCAAGCGCTGGTCACGTCCCGCATTGACTACGCTAATGTGTTGTTACTAGGGACTACTGAGAAGAACTTAAGAAGGTTGCAGGTGCTGCAAAATACGGCAGCCCGATTAGTTCTCAGACTCCCCAAAAGAACGGCATCTAAGCCTACTTTGGCAGCCCTTCACTGGCTTCCTATAAAGAAATGGATCCTGTTTAAAGCACTTTTATTTTGTTATAGGATAACATCTGCAAAAGCCCCGGAATACTTGAAGGATCTAGCTATCCCTTATCTGCCCCAAAGAGCACTTTGCTCTATGGGTATGGGTCTTCTTACAGTTCCTCGTGTAAAAAAGGCCAGGATGGGAGGTCGCTCCTTCCGTGTGTTGGCAGCCAACCAATGGAACATCCTGCCAATTGAGATTAGACTAGCTAAGACTGAAACAACGTTCAGGAAGCTTTTAAAAACACATCTGTTTACCCTCTAGGTCATCTGCTCCTGCTTTTTTTCTGCTACTCTCTCCACAGCGCGGGGATACGCCGGGATGGCGTCACCAGGCGCTTTATAAACCCCTTTATTATTATTATTATTATTACACAGATGGGGGTTCCACTGCAAAGTGTCCGAAATGCGTATACCTAGATAGTCGAATACAGTGACCCTTTCCAAGGATACCTGGTTTAGGACTGGGGGGCGGCCAAGTTTTTTCGGGGGGTTAAGCACAAGATACTTAGTCTTATCTGTGTTTATTACAAGCCCTCTTTTGGTACAAAAGGCCTGAAAATTATCTAGGAGGCTCTGGAGGCCTACAGGAGACTTAGATATTAGTAGCGTATCATCACCAAATAAGAGGGCTGGAATTCGCTCGCCCGCCAGGGATGGTGCATCAGATGGATTTTTCAGAAAGTGCTCAACCACGCCATTCACATATAGTGAAAAGAGGGTGGGAGCAAGAACACAACCCTGGCGGACGCCTCTCTCCACTGGGATTCTGCTTGTCTTTTGTCCCTGGGTGCCCCACCGCACTTGTGCAAAATTTCCTTCATGGAGCCTCACTAGAATTGACAGAATATTTGAGTGGACCCCCATATCGGACAGCACTCCCCATAGATGTCCCAGAGGCACCAGGTCAAAGGCAGTCTTTAAGTCTATAAATGCAAGGTAAAGACTGCCTTTGCCTATAACAACTACTTTCCAGTAAATTTATAATAGTCGGAATGCCTGCTCTATTGTCCGGGTGCCAGACCTGAATCCTGCTTCATAATCTGAGAGGATCTTATTTTCATCAGCCCATTGAAGAATTCTTTCAAGTACCACTTTCCCGACAACTTTCTGGGTGGAATCAATTAGGCTTATGGGGCGATAGTTAGAGGGGTCGTCCCTGCGCCCCTTTTTAAAAATTGGGACGACCTCAGCCCCCTTCCACTATTCGGGGATAGCGGCACCATTGTCAATGGCGATGTGTAGAGTATGAATACGTTTCCCTCATTTGGGCAGATCAAAACAAAGAAGGTCCCCGGGAATACCATCTGGCCTTTTGAGGCACAATGCGACTTATCGCATTTTCCACTTCCTTAACTGTAAAGGGATATCTAACTGGTTCTTCCAGGGGTATCTGGAAACTACGAGGAGAGAACTAATTTTCACCTCCCTGTTGACATATATACAGTTTCGAGAAGTGATCAAACCACGTTTGGCCAGTAATATTACACGTGATGAGGTCGCTAGCAGGACTGTTCTTAGCTCTTATAATGTTCCAGAATCGACCCGCATCCCTCCCATCACTGGCCTCCTTAAGTGATTGCCAGTATTCATCAGTAGAAAGATCAAGAGAAAGATACCAAACAATCCTCTTGCCAGACACAGCTGGGCCAACTGTCAATGACTCCAGAAAGATGACATCATGTTAGAATAAAGAGTGCATCACGGAGATGTGACATTCCAGCCACCATCTGAATAGAATATAACACATCTCCCCACCTTCCAGTGAAAACCATCAAAGTTCAGAGAAATAGGAAAATAACACATACGAGGTATAGGTTAAAAAAAAAACAAGAGAAATAAAAAATGTAAAAAAAACATGGTAACACATATGGAGAAAACAGTGTGATCAAGAAACAATCACTCAAATACGCTGGAACTCTTCTTTCTCCAGCTCCCCTCAAAACACGAGATAACCCACTAGACCCATCTCCCTCCCTTGCAACCACCACATCCTCAACAGACTCCGTGACCCCATTGTCTAAGGCCGTTTAGGATCCGAATTGGTTTTGTGAGCCCCTTCTCCCTCCCCATTTGGACCTGACACCAAGTCCCGGAATGAAGTGATGTTATAACGCGGACTCGGTGATCCGGAATACCCATTCTGCTAAGCTTTCTCCAAAGCGTTCCTCTGTCCACCCTATCAAATGCAGTGGTAAAGTCGACATAAGCAGCATACACAACATGAAATTTTGAGGACACATATTTGTCCAGTATAGTTTGCAATACAGCGATGCTATCAGTGACCGAGTGCATTGGTCTGAATCTGGCTTGATATAAGGGAATTAGACCTGATGAGAAGGCCCAGTCTTTAAGATGGTCTAATACAGTTGCTGCAAAGATCTTTCCTGTTGCATCCAGGTGAGCTATCTGCCTGTAGTTGCTGGGATGCAGCCTTGAACCCTTCTTGTGTATAGGGATTACAATGCTTCCCTTCCAAGATTTAGGGATATCCCCTGTTGTGAAAATGTGGCTAAAGAGGGTAGAAAAAAATGTACTCCATGCTCTAGGGTTGCTTTGGAGAACTTTAATCGAGATTTGGTCCGGTCCCGTTGCTCCCGTTGTTTCTGCCTTTTTGAAGTGTAAGTCAATTGAAAAAGGACTTGGTGCTCCGAAGTCAGATGTATTTACTCCAAGAAATCTTGCTGGGCTGTTATTCCTTTCTGAGGGAATATTTAATTAGTATAGATTGGTTAGGTATGATTCCCATTCGGCCGGGGGGGACCGGGATAGACTGTAATGTTTTTTTGTGCTATTTCTTTGGCAATTATATTCCAGTATTCACGTTGGTTATTCTGTTTTGCTGCTATCTGGATGTCAACCCAGTTTTTATCCTGGATTTTTTCCTTATTTTTTGCTTTTTCTCTCCTACGCTGGTTTTTCAATTTGTTTATTTCTAGTTGTTTAGATGTAGAGTATTCAAGAAACTGCGACCTTATCCGTTTATTTAATTACTTTGCATTAGCAACCAAGTTCGTTTTTTTGTTTCGGTTCTTTGTTGGGCCACGTTGTTTCAGTTTTTCTTGTATCAACGTTTTGGTAGCTATTTCAAAGTTTTTATCGGATTTACAGAATGAGTTGTCTGTAAAGGATGTGTCATGTCTATTGCATTAATAATTTCGATGAGTGTCGATGAATTCCACTGGATCCGTCCTTGGGCTTGATTGACCAGAACTGTGCTATGAGTATACATGATGTGTCCTGATAATGCAAGTTGTGTTTTCCACTCAGTATCTGCTTGCAGGATTGCATGGTCACTTCCATGTTTGAAGTTAATCTTAAATTGTAAAACAGTGCCAAGCAGATCGAGCTACAGATCATGTAATCCAGGATAGAGGAGCTGCAGTTCCCTTGTCTTGTAGGTGATGCGGGAAGGTCTCCTTCTACATTGCCATTTAATATAACTCTGTTTAGCGTTGGGAGTGAGGCTAATAGGATTTTCCCTCTTTTGTCTGCTTTGTATACTTTTGGAAATAAGGGGGTGGAGATTGCCAGAGCTTCTTCTTTGTCCCAGTTTGCCCATTTTTCAAGCAACTCGTTAGATATTTTTCCATTGTAGTCGCCTGTGATAAAAAATGATGGATAGCCTTCTACCTCAACTAACTTTTCGATTTCTTTGAGTATTTCTATTGCAAGTGCATCCATTTTTGCTCCGGGCGGAATGTATACATTGAAGATAAGAAGATCTTTTGGGTTTTCTTGTGTGTTTATCTCAAATTTGATCTTTATGCATTGAAAATTCATTGAATTGATTGGGATTATTTCTTGGGCCCACCTGTAGTCTTCGCTAAGAAGAATTGCTATCCCACCTGACGCATGACCCCGGTCGACTTGCTTTGCGGGGATATCGTAAACGTAGTATTCTTCATGGTCAAAATTTGTTGTATGCCAGGTTTCTTGTATGGCCACTATCCGTGGCTGGTCTTTTATTATTACAGCACATTTTTCTTGTATTTTTCCGGCAATATTCCAGGAAGAGATGGTCAGACCTGTGTTAAATAGGGCGTTTCTTTTCTTTGGCCTGTTTATTGATGTTGAAATTCTCAGAGATCCAGGCCCATGAGTTGACCCCCGTTGTTATTTCCCTCTTAGGGGTGTTTTTACTCCAACTTCTCCTTTCTCCGTTCTTTATGGAAACAAATAAGGTTTCCCCATAGGGATTTGGAGGAATATTCATGATGTTGAAGTTTTAATTCGATTTCTGAGTTTTGTGAAATTCTTCTGATAGTTCCGAATTATGGAATTCGTGATTTTGCACTGGCGTCAAGTCATAGCCGTATTTGTGGAGAGTCTCACTTTCCTTTAATATTATTCCCGGTATTAATGGAGATCAGAATTCAACAATCGCTGTCGTGGATTTAGATTTTTCAGGGAACGTTACTAGTTTTACTTTGTTACTGGCTAAGGAGTGTAACAGCTGTATCTTTTGTAGCAAATTAATAATTTGACTGTGATTGAGCGGAGCGTCGCCTGAACGAAATAAATCTGTGATTTCCAGGTGGCATGACGTAGTCTTTTCGGCTTGTGTGTTCATCTTCCCAATGGTGTAGATTCTTTGTGGAATGACATGGAGAATCAAATAGCTCATCCGTCAGGGAGGTGATCTCCCTGGTCGATCTGGCTGGAAAAGAGAGCCCAGCGGTTACCCTACCAAAGAAAGTGCTTGCCAATGTCTGCGCTAATTTTTTATTGATGGGGTTTGATAATCGCTGCGCTTGTTCCGACTATTTGGAATCACTCAAACAGATTGACAAAGAAACACTGCCATCATGTGTTCCTCACGAGGAACTACGAGCATCGCCGGTTATACTAAAATATCCCAAAATGTGCCAGGTGCAGTCGTGCCCTGACACAAGGGCGTGGAGCCGATGCCAGCAGGTTAGGCCCTTAGAGCGCGGCATTCTGGATAAGACCGCTCGGACTGACAGAGCGAATGAGAATGCATTTTAAGGAGACTGCTGTGACTGAAAAACAATTCACGAGTGCGCTTTAAGCACCGCTTTCAAGGTTCTGTCACAATACAATTCACAGCACATTTTTATGTAACTCGTCTGTAAAACAAATTACACTTAAAGTGCTCTTAGCGCCCAGCATTTATGAGGGATTTAGAAACCAGAACCTGAGAGAAAGGTTTGAATGGGGTAAGTGCTCGAACTACAAATGATAATCATGTTGGAGGTATTCTCGCCACTCCATAGACAGGCTACGAGTTCACGTAGACAAGTGCTTCAAAGCCTCGAGAGACTCCTCAAAGCCCCCAGTCTCTAGAGGCCTGCCTTTTGTTCCTTCCTCTCCAGTTTTTAGACCAGGGCGTCTCCTAGCCTTCACGATAAATGAGAGCTGCCCGCGGCCTGGCAGCATCTGAATGCTGCATGGGCTTATCTCTCCTTTCACAGCCTGGTGAACGGCCTGCCCCTCTGGACCAGGGCATGAGAGGTGCCTGCTTCAGGGTGGCAGCGGACAGGGGAGAATCGCTGTGTTTGGGGGGGGCGTCCACACACACAGCTGCATACTACTCTAGTGGCCGCAGCAACCCCAACTCCGAAGCTTTTTAAGGCTGGGCAGATCGCCACCTCCACCAAGCAGCTTATTCTGTGTCTCCAGCAGGGCTCAGTGTCCACTGATCCCAGAAGCTGGGGGTCCCCGCAGCGCCCACTGCTGTCCCTTTTTCCTCACTGCTGCCTTCAGTGATACACTGTGTAAGTGAGCGACTCGGTTCCCAGTATGGCCTCCTGCGCTACTGAAGGGCGGCTTCCTCTGTGCAACCAGATACCCCTCAGCCGGTGTTCTTGAAAGGGATCCCTCGCAGCACACAGCGTGTATTGCTCTCACTCCGTGCACATCTTTATGTAAAGGTGAGAGCCTCAGGCTCCCGGTTCTCCACGCCCCCACCATCCCACCTTTAAAAAGGTGCACCAGGGGTCTAGTGTACACCCACCATGTGCAGGAATCTGTGCATGCAGAACAATAGGTGTGTTCCTTTCTCCGCCAGCAGACCAACAAGGATCATCATGCATATGGGTAAACTGACGGCACCATGTGCACAGATAAACAGTCTCATGTGGAGCCTGACAGCAAATGGAACAGAATTCAGCATAACCGAGCAGGGCACGTTAGAGAACGGCAGCGGACGGGGCGTGGCTAAGGCGCCAAGGAAGATGGCCGCAGGTCCGGAGAGCTCCGTAATGACGTGAGGTGACAGGGTTTCTTTCAGGCGTTTCCTTCCTTTTTGGACTGTCGGAACAGTGCTCAGAGTGTGGCGGAAGACACCCGGCACGTCTACATGTGCTTTTTGAACCAAGGGAAGCTGTCCTTGCCGGTATTTTACCTTCTAAAGTTCCCGGCGGCTCGCGTCTGATCGCGACCGCCATTTTGTTTGTTCCGTCTTCATGCCGCTTATGCCGCCCTAGCTCTGCGGAACTCAAATTTTGATATGCTGGAGCCTTTTATCTGGTGACTTTTGCAGTTTCCTTGATGTTTGCTGTGCTTTCCTGTTTGAGGACCTCCTATGCTGATTGACTAGCTATTTTTACTTCTCCTCAGGATGTGGCCGCCATTTTGACTCTCTCCTCACTTAGCCTTCAGGATGATGATTTACAATTTACCGTCTTTCCAGTGACCTATTCTTGCCTCTATCTATACTCTGTTTTCCTCTCCAGTCATTTTCCTTTGAGGCAAACGTCATTGTTCATTCATTCCTGATATTTTTCGCCATTTTCTCCTCATAATAACAGTGTCTTTCTTATTGACGCAGTGCGTTTTTCAGTTGTCTTTCTTTACACCATGGCAACGTCACGCACCAACCGTACTGCTGCCCTTCAGCAACGCTCTGTTTCTGATGCGCCCTTGGAAGATAATAACCCTTTCAGTGTTCTGCAAGATTCATTCGATGATTCACAATCGGATAACCTTACTGTTAGAGGTTCTACTACTCCTGTTTCACGTTCCACAAAAACTCTGTGTAAATCTTCCTCATCATCTCCGACTGCTAACACAGGGAAACGTACTAAAACTAATCCTCCCTCCCCTACAAGCATGTCGAACACTATTTCTATGGAACTTTTATTGGAAGAAATTCGTGCTCTCAAACCTTATATGTCAGAGACTAATTCTCGTCTCCAGAATCTTGAGGATAACTGGTCTCACACGCAACAAAGAGTGGTGGATCTTGAAGTTTCCCTGGCTTCTGCTCAAACAGTTATCGACCAGGTTCCTCCTATGCAGAAAGAGATTGCTTCTCTCAAACAACAAATCGAAAATTTGGAAAACTGAAATAGACGTAATAACCTACGTATTTATGGCCTTGCTGAAAATCTGGAACGGTCCAATCCAATTTCATTTTTTCAATCTTTTCTTCCCACTCTTCTCAATCTTCCACCATCACCTCCTCTGAATATTCAACGTGCTCACCGTTTGGGTCCAGCTTCTCGTCCATCAACTTCCACCTCCTCTGTTAAACCTAGAGGTGTTATCCTCTATTTTTTGGAATATACTGACCTTCTCCGAGTACTTCATGCAGCTAAACAAAAAGGGAAGATTTCACACGATGGCTCTAATTTATTCTTTGCTCAGGACTATGCCAAGGCTACGGCGGACCGCCGTAAAAGATTTCTGGACATGAGGCCTGCTTTACGAGCTTTGAATGCCCGCTATGGGCTTTTTCACCCCTGCATTTTTAGAGTCACTTATAATAATATGACAACATCTTATGAGGATCCTGCTCGCTTGCAACGGTTCCTGGATTCCTGTCATGCTGATTCGATGGACATTCCGCAACCCTAGTCTTTTGTTCGACTGTTATCTCTTATTGCCGTGTCCTCTCCAGCTGTTTGACTTGTTCCTCATGTACACTGTCTCTGTGACATGTTCTTTTGTATAGATACAGTGTCTTACCTTACGTTTTGTTTCACGTTATTTTTCTTTTTTCGTATTCCCTTAGTTGCTGCTCTTGTGGTCCCTGAGATTGTTTCTCGTTTGTTCCTCTTCAATTGCCTGATGGTTTCTCCCCTTGCCGCGTCTTCGTGGAGTTTTCGCCCAGTCGTGCTTCCTTCCTTCATGGTTCCTCCATCCCCAGTACTCTTGTATTTTTACGGTATGGATTTTGTTCTTACTATAAACTTGTGTGTTTGTCACTTTTCTGTACCTCCTTTCATCTTCTTTCCTTTTCTTCTCCTCAGCACTCTTCTTTTTCTTCATCTATTTTCTTGCCTCTTCAATTATTTCCTCTCATTTTCTTCGTCACTCTTCTTTTTTCTTCCTTCTATTTTTCCGCTTATTATATCATATCTTTATCTTCCTACTTTTTATATATTACGTCTTCTTTTTTCTTTTTTCCGTTTTCTGATGTTACTTGCACTTTTTCTTCCTACTTTCACTTGTTGTACCGTTACATTTCTACATAATTATTCATATGTTTCAAGTATTTTTTAGAATTCTAAATGTCAATTAATATAGTTTCTTGGAATGTTAAAGGTTTGGGGTCTCCTATCAAGAGACAACGTGTTCTTTCCCACTTAGCTCATCTGAAAGCAGATATAGTGTTGTTACAAGAAATTCATGTTAAAGATGTTGAAGTTTCTAAATTACGACGTAATTGGGTGGGTCAAGTTTTTGCTTCTCCGGGGACGGGAAAACGTAACGGGGTTGCTATTCTGACTCATAAACGTTTGAATGTTCAGATTGTTAAACAAGATAATGATACGGAGGGCAGATGGGTTGTTGTATCGTTGTTGGTCAACAAAATTCCTTTGACTATTTTTAATGTATATGCTCCTACTATTCCTGATAAGTTGTTCTGGCCCCAAATTCTCTCCTCTACGATGCATTATACTGATGATTATTTTATTTTGGGCGGGGATTGTAACACAATTATGGACCCTTTCCTTGATCGTAGATCCAACTCCCGATTTTCTCCGTCTCCAACCCATACTCAATTCACTTCCCTTATTTCCCAACGGTCCCTAGTTGATTCATGGAGACTTTGTAACCCTACTTTACAAGAATACACATATTTTTCCCCAGTCCACTCTTCCCAATCCCGTATAGATTATCTTTTCATTTCCAAAGCTCTCACACAACTTATCACTCACTCGGATATAGGTTCCATTTTAATCTCAGATCATGCCCCAGTCTCACTTCAACTTGATTTGCTCCCTCCTAGTAAGGGTGCTAGGCGATGGAGATTCAACAATTCCCTACTCCTCGATACTTCATTTTCTGCTTCTTTTCTTACTTTTGCTTCCCTTTTCTTTAAGGATAATGAATCCCCTCAAACATCCCCTCAATTGGTGTGGGACACATTTAAAGCTGCCTCTAGAGATTTCATATGTTGCCAAGAAGAGACCTCTAACCACACAATCTATTTCCACTCTTACCTCTCGTATTAAACACTTGGAACAGGTATATTATTCATCCAAATCTCAATTTGATCTTAATAATCTTATTTCTGCCAAACTGTCTTTCAATAAGATATCCACCGAATCCGCGAATTTAATTTTGCTTAAATCCAGTGCTAAATATTATTCCTCGCAAAATAAAGCTGGTAATATGTTGGCAAATTATCTTAAAGTTAAAAAAGAGCGCACCAAGATTGAGTCGATTGTTTCCTCCACTAATACCATTCTTCATAAAGACTAGGATATTTTGGGTGAATTTTCTAATTTTTATCAGACTCTTTATACTCCTGAGTCTCCTCCTTTGTCGTCAGCCATTGATCATTACTTATCCTCCATTCCTTCTCCCTCAGTTTCTGATGCGGACTTCTCCTCCTTAGACAAAGATATTACGTCTATAGATATTTTAGAAGCCATTCGCGTTCTTAAGAAAGGGAAAGCTCCGGGTCCGGTTGGCTTCTCTATTGAATTGTACTCTCATTTTTCTGCTTTTCTTTTTCCTAAATTACTTCAATTATTCTCTTTCTTTATCTCTTCCCAAAAATCCGAAGGTTCTTTTCAGGAGGCATTGATTTGCCTTCTTCCCAAGGACAACAAAGATCATACTTTATGTAAAAATTATAGGCCTATTTCTTTGATTAACCTTGATTACAAAATGTTTGCAAAGATTTTAGCTTTACGTTTAGACAAAATTTTACCTCAACTCATCGGTAGGGACCAATGTGGTTTTATCAAGGGTCGTCATCTTTCAGATAACACACGTTTATTTTTCAATGTCCTTAGTAAATCACAGACTTCTCCTCATTCTTTAGCTGCTATAGCTTTAGATGTAGAGAAGGCTTTTGACAGAGTTAATTGGCCCTTTCTTTTGTCTTCTCTTAAATGGTTTGGTTTTGGGTCTAAATTTCTTTCTTAGGTTTCTTTATTGTATTCATTTCCTAGATCCTTTATTTTTGCTAATGGCCTTGTTTCCTCTTCTTTTCCTCTGTTTCGTGGCGTCCGTCAAGGCTGTCCTCTTTCACCCCTTCTTTTTATTCTTGCTTTAGAACCCTTCCTAACAAAAATTCGACTTAATGCAAATATTTCTGGTTTCTCTTATGGTGATAAACAAATAAAGTTGTCTGCTTATGCTGATGACATCCTCCTTTTTATTTCTAATCCTCAAATTTCTGTTCCTGCATTCCTTTCTGAAGTTTCTGATTTTGCAGCCGTCTCCGGCTATAAACTGAATGTCGATAAATGTGAGATTCTTCCTCTTAATACATTTTGTTTTCATGCGGATTTTATGATCTCCTCTTTTCATTGGAATCCTTCCAAAATTAAATATTTAGGTCTCTGGTTTGCTCCCTCCATTAAAGAAACTGTCGCTCTTAATATTAAACACTTAAATACTACTCTCACAGATTCCACGACACGATGGCATCCACTATTTTTATCTTGGTGGGGAAGGTTAGATTCAATTAAAATGATGCTAGTTCCTATTATTTTATTTTTCCTTTCCAATCTCCCTATCAATATTCCAAAGTCTTGTTATAAAACTATTTATTCTATTTTATCCCGTTTCTTATGGCAAAATAAGAGAGCTAGAATGTCTTTTTCTAAACTTAGCTGCCCCAAACAATTGGGAGGGGTTAACTTTCCCAATTTTTCCTCTTACCATACTTCCTTTTTTCTTTCTCACTCGGTTTCTTTTTTATCTGATACATTACTGGATGATACCTCTCTTCCCCTGTGGGTTGACATTGAATCCACCTTTTTTCATCCTTTTTCTTTTAAAGAGTATGTTTTCTTGCCCCGTGTCCCAAAGCAAATGTCTTTGCCTATTCTTAAGAACTCCAGGAAACTTTTTTTTCCATTATTTCAGAATGGTCTTGATAGCCGTACACGATTTTTCCAGTCTCCTCTTTGGTACAATCCCCTTATTAAAGTCAATAATAGGACCCTTTTCTGGAAGGCTTGGTATGATCAAGGACTTTTTTGGGTTCATCAACTTTTTCAACATGGTACTTGTATCCCTTTCCCTATTCTTCAGCATTGTTTCTCTTTTCCTCTCTCCTTCCTCTCTAAGTAGGCTCTTTTGGCCGCTGCTGTTCAGACAGGTTATGATTATCTTCATTCCTCTGTCTCTTGTAAGTCCTCTTCCTCCCCTCTTACCCTATCTTTCCTCTTATCCTCTTCCTCTGCTTCACAGATTTATAAAAAAGTACATGAATCTTCTCCTACCAGAGATAAATCAACCGTTGAACTAGCGTGGGAATTAGATTTAGGTGAATAATTCCCTCTCTCTTTGTGGCAAGATATATGGAATAAGATACGGAAATCCTCTAGAGCAGCTAACACTACCCAAACTTTATTTTTTCTTTATAATCGTCTTATGCTCACTCCTGCTCGATTGAATAAAGTGGATTCCTCTATCCCCTCCACATGCTGGTCTTGCTCAGAACCACGATCGGATCTTAAACACATGATATTCCTATGTCCTCTTGTTCGTACATTTTGGTTCAGAGTTTGGCAACAACTTAATATTTTTTCCACTACTTTTCCTTTTTTTTTTTACACACATTTTCCTGGGTAGCCTCTCCGATATATGGTCCTCATCTCATTTCAACACTTCTATTATTGATCTCCTTCTAGCAGTAGCATTCCAACAAATTACCAAAGCATGGAAAGATACCTCATCCATATCATATCAGGCTTGGTGGTATGGTGTCTGTTTTAATCATAGATTGGATAGAGCTTATGTTTATCCTGTTACAATTGCCATCAAATGTGACTTACTGTGGTTACCTATCACCACCTTCTTAGATTCCTCAGCCAAATCTTCTGTACTCCACTCCCCTCGTACTGAGGAAGTACCCAAACCTCCATGATATGTTTTTGCTTACTTTTGTTTTTACTACATTTTCAACTTGTGCATTCTTTCTTTATGATTATACACCTTTCTTCTAGAATATAGCAAGTTTAATTTACAATGATGTGATTTGAATATTGATATTGTATTTTCTTTTGCTGAGTCTCTTACTCTCTTCTTTTCTCTCTCTCCCCCTCTTTATTTCTTTTCCCTTCCCTTCCCTTTCTCTTTTTTCCTATTCTTATACATTATAATGTTTGCTTACATTATTTCATATCAATTTTGTATTTCTTTTCCTTGCTGCATTCTTTACCCAATAAAATTTTCTTTAAAACATAAAAAGAGAACGGCAGCGGACACAACAAGGGCTGAAGGAGCAGAGTGTAGCTGGTGCTGAGCCGAAAGTGCTTTAAAGAAGCACGGGGCAAGGCACGTCCAGGCGGCACTGGGTGTTTTGTATTGAGCGTACACCTCACGTTTGCACTTTTCAGGAGTACAAGAAGTGTACACGGATGAAGCATGCGTTGGATGTACCAACTATCGGCCATGACCATTGGTAGTAGGGTCTAGGAATTCCGTGCTGCTCGTGACTGAGAACAGGATCGGCTGCATTATAATGGAACAGTAAGAAAGTACAGAGACCCGGTTGTGTTTTTAACTCTGGGCCAACAAAACCATTGCATCCAGCAAAGAGCACAACCACCAGTTACTCATCTCGATCAGCCCACTTCCCTTTCTGTTGCAGTCCATATTACCTTAGATTTCCAGCTCTGTCTCTCACTCTCTCTTTAGGCCCCACGCCACTCCTGCGCCCCCTGAGCGCTGCTGCGCTTCTTATCTTGTTGCATTTTTAAGCGTTAACTGTATTTGTTTTAATTGTTGCGGCGCTCGGACACTGCGCTTACCTTGTTCGGCGCTCACCCTCTTGGCCGGAAATTACTCCTCCACTATTCGTGTCGGCGTCCATAGGCCGGGGAAACTTGCGAGGCATACCTGCAGTATAATAACACACTTCCTCGCACTCGGCGGGGATCAGGAAGACTTAGCCGGGTCCGACATCTTGGGTTGGGCAGTGAGGCGAGGTACTCTGCGGCCATCTTGCGTAAGGCAAGAGGCTAGTAGGCGGTCCTCCGCTCAGCGTAATTAGTATTTTAGGATGGACAGACAGACAGGCGCGCAGCGGGCGCGTCGTAGGCGCGCCGGAGGTGCGCCAGAGGTGCGCCAGAGGTAAGCCCGTTTGCGCCCGTTCGCGCTACGGACGCGCTAAGGGCCGCTACCTCTGGCCCCTCCGGCCCTCTTGGAATATCCTATTCCCGGGCTGAGCTGTTTAGACTCAGACCCAGTCAGAATCTGTCAAGGCAACCAGCTAGTGCCCGTGCTTCAACCAACAGGCAAATCTCCTGTGGGTTGCTTAATGTCAGATCTCTCTGCAAGCACCACACGGAGATTGCCTTCCTTATTGACTCAGAAAATCTCGATGTCCTCTTCCTCACAGAAACGTAGACTCGGGAAGACTGTGAGGTTGAGCTGGGCCTTGCCTGCCCCGCTGGCTATAAAATTAGTCATATCCCGCGCACGCTCAATCGAGGAGGAGGTATCGGGTTTATTTTCAAAGACTCGCTGACCCTCTCCCAGTTGAAGATTCGAGAGGTGCCAGGCTTTGAACTGATGGGATTTTCGGTCAAAAAGCAGGAGCTGACACTTTGTTCGGGCGTCCTATGCTATCGACCTCCAGGACCGGCCTCTTCAGTCTCGCTCCTCATTGACCTGATCTATGAGCTCTCTAGCTCTCACTCCAAGTTATTGATTCTTGGAGATTTTAATCTATGGGCTGGCGGCCCATTGGATAAGGCATTCCTCTCCCTTAGTCAAGCCTGTAAAGACATTAGCCTGGAACAGCTGGTGAACGACACCACGCACCAGAAGGGTCATACCCTGGACCTAATATTTGCGGATCCACAATGGGTATCTATGGATGAGATTAAGTGCCAGTTTTGGACAGACCACTTCCTGATTATGTTCTCTCTTTGTTTAGAGGACCACACCTTGCGGGAAGCTGGACTATCCCAGGCCAAGTTAGGGAGACCTTGGTCCCGAATACTCAACATCTCTCCACTACCGAGTATTTTAGGTAAGGACTTTAAGCTTGGCGGTTCAGCTGAGGAGAGCTATGCTCTCTTCAGCCAGTCCATCACGAGTTCACTGGATAAACTGGCACCCCTCCGGAGGTCCCGAGGGAGGGTGAACCGTGCTAGCCCTTGGTATACGAGTGAACTACGCCAGCTTAAACTTGGTTGTAAACGCGCTGAAAGAGTGTGGAGGAAACGGTACTTAGACTCGGAGAAGGCCGTGTTCCGGTCTGCCTTACAAAAATATAAGGCACACATCAAGATAGCTAAGGCGGCTTATTTTGAATCCTTCCTGAATCAGGCCCCAAACAAGGCACAGGCCCTTTTTAAGATTGTTAGGGACCTCGCGCACCCTGTGTGTGCGACTAACATCGTACCTACATCGCAAGCTCTGTGTAACTCGCTGGCTGTTGCCTTCGAGGAGAAAATCTGCAAAATTCTGGAGGGCCTACAGGACCCAGTTAATCTTACCACTGGTTCGGGAACTCAGGAGGCGATGGCCAGTCGACCCCTGCAGAGTGGCTCTGACCTCTGTTTGGAAGCTCCGGCCTCGCCTTCCAGTCGACCCCGACCAGAGGCCCATGCATTCAGCTTGGGAGCTCCGGCGATAGAGTCCAGTCGACCCCAGCTGAATAGCTTTTCCATCTCCACTGGGTCGGGAACTCCGGAGGCGATGGCCAGTCGACCCCTGCAGAGGGGCTCTGACCTCTGTTTGGAAGCTCCGGCCTCGCCTTCCAGTCGACCCCGACCAGAGGCCCAGGCATTCAGCTTGGGAGCTCCGGTGATAAGAGTCCAGTCGACCCCAGCTGAATAGCTTTCCTCTCCCCTCCTTGGAGGAGTTTGGCAGTCTGGCACTTTCGATTTCATCTGGCTCGCCTCTCGACCCTCTCCCTCCAAAATTCTGGAGGGTGTTTCAGGAGGAACTCTTTCAGCCTCTGCATTCTATCTGCTGCCAGTCGTTTGAATCAGGGACTGTACCAGACTGCTGGAAGAAGGCAGTGGTCTCCCAGCTCTTAAAAAAATCCACGCTCGACCCTGCCTGTCTTTCCAACTACCGGCCAATTTCCCTGCTTCCCTTTCCAGTTAAAATCATGGAAAAACTGGTTACCCGCACTCTGTCCGGCTTCTTAGAAGGGAACATCTGGCTGGATGAAATGCAATTTGGTTTCCGTCCAGCTCATGGGACGGAATCAGCGCTAGTGACCGTGCTAGACAATCTACGGACGCAAGTCGACAGTGGTCGGGCAGCCTTCTTGGTGCTGCTCGACATGTCGGCTGCGTTCGACACGGTCAGCCATCCCACCTTGATTATGAGGCTGGAAGAATGCGGGGTTAAAGACAAGGCCAGGGACTGGCTGATCTCCTATTTGGACAACCGTCAGCAACGGGTATAGCTCCCTCCTTTCAGCTCAGAGGAGCGGAGAGTAGGACAAGGAGTACCTCAGGGCTCTGCCATCAGCCCTATACTCTTTAATATCTACCTCCGCCCTCTGGTCCAGCTTATTAAATCATTTGGGATCTCCGCATTTAACTATGCGGATGATACCCAGCTGGTCTTTTCTCTGGAGGGACAGGATGCAGTCCCTTTGGAAACTTTCCATCGCTGCATGCAGGCCACAGCGGAATGGCTCCGACTGAACTCGCTGCAGTTTAATGGGACTAAGACAGAGGTCCTATACTGTTCCAACGATCGAGTTCCTCGGACTCTCCCGGACGACTTTTGGCCCCCGTCTTTTTCTGAGACGGTGTCAGCTGCACAATCAGCGCGCAACTTGGGTGTCAGCTTTGGGCCCAACTTGCAGTTAGATCTGCACGTAAACAAGGTCATCTCGACGTGCATGATGCTGATTCGCATGCTGCGCAAAGTCTTGCCCCTTCTCCCTGAGCAAGCCAGACCAGAAGTAGTACGGAGTAGCATCTTAAGTCGTCTCGACTATTGTAACGGACTACTTCTGGAGGCCCCGATAACACTACTGGGTAAGCTACAAAGGGTGCAAAACATAGCGGCCAAACTCGCCCTTTTCCGTCCCTACTACAGCTCATCCACGGCAGCGTTACAGGAACTCCACTGGCTGCCGGTCCATCTACGCGTGCATTACAAAGCAGCTTGCATCGTGTTCAGGGCTATCCATGGTCTTGGCCCGGTCTCTTTGCGGAAGATGTTCGCCTGGTACCTTCCATCCCGAGCCTTACGCTCCTCTTCTTCAAGGCTACTTGTAGTTCCGCGCTTCCAGAGAGTGAGGATGGGTGGTTGATCCTTTAGAGTAGCGGCGGCCAAGCTCTGGAACTCCCTGCCGATATCTCTAAGGATTCTTGAGGACCTCCTAGCCTTTAGGAAAGCTCTAAAAACGTATCTCTTCCCAAGGTCAGGCTAAGCTGCTGTATTCTGTTGGTTTATGGTTCGAAGCGCCAGGATGCCCTTTGGGTGACAGGTCTGCGCTCTATAAGTATACCACAAATACAAATACAAGATATGGCCTTGATATTACCTCCCCTCAGGCTCCACAGGGCAGTCATGAAGCAGGTGGTCCAAGCTTCTCTCCAATCCCGCTGCAGAGGGTGGGCCATTTAAACGAGCACGGCTCCCCCCTTGCCTTCCGGACGGCAGCTTCCCTTAAAGCCATCCCCGGAGCCATGACATTAATCCGATGGCCGGCCACCCCCGCTGCCTTTGGATCACCATGGAACGTGAAGGAGTGCACAAGCCAGAACCCTTTCCACTTCAACTGTAAAGACTGATCGGCTGTAAGAGTTGAGATGACACCAATCTGTTCTTTCATGGGAAAGAACTGTTAATGTGTTCATTTGTTGGAACCTAGGATTGCCATAGTCAAATGAACTCGTTTTTTCACGTAACAGACCGCGTTAGAAAGAACTACTGACATGCAGTACAAATGTAACAACCAGCCAGAACACATCAGACAAAAAATAAAACACACATACATTTCCAAAGCTGCGCATAAACGCCACATAGCTTGCAACGCCACACAAACTGTTTACAAGCATGTGAAATTGTCAATCAAATGAAATGCCAACAAGCTGTACCTCATGAATACCCCACTTCCTATCTCATTCAATATAATATTGGTGACCTACATGACCGATTATACTGCCCCCTGTATTGGCACAGTCTTGGGGCTGGTCCAGAACCGAACCACACAGCATAGCATTACTTGCACCACACCTCGAACACCTGACAAGGTATGACGTTATACTACATGTGTGCAAGAAGGGTACGAAGTTCCTCTAGGTTTAAAGAAAAGGGGCGAGGAGATATGTATCAATATGTATACTGAATACTCTTTGAGGAGGCCTTTAACGGGGATGCAGTCACGTAAAATTGTAAACCTTAATAATACCTAGTTATTTATGCGCACAATTATTGTTTGAATTTTGAACGTTTTAAAGTATGTATCCTTTGGGTTCAGCTAATATGCTTTCACTTATGGACTTTGTTGTTAGAAGGAACCTGAAAGCAAAAACGTCCAAGTGAGATTCAAAATGTGATCATTTATATTATGGTGGTGTTAGCATTCTATTGCACATGTAGTATAACGATGATTCCAAAAGAGGGGGACAGTGGGGCAAGTTTAAAGAGGTCCAACATACATGCCCCAAATAGTATTGTGCGCAAGAAGGGTACGAAGTTCCTCTAGGTTTAAAGAAAAGGGGCGAGGAGATACTAAATAGTGGGTGGATTATGTGTAACCCCATTCTGTAAAGGAAGAAAGAGGAATTCCCTTTTCAGAACTAAGGCTCTCACACACCTATCAAGCTAGGTGTCATGCTTCATCATATGAACCTGCCCCTCGTCAGGTTGGCGCTGCAATACCGGACGGGCACCCAGTATGGGGCTCTTTAGCGGGGATCTTTTGTTCCTGCCGGTGGGTGCAGTGGGGGTGAGAGGCCTAGTGTGTGTAGATGTGACGGGGAAAGGAAGTGAGTTAAAACAGGTCAATCAGTCTTAGCAGTCATTTATTCAGAAGGTAAACTGCCTGATTAAAAATAGAGAGAGAGTATCAGTGAACTAGAGGCAATGTATCTAGCTATCTGTGTCCTACTCTCGGTGGATCGACATGTTTCGTGCCTTCAGTGTCAGGATGATCTGGGCACTTCTTCTGGATCAAAAGTGAACACTATCAACACAGCGTGGTGAAGTAAAACTTATATACCACGTTTTCAGGTCACTAACCTGCAAAAAAAAAAAAAGCAAAATGGGAAAAGAGATGTGTTGGTACAGGAATGTAATCAATGTACAAAAGGTGTATCTCGTGAACCTTATCTTAAAGTGCCAATATGGCACGTGTGTTAGGTGAAAACAGTTGTCACACTTGCACTGACACCACCGTGTGCTAAGTGAAAAATAGAATTAAAAGGTGGGGTCTGAACTCTCATACACAGAAGGTATACGATCATAATCACAGGGCTTAAGATAGAGCAGTAAAAATATATGAACGGCCAAGACAGAACCATAGCTCACATAAACTGTTGTCAAGTAATTGCTTGCAACATTGTCCGGCGATCAAAATGGACACCAATTTGGGTCCTGTAAATGTGGATAATGGAACAATCATTGATTGAAAAAAGTACAACTGATTGTAGCAGATAGACTAAATAATTTGGAGCTTGCAACAAGGCCAAGTGACCGGACCCTTTGGTGAGTGCTGAGCGTAGAGCACGGGTTTAGGAAGTAATGTCCCCGAGCCTTAGGGTCAACCATGGTCCTGTGTAGACCAAGTATACATGTGCGCCACCAAAGTATAGCAGTAGTAGAAAATAAAATAAAAAAGAAAGAAATCAGACTTCTTCAATTTTCCTCAATTTCTAACCTATTCTTCTTCATCTATGTATGCGACTTGGCAGAGTTTCTTATGCAGCATTAAGTAAACTCTCAGAGGTACATATACAATGTAACAGACTAACAAGTTCCTGACATCTTGTACCATGCAATATAAATAGAGCACCTCTAGATATGTCTAAAATATAAAGCGCACCGCAGACATGGCTGTCTCTCTGCATCGTCCCCTAAATATGACACTGTGTCAGTAACTGTGATAAATAAGAGTACCTCTGGGCATGTCTATCACTCCACATCACTATGTCTTTTTTCACACTCCATCAATATGTTTTATCACACTGCATCACTATGTCTTGTCCAGGGCCACTGGAATTAAGAGATTGTGGGGCCGCTGCAATTTTCGCATCATTATAGAGTTGCCGCATTTGTCGCATAATCTGCAGATTTTTTTTTTTTATTAGAACCTTTATTGTTTCAACATAGAAAAACACCCATAGGCCTACAACCAAGCCGGCCGGCCGCTATGCAAATCAGGAGAATGTACGAAAAGAAGCAATATAGCGTACAAAATACAGCGGTCCGGAGGTCGAGGGCTGACGAGCATCCAGGATATGACATATAGTTAAAATATCGCACAGTGAGAAGGATCGGAGTCGGTTCATTTTGCAAAAACAGAAAATAAAATAGAATCAACGTCGCACTATCATACAGTCCCCCAGCACAGCCGTCGAAAAGCAAAAGTTACGGCAGCGACGCACATAGATTGAGAATGACGGGGGAGGGGCATCAGGGTAAGGAGAGACGCAATAAACACTAAGCAATCATGGCAAACTAGTCCCACCCCTCAAGGCAAAACACACTATGGGAGACATGAAGACGACGACATCGAGAAAGAAAAGGGCAAAGGGCCATAGAGACAGAAGAGGAACAAAACAACAAACCCATCCCCCAACCCCCAACCCTGCACCCCTGCAGAAGGCTACGGCCTACCCCCCCAGCAGCGTGCCTGTCGCCCTAAATAAAGAGACCCGAAATACAGAGAAGAAAAGAGAAACAGAAAAAGAAAAAATACAGGAGAAGGGCCCTCGGTCTAGTGTTCCGGTCCCTCCCACCTCCGCGTGCAAAAAACATCTAAACAGCCACGGTAGAAAAATACAGATAACAGCAGTCATGTGTAACGCTATCAATTACAGTGCAGCGAAGCGCCCCAAAATCACCATAAACCAGCTATAATTCCCTCCATGTCCCAAACAAAGTCACCCCTGGCCTCTTCTGTCGATAGTACCAACGTTAAACCAGGTCTCAGACAGGACATAAAATAGCACAAAAGGTCCGAAGACACCGGGAGGACCCAGCAGTGCCATCATGCCATTGATCCCAGGCCACCGGAGTCCCGCCAAGGATGCACGGCAGAAGACGGAGGGAAACAGAATTAACAGCACCAACAGTCTCGAGTCCAATGACAGTCCCGCCAGCCATGAAAAGGGAAGCACACGGAGCGGGAAGCGCTGAAACCCCGCCGGCGCCGTCCAAACCATGGACCGATGCTGTTCCCCAACTCGAAGTTCAGGGTTAGGCCCCAAGGAGACAATCACATATATAACAGGGTCATCCACAGCCAGTTCGTGAACCAACGCCATCCACGTCTCCAAGAGCGCAGATTCATCCGGGGAACACGTCAATGTAGCAAGGGCAGACACAGCGGCGCCTCCTTGAGAGCGATCCGCGCCGTCACACAACGGCGGAGCAACAATGGTGGCCATCTTGTTCCCCAATGCTCGAGCCTCCCGGATCAGGGTAGTCTGCAGACATGTTAAAGCAGCCAGGACATCACTGGGAGTGGGTGGTTTCTCATGGCGCCAAACCCCGGGGATCTCTCGTGCATCGGCTTCCCTACCCGGGTGAGGGGCACGCAAGAGGGCACCATCCGCCATAACAGCCGTTCCGGTTTCTCGTCCCTCCATCTCACCAGGGGATCGGGCCCAGCAACCGTACACTGCAGGATCCACAGCGGGATCTCAGTAGTCGGGGCAGGCGACAGAAAGGAGAGGCACCAAAAGGCTACACCAGCCCCCGTCGCTCCTCGAGAGCCCGCCACAGGTTCCCAGGGCGGGTCGTGATCGTGATCGGGCGTCTCTCCGAGGGGGAGCCGGGCATCACGAAGTTCACTCCGGTCCGGCTATATATCACCTTCCGCAAGGCAACCCACTATGGGGAGTGGGTGGATCTCATCTCGTTCGGCTCTCGGATCCCAGGTTCTCTCCGAACGGCTTCCCAGTGTAACCAGAGGCCGTTGGCATATCACTTCGGGCCGGACACTCTCCTCACTCGAGATCCCGGTCTCAACACCTCAAAGGCCGCCAAACAATCGGGGACATTTCATCGGGACCACTGTACGGAGGAGTCTCAGGAGTAGACGGTAAGTGAATGCTTCCCTTCACCTACTCAAATTAACAAATGCTGCTCAGGGTAATCGCCAGGATATAAGTGCGGGGCGGGAGGGCGCACGGAGCCAAGCGTTTAAGCAGCCGTCCCGTTCGTCATATTGGCTCCTCCTCACTGACTATATTTTTGACCAATCTGCAGATTTTAGCCCCCCAAAAATGTTTCTAGCTCAAACGGTTCAAAGGTTATTAAAAATGCGACGGCACGTGTTGCTGCACAATGGAAGGGCCTTTGCAAACCTGGACAGATTGAATATTGCTGTCTTTGGGTGTTTAATTGGTACTAACATAATGCAACCAATGCCCAGAGAGTGTTACCAAGTTTAACAAGCATTGGCATAGCCAATAGGTCTCGCCTTTGGGACCTTATAAGTATTTGTTATGCAGCACAATATCATTGGTGCAACAACATCAACTGTTGAATTGGTAAACACGTATAAGGTCCCAAAGGCGAGACCTATTGGCTATGCCAATGCTTGTTAATTAGGAGATCAATGCATTTCTTTTCACATTACAGGGCTTAGACGGTTGATAGATGACACCATCATTTATATGTTATTTTTCAACACTTCACATGAGTCTAGGAGTTAAGTCACACGTTTGTTACTGTCAAGAAAGTGCCAATGATGACAGAACGAGCACACTGGTGAGTACCAACCAGTAGCTCCATGGATGGTGCTTACGTGAGGCACTTTCTGAGTTTTCTCACAATTTTTCTTTGTTGGGTGTGAGAACAGTTGTGGATGGTTGATAACTTTGTAACAATGAGGAACACGTATGGGTGGGCATGACTAGATAATTAAGCATATCTAGACCTAGGAGTAAACTATAATACCCGCCTGATAGATTTTTCAAAGTTTACAATGTGTTCTCAATAACCAGGTTTGTTTCTGTGAGAAATACGTGAGTGGAGGGCTACCTGGTTATTTTCCCTCTTTTGCTCCTTATTTGATTGTTTCTACCAAAACCGAAAGGCCTGGATATAGACTATAGAGCTTTCAGACCATCAACAATGTTATATGAAAACGCTAGGATTTTCGTCAAGGTGCTAGTGGACAAACTAAAATGAGCCATAGTAACCATAATTAATCAAAGCCAATGGGGTTTTATACCTGTAGAAACAGTGAGCAAAATGTATCAGGGCTGGCTGCGGTTAAGGAAGAAAGTAGGAAACACTAATGCAATGATCTCAGAGCTGATGCTGAACTGGGACAAATCGCTACGGTGCCAGCTGGGCACAAACGGATCCACTACAGCACCCTCTATGCCTGTCAACTGCTTATAAAAAAGCACTAAGCACAATTCTAATACTTGGGCTTCATTGTGGTGTGACAACAACTATTACAATACAAACTGAACATATTATTAGTAGTGCCATGCGTTCTATACATCCCTGACAATAATGTATGGGACTTACCTATATAGATATGAATTTCCCACAATGAAAAAATGGGGGGCTACTATGGATGGAGGATTCATTTTTAAACAACAAACTAGGAGGCTACTATGAATAGAGGATTTATTTGCAAACATTAAACTGCTGACCTTTAGGAAAATGCAGTATATTAATCAAATGGCAGATACATGTTAGACCCGGCATCCTTGGTGTGGTTTTCCCCTACCGTTTTGCTTTCAGACCTCCTGTTTTTGCAGGCCTTAGTACTCTGTGCATTTTATCACTACTAGCCAGTGCTACAGTACTTGTGCTCTCTCGATAAAACATGAAAAGATTGGCATCTTTAATTTACTGGCAAGTTCCTAGTAAAATGGCAATACTGTGTCCAGTGTCTGTAAATTTAATGTTACTGGTGAGTCTGCAGCACTGATTGTGCCACCTCCTTAAGTAGTACTTTTACGCTGCCATTTTGCCTTGCACTATAAACCTTTGGGTCTGAACCTTCCTATTTAATACATATGTCACCCTACGGTAGGCCCTAGACAGCCAGAGTGCAGTGTATTAAAAAAATTGGACATGTACTTTTAAGGTTTACATATCCTGACAATGAAAAACTCTTACACTAGTTTTTCATTACTGCAAGGCCTACCCCTCCCATAGAATGACCTCGTAGTTACCTTATTTCATTTTATAGGTGTAATTTCAAGTGCAAACAGGTAACCAGTTAATGTTTAGTTTCTCTGGAATTGTAATGAAAAATCCTAACTTATGGTGAAGTCAGATTTTAAATTATAATTTTGAAAATGCTACTTACAGAAAGTTCGCATTTTTATGTCTTAGCCAGTTTGTGCCCGCAGCCTATCTCTGGGTCACATGATTGGATATAGTTGACAGTTGGGCTTTGGGGTTTCCTCCTAGACAGCCACATACAATGTGGAGATTAGGTGTGTCTGAATCGGCTATCACTGGCAGGATGGAAGGGAGGACCTGGACCCAGCCCCACTTACACTTGATTGGGCGTAGTGCTGACTCAACACACAGGGCTGCATACCCCTGTAGTTAGCCTGGAGCCATGGCCAGGAAGGCAGGGTACCTGTGCACTTCAAAGACATCTTTAGAAGCTTCTTCCAACTTCAAAGTCCCAAATGGGTATAAATTGTGATCCACAGACACCAATTCTTAAGTGCAGGTCTGCACATGTGGATACTCTGACAGGAAGGACTGTTGTGCTGCTGAAACGACTGCAATTCTCCTGGACTGCTGCTCTGGAGAACTACTTCACTGCTGTATGGACCTGCTGTCCTCTTGCCGGTGTTAGAAGGACTGGACCTGCATCTCTTGAGGAATGGGAAGAAGAACACAGGGGCAAACCCTTACCTGAATACATCCTGAGTCTTAAAACTCACCTACAAAAAAACGCAGTATTGTCAAAACCCATCTAGAACAGGCCCAAAGTTCCCAAAAAGCCCAATATGATAAGAGTACAAAGACCCGTACCTTCAACATAGGAGACTATGTTTTATTGATGTTGTCTAGGTCGGACCATAATATGTTAGGTCAGTGGCAGGGCCCTTTCCAGATAATAGAAAAAGTGACCCCGGTAACTTACCGTTTGGAATTAGACCCGAAAAAGCCCACCCATACCCAAATCTATCATGTTAACCTATTAAAAAAATGGGAAGGGGCCATTCCTACCTTGCTGGGACTCACGGGGCCGACAGAACCCTTATATCACAAAAGCATAGACCCCGAGCTGCCAATTAAACAAAGACACAAGTTATGTACTTATTTACAACCATTACAAAACTTATTTTCCCTTATGCCGGGAAAAACAGATGTAATGGAGCATGAAATTCATACTCTCCCAGGGCAAAAAGTGAAATTGCGGCCTTATCGAATCCCAGAGGCTAGGAGAGAAGCAGTAAAACAAGAAGTAGAACAAATGCTCCACATGGGGATAATAGAGCCATCCTCCAGCGAATGGAATTCCCCTATTGTTTTAGTGCCAAAACCTGATGGGTCTATCAGGTTTTGCATAGACTTTAGGGAAGTGAATAAAATCTCACAATTTGACTCGTACCCTTTACCGAGAGTCGATGAAATGATCGAAAGAATTGGAAAGGCCCGCTAAATAAGTACTCTCGATCTCTGTAAAGAGTATTGGCAAGTTCCCTTACATAAAGAGGATAGAGAGAAAACCGCATTTTCCACTCCCAAAGGGTTGTTTCATTTTACTATCCTTCCCTTTGGACTACATGGGGCACCTGATACATTTCAAAGAGTAATGAATACGATACTAAAACCCAGTGTGGCATTCTCTGCGGCCTACATTGACGACATCGTTATACACAGTGACACGTGGGAACAAAATCACCATTTAAGAACAGTGATTCAAACCCTGGGGAATAGGGGGTTCACCATAAATCCTTCCAAAAGCAAACTCGCTGCCAAATCTGTTAAATATCTTGGCTATCTGTTAGGAGAAGGTTTGATAAAACCCCATGAGGAAAAAGTGGAGGCTATCACTGCCATACCTTTCCCGAAAACCAAGAAAGATCTGAGGGCCTTCTTAGGGGTTATGGGTTATTACCGACGCTTTGTCCCTAACTTCTCACAGATCGCAAATCCCTTAACAGATCTTCTAAAGAAAGAGGCGAAAACAGAAAAGGAATTAAATCATCCTTCCCCTGCGGCACTACAGGCGTTCCATCAATTAAAACAGGCTATAACCACTAAACCTGTTCTTCTCAGTCCTGACTATACCAAACCCTTTGTATTACAAACAGACGCATCGGAAAATGGGTTAGGGGCGGTATTGTCTCAAACTGATTCTCAGGGGCAAGAAAGGCCGATTCTGTATATTAGTAGGAAACTGTTTCCACGAGAAAAAAAATATGCGGTCATAGAAAAAAGAAGCCCTTGCCATCAAGTGGGCCTTAGAATCGCTTCGCTATTATTTAGAAGGGCGGTAGTTTGTCCTATTCACTGATCATGCTCCCTTGGAGTGGATGGCAAAGAGTAAGGGTCATAACGATAGGGTCTTAAGATGGTTCCTAACACTACGCCCTTATCGTTTTACCACTTTACACCGAAAAGGAAAAGAACAAACCAATGCAGACTTCCTATCGAGATATCCCCTTGATCCTTTTCTTGCAGGCAAGAAAGTTAGGGAAGGGGGATGTGAAGGAATGATACGGGAGGGTGAACAAAACTTACCCTTTTCCGCCGCTCCCGTTAACAAAGAGTTAACTACAACGCCTCCCACCGCCCTACAGGAAATAATAACGGAGGAGGGAGAGTCTGACGAATGGAAACACAGGGGAACGCCGGAAGAGGGGGGACAACCAGCATTTAGGAGGTTGACGCAGGAGTAAGAGGCGGACTGGAGGAGGAACCTGGAAGACGCCGAGACCAACACGAACAGGACGGATCATCAGAGCGAAGAGGAATCACCGGGAAGCAAGAAGACCATGGACGCAGCTCGGAAAGGCGAAGACAGCGGGGAGGACGTGGACAGCTGATCCGAAGACTGGTGGACGCCCCCGGAGGACGCTGGGAAGCTGCCGCAATTCGAGAGTTGCGGCAGACGCGATGAGTGGAACAGAAGGGGATGGGGGAGGAAACGCTACTCCTCAGCCCGAGTACAACCCTCAGTACTTTCCACACCCTCCCACGCAGAAAAACATATTTATTTTACTTTGTAACCCTGACCTGAAGAGGGCATGAGTGTATTGCTGCGGTAGTATAAACCACCAATTCCAACCCTTGTTTTTCCTCACTACATCCCCACATCATTTGGTTAAATCAAATCAAATCAAAACAAGCTTTATTCGATTTTCAGAGTAAAATCATAAAAGCACAAAAAAAATACAATATATGCATTTTTATAAAAACAAGATAAAATCCATTAGAATAAGCTTGGTCGATCAGTTATTAAGAGAGCATCATGAGTTAACACATAAAAGTGTATATTTAAAAAAAGGTAGTTTAAAACTTAGTTCATTAATATATGAAATTTTATCCAACACAAGTTAAAAATGAGGGCTTTACATAGTGTTTCTAAATTTAATAACGAGTTTTAAAAAGCTTGAGACTGCATAAGTTACATTTTCATCTTCTAACTGTTGAAGTTTCATATATGCTAGTCTGCAGGTACGAATCCCCCATGCTTTGAGGACAGGTATCAGAAAGGCCCTACGCGGTCTCTTATAAAAAGTACAAAACAGCACATAGTGTATATTAGATTGCGTTGAGGTGTCATCGCACGGGCAAGGTTGATTGTCCGTGGACCAGTCGTTACAGGTGGGAAATGTGACCAGGCGAAAGAAGGTACCCAATCTCAGTCGGGTCAGCAACGAACGGGCATAGGGACTTAGGTCTAATGTAAGATAATGTTGAAGGCCCTCGTGTTGAGTAATTTCCTGATAGCTGAGAGATGTATGTTTCTTTTTCTCAGAGTTCCATCTATCAGTTTCCAGTTAATCGAGGGCCAACTTTTTCAACGCACCTCTTGATATCCCTTCCATGCTGGGCGGATTATCAAAGAATTCAGGATGACCTATCTTCGTGAAAGAGTTTTTCACATAAGATAGCCATCTGATGTTGGCTGCCCCGTCCATTTCGAGGCAGTCTGTTATTACCTCTCTATTTAAAGCGGTCTCTTCAGTCACCCAGGGCTTGTGCCACAACAGTAAGGGGGAGATCTTGATGATGTCGCTGATATAAGGAAGACCTGTTTCTATGTGAGTCGTATAAGTTGTTGTGAATTTAGACACGCCAAGTAGATGGCAGATAAACTGATTCTCACAACCTTGTAACATCTGGCCGTTTTCTATCCCCCATAGCCCAGCCCCATATGTGGCGGCGGGAACACATTTGGCCTTATAAATATGTATCAGTTCCTTTGGTAGTCCCTGGTCCCCTATCTTTTGGCCCCCGTCTTTAGGTCCCCCTCCACTACCCTCCCTTTCTGTCAAAACCCTTGGTATCACCATCAACCATCAACTCACCCTTCACTCCCAGATTAGTACTGTTGTGTCTTCCTGTTTCTTTATGCTCCGAACCATTCGGAAAGTCTCCCGTTTCTTTTCTATCCCTGCCCTTAAATTGATTTTGATGGCGATGGTTCTTTCTCGGCTAGATTACGGGAACATCGTGTATAACGGTGCTCCCACCTATGCCCTCCAGCGCCTCCAGGCAATTCAGAACCAGGCGGCCCGACTGATTTTCGGGCTGCCTAAATTTCACCACTCCTCACCCTTACTGAAGTCCCTTCACTGGCTGCCGATCAAGGAGCGGGCCTTATTCAAACTAGGCTGTACCACCTTCCAAGCCCGAGCGGCAACGGCGCCTGCCTATATTTCCTCCGCAATTCAAGCCCATCAGCCTACTAGGGAGCTGCGTTCTTCCTCCATGTGTCTTCTGACAGTTCCCCGCTTCAAGAAGAGTCGGATGGGGCGTTTGAAATTTTCTGTCCTGGCCCCTTCCTTCTGGAACTCCTTTCCGCTGGCCTTACGCTCTACTGCCTCCTATATGGAGTTCCGAAAATCACTTAAAACTTTTCTCTTCCTGAAAGCTTTCCCGGCTTAAAAATCCTCCTACTCCCCTGTCTCCGGGTTTAGTGTTTACCAGCGCCATGAAGCCGCACGGCATACGCGCGCTTTATAAATTCTTTTAAATTAAATTAAATTAAATTTGTGGGTTTCCCCCCTATTTTGGCAGAAAAATTACTCAAAGCGCCAATGGACCGAGTGAAGGCTAATTTCCTGGCGGCTACGGCCGAATGCCAGCTCCCCCTCCTATCAAAGGTAACACCTAGGTAACTAAATCTGTCTGTAGTTTCTATTTTTTGACCTTCTAGGAAGATGGGACGGAATACCTTTCTTGACCCACGACTGCAGGACATTATATAAGTTTTAGGGATATTTACTATTAAACCTCTGTCCCTCATAAAGCTAGAGAATTCAGCCACTGCTCACTGTAGACCGATTCTGGTTCGCGATATTATTGCCACGTCGTCGGCATACAGTAGTATTGGGATGTGTAACCCATTTATAGAGGGGTAATCATGTTGAAAAACACTTAGATGTTGTCCGATAGAATTGACATAAATAGTGAACAACAGGGGTGCCAGTATGCACCCATGTCTAACCTCCTACGGATGGGAAATCTATCCGAGCATTCCCCCTGACAGCCAAATCTCACCCTGGCTCCTGCATCCTTGTATAATTCTTTAATGAAGGTAAGAATTTGGCCATTAATTCCCAGGCCGAACAGTGTTTTCCATAGGAGTTCATGGTCCACACAGTCGAAGGCGGAGCTAAGGTCTACAAAGGTGATGTATAATTTTCCGCTCCTCGCCTGTGTGTATTTGGCGGTAATTAAGGCCAAATTCAAACACTGTTCCACCGTCCCTTTCCCAGCTCTGAAGCCATACTGCAGATTGGATATAACCTGATTTTTCTCCTCCTAACTTTGAATCCTATTTAGGATAATTCTGCCGGCCACTTTCATCAATGCGTCTAAGAGCGAGATAGGCCTATAACAGGTGAGGTCATTTCTATTGCCCTTCTTGAATATTGGCACGACGATGGCGTCTGGCCAAGATGGAATGAATCCATGTTGGGTGGACTTATTTAGTACGTTAGTATTAAGGGGCCCCAGAGATCTATCTCTGACTTATAAACGTCTATCGGGACGCCGTCGGGTCCGGGGGCCTTGCCAGAGGCGCTTTCTGTAATGGCTTTAATAACCTCTTGGCAGCTAAAGGTTATGTCTAGGGGAAATACACTTGAATCATCAGTTTCATTAGATGCTGGTATGCTGTCTCTAGGAGTGGACGGGCTGTACCCATCAGTCGGTTTATTGTAAAGCTGTCTAAAATGGGTCACCCATGTGTCACCGGGTATAGCTACATCTATAAGGTCCACCGCTCTACTTTGCAGGTATGGGGCGTTTATCACTTTCCAGAAGGCTGTATTGTCTCGCTGTTGCGAAGCCTTCCGTAGGGATGTCCAGGCCTCCCTCTTTAAGGTATCTTTCCTGGTTTTAATGATCATTTTATATACTCTTCTGGCATGCCGAATTAATTCTTGATTTTTGGGTTTGTTTTTTAGTGCCTTTTTTAAGGATGTTAATGCTTTAGTGCATTTGCTGTCAAACCATCCTTGCGCTTTATTAGCGACCCGTCTATGCTCTCTAAATAGGAGGTTCTTCACCGCTAATTGGATATTAAAAAAAGAAGCCATAACCTTGTCGGACGTTTCGTCAGCTGTCAGGCATACCAGGATGTCTTCGAGAGACGAAGAAATTAGTTTTTTTTTAAACCCAGCGGGCTCGACCGTCTCCCATTTTATGACATAGCCGTTAATAGCGCTTAGTTTGACCTTTGGTGTATAATTAAGATCCTTCTTTGATGGTCTTGACACCCCCCATCTTTTCAGTGGAAAAGTTATGGGGTAGTGGTCACCAAAAAGGGCCGTGCCAGTTTCCCAAGTGATCCCGCAACCCGCATGGGCAGAGGACATTAAAGTAAAGTCAATAGTAGAGTTGCACCCCTGTCCATTAAAAGTCGGTTGGAAAGGGACGATCGGTCTGCAAAGCTCGTTCACAAATGACAAGTTAAGATGAAAGGTGATATTGTTAAATATATTACCTAGTTTTGTGTGAGCAAAATGGGTTGGACTGTCTTCCTTCACTTGGTTATTTTATTCGGGTTCTAAATGACTGGAGGTAAAAGGGAGCAGAGATCCCTACAACTAGGTCGACTATAAAGATAAGAGAGACTATTTTTCTTTTTGAATATCCCGTGAGAGGAGGAGGGTTCCCTTTCACTCTTACTCTCTATTTTTATGTTCTCACTTTGGGTGTGGTGACGGTAATCCTATTGAAGACAGGATAGTCTACTGACCGCTCTATTCTTCTCTTGGAGACACTCCGGGACGGCAATCCCCAGACCCTGAACCCAGATGACCTGGAGCCAGGAGACACCCTAAAGATCGAATCACTTCCTTTACCATTTGTCCTACTTCAATAAAATCTAACCATTCAACCACCACTCAGGCCTCCTAGTTTCTATTTCCGCCCATCCCTCCGACAAGACCCAACCTTGATTAGTACCAATAAAGAATTAGCAATGAATGCTAAAAGGAGGGTCTGTTAGAATAGAACCGTTTTCCTATCCCGTCTTCATGATGTATACTGTGTTATGTTAGCATTCATGTAGCTAATCATCATTTCGATGGTGTATGTGCCCAGCTTATGTAGAGGAGTGTAGGCCTAAGTTAGCATCTGAGACGCCATATTCGTCTGGCAAGTCACCATATTACACTGTGAGCAGTCCCCGGTCTCCGTGCCCCCGCTCTCTTTGTAACCCTCGGAGATATAAACAGGGGTTAAACCCAATTTCGCCACTGGGACCTGGGTATCGAGCAGCACAGTAGGGAAGTTGGCCCCAGTAGAACGAGCTTAAATAGCACACAAAGTTAAAGGCTGATATAGTTAAGCACACTCAAAAGGCTAGTACTTGAAAAGGTCTTCATTGGCTTTAGAGGGGGTAACATTGAAACAATTTTAAATGTAAGAGTGCAAATGGTTAACAAAAATAAATAACAAAAAATGTTACAAAATGTTAAAATACACTGTAGCACCCTATATTTTACAAAATGATGGCACTGCAGTGTATTCTCCATGTTTTCAAATATTTAAATCTTCAGGAAAAAGTCGACGCAGTGCTGCAGTAATACTTTACAATTACTGCGCTACATACATTTCTTTAAAAAAAATGCATAGTTCTTCCTAAACTGCTGTCAAAATATATTGAAAATTATAAATACATATCTCTACCTATTCACTTTAATAAAGTGGTTATAGGAAGGGAACAACAATAAAACCTACCACTTACTTAAATCTAAGATATTAACCCAGACACAGAACGCAGAAGACAGACAAAATGTCCTGAATATGACTCTGGCAGCCTTTTACCTTTGGGAAGCCGAGCCATTAGTCAATTACACACTGCCTTGTCATGCGCATGTACTGCGGCATACCGCAAACTTACAGTGGGACCATATATAAGAATTTTCAAAATGATAACTTTAACACTACTTACGCTATTCACACATATTACCAAAAATGGCCATTTACACAAAATAATCTATTTTCCTGCCACATTAAATATACATCCATTTCTCGCTACATCTGCTTCAATTACCAACCTTCATTGTACGCCACTGTAATCTAAGCCACTCCATTTTATTACACGCCAGTGTACGCCAATACAATGTATGCTCTTCCACTTTACACTACTCCATTTTATGCTATTCCACTGTATGCAACTGCACTCTACGACACTACACGCTATTCCACTCTTTGCCTGTCTATCGTACACCACTGGACTGTACAATATTCCTCTGTACGCTACTGTGCTGTAACTCCAATCTTTGACAATACACTGTATGCTATTACACTGTACGTCACCTCATTCTCCACTCCACACAAATCCAATATACTGGACTATACTCTATGCTATTCCACTGTACAACACTTCACTCTACCCTATTCCACTATATGCCAGTATACTCTCACTACAATGTACGCCAGTCACACAACGTTATTCTACTCTACACCACTCCACTGTATGGTAATCTACTGTATGCTGCTCAGCTGTACGACACTCCAGTCTACGCCAGTCCCCTGTGCGCTACTAAACTATACGCCAATACACTTTAAATATTCCACTGCACGACACTCCAGTGCACAATACTTCACTCTATGCTATTCCCCTCTCCGCCACTCCAGGCTATTACTACACTGTACACCACTGCACTGTACGCCAATTCACTATATGCTGTTACACTGTACATCACTCCAATCTCTGCCACTCAACTGTACACCAATCCACTGCTCTCTACCCCACTGTATGACATTCCATTCTATGCCACTCTAGTGTATGCTATGCCACTCCACTCGACATCACTACACTGTATTCCAGTAACACTCAACCTTCTTCCACTTTACACCACTCCACTCTTCCACTGTACGCCACTCCACAGTATGTTTTTTTTGTCCTCATCTCACCTTTAAGCATATTGCATAGTGTTACAGCCGTTATTATGGACCTGGGCTCCCTCCGGTCAACTGCACTTGCTTAGGTCTCTCGACCGACTCCTTATACTGGAGTTAAGGTGTAATCATAAGACCGGGTCCCTTCGCGCTTTGTTACCTAAACAGTCTCAAGTCTCGGCCCACAATAATAAGAGGTTGCCAGAGGCTGGTCGAAGTGCTGCTGGAACTGGCAAGATCGAGGCGAACCATTGCAAGTGCTGAATTCAGCCAATCTTCCGTTCTTGGGGGGTTTGGGTCTTTCCATTTCAGACAGATTTCTCTGCACACCAGCAAGATAAGACATAATAATAGCCCTCTATCCTTCACTGCCAGGTCCTTTGTTGAGGAACAGTCATCCGCAAAAAAGACTAAAGACCCATTGACCACAATATTTATGTCAAAAATCCTGCACAGGTAGTCCCCAATCCCTTTCCAGAAAGCTCCCAGCTCTGTGCACTCAAAAAAATATGAATATCATTGGCTTTAGGTGCCATACATCTGTGACATTTCGGCTTAGGGGTTGGGGCAAACTTTGCTATTTTATCTGGGGTATCATAGATACGATTGGTCACAAATTTTTTTTTTTTTAAACTAGCTGATTTTGTGAATTTATAAAGAAGTTTTAAGGAAGGTTCTAAAAGCTCCGCTATTGCAGATTCAAAGGGAGATTGACTCCACACCGAAGCCTGAGATGGAATACCTTTATCATCTGCTTCATTCCAGATCGAGACCTCTTTCTTCAGCAGATGGTCCGATGTGAAGAGAAGCTCTGTGTCCCAATCTCCCCTTATAGCCCCGCTCTCTGCCTCGAACCAGGATTTCAGTTGTAAAAACTTAAATTTGGATATGCCAGGGCCTATCTGAGCTCTCAATATTTCCCACGAATGGACACCATTTACGTCCCCCAAATCTGACCAAATAAAAACTCCAGCTCTCTTAATAGGGGCAGCCAATCCGTCTTTAAGGCAGAGAGAAGTCCCCGGGGAGTCCCAAACAGGGGCGTGGTCTGAATAGTAGCCTATCCCACACATAGTCCTTACTTTGAACCAGCGTTTTTCAAGACCTTTAGGCGCACTTTTTAAAATAATGTGGTGACCCAAATTTATAGAGAAACCCTTCTGCACTGCCCCCTCTATCAGCTCGCTAAGCAGAAGCCCCCAAGCTGAGACCGCAGGTTTTGTCAAAAGCATCCGGGTGGCTTTAAATTGAAATGCTACCAGGTACCAACTGATATCTGGGAGGGCTAACCCGCCTTTGACCAACCTCCGCCTCAGTTTCTTCCAAGACAACCTCACTCCTTTATCCCCCCATACACAACTCCCGATCTTACCCTGTATTTTTTAAATGTTCTGTTGGGGGAACCTCAGGGGAACAGCGTTGAAGATGTATGTCAACTTGGGGAGAATCGTTATTTTGACTAAATTTACCTTACCATAAATGGTCAGGGGGAGATTCTTCCACCTTGCGAACAAACGATCTAATTCATTGATAACTTTCTTCAGATTCAAAGGGGCAATCTTATCCAGCTCGCTAACTATGGTGATGCAGAGATATTTAAACTCTGTACTGATCTGCCCCGTCCATTGTGTCATATTCCAGCTCATTACCTCAGTCTTGGAGGAATTGGCTAGATATCCAGAAATTGAGCCGAACTCTCCCAAAAGGGTCTCGATCTTTGGCTTTGTTACTGCTGGATCGCTGGTATGGAGGATAATGTCACCGGCATAGAGTGCTATTTTTGATGAATACTGCTGAGATTTAAAGGGCAGGATCCGGTCATCTAAACTTATTGATCCGGTCATCTAACCTTATTGCCTAGGCCAATGGCTCTATATAGATCAAACAGCAGGGGGGAGATGGGGCACCCCTGCCTAGTTCCCCTCTGGATCTCAAAGCTGGAAGTAAGTCACCCATTTATCAGGATTTTTGCGGAGGCTCCCTGGTAGCATTGTCTAAGGGTATGAATGAACACGGGGCCTTAGCCCATTGCTTCCAGTACCTCCCAAAGATAGGACCAACAGACCCTATTGAACGCCTTGGCGGCATCTAAAGCGATTACCGCCAAGGGTTCTGATCTTGCTGTAGCCAGGTCTATGTTTCCAATGAGAAGCTGCGTCTGTTCCTGGATGTAGCGTCCATTAATAAACCACTTTTGATCAGAGTTAACTAGTCCAGGAGCCAATTTAGCCAGTCTCCCTGCTAATATACCCATAAAGATTTTATAGTTGGAGTTTAGCAGAGAGATTGGCCGATAAGAGTCAGCTCTCAGAGGGTCCTTCGCAGGTTTAGGTATCAATACGATGGTTGTTTCTCTCCATGAGCTGAGGATTTGCCCTGTTGGACTATAGATTGACTGAAATAAGGTCCCCAGTATTGGCGCTACCTCATCTTCCAGAAGTTTGTATACCTCGTTTGGGAGGGCATCCAAACCAGATGCTTTCTTATTTTTAGATAGCCTTATTTGAGTTTTTACCTCCTCCAACGAGATCGGGGAGTCCAGAAGGTCCTCCTGCGTTAGGGAAGATAGAGATTTAGTGCTCAGCCATGTCTGTATTTGATGTTTTGAGGGATTCAGGTCCTCCTTATAGAGATCTGTAAAGAGGGAGAGAATGCAGTTCTTTATGTCCTCTATGTCTGTGGATTTATCCCCACTGCTGTTTATAACTAACACGCTGATGTTATTTTTAGTGAGGTCAGTTCTAGCTTTCCATGCTAGCAAGGCGCTAGCCTTCTCACCATATTCATAGTTCTCCATATTCTTATTTAACCATTGAGCCTTACATTTCTCGTCTAACTTCCCTCTAAAGTCTAGCCTAGCTATCTCAAGATCCTCCTGCACTTTAACGACCCTTTCAGGTGGACCACACATTGCCAGGAGAAGTTCAGCTTCTAACTTCTTGATTTTATCCTCTCTCCATTTTAACTCACGGCCTTCAGCTTGATTTTTAAAGGATATAAGGCCATGTAGCCTACCCCTAAGATTAGCCTTTAAAGGCGTCCCAGACAACCTCCATAGCCGTTGAGCCCATCTTGATCTAAAAAAACTCTAGAGAGGAAGCTTTAATGGCCAGGATGATTTCGGGGTCAGTTTGGATTCTCCTGTTAAGTGTCCATCTCGTCTGGATGGGATTTGTTGTTCTTTTGCATGAAAACGAGACAGGGGCGTGGTCCGAGAGGTGGATCGGGAGAATAGAAACAACGGAGGTTTTAGACAGGAGTCCTCTACTAACAAGTATGTAATCAATCCTAGAAAAATTATATATTTTACTGTAAAACGTGAACCCAACCACCTCTCCCATCACGCCCCTCCAGACATCTACCAAACCTAGGTCGTGCATCAAGTTTTTCATAGCACGCCGGATACGAGGTGCCCCTATATAGTGACCTTGATTTGACCTGTCCTTAAAGGGGTCTAGAAGAACATTAAAGTCCCCCCCACGATTATTGGGGGATTCTCCAAAATTAACTTTGAATGAAGTTTAGAGATTTATGATGGATCGTCCACATTTGACCATAAAAAGAAGCACAGACTAAGTCCATGCCCTCTAGGTCCAAATACACGACACACCTCCCAGTTTGGTCTGTCTGAAATTATTTTATGGAACACGCTAACCCCCGTTTTATCAAAATTGCAACTCCACAAGTATTTATTGTTTGGCTAGAAGAACAGAAACTCTCAACCCAAGGAATATTAGAAAACAATTTTCTAGATTCCTCAGCAGTTAAGTGTGTTTCTTGTAACATGCATATCTGTGCCTCAGAGAGCTCTAAATACTTCATTATCAATCTCTGTCTCCTTTGGCATCTTAGTCCATTGACATTCCAGGAGACAATGCTATTCTGAGTTACTACTCCTGCCATTCACTCAAAAATCTTTGACCTAGAGCCACCAGCCCATAAGCTAAACTCCTAAAGTGAGATTAGTATTTTTTCATTTTATCCCTATGCTCCCCCCCCCCCCAGTGCCCCCCTACCCACCCACGCACCCTCCTGTGCCCCTTCACTCCCATCATGAGGAACCCTCCCTTCCAGATAGGCGAAGCCTATTTAGTCCCGCCCACCTCCATTAAAAAAAGTTTGAAAAAAAGAAAATGAATGAACGATCTTAGCTGCGTGGTGAAAAGCTATTTATACTATTATCGTACCCCCCTAATAACACCTTCTCTTAGTTATTTCCCGGATTTCCCTCCTCTGATTTTTGCCATAAACTCCTCTACCTCTTGGGTTGTACGGAACTGATGCTTTTGATTATTAAACATAGCTCGTAGCTGAGCTGGGAACTTCAGCTGGGCATTAACTCCTAAGCTTTGGAGCTCTTCTAATCTACTCCCGAGTTCCCATTGCCTGGTAGCTGTTGTATGGGATATATCCGATCTTATCTGAAAGATAATTGGCTTTTGCCCTGTAAGTGAAAAGGAGACTGAGCCCTCCTTAAGGCCTGCAGACAATATTTGTTCTATAACAGCATAGGAGAGAAAATTAACCAAAATCTTCCTGGGCTTATGTTGGCCAGGCTTCCTCCTAAACGGATCTCGATGGACCCTTTGGATCTCCTGTACTAGGTTTATATCCGGAGCACTCTGGAGGACTGTCCCCTGTAACAACGAAATAATAAATCCCTTTAGGTCTATCCCTTCAAGAGTCTCAGGGATATTCAAGAGTCTCAAATTATTTTTCTGGGAGTGATTCTCCAACCTTTCTAGATCGCCTCTTAGTGCCCTATTCTGAGCTGCCAGCTTTGCCATGTCTGTTTTAGCCGAGCTTATTGCCTTCTTAATGGTTGGAATCTCTGCCTCAATTTGGTCTGTTCTTGCTGCCACCTGCTCCAATTTCTGGGCCAGCACCACACAAGAGGATTTAATTGCCGCTTGGTTTGCTTTGGAGACAGAGAATCTGCTAGCCAGTTCAGCCTGATTAATTTCTGAGATCTTAAAACCCATTATCATCTCCCCCTTCATAGCAATCAGGATATCTGACAAAGAACGCGTCACAGATTCATTATTTCCGGCGGTTCCGTGATTTTCCGACTCAACTTCCCGATTCGGTGATCATAGTTATACCATGAGAAGAGAAGTTAATGTCCCATTCACCTTTTCTTGTATGCCATAAGGGTCCGAGGGGGGATTATGCTGAATATGCGGGTCCTGAACTTCTAAGGCCTTGAATGTATTCGACAACAAAACCTCTGGGTGAGGTTCAGATTCAGGCGAGATCAGGGATAAATTTACATTAGATTGTTTAGCCCCCCTCTGTTTACATTGCTGGAACAGGGTCAAAAGGGGAGGAGAGTCCTTATCACCATCTGGTGTCTGAATTTTAGATTTAGTTTTAGGTTTAGAAATCCCTCCTTCCTGCTCTACTTGAATGTTCATTTCAGCCACATTACACAGGCTTGCAGTGAAAGACATGACTCTCTGATAGGTTTTTAGAGAGGGGGTTATTTTGGTCTTTAGAGCAATCCCTTTCTTTCCCCTGCCTTTCCCTCTACTTTTTGGAACCTCCCTTATTTTTATTTGCACTTCCCTCGTCGTGACGCTCCGCTTCTTCTGCTGACCCCTGATATTGGTCTCAAGAATAGGGGGGGATTTTTTTGGGGTCACTACGGGCTCAATTATATCCGAATTCTGTACCGAGTGGGCTGCCCTGGCTCTAAGAGTGTAGCGACCTATTTTAGGAGGAGATATAGACCCTTTAACCTCCTCAGCCACCCTTTGTTCTTCAAGCGCCCCTCTCCTCACCTCCATACAGTGGGAGGAAAAATTGCGAGAAAAGAAGCCAGCCTCCCAGTACCCATATATCGGGACGGTCTTGTCTCCAGGGCCCCCTCCGCTGAGAAAAACGATACCCAAAGTCGCCGCCGGCAGGCTCACCCGCTCCAAATTAGACACACTGACCTCTGGTGCTGCCTGTCTCGGGGGACGCGTTACACGGCCTCAACAGCCCTACAGAAGCTGACCCGGCGTACCCGGCTCCATAGCTTCCTGCTCCTGCAGCAAACCAAAACCAGAAGCAGGCGGCGTCCCGGCGTTTCCGTAGCAGCGCTGCCGCCTCCCACCTCCAGTCACTGAACTCGCTACGCTCGTCAGGTAGGGAGATATCAAAAACCTCCGCAACCACCCGCATATTCTCCGGGAGAGGGGACCAGAAGAGGAGACCGGTCAAAAACACATCAGGGGGTAATCAAAAATCCAACACCTCGGTCCTCGATCGTTATTCCATCAGCGTAGAGGTGAGCGCGACCGCGGCCGTTTAGCTGGCGGCCGCCATGTTCCTCCACAGTATGTTATTACACTGTACGTCACTACAGTCTGCTCCACCCCACTCTATGGTATTTCACTCTACACTACTACACTGTACCTCACTCCACTCTAGGCCACTCGACTCTATGTCACTCCACCCCACTCCAGTGTACACAATTCAACTGTACCTCTCTTCATGCCACTGCACTGTACGCCAATCCACTCTAAACTGTTTCACTGTATGCAACTCCACTGTACCGCATTTCACCGTATGTTACTCCACTCTGCCACCCTAATATATGGTATTTCACTGTACTCCACTCTATGACACTCCACGCTATTGTATGCCACCACACTGTGCCTCACCCCACTGCACTTTATGCTATTCCGCTGTACATTACACTCTATCATGCTACACTTCACCATGCCACTGTGCACAATTCTACTCTAAGCCACTACACTCTATGCCCCTCCACTCAAAAATACAACTCTCTATTATTTTCCACTGTACGCCACAGCGCCTTGAGACCCTACGGGTGAGTAGTGCGCTCTATAAATGACCTGATTGATTGATTGATCTATTGTGGCACATTCCACTCTGTGTACAGTACACTTTACAACACTCTTCTCCCTCAACTTTACCACACTCCACTGAATGACACTACACTCAATGACAGTAAACTCTACCATTTCAAAAACATTGAAGTTTAATTTAAATACCTTTGTTATAGTTAGGAAAACTGTATTATTTCTATACAAACCTAACTAAAATGCACCAGCATGAGAAATTCTTCAGTTATAGTTATACCTAAAATGTATAATTTACGCAGTCACAGATTTCCGTTCAACAAGCCTTTCATCATTGCAGCCATTCTTGATTTCAACCCATCCATGCAAATGTTGTTTTACAATCAGTCCTTTCACATTTGAATCCGTCTTTTCATACTTTGGCCTTTCTTCTTGTCACAGTTTCCTTCTTCTTTTCATGTCCTTCGCTTCACTCGTCCTTCTGAAGAACCGGGATAACCCATTTACTGGGTCTCGGCTGCGGGGGAACCGCCCAAATCTTCCATACTTAGTAAATGAGACACAGGAGCCTTCGTCTGCAGGAGGAACCCAGATTTATTTCAATAGCCCGGGCTATGGAACAGAGTCCCAAGCTAGTCAGAGACAAAACCCAGGAGGCTGCTACTTCACTCTGTAGCTTACAAGCCTTTTATGCAGTTTTCATCCCAGTCTTTTGGCTGTCAGACCATTGTTTAATCAGGGCACTGTTTTCAGTTGATAACCAGATCCAGACGATGTTTGTAGTTAGTGACCTGGTCAAGGCTTGGTACACAGATCATTGTTCACTCGGCTTTGATCAAGGCTCAGTTTTTCAGGTCTTTGTTCAATTGCCTTGATCAAAGCCCGGTCCTTCAAGTCATTGTTTAATCACCCTGATCAGGGCCCAACAGTTAGACCATTGTCTAGATAACCTGATCATGGTGTCAAGGATGTTTACCAGGCTGGGAGCAGGAGATGGAAAACAAGCTTGTTTACACAGGGCGTGGGTGTCTCATGGATTTCTGTTGAACTGCAAAGAACAGGGGGTTGGGTGTGCGACAGTTCCTGGGCAGAAATGCAGGCTGTAAGATGGTTTTTGTTGTGTCAGTTTAGATTTTCCTCAGGCATCAGCAGAAATGACCAGGTGGGTTGTGTGGAAGTGTTTGACACGAGATGGCAATGAAAAAACAATGGAGTCCCGATACAGATGATGCTAATCAGAAAAACACTTTTCCTCACTTCCAAGTCTCTCTCTCCTACTCACACTCTTAGTAACGTAGCCAGTGTATTGTGGGCCCTAGTGCAAGGAAGGAACTGGGCCCCCATCTTCTATTTCAATGATAAAATACAGCAAAAATCAGGGTTCAGTGGATCCCTCAGGCATCTGGGGACAAGTACCACTTCACCTGTCGCACCAAGCTACGTCTCCGCAACCGTCATCATTTTACCTTTTAGGCCTCCTTACTATGATTGGATATACAGTCCTGATCTAGGTTATGTTTTTTAATTGCTTTGCTTTTAAGAGTTCTGCAAACAGAATATGATCATAGATGATAATGTGCCAACACCACCCTTGCTTAAGCGTGAAAGGAGGGTTCACAACGCCACTGCCGTAGGGCAACTCACTTTGCCTATGTCTGGCTCTTGAGGCTGAAGTAGGCACCAGAGAAGGACTTAAGCCAAAGTGAGCATGCACAAGTTCAAGGAAGGACATGTTTAAAAAACCACAAGACTCTGTATTTAGAAAAGATTGTAGTTCATTTATTTTTATGGAAGAAATATGTCGCACACTGAGCAGCTAGAGTGTACGTCGGATTATCACATGGAAGAGTAGTTCTAGAAGTCTTCATTTCACCCATGCCCATGTAGTTTTAATAATGAAAATCTCAGAGACTTAAGACCACAGTGTAGTAAAAAAGAAAAGGTACAGTTAAAGCACTTATTCACTATTACAAATGCTCACCCTTTGTCTAAATCATTTTCTCCCCAATAACCACTCCTACCCTACTTAGCAGCACATAGCAAGTTCTTAAAACTCCTTTGCTCCCGACATAAGTTAGTAGTAAGGTCCTTCCAGGGTACTTTCAAGCTTCTAACGGAGTTGGTGTGACCGCCGTCTCATCACAGTGACTTTAAACTTACTTAGCCAAGCAGATCTAACTGTAGTAGAATGTTTTATCTCAAAACGTTTTTATAAATGTACTGTGCTAACATAAGTTGGAAGGAAAAAAATATCATAGGGAAATCAGCTGCTGGGAACGCACAACTGGACCTCCGGTCTTCCAGAAACGTTTGAGGCTAAATGGAAAACAAGTAGGAGCCTCCAGCTTACCCAACACACACACACACGGAAATGTCCTATCAAACTTAGAAACAATTATTTGCAAATCAACTATGGCAGTATTCTGTTTAGATTTCCTGAAGAACATAAGTGGTGGAGTGAAAACCTCTATACAGTTTATTTCATACGGAACCAAATTCTGTCCTAAACTGACTATGGAATGTTTTAAGAGTATAACTGAGGCAACTCTACATCTTTACACAATTACAAAATAGAGAGGTGATTATATATTAACACTGCTGCCGAATGCAATGCTACTGAGAGAAACTGGACCTGCCTGCAAAGAATGTCCTTTATATAAACTTTTACGGCATCAAGAACAATATGTTAAGTCAAACTTTCAAAGGGTGTAAAGCGTTATTCCACATTTGCCAGGAAATTACTAGGGTGCGTAATAGAGTGCCTCGGTTGTTTAATCTTGTGTTTTGAAGGGCCAAGATTTTAAAGTCTGCAATCACCTGCCCGTTACTGATCTACAGCCACACCAAAAAGTCCTGCTCAGTCACAGCCACATCAAAGGGTGAAGAATTGCTATTATTTTTTTTTAACATCGAACTTTTCCTCTCTGGGGTGGTCAAGCTTCTCTCTAATTAAAACTTCATTTACAGAAAATAGGTTGAGTAAGGAGGCAGGCAGAACTGAAAACACCCTGCTACAGATAAAAAGAATGTAGGAAGTCAAATTCCCCAAAACCCATAAAAAAGCTTTATATATATATATATATTCTTTAAAAACGTGAGGCAGTAAAGTGTCTAATATCAAAAGAGATCGAACTGTGACCAATGGCTACGGTCTCAATATAAAAAAATCATGATCATTTCTCAAATCGAAAACATTTACTTTCAAGATAAACCAATTCAAACGCACTAGACCGTTCACCTGCAATGAAGAACATGGCTAAATGTGCACACAGCAAGTAAGAATTTACAAACAGATTTTAAAGAAAAGTGTAACACCACATTATGTCGATTTCTTTCCAACAATCAAAGCATACTTTGATTTCTGTCAACTGTTCATCCTTCTTCTCTGGATCCAAAGAAGTCCTTGTGCAATATAACACTACAATTACTTGGCAGGTGAACATTATATATGAAAGCACTAGTGAACAGCCGTGAAAGAGAACAATAACCCCCTATTTCGAGGCGTCTATGTCCCGGATTCCTAAACCTGGGACTGTGGCCCTTGAATGTATTCTTAAATTAGAGTGGATGGGGAGCACAGATGGCGAGAACAATGGTCTGGCTAGTTTATATTTTCTGTGGAATAAACTGGCATGAACTTTCCAGATTGGAGCACCACCAAATACAGTATGCCCTTCTCATAAGCAATATGCTTTCAGATGGTTTATAACTGCTGTGTTTTAATCTATGCCAGAACAACATTTACCTCTGAATTCTGAAAGAAGGACAATACGGGAATCCTTAAAAAACACTGTACAGGTAAAGCTAACAATGTAGACTTCCGTCTGTGCACTGTAACAGCTATGGTGAACATCTCCATATTTTTCTTTTGCATATGCATCATTCATTGTAGATAGTAAGCTAAAAAAGCACACTGTTATGACCCAGACACTTTACAGTGTACTTGAAACCATTGCTATACAGGAGCAACACAGCCATCTCTACATGGCTTAAAGAAAGCAAAAGGGTAGCGGTCAGTAAATCAAAAGGGATAGAAGATACTGATTATTTGGTGCTATAAATGTTACGCCCAAGGTGCAAATCACAAATTGCTGTTTCTGATCCCTGAATATGATGGGACTATCCAACATAAGATTCCACTGTGACAGGTTAAAGAACAGCCAGTGAGTCATACAAAGGAAGGTCCCACAAGTACATTATTATTAAAACGTGAGTGCGCCAGACGGACGGTGTAAGGGGGTGAAGAGCACCAGTCAGCAGTGCTGATTCTGGACAGAAAAACAAAGGATTGCACAATTGTTTCAGTTGAAAAACAGCAGAAAATCGAAGAGAGACAAGAGTTTGAGAAGGTGGTAATCTCACTACCAAGGTACATGGTAGATGTTCTCTACTCAGGGTAGAGGCAAGAGAAACACTTTACCAAAGACAGCACCATTCATATGACAGCTATCCGGTAAATAGGTAGGAAAAACCAATAAATAGAGGCACCACATTCCAGATTATTGCACTGCAGAATACATCTAAAAGAGGGCTACGCAGGTTTAATACCACAGGCAGGAAATCTCTAGTCCCTAAATGCGTCAAAGCAGGACAAATTCAGCTGACTGCCCTTAAGAGAAGCGAATCACAAATGCTGCAGTCTGGCTACTAGAAGCCAGTCTATACCATGCTTAGAATATGATTAATCCAGAGACAGGCCATCGCGTAAGGGCATTAAACCAGTTCACGTTACTCCGTTTTAAAAGTATATGCATAGGTACAACAGTGGGGTCAGCTATTGTACAAATACAGTCATGTGAGACTATAGCAAACACCACATATTGCTATAAAGGGGAAAAGTGATGAGATGTTCCGTGTTGCTTATCAGGATCTCATTTAGAAAGTATCCCCCTCAAGCATGTGTAGCTCATTGAATTACAAAGATAGAATGAAAGTATTGCACTTCGGTGTTCTGTGAAAGACCGGCTAAGAAAACTATACTGTGACCTGGAATGTCTAGACAAAGTGGGATCATAGCATTACTCACCAAACTGTCAGCTAACTAAGACTACTCCCATTTAACCTTGGGTTGGTCTTCCTAGGAGAAGAACGTTTGGGTCTCAAAGGGAAATCCTTAATTCAGGTAAAGACCAATACACATGCCATGTTTCCGAAGTTCAAAATACAAACTTGAACTCGATGACATAGCTGAGCAGCGGTCTACTGACATCAATGCCAAACCCTAATTCCTTGCATATCACACATTTGTAAAGCTATTTTCAATTGCAACGGGAAGATGGGGCAGGGAAGAAAGGAGGGAGTGTTCCTCCAGAAACCTCCATTCTGCAAAGACAGAGTAAACAACTGTGAGACTACCTCATAGCTTAGTTTTCTGTGTAGTTATTCCTGTAGGCTAAGCATCAAAACACAGCGCCATCACATTATCTGTACAGAGGGGAGGGATTACGGGACAGAATGGCAGTGGGTTGTGGGAATATTTATACAAAGAGACAAACAGCTTAACGTTCTTCGTTGAAAGTCAGGTTCCACAGGATTCTAGATTTGTGCCTGCTCTAAACAACCATACAGTCATTTTCTTGACTTTGCTCAGTTTATAGAGTAGGTTGATAAAAAAGCAATTTAAATAAACGAAAGGTGAGACCGTTCCAACAACCAATACATTTGCTCATTTATGCCCATATGAACAAGCATTGGAAATGCAATAGGTCTCGCAGCATTAGAGTTAGTGCTTTTAGAATTGTTTATGGGTTTTTGTGTAAATCTTTAGCATTTTTGTTTCCTGTAGCCAATGCTAAAGAATTAAAAAAAAAAGCCATAAACATTTCTAAAAGCTCTAACTCAAATGCTCCGAGACCTATTGCACTGTGTGAGGGTGAGGGGTTGAGGGTGAGTGAGGGTGAGTGAGGGTGAGGGTGGGTGAGGGTGAGTGAGGGTGAGTGAGGGGTTGAGGGTGAGTGAGGGTGAGGGGTTGAGGGTGAGTGAGAGCGAGGGTGAGTGAGGGTGAGTGAGGGTGAGTGAGAGTGAGGGTGAGTGAGAGTGAGGGTGAGGGTGAGTGAGGGTGAGTGAGGGTGAGTGAGGGTGAGTGAGGGTGAGTGAGGGTGAGGGTGGGTGAGGGTGGGTGAGGGTGAGTGAGGGTGAGTGAGGGTGAGGGTGAGTGAGGGTGAGGGGTTGATGTTGAGGGGTTGAGGGTGAGAGGGTGAGTGAGGGGTTGAGGGTGAGTGAGGGTGAGGGTGAGTTAGGGTGAGGGGTTGAGGGTGAGTGAGGGTGAGGGGTTGAGGGTGAGTGAGGATGAGTGAGAGTGAGGGTGAGTGAGGGGTTGAGGGTGAGTGTACAGCCTGCTTCAATAACCACGTTTTCAGGTAGTTTCTAAACTTCACACTTCCATACAGGGAGAGAAACGAAACAATTCAGAAATATTCAGAATATTGGAAGAGCGGAAACTGTGGAGGCTGGGAGGGAGGGGGGAGGCGGGGTTCGAAAAATGGTAGACATTGTGAGAATTGGCAGAGTACTACAGAGAATGAGAAAAATAAATTGTGGGCGTGGAGGGTAATTGAAGAGCGCAATCGGAGAGGCAAAGAAATAATGACTAGAACTAAAGCGACCAAAGGAATTAAAATGAACGGATTAAACAGATATGAAATAAGTGCATCCATTGCATGTGCTTGTACTATCAAATTAACTGTGCAGTTCTACGCTGTTCCCCTGTAAACACTTGTAAAGCACGCAAAGTCCTTCTTAGATTTAAAGATTTACTTCTCAGCACGAGCTTTTCTTGGTCGCAGTTTTCGATTTTCTGTATATTCTGATATTTCGATCCATTAGCTATTTCTGGGAGAGTCCAACAACATATGACAGGCTGTGAAAGGAAAGTAAAAGTTAAAGAGACAGAAAAGCACGAGACACGGAGAGAATTTCGCGTGAACTAAATCCCGCGGGATCCGAGTTTAAGAGGGCCTGCACGAGGAGAGCGAGCCGAGCCGTTCCATCTGAATGGAAACACTTCTGCAGTGCTCTGAAGCTGGCTATAAATATTTGAAAACATCAAAGGCGGTTGTGTTAAATTAAAAATGCTGTCGCACAGATAGGAACTAGCCGCGGGGGCTGCCAGCTCCGACATGTGAGCCTGGGATCAGACACAAAGAGGCAGAGCAGCAGCAAGGCAAGAAGAGAGCCGGGGAGTGAGCGAGAGAGAGAGCGACAGCAGAGGGGAGAGCAACGGAGAGACGTGGGGAGAGACCAGGGGTGAGGGGATACAGCAGGGGGGGGGGGGGGGGTGAGGGGATACAGCGGGGGAGGCAGTCACAGCACGCTAGGAAGAGAATAGACTCAGAGCTTCATATTGTCTGTTTGGTCACGGATTAGCAGCGTAAACTGTGAATAATCACGTTTTTATCGAAAAAACAGTGGTGTGGAAAAATGTATATTTACGACTTGGCTCTGATTTTAACATGGCCATAGCAAATAGTTAAGGCAGCACAGTATCCCATGCTTTCTAGCGGCAGGCAGGCAGGGGAGGAGAGGAGGAGGGGGGAGGAGAGTAGGGGAGGCACGGCCTAGCGGCCGTGCAATCAAGTAGTGAGGGGGCGGAGCTGGGGGAGGGTGCGAGAGAGAGTAGGCAAGGCTAGCGGCAGGCAGGCAGGGGAGGAGAGGAGGAGGGGGGAGGAGAGTAGGGGAGGCACGGCCTAGCGGCCGTGCAATCAAGTAGTGAGGGGGCGGAGCTGGGGGAGGCTGTGGAAGAGAGTAGGCAAGGCGACACGGCGGGAGGGGGCGGAGCGGGTAAACAAAGACGGACATGCACGCGCCCGTGACTTTTAAGGTCAATGCGCATGCGCATAAGCTTAATGCGCATGCGCATTGACCTTAAAAGTCACGGGCACTGCAAGGAATCGCCACGATTCCTTGCAGTGTGGATAAAGAGTGGATGAGCCCCTATAGTCTCGCTTGCTCGATGCGCATGCGCATCGACAGGCGAGACCTAAAAATGGCTCTTCAAGAGTGTGGTATGCTGAGATTTCGTGTGTAAATGGCAATGGAAATTATTATATTAGGTGCTTTCTGTGTAATTATAGTACAAACACGATCTAAATGATAGTACAAACACGATCTAAACAATAATTACAGGGACTGAACTTTTATATATAGGGCAACAGTAAAAGTAGCCAAAGCTCAATATGTTTGGATTTATAATCTCTGAATCTTTGGCACTCGGCCGGTGTCCAACCCTCCCCAAATCTAATTCATGCGTCTACACTGCCCTTCTGGCATCATGGAGAGGAGTCTGGAAAGAGAACACACTTTCTGCATGTGGCAGAAAATTTACAACGCAATGGCAACTGTAAGATTCTTGCCCCTCTCGTTACTTTGCCTGTGTTTTCTGCCAATTTTTTCTCTTTTCTTAATTTTGGAGCTTCTGCCCATAATGGTTCACCATTGGTCTTCCCTTTTCCCCTAGCCCCACAACCTTGAAATGTCATATCAATTTCTATTCTGCGTTTGCATTACTGAAACCGTAAAAGAACATTTTTTTTAATTGTCTTCAAATTTCCAGAGAATGAGGCTTCATGGCTTAGAGGGATGTCTCTGGAAACGCTGGTGGTGAGAGGACTCCAGTGACTCTTACGGGGAACCCCTTTTCCTGAGCTCCTGGACGAAGGCTGTTGACAGGGGAAAACAAAATGTTAATTTGAGACACACCAAATGTAAATGACAAAAAAGTCAGAAGGAAGCTTACATATTTTGTTACACTTAGGTGGGTAGGCATCCAGACAGAGCACAGCATTAAAGATCCAAGACGGGTAATCGAATAGAGCAAAGTGACAGTAAGAACATGCAGGACGAAACATTTAACTCTATTTCTGAATATCTTAGAACATAAGGAGTCGTTGATATTTTCCATTAAAACTACTTAAGCTCAATGAAAAATATCCTGAGCTACCAACAAATAGTATTCGTTTTACAAAAATGACCACATAACACAGGATTATGTTAATGGCCGATCCATTCAGGATTATCAGAAAGGACCACCTCAATGCATCAGATTGGGTTGCGAGCAGTAATTGAACATACAGGTTCTCAATATTAAATAAATCTACAGTATGATAACCCCCAATTTCAGCCATGCCCCCGGCATCAAGGAAATAGCATCAGCAATACTTTGACCTATTACAGCATGAATTATCATTAAACTATCAGTTAAAAGGGCTGCATTGCCAAAATATATTTAATCTCCAAATATCAGCTCTTCACATTTTGCTCTCAAATAGCTTTCGTAAACACACTTACATTCACATTGAGTTGGGTAACAACAAACATCTGTTATTCAGCGGCAAGATACCCGTAGTGGTGAAAGTGCGCTTTACAAATACACGTTATGTTATGTTTATGTTATTCACCCAAAAATACATTTGTAATATTTTGAAACAAATATTATTCTTGCATCAAAGTTTTCTTTTTTAGCAACCTTATTTGGTCTAGATTTCAGCTTGTCGTTTTCATCACCTTTACATATATATAATTGCCTTGTATGGACTTATTCTGCGTCACATGCCTATGCACCATTACAGGCCCTGGGTTCTCACCATAATGTCAAGTATTTCAAACATGGCCACCATTATGCAATTGATGGATACTTTAATACCAAAGATAGACACAACATACCAATAATGGCTAATAATTACAGTGCATGACTGTGCTTAAATTGCAAACCACTCTTGCACTCCTCAGTTCTTTGGTTGCTTCCTTTTTCAACACACTTCCTAACACGCCAGCTCCAGCAGCCCTGAACTCAAACTGGTCTGTCTATCCTTGGCATTCTTCTTTCCCAGGCATGCTTGCACAACGATTGACAGCATGGTTACTGGTGATGTTACAGGATCCTGTATTGCGTGTTACACTGTGTGTGGACACAGTGTGCTGCCATTGGTTTGATCGCCTGCCACTCCAAGGGTGTGGAGTCAGGCATACTGGGCTGGGTTCCATATCTAAAGCTAAACATGGGGGACCCCCTTTGCAATAAGTCTGGGTCAGGGAAAAGAGGGGTATGAAAAAACACAGAATACTAAATATTTCCCTCATCGACCTACGTACTTTTATCCATTAACTTAGTTCATATGCCTTACAATAAACTTATGAACATTAAGAAGGCAATAGTGACAATTCAATTCTTCTCATTACTTTTTAAATATTTCATATACATTTACTCATTTCTTTTTTTATATATCAAACTCATTTTTTTCCAAAAACTTCATTTTTTAATATAAATTGTTCATCTTCATATCAATACAATTATTTTTACAATCAAACATACAACATTTCTGAATAAATTACAATAAAGAATATTTCCTAAAAGAAAATTATCTATAAATGACCCCTGGAAGAAAGTAAATACACAAATATACACACTCTCACCACTACTACATTCATACACTATCTGTACATAGTTGAGTAACTCTTGGCAAGACGATGCTCCTGCCAGTATAAGAGTCCCGGAAAAAACCAAGAGACTCCGCAACAGGTCGACGCGCATTTCGGCGGACAACAGTTGTATAAGCCACCTTCCTCAGGACCTATCCAGATATCACGCAATCAATTCCCAGGGGACATCAGAATCAGGAGGACTAAATATCAGCACCTTCGTGCTGTCATTCCAAAATGTGTGAGTCCTTATACTTGGAAGTAGCTAAGTTCTCCCACAGTAAATTTTCAAAAAGGTCCACATTGGCCTCGTAATTTATATATAGATGTCTCCACTTCAAATATTGCAGCAAGTCAACTGATATTATTGGTTCTCAGATACACTTCCTTAACAGGCCAAATTGTTTTAAATTTTCTCCATTTTAGTCCAACATATTATGGGATGGTACTTTTTTAATTTTCATGATGCACTTCCGCAATCCCGTCTCGCGTCACTGCCTTAGCTCCATTACAGAGCCCTCCAAAGATTCAGTTCAAATTCAAATTCAAATTCAAAAATAGCTTTATTCGGCTTCAAATCAAGAATCCATAAAAGCACAAGAAAATAATACAATAAGTAATAGAAAATAATAATATAAATAAACTTGAAGTAAGTAATAATATCAGTAAACATAAAAAGAATTCAAATGTTGGCTAGAAACTACAACTGAATAAATCAGTTCATCGTCAATCTATATCTCATCATACTTTTTAAAACATGGATACAGTATACATAGTTACCTCATCCTCTAACATTTGCAGTCTCAATAGAGCAGGTCTACATTGTCTCAAACCCCATTTCTTCAGTAGGACAATTAGGTACTTTTTCCTAACGGAGGAGTAAAATATGCAAAACAAAATACAATGAATCATTGATTGTTGGGATACATCGTCGCAGGGACACGGGATCAGTGTTTTTGATCAGATGTTAACGTCAGGAAAGGTCAACAATCTAAAAAAGTCCCCCCCCCCCCCCCGAAACGAGTTAACAGCATCCGGGTGTAACTACTCCGTGTACAAACTAAGTATTGCTGTATGCCATGGAGCATTATTTGATTTTCCATAACTGAGCTCTTCTTGCCCTCCAACTGCCATCATTTGTTCTCCAAGTGACTAAGACAAATTTCTTTCAGATTTTTCTTGAAATTGCTGCTAAAGTTGGAGGACTATCAAAGAATTCAGGATGTCCAATGACTCTTAAGAAACTTTTAACATACGCAATCCATTCAATTTTTGTACTCCCCTGGAGTTTCAAACAGTCCTGAATAATATCCCTATTCAGTTCTGTTTCCTCAGATACCCACACATTATGCCACAGCAGAATGGGACTCACTTTAATAAGATCAGATACATAAACTAGTCCCAATTCTTTATGGCAAACTTATGTGGAAGTGGACTTAGGGACAGCTAATAAATAGCGGAGGAAGGCGTTTTCACATTTCTGGAACTCACTCGTGTCTGTAATCCCCCAAATCCCCGCACCATATATTACAGTGGACACGCATTTTGATTTGTAAATGTCCAGTAAGATATTTACCGATCGTCCCCCTAACTTAATAGAAAAATTTCACACAGCTCCAATTGCACGAGAGAAGGCTAATTTCCTCGTATTGGCAGCTGACGACCATGTCCCCTTCCTGTCAAAGTTGATCCCTAAATAGGAAAATGTACTTGTTGTTTCTATCCTTGTGTTTCCCAAGAAAGTTTTACAATAGACGTTACTCTTTTTAGAACAACACATAGTGAAGGTTTTACTAGTATTAATTTTTAGGCTTCTCGTATCCATGTAATCTGAGAACACAATGAGAGATCTCTGAAGGCCCACTTGCGTCCTTGCCATAATGACCGCGTCATCCGCGTAAGGCAAAATTGGGGCTGGGTTTCCTCCAATTTGTGGATGATCCTGTCTTTCTTGTGTTAAATGGGATGCTACGCTATTAATATATAAATTAAATAAAAAAGGCGCAAGTATGCATCCCTGACGGACTCCTTTTTTTATGGGAAATTTAGAGGTACACTCCCCCTTAGTCCCAAAGCGTACCTTTGCACCTGCACCTCGGTATAATTCTTTGATAAAATTAAGCAGGCTTAATCCAATACTTAGCTCTAAAAGAGTGTCCCATAAAATTTCATGACTTAGGCAGTCAAAGGCCAAGCTTAAGTCCACGAATGTTAAAACCAGCTTGTCCCTTTTTGCCACCACATGTTTGTCAATAATTATAGCTAAATTTAAACCGTGTTCCACTGTGCCTAACCCTACTTTAAAACCATATATGAAATTTTGAGAGGGCGCGTGTTTCTTCCGCCCATAGCTGAAGTCTATTTAAAATAACCCTCCCCGCTACTTTCATCAAAGAATCCAATAATGAAATTGGTCTGTAGCATTTTGGGTCATTGCGGTCCCCTTTCTTAAAAATAGGGACTACAATGGCTTCCTGCCATGTAGGGATAAACCCTGTTTTATTACAACCATTTAAAACATTTGTCAAGAGGGGGCCCCATAATTTGATATTAGTTTTATATATATCTACAGGGACCCCCATCTGGCCCTGGGGCATTACCCCCGGAGCTCTCCATAATAGCTACTTCCACCTCAGATATTTCAAAGTCAATGTCTAATGGGAAGAGTCCCTGCACACTATTCCCCTCCGCCCCACAGTTTTCCACAAGAGTGTTCCCCGGTAAATAATCCTTTTTATATAATCCGGTGAAATAATTAACCCAGGTAGACTCTTCTATTGCCAATTCTATAGTATCTGTTTTTCTATCTGCAAAGAATGGAGCATTCACCGCCTTCCAGAATCCCGTATTATCTTTCTGGAGGCAGGCTTGGTGTAGAACGTCCCATGCCTCCTGTTTTATTTCCTTCTTTCTCTTTTTTATTGCAGAATAATATGTAGTTCTAGCATTTCTAATCTCAGTAATACTTTTCGTCTCTCTTTTGAGTGCCGATTTTAGAACTGCATGGGCCTTACTACATTCTGAATCAAACCATCCCTCCGCCTTATCTCTTGAGTTTTTCTTCATTGGTCCGGTTAGTGCTTTACTAATCTCATCTGTAATATTACAAAAGGCCGATGTAACTGAAGCACAATTACTCATTTCTGAAAGGCAAACCATAAAATCATTATACTTGTTTTTTATTAAGTTCTGGACAAAGGTGGCGGGCTCCATTTTACAGTATAACCAATTTTTTTGCTAAATTTATCCTGTAGCTATACAAATTATTAGTTACATCATGGTTATTTCTATTCATTGTTTCCACAGTTACCGAAAAACTATTTGGATAGTGATCGCTGATTGCGATATCATCTGTTTTAAAGTCGAGAAGTTTATAAGCAATACTATTTGAGGCCAGAACAAAATCTAGTTACAGCCCCTGCCATTAAATGTGGGTTTAAAGGCGACCTGGGGAATACATAATTCATTTACGAATCCCAGGTCCAGCGCGGACAACTACTCATTAAAAATATTCCCAACAAATGTATGTAAAAAATGGGTACAGGGTTCACCTTTAACATTAACCAAACCACATGTACCTGTTTGGCTCATTGGGCATAATAAACAATTAAAATCACCCATCCATAAAACACAGCTCCCCGAAAAATAATCTCCATCAGATTTCTGTATGCTATGTAAGAGCCCTTCGGCTACGTTAGCTGTTTCGGTCTTTGGAATATTATTATAGAAGTTTATCAAAATAAAAATCTCACTTCCTGACACCTTAAGCTCCAAACACTGGTAATATTTTGAGGCTGCCAAACATTTTCCAACAGTAACTTTAAGAAGATTCGAAATGTAAATACAAAGACCCCCTTTATTTCTGCCCCTAATAGTTGGCTCAGCGGGGGTATGAGAGGTACGATAACCACTAATATGAATTTCTTCCCTTTCCCATGTGTCCTGGAGACAAATAATAGAAATATTATGTAGAAAGGGTAAAAACATTGGATCCTGTTAGATAATCCCGCCACATTCCAAGATAAGAAAGTGATGGAATCTCCCTTATCACCAAACTCTTGGCCATCAGGCAAGAAAGCCTGCTTGTGATGGCCCTCCAGGAGTGTGAGCGACAAATTGCAGGAGGTTCGTAAATTATTCTCCGTAATATTAGTGTTACCCGTGTTACCTATTGTATCCGTCGTGTTATGAGTGGTTTGTGCACCTATGTCTAAAGTTACCAAGTTGTTTTCAATGTTTTGGTCCATCCGAGGACTCAGCCTTATTTTCTTACAGGGATCCAGGGGCTTTTGCTTACTTTTTCCCACACCAATATCTTGTGTATTATCTTTGCTCGATTTTAGTCAGTCCACCATTTCTAGGGAACAAAACCTATTTGTAAAGGCAGGTGGCTCTGAGTATTTAATAAGCCATATCGATGATTTTCTACCCTGCCCCGGATATGGTGTGTTACAAGTGTCCAAGCCTCTCCACTACCTTGCAAATTAGGTGGAGGATAGAAATACGACAATGGTCGAGATTCCATCGAGGACCCAACTTTATGATTTCAGTTATTCCAGGAACAAATGTAATCTACAATGCTGGGATCTCTGAAATTTACCAGTACACAGTCCCCTGGAATGGTTTTTGGACTAGTTCCCACCCCGGTTGTTCTACGTACCATCATTATTTTGCTCTTTAAATGTGACGGTAAAGGTCTATTTGTATTGAGCCAAAATGTCACTTTATTTTTGAGACACTCAAATGATTCTTGGCTTGGCTCTTTTAATTCTGGTACTCCAGTTAATACTATCACATATGGGCTGCATTCTGGTGTTAGATCAATATGGCAGACCCCCCTGGGTACCCCCCCAGTCGACCCCCCTTCACCCTTTTTTTGTCTTACTGTAAGCGGTGTAGCTCCTTTTCCAGAAGTATTAGGGGGTTTTGGCGGTTCTAACGAAGTAGACACTGCCTTCACGACAGGGGGTTTTAAACAAGTTTGATTGGTAGTGGGCAATAGCTGGTGAGTTGCCTGTACATCACATAAAGAGCTTGACCGGGAGGTACCCAAACAAGGCGTTTTAGTGTTCTTAGCGTCCTTGGCAGAACCTAAAGCTAGTTCAAGTTTACAAACCTGCTGTTCAATAAGTAAGAGCCTTACTTCCAGGGGAGTAAGAGTGGACCTCAACAGGGCCTCCATTTTATTTAAAAGGGAATCCTCATCCAACTCTGTTCTAGCTATAGTGTTAGCACCATCTTCGGAGCGCAAGTCTCGACTTAATAGTTCCGGAGATGGTTCAACAGATATACTCTGAATGTTTAGTGGATCATTCGCTGTTTGTGTGAAAGTTGTATTAATGTTGCTCTGCCCTTTAGTGAGTTTAGCTTTTCTGGCTCCTACATTAGCCACCGTTGGGCGCTTATTCTTTGGTATAGCACCTTCCCGTCTTTCACGCAGTTGCCTAGTGTGTTGTCTTTTTGGAGAGCTTTCCGTTAGTGCTGTCTGGGCAACCTCTCTATCTACTAGAGAGGGTCTACTAAGCACAGGTAAGGAGCAAAACAAATCTTGGGTACTTGGTGGGCTGTGTAAAAGTACCTCAATATTCATGTTATTGATTCGTTTATTAGTTTCCGGTGTGCGAGCATTGGCAAGATGGCCCATGGAAGATCTTGTGGCCATTTCCAAATCTTGCGAGACCCGCCGTTCCATCAAGGTTATTATCCCTTGATCGATGACGGAGTTAGTCCTTGTTATAAAATTGCCTAATGTTCCCAATAACAGAGACCCTGTAGAAACCTTCCTCCTGCTGTCACGTGCAGGCATGATGGTGGTATGTAATATTCCTGTAGTTTCTACTTACAGAGGAATCGGGCTCCAACTATAGGTCGCAGAATCCAAGGGTTCAGAGGGGGGGCCCGGTCCGGTCTTAATAGGTCTGTAACGGGCTGAAACGGGCCCGCCCTTGGCCAGGGCTTCGCCCGGCGCGCGCCCTCGGTGCGCGAGAGTAGTTACAACTATATACAGGAAGGTGAAGAGGCCCCAGCTGCGGTGGATGAGAGCGCGCTGTGACTGCTGGTCCTCGCAGTCCCGCTCTGAAAGTTAAAATCCTCCCCAAATCGGCGATAAGTCACGGGGCACAAGTGGAAGTAGTCCCAAGGTAAAAGGTTAGCTCTAGCACAGATACGCCCTCAGTCACGGCTGCGAGCGGCTCCCGCGAAGCGGGGGCCGCGAGCCGTGATATAGTGCTGGAAGGGCGGGAAGAGGCCCCAGCTGCGGCGGATGAGAGCGCTCTGTGACTGCTGGTCCTCGCAGTCCCGCTCTGAAAGTTAAAGTCCTGCCCAAATCGGCGATAAGTCACGGGGCACAAGTGGAAGTGGTCCCAAGGTAAAAGGTGAGCTCTAGCACAGATATGCCCTCAGTCACGGCTGCGAGCGGCTCCCGCGAAGCGGGGGCCGCGAGCCGTGATATAGTGCTGGAAGGTAGGGGGCGGGAAGAGGCCCCAGCTGCGGCGGATGAGCGCGCGCTGTGACTGCTGGTCCTTGCAGTCCCGCTCTGAAAGTTAAAATCCTGCCCAAATCAGCGATAAGTCACGGGACACAAGTGGAAGTGGTCCCAAGGTAAACGGTGAGCTCTAACACAGATAAGCCCTCAGTCACGGCTGCGAGCGGCAAGATTCAGTTCTTGTATTCAATAGATCCACTTTTTTCTCCAAAATATCGCATGCTGCTCTTATCTCAGACTGATTATCTGCTGACAGCATAAAACCCTGTTTTATGTCCGCTTTTAAAGAGGCAAAGAGAGCCTTTCTCGAGGGCCCGGCTACACTTTCTGAACCGCTAACTCCAGAAGCTTCCGTCAAACAAGGCCCTGAGGATGGAAGTGTAAGTTGCATAAGTTGCGTAACAATTTCAGGACTTATCGAATTATTGGCTGACACTGAGGGTAATGCCAAGGACTTCGTGAGATTTTCAGTAGTAATAGGGTTGATGCCGGACTCTGTAGACGTAGACTTAAACATAGTGTAAGGTGTTTCAGGGAGCGCCTTAGGCTCTTTGGAGGTAGTGATTTTGAAAGGGAAAATGGGGCTATGCAACTCCGTGGGTGCCTCTTGATTTATGATATTCAAGATCTGGAGCTGGACCTTAAAAAAGGAGCGTAGGGAGGGGGTAATCCGAACAGCGTTATTTTTCGGGAGATCTTTGTTAGGACCTTTGTTCCTGACTCCCCTTATGCTCCTCACCTTCACTTGGTAACTCTGAAAGGGAGTGTCTTGTCCCGAAAAGGTCCCCTCCTGCTGTTTGGCCCATCTAGTGACCCTCCCCAGAGGTGTAGCATTCACGACTTCAGGGGCACCCTGTTCTCCAGTATTCACCTCCAAACCACGTGTTGGGGCATCTATCTGTATAATTTGGATGCACTTAGCCCGTTTTCCTGTCCTCCTTCCCCCCTTCTTACTCGAACTAGTAATTGAAAGGGGGGGGGCAGCCTCAGTTGTTAAGTCAGAATCAGATATGTGAGGTTCCTCCTGCAAAGGGGGGGACACACTCTTACCGCCTTCACAAAGTCCATGAACACCGCCTCTGGCTTAGTCTCAGGCATCAATAGCCTCCTTCTACCCGGCACAAGCCGACCCTCCTTTCGTCCCCCGCAGAAAGAAAGCGCCTATGCCGGCACCGCTGCTGGCTCCGACACTGGTTCTGATGCTGCCAGTGTTGCCCCAGAGGAAACCGTGGGCCGCCGCTCTGCGGCTGCGTCTAAGCTCCAGGGCGGCTCCAGCCCAGCGCGGCAGGAGGGAGGGACGGGGAAGACGTGCAGGCTCACCAGCAGCTCCGGGACACATCCAGCAAGCTTCTCGCGGCAACAATCCCGAAGAAAAAAGAGGCGATAGGAAAACCTCGTTTAGTTCTTCCTAGCACGCATCAGCAGCAGACAACGACCGGGAGAGGGAGAGAGAAAAACGCTTAGAGGAACGCGCTGCCGCTTAGCTAGCTGGCGCCATGTTTCCCGAGAGAGAATCCACCCTTGTCCAGGTAGGGGTAGTGTTGTGCCAAGAAAGAATAGGTCTCCTTCGGAGGAGTATGTTCATTCTGGTACATCTATAGGGTCCTCTGCCTCTTCTCATAGGAGGCGTACCTCACCTGAGAAGAGGTAACGCCAAGCTTAGGATAAGGAGACAAGAAGTAGCCTTAGAAAAAGAGACCCTAGCTCTTGAGAGAGAGAGAGAAAAAATATGGGACTAGAGTCCCATGGTGGCAGCAAAATCCCTAGTGGTAGGGATAGGTCTTATGACCATTGAAACCTAAGCAAGATTGTCCCTCCCTATCAGACTGGGAATGACATCTACAGGTGGATTACTGCACTGGAGAGGGCCTGCAAAGTACAGAAGGTACCCCAGAGGCAGTGGGCAGTACATCTTGTGACTCTCCTTTGCAGACAAAGGTAGAGACAAACTCCTCACTGTAAGAGAAGAGGATGCTGAAAATTACAATGTCCCGAAGAGTGCTCTGATAGATGGATTTGGCCTACCACTGAATAGTATAGGTTGGAGTTCAGAGACACCCAGAAGGCACAGACTCAGGACTGGACTGACTTTGTTGATTGTGCTACTAAGGCTCTGGAGGGCTGGTTGCTGGGCAGTAAAGTGTGGGACTATACAGGTTTGTATAATCTAATCATGAGAGAACAGATTCTTAATAACTGTCAGAACCAGCTGTTGCATCAGCACCTGATTGACTCTGATCTAAACCCTCCCCAAGAATGGAAGACAAATGGGTCAGAACCAGGGTGAAACAAAAGGTACAGAACCAAGGTGGTGTCCAGAAGAAGCAAGATCAAAAGGGTGGGGAGAAAGGTAAAGACCAGAAGTCTTCACAAGGTCCCCAAAAAGCTTCTAATGGTGGGGTCCCCAATCTAAAATGAAAGAAGGTCCAAAGAAACCATGGTGCAAAGTTTGTAAGAATAATACTCACTGGACTAGTGAGTGCACCAAAAAGGAGACATCTCCAGCCACCATTGCCCCTAAGGCAACTGTTCCCCCTAGTACAGTTACAAGTGGTGTTTTTATTTTTTTTTTTTTCAGAGTTTTATATAGCGCGAACTAGAACCGAACTGAATCAGTTATCAGAGCGCTTTACATAGCACCAGTTACGTTACATGAGGACACACCTTCATTTTAGGCACGGGGAGATTAAGTGATCTGCCCAGAATCACAGGGGGTTTTTGGCGTCGTTACCGAGACTCGAACCAAGTTCCCCAGGTCCGAGGTCGAGCGCCTTAGCCGTTAGGCCAACCCCTCTCCCTGGTTCTCAGCAGAAGGGTGTAATAGGGTTAACCCTGGGATCTGAGGTGGACTCTGGCCTAGTCAGTGTACCAACTCAAGCTGTTTTGATCTGTGATGGAGGCATGGATATGACGTCCTCTGTGAGTCCCAGTAACCTGGGCAAGTACAGACAAACACCTTTAATTAATGAGAAAAAAGCTCAGGCCTACAGGGACACAGGGGCAAGTGTCACAATGGTGATACAAGACTTTGTGGACCCTGGACAAGTCATACTTCGAGAGACTTACCAAGTGATCATTGCTAGCAACGTCACTACCACCCATAGTATGGCAGTTGTTAATTTCTCCTGGGGAGGGGTAACTGGCCTTAAGAAGGTTGTGATCAGTGAAGACCTCCCTGTTGAATGCTTGCTTGGCAATGACCTAGAGACTTCAGCCTGGTCTGAAGTGGAGTTTAGGATCCATACAGAAATGTTACGAATCTCAGCACATGTCCTTGCAGTGACTAGGTCACAGGTCAAAAAGTCTAACACTGAACAGGCACTGGATTCTGGAATAATGGATCAGTTGTCTACCAGGAAAAGGAGCAGTAGGGTTAAGGCAGTGCCTTCCCCCCTGACTCAGAGGGAGGATCAGCCTTCTGAGGAAGCTGATTGTGAGCCTGAAGAAGGAACTGTCCCAGAAGAGCTTGAGCCTGATCAGATTGAGTTTCTTGGGACAGGGGGCCCTTCCAGGGCTGATCTGAGTCAGGCGTAGTTGGACTGCCTTTCTCTTGAACCCCTCAGACAGCAAGCTGCTGCTGAGGCTGCTGGGAAAGCTAGTGGCACCCATAAAATCTATTGGGACGATGGACTCCTGTATCCAGGGAAGGATTCTGTGAGGAGCAGAAGAAGTGCCCTTCTCTTGTGGGTTTGCGGCAACAGGCTGCAAACCAGGCAGCAGGTGATCAGTCTGGATCACATTGGACCTACTGGGAGAATGGTCTCCTGTATAGTGAGCCTAAGGTTGCTGAGCCTCGGTCAGCCTGTGTGCTGGTGGTACCCCAGCACTTTAAAGCCTTCCTACTGGGGCTAACTCATGATGTGCCTTTAGCAGGACATTTGAGGCAGGACAAGACCTTTGAATGGCTTGTCACCCACTTTAATTGGCCACAAATGTGCAAGAGTTCAGATACTCATTGCAGGACCTGTCAGACTTGCCAGGCAATCGGTAAGAGTGGGAGGAAGCACAAGGCTCCTCTCCAGCCTTTCCCTGTGGTCAGCACCCCCTTTGAAAGGGTGGGCATTACCATTGAGCATCCTCTGGAGCCCGAGACAGCCTTGGGCAACAGGTTCATCCTGGTCTTGGTGGACCATGCCACCTGTTACCCGGAAGCCATCCCTCTCCGGTTGGTGATGGCCCCTGCGGTGGGTCGTGCATGGATGGGGATTTTCTCCCACGTGGGGTTCCCCAGAGAGTTTGGTGTCAGACTGTGGTACCAACTTCATATCCAAGTATATAAAGTCCTTGTGGCAGGAGTGTGGTGTAACCTATAGGTTCACCACTCCTTACCACCCCCAGGGTAATGGGTTGATTGAGAGATTGAACAGGACCCTCAAAGGTATGATTATGGGTCTTGAGGAACACATGAGGCGTAACTGGGACATCCTCTTGCCATGCCTTCTCTTTGCTTACAGAGAGGTGCAACAGAAGTCCTTAGGGTTCAGTCTCTTTGAACTGCTGGATGGTCACCCTATGAGAGGACCTCTGAGTTTGGTAAAGGTAGGCTGGGAGAAAGCTCCCAGGAAACCTCCCCAGGATGTATATAGCTACATGCTGGCCTTCAGAAACAAACTAAGCGTTTCAGGCAAAGCGCTCAGCCGAATCTGGAAGCCAGCCAGGAAGAGATGAAGCGGTGGTATGATCAGAATGCCACTATGATCGAGCTTCAGCCTGGCTAGAAAGTGTGGGTCATGGCCCCCTTGGAGCCTTGTGCGCTCCAGGATAAGTGGACCGGACCATTAGAGGTGGTGGAGCGCAACTTGCGTTCTCCTATGAACCATTTGCGGGGCCAGGAAGTCAACCGCCTGAAGCCCCACTTAGAGAGGTACAAAGTGGGCATGCTCCTGGCGACGGATGATGGAACATACCAAGGGGGTGAGCAGGGGTCATACCAAGGGGGTGAGCAGGGGTTATCCAGGAGTGTACCCCCCTTTCCCTGACTACAAGCAAGGGCCCCTACTTGGTCAAAGGTACCTACCTCTGCCAACTAGGGACCCCCATTTCTAACACACTCTCACTCAGATTCAGGTCAAAGGTTGAAACATAGGGATCATAGCCTGAATGTCCTTGACTCTTTGAGGAGGAACTGGTGGAAAAAGGATCGTATTCAGGAAGGCTCAGATGAAAGAGAGTTACTATGAAGGACTCAGGTTTGACTTCAGCACATTGATGAAGAAACCCAATTATGTTAACAATTTTGGTATCATCTGGAGATGGTTGAGGGCTGTTTGAGGAGAGCCCCCCTTGAGTAGCCAGTGGTCGAGATATGGCAAGACCTCTGCAGATGGGTTGTGAATCCCACCATTCTCACCTTTGTGAACACCTGAGGTGTACTGCTCATGCTAAAGGTGAATATGCAGAACTGAAAGAGGTCTTGGCCTAACTGGAACCAGGGATAAGGCCTGTGGGACAGCAGGATGGAGATTTGAAAATATGCGTCCTGTACCTCAAGTGTCACCATCCAGTCACCTGGATCCAGGGCAGCAGAAACTTGGGCCAGCGTGAGCATTTTAAACTGGTCCTTCTGGAGTAGGAAGCTCAGAGGGCGAAGTTCTAGGATGGGGTGAAGGCCACCGTCCTTTTTCGATACCAGGAACAAACAGGAATAACAGCCAGTCTTGATCGCTGATGCAGGTATCCTCTCTGTTGCTGCCTTGGACGAGAGAGCTTGAATTTCTTCATTGACTATGGACAAGTGATTTGCGGGAGGTTTTAAATTTAAACGTTTTTAGGTAAAATCGTGTCAAAAAGCAACAAATGCTATTTAGGACATCTGGTTCGCCCTACCCGGACAAAGTCAAAGGTTCAGGCCGACCGCAATGGAGTACAGGCCAGCTGCAGGGACCCAGCTAGGCCCTCTGAACCAAAGTACCTTAAATCCTGGTTGCGGAGCACTTGCGTTGATTCGTGTCAAAGATGCATTGCGCAGCAGAGGCAATGCATCGGTTCCGAGATGTGATGAGGCTGCAGACGATGAGGGTTGCGAGGAGCTTGTGCCAGGAAAAGCATTGCGTAGTGGAGGTCCCAAAGGCGACGCATCAGTCCCAGGATGAAGGATGCAGCAGCAATGGTAGTTTTTTGCGAAGGGTCCAATCTACACAACAGCGGCGATGCGTCAGTTCTGCTTGAAGATGCAACACTCAGCCAAGGAAATTTGTTGGTTCTGCTCAGGGTTGCGTCGCTCAACAGAGGATGCGTCAGTTCAGCAGGTGAAACACCTTAGGCCCACTTTCAAGGGTCGAGGACTGGAGTGGTACCACTTGGTAGGGTAGATCACAAATGTTAGAAATTGGGTTACTGGTTGACTGGGTTATAAACAACACAAGAAAAAACTGGTGGTCTAACAAAGAGAAAAGGAAAAAAGGAAATAAGGTCACAGAACAAGGTAATGGCAAATCATATACTTATATGACAGCTAATCGTGGTGAGATGATCCTGACATAAGAACAACTTCATGACATAAGAAACCCTGAGGAGGGGAGACAGAAAATGAGGATTTCCATCAACTGCCCTTCGTGGCCAGTGTCATCATTTGGAACCTCAGAAGTGCCCCTGTCACCTCTGCTCTTCTGGCAGCAAGCCAAACGCTAGTGAACTAGGCATGATGTAAGGCCAATTATAGACAAATGACAGGCTGAGTATCTCAAAGAAGTATACTGACCAGACTAGTCAACAGAAGCAGTGCAAAGATAGAATCGTGTATATATACGTGAATTAAAAAAGTTCAACAGTAGTCCAAAATATATTTATTAGTGACCACTGGTGAGCTTATTAAAAAACAGTGTCGGTTTTGAATTAATCTACCGAAAAAATGGTCTACTAGTTTCAGCCATGATGGGCATAAGGACCCCGGCTTTCTTCAGGACCTAGTTATAAAAGCTACTGCATTTAAGTGTAAGTTTTGAAACAGTGAAAACAAAACAACAAAAGGAAAACCACAATGTAATTACAAGTGATCAATCACAATACCTCTACACCGGATGATAGGTTATTCATACCTGTAGAGATAAAACAAACATCAAACCTACAGAAAAGAGCACTTGCATACCATGTCAATCACTCACTCTTAACCTGTTCTGTGATAACAAAATACAATTTAAAAAATAGTTATTCACTCACCTATCCAATGTGAAGTAACAAACCTCACCTCACCTGGCACTGACTCAGGTCAAAGGGAGGCACCGCCCTGCAAAATAGGATTTTTAAAAGAATATATATATATGTATATATACACACCTATCAGCCATCGGTCCTGTCCAAATATATGAGGACAGGATGGCCTTGTGTGTGCTGGCTGATTCTTAAAATGAAAAGATGAAAATACCATTTGTCCCCAGTAATAAACGTATGGATTGTTAGCCAAATACATAGAAACAGCTTCCTCGTAATAGTATGGGGATCCTTCCCAAGGAATTTAACTCAGTAAGGATATTTAGAAATCTGAAAGTGTGCCAATTGTCCCTTCCACGAAGAGTCATGAGATAGGTTTGTAATGTCCACCACGGGGGAAGGCAGGCTGAATGTCGATCTATCTAAACTGGTCCTGGCCCAGGGAATAAAGTTAAGTCTTCTCTCTAAGAAGACCGAGTTGTTCCCTTTCAGGACCTGCCATGCAAAGGAAATGAAATTCTGGTGGCAAATATACTTAAAAACGGACCCCTCGATGTCAAAGCAAAGCGCGCTGTAAAAGCGTCTCTGCTGAATGCACAGAGATAGTTACAAAATTAAAAAGCTCACCTCTCCGTCGATACCTCGGGAAAAATCCTGAGGCAGGGGGAGGTAGCGTTTCCTCCTCGACAGCCGCCATTAGAGGTCCCGGGCCGAATAACCTATCATCCGGTGTAGAGGTATTGTGATTGAGCACTTGTAATTACATTGTGGTTTTCCTTTTGTTGTTTTGTTTTCACTGTTTCAAAACTTACACTTAAATGCAGTAGCTTTTATAACTAGGTCCTGGAGAAAGCCGGGGTCCTTATGCCCATCACGGCTGAAACTAGTAGACCATTTTTTCAGTAGATTAATTCAAAACCGACACTGTGTTTTTTAATAAGCTCACCAGTGGTCACTAATAAATATATTTCGGACTACTGTTGAACTTTTTTAATTCACTTATATTCACAATTCTATCTTTGCACTGCTTCTGTTGACTAGTCTGGTCAGTATACTTCTTTGAGATACTCAGCCTGTCATTTGTCTATCATTGGCCTTACATCACGCCTAGTTCACTAGCGTTTGGCTTGCTGCCAGAAGAGCTGAGGTGACAGGGGCACTTCTGGAGTTCCAAATGATGACACTGGCCACGAAGGGCAGTTGATGGAAATCCTCATTTTCTGTCTCCCCTCCTCAGGGTTTCTTCTGTCATGAAGTTGTTCTTATGTCAGGATCATCTCACCACGATTAGCTGTCATATAAGTATATGATTTACCATTACCTTGTATTGTGACCTTTTTTCCTTTTTTCCTTTTCTCTTTGTTAGACCACCAGTTTTTTCTTGTGTTGTTTATAAATAGAATTGGGGATTGAAACTGGCTTGGTCTTTAAATATTTTCCCCGAGACCCCCCCTCTCTCCCCCTGTGGGAGTTGAATCATGTATGAATATGACTGGGTTATAAGCCATGATAAAGCAATAACCATAATCCAAGTCAGGGTAAGGCAAAAGCAAACTCTAAATTCTCCTGTGCTCACCCTCTGTTAGCTTGGCACAAGGCAGCCAGGCTTAACTTCGAGGCAATGTGAAAAGTATTTGTGCAACACTTCAAACAGTAAATTAGTGAAACATCACATAAAAAGATTCCAGGTTAGAAGAATAGAGCTTAATTTAATAAATAAAACAAATCCAAAAAGACAAACAATACTGGAAGAAGATATACAGAGAGCACATAGGGATCCCTTTGGAAAGAGCAAGGAGAGGAAAACCCCAAGGAAGATCCTAGTCAATTTCAAAACATATGTGCTGAAAGACAGGATCCTGGGAGAGGCATTAAAAAAGGGAACTTACAATAAAGATAGTTGGACTTTTAGAATAAGGTCCGACATGTCAAAGGCCTCCCAGACCAGACAATGGGAACTGGGAAATTTAATGCCGGAACTCCAACAACTAGGCGCCACGGTGCAGATGAAATTTCCACCATCGCTTCGCATAATGTGGCGGAACAAAATGCGAAACTTAAAAGAGCCAGAAGAAGTGAAAGCCCTCATAGAGCTGATGAAAGAACAAATGCGTTCAGAGGAACCTCAGATTTAAGGGAACCCACATAAACAATACATATAGATTACGAAGCAACCCCCAATGAGGGGAAAAACGGGGAAAAAAACATATATAAGCAAAACACAATTAAGGTCAAAGTATAAATCATGAAGGTGCATAGCAATCAAATGACTCTTTTTTAATTGTATAAAGACAAGAATCACGGGAACGGGAAGCTAAAAGGGTTACGAGGATAACCGAAGGAAAAGAAGATGGAGGCTTCCCCGGGGAGGGTAACATTAAAACACACTTAAGAAAACATAAAAATTTCACGACAATGGGTGGGGAGCAAAATAGGGAAAAAAACAAAAAATTCCTCATTTGCGAGAGTACAGGCAAGGAGAAAATGGAGTTATATTTCATAAATAATAAGGCAGTGCATGTGCAGAAAAGCGAAAAAGAGATGAACAATATGAACAATATTAATGGGAAGCGCAAGTAGAAACGTTAAAATATTATCGTGGAATGTAAATGGCCTTAGGACAAAGAGTAGGAGGAATAAAATCCTGGAATACATTAGAACAACAGAAAGTGAAATTATAATACTGCAAGAGACCCATCTCTTAAAAAATGAATGGGATCAAATAACCAAGAACTTATGGTGGGTAGATTCCCATGTATGCACTACACAACAATGCAACATCAAGGGAATAGCGATAATCTTTAAAAAGTCATTAAAAGCAGATGTAATCTCTACAGAGGTAGATAGTAAAGGAAGATGGGCTATAGCTAGCATAAAAATTGGTAACACTCCCCTTACTATTGCAGGTTACTATGGGCCTAATCTTGACGACGCTGACCCCCTGCAAAAACTATACTCGCAGTTACTATTAGCCCCCTCTCCCATAATATTGGGAGGTGATTTCAACCTAGTGATGGACCTAAGACTAGATAGATCGCCACCTGGGAGACAGACTAACCTGAAAAAAATGAGAGAGTGGATCGGGATCTATAAAAGGGATCTTGATCTAGTTGACATCTGGAGAAAAAAAGGAGAAAACAGGCACCCCTTCACCCTGCATAATAAAAAGCTGGGGCATAAATCAAGGATTGATTACTTTCTGGTCAGCAGTGAAATGACAGGAAATGTGAAAAAAGTTTCTCACACACCAGCTCATCTGTCGGACCATTCGGCTGTACAACTTCTATTACAGGTCACAACAAAAGAAATGGAAAGAAGATTCACAGTAGAGAGCCTTGCTACAAGATGAACAGATTATAAGGCAACTGGAAATTGAAACAAAAAACTTCTTTGAACTAAACGCGATAGGCACCACAAAACAAACCACATGGGATGCTTTTAAAGCTGTTCTAAGGGGTAAACTGCTGAGTCTAGGGGCTCGTAAAAACAAGCTATTAAAGCAAGAGATTTCAGATTTGGAAAACAATATTCGATCCTTAGACTTCGCCATTTCTATGGAACAAGATGAAGTTAGGAAACAAGAACTTTTTCTACAAAAACAGCAACAGAAAGATGGGATTGAAGGTGTCTTGGAAGCAAGATTGAGAAAGAAATGGGACTCTAGCAAATTAGCAAAACATGAATATGGCGAGGGCTGTGGAAAGTGGCTTGCATGGAAACTTAAAACCGATCAAGCCAGAAATAAAGTGAGAAGTATAATTCAGGATGATCAAACAGGGCAAAGCTCTGATGAAAATATCATTAGGCAAGAATTCCGGAACTTCTTCAAAGAACTTTATACGGAAAATACAAACCCGCAAGACAAGCTGATTAACTCCTACTTGGAAGACGTTCCGCTATTAAAAATTACGGATGAAGAAAGGGAAGACCTGAACAAAGAAATCTCTGAAGGTGAAGTGGCTGATGCCATCATGAGTTTGAAAAAAGGAAAGGCAGCGGGGCCTGACGCCTTACCGAATGAATTCTACCTGGTACTAAGAGACATTCTACTTCCACACATTACTGAACTAGCCAACATAATTCTTAAGCAGCATGAAGCGATTCCAGAGTCTTGGAATGATGCCATAATCACAATCATCCTAAAACCAGGAAAGGACCCTGCCAGATGCGAATCATACCGCCCGATTTCACTGCTGAACGCAGATTATAAAATTTTTACCAAAATCATGGCAGCACGGTTAGGGAAAGTACTACCGAAACTGCTGCACCAGGATCAAAAAGGGTTCATCAAAGGGAGGCAATTGCACGAAGTTACACAAGAACTTTTAACTGCAATAGACATTGCAACATACGAGAAAACTCCTCTCACCATACTCACAGTTGATGCCGCTAAGGCTTTCGATAGGGTCAACTGGGCCTTCCTAGAGAAAGTAATGGCCAAAAACAATATTGGACAAAGCTTCATTCACATGGTAAAGCAAATATATAAAGCCCCAAGATCCAAGGTTCTAATAAATGGAAGTCTTACGGAAAATATAAATATAAGTAGACGAACAAGGCAGGGGTGCCCCCTTTCACCTTTGCTCTTCAATTTATATATTGAGCCGCTAGCGAACAAGTTAAGAATCAACAAAGAAATTACTCCATTCAAACATCATACATGGGAAAAGAAAATCGCACTATATGCGGATGACTTAATGATCTTTACGGACGACTACCTGAGAGCCAAGGACACAATCGAAGAAATTATAGAAGCGTTTGGGAATGTCTCAGGGTACCTGGTAAATAAAACGAAAACAGAGATCATGACATGGAATACCTGTTTTAAAAGCCACAACATAAAGAACGAAATTAGGTACCTAGGAATCCTAGTGAATCATGATATAAGAAAGATTTCGCAACGCAACCTGACCAAGGTAGCCGTAGATGTAAGGAAACTGCTCAAGACTTGGGCCTCTTTACCACTAAGTCTGATTGGGAGATCAAACATAGTCAAGATGACCATCATACCAAAGTTTACTTTCTTATTTAACGCAATACCGTTAGAGTTTGGGAAAACGGTACTAATCCAGGCGCAAAGAGACATCACAAGCTTTATATGGGCTGCGAAGAGCACGAGGATTGCTTGGAAGAAAATAAGGAGGGGGAAGAAAGATGGAGGGCTGGCTAGCCCGGACTTGGTAGAATACCACAGAGCCTTTCAATTTAAGAACATCAGAGTGCTCCTAAAGAGTCATGAAAACTATCCGAGGTACTTACAAGCGATCACTGAATCAGACGACCATGTCCTGTATAAGTTCGGACATCCCAAGTACTTCAAAAAAATAAAACTAAAGATCTTAAGGGAAGCGGCAAAGATGTGGGCACAAATCAGAGGAATCCTGAAAATCCCGTATTATAGCCAACTGGCTCCCATCTGGAACTCGCCAGGAACCCCTGAATGCTTTAAAGACACTCTAGCACTCCCTCTAAAAAGAGCCAACGTAAAGTATTGGGGGCAAATATTAAACGGATCTAACTTGAAATCATGGTCAGAGCTCCAAGAGTTGACAAATAACACACTATCCAAATTCAAATATTATCAGATCCTAAGTTGGGCCAAGACATTACCCCTTAACAACCGGGAATACGAAAGTTTGGAAAAAGAAATGGTCAAAGCAATACCAATACCAAAGGAAGTGGCTAAATGGTATTGGGCTCTGATTAAGGCCAATGACATAAATCTCAACATAGAGGCACAAACCTGGGGGAAGGATCTACTAATAGCAGACCTAGACCTAATTTGGGAAAAATCCGTAGGGAAATGTTGGTCCACTTTGAAATCCGCGGCCTTGAAAAGGAACCATTTATACACCATTCATCGGGCTTACTGGACACCAAGAAAGCTTTCCAAGTTTAAGAACGCAGGAATAAAGAAATGCCCAAAATGTGGAGAAGAAAAAGCAGACGACATCCACATGTTTAAAAACTGCCCCCAACTGAAAGAATTTTGGGACGAAGTTGGTAAGACCATGAGCATTATCCTGAGCAAGCAACTAACTGTAAGTACCACTCTTACCCTTTTTGGGATTGAAGATACAGCAAATGTAGGGGGTCTAACAAAAGGGCAAGAAAATCTTCTTTTTGTATTGATAGTACTTGCAAGGAGGGAAATTTGCATTAAATGGATAGGGTCTTCCAGTCCAACTCATGCAGAATGGTTGAATTCGGCCATAAGAATTAATAAACTTGACAGGAAGGGTAACAAATGTAAGAGATATAATTTCTGGGAAAGTTTCGTAAATTTCTTAAACCCCAAGTAAGATCAAAATACAAGTCCAATGATTAACGTGATTTCATCCTCTGGTGGACAAGTACGGTACTTGCTGAGTGGTCAATGTGACTAGCTCCCCTCGCCCTAAAATCAGAGGTTATGGTATGTAACGGGTGAAGGAAACTCCTCTAAAGATCATCAGGAGGATGACAAAACTCCCCAGATAAGAGAGATCGAGGGGCAGTAAGGAGAAAAAGAAAAAATTAGAGGCAGATACCTGATACTCCGCATCATACAGTTATCGCAATATGAGGACAAAAAAAAAAAAAAAAGAAAAGAAAAGTATTTGTGCAACACTTCAAACAGTAAATTAGTGAAACATCACATAAAAAGATTCCAGGTTAGAAGAATAGAGCTTAATTTAATAAATAAAACAAATCCAAAAAGACAAACATCCAATAAGTCGAATGTGAGATATTGAATTTTAAAGTTTATAGTGTAAAATATCGCCAAGAAGCAAAAAGCGCTATTGGGGATATCTTGTCACGCCGGTCCAGGACAAAGTCAAAAGGTCAGGCCGACTGCGATGGAGTGCGGCTCTGCTACAGGGATCCAGTCTGGACCGCTGAACAAAGTACCTTAATACTGGTTTCTGAGCAATGTGTGGAACCGTGTCAAAGATGCGTCAGTTCCGAGATGCATCGAGGCTGCAGCTCGAGGTCCTAATGCTTCAACGTCAAGGATTCTGTCGACAGGGCTTGTGAAGCGAAGGTCGATGTCGAGGATATGAGGTGCAGCTGAGACGATACTTCAGTTCTGATGAACGCTAAAGCTGGGATGTAGAGGTTTATCGTCGAGGCTGCTGTCGACGAGGGATGTGGCTGTTCTGAAGACTGGGGACTCATGGGAACGAGCCAGGTAGACATGCCATAAGAGAGAGAAGATCGGTCCACAACATTTTTTGCCATACGCACAGCAATTAATGAAGGCCGCAAACATACAAGAAAATATGCCGCCACATCTAGGTATGCAGAAAGACATCAACACAGCTGCGGATGTTTGATCAACACCCGGTACCGCAAAATAGGAAAGAAATAGCAGGGCTTCTGTAGGCTTTGAGGCTCTGTCCCGCCTGATAAATAAAAAGTCCAAGTCCAAGAAAGATGAAAGCCTTGTTCAGATTAAGATAACCCCCGTCCACTTTTGAGATTTATGTTATCTAATATGGTCCTGATGAAGGTGGTTGAATAATCTTTCCACCGAAACGTGCGTTGACCACAACTAGATATACGGGGAATCTTTTACAAAAACAAACACACCAGTGGAATATTATGGGATTGAATCACACCACAGAAGAAAGACTCAGTTTGTCGCTGACAAAACTTCAGGATTCCTGGCATTTTTGGATTTTTCTGTGTGAGAATGTCAGTATGGGTTAGCTGGTTTGATTGGTGAGAGTGATGATCTGAGGGTTGAGAGTGGGGTTATTTGTGAAAAGTTATTTGTATATTGATTTTAAGGTTGAATTGCAGGTCTTTTGTTCAAAGAACAGTTGCTGACAAAGAAACCCCAAAATGTTGTATTCATGTAAAGGCATCTACTGTCTGGGTAAAATGTCTTGTTTCTGTTTTGAAATAATCATTACACACAAAGAAGTCAAAATCCTTGCACTTATGTAATGATAATTGCCGCGCATCTTTAGAACTGTGATATATATTTGTAAATAATGGTCAGATAAGAACAAAGAATAGTAGCAAATTAGCATATATATATATATATATAAAAGAGTTTTTTTTACATATAAAAAATTGTTCTTAAAAACATATATAAAATATATTTTTGAATTATTGGTGTATGACACTGGTTTTGGGGATCTGTCTTGCATATGAGCCCTAGGAGGCCATATTTGAAAGAAATATAGGTCAGACAATAGTTCTTCTTTATAGTTTCATACTTTGCAGTGGCAATGCAAATCTTTTTGCGACGGGCCCAATCCACACAAAGCAACAGCGACGATGTGTCGGTTCTGCTCAAAGATGCACAGCTCAGCAGAGGATTCATCTGTTCCGCTTGAGAAACACTTTAGGCCCACTTCAAAGAATCCAGAAATTGGGTGGCACCACTTGGCAGCATAGACTCACAGATGGCAGAGAACCGGTTTAAAAACAAGTTGGTTGGAGGTCTTTTATGTCCCTGAGACGTCAGATTAGGTTGCCAGCCAGCTAGCCCAGAGAGTCACTCTGGGTTCAAGTGATGCAGGTCCAGTACCCTTACTCGGGCAAGAGGGCAGCAGTTCAGCACAGCAAGGCAGGAGTTCAGCAGAACTCCAGCAGAGTGGTGGTGCCTTTGAAGTGGGGCAGACTTTTAAAACATGCACCAAGGTCCTCCCTTCCTGCCGTGACTCCAGACTCATTACAAGGGGGTATGCAGCCCTTTTGGTGTGGACAGGACACAGCCTATGCAAGTGTAAGCGAAGCTGTGCCCAGCTCCTCCCTCAAACCCAGCCAGAGATGGCTTATTAAGACATACCTAAGCTCCCAGTGTGTGAGGCTGTCTAAGAGGAATACACAAGGCCCAGCTGTCACACACCCCGGACATGTGATCAGAGAGATCGGGTTCAAATCCAACTTAGAATGAGTCATACAGTAGTGATTTAGGGTGATTACTTATTTTTTTCGCTGCAATGAGAGTAAAACATATAATTATGTAGAAATATAACACTAAAATGTTATACATACATAGGGATGTTAACAGGATAAGCATAGGCAAAATGATCACGAGATAAACTGTACTAGATAAGGTCCCATATGTAAATGGGCAGATAGATATTTACAAACTTAGCATTCCATTTTTGCTGTAAATTAAGGTGTTTTAATAATTTAATTTTGTTTTATAATTTAATTTTCTATTTTTCCCGAAATATTCCAATAGTGAAGCATTATAGATACAATTGCTATAATCATATTTACACATTGTGATAGATGTGTTATAGTGAGAAAACCCATAGAAATACACTCATCACCTTAAAAGTAATTGATGTATTGATATACTAACAAATGTATATACTGACAGTTTTGTGTGTGTGTATATATATATATATATATATATATATATATATATATATATATATATATATATATATATATATATTCGTTTGTTTTCAAAATGTATTTATTCTTCATTCCTCTAGTGTTTATTAATCTATATATAATTTTATATACACACATTATTTTTGTTTGTTTTTCCCCCATTTATTTGTATTTTATATTTAAACTTCTTTTAAATCATATTTTGAAAAGTGTATTGAATAGTTAACATTTACATATTTTCTGTATAATCATGTTTATATGTTGTGATGTGTGATCACAATAAATGGAGACCCTTAAGCATGTAGTCAAATACCTACAAGTTATTTATTAAATGATCTATATACGTTAAGCCTTTATAAAAATATGTTGGAGATTACGAGCATCAGAAAGAGGGTCAATCAAACATATGTGCTGGATGGAAATAGAGGGGCAATTACAACAAAAGAAAAAAGATTATTGGGGGCTATATCTAAAACAGGCATTCGAAGAACTTGGAATAGAAGACGCCTGGAGTGCATGTATTGGGAAACAGGCTTTTTATAAAGTAATAAAAGCTACTACCAAGCATCTTTCATACTTAAGATAAGACAAACCTTGCACTCGGACGGCATGCCTGGACAGTGATTAATTCCTACAAAAAACCTACGGCACCAGGATTATTTTACAGCACACTTTTCATTAAAAATAAAAATCCAGTATATGCAGTACCGTTTTGTAAAATGGGGAAATAAAAGACCTGATGCCATCCTGGAAGGATAAGACATTGAATAAAGAATGTTGTTTATGTATATATAAGGAAGAAACTCTTGCACACACATTCTGTGTTTGCCCGAGTTACCTGACGGAAAGAACGACAATGCTGAAATAAATTTTTAGAGAACTGGAAATAAGGACATGCAGACACGCAGTAACCCACTGGTTGGGTGGCTCCTCAATGCCGCTTATATGCCGGGGAGTACATTTTGTAAAAACATGAAAGTATTAGATCAATTTAGGGCATCAGCACCTTGACAAGGAACTAGAACTCGGAATCATAATGGATCTGCACTTTGACAGAGGGTTTATGTAACATACAAGGAAAGAACAGTAATTTCATTGAGCTAAAGAACTTAAGGCCAAATCAACAGAAATTGGAATTAAAAGAGCGATTAAAAAAAAGAATAAAGACAATGCACTTTAGATCCTGTGATAACAAGAAAGAAGACCCTTGAATTAAAATGCACCTCTGTATAATAGCACTTTAAAAACTATCTCTTGCATATTGAATAATGGGTTCGCAGAAAGCCCTGAGAAAAATTGTGATGTACTGAGTAGCTAGTTTTTCAAATTGAGGCCATACAAGAACTGTATTAATATAATTTTTATACTTATTTTTAAAATGGAAGTACAAGTTTGTTTTAAAAGATTGTCAGAAACAGGTTTATAATCAAATTCTATGAAATGTAATCAATGAATGAATGTGTAACGATTTTTATTGACAAAAAACATAAAAATTGATAAAATACGAAATATATACGTCAAGCATAAATATAAGAAGTGCCGCCATTTTGGATTTGTAGTAATTTTATTTGAAGAGGACCAGGAATATTTTGTTACGACACAATTCCGGTGAAACTTATGAGTTGAATACCGCTGCCTTGCTGTTTGGGGACTGCAAGCCCCAGAAGTCATGCCTCCTAGGAGGGAGGGGCCATGCATGCGCTTAAAAGCACCACCTAAAACCCGCAGGGTGGACCTGTCCTTGCCAGGGAGAGGCAGGGCAGTGCCATTCCACTTGCCTTTTTGGACTGTGTGTGCTCTGAGTTGAGCCCTATAGCTACTCTTCCACCTACGTACCTAGCCCTTGTAGGGGAGATTCTCGGCTGGCCGAGGAGTCTTCTATCATTTCTGCTGGTCCTTTGCAGAGACCCCACACCGAAGAACTGGGTCCCATGACTATCTCACATGCACTAGTCCGGGAGATGTAAGACTCCTGCAGGAGCTACCTGGTCATTGTCGTGACATTGTTTATATCTTCAACACACTAATTCATAACCTCACTATTTGTAAAATATTTGTCAAAGCTAAGGGGAAAAGAAAATCCACAGCCTCTGAGGGGGGAGGGAAGGGCCAATGCCTGAAATCTCGCAGAAACAAACGGGCTTGTAAGTCAGCATCTAATAACTGTGTCTTGGATTGCATTGACGATCTACTAGTGGAATGCAAGGAAATCCTAGCCCTGCCACTCATCTGGTTTCAACAGACATACATACCGCACCCGCCTGATGAGTCACTCCATCTTTCCAGCCCAAATCCTAATCCTGCAAAACGCATTCCCTCTATTTTTACCAAGCGGAACACACGTAGCGCAAAACATCCTACCTCGAATCATCCAATTGCCACCCAACAAACAGTCCCAACTGAGGAAGCGGCGGCAGGGGTATCCTCAATTCCCACTGCTGTTGTACATAGAACCATAGCTGGTACTTACACCGATACCAACACCAATATTGTTTTATTCAACAGGTTTCTCCCACTACAGCGTTAGTCCTGCTAACAGCAGGGAGAAGCGTCTGAATTAGTGGTTGATCCTACTACAAAGAGGTTGGCTACTGAGCCTGTAGAGAAAGACCCAATTGATAGTAGGGCTAAGGGCTTCCCAGGAGAGAGAGCCTTGTTGGGTCAGGAAACGATTAGGATCATAACAGATCTGAGGGTTGAAGTCACTTCACTAAAAAATACTAATCCTAGCCCTCCCGGACCAGGTCAAACTACTGCTAGATAGAGGTTCCCCTAACGTACATCAGGACAAGCACACAATTAGACGCCCACAGGAACTAATCAACCGCTCGAGCAGTATAGCCCCCTTAATGTCCAACCCCACTCAGCCTCCTGCAAACCTTACTAGTATGAATACTTTCGAACCAGTGGGCAGTAGAGACAGAGTACAAGCTGACATTGGTCGACATCCTAGTTATAGGTGAGGTCAGGCCCAATGTCCCGCTTTAAGTATCTATATGACTAATGTGCCTAAAATACCATCTCCCACGAAGTACGAAGGTGAAGATTCTTTAATAAATAAACCCATACATTGGATTCGCAAGGTGAAAGGGTGTAGACCGGTCATCAGGGAGGACATCTTATGAGCAAAAAGGTTAACTCACTGAACCTCTCAAAAGGACTGTATTGAACTACAACTAAGAGATGGTAACCTAGCCCATAACCTCATAGTATTAGAGGTTATGACTCACTTGGGTTCTGACTCGCACGCCAAGCTCGTCCAGCCCATAAAACATCCTCACGTATAAGTGAGGCTGAGCACTTATCAAATAAAGCTAGGCATCATACCAACACCTTGTAATCAATGGCAAATCTTGCTAGCCGTGACCCCTGACTGCCAGATAAGCATAGATACCCCCGAAGAGGGGATTTTACCAATGCGAGAACCCACTATAGGCTGCGCTATTGATGGGAACCAGTCTCTGCATCCAGCTAGCAGAGGACTGCCTCCAAAACTTAAAATATTAACATGGAATGTGGCTGGAGTGAGGTCAAAGGTGACACGATCACTGGATCCCATATGTAGAGCAATTTGCTATTTGCATTTTGCAGGAAACTTGGTCCACTTCTCCGGTCTTTATTCCAGGATATGTCACGTTTTGTTGGCCAGCAATCACCAGTTTACCAGGACGACCAGCTGGGGTCTGCTGATCTGGGTTAAAATCGAGCTTCATTATATCACTCAAGAGCTTCAGACTAATAGCTGACATTTGTTAGCAATCCACATTAGGGGTAGGAATGGTACAGAGTTAGACTTTTTTAATGTTTATGCCAGAGGCTCCAAGGCTGGCAGCAGTTCCCCCACTCTCCAAGAGTTGGAAGATTGTATTGAGGAGAGGGACCACCACTCACCACTAATAATAGCTGGTGACTTCAGCGTCACCTTTAAACCCCTAGACAAAGAAGATTTAACAGACAGTGACAAGGCAGACAAGATGTGGCTTGTCCCCCCTCTTGACTTACCACCCATCAAAAAATGGACAAGAATGGTGCTACAGCTCCACGCCCTAACCCTTGAGTACAGGCTAAGGGCGGGCCATCAATGGCCGGACTAAGTCTGATAAGATGGGGGCAAACACTTACAACAGAACTACAAACATGAGCTGCATTGACTACATTCTACTAGATGTTAGACTGTGGCCTGGAGTGATGGATATGGTGGTAGGGACCACCACTGGCAGCGACAACAACCCCCTTGAGTTTGATATGACATTTTAGAGTATTTCAGCCCGTTTTTTCTTCACCCTGCCATCACTCATCTTCTTCTCTTGGGTGCTGGGCCGCCGCAAACACTCCTGCTGCCACAAGGATACGGAGGCCATACCCTGGTTGGACTCGCTGTCCCAGGGTACTTAATTTCGCCCTCACTGACTGCAGCTGCCGCTTGAGGAGGCGTGGTGATCGCGCTATAAAGCGCTGCCTTGACCCCCGCGGCGCGCGGGCTGTGCCCGGGCCAAGGGCGGGCCCGTCTGAGCCTGACAAGAGGCCATGCCACCCCCCTAAGTCTTCAAGTAGAGACGGACTTACAGGGACAAGCACATGTGTAAGCACCCATAAACATCATACTACTGTAACATTACTGGAGGAGGTGAAAGGAAAAATCAAATTAAGGAAAATGTCTAAAAGAAAGCTGGGCCATAAAGCTATCGGGGTAAACTTTGATCCTAAACCAGCAGGGCAAACATCTTTGTTAACATACCTGACTGGTGCGATTGGGGCTATTGAAGAGCAAATCAACACGGTAGAAGAAACCTTGACAAAAGGGAGGCGGGGTACGCAAATGGAAGAGAACAGTACGTTAACTAAATCGGTCACACACTTAAGTGATAGTCAGTGTCCACAGGGGGTGCAAAAGGGGGGCAGGCAAGCTACTACCGATTGTATAGATGTGAGGGATTCACAAGATGAGGCCCAACCTCCCTTGAAGAGAAGTAAGAACCCCGACATGATAGAGGCCATTGCAGTTGTGAAACCGGCAAGGAAGAGCCCTGTTAGCCGGTCTAAAAATCTGATATCAAAGAAAAGGAATATCCCAGGCAAACAGATGCCATTAAAACAATGTACCCGCAAAAATTCTGTTAGTGCGGGAAAACTATCCATGATTTCCCAAACAGAGGGACAAACCATGTTACTCGAAAAAATCGAAGAGAATAGAGGAAGTGTATTGCCATATGGTGGAGGCTTTGGGGACTTTAACAGACAGAGTAGTAAACCTGGAGGGGCTTTTAAGTGGGCTGAATAATATCCCTGCAGGGGGCCATCAGATGCAAGGTAATGATACACTACTGACCACACATTCAGTGACACAGCCAAATGGGCCCGCCAATCAGAATATTAGAGCTACCCTAAATAGTGATATTCGCCATACTGCATCTAGATCAGTTCCCCAAAAACACATCCCCCAAGGAAGGCCACCTTTGCCCTAGAGGGCATAAACACGCCAGAAATAGAGAAGATTAAATCTAACTGTGTGTCTCGTCGAGGTAAAACTCTGAAAGTAGAGTCGGCGATCACCTTGATCTACCCCCAGCAGCCACACCTTACGTAGTGATTCTGGCCAATGCACCAATATTACACACACACCAGAGTCTGAGACGTGGGAGGAACTTCGGAACAAGTCCCACATTGGCTAGGAAGACAATCAGGCCTCAGTGACTCATTGTTTAAACACTTCAAAATGGCAAGAAGAGTCAGGTGGTTGGGAAAGGAACAAAAAGCCTTGCATGGGGATTGCATAGTCCTGACATTTAGTGAACCGATGCTAGTGCGTGCGATCCTTACGAGAGCGGGGAATGTATCCTATACCCGGAATGAAATTAATGTTCTGCCCTTGGGGGTCTTCTATCCACCCAAAAGATTTCTTCCTAAGCCCCCTGTCAGTACCCATGCAAGGGACCGTTATACCGATCAATTAAATCCATGGTGTATCCCACTGCATAATCGTTACGACCTGCTAACCTCAATGGAAGATCTAGATTGACCAATAGAAAAGCAAGGGGGGATGATTATAGGAGGAAAAATCCGACAATTACACTGGGCGAGACCATACATGTACAGTGTCATGCTATTGATACCCTGCACGAGGTTCAAGTTCAGGAATTTGTATAGCGCACTACTCACCCAGAGGGTCTCAAGGCGCTTGAGGAATGGTGGGTGTATTACTTATCGAATAGCCAGGTTTTAAGTTGCTTTCTGAAGGAGAGGTGGTTCTGTGTAAGTCAGAGGTGAGTGGGGAGAGAATTCCATGTTTTGGCCGCTAAGTAGGAGAAGGATCTTCCTCCCATGGTGGATCTGTGGATGCGCGGAATTGCGGCGAGGGCTTGGTTGGATGATCGTAGTTGGTGAGCGGGTGTGTAGAAGGACAGTCGTGCATTGAGGCATTCGGGTCCTAGGTCGTAGAGGGCCTTGTGTGCGTGGGTAAGGGGACGAAACGTTATTCTCTGACTGGTTGCCACTGGATTAAAGCAAGCCCGGCTGAAGACGGCTGAAATGCCAGAAACCGGTCCTAGGAAGCTTGTTTCCGGTCCAGGGAAAGCATGGCTTAGCAGTTTGGGCTGAACTGTTCCCATGAGGCACAGGGTCAGACTGATTTGCATATGGCCATGTCTGAACTGGGGTGGCAGAGTGGGCTAAAGAACAGTGATGGATTAAACCCAGATCTGTTGACTGGGTGAGAGTGTTTGATTGGTACAGATGCTCCGTCTATCACCACCCCCTTTTGTACCGCTTTGTTCGCCATAAGTTGGCAGGGTATGCTCAGACGCGAGTCCCTTGCTCACTTTTCCACTGGATTCAAGCAAGCCTGGCTGAAGACGGCTGAAATGCCAGACACCAGTCCTAAGAAGCTTGTTTCCGGTCTAGGGAAGGCATGGCTTGGAAGTTTGGGGTGGACTGTTCCCATGAGGCACAGGGTCAGACTGATTTGCATATGGCCATGTCTGAACTGGGGTGGCAGAGTGGGCTAAAGAATGGTGATGGATTAAACCCAGATCTGTTGACTGGGTGTGAGTGTTTGATTGGTTCAGATGCTCCATCCACCACCACCCCCTTTTGTACCGCTTTGTTCACCATAAGTTGGCAGGGTATGCTCAGACGTGAGTCCCTTGCTCACTTTGCCACTGGATTCAAGCAAGCCTGGCTGAAGATGGCTGAAATGCCATAAACCGGTCCTAGGAAGCTTGTTTCCGGTCCAGGGAAGGCATGGCTTGGCAGTTCGGGCTGGACTGTTCCCATGAGGCACAGGGTCGGACTGATTTTCATATGGCCATGTCTGAACTGGGGTGGCAGAGTGGGCTAAAGAACGGTGATGGATTAAACCCAGATCTTTTGACTGGGTGTGAGTGTTTGATTGGTTCAGATGCTTCGTCCATCACCACCCCCTTTTGTACAACCAATGACAACAGGTGACTCAGATGGGCACGAGTAGCTATCGACACTGTGAAACTAGCAGTCATAAAGTGTAACCTCTTATAGAGTACTAGTGAGTAACAGTCTACTTGAGCAGCAGGACGTCCTCCAAAAGATCATGGCTTGCCATACACACTTTTTTAAACAGTTAGCGTCTCACTTTAGAATGCCTCAACCGTCTCATGGTATGTGAAAATCCACCAGACCAGACCCCTCCTGGTTTAATCAGGAGTGCAGGAATCTTAGATCAAAACTGGCCATCGCAATTAGAGAAAACAATGTGGTGGAACTTAGAGAAGCAAGGCGATCTTATAAGACAGCTTTGGTCGGAGTTAAAAGGGAATGGGATGTGAATCGATGGATTCAGATCAGTGATACTTGCCAGAGGAAAGATTCCAAACAGTTTTGGTTTTCAGTCACTAGGGGAGATGCAAAAAGACCGAGTCCACCCACTAACAATATTGCCATTGCCACCTAGTAGGATCATTTCTCTACAGCATATACTGAAACCAGGGATATTGCTATGGAAGTTCCTACCATAGACTACACTTGCCCCCAGACCACTGGGTTATTTTCCCTAGTCGAAATCACACACAGCATAAACTGTGTTGTCAGGAATAAAGCTTGGGGCCCTACGGTGTTTCTGGCAATGTTTTTCTCAATTACATTGTTAACTGGTCTAAATACATCTGGGCACTAGCCAATGGAATTACCGCAGGGGCTCCAATACCGCCCTCGTGGAAGGGAGACAAGGTAATTACGGTTTATAAGAAGGGTGACCGCTCATTACCATCCAACTACAGGGCCATCAGTCTGATTAATGGCACTCAAAAGGCCTTCTCCTGCGCACTTCTTACGAAGATTATGGCTTGGATGGAAGACAATAACATCTTATCCTCCTTCCAAGCAGGGTTTAGACGGAAAATCAGCACCATCGACCAGGTTTTTTGATTTTTCCTATTGGCCTGGAAAACTGTGACCATTGAGCAGGGAAGTCTCTACATAGCATTTATTGACCTGAAATTTGCTTTTGACCTCATCCCTAGGCATAAATTATGGTGTGCACTACGCTTGGTCTTCCTTCTGAGATCCTTGTGTTGGTTGTCCGACTTCACGAGGACAACTATGCAAGGGTTCGTTTGCGTAACCAAGGGCAACTGACAGACTCGATCTGAGTTGACGCGAGGTCCGACAGGATTGCCTGTTGGCTCCAACTCTGTTTTCACTTTTCATCAATTGAGTGGTCCAACACTTAGTGGAAATCCCGTCTGATGCCCCCTCCTAGGGGGATGTCAAGGTAACAACCTTATTGTTTGGGGATGACACGCCAATAGTCCCAAAGACCCCCAAGGGTCTGCAACTGCTCCTAGATCGCTTCGAGGCCTTCTGTGGAATGAGAGGCTTGGAGGTCAACACCTCGGAAACCAAACTCTTCCCGCTGAACCCCCACAAATCGTATAAAGGCAAATTGCTATGGGAGGGGGACCGCACTCGAGAGAGTGGCCACCTTTGCCTATCTGGACATAACCCTCTCCGAGGAAATGGCCTGGAAGCGCCACATTATGAATCAGATTCTGCGGCAGAAGCAGACAACTGGCGCTCTGATTAGGGAGCATAGGACCTCCCAGACCAAACGAATAGCAGCCCCACTCCGGATTTACGACCATAAGGTCTGCTCTGTATGGGGCCGAAGTTTGGGGATTTGAAAATTTGGAAGGTCTCCTTGTCACTGAGAACAAACTCTTGAGATCCCTTTGCTCACTTCCCCAAAGCACTCCCCTTCATCCATTGAGGCTAGACATGGGCAGACCCTCAATTGTGGTCTCCTGCTCTTCTGGCTACGCATGAAACTAACCACCGAGCTCTCACAATATACTGCTACTCTTGATGAAGTTTGCACACTTGACTGCTTCTAGAAAATTGGGTGGTTTACTAAAGTCAAGACACTGCTCACAGCGATAGATTTGGGGAGCTTGTGTGCTAAAGATCACTGGGCAGTAAAGGGCTGGTCAAGACCCAATATTGGAACTGGGTGGCGCAGACTACTGTTACTCATCTGTCTGGGGGCTGTTTTACATTAGAATTTATGGAATTCTAATTGCTTAGGGCTTATGAACAATACTTGGAGGTCATCACAATTCCAGAGGATAGGAAGCTTTATATCCAATTTAGATTTGGCTCCCTTCCTGTGAACTCCTTCGCAGCAGCTTAGCATTGGTCCGCCTCTGCAATGCAGTACTGTACAGGTTGCTCTCTCACTGTTGAGTCAATTAGCCATATTTTCTTTGTCTGCTTCATGTATAACTCCTCGCGAATTAAATGGCTAGCCCCTGTTTGCAGATTGCTTGGAACTCTATGGCAACAATAAGTGTTGCACATTCTGAAATCTGATTCCAGGCCTATAGTTGTTTGCGCAGTTGCCAAGTTTCTTGGTAAATTGTGAATCATTAGAAAGTCCGCATCGAAGACGTGATAGCACGCACTTCCGATATGGTGTGGTCATGTAGGAAAGAGTCAGCTCTTGAGTGATCTCCTGAAGATAAGATGGTTATTTGTGAATGATATGCTTGGGGGTATTGAATTCCATCGTTTGGCTGCTTGAGCAAAGAAAGATGTTCCACCCATAGTTTTTTAGGTCGAAGCATACTAGAATCTGCTGCTGAAGACATCTTGGGGACATTCAGAAAACATCCTTGGGTATGCATTTCACCCATTGCTTTCCATTGGTTTTGTGGTTTGTAACTCACATTTCCTTGCTTTCTATTCACTGGCTCTATTTTTTTTAGGCTATTCAGATTCAGTTTGTCCCGTCCCTTAGATTGCCCAAACCTTGTTTACTGTATCCTTCTGAGATCTCACTTTCTGCAAAAAGGCCTTTAAATCTCATTCTTATCTTGTCATATTTGCTGTGCATTTAAACACAAAGGCCAAATTCTGTGATTTCAAAGTGAAAGCGTTTATAGGAAAGCAAGAGGAATGGAGAATACTCTCCCCATGGAGCCCGCTCCTGCCCCTCCTATGTTCCAGTCTACGTGGCTGTAACATAACCCTTAAAACAGGCCAGCAGGAAGGAAGTTCACACTTATTCTGTGGCAACACATTCATGTAGAGGTTCTTCTATTAAATCACTGTTAGCTTATGCTCAATGTGACCCTCAAGTGCAGTGGTTCTTAACATTTGGACTTCCGTGGATCCCCACTTAATCATTTCTGGAACTGGAGGACCCCCACTGAATCACTATTGAAATCCAGGGATCCCCTGTTAGTCATTATTGTAAGGTGTGTATTGTAAGCATTTTGATGATTTGAACCTTGAAACAATAAACACAAAAAATACAGGAACAAACATTCATCAAATAAATACACAAATGGTGAAATATTTAATTTAATTCACCCAAAAATACAAAAAAGCAATCAAAGTTTTATTTTTAATTGGAAGGTTTGAGCTTTTCTAAATGCAGTTGAGGCCACTTTTGTCGACAATATATTCTGCACCCACAAATCAATCGGAGGATACTAACTTAATGTTTAGACTCCAATTTCAAATACTCACACATTCACAGAACGTTTTATTTTAGATTTTGCTTCTTTATTTATTTACATTTAATTAATCTTCTAATACTATTTAATTTTCTAAGGATTCACGGACCCCCTGAGAAGGCTTTGTGGACCCCCAGAGGTCCCTGGTCCCCAAGTTAAGAACCACTGCTCTAGTGAATTTCGAATGACCTTTCTGTATACAGTCAGCGCATCAGAGTACCAAACCCTTTTAATAAAACGCATTAACAAGCCAAAAGCTGTAGCCAACACAACTATAATTATTGAGCAATAGCCTCAGTATGTGCAACATTGACAGTAGCGCAGTGCCATAAAAACCTAGACAACACTGCTTTCCAGAAAACTACAAACAGGAGCCTGGAAACCAACTACATTATTAATACTACAGACTTAAGCATCCCGCATATGTCAAAACATCGTTTTTATATTATTTGGTGGATGTGTGAGTTATCAACAATGAACCAGGTGAAATTGTTCCACTGAAACTACACCGGCCTATTACCAGGGCCGGCTTTAGCACTGCTGGTGTCTTGTGCAACACTCTATGCCACTTCACTCTATGCTTTTCTACTCTGCACCAATCTACTCAATGTCAGTGCACTCTACCCCACTCTACTATGCACTGCACTCCTTGCAACTGCACTATACACCAGTCCAGGTCACTTCACTCTATTCTACACTACTCTATTCTATGCCACTCCATTCCAATGCCACTCTACAACACTGCACTCTATGCCAATTCACTCTACTCTGCACCACTGCCCTCTACTCTGAAACAATCAACTCTAATCCACTGCATTCTATAACATTCTACGGAACTCTACACCACTGCCCTCTACGCCACTCTACTCAAAACCACTACTGTAGTTCTGAAAATTCTGGACTCGAGAATTAAACTTCGTCGTAACATGACGAATTTGGTATCAAAAGACCGAGAATGGCTAGTACACTATGTACAAGCATTTTCGTCATATTAGAGTGATGATTTCACCTCGAAATCGTCATTTTCGTTCTGAACCCTTGGCTTCCATTTTGTGTATGGCAGCCCTTTTGTGAGTTGCCCTCACATAGGCAGACGGATTAAGCCAAATTCGATCCCATAGGACACGTACACCTTAATTGACTTTCCTGTGACCTGGGCAAGTTGGAACCATTGCCCCAGGCCGAACCTGTTTGGTCAGTTCCTCTCCCAATGGCCGAACGAGATAGCATCAAGGCATAACAGGCCATAAACCCTTTTCATCGCACACACACCCTGCCGAATCTTGCTCACACCTGTCCCTGCTCTTTTCTCTCTCACTTGCTTTATGATGGGGAGGTGCCCGTTTTTATTGGGGGTCCACCGGTATCTGATGGAAATGCTGGGCCTTGCCGGGTAATTTGTTGTGGGCTGGACAAACAGAAATGTGGGCTGTCATCATGACTCTGCTTTTCCTTTGTAGTGGAAACATTTCAATGGTATAGTAAAATGTGAAGAATGTTTGCCTAAAGCACAATATTTCGTATAAAAAGAGAAGCCTGACTTTGAGAAATTGAGCAGTCTCCTGAGAATCTACATCCCGTGCTGTTGTACTTCTAGGACGCCTGTCACCTTGGTTGCAGCCAATAAAATCGATCCTTGACTTCACCTAGAAGACTCTGAGTTTCTGTGGTCTGAATCAGGAAAGTACTCGAGGTCTTTGGGTGTACCTGGACACCGCTGGGTTACCGGTTCGGTACCGGTTCTGAAAACCCCAGTACCTCAGTTGGTGCCAAACGTGGGGCGATACCAGCGGTACCGGTCCAGCCAGAGGTTCGTGAGGAGCTTCGTGAGAAAATTCTGGAGGAAGGCCAACCACTTCATCGACCCCTGCATGTCGACGTGGTCCGAAAGTCTTTGCTGCGAGGTTCCCCGCTTCCCGACGGCTACGAAGGACTGCTGCCCTGGCTATCGCCCTGATTTGGACCCTTGAAGTTGGTAGAGCGAAACGCTAAGATGAGTCTTCTGGTGACGGCATTGATATCTCAGTTAAGTATAAGTGGAGCGTCTCCCAGTCCTTAGTTGGTTCTTAGTTTTGGGTATCCTTTTTGGGATCACTTTATTTGGAACTTGCAAGTGCCAAAGCCGAAGGACTCGTGTATTCACGAGAAATATCGTAATCGATAATCCTTTGAAGTTTGGAGCTAGACTAGAGAGCGAAGATGCCTGGTCTTAGCAGACTTGGAAATTTGTTTTGTCTTGGTTGTAATAATAGGGATACCCGATTGGAGGACTCGTGTCCGGTTCCTCCGATTGGAACTCCAACTTATGAATTGTACGTGAAACATGGAGTAGGCCCCATCACATATAACGAAGTGTGGATCAAATACACCAGAAAAGATGGTGTTTTAAAATGGCCACAATATGGTAGCTTTGACACGGAAATCTTAGATAATCTCGAAGTTAAACTTTTTAAGAAGAAAGCCAGGCCGGCAATGTTTGACTCTTTCCGCCTATGGCGTAAGGAAGCCAAACAGAAAGAAATTAAATTAGCGAAGAAAAATAAGAGAAAGGGGTATTTCGATAATGCAAGCTGCTATGCAGTGTAAAGACAATGAAGAACAGATGAGTGAGCAGTTGCACAGGCAACATACAATGGTGATAGATAAATGTTATCCAGTTTTGCTGCCTCTTCAGCAAGATGCAGCAAAAGAGCTTGAAAAAGATCCGTTAATGGCGCATTTGTTAAGTACGCCACCCCCCTATGCGCAGAATGCTACGGCACCTCCGCAACCTTTAGTTGCGCAACCCGTGGTTGCATTGCCTCCTGCTCCTCCACAGCACCCACCAGCTACTCTTCAGCTGGCTCCTGCTCCTCCGGTGCAGCCTCCTCAAGGGCCACCGACTTTGACATCTGCTCTGCCTTTACCTGCTACAACTTTGACTACTATATCGACTACCACGCCTGGTACTTCTCCTGACACTGCCTCTACATCTGCCTCGTCTCACTCTGCTTTCCCTCTTGTCTTTTCCTCGACCTCTCCTTCTGTTCGTCAGAGAGTGGCTAGCACTGTTACTAGTATTTTATATCCTTTCTTTGGAGCGGCAAGTCCGGCTCCTGTCTCTGAGCATAAACAGTTGCGTAGTCAACAGCCTGATTCTAGGGAGAAAGAAACGTTGAATTATTTGGCACATAAATGGGTTGCTGACCCGGAAAAATATGATTTAGAATGTGTTATGGATGTCTTCCATCAGTGGGAAGCATCAAAGCAGAGATACATTTTTGAGAAAATGTGTGTTTTTCTTTTTTTTTTTTCTATAATTTTTTTTATTAGCGACACAGGAAACATAAAAAAATAATAAACAAACAAATCGAAGCATGCAGCAGGAGGAAAGAGACAATAAATAAAAAAAAATAAAAAAAGGAATAGTTTCATCATGTACAGAATTGACAATAAATCATTTGACATATTCTGATGTATCCAGGCAAATGAAATACAAATGTCTTTGCTGGTAAACAACAAGGAAAAAAATGCTGAAAGGAAAAATGTTCACCTAAAATAGGAAAGACCCCCAGATCTTATCAAATTTGGCTAGAGATTTAGTACCCCTGAGCCTGGCCAACGCTAGTTCCATACTATGAATTTCATTGAGTAGTGACCACCATTCCATAATGTGTGGGGAGTTGGGAGAAGTCCAAGCGTGTGCAATTATAAGTTTGGCACATGACACCGAGATGGTGACTAGAGATCTTTGTGAAGTACTCCTGCCATTACTATCTAACAGAAGCTAGTAGATTCGGGGACGTCTCTGGCTACAAATTAAATCTAAATAAATCTAAATAAAACACAAATAATTGCGAATTATAGACCAAGGGGCCTCGCTGGATTCTGTCAATCAGCAACATATCTAGGGGTAAAGCTATCTGCAAATATTAAGGACTTAATTAAAATAAATTATGATGAATTAGTCAAAAACACTATAACTTTGTTAAAAAAAGTGGCATAAACTCCCTTTAAATATCATTGGTAGAATTAATTTGATTCGTATGATAATTTTACCTAAATTTCTTTATCTTTTCCGTTCTATCCCCTTGGCATTATGTAATTCTTTCTTTACAAAATTGGATGGGGTCTTCAGTAGTTTTATTTGGGGGTATCGTAAAGTCCGTAGATCTATCACTCTTTTAAAAGGGGCCTCTGACTCGGGAGGGCTGAACTTCCCGGATTTTAAGTTATATTTTTGGGCAACATTTGTGGGGCGTTTACGACATTTAATCAATTCTGAGGATGTAGATAATCGACCTTATTATCTCACTTGTATGTTTAAGTCTGATGTGAATATGTTTTTGTGGAGAATTAATGATCCCAATTACTACAAAAGGGTGCGTTTTAAGATAGCTAGAGACCTAGTTAAAATCTGGCGTAATATTCAGGCTTTTTGTAAGGTGACCTTTTTCCATCCTAAATTGATTCTATGGGGAAATCCTGGTCTACCGGGTATATTTAATGATGGATTAATTAATATATGGTTGACGCATGGAATAAAAAGTCTTGGGGATCTGTATGGCGCGCAAGGTTTCATGAGCTTTGAAACACTTAGGACACTCTATAACATCCCTGACTCTACGAGGTTTAAGTACTTGCAGATATATGACTTCTTTATTTGCAAGATGAAATTAAAGAATATTACTGATTCTAATATATGGGATTGCTTTTACTCGCAGAAACACAAGTCATTAATCAGTGCCTGCTATAAATGTTTCAATACTTACAAGAATACAGACTGCAGTACTCTTGCAGAGAAGTGGAGTAGGATGTTAGGGAGTAACATTACTCCGGCTTTGATTAATTTATCTCTACGCTATATTAACAATGTGGTCTCTTCGTCAAGTTTAAGATTGTTGAAATTTAAAATAACTTGTATGCTTCACCATACTCCAGAAAAATATCTAAATGGGCTGCTAATAGTATGTATAGTGAACGAACTAAATGCCCTAAGTGTGCGCTAGTTTCAGCAGATCTTGTGCACATGCTATACACTTGTCCCAAGATATCAGAATTTTGGGCATCATTTGAGAACATAATGTCATTGAAGCTAGGGGTCTTATTTTCTTTAGATCCTGCTCTAGTTTTGTTAGATAGTAATGGCAGGAGTACTTCGAAAATGTGTGTTTTTCTATGTGAAGATTTAGAGGAAAATGATTTGGACTCTAATCCTCCTGAGTTGAGCCATGTACGGTTTGAGTTTTCAAAAGGCGCAATTGTGGGTTCAGATGTTAGGAAAGCAGTTGCGACGTTGTTGTCACTTAGGACTGAAGGTGTTTCCAAGTCGTTGTTTGAGTCTGATTCTGCTGTTAAGAAGAAGGCGAGACAATACCCAATGAGAGAAGTTCCTCCAGTATGGAAGGAAGCAGTAGCAGCTGGTCCTGGTAATGTTCCACCACCTGTGCCAGCACATTTTCAGCGTGTGTGGGTACATGTGCCATGGAAGCGAGCTGAAGTTTTGGCCCTTAAACAGACATTGCCTGATCCCCGTAAAAATCATGCAGGGTATTACAAGGAGTTGTCACAGACTGCAGGGTCATGCATCATGAATTTAGCCGATATCGATATGTTATTTGGGAACGTTGTTCCACAGCCTTTATGGGGAAAGATTTGTCATACAGATCATGATCATGAATTAGGTGACTCATGGGCTAATGTTGCTGCTGCAGATGCCCACAAATTGGTGGTGCAAAGCTGAGCCTTTAGTAGCAGAACTTCCTGGTAGGATCATTGATTACATGAAAACGATAATGCCTGCGATGCGTGTAAATTGGGATAAGTTGTCTGCGTGTAAGCAGAAGAAAGATGAAACGGTGTCGGATTTCTTCACCAGGTTTGAAGAAACATTTGTCGACCACAGTGGTCAAGATATGAGCACAGAAGGTGGTCAGCGATTGTTCGTCGATAAATTCGTGCACAATCTGCTTCCCGAGTTGTGTAAAAAATTGAAGGATTCAGAGAGTTCTTGGGCAGTTTCCTCTTCAGCACAAATATTGGCTACTGCACAATATTACGAAAATCGAGACAAAGACGAGAAAGATAGAGCAGAAAAGAAAACTAAAGAGTTGAAAACGAAGGTTTTGTTACAGCAAGCGTATCCGCCACGTGGTGGTGGTGGCCAGAATAATGGTGGTCAGAATAACTATCAGAGTAATTATCAGCAGCCTCAACAGTATCAGAGGAACTCGCAAAGAGTCGAGTATACTCAGCCACGTGTCCCTGTAGGCCCCAATCAGTGTTCATATTGCAAGGAAGAGGGTCATTTTAAGTATAGTTGCCCTATTCTGTTACAGCGTGCAAATGGTGTGCCAAACACAAGAGGTAGAGGTGCTCAGCAAGCGCCTAGAGGTAGAGGACGTGGAAACGTCCCCCAGAACGCACGTCCCCTTCCACCTCAAAATTCTATGAATAGGTTTGATCAACAGACTAATGCATCTGGTAGGACAGCTCAGTACAATGCTGATGATTACTATACAGAAGATGAGCATTGGGAAGGTAATGATTGCTAGGACAGCCATAGACAAAGAGAGGGAGTTGTTTCAGTTCCAGGAGATGAGTGGACCATACGTTGAGGTGATTACATCAGGTGTGTCAGAGCCTTTTCTGCTGGATACTGGTGCTACAAAGAGTTCTATGATGCACTCCAAACTCCCTGGCGCACCTTTGTCTGGCGAAACAAATGTATCAGAAGGTTTTTCTGGCACCCCGGTTAGAAATCCGATTTCTGACCCTTTGTCTCTTTCTGTTGGTCCTTGTGAATTAGAAGCACCCCTTATTCTGACAACAGGTTGTGGTGAAAACTTGTTAGGACTGGATCTGTTAAAAAGATTGTATGCGACTTTGTACTGTTCTCCTTCAGGAGTACAACTTACTTTAGGTAAGAAAGTGGTTTCTTCAATGTATTTGTCAAGGGATAAACTTCCAACAGAATTGTCGTTTCTTCCTGATATTCTTTGGGCCACTGGTCCCAATGATGTGGGCCTTTTGGAAATACCACCATATGTTGTAACATTGAAAGCCAATGTTAAAATGCCACGAATTCCCCAATACAAAATCTCTAGTGAAGGTGAAAAAGCGTTGCTAGCGATCGTTTACGATTTGATTGAAAAGGATGTGATTGAAGAGACGAGAGGCAACGTTTGCAATAGCCCTGTTCTGCCTGTTTTAAAACGAACTGACCCTTCCCAGCCACCTGTGTACAGATTTGTGATTGATCTGAGAGAGGTGAATAAAATAGTTGTGCCACAATTTCCAGTTGTTCCTGACATTACTGCCCTATTGACTATGATTCCAGCTTCTGCAACCTGGTTTTCGGTGATTGACTTGAAGAATGCTTTCTTCAGCATCCCGATTGCCGAGGAGAGCAGGGATATTTTTGGCTTCAGTTTAGGAGGACGCAGCTTCCGCTTTAAACGCGCCCCCCAGGGCTACTGTGAAAGTCCATCAATATATAGTCAAGCTCTAAAGACACCGCTTGATACGATTGTTTTACCTGAAGGTGCTACTCTTGTTCAGTACGTTGATGATTTGCTTATTGCTGCAGATACTGAGGAAATATGTAAGAAAGCCACGTTGTCATTGTTGCATCATCTGTGTGATTTGCATCACAAGGTGTCACTTTCCAAATTGCAATATTGTCGACAAGAAGTGACCTACTTAGGTCATCTCTTATCGAAGGAGGGAAGGAAACTGACCCCAGAAAGAATTCAGGCAATAGCAAAATTGAGTGTGCCAAGAACACAGAGAGAAGTGCGTGCTTTCTTGGGCATTACATCGTACTGTAGACCGTGGATTCCAAATTTTTCGTTATCAGCCAAACCCTTGGTGGCATTAACGTGTAAAAATACACCCAATCCCGTCCCTTGGTCTGAAGAGTGTCAGAAAAGTTTTTCTGAATTGCGCACAGCATTATGTTCGGCTCCTGTGTTGGGTACCCCCAACTACAGTAAGCCCTTTACATTGTATGTCCATGAGAAAGAAGGTTGTGCATTGTCCGTGTTGACACAGTTATTTGGAGACAAGCAGCGTCCATGTGCATATTTTTCGTCGACTTTGGATCCGGTAGCTAAAGCATTGCCAAGTTGTTTAAGAGTAACAGCGGCAGCAGCTGTTTCTATTCGACAGTCTGCTGGTCTAGTGATGAATAACATGCTAGTTGTGATGGTCCCACATGCAGTAGACACGTTGTTAAACAGAAACAAGACTCAGCACTTAACTAGTGCTCGATTGTCAGGTTATGAATTAACATTGTTAGCAAGTCATGTGCACATAAAAAGATGCAACACTCTCAACCCAGCTACGTTGTTGCCAATTGTAGAGGAATTAGATGATTCAGAACAGCATGATTGTTTTCTTAGAACAGAAGAAGAAACGAAAGGGAGAATAGACCTCCAGGACACTCCTCTTGCTGAATGTGATGGTACATTGTGGGTGGATGGTTCATGCTTCAAGCTCCCGAATGGTGATACGACTGCAGCATATGCTGTCACGACTCTGCATACAATTGTTGAAGCTGCACGTATTCCACACAATTCAGCTCAAGCAGCAGAATTGATTGCACTTACAAGAGCATGTGTGTTGTCAAAGGGAATGAAAGTGACCATCTACACCGACAGCCAGTATGCATTTGGAGTGGCTCACAGTTTTGGACGATTGTGGAAAGAATGTGGGTTCCTGACTTCGCATGGAGCTAAGATTCAGCATGGTCAGTTGGTGAATGAGCTTCTTGAATCACTGACCTTGTCTCTACAAGTGGCGATTGTGAAATGTAGTGCTCACAAGAAGGTGACTGATGATGTTGGTCGTGGAAATGCATTTGCTGAGGAAATCGCGAAAGAAACTGCAAGGAATGTGATGAGCCGAATGTATGTTGCAGGCCCTGCAAGATGGGTTGGTGATGTTGGAATGTGTGAAGACACGATAGAGTGTGTGAAGTCTATTCAAGCTGAGGCTACAGAGAAAGAGTTGAACATGTGGAGAGAAAGTACGGGTAGAATGGATGCAAATGGTTGCTGGGTTGAATTGTCAGAGCATCAGAGATGGTTGCTACCCGATGCGTACGTGCTTGAAGTGGTTACAATGGCTCATGGAATGGCTCATATCAGCGTGAAAGGGATTTGCAAGTTGTTGGCTCCAGTATGGCAAAATTCAGGAATTCCCAAGTGTGCAGAGAATGTCGTCAAGAATTGCATGGTGTGTCTGAAACACAATCCTGGTAGGGGAACCCCAACTCCAGCTGGTCATTTTGCGCCTCCTACGTATCCGTTCGAGGTTTTGCAGCTCGATTTCATCCACATGGAAAGGTGCAACAACTTAAAATACGTACTCGTTGTTGTTTGTGCCTTCTCAAGATGGGTAGAGGCATATCCCCTAAAGGACAATACTGCCTTGTCCACAGCGAAAGCCCTTGTGAAAGAATTCTTCCCCAGATTTGGAATGCCTAGAATGGTCTGGAGTGATAATGGGAGTGAATTTGTGGGTCGTGTGATGAAGAAAGTATGTGAAGGGCTAGGCATTCAGCAAAAGTTCCACGCTGCAAATCACCCCCAATCAGCTGGATTAGTAGAATGTTACAATGGCACGCTTAAGTTAAAATTGGCCAAAATTCAAGCGAGCACAGGTCTTAAGTGGCCTGATGCTCTACCCTTAGCACTCCTATCCACCAGAATGACTGTGTATTCGCGAGTGGGACTTAGTCCCTATGAAATAGTTTTCGGCCGCCCGGCCAACATATGGGGAGTGCCAAGGCCCACTAAGTTCAGTGAAATAGAACACCCTGTTTTGCTTGATTATCTGTACGAATTGACGGCTAAATTGCGTGTTTTACACCAACAGGTGCATGATACACTGCCCCAAGTCTCTGAAGCTCCAGGACATCAGATCGACCCTGGATGCCGGTCAAGAACTTTCGGCGAACAAAGAACGGCCAGCCCAGGTGGACCGGCCCACACCTCGTCCTTCTTTCCACAAGATCAGCTGTTCGAGTGGAAGGGAAGAAAAACTGGATCCACGGGATCCACTGCAAGCGGATCCCCTTGCCTCTGCCATATGACCGGTGGGTCCAGGAGGGTGTCGCTGACTCAGAGACTGAAACCGTGCCACGTTTTCTGCCTTTCAGTGACGCACGTGTGAAAGGAACACTTACAGAACAAGAGAGTGATCAAATTTTGCAACCAGCTGTATCACCGTCAGTTCCATTGGACACTACAAAGCCTGAACTCCTTTTCCGGGATCACACCATACCTGGAAAGCAAAGATACAATTTGAGGCCGAGAAATACGAACTAATAAAAGTGTTTTTTTCCTCCAAGTACTATTTCTTTTGAAAGTGCAGCTCTCCCATCAGAGAAACTTGCTTATTTTTGTTTTTCGAACCGCCATCCGGGTTCCGCTGCTAGGGCCGCGATTGCCCAAAGTCTTTGGGGTGCAGCTGACGACGTTAGGTCGGCAGTTCTGGTTGGTCCAAGGGAGTTGCCCTAGACTGACAGAAGCATTCCTTAGCAGAATCAACCTCCCATCGCGGGCAGCACTTTAGAGAGGATGGAGTTTTTCGAGATGGAGAGACCTGCCAAGGAAATGAACTTTAAACACAGATTATGTAAAATAATGACAAAGAAAAGCTTTTTGATATTGTGCATTTTCCTATTATTCAGTATGATGATATTCTTATTAGGATATGTTTTATTCTCTTTTCGAGTAACATTTACACCCACTACATCGCCCATACCTCCTCCTATTGTTTCCTCTCATTCTTTTCAACCCCTTCCTGAACATGAATCCGCTAGGAGATTAGAGTTCATTAATAACTCCTTTGTTCAGTTCTTGCACCAACACCAACTTGTAATGAACACAACTAACTGTTGGGTGTGTGGTCTTATGCCTCACACAACGGATAAAGGTATCCCTTATCTGGTTCTGCCTTTCAGCCATAATGGTTCTGTGTGGGCATACAGAACAATGTTCATCTATGCTCGTGAAGTCCACGCCCTACGTTCTGTAAAAGACAATCCTAAGAATAGTGCTCTGGTTAAGGGTATAGTCGACATGATTAAGGAAGAGATTTCTTATGAAACTACCCCCGAAGATTAGACACTTGCATATATAGGATGGAACGTGACCGGATATGGAACTACTCTGAGTGAGAAACAGCAAGCTATGAGATCGTCCCTGATTTGGATTGTACCCCATCAGGGTCACCTGTGTCTGCAAGGTACTGGCAAGAATCCCAGAGCTCAGTTAGGGAACAGTGTCTGTACAGAAACGTATGTTTTTGGGTCTCAGACTTCCCCTGCGTTTTTAGCAGCTAAGGGTACCTATTTCATCTGCCATGATAGAGCCTATACATGGTTGCCCCCTGACTTTTCGGGCTCATGTTTTGTCTCGTTCCTGTTGCCTCCCACCTACACAGCAGCAGCAGATTACCACAAGACAAGGATAGTTAGAGGTGTCTTGAGTGAAGAAGACACTGCAGGTCAAGAATTTGGGGACTTCGCAAAGGGTTTTCTGTCGTTCTGGGGACCCATGGTTAACAGCAGGAACATAAGGCAATTGACAAGGGTGGTTGAGTCCACCGTGATTGAAACTGCTGGTGCCCTTAGTAACTTGACTGCTGAGCTCCAGTCGGATCGTCTTATGACCCTTCAGAACAGGGTCGCTTTAGATGTCATACTTGCAGACCGAGATGGGGTATGTAAATTGATCCAATCGAGTTGCTGTGTTTTCATCCCAGATAACGCTCCAACAGTGTACCAGGCCATCTCCAAACTGCATAAGATTTCCGAATCTATTCATGTGGATAAAGGAGATTGGTCATTAATGGGATGGTTCTGGGAACTGATATCCGGCTGGGGATGGAAAATTCTGATGGTCATTGAGATGGTCTTAGCCATTCTTTTCCTGTTCTGTCTGTGCGTGCAGTGTGCTCCTGCAATATGTGGCCTCTGTGCTACATCATGTGTAAGGAAACCTGTATCAAGAGACGAACTAAGTACTAGAATGATGTTACAGCAACATCTCAATGACTTTAGGAATATAGACCTGGACTCAGATTAGCGTGAGATTAGGTTAAATTGCCTATGTAAGGGCAAAAGGAGGGTTTGTAGTTCTGAAAATTCTGGACTCGAGAATTAAACTTCGTCGTAACATGACGAATTTGGTATCAAAAGACCGAGAATGGCTAGTATACTATGTACAAGCATTTTCGTCATATTCGAGTGACGATTTCACCTCGAAATCGTCATTTTCGTTCTGAACCCTTGGCTTCCATTTTGTGTATGGCAGCCCTTTTGTGAGTTGCCCTCACATAGGCAGACGGATTAAGCCAAATTCGATCCCAAAGGACACGTACACCTTAATTGACTATCATGTGACCTGGGCAAGTTGGAACCATTGCCCCAGGCCAAACCTGTTTGGTCAGTTCTTCTCCCAGTGGCCGAACGAGATAGCATCAAGGCACAACAGGCCATAAACCCTTTTCATCGCACACACACCCTGCCGAATCTTGCTCACACCTGTCCCTGCTCTTTTCTCTCTCACTTGCTTTATGATGGGGAGGTGCCCGTTTCTATTGGGGGTCCACCGGTATCTGATGGAAATGCTGGGCCTTGCCGGGTAATTTGTTGTGGGCTGGACAAACAGAAATGTGGGCTGTCATCATGACTCTGCTTTTCCTTTGTAGTGGAAACATTTCAATGGTATAGTAAAATGTGACGAATGTTTGCCTAAAGCACAATATTTCGTATAAAAAGAGAAGCCTGACTTTGTGAATTTGAGCAGTCTCCTGAGAATATACATCCCGTGCTGTTGTACTTCTAGGACGCCTGTTACCTTGGTTGCAGCCAATAAAATCGATCCTTGACTTCACCTAGAAGACTCTGAGTTTCTGTGGTCTGAATCAGGAAAGTACTCGAGGTCTTTGGGTGTACCCTGACACCGCTGGGTTACCGGTTCGGTACCGGTTCTGAAAAACCCAGTACCTCACTACACTCTACGTTAATGCACTCAATAACACTTCAATCAAAACCAATGCACTCTACACCAGGTACTCTGCACCACTGCACTCTATGCCACTATACTCTGCAACACTATACACCAATCTGTTCTGCTCTGCGCCACTTTACTCCGCGCCACTCTGCTCCGCGCCACTCTGCTCTGCAAGACTGCCCTCTCAGCCACTGGACTCAACACCTCTCTACTCTGCACCTTTGAGCCCTACTCCACTCTACACCATTGTGCTCCAGGTCACTGCACTCCACGCCACACTGTTGTACTCTGCACCACTGTACTCTATGCTACTGCTCACTGCACTCTATGCCACTGCATTCTACTCTGCACCACTCTACACCACTTAACTCTCCATCAATGCGCTCAACACCACTTTACTCAAAACCAATGCACTTTGCGCCACTGCACTCTATGCCAATTTACTCTGCACTACTGTACTTTACGCCACTTCACTCTAGGCCATTTTACCAGACTCCACTCTATGATATTCCACTATATGACCCTCTAATCCATTAAACTCTACTCCACTCTATTCCATCTACAACACTGTACTCCACTTTATGGCACTCTACAACACTATTCCACTCTACGATGCTCTATGTACCTTACTCTATGCCACTCCAGGCATTTTACTCCACAACAAACTACTCCACTCTACGCCATTCCACTCTAGTACAGTACCTCAATGTATGATACTCCACTGTAGGACAATCTACTCTGTTCTATGCCACTCTACTCTACAGCACTCTACTCCCCCTATGCAACAACTTCTACTCCACTCTGCTCTACACCGCTCCATGACACTCTATGTCACTCCACCACCCTCTACTCCAATATAATAATCCACATTTGTAAAGCGCACAATCACCCGTAAGGGTCTCTAGGCGCTGGGGGCCGTCGGGAAGATTAAGCGAGCTATTGCCCAGAGTCACATGGTGCCTGGCTAACCTGCCGCCTGAGCCGGGGATCGAACCCTGATCCCCAGATTCCAGCGTCAGTCGCCCTGGCCGCGGCGCCACACCTCTCCCTATGACACTTTAAGCCACTCAACTTTATGCCCTTCCACTCTTCGTCACTCAGGACACTCCATTTCACTCCACTCCATGCCACTTAACTCTACACCACTCCCTAACACTCCACTATACTACACTTTAGGACCCTCCAACCCACTCTCCTTTGTCCCACTAACCTTTAGTCATGCTGAACAGCAGTCATGCTGTTGTACATCATGGCTAAAACATATTGGTAAAGCCAATAGCTCTTGCATAGTCGAGACCTATTGGCTTTGCCAATGCTTGCTTCTTGTATGTTGAGATTTTGAGGCAGGGCACCAACCTGGAGCGGAGGTTGCTCTTTTGTATGAATTTGTTGATTTTCTTCCTGATGAAAAGTAGCCCTGTTCTATTTATTGCTTTGTGGGTGATACAAAGCACCTTGACGGTGGCACTTCTGGCAACCATTAACCAACGTAGGGCTCCTTAAGGCAGGGGAGATGTGGGCTTATGGCTTTGTATATAGGAGTAGGCTGGCAGCAGACTTTTTAATTTGTTGTAATCTTTTCATAGTTGATAGAGGTGATACATGGAGGGTCCATTGGAATAATCAAGTTCACTTAGCTCACCTAGCCCCTCTAAGAGCTGTGCTGAACATGTCCGCTTGACTCGTATCTGGAGTTAACAGACTTGATCACATCACTCCAGCTCTCAACTGCCTCAATTGGCTTCCCATGGAAGGGAGATGTATCTATAAATTGCCTGCATCACACACAAAACCCTTCACTCTCCTGACCCCAACTACTTAAATAACAAACTGAGTAGAGTAGGTCAATCCAGAACACTAAGAAGCTCCAACTCACTCCTTCTTATTCCATCGAAATTGAAAAAGAAAACCACCCAATACCGATCGTTTTCTGGCAACGCTCCCAGGATATGGAACACTCTCCCTGGAGTCCTCAGATGCAACCCCTCCTTCTCCTGTTTCAAAAGGGACCTGAAACTCCATCTCCTCAACAAATACTATCATAACCAATGTCAACCAACCTAGCCTTCTTTATCCGAGTAGTCTCCTCTCTCTCTGGACACTCTAGAATAGTGATTGATCGGACCATGTCACTCTCGCCTTTTCTTTTATTGCTTTCCCCCCCTCCGCTCCACAGCATATTTACTTCCCATGCTGTATTTTTTTCTGTGGTTTGCCTACTATGTAATGTATTATCCTTTTGCTGTTTACTATGTGTATGTAAAGCGCTCTAATACTTACGGGTCAAGCTAGCGCTATATAGAACTTTAAATAAATAAATATAAATAAATAAATCTTGGACCTGATGAGAAAATCTTAGGTGGAGGAAGATGCGCTGCAGAGCTTTAATAGTAATGAAGCTTAACCTTGCTAGAAGTGTGGCTCACTGGTTAGAGGAGGCAGACCTGGAAGCAGACGTCAGCCCGGGACCAGGGTTCAATTCCCGGCTCGGCGGGGTCTTGAGTCCTAAAATGTCCATGGACTCGACAATTCTCGCTCCGGTGCCTACTCGATTCACGGGTTCACACTCTGCGACTCTGGGCAATAGCTTGCTTAATCTCCACAACAGCCCCTCGCGGCGGGATGCCTGGCTTTCACCTTGCGGATACCCTGCCGGGGTTATCTCACAGGGGAATACCAGGACGGGTTCCCTAAGCAAGCGCTTAGAAACCGCTTGGTGATTTGCGCTATATAAATTCCTGTACATTTACATTTACATAACTTATCCACTTGAGCATTCAATGGTAGCTTGGTGTCCATTATAATTCTGAGGTTTCTTACTCCCTTGGATCCTTAGGAGGTGGTCCTAGAGAATCAGGCCATGCGGAGAGTGGGTCAACATTTTTCCAATCTTCAATGATGACTATTTCAGTTTTGGAAGTATTCAATTGCAATGGCTCCATGTTATCCACTGATAGCTCAGTGGCAACTGAAGATTTTTGAGTTTGCAATGTTTTTAGAGCAGCTTAAGAAGTATTTGTGTCTCATCTGCTTTGCTATAGCAGATGAGCTGGAATTAATTGATCATTGCCGGTAATGAGTTCAGGTAAATGTTGGAAAGCATGGGTGAGATGACAGAGCCTTGAGGGACCTCTGCTTTTATGATGCAGGGTTTGGATGAGAAAGGAGGAGTACGGGTTACATCTGTTCTATTTTGAAGGTAGGATGTGATCCAATCGAGAGCAGTCCCCTCTTTGCTGACTTTGTGTAGTCTTTGTATTAGAGTGTCATGATCACCTGTGTTGAAGGCAGCTGAAAGCTCCAAGAGAAGTAGTGCAGCGATCACAGTGCGCTCTATTGTTGTTTAGATCATCTCAGATGGCGATTAGAGTAGATTCTGTGCCTTTTCCTGAATGGTATCCTGTTTGAAAGTTGATAAGTATGGAGTTATTTTTATAAATTGAGATCTGGGTGAATGCTGCTCTTTCTATTAGTTTGCGAAGGAATGATCCGCTTGCAATAGGTCTGTAGCTGTTTGGGTCTTGGGTGTCCAGGTTTCTTTTCTTTAATGATGGGTGTATGTATGCTTTATTTTCTTAAGTCTTCTGGAAAACTTCTTTTGTCAAAGAATTATTAATGATTTTTCTGACTGGGGTGGCAACACAGGTTGTTAAAAGGATGTTTGTGAAACTTTGTGTTGGACAAGGGTGGGAAGGGCAGCTGGGGGACATGCTTGTTTTAAAAAAAAAACCCATAAATGCAGTTTCTGATAGTTGTTTGAAGGAATGCAGAGGCTGCGTTAACCTACCCTTGCAGAGGATTGTTGGAAATGGGTTGGTGCTGGTGTTTTTCTTTTAGTTTAAATAGGAATCCAACATGTCTGCTTTAGTTATGTAATGATTTGCCAATGTGTCTGTAAATTATTGGGTAACTGGATGGTTTACTTGTGTGCATTTACGAAATTCAGTGAAAATGTAATAAAATTCTATATTTTCAAATTTTGCATTCTGAATTCATTTTGAATAGTAGCTTTTCAAAAACAACAATTCTGTTGTGTTTGTGTATGCAAAGCTTGTCACTAGTGTTGTTTGTTTTGAGGCAGGGGCATTGAATCTTTGCAATTTGTAGTTTTATCTTTTTTTGTTCTGCATTCATCCAAGATGCTTGTTTCCTTTTGGCATGTTTTGTTGTTTACAGTGGAACTAGGATATCAAAACTTCCCAGGAGCCACTCAGTTTTTTAATTAAATTAATTGTGTCCAGAACTGTGTTGGATGTTAGTTGTGTTTCTAGGTCCTCAAAATTCAGTTTGTTCAAAGGTCAATACATGCTTTTTGGTTAGGTGACCTTAGGTATGAAGAGGAGTTGTGACTTGTGTTGGAAAGCTACCAGATAGTGATTTGACCACGTGATTGGAATATTTATTTGGACAGGGACTAGTTCTGGATTGGAAAAAATAACATCCAAGATGTCTCCAGCGATGTGTGCGTGAGTTTGGGTACAATCTGATGTAGGTTCAGTGCGTCTAGGTTAGTGATGATAGTTCTGGGATGGGGCATGTTAGGTTTATCAAATGCTATGTTTGGCTTTTTATGCAGTAAAGGTGTGTAAAATGGCAGACAGGTTTGCAGAAAAATTCTAAACGTTTACACAGTCACTTTTAGAAATGGAAGTACAGTTTAAAACCAAAATGCGATAGGAAAATGCTACTTACCAGTATGCATCTGTTCTTGGCATGTAGCGCTGCAGATCCACACACTATGCATAGATCACCATCTGGTGTTGGGCTCGGATGTTTGCACTTGTTTCTGTCTTGGAAAAGTCTTTGGAAGTCACGAGATAGGTGACTCCTCCTTTGGATCATAGTGCGCATGGGCGTCGGCTCCATCCTCAGATTGTTTTTTCGCCAGCAGGGAAATGATGGAGTTGTGTTAGAAACAGAATGATGCCCATGTATGCTATATCTAAATAAGATAATACTGGAACAGATAAAGGTAGGTGGGTGGGCGTATGTGGATCTGCAGCTCTCCATGCCAAGAACAGATGCATACTGGTAAGTAGAATTTTCCGTTTGAGGCATATGAGCTGCAGATCACACACTATGCATAGATTGTATAGCAGTACCCCTCCTTAGCGGCGACCACCAGTATCTATTGCAGTAGTTTGAAATAGTGTTTTGAGTACAGTCTGGCCCACACTAGCTTGTTGTTTTGTCTGCACACCTACACAATAGTGCTTTGTGAATGTGTGCAGTGTAGACCATGTAGCTACTTTGCAGATGTCATCTAAGGGAATGTTCCCTAAAAATGCCATTGACGCCCCTATCTTTCATGTAGAGTGGGCTTTAGGAGGAACAGATAACGTAAGTTTTGCTTTGTGATAGCAAATCTGTATGCATTTGACAATCCACCTTGCTATCCCAGATTGTGATATGGGGTTGCCTTTTCGTGGTGGTGAGAATGACACGAAAAGTTGTTTGGTCTTGCGAAAGGGTTTTGTTCTTTTAATGTAATAAAGCAGTGCTCTTTTGATTTCTAGAGTGTGAAGAGCTCTTTCTGCGACTGTTTGTGTTTGCGAGAATAACACTGGCAACTCTACAGACTGCTTGAGGTAAAAGGGAAATAACCTAAGGGAGGAATTTTGTATTTGAACAACTTTATTATGATGGAGTTGTAAGAAAGATTCCTGAATAGTTAGTGTTTGTAGCTCACAGACTTTTCTAAGGGAAGTAATGGCCACTAGGAAAGCAACTTTCCATGTCAGAAGAAACTGTAGCTCACATTTGTGCAAAGGTTCAAAAGGAGTACCCATTAGTTTTGTGAGAGCTATGTTTAAATTCCACACAGGTGAGGGTGGTACCCTGGGAGGAATTATCCTTTCGAGGCCTTCCATAAATGCTTTGATGGCAGGTACCCTGAAGAGCGATAAGTGTTGTCTATTCTGTAAATAGGCTGATATGGCAGCGAGGTGTAACCTAATAGATGTATACGCTAAGTTACACCTTTGGAGATGCAGTAGGTAACCTATGATGTGTTGAATAGACACATCTAGGGGATTGATGGTGTTGCTGTGACAATATATCACAAATTGTTTCCACTTGGCAACATAGCAGGCTCTAGTGGTGGGGCGTCTAGCTTCTCTGATAAAATTCATACAGTCAGGGGGAAGGTTTAGGTAACCAAACTCGAAGACTTCAGGAGCCAGATCGCTAGGTTGAGCTGAGCTGGGTCCGGGTGTCTGATCTCTCTGCAGTTCTGGGTTAAGAGGCGTGGGGAGAGGTGTAGTCTTTGGTGCGGGACTACGGATAGTTACAGTAATGTGGGGTACCACGGTTGTCTGGCCCATGTTGGAGCAACTAGGATGATAGTCAGTGAGTGTTGCTGGACTTTGCGCACCACCAGTGGAATGAGTGGGAGAGGCGGAAAAGCGTACGCAAATCCGCCTGACCAATTCATCCATATCGGATTGCCTTTGGACAATGGGTGTGGATATCTGGCGGCGAAGCTTGGGCATTTGGCGTTTTCGTGGGTCGCGAAGAGGTCTATCTCTGGTTGACCCCACATTTGTAAAAAAGGTTGAAGAACTTGTGGATGAAGTTCCCACTCGTGAATCTGTTGCGTTTGACGACTTAACAGATTGGCCATGTTGTTCTGTACTCCCGGGACATGTTGGGCTAGGAGAAAGATGTTCTGTGGAATAGCCCATCTCCATATGTTTTGCGCTAGTTGAGAGAGCTGTAGGGAATGTGTCCTACCTTGTTTCTGTATGTAGTACATGGCGGTCATGTTGTCTGTGCAGACTAGGACAGCCTTGCCTGATATTTGTTTTTGGAAAGGTTTTTGGTGTGCCACCACTGCAGAGAGCTATGAGTGAGGCCATCCACCAACACCAGATCTGCCAGCTGACCTTGAGCCTGGTTCCACTGACGTGCTAAGCACTCCTGTAGAGGACGCCTCTGGAGTCTCGCATGAGGCCCTCATCCCTATGAGCTGCATGAACACTCGAGTTGGAAGAGTGTTGCGGATGAAAATTTGATATGAGGCTTTGTAGGATTGCTATCCTGGCTGGACTGGGATATGTAAGTACTTTTGAGGTGTCTATTGTGGCACCTAGGTACTGTTGTATGTGGGATGGTTGTAGGTGAGACTTTGCGGGATTTACTGTAAACCCCAAGTCGTGGAGTAGCTGGATTGTGGCATGAGTGTGATGTACACACTGAATGTATGAGTTGGCTTTTATGAGCCAGTCGTCCAAGTATGGGACGACGTGAACGTGCTGTCTTCTTAGGTGAGCTGCAACTACCGCCAGACACTTGGTGAATACTCTGGGTGCTGTGGTGACTCCGAAAGGGAGTACCTTGAATTGGTAGTGCTGACCGTCCAATACAGAGAAATTTCCTATGAGAGGTGTGAATGGGAATGTGAAAGTAGGCGTCCTTGAGATCTAGAGTGGCAAGGAAGTCGCCTTGTGAGAGAAGAGGAAGGACCTGTTGAAGTGTGACCAGGTGAAAGTGGTCTGAGTGTATGTACAGGTTTAGGGGTCTGAGGTTTAGGATAGGTCTCAGCGAGCCGTCCTTCTTCTGGATAAGGAATTACAGGGAGTAAACTCCTGTGTTTTGCTGATGCAGGGGGGCTGGTTCTATTGCATGTTTTTGTAGGAGGGAGATTACCTCCTGCTTTAGCAGCGATAAATGTTCTGGTGACATTGGGCGCTGTTTGGGTGGTATGTTTGGGGGTTTGAGGTGAGTTCTAGACAGTAACCTGATTGACCGATTTGTCTCAACCACCTGCTTGTGGTGAAGTTGTTCCAGACAGGAAGGAACTGTAGCAATCTTCCCCCAACCGGAGTGGAATGGTCCGGGCGGAACGCAGGGAAGTCATTGGGTAGGGGTGGAGGCAGAGCGGGTATTGTTGGTCTTGCCTCTACCTTTGTGTTGGACTTGGCCTTTTCCCCCCCAAATTTTTCGCTTTTGACCCCCTTATCTAGATTGTCTCCCCCATGGGATTAAACCTGTATAGGCCATGAGTGGTGTGAGACCCCTTTTGAAAAATGTAATTACCTGAAATAATGTGAGCACTTGTAAAATCGCCCATTTTAAAACTGCACCTGATTGAAATGTATTGTATTTAAAATGGATGCCATGGCCCTGGGTTTTGCCACTGGACTGACATAGGTCATCGGTCTAGATAATATTACCCAGCTACCCCTAGCTTTTGGAGGGAAAGCCTGGCACCCAGGGTGCTCACCCCCTCCCCTAGAACCAGTTTAGGCTAGATGTGCCAACATTCTAGAAGGTCCTGGCACTGCCTGGGAGGAGGGTATAAATAGGGTGAAGTGTCACCAGAGAGTCAGTCAGCGCTGGGACAAGGAAGAGAGGGGACCTGCTGTGAGGTGCTACCGCCACATGGGCCTGTGAGCTGGGCCCTGCACCCCTATGAACCCCCCCTCTGCTGTCCCCATGGGCCCCTGACAAGGGAGGGCCCCTACCCAGGTCCCTGACACTGTGGGAACCGGGAGTTACGCCAGCGCTGCGATGAAGAAGCGCCCAGGAGGTGAGAAATAGGATTGTCCACTCCCCCTGCTGAAGCTGTGACCCTGTGGAAGTACTGGGTCGTGAGGAGCTGCCTGAAGGAACTGTTGCCCTTGTGAGGTACTGCCCGGCAAGCGCTATTCTGGGGAGGTTGATGCCCAGGGAGGAGTGTGCCCTCGAGGAACTGTGTCTATTAGACTGCCCCTGGACTGCCTATCAAGCGCCATCTGGGGAAGAGTATGCTCCTAGGAACTGTCACCCCCTTGTAGGCACTGCCTGTCAAGCGCTATAATTGAGAAGCGCTAGAAACTCGAACTGTGCCCTGCATAGCGCTGTGTGGTGAAGTGCTGGAGAAGTGCTAAATTCCTGCCCCTCTGTGTGGCCTGAGAAAGAAGCTGAGAGCTGCGTGCAGAGGGAAGAGCAGTGCGCTGTAAATAGCGCCATCTGCTGAGGAGAATCGCGCTGTGTGGGCTGAGGAAGTTTTTGACTGGACAGCGCTGAGGGAACCTACCCCTCGTGGGGCGCGCTTTCTGTGTGAGGAGAAACTGATCAGAAGGGAGCCTACCCCTTATTGCTGTCCCGTGCAGTTGCGCATGGCCCGTGAGGTAAATAATTAATTAAAAGGGCGCCTACCCCTTATCTCGGCCGCAGATCACCGCCGCGGCCCGGCGCCAGCTTGGAGGGACCCCCGCTGTATTTGTCGTCGTCACGGCGACCCCCGGTGCCAGAAGGGGGCCGCCGAAGAGGAAGTGAGAGCCGCGATAGGCCCTGAAGTCAGCGCGTCCAGCCACGCCGCGCAGGGATTGGCTGCCGTCCGGGCAGCCTGGAGTGAGCTGGTGGAAGAGGCGGGGCCGGGGCACACTGTCGGTGCCAGCCCCGCCGCCACACGAGAAGCATTGCCGCCGTGAGGAGCGAGAACGGAGGGCGGGAGCCTACCCCGCCTCCGCCTTTGACGGAGGGCCCCGAGGAAGATCCTCGCTGGGAGTAGCGTTGCGGCGGCCCCCGATGTGAGGAGAGGGCCGCCGGAGTCCGTGTGTGCCGCGCTATGCCCTGCAGATTGAGTTCGGCCGTGCAGGCCCGTGATTGGTCCTCCCGGCCGCATCCCGCTGGAGCTGCCCCGCGATTGGCCGCAGGGGCCGAGCCCCTTCACCGCCGCGTCTCGATTGGTTCCCGGGCCGTGGAGGCTGCAGAAGGCCCGGGAATAGCCTGTCGTCTTCTGGGACGGCTCCGAGAGGAGTGAAAGCCCCCCAGCTGGTGCAGGCCCCGGGGAGTCCGGGATCAGACCAAAGGCCACGTGAGGCCTACCGACTGCAAGCATCTGCGCAAGGGCCCCTCGAGGAGTCGAAGAAGAAGGTAATTCCCCGAGGGGGCGGGCGGAAGTCCCACGACCGCCCCACCTACGGGGGAGACTGTGGTTGGGCCCCGTTAGGCCCCATGACTGAGGCATGGAAGGGTTAACCCCGTATTAGGGGGAAGGTTATTAATGCTCATGGTGGCCTAATGATCTGACTGCTTTACCCAATCAGGTGTTTGCCCTTGCAGAAAGAAATGCTATTGCTGACTAAGGAGCCTTTGTTTTTCCCTGTGATAGAAGGGGTATGATTCCCTGATGAAGTGTTGATTCCTGCACAGTGGCCGGGTTATAAGGGGGGGTAAACTTGGATGTGCCTTTTAGTACAGTTGTCCTGCCCCTAGGCTGGCCTGACGGATTATTCCAGGCCCCTGATTACATTCCAGGTTCAAGGGCAAACCCTGCTGTGTTTTATGCCAGGTGCCTTCCTACCTGTTGTTTTATACCCGTAGGTGGAGGGTGGAGTAAATCTGGGTGTTCCCTTCTACTGCAGGGGTGCCCCTAAGTTGGCCTGACGAGTTATCCCAGGCCCCTGTTCATGCCCCTGGTTAATGAGCCAGCCATGTTGATTTATGATAGGTGCTCCTGTCTAATATTAAATGTGCTGTGATGCTCTGTTTTCCCTTACAGGGGTGGGGATTGGCGTTATAATGCATGAGGTGTATTTATGCATAATGTTGTAACTTACATTTTCAGCCAACCCCCTAAGGATGAGAGCCTGAGTTGGCCCCGCCAGATTGGCCCCAGGTCTAATGTTTAATTAACCATCCTTTTTCCTTACAGCTATGGACTATGGACTTAACCCTTTTTGTCCCATGTAAATAATCCCCCACTGAAGTACTTGGCTTGGGTGCCAGTTGGCGCCTTGTTGTGATTACCAGTGTATTTTTCCCTTTTTACCTTACAGGTTGGAGATATCACTAAACTTCTTCTTTTCCAACCAAAGGTGGAGTTGCGTCTCTTTTGTAGTGTGCCTGGTGTGTCGTCTGTGGGTACTGCGTGAATGCTTCACATGTCCTCGAAGTTTGGCCTGCCCGCTTGATGCCATGCTACCCCCTTTGAGACTTGGGCAACCCCCATTTCCAACACTTTGTTATTATTGCCTCTGTAGCCTCCTCTTTGATAACCTCTGGTGAATGTGGTCTGGGTGGGAGCCTTATAAGATGTGGAGGGGTTGTCAGAGGAGTAGCCTCTTGAGGTGCCCTTGTAAGAGGAGCAACGAAAGGAACGTCTGGGAGCTTGCGATTGCAAGGCTCCTATTGATTTAGCAGTGGCAGTGTCTTTTTTCATCTTTTCTAGAGATGAATCCACTGTAGGTCCAAATAAGTGTTTCTGATCAAATGGCTGGTTAAGGATGGAAGTTTGTAAAACCTGAAATGCGTAGCCAAGCAGGTCTACGCAGAAGAACACTTGTGTTTATGGCTCTGGAGGCGGTGTCTGCCACGACTAGAGCGCAATGAATGGAGGTGTTAGTAATGAGCTTACCCTCCTGTATGAGGTCGTTGGCCTTGGTTTTCTATTGGTCAGAAAGGTGCTGCAATAGGGTTTCTAGTTCATCGTAGTGTGCCCTATCACACCTCGCTAACAAAGCTTGAGTGTTGGCGATACGCCATATGTTAGCTGCTTGTGACGCCGTACGTTTACCAGATGCGTCCAAGAGTGTTGATTCTTTGTCGGGAGGTGGAGCGTCCCGTGGCGCTTGAGAGTTAGCCCTCTTCCTGGCATTGGAGACCACTAAGGAATCCAACGGTATGTGGCCTTTAATGTATACTGGGTCTGCTAGGGCAGCCTTGTATTTCTTTTCTAACGTGGGGTTAATAACCTTAGCCCTAACAGGATCTTTAAACACCTCAAGTGCATGTTTGATGACCCCTTTAACATAGGTAGAATAGAGGTGGACTTCGGTGAAGTATCAAAAGTGTTTAGTAAAAAATCCTCTCCCACAGGGTCTGTGTGTAAGTCAACCCCGTGGTATTGTGCAGCTCTGTGAACGAGCTGGTTGAAACCCATGGTCTGCTCTGGAGGGGAAGGTCTAGAGGGGTAGGTGTTATCTTGTGGAACATTAGGGACATCTGATGTGTTGTAATTGTCCCAGGGGTCTGGGGTAGAAGGTGGACTATGATCCTTAGTGGCTCATCGTCTGCACCCCCCCATGTCATCAGAGGTGTCATCATCGTCCACTCGTGGAGGAGATGGTGTAGGAGAGTGGTGTGGTGGGGAGGTGGAGAAGAAGGAGAAGGGATCCTGAGAGGAGATGTCGCAATGTCTCTCTTTTTAGGTGGTGGAGCCGGTGGAGGCGTGTCCAGTGGTCTTTGGGTCTTTTAGAAAAGTATTTTGGGTGGGATCCGGCTTAAAAAGCTCTTCTGGTGGAGGCTGGTCTTTTGGCGCCGATTTTTTCGGTTCCGAAGGATTGCGTGGCACAGACTCCGGAGCGTATTTGTGCTTTTTAGGCTTAGAACCGTGAGGTTTTAAAGTCTCTGCAGGAGCCTGTGGAACCGGTTGTTTCTTCGGTTCCGAGGGGGTTTTCGGCTCCGAAGGTTGAGAGTGTGTACCCTTCGGGAGCGGCTTTTTGCTCGGTTCCAATAGGTTTTTGGGAGTCGAGGGGATGGTGCCAGTAGATTTTGGTGCCAAGCGCATGGATGCAGAGGCCGTGGTTGGCACGGAGGAGGACGTTTTTTTTCCGGTGCCGAGGACTGGGTACCGACAGCAGGCGGACTCGAGCCCAAGCTGCCTGAAGGCTTAGTTGTTGACTTCTTTGCTGGGCCCGGAGGCGGGCGTGAGAAGTACGGTCTTGGTGTGCACATGGGCCCGAAGGTAAAGGTGTGACCAAAGCCTTTCTCGTGGTGGGGGAAGTTGGTCGGGTTGACGTCACTACTTACGACCCGCTGCCCAGGAGTGATGTCCTCGACGTCGGAGTCATCGGCTACTGAGGCGCTGACGAGTCCTTCTTCGATCCGCTCCTGCTCTGGTAAATCAACGCCCTTCTGGAAGATGTCATCGGGAATCGATGCCGTCGAGCAAGCCATTGTTCTTCGAGCTCGGCGATCCCGAAAGGTTTTCTTGGAGAGGAAAGAGGCACAAGCTGGACAGTCTCTGGCTTCGTGCTCCGGAGAAAGCCAGAGGTTACACACCTCATGAAGATCTGTGTGGGAGAACTTCGACCCACATTGAGTACACTTCTTGATGGGAGTCCTTTCCATGAGCCAGATCGAAAGTCCCAGGCAGGCCCGAAGGCCTTAGTCGACGACCGGAATCGAGGACTTCGAACTTGGAGAGATGCGCGACGACTAGGGATCACGATCGAAACAATACCAGAGAAAGGTTGAGGGATTGCGCGTCGAAAGTGGGATCGGTAACGGTACCGAACTGGAGCGTGATAAACACATCCGAGCTCGATGGCGGAAAAAAAACAATTTGAGGATGGAGCCGATGCCCATGCACACTATGATCCAAAGGAGGAGTGACATATCTCGTGACTTCCAAAGACTTTTTCAAGACAAAAACAAGTGCAAACATCCGGGCCCAAAACCAGATGGGGATCTACGCATAGTGTGTGATCTGCAGCTCATATGCCTTCAACATATAGTTCTAAACAAGCTCCAGTACACAGCTATTGGGCTGATAGCCGCTCCTTTGGCGGCTGTGGCAATTAGAGGTTGCCGCCCGGCCTGCCTCCTGTGATATCATCCAGGCCTGCCCGCAGTCCTGTCATGCTTGTGTGCCCCATGGGGGTGGGGGCATCCAGTGACAGACGGTCTGTCCTGGCGGCCTCTGATCTACTGAATCCGTCTGCTGCAGTAAAATACTGAATACAGGAAAGGTGGGTGGGGGTTAGTAACAACAGCTCGTACGCGGCCACAAGGTGGTCCGGGCCGGTGCGAGCCCACGGCCGCCTCTGTGATTAAGTGCAGTGCTCCCTCCGGGCATGATTATGTGCACGATTACGTGCCGCACTGACCACAAACTAGCCAGCCGCCTTTAGTTCTAACACCCAAAACGAACTCTCCTGGCGCCCAGGCAGCAAGCAGGATGTGACGCCCCCCCACAATGACGTCAGGTTGACAGTAAGAGCTGCGCCTCGGCAGTTGTAATGTTGAAACATTGTTGCAGCTGTGCTAATGCTGCGTTAGCGCAGCTGCGAACTTCAATCCTGCTGGAGCAAAGTGTGTAAGCCACAGCCAGGCGGTGCTGCCACAGACTCTCACTTTTAGTCACTGCTAAGTGCTTTCAGAGACAGCTCAGACACCCAGCATAGGCGTGACAATGCAGAGGGTAGACTTGGCCCTGAGAAAAAAGTGCTGGTGCTAAGCACCGGAATGCACCGGCACAAATTAAGCACTGAGCCCAACTATTCACCTGTGAGGGTCTCAAGACGCTGGGGGTTGTTGGGAGTGCAGGCTCCATTCCGTCAATGAGGGGGTCTGTCAAAGAGCCAGGCTTTGAGGTTTCTTGCGAAGATGGGGAGCAATGTTGTGTGTCTGAGGTGAAGCGGAAGGGCATTCCTGGCTCTGGCCGCGAGGAAGGAGAAGGAGCGGCCTACCGATCTGCTTTTTCTGGTGCGGGGGACCACGGCGTAGGAGAGCTGGGCTGATCATAGAGTCCTTTGGGGTGTGTGGAATTTGAGTCGGCTGTTCAGGTATGCTGGTACGGTGTCGTGGAGGGCCTTGTGTGCGTGGGTGAGCATCTTGAAGGTGACTCTAGCCTCGATGGGGAGCCAGTGGAGTGTGAGCAGGTGCTGGGAGATGTTGCAGTGTCTTGGCAGGTTGAGGACCAGTCTTGCGGCGGCGTTCTGGATGTTTTGTAGCTTGCGGTGGAGTTTTTGTTTAGTCCGGCATAGAGTGCGTTGCCGTAGTCGAGTCTGCTTGTGGTAGGGCGTGGGTGACGGTCTTTCTGTGTTCGAGAGGGATCCATGTAAAGGTCTTACGTAGGAGGCGGAGGGTGTGGAAGCAGGAGACGAGATGGAGTTGATCTGGCGGTCCATTTTGAGCTCGAAGTCCAGGATGATTCCCAGGTTGGGTGCATGGTTTGTAGGGGTGGATTACAGATATATCGTTACCGAAGGTAAGTAACTTGTTCATCTGAAGGAAACAGTTAGTTAAAGATTCCTTATCTTAGAATAGATACCCCAGCAAAACCAACCCCGGAGGTGGGTCTGCGAACTCAGTTCACACCAGAAAGTCCTGGAGAACAGAACAGCCATCTCTCGGGACTTGGCTGTCCAGGCAGTAGTGTTTTGTAAACATACGCAGCGATGCCCACGTAGCTGCCTGACAGGTGTAATTTAGGAGGACTCCTCGTCCCAAAGCAGAAGTGGCTGCCGTGGCCCTGGTGGAATAGGAGCGCAGCCCCACTGTAGGCTCCTTCTTAGCCAAAGAATAGCAGGCTTTGATGCACAGAAAGACCCACCTGGAGATGGTCCGTTTGTGCACGGCCCGACCTTTCTTAGCACCACGTAACCCACAAAGAGCTGGTCATCCACCTGGAATTTTTTGGTGTGATACAAGCAGAAAGAAAGCTCACGTTTTGGATCCAGACAGTGGAGCCTCTCTTCCTCTTCTGAAGGAAGCGGAGGTGGAAAGAAGGTGGGCAAAGTGATGGGTTGGCCAATGTGGAAAGAAGTAACCACCTTGGGAGGAAAAGATGGTCTGGTTTGAAGGAAGCCCTTGTCCAGGTGGACAGCCAGAAAGGGAGGCGTGGACGACAGAGCTTGCAGCTTACTCACATTGCGTGCAGAGGTGATGGCCACCAGAAAGGCAGTTTTCAAAGTGAGAAGTCTGAGAGGACAGTTATCCAGTGGCTCAAAGGGAGTGCACATAAGATATGTCAGAACCAAGTTCAAGTCCCACTAGGGCATTACGAAGGGAACAGGAGGAAAAAGATGAGTAATGCCCTTAAGAAATCTATTTACAACAGGGGACTTGAAAGAGAAGGCGGATCAGGGACCCTGAGGAAGGCTGAAATGGCCGAGAGGTAGCCCTTAAGTGTGTCCAGAGCTGAGCCCTACTGGGCCGAAGAAAGGAGGAACAAGAGAACCTCAGAAAGAGGGCAGAAAGGGGATCCACAGGCTTTGCTGAGTACCATGCCACACATTTATTCCATCTGCAGGCGTATACCGTCTTAGTGGAGAGACGCCTGGCTGCCAAGATTACATCACAGACTTCAGAAAGCAGGTCAAACGACGTCAACTGTGGCCGCTCAATCTCCATACAAGGAGGTGAAGGCTGGACAGGTTCGGGTGGAGGACCGTCCCCTGCTGCTGCAACAGAAGATCCTCCCGAAGAGGCAGTCGGATCAGAGGATCGATGGCCATGTGTAGCAGCTCGAGATACCAGACTCTTCGTGCCCAATCCAGAGCCACAAGAATGACTAGGGCCCGGTCCCGCTTGATCTTCTCCAGCACTCTAGGCAGAAATGGTATAGGCGGAAAGGCATATAGAAGACCGCAACTCCACTCGCAAAGAAAAGCGTTGCCTAGCGAATGCCGCCTTGGAAATTCCAATGCGCAGAAATGCTGACATTGCGCATTCTCTTTGGTGGCGAATAAATCTAACCAAGGATCTCCCCACTACTGAAAGAGACCTTGCACTATCATCGAGTGAAGACGTTATTCGTGATCTATCATGCACCTGCGGCTGAGTTCATTTGCCCTGGCGTTCAGTGAACCTGCCAGGGGTTGAACCACCAGGTATATGCCCTGATGTTCCAGCCATGTCCAGAGGAGGAGGGCTTCTTAACATAGTGTCCACGACCCCACCCCGCCTTGTTTGTTGCATTACCACCTGGCGGTGGTGTTGTCCGTGAACACCTGCACTACTCTTCCCCACACAGAGGGAAGGAATGCTTTGAGTGCAGGATGAATCGCCCAAAGCTCCAGAAAGTTGATGTGGAGCTCGGACTCCGCCTGAGACCAAAGGCCTCTGACCTCCGCCCCTTCCATGTGGCCGCCCCATCCCAGAAGGGATGCGTCTGTCACCACTGTCTGTTCTGGTTGGGGAAGGGATCTGCCATTGAACCAATCCTGGTTCGTGAGCCACCACTGCAGTTGTTGTGTAGTGCCCTCCGACATCTGGATGCAATCGGACAGATTCCCCTGATGCTGCGCCCACTGGAACTTCAGGTCCCACTGCAGAGCCCACATATGCCACCTGGCATGATCGACCAGCAGGAGGCCATGAGGCCCAGCAGCCTCAGGGTCCTCCTGACCGAAACCCGGGATAGGGGCTGAACGATCAGAATCATAGCCCGAATATCCCGGACTCGCTGTTATGAGGATAAACCAGAAACTGCGTCATGTCCAGAACTGCTCCAATGAAGAGGAGCTGCTGAGAGGGGGTCAGGTGTGACTTCGGCACGTTGATGGAGAACCCCAGCGAATACAGGAGGGCGTACGTAGTCTGGAGGTGGGAGACGACATCCTGGGGCGAGGCTGCCTTCAACAGCCAGTAGTTGAGATAGGGGAAGACTGGAACCCCTGATCTGCGCAGATGAGCTGCGACCACTGCCATCACTTTCATCAACACCGAGGGGCGCTGGTAAGGCAAAAGGGGAGCAGGGTAAACTGAAAGTGTTTGCGGCCTACCGTGAACCGCAGTTAACACCGGTGGGCTGGCAGGACGGGGATGTGAAAGTAAGCATCCTGAAAGTCCAGCGCTACCATCCAGTCTCCAGGGTCGAGGGCAGACAAGACCTGAGTGAGCGTCAACATCTTGAACTTCTCCTTCCAGTGGAAGCGGTTGATGTTCCTGAGATCTAAGATAGGACGCAGGCCTTTGTCCTTTTGGGTACCAGAAAGTCGTGGGAAGAGCAACAACAAACTACTTCTGGGGCAGGATCGCACTCGATGGCACCCTTGGCCAAGAGTGCCGAAACTTCCTGTTGGAGAAGGGCCAGGTGATCCTCCGACATGCGATGGTACTGAGGTGGCATAGAGGGAGGGGTAGTCTTGAAGGAGACGGAGTAGCCCCTTTGGATTATTTGCAAAACCTACCTGTCCGACGTGATGGGGCACCAGTGGGGGAGATGATGGCGGATCCTGCCGCCCACTGGCATTTGGTGGCCCTGAAAGGTCCGACTAGGAGGGTTTGGAAGCTGCTGCAGAGGGGCCTGTGGTGGACTGGCCCGCCCGCTGGCCCCCAGAACTACGCCGGTGGTTTCCATGTCCCCGGCCGCGCAGTGGTTGAACAGCTTGCACTGGCCTGTGGCTCTGGGCGGGACGTAGCGGGGCACCCCTTCTGTAGCCATGAAAGGGGCGAAAGGCAGACTGCGCAGGGCAGGTGGTAAAGAGGGTCAAGGACCTGGCCCTAGCCCGAGAGTCCTTAAAGCGCTCTAGCGCGTTGTTGGCCTTGTCACCGAAAGGGCGTCAGCCAACACAAAGGGCATGTCAATAAGGGTGGATTGGACATCCCTGGAAAAACCAGTCGAACGCACCCAGGTGGAGCGTCGAAGGGTGTGGAAATCGTCCTGCCAAGTGCATCGGCGGCATCCAGCCCAGAGCGGATGCTAAACTTCGCTGAGTCTCTCCCCTCAGCAACTGCACGGGAGAGTATGGTCCGGGCCTCGTCCGGGCACTGAGGTAGCACCTGCGCCACCGTATCCCACACAGAGTGGGTGTAACGGCCCAACAGACATGCAGTGTTTATCGACCGCAGTCCCAAGCTGGTGGAAGAAAACATTTTCTTCCCAAGGTGGCCCAGCGTTTTGGATTCCCTATCCGGTGGTGTGGTAGGGAAGACACCTTTAGAAGTGGAGGCTTGGACCACCAAGCTCTCAGGGGTGGGGTGTTGGGAGAGGTAAGTGGAGTCGCCCGGGGCCGGGCGGTGGCATAGGGCAGTCATCCTGTACACGGGATCTCCTGGGTTGGGCCTGGACCATGTGATCAAAAGGATGTCCGTGACGGCTTCATTAAACAGCAGCAGGGCTCCAAAGAGATCGCTGCTGGTTGAAGGACCTCTGTCAGGAGGTTAGTCCTGACTGCCACCGTAGGTAGCTCGAGGTGGAGAGCCTCAGCCGCCCTAAGCAACACCACTGCGTATGATGCTCTCTGCTCCGTAGCCATGGTAGGAGACAACATGCCAAGGTCCGTTGAGGTATACAGACCACTGGCTTCCTCCAGTTGCTCTCGTCAGTCCTGCTCATACACCAACTGGTTGGGTAAAGGGTCCCCAGACCCCTCCCAGTTCTCCTCACCCTCCACCAGCTGCCAATCTGGTCTCAAAGAAGCCAGGGTAGAACAGGGGCACAAAAGTACCTGCCGGCATCGGATTCAGCGTCAGTCGATGCTGTCCCGACTCCGTGTCTACCACAAGGTGGAGGCCGGGGTCGTCGTCGGCTGGGGACACAGTTGACACCGGTGGCGGACGTGGTGCCGGTGGGATTGGCACCGGGGGAGGCGTAACGAGGTCGACCCGCGCCAATCCGGATCCAGGCCTCGAACCAAGGGGACCCTGCAGCATCGAGGCTGAAGACACCGAAGGCCCAGGCCCCACAGCCAAGTCCACGGGGCCCCGTAGGCGCACCTGCGAAGTTGAGCTGCCTAAATTTGGCGTGCATAGCTTCGTAGAACTGACGAAGCTGGGCAGGGCTCACTCCCGGTCAGGGGGTGAAACCCTGAGTCGATCCTACGGGCTCCGCATGCGGAGCCATGCGAGGGGCACCACCGCCATCCCTCGTCGCGTCGGCCGACGGACAAGGAGAAGTCGAGGCGCGACGATGCTTCTTTGACTTCTTTTTGTGCTTCGACTTACCTGACCCAGAGTGTGAAGACTTAAAGGATGAATGGTGTTGGCTCCGCGACCGGTCCCTCGACCTCCTCTGCGACCTCGAACGTCATGGAGCAGACTGCCGGGCCTCAAGTAGCTTTCGGGACCGCTTCTGCAAAGACTTCGGGGCCATGGTACAGCAGTCGGAGCACGACTTGAGGTCGTGGTCGTGCTCCAGGTAGTAGAGGCACACGTGGTGCGGATATGTCACCGACATCAGTCGGTTACAGGAACAGCAAGCCTTAATGCCGGGCATCCCTTGTGCACCAGGAGTCGTAAGGGCTCAAAAAACAACGAAGTTGGCAAAAGTCGAGAAAAAAGTTGAGTCAAAAAGTGGTTGAGGGTACACCTCTCTCCGGATCTGCGCCTGCTGGCGAAAAAAGAAAGAACCGACGTCAGCGCACGTGGGTGGCGTCTATGTAGCTACCGCAACGTCATCCCAGCGACCACGACACCGACGACGAACGCGGAGTCGACCGACGCCACCTTATGACGCGCAGTGGTACTGCTGACGAAAATCTTTCCAGATCCAGTCTTACCCCTGGGGATAATTCTAAGGTAAGGAAGCTATAACTAACTGTTTCTTTTAGATAAGAGAAACCAGCTCACATTATACGCATACTATTTAATTTGGGTAGTGGTACTAGCCCTTTAGAAGGTTTCCCTCACAGAGGATCATCCAAAAATCTGCTTATCCTTGAAGAGAGCATGGCTTTTAGGGCTCATTGCTTCGCATGAAACTGTTAATTCGCGCATTTGGGCTTTATGTAGGGCACATATCTGCAGTATCAAAAAGGTTCTACATACTACTTAAATACAAAGAAGTTATTTTTGGAGGCTGCCAGCTGGTATGACTTGTGCCATATTATGCTGCTCTTGTAAATACCCCACTCCGCAAACAATATACTTTTAACCGCTTCCATGCTCATGACGGAGCCGCTCCGTCATGAGCCTCGGTTAAGCTGTGCTCATGACGGAGCGGTTCCGTCATGGCCCGCTCGGCGCGCCTGCGCGGCGCGAATTCCGCGCCTGCGCTGGACGTTCCATTGAGCGGGCGGGGCCATGACGGAACCGCTCCGTCATGAGCACAGCTCAACCGCGGCTCGTGACGGAGCGGCTCCGTCACGAGCATGCGAGCGCCGCTCGGCCCCCCCTCGCCCCTAGCGCTGCGGCGGAATTGCCGCCGCAGCGAAGGGGTTAATTGTTGGACACCTTTCGTGATCTGAATAATTGTAAATTTTTCACTAATCGCCCTTTTTCAAATATTGCCTTCTAATGTACAAAAGAAGATTTTTTTATTGTTTATTCTTTATCAAATAGGACTGCATTTCCTCTGCAGGAGCTGAATAAAAAACAACTGCTCACATCCTAAATAGAGAGTTCAGGCGTGCTGGGTAAAAAAAGAACTAAATTAAAACAAATCAAGTTTAGGTCAATGTTGTTTCGCAGTGGGGAAAAGCTTAGTTTCAGTGCTTAATTTGTAAAATATTAAATCCAGGTGCTCAGATTTTAGTAGGAGGCCACACCCACTTCCCCCGGCTCCACCTACTTCTTCCACTGGCCCACCCACTTAATCAATTTGTCGCAGACACATTAATATTACTCGTTTAGCCCAACAATCAGAATTGTATGGCAGGTCATTTACATAAAAACAAACGCGGGCAACAAATGAGAAGTGCACTTTTCCATGAACGGGCCTCAACCATCAAACAACATACTTGCATCCAGTGCTTAATTTGTGCCAGTGCTTTCCAGTGCTTAGCACCGGCACTTATTTCTCAGGGCCGGGTCTACCCTCCGCATTGTCAAGCCTGTGCTGGGTGTCTGAGCTGTCTCTGAAAGCACTTAGCAGTGACTAAAAGTGAGAGTCTGTGGCAGCACCGCCTGGCTGTGGCTGTGGCTCCAGCAGGATTGAAGTTCGCAGCTGCGCTAACGCATTAGCAAAGCTGCAACAATGTTTCAACATTACAACTGCCGCGGCGCAGCTCTTCCTGACAACCGGACGTCATTGTGGGGGGACGTCACATCCTGCTTACTGCCTGGGTGCCAGGAGAGTTCGTTTTGGATGTTAAAACTAAACGCGGCTGGCTAGTTTGTGGGCAGCGCGGCACGTAATCGCGCACATAATCATGCCCGGAGGGAGCACTGCACTTAATCATAGAGGCGGCCGTAGGCTCGCACCGGCCCGGACCAACCTCGTGGCTGCGTACCAGCTGTTGTTACTAACCCCCACCCACCTTTCCTGAATTCAGTATTTTACTGCAGCAGACGGATTCAGTAGATCAGAGGCCGCCAGGACAGACCGTCTGTCACTGGATGCCCCTACCCCCATGGGGCACACAAGCATGACAGGACTGCGGCCAGGCCTGGATGTATCACATGAGACAGGCCGGGCGGCAAACTCAAATTGCCACGGCCGCCGCAGTAGCTCTCGGCCTAAGCCTGCCTTCAGCCAGCCTTGCAGACCAAAGTTGCGGCCTGCAAATATGGAGCGCGGCCAGAAAGTTCAACATTTGGTTAAGCGGGTTTAGGAGCTCGGCAGCTAATCTGCTGCCTCTGAAGGTGCCCAGGGTCGTTAGCGGGCACTTGACATGACGCATACCTGGATGATGGGAAGAGAATTTCTTCACAAGTAGTTAACATTGTAATGTGGATACTGAGATGTGCTAACCTTGAGCTTTACGAGGAAAATGTGAATTTAGAGAGAGAACAGCAGGGCTGTGGGTCTGATTAGCAGGCCCACAGCCACATTAAGTCGAAAACCAGTGAAGCAAAAAGCAAAAAATGGGGTGACCATAGGATAGCAGACCCTACTCTCCTACATAACCCCCCCAAACGCAGGGACATTAAACTTAACCTTGACCAGATAAGTCTTCATGTTCTAAGTGGAAGTACCTGGAGAGACCATCTGCATTGCCATGGTCAGTCCATGGTCTGTGCTCCACTGTAAAGTCCATCCCCTGTAGGGAAATGGACCACCTGAGTAGTTTGGGATTTTCCCCCTTCATCTGATTTAGCCACAAGAGGGGCTTATGGTCTGTCTGAATCTTGAAGTGAGTGCCAAACAAGTATGGTCTCAACTTCTTCAGGGCCCAAACCACAGCAAAGGCCTCCCTCTCAATAGACGACCAACGTTTCTCTCTAGGGGTCAGCCTTCTGCTAATAAAAGCAATGGGCTGGTCTTGACCATCTACATTAAGTTGTGAAAGCACAGCTCCCACCCCCAACTCAGAAGCATCTGTTTGGACAATGAACTCTTTGGAGTAGTCAGGACTCTTTAAGATAGGTGCAGAGCACATGGCCTTCTTCAGGTCATCAAATGCCTTTTGACAGCTAACTGTCCACTGAACCTTTTTTGGCATCTTCTTGGATGTCAGATCATTGAGTGGGGTCACAAAGGACCCATAATTCTTTACAAATTTTCTGTAGTACCCAGACAGGCCCAAGAAAGCTCTGACCTGTGGCTGGGTGGTTGGAGGAGCCCAGTCCTGTATGGTCTGGATCTTACTCTCCAGTGGTTGAACCTGACCCCTACCTACAAGGTGGCCCAGGTACACAACCTTACTCCCCCTATCTGGCACTTTGTGGCCTTGATAGTTAGGCCTGCCTTTTGCAGGGCCTCTAAAGCCTTCTTCAGGTGGATCAGGTGATCCTCCCAGGTGGAGCTGAAGACAGCAATACCATCAAGATAAGCTGCACAAAAGTCATCCAACCCAGAAAGGACTTGGTTCACCAACCTTTGGAAAGTGGCAGGTGCATTCTTCAAACCAAAGGGCATTACCACAAATTGATAATGACCTCCAGGGGTTGAGAAAGCTGTTTTGGCCTTGGACTCCTCAGCTAACCTGATTTGCCAATAGCCAGTTGTCAAATCAAATGTGCTCAGAAATTTGGCAGAAACCAATCTATCAATGAGCTCATCTGCTCTTGGAATGGGTTGAGCATCTGTCCTAGTGACAGCATTGAGACCTCTATAGTCCACACATAACCTCATCTCTCTCTTACCATCTTGGTCTTGGGTGTGAGGTTTTGGTACAAGGACTACTGGGCTGGCCCAGGGGCTCTCTGATGGCTCAATTACTCCAAGTTCAAGCATTTTCTGCACCTCAGTCTTTATACAGTCCCTGACATGGTCAGGTTGCCTGTAGATTTTATTCTTCACAGGCAGACAGTCACCAGTGTCCACCTCATGGGTGCACCAGTTAGTCTGACTAGGTGTTAATGAAAACATATGTCTGTGGGCCTGTAGAACTTGTCTGCAGTCCCATTGCTGCTGGTCAGAGAGGCTGCCTGCCAAGGCTACTCCATCCACTGAACCATCATCAGGGTTTTGGGATAACAAGTCTGGGAGAGGGTCACTCTCTTCCTCCTGTTCCCCATCTGTAGCCATGAGCAAGCCCGTGTCTGCCCTGTCCACATATGCCTTCAATCTGTTGACATGGAGCACCTTGTGGGGGCTCCTGGGGGTGTCAAGGTCCACCAAGTAGGTGACCTCTCCCTTTTTCTCAATTATGGTGTGGGGTCCAGACCATTTGTCTTGGAGGGCTGCTGGGGCCACTGGCTCCAACACCCAAACCTTCTGTCCTGGCTGGTACTCAGTCAGCACAGCCTTTTGGTCATGCCAAGCTTTCTGGAGTTCTTGGCTGGCCTCAAGGTTTTTGGAAGCCTTCTCCATGTATTCAGCCATCCTGGAGCAGAGACCAAGTACATAGTCCACTATGTCAAGTTTAGGCTTTTTGAGAGGTAACTCCCATCCTTCCTTCACAAGACACAGGGGTACCCTTACATGGTGCCCAAACAAAAGTTCAAAAGGGCTGTAGCCAACCCCCTTTTGTGGGACCTCTCTGTAAGCAAACAGAAGGAAGGGTAAAAGGATGTCCCATCTTTGCCTAAGCTTTTCAGGTAACCCTTTTATCATCCCTTTTAGGGTCTTGTTGAACCTTTCAACAAGCCCATTGCACTGTGGATGGTAAGGGGTGGTGAATTTATAGTTAACACCACGCTCTTTCCACATTGCTTTTAGATATCCAGACATGAAGTTGGTACCTCTGTCTGAAAGTACCTCCTTTGGAAAGCCCACTCTGGAGAAAACTCCAAGTAGGGCCCTTGCCACAACAGGAGGTGTTGTGGTCCTCAGGGGAATAGCCTCTGGATACCTGGTGGCATGATCTACTACCACCAGTATAAATCTGTGCCCAGATGCTGTTTGGGGATCCATTGGTCCAACAATGTCTACCCCAACTCTCTCAAAGGGTACCCCCACCACAGGTAGTGTTATAAGAGGGGCCCTTTGTGGTTCCACCTGACTTGCCACTGGCTTGGCAGGTTTCACAGGAGCGACAAAACTCCTTGGCATCTTCTGACATATGAGGCCAGTGAAAGTGAGGGACAAGCCTGTCCCAAGTCTTGTTCTGGCCTAAGTGTCCTGCTAGAGGCATTTCATGGGCCAAGGTTAGAAGAAAGCCCCTAAATTGCAGAGGTATAACCAACATCCTGGTAGCACCAGGCTTGGGGTCTCTAGCCTCTGCATAAAGGAGCCCATCGTCCCAATATACTTTATGGGTACCTTGAGCATTCCCAGCAGCCTCAGTAGCAGCCTGCTGTCTGAGGGGTTCAAGAGAAGGACAAGTTAACTGAGCCTGACCCAGATCTGCCCTTGAGGGTCCTCCTGTCCCCAGAAACTCAACGTGATCAGGTTCAATCTCTTCCAGGACAGTCTCCTCTTGGATCACAGAACCATCCTCCTGAGAGGGCTGATCCTCAACCTGGGGCAAGGGGGAAGGCACTGCCTTAACCCTCTTGCTCTTTCTCTTGGGTTGTGTCTGGTCTATAGTTTCAAGATCCAGCACAGGTTCAGGTAGGCACTTCTTGGCATGTGCTGAAATACCTAGCATCGCTGCATGAGTCCTATACTCCACTTCTGACCATACTGAGTCCTCTAGATCATTACCCAAAAGACACTCAACTGGGAGGTCTGCACTCGCCACAACTCTTTTGAGGCCAGTTACCCCTCCCCAGGAGAAATTAACAACTGCCACATTATGTGTAGTAGTGACATTGCTAGCATTGGTCACTAGGTAATCATCCCCTTGTACAATTTGTCCAGGGTCCACAAAGTTAGGTGTCACCATGGTGACACTGGCACATGTGTCCCTGTAGGCCTGAGCCACATTTTCATTTATCAAAGGTGTCTGCCTGTACTCGCCCAAAGTATTGGGACTCATAGTAGTGGACGTAGCCATGGCCACATCACAGATCAGAACAGCCCGAGTAGGAATCCTGACTAGGCCAGAATCCATCTCAGTACCCATGGTTAACCCCACTATAGCCTTGGGTTGGGAACTACCACTGCTGACTGTACTAGGGGGTGCAGGTGCCTTAGGGGCTGCAGTGGTAGGGGCTGTACCTTTCTTAGTGCACTCACTACCCCAGTGTGAGACTGACTTACAGTGATTGCACCAAGGTTCCTTTGGGCCAGCATTCTTCTTCTTTTTTTCCAGTTTGGGACCCCCCCTCATTAGAAGTATTTTGGGGGCCTGAAGAAGACTTCTGGTCTTTTTGTTTTTGATCTCCACCCTTCTGGTCTACCTTTTTCTGATTACCTCCATGGTTCTGGGGTTTCTGCTTAACCCTGGTTCTGACCCACTTGTCTGCCTTCTTTCCCAATTCTTGGGGAGAGGTCAGATCTGAGTCAATCAGGTGTTGGTGCAACAACTGGTTCTGGCAATTATTAAGGATCTGTTCTCTCATTATTGGATTGTACAATCCTGTATAGTCTGTAACTTTACTTCCCAGTAACGAACCTTCCAGAGCCTTAGTGGCACAATCAACAAAATCAGTCCAGTCCTGAGTCTGAGCTTTTTGGGTATCTCTGAACAACAACCTGTATTGCTCAGCGGTTAGGCCAAACCCATCAATAAGAGCAATTATCTCTTCCCTTTTCTGAAAAGGAGAGCCACAAGATTGCTGCCCACTGATCTTGGGGAACCTGCTGTACCATGCAGGCTCTCTCCAGAGCAGTCATCCATTTGTGGATGTCATCCCCATCTTTGTAGGGGGGCACAATCTTACTCAGGTTTCTATGTTCATAGGACCTGTCTTTATCCTTTGGGATATTGCTGCCACCAGTGGAATCTAATCCACACAATTTTCTTTCCCTTGCTAAAGCAAGTTTAGCTTGGGCCAGGGCTGTTTCCTCTTTCTCTATCTGAAGTTGGACAGCTCTCATCCTAGCCTCATGCTCTCTTCTCAGAGGGGAAGTCATTCCCCTTTGAGAACCTTTTGAGGCATTAGAGAGGAGAGACTCCCCGGAAGGAGATCTTTCCCTTCTATTGCCTGGGTTAAGTCTACTATTAGGCCTGGAAAAGTGGAACACCTCTCCATTCCCATGTAAGCTTAGGTTAGCCTGGCTAAGCCTTCTGACCTGAACCTGGCCCTCCCCTCCATCATCTGACTCATCCTAATCTACCTCCTCATCCTCGACTTCTGGGGTGATGGTCTCATCATCTATGGGGGTTACTCCTTCTCCAGGATTACCTGAGGGGCCTGCAGTAGACTTCTCAAGATCAGCTGTCTCTAGGACATGTATCAAGATTGGGATGGTAGGGTTATGACCCTTTTCAGCCTCCTTGAGGTACACAAGGCACTCAATTCTCTGAAGCTGAGTTTTTCATAGCCGGAGGGTGCCCTGGGAGGGTCACTTTCCACAGGTAGAGAACTGGATTGTTCACCTGTGCCAGACATGACTAGTGAGGTGTGGGTGTGTGCACCTACCTACACTAAGTGTTTTCCTACTTGAACCTTGCTAGGAGTTGTAGTCAGGGTGTGCTAAGCCCTTTGGTCTACAACTACTAAGTTCAGTAGAACTTAAGTATTTAAAGCTTTGTTTATATGTACCTATGGTACTTGATGTGATCTTTCAAATGATATTGTCAAAGATTACAATTGGTAAAACAGCAAGCTCAAATCCAAACCGCTGCACACCAATGTGAGAAGTTGGCCGGGTATATGATGTTCACTTTTCTAGTGAGCACCTTGCACCAGTCCAAACGACCCTTATGGTGATTGGTTGTAAGTCAACCTTATAGACAAGCTATCCTAGTGGTAGCATGGACATAAGCAGTCTTAGGCTTTACTCAAGAGGGCATGTGAAGCCAGCGGTTTTACCATATGCAATCCCTTTAATACCAGATGAAAGGACACCACACAAGTTATATATTATAAAATATATGTATTTATTACTAGAATAATCCTCTGTACTCTTTATGAGGGCAGAGGCACAAGCGTTTAAACAAAAGCACAGTTAAACATACAAAAGTTGCACAATTATGGATAGGCCCGGGTGGCCCCTAAAACCATATACTAAAATAGTGGTATTAGAACCACGTCACAAACAATGGTAAGGCCTAGGGCCTTGGGAATCGCTGGGGCAACACTGGACTAACAGAAGTTAGGACGTGGGAGGCCCACAGGATGTGGGTGCAGTGTCTAAATGCACACGCGTGCACCAATGCAAGTCAATGGCGCGTAAAAGTTAGAAAGTTGTAGATTTGGAAGTCTTCCGAATGGACTAGAACTTAACCACTTAAAACTAGGACACAAGAGGTGTAAACCACTACAGTAGCACCGGAGTACTCGCGTTACCTCGCCCACAGGAAGCGGGTGCATAGGTGTCAAAGTGCGTCGGGTTTCTTCGTGGAGTTCTATGGAGCCTGGAGGAAAAGATGCTGCAGGCGACCAGGAGAGAAGAGTCCGGTTGGATCCAAGGGTGGATCGAAGATGTTGAGTACCTGAAAGCAGAGGGGACAGAGTCTGGGTCACTAGCCAGTGACCAGGAAGGAACCAGGCGATGTCGGGCGCAATCAGGTGGTTGTCGTGAAGCTTGTCTCCGCTGCCACGTGGACCCGGAGGTATCGACGATGACAAGGAGTCGGACACAGACTGTCCCACGAAGGCTCTCGCTGTCGGCGGTGTCGGCTTCCGGATTGGAGTCAACAGGCATTGGCAAACGCAACCCACGCAGGAATCGAAGATGGCTTCTGGATGAGACCAGCAAGGTCTGATGGGCTGCTCCTTTTCAGGGGAGCAAGGGCCAGTCTGGAGCAACCAGACCAGCGGTGTAAATTCGAAGGTTTGTCGTCACAGAGGCCACTAGCCAATGGGCAAGTGACCGGACAGACGCGTTGAGCAGGAAAATGCAAAAGGGCCCCACGCAGCACTCGGTGAGTGTGGAGAGGTGATCTTCGGTGCAAAAGCTGCTCGGGCTAGGGCTTCTGAATCCCCAAAGCACAGCTTCGAGGGTGCCTCGGGAGCTGCACGGGAAGCACTTCGCTGGCTTTCCAAGATGGCCGGTCCCACGTCTCACGTCGCCTCCACGGGTCTCAGCTTTGCTGTGGCTGTGGATCGGGCTGTTGGATGTCTGGGAATCCGGTTCTTGTCGATCTCTGTCGCTCGAGCTCCGGCGGGAGCTGCAACAAAGCAAACCGTTGAGCGCTTGATGGTGCCTGCTTGCACAGGGTGGTCACTCCTGGACCACAAGGGAGATTCTTCAGTCTTCTACGTCGAGTAGGATGTCGAAGGGTCCAGAGTTTCGCTTCAAAGTTTCAGTCAGGATTATCTAAAGTCTATGGACACAGCTCCTACCTTTATTCCAAATCAAGGGGCTGGATTACCTGCTAGGTCCCTCCTATGGGTGGGACCCAGGAAGGGGGTGGTTACACCCCTTTCCCTTTGTCCAGTTTTGCGCCAGAGCTGGGGCTGGAGTGCCCCAGCACCGGTTTGAACTGGGCTATGTATGGGACACCTTGTGTGCCTCAGGCAGTGTCTAGTTTCACTCAGCCCTTCCTGCCTCAATCCACTATCTCCGTCTGGGGTGGTGTTAGCACCTCCCTGTGACAGGAAACCTTTTTTCCAGGCCTCCCCTGCCAGAGTTTCGGTCAGCAACAGGAGGCCAGACTTGTGTCTGTGGCAGCAGCATCCATTTTGTGATGCTAAGGCTCTGGTTAGTTTTAACCGCGTTTACTGTTAGCAACATGTCTTCTCCCTCTAGAAGGGTGGAATGCTACCCCCGTCGCCAGAATTGGCGAGGGGGTAGTATTCCAAAGCGTATGACACCATACACGACATGTTTCGATAAAGCCAAACCAAAGATAGCATCTAACCGCGAGGATTATAATGCACTAAAGAGTATATTGTATGGCAATACCCTGGAACAGCTATAAGGACATGGTTCCGAAAGCTGCAGACAGGCTCAGCAAATGCTAGAGCACCATTTCACATAAAACCAAGCACTCTGCCTCCAGTATTGTTAAGGCCTGCCATAGGAGTGACTTATAGGTGTATATGTGTCCAGATATAGGTTGAGACATAGGTATACTATATCTAAGCAAGGGGTGATTACATGACCTTGCCCCAGCTGAGTGATCAGCCAGTTGTGTCAGTTTGGATGGCCAGCCAGGGGTGGCCAAAGATATGCTGCAGCCCCTGGTAGGCTTTGGTTGCACCTATGCCCTGGGTACCTATAGTACACTGTACAGGGGCTCATAAGGTGATCCAATCCCAATTGGTAATGTACCTAAAGTACATGGTTGTGAATTTAGAGAGCGAACAGCAGGGCTGTGGGTCTGATTAGCAGGCCCACAGCGACATTAAGTCGAAAACCAGTGAAGCAAAAAGCAACAAATGGGGTGACCATAGGATAGCAGACCCTGCTCTCCTACAGTACGTCATTTACATAAAAACAAACGCGGGCAACAAATGAGAAGTGCACTTTTCCGGGCACATGCCTCAACCATTAAACAACATACTTGCATCGCACTACAGTACTAATGCATGTTAAAATTAAATCATTACTTACTTTGCCTTTTAATAAGAGGCCTGTTGCTGCATGAGTCAACGTGACACACGCTGCTTGCTTTTTGAGCCAATTCGACTAACTATCACTGCTGCAGCTGTGCAGTACACCGGGATGGGTGAAAAGTGGGGACACTGGTCTGATCTGCATTGGTCCAACTTCTCGAGAGGAAGGACGATTCAACACCAAGGAGGAACAGACAGGCTGGTGTGCTCCCATTCCCTAACAGAGGAGCTGCTAATCTCCTGTGGGTTATATGGCACCAATCTCCCTCTATCTCCCTCTGGATTCCCGCCGTACTGTTACCCATGCCCTCATCACATCCCATTTGGACTATGCAAACAGCCTCTATGCTGGTGCCCCCCAATATCTGCTAGATCGACTTCAGATTGTCCAGAATGCGTCGGCCAGATTGATTGGTAACATTCCCTACCGTCAATCAGTATCCGCTTATCGCAAAGAACTTCACTGGCTACCAGTGGCCAGCCGTATTCAGTTCAAGATCCTTACCCTTAACTATCGAGCCATTAATGACCTCGGACCCAACTATCTGAAAAAACGTGTCTCAATATCCCGTTCCATCAGATCCTTGAGATCCAATGACCTCCGCCTCCTGGTCTCTCCCCGTTTTAGACTCTCTAGAATGGGTGGCAGAGGGTTCAGTGTCATTGCGGCAAAACTGTGGAACGCTCTGCCTATCGATCTTAGATTCTGCCCCTCCGAATCCATCTTTCGGGCCAAACTCAAAACTTGGCTCTTCTCTGGACTCTGATTTTATTTTACTGTTCCCTCTCCATGCTCCTTCTTCTCCCCTGGATGATCAGGTTCTAGCGCCGGGACACCCCTTCGGGGGTAGCTGTGCGCTCTACAAATTACATAAAATAAAAAAGATGCAGATTCCAGTTTTGTTTTAATACCTGTTAATAATTTTTGAAATCCTGGTGCCCTGAGCTTCCCATCTCTTACCTTGCTCTAACAAGCTACCTTAATCAACCCCAAGCCTATCTTTGATTGACCCATAGCCACCACAGGCTAGTCAGGCAGTTAACACTTTTCTCTCTACTTGGAAGTGGACAATACTTGCATCTTCTGTGCTAACTGGCCATATGTGTCTATTTGGTGAGCAAGACCTGCAGCATACATAAGGTCTATAGGAGATGAATGATATCTTTAAGCTTTCTGAATTCAAATGGGACATAGCTAAGTGCCCATCCCAAAACTGCCCCAAACGTTTTGTCATATTTTGATTGCTATGTTATTGCCCTTCATCTAGACCACACCTGCTGATGCAAATTTATTTGACACATCCGCAAAATGGTTTTCAATTAATTCTAACCGATTGGTTACAAAACCGAATCCTTTTGTGACAAAACAAATCCTTTGGTGACAAAACAAATCCGTATGGAAAACCAAATCTAAACTCTGCCATGAATGTCAAATTGTGAAAAACTCTCAAATAATTTGTAATATACAATAATAAAGAAATTACAAAAATAAATCAATGATGAGCAAAACACAGATGTGTAGCAAGAACGCATGATTTAGAGGCAAAAACGACATTTTGCTCCCTGACTCACTCGGTTTTGTGACAAATATACGTTGGTTTGTATATGAAACGAAAACTCTTTCGACATAAAATGAACATGCAACCTGAAAATCAGAATAGGAAAATATTTCAGCCAAATTATTACGGCAAATTGACAATTTGTGGGAGCTTGGGCCCTATTTGCAAATCATTTTTCCTCAGCCAATGATCGGACATCGTAGATTTATACTCTTGTGAGGCATCAAAACCTTTGCCATGAACTCCCTACTAGGTCATGGCTGAATAAGGATTGCTTCCGTAGCCAAAGGACTGACATTCATCTTACTCTCTGCGCTGTGATTCTGTTTAACACAATCAGCCAGAGAGCTGCTCTGGAGCAATGCTGCACATGTGTGAGGAGGCCGCAGATGGACCAAAACTGCAAACCAAATGTGGGAACTAAAATCATGACCTTTTTAGGCAAACTTAAATTATATAAAATAAAAAAAACCTTAGCATATTTAGGATGCCGAAATAACACTAAAAGCTTACATTGGCACTCAGGTCAAAGAAGTTTTTTTCATACACCTAATGATGTGTACGCTCTCCGTGTATGCTGCTGTACCGGGCAGAGGTGATAGGACCATAATATACTCTGGCCTGTGCTACCGGTATCATTATTATTTCTAGGGGAGCCCAGCAATCTGGATTGTATGGCAGGCCATTTACATGAAAAAAACGTGCAGCAAATGAGAGGTTCACTTTTCCGGGCAAGTACCTCAGCCATTAAAACAAGATACTTGCTTCATACTACAGTACTACTAGCGCATGTAAAATTCAACAATTACTTACTTTGCCTTATGTTTTAATGAGAGGCCTGCTGCTGCTTGAGTCCTCGCGACCCACGCTGCTTGCTTTTTCAGATGATTCAACTCATTCGACTGACTAGCGCTGTTGCAGCTGCGCAGTACGGTATGGCTTGGCGATAGGCGGGGACTCTGGTCTAATCTGCATTGTTCCGGTCCGGCTCATTGAGAGGAAAGACGATTCAGCGCCAAAGAGGAACAGACGGGGCGGGATAATCCAATTTTCAACTATCATTGATAGAGACAAGGGCCGGTACAATTGTGTTAGTAACAAAAAACATGTCTATGCGGAACAGTATGTAATGTGAAATATAAATACCCTTTCTTAACCCCTCGCAGACCTGCCAAACGTCAAAAGGAGCATATGAATTAATAACTTGTTTCCGTCCATATCGGAACTTTTCATGATATAAAGATATACCAACTGAAACAAAGATGTCCAAGCAGCTTTCAGGTGTCAAATTGATGTTCCCACAATAAAGATCAGCCAACACCATTGACTCGACGTTAATAAAAGCAAAGTAAATATTGAGGTATGGGGGCAAAGCTTATCCGGGCCGCGAGGCAGCCAGAGGCTCCACCGGCTCAACCTAAAATGCTGTTGGTATCCTCCGAACACTGGTCTACTCACCCACCCGGGCAGCCACCGACCACACCACAACCAGTGAGATCTCCAAGGGAACCTTTTGGTGACATTTGCTTACCTACGTCCCGCCGAGATGAATGGCTTGCTGTGGCCTACAGATAGGTAAGCAAATGTCACCAAAAGGTTCCCTTGGGGATCTCAATGGTTGTGGTGTGGTCACTACGGTGACTGCCCAGGTGGGTGGGTAGACCAGTGTTGGGAGGATGCCAACACCATTTTAGGTTGAGCCGGCGATGCCTTTGGCTGCCCCGCAGCCTGGCTAAGCTCCGCCCCCATACCTCAATATTTACTTTGCTTTTATTAACATCGAGTCAATGGTGTTGGCTGATCTTTATTGTGGGAACATCAATTTGACACCTGAACACTGCTTGGGCATCTTTGTTTCAGTTGGCAGATCGTTATATCATGAAAAGTTCTGATATGGACGGAAACAAGTTATTAATTCAGATGCTCCTTTTGACGTTTTGCAGGACTGCGAGGGGTTAAGAAAGGGGATTTATATTTCACACTACATACTGTTCCGCATAGACATGTTTTTTGCTAGTAACACAGTTGTACCGGCCCTTATCTCTATCAATGATAGTTGAAAATTGGATTATCCTGCCCCGTCTGTTCCTCTTTGGCGCTAAATCGTCTTTCCTCTCAATGAGTCTGACCGGACAAATGCAGATTAGACCAGTGTCCCAGCCTTTCGCCCTCCATACCGTACTGCGCAGCTGCAACAGCGCTAGTCAGTCGAATGAGTTGAATCATCTGAAAAAGCAAGCAGCGTGGGTCGCGATGACTCAAGCAGCAGCAGGCCTCTCACTAAAAAATAAGTCAAAGTAAGTAATTGTTTAATTTTAACATGCGCTAGTGGTACTGTAGTGTGAAGCAAGTATGTTGTTTTAATGGCTGAGGCACTTGCCCAGAAAAGTGCACCTCTCATTTGCTGCACTTTTTCTTTATGTAAATGGCCTGCCATACAATGCAGATTGCTGGGCTCCCCGAGAAATAATAATGATACCGGTAGCACAGGTGTAGGAGGATGGATATCGGACTATGGTTACCCCAGATTTTTTGCCTTGTGTTTAGCTGGTTTTCGACTTAGTTGGCCTGGGACCCTGCTAATCAGGGCCCCAGGCTATCTGCTCTCTCTGTAAAATGGACTCCATGTACCCTAGGTACATAACTAATTGGATATTGAGTCACCTTATCAGCCCCTGTAAAGTGTACTATAGGTACCCTGGGCATAGGTGCACCCAAGGCCTACCAGGTGCTGCAGAATATATTTTGCCACCCCTGGCTGGCCATCCAAACTGACACAACTGGCTGATCACTCAGCTGGGGCAAGGTTGTGTAATCACCCCTTGCTTAGATATAGTATACCTATGTCTAAACCTATATCTGGACACATATACACCTATAAGTCACTCCTATGGCAGGCCTTAACAATCCTGGAGGCAGAGTGCTTGGTTTTATGTGAGATGGTGCTCTAGCATGAGCTGAGCCTGTCTGCCGCTTTCGGAACCATGTCCTTATTGCTGTTCCAGGGTATTGGCACACCATATACTCTTAAGTGCATTATAATCCTTGCGGTTAGATGCTATCTTTGGTTTGGCTTTATCAAAACATGTCGTGTAAGGTGTCATACGCTTTGGAATACTACCCCCTCGCCAATTCTGGCGAGGGGGGTAGCATTCCACCCTTCTAGAGGGAGAAGACATGTTGCTAACAGTAAACGCGGTTAAAACTAACCAGAGCCTCAGCATCACAAAATGGAAGCTGCTGCCACAGACACAAGTCTCGCCTCCTGCTGCTGACCGAACCTCCGGCAGGGGAGGCCTGGACAAAAGGTTTCCTGTCACAGGGAGGTGCTAACACCACCCCAGACAGGAGATAGTGGATTGAGGGAGGGAGGGCTGAGTGAAACTAGACACTGCCTGGGGCACACAAGGTGTCCCATGCATAGCCCAGTTCAAACCCAGGGGCACTCCAGCCCCAGCCCTGGAGCGAAACTGGACAAAGGGAAAGGGGTGTAACAACGCCCTTCCTGGGTCCCACCCATAGGATGGACCTAGCAGGTAATCCAGCCAGCCTCTTGATTTGGAATAAAGGTAGGAGATGTGTCCATAGACTTTAGATCTATCCTGACTGAAACTCTGATACGAAACTCTGGACCCTTCGACATCCTACTCGACGTAGAAGACTGAAGAATCTCCCTTGTGGTCAAGGAGTGACCACCCTGTGCAAGCAGGCACCATCAAGCGCTCAACGGTTAGCTTTTTTGCTGCTCCCGATGGGGCTCGAGCGACAGAGATCCACAAGAACCGGATTCCCAGACATCCAACAGCCCGATCTACAGCCACAGCAAAGCTGAGACCCGTGGAGGTGACGTGAGACGTGGGACCGGCCATCTTGGAAAGCCAGCGAATTGCTTTCCGTGCAGCTCCCGAGGCACCCTTGAAGCTGTGCATTGGGGATTGAGAAGCCCCAGCCCCGAGCAGCTTTTGCACCGAAGATCACCTCTCCACACTCACCGGGTGCTGCATGGGGCCCTTTTGCATTTTCCTGCTCGACGCGTCTGTCCGGTCACTTGCCCGTTGGCTAGCTGCCTCTGTGATGACGAACCTTCGAATTTACATCGCTGGTCTGGTTGCTCCAGACTGGCCCTTGCTCCCCTGAAAAGGAGCAGCCCATCAGACCTTGCTGGTCTGACCCAGAAGCCATCTTCGATACCTGCGTGGGTTGCATTTGCCAAGGCCTGTTGACTCCAATCCGGAAGCCGACACCTCCGACAGCTAGAGCCTCCGTGGGACAGTCCGTGTCCGACTCCTGGTCATCGTCGATACCTCCGGGTCCACGTGGCAGCGGAGACAAGCTTCACGACAACCACCTGATTGCGCCCGACATCGCCTGGTTCCTTCCTGGTTCCATCCTGGTCACTGGCTAGTGACCCAGACTCTGTCCCCTCTGCTTTCAGGTACTCTACATCTTCGATCCACCCTTGGATCCAACCGGACTCTTCTCTCCTGGTCGCCTGCAGCATCTTTTCAGGCTCCATAGAACTCCACGAAGAAACCCGATGCATTTTGACACCTATGCACCCGCTTCCTGTGGGTGAGGTAACGCGAGTACTCCGGTGCTCCTGTAGTGGTTTACACCTCTAGTGTCCTAGTTTTAAGTGGTTAAGTTCTAGTCTAGTCGGAAGATTTCCAAATCTGCAACTTTCTAACTTTGACGCGCATTGACTTGTATTGGTGCACGCGTGTGCATTTAGACACTGCACCCGCATCCTGTGGGCCTCCCACGTCCTAACTTCTGTTAGTCCAGTGTAGCCCCAGCGATTCCCAAGGCCCTAAGTCTTACCATTGTTCGTGACGTGGTTCTTATACCACTATTTTAGTATATGGTTTTAGGGGCCACCAGGGCCTATCCATATTTGTGCAACTTTTGTATGTTATATGAAGTTCTTTGTTTAACGCTTGTGCCTCTGCCCTCATAAAGAGTACAGAGGATTATTCTAGTAATAAATACATATATTTTATAATATATAACTTGTGTGGTGTCTTTTCATTTGGTATTAAAGGGATTGCATATGGTAAAACAGCTGGCTTCACATGCCCTCTTGAGTAAAGCCTAAGACTGCTTCTGTCCATGCTACCACTAGGATAGCTTGTCTATAAGGTTGACTTACAACCAATCACCATAAGGATCGTTTGGACTGGTGCAAGGTGCTCACTAGAAAAGTCAACATCATATACGAGGCCAACTTCTCACATTGGTGTGCAGCGGTTGGGATTTGAGCTTGCGGTTGTTTTACCAATTGTAATCTTTGACAATATCATTTGAAAGATCACATCAAGTACCATAGGTAAATATAAACAAAGCTTTAATATACTTAAGTTCTACTGAACTTAGTAGTTGTAGACCAAAGGGCTTAGCACACCCTGACTACAACTCACTAGAAAGGTTCAAGTAGGTAAACACTTAGTGTAGGTAGGTGCACACACCCACACCTCACTAGTCATGTCTGGCACAGGTGAACAAATCAGTTCTTTACCTGTGGAAAGTGACCCTCCCAGGGCACCCTCCACCTATGAAAAACTCAGCTTAAGAGAATTGAGTGCCTTGTGTACCTCAAGGAGGCTGAAAAAGGGTCATAACCCTACCATCCCAATCCTGATACATGTCCTAGAGACAGCTGATCTTGATAAGTCTTCTGCAGGCCCCTCAGGTAATCCAGGAGAAGGAGTAACCCCCATAGATGAGGAGACCATCACCCCAGAAGTCGAGGATGAGGAGGTAGATGAGGATGAGTCAGATGATGGAGGGGAGGGCCAGGTTCAGGTCAGAAGGCTTAGCCAGGCTAACCTAAGCTTGCATGGGAATGGAGGGGAGTTTCACATCTCCAGACCTAATAGTAGGCTTAACCCAGGCAATAGAAGGAAAAGATCTCCTTCCAGGGAATCTTTCCTCTCTAATGCCTCAAGAGGTTCTCAAAGGGGAATGACTTCCCCTCAGAGAAACGAACATGAGGCTAGGATGAGAGCTGTCCAGCTTCAGATAGAGAAAGAGGAAACAGCCCTGGCCCAAGCTAAACTTGCTTTAGCAAGGGAAAGAAAATTGTGTGGATTAGATTCCACTGGTGGCAGCAATAGCCCCCAGGATAAAGACAGGTCCTATGATCATAAAAACATGAGTAAGATTGTGCCCCCCTACAAAGATGGGGATGACATCCACAAATGGATAGCTGCTTTGGAGAGGGCCTGCATGGTACAGCAGGTTCCCCAGAGTCAGTGGGCAGCAATCCTATGGCTTTTCTTTTCAGAAAAAGGCAGAGACAAACTTCTCACTGTTAGACACGATGATGCTAAAAACGACACTATCCTGAAGAGTGCTCTTATTGATGGGTTTGGCCTAACCACTGAGCAATACAGGTTGTTGTTAGAGATACCCAAATAGCTCAGACTCAGGACTGGACTGATTTTGTAGATTGTGCTACTAAGGCTCTGGAAGGTTGGTTACTGGGCAGCAAAGTACATGACTATACAGGATTGTATAATTTGATTATGAGGGAGAAGATCCTTAGTAATTGTCAAAACCAGCTTTTACATCAGCACCTGGTGGACTCAGATCTGACCTCTCCACAAGAATTGGGTAAGAGGGCAGACAAATGGGTCAGAACCAGGATTAGGCCTAAAAATCAGGGTGGTGACCAAAAGAAAGATACTTCCAAGACTCAAGAGAAGGGTGGGGATAAATCAAAAGACAAGTCCCCCACAGGGTCCCAAAACTCCAATGGTGGGGGTGGGTCCCAAAACACCTCCTCTGTCAAGAAACCTTATTGCCATGTCTGTAAACAGCCTGGCCACTGGAAGAATGATAGCAGTTGTCCCAGGAATAACAATAAGGAAAATATTCCTCCAAGTAAGGCTCCAACACCTCCTGTTACTATTAGTAGTAATCCCCCAGGTGGTGGGGGTGCCCCCAAGAATTTGGCTGGGTTTACTTTTGAAACTCATGTGGACTCTGGCCTAACCAGGTCCCCTACTACAGCTACTCTTGTCTGTGAAAATGGCATGGGGTTTGCCAACTTCACTGCTTGTCCAAACACTTTCAGCAAGTACAGACAGGAGCTCCTCATCAATGGTCAGAAAGTTGAGGCCTATAGAGACAAAGGAGCTAGCATCACTATGGTGGCTGAGAGTCTAGTCCCCTCAAGGCAACTTTTCCCTGGAGCCACAAACCAGGTGACTAATATTGATGGAGTGCAGACAAATCATCCCATTGCAGTAGTAAATCTCAGCTGGGGAGGTGTCACTGGCCCAAAGAGAGTGGCAATGTCTACAAACTTACCTGTAGATTGTCTACTGGGAAATGATTTAGAGATCTCAGCCTGGGCTGAGGTAGAGCAAGTAACCTATTCCACCATGGTAGGTCTCCATGGAAAGGTTAGTGGGGCTGTGATGGCCACAGCCCCAATCCAATATGTCCTCCCTGAACAGTTTGGCAGGGCTGTGCTAGTCTCAGCCCAATCTCAAGCAGATTCCTTCCTTGAAAAGGTTAGCAGGGCTGTGATGGTAACAGCCCATACCCAAACTGAGTCCCTTCCTGAAAAGGTTGGTGGGGCTGTGATGGCCACAGCCCAAACTCAAACAGATTCACGTGTTGTGAAGCCTGAAACTATGGATCACTCCACACAAACAGAGAGCATTGAGGAGGAAGAAGAATCTCCCTCCCACCAGACTTTAAGAAAGGATCAGCCTCCTCAGGGAACTGATCTCACCCTTGTGAAGGAACTGCCCCAGAGGTAGTCAGGCCTAGCCTGGCAGAGCCCCTGGTGTCAGTGGACCCTTCCAAGGTGGGACCCAGTCTGGAGCAGGTAACCTGCCCCTCTCTACCCCGCCTCGGTCAGCCCAGGGCTGCAGAGGTCAAGGAGGCCAGTGGACCCCAAAGGGCCCCATGTCCAATAAAACTACCGCATCAGCAGATTAGGGGCACCAAAGCTAGCAGCCCTAGCAAGGTGAAAACTTCAGAAACTCCTGAGGGATCTCCCTTACGCCTAGTTAGGAACCTCCCCCAGATGGACACTGTTGGGCACAGACAAACATGGGACCCAAAGGCCCCAAACCTTACCTGTCCCCCCAGTGAGCCAACAAAAGGGACCCAGCCTCCAGCTGTAGGCAGCCAGAGGTTGACCCTGAGAGCACAGTGCAACTCAGTCATGGAAAGAAAGTCCCCCATGGTGTATAGTGATTGGAGGAAGTTGAACCCTACATTAGTGGAGCCTCACTTCAGTACTCCATCTCAACACCAGCCTTTTGCTTTGCCAAAACACACCACAGGTAGTAATTCCCAATGGTGGAGACCCTCTGATACCCCTAGGGTGAGGGATTGCTTAGTGGACCATGAGACAGGGGGTAACCATGCCAGTGCAGGTCCCTCCTTATATGGCCACTCAGGCAATATAGGCTTACCTGGCAAAGGATAGCCTTATCTTCTTTCGTTTGGGGGGGGGGGGTTATGTAGGAGGATGGATATCTGACTATGGTTACCCCAGATTTTTTGCCTTGTGTTTAGCTGGTTTTCGACTTAGTTGGCCTGGGACCCTGCTAATCAGGGCCCCAGGCTATCTGCTCTCTTTGTAAAATGGACTCTATGTACCCTAGGTACATAACTAATTGGATATTGAGTCACCTTATCAGCCCCTGTACACTGTACTATAGGTACCCAGGGCATAGGTGCACCCAAGGCCTACCAGGGGCTGCAGCATATCTTTTGCCACCCCTGGCTGGCCATCCAAACTGACAGAACTGGCTGATCACTCAGCTGGGGCAAGGTTGTGTAATCACCTCTTGCTTAGATATAGTATACCTATGTCTAAACCTATATCTGGACACATATACACCTATAAGTCACTCCTATGGCAGGCCTTAACAATCCTGGAGGCAGAGTGCTTGGTTTTATGTGAGATGGTGCTCTAGCATGAGCTGAGCCTGTCTGCTGCTTTCGGAACCATGTCCTTATAGCTGTTCCAGGGTATTGCCATACCACATACTCTTCAGTGCATTATAATCCTCGCGGTTAGATGCTATCTTTGATTTGGCTTTATCAAAACATGTTGTGTAAGGTGTCATACGCTTTGGAATACTACCCCCTCCCCAATTCTGACGAAGGGGGTAGCATTCCAACCTTCTAGAGGGAGAAGACATGTTGCTAACAGTAAACGCGGTTAAAACTAACCAGAGCCTCAGCACCTCAAAATGGATGCTGCTGCCACAGACACAAGTCTGGCCTCCTGCTGCTGACCGAACCTCCGGCAGGGGAGGTCTGGACAAAAGGTTTCCTGTCACAGGGAGGTGCTAACACCACCCCAGACAGGAGATAGTGGATTGAGGGAGGGAGGGCTGAGTGAAACTAGACACTGCCTGGGGCACACAAGGTGTCCCATGCATAGCCCAGTTCAAACCGGTGCTGGGGCACTCCAGCCCCAGCCCTGGCACGAAACTGGACAAAGGGAAAGGGGTGTAACAACCCCCTTCCTGGATCCCACCCATAGGAGGGACCTAGCAGGTAATCCAGCCCCTTGATTTGGAATAAAGGTAGGAGCTGTGTCCATAGACATTAGATTTATCCTGACAAACTCTGATACGAAACTCTGGACCCTTCGAGATTCTACTCTACATAGAAGACTGAAGAATCTCCCTTGTGGTCAAAGAGTGACCACCCTGTGCAAGCAGGCACCATCAAGCGCTCAACGGTTTGCTTTGTTGCTGCTCCCGACGGAGCTCAAGCGACAAAGATCGACAAGAACCGGATTCCCAGACATCCAACAGCCCGATCCACAGCCACAGCAAAGCTGAGACCCGTGGAGGCGACGTGAGACGTGGGACTGGCCATCTTGGAAAGCCAGTGAATTGCTTTCCGTGCAGCTCCCGAGGCACCCTCGAAGCTGTGCATTGGGGATTGAGAAGCCCCAGCCCCGAGCAGCTTTTGCACCGAAGATCACCTCTCCACACTCACCGAGTGCTGCGTGGGGCCCTTTTGCATTTTCCTGCTCGACGCGTCTGTCCGGTCACTTGCCCGTTGGCTAGTGGCCTCTGTGACGACAAACCTTCGAATTTACAACGCTGGTCTGGTTGCTCCAGACTGGCCCTTGCTTCCCTGAAAAGGAGCAGCCCATCAGACCTCGCTAGTCTGACACAGAAGCCATCTTCGATTCCTGCCTGGGCTGCATTTGCCAAGACCTGTTGACTCCAATCCGGAAGCCGACACCGCCGACAGCTAGAGCCTTCGTGGGACAGTCCGTGTCCGACTCCTGGTCATCGTCAAAACCTCCGGGTCCATGTGGCAGCGGAGACAAGCTTCACGACAACCACCTGATTGCGCCCGACATCGCCTGGTTCCTTCCTGGTTCCATCCTGGTCACTGGCTAGTGACCCAGACTCTGTCCCCTCTGCTTTCAGGTACTCTACATCTTCGATCCACCCTTGGATCCAACCGGACTCTTCTCTCCTGGTCGCCTGCAGCATCTTTTCCTCCAGGCTCCATAGAACTCCACGAAGAAACCCGACGCACTTTGACACCTATGCACCCGCTTCCTGTGGGTGAGGTAACACGAGTACTCCGGTGCTCCTGTAGTGGTGTACACCTCTAGTGTCCTAGTTTTAAGTGGTTAAGTTCTAGTCCAGTCGGAAGACTTCCAAATCTGCAACTTTCGAACTTTTACGCGCCATTGACTTGTATTGGTGCACGCGTGTGCATTTAGACACTGCACCCGCATCCTGTGGGCCTCCCACGTCCTAACTTCTGTTAGTCCAGTGTAGCCCCAGCAATTCCCAAGGCCCTAGGCCTTACCATTGTTCGTGACGTGGTTCTTATACCACTATTTTAGTATATGGTTTTAGGGGCCACCAGGGCCTATCCATATTTGTGCAACTTTTGTATGTTATATGAAGTTCTTTGTTTAACGCTTGTGCCTCTGCCCTCATAAAGAGTACAGAGGATTATTCTAGTAATAAATACATATATTTTATAATATATAACTTGTGTGGTGTCCTTTCATTTGGTATTAAAGGGATTGCATATGGTAAAACAGCTGGCTTCACATGCCCTCTTGAGTAAAGCCTAAGACTGCTTATGTCCATGCTACCACTAGGATAGCTTGTCTATAAGGTTGACTTACAACCAATCACCATAAGGGTCGTTTGGACTGGTGCAAGGTGCTCACTAGAAAAGTGAACATCATATACCAGGCCAACTTCTCACAACAGGCCAGAGTATATTATGGTCCTATCACCTCTGCCCGGTACAGCAGCATACACGGAGAGCGTACACATCATTGGGTGTATGAAAAAAGCCTTCTTTGACCAGAGTGCCATTGTAAGCTTTTAGTGTTATTTCGGCATCCTTAATATGCTAAGGTGTTTTTATTTTATATAATTTAAGTTTGCCTAAAAAGGTCATGATTTTAGTTCCCACATTTGGTTTGTAGTTTTGGTCCATCTGCGGCCTCCTCACAGATGTGCAGCATTGCTCCAGAGCTGCTCTCTGGCTGATTGTGTTAAGCAGAATCACAGCGCAGAGAGTAAGATGTATGTCAGTACTTTGGCTACGGAAGCAATCCTTATTCAGCCATGATCTAGTAGGGAGTTTATGGCAAAGGTTTTGGTGCCTCACAAGAGTATAAATTTACGATGTCCGATCATTGGCTGAGGAAAAATGATTTGCAAATAGGGCCCAAATTGTCAATTTGCCATAATAATTTGGCTGAAATATTTAACTCTTATGATTTTCAGGTCGCATGTTCTTTTTATGTCGAAAGAGTTTTAGTTTCATATACAAACCAAAGTATATTTGTCACAAAATCGAGTGAGTCAGGGAGCAAAATGTTGTTTTTGCCTCTAAATCATGCGTTCTTGCCACACATCTGTGTTTTGCTCATCATTGATTTATTTTTGTAATTTCTTTATTATTGTTTATTACAAATTATTTGAGAGTTTTTCACAATTTGACATTCATGGCAGAGTTTAGATTTGGTTTTCCATACGGATTTGTTTTGTCACCAAAGGATTTGTTTAATCACAAAAGGATTCGGTTTTGTAACCAATCGGTTAGAATTAATTGAAAACCATTTTGCTGATGTGTCAAATAAATTTGCATCAGCAGGTGTGGTCTAGATGTAGGGCAATAACATAGCAATCAATATATGACAAAACGTTTGGGGCAGTTTTGGGATGGGCACTTAGCTATGTACCATTTGAATACAGAAAGCTTAAAGATATCATTCATCTCCTCTAGACCTTATGTATGCTGCAGGTCTTGCTCACCAAATAGACACATATGGCCACAGAAGATGCAAGTATTGTCCACTTCTAAATAGAGAGGAAAGTGTTAACTGCATGACTAGCCTGTGGTGGCTATGTGTCAATCAAAGATAGGCTTGGGGTTGATTAAGGTAGCTTGTTAGAGCAAGGCAAGAGATGGGCAGCTCAGGGCACCAGGATTTCAAAAAGTATGAACAGGTATTGACACAAAACTGGAATCGTCATCTTTGGTGCCATATAACCCACAGGAGATTAGCAGTTCCTCTGTTAGGGAATGGGAGCACGCCAGCCTGTCTGTTTCTCCTTGGTGTTGAATCGTCTTTCCTCTCAAGAAGTTGGACCAATGGAGATCAGACCAGTGTCCCCACTTGTCACCCATCCCGGTGTACTGCACAGCTGCAGCAGTGATAGTTAGTCGAATTGACTCTAAAAGCAAGCAGCTTGTGTCAAGTTGACTCATGCAGCAACAGGCCTCTTATTAAAACCAAAAGGCAAGTAAGTAATGATTTAATTTTAACATGCATTAGTACTGTAGTGCGTGCAAGCAGTGCTTAATTTGTAAAAAATATGAAGATCAGGTGCTCAAATTTTTGTAGGAGGCCACGCCCACTTTACCAGCTCCACCCACTGGCTCCACCCACCAGGTTGCCTGAACCCGAACATTGCCCTTTATGTGAAAAACATCTATATTAGTCAACATGGATTGCACATGCTTCATTACTTTCTTTGTAGTTTTTTGTCTATGATGCGCTTTCTAGAAAGTACAGCAAGTCTGCCAAATACAACAGCTGGGGCATCTATTGAGATGCAGGCAGCCCTGAACGCAAGCCCGCGCTGCACCCGGCTTCCTTATTTGATCCAGGACAGAGACGGCAGATAGAGGTTGTCTGCTCCCAGGCTCCTAGGCGAGAGACCCCGGGGAGTTCGGGGCAGTGAATTTATTTAAACAGTGTCACTGAGAGCCAAGGAGACACCGGTATGAACTGCCAACCATGTGCTTACTTCAGTTCAAAACAGAGGTCTGGTCACGGGAGCCCTGATTCCACCCAGGTATGTGTAATGAAGGACAAGAATACCTTCATTTATTTTGGACTCTGTGGGAACACCCGATATTTAAAGTGGTGCTTGTGCTAACAGCGTTGCTCATCAAACTCTTTCTGTGCGCATAATGCAGTCTCATTCCTTTACGTGTGTATCGGTTCTCCTTACCCATCCCTGAGTCTCGTCTATTTTGCAGAATATCCACAAATCTATCATGCGTTTTCATGCCCTGGTAGAGCTGAGCTTCTGAAAGGGCAGTAGTCTTAAGTATATGTATTCCTTTTTTGCCTAGCCCAAAACACTACTTCCAAGAATATCTGCTACATTAAATCAGTTCAGTTCAGTTCAACTTTATTTCGGCGAATATAGCCAAAAAAGCAGGAGTACAAAGACAACAAGAAAGCATTTACAGACAAATATTTACAGTGCCCTGACCAACAATTAATCACATGAACAGGTGGCAGTTAATAGAATGAGACTTAGTAACAATTGATTCAAAACAAGTAAATTTACAATACTGCGTTAAAATCTAAATAATTTAAGTAAAAAGGTTATTTCCATGGTTAAAAAGCCAGACTAAGAACCAGAGTTTAAAACCTTTAAAACCACACCTTTTACAAAAGGTGAACTCAGTGCATTCTGCATTGACTAATGCTGAATGGAGAAGGCTACGGGCTCCAATATTGCATTACAGCGTGTATCCAAGCCGTTTCCTGATGAGATACACATTAAACAGAAACCTACTTATGCAAAAAACTACCAGTTGTGAGGTGTTAGACTTAATGATACGCTCTGCCTCTTTGTATGACCTGACACCCATATTTTTGCAGAGGGGTCTAATCCAACGGTGCCTAGGTGACTTATAGGCTGGAAAAAAAAACAGTAAATGGGCATCGTCTTCCTTTGCCTTTAATGAGCAGAGGGTACAGAGACCATTATCATTTTTACCTCCCCAATTGCATGTTTTAGCATTCGTCTGTAGTACCCCATATCGAAGTTGCAAGTATAAGGTTTTTGCTAATGGTGGTCCTATCTCATCCATAAATGGTTCGAATGCAGCGTTATCCTTTATGGTCATAAATTTCTGAGTCAATGTGCCAATAGATGAACTATGGGATAGCTCATCATTGATATAGGACCAATAAGTAGACTTTAAAAGCTTTTTACTCACCAGTGTCATATTCTGGGGTTCGTCCCAAAAATGGGACAGCCCTAACCTGGTACACCAAAGGGAGACATGTTTTAACCAAGCGATTTCTTGTACTCATCAATCTGAATAATTTCTATCAGACCACTTTTATAGTTGCACAACTCCGGGGTTGTCCATAACCTTACCCAATACAGCAATGGTCTAAGAGCTGCTTGGTAATCTGTCCGTTTAAGATCCAAATCCAAAAACACTGGAACTAGGGGAGTTCTGGTTGGTAGTTTAAGTAATCTACGCAAAAAATGGTTTTCTTCCTTTTCAAAGTTGCGTTTACAGTAATGCCCCCAAACCTCGGCACCATAAAGTGCCGCTGATTGGGCCTTTGCCTTAAATACTTCAAGTGCCGGTGTAATGGCTTTAGAATAACTAGCTCCGTGCACTTTTAGGATGGGCATCGAGTTCTGCTTAAAAGATAACTTACTTTTTACTAGATGTCCCTTCCATGAAAGGTTACTATCCAACATAATGCCTAAGTAATTGAAACTCCCCACATATTCCAATTTTTGGTTATTTAGAGCCAAATTCCTCCTAAAGGACTTTTGCGGGTTTATGGACATATATTTTGTTTTAGATGAGTTTATTTCCAACCCCTTCTTTACACAGTAACCATAAAATGAATTCACCAGATTTTGAAGACCCTTCGGAGTCTGTGAGATGAGGATTGTATCGTCGGCAAAGAGTAATGCCGTAATCGCCTCATCTCCTAGCTTCGGGGAGTCATGGTCGCAGTCTCTTAGATAAACAGGTATATCATTAACATATAATGAGAAGAGCGTGGGCGCCAGCACACAGCCTTGACGCACGCCACGGCTCACAGGTATGGGCTTTGAAAGTTCGCCTCCCTTCCCCCATCTAACTTTAGCATAATTCCCTGTGTGTAATCTGATAAGTTCTTTAAGTAGCTCGCCAGGGACCCCCATATCTCTTAATGTGATCCACAGAAGATTCCGTGGGACGAGGTCAAAGGCGGCCCTCAAGTCTATAAATGCCACGTACAAGCTGCCCTTTCTTATATTAATATATTTCCAGCAGATGCACGTGAACCTGAACACTTGATCCACCGTACTCATTTTTGGTCTAAACCCTGCTTGATATTTCGACAATATCTGCGTCCCCTCCATCCATTCTATGAGCCTATTTAAAATATGTCTGGCAAAAACCTTCTGTAAAAGATCGATTAAACTAATTGGGCGATAATTGCGCGGATCATAACGATCCCCTTTTTTGAAAATCGTTACAATTTCTGCTCCTTTCCAACTGTCGGGGATTGGTGTTCCAGCCACTATAGAGTTACATAATTTTTTTTTATGTAAGACCCCCATACTTCTACGTCATGTTTAAATAAATCTCCAGGAATCTTGTCCGGTCCTGGAGCTTTACCCGCTTTAATGGCATGCAGTGCCTGGATAGTCTCCTCTATACTAAATCGCAGTGGCGCAATACTCAATTCTAGATTGCTCTCTTTATTTTGTATGGGCGTCCCCTGTTCATCATGTGAATAGAGTTTAGTAAAATGGTCACACCATGTTTTTTCATCTAGATAAAGGTCCTTAGATGATCTGCCCTTTCTGTTGCCCTTGGCTATTAAGCTCCAGAAGGTACCTTGGTCTCTCAATTTGGCTGCTGTTAATAAATCGTCCCATAGTGCATCATCCCATGTTTTTTTCGCCTGGGTCAAGATATTATATGCATGTCTACTTTCTTTTATAGAATGGAAGTTTTTAATTTTGACAGCCTGGATCGGATGGGGCTTTGCTAAATGACATTCTTTGTTGTACCAAGGGTTAGCCAACTCTAGATGACTTTCATTTGAGATCTTGTCCCTTTTATAAATTTTACTCAAAGGGAATTAAAGCGTCAACCAATTTATAATGTAGATCTGCCCAATAGGGGCTCCTTACAAGACGCAATAGTGTCAGAAAAGGTGTTATAAATATTTAACATTGTCCCATCTTTAGCCAGGATATAGGGCCATCTCAGTGCACGTCTATTATTAGATATCTGAGGTTCCCCAAGGGGACTATTTAGTGCAACCTCTTCGTCTCGTTTAGCTAAAAAAGGTTGAGGATTTAACCATAATTGGAGTGGAAGATGGTCCCTCTCTGTCCTAACGTCTATTTTGAGATCAATGAGTAAATACCATAAACTCAAGGAGACCAATATGAAGTCAATATGTGACTTACAATTGCCTTTATAAAATGTCGGGCTGCTGGTCTATCCGACTGCAAGCGGCCATTACATGCCCTTAAATTATGGCCTACAGTCAACTGGAAAATTTGAGTTACTGCTATGGTACATTTAACTGACCCAGTAGCATCCAAGTTTGGAATATCGTTTGCCATGTCTTGTTCTTCGAGTAAGTTGTCAAAGCCCAACACAGGTTCATATTTACAATTAAAATCCCCTCCTACTACTACTTGGGCATTTGGTCCTAGAGTGTCTAAAAGGGAGTCTAGAAGTTCTATAACCTTAGATTCTTTATTTGCTGGGTGTGGCCTATTATATATGTTTATTAAATATACAGTTTCTTTTTCCCTTGTCACCACCTTTAGTCCCAGTAAATCAGGGGAAGGGATTGTCAATGGGGTAATTTCAATTTCTAAATTAATTCTTACCCAGATCACCAGGCCCCCTGACGCTCTCCCTCTTACTGAGGGGATTGCGTCACAATAAAAGGTTTTATACCCAAGCCTGTGCGGGGTTTCTAAAGCCCAGGTCTCTTGAAGGAGGATGATATCATAATCCTCAATATAGGTACACCAAACTAGGTCACGAAGATTCCTAGCTAACCCTGCTATGTTCCATGATATTAATCTTACAGATAATTTATCCTTGTATCTGGATAGGGGTGCATTCAACAGTATATCTTGTATGGGTTTATCATCTAGAGGGACAAATTTAGTACTTACTACTTCCCGTGAGGTGTTTCCGGAAATGGATCCCTCAGGCACAGTACTATCGATACGACGTATACTAGCCTCTCCTAGGATACCAGTATTGTCACCAGCACAATTAAAAAACTTCTCCCTCACGACTGCCATTGGAATAGAGCCTGATGTAGACTTGTCATCATAAATCAATGTGGGCGCCACTATCTGTGGATACTCAAACTCTAAGTTAATCATATTTGATTTGCCTGCTTGAGTAATTAAACTTAATCCCAAACCAGGGCTACCAATCGACGCAAGTCAATCATTCTGATCCAACGCACTCAGTGCCTGATGCCTGTTGTGCGTTGTGATCTCAAAGACTGGACTTCTGTCAGAGTTAGGAGGCCTAGATGAGATATTATGCTGGGGAACCTTGGCTAGATGGCTATAGAAGTATCCCAAAGGGTGCACACCCACACTGTTCTCACTCTGCTTCAGGGATGCTGCTCTAAGAAGCACAGTCGCAACATGCTGGGGGTGCCTGAAATTAATGATGATACAATCACCCCTACAAGTTTTCCTGGCATTTCCGATCCAAGGTACCCGTCTAGTTGTCAATATCTGGTCCGAATAGTTTATCGGGAATCCACAATTCTTATTCAGCCAGGAAACAGTATTATGTTTAAGTGAATCGTGTGATTCCTGGCGGGAATTGGCCTCTATAGGGTCTAAAGGTGGGACATTTGAGAGAACGACTACGTATGGTTCACAATCTGGTGGGAGATTAATTGGACGAATTTTCCTCGCTGGGATCAGTGGACCCCCTATAGTTGCTGGGGCCACTTTGGTCTGTATAGACTGGCCATCCAGTTGGCTCATCTCCCTGGCGTTAGCCGTACTTGCCCTTCCCACCAATGTCTTCTGTACAACATTATCTGGTAAAACGTCCCTTACCCTCAATTTTGGGCTCTCAACATTAGTTAGCTGGTTTAGAAGACCTCCCAATCTAGACACTTCAGCTGTCAAGGCATCTATTTTTGCCACTAGAGGCTTGACAGTAGATTCTAATTTAGCCTCAAACATCTTAGCAATATGGTCCAAAAGATCAGAGTCCGTGTTAATGTCACTATTAGTAGTCATAGTAGTCATAGTCTCCTTGTGGCCAACAGTACTCCTCTGCACTGTATCGGGCGTTTTCTTATGATGTGTTCCTCCCCGCTTAGTCGATGTTTTCCTGCATTTCCTCACTGCTCTCTTAGCGGGTGAGCGCCGTATTGAAACATCCATAGATACATCTGGTAAATCATCGTCTATTATGTCCTGATCTACCACTAGCATATCAGGAGTTTCCACTATAAGAGCATCAATAGTAACATCAGTAGTGGAAAAGGGGGCTGGATTCAGACCACTCCTGTCATCAAGGGGAGTAGTTGTTATCACAGGCAAGTTATCCCGTCCCAGTGATTTCCTTCTGTCATTGTTGATTTTACTCACCATTTTGACTAAATAGTTGTCCATAGTTACTTTGCTCTTAGCCATCAATAGTAGCTAGATACTGACCCCTAAAACGCTACTATCTTTTGGACCACGTCTAGGTGTGGCTAGGCACACAAGATCTAAAATCTATAACATTACATGTACTTCCTTTCTAAAGTTGCAAACATGAACTGTAGTTACAAATATACCAAACCATCATAAAAGTCTTACTTTTCAAGGGGTTGGCCCTGCCCTGCCTCGGTTTGCCCGGACTGCACAGACTGCCCCGCCCTTGTCCTGGGCTTCTCCCGGGCTCATCCCGCGTGGGCGGGAGATAGAGCCGGTGCTTTGTAGCGCCTCCGGGCGCAGAGCTCGCGTCACTGGTGGAGTGCCGGGCCCCGGGGCAGCTGGGATATGTAGTTTTCCCGCTTCCCGGTCTGGCGAGGGGTAGAGACAGCCGCCGCTGCCCACGTGGCGCTGTGGAAGAGCTGGCGTCCCAGAAACAAGGAGCAGGTGTGTTCAAGGCTGGCCGTTGCCCTCACGGCGTCTGTCCGATTAATTCCGGCCCCCGAGGCTCTCTCGATAGAGCCGGTGCTTTGTAGCGCCTCCGGGCGCAGAGCTCGCGTCACTGGTGGAGCGCCGGGCCCCGGGGCAGCTGGGATATGCAGTTTTCCCGCTTCCCGGTCTGGTGTGGGGTAGAGACAGCCGCCGCTGCCCACGCGGCGCTGTGGAAGAGCTGGCGTCCCAGAAACAAGGAGCAGGTAGGTTCAAGGCTGGCCGTTGCCCTCACGGCGTCTGTTCGATTAATTGCGGCCCCCGAGGCTCTCTCGATAGAGCCGGTGCTTTGTAGCGCCTCCGGGCGCAGAGCTCGCGTCACTGGTGGAGCGCCGGGCCCCGGGGCCGCTGGGATATGTAGTTTTCCCGCTTCCCGGTCTGGCGCGGGGTAGAGACAGCCGCCGCTGCCCACGCGGCGCTGTGGAAGAGCTGGCGTCCCAGAAACAAGGAGCAGGTAGGTTCAAGGCTGGCCGTTGCCCTCACGGCGTCTTGCCGATTCATTACGGCTACATTAAATCATTACAGGGCCCGTTCTAGGATTCTGGGGGCCCTGGGCAGAAAGTGAATTTGCGAGGCCCCTCTAATTTGCACAGACATTACACATTCAAGGCTGCCTGCATCTCAATAGATGCCCCAGCTCCTCTAGCTGCAGCCCCTCCCTCTCCTTAAGTGCCTCGTAACAGCTCATAAAGGGCTGGAGGTGTGAGGGTTGGTTATCTGCAGAAAGTGGTAATACTGCCAGGGAGCTATCCAGGGGGACAATAGCCATCCTGCTGTGCCACCGCACTTGTGGGAGGTGGAGGCCAGTTGCTGGACACACCAGAGGAAAGTGTTCTATTGCAACTGGGACTACCCCCTACCCCTCACCCCCCTCAGGTTCGCTTGGCTACAACAAAGCAATGAGGCCACGGGAGGGGGCCCCCTATGGTGGAGCACTTGCAAGGTCATCCCACCTTTAATGCCATAACCTGGCTGTGTCGCGTTGGTACGGGCCCCAAGTTGAAGGGCTGACTACGGGGGCCCTGGGCAGCTGCCCACACTGCCCATGCCTAGCGCCAGCCCTGAATCATTAAAATATGTTTCGAAACTCTGAAAGGAAACCCACTGTTCTGTTTTTTTTAAGTATATGCATTCATGTTGTTCCTAGTCCTGAGCACTTACTTCCAAGATTTTTAAGATCGTCTTAGAGTTTCTTGTTCTCAAATGGCCTAAACCTTACTGTTTCACTTGCACATTCCTCTCTGCCAGGCTCGTTCCTAGGTTAACATGTGTAGCCGTGGCCTCCAGGAACGACAATAACTTTCTTCATTCTGGGACGGGGGAGGAAAGTGCAATGGATTCCTACCTAGAATCTTATTGACGTCTTGATTAATTATTTTGAGGTGTTTTAGAACACAATGTGTGTCTTAAAAATATTGTCATTATGCCACCCCGAAAAATACCCGGCTATAATTTGTAGAGAATGTATGTCTTAAAGTACATTAGAAGCTCATCCATTAGTGTCTGTTCTGGTGTCTATGGGATGTACACTGTAGAAGACGAGTAGCAAAGCCCTAGTCTCTTTGTGTAAATGACAATGGCATCTGCTCATATACGTTCTGCATCGGCACTTCTCTCTGTGGTAAGAGAACAATTAAATAGACGGCATTTGCGATGGGCAGAACTGGAAGGGGCGAGAAAATGAGTCATGGCCTAATACTAACCAATTGCCCTTATTTTAAAACGGCTTGCATATTCGCAATGATTTTAGTTGCAGGCTGGTTTCTCGAAGCGCTACACATAGGTCACATTCCCCACCGCACCATGATTAAATTATGTTTCTCTGTCATTACACACACATGTACATTCACATACATACACATTCACAAACATACACGCCCCCTGATTCTTGGTAATTGGCAAGGCTGTCTGTTGCATTTGGAAGACTTGCTGTACTTGCTAACTTTTTTACGTAGTATTATCAGCATGATCCGAACTCTTTGCCCCTAGACGACGCTGTGCGCAAGGTACTTACCCATGAGAGGCGGGATGTTGACAAATCCCTTTTCCCTCGCTTTTTGAGTAAGCGTTATCCGTTAGAGGGGATTTCTGATGAGTTTCCTCAGTTGGTCAAGGTTGATAATTTGATGGCTGGCCTTTCCATGCAGGGCTTGGTTCTGTTAGATGATGCCCTTCCTTCCGATGCTGTTGAAAAGCGGGTGGAAAAGGCCGTGAAGCGTTTCTACGCTGCTCCCAACTTTACTGTCCGGCCTATGACATGCTCCCACTACATGGTCCACTCCCTGTTGAAGGATTTCCAGGTCCTGGCTCTTCTGTTGCAGGAGGGGAGTATGACTCCTCTCTCTCTGCTCCCATGGAACTACAGGTGCGCTCTCTCTCTCTCACAATTCCTTTGATAATTTGTGTGTGGCGGCGGCTGCTTCTGGGGCTTCTATTGCTGCTCATCATCATATCTAAATGAGGTCTTGGAAGGTGGAGTCCTCTCAAAAGTTGGTCCTACTTAAGTTGCCGTTTGTAGGTTCCAGGGTTTTTGGGCCCCAGCTGGAAGACTTGGTCAAGCAGTCAGCTGAAAATCGTAAGCTTGTGGCTCCTGTTCGCTCTCCTTCTCGGGGGCTTGGGTTTGGTTATCGACGTGCCTTAGGCTTACCTTCCACCAGGGGTGGTCAGCACCCCTTTCTTAGCAGGGGTCATGGCCGGGGGGCCCCTAGTGGTGCCAAGTCCCGGGCACAATCCGGTGGTTTTGCCTCCACTCCTGCTCCAAAGCAATGACTTTTCCGGTAGGAGGCCGCCTTCGCTTCTTTTGTCATCACTGGCTGAGTCTTCCAGATGCCTGGGCGGGGCAGACTGTGTCCTCAGGTTACTGGATCTAGTTTTCCTCTCCTTCTCTGGTGTTCCGGCACACTCCTCTGCCGCGCCATCCTCTGAGGCAGGCGGCCTTGCTGGAGGGCGTTCGGCTTCTCTTGGAGAAGGCTGCTATTGTGGCGGTCCCTCCTCTGGAGCGGGGGCAGGGTTGTTATTCCATCCTCTTTCTGGTCTCCAAAAAGGATACAACAGACTTTCACCCTGAATTGGATCTGGAGGGACAATCTCTACATTCCTCAACGTCATTTCAAGATGGTGACTTTGCTGTTTATCCTGCAGATGGTTCTGCCAGGGTGCTTCCTTGCTTCCCTGGACCTGATGGACGCATATCTGCATCTGCCCATCCATCCTGCGGATCAGCGGTTTCTTCGCTTTGCTGCCAACTCCCGGCACTATCAGTTCCAGGTACTTCCTTTCTGCCTTTCAATAGCACCAAGGGCTTTTACGAAGCTCTTGGCCCTTATGGTGGGTATTCTCCGTTCCGAAGGAATTCAAGTTTCTCCCTACCTTAATTATTGGTTGATTCTTACTCTCAGGCACAGAAGAATGTGGTTCTAATATGGCGTGGATACTGATACAAATAAACTTTATCTATTATCACCACCCCTCAATCTTTCTGGTGGTTCGAATCCAGCCAGGTGTCAAACATTAATGCGGTACAACCACGGTAACAAACAATCTGTCGTGATACCACCACCCACCAGACACTACTTGTGGAAAAAGTGTGGAGAAGAGAGTGAGCCCCTCACGGAAGAACCGCCAATCGGGTTGTCTGACTCACAATTGCCAGTATACCCAATTATCATCATTGGTGACTCACTCTCATAACAGTGGGAAAGGGAACAGAAAAAACCAACAACATATAACAGTGTTTTTCGATATCAGCCCCACGATCTGCTGATAGTTCCTATCAAGACAAGACAATGTATTGCCCTTGCTGTACTTTGTGCACAATTAACACAAACCACAAAAACAAAGAACCCCCAGTGAGAAAGAAAAGTGAATCTCACACAGTTAAAACAGAAGAGTTCACTAGCCACTCATGATTTATTCTGGGCTGTGAAACCTTCTGACATAAAAATGACTCACACCATATGTACTTTCAGGTGCGTCATAGTGCCAACATGTTTCGTTGCTTGTATTTTCTGCAACTTCTTCAGGGCAAATGGGGGTGCCCACTGTTATTGCCACTGTATAACAACACACACCTGGGGTTAGCGTTTCTCACGCATACCTGCTACCCCTACAATCAGTATGCCCGTGTCCTCAAGAGATCACGTGTTGATTGTGAAAACCCGCTATCGTCGGGTCCCCCACGCTAGAGCACTCGTCCTGCCGAATGTCAGCCGCACGGCACGGCATTCGGGCATACTGATTGTAGGGGTAGCAGGTATGCGTGAGAAACGCTAACCCCAGGTGTGTGTTGTTATACAGTGGCAATAACAGTGGGCACCCCCATTTGCCCTGAAGAAGTTGCAGAAAATACAAGCAACGAAACATGTTGGCACTATGACGCACCTGAAAGTACATATGGTGTGAGTCATTTTTATGTCAGAAGGTTTCACAGCCCAGAATAAATCATGAGTGGCTAGTGAACTCTTCTGTTTTAACTGTGTGAGATTCACTTTTCTTTCTCACTGGGGGTTCTTTGTTTTTGTGGTTTGTGTTAATTGTGCACAAAGTACAGCAAGGGCAATACATTGTCTTGTCTTGATAGGAACTATCAGCAGATCGTGGGGCTGATATCGAAAAACACTGTTATATGTTGTTGGTTTTTTCTGTTCCCTTTCCCACTGTTATGAGAGTGAGTCACCAATGATGATAATTGGGTATACTGGCAATTGTGAGTCAGACAACCCAATTGGCGGTTCTTCCGTGAGGGGCTCACTCTCTTCTCCACACTTTTTCCACAAGTAGTGTCTGGTGGGTGGTGGTATCACGACAGATTGTTTGTTACCGTGGTTGTACCGCATTAATGTTTGACACCTGGCTGGATTCGAACCACCAGAAAGATTGAGGGGTGGTGATAATAGATAAAGTTTATTTGTATCAGTATCCACGCCATATTAGAATTTTTCTAAGAGTGTCTTGGGTGACAGGCCTATTGCTGTGTGTTATGGTTTGAGTGGGGGGCGGCCTGTGCCCTTCTCTTCCCCCTGAGACTCCTTTTGTTTGGACAGAAGAATGTGGACCAGGTCGGTCGTCTTCTGGTGTCCTAGGGGTTCATCATCAATCACAGAAAGTCCTTACTACAGCCCTCCCAGACTCTGAAGTTCCTGGGTGGTCTCTTCTGGATGGATCTGGGGATGGTGTTCCTCTCCCAGGAGAGACAGTTGACTTTGTTCAGGCATGTGTGGGTTCTGTCTCAGTCCCAGGTGTCTGCCCGGCTCTGGTTGCAGAGTCAAGGGGAGATGGCTTTCACTCTGCATCTGCTCCCATGGGCCAGTCTCCATTTGTATCCCCCTACTGCATCTCATTCTGGGCCACTGGGATCCGGCCTCTATGGACTACGATGCCCCTATCCCTGTTTCTCCGGGGATTCAGGCTGCTCTTCAATGGTGGTTGTCCCCTCGGTCTCTCTCCCGGGGTTTTGACTTTTTCCCTCCTTCGGTTGTGGTGGTGTTCTCGACCGATGCCAATGCAGTGGGTTGGGGTGCGGTTCTGGAGGTTTCCAAGGCTCAGGGTCAGTGGTCCCGGTTCGAGGCTCTCCAGTCATAGAACTGGAAGGAGTTGAGGGCGGTTTAGTTGGCCCTTCTGTGGTTTGCTTCCCTTCTTCTGGGGCGCGCTGTCTCTGTTCAGACTGACAACCAAGTTGTTCACACTTATGTGAATTGGCAGGGGGGTATGTGCCGGGCTCTGTTTCTTCTTTCCAGGAGGATCAGTCTGTGGCCCAAATGGAATCTCCTTTCTCCGACGGCTGCCTAATTTTCGGGGAGGGAAAATGGGCTTGTGGATTCGCTGAGCCGGATGCTCCTTCCTCAGTGACCATGTGTCTATCCCCTCTTCTGCTCGATCAGATTCTCTCCCGGTTTGTCCTTTCTTGGCTGGAGCTCTTTGCCTTGGAAGACTCTGCCTCTCTTCCTCATTTTTGCAGCCTTGTTCCTTTTCGGCTGGCCTGGGAGATCGATGCTTTCTCAGTTCGTGGTCCCTGGGACTCGTTTGCCTTCCTGCCCTTTGCCTTGATCCCCAGGGTCCTACAGAAGACTTGGGTGGAACAAGCGGAGGTTCTTCTGGTTGTTCCAGAATGGTCCCAGCGGCCGTGGTTTCCCCTTTTTCTGGCCTTGTCAGTGTCTCCCTATTAACAGCTTACCCGGTGTCCCTCTCCACTGCATGCTTCTCTTCTCAGGATGTGCTCTCTGAGTCGCCCCTGTCTGGGGGTTTGGCACTTTAGACGTTGGTTTGTTGGACCAGGGTTGTTCTCTCGAATGGCCCATAGCATCCAGTTGTCTCGTAGCCTTCCACCCAGAAATGTTATGGCCGTCATTGGAAGCACTTTTCCTCCTAGTGCCTGGGTAAGGGTCTCTCCCTCCTCCTGTGTTGCAGTGTGGGCGTTGGACTTTTTGTGTGAAGGGTTTGTCTTGGGTCTGGCTGTGTCCACTCTCCCTGCTTAGTGGGCTGCCATTCTTGCCTCTCAGTTCTTTTGTGGCTTCTGTCTCCCCATTGGTGGCTCGTCTTTTGCAGAGCTTTTTGATTCAGCGCCCTGTTTCACACTCTCCGGTCCCATTCTGGGATCTTCCCCTGGTCCTGCAGGCCTTGACTAGCCCCCCCCCCCTTTTGAGCCTTTGCTCTTTGTTGACCTTAAGTTCCTTTCGGCTAATGTCCTTTTTTTTGGTGTCAGTTTCTTTTGGGCTTCTTCTCCAGTCCCATCCTGGGATCTTCTCCTGGTCCTGCAGGCCTTGACTAGCCCCCCTTTTGAGCCTTTGCTCTTTGTTGACCTGATTGTTTTGTGTTTGGGTTTCGTTGGTATTCTCAGAATGTTCTCACGACGCACTTCCCCCTTTATGCATACCAACTAGGTGGGACCATAATGGGATAAGTGTTAAAGCTCTGCTAGGTATAGGGTTTCTGTGGAGCAGACAAACTGCTCACTATTAGGGAATGGTAATGGGAAGACCAGGACTTGGAGTAATTAAGATTACCGGTAAGTAACTGGGCAGTCTGCATTAGTGAACATAATTACCATATTGGGCCTGACATTGTCACCTGGATTCTCATTGAGCCAGCGCAGCAAGAAGAGAGCAGGGCAGTTCCTTTGTAATCTGTATCACCTCTCAATTCTACTAAGCTCTGCCTATTGGTCTGGAGGGGAACTTCAAGGAGTTGCTTACTTTTAGCAGTCTTGTGGGTGAGACCCTAATTCAAGTTAAGCAGCAGCTGATCCAGATAAGCTAACAATGGTGAAAAACTGGTAAGAAGTCTCCGTGGCTCTTAGAACAAATACGTGTACTTTACAGTATGTTACTCCAGTTGATAATAATGAAGATCAAGGAAGTAATGAGAAGGTACTGTAGAGAGGAAAGATCAACAAATCTTTGCATAAGGACGTAGTAAAAAGAAAATAAATTAACACTTCAAAGTAAAATGTAATATCTTATTATTACAGCAAAATCTTTTTTATCACTATAATGTAAGAAACCGACCCCCCCATCACAACATATTTTTGTCATTCAAGGAGATATTATAAGAGGTGAATCAGGTACCCCTTTTGAAATCAGACTTATCTGTTTTAGGTCTCTTCTAAACCTGGGCTTAAATATAGGTTAACATCTCATGTCAAAAGAATTAAATATGGGATCTATGTCCAGTAGGGCTAAACAAGGGATCTGGATGGAGTCTGGTAGTCAAAGTCAAAAAGTACTTTATTTGGCTGCATTAACAACCACAAAAGTGCATAACCAAAACAATACATAAAACATTCAATAAAAAGTTGATTAAAATGTCATATGCAAGAGCAGCAGCTATATCATGATAGTTAAAATAAGTTGATATAAAAGACATCAACGATTTATTTGTCCAAAATCAATATCTATTTCTAGTAAATAAACAACATTTGATAAAATGTATTACGGCTCAACACAGCTCAGGGGTCGCTAATTGCTGTACAGGGGGAAAAGCTACCTTAGAAGACCTGGTATTAAAGCTGCATATAAAGGAAATAAAGAAACCTTTTCTATAAGTGATATAAAGTCTGCAAAATAAAATACATCATGCTCTGTTTGGATCTACCATCCCATGGGCATAAGGGAAGGGACAAAAACCATTTACTTTGAGAAGGGAATGCCACCGAAAAAGTGGACAAAGTAAAAACGCAACCTTGTAAGAATACATCTGTTCCATTCATTTGAAATAAGTTGGATCAAGCCTTAGGAAAAGTTTTCACAACAGAGTTCCAGAAGAGAACTCCTGAATCCCTCTCCCGCAATTCCACCTTGTGCACACTGACACTATTTAAAGTACAGGACTTTCACCAAGTCAAGTGCTAAGCACGGAGATTTCTCGAGATTTAAGTATAGCTCTGGGACCCCAAACTCATTAAAGATTTTCTTAATATATACCAGCCACTGTATTTTCATGGCATTATCAATCAATCAATCAATCAAAGACATTTGTAGAGCGCACTACTTACCCGGAGGGTCTCAAGGCGCTTGGGGGGGGGGGGGGGGGTGCTGCTACTGCTCGAACAGCCAGGTCTTGAGTTTCTTCCTGAAGGAGAGGTGGTCTTGGGTCAGGCGCAGGTCGGTCGGGAGGGAGTTCCAGGTCTTGGCGGCCAGGTAGGAGAAAGACCTTCCTCCTGTTGACGCTCTTCGGATGCGGGGGACGGCGGCGAGGGCGTGGTTGGTCGATCGGAGGTGGCGTTTGGGAGCGTAGAAGTTGAGGCGGTTGTTGAGGTAGCTCGGGCCTTGGTCGTGTAGGGCCTTGTGTGCGTGGGTGAGGAGACGGAAGGTGATTCTCTTGTTGACGGGGAGCCAGTGCAGGTCTCTCAGGTGTCCGGAGATGTGGCTGCGTCGGGGGATGTCGTGGATGAGTCTGGCTGAGGCGTTCTGGATCCGCTGGAGTCTCTTCTGGAGCTTGGCGGTGGTTCCGGCGTAGAGGGCGTTGCCGTAGTCCAGACGGCTGGTGACGAGGGCCTGGGTGACCGTCTTCCTGGTCTCGGTGGGGATCCACCGGAAGATCTTCCGTAGCATGCGCAGGATGTTAAAACAGGACGCGGAGACGGCGTTGACTTGTCTGGTCATGGAGAGGGAGGAGTCCAGGATGAAGCCCAGGTTGCGTGCGTGGTCTGTCGGTTTGGGTGCGGTGCCCAGGGCTGGGGGCCACCAGGAGTCGTCCCAGGCGGAGGGCGAGGAGCCCAGGATGAGGACTTCCGTCTTGTCTGAGTTCAGTTTCAGGCGGCTGGTCGTCATCCACTCGGCTACGTCTTTCATCCCTTCGTGAAGGTTGGCTCTAGCGGCGGCGGGGTCGTTGGTCAGGGAGAGGATCAGTTGGGTGTCGTCAGCGTAGGAGATGATGTTGAGGTTGTGTTGGCGTGCAATGGCCGCGAGGGGGCTCATGTAGACGTTGAAGAGGGTGGGGCTCAGCGAGGATCCTTGAGGGACGCCGCAGATGACTTCGGTGGCCTCTGACTTGTACGGTGGTAGACGGACTCTCTGTGTTCTTCCGTCGAGGAAGGAGATGATCCATTCCAGTGCCTTCTCCTGGATTCCGACGTTGCTGAGGCGCTGCACTAGGGTGCGGTGGCAGACAGTGTCGAATGCCGCGGAGAGGTCTAGGAGGATGAGGGCCGCTGTTTCTCCGTTGTCCATCAGGGCTCGGATGTCATCGGTGGCAGCGATGAGGGCCGTCTCGGTGCGGTGGTTGGCTCGGAAGCCAGACTGTGAGGGGTCGAGGGATCCAATCGTCTCGAGGAAGGCGGCCAGCTGTTTGTTGACGGTCTTCTCGATGACTTTGGCTGGAAACGGGAGGAGCGAGATGGGTCGGTAATTCTTGAGTTCGGTGGGGTCCGCTGTGGGTTTCTTGAGTAGGGCGCTGAGTTCGGCGTGTTTCCAGCTCTCCGGGAAGGTGGCGGTGTCGAAGGATGTGTTGATGATGTCCCGCAGGTAGGGTGCGATGACAGCGTCGGCTTTGTTGAAGACGTGGTGAGGGCAGGGGTCGGTTGGAGATCCGGAGTGGATGGAGTTCATCCCGCGGATGGTGTCTTCGGTGCTGATCGGAGTCCAGGCGCGGAGGGTGGTGGTGGGGGGCGGTGGTTCGGTCGTGGCGTGCGTCGGTTGAGTGCTGAAGCTGTTGTGTATGTCCGCGATCTTGTTGTGGAAGTAGGAGGCGAGGGAGTTGCAGAGGTCTTGCGATGGGGTGATGTCGTTGTTTCCGGCGTTGGGGTTGGAGAGCTCTTTCACGATGTTGAAGAGTTCCTTGCAGTTGTGTGCGTTGTTGTCCAGCCGGTCCTTGAATGCAGTTTTCTTGGTGGGCAAAACAATCCAAAAGCAATGCTCTTGAAAAATTGACTTCTGGTTTCCTACACTCTTGACCACAATAACAAGGGTTGCAATTTAATATGAAATTCTACTAAGCCAAGCCCACCTCGGCATGACAGCAAATATTAAGTGAGGTTTGAGGCACTTTCAAAAGCCTACATATAAATCTATCATTAATATTTTGTATAGGACTAATGTCTGTTAACCGCCACACTCCCGCACCAAATGTACCAACTGGCAAACATTTACTTTTGTAAATGTGGACTATCTCCTTTACTGGTTTATGCCCAAGCCTCTTAGCAAAACAAAATACAGAAGCGATGGACCTTTTAAATTGGAGGGCTCTGATTTTTAACAAAACTTCCAAATAGAAGGGTGTGTCCAACGTGCTTTCCAGTAGGCAAAATTGTAAACTTTAACCATCTCTTCAACGGCGATAGTGTATTTTCGGGATTTAGAAAATCTAGGACCACAGAACACTGAAAGATTTAAAGAGATTTGCCTTCAGCCCAAGATTATTCATAAAAGTATTAACAGCATCAAAAGTGTCTGCAGACTATTAGTGTTTTCCGCTAATAAAACCGCATTGTCCGCATACAATAGTACAGATACGAAGCGGGAGCCTATTTCTGAAGATGAAGGGAGCCATAAGGATGCCTTTATTTTAGGTGATATGTCAACTTCTGAGCTATATCATACCTTGGCAGATGTCTGCCAGTGTAGCCAATTGAGTAAATCAACAATGCCCCTATCTATCCCCGTGCCATCCATAAAGTCCCAAAGCTTGGAACGTTGTATGGTCTCGAAGGCACATGTGAGATCCATGAACGCTAAATGCATGGTTTCCCTCTTCATTCTAACATATTTTTGCGTGCTGAGATAAAGAGTAAGGCACTGTTCCACCGTGCCCAATCCTGGGCAAAACCCAAGCTGCACATCAGACAATGCCTTATTCTCGAATGCCCATTCTTCGAGCTCAGACAGTACTAACCGTCCCAAAATGTTGAAGGTACTATCCAGCAATGAAATTGGACAATAGCAACAGGCTGCCCTTTGTAAACATTTGACTATGGGGACAACTACCGCCTCCTGCCAAGTTGGAACAAGTGGGCCTGCAAAGGCTGCTTTTAGAACATTTGTGTTTATGGGGGTCCAGTAAGGTAGATGCTCTTTAAATAAATCCACAGGAATCCCATCTGGGATCGGTGCTTTCCCTGGCAGACTGCTTTCAATAGCCAGAATCACATCATTAATATCAACTGATTGACTCAAATGTGTGGCAGCCTCATGATCATAAACAATTTCCACATTGGACAATTGGTTTTGACTGTTTGGGTCAAAGATCTTAGAGCAATGCTCAACCCAGGCATTAACTGGGATGACAGTATCAATCTGTGGTCTGTCGTAACTGAAAACAAGCATTTGGGGGGCGTGGTTTGGCCACGCAGGAAGATGGCCGCCTGAAGTTCGAGCTCCGTCGTGGGACGGACCCCTGAAGAGCTGCATTCCTACATGTGGACTGCTGGACCTACCTTTGTGTGTCCCATTAGCGTCGGAGCGCATGCGACGGTCCTGGTGGTCCCATTACTGCTGGAGCAGCGCTGCCTCATCTCTGAGACCTGCCAGTGAGGTGACCGCCCGTTCTGCTGCCGCGTCCCGACTACGTGCATCATTTGAGGCCGAGCCTCCTCGCACAGCAGGGCCGCGCCTCTCAACTCCAGGGCCGCGCTTCCTCACGCTTCAGAGGCCGCGCCTCCTCACGAACTGCGCATGAGCCTGCCTTGAAGCGAGTTTTGCTATGGAATAGCACGGAGCTATTCTTTTTTTTTATCGGCAAGGTCTTTATTCCCACAAGCAGGGGAAAAAATGACAAACATAACGACATAGAGGCGGAATATGTAACAAAGGGACAAGGAGGGAAATAGTATTCAATCATAATTTTCCCTTCTACAGACCCCTCTATTCGACGTTGACTTGCAGCTCACTCCCTGCCTCTTCATGTGCTGTGTTTTTTTTTGGGGGGATAGAGGCAAATATCATTCCTAACTATCATTTAACTTTTCCTCACACATTTTGCCATGTGCTATCTCTTCATGATTTTTGGACAGACTAATTAACATTACTGTTGGCTGTGCGCTTCTATTTTTTGGAGTCAATTCTTCCTGTGCTATTTGTACTTATATTCCAGCTCTGTTGGCTTCAGCCTAATATTTTCTGACACAGCCTTATAGGGAAAATGACTCTATAGTATAAATTGCTCTCATGAGATATTCTGTCATGGACTGATTGGTTTTCATTTTTTCACACGAGCGCGCTCCCTTATACTTTGCAGGCTTTCATGCTCATTTTGCGCCTCTCCCTGACAGCGTTTCCTTCTTTATGCAGGATTCCCGCTAATCTCCTCATTTGTCCGGCGCATGTTATTTCCTAATTAATTTTGCTATATCTGGTCTCACTTACTCATAATGCTATTGTTACTCTAATGACACTGTATCTTTGAGGGGGCCAGTTTTCTTATCATACGGTTACGGTGTTCACCCATTTTGTCAAATATGGGGCTGAATTCTTTCCTATATTGCAACGTTTCTTTTATTTTAAGCTTGTTATTTCTTAGCTATGCATCTTTTATATGTACGTTATGAATTACAACACCATGCCTACTGCTATATGATGCTTGTTGTTGATGTTAACCCTTCTTTTATTACAGGTCCTTTTCTTTAATTGATCTATTACAGTTTTCATGTGCTTATTTGTTACACAAAGACATATTTGCTGATTTGATGTGGCATCTCTATCCTTAGTACGGCATTTCATTTTTGCTTTCTTGCGTAATCTGCACGTAGCTTTACGTCACTGTGCTTCATATTGTGCTACTCTTTCTGCCTCCTGTCATTCATTAAGATGTTGATCTCATCATTGCCTCATACAGAGCTACAACATCAATTCGCTTCTGTAGAATACCTGCGAAGCGGAAAGTGACAATGTCTAACCACAGGAATGGCAGTAAAATACCTAAGCAACCACTTTTTACTGAGGTTGTGAAACAATCCGTTACTTTGCCAACAAAAGGAGCCTTGTCTTCACCATCACCTCCTACCCAAGCTTCACCGCCTCACGGTGACCAGGCATTATCCGACACCATGCAAAGAATATTACAAGAGCTTTCTGGGGTCAATCGCCGATTGGAGGGGCTGGACATCACCATTACATCTTTGGCTGAAGAAACCAAATCGATTAGGGCAGATCTCACCACTTTTTATACAAGAATTGAATCTCTAGACTCTAAAATATTGGCCATGGAGAATCGTTTGGATTCAGTTCACACTTCAGATCAAGACCTTCTTTCTTCATAGTAAAATTATCGATCTAGAAGATCGCAGTCGAAGAGACAATGTCCGTTTCTTTGGATTTCCGGAGAACATTGAGAAGAATGATATGAAACGATTTCTCTATGATACTCTTCCACTTATGACTGGTATTTCTTTTGCTCCACCTCTTGAAATTCAGCGCACCCACAGACTCGGCCCTTCACGTCCAGATCCTTCCGCGCGTCCGAGACCAATTATTGCTTTTTTTCTTAGGCATGAACAAACTAGACAACTCTTGTCAGCGGCTCACTCACGAGGTCCCTTTCTCTTCCAAGGACATACTATTCATATTGCCGCAGATTTTTCCAAAGAAACGAATGAACGACGGAAGGCATTCCTTTCCATGCGACCTCAATTACGTCAGCTGGACATCAAGTATGGCTTATTTGAACCTGCACGCTTCCGTATTACCAGGAATGGAGAATCCGAAGAATTTTATGATCCTGCTCTTCTACAACAATTCTTAGATGACATTACAACTCAAGACATGGAAACACACTCTTCTCAATGTGACCAGTCTCAGTCGTCTCCTTCTCCTTCCTCACATATGTCATTGCAACACCCACGCAATGTTAGTACTTCCAGGCAGAGGGGAAGAGATCTAAGCCGTCTTCCTCGCTCTCAGGATGATAGGTTGTCAGCCCTGCACTCTGTTTCTACTCTTACTAAGGACCCGCAGCGAGACAAATGTAGATCGCCTCTTAAAACTCCTTCAGATGCTGACTGAATTCTTCTTTATTGTTCAATTGTTTTTTTTTTGTTTTTTTTAAGAACCTTTATTGTCACTTCAAGTAAGTACAAGTATGGGCCTACAACCGTCCCGGCCGGCCGCTAGTCAGGTCATAAGTATAGCAAAGCAATTTTAGAAAAATACAGCAGCCCGAAAACTGGGGTCTAATAAGTGTACAGGATATATCTTGTAATCAAACGTAACGTGTAAGAATCAGGGATCGAGAAGGTTCATTTTGCAATAAAGAAAGAGGAACTCAGGATCAGCGCCATATGGTCATACGTGGTTCTACAATAGCAAGCATGAGGCAGGAAATCAGCAAATAGTGAAAATACAGTTAAAGTATTGGGGGCAAGGTATACGAGGCAGGATAGACGTAAAAACAAAAACGTTTCGTAGCAAAGCTGCACCCCACCCCTCAAAACGAAACATACTGTAGGAAACATAAAGAACGACGACACCAAAAAAGAGAAAGACAAAGGGCCATAGAAACAAAGAAAGGACAAATGAACAACCCCCATCCCCCTCCCTGCACCCCTGCAGAAGGCTACGGCCTATCCCCCCCCCCAGCAGCGTGCCTGTCACCCTAAATAAGAGACCCGAAATATAGAAAAGGAGAAAAAGAAGAAAAATGCGGGGAGGGGCCATCGATCCGGCCACCCGCCCCCCCCCACCACCGCGCACAGTAAACATCATAAAAACAAATCAGAATAGTCATAGAAAACAATAATCACCGATAACACAATCAATGACATCCCCACTGAGTGTCCCCCAAATCACCGTCAGCCAACAATAAGTTCCACCATGTCCTAGACGGTCTCACCCCTGGCCTTGTCTATCAGGAGGACCAACGTAATTCCACTTATCAATCGGCACACAGAGCAGCGTGGAGGGTCCAAATGATCCGGGCGGACAGGGCAGTGTTATTACTCCATGGGACTTCAGCCACCAAGACCCAGCCGAATATGTATGGCGGAAATCCGTCTGTGTCAATATCGACCTCGAAGACATCCACCAGTCCGAACTCAGTCTCACCAGTCCGGGAAAGAGAGTCACACCATCCGGGAAGCGCAGAGCCGCCGCCGGGGCAGCCCAAACCATAAATCGACGTTGTTTCCCCAGCCGCCGAATAGATAAGTGCCCCGACGAGTCACTCACATGATCAACAGATCCGACCAAAGCGATCTCATGAACCGGGTCTTTCAGCGTCTCCACGAGGTTAGGCGTAGCTGGAGCACTCACCACTGACGCAGAGGTGGGCACATCGGCGCTTCCGTGAGAGCGAACCATGCCCGCGTGGGACGGTGGGACAACAATGGCGGCCATCCTTCTTCCCAGATCCCGGGCGTCCCGGAGCAGGGTCGCATACAGGGTTGTTAGTGCAGCCAGTATATCTCTGGACGTGGGCTCATTCACGTGTCGCCAGACCCCAGGATTCTCCCGCACATCAGCTTCTCTGCCTGGATGTGGTCTGCGTAAGAGGGTGGCATCCGCCATCTTAGCTGATCCAGCCTCATCCCTCTCCACCTCACCTCGGGATCGGGCCCCAGACCAGGGCGCTACAGAAGTCACCATAAGGACCCCGAAAGTCAAGGCAGGTCTCCCAGCGGAGGGTCACCAAAAGGCTAAACAAAATCTCCGCTGCTCCCTGGGAGCCGCCCGCCGAGTCCGGGGGAAGGCCGCTGTTGACGCAGTCGAGGCCGGCCACTCTCCTCACTCGACACCCCGGTCCCAACTCCGTGAAGGCCGCAAAACAGTCGGGGACATTTCCACGGGTCTGCCGCACGGAAAAGCCTCAGGAGCAAACGGTCAGTGATAGTTATCCTTCGCCTACTTAAATATGCCGTTACAGCTCAGGATAATTGCCAGGATGTATGCGCGGGGTGAGAAGGCTCACGGAGCCAAGCGTCTATGCAGCCATCTCGGTCGCCAGCTTGGCTCCTCCTCCCAATTGTTTATTTTTGTACTTTTTATCTCTTCACTACTATCCTAATTCCAATTCTATTTACCTTTGCCATGTTGCATTCTCTGCTCTGATGTTTTTCCTTCTTCTTCCTCTATGTATTTCTTTAGTTTCTAGATACGGATGCTGATTATTTCAGATGTTGACTGGGTTCTTCCTTATTGTTCACTTGTTTATTTTGTACTTTCTTATCTCTTTACTCCTATCCTGACTTCAACTCTATTTTCTTTTTCATGTTGCATTCTCTGCTCCGATGTTCTTCTTATTCTTTCATGTATTTCTCTGATCTCTTGATATGGATGCTTGTATTACATAACATTTATTTTTCCTTCATATTTCATATTGCAGTATTCATTCCAATCTCATTGTGCAATTTCTGCATGTTTAGGACATGGTAATTCATATGTTGTACTTCTTTTCTACTTTGTTGATTTTCTCCATTTGGAGCTACTAGTATTATTCAATTTACCTATGCATATTTCATATCCTTAGTTCTTTACGGGAAGTTGTTTACAATGCTATTTATGTGTTCTATGTGTCGGTAGGTCCATATTATTATCTCCTTTATTTTTATTACACGTTATCCATTCTCTCATTTTCCTCCTTTCTCTTGCTTTATAAACTATATCCTACAATTTTTCCTATATCCTCGTACTCCTTTTACTTTTTCACATTCCTTATGTTCTATATTATGTCTTTCTTCTTTCGCAACATTTTTTGTCTTCATTTATTGCAATCTTCTCTTAATCTCTTCTTATAGTTATGGCATATTGTCGATGTTAATGTTCTTATTTTATGGCTTTATATTATGTAGTAATGTGTTAGGGTTTATTATGGTTGTGATACTGTTACACTTAATATTTTGCATGTTGACATTTTTCATATATTCCATATTATCCTTTATTAATTTGCCTCACATTTTTCTTTCCTTCTATGGGGTCCTGTCCCACGGCGTTGCTTTAGTGCGCCCAGACCCACGGTTAACAGTCTCGGTTCCTTCTTTATTTTAATTTTTCTCCACTTCCTCTATCTCCTTTATCCTATTTAATCGATTCTTTCTTTATTTTTCTATTTTCTTTCTTTCTCCGTTTCTATTTACTTTTTTTTTTCTTCTTCTTCTTCTGTATATGTACTCGGCTTTTCTAATCCTTTTCACATACCCTTTTTTTTATTTTTTTTATTTATTTATTATTATTATTATTATTATTTTTTCCTCTTTTCTCCTCCAGAGTAACATCTTTTTATTTTTTTCTCCGTATACTTCTTTCTTTTCTTCTTTATCTTATTCTTAACTTCTTCCGTTATGCCTTCTGCTCATCCATTATCAGTGATTTCTTGGAATGTTCATGGTCTCACCCATTATATTAAACGGAAGAAAGTCCTTTCCTATTTGCACTCTAAGCATGTGGACATTGCTTTATTGCAGGAAACACATTTGGATGATGTTGAATCTAGTATATAGGGTACCCTTGCTCTTCAGAGCGTTAGCGGACTCGCGTACGTTAGCGTTGTGCTGAAGGTGCGCTGCGTATTTTTTAACTACCAGTTTTGTATCTTTGTTACTTTTTGCTTTGTCCTCCTGTTTTTAATTCTGGGCAATCTCCCTCTTACCTGCACTTTAATCGCTGATCCACCGCTGGTTTAGCGAGTCCGGTTCTGAGGGCTCTGTTACAGTGGAGAATCGGCCGCCATCTGGGGAGGGGTGGTGACACTTTGTGGGCACCATCTTGAGCGGTCTAGTGTTACTGCAGACACGCGGTAACCCTATTTAAGGTGGTTCCTCAATCGGGTCAGCCTGGATAAGGTACCCTTGCTCTTCAGAGCGTTAGCGGACTCGCGTACGTTAGCGTTGTGCTGAAGGTGCGTTGCGTATTTTTTAACTACCCGTTTTGTATCTTTGTTACTTTTTGCTTTGTTCTCCCCTGTTTTTAATTCTGGGCAATCTCCCTCTTACCTGCACTTTAATCGCTGATCCACCGCTGTTTTAGCGGGTCCGGTTCTGAGGGCTCTGTTACAGTGGAGAATCGACCGCCATCTTGGTAGGGGTGGTGACGCTTTGTGGGCGCCATTTTGAGCGGTCTAGTGTTACTGCAGACACGCGGTAACCCTATTTAAGCCAGCCCTCAATCGCGCAGCGGTATCGAGCAGCGGGCGCGCCTTCTCTGTGCCTGAGTCGTGCCAGAGTCCTGCCCGTCTGCGCTAAGGAGGCGTAGGCTTGGCGGTACTCTGTACGTGGGGTTCGGTTCTTCCTTAGGCAATGTCCTCGGTGAGTAGATATTCCAGGGATGAGCTGTTGGACATTAGGCAATCGGTCCCATGCTGTTTGCATGGACCTGTCAGTCCCCTATGTGGCCCGTATAAGTGTGCCTGTGGGACTTGGTCTCTCAATGCCCCTTCTTCTATTACTGCCTTGTCAGAGTCTTCTTCGGTTAAACTCCCTCGCATTAGACCACTGGTTCTTCAAGATATTTCTATCTGGAATCTTAATATCAGATCCCTTCGGAAGCACCACTCTGAACTTCATGATCTCATGAGGGATGAGTTACCTGACGTGTTCTTCATGACGGAAACTTGGCTTCAGGAAGTGGACACGGCAGCTGTGAATCTTGCTCTCCCCCCTGAGTATTCCATCTTCACTCACAATCGGACATCTAGGGGAGGTGGCATCGCTGTGGCCGTAAAGTCCTGCTACCCATGTGACTGGAGGGTAGTGGATTTGGTAGGTTGTGAAAGCGCGTTCTTCAGAATCTCCATTAGCCATCACTTTACTTTCTCTGGCCTCTTAATTTACCGCCCCCCCGGTTGTGACACTGCTTTTCGAAAGGCTCTCCCGGAATGTGTTAGCTCTTTGGCAATGGGCTGCGCAAACTTTAGTATACTTGGAGACCTAAACCTTCACCTTGACTGTGGTCATATATCTGCCATTAGTAGTACTCTGGCGGATCTGGAGGCTCTTCAATTAAATCAGCTGGTCTCCATCCCCACTCATGTGGGGGGCCACACTCTTGACCCTTTTTTTACGAATCTGACTGGGGCCAAGGTGGCTAGACCCAGCCCAGTTGCCTGGACCGATCACTTCTTAGTGAAAATTCTTCTTCTGATTAAAGAGCACCCATTTAAACCCCTGGATAGAGTAGTGCACAAACGTCACTGGAAGAAACTTAAATTGGAGGACTTTCATCATCTTCTGGAGGCCCACCCGCTAGGCCCTTTTCTCAATGTAGAATCTGGGTATGACCTTTTTTGTGACTGGGTCTCTCGGGCCTTGGATGCACTGATTCCTGCTGCTTGTACTAAAGTTCGCACTAGAGAACCCAGCCCATGGTACGACAGTTCCCTGGTGCCGTTAAAAAAAGCGTGTAAACAGGCAGAAAGGGACTGGCGGAAATCTTATGAGACTGGGAAAAAAATCTTGTACTTCTCTAAAATTAAAACATACCATAGAGCTGTCTGTAGAGCCCGTGCAGCCTACTATTCTCAGGAATTTAGAAACAGCCTTAATCCGTCCAAGTTCATTTTTACGGTCCTTAAGGACCTGACGGCCAAAAGAGCTCCTGCAGCGGAAATATGTTCAGTGGCTCACTGCGAAGATTTGGCTGCTTCCTTTACTGAAAAAGTTCAAGCTATCTATCGTGCATTTTCCATCACTGAGCCGGTAGTGGAGCCCCCTAGCTCTACATTGGCTACTTGTGAGACCTTAATCTCACTTCCTAGTCTGTCGATGGAGAATTTTCTTACGCTGGCCTCCAAGATAAAATCTGGCTCACCAGCGGATCCTTTGAGACCAGCTCAGTTTAGAAACTCTGCTGCTATCTGTCTTCCTCCAGTGCGCCATCTTATTAATCTTTCGCTTGCTTCGGGTGTTGTTCCAATCAAATGGAAACAGGCTGTTGTGACACCCATACTGAAAAAGGCTTCTATGGACCCCCTTAAACTTGAGAGTTATCGCCCGATTTCTCTCCTCCCTTGGGCCGCTAAAATTACTGAGTCCTATGTGAATGGGGTATTGTCTGAACATTTTGTGAGGGCAGGGATTCTAGACTCCTCCCAGAATGGCTTCCGTGCTGGTCACAGCACCGAGACAGCCTTGCTCTCAATGACTGAACATCTTCGCTCTGTGCTTGACTCTGGTCAGACTGCGGCACTAGTATTACTCGATCTTAGTGCCGCGTTTGATACGGTTTCGCACAGGATCTTACTCCAACGTCTTGGAGAGGCGGGTGTCTCAGGCATTGCACTCAATTGGTTCAGTTCCTTCCTTGCTGATCGGACCTTCAAAGTAGCCACCCCGCCTTGTGAGTCCAAGTTGTATCCTCTGGAGCTGGGTGTGCCTCAGGGTTCGTCGTTGAGTCCCACACTATTCAATCTTTATGTGAGACTGCTGGCGGCTGTCGTCAAGCAGTGGGGCATGACTATGGTCTCCTATGCTGAAGACACGCAGCTGGCGGTCGTCCTGAGTGGGAACTCCGACCTTGACGCCCCCAGATTCCGGGACGGACTCCTGGCGGCGGCTAGCTGGATGAATGCCAACTGCCACCAGCTTAATGCTAAAAAAAACTGAGGTCATGATTGTGGGCAAGAGGACTGATCTCTGGGGTGATACATGGTGGCCCCCTGAACTGGGCGCAACTCCTATTCCAGTCTCAGAGGTAAAAAACTTGGGGGTTTGGCTAGATCCTGCCCTCAGTTTTTGTGCCCACACTAAGAAAGTGGCGGCCACCTGTTTTGGCATCTTACGAGGATTGAGACCTATTCTGAGGTTCTTTGATGCCACTACCAGGCAGCTGGTTATACAGGCATCCATACTGTCTCGGCTCAATTATGCCAGTTTGCTCCTGTTGGGGGCCAACCAGGCTGAAATCGCCCGGATGCAACGTGTCCATAACGCCGCAGCTAGAGCATTGGTAGGCTTACCGAGGTTCTGCTCTGCGGAAAATACCATCCGTTCTCTGCACTGGCTGCCTATGGCACAGAGGATCCATTTTAAGACCCTGTGCCTAGCTTTCAAGATCCTCAAGCTGGCCTCTCCTCAGATCCTTGATAACCTTTTAGTGCCTTATGTGCCTACGCGATCCAGGACGCAAAACCATGGAGGTTGAACATAAACAAATATAAAACACCTGCAGGTAAACTTCTTCTACAATCACATCTTCAGGATTATCTTACTATTAATGAGGATTCAATTTACTCTAAGAGAACGGTCTAGGCAGCTGCTAAGGCGACCATCAGAGGTCAATTAATGCGCGATGCTGCCCTTATTAACAAGTACAACGTTGCCAAACAAATAGATCTTGAGCAAGACATACAACGGCTTTCTCACTCATATATCTCAAATCCTACCCTCCAGAATCGTAAATTGTTAGAACAAGCACGAATGTCTCTCAACAGTCTTTTTACTTCTAAGGCCGAGTACGCCTTGCAAAAAATTAAAGGGCGACAATATGAGCAGGGGGAAAAAGCTGGTTGGTTACTGGCTGCGCAACTACGCCAGAGGGAGGCCACCATGGCGATTCCGGCCATTAAATCCAGTTGCGGCGCGGTACTTACTAGACCTCAAGAAATTGTTGAAGAATTTGCTTCCTTTTATAGATCTCTTTATTCTCCAAGTGCTCATATAGATAAACTCCAAATGTCCACATTTTTAGATGCAATACAACTTCCACGGCTTTCAGATGATGGTAGAGCTTTGCTTGATGGTATCATTACAAAAGATGAGATTTCCTCTGCTATAACTGCCTTACCTTCCCATAAAGCTCCAGGAGATGATGGTTTTCCTCCTGAATTTTATAAATGGACTGGCCAGAGCATGATCGACACCTTACATGCCGCGTTTAAAGAGGCCCTTGAGGAATCCTCTTGCGGATCTCTTTCTAACAAAGCAATTATAGCTGTTTTACCAAAACCTGGTAAAGATCCCTTGTTGTGTGGCAGTTATCGGCCTATATCTCTCTTGAATTCTGATATTAAAATACTGGCTAGCATTCTTACATCACGTCTTCGTAAGGTTTTACCTTCTTTAATTCATAATTCACAAGTAGGTTTCGTTCCAGGTCGATCATCTCGGAATCATCTCCGTACTTTATCTCCTGCTCTATGGTCAGCTAAACATCTTGCAGACGATGCATTACTTCTTTCTCTTGATGCTGAAAAAGCATTTGATCGCATTGAATGGGACTATCTTTTTACACTACTATACACAAAAGGAGGTCCCAGGGGTTGTTTAAAGACTCTGAAGTTGGATCCCCTGAACAGAATTGACACCAACAAAAACCAACAGAGAGTCTACAGACACTAACAACGTACCCAACTACAAATACACAATATTACAGAGAACCGTCCTGGAATGAGTTCCCATCAGTACACCATCGAGACCGCCCTTCATCATCTGGGATCTCTTTCGACACTAGTGCCTGCTGCTGTTAAAGGTGAAAAAACCTGCACTGGCCTGATGACAAGCCATGTACCAGGAAAAACCACAGCAGTCGTGTTAGATGTGAGGAAGGCGTGTCTAGTGGAGTACTGAATAGCAGTGCAGTGAAAAGGTGTGGGTGAAAAAGAAAGAATAAGAAATGGAGTTCTAAAATTAGGTAGTGTTCAGGGACAACAAATTTAATAACCACCGTCACACTCCTAAATCAATAAAAACAGTGCAAATAAATGGCATAACAAATAACCACTTAGAAGTTGTAAAAGGTCGACATGTTTCTGCAGTCTGAAAGAGTCTCGAGATCTCGTGCTGCTTCCTCAGGACCAGAAAATGCTACTGCTAGATAAAAATAAATAAATGAACCATATCACCTGAATAGTGTAGGTGACTGTGTAACCATCTTCCCATCCTAAATATAAGAAGAAAACGTGTAAGTATGCAAAAAGTAAATATGCAAAAAATAAGTAAAAGGGTACTGTGTGAGGTATATACATAGCATGCAATTTACGCATGCACAGACATATAGAACCAGTCACAAAAACTTGTTGACCGGCTCAAGGGCTGTATAAAATAGTCCCCACTCTACCAAAAGAGTATCTTAAGGAAGGTTCACTCACCCACTCGATGGGAAGGAAAAACACCACCTCACCTGGCGCGAGCTCAGGTAGATGGATGCACCGCACTATAAGACAGATAACATAGATAATCATTGTTGTAAATAACACCTGTTGGTACTCCCGGGCAAACTGGCTCAAGCGTATGCCACATCTAGCACCAAACAACGCAACCCAAGCAGTCAACACTCTGGCCAGTTACCATTCAGTGTTAACACTAGTTTTATCCCAGGAGCTGTAAAAATCCACAGCCTCCCCTCCATATTCAAGCATATTTTTAAGTTATGCACAGATCGCTCGTGATAGCACTCATCTCTACTGCTGCACCTCACAACACAAGCCATAATCCCCATAGGTCTAAGGGCAGAGATGCTTAAATACACAGGCATATGTAGAGGCTACAGACGCTCGTTACTGTTCACAACCATCTATGTGAACCCTCTATGAGATGACGCTCCCAGGTACACTCACTCTCGTTGCGCACCCAGTTCGCCCACTTCCCTTGCTCCCATGACACATACCAGCCAGTAAAGCGACTGAGGGCAGGATCGCTCACCTGTCCGTCGGTACACCGGTCGTCCCTCCGAGCTCTATCTGTGGGAGGAACCGACTCGGTGTACCGGGAAGTCTAAAAGTAAACAAACTGCTTCCGCGTAAGGATGGGGGCGTGTCAAGGCGTCCGCGATGACATCACCCGCAGCGTGGTGCGCGCTATGCCTGCATGGGAATTGTAGTTCCACACGCATTTCGGAGGCATAATTCCAAGTTCGAATCCCGGCCGGGATCCCTATTACACCAAAGTGTGACCGTGTTGCTAAATTGAAATTATGTGGTCATGTTAGCCCAACCTACAGCGCTAACATTGTACAAGCGCAATCTATCATCCATAGTGTGCAAAAATACTGGTATTACGGTCATATTAGCCCAATCCAGAGTGCTGATGTAAACTAAGAGTGACGTGAGGAAAAAGGCATGTCCTCCCCACTGGCAGATGCAACCCAACACATCCTAACACCAGGCTCAGCTTAACAGAACTGCACCACTTCGGTTGTAGAGAGTGTGCAGGTGAGACCAAAGAGTCTTGGAACAATGAGTGAAGCAACTGAGCTACTATCACACCTTGGATTTCATGATACTGGATACTAAATATACTCCAGGTAGGGATGCCCCGTAACGTATGTAGCTGAGTCATTTGGAGAATAGTTCGAAAAATGTGTGTCAGATGTCGCCTGCACACAGGCTCACTAATCCTTTAGTGCCAGAACATACTCCAAACGGGACCAACTATGTTCATAAAAATGTGTGTTGATCAAGCTCTGAGGTATGTGCACGGATGCCTCCTGTCTATAACGACATCCACGGTATTTCGTCGTTTAATCCACATACATCACTACGAAGCCTATAGACCCATTTCTGTTCGCACTTAAAGAGGAATTTAGAAGTGTCAGTGACAGTGGGAGGTATCCATGGTTGATCCAAAACAGTCCACGAGATGTCAGTGGGCTGGTGACCAACTTGTAAGAAGTGGTTAGTCAATTTCGTAGCTAGCTTCCCACAACGGATTGAACTCTTGTGCTCAGAAATTCTGATTTTAATTTTTCTGGTGGTCATCCCCACGTAATTCAGCTTGCAGGGGCATGTTATTAAGTAAATTAGATTCATGCTATTGCAATTGGTGAACCTCTTCAACTGCCAAGGTCTGTCGGTGCCAATATCTACAGTGAGAGTTTTCTTGGTTTGCGGGCAAGCCGCACAGCTCCCACAAGGATAGTGTCCATTAACTGCTGGTAAGTCCCATAGGGTACCAACCGGTCGGGGAATTGCTGTTTTAGGTCTAGTATGAACCAGCTGGTCTCTCAAATTTCGGCCCCTCTTAAAGGCAAACAGGGGGGGCGGTATTGTGTCCGTTCCGGTATTTAGAATCTTCCAATGCTTGGACACAATGTTTTTGATTTTATTGGACAGGGTACTGTATGTGTTCACACAGGTGATCCTCTCCTGTTGTACTTTCTCAGGTGGTATTTCTAACAGGCTTTCCCTGTTGTTGTTGGATGCCCGTTTCCTTGCCCGACTGATGAGATGTTTAGGATATTTCCTTTCCTGGAGATGGACTTCCAGTGTTTGAGAGTGTTCCCGGAAAGCTACCCTGGTCGAACAATTCCTCTGAATGCGGAGAAATTGCCCGAAGGGTAAATTGTCCCTTAGTGATTTTGGGTGGAAACTCTCATAATTGAGCAAGGAATTCCTTGCCATAGGTTTCCGATATAATTCGGATTGTAGGCCTCCTTGTGATGCAGAAATTAGCAGATCCAAAAATGGCAATTGATGTTTGTGACACTCCATCGTGAATTTAAGGAATGGATTCCTTTCGTTCAGCCATGTGTGGAAGAGGCGGAGGTCGTCTGCCGTACCCCGCCATACGACAAAGATGTCATCGATGTACCTCTTCCATACTCGCAGACACTGAAGATGGGGATTAGTGTCTGCGAGTACGTGTGTCTGTTCAAAAGTATGGACATACAGGTTAGCGAGACTAGGAGCAAAAACACTTCCCATGCTCGTCCCGCTAACCTGCAAATAGATGGACTCCTCATACTCGAAAAAATTCTCAGTCATGGCCAGGGTAGCTTTCCGGGAACACTCTCAAACACTGGAAGTCCATCTCCAGGAAAGGAAATATCCTAAACATCTCATCAGTCGGGCAAGGAAACGGGCATCCAACAACAACAGGGAAAGCCTGTTAGAAATACCACCTGAGAAAGTACAACAGGAGAGGATCACCTGTGTGAACACATACAGTACCCTGTCCAATAAAATCAAAAACATTGTGTCCAAGCATTGGAAGATTCTAAATACCGGAACGGACACAATACCGCCCCCCCTGTTTGCCTTTAAGAGGGGCCGAAATTTGAGAGACCAGCTGGTTCATACTAGACCTAAAACAGCAATTCCCCGACCGGTTGGTACCCTATGGGACTTACCAGCAGTTAATGGACACTATCCTTGTGGGAGCTGTGCGGCTTGCCCGCAAACCAAGAAAACTCTCACTGTAGATATTGGCACCGACAGACCTTGGCAGTTGAAGAGGTTCACCAATTGCAATAGCATGAATCTAATTTACTTAATAACATGCCCCTGCAAGCTGAATTACGTGGGGATGACCACCAGAAAAATTAAAATCAGAATTTCTGAGCACAAGAGTTCAATCCGTTGTGGGAAGCTAGCTACGAAATTGACTAACCACTTCTTACAAGTTGGTCACCAGCCCACTGACATCTCGTGGACTGTTTTGGATCAACCATGGATACCTCCCACTGTCACTGACACTTCTAAATTCCTCTTTAAGTGCGAACAGAAATGGGTCTATAGGCTTCGTAGTGATGTATGTGGATTAAACGACGAAATACCGTGGATGTCGTTATAGACAGGAGGCATCCGTGCACATACCTCAGAGCTTGATCAACACACATTTTTATGAATATAGTTGGTCCCGTTTGGAGTATGTTCTGGCACTAAAGGATTAGTGAGCCTGTGTGCAGGCGACATCTGACACACATTTTTCGAACTATTCTCCAAATGACTCAGCTACATACGTTACGGGGCATCCCTACCTGGAGTATATTTAGTATCCAGTATCATGAAATCCAAGGTGTGATAGTAGCTCAGTTGCTTCACTCATTGTTCCAAGACTCTTTGGTCTCACCTGCACACTCTCTACAACCGAAGTGGTGCAGTCCTGTTAAGCTGAGCCTGGTGTTAGGATGTGTTGGGTTGCATCTGCCAGTGGGGAGGACATGCCTTTTTCCTCACGTCACTCTTAGTTTACATCAGCACTCTGGATTGGGCTAATATGACCGTAATACCAGTATTTTTGCACACTATGGATGATAGATTGCGCTTGTACAATGTTAGCGCTGTAGGTTGGGCTAACATGACCACATAATTTCAATTTAGCAACACGGTCACACTTTGGTGTAATAGGGATCCCGGCCGGGATTCGAACTTGGAATTATGCCTCCGAAATGCGTGTGGAACTACAATTCCCATGCAGGCATAGCGCGCACCACGCTGCGGGTGATGTCATCGCGGACGCCTTGACACGCCCCCATCCTTACGCGGAAGCAGTTTGTTTACTTTTAGACTTCCCGGTACACCGAGTCGGTTCCTCCCACAGATAGAGCTCGGAGGGACGACCGGTGTACCGACGGACAGGTGAGCGATCCTGCCCTCAGTCGCTTTACTGGCTGGTATGTGTCATGGGAGCAAGGGAAGTGGGCGAACTGGGTGCGCAACGAGAGTGAGTGTACCTGGGAGCGTCATCTCATAGAGGGTTCACATAGATGGTTGTGAACAGTAACGAGCGTCTGTAGCCTCTACATATGCCTGTGTATTTAAGCATCTCTGCCCTTAGACCTATGGGGATTATGGCTTGTGTTGTGAGGTGCAGCAGTGGAGATGAGTGCTATCACGAGCGATCTGTGCATAACTTAAAAATATGCTTGAATATGGAGGGGAGGCTGTGGGTTTTTACAGCTCCTGGGATAAAACTAGTGTTAACACTGAATGGTAACTGGCCAGAGTGTTGACTGCTTGGGTTGCGTTGTTTGGTGCTAGATGTGGCATACGCTTGAGCCAGTTTGCCCGGGAGTACCAACAGGTGTTATTTACAACAATGATTATCTATGTTATCTGTCTTATAGTGCGGTGCATCCATCTACCTGAGCTCGCGCCAGGTGAGGTGGTGTTTTTCCTTCCCATCGAGTGGGTGAGTGAACCTTCCTTAAGATACTCTTTTGGTAGAGTGGGGACTATTTTATACAGCCCTTGAGCCGGTCAACAAGTTTTTGTGACTGGTTCTATATGTCTGTGCATGCGTAAATTGCATGCTATGTATATACCTCACACAGTACCCTTTTACTTATTTTTTGCATATTTACTTTTTGCATACTTACACGTTTTCTTCTTATATTTAGGATGGGAAGATGGTTACACAGTCACCTACACTATTCAGGTGATATGGTTCATTTATTTATTTTTATCTAGCAGTAGCATTTTCTGGTCCTGAGGAAGCAGCACGAGATCTCGAGACTCTTTCAGACTGCAGAAACATGTCGACCTTTTACAACTTCTAAGTGGTTATTTGTTACGCCATTTATTTGCACTGTTTTTATTGATTTAGGAGTGTGACGGTGGTTATTAAATTTGTTGTCCCTGAACACTACCTAATTTTAGAACTCCATTTCTTATTCTTTCTTTTTCACCCACACCTTTTCACTGCACTGCTATTCAGTACTCCACTAGACACGCCTTCCTCACATCTAACACGACTGCTGTGGTTTTTCCTGGTACATGGCTTGTCATCAGGCCAGTGCAGGTTTTTTCACCTTTAACAGCAGCAGGCACTAGTGTCGAAAGAGATCCCAGATGATGAAGGGCGGTCTCGATGGTGTACTGATGGGAACTCATTCCAGGACGGTTCTCTGTAATATTGTGTATTTGTAGTTGGGTACGTTGTTAGTGTCTGTAGACTATCTTTTTACAGTCATGCAGAGGTTCGGCTTAGGGGATCAATTTATAGATAAAGTACGTCTGCTTTATGATAGCCCATTAGCTCAAGTTAACTGTGCCGGTTTTCTGTCTACCTCATTTCCAATCCGACGAGGCACTCGTCAAGGTTGTCCGCTCTCCCCTCTCCTTTTCTTCCTAGCAATGGAACCTCTAGCTGCAGCAATCCGGCAATCTGCTGAAGTAGTAGGTGTCCCTCTTCCAATTGGCCATTCTAAAATTTCTTTATATGCAGATGACATTCTCCTTACCCTTACTGATCTTCCCCGTTCTCTTCCCGCTCTCCTCCAAATTATCAACGATTTCTCTTCTTTCTCAGGTTACAAGATAAACTGGGATAAAAGTGAAGCATTACCTAGAGTTCTTTTTCAGATAGTACAGACACTGGCTAAACCGTCAGCATGTGAAGCCCCTGACATCTCATCGCAAAAATTGTGTGACGAAGTTTCCTGTTTTTTCACTAGCAAAATTGATAGAATTTATGATAAGATTTTATGTACAAATCAGTCCATATCCACCAAGGAGACATCGCCCTCTGATCCCACGAATTCCATTGTGGACACACAATCCCTGGACAGTTTTCCCCTTATCTCATGTTTAGAAACCTCTACCCTCTTAAAACGGATTAAGAGTGGAAGTCCAGAGGATTCTATTCCTGCTAAATTAATGCCTACTTTGGAAGAACATCTAAGCCCACTGGTTACAGAACTAGTAAACCTATCACTCACCTCGGGTACTGTCCCCAATGAATGGAAGCGAGCACTCGTCAGACCTACCAGGAAAAATACCACCATACCTTGGTCTGACTTGAGTAATTTAAGACCCATCTCTCTGCTACCCTTCCTGGGGAAAGTTATAGAAAAACATGTTAACAAGCACCTGTCCACCCACATCGAACAAGTGCAAGCCCTTGATGAATCCCAATCAGGATTCCGCCCCAGATACAGTACTGAATCCACCTTGCTGTATGTTACCGATGACCTCCATGCCTACCAGGACAAGGGTTTCTCTGTCATACTTGTTCTATTAGATCTTTCGGCAGCGTTCGACACCGTGTCACATTCCATCTTGACTCAACGGTTGTCGAACGCTGGCCTGAAGAACAAAGCCCTTGATTGGATAAGGAGTTTCCTAACAGATCGCACCCAGACAGTCACCATGGGTGCATTTCGCTCGGCGGAAACAGAGATTTCTAAAGGGGTGCCACAAGGCTCATGTTTGAGCCCGACGCTCTTTAATATATATGTGGCACCCCTGGCAGGAGTGCTGCGTAGATACGGGTTTGTTCCCGTATCTTACGCAGATGACACACAGCTCCTGTTTCTTTTTAAAACTCTTTCCGCTGAGGTTAGGAACTCTTTCTCATCTGGTATGGAGGAAGTGGCTAATTGGATGTCCAACAACTATCTCCAATGTAACGTCAGCAAGACGGAGATCATGCTATTTGGGGAAGCTAAGATACTTTGGACCCCTGACTGGTGGCCACCTGAGTTGGGAGCAGTCCCTGAACCCAAACAGGTCGTGAAGAATCTTGGAATTCGACTTGATCACGACCTGTCCTTAAAACAACATGTCAGCTACATTTCAGGGATATGCTTCCACACTATTGGTTTACTGCGAAAAATCTGCCCACTCTTACCCAACTCAGCAAGAAAAACTCTGGTTCAGGCACTTATCCTGAGCCGATTTGATTATTGTAATGGGTTGTTATTTTCTGTCAACGAAGGGCTATTGGACAAATTGCAGGTTGTTCAGAACACGGCGGCTCGCCTTGTTCTGAATGCCCCCCCGAGAACGGCATCCAAACCTCTTTTTGAACAACTACACTGGCTTACTGTCAGACAAAGGGCAACATTTAAGATATGCTGTTTAATCCACAAATGCTTGAATGGACTAGGACCCACCTACCTGGAAAGGAAATTTAGACCATATGTTCCTTCACGATCTCTTAGATCAAGCAATAATTTTCTTCTTGTGGTTCCGCATATCAAAAAAGTTAGACACGGAGGCAGAGCCCTGTCAACTATGGGCCCTAAGTTGTGGAACAAGCTCCCGCTGGCCCTAAGGTTATGTAAAGAGCACTTAACCTTCCGGAAACAGTTAAAAACTATTCTGTTTAAAAATGAAATCTAATATCTTCCATTGTGTAGTTGCTAATTTACTGGGCATAAAGCGCAGAGATACTCCTGGCGGAGTGATTCTAGCGCTATACAAACTCATAAATAAATAAATAAATAAATGTCCATTAGTACTGCAAAAGCAGCAATCTCTGGCTTTCCCTTTCATTGGCAACCATCCCGGCTTAAGTACTTAGGAATATTAATTAACAGAGGTTTGGATAATATGGTTGCAGATAATTTGGCTCCTCTAATCACGCAAATGCAAAGAGACTTTGATAAATGGAAAGCTCTGGGATTATCTCTCTGGGGGCGAGTCCAGGCGGTTAAGATGGTTACTCTACCACGGTTTCTCTATGTTCTAGGCATGCTCCCTCTACACATTCTCCTAACCACCCTTCGCTCCATTGACTCCAAAATAAAACTTTTTATTTGGGGTACGGTTAAACCACGCCTTGCTTTGGCCAAATTAAAGGCTCATCAACAGCATGGGGGTTTAGGTCTTCCCTCCATTGAGCATTATTTACTTGCCCTTCATATCTCACAACTCACTTTTTTTCTGCCCAAATCTAAAGATATACCTCAATGGGTTCCACTTGAACGTCACCTTTTGGCTTCTGGTTTAGGTTTGTCCCTTCTATATGGCAAGGGGACCAGTTCTTCTGATCCCAAAAATCCTGTCTTGTCTGCAATGCATAAATCTTGGCAGAGAGGTCATCGTATTCTTAAATCTAATTCGCGAGTTCACGTTAAAGCTACATTATGGCTTAATTCAGCCATTCGTATCCGTGGTCGCACTTTGTCCTGGCCTTTATGGCAAGAAGCTGGCATCAATTTTATAGATCCACTTTTTCATGATGGAATTTTTAAACCCTTTTCCCAACTTAGTGAGGAATTCCATTTGCCTTCTACGCAATCCTATAAATATACACAACTTCAACAAGCTATCACGAAGCACTTAGGCCCCTCACCAGACTTACTCTCCGTGTCTCCTATTTTGTCTTATTTGTAGTTGTGGGGAAATCTTAAGGTGTGACTTCTGGTCTTTATAAGACATTCCTTCATCCTCTATTTTCGCAGCCCCTCTCCCACACTCTCTAGTTGAAATGGCAAGCCCGTTTATCAGTTGCATACTCCAATACTCAATGGGATCGACTTTTAGAAGCACTACATAAGGGGGTTCGGGAAGCTCGTCTCAAATTCTGTATTTTCAAAATTGTTCATGAATGGCATTGGTCTCCTGTTAAATTGCACCAAGCTAAGTTGCTATCACACACATTCTGCTGGAGATGTTCTGCTTCCGGATGTGATATTACACATATCATTTGCGAATGTCCTCATACTAGATCCTTTTAGCTCTTTGTACGAAAGACATTGGCTTCTACAATGTCATTACCTCTACCTTTTACACCTGCCAACATTATTTTACACGATTTTTGTGGTCTCCCAACACTTTCCAAACCGCAAATTCGTCTTCTTCATACTGCTTTGGCTACGGCCAAAATTTGTATCCTGCGTCACTGGAAATCCCCCTCGCCTCCTTCTCAGGAAGAGTGGTTGGTGGCAATGATGCAAACAGCCTTACATGAACGCACAATTTACAATTTACAAGATCAGGCTTCCATTTTTCTCCAAATTTGGTCCCCTTTCCTGGAAGCCACGGTGGATGATGATTCTGCTCCTACTCCTTCTACACGTACTGTTTCTGCTTGATTTTACTCTTTCCATGATCCTTTCCCTGCTACTTTACTATTGTTGCCTTTTCCCCTTCCTTCGTACCGATTCTCTTCTTAGCTGTCCTTGTTATTCTGGTATTCTTTTCTTTTCCTTTCTTTTCTCTTCTTTCTTTCTCTTTCCCTCTCTTTTCCTTTCCTTTCTTTTCTTTATTCCTCCCTCTATAATATCATGTACCTACTACTTTTCCTATTGTTACCACATATAGGATAATGGAATGTGTGCTGGGCTTATTTCCTCATATTTGTTATACCTTATGTGAGAACTTTTTTCACTTGTATTTTCTTGCTTTTACCATTATATTATTCTGATTTGAAATGAAATGAAAAAAGAACTTAATTAAGCGCACTGTGGCCAAGCGGCTTCCTGGCGCTGGGGGGGAGGAGAGGAGCGGGGGGGGAAAAGGAAAGGGAAGGGAAGGGGAAAAAAACGGGTTCGGCACTGCAGACAGTGGGACTAACCAGGGAAGGCCTGAAGAAAAAGAAAAGTTTTTAGTGCTTTTCGGAAAGCCGGGTAAGTGGGAATTGATCGGATAGAGAATGGAAGACTATTCCAATACTGAGGGTCCAGAACCGAGAAACGGGTGCCGCCGATGCGAGCTTTACGGTAGCGGGGGACTTGAAGAAGAAGTTGAGAGGACGAACGAAGAGTGCGAGAGGGAGTGTAAGGAGTGATCAAAGAAACAATGAACAGAGGGGCAGAGTGGGTGAAGGCTAAAAAGGCTAGGCAAGCTAATTTGAAAGAAGAACGGAAGCGTACAGGAAGCCAGTGAAGGGACTTGAGGACAGGCGTGATGTGGGAAAATTTGGGAAGATGAAAGATGAGCCGGGCGGCCTGATTTTGGATGGCCTGAAGCCGGCGCATTTCATAGGCGGGGATGCCGGAATAGAGGGCATTCCCATAGTCGAGACGGGAGGTGATAAGGGCTGAAATGATGGATTTGAGGGCGTCAGTGGAAAAGAAGCGGGAGATCTTGCGAATGAGGCGGAGGGATAAGAAACAAGATGAGATTACAGCGCTAACTTGGGAATGAATGGAAAGGTCACTGCTGACTTTAAGACCTAAAGTGCGAACAGTGGGAACTGGAGTAGGGGGAGTGCCTAAAGAGAGGGGCCAGTGAGAAGGGGACCAGAGATTGGAGGGGCCACCAGTGAGGACAAGCTCCGTCTTGTCGGGGTTTAATTTGAGGTGGTTCGTGATCATCCAGTCCGAAATAAAAGTTAAAGTGGAACTAAGAAAGGAAGAAGAGTCGGGAGTGGAGAGGTCGAAGATGAGCTGGAGGTCGTCAGCGTAGTTATACACGGTGACCCCCAGCTCGCGGAGAGAAAAAATAAGAGGGAAGATGTAGAGATTGAAGAGAAGAGGGGAAAGGGAAGAACCTTGGGGAACCCCGCACACAAGAGGGCGGGGAGGGGCGGAAAAGCCGGCAAGCTGAACTGCCTGGGACCTACCCTGAAGGAAGGACTTCAGCCAGGATAGTGCTAATCCCCTAATGCCGGCTGCGCTGACACGGTCGAGAAGGATGGCATGATCAACCGTGTCAAACGCAGCCGACAAGTCGAGGAGCACCAGCGCCTGGGGGAGGTTGGAATCAGCCCTTCCCTTAAGTTCGTCCAGGACAGCAGTGACGACCGTCTCGGTAGAATGACCCGGGCGGAAGCCCGCCTGGTGAGAGGCCAAGAGGCCATGCCTCTCGATGTGTGAGGAGAGGCAGGAGGTGACATGGCTTTCCACAATCTTCCCCAGGTAGGGGAGGAGGGAAATAGGCCTGAAGTTAGAGGGTGAAGAAGGGTCTAGACCAGGTTTTTTTATTATGGGAAAAACAGAAGCCGTTTTGAAAGAGGAGGGAACAGATCCAAGGGCCAGGGATGAATTAACGAGTGTGAGAGGGGGTCCAGGGGAGTGAGAAAAAGGGGTTTGAAGGATCCGGGCCGGCGCAACGTCAGCTGGCGATCCCGATTTGACCTTGGCCAGCAGAGCAAGGAATTGTGCAGCAGTAATGGGGGGAAAGAGGTCTAACAAGAAAGGCGGGGGAGAGGCGGGATAACCAGGGTTTGAGAGACTGCAGGAATGTTGGCTTTAATAGCAGAAATTTTGTCAATAAAGTGATTGTTGAGGGAGAGACAGAATGAGAGGGAAGGGGCGACGCTAGCGTTGGTACGATCGGACGTGGCAAGTTGTTTTACGAGTGAAAAAATCTCTCGGGATTTGTTGGAAGAGCGGGCGACTTTTTCAGAGAAGTATTCCATTTTTGCCGAGATTATAGCTTTTTTATAGTCGTTAAGTAGTGACTTATACTTAGTGCGAAGAAGAGGACAATAGTGATGCCTCCATTGGCGTTCTGATCGCCTGAGATTGAGTTTTAACACTTTGAGTTCACTAGTGAACCACCGGTGGGCCTCATGGGGCCGACCAGATTTGATGTTTTTAAGAGGGGCGGCGAGGTCACAGGAGGAGGATAACCAAGCACCAACCGCATCAGCTTGATCTTCCAGGGAGAGGTCGGTCAAGTCAGGTGTAGTGGAGGCCAGAGAAGAAGAGAGGAGGGAGAGATCTGTCTTATTCCAATAATGGGCTGTCAAGTTTTTGGGGCATGGGACTTTGGGATGAGAGGAGAGGGGAATGTTAAAAGAGATTAAGAAGTGATCTGACCAGAGACAGGGAAGAATGGAAAGAACGGAGAGGGGGCAACGCAGGGACCAGATTTGGTCCAAGGTATGACCCTTAGCGTGAGTGGGTGAGAAGACGTGAGGAGAAAAGTTTAAAGAGCAAAGCGTTGCAGAAAAGTCTTTAGAAGTTGGGCTTTCTCGAGGATCGTACGGCCAGTAGTTGAAGTCGCCTAATAGGACAACTGCCGAGTTGTTGACTGATAAAGTGGCCAAGATATCTTGAAAGAGGGGAACAAATTGAGGCATAGGCAGAGGGGGCCGATAGACAAGGACAAAGGTAAGGGGGTCAATGAGATTGGTGGACCGAGCGACCAGGAAGTCCACGTTGGGAATAGGAGAGTGGTCAAGAAGCTGAAACTTCAGCGTAGACCGAATGATCATTGCCACTCCACCGCCGGTTTTGCTGGCCGGTCGGTCCGCACGGAGGGCATAATAAGTGTCAGGGAGGATAGTAAGAAGGTCGGGGAGAGAATCAGGACAAAAGCATGTCTCCGTGAGAAAGAGGTAATCAGGGGAATCAGTGGAGAGAAGATTAAAGAGTTCAATCTGATGCTTAACAGCTGACCGGGTGTTTAACAGAAGTGCCGAGGCTACAGGGGGTGACGGTGGAAGGGAAGGGGTTGCTTGAATGGAGGGTAAGGGGGAGGGGGATGAAGTTGAGCAGGAAGGTGCAGAAATGCCAAGTGAAGCAATGCGCGCGGCTATCGGGAGAGGGACAGTTGTGGGAGTCATAAGTGCAGATAATTGGGCGGAGGTATATGACACGAATTGGACAGGATCTATGGCCCCTGGTCCCGGCCGGTCGCGGACGGGCGCAGACGGGCTTGCCTTAGGCGCGCCCGCTGCGCCCGTCCGCTGCGCGAACGGTGGAAGCACATGGTAAATAGGGCTGCAGAGGGGCGTGTCCAGAAAGAGTGGGCGTGGCCGGGGGAGCGGCCGCTGAAGGCGGCGAACGGGGAGTCCTGGGTCCGCTGCAGCCTCAAGCTCGGCTGCGCGGGAAGGCTGTGACAGGGAGGGGTCCCTGGAAGCAGGTGAGGATAATTTAAAAAGAAGCGCTATTTATTACTACATTTGTATTTGTATATTCATCGGCGAACTTTAATAAAAAATTTCAACACAAAAAAAAGAAAACAAGCATTTGCAATGCAATAGGTCTCGCCCTTGTGAGAGTTTGAGCTATTGGCGTTGTAAATGACAATGCCTTTTATTTATGTTTTAAAAACCAAAACATAAATAAAAGGTACTGTTATTTACAATGTCAATAGCTTAAAGTCGCGTGAATTCGAGACCAATTGCTTGCAATTTTTTTTTATATTGTTCCAGAATTTTCTGAAATCCAAACCGTATTTTTGGGGTGCTGCAGCCCCCCTACTTCCTTTGCCCATACCTAGTGTACGTAGATTAAGACTGCTCTGGCGGTACCCCCTTCTTCACAGTAACACGCAGCAGGCACCTCTCTTTGCTGTCACATTAGAGTGTTACAAGGGTCCTCCGCTCTCTCTTCCTTGAGGCTGCTCCAATCTGTCTCCCGCTCCGATACATACTGACTTTGCTTTCCTGCCTCAGTGCTGTGACGGTCACTGTCTCAAAACCGTTTAGCTTGGCGGCACGCTCTATCTACTCTGGGTTCTTCAGCACTCACAGGCACGCACACTGCTCTTGTCTCGTTGGTGCAGCACTCACATTCTATTCCATGAGCCTCACTTTCCTGGCCCTTGGCTGTCTCGTTAGCTCCTCCCTGTGACTGGGACCCCGTGGGGAGCTTCTGCTGATGCGTTAATCGCATGCCGCGAAGATGCTGCTTGAAATGTTCCAACCATTGGAAAGTAAAGAGTGGTAGATTGAACAGTCAATAGCGTGGGCCTAATATGTAAAATATAGAAATGTGGTCAATATATCAAATAGCAAAATTCAAAGCAAAGTAATGAGGAATAACTGATTGTTTGCGGCCAAAACACTTTTCATGTTGTGGGCCGAGCCCAGTTCCAGGTTAAAAATCTGAGTGCACTTATGAGGCACAATCGCCGAGGACGGATTGGCCATTTATATCAGCAGGCATTTCTCGGCAGGCGGGGTGTGAGTGGGGTGGAGACTGGGTCAAAGGAGGCCATTTTTTTGAAGGTCGACGACCGATGCCTCTGTCCACAGCTCCCCGGGGTATATGGCAGCTAGCAAAAAGAGAAAGCGCGTAAGGGACACAGGAAGAGAGAAAAAGAGACAGGAATAGAGAAAAAGACAGGAATAGAGAAAAAGACAGGAACAGAGAGAGCGGGAGAAAAAGACAGGATTAGAGAGAGAAAGACAAGATTAGAGAGAAAGACAGGAACAGAGAGAGAAAGACAGGAATAGAGAGAAAAATGCAGGAACAGTGAGAGAAAGATGCAGGAACAGAGAGAGAAAGACAGGAACAGAGAGACAAAGACAGGAACACAGAGAGAAAGACAGGAACACAGAGAGAAAGACAGGAACACAGAGAGAAAGACAGGAACACAGAGAGAAAGACAGGAACAGAGCGAAAAAGACAGAAACAGAGCACTACAGCAATAGAGAGATAAAGATAGGAATAGATAGATAAAAATGCAGGAACAGAGAGAGAAAGACAGGAACAGAGAGAGAAAGTGCAAGGTAGCCGAAAGAGCCTGGCGGGCGCAATATGACACTGGCGCCAAGTTGACATACAAAACGGTGGTTAAGGCTTATCACCGGGATATCCGTCTGGAAAAAAAAGCTTATCTAGCCAGGAGAATTGACGCTGCGTCCAACTCTTGCAAGGAGATTTTCTCCATTGTAAGAGAATTCACCTCACCTTGGTCCAACACCTCGGACCAAAAACCATCTGGCACCTGGGCCACGGACCTTGCTGACTTTTTTACGAGCAAGATCCAACGCATTCAGGAGTCATTCCTGGCACCAGTGTCTGCGGGCCAGACTGAACCCGACATTACCACACTGCCACAGGCCGGGCCAGGGGCGACGTTGAGTGTGTTTCCTTCTATCTCTGCTCCGGACTCTCTGGCTCTTATGGGCAATCTAAAATCGGGTTCTCCTCTTGACCCATGCCCTGCTAAATTTCTGGCGAAAGTCGCGGAGGTGATCAACCCGTTGGCTAATCCGCTCTTAAATCTTTCGCTGAGGCTCGGCGTGGTCCCGCAGGCCTGGAAGCAGGCGATGGTGATTCCATTGCTTAAAAAATCTGGCCTAGATCCGAAGGCCCCGGTTAATTATAGGCCCATCTCTCTGCTGCCGGCCCTCACGAAGATTCTGGAAAAGCACGTCCAAGGCGTGCTCTCCAACTTTCTTGAATCTCATGAGATTCTGCACGCCACCCAATCGGGCTTTCGTCCCCATCTCAGTACTGAGACAGCGCTCCTGGAGGTCTCGGAAACCATTAAAGGGGTTCTGGACTCTGGGGGCAAAGTCATGCTGGTGATGTTAGATCTGTCGGCGGCGTTCGACACCGTTCCCCATGATGGTCTTCTCGCCAGACTTTTCGAGATTGGCCTACGGGGGACGGTGTTCGACTGGTTTTCTTCTTTCCTAGCCGGCCGCCGGCAGTCGATCTGGGCCCCGCCGGATTCCGCCGCGATGCCGCCTCTGGGAGTCGGGGTCCCTCAGGGTTCTATTTTGAGCCCGACCCTCTTTAACATCATTATGACCCCATTGGCGGCGTTGGTGGAGTCGCATGGTGCCCAGATCGTATCCTATGCGGATGACACCCAGCTCCTCTTCTCTTGTAAGAGAGGAGGCGACTTTGATGGGGAGAGTATTCGGGATTGCCTTGGGGCTGTTTTTCACTGGTTCCATCTAAACAGCCTTAAGTGCAATTCCGACAAGTCCGAAGTTCTTTTCTTTGGGTGCGACACAGAACCAGACTGGCAGACCTGGTGGCCACGGGATATGTTCCCTCCGTCCTGCTCCTCTCAGGTCGCTAAGAATCTGGGGGTGAAGATGGATAACAGGCTTTCCTTAAAATCCCAGATCCTGGGGGTGTCGGGCATTTGCTTTGGCATCCTCAGGATGTTGCGGAGGTTTCTTCCTCTGTTATCCGTGGAACATAGGACGCTGACTGTCCAGGCTCTGATCGGGTCCAGGTTGGATTATTCCAACGTTCTTTACCTGGGCCTCCCAGAGTACTTGTTGCAGCGGCTGCAAGTGGCACAGAATGCCGCTGCCAGGGCAGTCTTTGGCCTTAGCAGGCGCTCCAGGGCCTCGGGTTTGTTGGCAACGTTACACTGGCTTCCTATCCGCAAGAGGATTGCCTTTAAGGCGCTGACCTTGGCCTACAAAGCCCTTCACAAGGAGGGAGCCAAGTACCTCCAAAAGAGACTGGTCTTTTATCATCCGACCAGGTCTCTAAGGTCGGAAGCCTTGCACCTTGCGGTTGTCCCCCGGGTAAAGAAAGCGCGCCTTGGAGGCCGCTCTTTCGGACTGCTGGCATCTCAGCTGTGGAACTCTTTACCACAGGCCCTACGGGGAGCGACCAGCCTACTGGCTTTCAGGAAGGGCCTCAAAACGTGGCTGTTCACTCAGTAGCCGGTCTCCCGCGAATCTCCGGCCCATTCTTCTGTTAGTTTTTATCTTGGTGTTATGTTTCTTATGTTGCAGTATTGTCTCTTTCTCCATTAAAGCGCCGGGACACTCTTTTTGAGTAGCCGTGCGCTATAGAAATAAATAAATAACATAACATAACAAAGACAGGAACAGAGAGAGAAAGACCGGAACAGAGAGAGAATAAGACAGGACTAGAGAGAGAAAAAGACAGAACTAGAGAGAGAAAAATGCAGGAACAGAGAGAGAAATACAGGAACAGAGTGAGAAATACAGGAATAGAGAGAGAAATACAGGAATAGAGAGAGAAATACAGGACTAGATTAGATAGGGAAAAATGCAGGAACAGAGAGAAAGGCAGGAACAGAGAGAGAAAGGCAGGAACACAGAGAGAAAGGCAGGAACACAGAGAGAAAGGCAGGAACACAGAGAGAAAGACAGGAACAGAGAGAAAAAGACAGGAACAGAGAGAGAAAGACGAACAGAGAGAGAAAGACAGGAACAGATAGAGAAAGACTGCAACAGAGAGAGAAAGACAGCAACAGAGAGAGAAAGACAGCAACAGAGTAAGAAAGACAGGAAGAGAGAGAGAGAGAGAAAGACAAGAATGGAAAGAGACAGGAAGGCAGCGTTGCAGAGCTGTAGTGCCAAGTGTTTGAATTTGGAAGACACTGTTGGAAAACAGACTCTTATTGTGTGTGTCCACACACGAGCGTGTCACTACAGAGCTGTCAAAGGAGCAGAGAGCGAGGGCCCACGAAATGAATTCCCACATACTTAAAAGACATGCTCATGATCACTGCAGGGGCGCGCACCACAGAAACAAAACATACCCGATTCTGAAAATGTCTAAGGAGGAAGAGCAATGTGCTGAAAAACACATTCCCGCGTTGGACCCCAAAACTCCGGAATGTTCTAACGGAGGAAATAACAGTCAATAATAACTCACTGCCATTCAGGACTCTTTTAAAGGCACACATCTTGGGCAGATATTGCCAATGTAGGTCAATAAATATGACATACACACAGTAACCCTTCTCCCCTATGCTGAGACTACCCGACACTAACCAAACAGTCGCAGTGTAATGCACTGTGCTCGTTATCCCACCTTACCAGGCTGTAACCCGCCTGAAGCCCACGTGGCGTGGCCTGAGGAACAGCAATATATTTAATACATAAATACATTTAAAGAAAGATTGTGTACGGGGACTCATGACAACTCAGATGGACAAGCGTGGTATCCCTATCGGCGCTCTCTTGCGAGCACCATCTGGGCTCGCTCGGTGCAACATGGGGCTAGCAGAACCTTTTCCAGATCTCCATTTCACTTCCAGTGCAGCTCCACCGCCACTTTATAAGTAAACTTTCCAGACACCTTTTGTTCCCCTGAAGTAGGCAGCAGTTTTCTAGATTTATCCTGGATTTCAAGCAGTTTCCCAACAAACTGCAACGATTAAAAACATTTTTTTTTTTTTAAAAGTCAGGTAAAGTGTTCAGTGGTGAGTAAGGCATCTCATCTGCACCTAAGGAGAGCGATAACTACAAAAAACCTACCACGAACAGCTGCAAATTGGCCGGCTTCATGATTGTTTTCTAAATAGCACTCTACGAGCTTGCACAGTAAAACTAATTCCAAACTGGCTTGTGGTGGCGCTTGAGGCAAGGCGGGTGCGGCGGTGTGTGGAGAGCTAGCAGGCTGCCTTTTAATTTATTTGGTTAAATTCCGAGCCTAGCTGACGGACGGGTAGGAAGAGACGCTGCATGGACGGCTGACTCGGCCCAAGCAAGAGACCAGTGAGGTGGTGCCAGTAGAAGAGCACGCCGGGCACCGGAACACATTATTGCATTGCGCAAAGGCAGCCGTTTGTATATAATTGCATATCGCTTTCACTTTAAGTGAAAGCATGATGCAAAAATAAACACGCAGCTGCCTTTGGCAAATCCGAATGAGAACAAAAAAGTGTGTTGTGCCTGTAGTGAGAGTAGTTCAGTAAGAAAAAAAACAAGCATTTACAATGCAATGGTCTCGTCTTTGTTAAAGTTAGAGCTATTGGCATTGCTCATGACATTATTATTTTTTTAAACCATATAAATAAATGGCATTGTCATTTACAATGCCAATAGCTTCATCTCTCGCAAATGCGAGACCTATTGCATTTGCACCCCCCACACACACACACAGCCACACTCACACAGAGCCACACACACACAGAGCCACACACACACAGAGTAACACACACCACACACACCCACACACACCCACACAGAGCCACACACACCCACACACACAGACAGAGCCACACACACAGGCAGAGCCACACACACAGGCAGAGCCACACACAGACAGAGCCACATACACACACACAGACAGAGCCACACACACACACACACACACACACACACACACACACACACACACACACACACAGACAGAGCCACACACACACAGAGCCACACACACACAGAGCCCAACACACAGAGCCCAATACACACACAGAGCCACACACACACAGACACAGCCACACAGACACAGCCACACAGACCCAAACACACACACAGAGCCACACACATACACAGAGCCAAACACATACACAGAGCCACACACACACACGCACACACACACACACACACACACACACAAGGCCACAGGGACACACACACACCCTCACCCCAGGGAGTCTCCTTATTTACAAATGGGTTATTCGAGGCCCCCACCAACTCCCAGAGCTCACCCGTTGCTTCCATCAGTCTAGGTCAGTCACACGCCCATCTCTGCCCAGTAACGCCCCAGGGAACAGAGGCAAGAAAAAACCGATCACTAGCATGGAACAGGGAACAGAAGCAAGAAAAAACGAGCACAAGCAGGGAACAGAGGCAAGAAAATCGAGCACAAGCAGGGAACAGAGGCAAGAAAAGCGAGCACAATCAGGGTGAGGAAAATTGAATTTTGCCCTGTCATGTGTCCCTACGTATTCCCCATTATATGTTATATGTGCATGATCAATATGCATATTTACCCCCTTGACCGAATAAAGACGCATTTACAGTTGTGTCCAACGTTAGTATGTCAGTTATCCAGTCCCCCGTAAAAGCAACGTGAATTAGGCTTCTAGGCCTATGTTGCCAACGTCTTTACATTGTGCACGTTAAATCATCGAGTTGCACCCGTTTCTAGGCCTCACAGGGCCCGGACACCAGATTCAAGCCTCAAGTCTCCTGAACCACTCCGAGGAGAGATGCAGCCCCTCCCGCATCCCTGACCCTTCAATTACTTCCTGCCAAGCAGTGCGGTGCCCGGCCTGGCCTGCCTGCCTGTCTGCCAAGAATATGTTATGCTTACAGTTATCTGTTCAGCTCCCCGGCTTCACATTCCTAGCTAACGAACCGCATAAACATCTTCATCTATAGTCTAGTCTTTCTGTCTCCATGCAAGAGAATTACTGAATTAGTATCCATAGAAGAATCATAGCACATGCAATACACTAAGAAATATATGCATGCACTAGCCTTAGTGACAAGTAGCCTTTGCCCTGATGACTTTTAGATTCAAGCAACATGTACTCCAAACACGAGATATCAGATATGCTATAGGTACAGGTCGTTCTGACATCCCAGACTTTAGTCTCCTCTTCTAGTGCTAGAAGTCAGAGCCCCCAGCTCTCCCCAGTTACACGTCATGACCCGTTTGCGCGCACCAGTAGGTTAAAGGTTCCAGCTGCCCAGGTAGCCCCCTCCATGTATCCACCCACTTATGACACTTCTGTGACGTTTACATCACATGTCTCCGTGCACGCCCTGTGCACGCCTTCTTTTTACGCCCATATGTTCTTATCTTCCGTTTGTCACTTGTTACGCCTACTGTATTCAATGCAATTGTACTGTTTTACTATATATACTGTATGATGTTAATGAGATGTTGCAGTTGCCATTTCCCCTTTTCCTTGTGTCTGTCCCTTCCTGAACCTTTGCAGGTGATGGAACCCGATGGTCCATTGGCTCGAGCCATCTAATTAAAGCCCGTATGACTCAGATACCACGGATTCTGCCTCTTATTTATTGAGCTATCCTTTTCAGTTAATGCATAGAAAAATAGTACCGGTAATTATTTATTTATTTACCACATAAATGGCACCCGAATAGGGACGAGCCCCTTCCCCACGCGCCGGCGATGTAACGTAGGCCCCCTGACCCTTCTACAGCCGTGACGGACCCCTACCGTGCACGTGCAGATATTTCTGCTTCAAGTCTCCCTCAGGCTCACGGAGGAGACGGAGACTGCGGTCCGGCATCCAGACGAGGCGGTGAGGAAGGCGGATCGTTCCGACCAGAGCCCAAGCCGAGAGAGCAAGGTCTGAGGTATCCGGAGGCCCACCTGTTTCCGAAGCCCGAGGCGCATGCGTAGTGCGTAGCAGTAACCAGCCGTCGTAGCAGTCCAGTCCAGTCCGAGGCCTTCAGTTTTGCTTCCCGGTGAGTACCGTTGCTGGGAACGTATCTAGACGGGTTCATTAATTTGTGCCCGGTCCGACGGGTTTGGGTACACAGATCCGGTCCGACGTATTCACCTAGGTGGATGCGGTATGACGTGTCTCTTTAGGAGACCGGTATGTTCTGTACTGTTTTAGCAGTGCATCCAGTAATTCTAGTAAGTCTGTTCTCTGGCATAGTTTCTCGAGAAAGTTCCAGTATTCTGTTTTCGAAGTATTGTGTTTTCAATGTATTCTGTTCGAACTGTTATTAATGTGTTTTTGATGTCGTGGTATGAGTGACTGTTTTGCTATTCATTACTGTGTTCATTGTGTATTGTGTTCAAGTTCAAGTACGTTCAAATATGCCTCTGTTTTCAAAGTTACGTCAGATAAAAACCAGAAGAGGGTTACTCGAAGAATCAGTTCCTGTCCCTCCTAGGGACAGTCCTGGACATTTTATGTATCATAAGCATGGCTTAGATGCCATACTGTATCTAGATTTATGGGTGGACTACACCAAAGATCTCGAAGAAAAATATAGATGGCCTGTTTCAGGAACATGGGATGCCGAGTGCATCATGAGAGTAGAAGAGGCATTATGGAAAAAGAAAGCCAGACAATCCCAGAAAGATGCCATAGAATTATGGCGTAAAGAATCACATAAAAGAACGGAAAATGAATTCAGAAAAGCAGAACTAAGTAGAGAGTCCTCCGAAAAAGCCCAAGAAAGGGAATTACTAGAAGAAGGTGAACGAGTTAGAGCAGAACAATCAGACAGACAGAGAAATGCCCTTATTAAAGGTATGTATCCTCTTCTCGCCGAGGGTTTGCCGAAGGCGACCCCGGAAACACCCTGTAATTTACCGCCACCATTGGTCCCGACTAAGCTACGTCATAAACCGACTGCAGCCGACATTTTTCTTTCTTCCTATTTAGATGACACTGTCCCAGAATATGCTAATACGAATCTTACCCCGCCTGTTCAACTTCCACCTCCTGTTAATAATGTAATTACTGTGCCTCCAGCCGTTGGTCCCGGGAATCCTGTTAATGTGCCAGTACCCCAGGACCAACCCGCATTACGTACACCTACTTTACCAGTCACATTACCAGCAGCAGCACATTCAGTATTAACTGACGATTCCAGTCCAGGAGGAGCTGGGGGAGGTATTCCTATCACCCCGCCTCAAACAAAACGACTGACACTGAGAGACGCAGCATTACAGCGTACGCCAAAGGTGGCTACGTACGAAGCCCTCAAAAGGTTCCTTACTGATTGTAGATATGATCCAGTGCCAGGCGAAGATCACATGATATTATATTCCGTACGTTTACGACGAGTTGCAAATTTTTTGATTACCATATCAGATATGAAAGAACATTTAGACAGAATGTATCATTTTATCCGAACAGGGGAAAAACCAGAAAGTATTCACGAAGCTATGGTACACAGGAAAGTCGAGATTCAAGGCATGATTTTGCAATTTTTAATAAATTGTTTAATAAGAGAACAGGATCATCCTGATAAAGACAAAGAAGAGATGAAGGTCCTGATAAGATGGAGCGACAATATAGCAGACGGAAAACACAAGACACAAAATAGTATAGAAACTATGTACAGAAAGATTCGTAAAGAAATTATATGTATACATGAGAGGGAGAAAGCAAGCAGAGTAGCCGAGAAAGAGAATGTCTCTTCAGACGAAGATATAGACAACGAGAATCCCACCAGAATAGCGTATGTAGGTAGGACGAGACCTTTTGATAGACACACACGCACAGAATACAAGAAAGCTTTTCCTCCTCCCGTACCAGAACAGTGTTCTCTTGAACAATTATTCCAGGCTACCGATAAAGTTTTGAAACTACGAATAGGTTACAGTGAGCTTAGTACCATGCATGAACAAGAACTCGCCCGATCAGCAGTTCGATGGATTAGTAATTCTACCACGTTTTCAGACGAAATAGTGGCTCAAATGTTTCTGAAGCTTCCGCCAGGCGAACAGCGACTGGTGGGTATGTACATGATCCAGCACCTCATTACACTGTACGAAAGTCAGCATTCTGATCCAGGTCCTTTATATAATGTATTGAACGAGTTACTACTAAACCGATGGAAAGGTCTAGGTACCGATTTAATTAGTGTCATTTTAGAGCAGCGCCACAAATACAGAACGTTCCTGACTCCACACTTTGTTCCTGTTTCACCCCCATTCTACATAGATAGACAGAATCCGTTGCGAGAAGTGCATCCTGTTAAGGGAACGGGGGGTGCGCTCGAACGAGTATTTGTTTACACCCCTATAACGAAAATAGAACTACTAGAAATGAAAAAGTTAGTGCCCTGTCACGATAAAGATCCAGCAGGGTTCCACCGTGAATTAAAAGACATGCTCCGTATGGGAGAATACACGTATCCTGATATCATCAAAATGTTAAAGGTCCTGTTGCCCGCGGGCATATATGAAAAACTCAAAGAAAAAGAATGGGAGGTGGGAGAGAAAAAGATTGACTGGACAGCGTTAGAGAACGAAGATAACACACGAGTTCCAGGTACTGGTCTCGGGGATAAAGCCAAAGAGTTGCCCGAGTTGCTAATACAAGTCTTGCCAAGATTACTAGCCACGAAAAAGGAAGACTGGGATGCCATCTCAGCCTGTAAACAGAAACAAGACGAAGACACTAGTGATTTCTATACCAGATTTGAGAAATGTTTCATTATCAATAGCGGTCTGAAAACAAGTAGTGAGTCGTATCCACATCTCTTTGTTACCAAACTAGTTGAGAATTCTTTACCACAAGTTAAAAATCGAGTATTAAAAGTCGAGAGTACATGGCAAGCTAATACCCCGTCCCAAATGCTACAGATGCTACAGTATCACCAGAATCGAATCAGAGAAGAGCAAGAACACGAAAGAAGACGTATGAAAGACACGAAAATGAAAGTACTAGTTGCACAGTCTGTTCCAGCAGATAGTCAGAAGAGGGGTACGAATCAGACTACTCATTCTGCAGCTCCCGTTAAAGGGACATGCAATTACTGTAAACAGCCAGGTCATTATATAAACGAATGTGCAGTTCTGAAACACAATATAGCTACAGGAAAGACTAAAGAGAGACCGCGTCCTCCTAGACAGGAACATGTTCCGCAGAATTCGCAGCAACCACCGCAGAACGCACAACAGTCAGTTACAGCACCGCAGCCTATAGCTGCCACACAACACGTTACACAACAGATGTACCAGTATGCACAGTCAGATTATCCAGAATATCAGCAGTATTCATGAAACAGCCTAGAGAGGGAGGTTGGCTTGCCTCTCATCGAGATTCCTGTAGATCAAGAGGGTCCCTATGTACACAGTCAAGTATTAGGGAAAGACAGAAAGTTTCTGATTGATACAGGGGCAAGTAGGACTACCATCAGTCATGACGAGGTTCCAGGGGCTCCACTCTCAGGCTCAAGAAATGTTTCCCTGGGATTTTCAGGAAAGCCGATTGTTAATGAAATATCGAAACCAGTTTCCCTAGAAGTTGGTCCATTGTCCCGAACCACAGACTTGTTACTTACGAAATCATGTCCTGAAAATTTACTTGGTATTAAAACATTGAAAGAGTTAGGTGCCGTTATATGCCGTTCTCCGGAAGGAGTGAGATTGTTTTTACGTGATTTTAAAGGACATTATGTGTTACGAGATTTTGATCCACGATTACTGAATGTACCGTAGCATTTATGGGCGCAAGGTCCAACTGATGTAGGTTGTATGCATATTACACCATATCGTGTCACTCTGAAACAAGGTGTTGTGTTACCACGAATCCGACAGTATAAATTGCCACCTGAGGCTGTAGCAGCCTTATCAAAAATTATTGACGAGCTTATTGCTCAAGAAGTGGTTGTAGAAACTGACTCCAATGTATGTAATTCTCCAATCATTCCGATTCTTAAACGTACAGACCCAAATGCACCTCCAGTTTATCGATTAGTGATTGACCTTCGAGAACTTAATAAATGTATCATACCCCAGTACCCAGTGGTTCCAGATATCTCTTTCCTATTGACTGCCATTGATTCTGAAGCTACGTTCTTTACTGTTATTGATCTCAAGAATGCATTCTTTAGCGTTCCCATTCATCCAGACAGCCAGTTCCTTTTCGGATTCTGTTTAAATGGAAGAAGCTATAAATTCACACGTGCACCTCAAGGTTTTACAGAAAGTCCTAGTATTTACAGTCAAGCACTTAAACGACAACTAGACAGTATTCACATGCCAACTGACACTGCCCTGCTCCAGTATGTCGATGATCTATTGGTCACAGCCCGTACAGAACGTGACTGCGAACGTGCGTCACTGACGGTCTTGTATTTTCTGGCAGAAATGGGGCACAAGGTGTCCCCTTCGAAACTACAATTCTGTGTCCAGCAAGTGGTATACCTTGGACACTTGCTGTCCAAGAGGGGTAGACAGTTGACACCTGACCGTATCCAGTTAATAGCACATCTTCCACAGCCCAAGACACAGAAGGAGGTACGAGCTTTTATCGGCCTCACTTCTTACTGCAGACAATGGATCCCTCAGTATGCATATCTAGCCAAACCACTGATACAGTTGACAACACAGGAGGCAGCCACATCGACTGTCCTCCCTTGGACCCAGGAACATACACTTGTTTTCAATGAGTTAAAGAAAGCTTTATGTAACGCACCTGTATTAGCGACACCAAACTACAGTAAGTCTTTTACACTTTTTGTCACTGAACGTGATGGTACAGCATTATCTGTTCTTACACAAGATCAAGCAGGACAACACAAACCTTGTGCTTATTTTTCTAGCACATTAGATCCAGTAGCCCAGGCTTTGCCTGCGTGCCTCAAGTCAGTTGCAGCCACAGCTCTAGCTATCAGACAAAGTGATTCCATAGTGTTAGGACACTCACTGACAGTACAAGTTCCACACTCCGTGGAAGTTCTTTTAAACCGAACACAGACTCAGCATTTGACAATTGCACGTTTAACAGGATATGAACTGACACTGTTTCAGCCACACATAGAAATCAGACGCTGCAACATTTTAAATCCTGCTACACTGTTACCCTCGATTACATCGAACCCTGCCACACATGACTGTGTGGAAGTTATTAACACCATGACAAAGCCAAGACAAGACTTGACTGACATTGCATTACCTGATCCAGACCTGACACTTTACGTGGATGGTTCATGTATGAGAACGAATACAGGAGAGTTAGTAGCCGCGTATGCAGTGACTACTGAAACTGAAGTTATAGAGACACATCGTATTGACACTCTGTCTGCTCAAGCAGCAGAGCTCATCGCTCTGACCCAAGCCTGCATACGAGCCAAGAACCTGAAAGTAAACATATATACAGATTCACGTTATGCATTCGGAGTCGTTCACGACTTTGGAGTCCTCTGGCAAGAAAGAGGTTTCCTGACCTCTCATGGAGCCAAGATTCAGCATGGCCCCCTCATTCAAGCTCTTTTAGAAGCAATACATTTGCCGACAGCCATTGCCATTATGAAGTGCAAAGCACATACGAAAGCCACTGACGCCATTTCCCAGGGTAACGATCTAGCAGATCGAACAGCCAAGCTTACAGCTCAGACTCCAGACGTTCCAGTTAACACGACAAAGACAGATGTTCCAGATCAGGCGACTTGTATGACAGTTAAGGACCCTACACAAGATGTACTAGACATACAGACATATGCTACCCCAGACGAAATCAAGAAATGGTCTGAACAAGGAGGGGTCCAGACAGATCAAGGATGGTTGACGAAGGGAAAAGCCACATGGTTTCTCCCCGACTCTATGGTTCAAGTCATTATTAACACCGCACATAGTCCAGCACATTTGGGAGAAAAAGCCATGTTAGACAGTATCCAGAACCTCTGGTTTAACAAGCATTTACGAGCAGCAGCGAAGCAGAAAGTGCGTACCTGCATGATCTGTTGTCAGTTCAATCCAGGTAAAGGTGTTCCGGTGGAACAAGGTGGATTCCATCCTCCTGACCACCCTTTTGAAGTCCTCCAGATGGATTATATTCAGATGGATCGATGCCGAGGTTTCAAGTATGTCCTCGTAGTTGTATGCGCTTTGTCCAGATGGACAGAAGCATATCCAGTCCCAGATTACACTGCCGCGACCACTGCCAGGCAGTTGGTTCGTGAGTTTTTCCCACGCTATGGTTTGCCCAGGGTCGTGTATTCAGACAACGGACAGCCATTCTCATCCGAACTCATGAAACAAGTATCACTTCTGTTAGGGTACCAGTGGAAGTTCCACTGTGTACGACATCCCGAGGCAGCTGGCCTCGTCGAGAGACATAATCAAACTCTGAAAATACGTATAGCGAAGGTTTGTGCAGAGAAAGGTGTAGATTGGATGGTAGTCCTGCCAGTCGCCCTTTTCTATATGAGAATGGTCGCCCACTCCCGTTCAGGTCTGTCACCTTTTGAAGTTGTGTCTGGTCGTCCCCCAAACATGTGGGGTACACCTATGCCACGTAAAATCACCGATGTTGACAGTAATATGCTGACAGATTACCTAGCTTCCTTGATGTCTGCACTACTCTCTTGTCGTTCACAGGTCGCGGCTGCCTTTCCAGACAACACCCAGGTGAAACCGCACGAAGTCGTTCCAGGCGACCTCGTCCTCGTTAGGAATTTCGATCGTTCAAGCCCGCTGGAGCCCCGCTGGAAGGAGCCGAAACTTGTTCTGATGACCACAAGGACTGCCGTAAAGCTGGAAGGCAGGAAGGGCTGGCTACACTCCAGCCACATCAAGCGTTTCCATGGACTGCGTCCAAAGACTTCTCTCAAGGACTGCCCCGATACTGACTCTAAACTTCCCCTGTTAGAGAAAACTCCGCAGCAGGAGTATAAACTCAAATTAAGGTCTAGCAAGTCAGACAGCGTTTAATTGTTTAAGTCCCTCTCGGGTGAAGCGGTTAGACAGGTTCCTGACATGTATGAGATAGACCCACATAGTGAGAGAGTTAGAAACTCCAAGAAAATACGATACTGTAAGAATCTGCGCAGCAGATGTGTTGTTACATTATTGTTTATGTTATTTCTGAGTCTTACGATCACATGTATAAGTTATGTTTTACATGTATTTTTTCCTTCTCTTGGTTCGCATGTACATCTTTCTTCTAATGATACAGTAGAGCACACTTTTAGTGAACTACCCCCTCACGAGTTATCCTACCGACTTGCAATGCGCAACAATACTTTTATTCGAATGTTACACTATTCACACCAGACCAGCAATGCCACTAATTGTTGGGTGTGTGGTCGACTCCCCCCTTTCCAGACACCGAAGGGAGTTCTGCCACTCTTTCCCTATCCGTTTTCACACAATGGTTCGTGTGGAGCATGGTTCACATTAACATCATCCTTAGACGATAAGTCCCTTTTGAATAGAACATGTTTCCCAGACAAGGAAGGTCTTTCCCATAGGACAGGGTTAGATCTAGAAAATGAAGTATATGATCTAGGTAATTTCTCCTCCAATTTCATGGTTTTGAATGTTCAGTCCGAGACTACTCCAGACTTGCCTGCTATAACAGTTCTACCAGTGAAAGGCGAATTATGTGTTAGAAGGAATGGTTCAGTACATCTAGGACACAGTGATTGTACTACTGTGGTCGAGTATAGTGACAGTGGGAAATCTACTTTCAAAGCCTCACGTCATTCGTATTTTGTATGTGGTCAGACCGCATATGTACGTCTGCCCCTAGATTGGGATGGAACATGTTACATTGCCTTCCTACTGCCACCAGTTTTTCTAGCCCCATCCGATTATCACAGAAATACACATCTAGTACACGTCAGACATAGAAGGGAGATCGAGTCCCCAATTGTCGATCAAACTGAAACTGCATTAGAACAGTATACAGACTTCAATAAAGGTTTCTTTTTCTTCATAGGACCTGTCCAGAATAGTAAATTAATACGCAGGTTAACCAGAACCCTTGAAGCAGTAGTGAATGAGACTACTTCTGCTCTAGGTAACTTAACAGAAGAGCAATCTGCTATGAGATTTGTTGTTCTTCAGAACCGCCTTGTTCTTGACGTCATACTGGCCGATAGGGGCGGAGCTTGTAGAGTCATCGGATCTAGTTGTTGCATTTTCATTCCTAATAACGCACCGTCTGTATATTCAGCAATAACTAGACTTCATAAAATAGCCCATCAGCTACACCAGAATCCAGGCACCTGGACATGGTCCGGTTGGCTCTGGAGTGTAATATCTGCCTGGGGATGGAAAGTACTGTCATTCCTAGGAATACTAGTAATGACCATATTCAGTTGTTGTCTCTGTTTACAATGTGGCCCTGCGATTTGCGGCTTGTGCGCTACCTCTTGTATTCCAAGTCCAAAGTCCCATTCCCAGAAGATTAAAGACGAGCAAATGATGCTGTATGAACAGATAGATGGTATCATGAATATTGATGTTTCCTGAAGGAAACGTAGGGAACAAGGAGGGAATGAGGAAAATTGAATTTTGCCCTGTCATGTGTCCCTACGTATTCCCCATTATATGTTATATGTGCATGATCAATATGCATATTTACCCCCTTGACCGAATAAAGACGCATTTACAGTTGTGTCCAACGTTAGTATGTCAGTTATCCAGTCCCTCGTAAAAGCAACGTGAATTAGGCTTCTAGGCCTATGTTGCCAACGTCTTTACATTGTGCACGTTAAATCATCGAGTTGCACCCGTTTCTAGGCCTCACAGGGCCCGGACACCAGATTCAAGCCTCAAGTCTCCTGAACCACTCCGAGGAGAGATGCAGCCCCTCCCGCATTCCTGACCCTTCACTTACTTCCTGCCAAGCAGTGCGGTGCCCGGCCTGGCCTGCCTGCCTGTCTGCCAAGAATATGTTATGCTTACAGTTATCTGTTCAGCTCCCCGGCTTCACATTCCTAGCTAACGAACCGCATAAACATCTTCATCTATAGTCTAGTCTTTCTGTCTCCATGCAAGAGAATTACTGAATTAGTATCCATAGAAGATTCATAGCACACGCAATACACTAAGAAATATATGCATGCACTAGCCTTAGTGACAAGTAGCCTTTGCCCTGATGACTTTTAGATTCAAGCAACATGTACTCCAAACACGAGATATCAGATATGCTATAGGTACAGGTCATTCTGACATCCCAGACTTTAGTCTCCTCTTCTAGTGCTAGAAGTCAGAGCCCCCAGCTCTCCCCAGTTACACGTCATGACCCGTTTGCGCGCACCAGTAGGTTAAAGGTTCCAGCTGCCCAGGTAGCCCCCTCCATGTATCCACCCACTTATGACACTTCTGTGACGTTTACATCACATGTCTCCGTGCACGCCCTGTGCACGCCTTCTTTTTACGCCCATATGTTCTTATCTTCCGTTTGTCACTTGTTACGCCTACTGTATTCAATGCAATTGTACTGTTTTACTATATATACTGTATGATGTTAATGAGATGTTGCAGTTGCCATTTCCCCTTTTCCGTGTGTCTGTCCCTTCCTGAACCTTTGCAGGTGATGGAACCCGATGGTCCATTGGCTCGAGCCATCTAATTAAAGCCCGTATGACTCAGATACCACGGATTCTGCCTCTTATTTATTGAGCTATCCTTTTCAGTTAATGCATAGAAAAATAGTACCGGTAATTATTTATTTATTTACCACAAGGGAACAGAGGCAAGAAAATCGAGCACAACCAGGGAACAGAGTCAAGAAAAACGAGCACAACCAGGAAACAGAGGCAAGAAAAGCGAGCACAACCAGGGAACAGAGCTAATAAAAGCGAGCACAACCAGGGAACAGAGGCAAGAAAAAAAAATGATCACAACCAGGGAACAGAGGCAAGAAAATTGAGCACAAGCAGTGAACAGAGGCAAGAAAGCGAGCACAACCAGGGAACAGAGTCAAGAAAACGATCACAACCAGGGAACAGAGTCCAGAAAAACGAGCACAACCAGGAAACAGAGGCAAGAAAAGCAAGCACAACCAGGGAACAGAGGCAAGAAAATCGAGCACAACCAGGGAACAGAGGCAAGAAAAGCGAGCACAACCAGGGAACAGAGGCAAGAAAAGCGAGCACAACCAGGCAAGAAAATCGAGCACAACCAGGGAACAGAGGCAAGAAAAGCGAGCACAACCAGGGAACAGAGGCAAGAAAAGCAAGCACAACCAGGGAACACAGGCAAGAAAAGCGAGCACAACCAAGTAACAGAGGCAAGAAAAGGGAACAGAGGCAAGAAAAGCAAGTACAACCAGGGAACAGAGGCAAGAAAAGGGAACACAACCAGGGAACAGAGGCAAGAAAAGGGAACAGAGGCAAGAAAAGCGAGCACAACCAGGGAACAGAGGCAAGAAAAGCGAGCATAACCAGGGAACAGAGGCAAGAAAAGGGAACAGAGGCAAGAAAAGCGAGCACAACCAGGGAACAGAGGCAAGAAAAGCGAGCACAACCAGGGAACAGAGGCAAGAAAAGCGAGCCCAACCAGGGAACAGAGGCAAGAAAAGCATAAAATACCAGCCGGCTTCCCGCTGCTTCTGCTCCTCCTCTGCCGGTGCCTGGGCCCGCTGTGCGCCACGTTGGTGCTGGCAGTGCCCGCCCTGGCTTGACTGGCACTGGGCGGCCCGCGCGGGATGGAGCACCCCATTGACCCCCGGGGCTGCACGGTCTTCATCACGGGCTGTGACTCCGGCTTCGGGAGCCTGCTCGCACGCCGGCTGTGGCTCCTCAGCACTCTCCCCTGGGGGGCATGAGGGGGTCCCGAATCCTGGGGGCTCGGGGGAGACAAAATGCTGCACGCTTTTCCGCGAATGGGGCACCTTCAAGGGCCGATGTTCCCTAACCCGCATGTACCTTTCTGGAGGGCTCTCCACTCGTCCGATCCGTCCCGCCTCCACAGCCTCCCAGGGGATTGTGGGGGTCGCCGCAGTGCCTCACAGCTCGCCGATCATCATGGCGGGCCGCTCACCCCTACCGCTGCGGTGGAACATCAGGTGGCAGGTCCCGTCAGGCGTTGGAAGCTGTGGTGTCTCCGCGCCGAGGTCTCCTCTCGGCTAACGGACCAGTGTAGCCGAGAGGGCAGCAGCCGCCATCTTAGCTCGTTCTGTGGCCTCCCCAACAGGATCTCCTCTCGGCTTTCAGGGGTGCTCACCAAGGACGAGCACAGATTCCCCGCCTGCTCCTGGCAGGTGGGCTCAGACGTGGAGCGGAGCACGCTCAGCAGCAGTGGCTGAGAGGCGGGCGGGAAACCATGCTCTCGGGGGCCCCGGGTGCAAACGCCGCCCTTGTGATCGTGGGGCGAGCCTCCTCCCGGTCACAGGAGCACGGGGTGGGCTCCCATCCGCTTCCTGTTTTCTTTGGCTCCTCCAATGGCAGCGCGGCGCTGGGTCCAATCCCAGCGCGGCGCTGATGATGACGTTGCGGTGGTGTCCCGGGCTGGCGATGATCTCTCCGGGGCCAAAAACGAGAGGTAGGCTCCCTCGTGAGCGGCGATAATAAACAGCGGGGTGGGCACCCGCTGTAACTACGGTCGCAGTCGCGGGGTAGGCACCCACGCAAATTAAATATTTCAATAAAACATGGGTAAAAGTCGTGGGGTAGGCCCCAGCGCAAATTAAAGGAGCGGGTGGCACCCGTATCCATATCGCCTGTTGTCTGCTCACGCTGCCTGCATGCGCCCTCTGATTGGTTAATAAGGAACACCAATGGTAGTGTTTATTTGGTAGTTGTCAACCAATCAGAGAGCCGACTTGGGCGTGCAGGCAGCGTGATGGGGACGTGTTTCGGAATGAGGACGTCAGAGAGAGAAAGGACCTAAAAAAAAACACGCCCGAATCCCAAAAAGACGGGGCTTAAATGGAAAGACGCCCCTCTTCTCCAATGGCTGGCCTCCGTTTAGGATGCCAGCAGAGGGAGAAGAGGGGCAGGTTTAAGCCCCATACTCTAAAACATAAAATCTCGGCAGCGAGACTGCGCAAGCGCAGCCCGAGACCTAAAAAGTGCTTAGCAGCTAATTAGGAGACATTGTCTCCCGCCGCCAGTAAAAGATGCAATCCCGGTGGGCGGGGCCAAAAGCGGACAGGGTGGTAACCAGGAGGGAATAAAAAGCCTCCTGGACAAACATAATGTCTGGTTTTGCATAATTGGTGACGCAAAATGACGCGCCCCAATTCAAAACACGGGCAGAGCAGAAAGCGTGCTTCTAGAATCGTATCGATTCCAAGAAGCCCTCGCATGGCAAGTGTCAGGCGAGCCCAGTATATGCCGGATTCCACAGGAACTTCCAGAGAATAGCACCCAGAACTCAGTATGAAACACACTCACAGAAGACTATTCCCTAAAAGTATGGGGGAATAAACCAAGGAGTGTCCACCACTCTCCCCATATGTTGATGGTCGAGCTGTTGGTAATGAGCTGCCAGGAGAGACAGGTACTGCAAACAAATAATGTGTGGTAAACAAGAATGCTTAAATACACAATACTCTCTTAAACATTAACATATGTTCAGTTCACATGCTCCACTTACCCCAAGGTAGTACCCAATGGTCTTGAGTAGGTGTTCCACAAAGAAGGAGTCAATGTGCACGATGTCTTTGGTAGCGTAAAAATCCTAAAAGGGACTGGTCAGAGAAGGGTACTCTCATACAGCATTCATACCAGGGGTAAATATGGTGGAGGAAAAGAAAAAGGAGTCAGAAGGAGGTGAGACGTCCAGTTCCAGGCGATTAATAGGAGCGAAACGACCCCACACTCAAGGGAACAGAATGAGAGGCTCCGTCCGGCTCTGAGGGCTGTTAGAGCGGAGCAGACAGGCCTCAAAGAGAAAAAAGGGGGGGGCTGAGGTGTTCCGGCCGGCCCCCGGGAAGGAACTACGAGAGAGGAGCAGACACACTCAAGAGGTGTGCCGTCCGGCTCCAGTGGATGTGTTAGAGCGGAACAGCAACACACTAGAGGAGGGAACTGAGGAGCACCGTCCTGCTCTAGACAGGATTTAACAGAGCGGAACAGCACACTCTCAAGGGGAGAAATTGAGAAACACCGTCCAGCTCTAGACAGGATTTACAGAGAGGAACAGCAGACTATTCGAGAAAGGAACGGAGGTGTGCCGTCCGGCTCCAGGCGGTGTACTCTGAGCGGAACAGCAGCACACTCTGTGGGAGTTGAAGAGCGGGGATAATAGCTGCCATGGCAGCGATAAGATCGGTCCAAAAACAAACAGCAGAGAACGAGCGGAAAGCTCCGCAACAAACAAGTCTTCCTCGCGGGAAAAACCAGGAAGCAGGATAGAAGGCGTGGTCCGGTCAGTAAACAGTAAGCCAAGCAACAGCTTACGTTGGAGGCGTCCATTTACGCTATTTAGGGACCGTCTCCAAAGTACTCAATGCAAAGGGGAGCACAGTACTGAACATACGCTAAGGTTTTCCCTGCTCATCGACCATCCCTAACAGCAAGAGCAGCCCATGCGCGCTAACGCCAGGCGAGACCTAAACAAGGATGGTTAACTACTTCACAGAAAACACAAGAAACCTTTGAATTCCAGCAGCCTACAGGTCGTCCAATGCCTTGGCCCTTATTTCGTTTTTTCTGACTGCAATGGCTGCCTTGTAGGTGTTACTGTCCAGCCTTACTTTCATCTTATCTTGTGGGCATTCTCTAAAAACTCATGTGAGGCATTTATGAGCAGAAGAACTTGCATGACTACACCAGGCTGGTTTGACAGAGCAAGAGTTTTTGCACTAAGGGAGGTGAATGCCTCAATGGTGTCTCTGGGGCCACCCTCGTACTGTAAACTCCTAAATTAACACCTGGTTTCTCGCCACAAGTTCCTTCATGAATTGAAACTTATCCAATTGGTTCCACTTAATGCGGACCTCCCTGTTCTTAGTGAATTCAATAGCCCTGCATGCAACCTGAGTATCTTTTGTGCCAAATTCGATTCATAAGTGTAATGTCAGTGGATTATGGTCACTGATGCTGCTTGTCACTACCTCATGATTTAAGAAAAGAGGGATCAAACCAGAGGAAAATAATATATACTACTACATGATCCTACATGTTATAAGCCGGAGATGAATTACTAGTAAAAGGCTTAAAATCTTGAGCAAAAACTAGATTGTTGGACACACTTACTCTATTCAGAGCATCCCCATAAGGCGTATGTCTAAAGTTTGTAAATGATGATTCTAAGTCGTCCTGTAGCCCATAAGCTGATGCAGTTTTCTTGACAAATAATCTTCCAGGTCGTTAACGTCCTTTGTCACTGAGGTGTCAAAGATATAGTGATAAAATTCTATCCTTAAAAGGTTGAAAGATTTTGGGAGCTTGAGTAATAACACTTGATTGTAAGGGGTATGATGCAGATCCTTGACAGACAATTTTGTGAGTCTGACCGAAACAAATATAGTCAAGTTGCCCTTGGCCCTGCCTGCAGGTGTTGGAATAGCAAGGCTGCAAAATGTAAAGTACCCATTTATGTACCAAGGATCACAGTCCCAAGTCTCTTGGCAACAGATGTGTCGTTCTGACTGATTAATTGTAGCCATTCGGGATTGTTTAGCTTAGCCCAGAAGCCCGCCACGTTCCCGGAAATTACTTTGAGGTACGGTGGGACTACAGGAGCTATGATGCAGGTAAGCAATTCGGCCCTCTGGAAAGGACTACACCCTATGAAAACAGAGACGGGTGGGGCTGATGAGTCAATCCATCTGATCCACAGATGAAAGAGCTTCAAATCTGTTTAAGCCATCAATTTGCATGGTGAATTCATGTTGGAATCACAAGCTTCAGAGGTAAAGTCGGAGGTAAAGTTCTGTAATCTGATGAGACTTGTGGAGCTAGTAGATGGGCTATAAAAGAAGGCTAATGGGCGAGCTATAATATTACCATGTGAATTTTATAATTGGTAGAAGCAGTGTTGCAACTCTTCTTACAGCGAGTATCTCGCCATAGGTGCACAGGACCCCATCCTTCTGGGTTTGCAGAGCCATGCCATAAAACTGCTCTTGTGGGTACTTTATATCAACCTTTAGACTATACTAGTAACCACCGCCCGAATGACACACCTGTACTAATTGCAAGGGAAATACCGGGAGTTGGCCAAGCCAGGACCGGCACTACTGCCCCAGATAGAAGCCAGGTGATCCTAGATGAAGGGCATGCACAGAGGTTGAGGAGCGGGGGGAGACAGGGGATGGGGTCGGTGAAGGACGGAGTTTATATGAGATCTAGTGACCAGGGTGCTCAAGATGTGATTTACCTCACTGAAGTCCTTAAACTCTCCAGGGCTGGGTTTGAAGACCAGGATTAGTTAAAAAACAAAGTCACTCACTGGTTGAGATCGACCCGCCACTGTTATTCCATCATTAGAGAAGACATCAAAGCTGTAGAAAGATTTAGTTCACCTGGGACCATCAGGGGCACGTTAGAATTTCGTTTTTTTCACCAAGGGCATGGTCACTGGCCTATAGGCGATTGATTCCTGTACTATCCGTCCTGCGAATACATCCATCTCCATTAGATATAGAAGCCCTCCAAGATTGGAGCCGGCGTCCCATAGATACTTTGGGGTCAGACCCTTCCCTTGGCCCAGTGGAGTAGGAAATGGCCAAAGAGGACTACAGCCTGGCAATAGAAATGATCATTGACAGAAACATTGGGTGTTTAGGGCTACCATTATTCCCTCTCCCACCAGAAGTCCCAACATTTAGAGGTTCAGCAATTAATACTGTGACTGGCTGCTAGCCTTCTGTCGTAAATGCAAATAGCAGTATAGTGCCTAGATGTGGCACTGAAGAAGGAGGGGCCACAGTCCATCCTCTTTTAAAGGTCCTAGTCTAAAATGTGGCAGGGATTTCAAAATTGCTTTCTGGCCCGGATGGGTGTACTCTTGTAGACTCTTATGATGTAATCCTATTTCAGGAAACCTTGAGCTTGTCTACTCCTTTCAGAAGTGGTTTTTCTACCTATGGCATTGATGCCACCAGGAAAGAGCAGGGTAGACCCTCTGGAGGTCTAACCGTATGGGTGAAAAATGCTCCGGGTCTAAAGTTAAGCTCCTCTATGTTGATTTGCAGCATATTTTAGCATTTGAGTTGACTTTATATAGTGGTTGGAAGATTAGAACTTTTAATGTCTATATTAGAGTGGTTCATGCCCTAGAGGAAACAAATACAATGAACATACTACACCACGCTCTGGCTGAGTACTCTGATGGTGTTCCTGTACTAATGGTGGGTGATTTTTATTGCACTTTTGAACTTTTCGCCCTCACCCCTCCAGACTTGATTTAGGACGGGATTGTGTGTGGTCAATCCCACATCTAGATCTATCGAAAGTGAAATGAACGAAGAGAGGAGGCCAGGTGTTAGCCCTTACCCTACAACATGACTCAAGAGCAACAAATGGGAGAACCAGGTCTGATCCCAAAAGGGAGTGCACTTTTAACAGACCTGCCCACAAAAGCAGAATTGACTATTGTTTAGCAACTCTCAATCTCTGGCCCCTAGTGGATGAAATGGTGGTGGTAAAAAAAGTAAAGAGTGATCATAATGCTCTTGCACTTACTCTCTCAAAACCTGATAATAGGGGGTGTCCGGATTTGGGTGCTATTTCTTTTTTAAATAACCATAGAGCAATCAAATGGGATTGGGTGGAGGAGCATCCTGAAGCCTTTGAAGTAGTTAAAAGTAAAGCATGCCATATAGCTAACTAAACTCCTCGTTAAAGATGGCGTTGTGAGTCTGGGATCTTGCCATAATTTGTTTTTTAGTGAGATGAGGGACATGCTCAGCGAGCCTCCTAAAGCGTGGAATACGGGGGGGGCACTGTTTAGACCCGTTGCAGGTCACTAAGAGTGCCTGGTACAATCAGGACTGCAGGAATGCGAAGGTAATGCCTATTTGTGCAATAAAACGAAAGGTACATACTGAGGTCATGATCTGCAGAGCCAAGTACAGGCAGGCCATTGAGAAAGCTAAAAAGGAATGGGAGGGTTCTCTCTGGTCCTCCCTACACACCACACTGACAGACAAAGATCCCAAGACTTTCTGGTGAAAGGCAGCCTACTGACTAAAGGGAAATAGGGCAGCCTTAGAATATACCGTCCAGCCAAAAAAGTGGGTTGCTCACTTTAGCTCTCTCTATGTTAAAGGTATCTTAGAACCCCATGAGGTTAGTGAAATGTGGGTTGAGGCCCTAGGTGGCATGGCGATCTCATCTTGTGTGCCCGCGCGTGCCCCCAGCCCAGACAGAATTCCTAATGATCTGTATGTAGAGGATACATCTCTCTGGGGCTCCTACATTAATGTGGTAACAAATTTGATTATGGCAGGTGCTGCCATACCAGCTTTGTGGCAGATTGCAGAGATAGTGCCCATCTACAAAAAAGGGGACAGAGAGAAGCCAGGGAGTTATAGGCCGATTAGCCTCATTGACTCTCTCCAGAAAATTTCCTGTGAACAGATCTTAAGAAGAATCCAAGATTGGATATCAGAGTTTCAAATTTTGAGCAATTTTTAAGCATGCTTCAGTACAAAAGTTAATACCCTGGACCAGGCTTTCCGTCTTCTGTGTATCTACTGGAAGGAAGTAGTTGTAAACGCGGTGAAATTATATGTGGCTTTTGTCGATCTGCGCACAGCGTTTGACCTTGCCCCCCGGGCCAGACTCTGGGGAGTATTGAAAGACATGGGCTTGCCGGGCCACCTTTTAGACATTTTAATTAGACTTCACTAATCAAATGCAGCACAGGTTAGGTGGGGGAAAAACAACCGAGTAACGGGTATCTTCCCAGTCCAATGAAGAGTGAGAAAGGGATGTGTGTTTGTCCCTACACTTTTTACCCTTTTTATCAATGGGGGGGTAAATTTCATAGATGGAGAACTTTGTGATGCCCCTAAAATTGGCGCAAGAAGAGTGCCTGCACTACTCTTCGCCGATGACACTTTTAATTTCCAAATCTCCGCAGGGTCTACAACAACTTGTGAATGATTTTGTAAGGTTCTGTGATGAAAGGGGTCTGGTTTTAAATGAGGCTAAAACCAAGAACATGATTTTTAATAGTGGCATGGCTAACTTGTCCAAAAGACCTGTACTGGCTGGTAGTATTAAACTGGAGCAAGTTGAAGTCTTTGACTACTTAGGTATCCGTTTGTCTCCTTCAATCCACTGGTGTGCCCATATCGAGAAAGTAAAGCTATAACTAATCCATCAGTGTGTCCACATTAGTAAAATTCATAGGAAGACGGTCTCTCGTCGAATTGCTCCAGCACTTGAAATTTACAACATCGAGGCCCTAGGTGGGGCACTCTATGGTACAGGCAATTCATCCTGCCTCACTGTCATTGAAAATCGCTTCCCTAATATCATTGGTAGATCTTCCATCCAGCTCCCCCCCTGTACATGGATCTTGCCCACAGACAGCTGGCAAATAAGTTGAACTACAAACTTGTAATGTTTTGGTATAAGCTATGAACAGTGGAAGCACTTGAAACCTATCGAGAGGCCTTGTCCGATCTTTCCAGGACCACATTGATTAGGTGGTTTGTCTCGTTAAGGGCACTGTTGGGCAGGTTGGGGATGGAGGCATTCTGGTCCAACCGGGAAAGTATGGCCCGAGCACCGAGGGTAAAGCTCAAAGAAATATATTGGGTATAGATACTTGTACTGGGCAAAACCTGTGACCAGTCTGACTAACGACTTTCTGAACTTTAAATCTGCCCCCCGTTTCGAGACTAGTATTTATGAAATCATTCCCCCTCTGGCACATACATTTTTCTTACAGTTCCGCTATAAAACTTTACCCACCAAACTGTTTGGCTCCAAGTGGTCCCGTAATGTTCCCATTGATGATCTGTGCCCTGTGTGTAAAGCCTGCACGGAATCTATTGTCTATTTACTCTTCTTTTGCCCACACTATTTATCCTTGAGGAAAAAAAGGATATTCCCGTTGAGTAGATTGGCAGGCCCGGCCCATTATCTTGAGGTGCTGAGAATCATGCGTACTGACATACGTAGAGTAATGGTTTACAGCATCTCAAGATTTTGGTATGAAGCGCCTTGAGACCCTCACGGGTGAGAAGCACGCTTTACAAGACCCTGATTGATTGAATGATTGATCGATGCACTGTGGATCAGGCGGGGGAAATCATTTGCTTGATGCATTATTTCTTTTTTAACTGGTTAAACCGTGCATTTGTAAAACTATCTTATGGTAATGGTCTTTTTCAGCATATTTATCTGACAATGCTTTTATATCTCTGTGTTACTTACTTGTGCTGCGTACTTTTTATGATCTACGACGTGATCGAAATAAAGTTGATGATGATGATGTATCTCGCCATAAACGTTACATGTAAACCCAGAATGTTTCTTGAGCCAATGCACAGCTTAGTTTAACAGGAAAGCATGAGTTTTTGCATACGGATGCACGAATTTGGGGACATTTTCCAAATCAAAGATGTAACGAGTGAATTGTGGCAGGATCTGGGGGCGAATATCAATAACATCATTCTAGCTGCAATTACAACTGCATTAAGATTGCAAAGCCTCCCTCTTGACCTCAAGGCGTTCAGTGCTGGCCCTTGGTACATCATCGCTCCCTGACCCTTTCTGTCATATACAGTTTATCTGTCCTCCCCAGTGTGTCATTCCCCCCTCTAAACATCCCCCCATGAATCCACCTTAGTGTATAAATTACTGATGCTTGAACAGGCAGCTGTAGGAGCAGCTCCCTGCTCGCAAAGATGTGGTAAGTTGACTTTGCTCAACGGTTGGAAGGAATCCTTTATTCAGCTCCTGAGTGCAACTAGCGAGGGTGCGACGCGGTCCACAGCGTCTCCAGCAGTCTGCGTGGTACGTTGGGGGAAGACACAGTGCTAGTTTTTCCTTCAGGCAGCATCCTGAATCCTTTGGTAAAGTTGGTACCAACAGTCCCTGCTGGCATACGGGGTTGCTGCGGTACAGGGTTATCGTGGTACAGGGTTATAAGGGTGTAGGGTCTCCCAGCACATGCACCATAGGCAAGACAGTCACAAGTATTTGCCATTCCTGAAACAGTAACTTTACCAGTGGCCCCCTCTATCATACGGGCTCCGCTCAGCGCAGCGGAACTGGCGTAGCAAGACCCACACAGTGCTCATCACACAGCAGCCCTCTCCAGGCATACAGGGTCGCCAAAAACAACCTTGCACATGGGCGCTGGCCTGATTAATGCACAGCTAAATCCTCACATCTCAAACAGGGAGTCCTCACAGTAGGGCTCTCCACTGAATCCTGCTCCCTCCAATGCTCTCCTCTTCCTCACAGGGCACACTGGTCTTGGCAAGCAAACTGGCGCTTGAGCTCCAGGGCAGGTGGTCTTGGTTTCCCTGGGTGATGTCCCCTCACAAAGCAGGGGGACTAGCAAGCCTTGGCCCCCAGTCTGGATCACAGGCAAAAGTCTTGCAGAGCTTCCCCTCTTCACACAGCCCCTTGGCAGACAACACATTTTTGGGGACTCAACCTTCCCTTCTTATAGTCCCTTTTCAGACACCAAATGTGCTTTAGGGTCTGGGTCTTTGAAGTTTCATGTTGGGGTTCTGCTTCTTTCTAAGTTGGCACTTCTCCTTTTGATCTTCCTTCACGAAAGAGGTCTGCCACAGCAGGCACAACTAAAAAGCGAATTTTCCACAATACAATAAATAGGAGTGACCAGAGTTCCCAAAGGTTAATCCCAGCACCCTTAGCCCTACTCTTTACAACTGTGATCAGCCTCATCTCCCTTCAATGATGTAGACCCCTTTTTTGTGATCTATCACTGAATCGAAGAGCAATATTTTGAACTGTAAAAGGAGTTTCTTCCTTTTCCCTCCAGTATGTCCCCACCCAGCTCACAGGAATGCAGCAATACACAAATTTGTCAGAAAGGATTCCTCTACTCCTCTACTCCTGTCTATACTAGACAGGCCTGGGCTACCCAACATGGAACCCAGGGTCTGCTATACAATATTGCATTGCAGGCACACTCACTCAGTGTACATTCATAGCACACTTTCTGTTCAGCACTAATACCTCAATGCATTGTAGCCTCACATGTACACATGCATTCAACACCCAGATGCTTAGTCTGAGTGCACTGTTCAGCACCAACGCTTTTCTGTCTTTAATGAGGGTGTATTATTTCAAAAGACACGCACTGCCAGCACACACACGTGCATGCTGCACAACTCTTCATCCTTCATGCATTGTACTTCACGCAAGCACACATACACCCAGCACATGCTGCCCTGTGCATGCACAGCACTACCTCTCCCATCTAATTGATTACTCTCAGACATTCATACACCCAATCGATGTACTAACCACACATGTACTGCACAGTACTGCTCCATCCTTGTACTGTAACCTCCCCAGGCAAACCTACAACTAATGCAGATATACTACTTCTACGTTATACAGCACCCCACATTTACCTGATGCAGGCTAAGGGTGAGTCAAGCACACACAGCACAACTTTTAAGAAGGCGAGTGAGCCTGTAGGGAAAAAAGGTCCTGTTCACTACTACCAATTACTACACAGTGTGCTGCCACAAGTGCCATCGTACTGCTTAATCCTGGTGAAGGCAGTACCCTTTCACCACCAACAGGGTAGCCCTTTGGGCATCTCCATGTCCAACAAGACCATAATCCATAAGACCGGCCTATGTCCTGACGCACACGTATTATCCATGTTCACCATTACAAACAATCAGCATTAGGGATCCAGACAACAGAGCAGTTGGGCACTCAGGGCATGGGTGCATGTCTCTTACCATGCAGAGGACTTTTCCGACCTAACAATTTATTTCTTGTTTACTTGTTTTAAATTGTATTTATCTATTTAAAAATTGCATAGACAGTATAATTGCAATTTTAAAAAGTGTGTTTGCCATATCAGCATAATATCAAACTTAATACAAAACTAAAACATATGTATAAAAGCCATCACCTCGTGTTTGCCATGCGGTATACGCCGCGCTTTACAAGTTGCAAAAATAAATAAATAAATAAATAAATGCTTTCTATGGATGTTTATTGTACCGTCTGGGTATTTTTTCCTAACTTGGGTATTTTACACCAGTCCCCTCAATCCTGCTCTGATTCAAACCCTTCTCTGGATTGGTGCCAGATACATCCTTAAACAAAGCAGCCCTTCCTTCCACATTTGTTAAATGCACATGTTTCTGATCTATTCTGAATTTGACTGTTCTACATAGCTTTGCGATTTACTCACTGAGCAGAGTTACTTGCTGGTCTTTACTTGCTCCTCTTATAACTCCTCCTCCATCTGCACCCCATTGTCCAATTTAGGGGATACATTTTCCGCATAGAATCTTTTTAAATAAGGTCTTTATTTAGATTTCTTGAACCAGTTGCATTAGTACTGGAAGCTTCTTGTATTCGGAGTATCCAGAAAAGCACACACAATAATACATTTAAAGTGGGTTCTCCGAACATGGGACAGCTCATGTAGGACCCACTTGCATATAAAGGTAGAGCTGCATAACAACCTTCCATTGACTTGGTCGTATTTTATATGGAGATGTCTATGCTGAATTTAGTTAACCATCCACCTTCATTTTCTCCATGACTGTACTCACTACAAGTGGAAAATGGTCAATAGGTCATCTTCCAAATGATTATAGCTTTCTAGTTAGGAAGGCTGTCATGTTTCATGTCTGTTGTGCTCGTTGCTGGAATACGAAAAGCAAGTCTTGTCCATATAAGTAAATGAAGACCTGATAAAGCAGCCCTGTGACTTTCACTTTTAAATGTATTGTGTCAATGTTCCTCACACTCTCATGCCAGTCTTGCCAATCATACTTGGAGCCAAAATACTTTCCTTTTTGGGAAGTGCCTGAAGACAGGATATATACGACTAAAGAGTCCAAATCGTTAAACAATTTGAAGTCATTTTGTGGATAAACTGGTTAATATATGCAGAAAAACTTGTAAGGAAATTTAAAAATCTGCTGAAATGATGACGAAAATGTATATGAATCTCAAAGTAAAAATAAACAAGCTGCTTACCTTCCGTAAAGCCTTAGCTGGTAGGGCCTCTATCTAGCCGCATATTACTTAACTTAGAATTACCCCCGGGCATCAGTCTGAATCCACACATTTTTCGTGAGCAGTACCACTGTGTGCTGGTAGGTGGCGTCGCACAACTCCGTGTGGAGTTGTACATGTGGGAAGTGCCGTGTGCGGTGCCTATATAGGCACCACCCCAGCACACTGACGTCAGTTTCTTTTCACGACGTTACACGCCATAAGAAGGGAGCGATGAAGAGTATTGACCACAGGTGTGTGAAAACTAGGGCACTGAATGGGTCAATAGCCTTAAGTCCATAAATCCATAGGAGCAGAGAAGATGGGTGGGTTTGTAAGGCACTACCAAAGGTAAGTAACTTGTTCAACGGATAGAGACTTCTAGCCCCAGATTCCCTACCTTAGAATCGATACCCAAGCAATACCTCCTTGAAGGAGGGTCTGCAAAATGATTTCACACTACAAAGTCCTGCAAGACTGAATGAGCAAAATGCTTGTTCCTTTTGACCTGACAGTCCAGGCAGTAGTGCTTTGTAAACGTGTGCAGAGATGTCCATGTTTCTGCTTGGCAGATGTCCAGGACTGGGACTCCGCGTTCTAATGCTGAGGTAGCTGCCTTGGCTGTGGTGGAATGAGCAGGAAAACCCTCACGGGGTTGCTTCTTGGCCAATGCGTAGCAGATTTTCACGATCCATCAGGAGATGGTCAGTTACTGTACCGCCGTCCCTTTCTGGGCACAAACATGCTCCCCACAAAAAGTTGGTCGTTCATGGGAACTCTTTTGTGCGGTCAAGGTAAAAGGACACCGTTCATTTTATTTCAGCTGGTGGAGTTGCTTCTCTTCTTTAAAGGGAAGAGGCAGAGCACAAAAGGTAAGCAGGGTGGTCTCTAGCCTACATGAAAGGAAGTGACCACCTTCAGTAGGACTGAAGCACTAGGGCGAAGGACCTGCCTGACTGAGTAGATGGTGAAGTATGGAGACTGAGATGACCAAGTATAGAGCTCACTGATATTGGTAAGCCCCTTTTACTCCCCGGCCCCTTTCGTTTATAACATTGACCTTTAACAGGAGAGTAATTAATTTACACAGTTACATATTAGTTATTTGTCAGGTCTGTAGACAAACACAGAATATAAAACATCTGGTTACCTTCCCCAAAACTATACACTCAACTTCCAGTTATAAGGTAACAGTGGTCCAATGGCAATACACCATTTACTAACCTTGAGATATAGAGCTCTATAGTTCATTCTATTCTTCATTTTTTATCTTCTGCTCAGTTTTAATAATTTGCGTGCGGAATCTACTGCATGCGCACCATAGGTATCAATTTGGAACCTCTTGATAACCTGCTTAGTCTACAGATTTTTGATTCACTTTTTTGGTGACTACTTTTTCTGTTGTATTATTCAACACTATCTTTTCTTCACCTATGGTGGTTCGAGGAATGTATCAAACACTCACTTTTTACTTTTTTCTTTTTCACTGTGGCACACCAAGTTTTTAATTGTACAGCTAAAAATATATATATGAAGTAGAACCTACATTTGGTAATCCAGATGCCTTTCAATATGCTTTTAGGACACCCATCAAACATGGCTTCCTGACGAAGGCTTGAAGCCGAAACGCGCTTAGGACACAGCTGATTTTAGCCATGACTACATTGAATGTTCTCTTCAACTGAAATAGATGTCATATCTCGATTGGTGAAACTAAATCCTTAATGAATTGTATCCCCTTCCATGCTAACGCGATTCTGCTCCTGTGCTGAAGTTTTCAGCGCGGGTGCGGTCATGACGGCCCCCAGCCGTCTTCAGCACACGAGCACTGTAGTGTATGACGGCTGGGGGCCGTCATCAGCATGCAAGGGGTTAAATACTCCACATGGATAAAATCTTAGTCATGTCTAGCATTGACTAAAAGTCATTTGTAACGAAAATACTGGACAAACTGTGTTTTGTCTAAAAATACAACAAATGCTTTGAATTTTTGTATTTATTTGCTTCGATTTTATGATTAGGTAGATAGTGGATGAATGTGGAAGAAAGTCTGTATAGGATTTAGTTAGAATAATTATAGAAATACACCAATGGAGTGACACGCATTGCACTGAATAAGCAATTTTTGAACATGTATATAAAGTATTGGTGTGAATTTTTAACAAAAAATGACAAAAGAAGGAAAAAAATATTTAACTGTGTTGAACAAATAAAAATATTTTTTGATAATGACTAGCATCTGGTTAATATTATATTGGTGTTGAAATCTTTAAGGTCCACTAAGTACTTACCCCGATTTAGGGATAATTCTAATTTTCAGTGGTACCGCCTTTCTTTGCAACTACTGTTCCAGATCCGTCCATGGATGCAAGGAGCCCGACTTGCACCAGGAGCTAACCCACAGGCTGAAGACCATTCGGGCTCACCTGAACCTGCAGGGCCCGAAGGCACTCCAGCGGATCGCCCAAATATGAGGTGCATGGCTCCATATAATTCTAGTAGTTGGGTGGGTCACTCCAGCTCCTGGAAACTTGGAGGCGAATAGACAGCCCAGGTGCAGGCTTAACCATGGAGCCAGTCCTCGAATGCTTATGCTCCCTCGTCTCCTGGCATGAAGCAGACGGGGCAAAGTCCAAGACATCGTTATCCTCTTGTTCTTTTCACGCTTGTGGAACTTATCCGGATGACTCAGAGTACGACGGTGAACTTTTGGAGTAGGTCTGTGCCCAATCGTGGGACCTGCATCTCGATTGAGCGGCTAGGATCTTGAGGGAGCTCTCCCTCAAGGCCTTGAGGTGCATGGTGCAACAATCAACACAGGTCTTGGCGTCATGGTCACGCTCGAGGCACCAGAGGCAGAAGAGATGTGGGTCTGTCACCAACACTTGACAGGCACAACAGGGCTTAGAACGAGCCTTCCTCAAAAACATCCCTGCCCCACCAGGAGACAATGTCTCAAACTTTTTTGAACCAAAGGTTAAAAAATGGTCAGTCAAAAAGTGCCTGTTGGTAGCTCTTCTCCCGAGCTGTGCTGACTGGGATGGAAAATAAAGAACCGACATCAGCTTGCTGGGGTGGCGCCTGTATAGGTACTGAGCACATCACTTACGAGGACGATGCCACGTGTAAGCCGAGCAACGCCACCTACCGGAGCGCAGGGGTACTGCTCATAAAAACATTTCCAGATTCAGACAGACGTCTGGGGGTAATTCAAAGGGAAGGAATCTGCAGCTAGAAATCTCGATCAGATAATAAAAATGAAACAACAGTTAGTGTGTTTTTTATTTTCCATTCTCTTGGAGGTTCAAAAAATAAACAAATTGAAATATGTTGGGTCTTATTCCCTCTAGCACACATTTTTCCTTTGCCTGTATTTGAGCAGCCTACTGTCAAAGCCCTTTTACCCTCACACGTCCCGTCAGTCTCTCTGTATATAATGATGCCAATTTCTTAATTATATTACACACCTCAGCTTAGCCCACCTTTTCATGTTTGTACCCACAAGAGAGCTCAAACTCATTTAATAATGGTGGGTAGACAAGGGCCTGCAGTGGCAGAACGAATCAAGCTGGGAGACTACCCTGCGAATAATCACTGTGTAGCTGTTCACTGCTCAGCTTAAATGCCAATAAAATAAATGAGAACCTCAGTCAATAGCTGGATCAGGACTGTTTTATCACCAGTTTCTCTTTTGTTTCTGATACATGAACATACTTTCTTACTGCCTATAGATAGAACATCTGCCTCAATTTCCCAAAATCAGAGGGAAGTCCTACAAAGTTGGGAAATGTGATTTTTAGGTAGAACATTTTTTGAAATGTCTAGTGATAGCAGTGCCCGAAATATTTACAAGGGCATGGCAGCTGTCTTCAAAACACTGGGGAAAGCCCTTTAAACCACTGGGACTAGGCTTTTGCCGGTACAGGCCCCACCCAAAGCCTTTGGGCTTCTTCTAGTAACTTACATATAAATGACATGATTGTCACCTTGCGGTCACTTCATAATCCTAACAACCTGCGGAGCGGTGAACAGCGGAGAGTTAGGGTTGAGCAACAGAGTATTGCGCGATACGTGGGGTTCTGTCCTTCAGAAGATTGGGTTCTGCCCCTAAAATTACCTGAAAAAGCCTCAACTAATAGGTTGGACGAAAAGGATCTGGCATTGGGACTCTTGATCTAGGCATAAAAAAAGACCGAGAAACATGCCAACAGACTTCCAGTGCACGAAACCAATGCTGAACATACAGTTCAGCTGGACAGGACTTTAGGCGCTGTGAAAGGAGGGGTGCAGGGCTGAACTGGAAACTAAAATCAACCTTGTCAAAAATATTAAATCCCCGCCCCATGCTGCGACTAGAATGGGTTGCAGCCCCCAAATTTGAAGTCCACAAGGGGTATTTTGGTTATTTTCAGACAACGAAAAATAAACTGCTAACTCCAGCACAGGATCAAGAGTCGCAGTATATCTATCTTCAGAAAAACTGACAAGAATTGTTCCAAACAAATCAATATATTTAACCAGTTCCCCACTCCCCCTTATTACCTCCATCAAGGCACGCATTTCTCAACTTTCATGAACTTCTCTAATATATTCTATGTATTTTCTTTATTTCTCTGAGGTTTGTCTTCAGCACTCCTATACATTTTGCTGTATTTTTCAAGTTTTATGCGAAGAGCTCCATTGGCCTTGATAAAATTCTAGCCCAACTGCTTCCTTTGTGTTAGCTTATACTCACCTTCAATGATTTCATCTTTAACTTTCTGTAGTTCTTTCTTTACTTCGTCTAGTATATCCTGCAAAAAATGAAAAACAAAGTTAGCCAAGTAAATTCAGGGAGTTATGCTTGAGGGCTTTCAAGAGGGATGTGTATGGGAAAAGAATGTACAATTTCCTAGCTTTCATGACAGAAAGTTTCTATTCTTTTTATAGACACAAAAGAGAGGATTATGCATTTTCTTGTCCTTTATTCCTGCTCCAGCAATTCACAGATAACCACAAAAAACAACAATAGAAACTTACAATCAGTGAAACAACATAAACACACTACTTTTTCCATTGGTGTGTATGATGTCATCAAAGCTTCACCAATTGACCAATTCCAATACACAATCATAATAACACAATCACACAGTCATCCTCTCTCTCTGCGATCATGAAGAACTCATCCTGCAAATACACATCACTCTGGTTTCTGTTCAGTGTCTGTGAGGAAAGAACTGAGGGAAAACACAGAAATATCACTTCAAAACATTCCAGAGTCACGTGTCCAAAATAATGAAAGTCATTACTGTTGTCTATTTCTGGTAAATATCAAAATCTACTAATTCTTTTATATGCATATTTATCAACAGGATATAAAGAGATAATAATGTAGGTGCATGGCTGCATAGAGGAAGAGTGAAGTCTCACTATTCTGGCCAGAAACCTCAGCAACATTTTAGGTTCCACCCTATTTACCAATTAGCACCTTCTTTCTGTAGAAAACCACATTTAGCATTGCTAGGAAACAAAAGGTGTGTTGAGACCAATCTGAAAGAACGTTGGGCAAGATCAGAGCCCCTGAGGCCTTACTTCCTCAGGCATGTCCAAAGTATTTGGGGGAGGACCTGTGATATCCAGTAAATTGCCCTGGCAGGACGGCCAGGACAGAGGTACACCCTTCTTCGGGTCCATCACAAACATCAGCAAAAAGGTCACCATTTTCCAATTTATCTTAAGGGGTTTGGGTTACTTTGCACTACATAGCACTTTTTGGCATAATGAGACTCCTGACCTAATTGTCCAGAAGTTGGTGAATTCTAGTGGTGACTTACTGAGCTCCCTTATCTCCGGGTATCACTTGGGTTTTACAAATCATCCAGGTAAAGCATATCCACGGTAACTCTGGTTCCTCCAAAGGGTCCGAGTCCTTGGAATTCTTAGAGCTTGATGTGGCATGCAAGGGATGGCTGGCCATAAGCTCCATTCCCGACCCATCCGAGTCATCAGTGGTGACCTTGTCCACCATGTTTTCATCAAAGGGTAGATTACATGGTCTATTACTCACTATAGTATGTGGGAGTACCGGAAAGCCTGCAAACCTGAAAAATGCATCCATCAGGCGATCAAAGGTGTCAGAATGTGGATTGATTGGGCTCTTCACCATTAGACTTTCTCTTACCTCTTGACTAGTTTGACTCCTGATACCAACTGAGGTTCCAAGGTCTCAAGGACCCTTGAAGGGATGGGTGGGTCGCAGCCCACATCATCAACTTCCTTCTGAGTGGGTCCAATGCCTCAGTGACCGCCTTCATTACAGAGACGTCAATAACCTCTGGGGGATTCTCTGCAATCAGCACCAGGACACCCTCAGGGGTGATAGTGTGTGTTGAACCCTGCACATAGAGACACTGGTAGCCATGTTGTATATTTTAAGTCTTATTTATTGGTTCCATGTTAGGGTAGAATCAATCATAGTCCAGCCAGCTCTAGTCAGGTACTAGCCGTGTACCAGCTCCACCAGGAGCAGCCTGCCTTGCTGCTCAGCCCATCTCCAACTGTCACCACTCATGGACACAGGCACCCAGGCAATCCATTAATCACAGTCACACCAACATTCCGTTACCTCACCCAGGCAATCCATTAATCACTGTCACACCAACATTGCGTCATCTCTCACTCTGGCTGAGCAGCTAGGAGGACCTAGGCGGATTACATATACATGTAATACTTAGGATATAACAGGGTGCTTTATAAATACACATAACATACCAAAGGGTTAAGTGATCTCCTACTGAATCTCCTCAAAGACGCTAGAGAAAGATTGCAGAGCCATGAAGATCTGAGCTGATACTCCAAGGGTCAAGAAAACTGAAGCAACTTGAGAACAAACACACTAACACCTTTTTAATTCAATTGGCAGATTTCCCTTGAATGCGCAAGCAGCGTCAATTACGCCATGGGATTAAGGCCTTACTCAGGAGGTCTCACAGTGGGAAACTGCGGGCTGGGGGGTATTGGGGTGCTGCCTTTTTTTTTAGCGGTACAACAGGGGGTGGTGATGGACGGAGCATCTGAACCAATCAACCACTCACACCCAGTCAAAAGATCTGGGTTTAATCCATCACCGTTCTTTAGCCCACTCTGCCACCCCAGTTCAGACATGGCTATATGCAAATCAGTCTGACCCTGTGCCTCATGGGAACAGTCCAGCCCGAACTGCCAAGCCATGCCTTCCCTGGACCGGAAACAAGCTTCCGAGGACCGGTTTCTGGCATTACAGCCGTCTTCAGCCCGGCTTGCTTGAATCCAGTGGCAAAGTGAGCAAGGGACTCACGTCTGAGCATACCCTGCCACACTTCATCAGCTATCCAGGCTGATGAAGGCTGATAGCCAGAAACCGGTCCTTGGATGCTCGATTCCGGTCTGGGAAAGACATGGCTTGGTAGTTCGGACTGGACTGTTCTCATGAGGCACAGGGTCAGAGCTGATTTGCATATAGCCAGTGTCTAACCCAGGGTGGTGTGGAGTGCAAAAAAACGATGGATTTAGGCCCAGATCCTTGTACTGGGGTGAATGTATGATATTGTTGTACATTCTGTCCATCAACTGTGTTTTTTGCCTTTTTTTTAGAGCACAAACTTGACCCAAAGGTATCGGAGCACTTTACATGAGCACCAGTTGTATTACAGACGGACACATTGTTAGGCACAGGGAGATTAACTAATATGCCCAGAATTGCAGGATGTTAGGCGTCTCAAACCCAATTCCCTGGCATCGAGGTCAACCGCCTTAGCCAGAAGGCCACATACTCTCCCCTGCCTTTGAAAATACAGACATTGGAGGCCTAAGTTTAGGCCTTCAGCGCGCATCACAGCTACTAAAAAAGAGGACAGAGCAGTGGCCCAGAACGCAGCACCCCTACTGGAGCAGACTCCTACGTGTATCCATGCCTCTGGCCCTAAAAAAGGAAGAACTCTGCCAGCCGCATCGCCATAAATTCTAAGGGAAAGACACCTACCTCGAGTTGTGTTGCATAAACAGACTTAAGTTGCCTGCAAGTGGCAAACAATGAATGTTTTGAGGGGCGAAAGCGTGAGCCCTTGTTTGGTGGGGATTTGCCTGACAGAAGAACAGGCAATTACCCCATTCAACCGACATGGGGAAACAATATAACACTGAAATAGCGCAGAGCAGTCGGGCAGTGAGAAATAAACAAAGGTAGTAAAAGAATACAAACGTCACACCAATGAAGGAGAAAGAAAAGTCCTGCCTGTTATCTGACAAAAGTGGGAAGCGTAGAGCTATAATCAGTGTTTTAAATGGGTTTGCATGAGGTTCCCATTGCAACATACTGGAATACGATCTACCTCGCACTACAACACAGCCCAGACACGCCGCCCACAGACCTCTCCACCACGCCAGCCTTAGGCAGCGCTTAATTCCTTAGGCAGACGCTATGTGTAGACCATGCGGGCCATGCCATATTCGGACGCAGAAGGGGGGAAGGTGGAGGGCTACCTGTTTGTTTGCATGCATTTTGCATTTCTCATTTGCTTTTCTTCCCACCCTTTCTTATACATGCGCAGTTCTTCGCTTTTTTTAATGTTAACATTGAATCTTTTATTGCTACCTAATCGGAAATATATGCCAGTGTTCCTGCTGGCTGCATGGGACAGTACACGCACGTGTGTGCAATAATGGACATTCACCAGCATTTGTACCTTTGTAGGCTCTCAATTTGTGAACAAGGAGGCGCTTATCATAGCCCCTTACCCTCTTCTTCTTCCTGCCCTTCAACTTTTCGCTTCCCTACCGGAGCATTGTCGTACATGTACCGGTCAGTCGCACTTTCGATCTCTGTATACATTGCTCAAGCGTGAACTGTAAATGTGCTATATGACTATGCTGTGCCTTATATGCTGAATGAAATGCCCAACATTGCTTTCTTTTTCGTATGACTTGTACTGTATTGATCTTAAAACCCAATAAAATAGATTCACAACAAAAACAAATCGGTGCTTTAAATGGGCTGGTACTCACAGATATCGAGTCCTGTCACTTTCTATTTTTATCACTCTGAGTGCCAGACTTCTCTACTGTCAAGGAGAGAAAGGTAAGCTTATTGTCTGCCAGCGCTGGGGAGCACTAGCTGTCAGTGTTGGAAGGCGCTTCCTTCTGTAGTCCTGAGCAGAGCTGTCGCTGAACAATTTAGCATGGGCTCATTTGCATAATGTCCAGGTGCTCACCATCACGATATGTTTGACAGTGGAGGCATGGGCGTAGGGCTTGTGGGGAATGCAGGGGGGGGGGTTGTCCTCCCCACCCAGATTTTGGAGTGGTGGGGACACAGGGAACAATGGTGTGGGGGATGAGGAAAAAAAATCATCCCAGCTCCTCCTCATTCCTAACCTGCATGCCACCTCGAAGTCGACCTTCACACCGATAGAGAATGATCAAAGTGCCACCCCCGCCCGACACCTGACAGCTCCACAGTGAGATAAGAGTATGGTTTAAGTGTATATTTTTGGAAAACAAAAGGGACCCCTACTGAACAAATGCGTTTGCTATGTGTAGGGAAGTGGTTATGGTTTAAGTGTACCCATGTATACTTGAACAACCCCGAAGTTTAGAGAGAGGCTTCATTCGTTTTTAGGGCATTAAAAGCATGGAGACTGAAAAACAAATTAAGTTTAAAGAAGAGCTGCTGACTTAAACTCAGCGTGACTCTTTTCACCTATGAAGAAACACAAGGCCCATAGTGCTAAATGGCTTACGGAAACTGCCCCCCAACCCCATCATGGCTGTAGCCGGACAGCTGCAGCTTTGATAACAAAGAGGATTCTTTTTACCTGATTTTTGCACAAGGGCAGTACTTTTAAGAGCCTTCAAAGGCCTTTTAAAAGTAGAGAATTTTGTAGGTCACGCATACGCAGGGCGCATGCGAACCATAGCAGGGCCTTTAGCCGTTGTTCTTCGCTTTTTCAAGCACTGCACTCGTGGCGGCATCCACCTTGCGGGAGCGCGCAGCGGTGCGCCACAAGCACAAGTGCTTGAAAAAGTGAAGACTGCTCTCCGAGAGCGCGCGCACGCACCACTCCCGGGCTTGCAATGGTTCCTCCTCCCATGTTGCTCCATCGCACACAACTTCTCTTCACGCCGTTCTTGCTTGCACACTTGGCACAATCGACAAACCCAGCAACCGTTTATTTAAACTTGCGACTGGCGCATTCCAGTAACATGCTGAACTTTCTTCCAGCAGCAATCACGTTTTCCTAAGAAGCAGAGCTTTACCTAGCAATTGCCGAGCAACTTGCACCCTCAGCTATAAGCCAGAAATGTAACCAAACGCCAGCTCCTCCCCTAGCAACAGAAGCTTTCTTGCACAGTGGATCAAAAAAAACTTTTCATAAAACCTATTTTAATTCCAGGTATTATCGGACTTGCTCTCATGGGCTCTCATTGCAGCCATGTTTAATTTTGACACGAAGCAGTGGATGCTGACAGTGTCGCGGCTTTGAGGCGCTGCACTCCTTCACTAACGTGCTTTGAACAATGGCATAACAAAGCAGGCATGACATTCTGGCAGGCTTCGGAAACCGTGACACTGCAGAGGAGGTAAATGTTTTAAAATCTGCTTTACCGTAAAAATTGCAAAGTAAAGCGTTTTTGGGGCATTTATTTACTTTATTCGTAGCTGTAAAGTCGTCCGCCCACCGTTTTTTGTATTCGTTTGTTTTATTAGCATTTGTCTCATGCCACGCATTAGTTTCACAGGTTTAAATCTAAAGTCTGGCATGCCGCGATTGCTGCACAAGTAAATAAAGAGAAAAGAAATCGGGCGATGAAGCATTTCTTTTCCGTATATTTACATTTGTAGCAATCATGACACGCTACTCTTTAGATTTAAACATCTATAGCTAAAGCAGGCTGTGATGCGATTTCTACAAAGGTAAATAAATAAAAAAACAACGTGTAAGCTGCCCTCCTTTTTTTTTTACAATTATTTACTTTAGTAGCAATTTTTTTGCCAACAAAGCACCTCACAGATTTCATGTGTTAACATGCTGGCCGCGCTGCTGTTATTATGTTGTTTTTCAACACAGAGCCCAATGTGCTTCATGTTTTAACATGGTAGCCGACAACCAACAGTGCACAGATGGTTGGCTCTACGCTCACCATAAGCTTGTTATATGGCTGATAAGATGTCTATTGAAAACAGCTAAAAGTTGGCTATAGGTGAGAAGTTGAATCACAGTCTGTGAAGGAAGCTTGCACAGAAATAACCAACAACACTACTGGGTTTGGGCTCCCAACAGTAAGGCCAAGCCTCTGAATAATATTTAACTAAACCACCGCCAATACTGCTTTTCTTATTCTGTCTTAATTTGTACTACCAAATTGAACATCCAACATCATGTGTACTAGACTCCTAATTCTGTCTGAATAAATCTTTTTTTTTTTGTTCTCAAAATCAAAACATTAGTGTAATTTTTTCACTTTTTACATTTTACATCATGATTGCAACAATAAAAACAGTCAATACTATAAATGTAGAACTACATACATTCAGTCTCTTATTCAACCTTTCCAGCATCCAATCAAAACATAACATACGGGGGGTGGCTAGCAGCCGAGTAAGATGGCTGCTGACTAGAAGAGCTCCGGGGAAGCAGTAGCCTTCCACAATGATCCGGTCCAATTATCCGAATAAAATTCATACCCCAGGGACTCGTGCTGATGCCTAGGACCGAGCGGCGTCTGCAGGCATAACTCCGGTCGTAATCCGGTACCGGGATCGTGCAACAACTGAGGGCGGACTGCGGCGGCCTACAGACCAAATTGCGGCCGGGGGCTGGATTGCCGGGCGTGCCTGGTGCACGACATGTGGCGGCGGCGCGGTACGGACTGCTGTGGCTGGGCCGCAGGCACCCCTGAGCGCGGCGGAGGAGGACGCTGTCTCGCCCGTGTGCTGGAACAGACGCTGCGGACCGGAGGCCAGTGGATTCGGCACCAGAAAGGACGACTGCGAGGTGAGGCCTACCAGCAGGAAAGAAGCCGGGGACTGGATTACTTGGGAGCCCCTGGTTCCCAATTGAGCTGGTGACGCAGAGGCCCGCACAACAGCAGAAACCGGGAGTGAAGGTATTTCCACCAGCGGAGGGACCCGGCCCCTCCCCCTCCCCCCTCTACCTGTACACATGGTGTGGGATCCTGGAAAGCTGCGGGGGTGGGGAGTCCAGTAACCCACACGAAACGGCCCACGTACTGGGGGCGACTTGAAAAACTGCCAATCAGAACCACAATTCTGGGCTTTCTGGCGGATAACCAGAACGACCCCCCTCAATATCACTTGCTAAGCTAAGCCCCTGGGGGAAACATCATACCAGGAGGGGGGCCCTGAGTGCGTCACCGGGCTGCGTGGACTGATAGGCTCGAGGAAAAAAGCAGTGGTCAATAGCGAGGTACTCCGACAACCTCCGAGGATACAATGGCGGGCAGGGGCCCACGGACTCAGGCCACACAGTCTAAACTGGACAAATATGCATACGGAAAGGACTTTCCACCACTCCCAGAGCGAAGGGATTCCTCAGAGAAGGCCCCCGGGGACGACGGCTCCAAAAAAGTGACATTAGAAGACATAATGGCAGCCCTTACTAGTGTCCAGACCACGGTGGGTTCAATCTCAACGGATGTATCCCTATTAAGGGCAGACTTTCAAAAAATGACGGCCAGGGTCACGGAGGTCGAACAAGTCACCAACACTCTAGTGTAATGGTTTCCAGGCTTGTTCCGCAGGAGCGTCAGGAATCTGGAGAATAGTCCTCAGCCTTTCCCTACGGCCTTTCGACTCTATCAGACTCTAGAGTATCGAATGGCTCGCCAGGGGAAAACAGGGAAACAAAACAGGGAAAGGCGGGGAAAATAACATGTCTTGACTGTGGACTTCAGTGTGGACACTTGTGAAAAGGCAGGCTGTAAGGGAAGGAAGAGATTACTATCTATGGCTGGTTACAACACAATGTATATGCACAATGCCTATTTATATATACACAAACATCACCTACCACAACTAATCGTCTGGACCTTGAAACATAGCTGGTGGGTAGAATATGGTGTTCGCTTTCTATACACAACAAGACAAAAAGATAATAAGTACTCTATCTCACTCTATGATAGCATGTGAAGGTAAGTGATTTGTAAATCTCACTCTGCTATTCTCTGGAGAAAACTGGAAGAACATCCAATTCTTCTTTAAGGCTGGGTGTGCGTGTGCGAGCCTCTCCTTTGAAGTATGCACAAGGTTTAATCTGCCATATGATATCCACAATTAGTCATCCGCAACAGTAACCCCCCAACATAATGTAAGAAAGGCAGCGCAAAGCGCTGTTACTGTGATTCTTAGTTGCTGAGCCTTGAAACACACCACACACTGGTCCACGTGTTTGTGAGGACTCTCAAGAAAGCAACAGAGTACGCTGACACCAAAGTAAAGAGCGTCAGCGCGAAAGCGTAACCGAACTAGTATGGCCATAAAATAACAGACGAACAGAACACCCTCACGGTGGAGGTAGAGAATCAAAACAGGAAACAACCGTCCAATGACCCGGAAGTCAGGCAAATCTAACAAGGACAGAACACACGGAAGTGAGGGCTAGACGCTAGAATGCAAAGCGGCGTTCCGTTGGTGTAATGCGTCTTTTATAGTGCCCAGGCAATTAGAGCTACTGCTCGAGTGGGGCCTCGGGGCATGACACTCTAGTAACGGACACTGCTGCCCTGCAGAAAACAGTATCCCGGCTCGAGACTGAGAATGAATTAATGGCGGCGAAGTTGGACGATCAGGAAGGGCGCTCACGCAGAAACAACGTCCGAATTCTCGGAATTCCGGAAAGTGAAGGGAACCCGGCGATGGACCTCTACATGGAGAAACTTATAAAGACTCGGCTACAACCAAAGGGACTATCAACCTTTTTCTCAGTCGAAAGAGCCCTCAGAGTTCAGGGGGGAAGGCCCAAGCTGGGGGCGCCCCCTAGACCAGTACTCGCCCATCTGTTTAACTTTCTTGATCGGGACGCCATACTACAAACCGCCAGAGTGGCTCCACCAATCCGAATCCAGAACTCAACGGTGTCTTTCTTTCCAGACTACACAACGGCGGTCTCAAAGCGCCCTCGAAGCTTCATAGAGGTCAAAAGAGAATTAAGAGCCAAGGACCTGCCTTACTCAATGCTGTTCCCAGCAAAACTTAGAGTTGTGGCGGATGGTAAGACATGGTTTTTTGAAACGCCAGAGGAGGGGCACGACTGGCTCGAGGGCTGGCGACAAGTAGGTGGGCCAAGACGCGGGACTAGAGGCCAGTGCCGTCGGGGCGAGAGTGGAGACGCAGACGACCAAGATCAACGGCGAACAGACGAGGATTGCTCACAGTAGAATGAAAATGAAGACCTTGATTAAGTATAAAACTGGAAAGCTGGAAGATGACCGATAAGTAGAAACATGTACCTGGACAGAGATGCAGATAAGCCGGCTTTGGACACTGGGATGATGCAGTCATTGGGGGGGAAGGGAAGGACTGCGCTTCTCATTGGACTTCTTACCCCCTTCACGCAAGTACTTTTTTCAGGGTTGGGATTGAGCGCTCTGCTAAGTTGGGGAGGCGGGCAGTTCAGAGTCCGTCGGGCAGGGAGGCAGGGTGGGACACAGGGTTGGGGTGCATGGGTTTCAAGGTTTTTGGTTCTAGTTCGTAACAGCAATGACAGATTGGCAACGTACCCACTGGCTGATATGCTTACACATCACACAGACGAGTTAAAGTACACATTCCCTGACTACCGCACTTATGGCGACGCTCACCCCAGCTGAATGTAATCCGGAAACGACCCCTGGAGCTCAGGTGACCCCCTAACACTACTCACATGGAATGTCCATGGGCTAGGAGACAAAATTAAAAGAGGCCTGGTGCTGCAGGCTCTAAAGCGTCAAGCTCCCACATTGGCCCTCCTGCAGGAAACACACCTCACAGGCACGGCGTGTAAGGCATTTGATAGGTGGGGATATAAAATGGCAGTAAACTCGGAGTTCTTGTCAAGCTCCAGGGGAGTAGGCATACTGGTGCGGAAGCACTCCTCCTTCATAGTACTTCAAACAAAAAGAGATGATCAGGGGAGATTTGCAGCTCTACAGGGCCAATGGGAGGGAAAACCTGTTAATGTGATATCAGTCTACATCCCCCCTGTGCTCCACGCGGTGGCGCACCCGGCTCTTAGTGAGTTGCAAGGGCATATGCTCCACGACAGAAGAAGGATGCGTTTTTGAGCACAAAAACATCTTTTGGAAACATGAGACATTTACAAATTGTAAATCGTGGTATGTCGTGTGTGGAATAAAAAGCCCTTGCAATATGCTATATATTGGGAAAACTAAGCAAGAGATAAGAACACGAATCATCCAACACAAATCTAGAATAAAAAACAACATACAAACAGCCCCGTTGGTGAACCACTGGTGCCTAAACAACCATACAGAAAAAGATCTGGCCTAGACGGTCATTTCTAAAGTGGAGACGGACCTCAGAGATGGTGACCTTGATGTTAAATTATCCAGAAGAGAAGCTATGCTAATTATAAAATACAATACTGCAGTTGATGGGCTGAATGAGTTGACAGAAATTTACAAACTGAATTGAGAGACTCTGTACACTGAACCCCCTGTTTCAAAATAATATTCTGATAGTGATATACGTGCCCGTTGAAATAATATCTGAGAGTGGGCCAACATAGTAGACATACAAACCGAACAGCATACCATTACAGGACATTTACATAAAAAAGGTGTTTTTTAAATTTTAAAATAAAAAAGAGAAACCTCGATTTAGGATTCCCAAATAGGAGGAACCGTGCAATCGGTGCCACAAGAGGAATTAGATTTTTTTTTTAGAACACAGGCAGTGACAAAGAACGATCAGATTAAAAAATAAAGAGAGATCGCTGTCATTTGCAAATACGGGCATGATGAGAGGTCAATGGACATCGATTGAGAATTTCTTGGGGACAAGCGCATACACAAGAATTTCACACACTACATCATTGGTTTAATCGGCAGGCAATCAGGCTGACATCAAGTCTCGTTATGGTGATTTGAAAACATCGAGTTGATACTACCAAATCTGCTGATAATTGTTTGTGGGATGTTTGTAGTAAACAGAGCCCCGAAATTACATTTCCCATATAGTATGCAAAATAAACTACAACTCCCGAGATCCTTCACACCAGGAAGATGCCGTAAGTAATCTTGCCGGACGCGCATCTTGAGAGAATGCAACCTTCAAACTCGCCGATTCATGCGGGCTGGAAAGAGCATCCTAACTAAAGGAATGTTATATCGACCCCTCATCGGCCGTTTCTTTAAGTACTCAATTAGAAAAGATCTTAAGATCGGTTCCACACTAAATTCAACACCTTTTGTGTCCCCATTTTAGACTTGCCCTTCTAAAGGCTCCCGCACTATTTAAAGCCAGCATAAAGCCATCGCGGAGAACACGAGTAAGTTCTCAGATTGTCCACCACAGTCTTACGCGCAATAATTAAGAAGTGTTCATTAATAATTGCTCAATTATTTCTTCAGGTTCCCGATTGGTAGCCCTTCCATCCTTAATAAGATGGGTGTAAAACACTGATGTAAGTAATGTGCGCTTGTGTTTTGGGACGAGATATACTTGTCCTATAGGTGAAGCTGTTGGTGTACTCAGTTATTTGACACAATACCTATTTTTTGATACAGTGTCCCGCGTCGGACGATCACAAGGTTTCAAGTTAAGAAAGGTTACGGGTGTTATGAGGAGGTAATAAGATGGAGTAGTTAGATCAAGCGCTAAAGGCTTAAACAGTGTTTTTTTTTTTCTTCACAGCCTTTTGAGTCCTGAAGAGAACTCCAAAATAATTAAGAGTTTGAAACACGTAGATCAATTGTATATAGACATAAGAATGCTGAATAACAAGCCTCAATTAGACACAACAATGTAAAGTGTTGATAACTTTGGTTCTATGGCATTGTATATTAATAATTTAAGTATAAAAAAGAATTGAATTGTAAATATCCCCGTTTGTGTGCTGTGAGTGTATGTTATGTTTTGACTGGATGCTGGAAAGGTGAATGAGAGACTGAATGTATGTAGTTCTACATTTATAGTATTGAATGTTTTTATTGTTGCAATCATGATGTAAAATGTAAAGAGTGAAAAATTACACTAATGTTTTGATTTTGAGAACAAAATAATAAAAAGAAAAGATTTATTCAGACAGAATCAGGAGTCTAGTACACATGTTGGATGTTCAATTTGGTAGTACAAATTAAGACAGAATAAGAAAAGCAGTATTGGCGGTGGTTTAGTAAAGTATTGCACAGAAATAACAACACAGCTAAAATTGCTTTTTTAAACTGCATTCTATTCCTTGAATAGCAACAAAAGCAAACCTGTCAGCACCCGAGGAAAGCTTTGAGTAGGCATGGTCTGAGACTTAAGGTGTTTGTAAGAAAATAACATTGTTTAGAAACTCATTTTCCTGCGTGGGACAAGAAACCACGATTTTTGCCTTTCCATTTAATGGTGATACGGCGAGCTCAAGGTTAAGTGTTTTTTAAAATGTTAATATTACCTATCCCGTCGTCTGTTGAATTCCAACACCCCCAACTTCACCCCGCCCGCCTCACTGCCCCGATGCTCTGACCTGTGTGTGTGTGTGTGTGTGTGTGTGTGTGTGTGTGTCTGTACGTGCGCTTGTGTGTGCCTGTGTTTGTGTATGTGTATGTGTATGTGCTTGTATGTGTATCCATGTGTGTGCTTGTGTGTGTTCCTGTGTCTGCTTGTGTGTGTGCCTGTATGTGCTTGTGCGCCTGTGTGTATGTGTGTGTGTGTCTGTTCCACAACACTGACTCCATCCAAGAGTTCTATGCCATACCACTCTACACAGCCAAGTGACAATGCACTCCAGGATATTGCTCCCATAAGGATAGATGAGGCAGTTGCCTTATGGAATCAGCAATAGATGGTGCCCAATAGCAAGCAAGACCTAGAGAATAGTTTTGCCAGTGGATGCAAGACTCCAGTGTCCATGTGCTGTTGTGCCTACCCTTGCACCGTTTGTTGCACACAATGCTACGACTACTTACACTGCCACCTTACTTGTCAGCCCCCACCTCTGTAGCCCAAGGGGCGGGCTGAGATCCCTAGAAATGCTTCCATAGCCCGCAAGACCATAAACATTCTTTGGGATGACATTGTGTGTTGAGTAAGCGATAAATGTTCCCTGAATACGTGAATAGACAAGCAGGCATCCAGGTCTAGCCATCACATTGCTCTCATCAGGCGTTTGCTGATGAGATTAATCCTTGCCGTGGAGGTGACTCTTTTCTCATTGCTTAATATAGACCTGAAAATCCCTAAATCTAGGTATCAAGAACCTAGCCTTTGAAAAACAAATTTTCACAAAACTCACTGGAGTTGGAAAATGCAATGTCAGAAAGAAAAAGTTTTCTTTCTTGAGTTCCCTCACTCACCAGGGTTTCCCCACGGTAACATGCTTAATCATAGGGGCCATCCCAGTCCTCTACGGGCTGAGGCGTGCTACGACTTGCGGATTACGTAGGAGCACTAAAGTAATGGACTATGTGTAGTGCAGACAGTGTAGTGGGGTGGAGTGGACTGGAAGTGAATTAAAAATACCTATCTAGTGGGCGACGTAGATTTATTCTTGCTCTTAGGAGGTATGATCTAAAAAACGGGGTAGAACACTAGGGGTCCTAATTACAATGGGTTAGGTGTACCCAGTATTTCAAGTCAACATGTTTCAAGCATTCCCCAAGCTCTTCGTCAGGACTACACAGCGACCAGCCCTGTGTTCGCCACTCCTAGTTGTTCTCAAGTGAGGTAAAGCAAATACTTAAATATTTAAATACGCTGCAACAGTAAAGCATGCGTTAATACATACTTATTTGGATATGTCACGTAGTATATAAATGGGGACCTAATTTTGCCCCATGGTCTCGGAGAGTAGTTGGTATCTCGTGAATTTGCTCTGAAGATACACCTAGGCAGAATCACCTATTCAGGAACCTCCGGACCGCATATGCTTTACTGCTGCAGCGTATTTAAATATTTAATTATTTTCTTTACCTCAATTCCTTCGCATCCGGAGGAACTGTTCCCTGAAAGAACACTACATGAGTGAATCAGAGGATTTGACTGACCGCCTCATTGAACGTGGCTACCCAAGAAGAATGGTCAAGAAGGCAAGGAAACGGGCCTGGTTCAGTCCAAGAGAATTGTTACTTCAATCTCGAGACAGGTCCAACACCCAGGAACAGAGGTTGATCTGCGTCACAACATTCTCCACTAAAAATAACGCCATAAAAAAGTCATTAACAAGCACTGAAATCTCATTTCTGATGATCTCGCACAGGAAGCCCCACCTATGCACTCATTTAAAAAGGCCAAGAGCATCAGGGACCATGTTGTCAGTTCCTTCCTGGAGCCACTCGCACTGACCACGGTCTTGTCCCTCTGGAACCTACCTCCCGTACGCAGACACCACAGATGTGGACATTGTAAAGCCTGTTCGAACACCATTCAAACCAAGGAATTCCACCACAAACAACACAAGATCGTTCTCAAAACTCACACCAATTGCAACACGAACAATGTCATTTACTGTATTGTATGCCCCTGTGACTTGATCTACATAGGGCAGATCCAACAAAAGATCAAAATGAGGGTGTTGCAACACTCCAGTCACATTCGTTGTGAAGTAGTCCGTGCACCCTTAGTCGAGCATTTCAAGCAAGCCGGACATGCCCCAGACAGTTCTAAATGGATTGTACTGGAAAAGGCCACCTTGGGACCGAGGGGAGGCAACAATGGACTGATACTAGACATTTGTGAATCCAAATGGATGGCTTTCTTTGACTCTATAAACAATGGACTTAATGAGATGGACAGCAGCTACGCCCAACTAGCAACCATATGCCCTTAGATCACTACATCACACACATCGCTGTCCTTGCTGTGATCACACTTTGATCTATCTTCACCCCTGGCCCAATGCGCCTTTACCGTCCTGCGAGATATGTTCGCACTGTAGGGCCTGAGCAGTGAGAAACCTTTTTATAAGTATGTGTCCAGTTTCTAATGATCATTGACCAATCTGTTGTAATTATGTGTCTACTGCTTTTGTTATCACTAATTGATTGAGAATCCATCCTTGGCACCCATGCGCCTTTACCAACCTGCATGGTAGGTACGCGCTTACCTCTTTTCCCAATTTGTGTTCAGTCCATCATACGGTCTTTGGTCCCAACGCGCCTTTACCACCCTTTGAGGTAGGTACGCGCTCCGAGGCCTGGGCATAATCTTTCTATAATCCGGGTTTAGACCTCATTACATTCAAAGCAATTCTCGTCATCCATTGCTATATCTGCACACATGCTGCTTTGACAGTCATGTTGACTACAGGCCCGACATGCTCACACATAGATTCAGGCTCTCTTACGTTGGCTTGGTGAATGGGATCACGCTTTATGCGACTTTTCAACGACCACTTTAGACCCTTTGTGTTGTCCTTGCCACATTATCTTGCTCTGTTAAGGGCTCCGTATGTATACCTCGAACCACCACCAATTTATGGCATTATGCTTCGGTGGTGTTGTGAGCTTACAAATGCCCCATTTGACATTGTACGCGCCATCCTAGGGCTGTAACTTTTTAAATGTATTTCTCCAGCAGCCCTGACATAGTGTGACACTACCTTGCTGTTCCATTTACATCCTACCTACATGGATTTAAGTCTTTCTTCCCTCTTTTCACTCATCGAGCGTGAGCACTACTTGCACGCGCCCCGCTGGCCGTCAGTTCTGGCTGTTTAAGCAGCGATCCACTGAAGCGGTTTTCCCCGCTTAACTGATGACTCAGCCTTCGGTGCTGCCGGGTTGAATTCCATACGCAGGTATGTCTCTTGATTCCCAACCATTCCTGACGTTTGCTCCTTTCACACACCAAACTACCATTGTTTGGAGTGTAACCCATGTACTGGCTTCATTTGGTTTTATCTAGATACTGCGGGATGCTGACCGCACCATGGCGGCTCCTGACTTCTAATTTTCACTTGAGGATGCCGATTGGGACCACGTTTCTTCTGTAAGTCAGATCCAATTTCATCCCGTTTTTTGAGCTGATTAGATAAAAGATGAACGCCATCTAGCATGCTGACACCATGCAAATGGATTTTTCTAGATAATTGCCCGGTTGTGATTAATGCCTACTTCTCCGTGTGAGATTACGCCATACACGGTGGGTGCCGCATTTGTGAGGAGCTAGAGAGATTGCTCTAACCTGTTTGAGACTCTTTGGATTTCTGCCACTTCTCGCCGCACCTCGCCGTTCGGAGCGAGGAGAGAGCTCCTGCCTGGGGTCAAGCTGTGGCCTGAGAACTGGGACGGTTCAGGCTGGGAAGAGGAACACACATTAAAAGCTAGCAGGGACTCGATCTACCAGGAGTCCCTGCTCTACCAAGCACACCTGGTCCCGCGTTCTGCCTCAGCCACGCCCACAGGACACTTCATCATCCACTATTTAATTACCACAGGCACCCGCGGCGCGGGAGCGTCCCGGGCGAAGCCCAGGACAAGGGCCGGACCTTCCTAGGCCGTCACAGGCTGGAGTAGGCCGGGCTGGGCCACCCCCCTAATGTCTCAGGCAATAATTGTAGCAAGTAACTGGGACTCATCTCTTTGTATGCTCAATTTGCTTGTGGAGTATAGGTATTGGGGGAGCCTCAACTAAGTAAGTTCTGATATTAATACCTAATATGGCCTTGTTATGTGGAAAAGGGAGAAATCTCACACAGAATACACTAGGAGGTAGTGTAACAGGCACACTTGATAATTTTATTACCCAAGCGGCTGTGGTATTAGAGCGCGAAATAACGGTCACTGAGAAACGACTATCTTTGGATCTTTTGTGCTCCAACCGTTCCTCGTTGGGTAAGATCAAAAATGCAGAAAAATCTATCCCGTTAAGAACTAGTGGGATTAGCTTGAGAAGCCCAAGCCTAGGTCAGGGAGGTTAGAATACTGTTTCCTCCTCATCTATCTCTTTAGATAGTACAGTATCATCCGACGTAATCCTTCTAACTTCAAAGAAGGGGATCGTGGTGGAGAACCCGAAAGTATTAGAGAACTGCAAGAATCAAGTAGGAAAAAGGAAGAGGGGTGGGGACAGACAAATGGGTAGCAAATCAAAAATTGCTAAAATATTTGATAAACCGGTAAAAACAGCTTCTAGAAATGAGCAGCTTAAAAATGTATTAAACAATGTTCCAAAAGGCCCGCCGTGCTCCATACAAGATTCTAGTGATTCAGTAGGGCTTATAGTACAAGTGGAGCAGTTGTTAAAATCGCTTATGCTCCCCCTGATAGAAAGATTGAAGGTTATAAATCAGAACCTGGGTAAAATACAACGGGAAACTACAGAAAATACTCGGTTATTGGAAAGTCCCTCTATCAGCCTTCAGAAGGGGGTCACCAAGAACCAGCAGAGTAAACAGAATTTAAACTTCCTGCCACCATCATCTCTGGCCCCAACCATTATAGAAGCAGGAAATGCCACTGGAACCCAGGGGTCAAAGGAAGGGAGTACTAATAAGCAGAGGGCTACTGGTAAACTAGACAATATGGATGAGAACAACAAGATTGTAAGATCTGCCCCCTCCTTGACAACAAAGGCTGATGGAGAAGTGTGGCTCACTGGTTAGAGGAGGTAGATCCTGAAGCAGAGGTCAGACCCGGGACCAGGGTTCAATTCCCGACGCGGCAGGGTCTTGAGCCCAAATATCCATGGACTTGACAATTCTCGTTTCGGTGCCTACTCGAATCACGGGTTCACACTCTGCAGCTCTGGGCATCAGCCTGCTTAATCTCCACTACGGCCCCCCCCGCGGCGGGATGCCTGGCTTTCACCTTGGGGATGCCCAGTACGGGTATCTCACAGGGAAAAGCCAGGACGGGTTCCCAAGGCAAGCGCCGAGATGCCTACGGGTAATCGAGCGCTATATAAGAACGCATAATAATAATAATAATAATAATAAGACAAGTGCCCCTCTTAGAAATATGGCTAATCCATATGTCATTGACCTGCCGCCAGAATCAACACCTCTGTTGATAATACTTGGAAATGTACCACCTATCCCTGAAGGCAATAAAGAAGACTATAGCCAGTTAAAAAACAAGGTAACTCATTGGTTACATCACAACACCAGGGAAGGTCAAGGAGTTGGTCATAACATCATTATGGTGCGCCGGGTCTCGTGGCTGGGAAATTCGTGCAAAACAAAAAACGGCGACTGTATTGTGATAAATTTTAATTGCCGAACAATAGCTGAGAGGATTCTCAGGGATGCAGAGTATTTTGGGGGACCTATTGGCCCAGGCATAGAGATCCTGCCCCTGGGTTTTTTCTATAGGTCCTATTTAGAGGACCATCACAACAGCTGGAGAAGGGGGCAATATGATAGGCCATCCATTTTCAGGGGACATCAGGGACAGGGTAAACCACTGACGAATTTGCTAAAGGTACCAACATGGGGCGGTCAGGGGGACCTTTTCCCTTTCGATGTAACTAATCGTTTTGCAGCTCTTTCTGGGCTTAATGATTGTGACTGACTGACTGAGGATTGTTTTGTTAATGACTATGCTGACAGCACAATCAAAGCTAATATTGCCCACTCCCCAGCGGTTAGCCCAGGGCGCGAGTCCGTAGTTAAGGTGATTAATATTGACGAACAACCACCTTATGTGGACGAGGTGACTAATAGCGAGGGTCAGGCAGGGGAACAGCCTGCAAATGGTGATAAGCATTGCATTTCTGATGAACCGGTGTCCTCTTTCCCAAACTTAGTTCCAATTATAGGCATGGAATCCTTAAGTGTGGATGGTTTAAGCACATCTAATATAGCTACTGCAGGGTTACTGCAGAGAATTAGCGGGGTTGGGGGGGAAGATAATATCCTGGAATATTGCGGGGCTGAGTTCCAGATTACAATCTCCTGAATGGCTTACTTTTATATATAGTTTTGATATTTGTCTCTTCCAAGAGACTTGGGCGTGTGACCCATAGTTTCTCCAGGGTTTTCTGAACTTTTTTGTGCGGTCAATTAAGGGTTCCAAAGGTCGGCCGAAAGGGGGGTTAACTATTTGAATACGACAAGAACTCTTTGATAGAGCCATAGAGCTACCTACTAAGAACAGGGATATTCAGTTGATTAGGCTATCATTGGGTTCTTTGGGTACATTAGACATCTATAATCTGTATGCTAGAGGGCTAGGGGGAAGGAAATCTGAGGTTTTGGCAGCCCTGGAATCCCTGATTGGGCTTCACCCGAGCGAGAATAACATATTAATCGCCAGCGACTTAAATATGACTTTTGAGCCACTTACAATAGGTGACTGGCACTCAGGAGAAGAAGAGGATTCCCAGTGGGGGGATTACTAAATTAGATTTAAAGCCGATAAACAGATGGACAGATAATATAATCCAAATGAATGCGATATGCTGTGAGAGAGGGCTCAGAGCATTGAACGGTAGAACTTCGAGTGACGGACAAGGTGAATATACTTTTGATAATGGTCGCTCAAAAATGCAGGATCGATTATGTTATTTGTAATCTGGCAATTTGGCACCTTATGAAGGACATGAAGGTAGTGGCTAGGCAAGAGAGTGACCATAACCCCTTATGTATATACCATTGTTTGTGGGGGAGGGAGCAAGGGAGGTCGAATGGGGTTGAGCAGGTTTTATTTGAGATTGTTCCAACTAATGATATGAGGCGGGTGAGGTGGGGACAAGTCATAATGAATGATGGGGTGCTGGAAAATATTAATGAGGAATTGGAAAAAAACATCTCCGCCATGGCCACCATTGACGGGGCAGAAAATGACTTACGGCAAATCACCAATCTCCATGATAGTTTTTTTGAAAATATAAGGGGTCACTTCATTAAGTTAGTAACAAAGCCAGTGGGCAAAACATTATTCCCAAAGAGAGTGAGGTGGTATAACAACGCTTGCAAATCTGCAAGAACATCCTTAGGAGTGGCCCTTAAAAGAAGAGACCCCAATGCTGTCAGGATAGCTAGACAGAACTACAAGAAAACTGTACACAAGGCAAAGAAATTATGGGACGAACAATATTGTCAGGACCATAAAACAGCTAGCACCGCAAAGGACTCAAAACTCTTCTGGAGTATTGTAAAGTGGGGAAGAGGAGGCCACCCTGAACCACCCATAAACTATGTAACCCAGAGAAGTTGGGTGGATCACTTTGGTCCCCCAATATGCACGTTGCCCCGAGGACAGGCTTAGGGAACACACAAATAACACCTTATGTTTAGAACCACCCTTTAATATTAGAGATGTAACAGTGGCACTTAAAGCTGTCTCAAGGGGAAAAGCACCAGGGCCAGATGGGGTCCCAGCGGATGTCTTTCTCCATGAAAAAATGCACTGGGATCTGTATATTATGAACTTGGCCAACACTGTGGCCCTAGGGGCTCCTGTACCAAAGTCATGGCAAGGGGCCGTAATAATCCCTATATACAAGAAAGGCGATAAAACACAGGCTGGTAACTATAGGCCTATCAGCCTGACTGATACAGTACAAAAGGTGATTGGGAAAATGATTTTAGATAAAATATTAGACTGGGTAGAAGGAGAAAATATTTTGTCCCCGTTCCAGGCAGGTTTTCGTAAATTAACTAGCACTACTGACCAGATCTTCCATTTTATTTTATTACATTGGAAGACTCTTTTATTAGGAAAAGGCAGTATTTACGCCGCATTTATTGATTTGCGAGCAGCTTTTGATTTGGTACCACGATCTCAGCTATGGAATGTGCTAAATAAGCTGGGCATGCCACCGGAAATTTTAATGCTAGTGTTGAGGCTCCACGAGTCAAAATGTGGAAAAGTAAATTTTGCCATGTTGTATGTGCCTACGTGTTCCCCATCTTATGTTATATGTGCATGATCGATATGCATGTATTCCCCCCCATCGATTAAAGACGCAATTATAGTTGTGTCCATCTCTAGTATGCCAGTTTCCAGTCTTCGTGAATACAACGAATATCAGGCCTATGTAAAGCTACGTTGCCACATTTTACAGTGTGCACGTTAATTCATTGAAAAGTCCCCGTTTCTAGGCCTCAAAAGGGCCCGGACTCAGATTCAGCTCCTGTCTCCTGAACCCTCTCCGAGGAGCGATACAGCCCCCACCTGTATCCCTGACCCTTCACTTACTTCATGCCACGCAGTGCCCGGCTCGGCCTGGCTCTGCCTCCCAGTCTGCCAAGAGTATGTTATGATTCTAGTTATCAGTCCAGCCCTCCTTCTCTGCATTCCTAAACTACTGAATCGCATCAATAGTTTCCGTCATGGTCTAGCCTTTATGTCTCCATGTAAGAGAAATACTGTATTTATATTCATAGAATATTCCCCACACACGCACTACATATAGAATTATGCATGCTCCAGTCTTAGTGTCTGTTAGCCTTTACCCTGATAACTTTTGGATTCTATCAACATGTTCTCTAAACACCAGATACTAGATAGGCTTTAGGTACATGTCGCTCTGACACTCCAGACTTTAGTCTCCTCTTCTAGCGCAGAAGTCATAGCCCCCAGTTCTTCCTGGTAACACGTCATTGTCAGTTTGCGCGCACCACTAGGTTAGAGGTCCCAGCTGCTCAGGTAGCCCCCTCCATGTTTCCGCCCCATTTATGACATATTCTGTTACGTTTACATCACATGTCTATGTATACGCCCTGTACACACCTCTTGTTACACCCACTTTATGCCTTATCTTTCGCGACTGCTACAAACTCCGCCTACTGCTACGCCTACTGTATTGAATGCAATGTATTTTGTTTAACTATATATACTAATGTTCTGTTATTAAAAGGTGTGCGCACCATTCCCAGATCCTGCCCCCGGCAGCTGCCGGGCCCTGCCATCCCATTCCCGTACAGGCTGTCCTGTTCCTGTCCTTTATGCCTGATTAAAGCCTGTCAACTTCAGCTACCTCGAATCTTGACTCTTATTTATTGAGCTATCTGTTTATATTTTATCCAGTCAAAAATAGAACCGGTAATTAATTATTTATTTACCACATAATGGCGCCCGAATAGGGACTTGCCCTTTCCCCACGCGCCGGAGAAGCCACGCAGGCCCCCTGATCCTCTGCAGCCGTGACGGAACCATACCGGCCACGTGCAGATATTTCTGCTTCAAGTATCCCTCAGGCCCACGGAGGAGACGGAGGTTGCGGTCCAGCGTCCAGACGAGGCGGTGGAGGAACGCGGCGAGTCCCGACCAGAGCCCAAGCCGAGAGTCCAAGGTCCGAGGTATCCGGAGGCCCACCTGTAACTGAAGTCCGAAGTTCGTCCGTTCGTCGTCGTAGCAGTCCAGTCCAGTCCGAGGCCTTCCGTTCTTGCTGCCCGGTGAGTACCGTTGCTGGGGTAGTATCTAGACAGGGTCAATTAATTTGTCTCTGGTCCGTGGGTTTGGGTACACAGATCCAACACGAAGTGTCCACCTAGGTGGATGCGGGTCCTGACGTGTCTCTTTATGGGACCGGTAAGTTTCGTACTGTTTTAGCAGTGCATCTAGTCATTCTAGTCAGTTCTGTTCTCGAGAAATTCATGTATTCTGTTCTCAGTATTCCAGGTAGTATTCTGTCCGAACTGTTATTATAAATGTTATTCCATGTGGTTCTCAATGTCGTGGTATGAGTGATTTGTTTTCAAGTTATTACTGTGTTTATTGTGTATTGTATTGTGTCTAGATTCCAGTCTAAGTCATGCCTCTGTTCTCAAAGTTACGTCAGTTAAGAACTAGAAAAGGTCTGCTCGAGGAAGCAGTTCCTGTCCCGCCTAGGGACAGTCCAGGTCATTTTATGTATCATAAGCATGGCATAAGTGCCATATTATATCTAGATTTATGGGTGGAGTACACCAAGGAATTAGAAGAGAAATATAGATGGCCCGTATCAGGTACGTGGGATGCCGAGTGCATCATGCGAGTAGAAGAAGCATTATGGAAAAAGAAATCCAGACAGTCCCAGAAAGATGCCATCGAGTTATGGCGCAAAGAATCTCATAAAAGAACCGAAAAAGAAATCAGAAAGTCAGAATTAAGTAGAGAATCCTCAGAAAGAGCCCAAGAAAGGGAATTAATCGAAGTAGGTGAACGAGTTAAAGCCGAACAGTCAGACAGACAGAGGAATGCCCTCATTAAGGGTATGTATCCTCTCCTTACCGAGGGTTTGCCGAAAGCAACCCCGGAAGCACCGAGTAATTTTCCGCCGCCATTAGTTCCGATTAAGCTACGTCACAAACCGACCGCAGCTGATATTTTCCTCTCGTCCTATTTGGACGACACAGTCCCAGAATATGCAAATCCTGCTCCGCCAGCTCCTGTAAATGTAATTCCTGTTCCTCCAGCCACCGGGGCACCTGTTACAGCACCTGTTACGGTACCCCCGGTCCAGCCCGCACGTACAGTACCCGTCGACGATTCCAGTTTAGGAGCCGCGGGGGGGGGGAGATCCTCCAGGTACCCCGCCGCCACACAAAAGTGTAACGTTAGTCGAGTTACATGAACGTGCGTTACAGCGTACGCCCAAACATCAGTCCGTTGCAGATATCAAGCGAGCTCTTACCGAATGCCGTTATGATCCAGTCCCAGGCGATGATAATATGGTCATATATTCATTGCGTGTAAGACGGGTGACCGAGTATTTGGACACCCTACCGAATATGAAAGAAGATCTAGACAGAATATATAGTTTCATCCGTACAGGAACAGATCCAGAAAGTATTGGAGAAATCATGTCTCAAAGGAAAGCTGAGACCCAGCTCATGCTCTTAAAGTTTCTAATCAATTGTTTAATAAGGGAACAAGATTATCCGACTAAAGATCCGACCGAAATGAGAGTTCTGACAAAATGGAGTGATAATATAGCCGAGGGTAGACACAGGACACTCAGTTGTATAGAGAGTATGTACAAGAAAATTCGTAAGGAAATAATAAGGTTACACGAGAAACGTAAAGCCGCACAAGTAAGCGAGAAAGAAGACGACTCTGATACTGAAGAGGTAAACGACGAGAATTCCTCCAGAATAGCGTATGTAGGTAGAACTAGACTTCCCGACCGACATTCACGTCTAGAACACAAGAATGTTTTCTCTCTTCCAACACCAGAACAAGGTTCTCTAGAGCAAGTATTTCAAGCTACCGATCACATCCTGAAATCACGAATCGGTTATAGTGAACTTAGTACCATGCATGAACAGGAACTAGCCCGATCAGCAGTCCGATGGGCTACTGATTCTACCACTTTTCCAGACGAAATAGTGGCACAAATGTTTCTGAAATTGCCCCCAGCCGAGCAGCGACTGGTGGGTACGTATATGATCCAGCACCCCATTACACTGTATGAGGGTCAGCATTCTGATCCAGGTCCGTTACATGATGTTCTGAACGAGTTACTCCAGTATAAATGGAGAGGTTTAGGTACCGATTTAATTAGTATCATTCTAGAACAGCGCCACAAATATCGAACGTTTCTGAATCTGCATTTTGTTCATGTCTCACCTCCAGAAAGTAAACCATTTTACATAGATAGACAGCATCCGTTACGAGAAGTACACCCAGTTAGGACAGCGGGTGGTGAAATGCAACGAGTATTTGTTTACACCCCTATCACAAAGATGGAACTCTTAGAGATGAAGAAATTAATTCCCTGTCACGACAAAGATCCAGCAGGGTTCCATCGAGAATTAAAAGACATGCTCCGTATGGGAGAATACACATATCCAGATATCATTAAAATGCTAAAGGTCCTGTTGCCCGCAGGGGTATATGAGAAACTCAAGGAAAAAGAATGGGAGGTGGGAGAGAAAAAGATTGATTGGACAGCTCTAGAAGCTGAAGATAAAATACGAGTACCAGGTACCGGTCTTGGGGACAAATGTAAAGAATTGCCCGAGTTATTGATACAGGTCTTGCCAAGGTTACTAGTCACGAAAAAGGAAGATTGGGATGCGATCTCAGCATGTAAACAGAAACAGGATGAAGACACTAGTGATTTTTATTCTAGATTTGAGAAATGTTTTATTATTAACAGTGGTTTGAAGACGAGTAGCGAGTCATACCCTCATCTTTTTGTTACCAAACTAGTCGAGAATTCAAGTCCACAAGTTAAAAATCGAGTATTGAAAGTCGAAAGTACCTGGCAAGCTAGTACCCCGTCACAAATGCTCCAGATGCTCCAGTATCACCAGAATAGAATCAGGGAAGAGCAAGAACACGAAAGGAGACGTATGAAAGACACGAAAATGAAAGTATTAGTTGCACAATCTGTTCCACAAGACAGTCAGAAGAGGGGTCCGAATCAAGCCAGTCATCCTGCAGCTCCCGTTAAAGGGACTTGCAATTATTGTAAACAGCCAGGCCATTTTATAAACGAGTGTGCAGTTCTGAAACACAATATAGCCACTGGTAAAACTAAAGAAAGACCACGTCCGCCTAGACAAGAACAAGTTTCACAGACTTCTCAGTCACCACAGAATGCACAACAGACAGTTCCAGCACCGCAGCCTATTGCTGCAACACAGCATGTTACACAGCAGATGTACCAGTATGCCCAGTCAGAGTATCCAGAGTATCAACAGTATTCATGAAACAGCCTAGAGAGGGAGGTAGGCTTGCCTCTCATCGAGATACCTGTAGATCAAGAGGGTCCCTATGTACACAGTCAAGTATTAGGGAAAGACAGAAAGTTTCTGATTGATACAGGGGCAAGTAGGACTACTATCAGTCATGACGAGGTTCCAGGGGCTCCGCTCTCAGGCTCTAGAAATGTTTCCCTTGGATTTTCAGGAAAGCCTATTGTTAACGAGATTTCAAAACCAGTTACTCTAGAAGTTGGTCCATTGTCCCGAACTACTGATTTGTTACTTACGAAATCATGTCCAGAAAATTTGTTAGGCATTAAAACATTGAAAGAATTAGGTGCAGTTATTTGCTGCTCCCCAGAAGGAATCCGATTGTTTTTAAGAGACTTTAAAGGTCACTATGTATTACGTGATTTTGATCCAAGATTATCAAATGTACCGCAGCATTTATGGGCGCAAGGTCCAACTGATGTAGGTTTTATGCAAATCACACCCCATCGTGTGACTCTCAAGCAAGGTATAGTCTTGCCACGAATCAGACAGTACAGATTGCCATCTGAGGCTGTAGCAGCCTTATCCAGGATTATTGACGAGCTTATTGCTCAAGGAGTGGTTGTAGAAACTGACTCCAATGTATGTAATTCTCCTATCATTCCAGTCATGAAACGTACTGATCCAAATGCACCTCCAGTATATCGATTAGTGATTGACCTTCGAGAGCTTAATAAATGTATCATACCCCAGTATCCAGTAGTCCCAGATATCTCATCCCTATTGACAGCCATTGATTCTGAAGCTACATTTTTCACTGTCATCGACCTCAAGAATGCATTTTTCAGTGTCCCCATTCATCCAGACAGCCAGTACCTTTTCGGTTTTTGTTTAAATGGAAGGAGCTATAAATTTACACGAGCTCCTCAAGGTTTCACAGAAAGTCCTGGTATTTACAGTCAAGCACTTAAGAGACAACTAGACAATATTCACATGCCAGCTGACACTGCCCTGCTCCAGTATGTCGATGATCTACTGATCACAGCCCGTTCTGAACGTGACTGCGAGCGTGCGTCACTTACAGTTCTGTATTTTCTTGCCGAGCAGGGGCACAAGGTGTCCCCTTCGAAGCTTCAGTTCTGTGTCCAGCAAGTGATCTACTTAGGCCACTTACTGTCCAAGTGGGGTAGGCAGTTGACACCAGACCGTTTCCAGTTAATAGCGAGTCTTCCACAGCCCAAGACACAGAAGGAGGTACGAGCTTTTATTGGCCTCACTTCTTATTGCAGACAATGGATTCCTCAATATGCATTTCTAGCCAAGCCACTGATACAGTTAACGACACAGGAGGCAGCCGTATCGACTGTCCTCCCTTGGACCCAGGAACATACACTTGTTTTCAATGAATTAAAGAAAGCCTTATGCCAAGCTCCTGTTCTAGCTACACCGAACTACAGTAAACCTTTTACACTTTTTGTCACAGAACGTGATGGTACAGCATTATCTGTTCTCACACAAGATCAAGCAGGACAGTACAAGCCCTGTGCTTATTTTTCAAGCACATTAGATCCAGTAGCCCAGGCTCTGCCTGCGTGCCTCAAGTCAGTTGCAGCCACAGCTCTAGCTATCAGACAAAGTGATTCCATAGTATTAGGACATTCCCTGACAGTACAAGTTCCACACTCCGTGGAAGTTCTTTTAAACCGAAATCAGACTCAGCACTTGACCATTGCACGTTTAACAGGTTATGAACTGACACTGTTCCAGCCACACATAGAAATCAGACGCTGCAACATTCTAAATCCTGCTACACTGTTACCGTCAGTTACTTCAAATCCTGCCACACATGACTGTGTGGAAGTAGTTAACACTATGACAAAGCCAAGACAGGACCTGACAGACGTTCCATTACCTAATCCCGACCTGACACTTTATGTGGATGGTTCATGTATGAGAACTAGTACAGGAGAACTAGTAGCCGCGTATGCAGTGACTACTGAAACCGAAGTTATAGAAACACACCGTATTGACACCCTGTCTGCTCAAGCAGCAGAGCTAGTTGCTCTGACCCAAGCCTGCATACGTGCCAAGAACCTGAAAGTTAACATATACACAGATTCACGTTACGCATTCGGAGTTGTACACGACTTCGGAGTGCTCTGGCAGGAGAGAGGTTTCATGACTTCTCATGGAACCAAGATTCAGCATGGTCTCCTCATTCAAGCTCTGCTAGATGCAATACATTTACCGACATCTATCGCTATCATGAAGTGCAAGGCACATACGAAAGTTACTGACATTATTTCCCAAGGTAACGATCTAGCAGATCGAACAGCCAAGCTTACAGCTCAGACCCCAGACATTCCAGTTAACACGACACAGACATCCACTCCAGAACAGACTACTTGTATGACAGTTAAGGACCCTACACAAGATGTCATAGACATACAGTTACATGCTACTCCCGAAGAAATCAAGAAATGGTCCGAACAAGGAGGGGTCCAGACAGATCAGGGATGGGTGATGAAGGGAAAAGCCACATGGTTTCTCCCCGACTCTATGGTTCAAGTCATTATCAATACCGCACATAGTCCAGCACATCTAGGAGAAAAAGCTATGTTAGACAGTATCCAGAACCTTTGGTTCAACAAGCATTTACGAGCTGCAGCCAAGCAGAAAGTCCGTACTTGTATGATATGTTGCCAGTTCAATCCAGGTAAAAGTGTCCCGGTGGAACAAGGTGGATTCCAACCTCCTGACCACCCTTTTGAAGTCCTCCAGATGGATTATATTCAGATGGAGCGATGTCGAGGTTTCAAGTATGTCCTCGTAGTTGTATGCGCTTTGTCCAGGTGGACAGAAGCATATCCAGTCCCAGATTACACAGCCGCGACCACTGCCAAGCAGTTGGTTCGTGAATTCTTTCCCCGCTATGGACTCCCTAGGGTCGTGTATTCTGATAATGGCCAGCCATTCTCATCTGAGTTAATGAAACATGTTTCCCTTTTGTTAGGGTACCAGTGGAAGTTCCATTGTGTACGCCATCCTGAAGCAGCCGGTCTCGTAGAGAGACATAATCAAACCCTGAAAATCCGTATTGCTAAGACATGTAAAGAGAAAGGTGTAGACTGGCTAGTTGCCCTGCCAGTTGCTTTATTCTTTATGCGAATGGTCGCACATTACAGATCAGGTCTGTCCCCTTATGAGGTCGTTTTCGGCCGCCCCCCAAACATGTGGGGTACACCTAGACCCCGCAGTATTACAGATGTTTCCAGTAATATGTTGACAGATTACCTAGCTTCCTTGATGTCTGCCCTACACTCTTGTCGTTCACAGGTTGCCGCCGCATTTCCAGACAATACCGAAGTGAAACCGCATGAGATCATTCCAGGCGACCTAGTTCTTGTCAGGAACTTTGATCGGGCAAGTCCGCTGGAGCCCCGTTGGAAGCAGCCGCGACTTGTCCTTCTGACCACCCGCACGGCCGTGAAGTTGGAGGGCCGCAAGGGGTGGGTCCATCTGTCCCACATCAAGAAGTTCCATGGAATTCGTAAAAAGACATTCGAAAAGGACTGTTCCATTTCTAAAGACTGCCTGAAACCAGAACTTAAATCTGAACTGAAAGTTCCTCTGTTAGAGAAAACTCCGCAACAGGAGTATAAGTTGAAACTCCGGTCTAGTAAAATAAGTCAGCCAGTTTAATTGTCTAAGTCCCTCTCGGGTGAAACGGTTAGACAGGTCCCTGACATGTATGAGATAGACCCCCATAGTGAGAGAGTTAGTCAAAACTCTATCAGATGTATCGTTTTTCTAAGTTTTATATTGTTTCTAAGTTTAATGGTTACCTGCACAAGTTATGCATTGCATTTATGTTTTCCGAGTTCACATGTAAATAAGTTTTCTAATGCTACAGTAGAGCACACATTTATTGATCTGCCTCCTCACGAGCTATCTTATCGTCTTGCTATGAGAAATAATACATTTATCAGAATGTTACACTATTCACACCAGACCAGCAATGCCACTAATTGTTGGGTGTGTGGTCGACTCCCCCCTTTCCAGACACCGAAGGGAGTTCTGCCACTCTTTCCTTATCCGTTTTCACATAATGGTTCGTGTGGAGCATGGTCCACGTTAACGTCATCCTCAAATGATATGTCCCTTCTGAACAGAACATGTTTTCCAGACAAGCAAGGTCTCTCCCATAGAACAGGGTTAGATCTAGAAAATGAAGTTTATAATTTAGGTAATTATTCTTCGAATTTTATGGTCCTGAATGTTCAGTCTGATACTACTCCAGATTTACCTGCTATTTCAGTACTACCAGTCAAAGGCGAATTATGTGTCAGAAAGAATGGTTCCGCACATGTAGGACATAGTGATTGTACTACTACTGTCGAGTATAGTGACAGTGGGAAATCTATTTTTAAAGCCTCACGTCATTCTTATTTTGTTTGTGGTCAGACCGCATATGTTCGTCTGCCCCTCGATTGGGATGGAACATGTTACATTGCCTTCCTACTGCCACCAGTTTTTCTAGCCCCATCTGATTATCACAGAAACACACATCTAGTACACGTCAGACATAGAAGGGAGATCGAGTCCCCAATTGTCGATCAAACTGAAACTGCTCTAGAACAGTATACAGATTTCAATAGAGGTTTCTTCTTCTTTATAGGACCTATCCAGAATAGTAAGCTAATACGTAGATTAACCAGAACCCTTGAAGCAGTAGTGAATGAGACTACTTCTGCTCTAGGTAACTTAACCGAAGAGCAATCTGCTATGAGATTTGTCGTGCTCCAAAATCGTCTCGTTCTTGACGTCATACTGGCCGATAGAGGAGGAGCATGTAGAGTCATCGGATCTAGTTGCTGCATTTTCATTCCTAATAACGCGCCGTCTGTTTATTCAGCTATAACCAGACTCCATAAAATTGCCCATCAGTTACACCAGAATCCAGGCACCTGGACATGGTCCGGTTGGCTCTGGAGTATCATATCTGCCTGGGGATGGAAAGTATTGTCATTCCTAGGTATTGCAGTAATGATCATATTCAGTTGCTGCCTCTGTATACAATGTGGCCCTGCGATTTGCGGCATTTGTGCTACCTCTTGTATTCCTAGTCCTAAGTCCCGTTCCAAGGCAATTCGAGACGAGCAAATGATGCTATATGAAATGATAGATGGTATCATGAATATAGATGTTTCCTGATGGAAACGTAGGGCACAAGGAGGGAATGTGGAAAAGTAAATTTTGCCATGTTGTATGTGCCTACGTGTTCCCCATCTTATGTTATATGTGCATGATCGATATGCATGTATTCCCCCCCATCGATTAAAGACGCAATTATAGTTGTGTCCATCTCTAGTATGCCAGTTTCCAGTCTTCGTGAATACAACGAATATCAGGCCTATGTAAAGCTACGTTGCCACATTTTACAGTGTGCACGTTAATTCATTGAAAAGTCCCCGTTTCTAGGCCTCAAAAGGGCCCGGACTCAGATTCAGCTCCTGTCTCCTGAACCCTCTCCGAGGAGCGATACAGCCCCCACCTGTATCCCTGACCCTTCACTTACTTCATGCCACGCAGTGCCCGGCTCGGCCTGGCTCTGCCTCCCAGTCTGCCAAGAGTATGTTATGATTCTAGTTATCAGTCCAGCCCTCCTTCTCTGCATTCCTAAACTACTGAATCGCATCAATAGTTTCCGTCATGGTCTAGCCTTTATGTCTCCATGTAAGAGAAATACTGTATTTATATTCATAGAATATTCCCCACACACGCACTACATATAGAATTATGCATGCTCCAGTCTTAGTGTCTGTTAGCCTTTACCCTGATAACTTTTGGATTCTATCAACATGTTCTCTAAACACCAGATACTAGATAGGCTTTAGGTACATGTCGCTCTGACACTCCAGACTTTAGTCTCCTCTTCTAGCGCAGAAGTCATAGCCCCCAGTTCTTCCTGGTAACACGTCATTGTCAGTTTGCGCGCACCACTAGGTTAGAGGTCCCAGCTGCTCAGGTAGCCCCCTCCATGTTTCCGCCCCATTTATGACATATTCTGTTACGTTTACATCACATGTCTATGTATACGCCCTGTACACACCTCTTGTTACACCCACTTTATGCCTTATCTTTCGCGACTGCTACAAACTCCGCCTACTGCTACGCCTACTGTATTGAATGCAATGTATTTTGTTTAACTATATATACTAATGTTCTGTTATTAAAAGGTGTGCGCACCATTCCCAGATCCTGCCCCCGGCAGCTGCCGGGCCCTGCCATCCCATTCCCGTACAGGCTGTCCTGTTCCTGTCCTTTATGCCTGATTAAAGCCTGTCAACTTCAGCTACCTCGAATCTTGACTCTTATTTATTGAGCTATCTGTTTATATTTTATCCAGTCAAAAATAGAACCGGTAATTAATTATTTATTTACCAAAATTTCAAAAGGGGGGTCATGGGCAAGTCACACCTGATTTCCCGGTAGAGCGTGGGGTGCGCCAGGGCTGTGCCATGGCCCCCACGCTCTTCTCATTATACGTCAATGGGGTAGTTGAATGTATGCTGTCGGGACGTGTAGATGCCCCCACTTTGGCTGGAATGAAAACCCCAATCTTACTATTTGCGGATGACACTCTTATCATATCGAAAACTCTGAGCGGCCTTCAGCGAGCCTTGAAGATTTTTGAGGATTTTTGTGTTGACCAAGGGTTGGAAGTCAATGTAGCAAAAACAAAACTTATGGCATTCAACCCACATCGCAGCTTTAGAGGGAACTTTTTTATGTATGGGCAAAAGGAGGAAATGGTGTCGGATTTTGTGTATTTGGGTATCCATGTGGCAAAGGGTATTAAGTGGGGGAAACGCGTAGAAATGGCTGGTTTAAAACTCCGCCAAAATGCGGGAGCGATAATTTTAGAGCATAAGAAATCCCTGACCAAGCCGACACAGCCAGCTCTCCAAGTGTATGAGGCGAAAGCCCTAAGCTCTGCACTCTATGGTGCTGAGATTTGGGGCTATGATAAACTAACACCATTAACACTTGCAGAGAATACATTTTTGCGTAATCTTGTCAGTCTTCCTAAGAGCTCACTGATGAAACCACTGCGATATGATCTAGGCAGGAAAGCCTTAGTAGATATTGCTAGATTGCGCCCTATATTATATTGGCGAAGGATTTGGGTAACTCCTGAACTTGCCCACTATGCCGAGGGAATTTTGGACGTAATTAGAAATGACGATTTCCACAAGATAGCCTGGTTAACCCCTTGCATGCTCATGACGAGCTCAGCTCGTCATGGCATACAGTGCTCGGGTGCTCATGACGAGCTCAGCTCGTCATGAACCCCACCCGCGGGGGGAGCGCCAGCGCTCCCCCACGGGTGCCTGAATTTCAAAGTTTCTGCGGGGAAGCCCCGCCCGCGTCATCAATGACGTCAGCGCGCGAGTCGCGCTGACGTCATTGGAGGTTCCCTTTCTCCTCTGATGTGCAGGGAAGCCATTTGCTTCCTGCGCGTCGGAGGAGAAAGAGGTAAGTTTGCGGGCTGGGGCGGGGGGATTTAAACTAAAGAGGCATCGGGGGAAAGGAAAGGGTTTTTCTTTCCCTCGATGCCTCTTTAGAGCATTCCTGCTGCACGATCGTGCGATCGTGCAGCAGGAATGCCCACTAGACACCAGGGAATTTTTTTTTTTATATATATTTGGCAATGTTTGTTGGTTTGGGGAGCGGCCCCTTGGGCAAGGGTTGCTTCCCTGTAGGGGGCATATATTATAAGTTGTTGGCCACCCGGGAGGGGGCACAACTTCATTTTATTTATAAAAAAAACAACACGAAAAATCGGGCATAGTTTTGGAGAGTGGCCCCTTGGGCAAGGGCCACTCTCACGGGGGCCATTTTAGGTGCTTTGTTTAGTTTTGGGGAGCGACCCCTTAGGCAAGGGTCGCTCCCCTTTAGGGGGCATAATTTTTAAGTTGTTGGCCACCCGGGAGGGGGCACAACTTTATTTAATTAATTTTAAACGCCATAAAAAAATCGGGCATTGTTTTGGAGATTGGCCCCTTGGGCAAGGGCCACTCTAACGGGGGCCATTTTAGGTGTTCAATTTAGTTTTGGGGAGTGACCCCTTAGGCAAGGGTTGCTCCCCTTTAGGGGGCATATTTTTTAACTTGTTGGCCCCACAAGAGGGGGCACAACTTTATTTATATTTTCAATTAAATTTATGAAATCGGGCATTGTTTTGGAGAATGGCCCCTTGGGCAAGGGCCACTCTCACGGGGGCCATTTTAGGTTTTCAAAACATTTTCTTATTTACCCCTTAGGCAAAGGTCGCTCCCCTTTAGGGGACATTTCGTAAGCCTTTGGCTACCCCCGGGGAGTCTAATTTTTCAAAAATGTAAAGGATGTGCTAGGGAGTGGCCCCTTTGGCATGGGTTACTCCCCTTGGGGGCCATTTTAGGTAGCCCACAATTGTTTTTTGTGTGTAGGGGAGCGACCATCTAAGACTAGGGTCGCTCCCCACTTGGGGGCAATTTTTTTTTTAATTTAGGGATGTGGTGGGGAGTGGCCCCTTGGAGAAGGGTCACTCCCCTTGGGGGCCTTTTTTGGATGCCCACATTTTTTGTTTTGGGGCCCATCCTTTTAGCTTTGTTTGCCCCCTTGGGGGGTGGGCAAATTGAAAGTGGTGATAATTTGTTTGACACACTGTGCCAATTGTGTAAATGTAGTGGGGAGTGTCCCCTTGTGCAAAGGTCACTACGCTTTTTTGGCACAAATATTTTGCCTTGCCATTTTGGTATGCCCATGATGTTAGGTTGTTGCTCACTGCAGTACCCCAGTTCAGACATGGCCATATGCAAATTAGTCTGACCCTATGCTTCATGGGAGCAGTCCAGTCCGACCTGCCCAGCCATATCTTACCTGGCCCGGAAACAACCATAATGGGACTGGTTACTGGCTATTCAGCCGTTATCAGCCAGGTTAGCTTGAGTCCCGTGGCAAAGTGAGCAAGGGACCCACCTCTGCCAACATAGGGCAAGGGGTCAGTCTGATTTGCATTTGGCCATGTCTAACCTGGGTTGGTGAATTGAGCTAAATAATGATGATGGATTAAACCAAGCTCAGTTGACTGGGGTGAGTGTTAGATTTGCTCCAGGGCTCCGTCTATCATCCCCCTTTTGGTGTTGTCTTGAAGGACAGTTTTGCTGGGTTTTTTATGGGTCACTAGGGCACCAGGGTTTATTTTTATGTTGGGGATCCGCCCCTTGGACATAGGTCGTTCCCCCTTTATGGGAGGATGATTGTGGCCTTTTCTGCCCTCTTTGAGGGGCAGAGTAGCAGTCCCATCTATTCCCAAGGGGGGCAGAAGCCAGTAGACACCAGAATTTTTAAAGATTTTGTCTTTTTGGGGGTGGCCTCAAGGGCAAGGGTTGCTCCCCTATTGATGTTATACTGTTAGGCCCACCTACCCCTTAACTTGGCATGTTGGACTAGTGTATTTTTTGTGTATGTGAATCTAATGTTTTTTTTTCTTCTTTTTAAATCTAGTCTAAAGCTTTTGATTTCTGTTTGCGGTTTCGACAGTGGTTGTTCTGCAGTTTTGTGTATTTGCATTTTTGTAGGTAAGAAAATTATTTTTGTTGTATGTACTCCAAATGAGTAATATTGCAATGTTTGGATTTTTTTTTGTAAGTGATGTCTTAGTGGCATTTAGTTAGTGTTTTGAGCACGAACATTTTTGTGATGTGTTTTGCATTGTCTTATGTCTATTTTTTTTTCTCTTTCTTTTTTAGTGGGATATTGTTGATCCATACTGTGTCAGTGCAGACTACGTGGTGGTGAGTTTAGTTGCTTCTGGCAAGTGAGTGGTATTGTTTTGCACTGTGTAGTTATTTTTGATAAAGGTGAATTTTGTTCATTGCTTATTTCACATAGTGATTGTAGTTGTTGACTTGTGTGTCAAGTTACCTTTGTTAGTAATCATTATGGCTAGCCGTAGAATGACTGCTCAGCAGGTGGTAGGTATGCTTCTTGAATCTTCCTCTGAGCCGGATCATGACACTGACAGTGTGTCTGAGGGAGAGGAGGGAGGGGAAGATTCCGGCAGTGAGTTTTCTCTCCACATGGAATCATCGGATGATGAAGGTACTCTCAGTGCAGATGAAGGGCCTGTGTTAGAGGAGGACACTGCTGTGCCGATGGTGCAAGAGGCACCTGGATTGCAGCCTGAGGCTGCTAGTCTTCCTATTGGAAGTGTTGGACTCTGGGTTGATCCTAACATGGTGCAGCAGGTGTTGCCTACCTTTAGCGGTGATGCAGGGTGTAGAGTGGATTGTGAAAACATTTTGCCTATACAGTATTTTCAGTTATTTATGGATGATGTGTTTTTGGGTGAGATTGTTGAGCAGACTAATTTGTATGCTGAGCAGTTTTTGAGGGTCAACAGTGACAAACTTATGCCCCACTCTAGAACTCCCCGGTGGACTCCCACAAATCTAGAAGAGCTGAAAAAGTTTTTGGGATTGACTTTATTGATGGGTTTGTTAAAGAATTCGAACCTGGCTTCATATTGGTCTTCCAGTCCTTTGATGGCAACAGCCATATTTCCAGCTGTTATGACTCGTGATCGGTATTTACTTTTGCTACGCATGTTGCATTTTGTGGATAATTCTGAGGCGTTGCCACGTAGTCACCCTGACTGTGACCGTCTTTTTAAGATTCGGCCTGTTCTTGATCACTTTGTTGATTGTTTTTCAGAGATTTACATTCCTGGGAAAGAAATTTCTATTGATGAGTCTTTGGTTTTGTTCAAGGGACGTTTGGTTTTTAGGCAGTACATCCCTAGCAAGAGGGCACGCTATGGAATTAAATTGTATCTGTTGACTGAGAGTAAGACAGGGTATGTTTTTAATTTTCATGTGTACACTGGTAGAGATTCCACTATTGACCCCCCTGGTTGTCCTTCCACTTTTGGAGTGTCAGAGAAAATTGTGTGGGATCTTGCTAGAAGACTGTTCAACAGAGGCCACCATTTGTACCTTGATAACTTCTACACTGCTGTGCAATTGTTTAAGGAATTGTTTAAAGTTTAAAGGTTTTCCAAAGGAGCTGGTTTGCAAGAAACTTCAGAGGGGTCAGTGCAGTTCTTTACGTTGTGGCAAACTACTAGCTGTGAAATTTGTGGACAGGAGGAATGTGTACATGCCGAGTACCATCCATGATGAGAGTACTTCACCTCTGCCAGTTTGGGGTCAGGTTGCTGAAGTGCACAAACCTGTGTGCATTCTGGACAACAATAAGTACATGGGTGGTGTTGACAGAGTAGATCAGAGGTTGGAACCATACACTGCTATTCGGAAGGCTTATGTTTGGTATAAGAAGTTGGCCATCCATTTTTTCAACTTTGCAACTTTCAATGCTTTTATTGTGTTAAACCGGTACAAAAGGGGGTGGTGATGGACGGAGCATCTGAACCAATCAACCACTCACACCCAGTCAAAAGATATGGGTTTAATCCATCAATGTTCTTTAGCCCACTCCGCCACCCCAGTTCAGACATGGCTATATGCAAATCAGTCTGACCCTGTGCCTCATGGGAACAGTCCAGCCCGAACTGCCTAGCCATGCCTTTCCTGGACCGGAAACAAGCTTCCGAGGACCGGTTTCTGGCATTACAGCCTTCTTCAGCCCGGCTTGCTTGAATCCAGTGGCAAAGTGAGCAAGGGACTCACGTCTGAGCATACCCTGCCACAGTTATGGCGGCCAAAAGCGGTACAAAAGGGGGTGGTGATGGATGGAGCATCTGAACCAATCAAACACTCACACCCAGTCAAAACATCTGGGTTTAATCCAGCACCGTTCTTTAGCCCACTCCGCCACCCCAGTTCAGACATGGCTATATGCAAATCAGTCTGACCCTGTGCCTCATGGGAACAGTCCAGCCCGAACTGCCAAGCCATGCCTTCCCTGGGCCGGAAACAAGCTTCCGAGGACCGATTTCTGGCATTACAGCCTTCTTCAGCCCGGCTTGCTTGAATCCACTGCTGAGTACCATCCATGATGAGAGTACTTCACCTCTGCCAGTTTGGGTTCAGGTTGCTGAAGTGCACAAACCTGTGTGCATTCTGGACTACAATAGGTACATGGGTGGTGTTGACAGAGTAGATCAGAGGTTGGAACCTTACACTGCTATTCGGAAGGCTTATGTTTGGTATAAGAAGTTGGCCATCCATTTTTTCAACTGAGCAACTTTCAATGCTTTTATTGTGTTCAAGGCGTGTTCTCTGGGGTCAAAGTTGACCTTTTTTCAGTTTCAGCACTATGTGATACTAAGCCTTGTTGTTGTGGAGCAAGTAAGTGTTCCTCGATTTGGAGTGGTGGAGGATGTGGCTCGATTGAAAGATCGCCACTTTCCAGATTACATTCCTCCCACATCTACAAAAGACTTTCCCACTAGGAGATGTAGAGTCTGTTGGCGAAGAGGTTTGCGGCAGGAGTCTCGTCTTTATTGCCCTGGGTGTCCTTCTAACCCTGGGCTGTGTGTGCCTGCTTGTTATAGAGCTTACCACACACAAAATAATTTTTGGGAGTATCCATGAGTGGTAAAATGTACTGCCTGGTCTGTGTTTTTTTTAAATAATTTGTATTCTTTTTTAAGGTTGGCATTTGTGCAATGTTTTTAGTTACAGATTTTGTGTTACTAGATTTTTATCTATTTGCAATTATTTTGTTTGTTTTGTTAAAAAAAATTCAAAATGTGATGGCGGTGTGCGTAGGCTGGCGGTGTGGGCGGAGTGGTGCTTGGCTGGCGGTGTGCGTGGCGTGGCGCTTGGCTGTCGTTGTGCGTGGTGTGGTACTTGGCGGTCTGTGCGCGGAGTGGTGCTTGGCTGTAGGTGTGCGTGGAGTGGTGCTTGGCTGGAGGTGTGCGTGGAGTGGTGCTTGGCTGGCGGTGTGCATGGAGTGACGCTTGGCTGGCGGTGTGCGTGGAGTGACGCTTGGCTGGCGGTGTGCGTGGAGTGGTGCTTGGCTGGCGGTGTGTGTGGAGTGGTGCTTGGCTGGCGGTGTGCGTAGAGTGGTGCTTTGCTGGTGGTGTGCGTGGAGTGGCGCATGGCTGGTGGTGGGTGTGTGGAACGGCGCTTGGCTGGTGGTGTGTGTGGAGCGGCGCTTGGCTGGTGGTGTGTGTGGAGCGGCGCTTGGCTGGTGGTGTGCGTGGAGTGGTACTTGGCTGTCTGTGCGCGGAGTGTTGCTTGGCTGGCGGTGTGTGTGGAGTGGCGCTTGGCTGGCGGTGTGCGTGGAGTGGTGCTTGGCTGGTGGTGTGCGTGGAGTGGTACTTGGCTGTTGGTGTGCGCGGAGTGGTGTTTGGCTGGCGGTTTGCATGGTCTGGTGCTTGGATGATGGTGTGGGTGGACTGGCGCTCGGCTGGCGGTGTGTGAGTAGTTACTTTCTGTTGGTCACTACACACACTGCTAGTTGAGTGACACTCCACGCAGTCCATCATTTTGTGTAGTTGCAGTGTCAGGAATGTGGGCGTGTGAAAGTGATGGGCCCTTGAATGGCGCTGTCTGATGGTGTGAGTGTTGTAATGTGATGGGTCCGCGGCTGGCGGTGTGAATGTTTTTTATGTGTCATACGTACGAAAGGTGTATAAATGGCCTGTAAAGAGGTTGGTGCCTTGACGTGGCTTTACAGCTCACGAACTGTGAGTCAGCGGTTCAGTTTCTCATACTTTCAATTATTCACAGTGCATTTCATTTTTGTGAAATTACTTGCGAATACAATTGTATGTACTGAATCATCACTCACCCTCGTGCCAAATCCAACCAGTATGTGTGTGTGCTTGCGGATTAGATGGCTGTGCAGCAATATTTGTCTTTTTTCTCTTTCTGAAGTAGGGTGTACCTTGTCCCTTTTTGTGACTGTTGTAATGTGTTGCTTTTCGTTTCGGATGGTGTCAATGGTCTGGTGTGTATCAGGTTTGAAAGGTGCGTGAATGGCCTGTAAAACGGTTGGTGCCTTGTCGTGGCTTTACAGCGAGTCACTGGTTCGGTTTTTATGCATTTATTTATTGACAGAGCATTTCATTTCTTTGAAATATCTTGTTAATAAAATTTTATGTACTGAACCATCACTCGCCCTCTTGCCAAATCCAACCTGTATGTGTGTGTCTTTGAGGAATAGATAGCCGTGCTGGAATGTTTGACTTTTGAGTAACTCTGTTAAGGTGTACATTACAGCTATAAATAACTTACTAAATGTAGATATTATTGTTAAACCATGGGAGTATATGGTCATGTCTTTCTTGTGAATTCTATTGTTTTTTTTTATCCACGATGTTCTGCAAACTTGAAAATGTCTGTCACAATTTCCATGCAATATTGTCCCAAGAATCTCACGCTCTCAAATTGAAAACTTAATTCAGTCAAAACAATTTGGTTTTGCAAGGGGGTTCCCATGAGTTTTTGGCCCGGGGCTCGGTGGCAATCTTTGGAATCTTCCAAACCCAAACAGTTCTGAAAACTAGACACCCGGGGGAGTCCAGGGAGGTATGGCATGCGTGGGTCCCCCAACGATTTCCTACCCAGTATTCCCTGCAAACCTTAAAATTAGGTTAAAAAACCCAGTTTTCCATACATTTTTGCATGGGATCTCCGTGCCGGCACAAATGTCCTACCACCCAGCGTTCCTCTTGTTCTCCCGAGTAAAATGATACCTCACTTGTGTGGGTGGGCCAAAGGCCTGTGACTAGGATGACCCCAAAACTGTAGAATTCTCTGTGCTTAATTTGTCAATCCAGAACGCTTCAATTTCTTAAAAATACATTTTTGGCCTGTTCTGCTTTGGCCCACCCACACAAGTGAGGTATCATTTTGTCTAGTTTTCAGAACTGTTTGGGTTTGGTAGTTTCCCAAGTTTGCCGCCGAGCCCCGGGCCAAAAACTCAGGTCCCCCCACCAAAAAATAAGGTAGTTTTACTATAGGTTTTTTTAAGTCTCCACCGTACGATTCGGGCCTTTTTCTGTTGCAGACACTATGCCTACCCACGCAAGGGAGGTACCACTTTTATCAGGAGACTTGGGGGAACGCTGGGTGGGTGGAAATTTGTTGATCCACGCAGATTCCAGAGCTTTCCACCACAGAAATGTGAGTAAAATGCATTTTCTTTGTCAAGTTATTAGCTTTGCAAGGGATTCTGGGTAACAGAACATGGTGGGAGGCAGTTGAGGCACCCCATCCCGAATTCCCCTGGGTGTCTAGTTTTCAAAAATGTATAGGTTTACTAGGTTTCCCTGGGTGCCGGCAGAGCTAGGGTTCATAAACGAAAGGTAGGCACTTTGCCAAAAAAGGGCCCGTTTTGACTGCGAAATTGAGGTGCGACCACGTTGCGTTTTGCGCTGTTTCCTGTCGCAGGCACTAGGCAGACCCAGGCAAGTGAGGTGCCATTTTTTTCGGGACACCTGGGGGAACGCAGTGTTTGTGGAAATTTGTTGATCCACGCAGATTCCAGAACTTTCCACCACAGAAATGTGAGGAAAATGCATTTTTTGGGTCAATTTTTTAGCTTTGCAAGGGATTCTGGGTAACAGAACCTGGTGGGAGGCAGTTGAGTCACTCCATCCTGAATTCCCCTGAGTGTCTAGTTTTAAAAAATGTATAGGTTTACTAGGTTTCCCTAGGTGCCGGCAGAGCTAGGGTTCAAAAACAAAGGTAGGCACTTTGCCAAAAAAGGGCCCGTTTTGACTGCGAAATTGAGGTGCGACCACGTTGAGTTTTGCGCTGTTTCCTGTCGCAGGCACTAGGCAGACCCAGGCAAGTGAGGTACCATTTTTTTGGGGAAACCTGGGGGAACGCGAGGTGGGTGGAAATTTGTTGATCCTCGCAGATTCCAGAACTTTCCACCACAGACAGGTGATGAAAATGCGTTTTTTTGTCAATTGTTTAGCTTTGCGAGGGATTCTGGGTAACAGAACCTGGTGGGAGGCAGTTGAGTCACCCCATCCTGAATTCCCCTGGGTGTCTAGTTTTCAAAAATGTATAGGTTTACTAGGTTTCCCTAGGTGCCGGCAGAGCTAGGGTTCAAAAACGAAAGGTAGGCACTTTGCCAAAAAAGAGCCCGTTTTGACTGCGAAATTGAGGTGCGACCACGTTGCGTTTTGCACTGTTTCCTGACGCAGGCACTAGGCAGACCCAGGCAAGTGAGGTACCATTTTTCTGATAAGACTTTGGGGAAGGCAGGGTGGGTGGAAATGTGTTGATCCACGCAGATTCCAGAACTTACCACCACAGAAATGTGAGGAAAATGCGTTTTTCCCCCCAATTTTTTAGGTTTGCAAGGGATTCTGGGTAACAGAACCTGGTGGGAGGCAGTCGAGTCACCCCATCCTGAATTCTTCTGGGTGTCTAGTTTTAAAAAATGTATAGGTTTGCTACGTTTCCCTAGGTGCCGGCAGAGCTAGGGTGCAAAAACTACAGCTAGGCACTTTGCTATAAAAGGGTCCATTTTTAACTGCAAAATTGAGGTGTGACCACGTTGCATTTTGCGGTTTTTCCTGTCGCAGGCACAAGGCCGACCCACACAAGTGAGGTACCGTTTTTATCGGGAGACTTAGGGTAAATCAGATTTGAAAATCAACTGTTATTACCTATTGAGTTTTCGTGCATTTCTCCCTTCCCAATGAAAGACATTCTGTAAAAAAAAAAATCATTTTGAAAAATGACCAATAATTCTCATGCTAGTATGACTATTCCCAATTTTGAAAATGTGCAAATATATACTGTTTCTAAACTCTATAATTTGTACCCAATTCAGAAATACATAGGTGTCTTTCATACCGATTTCTCCATGTATACATTTTCCAAGAATAAGTGCTCTATACCCGGTAAATAATAAAATACCATTGCAAGTTGCTGCTCAATTTTTGGCTCTGGATTCGTCGGGTTCTTGGTGAAACTACAAGTCCTATATATCCCCACAACCAGGAAGGTCAAACGGATGTAACTGTATATTGCTTTCAAAGAGCTGTCAAAATTACAAGAAGTTACAGGTGAAAACGTTGAGACAAAAGACTGTCATTCCCTAAAAGCTGAGAAAAGGAGATTTCAGCCCCACAAACCCTTTTTTGATAACATTTGCAGGGAAAAACCCAGAGGCTTTCATTTGCAGCCCATATTTCCCATTTTTCTGAAAAAAACAAAAACAAAAATGTTACTGTATTTTGCTTAATTTCTGGGACCCCTCCAAGGGAATCCACAAACCCTGAGCACCTTTAGAATCCTCATCATGTTGGAAGAAAAGGACAACATTTGGCGTGGATACCTTATGTGGTCAAAAAGTTACAGGGGCCTAAGCGCGCACTACCCCAAATCGCCAACAAAAAGCCTTAGCACAGGAGGGGAAAAGGCCTAGCAGCGAAGGGATTAAGGGAACTTTGTAAAACTCTGGTGGGAATGGGTATGAAGGGGTTGTGGGAGAACCCAGAGGTAGCTCCATTCCCATCTAAGGTTATCCTAAAAGAAAATACTGGGAAATGGTTGCATACCGGAATTGGAATGGTGCTGATCCCTCTACCATGGAGGGTCGTTTCCTGGAATTTAAATCTTTTCCCAGTTTAGAGCCTTATTGGGATGTAATCACAAAACCGGGAGATAGGAAGCTCTACTTCCAGCTTAGAGCAGGGTCTCTTCCTATAAGATCACTAACCGGTAGATGGACTCTAGGTAGTTCCAATATGTGCCTGGTCTGTAAAACTGACAAAGAGACCATTGCCCATCTTCTTTTTGTTTGTATAGCCTATAATAACCCTAGACGAGCTTGGCTAAAAGCTGTGTGTAGACTGTGAGGCACAAGGGACAGTGCGGTGGCATTAAGACTGATTTGCACTAGCACTTTACCTGTTATTTCAGTTGCAGTTGCAAAATATCTGGGCTGGGTCTGGGCCATCAGAAAAAACTCTGTTGTGATTAATTTGAGTTTCCTCAATATGTATATGATCTCAGAAATTTTAAAATGCACTGAATTTATGTCCAAAGTAATTGATAGAGATTATAGGACTATCGTGAATACATGAATTTTGTGATTGTTTTTTTATATATAGTGGTTTAAAAAAAAAAAGTAGTGCTGGCGAATTGCTCCCAGTTGTATTTTTTTGTATGTGTTAAATATTGATAACTGAAATGATTTTATATTAACAAATGGATGTTTTAATAATTACGCTTTTATGAGTTTTTATACCTCGAATAAAGCAAACTTGACTTGACTTGCATTGTTTGGAGTGCAACCCCTGTACTGGCTTCATTTGGTTTTACCTAGATACTGCGGGATGCTGACCGCACCATGGCGGCTCCTGATTTCTAATTTTCACTTGAGGATGCAGATTGGGACCACGTTTCTTCTGGAAGTCAGATCCGATTTCATCCCGTTTTTTGAGCTGATTAGATAAAAGATAAACGCCATATAGCATGCTGACACCATGCAAATTGATTTTTCTAGATAATTGCCCAGTTGTGATTAATGCCTACATCTCAGTGTGAGATTACGCCATACACGGTATTTATTCATTACCTCATTTCCGTTTTCCACCGATATTAGCACATGAACCATTGATCCTCACGGGACCTTTCCCTCCCTGATTTAGTTTTATTTATGTTTTTGCTCTAGGAAGCTTGCCCACACCTTATTCCCCGTCCTGAGGAAGACCCTCCTGTAAAGGCCCATTTGTCCCTACCCGCCCGTGGGGTCGAAACATCGACAACTGATCCACCTGCCAACTTCTATCCCTAGCTTGAATTGTACTGCTTATTCTAGAAGCTTGGGTACCCTAAATGTATGATCATTTATTGTAGCTGTGTCTGGCTCCCTTCTGAAGCCAGTTGTAAAGAAAGTTGTTTGACTAACTACGCTTGACTTATTGTTTCACATACCTTATCCTGCACTACTTCCTACCACTTTCACTTCACTCCCCACCACCTGTTGGGCACTACGATTTGTTATTATGTGAACTCATGCCGTGTGCACAAATGTGTGCGTTAATGCTTTGTCATTAAATAACAACGTACTCTCAAGTTGATTATATCTGTTCTTTATTCTGACACTAAGCTAACTTTATTGTGCATTCACACTTGTTCTGGGACCCCTTCCTTTTGTATTGATACGTACCCAGGTCCCAGTGACTGCCTAAGGATTTACCCTTTCTTTGTAACGCCCTTTAGTTGATCCAGCAAGACGGGTATGAGGGGAGTGGTTTTTAACCGTGATCCGGTTGATGGCCCTGTAATTGATACAGCTCCTGAGGTCCCCCTCCTCCTTCAGAATAAAGAAAAGGGGCGATGAGGCAGGTGAGGAGGAAAGTCAAATAAACCCTGTTTGGAGATTCTCCTCTAGGTACTCCTTCAGGTGCTGCGTTTCAGGCTCCGTGAGGGCATAAACTAGGCTGCAAGGTATTGTGGCTCCAGGGACAAGGTCTATCCTACAGTCATAATCCCGATGAGGGGATAACTGACTTGCTTGTTGTCTGTCGAACACTGTCTGATATTGTTTATACTCCGATGCGACTGATACAACAGAAAAAATAAAAGGCATGCTGCATCCGACTGCTAGATGGCTTGATTGTGTAGCTTGGACCCTTTGTAGGCAGTCTTCTTTATTCAAACAATGATCCCGGCAGAACGTAGAGTTCATAGTCACTGAACGAACAGACCATTGCAAATAGGATCATGCAAGGTCAACCACGGCATTCCCAAAATAAGGCGGACGTGAGGAGTATCAATCAAAATGAACTGGATATTTTGATATTGTTCACCCCCAAATTGCATAACAAGGGGCTGTGTGTGATATTTCACTGGGCCCGACATCAGGGCTGTCCGGTCTACCACCTTCACTGGTTCTGGGGTGCTTTTCTCCACACATGGGATGCGTAACTGCTGGGTGTAGGTTTGGTCCATGAAATTACCTGTAGCTCCTGAATCAAGTAATGCAGGCATTCTTTGGCAAAGTTCCTGATCTATCCAAAGGGTGACCGCCATTTTGATATGCGCTACAGATGTCTGGAGAGTATTGGCCAAAAAAGGAGAGATCACAGGAGATACATTGCTCAAGCAAGGGGATCTCGGTCTTGCTCGGGCTCTTCAGTTTTCCGACGTCTCCCATTCATTCCAGACTTGCTGTAAGACCGCTTGTGTTCTTGCCCCTGCTCTTTTTCAATAGCTCAAGTTCAAGCCCTGCACTCTCTGAGGAAGTGGCCTTCCTTTCCACTGTATAGACATAACCCCTGTTTACGTCTTCCCTCTTTCTCATCCAAGGTAAGGGGTCCACGATTCTATTTATTTGCATGAGTTCTGTACCATCAGCTACGCGTAAGGCTTCTTCTACTACAGGTCTGGATCGGGGTAGATAATAACGTGGCTCTGTTCTCCCTTTGGCTCCTTCTCGCTCCAAAAGACCGTGATCCAGTTGTACTGTGAGAGTGATCAATTCCTCACAGGACTGGGGCATATGAACCACTTGGGCTAGCAAGTTCTTTAGCTCACCCTGCAAACCCTGATAAAAAAGAGATCATGGTTTCCTTGCTTCAAGGTGATTCATTCTCGGTCCAAGGTAAGCAGATGGGACATCTATCAAAGAGTGTTCTCATTTCATCACAAAAGGCAGAGAAGTTGTACAATACCGGACCGTCCTTTTCAATCAGCGGTATTTACCAGCTGGCAATATTCCCCCCTAGATATGACATCACAAAGGCTGTTTTATCCTGGTCGTTGTGGAATATTGCTAGTTTACACAGGAAGTGAAGACGACAATGATGCAGAAAAACTCAGAACTTCTTTGAACCCCCAAAGAAACGTTCAGGTGGGGCCAGTGGAATTTGAGGTTGTTGGATGACATTGATGGGGACATTGTGGCCTTCAGCATGGGAGGCAGTGTGGTTGGCAGACAAAAACCCCAATATAGGAATGCTTCCCTCAGATACTTGAGAGGGTATAGGATTAGCAAAACTGTCTTCTGCATGTACAGGAGGGGGTAAGGTCCATTCCTTGATATAGGGCCCTCTGATACTCCCTGTCTTGATAGCCCCGCTACCACCCTTTGCATGGACCCCCATCTCTTTGCGTAGGTCCCGGTTCTCCGCTTGGAAAGCCTGAACCTCTATCTGAAGAGCAGTCAGGGTCTCATGGACCGAAGACATCATCTCATTAGGTTCCATCACCCAAGCTGGTCAACAAAGTGGGCTTGTCGTTCTGTCGGAATCCGAAGTCAGTGTAGCCACTGTCCGTTGAGAAAGCCCAATGGGGATGATGGAAGCAGATATTTCCCCCAATTTCCCTAACACTCAACACAGGAAGCAAAGGTAAGATCTTACTGCCCTATGAGCAGTGTATCGGGGAAAAGGGAATCAGATAAAACAACAAACTGCGCTGGGTGGAGGAGACGGCACTCAGAACATCTACGTTCAGTACTGTTTAGGCGCACCCTGTATGCAAGAGAGGAGAGAGAAAGGAGAACACACAACTTCCCCTATATAATGCACTCTAAACTGATAACAGAGTTACTCACAACTCACATCCACCAGGGCAGCCAGCAAAACACAAAGTCGAGTTTCCTGCAGATGGCCACAGGCACTGGAGCAACAGCCGTAAGGTGATGAAAAAAACCAGTCTAAGGCAGTAGGTCCGAATAGCAATCCAGAGAAAGCTAGCACGTAACAAATGGATATGCATATATACAAAAAATAAATGAGTCCAAGCCTGATGAGCACCATGATCCTACACTGGGTGGAACTTGATGAGGCAGGAGACCTTGAAATACTCCGCTCTCTTCGTTGCTACAGGCAGTAAAGTAAGTAACTTGTCCTTGTTCAATCACAGGAGCGGAGATCGAGTAGCAACAATAGGGCTCGGGAAGCGCATTCTTACTGCTAGAGCCCAGGCACCAGAACGACCAGGGTCCTTCCTAGAAGCCTACAGGGAAGTCACTCGGGAAACCGGAGTAGAACAAAGGCAAGAGCTCACCACAGAAAGAAGCAGGTGGCACTCCTCGGCAGGAACACAAGATCCAGGAATCGGTGGGGGGCAAGCCGAATACTTCACAGCAGGAACGACAAGCTCAGAGAAGCGGAGCGAATCAGGCTAAGTACCGCATACCGGCACAGCTGACTTCTGTTGCCTCTTCCTGTACCTGCCCCCATTGATGCTGGGAAATGTAGTCCCCCCCCAGCATTCGTTTCCCAGTCTTACCGCAAAACCAGGAACAAAGAATTATGTGCCTGCGCCTGCCACGCTGCATATCCTCAGACATGGTCATGACAAAGGGTCACCACTTTTTTCCATCCATGGCCAACAGCCAACTGTGCATGAGTATTTTGTTTAGAAAAGGCTTAAAGAGGGATTAGTGAATGTTTTCAAAACATATCGATTCTAGAAAAACCCGGAGTGACCACTTCAGTATAAAAGTCCCTCGCTCCCCCATAGAAAACAGAGGATAATTTCTTCCAGGCTGGACACAGACTCTGAAGGCTAATCGTCCGACGAGCAAAGACTGACATCCCTTACGGGATGCCATCCTCGATGCAGAGACGGGGTCTTTCTATCAGAACCATCAGGTGAGGGGGTTAATACTTCCCCAGGGGATTCTTGGCTCGATTAGGCTACATTAGGATCCATCCTGACATTTAGGTAGGCTACGCATCGTAGGAGTACGCCAATGCTATTGTTTTATAAAAATTACTCTTATTGATTTTATTAGCAATATGATAGAAATGTATCTGCCTTTCAAGATATTGGTACTAGCTATCACATTTGTCTGCTCCTGTCTTTTGATTGTCGCAGCTAATATGTTTCACACTAGACTGACGCTTGACCAATAAATACTTATTGAAACCATTCTAATCGTCATTCTATGTGTGTTGTGAGAAAAAGTAAGCACGAGTGACTGAGCCAAAGATACCGTATTGTTTCCACAATACCTGAGGAATCAGGGTTGTCATGTTGGGTGGTTGCCAGAAATTACACTCACTACTGTAGAATACAGGGAGATGGTAGTGGCACTGTAGAGCTAGCTGGTCTAACGGCTGACTCATCCTGTGGGGGTGTCCAGAGTCTGTCTGCACACCAAGCCCTCAGTTTAGGTCATCCAAAATGTGCAAATACTGGGGGCCCTAGGAACTACATGACATTAACACTTATCTTTAACAGTTTTGCTTCCTGAACTTCAGGCTCAGATGAAAGCATATCCTGCCATGTACGTGTCTGCTTAAAAAAGTTCAACTACATTTTAAAATAAAGTTATGTATTATATTGTGGTTGTCGACCATGAAATGCTTGTAAGAAGCTTCTTGCATAAAGTTGACCAGTGCTCCACAACAAATGCATTTGAGCACCATTTCTGTGAATTCTATCAGTATCTTTGAAAGCATGAGGTAGAATTTATGACTACAGCAAATTCCTAAGGAAGCTGTGTGGGTCAATCTTCCATCTATAGCAACTCAAGCTGCAAAACTATTATTACATGTAAGTAACACAAACTATACTTACCTTCACTAACAGTATTTCTGAAGGGCATATTACCTTCCTGCAGATTCCTAACCTTATAAGTATCCTGCAGGTGCAACAGATGATCTGAAAACATTTTCTCCAGCAATAGTTATGCAGCGTGGAAAGATACCAAGGTGCTTCAGACGAGACTCCTTCCACTGGATGTTATGACATCAGAGTATATTAGGTGTCAAAAGGTGCACTGTTGTCCGGTCTTGATACTTTTTATGAACCCCACCAAGGTGTGCAGAGAAGAACCAAGAGATCAACCACAACAGTGTCAAATATGGCACATAACACCTCTGCAAATCTTGAGCCTTTAAAAATCATGGCTAACTCAAAGGGGGGAAAGGGATGGCAGTGATTAATCTACAGAACGATAATTAATCCACCCAAAATATTGTTACTGAAATTCTGATGCATAAATGTTCGCGCAGATTTCTTACCCTATGAACAAGTCCCAAAGCCATACTAGCTGGAAGGTGGGACTAAGTAGTGCCAATTATATAACGAAATCTAGCAACACAGCCTGGGCAAAGTATTCATTGCAGTGTGGTAAATCCATAAGGCAAAGGTATGAAAGGATGACCATGTTGTCACCCAGCATGTGCCACCGACCAGGATGCAATCTTGATGCAGAGAATGATCAAAGGCAGAATGGTATGTCTGATCACCACTTTGCCTTCTCTTGACTTTGGCAATGCCCACAAAGAGCTGACCATCCATTATGGCCTGTTGAGTGTGGCCAGTGTCCTGTAACACAACATACATGGGTCCAGCTGATACAGCAACTTCGCCCCTTTAGTGAGTAGAGGCGGGAAAGAAAGACAGGAGAAGGATGGGCTGACCTATGTGAAAAACGAATACCAGTTTTGGTACAAAGGTAGCGCAAATGCCAAGAGTCAATTATCAAGGTACAGTAATGTGAATGGTGTTTTGACTGTGAGGACCTAAGTTCACCAACCCTACAGGTAGAAGTCATTGCTAATGAGAAGAAAGATTTCAAAGTGAGAAAGTGAACTGGGCAACTAATGTGAAGTTGAATCAAAAGTCGAAGGCACTTGTGTTTTAGGAGAACTGTCTTTATTTCATGACACCCCAGCTACAGCATTCGTCATGGTCATAGTGCATCATCATTTCACCACAGCTCTTCCTTCAAGATTCCAGAACCTTATAATCGGATGGTTCTATGTTGAGCTGACAGTTGTTGAAGGATTCCACACACCTTCCCCTCTCCCTCTTATTGAAATAATGGAAACACATCAGGATCATTAACAAAAGTAACTAACTCTACACAATAGTAGTAGAAAAAAAGGAAAAGGTTAGGGAAAACGATCCGAAAACCTAAGATTATGATTGAGATAAACATCCTTAAATAACAGTGACTGTCAAAGTGGAAGAACCTGGGGGAGAGAGAGAAAATAATTACATCAATAGGCTAAGAATGAGGAGGGAGACATTGGAGAAATAATAAACTAGTCAATCTACAGATTAATTAGTAACATAATCTCTCAGATATTTGGGTGGAGACGTCTGGCAAGCACTGGTTCTGCGTGCAACGCTTCCCAAGATATCTTTGTGTTCGCTGACTTTTCTGTGCCAGACCTTGCATCTATTCCTTGGAATTAGCCTTATTAAACCTCTTTCTTTCTGTTAAACTGAGAGTTCTATTGTAATGGTATCCTAGCAGGCATAAAAAACCAAACGCAAAAAAATGTCCAAACAGTTCAACATGCGGCTGCCCGCCTGGTGCTGAAACTTCCTCTTAGATCATCAGCATCAGCTGCCCTAAAAAGCCTCCAATGGTTACCACTGCACAAAAGAATCCTCTTCAAAATTCTTCTCATCACTTTTAGAGGGATGAATAACATTGGCCCCAAATATCTGGCAAAAATATTCACCCATTACTCACCAACCAGAACACTACGATCTTCAGGGGCCAATCTCCTTAAAACAGCCAAAATTTAAATATAAAACCAGAGGAGGGAAGTCCATTGCCGTACTGGGACCTAAGGCTTGGAACCAACTACCATCCTACTTAAGACTTTCCAGCACTGAGACTCTCTTTAGGAGAGCCTTAAAAACATGAACATTCAATGCCACTGCCAGTCTCTGTCACTCCTTAATATAAAGCCCAGTACGACACCTGTCCTCCTTCTTGTAGCTCCAGGATGCTCCTTTCGGAGTGGCAGTTCGCGCTTTATAAGTTCCATTTACATTTACATTCTGGCTTCATCATAAGTCATATAGCATTTAACCACTCAGCTAAAATTCCAGACTCTGCCATCATCAGTCTTTACTGCAATACAAAATAATATGACAACCCTAGACAACATACCTGTACCTGTGGGGCCTTTAACTTTTACCTAGTCCCCTACAATTCTTTTAAAGTATATGGTGTGGTGTTCTCTGTCTGAGTTATTTTTCCTTTGCGATTGTCGTTTCAACTCTTTTTGTCTCCAAGAAGCCTAGTGTTTATGTACCCATCTTTGTGCCACTTCATCCACCCTGGAACCAATTTCGAGTTGGGTTTCCTACCCCATAATAACTCAGAGAGTTCGGTCAGTTGTTTGATGAGAAATTAGTCTGTATGCTGATGTGTCTTCTGTATACCTCTTTCCAGTTTATAACATTAGTTCTAGCTAACTGTATACCTTCTTTCATGGTTTTACTAAACCTTCCCACAACTCCAATGATGTCATGGTGGTAGAGAGTAAACATGCCATGCTTAATACCATTGCCTTCCAGATACTCTTGCAGGTCTCCAGCGCCAAACTGCACCCTTTTATCTGAGAGAATGGACACTGCCAATTCCTCTCTCCTAAATATCTCTTGAAGGAAGTCAATTATGCTCTTGGAGCTCATGTCAGAAAGAATTTTTATCTCGGCCCACCAAGAATCTAAGTCTACCAATACCACTATTTACGGAGAATTCATTTACCCTGACAATGCCCCTATTATGTCAATTGCTAAGTCAGTCCAAGGTCCATTTGGGAACCCACAGGAAATATGGGTGGATTACTTCTGGTCCAAATCTGATCACTGTTGGTACACTCCTTAACTACAAGTTCTATTTTCTGGTCTTTACCAGGCCACCAGAAATCAAGCCACAGTCTTTTTGTTTTGCAAATACCAAAATGCCATAGTGCCATAACTATCAGTTTATCACGCAGCCCCACTGGAGGGATCAATTTTGTGCCCCGAAACGCACTTATCAACTTCAGCCAACTCCCTCCTGATCATCCAATAGGGTCTAACATGCCCCTCATTTCATCCATTTCTCCTTCTTTCACATCCATTTCTCAACATAGTCTTCATCTTTCCAAAAATCGTATCACTTTCCATTTCCTTCTTCCACACTTCCTCTAAAACCACACTTTGCGTAATGACACAAAAATGTTTTATTGCTACATTTCTTCTCCTCCATTTTTTCTCCACTGATATCTACCTTCTCTTCATTTACTAAACTTGATAAGCAATCAGCCGCTCGGCTCTTAACCCCATTAAATATTCTACATCAGTTGTGAACTCCTGTAAATTGATAACATCTTCTAATGCAGCGGGAAATAGAATCTAAGTCTTTTTTCAAAAACCTGCATGAGTGGCTTATAATCTTTATTTACCAAAAATGTGTGCCCCCAGACAAAATTACCTAATTTGTTTAAGGCCCAGAACACAGTCAAGGCCTTTTTTTGATAACTGAATAATGAAAATCTGCTACTCTAATGATCTTGACGAAAAGGCTTACGTTTTTTTCCCCACTCTTCTTGTGACAGGATGGTACCCTAACTCTTCAAACTAGCATCTGTGGTTACTATAATTTTCTTTCAAGGTTCAAAAGCTCCTAATTTGGAGGCATATTTCAAACAATCTCTTACTTTTCAGAATTCATCTTCATACTCCTTGCTCCGATAGAATGGTATGTTGTTTTTCATAAACATTCTCTTGTTAATCTTTTTACTGGCTAGATTCTCGATGAATTTGCTGTAGAATTCAATCATGCCAAACAAAGACCTGAATTCATCTTTGTTTTTAAGTGCCACCATTTTAAAGATTCAATGTACACGTTTCTCTTTTGGTTCTATACCGCCTGCACTTTATGTCCTAAATACATGATCTCTCCACACCTGAATTTACATTTTCCAAATTTTACTGTCAAATCATACTCCTGAAACTTCCTCAAAACCATCCTTGCTCTATCATTGTGTTGATATTTAGAGCTCCCACTGACTAACACATCATCTTGAGAGATGAATACACCAGATATAGTTCCCAGCATGGAAGACATAGCTCTATGAAATAAAGATGCAGCAAAACTAATCCAAAATGCATGGGTTTAAATTTAAAAGCTCCCATGGGTGTGAGGAATGCCGTCAGTTATTGCGACTCTGGGTGGAAATGTATCTGGTAATATACTGATGCTAAGTCTAGTGTGTAGGAGAGTAGGGTCTGCTTTCCTATGGTCACCCCATTTTTTGCTTTTTGCTTCACTGGTTTTCAACTTAATGTGGCTGTGGGCCTGCTAATCAGACCCACAGCCCTGCTGTTCTCTCTCTAAATTCACACCATGTACTTTAGGTGCATCACCAATTGGGATTGGGGCCACTCTTATAAGTCCTTGTACAGTGTACTATAGGTACCCAGGGCATAGGTGCACCCAAGGCCTACCAGGGGCTGCAGCATATATTTTGCCACCCCTGGCTGGCCATCACTCAGCTGGTGCAAGGTCATGTAATCACCCCTTGCTTAGATATAGTATTCCTATGTCTAACCATATATCTAGACACATATACACCTATAAGTCACTCCTATGGCGGGCCTTAACAATCCTGAAGGCAGAGTGCTTGGTTTGATGTGTGATGGTGCTCTAGCATGAGCTGAGCATGTCTGCAGCTTTCGGAACCATGTCCTTATAGCTGTTCTAGGATATTGCCATACCATATACTCTTAAGTGCATTATGAACCTCGCGGTCAGATGCTAACTTTGGTTTGGCTTTATCAAAACATGTCGTGTAAGATTTCATACTACCCCCGCGCCAATTCTGGCGATTGGGGTAGCATTCCACCCTTCTAGAGGGAGAAGACATGTTACTTCCATTAATCCCGGTTAAAGTTAACCAGAGCCTCAGCATCACAAAATGGATGCTGCTGCCAAAGACACAAGTCTGACCTCCTGCTGCTGGGAGTCCTTCCAGCGAGGGAGGCTCGGACAATAGGTTTCCTGTCACAGGGAGCTACTAGCACCACCCCAGAGAGGCTATAGTGTATTGGGGCAGGGAGGGCTGAATGAAACGAGACACTACCTGGGGCACACAAGGTGTCCCATGCATAGCCCAGTTCAAACCGGTGCTGGGGCACTCCAGCCCCAGCTCTGGCGCGAAACTGGACAAAGGGAAAGGGGTGTAACCACCCCCTTTCTGGGTCCCACCCATAGGAGGGACCTAGCAGGTAATCCAGCCCCTAGATTTGGTATATAGGTAGGAGCTGAGTCCCAAGACTTTAGATTTATCCTGACTGAAACTCTGATACGAAACTCTGGACCCTTCGACATCCTACTCAACGTAGAAGACTGAAGAATCTCCCTTGTGGTCAAGGAGTGACCACCCTGTGCAAGCAGGCACCATCAAGCGCTCAACGGTTTGCTTTGTCGTTGCTCCCGCCTGAGCCCGAACACAGAGCCGGACAAGACCCAGACTTCCAGACTTCCTTCAGCCCGATCCACAGCCACAGCAAAGCTGAGACCTGTGGAGGCGACGTGAGACATGGGACCGGTCATCTTGGAAAGCCAGCAAAACGCTTTCCGTGCAGCTTCTGAGGCACCATCGAAGTTGTGCATTGGGGATTGAGAAGCCCCAGCCCCGAGCATCCACTGCACCAAAGATCACCTCTCCACACTCACCGAGTGCTGCATGGGGCCCTTTTGCATTTTCCTGCTCGACGCGTCTGTCCGGTCACTTGCCCGTTGGCTAGTGGCCTCTGTGATGACGAAACCCGAACTCTACACCACTGGTCTGGTTGCTCCAGACTGGCCATTGCTTCCCTGCAAAGGAGAAGCCCCTCAGTCCTTGCTGGCCTGAGTAAGAAGCCCTCATAGAATCCTGCGTGGGTTGCCTTTGCCAAGGCTTGTTGACTCCAATCCGGAAGCCGACACCGCCGACAGCGAGAGCGTTCGTGGACAGTCCGTGCCTAGCTCCTGGTCGTCGTCGACACCTCCTGGTCCATGTGGCAGCAGAGACAAGCTTCGCGACATCACCTGATTTCTCCCTGACATCGCCTGGTTCCTTCCTGGTTCCATCCTGGTCACTGGCTAGTGACCCAGACTCTGTCCCCTCTGCTTTCAGGTACTCTTCATCCTCGACCCGCCCTTGGATCCAATCGGACTCTTCTCTCCTGGTCGCCTGCAGCATCTTTTCTCCAAGGCTCCATAGAACTCCACGACGAAACCCGACACACTTTGGCACCTATGCACCCGCTTCCTGTGGGTGAGGTAACGAGAGTACTGCTGTGCTCCTATGAAGGTTAACACTCCTAGTGTCCTAGTTTCAAGTGGTTAGCTTCTAGTCCAGTCGGAAGACTCCCAAACCTTTAACTTTCTAACTTTACGCTCCCATTGACTTCTATGTGTGCACGAGTGTATATTTAGACTCGGCACCCGCATCCCGTGGACCTCCTGCTCCCTAACTGCCGCCTGAAACTGAACTCGGACAAGACGGAAGTCCTCATCCTGGGATCTTCGCCCTCCGCCTGGGACGACTCCTGGTGGCCCCCAGCCCTGGGCACCGCACCCAAGCCAACCGACCACGCACGCAACCTGGGCTTCATCCTGGACTCCTCCCTCTCGATGACCAGACAAGTCAACGCCGTCTCCTCATCGTGCTTCAACACCCTGCGTATGCTTCGCAAGATCTTCCGCTGGATCCCGACCGAGACCAGGAAGACTATCACCCAGGCACTCGTCACCAGCCGACTGGACTACGGAAACGCCCTCTACGCCGGAACCACAGCCAAGCTACAGAAAAGACTCCAGCGCATCCAGAACGCCTCCGCCCGACTCATCCTGGATGTCCCACGACGCAGCCACATCTCCAGCCACCTGAGGAACCTGCACTGGGCTCCCCGTCGACAAGAGGATCACGTTCCGGCTCCTCACCCACGCAATCAAGTCTCTCCACGACCTGGGCCCCAAGTACCTCAACGACTGCCTGACCTTCTACACGCCCACCCGCCAGCTACGGTCCACCAGCCTCGCCCTCGCAGCCGTACCACGCATCCGAAGAGCCACCGCCGGAGGAAGATCCTTCTCTTACCTGGCTGCCAAGACATGGAACTCCCTCCCCATCCACCTTCGGCTGACCCAGGACCATCTCGCCTTCAGGAGACAACTCAAGACCTGGCTGTTTGAGCAGTAGCATACCCCTTCCCCCAAGCGCCTTGAGACCCTCCCGGGTGAGTAGTACGCTATACAAATGGAATGATTGATTGATTGATTAGTCCATTGTAGTCCCTGCGATTCCCAAGCCCCTAGGCCTTACCATTGTTTGTGACGTGGTTCTTATACCACTATTTTAGTATATGGTTTAGCGGGCCACCAGGGCCTATCCATATTGTGCAACTTATTGTATGTTATATTGAGTTACTTCATATGCGCTTGTGCTTCTGTTCTCATAAAGAGTTCAGAGGATTGATTTAGAAATAAATACATATATATTTTGAATATATAACCTGTGTGGTGTCCTTTCATTTGGTATTAAAAGGATTGCATATGGTAAAACAGCTGGCTTCACATGCCCTCTTGAGTTTAGCCTAAGGCTGCTTTTGTTCATGCTACCCCTAGGATAGCTGGTCTATAAGGTTGACTTTACAACCATCACCATAAGGGTTGTTTGGACTAATACAGGGTGCCCACTAGAATAGTGGACATCGTATATCAGGGCAACTTCTCACATAGTGTTGTTAAGAAATTACCTCCAGCATGCGTGGTAAGCATCTCTGAGATGTTAGGTAATGGAAACGTATCTACTATTACTACTTTATTGAGAGCTTTCAAGTCTACACATAATATTATTTTATTATCTGCAATGTGAACAATTACAATTGATGCCAACCACTCTGTGGCTTTTACCAGTTCTATGAAGCCTATCGTCCACAGTTTCTTCAGGTTTTTTTTTCTCTGTCTCCTACATACGGAATAGCTTCTTCTCTCAACTTAATCTTATGCACATATGTCTTCAGACAACCAAGACTCATTAAATACTTCTGGGAATTACTTTCCAAAGTCAACCTGTAGTGTAGTTCCTATATTCCCAATAGGCTCTGCGCATTAGAACAACATAAACAGCAGTTTAGACGTAGGACTGAGGTCATCTAGGTCTCTACTGACTATGTTAGACTTAATTAGGTTTGCCAGCTAGCTCAGAGGTCACTAGAAACTTTCTCGAATGTTCAGGAAGGAGTTAACTTTCCTGATTAGACAAGAAGGGATTCGTTTCTGACAACCGCATAAACATGACAACTTTGCTCCCTCAGAATAAAGAGTATATCTCTAGAGTTGTGTGAAAACAATCGAAAGCTATTTCACTCAGTCAATCGTGCATGCTTAGTTTCACCAGAGTGCAGACAAATCGAGAGACAGGCGTTTTCAATAAAAGTTGTTTTTTATTGAGCAGTCTTCTTTCTCATGCAAGAGAAATTAATTGCCACAATTGCAATACTTATCATGAAGTAAAGTGCGTACAGTAAAAGGAGTATTATGAAATAATACTGTAAAAGCATTGATATGGTTTCTTAGCCATATGATACTTTAAAACGGCTAAAATATATACATACATAAAAACATTGACTAACGTACTCAACTGGTGCTTCTAAGATACGCCTACCCCGGTGTACCTGACCTAAGCCTAATACGTAGGAAGGAGTAAGTAAGTTGCAGTTTAAGTTAAGTTGGTTTTTGCCAAGAATCTGAATCAAGAATTCTCTTAAGGTTTTAATCAGCCCTGTACCTTGGTTCTAGAATGAAGGAGGTCTTGTATCTCTCTCTCAGGACTCGATCTCCCAGCAACCCGCAAGGGTGACTGGAAACACTGGAGCTGGATTTCTCGGCAGGAGAAAAGACAGCGTCTCTCTCAGTGCGTCAATGGGAGGGTCGGCTTCCTTCAGCACTCGCATCAGCTGGGCGTCGGGCAAGTAGATAGCCGCTCTGCTCCAAACCACCGTGTGTTTGCTTAAGGCAACGTCGGTATATTTATACCTGGAAGGTGCCGGGTTTGACATAAGGTTGGACATAAGACGTCACTAAGAACTAACAGTTCTTTCTGGACTCCAGGAGTTCTTGTGCAAATCAAAACAAAAGCAGGGGGAATTCCCGGGCTCCTGGAGGCTTGGTTTGTTTGAAGAACGCTTTGTACTTTCTAGGAGTCTATGGGAGTAGCCTTGCCGTATTTGGACTGCATTGGCTATGACTAAATATGGACATGATTCTTATGCCTTTATAAGAATATGTTTTGTTATAACCACATAAGGGCATGAATCGGGGATATCTAATTAGGGTCCTAGGTAGATTCACAACACCCACTCCACGTATTAATGTCCATCATTACTAAATACTAAGCAATACTAAACATATAACGATGCATGTGTGTTTTCCAACCCACCCCAAAATACATAAATTGCATTTGAAATGGTATATGGTATATACACGAAAATGAGTATTATACTGTACGTCTTTCAAGCAGTGGTATCATTCAGATAATGCATATATAAATATCGGCTGAATGAATTGCGAAAATTACATTTATGAAATGGCTCTTAATACAGAAGAGAAGGTCAAGACCATTTCATCACATATATATATATATATACACAATACTGTACATGTGCTAGAGGCTGAGGTAAAATATTGTCTCTAGTGTCTCTAAAAATAGAAGCTCTGTTCTCTAAGAATAGTTCTACTTTAAGCAGAGTACCATGTGCCATAAAAAGGTAAATATTTTGGAAATTGGAAAAAATAATTTCGCTTTCAGGGGAGAAAATAGTTCCAATTGTTTTCAGAAGAGTTGTTTATCAAAAACTGAAGGCCGAATTCAGAGTTCGGGGAACGCTGTGTGCTCATTGTTTTAAAAGTTATTCTCGTGTTGGGAGAGAGCATCAGATCAGACAGGCTTGCGAAAAATTGGTGTACAACAGTCGGTGAAAGTTTGACCAAGTTCGAAAAAGCTGCAATAGTGCATATGTGAGAATCATTGCCATCATCGATGTCGGGATCAGCAATGCTCACAGAAGGTTGTACCTGTGTGGTGCTGCTTTCATCTCGTACTTCACCGCCACCTAATCGTAATGGTAAAGTCTCAACGAATGCAGTCATCAGAATAGGTAGCCGCTGGGAACAACACGTTGCATGAGCCGTTACCGAACCAAGCAAAGTATCGATATCCATAGGTACTGCTGATGGAAGTGTAAGACAAACGTCCAACACGCATTCTTCTCCGCATAGCAGACATCGAAGCACAGGTAAGATGCAATCTTGGTAGATTGGTCTGAATGAAAGAAACCAAGTTGTATTCAGATCTCTTAGCCGGGCCAATCCGAGGACTCTAGTGATTCGGTCTCGGTAGCGTATTGCTAGGATCGTTTCTTCCATCGTAGCTGGAGTTTTGTCTGTGGCTTGGCTTGGCACATCGGAGCAGAAGGATCAAAAATAAAATTCCTACTACGAGTCCCAAAAGAAGAGGCAGGCCGCCGAATAAAGAATGCACAAAATTCGGGAAAATGCCCAGAACTGTTTCAAAGGGTGCTAACAGTCCCGAAAAAATTGTCTTAAATACATGTGCGATGCCACTGGTATCAGACATGTTTAAGATTTGGCTTAACATTTCTACGAAATGCACGGGTCAATTTGTTGATAATAGGGTATGTATCTCTGCCGCTGTCCTTGCAACTTGCAGATCATACGTCTCTTTGGACGAGGTTAAAGGCACAGTTGTCTGTAAAAGAATAGACTTCATTCTGCTTAAAGTATCAATTCGAATAGAAGAGATATTCAGAGAAGGCCAAATTGCTGCCTCCATGTCTGGATTGCTCTTTGGATACAATACTTGCATACAGCAAATGACCCTGGAAGTAACGGTTACGAGATAGGCTTTTCCTGGCACCATGCCACAACAGCTGTGGTCACTTATTAGAACGTAACTGCCGTTGGAAAGCTGTCTGAAAAAAGGCTCTATCTGTGTTGCAGGAGTGCCATGCAGGTGACATGAAAGGTTATTTGACGACCCTTCGCAGGCTCCATGCAAGTTAATACCTTGACACAGAAGCGTACCGCTTAGTGATTTTTTACAGTTGTTACCACTAAGAAATACTTATTTTTTCCCTTCACTATAACATTTGTGTGTATAAGGTAAATTCCAGGTCGATTTGATGTATCCTTTACCCAACCTTTCATACAGGCCTGCTGGTATATACTTTTGGCAATATTTAAACTGGAAAGTTGTTATTGGGATTGTAATTGTTCCATGTATTATCCATTCAATGACAGGTCTCTCTGACATTGTCAATGGTAATCTCTCAAGTTTTTCAATGCTCAGAATCGTATAGTCTTCTCCTTTTTGTGCCAAACTGATTTGTTTATCTTTTTAGTAGTACAAAGCTTTATTCGACATGAAATATCTTAAAAGCATACATACAATTAAAAACACAAGTTCATAATAAATATGGTTTAAAAAAAGAGTTACATTAAGGATCATTGTGTCAATAAAAGAGTAAAAACGTATTAAACTATGACAGCTTTGATAGAGAATTAAAAATTAATAATCGTACATAATGATCATAAAGCTTTCAGTCTTATAGACCAGGCCCAACTTAAAAATGTTGCCACCCCACAGGCTATGATTGTATTAGCATCTGCTCGGAGGATTCTGAGGGCGGTAGAATAATTCCTAGTCTTGAGCTGGCGGCACACAGGTTTTAACCATTTCGATCTAGGTTTAATGTAAGCCGGGCATACGAAAAAGAGATGTGGGATATCTTCGACTAAACCTACACAGTGTGGGCAATCAGCAGGTGCTTTATACGGGGGCTCCATTTGCTCGTATGTTGACGAACAGGTAGAGTATCCAATCTGACCTGGATAAAAAGGGCCCTGTCTCTCGGTTTTTGAATAAAATCTAGGTAGAGCTCGAGGCGAGGGACCATCTTGTGTTGTCGAAACTCCTCGGTCAGTCTGCCTAGATTTGGATTTCTATGCTCCTCACTATCGATCCATGACCAGAAAGCTCTCTTGACTTCCCCTTTAGTCAGCATAATCCCCGAGTCCCATGCAATTTTGAGACCAGTGGCCTGAAGGAGCCTATTTACATTTACTAGCCAACCAATCTTGTGGGATCCCTGGAGATTCATAACTTCTCTAAGGCCGTCAGCATATCTTGATAACTCAGGGGTACGCCATAATCGGGCCCAATAAAGAAGGGGACGCAAAGTGATTAAATGCCTGATTGAACGACGACCCTTTTTGTGCCAAACTGATTTGTTTATCAGTAAGGTTAAAGATAGAAAATAATGACGTTGTGTTGATTAGACGCCATGGCACGTAGCCTGAACGCAGGTTTTGCAACGTCCAGCCTAGCTGTACAATAGAACGCAATTGGGACTGACCATGTTGTGACATTAGCAAGTCCTGCTCTATTATATCAATAGCAGATGATACAATGCTGTCCAGTGAATAAATTCTGGAGGACAGAGTCGTTAACCCATTGTCCACTACAGAAAGGGATTTTTCCAAATTTATACGATCAATTTCTCGTATTTTTTCTGCAGTTTCAATTTGCGTCACTTTCCAAGCTTCGTTGTAAGCAGCGTATATACCGGCATATATGAAACCTTTTTGACGCTGTTTGCGAGGTCCCAGTATGAAATCTCGCAAGTCCGCACCTTCTTTAAGGAAAGTTAAGTGTTGCTTAATTTCAGGCAGTGTGGATTTCTATAGCCATTCGAGGCATAGTTTCCCTACACTGTATGTTGTAACTATCCCTGGATGTTGTCTCTGGGAGTATCTTGGGTCTGGCCTGGTCAATTTGAACCCCTGTATTTTGTTCAGGAATCTATTTTGACAGTTATTTGTGTCTGTGGGCCAGATCAACCGTTTTTTCCAAGCAGGATTTGTTCTGTTTTGGCGTAAAATATGGGATACGTCTTATCTCCACATCTGTAGTGCTATTACTATCAGGTATGGGCTTCGGAATAGACGGTTTGTTTAAGTCTTTAATCTTGGCTAGACCAAGACAGGTTGTTTGTTGAATGGTGTCATTCAGGAATATGATCCGTTCTGGGATCATTCAGGCTCTAAATAATGATTCTAAACCTTGTACCTGCCAGTCTTTAGAACCCCAGATGGTTTTTGTTTCAATGTTGTTTTTCCAAAATTCGAAACCAAATGTAGACATTTTTTCATAAAATTGTTCAGAATAAATCAATTTAGTATTTGTCAACATTGTTTTCATTCCTGTCTTATTTAACATTTTAAAATAAAACGTTTCTGGATCACTGTTGTTAAACCCTGAGAAGTATTGGAATTTCTCATAAAATGTTTTCGAACTGCCTTTTGGCGGTGTCGGACAATGTTCCCATTGGTTATAAGTTAAAACATTTCTAGGTTGAGCAGATTTATGCAAATAGTGATGGCCATAGTGGTTAAAACAGTACATTTCTTCATAATTAGATGAACCCTGCAAATAATCGTGTTCTGTGAATTTTGCTGACATTACTAAATCTGACATCATATTATTAATATTTTCAAAGTCCCAATCATCAGAGAAAGTACTTGGTGTCACAAAGTCACTTAAGGAAACCTTTAACTGGTGTGGATATCTCAAGAGCTCAATCGGGCCATAGATTTCCTAATCCGTTTTGTCCCATGCTACCCCACCGGGTATATGATTGGCTGTGATGTTCACTGATGACAGTTCTCTTTTTTCGATGTGTGAAGATCTGTGAGGCTTTAGGAGCAAGTTGATGTTCTGATTTGCTGTGTCCATTTTTTTTTTTTTTAAACAGAATTTATTGGGTTTTTTGTTTTGAGGGCATACATCATTTTCAAGGTATCATTAAATGAATGGTGAGCTCATTACGTCCAAATTATACAAGCCAACATAGTAAAACAGTGCTTCACCGTTTAGCCAGTCAGTTTTAGTCTCTGCCCTTTCAGCGTGCCGTGCACAGCCTTCCTTGAGTCAGGTGTCACAGCTTTGTCGCGTAGCTGCATAACTCCGTAGGACTCAAGCTATTTGGTACTCAATCATACTAGAGATAGTCCTCTTCCATTCAGTAGATCAGGAAATCGAACATCCAACTCTCCTACCCACCCTCCCCCAAGCAACTCACACAACTCCCCCCACAACCCTTCCACCCCACCCTCCCCTCAGACATGCCGCTTCCCCAATATCATGCGTGTCGCTCACAATGTATTCTGCACACTCCAAATGAGACCTGTGCCAGCGATCTAACCTGCATCCGGGAGAATGCACCCAACCCGGAGATCCCACCTCCTGCCTACTTGGTCATCACATTGTCTGCAGCCGAGGTCCCAGACAACCCAAAGGGCATGTATGATCAGGGGGATCAGTCCTCTCCGTCCGTCGGGTCTTTAAGTAGATCTGTCAGCGCTACCCAGGCTCTAGCTGTGTCCCATAACTTGTCATTGTCGATTCGTCGAGCTAGTTGGAGTTGGAGGGTCCCCTCACAGTCCGCCCATTTGAGAAATTCTCTGAGCCAGCGCCCTACATTAGGGCCTGTGGTCGCTTTCCAATGACTAGTGATTTCGCGCTTGGCCAGTACCAGACCCAAATCCACAAACCTGCTGGTAGTCTTGTTGCGGGCAGTGTGGGGGAACCAGTGCAGCAGACGCACAGCTGGAGTGTTTTGTAGGTCCCTCTGTTATCTCAGTCAGTTTAGTCATTATCTCTCCCCAGTACCCCCGGAGTATAGGACAATCCCAGAACATATGCATGTATCCTGCATCCTCCAGTCTGCATCGTGGACAGGCAGCATGAGAGTCGAAGAACTCATTACATTTGGAATGAATGAGGTACGCCCGGTGGAACACAGAGTTGGATGAGTTGAAATCTGGCGTTTCGAGAACATTTCCAAGCTCTTTCCATCAGCATTTCCCAAGGTTTAGGCTCGATGGGAGTCCCTAGGTCCACCTACCATTTGGCGCGCAATCTCTCCAGCGGGGTCCTCAAGCCCTGAGTTAATCTGCGGTATAGGCACGTTACCGCTTTGACCTTACCCGCAGAGGTAACCACATATTGGCAAGGGGGGAAAACCCCCGGTTCCTCTAGCCATCCCTTCCAATGTTTGCGCATCGCAGCCGTCATGGCCGCGTGTAGGAGGAAGTCCTGCGCAGGCAGCTCATGCCTGTCCACTAGTTCTTGAAACGGTAGGAGTGCCCCATCTTCGTATAGATCCCCAAGGGTGGAGATCCCGAATTCCTCCCACTCGTGAAAGCCGCTGCCAACTTCCCCCATGCGGGAGTTCCATGCAGAGCCATAGCGGAATCGCAGGCGAATATGCCGGTCCAACCTTATGGCGTCGTAAGGCCCTATTCCAGCAGAGCCCCAGGACCCACAGCTCCCCGGGGACCTCTCTTTCCCGCAGCGGGAGGCGCAGGAGAATCCGTGCCAGGTGTTGCAACTCTGCGTACCAGCCTCTTCGAGCTATCTCCAGGCCCAGCCTCCCCGCCAATTTCTGGGTAAACCATTGAAATTGGGCCGCGTGGTAGTAGGCCTCGAAGTCGGGGACTGCAAGGCCTCCCTCCCGTCTGGGGCGCATCAGGGTAGGGAGCGCCACTCTGCGCCTCCCTGAACCCCACAAGAAGCCCGAGATCATGTAGTTGAGCTGGGTAAAGTACCTCCCAGTCCCCGGTATCCAGAGTGGCAGAGTCACAAAATAGTAGAGCAACCGGGGGAGAGGTATCATTTTTAGTAGTGCCACTCGTCCCCCGTATGACAGGGGTAGTGACCCCCAGAAATCCAGGTTAGTCTTCGTGTTTCGGAGGGCCCTGCCTATGTTACCTTCAAATAAATCGGCTGCGCCATGGTAAATCCGCACCCCCAAGTATGGTAAACAGCTACCCTCCCATCTCACATCCAGCCCCTCCGGAGGAGCACCACGGTCACCCCTCATCGGAAAGAGGCAGGTCTTGGCCCAGTTAACCCTGAGCCCCGCTACCCTTCCCAATCTCTCCAACAGTTCCCGAGCTCCACGGAGAGCGCCAATGTTATCGGCGAGGAACATCAGTAAATCGTCGGCGTACAGGGCAATATGGTGCATGCGACCCAACACCTCCAGGCCCCTGTAGTGCTCCCCCCTTCGTGCATGCACCACTAGGGGATCCATTGCCAGGGCAACCAGGAGGGGAGACAATGGGCAACCCTGCCTTGTTCCCCTGCCTACCGCACAAGCTGCCGAAATCACCCCCCCTGTCCGGACCCTGGCCGTCCAATTTGAGTACAGGAGCTGCGTCCATGCCACGAACCCTTCACCCAGTCCGAAGGCCCTCAAAACCCGAAACAAGTATGGCCCCTCTAGGCTATCAAAGGATTTTCCGATGTCAATGGATAGCACACATGCCTCTTCCCCTCCGGCCTCCGACGCCTGCAGTAAGTGACACAACCTCCTAATATTCACCGCCGTGTTCCGTGTGGTGATAAAACCAGATTGGTCCACATGTACAAGGGTCGTCATGTGCCCCATCAGGCGATGCGCCAATATGCCACTCAGTACCTTATAGTCAATGTTTAACATCGCGAGGGGGCGATACGCTGTTCGATCCCACTCCGGTTTCCCCGGTTTAAGGAGCGGGACAATCACCGCCTCTCTCGTCGAGGTGGCCAAATAGCCAACCTGCTTTGACCGGTTGTAGAGAGATACCAGCTCAGGGGCCAGTATATCAATATAAGCGACGTAAAACTCTGACGGGAACCCGTCGGTGCCTGGGGTTTTGTTCTTAGCCATGCGTTTAAGGGCACTCCGGACTTCTCCCACTTCCACCAGGCGACCCAAGTCCTCTGCCTCCTCCACTTCAATCTGAGGTAATTCTATACCTAGGAAATCCCCGTCCTCCAGTTCCCTGGGGTCTAACGCGCTACGGTACAGCGTGGAGTAGTAATCTAGAAATTGCATATTGATTGCCTGCTGCCCAAAGTGCGATGTCCCCCCCTCATCTCGTAGCTCAAGGATCGGTGTGCCCCTGCGGGCCGGATTTGCTAACCAGGCCAGGAGCGCCCCTGACTTATCACGTTCCGCATGCGCTCGCACCATGTAGGCCTTATAATCAAAACATCTCAGCCTCTCCACTTGCGTGGCCAGCTCCTCTTTTGGCGTTAGTAACTCCTCTTGGACCTCTATCCGCCCGGTCTTTCTCGTTCCTTGTCCCGAAGCCGTTGTTCCGCCCCCTGTACCTCACTCAATAGAGTTCTGCGAACACCCACCGCCTCTCTAATGCACCGCCCGCGGATCACCGCTTTGAACGCGTCGCATTCATTATGCAGACTGGAGGAGGTGCCCGCATTGTGTTGAAAGTACTCCCCTATGGCTGTGGCTATAGTGGTCCGGAAGACCTGGTCTTACAAGGCCTTCGGCCGGAGCCGCCAGTTAGGAATTACTGTTCTAGTCCGAACCCACTTCAAGACCACCAGCAGGGGGTTGTGATCAGAGGTCGTCCTGGCCAGGTATTCACTCATCGTAACCTGCATGAACGTCCAGGGAGCACAAGACTGCATCCAAGCTGACATGCAGTTCATGAACTGCAGAAAAGTAAGAATAGTCATGGTCCCTGGGATGGTGGACCCTCCAGGTGTCTGTAAATCCCCATCTCTGCTGCCAGCCCCGCCAGCCTTCTGCTATTCTACGAGTAGGGGCGTCAGGGAGCGGTGGGTGGGAACGGTCCAGGTCCACGTCTGCTACACAGTTAGAATCCCCTCCCAGTAACACAGGCCCGTGAGCAGCCCCGCCAGTTTCTGTGAAAGTTGTGCAAGAAAAGTGGATTGATCTATATTGGGGGCGTATATGCTTCCTAACGTGATGTCTCATCCGGCTAGTCGCCCTGTGACCACTGTAAATCTAGAAAAACACGAGTTAATGCAGGGCTAGAGGGATGTTTATAGACCAAGCCTAAGTATTATCCCCCATAGGAATCAACTCACAACTACAAACTTAGGGGTCTTATTAAGGATTCAACCGTAGTCCTCTGCTCATCCACACCTTGTCTATAGTACAAGGGTATGAATAAAATAAACTAACAAACCAGATCACAAGATGTGAAGAACCAGTAACGTGAGTCCCCCCTAGTGTAGGATTCCCATCAACAGTCTTGTAATGATCAATATTATCATTTGGTAGTCCTAATCGGGTATTGTGTCTCTAGATCATTGAGACCGGCATACCCCGATAACCAGATATGGGGTAGCGACCCACAATCACTCGGTACTACCACATGATGTTGATGTGATGGGGAGTGCAGTGTAAACAAAAAATATAGTAAGTGGTGATCTTAAAAAAGGATAGGGAGCTCAACCCAGAAACCTTTAATAATTGTTTGCCCCTTCCTTACTAAAAACAAGAACAGTATAATATCGTCATCGCAGTCCAAACAAATAGCTGCGAGGAGACCAACATGTTTCAGCCACTCAGGGATGAGTCCTTCGGCTTTCGTCAGGGTCTCTGTTCTATAACAATACTACTGCATTAATTGTGAATAAAGTGTGAAAAATATATATGAAAAAAACACACAAGTGAAAAACCAGTAAAGGATATGATTTTCCTTCAGCTGTTTCAACTCCTCTCTTCGGCACCTGGTTGAATATGTACCAGTGTGTCCGGGGAGTGGACCTCACCTCTTCCTGGACCTGGCTCAGGATATATGAGACCCCGCTCTGTCCGTCGGTATCCCTAGCAGTATCCTGAGCCAGGTCCAGGAAGAGGTGAGGTCCACTCCCCGGACACACTGGTACATATTCAACCAGGTGCCGAAGAGAGGAGTTGAAACAGCTGAAGGAAAATCATATCCTTTACTGGTTTTTCACTTGTGTGCTTTTTTCATATATATTTTTCACACTTTATTCACAATTAATGCAGTAGTATTGTTATAGAACAGAGACCCTGACGAAAGCCGAAGGACTCATCCCTGAGTGGCTGAAACATGTTGGTCTCCTCGCAGCTATTTGTTTGGACTGCGATGACGATATTATACTGTTCTTGTTTTTAGTAAGGAAGGGGCAAACAATTATTAAAGGTTTCTGGGTTGAGCTCCCTATCCTTTTTTAAGATCACCACTTACTATATTTTTTGTTTACACTGCACTCCCCATCACATCAACATCATGTGGTAGTACCGAGTGATTGTGGGTCGCTACCCCATATCTGGTTATCGGGGTATGCCGGTCTCAATGATCTAGAGACACAATACCCGATTAGGACTACCAAATGATAATATTGATCATTACAAGACTGTTGATGGGAATCCTACACTAGGGGGGACTCACGTTACTGGTTCTTCACATCTTGTGATCTGGTTTGTTAGTTTATTTTATTCATACCCTTGTACTATAGACAAGGTGTGGATGAGCAGAGGACTACGGTTGAATCCTTAATAAGACCCCTAAGTTTGTAGTTGTGAACCACTGTAAATCTACCCTCGGGGTCAACCAACTGCCTCAAACATTGAAACGGTACTCCTGCTCTTATCCAAACCAGTGTTCCCCTGGCATATGCCAAGTAAGTGGTGTGAAAGACCTGGCCTCTCCAGCGAAGTTGTAGTGCCTTTCCCTCTACCTCCGTCAAGTGTGTTTCCTGAAGGAGAGCGACCTGCACTCCCCTCCGTATCAAGTATGCGTGGATTTTGTGTCGTCTACACATGGTATGCATCCCTCGGACGTTCCAGCTCATGACTTTAAGGCCTATGGAGGAACCCATGGATCTGTCGTGCGTACAAATTCACTGCACCCCCCCCCTAGCGGCATGTCCGATCCTCCCCCAGCCCCACCAGCACATAAACTGCCCCCAACTCCCACTCCCCAGGACAGGCACGCAAGGACAGGTTCCCATCCAAACCAAACTGCCCGAAAGCATAACAGCAACTAGGAGGAAACTTTTGGCTCGCGCTTAATGCCTCCAGAGCTCTCCCCCCGGCCACCCTCCCCTTAGGAAAAAACCCCTACGGTCATCTGAGACCCCGGCATTTTCGAGATCATCACCAGTCGCGCTGCCCCATCTGCAATCACCCCCCAAGAGCAGGTAGTGTAACCGGCCCAACAGCATGTATCTCCCATGGCTTCTGCAGGCCCATCACCCAAACATTCCGTCCGCTGTCTGTGGGGTGACTTTCGGTAGCTCCACGTCAAAGAGGCCCTGGGAGCTGCCAGAGCCCGGGCTCCCCGTTCCACTCTTCGCTGCTTCAGTGACAACACTCGACGGGCTGGTCGCTCCCTGACTGATGACCACCACGGCCCGGATCACCTTGTCTCTTTCATGCCTCTGAGCCACTGGGGAAGTGGGGCTTCCCCTTGATGAAGGAGATTCTCGCCGCTCTCGAGGTGAAGCTGGCCGCGAGGAACCCCTCGTCGCGCCACCTCAGCTCTCCAACCAGTCCCATGCTGTCTGCGGGGTAAGGAAAAAGTGGGTTCTCGCATCCGCCGTCACCCGCAGCCGTGCCGGGAAGAGCATGGCATATGGGAGGCAAAAAGGAGGACCGTTGCCGTTGTACTTCCCTGGTGTAGTCCTGAAATATCATCACCCGGCAATTGCCTATTTGCAGGTTCTGTTGCTCTCGAGCCCTTTGTAGGATGAAGTCCCGGTCGTGATAATGCAGCAGCCGCGCCACCATCGGTCGGGGCGGAGCACCAGGCTTGGGCGGGCGGGACGGGACCCTGTGTGCTCGCTCCAGCGCATAGAATGGTGAGAGGCCCTCTGGGGCAACCTCTGTCCGCAGCCAGTTCTCCAGAAAGTGGACCGCATCAGGGCCCTCCTCGCGCTCCGGCATGCCCACGATGCGGAGGTTGTAACGCCGTGAGCGGCCTTCGCTGTCCTCCACTCGAACCTCCAGGGCCTTGACTCTGTGCGTCACTTCACTCAAGGAGGGTTGTAGGGCGGTCACCTCATCAGGAATACTTTTCATGTTGGTCTCCTGTGTCGCCACGCTCTCCTTGAGCTTCCTGTGGTCGTCCTTCAGGAGTGTGAGGTCCGTTCCAATGGCGTCCATCCTTTTCTCCAATGCTTCGCGTGACGCCATGATGGCCTGCATTATCTCGCCTAGGGTAGGATCTCCAGGTGTACTCGGCCCCCGTCTCTCTGTATCCCCGTCTTCCGTTTGGCGTTCCGGCTCATCTAGGCGCAGCACTTCAAAGCCCTTTTTCCTGGATACACGACCCATTGTTGTGGGGAGGCGTGTTCAGTAGCAGCAGCTCTGGGGGGATCCCGCGTCCGCACCCCACAGCAGCGAGGTGCCACCCCCAACCAGTCCCGGGCGCCCTCCTGGATCTGTTCAGGTTCGGTGCCGCGTAGGGGCCCCTCCTACAGCCTCTCCCAGCACAAAGTCGTCCGATCCGTAGCAGGTGATGCCAAGGCGGTGCCGCCCGCTATCCGTCTGGCCGTTCACACTTCACTCATGTCCGTCACAAGCTTGCCACCAGCGTCGGACCACCCGGTACCTCACTGTAGGTCGGCGACCCCTCCGGACGCAGGGGTGTATGGGCGCGTTGTTCAGAGGTTCTCAGACAGGTGGGTCTTCTCCCGTCATCCACTAGGGGCTCCGCGGGTGAACTCCCCCAGCGTCCCTGGGGCGTATCGTCAGTCGCCTCAACTAAAGGGCCGGGGCGCAATTCATATCCCTGCTCCAGGTGAGCCCTCTGTCCGAACCAGGGCGGGCCGCAGGGTAGTGGCTGTCACTTGGAGTCGGCCCCTAGGGGTATCTTGTGCCTCAATTCCCTCCCTGGCCGCTCTTCAGATCTCCTCGAGGCTCCCTGGGCCTGAGTCAATGTAAGGCCCCCTACTGCCTGCAGTGGAAAACTTGTAGGGCCTTCAATCGACAAATTTGCGCAGATTTTCAAATGGCGCCTGTCCTGGGCACCGCCATCTTAAGGTCCGGCAGCCATGGCAAATCAGAAGCAATTGTAGGGCCCCCGCCCGCCGCTATGGGGCACCTCCTCACCACAGTCACAAGCAGGAGCAGCAGCCTTCCCTCCAGTCTCAGCAGCAGGGTTCTAGCGTCTCCGGTGCGGCCGTCAGACTCGTCAGTCCCCCTCACTGCCTGGCGCCAGTCTCGCCGATCGCGGGCGCCATCTTGCTGCTTGAAATCATGCCGAGGAGGGAGGTATGCAATCTCGGCTTTCGGCCCCTTCTCGCCTCCGCCGACCACAGCAGTAGCGCTCAATAGGGGCACCGGACCTTCATGGGCGGATTGTGGCGCCGGGTCACAAGATTGGTGTCCAGGATCAGTGTTTGTGGAGGGCAGCCGTGGAGGAGCTCCGGAGCTCTCCTCTACCTACATCAGCGCCTAAGCCACGCCCCCATGGTTATGTCTGACTTGCTGTGTCCATTGTACTATATTTTCCATCAATAAATCTACCCAAACATAAAACCATGATGAGCCAAAGCAGGAGGAAAAGTACACCTAACAATCCAAAATTCAATCCATGGTGAAATCAGATATGTTTCTTTTAGTTGATGAAAGAGTTCAGTCACTTTTTCTTTGAAAGTTTTTGTTGCTGGCGTTTCTTCATGTTCACTTGGATCATCAGAAAAGTCATCGAAATTGATGAAGTAGCCAGATGCAGTTCTGTCAATTATTGGAATTACTTCCGGATTTACATTAGTCTTTGGATCTTTCTTTGTTTCATTAGCATAGTTTGAGTCTACATCATTGTAGACAGGTGTTTCTTGACGAACTGTTGCAATTTGGGTTTCAAGAGGCTTAAGTTCCATGGCTTTGTTGCATAGTCGTTTTTTATTCACTGCAGATTTATCAAAAGTGATTAGTCTCTCAGTTTGAACCTCTAGGATTGTAGAAAGATTTGGTCTTCTGCTATTTCTTGGGAGTCCACTGGGCCTACTACTTATTATTGGCCACATGATTGTGGTTTTACCAGGTCGATGGATACAACTCTGTTCTCCTTTTTACCAGCAAGGGGCGGTAGTACTACTGATCTTGTTCCGCTGACAGCTAAGACAGGTACTGCTTTTCTGTAAGAAGGCCCAAATTCCTTCTTCACCGCGATCTTTTCTCTGACTAGATCCCCAATCTTTGGAATCCAGACAGGTCTTGCTGGTACAGGTGGTTTCTATTCAGTGGCTGTTGGCTTTAACTTTATGTTACTTAGACTTCTTCTTGTTTCATTTAAGTCCTGTAAAACAGCCAAACGATCTTTGATATCAAAGGCTTTTTCTTTTACCACTGAAGTCTGACAATCTAAGTCCTGGATTATCATTCTAGTGCCGAACAATAGTTCGTAAGGAGTGATACCTTTTAGAGAATTTCTTGGCAGATTGTTAAGACTACGTTGGACACTTGTTAGATGTTTGACCCACCCATCACCTGAACCTAATACCCTCGCCGTTATAGATTGCTTTGTGTCACGGTTTTTTCTTTCCACTACCGCATTTCCCTCAGGACGGAAGGGAGAAGAGTACCGCAATGCAATGCCCATGCTGGTCATGGCCTCTTTGTAAGCTCGAGAATGTAGCATGCCAATTGCGTATGTGCCGATAAAGACTCGCAAATCTTTTATAACAGTTCTGGCGTCAGCCGAGCGCTGGGGCCACATCTTAAGTGAATCTAGTCTTAATATTTATGGGATCGCATTTTTCCAACTGGATTTTTGCGTATAGATAACCTTATGCTTTCTAAAAGAGGTGTCCGAGCTGGTATCTGGTCCGGTTCACAACTGCGATCTCTGTTACAGTCTTCACAATTCTTTGCAAAATTATAAATTTGCACGCTCATCCCCGGCCACCAGTATTCTGATTGTAATTCTATTAGAGATTTAAAGATCTCTTGGTGCCTCAGACCCTGTCCCATGTGTCCTTCTTGAATCAAGTAAGCCCTCCGGTTCGTGTTTGGAATTACTCTGTCCCCCCACTCCAGGGATTTGAGCAAAAGGAACGGAGTTCGCATCAATTATGTATGTATTACTGAGTGGATAGTTGAGAGGTAATGCTGCATAGTCGCCTTTTAATGAGGCTTTTACCGCCAGCATGGTTTCTCCATCTATGTGTTTTTTAGAACGCTTCTTTGTGACTACGGAAGCCGGTTGAACCGCTGCCGCTGTGGCTCTGTCAGCCAATGAATTCCCTGCAACGTGAACGCCATCACGTTGATGACTCAGTGTATGTATCACGTGAGTCTTTTGTAGTTCTTTCTGCAAAAGAACTACTTGTTCCCAAAGTTTTTTATGCTTTATTGTGGCACCTGTGTCATCTTTGTAACCGTTTTTGATCCAAGTCTGCATGTCATTATTGTAAGACCTGACGCAGAAATGCGAATCGCACGCTATTAGTGAGGGGAATTCGCGATCGGCATTTTCAAGCGCCATCTTTAAAGATCTTATTTCAGCTCGCTGAGCTGTACAGTTAGAGTGATTCCGTTTTTGTTATTCTAGGTCTGAATTTACCTAAGCGCCAGCGACCTTTAACAGTCGCGCACGCTGCATTGTAAGTTTGTTTTCCCACAACGTAGTGTTGTGCGAATCTGTCTGTGTAGATTACACAGGTGTACTGTTCGAGAGGCAGAATTTCGATTGGCAGAGGATATTCATGTTCGTATTCTAGATCTTCTAGTTTTTTCATTTTCGGGTCAAAAGCGTGTTTCACGTCTTCTGCAACAAGAGAATTTTCCCATTGTATCCATTTTGGATCTAATGCCACTGCATTTGGAATGCGTGGTCTTGTTACTGCCTCAAGGGCTGATTCTGCTGTCAAAACAGATATGTTTCTCCCTTGGACTAGGGCTCTTTCTTTTGCTACAGCAGTTTGAACCGCAGTTAGTTGAACTGAATTTCATTTCAGCTTGTGTGTACAAGTGTGATTTGTAAGCTATTGGTACCGTTTCTCCCTCATTAGAGGTCAGGTACGTGAATCCGCATCTTCCTGGGATGACTCGGATTACAAGGTTGCGTATGTTTTCGCGTGTTTGCAGTTTTGTTTTAGCTAACATGTCTGTTTGTAATGATCTTAAAATTTCTGTGTGTTTCGGAGTCCAATTGATTGGTTTAAAATCAGGTTTTATTAATTCGTAGAGAGGTTTAACCCTCTCTGCATAATTTAGAATGTATGTTCTTCCGAAATTCAGGAAACCTAGTATTGATTGTAAGTTCTTCAGCGTTTTTAGAGCTTGGAGTACAGCACACTTCTCTAAGAAGTTGTCTGCTAGGCTTTTGCCTTCACTTGATAATTCATATCCTAAAAACAGGACAATTAGATGGGCAATTCGTGACTTTTTAAAGTTGAATTTGTACCCTTCAGCTGCGAACCCAAGTATTATGGTGTTCACTCTTTTTAAGTGAGTCTCCAGGTCGTCGTCTGTAATATAGATGTCATCGACATATGATAATGCCTCATCATCATACATTTGTAGTAACTCTGTTACCCTTGCTGAGAATAATCCTGGGCTATTCTTGAATCCCTGTGGGAGTCGACAGAATTGTTTTTGCGACCCCATGCAGGAGAAAGCGGTCAAATACCTGCTTTCAGGTGCAATATTTTGGCAAAATAAACCATTCGAGATATCTAATGTCGTTTTATATTTCTTGCGCACGATGTTATTCATTAGTGCTGCACTATGTGAGTTTTGTACTGCAAATGTTTTGCAGCAGGAGTTTAAGTGTCTGTAGTCCAAAACTAGACGATATGAATCGTCTGGCTTGGAGACCGGAAACAAAGGATTGTTCATTTGTGAGGTGCATGTTTCTTCAATCACCCCCTGATATTCAAGTTGATCTAAGATCTCCCTGACTTGCTTTTTAGCTTCTTGTTAAACTGGATACTGCCTCTGTGCAGAAGGTTGATTTTTTAACTGAATTTTGTGGTGAGGAGAATCCTCATCCCATCCTACATGATTTTTATATAATGCAGGGGCTTGGGCTACTGCCCATTTTCTTGCAAATGTGTATTTTTTATGAATTGGAATGTGATTTGAGAAACTTTTCACAACAGTACATCACAAATTAACAGATAAGAACTTGCTTCTGCATTATCAGTCTTTTCACCCTCGTGGCCTAAGGGATAACCTCCCTGTGGGGCAGTTTTTGCGCTATCGTCGCAACTGCTCCACCACTGAAGCCTTTGTTGAACAATCAGAGGACCTGGTGGGCAAACTTACAGCTAGGGCATATCTTAAAAAAGTTGTGAAACAAGCTCGCAAAAGAGCTTTAAACACCCCCCGTGAGGCACTCCTTGAGAGGAACACCAAGGTTAAACAGGATTGTATACCTGTGGTCACCACGTTTGACCCAATGTCAACTAAATTGAGGCAGATCGTGAGGAAGCATTGGACTATTCTAGATACCAGTGCGGGTAAGATGCCTCCTCCATGTTTTGCTTTTAAGAGAGCAGCCAATCTTAAGGACAAACTAGTCCACACGAGGACTCTGAGTGTCCCGCGTACGGACTCTCTGCCCACCGGACATCATCCTTGTACCAACTGTTCAGTATGTAGCCTGACAAAAACAACTAAGAGCGTTGTTTTGAGGGATGGAAGAGTCTGGCATCTCACGAGGTTTAGTAACTGTAACACTGTTAATGTGATTTACAGATTAACCTGTAGATGCGGGCTCCATTACATTGGACTGACTTCCAGAAAGGTGAAGGTCCGCATTCAAGAACATTTAAGCACCTTGAAAGCGAAGAAACTAACTACACGCTTAGTACAACACTTCAGTGAGGCAGGATATGATCCTAAAGATCTACACTGGGTGGTCCTGGAAAGAGTGGTCTGCAATAGCCACAATACAGAGAACATTTTGGCACGGAAAGAGGCCCAATGGATTTGTCAGGAACAAGTGGGTCACGTGGGATTAAATGATTCCATTGAATGGAATAAGATCAGCCGGAGATGATCCCTATACACACACACCTGGCCCCCCTCATACTATGGAGTACCGTTCTTTCGAGTACCTGTGCTGTGGAATTGGTTACGTTTCTAACTGGTTCTAACCATAATGTGCAGAATTTTGACTGAGTCAGAGCCCATAGCGAGTCCCACTGTAGAGGTGTGGGAGGTTTGAATATTGGAGATTGATTGCAGAACAATCCAAGTCTAGCATGGAATTATCTCTGTGCCCTTAACGAGTGGCAGGACTTACTGAGGCGTATGGTGGGAATGACCTTTTTTTTTTGCGTCCTTAATTCACCATGCACCACTCTCCAATTTTAAATTACATTGCGGGGTGTATTTAAATGGCATATAGGAGTGAACGGCAGTTTCTCTATAAGGTGATAATAACGCTATGGTAACACTTAATTCTTTGTGTTATTTTTACAAATTCAAAGTGACTGTTTTGTTATAGTGTTTGGTAGTGGTATAGGTCCACTCCAACATGGCTGCCGTAGAGAGTTGCTGCACTGTTAAACCAATTCACCTCGTGACCAAGGGCAACACGTGACACGGGACACCAGGGGTGGAGCATCGTGTAACTTAGTCTGCCCTGCGTCAGACGCGCAGAACCGGAGCCGAGTGATCGAGCGTTTACATATCGGCACGGGTAAGACGGACGTGCCGTGTGAGACTAGACTTCCATGCCCCTGATTATTTTTGAAAACAGATGCCGGCAATTTCGAGATAAGTTTGCATGAATGCAGTTTGAAAGTATGCAGGTATTCTAGAGTGTACAGATTGCGGGTTTAGCCATTTATACGATCTGGTACATATCTGCAAGGGTGCAAGCAGGTAGTGCTGTGTGTTGTTTGGGGGGGTGAGAAGCAGCCTCAACTGTGTGAGATATCCTATATGGAATAAGTGAGCAACCGCCAAGGGTAGACTGTGGAGTGGAGTGTAAAGGACATTCCCCTTGTTACGAATTTACATATACATCTTTTCAGAAACCTGGACTGAGGCGGGTTCCCAGTAGGACATGTGATCTTGTTGACACGGAAGTCCACGTGAGAGAGGTAGCAGGTATGCAGTAGAGATGTAACCCCCAGGTGATTATGCTCCAAACGATCTAAGTGCCACACTGTCTAACTCTTTTATACTCTTGTTCTTGACCTGATTTTGTCGACTGGCTCATCATGTCTTGGACACATTGGCTTTTAACACTGTGATTTCTTATTTGTCAAATTTTCTAAAAAACCATCACAGGTCACTATAATCTAGAAGTGGAATTGAGAAGTGGATAACCCCTGCATGCCCTGACGAAGTCGCGTAAAATTTAGCAACGAAACATGTTGGCGATCTAGACTCACATCAAACGTGGTTTAACGTGAGTCTGTTTTAATTTGGAGTACTCACAGCCCAGAATAAAAGTATGAGTGGCTAGTGAGTTCTGCAATTTTAATTTTGTGAGATTTCCTTTTTTTCTCACTGGGGGTTTTTGTGAATGTGTACACTAGAACAGCAATTGGTATTTGTTATTCGCTGTGTCACGAACACTTAGTACATTGCTTGACTGTGGTGAAGCAAAAGGATCATTACATGGTGTTTGTCCTTTTCCCCGTTGTGTTTGTGCCTTTTTCTTTCCACTTTCTTGAGAGTGAGCTACCGATGATGATAAGTGGGTACACTGGTAATTACTAACCAGATAACCCCATTGGCGGTTCTACCGTGAGGGGCTCACTCTCTTTCTCCACAATTTTTGGTGGTGTGGGTGATTGTTGTTTGGCAATTTTATTGTTGACCTTGTGTGTACTTTGACAAAGTTGGACACCTATACATGAACCAAGAGCCTCTACACAAAAAGGGAAGGGGTAAGTGATACTATTGTGCACACACCCTAATGGTTCCTGTAGTTTAACTGTGAAATAAGAGTGTCCTGAGGGATAGGCCACAATCTGTTTTGGTATAATCATTTCTTCACCATGTGGGCACTCCCTGACAAACTCTGGTGGCCAGTCTTTTTCTGCTAGAGGATATCATAGCCTTTCGAAAGGTTATCCCAAAAGAGACCCCTTATTTTCCTAGTTTTGTCCCCCTCTATACGCGATGTTATTTTGTATAATTTATGGGGTTTGCTAACTCTGGTGTCTGCAGTTTGCACCTGAATGTATTCATTTGTGTCCACTGTCTCCAGAAGATTCATCAGGATCTTGCAAGCTATGGTCACTTCTGCTGCACTGTCTAGCATTGTCTGGGCCCATTCTCCATTTTTCAGCTGTGTCCTCAGAATTCTCGGCATGTTTTATTTGAATACTAGCTACCTTCTTCTTTGGATATTGTAATTTTTTACTTTGATGAGCAGGTTCCTTGTCTTTGGACTTGACGTGCTCTTCTTTGTGTTCTGACCGTCCTCTTCTTTCCGATTTCTGTGAGGAAGTCTGAAAAGATCAAGAGGGACGTGTATCAATATCTTGATATCTGTCAGGTTTTCTCAATTTATCCCTATCTCTAAGGTTGTATCTTTTCTCAGAGGGCTCCCTCTGGGGAGACTTGCTTCCTCGTTCTGGAGATCTATCTCTCCGTTGAGGAGACCTTCCTCTGGACTGAAACCGTTTTTCTCTGGGAGTGGATTGTTTATTACCCTCCCAACTCTTTTTTGGAGTGTTGAGATTATTTTTAATAAATGTTTTTTCAGGATTTTCAGTTAGTTGGGGTTTTACTGATTTCCTACCCAAACTATCTCTACCTAGTTCTTCATAGGATTTTTCTATGATTCTGGCAATTTCAAAAGGTTGTTCTGCTATATCTGTTTCTTTCAATTTCTGGCGGATCGCCACAGATGCTGCTTCTCCTTTTATGTTGGCTAGTAGTATAGCCGAGACTTGCTTAAAGTCTTTCAGTAGTTTCATACCTAGAGTTAAAGCAGGTTCTGGACCGTATTCATTTTGAATCGGTCTTAGTACATCTGGTATAACCGCCATGGATGGAACACCATGCGTTTTTGTGTATATTGAAGCAAAGACTGCGCCCCAAGTGTCACAGTCCTCCACATGTGGTGCGATCCCCATTGGAAGGCAGATAGTCAGAATTCTGTGTTTCTCATTAGGAGTAGTATCAGGAAATACTGCCTCTATTTGAGTGATTTTTTGTGCTAACCAGAATGGAATTTGTTCCCGTTTTGTGGGTATTTTGCCAATGGCTGATTGTATATTCTGTGGTGTGATTGTATTTGTGTTCCCCTGGTATGGGGTGGTTGTGGAATTGTTATTGCTGGTTGGACTGTTGAAGTCCGCATGACATATTGGATCAATTGTCTATGTATTTTAATTAGTTGTTTTAGCTGAGCTAAAAGTTCCCGGTCTGACATTTTTTCAATGTCGGGATGTGGTGTGTAGCTGGCTAGAACCGTCCACGTGGCTCCTGGTCTACCTAGTGGACCGAGTCTGGTGATGTGATTTTGATGTTTTAAGGCGCCAATAAACCAGAGGAGGTGCTCTTGGTATGTTAGTGGGATTCCAACGTCCTCGAAAGGAGCGCATTCATCCGGAGGTTCCTCTATTTTGTAATAGTGGAAGTCTTGTGTTACAGCGTTTGCTGCTGGAAACTGTATCCATGAATAGAATACCTCTGTCTGCCGATATTCATGGGCCTCTACCACAAATATGACTGTACCACCTCTTGCTGGTAATCAATTTTCTATAAGTTTAAGAGTTATAGTTCTTCTTACATTTACTGGAATGATTATAGCATTCAGGTCATTCTGTTGGAGAGTTGTGTCATCTAACAGTTGAGACGCTAAAGCATCTCTTTCTTCATCACCTTCCGGCATTTTACTGACAAAGTGTTTTGTTGCAGATCAAGTTTCAAGGAAACAAAGATTAGGTGCACAATATTTTGGAACACTGTATCCTTCAACGTTGAATAAACCAAAAACTAATACATAGGAATCTCTTCCTACTAAGTTCCGGCGGATTTTAACCTTTTACCCACTCCAGACGTCTTTTGGAGTTTTTACGGGAAAAGGGGTCTGTGTGAAAAGCACGACTGAGTTACTCTAGTATCTTGCGTTAGATTATCGCATTACCAAACGTTGGGCGCCATGTAGTGTAGTTCCTATATTCCCAATAGGCTCTGCGCATTGGAATAATATAAAAAGTAGTTTAGACGTAGGACTGAGGTCATCTAGGTCTCTACTGACTATGTTAGACTTAATTAGGTTTGCCAGCTAGCTCAGAGGTCACTAGAAACGTTCTCGAATGTTCAGGAAGGAGTTAACTTTCCTGATTAGACAAGAAGGGATTAGTTTCTGACAACCGCATAAACATGACAACTTTGCTCCCTCAGAATAAAGAGTATATCTCTAGAGTCGTGTGAAAACAATAGACAGCTATTTCACTCAGTCAATCGTGCATGCTTAGTTTCACCAGAGTGCAGAGAAATCGAGAGACAGGCGTTTTCAATAAAAGATGTTATTTATTGAGCAATCTTCTTTCTCATGCAAGAGAAATGAATTGCCACAATTGCAATACTTATCATGAAGTAAAGTGCGTACAGTAAAAGGAGTATTATGAAATAATACTGTAAAAGCATTGATATGGCTTCTTAGCCATATGATACTTTAAAACGGATCAAATATATACATACATAAAAACATTGACTAATGTACTCAACTGGTGCTTCTAAGATACGCCTACCCGGTGTACCTGACCTAAGCCTAATACGTGGGAAGGAGAAAGTAAGTTGCAGTTTAAGTTAAGTTGGTTTTTGCCACGAATCTGAATCAAGAATTCTCTTAAGGTTTTAATCAGCTCCGTACCTTGGTTCTAGAATGAAGGAGGTCTTGTATCTCTCTCTCAGGACTCTATCTTCCAGCAACCCGCAAGGGTGACTGGAAACACTGGAGCTGGATTTCTCGGCAGGAGAAAAGACAGCGTCTCTCTCAGTGCGTCAATGGGAGGGTCGGCTTCCTTCAGCACTCGCATCAGCTGGGCGTCGGGCAAGTAGATAGCTGCTCTGCTCCAAACCACCGTGTGTTTGCTTAAGGCAACGTCGGTATATTTATACCTGGAAGGTGCCGGGTTTGACGTAAGGTTGGACATAAGACATCACTAAGAACTAACAGTTCTTTCTGGACTCCAGGAGTTCTTGTGCAAATCAAAACAAAAGCAGGGGGAATTCCCGGGCTGCTGGAGGCTTGGTTTGAAGAATGCATTGTACTTTCTAGGAGTCTATGGGAGTAGCCTTGCCGTGTTTGGACTGCATTGGCTATGACTAAATATGGACATGATTCTTATGCCTTTATAAGGATATGTTTTGTTATAACCACATAAGGGCATGAATCGGGGATATTTAATTAGGGTGCTAGATAGATTCACAACAAACCTGTTCATCTACAGTTTGAACTTGAGCTAGTGATTGAGCATTCGGATTTAAGTAAACCCCAGAATTCTTTTGCATAGGCCATCCTAAACAATTGCCACCTTTCTCCAACACAGGAATGTTTGAGACTGCATACCTATTCTTATATTCAATTATACCTTGAAAGTACCCCTTCATCTTAATAGGCGGTCCTCCGTAACCTCCAGGTTGTATATCTATCCTATGAAGTTTCACTTTTTCATTGAATAAGTGTTTAAAAACATCTGATACTATAGGTAGCCTAGGGCAAGAGTCAAACATGGCATCAACATTTCTACTTTACATTTCTCCAGTATGTTTGGGATTACCATTATTTGAATCACTCATTTGTAAAACACTTTCATCACAAATCTCCTTAACATACCTGTTAAAATCTTTTTCTTCATAGGCTTGTAGCTTCTACAACATGCCATATTGTGTCCTTTCCTTCAAGATTTGTTCCATGTCACTCTCATTGCAAGACATTCTTTAGAACTTGCCATGTATTCCTTTGACCACGTCAATAACACTGACCCTGGAAACTATGAAACCCTAGTTATCTCCAGTCGAGCTAACAGAATTGTTACCCTAGCCCGGCTACCGAGATTACATGCCGTGAACGTCTAATCTCAATCCCCCAACCACTCAACATTGTGCGAACCTTCACCGCCTAAGGCTCCACAGCCAATGCAAAAAGCAAGGATGATAAGGGGCACCCCCGTCGAGTGCAACGTTCTAGAGCCCAATGCTTAGGGCGATGCTGGCCTACTCTTACCAGCGCTGCAGGGACAGTGTACACCAATCGTGTCCATGCTCTGGACTGTGGCCCAAACCCCATAGATCTCATAACCTCCAACAGATACCCCAAATCCACCATATAAAACGCCTTCTTAATATCAATGGAGGCCAGCATCATGTCCTCATTTCAACCCTCAACCTCATGCATGACATGCGCTACGCACCTCAAATTAATTGTTGTACTATGCCCAGGAATGAATCCACAATAATCAACATGCACTAGGTCTGACACCACTGGGCTCAGGCGACAGGCCAACTGCTTACAAAGGATCTTAACATCAGTGTTTATCTTTGTGAGAGGTCGATAGGACAGGACCAGAAGAGTCCACTCAGTGCTTCGCCAGCATGCATATAAGGCCCTCAAACATACTAGGTGGAAGTACCCCGCCTCCCTAGCCTTCTGAAACACTTGCTGCAATGGCTGAGTCAACCCAGCTGTAAAACCCTGACAAAACTCTGCAGGTAAGCCATCCCCCACCTGGCGCCTTACACCCAGGGAGGAGCTGCAAAGCAGTCCTGACCTCTTCCAGTTTAACTTCCGCATCCAGTTCCTGGACAGCCACAGTTCCCAACCGAGGCAGCGCCAGCGGGTTAAAAAAAGAGCAAACCTGCTCCACTGAGCTACGGACACCACCTCTAAACACACTCTCCCTCCCGAGATTCCTCCGATAGGCTGTCACCATCCCCTCCATTGAGGATCAGTCAAGTCCGCCTTCTGCAACTCAGCCAGTTCCCCTTCCACATCCCACAACTCACGAAGTAGCTGCCTCGCACCCCACACATCAATCCCAAGCAGTGCTCTTGAATTATCGCATTCATGGCATTCCACTCAACCACTCTGGAATCAGAGGAGCCCCAGTTAGACTGAAAATCAACTACAGACTGTATTATTGCATCTCTACCCACTGAGTCAGTCAGCACATCCATCGGGAAGCACTGATTCCTAGTGGGGGCCCCACTACCCCTCAATCCAGTAATCTAAGCACCGGATATGATCCAACAAAAAACAAGCCATGATTTGTACCCTTTGGACCCCCTACACTGGGAACCCAGCCACCAGGATCATATCCATCCAACTGTAAGTATGCTGGGTAAGTGACTAGCAGGTAAGCACTCTGAACCGGATTACGAACCCTCCATGCATCTAGCAATCCCAAATTCAACATGACCTCACCTAATTACGCAGTCATACAGGGCTTCTTGTCAGCATGAAGAGGGTCCCTATATTGTTACCCATCAAGGACACAACTGAAGTCTCCCACCCATATATAAGGGCTATTCACCTATGAACACATCAGGTCCTGTAGCTCAAAGTAAAATTGAGGATCATCCACACTGGGCACATGAATGTTCAAGACTGAAAAAGTTCTTCCATTGAGCTTGCCCAGCAGCACTGTGTACCTCCCCGGCACATCAACCTGCACATAACTGGGCACAAAAAGTATTCCAACCACTCACACCAGTACCCCCGGGCTTAAGAGGAATAAGAGGAATGAAATATATGGCCCTGTAGGAAATAAGGATCTGCTTTTATGGTTACCCCCACTTTTTGCCTGGTGCTATGCTGTTTCTTACTAGTCTGACTGGGATCCTGCTACCCAGGATCACAGTTTCTGTGCTTTCTCCCTTAAGCTGACATGGTGAATACCTAGGTACATCTCAGATTGGCTACTGGTGTACCATTATAAGTCCTTAGTACATTGCACTGAGTTACCCGGGGCAAAGGTACACCAGGGGTCTCCCATGGGCTGCAGCATGTATTATGCCACCCATGAGAGACAACTTAAATTGTGAGTACAGGCCTGCCATTGCAGCCTGTGTAAGATGGTGCTAGCGCCACTTACAACAGATATAGGTTTCCCTATATCTGAGGTCACTACACTTAAACCCTATACGTCACCCCTAAGGCAGGCCTTTCAATCCTGAAAGCAGGGTGCTCGGTTCGAAGTGTGAGCGTGCCCCTGCATGAGCAGGACAACCCTACATCCGTAGGAGTCCATTCTCGTAAGTTGTAAGTGAATCAGCCATTAAGATACATAGAGTGGCCATGCGTCACTATGCGATGACCATCTCTAAACTGACTTGAACAAACCCTGTCATGTTTGGTATCAAACAGGAATCATACCTCCCACACCGTAAACGATGTGGGAGGTATGATTCCATGCACTGTGAATCTCCTTCAGGAGGCCCTCAGTGCTCCTGGTACCAGTCTTCTAGACCAGGACAGCACAACGTGGCTGCTGCTGACCAGAGACACGATTTTGCCCTCCTTCTGCTGAGCCACGCTCGAGCAGGAGAAGGCAGCACAATAGGTATCCTGTCACAGAGAGGTATGACCACCTGCCAGACAGACCTTAGTGTATTGGGGCCGGGTGGGAGCACTTGTCAGCGCCACTCAGTCTGGTTGAGGAGCTCATTTGGTGCCCTCCTTGCATAGTCCAGTTCAAACCAGCTCAAGGAGCCAATGGCTCCCGCTCAGGCGTGAAACAGGACAAAGGACATGGGAGTATCCTCCCCACTGTCGGATCCCTCCACTAGGAGGGAACCCTGAATCGTCCAAAGCCCTTTCCTAAGGATACTTAAGGGCTTACCTGTAGATGGGTCCCTAGATTCATCATGGGACAAGATCCATATCAAGACACCACTTCTTTGACCGTCTGGGCACTCTGTACTTCGCTCTAGGTATCGAGACTGCAACTGGGAAGACTCCTGCTGCTCCCGGTCTCGTCGACCTGCTCATCTGCTGCAATGTCCATGCCTGTGCTCCATACATGAGCCTTCCAAGGCCTTTGGACATCCAAGACAACTGAAGGAATCTTCCTTGAAGTGAAGGAGTCACTTTCATGCATCTGCAGGCACCGCAACTAAGCTGACTGGTCTGCTGATCCTGAGTTCCCACGTATTCCGAAAGGCTCAGCCACAAAGGTGGTGGTTATTCACATCCCACAAGGCCTGCCCTGTCCTCTCACTGAGTTTGAAGCCAGTGTCCCTCGCGGAGCCTCAGGAACCAAACCCCTGTGCACTGGGCCCACTTGCCGTTGCAAAGGCTTGTTGGCTCTCTTCCTCAGAGATCTTCGGGCTCCAAGTGGCCTCCTCCTTAAGCATCTCCTGTGACCAAGATCTTCCTCCTCATCGCATCCATTGCACTGTTGGCCTGCATCTTTGGTGAGCTGATCGAAGTCCTCCGGCCTGTGGGTCAATTTGAGGGTCTTCTTTGATTTCAGAGGGCTCCCCTGATTGGATTGCTCAGGGCCTGCTCCGACTCCCCTGCTTGTGGTGAGTCACCTAAACCTTGCTGGTCACGAAACTGCCCTTCTTTGCTTTCCACATTTGTTGAGGTTGCCAAGGATTGTTGGTGCTTCCGACGTACACCGACAGCTCAACTCTTGACATCTGACATGGGACAGCTCGTGAACAGCTTCTAGTCTTCCATGGTGTCGTCTGAACCTCACAGCTGCAGCTCCAATGTCACCATCAACTCTCCTGCAACACCAGACATCAGTGGGCATTCGTCTTCTGAACCTCCTGGTCACTCTTGAGTGGCATAGAATATGTCCCCTCTCAGAGGTACTTCTCATCTTGAATCCACCTTTGGGTTCTACTGGACACTTTCATCTTCTCCAGCAGTGGCATCTTCCTGAAGTCCTCTATTGAGTACAACTGTGGTTTCTGATGCCACTTTGCACCTATGAGCCCGGCTTCCCTGGTGTAGGTATCCTGGCTCCTAGGGTATGTTTGGGTGGGGTGGCTCTCGAACCTTCTGTCTCCCACGGGGTTTCTTCAGGGTCCCCTGGGAAGGGTCTTTCTTCTTTAAAATTGCAACCGCGACTTACCTGTTGACTTGAATTGAGAAAGAGGTTGGGATCCTGGTTACTTACCTCGGGTGGTTCCTTGGGTTCCCAGCACTTCTACATCTTCTGTGTATAGTCTTGACTTGGGTTGCAGTTCGCACCCCACTATTCCCCCCCCCGTGACCATTTTGTATACGTGCTACTTAACTGTTTTCTTTGCAAAGTATCGTGTGTATTGTGTATATCTCAGTGCAGGAGATATTTGTATTTGTTAGTGAGTGTCTTATAATAAATACATATTTTTATAAATACACTGTGTGGTTCTTTTTCACCTAATCTATACCAATAAGATTATGCTCTGGTAAAAAAAAGCTGCTTTACACTCCTTCTGGACTAGGCTTGAAGGTTGCTTCCCACAGCTACCACTTAGAGAGCGTTCCAAGGTTGTCTAAGACAACTAAAATCACCATAAGGATTGTCTGGTTTAGTGCAGGGTGCCCACTTACATTAGTGTGCCCCATATACTAAGCCAGGTTCTCACATTGGTGTGCAGCGGTTGGGATTCAAGTCTGCATTGTTTTACCAGATAATCTAGGTATGGGTTAAATAGAAAAAACATCACTAATATTAGGCACATATAATACAGCTTAGAATATGTAAATTCTACTAAACTTAGGGTTGGGTAGTTAAGGGTCTAGCACAACCTAGCTCCAACCTCAGAGAGTTTGGTTTCCACTAGGGTAGGTAGGTGCAACACCTCACTACACCTAGAACCATGTCTTTAGTTGGGGATGCTAGTGTACCCCAGTTTGCTAAGTACAGTGGTCTAAGGTTCAAGGAACTAAGGACCCTTTGTGGCCTTAGAAAGGATAAAGACAGGTGGCAACCCCACCATGAAGCTGCTCTTAGAGCTGCTACATCAGGATGATGGCCATCCTATAGGGGCAGAAGAACAGGTCAATGTGGGTGGGTATGCTGTTGAAAAGGAGCACTAGGGGTCCCGCCTGGTGATCTCAATTCAGAGTATAGGCAGTAGGACTCAAATGATTCCAACCTACCAAACTCTGAGCCCTCAGGGAATAGTGCAGATGGCACAGAGGAAATGCCCTTTATTCCTCTTGGCAGGGTCCAGAGTAGACCTAGGAGTTCTAGATCCTCCTCTAAAGAATCTAATGATTCAGGCACTTCCAAACGGACCTCCATAACTAGTAAGAGGGACAACTCTTAGGAAAGGGAATACCAAATGCTCAAACTTGAGAAAGTCAGGCTTAAGCTCGGGAGAGATCAGTTGGCCCTTGACAAAGAGTACCTGGAAGTACAGAAGACTAGGAAGAGACTGGGACTAGAGTCCTATGGTGGCAGCAACAGTGTCCCTAGAATCAGAGAAACTTCTTTTGACAATAGGAACCTGAGCAGAAGACTCCCTCCTTACCAGGAGGGAGATGATATCCATAAATGGATCACTGCTTTGGAGAGGGCCTGACGTTTCAGAGGGTCCTTCAAGAGCAGTGGGCAGCTATGCTGTGGCTCTCCTTTGCTAACAAAGGTAGAGATAATCTCTTTGCTGTTAGAGAAGATTATATGATGAAACAACTACTGTTTAAACAACGAATTCCTTAACCACGCAGGCTAAACCACGAGTAATGCTGAACCACTACATTTTTAACAACGAGTACCTAAACCACGAAAAATATTCAATTTCTTTCATTACCAGTTTCCACCACTATGTTCTTTAAAATCCACATGTTTTTCACGGACGAAAACTCTCCTGAGATCTGAGTCTATTTAAGGTTCAGTAAATTGCTTTGTTGGGGGGGTGTCTGAAAACAGCGTGTTTTCTGTGTCTGTTGATGTTTTCCAAAGTGCAGTAAAGACTAGCTTGCCAGTGTTGAGTTGATGTGCTTTTTACTGCTTTCTTTAGTTGATGAGCAAACACTGACAGAAGCAGAGGCGGCCTCACCCTGGTACTGTGTCTTGGAGTTGGGGCGCGTGCTCTGAACGCTGCTGATATGTGTGTTTAGGAGGATTGTTTCTTCTTTGCTCTGGCTACACATCTCCATGTGTCACTGATTTACAATGAAGTGCCCATCAGTGTGGTGTTTCTCTAAGCAAATTAATAGAAACAGGCCTCCTGGATTTCCCAATGCTTCCGGTAATACATCCGTTGTGAAGAATAAGCTTTGAGAAGCTGCATTCACTTTTCTCTCCGTGCTTTGTCTCTGTCCCTGAAAGGTGACGTTGTTATTACAGGTGGAAAGTCGAGTAAAGCCTAAATGTATGTAATAAAAGACTGGCGATGTAAAACTTTGAAAAATGTGTTTAGATATGATCAAAATAAAAATAGAAGTATCCAGTTGAAATAAGCCCCATCCCTGGCCGGGAATCGAACCTGGGCCGAGAACTGAGCATGAGGATTTCACCCAGCCCAGGGTTTAGCTTTGGATGCTGGGTCTCCTCGCCCTCAGTTTAGAGTGCTAGAAACAGGACATCGAGTCCCAGAATACACTGTAATAACCTTACTAGAAATTGGTACTCATGCTGGACCTAGGCAATATAAGATCCCTGATGAGGATGGTGAGGAGTGCACGTCCGGGCCAGTAGTACTTTCACAATATACCTGTAAGTTCTAAACCATTATACTTAAACAAAGATTTTTTTTAAAAAGCATGACAGTCATATAAAACAATTAGTCATTCTGAGCGCGATCATTGCATTGGTGTTATGTGAAAAAAAATAGGCTTAAGTGCATTTTTAATTGATCATGTTGTCCTTTTATCTTGATGCAAATAATAACCCTTTGTGCGCGTTTCTTTTTTCAATAAAGTACACAGAAGCTTAAAATGAAAAGGCAGAAATGCTTCCCAAAAAGTGTCTGACTTAAAAATTGCCCGTGATTGATTTGAAAAGTGATGGGATTGCTTTAGTAAATCTTTAACTTATAGGAAATGACGTCCTTGGCAGTCTTGGGACCCAGGCTTTTCATTGTTATTAAAATAGTGCCATCTTTTGGCCAGTCACAAGATCGTTTTTTTCGTGGTTTAGGGAAGTCGTTGTTCGTGTAAATCGTAGTTAAGGATTTCGTGGTTAACAGATTGGTCGTTGTTTAGGATTCGTTCTTCAGGTCAGTTGTTTTTCACACTTCGTTGTTAAGGATGTTTCCCGTTAGAGAAGAGGATGCTGATAATTACTCAGTAGTGAAGAGTGCTCTCATAGATGGGTTTGGCTTAACTACTTGACAGTATAGGATTAAGTTCAGAGACGCCCAGAAAGCACACACCCAGGATTGGGTAGACTTTATAGACAGTGCCATTATGGCTCTGGAAGGCTGGCTTCAAGGAAGCAAGGTACAGGACTATGAAGGAATGTACAATTTCATCATGAGTGAGCACATCCTTATTAACAGTCAGAACCAACTTTCGCACCAGTACCTGGTGGACTCTGATCAGACCTCGCAGCAAGACTTGGGAAAGAAGGCAGGCAAATGGGTCTGCACCAGGGTTAAGCAGAAAAACCATGGTAATGGAGGTGACCAGAAGAAGCAAGATTCTTCTACATCCCACGATAACGGTGGAGGCAGGGGTAAAAAATTTTTTTTAAATCTTCACAAGGGCCCCAAAAACCTGCATCTGGGAGTGTTTCTCAAAATTTCAAGAAAGGCAAAAAGAAACATTGATGCTAAATGTGTAAGGTAAAGACCCATTGGACAAGGAATGTTGGATGTCCAAAGGCCAAGGAAACTCGGACTACCACTGCCCCTAAGGCATCTGCTTTCCCGGGCATAAGTACAAGTGGTAATACAGCAACCAATGGATAGGCGGGGTTAACCTTGAGTTCTGAGATGAGTTCTGACATAGTCAGAACTCCAGCTCAAGCTGTTCTAGTCTGGGATGGTGGCATAGACCTTGCCACCTTACTGGTAAGTCCCACTAACTTGTGGGCAAGTACAAACAAACAGCCTTTGATCAATGAAAAAGACGCAATGGCTTACAAGGACACAGAGGCAAGTGTCACTTTGGTAACAGAGAAACTTGTACCTCCTGATCAGATCATACTTGGACAAGTGTACCAAGTCACAAAAACTAGCAATGTCAGGACTGACCATTCCTTGGAAGTTGTGAACCTCAGCTGGGGAGGGGTAACTGGACCTAAAAAGGTTGTGGTATTTCCAGACCTACCTGTAGATTGTCTGTGGGGCAATGATCTAGAAAAATCAGCCTGGGCTGAAGCAGAGCTCAGGAATCAAGCAGAGATGATGAGCATCTCTGCCAGTGGATTTGCAGTCACTGGGGCCCAGGCCGAACAGCTTAGCACTGACAAGGCACTGGATCCTGAAAAAATGGACCAGGTACTTCCCAAGAGAAGGAGCAAGACGGGTAAGGCTTTATCCTCCTCAGAAACTCCCAGTGAAGTTCTGCTGCCAGAGGGAGAGGATCTAAGCCCCTGTGAAGGTACTATCTCAGAGGAGCATGGGCCTGACCAGGCATAGTTATTGGGGGCAGGGGCCCTTCCAGGGCAGACTTGAGTTTGGAGCTGCAGACCTGCCCCTCTCTTGAGTACCTGAGACAGCAAGCTGCTGTTGAGGAAGCAGGGAATAGCAGTGGGTCCCATAGGATCTATTGGAAAGATGGGCTTCTGCACTGTGAAGGTAGAGACCCCAAGCCTGGTGCTACCAGGATGTTGTTAATACCCCAGAGGTTCAGAGGTTTCCTCCTCTCCCTGGCACATGATATTCCTCTTACAGAACACTTAGGGCAAAGCAAGACATGGAATGGGCTTGTCCCTCACCTTCACTGGCCCTATATGTCTGAAGACACCAAGGAGTTTTGCCACTCCCCGGGTACTTGTTAAGCCAGTGGTAAGTCAAGTGGCACCACAAAGGCACCATTAATTCCACTTCCAGTGCTTGGGGTCCCCTTTGAAAGGGTAGGGATTGACATTGTTGGTGCCTTGAACCCTTCAACAGCATCTGGGCACAGTTACATCATAGTGGTGGTGGACCATGCCACTAGGTACCTAGAAGCTATCCCCCTTAGAACCACTACAGCTCCTGTAGTGGCCAGGGTCCTCCTGGGACAATTTTTCAGGACAAGCTTCACTAAGGAGGTCTTAACAAACAGAGGTACAAACTTCATGTCTAGTTACATTACTGCCATGTGGAAAGAGTGTGGAGTAAACTATAAGTTTACCACACCCTACCATCCACAGTGCAATGCGCTTTTTGAAAGAGTCAACAAGACCCTAAAGGGTATGATTATGGGACTCCCAGAAAAGCTTAGGCAAAAATAGGATGTCCTACTACCCTGCTTTCTCTTTGCTTACAAAGAGGTTCCTCAGAAGGGGTTTGGCTACGGCCCATTTGAACTTCTGTTTAGACATCCAGTTAAGGGTCAATTGTGTCTAGTAAAGGAAGGCTGGGAGCAACCTCTTAAACAGGACATTGTGGACTATGTCCTTGGTCTGCATTCACGCATGGCTGAGTACCTGTAGAAAGCCAGCAAAAACCTGGAGGCCAGTCCAGAACTTCAAAAAGCTTGGCATGACCAATAGGCTGTCTTGACTGTGTACCAGCCAGACGAGAAAGTGTGGGTGTTGGAGCCTGTAGCCCCGGCAGCTCTCCAAGACAAGTGGAGTAGGCCCCACACTACACTTGAACAAAAATGTGTGGTCACCTACTTGGTGGACCTAAGTACTCCAAGAAGCCCCTATAGGGTAGTTCATGTGAACTGTCTAAATCCTTTTGTGGATAGAGCTGACATGGGTTTCCTCATGGTAACTGATGAGGGACAGGAGTAAGAAAGGGACCCTCTCTTAGATCTCCTCTATCAGAACCCTGATGATGGGTCAATGGATGGAGTAGCCTTAGCAGGCAGCCTCACTGACCAGCAACAAGCTGATTGTAGGCAAGCCCTCAATCAGTACAGACACATGTTCTCCCTGACACCCAGTCAAACCACCTGGTGTACCCATGAAGTGTATATATATGTGCATATGTAGGTGCTATTCTTACTTGTGGTGTTAATTATATTAAAGTGATGGTGCCCTAAAAAATTATGATCTAAGCACCTTCTATTGATTTTTGGAAGGGCAATATTTCCAAAATTGTAAAATACCACTGAAACTGAAACCTGATTCAGTGTCATGCTTCATCATTGGGGTCTTCCCGCCCCTCTACAGAACGGGGCGTGCTACGACCTACGTAGACACGGGAGCACTTTATTATGTGATTAGTAAATATGTGTAGTGCGTGGGATCGTGAAAAAAAGTGTACAATGGTAAAAAATTATCTGGCTAGTGGAAAAAATATATACTTTATTGCCTTCCCTAGCTGAGAATAGTAAAATTGGGGAGGTGTAGGTGGTGTACTATGATGAGTCACCTTCTACAAGGTCGACATGTTTTAGAAGCCATCCCCTTGGCTTTCTTCCTCAGGACCCAAAAATGATCCCTGTTTCACCTCACTGGGTGATATAATAATGAATGTACATATGCCTGCTGGTCACAAGTACTGTCCTCTATTCCCTATTTGGGCAGTTTGAAAGATATACCCGTAGAATATCTTGCAACAAAATCTGAAATGAAAAAACACTGTGGATAAACAATGGCATTCATTATTTATCACATCATATATTGACATCACCATCATGTGGAAAGTATAATGCTCTTTTGTCACTGTGATATATTTCTCTTATGTAACCCTGTTGTGGGTATTAGTACCACTTGGTAAATATCCTCTACTCCTATGCCAGCCAAAGAAACACTCCTCTTTGTTATGGTGCCCAGTTTCACATTTATTCAGAACTCATCCATACATATGTCAGTTATTGCAAATGACATCTTTTGTTCCAACACATTCATATATGTTAGAAATGGGGGTCTCTAGTTGGCAATGGCTGGCCACTGTCCAAGTAGGGACCCTTCTTCCTAAGTCAGAGTAAGGGGGATACACTCTTTGATAACCCCTGCTCAACCCTGTGGTATCGTAGCACGAGCAGCTAGGCTTATCTCAAAGGCAGTGTGTAAAGCATTTATGATCATATGTAGTAACACAGTGAAGAACACTACAAAGGGACTCCACACAAATAGTTATAAAAAATGTGTATCTTTATATATATAGACTTAACACAAGACCAATAACGGTAAAAAGCCACACAACTGAAAAATGGGGGTACTCTTGAAAGCTGGAAAAAGAGTCCAAAGTGTTCAAATAGGGGTTCAGTTCAAAGCAGGGGTCTCTGCAACCCTTTTACTTACAAAGTACCTGGATTTCGTAGTAAAACAGACAAAATGTTGCAGACGGGCTTAAGCAATGGTTTTCCCCGCGCTAGGCTGGCGATGCGTTGAATCCTTGCCGCAGGGGAGGATGATGCGCCGGTCTGCAGGTGCGTGCGGGACAAAACGACAGACTTCTTGAAGCTAGGCCAGCGATGCGTTGAATCCTTGCCGCAAGGGAGGATGATGCGCTGGTCCGGTTGCGTGTGCGACCTTGTTGCAATGAAAGAAAATGGTGTCCCGCGAGGGAGCGACCATCCGGGTGCGATGCGAGGAAAATGGCGGCCGCACGGCGTCCGCATTGCGATGTCATGATGTGATGGTCTGGATGCTATAATCCGGGGTTAGCGAGCCTTCGAAAAGCCAGCAAACGTGCGATGCAATTATCTTTGGGTGTTAGCAAGCACTCGGTGGCCCGCAAGCGTGTGATGCGATGATCTTTGGTTTGCGAGCGCTCGGCGGCAGCAGCGCGATGATTTTTCTTACGCTCTTCAGCTGCGGCAGCTCGCAAACGGCGTTAGCGACGATTTCAGCACTCTCTTCTCTGTAGTAGAACTAGAGGCCCTGGAACTCACAGGGGGCCTCACCTGCAGGTAGAAATCCTCGCTGGGAGGAATCAGGAGGCTGGTGGGGGAGTCAGATGTGCCTGTGACTCCAGCAAGAGGCTAGCTCTCTTCTAGCCCTTGGGTGATTGCTTTAGCAAAATAAAAGTTCTCTCAAAAAGTCCTTTTCCCTCTTCTTTCAAGTCCAAGGGGAAATACTGCAGGCCAATCCAAGAAACAGCACACTAGCACAAGGACAGTCCTCACCTGCAGATTCCTACAGTAACACAGACAGAGGTTCTTCATGACATCCAGGAGCAATACCAATAGTAGGGGTTTGGGCGCAGATATTTATACCCCAAAAGTCTTTGTTCTCAAAAGTCTCTAGTCACTGAACCCAGCCAGAATCAGTTCTGCCCAGGCCTGAAGCACTTTGTTTTTTCAGGCTGCATCCTTCCTTTCAGAAAGAGGGGGTATGCCATCAGACGCACAGTAGGAGGTGGAGCCAACATTCACCTTGCTAGGCACAGGCCTATTCAGGTCAAGGAGCTACTCCTCCCCAGTACTCAATGCAGATCTCTCTATTCAACCCAAGTCTGACTCAGCCTGCCTTGCCCCTCTAAACCCAGACAGTCAATACACATAACAACAGAGCACACTGGAAGGCTTAGGCAAGAAAATACCTACTTTCTAAAAGTCGTATTTCAAAGACAAAATATTAAAACCAACTTTGCTAAAAGATGTATTTGATTATTCTGAGCTCAGGCATACACACACTCAAATTTCTACCATGTTCCCTGGGATAGTTAGGACTATAAGATGTAATAGCCAGCCTGCCCATTCTAACCTATGGAGAACAGGTAGCCTTGCAGCAGTGAAAAACAAAATGGAGGGTAATTCACTACCAGGACATGCTACACATATCAAGCCATGTCCTACCTTTACACACACAATGCACCTACCATAGGGGTGACTGACATGATGCTAAGAGAAGGTTCAGGGGCTGGGAAGTCTGGGCACTTCACAGCCAAGATGGCAGTTCTGGACTGCACACAGACACTGCAGTGGCAGGTCTGAGGTACCATTTAAAAGCTGCTTCTGTGGGTGGCGCCAATCAGAGCTGCAGGTCCATCAGCAGCATTTGGGTTACCAGTCCTGGGCCCACATAGTCCACACTACTAGGGACTAACAGGTAAACCAAATTAGCCAATTAGGGATATACCAATTCACACAGTCATACTTACACAGGGAGAGCATATGCACTTTAGCACTGATCAGCAGTGGTAAAGTGCCCAGAGTCATAAAGCCAACAACAACAGGTCAGAAAAAATACAAGAGGAAGGCAAAAGGTTTAGGGATGACCCTGCAAAAAGGGCCATTTCCAACAATACATATTAAAAGGAAGATATATACAATCGTTATGTACTGTTTGTGGTACTCAATAGATTTTCAAAACAACTATGCACTCGCTTATTTTGAAATATGTTCTCATGACGTGCCTATGAAGTTTAATGATTCTCAACAGACGTCCGTGAAGGCGCTCTTTTTTAAAATGTGCTCACATGGCGTGCCGTTATAAAAAATTTGATGGCATGCATGCTCCCAAAATAGACATGCCATCTGAGGTTACTATAAACACATACATCTGTATGTTATCGTTACCGCTCCATGAGCTGTCACGGGAGGTGTACGGGCGCCTTCAAATAGACACTGTGGGTATTTTGAAACACAATGGAAAGAGAATTTTTGTTTTCTTTTTTACACAGGAGTCGTTGTGGTATACAAATTAAATCAAGAACGCGGTCTCTTTGGCTCTTTTAAAGACATGCCGTTGTCTTACTTACATGCTGGAAGGAGCGCGGTCACCAAGGAATTACCTTCTCGTGGCTCGCCGGAGCCTGGTCTGGGGTTTGTCCGAGCCCGGTGTTTTAACGTGTGTGCCGTGTATGGAGGCGCGCCCAGAAAATGAAACCAGCTGGGGAAAAAAACATTAGACCGGGCAAGTTCAAAGATGGCCGCCGGTAAATGGATTCGGAAAGAGGCTCATTTTAATCCACTTCCTGTTTCTAAGTTTTCGGTTTTATCGGTTGAAAAGTGCATAATTTCATGTTAGCTTGTTGTGAAGTCTGAGAAAAAAAAAGGACCATGTTTTATATGTATAAAACATGTTTTTGAAGGACCGGAAAAAAGGGGGATACATTGAGTGGAATTTGCAATCAAATTCTTTCAGCAAAAGACAACTTGTTGCTCTAGAGATGTATGTTCTGACTCCAATAGAGGCAAAGGGCTGAAAAAATGTTACGGGCTTACCTGTAGGTGGGTCCCTAGATACGTTGTGGGCCAAGATTCATATCAAGACACCACTTCTTCGACCATCTGGGCAATCTGGACTTCACTCTGGGTAACGAGACAGCAAGTGGGAAGGCTCCTGCTGCTTCTGGTGTCGTCGCCCTGCTCGTCTGCTACAACGTCTGTGCCTGTGCTCCATACAGGAACCTTTGGACATCCAAGACACCTGAAGGAATCCCCCTTGAAGTGAAGGAGTCACTTCCCTGCATCTGCAGGCACCGCAACAACGCTGACCAGTCTGCTGATCCAGGGCTCCTACGGACTCCGTAAGGCTCAGCAACACAGGTGGTGGTTCTTCACATCCCTCGAGGCCTGCCCTGTCCTCTCACCGAGTTTGAGGCCAGTATCCCTTGCCGAAGCAGCAGGAACCAAATGCCGGTGCACGGTGTCGACTTGTCATTGCAAAGGCTTGCTGGCTCTCTTTCTCAGAGATCTTCAGGCTCCAAGTTGACTCCACTTCAAGCATCTCCGGGGACCAAGATCTTCATACTCATCCCATTTCTTGCACCGTGGGCCTGCATCTTTGGTGAGCTGCTCGAGGTCCTCTTGTGACTCCAGTGCCTACCGCCTATGGGTCCATTTGAGGGTCTTCTTTGATTTGAGCTCCCTTGATTGTTCAGGGCCTGCTTCGACTCCCCTGCTTGTGGTGAGTCACCTGGACCTTGCTCATCCCCACACTGCACCTTCTTCACTTTCGACGTTGGTTGTGGTTGCCAAGGCTTGTTGGTGCTCCCGACGGACACCGATCCCCTCAACTCTCGACATCAGATGTGGGACAGCTCGTGAAAGGCTCCTGGGTCTTCCACGGTGTCACCTGGTCCTCGCAGCTGCAGCTCCAAGGTCACCATCATCTCTCCTGTGTAGGAGAGTAGGGTCTGCTATCCTATGGTCATCCCAATTTTTGCTTTTTGCTACACTGGTGTTCGACTTAATGTGGCTGTGGGCCTGCTAATCAGACCCACAGCCTGCTGTTCTCTCTCTAAATTCACATCCATGTACTATAGGTACATCACCAATTTGGTACTGGACACCTTGTCAGCCCCTGTACCATGCACTATAGGTGCTCAGGGCATAGGTGCATCCAAGGCCTACCAGGGGCTGCAGCATATCTTTTGCCACTCCTGGCTGGTACTTAAATCGACACAACTGGCTGATCACTCAGCTGGGGCAAGGTGGTGTAATCACCCCTTGCTTAGATATAGTATACCTATATCTAAACCTATATCTGGACACATATATACCTATCAGTCACTCCTATGGCAGGCCTTAACAATCCTGGAGGCAGAGTGTTTGGTTTTATGTGAGATGGTGCTCTAGCATGAGCTGAGCCTGTCTGCAGTGGTCGGAACCATTTCCGTACTGCTGTTCCAGTGATACTGCACACAAAAAGGAGGTAGGTCCTTGACGGGGCTGAGGGAGGGCTGGACCCTATTATAATGAGCACACAAAAGATTGCCCCTTCTCAATTTACTTTTAGTAAGGGACCAAATGAAAATTAATTAAATCTAGTCCGGTATGTTTATTTTTACCTGTTACTCGTATTTTTTCATACAAAAATTATTTCAAATAGCAAAAAGAAAATACACAATACAAACAATTATTGACAATCTTACACAACATACTACCATGAAACATATTATAAAAATTCTGCAAAACGAATAACATCAAGCATCAATATTACATCCAATGAATCATACAGATTGCAATGCAACAATTTCACATTACATTAAACCATTTCATTAATCTAAATTCGATAACATGGAAAAAATACTTCATCACAAGAGCGAAACAATGCATGTGTCACTGTTACTTTAGACCACACTAAATGTTACAGTAAGCTCTTGCTGGATTTGCCGACGCGTTTCAAGTTCGGGCCATTAATGTCCAAACCACCATCAGGGCTCTGTTACTTTTCTGTTAGGATGCAAAAGAACGAGGTTTTAATACAACCTATTCGCCTCTTATCTTAAAAAAACTTCAGTTCGGGTAAGGGATGAATGTACCTGTATGTTGTTATGTGGTAGACCAGGAATGATCTAAATGGAGACAATCCTTCCGGTCTCAACTGAGGCAACTTTATCCACGAACCAATCTGGGAAATGAACAACAAATTGTCCATATTTACAGGACGTAATCGTGGGGCACCATTTCAACCCAATATTGTATTTAGGGAGATCATACCTTAAACTGAACAAGCTTGCGTTCTTTAAAACAAACTACAACTCCCATAACACATTGGGCCGAATAGTAGTTCCTTTAAACTTTGGCAGTATGGCCGCCGGCTTCACACACAAGCAAGTTATCGAGTGAGAAGCAACGCGTAGACGCGGCGTACACAAACGGACTGTAGTAGCAGGTATTGTTTCACACACGGCCGCGAGGGCTGTAGTTTACTTTATTCACCCGCGAGCCCTTCAACCGTGAAGTACTTAACAAATTGTCTCTCCTTTCAGAGACCGACTGAATTAATTGTCAATACCGGAACACGCGAATAGTAAAAAGAAGGCGATTCCGTGATATACAGCCCCGGACGGGGCGAGTAGACTGGGGGCGAGAGGAAGTGCCTCGTTCCACATTAGTACAGGTACGTGAGTCTCCGGCACCTACTGTCCAAAGTTGAACGAATTGCTTTTTGATAATTTCAAAAAAACCTGTGGACTCATAAGTGTATTGCCTAAACAGGTTCCCGTGGCAACAATTAATGGAAAAACGAAGCAGTTGACCACGACCCTAACGGTGTACACTACAGGTATGAGAAGTAGATATTTGTATACTAGCACCCTGAGTTTCATCTATACATAATGGGGTGGTAAAAGCAAGTTGTGTGTCGTTTTATTAGGAGTGAAAATAAAAGAAAAAGACAAAGAGATCCCTCCGCCCCTCCTTGCATCGCAAGCTTGTTCAGATTAAGGTATGATCTCCCTAAATACAATATTGGGTTGAAATGGTGCCCCACGATTACGTCCTGTAAATATGGACAATTTGTTGTTCATTTCCCAGATTGGTTCGTGGATAAAGTTGCCTCAGTTGAGACCGGAAGGATTGTCTCCATTTAGATCATTCCTGGTCTACCACATAACAACATACAGGTACATTCATCCCTTACCCGAACTGAAGTTTTTTTAAGATAAGAGGCGAATAGGTTGTATTAAAACCTCGTTCTTTTGCATCCTAACAGAAAAGTAACAGAGCCCTGATGATGGTTTGGACATTAATGGCCCGAACTTGAAACGCGTCGGCAAATCCAGCAAGAGCTTACTGTAACATTTAGTGTGGTCTAAAGTAACAGTGACACATGCATTCTTTCGCTCTTGTGATGAAGTATTTTTTCCATGTTATCGAATTAAGATCAATGAAATGGTTTAATGTAATGTGAAATTGTTGCATTGCAATCTGTATGATTCATTGGATGTAATATTGATGCTTGATGTTATTCGTTTTGGAGAATTTTTATAATATGTTTCATGGTAGTATGTAGCGTAAGATTGTCAATAATTGTTTGTATTGTGTATTTTCTTTTTGCTATTTGAAATAATTTTTGTATGAAAAAATACGAGTAACAGGTAAAAATAAACATACCGGACTAGATTTAATTAATTTTCATTTGGTCCCTTACTAAAAGTAAATTGAGAAGGGGGCAATCTTTTGTGTGCTCGTTCCAGTGATACTGCCATACCATATACTCTTAAGTGCATTTTAAACCTCGCGGTTATTGCTAACTTTGGTTTGGCTTTATCAAAACATGTCGTGTTTGGTGTCATACACTTTGGAATACTACCCCCTCGCCAGTCCTGGCGACGGGGGTAGCATTCCACCCTTCTAGAGGGAGAACACATGTTACTTTGCTTTAAACACGGTTAATCCTAACCAGAGCCTCAGCATCACAAAATGGATGCTGCTGCCCCGACACAAGTCTGACCTCCTGCTGCTGACTGAAACTTGGCAGGGGAGGCCTGGACAAAGGGTTTCCTGTCACAGGGAGGTGTTACACCACCCCAGACAGGAGATAGTGGATTGGAGCAGGGAGGGTTGAAAGAAACTAGACACTGCCTGGGGCGCACAAGGTGTCCCAGGCAAAATCCAGTCAAACCGGTTCTGGGGCACTCCAGCCCCAGTCCTGGCGCAAAACTGGACAAAGGGAAAGGGGTGTAACCACCCCCTTCCTGGGTCCCACGCATAGGAGGGACCTAGCAGGTAATCCAGCCCCTTGATTTGGAATAAAGGTAGGAGCTGTGCAGATGCACATCAGATTATCCTGACTGAAACTTATGAAACGAAACTCTGGACCCTTCGACATCCCACTCGACGTGGAAGACTGAAGAATCTCCCTTGTGGTCAAGGAGTGACCACCCTGTGCAAACAGGCACCATCCAGCACCTCACCGTTTGCTTTGTTGCAGTTCCCGCCGGAACTCGAGCGACAGAGATCGACAAGACCCAGCATTCCTCCCTTCCAACAGCCCGATCCACAGTCTATGCAAAGCTGAGACCCGTGGAGGTGACCTGAAGCGTGGGGCCGGCCGTTAAGGAAAAACTACGAAGCGCTGACCGTGCAGCTCCCGAGGCTCCCTCGAAGCTGTGCATTGGAGTCTGAGAAGCTCCAGCCCCGAGCAGCTTTTACCCCGAAGCTCACCCGTCCACACTCACCGAGTGCTGCGTGGGGCCCTTTTGCATTTTCCTGCTCAACGCATTGGTCCGGTCGCTTGCCCGTTGGCTAGCGGCCCCAGTACCGACGAACCTTTGAATTTGCTCTGCTAGTCTGGTTGCTCCAGACTGGCCCTCGCTCCCCTGAAAAGGAGCACCCGCTCAGACCTTGCTGGTCGAGTAAGAAGCGATCTTCGAATCCTGCGTGGGTTGCACTTTCCAAGGCTTGTTAACTCCAATCCGGAAGCCGACACCGCCGACAGCGAAAGCCTTCGTGGGACAGCTCGTGATCCACTCCAGGACATCCTCGGTGCCCCAGAGTCCACGTGGCAGCGGAGACAAGCTTCACAACAACCACCTGAATGCGCCCGACATCGCCTGGTTCCTTCCTGGTTCCTTCCTGGTTACTGGCTAGTGACCCAGACTCTGTCCCCTCTGCTTTCAGGTACTCTACATCTTCGATCCACCCTTGGATCACACCGGACACTTCTCTTCTGGACGCCTGCAGCATCTTCATCTCCAGGCACCCTAGATCTTCGTGACGAAACCCGACACGCTTTTGCACCTGTGCACCCGCTTCCTGTGGGTGAGGTAACTCTTGAACGCCGGTGCTCCTGTAGTGGTTTACACCTCTAGTGTCTAAGTCTAAAGTTTTGTCCTTCTAGTCCAGTCGGAAGACTCTTAAAACTGTAACTCGATAACTTTTACGCACCATTGACTTTGCATTGGTGCATGCGTGCGCTTTAAGCGCTGCACCCGAATCCCGCGGGCTACTCCCGTCCTAACTGCTGTTAGTCCAGTGTAGTCCCAGCGATTCCCAAGGCCCTAGGCCTTACCACTGATCGATTAGTGATACTTATACCACTTTTTTGATATATGGTTTGAGTGGCCACCGGCCTCATCCATAAACGTGCAACTTTCATATGTTATATTGTGCTTTTGTTTAAACGCTTGTGCTTCTTTACTCATAAAGAGTATTGGGGATTATTCTGAGAATAAGTACATATATTTTTATAATATATAACTTGTGTGGTGTCCTTTCATTTGATATTACAGGATTGCATATGGTAAAACAGCTGGCTTCACATGCCCTCTTGAGTTAAGCCTTTAAGGCTGCTTAGTCCATGCTACCCCTAGGATAGCTTGTCTATAAGGTTGACTTACAACCATCACCAGAAGGGATTGTTTGGACTGATACAAGGTGCCCACAGAATTGTGGACATCATACATCAGGCCAACTTCTCACATCCTGCAACACCCAACATCGGTGGGCATTCGTCTTCCGGTGCCTCCTGGTCAGTCCTGAGTGGCATAGACTGTCCCCTCTGCTTACAGGTACTTCTCATCTTGACTCCACCATTGGATTCCACCGGACACTTTCACCTTTTCCAGCAGCGGCATCTTCCTGAAGTCCTCCATTGAGTTCAACAGTGGTTTCCGACGCCACATCGCACCTATGCACCCGGCTTCCCTGGTGTAGGTATCCTGGTTCTTAGGGTATCCACTGGTGAGGTGGCTCTCCAACCTTCTTTCACGGGGTTTCTTCAGGGTCCACTTGGAAGGGTCCTTCTTTAAAATTGCAACCGCGACTTACCTATTGACTTGAACTGAGCACACAGTAGTGTTCCCACTCTGCACACGGCCTCCATGGGGTTCCTGGTTACTTACCTCGGGCGGTTCCTTGCGTTCCCAGCACTTCTACATCTTCTGGGTATAGTCTTGACTTGGGTCACGGTCGCATCCCACAATTTTAGTATATGGTTTGCCCCCGCCCCGGTGACCATTGTGTATACATACTACTTACCTGTTTTCTTTGCAAAGTATTGTGTGCATTTCATATATCTCCGGGTAGGTGATATTTGGATGTGTTACTGAGTCTTATAATAAATACATATTTTTATAAATACACTCGTGGTTCAAGGTTCAAATACACTTTATGCGGATAACATAGTATCCATAAAGGCACAGCAACACAGCAGGTTAAAAATGTACAAATAAGAGAGTCATAGTAAAATCCATTAGCAACATACATTATACAATAATCTTTCAAATTTGTGCACAAATGCATGGATAAATAATGTAAAAGCTCAAAGATTGGACATTATCTGATCTGACGTACTCAAACAGCAATTCTCAAAAGTGCCTGTGCGAAAAATCAGCTCTTCGTCGTCCATGGTGAGTAACCTCAGGTAAACATTTTCCAGACTAATGGGCATAAACTTTTTAAAATACGGGGTTAAAAGCCACTTAATATATTTTATTATTTACAGAAAATCAAAAAATTTAAAATAGATTGGCTGCTCTGACCATCACATGGGCAAGATAAGTGATCAAGGCCAGAGTGGTGACCAAGGGGAAAACATAGAACAAATTTGATAGTGCCTGCCCTTAGGCGAAATAAAAGGCTCCTCTCCCAATGGCTCATAGACCGATTAAGGTAATTAACCAGCGGATGCACGGGATGTTCAGTTGCCCTGTAGCTATGGACAAGGGATTTTTTTTAATTCCTTTTCAATCTTTTCTAGTCTATTTGATGAATAGAGGGCACTCCTGAGCTCATTTTTATTCATAGTCATTTCTGTGTAAGGAATTAGGAAGATACTTCCCTTGTTAACGCTGCATAGGCTCTGATACACCCCTGCTAGCCAAGGAATGTCCATCCCTTTCTCACATCCAATACAATCACTAATGATCTCTCTCGTTAGGGAGGCGGCCGGATTTTTCCAAACTAATAACCAAAAGAGGGCGGGGCGGGCCTTAATAAAATCTTCTATAAAATTTAGGTTGAGTTCACTATGGCAAATATATTTGGATGTGGAGATTGGGACGCCTAGTAGCTTCCTGCAGAATCTATTCTCTTCCTGTTGGATACAGGGACTCTTGGCGATGCCCCAAACCTGAGCGCCATATGTGGCTTTTGGCATGCATTGAGCTTTAAAAAACAAATTAAAAAAGCTAAAATGGCACCTGTTCTCTTTGGCCGTGGAAGACTGAGAATCGAGTTGGTAGCCTTTGAGAACTTGCTCCTGGAGTGAGCCATATGCTCAGTCCAGGAGCCGTTCGCAGCAAAGACCACCCCAAGATAAGGAAAAGTGCTAGTGCTAATCAACTTCTGATTGCCCACAGATATAATACTAAGTTGACGTTTTCTTGTGGTTGACAAAACCCTGCACTTAGGTGCATAGGGAATTCGGAGTGCGGCCCATAAGGACCGTGTCATCCGCCTAGAGTGGTACGGGGAGTGTTTTCCCATTGATTTTCGGGACGTCTTGGGTCAATGATTTTAATATTTTGTTCAGTCCATTAATGTAGATGATGAAAAGGAGGGGGGCTAACACACAACCCTGTCTGACCCCCCTGCCTACCTTAATTGCTTCGATGACCTCACCCCCACTGTCAAACCTGACCTGGGCTTTAAGGTCTTTATGTAGTTGCGCCAAGAAATGCACCAAGGTCTCGTCCAATCCATAGGCCAAAAAGATAGACCAGAGCTTTGACCTATTGACAAGGTCGAAAGCAGAGGTCAAATCCATGAAGGCCAAAAAGATTGGTGAGGCCCGCGCAATGGTGTATTTGCCTATAATTAGGTTAAGATTTAAGCATTGTTCATTGGTGCCAACCTTGCTTCGAAAACCCAATTGTCAGGGCTCTAAAATACCACTTTCTTCAGACCACTCTAGTATCTTGTTATATAGGACTCTGCCCAAGATTGTTAAAGATTTTCTCGGTATATGAACCCCCCAAACTACAAACCAATGCACTCAAGACACTGGCCAACATACTTCTCGAATCAGCCGACACCATTCAATTAGTAGGCGGAGACTTCAATGATGTTATGGATAGGAAGATGGACCGATCGGGGGCACCACCCCCTAGAGATGCCCAGACCCCACTCGCCCAGATGATTACCACCATAGGCCTTACCGATGTCTGGAGGTGGTTACACACAGACCAACTGACTTACACCTTTTACTCGGCCTCACATAAGGTATTCTCGCGGCTAGACTACATATTTATGTCCAGACAGTACTTGACTATAGATACTATTGCAGAGTACAGGGCGAGAGGAATATCTGACCACTCGCCGCTGCTGGTGAGGGTGAATCGGAACCGTGGAGCGACGGGGGCTACTTGGCGACTGGATGCTTGGGATCTTAAGAATCCAACTGTCCTGAAGGGTATACGGGCTGATGTGCGGGTGTACATGGCTGAGAATGAGGGGTCGGTTGACTCAGGGGTAACCCTCTGGGAAGCCTTGAAACCTGTCATGAGAGACAGGATTATGAATGGACTAGGAGAGGAAAGGAAAAAGCTCTTAGGGGTAGTAGCCGCAGCTGAACGGGCCATATTAGACCTAGAGAGAGATCACCTGACTACAAAATCCCCCACTACCTTGCGGAAATTAATAGACGCACAACGCCACTACAGGGAGCTAGTGACTGACGAGGCTAAGACTCAAAGCTTGGCCACCCTCCATCGCTTATACGACGTAGGAGACAAATCAGGCAGGCTCCTGGCGTGGCTCAGCAGGAAGGAACGGGCAGCACGGTGGGTAGAACACGTTAGGGATGCGGATGGCAAGCTCGCCTGCACAGATTCACACATCGCTGAAACCTTCGCTGCCCACTATGAGTGCTTCTACACTGCCGGGGACCTGGGCTCCTCTGACGCTGCTCTCCAATACCTGAGCCAAACCGAGACTCCCTCGTTGGACCCTGAGGCGGCCCAGACACTTGAGGCCGACATCACGGTTGAGGATGTCTCGTTAGCCATTGCTAGACTGAGGTCTGGGAAGACCCCGGGAACAAATGGTTTCCCAGCAGAATTTTTCAAGTCCACGACGGACATCCTGGCTCCACACATGAGAAACCTTTTCTTGGGAGCGTACCAAGATGGGAGGCTACCCAATGACCTTTCCATGACGACCATCGTCCCAATTTACAAAGAGGGAAAACCACGAGAGGACTGCACGTCCTACAGACCCATATCTCTACTGAATACCGAGGTGAAACTCCTTGCAACAGTCTTGGCACTCAGATTACGATCAGTGATTCCGGACCTGATACACTTGGATCAGACCGGCTTCCTACCTGATAGGGCCACTAAGTTCAATCTTAGGCGCACACACAACTGGCTGCAGGAGGTGAGGGACAGAGAGTCGCCACACTGGTTTCTCTCCCTCGACGCAGAGAAAGCCTTTGATGCGGTTCATTGGCCCTTTTTAGAGGGGGTACTGAAAGAATTTGGCTTTGGCCCCAAATTTCAGGCTTGGGTAAGGCTCCTCTATACTGCGCCGCGAGCTAGAGTACGGGTTAATGGAAGTCTTTCGCGGGAATTCCAGATCCAGAGAGGGACTCGGCAGGGCTGCCCTCTGTCGCCCCTCCTCTTCACACTCACCATCGAGATCCTGGCTGCCCAGGTTCGACAGAACCCGACGATCAGCGGATTTAAAATAACACACACGGAAACGGCCCAGGAGAAGTTGTCCCTCTATGCGGACGATGTCCTCCTGTACATCACTGACCCAATAACCACTATCCCGGAGCTCTTCTTGGAATTAGAATTATATGGTAAACATTCTGGTTATACCATTAACTGGAATAAATCAATCCTATACGATCCTGGGGGTGGTGACCGCTGGACGACGTTGCCCCAACAATTAATCACTACTACAGAGGGCTTCCAAAACCTGGGGATTTACATCACCCTTGATAAGAAACTCTCCCTTCAGAAAAATATAGAGAGGGTCTCGCTGAACTCTGCCGCGGACATGGAGAGATGGAAACGCCTGCCACTTACACTCTTAGGTGGAGCGGCCATGTATAAAATGATTATTCTCCCCAAATACTTGTACGCACTACAAAACGAATACTATCTCCTCCCGGAGGCGCTGCTGCGTAGGATCCATTCGGATCTTCGGACTTTTCTCTGGCTTGGAAAACAACCCAGAATAGCATTGACCACACTTCAAAGACACCAATACAGCGGAGGAATCTCACTCCCTAACCTGGAGGCCTACTACTGGGCGGAACACTTAACCCCACTTAATGAATGGTTACACACGCCGGCAGACCATCCCACATATGCACTAGAGCGACACAAATTGTCTTCACACAATTTACTGCACTACCTATATGGAGGCCCCACACACCGATCACTGCTTCCAGCGACTCCTATAACATTACGTGCCTGGAATAAGGCCACGAAACGCACGGGCTGGGACAGGGCCCCCACCCGGCAAACGCCACTGTGGCACTGCGTGTGGCTACCTGAACTACATAAACTAAAAGGTTTTAAACGGTGGGATGACATCGGGATCTCCACTATCGGCGATGTGATTGCTAAGGGGGAGTTAAAATCCTTTCAGGCTCTGAGAGCCGAATTTGGGCTCCAACATTCACAGATTTTCAGATATACCCAGCTCCGCCATGCCTGGAAGGCACAAAACATACACCTGTCGCGGCTGCCAGGGACCACACCACTGGAGGGGAGGCTTTTACAAGAACAGATTCAGGGGAAAGCAGTCTCACTCACTTACAAAACATTAACCAACAATAAGAATGCAATGTCAAGCGCACACAACCTGCATCAGTATATCAATTAAGTAAGGTAGTCATATAATGAAAAGGATAAGATCCAACTCCAATGTTTTTGACTAGTAGGGTGTTTATTCATCCAATGTGAGTATTAGTTTCACAAGAAAAACCAGCCGACACGTGTTTCGTCAAACCGGGCTAAACCCGTGACTCTTCAAGGCTGGGCAAATAAAGTAGGAGAATTGAAACAATACTATTTAATGGGGGGCGACAAGTGACAGCACTTTTGTGGTGGGGGAATGGGTTGCAGGCCAGTGAAGGGGGCGTGAGGGGTGGGGAGGACTGTCCAAAGGCCAGTCTAGGAAGAGTGGAAACCTAGAAAGGGTGTGGGGAAAATGGCAGGTGTGAGTCTGAAGAATAAAGGAACACCTAAGTGAGACATCAAATACAAAGTGAGTGTATAAGTGTGGTGGTGAGCTGCTGATAACAAGATTATAACTTCAAATGCAGCGACACAAGTAGAGAACCACATGGTGAGTGTCATGTGGTGGCAAACGTTTTTTATGTATCACAAACTGGAAATCACTGACAAGTAGAATTGCGAAATCTGTTTAAATGTAACCTGAGGAGTAAAAAGGAGAGAGCATGGAAAAATACAAATGAAAAATTGTTTACATTGCTAAAGTGTGGATGGTATGTGTCATGCAGTGCCTCTACATGGTTGGTGTTCAAAATTTGTGACAAGCTATGAATCACAAGCAATCTAAATATGCACAGTACATTCAAAATTATCCTGTCAAGAGTAAATCATCAGATGTTTACATCGCTAATCGCAGGGTGGTGTTTCACGTCATACATCTGTACATGTAAATATTCAAAGTCATTGTATTGGTCCGGTATGTACATCGGATACATTGCGTCAAGAACACACATAAAAGTACTGATCATATTGGTCCCCATAACTAGTAGTGTTGTTGGGCCATTAAGGAAAGAAAATTTGGAGACTGTGCTGTCTAAATACGTACATTTATTACAAAAAATGACAGCCATATTGTTGGGTATTGACTAGACCTGAATGAGTGAGTAATCACTGGGTGTGCTATATATGTTCCTCCGTCACATATGTTTTAGTGTAATTGTTACATTAACACGGGTAATTCGTAATTATAATGGAGGAGGAATGAGAAGTAATGATATTTAGCAAGTCACAGTACCGGATCTTCAAAAATGTAACTGACATACCTGTGGAGTAAAATGATGTGAGCTGTGTCTGTAGAAGGGGCGAAAATAGTGGGGGTATGGTTATTAATATTGATAGGGAGACTGCAATGAGTATAATTCACTGAGAATGATGCAAAGATACCAAAGTAAGGAAGACAGGCTAGACTCACCGTCGGACCGGTGATATTTCCAACCCGGTCCTAATCGGGTGTGTACCCAGGAACACGCGTGGAGGGTGTGCTTCTAGCGCGTCTTAGTGGTGTAGGGAGGTGGGAAAGACCGACGCCGGATGAGCGGTCGGAGGGAGCAGGGAAGCAAATCCGCTTGCCCTCGCTTATGAGCTGAAATTGGAATTGAGTCACAAAACAGAAGGGTAGTAAGCCGAAATACGTAATGGACAGGGGTATCTAAGAGAGGTTTGGGATGCAAAGCATCCCGGGTCACCTCAAAACATTAGCTGGTTGGTTAGCTTACCTTGTGGTCGTTGTATTGAGGTGAAAGGAAGTCCGTAAGTGTTCGGGTTTCTAAGACAATGGGTGTGGTTCAAGAAGCGCCCTATGAGGCGGAATCTTGATGACGTGGAAATCCCGCCGAAAAATGGCCGTAACGACTAGAACGTTACACTATGTTCCGACAGTAAGGGATATGGTAGTCATAGAGAATGGACTTATGCCGGTATGCGGCTGTGGAGTCTGACGTGTTTGTAAAAAATAAAAAATAAAAAATAAATAAATAAAAAAATAAGGATAAAAAATGAAAAACTGGGGAGCGATTATAAAAATGGAAGTCTCCTCTTAGATATGGGTACTACCGACGTGATTATCTCACAAGAAATGTTATCTGGTCTTAGGGCCAAAAAAGGGGGGGGGGTAGAAAAGCGTGTATGACTAGTCGTGGGAAGAGAAGGAAAGAAACAAAGTGCAGGGATGAAGGGAAGGCAGGACAGGAATGCTAGAATCAGATGAGCCCGCAGTATAATAATGGAGGCTGGGTCAATGAGAACTGAAAATAAGTCGGGAGATCCTGTATCTATATGAGGGTAGTGGGTCGGGTGAGCCTGTATGTATAATACAGGTGGAGGGTAACAAGTCACAGCACTGGCAAAAAATGAAAGCAAAAATAAGACGGAAGGGTCGCCAGGACAATACTCATTATTAAAGGGTTAATGGGCTAGTAATTATACTGGCGTTCGGGTTGTTCTAGACAAAGCGGTTGCCTGGGCTATTAATGTCAGATGTGCTGTTAGGTCTCAGGGAGGGAAAAGGCGGTGTGTTCAGCGGGATATGGTATGTGGAGGCTGTGCAAAAATGGGGGTGTGGTACTCGAAACGAAAGAGGGGGGGGTTATAATGTTGAGGAAAACAGGCAGCAATTGGATGAGGAGATGGGGTGGGAAGGTATTTTGCAAAGTGGATGGAAATCATTGTCCAAATGTCAACATTGATAGGGAGCACGCAGTTTTTATCCTATTACAGACATGTAACATTTGTAAGCAGTACAGAATTAAAGGAAGTAATGCAGTTCGTCATCTGAGTTCTGGCCATGCTTAAGGCTGTGAGTTCTCATGATCCAGATTGCTTCCTGGCGTCTAAGTCTTAGTTCTCGGTTGCCGCCTCTTGCCTGGACTCCAATCACATCTATACCATAGAAGGTGAATTTTTTATTTGGTCCTTGTGAGGGGCATGTGGCCATATGGATGGCCATGGGGTAGCGTGTATCGTCTGTCAGAATTGCACAAGCATGTTCTCTGATTCTTTCTCTCAAAGGTCTGATGGAGCTTCCTATATATTGGCTATGGCAAAGACATTCAATGATGTACACCGTGTATCTTGAGGAAAATTGAATTTTGCCTTGTCATGTGTCCCTACGTGTTCCCCATCCTATGTTATATGTGCATGATTAATATGCATATGTTCCCCCTATGACCGAATAAAGACGCACTTACAGTTGTGTCCAACGTTAGTATGCCAGTTATCCAGTCCCCGTGAAAGCAACGTGAATTAGGCTTCTAGGCCTATGTTGCCACCCTTGTACATTGTGCACGTTAATTCATCGAATTGTCCCCGTTTCTAGGCCTCATGAGGGCCCGGACACCAGATTCAAGCTCCAGTCTCCTGAACCACTCCGAGGAGCGATGCAGCCCCCACCTGCATCCCTGACCCTTCACTTACTTCCTGCCAAGCAGCGCGGTGCCCGGCCTGGCTCTGCCTGCCTGCCTGCCAAGAATATGTTATGCCTACAGTTATCAGTTCAGCTCTTCGTCTTCACATTCCTAAGCTAACGAACCGCATAAACATCTTCAGCTATAGTCTAGTCTTTCTGTCTCCATGCAAGAGAATTACTGAATTAATGTCCATAGAAGATTCATAGCACACGCAATACATGAAGAATATATGCATGCACCAGCCTTAGTGTCAAGTAGCCTTTGCTCTGATGACTTTTAGATTCAATCAACATGTACTCCAAACACAAGATACCAGATATGCTATAGGTACATGTCGTCCTGACATCCCAGACTTTAGTCTCCTCTTCTAGTGCAGAAGTCAGAGCCCCAGCTCTCCCCAGGTACACGTCATAGCCAGTTTGCGCGCACCACTAAGTTAAAGGTTCCAGCTGCCCAGGTAGCCCCCTCCATGTATCCACCCATTTTATGATACTTCTGTGACGTCTACATCACATGTCTCCGTGCACGCCTTCTTTTCACGCCCATGTGTTCTTATCTTCCGTTTGTCACTTGTTACGCCTACTGTATTCAATGCAATTGTACTGTTTTACTATATATACCATGTAATGTTAATGAGACGTTGCAGCTGCCATTCCATTCATTTACAGGCTATCCCGATCCTGTCCCTTCCCTTGTGTCTGATTAAAGCCTGATCAACTCAGATACCCCGGATCCTGCCTCTTATTTATTGAGCTATCTGTTTTAGTTAATGTATAGAAAAATACTACCGATAATTTATTATTTATTTACCACATAATGGCGCCCGAATAGGTACGAGCCCCTTCCCCACGCGCCGGCGATGTAACGCAGGCCCCCTGACCCTTCTACAGCCGTGACGGAACCCTACCGTGCACGTGCAGATATTTCTGCTTCATCAAGTCTCCCTCAGGCCCACGGAGGAGACGGAGACTGCGGTCCGGCATCCAGACGAGGCGGTGAGGAATGCGGTTCGTCCCGACCAGAGCCCAAGCCGAGAGAGCAAGGTCCGAGGTATCCGGAGGCCCACCTGTAACCGAAGCCCGAAGCTCGAAGCGCATGCGTAGCAGTAACCAGACGTCGTAGCAGTCCAGTCCAGTCCGAGGCCTTCAGTTCTGCTTCCCGGTGAGTACCGTTGCGGGGGAAGTATCTAGACAGGTTCATTAGTTGTCCCTGGTCCGATGGGTTTGGGTACACAGATCCAGTCCGAAGTATTCACCTAGGTGGATACGGTATGACGTGTCTCTTTGTGAGACCGGTATGTTCTGTACTGTTTTAGCAGTGCATCCAGTAATTCTAGTAAGTCCGTTCTCGAGAAATTCAAGTATTGTGTCTTCAATGTACCAGGTAGTATTCTGTTCAAATTGTCATTAATGTATTTTTATGTCGTGGTATGAGTGATTTGTTTGCCATTTCATTACTGTGATTATTGTGTATTAGGTTCAAGTTCAAGTACGGTCCAAATATGCCTCTGTTTTCGAAATTACGTCAGATAAAGACTAGAAAAGGGTTACTCGAAGAATCAGTTCCTGTCCCTCCTAGGGACAGTCCAGGACATTTCATGTATCATAAGCATGGCTTAGATGCCATACTGTATCTAGACTTATGGGTGGATTATACAAAGAATCTTGAAGAGAAATATAGATGGCCTGTATCAGGTACATGGGATGCCGAGTGCATCATGCGAGTAGAAGAAGCATTATGGAAAAAGAAAGCCCGACAGTCCCAGAGAGATGCCATAGAGTTATGGCGTAAAGAATCTCATAGAAGAACCGAAAAAGAATTCAGAAAAGCAGAATTAAGTAGGGAATCCTCAGAAAAAGCCCAAGAAAGGGAACTTCTAGAAGAAGGTGAACGAGTTAGAGCAGAACAGTCAGACAGACAGAGAAATGCCCTTATTAAAGGTATGTATCCTCTTCTTGCCGAGGGCTTGCCAAAGGCAACCCCGGAAGCACCCTGTAATTTACCGCCACCATTGGTCCCGACTAAGCTACGTCATAAACCGACTGCAGCTGAAATTTTCCTTTCGTCCTATTTGGACGATACAGTCCCAGAATATGCAAATCCTATTCCGTCTGCTCACCCTCAGCACCCTGTTAATAATGTAATTCCTGTTCCTCCAGCCACTGGTCCCGGGGATCCCGTTAATGTGCCAGTACCCCCGGACCAGTCCACACCACGTGTTTTGCCAGTTACTTTACCAGCCCGTTCAGTATTAACTGACGATTCCAGTTCAGGAGGAGCGGGGGGAGGTGCTCCTACCACCCCGCCTCAAGTAAAACGACTGACGCTGAGAGACGCAGCGTTACAGCGCACGCCAAAAGTGACTACATACGCAGACCTCAAGCGACACCTTACTGACTGCATATATGATTCAGTACCAGGCGAAGATCACATGATAATATATTCCATACGTTTACGACGAGTTGCCAACTATTTGGCCACCCTGCCCGATATGAAGGAACATCTAGACAGAATATATCGTTTTATCCGTACAGGGGAGAATCCAGAAAGTATTCACGAAGCTATGGCACATAGAAAAGTCGAGAATCAAAGTATGATTTTACAGTTCTTGATTAACTGTTTAATAAGAGAACAAGATCAACCTGATAAAGACAAAGACGAGATGAAAGTCTTGACAAGGTGGAGTGATAATATAGCCGAGGGAAAACACAAGTCACAAAATAGTATAGAAACCATGTACAGAAAAATTCGTAAAGAAATTCTAACTATACACGAGAAGGAGAAAGCAATAAGAGGAGCCGAGAAAGAGAATGACTCTTCAAGTGAAGAGGTAGACAGCGAGAATCCCGACAGAATAGCGTATGTAGGTAGAACTAGACTTTCCGACAGACATTCACGCCTAGATTACAAGAAAGCTTTTCCTCCTCCCGTACCAGAACAGTGTTCTCTGGAGCAAGTATTCCAGGCTACCGATAAAATTCTGAAACTACGAATAGGTTATAGTGAGCTTACTACCATGCACGAACAAGAACTAGCCCGATCAGCCGTTCGATGGACTAGTGATTCTACCACGTTTCCAGATGAAATAGTGGCCCAAATGTTTCTGAAACTGCCCCCAGCCGAGCAGCGTCTGGTGGGTATGTACATGATCCAGCACCTCATAACACTGTATGAGGATCAGCATTCTGATCCAGGTCCCTTGTATGATGTTCTGAACGAGTTACTCCTAAACAGATGGAAAGGTCTAGGTACCGATTTAATTAGTGTCATTTTAGAGCAACGCCATAAATACAGAACGTTCCTGAATCCACATTTTGTTCCTGTTCCACCCCCAGTACGAAAATCATTCTACATAGACAGACAGAATCCGTTGCGAGAAGTGCATCCAGTTAGGGGAGAGGGGGGTGATCTAGAACGAGTATTTGTTTACACTCCTATCACGAAAATAGAACTCTTAGAAATGAAAAAGTTAATACCCTGTCACGATAAAGATCCAGCAGGGTTCCACCGTGAATTAAAAGACATGCTCCGTATGGGAGAATACACGTATCCTGATATCATTAAAATGTTAAAGGTCCTGTTGCCTGCGGGCATATATGAAAAACTTAAAGAAAAAGAATGGGAGGTAGGAGAGAAAAAGATTGATTGGACCGCATTAGAGACTGAAGATAACACACGAGTACCAGGTACCGGTCTTGGGGAAAAAGCTAAAGCATTGCCCGAATTGTTAATACAAGTCTTGCCAAGATTACTAGCCACGAAAAAAGAAGACTGGGATGCTATTTCAGCCTGTAAACAGAAACAAGACGAAGACACTAGTGATTTTTATTCCAGATTTGAGAAATGTTTCATTATTAATAGCGGTCTGAAAACAAGTAGTGAATCGTATCCACATCTTTTTGTTACGAAATTAGTTGAGAATTCTTTACCGCAAGTCAAAAATCGAGTACTGAAAGTCGAGAGTACTTGGCAAGCTAATACTCCGTCACAAATGCTCCAGATGCTCCAGTATCACCAGAACAGAATCCGGGAAGAGCAAGAACACGAAAGGAGACGTATGAAAGACACGAAAATGAAAGTACTAGTTGCACAGTCTGTTCCCCAAGATAGTCAGAAGAGGGGTCCGAGTCAAACTAGTCATTCTGCAGTTCCCGTTAAAGGGACATGCAATTATTGTAAACAGCCAGGTCACTATATAAATGAATGTGCAGTTCTGAAACACAACATAGCTACTGGTAAGACGAAAGAGAGACCACGTCCGCCTAGACAGGAACATGTTCCGCAGAACACGCAAGCACCGCAGAACGCACAACAGACAGTTACAGTACCGCAGCCTATAGCTGCCACACAACACGTTACACAACAGATGTATCAGTACGCACAGTCAGAATATCCAGAATATCAGCAGTATTCATGAAACAGCCTAGAGAGGGAGGTTGGCTTGCCTCTCATCGAGATTCCTGTAGATCAAGAGGGTCCCTATGTACACAGTCAAGTATTAGGGAAAGACAGAAAGTTTCTGATTGATACAGGGGCAAGTAGGACTACCATCAGTCATGACGAGGTTCCAGGGGCTCCGCTCTCAGGCTCAAGAAATGTTTCCCTTGGATTTTCAGGAAAGCCTATTGTTAATGAAATATCGAAACCAGTTTCCCTAGAAGTTGGTCCATTGTCCCGAACTACAGACTTGTTGCTTACGAAATCATGTCCAGAAAATTTACTAGGTATTAAGACATTGAAAGAATTAGGAGCAGTTATATGCTGCTCCCCAGAAGGAGTGAGATTGTTTTTACGGGATTTTAAAGGTCATTATGTGTTACGTGATTTTTATCCAAGATTATTGAATGTACCACAGCATTTATGGGCGCAAGGTCCAACTGATGTAGGTTGTATGCACATTACACCCTATCATCGTAATTCTCCTATCATTCCGATTCTTAAACGTACTGATCCAAATGCACCTCCAGTTTATCGATTAGTGATTGATCTCCGAGAACTTAATAAATGTATCATACCCCAGTACCCAGTGGTTCCAGATATTTCTTCCCAATTGACTGCCATTGATTCTGAAGCTACGTTCTTTACTGTTATTGATCTCAAAAACGCATTTTTTAGTGTCCCCATTCATCCAGACAGCCAGTTTCTTTTCGGATTCTGTTTAAATGGAAGAAGCTATAAATTCACACGAGCTCCTCAAGGTTTCACAGAAAGTCCTAGTATTTACAGTCAAGCGCTTAAAAGACAACTAGACAATATTCACATGCCAACTGACACTGCCCTGCTCCAGTATGTCGATGATCTATTGATCACAGCCCGTTCTGAACGTGATTGCGAACGTGCGTCACTGACAGTCTTGTATTTTCTGGCAGAGATGGGGCACAAGGTGTCCCCTTCGAAACTGCAATTTTGTGTCCAGCAAGTGGTGTACCTTGGACACTTACTGTCCAAGAGGGGTAGACAGTTGACACCTGACCGTATCCAGTTAATAGCACATCTTCCACAGCCCAAGACTCAGAAGGAGGTACGAGCTTTTATCGGCCTCACTTCTTACTGCAGACAATGGATTCCTCAGTATGCATATCTAGCCAAGCCACTGATACAGTTAACGACACAGGAGGCAGCCACATCGACTGTCCTCCCTTGGACCCAAGAACATACACTTGTTTTTAATGAGTTAAAGAAAGCCTTATGCCAAGCACCTGTTCTAGCAACACCAAACTACAGTAAGCCTTTTACACTTTTTGTCACTGAACGTGATGGTACTGCATTATCTGTTCTCACACAAGATCAAGCAGGACAATACAAGCCCTGTGCTTATTTTTCTAGCACGTTAGATCCAGTAGCCCAGGCTTTGCCTGCGTGCCTCAAGTCAGTTGCAGCCACAGCTCTAGCTATCAGACAAAGTGATTCCATAGTGTTAGGACACTCCCTGACAGTACAGGTTCCACACTCTGTGGAAGTTCTTTTAAACCGAACACAGACTCAGCACTTGACAATTGCACGTTTAACAGGATATGAACTGACATTGTTTCAGCCACACATAGAAATCAGACGCTGCAACGTTTTAAATCCTGCTACACTGTTACCCTCAGTTACTTCAAGCCCTGCCACACATGACTGTGTGGAAGTCGTTAACACCATGACAAAGCCAAGACAAGACTTGACAGACATTGCATTACCTGATCCCGACCTGACACTCTATGTGGATGGTTCATGTATGAGAACAAGTACAGGAGAACTAGTAGCCGCGTATGCAGTGACTACTGAGACTGAAGTTATAGAAACACATCGTATTGACACCCTGTCTGCTCAAGCAGCAGAGCTCATTGCTCTGACCCAAGCCTGCATACGAGCCAAGAACCTGAAAGTAAACATATATACAGATTCACGTTATGCATTCGGAGTCGTACACGACTTTGGAGTACTCTGGCAAGAGAGAGGTTTCATGACTTCTCATGGAACCAAGATTCAGCATGGCCCCCTCATTCAAGCTCTGTTAGATGCAATACATTTACCGACAGCTATCGCTATCATGAAGTGCAAGGCACATACGAAAGTCACTGACATCATTTCCCAAGGTAACGACCTGGCAGATCGAACAGCCAAGCTTACAGCTCAGACTCCAGACATTCCAGTTAACACGACACAGACAGACGTTCCAGTTCAGTCTACTTGTATGACAGTTAAGGACCCTACACAAGACGTACTAGATATACAGTCACATGCTACCCCCGACGAAATCAAGAAATGGTCTGAACAAGGAGGGGTCCAGACAGATCAAGGATGGTTGACGAAGGGAAAAGCCACATGGTTTCTCCCCGACTCTATGGTTCAAGTCATTATTAACACCGCACATAGTCCAGCACACTTAGGAGAAAAAGCCATGTTAGACAGCATCCAGAACCTCTGGTTTAACAAGCATTTACGAGCAGCAGCCAAACAGAAAGTACGCACCTGCATGATCTGTTGTCAGTTCAATCCAGGTAAAGGTGTCCCGGTGGAACAAGGTGGATTCCATCCTCCTGACCACCCTTTTGAAGTCCTCCAGATGGATTATATTCAGATGGATCGATGTCGAGGTTTCAAGTATGTCCTCGTAGTAGTATGCGCTTTGTCCAGATGGACAGAAGCATATCCAGTCCCAGATTACACTGCCGCGACCACTGCCAGGCAGTTGGTTCGTGAGTACTTCCCCCGCTATGGTTTACCTAGGGTCGTGTATTCAGACAACGGCCAGCCATTCTCATCTGAACTCATGAAACAAGTATCTCTTCTGTTAGGGTACCAGTGGAAGTTCCACTGTGTACGACACCCCGAAGCAGCTGGTCTCGTTGAGAGACATAATCAGACTTTGAAAATCCGCATTGCCAAGGTTTGCGCAGAGAAAGGCGTAGATTGGATGATAGCTCTGCCAGTCGCCCTTTTTTACATGAGAATGGTCGCTCACTCACGTTCAGGTCTGTCCCCTTTTGAGGTCGTATTCGGTCGTCCCCCAAACATGTGGGGTACACCTAGGCCCCGTAAAATAACTGATGTTGACAGTAATATGCTGACAGATTACCTGGCTTCCTTGATGTCTGCACTACTCTCTTGTCGTTCACAGGTCGCTGCTGCCTTTCCCGACAACACCCAGGTGAAACCGCAGGAGGTCGTTCCAGGCGATTTAGTGTTGATCCGAAATTTTGATCGTTCAAGCCCGCTGGAGCCCTGCTGGAAAGAACCAAAACTTGTTCTGATGACAACAAGGACTGCGATCAAGGTGGAGGGCCGCAAAGGCTGGTTGCATTCCAGCCACGTGAAAAGATTCCATGGACTTCGTCCAAAGACTTTTTTCAAGGACTGCCCCGTTCTCAAGGACTGCCCAGATACTGACTCTAAACTTCCCCTGTTAGAGAAAACTCCGCAGCAGGAGTATAAAGAAAAATTAAGGTCTAGTAAGTCAGCCAGTTTAATTGTCTAAGTCCCTCTCGGGTGAAACGGTTAGACAGGTTCCTGACATGTATGAGATAGACCCACATAGTGAGAGAGTTAGTCGAAACTCTAAGAAAATACGTTATCACAAAGCTCTCCGAAGTCGATGCATTGTTACTCTTTTAATTTTATTATTTCTGAGTTTTACGATTACAGGCATAAGTTATGTTTTATATGTATATTTTCCTCCTATTGTCTCACATGTACATTCTTCCTCTAATGTTACAGTAGAGCACACTTTTAGTGAACTGCCTCCTCACGAGTTATCCTATCGTCTTGCCATGCGCAATAATACTTTTATCCGTATGTTACACTATTCACACCAGACCAGCAATGCCACTAATTGTTGGGTGTGTGGTCGACTTCCCCCTTTCCAGACACCGAAGGGAGTTCTGCCACTCTTTCCTTATCCGTTTTCACACAATGGTTCGTGTGGAGCATGGTCCACGTTAACGTCATCCTCAAACGATAAGTCCCTTCTGAATAGAACATGTTTCCCAGACAAGGAAGGTCTTTCCCATAGAACAGGGTTAGATCTAGAAAATGAAGTATATGATCTAGGTAATTATTCCTCGAATTTCATGGTTTTGAATGTTCAGTCTGAGACTACTCCAGATTTGCCTGCTATTACAGTTCTACCAGTGAAAGGCGAATTATGTGTCAGAAAGAATGGTTCAGTACATCTAGGACACAGTGATTGTACAACTGTGGTCGAGTATAGTGACAGTGGGAAATCTACTTTCAAAGCCTCACGTCATTCTTATTTTGTATGTGGTCAGACCGCATATGTACGTCTGCCCCTCGATTGGGATGGAACATGTTACATTGCCTTCCTACTGCCACCAGTTTTTCTCGCCCCATCTGATTATCACAGAAATACACATCTAGTACACGTTAGACATAGAAGGGAGGTCGAGTCCCCAATTGTCGATCAGACTGAAACTGCATTAGAACAATATACAGACTTCAATAAAGGTTTCTTTTTCTTCATAGGTCCTGTCCAGAATAGTAAGTTAATACGTAGGTTAACCAGAACCCTTGAAGCAGTAGTGAATGAGACTACTTCCGCTCTAGGTAACTTAACCGAAGAACAATCTGCTATGAGATTTGTCGTTCTTCAAAACCGCCTTGTCCTTGACGTCATACTGGCCGATAGGGGCGGAGCTTGTAGAGTCATCGGATCTAGTTGCTGCATTTTCATTCCTAATAACGCACCGTCTGTTTATTCAGCTATAACCAGACTTCATAAAATAGCCCATCAGTTGCACCAGAATCCAGGCACCTGGACATGGTCCGGTTGGCTCTGGAGTATAATATCTGCCTGGGGATGGAAAGTATTGTCATTCCTGGGTATAGCAGTAATGATCATATTCAGTTGCTGTCTCTGTTTACAATGTGGCCCTGCGATTTGCGGCTTGTGCGCTACATCCTGTATTCCAAGTTCTAAGTCCCGTTCCAAGAAGATTCGAGACGAGCAAATGATGCTATATGAAATGATAGATGGTATCATGAATATTGATGTTTCCTGATGGAAACGTAGGGCACAAGGAGGGAATGAGGAAAATTGAATTTTGCCTTGTCATGTGTCCCTACGTGTTCCCCATCCTATGTTATATGTGCATGATTAATATGCATATGTTCCCCCTATGACCGAATAAAGACGCACTTACAGTTGTGTCCAACGTTAGTATGCCAGTTATCCAGTCCCCGTGAAAGCAACGTGAATTAGGCTTCTAGGCCTATGTTGCCACCCTTGTACATTGTGCACGTTAATTCATCGAATTGTCCCCGTTTCTAGGCCTCATGAGGGCCCGGACACCAGATTCAAGCTCCAGTCTCCTGAACCACTCCGAGGAGCGATGCAGCCCCCACCTGCATCCCTGACCCTTCACTTACTTCCTGCCAAGCAGCGCGGTGCCCGGCCTGGCTCTGCCTGCCTGCCTGCCAAGAATATGTTATGCCTACAGTTATCAGTTCAACTCTTCGTCTTCACATTCCTAAGCTAACGAACCGCATAAACATCTTCAGCTATAGTCTAGTCTTTCTGTCTCCATGCAAGAGAATTACTGATTTAATGTCCATAGAAGATTCATAGCACACGCAATACATGAAGAATATATGCATGCACCAGCCTTAGTGTCAAGTAGCCTTTGCTCTGATGACTTTTAGATTCAATCAACATGTACTCCAAACACAAGATACCAGATATGCTATAGGTACATGTCGTCCTGACATCCCAGACTTTAGTCTCCTCTTCTAGTGCAGAAGTCAGAGCCCCAGCTCTCCCCAGGTACACGTCATAGCCCGTTTGCGCGCACCACTAAGTTAAAGGTTCCAGCTGCCCAGGTAGCCCCCTCCATGTATCCACCCATTTTATGATACTTCTGTGACGTCTACATCACATGTCTCCGTGCACGCCCTGTGCACGCCTTCTTTTCACGCCCATGTGTTCTTATCTTCCGTTTGTCACTTGTTACGCCTACTGTATTCAATGCAATTGTACTGTTTTACTATATATACCATGTAATGTTAATGAGACGTTGCAGCTGCCATTCCATTCATTTACAGGCTATCCCGATCCTGTCCCTTCCCTTGTGTCTGATTAAAGCCTGATCAACTCAGATACCCCGGATCCTGCCTCTTATTTATTGAGCTATCTGTTTTAGTTAATGTATAGAAAAATAGTACCGGTAATTAATTATTTATTTACCACAATCTGGTTTCACAGTTTATGTTTGATTCAATTTTGAATTCATGTTTGTAGTAGCCTTTGAAGGTCCTGGTGCCATGTTTTGCCTAACGGCACATACTGCAACAACCGCATTTATAGAAACCTTTTGATTTCACTGTAAGCCATGAGGGTTTTGCTGTTCGTGGCATGGTAGGGCATAGCCTGGTTCTAAGGTTCTTCCCTTTGCGATAGGTGATTTGTGGTCTGTTAGTGATTGTGTCTTTCAGGCCTCTGTCAGCCAACAGAATTCCCCAATGTTTATTAAGACGTTTCTTGACTGTCAGGTTGATATCATTGTAGCAGGATGAGAGCTTTCCTGCTCATCAAATCAATACCATTCCATATGGGGAGTATTTACGCGCAAGAAGAAACTGCAGCGAAAACACCAAATTCGAACAATGTATTGAAGACATGACCTTACGCTTCTCCAGAAGAGGTTACAAACAAGACACCATAAAAGGAGCCAAGAGAAAAATACAACAAATTGAAAGATCAACGCCATTGCTAAACAAGACTAAGCCCAAAGAGAATAAACAACCAGTGAGACTAATCATGGACTACAATGATATCAACCTGACAGTCAAGAAAAGTCTTAATAAACATTGGGGGATTCTGTTGGCTGACAGAGCCCTGAAAGACACAATCACTAACAGACCACAAATCACCTATCGCAAAGGGAAGGACCTTAGAACCAGGCTATGCCCTACCATGCCACGAACAGCAAAACCCTCATGGCTTACAGTGAAATCAAAAGGTTTCTATAAATGCGGTTGTTGCAGTATGTGCCGTTGGGCAAAACATGGCACCAGGACCTTCAAAAGCTACTACAAACATGAATTCAAAATTGAATCAAACAAACTGTGAAACCAGATACACGGTGTACATCATTGAATGTCTTTGCCATAGCCAATATATAGGAAGCTCCATCAGACCTTTGAGAGAAAGAATCAGAGAACATGCTCGTGCAATTCTGACAGAAGATACACGCTACCCCATGGCCATCCATATGGCCACATGCCCCTCACAAGGACCAAATAAAAAATTCACCTTCTATGGTATAGATATGATTGGAGTCCAGGCAAGAGGCGGCAACCGAGAACTAAGACTTAGACGCCAGGAAGCAATCTGGATCATGAGAACTCACAGCCTTAAGCATGGCCAGAACACAGATGACTAACTGCATTACTTCCTTTAATTCTGTACTGCTTACAAATGTTACATGTCTGTAATAGGATAAAAACTGCGTGCTCCCTATCAATGTTGACATTTGGACAATGATTTCCATGCACTTTGCAAAATACCTTCCCACCCCATCTCCTCATCCAATTAATGCCTGTTTTCCCCAACATTATAACCCCCCCTCTTTCGTTCGAGTACCACACCCCCATTTTTGCACAGCCTCCACATACCATATCCCGCTGAACACACCGCCTTTTCCCTCCCTGAGACCTAACAGCACATCTGGCATTAATAGCTCAGGCAACCGCTTTGTCTAGAACAACCTGAACGGCAGTATAATTACTAGCCCATTAACCCTTTAATAATGAGTATTGTCATGGCGACCCTTCCGTCTTATTTTTGATTCATTTTTTGCCAGTGCTGTGACTTGTTACCCTCCACCTGTATTATACATACAGGCTCACCCGACCCACTACCCTCATATAGATACAGGATCTCCCGACTTATTTTCAGTTCTCATTGACCCAGCCTCCATTGTTATACTGCGGGCTCATCTGATTCTAGCATTCCTGTCCTGCCTTCCCCTCATCCCTGCACTTTGTTTCTTTCCTTCTCTTCCCACGACTAGTAATACCTGCTTTTCTACCCCCCCCCTTTTTTGGCCCTAAGACCAGATAAAATTTCTTGTGAGATAATCACGTCGGTGGTACCCATATCTAAGAGGAGACTTCCATTTTTATAACCGTACCCCAGTTTTTCATTTTTTATCCTTATTTTTATTTATTTTTTATTTTTTACAAACTCGTCAGACTCCACAGCCGCATACCGGCATAAGTCCATTCTCTATGACTACCATATCCCCTACTGTCGGAACACAGTGTAACGTTCTAGTCGTTACGGCCATTTTTCGGTGGGATTTCCACATCATCAAGATTCCACCTCATAGGGCGCGTCTTGAACCACACCCATTGTCTTAGAAACCCGAACACTTACGGACTTCCTTTCACCTCAATACAACGACCACAAGGTAAGCTAACCAACCAGCTAATGTTTTGAGGTGACCCGGGATGCTTTGCATCCCAAACCTCTCTTAGATACCCCTGTCCATTACGTATTTCGGCTTACTTACTGCTTACTGCTTACTGTTTTGTGACTCAATTCCAATTTCAGCTCATAAGCGAGGGCAAGCGGATTTGCTTCCCTGCTCCCTCCGACCGCTCATCCGGCGTCGGTCTTTCCCACCTCCCTACACCACTAAGACGCGCTAGAAGCACACCCTCCACGCGTCTTCCTGGGTACATACCCGATTAGGACCGGGTTGGAAATATCACCGGTCCGACGGTGAGTCTAGCCTGTCTTCCTTACTTTGGTATCTTTGCATCATTCTCAGTGAATTATACTCATTGCAGTCTCAATATTAATAACCATACCCCCACTATTTTCGCCCCTTCTACAGACACAGCTCACATCATTTTACTCCACAGGTATGTCAGTTACATTTTTGAAGATCCGGTACTGTGACTTGCTAAATATCATTACTTCTCATTCCTCCTCCATTATAATTACGAATTGCCCGTGTTAATGTAACAATTACACTAAAACGTATGTGACGGAGGAACATATATAGCACACCCAGTGATTACTCACTCATTCAGGTCTAGTCAATACCCAACAATATGGCTGTCATTTTTTGTAATAAATGTACGTATTTAGACAGCACAGTCTGCAAATGTTCTTTCCTTAATGGCCCAACAACACTACTAGTTATGGGGACCAATATGATCAGTACTTTTATGTGTGTTCATGACGCAATGTATCCGATGTACATACCGGACCAATACAATGACTTTGAATATTTACATGTACAGATGTATGACGTGAAACACCACCCTGCGATTAGCGAAGTAGACATCTGATGATTTACTCTCGACAGGATAATTTTGAATGTACTGTGCATATTTAGATTGCTTGTGATTTATAGCTTGTCACAAATTTTGAACACCAACCATGTAGAGGCACTGCATGACACATACCATCCACACCTTAGCAATGTAAACAATTTTTCATTTGTATTTTTCCATGCTCTCTCCTTTTTACTCCTTAGGTTACATTTAAACAGATTTCGCAATTCTATTTGTCAGTGATTTCCAGTTTGTGATACATAAAAAACTTTTGTCACCACATGACACTCACCATGTGGTTCTCCACTTGCGTCGCTGCATTTGAAGTTATAATATTGTTATCAGCAGCTCACCACCACACTTATACACTCATTTTGTATTTGATGTCTCACTTAGGTGTTCCTTTATTCTTCAGACTCACACCTGCCATTTTCCCCACACCCTTTCTAGGTTTCCACTCTTCCTAGACTGGCCTTTGGACAGTCCTCCCCACCCCTCACGCCCCCTTCACTGGCCTGCAACCTATTCCCCCACCACAAAAGTGCTGTCACTTGTCGCCCCCCATTAAATAGCATTGTTTCAATTCTCCTACTTTATTTCCCCAGCCCTGAAGAGTCACGGGTTTACCCCGGTTTTGACGAAACACGTGTCGGCTGGTTTTTCTTGTGAAACTAATACTCACATTGGATGAATAAACACCTTACAAGTCAAAAACATTGGCGTTGGATCTTATCCTTTTCATTATATGACTACCTTACTTATTTGATATACTGATGCAGGTTGTGTGCGCTTGACATTGCATTCATGTACACAGAAGGTTGAGATTTCCTCCCCTTCTTTTCTCTGAGACAAGGGTTATCTCAGATCAAGTAGCACCAACCACCTAACTTCACAAACTACACATTGACCACTACCTGTTGAGCGCCTTCACATTTCTGAACACTCTCATAACCCCTCGCCGAACTTTGCATTAACCAACAATATGCTTGGAGACCTGGCGAAGCTTAGAAGTATACATGGGAGAGTGACGTGGGAACACTGGATGACCTAGATTGGGACATGGTGTTAATGCATCCCCGAGAGGTAGCGATTAAGTCCAGACTCCGCCTCATTCAATACAATGTGTTACACAGAACCTATTATGACAGGGCACGGCTCTTTAAAATGGGGAAAATAGAGAACGAGAGATGTCTCCGTTGTCATAGGGCGGAAGGGGATTTTTATCACATACTATGGTCATGTGGGGTAATTCAAACCTACTGGACTCGTATCTTTCTGGAACTACAAGAGATATTAGAGGTACCACTTGCACAGGAGCCCAAGTTGGCTTTATTGGGGATGTCCAACGATGTGGATCTGCCACGCCCTCTCCTGGTCTTCCTGGTTTTATCCTTGGTGGTGGCCAAAAGAGATATAGCGAGACGATGGGGGTCTCCGATCCCCCCGGACTTGGAAGAGTGGAGACAAGGACTGGACCTCTACATGGCGGCTGAAAGGGTGACCTACAAATCTAGAGGGTGCCCTAGAAAGTTCTGAAAGATTTGGTCCAGGTGGAGACACTATGATGGCCTTGATGGAGGGTTGGGGGACTGTTGAGCCCATTACCACACTACTAGTTCATACGGGTGGCGGCGGGAGGGACTGGGTGGGAGAGCTGCGAGCTATCTGTTCATCAACCAGAGTTCTTTCGCAACTGTACGATGGGACGTGCACCAACAGATCGCGATTTTGGGGAGGTGGGAATGGGAATAGGGGGGCGAATGTTGCTAATTGCATGACTGTACTGTTGAGTTCTAAACAAAATGCAAATAAAAATGTTTAAAAAAAAAAGATTGTTAAAGATTTTTAAAGTATTGTCAATTAGGGAGCTGCGCCTATAGCAATTGGGTTGGGAACGATCCCCCTTTTTGAAAATCGGGAAAATAATGCTTGTGGACCAGGAACTGGGTAACGGAGAATGCATTAAATTGTTAAAATCATTTAAAAGAAGAGGCGCCCAAAAGTCTGGTTTGCATTTAATAAGGTCAACAGGTAGCCCGTCTGGGCCAGGAGCTTTGTTGCCCACACGCTGGATCGCTTCTTCCACCTCAGACAGGGTTATCTGTGGTTCTTTTTCACCTGATCTATACCAATAAGATTATGCTCTGGTACACTACTTCTGGACTAAGCCTGAAGTCTGCTCCGCCAGCTACCACTTAGAGAGCTTTCTAAGGTTGTGTAAAACTACTAAAATCACTATAAGGGTTGTCTGGATTAGTGTAGGGTGCCCATTTACTTAAGTGTGCACCATATACTAAGCCAGCTTCTCACATTCCCCATCCATGAAATGTCTCCTGCAGACAAGCTATATCGACTCTATGTCATTTAAAAAATGGAAGGAATCTAACATACGTCCCTAATCCCTGGACATTCCAGGTAAGTATCCAAAACGTCCAACCCATCCTTGAAATATATCTCCCCCCCCCCCCCAACCCCCACGAACCCCCTTCCCCCCAGGAAATCACACAAGATGATGGACGGAATGCTGCACAATGGCAAAACATTCACCCCCAGACATAGATCTGGGTTTAACCCATCGTTATTTTGCTCACCAAGCCACCCCAGTTCAGACATGGCCATATGCAAATCAGTCTTGACCCTGTGCCTCATGAGAACAGTCCAGCCCGAACTGCCAAGCCATGTCTTCCTTGGACCGGAATCAAGCATCCTAGGACCGGTTTCTGGCTATCAGCCGTCTTCAGCCAGGATAGCTTGACTCCAGTGGCTTAGTGAGCACGGGACCCACGTCTGGGCTTACCCTTCCCACATAGGGTGAACAGCAGGACCTGATAGATCTGCAAAGTGCTGCACATGAAACTGCTCAACCAATACAAAAACAACTAAGGGCATACTATCTCTTCCATCCCAGGATGAACACAGAAAAAAGGCCACCTACAACTTGTGTCAGGACAACACACTAAGCCCTACTCATCCAACAGGGTTAAGAAGCCCAACAACCCCCTATCTCTCCCAGCAGCCATTCAATGACCTCCCTCCCCCTGGATCACAGTGAAATATGCAGACTCTGGGGTTAAGCAGCTATCCCCAGAGTGGACAAAAGTTATAAACACAACAGCCTAGTACAGTGAAATGGAGCACCTCATCACTACACTCCCAATAGGTCCCCACTAGCAAATCAAACAAGCATTTGAAATGCAATAGGTCTCGCAGTTACACAAGTTTGAGCTATTGACGTAAACGACAATGCCTTTTATTTAGGTTTTTGTTTTTGAAACAAAATTATAAGGCATTGTTATTTACAATGCCAATAGCTTAAACTCGCGTGGCAAAAGAAATGCAATAATTTACTAGAGTTTAAGCTATTGGTATTGTAAATGATACTGCCTATTATTTATGCTTTAAAACAAACATTTAAATAAAAAGCATTGTCATTTACAATGCCAATAGCTGAAACTCTCACAAATGCGAGACCTATTGCATTGCAAAGGACCCACTTGTTCCCAGTTATATGCATTTACATTTTGCAAAAATAGTAACAGCAGATTTCAGTTAAGGCCCAGTGGTGAAATAAGCTGGTGATGCTTGCACACCTTACCCGATTCACAGGCTCCCTTCTGCGTCTAGAGGATGGCGGGCAGCCCTTGTTGCAGCGCCTTGCGTGTCTCCACCAGTGGTAGAAGTGGGCGGGGACGGAAGGGCACGGCGTGCCCCTACTTAAAAAAAATATTTCAGTCCGTTCCCCTACTTCTTTCTTTCAAAGAAGTATCCCGGGACGGAAAAAATAGTGGTACTTTATTAAAACAAGAACTTTTTCTATCAGCTTGTGTGGTGGCCCAGGGGCGGCTCGCACTTCTCTGTTGAGCTCCAGAGGCTGCAACAGCGCCTCCCTGAGCTCTCACAGACTGTGGGCAGGCCCATTGTCATTCCGATTGAGGCTGATTATGCCCTTTGGAATGACAATGCGCCCGCCCGCTGCCTGCCGTTTTGCATATCATGTGCCAGACAAAGCCGTTAGGTCTCGCCTGTGTGAGCCATTATAAATGGCAATGGTTTTCAGCAACGCTTCACAGCATCAATGATTCAATGCAGGGTGGCTAAAGTAAAAAAATAATAATACGAAAGCCTTCGACATGGCCACCTGTGTATATTTATAGGCGCACGCACCATACATGTGAGCCCCTACAAAATTATGTGTTGCTTTAAAAACCTTTTTATTGCTGATCCAAGTTGTACCAGGTAACTAAAAAAATGACTGTGCAAAGGTGTGTTTTTTTTGTAAGTGAACAGGAGGGTGGGGGGCACCGCAGCAAGACAGTAGGGACGCAGGAGCAACAGATGGAGAGAGCTGAAGGGGACACAAAAGCAAGAGTGGAAAGGAAGGAGAAAAAGCAATTCAAGGATTGGTGGAAAGCAACACGGAGGCCGCTTGTGGGGAAGTAATGGGGAGAAGCACATGGGCGAGCTCAAGAAAGAGGAGGGCATAACAGAGGAGATTTCCCCAGAGTACTGTGGGGAACTTGCCCCCTTGTGTAATTTGTCAATAATCTACACAGAGTGAACTGGGCAGGAGCAGTGACGGGACAGAAGAGGTGACAGGAAAGGAGAGGTGATGGGGCAAGAGAGGTGACCAGGCAGGAGAAGTAATGGGCAGGAGAAGTGACTGGGCAGGAGAAGTGACAGGGCAGGAAAAGTGAAAAGGCAGGAGAAGTGACAAGGCAGGAGACGTGACGGGCAGGACAAGTGACTGGGCAGGAGCAGTGACGGGGCAGGAGAAGTGACGGGGCAGGAGAAGTGACGGGGCAGGAGAAGTGACGGGGCAGGAGAAGTAAAGGGGCAGGCGAATTGACTGGGCAGGAGCAGTGACTGGGCAGGAGCAGTGACTGGGCAAGAGAAGTGACGGGACAGGAGAGGTGACAGGAAAGGAGAGGTTACGGGGCAGGAGAAGTGACAGGGCAGGAGAAGTGACAGGGCAGGAGCGGTGATTAGTCATGAGCAGGAGCGGTAACCGGGCAGGAGCAGTAAACGGATAGGGGCAGTGAACGGATAGGAGCAGTGAACGGGGCAGGAGAAGTGATGAGACAGGAGAAGTGATGGGGCAGGAGCAGTGATCGGGAAGGAGCGCTGAACGGGCAGAAGCAGTGATAGGGCAGGAAAAGTGATGGGGCAGGGGCAGTGGCGGGGCAGGGGCAGTGACGGGGCAGGAGCAGTGACGGGCCAGGAGAGGCAACAGGTAAGGAAAAGTGACCGGGCAGGAGAGGTGAGGGGGCAGGAGTAGTGACGGGGCAGGAGTGGTGACGGGGCAGGAGTGGTGACGGGGCAGGAGTGGTGACGGGGCAGGAGTGGTGACGGGGCAGGAGTGGTGACGGGGCAGGAGAAGTGACGGGGCAGGAGAAGTGACGGGGCAGGAGAAGGGACGGGGCAGGAGAAGGGACGGGGCAGGAGAAGGGACGGGGCAGGAGAAGGGACGGGGCAGGAGAAGGGACGGGGCAGGAGAAGGGACGGGGCAGGAGAAGGGACGGGGCAGGAGAAGGGATGGGGCAGGAGAAGGGACGGGGCAGGAGAAGGGACGGGGCAGGAGAAGGGACGGGGCAGGAGAAGGGACGGGGCAGGAGAAGGGACGGGGCAGGAGAAGGGACGGGGCAGGAGAGGAAACTGGAATGGCATGGTGAGGAAAAAAACTATGGATTTAGGCCCAGATCTCTGTACTGGGGTGAATGTATGACATTGTTCTACATTCTGCCCATCAGTTGTTCTTTTTGCTTTTGTCACCCCGAGTGGAACGGGTATGCCCAGACGCGGGTCCTGTGTTTTCCATGCCACTGGAATCAAGCTATCTGGCTGAAAGCCCAAAACGGGTCCTAGGATGCTTGTTTCCAGTCCAGGGAGGACCTGGCCTGGCAGTTCGGCCTGGACTGTTCCCATTGGTCGCAGCATCAAGACTGATTTGAATATGGCTGGGTTCAAACTGGAATGGCATGGTGAGCAAAAAAACTATGGATTTAGGCCCAGATCTCTGTACTGGGGTAAATGTATGACATTATTCTGCATTCTATCCACCAGTTGTTCTTTTTGCTATATTATGATTGAGCAGCTGGCTGGCTGACATGAATATGAAGGAGCCTTTGTGGGTTTCCTTGAGTCTAGATTCTCATGAAGAGTCCCTTTCTTTTCTGAGCCTTCCTTAATACATGTGTACAGGAGGAGCCCTGTATTCATGTCCTCAATGTTTGAAACAAAAAATACTCATGGATTTCTGAATAATGAGAGTAAAGGCATTAAGGTAACATGTTGTTCCTGCTTATATTTTGCACGCTTTACATAAACCTGTATTCCCTATGAGTTTGCTTTTTCCTTAATTAAACCTCAAATACACACGTGTATCCATTGATTGAATTAAATAACATTATAAGCTGTAACTGGTCAGTGAAATGCTAAACGTACAAAAAATTGGTATGTTTTGCTACTTCTAGCCACACCCCTGACTCCGCCCACTGATCCAATCTTCGGTTATTCCCGCCCCCTGATTCTCCACCCACAGTTCCCCTACTTTTTTTCCCCACTTCGACCACTGGTCTACACCTTCATTTGCCTAACCTCTTGGCACTGTGTGCTCTATCTGCGAGCCAATAGCCGCGGGCAGCCTCTTGACGCTGCGTGAGTTAGGGCAGCCTCTTGGCGCTGCTTGAGGTAGGGCAACCTCTTGGTGCTCTGGGAGGTCAGGCAGTCACGACCGCACGCCGCCCTCAGGCCAGCGCAGGCACCGAGGTGTACACCTGACTAGTAGTGACGTCAGAATCTTCTTATATAGTGCCTACTACCTCTTTACACTCGTTTCAAAACACTATGCAGAAACAGCACTAGAGAAGCAGCACTCAAATAAGTAACAACTATACAATTAATACGGGCAAATATGGCCATGTGCAAAGACATAGGAGACACGAAAATGGCTGTTATCCGGTAACAATTTGCTTATGGATGAAAAGTCTATCCAAATGATTCAATAAAAAGGGAGAAGCTTAGCTATTTGCAAATTTATTAACACAGCGTTGACAGCAGTTAGGCTCAACGTTATTTGTCGCTAAATCATTATCAGTATGTAGGCAACAACCAGCAAAGAAAGGGTGAAACATGACAAAAACAGACAAGGGTAATCTTGTGGCCTAACGGCTAGAGCGGTCGACCTCGGCGCAGGGGAACCGGGCTTGAGTATCGACAGGGACGCTCTATATCCTGGGATTCTGGGCAAATCACTTATTCTCCCTGTGCTAACAAAACGAAAAAAATGAATGTGTCCGTCTGTAAAGCAAGTGGTGCTCTTGTAAAGCTCTCCGAAACCTTCAGGTCAAATTCGCGCTATTGAAAACAACATTCACACCTTTAAGCATAATTTAGCAAAGTTTCTGTATTAGGGCAGCAAGCTGACCTTTCACACCAGTAATGGAAGAGACAAATTAAAAGTGGAAAAATAAAAAGTATGACTGTGCAAAAAAGTTGAAAAAAATGCAAGTTTACATGTCAGAGTAAAAACAGCCGTACTGAGGAAGCATCGCTTAATTAAAGAGCTTCCTGGCTAATATGGTTTGACTTAAAACAATACAGAATTTTTAATGGTGTTGAATTACGCGTAGCAACCAATTTCCTGAGGATAAGGGTAAGTAAAGAAAATTATGCATGGTTATGTCGTGGAACAATAAGGATGCTAAGGAGATTTATTTACCTACAAATGAGAGCTGACTGAATATGCTGGCTAAAAACAAACCCAGTGTCGATAAAAATGGAGGAAAAATCTCGAACATGTATTTGTTTCAGGAAAAATGTGACTTCACAATTGAATGGCCATCACTACATTTACGGCCAACCAATGATCTGTTTGTCTAGACACCTGTGGAAAATCTGGAAGGATCCACTAGCCCGGAACAGACACATTCCCACCTTGTAGGGAGCCCCGGACGTCGCTTATCACACAGACACCACGGGTGAGACCGCTCCCATGCGAATTCAGTCACAAAGGCGCCCACCTCACACAAATCCCACCTCCCTGCCACAAACATTCTGAGGTTCTGAATACAACACCCATATGCCCGTCTCGCAGACACACAAGCCTCATATATTCCTCCGAACTCTCTGAAGGTTTTGAAAACAGTAAAAAGAAAAACAAGGTGGGTGCTACTAGCGACCTGTAGCTCGACCTAAAAGAACATTATATAGCGTGGACTTTACCTGGGCTCCGACGCTGTGCTCGTCAACAGGGTGACTCAAAACGAAACCGAAACCGAGGAGACGCGCGAAGTGAGCTGTCTACTGTAGAAGCTCACGCGCGCGACCCAATCCCAAGGCGCATGGCAGAGTCGGAATCCGACTCTGCCATGCTTCTCAATGTGCGCGTGGCCAGCTCCTGTCCCCCCTCGTTTGTCGGCTGATCCGACAGCTATAGTGCTCTCTGCTGTAGAAAAAGGGTCAGGCAGATCAGGTCGATTACCCCTTTTCAAGGTTTGCCCGGCGTTAGCCGCCTCTCACCCAACTCACGGTTACCGAATAAAGAGGCAGGCGCTGGAGACTGGAAGGCAGGAAACAGGAGTTTATTCCGACGGAGCAGAACACGTCAAATCAGACAACAGGGTATCTTCTCGAGGTGCTCTAAACGCATCCTTGAGGCCTGGCCTCTTATACACAGGTTTATTGCTTTATTACATGAAACACATTCTTGTCAATACTTTGATGTACGGAAAGACATCCTCGGAATCCTCACTTTGGGCCTGTTCCCACACACATTTACAGTAGAAGTCCCCACCCCGGTCACAGTAGGTGATGACTATCGCACACCAGGACATTCCGTCGATTCCCGGAATGTGTGTCTGATCGGATCTCATGGGGTGGGGGGGGCTTTGATCAGTCAGAGATCCTTTGAATCGGGGCAGCTGCTTACTGTAAGGGGGCCAATAAATGGTATCCGCAGGGCCAGGTGGCGCCCTGGGAACAGGCAGGAAGATTGGGCACAGAGGAAAGGGGGTTCATCAAAGGATGGGGAGGTGTTGGCCGGGAGTGGAATGCATTTCCGAGGCAGAGTCGCGCTGGAGGGGAGTTTTATGGTTCAGGTATAAGAGAGCGGGGGCTATCAGCGCGCGGGGGATGCTTGCGAGGTCAGAGGGAGAGAGGGGGAGAGACGCGCTGGCTATCGGCAGTGGGCAGAGAGGCCATGGCATACAAAATGGCTGCTGCTTACGCGCACGTATGAGTCGGAAAAGGGGGACAAGATGGCGCCGATAATGTTGATGCCGCAATCTAGATTTTAACACTGCGAGAGAGCGCTTTCGCGCGCTGTTCGCAGCGAGCCCTAAAAATGCCCAATCCAAAATTGTAATCAGGCCTGATAAGAAAGGATAATCACTACCCCAAGGATCCTCCCTTAGCCCGACACTGTTCAACATTTACATGGACCCGCTCACACACGTCGCCCGACAGCACGACCTTAACATAATCTCCTACGCCGACGACACTCAACTGATCCTCTCCCTCACCAAGGACCCCATCACCGCCAAAGCCAACCTCCACGAAGGAATGAAGGCCGTCGCCGACTGGATGAAGATCAGCTGTCTGAAGCTGAACTCGGACAAGACGGAGGTCCTCATCCTCGTCTCCAACCCGTCAGCCTGGGATGACTCCTGGTGGCCAACTGCACTGGGGGCAGCCCCGACCCCCACCAACCACGCACGCAACCTGGGAATCATCCTCGACTCAACGCTCTCAATGACCAAGCAAGTCAACACCGTCTCCTCCTCCTGCTTCAACACCCTCCGCATGCTCCGCAAGATCTACAGATGGATCCCGAAAGATACAAGAAAGACAGTCACCCAGGCACTCGTCAGCAGCAGACTCGACTACGGAAACGCCCTCTACGCGGGAGCCCCGACCAATCTCATCAATCGGCTACAACGCATCCAAAATGCCTCGGCACGACTGATCCTCAATGTACCATGACACGACCACATCACCCCCCACCTAAGAAACCTGCACTGGCTCCCCGTCAACAAGAGGATATCCTTCAAGCTCCTCGTAAACGCACACAAGGCACTCCCCAAGACTGGCCCAGCCTACCTGAACAGACGGCTCTCCTTCTACACCCCCAACCGCCAGCTACGCTCCGCCAACCTCTCACTCGCCACCATCCTGGCATCCACCAGCACGAGATCCTTCTCCCACCTAGCAGCCAAGATATGGAACACCCTCCCACTGAGCCTACGACAGACCCAAGACCTGCTGACCTTCAGGAGGATACTAAAGACCTGGCTGTTCGATCAGTAGCGCCCCCCCCAGCGCCTTGAGACCCTCGCGGGTATGTAGTGCGCTTAACAAATGACAGAGTGATTGATTGATTGATTGATTGACTATACCCAAGTACACTCCCGCCCCCTATCTGTACACACTATAGGATATTGGATAAAGGAACCTGCAAAAAAAGCATAGAACAAGAGTCACACAACAGAAAGATTAGTTTCCGTCACAATGTCAGTCATCTGTGGCTGGGAAATGGATTAGGTGGAAGGCCGTTCCCCAACTGGAAACACCTTCTTAGTCGACTGCCGTGCAGGCATGGCAACCACCTGCATAGTGCCTTCCTCCTGATTCATAACACTATACGAGTCTTGGGACTGGCCACTCGATGTGGCTCCTCCAGTGCCGCCCCACCCAGCACCACAGCCACTATGCCCCCCCAAAACAGCCACGGATTCCCAGGCCACTGGTCGAAGCGCCATCCCAAACAGCAGCTAGTCCTATACATCCTGAGCCTTTCCAAAAAGTGTACCCTCCCTTTAGCTATGCCCTTCATCTTGGAGGGATAAAGCAAAATGTACTTCAAGTTTATAGGCTGCAGCGTCTCTTTGATGCCTAAGAATGACTTGCATTGCTACTGGTCATGGAAAATAGTAATGGCATGATTATCAACTCTCACGATCTCCTGTTCTTGGGTGGCCCGTAGGTTACAGTCTCTTTCCCCATAGTTGAGTATTTTTGCTATAATCTCCCCAGGGGGAGCTTCCAGGTGGTGGAGCCGGCACAGTGTGCCCGCTCAAGCACAAATAGGTCAGACAGTCCACACAGTCGCAACTGTTTGACCCAGTTCTCTAGAAAGACAACTGCAGATGAACTCTTAACTCTTTCGGAAAGCCCAGAAAACGCAGGTAATATTGGCAGGAATACCGCCTCCGCATCCTCCACCCGTGCCTCCAACTCCCTAGTGACCTTCACCATTTAAGCCAGCTGCAGCTTTAGCGTGGAGACCTCGCAACTATAGAGTCTCATAATTCATCTTAGCAGTGGTCACTTTCTCTGCGACCTTCGGCAAATGTGCCCTAATCACGTTCACATCAACAGACGCTGTTTCCATCCTGTGTTCGAGGGCAGCAGCAATCTCTGTATAGCAGCCAAGAACTCAGTGTGAGATGGCTCAAGGGAACCACTCTGGGAGTCAACACCCCCATGATCAATCAGCCCCTGAGACTTGTCACCCAGGGCGGACATACCTTAAAATCAGCATCCATATCTTGTTGTGCCTCATCTGTAGCAGCGAAGTGTTAAGCCCCATACCCAGGTTGCAGCGGAGTGGGTTGGTTAGCAACGAGGCTCCAAGCAGGACAGAGACACTACTTTCAGTGTCCTAACACTTCGCTGCTACTGATGAGGCACAACTAGATATCTTGAATAGGTGGTCTGCCTTCCCTTCGGGTTACTGACCCGTGGGAACAGTAAGTGGTAGGTAGTGTTGCACCTTACCACCCATTGTAGATAGTTTTTATCCTTCATTCGGTCCTGAAGAATCGCCATTGATCACTTTTTGACAAACCTGAGGCAAGAAACATGTTGACCATCTAGGGTGTGAGCGCAATTTTTGTCACATTATAACAAAACAGCCGCCCCCTCTTTTCCCTTTAAACCAGGTTGGGACCCTCACAGAATAAAGGTTACCACAGAGGACTCCCTTACCTGTTTTAAACATTCAGTCAGTCAGTCATAAAAACTTTATTTCAATTCATCAAAAAGAATCATAAAAGTATATATATTTTTTAAAACACAATGTTACAAATGGTTTATCGGATCTACAGGTTCAGGTTACTTCCAAATAATAGATTTTCTCGACCATATTTTTCAACACATTACCCAAAGAAAGTTACAATACATCAAAAAAAAGAAATAAAAAGAACCAAACATATAACAATAAAGTACATTATGCTATTTAAATCCTGAATATTAGATATAGATCAATTCAACCCTGCATGCATACAAGCTTACATTGCCCTGAAAATTTCGTCAAGTAATTATACAGTACTCCCGCTAAATCAACCAAAAATTTTCAATATCATTTTCTGATGATAAGTGCCAGTCTGATAAAACTAAGCATGGCGCTACACGTAGCAGCGGTAGGCAACGATTTTAGGTACTCATATCCTTCTTTATAGTTGCAGGGTCGAATATCCAATAAAATAGGTTTGATAAACCTATTTCTAGGATCTTTATACAAGGTGCAGAAAAGAACAAAATGTAAAGTGCATTGTTGAGCTTTCTTATCACACGGACAAGGTGGTAGCCTCTCACACCGACCCCCTTGTTTCGGAAAAGCAAAAAGAAAGTGCAAAATATTTAGTCGAAATCTCGTCAAATAAAAATGCCATTGAGTATGTACTGTAAATGATAAATAGAATTGGTGCTGCAATTTACCCATTTTATATGGAACTTGTTCATTATTTTTTAACAGACCCAAAGTATTACGGTAAGCGTTTTTAATTATAATCTTTGTATCCTGCGGAATTGATTCTGGATTTTCATAGATATGACCCTGACCAATTTTATAGAAAGTTTCCCTCACATATGATAACCATGGGATCTGCATGGCATAATCTAGTTTTATGCAATCCCTCAGAATTTCTTTTGAGAGCTGCAAATCTTCAGATAGCCAGATTTTCCCCCATAGAAGTAATGGAGAGACATGAATAATATCACTCACAAATTTTATGCCCATCTCTGTATGACAAAAATGTTTGAAGAACAAGTTGGAATTGATAAGAGACGCTTTAAGAACTTGTTTTCCATAACTTGTATCTGGGTACATTTATGTTCCCCCACATCCCCGCCCCATAGGTAGCGACAGGCAAACATTTAGCTTTGTTAAGGGTCTTTAATTCGGCAATTGGTTTTTGACCCAATTTGCTCGAAAAACGAAAAAGGGCCTCTATGGATCGTGTGGTCTTTTGTACTCGAGCCGTTATTAATGGATCCCAGCTCAAGGTTTTATTAAATAGGTTTCCCAAATAGTTAAAATGTTCACCTTTTTCAATAATCCGGTTATCTACTGCGAACCTACGGGTTTTAGATCCTCTGGGGCCACATACCATAACAAAAGACTTTGTAAAATTGACCCTAAGATCTAGGTCCTGCATAAAGATATTGAATGAGTCACAGTAGTAGCAACATGTAATCTACGGAGTAAAATAACCAAAGGTTCCTCAAACCCCATGGCCTCCATTATCCGCCATAGCATATCCCTACATGCCGTGTCAAAGGCACTGGATAAGTCCATGAAGGCCAGGTGAATAGAAACACCCCTGGCCTTCATGTACTAACCCATACTGTGAGTCCACAATAATACCAGAGGAATCTGCCCATGTCTACAAACAAGCTAGTATGACCCTGCCCATCAGCTTACAAGAAGCATCTATTAATGAAATTGGCCTGTAGCAGCACGGGTCACATTTATCACCCTTTTTAAAAATTGGTACAACTACCGCCTCTTTCCATGATAAGGGAATGCGCCCGACCACAATCGCCCTAAAAACATTAAGTAATAATGGTGGCCACACATCGGTATTATATTTAAAAAGATCCAATGGCACTGCATCTGGACCTGGGGCTTTTAGCGAGATACCTTTCCTTAGAGCCTCCTCAACTTCAGAGAGAGAAAGTGAGAGACTAAGTGTTAGAGCTGTTTCAGGGTAAGAATCAATATGCCCCTCACTATTAGTTACCAGACAAACGTTTTTTGGATTATTTTTTTTTTTAGCATAATGGACTTCCCAGGTTTCCCTCGTTATATGAGTAATTATGTTACCTTTTTCCTGACTATTTAGGAAGGGACGATTTATTACCTCCCAGAACAGCCTACTATCTCTCAAATCTGAGGCTTTTTCAAGGTCATCCCATGCTTTCTTTTTTAATTCTAGTTTCCGCTTGTCAATAGTATCCTTGTATGTCTTCCTTACACTTTTAACCAGCTCCTTATCCCGGGGGATGTTTGTGCTGCAGAACATTCAGCATCAAACCATTTATGCTCCCTTGATTCTTCCTTGCCTACTGGTCTAAGAAGGTGCGTTGCCACACTTCCGCAAAGAGCTTCGAAGTTCTGAATTATCATTTCAGACTCGGAGGTGGGCGTTAAACAAATATCTTATTGTGTTTTCATCTAGGAACCTAAATCGATATTTCTATTTTATGCCCTTGTAAGGCTATAATCAATAATATCCCTATAAAGGCATAAGGAATCCTATCCATATTTAGTCGTAGCCCATGCAGTCACATTAAGCAAGGCTACTTCCCCAGACTCCTAGAAAGCACAACGAGTTCTCTAAACAAACCAAACCTCCAGCAACCTGGGAAATCCCCCTTGCTTTTGTTTTGATTTCGTCCTAGAACTCCAAAAAAGCACTGTAAGAACGGCCAGTTCTTAGTGACATCTTTATTGACGTCTTATGTCCAACCTTACGTCAAACCCGGCACCTTTCAGGTATAAATATACCAACGTTGCCTTAAGCAAACACACGGTGGTGGTTTTGGAGCAGAGCAGCTATCTACTTGCCCGAGAGCCCAGCTGATGCGAGAGCCCACGGACGCTGCCCCTCTCCTTTGACGCACTGAGAGAGACGCTGTCTTTTCTCCTGCCGAGAAATCCAGCTCCGGTGTTTCCAGATACCTTCGCGGGTTACTGGGATATCGAGTCCGGAGAGAGAGATACAAGACCTCCTGCTTTCTATTACCCAGGTACGGAACTGCCTAAACCCTTAAAGAGAATTCTTGAGTCAGATTCTTGGCAAAACCAACTTAACTTAAACTGCTACTTACTTACTCCTTCCCACGTATTAGGCTTAGTTCAGGTACACCGGGGTAGGCGTATTTAGAAGCACCAGTTGAGTACGTTAGTCAATGTATATATGTATGTATATATTTTATCTATTTTAAAGTATCATATGGCTAAGAAGCCATATCAATGCTTTTACAGTATTATTTTATCATCCTCCTTTTACTGTACGCACTTTACTTTACTATGAGTATTGCAATTGTGGCAATTCATTTCTCTTGCATGAGAAAGAAGACTGCTCAATAAATAACACCTTTTATTGAAAACGCCCGTCTCTCTTTTCTCTGCAATCTAGTGAAACTAAGTATGCACACTTGACTGAGTGAAATAGCTGTCTATTGTTTTCACACGACTCAAGAGATACACTCTTATTCTGAGGGAGCAAAGTTGTCATGTTTTATGGTTGTCAGAAGCTAATCCCTTCTTGTCTATCCAGGGAGGTTAAACTCCTCCTCGTTTATTCGAAAAAGTTTCTAGTGTCCTCTGAGCTAGCTGGCAAACCTTAAGTCTAATATAGTCAGTAGAGACCTAGTCGACCTCAGTCCTACGTCTACACTGCTGAATATATTATTCCAATGCACAGAGCCTATTGGGAATATAGGAACTACACTACATGGCGCCCAACGTTTGGTAAGGCGATAAATCTAACGCAAGACGTTAGAGTAACTCAGTCGTGCTTTTTCACACAGACCCTTTTTCCCGTAAATACTCCAAAAGACGTCTGGCGTGGGTAAGAGGTTAAAATCCGCCGGAACTTAGTAGGAAGAGATTCCTATGTATAGTTTTTGGTTTAGTCAACGTTGAAGGATACAGTGTTCCAAAATATTGTGCACCTAATCTTTGTTTCCTTGAAACCTGATCTGCAACAAAAACCTTTCTGTCAGTAAAATGGGAGAAAGTGATGATGAAAGGGAGGCAGCTAGAATAGCAGCTCAACTCCTAGCGGATGACACAAGTCTCCAACAGAATGACACGGATGCTATACTCATTCCGGTCAACATAAGAAAAACTATAACTCTTAAACTTATAGAAAATTGACTAACACCAAGAGGTGGTATAGTCATATTCGTGGTAGAGGCCCATGAATATCGGCAGACAGAGGTATTCTATTCATGGATAAACTTTCCAGCAGCAAACGCTGTCACACACAACTTCCACTATTACAAAATAGAGGAACCTCCGGAGGAATACACCCCTTTCGAGGAGGTGGAAATCCCATTAAATTACTAAGAGCACCTGCTCTGGTTTAAAGGCGCCCTAAAACATAATAATCACATCACCAGGCTCGGTCCACTAGGTAGACCAGGAACAACGTGGCCGGTTCTAGCCAGCTACACACCACATCCAGACATTGAAAAAATGTCAGACCGGGAACTTTTAGCCCAGCTAAAAATACTAATTAAAATACATAGACAATTAGTCCAATATGTAATGCGGACTTCAACAGTCCAACCAGCTATTAACATTCCACAACTGACCCCTCATCAGGGTAACACAAAAAAAATAACACCACAGAACATACAATCATGTCTGGGTAAAGTACCCGTAAAACAGGAACAAATTCCATTCTGGTTAGCACAAAAAATCACTCAAATAGAGGCAGTATTTCCGGATACTACCCCTACTGAGAAACACAGAATTCTGACTATCTGTCTTCCAATGGGGATCGCACCACATGTGGAGGACTGTGAAACTTGGGGCACAGTCTTTGCTTCCATTTACACAAAAACACATGGTGTTCCGTCCATGGCGGTAATACCAGATGTACTAAGACAGATTCAAAATGAATACGGTCCAGAACCTGCTTTAACTCTGGGTATGAAATTACTGAAAGACTTCAAGCAGGTCTCGGCTATATTATTAGCCAACATAAAAGGAGAAGCAGCATCTGTGGCGATCCGCCAGAAATTGAAAGAGACAGATATAGCAGACCAACCAATTGAACTTGCCAGAATCATAGAAAAATCCTATGAGGAACTAGGAAGAGATAGTTTGGGTGGGAAACCAGTAAAACCCCAACTAACTGAAAATCCTGAAAAGATATTTATTAAAAATAATCTAAACACTCCAAAAAAGAGCTGGGATGGAAATAAACAATCCACTCCCAAAGAAAAAAGATTCCAGTCCAGAGGAAGGACTCCTCGGCAGAGAGAAAGATCTCCGGACCAAGGACACAAGTCTCCCCAGAGGGAGCCCTCTGAGAAAAGATACAACCTTAGAAATAGGGATAATCTGAAGAAACCTGATAGATATCAAGATATTGATACACGTCCCTCTCGATCTTTTCAGACCTCCTCGCAGAAATCAGAAAGAAGAGAACGGTCAGAACACAGGGAAGAGAACGTCAAGTCCAGCGGCGGGTGCACGCCGGAGGTGCGCCAGAGGTTAGCTCGTTTGCGCCCGTTCGCGCACAGGACGCGCGAGGCGCCGGTAGGGCTGATTCTTTGCGCTGTCCTGCTCCCATCTATTCTCGTGACGATCTTCTACGACTCAACCCTGGCAATATTCCTAGCCATCAGCCTTCTACCATCAGCAGACAGTGCGATTCTCTGTCCTGCGGATTACTAAATGTAAGATCTCTTAGTAAACACTCGGAAGAAATTACGCTACTCATTGAGTCTCATGAGTTAGACGTACTCTTCATGACAGAGACTTGGACCAATGCTAATAGCATGGTGGAGTTAGGACTAGCTTGCCCGTCGGGCTATAAGATAAGACACAATCCTCGGGTAGGGGCTAGAGGAGGAGGAGTTGGGATGAACTTTAGAGAGACAATAGATCTTTTCCAGCTCGACATTAAGTCTATCCCAGGCTGTGAATTAATGGGCTTTTCTTTTAATGGTCAGGGGGGCGCACTCTACTCAGGTCTGCTGTGCTATAGACCCCCGGCGTGCGCCCTATCGGCTGTAATAGAGCTCACTGATATTATTTACGATCTTTCTAATTCGCACACAAGGTTAATAGTGTTAGGAGATTTCAATTTATGGCCGGACGGTTCGACCGACTCTGCCTTTAAAGAGCTGGTTCAAGCTAACGGTAATATTCAGCTACAGCAGCTAGTACTTTCTCCGACCCATGTAAAGGGTCACGCACTTGATCTTATCTTTGCCGATGCTGACCAAGTGGTCATACGAAATATTCTTCCTCAGTGCTGGACGGATCATGCACTCGTCCATTTCTATCTCTCACCTCCCACTTCATTAACTAAGAAAGGCAGCTTAGGGGCCACTAAGGTGGGCAGACAATGGTCTAAGCTTTTAAAACAATCTTCTCTCCCCACTCTGCTTCCAGATGGCTTCTCTCTGAGTGACAATTTAGACGCGAGCTATGAGACTCTTAGCCAGCGAATCCTAGTATCATTGGATTCACTAGCCCCACTGCGAAAAACCAGAGTCAAAACAAAACATGCAATGCCGTGGTTCTCAGAAGAACTCCATCAGCTCAAACTTCAGTGCAAACGGGCTGAGCGGAACTGGAGAAAGAAGTACCTTGAGGTAGATAGAGCCCTTTTTAAAACAGGCACTGGTGACGTATAAAGCCCGGATAAAACAGGACGAGGAATCATTACTGTCAGCGGTGAATAAGTCCCAGGCCCTATTTAAGATCGTCAAAGATTTGGCATCTCCCGCGTGTACAGTGAAGAATATTCCTGCCTCTCAAATTCTCTGTGACTCTTTGGCACAGGCCTTTGAGGATAAGATTACAACGATTTTGAACAACCTCGCTACATCACCAGGTACTGCCACTCACATCTCGGGCAATTATACCTCCGCGTCTACTTCTGAGAAAGATGCTAGTCTGGCGCAATTGAATAGTTTTCCTCTGCCGTCCTTTGAAGATTTTTGTGTACTGGCAGACGGGGTATCTTCAGGTTCGCCATTTGACCCCTTCCCACCTAAATTTTGGAAACTATTCCGGGAAGAGGTCTTCCCCCCCCCCCCCTGTTCTCTATCTGTTGTCAGTCCCTTGAGTCTGCACGGGTTCCAGACTGTTGGAAGCTGGCGGTGGTCTCCCCTTTGCTGAAAAAGGACACTTTGGATCCCACTTGTCCAGCAAACTACAGACCCATCTCGTTGCTCCCATTCCCAATTAAAATTCTGGAGAAACTGGTTACTAAACATCTTTCCAGTTTCATGGAGACCAACGATTGCTCGGACGTGGCCCAATTTGGCTTTAGACCCGCCCACGGGACAGAGTCTGCGTTGGTGACAGTGCTAGATGACCTCCGGACGCGTGCTGACCAAGATCGAGCTGCTTTTTTGGTATTGCTCGACATGTCGGCCGCGTTCGATACGGTCAACCGCACAATCTTGATTAGGAGACTGGAGGAAATAGGGGTGTCGGGATCGGCTCTTGATTGGCTGGTGTCATATCTTGACAACAGACACCAAATGGTGCCCCTGCCTCCTTTCAAATCCAGAAGGGTTGGGCAGGGCGTGCCCCAGGGATCTGCCATCAGTCCGATCCTGTTCAATCTCTACCTCCGTCCTCTGATCCAGCTGATAAAATCTTTCGGCATAGCAGTCACCAACTATGCTGATGACACCCAACTTGTCTTCTCGTTTGAGGGCAAGGAGGCTGTGTCACAGGAGACTTTTCATCAATGTATGTCCACCACGGCGGAATGGCTGAGCCGTAACTCTTTACAATTCAACGGCTCCAAAACTGAGGTACTACACTGCTCAAGGAATCGCACCCCTAGGCCTCTTCCATTGAACTTTTGGCCTCCGTCTTTTCAGGGCACCAGCCTGCCGGCCGAATCAGTTCGTAACTTGGGGGTGATGTTTGACTCCAGCCTGCAGCTAAACGCGTCAATAAACAAAACAGTGGCCACTTGTATGACATTGTTGCGGATGCTGCGGAAGATATTACCTATGCTTCCCGCACATACTAGGCCAGAGGCAGTTCGGAGCATTATTTTAAGTAGGCTTGACTGTTGTAACTCACTACTTCTGGGGGCACCTATGACACTGATGGGAAAATTACAACGTGTTCAAAACTTCGCTGCAAAATCGGCCCTCTCACGCCGACGCTCTGATTCATCCACAAAAGCACTCCGGGATCTCCACTGGCTGCCAATCCCGCAGAGGATTGATTTTAAAGCCCTTTGCTTGGTACAGAAGGCCCTTCTTGGCCAGGGCCCTACTTCTTTGCAGGACCTGTTTTCCTGGTATGTACCGACTAGATCTCTCCGCTCGGCCTCAGCCCGTCTGATTGCAGTTCCCAAGATTTTGAGGACTCGGATGGGAGGCCGATCATTTAGGTTTACCGCAGCGAAATTGTGGAATTCCCTACCAATATGCTTGCGCAGCATGGATGATTTCACTACCTTTAAGAAGGCTTTAAAAACTCATCTGTTTCCAAAAACTCTGTAAAATCTCTTTGTAAGCTGCGCAATTGTCCAAACACTGTGTCTGTATTATCCAAGTCGAAGCGCCAGGATACCCGAAGGGTGACAGTCATTGCGCTATACAAATACACCAATACATACATACATACATACATACATACATACAACTGAAAAACGGAGAGTGGGCCCAGACAATGCTAGACAGCGCAGCAGAAGTGACCATAGCTCGCAAGATCCTGATGAATCATCTGGAGACAGTGGACACGAATGAATACATTCAGGTGGAAACTGCAGATACCAGAGTTAGCAAACCTCATAAAATATACGAAATAACATTACGTATAGAGGGAGATAAGACTAGGAAAGTAAGGGGCCTATTTTGGGATAACCTTTCCAAAGGCTATGACATCCTTTTAGCTGAGAAAGACTGGCCACCAGAGTTTGTCAGGGAGTGCCCTCATGGCGAAGAAATGATTATGCCTGCCTTCTCAAATCACACTCCAATTCATAGAAAATATACACTTGCAAGAAAATGGGCAGTAGCCCAAGCTCCTGCATTATATAAAAACCATGTAGGATGGGATGAGGACTCTCCTCCTCACAAAATCCAGTTAAAATGTCAACCAACTGCACAAAGGCAGTACCCAATTAAGCAAGAAGCTAAAAAACAAGTCAGGGAGATCTTAAATCAACTTGAATACCAGGGGGTGATTGAAACATGCACCTCACAAATGAACAATCCTTTGTTTCCTGTCTCCAAGCCAGACGATTCATATCGTCTAGTTTTGGACTACAGACACCTTAACTCATGTTGCAAGACATCTGCAGTACAAAACTCACACAGTGCAGCACTAATGAATAACATTGTGCGCAAAAAATACAAAACAACATTAGACATCTCGAATGGATTCTTTTGTCAAAACATTGCACCTGAAAGCAGGTATTTGACCGCTTTCTCAATAATGGGGGTCGCAGTAAAATTTCTGTCGACTCCCACAGGGATTTAAGAATAGTCCAGGATTATTCTCAGCAAGAGTAACAGAGTTACTACAAATATATGATGATGAAGCATTATCATATGTCGATGACATCTATCTAACAGTTGATGACTTGGATACTCACTTGAAAAGAGTGAACACCATAATACTTGGGATCGTGGCAGAGGGTTACAAATTCAACTTTAAAAAGTCACAAATTGCCCATCTAACTGTCCTGTTTTTAGGATATGAATTATCAAGTGAAGGCAAAAGCCTAGCAGACAATTTCTTAGAGAAATGTGCTGTACTCCAAGCACCAAAAACGCTGAAGAACTCACAATCAATACTAGGTTTCCTGAATTTCGGAAGAACTTACATTCTAAATTATGCAGAGAGGGTTAAACCTCTCTATGAACTGATAAAACCTGATTTTAAACCAATCAATTGGACTCAAAAACACACAGAAATTTTGAGATCATTGCAAACAGACATGTTAGCTAAAACTAAATTGCAAACTCGCGATAACACACGCAACCTTGTAATCCTAGTCATCCCAGGAAGATGCGAATTCACGTACATGACCTCTAATGAGGGAGAAACGGTACCAATAGCCTACAAATCACATTTGTACACACAAGCTGAAAAAACATTCAGTCTTGCGGAAAACATTGTAAATGCGGTTCAAACAGCTGTAGCAAAAGAAAGAGCCCAAGCCCAAGGCAGACGGATAACTGTTTTAACAGCAGAATCAGCCTTTGAGGCATTAACAAGTCCACGCAATTTGACTACCGTGGCACTAGATCCAAAATGGATACAATGGAAAAACTCTCTTGCTACAGAAAAAGTGAAATACTATTTTGACCCGAACATGAAAAAACTAAAAAACTTAACATATGAAAAAGAATATCCTCTGCCAATCGAAATTCTGCCACTACAACTTTACGCCTGTGTAATATATACAGATGGATCAGCACAACCCGCAGTTGGGGGTAAACAAGCTTATAGTGCTGCGTGCGCGGTTGTTAAATGCCGGTGGCACGGAGGTAAATTGAGACCACTGGTAACTATGTCTCAATCTGTAAAAGACAGTTCAGGTCAACGTACTGAACTACTAGCTTTGAAAATGGCGCTCGATATTGCCGATCGCGAATTCCCGACACTAATAGTGTGCGATTCGCATTACTGCGTCAAATCCTACAATAATGACTTGCAGAACTGGGTTCAAAACGGTTACAAAGATGACACAGGTGCCACAATCAAGCATAAAACGCTTTGGGAACAAGTAGTTCTTTTACAGAAAGAACTACAAAAGACTCACGTGATACATACACTGAGTCATCAGCGTGATGGCGTTCACTTTGCAGGGAATTCAGTGGCTGACACAGCCAAAGCGGAAGCAACTAATCCGGCTTTCGTAGCCACAAAAAAGCGTTCAGAAAAATATATAGACGGGGAAACCATGCTGGCGGTAAAAACGTCTTCAAAAGGCGACTGTGCAGCATTACCCTTGAACTATCCACTCAATTATACATACATAAATCGATGCAAACTCCGTTCCCTTTGCTCGAATCCCTGGAGTGGGGGATAGAATAATTCCAAACACAAACAGGAGAATCTTCTTGATTCAAGAAGCACATATGGGATTAGGTCTAAGGCACCAGAAGATCAATGAATCTCTGAAAGAATTACAATCAGAATACTGGTGGCCGGGAATGAGCCTGCAACAACACAAATTTGCAATAAACTGTCCAAACTGCAACAGAGATCGCAGTGGCGAACCGGCCGGAGTATTGCCATGGCTCTTCGTTTAGATAGCATAAGGCTATCTATACGCAAAGAAATGCGTCCCATTAATATTTAAGACTAGATTCACTTAAAATGTAGACACCAGCGCTCGGCTGACGCCAGAACTGTTATAAAAGATTTGCGAGTCTATATCGGCGCATACGCAATTGGCATGCTACATTCTGACCAGGGTCCTGCTTTTAGCTCTCGAGCTTATAAGGAGGCCATGACCAGCATGGGCATTGCGTTGCGGTACTCTTGTCCCTTTCATCCTGAGGGAAATGGGATTGTGGAAAGAAAATACCGAGACATAAAGCAATCTATAACGGCGAGGGTATTAGGTTCGGGTGATGGGTGGGTCAAACATTTAACAAGTGTCCAACGTAGTCTTAACAATCTGCCAAGAAATTCTCTAAAAGGTTTCAGTCCGTACGAACTATTGTTCGGGACTAGAATGCATATTCAGGACTTAGATAGTCAGACTTCAGTGGTAGAAGAAAAATGCTTTGATATCAAAGATCGTTTGGCTATTTTACAGGACTTAAATGAAACAAGAAAAGGCCTGAGCAACGTAAAGTTAAAACAGCAGCCAACAGCCACTGAAGAGAAACCACCTGTCCCAGCAAGGCCTGTCTGGATTCCAAAGATTGGGGATCTGGTCAGAGAGAAGATCGCCGTGAAGAAGGAATTTGGGCCTTCTTACAGAAAAGCAGTACCTGGCATAGCTGTCAACGGAACAAGATCAGTTGTACTACCGCCCCTTGCTGGTAAAAAGGAGAACCGAGTTGTATCCATCGACCTGGTAAAACCACAATCATGTGGCCAATAATAAGTAGTAGGCCCAGTGGACTCCCAAGAAGTAGCAGAGTACCAACATTTGCTACAATACAAGAGGTTCAAACTGAGAGACTAATCACATTTGATAAACCTGGAACTTATGCCTCTTAAAACCCAAATTGCAACAGTTCGTCAAGAAACACCTGTCTACAACGATGTAGCCTCAGACTATGCTAATGAAACAAAGAAAAATCCAAAGGCAAATGAAAATCCAGAAGCGATTCCAACAATTGACAGAACTGCATCTGGCTACTTCATCAATTTCAATGACTTTTCTGAGGATCCAAGCGAGCCTGAAGAACAGCCAACAACAAAAACTTTTAAAGACAAAGCAACAGAACTCTTTCATCAACTCAAAGAAACCTATCTGATTTCTCCATGGATTGAATTTTGGATTGTGTTAGGTGTACTTTTCCTCCTGCTTTGGCTCATCATGGTTCTCTGTCTGGGAAAATTCATTGAGGGAAAATACAGTACAATGGACACAGCAAGACAGAACATCAACTTGGTCCTAAAGCCACACAAGTCGTCTCACATCGAGAAAAGAGAACTATCATCAGTGAATGTCACAGCCAATCCAATACCCGGTGGGGTAGCTTGGGACAAAACGGATTACGAAATCTATGGCCCGGTCGAGCTCTTGAAATATCCACACCAGTTCAAGGTTTCATTAAGTGACTTTGTAAAACCGAGCACATTCTCTGATGATTGGGACTTTGAAAGTATTAATGATATGATGTCAGATTTAGTTATGTCAGCAAAATGTATAGAACATGATTACTTACAGGGTACATCTAATTATGAGGAAATGTATTGCTACAAACACTTTGCACATCATTATTTGCATAAATCTGCTCAACCTAGAAATGTTTTTAATTATCATCAATGGGAACATTGTGCAACTCCACCAAAAGGTAGTTCAAAAACATTTTATGAGAAATTCCCATATTTTTCAGGGTTTAACACAAGTGATGCTGAAACGTTTTATTTCAAAATGTTAAATAAGACAGGAATGAAAACAATGCTGACAAATACTAAATTGATTTATTCAGAAACATTTTATGAAAAAATGACTACATTTGGTTTTGATTTTTGGAAAAACAATATTGAAACAAAAACCATCTGGGGTACCAAAGATTGGCAGGTCCAAGGTATAGAATCATTATTTAGAGCCCGCATGATCCTAGAACAAATTATATTCTTGAATGACACCATTCAACAGACAACCTGTCTTGGCCTAGCCAAAATAAAGACTTAAATAAACCGTCTATTCCAAAGCCAACACCTGACAGTAATAGCACTACAGATGTTGAGATAGACTTATCCCATATTTTTAACCAAAACAGAACACATCCTGATTGGAAAAAATGGTTGATCTGGCCCACAGACACAAATAACTGTCAAGATAGATTCCTGAACAAAATACAGGGGTTCAAATTGACCAGGCCAGACCCTAGATACTCCCAGAGAAAACATCCAGGGATAGTTACAACATACAGTGTAGGGAAACTCTGCCTCGAATGGCTACAGAAATCCACACTGGCAGAAATTAAGCAACACTTGACTTTACTTAAAGACGGTGCTGACTTGCGTAATTTCATAATGGGACAACGTAAACAGAGTCAAAAACGTTTCATAGCGGCCGGTATATACGCTGCGTACAACGAAGCTTGGAAAGAAACGCAAATTGAAACAGCAGAAAAAATACGGGAAATTGACCGTATTAATTTGGAAAAATCACTTTCTGTTGTGGACAATGGGTTAATGACTCTGTCCTCCAGAATATATTCACTGGACAGTATTGTATCATCCGCTATTGATATAATAGAGCAGGACTTACTAATGTTACAACACGGTCAGTCCCAATTACGTTCTATTGTACAGCTTGGCTAAACGTTGCAAAATCTGCGTTCAAGTTCATGCATTTATAAAGCGCACTACTCACCCAGAGGGGTCTCAAGGCGCTGGAGGGAGGGGTTTACTTTTTATCGAATAGCCATGTTTTCAGTTCTTTTCTGAAGGAGAGGTGATTCTGAGTAAGGCGGAGGTGGGTGGGGAGTGAGTTCCAGGTCTTGGCAGCCAGGAAGGAGAAGGATCTGCCACCCACGGTGGTTTTTCGGATGCGCGGGACTGCGGCGAGGTCTTGATTGGCTGATCTTAGTTGGCGGGTGGGATAGTAGAAGGACAGTCGGGTGTTGAGGCATTCGGGTCCTAGATTATAAAGGGCCTTGTGTGCGTGGGTAAGAAGGCAGAAAGTAATTCTTTTGTTGACGGGAAGCCAGTGGAGGTTTTTTAAGTGACCGGTGATGTGCTCTTGGCGCGGGATGTCTAATATGAGTCTCGCTGATGCGTTTTGGATGCGCTGGAGCTTTTTTCTGCAATTTTGTTGTAATTCCGGCGTAGAGTGTGTTGCCATAGTCCAGTCGACTCGTGACCAGTGCATGGGTGACAGTCTTTCTTGTTTCGAGGGGGATCCAGCGGAAGATCTTTTTTGAGAATGCAAAGGACGTTGAAGCAGGAGGACGATACGGCGTTGACTTGTCTGGACATTGAGAGGGAGGAGTCTTGAATGAAGCCAAGGTTACGTGCATGGTCTGTGGGTGTGGGCGCAGATCCCAAAGCGGAAGGCCACCAGGAGTCGTCCCAAGCTGAGGGGGAGGATCCTAGGATGAGCACCTCCGTCTTGTCTGAGTTGAGTTTTAAGCGGCTCTGTATCATCCAATCGGCTACTTCTTTCATGCCTTCGTGAAGGTTGTTTTTGGCGGTGTTGGGGTCTTTGGTGAGGGAAAGGATTAGCTGGGTGTCGTCGGCGTAGGAGATGATGTTGAGGTTGTGTTGGCGTGCGATGGAGGTGAGGGGACTCATGTAGACGTTGAAGAGGGTGGGACTGAGTGAGGAGCCTTGAGGTACGCCGCAGATGACTTCGGTGGGCTCTGAGTGGAATGGGGGGAGTCGGACTCTCTGTGTTCTCCCGGCTAGGAATGAGATGATCCAGTCCAAGGCTTTTCCTTGTATGCCGATGTTGTTGAGGCGTTGTATGAGGGTGTTGTGACAGACAGTGTCGAAGGCGGCGGAGAGGTCGAGTAGAATGAGGGCCACTGTTTCACCGTTGTCCAGAAGTGCTCGGATGTCGTCAGTTGCCGCAATGAGGGCGGTTTCGGTGCTGTGTTTGGCCCGAAAGCCGTTCTGTGAGGGATCCAGGGAGTTGTTGGATTCAAGGAAGGCTGCTAGTTGGCTTTTGACGGCTTTTTTCTCGATGACTTTGGCCGGGAAAGGGAGGAGGGAAATGGGTCGGTAGTTTTTCAGATCTGAGGGGTCTGCTGTTGGTTTTTTCAGAAGGGCGCTGAGTTCGGCGTGTTTCCATATTTCTGGAAAGGTGGCGGAGTCGAAAGAGCAGTTGATGACATCGCGGAGTTGGGGAGCGATGATGGAGTCAGCTTTGTTGAAGATGTAGTGGGGGCAGGGGTCCGAAGGTGAGCCAGAGTGGATTGAGTTCATGAGGCGAATGGTGTCTTCAATGGTGATTGGGTTCCAGGAGTTGAGGTAGTTAGTTGGAGGGGTGGGATCTGAAGGGGGTGGGGTGAGTTGGTCATTGGGAGTATTCTTGAAGCTGTTGTGGATGTCGGCAATTTTGTTGTAGAAGAAGGAGGATAGCGCATCACAGAGGTCTTGGGAGTTAGTGATGTCGTTGGATGCTGCGGGAGGGTTGGTGAATTCTTTGACGATATTGAAGAGTTCCTTGCTGTTGTGAGAATTGTTGTCGAGACGGTCCTTAAGTGCTGATTTCTTGGCGGATCGGATCAGTTGGTGGTGTTTGCGGGTGGCTGTCTTGAGGGAGGCCATGTTGTCTGAGGTTGGTTCTTTTCTCCAATTCTTCTCCAGGTTGCGGCATGTCTTCTTGGAATTTTTAAGGTCATCATTGAACCAGGGAGCTTTTTTGCTGGATGATTTCGACTGGTGTTTTTTCAGGGGTGCTAGTTCGTCCGCACTGTGGGTAATCCATTGCCTGAGGTTGGTGGCCGCTAGGTCTGGGTCCGTTGCCAGGGTGGGAGTGTTTTGGCTGAGTGATGTGAGGAGTAGTTCGGTGGTGATTTTGTTCCATTTTCTTCGGGGAATGGGTTGTGGACGGTTGTTGGCCAGGGTTGTTTTGTAGCTGAAGTGAACACAGCTATGATCCGTCCAGTGGAGGGCTGTAGTATGATCGAAGGAGATGTGCTTGCTGGAGGTGAAGATAGGGTCGAGCGTGTGTCCGGCTATGTGAGTGGGGGTGTCAACAAGTTGTTTGAGTCCGAGATTGGACAGGTTGTCCAGAAGGGTGGTGGTGTTGTTGTCGAGAATGTTGTCAAGGTGGTAGTTGAGGTCTCCTAGAAGAATGTAGTTCTCGGAGGCGAAGGCGTGCGGGCTGACGAAGTCAGTGATGTCGTCGCTGAATTGAGATCGGGTGCCTGGGGGCCTGTAAATGAGGGTTCCTCTAAGTGTGGTCCTGGGGTCGGTGTGGATCTGAAAGTGGAGGTGTTCGGCGGTTGCAAGATTGACGTCAGAGCTGGTTGTAATTTTGATGGTGTTTCTATGGACGATGGCGATGCCTCCTCCAGTTTTTTTATCGGTGCGGTCTTTTCGAATGATCTTGTAAGTGTCCGGTATGGCTATGGCGATGTCGGGGGCAGAAGATGCATTCATCCATGTTTCAGTAAGGAAGGCGATGTCAGGTGACGCAGTGTCGATTAGGTCCCAGAGTTCGGTTGCATGTCTGTGGACCGAGCGGGTGTTCAGTAGGATGCATTTCAAGTCGTTGGGTTCGGAGCTGTGTGTGGAGGAAGTGTGTTTGGTGAGGGTCCTGACGCAGTTGAACTTACAGGAGAGGCAGGAGAATGGGCCGTGGGTACGTCCTGGGGTAGCTTCGCAGCAAAGTGGGGTGCGTCCGGCGTTGAGGGCGAGGAGAGTAGCGGCATCATAAGTTACTCTGGGGGGTTGGGAGCGGCATGGAGCAGGGGGACAGGTGCTGGGCGCGGTCCAGGCGCGGACGAGCGTAGACGGGCTTACCTTTGGCGCACCTTCGGCGCGGCCGCAGCGCGTGGACGCTGCGCGTTGGGACATCTGACATAAATGGAGAGTGGAGGGGGCGGAGCGTGGGAGGGGCAGCAGGGAGGCGGTAGTGTGGGTGAGGGGCGGGCCAGGGGATACCAACAACAAAATGGAGGGTCAAAGGGAAAGGCAGACAGGGGCAGCTAATGCACAAATGCGTCGAGTGAGCACTTCTATGAAATAAATACACAGACACAGAGAACAGAGCACAGCAGCCTGAGCGAGGTCGTGCTAATGATGTCAATCAGAACAGCGGCGCTATGCCTGAAAAGCGCTACAATGCTATGGTAAACAGCGCTACAATGCTATGCTAAACAGCGCTACAATGTTATGGTAAACAGCGCTACAATGCTATGGTAAACAGTGCTGTACTAAACACAGAAGTAACGATACCAGAGACGCGATAGCATGGAGCGTTACAGCTGAAAGTGAGGAGGAGCGTGGGTGAGCGACCGTTGTGAAGAAAGTCCAGGTGGTCACCGTTCAGGCTACATACCATGGCGTTTAATCAACACAACGTCATTATTTTCTATCTTTAACCTTACTGATAAACAAATCAGTTTGGCACAAAAAGGAGCAGACTGTGCGATTCTGAGCATTGAAAAACTTGAGAGATAACCATTGACAATGTCAGAAAGACCTGTCATTGAATGGATAATACACGGAATAATTACAATTCCGATAACAACTTTCCAATTTAAAAACTGCCAAGAGTATATACCAGCGAGCCAGTATGAAAGGTTGGGTAAAGGGTACATCAAGTCATCATGGAAATTACCTTATACACACATGTTATAGTGAAAAGGAACAGAATGTATTTCTTAGTGGTAACAATTGTAAACGATCACTAAGCGGTATACTTCTGTGTCAAGGTATTAATTTGCATGGGGCCTGTGAGGGGACTTCAAATAACCTTTCATGTCACCAGCATGGCACACCTACAACACAAATAGAGCCATTCTTTAGACGGCTTTCTAACGGGAGCTATATTCTAATAGTGGACCACAGCTGTTGTGGCATGGTGCCAGGAAAAGCTTATCTTGTGAGCGTCAGTTCAATGGTCACTTGCTGTATGCAAGTATTGTATCCAAACAGCACTCCAGACACGGAGGCAAAAATTTGGCCTTCTTTGAATATCTCTTCTATTCGAATTGATACTTTAAGCAGAATGAAGTCTGTTCTTTTACAGACAACGGTGCCCTTAACGTCATCAAAAGAAACGTATGATCTGCTAGTTGCAAGGACAACGGCAGAGATACATAGCCTTTTATCAACAAATTGCCCCGTGCATTTCGCAGAAATGCTAAGCCAAATCCTAAATATGTCAGATACCAGTGGTATCCCACATGTATTTGTTGGACCTGGCCTCGTGGCGTGGTTCCTCCCGTTCCTCAGCACCCTGTTAGCGTAGCCCTGCACCCAGAGTTCCCTGCGCAGCACCCCGTTAGCGTAGTCTGCACCCAGAGCTCCCTGGTCGTCCTGCCCCTGTACGCCCAGATCCCGTAACCGACGACCAGTTCCGCTTGTCCCGTCCCACTCCCGGCTCCGAGCGCCTAGAACCTGCATGCCCCAAAAGGCCCGGCAGCCATTTTCCCTTCCCGAGATCCCTGACTCCCTGGGCCTAGCGTGACCCCGGCCCCAGCGAAACCCAGATTTCAAAGGTGCGCCCGTCCCGGCTGGGGGGTAAAGGGCTCCCCGAGTGAGATAAGCCAGGGAGTTTCGATGGCACCTCCGGCCTCCCCTGAGAGACTGGTTTCTGTCACACCTTTGGCCTCCCCCTGTGGGCCAGTTTCGATCGCACCTCTGGCCTCCCCGAGTGCTGGCTCCAGACCCTGCTGGGCGTCTGGAAATACCCGGGCGCATCTTCAAAAGATCAAAGAGCTAACCGCCGGACCTCCCAAACGACCAGCCCCCAAGGCATGAGACCTCCGCCTGCGAGGGTCTGGACATCAAAGGGTCGATGGACTATATCAAGGCCCGCACCACAACTAGCGGGCAGTTGTATCTTGGACCTGAAAGCCCTGCTGATCTGATCGCGGCTGATCCTAAGAAAACTCAACCTTGTATCGCTGAGCCCTGCTGACGCTGTCGCAGCTCCTTCTTCGCAACACGGAACTGAACCACCTGAGCCCCGCTGACGCTGTCGCAGCTCGACCTTGCAAAGACCTCGGAGCCCTGCTGACGCTGTCGTGGCTCGTCCTCTCTAAGACCTCGGAGCCCTGCTGACGCTGTCGCGGCTCGAGCTTGAACTCGTAACCATCTGAGCCCTGCTGACGCTGTGGCGGCTCATCCTTGCAAAGACCGACCTTAGACCTCGGAGCCCTGCTGACGCTGTCGTGGCTCGAGCTTGAACTCGAAACCATCTGAGCCCTGCGGACGCTGTTGCGGCTCCTCACAAACTTCTCCGGATCGAGCCCTGCTGACCTCGTCGCGGTTCGAGGAGTACTCTGGTCCGGCTGGACCATCGACGCTACCATCACGACCTGAGCCGACTCGATGTGAGTGAAGCAGCTAGTACGACCATCATCCCCCGTATCCCCCGGCTCGAGGATTGAAAGCTGTGCGCAGGGTACGCTTCGTACTGGCCTAAAGACTAAGACTGTCCCGCTTCCCTCGTCCCGAACCCCTAAAGACTTTTTCAATCCCTCGATCGCTTGTAAATAAGAGTGCTGATTCTTCTTACTGTTTGGTAAAGAACTTATTACTGAAAACCCCTCGGTGTGGTGTCCGTTCGTAAGTGTGGTGTGAGCTCAGTGTGTACGATCCTAGACTCAAAGTCCTCCCCGGTGGGGACCTCACGAGAAGACTCGGCAGTATCTGGGGAGAGGTGGGTCCTGGGGTGGTTGGGTGAGCACAACCTGGCCCTCCGAGATCGGCCCTTCTAACAGTATTTAAGACAATTTTTTCGGGACTGTTAACACCCTTCAAAACAGTTCTGGGCATTTTTCCTAATTTAGTCTATTCTGTCTTTGGCGGCTGTAAAGCCCGGGTAATTTCTAGCCTTTCCTTAGACTAAAAGTGACTATAATCTACTATCATTTCAGTCTTAGCAACCTTTTCGTTTATTCATAGGGTTTAGCTATGCGCTTTGACAGGGTTTAGTGCCTTTTTACCGTTAGTTAGGCCTGTAGGCCCAAAACCATAGAGCAGCCATTTTGGATGGCTGTCTCATCCATTTTAGATAGCTGCCTCGTCTGTGCGAGGTGCTTCCAGAGCAAAGGCAGTGTTTAGAGTTAACTTATTATTCGCTAGTAGGAAAACCGGTCGAGACCGGCCCTTATCGAAGGAATGTATTTTGTTCACTGGTGGAAGACGCAACAAGCAGGTGGCCACTGCCGACGGCATGAGAAGCCAGAGACTGGTACAGGAATTTGGTGGGAGTCGGCCTACGATTGGAAATTTCCATAGAGAAAGGGAGAGATATATTATCAGAGAGCAAGGAACAGATAGAGGGAGAGCAACGTGTGAAGCAGACCGATGAAGTTGGTCCGAGAGCTGGTGATTAATTGCTAGCTTTCACTGAAGAGGAGAATCCTGTAAGGTCAACATGCAGGAGTGGTAGAAACAGAGCGAGTCCAGAAGAGGGTTCGAGATTTGGAACCAAGGCAGCGCAGACGAGGCGTAGCGGTGCAGACGTGTATTCGTGAGCCATAGAGGGAGAGCAGAGTCCAGAGCGAGTGAAGACCCAAGACAGGGAGAGAGGTATCAGCTCCGCTGCTGAGATGGAAAGACGCACGTTTAAGGTGAGGCGTTCTAAGCTAGTGTAGAAAACATATAACTAATAATCCATTTTTCCTCCTTTCTTAGGTTGTAGATGATGGCTAATTGCACCTATGATTATCTTCCTAATGATGTGTCTAATTGTATAAATAAATGATATAATATCCGATTCATATGTTTGAGTGTTGTTTCCAAGACAGGACTAACCTTTCTTTTCATCCAGATACTGGCAGGTTAGCAGGTGAGTGTACCCTTCTAGCAGGTAACTGAGAAATGAGAGATTGTGTAGCCTATGGCTGGAAGGAACTCCCAAATGTTCTAATCAGATAGCTCTTCTAAATTAAGAATAATAAATATCGTCGGTGTACCTTAGGTGTACCGCCGATCCCTATAGAATACGCCATTGGAGAATAACAGGTTCACCAGTGGGAAGTATAGATGATATTGATCCTAAGAGTTAGGGGAACCGTCTGGCGACTCTAAATCAGGAAAGTCTGGCGACTCTAAATCAGAAAAGTCTGGCGACTCTAAATCAGAAAAGTCTGGCGATTCTAAATCAGAAAAGTCTGGCGACTCTAAATACTGCCCTCCGATGCAAGAGGGGGTAGGTTGGCCCAGGTCAGATTGCCATGGGGCTATAAAGTAAGAATCATAGGATATAATACATGGAAGTCCTTAGATGTTAGCTATATCTCTAAATGTATAGGCTTGTAAATAGCCTCTTTTCACCTTCTCAGGTGAGTCTTCTAAATGTCTTGTAAATAGCGGCCTGAAAAGAGTGTGTTTGCGTGACGATCGGGTTGGCTACAGTTGGTAGTCTGTTTGGTCTGAGAATCCGGTCGTTACACTTGGCGTCACGAACCGTTTTCGATCGATGAGTGCGGGAATGCCTTCGTGATTTCTTGAGAGGATCCGTGGGTTCTCGCCGTGTATGATTTTGTATATATCTGATTTGTTGTATTGTTTTTTGTTCGATTCTATTTGCTGTATGTATTTGTCAAAATGTTTTCGAAGAAAGTTAAACCTCCTTTCGTTTTGCATATTGACATTCCTGGTTGGGATTCTACCGCTTACGAAGCGCTTGCACATGAATGGGCTAATTCTACTGGACTGAGTGAGAACTAGAGTTCCTGCTTGGGGGACGCTGGGCCATCTCAGGTGGTTGAGTGCTTGCAAAAAGTCCCGGTCGTGAAGGGCAATGAGCTTCCCATTTTGGGACGGAGAGGTTGGATGTTGTTGAATGCGTACAGGCTTGTGCATGAGAATGTGACTCGATTGCTATCTGACAATAAGACTTTGGAAGAACAGTTCGTTCAAGTTCAGAATGACGTTACTCTTTTGCGATGTCCAAATAAACTGCTCGCTGACAAACTTGAAACATATCAGGCTGTAGCCGAAAGGGCTACTGTCCGTATTGCGAAATACAAATATAGACACCGACGTGGAAGAGTTAACACCAGAAAAGTACGTATGGCCGTTGCGAAGGCAGGGCTTGATTGGAATCCTGATGAATGGGATGGTGATATTTGGAATTCTTCTGATGCGCTTTCTTCATCTGAGGAGAATGTTGCGCGTGCGCCGTCTCCCGTTAAATGTCGTAATTCTTCTAAGGATCGTACTGACGTTTCTGCTCATCCGATATATCGACGTAAATTGCAAGGCAATCCGAATGCTCCCATGGGGATTGCGCTTGACAGCCTGTAAGATTATACACAACAGGAATTGAATGATATTTTGGATCGCTTCCGAAAAAAGTCGGGTGAATCCTTGCTGACTTGGATGGTCCGTCTTTTTGACACAGGTGCTTCTGGTATCTCGTTAGATCATGGTGATGCTGTGAAGTTTTGTACCTTGAGTTCTGATCCTACTGTTCAGGAAAGTTTCCGCCATTTTAATGGTAATAACCAAACTAATCTTTTGCAGCTGGCAGTTGACGGGTGTAATCGTAAATATCCGACTGAGTCTGATTGGCCTATGAATGACAAGCAATGGTATACTTTGAGAGACGCTTCTCAGCGATTGAAAGAGGAGTGCATGAAGACCGCTATCTTTTTGGGTACGGCGCATCAGTTGATGGACTGCGTGCTTAATACATCTGTGAGGAATAGGTTAATTCGTACTTCCCCTCCTGCTTATAAACAAGTTATGATGACTTTGTTGATTAATCAGACTGGTAATCCTTTATCTGCTGTGCTTGAAGCTGTGCGTGAACTCAGTGACTTGGGTGATTGGTTTAAGCCGGAACGACAGTCTCGGCCTGAGGCTCGCACTGATGATTTCCGTTTCTCTCGACGTGATATGTTTATGGCTCTGCTTAAGGATGGTGTCCGTGAGAGTGACATCCATGATCTTCCTAATAATGTGCTATGGACTATGTTCCGTAAGTGTGGTTTGGATAGGAAGGAAGGTGCTAGACGGGTCCGTAAACAAGACATTGATCACTACCACTCTGATGGCGAGGACTATGGTTCTAGGTTGTCTCGTGAGCATGAGAGAGAGAGAGAGAAAGGGAGAGAGAGAGAGAGAGAGAGAGAAAGAGAGGGGGACAGGACACGGAATGATTCATCTTGGCCCAGGAGAGAGAGAGACAGAGACAGAGAGAGAGAGAGAGATGAGAGAAGAGACCATTCTGTACGAGAGAGAGAGGGTGGTCAATCCCCAGAGGTAAGAATGAGAGATAAAAGATCACGATCTCTTGAGAGACTATCGCAATACTTTGTGAATGACAAAAATCCTTTTCTCGAGGATAAAGGATATGAACGGGATGCGACATTACCTAAACGGTATGAGAGTCTGTATCCTGATTTGTCCTGGGCGTAAGAACACGGTAAACAAGACTAGGAAGTAGGTCAAGCTCCAGTGCGAAATTGGTCTCGTAGAGACCATAGGCCTTATGTAGATATTGAAATATATTGGAGACATCGAAATATACAGAGGGCCCGAGCATTGGTGGATACTGGAGCGGAGGCCACTCTAATTTCTGGAAATCCTAAAAAGTTTAAAGGACAAGGTTACACAATTACTGGATTATGTGGTAAAGAGACCCCCGCCGTACAAACTAAACTTTAACTGAAAATTGGAAGAAATCCCCGAAAAGAGTATCATGTATTGGTGGTACCTCTTGATGAATATATAATTGGCATTGATATTCTAAAAGGTATGACGTTGCACTTGGATGATGGATGTTATAAATTTGGACATGATTATTACATATCATCTAAAATCGTGAGAGTGGGGCGTTTAATTATGCCTCCGATTAAGATTCCTCAAGCCACGAAGGTGGTTTCAATGAAACAGTACCGCATTCCTGGTGGGCACGATGAGATCAGTGCTACCATTCAAGATTTAATGGACGCAGGAGTAATAATTCCTGTTACTTCGGCTTGGAACAATCCTGTTTGGCCGGTCCGTAAGAGTGACAATTCTTGGCGCATGACAGTTGATTATCGAGAATTGAATAAACATACACCTTCTTTGACGGTTGCAGTCCCTGATGTTATTACTCTGATTGAGAGAATTCAGAAACATACAGGAACATGGTATGCAACCATTGACATTGCTAATGCCTTCTTTTCCAACCCAATTGCACCTGAATGTCAGGAACAATTCAGTTTTACATGGAATAGCCGTCAAATGACGTTCAGAAGTCTTCCCCAGGGCTACATGCATAGTCCGACTATCTGTCATCGGATAGTGGCAGAGCATTTAGATGAGGTGACCATCGATCCCAAAATTCAAGTGTGCCATTATATTGATGACATACTAATTCAAGGTGAAACACAAGAACAGGTGCGAACACAATTTGAACAAATCATTGCACACTTACAAAGCAAAGGCTGGGAGATTAATACTGATAAATTACAGGGTCCAGCGCAACATGTAAAATTTTTAGGTATTCATTGGCATGAAGGAAATAGAGAAGTAATCCCTCAAGTGAAACAGAAAATTGCAGAATTCGCAGTCCCTAAAAATAGGAAAGAAGCTCAAAAATTCATTGGTCTATTTGGCTTTTGGCGCCAACATATTCCACATTTGAGTAAGATTTTGGCCCCTTTATACAAAGTTACACGCAAAAAGAATGCATTCGAATGGAACAAAGCGCAGCAAGATGCATTTGATTTAGCAAAAGAAGCAATTCAGCATGCTTTGGATTTGTGGCCAGTGCGTGATGGTGATGTGGATCTGAATGTATCTGTACAAGAGATGTATGCAAATTGGAGCTTGTGGCAAAAGCAGGGCAATACTAGAGTACCTCTAGGTTTTTGGACTAAAAAGCTACCAGACGCTGGTGAGCGTTATACACCTTTTGAGAAACAATTGCTTGCATGTTACTGGGCTTTAGTAGACACTGAGCAATTGACATTGGGACATGATGTGATTCTGAGACCAGAAATCCCTATTATGCAGTGGGTTTTAATTTCACCAAAAACCCATAGAATTGGACATGCTCAGGAAATGAGCATAATTAAATGGAAGTGGTATATACCAGATCGGGCTCGCGTGGGTCCAAAAGGAGTGGCAATGTTGCATGAGAAAGTGGCGCAGGCGCCAATGAAAGAGGGAGAAAATGAGCACTCTGTACCGGTAGTACAAGAATCACCTGTTAAATGGGGTATGCTATTCGATGATCTGTCCGTGGAGGATAGAAAACACGTTTGGTTTACGGATGGTTCTGCCAGGTACATAGGAGAGAAGAGGCATTGGAAAGCCGTCTCCTACAACCCCGTGACCCAAAAATGATTGAGTACTACTGGTGAAGGGCGAAGTAGCCAGTTTGCAGAACTATATGCTGTGTACCAAGTTCTAAAACAAGAGTTACCTGTAAAATGTTATATTTTTACTGATTCATGGTCCACTGCAAATTGGATTAGTGATGTGGTTGCCCACATGGAGGTCCCATAATTGGCTGATTCATGGGAAGGAGATCTGGGGTAAAGAGCTGTGGCAGGAAATTTGGGAGTTCCTTCCTCAAAGCAATGTAACAGTTTTTCATGTTGATGCTCATATGCCCATGGACTCTTTAGATAAATTATTCAATAATATTGCAGATGAACATTCAAAAATCATTAAGGCAGTGGTGGACCAACGAGATTCTGATCTGGCGGGCTTGGCGAAACGGGCCCACCAAAAGGCAGGACATTATGGCGAGAAAATTACTAGCAGGTGGGCAGCTGAGAGAGGCATTTATATTCCTCGTGATTTGATTAAAACAGCCATACTCCACTGTCCTATATGTCAGCATTCCCAACATAGACAGGTGCCTCGAATAGTGAAAGGCCAGTTGCATCGAGGTAAATCTCCTGCCCAGATATGGCAGGTTGATTATATTGGTCCATTACCCATGAGCAAAAACTGCCAATATGTTTGTACAGTTGTCGATACTTTTAGTGGTTTTTTTAATCGCTTTCCCCTGTAAAAATGCTACACAAGTCAACACTATGAAAACTTTAGATTTGATTACATTGTATTATGGTACTCCACTTCAGGTGCAATCTGACAATGCATCACATTTCAAAGGAAGATTGGTACGAGAGTATTGTGCCGAAAACAATATCGACTGGGTGTTTCATATACCCTAATACCCACAAGCATCTGGTCTGATTGAGCGAATGAACGGTTTACTGAAAGACCAGTTACGTAAATTGTCAGACGGTACCTTAAAGAATTGGAGAGATCATTTATCTGATGGTTTATTGATCTTAAATAACCATCCATACTTGTATTCGAATTCTCCTTTAATGCGTTTATTTCCTCCTGCAGCTGATGTCAAACCCAATACGATTAAAAGTACAGTATCTTATTGGGAAATCACACCCGGAGCCTTGGCTCATGTAGGGCTACTCCTGGATCTGCAGGCTTAGATCTGCATTCTTTAAAAAATACAATATTGAAAATTAATATGATTACTGTAATTGAAACAGGAATTGGTGTCCAAATACCTACAGAACATTTCGGCTTGATTGCCCCAAGATCTGGTTTAGCTTTAAAAGGTATCCAGGTGCTTGGTGGAGTAATTGACAGTGACTACCAAGGAGAAATTAAAGTTATCCTGTTAAACAGTGGCGATTCTGAAGTTACAGTTAACGAAAATGATAGAATTGCCCAATTGGTCATTATGCCTGTATTCAGTGGTGTGATTCAAAAAGGTGCAGCTCCAACTCTGTTAACACTGCGTGGTGCAGGTGGCTTTGGCGCCACCAAAAATCCCGGAGCTAGAGTATGGGTGCAGTCGCCAAATAATCCCCCTGAACAGGCTGAAATTATTGCAACAGGATCTGACAACACAGTACTAGTGATGAGGCCAGGGCAAGAAGGCTGGGATGTAGTCCCAGCTAACAAATGTTATTTGCGAGAATAAATGATACGTGTTATTTGGATTGCAGATCATTACATGGATTGCTGCTGCCGGATGTGTCGTCCTTGGACTCCCGTGGGTCTGCTGCGACGAGAGTCAAGAAAGTATCCGGGACCGGATTAACCATGTGGACAGAGGACGTCGTTCCGTTGCGGTGTGGGGTGTTAATACAAACTTCTGGGTCAGCTTGGCCCATACAATTATTAATTCATCTAATTTTTGCTTAACTCCTATGAAGTCCATTAATGACCTCCTTACCACATGTCTTGTAGCAGTCCCAATATCCATGGCTTCCCTTCAACATTTCTTTAATGTTTCTGGAGTTCATCCCGAAATCATTTATCCGGATTTCACACCGTACAGTTACTGTGCCTCATGTACTGTCCTGATTGACCCCGAACCCCCACGAACTTTTAAAATTCTAACATTTAACATTACTGAGGGGGACACTTGTTACAGATTCACATGTGATCCTAGATTCATAAGCAAATGTGCCCAATTAAGATTGGAACATGCAACGTCGCTTTCTCCCCATGAGACAATTTTGTGTCGAACTAGAACTGCAAAATCTTGCGTTTCCCTTGACAACGAAATGAGCTGTAAACGTATAATAGTAACTGCAAGTCATTATTATCATGTGTCATTACCAACTGGATGGCTCTTTTCCTGTGGCAATGTATCATGGTCCTATATACCAGCAAATATTTCTGGAGGCCCCTGTGCCCTAACAAGGTTGAGTCTTTTGTTATTTTCCCCTGATGGAGCAATTTCATCCCGCGTGACACGAGATGTCATGTTGTCCAGTGATTGTGATTCATCACTCCATCTTTATTCTAAATCTGAATACCTTAGTTTAGCTATTTCTATTGTGGGTGTTCCTGCTTTAGCCGTGCACAATGCTAAAACCATAAGTAAACTTGCTTGCTGGATGGTGAAATCCATCAATAGTACCTCTACAATTTTAACTGACCTGTTATTAGATAATCAAGGAGAACGCCGTGCCATCTTACAGAATAGAGCCGCTATTGATTATTTATTGCTAAAACATGATCATGGCTGCTCAGATTTTGAGGGTATGTGTTGTTTCAACTTATCAGACCATTCCCAATCCATTAGATCCCATCTTAATAAGTTACATGAACTGACCCAAGAAGTGAGGGAACATCTGGACGGTGGGTGGTTTGACTGGCTTTTCAGCTGGCTACCTGATTTACATTCTTTACGCCAAATTTTTGGTGGAATTGTTTCAGTAATTTGCATCTTGATTGCCATCTGTTGCTGTATTCAATGTATACCATCATTTTTCCATTTATTCCGACCACATGTAATGGCTAGATCTTTTAGTATTGTTTCATATTATTCATCAAACGACATACATGCAGCTTGAAAAACGATCCCCCTAAAATTAGTTGTTCTACTAATCCTTCAATGCTAGTACATATAGTCAGGAGTGGAGTGTAAGGCCCGGGTAATTTCTAGCCATTCCTTAGACTAAAAGTGACTATAATCTACTATAATTTCAGTTTTAGCAACCTTTTAGTTTATTAATAGGGTTTAGCTATGCGCTTTGACAGGGTTTAGTGCCTTTTTACCGTTAGTTAGGCCTGTAGGCCCAAAACCATAGAGCAGCCATTTTGGATGGCTGTCTCATCCATTTTAGATAGCTGCCTCGTCTATGCGAGGTGCTTCCAGAGCAAAGGCATTGTTTAGAGTTAACTTATTATTCACTAGTAGGAAAACCGGTCGAGACCGGCCCTTATCGAAGGAATGTATTTTGTTCACTGGTGGAAGACGCAACAAGCAGGTGGCCACTGCCGACGGCGTGAGAAGCCAGAGACTGGTACAGGAATTTGGTGGGAGTCGGCCTACGATTGGAAATTTACATAGAGAAAGGGAGAGATATATTATCAGAGAGCAAGGAACAGATAGAGGGAGAGCAACGTGTGGAGCAGACCGATGAAGTTGGTCCGAGAGCTGGTGATTAATTGCTAGCTTTCACTGAAGAGGAGAATCCTGTAAGGTCAACATGCAGGAGTGGTAGAAACAGAGCGAGTCCAGAAGAGGGTTCGAGATTTGGAACCAAGGCAGCGCAGACGAGGCGTAGCGGTGCAGACGTGTATTCGTGAGCCATAGAGGGAGAGCAGAGTCCCGAGCGAGTGAAGACCCAAGACAGGGAGAGAGGGATCAGCTCCGCTGCTGAGATGGAAAGACGCACTTTTAAGGTGAGGCGTTCTAAGCTAGTGTAGAAAACATATAACTAATAATCCATTTTTCCTCCTTTCTTAGGTTGTAGATGATGGCTAATTGCAACTATGATTATCTTGCTAATGAGGTGTCTAATTGTATAAATAAATGATATAATATCCGATTCATATGTTTGAGTGTTGTTTCAAAGACCGGACTAACCTTTCTTTTCATCCAGATACTGGCAGGTTAGCAGGTGAGAGTACCCTTCTAGCAGGTAACTGAGAAATGAGAGATTGTGTAGCCTATGGCTGCAAGGAACTCCCAAATGTTCTAATCAGATAGCTCTTCTAAATTAAGAATAATAAATATTGTCGGTGTACCTTCGGTGTACCGCCGATCCCTATAGAATACGCCATTGGAGAATAACAGGTTCACCAGTGGGAAGTATAGATGATATTGATCCTAAGAGTTAGGGGAACCGTCTGGCGACGTTCAATCAGAAAAGTCTGGCGACTCTAAATCAGAAAAGTCTGGCGACTCCAAATCAGAAAAGTCTGGCGACTCCAAATCAGAAAAGTCTGGCGACTCCAAATCAGAAAAGTCTGGCGACTCCAAATCAGAAAAGTCTGGCGACTCCAAATCAGAAAAGTCTGGCGACTCTAAATCAGAGAAGTCTGGCGACTCTAAATACTGCCCTCCGATGCAAGAGGGGGTAGGTTGGCCCAGGTCAGATTGCCGTGGGGCTATAAAGTAAGAATCATAGGATATAATACATGCAATTCCTTAGATGTTAGCTATATCTCTAATTGTATAGGCTTGTAAATTGCCTCTTTTCACCTTCTCAGGTGAGTCTTCTAAATGTCTTGTAAATAGCGGCCTGAGAAGAGTGTGTTTGCGTGACGATTGGGTTGGCTACAGTTGGTAGTCTGTTTGGTCTGAGAATCCGGTCTTTACAGCGGCCTACCACTTCTTTTGGGACTCGTAGCAGGAATTTTATTTTTGATACTTCTGCTCTGATATGGCAAGCCAAGTCGCAGACAAGACTCCAGCAACGATGGAAGAAACGATCCTAGCTATACGCTATCGGGACCGCATAACTAAAGTCCTTGGATTAGCCCGGCTAAGAGATCTGAATATGACCTGGTTTCTTTCATTCAGACCGATCTGGCAGAATTGTATCTTACCTGTGCTTCGATGTATGCTATGCGGAGAAGAATGCGCGTTGGACGTCTGCCTTACACTACCATCAGCGGTACCATTGGATACAGATACTTTGCTAAGTCCTGTAACGGCTCATGCATCGTGTTGTCCCCAGCGGCTACCCATTCTGATGACGGCATTCGTTGAAACTTCGCCACTACGATTAGGTGGTAGTGAAGTACGAGATGAGAGCAGCATCACCCAGGTACGACCTTCTGTGAGCATTGCTGATCCTGACATCGATGATAGCAATCATTCTCACGACTGCACAGTTGCGGCATTTTCAAACTTGGTCGAACTTTCACCTGAAGCCGTAGACAACTTTTTTGCGAGTCTGTCTGAAATGATGTTCTCCCCTGAACAGAAAGAATAACTTTTTTAAGCAACAAGCACACAGCGTTCCCTGAACTCTGAATTCGGCCTTCGGCTTTGATAAACAAAAGCTACTGAAAATATTTGGAACTATATTTTTTTCTCCCTGAAAGCAAAATTATTTTTTTCCAATTTCAAAATATTTACCTTTTTTCTGGCACATGTACTCTGCTTAAAGTAGAACTATTCTTAGAGAACAGAACTTCTATTTTAGGAACTCTAGAGACAATATATTACCTCAGCCTCTAGCACATTTACAGCAACTGTATTTATATGTGATGGAATGGTCTCGACCTTCTTTTCTGTATTAAGAGCCATTTCATGTGTAAATTTCGCAAAATCGTTCAGCTAATGTATATATGCATCTTTTTTACTGAATGATTACACTGCTTGAATAGCGTACAGTACCAATAATCTTTTTCATGTATTTCGTATACACCATTTCAAATGCAATAAATGTATTTTGGGGTGGGTTGGAATACACATGCACTTTTATATGTTTACTATTGCTTAGTTTTAGTAATGATGGACATTAGATAGTGGAGTGGGTATTGTGTTTTTATCTAGGAACCTGAATCGATATTTCTATTTTATGCCCTTGTTCGGCTATAATCAATAATATCCCTATAAAGGCATAAGGAATCATATCCATATTTAGTCGTATCCCATGCAGTCACATTAAGCAAGGCTACTTCCCCAGACTCCTAGAAAGCACAACGAGTTCTCTAAACAAACCAAACCTCCAGCAACCTGGGAAATCCCCCTTGCTTTTGTTTTGATTTCATCCTAGAACTCCTGTAAAGCACTGTAAGAACGGCCAGTTCTTAGTGACATCTTTATTGACGTCTTATGTCCAACCTTACGTCAAACCCGGCACCTTTCAGGTATAAATATATCAACCTTGCCTTAAGCAAACACACGGTGGTGGTTTTGGAGCAGAGCAGCTATCTACTTGCCCGAGAGCCCAGCTGATGTGAGAGCCCACGGACGCTGCCCCTCCCCTTTGACGCACAGAGAGACGCTGTATTTTCTCCTGCCGAGAAATCCAGCTCCGGTGTTTCCAGATACCTTCGCGGGTTACTGGGATATCGAGCCCTGAGAGAGAGATACAAGACCTCCTGCTTTCTATTACCCAGGTACGGAACTGACTAAACCCTTAAAGAGAATTCTTGAGTCAGATTCTTGGCAAAACCAACTTAACTTGAACTGCTACTTACTTACTCCTTCCCACGTATTAGGCTTAGGTCAGGTACACCGGGGTAGGCGTATTTAGAAGCACCAGTTGAGTACGTTAGTCAATGTATATATGTATGTATATATTTTATCTATTTTAAAGTATCATATGGCTAAGAAACCATATCAATGCTTTTACAGTATTATTTTATAATCCTCCTTTTACTGTACGCACTTTATTTTACTATGAGTATTGCAATTGTGGCAATTCATTTCTCTTGCATGAGAAAGAAGACTGCTCAATAAATAACACCTTTTATTGAAAACGCCTGTCTCTCTTTTCTCTCCAATCTGGTGAAACTAAGTATGCACACTTGACTGAGTGAAATAGCTGTCTATTGTTTTCACACGACTCAAGAGATACACTCTTATTCTGAGGGAGCAAAGTTGTCATGTTTTATGGTTGTCAGAAGCTAATCCCTTCTTGTCTATCCAGGGAGGTTAAACTCCTCCTCGTTTATTCGAGAAAGTTTCTAGTGACCTCTGAGCTAGCTGGCAAACCTTAAGTCTAATATAGTCAGTAGAGACCTAGTCGACCTCAGTCCTACGTCTACACTGCTGAATATATTATTGCAATGCGCAGAGCCTATTGGGAATATAGGAACTACACTACAATATATCTCTAGACTATTTGCTTCAAAAATCTTTTCCGCCAACCTCCTCGCATCAACTCTATCCCATTTTAAAATTACACCCTGATTTGGGCTACATTTCATTGGTTGTTCGGAGGACTGATTCCTCTCAATCAGAGGGCACAACTTCAAAACAAGGGGATTATGGTCACTTGCGGGGTTTACTTTTCACATCTACACTTACCTAGGTCCCTCACACCCACGGCACCTATACGGCAAGGAACAGAAGATCTCCGATAAAGAGCCCCTTTTTGGGTGCCCGTCGGGCATTGCAGCGCCGGCCCGATGAGGAGCAGACCCATATGATGAAGCATGACACCTAGCTTGCGGGGTGTGCGTGGACCCTAGTTTCGAAAGGAGGAATTCACCACCTCCTCAGTACCTAGAGGACAAATACAGGGTGGTTAATATACCACCGAGGAACTCCGTACCCTTCTCTTTTGATTTAACGAAGTCGTGACACCCGGAACAGTGACAGAAACTGTGTTTATTTCACATCTTTCTGTTGCTCAAACCAGATAAAGACCTGCTGTCTTGTGGTTCTTATCAATCCACTGCACTTTTGAATTGTGATCTTAAATTGTTTGCCACTATCTTAGTAGCAAGACTACAGCTTCATTAAAAACTTTCAGGCTGTATAGAATACAAGATTGGCATTTGACGTGATGGAGGTGGCCAAATGGAACAAGCAGTCAATGGTCCTTCTCTCGTTTGATGAGAAGGTCTTCGACAGGGTCAACTGGTCTTATTAAATGAAAGTGTTCAACAAGAAACAATTGGGCCTAATGATGAAATTATTTTCCAAACTCATCATAATAGCCCCTCTATCTGAATAAAAATAAATGGAGAGTACTTAACTAATATCCTAATATTAAGGAGTATTAGGATGAGTCAGTAGTGCCCTTTCTTCCCCCTGATTTTTGAGCACTCAATAAAACCCTAAGTTCAAAAACCCAAATATTAAGGACATTAAAGTGGGCGACACAAAACAAATTGGTGTTGTTTGCTGATGACGTCATCTGCTTTATAACCAACCCAGAAACGTACTTAAGACCCACACAAAATGACCTTGACCAATCTACTCAAGTCACTGTGTTCAAAATATATTACTCTAAATCGTGTGGCTCAGACATTGTAGACCCGCTGGAAATTGCCTCAAAATTGCTCACACAAACTGGTTTTGCCTGACAGGGAACCCCAGTAAGTGCTGAGGAATACATTTACCATTCACAACAAGGGCTATACATGAATGTAATAGTTCTCCTCTCCTGCAAACTTTATATAAAGACATATATCGATGGGGAAGGTGGGAAGGATAAAGAGTTTGATATATATATATATATTTTTTTTTGCATCGTCTGCTATAGGTGGTCCAGACATTGACTATTAAATTTCCCATAAGTATCACAATTCAAATACAGAAGAAAACTCTGGATTTTTTGTGTGGAAGGTTTGAGCACCTTGAGTCCACGCTATAGCAGAGGAGGGCTTGGAATTTCCAGACAGAGAGGCTTACATTCAAGCGACCCAAATATGTACTGGTCCAAAATGTTTTCACACATCGGATCCATAGCGTGAATTTCCCTGCCACTGATGTTGTCATTGGGAGACCCATGGAAAAATATTACCTCTTTGACCATTCCAATGAAGAATCTAATTTCAAAGCTGTTTTAGCTGCCAGACTGGCTATTGCCCAGAGGTGGAAATTACCAACCGCCCATAGATCAACATGTGGTGGAGTCTATTTATGTAATCGAAAAGCTGCGATCAGCCAAATATATGACATGGTGTATCCATTTGAAAGGGTGTGGCTTCCGTTTGTCAATCATATAAAGCGGTTTCAGGTGTTGGAGGAGACGATCTGACTGCAATGTCTGACATATTGCATCGCTTTCAAATATATAAGATGTCGCCATCTAAAGATAATGTTGATAATACTGTTTCACTGTAGATAGAAGGCGGAGGTTCATGGGAATGTTGAATACATCCCTCAGCTACGAGAACTTCACAAACAAATGTATCTCTCTGCCACCATCAACAATGTAAAATACCATATTCTAGGACTGAAAGGTTCGTCAAATAGTTCCTGACACTGCCTCCCATGTGTACATAAGTAATTTCCCCTTAATATATATGGGATAAAGTACCCCCGCAGTACATTATAAGAATGTTGTTAGTCACTGTGCCGTTCTGCGACCATATGAATGAGGCCGAAGGCAGAGTTTCTTTATAAGGTAATGAAACTTTGAGGTGACTTGCAATATCATATTAATTTTTCATATATTATTATTGATTTTGTTTCCATTGCTACACTGCAAATCATACCATCTGACCAAAGACAGATATGCTTCAATATACAGTGAAAGCTAGTTAACCCATTCCGTGCTCATAACGAGGAGTTGCGCCGCTCGCATGCTCATGACGAGCTCAGCTCATCATGTAACGCGGCTTTTGAAAAAAAGCCGCACAGCACGAAAATAGCGGCCGCACGCATGCGGTTAAAACATTTGAAAGAACAAACCACACAAACATATCTCCCTTACCGTCCATACTTCCCACCTCCTTTCCATGCTAGACCTTCATTGTTCCAGCTTCAGTATAGATTGCATGGTTTGCTTGTTCAGCGTCTTGTATACATGTGCAATCGTTCTCATAAACAGGTTTGTCAGTCGTTAAGGTACCTCAACTGTCCAGAGCTCTCTCAATTGTTTTGAGCATCAAAGTGCTCTGTTGCCTTCACTTGGTACTATACAAACAGCCCCCATATTTTTGTGAACACCTTCTCCGTATTATCTAAAGTGCTGAACAGCAACTCCATTCCTAATAATATCCAAATCCCCAACCACCATGTTTCCAGTGTGAGAGCCCCAGGCCTCCCCACTATGCCAGAATCTGTGGTCTTGCTCAACTAGCAAAATGGCGATAAACCTGCTAGTCTTCGCTTGTAGAGGAAATAACCCTGCTGATGTCCCTCGTAGTATGACTACTTGTGGGCAGTTGTTTATCTCACTTCCGGTAGTGTCTTTAATTGCCCCCAAGATGTTCTTCCAAAACTCCTTTAATCAAGGGCATCCCAGCAATATATGAGAAATGTTTGCAGTCTAATAAATATCTCTTCCCATTGGTCAACCAGGTTAAAACCCAACCCCTTCTTCCATGCCTTTCTATAGGTTGCCTTACTTCTCTTCGTTAGCTGCTGGGGAACGTGAGGTACTTTTCCATGATAGTTAAATATTGGGTAGCTCCCTGAATAATTCAGTGATGGAGGGCCCAGTGTCTCCCTTGTGCTAATTGATCCCCCCGGCAACCCATATTCTTGCCTCATGTGTTCAAAACTCTTGATCTGATCCCCTTGAAACATAACCCCCAGTATTAAACCCCCATTTCAATCCATGTGTGGAATGCCTCCTATTGAAGACCCAAAATTAAATCTATGTTACCCCTAAAAGGCATAAACAGTGACAGGTAAGTTGTTAGCTTTCCTTTGTATGTTAACATATGCCATGCCCTTATTACTGTAGATACTACTAGTGACAGTTAAACATACCTCTGTATCTGGGATTTTGGAATCATTGATATCTCCCGTAGGGATCTGTTTGCTGTGTTGGGATCAGTGGGGCAGGACCCTTTCTCCATTTCTCCCTGCAGCTGTTACATGCAGTTGAGACGTCTGATAGTATGTTTTTGTATTGGGTACACCAAGACCTGTTTAAGGTGCAGTCATGGTTTCTTGCCTGGGGGTCACTTGAGTTCTGGGAGTGTTTGAAATGAATTGTACAAAGAGGGCGATATGTAGCGTTTTTAAGTAGGTGCGAGAAGCAACCTGTAGGTTGGGAGAGAGAGTGGTAGGAACAGCTGAGCAGCCTCCGGGTGCATATCGCGATGTGGGGTGTTAGGGATATTTCCTTACTTGCGTGTTCGTATATATGTTCTTACAGAAGCCTGGACTGAGGCGGGTTTCCATTAGGATACGTGATCCTGTTGACACGGAAATCCACCTGAGAGAGGTAGCAGGTATGCAGTAGAGATGCAACCCCCAGGTGAATATGCTGCAAACGATCTAAGTGCCACACCTTTTAACTCTTTTAACTCATGTTCTGTACCTGACCTGGCCGGTTGGCTATTGAGGGTCAGGACATATTGGCTTACATTTTCTTTATTTTACATTTTTGTCATTCTACACCATAACAGGTTACAATAATATATGAGTGGAATTTAAAAGCGGCGAACCCCTGATTGCCCTGATGAAGTTGCATAAAATACAGCAACGAAACATGTCGGCGACCTAGACTCACACAAAACTTGACTCAATGTGAGTCTGTTTTAGTTTGGAGTACTCACAGCCCAGAATAAAAGTAGGAGTGGCCAGTGAGTCCTGCAATTTTAATGTGTGAGATTCACTTTTTCTTTTTCTCACTGGGGTTAATGGTGAATGTGTACACTAAACAGCGACTGGTACTTGTTACTTGCTGTTTCACGAGCATTCAGCACATTGTCTGACTGTTGTGAAGCAAAAGGATTGTTATATAGTGTTGGACTTGGCCCTTCTGGCAGGTTCACCCCTAAACTTTTTGATTTTAATGAGGACCTGGTGATGGTGATTTTTGGGGTTCTGCGCACTTTCACTGTGTCCCAGTGGAAAGTGCGTGCGCACTTTGAGTGCATGTGGTGAGATAGGCCTGCCCTCCCATAGGAATGCATGGGGAATGTATGTGTCCCTGGTAGTTCCTGATGCGTGGGGTGTACAGGCTAGAGTCTGGTATGGGCAGACTCGTGTGATTGAATGCTGCAAAATGATGTATGCGGCGTGTGTGTGTCTAGTGTGGAAGTGCCACTTCTAGACATGGCTATGTGTGTGCTGTGAAGGTGCTGGCGTGTGATTGGCTGGAGCTGGCTGGGATGCCAGGTTCCATGAGTCATGATGGGTCTGCCCGGTGGTGAGAGTGGAGATTAGCATGCTGATGGCTGGGGAGGAGTCACCTGCGTCCTGAATGGGGCTGGGCTTTCCCCACACAATGCTGGCTCCGCCCCCTGTGGTGCGTCTAATGACCCTAGCCCTACCAGTGAATAGAGTGAGGGGCTGAGCCCATCAAGGGTGCTCACCAACCAGCTGCGACTGGTTCTTCCCCTCACCCTGTGACAAAGACAAAGGAATGTGGTGTATAAAAATGGGGCTGTGTCCCCACACAATCGGTTCTCTTCCAGGATCCTGAGGTGGCTGCTGCTGTTGCTGGGCAGGAGGACCGCCACTTGGATTGTCTCCCTGCCTGGAGACCCAGTGAGCTGGCTCTGGGCCCAGCCTTGCCCCCTGCCTGCTGCATTTCTTGAAGGGCTCCTGCTGTACTGTTGAAGTCTCCAGCGCCTGGAAGCGTTTCATTGACTTCCTGCCAGCGCTTGGGAGCGCTTTATTGCCTGCTAGCGCTCAGAGCGCTCTGTGTTCCACTTATAGCGCTTGGGAGTGCTGTATTCATCTGCCTAGCGCCTGGGAGCGCTTTATTTTACTTATTGCGCTTGTGAGCGCTTTAATTGCAGAGGCCGGTGCCCACCCGGCATTGTCTGCCCCGATCGAGAGTCCACCTCGATCTATTCTTTAAAAAGGAGCCGGTGCCCACACGGCATTTGCCACAGATTCTGGCCGTGAAGTCTCCCCCCGGGCCGCCGCTCTGCCCACGGCGACCCGGAAGCAGCTGACAGGCCGGCCAATCGCTGCGCAGTCTGCCCGGAAGTCCCGCCCCCGCAGCCCGAAGAGAGGAGGTCGTCCGAGGGTGCAGGCAGGGCTCCGGTGCTTTGAAGAGAGCCCCGCGCTGCCCCCAAAAGAGACTGTTACCAAGCCAGCAGGCATCCGAGGAGCCCCTGCACAAGCCGCAGCGCCGAAAGAAGATCCCCGCCAGAACCCGGTGAGTGCTGGTGCTTTCAAAGAGGAGAGGGGGGCGTTGGGACACATTGCCGGTGTCCGCCCCCCCTCTCAGTAGCGCGACCTCCGGGGCATTGCATTGTCGCTTGAGCCCCGATAGGCTCCAGGCATTCCATATTGCTTTAAGAGCCGGTAAAGGCTCTTGGGGGCATTTGATCGGTTTCTGAGTCCCCCGTGAGGGACTCCAACGACGCCCGCATCTTGTATTAAGAGCCCCAGAGGCTCAGCGGCATTCCTGTTTGCGAGCCCAGAGAGGCTCGAGGGGGCATTTGTTCTACAGAGCCTGCGAGGCTCCACAGCACCCAAGGGCATTGTTGGTTCTAGAGCCCTGAGAGAGGCTCGATGTTGAAAAGGCGATCCCAGGGGGGACAGAAGATGTCTGACTGCCCACCCCGAGACCCACCTCTCACTATAGAAGAGGCCGAGCGCCGTAGGGAGGCCTCCTTGGCGAGGCTCTTTCCTACGATCGTACAGCTGAGTAATCACCCTACCACAGACGGACACCACACGCAGGGATATTCTCAAGAATCTTTATGAAGGCACGCTCTCGTAAGATTGTGACACAGGGATCGGGGGATCCGTAAAGTCTTGGCTTCGGGAAAGAGGGGGGTAGCGGGGCAGTCTTGGCACCAACTGGTGCGTTGATAGTTCAAGGGGTCAGGCCGCGACAGCGTCAGCAGTGCCTCGGTATAGTTCAGCGTGGTTCAGGCCGCGACAGCGTCAGCAGGGCCTCGCAGGTGGTTCAGCTTGGTCAGGCCGCGACAGCGTCAGCAGGGCCTCGAAGGTGGTTCAGCTTGGTCAGGCCGCGACAGCGTCAGCAGGGCCTCGAAGGTGGTTCAGCTTGGTCAGGCCGCGACAGCGTCAGCAGGGCCTCGGCGGTGGTTCAGCTTGGTCAGGCCGCGACAGCGTCAGCAGGGCCTCGAAGGTGGTTCAGCTTGGTCAGGCCGCGACAGCGTCAGCAAGGCCTCGAAGGTGGTTCAGCTTGGTCAGGCCGCGACAGCGTCAGCAGGGCCTCGAAGGTTCCAGGTGCATGAGTTCGGATCGGGATCAGCCGCGACAAGGTCAGCAGGGCTTCGACTCCAAGATACAACTGAAGTCCTAATTCAGGGCGGGCCCAGATATAGGGCTGGAGTCCTTTGATGTCCGGACCCTCGCGCCTGGGGGTCAGAGGGGCCGGGATGAAGGTGTCCAGACACCCAGCAGGAGGGTGGAGCCAGCGCCCAGGGAGGCCGGAGGGCGATCGATACCAGGCGTCCGGGGACGGCTGGAGGGCCATCGAAACTCCCATCCTCCGGGATCCACCAAGTGGCCACTCTACCACCTGGGAGGATCTTGGTGCCTCGATGTCGGGACTTCGCTGAGGCCGGGGCCAGGGATGGCTGCGGCCACGTGCTCGGGACGTGATGGGCCCAAGATGGAGTCGGGCCGGAAATGGTGGCCTGGCATGGTCGCCAGACCGGCAGGGTTGGCGAGCAGGGTCCGCCTGGGGGGGGGAGCCGTGGGTTGCCAGGGGGGCGGCTCTCGTCGGTGGTTCGTGTTCAGGGAGGTCGACAGCGGGTCGACGGAGGGCCTATGTCGTCCCGGGCCCGCCACGCGGGAGGGGTCGGACCACGCCACGAGGCCGGGTCCAACACTCTAGGTGCCATTACTTTGCAGATCCCAGCGAGGCTCTTGAGGGGCAGTTGGTTTGGTTAGAGCCCCGTGGCTCCCACGCTGTGTTTTGCGCCATTGTGTTTTTGAGCCCACGAGGCTCCCACGTTGGCCCCATCATTTGCACCAGTTGCCCAGCACTTTGTGGGCAACTGCTACGTTTAGGCTTGTGTTCTTGGCTGCCTGCGCAGCCTGCCTGACATTTGGGACAAGGGGCGTCCTAGCCCTAGAGAGGCCAGTTGGCCTAGGCACTGCCACAGGTTGTGGCTAATGTGATTCTGGCGCATTTATGATTTATGTGCCAATGTGATTACTGCACAATTGTTATTGCTACACCTCTGAATGTTTTTAGGCATCATGTGTTTTCCTTCCTTACACCGCTGAATGTATGTTATGCATCATGTGTTATGTGCTTATAACCCTGCAGGTATTGTGATACTTAGGTGGTTTTTCTCCTAGTGCAGGTGGTGCTAGTGGGGTCCTGGTTACCAGTGATTACTGGTTGTGTACTTTATGTTCTAATTTGTGCTACAGTGATTTATATTCCATGTTCTGAGTGCTAATTCTACCTAGTGCTAAGTTCTAAAAGTGCTGATTCCTGACAGTGGTCCTGGTGGCCCTGTCTTGTACATATCCCCTGTAAATTCTGCCCATGCCTGTTGGCACATTGTAAAGTGTGTGTTTTTATCTAATGTGTTTTGGTGTAATACAAAGGCTATTTTTATATATAACCTTGTGTGGAGTTTCCTTTGTGGTGGGCCTTGGGTGTTGTTGCTGGGGTGCGTGCGCCAATACTTAACTCACATCGCCTCCAAGTTTAGCCTTGCTGCTCGCGCCACGTTACCTAGAGGGTGAGCAGGGGTTATCTTGGCTTGTAACTCCCTTGCCCTGACTTAGGAGTGGTGGTCTCTGACTGACTTTGGCGCAAGCCCTGGCCAGCCAGGGATCCCATTTCTAACATATAGTGTTTGTCCTTTTGTTCTGTGTGTTTTTGTCTTTTTCTTTCCACTTTCATGAGAGAGAGCAACCTATGATGATAAGTGGGTACACTGGTAATTGCTAGCCAGATAACCCCATTGGCGGTTCTACCGTGAGGGGCTCACTCTCTTTCTCCACAATTTTTTGTGGTCTGGGTGATGGTTGTTTGGCATTTTTAATTTTACCTTGTGTGTACTTTGACAAAGAGTGACACTTGTGCAGGAACTAAGAGCCCTGATGTAATGGGGAAGTGGGAGTGACACTATTGTGCACACACCTACATGGATCCTGCAGTATAACTGAAAAATAAGAGTGTCTTGAGGGATAGGCCACAATCTGGTTCGGTATGGTTTCTTGCCTGCCCATATGTATTCTGAGGCAATGCTTGAAATATGTACAATATTTTGGGAAGTAGAGCCATTTTGATGCCTGCTATACGACTCATCTATGATATGTTACGCAGTCTCCGGGAGTGAAGCTGCACCCTTGTAACTCTATGGAGGGCCTAGAAATTGCATTATATTGTTGATTTTGTATGTCGATTGATCCCAACTCCCAAATATCTCATCCTGTATATAGCTCTTGTATCAGCATCTCCATTACAGTCCCAAGAGTTCTTCTGATTTTGCCATATTTACTTTAAATCCCCCGACATCCCACTACCTCTCCTGCTCGTCCATTACTTGCCTGCTCAAGGTATTCAGGTCTGTCATTGTTAGTAGCACATCATCTGCAAAACTGTAATTTTATAGACATCTCTCTCACTTTCATACCTTTCATTAATGTTTTGGTTATCTTATCTTCTGCGCTAGAGGTACCATGCATAGAGAATATAGCAGTGGTGTAGGAGGGTGGACACCTGACTATGGTTACCCCAGATGTTTTGCCTAGTGTTTAGCTGGTTTTCGACGTAGTTGGCCTGGAATCCTGCTAATCAGGGCCCCAGGCTATCTGCTCTCTCTTAAAATGGACTCCATGTACCCTAGGTGCATAACTAAATTGGTACTGGACACCTTATCAGACCCTGTACAGTGCACTATAGGTGCCCAGGGCATAGGTGCATCCAAGGCCTACCAGGGGCTGCAGCATATCTTTTGCCACCCCTGGCTGGTACTTAAATCGACACAACTGGCTGATCACTCAGCTGGGACAAGGTGGTGAAACCATCGTCTTGGCCTGCTGGCGCTGCCGCGGCCCTCTGCCTCGTGAAACCCTCGTCTTGGCCTGCTGGCGCTGCCGCGGCCCTCTGCCTCGTGAAACCATCATCTTGGCCTGCTGGCGCTGCCGCGGCCCCCTTCGTGGAGATTTCATCCTAGCCAGCTGGCGCTGCCGCGGCCCGACCTTGCAGACTCTCCAGCTCGAGGATTGTGAGCTCACCTCCTACCACCTCCTGTACCGACCCGGTACCAAGACTGTCCCGCTACCCCCTTTTCCTACAGAGACTAGAATTGAGAGGACCCTCGAGTCCGATATCTCCTGTATCGCTGATAACCTTGCCGTACGAACCTTATATAAAGTGTTGAACTCATCCTTGTGTGGTGTCTATCAGTGGGGAGGGAAGTGACCTGTCTGTACGATCGCAGGAGACGGCCCTCATCGGAGGCCTCTCCCTCCGTATTCGGCCGACCCTCTGGGTTCCCGTCTAACACTCTCACTCTGCACTCACTCTGCACTCACTCTCACTCTGCACTCTGCACGCACTCTGCACTCACTCTGCACTCTGCACGCACTCTGCACTCTGCACGCACTCTGCACTCTGCACGCACTCTGCACTCTCACGCACTCTGCACTCTGCACGCACTCGCACGCACTCTGCACGCACTCTCACGCACTCTGCACGCACTCTCACGCACTCTGCTCTCACTCTGCACTCTACTCTCACTCTGCACTCTACTCTCACTCTGCACTCTACTCTCACTCTGCACTCTACTCTCACTCTGCACGCACTCGCACTCTGCACGCACTCGCACTCTGCACTCTACTCTCACTCTGCACTCTACTCTCACTCTGCACGCACTCGCACTCTGCACGCACTCTGCACGCACTCTGCACGCACTCTGCACGCACTCTGCACGCACTCTGCACGCACTCTGCACGCACTCTGCACGCACTCTGCACGCACTCTGCACGCACTCTGCACGCACTCTGCACGCACTCTGCACGCACTCTGCACGCACTCTGCACTCTGCACGCACTCGCACTCTACTCTCACTCTGCACTCTACTCTCACTCTGCACTCTACTCTCACTCTGCACTCTACTCTCACTCTGCACTCTACTCTCACTCTGCACTCTACTCTCACTCTGCACTCTACTCTCACTCTGCACTCTACTCTCACTCTGCACTCTACTCTCACTCTGCACTCTACTCTCACTCTGCACTCTACTCTCACTCTGCACTCTACTCTCACTCTGCACTCTACTCTCACTCTGCACTCTACTCTCACTCTGCACTCTACTCTCACTCTGCACACACTCTCACTCTGCACACACTCTCACTCTGCACACACTCTCACTCTGCACACACTCTCACTCTGCACACACTCTCACTGCACACACTCTCACTGCACACACTCTCACTCTGCACACACTCTCACTCTGCACACACTCTCACTCTGCACACACTCTCACTCTGCACACACTCTCACTCTGCACACACTCTCACTCTGCACACACTCTCACTCTGCACACACTCTCACTCTGCACACACTCTCACTCTGCACACACTCTCACTCTGCACACACTCTCACTCTGCACTCACTCTCACTCTGCACTCACTCACTCTGCACTCACTCACTCTGCACTCACTCACTCTGCACTCACTCACTCTGCACTCACTCTGCACGCACTCACTCTGCACGCACTCACTCTGCACTCTGCACTCTGCACTCTGCACTCTGCACTCTGCACGCACTCTGCACTCTGCACTCTGCACGCACTCTGCACTCACACGCACTCTGCACTCGCACGCACTCTGCACTCGCACGCACTCTCACTCTGCACTCACACGCACTCTCACTCTGCACGCACTCTGCACTCACACGCACTCTGCACTCACACGCACTCTGCACTCACACGCACTCTGCACTCACACGCACTCTGCACTCTGCACGCACTCTGCACTCTGCACGCACTCTGCACTCTGCACGCACTCTGCACGCACTCTCACTCTGCACTCACACTCACTCTGCACTGTTGGACCCGGCCTCATGGCGTGGTCCTACCCCTCCCGCATGGTGGGCCCAGGACGACATCAGCCCTCCTCCGGACCTCGGGTGGCCCCTTCGGCCCGACCCTGCACGCCCCACCACCACAGATCCGGCTACCATCCCGGATCCCCATCATCGGCCTGGCCCCAGCGGAGGCCCATCACGACCTAAGCACGAGGCCGTGCCCGACATCTTGGGCCCACCACGTCACGACCACGTGGCCTCGGCCCCAGCGAAGCCCAGACATCGGGGCACCAAGATCCACCCAGGTGGTCGAGTGGCCACTCGACAGATCCCGGAGGAAGAGAAGTTTCGATGGCCCTCCAGCCGTCCCCGGACGCCTGGTATCGATCGCCCTCCGGCCTCCCTGGGCACTGGCTCCGCCCCCCTGCTGGGTGTCTGGACACCATCATCCCAGCCCCTCTGGCCCCCAGGCGCGAGGGTCCGGACATCAAAGGACCTCCGTCCTATATCTGGGCCAGCCCCGGAGTAGGACGCCAGTTGTATCCTGGACTGGAAGCCCTGCTGACGCTGTCACGGCCGACACCAGACGAACTCATCCTTCCTGTAACCCGAAGCCATCTGAGAGCCTGCTGGCGCTGCCGCGGCCTACCTTGCTGAACCATCTGAGAGCCTGCTGGCGCTGCCGCGGCCTACCTTGTTGAACCATCTGAGAGCCTGCTTGCGCTGCCGCGGCCTACCTTGCTGAACCATCTGAGAGCCTGCTGGCGCTGCCGCGGCCTACCTTGCTGAACCACCTGAGAGCCTGCTGGCGCTGCCGCGGCCTACCTTGCTGAACCATCTGAGAGCCTGCTGGCGCTGCCGCGGCCTACCGTGCTGAACCACCTTGCAAGCCTGCTGGCGCTGCCGCGGCTCGAATCTCTCGGAACCCCCCAGCTCGAGGATTGAGAGCTGTGCGTAGGGTATCCCTTCCTCCGCCCAGAGTAAGACTGTCCCGCTACCTTACCCTCCTTGTCCGAGACTTTACGGATCCCGCGATCCAACTGTATATACTGCCAAGAACCCGCAACCGTTATTTCTTATAAAAGCTTGAGAACTTGACCTCCTGTGTGGTGTCCGTTCGTAGTGTGTGATTACTCTGCTGCACGATCCTAGGAGAGGGCCCTCATTCAGGAGGCCTCTCGGTAACGCTCCGCTACTTCTCGACGGAGGGGTGGACCTAGGGGTGGTCAGTCAGACATCTTCTGCCTCCCCCGGGTCGCCTTTCTAACACTGGTGGCAAGCGCTGGGATCCGAGCCCACGCAGATCGTACAGAGAGTGATTCACTCGCTACCCAGAAAAACCCACTGCGACCATGAGCACAGAATTCCAGAAGGAGAAAATGGAAGACTACAGTCACAAGGAGCTGAAGCAATTCTGCAAAGATCTAGGCATTGCTACCACTGGCTTAAGCACCAAAGAAGATTTCAAATCGGCCCTGCAGGCCTGGGTGGACGCCGGTGAGGCGCCACCTCCGAGTGAAGATAACCCGGGCCCGAACGGAGGCCCGGAGGCTCAGCTGAACCCAGCGGGAGAGAGACCCGCAAACCCAAACACGGGCCTCTCCCACGAAGACGCCCGAGAACGAGAGAGGAACCGGCTCCACGAGTTGGAGCTCGCTCGACTCAGACAAGAAGGAGAGATCCAACTGGCAGAAAGGAAGCTAGCCCTCGAGCAGCTACGGCTAGAAGGAGACCTAGAAGAAAAGCGGAGACAAAGAGACCTCGAGGAGAAGAAACTCCTGCTCGAGCACGAGCGCGTCCTCAAAGAACTAGAATTTAAAGCCAAGGCAAACGAGACTGCCACCTCCGGGGGTAAGACCTCACCTCCCCCGGTGGACACGAAGGTGCACATACCCAAGGATGTCGTCAAAGAGTACTATAAGAACGACGACATCCAGCAGTGGTTCAAAGCTTACGAGGTCGCCATGGCCGCCCATCGAGTACCCCTCAAGGACTGGGGTGCCGGCCTGTGGGGGAAGTTTATCAACGAAGGGAGAGACGCCCTGCTGGAGCTCCCTGATACCGAGAGGACCTCGTACGAGCACATGAAGACCGCCCTCCTCACTCGCTACGGACTCACCCCCGAGATGTACCGGCAGCGATTCCGAGACTGCAAAAAAATCCCCGGTACCACGTGGGTGGAGTACGTGAACTATTACAGCCGAGCCTTCGAGGGGTGGATTCGAGGCTGCCAGGTCACCACCTACCAGCAGTTGGTCGACCTCATTCTATGGGAACACCTGTCCAATAACTGTTTCGTCGAACTCCGGCAGCACCTCCTCGACAGCAAATTGACTGAGCCACGAAAACTCGCTGTCGAGGCAGACCGATGGGCCAGCACCCGAGTTCCCCGGAACACGATGGGAGATTACGGCCGGGGGTCCCCGGGGAACCACCGACCACGAGGTGGCGGAGTAGGCCAGAACCGGGGTCGAGACGCCCCCCCGGGGTCATCTCCAACCTCCACGTCGCCATCCCTGGGCCGGAGAGGGGGCCCCCCAGCCAGGCCGGGGCCCCGCCCGAACGTTACGTGCCACAGATGCCAGCGACAGGGTCATTATGCGAATGACCCCCTCTGCCCGATGAACCAGCGACCCGGCACCACCGGGCCCCCAGCCTGCCAGATCGCGGCAGCTGCCCTAGGTGAAGAAAGAAGTGAGGAAGAGGACGGCGACCACGAGCAGGCCGAGTGGGAGCCCGCCGCCATGACCTTAGCCTGCCTGGGTACTCACGACATGATCCCCCGAGGGCCGATCCCCGGCAATACCCAGAAGTACCGCCAGTGGGTCACCATCAATGGTCGCCGGACCGAAGCCCTCCGTGACACTGGGGCCAGCGTGACAGCGGTCCGCTGCCATCTGGTGACCCCGGAACAGATCCTTCCTAACGTCCTGTGCCCAGTCCGATCCGCAGATAACTCCGAAACTTTGTGTCAGATGGCCCGCATCCCCTTCGAGTGGGGGGGAGTGTCGGGCGTGCTGAAAGTAACTGTCCGCGACGATGCCCCTGTGGACTGCCTCCTTGGAAACGACCTGGAAAGTTCCCCATGGACTGGCGTCGAACGAAGAGAGCACCTGGGGATGCTGGGCCTTCCCGAGTGGGTATGTGCGACCACCCGCTCCATGTCCGCCCGCGCCTCCGCCCCAGCGGGGGAAGCTCCAACAGAGGAGCCAGAATGGCCCGCACCTCCGCCACCCGTCGTCCCCGAGGACGCCGACACCGAGCCCGGCCCCCAAGGGCCCGACCAAGAAGATCTCACCGAGCTCAACCACCTCCCAGAACTCGCTCCATGGCGCCAAGAAGGTGGCCCCACCCGCGAACAGTTCCGGCAGGAACAGAAAACCTGCCCCTCCCTCGAGGGGATGCGACAGCAAGCCGCTACACAAGCCGCTGGAGACCCCGCGGGGTCCCACTGGGTCTACTGGGACAACAACCTCCTTTACAGTGAGCAGAAGATTGCCGAGCTAGGGGCCGGCCGGGTGCTGGTTGTACCCCTCCGGTTCAGAGACTTCCTCCTGAACTTAGCACATGATGTGCCTGTTGGACACGGCCTCGTGGCGTGGGCCTACCCCTCCCACATGGCGGGCCCCGGACGACATCGGGCCGCCGTCGACCTGCTGTCGACCCCCCTGACACGAACATTCCCGAACCCGCAAGGAGAGCCGCCCCCTGGCAACCTACGGCTCTCCCCCTTCCTGGCCCCCGGCGGGCCCTGCTCGCCAACGCCGCCGGTCCGGCAACCATGCCTGGCCCCATCTCTGGCCCGACTCCATCTTGGGCCCATCACGTCCCGAGCACGTGGCCGCCGCCACCCTGGCCCGGCCCCAGCGAAGCCCCGACATCGGGCACCAAGATCCTGCCAGGTGGTCGAGTGGCCACTTGACAGACCCGAGAGGCGGGAGGTTTCGATGGCCCTCCAGCCGTCCCCGGACGCCTGGTATCGATCGCCCTCCAGCCTCCCTGGGCGCTGGCTCCACCCCCCTGCTGGGTGTCTGGACACCTTCATCCCGGCCCCTCTGACCCCCAGGCGCGAGGGTCCGGACATCAAAGGACTCCAGTCCTATATCTGGGCCAGCCCTGGATCAGGATGGCAGTTGTATCTGGAGTCGAAGCCCTGCTGACCTCGTCGCGGCTGATCCTGATCCGAACTCTTGCACCTGGAACTACCTCTGAGGCCCTGCTGACGCTGTCGCGGCCTGTCCAAGCTGAACTACCTTCGAGGCCCTGCTGACGCTGTCGCGGCCTGTCCAAGCTGAACTACCTTCGAGGCCCTGCTGACGCTGTCGCGGCCTGTCCAAGCTGAACTACCTTTGAGGCCCTGCTGACGCTGTCGCGGCCTGACCAAGCTAAACCACCTTCGGGGCCCTGCTGACGCTGTCGCGGCCTGACCAAGCTGAACCACCTTCGAGGCCCTGCTGGCGCTGTCGCGGCCTGACCACGCTGAACTATCTCCGAGGCCCTGCTGACGCTGTCGCGGCCTGGACCCTTGAACTATCCACGCACCAGTGGGTGCCAAGCGACCTGAACCCTTGAACGATCCACGCACCAGTGGGTGCCAAGACTGTCCCGCTACCCCCTTTCCCCCGAGATCACGACATTACGGATCCCTCGATCCTTGCTGCTATCCTGCCAAGAACTTGCTTTGAGTACTTATATAAAGATTCTTGTGAACATCCTTCCTGTGTGGTGTCTATCTGTAAGTAGTGGGATTACTCTGCTGTTACGGTTGTAGGAGAGGAGCCTCGCCAAGGAGGCCTCCCTACGGTGCTCGGCCTATTCCATACAGAGAGGTGGGTCTCGGGGCGGACAGTCAGACACCTTCTGTCTCCCCTGGGGTCGCCTTTCCAACATTGGTGGCAAGCGACGGGATCCGAGCCCACGCAAATCGTACAGCGAGTAACACGTCACTACTGACAGAGACCCACAGCCACGATGACTACTAAGGAAGCCGGAACGACCGCAGAATTCCAGAAAGACCTGTTAGAGGAGTATACCCATAAAGAACTTAAACAATTTTGCAAAGACTTGGGTATCGCTACCACTGGACTAAGTACAAAGGACGATTTCAAAGAAGCGCTGCAAACCTGGGTGGAGACCAGAGAGACCCCACCCCAACCGAACGATGACATTGTCCGAGAAGTACCCATGAGTACCGTCATAGCCCCATAGAAGAAAGAACCGCCAACAGGGACCCGGGCCTCTCCCACGAAGATGCCCGGGAGCGAGAGAGGAGTCGGCTCCATGAACTAGAGCTCGCCCGACTCCGGCTGGACGGAGAACTCCAATTAGCAGAAAAAAAAATGGCCCTTGAACAACGGCGATTGGAGGGAGATCTGGAAGAGAGGCGGCGGCAAAGAGAATTGGAAGAAAAAAAACTCGCATACGAACACGAGCGTGGCCTCAAAGAACTCGAAATCAAAGCCAACCTCGAAGGAACTGGCGCCACGGTAGCCCGGAACCCCTCACCGCCTGCCGACCCAAAGGTCCACATCCCGAAGGATATCGTAAAGGAGTACTACAAGAATGACGATATCCAGCAATGGTTCAAGGCGTACGAAGTTGCCATGACCGCGCACCGCATTCCGCGATCAGACTGGGGCGCCGGCTTATGGGGGAGATTCGTCAGCGAAGGAAGAGACACCCTGCTGGAGCTGGCCGACGACGTAATGTCCTCCTATGACCACATGAAGGACGCCCTGCTTGTCCGGTATGGCCTCACCCCCGAGATGTACCGGCAGAGATTCAGAGACTGCAAGAAAATCCCCGGTACCACGTGGGTCGAGTACGTGAACTTTTATAGCAGGGCCCTGGAAGGATGGATAAAGGGCAGCAAAGTGTCCACCTACGAGCAGCTGTTCAACCTCATCGTTTGGGAGCACCTCTCCAACAACTGCTTTGTCGAGCTCCGACAGCATCTACTCGACAGCAAGCTAACCGAGCCCCGGAAACTCGCCGTCGAGGCAGATCGATGGGTGAGCACCCGGGTCCCCCGAACACCGATAGGAGAACCCGGTCAGGGCGGCCGGGGGCACCCCCGCCAGCGGGGGGGCGGAGGAGGACAGAACCAGAGCCGAAGCTTCCCGCCAGCCTCGGGCCGGGGCCCCCCTCCCGGGTCCCCCCCGAGTAACACTTCGCCGTCCCTGAAGAGGGACCCCCCAGCACGGCCGGGGCCCCACCCGAACATTACTTGCCACAGATGCCAGCGGACCGGTCACTATGCCAGTGACCCCCTCTGCCTCATGAACCAGCGTCCCGGCACCACTGGGCCTCCGACCCGCCAGTTCGCTGCTGCAGCTCTGGGAGGAGAGGGAGAAGAAGACGTAGAGGTCTACGAGGAAGAACAAATCGAGTATGAACCGGCCGCCATGGCCCTAGCCTGCCTGGGCAATAGAGACATGGTCCCCCAGGCCCCACTACCGAGCAACACTCGAAAATACCGTCAGTGGGTCCACATCAATGGACGACGGACCGAAGCCCTCCGAGACACGGGAGCCAGTGTGACCGCCGTCCGCTGCCACTTGGTGACCCCCGAACAGATCATCCCGAACGTACGCTGCCCTGTGAGGGCCGCCGACAACTCCGAAACTCTATGCCAGATGGCCCGAATTCCCTTCGAATGGGGGGGAGTGTCGGGCACCCTCAAGGTGACCGTCCGGGACGACGCCCCCGTGGACTGCCTCCTTGGGAACGACCTCGAGAGCTCTCCCTGGGCCCAAGTCGAGCGGAGAGAGCACCTAGGAATGATGGGACTACCAGAGTGGGTCTGTGCGACGACCCGATCTATGGTGGCCCGAGCCCCGGCCGCGACCGAGGCCGCCCCGACCGAAGAGCCGGAGTGGCCCGAGCCACCACCCTCGGCCATCCATGAAGAATGCGACTCCGAGACCAGGCCCTCGGAGCCCGGAAACCCCCCCGAGCTCAGCGACATCCCCGAACTCGCCCAATGGCGCCAAGAGGGTGGTCCCACCCGAGAACACTTTCGGCAGGAACAGAAGACCTGCCCTTCCCTCGAGGGGACCCGCCAACAAGCCGCTGCCCAAGCTACCGGGGACACCTCAGGGTCCCACTGGGTCTACTGGGACCACGACCTCCTATATAGTGAACAGAAAATTGCCGAGCTGGGGGCCAGCCGAGTGCTAGTGGTTCCCCTGCGATTCAGAGACTTCCTTTTGAACCTGGCGCACGATGTGCCCCTCGCAGGGCACCTGGGGCAGGACAAAACTTACAGCCGCCTGGTGACCCATTTCTACTGGCCCAAAATGCGCACTGATGTACATAACCACTGCCGCACCTGCCCGACATGCCAAGCCAGCGGAAAGAGCGGGGGGAAGGTGAAGGCCCCGCTCCAACCGTTTCCAGTAGTGACCACCCCCTTCGAGCGAGTGGGAATAGACATTGTGGGGCCCCTGGACCCTCAAACCTCGCAAGGGCATCGCTTCATACTTGTCCTAGTGGACCACGCCACCCGCTATCCTGAGGCCACCCCCCTCAGAACCATCACCGCTCCCGTGGTGGGGCGAGCCTTGATGGGGATCTTCTCCCGAGTAGGATTCCCACGGGAAGTCGTGAGCGATCGGGGCACGAACTTTATCTCTAAATATATGCGGTCCCTGTGGCAACAGTGCGTGGTCACATACAAGTTCACCACCCCGTATCATCCCCAAGGGAATGGACTTGTGGAGCGGTTCAACCGGACACTCAAGGGAATGATACAGGGCCTAGAGGAGCCACTACGACGCAGATGGGACGTCCTGCTGCCCTGCCTCCTGTTTGCCTATCGGGAGGTACCACAGAAATCCCTGGGGTTCAGCCCCTTTGAACTCTTGTACGGACACCCTGTCCGAGGTCCGCTCAGCCTGGTCAAAGAGGGCTGGGAAACTACCGTCCAAGGCGCACCCCCGGATGTCTACCGATACCTCCTGACCCTCCGAAACCAGACTCGGAAGTTCCGGGCCCTTGCAGAGGCCAACCTGGAGGCCAGTCAGGAGGACATGAAACGCTGGTACGACCAGCACTCCTCCTCCATCGAGTTCGAGCCGGGCCAGCGGGTCTGGGTCATGTCCCCGGTCGAACCCTGTGCCCTCCAGGACAAATGGTCGGGCCCTTCAAGGTGATCGAGCGCAAGAGCCCCGTCACTTACCTCGTGGATATGGAGTCTCCCCGGAACCCCCTCCGGGTTCTGCACTCCAACCGGCTCAAACCTCATTTTGCCCGCACAGAACTGAGCCTGCTACTCGCTACCGACGATGGAACCGAAGACGACTCCGAGCCCTTGCCCGACCTCCTAAAGTGCACTGAGAAGGACGGCTCCGTCGAAGGGATCTCTCTCTCCCCCGACCTGACCCCCGCACAGCGCCGAGACTGTCAGGAACTGTTGGGACAATTCACAGATCTGTTCTCCATCACCCCCGGGGTTACCCAATGGTGTGTCCACGATGTCGACACCGGGAACAGTCAGCCAGTACGACACCGGGCCTACCGGGTCCCCGACCGAGTTCGGGCCTGCATCCAGAAGGAAGTCACCAAGATGCTGGCCCTGGGGGTAGTCGAACCCTCCGACAGTCCCTGGGCCAGCCCAGTGGTCCTGGTCCCCAAGGCCGCCGCCCCTGGCACCCCGCCAGAACTCCGGTTTTGTGTCGACTACCGGGGGCTGAATGCTGTTACGAGAACCGATGCACATCCCATCCCCCGGGCCGATGAACTGATCGACCGCCTGGGGGCCGCCAAGTACCTCAGTACCTTCGACCTCACCGCCGGGTATTGGCAGATCGGCCTCACCCCTAGCGCCCAGGAGCGCTCAGCCTTCTCCACACCCGACGGCCACTTCCAGTTCAAGGTGATGCCCTTCGGCATGAAAAACTCCCCGGCCACCTTCCAGAGACTAGTAAACAAAGTACTGGCGGGGCTAGAAGACTTCAGTGCCGCCTACCTAGACGACATTGCGGTCTACAGCCTCCACTGGGCTGAGCACCTGAAACACCTTTGGGAAGTCCTGACCGCCCTCCGCCGGGCCGGGCTAACTGTGAAGGCCAGCAAATGCCAGATAGGCCAAGGACCCTTGGCCTATCTGGGACACCAAGTGGGGAGCGGCCAAGTGGCTCCCCTCCAACCCAAGATCGACGCCATCCTAGCCTGGGAACCCCCGGCCAACCAGACCGCCGTCCGGGCCTTCCTGGGGCTCACGGGATACTATCGGCGTTTTATCAAGAACTATGGGAGCATTGTGGGGCCCCTCACGGAACTGACCTCAAAGAACCGGCCACAGAAAGTGCAGTGGACACCCGCATGTCAGGTGGCCTTCGAGACCTTGAAAACAGCCATGTGTACCGCCCCTGTGCTCCAGGCCCCCGACTACAGCCGAGTGTTTGTGGTCCAGACCGACGCCTCGGAACACGGCATCGGGGCGGTCCTATCTCAGATGGACCCCGAGGGAATTGACCATCCTGTCGCCTTCATCAGCCGGCGGCTGCTGGCCAGAGAACAACGATGGAGCACCATCGAGAGAGAGGCCTTCGCCGTCGTGTGGGCCCTCAAGAAACTCAGGCCATACCTCTTCGGCACCCACTTCCGGGTGCAGACAGACCACCGGCCCCTACGGTGGCTGATGCACATGCGTGGCGAAAACCCAAAGCTGCTGCGATGGTCCATCTCCCTCCAAGGGATGGACTTCACTGTGGAGCATCGCCCTGGCAACGACCACGCCAACGCTGATGGCCTGTCCCGATTCTTCCGCCTCGACGAAGAGAGTCCCCAGGACGATGGGTGACTCTCCCCGCCTTCAGCTGGAGGGGACGTGTGTTGGACACGGCCTCGTGGCGTGGGCCTACCCCTCCCACATGGCGGGCCCCGGACGACATCGGGCCACCGTCGACCTGCTGTCGACCCCCCTGACACGAACATTCCCGAACCCGCAAGGAGAGCCGCCCCCTGGCAACCTACGGCTCTCCCCCTTCCTGGCCCCCGGCGGGCCCTGCTCTCCAACGCCGCCGGTCCGGCAACCATGCCTGGCCCCATCTCTGGCCCGACTCCATCTTGGGCCCATCACGTCCCGAGCACGTGGCCGCCGCCACCCTGGCCCGGCCCCAGCGAAGCCCCGACATCGGGGCACCAAGATCCTCCCAGGTGGTCGAGTGGCCACTTGACAGACCCGAGAGGCGGGAGGTTTCGATGGCCCTCCAGCCGTCCCCGGACGCCTGGTATCGATCGCCCTCCAGCCTCCCTGGGCGCTGGCTCCACCCCCCTGCTGGGTGTCTGGACACCTTCATCCCGGCCCCTCTGACCCCCAGGCGCGAGGGTCCGGACATCAAAGGACTCCAGTCCTATATCTGGGCCAGCCCTGGATCAGGACGGCAGTTGTATCTGGAGTCGAAGCCCTGCTGACCTCGTCGCGGCTGATCCTGATCCGAACTCTTGCACCTGGAACTACCTCTGAGGCCCTGCTGACGCTGTCGCGGCCTGTCCAAGCTGAACTACCTTCGAGGCCCTGCTGACGCTGTCGCGGCCTGTCCAAGCTGAACTACCTTCGAGGCCCTGCTGACGCTGTCGCGGCCTGTCCAAGCTGAACTACCTTTGAGGCCCTGCTGACGCTGTCGCGGCCTGACCAAGCTAAACCACCTTCGGGGCCCTGCTGACGCTGTCGCGGCCTGACCAAGCTGAACCACCTTCGAGGCCCTGCTGGCGCTGTCGCGGCCTGACCACGCGGAACTATCTCCGAGGCCCTGCTGACGCTGTCGCGGCCTGGACCCTTGAACTATCCACGCACCAGTGGGTGCCAAGCGACCTGAACCCTTGAACGATCCACGCACCAGTGGGTGCCAAGACTGTCCCGCTACCCCCTTTCCCCCGAGATCACGACATTACGGATCCCTCGATCCTTGCTGCTATCCTGCCAAGAACTTGCTTTGAGTACTTATATAAAGATTCTTGTGAACATCCTTCCTGTGTGGTGTCTATCTGTAAGTAGTGGGATTACTCTGCTGTTACGGTTGTAGGAGAGGAGCCTCGCCAAGGAGGCCTCCCTACGGTGCTCGGCCTATTCCATACAGAGAGGTGGGTCTCGGGGCGGACAGTCAGACACCTTCTGTCTCCCCTGGGGTCGCCTTTCCAACAGTGCCCCTCGCCGGGCACCTGGGGCAGGACAAAACGTACAGCCGCCTGGTGACCCATTTCTACTGGCCCAAGATGCGCACTGATGTCCAGAACCACTGCAGGACCTGCCCGACCTGTCAAGCCAGCGGGAAGAGCGGGGGGAAAGTCAAAGCCCCGCTCCAGCCGTTTCCTGTGGTAACCACCCCCTTCGAGCGAGTGGGAATAGACATCATAGAGCCCCTGGACCCTCGCAGGGGCACCGCTTCATCCTCGTCCTGGTGGACCATGCCACCCGCTATCCTGAGGCCATCCCTCTCCGAGCCATCACGGCCCCCGTGGTGGGCCGAGCCCTCATGAGCATCTTCTCCCGAGTCGGCTTCCCCCGAGAAGTCCTGAGTGATCGGGGGTCCAACTTCATCTCGAAGCATATGCGGTCCCTCTGGCAACAGTGCGGGGTCGCATATAAGTTCACCACCCCGTATCATCCCCAGGGAAATGGACTAGTGGAACGCTTTAACAGGACACTGAAGGGAATGATCAAGGGCCTAGAAGAGCCCCTCCGGCGCAAATGGGATGTCCTGCTGCCCTGCCTCCTGTTTGCCTACCGAGAGGTACCCCAGAAATCCCTGGGGTTCAGCCCGTTCAAACTCTTGTACGGACACCCGGTTCGAGGCCCCCTTAGCCTGGTCAAGGAAGGCTGGGAGACAGCAGTTCGAGATGCCCCACCGGATGTCTACCGGTACCTCCTGACACTCCGCAATCAGACTCGGAAGTTCAGGGAACTTGCCGAGGCCAACCTGGAGGCCAGTTTGGAGGAAATGAAACGCTGGTATGACCAGAACGCCTCGTCCATCGAGTTCAAGCCGGGCCAGCAAGTCTGGGTCATGTCCCCGGCTGAACCGTGTGCCCTCCAAGACAAGTGGACGGGGCCCTTCAAGGTGGTGGAGCGCAAGAGCCCCGTCACCTACCTGGTAGACATGGAGTCCCCCAGGAACCCCCTCCGGGTTCTACACGCCAACTGGCTCAAGCCGCACTTTGCACGCACGGAACTGAGCCTGCTGCTGGCGACCGATGACGGAACTGAAGACGACTCCGAGCCACTACCAGATCTCCTCAGCACCACCGAGAAAGACGGCTCCTTCGAAGGGGTCCGGCTCTCCTCTACCCTGACCCCAGAGCAGCAACAAGACTGCCGGAAGCTGCTGGGGCAGTTTGCGGATTTGTTTTCCCTCACGCCGGGGGTCACCCGGTGGTGCGTCCACGATGTGGACACAGGAGACAGCCCCCCTGTGAAACAACGAGCTTTTCGAGTGCCCGACCGGGTTCGGGCCTGCATCCAATCCGAGGTGGCCAAGATGTTGGCCCTGGGGGTAGTCGAACCCTCCAACAGTCCCTGGGCCAGTCCCGTTGTCCTGGTCCCGAAAGCCGCTTCCCCCGGAACAGCGCCCGAGCTCCGGTTCTGTGTTGACTACCGGGGACTGAATGCAGTCACCAGGACCGACGCACATCCCATCCCCAGGGCGCATGAACTAATCGATCGCCTAGGGGCCGCCAGATACCTCAGCACCTTCGATCTCACGGCGGGGTATTGGCAGATCGGCCTTACCCCTGGCGCACAAAAGCGATCGGCCTTCTCGACGCCCGATGGCCACTATCACTTCAAAGTGATGCCCTTCGGCATGAAAAATGCGCCGGCCACCTTCCAGAGGCTAGTGAATCAGGTGCTGGCCGGACTAGAAGAATACAGCGCCGCCTATCTAGATGACATTGCGGTGTACAGCCTTCACTGGGATGAGCACCTGTCCCACCTCTGGGAAGTCCTGACGGCCCTCCGGCGGGCCGGACTAACCATCAAAGCCAGCAAATGCCAGATCGGCCATGGGTCCGTGACCTATCTAGGACACCAAGTAGGGAGCGGTCAAGTAGCTCCCCTCCAACCAAAGGTGGACGCCATCCAGGCCTGGGAGCCCCCGGTCACCCAGACCGCCGTCCGAGCCTTCCTGGGGCTCACCGGATACTATCGGCGATTTATAAAAGACTACGGGAGCATCGTGGGGCCCCTCACCGAACTGACCTCAAAGAAATTACCCCAGAAGGTGCACTGGACCCCTGCGTGCCAGACACCCTTTGAGACTTTAAAGACTGCCATGTGCACCGCCCCTGTGCTCCAGGCCCCCGACTACAGCAGAGAGTTTGTAGTCCAAACCGACGCCTCGGAGCACGGTATCGGGGCGGTCCTGTCCCAAGTTAACCCCGAAGGAATCGACCGGCCTGTGGCCTTCATCAGCCGACGCCTCCTGGCGAGAGAACAGCGGTGGAGCACCATCGAGAGGGAAGCCTTTGCCGTGGTGTGGGCACTCAAGAAGCTCCGGCCCTACCTCTTCGGCACCCACTTCCGAGTCCAGACCGACCACCAGCCCCTGCGTTGGTTGATGCAGATGCGGGGAGAAAACCCAAAACTGCTGCGCTGGTCCATTTCTCTGCAGGGGATGGATTTCACTGTGGAGCATCGCCCCGGCAACGACCACGCCAATGCCGACGGCCTGTCCAGATTCTTCCGCCTCGGCGAGGAGAATCCCCAAGAAAATGGGTGACTCTCCCCTGCCTTCAGCTGGGGGGGACGCGTGTTGGACCCGGCCTCATGGCGTGGTCCTACCCCTCCCGCATGGTGGGCCCAGGACGACATCAGCCCTCCTCCGGACCTCGGGCGGCCCCTTCGGCCCGACCCTGCACGCCCCACCACCACAGATCCGGCTACCATCCCGGATCCCCATCATCGGCCTGGCCCCAGCGGAGGCCCATCACGACCTAAGCACGAGGCCGTGCCCGACTCCATCTTGGGCCCACCACGTCACGACCACGTGGCCTCGGCCCCAGCCTCGGCCCCAGCTAAGCCCAGACATCGGGGCACCAAGATCCACCCAGGTGGTCGAGTGGCCACTCGACAGATCCCGGAGGAAGAGAAGTTTCGATGGCCCTCCAGCCGGACGCCTGGTATCGATCGCCCTCCAGCCTCCCTGGGCGCTGGCTCCGCCCCCCTGCTGGGTGTCTGGACACCATCATCCCAGCTCCTCTGGCCCCCAGGCGCGAGGGTCCGGACATCAAAGGACCTCCGTCCTATATCTGGGCCAGCCCCGGAGTAGGACGCCAGTTGTATCCTGGACTGGAAGCCCTGCTGACGCTGTCACGGCCGACACCAGACGAACTCATCCTTCCTGTAACCCGAAGCCATCTGAGAGCCTGCTGGCGCTGCCGCGGCCTACCTTGCTGAACCATCTGAGAGCCTGCTGGCGCTGCCGCGGCCTACCTTGCTGAACCACCTGAGAGCCTGCTGGCGCTGCCGCGGCCTACCTTGCTGAACCACCTGAGAGCCTGCTGGCGCTGCCGCGGCCTACCTTGCTGAACCATCTGAGAGCCTGCTGGCGCTGCCGCGGCCTACCTTGCTGAACCATCTGAGAGCCTGCTGGCGCTGCCGCGGCCTACCTTGCTGAACCATCTGAGAGCCTGCTGGCGCTGCCGCGGCCTACCTTGCTGAACCATCTGAGAGCCTGCTGGCGCTGCCGCGGCCTACCTTGCTGAACCACCTGAGAGCCTGCTGGCGCTGCCGCGGCCTACCTTGCTGAACCACCTGAGAGCCTGCTGGCGCTGCCGCGGCCTACCTTGCTGAACCACCTGAGAGCCTGCTGGCGCTGCCGCGGCCTACCTTGCTGAACCACCTGAGAGCCTGCTGGCGCTGCCGCGGCCTACCTTGCTGAACCACCTGAGAGCCTGCTGGCGCTGCCGCGGCCTACCGTGCTTAACCACCTTGCAAGCCTGCTGGCGCTGCCACGGCTCGAATCTCTCGGAACCCCCCAGCTCGAGGATTGAGAGCTGTGCGTAGGGTATCCCTTCCTCCGCCCAGAGTAAGACTGTCCCGCTACCTTACCCTCCTTGTCCGAGACTTTACGGATCCGCGATCCAACTGTATATACTGCCAAGAACCCGCAACCGTTATTTCTTATAAAAGCTTGAGAACTTGACCTCCTGTGTGGTGTCCGTTCGTAGTGTGTGATTACTCTGCTGTACGATCCTAGGAGAGGGCCCTCATTCAGAAGGCCTCTCGGTAACGCTCGGCTACTTCTCGACGGAGGGGTGGACCTAGGGGTGGTCAGTCAGACATCTTCTGCCTCCCCCGGGTCGCCTTTCTAACATGCACTCGCACTCACTCTGCACTCTGCACTCACACTCTGCACTCACACTCTGCACTCACACTCTGCACTCACACTCTGCACTCACACTCTGCACTCACACTCACTCTGCACTCACACTCACTCTGCACTCACACTCACTCTGCACTCACACTCACTCTGCACTCACACTCACTCTGCACTCACACTCACTCTGCACTCACACTCACTCTGCACTCACACTCACTCTGCACTCACACTCACTCTGCACTCACACTCACTCTGCACTCACACTCACTGGCTTATGTAGCCCTTTGGGCCTGTTCCTAGATGTGAATATTTGTTTACTCCAGTATTGGAACTTTCATAGATTCACATGCCTGAATCATTCCCCTTCGTCGAGACGGGAGTCTCCGGTATATAAAAGAGCAGTGCTTAGTAGTATAGCAAACTGAAAAGAGGCCTAGGCCCATTTTCCTTTTGCAACCCATAGCCTTTGTTATGTAAAAAAAGGCCCAAACTTTTCCCTGAACCAATCAGAGCTCCTCACCCTCTAGAACACTCCTGAGAGAACCTTCTGCCCCTCAGATTTTTCTACCGCAAGTTGTGCTAGGGAGTCTCCTTTGAGCTCTGCTCAAATTCTTTACTTCTACAGTATTTTGACTTGGATTTGAGGTTTCTACATCAACCATGTCGGAGTAAGAGAAAAAAGGATTATTTAGAGCTTGTTCCACCTGCTCCAAGAAGAGGCTGTTTACAGATGACCCTCACAAAGACTGCATCTACTGTCTCCAGACCATAAGGCAGCAGATTGTAAGGTATGTCATACCTTTTCAAATAAGACCTTGAGAGATCGTGAGGGAAGGCTACTGATCTGGCTTCAGAAAGTCAAAGCCAGGAAGGAAATCCTCTCAAGTGAGAGTGAGGAGGAATCTGTGGCGTCTAAGAAATCTCAGAAGAGAAGTAGATCTCCCCAGACACATTCCTAAGGGGAGAGACCTGAGAAGGCCCCAAAAAAGACCACTCCAGGGTCTTCAGGGTGCAGTCCCTCAAAATCCCCTTCAGTCTCATCTAAGGGGAAGAAGGGATCTGCTGGTGAGGTGAAAGGAGCAAAGTCCACCTCAGATCCACCACAGTCGCCTCAGAAGATCAAGATTACCATCAAACGATCTTCTGAGGAGAAATCAACTCTGTCGAAGGGACCGTCGACTAAAAAGGGACCATCGACGATGAAAAAGGATAAGGCTGGTGAGAAAACAGCGTCGACGATATAGTCGTCGACGGAAGGCGTGGACGACCATGTCAACGGCGGCGTCGACAACGGCAGCGTCGACAGCGCCGACGAGGACTGTGTCGATGACGGCAGTGTCGACTGCAGCGTCGACGAGGACGACTACGTCGACGAGGACGTCGACGAGGACAGCGTCGACGGTCACTACAACGTCGACAGTAGCGTCGACGCCAATGACTTGGTCGACGACGGCGATGGGAATCTCGTCGAAAAAGGATAAGGCTGGTGAGTAAACAGCGTCGACGATTTCACCGTCGACGACTATATCGTCGACGACCGTGTCAACGGCGGCGTCGACGGCAGCGTCGACGGCGGCAGCGCCGACGAGGACTGTGTCGATGACGGCAGCGTCGACGAGGACGACGACGAGGACAGCGTCGACGGTCACTACAACGTCGATGGTAGCGTCGACGACAATGACTTGGTCGACGGCGATGGGAATCTCGTCGATGTCGACGAGGGAAAAAACACCAGAAAAAAGGTTGGTGCCTTGGAAAAAACCTAGAACACCTGAGGTTACATCTCCAAGCAAGGTCTCCCCATTGCTACCGTCTCACTTACTGGAGGAGGAAGATTCGGAGGAAGATGATGAATATGTGTTAGACGGGGACCCAGAGGGTCGGCCGAATACTGGGGGAGAGGCCTCCGATGAGGGCCGTCTCCGGCGATCGTACAGACAAGTCACTTCCCTCCCCACAGATAGACACCACACAAGGATGAGATCAACACTCTTTATATATAGTTCTTGCGGCAAGGTTATCAGCGGTACAGGAGATGCAGGACTCGAGGGTCCTCTCAATTCTAGTCTCTGTAGGGAAAGGGGGTAGCGGGACAGTCTTGGTACCGGATCGGTACAGGAGGTGGCAGGAGGGAAGCTCACAATCCTCGAGCTTAGGAGTCTGCGGGGTCGGGCCGTGGCAGCGCCAGCAGGCCGAGGCGATGGTTCAAATGGCGGAGGGCCGCGGCAGCGCCAGCAGGCCAAGATGATGGTTCACGTTGCAGAGGGCCGCGGCAGCGCCAGCAGGCCAAGGGGTGGTTCACGTTGCAGAGGGCCGCGGCAGCGCCAGCAGGCCAAGATGTTGGTTCACGTTGCAGAGGGCCGCGGCAGCGCCAGCAGGCCGAGATGTTGGTTCACGTTGCAGAGGGCCGCGGCAACGCCAGCAGGCCAAGATGTTGGTTCACGTTGCAGAGGGCCGCGGCAGCGCCAGCAGGCCGAGATGTTGGTTCAGGTTGCAGAGGGCCGCGGCAGCGCCAGCAGGCCAAGACGAAGGGTTCACAGAGCAGGGCTGCGGCAGCACCAGCAGTCCGCCAAGGATGAGTTCTTCTCGGTGTCTCTCGACTCCAGGATACAACTGCCCTCCTGGTCTGGGGCTCCCCCAGTTATAGGTCTGGTTCCCTTTGATGTCCGGACCCTCGCGCCTTGAGGTCGGGAGGTCCGGAATGAGGGAGTCCCGACACCCAGCAGGGGGTTGGAGCCAGCGCCCAGGGAGGCCGGGGGTGATCGACACCCGGCGGAGGAGAGCCGTTCTTCTTTCATTGACCTGCCAAGTGGTCTCTTTACCTCCTGGGTGGAGATTGGTGCCTCGATGTCGGGGCCGGGCCAGGCCCCGGGTTGGGGTCGAGTCGAGGCCACGTGGCCTCGTGTTGTAGTGTCCAAAGATGGCTGCCGGGCCGGGGCCATGGGGCTGACGGGGACCCGGCCAGCCGGTACGGGAGGGTTCAGGAGCTGGAGTCCCGGTGTGGACGGGTTGTGGAGTACCTCGGGGGGTTGCCGGGGTGGCTCTTGCTGGGGATTCAGGGAGAGCCGGGGTCCGGGCCCTGTTGTGCGTAGGGGGGGACGGCCCTGCTACGAGGCCTGTCCAACAATATGGTATTGCCAGTAGCCCTTCGCAATTACAGGTCAAGTACCAAGAAGACGTTTCTGAGGAAGAATATGGGGGTTATCAAGAACAACCCCAGGAACAACACCGATATCGACAACAGCAACGAGAGGAGATGACAAGTGTACCATCCTCTTTGTTGAAGGATCTCCAAGGATTGTTGGAGGATTATAGGAAAAGATACCCAGAGACTCCAGTCGCTCAACAGGCCGTAGGGGCTACTCCACGTCCACGATCGGTTCCAGGGACTCCGATTCGTAGGAGAGAGATTGTGCCGGAACCTACTGTTAGGTGCCCACCACCGACAACACACCACGATACCTCGGATGAGGATCAGGAGGATGGTGAGATTGCGGACACAAGTGCAGAATGGCATGACTATATCGCCCCATCACCTGCAACTCCTCCGCAGAGACCAGTGGACTCTCCACCAGAGGACATTGGTGGATTTCATAATTTGATGGAGAGAGCCACTAAGAGGTTTGCACTGACCATGACAGAAGAGAAAACGGAATGTTTTCTATATGACTTCAAAGACTCATATCGGAGATCTGTACGATCTCTACCTATAGTGTCTCATATCTGGAAAGAAGGATTGAAGGTCATAGAGACGCCAGCGACGGTAACACCGGTTCTGGCCAGACTGGATAAAACGTATTAAGCACCGGTCGATGCTCCATCTTGCCTTTTGGGTCATCCCAAACAGGATTCTGTTATCACGCAGGCGGCACAACAGAAATCCAGGAACCCATCTGCTCCGATTGCAACACCTCCAGACAAAGAGGGCAGAAGGTTGGATAACGCAGGGAAGCGTTTTTCATTAATGTCTGCTCTGCTTGTAAGAGCCGCAAATGCCCTTGATATATTGGGGAGGTATGACAGGCAGATGTGGTGCTACCTGTCTCCATATGTTAACCTGGTGCCAGATCCAGAGAGGCAGGAGGCGAAGAAAATTCTCATGGAAGGAGAGAGGACTTCGGCTGAAGTCATAGACTGCGCTATGGATATAGCGATCACGGCATTTAGATCCTTGGGAGGAGCTGTGGTCCTGCGCAGACAAGGTTGGCTGCGAGCAACAGCATTTAGGCCGGAGGTACAAAACAAAATCTTAGACCTCCCTTTCAATGGAGAAGAATTATTTGGAAAACATATAGAGGATACGCTGGAAAGTATCAAGAAGGATACTGATACGGCAAAGGCTCTGGGAAAACTGCAGTACAGGAAAAAACCCTTTTCGTGGCTCCAGGGGCAGAGGTCAATCCTCGTATAGAGGAGGATACCAACAAGGGAGATATTCATCTTCTTATCAGTCCTCATCGCAGCCGTACCGTCAGCAATATAACCAGCGTCAGTCAGGAGGATACACAAAATCAACTCCAAGAGGACGTGGTGGCCGAGGAAAGGACAACACCTATCGGCAATGACAACCTCCATCTTCCGGCTCTGTCAGATGCTCCCCTGGGTGGAAAGATTGCTCACTATCTTCACAATTGGCAGAAAATAACAACGGACCAATGGGTCCTCAAAATAGTTCAATTCGGTCACACCCTAGAATTTCTTCAGACGCCCCCTTGTACGCCACCGATGCACCAAAAAGCCAATCATCTGCATCAACTCCGGCAGGAGATTCGGACAATGCTTTGAAAGGGAGCAATAGAACCGGTACCGAAATCCCAGGAAAACAAGGGGTTTTACTCCCGTTTTTTTCTTATCAAGAAAAACAAGCTCCAGTGGCGCCCCATTCTGGATCTCAGATCCTTAAACACCTATCTCAAGAAACAATCTTTCAGGATGGTATCCCTACAGGACATCCTTCCGTTATTAAACCCAGGAGATCATATGACCACATTGGACCTACAAGATGTGTATTTCCACGTGCCGATACATCCTGCACACAGGCAGTACCTTCGGTTCTGGGTAGCCGGACGACATTACCAATTCAGGGTCCTGCCATTCGGCTTGAAGTCTGCGGCAAGAGTTTTCACGAAATGCCTGGCTCCAGTGGCGGCTGTGTTGAGGAAAGACATCAAATATTTCCTTACCTCGACGACTGGTTAGTAAAAGCACCATCAAAGACACAGGCCAGAGCATAGACGCAAGCTTGCATAGACTTATTCGCCGATTTAGGATTGACTCTAAACGAGGGAAAGTCAAACCTCCACACAGCAAGAGTGATCACATTTCTGGGGGCAATATTGAACACGGAATGCAACAAAGCGTTTCCCTCCGATGAAAGACAACTGAGGATTGTATCCCTCTTCCAAGACTTGGGAAAAAGAAAGTCTCTTTCAGTCCGCAGGTACAAATCCTTGCTGGGCACAATGTCCTCTTGTATTCCACTGGTACCTTGCTGCAGGCTAAGGATGAGACCATGGCAGGAACAGATCGATCTACAATGGCGTCAGGCGGAGGGATCCATCGACGATACAATAAAGGTGACACCGGTGATGCTGCAGGCAGCAAAGTGGTGGACGCAAAAGGCAAATGTGTCTCAAGGACTGACGTTTCTAGCAACAGCAGCCCCGCTAGTGGTAACGACGGATGCGTCGTTAAAAGGATGGGGAGCTTTCCTTCAGGACCTTCAAGTCAGCGGCCGTTGGAAGGCAGAGGAGCAGCAATTACATATAAATCTGCTGGAGCTCAGGGCGATCCGCTTGGCATTACTGGCTTTTCTGCCAAGGATAAAAGGTGCGCCGGTGTTGATAAGAACAGACAACACCACGGCGATGCATTATGTAAACAAGCAAGGGGGAACAAGATCTCTCTCCCTGTCTCAGGAAGCCCAGGAGATATGGGAATGGGCTATTCAGCAGGGAATATCATTGACAGCAGAACACCTCCCGGGGGATCAAAACGTCAAAGCAGATACTCTCAGCAGGCTAAAATCGTCCTGCCATGAATGGGAGCTAGACCAGGAGATCCTGGACAGCGTCTTTCGGAGATGGGGAACACCGATGGTGGACCTCTTCGCAAGGGAAAACAGAAAATGCCAGTACTTCGCAAGCTGGCTACCCCAGAGGGGATCATGGGGGAATGCGTTTTCCATGGCATGGTCCGGCATCTTTGCCTACTGTTTTCCTCCAATTCCTCTTCTCCCCCGCGTACTGGTGAAGATCAAGAAAGAGCCGTGCAGGCTGATCCTAGTAGCCCCGTGGTGGCCCAGACAACACTGGTTCACGAAACTGCTGCTACTGTCGGAGGACCGTCCAATTCGGTTGCGCCTGATTCCATCGCTTCTGACAATGTCCAAGGGGCAGGTGCGCCATCCGGACCCGAAATCCTTGCGATTAGCAGCCTTTCTCCTGAACACTGAGTTTAGCCATCTGAACATCTCACATGAATGTAGGGAGATCCTGTCCAAGGCCAGAGCGGAGAGTACCAACAAAACCTACAGGATGAAATGGAAGTGGTTTTGTCTGTGGTGTAAGAGACATGATGTGCACCCTCTTACGGCTGCACCTCATCAAATTATACCTTACATTCTGCTGTTAGCAAAGTCAGGATTAGCACATGCCTCCATCAAGGTGCATTTGGCTGCGTTATCCCGCTACAGGAGGTCATCGTCAGGGCCATCTTTATGGTCCTCAAGGATTATCAAACAATTCATGAAAGGGATATTCAGAGTCTTTCCACCAGTAAAGCCTCCACCACCTTTATGGAATCTGAATATTGTACTCTCTCAATTGATGAAGCCACCATTTGAACCGATACACAGAGCAGACCTGAAGTTCTTGTCATTGCATTGAATTCAGCGAGAAGAGTAGGTGAACTACAAGCGCTCACGATTCAGTAGCCTTTCTTGCAATTTCAAGAGGATAAAATGATTCTCAGGACAAACCCGAAGTTCATTCCGAAGGTGCCAACTGATTTTCATTTGAACGAACCATTGGTGCTGAAGCGTTTCTTTCCTCATCCATCAACAGCGGCAGAAAGAGTATTACACTCGCTGGACGTTCAGAGATGTCTGAAATTTTACTTGAAAGAAACTAAGGCGTTTCGCAAGTCTTCCCAGTTATTGGTCACCTTCAGCGCACCCAGGAAAGGTTTCCCGCTGTCAAAGAGGGGAATTGCCAGATGGATTTCCAGTGCAATTGTCTACTGTCATCAAGCTGCTGGAAAACCTTTGAATGCACGAGTCCGTGCCCATTCCACGAGGGCAGTGGCCACATCCACTGCTTTGTTTGGAGGAGTGCCCATCCAGGATATCTGCAGAGCAGCAACCTGGGCATCTACGCACACCTTCACCAGGCACTACTGCTCGGAGGCAGCCGCAGAATCGGATGCGGCGGTGGGAGAGGCGGTACTGCGGAATATCATCCAGTAATGGTGAGCCTTTCTTGCATCCCTCCATCCATAAGTTCTCTTGTTTACAAAGTCACATTTTATATAAGTATGTATATATGTATATGAGATTATGCTTCATTTTCTAATGGTATTGCATGATTATGTAATGTATCAGGAAAATGTGCTTTGTTTTTTCACTACTCCCTATTCTGATTCATGCGTTGTGAATCTATGAAAGTTTCCAATACTAGAGTAAGAAAACTAGTTACTTACCTGTAACTTTAGTTCTCCAGTATTGGAATCTTTCATAGATTCACATGCACCCACCCTCCTCCCCTGAGAGGCTCACCTCGGATTTAGCACAAGAAGTGTGTTATATGCACAAGTGCGCGAAAAATCTGAGGGGCAGAAGGTTCTCTCAGGAGTGTTCTACAGGGTGAGGAGCTCTGATTGGTTCAGGGAAAACTTTGGGCCTTTTTTACATACCAAAGGCTATGGGTTGCAAAAGGGAAATGGGCCTAGGCCTCTTTTCAGTTTGCTATACTACTAAGCACTGCTTTTTTATATACCGGAGACTCCCGTCTCCACGACGGGGAATGATTCAGGCATGTGAATCTATGAAAGATTCCAATACTGGAGAACTAAAGTTACAGGTAAGTAACTTGTTTTCTTATGGGTGTTTTGTGCGAATTAAACAACGTCTCTAGGTGCCATTCGTTTACTTGGCTGTAGATGACACACAATCATAGCCAGTGACTCCTTTTTGGCAGCATTGTTCTTAGAGAAATATTATTTGTATTTTCGTGCAACCTACAGACACATGATATGAAAGCATCTCGCTCTGCACTCACTCACTCTGCACTCACTCACTCTACACTCGCTCTGCAATCGCTCACTCTGCATTCTGCACTCACACTGCACTCACTCTGCACTCACGCGCACTCTGCACTCACGCGCACTCTGCACTCACACGCACTCTGCACTCACACGCACTCTGCACTCACACGCACTCTGCACTCACACGCACTCTGCACGCACTCGCTCCCCACTCACATTCGCTCTGCACTCGCTCTCACTCTGCACTCACTCTACACTCACACACACTCTACACTCACACGCACTCTACACGCACTCTACACTCACACGCACTCTACACGCACTCTACACTCACACGCACTCTACACTCACACGCACTCTACACGCACTCTACACTCACACGCACTCTACACGCACTCTACACTCACACGCACTCTACACGCACCCTGCACTCGCACTCACTCTGCACTCGCATGCACTCTGCGCGCACTCTGCACTCACACGCACTCTGCACTCACACGCACTCTGCACTCACACGCACTCTGCACTCACACGCACTCTGCACTCACACGCACTCTGCACTCACACGCACTCTGCACTCACACGCACTCTGCACTCACACGCACTCTGCACGCACTCACATTCGCTCTGCACTCACACTGCACTCGCTCTCACTCTGCACTCACTCTACACTCACACGCACTCTACACGCACTCTACACTCACACGCACTCTATTTTATTTATTTAAAGGATTTTGTAAAGCGCCTGGTGACGCCATCTCGGCGTGTCCCCGCGCTGTGGAGAGAGAAAAAACCGGAAAAAGTGAGCGACCTAAAGGGTGAACAGGTGAGTTTTTAAAAGTCTCCTAAATGAGGTCTCTGTCTCAGCCAATCTGATATGCAGAGGAAGAAGGTTCCAATTCTTGGCCGCCAGCACACGAAAGGAGCGCCCTCCCATTCTGGCTTTGTTTATCCGGGGGGCACACAGAAGCCCGGTACCCTTGGAGCGCAGAACTCTGTTGGGCATATAGGGGATAGCAAGATCCTTCAGATATTCAGGGGCTACCTGAGAGGTGATCCTGTAGCATATAAGGAGTGCTTTAAACAAGATCCTCTTTTTTATAGGGAGCCAATGAAGAGCCACTAATGTAGGCTTAGAGGCCGCTCTTCTGGGAAGACTAAGGACCAGACGAGCCGCCGTGTTCTGGAGAACCTGCAGTTTTTTAATGTTCTTCTCAGTGGTTCCTAAGAGTAGAACATTACCGTAATCAATACGGGAGGTGACTAAGGCTTGGGTCATCGTACGTCTGGCCTCTAAAGGAAGGAGGTCCAGGGTGCGATTTAAGGTCTTCAATACACCAAAGCACTTTCCTGCTAGCTTCTGGACGTGGCTGTCATAAGAGAGTCTGGGATCCACCCATACACCCAGGTTCTTTGCTTCCTTACACGGAGAGGGCATAGGACCCAGACACGACGGCCACCAGTCCAGGGTCCAGCTGGCCGAGTTACCCCCAATCACAAGCACCTCTGTTTTCGAACCATTGAGCTTGAGGCAGTGTTGGTCCATCCAGCCTGCAAGCTCCTGCATGCACGTTTTGAAATTAGCAGCAGCCAAGGAGGGTGTCTGGGATAGGGAGATGAGGAGTTGGGTATCGTCGGCATAAGATACTAATTTTATGCCGTACGATGGAACCACCTCCGCCAGCGGGGCCATATAAAGGTTGAACAGGGTGGGGCTCAGGGCCGAGCCCTGAGGCACCCCCTGTTCTAGGGCAATGCTGTCTGATAGGGAATTGCCTCTCTGAACCTGGAAGCTTCGGTCTGTTAGAAAGGATTTAAGCCATCCCAATGCCGCCTTTGTGACCCCAGCCTGGTTTAGACACTGTAGCAAGATGGAATGAGCTACAGTGTCAAACGCAGCACTGAGGTCCAGCATTATGAGTGCCATCGTGTGACCCTCATCAGCTCCTGCCCGAAGCGTTTCAGTAGCTCTCAGGAGAGCTGTCTCGGTGGAGTAATTGGTCCGAAAACCAGACTGAGAGCTATGCAAGGATTTGTTAGCTTCAAAGTGAGCCATAAGCTGTTTGTTAGCAATTTTCTCGGTCACTTTAGCAAGATAGGGTAATAGAGAGATTGGTCTCAGATTTTCCAAGGTGTCCTGACTTACATTAGGCTTCTTTTTGATAGGCAATACAATTGCCTTCTTCCAATCAATCGGTAAGTGCGCAGAGGAGAAGGATAATTGAATTATATGCCTAAAATAGGGTTCTAGTACCTGTAAGCTCTCTCTGAGTACTTTAGGGGGAGCAGGGTCCCGAGGGGAACCCGATTTGACGCTCTTGCAGATATTTATAAGCGTATCGGGAGTGGGAACCGAGAAGTATTGAAGGCAAGACTCAGAGGAATTAGCAACAGCAGTTTCTGTAAAATCACGGCCGGATGGCAGCTTGTCAGAGAAACTGGTATAGATGTTGGTGATTTTATCTGAAAAGTAGCGAGCAATCTTATTGCAAGTTTCCACTGAGTTGTCGCAAAGCGCATTATCATTATTGAGCACAGAAATTTCTTTAAAAAATTTAAAAAGCTCTTTAGAGGAGTTCTCTGCCTCCCCAATGCGCGTCTTGTAGTGCATGGCTTTAGAAATACGAACTTTTTTATAGTATTCCTTTTGCGCTTGTTTATATTGAAGTTTAATAACTGGGCAAAAGTTAGTACGCCAATCGCGTTCTAATTTTTTGCACACAGATTTGCTTGCTTGTAGTTCAGCAGTGTACCAGGGAGTGGATTTTCTGGGGTTAATAAAATTTTTAAGGTTACGAATAGGAGCGGTTTTATCTAGGGCCCTTAAAATTCTGTCCTGCAACTGACTGTAGGCTGTTTCACAGTCAGTGCTTTCAAGAGAGTCTCCTATTCCAATCAATTTATTGAACGTATCCTGAGAGAAATGTTTCCATTTCCGGCGCTGGTACCGGAGATCCGTGTCATTTTTTTTCGGGTCGGGCTCAGACCTCAGCAGGTAGAAAGGAACAATGGAGTGATCTGACCAGGGTACCGGAATAGGAGAAAGAGCGTGTACTCTGGAAACGTTCCCAAAAATGGGGTCAAGAAGGTGACCTAGTCTGTGAGTGGGATCAAAATTTATGAGATCTAGCTGCAGAGACTGGAGAGCAGACCTAATGTCCTTAGCTCCGGAGTCGAGGGGGTCATCAAAATGAGCGTTCATGTCGCCTAGCACCAGGAAATTGTTCTTCCTAATAGCGAGGTGAGCAGTGTTTTCTAGTAGGCTGGATGTAAAATCATACAGTCTCCCGGGAGGTCTGTACATAAGAATGCCAGAGAAGGAAAATTGAGGGTCTACTAGGATGGTAAAGAATCCAGCTTCACAGTGATCAATGATCAGGGGCGATAGGGAGCACTGCAAAGGAGTTTTAGTGGCAATAGCAATTCCACCACCCCTGCCATCCTTCCTATCAAGTCTGGTTAAGGAGTAGCCAATAGGCATGGCTTCAATAATGTCCGGATCGGAAAGTTCCCCAAGCCAAGTCTCCGTGAAAAACATCACATCAAAGCCATCGTCCTCCAATAGTTGATGAATTTGTATGCAGTGTTTGCCCAGAGAGCGGCAGTTAATCAAGCCCGCCTTAGTCCGTATTAAAGAGCCTGTTCTAATGGGTGGCTTGTTGGGCGTGAAACACTCTACACTCACACGCACACGCACTCTACACGCACTCTACACTCACACGCACTCTACACGCACCCTGCACTCGCACTCACTCTGCACTCACTCTGCACTCACTCTGCACTCACTCTGCACTCACTCTGCACTCACACTGCACTCACACTGCACTCACACTGCACTCACTCTGCACACTACACTCACTCTGCACACTACACTCACTCTGCACTCACTCTGCACTCACACTCACTCTGCACTCACACTGCACTCTGCACTCACACTGCACTCTGCACTCACACTGCACTCTGCACTCACACTGCACTCTGCACTCACACTGCACTCACACAGCACTCACACTGCACTCACACAGCACTCACACTGCACTCACACTTACTCTGCACTCACACTTACTCTGCACTCACACTTACTCTGCACTCACGCTCACTGGCTTATGTAGCCCTTTGGGCCTGTTCCTAGATGTGAATATTTGTTTATGGGTGTTTTGTGCAAATTAAACAACGTCTCTAGGTGCCATTCATTTACCTGGCTGTAGATGACACACAATCATAGCCAGTGACTCCTTTTTGGCAGTATTGTTTCGTGCAACCTACAGACACATGATATGAAAGCATCTCAGCTCCTCTTGAAAACCAGGTGATTAACATAACTCACTTATTATGAATGTTCCATGTTGAGTGCACCTGGGTGGCCCAGAAGTGTCTATGTACTCATAGGTTACATTTCTTATTTTAGAGAGAAACGCAAGTCCTCAAAAAATCAACCCTACTCTTCAAACAGATCCCCTCAAGGGTGCCGGGCTGGACCAGGCTGTGTGGAGTAGGAGTTCTTTCTATTTTTCTCGGCCCATTCCCCATCCTTTTTGGTACACCTGCCGGGACTCCTGTAGAGTTCAGTAGTGCAGAGAGGTGTTCTAGGAGGGGAGAGGACAGTTCACCTGAACTTCAAGTGAGTGGCTGCATCACAGTCTTACACCTGGAAGGTGATGGAATGTTTTCCCAGGCTTTGAGTAGGATTTCTTTCTTTAATTGCGATCGTGCATGTATACCAGGATGTCTGCTGGGTGGGTGGGGGGTTGTGGGGGGGGCTAGATGCCTGTGGAGGACCGACCCGGTGGGACCGACCCATCTTTATCTTGGTGAAACATCAAGTACTGCACTCTTGCTGTTGGCTGCTCATGGCCGCCTCTCTGCTAGGCTCCGCCAGGCCTCCTGCAGAACCGCCCCAGTCCACAGGGGTGCAGCTGCCCGATACAGGCAGGCCGTCCGATTGGCTCCCGCTCCACCAGGCTTCACTCTTCACGCCCAGGCCTCACCTGCGTTGGCGAGGTTTGGGAGGTCAGACAGGGCAGCTGAACGTCCAGGAGTGTGCTCTGCATCCCCGCTTACTGCTGAGATTTGGGGAACGCAACAAGGCAAGGGTGCAGGGCTAAGGTGGTGGAAACTGGCAGCCGGGCCAGAAAGACGGAGAGATGCATCTCACATAACAGTCATCTTGGCCAAACCCCATGAAGTGTGATTTCAATTATCCTTTGCTGCCTAAGTTGATGCTCAAATATTTGTATCCGCTGCGATGCTGGAGCGCGGCGCCAGTGAGCTGTCACCTGCCGTATCGGATTGGTTTAGAACCGAATGTGACAGTCAAGGTTTTTCTTTGATTAGTTTCCAGGCCTTTCCTGGAGGTATGATCTTGTAAGATGGCCACTTGCCGCTGAAGGACAATCTGTCTGGCCAAGGAGAACAAGGTCATCAGTGTAATGCAGGATAGCCATGAGTTAGCATCAGTGTTTGGGCAGGTGATAGTTTACATCGTCAAGAGACTTGGACATATAAGTAATACATACATTGAAGAGTAGGGGAGCGAGCATGCATCCTTGCTTCAGCCCAGATTTTGTGTGAAACTTCCTTTAGATTCGGGGGCCACCTCCAACTTTGACCCTCACGCAGGTGTTAGTATACAGCTTTTCAATTGATCTCAGCATGGCTGGTGGCATCTCCCAGGCCCACTGTTTGCTCCATAAAGGGCCCCTTGGTATAATATCGAAAGCAGCATTGAAGTCCAAGAAGCAGGAGTAAAGCGCATGTTTGTTTCTGAGGGCTTTTTCACGTATGAGGGCCAGTGCCATTAGATTTCAGGTGGCACTGCATTTTTCCCTGAAGCCGCACTGATTTATCAGAATGACCTGTTTTTTTCTGCCCAGGCTTTTAGATCATCAAGGAGCATGCTGGTGTAGAGTTTAGCGTCATTATCAATTACAGCGATGAGTCGATATTGGAGAGGATTGGAGTTTGTACCCCATTTAAAGACTGGCTGAATATTGGAGCCTCTCCAGGAATCCGGGATGCTTTTGGTTTCTAAACAATGTTCAAATAGGAGCATTAGCGCCTTGGCTAAAAATGCTGGATCAGATGTAAACAAAGTTGTAGGTAGACTGCTGGGTCTAGGTGCCCAATCTTTCTGCAGCCCTGCCAGTTCTGAGTAGCAGCATTCCTCTGTATGACTAGGTTTATGGCAGTCGATGGGTGATTCATGTTGAGCATGTTCGCTGCAGGCATTTTTGCAGTTTCTAGGACTGCGAGGGGATTGCTCAGCAGATGATAAGGATAATGTATGGCCATGCATTCAAAGTCCGATGAGAAGTGTGTTGTCAAGAATGCAACCCAAGCAGATTCTGGAAAATTCGCATTGGAGCCCTTTTACCTCCGGTTGTAACTTGATTGACCACTGGCCAGAATTGTTTTGTGTTCTTTTCCTTACTAGCAACCAGCAGTTGGGCCCAGAAGTCCTCATTTCTTTCCTTTTTGCACAGCCAGATTGATTTCCTGAAGAGGGGCCTAGATTTACTTAGATTTAATTTTGCTGTTGATGAGAAGGGCCATTGGACATGAATTTGCATATTGTGAGTTGACTTCACCTTACAAAATCTTTTGGGATTCCGTCAGTTCAAGTTTAGGTTTAAAAGAAGATGGGTAGTGTGGCTTGACGTGTGAAGGGAGGTTAGCTTGAAAGTTCTAGAGGATTTGGTTAATGAAGAGCGTCCACTGTCTTATCAGAGAAATTCTTAAGGTGGTGGATGCACTATATTGAGCTCTGATGCACGGCAGAGATTCCTGCTAATCTCATAGTCCCACTTTAGTCGTTTGAGATTCTTTTTGTGCACTCCAGTGCTGGTGATAGGAGCAGCTTCTACTTTCGATGGTCAGATAGAGAAATAAATTTGCTATGGTCCATTGTCACTGTCGAAGTGAGACCCTAGAAGGAAGTCGTTGATGCACTTGGAAAAAACTAATGTTCCTAGGGTAAAGTCCATGATGGAGGTGAATTTGCCTGCAGCTCTCGTCCAGCCGGGTGATGTATCGCTAGAGGAACAGTGTCTGAGACTGAAGGATTGAGTATTGGCTGTGCCTCATAGGGATCTCAAAAACCACAATGGGTTGCAGCTCCTCTTTCAAAGTTGGCACCGATGCGGGTGCAGAACCTGAAGCAGGTTCAAGGAGCACAGACGAAGCCAAGGGCAGACCCGCTGGCAGAAACCCAACTGGCCGTCTTTGTGGACTCTTGGGACCTGAAGGCATGCCAGAGATATACAGCAGGACCTCTCAAAAGGCTTGGACATGATGTGTTGTTGCAGACAGATACAGGAACTCAGGGTGCATCAGGGCCAAAGATGAAATTTACACCTCAGTACACAGAAGGGAGACCTGAAGGCACGGTGACTGCTTCACGCCTTCGCTGTAGAACAGCATGGCAAGAAGGGGCTGATTGCAGCTTGGAATAAAAAAGAATTCTTGGACTACCTAAAGAATGACTATGGGAGCAGAACTACAATTTTGACTTCAATCTGGAGCAAGACCTGTGTGGAGTCCTGCGGTGCTGTAACACAAAGCTATGCCGCGCATCCACAAATGGCCTTCGAATTCATCTGGGTGCAATAGCTGCAGGCCTTGAAGTCGTGTGCTGAACCAAAACACCACAAATACACCTCGTGGAGCTCTGCACAGTCATCTGTTTGCAACAGTTCCTACAAGGCTAAAGCCCTGAACTGTTAGGGGTGACCTGTTCCCTCGCACACTGGAACATTTTGAAGGGACAAGTCATTTCAAAGAGTAAAGAAAAAAAAGGATCTGAGCTTCGGATTTGTGTTCAAAGGTACAGAGAGATAGAAACTGATGTCACCGTACATGGATGAGCTAATATGCGGCTCCCTTCTTCACTTCCAGAGTTTAACAAAGTTGGCAGTGATCTGCACAGCGCCACCTAGCGGCACTACTTTTTGAGTTTGCGGATCTAGTCTGGCACCTCGGGGTGCTCACAGGTGAGGTATCTGCAGTTGGTAGTATCCATTAGAAAGCTTTCTTGTGGGACCAAGGATCTAATCATGCAATTCTGAAGAACTCCCTTAGTATGTCTGTGGCTAAAAGCTTAAAGTGAATCTGTTAAAAGTGTAATTTCATTATTCAGTTTAAAGGTGTTAATCCCCAACAGATGTACATCATCTTGTATCACCTTCAACAACATCCCCATTAATGTATAATGCTCTATCGGTACCCATCAGAGTTTGTGGTACAAAAATATCAATATGTATATGGTTAATAATGGTGACAAGTGTGTGTGGTTCAATACTAATAGATGTATACATATATTGTTGGAAATGACGACAGGTTTTTGGATGGACAATGAACAGCCCAGTATGTACATGCAAATTCCAATTTATAATCCTTTTACCTGTTTCACCCGTTCCAGCTCGGAGTCATCTGTGCAGGTCAGGGGCTCACTGCTGCCGGCAGCAGATTTCATCCTACAAGAAACACACAAACTGGTGACTGCAAACATTCAATCAGAGGAGGCAAGCAAACTGGATTAGAAAAGTATGCAGAGAACAAGTACAAGAGAAACACAAAAAAAACAAATGTGTGGTTGTGGGCTGCCTGTTCTTCTCAAGTTAAACATTTCACTTTGTCTCCATCTAACAGGCTGTAAGCAAGGAGGTGCCTGAGGCCTGGTCAGGTACCCTGTGGGCCAATCAGTAAAGCTAAAACGGGTGTGTAGGGGGTGGCAGGTGCTCTTGATCTCAGAATTTCCTTGGATACAGACAGGTCAAATACAAACTTTACACTCACATACTGGCATACTGGTTGAGCTATAGCATTTAGAATGCTGCCGCCTCCACATTTCATGACAACCCGGGAATGACCCTATCATCGTCTGCAGCCTCACCGCTGAGCTCAACACCACACGGCCATCACATGAGGGCCGCCCTCTGCACCTTGATTTTATTTGTTTCATGTAAGAGCAAAGCCAGCACTGTACAGTCATGTGACCCCGTGATTTATGCAACAACTTTAAGTGTGCTTTAGTACACACGGCCAGCCAAATTGTGTCCCAGGGCAAGGGTTACAAGTGTTGAAAGTGGTACATGTAAAACAATGTGAATAAGCACCTATACAATGTGAATGAGCACGAGCTATGAGAACGTAATTCTGTGCACATTAAGTGATGTTGGTGCCACTTCCTTTTGTTTCTGTTTCGATCCTTTTAGTCAGCCTCACACATGAGCAATGCCTTATGCGTGACCTACCGGTTACTATTGAAGCCTGGTTAGTCTACAGAATTGGGTGAGTCCCCATCTATGTACCGCTGCTGCAGTACTGAAGTGCCACAAGGGCTATAGTTCACATTAGCTCACTGGGGGCACTCAGTACGTGTCATTGTTTTGACTGTTTTTAGAGTCCTCAATGCAACTGCGTTCATTGTTCACCACTATTGATAAGAAGTCAGTGTCACCAAAAGACTATACCTGTTTTTGTTATGTACTGTATCAACCTGAATTATGTCATTTTGTCTCCCCATACAGGTAGATCCAGGTCTAAACAGGTACACTAACAAGTAGATAATTGGTTGATGTGAGGATAATTCCATGTCACCAAACTTTTAAGTGTAGATAGTCTCACCTCTCTGGTCCTGAAGAATCGCAGGTAGAATATACTTAGAGCGAGAAACATGTTCACCTTCACTTACCAATAAGGTCACTCTAACCCAAGACATTAAGCTTGGGTGAGAGCCTTGTTGCTTGTTTTTTACTTAGGGTAGTAGACCCCCAGAATAAAGTTTGGCTTTCTTGGTACTCTGAACCCTATTTTAAATCACCTCCCCAAAATTATACATCTACACAGTTCTGACCCTAACCCCCATTTCACCATACGGCTATTGGAAAAAGATCTCTGATAAAGTGCCCCTACTACAGGGAGACTGTTGGTTATTGCACCGCCGACCCAACGAGGAGCAGCCCAGATGATGAAGTATGACACCTGAAAGGGTGTGTGAGGGCATTACAATCCAATACATGGATCCCCAACTCTAAAATCCCGGTGGGGTAGAGTTGGTTCCGGCCTCCCTGACTCTTACACTTTTACACTGAGGAACAAAATAACCTTCCTTTTTTAATTTTGACTCTGGGGCATTTATGCTGGACCTCCCACTCTCGTCAGAGAGTAAAAAGCCCTCTAGTCCCTTAAATGTATACAGATATGCGAGAGAAAAAGAGTCCATAATTGAATGTGAAGATAGGATATTTCGACTGCATATTGATAAGTCATATTAGACAAAAGAAAAAGATGATACTTTTGTAGAGGAGTTGTTAGATACCCGACTCCCGCCTCCTTATACCCTGCAGAGGATATATCCCACCGTTCCCTTACAGTCACACCAGCCTGTTATGTCCGCTTCGGCTGCTTTCGTATCTACAGCTGTTGTTTTGACAGCTTTGGCTAAGGCACCTCTAGCTCCTTCTTTGTCCTCGCCATCTGTGACAACTGTGACCCCTAGTACATCTACTGTCTCAACTCCTCTATCTTCCGTTCTTTTCCTCCGGTGCATGCGTTAACAGCGGTTGTGGCTGTTACCTCTGTTGCTTCTCCCTCTATGGTCTTGCATCCTTCGACCCCTTTGAATGCTGAGACGCCAGAATGTGGGTTTAAGGATAGAGATTGGACAAAATGTAGGGAGCGGATAGGCCCATTGATGCGATCTGGGGTAATGGATGATGAGAAACAAGTACTAGCTGACTAGGCTGTGCGGTGGGCTCGTAATGCATTTATGGTGTTGAGGATGTTTGGGAAGTTATGCAAGATTTGGAACCCTTTATACAGCAACGTGCCCTTGAGCATATGTCTTCTACATTGATTAGTCTTTGGCAAATACATATTGGGACAGAAGTGCCTCAAATTATTTTAGATATTAGAGATCGTGTAATGCTACTGATTTGGAGCCAGGTCAGGTATTCGGGAATGTTACAACTTTAAGTGCCTACAGGGGAAGGCTACACGAGAAGAGCCCTACTCAGATAACTCAGTTTCCGATGCGAGAAGTCCATCCAATATATCACCCAGAAATACCTGAGTTAACGGATCAGCATAGCAATGTCACTAGACCGACTGTAGCAGCCCGTTTCCAGGAGCATTGGGTTTATACTCTGTGGAAAAGGAGTGAGGTTTTAGCCCTTAAGACTCATTTGCTTGACCCTAGGAAAAACCTACAGCTCCTTATGAAGAATTAACAGAGGCTGCCTCTTCTACTGTAATGACTTTTGCTGAAATGTTTTTTGGTCTTCTCATTCCGGTTGATGTTTGGAGGCAGGTTCATACTCAAGACCATATAGCAGAGTTAGGTGGTACATGGGATGTGATTAAAGGATGGGATCGGGAAAGAAAGCTAGGTGATAAACCCTAGGCCGAGATACTTGCTTTGTCAGGTCATATTATTACAAATATGCATTCACTTATTCCACCTAAGAAGGTAAGCTGGGATAAATTGACCGCTTGTCCACAGAAGAAGGATGAGTGTGTGTCTGATTTCTTTACCCAGTTTGAAGATATATGTTTTTGGACTATAGTGGGAAGGATATGTCTATTGAGGGAGGAGTTCGGTTGTTTGTTGACAGGTTTGTTTCTAACCTTCTTCCTTAAATTATGACTCGTTTACAGGCGTCAGAGTACTTGGTCCACGTCTTCTTCCTCTGTTATTTTGAATATGGCCCAGTATTATGAACACCGAGATCAGGAGGAAAAGGATATGACTGATAAGAAACACAAGGTTTTAAAAACAAAGGTGTTGTTGCAAGTGTTTAGGGGAAATATTAGGGGACGGGGGGGTGGCCTTCCAGACATCGTTCATGTACCAGTAGGCAGCCTTCAACGACACCTTTAGGGCCAAATAAGTGTGTGTATTGTGGGGCGCTAGGTGGCGCAAGAGCGGAATGGCCGCAATCTTGTGAGGCTCCCGCAGTCCGGTCAATAATCCTTTAATTATCCTGTGTTATTTTTCCTGCTGAATGACTCATTAGTGCGTAAACGAGCAGTTTGACATCTGGGGCACGAGCGGTGCTAATTCTGACGCCCGGAGCGGAGCTGCGTGCGGTCTATGCCTTTTGGGAATTGCTGAGCGGACGGACCCCTGGAGAGCCCTGGAGCCGTGCCTGGGCAGCAGGAGGTACGTTAGTGCCGCGGATGCCACGTGGTGTGTGGGCTGGCCGGGCACGCATGAAAGAAACATCCTTACAGTGAACAATACCGAAGGAAGTGCGGCATATTAAGGTACCTACACAGCGCAGAAATCAAATAACTGCGCTTGAGCCTTCCGTCTGCCGCTACAGTGTGGGAGCGAAAGAGCGGGTGAATGCTGCCTGTCCCCGCGCAATATGAAGGAAAACATGGCGGACGGTAATGGTGGGCTGCGAGAAGTGCTCTTCTAGTGGATTACGATCTCCCGGCTGGATAGAGGGCCTGCAGCAAAACAACATAGTACAGATCCCGCATAGAGACACTGACTGCTATGTATACAGAGTCGCTGCTTGCCTAATAGTGCTAAGAAGGCTCCCCGCGCAGCATATTTCCAGGACATAACGATATACGGAACCAAGTGGTGAGTGAGCCCCTACTAGATCTGCTGTACATTTCGTAAGAATTGCCTGGCACTCTGCTGCTGAGTAACGATAGTGCCATGAGGAGGGCTGCCCGCTTGCTCATGTGCTGAGTCAGAGGGAGACTAGGCGAGTGATACCTGCAGGCTGGAAGTGCAGACATTAAAGGAGTCAGGAGTCAAGCCTATGCTCCTGGAGTGATATATGGAACCTGGCTCCTTTGTGGCTCTGTAGGGTGGAGTGTCAACATATAGCGGGACACCAGAGTGACCAGGTGGATTACAGTGGTGATTGGCATTGGGACGGCCTGGTGGGACGCTGGGCTGTGCTGTTTATCACTGGCTACAAATTTCATAACTTTAGGAGACAAGTGACCACGGGTGCAAGCGCGCTGAATCTTTTTCCTGACCACGCAACGATATTAGGCCGCTCCATCCCTAGCCCGGCCACTGCACGATGGGGAGGATGGATGCGCGCCAACCGCTGCTCCCTTTTAAAACCAAAAAAGAGCGCGCGTCAACAGGCCGCAGAGGCAGAGAATGGCGCAGTAGAGGCACCCCCTGAGAAAGGCAATGGACCGAGCAATGACATGCACACAATCCTGTCGGAAGATCGTCAGGGCTTCGTGACGATAGCAGACAAGATGGATACTCTCACTACACAAATGGATGCCATTGCCCGCAAATTAGACGGGCATGACACACGCCTAAAGGAAGCAGAGCAAAGAATATCAGATACAGAGGATATCACGACGCAACTGAAAACTGCAGTCATCCAGATGGATAAAATGGTGAAAATTATAAACGCAAACAATGAGGACATTGAAGTCCGAAGTAGACGTAACAATGTTCGCATTGTGGGAGTACCTGAAAGCACAAATACGGGCAGGCTGGTGGGATATGTTGAAAAGATGCTTATCACGGTGATTGGTGCGGATGCACTCTCCCCTCAGTTTATTGTGGAGAGGGTCCATCGATCCCTCGGCCTAAGACCTCCTCCTGGAAGTGCGCTCGGATCCATCATAGCGTGCTTCCTCAATTACAGGGACAGGGACACTGTATTGCGAGTGGCCTGGGAGAAGAGGCAGTTGAACTATGATGGTGTCTCCTTCACTATTTTCCCTGACTTCACGGCACATGTGCAGGAGCAAAGGCGCAAGTTCAATGTAGTGAATCAGAAACTGAGGCAAGTGCAGGTGGATTATGCCCTATTGTACCCGGCGCGTCTTTGAGTTACATACCAGGGTATTCAAACGATCTACGTGAAACCACAACAAGTGGAGGACTTCCTCAAGAAACTTAAAAGAAGAAAGGCCGCGACTCTTGAGCAGGATGACACATTGGAGACACATCTGTCGGATGTGGAATGAACTCCTTACAGACTTGCGCTGTTTCTGCTCTGCTTTTGCTGGTTCCCACTGAGAATGCAACACCGCTTGGCCTTTTTTTTTTGCAGACTATAAGTGGTTTTTCATGACTGCCTTGTGCTAAGGGCCTTTAACTGGGAATGTTCCAGTTGGGTGGAACACGGATGATATGGAGAGTCGGACACCCTCAACGCCTATAAGGCAAAATGTTACTCTCACCTTGGAATATCCGTGGCGGTCAGAAACAGTCCTCCCATTTTCTCGAATGAAAAGGGGAAATGCATGCCGGTTCCGGCATTTTACATTTTTTTCTCATAGTTTATGTTTATATTGGAACCAGTGTTCAGTTAGAGGAGCGTTACATTTGTTAGTCCGTATGGCGGATCTATGTTCGTTAAGATGAACCCGAAGTTCCCTCATGGTTTCTCCTACATATCCTTTTGCACACGGACACATAATTAAATAAATAACGTTTTTTGATTTGCAGTTAAACATATCTTTGAACGTATGTGCTCCATCATTGAGTTCTATTTTTTGGCCTGATATTATTATAAAAATAGAACTCAATGATGGAGCACATACGTTCAAAGATATGTTAATTATGTGTCCACTCCTCTAACGATGGATTTAGGCCCAGATCCTTGTACTGGGGTGAATGTATGACATTGTTCTACATTCTGTCCATCAACTGTGTTTTTTGCAATTTTCACCCCGAGTGTGCTGGGGATGCTCAGACGTGAGTCCCAGGCTCTCCACACCACTGGAGTCAAGCTATCCAGGCTGATGAAGGCTGATAGCCAGGAACCGGTCCTTGGATGATTGATTCCGGTCTGGGAAAGACATGGCTTGGTAGTTCGGACTGGACTGTTCCCATGAGGCACAGGGTCAGAGCTGATTTGCATATAGCCAGTGTCAATCCCAGGGTGGTGTGGAGTGCAAAAAAACGATGGATTAAGGCCCAGATCCTTGTACTGGGGTGAATGTATGACATTGTTCTACATTCTGTCCATCAACTGTGTTTTTTTGCAATTTTCACCCCGAGTGTGCTGGGGATGTTCAGACGTGAGTCCCAGGCTCTCCACATCACTGGAGTCAAGCTATCCAGGCTGATGAAGGCTGATAGCCAGAAACCGGTCCTTGGATGCTTGATTCCGGTCTGGGAAAGACATGGCTTGGTAGTTCGGACTAGACTGTTCCCATGAGGCACAGCGTCAGAGCTGATTTGCATATAGCCAGTGTCTAACCCAGGGTGGTGTGGAGAGCAAATAAACAATGGATTTAGGCCCAGATCCTTGTACTGGGGTGAATGTATGACATTGTTCTACATTCTGTCCATCAACTGTGTTTTTTGCAATCTTCACCCGAGTGTGCTGGGGATGCTCAGACGTGAGTCCCAGGCTCTCCACACCACTGGAGTCAAGCTATGAAGGCTGATAGCCTGAAACCGGTCCTTGGATGCTTGATTCCGGTCTGGGAAAGACATGGCTTGGTAGTTCGGACTGGACTGTTCCCATGAGGCACAGGGTCAGAGCTGATTTGCATATAGCCAGTGTCTAACCCAGGGTGGTGTGGAGTGCAAAAAAACGATGGATTTAGGCCCAGATCCTTGTACTGGGGTGAATGTATGACATTGTTCTACATTCTGTCCATCAACTGTGTTTTTTGCAACTTTCACCCAGAGTGTGCTGGGGATGCTCAGACGTGAGTCCCAGGCTCTCCACACCACTGGAGTCAAGCTATCCAGGCTGATGAAGGCTGATAGCCAGAAACCGGTCCTTGGATGCTTGATTCCGGTCTGGGAAAGACATGGCTTGGTAGTTCGGACTGGACTGTTCCCATGAGGCACAGCGTCAGAGCTGATTTGCATATAGCCAGTGTCTAACCCAGGGTGGTGTGGAGTGCAAAAAAACGATGGATTTAGGCCCAGATCCTTGTACTGGGGTGAATGTATGACATTGTTCTACATTCTGTCCATCAACTGTGTTTTTTGCAATTTTCACCCCGAGTGTGCTGGGGATGCTCAGACGTGAGTCCCAGGCTCTCCACACCACTGGAGTCAAGCTATCCAGGCTGATGAAGGCTGATAGCCAGAAACTGGTCCTTGGATGCTTGATTCCGGTCTGGGAAAGACATGGCTTGGTAGTTCGGACTGGACTGTTCCCATGAGGCACAGGGTCAGAGCTGATTTGCATATAGCCAGTGTCTAACCCAGGGTGGTGTGGAGTGCAAAAAAACGATGGATTTAGGCCCAGATCCTTGTACTGGGGTGAATGTATGAAATTGTTCTACATTCTGTCCATCAACTGTGTTTTTTGCAATTTTCACTGTGAGTGACAGCATTCTGCTCTTTCACAAGGAGCATATCGGCACACAAAGTAGTTTTGTTCAGTGCCAGTAACTACTGTGGCAGTTTGTGCTTTTTGAGACCAAAAACTATTTTTGCTTTTGCCAATGTTTGTCATAATGGTGAGGGCCTGGCAGCTCCCACATCAATAAGGTTTTAAGAAAAACCATGCCAAAACAAGTACACTGACCACCAACTTCAGACCTATTGGCTTAGCCAATGCTTGTTTATTGTTTGTTTCCCATAATCTTCCCATAATCTTATTGAAACAGGTTACACTGATTTTCCATTATGAATATTTTTGGGAAATACTGGCATGCATCAACACGTTACTAAATGATGCTGCAAAGAAATGGTACCTGAAATTTTACAGTAGTTAAGCAAAATGGTTTTTTTCCTGCTTTCATTTTTTATGAACATTTTATTTTAAAAGCAAAGAATCATCAATCTTGCTTTCAAACTTCTGCAGATATTTACATCAAATCAGAGGGCATTCTGGGATCATTATACATAGCCTCATATAGCTAAACATTGAAAACGTGTGTACACATTTTTATACTGGTACCACTGTCAGTAGTGCAGTCAGAGCTTACAACATTTAATTAGCACTTACCCTAATAATAGAGTTTTTCAATTAATGAACCATGAATACAACTTTGAACAGCATTACATATGGACAAAAAGAATACCTTTACTGCAGACAGTGCCCTTCCCTGATCCATAATGTGGTGCTGCAAACTGGCAGCCAAAGGGTGTACGCTGCAGGGGGTTGGGCCTACTTGTCCCAAGGACAAAATACACATGAAAACTTGTTGCCCTTGACCCAAAACAATATGTCCTGGGCTTCTGGCTATAGGAATTCCACATCCCTGAGCCCTGCTGGGCTAAAGAGAGAAGGAACAAGAGTACTTCGTAAAGAGGGGCAGAAAGGGGATCCACAGCCTTTGCAGTGCACCATGCCACAAATTTGTTCCACCTGCAGGCGAATACCGTCTTTGTGGAGAGACACCTGGCAGCCAAGATTACGTCACAAACTTAGGGAGCAGCTCAAAAGACGTCAACTGCTGCTGCTCATTCTCCCACAAGGAGGTGGAGACTGGACAGGTTTGTGTGGAGGACCGTCCCCTGTTACTGCGACAGAAGATCCTCCCGAAGAGGCAGACGGGTCGGAGGATCGATGGCCATGTTGAGCAGCTCGGGATACCAGACTCTTCGTGCCCAATCCGGAGCCACAAGGATGACTTGGGCCCGCTTGCGCCTGTTCTTCTTCAGCACTCTGGGCAGAAGTGGTATCGGCGGAAAGGCATACAACAGCCTGCATCTCCATTCACGACGAAAAGCATCGCCTAGCGAGTGTCGCCTTAGAAATTCCAACGTGCAGACATTGCGCGTTCTCTTCAGTGGCGAATAGATCTAACAAAGGCTCTCCTCACTGTCGAAAGAGACCTTGCATCACCTCCGAGTGAAGACGCCATTCGTGATCCATCATGCACCTGCGGCTGAGTTTGTACGCCATGGCGTTCAGGGAACCTGCCAGGTGTTGAACCACCAGGGATATGCCCTGATGTTCCAGCCATGTCCAGAGGCGGAGAGACTCCTGACAGAGTCCACTACCCCACCCCGCCCTGTTTGTTGCAGTATCACATGGCAGTGGTGTTGTCCGTGAACACCTGCACTACTCTTCCCCGGACAGTGGGAAGGAATGCCGTGAGTGCAAGATGGATCGCCCGGAGCTCCAGAAGGTTGATATTGAGTCCGGACTCCGCCGGAGACCAGAGGCATCTGTTCTCCGCCTCTCCCATGTGGGCGCCCAATCCCAGAAAGGATAAGTGTCACCACTGTGTGCTCTGGTTGGGGAAGGGAGAGGGGGCTGCCGTTGACCCAATCCTGGTTCGTGAGCCACCATTGCAATTGTCAAGCAGCGCCCTCTAAGATCTGGACGCAATTGGAGAGATTCCCCTGATGCTGCACCCATTGGAACTTCAGGTCCCATTGCAAAGCCCGCATATGCCACCTGGCATGATCGATCAGTAGGATGTAGGAGGTCATGAGGTCCAGCAGCCTCAGGGTCATCCTGACCGAAACCCGGGACAGAGGCTGAAAGATCGGAATCATAGCCCAAATATGCCAGGCTAGCTGTACAGGAGGATAAACTCAAAACAGTCTCGTGTCCAGAACCTCTCTGATGAAGAGGAGCTTCTGAGAGGGAGTCAGGTGTGACTTTGGCACATTGATGGAGAACCTCAACGAATGCAGTAGGTCGGCCATAGTCTGGAGGTGGGAGACGACTTCCTGGAGCTTGCCCGCCTTCAACAGCCAGTCGTCAAGATAGGGGAAGACTGAAACCCCCGATCTGCGAAGGTGAGCTGCGACCACCGCCAACACTTTCGTGAACACCTGAGGGACGCTGGTAAGGCCAAAGGGGAGCACGGTAAACTGAAAGTGCTTGTGGTCTACCGTGAACTGCAGGTAACACCGGTGAACCGGCAGGACAAGGATGTGAAAATAAGCATCCTGCAAGTCCAAAGCTACCATCCAGTCTCCAGGGTCGAGGACAGACACAACCTGAGCGAGCATCAACATCTTCCAAGATAGGACTCAGGCCTTTGTCCTTCTTCGGTACCAGAAAGTAGTGGGAGTAACAACCACAACCTACTTCTGGGACAGGTACGCCCTCGATGGCTCTCTTGGCCAAGAGAACCGTAACTTCCGGTTGGAGAAGGCCCAGAAGATCCTCCGACATGCGATAGTATTGAGGCGGCATGGCTGGAGGGGTAGCCTCGAAGGGGAGGGAGTAGCCCCTTCGGACTATTTGCAAAACCCACCTGTCCGACGTGATGGTGTGCCAGTAGGGGAGGTGATGGCGGATCCTGACGCACACTAGCGTTTGATGGGCCTGAAATTTCGGACTAGGAAGGTTTTGAGGCTGCTGCAGAGGGAGGGTTGGTGGACTGGCCAGCCCGCTGGCCCCCTGAACCAAGGCGGTGGTTCCCATGTCCTCAGCTGCGTGAAGATTGGGAAGATTTCTGCAGCCTGTGGCTCTGGGTGGGACTTAGTGAGGCACCCCTTCAGGAGCCAGACAAGGGGCGAAACGCAGACTGCGCAGGGTGGCTGGAAAAGCCAAAGCACTTGGCTGTAGCCCGTGAGTCCTTGAAACACTCTAGAGAATTGTTGGCTTCGTCACCAAAAAGGCGACGGCTATCAAAAGGCATATCCATCAGGGTATTCTGGACATCCCCAGAAAAGCCAGTCAATCTCATCCAGGTGTAGCATCAAAGGGCTACTGTCTTGGAAATCTTCCTGCCCAGAGAGTCGGCGGTACCCAGCCCACAACAGATGGTAAACTTCGCCACGTCCCTCCCGGTGGCAATTGCCTGGGAGAGCACTGTCCGGGCCTCCTCCGGACACTGAGGCAGCACCTGCGCAACCGTGTCCCATACAGAGTTGGAATAACGGCCCAATAGACATGCGTTTTCCGACCGCAGTCCCAAGCTGGCAGAAGAGAAAATCTTTTCCCAAGATTATCCAGCTTCTTGGATTCCCGATCCAGTGGAGCGGTAGGGAATGCGCTCTTGGAAATAGAGGCCTGGACCACTCCGAGATGGGGTATTGGGAGAGGAAAGTTGGGTCGTCCGTAGCCGGGCAGTGGCGTCGGGCAATCATCCTATCCATGGGAGCCGCCAGGTTGGGCCTGGAGCAGGTGCCCAAAAGGACGTTGGTAAGGCCCTCATTGAACGGCAGCAGGGGCCCTGAAGAGCTTGCAACCAGCTGAAGCACCTCTGTCGGGAGGTTAGTCCTGAGTGCCACCGTAGGAAGCTCGAGGTTGAGAGCCTCAGCCGCCCTACGCAACACCACTGCATATGACGCTCCCTCCTCCGTAGCCACCGTAGGAGGAGACAACATGCCACGGTCAGGGGCGGTGTCTGGACCACTGGCATCCCCAAGTTCCTCTCTCTAGTCCTGTTCAGATCCTAGGGTCACTTGACCACTCCCAGTCCTCCTCATCTTCTGGTTGCCAATCTGACTGAAAAGGGACCCCAGGAGTGAACAGGGTCACAAAAACTCCTCTCTGCGTCGGATCTGGCATCAGTCGACGACGGTCCGGCTCCACATTGGGATGGAGGCTGGGGTCGATGCCGGCTGGGGACACGACAGGGGTCGGTTGCAGTGCCGGAGGAAGCAATGACGGTGGAGGTGTAATAAGGTCAACCATGCGCCATTCCGGATCCAGGCCTGGATCCACAGGGGGCCTGCTGCGCCGGAGCCAACGGCGGAGAAGGCCTAGGCCCCCCAACCGAGTCTACGGGGCCCGAAGGCGTGCCTGGGGGTTTGGGCTGCCCAAAGATGGCGTGTATCGACTCGTAAAATGTAATCCCTCATCACCCCCTTCTCCATAAACCATCATAGAGGGAACGACAGAGGAAAAACTCAGTCCCTCATTAACAGAGAAGGAAACTTAATCAGAACAAAGACGTAATAAGTGTCATATCAAAGGGAGAATCAAAATACAATAAGAACAATACTATATGAATTTAGTTGTAACAACTAAGGAGAAATGCAAATACAGCACACATACACATTTTGTATGTGTTGCAAGAGCGTACTTCCTTGGTGTGAATAAAGAACAGTTAACGTTAATAATAGGAGACATCATTCGTGTAGGAAAGTGCCTCTTTTGACACAGTTAAGCCCCGCTGGTGTATGATGTGATTTCGAATTGAAAGTGCACTGAGTCCCAGCTAACCAGGTTCCCAGTGCCAGATCTCTTTCCCAAAACTGAACCACGATTGGCACAACTTCAGTAACCCTTATAAGTCCCTAGTAAATGGTACCCCTGGTGCCTAGGAACTGAAGAGGGTCCATTGGGGCTGCAGCACCAATTGTGCCACCCCAGGGAACCCTCACCAAGACCATGCAAACTGCCATTGCAGGTGGTGTGTCTTGGTACAGAGAAAACAAAAGAGTTGACACACAGCCCTGTGTGCCATGTCCACATACACCGCATGGGGTATATGTAAGTTACCCCTACTACTGGCCTTATAGCCCTCTGGCAGGGTGCACTATATCTTATGTGTGCACATATCTGCATGAGCAGATATGACTCTACAACATAAAGTCCATTCTTGGCTATTCTAAGTGTCCAGGGAAGCCATAAAGAGTGCATGGGCTGGACACTAGTCACTAAGAGTTTCCTAGCTCCATGATGGTTTCCCTGTACCTAGATTCCAGTCAGTCCGCCCAGCACTTGCCACTTTGCATTGGCTGCTGATCGGAAAAAGAGTTCAATCCAAGGCACTGTGAATGGGGCACCGTGCTAAACATAATTCAGGTCTACAGATTCTTCAGTATCTTTTAAAACATTATAAGGCAAGCAGAGAACTTAGGTCAACCAAGCTAGGCCTTCTCACTGTTCCAAGAATCAAAAGGACTAGAAGTGGTGGTCGTTCCTTTGCCTATTTGAACCCCAAACGGTGGAACTCTCTGCAAATCAGCCTTAGACTGGATATAAATTTGCCCAGTTTGAGCAAGCAAATGAAAACCCATTTGTTTAAAATGTAATGGGGATGGTTTCAACAGGGATGGCTAGCAATGGGAAGTCCTATTTGGGTAGCCATGTGCTTAACAAATGCTGCTAATAATGATAATACTGTACCCTAAGATGTTTTGTGCTAAACATCTACTAATAAATCGTCTGATGCCAGTGTAGGGTTTATTGATAAATGCACACAGGAGACCCTTTTAGAGGATACCCTTAACACCTACCAAGTTCTGGTGTGGTAGCGGACTAGTCTTAGCCAGCCTGCCACAACTAGACCTGTTTCTGACCTCATGGGGTGAGAATCCAATCCGCACTCTCAGAAGCCAGAAACAAAGCCTGTTTTGGGAGGAGGTGCTTCGGACCAGGAAGGTCTTCCAGGGAGGGAAGCTTCAAAGGTGATGCTACCTTTGAAATGCTATCCGGGCAGCTCCACAGAGTAGAAGATGCATCCCCACCCTTTCCTGCTCCACATTTGGCAGGAGGAAAGTCGAGAAAATTAGTTAATTTAAGAGGTGTGTCCCCATTCAGCCCGCACCACCCCTAAGGCGGGGCAGGTGATGTGGAGCCAATTTTTCATTTCCCTCCATCTTGGTTTGTGAGGGAATTAGCCAATTAGGGTCAGGGTAAGGGTAGTGCCCCTTCACACAGGATGTGGTCACTTAGAGGTTGTAGACAACCTAAAGGCAGGTAGCTCATTGGCTACTTACCACCTATCTACCCATGTAACACCCATAGATTCAGTATTTAGGTGGCATCCTTGGGCATTGAAACTAGATTCAACAGACACAAAGAAGAAAAGGACAAAGAAGAGCTGTTGACAAGAAGACTGAAGCCCTGCTGCAGAAAATTGGTGCCAAACCCTGCCTGCTGCCTTAAGGACTCTGCAATCATGGTGTGCTGTCTCGTCCTGCAACTGTGAGGCCTCCAAGAACCCCGCAGCTCATCCAGCCTTCGACAAATCATCAAAGAACTCCTTTGGAGTAGAGGTAATACTCCCCTGCTTTTTAAAAGTCTGGTAAGGGTGGCTCGACTTTTGAGTGCTCGAAGTGGGATTTAAATTCTTATTCTACCATCTTGGAAGACCCAGGTGGAGGTTATATCTAACTTCCTGACTAATGTTGGTATTCACTGTGTATTCAGCAGGGCTATACAATCTTGCCTGAGGTACTTTATTTTTTTTTGTCTAGAGGGCGATGTTCCTGCTTTTGTCCACTTCTATGCACTGTGTTTTCTAGAGAGAAAGGTAGCGGTGTGTTGAGTATAGCGCAAAAGCCCTATGTAGTTCCTATCTGATGAATGATTAGACTGCGTAGGAGATATTCGAGTGCTTGCCCACAAGGTCGCAATGGTGGAGTGTCATTTCTGACAGGATGTGCCAATGACTTATGACTCTCTCTTTATCCTATCCATGAGGAGCCAGTCAGCTCCAGGTGCAGTAAGCTGGTTAGATTATACTTTTATAAGTTTAAACTTCTTGTAATGTCTTATTGTGCGCAAGAAATTGTTATAATTGTGAGACCCACTTCTAATATTAGGTAGTATTGTCTTTATGTACCTCGTACCACCAGTGCTGGCCAAGTGGTAGATTATTTCATGCCAGTATTCTTATCGGTGATTTAGGTGCACTAAAGGAGCAACAGGAATCTGTTCCTGGCATTAACATGAATCAGGTCATCAAGTGGGCATAAGCAAGTAATATTAATGTGGAAGACTTTAAGAGATGAAAGGCTCTTGAGGCTTAGACGCCCCAAGATTGGTGATTTTCCTAGAAGCAAACACAATTTCTGTTTGGGCGCCATGTTAGGGTCAGGCAGAGCTCTTTTTCTCAGGTTATCGGCATGGGTAAAGTAGACAATGCGGAGATCGAAGAGGCCCTGTAATAGTCAAAATGGTACCTGCTGCTGGTCTTGTAGGTTGTAGGCGCTCACATGGATATTCAAATTGTTGCTGGGCGCTTCGCTCTATGTTTACCTCTGTCCCACAGGCTGCCAGCTGCCATTTTGAGGGCTTGCACGTGTTGGCGGAGGGGGATTTTTTTTTTTTAAACTCCCTGTAGGAAAGATTATCAGCTATTGAACTCTGGAGGCTATGCATTGATGCCTTCCGACATCGGGAACTGCTGTTTATTCAGGAGATGCAAAGCCTGGAATGCCCAAATCTTTGGTGTTTAACTCTGACCTGAGGAGAGACTGAGCTGGGAAGCAATGCCCTCCTCCGTCCAAGCCACGCCCCCACTAAAATGGTACTTTACATGTAGTGTTTTCAGGGAATTGCTAGGTTTTTTAAAAACAAAGTAATATTTAATTACCATACCTAAATGCACCCCACCTGCAGCACATGGCCTTTGGCCAGACCATGCAGCCAACCCATATTATGCAGCCAACCCCACACTGCAAACAGCAAAAGGCAGTTAAGACAACCAGCCCCACACTGAGCAGGGTCTCTGGTCGTGCACAGCAGGGGATGGCAATAGGGCTTGGCCCCTGGGGACCACATCTCCTAGGGCCTATTGTTTTTTTTTTTTTTAACGGGGTGGTGAGTGACCCTCCTTCCTGAACCTAGGCTATTATGGCCCTGAGGACCCCATCCCCCAGGGACAGTAGTCTCAAAAACTACAGAACAGATCTACAACAAATCACAAAAAGGACAATCTGCAGACCAAGATATAGCTTCCTGCAAAATTTGGTGTAATTCACTTCAGCAGTATTTGCTGTAGCAAGTCTTAAAGAAGTCTATGGAAAATGCATGAGGACCCCCCTTTTTTTTTCAGCCCCTGCTTGAGGGATCACCCTGAAACTTTCTATGCTCAAACCAGGAAAAACGTAGCACCTTTTGAGATGGTTTCGTGAAACGGCGCCAAAGTTATCAGCAATACAAAAAACGCATCCTAAGGCAATGCTAACCTAACTATAACTCCCCAGTGTCGACTGCCACTGTGTAGTGTGTGTGTGTGTATAATGTGTGTGTGTAGTGTGTGTGGGAGAGAGAGAGAGAGAGAGAGAGAGAGAGAGAGAGAGAGAGAGAGATAGAGAGAGATAGAGAGAGAGATAGAGAGAGATAGAGAGAGAGATAGAGAGAGAGATAGAGAGAGACTACCCTTGTGGGGACTTGGGTGTGATAACACACTCACGCTGTGGGGACTTGATTGCGCTGTGGGGACTTGATTGCGCTGTGGGGACTTGATTGCACTGTGGGGACCTGAACCCAAGTCCCCACAAGGCAATTTCTTCTAAATGATAGAAAAGGCTTCAGGAACATATGTGCCAATTTTTACAACTTTAAAAAAAAAATTGCCTTTTGGGGACCTGTGTTTCATCAAGTGTGTATAAATTGTTGCTCGCTCTGCCCCTGTAGGGGGGAACTGGTACTGCAGCCTTAAACACACTTAGCATTTAAACACACTTTGCTCACCAGAATCACATGCTAGAAGCAGAAAAGACAGATGTCAAAGGGAAAGCTGCATAATCCTGTTTTTATACAAATATTTTCATGAAAATTAACCTTTTTTCCATTTAATAAAATAAAAATTATATTTACATGAAGCAATTTAATATAGACCTTCTGTGTCTCAAAATTGTTGTTGTTTTAAAATATTGCTAAAAGCAATTAGGGTAAGTTTCTAAACCCAGAATACTTCATTATTGCCTTTTGATCCTTATCTACAATTAAAGAATGATGTTGCCCTGCACTTGTTTTTGCAAATTACCTTGAGGCATCAATGCCCATTATTACATTTTTAATGCTTGTATCAGGACTTCATAGTTTTTGTTGCTTTGCCTTTGTTCACATACTAATATGCACTATAGAATATGTTCTTTAAGATGAGGTGTTTCAAGGCTTTGATACAAAAAAAGTTTGGAGCATTAACAAAACCGTGCTCTGATGCTTTGGTCATGGGGCATGCTTTTCACCTCTGGTAAGAATCCACTCCTTTTTTTCTATTTTGCCTAAAGGACATCCCAATACTATGGGCTGTTCGCCTCTCTGGCTCACTTTTTAAAGTCTTCCCTTACAGATGTTTCTCCTTGCCATGCTGTGATTTTACAGAGCAGGGATTAGTGCATATCCCTTTACTACGGTCTTACCAATGCCTGCATCATACTGCAGCCGAGAAAAGTTCAGAGGTCGTAATAGATCTTTAACAAACCTAAGGAACATGAATCACAGAATTATTCAGAAGCGTTACATAGCGTTATTATTTTGAATTTGTGGTTCCTTTTTTTAACCTTTTCGATGCGTCAGACGGCCCCTGGCCGTCCGGCACATCGAACTGTGCACGTGTCAGTTTTTTCCGCGGCGGAATATCCGCCGCGGCGAAGCGGTTAAGCACAATGTTTTAGAAACAAGCTTTGGCATAATAATAACCTGATATTTGTGAAGCGCAAACTAATCACCCTAAGGGTCTCAAGGCGCTGGGGGCTGTTGGGAAGATTAAGCGAGCTATTGCCCTGAGTCACATGGTGCTGGGCTGAGCTGTCGCCGGAGATCAAACCGTGAGCTCAGTGCTCTGGAGTCAGCTGCCCTGGCCACTGCGCCACACCTCTCCCTTCCACTAACTTATCACTCACGTTATAAAGGCGAGTCGTACTTGCTTTGCCAACCATTGTTTTCTGAGTAGTTTACACTGTGGTCACTATGGCCATAACTCACGTACCCTGGGTCAGTTTTCAGTTGCAAGCATCTTACCTTAATGTTCTTTCACCGTACAGGCTCTTCATAAAATTATTTACTTATGAGATAAGTATGGGTGCTGTTGTTATGATTAACTCACTTTGGATAACATTCATAAATTCCTAATTTATGAAATAATTCAAATTGAGCAACAGGAACCGTTTTTTGTGTAACCAGATATTTAAGTATTAGTTATTTGGCATACAGGGTTACCCCTCTAGTGCAATTGTAAAAGTAACTGGAATTGGCAAAGCCAATAGTGATTAACAGCAGGAGAGGGTAAACAAAAAAGCGAGAGAAAGGAGGGGAGGACAGATAGAAAGTGCAACACCGAGTTGGCCAGTAGTTAGTGTTGGATGGGTATAAAAATGATGAGCGTGGGGATGGGTATAAAAATGATGAACGTGGGAGGAGGATGGTGTGTGAGGGGGTCTAGAAGGGGGTAAATGAGGGGGACAGAAAGGAGTACAACATGCACTACTACGGAGTTCTAAATCATAAATGATGGGGAGGGGAAAAAAGAAAAAAATTTCCCTTTTGACAGCCGTGAAAGGGTACACTGAACCAATAAAAAATAAGGGTGAAACCTAAATAGAGAGCCTTCCTTTCATTATACAATGTTGTATTCCTCTCAGCAGTTGTTGCTGCAAGTATTTCTTTAGGTACATTTGTTTTCGCTCAATAATCCAGTTTCATTGTATTTGACATTCACAATACATTTACTGAAACTAGGAGCAATTTAAATCTGCAGTGTGCAAATTATAAGTAAGCAAACACATTAAGCATAAACTTTATAAGGAATGACCTGCCTCTAGAATCCCGTTCTGAAAAGTGCTTTTCACACTATTCTATGCTTGCTTTAACATCATTCTAGCAGATTTAAAATCTCTTGCCACATATTTAACACAACACTAAATACCTTACGGCTTACGCCATTCATATTTTCTTTGGGTGGGGGCGGTACGAAGAGGCTGAAATTCTTTTAACTGCGCAACAGACTGCAAGAAAGAACTGTTAAGGGGTAGGAGAAGACTTGCGAAAAGCAACAAAAGACAGAGTTGTTGATGGCCAGATCGATGATGTGACCATACCACAGTCATAAAAACAAACAATCTAATAACAAAATGTAGATATATCGGAGGACAAGCTTTTACAATGCGAGGTCCAGGGGTATAGTGTGTTGGGATAATTGCAGTACAAAGGACGCCAGAGTACGAGGTTTGGCACCAGTTTAACCCATTGGTTTTGCGGTGGTAATAGGCAAACATTAACACCTTTACAGGTGATCGGCCAAAAACCACTGTGTTGCTAATATTTGCTGCCTTTTCTCCTGGTCTGAGAGGGATGGAAGTTTACCTAAATCTAAATGTTGAGAACCGCTGCTTTGCAGGATCCTCTTTCTTCACAGTGTAAAAATGCTAAGTCTTTTTAATCTTTATTACCGCGAGCATAGAAAACGGGAGCAGCTATCTATGTATTCTCTATGTAATCCACATCTTAAAGCAACAATTGGAAAAGTGTCAGCATTTAACTTTAATGACCTCTGTAAAATACACTTGCTTAATACCCGCAGAGCAGTGCTTAATTTGAGCCGGTGCTTGCAGGTGCTCCGCACCGGCACTTCTTTCACAGGGCCGGGGCTACAATTTCTGACCCTGCAGGTGGTGGTCTCAATATTAATTGTTCAAATTCAAAATAAAAAGAATAACATACATTGCATGGTGACTGGCTGGTAAATGTTCATAGACAGGCCAGCATAAGCCTGTCCAGGCAATCGTGATTGTGTATCACCACGTTAGTGATGATGTCATCACGCCGATCACATATCCAAGAAGTCAGACTGTGGCTTACATTCTATCCCCTGAGTCTGCTGCACCCTGCCACTGCCTGAGCCTAAGCCTCCCATTGGATAATTGTAGCTGGGGGCTGGCTTATGAGGGAGTTGAGGCACAAGGAAGCTGCAAGAGCGCATTTGGAACTTGGGTGTGAGGGCTCTTGAAGAAGAATAAACGAAAGTAAGTGTGGACTTTCCACTTGCTGCGTAGCCAGAGTAGCATATCCTGCAGCCCTGCATTGCTGCTATCCTCAACCTGCTCGATGTGGCTGTGGACCAACACAACTTTTGTGCGCCATGGCGTCACCTGTAGAATCTGTGCACTGCACTGCAAAATGGTAATTGCTGAGCGTGCGTGAGTCCAGTAGGCACCACAGACATACTTACCAGCATTGGCAGCATTTCGCCTGGGGACAATGCCTGTGCTGTAGCAGGCAGGGTCACAGCAAGCTGAGCAGTGGATGCCGATGCCGTCGCTATCCCTGGACCTACTAATTACAGGCAGCACTAGCAATTACATCACCTGCTGTGCTCGAGCAGCCGTCTGTTCCGCAAAAAACCCAGTCATAACACCCTGATTAATATATGCAAAAAAAAGCATTTACATTTGGTGTACATTTTGTTTTTGCACTCGGTGGAGGTAAGAAAGTAAAACACGCCATCTTTCACTTCTTTAGGAATGACAACAGGAAAACTCAGAGTTCAAAATAGCAAGGACATGTACAGGCTGACAGCAGGGGTCACAGGCAGCAGCAGTGTTATAGATGAGAGAGAGAGCAGGAGTAAAGGAGAGAAAGAAACACAGGAGAGGAGAGAGATAAGACAGAGTTAAGTAGAAGAAAAGGAGAGCAAATCAGATACAAAGAGTAAGCAGCCATGATGTGAAGAAGAGAGCATTAAGAAGAGAGAAGATAGAATGAAAGGATGTAGAGGACAGGACAGAGGAAAAAAGCAGACAAATTATAAAATGGGGACACAGCTAATCAGTGCTAGAAGAGTGATAGTAAAGAGCCAAGATCGGGGGAGAGAGAGCAGAGCACGGATAAAAGTGAAGAGGAAAAAGGGCAGAGCTAGAATGAATAGAGGGCAAATCAGAAATACAGGGAATAAGTTAACACACCAGATGTGACAAAGATGATAGAAAACAATTAGAGAGATGAGAGGATAGACTCTTAGAGCAAAGCCTTAGGGGACAGACAACATATCAAGGTTAGAAGATAGAGACTTAGGCAGTGAGAGTATTGAAAGTGGGGCTCACCAGAGGAAGAAGTGAGCTGTGGCCTCCTTGGCAAAATTTTCAGCACCTGCATTTTTTTTTTTTTACAAATTAAGTACTGCCGCAGAGAAGGCATAATTGAGGGCTTCTGGGCCTGGTGAGCCCCTTTTGAGCATGATGCATTTCTTTTCATTACAAGTGCACCCAGCTCCAAATAGTGTACACTGCAGAAGAACACTCGTTAAGGGGATATGCTTCTCCCACTGTGTGGAATAGTAAAAGTCTGAGAGTCTGGTTACTGGAATAATTGTACATGTAAATCAAAGTGAAAGTGGCGTTTTTTAAAACCTTCTGAAAGTATACCAAGTATTTGGTCCGAGCTCAGGAAATATCTCCTTCACTTGGCAGTGACCCATTGACGTCTGAAAAGGCACAGATCGAAATTAAACTGAACATTTTGAAGTAAACGTTCTATGTCAATTAGAGTGCATATTTGATATTGAAAGGCAGTGTCCATTGAAAATGGATGTAGCATTTGCCTTGCAGAGGTAGTAGTTTGATATTATAACTAGATGCAATTCCCAGAGACACGCAGGTCACTGCTGGTTTAACTCTTCACGTGGCTGGCCTTGGATTTCATCCTTAATGATCAAACTCAATGGATAGTATGTATGATGGTTAGGTAAAAAAAGCATCTATCACATTACCTGTTTGGTTTGTCATGTTTGCAATATGCATAGTTAAGGTGAGCAGTTATTGGCAAATCAGGCGCTTTAGTACATCATTGGAATAATGGATTTTAATATTATTATTAAAGCACCTTTTACCAGCGGAGCTTCTTTTTTGTTACCGGTCATAAAGGTGGACTCATACAATATAAATGCATTTTGTGACAATGAACATTTGGCACCTTCATTCAGTGCCACATTTTCTCTGTTGCAAACATTATATATAGGTAGCCCAATAGCTTCCCCCCCACTCCCAATATTTGTCTACAGTTGACCCAGCACTGACCAAACTAGTTCTCTTTAGTTTAATGATGAAAAGCTTTTTCTCCTTCATCTATTTTCTTTAAAACATACCAGCAAATACTGCACAGCAACATAAGTATAAGCTTCATTCAGAGTAAGGAACAGACACAACAGAAGTACCATCTAGCTTACACTCACAGAATACCCATAGTATGGATACAGGCAGTGCCATCCTACAGTGCTCTCCCTCAGCTCACCAATTTCAGTCGAAACTAGATTAGATAGGGCCAATTAGGCTCCTCCTTTTTATTTTGCTGAGAGAGTAGCCCAACCAGCCAAAAATAATTGAACAAATTAACACATGTTTTTCTACTTTTATGGCCGATTGGACATCTCTGACAGGAAAGTTCAGTCTGCTGTGTGAAAACAAGCACTGATGAAAAAGCAGGAGGTAAGGGAGAGCTGCAGGAAAACTGAGACTTTTTCCCCAGTAGCATCTGGTAAGAAAAACGCCTGCTTCCTCAGTGCTCCCAATTCTTTTTGAGGAGGTGCCAAAACCCTTTTCTGATCGATATTTTTAACTGCATCTTGAGAATATTCCAGAACATCAAACTAGAAACTGGCAGGCCGTAGTACTGCGCTTGCAGGTGGTGTTGGGCAACTCAAAGCCTTATCTGTGCTGTTTCAGAAGACATACGCTAGGCTGCATATTAGCAACACCCAAATCAGATCCTTTGTTTCCTCTCCTTCACATGCACATCCAGATCTACTTTTTCACTTGACAAGACTTTCCTTACAATTTTTTTCAATTTTACAGTATGCGAGGGAAAATCCCAAAATAACAGAGTTGAACTCTTGTAAGGTTGTTGCAAAAAGATGCTTTTGACAGATCCTCACAAGGCATGCCTGTGGTATCTGGGATTTGAACAGAATTCCAGAGTCTGCGACAACTGCGTCTAGATGAATCTGAAGGCTATACAGGACCGTACAACGAAACTCTACATTGCTAACATTCAAAGACTCCGCAATACGATTGGTGTCTAATTCAAAAGGAAGGTGCTGTTCCTGCTCCCAAAGTCTTTCATTTGGCAGATCTTTGTCTCAGTTGTGTTTCAAAAAGTCATCAGGTAAGTCCAAGAAGAAGTCCATTGAGGACTCTTCCCCTTCCTACTATTCGTGAACTCCAGAAAAGGTGTGAGTACATCAATGTGCCAGCCGGTCATGCTCCCAATCTCCTGAGGAGCCAATTCTGAGATTTTCACAAGTCAGGTCATTTGCTGCAGCAGCATGCTGCACATCTTTGACATTTAACTGTGCCCTCTGGTTCACCAGAAGGTCCCAACAAGCTTCACGGCCTCCAGTCAGAATTCGTGCTACCTGTGCCCCCTGAAGCCACTTCGGGTTCTGCACCAGCTCCGGTGCAACTATGGACCTGGCTCCACTCCCTGCGCTGTTAGCTAGTTTGAAGTAAGGGTTACTTGTGACCATTTGCGTCGTAAGATCGTCCTCTAAAAAGATGCATGTGACTTTAGTGACTATTAAACCAATATGTGAAAAGTTTGCTGGCAAGTACTCAGTCATAATTTTTCTATGCAGAGCTATCTAGGTTTGGGTAATTTTTAATGCTGGAAGTGAGTTCCAATCACCATTAAGGCTGCAAGATGGGATCCTACTCTGTAATCTTCAGGATTGCAGAGACGAGGTAGGTCTACCGGCACTGACCGCACTTGAGGCAATGAGTATACTTCCTTCCCAACCCGCTTGGAATCGCTTCTAAATGCCCGACTAGGACAGAAACATGCAACAGCACTTTCAAAAACCACACACAGACCAGTTGCCTACCCACGGAGATTGGCCGCAAGTCCTAGTCAATGCCTTTTGTGGTGGGTGTTTGCCGCAAAGGAGCAGCAAACCCCTCCATTAGCTTGGGTGATGTCATCAGTGAAATCAGCAATTATGTTATTTGAAATATCATCAGTATTGTCATCACTGATGCCTGAACATATCATGAGTGATGTTATGTTTATGTGTAAAGCACACTATCATGCAAAAGGGTATCCTGGCACTGCTGTGATGTGATATTAAGGTCAAAAGCAGGGCATGGCGAGGTGTAAGTTACAGTTAGGTCAGTAAACTATAATTTTGGAATTTCAGAGTTTTTCATGACAGACATTTTCAACTACATTGAGACTGATTCACAAAGGGACTTGCGTGTAGTCTCTGCTGCTGTGGCGGTGTCTCCACACAATGGGATGAAGTTACACTCTCGGGGCATAACCTCGACACAGCACACACTCTGCAGTGTGCTGTGTGAAGATTATGCCCAAAGTGCAGAGATTCCACATGAGATTGAAGGGTTCTGCCGTAAGTGCAGAGACCTGGCACTCGTAACATTACAACACGCAAGTCCCTTTGTGAATCCGGTCCTCTAAGGTTACTTTAAATGGGGGGGGTTTTCAGTGAATTTCTAGGTTTTTTTTATGTAAAGTGCGATATTATTACCATGCCTCACTATTGTGGCACTTTAACCTTTCTTTTTTTCAGTGAGACAATGGGATGTATAGTTGTGTGGTTGTAAGACCTCACTATGTAACACACTTACCAACCCATTGGGTCCCTTAGGTTTCGTTTGTCAAACCTTCAGTTCAACCCTGTGTAGCTGTGGCTCTGAGCAGCAAGACTTGCACAAAGGAACACATGTAATGCATATACACAGCACCAAAACAATTAAAGAAGGAATCAACAAGACACCAAACAAATCTGACTGCAATTTATAAAAATTAACTGTCTTTTTATCTATATTTAGACACCACATTGAAAAAGATACACCATAGGGTTCTATAAATATCGAATATACAAGATATATTAAACCAAAGCATTTCATTCAACCTTATAAAACCAGTGGCAAAATCAAAGAATTTGACACTTAGCCCAAACATTTGAGTAAAACACTTTCTAGGCGTAATTCAGTCACTTGGAGTTCGTTTAGATGACCAACTCTGGTAGGGAGCCACTCGGGGGGACCAGCAAGGTCCTCAGAAACAGATACCTCAGCAGTTGAGGCAGTCTTTAGTCAGTTCCAGGCCCTTTTATCCTATGCAAGGCTTTAGGGATGAAGAATGCTGGAGATGTTCATAAGATGCAGTGGATGCAATGCGGGCAATGGGGGTATGGCTGTGACTACTCCTAAGTCCACTAAGAGGGTGAGGGAGTCCTAGTCACAGGTTCAATGTCCCATAAAGTCCTCTCAGTGCTGACAGAAGTCCAGTTGCCACTGGACTACCAGTCGCCCTGTATCACGATCACTGGCCAATGCCACTCTATGCAATACCAATCCATGCAACACCACTCTGCTCCATGCAACGCCACTCCACGTCACTGAGCTCCACACAACTGCACACCACACCCAACTGCACGCAATGCCATTCTACAGATCGCCACTCAACACAACCCCATTTCAAGCACGGACACTCCACTCAATGGCACTCCACTCAATGGCACACCACCCAACGGCACCCCAAGCACTGGCACTTCATGAAGCAACACTCTGCCCCACGCAACACCGCTCTAGACAGCACCACTTCGCTCCACACAAACTACTCCACGCAACGCTTCTGCACTCTACGCCGCTGCACGCCACTCCACGCAATGCCACCCTTCTACTAACTTGATAGATCCAGCTACATATTCCTTAAGTCGACTCTCATTTTACTTTAGCCACTCATACTTTCTTTAACTACCACTATCTCTTAACACTATACTCCTTCACCAATAAACAACCTAGCACATAATTATATTATACAAATACAGCCCACACCATACACTACTAACAAATAAAAAAAACATATTTCCACTACACAACACATACAGATACTACACTAAAAAACAAAACACATACAAAAAACATTACCATTTACAAGGTCAACAGCTCTAACTCTAAAAAAAATGTGAGACCTAATGCATTGAAAATGCTGGTTCTTCATTATCGCATATAGGAGAACCTCAAAATGCATGACTTCAGTATCTGAGCAGCGCAAAATCCTCTCCTGTGTTTGATTCAATGAACTATAATGTTGTTCATGTTTAATAGGCACCCAAAAAGTGCATGAAACTCAATTGCCTCTTAGTTCACTATTGGCATTGTTTTCAGTGTGGGGGGGAAATGGTAATGTTTCTAAATCAACGTTTGAAAACAATCACTTTAAAAGAAAATTCTTATCAATGCACTGACATATCTGATGTGCTAAGGGGAAATGGTGGTGCATGTTAAAGAAATACACTTTTTCATTTTTGAAGAGACCTTATCATATTTGTACACTTTTTCTACAATAGGTCTTTAACCCTTTCGGTGCTCATGACGGAATGATTCCGTCATGAGCATCAGTGCTCCTTTGCTCAAGACGGAACCGTTCCATCATGTTCGCAGACGCACAAAATCCCTCTGCTGCAGACAGCAGAGGTATTTCCTTTTTTTTTATTTTTACCTCTGGAATTGGGGAAGAGCTTCCCCAACCTCCTGAGGCTTTTCTCTTTCAATGTAATGACGCTTGCTCGCACGGTGCGCTGTCGTCATTACATTGAAAACAACACTGAAACGTACTTTTAGTTTAACTGTTTCAGTGCTCGTGGGGCTATCTCAGCCACGAGCACCGAAATACATGGGAGAGGTATCTTCGGAAAGGGGAGAATATCCCCTCTCCAATGGTACCACTCCCTAGTGGATCCCTGCTTGGGGAGTGCTCCAGGAGGGCGATTCCCAAGCAGGTATCGACCCACTAGCCACCAGGGAGGGGGGAGCAGCCCCTTGGGCAAGGGCCTTCGCTCCCCCCAATAAATTCTGGACACCAGGGATTCTTTTTTTTATAGGCCAGGGGTGAGGGCTGCCCACAATGGGCATGCCAATGCCTCCACCCCTTCCCCCCCCCAAAAAGGAAAAAGTCTTTCTGCCCCCCCAGGAGGCAAATGGGGGCAATAGCCCCTGATCTGCCTCCCTGGGGGTGCATAAAGGCCAATAGGCACCAGGATCTGCTGGGTGGTAGGACACTTTTGCCGGTGCGGTGATCCCACACACAAATTTAGGAAAATTTGATTATTTTAACTACATTTGAGGTTTGAAGGGGATTCTGGGTAGGAAACCATTGGGGGATCCATGCAAGCTGTAACTCCCTGAAATCCCCCAGGTGTCTAGTTTTCAGAAATGTCTGGGTTTGGTAGGTTTTCCTAGATGGCCGTCGAGCCTGGGACCAAAAACACAGGTGCCCCCTTACAAAACCAGGTTGTTTAATGATAGGTTATTTTTATGTTGCCACAATACGTTTCAGCAGCAATCTAGGGAAACTTAGCAAACTTACACATTTCTAAAAACTAAACACTTGTGGGAGTCCAGGTAGGTGGACTTGCGTGGACCCCCCAAAGTTTTCTTACCCAGAATCCTCTGTAAACCTCAAAATTAGCCGCAAAAATCATATTTTTCTAACATTTCTGTGTGGAAAAATTGTGGGATCACCGGGCTGACAAAAATGTCCTACCACGCAGCGTTCCCCCAGATCTCCTCATAAGAATGGTACCTCACTTGTGGGGGTGGGCCAAGTACCCGCGGCAGGGAAGGGCCCAAAACATATTGTGGCAACATCAAAATAGCCTATCATTAATCCACCTGGTTTTGTAAGGGGGGCACTTGGGTTTTTGGCCCCGGGCTCGGCGGGAAACCTACCGCACCCACACATTTCTGAAACCTGGATACCCGGGGGAGTCCAGGAAGGTATGGCTTGCATGGATCCCCCAAAGTTTTCCTTCCTAGAATCCCCTGCAAATGTCAAATGTAGCTGAAGAAAATCACTTTTTCCACCCATTTTTGTATGGGATCACAGTGCCAGGATAAATGTACTACCATCCAGCATTCCCTTTGTTCTCCTGAGTAAAATGTATGCCTGTCGCGGGTACTTGGCCCACCCACACAAGTGAGGAACCATTTTTATCGGGAGACTTTGGGAAATGCGGGGTTGGTGGGTGGAATTTTGTGGATCCACACAGATTCCAATACTTTCCATTACAGAAATTTGAGGAAATTGACAATGTTTGAGGTTTGCAAGGCATTCTGGGTCACAGAAGTTGGTGAAAGCCACACAAGTCAACCCCTCCTGGATTCCTCTGGTTGTGTAATTTTCAAAAATGTATAGGTTTGCTAGGGTTTCCTAGGACCCGACAGAGCTAGGGTTCAAAATCCACAGGTAGGCACTTTGAGAAAAGGGTCAGTTTTCACTGTACAAATGTGGTGTATCCACATTGCATTTTGGGCCATTTCCTGTTGCGGGCACAAGGTTTACCCACACAAGTGAGGTACCATTTGTATCGGAAGACGTTGGGGAATGCGGGGTGGGTGGAATTTTATGGGTCTACGCAGATTCCAGAACTTTTCATTCCAGGAATGTGTGGAAAATGTATTTGTTTTACAAAGTTTGAGGTTTGCAAGTGATTCTGAGTAACAGAACCCCCTCCTGGTCTCCTCTGGGTGCCTACTTTTAAAAAATGTATAGGTTTGCTAGGTTTCTCAATGTGCCGGCAGAGCTAGTGTTCAAAATTCACAGTTAGGCACTTTGTAAAATTGTGGTGGCTCCACATTGCCTTTTAGGTCATTTCCTGTCTCGGGCACTAGGCCTACCCACACAAGTGAAGTACCATTTTTATCAAGAGACGTAGGGGAACACAGAATTGTAGTGCAATTGTTACTATCTATTGTCTATTGATGCATTTCAGCCTTCCAAATGTAAGAGAATGTGTAAAAAAGAAGTCACTTTGAAAAATGTCCTATAATTCACATGCTAATATGGGTACCCACCATTTTGGAGATGTGCAAATAGCTACTGTTTCTAAACTCTATATTTTGTTCCTATTTTTACTCTTTATATTTTACCAAAGAATTGCTATACACCCGGTACACAATGAAAAAACATTGCAAGATCCTGCTCAGTTATTGGCTCTGGGTTCCTTGGGTTCTTGGTGAACCTACAAGTCCTATATATCCCCGCAACCAGAAAGGTCCAGAGGATGTAACGGTGTATTGCTTTCAAACATTTGTCATACTTAGAAGAAATTACAGTTAAAATGTTGGCACAGATGGCTGTTTTTTTCAACTCATTTTCAATTTTTCTTCATTTCAACTGTTAGTTTCTCTAAAGAAACCTTCTACACAAATGACCTTTTGCTGAATTCAGAATTGTGTCTACTTTTCAGAAATGTAGCTTTCTGGGATCCATTATTGCTTTCATATCCATTTCTACCACTGACTGGAAGGAAGGAAGTTGAAAGCCCAAAAAGTAGCAAAAATTGGCAATATTCCAGTAAATACCAAAACTGTGTTAAAAGGTTTGTTATTGTGACAAAAGTCTGCTCGTTTCTGAAAGCAGGGAAGATGGTGATTTAAGCACCACAAACCCTTTGTTGATACCTTGCAGGGGAAAAAACTGACACTTTCTCCTGCTGCACTTTTTCCCCATTTTTCAAAAGAAAAACAAAATGGGTTGACAATCCACAAATCCTGGGTAGCTTTGAAATCCCCATGATGTTGGAAGAAAAGGACGCAAATTTGGTGTGGATATCTTATATGGACAAAAAGTTACAGTTGCCTAAGTGCAAACTACTACAAATAGCCAAAAAAAGGCTTAGCACAGGGGTGGGGGGGAAGGCCTAGCAGCGAAAGGGTTAACAATGAAGGGACCCCCAAATTAAACAGTGTGGGACAATCTGGCCACTTCCTCTCTTTAACTTCAATTAATGTTTAAATAAAGGCTTGTCTGTTTAGGTAAGATATTTTTTATAATAGCTCTGAGACAATTAAACCACAGCCCAATACAGGGGATGTCATGTAAAGGCCCCCGGCTGCACTGTGAGTATCACTGCCCTTAATGGTCGGATCAAAGTGGGGATAGTAAATTTTACCCCATTAGTGTTTTCACCCTCCCCCTAAAGGTTGAGATTGGAGTGAGGTCAGTAAATTTCACCCCTTTATTAAACAACATCTTTCTTTAAATGCGTTACATTGAATGATGTTCTCTTTAGTACAGAAACTAGTCTTCAAAATGGTTTTAATTGCAGTAGAATTAGTTAATATAATTATTTTACTATATAACATGTTTAGTGTAATATTGTCATTTATTAAAGAGTACAGTCATCATTTTCATCTGGCTACGGAATCAGGAGGAGGGCACAGAGGGTCCAGACCTTTGTAGTTGGCATGGTCTCGGAACTGTTAGGTGAGAGGGGCCCCAAAGTCGAGCTGGATCAAGTTCATAGAGTTGACCCACTGAACCATGGTGAGGGGAAACACCCCAGAGATGATTAGAAAGTTGCACTCTTTCATGGTAAAAGAAGCTATCCTACTGGCAGCACGGAAGGTGCAAGAGGTGTCTTTTCATGAAATATTGTGCTTGGTGTTTCAGGACATAGTTCCGGCAACTTTAACCCAATTACAGAGGAACATACCTGTTTAACCAAGACTTTACCTACCAGAACAAAGCACACCACTTCACTGACCTCCCGGACGCTGCAGCACTGCTCGGAGTGAAGATCCCAGTATCAGATCATACTGAAGACAGAGGGGAAACACCCTCCATGAGCTCTGGAAATGGTACAGACCAAGGACGGTGGCTTCTACAATGACGTCCCCAATGACAAGTGATTATACTCACGCATTTCATGCAAAGTACTTGATTGTTATCCAAAAGTTGGGGAATCAGGTTCCCCCATGTATTAATTCTACTGTTTATTTTTTATTCCATGAGTGAGTCCTTAATGTCTTGTGGGGTGGGGGGGAGATGGGGTGGGACAGGTGAGGCTACAATGGGGCCTCTGTATTGCTCCGAAAAGCAGAGGGAGGCTTGCACAAGATTGTAATTGATCTTTTACCAATATCATGGCATTGACTACACTGACATAGAACGTCATAGGGCTGAACTCTCCGGCCAAAAGGCATACATTGTGAAAATACCTGCTAGACTTTGCCACCTTTAAATGCTTTATTGCTTATTTAATGTTTCATTTTATTGCTCACATTAATGTGAGAAAGGTTTTCAGAGCATCAAACAAGCCATTGAGAATACTGCTGAAATGACATATTTCAGTCCGAAGCTTCACACACAGGTTGTTGTTGACGCTAGCCAGGTCAGGTTAGGTGCCATCCTTGCACAGCACAGCGGACCCAATGCTCGAAGGCATATTGGATTTAGGCCCAGATCTCTGTACTGGGGTGAATGTTTGACATTGTTCAACATTCTGTCAATCAATTGTTCTATTTGCATTTGTCACCCCGAGTGAGACGAGTATGTCCGACGTGGGTCCCGTGCTCTCCATGTCACTGGACTCAAGCTAGCCTGGCCGATGAGGGGTGAAACATTCTGTACATCAATTGTTCTTTTTGTGAAGGCATATTGTGGAATACCCAAGTAGGAGTTTGTCCCAACAGAACGTACTTATTCACAACCTGAAAAAGTAAGTTTAGAAGCGGTATGGGCTTGTGAACATTTCCATGTATTCCTGTACGGAAAGACTTTTACGCTGGTCATTGATCATCAAGCTTTACTAACTTTTTTTTAAATTCAAAGACCAAGATACCTCGTTCAATTGAACGATGGGGACTACAACTACAAGAGTACCATTGTAACATTGTGCATTGTTCAGGGAAAGATCAGAACCCTGCTGACTACATTTCTAGCGTGCCTATACAAGGTCACGGTAGTCCATCCAAAACGGCTGAGGCCTGTATCAGTTTTACTGTAAAATCCAACACACCAGCTGCCATTTCGTTAGCCCAGATTATCACTGCTACAAGCCATGATACTGATATGCTAAAGGTGAAAGATATAATCACACATCAGTCATAGAACTAACGCCCTCCACCTCTCACCAGTGATGGTGAATATCAAAAATGTCAAAGATGTACTGCCCATAACTCAGGAAGGAGTTATATTGTGAGGGTAGAGATTCCTGATTCCAGAGAGTCTGTGGCCAAAAATGATTGAAGTGGCCCATGAAAGCCATCATGGAATTGTTGCCACAAAACACGCTTTCAAAGACCAAGTCTGGTTTCTGTACCCTGATGATAGGGTTGAAAAGGAATTAAAGGCCTTTCATCTGTGCCACTGCCTTTCTACTAACGCTATTTAACACACCTGAAACATGCCAAAACTCTTGAAGCATGCTTGGAAAAGAGTAGCCATTTACTTTTTCGGTACACTTGACAATAGACATCACCGGATGGAGATTGCGGATGAATACTCACGATTTTTTTAAATTGAGGATCTCTCATCTATCACTAAAAAAACAACCAATTAGGGACAGGAAGGGATCTTTGTAAAATGGGGTGTTCCAGCCATATTGGAATCTTGGCACACAGTTTAACAGTTGTGAATTCAAAGATTTCTTAGAGCAGCTGAATATAAAGTATCAGAAGAGCACACCTCTCTGGCCGCAGGCATATAGCCTTGTTGAGAGCTTTATGGGTTCACTAAAGAAAGCAGTGCAGCGGGCTACTCTTGAAAAGCTCCATTTAAAAATTGTATTACATTTTATCTTAAGAGCTTATCATTCAAAATATCACTTGACCACAGGTGAAAGTCCTGTGACGATGTTTGGGAGAGCAATGAGACAGCCAAAATTCCTCAGTGAACCAATCATAGAAGGGAAGACGTGAGCGCAGTTTGTGCGAAGGACTTGGTTCTTAACAAAAAATGAAAGTTTATGCTGACAAAAGACGACATGCAAAAAACATCGTCTTTAATAGAGATCAAATGCTCCCACACCAGATGCAGATCATTTTCAAGTGGTTTCTACCAAGGTACACATGGTGACTGCCCAGCACCATGTGTAGTCTATTACCAGAGACTCTTCTCACTTTTTGCGTTTAACTTCTTGTTCTTCAGATCTACACGTTGAAGGAGAGACTGATTCTGCTATACCAGTGACTGATGTTCACCTTCCCCATCAACGCAGATCCTGGACATTGAGTGTGACAATTCCCAGTTTCCAATGAGGGGATCAGGCCAAACAATTAAAGCACCAAAAAGATTTATTGAAGTGATTTATTTGCATTGTTCATTTTTCATGTAACTGAGGGGTAGATGTAGTGCCTTGCGAGTTAAACGAACGTGTATTTGTAAAGCGCACGTTGACCCAGAAGGATATCTGTATAACGGAGGTTTATTTTTACCCAACTCAATGGTACTCATTTGATCGATCCCAGCAGGATGAGGGGCTGAGTGGACCGCTGTGATTTGAACCTGTGACCATGTAGTCAAACACAGGCCCCTACAGTGAATGCATTAGTCCTTTGAACCACCAGACCCAGCCTAGTTTGCAATGATGGACACCTTTTATCTCCTGATGGACCCAGTAGAGCTGTGCCGTAAGAGTTAGAGCTGAATGTGTTGCAGACTGATTTAGAATGCTGAGTTCACAGTTCCACAAAGAAGAATAAAGATGTGTTATACTAAGCTCCATGTGTGGCGGAGTCATTGACGGGTACTCGCCCTGGGGAGGATGGTAAACTACCTAGGATCAATGTAGTTAAACACCAGGGGCTGTCGGTGTTTCCCAAATGCCACCAACTGTTTCAAGAATGTTCTAGGTTAGAAGTGGGTACCACCAAAAGAAAAATGTTGTTTCTAGTGTTTCGAACTAGAACAAGAGTAGGCGGAAACCCACAAGAGGATGAAGCTTCCAAACACCTTGAAATTGAAATATCCAGGGGTCCAATTTGAAGTTGCCTTGGCATAACCCACAAGAAGACACAGCTTTCAAAAATGACCATGGCGTTCCTGAATCTGTGCATAAAGATCAATGACAGAGAGAGGATGGATGGATGAATGGAAATGTTTGTATTTTTGAGGCTTAAGGATGACTTTATCGATGATTAATTTAAATTCAATCTACCGTTGAAAATTAAGTCAGATCCTATATTAATTCATTATTAGATCAGCACAAATACAATTTGCAGCATTTAAAGAGCAAAACCATGCAACATAGATATCTATAACATTTGTTTATGGAAAAATACATACTGGTGTAACTTTATGTTCTGACTCTCAAACAGCAATAAGATAACCTATAAATTCGTTTTTTTCATTAAGAAGACGTTTACAATATTATAGCTGTAGAATTATACCCAAATCTCATTTACAACTTGAACAAAGTCACCCTGAGTAGGATGAAAGAATTTAAGTCTGGGGGACATTCTATACCTGTCCATGCATAATCCCATTATTCGAAGATTGTATGGGGCGCTGTATGAGAAAAGCAGAAATGACTAGAACATATTGCACTGATCAGTAGTCTTAATTTATAAATACATTTTAACATTCAAAGACTTAGGTTTTCCTTCCTGTGTAGTTTAGGAAGAGAAATCAAGTGTTTTCTCAAACAGAGCGGCTGCACATGAAAGTGGGATGAGCTGTTGAATTGTGAAATAAAGCTGTACTTATGGGCGGACCAATATAAAAAGTCACTTATGAACAGCACACTGCACTCTTACCAAGTAACCACAGGGACATCCAAGCCAGATCATCTTGTGAAACGAAAGTATGGTACATTTCAAGAGGCGAAAGTGAAAGCAACAAATGCAATAAACTGAACCTGCCAGTAATTTTTAACACTGCAAGTCATAATCCACATAAAAGCCAAATAAACAAGTGCATAGTTACTATTAGTTTAACACATGCTACAGCACTAGGGTCCAGTGGAAATATTCACTGTTTGTCAATTATGGCAAGGGCTTGAGAAATTATGCGATTCCTTAGCCACTCCTTTTATCCCATAATTAAGGATTTGCTACATAGTCCCACCTGCATAATCTGCAGATTTTAACAAAACAATGTGTTTCTGGCTCAAACGGATCTATGGTTACTAAAAGTTTGGCGATATGTGTTTGCGCATCTTCGCAGACCCTTCAGAAAGGTTAATTGGTCATCTTTCATGAATGTATTTGGTTGTTAAACTGCTACTAATTAGGTGAAATCTTTGCCCAGACAGCATTAGCAAGTGTAAAAATTACTAAATAAAGAAGTAGTGATATAAAAAATGTGGCACATTACCACATACTTTGGCTTTTCGAGCAACATAATTTAATCAACTCTGCTGTATAATATGGTGCTCCCCTGCCACCTGACTCCAGTGGCTCTGATTATGGCTGTTTTTGTACCCAACCATTGATAAGTGGAGGAATGTGTTCTTGCCTGCATCATGACTCATGACAACTTTGCAACAGCATAGCAAATAAAAAAATACTCCATTAAAATTCAAAGGGAATGAGCCTGCTAAAGTGCACTGGTCTACCATTGGTTTTCTTAATTAGAGACTAGGCCATGAGCTGAAAACAAAGCAAATAAATAAATGTTGTCCTTTTTAGATATATGCAATTATAGATATTTTAGTTTGGCAAAGGTCTTTCAAACAAACACTATAACATGACATTTTTACATTGTTGAGTTTGTAGTGTTGTGGTATGTTTGTATTAGGATTGGCAAATACACGCATTCTCAATACACATCTCTGATAAAACTCTACCATTTGTGTTTTTACAACAAAAAAATGCACCTTAACCAATATTATCTGAATCTAATGTAATCTATGCTGAATAAAAAAAAAGTGTAATGAACAAGATTGTAAATGTACACATGGGCATCTTAGTTATGTAAACTTGCCTTCAATATCAATCAGTGTATGGATTACAGTGTGTTTATACTGTAGGGCCTCTGGAAGCACCTCCATCTTTTCTAAATTCCCCTGCGCAACCTTATTGCACACTTTACTTTCTATGCGCGTGTTACATCTATGCCTGTCTCATTAAACACATTTTAACATTCACAGCGGTCATTAAAAGAAGATGTATGATCGGAATTATTTTAAACTCAGAGAGTCCTCTTCAGATAGCTGCTTTGAAAATCGGACCTGATAGCTCCTCGTTGACAACAATGCAGGTGGTGTAAAAGTAAATACGACTTTGCAAAAGTGAAAAACAAAACATTTCCATGACAAGAAGGGAATCGTCTCTTTTTTACCTCGCCCTTTTCTCGGTCTCTGGAGAGGGGATGAGTATATTTGCTTGCCTGCAAACAAACTCAAGGCAAGGCTCCAGGATGGGCCGCCACAGATTTTCAAATGCGCTACTGTGCATAACAAAAGGCGCATTAGCAGGACAAGAGACCTGTGCGCTGACGGCTGTTGAAGTTCATTCCTCTTCCAGACTGGGGGATGGGCCCCTCATCAAAGAGCACACCTTTCTGCAGAGGTGCAGCGTGAATCGGCTGAAGCATCCAAGCAGGCCTGTTTCTGATCCAATACTCCTGGTCACAGTTATTTTCCAGGGAAAAACAATACATCCGTTTAGAAGTGCAAGAAGTAACGTTCTTTGCAAGTTATTGCTGTAGAAGAAGTTATTTTGAAATTAAAGAATTTGTTCTTTAGCGGCTGGATCTATATCAGGAGGTTGCACCCAGCCACAAGGATACATGTTTGATGTCTCTCAGATCCCTTCAGAAGCTTATTAATTGAGCTATTATATCCAAAGCATCCAGAGCATCGCAACGCCGACAACGCCGAGAGTCATTACCTGGCCATTGAAACCTGCAAAAGCTCCAGCCGCCACCGCCAAGAGTCACGAGGGCATCAGACTCCGCGCCGCCGCTCCGGGGGACCACAACACCCGGCAGGCCTCGCGGCGGCGCGTGCAGGTGACGCAACACGCGCCAGAGAGCGCCAGAGAGCGCCAACAGCCAGGATAAAAGTAGAGGGATCCCGGCAGAGCGGGGGAGAGCATCGAAACGCCGACACCGCCGAGAGTCATTACCTGGCCATTGAAACCTGCAAAAGCTCCAGCCGCCACCGCCAAGAGTCACGAGGGCATCAGACTCCGCGCCGCCGCTCTGGGGGACCACAACACCCGGCAGGCCTCGCCGCGGCGCGTGCAGGTGACGCAACACGCGCCAGAGAGCGCCAACAGCCAGGATAAAAGTAGAGGGATCCCCGCGTCGCGGGAGCGCGCGGGAGTGCCCGGGGCTAAGCCCGGGCAAAGGGCGGGCCCTCATCGGCAGGAAAAGGCTGGGCTGGGCCAGAAACGCTGCTGAAACTTCTGCTGCAGTCATTTTACAAGTCAGACTTACTCTCCAGTTCCCTTTTTTCCTGTTTAATCACTGGTTCTGTGTGCAAAGCGTACACCATGCCTAAGAAACCGGAGGAAGTTCAGACCAACACCATTAATAACTACTTGGTGCAAACTGTTAAAAAAATCAACTTGCAGAGAAGAGAATCATTGGGACTGAGCCAATCCCCTGATATGAGATGTTTGTCACCCCCTACATCTACTTTGATTGATGACATTATCTTGCAAGAAGATCATTGTGTGGAGATTTCCAGCGGGCCTATCTCCCAAGGTTCGATCGATATATCTATTAATGTTACCCCAGTATCTGAGGAATTACATGAGGAGGCCGAGGGTAATATAGACATGGGCACTGAACTTGATCTAGAAAAACAGATTTGTGTATCACCGGATGAGCAGTCTCCCACAAGACACGGTCTTAGGCCACGAAGACTTTGTACTAAAAATCCACCAAAGAGGGTAGGGCTTCGCTCAGGTGCTAAACGGAAGAGGGTTACTACTCCAAAAGCTAAACAAGTGATTAGCGATGATGATGATACACCAAAATTATCTCTTGAGGATGCCTTTTATGAAAAAATTACAGATTTCCTTGAGATAAAAATTAATACCCTCATCAAACCCCTAATCTCAAAAATTGACAAATTGCAAGCAGAGGTCAAGAAGTTGAGTGGTCTTCACAATGCGGTTGCTGGTGGGATAGAAAATATAACCACGCTAGTTACACACCTAAGCGATCATACAGGGGTAAATGTTGCTGGAGATGTTGTTACTGAAAATGTGTTAAATCAATTACCAAGGGATATATTACCATCTCAACTACCAACATTTACTGTTGATAGCGAGGGCCCCTTGCCAGCTAACATTCCCATAGATATAACCCCCAAGGAAAACACTACCTCAGCACAAATTCACTCATTAGACCCTCCACAATTTTTGGTAGAAGCTACACCCGTGGTCTTAGTCTTAGCAAACGTGCCTTCACTGGAAGAGGGAGCAGTGGAAAGCCCTACTTCCCTTAGCAGCAAGGCCCTACACTGGCTGACCAGTAATACACGTTTGCACCAGGGGGAAAGCGTCATCTGGCTAGCGTTGTCAAGTCAGTAACCAGGGTCCCCTGGTTGGGAAACCGACCGAAAAAACTTAAAGTGGACTGCGTGGCAGTGAGTTTCTCTTCAAATGATGTCCTTCCCAATATCCTTGCTAATATCTTTCCTCCCCAACGCAGACGGGGTACTGTTGTTCCCTTGACTTTAAAGTTTTTTTTATGGCGAACAGCAGAACGTCACTTATCCAAGAACCCCAGCCCTGGGGAGGGATAGCAATTGGGACTTGAATTTTAGATGGGATCAGGAATCGAGGCAAAACATAGCAGGTCATCACCGTTATCCAGCACAGTTTAACCCGGTTGCACAACCCCTCCAATTGTTCAACTGCTATGCTCCATTATCCTTTATGGATCAAAACGATTGACTCTCCCCAAGACAAGATAATAGAGGCGACGGCCTTTTGCCTGCTTCTAGTTCATTAGTACAGAGTTCTGCAGGAGTCAGAGTTTGTAAAATTATGAGTTGGAACATCGCTGGCCTTAGAGCCAAATTAAATAATAAGCATTGGCTGGACACAATTAGTTCCTACGATGTTCTTGCTTTCCAAGAAACATGGGAAACATCAGACAGCTTGGTTCTGGATGGTTTTTCCCATTTTCCTGTTCCTGCAGAACCTAGTAAAGCAGGAAGGGCAAAGGGGGGCCTGGCTATATATATTTCATTAGATCTTCAAGGAAAGCCAAGACACATTAATTTCAACTCAACTAACTGTTTAGCGGTAGAATTAACCCTGCCAAACTCCTCTCCCATAGTATTAGTTAATTTTTATAATTCACCTGTCAGTCAAACTATTAACGAGCATTTGGCAACTTTAGAGGAATTCCTGTCTACCCACAGTGAGAACAGTACATATGGGTACGAGGTGATCCTTATGGGAGATTTCAACATTCATCCCTGCCAAGTGGATTGCCACTTGGAACAAGAGGATCTCTTTTTTTATTCCTCCCCACCACATTTTGAACACACATCACGTGGACAGATGTTGGAATTGCTCTTAGCCACTTTTAATTTGTATGAGTCGTCTTGTTGCCCTATAGGCCCGAGGGCACCGACATATGTAGGCAATAGCACGGGCACAATCATAGATTATATTTTTTTATCGTCTAGTCTTCTACCTGAAGTCATTAATTACAAGGTAGAGACCACAGTTTTTAGTGATCACAATCCTGTGATTTTAGAGATTATATCTCAAGGAGTCTTGGGAAAAAGAAAGGCTGAAATTTTATGTGTGACAAATTTAGTCTTAAAAGACCAGAATCGAAGATTAAAATGGGATCAAGTGACCCCTATTGCCTTTTTACAGGAAACCCTGGCAAAGGTAGAGGGGGAGGTTGCAATTTGTCTGGATAATAAGAACCCTGGCCCTAATCTGATTGAGGCCTTTGATGCCATTTGCCGTCAGGTTAATTTAGACCTAACCGTAAAGATAAAGGCTGACAGGACCAGGGGCCCCAGATGGTTCGATTCAAACTGCTCCAAGGCTCACTCAATTCTCTTAAAGGCTTTAAAAAACAAACCAAGAGACAAAGCACAGATAGCTTTGTTGAGGAAGCAATACAATCACGCTATCAGGCTTAGGAAACTTGAGATAAAAAATGATGCCTGGAGTGAATTATTATTGCCTGAAACACAACGAGATAGCGCTAAATTTTGGGCAATCATAAATCACCCATATTTTGCTGGAAAAGACAACCAGAGAGCAGATTGTATCATACCAGACGATCAATGGGTGACACACTTTAGTAAAATCTATAGTCACCCTGACATCCTTTCAGATTGCGAGATGCTATTTTCGCAACCATCAACGACTACAATCTCTCCTTTCACTTCTGAGGAGGTTAAGAAAGCGATCAATGATACACTCTGTAAAAAGGCACCAGGGCCCGATGGGGTCCCTGCAGATTTTTTCAAAAGCGCCCCAGAATTTAGTACCAAGATCCTTACAAATATTTTTAATGTTACTAGGGACCTCATTTTTCCTATTAGTTGGACAAAGTCTACCATAGTACCTATTTTTAAAAAAGGACAAAGGACAGACCCGGCCTGTTATAGGCCTATATCCCTCATAGATTCAAGCGTTAAAATCTTAGGTAGAGTCCTTTTAGGCAGACTGACCCAGCTCATAGAGGGGAAGGGCATTTTATCAAATGTACAATATGGTTTCAGAGCTAAAAGGGGTACCATAGATCAATGCTTAAACCTGGAACTAATTTTAAATAAATATGTAGTTGCCAAGGGGGGCTCCCTGTACATGGCCTTTATGGATCTCTCTTCAGCTTTTGACATGGTCAACAGGGGTAAGCTGTGGAGGATCCTCTTGGCCATGGGCATTGACCCCCCTTTGGTCAATTACTTAGCAGAATTACATAGGGAGCTTAAGACATCGGTCAGAGTGACTAGGGAAGGAAGATGCACTTGCCATTTCAATTCAGAGAGGGGGGTTAGGCAAGGATGCATCCTTGCCCCCCTCCTCTTCACTCTTTATATAAACGATCTGGAGAAAGTTATGGCTGCATCTCACATCGATATTCCACGTGCAGGTGAGACAAAGTTACCCGTCCTCCTATACGCGGACGATGCAGTCCTATTAGCACGTTCTGGAGTGGCTTTAAATAAACTCCTCTCATCCTTTGGAGATTTCATGACCTCGTTGGACATGAAAACTAACACAGAGAAATCCCATGTGATGATTGCAGGAGTAGCAGGTAGGAAAAGAAAGACTAAAACTTTTTACTGTACAGGGAAAGAGGTTAGGAGAGTCTCATCTTTCCCATATTTAGGTGTGACCTTTGATGAAAAGGGCACTTGGGGCCCCCAGCACTCCGTTAAAAGCAACGCTGTCGCTAGAGCGGCCGCAGGGTTGCTCGGTTTTGCTAAGAAAGTAGGTGCCCGTCCCATGGAAAGCATCATCAAAGTTTACAAGGCAAAATGCGTGTCCATTGCCCAGTATGGCTCTGCTATTTGGGGGTACACTAGCCATGATAAAATTCAGAAAGTAGAAAATAAATTCTTGAGATCTCTGCTTTCAGTCCCCCAATCGACTCCCACTTATGTATTGCATGCAGAGCTAGGTTTGGGCTATATAATGGACTCATTAAAATTAGCCCCTGTTATTGGATGGATGAAAACCTGGCTCAATCAGGAGCTTACATTAAATCATATTATCTTAAAAGATTGTTTAGCCCTGGATAGAGCCTTATATATTCCGTGGAATAAATTTGTACATACACAGTTGACTCTTGCCGGTCGTCCGGAGCTTTTTTCTTCCCCAGACCTAATAACTCAAGATGATCTTAAAATAGTAAAAAATACCCTGACTGAGTTATATGTCTTAGAGAGGGAAGCCATAGAGTTAAGTAAATCCACGGTAAGGAAACATTGTATGCTGAAATCTGGCCCAGGAATAGAACCATACCTTTTCCTGGTAACTAAACCATACCATCGTTTCCTTTTAACGCGATTCCGTTTTGACCTGATCCATCTCATTTTAGGCAATTATAAAACTTGGAGTAGACCTGTTGATGCTGATCCATGCGACTGTGACCACTTTTCTATTCAGGACACGACACACCTCATTATGTTCTGTGAACATTATATTGATATTAGAAAAAAATATCTGTTCCCAATCCTGCGTAATCAAGGTTTTACTCAGGTTAAACCAGCCTTGATATTTTTGCAACTCCTTCCTAATGCAAAAGTAGCTTTTCACGTGGCTAGCTTTTTAGTTGCTGGAGCACGGATAAATAAGAACCGCACTAGAGTTAGGCACCTTACCGACCATTGAATAATGTCTCCCATTTTAAAGCTTAAAATTTTTCTTTGTCTCCCGGAGGGTCTCTTTTTAATACTTTTTAATATTTCTAATATATTTCGTTTGCATATTGTGATCTTAAAATGGTTTTTAAAATATATTTTTTAAACATGTTGATTATGTAAATTTATGTATGTATCTGTGCTCTGATGAATTGCTATGTATTTATGCTCGTTCTTTTATGATTTTTAATAATCGAATAAAGATAATTTGACTGACTGACTGATATCCAAATCCTTCCTATCACAGAAACTCCTAACGCTATCAGCATATAAAGTTCCACACCAATTGTAACAGGTTAAGTGTCCCATTTTGTTCTTAATGCTTCGGTTTGAACCAAAAAGGGCACTTTGTTTTAAAGTGCATGCTTGTGGGCTTCTTCATCCCGGATAAAATTTATTTCTGTAAACAAACTTTTAAACATCATTGGTAGATTTTTTTAAGTGAGTCATGGCCGGACACTGGGAAGGCTGTGTTTTCAAGAGAGTCGGAGTGCTCCACATAACATTGTTCTGACGACATCCTCTAAACGGATGTGTCTAGGTCCTCTGAGTGTTCTGTAAGGTAGTATGGTGGCACTATATAACACGCTTTGGCAAAGCCAATAGGTCTCACATTCGTCGCCTATTGACTTTGCCAATGGTTTTTAGCCTCACTGCACAGCATATGCGATGCACTGCACATGCACAAGCCTACAAAATGATGCAGGCAATTGTTTGTCTTTTTAGTTATCAATCCTTGTGGGATCAATAACTAAAAAGACAATAAAACACGCAAAAATATTTATTTAAAGAAGACAGTCAGAATAAACACTGGGAGGGAGGGGGGCGGCAAAGTAGCACAGGGTAGGGGAATGGCATAATAACAAGGGGTTTGACGGAAACAGGCTGGCTGTGAAAGTAACAGGGCGAGGAGGAGACCTTAAGAAACAAGGTGGTTGTGGAAAAGCAGCAAAAAGGGCATAGGTAGGGGAAACAATGGGGAGAAGCACACAGGTGAGCACAAGAGGGAGGATTAAGGGCGTGGTGGAAGAGAGCAAGAGACCAACACAGTGCGGGAGGAGAGAAGTACATGAAATAGACAGTCCGAAATCTCATACACTCTCATGGAGTACTTCACACAAAAGAACAAGCATTTGCAATGCAATAGGTCTCGCATTAGGAAAGTTTGAGCCATTGGTATTGTAAATTAAATTTTTTTTATTTATGTGTTGGTTGTGAAAATAGCTAAAGTAATAGCTTTGTCATTTACAATGCCAATAGTTTTAACTTTCACAAATGTGACACCTATAGCATTTGTAATGCAATATGTGTTGTATTTTCACGAAACTCCAAGAACAGAAGTGAAATATTAACATTTTTTTGTGACATTTATAAGACAGACGTCATTGTTGTTCGAGTACTTTACGCTGGCACACCTCTTAAAATTATGCAGAGTACGCATGATCTGTATTAGCCGCAGTAAGATTGTTTTTAATGAAAAGTGAAATCGAACTATTGTAAATAGCAGCTTTTGAAACTGAATAAAATTGTTAAATACATAATGGTTGGACAAGACCCTCTGCAGCGTTTCAAATCATATTTACTAACATAGAACTGGAAGATGCTGCCAGAAAGAGCATTTGAAACCAACACCTACAAATTATAATGTAACCTGAATGCATTGCCTTAAATCATTCAAGTAATGTGACTTGGAAGAGTAAGTGCAGATTCTGTTGTTCACAATAGAAGTTGTGAGGGCAATCTGCAGCAGAAAGGATGCATGTGAAAGCAGCAAGGCTATAAAATAGTGCTTAAGGCGCAATCCCCAAAAAGTTCTCAGAAAATGTGATATCATTAAAGCTGTGTTTTTGAGCCGTGATAAGTATTATAATGGGATGGGGAAATGAGCTACTGTGAATAAAATACTTCCGGGCTGTGTATGTGCGTGTGTGCGTGTGTCTTGGAGTCTGTGTGTATGAGTGTGTAACTGTGGGGGAGGAGGGGGTTGCCTGTCTGGGTGCCTGCGTGTCTGTGTAAGTGTAAGTGCGAGCGTGTGTGTGTGTGTGTGTGTGTGTGTGTGTCTGTCTGTGTGCATGCATGCATGCGCGTTAGGCTGGGAGTATGGGAGGGCGGCGCAGGACGGAACATGCGTGTTCGCGCACACGAATCCAGCCTGAAAAAGCTCGTGCACCCTCTTGTCCTCCTTCCCCCGTAACAGATAACTATTGGTCTCCAGCTGGACAAATGCATCCTTGCGGATGCATTGCCAGCGAGACCTAATAAAGGGCTGATTGGGTGTGTCCAACGAGGGGCTAGAATTATGGGAGAAGTTGAGTGAGAGGAAGAGTGACGATGTCGAGCAGTTGGGATGGGTCTGTGATGGAATGGGCTGCCGGTTAGGAGTCGAGGTACACCCGTGATTGGACCATGAGTAGCTGCTGCAAGGATGCATGGTATAGATCTGCCCACATCATCTTCTGGTATGACGTAGAGAACAAGCTGAATACACGCTAATGTGAAAATAAAGCGAGTGGTGAGATGTAAGTTACTGGTGCAATGCACAGGGCGTATGTGAGTGCATGTAAACTATCGGGACAATGCATGGGACAGACATGATCACGGAAGCTGCTTTAAAAACTGGGTGTGTATGAGCACGCTGAGCTGCGGAGAATAATGCGATATGCACGTCACCTGCTAATAGATTACATACCAGCTGCTGCACTTTTATAGGGGCATACCAGCTTCTGAAACAATCGCTTCTTTACAGGCCGGCAGAATGGTGGCGATCGATACCGGAATCCGCCACAGATATGCAATAGATGGCTGTAGAATGCGTATTAGCTGTCAGTGCAGAGGGTTCCTTGTTTGTCCATCAGTTTCTGAGGGTTTTCACACCATCTGTGAGGAAGTAAAGGTGACCTGTTCGTGGTCACCAGCAATCAGAATAATGTACGGACAGATGTGCCCATATAGTGTGAAAGATAGCATCCGACAGATGTGCTTCAGCTGCTGATGTAATGCAATTGCGAAATATGCCGACATCAGCTGCTAAGCGGATGCATTTGATATATTTGTATACATCAACTCTTGTTGCGAGAAAGCAGCATGCGGATGTGAGCACTGACTGAGAAAGGGAAATGTTGGTACCAGCTGTTTGTAGAATGCATGCGAAGTATACACGAGTCAGTTGCTAAGTAAGGAAGTGGGCTAACTGTCTACCAATCGAGTGTACACACGGGCGCTCACCACCTGCCAAAATAATGCCGGTGACCGGTGTCTGCATCAGCTGCCAGGGGAAGTGGCGGGCAGATGAGTCTATGTTTCCTACTTTGCTGAACAAATTCAGAATCCTATGTTTTGCCGGCAGTGTTTTGGAAGATGAATGTGTGCATATCACTCACCGGAAGAGTGTATTCGACAAACGTGTACATGCGCTGGTACAGTAGACTGTGCAGACATAACTGAACACTGGGAACGGATGATTGCACATAAACTGCTGGGGAAATATGTTTGCGCATTAGCTACTTGGAGAATGCTGCAGATGTGCAAACAGCACCTGGAAGATGTGTACGTAAAACTTCTGATACAGTACACGTGTACAAGCTGAATACACGCTAATGTGAAAATAAAGCGAGTGGTGAGATGTAAGTTACTGGTGCAATGCACAGGGCGTATGTGAGTGCATGTAAACTATCGGGACAATGCATGGGACAGACATGAGCACGGAAGCTGCTTTAAAAACTGGGTGTGTATGAGCACGCTGAGCTGCGGAGAATCATGCGATATGCACGTCACCTGCTAATAGATTACATACCAGCTGCTGCGCTTTTATAGGGGCATACCAGCTTCTGAAACAATCGCTTCCGATACCGGCCGACTGAAGAGACATGATTACTCCTTGAATAAAACGAAGTACGGTGACACGAGGTCGCGGGGAAAAAACCCACGTCACCAGCCACACCATATCCCAAATACATGAATACATGAATAAATAAATACCGCCTTCGAGTAAAGTCCGCCCTATATAAAAATGCTTAAATACATAAATAAATAAATAGCGCCTTCGGGTAAAGTCCGCGCTATATAAAAATGCATAACTAACTAAAAATATAAATAACGCAAATCACCGCCGTCACTTTGCCGGCCTGCGACCAGGAAGTCAGGCAGGCCGGCACGACAACCGGAAACAGGAAGTAGGAGGGCGGGAGCCTACCCCGCCTCCCACGGAAGAGCCGGAAGAGCCGCGATTGGTTGCAGCACAGGAGCAGGCAGGAGCCTACCCTGCGCCCCGGTGCCGAAGAATGGAGGAAGAGTCCTGCTGCCGATGAGTGGGGCTTCGCTTTGTGGCTGGCCTGCGAGGGCGGGAGGGGGGCATGTGTGGGCGCGCGCGCGGCGGCGGCCTGTGTATGTGTGTGAGCGTGCGTGTGTCTTGGAGTCTGTGTGTATGCGTGTGTGACTGTGGGGGAGGAGGAGGGGGTTGCCTGTCTGGGTGCCTGCGTGTCTGTGTAAGTGCGAGTGCGCGCGTGTGTGTGTGTGTGTGTGTGTGTGTGTGTGTCTGTGTCTGTCTGTGTGCATGCATGCATGCGCGTTAGGCTGGGAGTATGGGAGGGCGGCGCAGGACGGGACGTGCGCGTTCGCGCACACGAATCCAGCCTGGAAAAACTCGTGCACCTTCTCGTCCGTCCTTCCCTCGAGACAGCTAACTATACGTCTCCAACCCTGGACGCATCCTTTGGATGCTAATTCCAGGGCGAGACCTAAAAAGTAGTACTGGAAAAGCAAGCAGTGGAAAGATAAATGACAGCCAAGCAAAGAGATTATAATGAGGGAATGCTCCATGGTAGGGAGAAACACAAGATTGACAAGCTGGGACTTGAAGAAGAAGCAGGCACATGAGTGAAAGGGAAAGTCAATCAATGGGAGGGCATCAAACCCCTCCACGTTCTTGATAAGCCACAGTGCAGGCTTGCTTTGCCTAGAAGGCTCAACATAAAAATAGATGAACATAGCTGATATGGATCCAAATTAGTTTGTGACTCTGAACACCTTTTTTGAAAAAGAGGTGTCATTATAAAGGAAAGAATACCTTTATTGTCTGATGTACATTTTTTAAAAAGGGCTTTACACAAAGGGCATTTTATTAACAGGAGACAATAAAGGTCAGCATGTTAGATCATTTCTGGAGTCAGGGTCTACTTTGTAAACCGGCCATCAGGGTTTAAATTAGGCCTGGACAAAACTTAAACTAAACTTAATACTTAACATAATTTCTGGATTTTCATTTCACACTTGTTACATGAAACTCCAGAAATTATGCCATAATGCCATATTGCCTACTTAGGTGGCGTTCATGGCAAAAAAAACATTTCATACTAATTCCCTCATTAAGGACTTAGGGGCACATGTATTAGAAAGTCATGAAGTGCAGCACAGCAAGTCAGCTTGCTGTGCTGCGCTGCATGAAATGGAAGGAATGCACCATATTTAAAAGAATACAGCACATTCCTGCCTTTGTCCCTGCACTGGCACCGCTTTCCCTACCTAGTGCCGACGCAGGCATCCTTGCACCATGGTGCAAGGGAGCCTCTGTTGCATGCAGGATTGTTTTTGTGCAGGAAGTGGCACCTTTCTGCACAAAAACATTCCTGAGAGGCATATTCCTCTTTCTATGTGTGCTGAAGAATTCAGCACACATAGAAAGAAGTAATGAGGATAAATAAAGATATTTCTCCTCGTTACAACTCCCCTGAGAAGGCACATTTTTTTAGTGCGTTCCCAGGTCTACCACTTTTGGTAACCTTGGGAAGGAGCCAAATACCATGAGAGTTGCATGGGAATGCCCATGCAACGCCCATGGAGTACCTTCCCAGGGCAGACAAACCTAGACACCACTAACACAACAGTGCAGCCACAAGTACAGCCCAACCACTCCATCTCCATCAACCTCTCAAACCTAGCCAACAAACCACCCACTAGAAGCAGGGATGATAACGTCCTCTCTAGAGGAATGGGCTTCCTTCACTGATTATCCTTCACTGATTATCCTTCAAGATTCCACTAAGATTTTTACATTACCATAGATTACCACATTAAGTTCCCATCTGGTGATTTATAGGTAGTTTAATGCAAATTTTCTTGTGAATCCCTTTGCTACTTAGGGGCCGATTCCGATCTCGGTCGGAAGGGCACCGAATCGGGTTCGGCATTAGCGGATCGGATTCGGAGGCTGAATTTCCATCTGATTCGTACACGGGTCCGGCCGTCGAAGTACGATGCGAACAAGCGCAAAATCTTCATCCGAATCGGTTCCTGGTCCGAACCGCTCCGTACGACTCGGTTGCAATCAAACCGTGGCGCGCAATGGAGACAAATTCCGACCGAGCCAGTACGATGGTCGATTCGGACAGCCGGATCGACTCGGAACTTCCGGCTCGTGATAGCTCCCGGAGATGGGCTTTGGGGGTCCGCATCGGACCCCCTGTTACCCGCAGCCTTACGACTCGGACACAGGGGGAGACCCATCGGTCTCCCCAACACAGGCATGTACGGTGCGGATGGCACCAACACGTACCCACTGTAGGGGGCGCACTTCTCCGCAACGTACTCATTCAGTCAATGGGAGCCCATGTAAGCGTCGTACGGCCGGCTCCCATTGACTTCAATGAGACCGAGTCCGACTGCATAAGGCCGCATCGTACTCACTCGGTCAGACTGCAGGAGTCCGGATCTGTCGGAAAATACCCCGGATTCGGCTCGGTCGGAGTGCTTTCCGACCGAGATTGGAATCGGCCCCTTAGTGTGTAAAAAGCGCTCCATCAAAGTGCTCAAAAGACTGTCAAGCCCATCCATGCCACCAGTATTGGGGTCCTTCTGAGGAGAAGACCAATAATGAAGAATGACAGCTAGGTGGGTGCGAGTCTGCATTCTTTTTTTTCAGAAACAGACTTGGTTAACTGAGTTAGTCTCTCATTTGAGGTACCTTTCACCTTTGAGATAAAGTAATATGAGCTTGATAGTACTATGTGGAACAATAACAATTTTGGACAGCCAAATCCTCTCATTTCCTCACTTGACTATTGAATCGCTGATCTCACAGACTATCTTTGTGTGTACATTAACAAAACTATCTTAACACACTATCTCTGTGGGCACTTGAACACAACTATGATCACACACTATCACTGGGGGAACTTTGACATCACTATAAGCACACACTATCTCTATGGGGACATGAGCATTATTATATATAGACACTATCTCTGTAGGGTATCCAATGTTTATCATTACACATTCTCTCTGAGGGGATGTGAACATGACTATAATCATGCACTATCTCTGCAGGAACTTAAGTATGACTGTCATAACATGCTATTTCTGCAGGAATTTCGATATGATTAACATCACACACTTTCTGTAAGGGGACTTGAACACAGCTATAATAACAAGCTATCACTGTGAGGGCCTGAACGTCACTATGAGCACATACAATCTCTTTGGGGGCCTGGACAGCACTATAATCACCCATTTTATTTTATTAATTTATTTATGAAGTTTTATATAGCGCGAAGTTTGACCCTAGACGGGCATCAGAGCACTTTACAAATAGTTCAATAAGTAGAAAATAGATAACCAAAAAACATGTACGCTGACATTGTCCTTTGCAAATCAGGAGTGGGATAGTGGGTTATAAACCATGACTCAGATGGCGAGTGCAATCTCTAGTTGACAACTGCAACATATCAGTATCCAGAGAATGAGTCTGTGGGTTCAGGGTAGAGATTTGTTCATTAAAGCAGTTTGACTTCTTTTTATAATGAAGTGATTGAAGGAATCAGTTTGATTTCCGGGGCAGGGAATTCCAAATTCTAGGGGCCAATACGGAGAATGCTCGGTTGTAGGATTTCTTTTTTCAAAATGTTTGAGGTTTCAACTGTAAGGTGCTGGTGCTTCTAGATGATCTGCCACCTCCAGACTGTTCCAGTTTGTCAGCTAGGTACTTCGGTGTGTTGAAGTGTAGGGCTTTTTGGGTCATGCAAGCAATTTTCCTCTGAATCCTTGCCTCATAAGGAAGCCAGTTAGTGCCTTTAGATCTGGAGGGATGTGGTTGTACCTTTTTGATCCAGTGATGAGCCTTGCAGCAGAGTTAAGGGATGCCCTTTAATGAGCCAACTTAGATCTCGGCAGATCACATAGGGTAGCACTCCCATAGTCTAATCTGAGGATCACTAGAGCTTGCACCACTGATTTAAGATCGTCGAAGGGGAGGAAGGGTTTTATTTTTATTAGAATGCTCATTTGAAAGTTTGCTCCTCTGGTGGCTGAGCTGATGTGTTCCTGCATGTTGAGATTCTTGTCAAGTGTAATTCCTAGTGATCTTGTGGAATCTATAATATGTGTAAGGCAGTTCAAGGTTGTTAAATGTTTCATCCCTTCGATGCCGAGGGGTCATTTTGGTGGGTCAATTAACAAGAATTTGGTTTTGAGCTGTGTTGAGTAGACAGATACCCTCGGGGGAGGGGATTTTGAGGTATAGTTGGGTGTCATCTGCATACATGTGGTATTGTACATTGGAAAATTTCAGAATTTCGGTTAGAGACTCCATGAACAGGTTAAAGAGAGTCCGTGATAAGGTGGACCCCTGAAGGACTCCTATATTGACCGAAGTGGTAGTGGACAAGGATGGGTTAACCCTAATTCTTTGAGTTCTGTTGTGTAGAAATGAGGCAGACCAATTCAAGACAACCACTGATAATCCCATTCTGTGTTTAAGTAATTCAAGGAGGCTATCATGTTTGACTGTGTCGGAGGCTGAGGATAGGTCTAGGAGGATTAGGAGGCAAGATTTGATCTGATCTAGCATTTTAAGCAGTCATCAACTATGTGTGTAAGGACTGTTTCCGTGCTGTGGCCCTGATGAAAATCAGATTGAAATTGGTCAATAAGGTAGAACTGATCAATGTGATTGCATAGCTGGATATGTATGCATTTCTCAAGGAGCTTTGCCAGAGAGGGAATGGTGGAGAAGGGATGAAAGTTATCTGGCTTTGTATGATCTGCTATGGGATTATTTTTGAATGGGGGTTACCTGCGCTGATTTTAGGCAGTCTGGTAAAGCCCCTTGGAGTAGTGAAGCATTCACTATCTTAGTCCAGTGAGGGAGGAAAGAAGTTTTAATCTCATTGAAGATATTAGCTGGTAGAGGGTCACAGAAGTGGTTTGATGGTTTAAGTGTTGTTAAGATATTAAGAATGGCATTTTCATCAAAGGTTTTGACAGTGTCCGATGACGCGTTGTTTTTGAGGGTGAGTCTTTGTAGGTCTGGGGGATGGACGATCATATGAGGGCATGGGCTATTCGCAGGTGTAATTGGGAGGAGCTCAATTGTTGTTAGGAGATCACTTTCAATCTCTTTAGACTTTTTTTTAGAAAGGAGGCAAATATGTTTAAGGGTGGCAGCGGAAGTGATCCCATTATGTGGGGGTTGGGATTTTGAGTAGATTGAGGTTTGATAATTTCAAACATTTTTCTGGCTTTGTCTAGTTGGAACTCTGAAGAAATTTGGTCTTGAGTTTCTGATGTGTTTATTGTAGGTATTCCTTAGTGATCACATGTGCTTGAGGTGTTTTAGGGATGGTGAGGATCTCCACACTAGTTTAGTTAGTCTCAAATTGTGTCTATCTTCATTTAGGCTCCCATTGTACCATGGTTTGGAGTTTCCAGTGGATAGTCTTTTTAGCTGTAAGAGCACAACTGTATCAAGAATGGCCAACATGGAGTTGTTGTAGTGGTTTATAAGGTCATGGACATCTGCTGGAGGAGGCAAGATGTTATTGCTGAGGGATGTCAAGTCATTAAGGTCTATGTCGCGAGTGATCCTTTTCCATTGTCTGGGTTTCTTAAGTTGCGGTTTATGTGTCCTCACTGATTCGGTGATGACAAAGGTGATACAATGGTGGTCTGTCCAGTTTAATGGGACAATAGAATTGAGTTGAATAGAGTTTGCTTTAGCAATGATTAGGTCCAGGGTCACACCAAGGTCGTGCGTAGGGCTGTCACAGATTTGGTTCAGGTTAAGATCTGCTAGAAAGGATTTTAGGCTGTTAACTGAGGGGTCATTCCAATGAAGGTTGAAGTCTCTGAGGAAGATCTGGGAGCAATGTTGTCCTACATTGGTAGTGGTGATTTCCGTGATTTGTTCGATGAATGAGAGGTTGTTGCATGGAGGGTGGTAGATCATGTGTAGTGTACATAGTGGTTTGTTGTTACTCGCAATGTTTATGCATAGGTATTCACAAGAGGATAGCTCAACGGTTTGTAACTGATTCACCGCGAGGTTACTGTGGTGTATGCAAGCAATGCCTCCACCCTGTCCATTCTGCTTGTCTGATCTTATAAGGTCATAGCTAGGTGGGACTAATATGTCTAGGATTGGGGCAGGTGAGTCATTTAGCCATGTTTCTGTTAGGAAAAAGAGGTCAAGTTTGTGCGCACGGATAAGGTCAGCGATGTCCGCTGAGTGTTTCATGGCTGATCTGCAATTTAGAAGCATGCATTTTAGGTGTAGTTTGGGGTCTACTGAGGTTGTCTGTATGTTGGGAACCTGCTTAAAGTTGGAATTATTTAATTCTCTGGAGTTAGGCTTAGGTTCTCTGTGAGGGTTTGAGGTAATTGTTAGGATGGGAGCCATATTGTCTGGGTTTTTGTGGTGTGCAGGATTATATGTGAGGAGAAGGGAGTTTATGTAATTGTCCGATAGCGGATCCTTAAGCCTGACAGGTCTCGTGGAAGTGTTGTGCTGGGTGCAGATTGCCATCTTGTGAGAGGGGGTGGTGAGATAGTTACCAACCTGTTGTAAGGAGTGCTTTGTGGTTGTCATGAGTGGTATGTTTTGGGTTCTGGATGGATGTGCGTATTACTTTCTGGAGTCCTTTTCAGCCATCTCTTATAGTCAAGCTCCGTCGTGAAATGTATTAGGCTCTGTAGTTCAGACTTGAGTTGGTGCAGGTCTTCTGTAATTTTTTCAGATCTAGATTTTAATGGAGGCGTGGGAGCATGTGGTCATGGTTTGTGGCATAAGGCCGGGAAGTGGGGGTGTGTGTGCTCTGGATTGTGTAGTTGGGTTTGTGCTGGTCAGAGAGTTGTGGGGGAGGTCTGGCTGGAGATGGCTTTTAGGCTTGCATTCTGATATCAGGGGTGGAGTCGGTGTGGTGAAGATATTTTGGTTACTGTGTGACTCAGTGGCCCTTGTTGTAGCAGTGATTTGTGGGTGCCTATTGGTTTGGTAGTCCAATATCTCTGAAGGGACTTCAACATGATTATCATCACAGATTATCTCTGATTGGATTTGAACATTATTATAATTACCCAGTATCTCTGTGGGGACCTAGACATCACTAAAATAACATGTTATGTCTGTGGGGACTTGTGCATCACTGTAATCACACACTACATCTGTGGGGCCATTGGCATTACTATAAATTCACATTATCTCTGCAAGGATGTCAAAATGATTATCATCGCACATTATCTCTGAGGGGACTTGAGCACCACTGTGATCACACACTATCTCTGTGGGACCACGAACATCAATTTAATCACACTATTTCTGTAGAGGCATCACTAGAATTACACACTATCACTGTGCGGACCTGGTAATCGCTTTAATCATGCACTATCTATGTGGGGGCCTGGGCATCACAGAGATCAGACACTATCTCTGCAGGAATTTCAACACAATCATCATCACGCACTATCTCTGAGGGGACTTGAACATCAATATAATAACACTATCTGTGGGGACCTGGGCTTCACTATAAGAACAAGTTACTTACTTTCAGTAACGATATATCTGTAAGAAACAGTAGTTAGTATTAGATTCCTCACCTTAGAATATCCCCAGGCGTCAGACTGGATCGGGAAATTTTTGCGTAGCAGTACCCTTGCGCGTCGGTAGGCGTCGTCTGCGGCTCCGCGTCCGTCGTCGGCGTCGTGGGCGCCATGATGACGTCGTCGGAGTACTTAGACGCCGCCTCCGCGTGCTGACGTCAGTTCTTAGACACAGCTTTTCCGCGCCAGAAACGCAGAGCCATGTTAAGAACCAACACTGGTGCCATGGAAACTAGGGCCCTGAAAGGGGATGACCTTAACCCTAGATATCGGTTCGCAGAACGGGGAGGATGGGTGGGGCGGTAAGGAATCTAATACGAACTACTGTTTCTTACAGATATATCGTTACCAAAGGTAAGTAACTTGGTCATCTGAAAGAAACAGGTTAGAATAGATACCCCAGCAATACCAATCCTGGTGGTGGGTCTGCGAACCAATGATCACACCAGAAAGTCCTGGAGGACGGAACGGCCAAAGAAGCCATCCCTCCGGACTTGGCTGTCCAGGCAGTAGTGTCTTGCAAACGTTTGCAGCGATGCCCACGTAGCTGCCTGACAGATGTCCTGCAAGGGGACTCCCCGGCCCAGGGCAGTGCTAGCCGCCGTGGCCCGAGTGGAATGGGCCCTCAGCCCAACAGGAGGCTCCTTCCTCGCCAAGGAGTAACATGCCTTGATACACAAGACGACCCACCGAGAGATGGTCCTCTTGTGCACCGCCCGTCCCTTCTTAGCGCCCACGTAACCAACAAAGAGTTGGTCATCCACCCGGAACTGGCGTGTGCGATCCAGATAGAACGAAATCGCACGTTTTGGATCCAGACGGTGGAGCCGCACTTCCTCTTTAGAGGGATGCGGTGGCGGAAAGAAGGTGGGCAAGGTGATAGACTGCCCGATATGGAAGGCCGTGACAACCTTGGGCAGGAAAGATGGCTTAGTCCGCAACACAACCTTGTCCGGATGGACCGAAAGGAAAGGTGGTTTAGATGAAAGAGCCTGGAGCTCACTCACTCTCCTGGCAGAGGTGATGGCAACCAGGAAAGCAGTCTTCAGAGTAAGAAGGCGGAGAGGACAGTTGTGAAGTGGCTCAAAGGGAGTGCACAACAGAAAGGTAAGAACAAGGTTCAAGTCCCACTGAGGCATCACAAACGGAACAGGAGGGAACATGTGTGTGATGCCCTTTAGAAAACGAGTTATAATAGGGGACTTGAACAAAGAAGATTGATCAGGCAGCCTTAGAAAGGCTGAAAGGTAGCCCTTGATAGTGCCCAGAGCAGAGCCCTGCTGGGCAAGAGAAAGAAGGAAAAGAAGAACCTCAGAAAGAGGGGCAGAAAGAGGATCCACAGCCTTTGCTGTGCACCATGCCACAAATCTGTTCCACCTGCAGGCGTATACCGAATTTGTGGAGGGACGCCTGGCTGCCAGAATGACATTACAGACTTCAGGAGGCAAGTCAAATGGCCTCAACTGTCGCCGCTCAATCTCCAAGCATGGAGGTGGAGTCTGGACAGGTTCGGGTAGAGGACCGTCCCCTGCTGCTGCGACAGAAGGTCCTCCTGAAGAGGCAGACGAACCGGGGGATCGACTGACAGACTGAGTAGCTCTGGATACCAGTACCTTCTCGCCGAGTCCAGAGCCACAAGGATGACTTGGGCCCGGTCTCGCTTGATCTTCTTCAGCACTCTGGGCAGAAGTGGTATAGGCGGAAAGGCGTACAACAGACCGCAACTCCACTCGCGACGAAAAGCGTCTCCGAGCGAGTGCCGCCTTGGAAATTCCAACGCGCAGAACTGATGACATTGCGCATTCTCTTCTGTGGCGAATAGATCTAACCAAGGCTCTCCCGATTGCTGAAAGAGGCCTTGCGCCACGTCCGAGTTCAGACGCCATTCGTGATCCATCATGCACCGACGGCTGACTTCGTCCGCCCCGGCATTCAGAGAACCTGCCAGGCGTTGAACCACCAGGGTCACGCCCTGATGTTCCAGCCTCTGCCAGAGGCGCAGAGCCTCCTGGCAAAGGGTCCACGACCCCACCCTGCCCTGTTTGTTGCAGTACCACATGGTGGTGGTGTTGTCCGTGAACACCTGCACTACACTCCCCCGGACAGAGGGGAGGAATGCCTTCAGTGCTAGACGAATCGCCCGCAGCTCCAAAAGGTTGATATGGAGCCGGGACTCCGCCGGAGACCAGAGGCCTCTGATCTCCGCCTCTCCCATGTGGCCTCCCCAGCCCTGGAGGGACGCGTCCGTCACAACTACGTGCTCCGGTTGGGGAAGGGAGAGGGATCTGCCGCTGACCCAATCGCGGTCCATGAGCCACCACTGCAGCTGTCTCGCAGTGCCCTCTGAGATCAGGACATGGTCGGATAGGTTGCCCCGATGCTGGGCCCACTGAAACTTCAGGTCCCACTGCATAGCCCGCATCCGCCACCGGGCGTGATGCACCAGAAGGATGCAGGAGGCCATCAGCCCCAGAAGCCGCAGCGTCAACCTGACCGAGACCCGGGATAAAGGCTGAAAGATGGAATCAGAGCCTGACTATCCCGAACCCGATGTTCGGGAGAATAAACCCAAAACCGCGCCGAGTCGAGAACCGCTCCGATGAAGAGGAGCTTCTGAGAGGGACACAGGTGTGACTTCGGCACATTGATGGAGATCCCCAGCTGGTGAAGACTGAAACCTCTAACCTGCGCAGATGAGCTGCGACCACCGCCATCACCTTTGTAAACAATTAGTACATCTTAAAAACATTGGGAAAGGTTAGTCCCCTCAAGGATTGGGGGGGCGAGCGTGTGCGTGTGTTTTTTTTTTTCAATGGGCTCCATTTTTCCAAGGGCCCCCAACCCTGCAGGGCGGGCTCTTAAAACAGTAACTGAGAATCCTGTAGAGTTAAATTGACGTGGAAATCCACATGGATTTCAAATAACACTCACCGGTGACCAAGGCCGCGAAACGCTGAAACGGGTAAGGTATAAATTAGCGTGTCCTGTGCTGTGACACATTCAGGCAAATAAAGTCAGCTTGTCTAGAAGTCAGAGTTGGGCTCTACTCTTTTGTGATTGATATGATATATATATATATATATATCAATCTTTTCTTTGCCTTCATTTGCCCGCCGCTGCTCCAGACCAGAGGGCGCTTCGCCTTCACGGACCACCCAAGCAAGGTTAGGATTAAATCGACAAAATTCCTTTGCAAAGAAGGACAACAAAGCCTTGTCTTGACAATATTTGAGATTTTAATTGTCAGCTGTTGGATGCGTTTCGCCTGACCTGCATGCTCACCAACAAAATGAATAACGTTTTAAGCATTTTAAATGAACTTTGTGCATTGTGTCACGTGCAAGACTACAAAAACTGCATTGGAAGACATTCTCGTAGTTTGATTAATTGTCAATAACATTAACAAATTACACATGAACTTTGCCTTTCGAGATTATACAAATAAATATAATGTGGTAGCATCATAATTTTTCTCCTTTTAGTTATTCTCATTTGGTTACAGAATAAATGACATTTTCACTGAATCACTCTCGAATATATTGCAATTCTCTTACTTTCAACATTAGGTATCAGAGAGCCTTGGCTTCTCTGCACTCACTAATATTGCTTAAATCACGCCCAAGTGGGCAATTGTACATGCGGATTATTAATAAAAGCAGAATGTCGTAACCTGTATCGTCATCACCACAATTAATACTATTACGCCCAAGTGGGCCATTGTAAATACCAAAAGCAAATTGTTCACTAAAAATATCACTGTGTTCAAAAAGTGCAAGTGCTATAATCATAATAAGTGTTGCTATAAAGTGTAAACTTAAAAAAAAAGTTACAAACAAAGTGAAAGGTAAGAGGATTGACTTGTTTTTATAGTTAATCACAAGTGTGTATGAAGGTCTTCCTCCATATTCAAACCTTCTGGAGTCTTGGTATTTAATTCAATTATATAAGAATAGTCTAACCTTCTTAATCTTTTCTCTCGATCTCCACCCCTTACATTGGGTTTGACTGCATTAATCACAAAATAGGATAACCCTTGAACATTTTTACCATGATGTTGCTCAAAATGGCGTGCCACAGGATATGTTTTGTCGCCATTTTTTATGGCTCTAAGATGTTGGAGCACTCACTTGTGAACTGGCAGGATTGTACTGCCTACATATCTCAGGCCACAAGGGCAGTGAAGTATGTAGACAGCATAATCAGTCTTACACGACTATTGACCTTTGAGTTATTTCTCTTTTAGAAAGCCCAGATGTATACATGGTGGTGTTTTTACCATGAATACATGCTTTGCATTTTAAGCATTTTACAAATCCATTGTTTCCCCCAACCACATAGTGGTTGCAGATTTAGGTTTGGTTGCAGGTATTACATTGCTGACTAACATTTGTTTGAACGATGTAGCTCTTCTGATTGTTATTTGTGGTCTCCTCTGTACTTGCTTACCTAGAATTGGGTCATTCAGTATCAAATGCCCATGCTTGGACATGATGTCCCTCACACTTTTATGCTGCTTATTATATGTTGTGACCATGCTACACTGATTTTTATTTACACACTCCAACTTTTTTTGTACATTAATTTTATTGAAAAGAATCTCTTCTCTTGATTTTTCTTAGCCTTGTGTATGGCAGTTTGTACACAATTTACAGAGTAACCTCTTTGTTTAAAACGTGTTTTTAAGACTGTCAATTCTTTTATACAGTCCTCTTGATCACTGCAATTACGAATTGTATGCAAGCATTCCCCATAGGGGATACTCGTAATCAAGTTCTGGGGGTGAAAACTGTTTGCATGTAGCAATGTGTTGCCCGCTGTAGGTTTACGGCACAGTGATGTTTTCAACCTCCCATCCTTTAGTAATTTTGCTGGTGAGCAAGCCTGCAGGTCAGGCGAAATGCGTCCGACAGCTGACAATTAAAATCTCAAATATTGTCAAGACAAGGCTTCGTCGTCCTTCTTTGCAAAGGAATTTTGTTGATATATATATACCTCTGTATGTTCCTCGTGCACTGCCGCTGTTTCACCTGAATGAAGGGCGCGTCGTCTTAGCGGACCTCACAGGAGCATGTCCGTACCATTATCACTGCTTTCCCTTGAAACAAGGATTATGACGCCATGTGTGGGTACTTGAATATTTTATTGTCAGGCCACCATTGAACCTGTTTCGGCTGAACACAGCCTTTCTAACCAATGACGAGGCGGCATTACTACCAGTCTTTTGACTATTTCAGTTACCATGTGCAGTACGCCTTGTTTAATGATAGTGAAAACAGACCTGCAGTTCAATGTATATATTCTTAAATACATACATTAAATTAACTCAAGGTGCAATTGTAATCATTCCATTGTTGGCAACGCATCCTGCAGAATTACAACATTTTACTCTTAAATTTCATTAGTCTGGGATTCATCCGATTTGATAGCACATTACGTGACAATCAATGTTCATAATAAAACAATGCATTTTGTTTCAGTGTTCTTATACACCAATACGTACAAGTAATTTCTCTTCTTATGCCGTGTTGCTCATGCATTTAATCATCACGGAATACCAACATTATGGCCTAGTACCAAATTCCCTTGTGTCATTTTATAGTTATGCCCATGTGGGCCTATGGATTTACTATTTAGTTGTGCAATCAAGCCCAAGTTGGCATAGAGCCTGCGGTGTGCTATTCTTTTGCACACTGTACCACCCAGTCTTGAAAAAGTACTCTAAAATTGTGCTTTGTGGTGTTAATGGTTAAAAATCAGCTTATTAAGGAAAATGGGATAATTATATTACATGTGTAAATCCTCCCCAATGTTGAGGCCTCCTGGGCTCTTCGAGTCGAGCTCTAGAATATATCTTGATTCTAGCTTTCTTAACTTTTTCTCTCAGTTTCCTCCCCTGATACTCAGTGCTACTACATCTATTACAAAATATGTCAGGCCTTTTGTGTCTTTTTTTGTGGCATACTTCAAAATGGTGTGCCACTTGGTAAATTCTATCCCCGTGTTTAATGGCACGTAAGTGTTTTGGGATGCGTTTATGTACTTCCAAGATAGTACTACCCACGTATCGAAGTCCACATGGGCATTGCAGTATATAAACAGCATACATGTGAATCTCCCTTTTATCTTTTTGTTTTATTTGACAAACCTGATGCATATGTTTCCGTATACTTTGCATAAAGACAGGCTTTTCATTTGGAACATTTCAGAAAACCTTGCTTTCTAGCTAACCAAGTTGTTGCTTTTTGTACCTTTGTGTCTTTCATCATGTTGATCACTAAGGCTTGTTTCATTGGTCTTGCCCTTCTGAAAGTAATCTGTGGAACACGTGGTGTTACTTTACCAAAGACTAGGTCATTTTTTATGAGGTAACAGTATTTTTCTATAATCCCTCTTATGCTTGCTGTCTATTATATACTCTTGGATTTGATACTTGCTATCTGGGTCTCAGATTGAATCTTCAATCTTGGCGTAAAAAATCCAATTCATCGATGACAGATGGAATTGGGCCTTTCATCTGACCACTAGTTCCCTCATCCGCATCTGTGTCCACTTCAGAGCTAACTAGGCTGCTTTGTTCTGACTGTACTTTTAAATTAAGTTTACTCAACGTTAATTTCTGTTTGCGCATGGTGTGAAATTTCTTCGCAAAAGTATATATCTGCCCATTATCATAATCACGCTTATCTCGCGCAAATTTATATGCTTTCTTTCTTTGATTGGAGTTTCCAATGTGTGCATTCGTTCCTTCATCTCGGTAAAGAAATTATTGATCTTTACTTGGTTCTCTTTCTGCCTATATCTGCATACTTAATCAGGATTGCCAGTATCCATCTAGATGACTCACTGTTATCAGCCAATTCGTTTAGCATGTCAGGGTTAGGATATTCATAGCTGGGAGCTACCAGGATCATCGGACCTCTAGGGATACACTTCACCTCCAAATATTTCTGTAGCGATTTAGATTCCCACCATTTGGAAAGTTCTGTACGTTTTAGTTTCTCTAGCCTCTTTAACCCCTTCGCTGCTATGCCTTTTCCCCCCTGTGCTAAGCCTTTTTTGGGCTATTTGGGGTAGTGCGCGCTTAGGCCCCAGTAACTTTTTGACCACATAAGGTATCCACGCCAAATTTGCGTCCTTTTGTTCCAAAATCATGGGGATTCTAAAGGTACCCAGGTAATCCTGTGTGGTCTCCGACCTGCCCATTGGCCGCACATTGCGGGTGGGGGGATCCTTTCTCCCCTTTTGGGCCGCGGCTGTTGCTCGCGCTCGGCCGCGGGAGAGAGCGGCCGACAGAGGACCCCTGGTGAGCTGGTGTGAAGCTCAGGACCTCCTTTTTGGCGGGCGGCCGTGGGGATCGGCCTCCTGACAGCTGGTGAGGACCCCCTGCATGGGGGACCCCCCCCGCGCACGCTCGGTGCATGGATGTGGCGAAGCGGCTTGATGGGGCGGCTGAGTCCCTAATAGCCTAAGGAAGGCACTGGACTGGCCCGGGAGTGCTCCCCTGGAGGGACTACTGTTGCCTGGTGGTTGGGGCTGGAGGGGGCGCCACAGGCTCCCTCAGGATAAGGGATACATCTGCAGAGGAAGGCACCAGGCCGGGCAAGGTTGCCACCGTATATAGACCCGCTGGATGATTGCGAAGCAGCTGGCGGAGAACGATCCTTTGTACAGTGCATAATCAGCAGGGGTCAGCTGGTGTCTGGTCGGTAAGCGGCGGAGGTGGCGGCCTGCCCGGGACGCTGCTGTGCAGTCCAGTGGACGAGGCTGTGGGTGGATGAGTGAGGGACAATGCCGCATTGAGCCAGTATTGCCCTCTGGTTTTGTGCACGCAGACCAAGCGGCAACGGTCCCAGTGGCGCCCGAGAAACGCCCAGAGTTCTCGGTCTGTGGTGAGTGCAGCCCCAGCTAATTGTTGCGCATCACGATATTGGGTGGCCGGCCCGAGCCCGATAGCGAATTAGCGACTAAACCAGAGACAGAGAAGCAGCACACCAGGTCCTCCAGGGGGTCCCGCCTCGTCCAATCGAATAAGTTGGATCGCTACACGCAACCCAGGGGCTCACCCGCCGGGTCCGGGAGGCCGCAGGACGGGAGTGGAGAGGCCTCGGGCCCTGCGTTGGAGCCCACGTTATTGGATGTGATGTCGGCCATAGATGGGGTAAAAACTTCCCTAGGACAAAAGATGGAGTCCTTGGACCACAAGTTGGACACTAACTATCGAGGTAAATTGAATCCGTGCTGATCTCACCAAAACGAGCGAGAAGGTAAAGTCACTTAGATATCAAAACGGCGAGTTTGACAGACGACGTAGCACAACTGCAACAGGCGGTCTGGAACCTCAAAGCCTCCAGTGAAATGGCGAGCCGTAAGCTGGCCGAATACGAAGGGCGGGCCCGGAGGAACAACGTGCGCATCATAGGTGTTCCGGAGAGGGCCGAGGGTCAGGCTTCCGACCAGTTTGTGGAAGACCTCATCCTCAAACATCTGAAACCGAAAGGGCTGGGGAACTTCTTCACGGTGGAGAGGGCCGGGGACTCCACCTCGGCCGATGATCGCGAGGGTGCTCAATTTTGGAGACAGCGATGCTATCCTGCAAGCCTCCAGAACTCTGAGGTATGAAAATTCCACCCTCAACTTTTATGCGGACTTAACGCAGGCGGTTCAGCGGCAGAAATTTCTCGGAGTCAAGAAGCGGCTTCCTGACAAAGGATTAAAGTACGCCATGATATTCCCTGCCAAATTGCGTGTCAAGACTGGGGGTAAGGTCTGGTTTTTTGACAATCCGGACATTGCCTCGGACTGGGTGGAGAGCCTTCTCTCCCAGGGAGACTCTAAGAGACGGAGCGGCGAGGAGGGAGAGGGCTCGCAAGAACAGGAATGATAAGTACTAGGGGGGCTAGTAACAGGGCATTCCCGTGAATATGCCCCTTTTGGAAGGGGAGCCAGAACAGGTGCCATAATATCCTAGTGGCGAGCAGGGCGGCGGGACTCCGAACACCTCCTTAGATCTATATTTAGATAGTTGATTAGTTAGAGTATGGGGCGACAGGCACACTGCGAGTTGGGGTTTGGCGAATGCCGAGTGCAGGGAGGGGGGTGGAGAGTTGGAAGTGTTGTTGTGGAATGTTTGGGGGTGTGAGTGTAGTTTCTTTTATTTTTTGAACTCAGGTGATGATATCGTTGCGTGAATTGTTTTGCACGGGTACGGAGACACGTAGTATTAGAGGGTCGGGGATGAAAGTGTTGAGTTGGAACGTGAATGGCCTGGGGGACAAGATTAAGAGAGGGATGGTGAGTCAACTTGTTAGGCGCCATTCTCCAGATGTGGTATTACTGCAAGAAACGCACTTAATTGGTAATAAATGTTTGGCCCTCCATGAGGGTGGGTATAAATTAGTGGTACACACTGGATTCACCACAGGTTCCAGGGGAGTTGGGATCCTGGTCAAGAACTCCTTCCCGTTGTCTGTACAGAGTACTTGGATCGATCAGAGGGGCAGATATGCGGGTGTCTCGGGGCAGGTCGGGGGCCGGACGGTTACTCTATTGTCGGTATATGTGCCACCTGGCCTGCAGAATGAAACCTATCATGATTTGGGCAACGTCTTCCTTTCCATGCCTCTTGGAGATTTGGTGTTTGGAGGTGATCTTAATTCAGTGCTAGATGGCGAGATGGATCGTAGCCCACCGCGTGCGCTTAGACAATCGCAGAAATGTTTGCCAGACTTCCTGGCGGCGCTGGGTTTGATAGACGGTTGGCGCACACGCAACCCAACGACCACGCACTATACCCACATATCGGCGGCTCATGGTAGCCTGTCTAGGCTGGACTATGTGCTGCTTCCGGCGGCAATGGCGCCTAGGATCCGAGAGGCGCGTTAGCTTGGAAGGGGAATATCTGATCACTCCCCGTTGTGGTTGGTTCTTGACCTAAAGTTACCGGCAGTGGGCAGGGTTGCTCCCCTTAGTACTTGGCAGTTGAAAGACCCCGTCATTAGGAGGGAAATTCTTCAGATGTCAGATCGATACTTTCTGGATAATATGGGCTCGGTGGACTCCGCTCAAACTATTTGGGAGGCGTATAAGACTGTGGCGAGGGGCGAAGTATTGTCCCTGGTGTCAGGGAAGAAAAAGAGAGCGCAGGAGGAAGTGGTTCAGAAGGAGGCCGATATTGCGCGCTTGGAAGAGAAGATAGCTAAGACGTGTACACCGGCGGACCTCCATCAGTTGCGTCTCCGAGAGGAGGAGTATAGAGCGCTTGTCCGGGATAGGGATAGAGCAGTGGCGAGTCATGCTGCGGTCCAGAGCCGTATATATGAACACGGGGATAAGGCCGGGAAGTTGATTACTTGGCTTGAGCGTGGGGAGCAGGCCTCAATGCTTGTACCGGAGTTGGAGGGGTCGGGGTCACGGATGCACACGGATCCGCAGGCGGTGGCCAACGAGTTGCTGACTATTACCAGGGGGTCTAAACGGCCGGGAATGCTTTCACGGTGGCAGAGAACAGTGAGGTGATTAGGGACATCGTTATGCCTTGTTTGTCGTCGGGGGACAGAAGTTACCTTGACTCCGCATTGACGGATGACGAGGTGGCCCAAGGGATTAGGCAGATAAAATCGGGTAAAGCGACTGGTCCAAACGGGATACCTATTGAACTGTATAAGTTGAATGCAGATAAACTAGCTCCCTATATGCGTGCCATGTTTGTGGAGCGTAAGGAGTGTGGTGAGCTTCCTTACGATCAACGTGTTGCTAACGTAGTGGTCCTTCATAAAGCGGGCAAACCCAAGATGCACTGCTCCTCTTATAGGCCCATATCGCTCCTAAACGCAGAGCCTAAGATATTGGCGAAACTCCTAGCGACCAGGCTTGTCACAGTGATTACGTCTCCGATTCATCCGGATCAGTCCGTATCTATGCCGCATCGAAATACGGAGTTGCATCTGCGCAGGTTGCAAGGGGTCCTCGGTGTTGGTCTCCTTGGTTGCGTCGATCCCGTTTGATAGGGTAGAGTGGCGGTATTTATTTGCTGTGTTGGAGAAGTTGGGCTTTGGATGTGAGTTTATCAGCTGGGTGCGCCTGTTATACACAAAGCCCCTAGCTAGAGTGATTGTTAATAATTGCAAGTCTCGTGATTTTCAGTTGGAAAGGGGCACCAGGCAGGGGTGCCCACTGTCCCCGCTACTCTTCGCCCTCGCGATGGAGCCGCTGGCTGCATGGGTGAGGTGGGATAGGTCGATCCGGTTTGCGGTGGACTTCCTAATGGGAGGATAAGATTTTGCTGTATGCCGTTGACGTGTTGCTTTACCTCACCAGGCCAGGGGATTCCTTTTGGAATTTCCTGGATGTGTTTGCTATCTTTAGCAGGTACTCTGGATTGGTCATTAACTGGGCTAAGTCGGTGATATTCGTGGTGGTGGGTGACCCGCCGGTGATCCCGCAGTGGTGTCCTGTGCGAATTGAGACGTCGGGATTTCGGTACCTGGGTATATACATTACGCTTGACCCTAAGCTGAGATTTGATAGTAATTTGGCTGTTCCGTTGAGCAGGTGTAGGAAAGACGTGGAATGCTGGAAGTCCCTTCCTCTCTCTCTGCTCGGGAGGGCTGTGTTGTTCAAGATGATGGCGCTGCCTCGATTTTTGTATGCTTTGCAGAACTCTATGGACCCAGTGCCGGCTGCATATTTTAGGGAGATTGAGGCCCTCCAGAGGCAGCTCCTTTGGGGTGGCAGCGCCCGAATAGCTTTTAGCAAGTTGACCCTCCCTTGGTATGATGGTGGGATCGGGCTTCCAGACTTGCGCAAGTACTACTGGGCCTCTCAACTGGCTGCAGTGAACCATATAGTGTATGGGATCCCGGGAGATCGGGCTACGCCATGGATCGAGGTCAAACCCCTGGAGGGATGATTGATAGAGCTTTGTATTCTAGACCTGGTAGATTTCCTCTGACTGGTCCGACTGCTCATGTGGTACGGGTGTGGCACGCTGCCAATAAAAGTCTTGGGTGGGAGGGTAAACTCACACTGGCCACCCCCCTATTTAACTCTGAGAAGCTGGGCAGCATGTGGAAGACCAAAGGTTTCGATAGATGGGACCTCATCGGAATTACTAGGATAAAAGATGTGTGGGGGAAAGGCTTGGTCCACACGTTTGAGTCCCTTGTGGATCAATATAAATTACTCCAAAATGAATACTTCTGTTATCTACAGGTGAGGCATGCTCTTGCTGCACATGTCCCTAAAGACACGGATCTTCCGGAGGCGTCCCCTCTGGAGGACCGGGTGTTGGGTGGGCATATCCCGGAGAAAACAATATCGCTAATTTATTGAAAACCGGTTAATCATTCCGAGAACCCATTGTTGAAAGTTAGAAGTCAGTGGAGTGCAGATGGGCTCGAGTTAGATGACGAGGATTGGGTGGAAGCGGTGTCCTCTCCTAAGGTGGTGGCTATCCAGATGCGGCTCCGATTGGTGCAGCTAAAGATCCTGCACAGGGCTTATATCACGGGGCCGCGCCTGGTGCGAATGGGGCCGGCTGAGAGCAGTGCTTGTAGGAGAGAGTGCGGAGAAGAGGGTACCTTGATGCATACATTGTGACATGATACAGACATACTGGGCCGGGATCCATGCCGAGGTGTTGGGAGTGGAGGTGAGGCCAGAGGCTCGGAGGTGTCTATTGAATGTTTGGGAACTATCCGATTTAAGTGTTTATCAGAAACAGTGGGTTACGTTGACGTATATGGTGGCTATGCGGAATATTGCTCAACTCTGGGGGGCTAGCCAGCTGCCCCGGGTCACCAAGTGGGCGGAGGACCTTAATTGGTGTATGTTCAGAGAAAAGTCAGTTTATGTGGCCCAGGGTTGCCCGCGGAAGTGGGGTAAGATTTGGGGGGCGTGAAATAGTCATCGGGGAGACATTTGTGACCCACCCATGTCAGGCCTGGATGAGGCAGTGCAAGAATCTGACTGCCCCTAATCATTGTATGTAGATCATTTCACTATGTGTTGAACTGTAACCTGTGCGTTGGAATTGATGGCATTCACCTGAGAACTTTTTTTTTTGTATTGTTTTCTTTGTTTAATAAAAAGATTTATAAAAAAAAAAAGGGGGGTTCTGGGGATGAAATCACAATTTTTCCAGCTTTTAGGGAATGACAGACTTTTGTCAGAAAACCAACATTTTTTACACTGTTTTGGCATTTTTCTGGGACATAGCCTATTTTTGATATTTTTTGCGCTTTCAACCTCCTTCCAGTTAATGGTAGAAATGGGTGTGAAAGCAATAATGGATCCTGAACAGCTATACATTTTAGAAAAGTAGACAAAATTCTGAATTCAGCAAGGGGTCATTTGTGTAGATCTATCAAGGTTTCTTTACAGAAACTAACATTTAAATATAGGAAAATTTGAAAATTAGTTGAAAAAAACAACCTTTTGTGTCAACGTTTTCACCTGTAACTTCTTGTAATTATGACAGCTCTTTGAAAGCAATATACCATTACATCCGCTGGACCTTCCTGGTTGTGGGGATATATAGGGCTTGTAGGTTCACCAAGAACCAGACGAACCAAGAGTCAAAAACTGAGTAGCAATTTGCAATGGCTTTTTATTATGCACCGGGTATATAGCAATTATTGTGTGAACATGTATAAATGGAAAAATCGGTATGAAAGACACCTATGTATTTCTGAAATGGGTATAAATTATAGAGTTTAGAAACAGTACATATTTACACATTTTCAAAATTGGGAATACTCATACTAGCATGAGAATTATTGGTCATTTTTCAAAATGACTTCTTTTTTACACAATGTCTTTCAGTTGGAAGGCAGAAATGCATCAAAACTCAATAGGTAATAACAGTTGCTTTACAAATCTGAATTACCCTAAGTCTCCCGATAAAAATGGTACCTCACTTTGTGTGGGTAGGGAAAGTGTCCACGACCGGAAAGGGCTCAAAACCCAACGTAAACACACCACATTTTCACAATGAAAATTTACCCTTTTTTTGCGAAGTGTGTAGCTGTTGTTTTTTAACCCTAGCTCTGCCGGCACCTAGGGAAACCTAGCAAACCTATACACTTGTGAAAACTAGACACGCAGGGGAATCCAGGATGTTGTGACTTGACTGCCTGCCACCAGGTTATGTTACCCAGAAACCCTTGCAAACCTAAAAAATTGTCAAAAAAGCCACATTTTCCCCACATTTCTGTGGTGGAAAGTGTTGGAATCTGTGTGGATCCATAAATTTCTACCCACCCTGCGTTCCCCAAAGTCTTACGAGAAAAATGGTACCTCACTTGTGTGGGTCGGCCTAGTGCCCGCAACAGGAAACGGCGCAAAACGCAACGTGGTCACACCTCAAACTCGCAGTGAAAAATGACCCTATTTTGGCAAAGTGCCTAGCTGTAGTTTTTGTAACCTAGATCTGTCGGCACCTAGGGAAACCTAGCAAACCTATACATTTTTGAAAGGTAGACACCCAGGGGAATCCAGGATGGAGTGACTTGACTGCCTCCCACCAGGTTCTGTTACCTAGAATCCCTTGCAAACCTAAAAATGTGTCCCAAAAAAAATGTTCACTACATTTCTGTGGTGGAAAGTACTGGAATCTGTGGGGACCCACACATTTCCTTCCACCCCGCGTCCCCCAAAGTCTTCTCAGAAAAATGGTACCTCACTTCTGTGGGTCGACCTACTGCCTGGGACAGGGAACGGCGCAAAACGCAACGTGATCACACCTCAATTTCGCAGTGAAAAATGACCCTTTATTTGCAAAGTGCCTAGCTGTAGTTTTTTAACCCTAGCTCTGCCGGCACCTAGGGAAACCTAGCAAACCTATAGATTTTTTTAAATTAGACACCCAGGGCAATCCAGGATGCGGTGACTTGACTGTTTCCCACCAGGTTCTGTTACCCAGAATCCTTTGCAAACCTTAACAAATGTCCAAAAAAACACATTTTCCCCACATTTCTGTAGTCGGAAAGTTCTGGAATCTGCGCGTATCCACAAATTTCCTTCCACTCAGTGTTCCCCAAGTCTTCCGAGAAAAATGCTACCTCACTTGTGTGGGTCGGCCTAGTGCCTGCGACAGCAAACTGCGCAAAACGCAACGTGATCACACCTCAATTTCGCAGTGAAAAATGACCCTTTATTTGCAAAGTGCCTAGCTGTAGTTTTTTAACCCTAGCTCTGCCGGCACCTAGGGAAACCTAGCAAACCTATAGATTTTTTTAAATTAGACACCCAGGGCAATCCAGGATGCGGTGACTTGACTGTTTCCCACCAGGTTCTGTTACCCAGAATCCTTTGCAAACCTTAACAAATGTCCAAAAAAACACATTTTCCCCACATTTCTGTAGTCGGAAAGTTCTGGAATCTGCGCGTATCCACAAATTTCCTTCCACTCAGTGTTCCCCAAGTCTTCCGAGAAAAATGCTACCTCACTTGTGTGGGTCGGCCTAGTGCCTGCGACAGCAAACTGCGCAAAACGCAACGTGGTCACACCTCAATTTCGCAGTGAAAAATGACCCTTTTTTTGCAAAGTGCCTAGCTGTAGTTTTTGAACCCTAGTTCTGCCGTCACCTAGGGAAACCTACCAAACCCACACATTTCGGGAAAGTAGACACCCGGGGGCTTCCAAAGAGCTATGGCTTGCGTGGATCCCCCAACGTTTCCTTACACAGAATCCCTTGCAAACCTCAATTTTAGCTAAAAAAATTAGTTTGTGGTAAAGTGTGGCATCACCGTGCTCACACTCATTTCCTACCACCCAACGTTCCCCCAGGTCTCCCGATAAAAATGGCGCCTCACTTGTGTGGGAGGCGCAAGTACCCGCGATAGGCAAGAGCCCAAAACATAGTAAGGCGACATCAAAATTGCCTATCTCAAAACCACCTGCTTTTGCAACTGGGTCACCTGGGTTTTTGGCCCTGTGCTCGACGGCCATCTAGGGAAACCTACCAAACCCACACATTTCTGAAAAGTAGACACCCGGGGACTTCCAAGGAGGTATGGCTTGTGTGGATCCCCCACCGTTTCCTTACCCAGAATCCCTGCACACCTACATTTTTGCTGAAAAAAAAATCAGTTTTTTCACACATTTTTGTGTGGTAAAGTGTGGCATCACCAGGCTCACACGAATTTCCTACCACCCAACCCTCCTGTGGCGATCCCCAAGCAGGGATCCACTGGGGAGATTCTCCCCTTTCCAACGATACCTCTCCCGCCTTTCTACGTGCTCAGGAGGCTGAGATAGCCCCCTGAGCACGTAGAAAGGGAAACTGAAATGAGCCTCTTGGCTCATTTCAGTTTTGGTTTCACTGAAATGACGTCAGCGCGACGTGTGCGCTGATCGTCATTTCAGGGAAACCGGGGAGGGGGGGGGGGGGCTCGGGAGCTGGGGAAGCTCTTCTCCAGCTCCCGAGGCTTTGGGGGAGAAAAGGGAATCCCTCAGAGGGATTTCCGGGGCTGATTGTCATGACGAGCTGAGCTCGTCATGAGCACACGAGCACTGTGTGCCATGAAGAGCTCAGCTGGTCATCAGCAGGGAAGGGGTTAATCTGGAATATATATCGTTCATTTGTTCCGAGTCGCTGGTGCTACCAGAGAATGCACCCTTCTTTTATGCTCTTATCATCGGATATTTTTAGCGCTGCCTCTTCCTGCTCCTTTACCTCTGCAGTCGACATCTTTATGAGCTGTTTATTTCTAGTAAGTACTCCATACCCACATCTGTCACCGACTTAAATGCTTCAGTGACTTTCCCTTCTTCCCGCACTGTACTGCTCAGTCTTACCTAGGTGCGTTGGCGCTCTATGGGGTCCTCCCACTCACCGGACACCACTCCACAACCCAGTGCTGTGGCTTCTGTTTCCGTCCAGACGGCGTGGCGGGGGGGACAGCGGCTGTCAAATCCCTTGGTATGTTCTGTTGTGCACTGTCGCTGTTTCACCTGAACGAAGGGCGCGTAATCTTAGCGGCTATATACTTTTGCAAAACAATTTGACACCATGCGCAGACAGAAATTAACGTGGAGTAAACCAAATTTAGAAGTACAGTCAGAACAAAGCAGCCTAGTTAGCTATCAAGTGGACACCGATGCGGGAACTAGTGGTCAGATTAAAGGCCCAATTCAATCTGACCACTAGATTAATTGGATTTTTTACGCTAAGATCGAAGATTCAATCTGAGACCCAGACAGCAAGTATCAAATCCAAGGCCTCCAAGAGGAACCGGCAGAGGAGTAAAAGGAGGAAAGGCGCAAAGTATTCGACGCGGATGGCAGCGTGAGCTGAGAGCTCCGCGCCAACCCCCGGACCGATTTCGCTGCTGAAAATGCGCTTGGTGGTGTGTCATGCCTCTCTGTAGGTGCTGGCACCGCTTGTTGGCAGAGGGGACGCTGCCGCCGAGGATCAGGAACAGAAATGTGGCGAGACCCCGGTCACACAAAATGGCGCAGGGTCAGGCTGCGGTGAGAGGACCTGCAGAGGAGCGCGGCTGATGTCTACCAAGATGGCGGAGCGGGAGATCGGACCGCTGCTGCTGACTGCCTAGCGCTGAGGAGATCCTCGTGCGCGCTGAGGACGGGGCGGCTGCGGTGAATTTGGAGCGGCCGCGGCGAGTAACGGTACTTCCCCCATCCCGCTCCTCGCCTCCCGGTGGTGCGCGGGGCGCCCGGGGTTGCAACAGCTGAGGAAGGAGGCACAGCGCAGGACCCCGGCGCGCTGTGGAAGTAATCTGGGGGTATTGTGGAGCAAATCTACCCTGCCTGGGGCTGAAGGCTGGGCTAGACGTGAACAGCTTGTGATCGACATAGCTGCCATTTTGAGACCACAGAGGTTCAGCGCAGCTGTAGTGGGAGCGGATCTCGGGGCAATCATCCACTGGCCTGGTGGCTGGTTTGATGGTGGAGAGGCCCATGTGACTGTGGAGCTGGTAAGCCGGGCCGGGCGCTGGTACGCCGTGTGGTGGGCCCCGGGGCAGTTACTGGGGAACTTGAGGGACTGTTTGAGATACTACCAGTGCGACCCGGGGGAGCAGTGAAGAGTCAGGAACGGAGGCCCTGGGGCGAGAAGAGAGCCATCTAGTGCGGATCTTTGAGCTGACTATCGGCTACAGAGGGGTACGTGGGAGCTTTGTCCCCGCAGGCCTAGGGATAACGTACTACACCTGATAGCTGCGGACACACGTGTGAGAAGTTGGCCTGGCATATGATGTCCACTATTCTAGTGGGCACCTTGCACCAGTCCAAACGACTCTTATTGATGGTAGGTTTAAAGTCAACCTTATAGAAAGCCATCATAGTGCTAGCTGTGGAGAGCAGTCTTCAGGCTGTCTTGAAGGAATGTAAAGCAGCTTCTTTTACCAGTCTATAATTTCTTGAATGACCAAATGAAAGGAGCACCACACCAGGTATATATATAAAATATATGTATTTATTTTAAACACACCCCTCTAGTCTCTTTATGAGGCTAGAGGTAAAAGTACAATACAACAACTTAAATAGCACACAGTAAATTAGCACAGTATACGTTTTGCCCTAGGGGCCTCAAACATATACTAAGAAAGTGGTATAAGTACCGCTGTGAACAGAGACAAGGCCTAGGGCCTGTAGAACCGCTGGGGTAACCAGGAACCACCCAAGGTAGGGTCGCAGGAGACCCACGGAGGACGTGTGCAATGTCTAAACACAGCCCCGAATCACCATTGACTTCTATGGAGAAAGTTAAAGTTACAGATTTAAAGAATAAGGGCACTTAGGAGTGGACTACGGTAAAACCCCTTCAGTACTGGACACTTCGAGAGTCAAGACCCACGGGAGCACCAAAGTACTTGTGTTACCTCACCCAGGGGAGCCGGGTGCATAGGTATCTTTTCGTGTTGGGTTTCGTCGTCGTTTCCTATGGAAAGCTGCAAAGAAGTGCTGCAGGCGACCAGATGAAAAGTGTCCGGATGGATCCAAGGGTGGATCGGAGGTATGAAGAACCTGAAAGCAGAGGGGACAGAGTCTGGATCACTTGCCAGTGACCAGGATGGCGACAAGAAGATACCAGCCGATGTCGGGTGATTTCAGGGGATGTAGGTGAAGCTTGACTCTTCTGCCACGAGGACCAGGAGCTGTCGACGACAACCAGGAGCTGGATTTGAGCTGTTCCACGAAGGATGTCGAGTGCTGCAGCGTCGGTATCCGGATTGGTCCCAGTAAGCCTTGGCAACAGCAACCCACGCAGAATGCAAAGATTGGCTTCGTGCAGAACAGCAAGGTCTGGGGGACTTACCCTTTGGAGGAGAGTCAGGGCCCGTCTGGAGCAACCAGGAAAGCCCAAGAAACAAAGGGGTTTACCTTCGTGGGGACCCACCAGTCAACGGACTAGGGATCGCGAAGGAGCCTCGAGCAGAAATGCCATAAGTGGGCCCACGGAACACTCGTGGAGTGTAGGCCCACAATCTTCGGTGCAAAAGGTGCTCAGGGCTTGAACTACAAGTAGCCCAATGAACAACTTCTGGAAAGCTCAGGTTCAGGTTGTTATGTTGTTATTCCTTTAAGTTCACGAGTACAGAATATGGAGTGTTGTGGTAAGAAGTTCCTTGTGGAACATTGAAGAGACTGAGCTGATTAGAGAATAAAATGGTTTATCTGCCTGGGAGGGACAACCGCATTGCTGATTGTTTGTCAAGACTTCCACCTCCTCTGGAGGAGTGTGAAGATGATCCATGGAGCGAATACTGTGTGGCTTTTGTGCATGATTGTGGTGAGCCTGCCATAAGTAAAACGGAGTGGTTGACTGAACAGGAGAAAGACACAGTTTTGAAAAATGTTTTAGAATATATTTGCAAGGGCTGGCCCAAGGTGAAGAGCGTTCCTGGTTTGGATGCCTTTTGGCAAATCCGTACGGAATTGTCCTCTGAAAACGACATGTTGTTTAGAGGTGATAGAATCATTCCACCTGTCTCCTTAAGGAAGAAAATTTTGCAACTTTGCCATGAGGGGCATTTTGGGATTATGAGAACCAAATCTATTGTCAAAGGAATGTTTTGGTGGCCTGGAGTTGACGGAGAGGTCGAGAAGTTTGTCAAAAAGTGTGCAGTTTGCATGTCCACTGACAAGACTCTTAGAACTTTTAAACCTAAGATGAGTGATGGTTTAATTCCCAACTTTCCTTGGGACACCATCGCGGTTGATATTTTCGGACCTGTTGGGGACTCTAAAGAATACGGTTTGGTGGCAATTGACCTTTTTTCCAAGTGGCCTATTGTCAAAATTGTGGAAAGGGTTGACACTCAGACGGTGCTTAAATTTTTGGATAAAACATTCATGGTGGAGGGTTTGCCGGCTTGTGTGCTATCCGACAATGATGTCCAATTTACGTCCAGGCTAGCTAAGGAATATTTCGACAGATGTGGCGTCAAACACAAGACTACTGCATTATATAACCCTAGTGGGAACGGCACTGTTGAAAGGTTTAACAGAGTAATTAAAGGCATCATTCAGGCCTCTGTGCATAGTGGACTCGATTGGAAGGTACAGGTACAGAAAGCAGTTTGGTCATATAGAGTTACAGTGCAGAACAGCACTGGCATGTCCCCGTTCACCATGATGAGGGGCAGAACAGCTAGATGTAAGTTTAATCCCGGATGGCTTGTTGATGGAAAAATTGCATGTTGGTCTCCAATAGATGTCAAAGATAGGTTACTGTCCAGTCACGAGAAGAGCAGGGAGTTCTATGACTCTCACCATAACACTAAAGATGTTTCTGTCAAGGTCGGAGATTGGGTAAGAGTTAAGAAACCTTTTAAGGTACCTAAGGGTATGAGCCGTTTTGAACCACCTTGTAAAATTGCTGAAGTTTTAAGAAATTCTGTAAGACTGGATGATGGAAGAGTATGGAATCTTAAAAATATAGCCTTTAACCCTGATCAAAGTTGTGTAGAGGTGCTTACAGACTCAAATGTCAACAATTTTGATTGGGTAGAAGATCAATTCGAGAATAGTCATGTTCAGTCTCAACTCAGAAATGATTTTGCAGCTATTTCTGGTGAGCCTAAACAATCCTGCCCTCCTTTGTGTATTGAGGGGGTAGTGGGTGAAGGTTATAGTCATGAGGTCCAAACAAACGTCAATGCCTCTGCTTCTACAGGTCTAGACGCAAGTGTTACACAGAATAAGACCAATGTGTTACTTGATAAAAGAATAAGAGTTGTGCCCAAATGGCTTAAAGACTACGCTTTGTAATATTGTATTTTCCGTTTATTTTCATCTTTTATTTCCCTTACTGTTCCTTCTTCTCTTGTTCTATCTTCTTCTGTTTTCCTTATTGTATGGGGGGGGGGATGTGTTATGTTGTTATTCCTTTAAGTTCACGAGTACAGAATATGGAGTGTTGTGGTAAGAAGTTCCATGTGGAACATTGAAGAGACTGAGCTGATTAGAGAAGGACGTTGCTTCCCTGGCTCTCACCTGTTATTACCATACTTGAATAAATACCACTTTCCACCTCTACATTTGGTCTGCTGTCCTTCACTTCATAGGTGCACTAGCAAATGTGCAGGAAGTCCAGGAGTTCCGGTCCCATGTCTCTTGTGATGGCTACAGGTCTCAGCTTTGCAGGGGACTCATGTCGGCTTCGGAGATGTCTGGAAGTCCATGTCCTGTGTCGCAGATTCTTCAGGATCCGGCAGGAGCCTCGAAAATGCAGACCGGCAAGAAGCTTCTTTGGTGCCTGTTTGAACAGGGGAGTCACTCCTTGAATCCAAGGGAGATTTATTCGGTCTTCCAGTCGGTATGGAATGTCGAAGGTCCAAGATTTATGTTGCAGAGTTTCGTCCAGGGTAATCTAAAGTCCTAGGGTCTGGGTTCCTATACTTATACCAAGTTTAGGGGTTGGAATAACTCTAGGGTCCCACCCATGGGAGGACCTGGGGAGGGGGTGGTTGAACCCCTTCCCCTTTGTCCAGTTTCATGCCAGAGCTGGGGCTGAGTGCCCCAGCAAACAGTTTGAACTGGGAAATGCACGGGGACACCTTGTGTGCCCCAGGCACTGTCTGAAAAGCATTCACTGAATGCAACCCACCCTGCCCCAATACACTAAAGCCTGTCTGGGGAGGTGCTGGCACCTCCCTGGACAGGAAACCTATTGTCCAGGCTTCCCTGCCAGAGTTGCATCCAGCAGCAAGAGGTCAGACTTGTGCCTGTGGCAGCAGCATCCATTGTGTGATGCTGGGGCTCTTTTAAACGATTACCGGGTAGGTAAGTGTGTACATGTCTTCTCCCTCTAGGAGGGTGGAATGCTACCCCGCCATCAGAACTGCTGGAGGAGTAGTATTCCAAAGTGTTTGACACCAAACACGACATGTTTTGATACAGCCATTCCAAAGTTGGCATTTACAGCGAGGTTATAATGCACTTAAGAGTATATGGTCTGGCTGTATCATAGAATAGCTATAAGGAAGGGATTCCAAAAGCTGCAGATGGGCTCAGCTCATGCTAGGGCACCCTCTCACACAAAACCAAGCCCTCTGCCTTCAGGGTTGCCAAGGCCTGCCATAGAAGTGACTTATAGGTTTATATGTGTCTATATATATATGTGTCTATATATATATGTGTATATATGTGTCTATATATATATATATATATATATATATGTGTATTTATTTATATATATATATATATATATATATATATATATATATATATATATATATATATATGGTATACTATATCTAAGTAAGGGGTAAAAATACCACATTACACAGGCTGCAGTAGCAGACCTGTGGTGCCATTTTGGAAGGCTTCCCAGAGGTGGCATAATACATGCTTCAGCCCTGAAAGGCCTCTAGGGTACCTATGCCTTGGTACCTAAGGTACCATATACTAGGGACTCACAAAGGTAACCCGGTAACCAATCTGGAGGGTACCTAATGTACATGCAATTAATTTAGAAAGAGTGCAGCTAGGCTGGGGTCCTGGTTAGCAGGGCCCCAGCCAGACTAAGTCAGAATTTCAGTGAAACACAGCAAAAAGTGGGGGTAACCTCAGTAAGCAGATCCTACTCTCCTACAACACGCACCCAGGGTGGCGCCAGAGCAACAAGCAGAGACTGCGATCCATAGGTGTGCTCCAGAGCACGTGGATCGGAGGCCCTGGAAAACAGCATATAGCTGGGTGATGTTGCGGATGTCCTAAATACTCTTTGCCGGGACCGCTGCACTTGGAATATGACTGGTTGTGTCCATTGCCTCAATATCCAGAGTGGAAGAGTGACCCTGAGAGTGGACCCGCCTGGGGGAACAGGGGACAGGTTGAGCGCCTCAACGGACAGAGCCACGACTGGTAAGGGGAACCCGGAGGAGTGCCCTGAGAGCATTGAGGATTTCCAGGGTGGCCGGCCTCTACTGAGAAGTGGGGAGGGAGACGCCGCACAGCATGGAGCATCGGGCTGCATCACTGGCGGGAGCTGGGGACTAGAGAGGAAGCGGTCGGAAACTATTGTGGTCACTGGACCTGGGGAGAGGACGATTATGGGAAAGCCACGGGGTAAGCAAGGGGGCGCACCCCCGGAACAAGACTAGGAGGCGATGGATGGCTGGAAAACAGAGGCATTGGTGACCCAACCTGAGGGGATGGCGCAGCAGCAAGTGGAAGTGATACTTAAAGCCATCGCAGATACTAGAGATGCCCTTAAGAAGGACATAGCACAGGTGTCAGTGGGGCTGGGCCTCCTCCGAGCAGACCATGCCAAACTGGTGGACTGGGTAAAACACACTGAGGCCACTTTGGAGGTACTGGATCCAGCACACAAGGCGCTTGAGACACAGCTGGGAGAAGTGCACCGTTGCTTTCAAATCTTGGAAAGGAGAGCGGAGGATGCTGAAGGGCGGAACAGAAGGAACAACATACGGGTGGTTGGCCTGCCGGAAGGAGTGGAAGGATCCAGTGTGGCGAACTATCTGGAGGCCTGGTACCGGTCTGAAGTTGCCCAAGAGGGATTGTCCCAATTCTTTACCTTGGAGAGGGCACATAGGCTGCCAGCACGCCTGTTGAATCCTGGGAGGCCACTCAGGCCTGTGGTGGCACGCTTGCTCTACTACAAGGACAGAGATCTACTTTTGAATAGGGCGCGCTCCGTAGGCCCTTTCAAGATGGATAATAGTGTGACTTTGTTTCTCGACTATACCTTTGATGTGCAGCGACAGCGATCCTCCTTCTTGGAAGTCAAGAAAGCATTCAGCACGGGAGGTTTACAATACTCACTGATGTTTGCGGCAGGTTTAAGAGTGGCTATGGATAGTAAAACCGTATTCTTCAGCACTCCTGAAGAAGCATGGGACTGTCTGAAGCCTACAGGGCGGGACAAGTAGAGGCTAGTCGGGGACTGGGGGCTGCCAAGGGGATGCCGCGCCCTCCTCGACCACGGCGTTCAGGGAGACGGCGGCTCCGTTCCCAGAGGCCAACGATATCTCAGACAGAAAAGCACTTAAAGCGGTGACAGAGATATCTCAAGAGCAGGGACCAGAATCAAAAGAAGCGTCCGACTCTGAGAAGGGGGTCAGCTGAGACAGCATTGGAGGAATCGGATTCAGCGAGCACCGATCTGCCTCACGTCACGCCAGGGACTGCGGATGAGTTGGTTGATGCGTAGTGAAGTAACACTTTATCCGGGACTGGATGGTGCTTTTGTGTATTGACACTCTCCCTTTGTGTTCTGATAATGTGGAGTGTGCGGTGATGGTGGCGGTGTGCGTTTGGGGGGGCCTTGGGATGGTGCTCCCTCACTTTGGGGCACTACAGCAGGAGCTGTGGCATAATTGGGAATGGGGTAAGGCACAAGACGGTTGAGTAAGTTTGATTCGGAGGCGTCTGGCCCTTGGGCACCTCCCCTGTTATTGCCGTTAGCGAACCCCGGTAGCTACAGAGGAAGTAATCTAGTTGAGAATTTGGATGGGTGCTGTTTTGTTAGGACCCTTTCTGGGGAGGGGTAGTTGGGTTATGTTGTGCACGTTGTTTGGGTTTCTAGGGGATGCCGGTGTGTCCATGGTGAAGGTGCTGGGGTTCCAGGGATTAGAGGACCACTATGGGGACCCTGCTTGAGTTTAAGTGCCTAACGTGGAATGTGAGAGGGATGCAGTGTCTCTCCCCTGAGGCGGAAGCCGGGGGCTCTGTTGCTCGTTTTAAACAAAAGCTTTTTTAAACTGTATTTTTATTAATTTGTATAACGTGCACTGCGTAGTTGATTGAGAACTTACTTTGCACACTTCTAGGCCCCCTCGAACCCCGATTCCCAGGGCACATTGCCATCTCGTGACGCTCGGGGAGAAAGGGTTCCAGCGGCCATCTTGGGTGAGGGAAGGGTGGCGCTGCAGCTGCTGGCCGCCTCCCGCCCTCCCAGAGTATTAAATTAGGCCGACAGCGCAGCGCGCTGACTTTCTTAGTGTCTCTCCCCTGAGGCGGAAGCCGGGGGCTCTGTTGCTCATTTTAAACAAAAGCTGTTTTAAACTGTATTTTTATTAATTTGTATAACGTGCACTGCGTAGTTGATTGAGAACTTACTGTGCACACTTCTAGGCCCCCTCGAACCCCGATTCCCAGCGCACATTGCCATCTCGTGACGCTCGGGGAGAAAGGGTTCCAGCGGCCATCTTGGGTGAGGGAAGGGTGGCGCTGCAGCTGCTGGCCGCCTCCCGCCCTCCCAGAGTATTTAATTAGGCCGACAGCGCAGCGCGCTGACTTTCTTAGTGTCTCTCCCCTGAGGCGGAAGCCGGGAGCTCTGTTGCTCGTTTTAAACAAAAGCTGTTTTAAACTGTATTTTTATTAATTTGTATAACGTGCACTGCGTAGTTGATTGAGAACTTACTTTGCACACTTCTAGGCCCCCTCGAACCCCGATTCCCAGCGCACATTGCCATCTCGTGACGCTCGGGGAGAAAGGGTTCCATTGGCCATCTTGGGTGAGGGAAGGGTGGCGCTGCAGCTGCTGGCCGCCTCCCGCCCTCCCAGAGTATTTAATTAGGCCGACAGCGCAGCGCGCTGACTTTCTTAGTGTCTCTTCCCTGAGGCGGAAGCCGGGGGCTATGTTGCTCGTTTTAAACAAAAGCGGTTTTAAACTGTATTTTTATTAATTTGTATAACGTGCACTGCGTAGTTGATTGAGAACTTACTTTGCACACTTCTAGGACCCCTCGAAACCCGATTTCCAGCGCACATTGCCATCTCGTGACGCTCGGGGGGAAAGGGTTCCAGCGGCCATCTTGGGGGAGGGAAGGGTGGAGCTGCAGCTGCTGGCCGCCTCACGCCCTCCTCAAACCAGATATAGGGATATGGTCCCCCGTCCGCGCGCCGAAGGCACGCCAAAGGCAAGCTTGTCTGCGCCCATCCGCGCCCGACCGGGACCAGGGGCCACTTCCCCTGGTCGTTTTGTGGGAGATAGGCGGTCATACAGCTCGAGCCTCCTGCATCAGCTTCGCCCATCTATGTTATCTAGCTGTGGCCACTCTATATATCCACTGGAGATCCCTCGCTGCTGCACGCACTGTAAAACGGAGCTAATTACCACTACCACCGTCAGGTCTGAGGTAAAGGATTACTCCATGTTTCTGCTTAACTGCAGGTCTTTAGCTAAGCACTGTCTAGAAATCTCCTTGCTCCTAGATGAACACACACCGGATGTGATCTTTTTAACCGAGACTTGGCTAAATCAAGACTCTCAGCCGGATCTGGTACAGGCTATTATTCCTGGTTACCAGATAGCGCGGGTAGACCGACCTCAGGGCAGAGGCGGTGGCCTTGCGATCATTTATAAAGAGAGCTATCTATGCCGCTGCTTGACGGAGGAGATTGAGGATTGCGAGTTTTCCTTTTGTGATCGAGTTTTCCCCTAACACCAGCTTCACGGGTATTCTTATCTATCGTCCTCCTGGAACCATCGGACAATTTAACACCTCTCTCTTGTCGGTGGCCTCCCAATTGGTTACTTCTCCCTCAAATTTTACTTTACTTGGAGATTTCAATGTTCATTTCGATAACCTGTCAGACCCCACGGCACTAGAGTTGATGTCGAGTTTGGCCGCCATTCAATTAGAGCAATTAGTTCCCTCTCCAACACATGAAAAAGGTAATCTCTTAGACCCGATTTTTAGTAATAGCGATCAACTTAAAGTGGGCACTATTGGCTGCCTACCATGGTCGGATCACTTTTTGATAGCCTTCACTTGGACCACGAATAAACTTCCTCTATCCATTTTCACATCTCGGAAAATCCGAAACTGGTCCAAACTCTCTGTAGATAATTGGACGAAGGCCCTTAGCACCACTAGACCTCTACTCTCCCATGACCCAATGGCAAATAATAACAAATACAACGACTGGATCACCACCTCTCTAGATTTGGTTCTCCCCTCATACCTATCTGGGTAAAAGAGGCAGAGTAAATCAGCACCGTGGTACACAGAAGAACTTGGGGACAAAAAGCGCTCCTGCAAGAGACTAGAGAGGAAATGGCGCATGACCTACAATCTTATTGACAAAACCACTTACAGGGACTCTATCAAGAACTATAAACTTGCAATAAAAACTTCACAGGCAGCCTACTTTAACGATAAAATAACAATGGCTAAATCTAAGCCGAAAGATATATACCGGATAGTTAATTCTCTGATAAACCCCCCCCCCCGCTCGCGGTAGACAATAGTAATTCCCCGTCTAGATGTAACGAGCTGGTTGATTTTTTCTTTCAAAAAGTTAACAAAATGTATCTTTCCTTTCCAGATCCAGCAATTGAATCACCCACTCAACGCTCTGACTCAGCCCTGGATACAGTAACTCCCCCTCATAACAAGCTAGATTCTTTTCCATTGTTGAATTTGGAAACATTGGAGTCTCTAGCACAACAAATAAAATCTGGCTCACCGTGTGACCCTGCTCCTCCGGGCTCGCTGGGGTTGGCCAGTGAAACCATTCTCCCTATTCTCATGGAGTTGTTGAACTCCTCCATGTTGAGTGGGATGGTACCTGTGGCATGGAAGCATGCAATGGTACGGGCCTTGCTAAAAAAAACTGCCCTTGACCCAGCTAACCCTAGTAATTACCGCCCGATTTCTCTGCTCCCATGGGCATCTAAGATCCTAGAGAAGCACATTAATACCATCCTGACGAAGTTTCTCGAGGAAAATCATCTCCTCGATGCTTCCCAGACGGGCTTTCGCCCAAAACATGGGACAGAGACTGCTCTATTGGCTGTGACTGAGGAGGCGAGACGGATCTTGGATCGGGGGGGGGGGGGTCAGTGGCAGTGATCCTCCTCGATCTGAGTGCCGCTTTTGACACGGTCCATCATAAAATTCTGATGAACCGTCTCGCCGACCTAGGAGTGTCTGGAGAAGCCCTGGTTTGGTTCAAGTCTTTTTTATCTGATAGAACCTTCCAGGTCTTTGACGGCACATCCGTTTCATCGAGCAGGCCTCTGGGGTGTGGAGTTCCTCAGGGTTCATCATTGAGCCCTACGCTCTTCAATGCATACATGAGGCTGCTGGCTGGGATTGTTCGTCCGCATGGTATTAACATCATTACCTATGCGGACGACACCCAGCTGGTGGTCTCCCTTGTGCAGAAGAGTGGCCTCCAATCACCGCCCAACTTAGCAGTGTGTTTGGAGGAGGTGAGGAGCTGGATGATAAGCTCATGTCTGAAGCTCAACGACGATAAGACCGAGCTCATGCTTTTGGGCCCGGCGGCCCCTTCCACCTTGGAGCTGCTATGGCCCGCGAGCATGGGGGCGGCCCCTGCCCCCAGAGATAACATCAAAAGTCTGGGGGTATGGCTAGATAAGTCGCTGAGCTTCAATACACAGGCCACCAAGGTGGCGGCCACCTCCTTCGGCCTCCTTAGGGTGATTAAAAAAATCCTTCCCCTTCTTCCATTTGAGGCCAAGCAGATAATTATACAGGGCCCCGTTCAATCCCGCCTGGATTTTAACAACGCCCTTTATCTTGGAGCACCGGACTACACCCTACAAAAACTTCAGCGCACCCAAAATTGTGCTGCTCGTGCGCTACTTGGAGTCCCACGAAGAACTTCAATAAAAGCTGGGTTAAGAACGTTGCACTGGCTGCCTGTCAGGGACAGAGTAAAGTTTAAATCTCTGTGCATCGCTCATCAGGCTCTCTGGAAAATGGGCCCAGAAATCAACTGTTCTTTGATTTTCCCTTATCTGCCCAACAAGGCGCTTCGTTCCTCGTCTGCATCTCTGGCCAAGACTCCCTGAATCTTTAAAGCCAGAGCAGGAGGACGTTCCTTCTCTTATAATGTATCGACTATGGAACACCCTCCCTCTGCACATGAGAAGCAATCCCAACCTAACCAGTTTCCAGAAGCAGCTAAAAACTTTTTTGTTTCAGTAACCAGAATTTCTGTTAGTTCATCTGAGGGCACTCTTGTTTAGTTACAGCGCCTGGACGCCTGAGGGCAGCTGTAGCGCTTTATAAATTTTATTTCCATTTCATTTCATTTCACATGGTGCATGCTTATTTGGTGCAGAGGGGGGCACATATAGCTTTCCTGCAGGAGACCCATATTGATTGAGCGGAGAGCAGCACGGTACAGCGAAGATGGCGGGGGCAGGTTTATTGTACAACGTACTCAGCTTTTGCCAGGGGCACACTGATATGGGTTCGGCCGGGAGTGCCCTTCCAGATGACCCGCCGGTTTGCTGACCCAGAAGGGAGGTTCGTAGTGGTAGGGGGGAGACTGAATAGACTAGACGTAACGTTGTGTAGCATATATGCCCCTAATGTTGACCAGCTGGCCTTTTTTAAATCACCCGTCAGGCAAACTGGCACCTTACTTGACTGGCCCTGTGATATTGGGAGGAGATTTTACCTCCATACCTGACGTTGTTATGGATAGATCGCATCCACCATTGCCGGAGGCCCCGGTACATAGAATATCTAAGGCCATAAGAGACTGGCAGGACAGGTGGGGGTTGGTGGACACATGGAAAATGCAGCATCTTGAGGATCGTGACTACTCTTTCTTTTCTGCTTTGCATGACCTGCATGTACGCCTGGATGCCATGTTGTGCACACCTGACATACACGCAAAAGTACTCAACAGTGAGTATTTGGCTAGAATGATATCGGATCACAACCCTCTAATACTAAAGATTAGGTGGGCGCAGGAGAGACCTGCAATACCGATGTGGGGCTTAAGACTGGAGATCCTGTTTTCCGTGGGGACATAGAAACAGGCATTGAGCAATATTTTGCTGAGAACGAAGAGACGGCGTCGTAAAGAGCGATAGAGTGGGACGCTTTTAAGGTGGTGGTGCGGGGAATGTGTATTGCTAAACAGGTGGGTGTAAGGAAGACATTGCTGTGGGAAGTGGAAGCAGTAGAAAATCAGCTGCAAGGGGCAGAGAGAGAGCGGCCTGGACACCCGGAAGTACAGGATGAACTATTGGGGGCAAGAGGAAGTGGCGAGTCAGATAAGCAGTTGCGCTGTTATGATCACTGGGCTTACCTAGCACGGGCGCACGCGGAGCGGGACAAGGCAAGTACGCTGTTGGCTTGGCTTGCAAACCCAGCACCCCGGGGCACGCCTAACCTGGCGCTGAACTCTTCATTGGGAACACCAGTCTACACCCAGAGAGGGATTAACGACCTGTTCCTGGAATATTATGACGGGCTATATAGGAGTCGCTCGAGGGCCTCTGATGATGCACTGGAGGCATTTTTGGCGGATAAAACATTGCCCCGGCTGGAGGAAGAACGAGCGGAGCTACTAGGGCAGGACATCAAGCTGGGGGAAATACGAGGTGCCATTAAGCATATGGCCCGTAACAAGACTCTGGGCTCGGATGGGCTACCTATTGAGTTTTATTTACTTATATTGACATACTTGCTCCAAAATTGTTGATGGTTAATAAAGAGGCACAGGCAATGGGGAGGCTTCCGATTTATATGAGGGAGGCTATTGTTGTCCCACTTCCGAAACCAGGAAGGGACGCATTAGACAGGTCGGCGTACCGCCCGTTATCTATGCTGACATCTGACAATGAGATATTAAGTAGAATATTGGCGACCCGGCTCTACCTCACATGGTACAATTGATCCACCGTGACCATGCGGGTTTAATCCGATCCGGAACGCGACCGTTAATGTACAGCGCCTCCTTCGTATATTTGATGCAGATCATGGGGGCACTCCCAGTGCTGCAGTGCTCTCAGTGGACATAGAGAAGGCATTTGACAGTCTGGAGTGGCGGTATTTATATCATACCAGGTGCGCATTTGGCCTTGGGGAAGCATTCGTGGGCTAGACGGGATTACTGTATAGAGACGCGACAGCCAGGGTGCGGACGGGGATGACGATATCCTCTCCCTGCTCAATAGGTCGGGGAACGTGGCAAGGATGCCCGCTATCACCACAGTTATTTGCGTTGGCCATTGAGCCACTGGCTGTACAGGCTAGACTGTGACGCCATTACCAGGGCCTGACCCTGCGGGCGCTGAACCATATATGTCCCTGTATGCTGACGATTTACTAATTTTCCTGGTCAATAAGGGAGCGGCACTGGAAGAAGCAAAGAAACTGATGAGGGTGTTCGGAGAGATCTCGGGGTGAATTGGGGGAAGACCTGTCTCTTCCCGGTGATTCCAGTAGCGGCAGGCCCTGTTCAGGTAGCGGGAATTCGGTGGAAACCGTCGTGTTTGCCCTATCTTGGGACTACTATATATCATGCCCCTGCGGATCTGCTGGAAGGGAATGAGGGAAGGGCCTTGCGCGGGGTACGAGGGAACCTGTATTTTTGGAGTCCTCTGCCACTCTCGGTTGCCGGGAGGGTGGCGCTCCTGAAGATGGTGGCGCTCCCCTGCCTGCTATATTATTTTTGGACATTGACGATTTGGATTCTGGGGGCAATCTTTAGGCAGATCAGATCCATGATTAGCAGCTTTTTATGAGGAAATGGCAGAAGGCGAGTGGCGCTGCATACTACGATGAGAGCACCCAGAGCAGATGGGGGTCTAGCGGTACCTGACTTCGAACGATATTACTTGGCAGCTCAGCTGCAGTGGCTCATGCAGGCAGTGGCTCGAGAATGTCGGGGCAAGAGGGTCGGTGGATCCTGCATCATGTACTCTTATTTACCATATTGCAACAACCCTTGCATATTGGATCGCTCACTGCCGAGGAGCGGACGTTGAGGCAATGTTGGAACCGGAGCCAACGCAGAGCCAGCATTAGTCGCCCCTATGCACCGGAGATCCCCCTGGGCATGTGTACTGCACTCCCACACGGGGGGACTGGTCGGCGCTAGCAAACTGGGAGATGTTGTGAGTCCAGGTCATGGGGATTTGTACGAAGATGGGGTAATACTGCCCTTTCAAACATTGCAGAAAAGGTATGACCTGCCGCGATGGGACTATTTGCTGCAGGCAGCCCTAGTTTTGGCTATTCAGCGCCACTGGAAAGAAGGGCTTTCTGAACCCCTGACGTCTATGGCGTGTCAATATGTAGTGATGGCAGCAGGGATATTTAAGGCAATTACATGTCTCTTCAGGTGGTTGGTTACCGAAGGCATGCACCCACTGACGGAGTTACAGGGAAAGTGGGAGGCAGACCTTGGGAAGGAAATACCGGAAGCGACGTGGGCCCAATTGATCCAAAGGGCCTGGAAGAGTACACGGAATGCCAGGGTTCAATTAATACACTTCTTTATATTGCATAGGGCTTATTTAACCCCGGCCAAGATTAATCGATATTTTCAGATGGATACCGCCCAGTGCCCGCACTGTAACTTAGGGGGGCAGAGTTACCTCATATGCTGAGGACATGCGGACAGTTGGGAACGTACTGGAAGGAGGTAGTCGAACTGCTCTGTGGAATTACGGAGCGCCACATAGACGCTGACATGGGTACCTGTATATTACATTGGTTTCCACATATTTCTAAGACAAAAATCACGAGCAAGTTTCTGGACCCAGTACTGGCTAAGAGAGAGTTCACGGCCCAATGGAATTCACGACGAGGGCCTACTATAGTGTAGTGGAAATCGGAGCTACTTAAATGGGCCACAAGTGAGAGTACAGTTAGATTGCAACAGGCTATACGTGCTAATAATGAGAAGGCGATGGAAGCAGCAAACGTGTGGGAAGCCCTAGTGATAGCACTACAAATACCTGAAACTGACGCTGAGGCGGGCCCTGCTGGGGAGGCTCCAGCGAGTTCCCCTTCATCGTTCAGGGTGCAGAGATGGTAGAACGGACCTAGCCCTGTGGGGAGTGAATGGGAGTGTGTGGGATGTACGGAGAGTAGCAGGTATTTTTCCCCCAAAATATCCGGATACGAGATATGAAGGAACTGGTACACATATTAAATTACGCGATTAGAAGTCTGGGCACACCGGTGACAGAGGGAGGGGGGAGGGAGTTTGATTGAGATGACTTGTTGTGAATTTTATGGCTTACATTGTTAATAAGTTAGCGTAAAAAAAGACTGAAAATATGATCCCATTATAACAGATATGTGTACATTCAGATGTCTGCTGTGCAGTGACCTATATGGTATTGGGGTGTAAAGAAGGAACAGCTCATCATGGGAAATTATGGGAGCACAGGGACTGATGATAAGACGTAAGGTGCAATGTTAATCAGTTCAGTTCATAAGCTTTATTTCGATTTTAAAAAATCACAAAAGTTGATACAAATCACAATAGCGGTAATAATAAAACAGTTCCAGTACTAGCTTAATGTAAACATTTGTGCAGTTCAATTACTAAAATAATTCATATAATATCGGAACAACAACTTTAAAAGATAAAATTATGCAAGTGTTATGTTAAAAAGCTCTATTAAAAAAACCCTACCAGGGTTGACACTTGAAATACCAAGTATCATAGTTCCGTAGTACAAAATTACCAACTTCATAAAAAACCATAACTGTGATCTAATGTGCATAGTGCAAGTACAAAACCTGATCATCTACTTTGTGCTACTGGCTTTCCAGCGAATTACCTACACCCATCCAAAAACTTAGCGACAGCGGTCACAATGGACTCTTCCGTAGATGTATTTAGAATCCTAAATTCCTCATTGCTGAACTGGGTACCCATGTTCGAACATAAGGGTTTCAGACATCTTAGCCTAGGTTTTCTATAGGTTCGGCAGGCAAATAATATGTGTATCGCTGTCTCAATCAAATTCGGACAATGTGGGCAATTAATGGTGTTCAAGCTACACCATTTGTAAGTGAATGCATTAGTAGGGAGTGAACCCACCCTAAACTGATGATACAGTTTCCTGTCTTTGGGGGTGGTGATTAATTCCCAATAACCTTCGTACTTTGTTTCATGCTTAAAATCAAGGAAGGCTCTAGACAGAGAAGGTGCAGTGAGGGCCGCAAAACGCCTGGTTATAATCTGATTCCAATATGCTACCTTAAACTCTGTTTTTGATGGAAAAACAGTACCAGCAGGGGTAGTCCATAAGCGGCTCATCCCCATCTCACTGAGTTTGGTTTTAACACACCTTAGCCATGGGATTTTATAAGTGACATCCGCCTCTCTAACGTCTTTTAATGCCAGTGCATAGTGCGTAAGTTCTGGGGTAACCCATAACCTCCTCCAGTAAGCAACTGGCCTATAGCGTGCCACATCCCTGATAGAATGACAGCCCACATCCAAGTAAAGAGGTAATAATGGGGTGGACTGTGGGAGGCCAATTAGGGACCGCAGAAACTAGTTTTGTGCAAGCCCCAAGGATTCCAAATTGGCATATCCCCACAGCTCAGCCCCGTATAGGATTGAGGAGCCAATCTTGGTGTGATAAATTTGTAGTACAGGAGCAATGGGTTTGGTATATGAGGATCTTTGCTCCTTGAGCAAAACACCGGACAATTGAGCGTGGTTAGCTGTGAGCAATTCTATTTGGGGATTCTAGCTCACTTTTTTGCCAATGGTTACCCCTAAGTAGGAAAAAATGTTAGGTGCTCCGCTAGCTATGGCATTCACTAGGGGCTGAATGTAGGATGCCCAGTTGGGTAGATCATGAAGGAACAGATGAGCGGTGATGCAATCAGGCCCTGGTGCCCTACCTCTTGGTACTAGCAGAAGTGCATTTTCCACCTCTTTCTTAGTAAAGTGTAAGCTGGAGGCGGAAAATGGCATAGCATGGAAGTCTTGATTGACTCCTGCACAAGCAAACTGAGTTTTAAAATAAGACACCCACCTATCGGGCTCCACAAAATTCAGAGTAACCTTGTTAAGGGCCCCAATGCCCCACCTCACCAAGTGCCAGAACGCAGTCATATTTCTCCCTGAAGAGGTTTCAAGCAATTCCGCCCAGTGCTGTTCGTCCCAATCCCTTTTGGCACGATGCTGCACTATCTTATAATCTACCCTGGCCTTTAGTATTTCAACCCTGTCCTTTGATTTAATTGCTGCCGCTAATATTCTATATGCCAGGCGACAAGAAGTGCCGTACCAGGCTGCGGCTTTACAGTCAGGTTGGGTCGTGGGTTTTTTGCTTTTCATAATAAAAAAGATTTTAAGCTGTGTGAAGAGTTCCTCATGACCCTGTTCAACTTTGACATTGAGCTCACCCTGTGTTGCACAGGTCTGTAAAGTACCTAAAGCATTCACTAATAGAATACTCATCTCATTCAAATGCTCTTTCCTTTTAAACACGTTTGTCCACTTGACACGTCTGGTATCATTTGTCATTTGGGCCTCCACATAATCTATACATTCAGCCACTGTGGCTCCACCTAGTATAGACATGGGTACTATGGAGAGCAAGAGAGGGTTGTGGTCGCTCTCGGGTCTGTCACAGACCTCCATGTCTACAAGATTGGACCAAAACTCCTTATTTAATAATGTTAATCACTGATGTATGATTATTGTGTGTGGTCTTTTAAAACAATAAAAACAGATTAAAAAAAAACAGGCTTGGGTAAAAACAGAGTGAGCGATGTTTGTGCTGGATAGATAGGTCAGCTATGTCTCACTGTATGTGGTCAACATGTTTCTACCTATATGATGCTAATGGCTAGGCATTCTTCAGGACCAGAGTGTGGACCCAGCGGTATGAGCGCGCTAAGGCTCACTCTAACCAAGAGGTCCAAAATGTGAAAAAACAGGAAAATATTTTTTCTAACCTGCTGTTACTGCAGGATCCTACTTAATTGTAGGAACCCGACATTTATATGAGGAGTGATCATTAATCACACCATGGGTCTTGGGAGGGGAGTGGTGGCTAGTAGGCACACTGCCGGCAAAGCTAGGCACCCGCTTGGTACCTGATACAGCCCTCGAAACACCGGACCCTGTCGATGGACCCAGTCATGCTTGCTCTTCTCCTAAGAAGGCACACTTTTGTTGTTTCTACAAACATTAGGCCAATCCGAAAAGATAAGTGGGAAATACAACATGAAGGACTTTCAGTTAATTTTATGAGTCTCATGATGTTCTGGAGGGAGCTACAAAATGAAAATGAGAATGCACAAGGAAGAGCAGCCTGTTACAAAGAGGAAATGTTAGCAGCAGAACAAGACGTGGACATGTATGGAGGAGTACCTACAGATTTTAGACCCAGATCCCAATTTATGGCAATGACAGGCAGAGATTCCATTGATATCTACAATGAACTGGTAACTAATTAACTTAAACAGTAGCATATATGTGTAAATAATAAAAAATTTGTAAACATTCAAAGGCAAAAACAATATTATGCCTTGATCAATAAGCTATTGAATGACAATGACTGCATTGTTAGAAACCCGGACAAAGGGGGCAACATCTTGTTGTGGGCAAAGGATCAGTACTTAACTGAGGCATATAAACAATTAAATATTAGCTTATGCTAGGCAAGAGTAACAAAGGAGATAATGACAACAACGTACCCTGAGTACAATCTGGAATAGCAGTACTGGCAGACTTGAGGTTTAACCAGTTGTGAAGAATTCTTATACCTTAAAATTGATAACCGAATTACACCTGTATTATATCTTATCCCCAAAGTCCACAAGGATGCAGTCAACCCTTCAGGACGCCCTATAATTTCTGCTATAGGTAGCGCCTTTGAACATACCTCCAAGTATGTAGACTTATTTTTAAACAATTTTGTGAAAATCCTTCCGTCATATATACAAGTGACTTCTTAAAGATAATCTATGATCTCCCTTGGGAGGAAGAGTTTTTGTCAATCATAATAGATGGTCCTACCCTGTATACCAGTATCGATCACGACGATAGCTGAAGGGCTGTTAAACATTTTTTTAGGTGCCAGGCCACTCAAGCTATGGCAACACACCCAGATGTTATTGAGAATGGTTGAGAGATGCCTTAAGAACAATTATTTCTTGTTCAATGGTGAGCTCTTTCATCAGGGGTGTGGCACAGCGATGGACACCTGCTTCGCCCCCAGCTATGCTAATTTGCATATGGGCTGGTGGGAGGAGCAGGTGGTCCAAACAAAATTTCAGGAAGGGTGGGACAACCATGTTATACACTGGTGCCAGTTCATTGACGGCCTCTTTGTGGTCTGGAGGGGAACTGGAAATTAAGCCAGATGTTTTCTAGACCAGATCTCGGAAAATAATGTAAACTTGCCTTTCACAAGCAACATTAGTGCTCACAGTGTCAATCTTATAGATCTAACTGTGTATGTGGTGAACAGCAGATTAGAGACAACATTGTACAGGAAGCCCACAGCATTGAACACGCTACTGCATGTGACTAGCTTTCACCCCACAAACTTGATCAGAAGCATTCCATACGGTGAAAGCTTTAGAGTAAAACACCATTGCAGTGAAATCACAGAAACTAAGAAAAACAAGAGGCTAGCCTGATGACTGGATAAACAGGGCAGTAATAAAGGCAGCAAAACACACAAGATGATGGACAGAATGTTGCACAATGGCAAAACCTTCACCCCCAGTCACAGATCTGGGTTTAATCCATCGTTATTTTGCTCACCAAGCCACCCCAGTTCAGACATGGCCATATGCAAATCAGTCTTGACCCTGTGCCTCATGGGAACAGTCCAGACCGAACTGCCAAGCCATGTCTTCCCTGGACCGGAATCAAGCATTCTAGGACCGGTTTCTGGCTATCAGCCGTCTTCAGCCAGGATAGCTTGACTCCAGTGGCTTAGTGAGCACGGGACCCACGTCTGGGCATACCCTTCCCACATAGGGTGAACAGCAAAGAGGGAGGTGTAAAATGTACTTTTTGGTCTTTAAGTGGAGTGTTGTAATCAGTGGTGCACAAATGTGCATAGTGATGTACATTGAGAGATGAAGTATGGGATGCCATAGGCAGTGGTGCACAAATGTTCATTGGGTTTTACATTGGGAAGTATTATAAAGTTCTTACTATTAGCTTTGACAAGGCCTCGTGTAATCCTGCATTCTAACTCTGCCTTGCTTGAGGTTTTCTACGTGCACAGACAGGCCCCCATAGTGTTTGCACGTTGTTTGGGTTAATCAAGTTCAAGGTTGTTTTATGAGAGATTTTTTAAAGTACCCTGGAAGGCTTTTGTTAGCTTTGTTAAGATAAAGGCTGAAAATTGTGAGAATGTAGAGGGAACATGGGAACTTCTTCTGCCCTGTAATGCTTGCATGGAATATGGCCAATTCGAGTAAGTTTCTCTGGTGTGGAAGTGTGGCGCTGCGAACAAGCAAGACTGAAACTGAGCTTGGTATTAAAGTGTTTTATTGACCAACAGAGAGTAGGCTTCACTTTTGTCAGGCTGTAGAATGGGGTTCTCTTCTATCAGTCTATTCTTTTCAAAGATCGGGAAAGATTATTTCTTGCTTCGAGTAGTAATCAGTGTTCCTCAGGACAATTAAAGGAAAGAAGAAAAAAAAAAGAACTCTGTGAGGTCGTCACCCTAATGGGTCTTGTCTTGCAAACGGGAGGGTATGAAGGGAGGCTTCACCTGAGGCCCGCCACCAGTGTTGTGTCTTGCGCCGGAACCACGCTTTACTTTACGCGCAGTTTAGTAGGACAAACAAGCCCAGAGACCTCAACCCCCTCCCTTCTCGTCCCCGGGCAGCTTTCCGCCCCGGCTTCCCTTCCCACAAGCAGCTTCGATACGTGCACGTACCACGTAGAGTCACACTCCTCCGGGAACGTGGCTGGTCCGTTCGTAGTGCCGAATAGTGTCCAGCTCCCTTTTTCCGACGGCTGTAGTAGAGTACGTCCTTTTCTTCGTTGTGTCCTGAGCTTCTCCTTCCGGCAAAGAGGTTTCGGCCACCTTTTCTTCCGTTGGGACGCTGCTAGGACTTCCCGCTTGGGTTCCACTCCTATGCTTGAACTCTTCGGCCCCTTCAGAAAAGGGAGGACTCTCTCAACTGCTCCGGGGTGTCAGACTCCCTGCTCATTGGAGCATATTACCACATCACGTGGGAGGTGACGAGTCCCCGACATTGAGGCCCTTAAAGGTACAGTGTGTAGGAAGGTGGAATCCGACTGCATGGCTACCCCCACTTTTTGCCTGGTGTTTTGATGGTTTTTGACTTAATTTAGCGGGGATCCTGCTATCCAGGGTCCCAGCCTATCTGTTTCCCTCTCTAAACAGATAGCATGTACATTAGGTACACTCCAGATTGGTTAGTGGGTTACCCTTGTGAGTCCCTAGTATATGGCACCTTAGGTACCAAGGACATAGGTACCCCAGAGGCCTATCAGGGGCTGAAGCATGTATTATGCCACCCCTGGGAAGCCTTCGAAAATGGCACAACAGGTCTGCTCCTGCTGCCTGGGTTAGGTGGTGTAAGTACCCTTTACTGAGATACAGTATACCTATATCTACCTTTTAAAACAGACACATGTAAACATATAAGTCACTCCTGTGGCAGGCCTTGACAATCCTGTTAGGCAGAGTGCTTGGTTTTGTGTGAGAGGGTGCCCAAGCATGAGCTGAGCCCCTCTGCATATACTCCTAAGTGCATTATAATTAGGGCTCCCGGTTTTCCGTTTTTACGGATTTTTACATATAAATACAGACGGAAAACAAGTTTTCCTTTATCTGTATTTATATATAAAAAACGGGAAAATACTAGTATATTTTTGCTGTGCTGCCGTCTGGTGTCTCACCTTCATTAGAGGGTTAAGAGGTGACAGCTTCCCCAGCTTCCCGTGAGCACACAGAGCTGCCAGCCGCACCCAAGTACTTAACAGGTCTTTGAAAGACCATTTATTTGTTAATGAGGCTGCTTTGTTATTTCACCCTTTTTAGAGCCCCTGCCAGAGTCAGATTAGGACGGACTTTATAGCTGCCAAGGTTTCAGATTGCTATGTAAATAAGAGTGACATTTCAACTACCATGAGTGATACTTTCACAAGCAAAATAAAGCAGCACATAATAGGGAGACAGGATATAAGTATCAGAATTTACATTCATTTAAGCAACTAGAAAAAGAAGATTTTAAAACTGCAGCAGTGCACCAGAAATTGAAGGGCACTTCCCTTATAACCTCGAACAGAAGTTTTCAAATACATTTTCCACATTGCTTTGCAGAGACCTCGAACCTGTCCCCATAGCCATTGATCAACATCGACATCGCAGTTTCATAACGAGCCCAAAAGAACTAAGTCTAACTGTGAAAACAGTTTATGAATTGCAACGTTTCGGCAACCATACACCATCAGCTAAAATAATTCACCATCATCCTGTGCATAAGACAACCTTGTGTCTACCTTTCTGTTTTAAAAATATTATGATGTGATGTTCATTTTATTTATATATCGCACGTGTGCGGAAGCTTAAAGGCGCTGCAGCTGAACAGGCCGTAACAAAAAACTTTTTTTTGTTGCTTTTTCTTTTTAGTTTTGAGAAGTTTCCTGCTTTTCAGCAATGCAGGGTCAGAGCGGTGGCAAAGGGATGAGTATTGCAGGGCTTGGAACCGATAGTACACATTTTAGTTATTTTACCCAGGTGACATTCATGGCTGGCCGCACAATGCAGCAAAGATGACACAACCTCATTGAGCTCTAAACAACGCCTCCAATAATCACACTAACACCTTACAAATAAGATCGGGTGTCACACAGAACATTTTGCCCTGTCAAAGGTTTTTAATGGATTCTAACAATGTCAGGATGGGGCTGAATATTTTTTTTAAAGACTGTAACCAGAGCGGAGCGCGACTCTGGGAGACTCTGCTGCTCTGTGGGGGCCTAAGAAGAGGTGAAATACAAAAGCCCCATTAACATGCAAATGGTCATTTAAAGACCTGTGAAGTGCTCGGGTGGCTGTGTGTGCGTGCCCGGGAAGCAGCCTGGGCTGACACACAGGCAGGGTGGGATGACAGAGGGAGGTAGAGGGAGGGAGACAGAGGGAAAGGGAGTGAGGGAGGAGAGTGAGGGGAGTGAGGGAAGGGGAGTGACGGAGGGAGTGAGGGAAGGGGAGTGAGAGAATGAGGGAAGGGGAGTGAGGGGAGGGAGAGAAGGGGAGTGAGGGAAGGGGAGTGAGTGAGGGAAGGGGAGTGAGAGAATGACGGAAGGGGAGTGAGGGGAGGGGAGGGAGAGAAGGGGAGTGAGGGAAGGGGAGTGAGGGGAGGGGAGGGAGAGAAGGGGAGTGAGGGAAGGGGAGTGAGTGAGGAAAGAGGAGTGAGAGAATGAGGGAAGGGGAGTGAGGGGAGGGGAGGGAGAGAAGGGGAGTGAGGGAAGGGGAGTCAGGGGAGGGGAGGGAGAGAAGGGGAGTGAGGGAAGGGGAGTGAGTGAGGGAAGGGGAGTGAGAGAGTGAGGGAAGGGGAGTGAGGGTGTTAGGAGAAGGGCCAACTTCCACGGGAGCGAAGACAAATCCCCACACCTCCAAGACACAGCAGCAGGAATGCGCTAACAAGGTAGACCACACTCCTATCTGTTGTATCCTAAAAGTATGAGGGAATTTACCCAAGGAGTGTCCACCACTCTCCTCATACGTGGGGTAACAGAATAGTAGAAAAGGCGTCTCCGGGGGGGGTGGTCCAGGCTAGGAAACAAAGATCAAGTTAGGAATAGACACAATCCCTATGCTTACATGAAACACCATAAAACATTGACAAGTGTGATCACTCATGGATCTTACCCCAAGTGTAGATCGGGCCGGCGTCAACGATGAGTCCAGGCAAACAGGGAGGGGTCCAAAACAGGACTCACGAAGGACTCAACACACCTCTGACGCAAAGCAAATGGTAAGGGTAGGTGAGGTGAACTGGCCGGCTGACTAAAGAGGACCAGGCCAGCGGAGCAGTAACACCAAAACACCAGACAAAACACACACAAAACAGAAAAGGAGTGAGGGGCACCGACCGGCTGCACAGGGGGCGAATACAGCGGAGCAGCACCCACTCAGGAGGTGAGACACCCGGCCCCTAGGAGGATAGGGCGGAGCGCTCACTCTCAAGAGGAAAAAATCACTAAAGCAAAGGGGCAAACCAAAGAGGTAACAGTGGTAGCAAAACCAGTATAAAGCAGAGAGTGAACCGATTACGCCCGCAAAATGCGTGAGGAATAGCAGGGCGTCGCGTTCACGGAAAACGAAGCGGCAAAGAATACCGCTTTCACAACCAGACACCACACGCACACTCACAGGGCAGAAAAGCGAGTAGCAGAGGGTCAGGAGAATCAGGTATCAGGCGACGAGAAGACAGAGCCCAGCAGAGCTCTAGAAGGCAGCAAAGCAACTCGAACAGGAACCAGGAAGTGGGAAGGGGGCGTGGTCACAGCAAGTAAGCCAAGCAATGATGGGAGGGCCCAGCTCCTCCTTATCCCACTTAGGGAGCGTCAGGAAAGTACGGATTTTGACGCTAAGGGTTCAACTGAAAATGCACGAACCAGAATGAAGCACACTTGCCAATGTTAATTCCTAACAGTACCCCTCCTTAAAGATCTATTCACAGGACCTGGCTTTGTGGGGTGCAATCTGTGGAACTGTCGCATCAACCGCACTGCATGTATGTTTTCAGCAGGTTCCCAAGACCTTTCTTCCGGGGGATATCCCACCCAATCAATGAAGTACTGGAGTTTGCCTCGGATTCGTCTGGAATTCAATATTTTGCTGACTTCATATTCTGTTTCTCCGTCTATCTGTACTGGAGGGGGAGGGATTTCAGGGACAAGGGAAGGTATGTATTTTTTGATCAAGGAACTGTGGAACACAGGATGGATCTTCATACATGGGGGGAGCTGGAGTTTAAGTGTGACAGGAGAGAGAATTTTCTCTATTGGGTAGGGTCCTATGAAGCGGGGTTGGAACTTTTTTGACCCTTCCATTCTAAGGTTTTTTGTGGACAGCCACACCTTCTCTCCTATCACGTATACTGGTTCCGTTCTACGATGTTTATCTGCTTGTCTCTTCATTGCTTCTTTAGCCTTTTCTAGCTCTGTCTTGGCTGCTTCCCATGTGCTCTGTATGCGGGCATGTTGTTCCTCTAAAGCGGGTACTGTGTCATCAGGGGGTAACACAATGGGGAGCATTCTAGGGTGTTGGGCTTGAACAAAGTAAAAGGGAGAGACCTTGGTGGCTGCATGACTGGAATTATTATAAGCAAATTCAGCTAAAGGGAGTGCTTGAACCCAGGTAGATGGAATAGTAGTTAACAAACACCTCAGAAACTGTTCTAAAGTTTGGTTGGTTCTTTCGGTTTGCCCATCTGTTTGAGGGTGATATGCGGTAGAAAGCCTGTGATCGATTCCCAACACCTCACACATTCCTCTCCAGAACTTAGAGACAAATTGGGGACCGCGGTCGGAAATGATAACTGTGGGCAACCCATGTAGTTTCACCACAGAGTCCAAGAAAACAGCCACCAGTTCTTTAGAGGAAGGCACTTTCTTTAGAGGGATGAAATGACTCATTTTAGACAAGAGATCTACTACTACGTAAATGGTGGTATAGCCCGGACATGGTGGTAAATCAGTCATAAAGTCCATACTGATAGTATGCCAGGGTGCAGGGGGTATGGCTATATGCTTTAACAGCCCTGTAGGAGCACAATGAGAAGCCTTTTGGCGGGCGCATATGGCGCAAGCGTGTACATATTCCAAGACGTCTTGAGACAATGACTCCCACCAAAACCATCGGCGGCATAACTCAAGAGTCTTCCGCCCACCCGTATGGCCGGCCAAAGGGCTACTATGACACCATACAATGATCTTTTGTCTCAAGGGTGAAGCAGGCACAAACATCTTGTTATCATGGTAATAAATCCCTTCCTTGATGGTGTGAAGAGGATTTTGTAACCATTCATCCGATGGGATGGTGGGTAGTAGGCTTTTGAGGTCTTCTAGAAGTGTGTGATCTTTCTCTCCCACCCCAAGGATCTTATTTTCTGGGATGATGGGAAGCGGTTGTTCTCTGTTGGAATGGTCAGCTAGTCCTAGCCGGGATAACGCATCTGCTTTCCCCTGTTGTGTGCCGGGCCTGTAAGTGATCACAAAATCATATTCACTAAAAAACAATAACCACCTCATCTGTCTGGGCGTGAGCGCTCTGGCGGATTTGAAAAATTGCAGATTTTTATGATCGGAATAAATGGTGACCACATGAGGAGACCCTAACAAATGATGTCGCCATTCTTGAAAGGACAATTTGATGGCCAACAGTTCACGCTCCCCTATGGTGTAGTTTCTTTCTGCAGGCAGCAAGGTCTTGGAAAAATAAGCTATGGGATGCATTTGACCTGTATCTGTGTCTCGCTGGGATAGAATCCCTCCTACAGCATATTGTGATGCGTCAGCCTCCACATAAAAAGGTTGAGAGTTGTCTGCTTGACGGAGAATAGGAGCTGAAGTGAACTTCTCTTTTAAGGCACAAAATGCTTGTTCTGCCTCCAATGTCCAAACAAACGGTACCCCTTTTTTCAACAGTCTTGTGATGGGGGAAACCGTGTCAGAAAACCGATCAATAAAGCGCCGATAAAAATTGGCGAATCCTAGAAAGGATTGTATTTCTCGAACTGAAGTGGGGCTTTTCCATAGTGTCAATGCCTCTACCTTTTTAGGGTCCATTTGAAGGCCACCAGGTTTGATGGTGAAACCCAAGAAATCAACTTCTGAGGTATGAAAGGTGCTTTTGTCCAGTTTGGCATATAACTGATTCTCCTGCAACTTCTGTAAGATTTTCCGGACATGCTCTATGTGTTCTGCTTCGTTTTGAGAGAATATAAGAATATCATCGATATAAACTATAACGAAAACATCGATGTACTCCCTCAGAATGTTGTTAATAAAATATTGGAATGCCGCCGGGGCATTGCATAACCCGAACGGCATTACACAATATTCATAGAGACCATATTTTGTGCGAAAGGCAGTTTTCCACTCGTCGCCCGGTTTTATCCTGATCAAATGGTAGGCACCCCTGAGATCGATTTTAGTGAAGATTTTCGCCCCTTTTATCTGGTCTAGAAGGACAGGAATAAGAGGAAGGGGATACTTGTTCTTTATGGTGATTTTGTTCAGGGCTCTATAATCCAGGCATGCCCTGAGCCCTCCTTCCTTCTTATCAATAAAAAACAAAGGGGAAGAAACAGGCGACGAGGAAGGACGGATGAAGCCTTTAGCAAGCATTTCCTCCAGATAGTTTTTTAGATAGTCATTTTCTGAGGGAGTCAAGGCATAAATGCGACTGCAGGGTAAGTCAGCACCGGGTATCAGGTCAATCCTACAATCATAGCTCCTGTGTGGAGGCAATTTGGTGGCTTCCTGCTCACTGAATACGTTTGAGTATTCGGCATACTGGTCAGGTAAGCATGCATCCACCCCTGCTTGTACTGCACAACATAGTGGCAAATCTGGTTCCTGGGCTTCTTGGTAGCAGTGTTGCCTACAGAAAGAAGAACCCAACGTAACCGTTCGTTTTTCCCAATCTATCGCAGGGTTGTGGATCTGCAACCAAGGGACACCCAAGATGACACCAAAATTGGGAGCATCAATTAGGTCAAATACAAGGGACTCGGAATGTCCGTTATTGAACACAATGGTCAGTGGAGATGTTTGGTAACTAATCATTCCAGAGGATAATTCCGAACCGTCTACGGCCCAAATGGCTTCAGGCTGAGGTTTAGCTACAAAGGCAAGCCCCAATTGTTTGGCTAGATGGATGTAAAAAAAATTACCTGTAGCACCGGAATCTAAGAGAACTGACATGGTGTATGGTTTGTTCTCTAAATACGTGAGAGTAATGGGTACAATAAAATGTTTAACCACTAGGACGGGTTTAGAGGAGATCTGTGGAGGTTTTGAGCTTAAGGAATCGATCTCTCTGTTCCTCAAGCTTTCGAGTTTTCCGAACTAGTAAGACTGCTTACTGATTGCCTTGGATTTTTTGGACGCACAGGACATTCTCGAGCAAAATGCCCTCCCTTGCCACAGTATAGACACAGATTGAGCTTCCTTCTTTTCTCTTTTTCCTCCGAGGATAGAGGCCCGCGTATTCCCCCTATTTGCATGGGCTCAGGGGCGTCTCTGGTTATGGGTTTCTCAGTTCTGTGGAAAACCATTTCGGGCCCAACAGAGCGAGGCCTTTCTCCTTTTCTCTCATGCAATCTATGGTCTAATTTAACAACCAGGTCAATAAAGGAAGCACAATCCTCTGGTGGATCTACTATCTGGGAGAGTAGGTCTTTAAGTTCTTCACCCAACCCCCTGTAAAACAAAGAAGTTCTCTTGTCTTCAGGCCAGTGGGTTTCGGCTACTAGGCGATTAAATTGGGTTATGTACGAGAGCAAATCCTTCGACCCTTGTCGAAGGTTTAGTAACTCAGTGTCACTGGCTTGCATGTAGGCGTGCTTAGCAAAAAGACTTCTCATTTTTTCTTTGAGCAGGTCAAGGTCATATAACAAGGGATCGTTATTCCGTACCAGCGGCACCGCCCATTTTGCCGCATTCCCGACTAGATAGGATATGATAAACGCTACCTTAGCAGAATCGTCCGGAAAGGACGCAGCTTTGCACAAGAACTGGAGTTGGCACTGGTTCATGAAAACTTCGTATTTAGAGCTATCCCCTGTAAATCTTTCGGGCATGGCTAGGGGCACAGGGTTAGGGGTGTTTACCGTGACTTGCACAGGGGAGGCCTGAGGATCAGGGCTAGCTCGTGGGTCTTGTTCTGTTGGGGAAAGTGTAAATTTGGCAGGCTGGATATAACTTTTGCGGACTTTAGGGATGGTGCCTGTTCTCAATTGATGGACTTCCGCAACTAGCCTCTGATTTTCTGTACCTAATCTTCCTACTTCTGTCTGTAGGGCCACAAAAGCTGCCATTAAGTCTTCCATGGAAAGGGTCTGTGGGACAGGGCCTGACGCCTCCATAGATGTGTCGGAATTCATCCTCGCTCAGGGGAAGGAAAGTTCGTGGGCTTGGCTTTCTGTTAGGAGAAGGGCCAACTTCCACGGGAGCGAAGACAAATCCCCACACCTCCAAGACACAGCAGCAGGAATGCGCTAACAAGGTAGACCACACTCCTATCTGTTGTATCCTAAAAGTATGAGGGAATTTACCCAAGGAGTGTCCACCACTCTCCTCATACGTGGGGTAACAGAATAGTAGAAAAGGCGTCTCCGGGGGGGGTGGTCCAGGCTAGGAAACAAAGATCAAGTTAGGAATAGACACAATCCCTATGCTTACATGAAACACCATAAAACATTGACAAGTGTGATCACTCATGGATCTTACCCCAAGTGTAGATCGGGCCGGCGTCAACGATGAGTCCAGGCAAACAGGGAGGGGTCCAAAACAGGACTCACGAAGGACTCAACACACCTCTGACGCAAAGCAAATGGTAAGGGTAGGTGAGGTGAACTGGCCGGCTGACTAAAGAGGACCAGGCCAGCGGAGCAGTAACACCAAAACACCAGACAAAACACACACAAAACAGAAAAGGAGTGAGGGGCACCGACCGGCTGCACAGGGGGCGAATACAGCGGAGCAGCACCCACTCAGGAGGTGAGACACCCGGCCCCTAGGAGGATAGGGCGGAGCGCTCACTCTCAAGAGGAAAAAACCACTAAAGCAAAGGGGCAAACCAAAGAGGTAACAGTGGTAGCAAAACCAGTATAAAGCAGAGAGTGAACCGATTACGCCTGCAAAATGCGTGAGGAATAGCAGGGCGTCGCGTTCACGGAAAACGAAGCGGCAAAGAATACCGCTTTCACAACCAGACACCACACGCACACTCACAGGGCAGAAAAGCGAGTAGCAGAGGGTCAGGAGAATCAGGTATCAGGCGACGAGAAGACAGAGCCCAGCAGAGCTCTAGAAGGCAGCAAAGCAACTCGAACAGGAACCAGGAAGTGGGAAGGGGGCGTGGTCACAGCAAGTAAGCCAAGCAATGATGGGAGGGCCCAGCTCCTCCTTATCCCACTTAGGGAGCGTCAGGAAAGTACGGATTTTGACGCTAAGGGTTCAACTGAAAATGCACGAACCAGAATGAAGCACACTTGCCAATGTTAATTCCTAACAGTGGGGAGGGGAGGGAGAGAAGGGGAGTGAGGTAAGGGGAGTGAGGGGAGGGGAGGGAGAGAAGGGAAGTGATGGAAGGGGAGTGAGGGAAGCTTACAGAAGCTGGTACTTACTTGGGCCGGGGCCGGAAGCAGAGTCCCAACTTGGAGTGTGGCGAGGACGGCTCCATTAATTACTAAAGCAGCATCTCTCTGCAAGGCAGTGGCTGCAGGCTCATGAATTCAGCCACGAGCCACCGCAGGCTACCATAATTTGGGGGGTTTTCAAGGCGTATCAGTGATAGGATCCCTCTAGGCTTGCGCCAGTCCAGTGAGTAGTCAAAGGCGCAGCACGGCCGTCCAGTGACACACAGACCCAGGGCTAATGAACGTGCGCTGGGTCTGCATCAATCTCAACGGACGCTGTGGTTATTCACTGAACACAGCTCTGCACGTTTGTATCATGGGAATTCAGGCCAATAGGCTTAAATCTTTTAAACAGGAACAAAGAGTGGGGGTAAAGTTCTACCCAACAGCAATCTTCCTTTCTCCCCAAGCAGGAATCTAATGACCCAACATGACCTGTGTCCTGCCTGCCTCCAGGCCTTCGACAGAGATCACAGATTGGGGCTTATTTACAAGCTCCTCGCGTTGCATTGTCAATTTAAATAAATGTGGAAAAATACTAGCTGTAGCGTCATCTTTTGCTTGTGGCAAAAATAAATGTGGATAAATACAGAAAAAATGCCCGAAAAATAAATATGGATAAATACAGACGGAAATGGCAAAAAAATAAATACCATAAAACCGGGAGCCCTAATTATAATCCTCGAGGTTAATTCTATCTTTGGAATGGCTGCATCAAAACATGTTGTGTTTGGTTTCAAACACTTTGGAATTCTACCCCCCCCCCCGCCAGTCCTGGCGGCGGGGGTAGCATTCCACCCCTCCAGAGGGAGAAGACATGTACACACTGGTCTAACCAGTAGAAGTTAAACAGAGCCCCAGCATCACAAAATGTTATGCTGCTGCCACAGACACGAGTCTGAAATCCTGCTGCTGGACGAAACTCCGGCAGGGAAGGCCTGGACAATATAATAATAATAATAATCTTTATTGCATGATTAATTAAAATCTTTGCAATTAGGCAATAAAAACAAGAAGGAGAAAAGTACACGAATAAAGCATTTTGAAAAGCAATTTTAAAAAACATTTAGAGAAGTCAAAAAAGTAAAAGAAGAACCATGCGGGTGGTACAGTACTATGCATTAGTGAAAAAGGTCTTTCACGATCAATTGTGTCTTTGGTTATCAAAGGAAAATAGTCTTGAAGAGCAGAAGCCATACACGCTAAGTCAAATTCAATTACTAACTGCTGGGTTTAGGGCTGTGTTGACTAATTTAATAAAGCGCACTAGCCTGCATGCTAGTTGGATGTCTTCTCCCTTAAAGCTCATCAACAGAGCTTGTCTACGAGTTCGCACACGTCTTTGGTTCCAAAGCTGTGTTAGTAAGCTCTTTCGGATACTATCTAGAGCTTTGCAGCTACACAGCAAGTGCAGAAATTCGTCCTTAGCATTTTCGCAAAGCCTGCAGTTGGGATTGCAGTCCAGGCGCATCCAGGGGGAAGGTGTACTTTAGATTGTATTACCCCCATCCTCAACCGCAGAAAGTCTTCTTTCGCCTTCCTTGTAAAGCCGGTGCTGAGGTATGGCTGTGGTGAGGCGCTGATGTAGCCTTGAATCACAAAACACCCATGGGACCTCTTGGTTAGTACTGCTTTGTCCTCTTCCAAGGAAATTGTTTTCACAGATTTATTGATAAGACGCTTGAAGCAATTGTGTGTGCAACTCGAGTCCCAAAGATCTCTTAGCACGAGGGAATTAATGGCTGCTTGGAGGTAGACCATTGCAGGGGAGTCCTTGTTTGTTTCCAGTTCTTTCCAAAGATGGGCATTTAGAGAGTCTATTTCCGCGTTCTTTACTTTGTGCCAGCATTTTACGTATGCACCCTTGCGTGCGATTTGGTGCTTCTGTCGGCCAAACTCGAGCCTTAGCTGTGCTGGGGAAGTGTATGGAGGAAGCGCGAATAGTATTCGCAATGTTTTGCTGACCACGTTGTCTAAGATGGTCTCATCCTTCCCTCTCATACATTCACTGCCAAATGTAATTGACGGCAGCAATTTCGCACGAAATATGTCTAGCAAGGGGATTAAATTTGGGCCCGCTATTTTATTTTTGATGTTTTTTAATGCAATGGCCAATGAGATCCCTCTGTTCCTTATTGATGTTTGTTGTTGCTTGAAGGAGCCATTTGAGTCAAAAATTATGCCCAGATACTTGTATTCTTGGATTATTTCCATTTTTTTGTCTTGAAGAGACCATTGAAAAACATGCTTTTTTGATTTTTGATTTAGTACCATCACCTTTGATTTTTCGGTGTTTACGCTTAGCCCATTCTTTTCAGCAAATTTGCTCGTGGTGTTGATGAGGTGTTGCAGGCCTACTGGTGTTTGACTGATTAGTATCAGGTCGTCTGCGTATAGTAGGTTGGACAGCGTAAAACCCCCTAGCTTTGGGGCATGGTGGTTGCAGTTATCCAGATCTTTGGAGAGGTCGGACATAAAAAGGTTGAACAGGGTCGGTGCGAAGACGCACCCCTGTTTCAAGCCTTTTGTGGTTGGTATTTCTTTTGACAAACAGTTGCCTGCCCCCAGTTTTACTTGGATCCAAGTATCTGTGTGTAGTAACATCAGAAGTTTCAGCAATTTGAGGTCAGCTCCCCACCTTGAAAGTTTTGCCCACAGTTTTCATCTGTCAACGCTGTCGAATGCAGCAGAAAAATCGATGTAACACACACATAGTGGTTTTTTGTGTTAGATTGTAGCATCTATCATCAGGGAAAGGGCTAAAATATTTGTCGTGGTTCCCAGATTTTTTTGGAATCCGGTTTGATTAATGGGGATTAATTTTTTGTGTGACGCCCATGCCGTTAATTCTTCCAAGAGAAGCCCCGAAAAGTATTTGGCGTCTATATCTATAAGGGCTATGAGCCTATCGTTCTTTGCCTCGTTCTTATTGCCCTTTTTGTAAATTGGGGCAATTATCGAACCCCTCCAGGAGGATGGGAGATGTTCGGCCCTCCAGATTTCTACGAAAAGTGGGAGCAATTGATCGGCCCAATAAGTTGGGTCTTGCTTGTAGAGGATGGGTGGAATTCCATTTGGGCCAGGAGCTCCCTCTTTCCGGCCTTTCGCGATTCGACCCTTCAACTGGATGGTTGAACCTGGGAAGTTGGACTCCTCAACTAAAGGTTTTGAAACCGTCTGGATCGCTTGGCAAAATTTAGGGCTTTGATGGTTTTTACATGGGCCTTCATCGTTAAAGTGTTTAAACAGAAAAATTGCCCAGGTGTCCTCAGTGATGTGAGAATTCACACCATGGGCAGTCGGATTCTCTATTTTGTTGAGTTTTCCAGAATCTTGCGCTGTTGTTCTTTTTTGCATCATAAAGCAGTTTCGCCCAGGTTTGTTCAGTGGACTCCTGCTTGATTCGCCACAGGATTTTGTTCTTTTGACACTTTAATGCTCTCAGTTTGGTAATTAGGTCGTTAACACTCCCAGCTTTCCACAGCTCGCGGAGTGTACTATTTATGGCCGTTTTTATTGCCCTTAAATCGGGAGATAGAAGAGTCTGAGGATGTTTTTTTGAGTCGCTCATGGGCCGGACGGGTGTTTTTTGGCCTGTCTGTACATCGATTTCTTGAGACAATTTAGACTTGGAATTCGAGAGGGCAAAAGATTTCAAGAAGGACTCCCAGGCAGTAATGTTACCAGCATTCCGTTCTGCAGCGCTTTCCCAGCACTGCTTCGCATCTTTTGCTAGTCGCTCCGGATCACTGATGTTGCACTTAATTCTTTTACATTTTGTAGTAGTCAATAGCATTGGGCCATTGGTGGGAAATGTCAGAGCTGTTCCTTGAGCCCTCAGTGTCAATTCTTGCAGGAGATGGTCGCTGCAGTCGAATGTGCTAATTCTAAAGGCTTGTACTAATGTGAACATTGAAAAAGACAGGAAGGTGTAGTCGATTGCCGAGCTGGCCGTAGTGTTGTTAAAAGTTGCCGCTTGGGGTCTGTCCCCCAGGGACCGGCCGTTTATCGAAATCAGGCCCAGGTTTGATAAATCTTCCATTAGCCCTTTTGATAGGTTTGTCAAATTGCCCCATGGACATACTTCCAGTGGGGGTATCCCCCTGACAAGCAGATGATCTTCCATTGGCGGATTCTTGCCAGATGACTTCGAAAGGAACATGTTAAAGTCTACTGAGACAATAAGGTTCGAATTTTCAGCTTCCGTTATTAGTTTAGTCAATTCTGTCACCAGGTGTTTAGCCCCGCTTTTTTTGCCTTTTGGGTGCAAATAAGTGTTAACCAGGATTAGTTCCTGCCTGATGGTTCCTGATGTTGATATTTCCAGCTGGACTGCAATGATCCCGTTTTCAATCCCCGAAGTATTTTTATTAAGGAGTTCTTTTACGTGATTTATTGTTTGTATCGAGGTGTATATGGTTAAGCCACCTTTCTCGTGACAACTGTAACAAAATTAGGTAATACTGCTGAAAGTATGACAGTAAGTCTTTGTTAAGGGTTTTTGCTCCTAGTCCATTTATGTTCCAGGAACACAGTTTTAATGGCGGCCTTGTGTTTGGGGTGCTGTTGTTTCTCTCGTTAAATTGTCATTGGTCGGGGTGTCTGATGTTGATTGTTTTAGCAATCCAGTCCCAATCTTGATGTGGGATCCTGTTTTTTTGCCTGGGGGATGCACCGGCCTTTCTTTCGGCTGAGCTTCCGTGTGCTCCTCTTAGTATAGATTTTTTGAGTGTCCCTGGCTGGCGTTTACTCATGGTCGATATAACCTTTTCCTGGGGATTACGGAGTAGTGGAACCGGATATCCGGGGATGAGGTATAGTTTGATTCGAATCCCCCATTCTTTCAGTTGTTTTTCTTCTTTTAGGATTTTCTTCCCCAGTTCTCCTGTGTTCCAGATTGTTTTGTTATTTCCTGCTCAGATAGATGTTTCATAGTAATGAATTCAATAGATTCTAAGTTTTGGGTAGTAAGCGTGTTGAAGGATATAATCGAGTTCAACACTCGAAGGATGTTACTTCGGTTTAGAATATCCTCATGGCCTTTGGATCTGTAGTCAGGAATGAAGAGTATTGTTTTATACTCGTCGTCAGTGGTAGCCTCCTGTAGTAGTTCTTGATTTGTTGCCCGTCCCGTACTTTGATGTATATCGTAGGCTTGTGAGCCCTGCACTCTCTGGGCTTGTAAACCTTGCTCTCTCTCGGTCAGTGGACCCGGGTTAGCTATAGGATCGCAGGGGTCATATTTGTTGTTCTCCGGCGATGGTCCTGGTTTTATCTCGAGTGCTGTGTGTTCAACTGGTCCAGAGGCTTGAACTCTCCGGGTCAGTGATTCCATGTCAAGCTTTACATTGAGTTCTTTTTTGCAGGCTGTTGAAAAGGTGCAGGTGGCAGGATTCCAGGGGTTGGTGCCTCCAGTCGGTTGGGCAACCAGATTGTGAACTGTAAGTGAGTCCGCTATCTGGAGAAATAAGGTTTTTTTTACACTTTTGTTTGTCGCCCCCAACTCGTCACGTTTTAGCCCTTCTTCATCTGTCTCCTTTGTAGGCTGTACTTCTGTATGATTGATCTTGGGAGACGTTGTCTCTGGGCCCTTGAGATCGGGAGCGGGGAAGGTATTCTCCCCGGGCCTGGGGCTTAATTCCTCCTTTGTGCTCCCTTGATCCTTCTTTGGTTCTGCCAATGATTTATTTACTTCTAGGAAATAAGTTTTAATGGAGCCTATCTTGTTTCTCCCTTTTCTCTTCATTTTCCTTCTTTGTTTAGCCGTCAATTGTCTGTTACCTGGTTGATCCTGGCTTTCGACGATTGTTGGTGGCTTTCTAGTCTTGGCCTTCTGATGTTCTTCTGTCCGGTGGGCGGATAGGGAACCGGCTTGTTGGAGTCTCGGTTCGTTCGAATCCTTAGGCTGACCGTTTTATTTATTTAAGTCCATGATAGAGTTGGGAATGGTCACAACCTCAGTTATTTCCCTTATTTCATTGTCTGGCTTGTTTCTCTTGTTACTTGCTATTACCCACGCCTCTCTTTGCAAGTTACTTACGGACTTGAAGTCTGTTAAAAGTTCGCTCATTGCTTTTGGTAAGGTGGCTAACTTGTCGATGATAGAATAACATGTGCAGCTAGGGGGACTGATTGTAGTTTGTTATTGAACTCTTTTGATCAGCTCATTCAAATCTAATAACTTAGTGTCAATGTTAATGACGTGAGTGGTTAAGCGAGTTAGCAAGTTTAATTGAATGTCCATTTTGTCCGAATGGTATTCCATTGCTTTTGTCACGAGGTTCATAGTATTTAGAAGTGACGCCCATAGATCACTCTCTTCTATCCTTTGAGTCATTGATGAGTCGTCAGGTTTGCTTTCTGTGTCTTGAGGCAGCATCGCCCCTTTTCCCTGGGAGTATGTATCCACCATCTTCTCCCATTCTTCAGTTGTCAGGGAGAATGAATTGGTTCCAACTGTCCCCGGGGATCGAGCTTGCTGTTTGTTGATGACATAGTTCTCTGGAGAAGCAATTTTGGTTTGTTGCCAGTTTACATTTCTTGAAATTTGATCTATGTGTAGGTGCTGGATCCGGCCCGCACATTGTTCTTGCTCACTGATTGTGTATACACTGTCCTGTCTACCTAATAAGGGGTTGACAGGAAATAGGGCTGACTTATTTGTAGCTGCTGGGCCTGAGTGGAGGATTGTGATTGAGTCTGAAAGCCTAGCTTGAGTTAGCGTATTTGGTGCCGAGGCTACATTGTTTGCACTGATTAGTGGGGCCTGCTCAGTCAGTATTGTGCCAAGGAGGCTGGGTCGAGATGGGGTTATTTTCTCCAGAGCTAGCTCATGGTGCACAGACTCTGATTTTTTGACTGGTGTAGAGTGGTGCGATTGATTTTGTAGTGGGAGTTGTTTTAAATGCTCATATAAGGATATCTATTTGCCTTGGTCGTCATGCTCGCTTGCTCCAAGACCTCTTTTTGCGCTCGCATCCTTATTGGCTTCTGATCGTTTGGTTTGCCTTGTGGGGTTTGCTCCGTCTTTTTCAGTGTAATGGTGAATGATTGCTGCTGTGATTGGGTTAGGCATAGACGTAGACGAGTTGGACGTAGGGGCCCGACGGGACTGTGATTGACTTTCATTGTCCGGGTGAGTTGCCAATGTCGTTACCGATGGAGAGCTTCTTCCTGGCTCTATGCTGTCTTGTTTTGTCGAGACAGTTATCTCCGGGAGAAGAGGGGAGGAAAGGCCCTTCTGCGTGGTGCTCATGTAATTTAGCATTGCTCCAGCATCTTTTACAAAAGTAAATTTGGAGTAGATTTTTGGTTGGGAGAGAGGTCTTTCTAGTTTTTGTATGATGTGAGTTTGTGGGTTGGATTGATCTAACACTGGTCCCTCTGCTTCGGCGTCCCTGACCAGAGTAACTAGGATATCTTCCTCAGGATTTAGGCCAGATCTCGATTGACTTGTTAGTTTCTCCTGGCTGTCAGCGGGCACCTTAAGTATCTTGTTTTTTTTCTTCCGATTGTTCACTAGTGATGAGACACTCCGTCTTTCTTTGCCCGATCTCATGGTGCCTGCTGTGCTGAGAGTGGTTAGTGACCCGGAGCACCGAGTGCGCAGTCCTTTCACTTGTCACTGTAGTCACTCTAAGGCACTAGAAGGCCGTCAATACTGCCCGACTGTGGTTCTGAAAAATCTGGATCCATATCAAGTTCTGGACCCGAGAATAAAAACTTTGTCGAAATAGGACGAATTTGGTATCAAAAGACCGAGAATGACGAGTACATCAAGTACATGTATTTTCGGCATATTCGAGTGACGATTTCACCTCGAAATCGTCATTTACCTTCTAAACCCTTAGCTGCATGTTGCCCTTTACATAGGCCTTAATCCAGTTGAATTTGATTCCACAAGGACACATACCCCTTAATCGACTTCTCCCTGACCCCAGTACAAGTTAGAACCATTGCCCCAGGCCGAACTCATTAGGTCAGTTCCCTCCCAGTGGCCGAGCAAGATAGCATCTAGGCCCAACCAGCCATAAAACCGTTTCAGCGCGCACACCTGCCATATTATTATTATTATTATTAAAAAGGATTTGGTACCGCGCACATACACCAATTGGTTTCTTGGCGCTCTAGACCAGGTGGGAGAAGAACAAACGAGGGCAGGGCCGCTAGCCGTGCGCCAGACGGAACAGGTAAGTCTTCAAGGAATTGCGGAAGCAGCGATAGTCGTTAGACAGACGAATGGCAAGAGGGAGGGAGTTCCAGGTGGCAGGGGCAAGGAAGGAGAAACAGGCTCCTCCATGTTTCTTGCGGTTGAACCTGGGGGTGATCAAGAGGTTGTGAGCCGAGGATCTGAGGTGACGGGAAGGGATATAGGCGTGCAAACAAGAAGAAATAAAAGCAGGAGCACATAGGAACAAAGATTTGAAAATAGTACAGGCCATTTTAAAAACACACCGCTGTGCAACGGGGAGCCAGTGTAAAGTTTTCAGCAAAGGAGTGACATGCTGATGTTTGGGCTGCCGAAAAATTAATCTGGCTGCCTGGTTCTGAACCAGTTGGAGTCGGGAAAGATGGCAGGCAGGAACCCCCACGTATAGGCAGTTGGCATAATCTAGACGTGAGGTGATGAGGGCGAGGATTACAAGAATAAGGGCCTCTTGAGATAGAAACCTGCGAATCTTCCCGATTCGGCGGAGGTGGAAAAAGCAAGCCGAAGTGACGGTGTTAATGTGAGGCCGCATTGAGAGGTCACTAGAAATAGTGACCCCCAGGCTCTTCACGGTATTCACAGGGCAAGGAGGGGAACCCAAAGCTGCAGGCCAGAAGTTGGGAGACCAGGGAGTAAGCGAACCCCCAGTCACTACAAGCTCCGTTTTACTAGGGTTGAGCTTGAGTTGACTGAGGTTCATCCACTCATAGATGAAGAGCATGGCATTTTGAAAGTTAGAGCAGGAGGAGGGAGAAGAATTGAGAGGAAAAATAAGCTGCAGATCATCTGCGTAGTTAAAAGCAGTGAGTGAAAACCGACGAAGAGAAACAAGAAGGGGCTGCATGTAAAGGTTGAACAAAAGCGGGGACAGAGCAGAACCCTGGGGGACACCACAAGAAAGAGAAGATAGAGGGGCAGAGAAGGAAGAAAGCCGGACCGATTGAGAACGAGAGTAAAGAAAAGATACCACCCATGACAGGGCCAGGCCGGAGATGCCAGCATTTCTGACACGGTCGACCAAGATACCATGGTCGACCGTGTCGAAAGCGGCAGAGAGGTCTAAAAGTACAAGGGCCTGGGACAGATTCCTGTCAGCTCCCTGTTTCAACGTGTCCATAACTGCCACCACAACTGCCTCAGTGGAATGGGCAGGTCTGAACCCAGCCTGACAGTCGTCGAGGAAATGGGTTTCCTCGATAAAAGCACTGAGGCAGCGGGTGACATAGGTCTCTAGGACCTTTCCTAAATAAGGAAGGAGGGAGATGGGGCGGTAGTTGGCCAGCGTAGAGGGGTCGAGGCCAGGTTTTTTTAAAATGGGAACCACCACAGCGCTTTTGAAAGCATTAGGGACAGAGCCTGACAGGAGAGATTGGTTTAGGAGGTCAAGAGGGGGACCGGGGCAGGCCACGAAGGCAGCTCTTAAGATGGACCTGGGACAGCAATCATTAGGTGAGCCGGAGCTCACAGTCTGGAGCAATGAGAGAAAAGTGTCCATGGAGATAGGAGGAAATGTAGAAAATGAGTGGGGATTCGGGGAAGGGAGAACAGAATCATGAGACAGAGTAGTGAAGGGAATATTGTTTTTAATCGCAGAGATTTTGTCAGAAAAAAAAGAGTTGAGGGAATTACAAAGGGCTTGTGAGGGTAGGGGCTGAGGGGTAACCCGATCCGGAAGGGAGAGCTCAGCTACGATAGAAAAAATTTCTTTGGTCTTAGATGCCGAAGTCAAGACCTTCTGAGAAAAATAAGAGAGTTTGGCCGAAATGATCGATCGTTTGTAGGCCTTTAATAGATCGATATACGTAATTTGGAGTAAAGGGTCGTAATTCCGCCGCCAACGGCGCTCAGCCTGTCTAAGGCGAAGTTTATCCGCCTTCAGAGTGGATGTAAACCAGCGCTGAGCGTCATGGGGGCGTTTGGACTTAACCGTTTTGATGGGGGCAACGGCATCACAGGCGGAAGACAACCATTGATCAATGGAGGTGGCTTGAGAGTCCAGGTCAGAGTAGTCAGGAAGAGATGATGAGGCAAGAATAGAATGGAAATGGGGGATGTCAGCCTGTTTCCAATTCCGAACCTGAAGGTTGTGGGGGACGGTAGGACGGGTAGGCAAGAGTAGGTGCAAGGAGAAAGAAATAAAAAAGTGATCAGACCAGGGGCAAGGATAGACCAGGGGGAAGGGGATGTCAAGATTAATAGACCAGATCTGATCTAGTGTGTGGCCTTTGTTATGTGTGGCCGTAGAGATGTGTCTGGAGAAATTCAGGCCAAGCAGAGAGTCAGTGAACTCACGGGAGAGGGAGGATTCCTGGGGGTCGGAGGGCCAATAATTAAAGTCGCCCGCCACCAATACCCTAGCGGAATTGATGGCTATTTGCGAAATCAGACTACTAAATAGGGATGGGAAAAGAGGCGAGTTGCCAGGGGGACGGTAAACTAATATACAAATAAATGAGGAATTGGGAGAGGACAGTTTCAGTGTAAGAATGTCCGTGTTAGCTATGGAAGGAGTGGAGAGAGTAGTGAACTGTAAATGAGAGCGCATGATAGCAGCGACTCCACCGCCAGGTCTGCCAGGGTTTCTGTCAGAATGGAGAATATAGTAACCCGCAGGGATGGCGGCCAGGATGTCAGGGTAGGAGTCGGCATTTAACCAAGTTTCCGTGAGGAGTAAGATGTCAATAGAACCTCCATCTAGAAGTTGGAATATATCTAAGTGATGTTTGGGAAGCGAACGAGTATTGAGATAGAGTAATGTAAGAGGGTCACTACCGTTGGGACTGGGTTGAATCAGCCGAGATGCAGCGGGGGGAAGTGAGGAAAGGGGAAGGGAGGGTGAAGAGGGAATTATAAGTGAGGGAGAGGATAGAATATTATTTCCTCGAATGGTAGCTATGACGTGGGGTGCAAGGAGGACATGGTGGGATAGAGCACGAAGGGCCTGAGAGGAGTACACCAGACGTTGTGCAGCATGCCTGGCCCCCGGCCTCGGTCGGCCGCGGACGGGCGCAGACGGGCTTGACTTGTGCGCGACTTCGGCGCGAAGTCGGCGCTCCCGCTGCGCTCGTCCGCTGCGCTTCCTCCAGGTGGGCATTTATGCCGTCCAACGTGAGACACTAGACCGCTCACCTGCGCGGTCTGGAGGCAGGGCGGAAGTGTCGGAAAGCGGAAGTGGCGCTCTTGCAGGGACCCTCCGCAGCAAACGGCACACAGCCGGGGCGGACCGGGGTCAGGAGCGGGTGAGTAGTGAATACAAGCGCGATCAGGCTTAGCGCGAACAGCAGGATTAAAACACGAGCGCTGAAGCTAGTGATCAGCTTCAGAGCTCCAAAATATTAAAACGCCAGAAGGGCTACAACTCAGCATCAGCTGAGAAAGAATAAAATAAATGAAATGAAAAGCGCCTGTTAGCCGCGCTGCAGCACACGAGTGGTCAACAAACCACCAGGTCAATCAGCGGGGCCGGCAGAGCGCGTTATGAACCCTCGCTTCAGCAGACACTAGACCGCTCACCTGCGCGGTCTGGAGGCAGGGCGGAAGTGTCGGAAAGCGGAAGTGGCGCTCTTGCAGGGACCCTCCGCAGCAAACGGCACACAGCCGGGGCGGACCGGGGTCAGGAGCGGGTGAGTAGTGAATACAAGCGCGATCAGGCTTAGCGCGAACAGCAGGATTAAAACACGAGCGCTGAAGCTAGTGATCAGCTTCAGAGCTCCAAAATATTAAAACGCCAGAAGGGCTACAACTCAGCATCAGCTGAGAAAGAATAAAATAAATGAAATGAAAAGCGCCTGTTAGCCGCGCTGCAGCACACGAGTGGTCAACAAACCACCAGGTCAATCAGCGGGGCCGGCAGAGCGCGTTATGAACCCTCGCTTCAGCAGACACTAGACCGCTCACCTGCGCGGTCTGGAGGCAGGGCGGAAGTGTCGGAAAGCGGAAGTGGCGCTCTTGCAGGGGCCCTCCGCAGCAAACGGCACACAGCCGGGGCGGACCGGGGTCAGGAGCGGGTGAGTAGTGAATACAAGCGCGATCAGGCTTAGCGCGAACAGCAGGATTAAAACACGAGCGCTGAAGCTAGTGATCAGCTTCAGAGCTCCAAAATATTAAAACGCCAGAAGGGCTACAACTCAGCATCAGCTGAGAAAGAATAAAATAAATGAAATGAAAAGCGCCATATCTCGCTCACATCTTTCTCCACTCCTTTTCTTCACTTGCTTTATGATGGGGAGGTGACCATTTTTATCAGGGGTCCAGCGATATCTGATGAAATGTTGGGCCTTGCCGGATGATTTGTTATGGGCAGCACGACGTGAAATATGTACATGTCATCCTGACTCTGCTTTTCTTTTGTAATCAGTAACCATAAATGAAATACCACGAATCCAAGGAATGTTTTGCCCAAGGCTGAATATTATGTATAAGAAGAGAAGCCTAACTTCGTGAAAGTGTGCAGTCTCCTGAATATACTCGTATTGTACTTCTAGGACCCTGTTACCTTGGTTGCAGCCAATAAACTAATCTTTGACTTCACCTGGAAGACTCCGAGTTTCTGTAGGTCTGACTCAGGAGAACCCGAGGTCTCTGGGTGTTGATCCCCTGGCACCGCTGGGTTACCGGTTCTGTGCCGGTTCTTAAAAACCCAGTACCTCACGACTCGGTCACCAACTCTAGTTATGTGGTACAATTATTTAGGTAGTTATGTAGTTATATAGATAATTGTCTAGCTATGCGGCTGTGTGACTTGGTGGCTTTCTTCTTTTCCTTTCCAAAGTCCTGGCACCACTGTTGCCACTGTCCTGATTTATGAAGGGGGGGGGGGGTTCGTCGGGGCAGGTTCTTCCGCTGGCCCGCGCTGTGAAGCACTGTGTGGTACTGTGTGGTGCTGCGGCCACAGTACCCGCTTCTCCTTTCTCGCTTCTCGCTAAGGGAGGCCGTCGCGGAAAATTCTCAAAAACACAAGGAAATTCGCAGATCGCAATTCGCAGTTCGCGGTTCTCAAATGCTCCTTGGTGGTGGTGCGCTTTGTTCGCCCTAAGTGTGGCAGGGTATGCTCAGACGTGAGTCCCTTGTTCACTTGGCCACTGGATTCAAGATAGCCTGGCTGATGAGGATTATGAATCCGAAACCGGTCCCAGGATGCTTGTTTCCGGTCCAGGGAAGACATGGCTTGGCAGTTCGGGCTGGACTGTTCCCACAAGGCACAGGGTCAGACTGATTTGCATATAGCCATGTCTGAACTGGGGTGGCTGAGTGAACTAAAGAATGGTGATGGATTAAACCCAGATCAGTTGACTGGGGGTGAGTGTTTGATTTGTTCAAATGCTCCGTCCATCATCCCCTTTTGTATCTCCTTGGTGGTGCTGTAGCACCAAAACGCAGATTCTCCGTATATACAGAGTCTTTTTAGCGTCTTTTCAGCATCAAAACTGCGCCAAAACTGATCGCCCCACAGTTCTCTTGCAGGGTGTATCTCCTTATGGGGATAGTCGTGCCAATTGTTGGTTTATTAACCTGAGCTCTCTTAAATCGTGTTGTGTTTGTGTTTAGTCGATGCTTTTGGCTGCTCTTAGCTGTTCTTAGCTAGTAGTTTACTTAATCTGAAAAAGGACTTTTCAGAGTGTTGCACTGTAAGTCAAGAGTTCAGGGGGCCTCGCAGCTCTGAGGGGAGACTTCCTCAGGTTCTGCTAAATCGAACTCCCTTGAGCACCCTGCAGCTGCAACAAGGCTCTCACGACTCTCTCGAGGCACCCGATGTTCCGTGGAGCACTTTTTCGACACTTTACACTTCTCGCCTTTCTGAGCTGCGCGCTGTGTTCTAGAATTGCAGCCTCCCCCCCTACAACGCTCAACTGTTTCGGGGGACTGCCAACATCCACCACAGCCGCAGCACTCTCACCACGTCTCACCACGTCTTGACTCCGGCTCCAAGGTCTCTGGGGTCCCGTGAATCTTCACCGCCACTGCTGCCTCTGCCGCCAATATTCCCTCTGTGCGCGGGGTAAGACCCTCGTGGCTCCCGCCGCTGCCAAGGGCTGCCAAGGGGTTACCGCGGCTCCTGCCGCCACCGGAGAGGCACTATCGGTCTCCTGCTGCCTCTTGCGGCTCCTGCCGCTGCCAAGGGTTTTTGCGGCTTCTGCCGCTACTGGAGAGGCACTTGCGGTCACCGGATGCCTCTTGCGACTTCCTCCTCTGATTCCCAAACTGTTGCGGTCGTAGAGATAAGGTGGAGCTGGCTGCCGCTGAGCTTTTTATTTTATTTTCGCGGCAGCGGGGGCCCGCACGCCGCCACCAAGTCCCCTGCCACCTGTTCCTCTTCTCAACCGGCACTCACTGCTCCAGGCTCTCTGCACCTTGCGCCGCACACCGCTCTTCGCACAACACCACTATGTGCAAGGCTGGCGGCAGCGGGGGCGGCTCACTGCGGCACAGTTCAAGGGGCTCCACAACAGCTCGAAGGCTCGGAGGGGCGGAGGGTAGCTGGCGGGCTGGCAGAGCTCAGAGCGGGAATGTTACTCTCTGTGCACCGTTATTTTCTCCGGAGGGGGTTACACAATGGTTTTCCACACGAGGCTCCGCCGTAGCTCGGCCGCCACACTGCCCCCAGCTGCTGCTCAACTCTCTCGGGTCTCGGCTCACACGGACGAACGGTCAACGGCCTGGACAATAGGTTTCCTCTCCAGGGAGGTGCCAGCACCTCCCCAGACAGGCTTTAGTGTACTGGGGCAGGGTGGGTGCATTCACTGAATGCTTTTTCAGGCACTCCCTGGGGCACACATGTGTCCCTGTGTATACCCCAGTTCAAACCGTTTGCTGGGGCACTCAGCCCCAGCTCTGGCGCGAAACTGGACAAAGGGGAAGGGGTGTAACCACCCTCTCCCCAGGTCCTCCCATAGGTGGGTAGGTGGGACCTTAGAGTTAGCCCATCCCCTAAACTTAGTATAAGTATAGGAACCCAGTCCCCAGGACATTAGATTACTCTGGACGAAACTCTGCAACATATATCTTGGACCTTCGACATTCCATTTTGACTGGAAGACAGAAGAAATTTCCCTTGGGGTCAAGGAATGACTCCCCTGTGCAAACAGGCACCAAAAAAGCATCTTGCCAGTCTGCATTGTCGAGGCTCCTGCCAGATCCCGAAGAATCTGCGACACAGGACATGGACTTCCAGACATCTGAGGCCGACACGAGTCCCCAGCAAAGCTGAGACCTGTAACCATCACGAGAGACGTGGGACCGGAACTCCTGGACACCGTGCATATTTGCAATTGCACCTACTTCCCGAGCTTTCCCTAAGTTGTGCATTGGGCTACTTGTAGTCCAAGCCCTGAGCACCTTTTGCACCGAAGATTGTGGGACTACACTCCACTAGTGTTCCGTGGGCCCGCTTTTGGCATTTCTGCTCGAGGCTCCTTCGCGATCCCTGGTCCGTTGACTGATGGGTCTCCACGAAGGTAAATCCTTTGTTTCTTGGGCTTTCCTGGTTGCTCCAGACGTGCCCTGACTCCCCTCCAAAGGGTGAGTCCCTCAGACCTTCCTGGTCTGCACCAAAGCCAATCTTTCCATTCTGTGTGGGTTGCTGTTGCCAAGGCTTGTTGGGTCCAATCTGGATACCGACGCTGCAGCACTCGACATCCTTTGTGGGAAAGCTTGAATCCAGCTCCTGGTTGTCGTCGACGCCTCCTGGTCCTCGTGGCTGAAGAGTCAAGCTTCACCTACATCACCTGAAATCACCAGACACCGGCTGGCATCTTCTTGTCGCCTTCCTGGTCACTGGCTAGTGACCCAGACTCTGTCCCCTCTGCTTTCAGGTTCTTCAGATCTTTGATCCACCTTTGGATCCATCCGGACACTGTTCATCTGGTCGCCTGCAGCACTTCTTTGCAGATCTCCATAGGAAACGACGACGAAACCCGACACGAAAAGACACCTATGCACCCGGCTTCCCACAGTGAGGTAACACGAGTACTTTGGTGCTCCCGTGGGTCTTGACCCTCGAAGTGTCCAGTAGTGAAGGGGTTTGTTCCTAGTCCACTCCTAAGTGTCCTTAATCTTTAACAATCTAACCGCAACTTTCTCCATAGAAGTCAATGGTGATTAGCAGCTGTGTTTAGACATTGCACACGTCCCCCGTGGGTCTCCTGCATCCCTACTTTGGGTGGTTCCTCGTTGCCCCAGCGGTTCTACAGGCCCTAGGCCTTGTTTCTGTGCTCTACGTGGTTCTTATACCACTTTCTTAGTATATGGTTTGTGAGGCTCCCAGGGCAAAACGTATACTGTGCTTATTTACTGTGTGCTATTTAAGTTCCTGTATTGTACTTTTGCCTTTAGCCTCATAAAGAGACTAGAATAGTGTGTTAAATACATATATTTTATATATATACCTGGTGTGGTGCTCCTTTCATTTGATCATTCATGAGGTTATAGACTGGTAAAACAAGCTGCTTTACATTCCTTCAAGATTTAGCCTGAAGGCTGCTCTCCACAGCTACCACTAGGATAGCTTTCTATAAAGGTTGTCTTTAAACCTACCATCAATAAGGGTTGTTTGGACTGGTGCAAGGTACCCACTAGAATAGTGGACAGCATATGCCAGGGCAACTTCTCACACAGTGTAGGTCTTGTACGTTGAGATCGGACGCAGACTGGAAATAGAGGAGAGGAGACAGATAAGGGGGAAATAGGTCTATATCGTCCTCCTTCACTAAGTTATGGTTCGGCACCTCGTGACCGGAAGGAAAGACTCTCAAACCTTCTGGTGTGTTTTGAGACTATAAAGCCGGAGAATCCTGGCTGCCAGCTTTGGATCTCACTTGTGGAGTAGACATACTGTAACAAAACCAATGGAACTTGAGTCCCGGTCGAGAGTCCATTGCCTGGCTGTTAACGGGCTCCTTCAGCTTGAGTTGGCAAGGACATCGAGTGAACGATCGGGTGAGGTGATTTGTTACTGTCTAGTGCCATTGTGATGCGTGGTTCCAGTGGCTGAGGTCATTTGAAGCGTTTTCTTTGTGATGTGTGAGTGAGTTAGAGTGCACATCCAAAATAAGTATTTGATATATTTAGTGTATGTACCTTTCTGATTTCTTGCAGGACGGCCAGTATTATTTGCTGCTTGTTTATTCATTATTATTATTCATGCATTTAACTGTTGCATTTACCAAGTGTGTTATTATGGCTTGCATATAAATATATATTTCTATATACATTTTGATGTTGTTAATTTGGCATCGGGAAAGCCTTTCTGTTAGACAACATTGCATAAGTAAAACTCCAAGTCTTATTCTAAAAAGAGAGCCTTTGCATTTCGTATAGTGAAACCCCTTTCTAGGTGTTGTTGTGTTTTATATCTCCTGCTTCGTCGTGGTTGGGCCATCGTGTGGGGTGGTATTTTGAGGGGGAGGCAGGACATTTTGGCATTACTCGCAGGATTTACGAAAAGTGCAATTTAAAAAAAGAAAAATGCTCTCTAAAATATTCACGTTTTCTGTTGCACATTCCCAGATGCCAACTGAGTTATTGAGTGGGAGGTTGCCTCTAATGAATGTTTAAAATATGAGGGGCAAGCACAGATATTTAAATGTGTACAAAATATTTCTTTTAAAGAGGGTAAACAACTTGGTATAGCAGACAGAAATAGTGGTGTCATTTTGAATGCATTGCTTAGCATGTATAAAAAACGTGGACAGTTGGAAAAAGAACGTAATGAGCTGAAAAGAGTTCGCCGATGCTCAGTTTAAAAATAAATCTTTGATAAGAGTTGAAAATGTACAAAACACAGACGCTGTTTATTTTGCCTGGCTGTTTAGACAGCCAGAGTGATCCTCATCGGCCTGGTACATCCTGAAGATGATAAAAAAGCTACTGCTGTTTATTCCCGTTGACACCCGCAAAACGCTGGTAACCATGCCGGCTCTCTCAAGGCTGGATTATGGGAATGCCTTGTATGCGGGGCTGCAAAGTCAACTGATGTTAAAACTCCAGCGACTACAAAACGCCACGGCTAGGTTAGTTTTGGACGTCCCTAAGTCCGAAGCCGCAGCCCACAGACTGACGAGCTTGCATTGGCTAACAATTGAGAAAAGGGTACAGTTCAAGTCTGCCTGCTTGGCATACAAGGTCCTACATGGGACAGGCTCCCAATTTTTAAAATCCAACTTAATACAATATGAACCTACAAGGAAGCTCAGATCAAGCAATGCGAAGCTGGTCAAAATTCCTAGATTTAAACAACTGAGATGGGGGGGGGGGGGGGAGAAGCTTCCTGTTGCACACAGCTAAGACTTGGAACCAACTACCACTATCCATCAAAAATAGCCCATCTCTGCTAGTATTCAGTAAAGCCGTAAAAACCTGGCTCTTCTCAGCATAATTTGATTCCAACTTAAGTAGTGTCAGTCTATTTTTCATCCGACGCAGCGCCAAGACGCCGTAGGGCACTTGTGCACTCTTACAAATTTTCAGTCAAATCAAATCAAAATCATTTACTCATGAAAAATGTGAAGCTGCATGTTAATTTACGGTACTCACAGGGGGGTTAAATTAATTATTTTGAGGACGTTCCTCAGCCAGAAACTAATGTTATCTTGGTTGAATTTGAAGCTTCTTAAGTAACGTTGAACCAAGAAAATGTAAATGTGCAGGAACGCACAAAGCTCTTCACTTAATACTCCCAGGTACCTTGCTCAAAAACTTGAGTTATCTTGTTGGGCAAGAAACTCAAGGAGTGCCAATACTTTCCTCTTGAAACCACCCATCCTTAGGAAAAAGAGAACCTGTCAAAGAGCCTTCTCAGGCGCAGCCCCAAAGATATGGAACTCTCTTCCTCCAGTAGTAAGCAGAATCTCTTCAACAACAGCGTTCAAAGTTGAAGCCAAAAGATTTTTATGAACAAATTCTTACCCTAATGGGGCTTGGCCCGCCTGCTTGAAGTCATTGCTCTTATTTCCTTTGTATCATCTTTTGCGAATTCTCCTCTTTTCCTATACACAGACCCCTTCCTGGCCCGCTTTTACTTGTCTACTGTATTACCCTCCTTGGACATTACTCTTACTTCAACTGTACCTTCTTTTGTTACTACTCCTCTTTTTCTTTTACAATTACCCCATCTGGGCTTGCTTTTATTTGCCTAATGTATTACCTTGCATGGTGCAACTGTCCCTGAACCAGTGATCATTTCGGTTTGTTTTTCATGACTACTTGTTGGCGATTTGAATGTATGTCCTTCCTCCCATCCTAATGTAAAGCGCTCTGATATCCCTTGGGATCTTGTTCGCGCTATATAAAACTTTCTAAATAAATAAACTAAAGAGATAAACAAATCAGCCTGTTAGAACTAGCGATCGTTGGTTGCAGTTATAAATCAGACTGGTCTGTGAATGACAAACCTTGCTTTACATGGAGAGACATTATGAAGAATTCAATTTTAAAACATAAGTCTGAATTTGAAGAGGAGCAGCAATGTGCTTTTGAATCTGCAAACGAGATTATGCAATTTGTTTTAAACGTGTGGCCAATACAGAAAGGAGACATTGAATTATATGTGATAGTTCAGGGGCAGTGTGCTACCTTGAGTACATGCAAAAAACGAGTAAAGAAGAGTGTGCTTTTAGACTTTTGGACTGAAACATTTTCCAATGCTGGATAATGTTTTGCTTGCACTGTGACAGACACATGTATGTGCGTGTTTTTGTGCTCTGATAGATATGGGGAGACACTGTTGATTTTGAGTTGTGTTTTGACAGACACTGTGCTTACACAATTGTTTGTGTGTTTTTGTGCTGTTACAGACACAGGGCAGTTACACGTGCTTTTGTGTTCTTACACGCCGACAGGCACTGGGCAGATGACAATAAGACATAATGTGATTTTGACTTTTGAAATTTCTCTAATGCAATACTTGAAGATTTTCCCTGAAATAGACAGAACAGGTAATGCAAAAGAAGCAAATGTGATCAAAGAGTACATACAGACAGAAACAGCAGTTTTTCATGAACAGTTGATGCCGGTCCCAATAGAAAGTCCAGGGGTGGTGTTTAAGGTGCCTGAGACACAGGATTCCCAGTGAAGTGGCAAATGTTACTGCAAAGCGCAGCTACTGTGTCTCATGTAGATGCTCACTTGTAGGAAGCTGGCTCTGTATATACGATACCAAAGTGAGGTATAGAGTGCAGAGAGTCCAGTGGATCCCCAAAGGTTGGCAGAGGTAAAGTTAGATAGCACCTCACTCTCTATTTGTGGTAGTGTGGTCGAGCAGTAAGGTAGTATCAGAGGACAGTGTAAGGCATTTGTTGTACACACTCAGTCAGCAAATGAATTCACATACTCAAAGACTGAACTTCAGACCAATTGTTTTTGTATAAAAATATTCTTTTAGTTATTTTATTTTCTAGAACCAAGCAAGCCGGGCACAGGTAAGTTGATAAATACGTTGCAGTAAATATACAGTTTGAAATGCAATTGTAAATGTACTTTGAAATGGTTACAGTTTGAATTACTGGTAATGCAATACTGTGAAATGCTGTACATATACTTTGTATGGATCTTGCAATGAGAATTACAGGTAAGTTACTTTTGAGATTGATTACTTTTTCTACACAGTGTGATATGCCAAATTGTTATTTTTCAGGTTTCCATGCAAATCAACTCCACACACAACATTTTTCAGAGAAAAACAGTCAATAGATCCTATGGAGAGAAATTAAGTTAACGGTTACCAGGTAAGTAATCTGTCTTTGGAGTTGAGCTTCTAGGGTTAGAACAAGGGTTCCCCCAAGGTCAAGGATACACTCTCGTTACACCTTCAGCGGCATTAGGGCGGCCGGGTACAGAGTTCTGAGGCCCAATGTTATCCATCGGGGGATAGGGGGCCTCCGTTTGGTGGCTGCTGGCAAGCAGGCCACTCTGCTGTGGGAGCAAAGCTCCTGGAATTCAGCTCAGAGCAAATGGGGACGCAAAGTAGCACCAAACGTTCACCCTCAGCGGCACTAGGGCAGCCGGGTGCAGGGTGCTGTTTCGACACCGGGCGCCTTGTTGGTTTCAATGGGGAACTTCTGGTTTGCAAAGGCACTGCAGGCTCGGGGACGAAGGTTTTCTGGGTGCAACCACCACTTCGAGAGGCAAGTTGGGAAGTTAGGGGTTGGCTAGGCACTGTCTGTTTGGGCACACAAGGCCGTGGGGTGTCGGCTGCTGAGGGACCTTTTGGAGTCAAATCTTCTTACCAGTGCCTGGTCGCGGTTAGGGGGACCTTCTGGTTTTAGACTGCAGGCGTCCGCTGGAGGCAAGTCAGGGGTCGCCGGATCTCGGGTCAGGATCGCCGGGGTGACATCCTTGTGGTGTTTGCCCACTCAGGATCAGGCCGTGGACGGTGGATGCAGAGTGGGGCGGATCCGCGGTGTCTTGCCGGAGCCAGAGGTTGCAGATGAACAAATCCGGTGTTCACGGGAGACAAAATCTTTGTAGTTGAAGGCAGACAGGTCCTCCGTCTTGCCAGAGGTTGCAGATGAACAAATCCAGTGTTCACGGGAGACAACATCTTTGTAGTTGACGGCAGACAGGTCCTCAGGGATTTTCATGGTTGCTGGCTGCAGGACACACTGGGATTTCGCAGGAGTCGGTTAGAGGGGGAGACAGACCTGTAGGGCTGGGGCCAAGTCAGTGGGCGTCTTCCTCTTGTTAGCTGCTGCATGGCTGTTCGGTCCTTCTTCTTCTTGCAGGTTCTTTTCTGAGGAAGCAAGGTTCAGGGGTGTCCCTAAATAATAGATTTAGGGGTGTTACAGGTAGGTAAAAGGCAGGGTCTAATGGGTCCCTTCCCTGGGGTGGGTACACCTCCTATTATGCCACCCTCCAGTGGGAGGGGGGCATGAGCCTGTCCCTGGTTAGCTGAGTCCACCCATCTTCAAGATGGTGTGGACTGAGAGTTCTGCTTCACCTCGCCTCCCCCACCTGAGGGGTGGAGTAGGCAGAGGTGGGCACACCTCTCCCTCACTTGTTTTTCCCGCCGGTTCTCCCACCCAAAGTGGGGGTCAGAACTAGTGGGGACCAGTTGCTGAGAGCAGCAAGTGGCTTGAGGAAGCTCACAAAGGCAGCACACCTTTGAAACTTCCCCTTTGTCAACTCTGCACATCCTGCGGGAGGAGGCTTTGTACCTCGTCCCAGGATGTGCATTGTTTCAGGCCCCAGAGAGCAGCAGGCTCTCGGCCCAGCGGTCCAGAAACATGTCTGGCGGCGGCAGCTGAAAGCAGCCACTCAGCCTGGACACTAGTGGTAGGTTAGTTTTCATGGGGTAAATCTAAGATGCCCTCTGTGTGCATTTTTCATTAAATCCCACACTGGCATCAGTGTGGGTTTAATGTGCTGAGAAGCTGGATACCAATCTTCTCAGTTTTCAGTGTAGCCATTATGGTGCTGTGGAGTTCATAATGACAAACTCCTAGCACCATATACTCTTAACGGCAGCACTGTACTTACAATGTCTAATGGACTTAGACACTGTAGGGGTACAGGGCTCATGCACCTGTACCCTCACCACTGGTGTAGAGGACCCAGCTAGAGGGGTTACTGATCTATGCCAGGGCAGTTGGTTGTAGACATGGCACACAGAGATGTGTGCCATGTCGACTCTTCACTTTGTTCTGCAACAAAAAATGCAGCCTGCAAAGGCAGTGTATGTGTGTGTGTAAGGGTACAGGGCCTATAAGGGTGGCACAATAAGTGCTGTAGACCTTAGAGGTCTTCCCTGGTCACAGCACCCTGGGTACCTGTGGTACCATTTACAAGGGGCTGATCTGTGGCCAGAGATGCCAATTGGGTTAGTTTTGGGGAAAGCACACAGGCCCTGGGAACCTGATTGGCAGGGACCCAGGGCACATCAAGTTATGTTATGTTATGTTAATTGCGATTTTTATAGCGCTTAATACCGACAGGTCTCTGAGCGCTGAAAGTGAATGTGCATCAGTAGTCTGGCAAACATTTGGGGGGTTACAGCAACAGAAACCCATTTTCCTACATCACTGTCCTATACATTCACTAGACAGAACCTTTAATTCCCTTACATATGAAAAGCAAAAATCTTGGAGACAGAGGTGGTGACATGCAATTCTGATTTGGTGTGCATGACTAAGTGCAAGCACCTAGGAGAGAAAGGCACTAACAGGTGGGCAGAGAATGAAGGGATGCCTTTCCCCATAGACTTAGAACTGGATTCCTATGTGTCAGTATGCTCAGCGCCGACCAGTCCCACAGAAGGTGAGGGGCCAGTTGTAGAAAGGAAACTTACCAGAGAAGATAGGGCAGATGGATTGCCTTGGGCTCATGCCAAATGATCAAGGGTGCACGGATTCAGCAGTGTGTGGAGAGATAGTCAAGAAGGGGACAACCCCAGCCCTTCTTACTGAGCAAGGAGAAGGAGACTTTCACTCAAATACCAAGAATTCAAAGGCAATAGTGTGGATAGAATTCTCAGATAATTCCGCAGAGCCAGAGGAGAACTGTGCGGACAGGAATGATAACATTGTGCCATCAGACCCAAAACAGAAAAAGGAGAACGTGCGCTTTTTGACAAATATGTTCTGCGAGAAGAGTGATGCTTGTTTCTTTTCCAGAACATACTCGAACATATTGGTGGTCCCAATGTCCCTGTCCTGCTTGTGGATGCCTCTGTCTGAGTAGACCCGTGAGGTTGTGGGTCCCCCCCACCCTGAAGTAACTTTATTTATTTATTTATTTAGAAGGTTTTATAGAGCGCGAACAAGATCCTTGCGGACATCAGAGCGCTTTACAATGAACGAAGATGATTACACCAAATGATTAGCAAGACACACTATAGAGAGCAAGCATAGGATAAATAAAATAAAACACACAGAAGAAGTCGTAAAAATACTAAAGCGTGGGATCATAGTTGTTCCACGAACATAAACAGCAAGTCTCGGATGAAAAAGGTTCAGGGACGGGAAGAGTGGTCAAGTAAATTTTGCCATGAGAATCGCTTTTACTTCCTTTTTGAAAGATACAAAAGAAGAATTCAATCTGGTTTGAGGGGGAAGAGTATTCCAAACCCTAGGCGCCATCCCAGAGAAGGATCGTTTATATGTTTTTTTTTTATTGAATATTTGAGGTTTCAGAAGAAGGTTGTCTGCACCCCTAGAGGACCTTGAGCCGCCAGAGATGGACAATTTCTGTGAGAGATAAATGGGTGCCTTGTGGTGTAAGGCCTTATGTGTCATGCAAGATTTTTTTAATGAATTCTTGCTTCGAACGGGAGCCAATTCAGGGATTTTAGATCAGGGGAGGTGTGAGAGCTTCTTTTCGAGCCGGTGATGAGTCTTGCTGCAGAGTTTATTAATGCTCTAAGGTGGGCTGTAGTCGTTTTTGGGAGGCCGCATAGAGAGACAATACCATAATCCACACGGGGGATAACTAGCGCTTGTACAACCTGTTTGAAGTCCTTGACTGGTAAGAATGGTTTTAACTTCCTTAGAATGTTTAACTGGAAGTTTGCTCCCTTTGTAGCATTGCTGACGTGTTTCTGCATGCTGAGATTGCCGTCCAGAGTTATTTCCAGTGATTTTGCTGAGTCCACAATAGTTGGTTGCACGTTGAGTGCAGTGAGATGTTGGATTAAGTTTTGCATCAAAGGGATTTTAGCGGGGGGGGGGCTACAAGGAGGAATTCAGTCTTTAGAGCGTTCAGTTTGAGATGATTTTCTGCCAACCATGTTTGTGTGTTCATGAGTGTGGAGTTAAGCTGTTTAATGTCTTCGAAGGTGTTAATCTTTAGATACAATTGTGTATCATCAGCGTACATATGATATTGCACGTTGGTCGCTTGAAGAATTTCGGTGAGCGGCTCCATGAACAAGTTAAACAATGTCGGGGAAAGTGATGATCTTTGTGGGACGCCCAGCCTTAACCGGACTGGGTTGAAAAGAGTGTTAATCATGAATTGTTGTGTTCGGTTATGAAGAAAGGAGGTAAACCAGTTTAGCACAGATCCTGAAAGACCCATCCTCAGTCTGAGCAGAACCAGTAAACTCTCGTGTTTGACCGTATCAAAAGCGGAGGATAGGTCCAGCAGGATGAGTAGGCATGAGCCGTTTTGGTCCAGGATTTGAAGTGCATCATCAATAATGTGAGTCATGGCTGATTCCGTGCTGTGCCCCGCTCTGAAGCCTGATTGGTGGTTGTCAAGGAGGTCAAAGTGAGCGATATGTTTTGTTAGTTGGTGGTGTACGCATTTTTCAAGCAGTTTGGCCAGGGTAGGGATATTGGATATAGGATGATAGTTATTAAGATTCGTGGGATCAGCTGTTGGTTTCTTAAGGATGGGTGAGACTTGGCCGACTTTGAGGGTATCTGGAATGCAACCTTGTTGGAGTGAGCTGTTGATGATTTTTGTCCATAGCGGAAGAAGCCATGGGGTTAGGTCTTTAACAGCATTAGCAGGGAGCGGGTCGATGAGGTGGTTCGACGGTTTCAAGGCATTTAGAATCTTTCCTAAAGCCTCTTCCGAGTAGGTGTCAAAGGACGACCAGGCGGCATTGTTCTTTGGGACACGTTTTGAAGGGATTTGGTGTGTAGTAGCTGGTGGTGACGGGGGGGGGGGGTTGTGAATGTGGCACAGAATAAAGTAATCGGTCCTTTAAGAGATCATTCTCGATGTTGAGGGTCTTCTGAGTGAAGAAGGCAGAGAATTGTTCACAGTTGGGTTGAGATTGGGCGGCGTCTTGTAACTGTTGAGGGGCGTCCTTAGATTGAGTTTTGATTAGCTCAAATAGTTTTTTGGGGCGATTTCTAGCTTGGTCGAGTTGGTGTTTGAAAAAGTCTGCTTTGGTGCGCTGAATCTTCTTGTAATAGGCGTTTCTCTTTTTCCTTAGTAATTTGAGGCGAGTAGTCATCGGGACTGGTCTCCAATTGCGTTCAGCAACTCTGAGAGAGCGTCTGTCTTCGTTGAGTAGGCTATTGTACCACGGTTTTGAGTCTTTAGTGGAGACTATCTTAAGTTGAAGAGGGGCAGCCTCATTGATTATTGCGGTCATCGAATTAAGGTAGTGGTTGGTGAGATCATGCACGTCTGTGGTGCCAGCAGGAGGCAATAGAAGGTTGTAGCTTGAGAAAGGTAGTGTGTTTGTGTTGAGTTGTTTTAAGTCTCTTTTCCAGATCTTTGGTTTTGTGGCCTGAACTGAGTTAAATTTGACTGTTACCTGGATAAAGAAGGTAATGATGTGGTGATCAGACCAGTCGCAGGGTTGTATCAATTGCATTTGAATTACATCAATTTTGGAGATTATTAGATCCAGGGTTGAACCTTTCTTATGTGTAGGGCCATTGCAGGTTTGGGTCAGGGCTATATCATCCAGGAAGCTTCTGAGGCATTTGACAATTGTGTCGTTGTTGTCATTCCAGTGGAGATTGAAATTGCAGAGGAATATTTGGTTGTTTTGCATACCGTTGTTAGTTTAAATCATATCCATGAGTTGTTCCGAGAAAATGAGATTGTCACCTGGTGGATGATAGATGATGTGCAATGAACAAGCTTGTTTGCCGTTGCTGCTAAGATCTAGGCAGAAGTATTCGCAGGACATGAGGACCGGGGATGTGGCTCTATTTACAGTGATGTCACTACGATGAATACAGTCTTTACCTCCACCTATCTTACCAATACTGTCTAATCTGATGATGTCGTAGTTTGGGGGAACTAGAATGTCCATCAGTGGTGTGGAGGAATCAGTTAGCCAGGTTTCAGTTAACAATAGCAGGTCTAGTTCTTGTGAAAGGATGAGCTCAGCTATGTCAGCAGCATATCTGGAAGCCGATCTACAGTTTAGGAGTGTGCATTTGAGCCGGGGAGTAAGGAGAGAACAGGAAGGGTCTTGGGTGAGATGGACGTGTGTAAGGTTGCTCTCGACGATCCCTCTATTATTGTGTCTGGCAACTCTGAGTGGGTTAGGGTGGAGAGTAGGGATGGTCAACTGAGTTGCGGTAATGCAATTATTGGTAAAGGGTGCGTAAGATTGAAGAAGAGCTAGTATATCGCTCTCAGAGAGTGTATTGACGCTTCGCTTAGGACGAGAATGTGTATTGAGGAGGGGAACTGAATTCCGAATGGGTGGAATTAGTTTAGGGGTGTGAGTTAAATGTTGTGATCGGTAGTTCAGGTTAAATGCTTTTGAGGAAAAATTACTCCCAGGTTGGTTGGATATCCAATCCTTGAGAGATTAGAGTTCCTTTTTAATCTGGAGTAGAGCCAACATTATTTCTTGAAATCTAAGGTCGGGGTCAGATGTGACCGGGGTAGAAGGCTGTGAGCTGCATGAGGGGGGCTGCAGAAGTGAAGGTAAGGCTAATGTTGAAGGTAGTATTGTGTGGGAGGGTGGATGAGTGGGGGCTGTAGCGTTCTGAGTTGAGGGGGTGGGTGGTTGTAAGGTGGGTGGGGTGAGGGACGTAGGGGGAGCGGAGTGCTCATCCTGTAGCGTATTGTCATTGTGGTAGTGTGAGGACAAGACCTGTGTCAGCCTGTGTAGGTGGCTGAGAATGTGGGGTGGCTGGCTGTAATGTAGGAGTGGTGAGGGTAGATGAGGGCATGGGGAGCTCAGGGGCTAATGCGTGGTCGTTAAGTTCCTGTGAGGTCAGGACATGTGGCAAGGCATGGCTTCGCTTGGGGAGGCTAAGACGGGGTGAGAGCTTGGGCAGAGTAGCAAAAGAGTGCAAGGAAGTAGAGACAAGAGATGTTGGTGTTAGGGTGGGGGGTAGCTATCGTCTTGTCATGAAAAGGTTCAGTATCCGATGATGGGACAAGTGCTGTGACGGTCGTGTCGGGAGAACGAATGTGTGGGGTTGTTGGGGAGATGAGGGGTGTGAGGTTGGGAGGGGTCGACTGGGTGTGGATAATGTAAGAGTCAGATGTCAGAGGAGGATGGGGAGGACATGCAGGAAGGGGGCAGAGGGGTTGGGGGTCTAAGATGTCAGGATGGTTGGGTGAGGAGACTCCCTGTGTGATGGTACTGGAAGGAGATAGAAATTGGGAACCCACATGAGGTTGGGACACTAGGTTTTTGATGGTAGGGAAGATGTTGTCCATGAGAGAAAGATTGCGGTCTGTGGCTTGGATAAGGATAATACAGTTATTGTAAATGGTGATGGTTGCTGTTGCCAGGAAGAGCTGGGAGGGCGAAATGTATAAACGAATGCCATACGCGGTTTTCCTCGAAGAAGAGATCGAGAGTGAGGTGAGGAATTCTTTCCTCTATTGAGCTCTTCGTTTTGTGTGGAGAATGAGGTCTGTGGTTGTAATCCCATTGTGTGTAGAAAAATAAGGGTCGGCAAAGAGTGTTTCTGGGTGCCGTTTTATAAAATGATGTTTGAATCGTTACGCTGATTTTTTTGTGAGGTCGGAGGGGTAAATGATGTTGTAGGAGTGTGTGCCTGCGGCTTCCATTATGAGGGTAGTACAATAGGAATGACGGTAAAAGGAGATATGTGAGGAGAGTGTGTGAGCCTCGTGGGGTAGCGAGGTGCGATGAGAGGGGTGGGAAAAGGAGAGTTGGTGAGGTAGGGGGAGGGCAATCCCTGAGGAGGAGGATGTGGGTAGGGTCACAAGGGTCCTGGTTGTGGACCGGGATGTGGGATTTGGAGAACAGTCACTCCAGAGGAGATTGTGGGTGGCAAGTAGCGGGATAGCTCCTTTCTTCCCTGATCAGGGGCCTGATCTTGCTTATAAGTGCCATGCTGAAACTGGCCAAGTGGTGGTCCGACCAGCCCACCGGCAGAACTTTTCCCATTATGAGCAGGCCTTCCTTGGCAAATATCATATCTAGAATGTGACCTTCTGTGTGTGTTGGTTCTGACACCCATTGTATCAGGCTCAAATTTGCGCAGGACTGAATGAGATTATTGTATGCTGTATTCATTTTCCTGTTGGCCCACAAATTAAAGTCTCCTAAAATAAAGTAAAAATGTTTAATATATCAGTTCAAAGCAAGAAGGCTGAATATATATATATATATATATATATATATATATCGCGTCTCACACAACGCTCCAAAAGGTCGCGTCTTGCACTCTAGTTCAGCAAAATCACCAATCCATTAATCCAGCATGTCGTATATCATATACTCATTTTATTCCAGCATAATACATAGTGCAACGGAACCAACCCAACGCGTTTCACCGAGGGTTCGGCTTGATCACGGGTGAATAGTGTTTGTCAAAACAATGATTAAATAAAGTTTTACACACCACTTCCTTGTGTGAAAATCAACAAAGGACTACAAACTTAAAATATAGCGGCCATGTTAGAGCAGTCAATTCGCTCACGAATGTCACAGTGCCACAATTATCATTTCGCAAGTATGCAATTTAGAAAGTACCATTCACAGTGGTATTAACCTAACATGCCAGATATTCTCCAAATTAATCAGAATAACATTATAGTTATTTTAACCCAAGTGGGAAAAACATAATTATTACTGAGAAAACCTTTGTTGCGGTATTTGAAATTTCATATCATGCATTTGCCGTTCAGAAGTAAATTACTATATGAACCATCCTTAGGCACGATAAATAAATGTCATTGCATACCAGAAAATCTTGGAACTAGACAAAACATACAATTCATATTCGACCCAAGTGGGAGAATAATTCACATTAGGTGTAAAAAGAGTCACAATATAATCTTCTTAGTAGTATTATACATCTTCTCAATTCCCAAGTGAGAACTTTCGTATACTCCTTCTTCTCCATTACGGTAAGACCTGTGAAAAAACATAGAATTTTGTTCTAGATCACTGATAGACATTGCATGGCCTGTATTTCAATGTAGCCAGTGCTAAACAATAAACAAAAAGTGAAAAAATAATAAAGTGGTAAAAGTGATAGTATCTTTGTTAAGTTAAAAACATGCACAGAAGACTGCGAGTATCTACGGCTTTATACTACAATTGCGTTACAGATTTCACTCCCCCAAATGCCATTTCATTTCCTCTTCAGAATTGAGGCCTCCAGGAATGCGAGTGTCTAAGTCAAGAATGTATTTGCTCTCTAATTAGCGCAACCTACGTATTCTATCTCCACCTCTTTTCATGGGTGGTATCTTGTCAATTACAAAGAACTTTAGAAGATTGCGATTACTGCGATGTAGTTCTTCAAAATGTCTGGAAACTGGTGAATTCTGGTCTTTATTCTCGATCGCCCTCATATGTTCCAAAATACGCTTTTTCGCTGGAAACAACGTGCTTCCTACGTATTTTTTGGCACAAGGGCAAACCAGAATATACACCACGAACTCAGAAAGGCAAGTTAGATGTTGTTGGATAATTTTCTCTCTATCTTCAATAGGATAATAGACAGACTTGACATTCTGGCTAAATTTACACGCCTCACATGACATGCATGTAAAAAACCCTTGTATGTCTGATGTCTTCTTTGATCTACTATTTATTTCATTTTTGCTTAGTCTGTCTTTTAAAGAATCTGCCTTCCGGTAAGTGATGCTCGGATTGCAGCCCACTACATCAGTTAGCGCGAGTTCTGTTCTCAAAACATTCCAGTGTTTTTTCATACATTTCTGCACCTGCCAGGATTTTGCATGGTAAGTAGATATAAATCTTATCACTTCCTGTTTCTCACATAATTTCTGTTCCTTTGGGATCAACAACGATTCATGACTAATCACACTTGCCTTCTTGAACGCTTCTTCAATTACTTGTGGATGATATCCACGTTCATTGAATCGTTCCTTCATGCGTTCCCCTTCTAAAACAAAGTCTTCATCCCTACTGCAATTCCTCCGGGCCCGGAGGAATTCACCAAATGGAATACTCCGTATTAGGGACTTAGGATGGCTGCTCTCTGCATGAAGCAGTGTATTTCCAGCAGTACTTTTGCGGAATAACTTCATCACCAGTTGACCATTGGTCACCTCAACTTTCAGATCTAAAAATTCCATGACCTGACCATTGATTTTCCCTTCCAGACATAGATTGACATCATTTTGGTTCAGATCTCGAATGAAACCTTCTGCCGATGTCCGGGAGCCATCCCAGATGATGAACAAATCATCTATATACCGCAGCCACGTTTTCACATGGCTGCGGTATAGCGGATGAGTTTCAGCCACCTGTTGCTCCCAGCCTGCCATGAACAGATTGGCAAAGCTGGGAGCAAAACAAGTTCCCATCGCTGTCCCTTGTCGTTGTCTATAGTAGACCTCATTAAAGATAAAGAAATTGTTTTCAAGGCAAAATAACATCATCCTTAAAATCATTTCCGTATGATCACCAAAAGAGATGGACCTATTCTTGAGGAATTGTTGACATGCATTAATACCATCTTGGTGTCGAATTGAGGTATAGAGACTACATACATCTAACGAGATAAGTAAATAACTATCCTGCCAGACAAAATTTCTTATCTTGTTGATAAAATCTCTGCTGTCCTTAAGATACGAAGGTATAGCTTCCACAAAAGGACGGAGAAAGAAGTCAATGTACTTAGATGTATTCTCTAACAATGAGCCCATTGAAGAGACAATTGGCCTGCCAGGTGGTATATCAGCATTCTTATGGAGCTTAGGCAGTAAATACAGCACAGCTACTTTAGGGTTACGATTCAATAAGAATTCCAGGCCAATTGTCTCTTCAATGGGCTCATTGTTAGAGAATACATCTAAGTACATTGACTTCTTTCCCCGTCCTTTTGTGGAAGCTATACCTTCGTATCTTAAGGACAGCAGAGATTTTATCAACAAGATAAGAAATTTTGTCTGGCAGGATAGTTATTTACTTATCTCGTTAGATGTATGTAGTCTCTATACCTCAATTCGACACCAAGATGGTATTAATGCATGTCAACAATTCCTCAAGAATAGGTCCATCTCTTTTGGTGATCATACGGAAATGATTTTAAGGATGATGTTATTTTGCCTTGAAAACAATTTCTTTATCTTTAATGAGGTCTACTATAGACAACGACAAGGGACAGCGATGGGAACTTCTTTTGCTCCCAGCTTTGCCAATCTGTTCATGGCAGGCTGGGAGCAACAGGTGGCTGAAACTCATCCGCTATACCGCAGCCATGTGAAAACGTGGCTGCGGTATATAGATGATTTGTTCATCATCTGGGATGGCTCCCGGACATCGGCAGAAGGTTTCATTCGAGATCTGAACCAAAATGATGTCAATCTATGTCTGGAAGGGAAAATCAATGGTCAGGTCATGGAATTTTTAGATCTGAAAGTTGAGGTGACCAATGGTCAACTGGTGATGAAGTTATTCCGCAAAAGTACTGCTGGAAATACACTGCTTCATGCAGAGAGCAGCCATCCTAAGTCCCTAATACGGAGTATTCCATTTGGTGAATTCCTCCGGGCCCGGAGGAATTGCAGTAGGGATGAAGACTTTGTTTTAGAAGGGGAACGCATGAAAGAACGATTCAATGAACGTGGATATCATCCACAAGTAATTGAAGAAGCGTTCAAGAAGGCAAGTGTGATTAGTCATGAATCGTTGTTGATCCCAAAGGAACAGAAATTATGTGAGAAACAGGAAGTGGTAAGATTTAGATCTACTTACCATGCAAAATCCTGGCAGGTGCAGAAATGTATGAAAAAACACTGGAATGTTTTGAGAACAGAACTCGCGCTAACTGATGTAGTGGGCTGCAATCCGAGCATCACTTACCGGAAGGCAGATTCTTTAAAAGACAGACTAAGCAAAAATGAAATAAATAGTAGATCAAAGAAGACATCAGACATACAAGGGTTTTTTACATGCATGTCATGTAAGGCGTGTAAATTTAGCCAGAATGTCAAGTCTGTCTATTATCCTATTGAAGATAGAGAGAAAATTATCCAACAACATCTAACTTGCCTTTCTGAGTTCGTGGTGTATATTCTTGTTTGCCCTTGTGCCAAAAAATACGTAGGAAGCACGTTGTTTCCAGCGAAAAAGCGTATTTTGGAACATATGAGGGCGATCGAGAATAAAGACCAGAATTCACCAGTTGCCAGACATTTTGAAGAACTACATCGCAGTAATCGCAATCTTCTAAAGTTCTTTGTAATTGACAAGATACCACCCATGAAAAGAGGTGGAGATAGAATACGTACGTTGCGACAATTAGAGAGCAAATACATTCTTGACTTAGACACTCGCATTCCTGGAGGCCTCAATTCTGAAGAGGAAATGAAATGGCATTTGGGGGAGTGAAATCTGTAACGCAATTGTAGTATAAAGCCGTAGATACTCGCAGTCTTCTGTGCATGTTTTTAACTTAACAAAGATACTATCACTTTTACCACTTTATTATTTTTTCACTTTTTGTTTATTGTTTAGCACTGGCTACATTGAAATACAGGCCATGCAATGTCTATCAGTGATCTAGAACAAAATTCTATGTTTTTTCACAGGTCTTACCGTAATGGAGAAGAAGGAGTATACGAAAGTTCTCACTTGGGAATTGAGAAGATGTATAATACTACTAAGAAGATTATATTGTGACTCTTTTTACACCTAATGTGAATTATTCTCCCACTTGGGTCAAATATGAATTGTATGTTTTGTCTAGTTCCAAGATTTTCTGGTATGCAATGACATTTATTTATCGTGCCTAAGGATGGTTCATATAGTAATTTACTTCTGAACGGCAAATGCATGATATGAAATTTCAAATACCGCAATGAAGGTTTTCTCAGTAATAATTATGTTTTTCCCACTTGGGTTAAAATAACTATAATGTTATTCTGATTAATTTGGAGAATATCTGGCATGTTAGGTTAATACCACTGTGAATGGTACTTTCTAAATTGCATACTTGCGAAATGATAATTGTGGCACTGTGACATTCGTGAGCGAATTGACTGCTCTAACATGGCCGCTATATTTTAAGTTTGTAGTCCTTTGTTGATTTTCACACAAGGAAGTGGTGTGTAAAACTTTATTTAATCATTGTTTTGACAAACACTATTCACCCGTGATCAAGCCGAACCCTCGGTGAAACGCGTTGGGTTGGTTCCGTTGCACTATGTATTATGCTGGAATAAAATGAGTATATGATATACGACATGCTGGATTAATGGATTGGTTATTTTGCTGAACTAGAGTGCAAGACGCGACCTTTTGGAGCGTTGTGTGAGACGCGATACTATTGGCAGGGAGTCCTCTGACCCTGCGTTGCACCGCAGTCTAGGTGTCCCGGTTCCTTCGGAGGGAGTGAGGTGGACATATATATATATATATATATATATATATATAAATTTTGGGGAAAGAGCAGGATACTGAAAGTACAGCTGAATTAAAAAACGCTATGTTAAAAAGATTGAAAGACTATGAACAAACGATCAGACGAAGAAAACAAAATACATTTGACCGTGATGAGCAGGATTATGCGACAGGGCGTGTACTGACTTTCGCAATAAAATACGACAGCGCCAGAAACAAACTAAATAAAGGTGGCGCAACAGTCAGCGAGGGTCAGGAAACATCTGAATCAGAAGCAGCATTATCTGAAGAAGAACGATCAAATAGAGAAGCTGGTTCCAGTGGACAAAATGTGGAGACCGAGACGGACCCTCCGTTTTTTTGTGAATACAAACTTATCAGAGAAAGTCGCCAAAGAACAACACAACAGAGGCACACTCCAATACAACAAAAATCGAAAAATCAAAAAGGCAGAATACAAGGAGGGGCAAGAAAGGTGGCAGAAGAAGTGCCAACACAGAGAGAAACCAGGAGTCAACGGAACAAGAACAAAAACAAACATTAAACAAACAGCCGGTACAAACTGTAGTTAATCTCTCAAATAGGACTTTAACCCAAGAAGAGCAAAAAGTCTTAGAACTGGGCCCTACTTTTTGTCCTACTACAGGATACGACTACGCTAATGTTCGCATAGACCTGTTCAAGTTCATACGAAAATTAAAATTTCAAAAGATTTTCTTGATCAATCCCAGAGAAGAGACGCAAATATCTAATTCCGCTACTAATGATGAAGAACCAACTGAGACACAATGCACAGTAAACACCTTTCGAGCACTGTCAACGATGCAAGCACTGGATAGTTTGGGCGCCGGGGAAACAACAGAGCCCAACACTCAGGAATTTTTGGAACAAGCTGGCATCAAACAAGTAAGCGGTAATAGAAAATTCAAGAGGAAATCAAGGAAAATACCACATACATCCTTTGATGCTATAGACGTTTTAAATGAAGCTGTCATTGCAGACTTAAAAAATCTGGCCAAACAAACGAATAAAGGAATTGAACATTACAACATCCCACGCAAGTATTGGGAAGCATTGAAAACGCTAAAAAATGATAGAACCATCGAGATCAAACCATCAGATAAAGGTGGCAACATGGTGATTTTTAATAAAGAACACTATCAAAGGGAGGCGATGCGGCAACTGGAAGATGTTGAATGTTACACCCCAATCCACCGCAATAAATATGTGGAATGTATAACAAAATACCATCAGTTATTGGGTCAATGGAAGGAGGAGGGTATGTTAAACAACGATGAATACCTCTTCTTGTACTGTGACGAACCAACTTTACCAACTTTCTACCACTTGCCAAAAATCCATAAACACTACAAAAATCCCCCAGGAAGACCTATTGTGGCCTCAATTAACAGCCTCCTGGAGAACACAGCGATTTATGTAGACTCCTTTCTATCTCCTTTGGTGAGAAACCTGGCATCATATATACAGGACACACAGGATTTTCTCAGACATATAGAAGGGATTCGATGGGAGGAAGACCTATTGCTTATAACCCTGGATAGCACCATTTTATACAATTGTATTTGTCACTCTGATGGTTTAAAAGCGATAAAATGGTTCCTGGGTCAAAAACATCCGAAATTTACCCAACACAATGAAATGCTGTTAGATATGGTCTCGTATTGTCTCCATAGTAACATCTTCATATTTGGAGGGCAACTGTACCAACAAAATCGGGGTACAGCGATGGGTACGTGCTTCGCCCCCAGCTACGCGAATCTTTTCGTCGGCTGGTGGGAGAAGCACGTAGCCTGGGGGGAAGCCAATGACCAATGGCTGGACAGGATCGTACTTTGGTCGCGATATATCGACGATCTTTTTATTATATGGAGAGGCGATCAACCCTCGGCCGAGGAATATATCGCGTCTTTGAATAATAATGATTTTAATCTGATATTTACAGGGAATATCAGTAACAGTACGGTCAACTATTTGGACCTACAGGTCTATATTGAAAATAGCACCTTACTAACCCGTCTTTATAGAAAGCCGACTGCGGGAAATGCAGTCCTGCACGCAGGCAGTCACCATCCTACTAGCCTGATAAAAAGTATACCCTACGGGGAACTGTTGCGCTTCAAGCGCAACTGTACCACCGAAGGAAGTTATACAATTGCTAAAACTGAGGCACTGGACCGCTTCAAAGACAGAGGGTACATGAAAGGCTATTTAAAAACTGCTGAAAAGAAGGTGCAGGGCATTGAGAGGAAAACATTACTGTCCTCTAAAAACAAAACAACGAAAACCGATGAAAATACTGTACGAATGATTACTATGTACAATGATAAATCTGCCCAAATAAATCAAATTTTCAAAAAGAATTGGCACATCCTCCAAACCGACAACATACTGAAAGATCATATCCCAGATCGCCCTCCTATTACATACAAAAGATGTCCTTCGATCGGAGACCATCTAATACATAGTCATTTTACTAAACCCAATATAACACAGAATACATTTGGGATAAACGGCTTCTTTCCATGTCGGAAATGTAAAGCTTGTAAATTTAGTAAAAAAGTCACCACTTTTGAAGGCAGGCAAGGGGACCCTAGGCCAATAAGAACGATCAATCAATTTTTCAACTGTAATACAGAATATACTATATACTGCCTTATCTGTCCATGCAAAAAAAGATATATTGGCAGTACTAAGAACCCCTCTAAAAAACGAATATTAGAGCACATGCGGGCCATTTCAAATAAAGACCCAACCTACCCCGTCTCAAGACATTTTGAATTATATCACCAAAGTAACAGGGATCTGTTACAGTTCTACTGTATCAACGGGGTAGACAGGCATGAAAGGGGTGGAGATAGGTTGAAAAAGCTTAGAGCCAAAGAGTCCCGCTATATCATAGAGTTGCAAAGTATGAGTCCGGCTGGACTCAATAATGATGAGGAACTTTGGACTCACCTTGAGTAAAAAGTGGTGTAACTATGATGAGAGAAAGAATAACTGCATTATTGTAAATATCTTTTCTTCCTTTAGTTCCTTTCTGACAAAACTTCTGCTCAAAATGAAGTAAATGAGAAAAAAAGATCTTTCCATAAGCAGCGAGTTTTCTCTAGACAAACTAAATAAAAGCCCATAGAGGGCTCAATTCTGGAACCACAGCAGGGTTTATGATAATGAAATTGGTCTTTATTTACAAATTGTTTGTAAATACTTTCCGTATTACTGTTTTTCCCTAGAGTGGTTAAGATTAGTACAGGTGTTATATATTGAAAACAATGAATTCTTTGTATAAAATACATGCTTGTTTATGAAATTATTTTTTGTTCCTTAATTATGGTTTAAATTTATGTTATGCTTTGCACTTGCACTTTAAAAATGAATTTAGTATGTTTTTTGTATTACATTTACCCACCACAAGATGGCCGCCTTATAATTCACATCATTTAGGTTGGCGGAAAGTCCATCGTTTGTTTTCATGGCTATGACGACAGATGGATGATTTAAAATGGTTGTTTATCACGATTGCAATCGACATTGAAAAAGCTGCGAGGCGAAACGCGTCTGTCGATAGGGGGGAGAAGGCTGAGCACCGAATAAAGCATCTCAAAGCTTTAAATCAAAACTCCGTGTGTGCCTTTCATTTTGTAAGCTGAAGGAGTGCCTGCTGTTTGAAGTATATATATATATATATATATATATATATATATATATATATATATATATATATATATATATATATATATATATATATATATATATATATATATATATATATATATATATACACAAATCCCTTTCCACAAATTGTTAGTGCGCTCTCAGGAAATGAGTCCAAAAACACGAGTAGGTTGAACAAAGGTTTAATCCAGACAACGCGTTTCGCCTTGCAGCTTGTTCACGTATAGACGTGTCAGTGATCAAACCACATTGAGAAAGTTTCGTACGAATATAGAAGAAGGACCAAAAAGTACACATAAGTGGCAGCCATCTTGGAATGGTACGAAAATTAAAGAATACTCAATATGTAAATCAGAGAGTAGTACGTAATGAACAAAGTATAAATGTTGACTCTCAATTAATCAAAACAATATCAGGCAAAAATTTGACTGTTGATGACTCACAGAAAAAAGTTACATGTCAGCCACTGGTAAGAAAGTAGCGAGATATATATATATATATATATATATTTGAGCGGTGAGCCTGAGCCGCGGAAGGAAGCCCTGGGGCTTGCTGGCCCCCCATGGAGACGCCTAAAAATGCCACCGGTATGGAAGCAATGGGGCACTTGTTGGCAGACTATAGACAGCTTTGAATTGAGAAGCATAACAGCACACCCCACTCTGGTTTTATTGTGACATTATCAAGGTGCTTGGGGGCAGGCTACTCACTCGAGTAAGACAGGTGACTACCAAGACCACAAGGCCATCTGATTGGCAACGCCCACTGAGGCGGGAAGTATGTTGCTGCCTGATAATAATGCTTGCCTCCGAGTACAAGCCCAAGCCTCTGATGAAGTAAGGCTACGAAACGAGTCAGGCTGGACTTTGATGCTTGTTGCTGGAAATTCGCATCCATTTCACTGCTGCTCCCAACAGGAATAAAAAGCCGTGATTTCACCTTGCTTGTGGGCTCCTTCCTTTGCAGAAATATATACATACAAACAAACAAACAGAATTCTTGCAAATAAAAGAATCCACTCGAGCCCAGTAACTGGATGCAGCGTGTTGGTTTATTTTAGAACATGCAGCAAGTCAAATACCCGACGCGTTTTGGTGCCAAAAGCACCTTGGTCACAGGTCAGGAAATGTTTGTGCAATCGACATACACATAGTGCAGTAATAGAAATTAAAGTAGGACTACAGGTTCCTGCATTACTGTTTTGGCATCCATCTTGGAATGGTTTTGTTCAACTATGACATTTAATGAACAATAAAAGTTTGTTTAAAGTTCTTTTGAAATGACATTTTGTATAGAAATTAAATCAAATACAAAATGAAAATGTGTCAATCATATTAATGTAATAACATATCAGTAATAATGCTTATCTATGGCGTATATAACCTGATCACAATTTATCAATCCTAATATACTTGATCATTGGTTATATACATGTATACAAATTTGCAATTAAGCCTGTAGGAGACTATGTTATCTGCAGATTATGAGGAGGAATTGGCATCCTTTTTTACACCTACATCGATACTATGAATTTAGAATGATTGGACCTACACTATCTACGATTGATACATACTTGATCAAGGAAGTTAAAATTATGTATTAAATACAGGCTCATATTGATTGTATACAATTGTCATGTTTATTTCAAACCCATTTTCTGTTCCTTTTTCTTTTTGTGATTTTGAAAAATGGAATATGATTTAACCCACTGGGGCTTTATTGATTGATCAGGGTCAAAACTATGTTAGATTCAACCCGCCCACTGAGGCTTAATTGCAAATATCAAGAAGGAGAGGATCTCAACTATTTTTTTGTAAATTTCGAGAGGGTGGCCACAACTGCGAGCTGGCCTCCTGAACGGTGGGGTCAGTATATAGCGCCCCTTTTGTCTGGGGAGTTATAAGCTGCCTATCAGGCCGCCAACCCCTCGGGCATCACACCCTACCCAGAGATAAAGAAAGCCATTCTTGAAAGGCTGGGGTATGACACGGAATATTACAGATCTAAGTTCCGCAAAGAGAAGTGGGTGGCGGGCGACAAACCTAGAGCCCTTTATTACCGGGTTAGAGACCTTGGAGAAAGGTGGTTACAACCCAGTCATTCTACTATGGAAGAGGATTCGGAAAAAGTGTATTTGGAGCAATACCAAGAAGCCCTTCCTGCCAACACCAGATCTTGGCTGAACAACACCCACACCTGACGGTACAAACAGCGGTGGATCTAGCCTGTGCCTACCACCGATCCCCAGACTTTAAGAACCAGCACGTAAGAGCCCCTCCAACCATAGCCCCCAAAACGTCATTTAGACAGACAAAGTAGGAGTGCCAGTGTAGGGAGAGAAATGACAAGAACATCTACACAACCCTTTCCTTCAACATCCGGACCTCAGGGTTTTAAATGTCTAGACTGGGGACACATAGCCAAAACTTGCCCAATAAAAAGTGAAGCTTCAGAACCTATGGAGGTTGGTTTGACCCGGGGAAGGGTATTAGCTACTGGAGAAACGAAGCCCCGTTATAGAAAAACCATTCGCTTAAATGGGAGGTCTGTCGATGCACTTTTAGATACCGGTTGTCACCACACTGTGATATCCCAAGACCTAGTTCCTCAGAGCCACATTAAAAAGCAACGTCCTGCTTTCTTTTCCAACACGCGTAGTCCAGGCCGCAGACATCACAAGAAGGGACCCAGAGGACCCCCCCCCCCCACCCCTCCCACCGGGCATTATCTTCCGACCAGGCACCTCTCCCCCGGGCTGGGGGCCTCTCGCTGCAGGAGGCGCCTGCCGTGGTCCATCGAAGGATGAAGGTCTGGGCGGCCCCGGGCGGAAACGGAGGTGACTGCGGCACCAGCCGCCGGGTGAGGAGGAGAGTCAAGCCGCCCCTGCTGCTCGTGAGTACCGTGTGCGCAATCGAGTGCTACAGTGCACACACTCACCACAAATCACCCGGCGCCCAACTCCTGCAGACTCCCTCCACCACCAGGTGCAAGCAGTGCGCTCACAAGGTTTTTGAAAGAGACTGGGTTTGGGTTAAGAGAACAGGAAGCAATGGCGCTCTAAGCGGTGTGGTCTCTTGATAGGACTGTTTGTGCAGTGGGCACGCGGTGCAAAAACAGGACAGGGGAACACAAACCCAGAGAACCACCCCTGCAGCGGAATAGGAAGACCTAAACTGAAAGAGAAGGAGAACAGCTCCTGTGCACACGCTGGTGAGATCAGTGGTCCTGAAGTCAGAACGCAAATCTTATAAAAGAGTGGATAGCGCGTGAAAGCGTTCGTGTAGCGCGGTCCGGATAATGGAGCCATTACCCGGACCGCACTACACGGACGCACGGATCTGATTGCGTCTTCCGCTCTTCTGACCCAGACCCTGGTCACCCTCCCAGCACATCAGCCCTGTTGAGTCACATCTCCCACACGGTGTGACGAAACACGTGTCGGCTGGCTATTATTTTCTGTACTGACCAACAATTGACTTATAAAAACATTTTCACCTACTTGAAACTTTGTGTTTTGATCCTTTTGAACCTTTCAGGCGCTATCCACTCTTATATAAGATTTGCGTTCTGACTTCAGGACCACTGATCTCACCAGCGTGTGCACAGGAGCCGTTCTACTGCTCTCACAAGGGCCCTGAACCAGAGGGCTCTCCGGGTTCCTCATTGGACTCTTGACTTTGGTGACTTTTGTGCATCCAGCCATTTTTGGAGATGGTCCCCTTCCTGCCACAGACTCTCAAGGACATCTTTACCTTTGCTTTTGTCCTGGCTGCCATTTTGCTGCTGCTGACGGCCGCTTTTCTCTGGACCCCGACCCACCATCTTGTCCATTCCCTCATCTTTTACCCTTTTCCCTCGTTTCCCCCTTGACGATCCTCAAAAGTTTCTTCCCTTTTCTGATTTGCCTTTTTTCCATACCCTTGTATCCCTCCCACCCTCCCTTGGTGCAGTGACTGCATCCCCCCTCGGACCCCACTTAATGGAACTCTGCTTTTCTGTTTTTTGTTTTTTCCCCTGAGAACATCTATGTGTATATATATATATGTATATAGACATAACACTAATCACTAGTATATGCAGTAGACCTTTGTACTCTCTACCATTCCTATGTGACTCTTAGAGTATATCCATTCATATCTCTTCCTTGAGTGACTTTACTACTTGTACATTTGCAATTTTCCTTTCTGTTTGTATCTCCTCCTTGTGTGACTTTACATCTTGTACATTTGCAGTTTTTTCTGTTTGTATCTTTTATGTAACGCATGTAATTCTAAGTCCTTATGTTTTGCAACTGGTTCTTATGTAAAGCGCTGTGACACCTTCGGGTAAAGTTCACGCTATAGAAAATCGCATTAAATAAAATAAATAAAATATCCAATAGCCAATGTCCTTATGGGTATTGACGGAGAACCCCAGATACGAACAGTCGGCATAGTCCCGACCCTTCCAGGAAAAGTCATATTAGGAACAGACTTGCCCCGGTTTGACGAGTATTTGGCTACTGTGTCTAAAAAGTCTCCTGAGACAGAATGGTTACAAGAAGCTCCCTTTGCTACCTCCGAGTACCCACAAAGCAAAATAAAGGTCCCAAAGTCCCAGTCGGAAAAAAGGAGGGAGCGAACGGCCTTTATGAAATCTTTATGGTCCCCTGTTACATGTCTCCTTTCCTCCCCAGAGAAAAGAGAGTGGCCGGCCCGTAGCTTCAGGACGGCTCAACGAGATGACAGCACTCTCACTCATGCCTGGAGTCAAGCCCACAGAGAGGATCCTAACAAGGTAGGACCATACTTCCTTGTTAAGAAGAGGTTCATTTATTGGGTCTGTGGGACTCCCACTTGAAGAAAAGAACAACTTCTAGTACCCCTTTCATTCAGAAAACAAGCCATGCACATAGCACATTGTCAGGTTGGGGGTGGTCATTATGGGCAGGAACATACACTGCAATATCTATTAGACAAGTTCTATTGGCCTGGTGTTTATAGGGAAGTGGCTAGGTTTTGTTCATCTTGTCCCAGGTGTCAACTAGTTAACCCGTCCCTGGATAAAAAAAGCCCCATTAAAACCCTTGCCTATAATGGACGTCCCCTTTAAGCGGGTAGGCATGGACCTGGTTGGTCCCTGTTTACCCTCCACCCGGGGGCACAGATATATACTTGTGGTTGTCGGCTATGCCACCTGGTACCCTGAAGCGATACCGCTAACGAGCATGACTACCGCTGTAGTCGCCCAAGCAATGGTCTCTTTTTTTTCAAGAGTTGGATTTCCCTCGAACTGACCAGGGAACCCCCTTTATGTCTAGACTGATGAAAGAAGTCTGTGCCTTACTGGGTATTCACCAGCTCCCTACCGCCGTTTACCATCCTCAGGCGGACGGTCTGGTAGAAAGGTATAATCGAACAATTAAGACCATACTCAGAAAGTTCATAACAGAGTCAGGGAAAGACTGGGACCGAAAACTTCCATTGGTGCTGTTTGCCATACCTACCCATTAACAGGCATCAACAGGGTTCAGCCCCTTTGAGCTTGTTTTCGGCCGAAAACCCCGTACCCTGCTAGATATGACGGTGGAACAATGGACCTCAGAAGAAGAGGAGGGAAGACACCTGCTAACGTATTCCACTGCCCTAAAGAAGACCCTAATCTCCCTTTGGGAGGAGGTACAGCCAACTCTTGAAAAAGCTGAACAACAACAAAAGGCGGCTTATGACAAGAAAGCACAGCTTCGTCAATTGAAGGTTGGGGATAGAGTACTAATACTAATGACCACTTCAGAAAAGAAGTTGTTAGCAACCTGGCAAGGCCCCTATACCATCACCAGTCAGGTAACCCCTGTCACATATAGAGTAGCTATACCCAGAACAAAAGCCAGGGAACAGGTATACCACATCAACCTACTAAAAAAATGGGAAGGACGCCCCCCCCCAGGTTGGAAACAATGTGATATCAGTGAACCACATCACCTGTACAAGACCTCTAGACATACCTGATTATCCCTTAACTCCCTCAACAGTAGAACTACCCAATGTAGGAGAAATTCTTACAACTGAAGAAAAAGCGCAGTTGTATACTGTGTTGGATAGTTTTCCAGGAGTGTGTTTCAGCACTCCGGGAAGAACGAACCTAGTCCACCATGATATAAGAACCGAAGCAGGAGTAGTCGTAAAGTTAAAACCTTACCGTATACCAGCAGCTAGATGACAGGCTGTGGAGCAAGAAGTGGACTCGATGTTACAGGCAGATATTATTGAACCCTCCCAGAGTAACTGGTGTTCCCCAGTGGTATTGGTGCCGAAGCTGGACGGAAGTCTACGATTTTGTATTGACTTCCGCCAACTTAACACACATTCCAAGTTCGATAGTTATCTCATGCCAAGGGTTGATGAGCTCGTGGAAAGACTCGGGGTGCTCGTGTGATGTCCACTATTGATTTAACAAAGGGCTATTGGCAGATTCCCCTCCATCGTGCTGCTAGAGAGAAAACCACTATTTCCACTCCCTCTGGCCTGTACCACTTTAAGGTCATGCCCTTTGGACTGCACGGAGCACCCGCCACGTTCCAGAGACTAATGTACGTCATTCTGCGAGCCCATCAACAATACACAGTAGCCTACCTGGATGACATCGTGGTATACAGCCCTGACTGGGAGACACACTTAGACCACCTCAGGTGCATTTTCTCTGCTCTCCACCAATAGGGTTTAACCCTCAACCCAAAGAAGACAACCCTAGGAACCAAGCACATAGAATATTTGTGCTACTCCATTCAAAATGGTACAATACAGCCACAACGCAGCAAGTTGGAGGCGATACAATATATACCTCAGCCAACCACCAAGAAAGACATACGAGCCTTCCTTGGGCTAGTTGGGTATTACCGACGTTTTATCCCGAACTTTTCATCCTTAGCTTGCCCCCTAACCGACCTCCTAGCTCATAGACACCCTAATAACAGAATAGAATGGACAGACCTTCAAAACAACAGCTTCCAGACCTTAAAAACCCTGTTATGCCAAACTCCAGTCTTAATATGTCCTATTTCAAGAAGCCCTTTGTCTTACAAACGGATGCTTCGGACCGAGGACTAGGGGCTGTTCTCTCCCAGCTGATCAGAAAGGTGAATTAAGACCGATACTATATCTCAGCCGTAAGTTGCTCCCGCTAGAGACACATTACTCTACAATGGAAAAAGAATGCCTGGCCATCAAATGGGGCATGGGGGCCCTACAATATTACCTGTTAGGACGCCCTTTCTTTTTAGTTACTGATCACGCCCCTCTCACCTGGCTTGCCACTCACAAGGACACCAACCCCAAAATACTCTGATGGTTTCTTTCCTTACAGCCTTTTTCTTTTCAGACTATTAATGCCCCAGGACGAGCCCAAGGGAATGTGGATTTCCTTTCTCGATATCCGTCAGAAACATGGCCCGAACGTCCATGCCTGGAAGGAGAGCAGGACTTCTAAAATGGCGCCCGCGACTAGACCGCCGGAAAAGGAGGTAGACGGTCTAGTCTTTCCGGAAGCGGTGATGTCGTCCGGCAAGCCCGGAAACAAAGGGAGGACACAGAACACGGGGAGCTGTCGGAGGCGGACCCAGAGGACCACGGACCTGACGCTGCAAGCAGGATACCGGACCAGCGAGAGGACGCAGAGACGAGTGAGAGCCCCAGCCGAGAACCGCCAAGTGGCAACGCCCGTGAGTCAGGCCGACCCGAGGAAGAGGAGGTGGGTGGCAAGGCTCCAACCGCCACAGCCCAGGAGGGTCGTGGCCATAGGCAAGTACCGTTTTTGGGTTTCTTCATGGGTTGGTGGAGATCAGGAGTGTGAGCAGGCACCCGACTAAATCCCCTTCCCTCCTTTTTTCCCTTTTATGGTATTCTACTCCCACCACTACCCGAGCACTGGGCTACATTACCCGGAATTGCACACTGATGTTTGGGGTGTCGGTGACAGTACACTGCTTTCGGTACTGCCCCAGTTACTGATTTTTGGTATCACTCATCATTCTTTGAGGGTACCAGCCTGACACAGACCTCGTCAGCCCAGACACCCCGACAAATACGAGAAAACGAAAAGAACACCTCGTCATTTCTGAAGCTTCCACCAGACCTCGTTCTTCGCTGTAGGAACGGACAGCCAGCCAGAACATTTTCTTCCCCTCCCTTGCTCCCGGTGTTAAACCCCTTTTTGCTCCTTCCTTTACGGAACTTTACCAGCCTTATACTACCTCAAAAATTACTCTTAAATAAAATTATTAGTCACTATTCCCAGTCTTGTCATAATATTCTGTACTCCTGGGGATCACAATGCTTTTACAATTTCACTGTTTTAATATGTTCTTAAATTATATTTGTGCTTTCAGTTAAGAAGTTCAGTTTTGTATATAAGTTATGATAGTCAAAGGGCATGGGTTGCAATGTTGTGCTAGAGGCACTCATATGGTTTGACACCACGTGATGATCTTTGACTACTATTATTTTAATTGTTTTTTGACCATAGCCTGAATGTAGGACGTCCTGCATATGCCTGGTTTCTTTTGAAGGTTTCTTTCTTGTAATCTTGCAGTCTTATAGTGGGATCTGTCAGAGTAAACCAGCCTTCCCAAGAACAGAACATGTGGGTTGTGTATTTGAAAGAATGAGAGCGAGAGAGGTGTGAAATTTACTTTTTGGTCTTTAAGTGCAGTGTTATAAGCAGTGGTGCGCAAATGTGCATTATGCTGTACATTGAGAAATGAAATATGTGATGCTATAGGCAGTGGTGCACAAATGTTAATTGTGTTGTACATTGGGAAGTATTATAAAGTTCTTACTATTGGCTTTGACATGCCCTCATGTCATCCTAAATACTAACTCTGCCTTGCTTGAGCTTTTCTGTGCGCACAGACAGGCCCCCACAGTGTTTGCAAGTTGTTTAAGTTAATCAAGTTAAAGGTTGTTTTGTGAGAGATTTTTTTATAGTAATCTGGAAGGCTTTCGTAAGATTCGTTAAGATAAAGGCTGGAACTTGTGAAAATGTAGAGGCAACATGGGAACTCCTTCTGCCCTGGCATGCTTGCATGGAATGTGGCCAATTCCAGTAAGTTTACTTAGTGCGGAAGGAAAGACTCTCGAACCGTCTAGTGTGTTTTAAAACTATAACGCCTGAGAATCTTGGCAGCCATCTTAGGAGCTCAATTGTGGAGTAGACGTACTGTCAGAAGACGAACTGAACTTGAGTCCCGGTCGAGTCCATTGCCTGGCTGTTAATGGGCTCCTCAAGCTTGAGTTGGCAAGGGCGTCGAGTGCATGATCGTGTGAGGTGATTTGTTTCTGACTAATGCCATTCTGATGCGTGGTTCCAGTGGCTGTGGTCATTTGAAGTGTTTTCTTTGTGATGTGTGAGTGAGTTAGAGTGCGCATCCAAAGTAATCATTTGATGTATTTAGTGTATATTTCTTTCTGATTTCTTGCAAGACGTCCAGTATTATTTGCTGCTTGTTTATTCATTATTATAATTCATGCATTTAACTGTTGCATTTATCAAGTGTGTTGTTATTGCTAGCATATAAATATACATTTCTATATACATATGAATATTGTTAATTTGGCATCTGGGAAATCCATTCTGTTAGAGAGCATTGCATAAATAAAACCTCAAACTTTATTCTAAAATGAGACTATGCATTTTGAAAATGAAACCCCTTTCTAGGGGGTGTTGTGTTTTATGTCTCCTGCTTCGTCGTGCTCGGGCCATCGTGTGGGGTGGTATTTTGAGGGCGAGGCAAGACACGGTCCCACCGCCATGAAAAGGCTGTCTGAAGCTGACTTTGGGAGCCCCAAGCAGGGCCCCCGTTCCTAGTGCTCTTCGGTAATGTGGCCCTGGGCGTACATGTAGTGCCCTCCATGCACAATTTTGCACTGAGTGCCAAGCACCTCACGGTGCCTGGCACATGGTGCATGAATGTGCACAAAGTGCTCAATAACTCTTCGCCGCAGTATTATGAAGTATTTTTCTGCCCACCGGGCACATCTTATTTTGGAGGTCAGACAGCCGCCTGCTTGTTGGGTGGTCTTCGGACCGCCATGATGTTGAGCACCTGTCCAACATCATAATGATACCCATAGTGTCAACATGGGCTATTGTTCACTCCGACCCGGCTTCAACTGGGGATTCCTTCATTTATGTTGAATGCACAATGAATCACGAGTGTATTTTAAAAATAAAAATGGTAAAGTAATTGTGAGAAGTTGGCCTGATGTATGATGTCCACAATTCTGTGGGCACCTTGTATCAGTCCAAACAATCCCTTATGGTGATGGTTGTAAGTCAACCTTAAAAGACAAGCTATCCTAGTGATAGCATGGACTAAGCAGCCTAAAGGCTTAACTCAAGAGGGCATGTGTAGCCAGCTGTTTTACCATATGCAATCCTGTGATATCAAATGAAAGGACACCACACAAGTTATATATTATAAAAATATATGTATTTATTCTCAGAATAATCCCCTGTACTCTTTATGAGTATAGAAGCACAAGCGTTAACAAACAAAAGCACAATATAACATATGAAAGTTGCACGTTTATGGATGAGGCTGGTGGCCACTCAAACCATATATCAAAAAAGTGGTATAAGTATCACTAATCGATCAGTGGTAAGACCTAGGGCCTTGGGAATCGCTGGGACTACACTGGACTAACAGCAGTTAGGACAGGAGTAGCCCGCGGGATTCGGGTGCAGCGTTAAAAGCACACGCATGCACCAATGCAAAGTCAATGGTGCGTAAAAGTTATCGAGTTACAGTTTTAGGAGTCTTCCGACTGGACTAGAAGGACAAAACTTTAGACTTAGACACTAGAGGTGTAAACCACTACAGGAGCACCGGCGTTCAAGAGTTACCTCACCCACAGGAAGCGGGTGCACAGGTGCAAAAGCGTGTCGGGTTTCGTCACGAAGATCTAGGGTGCCTGGAGATGAAGATGCTGCAGGCGTCCAGAAGAGAAGTGTCCAGTGTGATCCAAGGGTGGATCGAAGATGCAAAGTACCTGAAAGCAGAGGGGACAGAGTCTGGGTCACCAGCCAGTGACCAGGAAGGAACCAGGCGATGTCGGGCGCAATCAGGTGGTTGTCGTGAAGCTTGTCTCCGCTGCCACGTGGACTCTGGGGCATTGAGGATGTCCAGGAGTGGATCACGAGCTGTCCCACGAAGGCTCTCGGTGTCGGCTTCCGGATCGGAGTTAACAAGCCTTGGCAAGGGCAACCCACGCAGGATTCGAAGATCGCTTCTTACTCGGACCAGCAAGGTCAGAGCGGGTGCTCCTTTTCTGGGGTACGAGGACCAGTCTGGAGCAACCAGACTAGTAGTGTAAATTCTTTGGTTCCTCGGTACTGGGGCCACAAGCCAACGGGCAAGCGACCGGACCAACGCGTCGAGCAGGAAAATGCAAAAGGGCCCCACGCAGCACTCGATGAGTGTGGAGGGGTGAGCTTCGGTGCAAAAGCTGCTCGGGGCTGGAGCTTCTCAAACTCCAATGCACAGCTTCGAGGGAGCCTCGGGAGCTGCACGGTCAGCGCTTCGTAGTTTTTCCAAGATGGCCGGCCCCACGCTTCAGGTCGCCTCCACGGGTCTCAGCTTTGCAGGGACTGTGGATCGGGCTGTTAGAAGGCAGGAACGCTGGGTCTTGTCGATCTCTGTCGCTCGAGTTCGGGCGGGAACTGCAACAAAGCAAACGGTGAGGTGCTGGATGGTGCCTGTTTGCACAGGGTGGTCACTCCTTGACCACAAGGGAGATTCTTCAGTCTTCTACGTCGAGTAGGATGTCGAAGGGTCCAGAGTTTCGTTTCATAAGTTTCAGTCAGGATAATCTGATGTGCATTGGCACTGCTCCCACCTTTATTCCAAATCTGGGGGCTGGATTAGCTAGGTCCCTCCTATGGGTGAGACCCAGGAAGGGGGTGGTTACACCCCTTTCCCTTTGTCCAGGTTTGCGCCAGGACTGGGGCTGGAGTGCCCCAGAACCGGTTTGACTCGATTTTGCCTGGGACACCTTGTGCGCCCCAGGCAGTGTCTAGTTTCTTTTAACCCTCCCTGCTCCAATCCACTATCTCCTGTCTGGGGTGGTGTAGCACCTCCCTGTGACAGGAAACCCTTTGTCCAGGCCTCCCCTGCCAAGTTTCGGTCAGCAGCAGGAGGTCAGACTTGAGTGGGGGCAGCAGCATCCATTTTGTGATGCTGAGGCTCTGGCTAGGATTAACCGCGTTTTAAGTAAAGTAACATGTCTTCTCCCTCTAGAAGGGTGGAATGCTACCCCGTCGCCAGAACTGGCGAGGGGGTAGTATTCCAAAGTGTATGACACCAAACACGACATGTTTTGAAAAAGCCAAACCAAAGTTAGCAATAACCGCTAGGATTATAATGCACTTAAGAGTATATGGTATGGCAGTATCACTAGAACAGCTATAAGGAAATGGTTCCGAAAGCTGCAGACAGGCTCAGCTCATGCCAGAGCACCATCTCACATAAAACCAAGCACTCTGCCTCCAGGATTGTTAAGGCTTGCCATAGGAGTGACTTATAGGTATATATGTGTCCAGATATAGGTTTAGATATAGGTATACTATATCTAAGCAAGGGGTGATTACACCACCTTGCCCCAGCTGAGTGATCAGCCAGTTGTGTCGATTTAAGTACCAGCCAGGGGTGGCAAAAGATGTGCTTCAGCCCCTGGTAGGCCTTGGATGCACCTATGCCCAGAGCACCTATAGTGCATGGTACAGGGGCTGACAAGGTGTCCAGTACCAAATTGGTGATGTACCTAAAGTACATGTATGTGAATTTAGAGAGAGAACAGCAGGCTGTGAGTCTGATTAGCAGGCCCACAGCCACATTAAGTCGAAAACCAGTGAAGCAAAAAGCAAAAATTGGGGTGACCATAGGATAGCAGACCCTACTCTCCTACAGTAATCGTAACTTAACTCGTGAACAAGGAGCCTCGGGTCCTAAATACGTACAGCTTTTTGCTGCATTAACTATATAATAAATCTCATGCTGACAACTGCATTAGAGTGGTGGGCATCTCCTTCTTTTGCCGCATTAAGTGTGATTCTTTGGGAGAGTGGATTTTTTGGAATGTGAAGTGCCTCACTACCCTGTCACACGCTCTACGATTTTGAAGAGGCTGGCAGAACCAGTGATATCTTTGTGTGTGTGTGTGTGTGTGTGTGTGTGTGTGTGTGTGTATATATATATATATATATCTACACAAACACACACACAAGATGTAATTCTAATGCGTGAGCTGAGAGAAGCATTGAATGATCTATTGAGGGAAGGGCATTGTGGGGCACTGAGGTCCATTTATGAACCATCTACATTGTTAATGCTAGTGCAGTGGTTCCACGCTTTGGGCAATAAGAACTAAGTAGTAATTTTTATTGTTGCAGCCCCACCAAACATTTGGATATTTAAATGGACCATACACTGCGCTTAATGTAAAATGATTTTATTGCACAGAGGAAGGCACCACGCCAAAACGTGTCTGCAGAAATAAACCATTTTATGATCCTGAGAGAGCTCCGGATTGTTTTTGAGTTGTGATATATATATATATATATATATATATATATATATATATTCACTGAAAAAACCATAGGTTATAGACCATATATAGTTAGGAATTAGCATTTACAAAACCTTGAAAATTCACTGAAAAAACCATAGGTTATACACCATGGGGAAGAGGTGTGGCGCCGCGGCCAGGGCGACTGACGCTGGGATCTGGGGCTCACGGTTCGATCCCCGGCTCCGGCGGCAGGTTAGCCCAGCACCATGTGACTCTGGGCAATAGCTCGCTTAATCTTCCCGACGGCCCCCAGCGCCTAGAGACCCTTACGGGTGATTGTGCGCTTTACAAATGTGGACTTTACTTTACTTTACCATATATAGTTAGGAATTAGCATTTAAAAAACCTTATTTTACTCACACAAAACCATTGAAATTCCATATATAGTTAGTTGCACTAACTATATATCGCGCACCCGCAATCCACTGCTGATCATGTCACATATTACATCATTCATGACATGGTCAGTGACATCACTGATGACATCACTGATGACATCTCAAATGACATCACTGATGAGATCACTGATGACATCTCATTTGACATCAATGACCACATCACTGATGATATCATTCATGTGACAATACAATGCATCTCCTCATGTTTTAATATAACCTCTGTTTCACCCAGTGTTAAATACAGAGTATAATTTTTGAAACCATTGACACACCAATACTAGTTACTACATACGTACTCACTGATTCCTCCGTCTGCACACACATTCACTCATTCACCCATACAATCATTCATACATACAATCACTCATCTTTACAACACTATCATATGCACTCATACACCTATACAGACACTTACACTCTGCCACTCATCCATGGAGTTACTCACACACCTAGTCAGTCCTGTAAAGAATCAATCACACTTCCATTTTCTTGTCTATACAGTTAAACATAGAGCACCTTACATTTTCAAACATATACTAACACATACTTACTTTCTTATACAATCATTGATACAAGTACACATTGATCTGCACAGAGTCACACACCTCCCAGCCAGCCACACACACACTCAGTCTCCTATACAAATACTTGGACAATCAATCAATAACCCATATAGTTAATCATATAGCTACTGATCAACACATGCAGCAGTTTACAGAACAACAGACATAATGATGCACAAATTAAGACAGTTTAGTCACTAACCCATGCACTCAGTGAGACACATTTAATCACTCACTCATACATTCAGTCATGCACCTACTAAATCCTTCGTCCAGACACTTATACATCTACTCATTCTTCAATATGTAAAACATATTTAAACTTTACAGAAACACACAGTCACTGGATGATGTCATCAGTGATCTCATCAGTGATGTCATTTGAGATGTCATCAGTGATGTCATCAGTGATGTCACTGACCATGTCATGAATGATGTAATATGTGACATGATCAGCAGTGGATTGCGGGTGCGCGATATATAGTTAGTGCAACTAACTATATATGGAATTTCAATGGTTTTGTGTGAGTAAAATAAGGTTTTTTAAATGCTAATTCCTAACTATATATGGTGTATAACCTATGGTTTTTTCAGTGAATTTTCAAGGTTTTGTAAATGCTAATTCCTAACTATATATGGTCTATAACCTATGGTTTTTTCAGTGAATTTCAATGGTTTTTTAATAGCAAATATCATAAGCTGTCGAATGTCAAGTACGTGGTAAGTAAAAACATTTTCGTGTTTATGCACACTGATCTGCTTTGAATGCTGCCCCCCACCCCTCATTTCTATTAGGAGTACTCTCTCTTTGCAGATAGTGAAGGGTAGTTAACGCAGCCCTTTGCCCCCTTTGTAATCCGTCGTGCCTGCTTCTCTCTCCATTTGATTGATTGTTCTCTTTGGTTCATTCTCTATTTACAAACAAGCACAGAGTCGCAATACTCTGTTTAGTCTTTGCAGATAGCGAAAAATCGTGTAAAAAAACAAAAGGAATCGAGCAAAATCAGTAGGCCACTAATGGGATCTCTTTTTGACCTCGCTAAAATAGAAACATTAGGAACAACCTGTTGAAAATAGCAATGCGTATGTATATAAGCGGCGTTCATTTGTGTTCACAGTACCCCTTGTTGATTGTTTCAATCGAGCATTGAATTGTTCGAAGTTAATTCTCTTAAGGATCTTCTCTACCTGCAAACGAGGAAGAATAGGAATATTCTCTCTCCCTTTGCAGATAGTGAAGGGTAGGTAACGCAAGCCTTTAACACGTCGTACCTATTTCATTCCTCATTGATTGATTGATTGTCCGAACATTGACTGTTTGGGAATTAGTTCTTTTTGGAGGTATTCCCTGTTTGCAAATAAACGTAGGAAAATCTTTGCAAGTAGTGAAAGGGTACGTAATGCGGACCTTTCTCCCCCGTTGTAATCTGTCATGCCTATCTACTCCCCACTGATTGATGCACCTTTTTCACCCGGACCATTTACTAGAGATACGTCATCTGGCCCGACCAGAGAGCACCCCTAGTGAAAAGGACATATGCAATAATAACGAAGTGATCACTGTATCCTGTTAACAGAAACTTTACCATGAAACAACCTGGAAAGAAAAAAATAGGAAAACGAAAATCAGTAGGCCACTGATGAACATGAACTTTTATTAAACAACGAACAAAGAAACGATAACATAACGTAATGATAAAACCTATTAATGTCCTAGAAACAAGAAAACGTTAAAATATGCCAGTGGTGAGAGACCAGAAAAACAGTAAGAGAAACCAAATCACCCCTCGCTGTCCCACCGCCTGCCACGCCAAAAAAATCGATAGACTAGGGAAAATGCAAGTCAGTAGAACATCCACCCCCACTCTGGAAACTTCCAAGGTGGGGCAGGGTTCCGGCTACGCCCAGCCGGGAGCAGCCCATATAAGGCAGGTCCTGCTGCCACGCCTCGGCCAGGAGATCCTAACGTAGGGTGTAGCCGGAGGAGAGGCCGAGGCCAGCGGGACCCGGCCAGGGGATTGCCTTTACAACGCTGAACAGTTGCAGGGGGGGGAATGTCTCCTCGACCCTCCCCTCTCTCTCCCAGTCCGGCCGCGGTGGCCCTTGAGAGTTGCAGGTAGTCCCGCCACATGCTCTTCCGGTCCGACCACCAACGGTCGGGGGGCCGAGGCCGACGGGATCCGGCTGCAGCCGATAAACCAAGAAACCCGTTCATGGGGCCAGAGCCAGGGGCGTCCGGCCGACATCCACCGGAAGCCCAGCCCGAAGACGGACGGGACACTTCTTTCTTTTATAATGGCTGCGACAACACTGGGGGGGGATGTCTTGCACATGCCTCCGACCCCCCCCCCCTCGTCCTCATCGCCTGGTCCGGCCATAACAAATCTCAAGCGAGACGCCGTGGGGTGCACTGGGAGGGAGAGACGGTGCGAACAGGCCTCTCGCGCCTCCCCAGGTGGAGGCTTCCCAGCTGCACCCTCAGCGCTCCAGGCGCCCGGAAAAGGGTTCTTCCACTGTGGCCATGCTGCAACGTCTCGCCCGGCAGGGTGGAGCCCGTCCGCTCATGTGACCCCGCGATCGCCGGTAGCTGCCGAACTCTCAAAATGGCGGTCGACCTGGCAAGAGCGGGCCCAGCATAAAGAAATGGCCCGGTCACTGGTTGACTCCACCACCGTAGTCCTCCACGACCTTGAAGATTCTAGAGGAGCCGCGGGAGTCTCCGACCCCCGATGGGGAATGACTGCCATGATCGCCCGTGGAGTGACGAAACTGTATCCGCGGGACGTCGGCGCTCCCATGCTGGCGCCAGCCTCACTTTGAATTACTAGAATCCTGCAGACCTCACTTCCGGTGAAAGCACAGTGTGACCCGGTAGGAAAAATTATTGCACCCCCTCCCCTTTTTGACTGATAGTTCAAACCACCGATCCTTTCCTTTGCCCTTTTAACGGAACTTTGGACTGCCTCCCCCTCTTTTACATTTTCTAGAGAAAACAAAACATTAACCACTACATTAGCATAGCAGTTGACACCAGAACTGTTTTCAAATTGAAAACCAACAACCTCTTCAACAGAATCCTTTTTGTTTCTGCTGTGACCCTGCTACAGCACAGGCATTGTCCCCAGCAGTAATTCTGCAATGCCGGTAAGAATAGCTGTGGTGCCTACTGGACTCACTCACCCCCGCGGCGCCCCACGCCGTTTTTTGCTGGGCGGCAACTTACTAGACATCACTTTCGTGCCATCTAGATTTCAGCGCGTTCTGCTGCCTTGGAACTATTCGCACAACAGACCGCTACTGACAAGAATATTTCATTATTGGTGCTGTCAATTTCAATAAATCTATTGGATAATTCAAAAGAAATTGCCACGGTCTCTTCGTTGTTTAAATGTTTTTACTGTTTTTGTTTTCTTGTATATATTTATATGTTATTAAAGTTTTATATTCCTACTACTTTGTTGGAGTGCTATATATTTTTAATGTGACACATAATTGTAAAAACTTTGATGTACAAAGAGTCATTCCTGGAATCTTCCGCTTCAGGCTCGGTCCCCTCCCCAATCACAATACAGGATGGTTTTCAGATAGTAGGAACACGTGTGGTGTGACGGATCTCATCGGGTGTGGGCCTTGATCTACTATAACTCCTTTGAAGAGGGGTGATTCTTTACAGCTGGGGCCATAAACTACATCTGCAGGGCTAGCTGATAGCCTGGACAATCGGACACAGAGAAAGAGGAGTGTCAGAGGGTGCGGTAGTGAATAGGGCGAAAGGGAGGTGTCGGGCGGGCACAGAGTGTGATTCTCAGGGAAGAGCAGCGCAGATGGGGGGATGTTTATTGCCCATGCATAAGACAGAGAGCGGTGGTGACCAGTGCCTAGGGAAGATGCTTGCGTGGGTGAGGAGCCATGCTACGAATCGACAGCGTGCAGAGAGTGGGTCTGGTCAAGACATCTAAAATGGCTGCCGTGCACGACAAAAGTGTGGCATTTCAAAAAAGGCAAGATGGCGCAGACAATGTTTTTCAACACTTCCTCATTTCCTTCGAATCGAACGTTAACAGACGTTGGGGCATATTACCAAAGTTAAGCGATATTTATCGCTAACGATGCTTACCAACCAATTTTTTACCACTAAGCATCGTCAGAAATTATCGAAGATAAACCTTGCTATTATCAAGGTTTATCGCAAATGCGATAATAAACGGCCGCAATGCATGAATATCGCTAAAAACTCAGCGATATTCATGCATTACCGAGCTAATGCTCTTAGCCATGTTATCCACCTCCCATTGGATAACATGGCTAAGAACTGCTCAGGGCAGGTGTTACTTTTTGGAGATATTCGCGCTTAGCGCGAATATCTCCAAAAGTTGGTAATAGGAGATAGATATCTTGCATGTTGTAATGCAAGTTATTGTGGTATATGGAACTCATACCATAATCTCTCAGGAAAGCAGAAACTGATCCTTTTGGGACCGCCTAAAAAGGCCTAGGGGGTGAGGAGTACTCTACTTTGCCCCCTTTTCACGTTCCGAACTATTTTATTTTACTCTCTTCTGTAATTACACAAAATAGCAGCGATAAGATGCATCGGAGACACACAGTGAGAGAAAGGAGGCCGGAGATGAAGAAGAGATGTCAAATACACATTGGAGATAATATAGTGGCAGAAGGGAAGTAAATATGAGTAAACTTACCATGTAACATAAAAATGTTGCACTCTATACTATAAGTCTCATTTTATACTACAATCACTTCGCTACAACCTCATAAATTAAAAATAAAAATGAATAATGTCTCAAACAATTTTTGATTTCTAAATATAAATTTATTCTTCAGAATTTTCTAAATTTGAAAGAACTAGTAACATGTCCTCATCAGCAATGTCCTCATTAAAAGTCTCCAATGATGATTCTTGTAACTCTATGGTCTCCAAACACTCGATAAATTCGCCATCAAGAGATTGATCAAAAAAATCATTCAAGTCATCTCCTCCTTGTGACAATATTTCATTATTGGTGCTGTCAATTTCAATCAATGTAGTGGAATCATTCAAGTCATCTCCTCGTGACAATATTTCATTATTGGTGCTCTCAATTTCAATCAATGTAGTGGAATCATTCAAGTCATCTCCTCCTTGTGACAATATTTCATTATTGGTGCTGTCCATTTCAATCAATCTAATGGAATCATACAAGTCATCTCCTCCTTGTGACAATATTTCATTATTGGTGCTCTCAATTTCAATCAATGTAGTGGAATCATTCAAGTCATCTCCTTGTGACAATATTTCATTCTTGGTGCTGTCCATTTCAATCAATCTAATGGAATCATACAAGTCATGTCCTCCTTGTGACAATATTTCATTATTGGTGCTCTCAATTTCAATCAATGTAGTGGACAATTCAAAAGAAATTGCCACGGTCTCTTCATTGTGAGCCATTTTATTTTGAAATTGCTTGCTGTAAATTGCAGAAAAAAATAATCACTTTCATTTATCGTTTTTAGTAATACATAATATAAAACTAACTTTATCAAGTATTTAGTATAACAGAAGGACTGCAAATAAATAACAGAAAACATTTTTCAAATTATCTTCAAGTGTACAACATAGTTCCCCTTACAAATTAACAACTCACCTTTTTAAAAGTAGCAGAAGTGTTAGTACTGTGTAAATCAAACACCAGAAATTCACCACCAAAAATTCCTCACAAATGTACCTCAGACAGTAGTATCACAAAATGGCTGTGGTTTCCTCTCATTTGACATATATACATAACCAATTAACTTTCATCACACACAAATACAAAACCAAAGTAACATTTTAATTGGTTCTAAATTTCAACACTTTCAAATGTGTTTTCCCCATGCAATTTTCCATAGGACATTTACATACGTCTACAGCCTGAATGGCTGAACGGAATTACACCAAACTTGGCAAAATGGTACATCAAACCTAAGAGGTCAGGAAGGATCTACTATGCCCCCTTATGGTCATTTCCCCCTTCGCTTTGGCCTCCTCTTGTCTCTCAATCCTACCGAGAGACAAGATGGCGGCCGCTACGGACTGTTTGGAATGTTGACAGACGCCGGAGAACCAATCAGCTTCGCAAAGCTCCGTAACGCGAAAAGTACGCGAAGCGGAGCGCTGTTACAGATATATATCTTTTTTTTAACGTTAATTTCTCAAAATCCACTGGAGCACATATATTGAGACCTAGCAAAGGCACATCAGGCTACCAGTCCCTAATATTTTGCCAAGTTTCGTGCAAATCCATTCAGCCGTTCGATTATTATTATTTTGTTTTTTTTTTGCCCCGCGGGGCCCTTTTAAAACCTCCACATCAAACGTAGGGGGTCAGCGAGGATCTACTATTCCCCCTTATGGTCATTTGCCCCTTCGCTTTGGCCTCCTCTTGTCTCTCGATCCTACCGAGAGACAAGATGGCGGCCGCTACGGACTGTTTGGAATGTTGACAGACGCCGGAGAACCAATCAGCTTCGCTTCACAAAGCTCCGTTGCGCGAAAAGTACGCGTCCTGGAGCGCTGCCCGGTCCGCTGTTACAGATATATATCTTTTTTTAAACGTTAATTTCTCAAAATCCACTGTAGCACATATATTGAGACCTACAAAAGGCACATCGGGCTACCAGTCCCTACAATTTTGCCAAGTTTCGTGCAAATCCATTCAGCCGTTCGGGCTAAAAGTGAGGCCAACCGCCCTATGGAAAACTCAATGTTAAAAACACGTTTTGGGACCCCCCTTTTTTCTCAGCCCCCCCTTGACGAACCCCCCCCAAATTTTCAAGGGCTGCTCAGAAACAAAATGTGCCATTTTCCTGAAAATTTCAGCCAATTCCGTCCACAAACGCCAAAGTTATTAGACATAGAATTTTCAAAAAACCCATAGAGAAAAAATCCTAACTATATATACCTACTGGCGACCGCCAGTAGGTAATATATATATATCTCCATATCCCAGGACTTCGCCACACAACATCCACTTCACGGATAAGGACGAAAATGGACCCAATTGGCAGTGCGTAAATCTTTATTTCTTGTATATATATATATGTATGTTACTTACCCGGTAAGCATCTTTTCATGCCATTTAGTATTGTGGATTCAGTAGAAAGCATTAATAAGGAAGAAAGAGTATCTGCAACAACCACAAGTATCCGGGGAGGAGGGTGGGTACTTGTGAATCAACAGCATTACATGCCACGAACAGATGCTTACAGGGTAAGAAACATTTCCTGGTTGTGGCATGTGTAGCTGTAGCTACATATGTTGTGCATTGACTGCAAAGCAGTCCTCCTAAAGTGGTGTATCAGCCTGAGGATGTTGCCGAAGACTGGCATAGTGTATGTTAGACAGCCTGGCCAACTCTAGCTTGTTTTATGGCCAGGACATCCCCCCAGTCGTGCTTAGTAAAGATGCGAGAAGTAGGCCAGGTAGCTGCTTTACAGATGTCAGCTAGTGGTATGTTACCTAAGAAAGCTAAAGAAGCCCCTTCTTTCAGAGTAGAATGGGGTCTGAGAGGTGCGGGCAGAGACCTTTTAGCTTTAGAGTAAGACATCTGAATGCACTTGATAAGCCAACGTGCAACTCATGCCTTGGAAAAAGAACACCCCTTATGTGGCTTAGAATAGGAAACAAATAGCTGTTGTGTCTTATGAAATGGTTTTGTTCGGTCAATGTATTACATTAGCCGACTTTTAACAACCAAAGTATGTAAAGCAATTTCCACTACAGGCTCTGGATATGGAAAGAAAACTGGCAACTCTATTGTCTGATTGAGGTGGTACTTTAAACCACCTTAGGGAGAAATCTGGGATTGGTTCTTAGTTCCACCCTATAATTATTTACCTGGAAGAAAGGCTCTACCAATGTAAGGAGGAGAAGGGAGAGGAGGAGGTGGAGGGGAAGACAGAGGAGAAGGGAAAGAGAAGGTGGAGGCCAGGAACTAGCAGGTGGCAGCAGAGAGGTGGCCTTGTCTTGCCTTTTGGCCTATTTGGGTGTAGGTGCCACAGGAGGATTTAGGGCCTCCACAAAAGTCAATTTCCTCTTATGAAAAACAGAATCCTTTGACACTTGTGGGGGTTTCGCCAGGATCCGAACAGTACCCGGCTGGAAATGGACCTGCTGTTGCTTGGCATCCTGGTAACTAATAATTCTCTGAAGCGGCTGAGGACGCAGCTGTAGAATGCCTGGATGAAGCCGAAGAGGGGTGATGACCAAACAACACTGAAATCAATCTTGGCTCACAGTGTTTCGAGTCAGACTGCTTCAGAGCAGGGTGTCTCGTCTCCGAATATTTTGCATTGGTGTCTCTTGGCTCCGATTTTTTAGGTGCAGAACATTTCGGCTCCAATGGTTTCTGGTCCACGAGTTTTGAGTTTGAGGGTGGCTGAACCTACGTTTTTGGATCTGACAACAAAGCAACATTTGTTGCTTTGAGGAGGACCTCAGCACCAGAGGGTGTTCGGGTGCAGAGTCCAGCTAGAATGACGGTGATGGCCGAGAGGCTGTGGCGCACCGCAGATCTCAAGGGTGGCACAGGAGCTAGAAGGTAGTGCCTCCTTCAGGTGAGTTAAGGGAGTTACAGTATTCACTGCGACCTTTGGTGGGTGCTGGGCCAGAGGAGGTTCATTCTCTTCCTCAGCTTCTGCCACTCAGTCCACACTTTGCAGTGAGAAAACCACCTCACCCTCTGCAGCTGGGGTGCCCAGCTCCTCGGCATTCGACTCCCCTCTCTCTCGCCGAAGAGGTTTGGAGTGTCTTTCTCTTCGCCAGCAACACTGAGGCGATGCGGCGTGCTCTTCGATTTTGAAGGACGTATTATTCATAAAGGACAGGCATACCAAACAGGAGTCTTCACAGTGTTTGCTGGACAAACAGATTACAGACTTTGTGGAGATCTGACCTTGGATACTTGGTGTGGCAAGTGGGATAGATTCGGAACGAAGTCTTTTCCATCAAGTTGGCATTCTCCACCACCATGATGATTTTGCAGAAAGTCATCGGCCGGACAGGAATGTAAAGGAGCGCAATGGTGTTAACAGACGATAGAGCAATTGTTTGTCTTACTCACCCAAGGGGTAGCATGCTGTTCTCGCCAGGACTTTTGGTCTAAAAGGCCTGGCGAGAACAGCACGCAGCCTCGAACCAGAGCTCACAAGAACATGTCTAAACCCAAAGGCGGAGAACATCAATCTAACAATGGAGCAGATGCCCATGCACATTACCACTCCTACGTGGAGTAACCTGGCGCAGTAACACGAAAAGACTTCTTTCGGAGAAAAACAAGGTGTACACTTCCAAACCCAACACTAGATGGCGGAGATATGCACAGCATGTGTATCTAAATCTACACGTCACAAACATATACATTTATACTTACTAGAGGAATGAAAATAAAAACATACATAAATAACACATATTATATACATACATATGTATAACTTTATCGTTATTTCCATATATATGAGGCTTCTAGAATATGGAGTCCTGCCAGAACAAGACCACTCCAAGTTAATGAGACCTTCTTGAAACCAACATGGTCACCCCTCCTTGAAGCCAGAACCTTACTTCTCCTCTGCTGTTCCAGACAACAGGGTGTGTGTTTATCACCCAGCCCGAACAATGTATCCAGCAGGCAGGCTGCCGAACAAAGACTAGGATTTACCCTAATAACAAAATTGCACTGCAGCCAACAAGAAACTCCCCTGTGGCTTGGGAAGGACGCTGTCAAAAAACCCACACAAGACCGCAGTGCCTAAAGTTCCTCTACCATCACACAGAGCGAATGCAGCCATGCGGAAACTCAGGCTGCAGATCAACAGAGTGCCACCACACTTCAGCCACAGGCTCCCACGTCAGGAGACAGTCAGCGCTCCCAATGCTGCCGGTCCTCGCCCTGTTCCCGTGGACGCCGGACCGGCTCAAAGACTGGACTGGAGAATCAGCCGGGGAGCGGAGAGGACGCAGACAGCAGGCACTGTCAGGCCTCACAAGCACTGTGAGTCGGCACGGGAGGAAGCAGCGGCCACAGAGAACACCACGCAGCAAAGGCCTCGGGCAGGCACGTCGGTTCTCCTGAGGTGAGCACAGGTTGAGTCACTGGGAGACTGGTGCATCATTTTGGCAGATAGGCAGCTGCACAGATGACAAACTTTAAGCTCCCTTTCAACTCATTTGTCAAAACACGGGAACCACACTCGGTCGCTGAAGGCTCTTTTAGTGGCTGCAATGCCACAATGTCCTTCTTGTGCCAGTTCAATGAAATATTGCCTTAGACTCTCAGGGATATCTGGATTTGCCCCTCTTAGTATGACACCATTATGTGTAACAGAAATATCTTCACAAACATTTTTGGCAGTCAAAATCATCTGTAAAAGATTGAGTATGCTTCCTTCATGATTGTGTTGTAATGATTCCTTGAGCTGAAGCATGTCTTTCTCAGTATTAGTAGCTGTCAGAATCTGTTCAAGCGAAAAAGCTGCAGGCGCACTTGACTTCACTATGAAATTGATGTAGACCTCAGCTGCTTGGGACGTATTCTTTTTGCAGAGTTTTATATAGCGCAAACTTGACCCGAATCGGGTATCAGAGCACTTTACATAGTACCAGTAACGTTACACAAGGACACACATTCATTGTTAACACGTTGTGCTATAATGCTGTAACGCCACTCGTCAAAGTAGTCTGTGGGGCTTTGATCTTTCCCTGGTTTGTGCACAATAGTGTAATCATACTCCTGCAGAGGCAACCCCCACCTCTCGATGAAAGGGGGCATCTTGGCTTTCAGATTACCATAAATGGCGAACAACATGATGATGATCTGTGGCATGGGTCAAATGATTTCCATACAGAAATACATGGAAGTGTTCACATGCCCATACTACAACTAAGCTTTCTTTCTCCAGTTGAGAATATTGAGAATAAGCATGTTCAGTCTGAGATAGACTCCGGCTAGCATAGGCCAATATGTGTCTCTGAGCATCAGGCTGTCCATTATGTTCGGCAAGGATCGCTCCCAAGCCCATGGGACTTGCAACTATCAAATTTTCTGTATGCAATTTTGGATCTAAGTAAGCCATTTCAGTTGCATTTTTTGAATTGCGTGTTTTATTTTTGTGAAACTTCCGTCACATTCAGATGACTATTCAAACGGAACATCTTGCTTTGTTAGTTCTCCTAAAGGGGCACTAACAGTGACAAAATCATGAATGTACTTGAAACAGTAGCTGGCTATGCCTAAGAAGGATCGCAGCATGGTCACATCTTCTGGAGGGCAAGTAGATGACAATGCTTGTACCTTTTGGGGCCACTATTCAGATAATTTATGCCCAAAGAATTTAAGTCTGTTTTCTGAAATTCATACTTCTTAGCATGTACTGTAAAACCTGCATCAGCAAGCAAGTGGTATTCATGTGTGAATGCTTTGTCATGTTCCTTTTGTATAGCCCCAAACACCAGTATATCACTGTAGTTAAAAGGATGTGTGATAGGCTGAATTAGTCGACAAATTATATCATGAACGATCTCTGCAGCTGACGACACACCAAAACTGAGTCTTTTGTATCTGAACAAAGCAATATGCATTGGAAAAGCAGTAATGTACCAGCAGTTTACTTCCAATTCAAGTTGATGGTAACACTTGTTCAGATCAAGGGCAGAAAAGACTTTAGTGCCATTTACAGGTGTGATAATGTCTGCAATGTGAAGACTTGGATGTGTTTCTCTTTCAACTTTTTTGTTGGCCTGTTGCATAATCAACACAAATGTGCACTGATCCTTCACTGTCCTTTTTTGGCACCATCACAACGGGTGAAACCCACAGGGTTGGACCAGTAGAGTGCTCGATTATGTCATGCTTTAACAGTGTTTCTAGTTCTTTCTGAACAGCTTGTTTTAAGTGAAATATAATTTGACGGTGCAACTGGGCGAATATCTCCATTGATGTGAAGCTGTACCTTCATGGTCTTAGGTTTCCCAACTCCATGAAAAAATGTTGCAAACTAACTCACTATTTCAGAATAGGCATTCAAATTGTATCAATCAATCAATCAGGTCATTTGTAGAGCGCACTACTCACCCGTAGGGTCTCAAGGCGCTGGGGGGGGGGGGTGCCGCTACTGCTCGAACAGCCAGGTCTTGAGCTTCTTCCTGAAGGAGAGGTGGTCTTGGGTCAGGCGCAGGTTGGTCGGAAGTGAGTTCCAGGTCTTGGCGGCCAGGTGGGAGAAGGATCTTCCTCCTGCTGTCGCTCTTCGGATGCGGGGGACGGCGGCGAGGGCGTGGTTGGTTGATCTGAGGAGGCGCTTGGGAGTGTAGAAGTTGATCCGGTTGTTGAGGTAGCTCGGGCCTTGGTCGTGTAGGGCTTTGTGTGCGTGGGTGAGGAGTCGGAAGGTGATTCTCTTGTTGACCGGGAGCCAGTGCAAGTCTCTCAGGTGTCCGGAGATGTGGCTGCGTCGGGGGATGTCGAGGATGAGTCTCGCCGAGGCGTTCTGGATCCGCTGGAGTCTCTTCTGGAGTTTTGCAGTGGTTCCGGCGTAGAGGGCGTTGCCGTAGTCCAGACGGCTGGTGACGAGGGCTTGGGTGACCGTCTTCCTCGTCTCGGTGGGGATCCACTGGAAGATCTTACGTAGCATGCGCAGGATGTTGAAGCATGACGAGGAGACGGCGTTGACTTGTCTGGTCATGGAGAGGGAGGAGTCCAGGATGAAGCCCAGGTTGCGTGCGTGGTCTGTCGGTTTGGGTGCGGTGCCCAGGGCGGGGGGCCACCAGGAGTCGTCCCAGGCGGAGGGCGTGGAGCCCAGGATGAGGACCTCCGTCTTGTCTGAGTTCAGTTTCAGGCGGCTGGTCGTCATCCATTCGGCCACGTCTCTCATCCCTTCGTGCAGGTTGGCTCTGGCGGTGGCGGGGTCGTTGGTCAGGGAGAGGATCAGCTGGGTGTCGTCGGCGTAGGAGATTATGTTGAGGTTGTGTTGGCGTGCGATGGCCGCGAGGGGGCTCATGTAGACGTTGAAGAGGGTGGGGCTCAGTGAGGATCCTTGAGGGACGCCGCAGATGACTTCGGTGGCCTCTGATTTGTACGGTGGTAGGCGGACTCTTTGTGTTCTTCCGTCGAGGAAGGAGGTGATCCATTCCAGTGCCTTCTCCTGGATTCCGATGTTGCTGAGGCGCTGTATTAGGGTGCGGTGGCAGACAGTGTCGAAAGCCGCGGAGAGGTCCAGGAGGATGAGGGCCGCTGTTTCTCCGTTGTCCATCAGGGTTCGAAGGTCGTCGGTGGCGGCGATGAGGGCGGTCTCGGTGCTGTGGTTTGCTCGGAAGCCGGACTGTGAGGGGTCGAGGGATCCATTCGTCTCGAGGAAGGCGGCCAGCTGTTTGTTGACGGTCTTCTCGATGACTTTGGCCGGGAACGGGAGGAGCGAGATGGGACGGTAGTTCTTGAGGTCGGTGGGGTCTGCTGTGGGTTTCTTGAGGAGAGCGCTGAGTTCGGCGTGCTTCCAGCTCTCAGGGAAGGTGGCGGAGTCGAAGGAGGTGTTGATGATGTCCCGCAGGTGGGGTGCGAGGACAGCGTCGGCTTTGTTGAAGACGTGGTGAGGGCAGGGGTCAGTCGGAGATCCGGAATTGTAGTTAATAGAAATCAGTCCCATGTCAGCAGCAGTGTCAAAACTTAATAAACATACACTCAATAAAGCACCTGGGAGTACATATACCTGCGCTTGCACTGCTATCTTCTTGTGCTGCATGGTTGCCACAAAGGATACTTTACTCCGCAAGGGTGTGGAAACTGCTCAGGTATACACTTTAGCTCTCAATGGTGTGAGACGTGGCATAAGAGACAGTTCTTTGTATTTTTCTACTTGCATGAGGTTTATTGACGTACCACTGTCTATCCCTAAGTCCTAGTCGAAATCCCTCCCCAAGCGGTGGTGCCCCAAGTATTCTATCTGGCTCTCAAGGGGCACATGCACAAATAGAGGGACCCGTTCTGCAGTTCGATACAGAAATACCAAGGGCACCACTCCAGGATCCTCCCATCTCGAGGCACATAGGCACTGATTCACATCCCCAACCAGCCCTTCAACCTCCTAGGGCAGAGCAAGAAAAACACAATACAGACACTATTTCTCCAAAAACAATCTTCATTCATAAACTAACCAATCTGCAAACTAGGCAGGTAACGTGGCCAGAATCTCAACATCAGCCTCCTCCCCCTCAAAGAACAGATACAGGGGACTCTCTTGAAAAAGCCCATAGCCCAACCAAAACTCACGGCCTCACAGGGATCAAAAGTGACCTAAAACATACTATGATCCTATTAGTCCCCGAATATAAATCAAGGGGGAGGTACGACACCCTTAACAGGTCAAACATATTAAAACTAGTAAAAGATATCCCGGGGTTTGAAGCACTATTATCGGACGATATAGACTCAATTGAATTCCTGCCCCCAAGGGGCTCCCAACCTTCCGAAGCAACTCTGGTGTCATTTAGATCACCCCCTGGGCAGGAGTGTTCATGGACCACAAAACAGCCTTTCGGTATTGGGGCATCAGGATTTACCCTTACTCCACCCCTGGCTACCCCACAGTGTTTTTAAATCGGCCAGGAGTAGGAACAAAAGCAGAAAGTCTCCCAGCTGGCTACAAAACTAAGCCTTACTCAATCCTAAAAAACGCGCTGGGGATCGCAGCTACACACATACCCCTCTCTACTGGGGGACAAGACCCCGACAACATCCAGGGATGGGGATGGCTACCGGCCGTCCTGTCATGTGGGAAAACAGTCTGACCACAGGATGTGCCTTCAGTGGATCAAAACCACCAAGCACCGGTACAACCATACCTTAAAAAAACTGTGATCAAGACAAAGACAGACTCCGTTTTCACATTGTGTTCATGGAACATCAGTGGCCTCCAGCACAAATTAAACAATCTAGAGACACATTCCTTCATATACGGGCATGCACTAATTGCCCTGCAAGAAACATGGGCAACTCAGAGCTCACCAGTCACAGGGTTTATCGAAATATGGAAGCCAGGAATTAGAGTCTGCCGCTATGGCCACCCAAAAGGGGGTCTGTCAATTTATGTTTCAAATACCCTGAAAGGTCCGATTGTTCCGCTAAACTTTGAGGAAGACTGGCTACTTGGGGTTAAAATTAAATCATGGACCAAGCAACGCTCACTTCTTCTCCTCAATGTGTATATCAACCCAAGCATGCGGACAAAAAAAGGTCATCTGGCACGCTTATCCACAATCATGAGCGATTTGGCCGCTGACCACCCCGATTCGGACTGCATAGCAACGGGGGACTTCAACACAAATCTTTTCCAGGGCAAACCTACAGACCTTGATGGACTTTCTCCACTTACTCAACTGGATGTGCCAGACCAATCTAAGCCTCCAAATCAAGCCCATTGTGCCCTCGGTGAGCTCCTCGTGTTACAACTCTACAGCGCTGGATACCTGGTAATGAACGGAAGGACACCGGACGACACCCCCCCCAAATTGGACCTGGACAAACGGGCACAAGAAAACCTTTCTGGACTTCTCTATCTGCAACTCAGACCTGTTCCCCCATCTGGCCAGCTTTAGCATCCTACCACGACAGGAAAGTGATCACCGTCCACAGGTCATTACTCTTAACATAAAGCCGGAGTACCATTCGTCTGCCTTAAGTACTTGTACTGGGATTTATACCGAGAATTTGAGGCGCTTAAAATGGAGCGACGATATAGGCCCTAACATCACGAAGGCAAGTTTGGCTCTACTCAATGGGGTCACAAATCAGACGGCTTCCCCGATTACCGTATGGACGACCCTCTGTGTACAACTGGTCACGCTTTTTCCTGTCAAACATCACCAACACAACGCCAGCACAATCCGGCAGTTCTCGCTCTCAACCCAGTCGAGGGCGTTGAAGAAAGCCAGGAACAACGCCTTGCGGGCATTTACAAAATCCCCAGGAAATAATGATCTCAGTAATGTGTACAAATCAGCGCAAAAATCATTCAGGATGGCCACACAAAAAGACAAACGTCTATATCAAAACCAGCTATGGGCCAAGCTTCTTTGGGAAAGCGGGAAAGCAAAAACCGCAATGCGAGAAAACTTTGGGCTTTGATCAACCGCTCCAACTCGGGGGCATCAAAAGTTGGGTCGGCAAACATACAGGAATCAGACTGGGCCGTCTTCCTGACCGACCACTTTAGGTCCCCGGAAAGCATTGTGACAACAGGAACCAGCCCCTCCAAAGCGGGAGAAGCTCCCCAAAGTATCTGCAGTCGCAAGAACTCAAACTGTGAAGGCTATTGTACAGACGAGATCAAGATCAACGAAGAAATGGTTGTCAACGCTGTGACAAAAGCAAGATCGGACGGGGCCCCGGGCCCAAATGGTTTGCCTTAGAGACTGTTTAAATCCAACAAAGCTTTTTGGTCAGGGCACTTAACCATCTTGTTTAATTTTGTGCTTAGGACTTCTACTGTTCCAGATTCCTGGCGTGGGGCTATAATTCACCCAATCCATAAATCGGGCTCCCGCGCCACCCCAAGCAACTATAGACTAATCGCCCTCCTTGACATCGAGGCAAAGCATTACGCAGGTGTTCTTCTGAAGGAGCTGAAGGGATGGGCAGAACAGCGTGATTTGCTACCAATGAATCAAACAGGCTTCACTGCCAATTCAGGGACCCTGACTAACTTGCTTACATTGTCTATAATTATCGACAAAACGCTTTCATCATCAAGATCCGTGCACTGTTGTTTTGTTGATTTTAAAGCTGCGTTTGACCGGGTCCCAAGGGCAGCCCTATGGGGTAAACTGAAAAAATGGGGGATCCCTGAAAAACTTTTGATTGCAATAATCCAACTTCATTCACACACCTGGGTCCAGGTGAAGCCGGGGTCCGGCACGCACCTCTCACGGAAAATCATGACAACCAGAGGAGTCAAACAGGGGTGCGTGCTGGCCCCCCTTCTTTTTAACCTGTTTATTGCAGACCTGCCGGTCTCCCTTGATGAAATAAACAGTCACCCCCCTAAGGTTGGAGGCGTAGCAATAAGCAATCTTCTTTACGCCGACGATCTGGTTCTTTTTAGCCTTACTCGGGTCGGGCTCCAAAGGCTTTTGGACAGGCTACACAGTTACACATCTAAGAACCAACTTGAGGTAAACTTAAAGAAAACCCAAGTTGTGTCCTTTGGAAGGAAACGCAATGGAGGTGGCGCGTGGTCATATAATAATAATAATTTAACAACAGGACGCTCATACAAATATTTAGGGGTCTACTTTGACTCCAGGGGTAACTTCCTCAAACAGCGTGACTAAATTGCACTAAAAGCCACGATCCTACAGGTCACATTATCTAAGCTTCCTAAAGAGCTGTCCGGTCCAACTCTCTCATTCCTACTGGAAATTTTGAGAGCAAAAATCGGACCCACCCTTACGTATGGTAATGAAATATTTAGGGGTAAGCTAAACACAATTCTGAATCAACTTGTGACCAAGATTTATAAAAAAGTGTTACATTTGCCCAAATCTGCCTCTGCTGCTCAGATCAGGCTAGAATTGGGCTTATTAAATCATGAGGCCTCCAACATCGGCACATATTTCAACTTCTGTCACAAACTCAGAAAAGCAGCTACAGGTACTTTAGAGTCTCTAGTTTGGTTGGAGATCAGTCAGAAGAACCCTGGGGGCTCGTATGGCCGCCTTTTTACAGACGCTATCCGCGAAATGGCGGTGGGTGATCTATGGGCTCTCAACCCCAGCATGACAGCATTTAAAATATGTATCAAAAAGAGCGTCAGAATGTGCTCACTTATTATGGACAAAGAGCTACTCCGTAGACGTAGTCATGCATGGTCAGTCATGAACTCTTATGGGCGCATATCTCCGGCTACTTACCTCTCCTGCACTTATTCATTGTATTTAAAGCGGAGTTTTCTGGCCATTAGATTGGGGGTTTGGCGTTTTTTAAAAGACCTGCCCACATGGCAGCGCACCACGGAAGATTTAACTTGCAGAGGGTGCGGTATGACAACTGAAACGCTAGAGCACGTGGTCTGCTTATGCCCCGCACTTACGTCCCAACGCAGACGTAAACTCAGAGCAGAGTGGACCAGGTTGGGTGTTCGGACCTGTAGACAGGCAATTATCACCTCTCTGTGCCCAGAAAACATATCCCTGAATATCGCCATTACAACATATATTCGGGATGCTTATCGCATCTTTACAGCAAAGGCGCAAGGAGCAGCAACCGCCCGCGCTGTTCTGCCCAGTGACCCAAACCAAGCTGCATTTAAGCCTCTAGTTTTAAGTATAAAATTATGAGTCCTAGCTGTTAAACGTCTGCACATGAATTCTCCCTGCTCTCGGCTAAGTGTTATCGCTGTCTAATACTCAATTGTTTTAATTTTTAAGGTGTAATATAATTCGAGTAATAGGCGTCGATAGTTTTTTATTGTTTAACTGTGAACAAGTATGTTTTGTAGTTTTTTAATTACAATGTACCAATTTGTGGATTCAATTTGTTATGCTTTTAAGGATATTTTTCTTTTATCCAAATAAAGATTTTATACCTGTCTAGAATAAAAGTTGTATGGCACCCGTTCACCTTGAGCGTGATTTTGGGACAATATCCAAAGGAACTTTGTTGCTTCATGTGGTGATTTGCTTCAGTCTTGTTTTAGCGGCCAATCCTTCATGCGTACGTTTATCTGTGACTGACATCACCATCGTATATCCATTTTCCTCATCGTCGCTTGATGTTGACATTAATGAACTGTTGGACGATAAATTTGATAATGATCGACTTTGTTTAATTTTCATTTGCCTTAGTCGATGTTGCTGTTTTGCCTTGTGTAAGTTGCTGGAGTGCTTCTGGAACTTTATGGCATCCATCTACTCATCTCTTTGTGACACACTTAGTTTGTCTTTCGCTTAGCAAATCCTTATGAAATGATTTTCCTTCCCGCAGCCTTTGCATTTTGTCTGATAGCAGAACATTTGCCTTTATGAGGACAGAAGAATGCACAGCGGATACGCAATTTCTTTTTCTGCTGAGAATTCACTCGGTGGGCCGCTGCCTTGTGTTTCCTCTTACTTCATGATCAATGCTATTTCATTATGGGTTGTTTCATCTTCAATATCAGCAGCTTGTCGATCGGCACATTTCTCTGCTCTGGCAGCCATGAGCACTTAATCCAAACGAACAAGTCACTTACCTTCGGTAACACTTTTTCTGGTGGATACAGTATCTGCCTGTGGATTCCTCACCTTTTGAATTACCCCAGTGCCAGCATTCCATGGAAATTCTTTTCTTAGCTCTCTAATGTCGACAAGGATGCCATAATAGCACGGCTCTGCTCGTGACTCCGTATGAAGTCACCGGAGCCATAAGGAGACCTCGTCGCCATGCGGACGTCAGTCCCACCCATTTTTTCTGTGCTTTCCAGGCTAACGGGCGAACCGACAACATAACACAAGTATACCCAGAATATGAGGGGATGGAGCTAGCCACGCCTGCAAATGGCTGCTTTGTAAGCAAGCGCCTGTGGTTGATTCATAATCCTCAATCTATCCTGCACTCACAGCCGGTCTCATGTGATGAGACACACAGATACCTGCACCGGTAGATCGCAGAGTCAAGATACACCAACTTAGGCGTTCAAAATCACTCCTGACATACCAGAAAACAGCCGATAAGTCAGGGCCGACACGAGGCCTGAAAGGTGCACATGTGCGAGAGCCCGTGACCCGTAGTGACGTTGCTGGAGAGGCCGTGGTGCGGAGGCCCTGGGAGCGCTCCTGCCACTGGGACGACACAGCGGAGACCGACTGCTGCTGCCGGGCTCGAGGGGCCGATTTGCGCTGTGCCCCCAGGGAGCGGAGAGCTCAATGTCGGCGCGGCGGTGACTGCGGAGGTCGGGCTGCTCTTGTGGGCGGAGGTGAGAGCCAACCGACGCGCGGGCTTGTGTTCCCAGAGGAAATCTCAGTGCGGCGCACGTGCGGGTGATTGACCCAGGGAGGCCCCCGGTCTGCGCCTGACGGCTGAGGGAACTGCCTTCTGGGAACAACCGGCGCGCCTACAGACTACACCACGGGACCCCATTGGAACGCACAGTCCCTGGGCGCCAATAGGAGGCATATTGATCCTGTATATCGGTGGTTCCCCTCTGCCAAAACATAAACGCGGGTTAAGAAGCATTCCGAGACCGAGCTGGGCTGGCCCGTATTATGTGCTGAAGATGCTGGGCTGCGCAACCAGGGGAGGATGCACATCAGGCGGCTGAAGATCTTAAACTTGGGCACCGGTGACACAGAGGCCGAGAAGAGAGCCGCAAAGGTGCCAGCAGGCGCCCTTCTCCCCCGCTTCAGATCTAATTTTGCCTTGCTGGGGCTCATATTGGGGTGGTCGTGCCCGCGCGTGCCGCTTGGGGACTAGCGGAAGCCACTACTGCCCTGAACTCCGGAGGACTTGTTAATTGGAAAACTTACTGCGCAATGCCTTCGCTTGGATGGCCTAGTACAGCAACGATTTGCCTGGTGTACACGTGCTGATTGAGGGCTCACTGGACTCCATCACTGAAAAAAATAAATTGCAAGTGCGGCGACGCGAGTCTTGCTGTGGCCAGCGTTGCCCACAACACCCAACAAGTTTCAGGGCCTCGCCCCAATAATACGTGCCAATTCAGCACAGTACTTGGCAGACCTCAGAGCCGAAAATTGGGGAAAACGGATAGAACTCAATCCAAAATCAATTTTGAGCAAGCCAAGAAAACGGCAGACAATGGTATGGTGGCACAGTCTTCCACCCAGATGCCTACAGCGGACACAAACTCCGCTGCTAATGGGGATTTCCAGTCCATGTTCGCGACGATTCAGGCCACATTGACAAACATAGATGGGAAAATCGACACTCCGACGTATAGAGTAGATCGTATGTCTGAACAATTGGATCGGCATACGGAGAGAATAGGTATGGCGGAGAGAATAGGTATGGCGGAGAGACGGATCTCGCAGTCAGAAGTCGCACAAGGCCAAATGGAAACAAAACAGGAGAAGGCCGAAAAAACACTTGCTGCTATAATGACAAAGTCTGAAGACTTGGAAGTGAGATCCCGCCGTAATAACCTATGCTTTATGGGCATAGTAGAATTGACGAACACGGGCAACATTGAGCGATACATTGAGAATTTGCTAGTGACACTATTTGGCAAAGACACTTTTACAGCTGTTTTCATCATTGAGAGAGCGCACAGATCACTTGCTCCTCCGCCTCCACCAGGGGCAAGACCGCGCCCAATCATAGCAAAACTATTGAACTATAGGGATCGAGGAGCGGTACTCCAGAAAGCCAGATAGATGGGAAACTTAACACACGGAGGGATGAACATATCCATTTATCCTGATTTCACACAACAAGTCCAGGAGGCACGAAAATTTTTTGTAGCAGTCAAAAAAACGCTGCGGGACCAGAACATTCCGTAAGCAATGATTTATCCAGCCCGGCTCCAGATAACGGATGGGGGGAGGGGGGGCAGGGGAGTAAGATCTATAATGACCCTAAAGACGTGCTCAAATTCTTGCAGCTGAAAGGCACCCAGGCACCGCGTAGAAGGTCACCGAGAGGTGAACAGGAGAAACGAGGACACACTTCAGATGTGTGAATAATGACAGTTCCCCATAACTATGAACAGTACTGGATCATTGCATACTGAATAGTTCTGATGGCACTCTGCATGGTCACAGATAAGTGCTCACCACGAACACATGCTCTGATGTATAGTTCAAACACAAACCTGTGGGAGGGGGGCGCATACACATATGGTGCAGTGGTGTGGTTCCCAAAATCCGGACCCTGTGGTTTTCCCGATATCGAGGTCCAATACCCGTGTCACAAAATCTCAACGTACCAAGACGATTTTGGTGTCTACGAACCGATGATGATTAGGACATCATTCCTATGTATTTGCGTTACAATCGAGGGTTGCCAACACCCCTAAATCACAGTTTCCGTCCCATCCCTTAAACTCCATTTTGTGAACGGCATCCATCTTGCATCTTGCCCTCATGATAAGTCAATTAAAGGTCGAGCTTGATCCAAATAGACACGTCCACCTTTCGTGACTTTCCCCTGACCTGTCCCAACTGACTCCACTGTCTTCGGCCAAACCTGTTTAGGCAGCTCCTCGCCCAGTGGCCGAATACGATAGCATCTACGCATAACATTCCACGAACCATTCACTACATACAGCCCATGTTTCCTTCAAACACGCACCTGTCCCCGTATCTTGTTTATGGCCCTTTTTATGGCTGGGTTGTACCTTCCTTTATTGGTGGTTCATCGATATCTGATGGGAGTTGCCGGTCCAACTGGGTAATCTATCAGCAAACTGGACATCTAAAATATGGGCTTGCTTACATGACTTCGCTCTTTGTATTGTTATAGAAATATGTGTGTTACCATACCATAAACTCAAGAATTCTTGCTTGAAGCCATATATTTGATATATATGGAGACGACTGGTTCTGTAAAAACGAACAGTCTCCCAAGAACCTACTCTCTGTGTGGTGTACTTCTGGGACACGTGTTACTTGGTAGCTACCAATAAAACTTGATCTTTGACTGCGACTAGAAGACTACGTGTTTCTGTGGTCCGGAACAAGGGAACTCAGAGGTCTTCGGGTGTTATCCCCGGACACCGGCGGGTTCCTAAAAACCCGTTACCTCAGTTGGCGCCCAACGTGGGGCCATATCAAGCGGTGACGGTCCAAGCCAGATGTTCGTGAGGAGCTTCGTGTGAAAATTCCGGAGGACGGCCAGCCACTTCAGCGACCCCTGTATGTCGACGTGGTTCCGAAGGTCTTTGCTGCGAGGTTCCCCGCGTCCCGACGGCTACGAAGGACTGCTGCCCTGACTATCGCCTTGTTTTGGACCCAGTGATCCTTGGTAGAGCGAAACGATAGACGAGTCTTCTAGCGACGTCATCGATCTTCAAATACTTCAGTTAAGTGTAAGTGGAGCGTCTCCTAGTCCTTAGTTTGTCCTTAGTTTTTGGTATCTTTGAGATACGACTTGATTTGGAACTTGCAAGCCCCAAAGCCGAAGGACTCGTGTATTCACGAGAAATATCGTAACAGATAATCCTTTGAAGTTTGAAGCTAGACTAGTGAGCGAAGATGCCTAGTTTTAGCAAACTTGGAAACTTGTTTTGTCTTGGTTGTAGTAAGGACTCCCGATTGGAGGATTCCTGTCCGGTCCCTCCAATTGGAACTCCAACGTATGAACTCTATGTAAAGCACGGCGTAGGTCCTATAACGTATAACGAAGTATGGATAAAATACACCCGCAAGGATGGTGTTTTAAAATGGCCCCAATATGGTAGTTTCGACCAAGAAATATTAGATAACTTAGAGGTCAAATTGTTCAAGAAGAAAGCCCGGCCGGCGATGTTTGACTCTTTCCGCTTATGGCGCAAAGAAGCCAAACAGAAAGAAATAAGATTAGCAAAAAAGAATAAAAGAGGTATGTCAATGGTGCAAGCTGCCGTTGCATACAGAGATAACGAGGAAGAGCAGGAGAGCGAACAGATGCTTAGGAGCAAGAAACTAGCGATAGATAAATGTTACCCGATGTTGCCACATAAGGGACAAGGTCAAAAGGATGGATCCGAGAAAGATCCATTAATGTCCCACCTATTAAATTCTCCGCCACCCTATGCACAAAATGCCACAGCACCTCCGCAACCTTTAGTTGCACCTTTGGTAGCTGTAATACAGGCTCCTTTGCCGCACTCACCGGCTACTCTTCAGCTGGCTCCTGTTTCTTTGGCACAGCCTCCTCAAGGCTCACCGATCACGTCTATTTCTCCTACTGTCCCTTCTAAAATTTCGCCTAGCGCACCTTCTAGTCTCTCGGATACTCGTTCTACGAACATTTCTGTTTCTGCTTTGCGTGACTCTGTTCTACTACCAGCTATTCCTCCACTTTCACCTTCCGTCTGGCATAAAATGGCCAGCATTGTTACTAACTTTCCTTCACCACTTTTTCGGTCGCCTAAAACGACCCCTAACACGGAACGAAGACAATTACGAAGCCAAATGCCTGATTATCAGGAAAGGGAAACATTGAATAAGTTAGCACGAAATTGGGCTATGGATACAGCGAGATATGATGTAGAGTCTGTCATGAACGTTTTCCGTCAATGGGATGAACCAACGCAAAGATACGTCTTTGAGCAGATGTGTGTTTTCCTGTGTGAGGATTTGGAAGATAATGGTCAGAAGAGCAACCTGCAGGAGTTGTGTAGGTTACGATTTAAATTTGGGGAGGGTATGATAATTGGTCCCGACGTTGAAAGAGCAGTAGAGATATTATTATCATATCGAAGTACAGGTGGTAATTCTGGGTCATCCTCTGACAGTGGTACGTATAGTAGGAAAAGAGCGAGACAGTACCCTATGAGAGAGGTTCCTCCGGTTTGGAGGGAAGGTGATGCAAACGCAGTTCCACCGGTTCTGCCTCATTTCCATTGTGTATGGGTACATGTCCCCTGGAAAAGGTCAGAAGTTCTAGCGCTCAAACAGACACTACCCGATCCCCGTAAAAACCCGACTGGGTATTATAAGGAGTTGTCCCAAACTGCAAGCTCATGTATAATGAATCTAGCGGATATAGACATGTTGTTTGGGAACATTGTTCCACATCCTTTATGGAGTAAGATACGTCATACGGATCATGACCAAGAATTAGGTGACTCATGGGCGAACATTGCGACTACAGATGCTAGACAAGTCGGTGGTTTCAAGCCTGAGCCGTTGATAGCTGAACTTCCTGGTAGAATTATCGCGTACATGAAGACAATTATGCCTGAAGTACGTGTAAACTGGGACAAGCTATCCGCGTGCAAGCAGAAGAAAGACGAGAATGTGTCGGACTTCTTCACGAGATTTGAGGAAACCTTCACTGACCATAGTGGTCAGGATATGGCTACAGAGGGTGGCCAAAGACTGTTTGTAGACAAGTTTGTACACAATTTGCTTCCTGAATTGTGTGCTAAACTAAAAGACTCAGAAAGTGCTTGGGCTGTCTCTACGTCAGCGCAGATTCTAGCAACAGCCCAGTACTATGAAAATAGGCGTAAAGACGAGTTAGACAAGGCAGACAAAAAGACGAAAGATTTGAAAACTAAAGTTCTTCTCCAACAGGCCTATCAGCCTCGTATGGCTAGCCAGCCTAATTATCAACAGAATCAGCAGTACTCTAGAGACGCGCGAGGAAACGAGCTTTCCCATCAGCGTCCTACGTATGGCCCGAATCAATGTGCGTATTGCAAAGAAGAGGGTCATTTTAGGAATAATTGTCCGGCTCTTGCACGACGTTTAAACGGTGCACAAGGTGTAAGGGGAAGAGGTGTTCAGCATACCTCTAGAGGTAGAGGCCGTGGAAATTTCACTCAAAATATAACTTCTTTTCCACCTCAGAAATCCATGAATAGCTTTGATCAACAGGGTAATTCATCGTCCACGTCAGCTCAGTACGACTATTACACCGAACACGACAATGAGGGTAACGATCGCTAGGACAGCCACGGACAAAGAGAGGGAGTTGTTTCAGTTCCAGTAGATCAGGATGGACCTTATGTCAAGGTAATTACCTCAGGAGTGTCAGAGCCATTTCTGCTGGATACTGGTGCTACAAAAAGTTCTATTATGCACTCAAAACTTCCTGGCGCACCTTTGTCTGGCGAAATGAATGTCTCAGTAGGCTTCTCTGGCGCCCCTGTTAGAAACCCGATCTCTAGTCCTATTTCCCTTTCTGTTGGCCCCTGTGAATTAGAAGCACCCCTCATTCTCACAACAGGTTGCGGTGAAAATTTGTTAGGATTGGATTTGCTAAAGAGGTTGTACGCGACTTTGTACTGTTCTCCCTCGGGAGTACAGCTTACTTTAGGGAGAAAAGTCATTTCTCCAATGTATTTGTCAAAAGACGGTATCCCAACCGAATTGTCATCACTTCCAGATATACTATGGGCTAATGGTTCCAACGATGTAGGTCGTTAAGAGATAGCACCATATGTCATAACTTTGAAAGCAAACGTCAGATTGCCACGTATTCCCCAATACAAAATTTCTAACGACTGCGAACAGGCATTGTTAACGATCGTTTATGATTTGATCGATAAAGATGTTATCGAGGAAACAACAGGAAACATTTGTAACAGTCCAGTTTTACCGGTCTTGAAACGTACTGATCCTTCACAGCCCCCTGTGTATAGGTTTGTGATTGACCTCCGAGAAGTAAATAAGGTAGTTATACCGCAGTTTCCAGTCGTCCCCGACATTACTGCTTTATTGACAATGGTTCCAGCTTCAGCAGCTTGGTTCTCGGTGATTGACCTGAAGAACGCTTTCTTCAGCATCCCGATTGCCGAAGAGAGTAGAGACATTTTCGGCTTCAATTTAGGAGGACGAAGCTTCCGCTTCAAATGCGCTCCTCAAGGCTACTGCGAAAGTCCATCAATATTCAGTCAGGCTCTGAAAACACAACTAGACACAATTGTACTGCCAGATGGGTCAACATTGATTCAGTACGTAGACGATCTACTGATCGCTGCAGACACTGAAGAGATTTGCAAGGAAGCTACGTTGTCGCTATTACGTCACCTATGTGACATGAAGCACAAAGTCTCCCTTTCAAAACTGCAATTTTGTCGACAAGAAGTAACCTACCTAGGTCACATCTTATCGAAGGAGGGAAGGAGACTGACACCAGAAAGAATACAGGCAATCACAGAACTAAGTGCCCCAAGGGGACAGAGAGGTGTTCGAGCTTTTTTGGGCATTACATCGTACTGTAGACAATGGATACCGAATTTCTCACTACTAGCCAAACCCTTACTGTCACTACTCAGCAAAGACACGCCTAAACCTATGCCTTGGTCTGAAGATTGTCAGACGAGTTTCCTCGAGTTGCGCGATGCATTGTGTTCGGCTCCTGTGTTGGGAAACCCCAACTACAGTAAGCCTTTTACATTGTATGTCCACGAAAAAGAAGGTTGTGCATTATCAGTCTTAATGCAACTCTTTGGGGACAAACAGCGCCCATGCGCGTATTTTTCGGCAACTCTGGATCCAGTGGCTAAGGCACTGCCAAGTTGCCTAAGAGCAACAGCCGCAGCAGCTGTCTGCATTCGACAGTCTGCTGGATTAGTCATGAATAACACTCTGATCGTTATGGTTCCGCATGCAGTAGACATTTTGCTAAATAGGACAAAGACACAACACCTTACTAGCGCTCGACTATCCAGTTACGAACTTACCCTGCTAGCAAGTCACATCCATATAAAGAGGTGTGATACACTCAATCCCGCTACGTTATTACCCATCCCGACAGAAACAGACAAGATTGACAAGCATGACTGCTGTTTCAGGACAGAGGAAGAGACAAAAGGGAGAGTAGACTTACAAGACACTCCCCTTCCCGAATGCAATGATACTCTATGGGTTGATGGTTCATGTTTCAAGTTGCCAAATGGTGATACGACTACAGCATATGCCGTAACAACATTCAAGCCAGTACAGGTCTTAAATGGCCTGATGCCTTGCCTCTAGCACTTTTGTCAACCAGGACGACTGTCCACTCCAGGTTAGGACTTAGCCCCCATGAAATCGTGTTTGGCCGCCCAGCCAACGTCTGGGGCGTGCCAAGACCCAAGAAACTGAGCGAGATAGAGCACCCCGTACTGCTTGACTATTTGTGCGAATTGACAACTAAATTGCGTGTTTTACACCAACAGGTTCACAGCTCTTCTCCACCAGCCTCTGACGATCCAGGTCACCTCATCGAACCCGGTTCGTGGGTTTTGTTGCGGAATTTTCAGCGCACCAACAACGGACAACCGAGGTGGACCGGACCGCACCTGGTACTACTTTCAACAAGATCTGCTGTTCGGGTTGAAGGCAAGAAGAACTGGGTACATGGGACCCACTGCAAACGGGTCCCTCTACCCCTTCCATACGACCGGTGGGTCAACAAGGGACTTGCTGACTCAGACAGAATCCGTACCTCGCTTCATCCCTTTCAGCGATGCCCGTTTGAAAGGAACTAGTACCGAAAAGGAGAGTGATCATATTTTGCAAGGACTTGTGTCACCATCTATGCAATTGGACACTACTGAACCTGAAACGCTGTTTGAAGATCACACCGTACCTGGGAAACGACGATACGACCTGCGGTCTAAACAAAAGAACTAATAAAAGTGTGATCTAATGTAATTCCCCTTTCCCCCTAAGAACTATTTTTGAATTTTCAGCTCTCTCGTCCCAAGGGAACTAGCTCATTTTTGATTTTTCGAACCGCCATCCGGTTCTGCTGCTAGGGTCGCGGTTGAAGTCTGGGGAGTGCAACTGGGAAGTTCTAGGTCCACGGTTCTGATTGGTCCACGGGAGTTACCCCGGACTGAGCAGAGCGCGCTCCCTGGGAGAATCAATCAACCACCGCGGGCAGCAACTAGAGGATGGAGTTTCCAAGGGTAGAGAGACCTGTCAGACTCACGAACTTTGAAAAACAGTTATGCACGATACTGTCCAGAAGAAGATTCCTGATATTATGTGTTTTAATGTTATGTAGCACACTTGTGTTTTTTACTAGTTATATGCTATTCGTATTTAAAGTTACCTTTTCGAATGACACCCAGACACCACCTCCTCCCACTATTTCTCCACACTACTTTCACCCTTTACCTGAACACGAGTCTGCCCGAAGACTCGAATTTGTAAACAACTCTTTCATCCAGCTTCTACACCAACACCAGTCCATAATGAACACGTCAAACTGTTGGATATGCGGACTTATGCCACACACAACCGATAAGGGGATCCCATACTTCATTTTGCCATTTAGTTACTATGGTTCTCTGTGGGCTTTCCAGACCCTGTTCTTATTCGCCCTAGAACCATACCCGACCCGTTCCGCTGCGAGCGATTCCAGTAACAAGGCGCTAATCGCAGGGATAAGAAACATGAGTAGGGATATCGACACCGATCTGACAATGCCCAAAGATGAACTGAGTCCCTACTCCCGTTGGAATGTGACCAAACATGGGGTTTACCTGGTCAAGAGCCAGGCAGCACAGAAATCTCGCCCAGTTTGGATAGTTCCCCACCGAGGTCACTTATGCTTACAGGGTATTGGTAGGAACCCCACAGCACAGTTAGGAAAGAGCATTTGCACGGAAACATATGTATTTGCTTCCCGAACTTCCCCGATACTCTTGGCAGCTAAAGGCACGTATTTCGTTTGCCACGACCAAGCCTACACGTGGTTGCCCCCTGATTTCTCAGGTTCATGTTTTATTTCATTTCTGCTGCCTCCTACCTACACGGCCCGAGCAGATTACCACCGGACAAGGATAGCTAGAGGTGTCGTGAGTAAAGACGACACCGCGGGTCAGGAATTCGCTGACTTCGCAAAGGGTTTTCTGCCATTTTGGGGGCCTATGGTGAACAGCAGGAATATTCGCCAGTTAGCGAGGGTAGTTGAATCCGCCGTGACTACAACGGCCGGAGCACTTGGCAATTTGACAACAGAGTTTCAGTCGGATCGACTTATGACCCTTCAGAACCGAATTGCCTTAGACATTATACTCGCCGATCGTGGTGGTGTGTGTAGAGTCATCCAATCCAGTTGCTGCATTTTCATACCTGATAACGCAGCAACAGTATACCAGGCCATCTCCAAACTACACGAAATATCTGGTTCCCTTCACGTTGAGAAAGGGGATTGGTCCCTGCTGGGGTGGTTCTGGGAACTGATCACTGCCTGGGGATGGAAAACTTTGATTTTCATTGGGATGATCTTGGCACTTCTGTTCATGTTTTGCTTGTGTATACAGTGTGCTCCTGCACTATGTGGCCTCTGTGCTACCTCGTGTGTACGGAAGCCTGTGTCACAGGACGAGCTGAGTAACAGAATGATGCTCCAGCAACATCTCCACGAATTTCTTCATACCGATTTGGACTCAGATTAGCATGAGTTATTGCCTTATATGAGGGCAAAAGGAGGGTCTGTGGTTCCCAAAATCCGGACCCTGTGGTTTTCCCCGATATCGAGGTCCAATACCCGTGTCACAAAATCTCAACGTACCAAGACGATTTTGGTGTCTACGAACCGATAATGATTAGGACATCATTCCTATGTATTTGCGTTACAATCGAGGGTTGCCAACAGCCCTAAATCACAGTTTCCGTCCCATCCCTTAAACTCCATTTTGTGAACGGCATCCATCTTGCATCTTGCCCTCATGATAAGTCAATTAAAGGTCGAGCTTGATCCAAATAGACACGTCCACCTTTCGTGACTTTCCCCTGACCTGTCCCAACTGACTCCACTGTCTTCGGCCAAACCTGTTTAGGCAGCTCCTCGCCCAGTGGCCGAATACGATAGCATCTACGCATAACATTCCACGAACCATTCACTACATACAGCCCATGTTTCCTTCAAACACGCACCTGTCCCCGTATCTTGTTTATGGCCCTTTTTATGGCTGGGTTGTACCTTCCTTTATTGGTGGTTCATCGATATCTGATGGGAGTTCCCGGTCCAACTGAGTAATCTATCAGCAAACTGGACATCTAAAATATGGGCTTGCTTACATGACTTCGCTCTTTGTATTGTTATAGAAATATGTGTGTTACCATACCATAAACTCAAGAATTCTTGCTTGAAGCCATATATTTGATATATAAGGAGACGACTGGTTCTGTAAAAACGAACAGTCTCCCAAGAACCTACTCTCTGTGTGGTGTACTTCTGGGACACGTGTTACTTGGTAGCTACCAATAAAACTTGATCTTTGACTGCGACTAGAAGACTACGTGTTTCTGTGGTCCGGAACAAGGGAACTCAGAGGTCTTCGGGTGTTATCCCCTGACACCGGCGGGTTCCTAAAAACCCGTTACCTCAGTGGTCCCATTAGTGCTGCGATCTATGCCATGGACAGTATGTTGTTTCTTCACTGAGATTAGAGGGATGTGCGGGTGGATTTGGTTGTTTAAAGCGACCCCTCATGTGACAATGTCACTGGGGCTCCCAGCTAGTGGCTCCCGCCTCCATGTGTGCATCACGGCAAAACCAAAGGGGATGATGGACGGAGTGTTGAACATTGCAAGAACTCACCCCCAGTCAACTGATCTGAGATTAATCCATCAACATTCTTTAACTCACTCCGCCACCCCAGTTCAGACATGGCCATATGCAAATCAGTCTGACCCTGTGCCTCATGGGAATAGTCCAGCCCGAACTGGCAAGCCATGTCTTCCCTGGACCGGAAACAAGCATCCTGGGACCGGTTCCTGGCTAACAGCCTTCATCAGCCAGACTAGCTTGAATCCAGTGGCAAAGTGAGCAAGGGACCCACGGCTGAGCATACCCTGCCAACTTAGGGCGAACAAAGCAAAACCAAAGGGGATGATGGACGGAGTGTTGAACATTGCAAGCACTCACCCCCAGTCAACTGATCTGGGTTTAATCCATGTGTGCACCACAACACATTATTGTTTCTGTATGGGATTGTTTGGAGGGTGGGAACGGGGGGTTAGAGTTCTAATGAGGGATGGATTTAGCAATTGGGGCCTGCTGAAGTGTTTGGGGGAGGGGGGTTGGCGGGTTTAGAGTTGGGGTTTGTTAATGTGATTGCACCAATAGAGGAATTTAAACTTACACTGATTGTATTCTTCAATTATAGCGACAAGACACAGAAATTGACAGGATTAATGTGTCAAGGTGAATATGGGTGAGAAGTACAAATGTGTGATACCCCCCAAAAAATCAGACAAGTGTTCGCCTACTTAGACTGACATGATATACAGATTGCTCTCCTGCAGGAGATGCATCTGACCACGTCTTCTGAGGCTAAAATCGCTGTTAGATGGGCAGGATACAGGTTGGCTTCCTCATACCCCTCATATGCCAGAGGGGTGCTTATACTAGTGAAGAGAGGTATTACATTCACACCTATCAGAACATACGTAGACAAGGATGGGCGATGTGCCATGGTGCACAGTAAGCTGTGTCTCTCCCCTGTCACCATTATCAACACCTATGGCCCCATAGTAGATGAACCAGAAACCTTCATGAGACTGTACAGCACTATGCGAGAGTGGCCTGATGCGGCCATTGTGTAGGGGGGAGATCTCAACACTTATTTGGATCCTCAACTGGATAAATCAAGCCCGCAAGGGCTACGTACACGCAAAATAGCACAAAGCATCCACGTTGCTATACTTAAATTTGGTCTAGATGTTTGGAGACTGTGGAATGGAACGGCTAAAGAGGGGATGCACGCTACCCCTGCCCTTAGCAGCAGGTCCCACTTGGACTATTGGCTTCTTAACGAGAGGGTTAATGATTGGTTTACAGATGTCAGGATCCTCCCACGCACACTGTCGGATCACAATCCGGTGCTGCTTACTGTCAGAGTTATGGCTAATGTCCATCGCCCATATGTATGGCGATTTCATGCACAGGCACTTTTAGATCTTATCTATAGCGACACTATACGGAAAGCCATAGAACAATACTTTGCTATAAACAAAGGTACGGTGGAAAGCGCATCTACATTGTGGGAGGCTTTTAAAGTAACTATAAGAGGGGTTTGTATCAGCACAACAGCCGGCATTAAGAAAGATCTTCGGGGGCAGCTAGCATGGACTGAACTAAAATTAACAGACTTAGAACACCAATACACAACCACTCCCTGTCCCGCAACATTAGCCCGTATACATGAGCTACACTTGGAATATGAATCTCTGGCAGAATCTGAGATACGCTACATAGCACGCAAACAAGTAGCGCGAGCATATGGCGAGGAAGGACGCCCGGGCTGTAGCCTGGCCACAAAAATTAAAGTCCGAGAAGACTATCATCACATCACTAAGATCAGAGATCAGCAGGGTACAGAGCATTATGCCCCTGTGGTGATAGTGCAACAGTTTTGCACATTCTATTCTGACCTATACACATCACGGGGGACTGCGGCGGACGTAGACTTAGACACCTATTCATCCGATATAGCCTGGGCATGGTTGGTGAATGGACACCGACAGTATCTCAGCCAACCTATAGACGAAGCAGGTATCAAGGCAGCAATACACGCACTACCAAATCAGAAAGCGGCAGGGCCCGATGGGCTCACCGCCGAATTCTACAAAAAATATAATGATCTAGTCATACCTCACATGCTTGAAATGTATGCAGAGGCACATGAAGCTGGAGTGCTGCCACCATCTCTTCATCAGGCCATGATCATTACGTTGTTAAAAAAGGATAAGGCACCAGACAGCTGCGAATCATACCGGCCGCTGTCGCTGATAAATCTAGAAGCCAAGATCCTGGCGAAGATATTAGCTACCAGGCTGCAGCCTATAATGCCTAGCCTGGTCCTCCCGGTACAATCGGGCTTTATCCAGGAGCTGTCTACGTCCCATAATTTGAGAACCATCTTTGCCATGTTCCATCTCTTGATCCCTGAGTTGCCTGCCGCCGCGGTCCTTCTCGACACAGCAAAAGCTTAATTTCTTGCATCGCCCGGTAGGCATATCACTCTATGCCGACGACATGGTGTTATTCATAAGAGAACCAAGTCGTTATCTAGCACCAGTGCTGAGGGAATATATATGTTTTGGACTATTCTGGGGTCTGCAAATCAACTGGAATAAATCGATAGTCATACCACTAACGACTAACACGCCCCCCTCCCCCAAGCTTGGACTACCCTTTGGTGTGGACCACGGATCCAGTGAAATATTTGGGTGTTTGGGTACATCGCGACCCCGAAATAGTGATCAGGGAAAACTATGGCAGAGCATGTACCTCTCTGGAGCAACAGGTAGACAGATGGAACAATTTGCCACTCTCCCTGGCTGATCGTATAGTGATCATCAAAATGGTTATACTTCCACGCTTCTTGTATTTATTCTGCAACATCCCAATTAGACTGACACAACAGTTCTTTGGGGAGGTCCGTTCTTCCCTCACTCGCTTGATATGGAGGGAAGCAGGCCAGAGTGAGCTGGACCACACTAACACTAGGTTACAATAGGGGAGGCTTCAGTGCTCCAAACCTCTTTATATATTACCTATGTGCCTAAGCGCAATATGCCTAATATTGGTTTAGACCGCATGCCTACTCTCCACATGTTGCAGTGGAAGATGGTGATGCACTCCCCACTCCGCTATCTGGTATCATCACATATATAAACAGAGGCACGCCACGAACAGAAATCAACACGCTAGATACGACTATTGCAGCTTGGCAGGCTATAGGCAAGATGACTAACAGGCTCCCTGTTTATGCACCGGCACTGCTTCTCGCACATCATGCGGCTTTATCAGTGACAAGAGAGGAGGGTCCACTTAGGGCGGCGAGAGAAGTGGGCATGGTAACTATGTAAGACATTTATCCAGATGGTCACTTTCTTACAGCAGAAGACCTGAGTTATATAACCAATCCCTCGCTACTGTTTAACTTCACCATACACAGACTGAGACACACAATTAAGGCCCACTACAACACATATCCTACTGAACCTCAAACGCTGTGAGCACTGCAAATGCTACTGATTGCACCTTCCAGGCATTAACTGGTAACTAAATTATACATAGAAGTGCGGGATGAGAGAGTCCTCAAACCAGATAGAAGCCTGCCTGCTGGAATAACAGCCTAACTCCGCCACTACTAGAAAAAGAATGGGAACTTATCTGCAGCTAACCAGTGCCCTCACACGTAATGGCAACTTGCGCATTATACATTTCAAGTACATTCACCAGACTTACCACACTCCTATTAAGCTGCACAGATACGGCCTCATGGAAACTAGTAATTGTAAAAGATGTGGACAACCTGATGCTGACTTTTTATATTTGGCATGGGAGTGTCGACGTGTGCTGCTTTTCTGGGAGCGTGTACTGCACCACATACATAAGATGACTGGGATTGCATTACAGGTTGCACCTTCAATCTGCCTGCTGTGTCACGTACCTCACTTAAAAGGAGCAATGGGTAAATTAGTGCGCATTGCGCTATTATTGGCCAAGCGCCGAATCGCTCTACACTGGGAAAGCGTGCTGGCCCGGACACCAAACGTTGGGTAAAAGACATGGTATACTGTAACGAAAATCTTGTCTTATATGCGGAAGAACTGCCAGCAGCATCCAGGCCCAGAGATGTATGGGAACCGTTGCGTTAATATATGCAACAACTAGCTTCCAATGACACACAGACTGTTTAATGATGAGATCAATGTAATCAAGATGATGTACTGCCACAAACTTGATGAATAATGCTGATGAGACAATCACTAGTAATGTTTAGTTTTTTTATTGGGGTAAGGTCGATCACAAAAATGATTGTATGGTTTGTTGTTATTATTCTGCCTTGCATGGCAGTAAAATTGCATTTATTACCTGAAATACCAATAAACAGAGTTTAAAACAAGAAAAGTATACCCAGAATACATAATATATATGCAATACATACAGTATATACATAAATAAAAAAGGAAAAGCCAATAAGCAAAGCATTTCATAGCACCAAACTGCAACAATGCCAGACTTTTTAGCTATATGCAGGAGGACAACAGGGAGACGGATGGGTCATTGAGGAATCCACAGGCAGATACTGCATCCACCAGAAAAAGCATTACAGAAGTTAAGTAACTTGTTCTTCTGATGGATACATCTGCCTGTGGATTCCTTGTGAGAAGTTAGCCGGGCATATGATGTCCACTAGTTCTAGTGGACACCTTGCACAGTCTAATCGACCCTTATTGATGGTGGTTGTAAAGTCAACCTTATAGAAAGCTATCCTAGTGGTAGCATGGACCAGCAGTCATCAGGCTAAGACTTCAGAGAGTGCATTAAGCAAGTTGTTTTACCAATTATAATCCCTTGAGTACCAAATGAAAGCACACCACACAAGGTATATATCAAATATATATGTATTTATTCTAAACACAACCCATCTGCACTCTTTATGAGGTCAGAGGTAAAAGTAAAATACAAGTTACTTAATTGGCATACAATAAGTTGCACAGTATACGTTCTGCCCTAGGGGCCTCACAAACCATATACTAAAATAGTGGCATAAAAACCACGTGAGGAATAGAAAGCAGGCCTAGGGCCTGTGGAATCGCTGGGGCTACTCAGAACAACGAAAGGTTAGGGTGCAGGAGGCCCACGGGAGTCGCGTGCAGTGTCTAAACACAGCCGCGGGTTACCATTGACTTTCTATGGGAAACGAACAAGTTACAAATTTACAATTTAAGGACACTTCCGGTTGGACTACGATAGAACACTTTTAGACTAGAACACTTCGAGAGTCAAGACCAACGGGAGCACCAGAGTTCTCGTGTTACCTCACCCACGAGAGCCGGGTGCATAGGTGTCATTTGATGTCGGGTTTCGTCGTCGTTTTCAATGAAGATCTGCAAAGAAGTGCTGCAGGCGTCCAGAGGAAAAGTGTCCGGGTGGATCCAAGGGTGGATTGAAGATCTGAAGAACCTGAAAGCAGAAGGGACAGAGTCTGGGTCACTTGCCAGTGACCAGGATGGCTATGGGAAGATGCCAGCCAATATCGAGTGATTTCAGGTGAAAAGGTGAAGTTTGTCTTTTCAGCCACGAGGTCCAGGAGGCGTCGACGACGACCAGGAACTGGATTTGAGCTGTCCCACGAAGGATCTAGTTGATTGAGGTGTCAGTATCCGGATTGGACCCAACAAGCCTTGGCAAACGCAATCCACGCAGGATGTCGAAATTGGCTTCGTTGCAGACCAACAAGGTCTGTGGCGCTTCTCCTTTGGAGGGAAGCTGGAGCAAGCCTGGAGCAACCAGGAAAGCAAGATAGATTCAAAAGGAAGTCTTTCGGGGGCTAACTAGCCAACGGACTAGGAACCGGGAAGATGTGTCGAGCCGAAATGCAAAAGCGGGGCCCACGGGACACTCGTGGAGTGGGGGCCTCTGAGCTTCGGTGCAAATGCTGCTCGGGACTGGGGCTTCAAGCACCCCAATGCACAACTTCGAGATACCGCGGGAAGTGAGTTCAGCTTGCAAAATGCAGGATGTCCAGGAGTTCCGATCCCACGTCTCTCGTGTCCGCCACGTGTCTCAGCTTTGCTGTGATCGAAGGTCAGGGTCAGAGATGTCTGGAAGTCCGTGTCCTGTGTCGCAGATTCTTCGGGATCCGGCGGGAGCCTCGAAAATGCAGACCGGCAAAGTTGCTGTTGGTGCCTGTTTGAACAGGGTGGTCACTCCTTGACTACAAGGGAGATTTCTTCCGTTTTCCAGTCGAAATGTAATGTCGAAGGTCCAGGATATATGTTTCAGAGTTTCGTCCAGGGTAATCTAAAGTCCTAGGGACTGAGATCCTATGCTTGTACCAAGTTTAGGGGTTGGACTATGTTAAAGGTCCCTCCTATGGGTGGACCTGCTTTGTCCAGTTTCGCACCAGAGCTGGGGCTGAGTGCCCCAGCAACCGGTTTGAACTGGGAAATGCATGGAGCACCCTGGGTGCTCCAGGCAGTGTCTGGAAAGCATCTTCTGAATGCAGCCCTCCCTGCCCTCAATACACAAAGCCTGTCTGGGGAGGTGCTGGCACCTCCCTGGACAGGAAACCTATTGTCCAGGCCTCCCCTGCTGGAGTTTCATCCGGCTGCAGGAGAGCAGACTCGTGTCTGTGGAAGCAGCATCCATTTTGTAATGCTGAGGCTCTGTTTAACTTTAACCGGGTTTACCAGTAACTACATGTCTTCTCCCTCTAGAAGGGTGGAATGCTACCCCCGCCGCCAGGACTGGCGGGGGGGGGGGGTAGTATTCCAAAGTGTTTGACACCTTAAACAACATGTTTGCCAAACCACAGTTATCATTAACTGCGAGGAATGTAATGCACTTAAGAGTATATGGTATGGCTATATCCTAGAACAGCTATAAGGAAATGGTTCCGAGAGCTGCAGAGGGGCTCAGCTCATGCTAGGGCACCCTCTCACATAAAACCAAGCACTCTGCCTCCAGGATGGTTAAGGCCTGCCATAGGAGTGACTTATAGGTTACTATGTGTCTATATACAAGGTAGATATAGATATACTATATTTAAGTAAGGGGTGATAACACCACCTTACCCAGGCTGTGTGAACAGACCTGTGGTGTCAGTTTGGAAGGCAAACCAGGGGTGACAATGCATGCTGCAGCCCCTGGTAGGCCTAGGGTGCACCTATGCCCTGAGTACCTAGGGTACATTATACAGGGGCTCACAAGGGTGACCCAGTAACCAATCTGGTATGTACCTAAAGTACATGGTATCAATTTAGAGAGAGAACAGCTAGGCTGTGGGCCTGATTAGCAGTGCCACAGCCAGACTAAAGTCGAAAAACCAGAGAATCACAGCAAAAAGTGGGGTAACCATAGGAAGCAGACCCTACTCTCCTACAACCATTTCACAAATTTGGACCACCTACAGAAATTAATAGATTTGGTGGAGTGTCCCCTGGATGATAAAATAACATCCACCACATCCGGTGGAAGAGAAAAATAACTCTGATTGCCCCGTTCAATCTCCAGGCATGTAGATGCAAGCTCTGGAGGTGGGGGTGTAGAACCAGCCAACACTTCTTGGCCAATCTGGAGCAACAAATATGACTTGGGCCCTGTCTTGGTGAATCTTCCATCCTGGGCTCAGCAGACAGCAGGAACTGGGCTCTAGATGCAGTTTAGCTCCTGAGATGAAACAACCTGCCCAATACAGTAAGCGCACCCCGCAGAGGATGTACAGAGCTTTTGAGTGCGTTGATGTCGCCTCCCTCTCAGCTGTGAGAGCCAGGAAGCACAAGTTGCACTCTGGGACTAGGAGCAGTAAGCAAGGAAGAAGTAAGCGTTTCGTCCTCATCTCCGCAGAAACTGGGCTCTAGATGCAGTTTAGCCCCTGGGATTAAACAACCTGTCCAATTCAGTAAGCGCGTCCCGCGCCACGGAGGATTTGAAGCGCTTTTGAGCACGTTGATGCCGGTGATGACGCCTCCTGCTCAGCTGTGAGAGCCAGGAAGCACACGTTGCACTCTGGGACTAGAAGTCCCACCAGAGTGTGTGGGCACACAGCGGTGCGCAAGGAGGAAGGAAGCGTTTCGTCCTAGGCTCAGCAGGCAGCAGGAACTGGGCTCCAGATGCAGTATTGCCCCTGGGATGAAACAACCTTCCCAATTCAGTAAGCATTGACAATTTGAGTCAATGTTTACACTGTACTTAATTGCATATTTTTAAGATGAAACAAAATGAAATGGACACATGTTTTTTGCTTGTACAACTGCTTTTGGGGATTTTTTTCATGACGCCGAATTAAGCTATATATATATAATATATATGACTTCCAAAAAGGTTAGCACAAGTCCAGATATAAGGAGTTTTGACAATTCGATGTCCAGAAAAACAAACCTCCATCGAAGTGCTCATGTAAAAACTTTCCTTTTATTTGTATTATATTTTTCTCTTAAAAAATAAATTCTTAGTCATAATGGTAGCTGGGCAAAACAGATATGATATGAAGTCTTCATGCCTACAATGGAGCAGCTGTAGTTATGTGATGTCTCAGCACTTCAGGACTTCCAAGAAAATAGGAGAGACTCCCTATGCAGTATGTATGCCATTGTTCGCGTTACCAGGAAGATCTACTTCAGCGAAATGACATCTGATACCCCAGACTTCACCAGGTCCTTCCTAAGACATGGTATTGCAGGCCCTGAAACGCATGCTTCTATGCGTAACAGCCCACCTCCAACAAGGACCCTAGCCTTCAGATGTGGCAACAAAGCGCTGGAATACACAGTTCTACGGGTTCTACGGGTTCCTGCCTTCCTTAAATTAGCACCTTCAACTAGTATACTTTCCACATAGTAAATCCCTCTTCTGTGAAGATCTTTTTAAATCTTCCGCACTCGAAACTGGGCAATGTATGGATGAAATGTAGCGTCAATGGGGCAGGGTAGTTTTCCTCCAAGGGTAATAGCTGCTGTGGGACTGGAAAAATCAGCAGCTGTGTTGGAGCGTGTTCAATCCACAAACAGTCCTTGTCCATTAGATATGGCGTTGGAAGCACAATCTCCTCGTCCATTAAATGTGGAGTCGGAAACACAGTGCATTACTAAATAGATAGAGGAAACTGGAGTTATATTTACACAGCCCAACCACCAAACAGGAACATCTAACTCTTACTTTAAGATTGTTGATATTCAAACACACAACAAGGTTCAAGAATGTAATGAAACCTTAACTGCTTGAGTGCAGGCACAAAGGCTAACACTGCATCACACAGTCAATAACTCCTCTTTCTCCCCAACTTCTTTGCTGTTGCACTAAATCCCCTTATGTGTGGCCTTTTTATTATGGGACTGAATACTGACATTTCAGAGATTATTTGTTCATGTTACCACTTTGCTGGATTCCCAGGGCTTTATATAAATTTGAATAAGTGTGTTTTATTTAAGTTGACTCTGGATACAGTGGAGTGTACACTATAATTTTTGCTAATTTGGCAAACCATGTTGGTTTAAAATTTAGGAATAAGATAAATCATAAGAGTGAAGTGACAAACAAGTTACTTACCTTCGTTAACAATATATCTGTAAGAAACATTAGTTAGTTATAGATACGGACTTGGCTGTCCAGACAGTAGTGTTTCGTAAACGTGAGCAGCGATGCCCAAGGAGCTGCCTGATAGATGTCATGTAGAGGAACTCCTCTTCCCAAGGCAGTAGTGGCTGCCGTCGCCCTGGTGGAATGGGTGCATAGCCCCACTGGAGGCTCCTTTTTAGCCAGAGAATAACAGGCTTTAATACACAAAACGACCCATCTAGAGAAGGTCCGCTTGTGTACAGCCCGACCTTTCTTGGCACCCACGTAGCCAACAGAGTTGGTCATCCACCTGGAACTGTTTTGTGCGATCCAGATAGAAAGAAAGCGCACATTTTGGGTACAGACAGTGGAGCCTCTCTTTCGAAGGAGGCGGAAAGAAGGTGGGCAAAGTGATAGTCTTGCCGATGTGGAAGGCAGTAACAACCTTGGGCAGAAAGGATGGACGAGTCCTAAGGACAACTTTGTCAGGAAGCTCAGAGAAAAGGAGGCTTAGAAGAAAGTGCCTGGAGCTCACTCACTCGTCTGGCAGAGGACAAGGCCACCAGGCACGCAATTTTGAGAGTCAAGAGCCTCAAAGGACAGTTGTGACTCAGCTCAAAGGGAGCGCACATTAAATAAGTTAAAACCAGGTTCAATACCCACTGAGGCATAACGAAAGGAATAGGACGAAAAAGATGAGTTACGCCTTTCAAGAAACGATTTACAACTGGGGACTTGAAAAGGGAAGGCTGATGTGGAAGCCGAAGGAAGGCAGAGATGGCCGAACGATAGCCTTTGATAGTGCCCAGAGCAGAGCCCTGCTGGGCTGAAGAAAGAAGAAATAAGAGGACCTCAGAAAGAGGGGCAGTAAGGGGATCCGCTGCCTTCGCTGTGCACCATGCCACAAACTTGTTCCACCAGCAGGCCTTTACCGTCTTAGTGGAGGGACGCCTGGCTGCCAAGATTACATCATAGACTTTAGGAGGCAGGTCGAAAGACGTCAACTGTTGTCGCTCAATCTCCATGCAAGGGGGTGGAAGCTGGACAGGTTTGGGTGGAGGACCGACCACTGCTGCTGCAACAGAAGATCCTCCCGAAGAGGCAGTCTGATCGGAGGATCGATGGCCATGCTAAGCAGCTCAGGATACCAGACTCTTTGTGCCCAATCTGAAGCAACAAGAATGAGTTGGGCCCGCTCGCGCTTGGTTTTCTTCAACACTCTGGGCAGAAGTGGTATAGGCGGAAAGGCGAACAACAGACCGCAAATCCACTTGTGACAAAAAGAGTCACCTAGCGAGTGCTGCTATTGGAAATTCCAACACACAGAATTGCTGACATTGTGCGTTCTCTTTGGTGGCAAATAGATCTAATCATGTACCCAATGGACAAGAAAAGGTAAAAGCTATCAATTAGAACGAGTTCCCATCAGTCCACCATCGAGACCGCCCTTCATCATCTCGGATCTCTTGTTCATTTCAAGGTTGGGAAACCACGACAGACCCGGCAGATATTAGTAACCAAGTCAAGGGTGTCCCAAACAAATTACCACAGATGTGGTAATAAAGGAGATCATGCGGACGCGCAGCGGTCACGCGCAGCAGGAACGCCGGATCACTGCCGGAGTCACGCCAGAGTCCAGCCCGTCTGCGCCCGTCCCGCTGAGGACGGGCTGCAGGACGGGCAGCTCATTGACATCTCGTACTCCAGCTCAGGTTGGTTAATTCATGACCATTTTCCCAATCGTCTGACGTATTCTGCACTTACTTTAACATCTTTGCGATCCCGCACACCCGTCTCCTGTACCACCTGTACTCTGCCTACCCATTACTTTACCTGTGCAGGCTGTGGTTTCTCTACCGGTAAAATGTTGCTTTCTAAGACACAAACTACCAAGGCACATTACCGGGGCAAAAGGAAGGCTACTAAGAAACTTCAGACTTCCCCTCCTCTCCAATTTTGGAGTATTAACTGTAGATCGCTCCCTAAAAATAAATTAAATTTGTTTGATTTTATAAATGAAGAGTCGCCAGACGCATTGTTTTTGACTGAGACCTGGCTCCACGAAAGCTCTGGACCTGACATTGCTATAGCCGTTCCTAACAACTACGTGATGGTACGTCAGGACAGGGCTTCCGGGAAGGGTGGGGGGATCGCTATTATTTTTAAAGCCATCTACCAATGCAAGTTGGAGTCGTTTTCCCTTCCTGGATGTGAGGCCGCTCTATTTAAATTAACGATTGGCCCTCAACTAACGCTTTCTGGTCTTCTAATATATCGCCCTCCGGGCAATGCTGGCCCTTGGATATCGTCATTGGCCGATATTATATCCCCTGTACTACTTAAATCGGCTAATTTCACCATTCTTGGTGACCTTAACATCCATCTTGAAGATGTCGAAGGTACCCTCAGTCAGTCGCTACTGTCAGATCTCGAAGTTTTTAATCTTTTACTTCGAAACTCTGGGGCTACCCATTCAGCAGGTCACCTGTTAGATCCAATCATTTATAATTTACCTTATGACTGCTCCCAAAGGGCCCGCCCACTAGAATGGACTGACCATTTTGCGGTACACTTCATGTTACCTCTCTCTTTACCTAATGCTAAGCCTTGTGTTGGTAAGAGCAAGCCTTCTTATCGGTGGGACAAGCTTAATATGGTGGCATTTAATCAACATCTCTCTGAATCTATTCCGATTCTGGAAAAATCTGATCAGAATCTAATGCTGTAGTTTCCCAGTGGCTAAGGGATGCTGTAACTGCATTCCTCCCTCCTATATCTAATAACCACAGATCCCTTCATCCTCCCGCACCTTGGTTCTCTGAGGAGTTAAAATCACAACGAGCCAAGTGCAAGGCATTAGAAAGAAAATGGAGGCGCTCCTATTCAACCCCCAGTAAGGCAGCTTATAAAGAAGCACTAAAGAGCTACCATGTTAACTGTAAATTGGCCAAGGCCACCTTCACGGCATCCACGATCACCCAGGCTCAGAATGGTCCGCGGACTCTTTTTGCAGTGGTGAAGAGGCTAACAGGAGCAGATACGGTACCTTCTCCTCCGGCTCTGGATAAACCACAGTGTGATGCCATTGCAGATTTCTTTTCTCTAAGGTGGAGCGTATTCATGAATTTTTGTCTACCTCCCCGCCATCTGCTGAGTCCTTACTGGTGGCTACTTCTGGCAGTCTTCCCCTCCCTTCAATGTTCATCAACGACTGGTCTTTGTTTGATGACATTACCTTTTTATCGTGCCTGAACAGTATCAGGTCAGGCTCCCCTTGGGACCCTGTTCCTATGAAAATTCTAAAACTGTTGGACCTCGAGCCACGGAGAGTCTTAATGAGACTTTTGAATACATCTCTTATCGAGTCCACGGTGGCACAGGAGTGGAAGCATGCCATGGTCGTTCCCTTGTTGAAAAAGACCGGCGCGGACATCACAAACTTAGCCAATTTTAGGCCCATATCCCTGCTACCTGCATGTTCTAAAATTTTAGAACGACATGTGAACACCCAACTTAATTCGTTTGTCGAAAATGTGGGATATCTTCATCCGTCCCAATCCGGGTTTCGCGCTCATTATTCCACTTAATCCGCACTCCTCAGGGTGACGGAGAGGCTTCGGCACAGTATCGATCGCGGGGAGACCTTTGCACTCATCCTTTTGGATTTGAGTGCAGCGTTCGATACCGTGTCTCATTCCATCCTTCTTGACTCTCTCCGCTCCCTTGGTGTTGCTGGATCTGCGCTGGCCTGGATTGCCTCCTTCTTAGGTGGACGCACCTTTCAGGTGTTTTCGACAGAAGCTGAATCTGCTGTCTACTCATCAGCATACGGCGTCCCCCAGGGGTCGATTCTCAGCCCTTTGCGGTTTAATATCTATATCAGACCCCTTGCTACCATCGTAGAGGACGCCGGCTTGACAATCTATTCGTATGCTGACGACACGCAGATTGTGTTCTCTCTCTCTAGCAGTGAGGGCCATGAGGTCTCTGCCTTGAAGTCCGGCCTATCACGCGTTGCTACTTGGATGCACGACCATCTGCTCAAGCTCAACGGTGATAAGACCGAGGTTGTTATCTTGGGCAAGAATAAAGATCTGTGGGGCCCTCGACATTAGCCCTGCAACATGGGTCCTCTGCCGAATCCAGCCCCCGTAGCCCGCAACCTCGGTTTCCTCATTGACGATAGGCTCTCTATGAGACAGCAGGTAACAAAGGTCGCTGCAATCTGTTTTTCCACCTTAAGATGGTTGCAGAAGATCTTATGGATGCTACCTTGCTCTACTCGGAGAACTGTCGTCCAGGCTCTTGTGATCTCCCGCATCGACTATGGGAATGTGCTTTATCTTGGGGTCGATAAGGCCACAATAAACAAGCTTCAGGTGGTGCAAAACTCTTCAGCTCGCTTACTGTGCAATGTACCCCGGAGATCTTCCGCAGCCAAGGCTCTGCGTGACCTTCATTGGCTTAAGGTCCCGAACCGTGTACAATTTAAAACCTTATGCCTTCTTTTTAAAATCCGGCAGGGTTCTGCCCCTAAATACCTGCAGAAACTGGTTCAAGTCTATAAGCCTGGTCGTACTTTAAGATCTTCCACCAGTGGCAATTTCTTGGTCCCCAGAATTAAATTGGCCAAAATGGGCGGCCGCTCGTTTTCTTATCTTGGTCCAAAGATGTGGAATGCTCTTCCGCCGGCTCTGAAAGCCAAGACTGATCTCCTCTCTTTCCGAAAAAAACTGAAGACTCTTTTGTTTAATTGATCCTTCTGCACTGTCTGTTCTGTTTGGGCTGTTGCTTGCTTTCTTTCTCTTGTCTATCCCTGGTGCCGGGAAACCCATTGAGGGTAGCTGCGCGCAATATAAGTTTAGGTAAATAAAATAATAAATAAATGTGAACAAGGTGTGTCTAGTGAAGAACTGGATAGCAGTGCTGAAAACTGTGTAAGTGAAAAAGAAAAGAGAAAAGGCTCTAAAATTAGGTAGTGATAGGGGAAAACAACTTTAATATACACCCTCACACTCTTAAATCAATAAAAACAGTGCAAATAGTAGTGTAACAAAGAACTACTAGCAAAGATGTTGGGTCGACATGTTTCTGCAGTCACTGGAGCCTATAGGTCTCCTGCTGCTTCCTCAGGACCATTAATGCTACTGCTATTTAAAAAAAGTAAACCATATCACCGGATACGTGTAAATCTACTCGTCTTCCCAGCCTGGACAGAAAGAAGAAATATATGGGTACATAAAAGAAAGGACACAACAGAAAAAGCACAGTCAATAATGGTGACACTGTCTTGATTATAATGTTATTTTCTGAATAAACCACAAGCCGTTTCTGAAATATCGACAAGTGCTGGACAATCATGGTTTGTTACAAGTATATAATTTTTAAATTCATTCACCCATTTGCTGGGAAGGAGCAGCCCCACCTCACCTGGCACCAGCTCAGGTAGTGGGTGCACCGCGCTATAGTAAAACGAAAAAGATAATGTTTTGGATAGGTATGTACTACCTCCCATTACGCATTCCACCAGTCTCTCACACGCAGCATACGGCGTTGCACTCTCTCACTAATTCGATCTTTATCATCCAGCTTTGGAAGCACAGCGTGATATAATAAAAGATCAAAGGCTCCGCTTTTTAGAGAAATTGTGCTCACAGTCCGATATCCCTATCTCCAAGCTAGCTCACACTGTAGGTCGCAAGCATCCCCCCTTGGAATTCAGACGACATGTATTCCATAGCCCGCACAGCGCTACTATTGTTTGCCCCTTACCTCTCAGTCGGTACACCGGTCGTCCCTCTGAAGCTGTTTCGTGGGGAGGTACCGACTCGGTGTACCGACGGTGGATAAATAAGTTCATTACTTCCGTGTTGGGCGGGTGCTGCATGCGTACACGTCACGTGATGACGTCGTGACGTAGAGCAGCCTTCGGGAGGTGTAGTTCCCGTTTTGACAAGCAGAGACCTGGTTCGAATCCCCGCTAAGCCCCACATTCAAAACAATATTTTTTGAATGCGCAACAGTACGTAAGATTATAAAATTAATATATTTCATTTTATACGCCCTGCAAATGGCGTCGTGACATGTAATAGCAGTAGTGCCCATATTTACAATAAGAACACTCAGTTCCAATCCACGCTCCGCATGACATAGTATCAGTGTTTCTACAATACAGAAAAGATGTCAATTCTGATGTATAAATTGTAACACTGGTGATCCAAAACTAAGTGGTTGGATCCCAAAAGATCAAATACGCACACAGTTCTGGGCGCCATGCTAGAATGACAAACAATATGATAAATCTTCAGAGTGACATCCAGGGGATATCTTCATTCAGCCCTGATTTATCTGTCTTGAGTCTAAAAACCCATCTTTGTTCACATTTAAAAAGAAATTTAGAGGCATCAGTGATTGTTGGAGGAATCCATGGTTGGTCAAGTACTGTCCAAAACAGATCAGAAGGTTGATGACCTACTTGCAAGAAGTGGTTAGTCAATTTTGTCGCTTGTTTACAACAGCGAATAGAGCTTTTATGCTCAGAGATTCTCAACTTAATTTTTCTTGTAGTCATCCCTACGTAGTTCAATTTGCAAGGACATGTAATTAAGTAAATTAAATTCGAACTGTTACAGTTCGTAAACCTTCTGAGTTGCCACGGTCGGCCAGTGCCTATGTCGATTGTGAGTGTCTTGGTCGTTTGAGGGCAGGCCGCACAGTTGCCACATGGATGATGTCCCATAACAGCAGGCAAGTCCCATAAGGTTCCGACTGCTTGTGGAATATCGGTCTTTGGTCTGGTATGTACCAGCTGGTCCTTCAAATTCTGCCCTCTTTTAAATGCAAACAAAGGGAGGGGCAACGTGTCAGTGCCCGTGTTTAGAATCTTCCAATGTTTTTTTACAATTTTTTGAATCTTGTTGGAGTATGTACAATACGTATTTACGCAAGTGATTCTCTCCTGTTTGGGTCACAAACAGGAGAGAGGCCACAATAAACAAGCTTCAGGTGGTGCAAAACTCTTCAGCTCGCTTACTGTGCAATGTACCCCGGAGATCTTCCGCAGCTAAGGCTCTGCGTGACCTTCATTGGCTTAAGGTCCCGAACCGTGTACAATTTAAAACCTTATGCCTTCTTTTTAAAATCCGGCAGGGTTCTGCCCCTAAATACCTGCAGAAACTGGTTCAAGTCTATAAGCCTGGTCGTACTTTAAGATCTTCCACCAGTGGCAATTTCTTGGTCCCCAGAATTAAATTGGCCAAAATGGGCGGCCGCTCGTTTTCTTATCTTGGTCCAAAGATGTGGAATGCTCTTCCGCCGGCTCTGAAAGCCAAGACTGATCTCCTCTCTTTCCGAAAAAAACTGAAGACTCTTTTGTTTAATTGATCCTTCTGCACTGTCTGTTCTGTTTGGGCTGTTGCTTGCTTTCTTTCTCTTGTCTATCCCTGGTGCCGGGAAACCCATTGAGGGTAGCTGCGCGCAATATAAGTTTAGGTAAATAAAATAATAAATAAATGTGAACAAGGTGTGTCTAGTGAAGAACTGGATAGCAGTGCTGAAAACTGTGTAAGTGAAAAAGAAAAGAGAAAAGGCTCTAAAATTAGGTAGTGATAGGGGAAAACAACTTTAATATACACCCTCACACTCTTAAATCAATAAAAACAGTGCAAATAGTAGTGTAACAAAGAACTACTAGCAAAGATGTTGGGTCGACATGTTTCTGCAGTCACTGGAGCCTATAGGTCTCCTGCTGCTTCCTCAGGACCATTAATGCTACTGCTATTTAAAAAAAGTAAACCATATCACCGGATACGTGTAAATCTACTCGTCTTCCCAGCCTGGACAGAAAGAAGAAATATATGGGTACATAAAAGAAAGGACACAACAGAAAAAGCACAGTCAATAATGGTGACACTGTCTTGATTATAATGTTATTTTCTGAATAAACCACAAGCCGTTTCTGAAATATCGACAAGTGCTGGACAATCATGGTTTGTTACAAGTATATAATTTTTAAATTCATTCACCCATTTGCTGGGAAGGAGCAGCCCCACCTCACCTGGCACCAGCTCAGGTAGTGGGTGCACCGCGCTATAGTAAAACGAAAAAGATAATGTTTTGGATAGGTATGTACTACCTCCCATTACGCATTCCACCAGTCTCTCACACGCCGCATACGGCGTTGCACTCTCTCACTAATTCGATCTTTATCATCCAGCTTTGGAAGCACAGCGTGATATAATAAAAGATCAAAGGCTCCGCTTTTTAGAGAAATTGTGCTCACAGTCCGATATCCCTATCTCCAAGCTAGCTCACACTGTAGGTCGCAAGCATCCCCCCTTGGAATTCAGACGACATGTATTCCATAGCCCGCACAGCGCTACTATTGTTTGCCCCTTACCTCTCAGTCGGTACACCGGTCGTCCCTCTGAAGCTGTTTCGTGGGGAGGTACCGACTCGGTGTACCGACGGTGGATAAATAAGTTCATTACTTCCGTGTTGGGCGGGTGCTGCATGCGTACACGTCACGTGATGACGTCGTGACGTATAGCAGCCTTCGGGAGGTGTAGTTCCCGTTTTGACAAGCAGAGACCTGGTTCGAATCCCCGCTAAGCCCCACATTCAAAACAATATTTTTTGAATGCGCAACAGTACGTAAGATTATAAAATTAATATATTTCATTTTATACGCCCTGCAAATGGCGTCGTGACATGTAATAGCAGTAGTGCCCATATTTACAATAAGAACACTCAGTTCCAATCCACGCTCCGCATGACATAGTATCAGTGTTTCTACAATACAGAAAAGATGTCAATTCTGATGTATAAATTGTAACACTGGTGATCCAAAACTAAGTGGTTGGATCCCAAAAGATCAAATACGCACACAGTTCTGGGCGCCATGCTAGAATGACAAACAATATGATAAATCTTCAGAGTGACATCCAGGGGATATCTTCATTCAGCCCTGATTTATCTGTCTTGAGTCTAAAAACCCATCTTTGTTCACATTTAAAAAGAAATTTAGAGGCATCAGTGATTGTTGGAGGAATCCATGGTTGGTCAAGTACTGTCCAAAACAGATCAGAAGGTTGATGACCTACTTGCAAGAAGTGGTTAGTCAATTTTGTCGCTTGTTTACAACAGCGAATAGAGCTTTTATGCTCAGAGATTCTCAACTTAATTTTTCTTGTAGTCATCCCTACGTAGTTCAATTTGCAAGGACATGTAATTAAGTAAATTAAATTCGAACTGTTACAGTTCGTAAACCTTCTGAGTTGCCACGGTCGGCCAGTGCCTATGTCGATTGTGAGTGTCTTGGTCGTTTGAGGGCAGGCCGCACAGTTGCCACATGGATGATGTCCCATAACAGCAGGCAAGTCCCATAAGGTTCCGACTGCTTGTGGAATATCGGTCTTTGGTCTGGTATGTACCAGCTGGTCCTTCAAATTCTGCCCTCTTTTAAATGCAAACAAAGGGAGGGGCAACGTGTCAGTGCCCGTGTTTAGAATCTTCCAATGTTTTTTTACAATTTTTTGAATCTTGTTGGAGTATGTACAATACGTATTTACGCAAGTGATTCTCTCCTGTTTGGGTTTTGGAGGTGCCAATTCCAAGAGACCCTCCCTGTTATTATTGGAGGCCCTTTTCTTGGCATGTCGGATCAGATGTTTCGGATATTTCTTGACCAGCAGATTTTTCTCAAGTACTTGCGAATGTTCCTGGAAAGCAGATTTTGTGGAACAATTCCTCTGAATACGGAGGAATTGCCCAAAGGGCAAGTTGTCCCTAAGTGCTTTTGGGTGAAAACGTTCGTAGTTTAACAAGGAATTCCTTGCCATTGGCTTACGGTATAACTCCGATTGTAATCCCCCTCCAGATGCAGAGATCAGTCGATCTAAAAATGGTAGTTGGTGTTTATCAAATTCTATAGTGAATCTAAGAAATCGATTCCTATCATTTAACCACACATGAAATTGGTGGAGTTCTTCAGCCGTGCCACGCCACCAGGATGTCGTCTATATACCTTTTCCATACTCGCAGACACCGAAGATGGGGATTCGTGTCCGCGAGTATGTACGTCTGTTCAAATTTATGAACATACAGGTTAGCGAGACTCGGAGCAAAAACACTGCCCATACTGGTCCCGCTAACCTGCAGATAGATCGACTCCTCAAACTAGAAAAAATTCTCAGTCATTGCCACAGTGGCCAAGGTCATAATGAATCTGACAGGCGTGATGGAATTAAGGTCTCTATTAGTAAGCAGTTCTTCAATTACCTCCAACGTCTCTGTCTGTGGGATTGAAGTGTAGAGACTTTCCACATCAAATGACACTAAGAAGTCCAAGTCTTCATTGAACTCAATGTCAGGGAGAATCCTCAAGACATCCTTTGTGTCCTTTAGGAAGGTAGGCATCTCCCTCACTATTGGTTGCAAGAAAAAATCTACAAAGGTAGATAAGGGTTCAAGCAATGAACCAATGCCTGATATAATAGGTCTACCAGGTGGGGGTCGTTGGGTCTTGTGTACTTTTGGTAATATGTAAAAGTACGGCATTTTGGGGTTCACAGTACAAAGATATTGGGATTCTTTTTGGGTAATCCACCCCTCAGCCAGTGCTTCCTCCACTATATGACCAATGACAGCCTCGTGATAAATCTCAGTAGACATATTCTTACTGATATTGAGGAATCAGTCCTCAACAAAGGACTAGGTTTTGTAACAACCAACAGAGGTGACCCTTTTCTTGTGCAAACCGAAATGGGAAAATTATTTCGTAAAATTAGGCTCCATTATCTGTTTGCTAACAAACAGGGTTGCCTGCAAAGGGAAGAGACAGAGAATACTGGACTTAAGAGACCCTCTACCTTTAACCCGACGACTATTGGGTTACCAGCTAAAGTCTTGACTTTTGAGGAGGCGGTAGATCACGATCTGAGACAATTGTATCACCAACCATGTAACTATTTTGTGAACCTGTCTAAACAAGAACAAGAGGCAGTGAAGACCTTGGCCAATCTGGAGTCTTTGACAGTCAAGCCAGCCGACAAAGGCGGGGCGATTGTATTGATGGATTCGGACTCCTATCGAGACAAATGCATGCGCCAACTTAATGACACTAGGGCTTATTGCAAATTGGGCAATGATCCAACGGATAGACTCACCACTGTCATTGGTCATATAGTGGAGGAAGCACTGGCTGAGGGGTGGATTACCCGAAAAAGAATCCCAATATCTTTGTACTGTGAACCCCAAAATGCTGTACTTTTACATATTACCAAAAGTACACAAGACCCAACGACCCCCACCTGGTAGACCTATTATATCAGGCATTGGTTCATTGCTTGAACCCTTATCTACCTTTGTAGATATTTTCTTGCAACCAATAGTGAGGGAGATGCCTACCTTCCTAAAGGATACAAAGGATGTCTTGAGGATTCTCCCTGACATTGAGTTCAATGAAGACTTGGACTTCTTAGTGTCATTTGATGTGGAAAGTCTCTACACTTCAATCCCACAGACAGAGACGTTGGAGGTAATTGAAGAACTGCTTACTAATAGAGACCTTAATTCCATCACGCCTGTCAGATTCATTATGACCTTGGCCACTGTGGCCATGACTGAGAATTTTTTCCAGTTTGAGGAGTCGATCTATCTGCAGGTTAGCGGGACCAGTATGGGCAGTGTTTTTGCTCCGAGTCTCGCTAACCTGTATGTTCATAAATTTGAACAGACGTACATACTCGCGGACACGAATCCCCATCTTCGGTGTCTGCGAGTATGGAAAAGGTATATAGACGACATCCTGGTGGTGTGGCGTGGCACGGCTAAAGAACTCCACCAATTTCATGTGTGGTTAAATGATAGGAATCGATTTCTTAGATTCGCTATAGAATTTGATAAACACCAACTACCATTTTTAGATCTACTGATCTCTGCATCTGGAGGGGGATTACAATCGGAGTTATACCGTAAGCCAATGGCAAGGAATTCCTTGTTAAACTACAAATGTTTTCACCCAAAAGCACTTACGGACAACTTGCCCTTTGGTCAATTCCTCCGTATTCAGAGGAATTGTTCCACAAAATCTGCTTTCCAGGAACATTCGCAAGTACTTGAGAAAAATCTGCTGGTCAAGAAATATCCGAAACATCTGATCCGACATGCCAAGAAAAGGGCCTCCAATAATAACAGGGAGGGTCTCTTGGAATTGGCACCTCCAAAACCCAAACAGGAGAGAATCACTTGCGTAAATACGTATTGTACATACTCCAACAAGATTCAAAAAATTGTAAAAAAACATTGGAAGATTCTAAACACGGGCACTGACACGTTGCCCCTTCCTTTGTTTGCATTTAAAAGAGGGCAGAATTTGAAGGACCAGCTGGTACATACCAGACCAAAGACAGATATTCCACGAGCAGTCGGTACCTTATGGGACTTGCCTGCTGTTATGGGACATCATCCATGTGGCAACTGTGCGGCCTGCCCTCAAACGACCAAAACATTCATAATCGACATAGGCACTGGCCGACCGTGGCAACTCAGAAGGTTTACGAACTGTAACAGTTTGAATTTAATTTACTTAATTACATATCCTTGCAAATTGAACTACGTAGGGATGACTACAAGAAAAATTAAGTTGAGAACCTCTGAGCATAAAAGCTCCATTCGCTGTTGTAAACAAGCGACAAAATTGACTAACCACTTCTTGCAAGTAGGTCATCAACCTTCTGATCTGTTTTGGACAGTACTTGACCAACCATGGATTCCTCCAACAATCACTGATGTCTCTAAATTTCTTTTTAAATGTGAACAAAGATGGGTTTTTAGACTCAAGACAGATAAATCAGGGCTGAATGAAGATATCCCCTGGATGTCACTCTGAAGATTTATCATATTGTTTGTCATTCTAGCATGGCGCCCAGAACTGTGTGCGTATTTGATCTTTTGGGATCCAACCATTTAGTTTTGGATCACCAGTGTTACAATTTATACATCAGAATTGACATCTTTTCTGTATTGTAGAAACACTGATACTATGTCATGCGGAGCGTGGATTGGAACTGAGTGTTCTTATTGTAAATATTGGCACTACTGCTATTACATGTCACGACGCCATTTGCAGGGCGTATAAAATGAAATATATTAATTTTATAATCTTACGTACTGTTGCGCATTCAAAAAATATTGTTTTGAATGTGGGGCTTAGCGGGGATTCGAACCAGGTCTCTGCTTGTCAAAACGGGAACTACACCTCCCGAAGGCCGCTATACGTCACGACGTCATCACGTGCCGTGTACGCATGCTGCACCCGCCCAACACGGAAGTAATGAACTTATTTATCCACCGTCGGTACACCGAGTCGGTACCTCCCCACGAAACAGCTTCAGAGGGACGACCGGTGTACCGACGGAGAGGTAAGGGGCAAACAATAGTAGCGCTGTGCGGTCTATGGAATACATGTCGTCTGAATTCCAAGGGGGGATGCTTGCGACCTAGTGTGAGCTAGCTTGGAGATCGGGATATCGGACTGTGAGCACGATTTCTCTAAAAAGCGGAGCCTTTGATCTTTTATTATATCACGCTGTGCTTCCAAAGCTGGATGATAAAGATCGAATTAGTGGTAGAGTGCAACGCCGTATGCGTCGTGTGAGAGACTGGTGGAATGCGAGGTAGTACATACCTATCCAAAACATTATCTTTTTGTTTTACTATAGCGCGGTGCACCCACTACCTGAGCTGGTGCCAGGTGAGGTGGGGCTGTTCCTTCCCAGCAAATGGGTGAGTGAATTTAAAAATGATATACTTGTAACAAACCATGATTGTCCAGCACTTGTCGATATTTCAGAAACGGCTTGTGGTTTATTCAGAAAATAACATTATAATCAAGACACAGTGTCACCATTATTGACTGTGCTTTTTCTGTTGTGTCCTTTCTTTTATGTACCCATATATTTCTTCTTTCTGTCCAGGCTGAGAAGACACGTAGATTTACACGTATCAGGTGATATGGTTTACTTTTTTTAAATAGCAGTAGCATTAATGGTCCTGAGGAAGCAGCAGGAGACCTATAGGCTCCAGTGACTGCAGAAACATGTCGACCTAACATCTTTGCTAGTAGTTCTTTGTTACACTACTATTTGCACTGTTTTTATTGATTTAGGAGTGTGAGGGTGTATATTAAAGTTGTTTTCCCCTATCACTACCTAATTTTAGAGCCTTTTCTCTTTTCTTTTTCACTTACACACTTTTCAGCACTGCTATCCAGTTCTTCACTAGACACACCTTGTTCACATCTGTGGTAATTTGTTTGGGACACCCTCGACTTGGTTACTAATATCTGCCAGGTCTGTTGTGGTTTCCCAACCTTGAAATGAACAAGAGATCCCTGATGATGAAGGGCGGTCTCGATGGTGGACTGATGGGTACTCGTTCTAATTGATAGCTTTTCCCTTTTCTTGTCCATTGGGTACATGATTTGATTGGCCATTCCTGACTCACGGCTAATTTTTGTTGGTGTCATTTATAGTCAGGGGGTTTAGCAGTCAGGGTCTTTAAACACTCCCCTGGGACCTTCCTTTGTGTGTATTTGGCAAATAGATCTAACCAAGGCTCTCCCCATTGTTGAACGAAACCTTGCACCACCTCTGAGTGAAGACTCCATTCGTGATTCATCATGCACCTGCAGCTGAGTTTATCCGCCCTGGTGATTAGGGAATCTGCCAGGTGTTTAACTACTGGGGATATGCCTTGATGTTACAGCCATGTCCAGAGGCGGAGGGCCTCTTGACATAGGGTCCACGACCCCCCCCCCGTTTGTTGCAGTACTACATGGCGGTGGTGTTGTCGTGAACACCTGCACTACTCTTACCCGGACAGAGGGAAGGAATGCTTTCAGTGCAAGACAAATCGCCCGGAGCTCCAGAAGGTTGATGTGGAGCCTGGACTCCGCCGGAGAACAGAGGCCTCTGATCTCTGCCTCTCCCATTTTGCCGCCACAGCCCAGAAGGGACTCATCTGTCACCACTGTGTGGTCGGGTTGGGGAAGGGAGAGTAGATCTACCATTGACCCAATCCTGGTTAGTGAGCCACCACTGCAATTGACGTGCAGTGCCCTCCGAGGTCTGGATGCAATCGGACAGATTCCCCTGATGCAGAGCCCACTGGAACTTCAGGTCCCACTACAGAGCCCGCCTATGCCACCTGGCATGATCGAACAGCAGGATGCAGGAGGCCATGAGGCCCAACAGCCTCAGGGTCATCCAGACCGAAACCCGCAACAGAGGTTGAAAGATCTGAATCATAGCCCAAATATCCCGGGCTCGCTGTTCGGGAGGATAGACCCGAAACCGCGTCGTGTACAGAACCACTTCGATGAGGAGGAGCTTCTGAGAGGGAATCAGGTGCGACTTCGGCACGTGATGGAGAACCCCAGCAAATGCAGGAGGTCAGCTGTAATCTGGAGGTGGGAGACGACTGCCTGGGGCGAGCCAGTCGACGAGATAGGGGAAGACTGAAACCCCTGATCTGCAAAGATGAGCTGCGACCACCACCATCACTTTCCTGAACACCCGAGGGGCGCTGGTAAGGCCAAAGGGAAGCACAGTAAATTGAAAATGCTTGCGGCATACTGTGAACCGTACGTAAAGCTGGTGGGCCAACAGGACAGGAATGTTAAAATAAGCATCCTGCAAGTCCAACGCTACCATCAAGTCTTCCAGGTCGAGGGCAGACAAGACCTGAGCAAGCATCAACATCATAAACTATTCCTTCCGGAGGAAGCGGTTGACGTTCCTGAGATCCAATATAGGACGCAGGCCCTTGTCCTTGGGAACCAGAAAGTAGTGGGAGTAGTGGCCAAGACCTACTTCTGAGACAGGAACGCACTTGATGGCTCCCTTCGCCAAGAGAGCCGTCACTTCCTGCTGGAGAAGGGCCAGATGATCCTCCGACATGCAGCGGTATCTCGGTGGCATGGCTGGAGGGGTAGTCTCGAAGGGGAGGGAGTAGCCCCTTGAAACTATTTGCAGAGCCCACCTGTCCGACGTGATGGTGCACCAGTGGGGGAGATGATGGCGAATCCTGCCGCCCACTGGCGTATGATGGACCTGAAAGGTCGGACTAGGAGGGTATGGAGGTTGCTGCAGAGGGAGGGTTGATGGACTGGCCCTCTCGCTGGCCCCCTGAACCACGACACAGGTTTCCATGTCCCCAGAAGCGCGAAGGTTGGGTAACTGGCCGCGGCCTGTGGCCCTGGGTGGGATGTAGCAGAGCACCCTTCTGTAGCCACGAAAGGGGTGAAAAGCAGACTGCGCCGGACGGTAGGAGAGACCCAAGGACTAGGCCGTAGCCTGTGAGTCCTTGAAGTGCTCTAGGGGATTGTCTGCTTTGTCGCCAAAAATGCCACGGCCATCAAGGTGTTCTGGATATCCCCAGAAAAGCCAGTGGACCTCATCCAGGCGTAGCGACGGAGCGCTACCAAGGTTGAAGGCGGTGGCGTTGGGCGATCATCCTGTCCACGGGAGCCCACGTGTTGGGCCTGGACCAGGTGCCCAAAATGACATTGGTGAGGGCCTCATTAAATGGAAGCAGGGGCTCCGAAGAGCTTGCGGTTAGTTGAAGCACCTCAGTCAGGAGGTTAGTCCTGATCGCCACCGTAGGAAGCTCGAGGTTGAGAGCCTCGGTCGCCCTACGCAACACCACAGCATACGATGCTCCCTCCTCCGTAGCCACGGTAGGAGGAGACAACACGCCAAGGTCGGGTGAAGTGTCAAGACCACAGGCATCCCCCAGTTTCTCTCTCCAGTCCTGTTCAGACCCTAGCTGGTCAGTTAAAGGGTCACTTGACCCCTCCCAGTACTCATCATCCTCTAGGTGCCACTGATGTTGGAAAGGGGCCCCAGGAGTGAACAGGGGCAAGAAAACACCACCCGGCGAAGGCTCTGGTGTCGGTCGACGCAGGTCCGGCGCTGCGTCCACGTCAGGAAGGAGGCTGGGGTCGACCGGCGTCAGGCACGGTAGTGGTGCAGTTGGAAGCGGCGGCGTTGGAGGTGTTTTAAGGTCAACTGGCGCCAATCCGGATCCAGGCCTTGATCCAAGGGGGGCCTGCGGTGCCGGAGCCACCGACAGCGAACACCTTGGACCCCCAACCGAGGGGCCTCAAGGCTCGCCGGCGGGGTCAGTCAACGCAAAGATGGCATGCATCGCCTCGTAGAACGTACGAAGCTGGGTGGGGGTCGCTCCAGGTTCCAGAAAGGGAGGGAAGCCCGGAGTCAACAGGAGTGGCACCACCAGCGCCTCGTCGAGTCAGCCGACAGACAAGGAGAAGGCAAAGAGCGACGATGCTTCTTCGACTTCTTCTCATGCTTCGACTTACCCGACCCCAAGTGTGAAGACTTCGATTGACTTCGAGCCGGACTGATGGTGGCTCTGCGACTGGTCCCTCGACCTCCCTCTCCACTGAGACCTTGAACGGTGCGAAGCCGACTGCCGTCGTTCAAGCAGCTTTCAGGACCGCTCCCGCAAAGCCTTCGGCGTCAACAACTGACAGTCGGAGCACGACTTGGGGTCGTGGTCGTGATTTGATTTGATTTGATTTGATTTGATTTTATGTTTTCTTAAGCGCGCAGCTACCCTGGGGCATCCCGGCGCTGGAGAAGACTACGGAGCTGAGGGAAGGAAGGGTCAGGAGGTGAACTCAGGGGAACAGTAGAGTTTTAAGGCGTTTCCTAAACCTGAGGTAGTTGTGTTCTTGCCTCAGGGAAAGGGGGAGGGCGTTCCACAATCTAGGAGCATTATAGGAGAACAGGCGACCGCCTGATCTGGCCTTCCTGATTCTGGGGACATTGGCGAGGGAGAGAGAGTTGGACCTAAGATGGCGACTCGACTGTTGTTGAGTCACCAATGTCCTGAGTATGGGAGGGCCCTCATTGTGCAGAATTCTGTGGGTGATGCACAGGGTCTTAAAATTGACCCTCTCCTTCACTGGCAGCCAGTGTAGACTTCTGAGAGCTGGTTTAGCTGAGTTCCTCGTTGAAGTACCTGTGAGGATTCTCGCCGCTGCGTTCTGAGCGCATTGAAGTCTATGGGTCACCGAAGCTGGGGCTCCCAGATACAGGACGTTTCCGTAGTCCAGTCTGGAGTTCACAAGCCCTTGCAGCAAGAGTTTCCTGGACTGGAGTGGCAGTAAATGTAAGATCTTCCGAGCCATCTTTATCAGGCCGAAGCAAGTTCCCGCCGTTTTTCTCGCCTGAGTTTTGAAGCTTAGATCCTGATCAAGCCAGATCCCTAAGCTCTTGACTTCGGATTTGGGGATGGGAGGTATTCCCATGCACGGAGGCCAAGGAAGGGAAGTGGGAATTTTGTTGGGGGTCCCTAAAAGGAGAATTTCTGATTTTTCCCCATTTAATTTTAGCCTTGATTTGCACATCCATTGATGCACCCCCTCTAGACAGCTGCTCAGGTTGGACAGGGCATTGTCCGCCTGATTAAGGGAGACGATCAGCTGGGTGTCATCAGCATACATTATTGATTTAATGCCGTACGGCTTTACAACATCCTCGAGGGGAGCCATATAAGCGTTAAAGAGTGTGGGGCTCAGGGAAGATCCCTGCGGCACACCACACCCAAGAGGCTTAGCAGAGGAGATGGAGTACCCATCCGCTACTTGGAAGGACCTGTTGTTGAGGAAGGATGATAACCAGGCCAGGGCGGAGTCGGCCACTCCCATTAGACCAAGGCGATGGACAAGGGTTGCATGGTCCACCGTGTCGAAGGCGGCACTCAGGTCGAGGAGGATCACTGCCACTGATCCTCCTGCGTCCAGTATGCCTCTGGCTTCCTCGACAACGGCTAACAAAGCGGTGTCAGTCCCCTGTCCTGGTCTAAAGCCTGTCTGGGACATGCGAAGAAGATTGTTGGACTCTATAAAATCCGAGAGTTGCCGATTTGCTACTCGTTCGGCTATTTTACTCATAGCTGGAAGCAACGAGATTGGTCTGAAATTGGAGGGGTCTAAGGGATCCAAGTGTGGTTTCTTTATGAGGGCCTTGACCGTGGCTTTTTTCCAGTTCTCCGGAACTATACCATTTTCGAAGGAAACATTGATCAATTTGGTAAATAGGGGAGCAATAGTGGAGGCAACTAGCTTCAATTTACTAATTGGGGCTGGGTCTGATGGGGAGCCACTTTTGACTTTCTGTAAGACGTTGAGGAACGTTTCGATGGAGATTTGGGAGAAAGAGGTTAGTCTCGGGGTGTCTTGGAGAGGGGAGGGGCCTGGTAGTGCTTAAATTGTCACTGGGGTTGGAAGGGAGGTTAGGATTTTTGTAATTTTTGCCGAGAAGAACTCTGCCATTTTGTTGCAATTTGCACCGTCCACATCAGGGGGGGATGGAGGGTCTTGTATTTTGGTGAGGAGTTTCACAATTCTGTAGGTCTCTCTCGCGGAGTTAGCGGCTGAAGCTATTTTCTCCTCAAAGAAATTGGCCTGTGCAGTTTTTAATGCGTTTTTGTATAGTCTAATATGGGTTCTATAGTCACTTTTATCGTTTGTATTCCAGTTTTTCCTCCAACGGCGTTCGAGCTTTTTTCCCTTTCTTCTTAATTCACGAAGTTCCTCTGTGAACCAAGGCAGTTTGGACGCTTTCCTACTGGATGGGAGAGTTTTAAAAGGTAAGACTGAGTCGAGGGAGTCTTTTATCCAGTTATGAAGTTGGATTTCAGCTGACGAGGGGTTAGGGTCTACTAAGGGGGTCGTAGCCGTCAGTGCTTGATCCCACAAGGTTGTGTCCAGTTTTTTCCAGGGCCGAGAGGGGACTCGGGGAAGGGGGATGTCAGGCAATTTGCCTGTAAGTTGTAATTTAAAAGGGACCAGGAAGTGGTCTGACCAGGGGAGGGGAAGAGGAGTTTGGACCGTAAGGGAGGAGAGGTTGGAAAAGATTGGGTCAAGTAGTCGACCTTTCGTATGGGTGGGTTCTTTATTAAGGAGGTGAAGATTGAGGGAAGCCAGATCGGCTTTTAGGTCAGTTGCAAGTTTATTGCTATGATCGTTGAAGTGGAGATTTAAGTCTCCAAGAATTGTAAAATTAGGGGTAACACAAGCCCGAGAGGAGATGACGTCCGTGAGTGAGTCTATGAAACCCCCTACCTGTCCCGGAGGGCGGTAGATTAGGGCACCAGAGAGTGTCGTAGATGGTGGCAGGTGAAGGGAGAACAGAATGTTTTCACTATCCAGAATGGGGCTATCTTTAAGTTGGCATAAAAGATTATCCCGGTAGATGATCGCAATCCCTCCACCAATACCCTTCGGTCTATTAAGAGTTTTGATAAGGTATCCGGGGGGGAGTGCTTGAATGATGTCTGGATCAGTGCTAGGAGAAAGCCACGTTTCTGTTAAAAACAGGGCGTCTAAGCCAAGCTCTGCTAGTAGTAAGTGAATTTCTGTCTGGTGCTTTGGGAGTGACCTACAATTCAACAGGGCCATTTCGAGATGTGCAGGTTCAGGTTGGGGGGACGGGGATAACCTGTATTCGCAGTTTGAGCAGCCCAAAGAGTCGGTTTCTGGCATGATAGTTTCCTTACATCCAGTGGTGACTGATTCCCTGAGCTGGTACAGGGTATTGAGTGAATATGTTAACCTAGGGCCATTGTTACTAGCCTGGGGTCTAGGCTCTGGGCTCGGTCTGGCGCGGACGGGCGCAGACGGGCCTGCCTTAGGCGCGCCTTCGGCGCGCAAACGGCGCTCCCGCTGCGCTCGTCCGCTGCGCTTCCTGCCCAGGCACATGCTTTATACGGGGGAGTCAGAGCGTTTAAGGGGGCGTGGCCAGTAGAGGGGGCGTGTCTTCGGACGCGCCTCGCCCTCGAAATTGGCGAAGAAGCTGTGGGTGTCGTTGCAGCGCTACCGCTGTTTAGGGTGCCAAGGGTGGTGAGATAAGTGAAGGTAAGAGTTAAAAACATGCACAAATATCACAAGTAAACAATTTTTAAAAGCGTCTTGGCGCTCCCGGCTTTCCGCCTCAGGAGACCGATGTCAACAAGAAGTAAAGCGACGGCGCTTTATTTATATGCCTCGTGGGGGGGCGTGGCCAGTAGAGGGGGCGTGTCTTCGGACGCGCCTCGCCCTCGAAATTGGCGAAGAAGCTGTGGGTGTCGTTGCAGCGCTACCGCTGTTTAGGGTGCCAAGGGTGGTGAGATAAGTGAAGGTAAGAGTTAAAAAATGCACAAATATCACAAGTAAACAATTTTTAAAAGCGTCTTGGCGCTCCCGGCTTTCCGCCTCAGGAGACCGATGTCAACAAGAAGTAAAGCGACGGCGCTTTATTTATATGCCTCGTGGGGGGGCGTGGCCAGTAGAGGGGGCGTGTCTTCGGACGCGCCTCGCCCTCGAAATTGGCGAAGAAGCTGTGGGTGTCGTTGCAGCGCTACCGCTGTTTAGGGTGCCAAGGGTGGTGAGATAAGTGAAGGTAAGAGTTAAAAAATGCACAAATATCACAAGTAAACAATTTTTAAAAGCGTCTTGGCGCTCCCGGCTTTCCGCCTCAGGAGACCGATGTCAACAAAAGAGGCACACGTGGTGCAGATCTGTCACCGACATCAATCGGGTACAGTAGTGCAGGCCTTAAAACCGGGCATCTCTTGTGCACCTGTTCGGAGTCAGAGACTCGAAACAAGACTTCTACAAAAGTCAAGAAAAACGTAGTAATAAAAAATGACTGAGGTAACGCTCTTCCGGGTCTGCGCTAGCTGGCGCGGAAAAAGAAAGAACTGACGTCAGCACGCGAGGGTGGTGTCTATGTAGCTTCGCAACGTCATCCCGGCGACCAGGACGCACACGACGGAAGCGGAGCGGACCGACACCACCTTTCGACGCGCAGAGGTACTGCTGACGAAAATCTTTCCGGATCCAGTTTGATGCCTGGGGGTAATTGTAAGGTAAGGAATCTATAACGAACGTGTTTCTTTCAGATAGGTCGGACTAGGAGGGTTTGGAGGCTGCTGCAGAGGGGGGTGGGTTTGGTGGACTGACCTGCCCACTGGCCCTCTGAACCACGGCGTTGGTTACCACGTCCCCACAAAGATTTGGTAACTTGCTGCGGCCTGTGGATCTGGGCAGGACAAAGTGGGGCACCGCTTCTGTAGCCACAAAAGGAGCGAAAAGCAGACTGCGCTGGGCAGCTGGAGAGGGCCAAGGGCTTGACTGTAGTCTGTGAGTCCTTGAAACGCTATAGAGCGTTGTCTGCTTTGTAGCCACAAAGGCAACAGCCATCAAAGGGCATGTCCATCAAGGTGTTCTGGACATCCCCTGTAAAGCCAGTCGATCTCATCCAGGCATAGCGACGAAGTGCTACTGATGTTAAAATTGTCCGGCCCAGAGAGTCTGTGGTATCTAGCCCACAACGGATGGTAAACGTGGCCGCATTCCTCCCGGCGGCGACAGCCTGGGAGAGCACTGTCCAGGCCTCCTCCAGACACTGGGGCAGCAGCTGCGCAACCGTATCCCACACAGAGTGGGAATTACGGCCCAATAGACATGCAGTGTTTACCGACTGCAGTCCCAAGCTGGCAGAAGAGAAAATGTTCTTATCAAGATGGTCCAGCGTCTCGAATGCCCTTTCCGGGGGAGCAGTAGAGACTGTTCTCTTGGAAGTGGAGGCTTGCATTACTAAGCTCTCCAGGGTGAGGTGTTGGGAGAGGAAAGTGGGAACGCCCAGAGCCGGGTGGTGGCGTCGGGCAATCATCTTATCCACAGGTGCCCCCGTGTTGGGCCTGGACCACGTGTCCAAAAGGACTTTTGTAAGGGCCTCAGTAAACAGCAGCAGGGGCTCTGAAGAGCTCATCCCCGGTTGAAGCGCCTCATGTCAGGAGGTTAGTCCTGACCACCACCGTGGGAAGCTCGAGGTTGCGGGACTCGGCCGCCCTACGCAACATCACTTCGTATGACTCTCCCTCCTCCGTATCCACAGTAGAAGGAGACAACATGCCAAGGTCAGGAGAGGTGTTAAGACCACTGGCATTCCCCAGTTCCTCTCTCCAGTCCTGCTCAGATTCCATCTGATCATTCAAAGGGTCACCTGACCCCTCCCAGTCCTCCTCAGGTTGCCAATCTGGGAGAAAAAGACATCCCAGGAGTGAACAGGGGCACAAAAACTCTCAGCGCCGGATCCAGCATTAGGTGATGCCGGTCCGGCTCTGGGTCCACTTCAGGATGGAGCCTGGGAACACGACCGGTGTCGGTTGCGGTGCTGGAGGAAGAAGCGCCTGTGGAGGTGTAATCAGGTCAACCGGCGCCGATCCAGATACCAGGCCTGGATCAACGGGGGCCGGGCGGTGCCGAGGTCAGAGCAGACGGCGGAGAAGACCTAGGTCCCCCAAACGAGCCCGCAGGGCCTGAAGGCGCGACCGACATGGAGAAGTCGAAGAGCGCCAGACTTCTTTTTGTGCTTCGAATTACCCGACCCCGAGTGCAAAGACTTTGATGACTTGGACAAGTGATGATGGCTGCGCGACCGATACCTCGACCTCCCTCGTGTCTGGGATCTCGAACAGCACGAAGCCGACTGCCGGCACTCAAGTAACTTTCGGAACCGGTCGCGCCAAGCCTTTGGCGCCATCGACCGCCAGTCAGAGCACGACTTGGGGTCGTGGTCGCACTCCAGGCAAAAGAGACAAACGCTGTGCGGATCCGTAACCAACATCAGTCGGGTAAAGGGACCACAGGTCTTGAAGCCGGGCATCCCTCGTGCACCAGGATTCGATGAACTCAGAAAAGTCGTCGACAAAAGTCGAGAAAACGTCAGTCAAAAAGTGACTGGTGGTACCGCTCTCTCTGGATCTGCGCTGGCTGACGCGGAAAAAGAAAGAACTGACGTCAGCGCGCGATGGTGGTGTCTAAGTAGCTACCGCAACTTCATCCCGGCGACCACCACGCCAACAATGGACGCGGAGCCAACCGACGACACCTTCTGACGCGCAGAGGTACTGCTGATGGAAAAACTTTCCAGATCCATTCTGACGCGTGGGGTAATTCTAAGGTAAGAAATCTATAACAAACGTGTTTCTTTCAGATAAGAGAAGACATTAGGGCCTGTAACTGACTCTTAATGTAGGCAATGGTATCATCTGGAAGCAGACTTTATAGATCTAGCATGATGGTGCTCAGCCATACACTCCTATAGGTGAAGGATATTCACATAGCTGTCTATCATGACAAAGTCTGCTACTTCCCTCTGCTTAACTTATGCATTTCTGACAAAGCTGTATACCCCATAAGGTACATTAAGTGAGGTGTGACATTACTCCATTTTTTTGCATCTGAAAATTAAATATAATGCAAAAACATAAACGTCTTGTGTTTCTCTCTATTGCTCTTTAGGAGAATAGATGCCAATCTTCCCGTCAGGCTCTCTTACCTGGGCAGAGTGGAGCTGTTTTTCTCCCATGGTCTCCTGACAATATCTGTTAAAACAAAACAACAAAGTAGTGTGAAATTGCTGAACATAAAGCCGGAGGTCAAGTAAAACATCTACTGGTTTTACATTTACACAACCTGATCCAGGCAGCATTATTACTCAACATACAAAAACGAGCATTGGTAATACCAATAGCTCTCTAACCTTTTAGCCTTGCCAGCGAATTTTGCTTATATGTTTTAGTAACAGAAAACCCAGGACACTTTGAAGTCATCTCAACATGAATGGAATAAATGATTTAGGGTGTGCCAGCAGACAATTACACAAATATGTAATAATGTTAGTGAACTGTGAGCGGTAGCTTCCCACAAAATTATTTGGGTGTCACTAGGAACAAAACCTTCACAGAAAAATCACAGCAGGAAGTGAAAACGAACCGTGCCACTAAATAAATACCTCACCATGATACAAGGGCATGAGAATCTCAACTATTCCAAACATAACATGGAGCTGACCAAAGCACAAGCCAAGTTAAAAGTAAGCGCACCGAAGACGAGGGAGGCTGGAGCAGATCACTGCAGTGTACAGTGATAGCAAACATAGTGCATGATCGGATTTAGGACACCTCTTGCAGCAAACGGAGGCATTGGCACTGTAGTGTAGTTCCTATTATCCCAATAGGCTCTGCGCATTGGAATAATACCTTCAATAGTATAGACCTAGGACGGAGGTTAACTAGGTCTTCTACTGACGATATTAGACTTAAAGTTTTGTGTTTGCCAGCTAGCTCAGAGTTCACTAGAAACTTTCTCGAATAGGCAAGGAGGATTTTAACCTCCCTGGATAGACAAGAAGGGATTTAGTTTCTGACAACCATAGAACATGACAACTTTGCTCTCCCCTAATCAAGAGTGTATCTCTAGAGTCGTGTGAAAACAAAAGACAACTTATTTTACTCAGTCAGTTCAGTGCATTCTTAGTTTCACCAGATTGTAGAGAAAAGGAAGAGACGGGCGTGTTCAATAAAAGATGTTATTTATTGATCAGTCTCTTTTCTCGTACAAGAGAAATGAATCGATATTATTGTAATACTTATGGTTAAGTAAAGTGCATACAATAAAAGCAGAAGTATAAAATAATACTGTAAAAGCATTGATATGGTTTCTATGCCATAAGATATTTAAAATGGATAAAATAGATACATACATATATACATTTGACTAATCGTACTCAACTGGTGCTTCTAACTACGCCTACCCCGGTGTACCTGACCTAAGCCTAATACGTGGGCGGTAGTAGATAAGTAGCAGTTTAAGTTAAGTTTGTTTTGCCAAGTGACTGACTCAAGAATTCTCTGCAAGGGGTTATTCAGTTCTGTACCTGAGATCTAGAATGGTTGAGGGCTGGTATCTCTCGTCTTTGGTCTTGATATTCCAGCTGCCTGCAAGGGCCGCTTGGAAGGGCCGGAGCTGGATTTCTCGGCAGGAGAAAGGCAGCGTCTCGTTCTCAGCGCGTCAGGAAGGCGGGGCAGCGCCAGTGGGCTTCGCTCTCTGCTGGGCTTCTCGGCAAGTCTCGCTGCTCCGATCTCGTCACCACCGCGTGTGTTTGCTTAAGGCAATGTCGGTAATATTTATACCTGTAAGGTGCCGAGATTGACGTAAGGATGGACATATATACGTCGATAAGGATGTCATACGAACTGGTCGTTAGCACATTCTTTTACTGAAGTTCTCTGTGAAATCAAAACAATGGCTGTCGGGATTTTCCCAGGTTGTCATAGGTTTGATTTGTTTTGAGAACTCCGTATGCCTTATCAGGGGCTGGAGGAATAGTGCTTGCCTAATTAGATGGCATGCGTTATGACCTAATCAGATAACACGTTTCTGTGCCGTGGTGTGGCTTAATCAGATAACGGTTTTTGCACCGTGGGATGGCTGCTAGTTAATTATTAACCAGACCAGGGTCAGGAATAGGGGGATCGATACAGAACCTATAGGAATACATCACACCCACTCCACGCAGACTATGTCCATATTTACAAATCTAGGCATAGTAAATATACAGTAGTGTATGTGTATACCGTACCACCCCAAAATACATTCATATGCATTTTGAAATTATGTAATATACGAGAAAAAAATAATCATATGTACTATATGCACTCAAGCAGTAGAATAATGCTAAATTAATCACGCATATCCATACATTATTATTAATCAAATATGAGAATTACACATGAAATGGCTCTTAATACAGAAGAAAAAGTGCGAGACCATTTCATCACAAAATAAAATATTTATGAACATGCCAGAGGGCAGCTAATGTCTCTAAAGTTTCCTAAATATAGAAATTTAGTTCTCTAAGAATAGTTTCAACCTTAAGCAGAAGATAAGTGTCCCGAAAAATTGCAAAAATATTTTGGGGCCGCTGAAAAAATTGTGTTCCGCTGTCCATAAACTAGAGAAAAATTGTTCATGATACTTTATTATCAAAGTTGAAGGCCAAATTCAGGGTGTTGGGAACGCCGTGTGCTAGCTTGCTCAAAAGTCATTATTTCTGCTCGGGTGAGAACATCATATCATTTAGACTGTCGAAAAAACTGTCAACAGCTTCCTGTGAAAGTTCCACTAACTCGGAAAAGGTGGTTACCATGCATTCATGAGCATGATTGCCTTCATTGATGTTTTTATCAGCATAGCTGACAGAAGGTCGTACCTGATCGATGCTGCTTTCATCTCGTACTTCACTACCCCTCAATCGTAGTGGTGAAGTCTCCACGAATGCCGTCATCAGGATTGTTAGCCGCTGGGGACAGCACAATGCATGAGCCGTTACCGGACCCAACAAGGTTTCTGCGTCCATTGGCACATCCGATTGTAGTGTCAGACAGGTGTCCAACACGCATTCTTCTCCGCACAGCATGCACCTTAATACAGGTAAAACACATCGTTGCCACATTGGTCGAAATGATAGAAACCAAGTCATGTTTAGGTCTCTAAGCCGGGATAGTCCCAGTATTTTAGATATCCGGTCCCGGTATCCAATGGCTAGGATTGTTTCTTCCCTTGTCGCAGGTGTTTTGTCTGTGACACGGTTTGCCATAACGAAATAACAGGATCAAAAATAGGATTCCTGCCACTAGTCCCAAAAGGAGAGGAAGTCCGCCAAAGATGGAGTGGACGAAGTCTGGAAAAATACCCAGAATGGCTTTGAATGGTGTTAAAGCCCCCGAAAACACTGTCTTAAATACATTTGAGACTCCACTGGTATCAGAAATATTTAAGATTTCGTTCAGGATTTCTGCGAAATGTATGGGGGAATTAGTTGAGAACAATGAATGAATCTCTGCCGTTGTCCTTCAACTTGGAGATCATACGTCTCTTTTGATGACGTGAGCCTGGTCGGCGTCTGAAGGAGCACTGTCTTCATTCTGCTTAAAGTATCAATTCGAATAGAAGTAATTTTCAATTTGGGCCATAACCTTGCCTCCCTGTCTGGTGAAGCGCTGGGGAACAATACCCGTTCACAGCACATGACCTTCGCAGTCGTAGTTATGAGATAAGGTATTCCGGGCAGCAAACTACAACATCTGCGGTCTACAATCAGAATGTAACTCCCATTCGATAGTCTCCTAAAGAATGGTTCTATTTGTGTTGCAGGTGTGCCTAGCTGGTGACATGAAAGGTTATTTGAGGACCCTTCACAGGCTCCATGTAAACTAATACCATTACACAGAAGTGTACCGCTTAGTGACATCGCACAATTATTGCCACTAAGAAACACTTTCTGGCCTTTATTACTGACACATGCATGTGAATAGGGCAAGTTCCATGTTGACTTAATGTACCCTTTTCCCAATTTCTCGTACATGCCAGCCTGTATATATTTTTGGCAGTATTGAAACCTGAAAGTAGATATTGGAATATTAATTATCCCATGTATTATCCATTCAATGACAGGTCGTTCTGACATTGTCAATGGTAATCTCTCTAGTTTCTCAATGCTCAGGATTGTATAATCAGCACCCTTCTGTGCCATACTGATTTGTTTATCAGTAAGGTTAAAGATATTGAACAGTGACGTTGTGTTGATTAAACGCCAAGGCACATAGCCTGAACGCAGATTTTGTAACGTCCAGCCAAGCTGTACAATAGAACGCAATTGGGACTGACCGTGTTGTAACAACAGTAAGTCTTGCGATATTATGTCGATTGCTGAAGACACAATGCTGTCCAAAGAGTATATTCTGGAGGACAGAGTCATTAACCCATTGTCTACTACAGAAAGTGATTTTTCCAAATTAATACGGTCAATTTCCCGTATTCTCTCTGCTGTCTCAATTTGAGTTATTTTCCAGGCTTCGTTATAAGCTGCATATACAGAGGCTGCTATGAAGCGTTTTTGACGCTGTTTGCGCGGTCCCATAATGAAATCACGCAAGTCAGCACCATCAGTAAGTAAAGTTAGGTGTTGCTTAATTTCTGCCAGTGTGGATGTTTGTAGCCATTGAAGGCAGAGCTTGCCCACACTGTACGTGGTAATTATCCCTGGGTGTTGTCTTTGGGAATATCTAGGGTCTGGCCTGGTCAATGTGAACCCCTGTATTTTGTTCAGGAATCTGTCTTGACAGTTATTAGTGTCTGTGGACCAGATCAACCATTGTTTCCAATCAGGATGTGTTCTGTTTTGGTTTAATATATGGTTTACGTCTATTTCAACATCTATAGAGCTGTTGCTGTTTGTTGTTGGCTTTGGAATAGACGGTTTGTTTAAATCTTTGATTTTGGCTAGGCCAAAACAGGTGGTTTGGTGAATAGTGTCATTCAAAAATATAATCTGTTCTGGGATCATGCAGGCTCTAAACAATGATTCTATACCTTGTACTTGCCATTCTTTTGTACCCCAAACACTTTTTACTTCAACATTTTTGTCCCAGTAATCAAAACCAAATGTATTCATTTGCTCAAAAAATGAGTCTGAATATATCAATTTAGTGTTTGTAAGCATGGTCTTCGTACCGGTCTTGTTTGACAATTTGAAATAAAATGTTTCTGCATTACTTGTGTTGAACCCTGAAAAATATGAATATTTGTCATAAAAAGTTCTTGAGCTACCTTTTGGAGGGGTTGCACAGTGTTCCCATTGATTATAATTTAAAACATTTCTAGGTTGTGCAGATTTATGCAGATAATGGTTACAAAAGTGATTATAGCAGAACATCTTATCATAATTAGAAGAACCCTGCAAATAATCATGTTTTGTCAATTTAGCAGACATCACTAGATCAGACATCATATCATTAATACTTTCAAAGTCCCAATCATCAGCAAATGAGCTTGGTTTTACAAAGTCACTCAATGAGATCTTAATTTGATGTGGATACTTCAGGATTTCAACCGGACCATAGATTTCATAATCAGTATTGTCCCATGCTACCCCACCGGGTATAGGAATGGCTGTGAAGTTGACTGAAGAAAGTTCTCTTTTCTCGACGTGTGAAGATGTGTGTGGTTTGAGGACCAAGTTGATTTTCTGGCTTGCTGTGTCCATTTTAGCATATTTTCCTTCAATGAAATGTCCCAAGCATAGTACCATGATGAGCCAAAGTATGAGGATAAATGCACCTAAGGCCACCCAAAATTCAATCCATGGAGAAATTAGATAGGTTTCTTTCAGATGTTGAAAAAGTTCCTTAGCTTTATCTTTAAAAGTTTTTGTTGATGTCTGTTTCTTTGATTCACTCAGATCTTCAGATGAATCATTGAAGTTGATGAAGTAGCCGGATGCTGTTCTGTCTATTGTTCCAATTGCTTCTGGATTATTTTTTGTTCTAGAAGTTTCCTTTGTTTCATCAGCATAGTCATATGTTACTTCATTGTAGGTTGGTGTGTCTCGACTAAATGTTTTTATTTGGGTTTTTAGAGGTTTAAGTTCCATTGCTTTGTTGCATAGTCCTTGTTGATTTTCTGTAGGCATTTCGAATGTGATTAGCCTCTTAGTTTGAACCTCTGTATTTGTAGCAAACCTTGGTGTTCTACTACTTCCACTTGGCCTACTGTTTGTTATCGGCCACATGATTGTGGTTTTACCAGGTCGATGGATACAACTCTGTTCTCCTTTTTACCAGCAAGGGGCGGTAGTACTACTGATCTTGTCCCGTTGATAGACAAGACAGGAACTGCTTTTCTGTAAGAAGGCCCAAATTCCTTCTTTACCGCGATCTTTTCTCTGACTAGATCCCCGACTTTTGGAATCCAGACAGGTCTTGCTGGGACAGGTGGTTTTTCTTCAGTGGTTGTTGGCTGTTGTTTTAACTTTATGTTGCTCAGGTCTTTCCTTGTTTCGTTTAAGTCCTGCAAAATAGCCAAACGATCTTTGATGTCAAAGCTTTTTTCTTTAACCACTGAAGTCTGACTGTCAAGATCTAAGATCATCATTCTAGTCCCAAACAATAATTCGTACGGACTGAATCCCCTCAGAGAATTTCTTGGCAGGTTGTTTAGACTACGTTGGACACTTATTAGATGTTTGACCCACCCAGCTCCCGAACCTAATACCTTTTCCGTTATAGATAGCTTTATGCCTTGGTTTTTTCTTTACACCATCCCGTATCCCTCAGGAAGGAAGTGAGAAGAGTCCCGCTATGCCATGCTCATTTGGCCATGCATCCCTACAAGCTTTAGGGCTTAAAGGAATACTGAAGCCAAACGTAGCAGGCTTCTAGCGTATATGCCATTATAGACTCCAAATCTTTTTATAACAGTCCAGACGTCAGCCGTGCGCTGGGGTCTACATTACAAGTGGAAACTAGTCTTTATATGTTAATTGGACACATCATTTTTTATTGTTGATCCATTCTGGAGTGAAACGCCATGGTAATATACCGTTTCTCTCGCCACTGCGATCTCTATTGCAGTCTGGGCAGTTCTTTACAAAGATGTGATGATGCAGGCTCATGCCTGGCCACCAGTACACTGATTGTAATTCTTCCAGGGAATCTTTTAGTTTGAGGTGTCTTAGACCCTCACCCATATGTGCGTCTGCTATTAACAAGCCTCTCCTGTCCGTGTTTGGAATTACTCTATCCCCCACTCCAGGGATTCGAGCAAAAGGAACGGAGTTTGCATCAATTATGTATGTATAATTGAGTGGATAGTTGATCGGTAGCGCTGAGCAGTCGCCTTTTGATGACGTTTTCACCGCCAGCACTGTTTCACCGTCAATGTATTTTACTGCACGCTTTTTTCTAACTACGGAAGCCGATTCAGTTGCTACCGTTGTGGCTTTCTGAGCCAATGAATTCCCTGCAACGTGAACGCCATCACGCTGATGACTCAGTGAATGTATCACGTGAGTTTTTGGTAGTTCTTTCTGCAAAAGAACTATTTGTTTCCAAAGCACTTTTTGCTTTATTGTTGCACCTGTGTCATCTTTGTAACCGTTTTGAATCCATTTCTGCAAATCGTTGTTATATGATTTGACGCAGTAATATGAATCGGACACTATAAGTGTCGGGAATTCGCGATCGGCATTATCTAGCGCCATTTTCAATGCTTTTATTTCAGTTTGTTCTTCTGAATTAGTTTCTACTGAGTGTGTTTTTATTAGCAGAGGTCTCAGTTTCCCTCCGTGCCACACTTCTTTTGTGATTTCACTTGTGGGGTTGTACGCTTGTTCTCCCCACCCTGGTGGTTGAGTCTGTATAGATTACACAGGCGTACTGTCGTAAGGGCAGAATGTCGATTGGCAGAGGGTATGTCATTTCATATTCTAGATATTTTAATTCCTTTAATTCTGGATCAAAGTAGTATTTTACTCTGTCCGTTGTAATTGAATTCACCCATCGTATCCATTCCGGATTCAACACTGTTGTTGGCAAATTACATGGGGTTGTTAATGCCTCAAAGGCTGACTCTGCTGTTCTGACTGTGATACGTCTACCGTCAGCTTTGTCTTTTTCTCTTGCTATAGCCGTTTGAACTGCATGAACAATGTTTTCTTTAATACTGAACTTCTTTTCAGCTTCTGTGTACAAGTGTGATTTGTATGCAATTGGTACCTTTTCTCCTTCATTAGAGGTCAGGTATGTGAATCCGCATCTTCCTGGGATGACTCGAATCACAAGGTTGCGTGTGTTATCACGTGTTTGTAATTTTGTTTTAATTAACATGTCTGTTTGTAAAGATCTCAAAATTTCTGTGTGTTTTTGAGTCCAATTGATTCTTTTAAAATCTGGTTTTATTAGATCATAAAGGGGTTTGACCCTTTCTGCGTAATTTATAATGCAAGTTCTTCCGAAATTTAGGAAGCCTAGAATTGATTGTAGGTTTTTTATTCAGATGAGCAGGTTCTTTGTCTTTGGACTTGACGTGCTCTCCCCTGTGTTCTGATCTTCCTCTTCTTCCCGATTTCTGCGAGGAAGTCTGAAAAGATTGAGAGGGACGTGTATCATTATCTTGATATCTATCAGGTTTCTTTATATTATCCCTATTTCTAAGGTTGTATTTGCGTCCTTGGACAGGAGATCTTTCTCTCCGCCGAGGAGACCTTCCTCTGGACTGGAATTTTTGTTTCCATCCCAGCTCTTTTTTTTGAGTGTTTAAATTATTTTTAATAAATACTTTTTCTGGACTTTCAATTAGTTGGGGTTTTACCGGTATTCCACCCAAACTATCTCTACCTAGTTCTTCATAGGATTTTTCTATAATTCTGGCAATTTCAGCTGGTTGGTCTGCTATATTTGTCTCTTTTAACCTCTGGCTGATCGCCACATTCGCTGCTTCTCCTTTTATGTTGGCTAGTAATATTGCCGAGACCTGCTTGAAGTCTTTCAGTAATTTCATACCAAGAGTTAAAGCGCGTTCTGGACCGTATTCATCTTGAATTTGTTTTAGCACATCTTGTATTACTGACATGGATGGAACACCATGTGTTTTTGTGTAAATGGAAGCAAAGACTGTACCCCAAGTGTCACAGTCCTCCACGTGTGGTGCGATTCCCATTGGAAGACAGATAGTCAGAATCCTGTGTTTCTCAAGAGGAGTGGTTTCTGGAAATACCGCCTCTATTTGAGTGATTTTTTGTGCAAACCAGAATGGAATTTGTTCCCGTTTAGCTGGTACTTTACCTAGACAGGACTGTATGTTCTGTGGTGTAATTTTATTTGTGTTCCCCTGATGAGGGGTCAGCTGTGGAATTTTAATTGCTGGTTGGACTGTTGAAGTCCGCATTACATATTGGACTAATTGTCTATGTATTTTGATTAGTTGTTTTAGCTGTATTAAAAGCTCTGCTGCAGGCATTTCTTCAATGTCTGGATGTGGTGTGTATCCGGCTAGGACCGGCCACGTTGCTCCTGGTCTACCTAGTGGACCGAGCCTGGTGATGTGATTATTATGTTTTAGGGCGCCATTAAACAAGAGCAGGTGGAATTTGAGTGGTACTTCCACCTCCTCGAAAGGAGTGTACTCATCAGGAGGTTCCTCTATTTTGTAATAGTGGAAGTCCTTTGTTACAGCGTTTGCTGCTGGAAAGTTTATCCATGAATAGAACACCTCTGTCTGCCGATATTCATGTGCCTCAATTACGAATATGACTGTACCACCTCTCGATGTCAGTCCATTTCCTATAAGTTTTAAAGTTATAGATTTTCTTATGTTGACCGGGAAGAGTATTATATCCGGGTCATTTTCCTGCAGAGTAGTATCAGCTGCTAAAAGTTCAGCTGCTATTCTAGCTGTCTCTCTTTCTTCTTCACTGTCTACCATTTTACCGACAGGAAGGTTATTCCGTTTGTTTGCAGATCAGGTTTCTTATGGAAACAAAGATTAGATGCACAATATTTTGGAACAGTGTATCCTTCAACGTTGAATAAACCAAGAACCATACATAGGAGTCTCCTCCTGCGAGGTTTGGCGGATATGACCTTTCACCCACTCCAGACGTCTTTGGAGTATTATGGGGAAAAAAAGGGTTCTGAGTGAAAAAGCACGACTGAGTTACTCTAATGTCTTGCGTTAGTTTTATCGCCTATCCAAACGTTGGGCGCCATGTAGTGTAGTTCCTATTATCCCAATAGGCTCTGCACATTGGAATAATACCTTCAATAGTATAGACCTAGGACGGAGGTTAACTAGGTCTTCTACTGACGATATTAGACTTAAAGTTTTGTGTTTGCCAGCTAGCTCAGAGTTCACTAGAAACTTTCTCGAATAGGCAAGGAGGAGTTTAACCTCCCTGGATAGACAAGAAGGGATTTAGTTTCTGACAACCATAGAACATGACAACTTTGCTCTCCCCTAATCAAGAGTGTATCTCTAGAGTCGTGTGAAAACAAAAGACAACTTATTTTACTCAGTCAGTTCAGTGCATTCTTAGTTTCACCAGATTGTAGAGAAAAGGAAGAGACGGGCGTGTTCAATAAAAGATGTTATTTATTGATCAGTCTCTTTTCTCGTACAAGAGAAATGAATCGATATTATTGTAATACTTATGGTTAAGTAAAGTGCATACAATAAAAGCAGAAGTATAAAATAATACTGTAAAAGCATTGATATGGTTTCTATGCCATAAGATATTTAAAATGGATAAAATAGATACATACATATATACATTTGACTAATCGTACTCAACTGGTGCTTCTAACTACGCCTACCCCGGTGTACCTGACCTAAGCCTAATACGTGGGCGGGAGTAGATAAGTAGCAGTTTAAGTTAAGTTTGTTTTGCCAAGTGACTGACTCAAGAATTCTCTGCAAGGGGTTATTCAGTTCTTTACCTGAGAACTAGAATGGTTGAGGGCTGGTATCTCTCGTCTTTGGTCTTGATATTCCAGCTGCCTGCAAAGGCCGCTTGGAAGCGCCGGAGCTGGATTTCCCGGCAGGAGAAAGGCAGCGTCTCGTTCTCAGCGCGTCAGGAAGGCGGGGCAGCGCCAGTGGGCTTCGCTCTCTGCTGGGCTTCTCGGCAAGCCTCGCTGCTCCGATCTCGTCACCACCGCGTGTGTTTGCTTAAGGCAATGTCGGTAATATTTATACCTGTAAGGTGCCGAGATTGACGTAAGGATGGACATAAATACGTCAATAAGGATGTCATACGAACTGGTCGTTACCACATTCTTTTACTGAAGTTCTCGGTGAAATCAAAACAATGGCTGTCGGGATTTTCCCAGGTTGTCATAGGTTTGATTTGTTTTCAAAACTCCGTATGCCTTATCAGGGGCTGGAGGAAGAGTGCTTGCCTAATTAGATGGCATGCGTTATGACCTAATCAGATAACACGTTTCTGTGCCGTGGTGTGGCTTAATCAGATAACGGTTTTTGCACCGTGGGATGGCTGCTAGTTAATTATTAACCAGACCAGGGTCAGGAATAGGGGGATCGATACAGAACCTATAGGAATACATCACAGCACAGAGAGACAAGGCAATAAATACAATGTAGGCTGAAATTAGAAAGGCAGTGGAAAACAGAGAAGAGATCATTCAGCAAATGCCTTGTGAAAACAAACACTGCACTGCAAGGGAGCAAAGCAATAGGAAATTACCTTACATGCACTGTTAACGCAGAGCAGCAGGAAGCAGAGAACAAGTAAACAGATGCACTCTAATAAAGTGCTTAAAGCAGAAGAAAAAAGCATTGGCAAAGCCAATAGGACTAGCCTAAGTAAGAGCTAGTGGCTTTGCCAATATGTTTTAGCCATGCTGTACACCGCTGTTGCTGCTATTCAGAATGGCTAAAGGCTTGTGTTGTAGATGGGAGAGAGGAGAGTGGCGTAGAGTGGGATCCTGTAGAGCGGCCTGAGTGGAGTGTCAGAGTGGAGTGATGTAGAGCGGTGGGGTATAGAGTGGCATAGCACAGAGTGGAGTAAAGTACTGTAGACTGGAGTAAAGCATTGTAGAGTGGAGCAGAGTAAAGTGCTGTAGAGTGTAGTGCCAAGCCGTGGAGTGGCCAGATGACTCAGGGGCATCCACCACAACATGCTGCTGTTATTTTAGCAGCGTTCCCTAAACATTGGTAGGTTTGCTCAGAATGGACATAAGCATTCACTTGTTTTTGCTAGTTTGACGTTTTCTCATCTCTGCAACCTGCGTATGCTTATTAAGATTCTCTGTAGGTTAATAAATGCTTAGCTCATTTGAATGAGCACTTCCCATTACTTTGCGCGGGCCGATTCTAACATTGGATAAAACAAACTGAACATAACTTTCTGACATATTACACAAGGTAACATCTCAAGCTCAGGGACTCGTAAAAACATGGTGTTGATGAAACTTGAACCTAGACCCTTAGAATTGCATTAGAAGAACCTCTGGGCAATCATAATGATCATTACATTTCGTGTGACGAGAGAAATGGAGGGGTTAGGCTTGCGACAAGCTATGATGCAATGACGTGGACTAAAAAAATATACTGTTAACCACGGTAACTAATAAAGTGATCTGATGTTGTCTTTAGATTATGTTGGTGCTACACAAAATCAGAAACATATAAAATGTAGAATGAAGAGGAGTTACACCTTAGAGACGTCACTTGTATATTTATATTAAGAACAACCAACATTAAAGCACAGGTTGCACAGAAGTTACACTTCAAACAATACATGGTTATACAGTATATTAATGAAACAGTGGTACATTTTGTATCGCATGTACTGCCTGAGCAACAGGTGGCTTCTGCACATTTGAGAGGTCATAAATTAACACAAGTTTCTGCCCTGGTGCAGTGGGGGCTCCTCCGCTAAGGCCGATGAGCGTTTCCCCAGTGCTTTGCAGCAGTGACAGAAAGGAAAAATAAAATCATAATAACTTGGTTATTATCATTTTATTTGTTCCTGCTGCAGCACGGAGCGGGGCTACTCTGCTCGCAGAGGAGGAGTGGTGGGCACACTGAAGTGCGCATAATGCTTTGGCTGGCTGTCTCGGGCTGGCCAAACAGACATGCACACTTAGCATGCTGCGGCACCCCCCAGGATTCTGCATTGAGTCCCACCTTGTTCAATGTCTACATTCGGCCAGTGGCCCTGGTGTCATACACTGATGACACAGCTGGTGCTCTCCATTACCAATAACCCAATAAAGATGCCGCCAAATTTCAGTAAGACCTGACAGCCATATCTGCCTGGATGGAGGATAATTTTCTCCAATTGAACTCCACAAAATCTGAAATCCTAGTATTAGGTAGAGATTCCCATCTTTAGGGCAGCAACTGGGGACCTCTAAAGCTTGGTGCACCCCCTTTGCCGAAAATTGTTGTAAAAACTTTAGGCATATTGGTTGATAACAACCTCACCTTTGAGGAGCATGCCAAGTCTGTTACAGGAATCTGTTTTGGCTTGTTGCGAGACCTCAAACCCATATTGGGTCTGTTCGATCCCTATACTCGCCAGCCGATTGTTCAAGCCACTGTCCTAGCCAAGCTGGACTATTGCAATGTGCTGCTCCTTGGCTCCAACAAGTCTGTGATTAAAAGTCTACAGCGCACTCAGAACGTTGCAGCTTGTGAGCTGTTTGCCCTCCCAGGCATTGCTCGGTCTCCAGCCTTTGGCGCAGTCTTCATTGGCTGCCCATGGAGCAGATAATTCAATTCAAACCGCTCTGTTTCACTCATGATTCTTTCTGGTTCGGGCTCTGCAATTCTGAGTGAGCCTTGCCTTCCCTACATCCCAAGGCGTGATTTGGGTTTGGCCAATCTTCACCTGGTGCAAGTTCCTTGTTTTTGCAGAGTACGAGGGCGGTCCTTCAAGGTTAAAGAGCCGTCCCTCTGGAACTCACTACCTCTTTCAATCAGAAGCATCCCCAACCATCTGACCTTCAGAAGGGCTGTCAATATCTGGCTCATTTGCTAGCGTTGGGATGTCCCTTTGCCGGGACAGCCATGCACTTTACAAATATTATAACATAACATGTTCTCCACCCAGGCTGCATTACAGCCTGGGTGAAAAACATGCCCATTCCCACAATCCCCGTCTTAGCGCCTAACTACGGCACTCAGACCAATCACCACGCTGCTTTCCAGCATTGTGGTTGGCTTTGAAAAGCCAGTCACAATGCTGAATTGCAGCATTGTGATTGGCTCAAGGGAGTCTGACTGCTTCCTGTTCGTTCGACACAGGAGAGAGAGGACTTGGGAGAGAGGAGCGAGGAGGTACGTTTATTTTCTTTTTTACACCTCTTACCCCCTAGTCTCCCGCCTTGCCACCCCAGGTCCATGCTGGCCATCACTTCCCTCGTGAGATATTTAATCACAATGAGAAAGAACCAGAAAGAATTTGCATGAAAATCTCACTGTTTACTGAGTCAGCAAATCAGTTATTTTGTTGTAGTGCCGTTGGTCCGCATCCTGATCGGGCATCACATCTTTACTACACCGGTACTGCACAATTCTGACCACTTTCTTTTCTGGGTACGGCAAAAAATAAAGCACCAATTAACCGGAGTCGCCAGTCCGTACTTTCTCCTACTCAACCAGTTATTGGCCCTTAGTTAGTTGTAGTCACCCTGAGGCAGGAAGGTAGCTGTCTGAAGACATGGCCACGTCTGTGCTGCAGCCATAGTAAAAGGAGCGTCGCACAATGCATACACCCAGAGGACATAGCAGGATAGGATTTTCTGCTCAACAAAGCAAAACAGGCATGTCTATTCATTTTGAATACAAGATCTATTCACAAGTTACCATAGAAAATTTAAAGAATAGCATGTCTTTGGTTTGTAGTGGCTGTACGATTGTTTCTTGTGTAATTGGCATCACGAGTGAGTGGTCGGGTTAGTAGAGATCTATGTTCCCTTTGGAGTGCGAGCACGCTTCCTCGAAGTGCCCAGAGTATTTTACGGAGTACGCAGGCCGATCCAAAAACAATTGGCATTTCGGTCTAGAGTAATGTCTTTAAAAAACATTGGCATAGCCATAGGTCTCACCTTTGGGACCCTATAAGTGTTAAGCCATGCAGCACATTATCAGACTACCCAATGCTCACAAAACCTAAAATGTATAAATGAAAACGGTCTGATAATCATTAACTACTTTCCGGAGAAAGCCTGGACTGGAGGATGTAATGAGCTCGGGGTGCACACAAAAACAATCTAAAGTATGTGCTCCAAGTTATGCTAACGCAACATGACATTAACAATGATATTACAAATATTAGGTGCTGGTTTCAGACAGTGCTGGAGTCTCAGAAACATCTGATGGTTTATGAAAGAATCTGGTGTAGCTGAGAGACGGGGAGATAAAAAGCAGCAAGTTACAGAGGTAAGTGAGTAGTATGATGAGGAGGCAGAGGAAGAGTGTGAGAGAGAGGTTTAGGAAGCGAGCTAACATTTATTAAATAGAATGTATTAGTAAAATTGTATTAATATAGCACTTACTACCTCTGACGAGGCGTCGAAAGGCTTTATGCCTGGCATTATACTGCTCCAGAACCCAAGGTCAATGGTTAGTTCAATGTTATTGGCTGCTATTTGTTACTCGGATTAGTCTTGTGCACTCAAAGCAAACAATTCCATACAGTCATTTCAGTTTTTTTATGGAGACTAAGGTAACAGTGGTTAGTTGCAATCATTAGTTGTGGGAGGGTGGATGGTAAGCTCAAGATCATGGTTGGTAGACTTAATACAGGAGTTAGAGGAGATTAGGTGTGAGAAGTTGACCTGGTATATGATGTTCACTATTCTAGTGAGCACCTTGCACCAGTCCAAACAACCCTTATGGTGATGGTTGTAAAGTCAACCTTATAGACCAGCTATCCTAGAGGTAGCATGGACAAAGCAGTCTTAGGCTAAAACTTCAGAGATCATGTGAAGCAAGCTGTTTTACCATATGTAACCCCTTGAATACCAAATGAAAGGACACCACACAGGTTATATATAAAATATATATGTATTTATTTCTAACACAACCCCTCTGAACTCTTTATGAGGTCAGAGGACAAAGCACATAACAAGTTACTTAATTATCATACAATAAGTTGCACAAAATACAGTTGAGCCCTGGGGGCATTGCAAACCATATACTAAAATAGTGGTATAAGTACCACGTCACGAACAGGGAGTAGGTCTAGGGCATCGCTGGGGCTACGCTGAGCTAACAAGAGTTAGGGAGCAGGAGGCCCACGGGATGCGTGTGCAGTGTCTATTCACACACACGAGTTACCATAGGGAAACAATGGGAACATAAGAGTTAGAAACTAGTTATTTTGGGACTCTTCCGGATGTACTAGGAGAAAGCCACTGAAAACTAGGACACTAGGATAGTCAATACCTACAGGAGCACCGGAGTGCCCGCGTTACCTCACCCACAGGAGCCGGATGCATAGGTGTCAAGTTGTGTCGGGTTTTGTCGCTGATTCCTTTGGAGACCTGTAAAAAGATGCTGCAGGCGACCAGGAGAGAAGTGTCCGGTTGGATCCAAGGGCGGATTGAGGATGAAGAGTACCTGAAAGCAGAGGGGACAGAGTCTGGGTCACTAGCCAGTGACCAGGAAGGAACCAGGCGATGTCGTGAAGCAATCAGGTGATGTTGTGAAGCTTGACTCTGCAGCCACGAGGACCAGGAGGCGTCGACGACGACCAGGAACTGGATACGGACTGTCCCACGAAGGATCTCGCTGTTGGCGGCGTCGGCTTCCGGATTGGAGTCAACAGACCTTGGCAAATGCAACCCACGCAGGAATCGAATATTCGCTTCGAGTTAGACCAGCAAGGTCTATGGGGATTCTCCTATGCAGGGAAGCAGGGGCCCACCTGGAGCAACCAGGGAGGCGGTTCAGATTCAAAGGTTCGTCGTCACAGAGGCCACTAGCCAACGGGCAAGTAACCGGACAGACGCGTCGAGCACAAAAACGCTAGCAGGCCCCACGCGGCACTCGTGGAGTGTGGAGAGCTGTGCGTCGGTGCAGAAGGTGCTCAGGGCAGGGGCATCTCAATCCCCAATGCACAACTTCGAGCGTGCCTCAGAAGCTGCACAAGTAGCAAAGAGCAGGTAATTCAAGATGGCCGGTCCCATGGCTCTCGTCGCCTCCACGGGTCTCAGCTTTGCTGTGGCTCGGGGTCAAAGAAGTCTGGCTCTAGTCGGACTCTGTGCTCTGGTTAACTTTAACCGGGTTTAACAGGAACAACATGTCTTCTCCCTCTAGAAGGGTGGAATGCTACCCCCGTCGCCAGAACTGGCGAGGGGGTAGTATTCCAAAGCATATGACACCTTACACGACATGTTTTGATAAAGCCAAACCAGAGTTAGCATTTAACCGCGAGGATTATAATGCACTTAAGAGTATATGGTATGGCTATATCATAGAACAGCTATAAGGACATGGTTCCGAAAGCTGCAGACAGGCTCAGCTCATGCTAGAGCCTCATCTCACATAAAACCAAGCACTCTGCCTTCAGGATTGTTAAGGCCTGCCATAGGAGTGACTTATAGGTATATATGTGTCTATATATAAATAATGGTAGATATAGGAATACTATACCTAAGCAAGGGGTGATTACACGACCTAGCCCCAGCTGAGTGATAAGACAGTTGTGTCAATTTGGATGGCCAGCCAGGGGTGGCATAATTCATGCTGCAGCCCCTTATCCTTAACACACGCGAACTCAAGTGGATGTACTTCTTTGACTCAATCGACACTGGTCTGAACGAACAGGATAGTTCGTTTTCCCAATTGGCTACACTACCTTGAACCCCTTCTGTATTCATAATGCTATGTAATTCAGTATTTTGATAGGTCTCACCTGATTGTGAGTGATATGCCCTATGTAACCATTGTCATACAACTTCCCGGCTTAACCCTCACACGAGAGATACATCTGGGCAACCACATTATTGCCCCAACCAGTGATATGGCCTTTACCCCTATGCTTGGGAGGTATGCCAGACACTTTTATTTTTTACATTACATTACAGACACCCTGGAGCGGCAACTGAATGTTGAAAGGTCAATTTCTTATTGAAGTTCTAACTAATGAGAGGGCCTCTACCCCCATGCCTGGGAGGTACGCCAGATACCTCAGTGCTTATACTTACAGACATCCTGGTGCGATATTTGAATTTTGAAATCTCAATTCTAGATTCAAGCTCATCCTTTATGAGACAACAGTATACAGGATTGTAATATGTATTGCACTGGTGATTCGCACTACGGTCCGCTGACTGTATTGCCCGGATTGTGATGCATTATATGTATATGTTTACTTTTATTTTCACTGTTTGACACCTGCGCCGTATTCAAAACTGACCCTGCAATCTAATAACCACTCTCTTGAATTACGACTTCCACTCCATTGAATCCATAGTGGATTTCACAGCACGAGTGAATTATTCACATCGTCGTGAGATGACGATAGTCTTTCCTTTAGTTCTATACAGGCATCACGTGGCTCAGTTGCCTAGGTGATTTTACTAACAGGAATCCAGCCCCACCACGGCTAGTTCGTGTGGCGGCTTTAGTCCCGATTGATTCGGCGCGTGTAAGTACCCTGTTTGGCTTCTCTCCCCACCTACCCCTCCAAATAACTGCTACTGATTTTTTCTCACGGGCGATCAACACCTAATCCCCGGTTAATTTCCCCAACAGATACCACGGAGTTTGAAAACCCGAGGTTCACAGGTGGCACCGCCCTCGACCGCATATGTGACGGTGAGTCTCTGATAGCCAATTTGGGTACAATGGTAGTAATGCACAGACGCTGCATTGGCCCATTTTTGTTTTTGTTTTAGTGACCAGTGACCCATTTTCTTTAGGTGCGATCGTTTCACCGACAACTGAATTTCCTCCACCATTTTGAGGCAGTCGGTAAGCCGGTCCAACCGCATTTCGTTGAAACTCTTTCTACGTCACTGTGCATATTAAATGTTCCATTTCAAATGTGACGTGTTTCTTTGCAGACACGTATCAATTAACAGAACCCCATGTGATGTCACTACGTATCACCGTGTGATTCTAGACCCGCAGGTACTTTTGACTTATTCACCTCCCCATTGTTGTGGGTTTCATGGTGTTCCCTACTCCTTCCACGTAAGCTGCCTGACTATAATAGTCCTGTCTACAATCTCTGTGAGCTAATTATAGTTTAGTCATTGCTATAATCGGTGATGGGACAGGCGTCTTAATAGTATCCCGGCACGACCTGCCCACTCTAGTGGAGTAATTACTTTATGCTGATTTTCCAATTGTCCATTGTGCGCCCACCCTGATTTTAGCTTGATTCTCATCCCGGTGAATAATATAGGTTCCCTTTATCTATTTTCATTACGTTGCCTGCCCCCCACCCCCGTTTGGTCCTGAAGAAGACCCCACAGCAAGGGCACAACTGATCCCTGCATACAATAGAGGGTTGAAACGTCGACAACTACCTTTCCTTTTGTCAACTTCACGCCATCATTGTAACAATAATTGTACTTTGTGAAGTATGCCATCTCATTTAAATGCCTGAACCTCCGGTCATTTTGTTTCGTATTTAATTCGTAAACATAATATTGCCAATTGTCTGATTTTATTGTCACTAATTCCTTCTATCCTCACATCCTCACTTGACTATCACTTCCTTTCCCTCGCCTCCCACCTGGGCACCACGCAACCGTCCTATATTTCATGAAAAATTGCTTTGTGTATTGAATATACTTTATCCAATTGTGAATTAAAACAGTGTGGATACATGATTTGTTTTGTGAGTTTCAGTTCGTGATTTGTGTCTATTAATTCTTGTTCACACTGGGACCCCTTCCTCCTAGTACTGCAGCCCCGTGGTAGGCCTTGGATACACCTATGCCCTGGGTACCTATGCTACACCATACAGGGACTCACAAGGTGACCCAACATCCAATTAGGAATGTACCTAAAGTACATGCAGTCCATTTTACAGTGAGCAGATAGCCTGGGGCCCTGATTAGCAGGATCCCAGGCCAACTAAGTCGAAAACCAGCTAAACACTAGGCAAAAAGTTGGGGGTAACCATAGTCAGATATCCATCTTCCTACATGAGGTATTATTAGGTTGCATAGGTATGATTTTTAGAGGAAGGAGAGATTGTGATCTTGTAATTAAGTTGTGGGAAATTGGCTGAAATAGAACTTAGTTAAACATGCATGTGTCAAGAGGAGGTCATGCTATAAGAGGAGGAACGACGCGGATGGAAGGGAAGAGGAGGGAAATTTGAGAGAGACAAGAAAAAAGGAGAGGCAACAAACAGACATTTTAATTAAAGGATAGTTTTTAAAACCTGATTTAATGAATTTAGTGAATATTTTTGAGACAGCATGCAGTTTAGGAATGCAAGAATGTTCAAAGAAATAACATTATTTACTTGAGAAGATTGTGCTATATTGTAAATATTTATTAGGTACTATAGGTAAAACATCTCTCTGTTGCTTGACTACTGCTAGACCACTGATCCAGCCAGGTCAGTTGATCAGCTCAAGGGTTAAAAGTGAAATAGAATGGCTGGATGCATGTGTCGAGAAAATACATGGGAAATAATGTACACATTGAAAAAGAAATTCTGGCATTCATCCTCAAGATTAACTCTTATTATTATTTATACAGCAGTGTGGGATACATTTAAATGCCTATGATCTGCACTGGCACCAGATGGAAGATGAGGACGGCTTACCAAACAGTGGAAGTAAATTACCTGCATTCCAGTGGCAGCAGGGGGGGGTTGCAAACACTGGTGCGAGTATAGGGATGGTGAAAGGGCTACCTTTCCAAATTCAATGACCACTTCTGGAGGCAAATGCTGCTGAGTAAACTTCCTGAAGCTCTGCCCTTTTTGGTCTCGGCTAGCGTAGACGGCAAACATGCGCAGTCTCGCTGGCGAGATTTTATGTTTTTGGGTATCTTGCACTAGCTAGGTTTAAGCCCCACCCCTCTTTTCCATTGGCTGGCGTCACCGTTTATGCTAAACGGAGGCCAGCCTTTGGAAAAGAGCTCCCAGTGACGTACACTTTTCTCTTTGTAGCACGGCCCACTTGGACGGGCTTGTACGACTTACTTCTGCTGTAAAAGGTTTCTAATCTTTATGTCCATGGCCCCATAAAGATTAGAAACCTTTTACAGCAGAAGTAAGTCGGACAAGCCCGTCCAAGTGGGCCGTCCAACAAAGAGAAAAGTCTCTGTTTGGCCGCCAGCGCTTGTTTAACATTCCACAGCCTATCACATCTTTTGGGATTCAACTCAACAATTGAACCAGGACTAATAGATTATAGATACGTCAGTAGAACAGTGGAGAAATGTGGCTCAATGGTTAGAAGAGGCAGACCATGAAGCAGAGGTCAGACCCGGGACCAGGGTTCAATTCCCGACGCGGCAGGGTCTTGAGCCCAAAATGTCCACAGACTCGATAATTCTCGCTTCGGTGCCTGCTCGAATCATGGGTCCCACTCTGCAACTCCGGGCAATAGCTTGCTTAATCTCCACTATGGCTCCCCGTGGCGGGATGCCTGGCTTTCACCTTGGGGGTGCCCAGTACGGGTTATCTCACAGGGAAAAACCAGGACGGGTTCCCAAAGCAAGCGCTTAGAGGCCGTTGGTGATAATACGCTATATAAATATAAATTACAATTACAATTACAACAGTCGCCTCACACTCACCCTAAAAACTCACACATTGTCGTTTCTGAAATGTTTCGCTAAACCGTTCCGATCATTTACATCTAGAAGAGCGTCACGCTCCTAACTAAGCCTATCGCAAGGTGAGCCTATCGCAAGAGTCGCGCTTTTATCGTATTCTTTCCTTCCAAAATGGCATCCACTGCACCGACATCTGGTTCCGCAGCCTCTCCGGCGGCAGTTCCAGAAGCAACTGCACCCGGTGTACTGAACGGACCAGTGGTGCGGTTACACCCTTTGGTGCTGGCTTCGATCGTTGACAGCTACGAGAGAGGGAATGAGGGAGTCGCCCGCGTGATCAGGACTTTGTTAGGTGAGGAGGCTGGAAAAGTAAATTCTGCCACACTCATGTAGCCACTGGGAGTATGGGTCCGTAACAATTTACCAATGTGGCCACGTTTAGGTCAAACACGTGAAACACACTTAATCCATGACAATCAGAGGATGTTTCATAGCGTGTTGGGTTCAGAAACGCTAGGTGGCCTTTTAACAGAAGAAATATAGGGCTTAAGGAAACTGAAAAGCCCAACACACACGGTTCACCACAGCTGCTAAGTTTTTAGAATGCGCATGTGTTGCATTTCATTGATTTTAACGTGCCTGTCATGTGACTGCCACTTATTGACGATTGTGTGACATTTCACAAAGTCTGTGGGAGGGGTGCTGCTCGTCAGAGTGCCTTAAACCCTAATGTTCGTATTTATTTTGTATTTTATTTATAAAGTTTTATATAGCGCTAACAAGACCCGTGGTTATCAGAGTGCTTTCTCCTTGTTTTAAGAAGGCAACAGGCAGTGGTAGATCAAGCGATTAACAGGAGATGATCCAAGAAAAGAAGTCAAGTGGCAAAGCCGGGATTAAAACACCACATACACCACCCACATAGTATTCGTCCCTTCAACAACATTTCCCTGGGGGCAGCGAGGTCCATAGAGTGGGCTATAAAAAGTGCACTCACTCAAACGAAGATTAAATGGCCTCTGACAGAGAAACCGGATCGATTAGCGTCCAGGTTCATCCGATGTAGCCCAGAGAGCGGAGTTGATTGTCCAGGGCTTTAGAAATAACACTTTTGCACTTGTTGCCTAACACAAACTTTTGTTCAGAATTAGAATTAAAGGACTTGGCATCCCCCTCAGACCACAAGACACCTACCTAGTGAAACACACCTCCTAATGACCCATCCTAGACTGGTGGCTAAGAAGACGCAGGGGTCAGTTATGGGGTGAGCTCAAAGTTCAATCAAAGGAGACGCATCTCCTCGCTTTTTGCAGCCGCCTAATTAAGGTGTATACCAAGATTTTCAAGCCTCGAGCACTGCAAGTCTTGTACCATTGCATCCCACCAGCCACCCTGCATGCAGCCAATTACTCGTTTTACAAAAATGCGGTGCAAAAGTAAAAAAAAAAAAGGACTGAATCGTTAAAATGCAGCAGATTAACGTGGAAAGGACAGCAGATCACTGTGACAAGATTAAGGAATGTCTCACTGGAGTCCAGACAACAGGACACAGCATGGCACATTCTGTAAATATCTGAGACAACATCTATTCATCACCACCCCGCGGGCGTCTGGCTGGAGTTTGGTAACAAAACTGTGTCTCAAACGAGAAAAAAATAAAAACTGCACTTTTGTCCGGCGGATATTCTTAGGGGACACAGAAGTTAAGTTGGCATCAGAGACAGAAGTGGAAAGCTCGTTTTAGCGTGGAGGCATTAATCTTTCCCTCCCTCCTTGCAGATGTCAGTGCGAGGAGAAGTGCTGTCCCCAAGTGCCTTTAATGTCAGTACCACACCATTCTCAGCACTGCATCCTCCTTCTGCAGTGCATAAGCGCAGAGTGTAATTGCCTCAGCTAAGATTTCCAGCCATGGGGACCACCAGTTCGGACTACTACCTGCCCAATGGTGGTTACAGGCCCAGACAGGCTCTGGGTCTCTCAAATCCACCACACCAGCCCACCATGCACAGCTGTATAGGTTTTTTTCCCTAGTCACCATGGGCCTCACCTCTGCCCTCGCTCCTTGAAATTAGAACCAGATTGAGTGCGAGGGGGTGTGGGAGCGGCTTCCCTACAGCCTCACGGGGCGGCGGGGTTTCGGTGTAGCAAGCGCAGGGAAACCTGAGGCATTGACCGCTCACATCCCGGGCCTTGCAGCGAACTGCATGGATGGAGGGTGGGTAATGCTACTAGGAAGGTGAAGAAGGGAAGCCCTACATGGGTACTGCTGCATAGAAACCAGGGGGTGGGTGTTGCAATGCGAGCTCTGTTTGTTTTATTCCTAATGTAAAGTTTACTGATGGAGCGCGCCATGCCTGAGTAAGCTCCATTGTCCCTGCTCGCTGGACCGAGGCCAGCGTGGACCGAGAGACCCGATCCTGTGTCAGCACAGACGTTTAGGGGGTGTCAGTCCTAAACAGGCCCCGCGGGTCATGGTGTCTGTGGTGAGCGATTCCTGTAGAGAGACACGTCTGCCAATGTAGCTTGTCTCCAAGTAGATTGATTTCTGCACATACATTCATTCCTGAGAGTGAGACCCCTGTCTGAGAAAAGATTTCCTTGGAAGTAGACCGAGTCCTGCAGTGACCCCTTCCCTGTGCTGATTCCCAGGGGTCCTAGAGAGACTGTCTTTATCAGAGCCCATGGAGGAGGATTAAGAAATCTCAGTCTGTGCATACTTCTTGGGGAGGTGGCGCGAATGATCCCCTGAGTGACAGAAAGAGAGAGCGCCTCTCGGCGCACCCCAACCCCCCTTCGAATCCCAATGTGAAGAGAGTGAGTCCAGGAGGCAGGCCGAGGCCTTCCCTCCAGGGTCCAACCTTCAGAGGTCCTGGGAGGTCGCAGGCCTATTGGACACACGTAGGCCCAGCCCCAGCTTCTGTTGACACTGAGCTTCTCTGTGGACTGTGCCCATGCCAGGGTGCAGAGTTCGCCTCTTACTGCCAGGCAGGCCTTATTACATTAACCATTCACGAGCCTACAAATTGCCGGTTTGTTGCAACTGGACCCCTGCCGGTCACTGAAATACTTGAAGCAATATACGGGGAGTCGTATGGGCGACATATAAGTGCAATCACACACCCTATTAAAACATGTCTAATCCTGATGCCTTTTTCGTTTAGATAAGGCGTTCTTGTGTATTTATGTGTAAAATCGTTAACTGGCTGTTCCTCCAACATATTGGAAAAGCTGTCCTGTTTTCACAATAGAGCGAAGCTTTTTCTTATATCTTCACCCAGCTAACCAAACTTGGTACCTACCCAAAAAGGCTGTTAGTGGATCACAGAGCGTGCAGGAAAATCTTTTGTCAAATATAGATTGCCTTTTTGTAAATGCATGGCCCTACTTGCCCAGTCGTGACATTGCTCAGTACCAGTTAAGACAAGTGGCCTTCATCTCTAGGGAAGCCACTTTTGGGTAAAATTGGCGATAGGTTGTTTGGTGTAATCAAGAGTTACGCCGGGCACCATTTACTTGTATAGGTTGTGACGGTTGGAATAACTATGCAGCTCGGAACTTATGGTGTTGATTGTGACAGAATGGAGGTAGAACCACTAACTCCCACCCTCACCTGTCTGATTCATGGGTGAGGCAGTACATGTTGGTGACTAGTCATATACACTCTGCCCCGGCCTCCCCTCCCAGCTTTAGAGGCACATGCCTAGTGAAAAAGGAAATATCAACATACAGTGATCTTCCAGTTAGAAATGTCATTCAAAAGAGTAAAAACAGGTAACATGCAAGAAATGGTGCAGAGTGAGCAACTTGCCTCAAAGCAGCACACATAATTGTGCCCTTATACTGCCTTGCATACCTGCCTTAAGGGGTTCCAGCTTGAGTCTCTGTTGTAACTTCAGAATGGACTTACCCTCCCTACATTTTCCCCCCTCTCCTTTCCTTCAACTTGGTTTCTCCCGAGCTATCAGCCTGGAGGCAGCCTTGGAATGTTAGGATTGTTATGCCGCCCAGCTGGGTGCACTTGTGGATTTATAGCTAATAAATCTTTCCCTTCATCTTCACTGTGTAGTGAGTCTTTACTACACTTTTTGGCGACGAGGGTCAAGGAGCTGAGCCAGGGTCAGCGTAGTGCACCCCCCTGGAGTATATTTTGCTGTGGACGGAATATTGTGAAGAATTTCAACTTACCTGGTTCGAGATACCCCTGCCTGGCATCACCACCGTGATTCCCTTCAGCTGCTCTTCATCTTGTAATAGCACGCTGTTTTTGACTTGATTGGAATACAGCGTCATCCATCCAATTTGAAGTACGGTGCTGTTATCCAAGCTTTGGCTGGTGTTGGCGGCGGAGGTTGCTGAGAATAAACGAACCCGCTGAGTAGAAGGTTCGTCGGCGAGTGATAAGAAACTTTTATGAGGTGAGAGGCGGTATGCGGAGAGGCGCCTAGTCAAGCGCTAGCTGTCTGCATCAGTTTTGGACGTATTTGGCCAGCGGGGTGTCTGTGACAGCAACGGGCTCCTGCCGAAGGGGGAACTAGCATCACGGGGTGAAAATCGCTTCATGGTGAGGTGGACACCGCCTTTTGTGAGGAAACGCCGGGGGAGTGAGGAGCGGCGTGAAGTGTGAAGAGCTTCCGTCTGGCAGTCTCCGTTTTCAGTTCTTGAAGGGGCGGAAGCCTTCGCCTCTGTTCTATTTCCCTCAGCGGCTTGGCGGTGGAAAGCAGCGCTCTGAGTATTGAACTGCGCAAACAGTTTACCTCTGTTCTGTTTTTCTTAGCGGCTTGGCGAGGGAAAGCGGCGCTCAGGGTTTTGAGATACGACAGAACTGGTACTTCACGGCGAGGCTGGGGAAGGCGACGGCGCTCACCACAGGAAGTTCCCGCCCATATCAAGTAACAGTGTGAAACGAGGAAACAAAAAGGGGACTCGGGGGTTTTATGGAGCTAGGTGTCAGGGGAACCAATGTGATGTGCTGTGTTTGGTAAGATTTTAAGGGAGTTGAAATTTGGAAACTCTTTCAGTTTCCTTTATGTTTATGCCCATATTAGTGTGTACCTATTAATCCATTTAGTAAGGTAAATTTCCTTTATCTAAAGCTGTGTTAAATTTGTATAAGCAAGTGTTTTAAGTCCTCTACTGTATGGCCATGGCAGGTGCAGGTATGAGCCAGCCCCCACCTTTCCTAAATAAGCTGGGTGAGCCGGAGATACCTTGGAAGAGATGGGTTGGTATTTTCAAGTCATATCTCATAGCGATAGGGGGAGAAAATTATAACAATGTTAGGAAACAACACATATTGTTACATAATTTGGGCATACATGGAAGAAAAGTGTTTGAAGATATAACTGGAAGACTTGTAGATGATAAACAAGAGGAGGTTGAAGGGGTGAATGTATATGATTATACCTTGATAAAATTGGAAGAACACTTTAAAATGAAGCTCAATGTCGTACTGGAGAGGCACAAGTTCTATAAAAGGGGCCAGAAGAAAGATGAGAAAGTCACAAATTACGTAGCAGTTCTTAAAGGTTTAGCTGCTACGTGTGAATTTGGGGCTTTGACTGACTCTATGATAAGAGACCAAATTGTGAGGTGCACAAATGACTCAAGGATTCAGGAGGAGCTCCTTACGAGAAATCCTGACCTGGAAGAGGCTTTGAGTATAGCTAAAGGGTTAGAGCATACAGCCATGTGTATGAAAGAGATGAAAATACATGAAGGAGCATTAAGAGAAAAGATTGAAAGTAAAGGGGCTCAAGAGGGAGAGACCATTTGCAAAGTAGGAGAGAAAGCCAAGATCAGTCAGCGCAATAACCCACAGGGTTTGTTATGTTTCAAATGTGGTAGCCCAAATCACCTGGCAAACAACTGGAAATGTCCTGCCAGGGATACTCTGTGTAGAAAATGTAACAAAAGAGGGCATTTTTCTAAAGTGTGTAAAAATATTAATCAAAAAATACATATGGTGAAAAATGTAGAATTTGAGGATGTAAAAGAGAAGACGTATATTTTCCAGGTGGGGAATGAGGAGGAAAGTGAATGTAATGATTATCCAACATGTGAGATTACCTTGGATGGTAAAAGATTTGATGCATATGCTGATTCTTGCTCTCGTTACACTCTTATAGACAAGAGGGAGTTTGAGGAAAAGTTTGCGGGACGGGGAGTTGTTTTAGAGAGAGCTGACATAAACCCAGTAGGATACTACAAGGAGCGCATACCGCTAGAAGGGATGACAAAAATGAGAATAAGTTTCAAAGATAGGCACACGTTAGGGACAGTGTATGTGGCCAAGAGAGGTTCTAATCTGTTGGGTTGGAAACATCAGAAGGAACTAGGCATCAAACTGGATCCCAACAACAAGGAACAGGTGCTCTTGGTAGAACCCTCCAGTGTACAGAAGATGTCATCCAGGATTTCAAGGAGGTGTTTAGCGAAAAGCTGGGTGTGCTAAAGAACTATATGCACAGGATTACGCTCAAGGAGGGGGCTAGACCAGTGATACACAAAACACGTTCCATACCTCTACGCATGAAAGAACCACTGAAAATTGAGTTGGACAAACTAATTAGCCAAGGAGTGATCAAAGAAATAGAGACATCTTCATGGTTGGCTCCAGTCGTGATCACGACCAAGGATGGAGGAAAGAACATTAGGTTGTGTGTAGACCTGAGGGACTTGAATGCGAACATCCTGGTAGATCGGTACCCCCTCCCGAGAATAGGAGAGATGTTGACCACCATACAGGGGGCGAGGTATTTTAGTGTGCTGGATTTGTCCTCGGCCTATTATCAGATAGAGCTGCATCCAGATTCACAGTCTCTGACAGCGTTCACGACTCCATTCGGCAATTTCAAATTTTTAAGGATGCCTTTTGGTTTGGCGTCGGCTGCTGCGGCTTTCCAACGGGTGATGCAGCACATCCTAAGAGAATGCAGGAAAACCATGTGCTTCCAAGATGACATCCTCACCTATGGCTCTAGTGAGGAGGAACACAGCGAAAACTTGAGAGGTTTTAAGGAAGCTGAAGGAGGTTGGATTCACCACCAGGCTGAGCAAATGCAAACTAGGTGTGAGCTCCGTGGATTACTTGGGCCATACCATCTCTGAAGAAGGTATTAAACCGAAATGTGATTTGGTAAATGCAGTCAGAGATGCACCTACGCCGTCCAACAAAGAGGAATTGTTGTCATTCCTTGGTCTGGCAGAATACATGGCTAAGTTCATCAAGGACTTTGCCATCAGAACACATGCCATGAGAGAGTTGGTGAAGAAAGACAGCAAGTTTGAATGGGGTGAAAGGCAGGAAGAGTCGTTCAGAGACATGAAGAATGCCATTATTCAGGCACCCTTTATTGGCAAATTTGATCAAGGAAAAGAAATAGTAATAACCACCGATGCGTGCAACAAGGGTATAGGAGCAACACTATCACAGAGAGTGGAAATACAACTTAAGGTGATTGCTTTCGCGTCAAGAACTCTTACTTTCCCAGAAGTGAACTATTCTACAGTCGAGAAGGAGGCACTGGCAGTATACTGGGCCATCAAACACTTCAAATTTTATGTGTGGGGAGTACCATTTGAGGTGCACACGGACCACAAGCCATTGGTTCCACTATTCAGTAAGAAGGATATGGAGGAAATGACCCCACGCATAGCCAAGTGGGTCTTGCGCCTACAGGGGTATAATTTTACAGCAGTGTACATTCCTGGACAACTAAACAGAGTGGCGGACTTCCTCTCTAGAGCTCCAGTTACCGATGAAACAGTTGAGGAAAAAGTGCAGGATACTATCTTGGAGATGGGGGTAACTGCAGTGATGAAAGAAGAATGGGAAGAGCATATGGTAAAAGATGAGATTTTGAAGAAGGTAAAGGAGTACATTGTCAAGGGGTGGCCAAAGAAGTGCAAGGAGTTGGAAAGAGAAATCCAACTGTTTTGGAATGTAAGAGAGGATCTCTCTATTGATGCTAACTTCGTCATGAAGTCGGGAAAACTAGTGCCACCTGAAGGTGTGAGGCAGCAAGTCATCAACTTAGCCCATGAAGGCCATCTGGGTAGAAGCTTGTGCAAGAATAGATTAAGAGCAGACTATTGGTTCCCGGAGATGGACCGAGAAATGGAGGAGAAAGTTCGTGACTGTTATGCTTGCAGCATCAGTGATAAGTCTAAAATCACCAAGCACGCTCCGTTGATTCCAGTTAAGGTTCCTGAAGCTCCGTGGAAAAAACTGGGATTTGATATCACGGGACCCATTCATGGAAGGGGTTCACAGGATATGTATCTATTAGTGCTGATAGACTACTTTACCAACTGGATCACTCACAAAGTTGTGGTAAACATCAACACCAAGTCTTTGATAAGTTTCTTGAAAGAGGTGTTCTCGAGAGAAGGTATCCCTGCGACGATAATAACAGACAATGGGGTCCAGCTGATTTCAGAGGAAATGACTGAATTCTTAAAAGACTGTTCTATTTCCCACATCTGCACGCCGTTGTATTGCCCAAAGGCTAACGGCAAAGTGGAAAGGGCGAATCGATTACTTAAGGAGTGTATCAAGTTGGCAGGAAAATCAGGAAAAAATATGGAAGAAGCTATTTTGGAAACTTTGTGGGCATACCTTACCACCCCCAACTCAACAACTGGGCATTCACCTTTCGAACTAATGAGAGGAAGAAAAGCTGGATCAAAACTGTCCCCTCAGTGGATGGGGAGAGGAAGTCGCCTAGAAATAGATTCTGGAGAAGTGATGAGGAGAATTGAGGACAAGCAAGACAAGTATAAAGAGTGGTACGACAAGAAATGGGGAGTAAGAGAAAAGAACCTTTGTAGTGGACAGATGGTATACATCAGGAAGCCAGACAGAATGGGGAAAAGTGAGGACAGGTTCTACCCCCCTGGGAGGATAAGGGAGGTAAAGAGCAATGTATTAGTTATGCAGGATGGTAGAGTGTGGAGTCAGGATAGGGTGGTTCCAGTTACCACCGAGGGAAATTTGTCAAGGGAAGACAGGGCAGAATCAGGCGACAGAGCATGTAAGCTGGGGCACCGCAGGGAAAGTCATAGGAAAAGGACCATCCCTTCCTGGCACCGACAGTATAGTATGAGGTAACTCTTTAGGGATTAAAGGTCATCCCAGGTCCCCTCACCCAGGCTCTGTACTTTCAGAATAGTCCAGTTACTTGGACATTTGTTCTTAATGTATATATGCTTTCCCTTTCCCACTTTCCTTTTTGTTCCCTTAGGGAAAGAGATGTGTTGTAACTTCAGAATGGACTTACCCTCCCTACATTTTCCCCCCTCTCCTTTCCTTCAACTTGGTTTCTCCCGAGCTGTCAGCCTGGAGGCAGCCTTGGAATGTTAGGATTGTTATGCCGCCCAGCTGGGTGCACTTGTGGATTTATAGCTAATAAATCTTTCCCTTCATCTTCACTGTGTAGTGAGTCTTTACTACAGTCTCCTCAGTTGAAAAAGTGGGATCGTGGAGATTGAGATGCGATTAAAGTTAGTGAAACAGGAAAAATATTAATTAACCTGTGGTATGACCCAACAGCACATGTATGTTGTACCCAAAGTGCCATTGCAATTGTTGTACACTTTCAAGGGCTCTGCAGATGAAGATCACCTGTTTGATAAAATGTGTTTACAGCATGTCTACCACTGTAAGAAGTAAATGCTGGACAAGCTGGTAGCCAAAGTCAAATCTGGGTCACCTGCGGATCCTCTTAGACCAGCACAATTTAAAGAACTAGCCTCACTATGCTTACCCCCTATACGTCAACTCATAAACAATCTTTTTCCTCGGGTCTTATTCCTCCCAAATGGAAACAAGCTTATGTCACCCCCATCCTGAAAAAACCTGCACTGGACCCTCTCAAACTGGAGAACTATCGACCCATCTCCCTCCTCCCTTGGGTCGCGAAGGTAGCAGAAACCCACGTTAACGGCACTCTGCCTAACTACCTTCAGTCTGCTAACATTCTGGACCCCTCACAAAATGGTTTTCGTGCTAGTCACAGTACCGAGACCGCACTTCTCTCCATGACAGAACACCTGCGTTCCGTGTTGGACTCGGGTCAAACTGCGGCACTGGTACTACTCGACCTCAGTGCCGTGTTCGACACGGTATTGCATGCAATTCTTTTGCAGCGTCTGGGAGAAGCAGGTGTCATTGGTGTGGCACTTGATTGGTTTTGGTCGTTTCTTACCGACCGCACCTTTAGGGTCACCACTCCACCATTCGAGTCGAAACCCTATACTATTGAGCAGGGAGTCCCGCAGGGCTCGGCACTTAGCCCCATGTTGTTTAATCTTTATGTGCAGCCGCTGGCTGCTGTCGCCAAGCGGTGGGACCTGACTATGATCTCTTACGCTGACGACACGCAGCTGGCAGTCGCACTTAGTGGGGACTCAGACCCTGAGGCTACCAGATTTCGTGAGGGTCTCAGTGCAGTGGCTGGTTGGTTGACGGCCAATTGCTTACAGCTTAACGCTAAAAAGACTGAGGTCTTGATTGTGGGCAAGCACAGCAATCTTTGGGGCGACAAATGGTGGCTGTCAGAACTAGGCCCTACCCCCACTCCGGCAGCTGAGGTGAAAAATCTGGGGGTGTGGCTTGATCCCTCCCTTAGTTTTTCCATCCATACAAAAAAAGTAGCAGCCACCTGTTTTGGGATTTTACGCGGTCTAAGGCCGATTTTGAAATTTTTTTACGCCCCCACCCGACAGCTGATAATTCAGGATGCCATACTATCTAGACTCGATTATGCGAGCTCACTTTTGCTCGGAGCTAACCTGGCGGAAATTACCAGATTGCAGCGCGTTCAGAACGCGGCTGCCAGGGCTTTGGTAGGCCTCCCTAGATTTTGCTCGGCCAAAGAAACTATTCGTAAGCTTCACTGGCTACCCCTGATTCAGAGGATCGAATTCAAGACTTTATGTCTATCTTTTAAAATCTTGAAACAATCTTCGCCCCAGATATTGGAACACATCATTTCTCCTTATGTTCCTCATTGGCAGTTTAGGTCCTCTGGGCAAAATGTAGCCGTTGTTCCACGTTTTAAGAGAAGCAGAGCAGTTGGTCGCTCTTTTAGAGTACTGGCACCTAAACTGTGGAACTCTCTTCCTGCCCACATCCGCGCCATGGATGACTTACTGGCATTTCGGAGAGCTATTAAGACTTTCATCTTTCCCACTGGATCTTAGGGTTTCTTCGTTTGATTTCTTTTCTTGCCCTGTCTGAGTTGTGCCGCTTCTCCTGATACAGCGCCGGGACGCCCCTTTGCTGGGGCAGCTGCGTGCTTTAAAAATGGAAATAACATAACATAACATAACGTATGGTCTATGAAAGGATGCTTGCATGGTCCACTCTCTCAAAGCACAGTTATAGCTGACTCCTGGAATAGCAATGACGCTTGTATACCACAAAAACACTAACAAAAATCTCTTTTCGGATGGTCTGGTCCTAGGTTTGCCCTCTGTAGTAAACGCGAAACGCAAGCCGACAAAGACTTCCATAGGACCACTATTGTTTAGAAGCTGAAGAAGCAGGGACCAGACACTACGTCTTCTACTTCAAAAAGTGACACGTTTCAGTGGAAGAGGTTGCCCTTTCCTGCGACAGGGCATTCTTGCTTTGCTTAAAAAACAATTTCTGATGAGAACTACACCCATTTTTAACCTGGTGATTCTCCTCTAGATCATAGACATCATCCACCTTAGCTTCCTTATTCCCCCAGACACCCATGTCTGCTTTAAGTCATTCACTCAGAAGATCTGCGGATAAGAGCATTTGCTTACCTATTGAAGGTTTAGTTGGTGGATGGCAGAATGAGTTCCTTCTGACACTGCACAGGCCTGCACATAATAATACACTGAACATAGGCTACATTTTATATTCAAACAAACTTGTGTTGCACAATATATGCTTTTGCATAGACCGTGAATCCTGTTTTGAAAAAGTGTTCATAGAATGCATCTCCAGACCTAATAAACTTGGTTTAACACAAATTACTTTGGTGCTGAGGTAAAAAGAGAATTGATGCATGAATTATGTATCACACTTCACCCGGCATGCGGCAGACACTTAGTGAAGTCCTACAGGAGGTATGAGAAACGAGTTTGAAAACGTTACCCTGCTCACAGACAAAAGATGGCGGAGCAGTTTGATGCAGCATTTACCTGTTTGCCTACGTTAGACCTGTCTTTTAACAGCCGTCTTGTCTACGTGTGAAAACACCAGCATGCAGCATCAGTGTGCCTTCATGGTGAGCATGGTTTCTGTTCTAACCAGCACGCTCACAATCGAGAGTATCATTGAAAACCATGGTCTGTTCGGTTTTATATAAACAATCCCTGCACGCTCACTAGTTTCCAAAACCAGGTTCTCACCTAGAACAGGTGTGACGGCAGCCATGCTGTTTGGTAAGACCAATGAAAGGCCCTCGATAGTGTCTTCAGAATCATTCAGACACCTTTACATACGGGTCAACTTCTGGGAATGACTGTGACGTAAGAGGCTACAAAGAAAGATCTATCCGTGACTGGATGCCCAAAATTGTGACATCATCGAAAATAAATTAGTTTGCAATAGCAATGTCAGGCTCTGTTATGGAGAGAATTTCACATTTTGACACTGTGGGGCTAAATAGAGTGACTTCCAAACTGCTACATACTTCCGCCTACGGGCTTGCGTTAGTAACCACAGACAACACACAAATGAAGCTGCTTAGATATGTGGACTTGTCAGTCTATAAATCTCTGTTGATGGGATGAGGCAGCTTGTCACTGGACCGTGCAGTGCAGCGGTCTTAAAATCACAGTCGCTGAATGTAATTTCCAAAGTACTGATCTCACATGTGAGTGAGCTCCTCCTCCATTGATAGTCAATATACTGGTCTCACACAATCCATTTGCATTAATACCCTTAGATACAGCGAGAGTGCTGATTTTGTATGCAATTAAGTGAGACATAATCTGCATCATACCCACTAAGTATCTGGGTGAACTTGTTTAGTGGTTGCATCTTCCTAATTCCATCGATGACTAGTTTCAAAGATGTACCTTGCCAGTCTTCACGCCAGTACACCATATCCACACCTATCTTGGCATCCCACTGATCCATAACGGTACACCATATCCAGGCCTATCTCACCAATCCATGCCAGTACACCATATCCAGAACTATCTCCGCATCCCACCAGTCCATGCCGTTACACCATATCCAGGCTTATCTCACCATTCCATGCTGGTACTCCATATCAAGTGGCGTAGCTAGACCTTATTCCGCCCGTGGCGGTCTCTGCGTTTGCCGTCCGTGGCGGCCGCACATGAGGGGTACTGGAGATTCATGCATTTGCCGCCCTGTGATAGTGACAGCTAAGGGGGGAGGCCGCCGCACCCAAAACTCATGCTGCCCAGAGCGGAAGGCCCTCACACCCCTTGCTACACCAGTGACCATATCAAGGCATTTCTCAGCATATCACAGCTTCACGCCTGTACACCATATCCAGACCTATCTGAGCAGCTCACCAGTTCACGCCGGTACACCATATCTAGATCTATCTTAGCAGCTCACCAGTTCACACCAGTAGACCACATCCAAAGCTATTGCAATATCTCTCTGGTTCATGCCAGTACACCATATCCAGACGCATCTCATTGGTTCACGCCAGTACACCATATCCAGACCTATCTCAGCATCTTGCCATTTCTTTCTCTTAGTAGCATCTTAGGCAGTCTTTGTACTGCTGTGTGATCTTCATTTCTACTAACTATGTTACGTGTCTAGCTGTCTGCTTCGGTTTTAAATTACAATACATTCAGTTATGGTAACCACAAGGCTTTTTAGCGTGCTGTTATGTGCAGTACATTCTTTGTTTTGAAATAGACACAAATCACATCCTTAGTGATCCTTTTCAACAAAGGAGAAATACATTGAGCAATAAAATCCCACAAAGTTGTCCCGACCTCTGTGTATATGTTCGCTTGATTGACCACTTTGGTGACTTCATTTCGGATCAGGGCCTTCTCCAAGGCAGCCACTGCTCTGAAAGGCTACTTATTCGAAGTAACTGCAGCCATTGTCAAGTAGAGGCAGCTGTCAAAGGAACCGAATCCTGGGGTACTCATCAATGTATCAGATAGACTAGTGTGGCTACGCAATAGCAAAAAGCCATAAGACTTGAGGCCAATTTTGTTTACAGTTTATGAATCCTCTCTAAGGCCTCATCTGGAGAGCCATAACCCTTAAGAACTCAATATAAGAAGAGAAACTGCAGACCCTTCTCACAGACTGCCCCCACCCCCCCAGCAAGTGAATGCACACACCGAAGAAAAAAAGCCCCAGACTGACAACAAAATGTACTCATTCGCTGAGACAATACCCCAAGAATCAAGAAAAGTTACTGAGTCTTTTTTGTCAGTACTTTACTCTCTCACCACTGCCCTCAAACTCACAGCATCTTGATTCACAACCTAAAGTGCATACTTATCCTGCTCATTAACCCAAAACACATGCATCACACACTCCCAAGCACTGAAGATATCCAAATGAAAACTGAGTAGGAAGATATCCTTGATATACAAAGCATTGGTGGCGGACGCTGCCAGCAGCCCATTGCGGGTCCGGGTGGCCTGGTAGGAGGTCTTGGAGGCTCCAATAGGGGACGTTGCCGGGGCCTGTGTCTACACCCTCTCGAAGGCTGTTTGGAGTAATGATCGCTTTAAGCTGGTTCATTACAACTTTTTACATCGTACCTACCCGACTCCCCTTATGCTACATTGGATAGCACGGACACGGTCTGACGAGTGCCCTTGCTGTGGGTCTCATGGGGATGACTTATTCATCTGGCTTGGGGGTGCCACAGAGTGCAGGACTTTTGAGTCGGGGTGGTGGATGAACTCACATGTACCACTTCACTGCAGGCCACACTCGCAACATAGTTTTGCTTGTTGGGTAATGTAAGACAGCCTAAAGGCTGCAAGATGGCATACAAATTCTTGCAACTAGCACTGATCTTTGCCAGGGGTAGGGGTGCCTATTACGAATGAGTTAGCGCGCCCTGGACACTGTCACAGGGATGTAGAGGAATGGATGATAGCGGAGGAGATTCACATGAAGCTCAGCAGGAGGGATGAAAGGTGGGTGATGATATCCTCATACAATACCATTAGCAAAGCAAATGGCTTTAACTTAATCAAATGCGAGACCTATTGCATTTTCAATGCTTGTTGTAGATGCTATAGGTGAGAATGGGTGGAGCTGCAGGTTGAAGGGACCCAATAGGTGAGGCCAAGCATTTGTCTACCTTAATCACAATTCCGTGCGGAGCCCTCAAACCTCTTTGTGCCTCTGTTGTGGGTGCTCCAGGCTGGAGACAACCTTGCTGTGAGGGCCTCCATACACAAAGGCTGTGTCTAGAGCACAGCCTGAAAGACATCTGAAATGTAAACATCTTGATATTTACCTTTCCATATCAGGACAGGTAGCTGCTCTGGTATTTGTGTTTGTGCAGATATGAGCAAACATTTTAAAGTGGCGTTCTTTGTTAAAAGTGCACACCTTTAATTCCAGCCACATCCACTTCGCCTTTAAATGGCCACTGTAAAGTAATTTGTGATGCCAAATGTATTTGCAAACTGCATTTTTCAAACTGCAAAATAGCCGAAAACCTTGTGGCTTCGCATAAAAACCACTTCCGGAAGGACTTACAGTTTGTATCACATGTGACTATTATTGCTATTGTTTGATAAAAACTAAGGTCCAGATCATTGATTAATGGACCAGAACACGTAATTGTTCGGAAGATGAGATTCATTTTAGTGCGATTAAAAAGGAGGAGAGGCTGGAGAGAGGGAACAGAGGTCTTGAAAGGCTAAGCTGCAGGGCATTCCTAGACTGGGACTCCTTAGCAGGGGTGCGAAGAATGTGTTTTTAAAAAGAAAATTAAAATGCACAGAGGCAGTTCGATTTTGATGGCCACAGGGATGCCACCCTGTCCAGAGGCCGCAGTGTCTGGGCACTGGAAGATAGGGTACCCCCATATCCAGACATCTGCCAGACCATTCCGAACGTTGACAGCATGAGTAGTGGGCACGTAGGGCCCTCCGCGGTCCTTGGCGCTATGACCCGCCTGCTCTGCAGCCAGTCATACTAACTAAGGGCATCCTTCTAAGTAAATGAGCTGTGGAGTACCATGGCTCCTGGCTCCACACCTGCCAACTAGGACCTCAAGCCATGTGCCATCTGCCAAAGCAGAGAGCTGTTGTGGCACAAGGGGCACAGGCAGACATTCTTGAGCATTTACAAAATGAGGCGGGCACTAAGGAAAGTTGCATTGATCAGATCTTCCTAAAAGGTAGCATTAGTTCTTGCTGCATACAGGAGTTGCTGTGCAACTCATATGTATAGAAGCCTGGGTAGCCTATTATAAGGCCGGTTATTAAAGTCTCCTGTTTAAGGGATGTTATAATGCACCAATTGTGTGGTGAGGTCAAACTGGGGTGTATCTTCCATTTCCCAAAACCCACCAGCCCCACTCAGGTGTCACTGGCCATCTTAGTCTTACACCCATGACCCGAGTTGTGCTGTGGTTAGGGGCTAGAAGGAATGGGATACAGAATATACCTTTACCAAGTCAGCAGGAGGCAAAGTAAAGCCTGGTAAGGTGGCCACTAAAGTGGGCCCACACATATCGGATCACGCTCCATACTCACCTCATCCTCCGGTAGCACTGACCTCCATATGGGACACCAAACTGATGCTCATGCGCGCTGTAGCACCTGCCTCCCACCCCTGTGTACTCTCCCATTGGTTCTGCGGCTCAAGGGGCTTTCTGGGGTGTTCTAGTTTCTTTTTCATTAACTCATTTCTTTGCTCAGCACAGAATAGACTACCTCCGACATGCCACGATCGCACTGAGATGCTTATACTCAACTTCTGACAAAAGCTCTATGCATATAGAAGAAAGACTACAACTGGAGGGTCATGCTTACATTTGTATCTTGATAGACAATGGCTACCCAATTTGGTGAACTAGATACTACTTCATATTTAGGATGAACGTTGATAGTGCCAGTGCTAGAATGCGGGTGGGGCTAGCGGTAGAATCAGCAAGTGCGGTGTCAGTAGCAGACCAACCAAGGGAAAAAGTAGAGGAAGAGCAGCGCCAGTGAAGCCGATGCTGCACTGCGCAAGGGAAACTAAATGTGCACACTTGTGGAAAGTGCTAGTTGAAAATGTAAAAATAATTGTCCCTGAGCCAGGAAATAAAATTGAACAAGTGGCAGAGTACAAGTCCTGCGGCAATTCTCCATGGGAGTTAAAAATTGAGAAAAAGGTTGGTATACCAGGAAGCATTATTCACTTAAAAGCAACGTTTTTTAAAAGACACTCACTTGAGCCAATCAAAAGCTGTGGGTGGGCTTTAAGTCCACAGAGTGAAAACAGCATGTCTTTAAGACAAAACATGCGTAATACCTAGGCTCAACGGCGCACATGTGAAAGGCATGTCTGTAGTTGGAGGGCACTCCAAGGAAGATAGAGGTACCCAGCTAGTAAAAGGGCCAGCCATGCCCTTCCTTGTGATGGAAGCAGCAGTGCAATAAGCCTGGATGTGTCAAACATTGGAGGGGGAATCAGGGGGATTCTAAAAGAAACAGGGCGGTTCTCGACATTTGATGCACAATTAGAGGTGTTTCAGACAATCAATTAAGTAGAGCAGACCAGAGTTAAAAGTCTCATTTCGCAAAGACCATGAAAATCTTAGATGTAAATGTGGATCATGCAACAAACAACACATAGACATAGGATAAAAGACTTTCCAAAATAAAAAAAAGAGCATTTCTTCAACATTTCACCTTTCACTGCGAGACATTTTATTAAAATTGATACTTTTTTGTAAAATGAACTTAAACAGATTCAGGCCTCTTGCTTAGACACAACAAATCAAGAGGCAAGTCAGTTGTCTTGTACACTCAGTATGTACTCTAGATTCATATTATACATGAAGCAACATTATAGTCAATTTAATCAAAACACAAGAGGAATTTGTGCAGCGCACATTCTGAATGCATATTTGAAGGTGCTTTCACACATGATAAATATTTGCTTAGCATTCTATGCTGGACTTGGAAAACATTTACTTCGGGAAACCATAAACTGAGGGTCAAGGTGTGTCAGAGGAAAGGGGGTCGAGTCCCAAGGGTCAGAGCAGAGTGTGACAGTTGACTTATACATTTATTCCTCTGCTGCAATGTGCCAACAAGGAAATATGTAACTAAATCTAATCTAGATTATCTAAGTGGTCAAAAAGAGGCTTCATTTTAAAATATCTTACAGGGTTAAGACACATGCTGAAGAGAACATTGTATGCCCAGCAATTTCGAAGGGATTATAATAGTGGTAAAATATATCTAGTGTCAGTCAGTCAGTCAAAAACACTTTATTCGATTACTTAAAATCATAAAAGACAATATGAAAACATTCCATATCAATGTATACAATCAATCAATAATTACAATCATTATACAAAAAACCATTTAAAATCAGATAAAAATCAGATAAAAGTCAGGCAGGGTTATTCTATGCAATTGAGTCAGTCAGTCATAAAACTTTTATTCGATTACATTTTAGCGAAACCATAAAAAGTAAAAAGATAAAACAGTACGTATAAAAAACCACAGTTTCAGAATACAGTTAAAAACAGAAGTCGGGGGGCGTGGCCAAGATGGCGGTGTGAGTGGACGTGCTCCGCCGAGCTCCCGCCGCCGGTCGCCGACTTTAGCATGATTACAGCACCGATCCCGGCCCGAGGGGTCTCCTGGAACGCCTAACACCGGCGTTGCTGCAGCGGAACCACCTGCGGTGGGTGCTGGCGACTGGGGGCGCCTGGTTCTGGCCGAAGCTATCGCGGCCGTTGGGGCCTGACCTGTGCGGAGAGGCGAGAACGAGGCCGTGGTGGGCGGAGCCTGAAGGCCGACTTGGTGAAAGCCGGAGCGGACAGCGGTGGTGGCGACAGGTCCGGCCCGTGCGGCGACGCGCGAGGCCTCCCGCATTCCCTGGCGGAGGCTTCTGCGGACTTGCCGCCCCACCCGAGCATCGGAACTGCCCTCGCCCCGCCGCCCGCCGGGGCTGCCGGTGAGCATCGGAGAAGACGACGGCGGCGCTTGGGGGGCCCTTCCAGCGGCCGGAGGTGAGAGGCGGGGGGTAGACAATCGGCCCCCGGCCTGGGCAGCACGAACCCCGGCGAGGGGACAGTGACAGAGGAGGTGAGCCCCCCCAGCTGCAGAGCGCCTGCTTTCCCCCTCCGCCCGGTGGGAACTGAGCAACACGACGACCCGCCATTTTGGAGGGCCTGACACCGCGCCTGGGATGGCGCCCTCGGTGAGCCTGCGCCCCCCCTCTCCATCGCCTGCTGCAGCCGCACTATTCCCCTGAAAGCGGGCGCAACACCAGGCATTCGCCCATATCGAGCACCGGGCGACCAGCAACAGAGGCCCGACCTACGCAGTGGGCAGCAACACGTGGCAAGAGGCAGACCAGGGACCACACGTCAGGGCCACGGAACGGGGGGACCCCTGCACCAAGCACCTCTCCTGCTCACTCGGTGGCTCCCTACACAGTGTCTGCACAGATCCCTCAGCATTGGTCCGCCGTTTGAGGCCTGGCCCCGGTCCTGCGCCTCTCGCCTCCGACCGACTCGCCGCCCCCCGAACTGCCCACGTGCCTGACACGGAAGAGATTTGGCACGCTTGAAGACCTGGGCCCCACAGGCCACCGACACTAGTGGTGGCCGATCGGTACTCCGGGGAGGGCTCCACAGGGTCATGTCCAACGGGAGGACCCGGAAAGATCGCACCATCACAGAGCTCTTTACCCCTAGCACTATGGGGAAGCGGACGGATGTCGCGACGACCAGCCACCGGATAGGCTCCGAGAAGAAACCATCGGACTCCCCGTCCTTGGGAAAGGCGGACCCGGAGGGCGCTGTCACGCGCTCCTTCCTAGAGTCCCTCTTTACTGGTCTACGCGAAGACATACATGCCCTGAAGAAAGCACTCCAGGAGGAGATAAAAGAGGTGCGCCGCGACACAGACACCATCGGGGAGAGAGTGGCGGATTTGGAGACGAAAAGCGACACGAGGGATGCGGAGCTGGAAGCACTGCGACAAGAATTGGTGCGCATACATGACCAGCAAGTGGACCTCCAAGCGCATGCTGAGGACTTGGAAAACCGCTCCAGGCGGCATAACATTAGAATCCGGGGAGTGAAGCAGTCCCCAGACACGGAAGACCTCTTTCAATTCACCCGGGAGCTGTTCAACCACATCCTGGGCCGGCCGACAGATTCCCCCCTGGGTCTGGACAGGGCACATCGGACGGGCCCACCTAGAGCTAACGCGGCCCACCCAGCCGACATTCTGGTGTGTGTGCAAGACTTCAGGACCAAAGAAGAGATCCTCAACAAGGCGCGTCAGATGGCTCCAGTCACCTTTGGCACACATTCCCCAACTCTATATCAGGACCTCGCGGCCCTTACTTTGGAGAAGCGACGCACCTTTCGGCCAGTCACGGCGGAACTACGAAAGCGCAATATCTCCTACAGCTGGGGACACCCCTTCAGACTGGTGTTCAAGCTCGGCAATAGCCTCCACCAACTGCGTTCCCTCAGGGAGGCCTGTCACCTCCTGGGCATCGAGGAGCCGATAGTAAATGAGGGCCCCGCGAGTGGTGACCCCACCGGTGAGAACACAGCTGGGCGATGGAAGCAGCAACGACGTCGCCACAAACCGCGACGCCCCGCAGCGACGGAGATAGAGGAGGGTCGACGGGCGGCGGTGGAGACCGTGGCGCAGGGCTTGATGAAGCCGGACAGTAGCTGACCCCCAACCTGAGAGAGCATGGACTTATGCAGATTCGATGAGGCTGGGGCTGCCGGCACCGGCGGCGGGGGCGGAGGCTTCGGACGTCACGCATCCTCCCTGCTGTAACCCTAACGAACTGCCCACAGCGGCAGACGGGGACGAACTCTGTCCACCGACACCGTTGCCACTGCCTGCATACCAAGGATACACCTGACCACGGGTCCTGAGGACTATTACCTGGACCTGGGACTATGTTTGACCGAACTTTTTTCATGGTTTGGGTGAAGGGTTGGGGGGAGGGCCGGGAGGGGGGAGTTGCACCCGTTGGGTTGGGGGGGAGTTGAGAAGGGGGGGGGGCGGGGGGGAGGGCTCTCCTTGTCCAAGGGGTTCTAACCTAGCAGATGGGGGCGGCAGACACACCCGTGACGGGCGAGACATGGTCCCAAAGCTCACGCCCACGGCCCGTAGGCAGGTTCCAGCACCTTCCTTATTGCTCCCGCCATGACCCGTCACTTAACTATACTCTCACTTAATGTGCGGGGCCTCAACAACCCAATCAAGCGGAAAGCGATACTGTCCTTCTTGGAACGCTCGAAGGCAGACATATGCCTCCTCCAAGAAACGCACCTTGTCATTAAAGACCAACACAGGCTTAAATCGCGATCCTTCCCGTGGCAGTTTTTCTCCTCCTCCCAGAAAAAGGTGGCCGGGGTAGCAATCTTAGTAGCCAAGTCCTTCGAGGGGAGGATCATACAGAAAGAAGCTGAGATCAAGGGGCGGCTCCTCCTCCACAGCTTCCAAGTTGCGGGTCAAACGCTACTAGTGGGCTCGGTCTACGCGCCCAACGAGGGACAGGAAAAATTCTTACACACAGCACTAGAGTCCGCCACTACCACTACACACCCACACTTACTAATTGGTGGAGATCTTAACCTAGTGTTCCACAACACTGCTGACCGCTCGTGTCAGAGACTCGGACAGGTGGGGGCACTCTCGACATCAGGGCACATGCACCTTGCAGATTTGGGCCTAATTGACCTGTGGAGGCACGCTCACCCACAAACAACTGCATACTCATACTACTCAGCGGCACGCAAAACTTACGCGAGGTTGGACTATTTTTTGTGTTCCTCCCAGCTGGCGGCACAAGCCGCGGACGTGGAGATACTCCCGGCCTCGCTGTCGGACCACTCACCGTTCGTGGCGACCTTTCGAATGGCGCCCACGCCAGCACCCCAGCGACACTGGAGGCTTCGGGACGGACTTTTGCAGCTACCAGACACTCAAGACAGGCTTAAGACCGCGATCACTCAATTTTTGACACACAACGCAAACGAGGACACAACTAAAGCCACGCAGTGGGCGGCCCTCAAGGCGGTCCTCCGCGGCGAACTCATCTCAATTGCAGCCGCCAATAATAAGGAGAGGGCGCTGAAAAGGGCCGAACTCACCCAACGGGTGGCCGAGCTGGAGCAGATGCACCAGCGCACTGGGGCCGCGCGGGTGTGGCGCCAGTTGTGCACCGAAAGGAAGATGCTGGCCGCCCTGGACCAAGACGTGGCGGAATACGCCGCCATGCGCCTCAAGCACGCATACTATACCGGGGGTGACCGATGCGGGAAGCTCTTGGCGAGCAGGCTTCGGGCGCAGACTCAGAGGCAACAGGTGCGCTCCCTCCAATCTGCTCGTGGCACCCAGATCACAGAGGACGCGGCCATAGCAGCGGCATTCGGTAACTTCTACGCCGCCCTCTATGGTGCGGACAGCCTGGACCCGAACGCCGGAATAGACTACTTACGAGGCGCAGCACTCCCCACCCTAACTCAGGCACAAGCGGACTTCCTAGATCGGCCCATAGGCCTGGAGGAGGTCATTTCGGCGATATCCCGCCTCAAGGTGGGGAAATCCCCGGGACCAGACGGCTATACAGCGGCCTTCTATAAGGCTTTTTGCCCACTGGTTGCCCCCATCCTGCGTGACCTGTTTAATGCCTTTGATCAGCCCGGTGCCATCCCCCCGGACCTGCACGAGGCGTCCATCTCCGTGATTCCCAAGCCCGGCCGCGACCCAACCAAATGTGGCTCCTACAGGCCTATTTCTCTGCTGAACATAGACCTAAAGCTTTACACCGGCATTCTCGCAGGTCGCCTAGCACCGTACCTGCAGCAACTGATAGAATCTGATCAGTCGGGCTTCATCCCCCAAAGGCAGACCAGTGACAACACCCGGCGCGTTCTCCACCTCATTGAAGCCGGGTCGCGTACAAAGCCGGGCTGTATGCTTCTCACCATTGATGCTGAGAAGGCATTTGACAGGGTGCACTGGCCCTACCTTGACCAGGTGCTGCGACACTTCGGGTTTGGGGAAACTCTCCGTCACCGCATCTTCAATTGTTACCGCCGTCCCAATGCAGCAGTACGAGTTAATGGCCATACCTCCCCGAGATTTGACATCGGCAGGGGCACCCGTCAAGGCTGCCCGCTCTCTCCACTCCTATTCGCGCTCTACATGGAGCCGATGGCGCAGAGAGTGCGACAACACAACCTCATCTCTGGCATTCCATTCGGAGCAGATACGCACAAAATTAGTCTGTACGCGGACGATATCCTACTGTCCCTCACCAATCCGATGCAGTCATTACGCGCACTCTTGGCGGAACTCCACGCCTTTGGACTGGCGTCGGGTTTTAAAATTAACGAGGCGAAATAGGAGGCCCTGAACATCTCGCTGAGGCCTGACACACTAGAGGAGGTCAAAGCGGAATTCAAAATGCAGTGGTCGGATGCCTCCATCCCCTATCTGGGTTTCCTCCTGACTCCGACAGTGCAGGGTACAGCACGGGCCAATTACGAGGCACTCACGAAGAAGCTCCGAGAGCAGCTACGGCGCTGGAAGACCCTCACATTATCCTGGCTGAGTCGGATCGCAGCGGTCAAAATGACACTGCTGCCCCAGATCCTATATTTATTCCAGACGCTCCCCTTGAGACCGCCGAGCGGGTGGCTTCAACAGACCCAAACAGAGTTATCACGGTTCATTTGGAACGGCCGTCGACCGAGGTTTAAACATGCCATCGCCACTCTGCCTCCTGCCCACGGGGGGGTTGGTGTACCTGACCTCACGCTATACTTTCAGGCAGCACAGTTTGCGAACACTGGTAGAATGGCATCAATTAGAGTCGGGCAAACACTGGCTCTTCCAGGACCAGGCGGTAGCCGGCCGCACACTGCAAGGTATACCATTCCTGCCACGCCGGCATAGACCCCCCAACCTCTACGCCTCTGACGTCACGGGCACGGTCCTAGAAGTCTGGGACAGAGTGGCCGTGACAAAGGGACTGACCTCCTTTCCCTCGCCGATGACCCCGATTTTCGACAACCCGGACTTTACGCCTGGCCTGGATACTAGAGCGTATGCAGCATGGAGAGCGACTCCCTGCAGAGCTGCGGGCCACATGTTTGACCTCAAGGGTGTCCTTCCGTTCCATAAAGTCAGAACAGATTATGGCATTGCCGAGACAGACCTCCTGCGATACCTGCAGGTGTGACACTGGGTGCTTCACCCCTCGATCCAACCGGGAGCCCAACGACACCTCACGCCTTATGAGAAGTGGTTACTGACCCGCACCTCGGATAAAAAATTGATCTCAGACCTCTACCAACACCTACTCCTCCCTAACATCCACACATACAACGCAGGGCGGGCCAGATGGGAGAGAGACCTGGGGCGACAACTCACAATGAAAGAATGGGAAGGGGTTTACCACAGGGCCAGACATACAGCACATCACACGGGTCTCACTGAGACACTAACCAAAGTCGCCACTTACTGGTATCATACACCCGAGAGGCTACACCAGTGGGACGCCCGGGTTAGCGACAGATGTTGGAGGGGCTGCGGGGAACTAGGGACACTAGAACACTTGCTATGGGGCTGCGACAAGCTCCGTCCGTACTGGACTCCCATCCTAGATCTCATAGACTCCCACCTGGACACGCAACTACCCCGATTCCCAGCCTACATCATATTGGGCCTCCCAAACGCCCTCATGTACCCCCTGAAATCTTGGAGGGGGAAACTGATCGCACTGGCCCTGGGGGCGGCAGTCCAGACCATTGTAGCTCACTGGAGGGCCGTCCGCGTCCTGCAACAGTTGGGTTGGTTGCATCGTCTCTGGGCAATACTGGGGATGGAGAAACTGTCACTAGCCTCAGCGGGGAGGGGGGAGGACTTCGCGGCGCTTTGGTGGCCCTTTCTTGCCCTACTAACAGGGGAATTCAGAGAGGTGAGCTGTCCCCGCTATCTGCGCCTGTTACGTCTTGCAGAGACCCCACTTCCGGAGCCCAAGACACGCACACACAGGCGCAGGGCCCCAACACGCGCAGCGCCGCCTGACCTGTAGAGAGTCAGCGATGACCTACTGCCTACACTTCACTAATGGACAAGGAGAGGGGAGGGAGAGGGTGGGAAGGGACCCAGGGGTTGTTTTATGTCCTGAGTTGGGGATTCCTGTTTATTCGTGCATTATTGTTTGCTTAGCTTGCACCTCTATAGCACCTCTTTTTGACGCGGCCGGCCCTGATGGGTTGTAGGCGGCTTGCTGTGTTAACGGTTAACGGAAGTTGACCCCGATAGGGCCGCATTGGGCGCCAACGGCGCCTCGGAACTAGGCTGCCTCATAGCGGAGCCGGCACGAACGATATTGAGAGGTGCAGTATGCTTATCTTTGCTCAATAAAAGATTTAATACATAAAAACAGAAGTCGTTTAAAACCATTACTATCAATAATTCATTGGCAAACATTGGAATTACAGCGAATTTTTAAACATGATTTTAAGAAACAGGCTACACACTTAGCAGTGTATTGAGAGTCCAAAAACTGCAGAGCTAGCTAGGCGGGCCGACAAGTTCTCAGGCCCATTTTTCGCAGTAAGGGAATAATCCAGCGCTTGCGAGGGAGCTCATAGTATCTACAAAACAATATTACATGCATCGCAGACTGGGATGATATCCGTCACAGGGGCATTTCATTGGATTAAGTGACCAGTCCTGCTCTTTTGGGAATGTAACTAGGCGAAAGAAAGAATTGAATCGAAACCTAGTTAATACATATTTTTCATAGATAGTTAGGTGGAATGTCAGGTATGGTTGAATACCCAAAGCAGTCTGGACTGATAGGATCTGTACATTTGAGGGTTTACTTATTTCTTTGGAAAGACGTAGTTCTCTAAAATGAGTTAAGCATAGTTTTTTCAAGTCTTTCCTGGAGAAGTCTGTCATCATGGAAGGATCTAAGAAATAGGATATACAGTCCAAGTCCTTAAGGAAGTTGGACACGTACAGGAGCCATGGGATTTTGCGCCAGTTTGCCAGGGCCAAACAGTCGGTTATCAGTGAGCGGGTTAGATGGCATTGTGTTTTGGTCCAAATACGGTGCCACAGCAAGATCGGTTGGCATCTAATAATATCTAGCAAATAGTCAATACCCAGCTCGATGTGGCAGCCATATATTGGAGCACTTTGAGGTGCTGCCAATAAGTATTTAAGAAACCCATTCTCAACCGTTTGGAGGGTATCAATGGGAGCATAACCCCAGACCCCTGCACTGTAGGTTGCCACGCTATGGCACTTCGCGTGATAGATTTTTAGCAACTCCGCTGGAGCAGGCTTACCCAGTTTCCTCGAAAAGGAAACTAGAGCTGAGGTCGCCCTCTGAAAAAGTAACTTTTTACTAACCAGGGCTTGTTTCCAACATAATCTATCGTCCACTAAAATTCCTAAGTAGGGATATTCCCTGGTGCGTTCCAACCTTACTTTATCGATAAAAACTGGTTTAGGTTTCTTCGCCCTACGACCGATGTGCATAACATAGGTTTTATTTTTAATTACTTTTAGGCCTAAAGCGAGCATAAATTGGCAGTATTTATTTAGCTGTCTTTGTAGCTGATTTAAAGTTCTGGCTAGAATTACGGAATCATCCGCGTATAGTAACGCGGCAATGGGGCGATGATTAATGGATGGAAGATCCTGGCTGCCTTCGAGCATGGCTGCTTCCAGCCCATTAGTATATAGATTAAATAAGAAGGGAGCCAGGACGCAGCCCTGTCTAACACATTTGTTAACGGCAAATGGTGGAGATAGTTCACCGCCAAATACCGTATCCAACGCGTGCAGTAGCGTCTGAATAAAGTTCGCGAAGGAATTGGATGAGAGGTGGATCTACCCCCAGTTCGCCGAGAATAGACCACAGCCTTAAGTGAATGACACAGTCAAACGCTGCGCTGAGGTCTACATGGACTAAATACAGATTTCCACTTTTGGCCCCCACATATTTACCAATCGGAAGGGCTAGGTTCAAAGCCTTCTCCACAGTACCAAGTCCCTCCTGGAAACCATATTGGAGATCTGTCAAGATGTTATTCGTAGACGCCCAATCCTGGAGACGTTCCAAGATCAGCCGACCAGCAACTTTCCCCAAGGAATCCAGGAGGGAGATGGGCCTGTAGCATGCTGGATTGTTACGTTCACCCTTCTTGAAGATAGGGAGAAAGATTGAAGTGGATCAGGAGTCTATTAGACCTATTTTTGTGACTGCTGCCATAACCTGAGTGACAAGAGGTGACCAGAGTTCCAAGCTGTGTGCAAAGATATCTAGTGGAACTCCAATCTATGCAATTGATCTTTTGGTATTATTCCGTACAGCAGCCACCTGAAAACTAGCAACAGAAAAAATAACTCGAGTACTGCTTAGCATCTGGAGCTATATCTAGTGGTTAACTAAGCTCTGGGAAAGTTCTGTGTTTTTTCTACTCACAGTTTTGACTCCTAAAGTAGCATAGAGCCTTTCCTTTTTAAATTGGCATTTAGATATATCGCATACATATTCACGAGCAGAGCGTTACATCACAAGTACCTCATTTTATTTTATTTATTTGAAGAGTTTTATATAGCGCTGGCTAGACCCGGAGTTATCAGTGCGCTTTACATAAGGACAAGTGGGTTACAAGTTACATGAGGACAAGTGAGATACAAGTTACATCAGTTACAGGGTTACACAGTATGACGACATATAAAAGACATTGTTACGTGGTCGGAGGGAGGGAGAGGAAGGGAGACACAGCGGAGAGACGTGGAGAAAAGTACCCAATGTCCGGCTGGGTAGGTGACAGCTGAGGGTTGAACCAAAGCCTTTCTCCTCTATAGCTGTCTAGGCAGCTCCACCAGGCATTAGCCATATTGCTCAGTCTCTGGTGAAGGAAGGGGTAGAAAAGGGGTGCATCACCAAGTCCAAAAAGAAGAGAGAGGTGTTGTTGGCTCCAATGGAATTGGTGAAGGGCGCCGGTCGCTCCGGCGGCAACAGGCATCATGGGGACAGTCGCAACATGGAGGAACCAGGGAAACGGACTCCATGCGCCCAAAGGCAAAGCTATATGAGGGAGGCAGCAGATATGTCTGGGAGTAGGTAAGGTTTAAGGTCACCGATCTCTCCCAGGAAATCCAAGATGGGGGAGACCACAAGGTCACTCATGGAAGCAGTTCTAGGAAAAGAAGGCAGCTGCAGAAGGCACCGGCACCTCATTACCGGTATTGTTCAACAGTTAACTCCAACATGAGAAAAAAAAAGTAGGGGAGTACATTGCAACAATCTATGAATACAGAGTCCATCAAGTACCAGTCTTACAAATGCAGGTGTAGTATGGGCTGCTTGAGAAGGAAAAGAAGGGACCAATATCAAAGCCAGAGCAAATATGTCAGATGTGCCCATTCTGCAGCTTTACCCACGTTTGTCCAGGCTATAGTCGGGTCCCTGCATTTTTTTTTTTTAAAACTCTTTATTCATGACTGGATCAGTTATTACAATGTGCAGAACATCTTTAACATACTGTCAGTCTTTTCCGTTTTCCAAAACATAACTTTGGCGTAGTACTTCATACGTCAGTCCCTGCATCACAGTCCGTGAAATTCTAAACATCAAATCCAAGTGTTCCTTTATCTCATGACAAATAGAGTACTGAATCGCCCAACCGTGACCCGTTCCCTCCCAGCTCCCCCCACCCCGTTCCCGTCTTCTGGTCTTTCCTTATACATCATGTAGAACTTTCATCCAACAGGTATGTGACTGCAATGATGGACATTACAGGTCACAGGCATGGTCACCAGCATGTCGAGGCCGGTCGGCTTTACATAGTGCCTCCCCCCATAGCTGGTGTGTAATCAAGCACCCTCCTCCCGGGGGTAATCCAGGTCCCCATCCTCCAGTTCCAGCAGCATGCGGTCCCAGTCTTGTGCTACAGGATATTTCCGGCGGCCCCTCTCTTCCTCCCTGCGCAATTCCGCTGCCTCCGCCTTCCCCCATTTCAGCATATCGGATCTCCACACCTCTATGTCCGGGGGTCTAAGGGACTTCCATCTCATAGTGAGGGTCCGGAGTGCCAGCAAGAGGGCTAGATCCGTAAATTTCAGTTGTGCCTTACAGGCCTTGGGCCTCTTCCTATGACCTATCAGGCAGGGTAAGACGCCTCCCGGGACCTGCATACCCGTTATAGTGTGTAGTGTGTTTCGAATTGTCTCCCAGTATGAGCGCAGTCTCGGGCACGCCCACATCATGTGAACAATATCAGCATCATCACCCTGACATCTAGGGCAGCAGTGGGGGGTGTTGGGAAAGATCCTGTGTAATCTCTGTGGAGTGAGGTAAGCCCTGTGCAGCACCATGGCTTGTATAAATTTGAATTTAACATTTCTAGACACTCTCCTGGGGTGCCCGAGGATGGTCCTCCAGTCCCCATCTGTAATTTCCTCTCCCGTGTCTGTGCTCCAGGCCTCTCTGAGTGGGGTGAGGGATCCGGCTGCGTGTTCTCTAATTCCCACATAAAGCCATTTCACTAAATGTCCGCCTGACCCCATGTAGTGAAGGAGATGGACCAATTCATGCTGTGATGGTTTAGTGCGTTGTGTAGCCCAAGTGCGCCTTACGTAATGGGAGACCGTGGCGTGTAGGAGATAGAGCCGTTGTGGGGCTCCCGTGGCTTGTGTAAAAGTGGCATGATCCAACAAGTTGTCGTCCCCAAATAAGTCTCCCACTCTGTCCACCCCAGCATCTATCCAGGGTTGTAATCTGCGTCCCGACAGGGGTCCCTGTGGAGTCGGTAGGCCCAGTAGGGGGATATTGTCTGCGTAGGGAGGGGTCTCTGCCGTGTATTTAAGCGCGTTCCGCCAGCACTTCAGAGCCACCAGCAATAAGGGGTGGCAGTCCCGCGGAGTCTTGGCCGCAGGCAGCAGAAGGGAATGGAGAGACCCTCGTGCCAGCTCTTGTGGTGTAAAAGCAATCTCATGGAGGTTTTTACCCGCCACCCATCTCGTCAGCCACTGAAGCTGGCTAGCGTAGTAATAGCCCCGTAGATCAGGCACTCCCAGGCCCCCCTGTCTGGTGGACAGTTGTAGTTTCTTGAGGCTTACCCGTCTCCTACCCGCACCCCAGATCAGGGCGATCAATAACGTGTTCAACATAGTAAAGATGGGTTGTGGTAGGAGGACCGGCAAGTTCACAAAATAATACAAGATTCGGGGAAGCAGAACCATCTTCGATATCGCCACCCGGCCCATAACAGACAGGGGTAGGGACGTCCAGAAGGCCACACTGCTGCGAAGGCCAGTAATTGCTCTCCGCACATTACCCTCAATCTGATCGTCAGGGTGTCGATATACATTAATACCGAGGTACTTAAACGTAGTCGGGGCCACTTGGATCGCGTGCTCCCCAAACTGTATGTGGGTGGGTTGCCGCCCTTCGCGGAAAAAGAACCCTAGTGATTTCCCAGGGTTGACTGCCAGGCCTGATATTCTTTCAAACCTCCCAAAGGTATGTGCCAGGAGGGTATGGTCACCGTGCAGGTCACGTAGGAACAGCATTATGTCGTCTGCGTAGACGGAGACCAGGTTATGAGTGTCGCCAACTAGGATGCCCGCCTCTGCCGCCCTAGTCCGGAGTGCAATCGCCAGGGGTTCTAGCGTAAGTACAAATAACAGCGGTGACAACGGGCAGCCCTGCCGGGTGCCCCTATGTACGTCATAACTGTCCGACGTGTGTCGGCCAGTGCGTGCTCGCGCCGTCGGGTTCGTGTATAGTAGACGAACCCATTTTATCAGGGCATCTGGGAGTCCAAAGCGACGTAGGACCTCAAACATGAATTCCCAAGTCAGAGAGTCAAACGCTTGCCGTAGATCAAGGGTAATGCATCCAACATTCGGTAAGTCCGGGGGGCAGTGGACATGAGGGGTCGGGTCCCTGCATATGTGTTACATCGCTAGGGTTCAGCTGGAGTGCTGATAGATGTCCTGTTAAAGCTGGGATTCAAGGGTTTTTTGAGTGGTGCATGCGACTTTAGAAATGTTTGAGTGAGTGGGAGAGCAAGGTTGACATATAAATATAGCAGTTTGGGGAGTACAATCATCTTAGCGATCGCTATTCTTCCTCTCGAGCCTGTTTATTGTGCGTCCATAATTCATATTCCAAAGTTCCTGCACATCACAGCTTAGCCAGATTGTGGTTCTGAAAAATCTGGATTCATATAATAGTACTGGACTCGAGAATAAAAACTTCGTCGAAATAGGACGAATTTGGTATCAAAAGACCGAGAATGACGAGTACATCAAGTACATGTATTTTCGGCGTATTCGAGTGACGATTTCACCTCGAAATCGTCATTTACATTCTAAACCCTTAGCTACATGTTGCCCTTTACATAGGCCTTAATCCAGTTGAATTTGATTCCACAAGGACACATACTCCTTAATCGACTTCTCCCTGACCCCAGTACAAGTTAGAACCATTGCCCCAGGCCGAACTCGTTAGGTCAGTTCCCTCCCAGTGGCCGAGCAAGATAGCATCTAGGCTCAACCAGCCATAAAACCATTTCAGCGCGCACACCTGCCATATCTCGCTCACATCTTTCTCCACTCCTTTTCTTCACTTGCTTTATGATGGGGAGGTGACCGTTTTTATTAGGGGTCCAGCGATATCTGATGAAATGTTGGGCCTTGCCGGATGATTTGTTATGGGCAGCACGACGTGAAATATGTACATGTCATCATGACTCTGCTTTTCTTTTGTAATCAGTAACTATAAATGAAATACCACGAATCCAAGGAATGTTTTGCCCAAGGCTGAAAATTATGTATAAGAAGAGAAGCCTGACTTCGTGAAAGTGTGCAGTCTCCTGAGAATATACCCGTGTTGTACTTCTAGGACCCTGTTACCTTGGTTGCAGCCAATAAACTAATCTTTGACTTCACCTAGAAGACTCTGAGTTTCTGTAGGTCTGACTCAGGAGAACCCGAGGTCTCTGGGTGTTGATCCCCTGGCACTGCTGGGTTACCGGTTCTGTGCCGGTTCTTAAAAACCCAGCACCTCAATTGGCGCCCAGCGTGTGGGGCGATTCCAGTGGTACCAGTCAGCCTGAAGATTGTGAGGAGCTTCGTGTGGAAATTCCGGAGGAGGGCCCACCACCTCATCGACCCCTGCATGTCGACGTGGTCCGAAGGTCTTTGCTGCGAGGTTCCCCGCTTCCCGACGGCTACAAGGACTGCTGCCCTGGCTATCGCCCTGATGTTGGACCCTTGAAGTTTTCGGTAGAGCGAAACGCTGAGACGAGTCTTCTGGTGACGCCATCGATATTTTCAGTTAAGTATAAGTGGAGCGTCTCCCAGTCCTTAGTTGGACTTACTTTGTGGTATCTTGGAGATACAAAAGGTTTTTATTGGTTCTTGCTAGCACCATGACCGAAGGACTCGTGTATTCACGAGAAATATCGTAATCGATAAATCCTTTGAAGTTTTGGAACTAGACTAGAGAGCGAGGATGCCTAGTCTTAGACTCGGGAATTGGTTTTGTCTTGGTAGTAATAATAGGGACTCCCGATTGGAGGACTCATGTCCGGTTCCTCCAGTTGGAACTCCGACTTACGAGCTATACGTTAAACATGGGGTAGGCCCCATCGTTTACAATGAGGTATGGATAAAATACACTAAGAAAGATGGTGTTTTAAAATGGCCCCAATATGGTAGCTTTGATTCTGAAATCTTAGACAACCTTGAAGTTAAACTCTTCAAAAAGAAAGCCCGGCCGGCGATGTTTGACTCTTTCCGCTTATGGCGCAAAGAAGCCAAACAAAAAGAAATTAAATTAGCTAAGAAAAATAAGAGAGAAGGGGGACTTTCAGTAATGCAAGCTGCCGTGCAGTTTAAAGATAATGAGGAAGAGCAGATAAATGAGCAGTTGCACAGGCAACGTAAAATGGCAATAGATAAGTGTTATCCAGTTTTGCCGTCTCTTCAGCAAGGGACAGCAAAAGAGCGTGAAAAAGACCCACTAATGTCGCAATTATTAACTTCACCACCCCCCTATGCGCAGAATGCCACAGCACCCCCGCAACCTTTAGTTGCACAAGCTGCGCCTCCGGCTCTTCCACAGCACCCGCCAGCTGTTCTTCAGCTGGCTCCTACTTCTTCGGTGCAGCCTCCTCCAGGCCCACCGACCACTTCTGTTTCACCTGTGTTTTCTACGATTTTGCCTACTGTACTTTCTACATCTCCTAATGCCCCCTCTATGATTTTGCCTAGTACCACATCTATTATTCCTGATACCTCTTCTGCCATCTCTACCCCCCGCCTTATCTCACCCCGTTTTTTCATCTGTTTGTCCTTCAGTTTCACCTTCCATTCGGCAGAAAATGGCCAGCACTGTTACTAATCTTCTTCTACCTCTTTTCGGGTCGCCTGCTACGACCCCTAACATAGGAAGAAGACAGTTGCGAAGTCAACTGCCTGATTATCAAGAGAGAGATTCCCTGAATAGTTTAGCTCGGAAATGGGTCATGGACACTGCAAAATATGATGTACAGTCTGTCATGGAAGTCTTCCATCAATGGGAAGCAGCGACACAGAGATATGTGTTCGAACAGATGTGTGTTTTTCTTGGCGAGATTTAGAAGACAACGATCAAGAATGCATCCCGCGAGAGATGTGTCGTGTACGATTTAAGTTTGGAGAGGGTATGATTGTAGGTCCCGATGTGGAAAAGGCAGTTGAAATGCTATTATCATATCGAAGTAAGGGAAGCAGTGCTGGGTCACCATCGGAATCTAGTGCATCTAGCAGGAAAAAGGCACGACAATACCCTATGAGAGAAGTTCCCCCACAGTGGAGAGAGGGTGACGCGACAGCTGTCCCACCTGTCCTGCCCCACTTTCACCGCGTATGGGTACATGTCCCATGGAAGCGAGCTGAAGTTTTAGCACTCAAACAAACACTACCAGATCCGCGTAAAAATCCTGCAGGGTACTATAAAGAATTGTCGCAAACTGCTGGGTCATGTAAAATGAATTTGGCCGATATCGATATGTTATTCGGGAACGTTGTTCCACAGCCTTTATGGGGAAAAATTTGTCATGTAGATCATGACCAGGAATTAGGTGACACGTGGGCTAATATTACTGCTGCAGATGCACGACAAGTTGGTGGTGCCAAGCCTGAGCCTTTGATAGCGGAACTACCTGGTAGAATAGTAGATTACATGAAAACGATAATGCCTGCAATACGCGTAAATTGGGATAAGTTATCTGCATGCAAGCAAAAGAAAGAAGAAACTGTTTCAGATTTCTTCACCAGATTTGAAGAAACATTCATTGACCACAGCGGTCAAGATATGACCACAGAAGGTGGTCAGAGATTGTTTGTCGATAAATTTGTGCACAATCTGCTTCCAGATTTGTGTAGGAAATTAAAAGATTTGGAAAGTTCTTGGGCAGTCTCATCTTCAGCCCAGATATTAGCTACCGCACAGTACTACAAGAATAGAGACAAAGATGAGAAAGATAAAGTAGAAAAGAAAACTAGAGAACTCAAAACGAAGGTTTTGCTACAGCAAGCCTATCCGCCACGTGGTGGTGGTAATCAAAGTAATAATGGTCAGAATCACTACCAGAACACTTTTCAGCAGCCTCAACAATATCAGAGAAACTTGCAAAGATTTGATTACACTCAACACCGCGTAGGTCCCAACCAGTGTTTATATTGCAAACAAGAGGGTCATTACAAATATAACTGTCCTGCCCTACCACAACGTGCAAATGGAATTTCTGGCGTAAGAGGTCGTGGCAGTCAGCAAGCGCCTAGAGGTAGAGGGCGTGGAAACGCCCCTCAGGACGCACGTCCCCTTCCACCACAAAACTCTATGAACAGGTTTGACCAGCAAAATAACGTATCTGACAGGACAGCTCAATACTACGTTGATGAGTATTACACAGAAAATGAGCAGTGGGAGAATAATGATTGCTAGGACAGCCTTAGACAAGGAGAGGGAGTTGTTTCAGTTCCAGTAGATCAGAGTGGACCTTACGTTGAGGTGATTACATCGGGTGTGTCAGAACCTTTTCTGTTGGATACTGGTGCTACAAAGAGTTCTATTATGCACTCCAAACTCCCTGGTGCACCTTTGTCTGGCGAAATGAACGTTTCCGTAGGTTTTTCTGGCGCCCCGGTTAGAAATCCGATTTCTGACCCTTTATCTCTTTCTGTTGGTCCTTGTGAATTCGAAGCACCCCTTATTTTGACAACAGGTTGTGGTGAAAATTTGCTAGGATTAGATTTGCTAAAAAGATTGTATGCAACTTCGTACTGTTCTCCCTCAGGAGTACAACTTACTTTAGGTAAGAAAGTGGTTTCTCCCATGTATTTGTCGAGAAATGCACTTCCAGCAGAATTCGCACTTCTCCCAGATATTCTTTGGGCTACTGGTCCGAATGATGTAGGTCTTTTAGAAATTCCACCATATGTTGTAACATTGAAGTCGAATGTCAAAATGCCACGAATTCCCCAATACAGAATATCCAATGAGGGCGAAAAAGCTTTGCTAGCGATTGTTTACGAGTTGATTGAAAAAGACGTAATTGAAGAAACACGAGGCAATGTTTGCAATAGTCCTGTTCTGCCTGTTTTAAAACGAACTGACCCTTCTCAGCCACCTGTGTATAGATTCGTGATTGATCTTAGAGAAGTAAATAAGATAGTGGTGCCACAATTCCCAGTTGTCCCCGACATTACAACATTATTGACTATGATTCCAGCCTCTGCCTCCTGGTTTTCGGTGATTGACCTGAAGAATGCTTTCTTCAGTATCCCGATTGCTGAGGAAAGCAGGGATATTTTTTCCTTTAGTTTAGGAGGTCGCAGCTTCCGCTTTAAACGCGCTCCTCAAGGCTACTGTGAAAGCCCCTCAATATACAGTCAAGCTCTGAAAAGTCAGCTTGACACAATGGTTTTGCCCAAAGGTGCCACTCTCGTACAGTACGTGGACGATTTGCTCATCGCTGCGGATACTGAGAAAATCTGTAAAATGGCCACTTTGACATTACTGCGTCATCTATGTGATCTGCATCACAAGGTGTCACTTTTCCAAGCTTCAATATTGCCGACAAGAAGTGACCTACTTAGGTCATCTCTTATCGAAGGAGGGAAGGAAACTGACCCCAGAAAGAATTCAGGCAATAGCAAAATTGAATGTGCCAAGAACGCAGAGAGAAGTACGCGCTTTCTTGGGCATTACATCGTACTGTAGACAGTGGATTCCAAATTTTTCGTTATTAGCCAAACCCTTATTGGCACTAACGTGTAAAAATACACCCAATTCCATTCCTTGGTCTGATGAGTGTCAGAAAAGTTTTCTCGAATTAGGCACAGCATTATGTTCGGCCCCTGTGTTAGGTAACCCCAACTACAGTAAGCCTTTCACATTATATGTCCACGAGAAGGAGGGCTGTGCATTGTCTGTGCTGACTCAGTTATACGGAGATAGACAGCGGCCATGCGCCTATTTTTTGTCAACTTTGGATCCGGTAGCAAGAGCATTGCCAAGTTGTTTAAGGGCCACAGCAGCAGCAGCTGTTTCTATTCGACAGTCCGCAGGTCTAGTAATGAATAATACACTAATCGTGATGGTCCCGCATGCAGTAGACACATTGTTAAATAGGACCAAGACACAGCACTTAACTAGTGCTCGACTGTCCAGTTATGAATTGACGCTACTAGCGAGCCATGTGCACATAAAAAGGTGCAGTACCTTGAACATAGCCACATTGTTACCAATTGCAGAGGAATCGGATGCTTCAGAACAGCACGATTGTTTCCTTAGAACAGAGGAAGAGACGAAAGGGAGAGTTGATTCGTTCGACACTCCTCTTGCTGAATGTGATGGTACATTATGGGTGGATGGTTCATGCTTTAAACTCCCAAATGGTAACGTGACTACAGCATATGCTGTCACAACTTTGCACACAGTCATTGAAACTGCGCGAATACCACATGGTTCAGCTCAAGCTGCTGAACTCGTGGCACTGACGAGAGCATGTGTGTTATCTAAAGGAATGAAAGTGACTGTCTATACCGACAGCCAGTATGCTTTTGGAGTGGCTCACAGTTTTGGACGATTGTGGAGGGAACGTGGGTTCCTGACTTCGCATGGAGCTAAGATTCAGCATGGTCAGTTGGTGAATGAGCTTCTTGAATCACTGACGTTGCCCCTGAAAGTAGCGATCGTGAAATGTAGTGCTCACAAGAAAGTGATTGATGATGTTGGTCGTGGAAATACATTTGCTGATGAAACTGCTAAGGAAACTGCAAAGAATATGATGAGCCGAATGTATGTTGCGAGCCCAGAAAGATGGACTGGTGATGTTGGAATATGTGAAGACACGATAGAAAGTGTGAAGTCCATCCAAGCTGAGGCCACGGAGAAAGAGTTAAGCATGTGGAGAGAAAGTACAGGGAGAATGGATGCAAATGGTTGTTGGATTGAATCGACAGAGCAACAGAGATGGTTGTTACCCGATGCATATGTGCCTGCAGTGGTTACAATGGCTCATGGGATGGCCCATATCAGCGCGAAAGGGATTTGCGAGTTGTTGGCCCCAGTGTGGAAGAATTCAGGGATTCCCAAGTGTGCAGAGAATGTTGTCAAGAATTGCATGGTATGTCTGAAGCACAATCCTGGTAGGGGAACCCCAACTCCAGCTGGTCATTTTGCACCTCCTACGTATCCGTTCGAGGTTTTGCAGCTAGATTTCATACACATGGAGAGGTGCAACAACTTAAAATACGTGCTCGTGGTTGTTTGTGCCTTCTCAAGATGGGTAGAAGCCTATCCCCTAAGGGACAATACTGCCTTGTCCACAGCGAAAGCCCTTGTGAAAGAGTTCTTCCCCAGGTTCGGAATGCCTAGAATGGTCTGGTCTGACAACGGAAGTGAATTTGTGGGTTGTGTGATGAAAAGAGTGTGTGAAGGGCTAGGCATTAGGCAGAAGTTCCACGCTGCAAATCACCCCCAATCAGCTGGATTAGTGGAATGTTACAATGGCACGCTTAAACTTAAATTGGCCAAAATCCAAGCGAGCACAGGTCTTAAATGGCCTGACGCTCTACCCTTAGCACTCCTATCCACCAGAATGACTGTGCATTCGCGAGTGAAACTCAGCCCCTATGAAATAATCTTTGGTCGGCCAGCCAACATATGGGGAGTGCCTAGGCCCACGAAGTTTAGCGAGCTGCAACACCCCATTTTGCTTGACTATTTGTATGAATTGACGGCTAAATTGCGTGTTTTATATCAACAGGTCCACAACACCTTGCCTCCGGTCTCTGGGATACCGGGTCACTCCATTGACCCCGGTTCCTGGATACTTGTCCGCAACTTTCAAAGAACAAGAAACGACCAGCCCAGATGGACCGGGCCTCACCTCGTCCTCCTGTCTACAAGGTCGGCTGTTAGGGTGGAGGGGAAGGCCAATTGGGTCCACGGGATCCATTGTAAGAAGATACCCTTGCCTCTGCCACATGACCAATGGGTCCCGAAAGGAGGCACTGACTCAGAGCGCACAACTGATGAACGTGTAAAAGAAGCTAATCCTGATTGTAAAAGTGGGAAAATTTTTCAAGAAACTGCGCCACCACCAGAACAATTGAACTCTGTGGAACCTGAGCTACTATTTCTGGACCAGACAGTACCCGGGAAAAGACGCTACAATTTGCGACCAAGAAAAACAGACTAAAGTAAAAGTGATTTATTTTATGAGCCGAGAGAAAAACCTGTGGACTAATAAAAAAAATGTGTTTTTCCCCAAATCCTATTTTTGAAAGTGCAGATCTCCCATCTAGGTAACTTGCTTATTTTTGTTTTTTCGAACCGCCATCCGGGTTCCGCTGCTAGGGTCGCGGTTGATTAAAGACTTTTGGGTGCAGCTGACGACGTTAGGTCGCTGGTTCCGGTTGGTCCTGAGGTTCCGTGACGATTTGAACCCGTGTTTTTAACATTGTCGCAAATACATAATTTTGGTATCAGTGAACCGCAAATGATCCATCTAGTATATCCTGGTGTTTTCGCTATGCTACGAGCAAGAGCACTCCTGTTACAAACACATTTCTGTTCTACCCATGGCATCCATCTTAGAACACGGAAGCCATTTTGTATTCTTTGCCCTCACATAGTCAATGAATACGCAATAACCTCTTTCAATTAAGGACACATAGGCTTTAGCAGGCAATTCACCTTGCTAGTGACACGTGCACCTTAGGCAAGCAACGCTGTGGCAGCATGACTCAGCAAGAGCTGCCTCCCCAGCCTGAGGCTAGTCCTGCTATACTGGTTCTCGTGTCCGTTGGCCTGATCATGATTAGGCGGCCGAAGCTGGTAGCCTTGCCCATTTACGACCCACAAACATCTCTTATCCTACTGTTCTATCTTCTGCACCTGGCTCTGCTCCTTTCCTTCTGGGCCTTTATTAGGGGGAGGTAACGAAATTTACGATGAGGCGGTCCGGGTCTTGAATGAGAAATTGACATGGGATTATGATGGAATAGTGGGAACCCCTCGTTCGTAATGTTTTGACATCAGATATTGTTGACGATTCCTGTGCAACGCCAAATATTTATTGTTTAAGATACAAAGGTTTTTGAATGTGCTAACATGTAAAGAATTTGCCTGAAGCCCAATATTCAGTATATAAGGAGCAACCCTCTTTGTACAAATTGAACAGGCTCCTAGATACTGCCCATGTGTAGTTTCTGTGACTTCTGTGTCCCTGCAGTAATAAACCTTTGGTCTTTGACGCCACCATCGAGAAACCCGTGTTTCTGTTTGTTTGTGCACCGAGGCAGGTAGAACTCCGGGGTCTTCGGGTGTTATCCCTGACACCTCTGGACGGAACCAAAAAGTCCAGAACTCCAGTCCAAGGGAGCTGCCCTAGACTGACGGAAGCATCCTTTAGCAGAAACAACCTACCACCGCGGGCAGCACCTTAGAGAGGATGGAGTTTCCTGATGTGGAGAGGCCTGCCAAACAAATGAACTTTAAGCTGAGACTTTTGAACACGATGACGAAGAAATTTTTTATAATAGTGTGTATTTTTATGCTATTCAGCGTAATGGTCTTTTTGATAAGCTATGTTTTATTCTCTCTTCATGTGACATTTGCGCCCACTACATCACCCATACCTCCTCCTACTGTTTCCTCTCATTCTTTCCACCCTTTGCCTGACCACTAATCAAATAGGAGATTAGAATTCATCAATAACTCCTTCGTTCAGTTATTACACCAACTTGTAATGAACACAACTAACTGTTGGGTGTGTGGTCTCATGCCCCACACCACGGATAGAGGTATCCCCTATTTGGTCCTGCCATTTAGTCACAATGGGTCAGTATGGGCATATAGGACAATGTTCATATATGCACGAGAAATCCAACCCCTACGTTCTGTAAAAGACAACCTCAAGACTAGCGCCCTAGTCAAAGGTATAGTTGACATGATCAAGGAAGTAACTTCTTACGAAGATACCCCGGATGATGAGATACTTGCATATGTAGGTTGGAATGTGACCGGATATGGCACTACATTAAGTGAGAAACAGCAAGCCAAAAGATCGTCCCCTATCTGGATCGTACCCCATCAAGGTCACCTGTGTCTGCAAGGTATTGGCAGGAATCCCAGAGCTCAGCTAGGGAAGAGTGTCTGTACAGAAACGTATGTTTTTGGATCTCAGACTTCCCCTGCCTTTTTAGCCGCGAAGGGTACTTATTTCATCTGCCATGATAGAGCCTATACATGGTTGCCCCCTGACTTCTCGGGCTCATGTTTTGTTTCATTCCTGTTACCTCCCACCTACACAGCAGCGGCGGATTACCACCGGACAAGGGTAGTTAGAGGTGTTTTGAGTAAAGAAGAAACTGCAGGTCAAGAATTTGGTGACTTTGCAATGGGTTTTCTGCCGTTCTGGGGAGCCATGGCTAACAGCAGAAACATAAGGCAATTGACAAGGGTAGTTGAATCCACCATGATTGAAACTGCTGGTGCCCTTAGTAACCTGACTGCTGAGCTCCAGTCGGATCGACTTATGACCCTTCAGAACCGGGTCGCTTTGGATGTAATACTTGCGGACCGAGTTGGAGTATGCAAATTGATCCAGTCCAGTTGTGGCATTTTTATTCCAGATAATGCTCCGACAGTGTACGGGGCCATCTCCAAACTACATAAGATTTCCGAATCTATTCATGTGGATAAAGGAGATTGGTCGTTAATGGGATGGTTCTGGGAACTGATATCTGCCTGGGGATGGAAAATTCTGATGGTCATTGGGATGGTCTTAGCCATTCTTTTCCTGTTCTGTCTATGCATACAGTGTGCTCCTGCAATATGTGACCTCTGTGCTACATCATGTGTAAGGAAGCCTGTGTCAAGACATGAGCTCAGCACTAGAATGATGTTGCAGCAACATCTCAATGACTTTAGGAATATAGATCTGGACTCAGATTAACATGAGGATAGATTAATTGCCTATGTAAGGGCAAAAGGAGGGTCTGTGGTTCTGAAAAATCTGGATTCATATAATAGTACTGGACTCGAGAATAAAAACTTCGTCGAAATAGGACGAATTTGGTATCAAAAGACCGAGAATGACGAGTACATCAAGTACATGTATTTTCGGCGTATTCGAGTGACGATTTCACCTCGAAATCGTCATTTACATTCTAAACCCTTAGCTACATGTTGCCCTTTACATAGGCCTTAATCCAGTTGAATTTGATTCCACAAGGACACATACTCCTTAATCGACTTCTCCCTGACCCCAGTACAAGTTAGAACCATTGCCCCAGGCCGAACTCGTTAGGTCAGTTCCCTCCCAGTGGCCGAGCAAGATAGCATCTAGGCTCAACCAGCCATAAAACCATTTCAGCGCGCACACCTGCCATATCTCGCTCACATCTTTCTCCACTCCTTTTCTTCACTTGCTTTATGATGGGGAGGTGACCGTTTTTATTAGGGGTCCAGCGATATCTGATGAAATGTTGGGCCTTGCCGGATGATTTGTTATGGGCAGCACGACGTGAAATATGTACATGTCATCATGACTCTGCTTTTCTTTTGTAATCAGTAACTATAAATGAAATACCACGAATCCAAGGAATGTTTTGCCCAAGGCTGAAAATTATGTATAAGAAGAGAAGCCTGACTTCGTGAAAGTGTGCAGTCTCCTGAGAATATACCCGTGTTGTACTTCTAGGACCCTGTTACCTTGGTTGCAGCCAATAAACTAATCTTTGACTTCACCTAGAAGACTCTGAGTTTCTGTAGGTCTGACGCAGGAGAACCCGAGGTCTCTGGGTGTTGATCCCCTGGCACCGCTGGGTTACCGGTTCTGTGCCGGTTCTTAAAAACCCAGTACCTCAAGATGCCTAGGTATTCGACCAACCCGTCTACTCACTTGAGGGGGTTATCAAGTTTGAAGGATCTTGGGCAGTCTGTTAGGGGAAAGAGTAGCGACTTAGACCAATTGATTTGTATGGCAGATAGTCCACAAAAGTATAGGGAGTGTGTTTTCTTGCGGATTAATTATATACAATGTTATATCATCTGCATATATGAAAGACTATCAATCCCCTGGATGTAAACCCCAATCCTCTGGCTGCATGTTGTTGTCTAAGGCGTGCAGCCAATGACTCCATAGCAATTGCAAGAAGGAGCAGGGAAAGGGGACATCCTTGCCTTGTGCCACGTGTAATAGGGAAACTGTTAGAGAACAGGCCATAGACTCACAGCTGAGATGTGGGTTCAGAGTATAAGAGCTTGATCTGCTGTGTAAATGATGAGCTAATGCCAAGACTAGCCAGTATATTGAAGAGATATGACCATTCAAGGGAATCAAAAGCTTTACTAGCGTCCAGCAGTATTGCTAATGCAGGTGTTTGGCGACTTAAGTAGTGAAGCAATTCAAAGAATGTTCGCAGATTGTGCGCGGTTGACCTCCCAGGTTATAAAGCCAGACTGATCAGGTCTAGCAATGAGGGGGAGGATAAGTTGTAGTCTTTGTGCAATACATTTGGCGTATATTTTACTGTCAATGTTTATAAGTGACAGCGGGTGATAGGAGTCCCAGTTGTTCAGGGATTTCCCAGGTTTCAGTAGTGTTGATATGACCACCTTGCTCATGGTGGGTGCCATATGTCCCTTCTTAAGTGACTCCTGGTATACGTTCAATAAATGTGGCACTAGCAGCGTACCATATGCTTTATAGAAAGATGTGGTTAGACCATCGACGCCAGGGGCCTTGTCGTCGGGTGACCTGTGAAATATCGTCCGTGGTGCAGGGTTCTTCCAGATATGCTCTGTGTGCATCATCTAACCATACCAGTTCTATGGAGTCTAAGTATGGTTTTAGGTCTGCTGATATGTCTGGAGCAGTAGAGGAGTATAGTGCGGAATAAATATTTGTGAGGTGTTCAAGTACTTATTGTGATCCCCTTACTGATTTGCGAGTTCTGTAATATATGATGAGTTACGTGGTGTCCTAAGAGTGGTGGCTAGGGTTTAGAGACACAGCAGCAAATGGCAGTAAGGAATTTGGTGTTGCACAACCTACCTATACACTAGTATATACAATCCAAACACATAAATAGTTGTCCACCTCCCTAGTCCACTGCCACTGGACTAAAATTGGATAAACACAGAACAGGCAAATGGAGAGGCAACAAAAACAATTGTTAAGTATGAAAAATCAAATTGATGAATTGAGACACATGTCCTTCATAGATGTGAAAAATGTAAACATTTTAATTGGTTTCTCTTGAACGATGATAACTGCCAGGAAACTCAAATTATGAAGATCAATGAAACAGCACGAACACAGCCTCAAAGTATGATGTTCAATAAACCAGCACGAAACAGCCAACGCGTTTCGCCCGATAAGGGCGTTCTCAGGGCTGCAAGTACAATATACACAAAATGGTCACTAAATAATACATGTACATTAAGGTATACAGCTCAAAAAACAAGATGTGCAACAAGGCTAATTATTACAGCTCGATCTATCATTGCTGAGTTATTTACAATTTGAAGGACATAGCTTCACTGAATATGAATCATACGGTGCATCCTGTACTGTGCAGTTAACCACATTGTCAACTAATCCCTCATAGCAATGTGAGCACATATCATCATGCAAAAAGAAAGAAAGAACGCAGGAAAAATGAAGAAAATAGAACAAAGAACGTTAGAGAAGAGAGAAAAAATGAAAAAAGCACAAAGAAATAATTTTATTCTTCTTGAAATAATATGATTCAAACAGCAATCTACAAGTCTAGTACAAGAGGAATCTCTATTTTCACAAAACAGTAGGAAAAAGGACCAAGTAGAAAAAAAAAGGAAGAAAAGAAGTAAAAAAGAAGAAAAAAAGAAGAAAGAAAGAACACAAGACACACTGAAAATGGGTGGGAGCAGATAGGCATCGGTCAAGGTCTCTTGTTTCTTTTGGCGCTTAATTCGCGTGTAGGATGGAGGGTGCTACGACTGGATCCCTTCTCATACTGGATGAGGACGACTCTTTAATATAGAAAGTGAGTATGTTGGCCGGCGTTCAAAAATTGTAAAGTGTTTTCTCTGCTTTATGTTTCGTAACTAAGTTTGATCTTAGTTTGTGTGGCATCCTAGTTCACATTTCCCGTTATAGGATGCAGTCAGTGTGGCTTCTTTATTTTTTTTTTGCCGTTTCTTACGCTGCAGTTTTAATACTCCGGTTACCGTTCTGTTATTTTAGGCACCACATGCGGGTCGTTGATGCGCCCAATTTCCTGCTGTTGGCTTTGCACACAATATGGTTTATAACATGGGGCGAGAGTAATTTTATTGATATTACTGCTTTAATATGCAAGCCCCTTTACTCTGGGGTTTATAACAGTTGAATACAATGAAATCCAGGTGAAATTCAATGTGGTTTGCTTTGCTACTCTATATAACGTTTTGTTGTTGTTTCTTATTGAAGTCAACGTTCATTGACTGCCTGATTTTTGTTAGTCTTGCTGATTCTACAAGCGTGGTCACTTGGTGTATGCTCCTTGTGGATCAGATTTATTGACACAGTGTTTCTTTTACTGTGACATCTTGATTTCTTTGTACATGACTATATTACATGTTTAGGCACATTTATTGGTGTTTTGGGTAGTATATTTTTCAATGTGTTATTTGTTTTTTGAAATTTACAATTGAGAAGTACACGATATGTAATTTTATTTTTTGTCTTTATATTTTGGTCTTTAGTTACCCAAGTGTAGTGCATATCAGAGCACTCTCTCATTCTCTGACGGGTGCAAGAAAATAAAGTTTGCTACAGGTAAATAGTGCTGATACTAACATTAATCTGGATGCTTAATACACAGAGCTCGTGAATCAAAATTGTATTATGTGTGTCCAATTTCTCTGTAGATACTCTAGTGTTTGCACCAACTGAATTGGTACTCCGATTGAGCCATCTTCTGTTGTCGTTTTTTTCTTACACCATGAATGTTGCATATCATCTGTGCTTCAATCAGGTATATTTTTTCTTTACCTATAATGCGTTGTTTTGAGTAATAAGTGAGAAAACGGTGCTGATGTCATTGCATTTTGTTTTTCTACTGTTTCTAGCTTGGCTGCTGATGACTCATATCAGCTGTGGCTTCTGTCTATGAGACCGTATTCCACCTGAATTTGTTCTGGTGAGAATATTTTTAACTTATCTATGAGACTATTTGGGTACTTAGAAATACCAGTGTTTTTATGACACAGGGTTTTATCTGATGTTGAGAATCATATTGGGGTTTTGTTTCTTTAGTCAAGGTGCCGTTAGTTTACCACAATATTTTTGTGGGTTCTTTTCGTTGAGACCTTGACCAATGCCTATCTGCTCCCACCCATTTTCAGTGGTCTTGAGTTCTTTCTTTCTTTCTTCTTTTTTTCTACTTGATCCTTTTTCCTACTGTTTTGTGAAAATAGAGATTCCTCTTGTACTCGACTTGTAGATTGCTGTTTGAATCATGTTATTTCAAGAAGAATAAGGAGTCGTTTCTGTCCTGTAACTCCAGTTCTGTAGTAGGGGTATCTCTGTTATAGTCATAATCTAGTGAATAGTCCCGCCCATGTGCGTGGACCCCGGAGCAATTAAAAATAATCTCTTAAAGTGTCGAAAAATGCAGAACTGCACAGACACTTGAGAGAATTTAAAGACAGATAATGCAGCCTACAAAACAGGCTACACTGTCCAGTACTTCAACTAGAAATTCCACCACAAAATAGCAAAGCCTGTACAGATTTCCCTTGCTTTAGCAGCAAAAAACCCTCTGGAATGATAGAGAGGAGGACCTGGACAGACAAGCCCCAAAGGCTGCCATTATGTGGCTCAGAACAGGATACTGTGCCTTTAAGAGAACCTTCCAGAACTTCACAGTATCCCAGAATGCGCTGCAGGTCCCTTTTACTTTCAGTTCTTTTTGAAGGCGTAACACGCCAGACCTGTAGCATTCCTTACATGAATATCTCTCTCCACCCGGGAGGAGGGCGGGCGCTTATGACTATAACAGAGATACCCCTACTACAGAACTGGAGTTACAGGACAGAAACTACTCCTTCTGTAGTAGGGGATCTCTGTGTATAGTCATAATCTAGTGAATAGAATGGCAAGCCCATCCCCACACCAAAGCGGTGGTGGAGAAACGAGAAATAACACCACTATTGTGCGAACAGATTTCGCAGCGAAGCCTGCCCAACCTGAGCGTCTGCCCTGGCATCAGTGTCTAGGCAGTAATGCTTAGCAAAGGTATGGACCGATTTCCAAGTGGCCGCCTTGCAGATTTCTGTAATGGGAACATTACGAAGCAAAGCCGTCGTGGCAGCTTTGCCCCTGGTGGAATGAGCCTTAGGTTTGCCCCCTAAGGTCTTATTAGCCTTTTGGTAACACAATTGTATGCAGGACACAATCCACCTCGAGATGGACTGTTTAGAGGTAGCAAGACCCGTCCTGACTGATCCATAATTGATAAACAATTGGTCCGACCTACGAATATCTTTGGTTTTATCCAGATAAAATTTCAACACCCTCCTAACATCCAGGGAATGTAAAGACCTTTCTGCCGGAGATGAAGGATTCTGAAAAAACGTAGGCAAAGTTATAGTCTGGTTAACATGAAAATCAAAAATAACCTTGGGAAGAAATTTAGGGTGAGTGCGCATAACAACCTTAGTAGCATGAAATACAGTATAAGGTTCTTGGCAACACAACGCCTGAATTTCACTCACCCTGCGGGCCGATGTAATGGCCACGAGGAACGCCACCTTCCAGGACAGGTGCTGCAACGAAGCCTTATGAATAGGTTCAAAAGGCTCCTTCATCAATCTGGACAGCACCACATTCAATTCCCATGAAGGCGAAGGAAGCCTGACAGGAGGTAATACTTTCTTCAAGCCTTCCAAAAAATCTTTGATCACAGGGATCTGGAAGAAGGAAGTCTGTGAAGGGCATTTCCTGTAGGCAGTCAATGCAGCGAGGTGAACCTTAATAGAATGAACATTAAGGCCAGACTGCGCCAAATGTAGCAGGTAAGGAAGGATGACATCTTCCTTGCACGTCGTTGGATCATAATTCTTGGACTTTCACCAGATACAGAACCTCTTCCACTTGTAGACATATGAAGTCCGAGTGGACGGTCTCTTAGCCTCCTTAATGTAATGTAAGGGACATTTATAACGCGCAACTTTCACTCCAAGGAGTATCTTGGCGCTCACACAACTCAGATGGAAGAGTTGGAAGAGAAAAGGAAGTCCTGCTTTCTACACCACAATTACACAAGAGTCCTACATGAAGCGTCAGGCAGAGAGAAAATCCAGGTTTTTAATGCCTTCCTAAAAGGGGCTTCTTGAGAGAAAGAACGTAATTAGAGGGGAAGCTTATTCCAAGCCTTGGTGCCCAATACAAAAAGGGATTTGCCACCTTTAGTGGCCAGCTTGAAACGGGGAAGAGTAAGTAGGTTCTGGTTAGCAGACCTCAAGCAGCGCGTAGGGTAATATCTATTAAACCCACTGTGTATATAACTTGGGCCTCGTTGGTGAAATGCCCTGAAGGTAATTAAAAGAAGTTTAAACAAAATTCTTTTACCTATTGGCAGCCAGTGAAGCGTGTCAAGTGCTGCTGAGGCTGACGATTTACGAGGCCAACGCAGTACAAGGCGAGCTGCCGCGTTTTGGACCATTTGTAGTCTGTGGAGAACAGTTTTATTGGCTTCAACGTATAGTCCATTACAATAGTCCAGCCTAGAACTTATTAAGGCAACTGCGACAGTTTTCCTCGCTGATAACGGAAGTAGATCGAAAAACTTCCTCAGTGCTCTTATGATCTGAAAGCACATGCCTGCTACTGCCACAGCCTGGGGCTTAAAAGATAACGGATTGTCAAATTTAATGCCCAGATTGCGGGCGGCAGTGATTGTATTGGGGGGTGCTTCTGCTTCCGCAGGCCAGCACAGATTTGGGGAAAAAAGATTCTGATTCCCTATTGGTAAAATTTCAGTTTTTCCGGCGTTGCATTTTAAATGGTTAGTAGTCATCCATTTAAAAGTAGCTGCAAGACATTCCTTGAGATCTTCTTCGGCACCAGGCCTTTCCCTATCCAACACCAGTATGAGTTGAGTATCGTCAGCGTATGAAATGGCACTGATCTGGAATGACGCGATCAGTTTCATGAGGGGTACCATATAGAGGTTAAAAAGGACAGGGCTCAAACTAGAGCCCTGAGGAACCCCAGAGCTGACGTCTTTAGCCTCAGACTGGTATGGACCTAACACTGTAACTTGGCGTCTATTGGTAAGGAAATTCCTACACCAGGCCAAGACCTGTCCTCCTACCCCTGCGGCAGCCAGCCGGTCCACTAAGATGTTATGTGAGACCGTATCGAAGGCTGCCGACAGGTCAAGTAGGATAAGGACAGCCTTCTTTCCTTGATCCATTGCTGCCCGTAAGGTCTCTGCGGTGAAAAGCAGTGCTGACTCGGTAGAATGTTCTGACCGGAATCCTGACTGATTGGAATGAAGAATGTTGTTATTTTCCAAAAAGTTAGTCAGTTGGCTATTGACAAACTTTTCAGTCGGTTTGAATATAACAGGTAACAAGGAAATAGGGCGTAGATTGGAAAGAGTGGTGGGATCGGCAAGGGCCTTTTTTTGGAAGGGCTTAACAGCTGCAAGTTTCCACTCATTAGGAACACTTGCCGTAGTTAGAGAGGAGTTAATGATCCTATTGATCATCGGATTAACCATCTCTACTAAAAGATGCAACACCGGAAGGGGACAGGGATCAAAAGGAGATCCCGATTTGCTTGCCAGAATTGCCTTAGCGGTTTCCTCAAGGGAAACTAGAGCAAATTCATCAAAGCAGGGGGACATTATCGTCTCCACTATCTGCTCAGCGTCCGCAGTCGCCGTTATTTCTGATGGAAAAGTCTTCATGATAGCCAGGATTTTATTATCAAAATATTCCGATATCGCATTACAGAGATCTTGAGATGGTGGAATCTCTTGCGATAGGGCTGAGGGATTCATAAAATCCTTGACAATCTTGAAAATTGCTTTTTGTTCCTGGCCTGCCATAGACAAGGCCTGTAAATAGTAGGTTTTTTTAGCGGCTTTTATTCCTGCGTGATACTTCCGTCTTGCTGCAATGTAGTTGTTGCGAGCGTCGGCATCATAGTTTCGACGCCACCTCCGTTCCAATGTTTTAACTTCCCCTAATTCAAGTTTTAAGATAGTTGAAAACCAAGGGGCACTTTTTTTAATCTTACTAGATTTAGCATTATCATTTCTGGATGACTTTAGCAAGATTCCCGCACTGGCAATCCAGTTACAAAAAGCCTGATTGTCTATCGAGGTGATATCGACTAGGGACGGCATGCTATCCTTTAGACTATTGATCACATCAGGTCTGCTGGCTAGTGACTTCCAATCAGGAGTAGATTTAGTTATAAGTTTATTTATACACTTCGTAGAGTTAGAAATAGGTTTCAAGTTCCCTGCAATATTAAAAGGGATAAAAAAATGGTCTGTCCATATTTGGGGGCAAGGAGATTTGACTCTCAGGTTGGGGTAGTTGGAGCAAATGCAGTCCAATAAATGTCCCGCCTGATGGGTAGGTTCCAGGTTTACAAGTGTAAGTCCTAACACTTCGATTATGTCCATAAAGCAGCTAACTCCAGGTTCGTTTGGGGACTCAAGGTGCAGATTTACGTCGCCAAATACTGAAAAATTAGAGAATCTGAGTGTTAAATCACTTAGAACATCGCCTACTGTTTCCAAGAACTTCGAAGATGACCCCGGGGGACGATAGATAAGAGCCCCAGAGAAAACGAAGGTGTCGTGAATCTCCAAGGAAAATGCTAATGCCTCTGCTCCTTTTATATCCGGCAGTTCTTGAGAAGAACATTTAAAAGTATTGCGATAGATAATCGCAAGGCCTCCTCCTCGTTGTTCAGGTCTGTCCAGGCGATGTATAAGAAAGTTATGTGGGAGGGCTATGGCCAGGTCAGGATTACACCAAGGCTTTAGCCATGTTTCTGTAACCAGGAGCCAGTCCAGATGTGAATCAGTAATAAGATCATAAATATTCTGGGCATTCTTAGGTAGGGAACGTGCATTAATTAATCCACCCCGTACTATAAGCGAGTCTAAGGGTGGTTCCATAGGAGATTCAGGATTTAATGTCATGTGACATTGGGCGCAGCAAACGGGGCCATACCAATTATGAGGTAGAATAACACAGTTACACTGGGTTAGGGGTCCTCGATAGGATAACAGGAAATCCCTTGACATACCTGGGTCGTAGACGACAGTGTTTGCACAGGGTCTCCCGCCTCTCACGCCTCCTTAGCGCTGACGGGCGCAGACGGGCAGACTCTGGCTACACTCAGGCTGGAGTCAGGCGCCCCTGCTGCGCGTCACCGCTGCGCGGGAGGGGTGAGCATTAAGTAGAAGCTCACCTGGTCTACTTGGCTGAGCACTAGAGCGCTCAGGCGAGTGGCACAATGAAGGTCTCGATCACCCCCAAGATGGCGGCCAGACGCCACGAGTAGCCGGTAATCAGAGGATTTACTCCGCTCTACGAAGCGGTGGGGGCACAATTATGGTGCAAGTGTGTGGGCGCAATAGTGATGGTTAAAATCAGGGACTAAATAACGAAAGTTAACAAAGATGAAAAAACAGGTATTTTTAAAAATGCTAATAGCGCTGCGAGCCCTATAACACGCTGGCAATCACGCGCGTTTAAAAGCAGGTACACCTTCAGTATGTCCATGCAGTCATTTAAATCTTCTGGTAGATTTAAATGACCATATTGCACTCTCTCAGGAGCCATGCCGCCAAACTCAAAGATGAGAGGTTGGGGTGCAACATCTGCCCCCCGAACTTTTGTGAGAAGGTCCGGCCTGCACGGCAGCCGTATGTGCGGAAGAAGAGACCGGTGAAGCAGGTCCGTGAACCACCACGGTCTGGGCCATTCCGGGGCAATCATGATCATCCGTGCCCTGGACTGGGAGAGCTTGATGAGCACCGCCGGAATCAGGGGAATGGGTGGAAAAGCGTACAGAAAGCTGTTCGACCAGTTGATCCATAGCGCATTCCCCAGAGTCCCTTGCTGGTAGTACCTGGAGGCGAAGTCTCGGCATTTGCGGTTTTCTGTGGTGGCGCACAGATCTATGTCCACCTTGCGAAGACTTCTCCTAGTACGTCGTCGTTTATGACCCATTCGTGGTTTTCCTGAATTAGCCTGCTCAGTGCGTCTGCCTGAACATTCTGCACACCTGGCAGATGGGTAGCCGTTATCGTCAGTCCTCTGGCCAGAAGCCAATGCCAGATCGCCTGCGCCTCCTGCGACAGGGTGCGTGATCTCGAGCCCCCTGCTTGTTGAGATAATACATCGTGGTCGTATTGTACAAGCAGAGAGTCGGTCCGGAAGGACGGGTGAAAGGCCTTCAGTGCCAAGTGAACAGCTCTGAGTTCCAGGAAGTTGATATGGTACGTGGACTCCATCGGTGACCACATCCCTTGAATCTGTAAGTCTCCGGAGTGCGCTCCCGAGCCCTGGAGAGACGCATCCGTCACAATAGTCTGAGTGGGAATGTCCTTGTGGAAGGGAACCCCTCTGAGGAGATTCTCAGCTGAACACCACCACTTCAGAGACTGAAGAGCATGCAGCGACAGTCGTATCTTGTCGTCCCAAGACCCTTTCCTCTGATCCCACTGATCCTCCAAACACTCCTGCAGCGGTCTCATGTGCAGCCGCGCGTGTGGCATTAGGAAGATACAAGAGGCCATTGATCCCAGTAGAGAAGCCACCGTCCTCACTGTTGTAGATGGAGTGGTCATAAGAGCCTGAGCCTTCCGAAGGAGTGATAATCGTCGCTCCTCCGAAGGAGACACGCTTGCTGACAGCGGATTAATGGTGGCTCCCAAGTACTGAATGCACTGGACCGGAGTCGGGACAGACTTGGACATGTTGATGTGCAACCCCATCTTGTTCCAGACAACGCACGTCTTCTGGAAGTGCGCTTTAGCTTCCGAGAAGGAGGATGCCTTGATCAACCAATCGTCCAGGTATGGGTAGACAAACACCTTGTTCTTCCTCAGGTGTGCTGCTACCACTGCCATGCACTTCGAGAAAGTTCTGGGCGCAGACTTCAGCCCGAATGGCAGTACTGTGTACTGATAGTGATTGGTGCCGACTTGAAATCGCAGGAACTTCCTGTGTTTGTGTGCAATGGGCACATGGAAGTACGCATCCTGTAGGTCTATTGCACATAGCCAGTCTTCCTGTTGCAACTGAGGATAAATCTGATGCAACGACAGCATGCAAAACTTTTCTCTGCGAATCCACTTGTTTGCCTGTCGCAAGTCCAGAATGGGCCTGAACTCGTTCCTGTCCTTCTTGCGAACCAGAAAGAACCGGGAGTACAGACCTCTTCCTTTTTGAGACAGAGGTACGTCTTCTATCGCCCTTTTCCTTAACAGGATATCGGCCTCCGCCTGGAGCTCGCGCAGTGGATACTGCGAGCTGACCGGGGGAATTGATGGAGGCGGGCTGGTGAACCGAAGACTGTATCCATTGCAAACAATATTCAGCACCCACTTGTCCTGAGTAATTTTTCTCCACTCTGCCAGGAAAAATTGAACGCTTCCCCCCACCGGAGCAGGTAACGGATAAAGGGGAAGTAACCGCTCAGGGTCGAGACCCGGCCGGGCCTTTGTTCGCTGTAGAGGACTGTTGTCCACCTCTACCCTTCTGGCTCTTCTGGAAGGTCTCCGGAACTGCTGCTGTTGTTGCTGCTGCTGCTGTCCCGAAGACTGCCCTCATCCTCTTCCCTGTGCACTGAACCGTCTCTGGAACGGTCGGTAGGGCTTCTTTTCTTTGGGCTTCTCCAAGCCCACAGCCGTCAGGGTCTCCGCCTCCACCTTCATGCGGGCCATCTCATCATCGGCATGTTTTCCGAACAGTGTTTCCCCGGAAAAAGGCAGATTGGCCACCCGCTGCTGGGCCTCCGGCTTGAGTGACGTGAGCCTGAGCCAAGAATGACGTCGCTGGTTGATCCCATGACAGTAACCATGGGCCGCCAAAAGAGAGATATCCGCAGCCGCGCTGATGACCTGGTTTGAAACCAGCATCCCTTCCTTTAGTATCTCTAGGAAGTGCTCCCTCTGGTCTCGTGGCAGAAGGTCCGTGAACTGTTGCAGGGAGTCCCACAGGGCACGGTCGTACCGCCCCAGCAACGCTGAATCGCTGGAGGCTTTCATGGCCGTGGATGCAGTCCCACAAGCCTTCCTTCCAGCAGAGTCAATCCATCGGCTTTCCTTATCGGGCGGCACGGTGGAGGACGGGGAGGTAGAGTGTAACTTCCTGGCCGCCGTCACTATAACGGAGTCGGGTACCGGATCTATTCGCAGGAAAGCCGGGTCCGAATCCGGGGCCCTGTACTTCTTCAGAAGTCGGGAGGGAGCGGCCTTCACCACCGCTGGCGTGTGGAACAGCTCCTTCGCAGGTTCCACCAATCCTGGCACCAATGGCAGCAGAGGGCGAGACAAATGCTTCTTGTGAAGTGTCTCAAATATCACGGACGTCGTAGGTGTAGGAGCCGTCACCGAGATGCCCAATTTTGTAGCCCCCCTCAGGAGAACCTCCTGGAACGTGCTGATGTCGTCCACCGGGGACATCCTTGTCCCCGGGGAATCCGACAAGGTCGGTGAATAGGATCGTGTCCTGGAGGAGTCCGTGCGGGACCTGGATCCCCACCTCCTATGGTGACGCCTAGATCTAGTGGAGGATCTGCGTCGACTCCTCGATCTTCCTCTCCGTCCGGAGCGTGATCGCAACTTCCTAGGCCTCGGACGATCTGCTGGTTCCACCGGAGCGGGCGTCTTAGGTTTGGCCGGGGCCTTCGGCTTAGGTGTCCCTTTGGGAGGGGTCGGAAGCCTGGGCAATGAGACCGACCGCGGAGGAACCGGAGGCGGCCTTTCAGGCACCTGAGGTAGAGGTACGGTTTGCGGAAGCGGAGGCAAAGGAGGAGGGGTAGGAGCCCTTGGAGGGAGACCCCTTGGCAATGGAGGCGGAGGCGGAGGCGTAACTGGCCTCTGCGACGGAGTATACACCTCGGAGTACACCGAGCCCGGTGATCCGCCTTCCTTTCCAGCCTGGGACGTTGGCGAGCATCCCATGGCGTCAGGCCTCTTTTCACTCCTCTTTGACGTCGAAGAACGTCGACCAGACGGCGAACGTCGACGTCGAGCGTCTCTTCCTCGGCGTCGCCAGTCTTCCTCTCCACGGCGATTGTCTTCGTCTCGACGGCGACCTCGTCCGCCTTGACGGCGATCTCTCGCCCCTGGACGGCGACCGCATCCGCCTCGACGACGACCGCTTGCGCCTCGACGGCAACCTCGTCCGCCTTGACGGCGATCTCTCGCCCCTCGACGGCGACCTCTTCTGCCTCGACGGCAACCTCTTCCGCCTCGACGGCGGTCCACTCCTCGACAACGAGGTTCCCCTCGACGAAGATCTTCTCCTTTTCGCCGAAGGCGAACGGCGGTATCACCTCAACGGCGAGCGACGACGCCGGGCCCTTCGACGTCGAGTGACACCGACGAGGATGACGACGAAATCGTCACAGGAGACTTCGACGGCGGTCTGTTCAATTCCTTCGACGTCGAGCGTCGACGTCGCTTCGACCCAGAGCCCTGGGGAGACTGGGAACAGACTGTAGTCATCCCTCTCGACGTCGTAGTCGGTGCAATCGACCCAGACGGAGAATTGGGACGCTTGCTGGTCTTCCTGCCCCTGGGGAGCCCCCCAGAGGCCTCAGCACGGGCAGAAGAAGCCCCTCCAGACCCACCTTGCGCCTTCAGCCTTCTTTCCTCGAGGCCCTGAAGCCTGATCTTCCTTCTGTCCTTCAGGGTCCTGCCAGAGAAGCCTTGACAAATCACACACTCCTCTGGGACATGGGAAGAGGGAAGGCAGAGGATACACACCTCATGGGGATCTGATTTGGCCTTCTTCCTGGAGCACTCCGGGCATTTGTCAAATAATGCAGGCATATTTGACATCAAAAAGGAGCAACAACCAAGAAGAACTGCACTAAAGTACTTTAGAAGCACTCAACTTGAAAACAATAGTGAAAAATCACCAATAAACCCTTGAAAAGGGAGAGCTCAATGCTCCAGGGTCCTGCTTGCAGGAGCCGGAAAAAAGAACTGAAAGTAAAAGGGACCTGCAGTGCATTCTGGGATACTGTGAAGTTCTGGAAGGTTCTCTTAAAGGCGCAGTATCCTGTTCTGAGCCACATAATGGCAGCCTATGGGGATTGTCTGTCCAGGTCCTCCTCTTTATCATTCCAGAGGGTTTTTTGCTGCTAAAGCAAGGGAAATCTGTACAGGCTTTGCTGTTTTGTGGTGGAATTTCTAGTTGAAGTACTGGACAGTGTAGCCTGTTTTGTAGGCTGCATTATCTGTCTTTAAATTCTCTCTTAAGTGTCTGTGCAGTTCTGCATTTTTCAACACTGTAAGAGATTATTTTTGATTGCTCCGGGGTCCACGCACATGGGCGGGACTATTCACTAGATTATGACTATACACAGAGATCCCCTACTACAAAAAATTCTTTCTTTGTGCTTTTTTCATTTTTTCCTCTCTTCTCTTCCGTTCTTTGTTCTATTTTCTTCATTTTTCCTGCGTTCTTTCTTTCTTTTTGCATGATATCTGTGCTCACATTGTTATGAGGGATTAGTTGACAATGTGGTTAACTGCACAGTACACGATGCACCTTATGATTCATATTAAGTGAAGCTATGTCCTTCAAATTGTAAATAACTCAGCAATGATAGATTGAGCTGTAATAATTGTGAGAAGTTGGCCTGATATATAGTGCTCACTATTCTAGTGATCACTTTGTATCATTCCAAACGACCCTTATTGATGATTGGTTGTAAGTCAACCTTATTAGACCACCCTATCCTAGTAGCGTGGACAAGAGCAGTCTTTAGGCTAAACTCTAGAGGGCGTGTTAAGCCAGCTGTTTTACCATCACATATACCCCTTGAACACCAAGTGAAAGGACACACACAAGTTGTTATAAAAATAAAGGATATTTATTAATAACAAGTCTACCCTGAACTCTTTATGAGTCAGGGAGCTAAGCACAATACAAAACTCTTACGAAAATACTGCAAGTTACACAATTTACACAGATGCCCGAGGGGCACGAAAAACCATATGCTCCAAAAGTGGAATGCGAAATACTAGCCGGTATGTAACACGATCCAGAGGCTTCAGGACCGCTAGGACTACCTTACTGAACCCTCAGGTTAGGAGCAGGAGGCCTAGGGAACCCGGGTGCAGAGTGGGAACTCTTACGCGGGATGCAGGACAAAGTCTATGGATGCTAGCAGTTTCTAAAGTTACCGTTTCCGGACGAATCCGACTAGGTAGACTAAAAACGAAAAAGGATCTGGACACTAGGATAGTGAACCTGTGCTGGAGCACCGAAATGCTCGAGTTACCTAGCCCAGGGGCTGCGGCTGCATAGGGTTCAAAAGACGTCGGGAATCCTTGTTGTAGTCTATGGAGCCTGAAAGAAGATGTTGCTGGCAGGCGACCAGTGAAGATGTTCGGTGTGATCCAAGGCTGGATCAGTGAAGGAGACGACCTGAAAGCAGAGGGGACTCAGTTCTTAATCACTAGCCAGTGATTGTGTGGGCACCAGGATGGCACCGGATGAAGTCACCGCGATCAGGTGAGTGGGTGACGCTGGACTCTGCAGTCACACGGGCCAGGAGGCGTTGTTGGCGTCCAGGCTGGAGGTGCGAGCTGTCCCACGATGGTGTCTGCTGTCGGCGATGCTGGATCCAAGATGGGAACAACAAACCTTGGCAAAGGCAAGCCCACGCGGTGGAGTCAAAATGGCATCTGGAGTGGACCAGGAGGGTCCAGGGCACTTCTTGTTGGACAAGGAGCAAGGGCCAGTCTAGAGGACCTAGACCAGCGGTGAAAACGTCGTGGTATGTCGTCAGGAGGGCCACTAGCCAACGGGCAAGTGACCGGACAACGTGGCAAGCAGCAAAAAAGCAGAAGGGCCCCACGCAGATCTCGTGGATGCTGGGGGGCTGGACTTCGGTGCTGGAGCTCCTTAGGGTTGGGGCTTCTCAAACCCCAGTGCACTCACTCGAGGGTCCCTCGGCGGTCGTGCTGGTTAAGCGTCGTGCAGGTCTTGAAGTTAGCTGGTCCCACGGGTCTCGTCGCACCCACGAATCTCAGCTGGGCTGATGATGCAGGTAGAGGTCAGAGATGGCGGGGAATCCGGGTCTCGTCGAGCTGGGCAGTCTTGATCCGGAGGATGGACGTGCAGCAAACTGCAAGCGCTTAGATGGTGCCTGCTGGTGCAGGGTGGCTACTCCTTAGCCACAAGGGAGAGTCTTCAGAGAATGACAAGAGTTCCTTTCGTGGAAAGTAGTTCAAGTTTCAAGATGATCTAATTTGGGAAGGGTGCCCGCTCCTACCTTTATACTAAGAAAAGGGGCTGGCACGCGACTAGGTCCTGCCCATGGGTAGGACCAGGAAGGGGGGTGGTTACACCCCTCTCCTTTGTCCGGTCTCCCTCCAGCTCAGGGGCTGATGTGCCCCTGGAACTGGTTTAAGCCGGCATATGCACAGTGAGCACCGGGGTGCCACTGGCAGTCTCCTTCCTCTCAGCCCTGCCTACCTGGGATACACAAAATCCTGTCTGGGATGGTGCTGGCACCGCCCCTGACAGGAAACCCTTTGTCCAGGCCTCCCTCGCTGGAAGGACTCCCAGCAGCAGGAGGTCAGACTTGTGTCTGTGGTGGCAGCATCCATTTTGTGATGCTGAGGCTTGAGTTAACTTTAACCGGGGTTCACAGTTACACACATGTCGTGCCCCTCTAGAAGGGTGGAATGCTAACCCCGTCGCCAGAATTGGCGAGGGGTTAGTATTCCAATTCGTATGACACCTTACTCGACATGTTTTGATAATGCTATGCCAAAGTTAGCATTTGACCGCGAGGTTCATAATGCATTTAAGAGTATATGGTATAGCGTTATCATGGAACAGCTATAAGGACTTGGTTCCGCAAGCTGCAAACGGGCTCAGCTCATGCCAGAGCACCATCTCACATAATTCCAAGCACTCTGCCTTCAGGATTGAGAAGGCCTGCCATAGGAGTGACTGATAGGAATGTATGTGTCCATTTTAGGGTTAGATATAGGAATACTATATCTAAAGCAAAGGGTGATTACACCACCTTGCCCCAGCTGTCGTGCAGCCAGTTGTGTCAGATTTGGGTGGCCAGCCAGGGGTGGCATAATACATGCTGTAGGCCCTTGGTACACCTATGCCCTGGATACCTAAGGTATACTGTACAGGGACTCATACGGTGGCCCAGTACCAATTAGTAAATGCACCTAAGGTACATGCTTGTCAATTTAGAGAGAGAACAGCTAGGCTGTGGGTCTGATTAGCAGGCCCACAGCCAGGGAAAGTCGTAAACCAGTGAAGCAAAAAGCAAAAATCTGGGGTGGCCATGGGATTGCAGACCCCACTCTCCTACAATAATTAGGCTCGTTGCACATATTGTTTTTTGAGCCGTATACCTTAATTTGCATGTATTATTTAGTGACTATTTTGTGCATATTGTACTTGCAGCCCTGAGGAAGCCCTTATCGGGCAAAACGCGTTGGCTGTTTCGTGCTGGTTTATTAAACATCATACTTTGAGGCTGTGTTTGTGCTGTTTCATTGATCTTCATAATTTGAGTTTCCTGGCAGTTATCGTTCAAGAGAAACCAATTCAAATTTTGAAATTTTTCACATCTATGAAGGACGTGTCTCAATTCATCAATTTGATTTTTCATACTCAACAATTGTTTTTGTGGCTAGGGTTTTACCTGGACGATTGCCCTCACCATATCTTCTAGCTAGAGTGTATTTCCCCAAGAATTTCGCTTCATGCTGCACTTCTCCCTCATATTCAGAGATTCTTGCCCTTAGTGATGCCAGGTGGCACACATCGCCTGTGCTGTAATATTGTGCTTCCTTATCTCTAATCGGAGTTTCTAGAGTCTGAAGCGATTGTCTGATGGACTTTAAAACACCTACTTGTTTGGCAATGCAACTCCCGCAAATTAGCACCTTGAAGGCTTCCCGCCAGTGACACTGATCCCTCATTAAGTGCATAGTATTCTGTTATATCTTTCCTAATGTCTTCCCGGAACATCGAGAACTAGGGGCGGGAATCGCGAACCAAATGCAAGGCCAAGCGATGTTGGAAGTTGCAGGGGGCGTGATCAGATAGTGTTCTGGGTAGAAGTCTGATGTTGGTTGTCCATGTAGCTATATCTTTGGATAGTAACCAGTAATTGAGCCTAGACCAGGCCTTATGCTGTGTCATTATACATGTGCCCTCTGCCCTATCAGGATTCCAATTCCTCCAGATGTCTATTACCCCGTTATCTAGCATGAATGTGTTCAGGGTTATAATAGCCTTGGGGCAAAGTTTCAGAGTTGACCCTCGTCTGTCCAAAGTGTCATATAATATGGCATTGAAGTCCCCCCATATGGTGGTAGCACATCCTAGCAGTGTGATATGTTCCCAGACATTGTAAACAAATTCTGGCTCGTACGTGTTGGGACCATATATCGCTGCCAATGCCAACTTAGTGTTCCCCAATGTACCTCTTAAGATTACATATCGCCCCTCGGCATCAAGTTGTTTATGTGTTGTGTTTTACTCCAGCCCATGACGTATTAGAATGACTACACCTCTGGAATAATTTGGATATATCGCTAAGAAGATGTCTTCCCAGGATCTGTGCTGTAGCTTAGTAAGGGACGTACTGTTCAAATGTGTTTCCTGGAGGAACCGTATCGATCTTGTGTCTGAATAAGTCAGGCTTTCATGTAATCATTCAGGCCTCTGATATTCCATGCGAGAAACGTATACGCCATCATGTATGTTCATGGTGTGGTGTATGTGTCTCTGTGGCTGCATCAGCATACCGTGGTAGCGTGTGTTTTCTGACATTGCTCCAATGATGTTACAGCTTGTAGTATACTAGGTTGCAAATGTCCATCAGTGTGTTAATATGGTTATCTGCCCTGCTGAATGTACGTACTCGGCTGCAATGCAACCCCTAAATCTACCCACCCTCTCACACAAACCCCCCAATTAGGTTGTGTATACAATACCTCCCTCCCCCCGAAACAAAGCAATACCCCAACAGTAATACACAAACAGTAATTTCGGGAGCTCCCGCTGGGTGCATGATGTCACCGGCAAACTGCCCAGTCTTAAGACCGGGTGGCTGAGAAGTATAAGAGGAAACCAGCTCCATCGTCAAAGATAATCCAGAGGGGGGAGGAGCCAAGATGGCGGACGGGACGGACGTGTAAGCTCCCGGCTCCGCAAGCCGTCTGCTTTCGCATCGATATCCTGACACTTATCCTCGCCTACACCGTGCTGAAACGGAGACATGAACGCGCTGTTGCCGATTGCGTTCTTTTGAAGTCTCCGCCGGCTGTTTTGGTGCAGAACTCGCAGTGTTTGCCGACCTCCGATGCTGCTCGTGAGACCGGTGCTGATCGCCGCCGCTGGACGCTACGGGACGGAGCTGGTAGGACGAGCTGGGGAGATGCTGTTGGCTGAGGGAGCGTGACCGGTCACGGCAGTGGACGGAGTAGACCCTTTCCAGTGTAGTGGGACTCCCTCTGCCTACGGAGTGTGTGTTTGCGAGACGGGAGCCCTTCACACGGCGCTCCCCTCCACTACGCTGCTCGCGCGCTGGACGGACTCCATCTTGGGGCGCCTCCTCGGCCGTGGTCCGCCCTGCATTCATCAAAGGCGAGGAGACTCTTTCTGCGCGGCCCCCCTGACTGGGGGTCGCGTTTCCATCGGTGGTTCTGACGCTTGTTTTTCTTCGTAACGAAATTGCCCCCCTACCTCAAATGTGGACACACTGACGGGGTGATAATGGCGCCTGCCTTTCCCGACGGAGAGATGGCTGCTTCCCTATCCCTAATATGTGATGTCCTGCCTGTCCCCGAGACGGAGGCTGCTCTGAGTGCATCGCTGCGCGGTGCGGACCGGCTAACGTCGCAGAGCGACCTGACTTATGGGGATATCCTGGTTGCCCTTACGGACCTGGGGGCAACATGGCGGCGAACCATCCGAGAGCTGATGTGGAAGATTGAGAGAGCTTCGTCTGGCATAACGCGACCGGAGCTGGCTGGCCCCCTGCTGCCTCTAACTACTTCTGGAACGGATACAATGTTGCAGCATGAGAGGGCGGAGGAGCGATGTGTCCCTGGCAGTAATTTTGGGTGTTTACTTATCGGTGAGGCTATGGTTACAGTGTTTCCTTCCACTTCGAGATCTGTGACTTTGCCTGCGCAATTGCTACCGAGGCTCCGCTTATCGACCTTCCAGTTGATAACCCCCCTCGTTGTTTCTGCCTCTGGAGCCTCTTTCCTACAATGGTGGTGTGTGTGTCATCCTTCGATGGAAGTGGAGTTTATCGGTTTAGACGCTGACATTGTGGTGGACTGGGGACGCTCATTGCCTCCTCCTCTGCTTCTTCTTTGTCGAGAGCGGCCATCTTGCTCCTTTGTTCTGCCTGAAGAGTGCTTGCGGCGAGGGCCATGTCTGAAGGGATTTTGTCGTTCTGGCCAGGGCTGAAGGTGTTTTCCTCGTTGGCTTTGCTTGATCGGCTGGCGGAGACCCGGATTGAACTGCATTTTGCTATGTTAATTGCGTTGATTATGCTGATTTTCCCCACTTAATATTGTAATTGCTACGTCCTGTTCTTTACTCTTGTTGATGGGGCGGCGGGTTTTGTGTTGGCCCGGGATCTGGGTGTGACTGATTCTGACCCTCTTTTGGTTCTATGTCTTTCGAATTTACGTACACGGCGTAGTAGTTTTATACAGCTGGGGAGTCCGGGAGATCTGATTTTGAGTGGGCTCCTCCCCACCTTCCTTTTTCCGGGAGTAGTGGATTAGTTTATTCCTTTCCTACTCCCTATATCTCAAGTGTGAGGGTTTTTCTTTCCTTTTTCTTTCCATTTTTCTTTTTCCTTCTTTCTTTTCTTTGTTTATATTTCGGGTTCTTTAATGGGCGACAGACACTTTGCCGGGGGGGGGGGGGGGAGGCCGTAGCCTCCGCATTGGTGTAGGGTGGGGGGATGGATTTAGTTTTCTTTATTTAGTTTCTATGGGCCTTATTTTTTCTATCCTTCTGCGCTTTCTTACCCTGTTTTTGTTCTGGGTCCACGATAGGGGTAAGTGGGTAGGGGATGGCGCTGTAGGTGGTGCGTAGATGCTGGCGGATTATCCTGTTGTTTTACTTTGTACCGCCTTTTTGCCCGAGGTGTTACCTTCCATTGTTGTTTCTAGTGATGATGCCGCATGCCCATGTCGAGAAGTTATTATACGGACTCAGTTCTCCTTAATTCTTATGCTTTATTGATTTCTATTTCGAACGAAAAAACTTTAAAAATTAACCTTACATGCTCCTTTTCCTCGGCGACGTGATCCTATACAGTGTAACGTCCATTGATTGTTGCTATGTCACCTGATGCCGCTGAGGACCTACATTGCTTGCACATGTGCTTTAACAGTATTGTGGCCAGCCTGACGGTTGTGGGCCCGTATTTGTTCTGTTATTCATGCAAAATAAAGGTTTTTATAAAAAAAAAAAAATAAAAAAAAAAAATGATAATCCAGAGGATAGTAGACACATTGTTCATGGACACCGAATTTAGCAATGGGAGCTGACCTCCAGTCTAATGAAATCCTAGCAATTAGATTTTACACATGCCTGGGAGCGTCCGCTGATTGATGATCGTGCTGCATAGGGAGAGGCTATTCGTTGTCGCTGAGCCCCGCGTCAGCGGCAGTACATCCGGTGGATGTAGCGGTACGTTTGGGGCCAACTATGTGCTTTGCAAATTTTAAGGCCGATTTTGCATCTGCAAAATGATGCTTGTTGCCTTTGTGTGTTACCTTCAGCTTGGCAGGGTACAGAAGAGCGAATAGGAGACTTTAGCCTGCATGCTTTTACAATGCTTGTCATTACCCACCATTTTTTACTCTGCAAAATGTTTTACAACGCAGGGCTTTACAACGCATTACTCATTACCCATTACAACGCATTACTCATTACAACGCAATTTACTATTCTGACTCTACCGGGATGTTACTTTGGGGAATGCGTTGTAATGGTTTGTGGTGTAAAGCCCTGCGTTGTAAAAGATTTTGCGAAGTACATAACGCGGGGTAATGGCATGCGTTGTAACACATGCGTTGTAAAGGAAGTTTCCCCAGAAGGGCATATGTCATTCTGGCTTGTTTCAGGAGACTTTTGGCAGGTATGAACTCCCTTCTAGCTGCCTGCACAGCCAGAGTAAAGTTCAGGTGGAACAAAATGAGATTACCTTTGTGGATTATTCGCCCTTTATCCCAGGCGGAGTGAAGAATCCTGTCACCATCCCGATAGTTGAGCAAAACGAGCAAGTATCGGTCTGGGGTTAGAACCCACCGGAGGCCTTGGAGCAAGAGACCTGTGGGCTCGCTCCATGATAAACATCCCAAACAGTTCCGGTACAAACAGCTCTAGCAGCAGCTTCTCAACAAAATCCTCCATCTTGCTCATCGCTGTGGTTTCCTGTATACCCGTTATCTATGCTATTTTTACGGGATCGGGCCTACAGGTCCTCTTTCTTGGCCTTGATAACCTCTAGGACCTTTTCCATATTCAGATATTCAGTAGTAATTCACTAGATTTAGCCTGGAACTCATGGGCGTCAGATGCGCAATTTTCAAGTTTGTCTAGGAGCAGTTCGTGAGTGTCAACCTGTTGTTTGACATGATCCAGTCTAGATGCAAGCATATCTATTTTATTGCCAATTGTTAAAATTGACTTAAACACGAGTAGGAGGGTTCAGAGGTCGCCATGATCACCAGCAACTTCCCTGTTCTCAGATTCAGTGTCCGGTTCGGAGTCCATATGACGAGCGAGTCGTTTATTTCCAAATGAAAGATTGTTTAGTGCCAGTTTTCCCTATGTCACCTGACAGGTGGGTACATTGGACAGAGAAGGCGTCTCTGATCAATGAACCAACCTGAGGTCCAGCTCTGGAGGATGTGCCCTGTGCCTTTGCCTTCGCACTTTTTTCTGACTTCTGGACAGATCGTGTGCTGTGGCGTTGTCTCAACACAGTTTGCAGCGCCAAGCGATGGCCTTGCCGGTCATCAAGTCCCACTCGGGTCCCAGTGCAGCCAATCCCCGTGTTTTCCTCGCCCGAACGTAGCGGGGCCTACCGATGTAGCCCATATTTGGGATCTGCTTTGGCTACCCCCGTGCAAGCCAGGTGTACAGTTGACAGTTTAGGTCCAGGCCAGAGGTAACATGTCCAAAGGTCTTCCCCCACTGAAGGTCTCGCCCTGCTAAACAATCCTGTTAATTTTATTACTCAGCCTGTTGCAGGCCTCCTAGCCCGATCCCCTGAGGGGCAGAGTTAGTGTGTGGCGAATCACCTGCGCTCAGATCTCGGCCCTGCACGTCACCTCCACCCGCCTTTCCAGCAGAATTCCTTTACCTCAGTTGTCGTCTCGTCTCAGGGGCAAAGCTGGTCGCAGGGGAGGCGCGTGCCTCAGCACGACTGAACCGCAGCTCACAGGAGGTGAAGACTGGGCCCAGCAGGAGGAGCTTCGTCTATCTCAGCCTCTGTATCCCACGCGGACAGGACTGCTTACGCCCCAGTGCGAGAACTCGGAGCTAAGTCGGTCAAGGGTTAAGCGCGCCCCACGGCCCATAGCGGGAGCAGACCGCGTCGGCTGTTATTCAGTGTGTGCTGTCTCCTAGCTCGTTCCCCAGCAGCCAATGTCCGCCCGGGAATCACACACCACTCGGCATAGTCAGGAGGCCGTACGCAGCAGGCAAGGACAGGGCCCAGCGGGGGGAGCGCAGTCTGTCACGGAGTAAAACAGACTATCTGGGCTTTCAGCAAACCGCTGCTACAGATAGTTATAGTGGCCCCTGCTCACTGTGTCAGTGTCTTGCTCTTTTCTGCTTGGTTGAGAGTGCCTCTCCTGTTGCATGGGAATCATTTGTCTCGTCAACAGCAAGGCCTACCTGGCCAGCCTCACCGCAGGCAGCATTTCGCGCCTCTGCACTCATAAAAAGCGGCTCAGCCGATGCAGCCTTAGTCAGGAAGCTTGCCAGTTTGTCTTTTAGGCGCCACTGGTTTCTCTCAGCGCAGGATTAATGACAGATACTGTCTCGACCGGCAGAGCTCTTTCAGCGAGCGGCCATCTTGCTGCTCGGCGAGACCACACCCCCATCAGAATAGAGGCTTAATATACCTTCACATTTAGTAAGATGCAGATCACAGATGTTTATTTTATTTAGAGAGGTAAGTGGGTTACTGCTTTTGATGCTGAGATCAGTTTGTTATTTCCAGTTTCCAGCTCTCGACTGTCATGCCTGACACGGCGTGCAGCGGACGTGCTCCAGTAAGGCTGCATAATTTATTTCACACTTGCACAATCCAGAATCCAGAAGTATTGTTGATTTTAAAAGCTATTTTTAAAGCTTCTTGTCACTTTGATTTGTATTGCACTCATTGTATGGCCGCATTTAGCTGCTCTCCGCATTTCTCCTTGATCCACCGCGGGTTCCCATTTTGAGTGAAGGGAGATAGCGGAAACAGTTTCCCTCACTTCCGGGCTGATTGGAGGTTAGCGGCCTTGCTGTTCTCCTCCACTACATAAACGCATGCCTGACACGGTGTGCAGTGAACGCCCACAGTGGGCGCTTCAGCGCACCGAAGGCAAGCCCGTCTGCGCCCAGCCTTCGCCAGGACACCTGTATGTTTCACACCAGAACTAGGAATCAGGCAGAAACATACTTACACAAACCTGGAACTCGTCAATATTAGAGGAAACAGTTCGGCAAAATGCACTTATCATATGCATGAAACGCATAGGGCTCTCCCGGCTAAGGAGGGGCTCTTCACGTGCAGGTCCTGTCAATTTCAGAGCCTGAAGCTGGAACAGAAGCACATAGGCCTGATAACATCTGACCCAGCCAGGCAAGAGTAAACACAGCCTCTATATAGATACCCTTTCCCAGATTTTGTCAAGAAACCATATGGGCAAATCTGCTCAAAGTTGGAACGTCTTTCTAAGCAATGTCAGATCTCTGCCTAACCACGCAGTTGAAATCTGGGATCTACGGACGTCGAGGAACCCCAAAATTGGATTCTTGCCTGAAACCTGGCTTAAACCCAGTTCCACCCCCGCTATAGCAGTGGCACTCCGGTAGGGCTACCGCATTCAAAGGCTAGATAGACAACCCAAGGGGGGATATAGCCATCATTCATAAAGATTCTATCAACGTTTCCATACTTGAGTAACGCTGCAATGATAAAATCGAAATATTAGTCTTTAGAATTGACTAGCTACCCCAACATAGCTGGAAAGGTGACCTCATATACCGGCCCCCAGCCCTCCTTTCAGATTTCTCACTTCAACTAATGGAATCAATCGCCTCCCATGTCATATCTACAAAAGATATTTTGCTCTAGGGAGACTTTAACGTACATAGTGAGAACACTGTAAACCAGGATGCCTCCGCGCTCCTGGCAGATTTAGCCACTCTAGAACTAGGTAAGATCAACGACGGCTCTGCTGGACATAAGTTAGATCTCATTTTCACCAACTCTCCAAGCATTTTCTGTGAAGCTCCCTGTCCACTTACATGGACTGAGCACTCATTAATTGATTTTCAAATCAGGGGCCCCAGGGTACACAACGTTCCCCCCTATGGCCAAGTCCTCGCAGACAGTGGCATAAAATCAATCCGGATCACTTCCAGGATATAATCCCAGCATTCTGGAACCTTGAATCAGATAATGTGGAGGAATGCCTGGCTCGCTATAATTCCGCAATTAAAACGGCCATTCATCACCTGGCTGCTTTGAAACAGTGCCCTAGCTCAGCCAGGCACCCCCAGACAGTGTGGTTTTCCTCTAACCTACGGACGGAAAAATGCCTATGTAAAAATCTGGAAAGGCACTGGCGCCATTCCCATGATGCACAGGACAAAGTGATATATGATCGCTCTGCTCAATATCACAAAAATATATTTTTTAAACCCATGCAGAGCCCATATTGCGCTGCAACTTAATCAGGTAGAGAATGCCCCCAAAGTTTTATACCAAATCCTTAAATCCTTCACTAACCCAAAGGCATGTGACAATGAGGCAGATCTGTCCAAAAGCACCTTGTGATGAAATAGCAACACATTTCATACAGAAAATTGAGCTGATCTACGATAAAATCACAACAGTCGGGAACCTCCAGCAGGATTCTGTATCCTGCTACTCTTCTGCCCCGCCTAATGTGCAGACGTTGGAAAACTCCCCCCCTCTCACCGCTGGTGACGTGGAGTCACTACTAAACACAATCAAATCAGGCACCCCATTGGATATCATTGCTGCCAAAACCACCACATTGCTCTCCAAACGGCTATCCCCCCAAATTGCTCTATCTTCAATCTCTCGATGAGAGAGGGCCAACTTCCCGCTGAATGGAAGGCGGCAAAAATAATTCCCATCCGTAAGAACTTAAAGGCCCCCATGGAGGATCTATCCAACTATCGCCAATTTCTCTGTTACCTCTCCTGAGCAAGATATTGGAAAAACATATCAATAAACACATATCTGACCATGTTGAAGCCACAAGATGCCTTGATCCTTTTCAGTCTGGATTTAGGCCCAGGTACAGCACCGAGTCAGCTTTGATTGTAGTTACTGACAATATTAGGTTGTCCCTGGACAACGGACAAGCAGTACTACTTGTACTGCTTTATTTGTCGGCTGCCTTCAACATAGTTTCTCATGAGATTCTGCACAGGAGACTTAAAGAAATTGGAATCCAAGGACAAGCCTTTCAATGGATGTCGAATTTTCTCTCTCTCCAAACTCAGACTATCAACTTAGACCCCTTCCGTTCAAAGACTATGGAACTGACTAAGGGAGTACCCCGGGGCTCCTCTCTCAGTCCCACTTTATTCAACATTTATGTTGCTCCCCTAGCGGGATTACTTAGGAAATTGGGTTTTACACCAATCTTGTATGCTGACTAAACATAGCTTCTACTTTCCTTTGACAAATACACTCCCAACGCCCAGTCTACCTTCGCGGATGGTATGAAGGCTATTGCTAGCTCGATGAGGAATAATTTCCTCCAGCGCTGCTCATCCCAGTGTAGGGTGTCAGAGTGCTTTAAATCACACACAGAAGGACAATAAATCATACAAGTTTTTAAGCAATGTACAGGAAATGTTACATAAGACCAGCCCCTGGTCTCGAACCCTATCTTATTTTGGTAACGAGACCGTTTCATCGGTTTCTCCTAACAAGATTACATTTTAACTTAATACACTTTATGCTTGGCTCCTTCCCCACATGGACCAATCCAGATAAGGCTAAACCCTGCGACTGTGACAACTTTTCAACACAGGACACACTACATTTTATGATGTTTTGTGACCACTACACAGAAATTAGGAAAAAATACCTCCTGCCAATTTTGGAGGGAGGCAGGTTTCACCCAGGTGAGGTCCGCACTATTGTTTTTGCAACTCCTATCTAGCGCACGAGTCACTTTTCATGTAGCAAGCTACTTGGTAGCATGTGTTCGTGTTAATAAAAGTCGCCGTAGGTCTCAGGGTATTCTCCCCTAGCATATGAATTAACGGTTTGTTTTTAAACGTAACCCTGTATTATTTTTTTATTGCGTTTTAATTAAGTGTTATTTATAAATGTCATATCTGTTCCTACTTGACCGCTACTGTTAATTCCCTGTCATGTATTTGTAATCATGTCTTTTTTTGATTTTTATTAATCGAATAAAAGTATTTTGACTGACTGACTGACCTGGGATTTTTTCCCAAACATTTTATTCTCTTTCCCAAAAATCTTTTTTAGCAGAGGGAATGAGGGTTTCTTATAATTAGGAAAAGTCTTTACTAAAGAAACTTCAGGAATCACTACTTTGCTTTTAACTTCCTGACCTCTAATTTCGCTCACAAATAACTCAGATTGTTCAATCCCTTTAGCAATGTTTAACACTGCGCTGAGAGTAGATTCAGTCCCCATCCACAAACGTTCTTTAATCTTTTTACTTTTTGTACGCATCATAATCTGATCCCTCAAAACCTGTTCAAAGTTTATTGTTTCAAAAGCACAGGATCCAGCCAAAGTGCGTAATGCAGCCACATAGTTTTCAATAGATTCATCCTCTGTTTGTGCCCGGGAATAAAATTTTAATCTTTCCATGACCGTATTAATTTTCCTTCTAAATCTAATACTTAATTGTTTTACAACAATTTCAAAAATATTCAAATCGCCGGCACCTACATTTTCAATGGGAGGTAAATTTTCCAATTCTTTAAGCCCTGCACCTCCTAAACAGTTCTTTAACAGTGCTAATTTCCTTTTTGGTGAGCATCCATCTTCTTCTACTACGTCTACATATGCTAGAAATGTTGGATACCATAGATCCCATTCCATCTTGGCATCACCAGCTACTGGTAAGAAATGCGCAGGTGAGGTGATATTATTTGACATTTTTTTTAAATTCTAACCCAAATAACAATGAGTACCTGTAAAGCAAAGGTTATAAGATTATAATTACATTCGGAAATAGAAAAGAGTGCAAAAGTAGAATGAAGCAAAATAATAAAAGTAGCCACTGTGGTCTGTTGAAGGTTGTTAAATCTGCTTAAAAACAACAATTGTCACTTTCCACAACAAACGGAGATTTAAGAAAAATGTATCCACTTTGAAAGGAGAAAAAAATGTCTTGAATAGACTATTCATGCATATGCTTCTTTAAAAAAAAAAATCGCGAATACCTTTTAATTTAAAGAAAACAATGTTCAAAGCTGAATAAATCAGTTTATCCGACTTAATGTACTTCGAAGCATACACTCGATAAATTTGTCTGGTTGTCAAGGAAGCTGATGTTAAACTTTCTAAAATGGCCGCCGTGCGTAACCTTTTAGCGCAGTGGTTCCCAAACTTTTTTAACCCGTGGCTCCCTTGACCTAATTGGCAGTTGGCCATGGCTCCCCACCATTTTTTTTTTAGCAGTGGGCGGATCGAGGAGATGTAAGCAAGACCTTGGGAATACTTCCTGTTGGCTTCCTTAAATTAATTGGGATGCAATCAAGGTATTAGGGATAAAAAGGATATCAGCTGCTAGCTAGCTATTCACAAACTACCAGCAGACCATTAGTCATTCTTAGAGGTGTTGTAAGCACATCAAGTAGTAAGCGAAGAGCCTCACATTGCAAATTTTGGAACACTGGACAGATGATTTTCACCTTTTCTTTAAATTAAAGGTGACGAGTAGCATATTGGCAAGACCTGGGGTGCACATCTACAGCACTTTATTCATTTAGAAAGTAAACACAAAAAATATTTTTTTATAGATGCACATTAGGGAGGGCGAGATACAGGATGTACTCAAATATTGTGTGGTTCCCGTATTTGTTGGGTTGACTTGACATGGTGGCTCACTCTCCCACCTCATGCCATTGGCATTTCACCTTTTATTATGGAGTTTGTGCACTGTCCTTCTGTCTTTCCTCCTTTTTTTACCCTCAGCTCAATCTCCCCCATTTATTCTCCTGTGTCCTTCCTCCACACTTTCTTGCACTTTTTCTGTTGTTTCCCCCTCATTTCAAGCTCCTCCTTCACACTCCTCCTATGTCTTTTCTCAGTTTTTTACCCTCATGTCAATCTCCCCCTTTCACTCTCCTGTGTCCTCTGTATCATTCCTCCTCTCTTGCTTGCACTTTTTCTGTTGTTTCCCCCTCATTTCCAGCTCCCCCCTTCACTCTCCTTCTGTCTTTACTCCGTTTTTTACCCTCATCTTAATCTCCCCCATTTATTCCCCTGTGTCCTTCCTCCACTCTTTCTTGCACTTTTTCTGTTGTTTCCCCCTCATTTCAAGCTCCCCCTTCACACTCCTCCAGTGTCTTTCCTCCGTTTTTACCCTCATCTTAATCTCCCCCTTTCAATCTTGTGTCCTCTGTATCATTCCTCCTCTCGTTCTTGCACTTTTTCTGTCGTTTCCCCCTCATTTCAAGCTTCCCCTTCACTCTGATTCTGTCTTTCCTCCGTTTTTTTTACCTTTATCTCTGCTATATATCGTTTTCTCTAGTATCTTTGTTGCATTTATCTCTTTTTATTCTGTGACATATCCCAAATACACGCAGTACAATTTTTTCATTTGCACGCCTGACAATATGACGTTTGCTGGTCTACATACAACATTGAAGGCCCTTCGAATAAAACAGAATTATATAATTCTTCTGTAATAATCCCAGGAACAGATTAAATTTCAAGTAGCTTTATTCAGCAGCACAGCATCATGTAGGCAGCTTCAGAGTCCAGATACAACTGACTCAAAGATGCAGAATGCATCACCAGGAAAGTTCTGAGAACTAGAACACCATGGTTCAGGTCTCATGCCATTAAAGGGGAAGGAACAGAAGGTAAGATATATAGTGCAGGATGTAACACATCTCCCCCATCAAATGGAAAACAAGGAAATAACATTATACAAAATCATAATAAACAGGAAAAATAACATATTATACATAATCCCGTAAAGACATGGGTCTCTTACGAATTCGGGAATCTTCTTTGATTCTACAAGCAATAGTATCAGAAAAAGGCCTAGAACACTGGTCTGGCATAGAATTGGAATAACTGAGGAAAAGAAAAAGTATTGACACCAAACTGGATAGGACATTTTGCAACCTTGCTTACATTCCAGACCTTGCCATCTTGTGTGATAACAGAGTTTTTGAAAACATTCTTAACTTGAACAGGTCTACCATATTTGCTCACACCCTTGCTAACAAAAGAAGGTTTCAGAATTTTGACCCAATCTCCCACAGCCAAACCATGCTCTCTTGCTTTCCACCTCTTATACCACACAGCAGATTTATTCTGTTTAGAAGCAACTCTGTCCGCAATAAGCTTGACATCCACAAAATCCTCACAAAAAGCCCTACACTTCTCCTTAAACCACCACGGACAAATAACAGAAGCTGGATCTCTTCCCTTAAGAAACTTGAAAGGACTAACCTCTGTGGTTGTGTGTGGGGTTATGCGGTAATGCCAAAGTTTCTCTCTAAGGATATTCAACCAATTTCCCTTATCCTTAATGGCATCCATAATAAAATTCTTTAACACACGGTTGAACCGCTCGACTTGACCATTCTCATGCGGTTCGTAGAGAGAAGTTCTAACATGTTTAATGTTACAGGACTGTAAAAATGACTGCATTTCTGATGAAACTAATTGTACTCCATTGTCTGACACCAACACAGAAGGACAACCTTCTCTAGAAAATACTTCCTGAAAGAACAAAATTATTACCTCAGACGTGATCTTTGACACAAATTTTACTTCTGGCCATTTTGAATGGTAATCAATAATTACAAGAGCAAAACGAGAAGATTCAGGTAAAATACTAAATGGACCAGAAATATCGAAAGCAATTTTGTTCCACGGAACTTCAGGCCACACTACTGACTTAAGGGGTGGAACAACAACTTTTAACATTTTGTCTTTGTCACAACACTCATTGCATTCCCTAACCACACGATCTACAAACCTGTCCAGGCCAGGCCACCAAAAATTCAACCTAATAAGACGCTTCATGGCAGAGATCCCAGGATGGGTTTTGTGCGCCAACTTGAGTATTAACTCCTGAACACCAACTGGTGGAACACACTTGTCACCTTTAAAAACCAAATTACCTTCGCAGAACAATTCATCAGCAACATTAAAAAACGGCACAATATCTTCTCTGATATTCGCTTTGTTGGGCCAACCTTCCAACAAGTATTTCCTCAATGTGATCAACTTATCTTCTTCCTGACACTTGAACCAAAACTGTTCAGTAATCTCTTGATACTGAGTATCAACAAAATCTTGCAAACTAGACACAAAGTCTACATCTTTACACCCACTCACACTGTCAACCAAACTAAGACAAGGAAGACGTGATAGGCAATCAGCCGTAACATTTTTCTTACCAGGAATATATTCTACCGTAAAGCTATATTCCTGCAACTTAGATGTCAAACGTGCAATCCTCGCTGTAGAATTCCATCCTCCTCCCACTGATAGAATATGAACAAGGGGCTTATGATCCGTTCTCAGAATGAACTTACTACCCCAAATGTAGATTCTATAATGTTCTATAGCCCACACACATGACAGTAACTCTCGCTCAATAACCACATACCTGCGCTCTGTCTCACTCAGCGTTCTGGATGAGAAAGCCACATTCCACTCTGACACACCATCTGTTTGGGAAAGCACACATCCCAAACCGTACAAACTTGCATCCGTGGTAATTATGCATTTTTTTCCCATTCTGAAGGGTCTTAAAGTAGGAGAATTGACAATGTCCTTTTTGATCTCAGAAAAAGCTTTTTCTTGCTCTGTGTCCCAAACAAATTCATTCTTTTGTCTCAAAAGTTTCCTTAAAGGCTCCATTTTAGTAGCAAAATTAGCAACAAATGTGCTGTAGTACTCACACATGCCCGAAAATGACAGGAGCTGTTCTTTAGTACTGGGAGCTGGGGCATTAAGAATAGCTTCCACATTAGATTTCTTAGGAACCAAACCCTCCCCTGAAAGAGTATGCCCCAAATACTCCACTGACTTCCTAAACAAATTGCATTTATGTGCTTTGAGAGTGAGACCATAGTTTTGCAATCTGGAACATACTTCATCAAGATGGACAGAATGTTCCGCACTATTCTTAGAAAAAATCTGAATATCATCCTGAAAGCACTTAACATACGAATCAAGGTCTCTAAAGATTTGAAACATCACACGCTGGAAGACAGAAGCGGCGGAAGCCAAACCAAATGGCATTCTTCTGTACTGGAAGAGACCCATGGGTGTAATAAAGGCAGTACATTTTTTAGATTCTTCTGTCAACTCTATTTGATGGTACGCTGACCTAAGGTCCAGGGTGGAAAAAATCTGCGCACCATCAAAAAGTGAAACCAATTCATTTATATTGGGAAGCGGATGACAATCGATAATAATGTTTGAATTTAAAGCCCTCAAATCAATACGGACTCTCAACTTTTGATCAGGTTTTCGTACGAGAACTATGGGTGAAACCCATTCGGACGACTCTATGGGTTCAATGATATTATCTTTCAATAGATCATCTAGCATATCTTTTAATTCAGATCTAACATTGAGAGGTACACCTCTCAATTTCTGCTTCACAGGAATGGCACCCTCTTTTAAAACAATTTTGTGTGCAAAGCCTTTCAATTTTCCTAGTTGATCGCAAAAAACTTTGTTAAATTTATTTTTCCAAAAAGAGGTAACATCCTCTACTCCTTCACTAATACTATTTACCATCTCCTGATCACTACAAAGCTCAATGGGATCCTTAGCTCGTGGATTCAATTTGATACTGAGTTCCCATTGATCTTGCCATCCAAGAACATTTACTCCCTTGAACGCTATGTACAATTTGATATAGGCAAATCTACCTCTGAAAGTTAAAGGCACATTTAAAAATCCCTCAATGGAAATATTGCCTCCATTAAAACTCTCAGCTAAAATATCAGATGGTTGTAATTTAGAAAAATCACACACCACATGTAGCTTCTCATCAAAGTATTGTTTGGTAATAATGGTCCATGGGGAGCCAGAATCTACCATCAATTCAACATTAATTCCCAAAATATCAAAGATGCATTTAGGTGACTTCTTACTAGTCAAAACAATGGTACCCCTTTGTAAGATGGAAACAACATAACCTTTTGTAACCTCTTGTGATGTGATATCAGAATTGTTAACTGAAGACACTTTGACAGGAGTGGGATAATTAGAAACAGAACGTGATTGTACTGTTCGTCCCTTTGTATTAAAACGTTTTTCTCTGCAGACATTACCAAAGTGTCCCATTTTGCCACATATACTGCAAGTTCTATTGATGGCAGGACATCCTGGAAAGGAAGCGATATGTGACTTATTGCCACACCTAAAACAGGAAAATGAACTTCCGTTAACATCAGGTTTTCTGTAATTACCACTTGACCAATTTTTAGTACCAGTATATGTGGTAGTAATATTATTTCCTTCATTTCTGGGCTTAACTAAGCACACTTCTTCCTCAATATTGGTTTTGTTGCTATTGGTACTTTGTTTATCTACAATATCCATCCACTTTTCAGACATCTCTGTAGATTTAGCAATAGCAATACTTTCTTCCAAGCTGGGATCACCTAAGCACCATAATTTATCTTGGACCTTCTTATTTTTAACATGAACTATAATTTGGTCACGTATCATCTCATCAGCCATTATACCAAAATTACAGCGTAAAGTTAGCGCTCTCAAAGATGTAAGAAAATCGTAAATGATTCATCCTGTTTCTGTGCTCTGGTATAAAATTTGAAACGATTAAGGGCAATATTGGCAGTAGGTTTAAATCTTTTTTCCAGTCTCGCAAGTGCTTCAGAGTAAACATTAAGATTATCACCACTTCCAGAAGGTAGTACAACCAAAGGCAAAGTTCTAAAAATTTCTTGCCCTTCTGAGCCTAAACAATGTAATAAAATACTTTTTTTTCCTCTCTGCCCCCATTCGCTCTCCATCAATAGCCTTCATATAATTGAAGAACTCTTCTTTCCATCTTGCCCAAGGCAAGGGAGGATCACCCTTAACTTGTAAAAATTTTGCAGGAGGATCAAATTGCATATTATTTGACTCAATGACAATAAAAGTATGTAATAGTAACAAATACAATTAAGGAATGTACTGGAATATATATATAGAATGGTATCATGAAAACATTGCACTATATCATAGGAGACACACTGTAAAATAAAAGGAAAGCATAAGGAAATACAGAGTTAATAGATGTTGAGATCTTGCAAAATGATAATAACAAAGTACCCAAATAAATGAAATAAATTGTTGTTGAAGGAAGCGCTGTAAATACCACACAGCAGTAATTGCCAGCCAGAAGAATGTCCCTTCGTTCACAATCGGCAAGTCAGAAACAGCAGCAGTGATTGCCAACAAAGCGTAGTTTATTTGTTTTAATCCGGAAGGTTGGAAATAGACGCGCTGAGCCAGTGGAAAACTTGAAAGATGCACAAGTCCAAACACAACGAAAATTGCTGTAAAAACACGGGGAAAAGCGCTCAGGAAATGAGGAATATAAAGAAATAAATCCACAAGAGCACAGATCCAAGATTCGACTTTCCTTCAAAAGAGGGAAGGAAAAGGCAGCATAAAAGTCTTAAAATAGTTCCAGAAAGGATAAAATAGGGTTCACTCCGCTCCTGTGCTGTAGATGGCTGGAGTCCTCGTCGCCAAAATTTGTAATAATCCCAGGAACAGATTAAATTTCAAGTAGCTTTATTCAGCAGCACGGCATCATGTAGGCAGCTTCAGAGTCCAGATACAACTGACTCAAAGATGCAGAATGCATCACCAGGAAAGTTCTGAGAACTAGAACACCATGGTCCAGGTCTCATGCCATTAAAGGGGAAGGAAGAGAAGGTAAGATATATAGTGCAGGATGTAACACCTTCCTCTGCTAAAATGAGATGTGTCGACTTAAATAATAGCAGCCAGGCGATTCATAATGTCGTTGACCCCTGATTGATTCCGGTCTCCCCGTGTAGGAAAAGAAAGAAAATGAGGCTTGACTTGTTGGAAATAAAGCCTGTGCGTGGCGTTTGTGTGTTTATTTATGCATCAGTGTGCGTGTGATCATGTGTTTTCTTTGTTTTTATAGCGCACTATTACTCTGGTGCTTCTGACATTGCTGCAACAGGGGGCCAAACGCGGCCAGACCCTATCTTTCCAACATCGTGCGCGGCGCCCCTGGCTACTGATAACGGCGCACCAGGGTGCCGCGGCGCACACTTTGGGAACCACAGTTTAAGCGTGATGACACTCTTCCTGCCGATGACGTTCTTCCTGTCAATTGACCTTTCAGGAAGATAAGCGCTTCAGAATGCTGCGAATAGAGGTACGAAAGACAAGACTTCTGCTCGAGCTCTCCGCAAATGCAATCCAGCGGCCGATTTAAAAGTAAGCAGATAAGCTCTCGCTCACAAACAGCAAAGGGAATTTCACTAAATAGCTCTCAAAAGTTACCGTCTCTTCAAAACCTTTGAACAGATTTCCGAATAGTATCGGATCACATTATTCGTTGTAAATTTAAAATGCAAATATAAAAAAAATAAAGAATGCTTATAGAAAAACTCCCGCTGGTGCAATCAAAGCACTTAAAGTGAAAACTGCCGCTGGTGCAATCAATCTACACAACATAAAATAAATACCTTCTTTTTTCTTTCTTCTCAAATATCCCGATCGTCGCCAAAATATGAAGTATTCCAGATAGACAGAGAAGTTGATAGTAGATAGTTTAATAATGAGAGACAGCTTGAACAACCACCTCCAACAGATGCCTCACATTAACTCCCCAACTCCCACATACAGAACGTTGAAGCATGAGTATACAATAACAATTCTATTGGAACAGTAAGGTAAGAATGCTACAGTGAACACATCAAAAACGTTCAATATGAGGTGTCAATCAATCAATCAATCATGCCATTTGTATAGCGCACTACTCACCCGGGAGGGTCTCCAGGCGCTTGGGGGGAGGGGTATGCTACTGCTTGAACAGCCCGGTCTTGAGTTGTTTCCTGAAGGCGAGATGGTCCTGGGTCAGCCGAAGGTGGATGGGGATTGAGTTCCAAGTCTTGGCAGCCAGGTAAGAGAAGGATCTTCCTCCGGCGGTGGCTCTTCGGATGCGTGGTACGGCTGCGAGGGCGAGGCTGGTGGACCGTAGCTGGCGGGTGGGCGTGTAGAAGGTCAGGCGGTCGTTGAGGTACTTGGGGCCCAGGTCGTGGAGAGACTTGTGTGCGTGGGTGAGGAGCCGGAACGTGATCCTCTTGTCGACGGGGAGCCAGTGCAGGTTCCTCAGGTGGCTGGAGATGTGGCTGCGTCGGGGGACATCCAGGATGAGTCGGGCGGAGGCATTCTGGATGCGCTGGAGTCTTTTCTGTAGCTTGGCTGTGGTTCCGGCGTAGAGGGCGTTTCCGTAGTCCAGTCGGCTGGTGACGAGTGCCTGGGTGACAGTCTTCCTGGTCTCGGTCGGGATCCAGCGGAAGATCTTGCGAAGCATACGCAGGGTGTTGAAGCACGATGAGGAGACGGCGTTAACTTGTCTGGTCATCGAGAGGGAGGGGTCCAGGATGAAGCCCAGGTTGCGTGCGTGGTCGGTTGGCTTGGGTGCGGTGCCCAGGGCTGGGGCCCACCAGGAGTTGTCCCAGGCGGAGGGCGAAGATCCCAGGAAGAGGACTTCCGTCTTGTCCGAGATCAGTTTCAGGCGGCTGTCCTTCATCCACTCGGCGACGTCTTTCATCCCTTCGTGTAGGCAGGTTCTGGCGGTGTCGGGGTCTCTGGTGAGGGAGAGGATCAGCTGGGTGTCGTCGGCGTAAGAGATGATGTTGAGGTTGTGCTGGCGTGCGATGGCTGCGAGAGGTTTCATGTAGATGTTGAAGAGGGTGGGGCTGAGTGAAGATCCTTGCGGGATGCCGCAGATGACTTCGGTGGCCTCGGAGCGAAACGGGGGGAGGCGGACTCTTTGTGTTCTTCCGGCGAGGAACGAGATGATCCACTCCAGTGCCTTCTCTTGGATACCGATGTTGCTGAGGCGCTGGACTAGGGTGCGGTGGCAGACCGTGTCGAACGCAGCGGAGAGGTCCAGGAGGATGAGGGCCACTGTTTCCCCCTTGTCGAGCAGGGTCCGGATGTCGTCGGTGGCTGCGATGTGGCACAGGTAGTAACAAATGCAGAGACATGCTCATTGACAAACAAAGAATACATTTTATCAATAGTTTTAGCTACTTAGGAATATTATTCAACCATAAAGCTACATGGGTTTAGGCTGTGCAGATGAGAAAACTCGGTTTTATGAAAACTACCGCAGCCCTAGCCAATTTTTCAAAAAAATTAGGAAGGAGGATCCCGCAAGTCCTACTACAAATATACAGGGCTAAATGTGTATCGACAGCCTTGTATGGCACAGGAGTGTGGGGACATTGTAACATCCAATCCTTACAAACGGTCGAAAATAAGTTCCTAAGATATATTCTGGCTCTCCCGAGTAGCGCATCATCGCATGTCTGTCACATGGAATTGGGGGTTCCATTCTTAGCAGATCTAATTGAAACTGAACCAATTATGCTCTGGTATAGGATATGGAGGAAACCCATCTGAATCAGGAGATTTTAACTGATGTTTTGGGAATGACTGGTGTTTTAAAAGGGAAATGGTTAAAATATGTTCGGGACTTTTTGTGTAATTTTGGGTACCCTGAGTTTTACTACGAGCCAAGCACAATGAGCGCGATGTCAAGAAAGAAGCTGAAAGCTAAATGTTTATCATTACCTGAATCATGTCGACTATCAGAACAAATTGCTAAACCCACAGTAATGCATCATCAGATGATAGTAATAACTTGCAGTATCCAACCTTACCTCATGCGTGGCTCCTATGATAGGTTGTTCTTAACAAGATTTAGATTAAACATATTCCATCGTATTACCAGCTTCCCTAATATGGACGAAGGGGCAAGGGTGATGCAATTATGCCCCTGTGACAACAGCTCAGAGCAAACAACAATTTATGTAGCCTTTTTTTGTACATTTTATAATCTGCAAAGGAAAAAATGGTTAGTGCCGCTTTTAAAGAAACTTGTTTTTAGAAGATGCCGACAGGCGTTTTTAGCTCTACAACTTTTAGAAAATTAATTTATGATATGGATTTTAACAAACTTTTTGAAAAACTTGATAAAATGTAGGAAGTTGATAACATTGTGATGGATTATCTGCACTACTATTATATTTTTATGGGAAAGGAGTTAGTGTTTGTTGAAACTTGAATAATCATGATGTGTTTTTATGATTTTTCAAACGGAAATCAAATAAAGCTTGTTTACTACTTACTACTATTCAGGAAAGGCACAAATTCAGAATTTAAAATGTAATATCATTGTTAGGGGTTCTCTTTCATAATAAGAATTGTTTTCTACCAAAATGAACCTTTTTCACAAGACTAGGAAAATGAAAGACTGGACAAAAAACATATAGTTCTAACATATACCTTGCAGTTTGCAGCAGCTTTAGGGTGACAGTTAATAGCTCAATGTTTTATATTAGGATTTTGACTTATAAACGACAAGTAACAAAAGGAGCTCTCTTACAGAACAGTAACCCACTGACCTATTTACATTATATGCACTTGGTTATCTGCATAGTACACGTTCTTAGCAGCAGGCATTTTAACCCGCTCGCTACCTTAGGATGAGTTAAAACTTCCACTACACAAACCTCCGGTCTCTTTCCAGGAAGATGATTAATAACCGGACGTCTCTTGACATTTTAATTGATGTTTAAAAGTTGCTGGAGGTGAAGAACGAGGCATCAGGTGCTTTTAAAATGTTAATACACATTTACAAAAATGACACCCCCACCCCAAGTAAATGCCCGGCGAAGTCGCACCACTCACACTGCCCTAGAGCCGGCCCTGACACAAGCTACCAAATGCTAAAATTAGAACATTTGATTCACATTGCCCTCTCAGTGTTCATTGCAAAGCAAACATCTTTACATTCACTTAACAACTACCCTGTCACCCCTCGTGAACTCTACACTTGAACAGAGGTCAATGAAGGCCATGTATAAGGACCCCTCCTTAGCAATTGTATATTTACTGATTAAAAGTTGGAGATTCAGGCACTGGTCCACAGTGCTTCTCCCGGCCCTAAAGCCATACTGGGCGTTGGACATGAAACCACTATCCTCAAGCCAGTCTGTGAGTCTGCCTAATACGACTCTGCCTAAGATTTTGACGGCAGAGTCAATTAGGGAGATGGGCCTATAACAGGCCGGTTCTCCACGTTGTCCCTTTTTAAAAATAGGTATGATAATGGACTTAGCCCAAGACTGCGGGTGGTTATTTTCTCTAGAGGCAATGAAGACATTTGTGAGGATCTTGGCCCAGAATTTCGGGGCACTCTTATACAGGTCATCTGGGACCCCGTCTGGGCACGGGGCCTTGTTGATTTGTGTTTCATTAATGGCTTTTTTAACGTCTGCCTCCTCAAAGGCCATGATAGGCCCAAGTTGGCACGACACGAGGGTCACTTGAGGGGGCTCAGTACTCGGCTGGGAATAGATGCTGCCAAAGTGGGCGAGCCATAGCTCATCTGGGATAGAGCATTCCAAAATATGATTTTCCTCCCCCGAAAAAAAGGGCTGATTAATAATGGCCCAGAACTTAGCACTATCTCGCAAGGCCTCATCTGATAACAATTCAGTCCAGGCTTCACTTTTAATCCGGCATTTACGGGTATGAATAGTTTGTTTGTATAATTTCCGTAATATTGCTATTTGTGCTCTATCTCTAGGCACTTCTTTCAGAGCTTTGTGAAGGACAGAGTGTGCTTTGGAGCAGTTATACCCTCAGGTCATTATTAACTTGTTGGCATATTACAGAAAAAGCTTCAACGATCTTGATGTTAGGCGCTAAGTTGTCCAAACATGTTCCCACCTCCTGTTCAACCTTGCCCAGGACGTTGTGTAAAAAAAATTCCGGGATCAAGTTAGCCCATTTAAGTCTTCTGCCCTGATCTTTAGGTGAAAGGTCCGTAACAGTTTGAACATGGTTCACTTTAAAACTCAAAGTCCTACCTGTGGCCATCTCTAGAGTTACAGGGTTATGATCACTAAAAACAGAGTCTATTACTCTATAATTTAATACTTCAGACAAAACTAACGATGACAAAAAAATATAGTCAATAACTGTTCCAGTAAGACCACCCTTAAATGTAATTGGTCTTGGTCCATCAACACCACATCCTGATTCATATAAGTTCAGGGAAGCCAGGAGGTTTTCCAGAGCTTCACCTTGCTTAGTGTGTTGGAAGTGTGTGGTTAGTGAATTTGGGGGCCCCTCGCTATCTTCCACAATACACTCTAAGCTGCATGGATGAATGTTAAAGTCGCCCATGAGGAAAACCTCAAAAATTTTCTGTTTACATCTATAATTGTCAAAAAAATCATCTAGTGACATTAGGTGTTGATTCAGGCCCGCACTATCAGGGGAATTATAAAAATTAATAAATAACACAGTAGGGAGATTGATGATTGACAGTGCGACGATGAGGCAGTTATGGGAACCAGAGTCCAGCTGTTTGAGCACTCCATTCATATTCAGTGATACCAAAAGAGCCAAACCTCCCTTTGGTCTACCTATCAATCCAGGGATAGCCGGGGTGCTGAAAAGGACATAGCCATCCAAAATAAAACCATGTGTTGTATCCCAGGTTTCTTGGAATGCTAAAATATCATATGCTTTAACTAGGGCCAACCAGTTTTCATCTTGCAGTTTGGATCTAATACCAGCGATGTTCTAACTGAGGATTCTACAGACATTGTCTCTGGGTGGATTAGGGTCAGTCACCTCTTGTGTACCATTTAAATTATTTAGTCAATCGATCTCCTCCAAGGAACTCAGGGGGGAAAAACGATTAGACAAACTTAAACCCCCACTCTGTTGCTTCGCTAGACCCTGCCCCTGCCGGGCACCATGTTGGGGAGGGGGAGGATGGAAGGTGGTAGAATCCTGCGGAAAAACCCGCCGGGATCACCACACCCCCAGGTAGGGTGTACTTTACTTTCTGGGGCCCTTCGGGCCAGGGGAACAGAAATTACCCGAAAAAGTTTTAGGTTGTTGACCCAAGCAGCCGACCCTTCTGACCATATTGATAAAGGATGAAATATCATCATCCCCACTTGAATACTGCCTACACCATTTCCTGGTTGTATGTAATAATCTGCAGTGGACTCGTTGCAATTAGGTTCTAAAGGAGGAACCCCTGTTAACACTACTACAAAAGGGACAGCCTGAGGGGGAAGATACAAATTAACCTTACTAAGTAAGGGGGAAATATTTCTCGTATTGGCCTGTACAGTATGAATCTTATTAGTAGTCTTGTTGGTAGTCTTAGTATTAGCAACCAAGCTGCTGTCAGAAATAACCTTCCCCAAGTTATTTTCAAGTGACCCCAAGACGGCAGCTGAAGGGGTTGGCTCTGGGGCACAATGGTTCGAGATATGTGTGTGGGCGCATCGGACTCCACTATTTCCATATTCCTGCAACCACAATTATCGGTAGTGTTATGTGATGGAACAGAATGTTGATTTTGGATGCGGTAGTCCTTTATGAACACATCAATAGTCTCGCACCTTTTAAGTAGGCCTGCCACGCATGTATTTAAAGAGTCAACAAGGTCTTTGGCAATGCCCACCAACAGAGGTTCAATGCGTGCGTTGAACAGCTCTTCCAACTTATCCCCCAGAATATTTACAATGTCCTGGACTGGGTCTTTAGTGGGGAGTTTGGCCTTTCGCGCACATTTCTTAGTACTGTTTCGACTGTCCAGGGACTGTGGTCTGCTAGGGCCTGGAACCTCTTCTAACAGTGACTGAGGTATGAAGGACAAAGTGTGCAGGGGCTCGTTATTCGTATCAGAGGGTGGATGATGTATCAAAGCCTCTGTGAGCACTAGATTGTGCTCTGGTATGATAGTGTTATTCTGATCCAGGTCAGGCAATGACTCTTATGTAACCAACTTTTCGAGCCCCAACTCTTTCTCAGCGTTTGCAATTTCTTGGTTAATGGCCCCCACTGCGGACGTTAAGTAAGAGATAATGGACTCAGACTTACGTGGAACTTTGGCGTCTTTTCCCCCTAGGCTCTCATTGCTCATCTGTTTACGCTTGCTCATTCTGACTTCTTAGGGAGTTGGCCCGGCCCGGCCACCTCTGGCCGCAGATGGCCCCGCCCTTGTCCCGGGCTTCTATCGGCTGCTCCGACGTGCGGGGCGAGAGGTGTTCCCTCCTGTTAAGGTGCCTCCGGGCGCGTGGATGACGTCACGCTCGCGCCTGCAGCCTGGGGCAGCTGGGTCATGTAGTTTAACCCAGCAGCGGCGGCGGTCAGCTCGGGGAGGCAAACAGGGTCCTGGGTCCCCCAAGTGTTGCTGGCTGGTGGCGTGGATGGCGCTGAAATGCCGTTTCCCTCACGGCGCGTAACAACAACTGCTGCCTCCCAGGTTATATGTTACAGATGTGCAGGTAACGATCATGTAGGAAGCTACAGGGGTTGTCCAGCATGGAACAAAATATGTCTAAAGTGTAAGAGACGAGGTCATTTTAACAAAATGTGTAAATAGTCACAAAGGTACATTTGTTGTCCTATGAAGAATGTGAAAATTCTGAGCAAACTTCAGAAATCAACAGTTTATTGTGCGTTGGAGATACCAAATGCAAGGGTTTTCCTAGTGATATTATCATCAACGGGGAAGAAATACCAATGCTCATTGATTCTTGTGCCTGGTATACTATCATAGGTAAAAATGTTTTTAACAGACATTGGAGTACAATGAAATTGTCACCACCTGATGTACATCCAGGTGGCTACTCAGGAAAAAAAAATGACTTGGAGGGGTTCATTGGGCTGACATTAAATTTAAAGACAGAACAACAAAGGGCAAGGTGTATATTGCTACTAAGGGTGCATCAATTCTAGGTTGGCCTCACCAACACGATGTAGGCATTAAACTTGACCCTAATGCCTCACCACCAGTTTATGTGGTACCACCTGAAAATAATTATATAGTCCAAATGAAGAACACATTTCCATCCATTTTCACTGACGATTTGGGGGTATTTGTTCATTTCAAACACCGCATTATTCTTAAAGAATCAGCAATTCCAATTTGACATAAGGTCAGGAACCTACCTTTGGCGTATCGTGATAAATTGAAAGTGATTTTGTCTGAACTTGTTGCTAAGAAAATTATTGAACCTACTGTATCCTCACCATGGGTTTCGCCAGTAGTTTTGTCCCTTAAAAGCAACGGCGAACTTCGCTTATGTGTAGATCTTCGTAGTTTAAACAAGGAGATCTGGATTGATAGGCATCCCTTACCCCATATTCATGAGCTTATTTCCACTCTATTAGGTGCCTGCGTGTTTTCAACACTAGACCTGGCTAGTGCATACCACCAGGTGGTTTTGCATGATGAGTCAACATTTTTAACCACTTTTATAACACCTGAAGGTATGTTCCAATGTTGCCGCATGCCATTCGGTTTAGCCAGCGCGGCATCCGTATTTCAAAGACTCATGAAAGCAGTTTTGGAGGGTTGTAAGGGAGCTATTGCCTTTCAGGACGATATTCTAATTTATGGTAAAAGTTTCGAGGACCACGACAGGAATCTAGAAAGGGTATTAGAATGTGTACAAAAAAAGGGTTTGACCTTAAAATTATCCAAATGCATGTTTAGACAGAGCAAGGTGGAATATCTTGGCCATGAGATTTCTTCTCAAGGTATTAAACCCAAGTTTAATCATATTCAGAGCATATCAAAGGCACCAGCACCATCAAGTAAGTAACAATTAGTGTCATTTTTGGGTCTCACTGAATTTTATAGTAAATTTGTTCAAGATTATGCTTCAAAAGTACATCCTTTAAGAACTTTTTAAAAAAAAGATGTTACATTTGTATGAAACAGTGAGCAACAATCTGCATTTGATTTACTGAAACAAGAAGTCATTAATGCTCCTTTTTTAAGATCATGTGAGTTGGGTAAAGAATGCATAATGTGTGTGGATGCAAGCAATGTAGGCCTGGGCTCTGTGTTAATGCAGAAGAACAGGGGCGAAGAATATGTGGTTTCTTATGCATCTAGAACCTTACGCTGAATACAATTATTCTACCATTGAGAAGGAATTATTGGCATGCACCTGGGTTGCTGAACATTTCAGACAATTTATTTGGGGAACAAAATTTCAGTTACGGACAGACCACAAGCCTTTGATAAACATGCTGGCAGCTGGTGGTGGTAGGACCCAGACTGCGCGCTTAGCACGCTTGGCAGCAAAATTACAAGAATTCCAGTGCATAGTTGAGTATGTTCCTGGTCGTCTAAATGTACATGCTGACTGCATGTCCAGATTGCCTTTAGTCAATTCCATTAGTATGGACAATTTAAGAGGTGATTCAGATGTTGTTTTTAACATTGATGATGTTAATGGTGGTGGTAGTGGAGAGTTGTCTAATAGTATTTCTGAGACCAAATGGAGAGAAGGGATGAGTAATGATACCAATTTATCCTTTGTAGTAAATCATTTACAGCAAGGTTGGCCTCAAGAAAGAAATTTGTCTGGTGATGTTTTATCCTTTTATAAGGTAAAAGATGAACTTATGTTCGCTCAGGGTTTCATAATCAGAGGTGACAAAATAGTTCCTCCAGTTGCGTTGAGGGAAAAAATCATCTCTATGGCTCATGAAGGCCATATGGGAATGTCTAGTACAAAGAGGTGTATTCGTGAGTTCTACTGGTGGCCTAGTGTTGATAAAATGGTGGATAAATGTGTCAGTACATGTTCTCCTTGTGCTAAAAGTGACAACACTGTTAAACCATTGGCGGTGGGTGTTTCCCCTATCGAATTTGTCACGTGTCCCTGGAAAAAGTTAGGGATTGACATTATTGGTCCTCTTGATCGGTCTACTCACAAGGATGTTTTTGCATTAGTATTGATTGATTACTTTTCGAAATGGCCAGAGCTAAAGATTGTTGACAAGATTGGTTCGACTCAGGTGATTCAATTTCTAGATGAGGTTTTCTGTAGGGAAGGCATTCTGGCAGAAATTGTGTCGGACAATGGTCCGCAATTTATTAGTAAAGAATTTGTATCTTTTCTTGAAAGGTTTGGTATAGTGCACAAAAGAGTGTCAAATTACAATCCCCAGGCCAATGGTCAAACAGAACGCTTCAACAGAGTTGTTAAAGAATCCATCCAATTGGCTATTAAAAGTAATTTGGATTGGAAGAAAACTTTACGTGCTACATTATTGTCATATCGGATTTCTCCTAATTCCGTTACGGGTCTTTCTCCGTTTGAGATACTTAGAGTTAGGAAACCTGGATCTAAGCTTCTTCCTTGGTGGATGAAGGTTAAAATTCCTCGTGAGGCTTCATTTGACTCTTCCAAGGTGGGAGACAGGGTTTTGAAATATCAAGAGAAGATGAAAGGTAGTTATCTGTCATTAAGCAACCGTAGTGGGAGAATCAAGGTTGGACATTTTGTGCGAGTTAAGTTTGGTAGGGTTTTTGGCAATAAATGGAACAAATGGTCTGATCCATGTAAGGTAACAGAAATATTCTCCAAAGCAGTAAGAGTTGAGGGGGGTAAAATATGGAATTTTAGACGGATAGCTTTATGTAAAGCTTTGAATTTGAGGAGTAGATCCACAATTAGGTTCACCTATAACCAATGATGATTCTATGGCGGATCATGCTGAAAACAAATTAAAAAGTCCAGACAAAGAAAGTGATACATCTTATTCGGCCATGCTAGATACTTTTGGGTGTGAAAATCAAAGTTCGGATTGTTCTATTCCTGCAATTGATAATTGTACTCAAGATGATGTTTCAAGGGCTATTAACAATGAAAATAATGACAATATTGTTGTACAAAATACTGATGTCACTGATGTTGTTTTAAGGAAAAGTGCCCGTGTTAAACATATTCCTGTAAAGTTGCGTGATTATTTTCATTGAATTGTTTTACTTCTTTTATATTGGTTTTTTTACTTACTTTATTTCATTTTTTTGTTGTTTTCTTTTCTTTTTCAAAGGGGGAAGGTGTGTAGCATTCTTACCTTACTGTTCCAATAGAATTGTTATTGTATACTCATGCTTCAACATTCTGTATGTGGGAGTTGGGGAGTTAATGTGAGGCATCTGTTGGAGGTGGTTGTTCAAGCTGTCTCTCATTATTAAACTATCTACTATCAACTTCTCTGTCTATCTGGAATACTTCATTCACCCTTAGACCTAAGTCACGCATGAATGATATAAAGCCATCCAATAATTTTTGTAAGCCCTCTTGGGTGCGACACATCAGGACTGCATCGTCCACATACAAGCTCGCCCTTTTATCATGGGAAAGTCTTGTCCCGCTCTCATCAGTGCTTGTTCTAAACCGTTAGTATAAAGATTAAAAAGGAAGGGGGCCAGCATGCAACCTTGTCTGACCCTCTTCCTAATTGGAAAGGATACTGTACATTCTCCATTAGGACTGTAACAAACTCTGCCCTTGGCGTTCTGGTAAAGTTGTTTCAAAAAGTATATAATAGTGTTGTTCACCCCCCAGTCCCGAAGGACTCCCCACAGCCTCTCGTGTATTACGCAGTCAAAGGCTGCGGTCAAGTCAACGAACGCCAAGAATAGCCTTCCTTTTTTTAGACTTGTATATTTACCAATAAGAATGCTCAAATTGGGACTTTGTTCGACGGTTCCCAATCCCTTACGGAATCAGAATTGTAGGTCTGAGAGTATTTTGTTTTCCTCGGCTCAGTCTTGCAATCTCTCTAAAACTATACGCCCCACTATTTTCGACGAGGAATCTAACAAAGATATCAGTCGGTAACATGTGGGATCGTGTCTGTTTCCCTTTTTAAAGAGGGGAACTAAAATAGATTCCGACCAAGTCTCTATATGTTTAAAAGAACAACTGGCCGTAATTACTTGCATGAGTATTGGGCCCCATAGCTCTAAGTTACTCTTATATAAAAGTCTGCGGGGGATCCCATCCGGGCCGGGGGCCTTTCCTCCCTTACTTGAGATAAATGCCCTGTTTAACTCGTCCAAAGAAATTTGAAGGTCATTATCGGTTGTCGGACGTAATGATTTACTTTCGTCACCTCCTTCGTTTAGGGGTTTTGCTGCATTTACAGAGTTGTGGTTGCCAAAAAAGTTCATAAAATGCTCCACCCACTGCTCTTCCGTGATCACTATTTCAATAGTAGGGGTGTCCCCCGGTTCCAGTAAGGGTGCCCTTACAGCCCCCCAGAAGCCGGGCCCATCTTTGGACTCAGTGGGTTCATAAAGGGTCCGCCAGAACGCTTCTTTTAACACCCCTGGGCTCGAAAAATTTACTTGCCCGCTCGCAAATGCGAGTCAATTTCTTTCAGGGCGAGACAGTTTTCAGGCCTACTTGACCGGCCTGGCGAGTGAGCTTTGTCGCTGTGCTAAAGTGCAGTCCCGGTAGAAGGGTGCTGGGTGAAATGTTCAGGAACTGCCGTAACAAAATGCAGGAAAAGCAAAGGTGTTGATTGGCCGATTGCAACACGGGCTCGGTCTGCAGAGGCCTAGTTGCAATCAGATGGTAGCTAATCTCCGCACAGTAAAGTTTACAAGCTTCTCTTTGGCTGATTACAATGAGCCGCAGCAGGATATACTGCCTGAGAAGCGTGTAAACTGCCTTTGTCAACCCCTGTACCCAATTCACTTGACCGGAGGCAGGCCATGAACGACACTGGTGCCCTAGCGAAGTAAAAGTTCTCCTCCTGCACCTTGGGTGTTTAACCATGATGCCAGGAGCCCTGCGAGTGGAGTTTGCCCGTGATGCAAGCTTGCGCCTGCCAAAGACGGATCGATCTCTCTGCAGGGGACTCTAAGGGAGGTGCGCTTGGATGTGAACACCGCTGTGGGTCAGGGGCTTTTTCTCCGATTGTTGGGGAGGGTGGCTTTTAAGGGGCCCAGCGGGGGCTTATGTTACGCTTGTTATTGTTTCAGACTTCAAGTTTTCTATCCTGGAAAAGCACAAACTTACTGGCATCATAAATAAACCTAGTTGACTAGAAATTAGGCATTAGACATAATTATAATTAACGTGTGTGATCACATTAGCACTGTGAACTGCCTGTGATCAGAAGGTTGATAGTGCTCAGAAAACCACAGCTAGAGGAGGCACATGAGAAAGGTTTGAGATTTCGTAACTGCAAAACATTCATGAAATCTAATAGAGGGCGGCACAGGCGGCCAGGGGGCACTTACTGCACGTGTCTCGGCCAATGGAGGCTCGCGAGGAGCCAACAAGCTGCCTGCGGTGCCCATCAAGGCGCCAGATGTCAGCGCAGGAAATGCTGTGTTTTCTCACAGCTTAGAAGTTGGATTACCCAGGTCTACAAGGCGGGTGCAGTCGGGGTTGCACCGGCGGGATGCAAAGGGTAAACAGCGCCCCACGATTCCCTTTGTTCTTTAAGATAAAAGTGGTATAAATATAAGGAAGCTGGAGAAAAGTGGACAAGAACGAAAATATATGTCCACTCCAAATTGTACAACGAGTTGATTTGCAATGAACTGTATATGAAGCACGGCCGTTCACAAGGAGGACCTGGCTGGCGCCGACTTCATTAAGTTGAAAGGCCAGGCCGTGCAGCCCACCAGGAAGTAAAACAGATGCAATGGTAGATTGTAAGCACAATCTATGGTGTGAAATTGTACTGAAAGGCTACACCGTCGCTTGACAGACAGGTCCCCACGACAGCGACCTGGAAAGGAGGGTGATGGAAAATGACGATGTCATGAGCAAGCAGGGCAGTATTGTTTATGAGGCCCTAGTTGTGCTTACACAGCATGCCTGGTCTGATAGCTGGGACATAAAATACAAATGCAAGACCCTGTAAAAACGTTCCAGTCATACAGTTACTTCTGTCCCAAGCCATGGTGCAATCTGCCCTTTCCTAGGCTGTGCTCTAGTATGTTTAAGTTACAGCAGTGTACCGAGTACTGGGAAGTGTTTGTCCGGGGCGTACTCTAATATGTTTAAGGTACAGCGGTGTACCCGAGTACTGCTAAGAGGTTTTTTTTTGCAGATTCATATAGCGCTTACTCGACCTGAAGGTATTGGAGTGCTTTACCTGAGCACTGGAGCGCTTTATATGAGCACCAGTTACGTTACAGGACACACTAATTTTTGTTAGGCACAGGGAGATTAAGTGATTTGCCCTGAATCACAGGATGCTGAGCCACCGGAGCCGTACTCTAGTATGTATAAGGTACAGCGGTGAACCCGAGTTCTGCTAAGACTATTCATCCAGGGCCATGCTATAGTATGTGTAATCTACAGTAGTGTATCCGAGTACTAAGAGTGTTTATCTGAGGCCAGGCTCTAGTATGTTTAAATTACATCGGTGAACCGGAGTTCTGCTAAGGGTATTCATCCAGGGCCACGCTCTAGTGTGTGTAATGTACAGTAGTATACCCGAGTACTTCTAAGAGTGTTTATCTGAGGCCGCGCTCTAGTATGTTTAAGGTACAGCGGTGAACCTGAGTTCTGCTAAGAGTATTCATCCAGGGCCATGCTCTAGTGTGTGTAATGTACAGTAGTATACCCGAGTACTGCTAAGAGTGTTTATCTGAGGCCGCGCTCAAGTATGTTTAAGGTTCAGTGGTATACCAGAGTACTGCTGAGAGTGTTTATCCAAGGCCCTGTCGTAACTTTCCAAAACATTGCAGTGAAAATAGTAATGAGGCACAAAAAATCGAACATGTCTTACTGGTCATAGATCAACTGCGCTGCAAATGTTTTGAAGAAAATTTGTATGCAACCAATTTGTGGGTCGAGTGCATTTATGTTAGGTCGAGTAGAAAATTCTAGTCACGAGACCTGCAGGTCAAGTACGATTTTTAAGATTTGTCGAGCCCTCCACCCCTTTGCGTTTTTATAGCGTTATTATTTACCTTCCTTGCCTCTCTTAGTGAGATCTGATTCCTAGGGATGCTCTGGGACATTCTTTTCAAAGTGGAGTAAGCCTTTGTACACTTTGAATCAAACCATCCTTTGGGCTTTCTTGTGGGGTTAGAGTTTGGTACCCATAGTGCTTCGTTAACCGATCTTGTAATATTTTTGAAGGCAGTCAGAACTGTTTCATATGTTGCATTTTCGTTTAAAATGGCTCCCACTGCCAAATTACTTTTTGCCACGATTTTCTGTGTGGTTTCTAGTGGGTCAACCCTCAGCCATTTCAAAGCGTAGCCCTTTTTTCTATTCAGTTCCATATGATGGGGGACATGGATAATTATGTGATCGTGCTTAGTTTGAGGTATTAGTAGTTTCAGGGAGATGCTCAGTGGAAAGTGGTCGCCCAAAATGATAGCATGAGTTCCAAATTGCCTCATCCTTGGTGCTAAGTTAACAGAAAGTAGGATATAATCTATTATTGAGAAACATCCTCTTCCATTTAAAGTACTTTTAAAAGGCACCGGGTTGGGACTTCTCATTTGCAAATTCCAGATCAAGACCATATACCATTTAGGACGTTCCCGTATTGTGGTTGTGAGAAAGAGTTTCACTTTTCCCTTATTCATTTATAATAACACATACGTCAATAACATTTTTAGGACACAATGTAATATTAAAATACCCCACCCCCCAGACAGTGAACACATCCCAATCACCTTACACTTTGCACTGTTTTCAGAGCCTTTAAAAGGTTTTCTAAAATTCCCCCGATCTGGTCCGTCTGTGCATTATTATAAAAATCAACCAATACCACTCTTTGCTTTATCCCAATATACAACTCCATGACTTGATAATGTACCTCCTCATACTTCAATACAATTTTCCTGACATTTAGCATATTAGATATATAAATAGCTAATTCCCCCTTTGCCCTCCAATTGTTTCCTGGAACAGCAGCAGTTTGATACGTTCGATATCCATTCATGTGTGTGGACTCCTTAAGACATGTGTCTTGGAGGCATATGATATGAAACCCCGTTATAAAGTCAGACCACACTGGATTGCCTATCTTGGATTGTAATCCCGCTAGGTTCAGGTAGACCAATTTAATAAAATTATCAGTATCGATGTATATTCCGATTACAGTGTTTGCATCTGGCACGGGTGGGTTAGGGAGAGTCGATGATGGCAGTGTCTGATGTATATCTACTTTTAAGGCGTTGGTCTCCACCCTTAATCCTTGCTTTTGTACTGACTTGGTTATCTCTAGTAGTGCTTGACAATCTGCCAATTTTGGCAGAAAGTCTGGGGTGTATTTTGACTCAGTGTGATGCTTAGGGTGACTATTAATAGCTTTTTGTCTGGTCATTCCATAGGCTACCCCATTTTTATTTACTGTTTGTAATATGGGTGTCTATACCAGTCAATCTTGCTCTTCTAGATTATACAGGCTTTCGAACCTGTTGGCTGTTTGGACATTATACCTCAAATGACTTTCCAATGGGCGAGCCCTATTTTTATTTATGTTTTCCCAGCCTTTCGGGTGTTTATAGAAATACCCTAATGGCACATTTATGCTTTGGGGGTTAATAAACATGCTCCCTAGTCGCTCCAAAATTGTGTTCACCATGTATGTTGAGCCAAAAGTTAATACCACACAATCCCCTATTAGCGCTTTTTGTGTTTTCCCCACCCAGGACGTTCTTCTGACCATTTTGAACTCAGAAAACAGTACTGTGTGTAGTCCTGTCCTAGTGCTCAACCAGTGTAAGGATTTATTTCTCAAACTCTCCCAGGATTCGATTTCTCGTATTGAAATCTGCGGGACATTTGTTAAAATTACGGTATACAGGGTTGCTTCAGGTGGGAGATCTAAAGCTCGGACAAGAAATGCGTTACTTACCTGTAACAGCAGTTATCCAGTATTGGTGTCTTTCATAGATTCACATGCCTGAATCATTCCCCGTCGTCGAGACGGGAGCCTCCGGTAAATAAAAAAGTAATGTCCTATAGACATACATAGAGAAAATAGGCCCAAGGGTCTCCCCTTAGTGGCCTTTCCTTGTCCTTATGTAAAAAGGACCAAACTCTTACAGTCAGCCAATCAGCTCCGACCTCCCTCTAGGACCTCCCTGGGAGGAGCCCCAGTCCCTCAGATTTTCGTACGCACCCAACTAGGTTGGCGTAATATTGTTAGAGAGGGATGTGAGACCTTCCAGGGGAGGCGGGAGGGTTGCATGTGAATCTATGAAAGACACCAATACTGGATAACTGCTGTTACAGGTAAGTAACGCATTTCTTATCCAGTATTTGGGTGTCTTTCATAGATTCACATGCCTGAATCAGAATAGCTAGCAATCAGATATGCACCTGCGTGATGGAAATGCTCAGTAGTCACAGTAGACAATGCATGTGTCGTCATACAACATGTGGACAGCATAACAGTAACATCACAATAGCAAGGAACGTGCATACCTGGATGGCGGGATGTAGGAAGGCTCACATCACTGAAAGAGATGGCGAAGCACTGCCTGGCCCACTGCCGCATCCTTCTGAAGTTCGATATCCAGGCAGTAATGTCTGGAGAAAGTGTGCGGTGACTTCCAAGTCGCCGCTCTGCAAATGTCCAAGATTGGTACCCCAGCGAACAGTGCTGCGGACGTGGACATCGCCCTGGTGGAGTGAGCAGTAACATGCTCAGTTAAAGGCCGTCCGGCCTTGTCGTGGCAGAATGCAATCGCTGAGGATATCCACCTGGAGATGCTTTGCTTCGTGAGAGGCAGGCCCACTCTTGGTCTGCTGTATGCCACAAACAGCTGTGAAGATTTCCTGAGAGCCTTAGTTTTGTCCAGGTAGAATTTTAGGCACCTCTGAAGGTCCAGAGAATGCAGCGCTCTTTCCGCTGCTGTGGACGGATTTGCAAAGAAGGACCTGAGGACAATTGGCTCGTTGAGATGAAAGTCCGAAGGGACTTTAGGCATGAATTTAGGGTTTGGTCTCAGCACTACCCTGTCTTGTCTGAATTGCATATATGGTTCCTGAATGGACAAAGCTTGCAGCTCGCTAACTCTCCTGGCTGATGTTAGAGCGAGCAAGAGTGCTGTTTTCCAGGAGATGTGTTTGATGGATGCTCGATGGATGGGTTCAAACGGACTTCTCATGAGTTGGTTGAGTACCAGATTCAGTTGCCATGTTGGAGGGACTTTCCGAGGCCTCGGAAAGGATCTGTAGAGCCCCTTCAGGAATTGTTTGACTAGTCTACTGGACCACAGAGAAGGTCCTGTGAAAGTCCTAGTGAATCTAGAGATAGCTGCGAGGTGAACCTTTATAGATGCATGTGCCAGGCCTGACTGTGCTAAATGCAGCAGGTATGGTAGTATTTGTTCAGGGGTGACTGAGAGTGGTCGTAGATCCCGATCCACACACCACATGCAGAACCGTTTCCACTTGAGAGTGTAGGTTTTGTTTGTACTATCCGCTCTCGCTTTCGACAGGATATCCCTGCAGTCCTGCGGGATATTTAGTCCACTGAACTCCCTGTGCTCAGGAGCCAGGCCGACAACTTGAGTGATTGGAGGTTCGGGTGTTGCACCTGACCGTTGGACATTGTTAAGAGGTTCGGGTGCTGCCTCAGACGGATCGGTGACCTGATGGAAAGTCGAAGTAGATCCGAGAACCAGTGTTGTCTCGGCCAGAACGGGGCAATCAGGATTAGGGTACATGGCTCCGCCTTCATCTTCCTGAGGAGCCTCGGGATCATTGGAAACGGAGGAAAGGCGTACGCAAACGCGCTGGACCATCCGATGGAGAATGCATTCCCCAGAGACCCTTGTTGGGGATGCCAGCTTGCGTAGTGCGGACATTTGGTGTTTTCTTTGGTGGCAAACAGGTCGATGTTCGGGACTCCCCATTGAGAGAAGACGTGTTCCAGGGCGTTGTCGCTCAGCTCCCACTCGTGGGAGAGGGATCTTTGCCTGCTCAGGGCATCCACGATAGTATTGTCTTTTCCGGGGACATAGTCCGCCTTGAGTTGGATCCCGTGTAACACCAGCCAGTTCCAGATTTTCTGCGATTCGCGTGATAGAGAGAGCGAACGCGTTCCCCCCTGTTTGTTGAGGTAGTGCATCGTCGTGGTGTTGTCCGTTTTGACGAGCACTGGGGAGTTCTGGATGCGTGGCAGGAATGCCTGTAGAGCAAGATATACCGCCCTCAGCTCCAAGAGATTTATATGGAGCAGTTTTTCCTGAGAGTCCCACTTGCCGCTGATTCGAAGATCTTGTAGAACGGCGCCCCATCCTTCCAAGGAGGCGTCCGTGGTGATCACCAGAGGTGTCGCCGGAAGGAGAAACGGTAATCCTACATTCAGATTTTTTCGATTCCTCCACCAAGCTAGGCTTGTGGACATTTTTGGTGTGATTTGCACAATGTCCTCGAAAGAGCCAGTGCTTTGGGTCCATTGGGTTGCGAGAGCTTCCTGCAATGGGCGCATCCTGAGTCGGCAGTGAGGGATAAGGAGTATGCACGAAGACATCATTCCCATGAGGGATGTGTAAGTGCGCACTTTGATGTATGTTTTTGTCGCCACAGCCGTGGCCAGAGATAGTATCTTGTCCGCCCTCTCCTTCGAGGGAAAGGCCTTCACGCACTCCGTGTCCAGGATAGCCCCTAGGAAGGTGATCCTTGTCGTAGGGGTGATGCAGGATTTTTTGAGATTGATGGTTAATCCTAGCCTCTGAAAAAGATTGGTGCAGGCGCAGGAGGATGCTGCCGCGTCCTCGGCTGAGGGTGCTTTCACCAGCCAGTCGTCTAGGTAAGGGAAGACTTGGTGACCCAACTGACGCAGAAATGCCGCCACCGGTGCTAGGCACTTCGTGAAAATCCGCGGCGCGGACTTGAGGCCAAATGGTAGGACTCTGAACTGATAATGTCGGCCCGCCACCTCGAACCGCAGGAACTTTGTGACGCTTGAGGATGGGGATGTGGTAGTAGGCATCCTGGAGATCTAAGGATGTCATGAAATCTCCTTGTTCGAGAGTGCCCAGGATTTCTTGAATCGTCACCATCCTGAACGATTGGCTCCGTAGGAAGGCATTGAGTGCCCGAAGGTCTAGAATGGGCCTCCACTTGTCCTCTTTCTGTCTTACAAGAAAGAAGTGTGAATAAAACCCCTTCCCCTTCTGGGATGCTGGAACTCGTTCGATTGCTCTTTTTTGTAGCATTATAGCGAGTTCTAGGGTAAGGAGCCGTAGATGTTTGTGCGTCCGTCTTTTGGGAGGTGTGTTGGGAGGCAGGGATGTGAACTCGAGAGAGTGTCCGAATCTTATAATTTGGAGAACCCATCGGTCCGTGGTGATGTGTTGCCAATTGTCGAGGAAATGGGTCAGTTTTCCTCCAATTTGAAAGGATGTAGAGGGTGGTGGGACTGGCTGGAGTAATCGGTCACTGGCGTCCGCCAGCGCCCCTTTTGGAATTCCTGCCCCTGAAGGTAGATCGTCCGTATGAAGATTGACGGGCTTGTTGTTGTTTATGCTGGTATTGATTTTTGTTGGTAGAGGAATACGAGGACCGGTTCTGGTAGGAACCGCGATAAGAGGACTGACCTCTGGATCGGTTTCCTCGAAAGGACTGGTTCCGGGACTGTAACGTGCCTAGTGCCCTTGCAGTGTCGGTGTCCTTCTTGATAGTTTGCAGTGCCTCGTCGATCTTGTCCCCAAAGAGATGCTGGCCGTCGAAGGGCATGTCCAGCACCTTCAATTGTACTTCCTGGCGGAACGACGTCGCCTTCAGCCATCCTTGACGGCGTAGCACAGCAGCTCCGGCTAGTTGACGGAAGCCAGTCATGGCTGCATCTATAGCGCAGTCAATTATTTCCGCCGCCGAAGATTGACCTTCCGACAGGAGAGCCTTGACCTCCCCCCTTACGGCATCAGGCAGTTCCTTCAGGTATGGGGCTATGTCCTCCCAGAGTTGGCGATTGTAGCGCCCCAACAAGGCAATGGAGTTGGCGATCTTGATGGTCATGGCCGACGTGGACGTGAATCTCTTCCCTATCGTGTCCAGCTTCCTGCCTTCCTTGTCCGGAGGAGCGGACAGTGGGGAGGAAGGGTTGCGGGAGTGTTTCTGGGCCGCCTGCGTGACCACCGAGTCAGGTTTTGGGTGCCCGTTGAGGCAAGCCGCCGCCTTAAGTGGGGCTTTATATTTCTTGTCCAGGCGCGGAACAACCGCAGGCACGGAAGCGGGTGTCAGCATCAATTTCTTGCCCTGTTCCCACAAGAACTCTATGATTGGAATAGATTTGGTTGCCTTTTGTGTCTGCTCTTTGAAGTCATGCAGGAAGCAGTCCGTTTCCGTTGATTCCACTACCATATGGAATCTCTTCGCTGCCCGTTCCACAATTTTGTGGAAGCCTGCTATGTCCACAGGCGGCGAATCCGCCTGTCGCGGTTCAGGTGAAGCCGGGGATGGCGCTACATACTCGTTATCTCCATACTCGTTATCTCCATCCTGGTCCGAGTGGACCGAGTGGACTTCCTGGACCTCTCCTTCCTCCAATTCTTCCTCCTCCTCGTCGTCGTCCGAGGAGTCCATCACCTGAGGCTGGGTCTCACGGTGGGTTTGAGGGAGAGTTTGAGATCGTTTTGGGGCAGACGCTGGTGTATGGTCTACCGGTGTCTGATGACCACTGTCCGCATCCGGGAATCTTTGCTTGTAGTCCTGTACAAGGAACCGCAGGTCATTGACCAGAGTCGCCGGTAGGCATATCATGGGGGTGACCTCCGTGCGGACACTAGTGTGGATGGAGTGTTCCTGAAAAGTTAGCTCCTCCTGCTCCTCATCGGTGCTTTGGCACTTGACGTTGAGGTCCGAGATGGAGGTAGCTGGACCCATGTGGTCATCCTCTTCGGATTCCTCACTTTGGAAGATGTCGTGAGGTGGTTGCATCTCCACTTTGCTCGGAGACGTGGTTTCCGGGGTAATTTGCGTTTTTCTAGACTTGCTAGACGCAGCATGTGTTCCTGTCGACGTCGAGGGCGTCGTCGACGGCGGTAGCATGAGGGTCGGCATCTCTACCAGTTCGGATTTTTTCCATGGTTCCGATGCCATCTCCGACGACGAGTCTTCCTTCGTCGTCGGCGTCGTCGACGACGACGGTCCCTTCGTCGACGGTTCCTTCGTCGACGGTGCCTTCGTCGACGGTCCCTTCGTCGACGGTGCCTTCGTCGACGGTGCCTTCGTCGACGGTGCCTTCGTCGACGGTGCCTTCGTCGACGGTGTCGTCGTCGACTGCGTGGACGACTGTACCTTGGTCGTCGACGACTTCGATGACGATGTTGTCGTCGGCGGTACCTTCGTCGACGGCGAGCCCGCCGTCGACGGTGTCTTCGTCGTCGACGTCTTCGTCGACGTCTGTGAGTTCTTCGACGACGGTGGGCTCGTTAATGACGATGCCGTCGTCGATGGTGTGGTTCTCGTCGTCGACAGGGTCTTCGTCGTCGACGACGATTGCAGTAATATAATAGAGGAAACAGGTCTACCTGATGATGTTGAGGAAGTAGTCGTCGTCGTCGACGCTGAAGGCGATGACGCTGATGTCGTCGACACAGTGGTTGTGACAGAGGTTGCTTTGTGGGTCTGTCTGGTAGACGACGGAGCAGGCCTTTTGAAGGTGTGATCAGCCTGAACAGACACTGAAGATGACGTAGATCTTGCCTCTGAACACTTTTTTGTCTTCGTAGGAGGAGTGTCTGAGGGGCCCGGGGAAGATACCCTAGGCCTCTTTTTAGAGACTTCTGAGCTTTTGGAAACACTGCTCTCAGAAGATTCTAGATTGTCTCTGTCCTTCAGCCTGTCCAGCCAGATGAGAAGGCGTCCTTCCCTGTCTCTCACAGTCTTTTTAGGGAAAGACCTACAGATCCTGCACTTGTCCGAGACATGATCTGGGTAAAAGGCAGTACAAGCATAGCTCATGCTTATCATCCACATGGATCCTCTTCTTCCCACAGGAAGAGCAGGCCCTGAACAGGGCTTTCTTCTGTGACTCCGACATGGAAGAAGTTTGTGGAAAGAAGCCACTTACTGCAAAACAGTGTAGTGAAGAATCCTTGAAGGGTTGAGAGCGAGGAATCACTTTTGAAGAAAGTTAGATGATTATAAGTAATCTTGAGCAGAGCTCAAGCTGGAGACTCCCTAGCACAACGTGCGGTAGAAAATCTGAGGGACTGGGGCTCCTCCCAGGGAGGTCCTAGAGGGAGGACGGAGCTGATTGGCTGACTGTAAGAGTTTGGTCCTTTTTACATAAGGACAAGGAAAGGCCACTAAGGGGAGACCCTTGGGCCTATTTTCTCTATGTATGTCTATAGGACATTACTTTTTTATTTACCGGAGGCTCCCGTCTCGACGACGGGGAATGATTCAGGCATGTGAATCTATGAAAGACACCCAAATACTGGATAATGTGTTCAATTTTAGCTTGTGGGAGATGTGGGATATGAGCGCTTAATGGGTGTTATACTTGGGGGTTTCATTTATTGTCCTCTCCTGTTGATTTCCCTGTTCTTCCCCTTGACCATTTCGTTTTTGCGAGGAATGATCGATGCCTGGCAGAGTTTTAGAACCCTTTATTCCCATCTGGTTGTCCTGTCTTAATTGATTTAGATCAGCTCTTTCCTTATTAGCTAGTATGTTTGGCACTTCCAAAGGTCTCACACTTGTAGTATTAGGCAGTCTGGGCCTTGTAGAGGCCGCACCCTCTCTAATCACCTGATCACTGTGTGCCATGTTCTTCTCCTGAAGTTTCCCTAGGGCTACCTCTATGTTTTTTAACCTTTCATCCATCTTTCCCAATGATTCTTTTAAGGTGGTTTCTAGCTCTGATCAAAATGGAGAAGTCTCTTAAGTCGTTCCTTTCACTATGAGGCTCATTCAGTGTTAATTGTTTGATACTCTGCCCTAACTGTATTGAATTTAGTGCCTTTTTTCGCTTCATCGCCTTTCTTTGCTGTTTAGAACTCCAAATTTTTTGTCCAAGAGAATCGCCCTCAGTGTTCACCTTTCCACCCTCTGGGTTTCTCACACGCTTCGGAGGGGGTTGGTATTCTACGTCCTCCTCCTCACTAATCCACACTTGATCAGAAGTATTTTGCATACAATCATGTATAATAGGAATAATAGGAGTGGGAATAGTTTCTGTCCCCGTTGTAACCTGGGAAAATCAAGTGGTTGAATAATCTAATGAAGCTGCTCATAGACCTGGGTCTGGAAGAAGCTTGGTTGGCCCAAACACCCCCTCCCAAAGGAATTATGAAACAAACCTACTGGGAGTGGGTCCAGGGAGAGGAATTACACAGTACTAAGTGGGGGGCCCTAACTAATAAATTTTTAGAGCATAAGCCCATCAGGAAGTTGGAACCTTTCTTGGACTTTATACAAGTACCAAAAGATAGATCTCTCTTTTTAAAAATGAGATATGGGACACTCCCATTAAATGATTTTACAGAGAGATGGAAGAGGTCTGGGGTAGAGCTAACTACCTGTCCGGGCTGCTCTTGCCCTAGCGAGTCCCTACCACATTTTCTGTTTGCCTGTAAAGCATATAGGGATGTTAGAAGAAAATGGCTAAAACCAGTTTGTAAAGAGCTCGGAGTAAGACAATGTAAAACAGCCCTACGTATTCTCACATCTGATACATCATCTCTGCCCCTGATCTGTGGGGTTACAAAGTTCCTGGGTAGGGCATGGCTGATACGTACCACTATTTAAAAAAATAAATCTGCCCTGCTGAGTGTGGTCAAGCCGATGAAATTGAATTGTTTATATTCATCGATGTATTTTAAAACTGCCTTGTATTTTTTATTGTAAATAAGCTTTTTTAACGTTTTTAGCTGTCGCATTTTAGCTTATGTATCTCATTGTTGTAATAGATAGGACATGTACCTACTTTTATGATAAATCTATCGAATAAAGTATTATAACAACAACCTGGGTACTGTCTATTAGATTTCCACCTCCGGCTTCAGCATTCAATGTCTCTTCCATAGTAAATATTTGTTTCTCTATTGCCCCCATAGCTCCTGTCAAATAGTTCAATAAAGAAGAGCGAGTGCCCGTGTCCTTCTTAGAGTCAGTCTTTCTACATAGTCCTTTGCTGGGTTCTGCCTTCTCTTTCCCCATGATGTCGGTTGGTTAAATATGTAATCAAAGTTTGCCCCGTAGTAATATCCTGCTGTATGCCACAGTTATAAATTTATAAAGCCCACCAAAGTTTGACAATTTAATTTATAAGGCAACTTTGGTGACTTGGGAGATGTCAAACAATTCCTTCAAGATGGTCAACAGACAAACTTAGTACTAACTAGTACGATGACCGTATAAGAATAGCCTCGTTAGGTATTCACCACGCCAACAGAGCGTCAGAGCCAAGGCCTACTCCGGTCTCTGATGGGCTAAGACAGGCCCGGTCTTCGCCCGTGTCGAGCCCGCGCACGTCCCGCACTGCGGGACCAGCACTGAGGTCTTATGTTGTCCTCCAGGGAGCGGGGGTAAAGTGCTGTGTACCCCGCCAGGCAGGAGTCAGGGTCCATAGAAAAAGTGCAGGGTGCTGGTCGGTAAACGTTGCAGAGCAGTCTCCCGTGCTGCCGGACCGGCTCTGAGGTCTTATGTTGTCCTCCAGGGAGCGGGGGTAAAGTGCTGCGTGCCCGGCAGGAGTCAGGGCCCGTAGAAAAAGTGGAGAGTGCTGGTCGGTTTAACTGTATTGCCTGCCAGTATCGATGACATGTCACATGCCTCCCGGTCCACCGAGGGTCTCTGTCCCGTTTGAGTGGAATAAACATCGGTAGCGGTCTAGCTCCTTTCCCTCTACGGGGTTGGTGGGCGGAGCTACGACCGTGTACTTAAACAGCTGAGCTTTTCCCGCACAGCGGACGCGCTCAGTAATGCTGCAAGTTGAATGCTTTGTTGGCAATGTTTTTAGCCTCGCCTGTAGAGCTTTATGCATACTGAAATTTTAATAACACTCACAGTCTGGTGCTTTTTAAAAAACATTTCTGCTGCTGCCTTTTGTCCTGTGTTGTGCCGCTCTGCTCCCGGTCCACCGCGGGTCTCTGTCCCGTTTGAGTGGAAGAAGCATTGGTAGCGGTCTAGCTCCTTTCCCTCTACCGGGTTGGTGGCCGGAGAGGGCGGAGCTACGACCGTGTACTTAAACAGCTGAGCTTTTCACACGTAGCGGACGCGCGCGGGTTATGCTGCAAGTTGAATGCTTTGTTGCCATTTTTTCTAGCCTCGCCTGTAGCGCTTTATGCATAATACTGAAATTTTAATAACACTCACAGTTTGGTGCTTTTAAATAAACATTTCTACTGCTGCCTTTTGTCCTGTGTTGTGCCGCTCTGCCTCCCGGTCCACTGCGGGTCTTTGTCCCGTTTGAGTGGAAGAAGCATCGGTAGCGGTCTAGCTCCTTTCCCTCTACCGGGTTGGTGGCCGGAGAGGGCGGAGCTACGACCGTGTACTTGAACAGATGAGATTCCCCAGACGCAGCGGATGTGCGCAGCAGGCACGCCGGTAGCGCGCCAAAGGCAAGTCTGTCTGCGCCCGACCGGGACCAGGGGCCATACGCTATGCCCCTTTTAGAACGTATTCTGCACCTACTCTGAAATCACTGCAGGGACCTTGGCCCATCTGCCCAAGTGTTACAGCAAAATTAGACACACTAGGTCTCTTGACTTCCGGGGCTTGGTGTGAGAAGTTAGCCTGGCGTATGATGTCCACTAGTTCTAGTGGGCACCTTGCACCAGTCTTATTGACCCTTCTTGATGGTGGTTGTAAAGTCAACCTTATAGAAAGCTATCCTAGTGGTAGCATGGACCAGCAGTCATCAGGCTAAGACTTCAGAGAGCGCATTAAAAAAGTTGTTTTACCAATTATAATCCCTTGAGTACCAATTGAAAGGACACCACACAAGATATATATCAAATATATATGTATTTATTCTAAACACAACACCTCTGCACTCTTTATGAGGTCAGAGGTAAAAGTACAATACAAGTTACTTCATTAGCATACGATAAGTTGCACAGTATACGTTTTGCCCTAGGGGCCTCACAAACCATATACTAAAATAATGGTATAAGAACCACGTCTGGGGGGGGGGGGGGTTCGGGGGGGCGTGGCTAACCGCTGAGCATGGCGGCCACGGATTGAAAAGGCTCGCGTTAAACCCGACACTGGCCTAATTATCCTGTAAATATGGGCCCCTTTTTGTAGTGAAAATACTTGCCGGAGGTAGCGGAGCGGCTGTGGGTCGAGCGGAGCACATCTGCGGTCCATCTGTGGTGGAAAAAGAGTTGAGCGGCCGCGGTGTAGGGGAGTGCCTGGAGGGCCGGAGCCGTAAGGAGCGTTGAAGTGCGGCCGCGAGAGAGACGCTGAGTGGCGGCTGCGGGAGACCTTCCCTGCCTCCCTGCTGTCTGCTGGACCTGGGCGCCAAGAAAGACGAAGCGAGCTGCACACGGCAGCCTGCTGTGGGCCCCGAGCACGATACGAGAATGACCGGCGCTTTTCGGAGGCGGTGCCCCAAGATGGCAACGGCATAAACGGCTGTGTTGCAAATACCGGGCTGTGGCGGCGCGGACGCCCGATACTGTGCCTGCGACCTATGGAGCATAGAGGGTGTGAGGCGAGGGCCCGATTACAGTAACAGGTGAGTAGAGTCGCAGTGAGATGCAAAAGTAGAGGGGAGCCACGGAGAGTGATCTGCGCACTACCGCCACTGTGTGCATTGCTGGCCTTTTCAGAGCGGCACGGGGCAGAGGCGGTGACCGGGCGGGGACGGATTGCTAGTATTGATGTCCAGGATGTGGAATACCGGCTGTGATTAGTGGCTGCCTGGACCTGGGCACACAGGCAATGGGAAACTGCTGCAGAGTGAGGCATATCTGCTATAATTGGAAGTTGAAAGCCAGTGAAGGATAGTGACATTGGGGGAGCCAAAGGGGCGCACCAGTCTGGTGTAGCTAAGTGCATTTGGCCGCTGCTGCTGCGGATACACTGGACGGAGGGCAATATGAGCTGTGGACTGGGATCTGTGGAATGTGATACATCCTCCCCCCCTCTGTGGATGGCATAACCCGGACAAGTATGTGATTGGAGACGCGCGCAATTGTGTGGACTACGACCCCACTGCTCTGGGAATTGAAGGTCGGAAGGCTACTGGAGCTAGGAGTGCTACGTTCTGCCCGCCTTCCGGTTGGGTAGGCACAGTGTTGACAACGTAGACGAAGGTTGTGCCGCAGCAGGTGGTGGTTGGAAAGGGCTGGTGGTCAGAGCGAGGTTCCGCCTATGCTCAAGCACAGGATTTGGAGAGACTAGAGGAGTGCAGCTCTTTCGGAGTCACCTACACCTTCTTGTGAGCAGGCTTATTGGTACTCACACCCCCCTTTGGGACCGGGCGCTATGGAACACGGTGAAACGGTCAACATCAAGTATCATGGGACGCACTAGGGCAAACAAGCAGGAATCGCAGACTGCGGACAATGTGGATACGGGAGTCCTGAGAGGACGGACGCAAGAATCGGATATGGAAGTGGTCCCGCCTACAGCTGAAGCACAACCTGTGGATAAATTGGATCTCATCCTAAAAGAAATAAGAGACTCACGGATAGCGATGGCAGCGCAGCTAGGGTCCCTCTCTACTAGCTTCAACTTGTTTAAGGCGGACCACAAGAACCTGGCCGAGAAGGTAAAATGTAATAAAATAGCCATTGATGACTTGATTCCCCAGCACACGGAACAAGCAACACAAATGGAGTAGGTACGGCGCCAGCTGAAGGGACTCCAGGAACGGGTGGATGATGCGGAAGGGCGGTCCCGCAGGAACAATGTGCGTATCCTGGGGATACCGGAGAAAAGCGAGGGGCGCAACCCCACACAATTTGCGGAGAACTGGATCCGAGATAATGTGGCGAAGGAGGGTCTGTCAGCAATGTACTGCGTGGAGAGAGCACATAGGGTTTCGGCCAGGCCTCCTAGACCTGGGGTGCTCCCGCGGCCGCTAATTGCCCGTATTCTGAATTACAAGGACTGAGATCTGATACTGAGAGCGGCACGAGAAAATGCGCCTATCAGGTTTGAAAATAGAACGATCTCCCTATACCCAGGCTTTACACTGACGGTCCAGAGGGCTAGGGCCACTTTTTTGGAGATCAAGAAGAAACTAAGGGAACACGATTTGAAATATGCGTTGCTCTTCCCGGCCCGATTGAAAGTGATATATGGGAAAAAGTCGCTTTTCTTTGAGAATCCAGAAGAGGCAGCGGACTGGCTCGAGATTACTTTCACCCCTCCGGACACGCAGGTCTCTTTGCCACGAGGAAGCACTGTGTCTTCTTCACTGAGGCGGGAGACACCATCGGCCTTGCTGGACACGGGTCACAGGGGAGCGGACACTGGAAAGTCCCCGTCGACGGAACAGATTACTAACCGCCAGAGAGACGCTTTGCTGACGGCCGCGGCGCTGGCGGAACATGATGCCAGCTTACGTGCCGTTTCTGTACAATCGTCTGGAGGGGCCACGGTCCGCTCTGAATCGGAATCTAGCCTAACATTGTTCCCTTTATTGGCTGCCCAGACGGTGGATAATTACTGAGATGAGGAGGTCGCTCGGACGAGAGTGGTATTGTATACTGTACGGCCAGTTTGCCTGATCTGTTGCTAAAATACTAAGTTAGGAATGCTCTATATTTCAACACATAGAACTGTAAAGGGTTTATGACGGAGTGTTGTAATGATAATATATGTGTAACGCAAATGCCAAACTGTACGATGGTGGTTGCCTTCCCCCCCCCCCCCCCCCCCCCTTGGCGACTTCACAGAGTTGCGATTTTAGTAATAGTTTGGTTACAAGGTTGACTATGGTTTGGTCCTCAGTTGTTCAGAAGGGGACCCGAGTATTGGGGTGATTTACTGTGTCTGAAGGCTCAATATTAGTTAATATGATACAGTCCAGGCTCAGTGTTTCTTGTGGTTCTGCGGGGTGAGGTTACGCAGTTTTCAGCCCCGCTTCGCTATAGCCGCCATTTCGTGATTAGTCGCCATTTTATGTTGCCTCACTCAGGCAGCACGGCTAACACGGTAAAATGGTCTTTCTGTCGTTTTCAGCTGCTTCATGTTTTTCTCGCTAAAAGACAAACTTCGTCCTTTTGTGCAATACTGATGTCAGGGTCTGGCCGAGTTCGCAAAGCCATGTCTAGACTTATTAATCCATGACTTACTCCCCTGTTTGGGTCCCACCATTCTTCTCTACCTTATCTTATTTAACTGGCCTTCACTATTCTCTTCGTGTGTTCTCTTGTTACATAGCCCTTCTTTTGAAGCATTCTACACATGTTTTGCCACCTGCAAATTGAATTACGGGCACGAGTGTTGATTAACCTGATGGGAGGAGAGCACACGGGGTCTGAAAGGAGGGTGTGTTTTAGACATCTGATAGCTTGTTTTCGAACTATTCCTATTTGTCAGTTTTGTGTATATTGGGAGTTGTCATTGTAAACTTGTGTGGTATAATAGACTGTGCGCCACGGATTGAAGTGGCAGTCTCTTGAGAACCTACCTGTGTGGTACTTCTTAGATAACTGTGCTTAGCTGCAGCTAATAAAACTACTTTTCTACGCCTAACAGAGTGTCCCGTGTCTCTGTCGGTCGAGGCAGGTGAACTCGGAGATCTTAGGCGTGCCCTGCGCCGCCTGGCCCATAAGGCTGGGTTCTCCAATTGGCAGCCCAACGTGTGGGCGACTTCAGCAGTAGTAGTTTTGCCCGAGAGTCGTGAGGAGCTTTGCAAGAAAATTCCGGAGGATTTCGCGAACCACGTGAGCGACCCCTGCATGTCAAAGTGGACCAAAGGTCTTTTGGAGCGTGGCTACTCCTTCCCGACGGCTGCTGACGACTGCTGCCCTGACTGTCGCCCTGCCTTGGCCCTTTGGTGATGATTAGTATCGTGAGACGATAGACAGACATCTGTTGGCGTGAGAAAAGCATTTAGTTAAGTATTTGTGGGTAGCGCCCACTCTTTGTTTTTGTATTTTGTTATTCGATTAGCGCGCTAACCGAAGCCAAGGGGTAAGTACGTTTGTGCTGTGACTATTGTCCGAAAATCCCTTGACGTTTGTAAGGAAGTCCAGTTTGTTACGAAATGCCTGGATTTAGTAAGTTTAAGAAATTTTGTTGTCTTGGTTGTTCTAGGGATTCCCGACTGGAGGATTCTTGTCCGATTCCTCCAGTTGGAACTCCTACTTACGACCTTTATTCAAAGCACGGTCTGGGTCCTACTGTTTTTAACGAAACATGGATCCGATACACTAAGAGAGACGGTGTTTTACAGTGGCCACAAAATGGGTCCTTTGAGCCAGATATATTAGATAATTTGGAAACAATTTTATTCAAGAGAAAAGCCCGGCCAGCAATGTTTGACTCTTTTCGCCTGTGGCGCAAGGAAGCCAAACAGAAAGAAATTAAGCAACTGAAGAAAGATAAGAAAGAGCAGAGTATGTCGATTCTACAGGCTGCCCAACAATTTAAAAATGACGAAGCTGATCAGGTGATCGAGACGTCAGAAAGACAACATCGTATGGCAATAGATCGATGTTATCCTGTGTTACCTACCTTGTCAAAAAGTAAAAATCCTGATGATGATTCTTTTATGTCCCATTTGTTGACATTACCTCCGCCTTATGTGTTAGGTGCTAATGCACCGCCATTGCAACCTGCTGTAATTCCTGCACGGTTGCCTATCCCTGTGATTCCGCATCCGCCCCCTTTGCCAGCGACATCTGTACCCCAATCTCCTGTGCCTCAGTCTTCTCCATCTGTCGTTTCCTTTGCTACAGATGCTTCGCCTATTTTACAGAATACGTTGTCCCCTGTTTTAGTGTCAGATTCCCCTACAGCTCGACGGCGTTTAGTCGACACGGTTTCAGGTCTTTTGTCGCCTTTTTTTGGACCGCTTTTCTTCTCTCCTGCCTCGTCTAAGAGAAAATCCCGTAGTCAGTTTCCGGATTTGGAAGAACAAACTAAATTAGATTCCCTTGCTTATAATTGGATCACGAGTCGTGTACAGTATAATACACGTGATATTTTAGATACTTTCCTTCAATGGAACGCGCTCACACAGAGATACGTATTTGATGTTATGTGCAATACCCTGATTAAAGAATGGGGAGATGTAGATCTAGACTCACCTCCTCAGGATTTATTCGAAATACAGGATCAATTTGATAAGGGACTTATTGTGGGTCCTGCTGTAGAGCATGCTGTTCAGAAACTTGTTGCTTTTCGATCTACCCTTTTCTCTCAAAGTTCTCTTGAGCCTGATCCCGCAGTTCGTCGTAAGACGACACAATATCCAATGCGAGAAGTTCCTCCGATATGGAGGGATGCGGTTGCTCAAGCAGGTAATATCCCTGGTGTCCCTGCTAATTTTCAGCGTATATGGGTACATGACCCTTGGAAAAGGTCAGAAGTATTGGCACTCAAACAGTCTTTACCGGACCCTCGTAAGAATCCTGCTGGATATTATAAAGAGCTGTCTCAGACTGTTGACGCTTGTATTATGAATTTGGCAGATATTGACTTACTTATGGGGAATATAGTCCCACAAGCAATATGGACCAAGATTCGTAGGCAGGATCATGCGGTAGCTTTAGGTGGTGATTGGGCTGCCATTACAGCTGCGGAGGCAGGACAAGTAGGTGGTGCCAAACCGGATGTCTTGATTACGGAATTGCCTGGAAAAATAATAGATTTGATGAAAACTTTGATGCCTGCGGTACGCGTTAATTGGGATAAGTTAGCGGCGTGTAAGCAAAAGACGGATGAAAGTGTCTCCGACTTCTTTACTCGGTTCGAGGAGACTTTCATCGACCATAGTGGGCAAGATACGAGTACTGAAGGTGGACAGCGATTGTTCGTAGACAAATTTGTTTTAATATACTTCCAGAGTTGTCACAGAAATTGAAGCAATCTGAGAGTTCTTGGGCTGTCTCTTCCACTGCTCAGATATTGGCTACTGCTCAATATTATGAGAATAGGGATAAGGAAGATAAGGAGAAAGCGGAGAAAAAGACTAAAGACTTAAAAACGAAAGTCCTTCTGCAACAGGCTTATCACCCTCGTTCTGCTCAGCCCCAATTTCCACAGCCCCCGCAGTTTCAGAGGTTGTTACAGAAGCCAGTACCCTCAGTTCCACGAGTTCCATTGGGCCCTAATCAGGGTGCTTACTGTAAGGAAGATGGTCATTTTAAGAATACTTGTCCAATTTTATTACAGCGGTACGGTGGATCATTAGCGCCACAGGGGTCGTGGTGATTCTCGATCTATATCCAGAGGTAGGGGTCGTGGTGCGTCGACTCAGGAACGACGTCCCTCTCCCCCCTCAGGATTCTACAAATTACTTTGATCAGCAGAATTCTCAATCTGTACAATACTACAATGATGACTATTGTTTCGATAATGAGGCTGTTGCTTTTCATACTAGCTAGGACAGCCATAGGCAAAGTAAGGGAGTCGTATCAGTTCCAGTAGATCAGGAAGGACCTTATGTTAATGTTATGGCATTAGGTGTTACAGAACCATTTCTCTTGGATACTGGTGCTATGAGAAGTTCCATAATGCATTCTAAACTCCCTGGGGCACCTTTGTCTGGCTTAACAAATGTTTCTGTGGGATTCTCTGGCGCCCCAGTTTCAAATCCTATTTCTTGTCCTTTGCCCATTTCTATTGGTCCATACGATTTGGAAGCTCAACTCCTTTTAACGACAGGATGCGGAGAGAATTTATCGGGTTTGGACTTATTGAAACGTTTACATGCTACGCTGTATTGTTCACCCTCTGGTGTGCGCCTCACTTTGGGTGATAAATTGACTTCTCCAATGTACGTATCTAAAGAACAGCTACCACCTGAGTTGCGTTCCCTTCCTGCTACGCTTTGGGTCCAAATGATGTTGGCCTGTTGCAAATTCCACCATATGTGATTACTGTTAAAGACAATGTTAAGATGCCACGTGTTCCCCAATATAAAATATCCAGTGATGGTGAGAGAGCCTTGTTGGCCATTGTTCATGATTTGGTTCAGAAGGGTGTGGTTGAAGAGACTAGAGGGAATGTTTGCAATAGCCCTGTTTTGCCTATTCTTAAACGTACTGATCCCTCTCGGCCACCTGTGTACCGTTTTGTGATTGATCTTCGAGAGGTCAACAAAATTGTTGTCCCTCAATTCCCTGTTGTGCCAGATATAACAGCTTTGCTTACTATGATTCCTGCTTCGGCAGTCTGGTTCTCGGTTATTGATCTTAAGAATGCTTTCTTTAGCATTCCTATTGCTGAAGAAAGTAGGGATCTCTTTGGCTTCTCTCTCGGAGGCTGAAGCTTCCGGTTTAAGCGTGCACCTCAGGGCTATTGTGAAAGTCCTTCCATATATAGTCAAGCTTTAAAGTCTCAGCTTGACACCTTTTCTTTGCCCTCAGGTGCCACTCTTGTCCAATATGTGGATGATTTGTTGATCGCTGTTGATTCGGAAAATGTCTGTAAAACAGCAACTGTATCACTCTTACGACATTTGTCTGATTTACATCATAAAGTATCGTCTTCTAAATTACAATATTGCCGACAAGAAGTTACCTATTTAGGTCATCTCTTGTCGAAGGAGGGAAGGCGATTGACTCCAGAACGTATTCATGCAATTGCACGGATGCCTGTACCGTCCACACAAAGAGAAGTGCGTGCTTTCTTAGGCATCACCTCTTACTGTAGACAGTGGATTCCAAATGTTTCCCTACTTGCTAAACCTCTGTTGGCACTTACACTTAAAGATACGCCCCAGCCTCTGCCTTGGACTGATGAATGTCAAAAGAGTTTTACAGATTTATGTACTGCCTTGTGTTCTGCTCCCGTGTTGGGTACTCCAGATTACAGTAAACCTTTCACACTCTACGTCCATGAAATGGAAGGTTGCGCATTATCAGTATTGACGCACCAATTCGGCGACAAACAAAGGCCGTGTGCCTATTTTTCTGCAACATTAGATCCAGTAGCTAAGGCATTACCTAGTTGCCTCAGAGCAACAGCAGCAGCGGCAATTTATATTCGTCAATCTGCTGGACTAGTGCTAGATCATACTCTCAATGTTATAGTGCCACATGCAGTAGATACTCTTCTTAACAGGACGAAAACTCAGCACTAAACGAGTGCTCGTTTGTCAGGATATGAGTTGACACTTCTAGCTAGTCACATACACATAAAAAGATGTAATGTTCTGAATCCAGCAACATTGTTGCCTACTTTGGATGCGAACCATGTACAAGATCAGCATGATTGTTTTCTTCGCACAGAAGAAGAAACGAAGGGTCGAATAGACCTCAAGGATACACCACGTGTGGATCCGGATGGGATCCTATGGGTAGATGGGTCTTGTTTCAAGCTTCCTAATGGCGAAACCACAGCTGCTTATGCAGTAACGACTTTGTACACAGTGGTAGAAACTGCACGCATTCAGCATAACTCAGCGCAAGCTGCAGAATTGATTGTGTTGACAAGAGCATGTGTGTTGGCGAAAGGGAAAAGAGTGACTGTCTATACTGACAGCCAATATGCATTTGGCGTCGCCCATAGTTTTGGTCGTTTGTGGAGGGAAAGAGGATTCTTTACCTCCCATGGTACCAAGATACAGCATGGTCAGTTGGTAACTGACCTTCTTGAATCACTTGCCCTTCCTACTCAAATAGCGATTGTGAAGTGCAGCACACACAAAAAAGGTTACTGATGACGTGGGTCGAGGAAATGCATTTGCAGATGAGATAGCGAAGGAAACAGCGAGGAATGTTGAAAGTCGCATGTATGTTGCGGGCCCTGCTAGATGGGTTGCAGAAGCTGGTATGTGTGAAGACACAGTGGAAAGTGTGAAAGCGATCCAGAAGGAGGCCACTGAGAAAGAATTAAGTACGTGGAGAGAAAGTACGGGAATGTTGGATAGTACGGGATATTGGACGGAATTGTCAGAACATCAACGATGGTTGTTACCAGATGCGTATGTACTGCCTGTAGTTACTATGGCCCATGGACCAGCCCATATTAATGCACGGGGTATATGTAAGCTTTTAGCCCCAGTATGGCAGAATGATGGTATCCCTAAATGTACAGAAAATGTGGTGAAACATTGTATTGTTTGTTTGATGCACAATCCAGGAAAGGGAACTCCAACTCCAGCAGGTCATTTTGCACCCCCTACGTACCCATTCGAGGTACTGCAAATAGACTACACCCATATGGAACGCTTTAATAATCTCAAGTACGTCCTGGTGGTGGTTTGTGCCTTTTCCAGATGGATAGAGGCCTACCCCCTAAAGGACAACACTGCCCTGTCCACTGCAAAAATACTTTAAAAATAATTCTTCCCGAGGTTTGGTTTGCTGCGCATTGTCTGGAGTGACAATGGAAGTGAATTTGTAGGTCAAATTATGCAAAAGGTGTGTGTGGGTCTACGCATTAGACAGAAATTCCACGCGGCAAACCATCCTCAGTCAGCAGGTTTGGTAGAGTGCTATAATGGCACTCTCAAACTTAAGTTAGCAAAAATTCAGGCCAGCACGGGCCTTTCTTGGCCTGATGCTTTGCCTTTAGCACTCCTCTCTACTAGAACTACTGTTCATTCTCGTTTGGGGCTTAGCCCAAGCGAGATTGTGTTCGGACGCCCAGCTAATGTTTGGGGAGTCCCTAGACCTAAAAAGTACTCAGATATTCCATACCCACTGTTGGTTGACTATTTGCATGATCTCACCACTAAATTGCATGTTATTCGTCAACAGGTCCAAAACGCTTTCCCAGAGGCCTCTTCAGATCTTGGACACTCCATCCAGCCTGGGGACTGGGTGTGTCTGAAAAACTTCCAGAGGAAAAAGAACTTGGAACCTCGCTGGGGGCCTCCGAGACAAGTCCTACTCACGACTCGTACAGCTGTCAAGGTCCTTGGAAAGAAGAACTGGATCCACGGTGTGCACTACAAAAGGGTACCATTGCCTTTACCTTATGACCAGTGGGTCCGAGAAGGTATCGGTGATAGTGAGTGCAAGAAGGTACCCAGTTTCGTACAGTTCAGCAGTGCACACCTGGATTGGACTAGCTCAGAGAAAGAGGACGATGATGTCTTACAGGAAGCTGTAACCGTTCATTTGAGACTCAACACCACAGATCCCGAACATTTATTTAAGGACCAGACAACGCCTGGAAAGAGACGATATAATTTGAGGAAAAGATCCCCTAAAGACAATTAATTTTGATTTTCTTTAATTCTGTTAATAAAGAAAAGTTTTTCCTTCCCTTATCCATCAAGTTGCAGGGTCACGGTAGGTGTCTTGAGCGGTGACCTGAATAGTGACTAGGTCAACAGGACTTGCAGTGTCATAGGACGGCTAACAATCACAGCCAAGTGATTAAGGAAGATTATCGTGAGCAATGGATAGTACAGGGAAAGGAAGTGATATTAAAATGATGAAGAGAGCTCATTATAAGAAATTATTATTTGGTCGTTGTGGCGTAGCACTATGTATTTTAGTATGTTTAAGTAGTTTATTAGCATGCATAGGATGGTTTATTCACGTCCTGCAGTTAGTACCTGTTCCCGCTTCTGTCCCTCTAACTCCCTCTACTACTGTTTCACCGCATAAATTTTACTCACTCCCAGATCACGAGCAAATGAGAAGAATGGAATATCTTAACAATTCGTTCATTCAACTGTTACACCAGCATCACCTGATAGTAAATGTTACTGATTGTTGGGTATGCGGTCTCATACCACATAATACACAGAGAGGTATGCCGTATCTAGTCCTCCCCTTTTCATACGAAGGTTCTGCTTGGGCCTATCTGGCTATGATTTCCAATGCATATCAGAACTTACTTCGATACCCTTCTGGTGGATCCTATAATGGTGGAGTGGATTTCAGTCACAGTTCCTTGATAAAGGGCATTGTGACTATGGCAAAGATTGCGGACATCATCAAAATTCCCAAAGACGAAAAGAAAGCATACGATGGGTGGAATATAACTCGCTATACTCTCAGCCTCACTGACAAGCTCAAGCAACAGAGTTCTACACCGATCTGGGTACTACCCCAAAGAGGTCGTTTGTGCTTGCAAATAAATGGCCAGAATACCAAACCTAAGCATGAGAGGAGCAACTGCTCCCACATTTATGTCTATACTCCTTCTACACCTGCACCATTTGTGGCATCACAAGGTACATATTTCATCTGTCATGACAAAGCTTATACATGGCTCCCCACACACTTCTCGGGAACATGTTATATAGCTTTTCTCCTCCCTCCTACATACACTGCTCCTGCTGATTATCATAAAAAGAGAGTTGCTAGAGGAGTTTTTGATTCGGAAGATACAGCAGGGCAAGAAGGAGGGGATTTTCTGAAAGTATTCCTTCCCTTTTGGGGTCCGATGGCCAATAGCAAAAATATCAGACAATTGGTCCGCGTGGTTGATGCCACAATCAATGTAACTTCTGGAGCATTAAAAAATTTGACTGCTGAGCTTCAGGCGGATCGACTTATGACTTTACAGAATAGAATGGTTTTAGACATAATCCTTGCAGATAAAGGAGGAGTTTGTAAACTGATTGGGTCTAGTTGTTGCATTTATATTCCTGACAACGCCCCTACAGTATACCAAGCCATCTCTAAGCTACATGTCATCTCTGAGTCTATTCACCAAGATACTGGAGATTGGTCTGTGATGGGATGGTTTTGGGGACTACTGTCCACTTGGGGATGGAAAGTGCTAACTTTCCTTGGAATGATTTTAGCGATCTTTTCCTGCTGTCTTTGTCTACAGTGTGGTCCAGCCATTTGTGGACTCTGTGCCACGATCTGTGTCTCCAAACCAGTAGCACAGCAGACACAACACATTAAGATGATGGTGCAACAACATCTCAGTGACCTCATGACCATTGATATTGACTCAGACTAACATGGGTTCCTTTGTGCATTGCCTGAGTATGGCAAAAGGAGGGTCTGAGGTTACGTAGTTTTCGGCCCGCTTCGCTATAGCCGCCATTTCGTGATTAGTCACCATTTTATGTTGCCTCACTCAGGCAGCACGGCTAACACGGTAAAATGGTATTTCTGCCGTTTTCAGCTGCTTCATGTTTTTCTCGCTAAAAGACAAACTTCGTCCTTGTGTGCGATACTGATGTCAGGGTCTGGCCGAGTTCGCAAAGCCATGTCTAGACTGATTAATCCATGACTTACTCCACTGTTTGGGTCCCACCATTCTTCTCTACCTTATCTTATTTAAATGGCCTTCACTATTCTCTTTGTGTGTGCTCTTGTTACATAGCCCTTCTTTTGAAGCATTCTACACATGTTTTGCCACCTGCAAATTGAATTACGGGCACGAGTGTTGATTAACCTGATGGGAGGAGAGCACACGGGGTCTGAAAGGAGTGTGTTTTAGACATCTGATAGCTTGTTTTCGAACTATTCCTATTTGTCAGTTGTGTGTATATTGGGAGTTGTCATTGTAAACTTGTGTGGTATAATAGACTGTGCGCCACGGATTGAAGTGGCAGTCTCTTGAGAACCTACCTGTGTGGTACTTCTTAGATAACTGTGCTTAGCTGCAGCTAATAAAACTACTTTTCTATGCCTAACAGAGTGTCCCGTGTCTCTGTCGGTCGAGGCAGGTGAACTCGGAGATCTTAGGCGTGCCCTGCGCCGCCTGGCCCATAAGGCTGGGTTCTCCAGGGGCTACTCTGCGGGAGGTCTAATGACACACCCGGATAATTACATATGTCATTCCTGGAATGTCCGGGGCCTTGGCTCCATTCAGAAAAGACATAGGCTGTTAGCCCACTTGAATAGGAGGAAGGTAACTGTGGCTTTTCTGCAAGAGACTCATTTGAAACGGGATGAGGAGATGACGTTGAATAGGAAATGGAGGGGTCAGTTAATCTTCACATCATATTCGGCCTTCGCTCGGGGAGCTGCGATATGGCCGAGAAATGGTACGCCCTTTAAATTGTTAGAGCAAAAGATTGATAAACATGGCCGCTATGTGCTGGTACATGGATTACTTGACGGGGAGCATATTGTGCTTGGTAGTGTATATACTCCAAATACAGGACAGGAAAAATATTGGGAGACTTTAAACACACTACTGACTGACTGGGAGGGATACCCGCGGGTGATTGGAGGGGGATTTTAATGCAGTTCTAGACATTGGGCTAGACAGGTTCTATCCACCACTGCATAACGCACCTAGTAGGAAATTGGCAGAGGTACTGACACACTGGCCGAGAGGTTGGGGACTCATGGATGCATGGAGGTAAAAACATCGCGGGATCAGGGAATACTCATTCTACTCCCCATTGCATAAATTACATACCCGCATAGATAGGATATTATGTTCGACTGCCTTGATGTCTGCGATTAGGGACTCCACTAATTTAGGGAAAACCTTATCAGATCATAGTCCGGTAGAGATCACGTTACAATGGGGCAAGATGCCGACTTTGGTACCGACATGGCGACTACAGCCGCAATTGCTAGAAGATTCGGTTTTCAAGACGCCTCTGGCTACTGCCATAGGTAACTATTTTTCTGAAAATGCAAATACGGCCTCTTCTAGACAGATTGAGTGGGATGCATTTAAGACTGTGCTGAGGGGGTGGCGATTAGCACACGGGTAGGACTGAGGCACACGCTAGTCACTCAAATCACTGACATAGAAAAAACACTGGGAGAATTGGAACAACGGGCTACACTGGACGAAACACAGAGTGCAGTTACAGGAAGCCCACATACGATATGCTGAACTCTTAGAGGACCTCAGACTGGTAGATAGTAGGCTCCATACCCTGAAGCAACATAGAGTAGCAGATAGAGCGGGATCGTTATTGGCTAGGATTCTCAAAGATGCCCCACTGGTTGTCCCTGTACTAGAGGTTAAAAATGCGGCCGGTGACACGGTGTGTACACAACTGGACATTAATGAGGCCTTTAGGGAGTGTTATGAAATTTTATATGGTAGGCCCGAAGATGTAGGGATAGAGAGTTTGGACGCTTTTTTTAACGGGCTGCAGCTCCCCCAATTATTGCAGGCGCACAAAGATGACCTCCGGCTCCCGGTGACTGTGATAGAAATCAAAAAAGCGATACGTAGTTTGCCCAGAAATAAATCGCCTGGCGGGGATGGGTTGCCGGTGGAATTTTATGCAGCGTTCGCTGCTTTATTGGTATCTCACTTGCAAAGGCTATATCATTCCTCCTTAGAGGCCGGTACCCTGCCGCTTACCACACTGCAGGCCACAGTTATTTCACTGTTAAAACCTGGGCGGGACAGCACAGACATAGCAGGGTACAGGCCACTCTCGTTACTAAATGTTGAGTACAAGATATGGAGTAAAATACTGGCGACCTAGATTTGTCAACACATACCGCAATTAATACACATCGACCAGTGTGGGTTTGTTCCGGGCAGGAGTACTGCCCTGAATATTCGGCGTTTGCACCAGGTGATGGCCCATACCACTCAGAGAGCTGATGCTGTGGGGTTTATCTCGTTAGACTTGAGACAAGCTTTGATTCTCTACAATGGGAATATATGTTTTATGCTTTGACTACTATGGTATCCCTGATGAATTCATAAAGTGGGTGTTACTACTACATACAGAACGTACGGGCCAAGGCGAGAATGGGTAGGCACATCTCAAAGCACTATACGGTTGCAAGGGGCACCAGACCGGGGTTCCCGTTGTCGCCTCTGCTGTTCATCCTGGCGCTAGAACCCCTGCTGCTGAAGTTGCGAACTGCTGCATGCCATAGGGGGATAAATCTGGGCCCCACAACACATACTGTATCTGCTTATGCAGACGATACAATACTGTATCTCAGGGACCTGGACACTGCCTGTGAGCCTATACCTTCGATTTTTGCTGCATTTCAGAGGCTGTCTGGACTGTCGATAAACGAAAATAAATCCTATGTCTATTATTTTGCGGACTCAACACGAACTGGAATAATGGGGTTTAGAGACTGGTCGTTTCACATTGCACCTGACACTTTCAAATATTTAGCCATTAATATCTACAGAGACAAGACAGATCTCCTGGGGGGGTAACCTGGATAGGGCTATCACCTCGCTTAGATCCCAAATAGGGTTCTGGATCACTTTACCTATATCTGTGGCAGGAAAAGTAGCAATAACAAAAATGGTGGTGCTCCCTAGATTGTTGTATTTCTTTACCAACTTGCCTGTAATGATACCTGCGAAAACTTTTTCGGTGCTCACCACTATGCTGATTGAGCTGATATGGGGCAAAGGCAGGAGACGCATAGGGATTACAAAACTGTATCTAGATACTAAGCACGGGGGAATGGGGGGCCCTGATCTGAAGGCCTACTGCTACGCAAGCCAGCTGCAATGGCTGGCATATTGGCTGCCTAGGTGGAATTTGCAGGAGATAGAGAGGACGCATCTGGAGTGGCAGAGGGGCGCAGTACATACACTCATGTTGCCCAATCGCAAGATCCCACCGTGTGTGCCACACCTTTTAAGAGTTGCACTGTTATACTGGAGGCATTCCCTACAATACACCAAGGCGGTGCCCCCTTACGCCCCTACCATACCCCTGTTAGGGATCCCCACTCAGATAGGCAGAATTACAATGCGAAGGTTGGAGTTGTGGGAAGCGGCGGGCGTATCCACAGTCGGTGATTTCTTTAAGGAGGGTACTATGATGCCACATGATGGATTCATACGGGAACATGAAGGGCCGAATGCGTTGTTTCTTCTACATGCCAGTTTGTCACACTACATACGCACTACACTACGGCGCCTGAAGGAGTGGAACCGGCCACAAATGCACTAGTCACAATGCAACATTTAATGGGTAACGGAGGTCACCTTACTAGGGGCATTCGCACTGTAGCAGAAGTACCCCTGGGTCCACTACGGGGCAATGGAGGAAACGGATATAGGAAGGGAGTTTAGTGATGGAGAATGGGATAAATTGGTGGAATACCCCAGGAAAGTGTCGCGAAACCCGAAATTTAAATGTATTCAACTTATGCTATTGCATAGGGCCTATTTGACACCGCGCAAGCTGAAGACCATGTACCCCGATGCTTCGGATGTTTGCCCGCGTTGCCAATACAAGCAGCAGATTTGATACACATGCTGTGGAATTGTCCACGACTAAGACGGTATTGGGGGGCGATCCGTGAGATTCTGTCGGAGATCGCACCAGTGCGGAATAATGATAGCTTGGAATACTGTCTGTTGGGACGGGGTCCCAAGGGGAAGAAGGGTAGTCCGGTAACTAAGTTTAATAATTTGGCGCAAATACTGGCTAAACGAAACATCACAATGCACTGGAAGGCAGCTAGGCCACCAGCATTACAAACCTGGTATGATGAGTTACTGAAATGGGGCAGGGCTGAGGGAGCGGAATTGAAAAGGAAAGAGCAACGCGGATTGCACATGACACCCATATCAATGGACTGGAACTTGCTGTTGGAGGAACTTGGCAACTTGGAGATAATAGAATACTGTACCTAATGTATATTCTAGGGCGGCCTGTACTAAGTTGTAGAACGGGGGGGCTGGAGCTCTGGGCCTTGGTCAGGGTGGTTGCTATGGGCCGGCAGGACACTGTCTGTATGTGCCAAAAGGTAAATGGGTAGTAATGAACTGAGTATATGATAATGTAATTTTTCATGTTGAGCCTCAGGGGGGAGGGAAGGGGTGGGGTGGTACGTAGGTTTTTGGATGTTTTTTCCTGTTTTAGATTTTCATTTACCGGTAGTATTGAATGCAGTGATTACTGGATAGGACAAAAGACCTCAGGATGTGTAATACTAAAACTGCATGTACTTTGATATGGTTGGGGAGATATGCTTCCTCTTGTACTATAACCAAAATGTGTAATAGCAATATTGGGTGTGCTCCTGTAAAACAACTTTTACATTGGGATTCATACTATGTGAATTATGACTGCCTTGTTGACTCTTACTCCAATGTGAAATGACAATGTGATTTGCTCCACCCAACGATGTATAATGGCATAACCTTCTAATAAAAATATGTTTAAAAAAAATAATAAGAACCACGTCTGGAATAGAAAGTAGGCCTAGGGCATCGCTGAGGCTACTCTAAACAACCAAAGGTGAGGAAGTAGGAGGCCCACGGGAGACGCGTGCAGTGTCTAAACACAGCCGCGAGGTACCATTGACTTTCTATGGGAAATGTACAAGTTACACATTTAAAGATTAAGGACACTTCTAGGTTAACAATGATGAAACCCTTTTAGACTAGGACCCTTGGAGGGCCAAGCACCTCGACACTACCAGAGTACCAGTGTTACCTCACCCACGGAAGACGGTGCATAGGTATCTTTTGATGTCCGGTTTCGTCGTTGATTTCAATGGAGAGCTGCAAAGAAGTGCTGCAGGCGACCAGAGGAACAGTGTCCGGGTTGATCCAAGGGTGGATCGAAGATCTGAAGAACCTGAAAGCAGAAGAGACAGAGTCTGGGTCACTAGCCAGTGACCAGGAAGGAACCAGGCGATGTTGGGTGATTTCAGGTGAAGAGGTGAAGCTTGTCTCTGCAGCCACGAGGTCCAGGAGGTGTCGAAGACAACCAGGAGCTGGATTCCAGCTGTCCCACGAAGGATCTAGTCGACTGTTGTGTCGGTATCCGGATTGGACCCAACAAGCCTTGGCAAACGCAATCCACGCAGGAGATGGAGATTGGCTTCGGTGCAGACCAGCAAGGTCTGTGGCGCTTCTCCTTTGTAGGGTAGCTGGAGCAAGCCTGGAGCAACCAGGAAAGCAAGTTAGATTTAAAAGGAAGTCTTCAGGGGGGTCACTAGCCAACGGACTAGGAACCGGGAAGACGCGTCGAGATGAAATGCAAGAGCGGGCCCCACGGGTCACTCGTGGAGTGTGGGGGCCTGAGCTTCGGTGCAGATGGTGCTCGGGGCTGTGGCTTCTCGTACCCCAATGCACAACTGCGAGATACCTCGGGAGTCGATGCAGTTAGCAAAATGCAGGATGTCCAGGAGTTCCGGTCCCACGTCTCTCGTGTCCGCCACGGGTCTCAGCTTTGCTGGGATCGTCGAGCAGCGCCAGAGATGTCTGGAAGTCCGTGTTCTGTGTCGCAGAGTCTTCGAGTTCCACGCGGGAGCCTCGACAATGCAGACCGGCAAGTTACTGGTGGTGCCTGTTTGCATAGGGTGGTCACTCCTTGACCACAAGGGAGATGTTTTCAGTCTTCAAGTCGAAATGGCACGTTTAAGGTCCATGATATGTCTTTCAAAGATTCGTCCAGGTTAATCTAAAGTCCTAGGGACACAGCTCCTATACTTATATTCCGTTTAGGGGTTGGACTACCTGGAAGGTCCCTCCTATGGGTGGACCTGGAAAGGGGGTGGTTACACCCCTTTCCCTTTGTCCAGTTTTGCACTAGAGCGGGGCTGAGTGCCCCAGCAACTGGTTTGAACTGGCTATTCATGGAGCATCTTGTGTGCCCCAGGCAGTGTCTAGATGCATTGACTGAATGCAGCCCTCCCTGCCCCAATACACATAACCCCTGTCTGGGGAGGTGCTGGCACCTCCCTGGACAGGACACCTATTGTCCAGGCTGCCCTTGCTGGAGTTTCCCCCAGCAACAGGAGGTCAGACTCGTGTCTGTGGCAGCAGCATCCATTTTGTGATGCTGAGGCTCGATTTAGCTTTAACCGGGAAAAGCAGTAACTACATGTCTTCTCCCTCTAGAAGGGTGGAATGCTACCCCCGCCACCAGAACTGGTTGGGGGTAGTATTACAAAGTGTTTGACACCTTCCATGACATGTTTCGATAAAGCCAAACCAAAGTTAGCAATAACCGCGAGGATTATAATGCACGTAAGAGTATATGGTATGGCTATATCATAGAACAGCTATAAGGAGATGGTTACGAAAGTTGCAGAGGGGCTCAGCTCATGCTAGGGCACCCTCTCACATAAAACCAAGCACTCTGCCTCCTGGATTGATAAGTCCTGGCAACGGAGTGGCTTATAGGTTACTATGTGTCTATATATAAGGTAGATATATATATACTATATCCAAGTAAGGGGTGATTACACCACCTTACCCAGGCTGTGTGAACAAACCGGTGGTGTCAGTTTGGAGGGCCAGCCAGGGGTGGCATAATCCATACTGCAGCCCGTGGTAGGCCTTGGATGCACCTTTGCCCTGGGTACCTAGAGTACACTATATAGGGGCTCACAAAGTTGACCCAGTAACCAATCTGGTATGTACCTAAAGTACATGGTATCAATTTAGAGAGAGAACAGCTAAGCTGTGGTCCTGATTAGCAGGGCCACAGCCAGACTAAAGTCGAAAAACCAGAGAATCACAGCAAAAAATGGGGGTAACCATAGGAAGCAGACCCTACTCTCCTACACTTTGTATTCTGAAAATGTACTTAATGTCCCTGACCAAGAGCTGATTTTTATCGAACCTTGTCAGCTGCCTTTGATCAGTGGCATAGACCCTGTGTTGGAGGGGTTAACAGTGTACTATTTGAACACTTGTTCATTGGTGGAACACCAACTTGAGGTCTTCTACCTATTAGACACCTACAAACCTGATATTCTCCTTCTTTCTGAGACCTGGTTGATGGCTGACACTGCCCCTGATATCCTTTGCTGCAATCCCGGGCAATTATTACATACTTCAGGCAGATAGATCCGCTGGTAAAGCAGGAGGCGGTGTTGCAGCTATAGTTCTTCAGAAACACACATTTTTAACATTAAGCTCCTTCGGTTGATAGTTTGCTATTAAAGCTTGAATCCCACCATTCCTCATTTATTTGTGCTCTACTTTATAGACCCCCATATCATATGCCCTCATTTCCAAAGCTATTAGGTGATATGATAGCTGATGTGGTCCTTAACCCCTTCGGAGCTGATGACGAGCTGGGCTCGTCATGGCCCACACCGGTCGTGCGCGGATGACAAGGCAGCTCATCATGAGCCCCACCCTCGGGGGAAGCGCTGGCGCTCCCCCCGAGGGTCTCTGATCGCGCTCGTTTTGCTGGGGGCGGCAGCCGCCCCCGCCCCCCCCCCCATGGGAATCCCTGATGACGTCAGCGCGCACAGCGCGCGCTGACATCAGGGATTCCCAGCGCTCGGGAAGCCATTTGCTTCCTGCGCGCTTGGAGGAAAGGTAGGTTTCCAGTGTCTGGCGTGGGTTTTTGGCAGCGAAGAGGCATCAGGGGAGAGGAAAGAGATTTTCCTCTCCCCTGATGTCTCTTTGCAGGGCATTTATGCCTCACGATCGCGCACAGCGTAGCGATCGTGCGGCGGAAATGCCCCCACTAGCACCAGGGATTTAATTTTAGTTTATAGGAAGCAACCCCTTGGGCAAGGGTCGCTTCCAGGCGGGGTGTGACAATGTTTTCGTTTTTCTGCCCCCCCTGGGGGCAAATCGGCCCGTTTTTTCGGCCATTTTGCCCCCAGGGGGTGCAGAAATTCCCCACTAGCACCAGGGTTGTTTTTTGGAGCCAAGATGGTGGCCATGTTTTTTGTTTACGTTTTTCTGTCCCCCCTGGGGGCAAATCGGCCCTTTTTTGCCCACTCGCACCAGGGATTTTGTTTTTAGCTTTTAGGAAGCGACCCCTTGGGCAAGGGTGGCTTCCAGGTGGCCTCACACTTAACTTTTTGTTTTTCTGCCCCACTGGGGGCAAATCGGCCCGTTTTTCGGCCGTTTTGCCCCCAGGGGGGGCAGAAATTTCCCACTAGCACCAGGGAGTTTTGTTGGGGCAATGTGTTTGCTTTGGGAAGCGACCCCTTGGGTAAGGGTCGCTTCCAGGTGGCCATGATTGTGTTTTTGTTTTTCTGTCCACCCTGGGGGCAAATCAGCCCGTTTTTTTTGCCGTTTTGCCCCCAGGGGGGTTTTTTGGCCCACTAGGCCCTAGGATTTGAGTTTTGTTCCACTGTTGGTTTTAATTTTGGTTGTCTTTTACTGTCCACCTCCCTTGGTGCCGGTTGGTCTTTTTTTGTCCATACTGCCTTGGCTGGCGGTGTGTGTGGAGTGGTGCTTGGCTGGCGGTGTGTGTGGAGTGGCGCTTGGCTGGTGGTGTGCGTGGAGTGGTACTTGGCTGGCGGTGTGTGTGGAGTGGCGTTTGGCTTGCAGTGTGCGTGGAGTGGTGTTTGGCTGGCGGTGTGTGGAGTGGTGTTTGGCTGGCGGTGTGTGGAGTGGCGCTTGGCTGGATGGTGTGCGTGCAGTGGTACTTGGCTGTCTGTGCACAGAGTGGTGCTTGGCTGGTGGTGTTTGTGGAGTGGCGCTTGGCTGGTGGTGTGCGTGGAGTGCTACTTTGCTGTCTGTGCACGGAGTGCTGCTTGGCTGGCGGTGTGTGTGGAGTGGGCTTGGCTGGTGGTGTGCGTGGAGTGGTACTTGGTTGTCTGTGCACGGAGTGGTGTTTGGCGGTGGTGTGTGTGGAGTGGTGTTTGGTTGGCGGTGTGTGTGGAGTGGTACTTGGCTGGATGGTGTGCGTGGAGCGGTGCTTGGCTGGCGGTGAGTGGCGCTTGGCTTGCGGTGTGCGTGGAGTGGTGCTTGGCTGGCGGTGTGCGTGAAGGGGTACTTGGCTATCTATGCACGGAGTGGTGCTTGGCTGGCGGTGTGTGTGGAGTGGCGCTTGGCTGGTGGTGTGTGTGGAGTGGTACTTGGCTGTCTGTGCACGGAGTGGTGCTTGGCTGGTGGTGTTTGTGGAGTGGCGCTTGGCTGGTGGTGTGCGTGGAGTGCTACTTTGCTGTCTGTGCACGGAGTGGTGCTTGGCTGGCGGTGTGTGTGGAGTGGTGCTTGGCTGGCGGTGTGTGTGGAGTGGCGCTTGGCTGGTGGTGTTCGTGGAGTGGTACTTTGCTGTCTGTGCACGGAGTGCTGCTTGGCTGGCGGTGTGTGTGGAGTGGTGCTTGGCTGGTGGTGTGCGTGGAGTGCTACTTGGTTGTCTGTGCACGGAGTGGTGTTTGGCTGGTGGTGTGTGTGGAGTGGTGTTTGGCTGGCGGTATGTGTGGAGTGGTACTTGGCTGGATGGTGTGCGTGGAGCGGTGCTTGGCTGGCGGTGAGTGGCGCTTGGCTTGCGGTGTGCGTGGAGTGGTGCTTGGCTGGCGGTGTGCGCTGAGTGGTGTTTGGCTGGCGGTGTGCGTGGAGGGGTACTTGGCTATCTATGCACGGAGTGGTGCTTGGCTGGCGGTGTGTGTGGAGTGGCGCTTGGCTGGTGGTGTGTGTGGAGTGGTACTTTGCTGTCTGCACAGAGTGCTGCTTGGCTGGCGGTGTGCGTGGAGTGGCGCTTGGCTGGTGGTGTGCGTGGAGTGGTACTTGGCTGTCTGTGCACGGAGTGGTGCTTGGCTGGCTGTGTGTGTGGAGTGGCGCTTGGCTGGATGGTGTGCGTGGAGTGGTACTTGGCTGTCGGTATGCGCTGAGTGGTGTTTGGCTGGCGGTGTGCATGGTCTGGTGCTTGGATGGTGGGGTGGGTGGACTGGCACTCGGCTGGCGGTGTGTGAGTAGTTACTTTCTGTTGGTCACTACACACACTGCTAGTTGAGTGACACTCTACGCAGTCCATCATTTTCTGTAGTTGCTGTGTCAGATATGTGGGCGTGTGAAAGTGATGGTCCCTTGAATGGCGCTGGCGGCTGGCGGTGTGAATGTTTTGTATGTGTCACACGTACAAAAGGTGTATGAATGTCCTTACTGCCCCTGTGTGATGGGGGTACTGGTAGGAGCAAAAGACTGACTGGCACCAAAGGGGTCAGGCAGTAAAAAAAATAAAAAAAATTAACCAGTGTCTTGATGTTAAACCTCATCTAATCCCAATTGGTCTAAGCCCTATTTGATGGCCCATCTGGCCGAATTTAAATTTGGGGGGCAAATTTGTGTGTTGTTGTTTTAATTGTTATATTGTTTGTGAAATGTGGTAGTAATTGTTTTTCCTCTCTATTTTTGTCTTGTTCCAGGTTTTTGCGGTTTGGATTGTTGTAGGTTGTGTGTCTGTTTGCAGCTTGTGTAGTTGCTTGTGCTTGGTAAGTGAATGTATTTTGTACTACTTTCCCTTGATGTTTGTCTTTTTGAAAAAGGTTGTACTTCTAGCAGTTTGTGTGGCTCTGTGTTTTTTTTTCAGCATTAGTGTTTGATGTGCACTTTGTTTTCTAATCTGTCATTTCTTTTGTATCCTTTTACTCGGGAGAACAAGGGGAACGCTGGGTGGTAGGACATTTTTGCCGGCACGGAGATCCCACGCAAAAAAGTTTGGAAACGTGATATTTTTACCCAAGTTTAAGGTTTGCAAGGAGTTCTGGGTAGGAAAACATTGGGGGACCCACGCATGCCATACCTCCTAGGACTCCCCCGGGTGTCTAGTTTTCAGAACTGTTCGGGTTTGGTACTTTCCAAAGAATACCACCGAGCCCCGGGCCAAAAACTCAGGTGCCCCCCCCAAAAATCAAGGTCGTTTTGCAATAGGGTATTGTAAATTCACCACCGTACGATTTGAACCGTTTCCTGTTGCAGCCACTATGCCTATCCACGCAAGTGAGGTACCATTTTTTTCGGGAGACCTGGGGGAACGCTGGGTGGGTGGAAATTTGTTGATCCACGCAGATTCCAGTACTTTCCACCACAGAAATGTGAGGAAAATGTGTTTTTTTGTCAAAATCTTAGCTTTGCAAGGGATTCTGGGTAGCAAAATCTGGGGGTAGGCAGACGAGTCACCCCATCCTGAATTCCCCAGGGTGTCTAGTTTTCAAAAATGTATAGGTTTGCTAGGTTTCCCTAGGTGCTGGCAGAGCTAGGGCGCAAAAACAAAAGGTAGTCTTTTTGTTCAAAAAGTGCAAGATTTCACTGGGAAATTGAGGTGCGACCATGTTGCGTTCTGCGCTGTTTCATGTCGCAGCCACTATGCCTACCCACGCAAGTGAGGTACCATTTTTTTCGGGAGACCTGGGGGAACGCTGGGTGGGTGGAAATTTGTTGATCCACGCAGATTCCAGAACTTTCCACCACAGAAATGTGAGGAAAATGTGTTTCTTCTGTCAAATGTTTAGGTTTGCAAGGGATTCTGGGTAACAAAACCTGGGGGTAGGCAGACGAGTCCCCCCATCCTGAATTCCCCTGGGTGTCTAGTTTTCAAAAATGTATAGGTTTGCTAGGTTTCCCTAGGTGCTGGCGGAGCTAGGGCGCAAAAACAAAAGGTAGTCTTTTTGTCCAAAAAGTGCAAGATTTCACTGGGAAATTGAGGTGCGACCATGTTGCGTTTTGCGCTGTTTCATGTCGCAGCCACTATGCCTACCCACGCAAGTGAGGTACCATCTTTTTTGGGAGACCTGGGGGAACGCTGGGTGGGTGGAAATTTGTTGATCCACGAGATTCCAGAACTTTCCACCACAGAAATGTGAGGAAAATGTGTTTTTTTTGTCAAAATCTTAGCTTTGCAAGGGATTCTGGGTAACAAAACCTGGGGGTAGGCAGACGAGTCACCCCATCCTGAATTCCCCTGGGTGTCTAGTTTTCAAAAATGTATAGGTTTGCTAGGTTGCCCTAGATGCTGGCAGAGCTAGGACTCAAAAACAAAAGGTAGTCTTTTTGTCCAAAAAGGGCAAGATTTCACTGGGAAATTGAGGTGCGACCATGTTGCGTTTTGCACTGTTTCATGTCGCAGCCACTATACCTACCCACGCAAGTGAGGTACCATTATTTTCGGGAGACCTGGGGGAACGCTGGGTGGGTGGAAATTTGTTGATCCACGCAGATTCCAGAACTTTCCACCACAGAAATGTGAGGAAAATGTGTTTTTTTTACAAATTGTTAGCTTTGCAAGGGATTCTGGGTAACAAAACCTGGTGGTAGGCAGTCGAGTCACCCCATCCTGAATTCCCCTGGGTGTCTACTTTTAAAAAATGTATAGGTTTGCTAGGTTTCCCTAGGTGCCGGCAGAGCTAGGGTGCAAAAACTACAGGTAGGCACTTTGCCAAAAAAGGGTCAATTTGTAACTGCAAAATTTAGGTGTGACCACGTTGCATTTTGCGCCGTTTCCTGTCGCAGGCACAAGGCCGACCCACACAAGTGAGGTACCATTTTTATCGGGAGACTTGGGGTAATTCAGATTTGTAAATCAACTGTTATTACCAATAGAGCTTTCATGCATTTCTCCCTTTCAATGAAAGACATTGTGTAAAAAAAAATTTTTTGAAAAATGACCAATAATTCTCATGCTAGTATGAGTATTCCCAATTTTGAAAATGTGCAATTATATACTGTTTCTGAACTCTATAATTTGTACCCAATTCAGAAATACATAGGTGTCTTTCATACAGATTTTTCCATGTATACATTTTCCAAGACAAAGTGCTCTATACCCAGTAAATGAAAAAATACCATTACAAGTTGCTGCTCAGTTTTTGGATCTGGGTTCGTCGGGTTCTTGGTGAAACTACAAGTCCTATATATCCCCACAACCAGGAAGGTCTAACGTATGTAACGGTATATTGCTTTCCAAGAGCTGTCAAAATTAGAAAAAGTTATAGGTGAAAACGTTGAGACAAAAGGCTGTTTTTTTCAACACATTTTCAATTATTCCAATATTTAACTGTTAGTTTCTATAAAGAAACCTTCATAGATTTAGACAAATGACCCCTTTCTGAATTCAGAATGTTGTCTACTTTTTGAAAATGTACAGCTTTCTAAGATCCATTATTGCTTTCAAACTCATTTCTACCATTAACTGGAAGGAGGTGGAAAGCTCTAAAAATAGCACAAATAGGCTAAGTCCCAGAAAAATGCCAAAACTGTGTGAAAAATGTCGGTTCTCTGACAAAAGACTGTCATTCCCTAAAAGCTGAGAAAATTGAGATTTCAGCCCCACAAACCCTTTTTTGATAACATTTTCAGGGAAAACCCCAGAGGCTTTTATTTGCAGCCCGTTTTTCCCATTTTTCTGAAAAAAACAAAAATATCACTATATTTTGGTTAATTTCTGGGACCCCTCCAAGGGAATCCACAAACCCTTGACGCCTTTAGAATCCACATGATGTTGGAAGAAAAGGACGCAAATTTGGCGTGGATACCTTATGTGGTCAAAAAGTTACAAGGGCCTAAGCGCGCACTACCCCAAAACGCCAGAAAAAGCCTTAGCACAGGATGGGAAAAGGCCTAGCAGCGAAGGGGTTAATCATTCCCGAATTCTGATAATTAGCGATTTCAATTTTTGGCCGGATGATCCACGAGAAAGTCCCTGCTCTATTGAATTTACTGAACTCCTAGCAGGAATGAATTGTTCCCAGCATATTAAGGTTGCCACTCATGACAAAGGGCATATTTTAGACCAGGTTTGGACGGCCAATCTGGAAATTTCCTATCTACAGATCCTCCCATGTACATGGTCCGAACATTGCCTGGTTACTTTTGTTATTCCTGATGTTCACCCACATAGCGTTCCTTTGCCGGGTAATTTCATGGCCAGGAATTGGAACCGAGCCGATATGAATGAATTATGTTCGTTACTGACAGTCTCGGCCCACGTTGCCTTAGAGGAGTCCCCTCATACTCAAGCGGAGAATATTAATAATTGGTTGACCTCGGTTAGAGATAAAATAATACCATTGAGAAAAGTCAGAACAAAAAGGCCTCACGATGCCCAAAGCTGGTTTTTGGCAGATCTGAAGGCTAAGAAACTGGCCCTAAAGAAAGCCGAACGCATGTGGCGACGTGATTATAATCCGGACATAAAGATCGCTTTTGTGTCCTTATTAAAAGACTACAAAATAACTTTTTCAAACGAAGGCAGAATATTTTTCTGCTAAAATACTAGCCTCTACTAATAAAACCAAAGACATATTCTCTAAAGTGGATGAACTTTCAAAGCTAGATCGAGTCCTTGTTAAATCTGTTCCGTCGCAATCTTTATGTGACTCTCTCAATACTATTTTTATTGAGAAAATAGCTACCATCAAAGCTAGCATCCCGAAATCCTCCACCCCCTGGCCCCCCTTATTCTTGTATGAATCCGGCATGTTGAGATCAAATTCCTTTAATCACGAGAGAAAGCTTCCCTGCTCTACTTAAAAAAGTGGGATCAGGCTCGCCTATGGATAGTTGTCCTTCCCCCCTATTTTGCCGGAAATCTTTCTACGTTGGCTGGACCCTTCTCTACTTCTTCTTAACAATTCCCTAGCCCAAGGGATTGTTCCTAACCTATTTAAGATGGCGGAGGTTGTCCCCATTTAAAAAAAACCCAGTTTGTATTCTTTAGCAGCTATCCTCCCATTTCTTTGCAACCTTATTTGAGTAAGGTTTTGGAAACTCATCTTGCTACTTGTCTTAGCTCTTTTGTGGAGCAATCCCACTATTTAGATTCTCATCAGGCTGGTTTCAGACCAGAACACTCTACTGAATCTGTGATTTTGGCAGTTATGGAGGAGTTGAGAAGGGGAGCCGATCAGGGCTCTACCCAGGCCCTGGTACTTCTTGATCTATCGGCTGCTTTCGACATGGTCGATCATCTTCTTTTGATCGACTGTGTCAGCTGCGCTGGAATACAGGATATGTCCCTGAAATGGATTTCCTCATTTCTTAGCAACCATTCTCAATCGGTGCGTCTTGCTAGTTTTAGGCGCAGGGCAAACACAATTGACTTGTGGGGCCTCGCGGGGCTCCTCTCTTTCACCTTTACTTTTCAATTTGTATGTCCTCCCCTTAGTTCTGGCTTTGCGTAAAAGAGAGGTCGTGGTTTGTAATTACGCTGACGATCTCCAGCTGATTTTTTAAATCGACACCTCTGTATCATCTGTGTCTAGCTTCCAATTCACTATGAATTTTATTAGTGATTGGAGGAATACTTATCAGCTGGAGTTAAACACAGACAAAACGGAGCTGATTCTGACGGGTGGTTTGACCAATCCCTGGAGTTCCAACTTTTGGCCTCCATCATTAGGGAGTTCTCCTCTCCCAGCCAGCTTGGTAAAAAGTCTGGGAATCGTAATCAGTAATGATTTAACCATGCAGGCTCAGATTAGTTCAGTGGTCTCTGCTTGTTTCTTCCATCTCCGAAGAATTCGGAAAATTAGCAGATTTTTTTCCACTGCGGCACTGACACAACTAGTGCTTGCTTTAGTTATTTCCCGCATTGATTATGCGAATTCCCTGTACACAGGTATTCCAGCCTGCCAGCTACATAGGCTACAATTGGTTCAGAATCAGGCAGCCAGGCTTATTTTTGGCCAACCTAAGCACCATCGCACAAGCCCATTATTGAAAAGCCTTCATTGGCTTCCTTTACCCCAACGCCGCCTACTTAAACTGGGCTACACCATCCATAAAGCCCTTGCTGGAGGTGGCCCTGCCTTCATTGCTTCTAAAGTACAGAGGTATATTCCAGTGCGTGATCTACGCTCATCAAAAAAAAAATCTTCTGGTCTACCACAGCTTTAAACGAAAGAAACATGGAGGTCTTAGATATACAATTCTGGCCCTCCCAGTTCTGGAATACTCTTTCTTCCAATTTGCGTACCGCGGACTCCTAAACTGAGTTTAGAAAGCTACTTAAGACCTGGCTATTTACTCAAGCGTACAACTGCTGTCCTCCTTCAGCGCCAAGTGGCGCCTGGTGAATGTACGCTCTACAAATCACTTTTAACATAACATAATACTCCTACACTACACCTTGTAGTACTGTCTGATGTAAGATTTTCTATACACTGATTTACACACATATGATTGTCTCTGTGCAATGTGTGTGTGGTGTTAAGTGCTCTGACACCTTAAACTGGTACGAGTGGTGCTATAAAACTAAATGAATCTGAGAGACAGTGGTTATGGAGACTTGAGAGGCACTGTTAAAGGGTGCTAGTGAGGAATCCGTGGCAGAAGTGGCCATTGGGGGGGGGGGGGGGGGGTGGAGGGGCGACATTCTCGCACAGGGCACCACCAGAGCTAAAGCCAGCCCTGGCTTGTGTGTTACACAGTGATTTTGAGGCATGTCTTCAGGGCATGTAGCTTTGGGATTGTGCACAGAGATCGTTCATTGCCGCAGGTGAAGTAGCATAACTAGAGTGAAAATTGGCTAGGAATGTGTTGTTGTTTTTTCTTTCTAACCTGGGTATTTCTCACAAGAATTTCAAAATATATAAAAGTTGCGAAGTTTCAAGCATATATATTAGGAGTTTCCCCAAAACTTTGAATGGGGGTCTTATGTGAGTGCAATCAATCGCAAGTAGGCAAGGCACCCTTGCATTATCCATCCACAGGGCACCCTTGTGTCAACCACTGATGCACTCTTGGTTCTTCATGCCTCGCTTTAAAGTTAACCCACACTGTGCCATTTTGCAGGACAAGACGGGATTGGTACTTGGCAACTTTGATAGCAGTTCTTCCAAAAAACAAAAAAATCTTTAATTCCGGGCCCTGATGGAGTTCCCGTCACTCTGTCCACCCTCCTTTGGAACCAGCAGCCTGTTCTTGGCAACGGGGCATCCTAGTGGGAATTTCTCCTAGTTGGAAAGCATCAGACTGAACCCGCAGCATCCCTTTAAAGGCGCAGTAGCTACTTTTGTTTCTCAGCTACTTTTTACAAGGCACCAGACCTCAACAGCGCAATTTAACCTTTGCTTTCTCAGATTGCTGTGTCTTTGGATGCTGGAATTTAGACAGACCGCGCCTCCTGCGCCAGCTTTGGTGAGTGATTATAACAGTTATGTGACGCACATGCTGCAGTCCCAGCCTTCTCTAGGCACTAGACTAGTGGCTATATAAACTGATCTCAAGCGGTCGAAAAGGCGCGTTAAGTGCTTTTCTGAAAGATGACAGATTAGGCCGGTCTCCTTATGAGCAAGAAAAACTTCATGGCACTTGGGACCTAGATTACGAAGGCTCTTTCCTCTAGTTGGCGAACATAAGACAACAAGCATTGGCATAGCCAATAGGTCACTCCGTTGGGATCTTATAAGTTTTAGCTATGCAGGATATTATCCTGAGTGTATGTTTTGCCAGGGATTGAAGAGCTATACAACAAATAAACACACCGATGAACACATGCATGCACAATTCAGAGCAAACAACAGATGGCCATTAGCACGCGTAGGTTGACAGACATGCTTGCAAAGTTTCACACCCACAGGCAGAAAGAACACACAGATACACACAAACATACCCCATACAGCTCCTCCCATGTACACACCCCCCACCCCACCACCCTAGTATGATGGTGTTCGGGTGCAATTGGTAGAAAAAAGGGAGGCAAACTGGTCAGTGTGGAAAGGAACCTCTAAAGAGTTTAAGAAAAGAATGTGCAGTGAAATTGAAGAGATTTTTAACAGATTTGATTAAAGCCTGCATGTGAGATGGTATATTGTTACTTTTAGTCCCAAATGTTGCTTTTTGTTAACTGCGTGTTAAATGTTTCTTTTTGTTAACTGAGAGTGCTCTGTGCTTTCTGCACTCAGCAGATAATTATTTTTCAAGTTCCGGGCTCTGCCGGAGGCACCGTGATCAGAGCTGCCTTGAAAACTTTCCACAGGCAGTCCAGCTGGCTGAGACACTCTTGGTTACACAGTGAGGCCGTTTCATTTTGCAACATTTATTTTGTCAGCCTGATAATTCTTAAGTGCATTTATGAATTAACAGGCTGACAGAAGAAGTGTTGCAAAATGAAATGGACACCCTGAATAACCAAGAGTTATTCAGGGTGAGGCTTTCCAGAGGCTTACGAGGCAGCCCGCCGGTCTGCCTCATAAGCCTCTGGAAAGTTAATTAGGGGTTTAGCAGAAGGGAGCTGCAAAGGGGATACAGAGACCCCGGCTCCACCTCTGCCCCCTCCTCCAATGGCCGCGCCACAGAGCCCTGAGTTCAGTAACAGAGGAGCAGGACATGTTTGCAGGATAACATGGGGATGTTCTGCAATGTCTAAGGTAGAAAAAAAATACAGCCCACGATTTATATAATCACTGATACAAAAAAAACCATGGCTAGTGACATGCCTAGCCTGATCTATTCGGACCAACAAGCACTGGTAAATACAATTCTGCTATTCCAACAACTGCAGAAGAAAACTTTGGGTCTAATGAAAAAAATGAGCCAGTTAAGACACATTATTATGGTTTCCCATCGTTCTCAATTGCATGAATGCAGGAGATGACACCAGTGGGCAGAAAGCGAGCTGGACATTTCCAGATGTTTGGCCGGTGACCCTATGGCTGGAGAGAGCTCGGCGGGACACTAAATCTCGGGCGGCACATGGCAATGCTTTCTCTGCCTCGCCCTCAATCATTAGTGGCAATTTATATCTACAGCGCATTTATAGATTCAACAGCCCATCAAAGTGTGAGAGAACACACCGCCCAACAATACATCAAGTAATTTAAACTTAACTTGCAGCAAAGTACAGAAAGAATTTGGGCAGGCTGCTGACAAACTACACAGTCGTAATTTACAGCCAGTAATTCTGCCAGATTACCTCCAAAAAGGTTGCGAGACCGTACAATAAAAAATACTTTGCAGGCACTCTAAATCATACCGACATAAACGCTTCACACGAGTGTGTAGTTTATTTTGGTTTCCTTTTCCCCATGCTGTAGTTGCCAAAGCAGTTCCAAGGCCGCGCTGTTCGTCCAGAGTTAAATGGCCGCGCTGTCCGTGGTGGGTATAATCATGCACAAAGTAAGCAGCGAAGAGGGAGGAGGGTGGACGACATCACGCCTGACCAGAATGCACAGAAATTTTATTATGAAACAATATTAGACACACTGAATTCTGCAGAGCGGTGCGGGGTTCAGATGATACACAGCGCTCGCTGGAGTAAAGGATGGATCACTTTGGCAGAGACGCCGATTATAACAAGCAAAAGCACAGTAATTGCATGTAACCTGAGGGGAGGTACTGCTATACATTCTATGCACAGATATGAATTCAGCAGCCCACATGCCTCGAACGGAATGTGCTACTTACCAGTATGCATCTGTTCTTGGCATGTAGGGCTGCTGACATTCATATCGCCCACCCACCTCCCCGGTGCCTGTCGCAGCTGTAGCATTCACTCTTTGCATGGACATCTCTTACTGTACTATACTCCATCTCTGCCACAATGGCGAAAAACAATCTGAGGATGGAAAGGATGCCCATGCGCACTGTAGTCCGAGGGAGGTGCCACCTATCTTGTGATACTTTGAAGACTCTTCCAGGACAACAATGTGCAATCATCCGGACCCAACACTAGGCGGCGATCTATGCACAAATATGAATTCAGCAGCCCACATGCCTCGAACATAAAGTACCACGAGATGGGTCCTCCTTTCTAGTGAGTACAAATCCAGTGGCTATGAGGATCTGTATAGTTTCTGCACATACAGAGCATGTAATGTTATTCTTAGTCACCAAATGCCTGCTCTGATACACAAGACTTTTGAATAGGTTTAGCAGAGTTACAAGTCATCTTTGTATAAGAAAGATCCTCACCTCTTTTCACTACTGTCGACATACCCCACCAGCTCACTGGGATAAGACTGGATGGAACATGACAATGAAAGGTAGAGGGGTGACGAAGGGTTCATATATTATAATTTTTCCTGTCTTGATCTTGGTTTACATTTTTCACATAGCATTCTCCTTTTCCTAGTCAACAAGCAAGGGTTTCTCCCCCCTGTCCCTTTCTAAAAAAAAACAGTAAGTTGAAGGGGGCACAGCACAACTTACCACCAGGTTGGCTTTGGGTTGACAGCTCAGAATCATCCTGAAAATTAGATCAAAGCAAAAGTTTCAAAAATTTCAAAGATGATGGCAGTAACATAAAATATACATAGTCTTGATTTAATTCATAAAACTAGATCGAACTGCTGATATAGACACAGTCAGTCAGGCAGTATTTCTTTATTCGATCAATATAGAGCATAAAAGCACGAGGAAAATTACAAATGCATACATTAATAATATTTAAAACATGATTACACTTGACTCGTATAACTAAAATGCCAATATTTTTTGTGCAGAGGACAGATAATGATACAAAGTTAAAAACAGCAATAAGAAGCAATGTGAAAGGCCAGACCATCAAATAGCTGACACCAAAAATCTTTGTGACCCCTAAACACCCCAATGGTGAGGCAAAAGTTGTAAAAACAACATGGCATGTCTTACTTGAGAAAAGTTATTGTTTCGGACTATGGGGGGTATACATTTATTCCTCAGGGTACGGTAAAAATCACAAAAGAATATAAAGTGCATCATATTCTGGTCTCAAAAATTATCACAAGGGGATGGATTGAGGTCTAGTTGATTACAAAAACCCTTAGGAGTAAATAAAAAACAATGAAATGTATTAGGCTTAACCGTGTCAATAAGGAGCAATGGTAGACATTACTAACAATTAATAGGTATGGTTCTCCCTTAAGACAGGTTTTCAATTAAATATATGGTTTTATGGTTGGTTTGACAAAGTTCCCTACCCTCTCTTTCATTTAGTCACTTCTCCAAAAGCAATTTTTTACAGCCTCTATCTCCCTGGGTCGTAAAGATCTGGGGTTGATAAATAAACCCATACAGTGCACATTCGACAATGTTTCTTTAACATATTTTAACTATGGGATGTGTAGGGCTTGTTCAAGTGATCTACAATCCTCAGTTACTAACTGATTTAGAACGAGGGCAGGGCTAGACCAGCTTCTCAACAAATGATTGATGGGTGCCAGTCCGATGAGGTCGGAGATAAAGTCCAAACCAACCTTCTCGTGTAGCATGAATAAGGGAGTGCTGGTGGGAACAGCAAGTAGACCACCTGGAATTTTTCCGTCTTTATATCCCCACACAACGCTCCTATACGTTGCCATAGGGATGCCCTTTTCTCTATATACCTTCAATAAAGCAGGTACCAGTTTTGCCCCCAGTCTGCGTGCATAATCCATGGTAGCACCCACGGCCCTCAATAGTGTGTTCTTTTTCAAGGATTGTTGAGCAACCCAAGAGCCTTTATTATCAAATAGAAGCCCCAGTTATGGGAAGGTCATGACATTAGTAAGTTCAACACGGTTGCCCAAAAACTTTTGCCAACCTTCCTTTTGACCGCCAATTGTCATGGTATGTGATTTAGTAAACTTTGTGGAAAAATCTATTGCGTTCCCAAAATTGATAAAAACATTTAATAAATGTTGGAGACCCACCGCAGTTCGAGCAAACAGGACCGCATCATCTGCACATAACAGGGCGGGGATTCATTTAGACCAGGGGTACTCATAGTACGGCCCGCGGGCCGCTGGCTGCCCGGCAAGCCTTCCCTGGCGGCCCGCGGACCTTTCAGACATCGTAACCGAGTTATTATTTTTTTTTTTAAAGTCTGTCTGCAACCAGAGCTCGACTCAGAGACTCTGCTGCCTGTGGGGGCCGGGCGATTTCCGCCGTAGTCAGAGTGGGGCTGCAGGGGCGCTGAGAGGTGAAAATAGCCTCATTAACATGCTAATGGTCTTTTAAAGACCTGTAAAATGCTTGGGGGCGCGCGCCTTGAAGCTGTCACAGCCCGGGGGGGGGAGGGAGGGCACACAGGCATGGTCACCCTTTTGGCCATGTCAGAGCAGTGGAGCACTGCACAGTTCTTGACGCCTTTGGTCCCGTCATTGCACAGATTACTTAATCGGACAGAATCCCTCAGGGAATTAAACACTCACGTTTGAGACATGCAGTGATCTGCAGGTCACAAATTCGAATCCTCGCAAGGCTAGCTGGGCCTTCTAGCCTTCTGGTGTCGGTCAATGCAGTTCTGTGACTTTAAATAATAGAAACATCTTTTAATCACGTCACTTACAAAGAATAGATGTGTGGCTTGATGTGCTGTATACAAATCAATTGTACTGTTGTCAAATACATGTTCAATTGGGCATTTCAGTTTATATAATATTCTCATCATTTGGTTTAATACAATCCGGTCAAAAGAAAAGAATCTGGAATCAGGTGTGCATTGCAAAGGCATTGCGGAATCAAGCGCGGGCCAATAGCAAGACATTTTGTCCTACATTTAAAGGGAGGGGGGGCACACAGGCAGGGTGACCCTGCCTGTGCGCCGCCCTCCCGGGCTGTGACAGCTTCCTGGCGCGCGCACACAGCCGCACCCAAGCATTTCACAGGTCTTTAAAAGGCCATTAGCATGTTATTGAGGCGATTTTCACCTCTCAGCGCCCCTGCAGCCCCACTCTGACTATGGCAGAAATCGCCCGGCCCCCACAGGCAGCAGAGTCTATGAGTCGAGCTCTGGTTGCAGACAGCCTTTTAATTAAAAAAAAAAGGAGGGAGACAGAGGGAGGGAGGGAGAGCGAGGGGGAGGGAGGGGGAGGGAGAGCGAGGGAGGGAAGGAGAGCGAGGGAGGGAAGGAGAGCGAGGGAGGGAAGGAGGGAAGGAGAGCGAGGTAGGGAAGGAGAGCGAGGGAGGGAAGGAGAGCGAGGGAGGGAAGGAGAGAGGGAAAGCGAGGGAGGGAAAGGGAGGGAAAGGAAGGCAGAAAGAGGGAGGGAGACAGAGGGAGGAAAAGGGAGGGAGAGGGAGACAGAGGGAGAGCGAGAGGGAGGGAAAGAGAGGGAGAGGGAAAGTGAGGGTGGGAGAGGGAAAGTGAGGGTGGGAAAGGGAGGGAGAGAGAAGGAGGGAGAAGGAGGGAGAGAGAAGGAGGGAGAGGGAGGGAGGGGGAGGGAGACAGAGAGAGGGAGGGAGACAGAGGGAGGGAGGGAGACAGAGGGAGGGAGGGAGACAGAGGGAGGGAGGGAGTGAGAGAGTCAGAGTGAGTGAGACAGGAAGAGAGGGAGTGAGAGAGTAAGAGTGAGTGAGACAGAGGGAGAGATGGAGAAATGGAGAAATGGAGACCGGGAGAGATGGAGAGATGGAGAGATGGAGAGAGAGGGAGTGAGGGAGTCAGAGGGAGACAGAGTCAGAGGGAGACAGAGAGTCAGAGAGTCAGAGGGAGAGGGAGGGAGAGAGGGAGGGAGGGAGGGAGGGAGAGGGAGGGAGGGAGAGAGGGAGGGAGGGAGGGAGGGAGAGAGGGAGAGAGGGAGGGAGAGAGGGAGGGAGGGAGAGAGGGAGGGAGAGAGGGAGGGAGAGAGGGAGGGAGGGAGGGAGGGAGGGAGGGAGGGAGAGAGGGAGGGAGGGAGGGAGGGAGGGAGAGAGGGAGGGAGGGAGAGAGGGAGAGAGAGAGGGGGAGAGCGAGGGAGAGAGGGGGAGAGCGAGGGAGAGAGAGGGGGAGAGAGGGGGAGAGAGAGGGGGAGAGAGGGGGAGAGAGGGGGGGAGAGGGGGAGAGCGAGGGGGAGAGAGGGGGAGAGAGGGGGAGAGAGGGGGAGAGAGGGGGAGAGAGGGGGAGAGAGGGGGAGGGAGAGAGAGGGAGAGAGAGGGGGAGGGAGACAGAGTCAGAGGGAGAGGGAGGGAGGGAGGGGGAGAGGGAGGGAGGGAGAGAGGGAGGGAGGGAGGGGGAGAGAGGGAGGGAGAGAGGGAGGGAGAGAGGGAGGGAGAGAGAGAGGGAGAGAGAGAGGGAGAGGGGGAGAGCGAGGGAGAGAGAGGGGGAGAGAGGGGGAGAGAGGGGGAGAGAGGGAGAGGGGGAGAGATGTGTGTCTATGCCGGGTCTGGTGGCTCAGTGGACGAAGGCGTCTGCTGCAGGGACCTATGATCAACCTCATGGTCAGTTTTTTTTGTTGATCTAGCCCCGCCCCTTCCCCACTGACCCCGCCCCCACCGGTGCGGCCCTCGGACACAAACCACACTGTAAATTTGGCCCCCGAGAGTAAGTTTGTGAGTACCCATGATTTAGACCCTGCCATTGGAATAACCCTGAAGGCTACAGTCAGAACGTCCCCAAGTTTTTTAATGGTTAGGTAAAAAGCAGAGAGTCTAGAATGCACCATTGCCTTACTTCTGTGAACATCCCCGGTGTGGGGGGTCGGGGGGGGGGGGTGTCAAACTGCCATTCCCATCATATCTGGCTGAGGCTGAGAGATTAGAATGAAAATTGTTTACGAAAGCCACAAGCTCGACCTCCATGCCAGAGCCAATAAAATGTGTGCTAGTTTGGATCAGTTAACGCAGTCAAATGCCAAGGCTAGGTCCATATATGCCATATGTGGGCAGCCCTTTTTGGCTACTGTATATTTGCCCACTACCAATGCAGATTGATACATTGATCTAGGGTCCCTCTTCCTTGCCTGAAACCATATTGTAAATCCAATATTACGTTAGAATGTTCTAACCATAAGCTTAAACGCTCCAAAACAACTTTCCCCGTTATTTTTGCTGCAGAATCTTAAAGGGAAATAGGGTGATAGCAAGTTGGATCATCTCTAGCCCCTTTTTTCAATAGGAAGAATTATTGACCCAGGTAGCGGGAAAACCTTGCTTACGTACTGCGGTAAAGACATGAGACAGAATATTAGCCCAGGTCAGATAATCTGTTTTATAAAGATCCGGGGGAACCTCATCTAGCCCTGGGGCCATACCCGGGGCCATACCCGCTGCTGTGGTCCGGGTAGCTTTGACCACCTCCTCAGTGGTAAACACCTGGGGTGGGATACCTTTTTCTGGAACCCAAGGAGTATCAGGACCTAACAAATCCTTCACGCTATATATTTCCTCAAAATGGGTTACCCAACTTGTGGTATATAAATAAATAATACCGGGACTATTTTTGACTATATTAACAATAACAGATAGCTCAATAAATAAGAGGCAGGATCCGATGTGTCCGAGTCAAAAGGATTTATTCAGGCAAAAAGGAAGGGACTGGAACGGGACAGCCTGAAATAAAATAGGAAGGAAGGCAGCTGCAATGTTTCATCGACAGTGCAGCATATATATAGTAATACATTACATTACATTGCATACAGTAGGCGTAACTTATGACAAACGTAAGATAAGAGTGAATGGGTGGAGAAAGAAGGCGTGCACAGGGCGTGCACTGAGACATGTGGTATGAACGTCACAGAAATGTCATGAATGGGGCGGAAACATGGAGGGGGCTACTCGAGCAGCTGGGACCTTTAACCTAGTGGTGCGCGTAAACGGGCAATGACGTATTACCAGGGAGAACTGGGGGCTATGACTTCTGCGCTAGAAGAGGAGACTAAAGTCTGCGGTGTCAGGACGACATGTACCTATATCATATCTGGTGTTTGGAGTACATGTTGATAGAATCCAAAAGTTATCAGGGCAAAGGCTACTTGACACTAAGACTGGTGCATGCATTATTCTACATGTATTGCGTGTGCGAGGAATATTCTATGAATATTAATACAGTATTTCTCTTACATGGAGACAGAAAGGCTAGACCATAGCTGAAACTGTTGATGCGGTTCAGTAGCTTAGGAATGCAGAGAAGGAGGGCTGGACTGATAACTAGAAGCATAACATACTCTTGGCAGACAGGCAGGCAGAGCCAGGCCGGGCCGGGCACTGTGCGGTAGGAAGTAAGTGAAGGGTCAGGGATGCAGGTGGGGGCTGCATCGCTCCTCGGAGAGGGTTCAGGAGACTGGAGCTTGAATCTGGTGTCCAGGCCCTTTTGAGGCCTAGGAACGGGGACAATTCAATGAATTAACGTGCACACTGTAAAACGTGGCAACATAGGCCTAATACTCGTTGTTTTCACGAGAACTGGGAACTGGCATACTAGAGTTGGACACAACCATAATTGCGTCTTTAATCGATCAAAGGGGGATACATATGCATATCGATCATGCACATATAGTATAGGATGGGGAACACGTAGGCACATATAACATGGCAAAATTTACTTTTCCACATTCCCTCCTTGTGCCCTACGTTTCCATCAGGAAACATCAATATTCATGATACCATCTGTCTGTTCATATAGCATCATTTGCTCGTCTCGAATTGTCTTAGAACGGGATTTAGGACTAGGAATACAAGAGGTAGCACACATGCCGCAAATCGCAGGGCCACATTGTAAACAGAGGCAGCAACTGAATATGATCATTACTGCTATACCTAGGAATGACAATACTTTCCATCCCCAGGCAGATATGATACTCCAGAGCCAACCGGACCATGTCCAGGTGCCTGGATTCTGGTGTAACTGATGGGCAATTTTATGAAGTCTGGTTATAGCTGAATAAACAGACGGCGCGTTATTAGGAATGAAAATGCAGCAACTAGATCCGATGACTCTACAAGCTCCACCTCTATCGGCCAGTATGACGTCTAGAACGAGACGATTTTGGAGCACGACAAAACGCATAGCAGATTGCTCTTCAGTTAAGTTACCTAGAGCGGAAGTAGTCTCATTCACTACTGCTTCAAGGGTTCTGGTTAACCTACGTATTAACTTACTATTCTGGACAGGACCTATAAAGAAAAAGAAACCTTTATTGAAGTCTTGATATTGTTCTAGAGCAGTTTCAGTTTGATCGACAATTGGGGACTCAGTCTCCCTTCTATGTCTAACGTGTACTAGATGTGTGTTTCTGTGATAATCGGATGGGGCTAGAAAAACTGGTGGCAGTAGGAAGGCAATATAACATGTTCCATCCCAATCAAGGGGCAGACGAACATATGCGGTCTGACCACAAACAAAATAAGAATGACGTGAGGCTTTGAAAATAGATTTCCCACTGTCACTATACTCGACCACAGTAGTACAATCACTATGTCCTACATGTGCGGAACCATTCTTTCTGACACATAATTCGCCTTTGACTGGTAGTACTGAAATAGCAGGCAAATCTGGAGTAGTATCGGACTGAACATTCAAGACCATGAAATTCGAGGAATAATTACCTAAATCATATACTTCATTTTCTAGATCTAACCCTGTTCTATGGGAAAGACCTTGCTTGTCTGGGAGACATGTTCGATTCAGAAGGGACATATCAGTTGAGGATGACGTGAACGTGGACCATGCTCCACACGAACCATTATGTGAAAACGGATAAGGAAAAAGTGGCAGAACTCCCTTCGGTGTCTGGAAAGGGGGGAGTTGACCACACACCCAACAATTAGTGGCATTGCTGGTCTGGTGTGAATAGTGCAACATTCGGATAAAAGTGTTGTTACGCATAGCAAGACGATAAGATAATTCGTGAGGAGGCAGATCACTAAATGTGTGCTCTACTGTAACATTAGAAAACATATGTACATGTGAAATAGGAAAACATAAATGTAAAGCATAACTTATGCATGTAACCATAAGACTTAGGAACAATAAAAAGAATAGAACTATAATACATCTCTTAGAGTTTTCACTAACTCTCTCACTGTGTGGGTCTGTCTCATACATGTCAGGAACCTGTCTAACCGTTTCACCCGAGAGGGACTTAGACAATTAAACTGGCTGACTTACTTTACTAGACCGCAATTTTGCTTTATACTCCTGCTGCGGAGTTTTCTCTAACAGGGGAATTTTAGATTCATAGTCTGGACAGTTCTTAAGAGCGGGGCAGTCCTTGAGAAATGTTTTAGGTTTCAGTCCATGGAATTTTTTAACGTGGCTCATATGTAGCCACCCCTTGCGGTTCTCGACCTTCACTGCTGTCCGGGTGGTGAGGAGGACCAGACGGGGTTCCTTCCAGCGGGGCTCCAGCGGACTTGAACGATCAAAATTGCGAACCAAAACGAAATCCCCCGGAACGACGTCATGCGGTTTCACCTCGGCGTTGTCTGGAAATGCAGCGGCAACCTGTGAACGACAAGATTGTAGTGCAGACATCAAGGAGGCAAGGTAATCTGTCAACATATTACTGTCAATATCGGTAATGCTACGGGGTCTAGGTGTACCCCACATGTTGGGGGGGCGGCCAAATACTATCTCGTAGGGAGATAGACCTGAACGGGAGTGAGCGACCATTCTCATGTAAAAAAGGGCAACTGGCAGTGCTACTATCCAATCTACACCTTTCTCTGCACACACTTTCGCAATGCGGATTTTCAGGGTCTGGTTATGTCTCTCTACGAGACCGGCTGCTTCAGGATGGCGTACACAATGGAACTTCCACTGGTACCCTAACAGAAGGGAAACTTGTTTCATGAGCTCGGATGAGAATGGCTGGCCGTTATCTGAATACACGACCCTAGGTAATCCATAGCGGGGAAAGAACTCACGAACCAACTGCCTGGCAGTGGTCGCAGCTGTGTAATCTGGGACTGGATATGCTTCTGTCCACCTGGACAAAGCGCATACAACTACGAGGGCATACTTGAAACCTCGACATCGCTCCATCTGAATATAATCCATCTGGAGGACTTCAAAAGGGTGGTCAGGAGGTTGGAATCCACCTTGTTCCACCGGGACACTTTTACCTGGATTGAACTGACAACATATCATACAGGTACGGACTTTCTGCTTGGCGGCTGCTCGTAAATGCTTGTTGAACCAGAGGGTCTGAATACTGCCTAACATGGCTTTTTCTCCTAGATGTGCTGGACTATGTGCGGTGTTAATAATGATTTGAACCATAGAGTCGGGGAGAAACCATGTGGCTTTTCCCTTCGTCAACCATCCTTGATCTGTCTGGACCCCTCCTTGTTCGGACCATTTCTTGATTTCATCGGGAGTAGCATGTGACTGTATGTCTATGACATCTTGGGTAGGGTCCTTAACTGTCATACAAGTAGTCTGTTCTGGAATGTGTGTCAGTGTCGTGTTAACTGGAATGTCTGGAGTCTGAGCTGTGAGCTTGGCTGTTTGATCTGCTAGATCGTTACCTTGGGAAATGATGTCAGTGACTTTCGTATGTGCCTTGCACTTCATGATAGCGATAGCTGTCGGTAAATGTATTGCATCTAACAGAGCTTGAATGAGGAGGCCATGCTGAATCTTGGTTCCATGAGAAGTCATAAAACCTCTTTCCTGCCAGAGCACTCCAAAGTCGTGTACGACTCCGAATGCATAACGTGAATCAGTGTATATGTTTACTTTCAGGTTCTTGGCACGTATGCAGGCTTGGGTCAGAGCGACTAGCTCTGCTGCTTGAGCAGACAGGGTGTCAATACGATGTGTTTCTATAATTTCGGTTTCAGTAGTCACTGCATACGCGGCTACTAGTTCTCCTGTACTTGTTCTCATACATGAACCATCCACATAAAGTGTCAGGTCGGGATCAAGTAATGCAATGTCTGTCAGATCTTGTCTTGGCTTTGTCATGGTGTTAACAACTTCCACACAGTCATGTGTGGCAGGATTTGAAGTAACTGACGGTAACAGTGTAGCTGGATTTAAAATGTTGCAGCGTCTGATTTCTATGTGTGGCTGGAACAGTGTTAGTTCATAACCTGTTAAACGTGCAATTGTCAAGTGCTGAGTCTGTGTTCGGTTTAAAAGAACTTCCACGGAGTGTGGAACTTGTACTGTCAGGGAGTGTCCTAACACTATGGAATCACTTTGTCTGATAGCTAGAGCTGTGGCTGCAACTGACTTGAGGCACGCAGGCAGAGCCTGGGCCACTGGACCTAATGTGCTAGAAAAATAAGCACAGGGCTTGTATTGTCCTGCTTGATCTTGTGTGAGAACAGATAATGCAGTACCATCACGTTCTGTGACAAAAAGTGTAAAAGGCTTACTGTAGTTTGGTGTTGCTAGAACAGGTGCTTGGCATAAGGCTTTCTTTAACTCATTGAAAACAAATGTATGTTCCTGGGTCCAAGGGAGGACAGTCGATACGGCTGCCTCCTGTGTCGTTAACTGTATCAGTGGCTTGGCTAGAAATGCATACTGAGGAATCCATTGTCTGCAGTAAGAAGTGAGGCCGATAAAAGCTCGTACCTCCTTCTGTGTCCTGGGCTGTGGAAGACGTGCTATTAACTGGATACGGTCAGGTGTCAACTGCCTACCCCTCTTGGACAGTAAGTGTCCCAAGTAGACCACTTGCTGGACACAGAATTGCAATTTGGAAGGGGACACCTTGTGCCCCATCTCGGCCAGAAAATACAGAACTGTAAGTGACGCACGTTCGCAGTCACGTTCAGAACGGGCTGTGATCAGTAGATCATCGACATACTGGAGCAGGGCAGTGTCAGTTGGCATGTGAATATTGTCTAGTTGTCTTTTAAGTGCTTGACTGTAAATGCTAGGACTTTCTGTGAAACCTTGAGGTGCTCGTGTAAATTTATAGCTTCTTCCATTTAAACAGAATCCGAAAAGGAACTGGCTGTCTGGATGAATGGGGACACTGAAAAATGCGTTCTTGAGATCGATAACTGTGAAGAACGTGGCTTCAGAATCAATGGCTGTCAATAGGGAAGAAATATCTGGGACTACTGGGTACTGTGGTATAATACATTTATTAAGTTCTCGAAGGTCAATCACTAATCGATATACTGGAGGTGCATTTGGATCAGTACGTTTCAGGACTGGAATGATAGGAGAATTACATACATTGGAGTCAGTTTCCACAACCACTCCTTGAACAATAAGCTCGTCAATAATTTTGGATAAGGCTGCTACAGCCTCAGGTGGCAATTTGTACTGTCTGATTCGTGGTAAAACAACACCTTGCTTCAGAGTCACACGATGGGGTGTGATATGCATACAACCTACATCAGTTGGACCTTGCGCCCATAAATGCTGTGGTACATTCAATAATCTTGGATCAAAATCACGTAATACATAATGACCTTTGAAATCTCGGAGGAACAGGCGGACCCCTTCTGGGGAGCAGCATATGACTGCTCCTAATTCTTTTAGTGTCTTAATGCCCAACAAATTTTCTGGGCAAGATTTCGTTAGTAACAGATCTGTAGTTCGGGACAATGGACCAACCTCTAGAGTAACTGGTTTCGATATTTCATTAACAATAGGCTTTCCTGAAAATCCAAGGGAAACATTTCTAGAGCCTGAGAGTGGAGCCCCTGGAACCTCTTCATGACTGATGGTAGTCCGACTTGCCCCTGTATCAATCAGAAACTTTCTGTCTTTCCCTAATACTTGACTGTGTACATAGGGACCCTCTTGATCTACAGGTATCTCGATGAGAGGCAAGCCTACCTCCCTCTCTAGGCTGTTTCATGAATATGGCTGATAATCTGGATACTCTGACTGTGCGTACTGGTACATCTGCTGTGTAACATGCTGTGTTGCAGCGATAGGCTGCGGTGCTGTAACTGTCTGTTGTGCATTCTGTGGTGGTTGGGAAGTCTGTGAAACTTGTTCTTGTCTAGGCGGACGTGGTCTTTCTTTAGTTTTACCAGTAGCTATGTTGTGTTTCAGAACTGCACATTCGTTTATAAAATGACCTGGCTGTTTACAGTAATTGCATGTCCCTTTAACGGGAACTGCAGAATGACTGGCTTGATTCGGACCCCTCTTCTGACTGTCTTGTGGAACAGACTGTGCAACTAATACTTTCATTTTCGTGTCTTTCATACGTCTCCTTTCGTGTTCCTGCTCTTCCCTGATTCTGTTCTGGTGATACTGGAGCATTTGAAGCATCTGTGACGGAGAATTAGCTTGCCAGGTGCTTTCGACTTTCAAGACTCGATTTTTAACTTGTGGACTTGAAATCTCAACTAGTTTAGTAACAAAAAGATGAGGGTACGATTCGCTACTGGTTTTCAGACCGCTATTAATAATAAAACATTTTTCAAATCTAGAATAGAAATCACTAGTGTCTTCGTCTTGTTTCTGTTTACAGGCTGAGATGGCATCCCACATCCCAATCTTCTTTTTTCGTGGCTAGTAATCTTGGCAAAACTTGTATCAATAACTCGGGGAATTCTTTAGCTTTATCCCCAAGACCGGTACCTGTTACTCGTGAATTATCTTCAGCTTCTAGAGCTGTCCAATCTATCTTTTTCTCTCCCACCTCCCATTCTTTTTCTTTGAGTTTTTCATATATGCCCGCAGGCAACAGGACCTTTAACATTTTAATGATATCAGGATACGTGTATTCTCCCATACGGAGCATGTCCTTTAATTCACGGTGGAACCCTGCTGGATCTTTGTCATGACAGGGAATTAACTTCTTCATTTCTAAGAGTTCCATCTTTGTGATAGGGGTGTAAACAAATACTCGTTCTAGACCACCACCCTCTTTCTTGACTGGATGTACTTCTCGTAACGCATTCTGTCTGTCTATGTAGAATGATTTACTTTCTGGAGGTGAGACGTGAACAAAATGTGGATTCAGAAATGTTCGGTATTTGTGGCGCTGTTCTAGAATGACACTAATTAAATCGGTACCTAGACCTTTCCATCTGTACTGTAGTAACTCGTTTAATACATCATGTAGAGGACCTGGATCAGAATGTTGATCCTCATACAGTGTAATGAGGTGCTGGATCATATACATACCCACCAGTCGCTGCTCGGCTGGGGGCCATTTCAGAAACATTTGGGCCACTATTTCGTCTGGAAAAGTGGTAGAATCAGTAGTCCACCGGACTGCTGATCGGGCTAGTTCTTGTTCATGCATGGTACTGAGCTCGCTATAACCTATTCGCGATTTCAGAATATGATCGGTAGCTTGGAATACTTGCTCAAGAGAACACTGTTCTGGTGCTGGAGGAGGAACAGTTTTCTTGTAATCTAGGCGTGAGTGTCGGTCGGAAAGTCTAGTTCTACCTACATACGCTATTCTGGAGGGATTCTCGTCGTCTACCTCTTCAGTAGAAGAGTCATCTTCTTTCTCGGTTGCCTGTTTTGCTTCTCCTTTCTCGTGTATCTTTATGATTTCCCTACGAATTTTCTTGTACATACTCTCTATACAATTCTGTGTCTTGTGTCTTCCCTCGGCTATATTGTCACTCCACCTAGTCAGGACTTTCATTTCTTCTTGATCTTTTTCTGGACAATCTTGCTCTCTTATTAAACAGTTAATCAAAAACTTTAAAATCATGAGCTGGGTCTCGACTTTTCTCTGAACCATGGCTTCGTGAATACTTTCTGGATTCACTCCTGTACGGATAAAACGATATATTCTGTCTAGATGGTCTCTCATATCGGGCAGGGTGTCCAAAAAGCCGACAACCCTTCTTAAACGTAATGAATATATGACCATGTGGCCATCGCCTGGAACTGGATCATAACGACATTCAGTAAGTGCTCGCTTGATATCTACGTATGTAGTTGTTTTTGGCGTACGCTGTAACGCTAGTTCATGTAGCGTCAGACGTCTGGGTTGAGGCGGGGTACGAGGAGAATCTCCCCCCGCGGCTCCTAAACTAGAATCGTCGGTGTATACTGTACGTGCTGGTAAAGTGACTGGTAAAGCGGGTACATGTACTGTGGGCTGGGCCGGGGGTGCTGTGACAGGTGCTGTAACATTAACGGGACCCACGGGACCAGTGGCTGGAGGAGCAGGAATTACATTATTAACGGGAGCAGGCGGAATAGGATTTACATATTCTGGGACTGTATCGTCCAAATAGGACGAAAGAAAAATATCAGCTGCGGTCGGTTTATGACGTAGCTTAATCGGGACCAATGGCGGCGGAAAATTACAGGGTGCTTCCGGGATTGCTTTTGGCAAGCCCTCGGCAAGAAGAGGATACATACCCTTCATAAGGGCATTTCTCTGTCTGTCTGACTGTTCTGCTCTAACTCGTTCACCTTCTTCGATTAATTCCCTTTCTTGGGCTTTTTCTGAGGATTCTCTACTTAATTCTGTTTTTCTGAATTCTTTTTCGGTTCTTTTATGAGATTCTTTGCGCCATAACTCGATGGCATCTTTCTGGGACTGTCTGGCCTTCTTTTTCCATAATGCTTCTTCTACTCGCATGATGCACTCGGCATCCCATGTACCTGATACGGGCCATCTATATTTCTCTTCTAGTTCCTTTGTATAGTCCGCCCTTAAGTCTAGATAGATAATGGCATCTAAGCCGTGCTTGTGATACATAAAATGTCCTGGACTGTCCCTAGGAGGGACAGGAACTGCTTCTTCGAGTAACCCTTTTCTGGTCTTTAACTGACGTAACTTCGAGAACAGAGGCATTTCACTGATACACTTGAGACACAATACACAATAATCACAGTAATAATATAGCGAACAAAACTCTCATACCACGACATAAAAATACATGAATAACAATTCGAACAGAATACTACCTGATACACTGAAAACAGAACACATGAATTTCTTGAAAACGAAACTTACTAGAATTACTGGATGCACTGCTAAAACAGTACAGAACATACCGGTCCCATAAAGAGACACGTCAGGACCCGTACCCACCTAGATGGATACTTCGTGCTGGATCTGCGTACCCAAACCCATCGGACCAGAAACAAACTAATGCTCCTGTCTAGATACTTCCCCTGCGACGGTACTCACCGGGAAAGCAGAAACTGGAAGGCCTCGGACTGGACTGGACTGCTACGACGTCGGACTACGAACTTCGGAAACTTCGGTTACAGGTGGGCCTCCGGATACCTCGGACCTCGCACTCTCGGCTTGGGCTCTGGTCGGGACGAACCGCATTCCACACCGCTTCGTCTGGATGTCGGACCGCAGTTTCCGTCTCCTCCGTGGGCCTGAGGGAGACTTGAAGCAGAAATATCTGCCGGTGCGCAGTAGAGTTCCGTCACGGCTGTAGAGGGTCAGGGGGCCTGCGTGGCATCGCCAGCGCGTGAGGAAGGGGCTCGTCCCTATTCGGGCGCCATTATGTGGTATATAAATAAATAATACCGGGACTATTTTTGACTATATTAACAATAACAGATAGCTCAATAAATAAGAGGCAGGATCCGATGTGTCCGAGTCAAAAGGATTTATTCAGGCAAAAAGGAAGGGACTGGAACGGGACAGCCTGAAATAAAATAGGAAGGAAGGCAGCTGCAATGTTTCATCGACAGTGCAGCATATATATAGTAATACATTACATTACATTGCATACAGTAGGCGTAACTTATGACAAACGTAAGATAAGAGTGAATGGGTGGAGAAAGAAGGCGTGCACAGGGCGTGCACTGAGACATGTGGTATGAACGTCACAGAAATGTCATGAATGGGGCGGAAACATGGAGGGGGCTACTCGAGCAGCTGGGACCTTTAACCTAGTGGTGCGCGTAAACGGGCAATGACGTATTACCAGGGAGAACTGGGGGCTATGACTTCTGCGCTAGAAGAGGAGACTAAAGTCTGCGGTGTCAGGACGACATGTACCTATATCATATCTGGTATCTGGTGTTTGGAGTACATGTTGATAGAATCCAAAAGTTATCAGGGCAAAGGCTACTTGACACTAAGACTGGTGCATGCATTATTCTACATGTATTGCGTGTGCGAGGAATATTCTATGAATATTAATACAGTATTTCTCTTACATGGAGACAGAAAGGCTAGACCATAGCTGAAACTGTTGATGCGGTTCAGTAGCTTAGGAATGCAGAGAAGGAGGGCTGGACTGATAACTAGAAGCATAACATACTCTTGGCAGGCAGAGCCAGGCCGGGCCGGGCACTGTGCGGTAGGAAGTAAGTGAAGGGTCAGGGATGCAGGTGGGGGCTGCATCGCTCCTCGGAGAGGGTTCAGGAGACTGGAGCTTGAATCTGGTGTCCAGGCCCTTTTGAGGCCTAGGAACGGGGACAATTCAATGAATTAACGTGCACACTGTAAAACGTGGCAACATAGGCCTAATACTTGTTGTTTTCACGAGAACTGGGAACTGGCATACTAGAGTTGGACACAACCATAATTGCGTCTTTAATCGATCATAGGGGGATACATATGCATATCGATCATGCACATATAGTATAGGATGGGGAACACGTAGGCACATATAACATGGCAAAATTTACTTTTCCACAAACTATTGGGAGTGATAATGCAGGCCAGTCGACTATTTACAAGGCCAGTAAAAAACGGTCTGTTAACTATCTCAGAGAATTTGGTCTTGTCCTGCTAGAATAGAGACTTGGCATAGGTCCTCCCAGGCTTGCTCCTTAATGGCCTTTTTCATCTGAAGCACAGCTAATTTATATGTTTTCCTACAAGCTCTAATTTATTTCCTCGTCCCTTGGTTGCTGCTTTAAGGCAGCCATTAGGGCTCTAGGGATCTTACAGCAACTACGGTCAAACCACTTTTCCGGTTTATTGGGTACAGTTTTAACATAACTCAGAAGATTTGTGGAAATTTGCCCACTTAGTCTATTAAAAGCCTCAAAGACTACCCTATACTGAGAATCCCTATCTAGACATTGGACAACATTGCCTGCGTTTTGGGTATAAAGGTTGTTTAAAAAGGCCTCCAGTACCACCCTATACCATTTTAATCTCTTGGTCTGATCCTCAGGGCTTTGTTGGAATGACATTCATTTGTGCTGTTATCCAATCCCAAATCCCAAGCGAAAAACAAATACAAGTGGATTATGGCCACTAAAATTATTCCAGCGAATTCTCAGTCAATAGAGTAAGGTGGCCAGAGTGGGTGATAACATAATACAATCTATAAAAGAGGGGGTGCCGCTCATTGATTGGGGTGCCGCTCATTGATTGACTCTGATTGCTGCGAGGATCGTTCTTGGGCGTCTGTTTCCTGCTTGCTCCCTGAGGCTGTCTAAGCTGGTGTGAGCGGTTCCGCAGTCGGCGGATTTCTAACGCGCTCCCAGTGAGTTACAGCCCAGGTTGAGGACTTTTGCGTGCAAACTCTGTCAGGAGCCTACCGGGGGACTGCGAGGACCAGCATTCTCCACTTTGCACAGCTGGTGCCTCTTCCCCTGGCGGCCACGCCCCCTGTCTTTACGTACTTTACAGGTGTAAGCTCCACCGCGACGCGGGACGCGCGAGGGACGGAGCTCGGGCGAAGACCGGGCAAAGAGCGGGCCGTTTGAGGCCGTTCGAGGACTGGCGAGACTGGACTGGGCCATCCCCTTTTTATTTTTATTTATATTTTATCTTCTGCTCTTCTCTATTGTTATCTGGGTAAAATGGTAGTGACCAGAGGGAACAAAACCAAGGCCCCGGGCAGCGTGGGTAAACTGCTTGGTCCTATGGATGACTTCATAACTAAGGCGAATACATTCATAGACCAAAGCATATCACTGATAGAAGAGTATCCCTAGATCTTGCATTTGCCAAGAGATCCTCTTTGGGTAACCTGGCCGATGCAAGAACTCCAGTTGTTCTAGGGAAAAACAATGAAGGGGAGAGGGAGAGTCGTGGGAGGCGAAGCCTGCCAAATAATGTGGATCTTTCCGTGTCTCAACTTGCAGATTCGCAGCTAAGCACTGATTTGGAGAGAACCCCCGACTTACTTCCTCAAACCCCCACTCAAATAATCTCTTTGGAGAAAACTCACGAAAGGGGAAGGCGGGAGGGTGCGATAAGCAAGATAATGGACGATCAAGTAAATCTTAGTTCGAATATGTTACATCAGATTTCAAGCGCCCCTCAGGATCCACCCCCCAGAGTAGAACATCTAGTAGTCACTGCTTTAATACATCATAACGAGCACGAAACCCCCACCTTATTGACTTGGAATCCCCTACTTTATCACCTACCAATAGGGGACTAGGAGACGGTGAAAATACACAGCTATTAAAGAAGATAGCTGATCTATTTAAATCATCTTTGCAACCAATAGAAAAAAAGACTAACACAGCTGGAGATGCAGATATGCAAGCTTGTTAAAACCCAACAACATAATCAACTAGTAGGGGCTCAAAATACACGGGGAAAAAAAATCACATAAATCAACCTCCCACAAAGCCTCTAAATGCCCCCCAGAAACCTGCATCCGATCAGAATAAGGTAACCCAAGTTGCAACATCCCCCCTCCCGATTACCATGAGTACCCCGAACACAGTGACTAAGGCATCTACTATCTTGACACAAGGAAACTCCCAGCCATTAATCCCACCAGCTCCAAACTTAGTGGCTACAAATAAGGCTATAAACAAAGTAACATCAAAAACACCGGCCTCCCAACTATTGGCCCCTGACCCCCCGGTCCCCAAAGCTTATAGAGATTTTCCCAGAGGCGCCGGGGAGGGCAGACTCCCAGTTGATTTACCACCTGAGGCCTCGCCGTATGTAGCGGTCATGACCGGTGTCCCAGAAATTGCGGATCACAACACGGAACCGGGCTGGTCCCTCAAAAATAAGGTACAACATTGGTTACAGAATAATCGTCCCTTTCCCCCAACATGGAACGGAAGGATTCTGTCAGTTCGTAGGACTCCATGGGTGGGCAAAGCCAGAAAAACGATCTCTGGGGATTGTATTCTGAATACCTTTGAGGACCTTCGTATAGCAGATTATATCTGCTCCTGGGAAGATACGAATGTAAACGGAGGCATCAGTGTCAAACCACTCTCTTTTTTCTACCCCTTAAGACAACCGAAGGGTTTCTTCCAGGACTACGATCCCCCATGGCCCGTTCCTGCTCCCCGACATATCGACTTTTACAACACTGGATATCAAGGGGCCCCCAGACATCAAGACCAAGATAACTCATGGCAACTAGTGGGACCTCGACAGCAGGGTGGCGGCTGGGGAGAATGGAGGCCTCCTATTCAAAGGATGACTTACAGAGAACCGCCCCGTTGGGAACCATGGTACAATATCCCGACGACTAATAGATTTAGCGGGCTCGAAATGGTCGATTGACCATCAACTGACACAGAACCTGCTAATCCCTGCTCACCCCACCAGAGTTCTAAAACAAACCCTTCCCCGGCACCAATAGAACCAATAGGACTAAAAGCTGACACTACCTATACCCATCCTCTTTTGGAACGTAGCAGGTCTGCGCACCAAGATTGAGGACAGGACGGCTCAAAACGTTTTAGAACCCTATAATATAATTTGTCTGCAGGAGACATGGTCCACATCCGAGCTTCATTTACTAGGATTCAAAACATTTTTTATCCCAGCGGTTCGTAGCATAATAGGTAGGCCCAAAGGGGGGCTAATAACGTACGTTGCGAACACCTTGAACCAACTAAAAGTGACCACTATCCATTCTGATCCCAATTGCCAAATTCTTTTACTTTCCTTTGCGAACAAGGAGACCATTATTTTGACTAATTTCTATAACAACCTGATGAAGATCAATTTATGACTCTTCTCAGAGACGTTCATGAGAGATTAAGCCAACTCTATCAGTGGAAAGGCAGCCACGGGGCAAACCACCTATTATGGGGAGGGGATTTTAACCTTCACCCGTGCCCACTGGCGAATTCACACTGCTGTGGGATTGTCGACGAATTTGAGCTCCCATTAGTACATCTTACTCACAGTAAGGCGGGGAACGCCTTAAACAATGTGCTTTCCGAACTGGACTTGCAAATCGCTAACCGCCCAAGTTCGGACTCATGTTGCCTAATTCCGACCTATGTGGGCAGAGGTCACCAAACCACAGTGGATTACATTTTTCTGTCTCCTGGACTGTCAGAGATGGCTAAAGACTTCCAGGTTATTGATAACTCTCTGAGTGACCACTCTGCGTTGAGGCTCTATCTTCAACTACCTAAATATAAGCACCAAAATATAGAAATAGTAAACACTCTCGCCCAGAATAATTTAGAACTAGGCAAACAGAATGGATATACAATAAAATGGGAAAAAATTAACCCAAGTGAAATCACAAAAAAGCTGGTCAAGCTGGCATATCCTAACATAATTAAATGCTTGGACTTCTCGGTAAATTACGAAGAAGTCCTAGACAATTTTAAGCAAATCTTAGAGAAAATCAAGGGACTACTTTCGTCTAAACTAACGTCCAAACACTCCGGCAAGAAAGGGTGGTTCAATCACAACTGTACTGTAGCCCCTACTAAACTAAAACTTGCGCTACACAACAAACCCAGAGACATGGGACAAATCCAATCTCTCAGACGTGAATACATTAGGGTGTGGAAAAGTACATTTTGCCATGTTGTATGTGCCTACGTGTTCCCCATGTTATGTCATATGTGCATGATCGATATGCATGTATTCCCTATGATCGATTAAAGACGCAATTATAGTTGTGTCCATCTCTAGTATGCCAGTTTCCAGTCTTCGTGAATACAACGAATATCAGGCCTATGTAAAGCTACGTTGCCACGTTTTACAGTGTGCACGTTAATTCATTGAATTGTCCCCGTTTCTAGGCCTCAAAAGGGCCCGGACTCAGATTCAGCTCCTGTTTCCTGAACCCTCTCCGAGGAGCGATACAGCCCCCACCTGTATCCCTGACCCTTAGCTTACTTTCATGCCTCGCAGTGCCCGGCACGGCCTGGCTCTGTCTCCCAGTCTGCCAAGAGTATGTTATGATTCTAGTTATCAGTTCAGCCTTTCTTCTCTGCATTCCTAAGCTACTGAATCGCATCAATAGTTTCCGTCATGGTCTAGCCTTTATGTCTCCATGTAAGAGAAATACTGTATTAATATTCATAGAATATTCCTCGCACACACACTACATATAGGATTATGCATGCACCAGTCTTAATGTCTGTTAGCCTTTGCCCTGATAACTTTTGGATTCTATCAACATGTTCCCTAAACACGAGATACTAGATATGCCCGGGTACATGTCGCTCTGACACTCCAGACTTTCGTCTCCTCTTCTAGTGCAGAAGTCATAGCCCCCCAGTTCTCCCTAGTAACACGTTATTGCCAGTTTGCGCGCACCACTAGGTTAGAGGTCCCAGCTGCTCAGGTAGCCCCCTCCATGTTTCCGCCCCTTTTATGACATTCTGTTACGTTTACATCACATGTCTATGTATACGCCCTGTACACGCCTTCTTGTTACATCATTTCTGCCCTTATCTTTCGCGACTGCTACAAACTCCGCCTACTGCTACGCCTATTGTATTGAATGCCATGTAAATGTTTTAACTATATATACTTGTGCCCTGTTATTAAAAGTTAGCGCTCCTTTGTCCCTGCCCCAGGCAGCTGCCATCCCATCCCCGTACAGGCTGTCCTGTTCCAGTCCTTTATGCTTAATTAAAGCCTGTATACTCTAGCTACCTCGTATCTTGACTCTTATTTGTTGAGCTATCTATTTGTATGAGTATCCTGAAAAATAGTACCGGTAATTAATTATTTATTTACCACAAGGGAACGAAAGTTAAGAACTAAGGAACTGAAGCAGAAACTTTTGGAAGACCTGCATAAGAGTGCCGTCTCAAAAAATAGCGAGCCTTTTTGGCGCACAGTTAGAGCCCCTTACCTCACCGACAACAATATCCCCAAGCTCGAAGTAGCTATTGACGAAGAAACTTGGGTGGCCCATTTTACAAAGATCTTTAAAAATGACTCAACGATTGACTGTTCCGATAGCATGCTTCCAAAAGTACATTACCCAATCCCGCTCCTTTTCGACATACCCGACTTGCTACTGGCCTTGGAAGCAAGCAAAACGGGGAAAGCCCCAGGCCCGGACGGGGTCCCAGCAGATTTCTTCAAATACTATTTGGACCTCTGGGCTCCCATTCTTACAAGAGTATGCATAGCCGCCGCTAATGAGGGGGTTCTGAATTCCTGGACTAGGTCCATCATGGTCCCAATATTCAAAAAAGGGGACCGCCAAGATGTGAAGTGCTATCGCCCCATCTCATTGCTGGACTCGCTTAGCAAGGTCGTGGGGAGAGTAATCTTGGAGCGACTTCAGCAATGGGCCGAGGAGAGAGGCAAAATCTCTGACCTCCAATTCGGCTTTCAGGAGGGGTTTGGAACCGTAGAGCAGGCCCTGAACCTTAGCCTGATAGTGGGTAAATACACACAGGCTAAGGAGAATATGATCTACATGGTCTATGTAGACCTATCCGCAGCTTTTGATTGCGTCTCGCACTCAAAGCTGTGGATGGTCTTAAGACAAATGGGAGTGGAACCCTCCCTCTTAGATTTTGTAAGAGAGCTTTATTCAGGAGCCTCGGCCAGAGTCCGTTTTGGAAAGAATGGTAAGCTGACGGCCCCGTTTAGAGTGGAGCGCGGAGTCAGGCAAGGATGTGTCCTGGCCCCCTTCCTCTTCTCACTCTACACCAATGGTCTGGAGGAGGAGATGCTGAGGGGGGCCCAGGACCTCCCTCGTATAAAAAAGCGCCTGATTCCCACCCTGCTCTATGCGGATGACGCCGTCATCCTCGCGCGTACTCCGCGCGAGCTACAGAGCTCCCTGAAGAGATACACGACATTCATGGGAGGCTTAGATCTACAGGTAAATGTCAAGAAAACGTTCGTCATGATAGCAGGTACCAAGAGAAAAGGAGTAAAAGAGATCTACCTCGATAAACAAAAACTAGAGGTCACTCCCCAGTATCCGTACCTTGGTATCATGATAGACGGACGATTGACATGAAAGCCAGCAGTAGAGTCAAGATTCCATCTATTTAAAAGATCAATAGCGGCTTTGATGAGTTTCTCTCAGAGATTGGGGAGAAGGGCTCCAGTGGAGCTATTGAAGATCTACAGTGCCAAATGCCAGGCCATTGCTCTCTATGGAGCCGGGGTTTGGGGACACACGGACATCAGCTCCATTCAAGTAGCGGAAAATGCCTTTCTGAGATTTCTTTTAGTTACTCCCAGAGGCACTTCAACCTATGCCTCACATTTGGAACTAGGAATTCCCTACCTGGAGGACTTGATCAAGATCCAACCGCTGATGCTGTGGCGGCGTATTTGGACATCTGCGAACAATGCCCTGTCCCAGTCCATCATAACAGATACAATGGCTCTTGACAAGTCTTCCAAGGTAAGATGGCTTTCCTATATTAGAAACTTTTTTAAAGATCTTGGCCTTGAGAAATACTATGCTCATCCAGAGACTATAGTCAACTTTCCGAAGAAAGCACTAAAACAACAAGCCCTCTGTCACCTAGAGACACTGAGACTGGCTTCGGAATCTCTGAAACATGCAGTTATTCATGCGAATATGGTCCAAATAACACACAGCATCCAGCCTTATCTAACACTGCCGGTGACGACATATGACAGAATGCTGTTGACCAGATTTAGGTTAGATACATTTTTTAGACTGGTTGCTTTCCCTATGAATAACGGATGGGTCTTAAGTTTTCCTTTTTGCCCCTGTGACGAGAAATCAACTCAGTCTAACTTACACGTTATTTTGTTTTGCAAATTCCATCATGCACACAGGAAAACTTGGCTACTGCCCACCTTGAGGAGTTGGGGCCTTAGACAATGCAGGCCGGCATTTCTTAGACTCCAAATGCTCGAATCTGAGTCTGTTTGCTACTTTGTTCTTAATTTCCTAAAATGTATCATGAAGCATAGGAAAAGCCTATAAAAAGCATTGTACAAAAAGTATTACATAATTATATCCTGAGGAAATGAAACGGATTGAAAATCCACTTTTTAACGTATTTTGTATGAACTTCTATTTTGCTTAGAAAATGTAAACTGTATTTTTTTATGTCTCTTTTATGGTTTTTATTTGTGGAAAAAAAACGAATAAAGAAGTTTATATAGTTTATATATAAAAGAGGAACAACCCCTTCTGGAAAAGAATGGAATAATTTTATCCTCACTAGTCTGACCCAAACAGTGCTGATTATTAGCAGCCAAAAGCTCTTCAAGCAGATTACCCTGTTCTGTTTGTTCAAAATGGATAACCACTGGGATTACATAAGGTATGCTTTTGACAAAGATACAACATTTTTGGGAAAGATAAGCATTAAGATCCCCCAATAATATAACCTGATATATTGAAGAGGAGAAGAGAGCAGGATTCTGAGACTGGAAGAGGGCTGACTGTCACCAAAGATTCGACCGTAACAGCGCCTACACCCGGGGTCAGGACTACACCCCCCAGGGTGCACCTTTGCCCACACACCTGCACAGACTCAGGGGGCGGCATGGACATCGCGCACATAAGCCACTCCCTATACTTCGCGGTGCGGGACGTGGCGTAGGTCGAAGCCGGGACCAAGCCTGGGACCAAGGGCGGGCCTGTTTGTGCCTGTTCGTGACCTGGAGGGACTGGACTGGGTTACCTTCTTTACAACTCGGTATTTCCTATGTGTATTGGCTAAATGACAATAATTCTGTGCTGATGGACATTACTACGTATTCATGGCTAGAAAGGTCTGAAGAGCGTATTGTAATATTTCGAGTCCTCGAGCGGGATATTTCGACTATCTATATAATCGAAGGGGTATAGTATTTTGTTGTATCTTAAGTTTCCCTGCTGCTCAGCTGGTTTGTATGTCATATGGAATGTTAGTTGATTAGAATGTTGCTGTGTTGTGAATGTCAGTTGAGTGAGGGCTGAGCAGCAGGACAGCTGCTCCTGATGGGGTTTCCTTTCTATCTTAACTAATTAACTTAATAAAGTAACATATTCAATCCTACTTGAAGTATCCATCTTCTCATTGATTACATTTTGGCGACATTTGGGGACTGTTCTGTAAAGAACCAACGCGTGCAACTTAAAGGAAGAAGACTATATAAGGAAGACTTCATTGTGACCAAGGAGAGAAGGAAAAGGATAAAGAACCGGTACCACACAAGTACTGTTAAAGAGAAGAAAAGAAAACTAGAGGTAAAACACTTTGAGTTTGGATGTAAAGTGTGTGTGTAACGCTGGCTGGCAAACTAACCCCATCAGTGACCCCTACATCGGTCGCCCTGAAACCAAGATTTGCCAGAGCAAAAAGAGAAAATCTAGTTTAAACTACCAGCAGCAGTGTGGAGTATCATTGAGGTCTGCTTGGTTACCTGTTTTCAGCTTCTTGGCAAAGCAGAAAGGACTAGCGCTGTGACTGTCTAAAAAGGAAAATAAAACTTTGACAAACTTTGACAAGCCAGAAGAGATTAAAGATTAGCGCTGTGACTAACTGTGGCAAGGCAGAAGAGTTTATATAAATATTTGACGTTGCCCCCCTGTACTTTGGAATTGATCAAAACTGTGGATTTGACTGTAACTGTAAACTTGATGCTCGGGTAATTTGGAAAGTGTAACTTGAGCAGAAGAAACAGGAATTTGTCAACCCAAACGTTTTATTCATGGCTCAAATGCAAAAGGGACTACAGCGGTGAGTTTTAGCGTCTTTTGAAATCAATCTGCAGCTCGAGCAGAAAAACTGAGTCATTAAATCATAGCGTAGCGTCTTTTGAAATCGTACTCGAGCAGGGAAACACGAGCCTACTCACCGTTGGAACCTTCCTGATGACATCTTCCGAACGGAGCCATTGACGCTGATGATTCTGTTACCACCGTGAGGCAAGGAGAGGAAGCAAGCGTCAGGCAGGAAGAGGAAGCAAGCGTCATCACACCAAGCGGTAGTGACATAATGACGCTACGTGGCAGCCATTTTGAGTCAGTGTTGGTTACTAAGCAACCAACTCTACCGGAGCAACGCGTTTTGGGAATGTGTCAGTTGCTCTATGAGGAGAAAGGAAGAGCGGGATAAGTAAACGGTAAAGCCTACGCTCATGTGTCTATTCAAAAGAATGACTTTTTGTTTAAAAAAAAATGGAGGGCCTTAATGAAAGAAGGAGAGGAAGAGACTAAAAAAAAAAATAGAACAGTGCAGTCTGATTGAGCATTCAGAGGTGTGATCTGGTTGGAGCATTTGGATTGTTATAGTGCCTGCATGAAGAACTCATTGGACAGTGTTTTCTGTTCTATCGGTTTTGTATATGCGCAGCTTTGATGATGCAGCAAAAGAGAAAGACAACTTTTCAGTGCAGTGTTGTTCCTGCAATCCGTGCCTGAAACAAGAAGACGTCCCAGTGACAGAAAGTGGATCTACGCTGCGGACACTTTGATGAGACAAGTGTTACTAAATTTTACAAGCAACAGTGTAGATAAAATGCTAGGTGCACATGAGGATGGGTGCAGACATTATGATTTAATTCTCATTATTGTTTTGTGTGAGTGAGGTATTATTTGGTTGTGCGTGGTGAGGTTTGTTGGCAAGTATTGAGATTACTATGGTTTTGGATTTCTGTTTAAAACTTCAAGAACTGTTTCACAATAGGTCTGGTGTCTATTTGTGGGTTGGTAGTGCCTTTGTGGACTATACTGTATATAGCCACATGATTATTTGAGGGCTATGCTGTATATGGTCGCTCATTAGTTATTTTATTTTGGTGTTGGTGATTGTTTCACCAAGAGTTGTTCCACAACTAGTGTTGTGTGTGAGTGTGTCTAGATATTAGATGACTCATTAACTCATGTTGTAGTGGCTATGCAGTATGTAGTCACATGGTTATTTGAGGGCTATGCTGTATATGGTTGCTCATTGGTTATTTTGTTTTGGTATTGGTGATTGTTTCACTGAGAGTTGTTCCACAACTGGTGTTGTGTGTGAGTGTGTCTAGATATTAGATGACTCATTAACTCATGTTGTAGTGGCTATGTAGTATGTAGTCACATGGTTATTTGAGGGCTATGCTGTATATGGTCGCTCATTAGTTATATTGTTTTGGTATTGGTGATTGTTTCACCGAGAGTTGTTCCACAACTGGTGTTGTGTGTGAGTGTGTCTAGATATTAGAGGACTCATTAACTCATGTTGTAGTGGCTATGTAGTATGTAGTCACATGGTTATTTGAGGGCTATGCTGTATATGGTCGCTCATTAGTTATATTGTTTTGGTGTTGGTGATTGTTTCACTGAGAGTTGTTCCACAACTGGTGTTGTGTGTGAGTGTGTCTAGATATTAGATGACTCATTAACTCATGTTGTAGTGGCTATGTAGTATGTAGTCACATGGTTATTTGATGGCTATGCTGTATATGGTCACTCATTGGTTGTTGTGTTTTGTTCTCAGTCTATGGTATACGCGCTGCTTCCTGATATTTGTCGTGTTAAGTTTGTTCCTTTGTGTCTTGCTTGATATACTGGTCTGGCCAACTTGTATAATTAGTGGCATAAGGATATAGGATGAAGATAGTTGTTCACTTCAGGAAGTAAAGCGGTGTGGGATGTGTTAAAATTGTGTTAAAATATTTTATTCGTGTTGTCCACTTGTACTTTGGTGCACTGTTTTAATATCTTTGACTATGTGTACTAGAATACATTTAATTGACAACTATTTTATTACTATATGCAATTGTACCCATAACTAAGGGAGATATGTTGTATCTTAAGTTTCCCTGCTGCTCAGCTGGTTTGTATGTCATATGGAATGTTAGTTGATTAGAATGTTGCTGTGTTGTGAATGTCAGTTGAGTGAGGGCTGAGCAGCAGGACAGCTGCTCCTGATGGGGTTTCCTTTCTATCTTAACTAATTAACTTAATAAAGTAACATATTCAATCCTACTTGAAGTATCCATCTTCTCATTGATTACAACATATTTCCATAGCTTACTTTTGCCCTCTGGCTATAATATGGGAAAAACTAATCCCCCAGTTTCCCGCCCGCAGACTCGGCTAAAAACGTTATCAACCGCCCAAGTATGCAGTGCAACGGCTATTGATAAAATGTTGCAAAAGGCAATTGGAGCAGTGTCATCTGCAATAGAGAATACCGAGCGACGCCTCTCAATTCCTCCGCCCAATTTTAGAAGCCATAATGTTACAAGGGTCTCCAATTGTGCCTTCTACGGATATTTCTGGCACATCGCATGAAACCTACCAAAAGGCCCTATAAGCTCCATCCCAGACCTAAGAAATCTAAAAATACAAAGATAATTCAAACATAGGAACCCGAACAACAAGAGGGCTCGTCGGTTGCCCCAGCACCCGTAAATCAAACCCTACTACCTCCCCTGTGGGCCTCCCATCTCTTAATAGACATGCAAACTCACCTAGAGCAATTTATTAAGATCCAGTTTAAGTCTGTAATGAGCCGGATCGATAGGGTAGTTTCTTTGTTAAACAACAGGCTTGAGGGTGGTAGTAATCCTCTTCCCCTTAATAGGAATAACGTTGATGAAACTGATCTAGATAGCATCCCCCAACCTGCCTCAGGACCCCCTACTCGTAATGGCTCGCACGCAGTAAATCCTGTACCTGAGAAGGCCCAGGGGAACCCTAACTTAACCGATCCAAGAATGAGTCGGATAGTTCCTACCACCTCAAACAAGGCTATTTCTACAAAGCCTCGATATACCTCCTTAGGAAGGCATCCTCAAGGTAATAACTTGAGGCAATTAGGACTGACAGAGGCACATCAAGTTAGTAATTTACAAACGGAACCTTCTGAATCTCGACACCCACTCCCATGCGCTTGCACTTGCCCCCTGCAGCTTCACCCTATGTAGTCGTTCTTGCGGGGGTAACGCCCCTATCCACAGGTCGGGGAGAAACTTTTTCTGAGCTCAAGAATAAGATCGTCCACTGGCTCAGCAGGAACAGACCATTAACTGGACAAGGTCAAGGAATAATCTTGTTTGCCGGTAGAGTCAGATGGGTCTGAAAAACAAGGATATTGACGGGGATTGCGTGGTCATAAATTTCAGAGATAGGGGGGTGGTTAACCATATACTCAAGTGGGACAATTTTGATTCGCATGGCCAAATCCACACCCTCCCCCTAGCCTTTTACCCCTAAGATTTTACATCTAGAAATGTACCCTCCCTTTAGAAAACAGATTTAATCCCTTTAATGCTGTAGACTGACTATCTCCTCTACTCACCCCCGAGATTGATCAAACTACATTTGGCCAAGGTACTCCTTGGGAGACGAAAGGGATACATAGTCGGTTCTACTTTAATAGGAACAATGGCCAAGTTGGGAGGAAGGCATTGACGCCATCTCCCCCCGCACCCCGTTCCTCCATACTCACCGATTATAATCAAATCGAGATGGCGAGTCCAAACCCTGTGAGGTGCGCCCTTCCTGCTCCCACCACTCCACAAGAGGAGACCCCTATTTTTAAGCTCACTTCATGGAATCTAGCTGGGATCACCTCAAAATTGAACCACCCGGAGTGGGGGAATTAATAGACCAGTACGACCTTTGTCTATTTCAAGAAACTTGGGCCCTGACCGCCCCTCATAGAGTGGGCTTTGCAACCTTTCTTACTACTGCTCTTCGGGGGATTAGGGGGAGACCTTATGGGGGACTTTGTATTTGGGTGGCTACTCCCCTGGGTTGCACAGTGAAAGTGTTAGATACACATTTCTCTGATATCCTTTCTATCCTTCTCAACTTCCCAGATGGCCTTAAGGTGGCAGTGGTCAATGTTTATCTCTGTTCTTCACCACCAACAGAGGCCTCTATAATATTAAACCAGCTAGAAGAACTATTTTTATCGCTCCCAGCCTCGATTCATAAAATCATAGGGGGTGACTTTAACTGCCACTTTGAACCCCTAGGAGGCACTACATCTGTTACCCAGGAGGAGGATTTGGCTTGGTCTATTCCTTATCGTTCCATGTATCCAACAAAGGGTTGGACCTCGCTTGTTTTACAACTAAATAGATTAACTATCTCATACTCCCTCAGAGCCTGCAACGGAAGATTTCCCACAGATACTCCTGGCAAGGTAACATATAATAGATCAGGTAAAAGCACCACTATTGACTATATATTGGTCAACCTCGAACTGTGGACATACATTAGGGCCTTTGCAGTTATCTCGAGAGTAGATAGTGATCACAATCTTCTATCTTTAGATTTAAAGTACCCAATCGGTCTTATCCAAAACCCCCGACGTAAGGAGGGATCCCACCACCAAAATTTCATTGCCACTGGTGGAGGTAGACGAATCAGATGGGGGAACTTTGTGCAATTACCCGACAAGGTTGCTGAATTGTACCTGCAAGTTGCAGATACCTTACAGAAAGCTTCCACTTTTTCTGTGGACAAGCTTGAAATTGATCATTTAAATGTATTACACAAAATCCATTCTGATTTCATTTATAAATTGGCTACTTTTTTTCACTACTGCTATTAATAAGGCTCGGTCACCCCGCCAAAATAAAGGGTACACTAAAACGTGCAGACAGGCGAAATCCGCTCTCTTACGGGAAGTCAAGAGTGGTTCCAGTGCAGCGATCAGATTAGCAAGGTCTTATTATAAGAACATTATTGCGAAGTCTAAGCTAGAATGGGAGGAAGATAGATGGGCTGATATTAAAACAACACTTGATAATCGAGATTACAGGGCCTTCCGGAACCTGGTAAAAACAGGCAGGGCTGATGGCTCTTCTGCCGTAGCCCCTAATGTAAGCGAAGAGGCCTGGACCTTGCATTTTAAAAAACTGTATTCCCAAACTAACAGCTTATCCTCCGAGGCCTCTTTTTGCTTCTCTGAAGAGTTATTAGAGTGCAAAGTTCTTGAATATACAGATTTAGTTGTCCCACTCTGTACCATGACAGAAGTCTTAGTGGCCTTGAGGAACTTACCCCCAGGAAAAGCGCCGGGCCTGGACAGGATTCCGGGTGACCTGTTCCTAAGCGAGCAGAAGGTATGGGCCCTGTATATCTGAGTGATGTTTAATGCTATTCTCCAGGGCATGGAGGTATCGCACACCTGGTTATGAGCAGAAATCATTCCCATTTTCAAAAAGGGCTCCCCCCTTGACCCGGTGAACTATCGCCCGATTAGCTTAATTGACATCTTAAAAAACTGTTTGCCCGAATACTACCCTCAAGGCTACAGCTATGACTAGACGAACATGGGATTCATACCCCCTTACAAGCGGGGTTTCGGGCTAAGGTTTCCACCATAGATCAACTATTCAGATTACAACTAATCCACTGGAAATTGGTGATCAAGGGGGGAGGTAGCTTGTACTTGATCTTCGTAGATCTCCGATCTGCGTGTGACCTAGTACATAGAGACAAGCTCTGGACCATATTGCAAAAAAATGGGCATTCCACCTTATCTCTGCCATATGCTACAACGCCTGCATCAAGGCAATTACGTAAGGGTGCGCTATGGGAAAAAGGGGGAGCTTTCGGCACCCTTTAGAGTCGAAAAGGGGGTAAGGCAGGGCTGTGTTTTGGCCCCCACACTTTTCTCCCTATTCCTCAACGGCCTGGTTGACCATCTTCAGGGAACAAAGGATTTAGACTCTCCTCGCTTGGCAGATCGCATTATACCAGCTCTAATGTTCGCTGATGATACGTTACTTCTTTCTAAAGCATCAATGGGTATCCAGCGAACGTTGGAAGCATTCTGCAACTTCTGCTCAATAAGGAACCTGGAGATTAATCTTTCCAAAACCAAATATATGGTTTATCATGCCAGATCAGTAAACTGTCCCCATCTTCATATGAAGGGTCTGGCTCCGGAAAGAACCTCCACATTTGATTATCTGGAGATTACCTTGAATGATCGGATGGACTGGCGGTCCCATGTGGCTAGAGCAAACTTAAAACTTGCACAAGTTTCAGGGGGCATTTTAAAGGTACATAATGATTGCCCTAAAAAAATTCTAGGCCCTCCATTAGAAATATACAAGGCCCAAGCAAGGGGAGGTGCGCTGTATGGAGTTGAGCTCTGGGGACATGTCAACGCAACCTCCTTGGTTGCGATTGAGAATGGTTTTCTCAGACGTCTTTTACGTCTTCCCCAGAGCACCCTCCTGCTTGCATTACGCCTAGATGTGGGCTTGTTCCCAATTAGGGATATAATTGCTAATTGCCCCCTATTTTACTGGAGACGTCTCTGGAGCACCCCCGAGCTTAACTTCAGGGAGGAATTGAAGGTTTTTCTATCTGCTTTGGGTGCAGGGAAGATCCCTTGGTTCATGCATATTAAACATCTTTGCTACGCAATGGGAAGGGCGGATCTATGGCTTACACCAGAACAGACTTGCCCCTGTATCTCTAAAAAATCTCTTGCACTTATACTTAAGGAATACCATCTGGCTAACTTACTACAGAATAGCACTATAGGGGTGATAAGCTCAAGATTTCTGGAGGTCAAGTCCACATATCATTAAGAACAATTCTTGGACAGTATTCAGCCCCTCCTAGCAAAAAAACTTTATGTGCAATTCAGACACGGAAAATTACCAGTAAGGGACCTTACGAATAAGTGGGCAGGCGCAAATTCTCCACCCAAGGGCTGCCCAGGTTGTAACGCCAGTGTAGAATCTGACATACACGTTTTACTATTTTGTCCTTTATATGCCAAAGCAAGAGCCAAATGAATTATTCAACTCTGTAAAAACCTAGGCCTCAGGAACTACCAGGAAGTGTTTTGTATTCTAAAATATGATTCCTCCCCTTTATTTGTATTTGTGACTTCTAGGTTTTTATTTTCCATGTGGTGCCATAGAAGTGTTAAGCTCAAGGCACTAGAAATTGCTTCTAGCACCCAGGTGGTTCCTATCTCTTACCAACAAAGAAGGGGGACAGCAAGTGGCCATACTTAATAGATTAGACCACTAGCCTAGCACCTAAAGTCTCATTTTCAGTATTAGAACAGCTTTGTGATTATCTACCTTTACTTTTATAATTAATTTTAAGGCATTTTATTGGGACCCTTTCCAGTTTTAACCTCCGAGTTATTATGCTAAAAATGTATTATATATTTTCGTATGTTGTGATCAGTCTAATGCTGTTTTATTTCTGTACTGCTTTTATGGCCTACGGCTGATAATAAAGTATGATCACTGACTGACTGATAACCTGATATTGTGAAATTATATTCTCCGCATACTGCTCTAAAAATTGTCGCAATGCAACTATATGTTCAGTTTCAGAGCTATGACTAAAAGAATTATAAAACTTAACCACCAACAAGGGAGTATTATTTTTACAAAGCACTTCAATAAACAGCAGATTTGGTGGTTTACTTTCCACTAGAACCATTGGGCAAGGGATTTTGATGGAAACAAGAGTAAGAAGCCACCTTTGGCACACCCAGCTGCTAAAGGGGACGCACCTTACAAAAAAGAAGAGCACTCATCCATAAAGAATGATCTTTCATTGTCCCAAGTTTCTAAATGGTTTTCCCTAAGCGTATCTAGCCACCTCACGTCGTCCCTTTTTGGACTTTAGTTTTGCTATATTCCAATACAGTATTCTTGAGAGAGGGGGAGAAGAATTTAGGCCCAAATAAAGGGGGGATTTAGGTACACTACCCTGCGTATGTGGGGGGTTTAAACTATATGGCCCAGCATGTTGGAGAGACTGTCAATCATTATCGTCCAGTCCCTGCAGAGGTGCAAACCTATTTTGGAGTGGGACATTCTGTCATAGGTGCCTCTGTTTCAGTGTTTCATCTTGTGCATTAGGTCTACTGTGGTCTCCCTCGGCCCAGGCTTAATAGGTGGGACCCCTGTTAATATGACTGCTAAAGTCGCTGGCTCAGGGGGGCAGGTGTAAAATTATGGTATCATCCGCCTGTGTCACAGGGTGACACCCAACCCCCCGCCTCTCCCTCCATGGTAGATTCTCTTGTAGTGGACCGGCTGGACTGGCATGTACCTAGAGTGAAATCCTTCTGTTAGGTAACATTGTTCAGGAAAATAAAACGCTCAAAAAGAAACTTCTTCAGCCTCCAACTCGCCCAAGCTAAAAACCGTCCCAAAAAACTGTTTGAGTTAGTTCGAACACAATCCAAAGAGCAACCCCAGACACCCAGCTCCATGGGCGATACTCCTTCCTGCGAAGACTTCTCTGCCTTCTTTATCCAAAAAACTGAGAGAATAAGAAGCGATCTCCTCAATGACGCTATCCTGTACTCCAACCCCCGACACACAGCAGTGCCTCAACCAAAGAACAATGCTACTTGGTCAGCCTTTGACACCTACTCCGAAGAAGAAATTGGCAGACTGCTCAACACCTTGAAACCTTCCAATCACCTCTCTGACCCCCTTCCTGCTAACGCTGTAAAAGACTTTTCCCCTTGGCTTCTCCCACTCTGGTCAAAGATTATCAATAGCTCTCTTCAACAAGGATCCATCCCCAACGCCCTCAAAGTAGGGCAAGTCACCCCGCTACTGAAAAAACCAACAGCAGACCCCACTGATCTAAACAATTACCGCCCTATTACAAACATTCCCACTCTCGCTAAACTGTTGGAAAAATGTGTACAACAACAACTGACTAAACACATAGATAAGTTTGATCTCCTAAACGCTCATCAGTCAGGCTTCCGAGCAGGGCACAGTACCGAAACTGCCATGACTCACATAGTGGACGATGCCCTCCAAATCCTAGACCAAAACGATACCTGCCTCCTCATCCTTCTGGATCTCTCCTCAGCATTCGATACAGTTAAACATGAGTACTTACTCGAACTGTTAAACACAAGAATGGGCATATCTGGGACTGTTCTAAAGTGGTTCACCTCATTTCTACACAACCGGACACAAAGATTCAAAAGCAACAACCTGCTGTCCTCTTCGGTACCTGTATCGCTAGGCGTCCCTCAAGGATCCTCCCTCTCCCCAACACTGTTCAACCTAGTTATGGAACCTCTCACTACGTTGCTACAGGCATCTAATGTGCACTTTCACATGTATGCCGACGACACCCAACTTTATCTCAAAATACAATCTCCCAAGGACATCATGCTTCTGAACACCACGATCAGAAACACCCAATCCTGGCTTGCTGAGAATCACCTCAAACTCAATGCTCTGAAGACCGAGTTCCTCCTGATCTCACCTCCCGCTAAAATATCCACGGCCCAAACATGGCTTAAGCAATTAACGGCTCTAAATGTACAGCCCATCGTAGTTGACTCAGCAAAATCTTTAGGCATAACACTGGACACCAATCTCAACATGCAGCAGCACATCAGCAAGGCAACCAAAGGAGCGAACTTTCAAATCAATACCCTGAGAAAACTTAAACCCTTCCTTCCTGCCAAAGACTTCCAAACTGCAGTACAATCTATAGTCATCCCGCACATAGATTACGGTAGCACCGCCCTCTGCGGGCTCCCCCTAACTACAACGGCACCCCTAAGAGCGTCCCTTAACGCCGCAGCGAGACTCGTCACTGGCTCAAAAAAACACTCGCATATCTCCCCGGACTTTAAATCACTGAAATGGCTACCTTTTGAAGCCAGAATACAACTGAAAATCGCTTGCATGACACACAGGGCTGTGCACCGGAATTCACCCGCCTATCTCACTCAAAAGCTGACAATCTCGGGTGGCTCCTGAACTACTAGAGGCACAAACAATCTTTTGCTGAAACCTCGAAGATTTCGGAAGGAAAAAACTTATAAACGCTCCTTTTCAGGAATGGCACCCAGGATCTGGAACTCACTCCCTCCGGAAACAAGGCTCATCTCCTCCGAAACAATCTTTAAGAGGGAAGTTAAAGCGATCCTCATGGCAAAATACACATGATCTATTGCTCCGTATCACTCATGAATCTGCCTTGTAAGTCCTTCCCGACCCTGGTCTACTGTGCCACCCGTGTTATCGAATTACTTAACTGTATACGCTCACTCTTTGTATTTTGTTATAATGTTTGATGCACCTGGTTGATTATGTATATTGTTATATTATTGACGCACCTGGTTGACTTTGCACACTTTACCCTCTCCATCTCAACGTTCCTTACTCCCCTAATACTCTCGCACCTGTGGGACTATACACCCTGCTCACACCTACCTCAACTGTACCCACCTTTAAACTCTAAATATTCTAAACACGCTTAAGCAAGTATATGCTCCTTATTATTGCACTTTATACTATTGACGCAATTGTCTGTCTATACACTGTGTACCGACACTACCTCACCTGTGACCTACCTCATGTCCTTTGTCCCACCTATGTAACTAGCACCTTGTACCTAACTACCTCATATATTACTCTGTATATACGCTTTATTACTTTGTATTTTTTATCCCCATGCCCTTGTAAAGCGCTCTGATATCTGCAAAGATCTTGTTCGCGCTATATAAAACTTTCAAAATAAACAAAATAAATTGTAACATTGATAGGTAGATGGAGTCCTGCTCCCACCTCTGCTGTATGCTGGATTTAAAGTAATGTTTCCTGGAACATCGCAGGATTAGCGGGGACGTTTCTGGACCCTAAGTGGGTACTGTTTATCAGGCAATTCCCTGTGATTTGCTTACAGGAGACTTGGATGGTGGAATACAACTTATTCTTAGAGGGCTATAAAGCCTTCTTTGTTCCTGCGTTGCCCTCGCCAACGGGTAGAGCCAAGGGCGGTTTGGTTACTTATATAGCTTTAGCTCTGAAATGCAGAATCAAGGAAATTTCTTCCCCCCACACAGATTTCCACGCGATTGTTCTAAAGCAAGGGAACGTAAGCCTTTGTTTGACCAATTTTTATAATGCAGTATATGCCCTGGGGTCCTGTAAGATTGCCTTATTGGGCGAGTTTGTCAAATAGCACTGTGGCCACGTCTCCCATTGCCTTATGTTAAACGGTGATTTTAACTTACGCCCATGTGGAGCCCCGGTAACAACCTGCATGGGAGAAATGGGCTGTGCTAGGATGGGGGGGGGACTACATTGCGAGCACTCACCACAGGGAAACGCACTCAACAATCTACTTAACGATTTAGACTTGGTCTCTGCTATGTCCACTGTAGATGACTCCAGTAAACAGCTTGTTGCACAAGTTACATACCTTCGGTAACGATATATCTGTAAGAAACAGTGGTTAGTATTAGATTCCTTACCTTAGAATATACCCCAGGCTTCAGACTGGATCCAGAAATGTTTGCGTAGCAGTACCCTTGCGCGTCGGTAGGCGTCGTCTGCGGCTCCGCGTCCGTCGTCGGCATCGGGATAACGTCGCCGGAGTACTTAGACGCCGCCCTCGCGTGCTGACGTTAGTTCTTATACACAGCTTTTCCGCGCAAAAAACGCAGAGCCATGATAAAAACCAACACTGGTGCCATGAAACTAAGGCCCTGAAAGGGGATGACCTTAACCCCAGATATCGGTTCACAGAACGGGGAGGATGGGTGGGTGGTAAGGAATCTAATACTAACTACTGTTTCTTACAGATATATCGTTACCAAAGGTAAGTAACTTGTGCATCTGAAAGAACAGGTTAGTATTAGATTCCTTACCTTAGAATAGATACCCCACCAATACCAACCCCGGTGGTGGGTCTGCAAACCAATAATCACACCAGAAGGTCCTGGAGGACGTAACAGCCAAAGAAGCCATCCCTCAAGACTTGGCTGTCCAGGCAGTAGTGTCTTGCGTACGTGTGCAGCGAGGCCCACGTAGCTGCCTGACATATGTCCTGCAAGGGGAGTCCCCGGCCCAGGGAAGTAGTAGCCGCTGTGGCACGAGTGGAATGGGCCCTCAGCCCAACAGGACGTTCCTTCTTAGCCAAAGAGTATCACGCCTTGATGCACAACACGACCCACCGAGAGATGGTCTGTTTGTGCACCGCCCGTCCCTTCTTAGCGCCCACGTAACCAACAAAGAGTTGGTCATCCACCCGGAACTGGCGTGTGCGATCCAGATAGTATGGTAGCGCACGTTTTGGGTCCAGACGGTGGAGCCTCTCTTCCTCTTTCGAGGGATGCGGAGGCGGAAAGAAGGTGGGCAAGATGATGGACTGCCCGATGTGGAAGGCTGTGACTACCTTGGGCAGGAAAGAGGGTCTTGTCCGCAACACAACCTTGTCCGGATGGACAGAAAGGAAAGGAGGTTTAGAGAAAAGAGCCTGGAGCTCACTCACTCTCCTAGCAGAGGTGATGGCAACCAGGAAAGCAGTCTTAAGTGTAACAAGACGGAGAGGACAGTTATGAAGCGGCTCAAAAGGAGCGCACATCAGATAAGTTAGAACCAGGTTCAAGTCCCACTGGGGCATCACGAAAGGAACAGGGGGGAACATATGAGTGATGTCCTTCAAGAATCTGTTAACAATCAGGTAATTGAACAAAGAAGGCTGATCAGGTAGCCTCAAGAAGGCGGAAAGGGCAGAAAGGTAGCCTTGATAGTGCCCAGAGCAGAACCCTGCTGGGCAAGAGAAAGAAGGAAGAGGAGAACCTCAGAAAGGGGGCAGAGAGTGGATCCACAGCCTTTGCTGTGCACCATGCCACAAATCTGTTCCACCTGCAGGCATATACCGACTTTGTGGAGGGACGCCTGGCTGCCAGAATCACATTACAAACTTCAGGAGGCAAGTCAAATGGCCCCAACTGCCGCCGCTCAATCTCCAAGCATGGAGGTGGAAACTGGACAGGTTCAGGTGAAGGACCGTCCCCTGCTGCTGCGACAGAAGGTCATCCTGAAGAGGCAGACGAATCGGGGGATCGACTGACATGCTGAGTAGCTCTGGATACCAATATCTTCGTGCCCAGTCTGGAGCCACAAGGATAACTTGGGCCCGGTCGCGCCTGATCTTCTTCAGCACTCTGGGCAGAAGTGGTATAGGCGGAAAGGCGTACAACTGACCGCAGCTCCACTCGCGACGAAAAGCGTCTCCGAGCGAGTGCCGCCTTGGAAATTCCAACGCGCAGAACAGATGACATTGCGCGTTCTCTTATGCGGCGAATAGATCTAACCAAGGCTCTCCCCACTGCTGAAAGAGGCCTTGCGCCGCGTCCGAGTTCAGACGCCATTCGTGATCCATCATGCACCGACGTCCGAGTTCGTCCGCCCTGGCATTCAGGGAACCTGCCAGGTGTTGAACCACCGGGTTCACGTCCTGATGTTCCAGCCACTGCCAGAGGGGCAGAGCCTCCTGGCATAGGGTCCACGACCCCACCCCGCCCTGTTTGTTGCAGTACCACATGGCGGTGGTGTTGTCCGTGAACACCTGCACTACACTCCCCCGGACAGAGGGGAGGAATGCCTTCAGTGCAAGCCGGATCACCCGCAGCTCCAGAAGGTTGATGTGGAGCCGGGACTCCGCCGGAGACCAGAGGCCTCTGATCTCCCCCTCTCCAATGTGGCCCCCCCCCAGCCCTGGAGGGACGCGTCCGTCACAACTACGTGCTCCAGTTGGGGTAGGGAGAGGGATCTGCCACTGACCCAATCGCGGTCCGTGAGCAACCACTGCAACTGTCTTGCAGTGCCCTCCGAGGTCAAGACATGGTCGGACAAGTTGCCCTGATGCTGGGCCCACTGAAACTTCAGGTCCCACTGCAGAGCCCACATCCGCCACCGGGCATGATGCACCAGAAGGATGCAGGAGGCCATCAGCTCCAGAAGCCGCAGCGTCAACCTGACTAAGACTCAGGATAAAGGCTGAAAGATCGGAATCAGAGCCTGAATATCCCGAACCCGCTGTTCGGGAGGATAAACCCGAAACTGCGCCGTGTCTAGAACCGCTCTGATGAAGAGGAGCTTCTGAGAGGGACACAGGTGTGACTTCATAAATCACCATGGGGTGACCCAGTATCCCTCAGAACCTGGGCAATACAATTACATATAAACAGTGGTTCTGTCAGGTATAAGACCTGATTACTTCAACATATAAATTAGTTCATTTTGATTCACAATGGTCCTTTGATTACTTAGTACTGTGCTCCAAGCCAGCAGCTTGCTCACAACGCAAATCCAATACCACACGGGTTCAGGGTAACCAATTATTTTTAATCTATGAATTGCATTTTTCATTCATAAATAACCCTGTTTCCACATGATATATTTACAATTTACAAAAGTGGCGCAGAGTAAAATTGAGTGAATATAATGCGACATCAAGTGAAAAATGGTGACATTCAAACGTGCTTATCTACAAGTGAGTGAGAGGGAGGGAGGGGGGAACAGTTATTTGTTCAGTTACAGATGGTAATTGTAATTAGTCCAGTAATCCACTCAGTTGGATTATCATAAGAACTGGGTATTCTCTACTGATCCAATATTCTCAATATCGTCGACGTTTCGACCCTGTAGGACGCCTTAGTTGAGGGTCTAGCGCGGGTCTTCTTCAGGACAAGGGGCTGTGGTATAGCGCCTGTGGGTTAGAGGAGTAAGTTTATCAGAAAGGATTTGCAGGAGCAGTGAGGAAAATGAGTGACATTCATTTATTCGTGCACTCACCGACGGGTCTCTGTAAGATAGACCCCAAGTTGTTGTAGAGATTTTTCAGGTGTAGTTAAATTGTGATCTGTTGGGTTAATAATGGACATTAATATATATCCAAGGATTTAAAATGTCTGCTAATGGTCAACATCTTACACAGACTGAGAAAAGATGCTCACCTACTAGCTGAAAAAGGTGGTTCCCGCCATGGTCAATAATGGGGGTCCTCTTTGGGCTTGAAATGAATTAGCATATTCCATATAGCCAAGGTCGCCTTATAAATCAGACGATCTGAAAAGAAGTGGTGTCTATAATCAGCATCGCGTTATACAAATTAATATATACAGGGGTCGTAAGTATTCAAGATTCATCCCCGTATTCTCACCTATTTCGAATAAATCAGAAGTGCATCAGAGAGCGAGATCCGTATCATCCGCTCGCTCCTGCGGCATTCGGTATGTCATTAGACTAGGAGCCGGCAAGTACCGGTTACTTAGTCTCAAGGACGTCGATGAACGTCCGCCTAGGTTGGTTGCTAAGCAACCAGTCAGAATACGTCCCGGCGCACGCAAGCGTCATTCCGTTGCTAGGCAGCCACCAGGGAAGTTGTTTAACGCGAACATTGTCAAATCGTTTCCGGATCTCGTTTGTGGCATATACACCAGATTGTGGTGGTAGTATGTATAGACCTACGGGCAGATCTGGCATTAAATTGGCATGGCAGGAGTTATTTGTGACAATGCTACTTTTATAGTGATTAACAGACGTTCATGCAGACGGCATATTTCATCATCGTCTGTTTCAAGGAAACAATCACAATGCATCACAGTATATTGAATTATGACATTAAAACAATATTGTACACAAACAAATGGTTACACATTTTCATTGAGAAATTACCATTCAGATCAGCAAATTATACTTTGTTCTCAAGGTGGCTTTATCAGCATGTTCTGCAGAAGGTTTTACATTATGCATGATAGTCATGCCAAAAGTAAATTGCAAATCAGAGTTAAATTGTTACCAAGAAAAGGATATATATAAATCTATATACATTTCCTACCTAGTCATCGTACAGATGCCCTATAGCTCAGTATCGTTACCCTTAGTTTAAGATTCACAGCATTCCAACACATTCAGCAAAGTGTTGGCAGGGGTTTAAACAGATTAGTTTTAACCAAGTACAGGGAATCAGATGACATTAAAGTTGCCCCATTTGCCTGGCTGTCTCCTCTCGTTCATTTAACCCTTCCTGTACCGTATTGAGGGTATGAATCCACCTGCACTCCTTGTAATTAAGTGACTTGGTAACTGAACCACCTCTTGGACTGGGAATCACTTTCTCTAGAACCCTCCACCTGATATCTTCTGGTTTATGACCATGCGTTTGGAAGTGTTCTACCAGAGGTGCACCCACCGTGTTGCATCTAATTCTACTCATGTGCTGCAAAATTCTGGTTTTCACCTTCTGTTTTGTCTGTCCTACATATCTCAAGGCACAAGGGCATATGATGGCATAGATAACCAGTGTACTGTTACAGTTCGTAAATGGTATGAGTTTGAAGGTTCTCGTGCTCTGGATAAAGTTCGCGCCCTCGAGGCAGTAGTCACAGGCCCTGAAATTGCCACATTTGTGGTGGCAAGTTAGTGGAGGCAGGTTTAGCATATTTCTCAAATCAGGCTGTTGAGGCGGGTCCAGAAAACCTTTCACCACAGTGTCTTTTACATTTCTGCCCCTCTTGAAGGCAAAAAGTGGTTGTTGCAATGTTTGTAATTCTCCTTGGACCAGGTTCCAATATTTTTTAATGATCTTCTCTATCTCATTGCTCTTAGTATTGTATGTAGTAACGCACACAATGCCGTTGGATTCATTGATCTTCTCTTTTGTTTCCAGCAGTGCTTCTCTCGGTTGGTACCATGCACGTTTCTTCGCACGCTTTAACAAGCCTGAAGGGTATCCACGTTTTCTTAGTCTTTTAGTCAGATCATCTGCCTCTTGAAAGTAGTCTTTTCTTTTTGAACAATTCCTCCTGAGCCTGAGGTACTGTCCATAAGGCAGGTTATCCCTCAGATTCCTGGGATGATGAGAACTGTACATCAGTAACGTGTTCCTCTCCATAGGTTTGCGGTATAAGTCACTGTATATCAATCCATTTTCCGCTTGGAAAGTCAAGCCGAGAAAGTCAATGGATTCCCTACTCTTAGTCATCGTGAATTGTATGTCAGTATTCCTGTTGTTTAGCCAAGTCCAGAATTTTTCCAGTTCCTCTTCGTCTCCTGACCAGATCAATAGAATATCGTCGATGTAACGTTTCCATACATCGATTTTATTCAGAAAGTGATTGGACAAATCATAAAGATGTTCTTCCTCGTACTGGTCACGTTGGATGTATCATCACTGTACACCTCCATCCCTCAGGACAGCGCAATAGAGGTGATAAAAATGACATTGGACCAGAGAGATAGACCACATTGGATTCCGACGGAATTCCTGATCAAGCTACTAGACATAGCGATGACAAAGAACTATTTTGTCTTTAAGGAACAGTTTTACTATCAATGTAAGGGCGTGGCCATAGGCGCGACATTTGCACCGAGTCTGGCAAATCTCTTCATGGATAAGTACGAGGAAGAACATCTTTATGATTTGTCCAATCCCTTTCTGAATAAAATCGATGTATGGAAACGTTACATCAACAATGTTCTAATGATCTGGTCAGGAGACGAAGAGGAACTGGAAAAATTCTGGACTTGGCTAAACAACAGGAATACTGACATACAATTCACGATGACTAAGAGTAGGGAATCCATTGACTTTCTCGACTTGACTTTCCAAGCGGAAAATGGATTGATATACAGTGACTTATACCACAAACCTATGGAGAGAAACACGTTACTGATGTACAGTTCTCATCATCCCAGGAATCTGAGGGATAACCTGCCTTATGGACAGTACCTCAGGCTCAGGAGGAATTGTTCAAAAAGAAAAGACTACTTTCAAGAGGCAGATGATCTGACTAAAAGACTAAGAAAACGTGGATACCCTTCAGGCTTGTTAAAGCGTGTGAAGAAACGTGCATGGTACCAACTGAGAGAAGCACTGCTGGAAACAAAAGAGAAGATCAATGAATCCAACGGCATTGTGTGCGTTACTACATACAATACTAAGAGCAAGGAGATACAGAAGATCATTAAAAAATATTGGAACCTGGTCCAAGGAGAATTACAAACATTGCAACAACCACTTTTTGCCTTCAAGAGGGGCAGAAATGTAAAAGACACTGTGGTGAAAGCTTTTCTGGACCCGCCTCAACAGCCTGATTTGAGAAATATGTTAAACCTGCCTCCACTAACTGGCCACCACAAACGTGGCAATTGCAGGGCCTGTGACTACTGCCTCGAGGGCTCGAACTTTATCCAGAGCACGAGAACCTTCAAACTCATACCATTTACGAACTGTAACAGTACACTGGTTATCTATGCCATCATATGTCCTTGTGCCTTGACATATGTAGGACAGACAAAACAGAAGGTGAAAACCAGAATTTTGCAGCACATGAGTAGAATTAGATGCAACACGGTGGGTGCACCTCTGGTAGAACACTTCCAAACGCATGGTCATAAACCAGAAGATATCAGGTGGAGGGTTCTAGAGAAAGTGATTCCCAGTCCAAGAGGTGGTTCAGTTACCAAGTCACTTAATTACAAGGAGTGCAGGTGGATTCATACCCTCAATACGGTACAGGAAGGGTTAAATGAACGAGAGGAGACAGCCAGGCAAATGGGGCAACTTTAATGTCATCTGATTCCCTGTACTTGGTTGAAACTAATCTGTTTAAACCCCTGCCAACACTTTGCAGAATGTGTTGGAATGCTGTGAATCTTAAACTAAGGGTAACGATACTGAGCTATAGGGCATCTGTACGATGACTAGGTAGGAAATGTATATAGATTTATATATATCCTTTTCTTGGTTACAATTTAACTCTGATTTGCAATTTACTTTTGGCATGACTATCATGCATAATGTAAAACCTTCTGCAGAACATGCTGATAAAGCCACCTTGAGAACAAAGTATAATTTGCTGATCTGAATGGTAATTTCTCAATGAAAATGTGTAACCATTTGTTTGTGTACAATATTGTTTTAATGTCATAATTCAATATACTGTGATGCATTGTGATTGTTTCTTTGAAACGGACGATGATGAAATATGCTGTCTGCATGAACGTCTGTTAATCACTATAAAAGTAGTATTGCCACAAATAACTCCTGCCACGCCAATTTAATGCCAGATCTGCCCGTAGGTCTATACATACTACCACCACAATCTGGTGTATATGCCACAAATGAGATCCGGAAACGATTTGACAATGTTCGCGTTAAACAACTTCCCTGGTGGCTGCCTAGCAATGGAATGACGCTTGCGTGCGCCGGGATGTATTCTAACTGGTTGCTTAGCAACCAACCTAGGCGGACGTGCATCGACGTCCTCGAGACTAAGTAACCGGTACTTGCCGGCTCTTAGTCTAATGACATACCGAACGCCGCAGGAGCGAGCGGATGATACGGATCTCGCTCTCTGATGCACTTCTGATTTATTCGAAATAGGTGAGAATACGGGGATGAATCTTGAATACTTACGACCCCTGTATATAATAATTTGTATAACGCGATGCTGATTATAGACACCACTTCTTTTCAGATCGTCTGATTTATAAGGCGACCATGGCTATTTGGAATATGCTAATTAATTTCAAGCCCAAAGAGGACCCCCATTATTGACCATGGCGGGAACCACCTTTTTCAGCTAGTAGGTGAGCATCTTTTCTCAGTCTGTGTAAGATGTTGACCATTAGCAGACATTTTAAATCCTTGGATATATATTAATGTCCATTATTAACCCAACAGATCACAATTTAACTACACCTGAAAAATCTCTACAACAACTTGGGGTCTATCTTACGGAGACCCGTCGGTGAGTGCACGAATAAATGAATGTCACTCATTTTCCTCACTGCTCCTGCAAATCCTTTCTGATAAACGTACTCCTCTAACCCACAGGCGCTATTCCACAGCCCCTTGTCCTGAAGAAGACCCGCGCTAGACCCTCAACTAAGGCGTCCTACAGGGTCGAAACGTCGACGATATTGAGAATATTGGATCAGTAGAGAATACCCAGTTCTTATGATAATCCAACTGAATGGATTACTGGGCTAATTACCATCTGTAACTGACCAAATAACCGTTCCCCCCTCCCTCCCTCTCACTCACTTGTAGATAAGCACGTTTGAATGTCACCATTTTTCACTTGATGTCACATAATATTCACTCAATTTTACTCTGCGCCGCTTTTGTAAATTGTAAATATATCATGTGGAAACAGGGTTATTTATGAATGAAAAATGCAATTCATAGATTAAAAATAATTGGTTACCCTGAACCCGTGTGGTATTGGATTTGCGTTGTGAGCAAGCTCCTGGCTTGGAGCACAGTACTAAGTAATCAAAGGACCATTGTGAATCAAAATGAAATAATTTATATGTTGAAGTAATCAGGTCTTATACCCGACAGAACCACTGTTTATATGTAACAGGTGTGACTTCGGCACATTGATGGAGAACCCCAGCAGGTGCAGGAGGTCGGCCGTAGTCTGGAGGTGGCTGACGACTGTCTGGGGCGAGCCTGTCTTCAACAACCAGTCGTCGAGGTAGGGGGAAGACTGAAACCCCTAACCTGCGCAGATGAGCTGCAACCACCACCATCACTTTCGTGAACACCCGTGGTGCGCTGCTAAGGCTGAAGGGGAGCACGGTAAACTGAAAGTGCTCGTGGCCTACCGTGAACCGCAGGTAACGTCGGTGGGCCGGCAGGACGGGGATGTGAAAATAAGCGTCCTGCAAGTCCAACGCTACCATCCAGTCTCCAGGGTCCAGGGCAGCTAAGACCTGAGCCAATGTCAGCATCTTGAACTTCTCCTTCCGGAGGAAGCCGTTGACGTTCCGTATATCCAAGATAGGGTGTAGGCCCCCTTTGCCCTTCTTGGGTACCAGAAAGTAGTGGGAGTAACAACCACACCCTACTTCTGGCCCAGGAACGCGCTCGGTGGCCCCCTTGGCCAAGAGGGTCGTAACTTCCTCTTGTAGAAGTTTCAAGTGATCCCCCGACACGCGGTGGTACTGCGGTGGCATGGCTGGAGGGGACGCCTAAAAGGGGAGGGAGTAGCCCCTTCAGACGATTTGCAGCACCCACCTGTCCGATGTGACAGTGCGCCAGTGGTGGTGGTGGTGATGGCGGACCCTGCCCCCCACTGGCGTCACATGGGCCTGAAAGCACGGACTAGGAGGGTTTTGAGGCGGATGCTGCAGGGGTAGGTGTTGTCTGGCCTCACCGTTGTCCCCGACCGCCGCCACGGCGGTTTCCACGTCCGCCACCGCGCTAGATGGTAGTCTGTGGCCCGTGGCTGGCAGGACGTATGGGGGGCGCCTCTTCCTTGGCCACGAAAGGGACGAAAGGTAGCAATTTGCTGGCGCGGGCCGAGAGGCCCAAGGACTTGGCCGTAGCCCTGGAGTCCTTAAAGCGCTCAAGCGCATGGTCTGCCTTGTCGCCAAAGAGACGACGGCCATCAAACGGCATGTCCATAAGGGTGTTTTGGACATCAGCCGAAAAGTTGGCGGACCTCAACCAGGCGTGGCGACGAATCGCCACCGTCGTTGCCATCGCTTTGTCCAGTGAGTCCGTGGTATCCAGCCCACACCAGATGGAATACCGTGCTGCATCTTGACCCTCCGCAAGGGCTTGGGCGAGTGTAGTCCGGGGCTCCTCCGGACATTGTGGCAGTACGTCCGCGACCGTGTCCCACAGAGAGTGGGTGTAACGGCCCAAGAGGCATGCGGTATTGACTGACCGCAATCCCAAACTCAGGGAGGAGAATACCTTCTTCCCGTATTGCTCATACATCTTGGATTCCCGATCCGGGGAGCCGACGGGAATGCGGTCTTGGAGTTAGAGAGCTGGATGACCAGGCTCTCAGGAGTGGGGTGGATGGACAGGAAGCAAGGGTCGTCCGGAGCCGCGCGGTGGCGCCTGGCCACGTTCCGATCTACAGGCTGACCTGTAGCGGGCTTGGACCAAGTGCCCAGAAGAACGTCCAACAAGGTCTCATTAAAAGGCAGCAGAGGCTCGGCCGACCTTGTCAAAAGGGGTTGGTGATGGACGGAGCATCTGAATCAATCAAACACTCACACCCAGTCAAAAGATCTGGGTTTAATCCATCACCGTTCTTTAGCCCACTCTGCCACCCCAGTTCAGACATGGCTATATGCAAATCAGTCTGACCCTGTGCCAAATGGGAACAGTCCAGCCCGAACCGCCAAGCCATGCCTTCCCTGGACCGGAAACAAGCTTCCGAGGACCGGTTTCTGGCATTCCAGCCATCTTCAGCCCGGCTTGCTTGAATCCAGTGGTAAAGTGAGCAAGGGACTCACGTCTGAGCATACCCTGCCACACTTATGGCGGCCAAAAGCGGTACAAAAGGAGGTGGTGATGGACGGAGCATCTGAATCAATCAAACACTCACACCCAGTCAAAAGATCTGGGTTTAATCCATCACCATTCTTTAGCCTACTCTGCCATCCCAGTTCAGACATGGCTATATGCAAATCAGTCTGACCCTGTGCCTCATGGGAACAGTCCAGCCCGAACCGCCAAGCCATGCCTTCCCTGGACCGGAAACAAGCTTCCGAGGACCAGTTTCTGGCATTCCAGCCGTCTTCAGCCCAGCTTGCTTGAATCCAGTGGCAAAGTGAGCAAGGGACTCACGTCTGAGCATACCCTGCCACACTTATGGCGGCCAAAAGCGGGGCCGAGAGGCTCAAGGACTTGGCCGTAGCCCTGGAGTCCTTAAAGCGCTCAAGCGCATGGTCTGCCTTGTTGCCAAAGAGGCGACGGCCATCAAACGGCATGTCCATAAGGGTGTTTTGGACATCAGCCGAAAAGTTGGCGGACCTCAACCAGGCGTGGCGACGAATCGCCACCGTCGTTGCCATCGCTCTGCCCAGTGAGTCCGTGGTATCCAGCCCACACCAGATGGAATACCGTGCTGCATCTCGACCCTCCGCAAGGGCCTGGGCGAGTGTAGTCCGGGACTCCTCCGGACATTGTAGCAGTATGTCCCCGACCGTGTCCCACAGAGAGTGGGTGTAACGGCCCAAGAGGCATGCAGTATTGACTGACCGCAATCCCAAAATCAGGGAGGAGAATACCTTCTTCCCGTATTGCTCATACCTCTTGGATTCCAGATCGGGGGGAGCCGACGGGAATGCGGTCTGGGAGTTAGAGGCCTGGATGACCAGGCTCTCGGGAGTGGGGTGGATGGACAGGAAGCAATGGTCGCCCGGAGCCGGGCGGTGGCGCCTGGCCACGTTCCGATCTACAGGCTGACCTGTAGCGGGCTTGGACCAAGTGCCCAGAAGAACGTCCGACAAGGCCTCATTAAAAGGCAGCAGAGGCTCGGCCGACCTTGTATGCGGTTTAAGGACCTCTGTGAGGAGGTTAGTCCTCACGGCCGCGACGGGGAGCTCAAGGCCCAAGGCCTTGGCAGCCCGTGTCAGCACCACACTATAGGCAGCCCCTTCCTCCGTAGCCACGGTAGAAGGGGAGACAAAACCAGTGTCAGGCGAAGTGTTCAGACCACTGGCCTCCCCAAGCTCACCTGTCCAGTCCTGAAAAGACTGACACTCACGTGTCAGAGGGTCCTCGGACACCTTCCAATCCCCCTCATCACCCATCGCCTGATACTCGGGCTCAATGGACGGGCCGGGTCATAGACGTAAAATTCTCCTATCGGCGTCGAGAGAGGCACCGAGCGGCGCCGCTCCGGTGCCGGACCCGAATCGAGGGTAGGACTGGGGACGGCGTCGTCCTGGAACGGCGCCGGGGGCGACACCCTGGGGGCCGGAGAGGTCGTGAGGTCGACCGACGGCGACCAGGATCCAGCAGGGTCCTGCGGCATCGGGACCAAAGTCGCCGACGGCGTCGGAGCCGAAGCACCCGGCCCGCTGGGGGACCCAGTCGGGGCCGCTTGGCCCGAAGGCGCCGCGGAACCAGACAGAGGAGTGAGCGACCTCATGGCCGAGAGGAAGGCCCCATCTCCTCCGGCGTCACGTGCTGCCAAGGGACCGGCGGGTATGGAGCAGGCCGTGACGCCTGCGGCTCCGGCGGAGCCGCAGGGGCGGTGTCGCCCGAACCCCCGGCCGCGTCGTGCGAGCGTCGGGGGGAGTCAGAAGAGCGATGTCGTCTCTTCGACTTCTTGTGCCTCTTACCTGAGGACTTCGAGCCCTAAGACTGATGACGACTCCCGGAACTGTGGTGACTCCGGCCCCGCGACCGGTCCCTCGACCTCCTTCCGGACCGGGACTTCAAGTGGCGCGGGGCTGACTGCCGGAGCTCGAGTCGCTTGCGGGACCGCTCCCATCTAGCTTTAGACGTCAGGGCCCGGCAGTCGGAGCAGGACTTGTCGTCGTGGTCTGGGCCCAGACAGTGAAGACACCGGCGATGGGGGTCGGTAACCGACATCTGTCGGTTGCAATCGACGCAGGGTTTGAACCCGGGCATCCCTACCGGCACCGTGGGAGTCCAGAGACTCGAAAGATGATCAAAAAGGATCGAAAAAGTTAGTCAAAAAATTGACTAGGGTACAACTTTTTCTGCATCGGCGCTTGGTGGCGCGGAAAAAAGAAGAACTGACGTCAGCGCGCGAGGGCCGCGTCAAAGTACTCCGGCGACGCCATCCCGGCACCAAAGACGTCGACGACGGACACGGAGCCGCAGACGACGCCTACCGACGCGCAAGGGTACTGCTACGCAAACATTTCCGGATCCAGTCTGACGACTGGGATATATTCTAAGGTAAGGAAACTAATAGTAACCTGTTTCTTTCAGATCCTTCTTTTAAAGGCCATAATGGGGGGTCTTTCATAGATCATGTCTTGATTTCTGCTGGCCTGCAATCCTTACTCTTGGGGTTTAAAATCCGAAATAGTATTTTTAGCGATCACAACCCCGTATGTGTTCACTTCGGTGGAGATTTATTGAGCCCCCAGAGAAAGAAGGAAGCACCTGGTGTGCTGAAACTCACGGGCAGTGGGCGTCGCCTCAAGTGATCCCAGAAAAATTCAGAAGTGCTTTATGATAATGTCCGTGAATCATGCGCTGCTAAACTAGCAGCATGTGTGTCCCCTGATTCCTCTCCCGGGAATGTTCTCAAGGCCTTTTTTTGGGGGGGTTGTCTTCAAGGTAGGGGCTTTAATAACTGTTCCCGCGAAAAAAATTGTCGCCTAGAGACCCTAAATGGTTTGATTGCGTATGCTCGAAAGCTGCAAGAGAGTTAAAGGCAGCTCTGAAAGCCAACCCCAGAGATCAATCACGGATTAGGCTTCTCCGTCTTAATTATAAAAGGGCCATGGCAACTCGGAAAACTGAAATAAAGGACGCCATTTGGAAACAACTCTTAGACCAAAGCATACTAGGCAATAGCTCGAAATTCTGGGGATTAATCAACAGACTCCTATTTGAGAGGGAAGGGGTGGATGTCATTGGTACCAACATTATAGAAGATGAATGGGTAAAGCATTTCGGATCCATATTTAAGCGCACCACGACTGAGATACACCCCAAGTTGGGAGGAAGTGAAGAAACACTTGGACCTTTCCTCCGCATTTGACTGAGTCAATCGGGGAAAATTGTGGCAGTCCATAGGCGCCATTGGGGTGGAGGCCACTCTGGTTAACTTTCTGAGGGATCTGCACAGGGACACTAAGGCGAATATCAGATTCTCCCAGGACCTTGGAGTATCAAGGGATTTTACTGTCGATCGGGGAGTAAGGCAAGGCTGTATCTTGGCCCCTTTTCTTTTCAACCTGTATATTAACGAGTTGGATAAGACCCTGACTGAAACTGGGGTGACTTCCCATATGTAAGGCCCAGGGGCCTTCCCGTCCTGCTTTACGCGGACGATGCGGTCCTCCTGGCCAGAATCGCTAGAGGTCTGCAGTCTTTACTGAATGCCTTCCGTAGCTTTATGGCTGATCGTGATCTAGCCATAAACAATACTAAATCCTACATACTACAGGATGGGACCCGACCAAAGCGTAATTACCCTTTTACGGTGAACGATGAGAAAGTGCCCATAACCACAACTTTCTCCTACTTGGGTGTCCTATTTGATGACCATCTAAACTGGGGCGCGCTAGTTGAGAGGAAAAGAGGAGAGATTGTACGGGCGAATACTCCTATCTTCAACTTTGCGACCAAAAGGGGCAAGCGCCCAATTGCCGCAATGCTGAAGATATAACAGGCGAAAAGCGTTTCAATTGGCAGGTATAGCTATGGGGATATGTAGCAGCCAAGGGCATCCAGGTGGTGGAGAACAACTTCCTAAAGCAGCTATTGGGAGTACCCAAAGGAACTTCAAATTTAGTAACGCACGAAGAAACCGGGATCCCATTTATCGGTGACACTTTAGCAATGCGCCCTGTGCTTTTTTGGCTTAAGTGCTGGTTAAATAAAGACCTAACCCTTACCCACCAGTTACTAAAAGAAGCTCTGTCCTTGGATAATATGCTTAATATCCCCTGGTTAAAATACTTACATGCCTGTTTTAATGAATTGGGGCGCCTGGACCTTTTTTAAGTCCTGATACGATTACCGTTGGGGATGTGGAGTATGTAAAAAAGACTTTTACTTTATGGCAAAAATTTAATAGAGATGGGGCAGACTTGGCAAAACCTAGTGTACGAAGTTGGGTTGGGGGGCTGGCTGGGTTGGGGAAGGGGGAGGGTGGGAGAGTGGGTGGGTTGTCCAGTGATCAGTTCTATTCACAATAGTCTTGGTCCCGTCCCAGCTTCCCGCATCCCTTCGGGTGTGAGGACTAGCAAGTCTGCTTCCAATGGACATCATGCCACCTACAACCCTTAAGATCTTAACTTTGAATGTACGAGGTCTCAACAATCCTGTTAAGCGGCGTGCCATTTTGTCCCTACTAGAGCACACCCGAGCAGACATCTGTTTACTACAAGAAACCCACCTGGTGGCCCGCGATTGTCACAGACTCCGCTCTCGAAAGTTCCCAACTCCGCTCTTTTCCTCGGGCCCTAACAAGCCTGGGGGGGTAGCGATCTTGGTAGCACAGACGTTTAAAGAGGGGAGGTTCTACATAAGTGTGCAGAACAAAAGGGGAGACTGTTAGCGTACCGCTTTGCCCTGGGAGGCCTGTTTACAGTCGGGTCCATCTACAGTCCTAACGACGGCCAGGAACGCTTTCTGCACTCAGCCCTCACTGACGTCACAGTAACACCGGATAGACACATCATACTAGGGGGGATCTCAACATGGTGTTTGACACAGTCCTGGATAGGTAAGCACAACGTGTTCCCCAAACCGGAGCATTCTCCGGCAGCTGCACAGACCGATTAGCAGAGCTTGGCCTTCACAACCTTTGGCGCCGCACGCACCCAAACGACAGAGAATACTCTTATTATTCCAATGCACACAAAACCTACGCTAGGCTAGATCATCTCTTGGTCTCTGGCCCAGTCTGCGCTCTATCCACCTCGACGGAGAAAGGGGTGCTCTCGCTCTCAGACCATGCACCAGTTACCACCACCCTCACTTTGCCACCTACCTCAAATCCCCCCAGGGTCTGGCGTCTTCGGGACACTCTTCTACATAAAAAAGATGTGGTAAAACGCATTCAGGACACAATTCACGACTACCAATTACACAACGCTAACGGTGACACGACGCGGGCGACGCAGTGGGCGGCCATGAAGGCGGTGATCCGAGGAGAATTTATAGCCCTCTTTTCGGCAGAGAATAAAGACAGACAACGAAAACGGGACGAGCTTACACAGAGGGTACGGGAGTTGGAACGAATCCATCAGCGAACAGGGGCTCCTAGAATATGGAAACAACTTAAAGTGGCCAGACACCTCCTGTCAGCCCTAGATATGGATCGGGCGGAATACGCAGCCCTGCGGCTGCGACATGCCTATTACACGGGAGGGGACAGATGTGGCCGGTTGTTGGCAAACAGGCTCCGAGTCATGCGCCAACAACAGATAGTGAAAGAACTCTTCTGCAGCGACGGGTCTACAGTCACAGAAGATGCAGAGATTGCAGAAACGTTTCGGGACTTCTACGCGACTCTCTATACCAGTGACCATCTAGACAGCCAGGCAGTGGCGATTATCTTGACTCGGTCATGCTTCCCTCCCTGGCGCCCTCACAGGTGGAGTACCTCGACAGGGATATCCGCATTGAGGAAGTGATCTCTGCCATAGCTAAACTTAAGCCAGGCAAGGCCCCAAGGCCAGATGGCTTCACGGCCCTTTTTTACAAGACATTCTGCACAATATTAGCTCCGATTCTCACCCGTCTTTTTAATACCTTCTCGGAACGTGGTGCCATCCCCCAGGACCTTTTACGTGCATCCCTCTCAGTCATCCCCAAACCTGGGAAAGACAGAACCAAATGCGGATCATACAGGCCCATCTTGTTACTCAATGTGGACCTCAAACTGTACACGAGCATTCTAGCAGCCCGATTGGGCCCCTACCTACCGGGCCTTATGGACCCGGATCAGGCGGGATTCATACCGGACCGCAAAACAGTAGATCATGCCATGAGAGTTACACACCTCATAGAAAAGACTTCCCGAATCCCCGGAGAATGTATGATGCTGGCGGTTGACGCCGAGAAGGCATTCGACCGAGTTTACTGGCCGTACCTAGAGATGGTCTTGAAGAAAATCGGCATCGGGGAGAAATTTTGCACCCTCATCTTTAATTGTTACAAATTCCCTACAGCAGTGGTCCGAGTAAACGGCTATAGTTCACAGAGCTTTGACATTGAGAGAGGCACGAGGCAGGGATGCCCGCTGTCGCCTCTGCTCTTTGCTCTATATATGGAGCCGTTCGCTCAGAGGATACGTCAAAACAAAACGGCGACAGGGATACAATTTGGCGGCTATACACACACCATTAGCCTCTACGCCGACGACGTCTTATTTACACTTGACAACCCACAGACGGCCCTGCCTGCATGCATGGCAGAAATAGATACCTTTGCGGCGGTGGCCGGATTCAAAAAGAATACTGACAAATCGTTGCCCCTCGACCTATCCCTGAGACACCCTACCAAGGCGTATCTGCGGACCGTCTTTCCACTCCAATGGGCGGCAGACGCAGTACCTTATCTGGGGATCCAGCTGACCCCCACACTCCCCACCATGACAGCAGCCAATTATAACACGCTCCAAAAGAAAATACGCGATGAATTGGGCCGATGGAAAAGCCTCCCCCTCTCTTGGCTGGGCAGAATAGCAGCGGTCAAAATGACCATTTTACCCCAAATCCTGTACCTCTTCCGAGAACTACCGCTCCAGCCACCTACAGAATGGATTCGGCAAACACAGACTGACCTCGCCCGCTTTATTTGGCAAGGTCGGAAGCCGAGAATGAGGAAGGCACTGACCACTTTAGCTCCTGAAGCGAGGGGATTGGGTATACCAGACCTGCACAAGTACTTCCAGGCAGCGCAGCTCCGCTACCTGGTGGAATGGAGCAAGTGGGAGTCGGAAAAACACTGGTTATTCCAGGATCAAGCAGTGGCGGGTCGCCCACTTCAGGAAATCCCCTTCCTCAGCAAAGCCGCCCGACCGGCTAATCTTTACGCTTCACTCGTCACGCGGGTTCCACTAAATGTGTGGGATGCCACTAATACCGTACATGACCTCACTACCTTTCCCTCGCCGCTTACGCCCCTAGTCGATAACCCGGACTTCACCCCGGGCATGGCCAAGGGAACTTACGCCCACTGGCGATCGGCGGGATGTCGCTGCCTTTGTCACATCTATGGCCCAGATGGTGTGCTCCCCTTTTCGCTCTTCAGACAGGAATTCAACTTCCCCGAAACGGAGCGGATGCGCTACCTCCAAGTCCGCCACTGGGCACTCCAGCCGCAGGTGAGGGAGACAGCTGATCGGCACTTTCAGCCATACAAGAGATGGCTCCTGACTCGCACCTCAGACACCAAATTAATATCTGATCTTTACAAATTCCTTCAACCAACACCAGCTCATCTTTATAATCCAGGCCGAGAACGTTGGGAGAGGGAGCTAGGCAGGGCCCTGAGCCACAAAGAATGGGACCAAATCTCCTACAGGGCACGACACTCAGCATACCACTCCGGACTTACTGAGACACTAACTAAGGTAACCACATACTGGTATTACACACCGGAACGGATAAGTGAGATGGACCACAGTAAAGATAAACACTGCTGGAGGGGATGTGGACACATAGGCACGCTACTGCACATCTTGTTGGACTGTCCCCTGATACATCCGTACTGGACACAGGTGATCGACGACATTGACACACATTTTCACACCGAACTGCCTCGCTTCCCTGCCTACATCATACTGGGGCTTCCTAACCCCCTGACAAAGCCATCTGACGTCCCCTGCGTGAGCGCAGAGGGTATCGCCCTAGGCTATGCGATACAAAATATTTTAATACACTGGCGCACTACCACGGTCCCCTCCACTACAGGTTGGCTTCATCGGTTGTGGTGTGTGTTGGGGATGGAGAAGATGTCACTTACTTTAGCCGGGGACAAGGATCAATATGATGAACTTTGGAAGCCGTTCCGCTCATTACTGGTTACTGAATTCAGAGAACTTACATGCCCACGGTATCTCCGCTTGTTGAGACTCACTGGACCGGAGTGGGAGGCCTCATGAGGGAGGGGCGGGGGAACTTTGCGTCAAGATCTGGCGAGACAAAGCCGGGAGAGACTGACTCGAGCACTGGAAAGGGGGGAGTTTGGGGGGTGGGAAAGGGGGTTTCCACCTGGTTGGCACTGTGTAACATCCCTAGTATATCAGCGCAGCCATGGGTTAGAAAGGTATTGGACTGTTATGCTTACTTTTTTAAGCCTTCACCTTACCTTTAAGACGTGTATGATTGCTGTTGACGATGTAATGTTTGCGCTGCTTGACTTGTCTTCCAGGTGCAGATTTCAAATAAAAAGATTTAAACCTAAACAGTTGTGTAGAGCACACTTGAGGGGTGGTGACGCTATGCAGAGTCCCCACATCCTTTAGGGATGAAAAGTTGCAATAAACAATGCAGTTTGCCATGTGTTAGTCCGGGTGTTAGGAAGACGTGCAACCCCATTAGGCAATTTTCAGCTCTTATGTTACATATCTACAGCTGAACTGGGATCAAACAGACGTCATCCTAATGGAAAATGGATCAGCGCTTGCGGCCAAATTTGTTTCCAACGGTGATCACTCACAAGAGGTATTTCGGTGTGCTGTTTGGTTCTCAGAGTACTTGCGGCAGAAGCCCTGTACTGCTGTTGGGTTATTGAATAGCCGTGGTCTGCCATTTACCTCGACCGTAAGATGTGCAGGATACATCATCCCATAAAAAAAGGATCAGGTTGTGCGGTGTGGCTTTGACTTGGGTGTATTAGCAGCGAGCGTCCTTGGACCATTGCAGTAAAGTCTGAATATAAAGAGACGGATGAACCTGGTCAAGTAAGTGGACCCTTTTCTCTAGCCAGGCATAAGACAGTGCCCAAGTCCCAGACATTTAGACGGTTAGGGCGTGGGCCAAGAGAGAGGTGAACCCTCTCCACCACAAAGTTGGATGTGAAAGATTCTTTGCCGAACACTTCGACCAGGAGTTCAAAAAACTGATCCAAGCTACCCCTGTTCATGGATTCCGGTATTCCAGGGATGCATATATTGTTGCGCCTACTTCTCGCCTCCGAATCCTCATTGCAACTGTCTTTAGGAGTCTTTCCATACAGTCTATCTTCTTGGTCGACTAAGCCGCCCCACCCTCTAGATCCGAAATCCTGCCCTCCACACTGTCCAGTCTCTTTTCATGATGCTCCAGGCACACCCACATCAAATCCAGGAGTTTGTCTAGGGTATCAAAGAGACTGTCCAGGGCCTTAACCTCTTCAGTGCTGCGCGAATTTCGCTGCAGTGCTGAAGGGTTTAAAATCGTATTGGCTCATGACGGAAATGTTCTGTCATCAGCACCGGAGCACCGACGCTGATGACGGAACCGTTCCGTCATGAGCATAGAAGGGGTTAAAACCTGCTCTTGGCTCCATCATGAGGGCATCAGTGGCAGGCAGTGTGGTAACGGAAGCGTCCAGGGCGCCCCCATCCCTTCCTCCTACATCGCTGGAACGAGGTCCCCTTCAGGGGGACTTGGTCTTGATGATGAAGAATATTTATTTAAATAAGATGGTACAGGATAGTAGTACAATAATCAAGTAAAAGTAAAGGAAATATAAACCCCACCAGGAGCAGGATGGTACCAGCTCAGCCCTGACAATTAACTGAAATCCTAGAGCTCTGTTGCATTCTAATACATCATCATGATGTCAACATTCTACAGGGCTGGGCAGGAGACTATGGGAAAGGAATAATGAAGTGCAGTCACTACACAGGCCCACTGGCTGTGTGGAAACCACACAGCAGTACAGCAAGGCCGCGCTCGTACACTGGCCAGGCAGTCAGCTACAGTCTTTTCGCTACTGCCCACAGCAGGAAGTCCGCCAGTGTAGTGGCCTCCCACACAAGTTTTTTCACTAGCTACGATGGCGAGTAAAGGATGGTATGCGGCCAGGATTGTGAGGAGGTCGGCAGAGCTAAAACGCTATGCGGCCATCTCGGTCAGCAGCTTGGCCACGCCTCGGAGCACACAAATGATTGATGCACAACACTTGCATTCCTTAGTACAGACCAGGGAAAACAGAAAGTTAACTGGATACCATTGGCATTTCTTAGAGCCCTCCCCACACACATTTTACTCATTATCAAAGGTTTTCTGAGTATTCTCTCTTGCCAAACAAGTAAACCGAAGTTAGTTTTGGAATAACATCCAAGTTCCCAGATCAGCAGCTCCAAGTTAAACAGCACAGTAATTGCATGCAAGTGTAACCTATCCCTCCGAAAGCCTGAATGTCTTTTTCCACATTTTCAGAGAAGGGGTTAGGTGGTAAATCAAGTTAAAACACTTTCCCATATACTGGTCTACACATTGTTTCTTCTGTTTTACTGATAATTTTTTTGGCGCTGCACTTTTTTCCCCGTTTTCCCTTGAGCTCAGTAGTTTAGTTTTGCAGTTTAGCTCAGCACTCTTTCACATTCACCTCAGTCTCCAATACTTCTGAAACATTCTTTATGCATAATGCACATTACAGTAACATGCTTGTAATTATATAGCTGAGAGAGCCATCAGGGAAGCGGAGGAGGGGGGCGGGCACCCAAAAACCTAAACAACAGAAGCGACCTCGGCGAATCAACTTTTAGGTGCCCCAAACCTGCACCATCAGTACACAAACCGACGCTGCTCCACCTGTACCCATATGTAGTGATCTTGGGCATACTGCGCCGGATGTTGCTGTGGGAATTGCTCGACACTGCTTTTATACGTTTGAAAGATCTGATTGATAACAGCTTATCTCCGCTGTTTTACTCAGGGGTCGTCTAGATCACTTCGACACTGTAAAAAATTAAAAAAAAGTAAAAAAAGAGATCCCTGTACTTTGACTGCGTGATACTTTGCTGTTGGTTTTGTGCCCATGCCCGTACCTATATTCATCAGAGGATCAGCTTTGGGAAGCGAAACCACAATCCCCAAGCTGCAACGCTAGTCGCCCATGAGGTGCGTCATCGCCAGCGCCAGAGGCGCCTCAAATCCTGGGCAGGGCTCACGCAGCGCGGGAGCCCTGTACTTTGACTGCGTGATACTCTGCTGTTGGTTTTGTACCCATGTGTTAAGTCTTCACTCACCTGAAGTCCAGGCTGTTCAACTTGAAAGATGAGATGTTATTTCTCTTCCACCCTTAATAACCTACATCTGCCCGACTGAATTTCAAACACAGTCGAACGAATGTAGATTCCCAAGGGAGGGGGAAAAGGGATAACATAATAAACGAAAGAAACACTCCACTAGCTTCAGCTCCAGATGACGTCACTCTTTTCTTATTCAGTATTGTAATCTCTGTGAGCTGATATCTACAGTGAATACAAAGGGCTGATCTTAATATTTCCTGATTACCACTCCATTAGCTTTTTATATCAGACAATAACATATCAGTAATTCCTTGTTTGCACTTGAAATTCTATTCAGCGTAATTTTGATGTTTTTTATGTTATCTACTACTTTAATAGTACACATCTGTGTAAAAATAAATAAAAGTATTTACTGACATGTATCAAGACCAATCCTAATTGAATATGATTTATCCGTTCCTTTGACTTACTACGATTTAATTGTGCATTTTCCTGTATTTGTAACACACATCAAAAGTATAATATTTTGTTAAAGTTCTTATTGTCTCTCTTTATTTGCAGATGCAAATGTTGCCACTCAAGAATTCGAAAGTTTAAAGCAGAAAACACTTTTTCAAAATCAAAGGTGAGCTAAATATGGGTTCTTAATATGTCAAAATTCCTTTTTCTTTTATGTGCGCTAATTATTTCAGAATGCCAAGATGCCAAGACTCCTTTTCTCTCATATGTGCCAGCAATCTCTTTAATGTCAGGAATCCTTTTCCTTTTTGCGCTTTTCCTTTGACTGGTTTTTTACATCAAAAGCCATTAGAAAGCCCTTGCCAAGTATGCGGTTATGAAATTCCCAAAATTAGGCTAAGTTCGAAAATACTAAAACAATGTCTAATTACCTTTGTTTCTTTGATGTCTTTTTTCTTAGCGCGATGTAAAAGAAACCTTGCTTGAACAGCGGTAGAACTGGGCGGGGACGGAAGGGCACGGCGTGCCCCTACTTCTAAAAATTATTTAAGTCCGTTCCCCTACTTCTTTCTTTTAAAAAAGCATCCCGGGACGGCAAGAATAGTCCTACTTAAAACAATAACTTTTTTGTCAGCTTCCAGGGGCTGCTCGCACTTCTCTGTTGAACTCCAGAGGCTGCAGCAGCCCCTCCATGAGCTAGCACAGACTGCGGGCAGGCCCATTGTCATTCCGATTGAGGTTGATTGAGGCTTATTATCCCCTTTGGAATGACAATGCGCCCGCCCGCTGCCTGCCGTTAGCATATGCCTGTAAGATATGCATGAGGTGTCTCTGGTATCTGGGTGCAGGCCATGGCTCGTTGTGCAACAAATATACCAATGTACACTCAACTGTGACTGGAACCAAAACAAGGGCTGTTTTCCAGTGCCTCTGTAAGCAGGCAAGAGATTGAGAGCGAAAAGGGGAATAAATCAACTCATAGCAAAGAACAAATATTGGGAATTTCTGCTGTGTGTATATGTGCTGTGGTGTGTATGCTGCTGCTGTGTGTGCTTGGTGTGTCTGTGTGTGTGCTGTGTGCCTTTGTATGTGTGTGTGTTTTTATTTTGTGTAACGGGATTGCGTGTGTTGTGTTTATATGTGTGCACATTCTTGTTTTTATTGTGGGTGTATTTGTGTTGTTTATGTTGTGCTTTGTGTGTGAGTGTGGATTGTGTGCATTTGTGTGTGTTTGTGTGCGTAGCATATTATACAGCGGTACAAAATAATGTGGGGCTCCTTCTGCCCCCACCTTCCTCTTCACCAGCATCAAGCTATGAGTAATGAACATCGACCAACTTTTGCTCCTTCTGCTCCCAGGGCTCCACTGCTGCCTTCCCTTTTGTGTGGGCACGGCTCAACCTTAAATGTCACTTTCACGCATCATTAATGAACTTCATTTATCAAAAATAACTTTGTATTGATGAGGAGAAAAAAGGCACGTTGTTTGGCAAGGAAGGACAGACAATTGGGACAAAATGAAGAGGTTTCAGTTTTCATTATGAGCAGATCGCTCCTTTATTCTCAGTTGTTTATACATTCCCAGCACAATTATGCTTCTTTGCAGTAATATGCTTTCCCTTTTACACTAGGAGCATTCTCATGCCCTCACATCATGACTATGGCAATAAAATACTAAATGTGGGTATAATGTCTATTTGCATTCGGCGAAAACGCTCAAGGTACACATATACAGGCAAAAACAATATTCGGCTAATACGCATTTATCATTCGCATGAGGAAAACCAGAGTATACCTGTGAAAGGAAAAAACGAGAAGCAGACTATAATAATGATGAAAGCAGGCGCAACGCTAGCCCTAAACTATAAAGTGCAGCACCCGTGCATTTTTTAGATATGTGCATGCCGGCCATGTTGATAGATAAAAAAAAATTAAAAAAATGACACAAAACCGGGTGTAGCGCTTGGCGCTGTTGTGATAAAATCCTGCAAGCACATAACAGAATAAATAGTCCCAAACGAACGACCTAGACACTGTACTGCGTAACAAAACCGTAGTTGGTCGGTGCTGCTTCCGATACAACGGAAGTGATGTATCGGAACAGCCAACCTATTCGGAGCCAAGAAAGAAGAGCATCGGAGGAGTTAGCCAACGGCAAGCAGTAGGCGGGATACCACACCAGTATACTGCTTACTCCAGGTCTTGCAACAGCGCATGCGCTGTCTAGCCTCGACCTAAAAAAGTATCTGTACATTGCCGAACATAAGTGGCAGCCCTCGCATATGTCTAACTCGAAGTCATCGGCATGCACTCAGTGCTGCTCCCAAGGCTGTTCCTGCTAGAAGGTTACCTTCGGAAAGTCAAAAATGTAAAGTCCAAATGCAAAAACAATCTACGAAGTAGGACTCAACCCTACCACACCAATGTTCAAAGAGAAGGTACATGGGCGCCACAATGTCAAGTCAGTCTACCTTAAGGACCTTGGTCATGAAGCCGATTCCCCAGCTGATTCCGATGCGCCCCGAGTTTTCTCGGCTATCGATAATGCCTCAACAAATTGATGCCTTACAGAAGGCTATGCTGCAGATTTTTGGCACCCTCTGTTTGGCATGCATTCAGATCCCACAGAACATCAGGAGCCTCAAGTTGGGTTTCTATCAGCAGATTTGTCTTCAGCAGCAACTGACATTTTGGGAGCCACGTACTAACTTTATTAAAAACATCAAATCCTTCTCCAAGACCTGCACCGGGCTATCATGAATGACTTTGGTGCCTTTGTGGCCAGCGTCAGTAGAAAATCTGGTGCTATTTCTGATGTCAAACACTGTACTGATTCTAGTTCGATTCAGCCGATGTCACAATTTAAGATTTCAAAAGAGCTCTTCATACAGCTTGACTCTGAAGCAGTGTATGTACCAAGGTGGACGCAACAGCAGAGGCTTCACTATCTTTTTTGGCTCTCATTCCGTGCCCCAAGAGAGAGATGATGATGGGGATGTATTTGATAGGCACTTGGTCAAAACCCTGTTTCTGCTCACAGAAAGATAGGGAGGTGTCCAGGCATCACAGACCTGTTCCTGACAATCCTGATTTTTTTCTCTCACTAAACACACTTGTTGGACTCGGCCTCGTGGCGTGGTCCTACCCCTCCCGCATGGCGGGCCTGGGACGACATCGGCCCTCCGTCGACCCGCTGTCGACCCCCCTGAACACGAACTCTCGACGAGAGCAGCCCCCCTGGCAACCCACGGCTCTCCCCCCTGGGACCCCGGCGGACCCTGCTCGCCAACACAGCCGGTCTGGAGACCAGGCCAGACCACCATTTCCGGCCCGACTCCATCTTGGGCCCATCACGTCCCGAGCACGTGGCCGCAGCCATCCCTGGCCCCGGCCTCAGCGAAGCCCCGACATCGAGGCACCAAGATCCTCCCAGGTGGTAGAGTGGCCACTTGGCGGAGCCATGGAAGAGGGGAGTTTCGAGGGGCCTCCAGCCGTCCCCGGACGCCTGGTATCGATCGCCCTTCAGCCTCCCTGGGCGCTGGCTCCACCCCCCTGCTGGGTGTCTGGACACCTTCATCCCGGCCCTTCTGAACCCCAGGCGCGAGGGTCCGGACATCAAAGGACTCCAGTCCTATATCTGGGCCAGCCCTGGATTAGGACTCCAGTTGTATCTTGGAGTCGAAGCCCTGCTGACCTTGTCGCGGCTGATCCTTATCCGAACTCTTGCACCTGGAACCTTCGAGGCCCTGCTGACGCTGTCGCGGCCTGACCAAGCTGAACCACCTTTGAGGCCCTGCTGACGCTGTCGCGGCCTGCCCAAGCTGAACCACCTTCGAGGCCCTGCTGACGCTGTCGCGGCCTGACCCCTTGACCTATCCACGCACCAGTTGGTGCCAAGACTGTCCCGCTACCCCCTATCCCCGAAACCAAGACTTTACGGATCACTCGATCCTTGCCTGCTAACCTGCAAAGGACTTGCCTTAATTGCTTATATAAAGATTCTTGTGAATATTCCTCCTGTGTGGTGTCCATCTGTAAGTAGTGTGATTGCTCAGCTGTTACGATTGTAGGAGAGGAGCCTCGCCAAGGAGGCCTCCCTACGGCGCTCGGCCTATTCCATACAGAGAGGTGGGTCTCGGGGCGGACAGTCAGACACCTTCTGTCTCCCCTGGGTTCGCCTTTCCAACAACACTACTCCAGAGGAGAGGCTTCAGTCAGCAAGAAGAATTGTATTTCATTCCCTACAACTCCTCTGGACTGGGTGAATTGGGAGTCTGAGATGAAAGCAGCTCTCCGAAAACATATGTTATCTTCTGCTAGCCAGGCATTGATATCAGTCAATTCAATTCAATACCACTTTATTCGATTAATAAAAATCATAAAAGTCACAATACAGAAAAGGAGGGATTACATTAATGCGCATAAAAGAGTTTAAAAAATATATATATACACATGTGCAATTTTTGTTTTTCTTTTAAAAGACATATTACATTTGATGTAATAAATGTGCAGGAACAATGTCAGTTAATCTCTCATGTTCAGTTTTTTACAACGAATGGAAGCCACTATAAAATTTGCCACTCCATACATAATTACTGGAGATTCCATTAACTGCAAATAAAGTAGCGCTGGTTTAACTTGCAGGAATCCCTTTTCCTTTAACAATGGAACAATAAACTTTCTTCTGGCTAATCTATACAAAGGACAAAAAAACATGAAATGAATAGTATCCTGCAGTGAGAAGCCATCACACCTACGGCGGGGGCATCCACTGGGTTACACCATGTTTTGCAATCAGTAAATAATCTATGCAACTTATTAAATCTAAACTTTGTCAATACCCAAGGATGGAACGGAATCGTTACTATCGTAAGATAAGGTTGGATAGACAAAGTCGAGATTAATAAGTAGTGCCCCCTAACCATAGGTTTTCCTACTTGTTCCATCTCTCGCTCCTGCTCTCTAACTTTAATAAAATTTACTTTAATCCATTTTAGGTCTTCTTTTACCAGGGCCTCAGGATTTGTAAAGATTTCTGGTCGTCCCATGTCCTTAGTGATTGTTTTAATGTAGGATAGCCACTGGATATCCCTGGCTTTCTCTAGGCTCATGCAATCCCGCAATATAAGGTGGTTCAATATGAGGTTGGGGTTCAACCAGATTTATATCCATAATAGGATGGGTGCCAAATTAATCATATCAACAATGTAACCCATACCTAACTCCTGGTGGATTGAAAAGGTGGCTGAAGATTGGGGTAGGCCAAGTAGGGCACGCAGAACTTAGTTTTTTTCATTTTGGATTAGCTCAGAGTTTTTATAACCCCATATTGCAGCCCCATATCTGGCAATGGGGGTTGTTTTTGCTCTATAGATGGCCAGGATTGCTTCGCAAGGTTTCCCTCCTAACCGCTTAGCAAAGCCTAAAATTGCAGCAGAAGATCTTCTAACAGAGTTAACTTTAGACTTAATTTGGGGGACCCAAGCACCTCTGTCATCAAATACTACACCCAGATATGTAAAAACCTTAACTCTGGAGATCACATTACCATTACAGTGGAAGTTGTTTGTACTATACTTTCTAGCTCCAACTGTCATCACATGTGATTTTCTCACATTAACCACTAGATCCAAAGACTTCATAAACTCACCAAAGGAGTTTAATAGCCTTTGTAGACCCAGAGGTGTCCGAGCTAAAAGAACGGTATCGTCCGCGTACAGGAGTACAGGTGTCGGCGTCCCTCCCGTACGCGGTATATCAAGCGTGGCCTTCCCCAGCGATTCTTCCAGAGAGTTAATATACAATGTGAATAAAATTGGGGTAAGTATACACCCTTGGCGTACCCCTCTCCCTGACTTAAATTTTGCAGAGCATTTACCCTCCTGGGTCATTCTAATTGAGGCATATAGATCTTTGTGTAATTCTGCCAGGAAATACACAAGCTCCTTGTCGAGGCCCAGATCCAATAGTATCGTCCACAGCCTTGACCTATTAACTAGGTCAAAGGCTGTGGACAAATCCATGAACCCCAAATAGACCGAGCCTCTAGAGGCAACTGTGTACTTATTTATTATTAGGTGCAAGTTAAGGCACTGGTCTTCGGTCCCTCTACCCACCCTAAACCCATATTGGGCATTAGAAAGGAGGTCTTTCTTTGCAACCCAGCCATCTAGTTTTGCCAAAATGACTTTCCCTAAAATTTTGAAGGAAGAGTCTAAAAGAGATATGGGCCTGTAGCATCCAGGGTCCCCTCTTTGCCCCTTTTTAAATACAGGGATAATTGATGAGCATGACCATGTTGCAGGGAACCCACAGCTTACTGCGGAATTAAAAACATTTGTTAGAAGTTGGGCCTAATATCTAGGTTTTTCTTTGTACATGTCCGCAGGGACACCATCGGGCCCAGGAGCCTTACCTTGGATGTGGTCATGATGGCCTTCTCGACCTCCTCAACCGAAAAACAAATTTGTGGCCCCGATTGGATAATTGGGACAGCCTCAAAAGGTTCTAGAACCAGGTCACTACCGTATATAGATTTAAAATGGCCTAACCAATCCTCCTCTGCGATGTGGACTTCTAGTATACAGTTTTCTACGCCAGAGAACAGAGGGGTATTAACAATGGCCCAGAACCTAGAGCTATCCCTCATTGTCGCCTTGTCCATTAGGGCTTCCCATGCCTCCCTTTTTAGTTCATTTTTGCGCGCTTGCACTATAGCTTTATATTCTTTCCTTAACCGTACAACTTGCTGCTTATCCCTTGGTGCTTTTTTAAGGGCCTCCAAAAACATTCTATGTGCTCTTGAGCAGTTACTGTCAAACCACCCCTGACAAGGGTCTTATTTTGTCGGGTTTTTACCGTAAGTTCCTTGTCCACTAGGCGACAAATGGCTTCAAATGAGGAGATTACTCCCCCCCCCCCCTGGCTGGATGGGTCTTGACAGACAGTTAATTCATTTCCAGCCTTTTGATTGATAATATTCGCAAAATCTTTAGGAATGACTTTGCTCCACTTTAGTCTCCTACCTTGATCTTTGGTTTTAAGGGTGGTTACTGCTCCTATGTTAGTAGGTTTATTAAGGAAGTTTTTGCTGTTGTCTAATTCTAGGATTACCGGGTTGTGATCGCTGAAAACTGATACAACAGCATTATAAAAGATCACGTGACTTAATAATCCCGGGGAAATAAATATATAGTCTATAATTGATTCAGATTCCCTCGCAGAATACGTTACAACACGTTCTTTATTATCGTGCAATCCTGGTTCATACAGGTCAACCTTTGAAATAAGTTCCTCTAACGCCTCCCCTTTAGAACTATGTTCAAAGTGTTGAACTACTGAGTATGCAGGGCCCTCCAGGTCTTGGTATTGACATTTCAAATTACACATTGAATATTAAAATCCCCCATTAATATGTAATGGACGAACGTGGTTGATATCAGTCAATGTTGTTTGTTTATAAGGTCGCTACACGCATGTTCTCTGGGTCATGGCCATTGGATCTTACTGGGGGTCCTGGAAAAGCTTAGGACCTCTCTTGCTCAGACGAATCATTGCTGACGAGACGCAGGCAAGTATGTGATTCATGCCGTCCTAGATACTTCTGATAACTGACGCTCTTGAAATGTTTTCTTGTAACTGATGTAATTTGTAACTGATGTAATTTTGTGGAACCTTATGTACAGCGCTCTGATACCTCCGGGTCTAGCCAGCGCTATATAAAACTCAAAATAATAAAAATAAATAAAATCCTAGTTAGTGATTACAGAGCTTTCCCCAAGAAGAGTACGGTGGGGAACTTGCCACCTTGTGCAACTTGTCAATGTTGTACACAGAGTGAACTGGGCAGGAGCAGTGGTGGGAAAGAAGAGGCGACTGGGCAGGAGGGGCGACTGGGCAGGAGGGGCGACTGGGCAGGAGGGGCGACTGGGCAGGAGGGGCGAGGGGGCAGGAGAGGCGACGGGGCAGGAGCAGTGAACGGGCAGGAGCAGTGAACGGGCAGGAGCAGTGAACGGGCAGGAGCAGTGACAGGGCAGGAGAAATAACAGGGAAGGAGCGGTGACAGGGTAGGAGAAGTGACCGGGCAGGAGAAAGTCACAGGGCAGGAGAATGGACTTGTACTTATGTTCCTTGCCTATTTATTTATACACTATTGCATGACATCTACTGATGTGTCTGCAAAGCATACCTTTTGCCCCAAATTTTTGTCCTGAATTATGACCCCTTGTCCTGAACTCTTACACTCACCATCCTGAATTTGCACCCATGCCAGTTGGCCACCCTAGTCTGGAGTGCCCACAGCCTCCTCCCCCTTCCCTTCTATCTACAGGCACACAAACTAGTTTATTTTAACAAACTGAGTACACTGAACTGACTACCTGTGCGCCCTAAACTGGAAACACATTGAATAACACAAGAGACTTGGGATTAGACAGTGCCGCCAAATCTGGGACTAGTAGAAAGGCCCCGAAGAGGCAGAACACATTCTAAAGAGCTGGGTGATCCTCTGCCTTGACAAAGCACCGTGACGCTGCTTCCAATCCACTTATGGCAAGCGTGTCTCTAAACCAGCAAGAGGAGAGCTTAGCCTCTGGCACAACACAGGAAACTCTGCCTCAGCAAGGGTTCGGCTGGCAGTTTCCCCGGCCTGGACCCAAACCCATCTCTGCACAATACAACTTCTCTTCAACTCAAAGTCACAGGACTGCAGATGACATGAATGCATTCTGCCTTTACTTCTGTTCTGTTCGGCATGGCCCTAAAAAATTTACAAAATTGGCTAGAAGTTAAAAAACATTATATTGCTTGTTAGAAAGATTATGTTAAAGGTGCAAACTCTAAAACATCTGCCAAAAGATTATGCATAGTTAAGCACAGGCAGGAATTGTACAGGAAGATCAAAAGGGTAAGTGGCCCTGTGTGAGGGTCCTTATGAATAACATTAATGTGCTTACCTCAGAGGTCTACCCAGATACCTTCTTTTGTGTACCAAACATGCTCATGTGTGTCATTCAGGCAGGAACCCAATTCAAAGGATATTCAGGAAGAATCTGTATCCTACACTAACAGTGATCCATGACTTTTATCTATACTAATATAATAAAGAGAGAGCCCAAGCCTTTGAGGCGGGTAATCTCAGGAACCACAGCACCAATCACAACACCCAATACAGTGTTGGAAAGGGCAGTTGCAGCAGAGGACATAGGCTATGCAGACGCCCACCATATACATTTAAAAGGTAAAAGAACCATGCCAGCAAAGTAGTCCCTTGTGGGCGTGTCTGCGTTGTGCTGTGGGCGTGTGCTGGGGGCGTGACAAACGCTGGGGGCGTGTGGTACGTTCCGCCCTTCATGCCATGTCTCATATCGTGTGCTGGGGGCGTGGGCGGGCGCGGGATTACGGAAAAAAAAGCGAGCGTTGTGCCCAATATTTCATTGTTTTTTCTTCCCAGGTTCTGTACATTCCAGCTCCGTGTGTCCACCCTGCTCCCTTTAAATACCCCTGCACCCCATAATCATAACCCACCCTTACTCCTTAAAATACCCCAACACCCTTAAACACTAACCCATCTTAACCCTACCTGTACCCCAAAACCCAAACCTATCCCTAAACCCTAAAAATACCCCTGTACCCCAAAACCCAAACCTAGCCCTGAACCCTATAAATACCCCTGCACCTCAAAACCCAAACCTACCCCTGAACCCTAAAAATACCCCTGTACCCCAAAACCCAAACCTAGCCCTGAACCCTAAAAATACCCCTGTACCCCCAAACCTACCCCTGAACCCTAAAATACCCCTGTACCCCTGAACCCTTAAAATACCCCTGTACCCCAAAACCCAGACCTACCCCTGAACCCTAAAAATACCCCTGTACCCCAAGACCCAAACCTAGCTCTGAACCCTTAAAATACCCCTGTACCCCAAAACCCAAACCTAGCCCTGAACCCTAAAAATACCTCTATACCCCAAAACCCAAACCTAGCCCTGAACCCTAAAAATACCCCCGTACCCCAAAACCTATACCTATCCCAAAAACTACCCCTGTACCCCATAACACAAAACTATATCTGAACCCTTAAAATACCAAAACACCCCAAAACATACCTCAGTACCCCAAAACATATACCCATACTTACCTTATCCAAACATTACAAAAACATGCTTTTACCATTCATGCATTTACAACGAATTTCGTTGTAAATGTATGAGTGGTAAAGCATATAAAATGTAATGCCATGCGTTATAATGGCATTGCGGAGTCATGGTACTTTCGTAATGAAAGTATGCGGAGTGATGGTATGCGGAAAGAAAATTGCCGAATAATGGGTGTTTACCCTCCCCCCGTAAGTACATTGGTGGCACGGCGGCCCACATCTCCAGCAACATACTCATATTTTTTCACCACCGATTTGAAAAATGCACAGGTTCTCTCATTGATGGACAGCACCGACATACACTTTCAGACACACCTCCCGCCACAAGTTCTAGAATTGCGAACTTTAGAGCTGGGGAGCTACGTTCGAATCTCGGCATCAGCTCAACATCCTGGGATTCCAGGCAAATCGCTTTGTCTCCCCGTGCCTACCATAAATGAATGTGTTCTTCTGTAATGTAAATTGTGCTCATGCCATGTTGTCGAGTTTGCGCTATATAATATTGCAAGGAAAAATAAAGTAGGGAAACTCGAGTTCACACACTACTGAACGCGCACTCTTAAGTGCATCAGCAGTGCACTGTGAATTGGAGCATTTCACAGGCCTGTCACAGATAAGAAATGCTATCAAAACGAAATCCTACAAAACAATATACTACTGGCAGGCAGCAATTCATACCCGGACAACGTCGGGACGGGCTGCTAGTATCTAATAAGTATACATATCTGCAGTATTGCATTGAAAAAGGTAACTATGCCGGACTGGCCGTTCCAGGCATCAGGCGTTTCCCAGGGCTAATGGAAGGGTAGGGGCCAGTTTAGTTTGGGGGGACCGGTTTTGTACAAGTGCAGGAGTTTTAAAAACACAGCAAAGTTCTTTGTATATTCTGCAGGTTTTGGTCAACAATACAAGTGCCAAGATAACTTTGGTGATCAATGTACCTGCTGGAGAGAGATGAGAGTGTGTTTTGTCTAGTGGCTGTTTTACTCATCTAAGGTAGCGCAGAGGGGTAATATGCCTGCTGCAAAAAACATGTACCATGCATATCAAAGAGCAATATTTTATGTGCATAGTTCAGTGGGTACTGCTTTGTGTTCACATCTCGAATGAAAGGACACTTGAATACATATGACCTGGCAGTTTGGGCTGGACTGGTCCCATTGGGTGCAGGATCAAGACTGATTTGCATATGGCTGGGTCCAAACTGATATGACATAGTGAGCAAAAACCAATGGATTTAGGTCCAGATCTCTGTACTGGGGTGAATGTATGACATTGTTCTGCATTCTGTCCATCTTGTTCTTTTTGCTTTTTGTTAAGTTACGATGAGACAGTGGTTGTTTCCAATAAAATAAGTTTATTAAATAATACAACCTCAAAGGCATATAGGGTCCTTCCTCCTCCAACAACAGTTGTCCTCTGACATGTTCTCTGGATTCCACAATCTAGAATCCAGTGAACATGTCATACATACAGAACATCGAAACAGTAACTAGGATACAACATATCTCCTTTCTATAATAACAAAAATAAAAATAAAATAAGAAGACACAAGACAAATAATAATAAAAAAAACATAAGAACATATGATGATGAAAAATAGATAACAGTATCAATTTAAATACAGTTGCATTTATGTGCATTTATAATCTCTAATCCAGAATGGTTTTGACTCAGGACGCGTAGACTTCTCTTTCATATCTGACAATGATACATAAACCTGAGGTTTAGAACGATTAGCCTCTCCACCCATGTTCACAACTGAAGCTTTAACATTAACATCCATCAATTTTTGATTTTGATCTTGACCCAAAATATGCTTGCATTCTAAATCATTACATCTTGTTATACTTCTTACATTCCATTGTTTGCCATCATCCAACTTCACAATATTGCCATTAATGTGAGTAATTTGTTTGGGTTTACACCATTTGGAACACCCTGGTTTGAGACTTCCCATTTGATGGGTACGTACCCATTCTCCCACATTGAATAACCTTGGAGAACTCTTGACTTTGACATTATGATTATGAACATATCTATCCTGATACGCTTGAACCTTATTCAACATTTTCCTTGTATCAAATATTTTTGTGATTTTCTGAGACATCCAAGAGGGTTTAACTTTAGATCCAGCCACACGCTCCTTTAATAAAGAGAAAGGAGCCTCACCTGTTGCTGTATGAGGAGTATTCCTATAACACCATAGCATCTCTTTGACAGCAATCTTACAGCTATCATCATTATTACTAGCTAGTTGTATGCACTCTTTTAATACTCAGTTGAACCTTTCCACCAAACCGTTTTCCCTTGGATTATATACAGACGTAGTGATATGTTTCACACCAACCATATTAAGATATGAGGAAAATTCTTCCGCCACAAACTGTGGACCATTATCCGATAGAATGACACTTGGATACCCCTCCTATGAAAAATTTCTTCACATAATTCAATCATGTTAGATGCTTTGATGTCTTTTGCAAATGCAACCTCTGGCCATTTGCTATGAAAGTCCATTAAAACAATGGCAAATTTGTTTTCAATACCCTTGACATGAAACGGTCCACAAATATCTATAGCAACTTTATCCCAAGGTTTATCAGGAGAAGAAGTTGCCGATATGCTAGTTTCTTGAGACTGATGTGATTTATCGCTACACATACAAGCTAAACAACTTCGAACACATCTATCAATGTCCTTGTCCATACCAACCCTCCAGAAGTCATTTCTCGCTCTCCTTTTCATGCTGGTCATACCACTATGGCCTTCATGTAATAAACATAATAACCTGTCACGTAATATCAACGATACTACTAGTCTCTCACTTCTTAGAATACCATTAGAAAAAGATAACTCTGACCAGACCATTTTGTAATCAGCAAGAACACTTTTATCCAAAAATGATGAATTCACACCTACATGTAAATTCTTAATTACTTGTTGTAACACATCATCCTTAGCTACAGCTTGGATCCACTCTTGCTCACTAATAGCATTATTACATGAGTCTTCAATACTAGCATCTAACCCTTCATCACCATCTTCTTGCATATCTTCTTCACTGCAAGGCAACGGAAGACGAGACAAACAGTCTGCACTGATGTTCTTGTGACCCAGAACGTAATTTATCTGAAAGTTATATTCCTGTAATCTATACAACCACTTTGCAATTCTAGGTGTAGCTTTAGATCCCCCTTTTGTAGAGAAAATGTCGATAAGTGGTCTGTGATCTGTTCTTAATTCAAATGCTGTTCCCCAAATAAACGTTTTAAAGTCATCCACACCCCACCAACACGCTAAGGCCTCCTTTTTGATCACAGAATAAGAGGGTTCGGCACCTTTGAGCGTGCGAGAAGCAAAGGCTATGATTCTTTCAATTCCTTTGTTCCTTTGCATAAGAACAGCGCCTAACCCATATGCACTGGCATCCACCACAATTATGGAGATATGATTAGGATCATAGGGTTTTAGAGCAACCGCTCTTACAATGTCCAATTTGACATTTTCGAAAGCCTGTTGACATAAAGTGGACCAAACAAAAGAAGTACCCTTTTTCATTAATAATCTCAAATCATGTACTTTGTCAGCAAAGTGTGGAACAAATTTAGAATAATATTCTGCGAGTCCTAAAAAGGACCGCAGTTGATCTTTATTAGTTGGATGTGGTGCCTTTTCAATTGCATCTACTAATTTCATTTTAGGTTTAACTCCCTCATTAGAAATTGTATGTCCCAGATAGTCAATTTGTTTTACACCAAATTTGCACTTTTCAGCACATACGGTTAAACCAGCTTCTTGTAGTTTAAACAAAACTTGATGCACAATCTTATCATGAGTTCTTAAATCTTTACCCCAAGTCAGGATATCATCCTGAAATACTCTCACATTAATTACATCTTTCAAGATGCTACACATGAGTCTCTGAAAAACAGAGGAGGCAGACGCCAATCCAAAAGGCATCCTGAGATACTGAAAAGCACCCTCAGTTGTTATAAACAATGTTAAGTGCCTAGATTCTGCATGTAATTTGACCTGATGGTATGCATTAGATAAGTCAATAGATGAAAAATACATGGCATCTTTAATACTAGATATCATTTCGTTGATACGTGGCAGTGGAAAGCGATCAATCCATATATTCCGATTTAGATCTCTCAAATCCACACACATTCTAATTTTGCCATTAGGTTTTCGCGCTAAAACTATAGGACTAAGCCACTCAGAGGCTTATATAGGTTCTATCACTTTGGCTTCAAACAACCTGTTTAACTCTTCTTTCAATAGACTACGCAACGCAAATGGCACATTTCTTACTTTGTGAACAGATGGTACACTGTCAGCTTTAAGAATGATTTTATGTTCAAACTTAACTAAGCATCCTAGATCTTTGCTAAATAACTTGGGAAATTTAGATTCCCACTTGGATGAAGGAATATTGTTAGTTAACAACACCTGATCAGGAATATCGTTGGTCAACAACACTTGATCAGGGTGATTAGGATTTAATATTATGCCCATTTTTTTCTGGTCTTTCCACCCTAATAAGGCTCTACCATGTTCGACAACATAAACCTTGCTGAGACACAATCTGCCTTTAAAGGTTAACTGGGCATCAAAATAACCTAACATGGGTAATTTTATGCCACAATATCCTTTTGGTCGTACATCTGGACATGTTAAAGTTGTTTTACTGCCATTCTCCCACATGTTTTTATCAATAATAGTGTAAGGCGAGCATGAATCTGCCCAAAGCGCCATAACATCACGATTTATCAACACATCACATTTAGGAGGTTGATATTCCTCAGAAATATCATTCACAGTATCATCACATATAACCATAACTTCAATATCATTCTCATCATTTTCCTCATCCTCATCATCAAATTGAGGTTCAACCACATTGACAGTGCGCTTCCAATTACCTTTATCACCTGTTCTACACCATTTGGCAAAATGGCCTATTTTTTTACACTTAATACATGTAACTTTAATTGCAGGACATTTATTAAAATCTGCAGTATGTTTTAGACTTCCACATCTGAAACACACACGTTTAATTGTATTAGATTGACCCTTATCAGAATGGAATTTTGCACCTTTGTTTTCAGTTTTATACTCTGTCTTATTGTTGCTATTAACAACATTCACACTAGATTCATCTTTGTCTTTCTGTTGTACAGAACCCAACTCTTTAACATACTGGGATGTATTTTCCATTTTTCTTGCAGTATCAACAGTTTTTTTGTAGAGAAGGATTTTTAAGCTCAAGTAGGCGTTCCTGGATTTTAATGTTTTTAATTAGATTAATAAATTGGTCTCTAATAATTTCCTCATGTAAATCCTTGAATTTGCAAGTAATAGCTAAAGTTCTTAAACAGGCTACATACTGTTGTACAGTTTCTCCAGGTAATTGTATTCTGGAAAAAAATGTGTTTCTACTACAATGCTAGTTTTTTTTCTCCATAATTTTCCTCTAAAGCCTTTATAGCTTCAACAAAAACATCTACAGCTGTATCATTAGAACTAGTTTCACTAGTTTCGCTGGTTTCATCTACGGTGTCAAGAACAGTAGAAACAACACGAGGAGTTTTAGGTAAAGTTTTCAAAACTTTTCTGCCTTCGACACCTAAATTGTGCTTTAATAACGCCAATTTTCTAGAGGGTAAAAATACATCACCACCGATGGCTTCAAGGTAGGTTTCAAACGATTCCGACCAATCCTCCCAATTCATAGATGGAGAACCAGGGTTTTGAAGAAACTTAGGAGGAGCAACAATAGAAGACGATACCTCCAAATCAACAAAAATATTTACTAATTAAAAATTAAGTAATTAATAAAATAATGTGCATAAAATAATAAGCTAATAAAAATAAAGTTGTCACCGTTGTCTGAAAGAATGATGAGCAGAGATTATTATTATTGCTTGTAGTGCAACACGTGCACTTTGTTATATCCATAAAGTAGTACTTTGTGTTGAAGAAATACTTATTGTGCAAATTATGAATATGTAATGCCGTGCACATCGGCGAAATATGCACTTTATTTCCTTTTCAAAATAATACCTTTGCGACTTTGTTTGAAGATGTTTCCATGGAGATGGTTAAATAAAATGACCGCTGTGCGTCAAACGTGGCTGTGACGTGTTACGTTGCGTGATGACAGTTACACTATGCGTGCTGATGTCATGACGATCATTCGTGGGTTTCCAGACGTTGCAAAGAACGGAGACACGAGTCAGTGCGCGAAGAAAGTTTGCAGTTACAATTTGAAAAGAAGCACGGTAACATTTCCTATTAAGATAGTTTGATTTTTAGCTGAAAACGCCGATTCAATTTTTAAGTAGAAGGATCAAATCTTCAATAAAGAAAATATGTATATAGCGCTACAGAACCACTTCAGTTATTAATATCACAAATGAACATAACCAATAAGAAGAAAAAAAAAATTCTCGGGGATTAATTATATTCCGGTTCAGGTTTCCAATAAAGTACCTTAATATTTCAAGTGCATCAGTTCAGGAGAGAAGAGAGGGTTGCCAAAGGGGTTGTGATTTTCAAAGCTTCATCAAGTTTTTGTTTGCGTCGTTCACGTTGTTCAAAAGTTTCATCAAGTTTCCATCAATATGATCCCATCCTCGTCGCCACTGTTAAGTTACGATGAGACAGTGGTTGTTTCCAATAAAATAAGTTTATTAAATAATACAACCCCAAAGGCATATAGGGTCCTTCCTCCTTCAACAACAGTTGTCCTCTGATATGTTCTCTGGATTCCACAATCTAGAATCCAGTGAACATGTCATACATACAGAACCTCGAAACAGTAACTAGGATACAACACTTGTCATCCCGCGTGGGATGGGTATGTCCAGATGTGGGTCCCGTGCTCTCCATGCCACTGGAATCAAGCTATGAGGGCTGAAAGCCCGAAACCGGTCCTAGGATACTTGTTTCTAGTCCAGGGAGGACCTGGCCTGGCAGTTCGGGCTGGACTTTTTCCCATTGGGCGTAGGATCAAGAGTGATTTGCATATGGCTGGGTCCAAACTGGAATGGCATAGTAAGCAAAGAAACAATGGATTTAGGTTCAGAGCTCTGTACTGGGGGGAATGTATGACATTGTTCTGCATTCTGTCCATCAGTTGTTCTTTTTGCTTTTGTCACCCCAAGTGGGACGGGTATGCCCAAACGTGGGTCTCGTGCTATCTATGCCACTGAAATCAAGCTATCCTGGCTGATGGCTGAAAGTCCGAAACCGGTCCTAAGATGCTTGTTTCCAGTCCAGGGAGGACCTGGCCTGGCAGTTTGGGCTGGACTGCTCCCATTGGGCGCAGGATCAAGACTGATTTGCATATGTTGCATGCTTTACATAAACCTGCATTCTCTAGGAGTGTTTGCTTTTTCCTGAATGAAACCTAAAATAAACAGGTTTATCCATTGTTTGAATTAAATAACGTTATAAGCTGTGACTGGTCAGTGAAATGCTAAACGTACTAAAAATTGGAATGTTTTGCTATTTCTAGCCACACCCCTGACTCCGCCCACTGATCCAATCTTCGGTTATTCCCGCCCCCTGATTCTCCACCCACAGTTCCCCTACTTTTTTTACCCCACTTCGACCACTGTACTTGAATGACTTTGCTTTGTGTTTCAGGACAGAGATTTTGCTGAACCGGACCAGGAAGACGAGCTGTGGAGTTCAGGTTTCCTTGGAAACCCAGCAGGAAGGGGAAGACTTGAACAAGAATCCTCGCGCTGAACTAAAGACTGCCTGAAGGGAATGCGTCGCTGGAGATCAGGTGAGCAAAGGAAGACAACAAGCGTTTCTGTTTGTAGCTGGGGGGGCATTTATACTATTAGGTGAGGATGGGGTTCTTAAGGTGTAACGAGGAGCGGCAGCAGCGAGAGGAGACACGTGATAGACTTGTGTCACTTTGTGAAACGTGAACAGTCTGTTTCAACTGGCAATATAAACAACGTGCTAAACGTGCTCCTTAAAGAAATGAGTTTTGAGCGTTCCCCCACGTGTTGCTCCTTAGGGAAATTAGATTCTCAGAAGCAAAGTGCTCTTGCTTTTGGAATGAAAAGTGTAACTTGACAAAGTCCATTCTGATGTAAATACTTTTGGCTCATATATGTGCAAAGCAAAATAAAGGTTACCAGGCTAAACAGCATACAGGGAAATAAAATGACATGCAGTTCTCATGGGCAATATCCTGACAGATACCAAGCACTATATACATGTTTCATCACAGATCAGTGTTACTAAGATTTTATACTGCAGAATGAGGCCAGGTTATGTTTTTTATACAAACCCTAACAGTCGCTCCCCTCAAAGGCCTCCCAACCGGTTTCAGTGGGAATCTCAAATGAAATTGTTTTACCAGTCTAGGGGCATGCATAAATGATGCTGGTTCCCAAGAATTTTCCTCAGCTGGGTAACCTTTCCATGCTATCAAATAATGTAATTTGCCCTGAATTCTTTTGGAATCTAAAACATGTTGCATTTCATATTCCAAATGTCCATCTATGGGAATAGGAGGGGGTGGTGGTTCTGACCTTGTGTCTGGGTTATGGGGTTTTAACAGGGAGACATGAAAGGTGGGATGCATAGAATATTCAGGAGGCAAATCTAGTTGAACAGTAACTGGATTTATAATCTTATTAATTGAAAAAGGTCCAATATATCATGGTTGTAATTTTCGAGGACCTATCATATTCAAATTCTTGGTAGAAAGCCATACTTTATTTCCAACCTGATAGACTGGAGCATCGTCTCTATGTTTATCTGCTTGTTTTTTCATAATTTCCTTGTACTTACTTAGGTATCTCTTAGCTTTTTCTTGAATGTCTAATAAATGATGAAGACGTTCTGTAACAGCAGGAGTAAGGGAAGAATTCACGGTTATAGGTAATGCCTTAGGATGATAACCACTGAGAAAGTAAAAGGGTGTACAATGTGTAGCTGTATGCACACTATTATTGTAAATAAATTCAGCTTAAGGTAAAGCTGTATTCCATTCACTAGTGAATTCTGCCATCGAACAACGTATTATTTGTAATAATGTTTGATTTGTTCTTTCTGTCTGGCCATCATTTTCCAGATGGAAGGCTGTAGAAAGGGCTATGTCCATTTGTAATTCTTTACAAAGATTTTTCCAAAATTTGGAAGTAAATGGACTACCCCTATCGGATACAATTTTGACCCACAAACCATGTAAACACACTATTTCCCTTATAAAAATATTAGAAAATTCTACAGCAGTTGGATTTTTTTTAAGTGGAATAAAATGCGCCATTTTTTGAAGAAAATCCACTACTACTAGTATAGTTGTATCATTATTTGCTACAGGCAGGTTCATAATAAAGTCAACACTTCTAGTATGCCATGGATTTGGAGGAGTTGGTAATGGTTCCAATAAACCAGGAGGAGCCTTATGAGAAGACTTATTTCTGGCGCAGATAGGACAAGCAGCTCCATAATCCTGAACATCAGTTATCAAAGAAGGCCACCAAAAATGTTTTTTGCAGTTGTCTAAGGTTTTTTGGTAACCTGGATGACCTGCTAAGGCTGTGTCATGATGCCATGTTAAAACTTTTGTCTGTAATTGCAAGGTTGGTATGTACAATAACGATTGATGATAAAACAATCCATCTTGAATGGAGTTTTCTAGATTTTTTTAACCAATCTTGCACATTTAATTTCAAATGTCGAACTTAGGACATGAAGTCAGTTTGTATAACAGGAGCTACTATTGTCTGTGGAGGAATGATGGCAGGATTTATTATATCTTTCTTTGAGTCAGAAGTGAAACCATATCTTGACAAAATATCAGATTGCACTTGCTGAGTTCCAGGTCTGTAAGTTATCACAAAATCAAATGCGCTAAAGAAATTTAACCAACGCATTTGACGGGGTGTGAGAGCTTTTACTGAACTAAAAAATTGCAAATTCTTATCATCGCTAAAAATAGTCACAGGGAATTTAGCTCCCATTAAATTATGTCTCCATTCTGTGAATACCAATTTTATTGCTAAAAGTTCCCGCTCTGCCACTGTGTAATTTTGTTCAGCAGGAAATAACTTTTTTGAATAAAATGACCATTCTGTTAATCTCTTTGGGACAAAACACCTCCCACTGCCATTTGTGAGGCGTCCGTCTCTACAAAAAAAGGAAGATCAGGATCTGGATGTCTCAATAGTGGGGCAGAAGTTAATTTTTTTTTTTAAATGAGCAAAAGCTTGAGCTGATTTGTCAGACCAAGAACATATTTGTCCTTTCTGAAGGAGTTTAGTGATGGGTACTACTGTTTCTGCAAAGTGAGGTATAAATCGCCTATACATATTGGTGAAACCCAGAACTTTTTGCACTTCTGTTACAGATGTAGGTTCTGGCCAGTCGTTTATAGCACTTACTTTCTTTGGGTCCATCATACTTCCTGCTGGGGATAAACAATATCCCAAAATTACCTGTAGCGCCAGAATCCAATAAGACTGGTACATCATATCCTAATTGTGCACTAATGATTAATATGACCTGTATAACAAAATGTCAAGGTACTCTAGCTACTGTGTTAGCAAGGCACTGGGAGATCTGAGAACTCTTTGTCCTCGTACAAGCGATCTCCGCTCTTTAAGAGTTCTTGTTTTCCTGTTCCACTGGTCTCACAACTGAGGCATTTACAGTTTTCGGTTTTATAGGACAATCTTTAGCAAAATGCTCAGACCGAGCGCAATACAAACATAAATTGAATTTTCGTCCACTTTCTTTTTTCTCCTTGGTCAAAGGCCCTTTAATAGTTCCAATTTGCATGGGTTCTGAGTCTGATATCTTACTATCACTTTCCCTTCTTTTTGTGTTTCATCACAGAAAATCTTGTTTCTATTCTTGATTTATCCCCTTTGCGCTCTCCTAGACGATGATCTAATTTTATCACAAGATCCACAAAATCAGAAAAATCATCAGGTAATTCCACAATGTGAGCCAGAGCATCTTATAAATCATCCCGCAAACCCCTGTAAAACAAAGAAGTGCGTTTTTCTTCTTGCCACTGAGTTTCTGTTAATAATCTATTAAACGTGGTTACGTATGTTAACAGGTCTTTGTTGCCTTGTTTTAAACTGGTTTGCACATAAGTATGTTTTGCAAACAACTTTGTCTCAGAACTTGCCAGTTACGCTGCTGAACTGTAACGCTGCTGAATTATAATGCTGCTAGTGCTTTTAATTGCCGCTCGGCACCTACACTTTTAAAATTTGCACGATTGCACTTTGGTTGTTTCTTCTGCTGCTCTGACCTCAAACTGTCCGCACTGCCTGCACCTTAAAAATTAAAGATCCTTACTCACCACTTTGGTGAGCTTCATCTCTGCTCCCGACCACCATTTTGGGTGTGGGACCAGGGGCTTGAGACGCTCCCAAGACGCCATCTTGAGTAGCGTTCTAGTGTTGTAGGGCTATTCGTCAATCACTACTTAAGAGACGCAGAATGCAAGCGTGCGGCGCGTGCGCGCCTCTGGCGCGCCGGAGGTGCGCCAGAGGTAAGCCCGTCTGCGCCAGACCGGGCCTAGGGGCCATCACCTTTGCTCAGGAACACGCTAACTTAACCTATCACGGTACCGCTCTTAACTACACCGCGAAGTAATAAAAGTCTTATAGGCAGTTTTTACCCGCACGGTGCACAATTTGTACTCCTCCTGTCCAGGGTTTTAAATGCAATCATTGTGGTTTTTCAATGGGCAGGATGACTTGGTGTAAATCGATGAAGCGTCCACGTAAGCAGGGTAAACCGAGTATTATAAAATTACCCTCTATCTGTCCTAAACTCCAGTTCTGGAGCATAAATTGTAGGTCACTTCCTAAACATAAAAATCATATTTATGATTTTTTAGACAATGAAAAACCTGATGCCATGTTTCTGACTGAAACCTGGCCTCATGCCAGCTCTGGACCGGACATTGCCATTGCTCTCCCTACTGACTATGTCATGGTCAAGAAAGATAGAGACACTGGCAAGGGAGGTGGCATTGCCATAATCTTTAAATCTATTTACAGCTGTAAGTTCGAAGCCTTCCCTCTTCAAGGATGTGAGGCCGCTCAATTTAAACTAGCAATAAGTCCTCAGATGACCCTGTCTGGCCTCTTGATATATCGTCCCCCTGGGAACTCTAACTTATGGACGACGTCGTTCTCAGAAATCATTGCCCCTCTGTCTTTGAAGGCTGCCAATTTCACCATTCTTGGTGACCTGAACTTACATCTGGAGGACCCACAATGCACTGCTAGCAAAACTTTCTTGTCTGATCTAGAAGCCCTTAACATTCTGTTACGCAATTCTGGGCCTACACACTTAGCAGGGCATCTATTAGATCTTGTCCTCTCTAACCTTCCGTACGACTGCGAATTAGCCGGCCACCCTTTGGAGTGGTCAGATCATTTTGCAGTTCAATTCACTTTGCCCCGTATCAAGACTATGGCCAATGGTAGCGGTGATATGGAAGAGAGTTTACGACGCTGGGGCAAGCTTAATATCACAGACTTTAATACGCATCTGTCTGATACTCTACCAGATGCTGGCTCGTCCCTATCTGTGTTAGATGCAGCAGTTTCTAAATGGTTGAACGCTGCTGTTGATAAGCTTGTTCCATTGGTACCTAAGCAATCCTTGCCCCACCGTCCTCCTGCGGCATGGTTTTCGGAAAAATTAAAGACGACGAAGTCCCGATGTAAGGTTCTCGAGAGGAAATGGAGACGTTCTTATTCCTCGTCTTGCAAAGCGGCCTACAAAGAGGCCCTTAGAGATTATCACAAACAGTGCAAAAGGGCCAGAGCTGCCTATATTGCCAACACTGTAACACATGCTCAGAACTGTCCCCGCACACTGTTTTCTGTGGTAAAAAAGCTGACAGACTCAGATTCGATCCCTGCCCCCCCCCCCCCCCCCCCCCAGTTCTGGACAAGGCACAATGTAATTCCAACGCGGAATTCTTCATAGCAAAGGTGGAATGAATTTATGACTCCCTGAGCCCTCCCTCCCTTGATGAGGAATTACCCCCTATGCCAGTGCCTGTCCATAACAGTCTGCCCTGACTGGCAGCTACATTTACTGTTTGGTCACCTTTTGATGATGTCTCCTTTGCTCACTGCCTGGAAAGTATAAAGGCTGGCTCTCCACGTGACCCTTTACCAGCCAAGATCCTGAAACAACTTGACTTGGATTCCCGCCGTGTTTTGATGAAACTTCTTAACTCCTCCTTGGAAGAGTCAAATGTCCCACAGGAGTGGAAACATGCGATGATTATTCCTCTCCTAAAAAAGGTTGGAGCTGATTCTTCTAACTTATCCAACTTTAGGCCCATCTCGCTGTTGCCTATTTTTTCTAAGATTTTAGAAAGACATATCAACACACAGTTGACTCACCTTATGGCGATCTCGGGCCTCCTGCATACGTCTCAATCAGGCTTTAGAGCGCATCATTCCACCGAAACTACACTTTTAGGAGTCACCGAGAGATTGCGCCAGTGTTATCGATCGCGGAGAAACATCTGCACTCATTCTTCCTGACTGGAGTGCGGCGTTCGATACTGTGTCACATTCCATCCTTCTCGCAACTCTTCGGACCCTAGGAGTTGAGGGACCGGCCTTAGCTTGGATAGCCTCCTTTTTAAATGGTCGCACTTTTCAAGTTTTTTCCGCTAAAGCATCTTCTATAATTTGTCCATCGGCTTATGGTGTTCCCCAGGGGTCTATTCTCAGCCCGCTCCTATTTAACATCTATGTTAGACCCCTGGCCACCATAGTGGAGGAAGCTGGTCTTACTTTATTTTCTTACGCCGATGACACGCAATTATTTTCTCCCTCTCTAATATGGAAGGTAATAAAACCTCCGCTCTGAAGCAAGGCTTGACTCAGGTTTCCAAATGGATGTAGAGCAATTTCCTTAAGCTAAATGGGGATAAGACCGAGGTTGTGATCCTGGGCAAGGGCAAAGATCTATGGGGTCCTAAACACTGGCCCAAGGATATGGGCCCTACCCCTCAACCCGTTGCTCAGGTCCGCAATCTCCGATTCCTCATTGATGAAAAGCTCACGATGTGGCACCAGGTAGTGAAGGTGGCCTCCATCTGTTTTGCCACCTTGAGATGGCTTCAAAAAATCCTGTGGATGCTCCCTATTTCTACACAGAGGACTGTAGTCCAGGCATTGGTTGTTTCTCGCCTGGACTACGGTAATATCCTCTATCTTGGAGCGGAGTCAACAACAGTAAAGAAACTCCAAGTTGTTCAGAATGCGGCTGCACGACTCCTTCGCAATGATCCCCGGAGAATGTCTGCCTCCCAAGCACTTCACGATCTTCACTGGCTTAGGATTACAAGCCGAATAAAATTCAAGGCTCTAGGTCATATTTTTAAGATTAAACAAGGCTCAGCCCCTAAGTACCTACAGGGTCTCATTCAGGCCTATAAGCCCAGTCGTTCCTTGAGATCTACGGGAAAAGGCGATTTCATTGTTCCGAGATTTATGTTAGTAAAGATGGGCGGTCAATCTTTCTCTCATCTAGGTCCTAAAACCTGGAATGCCTTGCCCGTGAACCTAAAGACTGAAACTGATCTTTTTCGCTTCCGCAAAGGACTTAAAACCTGGTTCTTCCAGCAATGATTAGGGTGGTCTTCTTCAGCAAGTTTTCTTGGCAGTTCTTTCCTTCTTTAATCTGTCCCATGGCACCAGGAAACCCACTGCGAGTAGCTGTGCGTCTTATAAGTTTAAATAAATAAAATAAAAAATAAAATAGTTCTCTTGAATAGTGGCCAAATATGCAAAATAAGATCATCTCTGTCAATATAGGGAACGAACCAGTTAGCAGCTGTTCCGCCTAAATAAGAAAGCACAAAAGCTACCTTAGTTGCATCATTAGGAAACAGCTGAGGTTTACAGATGAAATTTAGTTGACATTGGCTGATAAAAATGTTAAACCTATTGCTGTCACCAAAGAAACGTTCTGGTGCGGATAAAGGCACTACATTAGGAACTGCCACTGTGACTTGAACCGGTGAAGTAGTTAATTCTGGAGTTGAAAAGACATTTGTGGTTCTAGGTTTAGTTCCTGTGTCCTCTGATGTTTTAAAAGTGGAGGGAAAAGGAATGTCCCACATAGATTCCCTAGGTTTATATCGCACCACCTCCTGACGCAACATATGATTTTCCTGTTTTAACTTGTTTATTTCTAACTGCATTTGTTGTAACATTAAAGTTACAGAATTGTTCCTCTCAACATCTTCTACCAGAGCATCAGCCATTAGCTTGACTGTCAATCCTATCTTCGTCCATATCTCTCAAGGAGAACTTTAATTGTTGTGAAGGCTTGCGCTTCTGTTGAGCCTTCACTCACCTGAAGTCCAGGCTGTTCAACTTGAGAGATGAGACGTTATTTCTCTTCCACCTTAATAACCTACATCCGCCCGACTGAATTTCAAATACAATCCAACGAATGTAGATTCCCAAAGGGAGGGGGGAAAAGGGATAAAATAATAAACGAAAGAAACACTCCTCTAGCTTCAGCTCCAGATGACGTCACTCTTTTCTTATTCAGTGTTGTAATCTTTGTGAGCCGATCATCACCTTTTTATATCAAACAATAACATATCAGTAATACCTTGTTTGCACTTGAAACTCTATTCAGCGTAATTTTGATTGTTTTTTTATGTCATCTACTACTTTAATAGTACACACCTGTGGTAATAAATAAAAACATTTACTGGCATGTATAAAGACCAATCCTAATTGAATATGATTTATCCTTTCCTTTGACTTACGATTTAATTGTGCATTTTCCTGTATGTGTAACATACATCAAATGTATAATATTTTGTTAAAGTTCTTATTGTCTCTTTATTTGCAAATGCAAATGTTGCCACTCAAAAATTCGAAAGTTTGATTCTCAAAAAGTGTTTTCTGCTTTAAAGGTGAGATTAATATGGGTTCTTAATATGTTAAAATTCCTTTTTCTTTTATGCGCGCTAAATATTTCAGAATGCCAAGATTCCTTTTCTCTCATATGTGCCAGCAATCTCTTTAATGTCAGGAATCCTTTTCCTTTTGGCGCTTTACCTTCGACTGTTTTTTTACACCAAAAACTATTAGAAAGCACTTGCTAAGTCTGCGGTATGAAATTCCCAAAATTAGGCTAAGTTCGAAAATACTAAAACAATGTTGAATTACCTTTGTTTCCTTGATGTCTTTTTTCCTAGCACAATGTAAAAGAAACCTTACCTGAATGACTTTGCTTTGTGTTTCAGGACGGAGCTTTTGCTGAACCGGACCAGGAAGACGAGCTGTGGACAGGGTTGGATTGGGAATGAAAATCGGCCCGGGCACGCAAAAAAAAAAACGGCCCACATTTGCATAAACACTCCTCATATCACTGTTTTGGTGTAATCTTATAAAAAAACTTTTGCGGGTTGGGGTGGGGGGTTTAAAATGCACGCGTTAGTTTACACGGGTGAGACAAGTGAGGCCACTTCTACTCAGGCCCCCTGCCCCTGCTCAGTATGTGCAGACATTAATGGGCCGGCCCGCGAGACAAAGGGAGTGATACCTCTGCTAAACGGAGGTAATGAGCGCCCATCCGCCTCTAGAAAGGCCACTCAGACACCCACTGGGCCGCTGACTATATCAGAACAGAGACAGCGCCCAAATAGCCCCCCCCAGACTGCTCAAAAAAGCAGCCCACAGCAGAACTCGGACACCGGCCCTTCGGGCATTGCCCGAATGCCCGTGTTACCAATCCGAGGCTGGCTGTGGAGTTCAGGTTTCCTTGGAAACCAGGCAGGAAGCGGAAGACTTCAACAAGAATCCTCACGCTTAACTGAAGACTGCCTGAAGGGAATACGTCGCTGGAGATCAGGTGAGCAAAGGAAGACAACGAGTGCAAGCGTTTCTGTTTGTAGCTGGGGGCCTTTTATACTATTAGGAGAGGGTGGGGTTCTTAAGGTGTAACGAGGAGCGGGAGCAGCGAGATGAGACACATGATAGACTCATGTCACTTTGTGAAACGTGAACAGTCTGTTTCAACTGGCATATATAAACAACGTGCTAAACGTGCTCCTTAAGGAAATTAGTTTTGAGCTTTCCCCTACGTGTTGCTCCTTAGGGAAATGAGCTTCTCAGAAGCAAAGTGCTCTTGCTTTTTGGAATGAAAAGTGTAACTTGACAAAATCCATTCTGAGGTAAATACTTTTGGCTCATATATGTGCAAAGCAAAATAAAGGTTTCCAGACTAAATAGCATACAGTGAAATAAAATGACATGCAGTTTTCATGGGCAATATCCTGACAGATACCAAGCACTATATACATGTTTCATCACAGATCAGTGTTACTTAGATTTTATACTGCAGAATGAGGCCATGCTATGTTTTTAATACAAACCCTAACACCGTGCCCGTACCTGAAAACATCGGAGGATCAGCTTGGGGAAGCGAAACCACAATCCCCAAGCTGCAACGCTAGGCGCCCAGGAGGCGCGTCATCGCCAGCGCCGGAGGCGCTTCAAATCCGGGGCAGGGCTCACGCGGAACACGCGTGGGCGAAGCCAGGGCCAAGGGCGGGCCTGTCTGAGACTGGAGAAGGCTGGGCTGGGCCACCCCTCTTGGTTGCTTGAAAGGATCCCAAGGAGGAGTTCTGGTAAGGAACTTTTTAACTGTTTTGCCAAATAGTATCTTCCCCTAACAAGAGGACGATGGGTAAGAGGAAACAACCACAATCCCTGGGGGAGTCACAGTCTGACAATACTCCTATAACCAAATATTTAAAATCTGCAGTGGGAAAGATTGATAATGAAATTGTCCTTGTGAAGGAACAGCTGGCGGCAACTAAAATGCGTTAGATGCTGCTTTAATGATATCGGATGTAGAAGGTAGTAAGGAGCCACTGATACATTGAACGCCATGTTATGTCCGAAAAAAACCACGTAAAAAAAGATGTAACTTTTTTAACAGACTTGGTATCAGGCATATTTGCATCTGAAAACCCGAGTATATCGACTGTAACCAAAGATACACCTATCAGGTCAAAGGAGGTTGGTGGTCGTAAAAGTACTTTTGAAAATAAATAGGGAAAGGACATCATTGAACCTTTATCAAGGGTTAAAATGCCAATTAACTTATACAAAGTCGAGGGTCTGTTACTGCATATAAAGCTCCACTAAATGAAACTAATGAAATTAATATTATAGAGAAACCTAATAGGATCATGAATGTAGATATTAATAATAATGAATCCCTACATCTCCCACCCCAGGCGACACCATATGTCATCATCCTTAAAGATGTACCCAGGTTAGAAAATAGGCAGTTCGAACCATATGGAAATTAAAAAATCAAGTGATGCATTGGTTTACTGTAAACACGAATATCAATATAAATGCACTACAACTAAATAGTATAATGTTGAGGAGAGTGAGATGGGTGGGTAACACCAGAAAACAGTGTGAGGGAGACTGTGTAGAGATGAATCTTCGTAGCTGAGAGTCGGTTGAAGAGTTGATGGAAATCTTTGCTAATAAAAATATGGAAATGATCACAGATAAGACTAATCATATAACTGCTGTCCCAATGGGTTATTTTTATAGGCCAATTTATGTGAATATAAATGCAAATGGGCCCATTTCCCGCAAATCGATCCCAAACATCCCTACATACAATAGGTATGAACTACTGAGATCGTGTAGTGAGACTGACTGACATAAGGAAAAGATAGAGATTACGTTGGATAGAAAACCAGAAGTTCTTGCCACAAGAAATGTGAACATTGATAAAAAAAGGTAAATAAGCGGGATGTTTGCTTGAGTGCGCAAATACCATCCGAGACCCGATGTGACATGGCCGATCCCAATAAAGGAATTACCTTAAATTGCACCAAAAATAAGATAGATGGTGTCTTATGCCCTTAAACAACGAGTGTTAACCGACAGGAATGTCGGTCGGACGAAATAGATAACACACCAGGGATGGCAACTCTCAATAGGGAATGTGCGGACGCACAACCTCCAATTATTCAAGATAATAGGTCCACAAATATCATGTCATGGAACGTGGCAGAGATTAAAAATAAGCTAAGCAGTGATGAATGGAATAAATCGATAGAGAATTGTTCTGTAATTATGATCCAGGAAACATGGAGTACAGGGCCCTTTCCCATAAACGGTTTTAAAGTAATCTGCACTAATGCTAATCCCTCTAGAGGAGGGAGAGCAAAAGAAGGCTTAGCAACATTAATAGCGGTTACTGTGCCCCTGATAGTGAAAGATGTCAATATTAATTCACAATATTATCAGTTGATACAATTATACTCGGAAGGGAAACAAACTTTTGTTGTGATTAATTTTTATAATATCTTCGATAACACTAGATCAAGGGTAATTAAAGATTTAGAGGCTGATCTGCTAATTTCTAACTATAACGTCCCTGAAGCCTATGTTTTTTTTCAGTGAATTTTTCAAGCTTTTTTATATGCTAATTCCTTACTATAAAGTCCCCGAAACCGATGGTTCTTTCAGTGAATTTCAAAGGCTTGACGGCCTAGCGTCTTGCCTGCTCTAAAGCCGGCTGCCGCTGTTTTTCCTCCGGGGAGGGGGGGGCGCCTGCTAGCTACAGGCTGTGGGCAGCGGAGGACGGAAGGGGCGGTAGTCGGGAGCCGCGAGCTCTGCAGCTCAGCGGCTCGACCGCCGGCTGCTGCTGTTTAATTAGGTCGAAAATGCGGACTGGTGATAATGGAGTTAGTAAGAGATGTCCATGTATATATGTGTCTAAGTATGATGTAACTGCAACAGGTATAGGTACCCGGGGAGGCGGGTGGGCGCCTGTGACTCTACAGCTCTACATGCCAAGAACAGATGCATACTGGGTAAGCAGCATTTTGCGTTCGAGGCATGTATGCTGTAGATCACATGCTGTGCATAGACTGTAAAGCAGTTATTTCCATAAGCGGTGGCTAACCTGTAGCTGTTGCAGTTGTCTGAAATAGTGTACATAAAACTGCTTGGCCCACACTAGCTTGCTCTCTTGCCAACACATTTCTACACAATAGTGTTTTGTGAATGTGTGAGGTGTAGACCATGTTGCAGATATCATCTATGGGTATATTTCCTAAGAATGCCATAGAAGCCCCTAGTTTGCATGTGGAGTGCACTCTAGGGTGAATTGTTAGTGTTCTTTTCGCTTTTGCATAGCATATTCAAATGCACTTGACTATCCACCTTGCAATGCCTGATTTTGATGTAGGATTGCCTTTATGTGGTGGAGCAAAAGCGACCAAAAGTTGCTTTGTGTTGCGGAAAGGTTTTGTCCTTTCTATATAGTAAAGAATTGCTCTTTTTCCATATAAAGTGTGTAAAGCACTTTCTGCCACAGAATCTGGTTGAGGGAAGAACACAGGCAACTCAACAGTTTGGTTGATATGAAAGGCAGAAATTACCTTTGGTAGAAATTTAGGGTTGGTCCGAATTGGGGAAGACAAACTCCTGAACTTTGATGTGTTGAGCGCACTTGGGTTTTGTCTGGTTCCCTATTAAATTCCCAGTTACGTTCGAGATATTTATGGTCATCTCATTGGCGGGGGCCCCTTCGTTAAAACTTGGGGGTCTGTTGCTACTTGGTGAAGGTGAATATAGTATCTGGTGATTGAGATGGTCAACAGAAACGGGGAGTGGTGTATTTGTGCCTCGAAGACTTGGTTGTTTTGCTTTTGTCTGAGTTCAAGCGTGATGAGAGCTTTGGATGATATGAGTTGGAGGCTTGGAACGGCTATGGTTGCTTTGTATGGGACTTCCAATCGTTGAGGTGACTGGGAACTTCTCCTCCCGCACTCTCAGTTTGTGTTTTATTTCGCGCTGGGTGCGCACATGGTAGCCTCGCTCACTAGGGCTGAGCTAATATTGGTTTTGTCTCTTGTTTTGGTGGCACAGGAGTCCTTACAGTGTTGATTAGCTGAGGTGGATTTTATTACAACCATTATAAAGTCTGAAATCAGTGCCCTTTTACTGCTGTTTAGTGCCTGGGTGAGACCGTGGAGATGGCTTTGGTACTGCCACCCCGTTTCGCTGCTGGAGTCACCACTGTGATGTGGCTTTTGGCCAGTTGCTTGCGGTTGTAACGCTTATTGGCGGTGCGTCTGTTGAGGGTCCCTGTTCGAACCCCTGGTGTATTTCATCTTTAATCGATGGACAAGGGCCTGGGGAGTTCATGCCTTGGGGATCTTTGGCTGCAACCTCTTTAACCTTCTCCTTGTCCTTTGGCGGGTGCGCTTCTGACTTTCCCAGACCGCATCCCCAGTTACACTTCCCCAGGAGGGGAGAATGGGGGGGGCGGTGGCGGCAGAGGAGTGATTTGAAATTACGTGGGACAGCTGAGTTCCGGTCTCAAGGTAGCAGTAGGTAGCCGCACGCAGCAGTGGGTAGCAGTAGGTAGCAATAGGTAGCGGTAGGAGGGGGAGGAGTGAGAGAGCAGGGCTCGCTGGAGGTCGCAGGCCGTATCCAGCCAAGCTGGGCCGCCTTCGCAGACTCTCCTGGGCACTTCACTCTGTGGCCTCCTGCTTAGGGGGGCTGCGCTCTTGCACACTTTGGGTCCCACCAGTGCACCTGCCCTCCTGCCCTCTTGGTTGGTTGCACCTCTGTCCGGAGGTCCGATCACTACTCCACCTCTCGCTGGAATCAATCTATACCACGCTGTTTCACGTTTTTTTGCTACTGGTTTTACTCCGAGGGAGAGCAGATGCTGGCTGCAGGCTGTTGAGGTCGGAAGGGGCGATGGTCGGAGACTGCGAGCCTGACAGCTCAGCGTCTTGTCTGCTCTAACGCCGGCTGCCGCTGGTTTTACTCCGGGGGGGGGGGGAGGGGCGCCTGCTAGCTACAGGCTGTGGGCAGCAAAGGACGGAAGTGGCGGTAGTCGGGAGACGCGAGCTCTGCAGCTCAGCCAGCGGCTCGACTGCTCGACCGCCGGCTGCTGCTGTTGCTGAATTAGGTCGAAAATGCGGACTGGTGATAATGGAGTTGGTAAGAGATGTCCATGTATATATGTGTCTAAGTATGATGTAACTGCAACAGGTATAGGTAGGGGGAGCGCCTGCTAGCTACAGGCTGTGGGCAGCGGAAAACGGAAGGGGCGGTAGTCGGGAGCCGCGAGCTCTGCAGCTCAGCGGCTCGACCGCCGGCTGCTGTTGTTTAATTAGGTCGAAAATGCGGACTGGTGATAATGGAGTTAGTAAGAGATGTCCATGTATATATGTGTCTAAGTATGATGTAACTGCAACAGGTATAGGTACCCGGGGAGGCGGGTGGGCACATGTGACTCTACAGCTCTACATTCCAAGAACAGATGCATACTGGGTAAGCAGCATTTTTCGTTCGAGGCATGTATGCTGTAGATCACATGCTGTGCATAGACGGTAAAGCAGTTATTTCTATAAGCGGTGGCTAACCTGTAGCTGTTGCAGTTGTCTGAAATAGTGTCCATAAAACTGCTCGGCCCACACTAGTTTGCTCTCTTGCCAACACATTTCTACACAATAGTGTTTTGTGAAGCCTAGACCATGTTGCAGATATCACCTATGGGCATATTTCCTAAGAATGCCATAGAAGCCCCTAGTTTGCATGTGGAGTGCGCTCTAATTGTTAGTGTTCTTTTCGCTTTTGCATAGCATATTCGAATGCACTGGACTATCCACCTTGCAATGCTGGATTTTGATGTAGGATTGCCTTTATGTGGTGGAGCAAAAGCGACCAATAGTTGTTTTGTGTTGCGGAAATGTTTCGTCCTTTCTATATAGTAAAGAATTGCTCTTTTTCCATCTAAAGTGTGTAAAGCACATTCTGCCACAGAATCTGGTTGAGGGAAGAACACACTCAACTCAACAGTTTGGTTGATATGAAAGGCAGAAATGACCTGTGGTAGAAATTTAGGGTTGGTCCGAAGAACCACTTTGTTTTGGGGTATCTGTAAAAATGGTTCTTCTATGGTTAGTGCCTGAGCTCACCCACTCTCCTCAGCGATGTGATAGCTATGAGGAAAGCTACCTTCCAAGTGAGAAATTGTATTTCGCATCTATGCAATGGCTCTAAGGGTGGACTCATTAGCCTGGTGAGATTGTACCATGGAGCAGGTGGAAGTCTTGGAGGAATGATTCTTTAAAGTCCCACCATAAATGCTTTAACAGGCACTCTAAAATGAGACAGATGTTCTCTGTTCTGTAGATATGCAGCTATTGCAGCAAGATAAGCGTATGGAAGAACACACTAAATTGGAAAGCTGCAGATGTAGTAAATAGAAAATGATGTTTTGAACTGAAGTGCCAGTGGATCCATCTGATTGTTATTGCAGTATATTAGAAATCGCTTCCACTTTGCTGCATAGCATGCCCGTGTGGTAGGACGTCTAACCTCTTTGATAATATTCATGCAGTTTGGCGGAAGATTAAGGTAGCCAAACTCTAAGATTTCAGGTGCCAGATCGCAAGGTTGAGATGGCTGGGATCTGTATGTCTTATCTCTCCATGTCTCTGTGTGATGAGATTGGGACTGAGGTGTAGTTTTTGGTGAGGAACTACTGACAGCTCCAACAGGGTTTTGAATCATGGTTGTTGGGCCCATGTGGGAGCAACTAGGATTAATGTCAGAGAAGCCTGTCTGAGCATTCAAACCACTAATGGAATGAGTGGGAGAGGCGGAAAAGCGTAGGCAAATATCCCTGACCAATTAATCCATGGTGTATTCCCCTTGGACAATAGATGTGGATGTCTGGATGCGAAGCTTGGGCATTTTGCGTTTAGGTTTGTGGCAAACAGATCTATGTCTGGAAAACACCACATTTGGAAGAATGGGAGGAGAACTTGAGGGTGGAGTTCCCATTCGTGGAGGTGTTGTCTTTGACGACTGAGCAGATCTGCAATCTGATTGTTTACTCCTGGAAGGTGTTCTGCAAGGAAAAACATTTTGTGACATATGGCCCATCTCCAGATGGTCTGTGCTAGTTGTGATAGCTGGACAGACTGTGTTCCTCCTGTTTTTGTATGTAGGACATTGCTGTCATGTTGTCTGTACGGATCAAGACAGCTTTCCCTACTAGATGAACTTAAAACGCTTTGAACACTAGAAAAATCACTAGCAGCTCTAGATGATTTATGTGAAGCTGATTTTGCTGCAGGCTCCAAATGCCCTTAATTGTATGTGTCTAGAGATGACCAGTGAGCGATGTGTCTGGTGTTAGCACTATTTGTGGAACCAGGTCTATGAAGGGACCGCCCTTTTGAAAGGTTTTGTGTACTCTACCACTGCAGAGAGAGATGGGTGCGGCTGTCCACTAACACTAGAGCTGAGAAGAGACCCTGAGCCTGGTTCCACTGATGTGCTAAGCACTCCTGAAAGGGACACATCCAGAGTCTTGCATATGGGACTATTAGAACGCCAGATGCCATAATCCCTGGTAACTGCATGAACACTCGAGCTGGCAATTGTTGAGGCTGAAACTGAGAGAGTAAAGTTTGCATGTTGCGGAAACTGGCGGGATTGGTTAGGCCAAAGCCTATTTTGTATCTATTGTGGCTCCCAGATACGCCTGTGTGTTAGATGGATGTAGCTGGGATTTGGACAGATTTACTGTGAATTCAAGATTGTGGATCAATTGCACTGTTTTGTGAGTGTGACGTAGGCAGCTTTTTTGCGAGCTGGCTTTTATGGGCCATTCGTCCAAATATGGGTAGATGGAAATGTGTGGTCTTCGAAGATGTGCTGCGACTACTGCCAGGCACTTTGTGAAAACCCTGGGTGCAGTAGTTACTCCGAATGGGTGCACCTTGAACTGATATTGCTGGCCTGCTACTACGAACCTGAGGTATTTGCGGTGAGCCGGCTGTATTGGGATATGGAAATAGGAGTACTTTAAGTCCAGAGTGGACAGAAAGTCGCCTTGCTGAAAAAGCGGTAGCACTTGCTGGAGTGTGACCATATGAAAGTGGTCCAACTGAATGTATAAATGTAGTTCTTCAAGGTCTAGTATAGGGCTGACAGAGCCGTCCTTTTTGGAAATCAAGAAGCACAGGGAGTATACTTCGGTCCCTTGATGTTTTAAAGGGATTGGTTCTATCGCTCCTTTTTCCAACAGAGTGAGAACTTATTTTTTTAGAAGAGTAAGATGTTCCTGTGACATTGCGTGTGATTTTGGGAGAATGTTTGGGGGAGTGTTTGTAAGTTCCAGGTAGTAACCATATTGGATGATTTGTAAAACCCATTTGTCTGAGGTGATGGTATTCCAGACCGGGAGAAATTGAGAGAGACGTACCCCTACAGGAGTGGAATGATCGCGGGTAGCTGAAGGAAGTCACTGCTTGTTATTTACGGGGGAAGTGCGTATGGAGTTGCCTCTGCCTCTTCTCTTACCATTTTTCCTCTAAAATAGCCTCTTGATGAGTGTGATTGGTTGTTGCCCTTGTAAGAGGAGGAGGGATTTCCTGGCATAATATTTTTGGAGCCACCCCGGTAAAAGATGTGCCAAAAGGAACCCCTACTCGCTGGTAACTGTAGAGCCCAAATGGACTTTGCGAACTAAGTGTCCTTCTTCATTTTTTCCAGTGAGGTGTCCACTGCTGGACCAAAGAGGTGTTCCTTATGAAAAGGTTCATTAAGAAGGGAGGCCTGTACCTCAGGTTTGAAACCTGAAATTCTCAACCATGGATGTCTACATGGCAGTTCCTTTTCATATGTCCTCAGCAACTATACTGCCCAACAGTGCAGTTGTAGTTAATTAGAAGCAATAATACTTAATTCCAGGCCTTACTTCCTTTCCCTAGTTATGCCCATGTTCAGTTAGAAGCAATGTTCCCTCTAATTTTTATGTTTGGTGAGCGGGAAGGCAATGTCTTTTTGCACACTATTCTGAGATGTGTGCGCAGATGGAACTTACCATGAGCCATTATGCCAGCGAACCGGCTACCTCTGGTGTAATCAGGGGAAAGTTTTTTTTTTTTTTACACAAATAAACTAAATGGTAAATATTATTCAAACGGTATTGTCTAAAGGCAAATAGGTAGTGGTGACATTTCAGAGAGGGTGTGGTGCAGCTCATGCAATTATCCAATCTTGGCAGTCCAACAGAAGATTCATGGAGGAGCTTTGCTAAATTTTAACATGCTCCTTTCCTAATTCACTGTAGCTTACCCCTTACCCAGGCTTCTTTCTGCCGAGAGCCCCTGTGTGGAGGTTCAGCTTCACATGCTCTTCTCTGAATAACCCTCTACACCGTCTACCAACCGAGTACTTTGGGCAGCACCTCCAGGCTCCCAGCTCAACTCTAGATGCCATGCTTAAAAAAAATCATATATACAGAGTGCGCCAGGGAGGTGCGTGACAGAGAGGTGTTCAGAGGCCACGCCCCTTTTTTACACCTTTCTGCAACATACCAGGGAGGAAGGAACCGAAACTGATACAACAATTCCTTACATGCACCACCTCGTATGTTGTTTATGTACTTGAGTGCCCGTGTAATAAAAGGTATGTGGGGAGCACCACATGTACTGCCAAAAAGAGTATTGGAACATCTCAGGGCCATCACCCATATTGACAGTCATTATCCCATTGCCAGACACTTTAGGGAATTCCACCATTCAGATAATTCTCTGCTTAGATACTTTGTGGTGGAGCAGGTCAACATTGGGAGACGAGGAGGTAACCGTGAGCTAGCGTTGAGGCAGAAAGAATCACGCTGGATCATGGACCTCGAGACTAAATTTCCCGGAGGGCATAACTGGGATGAGGAGCTTGCAACCCATCTTCATGTGGGATAAATTTCTTAAATTTCTTCTGTAGGCTCTCACCTCCCCCTGACTAGAATCTGTACAATTATTTCAAGAAGAAACTGTGTAGAATGAACAAAGTTAAAATATATAAACATTTATGTTTTCCTGGATAGGTTTACATTGATTTTAAATTGATTTTAACTGTATGTTTTATGTGTATTTTTCAGGATGTAGTGAAGATCTTCTGTGTTTAATCCTGTCACTTCTATAGTCAAGGTCCTCGACCATACGAAAATTGGATGAAAGACACTACCACCAGTATGAAAGTAGAATTTTCACTATTATTGATTTCTTTGCACTCTCCCTGCTGACAGATGTATTTACACTTTTCTACTTTTGTTTGGAAGGACTTTTCATTGGACTGTCAAGGCGTGGCACTAGACCTGCCTTATGATCCGTTTACTTAGTCGCTGGTATACGTTTAATGAAAACGTCATGCTGCTTTCTTTCGACTTCTATTATGACTCAATAATTGTTTAGTTGTGAGGGCACTAGACCTACACAATTTTGCATTTAATTTGTTGCATTATTTCTCAGCTTAGTAGGTACTGTCCTATGGTGGGGTGAAGTGGTGAACTTCCCACCACTCAAAGATGGCGGCTCGTTCTACTTCTTACTGATAGTGGGACTACTTCTGTTTCCTTCCTTTGTGTTGATGAAATGTCATGTTCAAAGTGTACATTACATGGTGACCAGCAGGGGGTTTTCACGTGTGATCAAGACAAAATCTTTTGTCGAAACGCGTAGCGTGTTGTCTGGATAATAAATCCGTTCTGCTGCGTCTTTGTGCTTTTTAAGCAACCTGTGGATATATATATATATATATATATATATATATATATATATATACCAACGCTCCAAACGGCACCTTACTCTGCACTCCCCCGGCGGGTGCCTGAACGCAGCGGTGCCTGCCGCGAATAAATAATGATGCCAATTCCGTCAATTCCAAACAGAAATACAGGCACTCAGGAGGCATGCATCGAAAAAGATTTATTTCAGCGAAGTATGAAAAAACAGACGCGTTTCGGATTGCTCCTTCGTCAGTGTTTCTGTTTGGAATTGACAGCATTATATATATATAATATATATATATATATATATATATATATATATATATAATCCGAAATTGTCCAAAAGAACTAAGACGCACTTCAAAGTAGTATTTCTTTAATGAGGGAAACCAGAATTTGCATTCCAGATTTTCTTTTCTTTGCCTAACCGGTTTCCGAGCCCCCAGCTCCTTTTTTAAAGGCACACTGAAATCACGCAGAGACTGCCTGGCATAACTGTGTGATTTAATGACACATCTCATTTAAATAAAAAGAAATGTGTAAACGGAAATCTCACTGTAGCGTGCAGTGAAATAGAAAGGAATCAGCAATTTTTGGCAGACCTCTCTGTGCATACAACAAGGAATCTTGCGGCTGCCTTTTCTAAAAACAGCATTGATGTAAAAGTTTTGTACAGGTAGGCAAGCTTACAAATTAAGGAGTAGAGTCCGTGTCTGAGCTGAGACCTGAAAATATTCAAAATCATCCATTTGCATCTGTGAATGGGTGATGTTCATCATATTTGGCGGCGCTTATCTGGTACTGATCTGTTGGCAATAAAAGTTAAATGCTGCTAAACACGAGTGAGATTACCCCATACACCGGTGGTTCCCAAACTTTTTTGACCTGTGGTTCCCTTGACCTAATTGGCAGTTGGCCGTGGCTCCCCACCATGTTTTTTACCGGCGCACCGGGCTGCCGCGGCGCACACTTTGGGAACCACTGGTCTACATGAAGAATCAAGCCTAGATGGGATGAAGGATTCAGAGAGTAGCCATCATCATCATAAAACTTTATTTGCAATCACAAAGATCTTATAAAGTACATCTTAATGCATACAACACCATCATAGAGTAGCATAAAGCATTCCCGCTAAAGGTAACAAGGCTAGAGAAAGGCTCAAAGAGCTCTGTGGAGGTACAAGAAGTTTACGGGGTGGGCTCTGATGAACCCAAGATGGCTCACCAGATCCCATCTACCCAGTGTTTTAAGTGGGCTGGGTCCTGCCAGTGCAGTTCTAAAAAGCAGGTGTCAAGATGGGTCCCTATCGGGCTCTCCATTTTTGCCTTCAGCCTCAGGACGAAAAACAAAATCTTAACTCTGTAGCAGTCACTTTACTGCCTTTGAGGTAACTCCAAAGAGTCTTGTTATAGTTATTTCACAGTCTCATCACTTCAGAAAGGAATCATTTTCAATATTATATATAACAAAGCCATAGTTGTTGCTTATTTGTGTTATGCCACTAAGAATCATTGGCACAGCCAATAGTCCTGGCTTCTTGTAGGTGTAATGTTGCTTGTTGTATTATATATGTGGATGCAATGACAGAAGCAGCAAATTACCAGCACACTATGCTAAGCACAGATTAAGCCACGCCCTTTATTACATCGGTCACACCCCTTTGAGACCCCCCCCAGTACTTCACCCGTCATACACGCTGCATGAGTGTTTGCTCATCCTCTTCAAAGTCGTATTTTTCCTCCCACCCCATACCCCCCTTTTCGCCATCAAAATCTTGGAGTAATGATTATTCACTAACAATTTGGCAAAATTACTTCCAAGTGTAATTGTGCTGAAATGTAATGCAAAACCAGAGCTACAGGGTCCCTTTGAAACAGCAGCACGGGCTCAAACTGATCGATGCGGTGCAACGCGCACAACAGTCAGAATTAATCTACAGCCCCTCCAGCTGTTCTCCAAACATTGCAGCCCTTTATTGCATTTCCAGCACCCTTGCTGTCCAAGTTAATGCTTCAGGACGCACCGCTCTTTCTCCCAGCCAAATTCACTGTGATGTGATAGATTACAAGATTGAGAGCAGGAAGTGGACAGAAAACACTCTGCGCCAATGTCTTAAAGCACGTAAAATGCGTGTTGCCCTGCGGATGCAATTTCCACGACCCACATCCTGCGTGGCGGAATGGCGCCCCTGGCTTCTCATCAAGGCGCACCGGGGTGCCACGGCGCACACTTTGAGAACCACTGTCATACACAGATGCAAATGACTGCCCATCAGGTTAAAATAGCCCCATTTGTTTTTGTTTTTCCTCTGCCGGATTTCTCCACTTAGACCTTAAAGGTCTCTTCTTTCAAATGGGCGCTACAGTGTGCCCCGTGCACGGAGATTGATTGCTGTGTGTGCGGCCGCCCAATCGCACACCTTAGAGGGAACAATGGCTAGAAGTACTTTAATATTCGAAAAAGTGCTTCAGTGCCAGGAAAAGAAGGTATATGAAAAGGACCTCTTTAAACCTCCTCGTGGGTCTTGCATTTATTCCATACAACTAGGTTGTTTAGTAACTATGTTGCTGGCATTTTCTTTTCACATAGCCTCAGAAACTTTACTAAGCGGTAGTTCAATTGTTGGTCGTTAGATGCAAAACATGCCAGCACTGCTTGCCTCCTGATGCATACCCCTCGCTGATTAAATTGATGTTTTAACAGTTGTTTCCGTTCTTGTAAAAGTTCTTCACAAGAACATAATAAATGCAGCAGATCTCCTGCCGCTGAACCGCATAAGCGGCACATAAAGCCCGCTTCCTCCTTTTGCCAGGGTGGAAGATGCTGTATGCAGGGTAACAGACCAAGTCTATACTTCAAGAAACAGATTTTTATAGTTTTAGCGTAGCCCAGGTTAAAATAAATTTGAGCAGCTGGCTCTGTATAAGTATTCAGAGTTATCTATCCGTGAGCCCTTTCCGAGAGAGAATCCTTGTCCTCCAGCCATGAGAGATGTTTGACTGTCTTCCAAACCAGTCTTTTGAACGTGGTGGTAGTTGTAGGTGTTTCCCAAAGCTGATTCAGCCTCATATTATGTAAGCTGCTTTTAATATAATTTGCAGCAGGTAAAGCAGTATGTTGCTGTAGCTCCTTCCAAAGTTGTTCATTTAGATTTCCCTGAGGGGCTTTCCGCACTTTGTCCCAGGTAATGATGTATGCCCCTTGTTTTGCAAAAGATTGTTTCTGTATGCCAAACTCGAGTCTGATTTGCACAAAGGTATATTTGGGCAGCCCAAATAGGACACTGTATGTAGCTGTTAATGTAGTGTAAATTATTTTAGCATCTCTTCATTTCTGCGCCTCACTGCCATAGGTAATTGTTGGCAGTAGCTTTGCACGAACCGCCTGTACCAAGGGCAGAATCGATGGCCCATTTAGTTTGATGTTTAATGTTTTTAGAGAAGTTGCCAGGGCAAGGCCTTTATGCCTGGTGCTGTTTTTCTGTGTCAGAAATTGGCCACTTTTGTCTAGCTTCACGCCAAGATATTTGAATTCCAACGCGTCCTCACCAGAACCAAGCTGCTGTTTTTTTCTTTTTTTTGCGGACCGTCATGGTTCTGGTTTTGTCCAGATTTATCGTTAAACCCTCTGCTGTAGAAAAGTCCTGTGTAGCATTTAAAAGGTATTGTAAGCCTACTTTTGTTTGGCTGATCAGGACTATGTCATCCACATATAAGAGACATGGCAGCAATATGTCTCCTAATTTTGGGGCGTGTGAATTACAAATATTTAGTAGCAGGACAAGGTCAGCTGTAAATAAGTTAAAAAGTGTAGGTGCTAAAACACATCCTTGTTTAAGCCCTTTTTCCGTTGGGATGCATCTCGACAGGAGTGACCAATCACCCAGCTTTATCTGAACCCATGTACCAATGTGCAGATTTAGTAGCAAGTTTAATAGGGACTGTTACAGCCCCCAACTGTGCAATTTGGATCATAGTCTGTTGAGATTGACATGGTTGAAGTCTGCCTTATAATCAATAAAACATAGATAGAAGGGCATCATTGCAGATTCAGCCTTGTCCATAAGCATAACCATAGTTAGTATGTTAGCGATTGTCCCAACTGATTTTGCAAATCCAGTCTGGTTGAATAGAATTGCGGATTTCTCTTTAGCCCATGCCTGAAGCTCCTCTAGTAACAATCCAGCAAATAATTTTGCCACATTGTTAATTAGGGCCACGAGCCGATAGTTTTGTGGTGTCGCCTTTTCACCTGATTTGTAAATTGGTGAGATAATTGATCCTCTCCAGGAGTGCAGCAGAGTGTTTGACATCCTTGTTTCTCTGAAGAGTGGTTCCACTGCTTCTGTCCAGAAAGTTGTCTCTTGCTTATGAAGTACCTTTGGTATTCCATTTGGGCTGGGAGCCCCTTCTCTCCTTCCCTTACCTATTTGCAGTTTGATGGTACTAATTTGGCTCATTGATAGGTCCTCTGTTAATAGATCTCCTTCTAATTTCCCAAGTACGGTATGATTACTTGCAGCCCATGCCTTGGTGGTTATTTGGCCTTCTGATGCATTCTGAGATTCCTGACCCCACACCCTGAGCTCAGTGTCTTGGTGGAAATGGGACCTAAGGTAATTTACCCATGCCTACTCTGAGATGGTCGAAGAGATTCCATCGTGATCAGGGCAGATTAATTTATTTATGGTGCTCCAGAAGCGGGTGCTGTTATTTTGTTTAATGCTGGCGTTTAATTTTGCTCAGATATCTATTTGCGTCCCTTTTTTGTTTTTAGGTCGAAGCCTGCGCATGCGCAGTCTCGCAGGTGAGATCTTATGATCTTGAGGAGATTCACTAGCTGGCTTAAAGCCCCGCCCCTCTTTCCCATTGTTATGGAAAAGAACAGGAGTATGACCCATCAACCACGTTGGGATTGGGGTAAGAATATGTGTGTAAATAAACAGTACCCCAACAGGTATCATTCATTTAGACAATTACAAAGATATGTACAAACATTATCATTGACAGACAAAAGAGACTCAATATATCCGTTTTTATGTGCCGATGGCATCAAAATAACACAAACAAATTAGAATGGACAGTACTATCAGCACTGAAGGTTAAAATTACACAACCCAAGTTGTACTTGGTGCAAACATGGTGCAAGTGATGTGCACGACAGCGACGCAAGTGACAAACGTGCTCAGCGTGAACGGCGCAAGAGATACAAGTGTACAATATATTTACAGTGATACAGTGTGACTATATCCTAAATAGGAACATATTATTTAAGATGTTCAAGGGTGGTCACAATGTAGGTAGCGCCTTTTGAATAGGCTGGGGAGTCGACGACGTTTCGATCCAGTCAAGTATGGATCATCCTCAGGACAGGGTTGTAGGATGAAGCAGTGCTTGACTTCCTACTGGCGTAAAAGGTTTGTTATCTTCATGGGGCGAAACAGATGGCCCCATAAAGAAGATAATAAACTTTTCACGCCAGAAGTCAGAGAAAAGAGAAAAGAATACGTGTCATGGCGAGATCGCGGCACCCGTGCTTTACTTTTAATATTCTAAGTAAAGCGCGGGTGCCGCGATTATACCAAAAGTAAAGAAATAGATGTTTGTTTCTATTTCTTTACTTTTGGTATAGTCGCAGCACCCGCGCTTCACTTATAATGTTAAAAGTAAAGCGCAGGTGTCGCGGCTGCCTGGCGAGCGCTTGTTTCTGTCAGCGCTTCAGGTGCGGCACATATAGCTGTTGGTAGGCGAGGGGCATGGTTGAAAAGAATTTTAAAAAATCACTATGTGGTGAGGTGGGGCAGTAGCTTCCTCTAGACATTAAACAGCCGTGGGGTTTCAATCTGTAATCATTGCTCCCTTTGATTTCCGTTGCCCTGGTGAGTGTTTGTGTTGATGGCGCAGGAGGGGTAGAGGAAGTGCGGGTCTAAACGAACACTTTTAGGACCTGGAGGTACAGGTTTCTGCCTCTCCAGATGCTGATCCCACCTGAAATCAGAGTCCATATTAACAGCCCTCAGCCCAGCTACCAACTTGAGGATGCATTAATTTATTAGGGTAGATGGAAAACTCCAACATGTAGATACCGTCCCTTCGTACTCGTCGTTTTCTTCACAGTGAGAATGTAGACAATGTGATGCCGAGGGGTGTAACGTGGGCCCCCGCAGCCCATGTGGTGCAGGGGTGGCCTGCCCTTCAGGGAGCCGCGTGCAGCTTTAGGACTATGGATGTCTGTGACATTTCAGTGTCTCGGGAGCCCCTCGACACATTCTGCAGGGTGAAGGGCAGCATTTTGAGTTACGTCAGGTGACCCCTCCACAGGGTCCTAAAAAGAGCCATTGAGAGGATGAGCCTGGAGACCCTACAGAAAAAGATATTAAGACTCTGTAGGTGAAGAGCATCTGAACGCCCTGTCAGCTGCGCGTCTCCCTCTTTCCACAGCAGTGGCATAAGTCCCCTTCTGTGATACATCGCTGCAGGTGTCATTCTCGCACGGGCTTTATAACACTATGTTCCGATTCATTGTGCCTTTACCTCTAACGCTCCCTCCATCCGACCACCTTCCATGCACCAAAAATCAAAGCCCACCTCCTTGTGGTATTTTTAGCTCTGCCGAAGGTACACACTGTACTCACCATCCTACGCAGCGGATGGCGCAGCACTGGCGAAATGCGCCGACCTTTCCCCACCCTCCCCCTAAACCCCCCTCCCCGGGTAATGGTGCTGGTGACCTAGAACACGGGGGTGCCTTTGTTCACTGCAAAAACAGATGGGGCGGAGAATTCACACAAAAATGTCAATATGTGGAGTGGGCCCGAACCAGCGCTCCCTCAAACCTCCCCTCCTCTTGAACCGCCCGGCAGCTCTTCAGTTGGGACTATTTATGTGCACCTGGAAAGGATGAAAAGCAGTAGCGGCTCACCCGTTCTTTATATATGAGAAGCTTGAGATACTGCTCATATATTTCTATGTGCTGTGATGTTTCCTATTAGTTTGCTTGTGAAGAGCTCTATTTAGTCCTAAAGCTACCTTAAAGGATGCTACCAGATGAATTGATGCCCGGGGGCCCTATATCTCGTCCTGTGTTTCCCTTTACAGTTCATTGCAACTGCCTCCGTTGTAATAAACTAAAATACCCTGAATCCATCAGGTGGTTAACAGAATACCCAGGACTAGATAACAGTGCCCGATAACGCACGACACGCGCCGTCAAAGTAGAGTGAAGCTGTGGACTTGCGATGCCTGCACTATGGCCGCCTGTCATGTTCCTTTTGCCAAGGTATCTGCGGCATTTTGAACCATTCGTGCCTTGCTATTTCCTCTGTGTATTCGAGCGAGACCCCATTTCTGTACTCTACCTACTTTGTGGGTTTAGACGCTTGCACTGCTGCTGCATATATTGTGCTGTAACGTGCATTCTTGCTTTCTGTGCTAATGGTATAGATACCCCACGTGAGACGGAAGCTTGCACACCTTCTGCCATGTGTATTACTCTTATGTGAGGGAAGCTTGAATTATTTCTGTCTGTGTTGGACATATTCTATGAGGGAAAGAAGCTTGCAATACTCCTGGCAGTGCCATGCACAACGCAACTGGGAGTGAAGCTTGCACTGCTGCATCCTTCTCAGTACATATTCTGTGTAAAGTGGTAAAGACAAACGATAACTAATTCAACAAGGAAACAGGAGGACTGAAGCCAGTTTACACAATGAGTGGTTGAATTTGCCGCTGTGTATCATCAGTGCCGCAACAGATGAGGGAGTGAGCAGAGGATTGATGCACCTGGTTATTTCACTCCGCTTGACTTCTACCATGGCCACTTGATTCTTGAGCCTAGAGGAGTCTGCCTTTCCCGCTAGCGCCAAGACTCCTCTGGGTACACGAGCGCTTTATAAGCTTATTTAACACCGCATGAATTGCCGCCAGAGGCTTTTGATTTAACACTCCCACACACTTCCCCCATGCTCCACGTGTGAGTGGAGTAAGTATACAATAACTTGGTCCAAACTCGCGTGAACAGTCTACGGGTCTGTAGTGATGGAAGGGAAAAAAAGTGTACTTTATGTTAAAGAGTAGAGGCGCACAATGAGCCCGGCTGCCTGGGGCCACTTCGGGACGAGGAAGGGGGTGTCCAGGGGGAGGGGGGCTTCGCTGCTGGCATCGATTCTTTTTACATGCCAATGTCATGGCTAGGTGGGAGTGTTCGGGGAGGGAGTGATTTAAAAACCCGGGCTCAGATCGGCTCACCTGGGGAGGACAGCGCTCGAGTCTTGGAAAAGAAGGTTATTATTGGGCTGCGTGACAGCTGTAAGATTGTGCTGCAGTGCAGATATCCGGGCGCCACGCTCAGCTGCAGGGCACGGGGCACGGGGTGGGTCCAGCCGTCCCCCGAGGCACTGAGCTGGCGTCACAGAGGAAACCCTCCCTAAAGATCGCTGACGAGCGGCCTAGGCTCCTGAGACTTCTCCACAGACTGGGGCTGCTGCGTCCCTGCATGGAGCTGCCGTCACCGAGGAGAGTGAGACCCTCCCTAAAGACTGCTGACGAGCGGCCTAGGCTCCTGGGACTTCTCCACAGACTGGGGCTGCTGCGTCCCTGCACGGAGCTCCATCACATAAGGTAGGAACAGAGCCCTCTCTCAACAAGCCCTCCCCAAGGTGGGGTGGGGGGGTGCTCACCAGCCACATGTGGAGGCATATGTCAATAGAAGCACTAATATTTTCTTCTTAACTTAACATATGATTTCAGGGAACAATGTATGTTGTGGGACAAGAAACATACTAATCGGGAGCATGTGTGTTAGGAGGCATGTCTTTCTGATAGTCCTTACGACGTTACAAAAATGTGTGACGTTTGTTCAAGAACGAATATACGTAATGTGTTCTGTAAAGTGATTTGAAAGTGATGCACGTTTATTATTGAGGTTTAAAGAGCGTAGGGTTCATTGCAGCTCGTCGCAGCACCTTCCCTGGTCCCTGTGCTGAGCGCCCCCTGAGTCAGAGGGATTGCGCCATCTCTCCACACTGCTGCTTTTCTCTACTTCTTGCCAACAGAAGTACTCACTCTCTACTACTCTCTACTCACTCTCTACTACTCTCTAATCTCTACTCACTATCTACTCCTCACTCTCTACTCTAGCTCTAGCTACGCGCGCACATATGCATATATGAGTGTATATATGCATTTGTGTGCGTGTGTAGATGTATGTATATATACATCTGCATATATAAACCTATATATACAAATCTGCATATATATTAATACAAATATAAATGCTTGCATACATATACATATATGCATGTTATGTACATGAAAGTTTAAAAAACACTAATAAAAGCAAAGCTAAAAAGCCACCTAATTACAAACAGAATTGCTTTAACTTAAACGAGGGCGAGACCTGTTGCATTTTCAATGCTTGTTTTCAATAGTGCTCTTTACTTTCGTAATAATTGTAGTTGTGTTTTATCATTTGGCTAGCGGCACAGTTGTCTCAGTGAGCGATAAAAGGGATCTTTGGTGAGCTTGATTTCTTGCTTGGAAGTTTGTGATATGGGCATCACGCAGCTAGATCTCTGCTGGTTTGGTGGTTTGATCTTAGTTGCATATACTGCCATAGTTGTTGTAAAGTTTTCCGATTTCCCAACTTCACCTTGTCCAACCCTCATTTCAAAATGATGTTTTGCAATTTCCAACATCCTGCTACCTTCGGCTATCATGAACTTGATTATTTTAAGGTTAATGGTGAATTCTGAGCCTTGAGGAGCCCGGTACCCTAGAAACATAGAAACAATTGTTCTGAGCTCAATTTCCTGAGGCCAGTGGTCACTTTCACCTTTGTCACCCAGCTACAACGAAGTAATGTGATAAAACAAATCTAGGGAGACAAAGGTGTAGTCCAATATGGTATTCAATCTTGTTGAGCTAAGTGTTGTTACAGGAGGCTTATCTCCAGCTGATCTGCCATGTATTGCTCTCAAATTAATATGTTCCAGTTCCTCCAGGACCACTGTCCTGCCTTAGTTTGTTTCAATAATTGTGGTTTCCTTTGTGGTGGGATGCGCGCTTGATGAAGGTATTGGTGATGAGTTTACCCTCCTGGACAAGATCTTTTGCCTTAGATTTGTGCTCATCAGGCAGAAATTGCATACTTTTCTTTAGCTCATTGTAATGAGCCCTATCATATCTGGCTAGCAAAGCCTGAGCATTAGCAATGCACCAGTGATTAGCTGCTTGTGAGACTACCCTTTTGCCAGAGGCATCAATTAACTTAGACTCCTTATCAGGAGGAGGGGCCTCACTGGGGTCTGTGATTTAGCTCTTTTGCGAGCATTAGAAACCACAAGAGAGTCTAAGGGCAGCTGACCCTTGATGTATGCAGGGTCAGTAGGTGCTAGCTTATATTTGTTCTCAACCCTGGGCGTGATGATTCTTGTCCTTAAAGGAACTTTAAAAACCTCATCCCCTTAAGCATTGGTAGTGTATATGTAGTTTTCTGAGTGGAGCTTAACCTGTTGACCGCGGAGCGAATTCCGCCGTGGTGCTGGCAAAATAATGAGTGGGCGGGTTTCGGACGGCCCCCGGCTGTCTTCTGCATAGCCCACAATGACGTCAGACGGCCAGGGGCCGTACCAGGCATGCAAGGGGTTAAGGTCTCAAACAAGAAGTCATCCTCTAAAGCCTCCTTATGTATCTCTACCCAATGGTAATAAGCAGCCCTATTAAGAAGCTCAGTGTAGCCTAAATTGTTGTCAGGTGGTGATGGCCTAGACGGGTACAAGTCAGGTTCAGTATCTGTGTGTGGATCAGTATCTTCATCCTCCCATGGGCCAACATCTTGTGGCCTACCTTCATCTCCATTCTCATCCCTTTCGTTCTGTGTGTTAGGTGATAGTGGTGGTGGTGGTGAATTAGTGGGTGTGATGAGTAATTGAGGATTAATGGGTGAAGGAGGTGGCACATAAGGTGGTGAAGGGTTTGTACCCACATTCCTTTTCTTCAGGGGCATGTGGTGTGCATCCTGTTGGGCCAATTTCCTTTCATCAGGCATTTTGGCATGAATATGTCCAGTATCTGTGTTAATACCCAGTTCTTTTTGTTTCGGATCAGAAGGTGTAACATCGGACCAGGGCTCTTTTGTCGTAGTCTTTTGTCTTTACTTGCAGTTTTCGGCATCGAAAGTTTCGTCTCCAAACTCTTTGGTACCGATTTAGGCTTCAACAAAGAAGAAACCTGCACCAGGACCTGCTTGGATTTCAACACGGAGGATTTCGGCTCGGCGCCTGCATGGGCCAGCCTGAGGGTTTTTCTTTGTGTTTCATCGCCGGGCCTGCGGATGGGGTGCTCAAAACTTTTCTCGGTGCCGACCTTGGTTCGCAGGCAGAGGAAGGACCGGAGCCTTTTTTTGCCTTTGGCTGTTGGGGCAAAGGGGTTTCTGTACTCACGGTACACTGTCAGCGCCTCCTCCTACATGTCGGAGTCGGCCTCAGAGACACAGAGACATGTTACCTTTTCCTTGGCTCCTTGAGGGTGTATTTCCTCTTGGTCCGAATCTTTGACGAAGATGTCCAGTACGGAGCTGCCTTGGGGTTGCATCTCCTGACATCGAACCAGACGGTCAGGAAGCAATACCGTCGAGGGTAGTGGATTGCGCATCGAAGAAAACACGAGAAACGGTGCCGAACTGGAGCGCAGCAATTTACAGCCAAACCCGATGACGGAAAAATACAATCTAACAATGGAGACGATACCCATGCACACTATCACCGAAAGGAGGAGTCACGTATCTTAGAACAAAAACAAAGTGCAAACATCCGGACCCAACACTGGATGGTAGGCTGTGCACAGCATGTAATTACAGCTCACATGCCTCGAACACTTCACCATCATCATCATGGTAACTTTATTCGGTTTCAGAGATAAAAACCTATAAATTTGTAGTTACCATAGCCCAATTACATACACATGATAATAACTTCAGTTATTTCAATTATTAAAAGGAATAAACATTAAGAATACCATCCTTAAAATCAGTCTAAAACAACACTAAAAGGAAAGTCATTATTAATTCTAAATAATGTGAATCAACTACAGGTATCATTATCGTTTTCTAATAGCAATTACCACCTTAATAAAATTGGAAACCCCAATACATAGGTCTGATGTGGCCAAAGAATATAAGAGATTAAAACCATCAGTATAAGAGGTTGGCCTAGATCTTTTTAAAATCTGGACTAAAATTCTGCTTCTTGGCTCCTTATATAGGGTGCAAAAAAGCATAAGGTGCAATGTACTTTGAACTGCCAAATTGTCGCAGGGGCAAGGCACTAAGTTGTCTGTCCAACCAGCTTGTGTCAGAAAAGCTACAAAAATGCAGGGTCAATAGCCCTAATCATTTTAGGTAAAAGTAAGTCTGAATATTTGAGGTAAAGGTTAAATAAAATTGCTGTTGGGCCGGAAATAAACACAGAGGACCTGCTACCTCTTGTTGGGAACGACGGGCATTTGCCCTGCCATAATATGCATCTTTAATATTTATTTTTGCCTTCTCAGGAATGTTTGCAGGGCAATCAAAATATTGTCCCAGGCCCAACTTATAAAAGTTATCCTTGACAAAAGATAGCCAGCGAATATCTAATACACCATCAAAATTAAGACAGTCTATGATAATTTCTCTAGCAAATGTTAGCTCCTCCAACAGCCAAATTTTGGCCCATAAAAGTAGGGGGGCAATGTTTATAGAATTTTCAACAAAGTCAAGCCCCACCTCATAATGACAGAAGGTAGTAGGGGCACCTTTTGGAGCCATCAGCAGCCTGTTAATGCATTTATTCTCATAGTTTGCAGCTGGCCGCTGTTATGGTACCCCCAGACACCCGCACTATAGGTTACCACCGGGACACATTTGGCCTCCTAAATTGTAACAAGCTCGGTCACAGGTTTTTGCCCTAATTTAGATACAAAACGAAAAAGTCCTTCATCCACCCTACTAGCATTATGCATTATTGATGTCACAAGCAAATCCCATTTCAGCTTGTTAGTAAAAATATTCCCTAGATAGTTAAAACGTTACATTTTATCAATTCTCATTGAGCCAACTGCATGATTTCTGGTTTTGGTCGGTTGAGGTACACAGACCATGCCATAAGATTTCACAAAATTGACCTTTAAGTCCAGCGATAGCATAAAATCGGAGAATGCATCAATAGATTTTTGAAGGCCATTTGCAGTAGGGCCCTGAGAACAGTATCGACAGCATAAGAGAGGAGCGGAACTTGGACGCTCCAAATGCGTGGACAGTCAAGATTTTTCTGTACCAGGAACGCTTCTCGACCATTAGTATAAATTATAAAAAGAGAAGGTTCTAGTATGCATCCCTGGCGTACACCCTCTGTTGATGCAATAGGCCTAGTTTTTTCGCCATTGGCCCCATATCTAATGCTTCCAGATGTAGACGTGTGGAGCCTACTGAGAAGAGAAACCAGAGGTTACTCGACTCCCAATTCCCTCCATCAGTGCCCACAACTTGTCGGCCTCAGACACAGAGACATGTTCCTCTTCCTCAGCTCCTTGGGGGTGTATTTCTTCTCGGTCCGAATTTTCGCCGAAGATGTCCGGTACAGAGCCGCCTTGGGGTTGCATCTCCTGACATCGAGACCGACGGTCATGAAGCAATACCATAGAGGGTAGTGGATTGCACATCGAAGAGAACCCGAGAAACGGTGCTGAACCAGAGCACAGCAATTCACATCCGAACCCGATGGCGGAAAAAATACAATCTAACAATGGAGTCGATGCTCATGCACACTATCATCGAAAGGAGGAGTCACCTACCTCGTGACTGGAAAAGACTTCTTCGAACAAAAACAAAGTGCAAACATCCGGATGCAAAACTAGATGGCAGGCTATGCAGAGCATGTGATCTATAGCTCACATGCCTCGAACACTTTGTTTTTGAATGATTAATCTCTAAACCCCTAGCTATACAGAAGGCATTGAAGTGGTCTACAAAAATATGTAGACCTGCCAGACTTTTAGAACCAACATTGTAAAGTCTGCAAAAAGGAGCAGGGGGATCTTTTGGCCGGCTATGCTAGGAGCATTATTGTTGCAGTTCTCCAAATGAGCTGCAACATCATTTAGGCAAAGGTACAATAGAATGGGGGGACATAAACATACTCCTGATGCACCCAATTACGAATCTCTATTCATCTCATTTGTTCTCCCTGAGGTTCCCAGCGAACTTGTGCGTATGTGCCTTTGTGTAGGAGAATCAGTATATCAAGTAACTCTAGGGGAATTCCATTGCTTTCTAGTACTTCCCAAAGTTTGCAACGTTGTTACTAAGTCAAGCGTGGACTTTAGGTCCACAAACACCACATAAAAGTGCTACTTATGAAGAACTACAGTTTTTCAGTAGATTATTAGGAACCTCAACACCTGATCAACTGCTTATTTGTTTTCTAAAGCCAGCTTGGAGAAATGTGAGGCCATTATATTCCTCAATTCAAGCATTTAGTTGGTTCAACATCTCGCTCCAAAACACATTCTGGATGGCATCCATTAAACTAAAAGGTCTATACTTTACTGGGAGGTCCCTAGAACCTTTTTTGTAAATTGGAATGATTTCCGCAGCCTTCCAACTGCATGGAATTTCGGCTCCTTGTAAGATAGCATTAGTCAATGTATTTATCTATTTTGACCAGTTCTCCGGGTCTGAAGCAAAATATCCCCTATGCCACGATTAGTATTATTTTAAAACCAGGTAAAAATCCAAAAATCTGCGAGTCTTACAGACCTATATCACTACTCAATTGTGATTACAAGCTATTTATGCAAGTCATCGCTAAAAGACTAGCCAAGGTCATGCCAACATTGATTAATCTGGACCAGAAAGGTTTCATTAAAGGCCGACAAATTCATGAGATTACCCATGAACTATTTGCAGCTGTCGATATTGCTATTTGTGAAAAACTACCTTTAACCATAATCACCTATGATGCGGCTAAAGCTTTCGATCGAGTTAACTGGGCCTTTTTAAACGAAATCATTGAAAAAAACAAACTAGATGACTGTTTTGGCCATATGGTAAGGGAGGTTTATAAAAACCCAAGAGCAAAAATAATAGTCAACGGAAATCTGACTAACAATATCGAAATCCAAAGAGGCACGAGGCAAGGCTGCCCATTATCACTGTTACTCTTTAACCTCTTTAACCTCTAAATTGAACCACTAGCCTGTTCGATCAGAAACCATCCTACAATAACACCTTTCAAACATCACACCTGGTCAAAAAAAGTGGCACTTTACGCAGATGATTTAATGATATTCACAAATAACTATGAAGAAGCTAATCAAGCAATAGAAGACACGATGATAAACTTCGGCAAAGTATCGGGATACTTAACCAACAAAGATAAAACAGAAGCAATGAGTTGGAACACTAACCCCAACACGCCATTTTCCAGAGATAAAATAAAATATTTGGGAATCACCGTAGTAAAAGAATTCGGAAACAAATATCCCACAACTTAATTTAAACATAGCAGCTAAAAAAAAGAGAAGACTTTTTATGATTTGGTCAGGACTTCCCCTGAGCTTTCTAGGAAGATCTAACACCGTAAAAATGACCATTATTCCTAAACTTACTTACCTCTTTAACACCATCCCACTAGAATTTAAAAAAGAATCTCTAAAGAAGATACAAGGAGACATAGCTAGTTTTATTTGGGCATCGAAAAGCACAAGGATAGCTTGGAATAAACTCAGGAGAAGGAAAGAACAAGGCGGAATAGCAAGCCCTGATATATATGAATATTATAGATCATTTCAATTTAAAAACTTTAGACCTCTCCTAAGGAAACATCAATCATATCCAAACTTCCTACAAACTATGACTGAAAGGAGAGACCATTTCCTATTTAAATTTGGCCATCCCAAATACTTAAAAAAAATAAAACTAAAGATCCTATTTAATGCAGCAAAACTTTGGAGCCAAATAAGAACAACATTAAACATCCCGTACTATAGTAACACAGCTCCAGTCTGGAACTCTCCCGGGACTCCGGACTGCCTAAAGGATTCCTTAGCGATCCCTCTCAAAAAAGCAGGAATTGAAAGATGGGGACAATTACTGACAGAAAATACTCTAACTACGTGGGACCACCTACATACAATCACTGAAGGCAAACTATGAAAATTTTAATTCTACCAACTAAGCAGCTGGTCTAACAGCTTACCAAAAAATAAGAGTAATTATGATACTCTTGAAAGTGAAATGATTAAAATAACACCAATAAAGAAAGAAATAGCGAAATGGTACTGGGCCCTTATCGAAGCAGGTGAGGAAGACTTCTTAACCTCGGAAAATTGATGGAGAAAAGATATGCCAGAACAAGAACTGGATTTACAACTACTCTAGAAGAAATCTATGGAAAAATGCTGGTCCTGCGTAAAACCTGCCTCACTAAAAAGGAACCACTACTTCTCATTACATAGAGCCTATTGGACCCCAAAAAGATTGTCTAAATTTAAAGGTACGAACATAAAATCATGTCCAAAATGCGGAGAGGCAAAAGCAGACGACGTCCATATGTTCCAGAAATGCCCCGCACTTGATACCTACTGGAATGAGATTGGTAAGACACTAACCACAGTATTGGGAGTCAACATAACTGTAAGCACCTCTCTCATTATTTTTGGGATACATAATAATAGTGGCATCAGTAAAGATAAGCTAAGTAAAAGACATGAAAGCTTGATGTTCATGCTAATCCTGCTGGCGCGTAGAGAGATCTGTATAAATTGGCTAAAACCGGGACCGCCTACACATGACAACTGGCAAAACTCTATAATAAAAACCAATAAACTTGATATAAAAGGGAAAAACTCCAAGAGCATAAAATTCTGGGAAATTTGGGAACAACACTTTTAGATATACCATTAACTCCTCTACAACATCTGCAATTAAAATCCAATGATTAAAGCGGAGACAATAATTCCAGGCAGGATTGATTACTGCTGAGTAGCCAATCAGGCTAGCTCCCTCCCCAAACCACAGAATTATTGGTAACGATAAAAGGTTACAGGAGTAAAATGAATGGTCTTAACACACAAGGGTATACTCCCCAAGGACAACTCGATAAAGGGGCAGTGAAGGTCTAAGAATAAAGAACCATTAAACTCCTTAAACCTCCTTATCCATATTACCGCAAGATGAGGATTAAAAAAAAAAAAAGATCCCCTATGATTCCATCTGGGCCTGCTGCCTTGCCGGGGACATTGCTTTTAATGGCGCACAACGTTTCCTTGTGATCAAGGGTCAAATGATTTAAAAGTTCCACCATGGACTGGAGGCACCCTAGAATGTAATTTGGCCACTAAGACTGGGCCATATAAATTGGAAAAGTGATTATGACATACATGTGACTGGATGGAACTGGCCAACAGGGTTTTTTCACACTGCCCCCGGTTAGCCACTATGTGCCAGAATTTCTCAGAATCTTTGATTTTACTGGCATGGTAGGGATCTGTCCATAGCTGGATGTCCCAGCTCCTCTGAGCTTTGACCTGAGTTAGTTTATAGTGCTTCTTTTACTTTAATGGCATTAGAGTAAGTCCTTTTCAGAGCCTAATAAAGATTGTTTTTAGCAATCCTGCAATCTTTGTTGAACCAGGACCTCTCGCATTTCTTGACTAGCATGGCCAGAGGGATTCAGATGCCAACATTCACTTACAAGAGTAAAGAGCTTCTTGTGAATAGTTGAGACAGAATGAATGCCAGGCCCAGAGGGCTGAAGTTCTTCCAGCTCCATTAGTGCTGCAGACAGAGATTTAGCTATAGATGCCCTAGATTCAGGATAGGATGACACTTGTGACCATTTTATGTAATCTGTTATTAGCTAGCCTGGAATCCCTAAATAGCGACTACGCGCTTTGTCTGGATGTTTGAGTTTGTCCAGAGGTGCAATGAATAGCATGGTGATCGCTGTCATTTCTAGGTATAATCTTTGTGTCTGATGCTAAGCAATCAAGACATACTCTATTCTACTGGAATGCCTTGGATGATTGAAAGTATGGACAGCTTGTGGGTCTGATCGAGGTTGGTCATTAAAGGTTGTCAGATCACACATTAGCTTCAGAGATAGCAGCTGGTGTACTGCGTCAGTCCACTGCTTCACAGGAGTCGTGTTGATTGGGGGATGCCCTATTGTCAACCTCAGTAAGGGAGTGGCCATGATAACAAAAGGTTCATAGGCCTTGTTGAAATCATCCAATAAGATCATGGAGGTGTGCAAGTCAAAAAGCCCCCTGTGAGCAATAAAATGTTTTAAAGTTTGGGTTTCACCACCTCCTCTAACTCCCTAGTATAGATGTTGTATACATGAGGAAGGCGACTCTCTTTAGTGGATATAGCGAACCCCAGGATGTCAGGTGAAACAGTATCAAGAAAGCTAATCTACAATTTAATGAGGTGCTTATCCAAGTAGGTAGACTACCAGAGAGGTGACCATTCCCATTGTGTTGGGCAGGGACAAAAACATTCATGTAACCGTTCCTGCGAAAGTTGTCAAGTCACCAGGTTTCTTGGAATATGCAAATATTGAACTGACCTATAAATGCACCCCAGTCAGGATAATTTACCTTGGTTTTCAAGTCAGCTGCGTTCCAGGATAGGATATTAACACCAAATGAGTTCCCGGATGCTACAACTACATTTAATATAATGAGCCAGATGTAGAGTTTGTCAGACAGGGTAATCAGTGGGAAATTTGACGCAGTATCCTATCCGCCTGCTTCCAATGGCCCAACAGAGTAGGAGGTCCATCAGAGTAGGGACATTACACCAGGCTCCCTATTTAGGGTGGGCAGTTTAATGTCTTTTTTTTGTTTGTCACTGTGAGGAAAACCTGGTGGTGAGTGACAGGAAAACAACTGCAAGGAGTCCCACTCCCTTGGAGAAAACTCCCACACTGTGGGGGCCATGTTTTTGGTTTTCAAAAATAAACTCCAGCTTGGGGAATTTATGTTAACAAAAAACAGTTAAGTAAGTTTGCTTCTCACCTTTACTAAAACAATGCAAACTATATAACTACTCAAATCAACCCTGGAAGCTTCTCTATACTCCTTTCTGACGTAAAAACAAATGGCAAATCATCCCTTTTCATATGTGATCTCTCTTGAAGTATTATGTATGCCTGCACCACATGCAACCTTTTTCTGGGAATCATTCATTCAGTCCTGTGATTGCATCTTAACTGTGCTTTATTACATACATTTCATATAACACTCATAGCACGATTACTGACATTACACTTTGTTTCTCAAGTCTACTAATTACCCACCTGTCTGAGGCATTTTGCAAAGAATTTCTCACAGATAACAGACAATTGGCCGATTTAGAGTTTGATTGGTGGAGTACACTACCTCCACTACTGCACTGGATTAATTCCTGCCCAATTTAAAGAGGAACGTTGGCACAGCGATAATCTCTGTATGTTGAAAGTAGCACTGGCACTGCAGTTCCTTTTAATGTACTAAAAGTTTGGTTGATGACCGTCAAAACAGAGGCCATAAAGGATTCCATCACCATCCCTTACATGACATCTCTCCACCTAGAGATGGCTAAAGTGTTCCACTCCTAGAATGTCAACAGCCCGCCACCTGTCCAAGCCAAATCCCCACCCATAGAGGTGTGTCCTTAGTAAGTCAATTTTCCATCCCAGGGTCTTGAGTGTGAATAGCACTTGTTACAACACATGCGTTTTCTACGCATGCCATTACAACGCAAGACATTACTACGACGCATTGTTACATCGCAGGCCATTACAATGCAAGTTATTACAACTGGAGCGCTGGAGTTTGAAATAGTATAATATACTATTCCAACTCCAGTGTATGCAACAGTAGGGAAGGTGTTGGATTGAAAATCCCAAAAATCCAACACCTTCTGCCCCCTACAGCAAGTTGTTGTAATGGCTTGCGTTGTAATGGCATGCAATGTAACAAAGTGTCGTTGTAACAACTTGCGTTGTAATGGCATGCAATGTAATGGCATGCGATGTATTGCATGCGTTGTAAACAATGTTTACCCGTGAGTGTATCATGCCATAACTAAGGCATGTGGTTGGAAGCCAGTAGAAAAGGAGCTGTCTCCTCATACAAGTGCAGCAACTGTCAGCCTGTCAGAGCCATTGTTCTGACAGGCTATCGATTGATGATGAATTCCCATAATCCAACACTCAACATGCGCATATATGCTCATCAACACCCGCTCGCCAAACACAGAGATCTAGGACCTGCTGCATGACAATACCTGACCTACTTTTACTCAAATAAACCTGGCTGAGCCCTGCATCAGCACCTGGAATTGCCACAGCCACCCCCGACTCGAAGGATGACATCTGCATGATTATGGGAAGAGAAGAAACAGGGGCCCTCATCTTTCTGGACCTCTCTACAGCGCTTGACACAGTCTCCCACCCCAGCCAATGCCTACACAACATCAGAATCAAAGGACACACACTCCGATGATTCTGCATCTTTCTGACTGGAAAGACCCGGTCAATAAGCATGGCACCGAACCCTTCAGACGCCTGCGAGCTCATTTTCGGAGTTCTGTAAGAACCCTCCCTGAGCCTGACAGCCTTCAACACATACATGATCCCTCTAGCTAGCATTATCTGCTCTCACCACATCCTCAATTATATTAATGACAGGCATCTCATTCTCTTCCTCACAGACAAGACACCCACGACCTGGATCAAGTTCAATGCCAGCATGACTGAAATCGCCTACTGGGTGAAGAGCAAATGTCTAAAGCTGAACCCCGACAAGACCAAAATTGTCATCTTTGGGAAGAGTACATCACTGTGGAACTCCACCTGGTGGCCTACAGAACTAGGACCAATGCTCACCACTCACGCCAAGAATCACTGGATTATCATAGGCTACAAATTCAACATGACCTCCCAAGTCAATGCTGTCACCGCCTAGTGCTTCCATACCTGAAGACGCTAAGGAAGATTTTCAAATGGCTCCCAATCAGCACCTGGAAAAGGTCATAAATGCCCTTGGTCGGGGGGCGTGGCCAGCCAGGCAACATGGTCCTAGTTTATCCAGTCCTGCCCCGGGAAGTGTGCAGTGAGTGTGTCGGCGACGAGCGGAGAGGTTGCGGGATCGCCTGAGGATCCCTCCGGTGCCGCAGGAGCCGTGCGGCGAGACGAGGGAGCCGAGGAATAGCCGCGGGCAAGGAGAGGCGGGAGACCGGGGAGCAGGCGCGAGACCCGGCCGGAGCCCGCAGAGACTGAGGCCCGCCCCCGACGGTGCAGGTGGCGACTGGCGGAGACCGGGGGCACGGACAATAGCCGAGGCGGCGCAGCCGGAGCCCGGGTGAGAGACGCCTTGCCTGATGCGCCGAGCTGACGCTGGTGAGTGGCGGAGTCCTGCGGCGCTTCTGCCGCCATCTTGTGGCTGCGCGAGCCGGACCACTGTGGAGCCCGGGGCCCTGCGCTGTGCGGTGCGGCACCCGCTCCTTAGAGCCTACGGGGAGCGGAGCTGGGGAGCAGCAGACGGCGAACGCGGGCCGCTGGGGCCCTTGGACAGAGCTGGTAGGCGGCGCCTTGATATAATGGCAGTGTAACGGCAGGTTGAGCCGTGAGAGTTGGGGACGGCTGGCGAGAAGTGCAGCCGGCGCTGCCTGGTGAGACTCAGGTGGCGGTGCTGCGTGGGAGCTGCTTGGGGGGCCCCGCACTGTGAGATCCGCCCGGAGACACGTGCCCCCCCGTTCCCCCTCAGTGAGGTCCGCCTTACTCTTCACCTGCAACGTGCCTACCATCGGGTTGCAAGCGCTAAAGGGCGGAGGAGCCTGCCTGGCCTGCTGCACCGGACATAAATACCTCAGTGTGGCCACATCTGCAGCGCAGTGGGTGGAACCCCTGCTGCTGGACCAGCGCTCACCGGGCCTGCCTAGCTGCATAAGCCCGGACCCTTCTGGAGACTGTGGGCAGAGGCCCTGGGGAAGCGCAGGTGCGGCAAACTGCGTACGACGCGTGCGGGCACTTGCGCATGCCCAGGAGTGCGACTACAGAGTACCCTGCAGCTGGCTAACACCGAGGCGGACCTCGCTACCTAGGAATAACGCTCAACTGAGGCGACTGACAGCGAGTGGTCAGGCGAGTGGATGCCCACAGCGCAGCAGCTTGTCATGGGCAGACTCAAAGACAAGGCGCAACTGCGCCAGCAGGAGGCAACTGGGCCCGATGAGACGCAAGAACGAAGAAGGACAACCCTGGACCCAGCGGCTGCGCTGGCGGCAAAGATGGACACCGTTTTGGCAGCGGTGGAGCGCATTGGCACGACCTTAGAGCAAACTAAGTCGTCACTGGAGGGCCGGATAGATAAGGTGACGTCGGACTTCACCCTGCTGCACGCGGACCACCGTAAGCTGGCGGAGACAGTCACAGAACAGCGCCAGACGGTACAGGAGATGCAACCGGTGGTGCGTAACCATACTGCGGCATTGCAGGACCTGATAGATAGGGTCAACGAACTGGAGGACCGCGCCGAGGACGCGGAAGGGCGCTCCCGGCGCAACAACGTCAGAGTGGTGGGCCTGCCGGAAGGAGAGGAAGGGACAACGCCGGAGAGGTACACGGAGGAGTGGCTGAGATCAATCTTGCCGACAGGAGTGCTGTCCCCGCAGTTTGTGGTGGAGAGGGCACACAGGGTGCCCGCGCAGGCCCGGAGGGCGGGAGCTCGACCCCGCCCGTTCCTTTTCAAGCTACTCAATTACAGGGACCGAGATGCGGTACTCCGAGAAACCCGAAAGATGAGCGACCTCCAGGTGGGCAACAGTCGTGTAATGCTCTTCCCGGACTACACCGCGGCGACCCAGAAGAGGAGAGGGTCCTACATGGCAGTGAAGAGGCAACTCAGAGACCTGGAACTCCCCTATTCACTGCTCTTCCCATCACGGCTGCGTGTGGTTGCGAAAGAGGGCACGCGCTTCTGCGACACCCCGGAGGAAGTCTGGGACTGGCTGGAGCAGTCCGGGCACTGGTCGGGGACGCGGCCGGCGGCCCCAGAGAGCGGCGGATGGCAGGTGCAGCGCTCTAGGAGACGGAGGAGAAAGAGGGGGGCCGGACGAGGAGCGAGCCTGGGACAGGCGGCACCCAGCCCGGAGAAAATAAGGCAGGAGGCACTGAAGGCGGTTGCGACATTGGGAGCGGGGATAGGACATGGCAGATCGGAACATGGACAGCGAGATGGTGCCACCGCCAGCGGACCCTCCTCCCCATCCACGATAATGTCGAACGACGCTCTACAGCCGATAGTGACGCCCCAGACGGCGGACTACATAGTGTGATACCGGAGAACCTCATGCTAGATTTAATGCAAACTGGTGACCTGTGTGTGTTCCACTGTATCCTTTGACCTTCTATTCAGCACGTCACTGGGCGACGCTGCTGTCCTGGGGCGGCTCACACATGCTGACACTGTACTCAACGGTGCTGACACACTGCGAACACACAGACGCGCTTCCCGCTAGGCCACGCGACATTACACGCCCTCGCGGGCTGGCACCTGGGAGGACTCACACGCGCCGACACACTCTACTGTTGGGGCCCACTGACCACACCTCAGCAGGGACGGGCCATGCGGAGGGAGTCATAGATAACACTACTGACTGCGCGTTCCCCAAGCGCACACATACTGCGCTCACACTACCATAGGTACTAGTTTGGTTGACCAGTCTGGACGTGCTCTCCGTTGGGGGTGCGCCCATAAAGTTATGAAGTTGGTTTCAGTTCATATGTTCCGGATGCAGCATTCAGCGCCACCTGACCGAGGGCCCTCCCCCAGACCCCACAAGATAGGCACCCGGCTCCCCTGAGTGAGAGCACCACACCATCGATCATGGCATGCACTAACGTCATGACTTGGAATATCCGAGGCCTGCACACCCCGTCGAAGCGTTACTCTGTTTTTGCTTACATGCAGCGCCACCACACAGGGATTGCACTCCTCCAAGAAACACACATGTCCAGAGTGGAGTTAGAGCGGCTTCGCAGGCGATGGAGGGGACAACTTTATGGCACGACTTACTCAGCGCATGCGCGAGGCACCCTGATCTGGGTGAGGGCGGGTATCCCCTTCACACACATAGACACGCAGATAGACGGGGAAGGGCGATATACGCTTGTGCGGGGGAACCTCAATGGGCAAGAAATGTTACTGAGCTCCATTTACGCCCCTAACACGGAGCAACCTGCCTTCCTAGCGTCTTTAAATCATGTCCTTCAGCAGTATGCGGGCTTGCCTTGGTTACTTGGGGGTGACTACAACATGGTGCTGGACACACAACTGGACCGCTCTTACCCGCCTCTGCGCGCAGCGGCAGCGACCTCGCTGGCGCAGACATTTAGAAACTGGCTGACTCATTGGGGCATCCAAGACCTCTGGCGTACACAGCATCCCAAGGATAAAATATATTCCTTTTACTCGCCGGTACACAGCCTACACGTTAGACTAGATAGGATAGTGGGCTCCCAATCACTGCTCCCGCTCATAGCCAAATCAGATTACTTAGGCAGGACGCACTCCGACCACAACCCCCTGCTATTCCAAATTAGTTGGATGGCCGATAGACCCCCGGTGCCCACCTGGCGACTACAGGCGGCAGCGCTGGAAGATGCGGAGTTCCAGTCCTCCCTGGGCAGCGCCATTCTCTCCTATTTTGAGGAAAACGGGGGCACAGCGTCCCTGACCCGCATTGAATCTGAACTACAGCAGTACGAAAATGAGGGGGAGGGAGCAGGCAGACATGCGCCTAAGTTAGCGGAACTGCGAGGCAAACACGCGATCCTAATGGAACGACTGCGGTGTCACAATTATGCAGCGCACACAGCCCGGACACACGCGAAGGCAGACAGGGCGGGTCGCTTGCTGGCCTGGGTCGCTTGCTGGCCTGGCTGATACAGGCCACGGACCGCAGGACGCCGATTGGCGCCATTCGCTTGGATGCCGGTACTGTGCTCTACACACAGCGCGAAATACACCAGGCGTTTACCGAGCACTACAGGGGCCCTTTATAAAACCCGTGGCACCGGCCAGGCCCATGCGGTGGCTGACATCTTAGGGTCGGTCGCATTGCCCAAGGTAACCGACGCGCAGAGGGAGGAACTCGGAACCCCACTTACGCTGGAGGAAGTTGGGGACGCAATTCAAGCATTGGCGACCGGGAAAACGCCGGGGCCGGACGGCCTGCCGGCTGAGCATTACAAGGCGAACAGAGAAATCCTGTCACCACTACTGCTCCAGATGTATCAGGAGTCAATAGCTGAGGGCCGACTCCCGTCCTCGTTGAGGGAAGCGTTTTTAGTGTCCCTACCCAAGCCTGATAGAGACCCGCTGTCTATGGGCTCCTATCGCCCACTGGCGATGCTCAACACGGACTATAAAATACTGGCCAAGATGCTTGCTGAGCGATTGGCGCCGCTAGTCCCGCATCTAGTCCACCCGGACCAGAACGGTTTCGTGCCAGAGAGGTCCACTTCCCTGAACGTTAGGAGATATTTTCGAGTGGCGGCGGAGGCGGCAATGGTGTGGCCGAGAGCGGGGTGCTTAATGCTGGACCTGGAAAAGGCCTTCGATAGCCTCGAGTGGGGGTACCTTCGAGCGGTGCTGGAGGAATACGAGCTGGGCAGTGACTTCTTGGAGATGGTTGGGCTTCTATACAGGAACCCTGTGGACCGCGTTCGACTGGGGCCATATGTCTCGGAGGAGGTGGCGATAGGCAGAGGCACCCGACAAGGGTGCCCCCTGTCGCCGCTGCTCTTTGCGCTGGCGGCGGCCATGAGGCAACAGCTGACTACTGGGATCCCACTGGGCGATGGCGTGCACCAGGTGTCCCTGTATGCGGATGACCTCTTGGTCTTTGTCAGGGATGTGAATGATATGCCGGACCAACTAGCCCCACTGCTAAGCCGTTTTGCCGACCTTTCGGGGCTCAGAGTCAATGCGGGTAAATCCTGCCTCTACGCCTTCAATGCTGAGGCGCGAGATCCCGAGTACAGCCTACATGACACAAGAGTGCAATGGCGAGCGGATACGTTTAAGTACCTGGGGATCCAGATATACCGGCGGCCGGTGGATCTGATGGACGGGAATCTAGGCAGAGCAGTTACAGCGCTCAGGGTGCAGATGAGTTTCTGGTCCACGCTCCCCCTGACGACCACGGGCAGGGTCGCTTTGACCAAAATGGTGATGCTTCCCGCCTCCTGTACTACTTCACGAATCTGCCGCTGTTTGTGCCTGCGGCCTTCTTTTCCAGGCTCAATGGGATCCAGCGTGACTTTGTGTGGGGCGCGTCCAGACACCGACTGGCCCTGGGGAAGCTATTTCTCCCCACAGACAAAAGAGGCCTAGCTGCCCCCTGCTTTGAACATTACTATCTGGCAGCGCAGCTCCAATGGGTGGCACGCTGGTTGGCGGACAGGGGAAGGGAGGACACTGCCACAGGGGAGCCGCCTTATGCCTTGGAAAGGATTGCTGCACTGTTTCACCCCCTGGTGGACAAGGCCAAACCTGCCCCGCTCCTGCTAGGGGTGGCATACAAGTGCTTCCGTAGGGCACTCTACCTCACGAGGAAAGTGCTGCCATACGCGGCTGCAGTCACGTTGGAGGGCTCTCCGGGGGGCGAAGGCGTCCTCACGCATCGCATGCTTGAGCAGTGGCAGGCGGCGGAGGTGCAGACGCTGGGCGACCTATATCAGGATGGCGTCCTGCTCCCCTTTGAGTCGCTGGTTGTGGAGGCTGGGCTCCCCCCTGGGGGATTCCTGATGCATAGATCGCTCACAGCCCGAATGACGGCGAGATGGGGCGACATAACGGAGGAACCGGCGCAGCACCTGGTGATACAGTACCTCCATGTCATGGGTAGGGGCAGACACCTCATCAAATGGTTTGCTGCGTCCCTGCGTTTACACACAGAGCTGGACCTGGCTCCCCTTCGCGGGAAGTGGGAGCGGGACATAGGGAGGCCGCTGGCGGACAAAGAATGGGAGCGGATACTTAAAAGCCCGGTGCGCATACCCAGGAACATGCGCTTCCGCCAGATCCAGGTCTATATCGTCCACAGGGCCTACCTCACTCCGGCTTTAATTAACAAATACTTTCATAGGATGGACGCGTCTTGCCCCCGCTGCGGCGAGCTCGCTGCGGACCTCCTTCACCTACTGTGGCGCTGCCCGCGGCTCAGCGATTATTGGACGGAGGTGCACGCCCAGCTAGTACAATGCACAGGCCGTGAGATCCCTTGCGACTGGCCGGAGTTCCTCTTACACCATTTTACACGGTCCCCAGCTACCAAGGTGCTGTCCCGTTTCCTGGACCTGGGGATGGTCACGGCGGTGAGACTCTTGACAAAGCGGTGGAAGGCAGGGGACCCACCCAGTGTGCAAGCGTGGACCCTCTCCCTACTCTCGTGGGGCCGCGCGGAGTGGACCGCTATCAGGAGGGAAGAAACGGTAGGACTCCGCAGGGAGCCCATGGCGGAGCGCTGGGAGGGCATGCTCAAGACACTGCAGGCAATAGGGACTGGCGAGGTGGAGGAAGGGACTGGAGAGGTGTAGGAAGAGACTGGAGACAGAAGGTGAAATGGCTGACCAAGATAGGGGACACACAGAAGCCGCCGCTAGCGGCAGCAGCGACACTAGCAAGGCTGGCAACAGCGCGCAGGTGGGAGCCCGTGACCGGAAAGCGGCACGGGGGCCATAGGCAGTGGGAATACATGAGCGCCAGGAGCCGAGGACCATGGAGTGGGGGGTGCGGGTAGCCAACCGGACAGGATGGGAGAAGAGAAATGTATTTACTGTCTGTCAAGGGGGGAAGGGGACCTTGGGAAGGGGAAATGAGGAATTGGTTTGTATTGTACCCAAAGGACGCTGCTGCATCTAGTTATTACTGTTTATTGCAAATGTTTTGGTTGCAACTGAGTTACGTTTACACTAAATGGCACCCCGAGTGGAGAGGAGACGCAAAGACTTACACGAACTATGGCCATGCACGAAGGCCCAAGACTCAGTCGCCTGATGCTTATGTCATAATGCAGCGGTGTCTAAATAGAGAATGGTGATGTCAGGGTACTGATAGCGGAACACTGGGATAAACCGTTTAATGTGCATGATGCGTACAATATGTTGTTCTTGAAATGGAATAGATAAAAATGCCAATAAAAAAAAGAGTTGACAAAAAAATAAATGCCCTTGGTCAAAAGCAACTTGGACTTTGGCAATACCCTCTGTGCCAGGATCAACAAAAGACTCACCAGAAGGCTGAAGAACATTCAGAACTCGGCAACCACAATCACTCTAAACCTCCAACGCTGCACTTGCATCACACCTGAAGGAGCTCCACTGGCTTTCCATTCACAAACAAGCAGAACTCAAACTCCTCACCCATACTTTCAAGGCACTACATAGCACTTGCCCAGCATACATCAACAGTCTCATCTGCTTTCACAAACCTTTCAGAAACCTCTACTTGTCCGGACTCCTACTGTACAAATCACACGCATTCGGAAAACCAGATCTGGTGGTCGAGCCTTCACCTACTTCGCGTGGAACGACCTGCCACTACACGCAAGAACCTCCCCCTCACTTCTTGATTTTTGCTAGAAGCTTAAGACCTGGCTTTTGGAGTAGTCCCACTAGGCTCTTGACGTAGGCACACCTACTCAGCACCAGGATAGCCTTGAAATCGGATAGTGTACTCTACATAACATAACAGATGTAATCAAGCGGAGAGGTATGATGTGTGAGAAACAAGATGACTGGTAAACCTCAGAATTTACAGGAACGAGTAAGTTTAATTATACTTATAAAGTAGGCAGGCATTACATGCTGAGTTGTGATCTCATATTTAGAGGCATGTATGATGCCTGAGGCAAAACAGAATATTTTTACATTCCAAGTAACTGAACTGGCTCTTGCTACCTGGCTTTAGTCTTTCTGAGAGTGTATATTGTAAGTGAAGTGAATGGGTTGAGTGAAACAAGGGAAAGGTGGTTTTGGTCAAGTGTTAATGGATACATTTGGTGTGTTGATTCCTCCTCCTGGTGTAGCTTTGAATGATGTGAAGATTGGAAAGTTTGTCTAATTTTGTAGATCGACTGACTGCTAATGCTAATTGATGAAGAGATGATTGTTATCCGTGCAATGGAAATACAGAATCAGCCTGCACAGGATAGTTTGCTAATGAATAAAGGTGGTGTGTGCCGTGCCTAGAAGGTCCAACTGTATTTTATGTCTGTGCATGATAGTAGCATGCTTATTAAAAATTATACTAATAACAGAATAAATGTTTCGTATGAAGCCAACATTCTGGAAGATTTAGGTCTTTGGGAAGCAATTGGTTCATGGTTTAATAAGATTGAAAAAGGAATAAATACTTGGTTCTATGGGTGGAACTATAATTAGACTAATACTAATCCTACAAGTCATAATTCTTCTTAATATTATTTGACCTATTTCTTTAATTTAAACTTAAAACTTTATTTCAAACTTTCTAAAGTTGTTTGCTTCTAGAAATGCAAAACGTGGGTGTGAAAAGAAAATGGAAAAAAGGAAGAGAAAGAGTTAAGAAATTTAGATGGATAACATCAAAAGCAAGATGTTTGATGAGTTAAAGATCTTGGATGAAATGAAGAAGAAACAAAAATGCACACATTATTTCTTGTAGAGCACTATAGTGTTTAGTGACGATTTATCTTAACTAGTGATATATTGGTGCTGATTTGATTAGCTAATCTTTTTGTATCCTCTAATGAATTTTTAAATACACCTTCATGGTTTGGGCTTTGAATCTTGCCCGAGTGGGTTTTCTTGGGTAGAGTTTCCTTTATTTGCCTAGGACCCTTTTTCTTTGGGACTCACATGGCCCGATCAGTCCTATCAGCTCTTTGTTAGTACAAAGCACTGACATATTCTGGTAGTAGAGGATGGTTAGAGCCCGACGGTTCATTGGCAAATAGGATGCAAATTTGAATTGAAATTTCAACTCTGAAATTCTCAAGCTAGAATTCCCTAATGTCAGGTTTCTGAAATCGCGTGGATTAATACCAGTACACCAGCAGTGGTATATCATATGGCGAGGAGCTAGTATCACATGGTGGCAGGGAAAATGAGCTGGAAACCACTACAAAACACTTCTTTCGAAGCTTTGAACAGCCGATGTCCGTTACGAAGTCTAAACACATTCCAGAACATCTGCATCAGCTTTAGCAAGATTTTTTTGGGAGAGGAGGGAGTTTGTTTTTAAGTTGCAGGTCTGACTCGCACCTTTGTGACCTAAGCTAACCGCTATCTGACAGGACAAGTACGAACTGACAATCATGTCTCTTCCCGTCCTCCCACCCCCCACCTCAATCTCCTGCTTCTTAGAGCTTACTCCTTGCCACTTGCTTATGTCCCTTTGGCCTGATGCACTATGTGCTTTGCAGTCGCAAAGCTGGCAATTTGAAAAGGCTAATGTTTCGCAACCACAAAGCAATGGGCTGCAATGTACTAAAGACACATTCCAAGTCTGAAAAGTTTTTCTGACTTGCTGAGAGCTTTTTGTGATTCTATACCAACTTGTAAAGGAAAGGCGACTTGCAATGGGCATCCTCATTTAGTTTGCGAGTCTGTATGCAATACATTAATTGCTTAGAAATGCAATTTTAGAACATTAAGAGATTTGCAAAGTCTAACTGCCCTTCTGTGAGAGCCTTCACTTTGTGACTGGTTGGTGCCGATATTGGGGAGAATTGCAAGGGGTGGGGGTAGTCAATGCATGTTGCCCCAATGCCATTCCCTGAGTGCTACCTTTTATTTTTTAAACCTTTGATGGTATTTTTGCCATTCAGGGAATGCAGGGATGGAGGTATTCTGTATCACAGGACTTGATGCCTGCATTTGCAGAGGTTGCCAAAAGGGTTCCTGCCTCATACATATGAATGAGACACAGGTTTAGGAAACCTTCTGTAAGTTTCTATTTTGCGCTGAGACTGATTAATATATCAGTTGCAGCGCAAACTGAAGGTCTAGATGCAAGCCAGAGGGTATGCAAAAAACACATTCTGGATTGCAACCTGACATTACTTTTTTCTTTATTTCCCACTCACCACTTTAATGCAGCGCATGTGCCACCAACTACACATAATATGACAGGAGTTTGGTTACAGAATTAGATGTGATAGTTTTAACTGAAACTTGGGAGCAGTGATCAGTGAATTGACACCTTCCGGTGACAAGATCATTTTACCTTTTTTTGTAATTTAAACAGTTTGACTAGTGGACACGGTTTCATATTAACTTTATGAGAAACTAGGTGATGTCATTGTAACAGAGCAGATTCCTGTATGCACATTTCAGGCATATGGCATTCTTTCACAACTTTGAAACTCTTTAAGGTACAGCTATGACAACATTTTAACCCTTTAAGTGCTGCCGTCGGCCAACGGTCGTCACGGGCACTACCTCCCCAGTGCTGCGTGCGACCGTTGGACGTCCATTCAGCACTGGATAATGGACAGCGCAGCACTGGGGAGGTATATTTACGAAGCTCCTAAGGTGTTAAAGATGTATGAATGAGTGAAATACATGTGAGCTTGTCTCAAATTTAGAAAATGTATGTATATCCTGAATACTGCATGGGTTTGGTGAGTGAGGGTTAATTCTTATGTCTTTAGTATAGCAAGCAGCCATTGTCACAAAGCTATTTAGAGACAATGATAAAAATATGAGTCAGGGTGGAGGTGTGCGGCAATAATTACAAGTAAAAACTCACATTGCCAGTCGGCTCCTCTTTTTCTTTTTTTGGGGCAGGTTTGTCACCAAGTTGGGTCAGCTTCTTCCTGTAAAATGCAGGAAACTAATTCTGAAAACATCCTGATCACACAGTGCAACAAACAAAATACTACAGACGTTGTGAGGGAGAACAGCAATGAGAATAGGGTAGGAAACTGAGATGATCATGAACTTATTAGACAATAGATGAAAGGAGGCGGAAGTGAATGAAAAACATGGGTATGGCTAAGGTGTGACGAGAAAGATGAGGACAGAGACAAACTGTAATGCAGGACAAGCAACAGTAAGGCAAATAAATGGTTGCAAAAGACAAGGGATGTATGCATGAATGTGTGGGAAATGCTAATGGAGGGAGGAGAGAGGGTATTGGTGGTGACAAAAATAGGAAAGAAAATGAAGGAGGCTATGGGGAGACTGGGGTTGATGGCGGAGTATGTGGTGCTGTAAGCATGAGGCTATGAGCAGTTGTTTTTAAGAGTGACTACAAGTATCTGCCATAGAGTTGGGATTCTGGGACTTTGAGTCTTTAATACGGGACAGTGTTGGCAAGGTTGTGAATATGGGGCTGTGAGTGTAAGGTATAAGAAAGGGATTAAGGAGTTCAATGCAGGAATGAGAAAGTACAACACTATACATTGGATCTATTTACTGTACTATGCTTTTGTGACTAACGTTCTCGGGTTGAGAAAGCGGTGCATGAGTATGTATGCTCCGGGCTGTCAGTCTGTGATGGGGAAAGGAGGTTGACCAAAAAATGTATCTTTACCTTCTTGCCAACATTGCATTCATTTCTTGCATTAGGCCCCCACCCCCACCTGCACTGCTGGTTCGACTGCCATCAGTTTTGGCAGCAGTGGCAGGACTGATCAATGCTGAGGCATTCTCTTCTTGCTATAGTGAGAGAAGGAGGAATAGAAAAAAAAATCAAGGGTCAGTTACAGTGGAACGATACATCACACTTTTAGATAACCGAAGGTACACAGAGGATGTACAAATCATATTCAAACAAGTTGACTCGTCTAAACAATACATTCAAGAGACCTATCTTCAGCAACCAAATAGGATTTTAGTTAATGAGAAATTTCAGAAACATACAGAAAGGCCATCCACTATGAGGCTGTACACAATGCATAAGCATGCAATACAACTGATTGTAACTTAACATTAACAAACAAGTTACATGCCTTCGGTAACGCCTTATCTGGTAGAGACTCTAGAAAGCTACAGATTCCTTACCTTAGAATATTCCTCAGGTGTCAGTATGGATCTGGAAAGTTTCAAACAGTACCCCTGAGTGCCGGTAGGTGGAACCTTTCAGCTCGGTGTGAATTGCGCCGGAGGTGACGTGCAAGGTGCTTATTTAGGCGCCACCCTAGCGCTGTAATGTCAGTTTCTTTTCACGACTTTAAATGCCAGAAGCAAGGAGCCATGAAGAATATTGATACACTGGTGTCTATTGCTAAGGCCCTAAGAAGGGTCATGCTACGAAATCAGTTTCCCGAGCGAGGCAGATGGAAGGGTCAATAAGGAATCTGCAGTTAGAGTCTCTACCAGGTAAGGCATTATCTAAAGTAAATAACTTGTTCATCTGATGGAGACTTCTCGACGTAGAGTCCTTCCCTTAGATTAGATAACCAAGCAATACCTCCATGGAGGTGAGACTGCGAAACAGATCAACTCAAGAAGTCTTGCAGGACTGAACGGGCAAAGTGCCTGCCACAAGGAAGTAGATCATCCTAGCAGTATTATTTGGAGAACGTGTGTAAGGACACCCAGGTTGCAGCCAGACAGATGTCCAGGACAAGAACTCCACATGCTAACGCAGTGGTAACAGTCTTGCCTCTGGTAGAGCTAGCATGCAAGCCCTCAGAGGGTTGCTTTTTGGCCAACATGTAGAAGATCTCTAAGCAGAGAACTATCCATCATGAGATGGTCCTTTTCCGCACAGCCTTCCCTTCCTTAGGCTAGGCAAACCCTACAAAGAGTTGATCGTCCACCCAGAACTCCCTTATGCGATCTAGGGAGAACAACAATGCCATTCCATTCCAACAATGCACTATTTCGGTCCAGGCTATGGAGTCTCTTCTATTCTTTAGAAGGGTGAAGGGGAGCAAAGAAGGTAGGCAAGGTGATGTTCTGACCTACATGAAATGTAACAAACTTCTGAAGAGGGAAGCATGGGTCCTGAAAACCAGCTCACCTGGGTAAAAGGTGGTATTCAGAGGGTGCACAGAGAGTGCCTACAGTTCGCCGACACTCCTAACCAATGGTATGGCTACTAGAAAAGCTGTGTTGATGGTAATCAGGTGAAGTGGGCCATTTTCCAGCGGCTTGACAGGCTACGACATAAGAAAAGTCAAGACCAGGTCGGGATTCCATTGGGGCATGATGAATGGCCTGGGAGGAAACATGTCGGAGAACTTTGAGGAATCTAGTCACAACAGGTGACTTGAACAAAGATTGTTAGCCTGGCAACTGCAAAAACTTGTGTGAAGCCCCCATCTGATTATGACCTTTGCTGCACCAGCAGTAGCTTGGAAGAGTATGGCTCAAGGCTCATACAAGACCTTCGGCAGTACTTGCCATACCAAATCCCACACAGTGTGGGGGTGTCAGCCCAAAAGGCTAGTGTTCACGGACTGCAGTGCTAGGCTGGCAAAGGAGAGAATCCTCTTACCAAAGCACTGCTATCAAGATGTATGTCTTGACTGCCACTATGGGCAACTTAAGGTCAGAAACCTCAGCTACCCTCTACACCACCACTCCAAATGAGGCACCCTCTTCCGCAGCCACAGTAGGGGGAGAGATCAAGCCAGAGTTTGGTGAGATGTCCAAGCCACTCCAACCACCAGTTCCTTGTACAAGTTTTCCTCTGGTTTATCAAGGGGAAGGCGCTAACCATAAGGGTCTTTGTGCCCCTCTCAATTGTTATCCTCTCCAGGTCGGTGAAAGTAAAAAGGTATTGGCTCCGGTTCAGAAGAAATAGTACTGGTCGGCGCTGGAGTCAGCGTCAGATGACGCCGATACGACTCTGTGCCGGAGTCAGGTATGATATGACAATGGGGCCTGCACCACTATGAGGGTGCCAGCGGTGTCAGGAGAAATGGCACTGGAGCGGGCATCGATGAAGGTCGCGGTCTCGCAGGCGGTGCTGCTCCGGATCCAAGGGGCCTGGCGCTGGGGTCAGGCTGCCCAAATATGCGGTGCATGGCCCCATAAAATTCCTTGAGCGGGCAGTGGTCACTCCGGTTCCAGGAAAATCTCAAAGGCACATAGCAGACCCTGGCACAGGCTTCACCACGAAGTGGGGCCTACAGTGCAGACTCTCCCTCATCTGGACTGAAGACTTGAACTGGCGCGGAGAAGTAGACTTCTTTGACTTCATCTGCTTGTGAGATTTACATGAGGACTTGGATTGTGACGATGATCATCGGAAGTGGCTCCGCAAGCGATCCCCGGACATTCTTTGCTACCAGGATCACACACAGGGTCGTCCGGCCTCTGGTAGAAAGGAGCTTCAGGGACTGTTCACTCAGTGCCTTCCGATTCACTGTGCAGCAGACCTAGCAGGTCTTGGAGTCGTGGAACTTCTCCAAGCACCATAAGCAAAACAAATGAGGGTCTGTCACAGATATCTGCCTGTAACAGGTTCCACATGGTTTGAAGCCTGTTGTTCTTTTCAGGAGACAACCCTAATACATTAGAAAATTAAAATCTCATAAAAGCTTTGACAAAGAATCATGGAAAAAGTCAGGCAAAAAATGACTGTGGGTGGCGATCTTTGGATCTGCTCAGACTGGCGTGGAACTGATGTCAGAGCGCTGGGGTGGTGCTTATATAGGAATGATGCTTGTCACTTCCACACAGACGATGCTGAAGCAGAGCTCAATGACGCCATCTACCAACACGTAGGGGTACTGCTTGACATTTTTCTGTATCCTGTCTGACGCTTGGGGAATATTCCAAGGTAAGGGATCTATGGCTGGAAGTCTCTTTCATCTATCAAGAGGGACAAACAACAGCATTTAAAAAACAGCAGGAAATCTTAGCCGCAAAACAATTTGCAACACAATAATTGGTTTCACTTTTAACTCTAGAGTGAACCAAGACCACCTTACACCCACATGTGTCATAACTGTTTGGCCATATTTAGCCTGTTCTTTTCAATAATTAAGTATCCCTTACTTTATTTTAACTCTACCCAACTCCCTACTCCCTTAATTTACAAACTCACCTTCACGACTTTCCTTAGTTTTGCTCCTGCAAGGGCTGCAGCAAGACCTCCAGCACTCACACTCTCCCCAGATCCATGCACAACCGGAAGAGGGGGAGCAGGAGGAGGAAGTCCACTGGCTGCTGGTGGTGGCCCCCCCGGGGGAGGCGGAGGGCCTGCAGGGGGGGCAGGAGGACCCCCAGAAAGAGGTGGTGGACCAGGTGGTGGTGGAGGCCCGGGTGCAGGAGGAGGGCCTGGTGGCAGTGGAGAGCCACCAGATGCTGGAACTACTGAAGTACCTAAAAAATAGATTGAGGAGGATTACAGTGGGAAGCAAAGCCAAAAGCAAAACAAGAACAGCAGCATCATGTTCTCAGAATCTGCCAAATAAAAGGAATAACAAAGGAGAATGAAGAAACAACACCCTTTAACTTTTCAGGCAACATGCTATAGGGGAAAAGGACATCTTGCCAACAACAGAGTTTACCTGTTAGAATATGTAGGATCAGGGAAATATATCCCATGATGAGACTACATTGTGACATTTTTATATCCTTGTCCATCAACTGGACATCATGCCAAACAACCACTGCTATTCAGGAAACAAAAAAAACGGTCTTAATGGTTGAGAGTGGCAGTAGCCGGAGGAAGACAACTTCAAGAGCAACTACAACAATGCAATCAAAAGAATAAGTACCTTGATTACAACAGTAAGCACTTCAAGGTAAATAGCAATACCCACAAATGCAAGAAGATAGCTATGGTATGAAGTTCTCACATCCATAGGCGGTCCAAGTGAGAGAACATCGTATCCAGTTATTCCAAAAACTGCCCCTGTATTGGTGTTCTCCTGGTACAGTGACCCTGCCACCAAGGGTTAACTGTCCATTCTGGAGCAGAGTTCCAGCATAGTAAACTTTTAAAGAAAAGTATTGAAGCACACAACTGAGTCCTGAAAATTCTGATACACAAAAAGTCCAACGACATAGCAGTAGAAGTGAACCTAGATTTGTTTTTCTTCACGTTTTTCTCCAAATCTTGGTATTATATTACAACCCATTAAAAGAAAGGCAGACGGCCTACAAGACCTTTTCAAGGCTGCAAATGGTATATATAACAAGCATTTGCAATGCAATAGGTCTCGCATTTATGGGAGTTTAAGCTATTGACATTGTAAAGGACAATGCCTTTTATTTATGTTTTAAAACACAAAAATAATAGGCATTGTCATTTACAATTCCAATAGCTAAATATCACGTAAATGCGAGACCTATTGCATTGAAAATGCTTGTTAAACTTGGTAACATTCTCTGGGGAGTAGTTGCATCTCATTAAGAACAGTTTAACACCCAAATATAGCAATAAGCAACAGAAAAGTGACCAGTTCAGATTAGGAAAGGGCTTTCCACTGAGCTTCAACATGTCATCGCACTTCTAGTAACTTTTGAGCCATTTAGCGTTTGAGCTAGAAACAAATTCTTTTTTTTTGTTAAAATCTGCAGATTATGTGGCAGATGATGGATTATGTGTGTCAATTGCGGCAAATCTAAAAATTTGCGAAAATCGACACTGCTTCACAATCACATAATTACAGTGGCTCTGGCTTTAATTAATATTACATATTTGATTTTGCAGAGTAGGTTCCCATACACTTTGTATTGCTGGACTCCAGGCATTCAGAGGATCATTTCCTTGGTTTGTTGACAGGGATTTATGTTTGTCCATTTGTGAAGTGCAGTAAAGCATTGAGCCTATCTGTTAAACATATGAAATTATCCCATTTACAATATATCTTAGAGATGTAATGAGATATTGATGTTGGGATTGCAACAATACTAAGCTTTGAATGTACCAATAAAACATTTAGTTTGGGTGCTCCCAAAGACCAAAAAGTTATGTATTTGATCAACTTAAATCAGATACTTTGAAAAAACTCAGACACAAAGATAACTGTCTGCAAAAAATCCCATATTCAAAAAAGCAATAGTAGCAGTGCATTATGCAAAATAACTATAGACGTGGCAATTATACGAAGTTCATTTTCTGCATAAACATGGATGTTTCACACTTGCTGCATAACCTACTATCTGCTGAATAATTCAGCAATTGAAATTACGTCCATATATATTTCTAAATAAAATGGAAATAACATACCAAAAATACATAGCTGGAGACTAATTGGGGTTTAAAATACAACAACACAAAGAAATTAGTCTTCACAGATGGGTTTGGTGATATTTAGGCATGATTAAATATCTATTTAACTATGTGTAAAGCATACAATGTGTGCAACAACTGTTTCAATACTACTTCAGTTACAACACTCCATATTCCAGATGCTCTTGATGCAATGAACATGCCTTATGTCAAGCACTCTGAGTGCCCTGTGTGAGGAAATTGCTCTATGTCTAGTGCACAAAATAAATAAAAAATAAAAGTGATTTCAAGGTTTGGCAATCCAGTTCCAAGTGTCAAAAACCGGAGTCGACAAATCAGACAAAAAACAGGACTAGTTGAACATATTACACTATGCATTTATTATCGAGCTAATCCAAAACTGGGTGTTAAATGCCTACCTAATACTTAACTCAACTAGTAATCATCAACACCTACCGACAGCCACAGTTTCACTTATGGCTATGCAACATGAACCCTCTAAAGCCATGTCAAAAGCTAGACAGTGCTGACGGTTGTGACATGCCCAAAGGAAACTATGCGCAATCATCAGATTCCCCTCCCCCCAGACTATTCTCACAAGTAGACCTGCCGATCAATCTGTCCATTGGAGCTACAGCGGATCCTGAGGAAGTAAAAACTCCTGATGAAGGACCAAACAAAGTCCGAAATGCATTGGGGCCTAAAAGGGTCAGATGTGATTTGAAAGGTATATCACTTTTGTGTGCTTTAAATTTGAATAAATGAATGACTACCAAGATAGGGATTTATTTCCAAGTTGCATACCAATTCATTGATGTGAAGCATATTTCAAACTATTTTACAAAAAGTGGAGAATAACTTTAGGAGTATAGAATTGACTTAAGGAAAAGATCCATCGGAAATAATTGTAGTGCAGGGAAAGGAACACTGCTGATGTATCAATACGAAACACGCCCATGATCAGTAGGTGATGCCCTGCTCGCACACAAAATAGAGTCAATCAGACGACTTCTTTAAGTAAAGAGTGCACTCATATTCAAAAATATTCGTCGACAAATTTCACATGCCCTTCCTTTCAGAAGGGGACTTCACAACATCAGTGCAACCCATGATAATTCCACCTGGGTGGCAACCCTCTGCAGCCCACCCAGCATCAATTTGGCACCCCTCTAATGCACGCTACATGCTGCGGCACGCCTCAGAAAGGGGTTGAAGAATTTGAATTTCAACCACATCACGCCAACATTGAAGGAGGTACACTGGCTTCCATCAAGGCCCACATCATCTCCAAGATCAGTTGAACCATCTATATGACCGACAGGAACAACAACCCATATCACATGGCCTGGGGCAGTCGGCACCATACCAACATACGATATCGCAACACTTGAGTCTAAAATACAGAAAGCAAAAAACAGAACAGGCTTTCTTCGTTAACATCCCCAGAACGATAACCAGCATCCTCACCGACCTCAGATCTGCTCCAATTGCCTGGAGAGGCACAGACATCCATCCTTGCGTTGTTTCTGTAGCTGTGAAACCAGAAAATGCATTTGTCTGAAATATCCTTCCTGCAATTTCCACAGTCACCTATATAAAGACAAGTCAAAACGAAACCTAAGAGCCGCGCGCGTGAGCTTCTACCGTAGACAGCTCACGTCGCGCGGCTCTTAGGTTTTGGTTTCCAAGGCGTATGGCAGAGTCTGATTCAGACGCGCGTGACCAAATCCCAAGGCGCGCGTCAGAATCCGACTCTGCCATGCTTCTTAAAGGTGCGCGCGGCCACCTCTTGTCTCCACTCGTTAGGTCTTAGCTAGAAGCTGAAACGATCACTATAGTTCTCTTGCGAGAACGTGCTTCGCGCGCTTCTAGCCGAGACCTAAAAAGGCTCACATTACTGTGAGTTTGGATCACAACTAGAAAGAACTAAGATATCTTCTATAGAGGAGTAATAAAGTCGAAAGGCCAAAGAAATATGGCTCACTCATGAGACACGACCAAGAAAAAACATGTATGTGAAATAGAAGTCCTCTCAAAGGCCTATCCAAAAGAAGAAGCATGCACCAAGATACTCACACTGTGTCCACGATGTGAGGATTGTATCAAGGTGTCATTGTAAACCAACTTCCCATGGTGCCTCTGATATTGCTGCAAGAGACTTGTGAAATAAACCCAAAAGACATAGTGCCACGTGTGACTGTCAAAGCCGAGAGCCTGGGTGTAATACCAAACCATTGTGTTATAGGTGAAGTGTTTGAATACTTGTAAATCAATGTAAAACTGTAAACCTGTGAGGAGCTCAGTTCCAAAGTGAGGAGCAAAAGTGGGCAGAAGAATAACCAATAGTCCGTCAAGGAAGGGTACAAGTGTGCTAAATCACCAATCTGACAGTCATAGTAGTGAACGGTCTCATGTTCAACCAGAAATAACCAGCACGGGTATTCACACTGTGCCAATAATGGAACACTTAAACATGTACTCACCTGTGCAATTAAAATATATTAGTCCTACTGAGCACCAGGCCGGCGTATACACATAGAATAAACTCAGCACCCCAATATCTGGTTGACATGCGGAAGTTCCAGTGTCTGTCACTAGGAACCCCCAAACATGTTAAGCCTGGAATAAAGTGATGCGAGACCCAGTTAAGTATGGTATACATAAAGAGTGCAAACACAAGGAGATAATGGATGACGTGCTGAAACATTTCAGACACTCACCCACCAGTCACAGATCTGGGTTGAATCCATCATTGTTCTTTAGCTCACTTTACACCCCAGTTCAGACCTAGTTATATGCAAATCTGCATATACAAGTCTTGACCCTTTGCCTCATCGGAACAGTTCAGCCCGAATTTCCAAGCCAGGTCTTCACTGGACCAGAAACAAGCATCCTGGGACCGGTTTCAGGCTAACAGACCTCATCATCTAGGCTAGCTAGAATCCAGTGGCAAAGTGAGCAAGGGACACATGTTTGAGCATACCTTGCCAACTAAGGGCGAACAAAGCAAACACGAGGAGATAATGGACTGAGCGCTGAAACTTTTCAGACACTCACTCCCTGTCACAGATCTGGGTTGAATTCATCAACGTTCTTTAGCTCACTTCATGTCATTGCGTGTTATGGTGCTAGCAGCAAAATACAGAAACCAGCTTACCTCGAGCATGGAATTTATCTCCAAACACAGTAAGGAGTGCACACTGAGTTCCGCAAAAGTAACATTGTGGCAATGAAGGACGTGATACGCCTATAAATAAAGTTGTGCTTAAAATACATCAGCCTGTTTATCTTTGAAAACTAATGTCATTAGGTGTCATTGTGCCAGCAGCAAAACACAGAAGCAGTCTTACCTTAAGCACAGATTTTGCCTCCAAACACAGTGAAGATTGCACGCCGAGTCCGGCGTTTGATTAAATAGCCCCTTGCGTGTCAGCAGGCGTCGGCATAGAAACGGTACTACCTTGTAGCCAGCCTCAGATTGGTAACGCGGGCAATGCCCCAGGGGCCGGTGTCGGAGTTCCTGTTGTGGGCCGCTTTTTTTAGCAGTCTGGGCCAAATTTGGGCAGTGTCTCTATTTTCAGAATACAGCCAGCGGCCCAGTGGGTAGCTGAGTGGCCTTTCTTCAGGCAGATGAGTGCTCATTACCCCCTGCCACCAACAACAGGCAGCGGTATCACTTCCTTTGTCTCGCTGGCCGGCCCCTTAATGTGCGCACATGCTGAGCGGGTCAGGGAGCCTCAGTAGAAGTGGCTTCACTTGTTTTCAGGTGTGTTTCACTAGTGTAAACTAATGCGTGCATTTTTTTTAAGCCCCCTCCTTCTTCTTTTTAATGTAATTACGCTGAAGCAGTGATTTGAGGAAAGACAATATGCAAATGGGGGCCGATTTTTTTTGTGTGTGCCCGGGCCGATTTTCAATCCCAATCCGACCCTGCTTGTAGCCCATAGCGCAATAACATGTCAGTCACGTTAAACAACAGGTGGCGATGTGGTACCATTTACTAAGAGAGAGGAGTCTATTGAGTCCTGTGAATATTTATCCCAACATGGTCTCTGTAGTGTCTTGTGTATTACAGAGCATGGGCCCCTTATGTTCCCCAACGGATGGGGCGTGACTAAGCCAGCCGCAATGGCAGACACGTTTGCCTGAGGCTCCGTTTGTCGGGTTGACAATCGGCATCCATTCACCCCGGTGAGGCTCCGCAAAAAATGACAGGGAGGCCACAGAACCATTATCAGCACACCCACCACCACATCAGCACTGTCGGAGCGAGACACAAACGCCATACCACGACAGTAAGTGTCGACAGAAAGTAACACAGCCGTTCAAAACATGGTGGCCCTGGCAACTATGCTCCCGCACCCACAGCACAGTTGTAACCCGGGCCCCCCCCCACCATCAGGTCAAAGGGCCGTCTAAGCTAAGGAGAACCCGCGGCGGAACAGCGCAGATGAAACTGGGCCCGGAGCAAGGCTCCATACAGCCCCAATTAGAGGAACACCAGGAACGTGCAGCCCGGGCCTAGAGTAACGGCGGAGTCCCGGCAACAACATCTCAACAACAGAGGCAAAAAAGACCCCATCCACAGCAGAGCAGAGCCGCGTGTTTGGGAGGACGGAGTGGGTTCCCTGCCGCCGACACCACCTTTCCAATGGGAACCCGTCCTGGAGGAGAGGCCACCACCGGGAGGACACAGCCTGGGGACGAGAAGCAACAGGTTCCCCGCCTGGAGAACCTGATTGTGGACCACCGTCACTGAAGAGGCACCAAGACCAACAGTGAAAGGTGAGCCGAACACCCAACCCCAGGGCAGGGCAATGGGCCAAGACACACCAGGGAACGAAACCACAGGACTCCCCCCCCCCCCCCCCCCCCCCCAGAGGAGAAGGGGTTGGAGCCTAAGTCTGGCATGTGGCATATGTCATGACATATGCCACAGCGGGCCACATTTTGTGTATATGTTGCTTGAGGTATAATGGTGTTATAAACCCCCCAGAAGTGCTAGTTGATTATTTTATAAAACAAATATAAAAATAAACAAAAAATGTGGTTTTCCCCAGCTGGGGTTTGAACCCTGGTTAAAAAACATTCACAGTCCCTGTGAACTGCCAGTGAGCCATCTGTTTTGCTGGAACTTCCCACTGCCAAAGGCCTATTTGTCATGGAAAAAGGATGGTGGTCCCTCCTCTATTTCCATGGTGTTTGGACTTTAAATGCTACAAATCTTCTCTCGATTTACATGCTTTAAATTCAAATAGCCATTCCTTTTGTATAGTCTGCCACTAGCCCCATGCATTTATTATTGTTACACAATCATCCCCAAATTCTCATTCCACTAAATAAGTGATTTATTTTATAGCAAACGTGTCCACCTTTCCACATGCCACACAGCATGCCATCAATGCCTGACATGCACTATGACTAAGGAGGCCATAGTTCTCCCAGACACTGCTAGGGGGTGATTTACAAAGGCACAGCTTTTATTTGTGGAATTTAGAAAACAAAAAGCGATTTTCCCCAGCTGGGGTTTGAACCCTGGTCAAAAAACACACACAGCCCCTGTGAACTGCCAGTGAGCCATGTATTTAGCTGGAATTGCTCCTGGCCAAAGGCCTATTTGACATGGGAAAATGATGTTGGTCCCTCCTCTATTTCCATTGTGTTTGGACTTTAAATACCAGAAATCTTCTCTCGATTTACATTCTATATATATAAATAGCCCTTCCTTTCTTACAGTCTGCCACTAGCCCCATGCATTTATTATTGTTACACAATCATCCCCAAATGCTCATTCCACTAAATAAGTGATTTCTTTTATAGCAAACCTGTCCCCCCCCCCCTTTCACATGCCACACAGCATGCCATCAATGCCTGACATGCACTATGACTAAGGAGGCCATAGTTCTCCCAGACACTGCTAAGGGGTGATTGACAAAGGCACAGCTTTCATTTGTGGAATTTAGAAAACAAATTTTAAAAAAACAAGCATTTACAATGCAATGGTCTCGGCATTGTTAAAGTTAGAGCTATTGGCATTGCTATTGACATTATTTTTATTTATGCTTTTGTTTTAAAACATAAATACATCGCATTGTCATTTACAATGCCAATAGCTTAATTGCTCGCAAATGCGAGACCTATTGCATTTGCACACGCACAGAGCCACCCACGCACAGAGCCACCCACACACGCACAGAGCCACCTACACACGCACAGAGCCACCCACACACGCACAGAGCCACCCACACACGCACAGAGCCACCCACACACGCACAGGCCACCCACACATGCACAGGGCCACTCATACACGCACAGAGCCACCCACCCACGCACAGAGCCACCCACACACGCACAGAGCCACCCACACACGCACAGAGCCACCCACCCACACACACACACACCCACCCCCACCCCACCACACACAGCCACCCCCACGCCCCCATACACACACACACACACAACAAAAACGCTGTCTAGGCCAGGCGAACAGAGACAACATGAATCTCAAGTATTTGGCATTGATGAGATTTTAGTCACACAGCTGCAATCTGACGCGTTTCGGACAGACTGTCCTTGCTCACAGATAGCCAGATACGGCCCGCCATGTTTTTAAATTTGCTGGGTACACACCACATGTTTAACTAACAGACAAAATACTATGCATCTATCCATTGTACTGGTCAGTCTGTTTTCCAAACCACGATTGGACACATCATTGTTTTAACCCCTTGGCTGCGGGGTCGATTCCCCCGCTTGCTGGAGGGAGGGGCGCGCACAGTGCCCCAGTGCTCATGATGAGCTCAGCTCGTCATGAGCCACATTTCTCGTGTGCTCAGGACGAGCTAAGCTCATCATGACCATGCCCGTTCCTTAGCACGTCCAGCACATCAGGGGAATTAGCCCCGCACCTGAGCGTTCTAACGGTCATGACGAGCTGAGCTCGTCATGAGCGTCGGAGGGGTTAAAATGTGATCTCAAACAAATGTTCATAAATCAAAGAATAAACCATAATAATGATAGTTAAATGCGTAAATGCAATTTTTCAATTTAGTGACAATATTGCACATAAAACCTAAAGTGTCATGCAAAAACGCATGCCTTGATCAAATTAATGCCTTAATGCTTATAATAAATAAGTGCAAATCTCGCAAAATATTTGTAAACATGTACACCCTGGTACTTATTGTGTGCAAATTACGCCTTTTGATGTAAACATGGATCAAAGTGCAAGCGTAGCCAATTCCTACCTTAATGTTGGTAATAAATAAGTTCAAATCGCGCAAAATATTTATAAAGTTGGACATTCTAACACTCACATTGTGCAAATTATGCATTTCGTTGTAAACCTAGATCCAAGTATAAATAAAACTAATTCCTGCCTTCATGCTGGTAGGAAACAGGTGCAAATCATGCAAAATATTTATAAACATGTACATCTTGGTAATCACTGTGTGCAAATTACGTTTTTCTTTGGAAACCTAGATGCATGTGCAAATGTAGCAAATCCAAATGCGGGACCAACCGTCAAATTCATTCACTGCATAAATGCTAAATAATGAATCAGTGCAAATATCGCAAAATAGTTTTGTAAACTTAAGACTCCTTTGTAAACATTGCAATATAATTATGGCTTATATTCCTATGTTTTCACATTGAAATGGCTGTTTACCATATTTCAACATATGAGAATGGCTTGACCTGAATCAAATATTACACTTGATAAATATTGATGCATAAAGTGCTAGTGCTACATGAACCCCACGTGAAATAGAAAAAAGAATAAAAATGTGTGTTTTAAAAACTGTTGTGCTGCAAGGAGGCCAACTGCATTAAATTCAAAACCAAATAACGTCCCTTAAAAACCAAGTCCAGATTGTGAATACAATGTATTGCTGCTTGTATACGTAAAAGAAGTGATACAGGTCTTCTGTGGTGTTTAAACCGTTGGGAATTTGCTATCCAATTCTAATATCATTTTGGATTCCATCCTTCTTAAAATCCTGTCCCTGTCGCCTCCTCTTCGGGGTTTGGGAATCGCCGTTATTACAAAGTATTTCAAACATTGCAAATCATTGCTGTGTACTTGTTTGAAATGCCTGGCTACAGGATACGAGCTGTCATTACTAACAATAGCTCGAAGATGTTGGAGGATTCTGACATGCATCTGCAGCTTGGTGCTGCCCACATATCGCAAGCCACAGGTGCATGTCAGAACTTAGACTGCATACTCGGTCCTGCAGTTGAAATTCCCTTTGATGGTAATCATTTCTGGACTAAAGGGGGTAGCATATTGTGTGGTATTGATTCCAAACCTGCAAGCCTTGCAGCTGGAACAATTGACAAACCCCGGCCGGGGTTGCAACCACAATCTGTCTTTCGCTAATTCTGTGATATCAACAAGGTGGTCCCAAGTACTATCAATATATAAAGACTTAAATAAATTCAGAATCAAAATATCACAGCATTGTTTTTAATCACAACGTGTACAATAGAACAGAATTCATAAAATACATCAATGAAACTAAATCACATATATAAATGCCCCTACGGGAAAAGGAAGGGAAGGTAGTGGAAGGAGAGGTGAGGAAACTATACAATTGATGAAACCTTGGTCACTACGACCACAATAAAAACACTGATGTTGAGTAATAACAAACTAAAAAATAGCATATCCTATAACAAATATTTCAAAAACCTCATGCCTCATAAGCGTAGAATCATAAATGATCTATCCACTTGGAGGCTGGGAAGGTACAAAGGATGTCGACGTTTCGACCCAAGTTAGTGCAGGTATGCATTGACGTATTTTATGAATTCTGTTCTATTGTACACGTTGTGATTAAAAACAATGTTGTGATATTTTGATTCTGAATTTATTTAAGTCTTTATATATTGATAGTACTTGGAACCACCTTGTTGATATCACTCATTTACCCAGGTCCCAGTGACTTATTGGGTCAACCCGTGTTTCTTAGCATTTCGCTAATTCTGGGCAGTTCTTGGCAATTTTGGTTTTCATAGAGGGCCCGTTCCTTTATGTGATGGTAGGACAGGCTGGGAGCCTCAGAGCTAAAACCCCGTCAGTTAAAAGTATTGGCCAGCTGCGTGTAATAACGGCTCTAATTTTCCTTTCATGTTTATTGAAGGTTGTCACGAATCTGGGAACAGAATTGATGTCACTCTCAACAGAGACAGTGTTATCCACCACCTTAGTGACCAACAAGGAGGCCCAGGGTGTAGCCTTCATTTTCTTAAATGCATTATTCAATATGGATTTTTCATAGCCTCTCTGTCTAAATCTCATGAGTGCTTGATTGGTGCATATTGCCAGATCTTCCTCAGTACTGCAAATCCGCTTGAGCCTTATGGGATATTGATTATTAAATGTCTGGGGTGGGCACTGCTGGCCTGCAGTGTGGAATTGCCAGCAGTGCTTTTCCTGTGCAAAGAGGTTGCTATTTCCCCCTCACGTATAAAAATGATTACATCTAAGAAATCTACATGCTCCTTACTGATGTGCAATGTGAATTTCAAGTTCTCGTGATTGGCATTCATTTCATTGATAAAATTAGTTGCACTTTGTTCATACCCTCACCATATAATAAAAACATCATCGATGTACCACATCCATTTTAAAACATGATCAGTAAATGCAGTACTATGAATGCGCTTAAGAACCTGCTCCTTCCACCAGCCCAGGTGCAAGCACGCGTAGCAGGAGGAGAAGCAGGCCCCCATCGCCACACCCCTTTTCTGCAAATAAATGTCATTGCCAAACAGGAAATGGGTATTATTTAAACCCCAGGATACTAGTTCTACAATCATTTTGTTGTGACTGTAACATTCCAAAGGTCTGGTCCCCAACAAATACTCCAGTGCTCCCAACCTAGTAAGATGTTCTATACTGGTATAAAGGGATTCGATATCCAAAGTAATGAATATCGAATCCGTTGACCATGGAATGTTCTTGATTTACTGTGGGATGTTTTCCGCCACACTCAGGATTGCAGATATTATTGGCCTCCCAGGCACCGGTGTCGTCTTTTTGTGCACCTTCGGTATAAGATATAGCCTGGGCAATACAGGATGTTCAACATGCAAAAAATAAAATTCCTCAGTCGAGATCATGCCTTCTCTTTTCCATTTAAAAATAACTTTTTTAGGCCTTCTCTGGCAACATTGTAACTTTTCAATGTAGATTTTTCATAGCACAACGGATCACCTAAATGTCTGTGTGCTTCTGCGATGTAATCCTTCTGTGGCCAGATTACAATGTTGCCACCTTTGTCAGACGTGGTGACAACAATTTGATGGTTGTTACGGAGTTTCTCAATTAATTCTGCATAATGGTTTTCCTGTTTGCTTTTATATCTTTTACGATGTTTAATTTGATGGTGCAATTTCTTGTGGTCTTCTACTATTACATCTTGGAAAATGTCAATAGTGTCCTTCGGCATATTTTGCACAAAGCTCGATTTGGGCTTGAAAGGACTCATGTACGCTCCCAATTGTGTAACAGCTGCTTCAGTTAATCTTTGTTGAGTCGATGCTTCCTCTTGTACGATTCGCTCATTAACTGTGTCAGTATGACCAAGTTGGTGCATGGTTAGTAACATGGCAGCATCAGATGCGAACAACTCAGTGTTGGATTGATTATCTGACCTGAGCTGCTGTTATTTAAGTCCTTCCTTGATACTAAAAAAACTTTTTTAGCTTGAGTTTATGGATGTAACAAAAAACATCAATACGTGTACGTGTATAGTTGAAGTCACTTATGGGACAGAAAGACAAACCGAGGCTAATAGTTGTTTTTCAGCTTTGGAAAGAGTAATGGAAGATAGGTTTATAATAGTGTATATATACATACGAACACACACACACATATATATACACACATGCAAACATATATGCATGTGTGTATATATTTAAAACACACACATATTTATAGCTTACCTTAGTAAACCATAAATTTACCCTTCCCACCCAAAAACCCATACCCATCCTAAGCCCTAAAAAATACCCTTGCCACCCAAAAAACGCATTCTCACCCTAAAAATATCCCTGCCCCCAAAAACACATACCACCCTTAACTTTAAAAATACCCTTGCCCCCCAAAAACCGACACCGACCCTAAACCCTAAAAATACCCATTGCCACCTGAAACTCATACTCACCCTAAACTCAAAAAATACCATTCCCACCTAAAAAGTCACACCCAACTTAAACCATGAAAAACACCTTTGCCACCAAAAACTCCACACCCATTCTAAACTCTAAAAATACCCTTCCCATTCAAAAACCCATACCAACCCTAAACCCTAAAGATTCCGATTGCCACTGAAAAACCTACACCCACCCTAAACCCTAACGATTCCCTTGACACCCAAAAACCCGCATCCACCTTAAACATATATTTTTTTTAAGTTTCAAAAACCTTTATTGTGCTTATGAAAAAGGTACAGTACATCAGTTATGTTATGTTATGTTAAATTTGACTTGTAGAGCGCACGTACGCCCGTAGGCTTCATGGCGCTATAGGAAGTTTTCAGAAACACAACACACCAACAGGAGGACAGCCTGGAACATCTAAGGATAGGCTTCCCTAAAGAGCCGGGTCTTAAAGGCTTGTCTAAATGCCAAAATATCCTTGTGTGACCTTAAAGAAGCTGGCAGGGAATTCCAAAGGGAGGCAGCAAGAAAGTGAAAAGAGCTGCCGCCCTGACGTTGTTTCCTAACAACAGGCACCGTAAGCAGGCTTTTGTGACTGGAACGAAGGTTGCGAGAGGGGACATATCTGGCAAGCAAGTTGATGATAAATTTGGGGCCCTTGCCTTGTAGTGCCCTGAAGATAATGCAGCCGGTTTTAAAAGCCGCCCTCTGGGCTATCGGCAGCCAATGCAGATCTGCCAGGCTTGGCCTGATGGACTGCCATTTAGGAAGCCGACAGATCAGCCTGGCCGCCTGATTTTGAACTAGCTGCAGCCTCTTGAGCTGCCCGGCTGGAAGACCCAAATATAAACTATTTGAGTAGTCCAGCCTAGACAGCACAAGGGCGATGGTCTCCTGTATCAGGGCAGAATGGGTTAGGAGATGGACAATCTTTCTAATCTTGCGCAGCTGAAAGAAGCATGCGGAGACTACTGTCCCTACCTGACTTTTCAAGGAGAGGTCTTCACTAAAGGGGACTCCAAGGCTCTTGACCGTGCGGGATTTGGAAGGGGGATTCCCCATCTCCGGAGGCCAAAATTGAGGTCCCCAGCTGAGTTCACTCTTCCCAGGCAAGATCAGTTCAGTCTTGCCTGGGTTGCGTTTTAGGTGGTTAAGGCCCATCCACCTCTGGATGTGAGCCATGACCTCCCTAAACTCAGTAACCGCGTCAGGCGAGCCTAGGGGGAAAATCAATTGCAGATCATCTGCGTAGTTAAAGATCCACACTTTGAATTTCCTCAAGGAGTACAAAAGGGGACGCAGGTATAAATTAAATAAAAGGGGGGACAGGGAAGAGCCCTGAGGGACACCGCAGTCGTTCTTAATTCTAGGGGCTGTGAAGGTGCCCAGTCTCACTGCTTGAGTCCGGTCAGACAAAAATGATTCCACCCAGCTCAGGGCAGCACCTCTGAGGCCTGCCTGCCCGACACGGCCGACCAAAATGGTGTGGTCGACCGTGTCGAATGCAGCAGACAGGTCAAGGAGTACCAGTGCCTGGTGGACGTTCCTGTCTGCATTACACCGAAGTGTGTTCTGGACTGCCAGGGTTACCGTCTCGGTCGAATGGCCTGGACGGAACCCAGCTTGATTGGGCTCCAGAAACCCAGTGGTTTCCACAAAGTTGGAAAGACAATTGGAGACGTGAGCCTCCAATATCTTGGATAAAAACGGCAACAGGGATATGGGACGGTAATTTGATGAGTCCCGGGGGTCCAGACCTGTTTTTTTTATCAGAGGGATTAACAGGGCGTGTTTGAAACCAGTAGGTACCCTGCCCTGGGCCAATGATTTGTTTAGTAGGGGTAGGATACCCTGAGGGATAGTCTGACCGATTTCAGAGAAGATGTGGGGGGGCAGATGTCGTTTGGGGATCCGGACTTAACCCTCGCCAAAAGTGAAGAAAAAGTTTTACCATCGATGGCCGGGAAGGCATCTAGTACAGAGGGATTATAAAAGGCGTCATCCAAAGGAAGTGACGATGGGGAGCTAGCAATGCTCAACTTAATAATGACAATTTTTCCTCTGAAAAAGTTATTCAGGGAGTCACATAGCTTCTGCGTGGGAGCTATTAAGGGGGCTGTCCTGTCGTTGTCGCAGAGTTCATTGACTATATTAAAAATGTCTTTGGACTTATTAGATGAAGATAACATTTTTGTGGAAAAGTAGTTGAGTTTGTGTTGGCTTAAAATTTTTTTATATTTTTTCCTAGTGGTGCAGAAAATTTCCCTATCCTGTGGGGAATAAGTGGCTCTCCACTGTCTTTCTTTCTGTCGTACCCCTAATTTAAGTGCTCTAAGTTCCTGGGTGAACCATTTGTGGGCATCATTACCTCTAATATTAGACAAGTATACAGAGGGGGCGAACAGATCTGCTGCGTGGAGGAGCCAGGAGGACAGTGCCCTCTCGTCAACCTCCAGGTCTTCGCCTGATAGGGGGAAGGGTGTTGTTCAACATGTCCATGAACCCAGAGCGGTCCATGGATTTCCATTTATGGAACTCTTTTCCCATGGAAGGTTTGGCCTTAGGCTGCCCTTGAATTGCTAGCGGGAACTGGATGAAATAATGGTCTGACCAAATACAAGGACTTATAATGGGAGAGAAAGGTGGTAGATTATGTGTCCAAATTTGGTCCAAGCTGTGGCCCTTCTGGTGAGTGGGTAAGTGGATGTGTTGGACCAAGTTTAGATCTGTAAGCAGATCCCTCAGTTCTCCAGCTTGAATGTCTGTGTCTGTTCTGTCGAACCAATAATTTAAATCCCCCACTAGGACAGTTTTAGAGTACTTTATTACGTGAGAGGCCAGTTGTTCTGCCAAGAGTACTGGATAATTAGCCATGTATTGGGGAGGGCGGTATAGCAGAATTAGAGTAAGAGCCCCACTCACTGAGTCTAATGTGATTACCAAGTTTTCGGTGTTAGGGAGAGTGAGAGAAGGTAATTCCCGAAAATGAAAGGATTTCAAAATGATTGCTGCTACCCCACCTCCAGCCTTCCCTTGTGCACGGTTGGCAGACAGAATATAGTAGTCTGAGGGAAGTGATGCAAGAATGTCCGGCAGGGAATGAAGATTGGTCCACGTTTCGGTCAACAGCAGAAGATCACCCGAGCAACCCGGCCCAAGATGGCGGCCCCGGCCGCTGCGAGCCCGCTGAAGCGATCAGCGCTCAGCCGACCGCCGGTGCACTCAGGAGGAGTGATCAGGTAGGTGTCCTGAAGTCCGGGGGAGAGACTAGGATCACGAAATAGTTCCAGAATTTAAAAAGCGCTCCTCTGCGCTTGATGCGGCGAAGTGCTGATAAAATGATCCTGCAATGTCACTTTCCGTATTGTGAATGCTGCTGCTACTTCCTTAGCTGCAGGCGGAGACCCCCTGCCACAGGGTCGTCAGCCTGCGAATGCCAAGGGTAGGTTCCAATCGGCACTCCTAAGTAGGGGCGGGCCTCGGGGGGTGTGGCGGTGATGTCACTGGCCTCGCCTCCCACCTCACCCGAGCAACCCGGCCCAAGATGGCGGCCCCGGCCGCTGCGAGCCCGCTGAAGCGTTCAGCGCTCAGCCGACCGCCGGTGCACTCAGGAGGAGTGATCAGGTAGGTGTCCTGAAGTCCGGGGGAGAGACTAGGATCACGAAATAGTTCCAGAATTTAAAAAGCGCTCCTCTGCGCTTGATGCGGCGAAGTGCTGATAAAATGATCCTGCAATGTCACTTTCCGTATTGTGAATGCTGCTGCTACTTCCTTAGCTACAGGCGGAGACCCCCTGCCACAGAGTCGTCAGCCTGCGAATGCCAAGGGTAGGTTCCAATAGGCACTCCTAAGTAGGGGCGGGCCTCGGGGGGTGTGCCGGTGATGTCACTGGCCTCGCCTCCCACCTCACCCGAGCAACCCGGCCCAAGATGGCGGCCCCGGCCGCTGCGAGCCCGCTGAAGCGATCAGCGCTCAGCCGACCGCCGGTGCACTCAGGAGGAGTGATCAGGTAGGTGTCCTGAAGTCCGGGGGAGAGACTAGGATCACGAAATAGTTCCAGAATTTAAAAAGCGCTCCTCTGCGCTTGATGCGGCGAAGTGCTGATAAAATGATCCTGCAATGTCACTTTCCGTTTTGTGAATGCTGCTGCTACTTCCTTAGCTACAGGCGGAGACCCCCTGCCACAGGGTCGTCAGCCTGCGAATGCCAAGGGTAGGTTCCAATCGGCACTCCTAAGTAGGGGCGGGCCTCGGGGGGTGTGGCGGTGATGTCACTGGCCTCGCCTCCCACCTCACCCGAGCAACCCGGCCCAAGATGGCGGCCCCGGCCGCTGCGAGCCCGCTGAAGCGATCAGCGCTCAGCCGACCGCCAGTGCACTCAGGAGGAGTGATCAGGTAGGTGTCCTGAAGTCCGGGGGAGAGACTAGGATCACGAAATAGTTCCAGAATTTAAAAAGCGCTCCTCTGCACTTGATGCGGCGAAGTGCTGATAAAATGATCCTGCAATGTCACTTTCCGTATTGTGAATGCTGCTGCTACTTCCTTAGCTACAGGCGGAGACCCCCTGTCACAGGGTCGTCAGCCTGCGAATGGCAAGGGTAGGTTCCAATCGGCACTCCTAAGTAGGGGCGGGCCTCGGGGGTGTGGCGGTGATGTCACTGGCCTCGCCTCCCACCTCACCCGAGCAACCCGGCCCAACCCGGCCCAAGATGGCGGCCCCGGCCGCTGCGAGCCCGCTGAAGCGATCAGCGCTCAGCCGACCGCCAATGCACTCAGGAGGAGTGATCAGGTAGGTGCCCTGAAGTCCGGGGGAGAGACTAGGATCACGAAATAGTTCCAGAATTTAAAAAGCGCTCCTCTGCGCTTGATGCGGCGAAGTGCTGATAAAATGATCCTGCAATGTCACTTTCTGTATTGTGAATGCTGCTGCTACTTCCTTAGCTACAGGCGGAGACCCCCTGCCACAGGGTCGTCAGCCTGCAAATCAGTGCAATAAGTACATCCAATACAGTGATAAATGTGTACAGCGTCAAAACTGCACCTTCCCTTACCTGCATAGCATCATTAGCGAATCAAACTAGTCAAAATCAGAATCCCTCCCCCCTCCCAAACATTTACTCAAACAGTATGCCAAGGCATCGTACAGCGACAATCATGAGGTCAGTTGGCGACATTGCAGCAGTGGCACGTTGTGTGGAGAGTATACTACACTGTTCCTATTAGGCCCATACCGTCATGGCGGTGTCCCGTCTCCTTCCAGCCAGGCCACCCTCTATGCCCAGGTCCCGCCATTCCTGTATATGGGTGATGTCCCAATCGTTGCCCAGTTATGTGGGTCTGCCCCAGTTTACATAGGTGTGCGTGAAGGTATGTCCCGGTGAATTAATTGTCAGTAGGGAGTGCCTCTGTTTGTGTGTTCCCAGTTTCTCCCGACCCCTCTGTCTCGTCCCCTTGTTGTAGTCGTAGCAGGTAGGTCGTAAATGATCCCCATATATATTTTGGCCGCGATTTCAGGGGGAGTGTCTCTGCATATGTGTGGAGCTGGTCTTGCCATGTGGTCATGGTCGTGATCCACGCCTTAAATTTGGGGGCTCGGCCCCTCCCCCATCTGCACGCCACTTGGCGCTTAGCCAAGAATAGGCCTACCGCCAGAATTTTTTTATGTATAGTCGTAATGTTGTGCGTGAGGCCTAATAGCGCCACCAGTGGGCACGGTGCCATCACCAGTCCCAGCATGTCAGAGAGGCCCGCAAACACTGCCTCCCAGTAGTGGGCAACTTGTGGGCAGGTCCATGCTAGGTGAAAGAAATCTACTCCTTCCCCCCCCGCACCGGTTACAGCAGTCGTTATCTCGGAGGCGAAACTTGTGCAGTTTAGCAGGAGTGTAATACAGGCGGTAGAGGAATTTGAAGTGGACTAACCGCAACCGAGAATTGCCCGTGACTGCATTTGTTTGTGTGCAGCTGACCTCCCACTGCTCATCCGTCAGCGGCTCCCCCAGGTCTCCATCCCAGTCCATACGTGCCCGATGTGTATTAAGTAAGGGTACGTTCTGTACATGTTTGTATAGGAGTGAGACAACATGTTGCGGGGCTTCTATCTGCAGGAGAGCATGAAGGGGTGCCAGGGTGTCAGGTTTGTCCGGGAAGCTTGGGGTGGCTGCACGGACACTCTGTCGTAGGCGAGTGTATAGGAAAGTCTCCATCATTGTGGGCATGGATTCTCCAAAGAATTGGGTTATCGTGCGGAATTTTCCTTGATCGTATAGATCCCCCCAGGTATGATATGCATGTTTAGTTAGCATCTTGCGTCCTATTTCCTCACATGTGAATTGCAGTCGGGGATCATTCATCAGGGTCATTCGTGGTGAATACATGAACGAGTTCCCCATGGCGTTGGCAAGGCGTTTCCAGGCCGCTGCCGTGCAGTCAACCATGGATGGGTCTCGCGCTCTCGCCCCCACTGATATGAATATATATCCAGATGCACCTACCGGGCCCATGTAGCCATCCTCCCCTGCAAGGTGCGCCATGTAGGGTGGCGGGTGAAACCAGTAGACCGCAAAGTGTCGCTGCGCGCAATCGTAATACCGCTTGAAGTTGGAGACCTCGAAGCCACCCTGGTGATATGGTAGCATCTGCGTAGCAAGACTTATCCTCGCCTGTTTCCCCCCATATTAAGCGTGTCAGTTGGGTCCTAAGCGCCCTGAAGAAATGCCGGCCAGGGCTGTATGGGATGTTAATAAATAAATATAATAATTTGGGCAGTAGCACCATCTTGATGAGAGAGATGCGGTCCGCCATGGAGAGTGGGAGGCATATCCACTTGGTTATGGTGTCCGTGATTTTATCCAGGGCAGTTCCGTAATTGGCCCTAATAAGAGTTTCCATGTTCCTGTGTATTCTGATGCCTAAGTATTTCAACTCCTCTGTTTCCCAGACAAGGGGGTAATCTAACTGGTGTGGCTGTGTTTTGTCCGTCAGGGGGACGCCGTGGATTTTCTCCAGTTGATGTGGACTCCGGCAATACCGCCAAATTTAGTGATTTCGCGCAGGAGAGGATTAAGGTTCTCTTGCTGTTTCTTGACATAGAGCGTCATGTCGTCCGCGTAGAGCGAGATTAGTAGTTGGCGGGCGGGGTAGAACAGCGCTCGGTGGTTATGATGTTGTCTAAGTTTCGCTGACAATGGTTCGATGGCCCGCACAAAGAGAACAGGGGATAGTGGGCATCCCTGACGAGTGCCTTTGTTAATTCGAAACAGGGTGGACCTGGATCCGTTCAGCAGTACCACCGCTGTTGGCTGGCTAACAGCTTCACCCAGTCCAGGAAGCTGTATGTCATGCCCATGCGCTCCAGGATACCCAATAAGTAATCCCATTCGAGCGAATCGAACGCCTTCGTGGCATCAAGAAATATGGCGGCCGCTTCACAGTTAGGGTCTATGTCTTGCAGCACCGCATGCAGTGTGCGCAAATTATGGGACGTGGCGCGGTGTGGGACGAACCCGGCCTGATCCGGCAGAACCAGCCGTTCCATCAGGAGGTTAAGGCGCGTGGCAAGGACTTTAGCCAGGATTTTGGTATCGTAGTTTAGTAGTGACAAAGGGCGGTGTGAGTCGCAGTGTGCTGGGGGTTTACCCGGCTTTAGCAGGGAGGTGATTAGGGTTTCACGCATCGTGCGGGGCAGGCCACCTTCTTCCAGTGCTACATAAGGAATATGCTACTTCCCAGTATGCATCTGTTCTTGGCATGTAGAGCTGCAGAGTTGTACACTTCGCAATAGATCGCCACCTGGTGTTGGGCTCGGATGATTGCAGGTTGTTGTCTTCTTGGAAGAAGTCTTTGTAGTCACGAGATAGGTGAATCCTCCCTTGGACAATACTGCGCATGGTCATCGACTCCATCCTCAGATTGTTTTTTGCCATCATGGGAAATGATGGAGTTAGTAGAAGTAAAGAGAAAAGGATGTCCATGCGTGTGCATCTAAGTAAGATGAGTACTGGAACGGATACAAGTACCAGGGAGGTCGGAGGGCGTGTACAACTCTGCAGCTCTACATGCCAAGAACAGATGCATACTGGTAAGTAGCATATTCCGTTCGAGGCATATGAGCTGCAGATTGTACACTTAGCAACGATTGTGCAGCAGTGTCTCCCCTAGCGGTGGTCGCTTGTATCCGTTGCAGCATACTGAAATAGTGTTTTAAGGACAGCTTGGCCTACTGCAGCTTGCTGCTTGGCTTGCACATCAACACAATAGTGTTTAGTGAAGGTGTGTATTGTAGACCATGTTGCTGCCTTGCATATGTCCTCTAATGGTATGTTTCCTAAGAAAGCCATAGAGGCTCCTAGTTTGCGAGTGGAGTGCGCTCTAGGAGGAACTGTCAGTGTACGTTTAGCTTTTTGATAGCATATTTGAATACACTTTACAATCCATCTAGCAATTCCTCCTTTAGAGATGGGATTGTCTTTGTGTGGGGGAGAGAAAGATACAAATAGTTGTTTTGTCTTTCTGAACGATGTTGTCCTGTCTGTGTAGTATGGTAGAGCTCTTCTAACATCTAAGGTGTGTAGAGCCCTTTCTGCAACAGAGTCTGGTTTTTGAAAAAACACTGGTAACTCTACTGATTGGTTAAGGTGAAAAGGAGTAATGACTTTTAGCAGGAATTTTGGATTGGGTCTAAGAACCACTTTGTTAGGGTGTATTTGAAAAAATGGTTCTTCTATTGTGAATGCTTGTATTTCACTCACTCTTCTGAGAGAGGTAATGGCAACAAGGAAGGCAGTTTTCCATGTTAAGAATTGCAGTTCACACTTGTGTAAAGGCTCAAAAGGGGGACCCATAAGTCTTGTAAGGACCACGTTTAGGTTCCATACTGGTGCAGGTGGTAACCTAGGTGGGATTATTCGTTTTAATCCTTCCATAAATGCTTTTATTGCAGGTACTCTAAAGAGAGATAGATGCTGTCTATTTTGTAAATAGGCTGCAATTGCTGCTAGATGCAGGCGTATGGAAGAATAAGCCAAATTGGACCTTTGTAGGTGTAGAAGGTAGCAAATAATATTTTGGATGGAAACATCCAGTAGATCAATGTTATTGTTGTTACAGTAAATTGCACATCTTTTCAACTTAGCCGCATAACATGCTCTGGTAGTGGGTCTTCTAGCTTCTTTAATTATGTTCATACAGTCTTGTGGTAGGTTTAAGTAGCCAAACACTAAGACCTCAGGAGCCAGATCGCCAAATTCAGTTACCCTGCGAGGTATACAAGGCATGATAGTAGTCCCTAAGGACGCAGAGCTGGTCCGGGAGGTTTCTGTACACCGTGCCCTGGGCATCCTGCAGCTCAGTGACATAGTTAGCGAATCTGGGAGGTTTAATGGCATTCGCCAGCGCCTTACCAGGGCAGTCTCCCTCCTCATAAATCCGCGCCGTGTGCGGTTTCCAGCGGAATCTACACTCCCTGTCAGCTATAGCCTCATATTCAGTCAGTTTGTCCCTAACCCAGGGCCTCCATCTTGGATAGAGCCTGGTCTAGGCTCCCAGTGAATACATGGGCGGCATATTTGGAGGCGTCACGACCTCCTCCCGGGCCCAATCCACTTGCTGCGGACGAGAACCTTAACACCTGGTTCACCAAATCATTGGATGCTCTCCTGCCCAAAAAAAAACAACTTGTTAAGGGTAAGAGAGTAGGATCTGCACCCTGGTATACACCTGAACTGAGAATGTTAAGGAAGGGTTGCAAGAGGCTGGAGCGGTCCTGGAGGAAAGACTGGAGCGAAACGAGCCGTAGAGAATATCGGGAGGCTCTTAGTACCTACAAGTCTGCTATTCGGGTAGCTAAAACTGGATTCTTCACGGAGAGAATTGGCTCTGCGGCCAACTCCTCGAAGGAATCGTTTAGGGTCATTAAAGAACTTTTGAAAGCTCCCGAACCTCAGGTCACTCACGAGGACCCACGTGAGAAATGCTCGGAGTTGGCCACTTTCTTCAAAACCAAAATTGATAACATCCTTGCCTCCCTTCCCCGGCTAACCGAGGATGTTCCCTCGTGGGACAGTTCAGGGTTTCAATCCAGGGTGCGACCTGTGGAGTTGGATTCTCTGGGTCCGGTCACTGTGGAAGAAGTCTTCACAGTTTTAACATCTATGAAAAGTGGCTCTCCTAAAGATCCTGCTCCCATGAAATACCTGAAGCAGGTGGCTCATATCATCGGCGGGCCGGTGACGGACCTCATAAATCTGTCTTTTGCCCAGGGAGTAGTACCCCCCCTAGTTGGAAAGGTGCAGTTGTGAAGGCTCTTTTAAAGAAGCCGAATTTGGATCCAGCCGACCTTGCCAATTTTAGGCCTATATCCCTGCTTCCCGGCATCAGTAAGGTGGCCGAGAAGCTGGTGAATAGTCGCCTCACGCGCTTCTTGGAGTCTAACGCCCTTCTGGGCAATTCTCAAACTGGGTTCCGTCCCGGTCAGGGGACCGATACCGCCTTGCTGCCAGTCGTGGAGAATGCAAGGAGCATTTTGGATTCAGGGGGATCAGTGGCTGTGATCCTCCTGGACCTCAGTGCTGCCTTTGACACCGTAGACCATCAGGTGCTTCTCCGACGGCTGTCAGGGGTGGGGGTCTCCGGGATGGCCATCAGGTGGTTTGTCTCCTTTTTGGAAGGCCGGTCATTTGAGGTATGGGAAGGCCCTGAGAAATCACCCTCAGTGCCTCTCCAGTGCGGTGTGCCACAGGGCTCTTCGTTGAGCCCTACTTTATTCAACATCTACATGGCCCCCCTGGAGAGTGTGGTACTGCCTCTGGGTATTAAGATCATCAGCTATGCTGATGATACCCAGCTGGTAGTAGGTCTCCCTCAATCGATCCATCATCCCGACCGGTTGCACACATGCCTGGAGAAGATCTTTACATGGATGTGTAGCTCAGCCCTCAAGCTTAACGGCTCGAAGACGGAACTGATGCTGCTGGGGAATTCATCGCCTTCTCTATCTCCCAGCAGCTGGCCCAGTTGTTTGGGACCCGTGCCCACCCCTAAGCAGGAGATTAAGAGCCTCGGGTGTGGCTGGAGCAGGACCTTTCCTTTAAAACTCACGCGAAAAAGATCTCAGGCGTGTGTTTTGGCCTGCTCCGCTCAGCCCGGAAGATCTTACCTCTACTGCCAGCAGCCTCTAGGAGGTTACTCATTCAGGGGCTTATCATCTCGCGGCTGGACTTTAGTAATGCCCTGTTTTTGGGTGCCCCGGAAGGTACACTAAACAAACTGCAGCAGGTGCAGAATGCGGCCGCTAGGCTCCTGATGGATGTCCCTAGGCGTCAGTCTGCTCGCCCTGCTCTGAAGGCGCTACATTGGCTCCCCGTCAGAGAGAGGGTTGAATTTAAGTCACTTTGTATAGCCCACAAACTCTTACAGGGGAAGGGGCCACCTATCCTTGAGGATATGGTCCAATCCTATAAGGCCCCCCGCTCTCTCCGCTCCGACCATCAACACCTGTTGCAGGTTTTGAGGGTGAGGAAAGTAAGAACTGGTGGAAGAAGATTTTCCATAAGGGTGGCCACTCTGTGGAATTCCCTCCCTCTGTACCTGCGTTCGGAAGCAAGTTTTTAACGTTTTCGTAAACTCCTGAAAACTTTTCTGTTCCCTGTCTGATCTCTTGTGCTGATGTGACGTTGCTATTCTCTGGATAAGCGCGGGGATGCCTTATGGTAACCAGGCGCTATATTAAAATTCGTAATAATAATAATAATAATAATAAGGTGAGCTTTACTCTTGTAGTCATGTGGATTCCGGTCGAGTGAATGCTCCAGCTCTTGCATTTCAGATTCAAGTTTACGGAGATCTCCACGTAGGGATTTAAGGATTCCCCGACCCTTAGCTATTCACCATCCTCACACAGTGACCTTGAAGGCCTCCCATACAGTCGTGACACTGGGCACGGACGTTAGGTTGCGTTCAAAAAAATCTCGTATATCCTGCTCTAGTTCGGATTTAAAGGCAGTATCGCTGAGGTGAGAGGGGTTAAGCCGCCAGCTCAGATACGGGGAGCAGTCCACTGGGATGTGTATGTCCACTAGTACCGGGGAGTGGTCGGAGAATGTAGGGGCCAAGTGGGTCGCCTTCGTCAGCCAGTGTGTCATCCCTGCAATCAGGAAAATGTAGTCGAGGCGCAACCATGTGGAGTGGACCGCTGAAAAATGTGTGCCCTGTTTAAGTAGAGGATACTTGTATCTCCAGGCGTCTATCAGGCAGTGGTCTCTCACTATATCACTGAGCGCCCTCTGTGTGACTGTGTAGTGTGTAGGGAGGGGGTGAGACCTATCCGCCTGAGGGTGCAGTGCCGTGTTGAAGTCGCCCCCCAAGACAACATATGTGATGCCCAGCGTCTGAATCTTGCCCCATAATAAAAGCAGGGCATTAGGATCGTCAGTGCTGGGGCCGTAATAGTTCGCAAAAAGGATGTTATGCGTGTGAAGCCTTCCCCACACCATGCAGAATCTGCCTTCCTTGTCCGATTCCATTCCCTGTGACGTGAATTCTACTCCTCGCTTGATTAAGATGGCCACCCCCCTGGAGTAAGTGGAGTAAGAAGCGAACCCACGGCACGAAGCCCATCGAGTTGCAAACAGCGGGGTACCCCCAGGTGGCAGGTGTGTTTCCTGTAAGAGGGCCACTGTCACCCCCTGTCTGTCGAGGTAGCCCAGTATCTGTCTGCGTTTCCGGGGGTTGTTAAGGCCTCGTACATTCCATGAGGCTATCGTGATGCGGCGGAGCGCCCATGTGTCATCTGTCTCTGCCATGTCGACGTGTGTAAACCATTACTGTGAAAACAGTTGTCGTACAGTATACCTCTCGCCTGTTTGTAATTCTCGACAATGTAATGATCGGATCAAAAAGTCCCCCCTCCCTCACTGGCAACCCCAACATTCCAGTTCCCTCCCATGTCCATCCCCCCAACATAGTAGAAGTATGTACATACGCCCTCACACTGTACCCCACATCCAGATACACATGGGTCCTTAGTGATGCGCGGGGTCTGTCTCCCCATATGACCCGTCTCCGACGCCCCCCCCATTCCCGCCCACACCGACATCCCCAACTTGTTGGGTATGCAGTCACCCCCCCCCCCCGTAACAATTCCCAACAATCTACCAGATACCCCTTCTCACTGGAAGGCTGTTCAGGGGTTATGCCCTCGTGTACGGAGATGCCAGGGGCTCACGACCCGCCATCTCCCCTCCGGTATTTCACCCGCACACAGCACAGCTCAAGGAGCCAGCCGTTGCAGGGGGACGGAGGTGAGTGTTCGGGAGTACTACAGTTACTTCTGAGGCAATCAGCAAAAAGAAATAACAGCGTTAATACATCACCACCTCGGGAAGAGCAACATAGATGGCCCCCTCACTCAAATGTCCACATTGGCAGTGTCCATTTCAGCACCTTAGTCCTGATTTGAGGCCGGTGACAGGGATCTGGAGCGACGCCTCTCCTCTGCTTCTCGGGACGCCACTCGACGATTTCTTTTGAGGTAATCTTCTGCCTGCTGTGGGGAAGTGAAGATGTGTTGTTTTCCCAGGTGCGTAATCTTCAGTTTCGCCGGGTAGAGCATGACATACTGGATGTTCTGCGCAAGCAGCTTTTTCTTGATGGCAGCGTACTTGCATCTCGCCTCCTGAACGGTATGCGTAAAGTCCGGGAAGAACGCCAATGTGGTATTTTCGTATCTGACTTGTTGCATTTCCCTGGCAAGCCTTAAGACTATCTCGATCCCTATAATTAAGGAAGCGGGGTATGATGGGCCTGGGCGCAGCCCCCGGAGGCGGTCGTGCAGCCAGCGAGCGGTGTGCTCTCTCGATCGTCAAGTGGGTGGAGAAGGCCTCTCTTCCGAACAGATCGACAACTAATTTTTCTATGAAGTCCTCCATCCGCCCCGTGTTGGTGGATTCCGCCAGGCCTAGGATTCGAACGTTATTCCGGCGAGAGCGCGCCTCCAAATCTTCGTTCTTTTCCGCTATCACCTTCAGTAGCTGGTCCATTTGGAGCAATTGAGTGCCCGCCGTCGCTGCCCCGTCCTCTAGGTCCGACACTCTGGTTTCGGCGTCCTTAAGCCTGTGATCATGTTGCTCCAATTTGTGTACCACTGATTCCAGCCTCGCATTCATAGTATCCATCTTGGCATCTATAGAGGTGAGACTCTGCTTCATGCCCATAAGGATAGCCTTCCAGTCTTCGTCAGCAGGCTCTGCTGGGCCCGCATCTCGGCTTTCAGCTGTGTCCATCTTCTGTCCTTTTCTGGGATCAAACAACAGTTTGGCTTGCTTGGCATCGTTGCGCCCCATGTTGGCCTCCCAGCGTGGACACCAATCCCCCAGCCCGCTTGTAGCAGGTCGACGTGTTAGGAAGCGCGATGCGGTATAGTGTAGTGCCTTACTTGTTGCGGATTCGGGCCTTACTCTGCTCTTGCAGCTGTCCGCCTCACTTATGGCCCATTGGCCTTTGGGCTAGTAGTTGACTTCCTCCCTGTTATGCGTGAACCAGGGAGTGGGGCGGAGGGGGGATGGGAGAAGCACCTGCAACAGTCAGTGTAGCCACCTGCAAGCCGGTCAGGATTCAGGCATACAATATAGTCCCAGTTTCGTAGATATGTTCCTGATGTATCGGGCCTCTGGAGAGTGTGCAGCCGTGACGTGGTGTCGCAGTGATGTCAGCAGAGACTGGCTATCTTGCCTGTGGCTGCGGGCTACCAGCCTCTTCCCCCACGTGGGTGCTGCTGTGCTGCGTTGTGGACACTGGACTTCCCTTCGAGCTCCCCCCGGTGTACCTGGCTGCGAGGAGAGGAGCCTAGTCCCCACTGGTGACTTAGTGGAGCAGTGTGGTATGGGTCCCCGAATGCTCCGATCGCAGCTGCAGGTGACGCCCAGGAGATTCCCAGGCGCAACGAGTTCCCCTGCTGCTTGCCGCGCCCAAGATCACCGTGCCGTTTTCGGCCAAGATGCGCTCTCACCAGAGGGGGGGGGGGGGGTGCTGTTCCTCTGTAAACTGTTGCTGTCTCTAGGTCGGTTGCAGCCTCCTGTTTCTTTGTGCTGCGATCGCTCTGCGGGTCCAAGCGATCGGTGACTGCAGGGCGGGAGGGGCCCACCAGGCCGAGCCCCACAGCGTACCTCCAGAAGGCCCCTCGAGCTCCGGCCTCGCGCACTCCTCACTGCCGCTCCCTGGCTTCAGAGCCCCGCCCTCTGCTCCTGGGCAAAACTTTCGCGGCGTGTAGGCTCGGCTTGCGGGGGGCCAGCGCAGTCAGAAGCAGCTCCTCAGCGGTCGGACACCTTCCTCTACCCGATGTGGTGTGTTTCAGCGATTGTGTTGCCTGAGGATGGGGATAATGATTAATTAATCGCCCGAACTGGCGAGAGCCTCACTAGCGTGCGGCCATTTTGGTCACGTGCCCTCTAGCGCCCCCCTCACCTTAAACATATCTAAACAGTTTTTTGGAGCACAGACACATTATACGATTAAGTTTACAGTTATCAAATAACAGAATAGATAATAATCAGCTGTGCTCATGTTTTTCTCTTCTTTTAATATCATCAGATCCTCTAATCCCTAATGCCAACGTGTTTCGCCGTGATAGGGGTAACCCTACGGCTTCCTCAGGGCTGGAAGTAATACAAAGTACGCAGTTGTAATGTCAATCTTTAGCGCATTACATTTATGCCATAGAGCTCAAATAGTTTACAACCCAGTGCAAAGGGCTATTCAATCCTACCACGTGTGTGACACATTTCTATAAAAGCCGAACACATGTTTAACATCTTAAGTCTCAGATGTAACCAAAATTGCATTCAATACAGAACATTATGCAATTTTTTTTCCCTGGCATTAACATATTATTTACATATTTATACCATCGCATGCACATTCTTTCCATCCAGTTTATTGTGGTGCTGTGACCAAACGTATTAGTTTCTTAGCTACAACCAAAGTGTGTTTTTATATCTATGCAACCCATGTGAGTAAAAAATAACAGTGTCTCATGACACAAGTACCTTAGGGCTTCTCTAAATGTGTTCCTGTTAAGCCAAAATAAAGTTTCTTATTATTCTCTACATTACGAGGCAACGGTCTTTTACCGCATTCGTTATTATCATCAACTACCATATTTCAGTCAGCAACTCTTACCTCAATAAATGTAAAACTTCACAATAAATCCTTTGTTCCTTCCATGAATATTTAGCAGCTTTAAGAATCAAAGTAAAATTATCCTAAAACCTAAATAAACATACAATATTCTATTTAGTATACCATGTCACAAATCACATATTTTCTCACTCCAAAATCGATCAATGATGGTATCCTCTGCCGCCCTTCCCTTACCTTCCAAATGTGAAGTTCTCCAAGTTACTTGATCCCAAGTCAACTCTGTCCATATATCATAAATCCATTATCACGTGTATTTTCAATTGCAACTGACGTATAGTATAGTATAGTATTAATTTCCTATAAGAAATGAATCCATAAGAGGCCATATTGTTGATGCTATCCTCGTCAATTGATAAAGTAGAAGAACCAATTTGACAAACCCATAGGCAATTTCCCTACTGTTTTTTCTTACTTCACGTTCGTCCAATGCTCAATATCGCTGCTTGACAATTCAGACTATAAGTCCCTCAAAATCCTAACCGGCAGAGTAAAAAAAGAGAAAGTAGGTTACCACTTAGGTGTATCCTACGATATTTTTAGAGTCAAAGAGAATATGTATGCACGCGTAGCGTGGCATCCTTCCATACCTTAAACCGCTGTTCACATCAACCCGAGTACAGGCGAGGTCAGACAAGCTTCAGGGTTTGTGGCAGAAATAGAGTGTGCTAAAACTAAAGACAGACTATTACATTTCCCGGTTTATCAGCGCCTTCTTAGCATGGTGTACATATGCCCTTATTCTTGTCTTTTCCAAATTATATTCCTTAACGGTCAAATTAGTATGTGCACAATTTATATTGAACAATGATTTCATCCGTAATTTATATAAAGATTGACCAAAAGAACTCACCCGTGACGCGGTTGAGATCGTCACAATCTTTGAGTGGTTAGTTATACATCTCGAGTGACCATCTTTTCAGTATTAATCCAAAAGGTCCAGTACATCACCTAAAAGTACTCCTTTTCGTTGTCAATGTTATTAAGAAGTTACAAAGTGCAATTCTTGCCAGACCGTGCCTCAAATATGAGCATTCATATTGTTACACATTTCCAGAATTAAACATTAATGAAGCCCAATTCTCTCCAATATCAAAATTCATATACCATTAATTCGCCGGTTATTAGACATCCTCATCTTAACACAAAATGGTAATACATGCTACACATTACTTTCAACTTGTGGGTGAATACAGCTTCATTTGACTATTGTTCCATTAATTCCAAAGCTTAATCATACTGACCACTCAGCTCATGCACAGGTCCCTAACGGCACACATGGCGGCTAAATGGGGTGATGTGGCGGACGAGCCACTGCAGCATTTGACAGTGCAGTACCTGCATGTTATGGGCAGGGGCAGGCACTTAGTCAAGTGGTTTGCTGCATCCCTACGGACACATAGGGAACTGGACTTAACTCTGTTGCGGGTGAAATGGGAGAGAGACATGGGGCGAGAATTGGCAGACAAAGAGTGGGAAAAGGTCCTAAGAGGCCCGGTACGAATCCCTAGGAATATGAGGTTCCGCCAAATCCAAGTATACATAGTGCACAGAGCCTATCTCACCCCAGACCTAATAAACAAATATTTCCACAGAACGGACGAGTCTTGCCCCAAATGCGGAGAAGTGAACGCGGACCTCCTTCATATCCAATGGCGCTGTCCGGGCCTCGGCACCTACTGGAGGGACATTCATACATTACTTGCACGAGGCACCGGTCGCGTCATCCCCTGTAATTGGCCCCGAGTACCTCCTGCACCACTTCAAAAGTCCACCTAAAGACAGAGTCGTCTCGATTCCTCGATCTGGGGATGGTGACGGCAGTACGACTTCTCACTAGGCGATGGAAGGAGAGGGACTCGCCTAGCATAAGGGCGTGGGTTCTGTCGTTCTCGTCCTGGGCGCGTGCGGAGTGGACAGCCATTCGGAGGGAGGAAATTCTGGGACTCCGTAAGGAGCCTATGGCAGAGAGGTGGAAACACATGCTAAGCACTCTGCAGGAGGCGGGAGACGCTACAGCAGAGGGGGTGGCGGGGCACTAGGCTGACACCACAGGAGAAAGGGAAGGGGGCGCAGGGACCGCCGCACCAGAAGCATGCCTTGGCGCATTAAGCGACGCAATGGCGAAGCGTCGCCTGCTGCGGAACTGCGCGAGTCAAATGAGCGGGAGTGGGGGGGGGGGAGATCTGGGCTGGAGGGGCCGGGAATTGGGGCAAACAGTAATGTAATTAGGTGACAGTGTCGCAGTTAGCATTTTTTTGTATTTGTTCTATTGCACATGGTTATCATCTGGGGTTGGGATGATTACACAAGCTTGTCCCTTCCCTTGTAGAGGGGTGGAGCGAACTAACTCCTGTTTATCAACGAGAAGGCACACTTGAGCGCTTGTATCCTGTCCACAAACTATTAGCATGTACTGGCATAGCACTCTTGATGAATCGTACTGTTGATGTATCGCCACCTATGCAAACTGGAAGAAGTACTTTGACTGTACAGATGTGCCTAATGTATTTTTGCATTTACAAATACCAATAAACAGATTTATCACAAAAAAAATCATACTGACCACTCAGTGTGGTTCTAACTGCATTCTGAAATCCTATAACTATTCAATCAGGCCGTCCTCTACAGCCCTCAAACACATGATCCACCTTGCCTCATGCCTCTGCAGTTTGAGCTCTCTGTTTCCACCTCGTCGATCTGATCTGATATGCTCAATACCAAAAAATGTAAAACTTTTGTTATGACCTTGGGCTGTGAAGTTGTGTACATGCTCTGCAATAGGGTACCTAATGTAATTCTGTTTTATCGCTCTTAAATGCTCACTAATATGCTCTTTTAGCGCTCGTTTGGTACTCCCTACATATATTTTAGCACATTTACATTCAATGATTAAGATGACATATTTGGTGCTGCAAGTCATATTTGTTAGTAAAGTGCACACTTGACCATTATTAACCTGAAATTGCTTGGTCTTATCCATGGCACACCTTCATATCCGACAATGCCCACATTTGAAAAAACCTTTAGAGTGCTGTTCAAACCAAGTCTCTAGTTGATTCCTTAGCGGGTAGCTGGGACTTAACAACGTTCCCAGGGTCCTACCCCTACGAAATGTAATTTGTGGCCGCTCTGTAATGTAGCCATCTAAGGTTTTGTCCATTTGTAAGATGTGCCAGTGTTTGCACATACTCTTCAACAAAATACTCCCAATCGGTGTGTAATCAGTAATTATCCTAATAGGTTGTTCAGTCTGTGCATTACTTTTCACTGGTTTCAGGGTGGATATGCTTGTAGTTTTCAATGCTCTATCCTTTGCAAAATGTATGTCCCGTTTACAATATCCTCTTTGGATAAACTTCCTTTCCATATCATTAATGCATTTCTCAAACTGTGAATCTTCACTACATTTTCGTCCTGCCCTGATCATTTCTCCAAATGGAATTGCTTTGACCTGGTGTCGTGGGTCGGCACTTTTTGCATGCAAAATTGCATTGCATGAGGTGGGTTTATGATGCATGTCTCTTTGAATACAATGGTCTTTTATATACAATTCTACACCCAGAAAAATTATTTTTGTGGTACTGTGGTGCGTGGTGAATCTGATGTTCATGTCATTGTCATTTAGATAGTCAAAAAATTCCCGCAATAGTAGTTCTGTTCCATTCCATATCATGAGGCAGTCATCGATGAACCTTCCCCAATACAGGATATGCTCATTCCAACGACCCGCCCCTGGGCCCCAATCACCTCCTCCAGCCAACCCATAAATATATTGGCATAGGCCGGTGAAAACGTGGAGCCCATAGCTATTCCCTGGGTTTGCTTAAACCAATCCTCTTTGAATAAAAATAAGTTATTTGACAATTATAATTATTATTATAATTACATTTATTGAGCGCGCAGCTACCCGGAGGTTTCCCGGCGCTAGAGCAAACGGAAGATGAGCCATTGTAAAAACCATGAGTCCCTTGCTCATTGCACCATCAGGATTCAAGCAAGTCGGGCCGAAGACGGCTGTAATGCCAGAAACCGGTCCCCGGAAGCTTGTTTCCTTCCCAGTGTAAGAATTGGCTTTTGTAGTTTGGTTTGCCCTGTTCCCATCATGCACTGGGACAGAAACAGACTAATTTGCATACAGCCAGGTTCTGAAACTGGGATGGTGCAGTGAGCTAAAAAACGGTGTTGGATCTAGCCCTGATCTCTTGACTGGGTGAGAGTATTCTGCTTAATTCAGAGACTCTGTCCCTCACCACCCCTTGTTGTAAATATTTTTGTCCACCCTAAGCGTGGAAGGGTATACTCAGACATGAGTCCCTTGCTCATTGCACCATCAGGATTCAAGCAAGTCGGGCCGAAGACGGCTGTAATGCCAGAAACCGGTCCCCGGAAGCTTGTTTCCTTCCCAGTGTAAGAATTGGCTTTTGTAGTTTGGTTTGCCCTGTTCCCATCATGCACAGGGACAGAAACAGACTAATTTGCATACAGCCAGGTTCTGAAACTGGGATGGTGCAGTGAGCTAAAAAACGGTGTTGGATCTAGCCCTGATCTCTTGACTGGGTGAGAGTATTCTGCTTAATTCAGAGACTCTGTCCCTCACCACCCCTTGTTGTAAATATTTTTGTCCACCCTAAGCGTGGAAGGGTATACTCAGACATGAGTCCCTTGCTCATTGCACCATCAGGATTCAAGCAAGTCGGGCCGAAGACGGCTGTAATGCCAGAAACCGGTCCCCGGAAGCTTGTTTCCTTCCCAGTGTAAGAATTGGCTTTTGTAGTTTGGTTTGCCCTGTTCCCATCATGCACTGGGACAGAAACAGACTAATTTGCATACAGCCAGGTTCTGAAACTGGGATGGTGCAGTGAGCTAAAAAACGGTGTTGGATCTAGCCCTGATCTCTTGACTGGGTGAGAGTATTCTGCTTAATTCAGAGACTCTGTCCCTCACCACCCCTTGTTGTAAATATTGTAAAAACCATGGGCATGGCAGTTGCATGTTAAAAAGCCAGGTCTTGATACCTTTACGGAATGTCATATAGCAGACTTCCGAGCGCAAAAATTGGGGCATAGAGTTCCATAAGGAAGGAGCCTGTAAGGCGAACGAGAGTCCACCCATTTTGGCTCGCTTGACCCAATGCAGTTTGCGCAGATGGGTAGAGGCCGAAGACCTAGCAGGTAAGTTACATATCAGGCGCACAGCCATGTTCTGAACCACCTGAAATTTCCTTAATACCTCCTTACAGGCGCCCAGAAGTAGTATGTTCCCGTAGTCCATCCGTGAGATGACAAGGGCTTGGACCACGGTTCTCAGGGTATCCACTGGAAGCATCCATGTGATTTTTCTAAGCCACCTGATGATGGTGGTACAGGTGGCAGAGACCTTTACAACATGTTGCTTCAGTGACAACTGGTTGTCAAGCAGAACCCCTAGATTACGGGCTGAATCTGAAGGGGTAGGTAACGGGCCCATCTGTGGTGGCCAATGTTGTGGGCCCCACAAAGATGTATTGGGACCGAATAGGAGCAGCTCCGTTTTGTCCCCATTGAGTTTTAGTTTATGTCTCTGCATCCAGTTGGAGATCTGTTCCAAGCCAGACTGCAAGGAAGATGTAGACGATTGATTTTTGGTAGAAAGTGAGTAGACGATTTGAGTGTCGTCAGCATAGGAATATATTGTGAGACCCGCTTGCTCTGCCAAGAAAGCAAGCGGTCTCACATAAAGATTGAAGAAGAGGGGACTAAGAATCGACCCTTGGGGAACACCGTGAGGGGAAGAATAGATAGAAGAAACAGAAGTAGAGGAAAAGACTTGAAAAGTGAGATTAGAGAGAAAACTAGCAATCCAGGCCAGGGCTGTGCCATCAATCCCCACGGATTGCAAGGTGGACAATAGGATGGAGTGGGAGACGGTGTCAAATGCGGCACTCAAATCAAGTAAGATGAGTGCCACAGTCTCCCCATTGTCCACCTGTTTCCTGATGGTCTCAGACACACCAAGAAGCGTAGTCTCCGTGGAGAAGCCAGCCCTGAACCCAGACAGAGCAGTGAAGGAGGTGAGAAGATTCTACATAAGAGGTGATAAGAGAGTTCACATGTTTTTCAAGAATTTTAGAATAACAGGGAAGGAGAGAAATAGGACGAAAATTAGAAGGGTTATTAGAATCTGCATTGGCCTTCTTTAGCAATGGAACCACCATCACGTGTTTCCATTCATTGGGGACTGTAGCCTCCTCCAGTGAGGCATTCAGCATGTCTAAAATGATCTGAAGCAGGTCTGGGTCCAAGGTGCCCATTATTTGAGGGGGCAGAGGGTCAAGAGGTGAGCCCGATTTTATTTCATGTAAATAGGTATGGAGGAGCGGGAGAGATATCGACTCCCAAGAATGAATTGGGGAGGTAGTATGAATACCATCATCAGCAACAGTGCAGCAGGGGGTAGGAAGTACGGGCTCAGGGATAGTAGGAACATTGGGAGTGGCGTCCAGGATAGCATAGATTTTGTCGATTTTATCCAAAAAGAATTCAGCCAGAACATTGCATTGGGAAGTATCCAAAGAAGGGTCTTTTGGTGCAGAGGACATGCCAGAAAGATCTTTTACTAATTTAAACAGAGCCTTAGGTCTATTTTGGGCCTTAAGTATAGTGCTGTTTGCATGATTAGCTCTGGCAGTGTCACAGGCCGAGTGGTAAGCCTGGAGGGCAGCCTTATAGTTTGATTTCTTAAGTGTGCAATAGTCAGAACGCCATATGCGCTCCAGTTTCTTGCAACGGGATTTTTCCTGACGCAAAGAGTCATTAAACCAAGGGGCTGGTGGATGATGGAGCTGTGACTTATTCCTCTGGGTGGGAAGACACGAATCTAAGGCTGTATTTAGCCAGGAATTGACCACAGATAACTCCTTGGTAGAGATAATAGGAAACGTTGATTTAGAGTTGTCGAGGCAGAAATTTAGTTTGTTTATATCCAAACGTTTCCAATTCCTACTAGCTTTATGAGGGTGAGAGCTAGAGGAATTATTGTGAGCTGGTAACCTAATAGAAAAGTTGACAATAAAGTGGTCAGACCAAATGACAGGAGAAGAGGATTGGTGAGTGATGCAGTCAAGGTTTGAGATTATGGGATCCAATAAATTACCGGCTTTATGGGTGGGGCCGGAGTTGTGTAGGTGAAGGTCCAGGGCACCTAAGTCCTGAAGTAAGCGCATACTAATGGGACAGGATGTGAGATTAAAATGAATATTTAGGTCACCTACTACTAAAAAGTTAGTGGCTTGTAGAATAAGAGGGGCAATGAGCTCGGGAAAGGACGAAGCCCATGTATTGGCCGAGCCCGGGGGGCGGTAAATCAGGGTTCCAGTCAAAGTATAATGCGGGGTGAGAGAAAGTTTAAAAAGGCCAGCCTCGCAATTTGGGAAATCTAAGTCCTCCCATTTACAAGAAAACTCTCTTTTAAAAATTATCGCTATACCTCCACCCTCCTTGAGCACACGATTTCTCCCCAGATAGGTGTAGTTATTAGGAAGAGCCATAGCAATGTCAGGACCAGAGCTATTGCTAAGCCATGTTTCTGTCACAAACATGGCGGCAGGTTTTGCCGAATCGAGAAGATCAAAAATATCTCTTTTATGTTTCGCCAGAGATCGGCAGTTTATGCTGATAAAATCCATAGAAGAAATATCAGCTCTGTCATGGCTAATAACATTTGCATGTGTTCCCAGTGGCTTGCTGTTCTCTTAGACAGAAAGTGATTTAGTGCCTTCAATCCTAGTTCGTTCCTGATGCTTGTATAAAGGGAGACTACATCAAGAGTCACCAGTATAATCCCTGGGTCCCACCTGATGTCTCCCAATAAATTCAAAACATGCCGAGTATCCTTAATATATGAAGGCAAATTGGTCATTGTAGGTTGCAAAAATACATCCACAAATTATGACAGATGCTCCGTTGGTCCCCCAATCCCTGACACAATCGGCCTCCCTGGTGGAAAATGGAGGTCTTTATGAACTTTTGGCAATGTATACAAACAAGGGTATCTTGGACAATTAACCTTCAAAAACATATACTCATCATCATCAAGAAGACCATCGTCATGCCATAGCATCAAACAACCGTTAATAGAATTCTCTAATGCCTATGATGATCTTGATGAGGACTTATTAGAGGTGTCATGTTCCCTGGTTCTAGTATGGCTGGTGCGCGAGGTGCTGTGTGCATGCACGCGCCAGCCCCCTTTTGCCGAGATCGGCTGTGCAGGTCAGCTGTCTAGCCTTTCTAGACGGGACTAGCCGTGAGCCAAGAGCTGACCTGCAACTCCGGGGGAGGACCTATAATTATATCGAAGCCGCCGTAATTGGTGCTTAGTATTGCAGTACTGAGCTTCGCAGGAGCGAGTGCTCTATCCGCTACCGGAAAACCTCCGCACCGAGCAAGGGCGCCTACAGAAGCCATACGCGACTCGTGCAAAGGCACGGTGCCGCGCAGACCTAGTCTTTCCCGTAAGCGCAGGAGCACCTTCATTGATATCCCGCGACGCGTGTAGAATACGGGGTCGCGTTTCCTTTTTGTTTTCACCAAGCGCAGGAGTGTTTACACCAGCACTCGCGACCCGTACAAAAGCATGGGGTCACATTCACTTCAACGTTGCTCCAGTCAGCGCAGGAGCGCCTTCATGGGTATTCCGCGACCCGTGTAATACAGGGGGTCGCGTTTCCCTTTGTTTTCACCAAGTGCAGGAGCGCTTTTCTTTGATTTCTGTTGTTTTCACCCAGAGCGCAGGAGCGCTTCCGTTTTCTTTTACCCAGCACTCGCGACCCGTATAAAAGCATGGGGTCGCATTCACTTCAACGTTGCTCCAGTCAGCGCAGGAGCGCCTTCATGGGTATTCCGCGACCCGTGTAATACACGGGGTCGCGTTTCCCTTTGTTTTCACCAAATGCAGGAGCGCTTTTCTTTCATTTCTGTTGTTTTCACCCAGAGCGCAGGAGCGCTTCCGTTTTCTTTTACCCAGCAACCACAGCTGCACTTTCCTGAACACACTCACCAGCGCAGGAGCGCGTACCCTTTTTCATTTCCAAAACAACCCTTGTAAGGGTAGGAGATTGCCATTGGACTACTTCCGGATCAGGGTTTTTTGCAACACTGCTTCTGTGAGGATCTAGAACACTGCTGTTTGGTCTTTCCTGCTCTATAAGCGCTGCATCTCAGGTGACTACACCTTTTTCTTCTATTCTGTGTCGTTTCTCCTTAGCTGCCAGTGTCTGGCGTGTGTGTTGCTCATCTGTTCCATCCCTTAGGCGGTGACCCCCAAGAGGATCTGAGGGCAGATCACTCCCAGAATTCTTCTATGCTGTTCACACCCTATCTTGGTTGCCTCCCCCTGTCCCCTCTTCAACCTGGTTAGTATTTAGTCCTTTCTAGGAGACAGAGAGAGCCGGAGGGGGTTGTCCACGTCATCCCTGAGGGATCATTCCACAAGCAGACGGTGAGTGTTGTGGGGACTTGATAAGAGGTATGGGAGAAAGAATTGACATCCAGTTCGATGAAATTAATTGAGATCTTAATAGAGAACGCAGACAGGAAGCTGGCAAAACTACAAACTGAGATTGCTCAACTAGAGGGTGAAATCACAGCTCTTAACTTGCCGGAACCTACGGCTAAAAATTATGACATTTTAAAAGGAGTTTTGTCTAATCATCAAAATGATATAAAACAAAGAAAAGCTCGCAAATTGAAGCGAGAAGAGATTGATTACAACAGTGGGAGGGTTTTTACTTTCTCTAAAAAATATGACCATCTTATGCAGACGGATAAGAGTAAGGAACTGCCGGAATCATTATCTGCAAGTTCTAGCAGTATGATCATCTTTAGACAGACACCTGATATTTAAGCGCTATTTTTACATCCATTACCTCCAGCTACGTGTTCATCACTGCGGTTTCTGGCACCAGCTAAGTTCAAAGAATTCCTCTTTCTCTCTAGGTAATACCTCATTGGTACCATATTTAACTAAGCAACTTAGGTTCTTTCTCTTATTATTTAAGTTTTTTTTATCTTATTTTCTTTTTTCATCCACTACTCAGAGCATTCGTTTCTACGAAAGATTACTCAGCTGCTGTTTTCTCTGAAGTGTTGGAGATACTTTTTTGAGACTTCTTCGGTGAGGACCTTTTTACATCTGATTACAATACTTTTATTCTTTCTTCTTTTTTTCAAACATTTTCTCTTTTTTCCTCCCCCTCCTCTTTTTCTGTCCTCTCCCTGTAGGAGAGTAGGGTCTGCTTTCCTATAGTCACCCCAATTTTTGCTTTTTGCTTCACTGGTTTTCGACATAATGTGGCTGTGGGCCTGCTAATCAGACCCACAGCCTGCTGTTCTCTCTCTAAATTCACAGACATGTACTTTAGGTACATCACCAATTGGGTATTGGATCACCCTACCAGCCCCTGTACAGTGTACCCAGGGCATAGGTGTATCACAGGCCTACCAGGGGCTGCAGCATATCTTTTGCCACCCCTGGCTGGCCATCCAAACTGACACAACTGGCTGATCACTCAGCTGGGGCAAGGTCGTGTAATCACCCCTTGCTTAGATATAGTATACCTATATCTAAACCTATATCCGGACACATATATGCCTATAAGTCACTCCTATGGCAGGCCTTAACAATCCTGAAGGCAGAGTGCTTGGTATTATGTGAGATGGTGCTCTAGCATTGGCTGAGCCTGTCTGCAGCTTTCGGAAACATTTCCTTATAGCTGTTCCAGGATATTGCCATACCATATACTCTTAAGTGCATTATAATCCTCGCGGTTATTGCTAACTTTGGTTTGGCTTTATCAAAACATGTCGTGTAAGGTGTCATACACTTTGGAATACTACCCCCTCGCCAGTTCTGGTGACGGGGGTAACATTCCACCCTTCTAGAGGGAGAAGACATGTTACTTTACTTAAAACGTGGTTAAATCCAAACAGAACCTCAGCATCACAAAATGGATGCTGCTGCCACAGACACGGGTCTGGCCTCCTGCTGCTGACCGAAACTCCGGCAGGGGAGGCCTGGACAAAAGGTTTCCTGTCACAGGGAGGTGTTACACCACCCCAGACAGGAGATAGTGGATTGAGGCAGGCAGGGTGAGTGAAACTAGACACTGCCTGGGGCGCACAAGGCTCCCCATGCATAGCCCAGTTCAAACCGGTGCTGGGGCACTCCAGCTCTGGCGCGAAACTGGAAGAAAGGGGTGTAACCACCCCCTTCCTGGGTCCCACCCATAGGAGTGACCTAGCAGGTAATCCAGCCCCTTGATTTGGAATAAAGGTAGGAGCTGTGCCCAGGAGCATTAGATTATCCGGACTGAAACTTTGATACAGAACTCTGGACCCTTCGACATCCCACTCGACGTGGAAGACTGAAGAATCTCCCTTGTGGTCAAGGAGTGACCACCCTGTGCAAACAGGCACCATCCAGTGCCCAACGGTTTGCTTTGTTGCAGTTCCCGCCAGAACTCGAGCTACAGAGATCGACAAGACCCACCTTCCCTGACTTCTAACAGCCCGATCCACAGTCCCAGCGAATCTGAGACCCGTGGAGGCGACGTGAAGCGTGGGGCCGGCCATCTTGAAAAGACTGCGAAGTGCTGACCGTGCAGCTCCTGAGGCATCCTCGAAGCTGTGCATTGGGGTTTGAGAAGCCCCAGCCTCGAGCAGCTTGTGCACCGAAGATCTCCCCTCCACACTCACCGAGTGCTGCGTGGGGCCCTTTTGCATTTTCCTGCTCAACGCGTCGGTCCGGTCGCTTGCCCGTTGGCTAGTGGCCCCAGTACCGACGAACCTTTGAATTTACACTGCTAGTCTGGTTGCTCCAGACTGGCCCTCGCTCCCCTAAAAAGGAGCAACCTCTCTGACCTTGCTGGTCCGAGTAAGAAGCGATCTTTAAATCCTGCGTGGGTTGCATTTGCCAAGGCCGGTTTACTCCGATCCGGAAGCCGACACCGCCGACAGCGAGAGCCTTCGTGGGACAGCTCGTGATCCACTCCTGGACATCCTCGGTGCCCCAGAGTCCACGTGGCAGCGGAGACAAGCTTCACGACAACCACCTGATTGCGCCCAACATTGCCTGGTTCCTTCCTGGTCCCATCCTGGTCACTGCTGAGTGACCCGGACTCTGTCCCCTCTGCTTTCAGGTACTCTACATCTTCGATCCACCCTTGGATCCAACCGGACTCTTCTCTCCTGGTCGCCTGCAGCATCTTCATCTCCAGGCTCCATAGATCTACACGACGAAACCCGACACACTGGCACCTATGCACCCGCTTCCTGTGGGTGAGGTAACGATCTAACACTGGTACTCCTGTAGTGGTTTACACCTCTAGTGTCCTAGTTTAAAGTGCTTTGATTCCATTCCAGTCGGAAGACTTCCAAAACAGTATCTTTGTAACTTTTACACACCATTGACTTTGCATTGGTGCATGCGGGTGCTTTTAGCGCTGCACCCGAATCCCGCGGGCTACTCCCGTCCTAACTGCTGTTAGTCCAGTGTAGTCCCAGCAATTCCCAAGGCCCTAGGCCTTACCACTGTTCGTAAAGTGATACTTAAACCACTTATTTAGTATATGGTTTGACCGGCCCTATCCATAATTGTGCAACTTTTGTATGTTTAACTGTGCTTTTGTTTAAACGCTTGTGCCTCTGGACTCAAAGAGTACAGAGGATTATTCTAGTAATAAATACATATATTTTTATAATATATAACTTGTGTGGTGTCCTTTCATTTGATATTACAGGATTGCATATGGTAAAACAGCTGGCTTCACATGCCCTCTTGAGTTTAGCTTAAGACTGCTTAGTCCATGCTACCATTAGGATAGCTTGTCTATAAGGTTGACTTTACAACCACCACCATAAGGGATTGTTTGGACTGATACAAGGTGCCCACAGAATTGTGGACATCATACATCAGGCCAACTTCTCACAAGCACAAATACACAGTGGTTGCCAGGGGGAGACCAAACCATATACTAAAATAGAGGGATGCCAATTGCTACTCGAATCAAGACTGTACCCAAAAGACGAAGAAGTGCTGGGGACCCAAAGAACCACCCGTGCTAAGTACCCAGGAACCCCATGGAGGCCTGGTGCTCAATTCAAGTCAATGTGTAAGTCGTGGTTGCAATTTTAAAGAAGAAAACCCCTTCCTAGTGGACCCTTAAGAAACAGAGTGGAAGACAAGGTTGGCAAGCCACCCCACCGGTGGATACCCTAGGAACCAGGATACCTACACTAGGGAAGCCAGGTGCATAGGTGTGAAGTGGCGTCGGAAAACGCTGTCAAACTCAATGGAGGACTTCAGGAAGATGTCGCTGTTGGAGAAGGTGAAAGTGTCTGGTGGAACTCAACAGAGTCTATGCCACTCAGGAATGACCAGGAGGCACAGGAGACGAATGCCGACCGATGTTGGGAGATGCAGCAGAGCCGACGATGACCTTGAAGGTGACGCTTTGTGGACCGGGCAATGCTGTGGAAGACCAGGAGCCGTTCACATGCTGTCCCACGGCGGATGTCGAGAGTTGAAGGGTTGGTGTCCGTTGGGAGCTCCAACAAGCCTTGGCAATTGCAAACAACAGGACAAGCGAAAAAGGTGCAGAGTTACGACCAGCAAGGTACAAGGGACTCACCAATTGCAGTTGAGTCAGAGCAGGCCCCAAGCAAACAGGGGACCCCACTGGAATCAAAGAAGTCCCTTGAAAGGACCCAAAGATCTCTGGAGACTAGAGTCGCCCAGCCTTAGCAACAGCCAGCCGACACGGTGCACAGAGGCTCGGTTCCAGCTCTACCAACGAAGGATACTGGCCTCAGAATCGGTCTGAAGACCGTGCAGGCCTCGAGGGAATTGTAGGACCACCACCTGTGTTACTGAGCCTGTTGGAGTCCATAGGAGCCCAGGATCAGCAAACCGATCAGCTATGTCGTTGTGCCTGCAGATGCAGGGGAGTGACTCCTTCACTCGTAGAGAGATTCCTTCGGGTGTTTTTGATGTCCACAGGTCCTGTGAGGAACCTGTATGGAGCACGGACACTGATGGTGCAGCAGACTTGCTGGACAATGAGACCTGGAGCAGACGAAATCTTTCTGGCTGCAGTCTCGGTTCCCCAAAGCAAAGTTCGATGCGGTCAGTCCGACTCAGTCAGTATGACGCGGTCAGAGTGTCCCGACAGTTGAAGATGACGCGGAGTTGAATCTGAATCGAATCCCATGACGAATCTAGGGACCCACCCACAGATAAGCCCTTAAGTACCCAAAGGAAAGGGTTGAGACGATGCAGGAGTCCCTCACAAAGGACAGTGGGGAGGATACTCTCATGTCCTTTGTTTAGTTTCGTGCCAGAGCGGGAGCCACTGGCTCCTTGAACTGATTTGAACTGGAGTATGCAAGGAGGGCACCAACTGTGCCCTTCAAGCAGTCTCAGTGGCGCTGTCAAGCGCCCCCACCCTGCCCCAATACACTAAACGCGGTCTGGGAGGTGGTCACACCTCCCTGTGACAGGATATCTATTGTTCTGCCTTCTCCTGCTTGAGCTTGGCTCAGCACCAGGAGGGCAGAATTGTGTCTCTGGTCGGCAGCAGCCCTAGCTTGCTGTCTGCTTCAGGTAGACCGGTACTGGGAGCACTGAGTCCAGAGGAGATTTACAGTGCATGGAATCGTACCTCCCATACCATCTATGGTGTGGGGGTGTATGATACCAAACATGACAGGGCTTGTTACAGCCAGTTCAGAGATTGTCATCGTGTAATAACGCATGGCTACTCTATATATCGAATTGGCTGATGCACTTACAACGCAGGATAATGGACTCTGAATGTTGTAGCGGTGTCCTGCTCATGCAAGGGCACCCTCATACTTAGACCCTAGAAACCTGCCTTCAGGATTGAAAGGCCTGCTTTAGAGGAGACTTATAGATTTTATGTGCAGTGACTTCAAATATAGGGAATCCTATATCTGTCGTAACTGGTGCTAGCAGCATCTTACACAGGCCTGTAGTCACAATTTGAGTTGTCTCTCATGGGTGGCATAATACATGCCTCAGCCATGGGGGACTCCTGGCATACTTATGCCCTGGGTACTTCCGTACTATATACTAGGGACTTAAAAGGGTGCACCAGTAGCTAATCTGGGATGTACCCAAGTAGTCACCTCATACAATTTAGGGGAAAAAGCACAAAGACTGGGGTCCTGAATAGAAGGATCCCAGTCAGACTAGTGAGAAACAGCATAACACCAGGCAAAAAGTCAGGGTAACCATGAAAGCAGATCCTACTTTCCCACACAGGTGTAAACCAATTATACAATTTTTAGAGGGGAGAGCACAAGCACTTTGTGCACTTTACCACTGCCAACCAGTGCTAAAGTGCACAGAGTCCCAAGGCCAAAAACTAATTCAGTAGAAATTGGAGGAGTGAAGGCAAAAGTTTGTGTGTGACCCTGCAGAGAGAGACAGGTCCAACAGCATAATTTAGGCTTAGTAAAACTAAAACAGATGTATAGTTGTTATACTGGTCGGAGGGCGGACAACCTTGAGACATTTTCGGTATGGAACAAACTAACAGGTTTGTGATGCGTAATGAAATATGACTGAAGCCTAATTAACATTCGCCCCGATTGACATATTACCTGCAGGGTAAATGAGAGATGTTATGAACATTCTGATACGCATGCATTATATACAAATACAGTACAATAGTCAAACTGTAATATACCATTATTTGTGCCTGCACGCTAATTTGGGGGTATAAGGGCAAGGGTTTGTTTTATCATCACCTACGCATAGAGATTCTCTTACAGGTTTGTCCTAACCCTCTCTGACAGAGCATAACTAGGAGAGGAAGCGAGAGTCTCTTGACAGTTCCCCTTTACTCTGAAAACTATGTATTTACTCTAGGCTAACATGATCTCCCAGGTAGACAATACTTTTTTTAATGTTTTATTTTTTTAGAAAGCCTTGCTTAAGCTGTCACTTTGTCCCAATAGCACTTGTCATTCCATTCAGTAACATTTACAGGACCTCAGGACTCTACCTCAAGTCCTACTCTTGACAGGCTCTACTCTGCACTGCTCACTCTGCCCATCAGAACTTATGGCTTTTTCAACTACTTCTTTGTGCCATCTCTTGGTTCGAATGTTGCCAAAGTGACAAACTCCTTTTTTCAAACAAAAACATTTCGCAACATTGTACTTTTTATTGATAACATTTTCTGTGCCGGTGTTCCATGTTCCAACGTCCCCCGTGGCTGAGCGTCCCCCCCCTGTTTGTGCGCATGCGTACAGACATTGCGCATGCGCAGTGACGTTTCCATGACGTTTCACTACGTCTGTTATAATTCATTGTACCCCCTTATCTGCGCACATTCGTCGCAGGCCAATCATTTCAGAATCACGGTCCATCCAATTATATCGCAGGCTTACGTTTACTTGCACTTCTATTCAACCAATCATCTAATTCTGTTGTGTATATAATCCCACGACGTTGTTCGTGAAATTCTTTTTAAGCTGTTCAGCGGTGAGTCTTTCCTCTGCTCTTGTCTTTTGCTGCTTTATACTTGTTCTTGGTATTGTGATTGTAAGTGGTTGTTCTGTATTAAATGTTCCTTTTAGTAATCGCTCCTTTTTTTAAAATGTTGTCATTGCTCTAGTGAATGTTATAGTACATTTTTAGTTATTAAATGTTCCTTTTAGTAGTGCGCATATTGAATTATTGATCGATGTCTGAGTTTTTTTGTCGCCGTCTATAAGCCATGTTCCTTTTACTAATGCGCCACATACCGAAATGTTCCTTTTACTAATGCGCCACACGTCTGTTTTTTCTTGTCGGCGTCTAAAACCCATTTCACTTTTACTATTGCGACACATACCGAAATTTAGAAGTAATTTTCGACGTTTTTCGATGGCAGCCAGCATAATAGTAGTTTTCTGCTTGTAGGTCCGCCATGTTCCCCTTCGTTACTTGTAATAGTTTTTGCTTTAAAACTCCAAACTTTACTGTGTTTAAGTTCTATTCCTCACAAATTGAAAATAAATGTCGTGCATGTGCTAGCATTTCCTATCTGCTTATGGAATTATATGGACCCCACCCATATTTTTTTCTTAAACTGTGACGCATCGAGTTACTCTTCGGAATGGCGCCTTTTTGGTAGCCGCGAATGCCTAACCAGTGGTAGAGAACGGTGCACGATTTTAGCCTTGACTGTAAACGCTAGTGTCCTCCAGAGTCTCTTCCAAGGCGTGCTCTAGGCCTAATTGAAAATACATGTCGTGCATGTGCTTGCATTTCCTATCTGCTTATGGAATTTTATGGACCCCACCCATATTTTTTTCTTAAACTGTGACGCATCGAGTTAGTCTTCGGAATGGCGCCTTTTTGGTAGCCGCGAATGCCTAACCAGTGGTAGAGAACGGTGCACGATTTTAGCCTTGACTGTAAACGCTAGTGTCCTCCAGAGTCTCTTCCAAGGCGTGCTCTAGGCCTAATTGTGGTGGGCGTGTGCGTGCTCTGTCGTTTATGTGGCCCCATCACGGTGCTTGTGCAGCCAGCGTAATAGTTACTTGTAATAGTTTATGCTTTAAAACTCCAAACTTTACTGTGTTTAAGTTCTATTCCTCACAAATTGAAAATAAATGTCGTGCATGTGCTTGCATTTCCTATCTGCTTATGGAAATCTATGGACCCCACCCATATTTTTTTCTTAAACTGTGACGCATCGAGTTACTCTTCGGAATGGCGCCTTTTTGGTAGCAGCGAATGCCTAACCAGTGGTAGAGACCGGTGCACGATTTTAGCCTTGACTGTAAACGCTAGTGTCCTCCAGAGTCTCTTCCAAGGCGTGCTCTAGGCCTAATTGTGGTGGGCGTGTGCGTGCTGTGTCTTTTCTCTGCTGCACTGTCGTACTCTCTAGATATGTGGCCTAACGCCCAGAGCTGGCATCAAAGTCACGTAAATAAAAAACTAGTTGCATTCCAAATGCTACAAGTGTCACATTCTCAAAATTTAAAACAATTGGCTTTGCAAATGTCAAAGCTATCCATGTAGCTATTTTAAAAAGCAAGACATAAATGAATTATTTGTCATTCACAAGACCAATAGCTCCAAATTTTCTAATACGAGACCTATTGCATTACCACTGCTTGTTTGAAAATGCAGCCATCAAAAAATATCAAATAATATTGTGCTTTGCGTCTGCTTGCATTGCATTTGTTCAACTTTAATTCTATTTACCCCACAAATGTGTGAATTATTTCAAAACGGTGACGCATCTAGGTATTTTTGAAAATGGCGTCTGACCATTCCTTCTCAAATGACTTTTTCTGTTAACCACCTCATGTGTCTGGTCTGTGATTAATGATGTTTATGGAAGTGTTTTATCAAGTATTAGTTGTTGATCACACCTTCATTGTGCAACGTTTGTAATATGTGAGTCAACATTAATAATTGTGATTTTTTTCTGTTGCCTAGGTCACACTCACAGCCCTGCTGACAGTATAACAGTCACCACCCTGCTTACATTACCTTCACATTTCACCATCTCCATGGCGGCTCGCCCCTTCTCCAGCACAGCTAGCCCCGTCTCTAGCACGTCTCGCCCCTTCTGTACAAGTACTTGCAGAGTCTGATTTCCTAAGTACGGGCCCCTCCTGGGCCTGTACATTTCTTGTCTGATTTCAAGAGTACGGGCCCCTCATGGGCCTGTACTTGTATTGTCTGATTTCAAAAGTACATGCTCTATAATGATGTTCTTCTGCAGTTCCATCGTGTTTAAATTGGGCAATTAGTACTTGTGTTGTCTGATTTCAAGAGTACGGGCCCCTCCTGGGCCTGTACTTTTCTGGTCTGCTTTCCTAAGTACGGGCCCCTCCTGGGCCTGTACTTTTCTTGTTTGATTTCCTAAGTACGGGCCCCTCCTGGGCCTGTACTTTTCTTGTGTGATTTCCAAGGTACGGGCCCCTCCTGGGCCTGTATTTTTCTTGTGTGATTTCAAGAGTACGGGCCCCTCCTGGGCCTGTATTTTTCTTGTGTGATTTCAAGAGTACGGGCCCCTCCTGGGCCTGTACTTTTCCCTTTCCAACTCAAATGACAACTTTCCACCTGGGCTCTGCATATGTTCGCATTCGCTGGGGTATCGTTATTGCTGTTAAGGGAGGCTAATACTACGGCGCTGTAGTTTGGCTCTGGGAGGACGAATCGTGGTGGTTGTGGCCTTTTAGACGGGACACTTACTGGTTACTCCCGGTGGGTGTGCGTGCTGGTGCTTTTACAAAGTACCATCCACGCCAATGCTCGCTTATACCTTCCTTTATTCGTGTTGAATAAGCTGCTCTGTCCTTGGGCTTCGCCTGCTGCAGAAATATTGCTTCTAGGTCCAGCACCAGACTGGAGAGCATGGGTGTTAATACGTTTATTTATAGTATTTACTTAGAAGAAAAGTTAAACAGTCAAACGATGGTTGGTTTGAACATTCCCTTTAGCTGCCAAATGCCGCCTATCTTTTTTTGAAAACGGTTTGTTTTTATGTTACTTTTTCAGAGCTAGACTTCTATCAATAATGTATTTAAGTAATTATTTGCACATCCCGACCACATCCGACATTACTGTACATTTCATTGCGTGTGTCTCTTACAAGCTCCGCCTTCTCGACTCTTTTCTATCATCTTAGTGGCGGATATACGATGACGCTTTCAAGTGTAAGTCTTGGGCAACCTTATACTCACTTACATGGCGGCCACCATTTTTCAATGAGCGGTCTAGACTATTTCTCTTTCCACAGATCGGGCCGACCAATGCATAGCGTGGATAGACTTGGCACTTGTGAGCTACGTCACCAGCGCTGTTAAGGGCGTCCTGTGCATGCGCGGAGCCCTCTTTTCTGGTGGTGAACATGGCGGGCACAGATTGAAAGGAGGACAGAATTAACTCAATCTGTTGCCATCGGCCTCTACAACCTTTCCAACTCAAATGACAACTTTCCACCTAGGCTCTGCATATGTTCGCATTAGCTGGGGTATCGTTATTGCTGTAAAGGGAGTTAAAGGGAGGCTAATACTACGGCGCTGTAGTTTGGCTCTGGGAGGACGAATCGTGGTGGTTGTGGCCTTTTAGACGGGACACTTACTGGTTACTCCCGGTGGGTGTGCGTGCTGGTGCTTTTACAAAGTACCATCCACGCCAATGCTCGCTTATACCTTCCTTTATTCGTGTTGATTAAGCTGCTCTGTCCTTGGGCTTCGCCTGCTGCAGAAATATTGCTTCTAGGTCCAGCACCAGACTGGAGAGCATGGGTGTTAATACGTTTATTTATAGTATTTACTGATTTGGACATTACACAGGTTGCAAAGGATGATATAATAGGGGTTAGGCATGGTTATGTGAATTTAAAATGGGCCACGGCGAGGTTTGCTAGCCAAAAGTGTGCATTTACATTAACGGTGCTGTGGAAGACATTACTTGTGCAGAGAAAACTGTTATGAAGGTGTGTGTGCCACCGTGAACTATTTACCTACTTCCCGAACCTGGCTTGCACATGGTTTTGAAAACGAGTTGTCTGTCCCATGCGAAACAACACACAATGATTGGTTTTTGTAGAAAGAGATGACCTAATGGAAGATATTGTGTTTTTTAGCTTAGCAAAACTACACATTGCAGACTTTGAATGGGAATAAAGCCATTCACATCCCCTGTAAATAATGGTGAGGCCTGACGACTAGAACGTCTCCACGCGCATGACAATAGCACTAATGGTGTGACGCGTACCTTTAAATTACGCATTGAAAATTACTGTTCCGCGTTCGACTTGCACGTTGTTACAATAGTATACTTGAGCGTTACATATGCCGTGGAGTGCTACCATCATATGTGCGACCTTTTTCTTGACTAATTATTGTGCTATGTATTTGAAAAGCCCCTCGGTGCTTTGTCACTAGCTGCATACTATATGCTGTACTTTTGTTGTTACTTTTAAACATACCACTTATAGTTAGGTAGATAGTTACGACAAAATGCAGATTTCATAACTATGAGTTTGTCGGAATACTCTTGCCCTCCTGGGCCTGTACTTTTCTGGTCTGCTTTCCTAAGTACGGGCCCCTCCTGGGCCTGTACTTTTCTTGTTTGATTTCCAAAGTACGGGCCCCTCCTGGGCCTGTACTTTTCTGGTCTGCTTTCCTAAGTACTGGCCCCTCCTGGGCCTGTACTTTTCTTGTTTGATTTCCTAAGTACGGGCCCCTCCAGGGCCTGTACTTTTCTTGTCTGATTTCCAAAGTACGGGCCCCTCCTGGGCCTGTACTTTTCTTGTCTGATTTCCAAAGTACGGGCTCCTCCTGGGCCTGTACTTTTCTTGTCTGATTTCCAAAATACATGCACCTTATTGATGTTCTTCGGCTCTTTGCTCTCCTGAAATGTTGGCATGTATGGAGCTCTGCTGCTGTTTGAAAAACTATTTTTTACTAATTTTATTTTTTAGTATTATTTCCTAAGTACGGGCCCCTCCCGTACTATTTGTCTCTTCTTGACCCCGGCGAGAGTCTCTTTGTAAGGTGCTTAATCCAAAGCCAATTTCACATGTTTCATTCAATTCAATACATGTACATTAAATCTGTTCACTTCTATTCAAACATTTATGGTCATTCAGAGTGGGGTTGTATCGCTATACTCACGAGGTTTGTGCCTTGTATGTACCTACCTCTTTTCTTAAGCAAATATGTCCTTCGTGAGTCTTCTCAGTTTTCTACCTTTTTTTTGTCTTTCCCAAAGCTCCTCACAAGTACTGACCTGTCCATACTCCTTCATATCTGCAGAATCACCATCGTTCTGCTCCATTGCTTCTTGACTTGAAGATTATTTTTTTTTCTACTTATTCTGCCGCCAAGAGTCACTGTTGTTTCTTGGCTTTCTACAATCAGAAGACGCTTCAACCTTGGTGTGCTAAGGGGGTCAATGTAGACGGGATCTCCGTTGAGCTGTGTCCCGTTCCCCTGCACAGGATCCTTTTTTCTGTTCCATGACAAAGGGGCCCATTTTGCAAGATGTTCCAATGGCCTTTATTGTTTGTTTACTGTCCATTTAGTATTCTAGTGTTCAAATTACAGAGCACAGTTTTGCAACTCCATTGCCAAGCACAGCTGAGGCTGTCACAAAATTCATGATCATTTTGGACAACTTCAGGCTAGCGTTTTATCAATTTTTGGAAAACAGGATAGAAGAAAAGATTTTTAGTCTTCCAACTCAGTCAGAGATGTGTTTCTCTATTCATTCAATTCTTTCAATTCTTTCAATTCAAACTCAAGATCCTTTTCTGATAAGTGTTTTTCCTGTCGATTTCAATTAAAAATACAGCCCCTTTCTGAGCTGTTTACGGTCCTTTTAATTGACCATTGTTCAAATTACAATGTACCGGCTGTTACCGGGCTTGTACTTTGATGTTCTGATTGACTTTTTCTGTTTTTTACTAACTTCCTCTATATTCTTAAACAGTAGGACGCTTTTCCTAACCAGGCTCCTGCCCGCATCTAAGCATCATTTTAAAGACAGATCGCAGTATTCTTTAACATTGTTTTGACTGACTTCTTTGCATCCCCCCAATGGGACTCCATTCAACTCAGCAGAGACGGTCATCACTTTCAAGATCAGATCTGAGAAGCCTCTCTTAGCTTGCCTTATAATTTGTGTGTGAAAGGTTACTCTCCGAGCAATTCTCAGCCTCTTTCTTCACAAATTGTACTGGTGTATTGTCAAATGCTGTGCGATTGCACTCCATGCACCCGCATCTGGCTATCTGGTTCCGTTGGATGTTACTCTTTTGTATTTATTGTTTACACTCGATTAAATCCACTGAAGCCAATTGGTTGCCTGGAGTCTTGGCCGCCTTCTTGCCTTCAAGCTCTTTCTTAAAGTTTTATTGTGAATCTGTTTATGCCAGAGTTCACGTATCAATTAATGGCTGTATGAGGCAAATCCATGGCAGTTCGTGTGCATTCAAACGATACACAACACTACTATCCGTTTGGTGGAAGTATTTAGTCTTACTTGGATTTTGCTTGCTCAAAAGCGACATATCTGTGTAGTGAGGTTACAAACCAAACAGGACACATTATGTCTTCATTTTTTTTTACTGGTGTCAGTACTCGTTGTGCTGATAACCAATTGTTCACCGGCTTGTTTTCACATGCCAAGCACAGCTGAGGCAGTCACAAAAATCATGATCATTTTGGACAACTTGAGGCCAGCATTTGAATAGTATGGGTTCTGGTCTGCTTTCCTAAGTACGGGCCCCTTCTGGGCCTGTACTTGTATTGTTCATAAGACGCATCAATATAGTTGTGTGGCAACGGGATCGGGACAGGTCCAGAAATGCCTCAATGATGCAAATCCATGACAAAACGAGTACAGACAAACGATCCCATGACAGGGACCCAACACTACAATAAGTTTTGTGCAAGTATTTAGTCTTAGTTTGCTATTCAGCCCAAAACAATATAACTTTGTATTTGGTTGAAAATAAAATCTGACCCATTATATCCATTTTTCCACCCAAATGGTGTCAGTACTCTATGTGGTGATGCTAAATTGATATGCCGCAACGAGTCACTGTTCTTTTATGGCTTGTACGGTCACAAGACATTTAAATATTGGTGTGTGTGAACATGATGACGGTCAACTTTCAACATGTACTGTCTCCTTGATGTATAATATTTTTTAATTTGCGTCGATGTCTTCCAATTTCAAAAACTAAACATCAATCTTTTCAATGTCAAAATTCTTCTCTGACATCAACCGTGGTTAGATGATAAGGGCTTTTTGGAGTGAGGGGTGGGTCTTTTAGGCCACTAGATGCTTGACCTTGGCGGTTATCTTATTGTCTTCTTAAAACTCTGCTTTTTTTTGTTCACCTTGAAAAATGTAGAGACCTGCTTACTCCCGTTTTGCTCCGAATTTCTTGTAGTGTTGTCTAATGTCTAATATGTTTTCTCCCAAAATGTGCTGTTATTAATGGTGTTGAGTTTGTAAACACTCGTGATGTCGTTTTGAAGCACAAATGGATTGACTTTAAACTGATAGTATCCAGCATGTACAACAATTGTAATATATTTTTTAATGAAAAAGATTTATATGATTTTCAAAATGAGAGTACTTGTTGTCGAGTGTTCATATGAACATGCTCTGACTGTATGTAAGAAGTGAGTGGCCTGAGTTTCAAAATTCATGTCAGTGCCTCAAATTTTTGTAATAATTAGTCGGTAACTTCAGTTCACCAACCCAAAAAGTCGTGCAATATTATGTTTTCTTTTTTATTTTATTTTTGATTGAGAGCATGAATTTCGAGTTGAATCAGATTTAAAAGTACTGTGCACATAATCCCCTACATTGGTGGTATGTGAATTATTTACAATGGCCGTGTTGGTTAATTGGGTTTAGTCCACTTCTCTGTTGGTATTGATGTTCTTCAACATACAGTTGGCTTGATGCCAGCAGATATCATCATGTTCTGCTTCCATGTATTTACACTGGACACAATCGCAACAATCTGGGATCGCTTCTTGACCTCAGCGTAAGTCTGTGTGTTCAATCGACTCTACGTCTTGACCCCCATCCACACAGGCTATCTGTTTTGTTCGGATATGGCTCTGACCCAGGCAAAGACTATAAGAATGCACCTGCCTATTTGCATTTTCAATTACCTTGTTAAAATTTAATCCATTTCTTCATGCAACCTTTCTGATAACAATGGGTTAGTCAGTAATGTAATTTAATGATCTTTGGCTGACCATCTTGGTCGCTTCCTATCAATCACCGTTGACAGTTTTAGAGGCAAACATGCCGATGTTCATCTACACCTTCTTCTGTTCATTTCTGAATCATATGCTACACCTGTATCAAATTGAGAGTTAACTATGCTTATGAATAACGTTCGACATCATGGTTACTTGGGACTATCTGTACACTACCAGTAATCAAAATCATTGGACACTTTATGCACACTCCTCACAAGTACTGACCTGTCCATAACATTACATAATAATGTTCTTTGAATTGAGGTTCATTAAGAAATCTGTAGGCGGATGGGTTGGTGATCCTTGTCAGGCGACCTGTCAGATGTTCACCTTCAGCTTGAAGTATCCAATATGCAACACTACACTATATTTATGACATGCATTTTAAAAAATATATTTTACTTGCACATTCAGTCATTATGGTTGTATACAACTGGTTATAGACGGCAATGTAGGTCTTTAATGTCATAAAAAGTGACAATGTAGAAAGGCAGAAAAGACAGACAATGTCATTATTTTTAATTGCTCCGTGGTAATTAGAGTATAAATACACAGATCTCCACTAATACAAATATAATGCTACAGATGTGTGCGTTTAACCATAAAAAGGATTTATGGTAAGCGACAAATTTTATAATTGGGTACTTTGATTCAATGAACACGAGTATTTTTTAGAGAAAGAATAGTTTAAAATTTCAAGTAAGGTGCATGTATATTATAGGAAGGTGGATCTTAAAAACATTAATTACTTTTGATTTAAATTAATAGGTAGGCTTGACTAGATTATCTTTAATGCTTGAGTCATAAGGACTAAACGTGTTGAACTAGCAAATTGAGAGAGATAGCTAACAGTAAGAAACTGCATAACACATTTGCAACGGCCATGGCTACCGCTGTAGACTCCAGTACCTCTAATGCCATTTGGAAGTGAAAGTGCTTTTTATTTTTGTATTAACCCATGCTTTTTTTTTTACAGAATGCCCCCAGCGGCCCTTACGTGTGATTTAGGCCTTAGCAAATAAGAATTATTTTTATTGTTACACTTACGAAGTGTCCAAGTTTCATTCACTAACATATACATCGAAGAATATTAAAGTGTTCATAATTCAATTACAACCATCTCTAAATTGATGCAAAGAAAAGAAAGTATACCCTTGAAAAAATATCTTTACACAGCGACCATGGTAATGTACAGCCGAACATGCAAAAGAGATACTTACTGTGTAAGTGACTGTTTAACATATGTAACATATGTAACATATAGCAGTACTAAGAAAAGATGACAGTAAATAACCAATGTGAAACATTGAAACTATTTTTACCTGTTCTGTTTTTTCAGTGTTTGGAGACATCATATTCTCAAATTAAAAGTAAACAGAGGTTTTTAGAATTGTTAAAAATAGTATTACTTATTTGTGGGCCCACAAATTTTGTTGTGAAGTACAGAATTGGATTTTTAAATTTTACTGTTGGAATTGCAAATTTTGAATGGATTGTGACTTGATACATTCTGAACAATTCTTTACTGTAATGTTTGTGTTTGTGATGTATGATGTAAAATTATTATTTATGATGCTAATAATAAATGAATGTAATTGGTACATGTGGAAATTATTAAAAGAAATGAAATAAAGAATAATTAAAAATAAATATTTTGACTTTATTGTCTTTTTGGTACGCAATATGCATGGAGATGGTGCATTCAATTGTTGTGAAACGTACAAGCAGACTGCAAATAAAGAACATTGCAGAAAGGTGAAAAGAAACTACTTTAATAATTTTGTGATTAATATGGCATGCAGAGATAGCAAATGAAGCAGCATCACATCCTTCTTGGTTTTTATCAAGAATGGTGATTGAGGTGTGGAAAATGCAATTTGCACGATAAATGAAAGAAACAAACAAGAAGAATGGCCATTGGAGGCATTATAATAATGGGTACGCACAAGTTGGTGTCTACTAATGAATATGAAGTGGTGGATCCAACATGCACTGAGAGGGCAACGACAAAAGAATTATACAAATTTGGACTGTGAGGAGAAAACACTGGACAAGTAAGACGTTAAGTCTAGAAATTCAATGGAGTACTTTCTTAGTAGTCATTAAAGTTCTGTACTAAGGGTATCTCTGTTATAGTCACAGCATGAACAATAACTGCAATTAAAACACTAGCCAGAGTAATTTAGATTACGCAAGGGCTCCATACAAATAGGCAAGAATATTCATTAGATTACAAGTATAACAGACATAAGCCTACTACAAAACTGTCATTACAAATAACAAATAAATGCATACACTTTTTAAAAAGAGGTGGCAAGAACAACATGTAAGATTCTTGGGTGGTGAAGACTCAGTCAATTAATCTGTATACTACCTACTATGTGGAAAATGTAACACAAAAGCAACCAAACACTGTCACTGTATGTTACACAAACATTTTGTAGGTTGTTGGGAAATGGATGTAAATGGGTAAAGCACATTAACCCATATGTCCTGGTGTGTTCGGAACTATGAGTAAAGCATGGAAGAGCCTATGTCCTACATGAAACACAATAAAGAGCCAAAGTGCATAAATAGGTAAGACGATCTTCTACAGAATGTGAAAAATCGGATGAAGAGGTATACTAAAGTACAACTGGCACAAAATAAACAAATTGCAATGGCAGGTGCGAAAGATCTATGACAATGCGGTGTTCCCAAATAAACAACGGTAGAATGTCATAAAAGCCAAGCACACTGGGGGGTAACAATGTAGTACTACAAGTAAATGTAAGTGCACAAACTATAAGTCGCAATGTTTTAGGAGCAGCAGAGGTTGGGCAGCAACACTATCAACGGACAATCCCAAAATATAAACAGCCTGTATGAGCTCCAATTTAAGTTTAAAGGTACAGAGAACTGCAGAGAACAAAAACACTATCATCTCACCATAAACCACAAGCACCACGGGGAGCAGAAATCCTACCTGCTCCCCAACAACGCCAGCCGAGCCCTAGCCAAGGCACAACAAACAACTTGAACAGGCCTGTATAAGCTCCCTTTGGAGTTAGGGGGTACAGAAAGCACCACGGGGAGCAGAAATCCTACCTGCTCTGCATCAACCCCAGCCGAGCCCTAGCCAAGGCACAGCAAACAACTTGAACATGCCTGTATAAGCTCCCTTTGGAGTTATGGGGTACAGAAAGCACCACGGGGAGCAGAAATCCTACCTGCTCTGCATCAACCCCAGCCGAGCCCTAGCCAAGGCACAGCAAACAACTTGAACATGCCTGTATAAGCTCCCTTTGGAGTTATGGGGTACAGAAAGCACCACGGGGAGCAGAAATCCTACCTGCTACCCATCAACCCCAGCCGAGCCCTAGCCAAGGCACAGCAAACAACTTGAACATGCCTGTATAAGCTCCCTTTGGAGTTATGGGGTACAGAAAGCACCACGGGGAGCAGAAATCCTACCTGCTACCTATCAACCCCAGCCGAGCCCTAGCCAAGGCACAACAAACTACTTGAACAGGCCTGTATAAGCTCCCTTTGGAGTTATGGGGTACAGAAAGCACCACGGGGAGCAGAAATCCTACCTGCTCTGCATCAACCCCAGCCGAGCCCTAGCCAAGGCACAGCAAACAACTTGAACAGGCCTGTATAAGCTCCCTTTGGAGTTAGGGGGTACAGAAAGCACCACGGGGAGCAGAAATCCTACCTGCTCTGCATCAACCCCAGCCGAGCCCTAGCCAAGGCACAACAAACAACTTGAACATGCCTGTATAAGCTCCCTTTGGAGTTAGGGGGTACAGAAAGCACCACGGGGAGCAGAAATCCTACCTGCTCTGCATCAACCCCAGCCGAGCCCTAGCCAAGGCACAGCAAACAACTTGAACAGGCCTGTATAAGCTCCCTTTGGAGTTATGGGGTACAGAAAGCACCACGGGGAGCAGAAATCCTACCTGCTCTGCATCAACCCCAGCCGAGCCCTAGCCAAGGCACAGCAAACAACTTGAACAGGCCTGTATAAGCTCCCTTTGGAGTTAGGGGGTACAGAAAGCACCACGGGGAGCAGAAATCCTACCTGCTCTGCATCAACCCCAGCCGAGCCCTAGCCAAGGCACAGCAAACAACTTGAACATGCCTGTATAAGCTCCCTTTGGAGTTATGGGGTACAGAAAGCACCACGGGGAGCAGAAATCCTACCTGCTCTGCATCAACCCCAGCCGAGCCCTAGCCAAGGCACAGCAAACAACTTGAACATGCCTGTATAAGCTCCCTTTGGAGTTATGGGGTACAGAAAGCACCACGGGGAGCAGAAATCCTACCTGCTACCCATCAACCCCAGCCGAGCCCTAGCCAAGGCACAACAAACTACTTGAACAGGCCTGTATAAGCTCCCTTTGGAGTTATGGGGTACAGAAAGCACCACGGGGAGCAGAAATCCTACCTGCTCTGCATCAACCCCAGCCGAGCCCTAGCCAAGGCACAGCAAACAACTTGAACAGGCCTGTATAAGCTCCCTTTGGAGTTAGGGGGTACAGAAAGCACCACGGGGAGCAGAAATCCTACCTGCTCTGCATCAACCCCAGCCGAGCCCTAGCCAAGGCACAACAAACAACTTGAACAGGCCTGTATAAGCTCCCTTTGAAGTTAGGGGGTACAGAAAGCACCACGGGGAGCAGAAATCCTACCTGCTCTGCATCAACCCCAGCCGAGCCCTAGCCAAGGCACAACAAACAACTTGAACAGGCCTGTATAAGCTCCCTTTGGAGTTATGGGGTACAGAAAGCACCACGGGGAGCAGAAATCCTACCTGCTCTGCATCAACCCCAGCCGAGCCCTAGCCAAGGCACAGCAAACAACTTGAACAGGCCTGTATAAGCTCCCTTTGGAGTTATGGGGTACAGAAAGCACCACGGGGAGCAGAAATCCTACCTGCTACCCATCAACCCCAGCCGAGCCCTAGCCAAGGCACAACAAACTACTTGAACAGGCCTGTATAAGCTCCCTTTGGAGTTATGGGGTACAGAAAGCACCACGGGGAGCAGAAATCCTACCTGCTCTGCATCAACCCCAGCCGAGCCCTAGCCAAGGCACAGCAAACAACTTGAACAGGCCTGTATAAGCTCCCTTTGGAGTTAGGGGGTACAGAAAGCACCACGGGGAGCAGAAATCCTACCTGCTCTGCATCAACCCCAGCCGAGCCCTAGCCAAGGCACAACAAACAACTTGAACAGGCCTGTATAAGCTCCCTTTGGAGTTATGGGGTACAGAAAGCACCACGGGGAGCAGAAATCCTACCTGCTCTGCATCAACCCCAGCCGAGCCCTAGCCAAGGCACAACAAACTACTTGAACAGGCCTGTATAAGCTCCCTTTGGAGTTATGGGGTACAGAAAGCACCACGGGGAGCAGAAATCCTACCTGCTCTGCATCAACCCCAGCCGAGCCCTAGCCAAGGCACAGCAAACAACTTGAACATGCCTGTATAAGCTCCCTTTGGAGTTATGGGGTACAGAAAGCACCACGGGGAGCAGAAATCCTACCTGCTCTGCATCAACCCCAGCCGAGCCCTAGCCAAGGCACAGCAAACAACTTGAACATGCCTGTATAAGCTCCCTTTGGAGTTATGGGGTACAGAAAGCACCACGGGGAGCAGAAATCCTACCTGCTACCCATCAACCCCAGCCGAGCCCTAGCCAAGGCACAACAAACTACTTGAACAGGCCTGTATAAGCTCCCTTTGGAGTTATGGGGTACAGAAAGCACCACGGGGAGCAGAAATCCTACCTGCTCTGCATCAACCCCAGCCGAGCCCTAGCCAAGGCACAGCAAACAACTTGAACAGGCCTGTATAAGCTCCCTTTGGAGTTAGGGGGTACAGAAAGCACCACGGGGAGCAGAAATCCTACCTGCTCTGCATCAACCCCAGCCGAGCCCTAGCCAAGGCACAACAAACAACTTGAACATGCCTGTATAAGCTCCCTTTGGAGTTATGGGGTACAGAAAGCACCACGGGGAGCAGAAATCCTACCTGCTACCCATCAACCCCAGCCGAGCCCTAGCCAAGGCACAACAAACTACTTGAACAGGCCTGTATAAGCTCCCTTTGGAGTTATGGGGTACAGAAAGCACCACGGGGAGCAGAAATCCTACCTGCTCTTCATCAACCCCAGCCGAGCCCTAGCCAAGGCACAGCAAACAACTTGAACAGGCCTGTATAAGCTCCCTTTGGAGTTAGGGGGTACAGAAAGCACCACGGGGAGCAGAAATCCTACCTGCTCTGCATCAACCCCAGCCGAGCCCTAGCCAAGGCACAACAAACAACTTGAACATGCCTGTATAAGCTCCCTTTGGAGTTAGGGGGTACAGAAAGCACCACGGGGAGCAGAAATCCTACCTGCTCTGCATCAACCCCAGCCGAGCCCTAGCCAAGGCACAGCAAACAACTTGAACAGGCCTGTATAAGCTCCCTTTGGAGTTATGGGGTACAGAAAGCACCACGGGGAGCAGAAATCCTACCTGCTCTGCATCAACCCCAGCCGAGCCCTAGCCAAGGCACAGCAAACAACTTGAACAGGCCTGTATAAGCTCCCTTTGGAGTTAGGGGGTACAGAAAGCACCACGGGGAGCAGAAATCCTACCTGCTCTGCATCAACCCCAGCCGAGCCCTAGCCAAGGCACAGCAAACAACTTGAACATGCCTGTATAAGCTCCCTTTGGAGTTATGGGGTACAGAAAGCACCACGGGGAGCAGAAATCCTACCTGCTCTGCATCAACCCCAGCCGAGCCCTAGCCAAGGCACAGCAAACAACTTGAACATGCCTGTATAAGCTCCCTTTGGAGTTATGGGGTACAGAAAGCACCACGGGGAGCAGAAATCCTACCTGCTACCCATCAACCCCAGCCGAGCCCTAGCCAAGGCACAACAAACTACTTGAACAGGCCTGTATAAGCTCCCTTTGGAGTTATGGGGTACAGAAAGCACCACGGGGAGCAGAAATCCTACCTGCTCTGCATCAACCCCAGCCGAGCCCTAGCCAAGGCACAGCAAACAACTTGAACAGGCCTGTATAAGCTCCCTTTGGAGTTAGGGGGTACAGAAAGCACCACGGGGAGCAGAAATCCTACCTGCTCTGCATCAACCCCAGCCGAGCCCTAGCCAAGGCACAACAAACAACTTGAACAGGCCTGTATAAGCTCCCTTTGAAGTTAGGGGGTACAGAAAGCACCACGGGGAGCAGAAATCCTACCTGCTCTGCATCAACCCCAGCCGAGCCCTAGCCAAGGCACAACAAACAACTTGAACAGGCCTGTATAAGCTCCCTTTGGAGTTATGGGGTACAGAAAGCACCACGGGGAGCAGAAATCCTACCTGCTCTGCATCAACCCCAGCCGAGCCCTAGCCAAGGCACAGCAAACAACTTGAACAGGCCTGTATAAGCTCCCTTTGGAGTTATGGGGTACAGAAAGCACCACGGGGAGCAGAAATCCTACCTGCTACCCATCAACCCCAGCCGAGCCCTAGCCAAGGCACAACAAACTACTTGAACAGGCCTGTATAAGCTCCCTTTGGAGTTATGGGGTACAGAAAGCACCACGGGGAGCAGAAATCCTACCTGCTCTGCATCAACCCCAGCCGAGCCCTAGCCAAGGCACAGCAAACAACTTGAACAGGCCTGTATAAGCTCCCTTTGGAGTTAGGGGGTACAGAAAGCACCACGGGGAGCAGAAATCCTACCTGCTCTGCATCAACCCCAGCCGAGCCCTAGCCAAGGCACAACAAACAACTTGAACAGGCCTGTATAAGCTCCCTTTGGAGTTATGGGGTACAGAAAGCACCACGGGGAGCAGAAATCCTACCTGCTCTGCATCAACCCCAGCCGAGCCCTAGCCAAGGCACAACAAACTACTTGAACAGGCCTGTATAAGCTCCCTTTGGAGTTATGGGGTACAGAAAGCACCACGGGGAGCAGAAATCCTACCTGCTCTGCATCAACCCCAGCCGAGCCCTAGCCAAGGCACAGCAAACAACTTGAACATGCCTGTATAAGCTCCCTTTGGAGTTATGGGGTACAGAAAGCACCACGGGGAGCAGAAATCCTACCTGCTCTGCATCAACCCCAGCCGAGCCCTAGCCAAGGCACAGCAAACAACTTGAACATGCCTGTATAAGCTCCCTTTGGAGTTATGGGGTACAGAAAGCACCACGGGGAGCAGAAATCCTACCTGCTACCCATCAACCCCAGCCGAGCCCTAGCCAAGGCACAACAAACTACTTGAACAGGCCTGTATAAGCTCCCTTTGGAGTTATGGGGTACAGAAAGCACCACGGGGAGCAGAAATCCTACCTGCTCTGCATCAACCCCAGCCGAGCCCTAGCCAAGGCACAGCAAACAACTTGAACAGGCCTGTATAAGCTCCCTTTGGAGTTAGGGGGTACAGAAAGCACCACGGGGAGCAGAAATCCTACCTGCTCTGCATCAACCCCAGCCGAGCCCTAGCCAAGGCACAACAAACAACTTGAACATGCCTGTATAAGCTCCCTTTGGAGTTATGGGGTACAGAAAGCACCACGGGGAGCAGAAATCCTACCTGCTACCCATCAACCCCAGCCAAGCCCTAGCCAAGGCACAACAAACTACTTGAACAGGCCTGTATAAGCTCCCTTTGGAGTTATGGGGTACAGAAAGCACCACGGGGAGCAGAAATCCTACCTGCTCTTCATCAACCCCAGCCGAGCCCTAGCCAAGGCACAGCAAACAACTTGAACAGGCCTGTATAAGCTCCCTTTGGAGTTAGGGGGTACAGAAAGCACCACGGGGAGCAGAAATCCTACCTGCTCTGCATCAACCCCAGCCGAGCCCTAGCCAAGGCACAACAAACAACTTGAACAGGCCTGTATAAGCTCCCTTTGAAGTTAGGGGGTACAGAAAGCACCACGGGGAGCAGAAATCCTACCTGCTCTGCATCAACCCCAGCCGAGCCCTAGCCAAGGCACAACAAACAACTTGAACAGGCCTGTATAAGCTCCCTTTGGAGTTATGGGGTACAGAAAGCACCACGGGGAGCAGAAATCCTACCTGCTCTGCATCAACCCCAGCCGAGCCCTAGCCAAGGCACAGCAAACAACTTGAACAGGCCTGTATAAGCTCCCTTTGGAGTTATGGGGTACAGAAAGCACCACGGGGAGCAGAAATCCTACCTGCTACCCATCAACCCCAGCCGAGCCCTAGCCAAGGCACAACAAACTACTTGAACAGGCCTGTATAAGCTCCCTTTGGAGTTATGGGGTACAGAAAGCACCACGGGGAGCAGAAATCCTACCTGCTCTGCATCAACCCCAGCCGAGCCCTAGCCAAGGCACAGCAAACAACTTGAACAGGCCTGTATAAGCTCCCTTTGGAGTTAGGGGGTACAGAAAGCACCACGGGGAGCAGAAATCCTACCTGCTCTGCATCAACCCCAGCCGAGCCCTAGCCAAGGCACAACAAACAACTTGAACAGGCCTGTATAAGCTCCCTTTGGAGTTATGGGGTACAGAAAGCACCACGGGGAGCAGAAATCCTACCTGCTCTGCATCAACCCCAGCCGAGCCCTAGCCAAGGCACAACAAACTACTTGAACAGGCCTGTATAAGCTCCCTTTGGAGTTATGGGGTACAGAAAGCACCACGGGGAGCAGAAATCCTACCTGCTCTGCATCAACCCCAGCCGAGCCCTAGCCAAGGCACAGCAAACAACTTGAACATGCCTGTATAAGCTCCCTTTGGAGTTATGGGGTACAGAAAGCACCACGGGGAGCAGAAATCCTACCTGCTCTGCATCAACCCCAGCCGAGCCCTAGCCAAGGCACAGCAAACAACTTGAACATGCCTGTATAAGCTCCCTTTGGAGTTATGGGGTACAGAAAGCACCACGGGGAGCAGAAATCCTACCTGCTACCCATCAACCCCAGCCGAGCCCTAGCCAAGGCACAACAAACTACTTGAACAGGCCTGTATAAGCTCCCTTTGGAGTTATGGGGTACAGAAAGCACCACGGGGAGCAGAAATCCTACCTGCTCTGCATCAACCCCAGCCGAGCCCTAGCCAAGGCACAGCAAACAACTTGAACAGGCCTGTATAAGCTCCCTTTGGAGTTAGGGGGTACAGAAAGCACCACGGGGAGCAGAAATCCTACCTGCTCTGCATCAACCCCAGCCGAGCCCTAGCCAAGGCACAACAAACAACTTGAACATGCCTGTATAAGCTCCCTTTGGAGTTATGGGGTACAGAAAGCACCACGGGGAGCAGAAATCCTACCTGCTACCCATCAACCCCAGCCGAGCCCTAGCCAAGGCACAACAAACTACTTGAACAGGCCTGTATAAGCTCCCTTTGGAGTTATGGGGTACAGAAAGCACCACGGGGAGCAGAAATCCTACCTGCTCTTCATCAACCCCAGCCGAGCCCTAGCCAAGGCACAGCAAACAACTTGAACAGGCCTGTATAAGCTCCCTTTGGAGTTAGGGGGTACAGAAAGCACCACGGGGAGCAGAAATCCTACCTGCTCTGCATCAACCCCAGCCGAGCCCTAGCCAAGGCACAACAAACAACTTGAACAGGCCTGTATAAGCTCCCTTTGAAGTTAGGGGGTACAGAAAGCACCACGGGGAGCAGAAATCCTACCTGCTCTGCATCAACCCCAGCCGAGCCCTAGCCAAGGCACAACAAACAACTTGAACAGGCCTGTATAAGCTCCCTTTGGAGTTATGGGGTACAGAAAGCACCACGGGGAGCAGAAATCCTACCTGCTCTGCATCAACCCCAGCCGAGCCCTAGCCAAGGCACAGCAAACAACTTGAACAGGCCTGTATAAGCTCCCTTTGGAGTTAGGGGGTACAGAAAGCACCACGGGGAGCAGAAATCCTACCTGCTCTGCATCAACCCCAGCCGAGCCCTAGCCAAGGCACAACAAACAACTTGAACAGGCCTGTATAAGCTCCCTTTGGAGTTATGGGGTACAGAAAGCACCACGGGGAGCAGAAATCCTACCTGCTCTGCATCAACCCCAGCCGAGCCCTAGCCAAGGCACAGCAAACAACTTGAACATGCCTGTATAAGCTCCCTTTGGAGTTATGGGGTACAGAAAGCACCACGGGGAGCAGAAATCCTACCTGCTCTGCATCAACCCCAGCCGAGCCCTAGCCAAGGCACAGCAAACAACTTGAACATGCCTGTATAAGCTCCCTTTGGAGTTATGGGGTACAGAAAGCACCACGGGGAGCAGAAATCCTACCTGCTACCCATCAACCCCAGCCGAGCCCTAGCCAAGGCACAACAAACTACTTGAACAGGCCTGTATAAGCTCCCTTTGGAGTTATGGGGTACAGAAAGCACCACGGGGAGCAGAAATCCTACCTGCTCTGCATCAACCCCAGCCGAGCCCTAGCCAAGGCACAGCAAACAACTTGAACATGCCTGTATAAGCTCCCTTTGGAGTTATGGGGTACAGAAAGCACCACGGGGAGCAGAAATCCTACCTGCTCTGCATCAACCCCAGCCGAGCCCTAGCCAAGGCACAGCAAACAACTTGAACATGCCTGTATAAGCTCCCTTTGGAGTTATGGGGTACAGAAAGCACCACGGGGAGCAGAAATCCTACCTGCTACCCATCAACCCCAGCCGAGCCCTAGCCAAGGCACAACAAACTACTTGAACAGGCCTGTATAAAGTGCCTTTTGATTTAGGTAGTACACAAAACCACAGGGAGCTTAAATACTTCCTGCTACCCATCAACGCCAGCAAAACCCTAGTCAAGGCACACTGGCAAACTAGAACAGGCCTGTATAAGCTCCTTTTTTAGTTACCGGGTACAGGAAAAAACAGTATAAAAACTAAGTCTAATAAGGCCACCAGCGTTGCGTATTTTTATCTTAATTTGATTTTGACTTAAGACTGACTCCTCCTCCAAAGACACCTCCAAATCTAATTCACAGCCTCACTATCATCTGAAGGAAGTCCTCCCATTATTGAAAAGTCTATTGTCCAGGACTACGGAAGTTCCTTCCGAGTGTGTTCTGGTAGTTTGAATGTTTAACAATTTTTCCAGTATTATCCTTGTACCTGTGATGGTAGCCTTTTGTAACTTGCACATGTCACTTTTCTCTTGTAACACACTGTTTGCTACCTCTCACATTTTGTTTGCTTTAGATACTTGCACCAGTGCCACCATTGCCACCATTGCCTACGTAACGTTTGTTGTTGTGCTGGAGTGTCTGCGATTTATTGCAGAATTATACCTCTACTTGTACATTGTATGCTTTTGTAACCTGCACACATATCACTTTATTCTCCTGAAATGTAACGATTGGTACCTCAAGTCTTTTGGTTGCTCACTTTTGTCAGTTTTGATCATGTAATTTAAGGTTTTTTATTTTTATTTTCTCATTTGCAATTGTTTCCTCTTGTATCATTAACGGTCCTCTTGTGAAGCACTCTTGACACCTTCGGGTAAAGTCCGCGCTATATAAAAACTCATAAATAAATAAATACATAAATAATAAATTTAAAAAAGTACAAGTTGCAACTATGCCGAAACCCGGGATTGAACCAGGGTCCTCTAGCTCTGCAGTCGAACGCTCTACCAACTAAGCTATTAAAGCTTGCTTGAATCAAAGAGTTGCGCGCCTGCCCTTTTGTCTCACTGCGCCATGAAGCCTCGTGCACCGAGCCAGCCACAGACTGCAGCTGAAAAAGGCGCAACACCACCAGTACGCCGCTTCTTATTATTGTATTTTTTTTATTTATTTCCCAGGTTAACTCCACCGTGGCCATCGAGGGAAGGCAAACATGGCCGGAGGGACCGCACTGATATAAAACTCGAAGCTTCAAATAACCGGGAAAAAGTACCATGCCATCGGGGGAGTTAAACCTAGTCAAAGGGGCCGCTCTGTCAATGTAGGCAAAACTCTGCGGAGTACACCGCGCGGGGGCCGCCCGCCCTAAATAACCAAAAAAAAGCAAATGGCGTACGCAAGAAATTTCGGCAATTCTTCTAGTACACTGAAGCACGAGAACCGCTCCTCCCCCATGGCGTAGGGGGTACAAAGCGCCATGGGGGAGCGACGGCGAATACCTCGGTGTTGAGATTTGCTACACTGAAGCACGCGAACCGCTCCTCCCCCATGACGTAGGGGGTACAAAGCGCCATGGGGGAGCGACGGCGAATAGCTCGGTGCTGAGATTTTCTGCACCCCGTGACGTAGGGGGAACATAGCCACATGGGGGTACAATGCTTCTCAGAACACCGGCTAAGAACATACTGGTACAATCTTGACTAGATTCCAGAAATGTTACATGTCAGACCCATGTACATTAGCAACCAGCATCAGATGCTTGCAAACGTGGAGGGCCATCTAATCTGCAATGTTCCTAAGCATCGGCACATTTCACTATTTCAAAACAACTCTGTTGGTCCCAGTCCGTAGCAGAATCATATTCAAGGCCAAGGTCATTACCAGAAAGCTGCTTATCAATCATTTCCAGACCTCGTAAGTTCCAAATTTGGTTGGCGCAAGGCCAAACGTGATCTAACATTCAATGGCAATGTATCCTTTCAGTTCCCAGAACCAAAACTGTTTCTTTTGGTGATTGGGCTTTTTCTATTGCAGCCGCCAGAACATGGAATTCTCTTATTTTTTGGTCTGAATCTTTCCTATTATGCTGCAGGAAATTATTGAAAACCTTTTTATTCACTCCGATACCAAAGCTACACTGACTGGCTATTTTCATCGCTATGAAATCAGAGTGTACATTCGCTTTTTAAATAATCCAGAACATGCTGACAACTTTCATTTTCATTACATTCATCAGTCATCTACAGGTCCCCCACGTCATACTTGCTTTTAACACAGTCTCTGATCTCTCGATCTGAATAGTGCAAAAGCACTTGAAGCTTACCTCCTTGATGTTTTGCGGTCTCTCTGGTCCATCCAGTAGTGCCTACTAGCATGGGTTTTGTTCCTATACCATTTACCCAAAAACGTGATTTCGGCCCTCTTATTGTTCAACTGTTATTTCATGCTCAGTGCACCCAACATTACTGTACCTGTTTTTTTTTTACCCTGAAGACTCTTAAAGAGTCTCCCTCCTGCATGCTATAAACGAACAGTTTGGGTCTTGATGTTATCAAGGCTGGACTATGGCAGTCAACTACTTAGGATTTCCTCAATACACAAATCACCAAACCCACGTGATAGAAAAATGTCTGTTAACCTAGTTTTAGGGATTCTAGACATGTGGAGATCACCAACCACTTGTACACCGATCTCCAACTCACAATTCATATGCGTTTGCCTTTAAGCTGTCTGCAATTCCAATAAGCCTGTCAACAGCTTGAAACATTCAATTTCAGAGTACTAATTATTATCTTCCGTAATCCACTATATTGCCAGGCTAATCTTAGATGGGGTGACACCTATCTTACAATTTGCAGAACTCTCTTCTGGCCTATCTTAGAAACATGTCTGAATATCTTTTTTTGCGTAATGATCCAAAGACCTGTTTTTTCATCACACCGGTTTCCAACTTGCGTGCTGAAAACCACAGGTTAAGTTCCAGGATACTTCGTTTGATATCTCTGTTGTGCTCTACACAGTTAGACTTCTTTAATACTTCCAAGTTGTAAGTGCTTTGTTTTTTCTTTGCTGCTGGAGAAGGTCAGTGAAGATATCATAATATCTGCCTCTATGTCTTTAATAGCTCTATTTACGTTAGTGAAGCAGATTCCACATTACCTCGTTTGCCTGTACACCCTACCCTGCCTTCTAATAACTACTCCTTGCTATTTGACCGTGAGTGCATCTCTGTCCTTTTTGCTGAATGCTGGATTTAACAGACAGTAATCCATGATCAGGGTGTTACTGCCTACTGTTGCAGTCATAAACATAGATATCATCAATGAACTAACAGCGCTTTAAATACCCACTTAGTCCACACATCTCAACCTTGCTAACTGGGTGCCAGGGCTTTCCATACTCCCAACCTTCCTCACAATGGGTTTCACTCACCTGCAATGGAGACTCGGCACTCCCTTTCAAGTTGATCCCGCTCTAGTTGCTGCCTGTGGGACAAAGAGAGCGGGCTTATAAATGCAATTTGGAAAAAAAATATTTTGTAGACGGATGCAACAAAAAAAAAAGAGCCGATGGGCACAAAAGTAGGAGAGTACTGAGGATCAGGAAAAAAATCTCAGGGACACAGACAGTGATGTTGAACAACCAGAGAAAACTGCCTTGACAATAAAAAGGCATAAAAGAGGTTTGGGACACAAGACGTGCAGGAAAAGAGGAAAGGGTACAAACTGCTAGACAGATAGGAGAAGCAGAAAATAGGCCTGCAGAAGAAACAGATTCAAGCAATCACGGCTGAATAAAATTGAGGGAGCCTTTCATTAGAGTGGAAGTGGGGACACCAGACTAGAAGAAACTGAACTAAGGGAAAACACAAAGAGAAATGAAGGTGGAAGCAATCAAATTAAATAGGCTGTGCCAACAGTTTGTGAAGTATATGAATGAGAGAAAAAGACAAAAGAGAAGGAAGACAATGTAAGATAATGGCCCAATATTCAGTGGTGATTGGAGAGGACCAGTTCTAGTGGGTTAAGACAAAGACAGAATGAGGTGGGGTCATTATACTGAAACTGGAGAGGAGGACAAGATCGTGAAAGGAATGATATTAATTGTCACACTGTACGAAAATGTAATACTAAGTAATTTACTGGCATAACTGATGAGGTACGTATAGTGAAATGTAAATTGTCTGTGAGGTAGATCATATTGAGATAGAAAGTCATCCAAATGGATCAATATCCACCGGTGAAAGCAATCCCCTACTGTAACGATCCAAGCGGTCGTCCACTCCGACAGCTCAGCCCTCGAGAATCGGGTTAGTGGGACACCATGCGGAAGCTCAATTAGGGAAACATCCGGCGCGAGACACCTCCTCCCGCAGAACAGTGATGTCTGCAGCAGCACCCCCAGTTCCAGGGTAATTACTGACAGGTGCAGGAGCCTGGCTAGCAGCAATCCCTGATTATCTACCAGGCCTGTTGGCCCCAGCAGCTTAAGCTTCCTGCAGTCTAACTACTAAGCTAACTATTGAAGCTGTGCTGCTTGGTACTATAATTCAAATTCAGGTGCGCCCAATCCTCCCTCCTCTGGCACCCTCTGGACTACTGCCAACAAGACCCTGTTCCATCCACCATCCCAGATAATCTCTCTGAGTAACTGATTTAGGCCCGCAAACCATGAGGGCATGACCCTTACTGGTAGGTTTACAAAATAGTATAAGAGTCTGGGGAGCACGATAATTTTTCACAGCACTATGCAGGCCTTCAGTGGCAACTTCAGCAAGCGCCAAAATTTGACACATGTTTTTAGTGATCTCATGACCGATTCAGGTTGCCGTCCCTCAGGTCTTCCACCGCGTGAGAAATCTGTAATCCTAAGTACTTAAAAGAACGATGGGACCAGGGCAGGCCTTCCGGCGTCCCTGGTGGAGGGCGACAGCTCGCCCTTGTCCCATGCCTCCGCGTACAGCGCCTCCATTTTAGGGACCAAGGTCTGTGCGAAAGAGGAATAGAACTACACTGGCTATTCGTCCGGTCCTGGAGTCTTCCCTCTGGCTATCTCTTTAAAGGTCTCACGTATCTCCTGCGCAGTCAATGGCACTCCCAGACCTTTCCTCAGAGCGGGGTCCAATGTCCTCAGTGCCAGGGGTGATAGGAATTCTACTATGTTTTCCCACGGCTGTGGATGTTGTTTACCATATAATACCTCATAATAGTTGCCGCACGAGTGCAGTGACTCTGTTCTGTGTTTTGGGGCATTTCTGATACGCCAGCGGGACTGTGAGGACCAGCAGCCCGTGGGGCGCAACGCTGTGTGCTCTTCCCGCCCCCCTCCACGTCAAATACAAGCAGCGCCTCGCGGCCCCCGCTTCGCGGGAGCCGCTCCAGTGCAGTAACTCTGTGGTGTGTTTTGGGGCATTTCTGATATGCCAGCGGGACTGCGAGGACCAGCAGCCCATGGGGCGCGACGCTGTGTGCTCCTCCCGCCCACCCTCTAAGCCCTACATCTTTAGGCACGCCCTCCGCTGCGCGGATTGCGCGCCGGGCAAAGCCCGGGCCAAGGGTGGGCCCGTTTTAGCCCGTTCGAGACCGTGAAAGACCGGACCGGGACGCTTCCCTTTGGCCCCCATTGCGTTTATTGTGGTGCAATCCAGGACTTCGACTAATATTGGTCATCACCTATACGCCAGGCCGGAGAATGACAAGTCGTGAGACCAGGAGTAAAGCTACGTCTTCAGGCACATATGTGGCAGGTACTTTGGACAATTTCCTGGTCAGAGCTAATTCGGTGTTGTCTCACGAAATAACAATTTTAAAACGCCGATTGTCCCAGGGTATTGACAATGCCAAGAGATCATCACTGAGGTATATAGCAAACGCTAGAACCCCGGAAAGGTCCATGGTTCCCCCTGTTTTCGATCTATTGGGCCAGGATGATTGTTTGTTAACCTTTGCTTCGCCGATCCCCAGGTGTAGCCTGTCTAGGGCTAGACATTCCCTACAGGCTATCCCTGAGTCAACTCCAGCGGCGAACAGTTGCGATATCCCGGTAGCTGATAGCGTATCTGAGCTCAATACTCACCAGCTCCGGGGGAACCGAGAGGGGGCTGTTCAGAAAAGAAAACGTGGGGCCCAGACAAGTGGGGGGAAAAAGGCGAAGCTAGCCAAACAATCTAGCCGTCACGAACTTACGGCCCAGGTACAAGGCAAAACTGCTCTCCCTGTATCTAGTGGAATTACCACCTTGACCGACCCGAGTCCCCTTGCAGTGATGTTTAATAATTCCAATACTGGTGGGGTAACCGTGGTTAAGGGAGACTTAATGAACTCTAACATAGCTACTCTCTTGAAGTCACTGCTAGCCCCCCTGGATGCCAGACTCGCCCAAATCGAGTTCAGGCTATCCAACTTGGAAAAAGCTGCTGGGACTATGGCTGAATGTTTGCAAACTGCAAACATATCGCAGGGGAAGCCTGATATCAACGAGGGAGCAGCTATTACAACTGACAGCTGCTCTGCAGTAACCACCCTCCCTGCAGCGCCAAGCCTTCCAATTAGTATTAGCGATTCTGCTTCTCCTGCCAGCCCTTTGAGCCTGGCCAAAAAGCCTATTTTACATGGAGAACGAAAAATTCCTGAGGGTAATGTATCCCGTAAGAAAATGGTAATAGATTTGCCCCCGGAAGCAGCTCCCCTTGCAGTGGTTTTGACGGGAGTCCCTGAGCTTGACACCCCAGCAGCTGAATCATTTGCATCACTTAATAACAAAGTTGCAAGTTGGCTGAATATACACAGACCCCTCCCCACCACATATTTCCAGTGAAATACTAATGGTTAGAAGGGTCAGTTGGGTGGGCAATACTATTAAGAATATTAGCGGGGATTGTGTTCTAGTCAACTTTAGGGACTTTAGAACAGTTCTTCACATTTGTAATTGGCCGGCAGGTAACTCGAACACAACTATCCAGTCCGTCCCACTGTCCTTCTTCTATCCATCTGACATTTCCTGCCCTGAAGAGGGCTTAGAGGGGGTATGGACTAGGGTGGCATCTAGAGGGCTGAGTAGGGGGTCTAGGTACATGGCCTATAACACTTTTATTCCTACTTACAATCGGTATAGCTGCCTGGAAAAGGTCGACTGACTACACCGTAAGTACGATGTAGCAGTTCGACCTTGGACAACAGACCCGCCTATCCCTGATTTAATCTTGCAGAGGGGGGTACGTCAAATATAAGAGTGAAGAAAGTTCCCAAGGGGAGAGCATTCAACTCTCCTCACTGCCATGTGTACCTACCGGAGCCAGTAAATGTGATCTTTCGACAACAGGCCCAAATATTTTATATATCCTGTTAGACAACACAATTAAAACAGGTCCATGCTCTTCAAAAAAGGGACCAAGAACTGATGCCGACTCACTGACAATACTGTCTTGGAATCTGGCTGGTTTACCTGGTTGCCCAGAGTGGGGTTCCTTTATAGATGACAAAGCTGTGTGCCTTTTCCAGGAAACTTGGGCCAGGGAGGATCAACCACGGAGAGGCTTCGCCTCATTTTCAATCCCGGCTAGGTGGGGGGGAAAGGGTCGGCCATCCGGGGGTCTAACAATTTGGGTGGGTTCCCACTTGGGCTGTAAAGCTAGGACCATGAATACCCTCTCGGAGGATGTACAATGCGCAGTCTTAGAGTGGCCGAATGCCTCAAGGCTCGCATTGGTTAATGTGTATTCCAGGCCTACGAACGCTACAAGCGAATCGAGAACAATTGAGGAACTTTCCTTATTTTTAAACACTATCCCCCATGGTACTTCGCTTGTGGTGGGGGGTGACTTGAATTGTCACTTCGATCCCCTTCCAGGCTTGATGGAGGGTGCAAATCTGGAGGAGGATTAGCACTGGAATATACCTCCTGTCGAGGGCCCTCGGCCCAGGTCTTGGTCCCCTTTGGCCGTTCAAATCATGGCCCTAACACTTAACCACTCAATTCGGGCCTGCAACGGACGTGTAAAATCTGATATCCCCCGACCTGTACTTTTATTAAGCCAGGACAAGAGTCCCGCCTGGACTATATATTTGTCGAAAGCCGTGCCTGGACCAAGGTCATCGATTTCCGAGTCGCTCCTAGAGGAGAGAGCGATCATAATGCCTTGATCCTGGAATTTTCGTCTCCTGGTATTTCCAAAGATAACTGTATGCCAATTGATGATCTTGATTCAAGGGCGGTTCTATCTAGCAATAGGCGTAGAGTTAGATGGGAAAATTTGGTAAAACATCCAGATCAAGTGGCTGAGCTTTATGCTCGGTTTGTCCCTGTTTTGGAAGCAGTTGGTGCTTTAACTATGCAGAACTGTACCTCTAACACATGTCAAAAGCTAGGGGGCCTACATCAGGAGTTAAGTACCACTCTAGCAGAGGTACTAAACCCCCTGGTTCCAAATCGGAAACCCAGGGGCACTAAAGTTACTTGGTATAATTGTGCCTGTAGAAAGGCGAAGGCAGATCTGTTGCTGGCTGTCAAGCAAAACAATAATAGGGCACTAATAAAAACTAGGAGACTGATATAAGCGACTTATTCACCACGCTAAGATTGAATGGGACAATGACAACTGGGCCGCCCTAGTGTCGGCCCTTAAAATAAGTGATGCACGGAAATTCTGGCAAATTGTGAACACAGGGCTGGGGGAGTCCCCGTCGGCTGTTGAACCAAACATTGCATCAAGCCTGTGGGAGGACCACTTTCGCACCCTCTATGGCGGGGCCAATGACGAAAGTAACAAGGTTCAAGGGGGCTTGTTTTCAAATTTTAAAGTTCAAACTGTTGGGGACCTCTTCACTGTGGAAGAGATCTGTGCAGTAATATCCAAGCTCCCAGCTGGAAAGGCGCCTGGGCTGAATAAACTCCCAGGCGATCTATTCAAGCACAAACCTATGGTCTGGGCTGCTTACTTAACGGTCATATTTAATGCAGTACAGAAGGGAATGGCGGTCCCCAGTACTTGGCTGGGAGCAGAGATTGTTCCTATCTTCAAGAAGGGCTCTCCTCTCCTCCCAGCCAACTACAGGCCTATCAGCCTCATCGATGTGCAGCAAAAGATCTTTGCGAGGCTGATATTAGACCGCCTCCTAGACTGGATGGAGGAACACTCAATCCTGAGTCCTTACCAGGCAGGGTTCAGGAAGAATGTATCCACTACGGATCAAATATTTCGCCTGACCCTCCTATTTTGGAAAATTGTCAAGATCGAGGGTGGTACCCTCTATACTGTGTTTGTGGACCTCCGTGCGACCTTTGATTTTGTCCCGCGGGGGAAGCTTTGATCTGTGCTTTTAGAGCTGGGAATACCCCTTCAACTATTGAACTTAATAATACGGCTCCATAATGAGAACTTTGCACAGGTCAGGTGTGGAAAAAATGGTGCGCGGTCGCCTAGGTTCCCCGTTGACAGGGGGTGAGACAGGGTTGTGTGCTTGCACCGACCCTGTTTTGCCTCTATGTGAACGGGGGAATCGCACACCTGAACGCGGTACCGAATAGCGATGCCCCTAAGCTCGCTGGTTGCCGGGTGCCTGCAATTATGTATGCAGACGATACTCTGTTATTGTCTAATTTCCCTATGGGCATTCAACGGGTCTTGGACGGTTTTGAGGCGTTTTGTCACGAACGCGGTTTAGAGATAAATGCTCTCAAAACCAAGTTCATGATTTTTAATCCCCCAGTGACCACACGCCCAACCCCGAGGATAGGTGCAGCAAGGCTGGAAAGGGTGCAGACCTTTGAGTATCTGGGGGTAACCCTAAATTAAACTATGACTTGGGCCCCCCATCAAATTAAGGCCCAACTCAAACTGCCGCAGCGAGCGGGGGCAATTTTCAATCTTTCGAATAAATCCAACGTCAAACCGATAGGCCCACCTATAGAGATATATAAACTACAGGCAAGAGGGGCAGTAATTTATGACGGTGAACTTTGGGGCCACCAGTGTAGACCCGAGATTGTGGCCACTGAAAACAAATTTTTAAGGCGTCTCTTGGCACTGCCGCCTAGTACTCCCCTGGCACCAGTCAGGCTCGATCTAGGCCTCAGACCTATAGATGAGGAATTGGGTCTGAAACCACTAATGTTTTGGCAGAGGCTCTGGGTTACTCCAGAGTTGATGAATTATAGGTTGGAGTTATTGGGAATCCTAAGACTCCCTACATGGGGAAACTCCCATGGTTCAAGTATTTGAGAGAGGAGTTTGGGAGGCTAGGTCTGCCTCTACTGTGGTCTGATCCAGAGACAGCTTGTATCCGAGTCCCACGTAAACAATTGGTAAAGCTGTATCATGAAAATAAACTATCCGCCTTGACACAGAATGCACGAACTGGCACTTTATCAGTTCAATTTTTACTTATTAAAGATGTTTATTGTTTTGAAGGGGTTTTAAACGATATTCATCCTGTTTTAACTAGAAAATTGTATCTACAGTGGAGATAAGGCACCCTGCCAATTAGAGCTTTTGCAGTCTTCTCCGAAAAATTGTCCCGGCTGTAATTTCGAGCAGGAAAATTACCTGCACGTTTTGTTTTTTTGTCCAGCCTATAAAAAGAATAGAAGGTATTGGATCATTCCCTTAGGCAAAAACCTGGGTCTTATACATTGTATGCAAGCATATAGAATTTTTAAAACCGATCTTCCCACCGTGATTGTATTTGGGGTAGCAAAATATCTGGCAGCCATGTGGAATAAGAGAAGGCTGCTAATTAATGCTATTTGAATGCAGATCTATTTATTTCATAATTTGTTGCAATGATGTATATATGAATGAATTTATACCTCAGATATGCATCGGATGAAATGATCGGTCCTTTTTTAAATTATCTATGGACTGTTTGTGATTATTAGGCCCTTTGGTTACGTATATTTTATTGTTTTTATTACCTGGACAATTTGTGTAATATGTTTTAAACTTTTAGAATGTTAATACTTGTGAACTCTTATGACAAACTGTCAAAATAAAGATACAATGAATAGTTGCCACATGGTCCCGTCTGCAGACATGATTCGAGTAAAGGGAAAACCGATAGATTCGGGTTGGAATGACCATGCAAGTAATCTGCTCGCTCTACCCCCTTCATGTACTTGTTTCTGGCCTTCACAAAGGTCTAAGCATCTCAATCGCTCTAGCACCCTATTGTACTCCTCCCTTGTGTCTTCCCATCGTTTATGCGTCACTACATAGGTCGTCAGTCAAGCACCACGGTCAAGGAGTCTGGCTTCCAATTTGGTAAGCTCCCCCAACAGCTCCTTTCTCATCCCCAGTCTGTCCCAGGCAGTGACCCCTCACAAATACATTAAGGGCCTCCCACTCTAAAATCACAGAGCTGGCTGTACCATGATTAAACTGGAAATACTCAGAGACCACCGTCTGTAATGAATCTCTAAAGTATGTATCTTCAAGGAAGGCAGGGTTAAGCCGCCAAGTGGGAGTCACAGTAGGCTCCACCTGAGGGAGAAGGCATAATAACAGTGGGTGGTGATCAGATACGTTGCACCCCAAATATTCAGTATGCATTATAGCTGGTCCCAGGCGGGCAGAACAGACAAACATATCTAATCTGGTGTGAAGGCTATAAAGTTGAGAGTAGTCCTGCAGTTGCCCAGCTGCACTTGCAAAATGTCTACTAGGTCCCACCAACCCATCCACTCCGGGCACCCCTTTGTCATCTTGTAGACCAGTGTACCATGCAGCGCGGGTCGACTTGACTAGCTCAATATCAGCCACATAGTTGATGTCTCCCCCCTATAATGAGGTTAGCTCTGTTGAGGATGGAGAGGGGTGCGGACAGGTGCCTAAAGTATTGTATCTTGTCTTGATTAGAGGTGTAAAGATTCCCCAATGTAATCACTTTGCCCATTAATCTACCCTGCACCAGTCTGCGAGAGATTGGTCCACTTCAAAGTGCGCTCCAGCTCTGATCCACAATAGCGTTCCTCTCGAGAACGCAGTATAGAAGGTTGCATACAGCTGACGTCGCCATCTACGTTGCAATCGTGCCCCGGCTTAGGATGTGAGGTGGGTCTCCTGTAGCATCAGTATGTGTGCCCCCCCCTACAAGTAACGTAGCTGTGTATTTTGTTGTGATTGGACGCCGACCTCATTCCTCTCACGTTCCAGGATAACATTTTAACTTCATGGAGCAACTGCTTAATGCTTGGCATGAATGTGATCTGAAGCCCCACCCCAACCCCCCAACCACACCGACCCAGAGCAACAATAACCACCAGATTACCACCTATCACCCCAAACAAGTAACTCCCCCCGTCCACAGGGCAGCTTCGCAACAGCTGACCAACCAAACCTGAAAAACAAAAGCATAAATCAATCAACCAGGCGTTTGTTAAAGCGCGACTACTCACCCGTAAGGGTCTCAAGGCGCTGGGGTTGGGGTTGGGGTTAGCAGGCTCCAGTCCATCAAGTGGGGGGGCAGGGATCTGTCGAAGAGCCAGGTCTTGAGGTTTCTTGGGAAGATGGGGAGCGATGTCTGTCTGAGATGGATCGGCAGGGCGTTCCAGGATCGGGCCACGAGGAAGGAGAATGAGCAGCCTCCCAGTCTGGTCTTTCTGGTGCGGGGGACCACAGCGTAGGAGAGCTGGGCAGATCGTAGGGTCCTCTGGGGTGCGTGGCATTTGAGTTGGCTGTTGAGGTATGCTGGTCCAAAGTCGTGGAGGGCCTTGTGGGGTGAGCATCTTGAAGGTGACTCTAGCTTCGATGGGGAGCCAGTAGAGTGTGCGCAGGTGCTGGGAGATGTGGCAGTGTCTTGGCAGGTCGAGGACTGTGAGAAGTTAGCCTGGCATATGATGTCCACAAGTTCTAGTGGGCACCTTGCACCAGTCTAATCGACCCTTATTGATGGTTGTTGTAAAGTCAACCTTATAGAAAGCTATCCTAGTGGTAGCATCGACCAGCAGTGATCAGGCTAAGACTTCAGAGAGCGTATTGAGCAAGTTGTTTTACCATTGTGTCACCATTGTGACACTAGGACATGTGTCCCTGTAGGCCTGAGCCACTCTATCATTGATTAAAGGAGTTTGTCTGTACTTGCCCAAGTTATTGGGACTCACAGTAGAGGACATGGCTATGTCCCCATCACAGATCAAAACAGCTTGAGTTGGTATTCTGACTAGGCCAGAGTCCATCTCAGTTACCAGGGTTAACCCTACTACACCCTTCTGTTGAGAACCACCACTTGGAGCTGAACTAGGGGGAACAGTTGCCTTAGGGGCAATGGTGGCTGGAGCTGCCTCCTTCTTGGTGCAATCACTAGTCCAGTGAGTATTTACTTTACAATTCTTGCACCATGGTTTTCTAGGACCTTCTTTCTTTTTGAATTGTGGGGAACAACCAAGGGTTAGGAAGTAGGAGGCCCAAGGGAGACGCGTGCAGTGTCTAGACACAGCCGCGGGTTCCCATTGACTTTCTATGGAGAACAAACAAGTTACAAAATTACAATTTAAGGACACTTCCGGATGGACTACAATGAAACCCCTTTAAACTAGGACACTTCGAGAGACAAGACCCATGGGAGCACCGGAGTACTCGAGTTGCCTCACCCAGGTAAGCCAGGTGCATAGGTGCCTTTTGGTGTCGGGTTTCATCGTCGTTTTCAATGGAGAGCTGCAAAGAAGTGCTGCACGCGACCAGAGGAAAAGTGTCCGGGTGGATCCAAGGGTGGATCGAAGATCTGAAGAACCTGAAAGCAGAAGGGACAGAGTCTGGGTCACTTGCGAGTGACCAGGATGGCGATGGAAAGCTGCCAGCGAATGTCGGTTGATTTCATGTGAGAAGGTGAAGTTGGTCTCTTCAGCCACGTGGTCCAGGAGGCGTCAACGACGACCAGGAGCTGGATTCAAGCTGTCCCACGAAGGATCTAGTTTACAGCGGTGTCGGTATCCGGACTGGACCCAACAAGCCCTGGCAACCTCAACCCACGCAAGATGTCGAGATTGACTTTGTTGCAGACCAGCAAGGTCTGAGGAGCTTCTCCTTTGCAGGGATGCTGGAGCAAGCCTGGAGCAACCAGGAAAGCAAGTTCGATTTAAAAGAAAGTCTTTGGGGTCTCACTAGCCAACGGGCAAGGAACCGTGAAGACGTGTCGAGCTAAAATGGAAAAGCGGGGCCCACGGGACACTCGTGAAGTGGGGTGGTCTGAGCTTTGGTGCACCCCAATGCACAACTTCGGGATACCTCGGGAAGTAGGTGCAGTTAGCAAAATGCAGGATGTCTATAAGTTCTCGTGTCCGCCACGTGTCTCAGCTTTGCGGTGAGCGAAGGTCGGGGTCAGAGATATCTGGAAGTCCGTGTCCTGTGTCGCAGATTCTTCGGGATCCGGCGGGAGCCTCGAAAATGCAGACCGGCAAAGTTGCTGTTGATGCCTGTTTGAACAGGGTGGTCACTCCTTGACCACAATGGAGATGTCTTCCGTCTTCCAGTCGAAATGGAACGTCGAAGGTCCAGGATATATGTTTCAGAGTTTCGTCCAGGGTAATCTAAAGTCCTAGAGGCTGGGGTTCTATCTTTATAGGAAAGAGGGGATGGACTAACTCTATGGCCCCTCCTATGGGTGGGCCTGGGGAGGGGTGGTTACACCCCTTCCCCTTTGTCCAGTTTCGCGCCAGAGCTGGGTCTGAGTGCCCCAGCAACCGGTTTGAACTGGGCTATGCATGGAGCACCTTGTGTGCCCCAGGCAGTGTCTGAAAAGCATTCACTGAAGGCAACCCTCCCTGCCCCAATACTCTAAAGCCTGTCTGGGGAGGTGCCAGCACCTCCCTTAACAGGAAACCTATTGTCCAAGCCTCCCCTGCCAGAGTTTCGTCCAGCAGCAGGAGGGCAGACTCGTGTCTGTGGCAGCAGCATGCATTTTGTGATGCTGGGGCTCTGTTTAACTTTACCCGGGTTGAACAGTAACTACATGTCTTCTCCCTCTAGAAGGGTGGAATACTACCCCCCTGCCGCCAGGACTGGGGTCCGCCGACGGTTTCTTCAAGAGGGGGTTGACCTTGGCGTGTTTCCAGTCATCAGGGAACGTGGCGGTTGCCAGGGAGAGGTTGATGGTGTGGCAGAGCATGGGTGCGATGGTGTTGGCGGCTCTGTTGAAAATGTGGTGGGGGCAGGGGTCCGTGGGGGCCCCGGAGTGGATTGACTTAATCGTCTTCGGTGGTGGGGCTGTCCAGTTGTCGATCGCTGGCTTCAGGGTGTCGGGGTGGTTGGTGAGGGTTCAGTGTGCTGGTTGTCTTCGCCGAAGTTGTCGTAGATGCTCTTGATTTTGTGGTGGAAAAAGGTGCTGAGTTTGTCGCAGAGGTCTTGTGCGGGAGGGATGTTGGTGCACTCGCTGGTGGGTTCGGCGAACTCCTTGATTAAGTTGAAAAGTTCTTTGCTGTTGTGTGCGTGAGTGGAAATTCTGTCTTCAATCGCATTTTTCCTCGTTTTTCTGCTGAGTTGGTGGTGAGCGTTGGTGGCGGCTCTAAAGTTGTTGTAGGCTTCTGTGGATCTGGTGTTCCTCCAGGCCTTTTCGAGGAAGCGGCAAGTGTGTCTGGACTCTCGAAGTTCGGTAGTAAACCATCCTGCTTTCTTGAGGGGAGCTATGGTGTTGGCCCTGCCAGAGATCCATCTGTGCAGGGTTCGGGCTCGGTGTTGGGGTCGCCGTTGGCTATGTCTCTTCCCGGGCAGGGCGGTCCTTCCTGGAGATCTTGTATCCTTGGGGAATGGTGAGGGCGATGTCCTGTCCTGAGGTGGTGTTGGTCCAGGTTTCGGTGAAGAACGCTACGCCCGGGATGGTGCTGTCGAGGAGGTCCCAGATTTTGGTGGCGTGTTTGAGGAGGGATCGCACGTTGAGGAGCATGCATTGGGTTCTGGTCTTGCGGGCGGGTTGCGCTGGGTCCGTGGTCTTGGCGGTGCTGCAGGTGTACCGGCAGTGGTGACAGCTGAAAGGTCCGTGGGTGTCGGGTGGTGATGCTAGCTTGCGGTTGTCGTTGCGTCCTGGGTTGAGAGCATGGAGTGCCGCTGGGTCGTAGCGTTGGACCAGGGTTTGCCTTTGGCATGCATGCGGCGCATCAGCGACTGCCATTAAGTAGTGGTCGGGGTGGGCTGGACAGCTAGAAGCAGAGCTGGATTTGGCCGGTCGCGTTGGTCGTGCTGGGGGAAAAACAGGCAGAAAAGGCAGAACGAGAGGAAAGAGTAGAAATGAGGCAGTGAAAGGTACAAGAGAAGTGGGGGAAAGACACAGAAGGAGAGTAAAAGTGGGAGATTGGAATCAGTGAAAAACAAGTGAAAACGGAGAGAAAGAGCGAAGCGAGAGAAAGGAGACAGAGGTCCGCTGGACCACCAGGGATGAGGCGCAGGTAAAACCTGCGGGTGGAGGCGGGCCTCTAACACCAGCATCAAGAGTTCAGGGGCTCGGGGGAAGGTCTCACTTGATGGTGGAGCTGCGAGGGGGGGGGGGGCAATTTCACTGACACTAAGTCAGTGGTCTTGCTAGTCTGTCTCCGCAGCGTCCGTCATTAAGTAGGGGGCGGGCTGGACAGCTGGGAGCAGAGAGGGGAGCTGGATTGGGCAGGTCTTGCTGGTCGTGCTGGGGGGAGGGACCACGGGGACAGCAGCGGCAGGGAAAAATTGGCAGAAAAGGCAAAAAGAGTGGAAATGAGGCAGTAAAAGGTGCAAGAGAAGTGGGGGAAAGACACAGAAGGAGAGTGAGAGGGGAAGAATAAATCAGTGAAAAACAAGTGAAAACGGAGGAAAGACACAGAGGAGGAATGAAAGGGGGAGATTGAAATAAGTAAAAAACTAGAGAAAACGGTGGAAAGACACAGAAGGAGAGTTAAAGGGGGAGATTGGAATCAGTGAAAAACGAGTGAAAACGGAGGAGAGGGGGAGTGAAAGGGGGAGATTGAAATCAGTGAAAAATTAGAGAAAACGGAGGAAAGACAGAAGGAGAGTAAAAGGGGGAGATTGGAATCACTGAAAAACAAGTGAAACGGAGAGAAAGAGCGGAGCGAGAGAAAGGAGACAGAGGTCCACTGGACCACCAGGGATGAGGCGCAGGTAAAACCTGCGGGTGGAGGAGGGCCTCGAACACCAGCATTCAGGAGTGCAGGGGCTCGGGGGAAGGCCTCACTTGATGGTGGAGCTGTGAGGGGGGAGCAATTTCACTGACAATGAGTCAGTGGTCTTGCATCAAAAGTAGATGGCCTCCCCAGTTTCCTAGTAGGGGTTATCTGATCGAGGTAAGGCTAAGAAACCGAACACCGGGGTCGCTCCTCTCCAGCCCATTACTAAAAAAAAACATGGTGGGCAGAGTCTGGCCAGTGGCCCCTGTTCAGGAGAACGTTTAACCCCTACCTTGCACGGCCTGTGCTCACAGACTCAGCCACAGCGCCATCTCCAGAGCGCTACTCATCCCCACCAAAAGCAGGAAAAAGGTCTTGTGTCCCCTATTTTAATGCTGGGCGGACTCAAGTCACTCAACCAGGTGCTAAATCAAATCATTGGCTGACCTCGGGGTCACCAAAGGGAGCACCACCTTGCTCTGGGCGGAGTACCCCCGAGCCCCCCTCTTCTACCTGGGTCGCCACCGCATGCAACAGCCCCAATATTTCCTGCGCTGTCTGAGATGAAGTTGGCTTATGTGAATGACCTCAACACAGACCAGTCCGGTCAGCCTTGTTTTCACAACAGAAGTAAGGGGGAGAGGTTTCTAGAAATCTCTCCTTGGGTTGAGTAAAAAGTATTAAAGACAGGGATTCTTGGCTCTCTGACAGGAGCTTGCCTGTAAAGCGGAAACGCTGTCACAGGGACCTTCGGTGATCCCGATCAAGACTTCTGCATGACTGTGAGAGCTCCCCAGTTGTGCTGGCTAGAATGTTGAAAGATACTTTTTTGATGATGTCCTTCCATTACTTATGTGTATATATACTTCATACGTTTCATTGCTCCGTGTGTATGTTTCATATATGTTTCTGCTTTGTGTAAATGCTCTCTATATTTGATTTTTTTTTATTTGATATCTGGGAAAGTGCATCAATAAGTATATTTTGCCTTCTTTTAAAAAGGTTCTGTATTAATGAATACAGAACCTTTGATAAACCTTAGTTTACACTGAGAGATGCTATGCAGAGACTTAAGAATGAAGTAAAGAAAACTGCTATTTTTCTGGGTAATGCACATGAGCTAATGGATGGACTATTGACAGTATCAGTGCGAAATAAAATAATCAGTTCAGCTCCCCCGGCTACAAACAGATAATGATTATCCTTCTTGATAAACCAGGCCGGGAATAATTTAGCGCAGGTGAATGAGGCGAGTTGGGGTACTGAGAGAGCCTCCCGGCCTGTGACCCATAAAGACATCAATATGCTGTCCCGGAGAGATAGGTTTATGGCCCTGTTGAAGGATGGAGTGAAGAAAGAACAGATAGCTGGAATAGAGACAAAGTCTGTGGGAGATGTATCGGAAGCAAGTGCTGAACAAGAAAGAAGGAAGTAGAAGGTTAATAAACAGGACAAGAAGCAAGTGAGTCAAAGAAAGCTAGAGATGGAAGAAGTAGAAAAAGAGAGGAAGAGAACTACCCATTTGAAGGTGAAGAAGGAGAAAAACTCAGACAATGAGTGACACAGTGAGAACAGGAGGGAGGAGTTGTTTCCCCAAGAGTATGACAGTTTTTACCCAGATTTGCCTTGGGCGAAAATTGACAGAATGAAAGCAGATGAGGGAATAGGCCAAACTGTGTTACAGGGATGGGCTCACAAGGATAATAGACCCTATGCTGAAATAGAAATTTATTGGAAAAATCATATTGTTCAGAAGGCTCGAGCCATAGTAGACACCTGAGCGGAGGCCACTTTGATATATGGAAACCCCAAAAAGTTTAATGGACAGTACTTCACCATTACGGGTTTGGGCAGAAAAGAAACACCAGCTGTGCAAACCAAGGTCCAAATGAAAATAGGGAGAATACCAAAAAAAGAGTTAGCCATATTGATAGGGCCACTCTCCGGATATATTATTGGAATTCATATTTTGAAGTGAATGACTGTATTTGGAGTACGGGTGCTATTCAATTAGGATAAAAAGGAACATCTCAATTGCTGCCAAAAAAGTGGGTCATTGAAAGATTCTTCCAGTGAAGGTACCCCAAGCTATTAAGACAATTCATATGAAACAGTACAGACTTCCAGGAGGGCATGAGGAGATCAGTGAGACCCTACAAGACTTGACAGAGGCAGGGGTGGCGATTTCAATCACTACTGCCCGGAGTAAACCTAAGTGACCTGAATGCAAAAGTGATAATAGTTGGCGCATGGCAGTTGATTATAGCAAATTGAACAAACATACCCCACCTCTGACTGCCGCTGTCCCAGATACGATTACCTTAATTGAGAAGATACAGAAACACACTGGGACATGGTATGCAACTAATGATATTGCTAATGCTTTCTTCTCTATACCAATAGCCCAGAGAACCAAGAGCAATTTGCTTTCTCCTGGAACAGTAGACAATTTACATTTCAAGAGTATTTACAGAGTCCTACCATCTGTCCCCGGCTGGTGGCGGAGCACCTGGATGGGGTATCAGTCATTCCTGGGGTGCAACTTTGCCATTGCATTGATGAAGTAATGAGACAGGAAGAGACATAAGAACAAGTACAGATCCATCAGACAGAATTGCGGAATATTTGCAGAGTAAAGGGTAGGAAATAAATCCCGCCCGCAAAGGTACAGGCACCCTCTCAAAAATGAGAAATATTTGGGTAATCCAATGGCATCAGGGACACAGAGCATGGTGAAGCAAGTGAGACAAAAGATTAAAGAATTTGCGGTGCCACAAAATAGGAAGGAAGCTCAGAGGTTCATTGTATTGTTTGTTTTTTGAAGACAGCATATTCCTCAGTGAAGTTAGACTTTGGACCCTTTGTACAAAGTTACGTGAAAGAAAAATGAGTTTGAATGGGGAGAGCAGTAACAGAATGCATTTGAATCAGTAAAGGAGGCTTTACAGTGTCCTTTGGGTTTGTGACCAGTACGAGAGGGGGAATGTTGAGCTGAATGTGACAGCCCATGGGCAGTATGCCAATTAGAGTTTCTGGCAGAAACAAGGAAAGAAGAGGGTGCCTTTAGGATTTATGGCAAAACAGTTACCAGATTCTAGAGAATGGTACACTCCATTTGAAAAGCAGTTACTTGCATGTTATTGGACCCTACTGGACACTGAGAAGTTGACTCTGGGGCACAATGTGATTTTGAGACCTGAAAATCCTATAATGCAATGAATGATGAGTTCCCCCAAGACTCATAGAATAGGGCATGTGCACGAATCCAGCATAATCAAGTAGAAGTACATACAAGACTAGCCCTGAGTACGCCCCAAAGGTACTGCAGTGTTGCATGAGCAGGTGGCACAGGCCCCAGTAGAAGATACAGAGGTGTTACATGATGTGCCTGAGCTACAGGAGTCCTCCGTGAAGTGAGGTGAGCCGTTTACAGCATTGTTTTCAGAAGACAAGAGACGTTTGTGGTTTACAGATGGCTCAGCCAGGTATGTGGGGGCTAAGAGGCATTGGAAAGTAGTGTTATACAATCCTGTGAACAACAAATTATTGACTACTACCAGAGAGGGAAAGAGTAGCCAGTTTGCAGAACTTTACGCTGTTTATCAACCCTTGAAACAAGAACTGCTAGGCAAGTGCCACATCTATACAGATTTGTGGTCCACAGCCAATGGGTTACCCACCTGGCTTCCCACATGGAATGCCCTTAATTGGATGTCGCATTTAAAAAAAGGTGTGGGGTAAGGAGTTGTGGCAAGAGATCTGGGAAATGTTACTGCAAAGCACAGTTACGGTTTATCATGTAGACACCCACTGTCCCACAGATTCACTAGAAATACGCTTTGTGATAAGGCTAAAATCTCAGAACCAGAGGTTGCTAACCAGGATTCACCTTTTGGAGGAAATGACTAAGTCAGTACACCAAAAATGCGAACAACTGGGCGAGAAGGCCACTAACAGGTGGGCAGAGAATAGAGAGAAGCATATTCCCCTAGTTTTGACTAAAACTGTGATCATGCAATGTCCTATTTGTCAGCATACACAACACAGAGCAGTCCCACAGGAGGTGAGGGGCCAGTTGGGGACAGAAAAATTACCAGCACAGATATGGCAGATTGATTATATTGGGTCCATGCTAAATAGTCGAGGAGGCCAATATGCGTGCACAGCGGTGTATACCTACTCTGGCTATTTGATAGCATTTTCATGTAAATGTGCTACTCGGTCGAATACACTTAAAGCCTTAGATTTGTTGGTTTTGTACTATGGAATTCCATTGCAGATCCAGAGTGTCAACGGATCTCATTTTAAAGGCAAACTGGCGCAGGATTATTCTGCACAGCACAATATAGAGTTGATATTTGACATTCCTTCCTACCCGCAGGGTGTGGGCCTTATAGAACAGATAAATGAGTTGTTCAAAGCCCAATTAAGAAAGTTGTGAGACGGCCCATTGAGAAATTGGAGGGACCATTTGAATGAAGCGTTACTAATATCGAACAATAGACCCTTAGTGAATGCAGAGTCAACTTTGATGTGGATGCTAACCCCAGCTTTGCAAATTCAGCCTCACATGGCCACTAATTCTATTTTATACTGGGTGACAACTCCCGGAGCCTTGGCTCCATACCAGGAGACAGCAGAGGCTGCAGGTCTTGATTTGCATGCTATAAACCTCAACCAAGAGATATGGTACTCTGAGACAGTAGCGAGAATACAGATTCCCCCAGAGCACTTAAGATTATTCGCTCCACAACCTGAGTTGGCTCTCAAAAGCATTCAAGTGTTGGGAAGAGTGATTGATACAGACTATCAGGAAAAAATAAAGAAAATATTATTAAACAGTGGAGACACTGATTTGCCGATACAAACACAGATTTGCTCAAATAATAATTATTCTAGTGAATGGGCGGATAGTCAAGAAAGGGACTGCCCAAGCCCTTCTCACTGTACGAGGAAAAGGAGGGTTTGGCTCTACCAACAAGAACCCAGGATGCAAGGCATGGGTAGAATCTCCGAATAGTGCCCCTGCACCAGCAGAGATCATTGCAAAAGAGAAAGACAATATGCTGTTAATCATGAAACTAGGGCAAGAGAAATGGTAACATGTGCCTGCTGACAAATGTTATTTGCGAGAATGGATAATACTTGTTTGATCATTTTGCGGAATGTTGATGTGCTGAGTGTGCTAACTGGAACTTGTTTGGTCGTGTCCGACCGGGGCCAAGAGGGACTGGGAGCTCCCAACTCCGAAGTGACCAGCCGACAGCGCAGACTGATGTCTTTGCTGAATTGACTTAAAAATATACGGACCTACCTAGCACAGACTGTTCTCAACAGGTTGCACTTTTGCATGACAAACATGATGAATACCATGCATATTATTTCCAAGTTAAGTAGCAATACCTACCCCTGTTAATATACTACTGCAGGCATTTAATGCCACAAGTGCAGACAGGGCAGTGGAAGAAAATGACGTAAGAACTCATATGTTGCTGTACGAGTAGTGTTGATTTTGTCCAGAAGCCACTGATGACACCTGGGACAATTTAACTCAAGTGATAATGTACAATGTTACTATAGGTGAGATCTATTATAATTTGACCTGTGATCCAGCTAACACTGGAAAATGTGTTCAGATGCGATTGGAAGAGAACAATTAAAAAATGATTAAGGAACAACAAACTCTATGTAAGAGTTTAAATGAAAGCGCGTGCAAAAACGTACATAATAGAATGTCATGTAAGAATGTAGTATCAGCTGCCAGTCATATCAAGCATGTTAAATTGCATACGAGATGCTTATTTTCTTGTGGTAATGTTACATATACATACATTCCATCAAATATAACGGGCAGACTGTGTGCTTTCACATAGTTGGGGCTTATGATGTTTCCGTTGAAGCCAGCATTACATATCTAGAATATGAGGGAAACTGTCCAGCTTGATGAATATTTGTGACTCTGGGATTCACTTATTATCTAGGAAAGAATAGAATAGCTTAGGTGCTTCAATAGTAGGAGTTCCAGCCATAACCATTTTTTAAAGCTAGGGTTATTAGCCTGTTTGATGGTTAAGAATATTAATCACAAAGCTGTTGCTTTTGCAGAATTATAATTAGATATGAAAGTGACAAGAAAGGCTATCTTACAGAATTGATCAGAAATTGACAGACAATTTACTTGTAAAACCTGATCATGGGTCTTCAGAATTTGAAGGTATGTGCTGTTTTAACCTTTCAGATCACTCTAAATAAATTCATTCTAACATTGGAGCTTTAAATACATTGGTCAAGGGAGTGAGACAGGATGTGGATAAAAAAAAGTGGGATTGGTTGTTTGGATGGTAACCAGACTTAGGAAACTTTGCTCTATCTTAGGTGGGGTATTAATGGCAATATGAATTCTGATATTATTATGCTGTTGTATACAATGTGTGCCTAATTTTATATCTATAGTTCAACCTACAACATTCGATTCCAGACCAACTTGTTATGAGAGACAATAGTCAATGGGTGGAGTGTGATGCTATGAGGGAAGATATATTGACTATCTACTCCATTTTGTATAACTGACTCCATTTTCTGTGATCTCTGTAGTTGCAGGGTGGGGAAGGGATGTTTCTGCTCTTCACCAGTTTTCGCTCTTCACCGTGCAGAGTAAGCTGGAACATATCGTGTAGGATGCGCACTTGGTACCGTTCACAATGTTGAGACTGCTTTTGAAAGAGAAATATGCAGACTGCTATTCCAGATTTTTTGTTATATTTTTATGTATGTTTTCTACAAAGATTGCGAATAGTATTGACTGGGGAGTTTGTAGAGAACCCGGCAGAAGCACCAACTATATTTTATTTACTTCTAGGGTCTTAAGCCAGACGCAGTTTAGTTAAAGAACTTGAAGTAAATTATGATAAAAGAACACGATTCAAGGTCCTGGAATCAGCCTTTAAAGTGTGGAGGAAGGTATCCAGAGTGATAAAATTAGGGAAATTGTCTTATTATACACCGTTTAATGCAGAGAAAATATTACCCTCTGTCTTTTAGGATCAAGTGGCAAAAGAATGGATGCATAGGGGGATAATGCAAATTGGGGACTTGTATGAACCAGATGGGCTAATTGCAACTTACGAAAGTCTGACATTAAAATATCAATTACCTAGATCATGTTTTTTTAAATATCTGCAAGTAAGGGACTTTTTAATCCGAAGGCACATACAATCAGGTGTTAATCCTATTGTAGAGGCTATTCGAACTCGGGAAAAAATTGGGTTTCTGTATAATATGTTAATGGAGTATAGATCTGATGATTTACAGAAGTATAATATGTATTGGCAAAGTCATCTGGGGGAACCAGATCTTTTAATAGAAGATGCAATCTTGCTGTCTAAGGAAGCTTTCCCTTCGGCTAATTTGAAGGCTCAATTCATTAAGACTGCATTTAGACTGTATTACACTCCAGAGTGGATGAGGAAATGGGGCTCACAATACGATGGGAAATGCTTCCGATGCAGATCTGATAATGCTGATAGCATTCATATATTTTTTAGTTGTATTAAATTGCACCAATTTCTGATCAATATTGAAAAGTTCCTTACTATGATTACTCGGACCAATGTGATAATTTCTCCGGCACTTATGCTATTAGGTATAGGAGATAAAGTGAAAAAGGGAACACCTTTATATAAATACAGATATTTTTTATTTGTTGTTATGACGGTAGCTCGATTATGTATTGCTTCCGATTGGCTACAAGAGAAACCCCCAGCATTTGAATTTTGGCGAGCTAAATTATATAATCTTTATGAACTAGAATGGAGCCTTTATGCATTAAAGGGGGCAAAAAAACGAAGACTTGGTATGTTAATTTGGGGTGCAATTCAAGAACATTTAGAGTTGTGATATGTTGAAATATTAACTGCTAGTACAAATGGTGTAAAATGGAATTATGTGACTTGTGATATATTTGTTTTGTTTGTGTTGTTGACTTGTCCCTACTGGGGAATAAAAATAAAAAAAATAAAAAATAAAAAAATATGCAGACTGCACAGCTCTGCCTCGGAGCAAACATGGGGCCTGGCCAGCTTCTGTGAATTACCTCAACGAAGACCGGCATGGTCAGCCTGGTTTTCACAACAGAAGGGAAGGGGAGAGGTTTCTAGAAATCTTTCCTTGGGTTGAGTAAAAGCTATTAAAGTTGGGGAATCTTGGCTCTCAGACAGGAGCTTGCCTGGGAAGCGGACGCGTTGTCACAGGTACCTTCGGTGATCCCGATCCAGTCTTCTGCCTGACTGAGGGCTCCCCAGTTGTGCTGACCAGAATGTTGAAAGATAATCTATAGGCGATGTATTTCTATTACTTATTTTGTTTATATATTTCAAGAGTTTCATTGCTCTGGTGTATATTTCATGTTTTTCTGCTTTGTATACATGATCTCTATATTTGACTTCTTTCATTTGACATCTGGGAAAGTGCATCAATAAGTATATTTTGCCTTCTTTTTAAAAGTTGCTGTATAAACAATTACAAGTGTTGCCTTTTGAAAGCGCCTTCACACATTTATTTGCCTCATTTTGAGAGAGTGCGGAGTTCCTTTTTAAGCGTGTTCTATTGTTTCAAGGCTGCAGCAAGACAGTAGTGCCTGCAACCTAGCATAGAAGCACTGCCCTGTTGCCCAGCTTTTATGCTCCTAACCCCACTGACACCATTTGCTGTTACACCTTTGCAGTTATACCCCTCAACTGCGCATGGCGCGTTCCTTTGGCATCTTCCTTACCACTGCTGAATCCTGGATTGCTGGCTGAGTGGTGTGCCTCAGTGTCCTTTTCTCGCTGCCCACTCTGCTCCTCATCCATGTGCCCCCCCCCCCCCGAAAATACCAGGCTACAACATGCCGGAGGGCCGGCAAGAAGCCCATAATCTGATTCCTGGTGATTGATGAAGCCAGAGGAGGTGGGAGGCGAAGGGCACAAAGAAGCTGTGCGGTGTAGTGCGGCGTTGATCCTGCCTGCAAGCCACGGACTCGCTAATTCCGCTTCTCACGTAGAGTAGCGTCCAAGACATCCACTCACCACTTGTCAGCTTTCAGTGTCAGCAATACCTGCAGCCCAGCGGCGTGCCCTCAACTTGGCAGGGATAGGATTGCATTGTAGGATGACAAACACCTATGTGTGTCAGACCAAAAATACCAGTACACCTTATTCAACATAAAGTAGGTCAAATGATCCACGGTTATTTACCTTTAATGGCGGCCTGGCAGTTCGGTTTCAGTTCTCCTTTCTGATTTAAACATCTACACTTAATTCATACGAAATAATAAGAAATCTATGAGCATATTTTAGATGGGCTAATGCCACATTTACAGGCGGGCATTGACGAAAATACCAGCTTTCATTTTTGGACTGAACTGTGCTGTGCAAAATGGTCATATTACAAAGATTTTAAAACATTCTGCACAACACACCCTTTTCAGTTTGAGTACTTCTTGCAGACTAGTGATGCAATTCTCAGAGATTTACCTTTGAATTGGGCCACTCCCATAATTTGAAAGTTGAATTACAAATTTCAAAAACTCACTATGACTTTTCTTCGAGATTGAGGACAGAAGGTATCTTTTAATCGCAAACTCTGGAAAAATAGTCATTTTGGATGTGAAATGTGGATCTACTGCATTATCTGCTTCGTAGTCTCAAGAAGTGGTATTTTTTCAGAACTGAGTCAATGAGGACATTTCAAGATAGTGTAAACAGTTTGTTGACTTAGCTCTGTGTGCCTCTACCAGTTTTTGCACAAAACTGGGGTAATTCCTTGGTATCTATCGTGCACCAATATGGGCTGCTGAAAGTGACACACACTAGTTGGTTTGTCCTGGAAAAGGATATGGGGACCATGAGGCAGAAAACGTAGACTTGCATTAACACCTGCCCCACTAGTGCACTAGCCTAATAAAACAAAGGGATGTGTGGGTGTGTAAGAGAGCATATATGTGGATAGGAGCCCATCTTTCTCTCAAAGGTATCACAATAAGCTCTGAAAAGAGGTCATTATCTGATGTTTTGAGGACTTAGTAGGACAAACATCTATTGATTATAGCATTAGAGGTGAGAGATGAAGGTAACCTAAACTAAAAAAAAAATTATAAAAAAAACTATGGAGAGTGTTGAATTGAGTCCTTATAGGCAGTCTTGGAGATTCAACAAGGGAACGATTGATGAAATTAGTTTATATAGGTTCGTTAATGGAGGATAATATGGGAATCAAAGTGGGTGTTTTAGAGGCACAACCGAGTTGCCATAGTTTGTAAATCTCCTTGAAAGATTGTTGATGGAGTCACACTTTTCCTTAACCCCTACCGCGTTTTCCCGCTGTGCGCGGGAATTTCAAAAATGGCTTGATCATGACAAAGCCAGCTCGTCATCCGCGCAGCGCAGGTAACGCTGATGACGAGCTGGCTTTGTCATCAGCGCCGAAGGGGTTAAAGTGCTGAGTGGTGGGGAAGGCCTAAACGAGTACCATGCTTTAGTTATGATGGTAGTATCACATACAGTCTTGGCCTCCATGTTAAATTTGTATGTGGAATGTGTGAAGATTCTTTAGATTCCTCAGGTAGTCCTGCAGCTGTACTCAGTGGCATTATTCTCCTAACTCCTGATGGCACTTGCAATCAGAGTGCTGCTGAATACCACAATCTTGATAGCTTGGCCTTCGCAGAGTGAAAGTATGAAAGCACCTGTGCCCATCGTCGACTGTATGAGTCAGTTGAGAATGGAAAGTAAGAGGCTGATCTCATTAGGGTTTGACGATGCTCCTAAGGTGCCCAAATTCAGGTTAAGTGTGTTGACATAAAAGTTCTTCAATAAGCTAGGCTGGTAATTGCCTGGCTTAGGCTGTTCTTATGAAACCGATCTGGAATGGGGCAGATCAAAGTAAATGCCTCAGTAGTGGGCTCTAAATTGGTGTCATGGTGTGTGGCCAGTGCAACTAGTCTAGGAGAAGCAGATGAAGGCTAAGACGTCTCCCTGGTGTGGATTGGCAGCATTGTAGGAGAGTAGGGTCTGCTAGCCTATGGCCACCCCATTTTTTGCTTTTTGCTTCACTGGTTTTCGACTTAATGTGGCTGTGGGCCTGCTAATCAGACCCACAGCCCTGCTGTTCTCTCTCTAAATTCACACCATGTACTTTAGGTACATCACCAATTGGGATTGGGTCACCTTATGAGCCCCTGTACAGTGTACTATAGGTACCCAGGGCTTAGGTGCATCCAAGGCTTACCAGGGGCTGCAGCATATCTTTTGCCACCCCTGGCTGGCCATCCAAACTGACAACTGGCTGATCACTCAGCTGGGGCAAGGTCGTGTAATCACCCCTTGCTTAGATATAGTATACCTATGTCTAAACTTATATCTGGACACATATACACCTACAAGTCACTCCTATGGCAGGCCTTCACAATCCTGAAGGCAGTGTGCTTGGTTTTATGTGAGATGGTGCTCTAGCATGAGCTGAGCCTATCTTTGGTTTGGCTTTATCAAAACATGTCGTGTAAGGTGTCATACGCTTTGGAATACAACCCCCTCGCCATTTCTGGCAACGGGGGTAGCATTTTACCCTTCTAGAGGGAGGAGACATGTTACTTCCATTAATCCCGGTTAAAGTTAACCAGAGCCTCAGCATCACAAAATGGATGCTGCTGCCACAGACTTAAGTCTGGCCTCCTGCTGCTGGACGAAACTCCAGCAGGGGAAGCCTGGACAATAGGTTTCCTGTCACAGGGAGGTGCTTGCACCACCCCAGACAGGAGATAGTGGATTGCGGCAGGCATGGCTGAATGAAACGAGACACTGCCTGGGGCACACAAGGTGTCCCATGCATAGCCCAGTTGGAACCGGTGCTGGGGCACTACAGCCCCAGCTCTGGCGCGAAACTGGTCAAAGGGAAAGGGATGTAACCACCCCCTTCCTGGGTCCCAATCCTGACTGAAACTCTGATACGAAACTCTGGACCCTTTGACATCCTACTCGACGTAGAAGACTGAAGAATCTACCTTGTGGTCAAGGAGTGACCACCCTGTGCAAGCAGGCACCATCAAGCGCTCAACGGTTTGCTTTATCGTTGCTCCCGCCGGAGCTCGAACGACAGAGCCTGACAAGAACTGGACTTCCAGACATCCAACAGTCCGATCCACAGCCACAGCAAAGCTGAGACCCGTAGAGGCAACGAGAGACGTGGGACCGGCCATCTTGGAAAGCCAGCGAAGTGCTTTCTGTGCAGCTCCTGAGGCACTCTCGAAGCTGTGCATTGGGGATTGAGAAGCCCTAGCCCCGAGCAGCTTTTGCACCAAAGATCACCTCTCCACACTCACAGAGTGCTGCGTGGGGCCCTTTTGCATTTTCCTGCTCGACGCGTCTGTCCGGTCACTTGCCCGTTGGCTAGTGGCCTCTGTGACGACGAACCTTTGAATTTTCAACTCTGGTCTGGTTGCTCTAAACTGGCCCTTGCTCCCCTGAAAAGGAGCAGCCCATCAGACCTTGCTGGTCTGATCCAGAAGCCATTTTCGATTCCTACGTGGGTTGCATTTGCCAAGGCCTGCTGACTCCGAATCGAGAACCGACACTGCCGACAGCGTGAGCCTTCGTGGGACAGTCCGTGTCCAGCACCTGGTCGTCGTCGACACCTCCTGGTCCACGTGGCAGCGGAGACTAGCTTCACGACATCACCTGATCGCAACCAGACATCGCCTGGTTCCTTCCTGGTCACTGGCTAGTGACCCAGACTCTGTCCCCTCTGCTTTCAGGTACTCTACATCTTCGATCCACCATTGGATCCAACCGGACTCTTCTCTCCTGGTCGCCTGCAGCATCTTTTCTCCAAGGCTCCATAGAACTCCACGACGAAACCCGACGCACTTTGACACCTATGCACCTGCTTCCTGTGGGCGATGTAATGAGAGTACTGCGGTGCTCCTGTAGAGGTTTACACCCCTAGCGTCCTAGTTTTAAGTGGTTAAGTTCTAGTCCAGTCGGAAGACTTCCAAATCTGCAACTTTCTAACTTTACGCACCCATTGACTTCTATAGGTGCACGTGTGTGCATTTAGACACTGCACCCGCATCCTGTGGGCCTCCTGCTCCCTAACTTCTATTAGTCCAGGGTAGCCCCAGCGATTCCCAAGGCCCTAGGCCTTACCATTGTTTGTGACGTGGTTCTTATACCACTATTTTAGTATATGGTTTTATGGGCCACCAGGGCCTATCCATATTTGGGCAACTTTTGTATGTTATATTTAGTTATTTGTTATACGCTTGTGCTCCTGTGCTCATAAAGAGTTAAGGGGATTTATTTAGAAATAAATACATATATATTTTGAAAATAATAACCTGTGTGGTGTCCTTTCATTTGATATTAAAAAGTTTGCATATGGTAAAACGGCTGGCTTCACGTGCCCTCTTGAGTTAAGCCTAAGACTGCTTTTGTCCATGCTACCACTAGGATAGCTGGTCTATAAGGTTGACTTTGCAACCATCACCATCAGGGTTGTTTGGACTGGTGCAAGGTGCTCACTAGAATAGTGAACATCATATACCAGGCCAACTTCTCACAAGCATGACAAGCTGGCTGATATCAACTGTATTCAGCAAATCACAGAAGCTCTCCTTCATAGTCATGAAATAGCAGAGGGTGATATTTGCGTAGCTGGTTGAGTCTGTGGGGATTAACTGGATATCTTGGAGTTGAAGGTTTTCTTCAAAGTCATTGCTATATCTTGAATAAAGTAACAACATTTGCCCTTAAAAGTTGGTAGTGGCATTAAAGGATCTCAGAGTAGTTGAAGAATGGCGGTTTCTGATGCGTGAGGGGCCATGATGATTGGCAGATGACCATGAAACCACAATGCAACCTTTATTGCTTTAGGACAACCTATGTGCTGGGTCTAGGAGGCTGTTGAACTACAACTTCATGTATGAGAGTGTAAAGGGCTGTGTCTGGCGATGATTACTACGAAATAAGTGTGTCGTCTGAGTGATGTAAGGCGCAGGATTTTTTTTAGAGATTGTGTGTATATGGTGCGCGTGATAGATGGTGATGATGGTGTTCGGAAATGTAGGTATGCTTCACCTGGTGCTTAACTTAATGAGGCTGTGAGGATTAGGGAAGGAGAGGCAGTGTTCTTTCCAGAGAGACTTGGCTAGCCCCAGGACGCCTTCAGAGACCAAAAAAATAGCAAATACATTCCCCTTGATTTTTTTTTGTAACTTTTTATTATATAAAACAAAAGGAAACAACACATCAAACATACAATCAAGGCAATACAGCAATAATACAGTCATTAGGTCATTAGGTCTGCGCTCAAAGAGGACGGGAGATACATGACAACAGGAGAAAAGATTTTTCGAATACAGATGAGGGGAGGGTGCCAAAGGTAGAATTGCATATGAACAGCACAATATACCACAGCTAGAAGGAATGCAGGTCAGGGTGACTGGGAAGGACTAGGAATCGCAGTGAGTGGGGGCGTACAGATATCTCCACGGTATGAGTTCCACTGGTCCCAAATCTTCCCCCATTTTTTGGGTCTGCCTCTTGCCATATATACTGTCTTCTCTCTGAACATGCACCAGTCCAGACTCTCTTTCCAAGCGGTCACTGTAGGCGGCCTCAGGGACCGCCACAACTGTGCAATATCCCTCTTCGCAACCATATTGGCAAGAGTCACCCACCGAAGCTGCGACACGTCAATCATTCGGACCCCACACATTCAATAAACATTGTCGGGCTTCCAGCATCATCACAACACCCGTCACTTCATCCATCACCTCATGTATACGTTTCCAAAATCGCACCACCTCAGGGCATTCCCATACGATATGGAGATAGGTGCCAAGGAGACCACACCCACGCCTACACATGCCATCCGTGGAGTAGCCCATATGGATCAGCCGGGGACCGGTGACATAGATTCTGTGGAGGATCTTGAGTTGGACCAGACGGAGGCGGGCCGGAATCGCCACCTCCCTGGGAGAGGAGATCGCGGACTGCCAGTCCTCATCATCCAGTTCAATACCATCAGCAATCCAGGCTTCGCGAAGGCGATTAAGCAGACTCGAGCGGTCATTAATCATTTTCTTATAGAACAATGAGATAGTACTGTCTGGCACATAACCGTCTAGTATACGATCTTCGAGGGGGGGAGGAATCCGAAATATCACTACCCACTGGCAACACAGAGTTCAGAGCATGGCGTACCTGGATATAACGAAATTTTTCCCTGTCACTCAGCTTATACTCTACTTGCAGATCCGAGAAGGTCTTCACCTCTCCTTTAACCCAGAGATCACGCACTTTACTAATACCTATCGTGTCCCATTTATAAAATCCCTTCGTCTTCCATAGGCCACCCAACTTCGCAGAGGCATAGAGCGGAGTCGCACCAGTTAGTTTATCACTCCAGCCCATAGCCGCCGTTGCGCTATGCCATACCCGCACGGCTATAGCGGTAGGTCCAGAGAGTTGTGAACGCGAGGGTTCCGAATAAAGCGCCCTGTAATAATCACCACCCGGGAGCAGCCACTTATCCATTTCAAATGCTGGATTCAACGCCGGGCCGTACATCCCGTGGTTGATGGTAGCAAGGTGGGAGGCCCAATATTTATTTATTTATTTTATTTTTATTTATTTTATTTATATTTAATACAATAATACCGACGAACATCCGGGAGCGCAATACCGCCATCATACCAGGGAAGTGTCAATTTTGGAAGAGCGATGCGTGAACGTCCGTCCCATATTAATTGCCTCTGCAACGATTCTACTTCCCGAAAATATTTAGATGGGATGACATCAAAACTATTCTGAAGTGCATATAGGAACCGCGGTACGGACATCATTTTGAAAAGGGCCGCACGCCCTAGGGGAGATAACGGTAATTTACGCCAATGCGCTACATCGGAGCGCAACCTTTGAAGTGGGGGAGTAAATTGCGTTCATAGCGAACCGCCAGATCCAACGAGATAAACACACCCAAGTACTTAAAGCCAGACTGCGACAACTGGATGGGACAGCCCCGCGGCAGACGAGGGACATCACCCGCAAGTACATAAATGTAGGATTTCGACCAATTAATGATAAGGCCCGAGTTCTTCCCGAAGGAGTGAAGTACGTCAAACAATACGTTGAGCGATTTTTGGGGAGATGCGAGGTACAATAAAATATCATCCGCGTATAAGGAAATGCGATCTTCAAATTCCGGCGTCCAGCCTATACCCTTCGTCGAAGGTTCCCACCGTAGCCAAGCGGCGAGTGGCTCCAACGCCAAAGCAAAGAGGAGCGGGGACAACGGACAACCCTGCCGCGTGCCCCTTCCAAGACTAAAAGGCACGGAGACACGGCCATTAACCACCACCTGTGCCAGTGGCGTTTCATACAGGAGTTTGACCCAACCGATAAAACCAGCGCCGAATCCAAATTTGGCGAGTACCGCCCAGAGATAAGACCACTCGATTGTATCAAAGGCCATCGTGGCGTCTAAGGACGCCAAGATGGCCGGTTCACGCAGCGTCGGGGCCCTCGCGAGAACACCATGCAAACGTCGCAAATTTAATGCCGTGTTGCGGTGCGAGATAAAACCCGATTGATCCGGATGAATCCGGTCGCTAATAACCGTACTCAGACGATTAGCAAGCAGTTTGGCGAGGATCTTAGGCTCTGCATTTAAGAGCGATATGGGTCTATAAGACGAGCAGCGATCCCGTGGCTTGCCCTCCTTATGGATCACCACAATGGTAGCAAGACGCTGATCTCTGGGGAGGGAGTCACTGTCTCGCGCAGCCAAAAACATATCACGGAGATAGGGAGCTAGAGTATCAGGGCGTAATTTATACAGTTCAACAGGAAGGCCATTGGGACCCAGAGCCTTGCCGGAACGAATGGAGCGTAGCGCGAGAGCCACCTCATCCACCGAGGGCGTGGCATCCAAACAGTCCCGATCCGATTCCGACAAACATGGAAGTGCTATATCTCGAAGCAACAACTGCGAATCCTCCTCGGGCCTGTCGGACACCGAGGTATAGACCTCTCGAAAATAATCAGCAAAGCATTCAACAATTTCAACAGGGTCCGTTACACGCACACCACCACATGTCTCAACCACCAGGACCACTCGACTCGCTCTCTCCCTTCTGTCTAGCCAGGCAATCAATTTTCCTGCCTTATCGCCCACATCATATAGCCGTCCCTGCTGTTCCCTACTCATCATCTTTGCTGCATCAGTAACCAAAGTTTTATATTCTAATTGTTTAAGGCGGAGGACATGTAATGCTTCTCGAGAGACCTCTCATTCCAATGCAGTCTCCAGGTCTGTGATTTCAGTCTCGAGCTGAACAATAGCCTAATTCTTACATTTCTTTGCACACCCCACCAAAGACAATGCCTGTCCCCTGATCACAGTCTTAAAAGCTTCCCATAACGAAACAGGCGAGGATACAGAACCAGCATTCTCAGTAAAATACAGATCAAATGATTTAATCAATTCAGTGCGAGTCTTAGGGTTAAGAAGATACCAGGGGTTAATCGGGGCTACCCTCCCTTCGGCGCCGATGCTAAGATTAAAATGAAACCAAATAGGGGAATGGTCTGATATACCCCGGGCCAAGTGTTTAATCTCTCCAATCGAAGGGGACAGGGCAGCCTGTATCAGGATATAATCCAATCTAGAAAGACTACCATGAGCTCCCGAATGGAAAGTAAACTGTGTTTGTACTGGATGCATTAGTCTCCAACAATCTATAAGTCCCAATGTTTCCAGGAAGTCACCCAACCAGGATTGCGCAGCAGGAAGATCTCGGGGCAGATAGCGGTCTATTCTGCCAGAAATGACGGAGTTAAAATCACCACCCAGTATCAATACACCCTCCGGGAGGCCAAGAACCATCCGCCCCAGGTCCGTAAATGTCGTGGATTGTAAGCCCCGAGGGACATACACCGACACCAAAGAAATTGGTTTTCCCTCCCACCGCCCAACAAGTGCAACATATCGACCCCTGGCATCAAGGATCACATCGTCAACCTCGAGGGGGAGGGAAACCCTAAGCAAAATACCCACTCCTCTAGAGCTAGATGTAAATCCAGAATGGGCAGCAAGACGATAACCCCGTCTATTAAGAGCGTGACAAGTATTTCCTATCAAGTGTGTCTCTTGTAGCAAAACGACATCAGGCGAAAGGCGCCGCAACAGCTGCATTAACCACCCCTCTTTATACGATCACCCAGCCCATTCACATTCCAGCATAATACCCTCAACCCTCTACCCCCATCCAGATCCACAATGAACTCCCATCGCAAAACGAGCATCACACCAATGTCAAAGTTAATGAAAGTACCTTGCCTTGAAAAAGAAAAAACAAACAATCCCAAAACATGGCCCCTGCTCCCTCCAAGGTTCCCAACACAACTCCCCCCCCACCCTGCACCCCTGCACCAACTCAAAAGCCACCCCAATTTGCAGTGTGCCTGTCGCCCTACGGGTTACAAACAAAGAACTAATCTACACAAAGAAAACCCCAGAGGAGGAAAGGGGTCCCGCCATCCCCGCTACGAATGGAATGATCAAGGAAGTCAGTGAGCCTCAACTGGATATGTTTAATAGTGTTCCGGACACAGGCACCATAATCATTCTTGGTCCAACAGTCCCCCCTCAGTACCACCAGCATGTTCCTGGCCAGCACGGCGAGCCGGTAAAGTGTCCAACCAATCACTGGCTTCCTCAGGCCTGACAAAGAAGAATGTTCGATTGTCATATTCTACACGCAGTCGAGCCGGGAATAACATAGCGTATTTTAGTTCCATGTCTCTTAGTCGCCGTTTCACCCCTTGAAATCCCATTCGTTGTTTCTGGACCGATTGAGAAAAGTCCGGATAAAAGTTCACAGCAGCGTTCTCGAACTGCGTAGGGCCGTTTGTCCGTGCCGCCTGCAGAATGGCGTAGCGTGCTCTGAAGTTGAAAATCCGTGCAATAATCGGACGGGGGGAAAACCGGGCTTCGCCTGTCCCCCTGGCACCCTGTGCGCACGTTCGATGGCAAAGAATTTACTCAGGCCCTTGGGTGCAAGATGATTAAGGATGAGGTCCTCCACTCGAAGATCTGTGGCGAGTGAACTAGAATCTTCCGGGACCCCAATAATACGCACGTTGTTGCGCCGTGCACGGCCTTCAAAATCCTCCAAGCGATGAGCAAAAAAGTCATTAGCAGATCTAAGGTTGCGCACTTCTGTTTGCAAGTCGGACACATCCGTGGTAAGGCTGGATGTCTTTAGGTCCAATGACTTCACCTTCTCGTTCATCTTGGCCAAATCAGTTCGAATGAGGTTGACATCAATAGCCACCGTGTCCAACTTCAGAGCCAGGGCTTCATACTGTTGGCCAATAGAAGATTGAATACCAGCAATGGCGCCCATCACGTCCTGTAGCGTTAATTCTGCCAACGCAGCAGGAACGTCGACATTCTCCTCCCGGGCCTTAGGTGCGCCACCAGGGGATCCTTTAGAAAGTGTGTAGCGATCCATGACATTTGTCTGGGTTGAACCTCCACGGATAGTGGTCTTGACTTTCCGTTTTTCACCCTCAGGCTTGCCCGTCATGGCGAGCCGGGTGCCCCGGAGGGAGGCTTGGGATCTGGTCCAAATGGCTCCTTAAAATTCACACTCAAGAATACAGGAGGCGAAGTTAAGCCAATTCGAGTCCACAGCCAAACAGTCGCTAGCTCTAAGCTCGATGAGCTGGCATCGGAGCTCGTCCGATCAACAGACACACCGCAGATAGGAGACAGTGCGCTGGAGAAAGGAAACCGAAAGTGAAGTGAGGCTGTGGTCTGATCTCCTCGAGCCGTTGTTGAATTACGACCTGGGCACGGCTACAACTCAAGGTCCAGGATGTTCCATGGAGAAGGCCACAAATTTCAAGACGGCAGAACTCGGGGACCCTGCGTCCGATTCCGACCCAAAAACCTGCTAGTACATCAGCCGGGTTACGTCTTCAATGACCTTACATCAAATCAGGATATTATCCAGGATAAATGCGGGAGGCAGCGAGGGTCCTCGGGAGCCCTGTGCTCACGCAGGTATATAGATACATGACAGTATAAATATGTACTACTATGATGCTAACCCTAACTAGCTGTACCTAAATGTGCTGACATGTTTGTAGGTGTGTAGCCAATAACCCCCTTAGGAAAGAACCAGCCCTATTTTCTGGTGTGTGAGAATAAAGGACCATGTCTTGGTCTCAAACAGACCCCTGCAAGGGATGTCAGACCACTCCGTGCTGGAGTGTCTCCGTGCAGGAACCTCAGTGTCTCGCATCAGCGTGTCAGAATGGAAGTCTTTCTCCTCTCTCCACCTTAGCAGAGATATGGTGCTTATATACCCAAAGGGTACCCTCAGGCGTTCTTCCTTGCTGTGTCATGTCGGCTGAGGATGACGAAAGGGATGATCCTTGTACATCGTTATTATGCAGAATGTGCGTAAGATGGCAGCCCCGGTCTGATTCCGAGAATGCTCATTCATAATAAATGAGGCTAGTTTTCGGGGAAAACCACATTACATTTATGCTGCAAATAACTAGGTAATACGTCAGCACAACCATATTATGTAGTACCATGGCACGGAAAATGTAGGTGAAAACTCAGGTGGCTACCTAAGCCTATATTGGGGGACATTACAAATCGTAACAGCCTCCCGTATGCAGATGAGACTCCAATTACACAAAAAATCCTTGCCAATATCAGCTGCGCCTCAAATTTACATGACTGTCTTGCCAAAGTCGAAACTTGGATGAGCTTTAATCCAATGAAGAAAAATGGTGAGAAGACTGATAGGCCTTCACATCTGTTCTGGCACTGTCATACCTAGCATTCTATTCAGACAAAAAACAGTCCCTATTTCTTACGCGGAAAATAACATGCTGCTTACTTTCGGTAAAGCTCTTTCAGTGGATACTCTATCTAATCACAAATTATTTGCTGTAAAACACTCCCCAGGCACCAGACTGCCTCTGGAATGCTTTCACAAGTTATGCTCCTGCACACAGGTAGGTGGCACCATACAGCTCTGTGCTGCTCCATACCACCACAGAAGTGAAAAAGCAGAGCCGCCATAGTCACCACCCCTGTGTGCTAAATCTTTCTGCACGCTCAGACGTGTGAACAACTGGTAATACTAATGTCCAGATTTGAAACCTCTGCCTTTTTAAATGTTAGATTGCTCGTATTTAGAACAGATACCAAAGCAGTACCTGCAGAAGGTGGAGGGTCTATAGAGTGGGCTCAGACCAGAAAACCTTGCAGGACCAAATGGGGCAAATGCACTTCTTGTTGGACCTAGCTGTCAAGGCAGTAGTGCTTTGAAAACGTTTTTACCAAGGCCCAAGTCGCAAACTGACAGATGTCAATGCAGTGGTGGTAGCCCTAGCATTGGTGAAATGAACTCGTAGTCCTTACAGCAGCTGCTTCTTGGCCAGTGCTTAGCAGATCTCAATGCAGAGGTCCAGCCAACTAGATAGGGTCCACTTCTGCATAGCCTTTTACTTTTTTGCTGCAACCCCCCCCCCCCCCCCCCAAAAAAAGATGATCGTTCACATGGTGTTTCGTGGTGTGATCGTGTTTAAAAACGTAAAGCACTTTTGGGGTACATGGAGGGGTGAGGAGGGTCAAAGAACAACTTTAGGCAAGATGGCCATCTATGTTCTCAACACCAGTTTGTGTGGAAAAAGGTGGTATAGATATAGAGAAGATGCACCGACAATGCCAGAAGCTCACCTATACAAAAAAACTGAAGTAATTGCAATCTGAAAGATAGTCTTCAGAGTCAAGAGACATAGCAAGAAGCTATGCATCAACTCAGAAGGAGGCCACATGAGACGTTAAGACCTAAATAAGATCTTGCTGTAGCATCACTTAGGGTTTAGGAGGAAACTAGAGTAAAGCCTTTTAAAGATTGTGTCACAAGTGATTTAAAGGACTATTAGTCTGGCAAACACAAAACGGGACAAATTTTATTAGCGACTACAGCAAGGTATTGACAAAATCAACAAAAGAAGAGCCAACACCTTGGATTGAAAGTGATCAATCTTTCGGGTACCCCACCAAGCCAGAAACTTGTCCCATCGCCTGCGATACAGTACTTTGTAGAAGGGAGCCTGGAGGTAAGAAGGACATCTACCACTTCTGGCGGCAGATCAAATGCCATCAACCGCCACCACTCAGTTTCCTTGTACGGTGATTGACATTAGGTAGATTCGGGTGGAGGATCATTCCCTGTTGCTGAAACAGAAGGTCCTCCCAAAGTTGTATCCTGATTGTCATCAGTGATAAAAACAACTTGCAGCAGCTAACACAGTATAATTTACGGATAACAGTATTATGGGTCATTGTAAAACTACCCGGCATGCACCAATCCATCATTAATGAAACTTCCACCACATATCCCAAAAAGTATGATAGTTCTGCATGCATCCTCTTGATCTATACATATTCTCCCACTTTGGCACAGAAATTCATACCTTGAGTCTATTCTTTTATCGAAGGGGCCTTATCAGAACGCCAATGGAGGGTGATATCCCTTTTTGTAACTAGTAGGCCCATTGCCACAAACAGTCTTGTGGTCTCCCTGGCCTCTCCACTCATCCATGCGACCTAAAATCGCCATCTTGTGTTCTGGTTTGAAAGGTCAGGCCACAAACAGGGACAGTGCGTCTTGTATACAGGGACAATATTGTTGTATTACTGAAAAAAAAGAAGGTACCTTGTTCCACACCACAGAAATTGGGGATTCAGTCCTCTCTTCATTCTGCTTTACCTAGTCGGACTGTAATATACCTAGGCTGTCCGGTTTTAGGTTTAAACCTATAATAACTGATAAAACCCCACTAAAAGAGAAATAGCCCTCACCAGTGAAAACTTATAAATACTAAAAAAACACCTGCACAACCACAAACTAAATGCCATGCAAAGTAAGGAAAAAGGGAGTGAAGGAGACATTTTGTTCTTCCTGAAGAGGCCAATACAATGTAACTTTGTTATACAAGCTAGCAGTAAGAAAGTCTGGGCTAACATTATTCTGCATGAGTTTTGTTGTTTAGGGATACCACTAAAAAATTGTTTCGTCTTCCTTTAGTTTTTTTCAGTTCTGTGGTCTTTGGTCTAAAGATACAGAGTTTAGAAGCATGTTTTAGGTCTTGTTTAATTATTTTATAAACGGTAGAGAATCAGGAAATATCAAAATCATATTTGATTATTTCACCGATAGGTAAAATGGCTGGTTTCATAAGAATCTTTCCTAATTTGTGTCATCACATTTACCCACAGAGAATGGGTAAAAACCATTACTACAGCAGCCCCCAGTTTCTAGTGAGTCAGTATTGATAGTAGGCGAATTACGAACACCTCAGGCTTTAAATATTCAATGCAAGGTATAGTAATAAGTATATGTGAAAAGTGCGCTATCATCAAGCATCTGGGATAGTGGTTAAAACATGACACTAGACTTTTGGAAAACAAGGAATGCAGTGTCACTTGGAATGCTCCGCAAAAAAAGGTTGTTTCCAAGTTCTACAAAGATTGGAGTGATGTTGTGTGTATTTGCAGTGATTCAGCTACGTATATGAAAAAGCTGTGTGATGACCTTTCAAAATTGATACCTGAGCTGAAGTGCTTCCCTGTCAGAGATCCTTGCCACTTGTAAGATGGTATGCTGAAAGCATCTTTACAATCTTCAGAGTTAATGAGGAATGCTATTGACTTTTTAGGCCATTCTGGTGCACTGTTTTCTTATGCACAGGAACTAAAAAGCAAATATTTATAATTTCATGCTTTGCGTGGCATCAAAGAAAGTCACCCCAACTGTGTCCCTTAGCTGATGGTTCTCTGTCCAAGGTGCTATGATTGCTATATTATCCAAGTGGCAACCGTTCACAGAATATGATGCCAAAGGCAGGAAATGTGAGGATCTTTGGTCATATTTTGGTAGTGATGTGAAAAAAGTATTTTTAGATTTTTACAGGAAAACATAACTGCTGTAGTGGACATAATAAAAAACTAGAGTCTGAAAACACCCTTGTCTGCCAAGTGTTCAGCATAATTGGTGTAGATGTGAAACATCTCCTTGAGAGTAGGGTGGGCGACACCTTTAGGGACTTTGGCACTGCAACATGTTCCATGTTCGAGTGCTTACCACTTGGTAAGCAAAGCAATGATGAAGAGCAATTCAGGAAGTTTTATTTTTTTCAATGTATGAGAAATGGCTTGCAATGATGCATAGAAATATACCTTCACCACCAATGGCATTTGAAGTCAATATAACCTCACTGTGGTACTCTGTTCTAGATCCCTTCCTTAAAGGGGAATTTCCTCAGTAGTTTCAAAGTGCTGCTTTATTTTTGAAAGCTTCAATAACTCTGAGGGCACAAGCACCCAGACCAGCGCAAATGCTGCAGAACCTGCCCATAGATTTGCAATCTTCAAGTGAACCAGTATTGGCATGGAAAGCAATGTCAGTGGCCGGAGTTAACAAAATGTGTACTGGCTGTTTTGGCATTGCCCATTTAAAGTGCCAATGTTGAGAGGGCCTTTTCACGGAAGTTTACATGGGAAGGAAAGAGCGAGCACACATGACCACAGACTCACTGAAGAAGTATTGTATGGTGTACTACAATAAGTTGAATTTGCAAAAATCTATTTGGACCTCATATGTACTATACTCACACTGTTTATATACACCAAGTGCTATCAGTGCAGATACACCAAGCAATAATAAAAGCAAAACTTTCCATAAAAACTGGAAAAACAGTGTTTCTGTAGTTTTTAATGGCACGAAAATGTGTAACCACTGATAACCACTGTTTTTTTAAGGTATAGGAATCACTAGAAAACACTGGAAAAAACACCAGAATTGACCACAAATAGAAACTGAAAACAAAAAAGGCTAGATATACCCTATGTAGGTATTTTAGTTGAATAAGCCTCAATTGAGTGGATTTATTTCAATCTAATCTGTATAAAAAAATGCAGTAACATCCTGTACCCATATATCTCTCAAGTGGAGAACGGTGTTAGGAGTATTATTAAACAAAGTCTGATACAACTTGGAAATGCCCTCTCCCGCAAGGCACGTCATTATAACCTTGGAATTCAGCAGGTTGTAATTGGGGTAGGAATGTGAGATTAGGTGCATGAGCCTTTAAAGTGGTTGGTAATTGTAAGTAACAAAAAAAGGTGTTTAATACAAGTCATATGTCTCGACTAATTGTGAAAACGAGTGTGTAATTTCACTCCAATATGTCTCCTAATTTAGATATACCTATGTGGTCCCATGTGCCCAAAAACGCAGCAGCGACACTGTATACTTAACGATGTACAACACAAAAATGGGGTTCCTGCAGTCAGGACTCTCCCACTTAATCCAATGAAGGAAGAGTGCCAACACAATAGTCTTGACGCTGTAGCAGGAGGAAGGTCCAGGCATTTGTTCGGATGATAAAGCAGTTGAAATACCCCAACTAAATCAATGTAATCCAGTTCGGAGCAGCCACCACATAGGTCATTATGGTACGCAAATAGCCAGTCATTCATGGGTACTATATGACTAACCCAATAATAAAGTTTAATGTCAGCCAACCTGAGTCCCCATCATATGGAGACAAGACACACTTAGTAAATGCAATTCAGGGTTGCTCACCAGCCCATAGGAACAACAGGGTTGACGCTTGAAGTAAATGTAGACATTTTGCCTGGATGCTATGTGGGAAGTTTTGAGACACATATTAGACAGGGGATGAAAATAATTTTAAAAAGAGTGCCTCTTCCCACGATATTTGGAGGAAGTGAACTCCATGTCTTGTCTAACACAGGCAAATAGGGGTACTATATTAAAATCCCACGCTCTCCACTCATTGCATGAGACTTGCATACCCAGATATTTAAAATGGTCTGTTGCCAACTGCATTCAAGCGTTCACCCTGGTCACTGGTACATAAATCTATTCCAGTTAATGGCTAAGCCGGAGACCTCACCGTAAATCTGCAACACCTGCATCAGTCTGAGCACTGATGACTTGAGGTTCTAAACAAACTAGCATGTCATCTGCATACAGCAAGATTCTGTGTTTGTGTGATGTTGGTTATTTAAATCTACTAATTAATGCATCCATCCAGATACAGTTCGCCAGAGGTTCAATGAATAAGGTGAAGAGAAAGTATGAAAGAAGACGTCCCTGCCTTATATCCTGCTGTATATTGAATGACAGCTAAATAGTCCTTTACTCACACTGAAGGGTCGGCATATCAAACCTGCACATACTGTTGTGAGAGTGGGCTTAAATTGATTTGCTCCAGCAGCCAAAACGTAAAGGGCCAATGTACAGAGTTGAAAGCTTTTTCAAAGTCTACAAAACCAAGACTTGATTAGGTCCCGGTTCCAAGCTTGATTTAAGGCAATTTGTAGGCGCCTAAGTCAATGGCATGTGGTACACCCCAATATAAAACTGTTCTGATTTTAGTGTATTAATTTATGTGTATGCCAATTAGCCTGAGGGCTAAAGGCTTTAGCCAGTATCTGTGTCACCAAGTGTATTTGCGATTTAGGTCCGTGAGAGATGCATTCTGTTGGGGGTTTCTCTTCTGTTGGGGAAATTCTATGGTTTAAGGTCACCGATATCACAGCCCCTCAGTGGTTGTTTGAAATGAATACAAGAGGGGTGGAGAAGACAAAAAATATACACAAACTCATCAAAAGTGTGCAGGCACTGGCACACTCATGAGTGATGAAAAACTGCCCCCACTCACACACAATGTGTGTGACATGCTTCATCATCAGGGCTGCTACAACGTCCGGGCGTAGCCACACTCCGGGCGGAGCATAGTGGGGGGAAACAAAAAAGTACACGGACAACATGCAACACAAGGCTGAAAGTGACAAGAGTGTTCACAGAAAAAAAAACAGATCAAGACTGAGTACAGTGATAGACACACAATCTGCAGTAGGGAATGGTTAAAACTGGCCCCTGGATACCAAATTAAGCTTTATTAGTAGGTTCCAAGGTCAGGATTAAAAAGTGAAATGGATGGTAGTGCTAGGGTAGGGTATTAGTACCCATTAGCATCCCTCCTTTACTGCTCTCGTCAACATGTTTCGACCTCTATTCGCCCTTAAATAATGGGTCACCTTGGTCTTCTTCAGGGCGTCTTACTGTCCCAGTCTTCTATGATAATCCCCTTACCTTAGTTAGGTGTTCAAAGGGGTATAGGTCACTCTTGTCCAACAATATTAGGCTATGTGGAGGGAATTCCGCCAACACGGTGACATAACAAGTTTATTGAAACCAGTCACTTGACCTGGTGCATGGAGGGAGGAGTCCCAAAGAACACAACAGTTCCGTAAAGAAACTCCTGCACCAGTCGTGCCCCTCTCTGGTACCCCGCGGCAACACAAGGCTGAAAGTGACAACAGTGTTCACAGAAAAAAAAAAACAGATCAAGACGGAGTACAGTGATAGACAAACAATCAGCAGTAGGGAATGGTTAAAACTGGCTCCTGGATACCAAATTCAGCTTTATTAGTAGGTTCCAAGGTCAGGATTAAAAAGTGAAATGGATGGTAGTGCTTGGGTAGGGTATTAGGACCCATTAGCACCCCTCCTTTACTGCTCTCCAACAATATTAGGCTATGTGGAGGGAATTCCACCAACACGGTGACATAACACGTTTATTGAAATCAGTCACTTGACCTGGCGCATGGAGGGAGGAGTCCCAAAGAACACAACAGTTCCGTAGAGAAACTCCTGCACCAGTCGTGCCCCTCTCTGGTACGCCACGACTGTTGTGTTCTTTGGGACTCCTCCCTCCATGCGCCAGGTCAAGTGACTGGTTTCAATAAACTCGTTATGTCACCGTGTTGGCGGAATTTCCTCCACATAGCCTAATATTGTTGGACAAGAGTGACCTATACCCCTTTGAACACCTAACTAAGGTAAGGGGGTTATCATAGAAGACTGGCACAGTAAGACGCCCTGAAGAAGACCAAGGTGACCCATTATTTAAGGGCGAATAGAGGTTGAAACATGTTGACGAGAGCAGTAAAGGAGGGGTGCTAATGGGTCCTAATACCCTACCCTAGCACTACCATCCATTTCACTTTTTAATCCTGACCTTGGAACCTACTAATAAAGCTTAATTTGGTATCCAGGAGCCAGTTTTAACCATTCCCTACTGCAGATTGTTTGTCTATCACTGTACTCAGTCTTGATATGTTTTTTTTCCCTATGAACACTGTTGTCACTTTCAGCCTTGTGTTGCACGTTGTCCGTGTACTTTTTTGTTTCCCCCTCTATGCTCCGCCCGGAGTGTGGCTACGCCCGGACGTTGTAGCAGCCCAGATGATGAAGCATGTCACACACATTGTGTGTGAGTGAGGGCAGTTTTTCATCACTCATGAGTGTGCCAGTGCCTGCACACCTTTGATGAGTTTGTGTATATTTTTTGTCTTCTCCACCTCTCTTATGTGTATATTATAGTGACGTAGGGGGTCGGGGTGGTTGAACTACGTATAGACCCTCTCCCCTTCTGTGTGTGAGAACGTATGAAATGAATCCCTTACCTAGGGATTCGATAAAGAGGATATGTCAAATGTAATACATATTTTTTAAACACCTCAAGCGGGAACCTGTTTGGGCCCCAAATCTTTTCCAGAAAGGAGGGCATTAATTTCTTTCATTATTGCCTCCTCGCTCACTGGTGCACCTTGGCTCAAACGGTCCACATCTGACAATCTAGAGACCACCAGATCCTCAATGATGAGGTTACCCCGCTCAGCTGGAAGAGGTGTTCTTGTTGCATACACAAAACTTTAGTAAAGAACAAATTCTTGTGTAAAATGCTCTGGGTCAGTGAGAACCTGTCCTTAGTAGATGTGTAAGCCAGGTGCTAGTTGCAGCTCCAAGTCTCTGTTGGCAAGCCAGTACAACAACTTTCTCGCTTTGTCATCTAATTTGTACATTTTGTGTTTCAACGCTACGTTTGCCTGAGCGGCTGAGTTCAGCGACTTCTGTCTGAGTAATAGGAGGTGACGATCATGGCTGCGATGCGCCTCCTTCTTGGGAAGCTCTGCCTGCGCCTCTTTCCAGCGTGCATACATAATTGTCCAACTGGCAGATTTCCCTCTTCACAACTCTTTGCCTCTGTTTAATAGGAGATGGCTTCTCCATGCAGCACTATTTTAAGTGCTACCCAGAGCACAGCCGGGGAGGCAACATGGCCAGTACTTGTTTGAAAATAATCTATTTTGATATGAATGTGTTCCGTAAACTGGAAGTCGCGGAGCCACCATATGCTCAGTCTCCACCTCTCATTCCAACATCTCCTACAGATGCCAAATACTAATCCACACAGGAGTGTGGTCTGTTAAGACTGTGAGGAAGAATAAAAACGTAACCCCTTGCGTGCTGAAGACGTCTCCCGTCCATCATGCGTCACAGTGCTCGTGTGCTAAGCCGTCATGACCACGCCCGCGATCGGAATGTCCAGCACAGGAGCGGAATTCTGGCCGCGGGCAAGGGGTTAATCCAACTATTTGATATTTACAGCTAGGAGAAAGAAACAATCTAACCTAGATGAAGATATTATATATAGCTGAATGGTTTTATTATTCCCTTCTGTATAGATGCATTGCTCGCCAAGCGTCAGTCATGCCCAATGATTGTCTCCTCATGGCCAAGATATTCAAACTGCTTGGGGCTGAGGTGCCTCTAGAGCACAGCTTTCCAAACTTTTCATGTTGGTGACACACTTTTTAGACAATCTTTATTTTGTGACACGGTAATGTCAGCGAGCCCGAACCTCCTAAGGGGTGTTCGGGCCTATTATTCCGCCGAGAACATTTTGAAAAAATACTGGGCAAATGGTGCATTTTCAAGCAAATTTGAGAAAGCAAGAAGGTTAATAAAGCAATTGTGAATCTGGTCTAACACAGACAGTGACTGGCAAAAATGGGTGTAAGAAAGGTTAGGTTTGTGCCTGAAAAGAATATAATCATGCACACTGCAGGTACTGATCCGCAGAAAACACAACACATGTACAGCAGAAAATGTTTTTCTGCTCTTGCTCTTTCTCACAGGCGGGCCTTGGCTATATGTTCCCACCATCACTGATCTTCCGGTATGAGCACCAATCACAATCAAAGAGTTGAAGCAGCCATTTTTTTCACACTTCACCCTCCAACCACTTCCGGTTCTCGGTTCTCTCGAGTTTAGTTGCCCAGTGATGGTTTAAGTCAGACATAGCCACTGTCAATGTACATTAGGATCACTATGTCCCCATTTCTATAGTTTTACGTAGAGAGAATGTGGCATAACAGCTAAGGCGGTCGACCTCGGAGCTTGGGAACAGGGTTTGAGTCTCGGCAGACACGCTCAACATTCTGTGATTCTGGGCAAATCATTTAATCTCCGTCATGCCTAACAAAAATTAATGTGTCCGTCTGTAACGTAACTTGTGCTCATGTCAAGTGCTCTGATACCTTTGGGTCTAGTTTGTGCTATATAAAACTCCACAAAAATACAGAGCACCTGATGAGTCTGGGTCAAAAATATCACTATGGTTTGTGCATCAACTTCCCAAATCCTAACAGTAAATGTCTGAAACGGAAACCTAGTTAAAATAGTGGCATTTCTTGAATGTCTGCATTGGAAGAAGGGATATAGCTGGAGCAAGACCACTAAGAATTTGAATAAAGACCTCCTCCTAAAAATAACAAATCTTGGATTGAGTTTTATTCCACGTTAAGATCAAGAGAGATGGTGGATGTAGCAGACATCATGCAGAATTGAAGTGGCAAAATGCAACCTGCCTGGCCGTGAAAATTGATTACCAAGCAATAAAATAGCCAGACGTACCACATATCTGTATCAGAAACTCAAATTCTGCATTAACATCTGCCTCCTTTTATAACGACAATGGCAAACTTCACAAGTAAAAAATAAAATATATGAAAAAATAGAGCATGAACATCGACTTCTATGGCACAACCTATGTCTAAAAGGCAAGCGTAGGTGCAAGGCGTAAACCACAGTTTTGTGAGCTTCATTTAAAAGGATGTTATGTGATTATTTATAAGTACTTAGTTTGAATTGCAGCTCATGTGAATCACATGGCTATAATACTAATGGAAAAATAATCTTCACTGTTCAAATTTCTCAAAATAAACAGTACTGGCCCTACCCCCTATAGCTCCCCCTTTTCATTCTCTTCCCCTCCTGCCCATTTCACTTTGGCTATGTACACCCACCTTTTTGCTATCTCCTTTCCACTTCTTGCGAAAGGGTGCACCATGATTTACCCCTTATCACCATGCCTGCTCTGTTCAATACTCCACAATATATCTTCCCAACCCACCTCTTTCGTACCCTAACCCTCTTTCTGCTTACTTTTCTATGTTACAGTTTTGCATTTCTTGAAGTCTATTTTTCTTTCTCACTTTCCATTGACAGTAAATGTGCTTTAAAACACTTGGCTTTTGCGGCACTCTTGTTTCTGTGCATCCCGCATTGATTTTCCCGAACTCGACATGGTGTTGTCCACCTCTCCACCGTCGCTCAGCCCACATCACCTCATGGAGGTCTGGTTTTGTCAAAGATTAGCAGGTGCTATTTGTGGTCAGCACTGACCATAGCCAGCCGCTGTTGTCCATGACCACAATTTAAAGAAGGATGGGGTACTGTTAAGTCCCTAAGAACAGCAGTCCGTTGGCAAGACGCACCATATGGGTGTTACGCACCAGCCCAGGCTCCGAGGCGCTATTCCAAAGATGTTATGGGGTTGTGTTAAAGTTGCTAGGGGAGGTAGGCAGCCTGGAAGCCCTGCCAGGCAGGTGGCTGTTTCACTATGGGGCGCCGGCGAGTGACTGGTGAAGAAGGCCTCCCCTCATAATAGGTAATAAATTATGCCTCCTATAAATGTAAAAGCGCGCCCGGGTTTTAGAGTTTATATTGGTTTAGAAAAAATGTACTTTCAAATTTGAAATTTAACAGAGCAAGTATGTAAAATGCCAAAAAGCGTGTGTTGCACACACCATGCTACACAAAAGACACAAAAACACGAAGAATGCACAGAGCACTTTAAACATCACACTTTTACATGGCCTTCGAATAATGCCAATGGATGCATGGCAGTTAAAAATACGTTAATCAGAGTCGACTTACTGGCTGTAAATCCCTGTAGCCACTGCCTATATCAGCAAAACTTATGAAGCTAGCGACCTTGTGACAGCTCTAACTCAGTTATTGTTAGCACACGATCAACCCCCTGCCCTCCTCCCATCTTCCTCACACCTCTTGCAATTACATCACAACAAGTGGAGAAGTGTGGCTCAATGGTTAGAGCGGCAGACCCTGATGCAGAGGTCTAGCCCGGGACCAGGGTTCAATTCCCCGCCTCGGCGGGCCTTGGGCTCAAAATTCCACGGACCTGATAATTCTCGCCTCGGTGCCTATTCCAATCATGGAGTCCCACTCTGCAACTCTGGGCAATAGCTTGCTTAATCTCCACAACGGTGCCCAGGAGTGGACACCTCACAGGGAAAGCCAGGATGGGTTCCACAGCGGTATTCGTACAAGCGCCTTGAGACCCTTGCGGGTGAGTAGTGCGCTATACAAGTATCAATTTACATTTACCCCAGCCCCCACAACAATCAGTTTCTTTCTGCAGTCCCAGTCATTCGATTACGGCCAGCAATGTGTGTGACCCTCTGCAGGCCCCCTCCCCCGCCCCTGCCTCTTCCACAGTGAACTGCTTCTCCACAATATATTGTCTTCACTTCTCCAGCATGCAAGTGATCATTTTTTCAAGCAGCTTCACGTTATTAAAAGCAGCTGAAATGGTCTCTTTCACGATTTGTGCAATGGGCACGCTTCGCAATTCAGTTTGCACGCTCGAGGAAGTTACAGTGGATGCGCACATCTTACAAGGATCACTGCTGGTGTCATCCCGCGACACACCCACCGTTTGCAGGCGACACAGTGGGGTGTTGCGACACAGAGTTTGGAAAGCTCTGCTCTAGAGTCTACACGTAGTTGAAATCTCCACCCACTACAACAATCCCTAAAGGGGCATGCCAAAGTAATGTAGTCAGGTCTTCCAGGATACTGTGCACCAGAGTGGGTGGCGCAAACAGTGAAATAAACATCCACCTCATCTCTCTTAGAATGCCTTCAACCACTATGAACCTACCACAGTCATCAGTATGTGTCTTAATGGTTTATATTGGGAAGTGAATAAGAATCGCTGTGTCCCTGGAATTGCAGCTGCAAGTGGAGTTATACACACTGGTGTATTGAGTACGGGAAAGTACTACACATTTATTAGCCAATACGTTTTCTTAATGCAGGAAAACCATCCGTGCTGATTGTCATTTAAGACAGCAGAAAATATGCCCTCATTTAATTTGATTATTTTAGTTGTTAACACTGCAAGACAGTAGCTAAAGGTGACCATAGGGCTGGTTATGGGTGGGTCTCCATGTGGTGTGCAACTCGAATTGCCTGTGCACTGCTGTATAAATAAATGTTTTTAAAAACATAAAACAATAACAATAATCCAAGCTGCCCCTACCCCACACTATAACTGGGGCATCTGACTACCAGCCCCAACTTTTGAACTATTAGGAAGGGATGAACTTCACAGACAGCGCTCAGAGTGTCACTTAGCAAAGGAAAAATTTAACTGATCCACCAAACAAATGTAATTTTCTGTAGTAGCACCCATATTAGGTGCCCATCTCGGGCCAGAAAAATCAATCAAGATCAGAGAGGAAAATATGCAAACATAGGGAAAGGATATACAATCAGTCAGGGTTTGTATCCCCTAGCTGTTGGTTTTGGGCTAGAATATCGGGTGCTGAGGCGCTCTCACTACCTACTGTTTAGTATTGGGTTGTCCAACTGGCCCATGAGCAACTCCCATCTCGGACCCGAGTTCTCTGGTGTGGCCAACAAAATCACAGTCAATCATCTAAAGCCAAGAAGTTGCACGCAATATTATACCCTCATATGGGGCATCCCAGGGGGCCTTCTGTGGCACCCCTCAAGACTCAACATCTCAAATACAGAATCTCAAAATAAAGGAGAAAAAAAGGGTAGGCAGGAGGGATAGTAAATAAAGCATTCTTTCCATCATAATCCAAGAGCTCACTAAGAGACAGTAATAAATAATGGTTCTGGTGTCACGTGGACCATTATTTATCGGAGGCCCCAGCATAGGTCCCTGCCTATCTTCTTCCACCAGCAACTCCTATCTGCCTGTGGTCTCTGTGGAACCTGTGTACCACAAGAGGTATCTCTTTAGAGCCTTAGCTTGGTGTGTTCAGGGCCTATTGCAGATGATCCAGCACATCTTTTCCACTCCCATAAGGGTCTGGGTGCCTCTAAGCCCACCACAGAGGCAAGCCCATCTCAGGCCATCTCTCGGGGCCTACCATATGGCCCTAAATGACGATTTACAAAAGGCACTCCCTCCCCAGTTTGCCAGGCACTCTGCAAAGCACTTAGTCAATGCAGCTGACACCAGGTGCGCACTCTTCCATTTGGCTAGTGTCTTCTCCAAGCCGGCTACAGCGAGCAGGCCCCAAAGCATTTGCAGCTACTTAGAAACATAGCAAAACCACTCCCCAGCTAACAAGCTGTGCACAGAAATGAACAAAAATAATAGGAGATACCCTAATTATGAGAAAAAAGGGACGGTAAGCAATGTAGACAAAGTCTCGAAATGTCGCTTTTACCGGAACTATAGTAAGGCAAAAACTCCGAATCAAAGAGCTTATCAATATATGGATCATGTGCTATCCATTATTTATCCCATCCAACAATGTTTTTATATTCGACTATAATAAAACCATATTTATCTGCTGTGAGATTATAAACTTGAACAAAAACTTCCAATATACATTTTTTTTTAAATGTATTATTGTAAACAAAAACTTGGGAGATGAACAGAAGAACAAAAGTTACTTACCTGTAAACTATGGTTCTCCAGTATTGGTGTCTTTCATAGATTCACATGCTTGAATATTCCCCGTCGTCGAAGTGGGAGTCCCACGGTACATAAATAGCAATAATATATGCATGTATACATGAGAAATATCATAAATAAAATATACATACATATAATGCAATAGAAATGTAAACTTGAAAAAAGTACCATAGAACAGAATAGGCCCATTGAAAAGCCCAAGGGAGAATTCACTTTAGTAACATATTAGAGTCATTATGTGTTGGTCCACATTCCAGCCAATCAGGCTGTAGCCTCCTCTAGAACCTTCTCCTCAGAAGCCCAAGTCCTCAGATTTTCGTAGCACAAGTAAGTATAAATGCCTGAGGAGAAGAGAGCCTCTGAGGGGAGGATGGGAGGGTCGCATGTGAATCTATGAAAGACACCAATACTGGAGAACCACAGTTTACAGGTAAGTAACTTTTGTTCTTCTCCAGTATTAGGGGTGTCTTTCATAGATTCACATGCTTGAATAAGAGTAGAAAGCAGTAAATCATACATTAGTCATAAAGGAAATATACGATTAAAATCTTGGCAAAACATATCACTTAATAAGCAATAAATACCAAAAATCATGAGAAAACCTTTATGACTGGAGGCGGGTAGCAACAGAGGCTCACCTTTATCGGAAAAGATTCCGCAGCACCGCTTGACCTACTGCCGCATCCGCGGCATCTGTTGATTGCAGGCAGTAGTGCTTCGTAAAAGTATGGCTGCTAGACCAAGTAGCAGCTCTGCAGATGTGTCTCAGAGGTACCCCCGCAAAGAGGGCAGCAGAAGTCGACACAGCTCTCGTGGAATGAGCTCGAGCTGGAGCAGGAAGGGGCTTGCCGGCCCGTTGATGACAGTAGGATATGGCAGACGATATCCATCTGGTGATAGTCTGTTTGGTTACAGATTGACCTTTGCACACTGGGCCATATGCTACAAATAGTTGATTTGTCTTTCTAAATGTTGCTGTGCGTTGAATGTAAAACTTGAGGCAACGTTTCACATCCAGAGTGTGCAAAGAGAGTTCCGCTGCAGATTGTGGTGCAGGAAAGAAAGTTTTAAGAACAATTGGTTCATTGAGATGGAAGTCACTGGGAACCTTAGGAATAAAACTGGGATTTGTTCTCAAAGTAACAGCCTCGTTGGAGAACTGTAGAAACGGTGGTTGTATAGTAAATGCTTGGATGTCGCTGACGCGCCTGGATGAAGTCAGAGCAAGCAAAAGAGCCACTTTCCAAGTGAGGAATTTTAGACTGGAAGAATGGATGGGCTCGAATGGAGGCAAAAGTAGTTGAGACAAAACTAAATTCAGACGCCAAGTAGGTGGAGGCCGACGGATTGGTGGGAACATCCGAAAGAGGCCCTTGAAGAATTGTCTAATTATTCTGGAGGAGTACAAAGATGTTACGCCATCATGGCGAAAACGAGAAATTGCAGCTAGAAACACCTTTAGAGTGGAGTGTGATAGTCCTGATCTTGCTAATGACAGGAAGAAAGGCAAGATCTGCTCAGGCTGAGCACACATGGGATCCAGGGTTTTAGTGGAACACCAAGCACAGAAACGCTTCCACTTTAGCTGGTAAGTTTTGATGGTAGACGGAGCGCGAGCACTTGCTAGCACCATCCTACAATCCTTGTCGATATTCATGTGTGCAAATTCATTGTACTCAGGTTCCAAGCATGAAGTTGGAGATATGCTGGATCCGGATGGCATATCTGACCTTGCTGCATCGTGAGAAGATGTGGCAGAGGATGCAATTGTATCGGATTTGTCAGAGAGAACAGAAGAAGATCCGAAAACCAAGGACGTCTCGAACATTTGGGTGCGATCAGGATTATTCGACACTGTTGGAACCTCATTCTGTGCAACAGGCGAGGAATGAGCGGAAGTGGAGGAAATGCATAGATGAAGTCGTTCGACCAGTCTATTGAAAAGGCATTCCCGCTCGACTCCTTGTGTGGATGCCGGCTCGCAAATCGTTGACACTTCCTGTTGAGAGCAGTTGCAAAGAGATCCAACTGTGGTCGGCCCCCCTGTTGGAAGACGAAATCCAACGTTGGTCGATTGATTTCCCATTCGTGGTTGTCCGAGAGGGCTCTGCTGAGCGAGTCCGCCAGAACATTGGCCACACCTGGCACATGGACAGCTGTGAGATGTATTTGCCGCTCGATAGCCCAATCCCATATTTCCTGTGCCAGTTGTGACAGCACGAGAGACCTTGTGCCGCCCTGTTCGTTGATGTAGTGCATGCTGGTGGTGTTGTCCGTCCTCACCAGCAATGTTTGTCCCTGCACTAACCTCTGAAAGGACTTCAAGGCCAAGAAAATCGCCAGTAGCTCCAAGCGATTTATGTGCCAAGTGCGCTGAGACGCCGTCCATTTCCCCTTTACGGACATCCCGTCGAGATGTGCCCCCCAACCTTCTAGGGAAGCGTCTGTTGTCAGCGTAAGTGTTGGTGGTTCATCTCTGAATGAACAACCTGTCGCTATGTTTGGAGGATGAGCCCACCACTCCAAAGCGCTTTGAATGCGGGGCGTTAGGTGGGTCTTGTCTTCGAACTACCCCGATATCTGCTTCCACTGCTTGTCTAGTTCCTCCTGTAGAACTCTCATGTGCAGTCTGCAGTTGGGAATTAGCTGAATGCACGAAGAAGCCATGCCAAGGAATGATTTGTACATCCGGACAGAAACGTACTGTCTTGACTGTAGGAACTGTACTTTCTTTATCATTCGATCTTGTCTCTCCTGAGAAACAAACACTTGCCCCAGCCGAGAATCGAGCAAGGCTCCTAGAAAGTCTCGCTGTTGAGATGGTTGAAAGTCTGACTTTTGGTAATTGATGGACAAACCCAATGTTTCGAAGAGGGATATGCAGACTTGAGTGTGCTGTTCCGTTAACTGAAAAGTCTTGGCCTTTATTAGGCAATCGTCCAGATACGGATAGAACTGGATGCCCTGTAGACGCAGGTAGGCAGCAACCGGGGCGAGAAATTTGGTAAATACCCTCGGTGCTGATCGAAGGCCGAATGGTAGGACCTTGAATCGATAATGAAATTGGCCAACTGTAAAACGGAGATATTTCCTGTGCCTGGGGTGAATAGGTACATGGAAATATGCATCTTGAAGGTCTATTGTTGAAAAGAACTCTCCTGGAATGAGGAAATTCAAGATTTGAAGCAGGGTTAGCATCTGAAAAGTCTTTGATGCGAGGAACTTGTTCAGAGCCCTCAAATCTAAGATGGGACGCCACTCTCCTGATTTTTTCTTTACTAGAAAGAAACGGGAATAAAATCCCCTGCCGCGTTGACCTTGCGGTACCACTTCTATGGCTCCTTTCTTGATCATTAGCTTCACCTGAGCCAACAGTTCCTTGAAATGGGGAGAAGGTGGACCCGAAGGTGGACGAGTGGGGGGGAATTTCGTGAATTCCAGGGTATGTCCTTTTGAAACAACGTCCAATACCCATCGGTCGGTGGTAATGTTGGACCAATTGTAGAAGAACTTTGAGATCTGACCTCCAAGATGTACAATCGCCAGAGGGTAAAATTTGGGATTGTCACTGTTTTTTGTTGTTGTTCGCACCACCTCTGTAATTGGACTTACGCTGGTATGGTCTGGAGGTGGATGAACGACCCTGGGACTGATAGGAGCCCCTCTGTCTGTTATCATTGTAGTTGTATGATCGATATTGGCCTGTTCCACGAAAAATAGAGGTTCCTCCTCCTCTACCGCGTGCCCCACGAAATGGCCTTTTCCGATATTGTAGTGTTGTCAAGGACTTTGCTGTGTCCGTGTCCTTCTTTATTAGTTCCAAAGCATCATCAACATGTTTACCGAATAAAGATTCACTGTGGTAGGGTAAATCCAAAACCCTGGATTGAACCTCCGGACGGAAGGTGGTTGATTTTAGCCAGCCTTGACGGCGCAAGACTGCAGCACCCGCTAGTTGCCGGAAACCAGTGGAGGATATATCGACGGCACAGTCGATTATTTCTGCCGAAATTTTTTCTCCTTCGAGAATGATGGCCTGCGCTTCATCCCGGATGGAACCGGGCATCTGAGGGATCAGACCAGCAATCTCAGACCACATTTGACGGTCGTAGCGACCTAGAATAGCCAAGGCGTTGGATGCTCTCACAGTTGTCGCTGCCATTGTGGTAAATTTTTTACCAATTGAGTCTAATTTACGGCCATCCTGATCAGGCGGAGATGTCAGAGGTATGGCCGGATTTCGAGATCTTTTTTATGCCGCCTGAGTGATTACAGAATCCGCTTTAGGTTGAGAAACCAAACAGGCCGGAGAAGTAGGTGGCGCTTTATATTTTTTGTCCAATCTGGGCAGAACAGCTGGTATGGAATTAGGACGTTCCATTAACCTTAGACCTTCTTCCCATATGTGGTCTATTATAGGAATGGTATGCGTTTGCTTCTGAGGTAAGTCCTTAAAATCGTATAAAAAACAATCAGTTTGTTGCGCCTCGATTGTTAAGTGGAACCTTTTCGCAGCACGAACCATAAGGTTATGAAAACTCGCGATATCTACTGACGGTGAAGCTCTTGGCGATGCCGGTGGAGTAGAAGGCGTCTGTGCCCTATAATTGTCCCAATCTTGCATGTCATAATCGGTGTCGTTATCCCCAGTGTTATGAGGAGTTTGGTTCCCATTATCGGTATCAGGACAAACACCCGATGGAGACGTAGGTGCAACAGGCGCCGGAGTTTGAGGTCGAGGCGCTGGAGACGGAGGTCGGGGTGCTGGAGACTGAGGTCGAGGTGCTGGAGACTTAGGTCGAGGCGCTGGAGACTTAGGTCGAGGCGCTGGAGACTGAGACCGGGGCGCTTGAGGTGCTGGAGAAGTAGGCAACGACGGTGGAAACCTACGATTGTAGTCGTCCAGCATATGTTGCAGGTTTTGCACCAAAGACAAAGGAATTTGTGTAACCTGTTCGTAAGTAGTTGGTTCTGCCACATCAATTGGAAAAAGTTAATTCCCATCTTCGACGTTATTATTTTCATCCTCATCCTCGTCAGTGTAATCCTGACACTTAATGTGTAATTCAGAAGGACTGGATGCTGGCTCATAAGTTTGATCCATTTCAGAGTCATTTCCGGATTCCTCTTCTCCAGACTGAAATAATTTCTCCGGAGGCTGAGATCCACTCCTTACCGGACTTAACTGAATGAGTGGAACAGTCTTGAGAGACGAGGCCGTAACCACTTTAAAGGTGGTATTAGTCTGTAGGGGTTGGTGCGACGTCAACGAGCCCGTCGACGAGATCTCCACAGTCTTAGCACCACCCTGTTGTTCTTGCGCCGTTGCCGCAGAAACAGGCGTATGAATTGGCAGCTTACTCTTGGTCGACGATGTTTTTTTAGGTCGTCGACAACGTCGTCGACGAGGTTGCAGTCTTCGCCGTCGACGAAGATGCTTTCGGTGACGAGAAAGTAGCCGTTGACGGACCAGTCGTCGACGGAGTGGCCATCGTCGACGAAGTTGTTACCGTCGACGAGGCAGGCGTCGACGAAGCAATCGTCGACGGGGAAGATCCCGTCATCGGAGTAATCGTCGACGATGATGGCTTGTTCTTCGTCAACGGAGGACCCGTCGACGGAAGGCGCGTCGACGATGACTTCTTCGTCGACGGTTTGATCGTCGACGAGATCTTAATAATAGACGAGATGGGTCTCACCTCTTGGCTGCTCGTCGATGAGATGGTCGTCGTTGTTGCGGAGCTGGTTGACAGGGAACAAGTGGTCGTCGACGTAGAAACAGCCATGACTGACTTAGTAGTCGCTGAAGACGTCGACGGACGCGTCGACGAGCCCGTCGACGAGCCAGTGCCCGTTTTTGAAGAGGAGGGCATAGTTTTGGGTTTAGACGCCAGAGAGCCAGGTCCCGTAGGCGCGCCCTGAAGCAAGTCCTGTGGGGAGACATCCTTGAAAGACCCCAACATTCTACTCTTCTTAAGAAAAGGAGAGGGTACTTCAGTCTCAGACCCACGCTTCTGAGAGGATTTTGAAAATCCAGATGACAGACTCTCAGCATCAGAAACCACATTTTCTGAAGTTTTCAACTTCTGTAGCCACAGAAGGAGACGGGCCTCTCTATCCCTCAATGTTTTAGGGGGAAAAGTGCGACAGAACTTGCAGGTAGAGGCATTATGATCCGGGTAAAGACAGTAAATACACTTACTGTGTGGGTCCTCATGAAAAAGGCGTAATTTACCACAGGATGGACAAGCCTTGAACAAGGTTTTCTTAGTAGAAGACATTTCTGAAGAGAAAAACAGCTAGAACTGGTGAAAACTGAGCAGAGCTCAGGGAGACTCCCTTCACACGACGTGCGGTAGAAAATCTGAGGACTTGGGCTTCTGAGGAGAAGGTTCTAGAGGAGGCTACAGCCTGATTGGCTGGAATATGGACCAACACATAATGACTCTAATATGTTACTAAAGTGAATTCTCCCTTGGGCTTTTCAATGGGCCTATTCTGTTCTATGGTACTTTTTTCAAGTTTACATTTCTATTGCATTATATGTATGTATATTTTATTTATGATATTTCTCATGTATACATGCATATATTACTGCTATTTATGTACCGTGGGACTCCCACTTCGACGACGGGGAATATTCAAGCATGTGAATCTATGAAAGACACCCCTAATACTGGAGAATGACAATTCAATTGGTTAAAAACATCTTCTCACAGAGAAATAATGATGCAAATACATTAAAAATGCTTTACAAATAAAAACTTATTACGAAGAAATGTCGACCCAGCGTTTCGGTGAACAATTATTCCTTCACCTTCTTTAGGACAAAGTTTTTCAAATACATCTAAATATCAGAAAACATTTATTAAAAACCACCATCTTGAAGTTATTTACCAAATTGTTTATGAACGAGGGACAAGAACTCTGTTCTCATTATCTTGAAATATTAACACTGGGTATCTATCATTCTAGAAATAATTTTCCCTTATGTCTGAAAGAATTTTCTGACAAGGAGTATCAATCAATTAATCAATCATGACATTTGTATAGCGCACTACTCACCTGGAAGGGTCTCAAGGCGCTTGGGGGAAGGGGTCCGCTACTGCTCGAACAGCCAGGTCTTGAGTTGTCTCCTGAAGGCGAGATGGTCCTGGGTCAGCCGAAGGTGGATGGGGAGGGAGTTCCATGTCTTGGCCGCCAGGTAGGAGAAGGATCTGCCTCCGGCGGTGGCTCTTCGGATGCGTGGTACGGCGGCGAAGGCGAGGCTAGCGGACCGTAGCTGGCGGGTGGGCGTGTAGAAGGTCAGGCGGTCGTTGAGGTACTTGGGGCCCAGGTCGTGGAGAGACTTGTGTGCGTGGGTGAGGAGCCTGAACGTGATCCTCTTGTTGACAGGGAGCCAGTGCAGGTTCCTCAGGTGGCCGGAGATGTGGCTGCGTCAAGGGATGTCCAGGATGAGTCGGGCAGAGGCGTTCTGGATGCGTTGGAGTTTTTTTCTGTAGCTTGGCTGTGGTTCCGGCGTAGAGGGTGTTTCCATAGTCCAGTCGGCTGGTGACGAGGGCCTGGGTGACCGTCTTCCTGGTTTCGGTCGGGATCCATCGGAAGATCTTGCGAAGCATGCGTAGGGTGTGGAAGCATGATGAGGAGACTGCTTTGACTTGTCATCGAGAGGGAGGAGTCCAGGATGAAGCCTAGGTTGCGGGCGTGGTCTGTTGGCTTGGGAGCGGTGCCCAGGGCTGGGGGCCACCAGGAGTAGTCCCAGGCGGAGGGCGATGGACCCAGGATGAGGACTTCCGTCTTGTCTGAGTTCAGTTTCAGGCGGCTGTTCTTCATCCACTCGGCGACGTCCTCATCCCTTCGTGCAGGCTGGTTCTGGCGGTGTCGGGGTCTCTGGTGAGGGAGAGGATCAGCTGGGTGTCGTCCGCGTAGGAGATGATGTTGAGGTTGTGTTGGCGTGCGATGGCAGCAAGAGGTCTCATGTAGACGTTGAAGAGGGTGGGGCTGAGTGATGATCCTTGCGGAACGCCGCAGGTGACTTCGGTGGCGTCGGATCGAAACGGGGGAGGCGGACTCTCTGTGTTCTACCGGCGAGGAACGAGATGATCCATTCCAGTGCCTTCTCTTAGATGCCGATGTTGCTGAGGCATTAAACTAGGGTGCGGTGGCAGACGGTGTCGAACGCTGCAGAGAGGTCCAGGAGGATGAGTGCCGCTGTTTCCCCGTTGTCGAGCAGGGCTCGGATGTCGTCGGTGGCTGCGATGAGGGCGGTCTCGGTGCTGTGGTTGGCTCTGAACCCGGACTGCGAGGGGTCGAGGGATCCGTTCGTCTCGAGGAAGGCGGCAAGCTGTCTGTTGACGATCTTCTCGATGACTTTGGCAGGAAAAGGGAGGAGCGAGATGGGGCGCAAGTTTTTGAGGTCGGTTGGGTCCGCTGTTGGTTTCTTCAGTAGGGCGCTGAGCTCGGCATGCTTCCAGCTCTCCGGGAAGGTGGCGGTGTTGATGGAGGTGTTGATGACGTCCCGGAGTTGGGGTGCGATGGTGGAGTGGGCCTTGTTGAAGACGTGGTGGGGGCAGGGGTCGGTCGGAGATCCGGAGTGGATGGTGTTCATCGTGCAGGTGGGGGGAGTTGGTTCGACAATTGGGTGCGTGGGTGGTGCGCCGAAACTGTTGTGGATGTCGGCAATCTTGCGGTGGAAGAACGAGGCGAGAGAGTCGCAGAGATCTTGTGAGGGAGTGATGTCGTTGTTGCCGGTGCTGGGGTTGGAGAACTCCTTGACGATGGTGAAGAGTTCCTTGCTGTCGTGGGCATTGTTGTCAAGTCGTTCCTTCAGTGATTTCTTCTTGGTGGTGCGGATGAGCTGGTGGTGCTTGCGGGTGGCGTGTTTGAGGGCGGTCATGTTGTCAGTGGTCTGGTCGAGGAGCCAGGCTCTCGAGGGTGCGGCAGGTCTTCTTGGAGGTCTTCTTGAGTTCATCGGTGAACCAGGAGGCCTTCTTGCGTCTGGGTCTGTTGGGATGGTTCTTCAGTGGTGTGAGGTCGTCGGCGCAGGCGGTCAGCCACTTCGTGAAGTTGCGGGCTGCTTCATTTGGGTTCGTTGTGCTGGCGGGTGGGTTCTGGCTGAGGGAGGTGGTGAGCTGGTCGGCGGTGATCTTGTCGGCGGTGATCTTGCTCCAGCTTCTGTGAGGAACCTGTTGCGGGTGGTGGTGGGTTGTGGTTCTTCTGAAGCTGAAGTGGACGCAGCTGTGGTCGGTCCAGTGGAGTTCGGTGGAGTGGCTGAAGGTGATGTGCTTGCTGGATGAGAAGACGGGGTCAAGCGTGTGGCCGGCGTAGTGGGTGGGGGTGTTGACCAGTTGCTTGAGTCCGAGGTTGGCGAGGTTGTCCAGCAGGGCGACGGTGTTGCGGTCCTTGTTGTTCTCCAGGTGGAAGTTGAGGTCCCCTAGGAGGATGTAATCGGCGGAGGGGAGGGCGTGTGGGCTGATGAAGTCCGTGATGTCTTCGCTGAATTGTGTGCGTGGTCCCGGGGGTCTGTAGATGAGGGTGCCTCTGAGGGTCGTCTTTGGGTCGGTGTGAATCTGGAAGTGGAGGTGTTCGGCGGCGGCGAAGGTGTCGTTGGAGTCGGTCGTGATGCGGATGGTGTTCTTGTGGACGATGGCGATGCCTCCTCCGGTTTGGTTGACGCGGTCCCTCCTGATGATCTTGTACCCGTCCGGGATGGCGATGGCGATGTCGGGGGCCGAGGAGGCGTTCATCCAGGTTTCCGTAAGGAAGGCGATGTCTGGTGACGTTGTGTCGAGGAGGTTCCAGAGTTCCACGGCGTGTCTGTGGACGGAGCGGGTGTTGAGCAGGATGCACTTGAGGTTGCTGCTGGTGCTTGGCTTGGCGGGTGCGGTGCGGTGCGGGTTCGGAGGCAGGTGAACTTGCAGGTTCTGCAGGTGAAGGGTCCGTGAATGCGTTTCGGGGGCGGCCCGGCAGCAGGCGGGGTTCCGGCCGGCATTGAGTGCGTTGAGGGCGTCGGCGTCGTAGGTCTGTCGGGTCGTCTTGCAGCGGTGGGGGCCAGGGCTCCTGGCACTAGGCGCGGTCCAGGCGCAGACGGGCGCAGACGGGCTTGCCTTCGGCGCACAATCGGCGCGCCCGCTGCGCGTGACAGCTGCGCATACGCGCGGTCGCCATTTATGGCGAAGTGGGAGGAGCAGCTGGGAGGGCACAAAATGAAAAGGGGGCGTGGCCGCTTGCACGGCGGCGGGGAGCGGAGCGGGCAGGCACAGGGAGACTGAGGACTCTTCATGTCCTGTGGGGCAGCGGTTTTGTGGTGGTATGTGAGTTCCTATCAGCACTCATCAAAACCGGAAACCAACCTCTTAAGTATACCATCGCCTTGAAGTTATTTACAAAATTATTTATGAATGGGAGAAAAGAACTCTGATCGCATTATTTTCAAATATTAACACTGGGTATCTATTTAACATTCTAGATATCATTTTCCTCTATGTCTGAAAGAATTTCCTGATAAGGAGTACTCTTCATGTCCTCTAAGGCAGCCATTTTGTAGCGATATATATGTTCCTATCATCGCTTATATATATGTTGCATTATGAGGAAATTCTTTCAGACATAGAGGAAAATTATATCTGAGTTCTACAACCTTTAGTAACGCAAGAAAAGGCTTATATAAAAGATACCACTGCCATGATACACAAAGTGGAGTATCTCTATTTTGACGTAGATACACAATGGCTGGTCACACTTGATATAGGGGCATTGTATATAAACATTCCACAGGATGACACTATCCAGTTGGTGAAGGGACTCTTTGTAAATGAGAACAGGGATTTATCTCCACACGCGACATTCATTATTGAATGTGTGGAAATTATCCTTAAAAATAACATCTTTCTTTTTAGAACAGACTTTTTCCGTCAAGTGAAAGGTAGAAGCATGGGAGCGACCTGTGCTCCGAGCCCAGCTTGTCTTTACGTTGCCTCTTTTGAAAACAAGCATATTTACAATTAATCTGCTCCCTTCTATGAAAATATATCCAACTAGTCCCGATACATCGACAATGTTTCTTTCTAATGGAAAGGCTCTAGAGAATCTCTACTAGATTGTATTGCATGGCTTAACTTGTGTGATGAGAACCTTAGACTTACATTATCCACCAACAAGGATGGTTGCGATTTCTTGGATATTAACCCCTTCCATGCTGCCGACGGCAGCACTACCTGCCCAGTGCTGCCGCGGCCCCGCCTGTTTTGCGGAAGTGCCGCACTTCCGCAAAATCGGCGGCGCATGAAACGGGTTAAAATCAAAAACAATAGTGGTCTATTGCAAGTTTTACTCTATACAAAACCGAAAGATCGAAATCAATGCTCCATTACGACAGCAACCACCCCGCGTGCCAAAAAGACAACATCCCTTTTGGACAATTTCTCAGAGTTAGGCGCAATTGCACCAAAATGAGAGACTTTGAATTACATGCCAATAACCTGTCTAAAAAATGTACTGATAGGGGCCACCCCAAAAATTTAGTCAGGCACGCTTATAAAAGAGCTAAATATTACAATAGGGACTCTTTGAATCAAAAGTCAATAATACAGACTCTAAACAATTGCCAATAACTTTTGTAACTAACTTTACCAGCATTAGTAACAACATAAAAAATCTAAATAAGAAAAATGCAGTCACTTTAGACAAACCAATGTTTTCTTTCAAATGGAATTGTACCATCAGAAATTGCTTGGTACACACGTACAGGAAAAATGTGCAGAGTATCCAATTAAGTATATCTAATGGTCCTCTTCCAAAAGAAAACTTTCCATGCAGTTCATGTAAAAATTGCACAAAAATAAAGTGTCCCATTAAGCACAGTCCGTTTTTAACATTTCCACTTTCTCTTTTAAAAGCAGCAAAAACCTGCAGTCCTGGGACACTATTTTTGTGCAAAGGAAAAGATGAATATGGAATAAGCATGCAGATTACTCCAATAAGGACTTTGTCTAAAAGCAGCACTCTGCATGAAAGTGAAGTCGTGAAAGTTTTCCTTTGCGCACTCTGCAATAGAATACGGCCTGCGTGTTTAAAAGGTGAATCACGTGGGCAATTCCAATGTCAGAGAGACTGCCTCCAGTGATCAAGGCTCTGGTGAGCAGAAACGTTGGGAACAGTGAACTTCTTTGCCTCCGTGTCGTTCCATTAATGTAAGGAATTTAGAAGCAACATTACCAGTGTCAGTGCGCTTCTTTTGAAGGTAAAGGAAGATTGTTGGTATGTAAATCTGGAAGCCTCACACCAGAAGCACTGACCGCCCTGCCAAGGTTCAGGCTCCCAGTATATATATATATATATATATATATATATATATATATATATATATATATATATATATATATATATATATATATATATATATATATATAAAGTAGCTCCATTCGACCCTTCTTTCGAGACGAAAACGCACTCACGGGGGTATGTTGCATAAAGTTTATTTCGGCTTCTGACAAAAACAAACAGACGTGTTTCAGACCTCTAGTCCTTCGTCAGTGTTAGTTTGTGCCTTATTACCCGGCACACTATATACATTTCACTTCCTGTTTAGTGCGGAAGAAAAGGAAAAAGGACAATGTGCAAATATTTACAACAGGGCGGCCATTATTAAGTGGGTAAAAACTAAACACAGACATAATTACAGTGTGTTGTAACCCTGAGATATACTAATGCCTTTCTTTTCATGTTATTAAATGAAAAATGAAAACAATCTTGCTGTGTATCAGCATATCATGGCATTTCAACGCCCTATTCACAGATATTTACAATATATACATTACGAACACCATTCTGTACAGTGAGATCGTCGTACAGTTGCATTGTGGGTTGAGATATAGTCTACGTGTTTTATACACATATAAAAATAACCCAAGTCGGTGAAAATTAATTAATCTCGCCGTGTATCGGCGTGTCACCGACAATGACTCAGACAATTAAAGCAAGTTGCAACGCGATCTTACAAACTATAGATTGGCAAACTCAGTGATTTCCCTTAATCAACTAAATAATGTACCGATGGGGAACAACACTAGTGTATATCCCAAACGTGACACAAAATTATATATCAACTCCAAGTAGGATACATCATGCAATATATACACAAATATATATACACAAATATATATATATATATATATATATATATATATATATATATATATATATATATATATATAACTTTGTTGTGTATATTCTTGCACTATGTGATACCTCTGTAGCGTAATGAACTGACTTGCGGTAGCGAGATTATGCTCATGTATGCATCTGGAATACATTCCAAGATGGCGCTTTACTTACTACAGAGTGTATAGGCCCTTGTTTGTGTTAATGAAATTGTCAATGCTTTATTAGTATGCATGAGTCTAGTGTCATTGACGAAGGCTAAACGCCGAAACGCGTTTGTTGTTTATCGATTAAAAACCCCGTTGTAAACATGCCACCCTCTAGAGTGCTGTTTTTCCTGGGGAGTTACAGGGGAACTGAGCGTCATGTTTTGCGGCTGTCCACGAGCCGCTAACAGCACCAGCTCGTGAGTGCTCGGAGGAATTTCTGTGGAGTTCGAGCGGTTCGCACTGTATCCGAGCACCGCCGCAGCTGCTGGGCAATTGAGAGAGATCGGAGTTACCGGAGATACCGGAGGACTGCCCCGCGAGCAACCCGGACTGGAATCCAGTGTGCATCTAACCAGCCGGTGAGCTCGTTTACTGCATTTGTAAACATTGCAGCTTGTATTGCGGTAGAGTGTCCTAGAGGGAGGCATCGCAGGGGAATCTATCGAGTAAGTGATAACACTACTACTTGACTCATGGACATGTTCTGTGAAACAGAACGCCGCGCTGCGACTAAAGACATGTTTAAACAGCGTGAAAAGCCGCCGGAACCAGCAATGCAAGTAACAGAGTCACAAAGCTGCAAACTTAAAGACAACATGGTGAAATTGGAGAGGCTATACGAGCGGGAAGTCCGAAAGTGGTGGGAGGCCACGAGCCTCACGAGCTACATTATGAACATCCTGACCCGCAACTCCTCACCGACTGGGCGGAGCACACAGCCTTGTATTGCGAGGGCACACTAAAAATCCTCGTTAAGTATGCCTGGAGTGATAGGGAGAAGGCTCTGGCAGAGATCAAAATCTTGGAGGATGAAGTCGATAAGGAGGAAGAAACCGCGAAGGTGCAAGAGCTGAAAGGGCAAATGAACATTTGTTTGACCAAGTATGAACAAAAGATTAAAGCCCAGAAACAAGAGAAGTATGACCGCGACGAGAATGATTCCTTGCAGGGTCGCGTTCTAACCTTCTCTAAGAAATTTGATGCACCGAGGCAAGCTCTCCGCCTTAACTTACAAACATCACCAGATCCTAGTGTGGTAACCTCTGAGTAACGGAGAATGATTCGAATGATGACCAGTCTGACCCCAAGAGAAATCAGAAGTGTGGTCCCTTTTCACGACAAATTCAAACTCAGACAATCATGGCTGCGAGGGGGGAAAAACAAGCCCCCAGAAACTACAAAAGGAGGACCCAAGGGGCAGAGTAAGAACAGGAGCCCCGATTTGGACCAGCTGCAACAAAAACAAACAAAAATAAATAATTGATGTGGAGCCAAGAGATGTGACCAACTTGACTGTAGTCAATCTCACGAACAGGCCTTTGACTGAAGATGAACGGGAACTCTTAAGCCTCGGATTGACATTTTGCCCCAGTACTAAATTGGAGTACACTCAGACGAGAATCGATCTCTTCCGATTTACAAGGAAGCTTAAGCTCCACAAATACTTTAAGTTGAGACCCCCATATCAAAGACATAACGAAACAAGGAACTAGAATAACAGCAACGGACCTGCTAAACAGCAGAGATTTGCCCGGTTTGGAGGCCAATGGAGGATCTGAGGACTAAGCGCGACTCAAATCCAAGGACCGATATGGATATAGCCCAAAGGGCTATATTACAGGGAGTGGACCAAGAGAGAGAGGAGAGTCACTTCAAACCGGTGTCTGTCTTTATCCCACAAGTACCATGGGACGCCATTGATCTCTTCACGGAAGCGATGACTAACGATCTGTTAAAGTACAGAAAGACCACGAATCCGAACGTGCAGAATATAACCGATGCTCAAAGAAAGGCACTGCAGGATTTAATGAACAACACCACCATTATCGTAAAACCTTCCGATAAGGGCGGAAACGTGGTCTTGCTCAGTAGAGAGTATTACCATCAGGAGGCGATGAGACAGATGTCCGATGTGAAGTACTACAGGGTTACTAATAATGCGATATACAATCAATCAAAGCATTGAGGAGTATGATACTCTAGTGCGCAAATGGTATGATCTTGCAATGCTGGGCAGGGAGGAACACCTTTCCCTGTGCAGCAATAACCCCATGACTCCCACGTTCTAACATCTCCCGAAGTTACACAAGAACAATACACATCCACCGGGGCGTCCAATTGTTTCTTCGATAAATGGTCTCACTGAAAACATGTCTAGGTTTGTGGATAATGTATTGTTTCCCTTTGTGGTCAACCTTAAGTCCTATGTTCAGGACACAAAAGATTTTTTGAATAAGATTATTGATATGACCTGGAATTCTGATTATCTGTTGATGGTGCAGGACATCACCAGCCTATATACTAATATAGAGCACCAACATGGTTTAAATGCGGTACCTTGACCAACGCCAACTGCGCTTCGCGCAGCACAACATGATGATATTAGAATTTGTGGAATTCTGTCTCACACATAACATCTTCCTGTTTGAAGAACAACTGTTCAAACAGGTATCTGGGACGGCGAGGGGCACCTGCTTTGCCCCCTGCTCTGCAAACCTGTTCGTTGGCTGGTGGGAGGAGCAGGTGCCCAGGAGCTGTAGTGTGGGGCAGGAGAGTGGGAGGGTGCTGCACTGGTACCGTTATATAGATGACTTATTCATTGTGTGGCAAGGGGCAATGAATACGGCAGAAAGATATGTGGAGATCTTGAATGACAATTAATACAATCTGCACCTTTCAGGTTCCATTAGTCCGGTGGCAGCGGACTATTTGGACCTGAAGGTGTTCATTTATGACGGCAAAATCCAGACTGCACTCTTTAGAAAAGAAACTGCTGGCAATTTCATCTTGTTCGCCAGCAGTAGCCACCCACTCCCGTTGGTCAAAAGCATACCCTATGGGGAACCACTGAGACTACGCAGAAACAGCTCGAGGGATCAGGATTTCGAGGCGGCTGCCTCGGACTGTCTCTCGCGCTTTAGTCTTAAAGGGTATGATGATGGTCTGCTACAAGACACCCTCAAAAAAGTGAGAGGGATACCGAGTGAAGATCTGTTGAGGAAGAAAAAATCTTTGCATAGAGAGACCAGTAAAGAAGGGAAATTCAGACTGGTGACACCATATTCTTCTGGGGCGAACCACCTAAAAGCCATGTTGAGAAAAAACTGGCACATTCTCCTTACAGATAATGCACTGAAGGACTATCTACCACCATACCCCCTAGTGACCTTTAATAGAGCAAGGTCGTTAAGGGATAAGTTGGTCAGAAGCCACTTAGAAAAACCCATAATGAAGACGAACACTCTGAAGGCTATGAGGGGGTTTTACCCCTGTGGCCGCTGCAAGGCTTGTGCAGCAAGTAGGAGGGTCCTTACCTATGTCATACATGAAACAGGGAAATCTGTGCAGATACTGAAATGTATCACCTGCAGCACCTCCTATGCGGTTTACTGCTTGGTCTGCCCATGTGGCCTGCGATACGTGGGTAGCACGATCAATCCACTTAAGATGCGTATATTGGAGCATCTTCGGGCCATTGATAAAGCCGATCTGGCATACCCGGTGGCCCGACACTTTGCAGACCAACATGGGAAGGATAGAAACAAACTGCAATTTTTTGGTTTAGACACTGTACCTCTGAATGTCAGGGGAGGGGACCGCCCAAGAAGACTAGGAAGGCTCGAATCGAGATACATCATCGATTTGGTGACCAAATATTCCAAAGGTTTGAATAGTGGGGAGGAGATGGCAGTGCACCTAGGGAAATTAACTGAAAACTCGAACTGTGATTATGCCTGGGTTTAAGATTTGTGACTTTTCCATATACTGTATGAAATTTTATTTTGTGTGCAATGGGTTTCCTCTTGTTTAATTGATTTTGACAATGGGGATGTCTTAATGCACTTGATTACTGATTCGAATATTGTATGTATATATACTAGATGGTTGCTTACTTGATTATTGCTGATACGGACATATTGATATTAACTGGATGAACTATCTTCTGTTTCATTAAGAACTCTAAAGCTTGAACTTCATACAATAACCCTCAGGGCACAATAGCCGATCCACGGCTAGATAACTTTGTTGTGTATATTCTTGCACTATGTGATACCTCTGTAGCGTAATGAACTGACTTGCGGTAGCGAGATTATGCTCATGTATGCATCTGGAATACATTCCAAGATGGCTCTTTACTTACTACAGAGGGTATAGTCCCTTGTTTGTGTTAATGAAATTGTCAATGCTTTATTAGTATGCATGAGTCTAGTGTCATTGACGAAGGCTAAACGCCGAAACGCGTTTGTTGTTTATCGATTAAAGACCCCGTTGTAAACCTGCCACCCATAATCCAGAGGTGCCGGGGGCCTTGAAAATCGGCCCGGCCCTCCTGCAGCGCGGGACGCGCGCGGGCCAAGACCGGGCCAAGGGTGGGCCCGTTCCACGCCCGTCCCGCGACCGGAGAAGACAGGGCAGGGCCCCCTCCCTAAGATCTGCTTATTTGAAAGACTACCCTTAAGGACAATAAGGGTCTCAAGGTACTGTTGTTCAGAGGGGCCTTTATTTAAAATCTTATAAGATTGTAGGGGGAATTTGACCCGCCCCTTTTCTCTCAATCTTGTTCATTATTTGGATTGCCCTTATCCATTGACATTTGGCATTGGATTTCAATAATGGGTAAAAGAAAGTCTATGGAGGGGGGGTCTAATGTGCAACAAAGTAAAAAGGGGAAAAGGGTTAAAAAGGTCACTCCGGGCTTTAATTGCACGTTAACAAGAATTGAGAGCTTAGTGTCTGAATGTGAGGAGGTTCTAGTCGGATCAATGGGTAATAATGAGCCAGCCCTTAATCCTATACCTGGCTCTCTAGATCAGATAAGATCCAAAAAAATCCCTGCAATATTTAACAAGAAACCCCCTCGTTTAGCCACAATATGTGAAGTGCACAATCCAGAAGAAGGCCCTTCCATGTTGCAACCAAGCATGGCCCATACCGAGTCTTCTGTAGATAATGCCTGTGTGGAGCACATTAACTATGGGAATACACAGGGTAACCCGGCAGGGTCGGATTTAACCTGTTCCAATAGATTTGCAGTCTTAGAAGGTACGTCGGGGGATGTCATAGAAGTGCTCGCACAAGCCACTAGTCAGTCCCAGAGGGTTATGGAATGTGCCAGTGTTGCCCAGGGAGGTTGCCATAATTGTGCTTTTGCCAATAGGACCATCTTAAAGAAACTAGAGTTTCTAGAGAAGGAAATGCTATCTATAAAAAAACTGTTACAGGATATTCACCAGAAGGATAATATAGATAGGCTGGAATTTCAACAGCACACTGAGTCTGCTGGGACTGTTAAGCCATCTGCTCAAAAGGAATATATAGAACATCCTGCGCACCCCATTCACAGGCCACGGGTAGTAGATAGACCAGCGGGAATAGGTTCATATGCAGAAGTAGCGTCTTCAAGACGCAGGGACTCTCCCTTTATACTTAATCAACTGCCATCTGGGGAGCATAGTGATTCAGGGACTAGCCAAGTAAAGGAGTCTGCAAACACAGCACCAATAACTTCTGTCAGAAGAAGACACAATGCAATAATTTACATGACTGGGGTTCCAAAATTAAGTAAGAACTATAATTATGAATCCACTGAAGCCATCCGTAATAAATCCATTCATTGGCTCCGTCATGTAAGGGGCTGTAGATCTATAATCAGGGAAGACATTGTTAATGTAAAGAGATTGTCCCTTTTCAGCTCCTCTACAGATTGCATTGAAATCCAACTTCAGAATGACTCCCTGGCAGAAAATTTAACGGCGCTTGAGTTTCGTACTTGTCCCCCCTTACACTCTAATATTCAGTTAAGACGTTTGCCCTCTTGGTCAGTGATGGGGGTGAATGACTACTCCGATTTGAATAGTCTAGACTGACTAGTTGAAGATACCCATTTTTCCACTAGATCTGTTGGACCCGCATCGGGGTTGTTGAGCACCGTATCCAGCCCAGGAGATGATAGATCTGTCCATCATGGTGGGGATGCACCTGTGCTAGATGTATGGGACCTAACTAAGGGGAAAGGGGGGAATCCCGGAAGGGTTCGGATTCTTTCTTGGAACATTGCAGGCCTCAAAAGGAAGTTAGACATACCAGAATGGAGTGACTTTATGAACAGCTATGATGTTTGCATGTTCCAAGAAACATGGAGTTTAACACCACTCCATAAGGCAGGCTATTCTACATACTTTATCCCTGCGACTAGCCAAGGGAAGGGCCGTCCATCAGGAGGTCTCCACTTATGGGTTAGTGTAGCATTGAATTGGGATTTGAAAAAACATGAGTCCAATTCTGTCGACATCCTACACCTGTCGGTAAAAGGCCCCTTGCTAGGCAACAGAGTTCAGCTTTTCAATGTATATGCTAGAGGGTCTACCGGGGCAGCAACTTCGCCCACCATTGCGTCACTAGAACTAGCCCTAGCAAATATCCCGCCATGCTCCAATATAATTGTGGGAGGGGATCTCAATTGTACATTTGAGCCCCTAAGCGAGGAAGATCTATTGGGGACCAATGAGGTAGACTTGAAAACTGGTATTCCAACGTTAACATTAGACCCAATTAAGAGATGGACGACCAGGGCAATACAGATCAATGCACTAACACTTGAATATAATTTGCGTGCGTTAAATGGCAGAACAGTATCCGACCCCGATGGGGCTATGACTTTTAACAGACTTAATGGCCCCTCTCGCATTGATTACATCCTTTTAGATATTACGTTTTGGGGGAATGTCATCGATATGAAGGTTATGCAGACCGTAGAAAGTGATCATAACCCCCTCAGTCTGGAATTGAGATGGGATTCTATAAGCAAGACACCAGGCCCAACCCTAAGTACCAAGGAGATAATCCCTACAAACTGCAACCGTAGACTAAAATGGCCTGGGGTAGCTTGCCAAGAGAATGTGCTACTTAATATTGGTACTTTGATTAAATCCAAGAATGAGGAATTACTCCTCCTGGGGGGTCCAGGGATGATGGAGGAAGGCAAGGCCCTGAGTGATATTTATGGAGATCTTATTGGGAATATTAGTTCGCATTTTGTGGTCCAGGCATCTCGGGGCAATAAAAATAATATCAGACCTAGGAGTGGCAAAGCATGGTACAATGCAGGGTGTAGGGCAAAGAGGCATGCTATTTCGTTAGCTCTCCGCAGAAAAGACCCCGTAGCCTTAAAGTCGGCAAGGAAGGACTATAATAGAACTATAGTCTTAGCCAAACGGGAATGGGAGGAAGAGCACTGGGAAGAACTTAAATTGGCAGCTAAGTTAAAAGATTCTACTCAGTTTTGGGATCTTATAAATAAACATAATAGCAGGGGAGTAGACCCGATCTCAAATCATATAACAGAAAACCAATGGTTCCGCCACTTTTCTAATCTTTACTGTGGAGAAATTGATCCATTGGAAGCTGCAGACAACCATGTTGTTCCAGTGTTGGACCAGGTCGACCTTGTCCCGGGAGACCCATTCACTTCCCAGGAAGTTTTTACTGCTATAAAGAATATAGTACCAGACAAAGCTGCTGGTCCGGATGGTCTTCCGGGTGACTCACTTCGACATGACCCTACTGCCTGGTCATACTTCCTTGCTTCACTCATGAATCTTCTGGCCCAGGGCCACCCAGTACCCATTTCTTGGAAGGGAGCAGAAGTGATCACTATATTCAAAAAAGGGGATAGAGAAGACCCAGCCAACTATAGACCTATAAGTCTAATTGATGTCATCCAGAAGGTGGTTGGCAGGGTCCTCATTTCCAGAGTTGAGTCTTGGTTGGAGGAAGGTAACATTCTAACTCATCTACAAGCAGGGTTTAGGCGAAGGGTGGGGGCGGTGGACCAGGTCTTTCGGTTTTCGGCGTTTTTAAAAAAAATTGTTTCCATTGGAAAGGGCTCTTTATATCTGGCTTTCATCGACCTGAAAACCGCTTTTGACCTGGTCCCTCGCCCTAGACTCTGGCAGGTCCTTCGCGACATGGGCTTCCCTCAGTACCTCCTCGAGTTGGTTAAAAGACTTCACGACTGTACCTATGCTAAGATCAGATGGGGCAGTCAGGGCCAATTGACGGAGAGGGTTCCAGTAAGGAGAGGGGTCCGCCAGGGCTGTGTGATGGCTCCGACCTTATTTTCCCTTTTCGTAAATGGGGTGGCAGCCCATTTGCGTGGGGAACCGGCCGATGCCCCCGTCCTGGCGGGAGAAAAGACACCGACCCTTCTCTTTGCGGACGATACCCTCCTAATATCCAAACAAACTTCTAGATAGATTTAACCAATTTTGTGAAGAGCGTGGTTTAACATCAACACCACCAAAACCAAGTTGATGATCATGTCCCGGAAGAAAAGCCCCGGGAGGACCAATATTATTCTTAATGGCACCAAACTTGAGGAGGTGGACGCGTTTGACTATCTGGGTGTCAGGGTGAACACTAATTTGAAATGGGACTCCCATATGACCAAAATGCTCTTAAACCTCAAAAGAATTTCTGGAGCTATCCTAAGGGACCACAGAGCATCAGCTAGTAGACCAATAGCACCAGTACTAGCTGTTTATGAAGGAAAGGCCCTGGCCGCTTCTGTCTATGGGTCAGAACTCTGGGGCCTAGACAATACATCAGAGCTTGCCAAGGCCGAACACAAGTTCTGTAGGGATCTGGTAGGGTTGCCTCTCTCAACACCATTAAAACCCCTCCTTCATGATTTGGGCCGACACTCAATAGTAGATATTGCCCGCCTCTGCCCTCTACTGTATTGGGTGTGCCTTAAAAGGACGCCTGAGCTGGCAGAGTATGCATTAGTATTCGATGAATTAGTCAGATTGAATACTTCTAATAAGATCACATGGATAACTAAATTAAAGCAGCTGGTTACCACCATAGGGCTGAATGAAGAGTGGCTCTCGCAGTCACCACCCCCGAAAGAAACGGTTAACATTTTTTACTGGGACTGGGTTCAATCGGAGACCCTAAGAAATCCTAGTTGGGGTATACTAACTGATCAATTCTTAATCCATAAGCCGTTTAAGAAATTTGAACCTTTTTTAGATTTTATAAAAGTACCCAGAGATAGATCTCTCTTTTTAAAGTTAAGGCATGAGACGCTCCCATTGAATGAGTTTACAAAGAGATGGAGGTCTACATTGCCCTGCCAAGCTATATGCCCGGGCTGCCCTTGTCCCACAGAGTCGTTGGCACACTTTCTTTTTGCTTGTAAAGCATACAAAGAACCTAGGAAAAGGTGGTTACAACCATTATGCAAGCAATTGGGAGTAAGGCATTACAAAATGGCCCTCCGCATTCTGACAACTGATGCAACTTCAGAGTTGGTTGTTTGTGGAGTTGCCAAATATGTGGGGAAAGCTTGGCTGATCCGGAATAAATTGATTCAAGGAGAAAGGGACAGTGACTGATGAATCAGTACGAGCTAATATTATCTGTCATTTTCTCTGTATTCTCGATGATTGTTTTATGTACATATTCACTGGTTTTAATGTATTTGATTGATTCTGTATATTGTCATTTTATTGTATGTTGTTATTCGCCATTTTATAAAGTGCAAATACTTTTATGATCAACTTGTTTTATCGAATAAAGTACTTTACGACTATATATATATATATATATATATATATATATATATATATATATATATCCATCATTGTATTTTCTATCTAAAATACATAAGAATTATATAAAACCTCCAGGGAGGCCCATATTTTCTGCACTAGGAAGTATCATGGAGAATACATCTAAATATATAGATTATTTTCTGCAGGAATGGGTCACCAGTTTACCTTTATACCTCCAAGATACTGCAGATTTTTGGAGGAAAATTCAGGACATCCAATAGAATGATGATTTTGTCCTCATTACGATGGTTGTCACATCATTATACACCTCTATTGGCCATATTGGCGGTATTAAAGCAGTACAACACTTTTTGAATCACAGACCAGCATATTGGACTATGCACAATAAAATGCTTATTAGTATGGTTAAGACTTGTTTAGAGCAGAATTGTTTCACCTTTAACAACAACATCTACCAGCAGATTAGGGGTGCTGCGATGGGGGCCTGCTTCTCCCCCAACTATGCTTGTTTGCATATGGGACTGTGGGAGGAGCAGGTCCTCAGGGGGCAACTCAAGGACATTGTAGAAAAATATGTACCCCTTTGGCTAAGGTATATTGACAACCTTTTTTTCATCTGGAAGGGTTCGGAAACCTCTGCCAAAAGTTTTGCTGATCAACTAAACAATAATCATCTTAACCTTGAATTTACAGCATATATGAGCAAGGAAAGTGTGTTTTTTTTATGTGGAAGTATTTATTGAAAATAATGCAATTTCTACTAAGTTATATCGAAAGCCCACAGCAGGCAATTCACTGCTGCATGCGTCCAGTCACCACCCGCAGCATCTTATCCAGAGCATTCCTTATGGGGAGATGCTGCGGGTCAAACGTATTTGCAGTAATGATGTTGATTGCCTTGCAGCTCTGGATATCAGTAGAAAAAGGTTCTTAGCACGAGGCTATTCAGTAGCTGTTGTTAAGGCGATTAACAAAACAAAATTGCTCACAAGGGCCAGGCACTTATTCCCAGAAGAACGGCTGGGATACCCATGAAAAATGCAAACTAGGGTCATCCTTACATACAGTAAACAACATAAGGCTATCAGGGGTATTTTAAAACGCAATTGGAACCGGATACTTAAAGACCGGGTAATAGGTGCTAATTTGGCACTGGAAGGTCGGATTCCCCAACTGACTTTCAGAAAGTCCAGATCGATGGGTAATTGCTTGGTGAAAAACAATCCTGAAATCAAATCACCATCTAATTGGCTATTTACACAGAAGGGATTTTTTAAGGCATGTAAGTTTGCCAAAAACAAAAAAGAGTACACTACTCCCTTTTTGCCTCAACCTAAGAGTATCACCAAGAGAATCAGTTGTAAGACTGACTATGTGGTGTACGTGTTGGAATGTTCATGTGCACTCGGGTACATAGGCAGCACGAAGCTGCCGGTGCACAAAAGAATTCTCCAGCACTTTCACACGATCTCCAACAAAGATCAAGCTTTCCCGGTGGCAAGGCACTTTGAAAGAGTACATGCAAGTAACCCAATACATCTAAGTTACTATGCAATTGACTGTGTGCCCCCACTACGGAGGGGTGGCAATCGGGAGGTGGCCCTTCGCCTTTTGGAGACACGATATTTTCTAGAATTAAATACTAAGTCCCCGTCAGGATTGGACATAACTGAGGACTTATATACATGTCTCTAAAATGGTACTTTTACTTTGATGGCTATTGTATATATGGTCTGGTTCATGCATTACCGACTTTAACACAGACCAACAAAATGAGCTTTTTCTAATATCCATACAGTATTCACTTTTCCTATTGATTAGGTGATGGTTTCTAAACAATCATGTGTGCCATAATTATTATTATTTTTATCTTTGGGGTCTGTTTCACTTTCACTTTTATGCACAATTTTTGATATTTACTATTCTCTTTTCCGGATGGTTAAGAGTTGATAGTATGAGTTCGGCTTTTCTCGAATAGATCAATAGCTAATGATGTCTGTACTGCCCACTGGGGCTCTAGTTTTTTAGGATGAATTAACATTCACCTTCTGTATTAGACAGCATTTTAACTTTTGTACTTTATGCTTTCTTTTTGCACAATATGACTTTGTATTTAGGACATGGTGGATAACATAATTAGATACTTAGTACTATTTTTGTATCTTACAGGGTAATTTTTTAAGCATGTTTACATTTGAAATTTTGTACTCCTGATTTTTTATAGAAATATATCCATTAATTTAACTGCCTTTTATCAGATGGCTTCTTTTACTGTATGAAAGAAAAGATGTATTCATATGGTTTATTTAATGAATGTTTTTATATACTTTCATATATATACATATTTATATATATTTATTTGTATATGATTCAGGTCCGCTTTGCAAATTAATTTGACTTGCATTTATGCAGTAAGTTATACCACAGTCTGTCGCATTTAAGTATATGTGTATAGTATGATAGTCTGTCTTCGCCATCTATCAATGTACAGATCAGCTGACTTTGGTTTTAATTTGCACTTGCACTTTAAAAAGGTCTTTTCTCTTACGCAACGCGTCATGTGATCAAGGCCCAGGTGGGGCTGAAATGCGGGGGCATTTTTTTTCCATAACGGGGGGCTTTGTAAGGCACTGCGAGGCCCGGGGAAAGGCACCCCTTGGGGGTTTATTTTGAAGTATGGACGCGGGGAGCCGTCTGGGATCGTGGGGGTATTGAGGCTAAAAAAAACAGTTCTTTTTGAGAACTAACTTTACTGGCTAAAAAAGAGCTATAGTTCTATGATAGTATGTAAAACTTTCTGTTTTTTTTGGATACCAGTTGTACTCTCTACGCTTGCGCAGCCTTGTTTCCAAGCCCATGTTTCTTTTTTAGCTTCAAGTTCGCCAAGCAAAGCTGTTCTCACATTTCAGGTATTAAATTTGCCGCTTTCTTTACCTGGGCCGTGGTGTCATCCGCTGCTATACTTTTGTAATATATTAATAATCATATTCTATCTATATTTATTTGAAACGTATTGCAGAGGCACCAAACGTTGATTACATACTCCGTCCACCGCTATTTTAGTAGTTTTCTTCCGTTATTTTTATTATACCTGCTACTTTCATTTTACCCTCCGCCTATCTTCTCTGTGATCTATGAGATTTCTTGCCACCGACACCACGGTGTTTGTCCCTGGCCTCCGATGTTATCATACTTGGTTACACGCATACCTAATTTGAAGCACGTAAGCCACAGCTATTACAACGCGTGTCCGTCACCACAAAGCCATTAGGATGTTTATGGCTTTATTATGCATGGTAAATGTATAGTAGTTGTAAAAGCATGCGTGGTAAAGGCATGAGGGGTAAAGCCATATGCATGCTAATGGATTTGTGGTGACGGTCACGCGTGCTTATGACGTCGTTGTAATGGCTATTTCCCACCAGGACACTGCAGGAACCGGGTCTGGGTGTGACGGAGTCCAGGGCATCAGGCGGTGGGCCACGCAGCCTCCCTCACACTATATAGAAATATCCGGGGGTGGTCGTTTTCGTGGTTTGAGGGGCGTCATTGAGGCCCATATAGTTGATTTTGTAGGGGGGTAGGTTTGCACGCGAAAATGTCGCAAGAGGTTTGTAAATGTGGTACACATTGTTTTACTTTGATTTCCTTTCTATGTTGTAGTCCATCAGAGAAAATATAAGTTAGTGTACAGCCAGTACTTTTTAACCCTACTGTCAAACATGTTACTATAGTACTTCAAATTATAAATATTATTTTTGTTGTAGACCGCCCCCCCAAAAAAAACAAGTATATCTATTTTTTATTAACTTTTATTAAAATAACAATAACTGTAAACGTAACTTAAAGACAATGTAATAAACAACTAGAAAAATAACTTTAATAAAACAGTATTATAAACCAATTGTGATGTAGACTCCAAAAGACGTTGGGTAGGTAATCTGCAAAAGAAAAAAGAAAAAAAGAGTTTAAAGTTATGTAGATGTGACTAAATAAGGTGAAGCATTACAAGTGAAGGTAACAGTACGATTTTATGTATGCAGTGTGCCTGGTACATTTCACATCTGTTATAGTCCCGCGTTCAAGTGGTGTCTGTATGGAAGTGCCTACTGCGTTACTGACACAAAAGTGGCACAACAGGATTGTAAATACGTCGACTTATTTCTAATGCATTTCAATGGAGGCATTGTATATCTCGGCCGCTGTGCTTACCTTGTATAAACAATGCGGCCACCGGAGTTCACAACTTGTATTCCACCGTGCTTCTACAAGTCAAAGTAGACAGCAGTGTCTATAACTTTAAAAGAGAAAGAGAAATGATGTCACAGAGAGTGAGAGAGAGAGAAAAGAACATTAAAACTGTCTTGCAGAGACTGGAGTTGAGATTTTTTGTTGAAAAGTCAAACGCAGATTTAGAAGCTCCTTGCTCCACTTTTCCCATGTTAAACGTGACACAAAAGTGGTGCAATAAGCTTGAAGATCTGTTTCTCAGTCTGTTGTAACCTGTTGTCACTGCTTGGAGGTAATTATACATTTCTACATAGTCAAGCTGCTGCACACTACCCACTCTCTCTTTTCACAAATAAAGGTAACACTAGAATTTTACGTGTGGAATGTGCTAGTACATTTCACTTCTGTTCTAGTCCCACGTTCAAGTGTTGTCTGTATGGAAGTGCCTACTGCGTTACTGACACAAAAGTGGCACAACGGGATTGTAAATACGCCGACTTATTTCTAATGCATTGCAATGGAGGCATTGCATATCTAGGCAGCTGTGCTTACCTTGTATAAACACTGCGGCCACCGGCGTTCACAACTTGTATTCAACTGTGCTTCTACACGTCAAAGTAGACAGCAGTGTCTACAACTTTAAAAGAGAAAGAGAAATGATGTCACAGAGTGAGAGAGTGAGAGAGAGAAAGAGAGAGAAAAAAACATTAAAACTGTCTCGCAGAGTCTGGAGTTGAGATTTGTTATTGAAAAGTCAGACGCAGATTTACCAGCTCCTTGCGCCACTTTTCCTATGTTAAAAGTGACACAAAAGTGGCGCAATAAGCTTGTAGATCTGTTTCTGAGACTGTAGTAACCTATCTAAGTGAAGGTACACTACGATTTTACGTGTGCAGTGTGTCTAGTACATTTCACTTCTGTTATAGTCCCGCGTTCAAGTGTTGTCTATATGGAAGTGCCTACTGCGTTACTGACACAAAAGTGGCACAACGGGATTGTAAATACGCCAACTTATTTCTAATGCTTTGCAATGGAGGTATTGCATATCTAGGCCGCTGTGCTTACCTTGTATATTTAGTGCGGCCAAACAGTGCGGCCACCGGAGTTCACAACTTGAAGACACCTTTGCTTCTACATGTCAAAGTAGACAGCAGTGTCTATAGCTTTGAAAGAGAAATGATGTCACAGAGAGAGAGAGAGAGAAAGAGAGAGAAAACAACATTAAAAGTGTCTCTCAGAGTCTGGAGTTGAGATTTATTCTTGAAAAGTCAGACGCAGATTTACAAGCTCCTTGCGGGGGGGGCTTAACTTCAAGGAAAAACGAAGAGTGGAGCTGCAGGAGCTATAAGAGGGGGGACATCAAAGCCTCATTAAGAAGCAAAATGTATTTAAAAGACCTGTGAAGTACTCGGGTGCGACTGAGTGTGGGCCCAGGAAGCTATCTGATCCTAGCTGAAGTCCCGTTAGCCCAATGTGTGTTTTGAGCACCTGCTGCATACTTCACATGCTCTCCTTTCACAGATAACTTGTCGTTATTTCGGAAACAAGCTTATTTGCTCACCTTGTGCCACTGCCGTCGTACTTCCTACATAATCCATCGCGAAGCTATACATCTAAAAGATATTAAAAGAAAGATGTTATGATTGGTAATTGTTACCATATTAATTTGGAGTTCGATAACATGGCGCTTTTATACACGTTCATTCTCACATTTCTACGAACTGCTTGTATTGGTAATATTCCGGACATTTCAGCGATTATAAAAACGTTACTGCTATTGGAAACAAAATGTATGCAAGTAAATTAATACACTATATAGGAGTGCGTTCGTCTAAAATACTAAGTCATGTTTTTGTATCTAGTCTGCTACAACCCTGACTCCCTCCGATGCGTACTCAAGCCTCACTGCTCACCTTTTCGTGGAAAAGACACCTTCATGATGTAGTCCCGATCTCCAACAAAGAAGTCTCAAATATGGTGCAGAGTCTTGATATCTCTATGGCTAACGACATACTCGTGCTCCCACCATCATCATCGCAGGTTCTTCACCCGCTCAGTGCTTCGGGCACCACTAACTCAGCGACGAAAGAGGCCACGCATGTAGTAGTGGGCCCCTTGTTCGGTGCTTTGGGAACAACTCTAAAATGGCGTACAACACGTGAGCTCCGTCTTTTTTATACATAGGGTCACATGTGTAGTGACGGATACACTGAATGGGTGTGGTGTGGGTGTATACCAGCCATGAGGGAGTGTGTGTGTCGATCTTGCAACTAAGAAATCACTAGAATGGAAATTTGGGCCTTGTACTGTTGTGTTTTCCTGGTAGCGTAAGAGTGGCTTTCTTTTTTCTATGTGACGTTGAGATACAGTCATCATGTATGTAGCCTATTTTGTGACGCATTTTATTGTACAATGGTATGGTACTTTTAAATTAAACTGTGTACTCTGCTTACGAGTTTGTTGAGTGTAGAAGTATTTTTTTTCCTATTTTTTATTCTATCATAATTGTGCTGACTTTTCTCCTTTAGCGTGCAGTACTATATTATTTTATAAAATGTATAACTGTTGAAATCATCTTTGAAAGAAGAATGGAAGCATGTAAGCTGCTCTCTGTGACGAAAAGCAATGCCGGCTCCCGCAGGAAGTGGGGAGCCGGCTGGGACCGTGGAGGCCTTGGGGCTCTTCGCGCGGTTCGCAACGTTACATTTGAGCCCCGGGGGATGGGGTCCGCGGGGATTATAAAACATTTGTGATAAAGGCTATGTTTTATGGTAGATTTATTGTACACGTACCAAGCACGTATGGACGACGTACGGTGCGAAGATTGGAAGTCGTCCTATAAACGTACTGAAGGAAGAAAAAGAAGAATATTTTTCAGATATTTATGAAGTGTATGTGTTTAGATGTTGTGTTAATTGGGAGATTTTAGTACCTACAAGTAAGTACCAATGCAGAGACTAAAGTTCAAGAGGAAGACTTTGTTACCCTCATCTGTAAAATGTACACCGTCTCTCCTATAGATGTCATGCATATTGAAACGCAGATTGTTGTGGTAGATGGACCCCATTCGATAGTCTCGGAGAAAGGCAGAAACATTTATTCACAGGTTTCCTAGCTTTCTCAATCTGTTGACAATAGTGGTTGGACCAGTTCCATTTCTGCCTTTGGCATATATTAGAATAGACAAAGGCAGTTTTGGGGAAAAGTGTCATCAATTATGCAAAGGTGTCCTTCATAAGCATTTCCAGACCTACTCCTGTCAAAGTGCCTAGGTCATTGCCACCACAGTGCACAATTATGAGGTCAGGGTGTTGGAGATGTAAAAAGGATTTCACCAATGGCATCAATTGGTGCCACTTTAATCCTCTCTGTCCAATCCATTTGTCTACATTTGGTAAACGTAGGTATTCGTGAATTCTTTTCTGTTCTGCGTACCTTTGGCTCCAGAAAATATAGCGGTGTCCCACAATCTACACTGTAAGCATCTTGAAGAGAGGTCTGGATGCACTGTGATGGTCTCTGTAAATGAAATGGCAGTTTGAAAAGTAAGATTTTTCTAAAATGGTGGGCAACATGCAGTTTAAAAAAGAAAAGAAATGATTAGTTGTTTGACAACATTCTACAGAGAGATAGGATGCATGTTTCTGTTTTTTAAAAGCCTGATTTTTATTGGTTAAGAAAAACTGATAGAAAAGAATGTTACATAAAATAAGCTGGTATATTCTCAAGTCAAGTACACTTGCCGTTTTAATTTGCAACAATGTATGATGAACTTTTCACCCGTGTGCTCAGTTAGGTGTTCCCTGAAGTGTTTCTATGGTAACTGGGAAAATGTGGAATGGGGGAAGGGTTGAAAGTTTTGTCAGTTGGAAAGGGTGCAAAAGTTCAAGCAATATAAGTGTGTTTCGTTTTGAATTAATATGCAAATAAATGTGATTTCTTATTTAATTGTATATGTGTGTGTAGATTGAGTGTCTAGATTGACAGGAAAAGTTTGCTATTTGCTATAGGACTTCCTGACCCCCTAGGAGTACTTAGGGGGTTTTACAATGATCCCCAAAGTCAAAACCTTTGATGGCCTTTGTTAAGCCTTTGATGGCCCTGGGGGGCACCACCTTCGAGGTCCGGCTCCTGTAGTGTTACAGGGTACGTATTCCCTGGACACTGCTGTTTGCTATGGTAGGGCGAGAGTTCTCTTTCAAGTAGGAAAGCAGATTGCTTTTCGTCTGAGAGAGCAGCATGTAAGCTGGTCTCTCTGACAAAAAGCAATGCCGGCTCCCGAAGGACGCAGGGAGCCGGCTGGGACCGTGGGGGTTTTGGGGCTCCCCCCACCGGTCCTGAAGGTTATATTGAGCCCCGGAGGATGGGGTCCCCGGGGATTGTAAAAAATTTGTGATAGATGCTATCTTTTTTTTTTACTGTATATTTACTGTACGCCCACAGTGCGAATTCTGAAAGTCGTTCCATAAGCATACGTAAGCAAGAAAAATCAATTAAAAATATATATTTTACAGATATCTATCAGGTTTATGTGTTTATATGTTGGTTGCTTCTAATGAGACCTTTTCTCTTTATTGGTACTTATAAGTAAGTGCTTATGCATAGTCTAAATTTGTTGAGTAGCAGTGTTTTATAAAGTGCTGAACTTTTGACCTCTGTTGACAGTTGACTTAACTTTAGCATGATCTGTTGGGGGTAGGGTGGAAAGTTATGTCAGTTGGAAAGGTTTGAAATGTTGAACCAATAGAAATGTGTGTTTCGTTTTGAATTAATGTGTGAAGGATTTTAATTGGTTTACATGTATGTAGGTGTAAAATGAGAGGGAAAATGTTCCATTTTGCGGTTCTGCTGCAAACACTGAACTAGAGAGATTCTGTATAAGAATACCTACTGTGTGAGTGGCATTCTTGTTAATCTACAAATCAATTTGAAAGGTGAGTTGATAAGTTGTATGGGAATTTATGTGGTGCATCTGTACATTAAGGAATTATATTCCTCCCTTTTTAAACGTTTTATAGTAGTAAATGTGTTTTGCTATAATGCATGCTGTTATGCTTTTTTGTTTAATATCACATTGTGCGTGTGTGTACATTAAGGAATTATATTTGTCCCTTTTTCCATAATTTCTAGCCTCTCTCTCCTCTTATTCCTTCCTCTCTCTCGGTACTACTCTCTTTTACTTCTATTGTCCTCTGTGCTCATATTGCCCTTCTTTGTCTTTATATTTTCCTGTCTCTCGTCTTATTCCTTCTGTCTCCTCATTTATTTTCCTCCCTCTCTTATTTCATTTTTTTTCTTGATACTCCCTGTTCTGTTCTCTTTCTCGTTTCTCTCCCTCTGTATATACTGTGGGCAGATTTACAAGCCCCTTGTGCGTCTTTGTTGTTTTATTGTGTTAATTTTTTTGATGTAATAGTGGCAGAAATAATGTAGTAAATTGCATATGTATTTGGAAAATGAGTCAGTGTTGTTCACTGAATGTATTAATTATATACATGGAATATGTATAATCACTTAAACGTTTCAGTAGTAAATGGTAAAATGCATGGTCTCATATTTTTTTGTCTAATATCACACTGTGCATGTGTGTACATTAAGGAATTATGGGGCATATTATCAAGCCTGGGAGATAAAATTATCGCCAGGAAACTGCCGATAAAGTGGCGATAATGGGCTTGATAATATGCTCTATGGAATTCCAATCGAAGCTCTTGTTAGTTGTCCTTCATGTGTGTGAAACCTATGTTTTTTTCAGTGAATATATATATATATATATTATATATATATATATATATATATATATATATATATATATATATATATATATATATATATATATATATATATATGCTTCAAGAGCTCGCCTCCTCCACAACTTCACCACGGACTTGCAATGAGACCCAATTTGGTGCTTCTTTTAGTTTATTTCAAATGTGCGACCATTTCATCACGACGCGGTTCGGCAGATCCCTGCCTTGATCACATATATATATATATATTTACTGAAAAAAACATATGTATTAGGGATGTTATAGTTAGTTGGATATTTCACTAAAACAATACCATTGAAATTCCTCCATTATAGTTAGTTATACTAACTAACTCTTGCGCCCACAATCCACTGGTGATGACGTCACATATTACATCACTCATGACATGGTCAGTGACATCACTGATTACGTCTCAAATGACATCACTGATGACATCATCCAGTTAATGTGTTTCTTGCTGATGACGTCACATATTACATCATAGTAGTAAATGTGTTTTGGAAAAATGCATGGACTTATAATTTTTTGGGTAATATCCCACTGTGCATCTGTGTACATTAAGGAATTATATTCGCCCCTTTTTGCATATTTTCTACACTCTTTTGTCATACTCCCTCCTCTTGTCTTCCTCCTTCCTCTCTCATTATACTATCTTCTTTTTCTTATATTCTGCTCTCTTTTTATACTTTTTTTTCATACTTGCTCCTCTGTTTGTATATTTCTCCTACTCTTTATATTCTCTCTTGTCTTTATATTCATCACTGTCGTCATAGTTCTTACTGTCTTTTCATAGTACTCCCTCTCTCCTTACACGCTCAGTCTTCCCTTACATTTGTCTTTTCTCCCCATTTTTGTCTGTCTCTTTACATTGCTTCCTCTTTCTTCATATATACTCTTCTGCTCTTATATTCTGTTTCTTATTCTCGCTGTTCTTTGCCGGTAGTCGTTATTGTTTTCTCATACTTTTCTTTTTCTTCTCATACTCTTGTCTCTGTAGTCAATTTCTCCTCTCTTTTGTTATACTTCGCACTCTCTACTAATATTGCCGTCTTTTCTTATTGTCACATTCCTCTCCTCATTTTCCACCATTTTTATACTCCCCCGTTTTCATATTCTCCTCTCTCTTCTCTTACTTCTCCATGTCTCGTCATACTACTGCGTTTTTCTTATATTCCCTTTTGTCCTTTACTCCTTCTCTCTGTGTTCATATTTTCCTCTTTTTCTTCATATTTCTTTTCTATTTTAATTTATTGTCCTCTGTTTATACTTCTTAAATCTGTTCATATTGTTTGCTCTCTTCTCTTACTCCTCCTTGACTCCCTGCATACACTCTGCAGCACTTTCCTCATTCTCCGTCTTTTCATACTGACCGCTCTCTTTATATTTGTTTCTCTTGTCATACTCCTGCCTCTTCCGTCATATACTTTTTACTCTTCATAATCCTCCATATGTTTATAATCCTTTTCTCCTCATACTGTATCTTCTGTTCTTGTACACCCCTTTTTTCCTTATGCTCCACTTTTCTTCACATTTTCCGTGCTCTCTTCTGGTACTGTTCTCTATCTCCTTATACACACTGTCCTTTGCTAGTATTTCTTTTTTGTTCTTATAGTTGCGCGTCTTTTCACATATTCCTTCTTTTTTCTTTATAGTCTTTCTCTCTCTTCTTAAAGTGCCTCCTCTGTTGTCTTACTCTTTTTTCTTCTTATACTCTTTCTTCTCTCCTCATATTTCCATCTTTCTCTTATACGCTCCCTTACCTATTCATACTTTCCAGTTTATTCATACTCTTTATATCCTTATATTGCAGTGTTTGTTTATACTCCCCTTTTTTATAATATTTACCCTTGTTTCATACTCCTTCCTCTCTTGTTGTAAGTCCTTTAATTTTCATAGTCCCCCTTTTGTCCTCATAATCCTCCCTCTCTTCTTATAAGTAATAGAATATTTCATATATTTATTTTTGTAATGTTATATATATTTTTTATAATAGATTCTGTTTATCAATACTGAAAAAAATGTATCATGCCTACGAAAACTCAAAAGAGGAAACAATGAAAGAAAGGTGTTTATTTGAGGAGAAATCATCCAGAAGATTTACATGAATTACAATGTGTTAACAAAAAGGAAAAAAGTCCTGGTAAGAGAAGGAACACTTTTCTGAGGAAAATATTAAAGAGTAAGAGTAGTGTGCAGAAAGAGAAAAATAGTATAAGTGTATCTGCAACAAAAAAGAAAAAGAATAAAGAGAATAATCATGGAAAATCAACTGCTGAAAAAATAGTGTATAGTAAAAGGAGGAAAAACCAATTTATGGAAATTAGGAAAAAAATGTTTTTTAATAGAGTTGTTTCAAATTTAATTAAAGAAATTAAGGAATGTAAAAAAACAGCATTTTATAAGAAGAAGGGTATAGAAAATGTAGTTAAGAAAGCTTTTGAATTGAAAAGAAAACTATTTATTTTAGTAATCAATAGAATTCGATCACTAGATAAGCCAATCCATTTAATGAAGGCCAGAAGTAAGTGCAGAAGAGTAATTAACAGAAGTAATTTTTGTGAGTTTTTTTGGGTGAATGGAAACATAGTTCAAGTTCTGAGCCTTTTTTTAATGAAGAAAGTTATCTTCAGAGTAATGATTTGTTGCATGCAGTTGACACTAGTGGGCGTGCTTATGAGGTTAGAAATGGTTGTCCAATTGAGAAAGAGAAAATTGTTCCTAGAAATGCAGAAGAGGTGTTAGCTGATGAAGGTTTAGGGAGACGTCCCAAAGGTCCAGTGTACACTTGGAATTGTAGTAGTATTTGTAGTGTACGGCAAGAATCTATTGATTTTTTACACAATTTCTTACGTAACTATACTAAGAAAAGTGTTAAACAAAAGATTAAGAAGTTGCAAGGTCTAGATCCTTGCAGAGTGAGAGAAAATACTGATTTGCAAGGTCATTCTCTGGCTTGTCTTTCTAAAAAAGTATGTCGAAGTGTTTTTCACCATTTCAGGATGTTAGAAGTAAATCATTCTGAAATGAGGAAATTAGTCATAACATTGTATTATGCAAAAAGTCCAGCACTAATGTTAAAAAAGTTGAACAGTGCTCTTTTGCATGGATCTGTATCAAATGTAATCAAAGTTTGTAATGTAATTGAGGTTAGTTATTTTGGTCCTGAGGAAGACAGTGCAGAAATTGAGATATTAATAGAAGGAAATGTAGAAGAGAATGTACAACATTGCAGTACAGAACATTTTGAGCAAGAAATTACAAAGTTTAAGGTGATTTCAGGTAAAAGGCCAAATTATTATTGTATCTGTTGTCGACGAACTCATTATAAAAATCAGACCAGGACTGTTGATTTGTATTTAAAAAGTGAAAAGGAAAATAATAATGAATGGAAGGATTTTGCAACTTATTTGTTGGTAGAGAATTGTTTTAATTTGCGTTCTGATCAGCGTATTTTTAAATATTGTTATAACAAATTAGATGAGAACAAAATGCTTGCTAGAGCTGTGCAAAATAATCTTGAGTTGGTAAATATTCCTTCTGAACTAATGGATTTAAATACCTAGGAGTCTATTCTTATTCAATGTGTGCATCCATTTCAGGCTATTGTTCGTATGGAGCCTAAAACAGAAAACTTGCCTCCTTCAGATTTACAGAGAGGATTAAAGGGAAGAGTTGTATATTTGCCTCTAGAGTTAAAGAAACATTTTGAAACAATTGGTGTAGAAAATGTAGAGGATGAACCTTTAGTTATTCTTGTTAATGGCGTTCCTACTAAGAGTAAGAAAATCTGGCAAGAATTAGTGGATGTTAGGAAAGTGAAAAAGGCAACACTGTATCTGATAAAAAATAATCAATATTATAAAAATGTGTATGTGAGAGAAGAAGAAATAACTGTAGAAGAAGATAGTGACTTGCCATCTAGACAAATTGAAAAAGTGGCTATGTCCTGAACTGAAGAAATCTACGAACATTACAGTGTTCATCCACTGCATTCTAAAGAAGTGATGGGGAATACTATAGAGTTATTCCAAATGAAAGAAGCAAAAGGAAGTTCCATTATTGTATGGGAAAAAAGCTTGGAGGGTCGTTGTTTCCCTCAGTTGTTTCCCTCAGGAAAAGGAGGACGATATGATGACCGACCTGTGCAGATTTCTGCATCTGAATACCGGACATCAAGATTATATGCAGAAGATCCAAGATTTCGACAATGTATTCCGTATTTGTTTCATCTTTTGTTTGAGAGTGATTTGTCTGGACTTCCTTATGCAGTAAACCATATATTGAAAACAGGTGTACATCTACAAAATGTTTCTGCAAAGGAATTTATGGATAAAGTACTGCAGAAAGATAATGTTTTGGAATCTCAGCTAATTAATCTCATGGCATGTCAGCGTGGTACTAATGAGTACTGGTACCGTCGTCGTGGAGAACTGAAATGTATGCTAAGGAACTTAGGAACTCCTACATGGTTTCTGACTCTAAGCTGTGCTGAATATGCTTGGGATGATTTACTTGAATTTCTTCGAGAGGCAAATCCAAATATACTAAATATTGAATACAAGACACCTGGAGAATTGTGCTCTTTAGATCCAGTTAATGTATGCAGGTATTTCAATCATAGATTGGAAGCTATGATGTCTTTTATCACCAATAAAAAAAATCCTCCTCTTGGAGAGGTTCTAGATTTCTTTTGGAGAAAGGAGTATCAAGCGAGAGGTGCTCCTCACATACATATGCTAATATGGATCAAAGATGCTCCCAAATTTGGAACTGAGTCAGATGATACTGTGCGGTCTTTTATTGAAGAATATGCTACATGTGATATACCAAAAAGTACACAAGATAAGGACTTAAGACAACAAGTCTTACGATTCCAAAGCCATCGTTGTGGGAAATACGGTCGTCGAAAGTACAAATCTAAGGACAAGTTCTACACCAAATGTCGTTTTGGATTTCCACGTTCTGTAATATCGAAAGGAAGAGTGAACAGTTTTATGTCATCTTTGCGACATACTATCACAAGAAAGTCTCCAAAAAATACCTACAACTTAAAAAGAAATGAAGAGTCAAAATACATAAATGACTACAACCCAGTCATTTTGTCCATGTGGAATGCTAACATGGATATTCAATATGTTGCAGACAATTCCATTGTTGTTGCTCGATATGTAACATCCTACATAACCAAATCATAAAAGACAGAATTGAAGGAAATGTGGGAATCACGGAATCGAGTACTTAAATCTGTACAAGAAATTGAATAGTTAGCTGAAAAAGAGCCAGAAAGTACAGATATTGTGAAAACAAATATGTTGGATACATATTATCCAAATAGAAGTCATCATCTTGAAAACATGTGTCTTCTATGAAGTGCTTCAAAACTATATTTTTAAACGGCATGTTACAGAAAACATCAATAATGGTATATATGCCGTGGTTGGTTCTGAAGGAAGTTTGGTGGAACAAAGAAAAGGACATTTGATTAATCACCGTAAACTGAGTTACGAAACACCTGACAAAAGGGAATTTTACTATTCTGCTCTTTTGCAACTTTTCAAGCCATGGCGTTCAGAATTGTAATTACTTGGAGATTTCGAGAGCTATGAAGATTCCTTCAACACAAGTAAAGATACTATAGAATGTCCTGTTTTTGCTAATTATGTGAAAATGTTGAACGACAAAATAGAGCAAGAAGCTACAATTGCAGCTGAGATTGCTAGAGACAGTTCTCAAGACAGTCAAACTTCTGCTCCGTTGAGTCAGGACCCACTAGGAGAACCAATTGTTCAAAATGAAGCAGCAACTGCTATGGAAGAGGTGGAAACAGCAATGTATCAAGCTCAAGGAGATGAAACAAACATAGGAAACTTGGAAGAATAACTAAATGTTGAGCAGAAACAAATATATGACTAAGTGAGAGAACAGATTGACCATGGATTACTTCATGAAAAGAAAGAGTGCTGTTGCTCATCATTTCAAACTATCCGAACGTACGTGAGTGGACAACCTGGAACAGGAAAAAGTTTTTTAATTAAAGTAATTACAACTTATCTACAGAAAACAACTGACTTACATTTGTCTTGTGTTGTCACTGTTCCGACTGGGTTGGCAGCACACAATATTAAAGGAATTACTTTACATCGTTTATTACTGCTACCAGTAGAGCATGAAAACAAATTAGAATACCACAAGCTATCTGGAGAAGCTTGTTGTGAAGTTTCAAGAGTCTTGAGGAAAATGAAACTTTTTATTATTGATGAGGTAAGCATGGTATCAAACTCAATGCTTGCCTTTGTGCATTTAAGAATGCAGCAAATTCTTAAAACAGAGTATGACTTATTATTCAGAGGAAAACACGTCATAGTTTTTGGAGATCTTCTACAACGTACTCCTTTAAAAGGACAACCAGTGTTTAAAACACTGGCGCATGAAGATACCAGAAAGTCTTTGGGGAGCATTGGAAATGTTAAGATTGGGTCATATTTTGAGTATAAGGAACTTATTACAAATATGCGACAGGCAAATGATGCTGATTATGGAATTATTCTTCAAGATATAAGAATTGGAAACGTGACTGAATATGGCAAACAAGCTTTACAGAGACTATTACTTTCCAATTTGTTTCCAAATGAAAATGATGTCCCAGAGAAAATATACATGAGAATTGCAGATAACAAATCTGTAATCTGCTTAATGCCAATACTGCGTGAATGTTCTATATTCAATGAAGAAATGTTAAAGTTGGAAAATGAAGAAATTATAAAATTGGAAGCTATTGATAAAATAGAACATGAAGGAATCACTATTATTTTGACTGAAAAGTTGAAGAGGAAATTGGATTCTTTAGAGAAATCGATAAGTAAAACTGCTGGTTTAGAAAATAATTTATATGCATGTGTAAACTGTAGGGTAATTTTACAACGTAATTTGAATGTGGAAAAAGGTTTAGTAAATGGAGCAATGGGTAAAATAGTTAATTTTGTTAATTATGTAAATAGAGATGGTATAGAATTTTTGAAAATCAAATTTGATGAAATTAGTACAACAATTTAGTCGTTGTTCATCTCGGTTTTTGCTTGTAAAAGATTTGTATGTTCGCAGAAAACAGTTTCCTATTTGTTTGGCGTATGCGGTGACCATTCATAAATCTCAAGGTTTAAGTGTAGATAGTGCTTTAGTGAATATTGGAAGTACTGTGTTCAAAGAGGGTATGGCATATGCTGCTTTGTCTCGAGTAAGAACTTTATCTGGATTGTACTGGATTGATTTTGATGAGACAAAGATTAGTGCAGATGCAAGTTGTGTGAAAGAGTATAATAGGTTAAGAAGAGAATATGCACCCAATCTAGGTCAATATCCAATATTTGAAAAGCGTGTGGTGGGTAGAAAAAGAAGATTTGAGAAAATCTGTAGTGAAGCTGTAGAGAAAGGAAAAAAACAAGATTAAGTTGTGATTGCAAGCAAAAAGAAAAAGGACAGTGTTGAAGAGAATGTTGGTTATCAGTTTGAAAATAGTTCTGGTGTCAACTGCTATGCTAATGTAGTTGTTAATGTTTTTTTTCTTGAACGTTTGCTACAGCAAATTGTTAAAAATCAGAAAGAAAGGTTCTGTTTGTTGTTGTATTCTGTTTATGAGAAATGTAGTAATGATAAAAGTAAAATACAAAGGGTTTCTGATATTCGAAATGTTTTGGACATATGTTCTGGTTCTCAATTTACGCAAAATATTCAGCAAGATTGTCAGGAATTTGTAATGTATATGCTTGTTATATTGGAAGATGAAGGTATAGATATTGAAAATCTTTTTGGCCTTTCTTATAAATGGGAACATAACTGAAAATTGTTTGTTATCATGTAGCAGTAACATTGACAGTGAAAGATTCATATATTTGACTTTACCTGACTGTGAATCAGTGTCTTTTAACAATCTAATTAGAGGAGCAAGTCAAAACATGGAGTGTGGACAATGTAAATCAGAAATGTCATCAACATTATTTATACAAAGATATGGACAGTATGTAATTTTAATGCTGTAACATTGTAGAGCTGATGGAAGAAAATTGGAAACTTTAATTAACCCCTTCGACGCTGATGACGAGCTGGGCTCGTCATGAGGTAGCCTCCTCGCACGCTCATGACGAGCCCAGCTCGTCATGTAAAGTGCGGTTTTAAAAAACTCAGCACAGGAGCGGAATTTCGCTAGCGCGCATGCGGTTAAAAATGTTGTAGCTGGTCAAGTTTCAATATCAGGAAGAACTTTTGTAGCTGTTGCAATTATTTTTCATGATGGACCTTCTACAACATCTGGACATTACACTGTTTATTTAAAGTTTCTGAAAGGTTGGATACATTGTAATGATAGTCAATTGGTTTTTAAACAACGTTTGCCTAAAGAATTACCAAATTCTTACCTAATATTTTTAAAGCCAAAGTTTTAAGAACAAAATTTGGCCTTTCAGGATTACTGCTGTTAAGGTAGGTTAGTCTGGTGTTGTAGAGTATTTTGAAGTGAGGGTGAGGATCTTGAAGGTGATCCTCTTGTTGATATTGAGGCAGTGTAGGTGTATCAGGTGGTGGGTGATGTGGCTGCAGCAGGGGACATTGATGATCACTCAGGTGGAGGTCATTTGGATTTGTTGTAGTTGTTGTAGGTGTTTGGCTGGAATTCCTGTGTAGAGTCTTTTGCCACAGTGTAGTCTGCTGCTGATGAGGGCCTGTGTCACTGTGCTTCTTCTTTTGGTTAGGATCCACTTGTAAATGTTGCAGAGCATGTGGAGGGTGTTATAGCAGTACGAGGAGACGGTGTAGACTTGCTTACACATGGAGAGGGAGGAGATGAGGATGAATCCTAGGTTGTGGACATGGTCGGTAGATGTTGGTACTGTTCACAGTGTAGTCCGGTAGCAGGAGTCGTCCGAGGCTGAGGGGGTGGGTCGGAGGATGAGTACCTTCATCTTGTGCGAGTTCATGTTTAGAGAGCTGCTCTTTATGTAGTTGGTGACGTCCTTCATTGTGTCGTGGAGGTTGCTTTTGGTGGTATGTGGCTTCTTGGTGAGGAAGAGGATGAGCTGGGTGTCGTCGGTGTAGGAGATGATGTTGAGGTTGTGATGGCGGGCCACTTGTGTGACGGTGGCCATGTAGATGTTGAATAGCGTTGGGCTGAGGGATGAGCACTGGGGGATGGAGCAAATGATGTCGGTGGTTTTGGATCAGAAGGCTGGGAGGCAGACGCTCAGGGTTACTATTGAACAATTTCCAAACTAAGAATTTGACGCATACTATTTGGCCGTGCGAAAAAGTATGTGAAACCATTAAGGACTTTTTGTTGTATATTTTGTCAGCATATATTTGTAAGTAACATTATTTACAGTGTATGAAAATTAATTATAATGTTTTGTTATTTTATGATTGTTTGAGATGTGTCATATTTACGTAAGAAATTGCTCTTAGAAAAAAACATTTAAGATATGTTTTATTTCTATTTTTTAGATTGTTAGAGAATGTTGAATGGTTTTTTTTTTAAGATAATCTTATTGATTGTCTTTTTTTTGCCCGCTTTTATGTGATGAGTACTATTGAAGTCACTGTTTCGAGTGAAATACAATAAATTCTGAGAACAGCAAAAAAGGCAAATTTAATACTTTACAAATTATTGTGTTGTAAAAGATATATTGTAACTGTATTTTTTTGTGTCTTCCACAGATGGTAATTTTATAATATATATATATTTTATTATTTATTATGGTTAAGGTAAGTACAAGTAACTGTTAAAAATGGTCAATGGAATGTGCTTCTACCGAGCTGAAGTATCAAAACATGGATGGAGTACATTATTGTTTAAAGATGGTTTGTATCTTTTAAAGACTTTTCAAAAAATTATATACTGAGTGTACCAGTGTTCTATACCTGTTGCTGTGAGTATTTTCGAACTATATAAGGAATTACTACTTCCTAATTATGTTAAAAGGTAAGTACTGGATAGGTCCTTAAGAGTTTATTTCTGTGAAAAGACATGAAGTATTCAAAAACTAGTGTGATAATGGTACCTAAATATACACAGATACACAGTGTTATTCTGGACAACCAATAGTATCTCTTGCATTTTACTAAAACACATTTACTATTTTGGAATGGGTAAGGTGAATAGACATATTCTACAATTTTTAGTACTGCATTATACTATAACAGCCTGAGTCTTTTCCTATAGTCATAAGGAGTGACTGGTTTCAAAATTTAAGAAAACTTAAGAACAGGATATCCTTATAAGTAATTCTATTTATATAACTTTATAAAGGAGTATAGCTCTACTAATGGAATGTTATTAGACAATGGTATTTATATATTATTTTTTTAGGCCAAAATAGTTGAAAAAGCTAGTTTTGTATTATATATTTGGAAAACTGATAAAATGAACTGTTTATATTTTTATACAAGGAGCTACAACATAAGAGAAAAATTATGGAAAGAGAACGGACCCATAATGAGGAGATTTTGGAAATTACCTTGACTGTAATTGAAGAACTAATCGTATCTGCCACAGGCAATGAGAGTGAAGGGGAAATTAGTGCTGCAGACATGAGCTATGATTTCGAAGACGAAAGCTTTGATGCAGATTTTGTGGAAGCATTAAATTATGTTGAAATTTTACAATAAAATTAATTCCGAAACTGCTAACGAGGGAATTGATGTGTATGAAATGGTTTTAGAAGCTCTGTTAAATTATGAGATGTTAGAAGAATACATTTATTGTTTAAAAATAATAAAGGTTTGAGCACTATCTACTAATGTATTCATTGTACTAAAAGTGAAGCACTTATAGATTCAGTTATACATTCTTTACATTTTTGTATTGATTTAAAATATGCAAAGTGGGTCTAGGGGCATGGATTGCTTAAAATCCCTATGGACTATACATGCAGTCTTCTATGCACCTACCAACTTGTGTTTTATACCTTCAATTCCCCAGACTGTATCCTTCCACTTAACACTCTGACACTGCTGTTTCAGTATTGTAGTGAGTCATTCAGCAGTATGTGCTTATCTATGTACTGTGGTAAAACTGAAGCTGTTATAAATTTAGTTAGGGACTTTGTTTGCAGAACTATAATCATCTAGTCAGTACTTAAGTATTCATGGAGCAAAGCAGGTCTTACACCATTGACTACTTTAAACCCCTATAGACTATGCATGCTGTCTTTTATGCACCTGCAAACTTGTCTTTTATACCTTCAATTCCCCAGTCTGTATCCTTAGACTTCCACCAAACACTCTGACACTGCTGTTTCAGTATTGTAGTGAGCCAGTCAGCAGTATGTTCTTTTTCATTGTACCGTGGTAAAATTGAAGCGGTAATCAATTTAGTGAGGCACTTTCTTTGCAGAAGTAACACGGCTATACATTCAGCCACACACTCTGCTTGCGGAATTGTAATCATTCAGTCAGTACCTCATGGTGGAAGTGGGCCTTAGTGCATGGACTGCTTGAATGTCCTATAGACTATGCATGCATTGTTCTATGCACCAGCAAATTTACCTTTTATATGTTCAATTCCCCAGTCTTTATCCTTACACTTGCACGAAACACTATGTAATTCCTGTTATAGTTTTGTAGTGACTCATTAATCAGTGTGTAGTAATCCATTCACTACATTCAAACAGTAATCAGCAGATGTACAATAAGCGGTACATCCCCAGAGATATGCCAGTTATTATGCACTGTGACATCACCACCATGTATGCATTGTATTTACAATGTGGTGTATTATGGGGCAAAATCGGCACAGATATGTGATGTATTTGTGTTGTGAAGGTGGCGATTGCTTGACTTGCGTTAGAAACACAACGCAGCTCCAGCAATGCTCTTGGGGCCCTATGCGTACAATGCTGTGTCAATCCTTACACCTGTTTCAAGCAGATGCAGGGTTTTGATGCAGCATAAGCGTAAAAGTGACTGAATGAAATCTTATAGATTTCACTTAGTCACTTTTAGGAGGTGTTCCTGCACCAGAACACCTCAACCCCCCCCCCCCGCCCCTCTGTGAAGAAAAGCCTCCTTCTGGTGCAGGGCTTTACAATGTGATGCACCTTCCATATGCATGTCATTGTAAATACCACACACCATGGCACATCTTTTGCACCATCACTGCATCACAATAGTGACGCAACAGATGTGTAAAAGAGGCACAAGGGGGTTGTAAATCCGCTCCTAACACATACAAATTCACCCAGGCAGTTTCACCAGCTGTGTAAATTGAAGCATAGATTTCTAACATATATGGATATGTTACATTCAAGTGCTTCGGAAGTACTACACTATACTATAAATACCTTATAGATTTATGATGTAGCACTTCCTTATAGTTCTGCACTTTCACATTCACCATACAGTAGTAATGTATTAATTCATTCATTTATGAACTACACATTCAATCGGACAAACTTTCACACACCAACATAGAAATATAGTTATTTCTTTGACCAGTGAAGGTAGTTCTAAAAATAACTGGTTTTTTGTGTTTTTAGTTTTCCATTTTTTTGAACAAGTTTTTTTTTTTAAACTAAAAAAAAAAATAGAACAGGAACCCAAAAAGTGTCCAACAAGAACAAAATGGAATGTGAAAAAAACAACTAATGACGATGACAGCGATGCTCACGCTTCCTGCGTTTTAACAGGTCGATGGACTGTTCCCCGTAACATAAAAGTTCGTCACAATAAATGCAGAGGATTTTAACTTCACCAAAATCATGTTCGATCTGTGGTTGTGGACTGCTTCCCACAGGTGGTGGTGGTTCACTTGATGTAGTTGCTACAGCAGCAGGTGGGTCCTCTTGCAACCTCCGTGTTGCAGCTCTTGCAAAATTGTTGGGGTGCAAGGTCTTCACGTGCCGCACCATACTTGCAGTGCCAAATGAATATTTTTTTGCAGGATTGCCCCTGGAAAGTGTAGTTTGGCAAATTTTACAGGTTACAAGAGGTGCATTTACCTTTTTTTCCCCTTCAGGGAAAGTAAAAACTTCCAAATGACCGCATCTTTTTCCTTCCTCTGAGGTGCTTCTGCAACAAATTATCCATCAGAGGAGTGGCTGGAAGATGAGTCCATAGGTGTTGTCATCGTTCTAATTTGACAGGCTTCAGAGAAGAGATACTTCTTAGAAAGTCAACGCAGAATGATTTAAATAGGAGGGGTCTTTCAAGAGTTGGAATAGGAAGTGTTATGAACCAATCTAGTCTCTTCTTTTTAAGTCACATGGCTTTGTGTACGCTTACGGTGCGTTTACGGTGCTCTTACGATGAGAGTGTGATTGACGTACTTCCGCGATTTGGGTAATTGCTTTTAAAATTAATATACGCTTATTATAAGTTAGAAAAAACTAGTTTCATGATTATCCCAGATAATGGCTTCCCTTAATATGTACATTAAATACATAAATATATGTTTTTGAACAATTACAAACTTTCGCCGCGTGCACGTACGGAACGCCGTACATGATGTCACGCGGAAGCGTTGATGCGACGCGCAACGTCAAAGTGTATCTGTATCGTGTGCGCGGGTTTGCGCAGAGGACGATTTACCGTTCAAAGTATGGTACGATCGCGTATCAAAAAAATGAAAAAGGAATTATATAGAATTAAATTTTAATATATTGTAAAAAAAGTGTAATTAAAAAAAATTGGAAAGTACTTTTGTTATTATTTTACATAAAGAATATGAAATATGACTTAGAAAATATAAATATTTATAATAAAAATGCAAGAAATTAGTATAAAAAGAAAGAAATATAATAATTACTTCATTTAAAAATTATCATTTACAAAACCTTTGAAATTCACTGAAAAAAACATAGGTTTCAGCCACGTTATAGTTAGGAATTGGCATTTAAAAAACCTTGCAAATTCACTGAAAAAACCATAGGTTTCACACACGTTATAGTTAGCTGGACATTACACTCATACAAAACCATTGAAATTCCCCCGTTATAGTTAGTTCAGCTAACTATAACTCGCGCACCCGCAATGCACTGCTGATGACGTCACATATTACATCACTCATGACATGGTCAGTGACATCACTCATGACATCACTGATGACATCTCAAATGACATCACTGATGACATCCTTGTGAAACAGTGGCAGACCTCCTCTCACCCTAATATAACCTTTGATGCACACATTCAAAAATAGAAACTAATATTTTTTTTTAAAATGGAGATACCAATACCAGTTACAACAACCTATTAGGTAATTCCAACATCTACATACACATCCAATCATTCACCAACAGTTCTATATAGTCACGCATACATGTACTCACTCATATTTACTCCTCTACCCCCTCTTACATATTAGTACACTCACTCATATGTACTCATACACCTATACATCCTGTTACACACTGATACTCATCTATAGAGTTACTAACACACATACTCACACATTGAACTGAACTATCAAACATCCATTTACTTGCATATACAGGTATACACACACCACTACACTTACTTCTACAGAAACGTACACATACTCACTCTCTTAAACAATCACTTATAGAAACACATACTTATTTATACAGGAACTCTTCCAATCTCTCACTCTCACATATGCTCACTTATATACATCAATACTCACATATACTAGTTTACGGTGTGGATGGTTGCCTGTCAGTGGCAGAGACAGGCACATCCATTTTGCACGCTGGGCTGATAACTGGTGAAGCATGGGTATTTGCTCTATTGCTGATATGATATACTGAACCTATTTTTAAATGATACATTTTTTTCGAGCGCATTACTTTTAAATATTAATTTAGAGCAAGTCAGTTGATGCGATAACTGTTTGTTACTGTGTTTACTTACCTTGTGACCCGCCCCGTTCCGCCGCGTCCTTGTGGGCGTTTGCACGCGGAGGGTGAGGCAGCCCAACACTTCCGGGCTCGGCAGAAAGCAGGTCAGCGCTCTAGTCGCGCTGTCCTGCCCTTGACCTCCACCATTCACTATAAAAAAGGGATATGCTACAGACGCGCAGCGGGCGCGCCGGCGGCGCACCGAAGGCAAGCCAAAGGCGAGCCCGTCTGCGCCCGTCCGCGACCTGACGCGGCCCAGGGCCATGACCCCTACATCTGTGGATCTAGCGGGCCCTGGTAAATATGTTTATTCAAGGGAACAATTGCGGCGTCTGCGCCCCCCAGTCTCTAAATGCTGTGCACACTCACTTTGAGTGGTCACAGTTCTGTTACTCTGCCCCAACTGTTCTTTTAAAACCTCCCTCACCACTACAGTGCAGGAGGCTGCCTGCCTTAAACTAATGATGTTAAATTGCCGTTCCATGAAAGGACATACTACTGAAATTCATGACCTTATAGCAGACGGCCAGCCCGATGCGTTTTTCTTCACAGAAACATGGCTTGATGACGTATCGTCACCAGACACGCTTGATGCTATTCCTGAAGGGTATAGCTTACTTAGACTAGATCGAGAGGATCAAAGAGGGGGCGGAATTGCTATAGCTTTTAAAAAAGAGTTTACCTGCACACTAGACCCTGTGAATATTGCGAAATGTGAGGCAGGTTTTTTCACACTCACGATTTCCCCTAAACACACTATAAGTGGTTTCCTATTGTACCGTCCCCCTGGACCAGCTGCCTCTTTTTGTGATAGTTTGTTAGATTCCATCACTCAGCCAGCTATAAGATATAATCACTTCCTTCTTTTAGGAGATTTAAATCTCCATTTTGAAAATTGTAAGTGTATGGAGGCTCAAACCCTTCTGGGTGCACTTAAGTCCCTGATGTTAGAGCTCCAATTCAACCTGCCCACGCATCAATCGGGCCATCTGCTCGATCCAATATTTGCCAACTGGGAGCCGATAAATGTGTCCCCAACCATAAGCATTCCCTGGTCTGATCACAAACTAATTTCGTTTTCAATATATAACGAAACTAATATAGCTAATGGCCCTAAACCTCCCACTGTGAAACATAGAAACTGGAGGAAATACACCCAAGAGGCTTATAGATTAGCCTTATTGAAGGAACCGCCCACTTTGAACGACAGCTTGATGGGCAGCTCTGTAGCCTATGAAACGTGGATGACCAGGGCACTTGATAAGGTAGCCCCCTGGACTAACAAACCTCCAGTTAGAGGCAGTAGAACGGCTCCATGGTTCACAGAGGAGCTTAAAACTGCTAAAGCTATTGAGGTACTGGGTTTTAAGAACCGGCACAGAACCGGTAACCCAGCGGTGCCAGGGGATCAACACACCAGAGACCTCGGGTTCTCCTGAGTCAGACCTACAGAAACTTCAGAGTCTTCCAGGTGAAGTCAAAGTTTAGTTTATTGGCTGCAACCAAGGTGACAGGGTCCTAGAAGTACAATACCAGTATATTCAGGAGACTGCACACTTTCACAAAGTTAGGCTTCTCTTCTTATACACAATATTCACCCTTGGGCAAAACATTCCTTGGATTCGCGGTATTTCATTTATGGTTACTGATTACAAAAGAAAAGCAGAGTCATGATGACATGTACATATTTCACGTCGTGCTGCCCATAACAAATCATCCGGCAAGGCCCAACATTTCATCAGATACCGATGGACCCCTAATAAAAATGGTCACCTCCCCACCATAAAATAAGTGAGGAAAAGGAGTGGAGAAAGATGTGAGCGAGATATGGCAGGTGTAAGCGCTGAAATGGTTTTATGGCTGGTTGGGCCTAGATGCTATCTTGCTCGGCCACTGGGAGGGAACTGACCTAACGAGTTCGGCCTGGGGCAATGGTTCTAACTTGTACTGGGGTCAGGAAGAAGTCGATTAAGGAGTATGTGTCCTTGTGGAATCAAATTCGACTGGATTAAGGCCTATGTAGAGGGCAACATGCAACTAAGGGTTCAGATGGTAAATGACGATTTCGAGGTGAAATCGTCACTCGAATATGCCGAAAATACATGTACTTGATGTACTCGTCATTCTCGGTCTTTTGATACCAAATTCGTCCTATTTCGACGAAGTTTTTATTCTCGAGTCCAGTACTATTACGGATCCACATTTTTCAGAACCACAGACCCTCCTTTTGCCCTTACATAGGCAATTAATCTATCCTCATGTTAATCTGAGTTCAGATCTATATTCCTGAAGTCATTGAGATGTTGCTGCAACATCATTCTAGTGCTGAGTTCATGTCTTGACACAGGCTTCCTTACACATGATGTAGCACAGAGGCCACATATTGCAGGAGCACACTGTATGCATAGACAGAACAGGAAAAGAATGGCTAAGACCATCCCAATGACCATCACAATTTTCCATCCCCAGGCAGATATCAGTCCCCAGAACCATCCCATTAATGACCAATCTCCTTTATCCACATGAATAGATTCGGAAATCTTATGTAGTTTGGAGATGGCCCCGTACACTGTTGGAGCATTATCTGGAATAAAAATGCAACAACTGGACTGGATCAATTTGCATACTCCACCTCGGTCCGCCAGTATTACATCCAAAGCGACCCGGTTCTGAAGGGTCATCAGTCGATCCGACTGGAGCTCAGCAGTCAGGTTACTAAGGGCACCAGCAGTTTCAATCACGGTGGATTCAACTACCCTTGTTAATTGCCTTATGTTTCTGCTGTTAACCATGGCTCCCCAGAACGGCAGAACACCCATTGCAAAGTCACCAAATTCTTGACCTGCAGTGTCTTCTTTACTCAAAACACCTCTAACTACCCTTGTCCGATGGTAATCCGCCGCTGCTGTGTAGGTGGGAGGTAACAGGAATGAAACAAAACATGAGCCCGAGAAGTCAGGGGGCAACCATGTATAGGCTCTATCGTGGCAGATGAAATAAGTACCCTTAGCGGCTAAAAAGGCAGGGGAAGTCTGAGATCCAAAAACGTACGTTTCTGTGCAGACACTCTTCCCTAGCTGAGCTCTGGGTTTCCTACCAATACCTTGCAGACACAGGTGACCTTGATGGGGTACGATCCAGATAGGGGACGATCTCTTGGCTTGCTGTCTCTCACTTAATGTAGTGCCATATCCGGTCACATTCCAACCTACATATGCAAGTATCTCATCATCCGGGGTATCTTCGTAAGAAGTTACTTCCTTGATCATGTCAACTATACCCTTCACTAGGGCGCTAGTCTTGAGGTTGTCTTTTACAGAACGTAGGGGTTGGATTTCTCGTGCATATATGAACATTGTCCTATATGCCCATACTGACCCATTGTGGCTAAATGGCAGGACCAAATAGGGGATACCTCTATCCGTGGTGTGAGGCATGAGACCACACACCCAACAGTTGGTTGTGTTCATTACAAGTTGGTGTTGGTGTAATAACTGAACGAAGGAGTTATTAATGAACTCTAATCTCCTATTTGATTCGTGGTCAGGCAAAGGGAGGAAAGAATGAGAGGAAACAGTAGGGGGAGGTATGGGTGATGTAGTAGGCGTGAATGTCACATGAAAAGAGAATAAAACATAGCTTATTAAAAAGACCATTACGCTAAATAGCATAAAAATACACATTATTATAAAAATTCTCTTCCTCATTGTTTTCAAAAGTCTCTGCTTAAAGTTCATTTGTTTGGCAGTTCTCTCCACATCAGGAAACTCCATCCTCTCTAAGGTGCTGCCCGCGGCGGTAGGTTGTTTCTGCTAAAGTATGCTTCCGTCAGTCTAGGGTGGCTCCCTTGGACCAACTGGAACCAGCGACCTATTGTCGTCAGCTGCACCCAAAAGTCTTTAATCAACCGCGACCCTAGCAGCGGAACCCGGATGGCGGTTCAAAAAAAAACAAAAATAAGCAAGTTACCTAGATGGGAGAATCTGCACTTTCAAAAATAGCATTTTTGGAAGGAAAAAACTTATTTTATTAGTCCACAGGTTTTTCTCGGATCATAGAATAAAATCACTTTTACTTTTAGTCTGTTTTTCTTGGTCGCAAATTATAGCGTCTTTTCCCGGGTACTGTCTGGTCCAGAAATAGTAGCTCAGGTTCCACAGAGTTCAATTGTTCTGATGCCGGCGTAGTTTCTTGAAAAATGCTCCCACTCTTGCAATCGCGTTTAGCTTCTTTTACACGTTCATCAGCTGTGTGCTCTGAGTCAGTGCCTCCTTTTCGGACCCATTGGTCATGTGGTAGAGGGAAGGGTATCTTCTTACAATGGATCCCGTGGACCCAATTGGCCTTCCCCTCCACTTTAACGGTCGACCTTGTAGACAGGAGGACGAGGTGAGGCCCGGTCCATCTGGGCTGGTCGTTTCTCGTTCTTCGGAAATTCCTGACCAACACCCAGGAACCGGGGTCAATGGAGTGACCTGGTGTCTCAGAAACCGGAGGCAAGGTGTTGTGGACCTGTTGATATAAAACACGCAATTTAGCCGTCAATTCATACAAATAGTCAAGCAAAATGGGGTGTTGCAGCTCGCTAAACTTCGTGGGCCTAGGCACTCCCCATATGTTGGCTGGCCGACCAAAGATTATTTTATAGGGGCTGAGTTTCATTCGCGAATGCACAGTCATTCTGGTGGATAGGAGTGCTAAGGGTAGAGCGTCGGGCCATTTAAGACCCGTGCTCGCTTCGATTTTGGCCAATTTAAGTTTAAGCGTGCCATTGTAACATTCCACTAATCCAGCTGATTGGGGGTGATTTGCAGCGTGGAACTTTTGCCTAATGCCTAGCCCTTCACACACCCGTTTCATCACACAACCCACAAATTCACTTCAGTTGTCCGACCAGACCATTCTAGGCATTCCGAACCTGGGGAAGAACTCTTTCACAAGGGCTTTCGCTGTGGACAAGGCAGTATTGTCCCTTAGGGGATAGGCTTCTACCCATCTTGAGAAGGCACAAACAACCACGAGCACATATTTTAAGTTGTTGCACCTCTCCATGTGTATGAAATCTAGCTGCAAAACCTCGAACGGATACGTAGGAGGTGCAAAATGACCAGCTGGAGTTGGGGTTCCCCTACCAGGATTGTGCTTCAGACATACCATGCAATTCTTGACAACATTCTCTGCACACTTGGGAATCCCTGAATTCTTCCACACTGGGGCCAACGACTCGCAAATCCCTTTCGCGCTGATATGGGCCATCCCATGAGCCATTGTAACCACTGCAGGCACATATGCATCGGGTAACAACCATCTCTGTTGCTCTGTCGATTCAATCCAACAACCATGTGCATCCATTCTCCCTGTACTTTCTCTCCACATGCTTAACTCTTTCTCCGTGGCCTCAGCTTGGATGGACTTCACACTTTCTATCGTGTCTTCACATATTCCAACATCACCAGTCCATCTTTCTGGGCTCGCAACATACATTCGGCTCATTACATTCTTTGCCGTTTCCTTAGCAGTTTCATCAGCAAATGCATTTCCACGACCAACATCATCAATCACTTTCTTGTGTGCACTACACTTTACGATCGCTACTTTCAGGGGCAACGTCAGTGATTCAAGAAGCTCATTCACCAACTGACCATGCTGAATCTTAGCTCCATGCGAAGTCAGGAACCCACGTTCTCTCCACAATCGTCCAAAACTGTGAGCCACTCCAAAAGCATACTGACTGTCGGTATAGACAGTCACTTTCATTCCTTTGGATAACACACATGCTCTCGTTAATGCCACGAGTTCAGCGGCTTGAGCTGAACCATGTGGTATTCGCGCAGTTTCAACGAATGTGTGCAAAGTTGTGACAGCATATGCTGTAGTCACGTTACCATTTGGGAGTTTAAAGCAGGAACCATCCACCCATAATGTACCATCACACTCAGCAAGAGGAGTGTCGAATAGATCAACTCTCCCTTTCGTCTCTTCCTTCGTTCTGAGAAAACAATCGTGCTGTTCTGAAGCATCCGATTCCTCAGTAATTGGCAGCAATGTGGCTATGTTCAAGGTACTGCACCTTTTGATGTGCACATGGCTCGCTAGTAGCGTCAATTCATAACTGGACAGTCGAGCACTAGTTAAATGCTGTTTCTTGGTCCTATTTAACAATGTGTCTACTGCATGTGGGACCATCACGATTAGTGTATTATTCATTACTAGACCTGCAGACTGTCAAATAGAAACAGCTGCTGCTGCTGTGGCCCTTAAACAACTTGGCAATGCTCGTGCTACCGGATCCAAAGTTGACGAAAAATAGGCGCATGGCCGCTGTCTATCTCCGTATAACTGAGTCAGCACAGACAATGCACAGCCCTCCTTCTCGTGGACATATAATGTGAAAGGTTTACTGTAGTTGGGGTTACCTAATACAGGGGCCGAACATAATGCTGTGCGTAATTCGAGAAAACTTTTCTGACACTCATCGGACCAAGGAATGGGATTGGGTGTATTTGTACACGTTAGTGCCAATAAGGGTTTGGCTAATAACGAAAAATTTGGAATCCACTGTCTACAGTATGATGTAATGCCCAAGAAAGCGCGTACTTCTCTCTGCGTTCTTGGCACATTCAATTTAGCTATTGCCTGAATTCTTTCTGGGGTCAGTTTCCTTCCCTCCTTCGATAAGAGATGACCTAAGTAGGTCACTTCTTGTCGGCAATATTGAAGCTTGGAAAGTGACACCTTGTGGTGCAGATCACATAAATGACGCAGTAATTCCAACGTGGCCATTTTACATATTTTCTCAGTATCCGCAGCGATGAGCAAATCGTCCACGTACTGTACGAGAGTGGAACCTTTGGGCAAAACCATTGTGTCAAGCTGACTTTTCAGAGCTTGACTGTATATTGAGGGGCTTTCACAGTAGCCTTGAGGAGCGCGTTTAAAGCGGAAGCTTCGACCACCTAAACTAAATGAAAAAATATCCCTGCTTTCCTCAGCAATCGGGATACTGAAGAAAGCATTCTTCAGGTCAATCACCGAAAACCAGGATGCGGATGCTGGAATCATAGTCAATAATGTTGTAATGTCGGGGACAACTGGGAATTGTGGCACCACTATCTTATTTACTTCTCTAAGATCGATCACAAATCTATACACAGGTGGCTGAGAAGGGTCAGTTCGTTTAAAAACAGGCAGAACAGGACTATTGCAAACATTGCCTCGTGTTTCTTCAATTACGTCTTTCTCAATTAACTCGTAAACAATCGCTAGCAAAGCTTTTTCGCCCTCATTGGATATTCTGTATTGGGGAATTCGTGGCATTTTGACATTCGGTTTCAATGTTACAATGTACGGTGGAATTTCTAAAAGACCTACATCATTTGGACCAGTAGCCCAAAGAATATCTGGAAGAAGTGCCAATTGTGCTGGAAGCGTATTTCTCGACAAATACATGGGAGAAACCACTTTCTTACCTAAAGTCAGTTGTACTCCTGAAGGAGAACAGTACAGAGTCGCATACAATCTTTTTAGCAAATCTAATCCTAGCAAATTTTCACCACAACCTGTTGTCAAAATAAGGGGTGCTTCGAATTCACAAGGACCAACAGAAAGAGATAAAGGGTCAGAAATCGGATTTCTAACCGGGCCGCCAGAAAAACCTACGGAAACGTTCATTTCGCCAGACAAAGGTGCGCCAGGGAGTTTGGAGTGCTTAATAGAACTCTTTGTAGCACCAGTATCCAACAGAAAAGGTTCTGACACACCTGATGTAATCACCTCAACGTAAGGTCCACTCTGATCTACTGGAACTGAAACGACTCCCTCTCCTTGTCTAAGGCTGTCCTAGCAATCATTATTCTCCCACTGCTCATTTTCTGTGTAATACTCATCAACGTAGTATTGAGCTGTCCTGTCAGATACGTTATTTTGCTGGTCAAACCTGTTCATAGAGTTTCGTGGTGGAAGAGGACGTGCGTCCTGAGGCGCGTTTCCACGCCCTCTACCTCTAGGCGCTTGCTGACTACCACGACCTCTTACGCCAGAAAATCCATGTGTTCGTTGTGGCAGGGCAGGACAGTCATATTTGTAATGACCCTCTTGTTTGCAGTATAAACACTGATTGGGACCTACGCGGTTTTGATTGTAATCCAATCTCTGCAAGTTTCTCTGAGGCTGCTGAAAAGTGTTCTGGTACTGATTCGGACCATTATTATTTCTGTTACCACCACCACGTGGCGGATAGGCTTGCTGTAGCAAAACCTTCGTTTTGAGTTCTCTAGCTTTCTTCTCTACTTTATCTTTCTCATCCTTGTCTCTATTCTCGTAGTACTGTGCGGTAGCTAATATCTGGGCTGAAGATGAGACTGCCCAAGAACTTTCTGAATCTTTTAATTTCCTACACAAGTCTGGAAGTAGATTGTGCACAAATTTATCGACAAACAATCTCTGACCACCTTCTGTGGTCATATCTTGACCGCTGTGGTCAATGAATGTTTCTTCAAATCTGGTGAAGAAATCTGAAACAGTTTCTTCTTTCTTTTGCTTGCATGCAGATAACTTATCCCAATTTATGCGTATCGCAGGCATTATCGTTTTCATGTAATCTACTATTCTACCAGGTAGTTCCGCTATCAGGGGCTCAGGCTTGGCACCACCAACTTGTCGTGCATCTGCAGCAGTAATATTAGCCCACGTGTCACCTAATTCCTGGTCATGATCTACATGGCGAATTTTTCCCCATAAGGGCTGTGGAACAACGTTCCCGAATAACATATCGATATCGGCCAAATTCATTATACATGACCCAGCAGTTTGCGACAATTCTTTATAGTACCCTGCAGGATTTTTACGCGGATCTGGTATGTTTGTTTGAGTGCTAAAACTTCAGCTCGCTTCCATGGAACATGTACCCATACTCGGTGAAAGTGGGGCAGGACAGGTGGGACAGCTGTCGCGTCACCCTCTCTCCACTGTGGGGGAACTTCTCTCATAGGGTATTGTCGTGCCTTTTTCCTACTAGATGCACTGGATTCCGATGGTGACCCAGAACTACTTCCCTTACTTCGATATGATAATAGCATTTCAACTGCTTTTTCTACATCGGGACCTACAATCATACCCTCTCCAAACTTAAATCGTACACGACACATCTCTTGCGGGATGCATTCTTGATCATTGTCTTCTAAATCCTCGCCAAGAAAAACACACATTTGTTCGAACACATATCTCTGTGTCGCTGTTTCCCATTGATGGAAAACTTCCATGACAGACTGTAAATCATATTTTGCAGTGTCCATGACCCATTTCCGAGCTAAATTATTCAGGGAATCTCTCTCTTGATAATCAGGCAGTTGACTTCGCAACTGTCTTCGTCCTATGTTAGGGGTCGTAGCAGGCGACCCAATAAGGGGTAAAAGAAGATTAGTAACAGTGCTGGCCATTTTCTGCCGAAGGGAAGGTGAAACTGAAGGACAAACAGATGAAAAAACGGGGTGAGATAAAGCGGGGGTAGAGATGGCAGAAGAGGTATGGGGAATAATAGATGTGGTACTAGGCAAAATCGTAGAAAACACAGGAGAAACAGAAGTTGTCGGTGGGCCTGAAGGAGGCTGCACCGAAGAAGTAGGAGCCAGCTGAAGAACAGCTGGTGGGTGCTGTGGAAGAGCCGGAGGCGCAGCTTGTGCAACTAAAGGTTGCGGGGGTGCTGTAGCATTCTGCGCATAGGGCGGTGGCGAAGTTAATAATTGCGACATTAATTGGTCTTTTTCACGCTCTTTTGCTGTCCCTTGCTGAAGAGACGGCAAAACTGGATAACACTTATCTATTGCCATTTTGCGTTGCCTGTGCAATTGCTCATTTATCTGCTCTTCCTCATTATCTTTAAACTGCACGGCAGCTTGCATTACTGAAAGTCCCCCTTCTCTCTTATTTTTCTTAGCTAATTTAATTTCTTTTTGTTTGGCTTCTTTGCGCCATAGGCGGAAAGAGTCAAACATCGCCGGCCGGGCTTTCTTTTTGAAGAGTTTAACTTCTAGGTTGTCTAATATTTCAGAATCAAAGCTACCATATTGGGGCCATTTTAAAACCCCATCTTTCCTAGTGTATTTAATCCATACCTCGTTGTAAACGATGGGGCCTACCCCATGTTTAACGTACAGCTCGTAAGTCGGAGTTCCAACTGGAGGAACCGGACACGAGTCCTCCAATCAGGAGTCCCTATTATTACTACCAAGACAAAACCAATTCCCGAGTCTAAGACTAGGCATCCTCGCTCTCTAGTCTAGTTCCAAAACTTCAAAGGATTTATCGATTACGATATTTCTCGTGAATACACGAGTCCTTCGGTTATGGTGCTTGCAAGTACCAATAAAACCTTTATGTATCTCCAAGATACCACAAAGTAAGTCCAACTAAGGACTAGGAGACACTCCACTTATACTTAACTGAAAAATATCGATGGCTTCACCAGAAGACTCGTCTCAGCGTTTCGCTCTACCGAAAATTTCAAGGGTCCAACATCAGGGCGATAGCCAGGGCAGCAGTCCTTGTAGCCGTCGGGAAGCGGGGAACCTCGCAGTAAAGACCTTCGGACCACGTCGACATGCAGGGGTCGATGAGGTGGTGGGCCCTCCTCCGGAATTTCACACGAAGCTCCTCACGATCTTCAGGCTGATTGGTACCACTGGAATCGCTCCAACGCTGGGCGCCAAATGAGGTACTGGGTTTTAAGAACCGGCACAGAACCGGTAACCCAGCGGTGCCAGGGGATCAACACACCAGAGACCTCGGGTTCTCCTGAGTCAGACCTACAGAAACTTCAGAGTCTTCCAGGTGAAGTCAAAGTTTAGTTTATTGGCTGCAACCAAGGTGACAGGGTCCTAGAAGTACAATACCAGTATATTCAGGAGACTGCACACTTTCACAAAGTTAGGCTTCTCTTCTTATACACAATATTCACCCTTGGGCAAAACATTCCTTGGATTCGCGGTATTTCATTTATGGTTACTGATTACAAAAGAAAAGCAGAGTCATGATGACATGTACATATTTCACGTCGTGCTGCCCATAACAAATCATCCGGCAAGGCCCAACATTTCATCAGATACCGATGGACCCCTAATAAAAATGGTCACCTCCCCACCATAAAATAAGTGAGGAAAAGGAGTGGAGAAAGATGTGAGCGAGATATGGCAGGTGTGCGCGCTGAAATGGTTTTATGGCTGGTTGGGCCTAGATGCTATCTTGCTCGGCCACTGGGAGGGAACTGACCTAACGAGTTCGGCCTGGGGCAATGGTTCTAACTTGTACTGGGGTCAGGAAGAAGTCGATTAAGGAGTATGTGTCCTTGTGGAATCAAATTCGACTGGATTAAGGCCTATGTAGAGGGCAACATGCAACTAAGGGTTCAGAAGGTAAATGACGATTTCGAGGTGAAATCGTCACTCGAATATGCCGAAAATACATGTACTTGATGTACTCGTCATTCTCGGTCTTTTGATACCAAATTCGTCCTATTTCGACGAAGTTTTTATTCTCGAGTCCAGTACTATTACGGATCCACATTTTTCAGAACCACACTATCTGTAAAAAAATGGAGAGTGGTTGGCGCAAGGACTATGACCCAGAGAGAAAACAAATTTATAAAAACGAACTAACTAAATATTCAAAAATGATTAGAGCAGCAATAGGGAAATTTTTCAAGGACAGGATCACAGAGGCAATAAATCCAGTTAGGGAATTGTTTTCCATTTATAAGGAAATTACTGTTCCTAATAGGTTAGAAACTCAAGATATATTCTCGGATGATTTATGCAATGTTATCGCTGATTATTTTGTCAATAAAGTCGAACTTATTCATGCATCTTTCACCACTAAAACTGAGGAGAACATAATTCAGGCCAAGGAAGAAGAGTGTTTAAAATCTTCCCGCCAGCTGACTGGTTTTTATGTCCCTGATCGACAAAAATTTATAAGTATTGCTAATGGTGTAAAGTCGGGATCTCCTAATGATGCTGCCCCTCCTAAACGCTTCAATGACGTTTTAGAGGTATTAATCGACCATATTAGCCACCTCATTAACCTATCTTTCCACACTAACCAGGTACCTGAACCTTGGAAAAGAGAGCAGGTAATCCCACTGAAGAAGAAACCTAATATGCCTGTAACACAGCTCCAAAATCTCCGCCCCATCTCTCTGCTGCCCTACTGTATGAAGGAAGCAGAGAAAATTGTCAACATTCAACTGATGGACTATCTTGAGCAGGGCCAGTTTCTTCATTCTACCCAATCAGGGTTCAGAGCCCAATACTCGACGGAATCTGCCGTCCCGTATTCCACCGAGGTACTGCGTCAGATAGCAGATAAAGGTCAGACAGCGGCGTTGGTGTTATTAGACTTAAGTGCGGCATTTGATACCGTATCGCACACCACGCTGCTGACACGACTATCTGAGATTGGAGTCAAGGGCAACGCCTATGAATGGCTTAAGTCGTTCTTAGAGAAACGGAGCTTTCAAATCCACTGCCCCCCATTTAAATCGTCACCAAGACAGCTGAAGCATGGGGTTCCTCAGGGCTCCAGTTTGAGACCTACATTGTTCAATCTGTACATGGAACCCCTTGCAAAGTTGGTGGAATCATTTGGCGTAGATATCATTACCTACGCCGATGATACACAACTAATGATCACACTAACCCAGGGACATGATGAGACAGCGAGGAACTTTTCCGCCTGTCTCTCAGCTGTCACGAGCTGGATGAATAACAACTGTCTTCGTCTCAATGGGGACAAGACCGAAGTGCTATTGGTGGGTAAAGCAACATCGGTGTGGTCTTCTGACTGGTGGCCGAGTGAATTAGGTTTGACTCCTATACCTGCAGTCTCTGCTAAAAATTTGGGGATTCTGTTGGATACAGAACTTACTTTTGGAAAACAGATTGCCAAAGTCACCGGCAAGTGCTACGCTATTCTCAAAACCTTGCGTAAGGTTTTAGATCTTCTGCCCATTAACTCTAGGAAGTCCCTTGTCCATGCTCTAGTGACCCCTCACTTGGACTATGGCAATGCCCTTTTCATCAGCCTAAGTCAAAAAGGTTTGGGGCAACTTCAAAGAGTGCAGAACATGGCTGCACGTCTGGTACTTAATCTCCCCAGGAGAGCTTCGGGGAAAAACGCTCTGGCCAAGTTACACTGGCTACCCATCAAAGAGCGCATTTTGTTCAAGACAATGTGCTTTGCCCATCGAATTGCACATGGGAAAGGCCCCCCCTACTTAAAAAGACTCCTAACTATCCACCGTCCCAAATGCAATCTGAGGTCCTTGGTCAGTATGCTATTCACTGTCCCTTGTATCTTCAGAGCCAGAATGGGTGGCCGCTCATTCCGCTATCTGGCAGCCACCCACTGGAATAAACTCCCCCTGAATCTGCGGATGGAGGCATCCGAAAGTCGCTTTCGACTTAAACTCAAAACTCACCTCTTCCCCAGTCATTAGTAGAGGGCAGGGTGTGGCCGTATTGTGTTTTGCTGTTTTTATCTGGGCGTTCTCTATGGAACTCATCCACAGCGCGGGGACACACTATTTTAAGTGTAACCATGCGCTCTATAAATGATTTTATTATTATTATTATAAAACCTATGTAGGTACTCATAAAGATACTATTGAGACAGTCATTCACTCACTAACCCAGCCATACACACACTCATCCACCCATACAGTCCTGCACACATGCTGTCTTCAAAACACATACAAACAGTGAGTCAGTCATTCATGCAACTGTACGCTAAGTAATATCACCCACCGAACTATATAGACACTCATACTGATACTCAAAAAACAAAGTAATAACCCATAAACACACTCATGTAGCTACTCAGCAACCCATGCAGCCACTTATACACAAAGTGAGACACTGATACAGATATTTAAACATTACTCGTTAATACATGTATTCACTAAGATACTTAATAAGTCAGGTATACAATCTATTTTACAAAACAAAACATCCATTTAGACACTTATTTACCCATTTACTCTTCCATTGACCTTTAGATGTACATATATAAAAAATATTATTTTTCAGAAAGACACATGTCAGAAAGATGATGTCATCAGTGATGTCGTTTGAGTAGTTTCAGTATTTGCGAAAGAAAAAGTTCTGAAAATAAAAGCTTTTCCAGGAAGCAGTCTTCTGCATGGGCGTCCTTGCTTCAGGGCAATTCAGGGATTTATTTAAACTCTGCAGCCTGGCCGAGAAGGATGCCCCACCATGGATTGAAATATGGGGCCAAGAGGTCTCAGAGAATCGGACCTTGCAGCGCAGATGAGAGGAATGAAAGGGAATTGGTGTTTTCACTCCAGTCCACTTGGATTTTAATTTAAAGAAAAGACACTGTTCTGATCTGCACCACATGGGGAAAACGTCTTTCGCAAATACTGAAACTACAGGTTCCAGCATGCCTGAATAATTACTCACCTGTGAGAGTCACGTGGGGAAGAAATGAGCATGCAATTAATGGTGCCCCTGCGAGTTTGTCAGTTGGAACAAGTGCCATCCTCTGATGAAGGAGCCCCCCGGCTCTGAAACGCGTAAGGAACTTTGTTAATGGTGTGAAATATGCAGGTTCTGAAAATAAAAGCATTTCCAGGAAGCACTCTTCTGCGTGGGCGTCCTCGCTTCAGGGATATATATATTGTCCTAAGCCCGCCTCGGAGACCAAGGGAACAAGTTGGTCAGTAGCGAGGTCAGTCGGACCTCGTGTTGGGCGGCAGACACTGTTCTAAAGCCCCTGTCACATTGATTCCTGGAATCAGAGGCGGAGGTGGCACTGGGAGACGGAGGAGGTTTTAATTTGGACATCAAAGCCGGGAGTCGCATCAGCACGATGTTGGTGTGTCCCAGGGCGCACTTTGGCCATCTTCCCGTATGGACGCACTGGGGTATGTAACAGCAATCCACCCCCCCAGCAACAACCGCCAGGGACTCTCTACGGGGGTTTCTGGGATGTGTAGTTTCCTAGAGCACAAGGGATGCTACACAGGTGTGCTGAATTGAAACACTGGGGGCGGTGCGAACTTGGAACAGCAAGTTTAAAGAGAGGTGGAACTTTGGCTAGGGTGCATACTTACCTGTGGAGGCTTTGGGCGCTGAAGACGGCAAAACATCGGCCAGAAATGCATCCGCCATGTGTGTACAATAAAAGCCTCCAACCGTCTCCCCGAGGGTCTCTGTTCTTCTTTATCCTGAAGAAGTATATATATATATATATATATATAGAATACCACTTGCCCTTGCATTGGGAAGGCACACTGCACTGCTCGCCATCCGGCTATAAAATGCTTCCTGCTTTCTCCTCTCTGACTTATATTAAGTGTAGCCGACGCGTTTCTGGGCACCACGCCCCTTCTTCTTGGGCTGGAAAAAAGCACACCTGCAATGACTGCTTGTCATTATCTTTATTTAGCAGCGTCTCCGCCTTCATTGATTACAGGGCATTGTGGGGTTTGGAGTTTCTGCTTCTTGTTGTTTTCCTGCAGTCAAATCGAGTGTGCCATGAATCTCCAAATTAAAAGTCCATTGAATACTCTGAGTGAGTTTCAGAGGAAGGCAGTCAGGAATACGCGCAATTTGAGCAAATGCGCTGTTTCAGTTCGGAAAAGTTCAAAACTGCAGCCTCTGCAGCCCGTGGGTGGCGTCTCCTCAGGCTGCCGATGGTGCTCTTCCCCATGCAAGGGCAAGTGGTATTCTATGTTTGCACGGCGGCCCGGCCGTGGGGAAGAGCACCATCGGCAGCCTGAGGAGACGCCACCCACGGGCTGCAGAGGCTGCAGTTTTGAACTTTTCCGAACTGAAACAGCGCATTTGCTCAAATTGCGCGTATTCCTGACTGCCTTCCTCTGAAACTCACTCAGAGTATTCAATGGACTTTTAATTTGGAGATTCATGGCACACTCGATTTGACTGCAGGAAAACAACAAGAAGCAGAAACTCCAAACCCCACAATGCCCTGTAATCAATGAAGGCGGAGACGCTGCTAAATAAAGATAATGACAAGCAGTCATTGCAGGTGTGCTTTTTTCCAGCCCAAGAAGAAGGGGCGTGGTGCCCAGAAACGCGTCGGCTACACTTAATATAAGTCAGAGAGGAGAAAGCAGGAAGCATTTTATAGCCGGATGGCGAGCAGTGCAGTGTGCCTTCCCAATGCAAGGGCAAGTGGTATTCTATGTTTGCACGGCGGCCCGGCCGTGGGGAAGAGCACCATCGGCAGCCTGAGGAGACGCCACCCACGGGCTGCAGAGGCTGCAGTTTTGAACTTTTCCGAACTGAAACAGCGCATTTGCTCAAATTGCGCGTATTCCTGACTGCCTTCCTCTGAAACTCACTCAGAGTATTCAATGGACTTTTAATTTGGAGATTCATGGCACACTCGATTTGACTGCAGGAAAACAACAAGAAGCAGAAACTCCAAACCCCACAATGCCCTGTAATCAATGAAGGCGGAGACGCTGCTAAATAAAGATAATGACAAGCAGTCATTGCAGGTGTGCTTTTTTCCAGCCCAAGAAGAAGGGGCGTGGTGCCCAGAAACGCGTCGGCTACACTTAATATAAGTCAGAGAGGAGAAAGCAGGAAGCATTTTATAGCCGGATGGCGAGCAGTGCAGTGTGCCTTCCCAATGCAAGGGCAAGTGGTATTCTATGTTTGCACGGCGGCCCGGCCGTGGGGAAGAGCACCATCGGCAGCCTGAGGAGACGCCACCCACGGGCTGCAGAGGCTGCAGTTTTGAACTTTTCCGAACTGAAACAGCGCATTTGCTCAAATTGCGCGTATTCCTGACTGCCTTCCTCTGAAACTCACTCAGAGTATTCAATGGACTTTTAATTTGGAGATTCATGGCACACTCGATTTGACTGCAGGAAAACAACAAGAAGCAGAAACTCCAAACCCCACAATGCCCTGTAATCAATGAAGGCGGAGACGCTGCTAAATAAAGATAATGACAAGCAGTCATTGCAGGTGTGCTTTTTTCCAGCCCAAGAAGAAGGGGCGTGGTGCCCAGAAACGCGTCGGCTACACTTAATATAAGTCAGAGAGGAGAAAGCAGGAAGCATTTTATAGCCGGATGGCGAGCAGTGCAGTGTGCCTTCCCAATGCAAGGGCAAGTGGTATTCTATGTTTGCACGGCGGCCCGGCCGTGGGGAAGAGCACCATCGGCAGCCTGAGGAGACGCCACCCACGGGCTGCAGAGGCTGCAGTTTTGAACTTTTCCGAACTGAAACAGCGCATTTGCTCAAATTGCGCGTATTCCTGACTGTCTTCCTCTGAAACTCACTCAGAGTATTCAATGGACTTTTAATTTGGAGATTCATGGCACACTCGATTTGACTGCAGGAAAACAACAAGAAGCAGAAACTCCAAACCCCACAATGCCCTGTAATCAATGAAGGCGGAGACGCTGCTAAATAAAGATAATGACAAGCAGTCATTGCAGGTGTGCTTTTTTCCAGCCCAAGAAGAAGGGGCGTGGTGCCCAGAAACGCGTCGGCTACACTTAATATAAGTCAGAGAGGAGAAAGCAGGAAGCATTTTATAGCCGGATGGCGAGCAGTGCAGTGTGCCTTCCCAATGCAAGGGCAAGTGGTATTCTATGTTTGCACGGCGGCCCGGCCGTGGGGAAGAGCACCATCGGCAGCCTGAGGAGACGCCACCCACGGGCTGCAGAGGCTGCAGTTTTGAACTTTTCCGAACTGAAACAGCGCATTTGCTCAAATTGCGCGTATTCCTGACTGCCTTCCTCTGAAACTCACTCAGAGTATTCAATGGACTTTTAATTTGGAGATTCATGGCACACTCGATTTGACTGCAGGAAAACAACAAGAAGCAGAAACTCCAAACCCCACAATGCCCTGTAATCAATGAAGGCGGAGACGCTGCTAAATAAAGATAATGACAAGCAGTCATTGCAGGTGTGCTTTTTTCCAGCCCAAGAAGAAGGGGCGTGGTGCCCAGAAACGCGTCGGCTACACTTAATATAAGTCAGAGAGGAGAAAGCAGGAAGCATTTTATAGCCGGATGGCGAGCAGTGCAGTGTGCCTTCCCAATGCAAGGGCAAGTGGTATTCTATATATATATATATATATATATATCCACAATCCTGAAGCGCCGAACAGCAACGGACACAGCCAGGTACAGACCACAAATCAAGGTTTCACAAAGAAATATTGTGCTTTATTCCATCAATGGGGATGGCGGCATGACGCGTTTCGTCCGGGAAACCCGGACTTGATCACATGACAAGACCCAGAGACATAAGATGGTTAAATACTGGTAAAAGAACGAGACTCCTCCCACAAATAAATAGACATAAAAGTAATATCATTCAGTGAAGAAAGTACTTCATCCACATGCAATGTACAGTGTAAAATAGATGCTAAATGCAAAAACACTAAACTCACTGTACAATTTTAACAGTCTTAAAAAATAAGAATAAATTCTGTTAGTAGGCATAAAGGGCAAGTGCCCAATGGATAATCATAATATCTTATTTATGTATTATAGCTGAACGATAAGAGCCAATGTCAGTGGGGCATGTTGTAAAACCAGTAATATAGTTATAATAACCACAAAAAGTTTTTGAAGTGCAAAGAAGAAAAGTGCAGGGTGCATAATCCCAAATAGTTGGCAACAAACATTGTATATCCAGATAAAAACCTGGAGCAGAATAAAAAACCTGATAAAGTGCAAAGTGCCAATTAAGTGCAAAAGTCGGCAGTGAATATAAATGATTAATTAAGGGAGGGGGAACAGGGGCAATCACATCTTATAGAATTCATATATAGTAGCAGACAATAGGACATACCTATAAATTTCATGTTAATGCAGCTGGGTATGTAAAAGCCAAACATCAATACAAAAATAGTATGATGATCAGAGTAAACAGTATAAATTCATCCATAAACCATCCATAACATAGTCAAAATAGATTAAAACCATATACAAAAAGGTGTAAAATCCATTATAAAAAGGTTATGCATATGATGGAATAAAATATTTACAGAAAATTGTTAAGATCTTCTCCCATATTCAGGCCATTAGGGATCTTACTGTTTAACCTCAGAATATATTGACTTTCTAATTGTCTGAGTCTCTTCTCTCGATCTCCACCCCTCTTATTCACGGGGACTGCATCAATAACAAAGTATTGCAGGTCATTCAGATTATTGTTGTGTACCAGCTTAAAGTGACGTGCCACTGGGTAATTAGGGTCAGAATTCACAATAGCACGTAGATGCTGTAAAATTCGATTGAATACTTGCAACTTAGTGCTACCAACATAGTATAACTTGCACGTGCATCTTAAAACATAGACCGCATGGTCTGTTTTGCAAGTATACACATTCTTTATAGGAATTACTGCATCCGTAAAAGCCTCAACAAACTCGCTGGTGTTCACACCGAATTTACATGCCCGGCATGAACTGCACTTCCGAAAGCCTGTTTTGCTGGAGTACCAATTAGGTTTAATGATGGTTTCAGGACTAGTTTTGACTAGAGCATCCCTCATAGAGGGTGCTCGTCGAAAAGTAATGTTAGGAAAGTCTCTCACCAAAGGGCCCACTACAATATCTGTTTTTAAGATGGGCCAGTTAGATTTAATAATTTGCCTCATCTTTTTGTGTTGGTTATTAAAAGTAGTAATTAGCCGAATGGAAGATTCTTTAACTGTAGCAACTCCCTCTTCTAGAATGTCTGAAGCAGGTTGTTGTACCATTACAGTTGTTTGAGTTGATAAAGCCCTTTTGAGAGAGTTAGTGAGGTTAGTAACTTCATAGCCTCTTTGTAAAAATCTTTGGTAAGATCCATTCAAACAGTTCATGAGATCAATCTCATTATTGCATATCCGTTTAATTCTTAAAAACTCCCCATAAGGGATGCTCTTAATGAGATGTTGGGGATGGTTACTCTGGGCATGTAGGATTGAGTTCCCAGCTGTGGATTTTCTGTACATCCTAGTCATGATTTCATTATTCTTAATGTAGACCTCCACATCTAAGAAGTTGACACTAACATCGCTAATATTGGCACTAAACTCTAGGTTTAAAGAATTGTTATTGATATTACTAACAAATTCTTTTGCTGATGAACTGCACCCTTGCCAAATTATAAAAACGTCATCGATGAAGCGCCACATCTTAATGCCAATTTCATCCTCCTCCAGACTTCGGATACCACCCAGGACGTGCTTCTCCCACCAGCCCACGTGTAAACACGCGTAGCTGGGGGAGAAGCACGCACCCATGGCTACACCACGCAATTGCTGGTAAACTTCATTGTTGAAAAGGAAAAAATTATTCTTAAGGCATAGATCAATCATGCTGATGAGCATTTTACTATGTTCATAGAACTTGAGGTCTCTAGTAGATAAAAAATATTCAATAGCATTCAACCCATCAACATGATTAATAGAGGTGTACAGTGATGTAATGTCCATGACTACAAAAAGATAGTTAGGATTCCAAGCGACTTCTTTCAGTTTCATCAAAAAGTCACCAGTGTCTTTTAGGTAACTAGGAAGGGCCTCCATGTATTCATGTAGATAGAAATCAACATATTTGGAGAGGGGTTCCAACAGGCTATTTTGAGCAGAAATAATTGGCCGCCCTGGTATCGGTGTAATGCCTTTATGAATCTTTGGTAAAAGATACAACGTCGGAGTGATAGGAAAATCTTTTTTCAAGAAATCGAATTCCTTTTTGCTAATCAATCCTACCCTCTTCCAAGATGCAAGATTAGAATGTACAAGAATTTTTACTTTGTTAAGTTCATTGTAGGAGGCCTTCCTATAGCAAAGTGGGTCTTTTAATTGTCTTTCCGCTTCCTCTAGATATAAAGTACGTGGCCATAAAACAATATTACCACCTTTGTCCGCTTTGTTGACAATAATGTCACCTTTAGATTTAATTTTGCGCATAAGTAGAGAGTATTGTTTATCTCTGAAACTTCTTCTTTTTTTATTCTTAGCCACAGTTTTATTAAGCTCCTTCAAATCTTCCACAACTCTGTCATTAAAAATGTCAATGGCATCCCGAGGCATCACTGGGACAAATGTGGATTTGGGACAAAAGGGACTGTTACCAGCACTGCCACTGCTGATACCCATAGTACCTAATATCTCCTGGGTGTTATTTGAAACATCGTCATCAATGGCAAGAGAATGAGCGGTCTTAAGAGCCAATGTGTCAGCAATAGTAAAGTTCTTGTGAGTTTGTGATTCATTTACAATTGCTCTTGCTTTTTCACTTTTTTTATTAGTGGTGTGGAATTTCAAAATGATTATCCTGTACTCCATGAATAAAGGATTCAACTCACCGTGGTGTGGCTTCATCTTGGAGGCACCTTCGTTTTTTCTGTGTTTAGCGGCGTGCCCCGCCACGATGTAGCCCCACTGCTAACAAGGCGGGCCTGCAGTGACAGTGATTCAGACGCTGTGGGGACGGTGAGTCCGCTTCATGGAGGCTGTATGGACAGGGTGATATTCCGGACAGCTTCAGAGCAGCCCACTTGGGACATTATTTTGAAACATTTTGGGCGAGGCATGCGACCCACTGGGGTTAACATTTACCACGAACCACAACTACCAGCATTCCATGCGTAGACGCCCACTGGGGCAGGACATTGAAATATACGCAGGTGGAACGTGTGCTGCCTTTCCCTTGTGCCAGTGATCAAGAGCGCTGCTGCGCTCGAAACGCGTTTGGCTTTTGAAATGTTTGCAAAGGAGCAGATGGCGTGATTATCCTGTACTCCATGAATAAAGGATTCAACTCACCGTGGTGTGGCTTCATCTTGGAGGCAACTTTGTTTTTTCTGTGTTTAGCGGCGTGCCCCGCCGCGATGTAGCCCCACTGCTAACAAGGCGGGCCTGCAGTGACAGTGATTCAGACGCTGTGGGGACGGTGAGTCCGCTTCATGGAGGCTGTATGGACAGGGTGATATTCCGGACAGCTTCAGAGCAGCCCACTTGGGACATTATTTTGAAACATTTTGGGCGAGGCATGCGACCCACTGGGGTTAACATTTACCACGAACCACAACTACCAGCATTCCATGCGTAGACGCCCACTGGGGCGGGACATTGAAATATACGTAGGTGGAACGTGTGCTGCCTTTCCCTTGTGCCAGTGATCAAGAGCGCTGCTGCGCTCGAAACGCGTTTGGCTTTTGAAATGTTTGCAAAGGAGCAGATGGCGTGATTATCCTGTACTCCATGAATAAAGGATTCAACTCACCGTGGTGTGGCTTCATCTTGGAGGCAACTTCGTTTTTTATATATATATATATATATATATATATATATATATATATATATATATATATATATATATATATATATATATATATACATACACACACATATATACATATATATATCAAGTTTGAAAGAGACAGAGTCGATTATGCGAATGGACAGGTTTTTACTTTTGCAAAAAAATATGGCGCAGTAAAAGCTAAAGCGCGTTCCAATATGACTAACCAACAAAAAAGAGAGGATATTCTGCTTCCAGCAACCTCTTTTTCCAGCTTAAGTTCAGCAGTGGAAAGTGATCTTGAGGCGGACCCCAGCCGTGACGCGGCTTTGGGGTTTACCAAGCTCTCCTTGGCACAGGAGGTAGATTGCCTGTGTCAGGATCGACGCGAAACCTTACGATCACACAAAGCCCGCGCTCCAAAAAACAGCGGGCAAACCACAAACGCTGGCAACGCCGGAAATGCCGCATCAGGAACATCAAACGGCAACAATCAGGGCAAACAAAGCCATTGGAAGCGCAACCAAAGGAGAAATCGCAAAACGAAACAAAATCAGTAATTAATCTCACAGACTTGAAGCTTACTCCTGCTGAAACTGCTGTATTAAATCTAGGACTATCATATTGCCCACCATGCAACATGAACTATGCTGATACTCGCATGGATCTTTATAGATTCACAAGAAAATTGAAACTTAAAAAATTCTTTGAACTACATCCAAAGAAATCTAATCTGCCAGAAACAGCATCTAGTCCGACCTTTTCCAGTTGCCAAAGCCAGATGACCTTTAATACCATTTGGGATTTACAACAACAATCTTCTTCAGGCAATTTGAGGGAAGTTCCACTAGAACATACTGGACAACGGATTACACCTTTCAAGCCCAAATCGATCTTTCAGCCAATCATGGCTCATGACAATTTGGATTCCTTTTAGGAGATTGTAGTGCGAGATATGAAACATCTATATATCGCAATCAACAAGAAGAAATTCTACATCTCCAAACAGAATCGATGCTACAATCAATTGGTCACAAAACTTAAACTGGACCATAATATCATTGTAAAGCAGGCCGACAAGGGCGGAAACGTGGTCCTTTGGCCAAGAAACATGTACCTCCAACAAGCGGAATTACAACTAAATGATACATCATGTTACCGCAGGAGTAATGTCCAATTTGTCAAAAATACATGGATTGAGCAACATCAGAAGCTTCAAATATGGCGAAGCGCAGGGCTTTTATCACATGAGGAATTCAAATACCTCAAAAAAGAACATCCTGTAATCCCTTCATTCTACCTGCTTCCCAAAGTTCATAAGGACAGTGTTATACCACCAGGACGCCCCATCATCTCAGCAATAGATAGCTCTTTGGAACATGTTTCTAAATACATTGACTTTTTTTTACAGAACCATGTTAGGAACCTTAGATCATATGTTAGGGATTCCTTTGATTTTCTCAGTAAAATTGCAGAATTTGATTGGGAAGAGAACATGGTGCTAATGACTTTGGATGTTTCATCCCTTTATACTTCGATCAGGCATGGGGATGGTCTCAAGGCCTTGGACTATTACCGTAACAAGGATTTGCCTCAACCAACAGCACATAACAAAATGCTAGTCGACATGACTAAAATGTGCCTTGAACAGAACTTTTTCATTTTCAATGGCGCAATATACCATCAGATAAGGGGTGTTGCGATGGGGGCCTGCTTCTCACCCAGCTACGCGTGTTTACACGTAGGGCTGTGGGAGGAGCAGGTCCTCGCCTGTCAGCACCAAGAGTTTATTTCCAATAACATTGCCTTATATTTGCGTTACATTGATGATGTTTTTATTATTTGGAGAGGCAACCAGGATAGTGCCAGGGCCTTTGTTGAGTTGATTAATTTGAACAACGTTAATCTTAATTTCACTGTAAATTTAAGTTCTGAATCGATTTGTTTTTTGGATGTGGAGATATTTGTGAAGGATTCCACCTTGAGTACACGACTCTACCGGAAGCCCAGTGCAGGTAATACTATACTGCACTCCAACAACCAACATCCTGCACATCTGATTCGGAGCATTCCCTTTGGGGAGATGCTCCGAATCAGGAGGATTTGTAGCTCGGATGCCGAATGTGCGGCTGCACAGGAGGCATGTAGATTACGTTTCTTGGCCAGGGGTTATTCCTCGGAAAATATCAATAAAGCGATCAGGCGCTTCAATTCAGTAAGCAGACAAGAGGCATTGATCTCTAAATCTAGGAACACTAATTTGGAGATTCCTGGGACAGGAGATTGACAAATGAGTTCTCCACGACTCATTTTGACATTTAATCGTCAACATGGGGCTTTACGTAAAATCGTAAATAAAAACTGGAATTTGGTCCGCAGTGACCCAGTAATTGGTCACAAAATAGACACCAAACCCATTTTGACTTTTAGAAAGTCCCCCTCAATGTCCAAAACCTTGGTCAGTAACACTCTGGAACCCAAGATCTCTGCAACCTGGGGAGCACTAAAGAAGGGCTTCAAGATTTGCCCACAATGCAAAGCCTGTCGATATGGTTCCAACAGGACCCACTTCCAAAGCCCCTTTCAGCAACATCCCACTGCCATCCTTAAATGGCTCAACTGTAAAACTGAGTACGCCATTTATGTGTTGGAGTGTCCGTGTGGACTCCAATATGTGGGCAGCACTAAGCTGCCCGCCCACAAGCGAATACTCCAACACATACGTGCAATAACTGGGCATGATCAGAACTAGCCGGTTGCCAGGCATTTTCAGGAGAAACATCTAGGCATTCCTGACAAACTCCAATTCTTTTTATTTGATTGTGTCGAGCCATCGAGGAGGGGAGGTGACCGTGAGGCCAAACTCCGCCTCCTAGAGACGAGATACATCTTGGAGCTTAACACCAAGAATCCTAATGGCCTTATTGATAGGGAGGACCTTTATACCTGACTTTAGGATTTAGGAGTTTGTTTTATAAGACCTGTCCGGATAATGTGATATTCGTTGTTCTAGGTTTGTTGTTTCCAAATTTCTGTAATTGTATATATTGATGAATTTATTTCTCTTCAATTTGTAAATATTTTGGTACGAATTTTAAACATGAGAGAATTTTCAATCATAATATTTGCACTTTATTGTTATATTTGCACTATTTCTTCATGCACTTTTCTTGGCTGTTCAGACATTTATTGTGACTTGCCCACTTGGGCTCCATTTTGATATCTATTGTCATATGGCTTTGGATTAACGCTGCTAACTCATATACTGAGCTATTTTCTTTTGGGCATAACATGATTATGAGATAATACCCATAGTGTACATAGATGATACTAATTGTCGTGTATTTACTTTTGTTGGTTTTTCATCATGTTTTCTTTGCCCTACAAATATGCTCCTTTATCTAGGAAATCCCTTTACATGATTTCACGGATTGTGCTATTTTCATTGAAAAAATTGCTTTATTTTTTGCATTCTTTGACTATTTGCACGTGGGCAGCGTTTCATTATATAGTATTTTTTCCATGCCTATGATTTATTTGATTGCACTGTCACTTTAAAAGCTTTGCTAACCATGTGTAGTTTGTCATGTGATCAAGCCTCCCTGGAGGCGAAACGCGTCATGGCGGCAGCGCTGGCTTCACGTTATTAAAAATCACCTTGCACCAGCACTTCTGGGTCGACTCTTTGTTGCTGGACACTGTTGGCAAACTGTTCTTTTGCCAAAGCGACAACTTACGGAACATATATATATATATACACACACACACACACACACACACACACACACACACACACACACCCACACCCCACTCCCAACAAAGCAGATATCATTTTAGGACCACGCATCCCATAAAGTCCTCTAATCACGCATAGGAGAGGCCCAGCCCTTAAAGATCATTTGGTGAGGAGTCACTTTTCAAAAGACCCCAAAAGAAAATATTTGGTAGTTGTTTTTTATCCATGCATGGGCTGCAAGGCGTGCAAAAATAGTCAAAAAGTAAAAGAATTTTAGATACCAGGCAGAAAGACCAAAAGAAGAATAAACACATTGATGAATTGTAACTGAGATTACACGGTTTACTGTCCTATTTACCCGTGTAATAAGAAATTTATCGGCAGTACGATTCAACCAACTAAGAAGCGAATCTTGGAACATACAAGGGCGATACTATGATGAAACGTATCCAGTGGCACGCCATTTTCATGAAAAACATAAAAGCAACCAGAATTTATTAAAATTCTGGTGTCTAAATCAGGTCCACAAAGAAGAACGAGGGGGGGATAGAACCAAGAAATTACAGAAACTTGAGGCCAAGTACATTATCGAACTACAAACGAAAACTCTACAAGGCTTGAACAATGAGGAGGAATTATGGGTTCACATAAGATAGTGATGAATTAGAGATGAATAAGGTAGTCGAGGGAAATATGTTGAAGACACAATGTAGGACTGTTTTTAATTAATTATGGCAGAATATAATTATCCACAAGAGTAGAATGTCTTTATGGATCATGTGCCCATTCAGGGCTAAAATTGCAGAAGGCAACTATAAAGTGGTACTAATGATTGGTATGCCATATATGAAATCAGGGCCCATTCAGGGCATACTTCTCTTGTCTAATGAATTTATTGAACCAATGGGTTTCATAATTTCAAAAGAAACGATTGATGGTCTTCCAATATGTGGATGAACATATGATTGGAAGTATGCATTAGAATTGTTCACATTATAAATCATGTTTTATGTATTTACTGCATAACAGTATTGAGTATTATCACACCATTCCAAGATGGCCGAAATGAAATCCCTAGACTTTATGACTAGATGAGGACTTCCTCTATGTCAATGAATTGTTTTGGGTTTGCTTCCTTCCTTTGTGTTTATGATGTAATTACTTTAAAATTATTGTTTTTTTTAAACCACACAGACATTGAGAAAGGCGTAAATGGAAATGCGTCTGGCTGGTGTTGTGGTGAACAAATAAAATAAAGGAGACAATTTCCCTAGTGTGCGCCTAGTTTGTTACCGTGGAGGAAGGTCATTGTTTGTGAATATATATATATATATATATATTCACAGAAAAAACCATAGGTTATAGACCATATATAGTTAGGAATTAGCATTTACAAAGCCTTGAAAATTCACTGAAAAAACCATAGGTTATAGACCATATATAGTTAGGAATTAGCATTTAAAAAACCTTATTTTACTCACACAAAACCATTGAAATTCCATATATAGTTAGTTGCACTAACTATATATCGCGCACCCGTAATCCACTGCTGATGATGTCACATATTACATCATTCATGACATGGTCAGTGACATCACTGATGACATCACTGATGACATCTCAAATGACATCACTGATGACAACATCCAGTGATTATGTGTTTCTGTAAAGTTTAAATATGTTTTACATATTGAAGAATGAGTGGATGTATAAGTGTCTCAATGAAGGTTTTAGTAGGTGCGTGATTGACTGTATGAGTGAGTGATTAAATGCGTCTTACTAAATGCACGGGTTAGTGACTAAACTGTCTGAAAGTGTGCATCAGCATGTCTGTTGTTGTGCAAGCTGCTGCATGTGTTGATCAGTAGCTATATAAGTAGCTATATGGGTTATTGATTGGTTGCACAAGTATTTGTATGGGAGACTGAGTGTGTGTATGACTGGCTGGGAGGTGTGTGACTCTGTGCAGATCAATGTGTACTTGTATCAGTGATTCTATAAGAGAGTAAGTATGTGTTAGTATATGTTTTAAAATGTAAGGTACTCTATGTTTAACTGTGTAGATTAGAAAATGGAACTGTGATTGATTCTTTACAGGACTGACTAGGTGTGTGAGTAACTCCATGGATGAGTGGCAGAGTGTGAGTGTCTGTATAGGTGTATGAGTGCATATGATAGTGTTGTAAAGATGAGTGATTGTATGTATGAATGATTGTATGGGTGAATGAGTGAATGTGTGTGTAGACGTAGGAATCAGTGAGTGGGTATGTAGTAACTAGTATTGGCGTGTCAATGGTTTCAAAAATTATACTCTGTATTTAACACTGGGTGTAACAGAGGTTATATTAAAGTGTGAGGAGATGCATTGTATTGTCACATTAATGATATCATCATTGATGTGACCATTGATGTCAAATGAGATATCATCAGTGATGTCATTTGAGATGTCATCAGTGATGTCATCAGTGATGTCACTGACCATGTCATGAATGATGTAATATGTGACATCATCAGCAGTGGATTACGGGTGCGCGATATATAGTTAGTGCAACTAACTATATATGGAATTTCAATGGTTTTGTGTGAGTAAAATAAGGTTTTTTAAATGCTAATTCCTAACTATATATGGTCTATAACCTATGGTTTTTTCAGTGAATTTTCAAGGTTTTGTAAATGCTAATTCCTAACTATATATGGTCTATAACCTATGGTTTTTTCTGTGAATTTCATTGGTTTTTTAACAGCTAATATCTGTAGCTGTAAAATGTATTCTTCTTTAAATCCAAAAATATATTTTATATGTTTATGAATAATTTTTTTTTTTTAAATATTTTTTTTTCTTCGTTCCCGCTTCGCGAATCGGGAAGCTTCCCGTTAGCTGACCTTGATGCCGCGAAATAGACCGCGAGCCGGTAAACGTTTCTTTACCGCAACTGCCGCGTTAGAAAACAACATCGTGACGCCTCCCGTCCGCATGACGTTTCGCGTTGTCGCGTGATACGTCATATGACGTGCTACGTTAGCGAACTCGTACGCTTACCGAGTCGCAAAGCACAGGTTTCTGGAAGCAAACCGGGAGGCCCTGCAAAGCGCGTAACGTAAACACAGCAGGTCATGTGACTTGGTAATAACACTTTTCATTGGTTCATTTCACTTTCGGTTTCCTAATGATGTAAGACTAGGTCATATGATCTAAAATGAACACTTTTCATTGGTTGAGAACTATTTTTTTTCCCAAATGGTGAAAATCCCTCCTTCTTTCCTCACTCTGACTTTCATCATTGTGAGAGAAAGACCCTTTGTTACCAGTGAGCAATGGCTTCTTTACTAGCTTCAGCTGGTGCTTCCCCACCACCTCCACCACATCCAAGGAAGAGTGGACCACCTGCTAAAGTTATAATTCAGCAAGAAGAGGAAGAAGAGGAACAGGACGACCTAGATAATCTCCCTATTATGGCCAGAAGATCTGTTGTACCGGAAGTAACGGGACCAGAGGGCAGGGAGATGGTGCCAAATATACAAACGAGATTTCGTGAAGTAAAACAAGTCTGCGTACATTGCAGTGGAATCATTTGCTACGCAGAAAGTAGCATCACTCTGATCAACAGAGCTATTAACAATCATGCTCATGTTTGTCCGAAACTCCCCAAACAATAAATTCTTTTTTTTGTTTTCTTCCTCCTGTTGAGCCCTTTACAATGAATCGTTTTCGTTGCCCCCTCCGAAAAAAAAACAAAAAAAATATAAAACTGTTCAGAAAAATTCAAAAAAAGTAAAAAAATGTTCAGAAAAATAATAAAAAAAATATAAAACAACAAAAACAATTAAAAAAAAAGTTCTTTTCAGAACTACCTCCCCGTTATAAAAAAATTGGTACAATATTTGCAACTGTGCCAACCTCTATTTCTCTTAGTTCGCTTCCCAGTTCGCTCCCCGGTACGCGAACCGGAAGCGAACCAAAACATTTTTTTTATAAAAAAGAACAGTAAGTATAAGGGAAGGAAACAGACAGTTATGTTAAAAGAAAGACAGCTATAGGGGAGTAAACTAGAGATACTATTACCCGTAATCCACTGCTGATGATGTCACATATTACATCATTCATGACATGCTCAGTGACATCATCAGCAGAGGATTGCGGGTAACAGTATCCCTAGTTTATTCCCTATAGCTGTGTTTCTTTTAACATAACTGTCTGTTTCCTTCCCTTATACTTACTGTTCTTTTAAAAAAAATTTTTTTAGATCTGTCAGAAACAGTGAAAGTAATGAAATATAAAAGACTACGTAGAATATGAGCACTGTATGCAACAACTTTGACACTGACAGAAGCCTCACCTTCTCCATGCCTCCTACACAGTTCTACATGTACATCATAAATGCAAACAGAACAGAATTAATTATACATGTTAAATGGTTTATTTTTGCTGTTCTCAGAATGTATCAAATTTCACTAAAACAGTGACTTGAAGGTATTCATCATATAACAGCGGGGAAAAAAAAACACAATCAAAATGATTGTGTTTAAAAAACCCATACATTACAAATCAGAATTCAGAACTCCTTAAAGTTAACTTACTTTCCATGACGGCCAAGGATGTCCTATGAACAGCTTACACTCTGTTGTGCTGTTATTACTTTCAACCCGCCACTTTCTGAAAGAAAACCTCCATCGTTTTCAAAAACATGTTACATACAATAAATGACTTCTCGCTCTCTACCACACGATTCCACAAGGCCAAATCGTGTCAGAGCCATGTATAACTCTTGGATTTCTTGTAAGCCAATCCCGTCTTTTCGCATTTCCGCAACTTTCAGAATTAAAATGTTGAAGATCATTTACACAATCCTGGACTAGTAATATCTTCCCCTTCTTGCTCAATCATGTTCTACATTTCCTATCACACTGATACTGCTTACTATGAAGCAGACTTACACTACCTTTATGACTAGTACAATTATTTAATTCTCTACATCACTTTTAATCACAAAGCAATGTAAAACAGTAGACAGCATTGCAGACTTACATTCCCTCTACTCCATGTTTTGATTCGCTGCTTCAATTAGCTTATAAAAAGAAATAGTTTTTCTGAACTCATTCAAAGTGCACGTATTTCTCAATAACGTCCAGTGTTATGGTAAAAAGTTATGTCTCTGTACTACACTTATCCTCAAGGCCAAATAGTGTAGGAGCCATGAGAACTTCTTGAAATTCCTCAGAGCACATCCCGAGATTCTTTCCCTAAAATTTTGGTTTTAAAAACACCAGGTAAGAGTTTTTAAGGTCATATGGCAATTTTTTTTTGAAAATTAAAACAGAATCATTGCAGAATGACCAGCCATTTCTACACTTTAAATAAGCTGTATAATGTCCTGATGTTATTGAAGGACCATCATGATATATAATTGCTACAGTTACAAAAGTCCTTCCTGATATTGACAACTGTGAAGCCACAAAATTTTTAATTAAAGTTGTCAATTTTGTTCCATCAGGCCTACATCGTTGGAACATTAAAATGACATACTGGCCATATGTTCGTATAAATAAAGTGGACATCATTTCAGATTTACATTGGCTACACTCCATGTTGTGATCAGCTGCTTTTACTAGCTTATTAAAAGAGACTGATTTACTGTCTGGCAAAGTTAAATATATAAATCTTTCTGAGTCTACACTAGTAGTAGCTGATACCCTACAGTTCTCGCAGTCATGCTGCCATTGATAAGAAAGCCCAAACAGGTGATCTACATCTACACCTTCATCATGCAATACATCAAGCATATACATTAAAAACTCCTGACAATCTTGCTGACTATTTTGAGAGAATTGTGTTTGGCCTGAACATCTGTCTAACAGATTTCGAATTTCAGACACACTTTCTATGTTTGTTCTATCAGTGCTACATTTCTCTAACACAGAATTTAACAAACTGCAAAATCTTTGATCCGAATTGACCACAATCTGTTCTTTTAAAGTTTCTAGAGAAAAGACAACATTAACCACTACATTAGCATAGCAGTTGACACCAGAACTGTTTTCAAATTGAAAACCAACAACATCTTCAACAGAATCCTTTTTGTTTCTGCTTATAATTTCAGGTTCATCAACTTTTCGTCTTTTTGCTACAACCTCCCCAGTATTGGTCACATTTCTTCGTTTCCGGCCTACCACACGTTTCTCAAACAAAGGATACTGAGGCAAATGTGGCGCATACTCTCTTCTCAACCTATTGTATTCCTTAACACAATCTAGATCCGCACAAATGTTTGTGACATCACACTCAATCAAGTACAATCCCGATAAAGTCCTAACTCGTGACAATGCCACATATGCCATACCCTCCTTGAACACAGAACTGCCAATATTCACCAATGCACAGTCTACACTTAAACCTTGCGATTTATGGATTGTCACCGCATATGCCAAGCAAACAGGAAACTGCTTACGACGAACATATAAGTCTTTTACAAGCAAAAATCTAGCAGAACAACGAGCAATTAGCTGTACTTCCTCAATGCCATCAAATTTAATTTTTAAAAATTCAATTCCATCTCTATTTCTGTATTTCACAAAATCAACAACATTACCCATTGATCCATTTACCAGACCTCTTTCAACATGTAAATTCCTTCTTAAAATTATACGGCAGTTCAAGCACACATTCAGAGTCTTTTCAAAACCCGCAGTTTTAGATATACTCTTCTCTAATGAATCCAATTTTGTTTTCAGATTCTCAGACAAAATAATTGTTGATCCCATATGCTCTACTCTGTCAATAGCTTCCAATTTCACAATCTCTTGCTTTTCTAAATGCAACATTTTGTTGTTGAATTTGGCACATTCTGCAAGAGTTGGCATCAAACATATTCCAGATTTTTTCTCAGTAACTTTCTGAAAAATATTCTCAGGCACAACATCTTCGTCTGGATATAAATTTGTCAGTAATCGTGCATGTAAAGCTTCTTTCCCATGCTCGGTCACTTTTCCAATTCTAACATCTTGTAGAATAGTCTTGTAAACTTCATCCTTTGCCTGACGCATATTTTCATGCAGTTCAGCATAATTGAAGTTTAACCATATATTGACGTTGCCAATACTCCCTAAGCACTTCCTGGTATCTTCATGCGTGAGCATTTTGAACACAGGTTGCCCTTTCACTGGTGTCAGCTGCAGAAGATCTCCAAAAACAATGATGTGTTTGCCACCAAATAACACATCATACTCTGTTTTGAGAACTTCTTGCATTCTCAAATGCACAAAGGCAAGCATAACATTGGAAACCATGCTTACTTCGTCAATGATAAGAAGTTTCATTTTCCTCAAGACTCTTGAAACTTCAAAACAAGCATCTCCAGATAGCTTGTGATATTCTAATTTGTTGTCATGCTCCACTGGCAGCATCAGTAAACGATGTAAAGTAATCCCTTTAATGTTATGTGCTGCCAGTCCAGTTGGAGCGGTGACAACACAAGACAGCGATGACTCTGTCCTTTCCTGCAAATAACATGAAATTGCTTTAATAAGGAAACTTTTTCCAGTTCCCGCTTCTCCACTCACTTACAGTCGGACAGGCTTCAACGACGTACATGAGCACTCTTTCTTATCATGACTTAATCCATGATCAATTTGCATGGTAAGTTCGTCATATATTTTCCTCTGCTCAACGTTGAGTTGTCTTTCCAACTCTTCTAAGTTAACCGCATCCTCCTGAGCATGTGCCATGGCTCTTTCCACTTCATTCATAGCAGTGGCAGCTTCATTTTCGATAAGAGGTCCTCCTAGTGGATCCTGACTCAATGAAGCAGAACTCTGACTGTCCTGAGAACTGTCTCTGGCAATCTCGGCTGCAATCGTTGCTTCCTGCTCAATTTCCACATTCAACATTTCTACATATTTGGGAAAAGCAGGACATTCTATGGTCTCCTTGGCAGCATTGAAAGAGTCTTCGTAACAGAGGAAATCTCCAAGCAGTTCCTCTTCTGCACGCCAAGGCTTAAAAAGTTGCAAAAGTGCTAAATAGAAAAACTCCTTTTTTTCAGGAGATTCGCCACTCAATTTTCGATGGTTTATCAAGTGGCATTTTCTTTGCTTGACCAGACATCCCTCACTTCCTATTACAGCATACACTCCTTTCTCAGTATCTTCTTTGATGTTCCTCTTGAATATGTAATTTTGCAGAACCTCATACAGACAAACATTCTCGAGGTGACTGCTTCGATTTGGATAATATGTATCCAACATGTTGCTCTTCAAAATGTCGGTACTGTTTGGCTCCTTTTCCGCCAAATACTCAATTTCCCGCACAGGTTTCAGAACTCGATTACGCGTTGCAGCAAGACCAACACTCGCCCAAACGATACTCCTGGACTTGGCATAGAGACTTGCTGAAGACAACCGGTCAGAACATTCGTAAGCTCCGATTTCTCGATGCGACAACATCTTCAGACTGAAACTGTACAACTTCTTGCTGAGGCTCTTTTCATGGGAAATGTCCTCCCACATATCCTTCAATTCTGTCTTCTCTTTTTTGGTGATGTAAGATGTCACATACCTAGCCACAGCCATACAGTTATCAGCCACAAACTGTATATCCATGTTAGCATTCCACATGGACAAAATCACCGGGTTGTAGTCGTTGATGTACTTAGACTCTTCGTTCCTCTTCAAATTGTATGTGTTTTTAGGTGATTTCTTCATCACATTATGTCGCAGCGAAGACATCAAACTGTTCACTCTTCCTTTAGAAATCACCGATCGTGGAAAGCCGAAACGACATTTGGTGTAGAACTTGTCTTTGTTCCGGAATTTACGACGACAGTACTTTCCACATCGATGGCTTTGGAAACGTAGAACTTTTTCTCTTAGGCTTTTTTTCTCCTTTGCGTTTGGAACAGCACACGTAGAATACTGTTCTATGAAACTCATCACTGAGTCGTCTGCATCCGTTCCAAATTTAGGTGCATCCTTGATCCACAGCAACATATGTATATGAGGAGCACCTCTTGCTTGGTACTCCTTCCTCCAGAAGAAATCCAACACCTCTCCAAGAGGTGGATTCTTCTTATTCATGATGAAAGACATCATACCTTCAAATCTATGATTGAAGTACCTACATACATTGACTGGATCCAAAGAGCACAGTTCTCCGGGTGTCTTGAATTCGATGTTTTCTACGTTAGCATTTGCCTCTCGTAGAAATTCAAGTAAGTCTTCCCAGCCATACTCAGCACAGCTCAAAGTGAGGAACCATGTGGGAGTTCCTAAGTTCCTCAGCATACATTTTAAATCACCATGACGACGGTACCAGTACTCATTAGTACCACGCTGACACGCCATGAGATTAATCAGGTGAGAATCCAAAATACTGTCTTGGACATTGACTTTATCCATAAAGTCACTTGCCGAGATGTTTTGCATGTGTATACCACTTTTCAAGATGTGGTTCACTGCATATGACAGTCCAGACAGATCGCTTTCAAACAGGAGATGAAACAAATAAGGAATGCATTGTCGAAACCTAGGATCTCCTGCATACAATCGCAAAGTCCGGTATTCAGAAGCAGGAATTTGATGAGGTCGCTCATCATATCTTCCTCCCTGACCTGTTGGAAAAAGCTGTGGGAAACACCGAGCTTCCAAACTTTCCTCCCAAACACTAATGGGACTCCCTTTCGCTTGTTTCATTTGAAACAACTCAATAGCATTCCCCATGACTTCCTTGGAATGCAAAGGATGAACACTATAATGTTCATATATTTCTTCACTAGTACAGGGTTCTACTTTCTCAATTTGACCAGCACACAAATCGCTATCCTCTTCCTCACTTACTTCCTCTTCTGCAACATATACATTTTTATAGTATTTATTATATTTTTTCAAATACAATGTTGCCCTTTTGACTTTCCTAACATCTACTAAATCTTGCCATATTTTCTTATTCTTTGTCGGAACCCCATTAACTAAGATAACCAGAGGTTCCTCTTCCACTTTTTCTACTCCAATTGTGTTAATGTTTTTCTTCAAATCTAGAGGCAAATAAACAACTCTTCCCTTTAATCCTCTCTGTAAATCTGATGGAGGCAATTTCCCTGTCTTTGGCTCCATTCTTACAATAGCCTGAAAGGGATGGATACTTTGAATCAAAATAGATTCATAAGTATTTAAATCCTTCAATTCAGAAGGAATTTCAACCAATTCCAGATTATTATGAACTGCTCTAGCAGGCATCTGGTTTTGATTTAATTTGTTACAACAATAAGTACACACACGTTGATCCAATCCCAAATCAAAACAATTTTCTACCATCAAGTATGTTGTAAAATCCTTCCATTCACTATTATTTTCCCTTTCACTTTTTCCATATAAATCCACTAACTTAGTCTGATTCTTATAATAAGTGCGTCGACAACACACACAAGTGAAATTTGGCCTCTCACTTGATTTCACCTCAAACGTCGCAATTTCCCTCTGGAAATTATCTGTACTGGAAACCTGTACACTATCTTCCACATTACTCTCTTCTTCTTGGTCAATTTCAACATTCTACTCTTTACTTCCAAAGTAACAAAACTCAATTTCTTCACATATATTCTTCACATCTATTTCAGAACCATGCAAAAGAGCAGCGCATAATTGTTTTAGCATAATTGCTGGACTCTTAGCATAATACAACATTCTAACTAATTTCCTCACTGCTAGCATCCTGAAATGATAAAACACTCTGGCATACTCTCCTGGAAAGACAAGCCAGTGAATGACCATGCAAACCTATCACTTCTCTCACTCTGCAAGGATCTAATTCTTGCAACAACTTCATTTTCTGCTTCAAACTTTTCTTACTAAATGACCGTATAAAATCACAAAGCAAATTGATGGAATCCTGTCGTACACTGCAAATACTACTACACTTCCAGGTGTACACAGGACCCTTAGGACGTCTCCCTAAAACCTCATTACCTAACACCTCTTCTATCTCTGTTCTCACAAGTTTTTCTTTTTCAACTGGACAACCATCTTTCACTTCATAAGCTCGACCACTGGTGTCAACTGCATGCACCAAATCATTATCCTGGAAATAACTCTCCTCATTAAAAAATGCCTCAGAGCTTGAACTATGCATCCATTCTCCAGAAAAAACTTCACAAAAATTACTACGATTAACTATTCTCTTCCATCTACTATTTCTTTTGAAATCATAAATTACCTTGTTTAGCTTCCTAATTCTATTGATTGTCAAAATAAATAACTTACGTTTAATTTCAAATGCCTGATCAATAACTTTCTCAACTATTTTTTTTCTCTTATAAAAAACCACTTTCTGCTGACCTTTCTTAATATTTTTTAACAAATTCCCAATTATCCTGTTGCGGAACATTCGTTTACGAATATCCCTAAACTGTTGTTTCCTTCTACTTTCATGCATAGAGTTATCTCTTACTCTAGCAGTAACATTTCTCATTGGCCTTTCCTTACCATTTGAATTCGGTCTCCTTTTCTGGAGTGAAACATTTTCTGTAGTAATATTTTTTTTACTACACATATTTCTTATGACTGTTTTTCGACTCTTACCCGGTGCTTTCTTGGTGACTTGACAAATCTTTTTGTTAGAGGACTGCTGCAATATTCCATGCTCCTGCTGTCTTTGACGTTTTCCAGCCTTTCTTACTCTTTCTTTGCTAGGCATCCTAAAATCTTGAAATAATGTGCAGTTGAATCTGTGGTAAAATATAATAAAAAATGTTATTAACCACTATTACCCAACAGTAAATTAATAACAGTCATCAAAAACTTAACACACTACTTAAGTATATAATATACTGAAGCCTATCTCCAATTTTTCACTGAACAGGACTCATCTCTTCTTAACCTTGGATAAACCTCACCTACTCTGTGTCCCCTGCACATAATTAAATGTAAAGGGGCAGATTTATATTAACTAGCACATCCCCAGGGATGCACCAGTTAACGTGCACCGCTGCTCTGCCACCCACGGTGTGCCGCATTTACAATCAGATAGGACAAAGCTACATCAAAACCCTGCGCCTGCTTGAAGCAGGCATAGATCTTGACGCAGGTAGGCTGAAAGCTAAAGCAACAACTAAGTGTCGTGTGCAGAAGTTACAAAAAAGGAAAAATGGCGTTTAAACCAGTAATGAGACCATGCTAACGTAATACAGAGTAAAAATATCCAGGATCTACATCAGTTTGGGGTTCACGAACCTGGCAGGTACAAGGCACTGAGGCTTTCCACCGTGCATGTCTCATCCCAAAACATATGTTGTTTGTGAATGAAACAATTTCCCAGACCAAATGCTTTGGATTGGCTACTTCTAAAAAATTAAACACCCCTACTATCCCGGAGTTAGAGGAATACGATGGTTGGAGTAATTTTACTCGTTGTCTATTAAAGATTTACAGGCCCTACTCCGTAATTCTTCCTTTAACATTTCCAGTATAAATCCAAAAGGTTGACTGCTTTGGCAACGTGCCTTATCCACGGTTTAATAACGCTGCCTTTTGCTTTATATAAGTTTTCAAATTGTATGAAATATATACCAATAGGTCGTTATTAACCTTTAGGTAGTGGTTTTCTTCATCAAGTCTGGTCGCTTCCATACACATACAGATTTTCAAAGATGATCAAGAACTTTATCTGAATGGAGAGGAATGCACTGAGACGCCAGATCATTCACTAATGTGTAGGCACAGACAGTTACACGGTTCATGCAACAAACACCGACCAAATATGGCTTGCGTGTTGCAAGGCACGCCAGTTCCTGCTATCATCCCCACGTTCAAGTTCTTGGAAAATGGTAGTTATTTGATGCTCAATAATGAAGATTGTTCTGGGTTAATTAAAAGTATTCATTTTATCGTAACAGTAAATGAACGGGTTATTTGCTGCAGAAATGTTCTATTTCCTCCCACACATGAACATAGGGAGTTTTCAATCTGGCCACAAATACCAACCTTGGGAGCACATTTCAACAGCATGGCAAGAATAAGAGCTCTTTTGTCTCAGAGAGAGGTGGCCTTGAGTTCGGCCCGTGAAACTTTCGTGCTTCACATAGCGAACACCGGTACAGAGGTGCAGACCCTTTTAAATACAGATTCGACTTTGCATTTCAGCAAGATTACCCATTCATTTCCATGCAGCAGGAGGCCCATAGGAATGAAGGTGCAATTTGCGATTAGCAATTACCTCATCGCAAATTACGAATTTTTCCGACGGTGCAGGGGTATCTCAAGAACACCCTGCTGCACCCCTGAAAAAAAAATTTGGGGTCATATGGCGCACATAAATTTTGAAAACATTCCTTTACCTCAAAAACGATTTTCAACTCATAATTTGAAAACACTGCACATGGGGAAATGACTTAAAATGTCCTTAAGACACATAAAAGCATTTTTTGATTGCCTTTGCAGCATGTTTCAGTCACCTTTAACATGCCTATGTAACGGAAACATTCAAAATCTAAATTTGCCATGCACAGGTGGGAGCATATTTACAAGCAATTTGCTCCACAGACAAACTTCTTACATTGAAATGGGAAAGACTCTCAATTACCTTATAAAGAAGCAGACACCATTATGTCCTTCTCATCAATATTAAAACCATTGCTTTTTCTCAAAAACGATTTACAAGTCATAATTTGAAAACACTCCACAGCTCCTATGCACATAAAAGCCCTGTCAGTACTAATACTTCACATTTTCTCCAATTACAATTTCTCAAACAAACAAAATCTATTTGTGAAACACTTGAGACAAAGCAACATTTGAAAAACACAACTTTCTTCATAATTTTCTCCTTAAAGCACACTATTTTCTATCTAAATTAAAGAAATTTTTTCTCACCTTAGCAAGTACTTTGAGTTTCAAAACAGTCTCAGAAACACACCAATTTGTCTTCAGCAGAGCAAAAGGTATGCACTCCAGAGTCTGCAGCTATCAAAAGCACAGAAATGCTGTAATTCCTCACACAGATCTCTCATGTCACCCAATCAAAACTCTTCCCTCACTTTTTTTCAAAGCAAAACCCTTCCCCCCTCTGCCCCCTCTCTGCTTTTTCTGCATAGCAACCACCTCTTGCAAGACCTCTCACACAACAATGTTGCAATTGAACTCTGAACTCTCAGTGCACCTGCATATCCAAAGCATTCTTTCATTTAATGATTTTTTCTTCGCCACTCAAAATACATCTTTCAACGAACTCATCCATGCACACTAACTTTCTGTTTTCAGCAATCAAAATCCACCAATCACTCTTACTGCTTCATTAACACAGAAACTCCTCAGTTTTTTTCATTTTACACTCTCATTTTTTCAACTGCCATTTCATTGCCACACTTCATCTGACTGCAGGAGAACCTTCTCTCGCCATGTTTTCTGTCTGGATTGTTGGACATAGCTACATCTATTGGGCTCAAAGGTACGCTGAAAACAGGAATTTACCTAACCTCAATTTACAAGATGTGGAAATTAAGTGGTTTGGCCACAGAGGATTAAAATGTCACCAATTGATACCATTGGTGAAAACCTTTATGCATTTGCCAAAACCTGACCTGTTAATTGTGCACTGTGGAGGTAATGATTTGGGCACTTTAACTGGGGTAGGTCTGGAAATGCTTTTAAAGGACACCTTTGAGCAATTGATGGCACTTTTTCCTCAGACTGCCTTGGTATATTCAAATATATGCCAAAGACAGAAATGGAGGTGGTCGAACCAATTTTGTCCACAAATTGAGAAATCGAGGAAGCATGTAAACAAATCTGTTTCAGCTTACATGAGAGACCATGGAATGGGCTCCCTGTACAACAATAACTTGCGTTACTACATGCAAGATATCTACAGAGGAGATGGAGTTCACTTCTCAGATGAGGGCAACAGAGTTTTCACTCTGAATTTAAGAATGTGCATTGGTACCTACTTATAAGTACCTAAATGTACCATAAACCCAAAAGCTCTTCTCAGAGCTACCCTACATCTGATCACTCACAATTATTATTGTACTCTAACTTTTTTCACTAATTTTCAAGAAAGTACGCTCCCCAGAACGCTTCCCGGTTCGCGAACCGAGCGCACTCCACGCAAAAAAACAAAAAACGGTATATATTTTTTTGCCCTGCGAGAACCTTTCAAAGCCTCCACATCAAACCTAGGGGGTCAGGGACGATCTACTATGCCCCCTTATGGTCATTTGCCCCTTCGCTTTGGCCTCCTCTTGTCTCTCGATCCTACCGAGAGACAAGATGGCGGCCGCTACGGACTGTTTGGAATGTTTACAGACGCCGAAAAACCAATCAGCTTCGCAAACCTCCGTAACGCGAAAAGTACGCGAAGCGGAGCGCTGTTACAGATATATATCTTTTTTTGAACGTTAATTTCTCAAAATCCACTGGAGCACATATATTGAGACCTAGCAAAGGCACATCGGGCTACCAGTCCCTACAATTTTGCCAAGTTTCGTGCAAATCCATTCAGCCGTTCGATTATTATTATTATTTTTTTTTTTGCCCCGCGGGGCCCTTTTAAAACCTCCACATCAAACCTAGGGGGTCAGCGAGGATCTACTATTCCCCCTTATGGTCATTTGCCCCTTCGCTTTCGCCTCCTCTTGTCTCTCGATCCTACCGAGAGACAAGATGGCGGCCGCTACGGACTGTTTGGAATGTTGACAGACGCCGGAGAACCAATCAGCTTCGCTTCACAAAGCTCCGTTGCGCGAAAAGTCCGCGAACCAGACCGCTGCCTGGTCCGCGCTTACAGATATATATCTTTTTTTAAACGTTAATTTCTCAAAATCCACTGGAGCACATATATTGAGACCTACAAAAGGCACATCGGGCTACCAGTCCCTACAATTTTGCCAAGTTTCGTGCAAATCCATTCAGCCGTTCGGGCTAAAAGTGAGGCCAACCGCCCTATGGAAATTAACATGGGAAAAACGCGTTTTGGGACCCCCCTTTTTTCTCGGCCCCCCCTTGACGAACCCCCCCCAAATTTTCAAAGGCTGCTCAGAAACAAAATGTGCCATTTTCCTGAAAATTTCAGCCAATTCCGTCCACAAACGGCAAAGTTAT